>NC_080701.1:878738-5878738 GCF_030445035.2 Dasypus novemcinctus | reverse complement strand
AGGGGGGAAAGGGTAAAGACAAAAAAAGTCTATATGGCCAAGAGACTTCAAAGTGAGTCAAGCGGTCATTCCAGAGGTTATGCTTATGCACATCTCAGCAGGATCCCATTGACTGCTGCAAAAAATACTGCCTCAAGTAGCTGGGCTCCTGAGGGCTCTGGAGACATCCAGACATTAAAGCCAGGGCAGACAGCTCAGGAGTTTGGTGCCCTGTCAGTGGGCCCTACTTTGGAATTTATGCTCCCCAGTGTGACAGAGTTGGACTCAGTTGTGGTTTCCCTACACATGGCTCTTCTGCCCCTTCTATTTGAACCTATAGTTAGTACTAGAGTTGATAGGAGTATGTCCAAGAGACTTAAATCTTTGGGTTTTCCATGTGCCATCTGGGCCTTGAATTGCAACAGAGTTGGAACTCCAGTTCATTGGACTCACCCGGGACAACTAACAAGGAAATAATGATGGACAATGACCATCCCAAGGAAGAAAGAGAGTCTACAACTGCAAGCAAGAGAAATCCATTCATCTGCCCCATGGGATCTAAGCCCCCTCTCAATTAGAGGTGGAGTGGGCATCACCATCCCAGAATCCTCAGGGTTGGGGAATGAATGATAGACTAGAGTAGACTTACTGTTATTCTACTATAGACTTATTGTTATTCTAGCAATGGAGGAAGTTTTTCATTGATGTGGAGGCAGTGGCCACCGGAAGTTCTGAGGGGAGGGAAAGGGGAAAAATAGGAGTAATATGGGCGCATTTTTGGGAATTTGGAATTGTCCTGAATGACATTGCAATGACAGATACAGGCCATTATATATCTTGTCATAAGTTGTAAAATTGTATGGGAGAGAGTACAAACTACAATGTAAGCTAAAATCCACATTTAGTGGCAATGCTCCAATATGTGTTCATCAATTTTAACAAATGTACCACAATAATGAAGAATGTTGTTAATGTGGAAAAATGTGGGAGGGATAAGGATTGGAGCATATGGGGATCCCCTACATTTTTTATGTATCATTTATGTAATCTAAGTATCTTTAAAAATTTTTTAAAAGAAAAAATTCTCACTGGGAGCAGATATAGCTCAGTGGTTGAGTGCCTGCTTTCCAAGCATGAGGTCCTGGGTTCAATACCCAGTACCTCCTAAAAAAAAAGTGCATGTACTTAACATAATGCCTGGTACATAGTAAGTGCTCACATGTGTTAACACTTATTACTACAGGAGGCACTGAAATATTTGTTGATTGAATTAGCAGTAGAAAAAATGATCAAACCTTATGAAAAATGACTTTGAGAGAACTTTTCAAAGAAATGTGAATAAAACTGCAGTATTTAAAATCTTACAGAACACAAGCAATTTTAAAAGCTTAGACACCCTCTAATTTTTCTCATGTAGATTAGTACCAGAATTCAAATTGCATGTCTAAGTCTTTTTGCATAAAACAATTGTCAGAATCTCTAACCAGGAAGAAAAAACAAAGCACATGTATTCTCTTTCCTTTAATATCCTTCTAAAGTATTTTTTGTATGTTAGCCCTGCATTGTCTGATATTATTTTTCTCTTTGTTAATTAGGAAACTCTGGGTTTAAATTTTGTCTGCTACTTATTATCTAAATGTTCTTGGACAAATTAATTAACCAGAGATGCAGATAATAATATAGACACTTTACGGTTGTTGTGATTAAATGGATAATGTATTTTGAATGCTTAGTACAGAGACTGGTGCATTGAAACTTTGATCTTAGTTTTCTCTTCCTCTCCTAATATTTGATAACAGAGAAGAAAGATTTCCCCTTCATGGTAATTATTCTCAAACTAAGATGCATAATAATCACCCAGAGTTTGTAGAAAAAACAAATCTCTGGGCAGAATCCCTTAAGAATTTGATACAGTAAATCTGGCATAAGGCCAAGAAATTTTTATGTCTATTAAGCACTGTAGGTGCTTCTTATGAAGGGTCATGTTTTTTAAATGTTTGTTTAAAATATGATAACTAACTAAAAAATATAGTAAAAGAAATAATGGAATTAAAATGACACACTAAAATTTATCTATTTAAAACAAAAGGCAGTAATAGAGGAATAGAGGAACAAAAAAAAGACATAAGACAGAAAATAAATAGCAAAATGACATATATCCTACATTATTAATAATTACATTAACCGTAAGTGGATAAATACTTGAACCAAAAGGCATATGTTGGCCAAATGTTTAAAAAAAAAAAAAAAAAGCAAGAGTTTAATATATATCATTTGTGAGACACACACTTTAGATTTAGGTATAAATGGGTTGCAAGTAAAAGGACAGGAAAATATATGCCAGGCAATAAAAGAGAGCTGTAATGGCTATACTAATATCATACAAAATAGGTTTTAAGACAAAAATTGTATTAGAGACAAGAAAGGACATTTTACAAAAGGATCCTTCCATCAGGAAGATAAAACTATCACAAATCTTTGGCATCTAACAACAGAGTCCCAAAATACAAGAAACAAAAACTGACATAATTTAATGGAGAAATAGACAATTTAGCAATAGTAGTTGGGGACTTAAGCCAATCCCCAAGACCCCATAATGCCTCCCTCATGTAGCCAATGGAATAAAACTCAAGAAGCTAATTGTCCAATGCCAGGTCCAAAACAGCTTCCTGAGCTTTTTGTTCCAGGGTACTGTCCATGTTTAAGTCACAGTGTATCATTGGATCCCATGTGGGGAGTTGTATCATCTCATTTACATCATTACCATTAGTACTTTTTCAAAGGACAAATATTAAAAATCAATGACTTAGATGACAGGCATTTAGAAACAAAAGTATCTTTTGAAATGTAATCAGCTCTCCACCCCTTTCCCCACCCCATCCAAAACTATTCAGCCCCTTTGAATTTTCTATTAACACTGTTCAGTGAGATTCATGAGCAGTTTTATGCTGTGGCTGTTTGCAGTTCAGATGGTGATTGATTGTGATTCACACAAAGCGTCCACTCAGGCTGATCACTGCTACTTTCCAAAAGCCTTTTCCTGGCATCTGGACCACTTTCAACATTCTATTTCAGTATCAGATGCTATTATGAGAAATTTTACTCAATTTCTTTATAATTGAAATATGTTGTTGAAAATTATCAAGACAGTAGGAAAGAGCTAATCAGTATTGGTTTTGGATCCAGACAAACACAAGAAGGGAGTATAACTGGGGAATTCCTCAACAAGAATGAGGAAAAAGGTGACAGACTTTGCTCAGTGGTTAGGGCATCCATCTACCACATGGGAGATCCACGGTTCAAACCCCGGGCCTCCTTGACCCATGTGGAGCTGGTCCACGCGCAGTGCTGATGCACGCAAGGAGTGCCCTACCATGCAGGGGTGTCCCCCATGTAGGGGAGCCCCACACGCAAGGAGTGCACCCCGTAAGGAGAGCTGCCCAGCGCAAAAGAAAGTGCAGCCTGCCCAGGAATGGTGCCGCACACATGGAGAGCTGATACAACAAGATGATGCAACAAAAAGAAACACAGATTCCCGTGCCTCTGACAACAACAGAAGCAGACAAAGAAGACGCAGCAAATAAACACAGAGAACAGACAACCGGGCTGGGGGGGAAGGGGAGAGAAATAAATCTTTAAAAAAAAAAAAGAATGAGGAAAAATGTATATGTGGGTGGTGGTGAGGGGTGGAGAAAGAGAGGGAAACATTTCTAAACTCAAAAGTTGAGAAGGAAAGTATTCTTACAATTATATGAAATGTTAATATGAACATTGTTTAACACTAAATTAAATTCATGATTACTATCATAATATCTTTTATACCATAAACATGTTGCTTAAGAAAATACTTTCATTATGTAAGTAAAGTAATAAATTATCTTAATGTGCCTATATAACATACTCACACACACACACATAAATGGGCTCCATACATTTTTTTGTTGAAAATAACCATTTAAACTGACTCCAGCTGAATTTAAAAATGAGAGAATATCTAGAAAACTCTGAAAATAAAGAATCAAGGAAGGATCTAGTCCTATCAATATTTAAGTTTGTGAAGCCATAGTATTTATAATAGAACTAGTACACGAATGACTAGAAATAAATAGAACCAAATCATGAGTCCAGAAAGAAGCCTAAAAGTGCAGGGGAAATTAATTTATTAAAGAAAGGCTTTCTAAGTAACTTCAGAAAAATGAACTGTCAATAAATCCTGTGGAAACAATTGGCTAGCCTCTTGGAAAAAAATATTCAATTAATTCCTAACCTGTCTCCCTATATCAAAAATAGGTCCCAGGTGAATTAAAGATTTGAATGTTAGAAAAATAAAATCATAATGCCTTAGAAAAATATAGGAAACGATTTTTCTCACAGTCATAGGATCCTACAGAAGACAAAAATTCTGTGATCTATAAAGAAAAAGATTGATAAATTTTACTATATAAAAAGTTTATATTTTATAGTATCACAAAATCTTTTTTAAACGAATTTAAAAACAAACAAAAATATTTGTAATACAAGTAGCAAAAGGCTAGTTTGCTTAACGCTTAAAAAATTATAAATGAATAAGACAAATAATTCAATAGAAAAAATGGGTAAAGGATAAAACAGGTAATTCACGAGAAAAATATAAAATAAATATATATTTTTAAATTAAACTCACTTATAATTTTGAAAATGAAAATATCAATAAGATACTACCTTTCACCTCTCAGCCTGCATAGATTTCAAGTCTTGATAATGTACTGTGTTGGTAAGTGTGGAAAAACAAGTACTTAAATATTGCTGATGAGAATATAAATAGTTGCTATTTAAAATATCTCTCAAACTATCAGCTGTGCTTGCTCATGTCCAACAATTCCATTACCAGAAATTTATCCTCAAATATGCTTACCTACAAGTGATCCCCCTTGTTTTAGGTAAATAGGCCTGCTATGACAAACACCACACACAATTTGGCTTAAACAACAGAAATTTATTGGCTCAGAGTACCTTCATCACCTGACAATCAGCCTCTTGTCTGGCTTCTGACTTCTACTGACTGCTGCTCCCATGTCCGTGTCCATTTCCCGTGCCTAGAAGGACTGGAGGCCCGTGGGATGAAGACGCACCCTCGTTCAGCTTGGCTGTACCTTAGTTAATAACGCCTTCAAGGGTCCTAGTTCGCAAATGGGGCTCAGGACTTGAACATGTCTTCTGGGGGAGAAATGACTCAACCCCCAACGCCCGCATGCGCTTCCCAACAAATCTTCCTATTGCGTTCAGTTAATGCTCCACAATCTACTCCTGACTTGAGCGAGAAACCTTAGTCATCTTTGATCTTCCGTCTTCCTATTTCTCACATTTCATTTTTTCCAAATACCATCAATTTGCCTCCAAAAGTCCTCAGACTACCTGTGACATTTAAAATAGACACAAGTCCTTTGTACTTCTCCCATCATGAGGAGGTGTCTAAGTCTCTTTCTTCTTTGACCGGATTTGGCCATATGACTCGAACTGGCCAAAGGGACACCAGCAAATGGGGCACTAGTAGAGGCTTGATAATCACCTGCGCTTGGGACTTGCCCCCTTGGACTCCTGTCTTCTAGAAAACACCACCCAGCAGGCTGTAAGGAAGTCACACCAGCCTCTGGGATGAGGAGGGGCAAGACGGGGAGGCAAGATGCCTTCGTCGGCAGCCAGAACCAAGAGCCAAGGTCTGTGAGCCAGTCCTCCTTGAACCGTCCAGCTTTTCCAGCCATAATCTGATTGGAACTACCTGAATGAGCCCAGGCAAGACCAGCAGCAGAACCCCCATAGAATCATGAGAAATGAGGCATCATTTCTGGTTGTAGCCACACAGTCGGAGGTGGTTTGTTAGGCAGCAAAATCACTGTCCTCTCCTGAGTTGCAGGCCCTACCTGGGTCTCGCCAAAGCTCATCTGGATTTTTAGAAGTAGCAAGATAACCAATCTCCCTGATTCCTGTATTTTCCCCTCTAATTTATTTTTAACTCCGTTTTTATTACATTCACATAGGATCACATTATTCTCATATTAGAAACTTTCAATCAGCACATTGCTCTGCATAATAGCCCAATTTTTAATTGATATTTAATGCCCTTTAAACTCCACTCAATCTATATTCCAGTCACATTTCTCACCACATACACCATCTTGTTTTCCTGTAGGACTTTGCACATTTCTATTATAACACTTACCATGTCCTTTCATGTTTCACATTTGTTCCACTGTCCAAATTGCACTATAGATGTACCCAAAATACAAATTGTACAAATGCTTTGGAATGATCAGAAAACTTAGTTTTACTTTGTTTCATTTGAGTTTCAACCTTGAGAAAAAAGATAGCATTATGTCCACCTTACAAATGAAAAGAAGGTTCAAAGCACAAATGTAGCTTGCCCAAGTCTCACAGTACTGGAGCCTTAAATAAAAGTGTGGTTATGTGATCCCAGTAGAGTACACTTTGCCTAATTACCTACACCAGTCTTCAAAACACTGTGTATTTCCATATTTTTCAGGAAGAAATTTCAAAGTTAACTAATCTACTAAAAGCAAGGTTCTGAATTCCTTTCATTTAGTCTAGATGGAAAGTTGTATGGTAATGAAATCTTTATTTAATGGTCAGTACTTAAATAGTCCAAACACCTCTCCTAGCATCTTCAGGGAAAACTTCTCATTTGAATGGGTCTGCCTGGTAAAAACCAACATATTTAACCATCATGTGTAATTGTTGGCTGAAAGCCAGTAGAATCAAAAAGGGCAGGTCTGAGCAAGGAAAAAAATAGGCAAGTGCAGACCAGCACAGAGGTAAACACACCTTCAAAAGATGACATAGAAAGTGTGTTCTATTCTGTAGGGAATGAACAATTTTGATGCATTGGGTAAGTAACTGATTGCATCTCCCACTCATCTGATTGCATTCTACTTAATTTCTCTATGTCTTGATTAGCCTGCCTAAAAAATAAGGGTGATAATACCTCACGAGGTTGTTGGGGGTTTAGCTGAAATATTATATGTAGAGCACATTTTACAGTGCTTGTCATAGAGAGAACAAGCAATGAATTGTCGCCACTATCATTGTTTTTTGTTATATTAGGTAGTAAAATGTTTTTCAGGTTAAATAGAGGGATTGCTCATGCCTGTACTCAAGCACTGAAATAACACCAAATAGATGATATCTTGTCAGCTCTGATAATGCTTTATTTAGATTGTTAATGTTATCCTAAGTTAAGACTGAGAGGAAGATATTAGCCAAATTTGTGTAAAATGCTCAAAGCTAGACCAACCATATGGCAAGGAGAATAAAACACATTCACTGATTTGAACAATATTGGATTCAGAAGGAGCACAGCACAACTTAAAGGACTTTTGCACTCAGATACCATTGGAAAAACTGGACTTCAACCACCAACAGGAAATAGCTATTAGATAGTGAACCCACAGTGCCTACTACAATCATCTGTGCATCCTTTCTCCCCTTTTTCATTTCCCTTTCCCTCCTGAACCCATTCCCGTCTGACACCTGCCCCTCACATTCTGATTAAACCATTCTTACCAAAGCTGCCATGACTCCATATTGCCAAATCCAACTGGCATTTCTTTAGCCCTCAACTTCTTTGACCTATCAGTAGCACTCCACACAGCTGCCTGCTCCCGCCTTCTAGAAATGCACTTTTCTGGATATATGTGGTCTATGCAAAACTTTTTTGGTTCATGCAAAACTTTACTGATTTTCTTTCTACGTAGCATCTCTCCCTCTTCTTCGGGCAGCTCTTCCTCTCCTACTTACCTTACGTGACCCATTCATCCTCCCTGTCATCGCTATGTCAGTAACGCCTGAATTGTGTCTCCAGACTAACTTCCAGCCTGGCATGTCCAATTGCTTACTTAACCTAATCACCTGGTCATCTCACTGGCATCTCAAAATTGATACTTCCAAAACTGAACTCTTGATTTTCTCCCCAAATTGTTTTGCTTTCAGGCTTCCATTATTTCAGTAAATGGTACTATCATCACCAATTTGCTGAAGCCAAATCTCTGGGCATCTCTTGGCATTCCTCCCATACCTCCACATTCAATATATTACTAAGACCTATGATTCTACCCTCAAAATATCCCGAATCCATCCATTATTCTCCATTCCCACTGCCACCACCTCAGTATAAACCCTCTTTCTCTCTTCCATGGACTAACGCACACATAGCCTCACAACAACCCTCTACTCCCCTCTTCCCCCATCAAATCCAACATCTGTATGGCAATCTAAGTGGTCTTTTAAAGATGTTAGTGGATGATGCCATTCTCTTGCTTACAGTCCTTCTATGCCCTGCCATTACACTAAATTAAAACACGAAATCCAGTGTGGCCTACAGCCCTGCGTGATGTAGTCCATCCATGTCAACCTCTTCAATCACTCCTTATCCTACTCTTCTGCCGATCAACTGTACTCTAGCCACTTGACCTTCTTTTAGTTTCTTGAACATATCACACTCGGTCCTCCCGCAAAGTCTTTGTCCATGCCGTCCCCTGTGCCTAGTACGTACATGCCCTTCCTCCCACATAAAACAAACTGCACAAATTCTCTCCAACTCCTATACATCCTTCAATAGGCTTTCTGGTCTCAACTAAAGCACATAGCCCTGTATTCTTTCCTATACTTCCTTGTTCTTTTCTTTTATAGCAGTTATCCCAATCTTTATTTTTAACTTATTTTAATTTTATAAATAAATTAAAATTTTATCATTATTAATATTTGTTCCATATATTTAATGCCTGGTTAAAATTAAGTGTAATTTAGAGTGTTTGGTAATTTAATTACCTACCTGTGTGTATTCTTTAATAGCTGCCTGGAACATATACCTTCACAATCACTACTATAAGAAAACACATACATATACATATATACATACACATGCACAAAAGGGTGCAGAAATTTCTCAACAACTTTAAGGAACTCATGAAAATTCTAAAACTAGCTATGACATTCCCACTGCTATTTCATTCCAATAAACTTCAGTTCTTGCTAAATTTCATTCTTGCAAAACATTAGATCCAAAAGAGGAAAGTGTAAGTTCAATTTCATCAAGCTTAGGTTTCACTATCAATATTCAGTGAGAACTCTCTAATCCAATTAAAGGTATTTTAATAGGTATGTTCTGATAAAATACTTATATGTCTTCATGGATCTCTGCCTTGTCCCTGACTTCAATTTATTAGAATGCCTCAATTGATCTACATCAATTATTTCATGGAAATAATATTAGTAAAATTTTGGCTTTAACATTTCAGATAGGAAATCCCCATTGGGGTAATAAATAATATATCTATGTCAGGGAATTGGCAAGCCTTCTTCATCAGAAAACTTCCTGGCTGACAATCACACAAAGCTGAGACCACAAAGCATATCTTAAATGTTTTAGCACTTGGATTTTCCTAAATACTTCTTTTAAGTACTTTCTGAACAACTTGCACAAAGATCAAAACATACTAATTTTATCATTGCTGGCCAACATCATAAAAGAAACTTATAAAAGCATATGGATACATTCACTAACTTATAAACAACTAAACGTTTCATGATTTTATTGAAAAGAGTCAATAAGATAAAAGATTTTCCTCATTTGTAAAAAGAAGAGATTGAACTAGATAACAGCTAAGAAGTCTTCAAGCTCTAAAAGTCCTAATTTTTTTCTTAGAATAAACGATGCGTATTTTCCTCTTATTACAAGGAAAGCTTATAGTACGTGTTATTTACATGCTTCACCATATCTGTATTTTTACTTGATATTCATTAATCAGGTAACGTATTGAATTGGCATGCAAGGAGTTGTAGGCTCCCTCTAGCCTCTCTGAGAAACGGAAATACTAAAGGGGAATTCATTACCACTTCTTAGCATGCACAGCAGCTAATTTGGAGGAATTTCTGCCCTTCGTTCTCCCCTTCCACATTTCCCTCTCTTCCCACATTCTGTTACACACACATTCCACCATCATGCCCATTATGGGTATAGCCATTTCTGCTCTACTAAGGGCAATAGAAAGCTTCCTCCTGGAACCACACAGAAGAAACAACTCTTCATTGAGTTGATCTCAGGTGTTCTCCCTGACAGCTCAACTAAACCTATTTTCCCGTGGAGTCATTTTTCTCAGTTCCTCCTTCACAGCCCTTGGAAATGGTGTTGAAAGTAATAGAGTTAAAATAAGATAAAACTCTGCTCAAAACCAAGCAAGAGCTTGCCCAGTCTGTCTATGGTCAGGCTCAAGCTTACTCCTGCTACTTGAGTCAGGAGACCCTCTAGTTTAAGAGGTCTTTGTGATGGGAAAAGACATCATGTGGAACTTATGGCGAGGTCCAGCGGGGAAATCACAACAAGCTCTACCAGGTTACTGGGAAAAGGTCATGCCCTCTGCAGTGGAGAATATACATTTTTTGAAATGTAACCCTTAGCTGAAAGCCTGATGACAGTGTTCCAAAATGGCGGCCATGTGGCTAGAATTTCCCATTATGAACTGGATCCTGTTAGACCCACCTACTCATAAGGTAGGGTAAGCCCAGCCACAACCCATCATCTGACAGAAGTGGTACATCCACAAGGGAAACAAACCAGATCAGTGGGAAAAGCAAGCAACGTGAGCAAATAGCCCAATCTCATGCATTGTCCACCACGGTTAGACCAACACTTCAGCGGCAGTTCACACCCATGAGCAATAAAGGAAGCCCCTGAGGATCTGCTGGTGGAGAAGGAGAATGTCCAAGCTAGGTTTCCAGATGGATCAGCTCAGTATTTGGGTACAAGTCTAATTCAGGGAAAATTCTCCCAATAGGGCTAAGTTTGGGACATTGTGTCTGGTCATCTGTTTGTGTTATAAAAGATAAGACTATATAAGAATTCATGGGGTGGGAAGTGGACTCGGCCCAATGGATAGGGCATCCACCTACCACATGGGAGGTCTGTGGTTCAAACCCTGGGCCTCCTGACCCATGTGGAGCTGGCCCATGTGCAGTGCTGATGCATGAAAGGAGTGCGGTGCCACGCAGGTGTGTCCCCCACATAGGGGAGCCCCACGTGCAAGAAGTGCACCCCATAAGAAGAGCCGCCCAGCGCAAAAGAAAGTGCAGCCTGCCCAAGAATGGCACCGCACACACAGAGAGCTGACACAGCAAGATGACACAACAAAGAGAGCCACAGATTCCCAGTGCCACTGATGAGGATAGAAGCGGTCACAGAAGAACACACAGTAAATGGACACAGAGAGCAGACAACTGGCGGGGGAAGGGGAGAGAAATAAATAAAAAATAAATTAGTTAATTAAAAAAAAAAAAAAGAACTCATGGGTAGTGGCAAATGACCTGGCTGGCTGACCAACTTCCTGGAAGAATAAAGATTGGAAGATCAGAAACAAAGAGGAAAAAAAAAGGAACTTATGGGTAGTGGCAAATGTCCTGGCTGGCTGACCAACTTCCTGGAAGAATAAAGATTGGAAGATCAGAAACAAAGAGGTCTACCAGAAAATAATATTTATGGATACATGGGAATGGGCATAAAATGTAGTCTACATATTAAAAGTTCATAACAGGGAAGCAGATTTGGCTCAATGGATAGAGCGTTCACCTACTGTATGAGAGGTCCAGGATTCAAACCCAGGGCCTCCTGACTCGTGTGGTGAGCTGGCCCATACACAGTGCTGATTCACACCAAGAGTGCCATGCCACGTAGGGGTGCCCCAGCAAAGGGAAGCCCCATGCACAAGGAGTGAGCCCTGCAAGGAGAGTCGCCCCACACAAAAAAAGCGCAGCCTGCCCAGGAGTGGCACCACACACACGGAGAGCTGACGCAGCAAGATGACGTAACAGAAAAAAAGAGACATAGATTCCTGGTGCCACTGACAAGAATGCAAGTGGACACAGAGAGCAGACAACAGGGGAGGAAGGGGGTAGAAAAAAATAAAATAATAAAAGTTCATAGCAGGGAAGCAGCTGTGGTTCAATCAGTTGGGCTCCCGTCTACCATATGGGAGGCCCTGGGTTTGTGTCCTGGCGTCTCCTTTTGAAGACGGGCTTGCCCACACACTGCAAGAGCCTCCGGCCCAGGCACCGCAGAGAGCTGCTGGCCCGCAAATGTTGCAGAGAGCTGACTCAGCGAGGTGACACAACAAAAAGGGAGACAAGTAAAAACACAGAAGAGTGCACAGTGAACAGACACAGAGAGCAGACAGCAAGCAAGCCTCAAGGTGGAGGGAATAAATAAAAATAAATACAGACAGAGAAGAATGCACAGTGAATGGACATAGAGAGCAGACAGCAAGCAAGCCACGGGGTGGGGAGGGAATAAAAGAAAAAAAGTTCATAACACCGATCAGAAAGTATCCACCATGGAAGAGGCACTAAACAACCAAGCAGATAGAATGACTTAGCCACTTGACATGAGCCAGCCTCTGTCAATGGCCATTCCAGTGCTGAAACAATGGACACACAAAAAAGTGACCATGGATATCCCATTTCATGCTAATGTGCTGGAGGTGCAGTTAATGTTGGGGTTTAAGATATATTTAGGGGATTTGAATCTCTGGACTGACAATGTGATAGCCAGGTCCTGAGCCTCAACAGACTCCAGCACCTACAATCTGATCTATTGGACTTACCACACTCAGCTAAGATGGAGTTGAAGAAGGACAACCACCACACCATGGAGCCTAGAGTGATTACAACTGAAAGTGGGAGGATTGCATCCAGCATCCAGGTGGAATCTGAGCCTCCTCTTGACATAGAGGGGCAATGGACACAACCAATCCAATGTCCACATAGAAGAGGTGGCATTGGATTGGGAAAAGTGGACATGGTGGACGATGGGTATGGGGAAAGGCAGGAAGAGATGAGAGGTGGAGGCGTCTTTGGGACATGGAGCTGCCCTGGATGGTGCTTCAGAGGCAATCACCGGACATTGTAAATCCTCACAGGGCCCACTGGATGGTATGGAGGAGAGTATGGGCCATGATGTGGACCAATGTATATGAGGTGCAGAGGTGCCCAAAGATGTACTTACCAAATCCAATGGATGTATCATGATGATGGGAACGAGTGTTGTTGGGCGGGGGGAGAGGTGGGGTGGGGGGGTGGGGTTGAATGGGACCTCACATATATATTTTTAATGTAATATTATTACAAAGTCAATTAAAAAAAAATAAAAATAAACCACATACCCAAAAAAAAAAAAAAAGTGACCATGGTAGCAGAAAGAGAAGTTAGCATCAGCCCAGCAGCATGGGTGCCCACTTTCTATGATCAGTCTGGTTACTGCTGCTTCTCCTTGCCCAGCTTTCCAACAAGAGAGACCAATACTGAGCCCCTGACATGGCAACAGTCCTCAAGGACAGTATTTTGAGGGTCAGTTGTCCACATTGAGCCTCATCTACCCTGAAAAGGCCAGTGACTCAATCTGATAAGAATAGACATTCTGGGTGTGAATTTGCCTTTAGGGTCTCAGCCAGCACCACTACCCAGGAGTTTGTTACACCTGCACAGGATCCCACCTACAGCAGTAGGCATGAGAATAGACCATAAAAAATAGATGCACCAGTCACATCCCACACAGCATCATCCGGAAGCTGCTGTCCTGGTAGAGTTTCAGAACAACCTGGTGAAGGCATCACTGGTGCATCAGCTCAGCTCACTTTCAATATCATTTCTACTTTCCAACCCCAAAACTCTTTTGAGTCTGCAGTGTTAAAAATCCTGGTCCCCAAAGGGAATTACAACTTACAGGGTACGCAGGAAGAGTCTTGATGTGTTATAAAGTCAATAAGCTATATGCTATGAGTTGCATCCAGCACCTCATTTTCCTTGTAGTTCAGGAACCAGCAAGCAAGAAGAACCACCATCCTGGCAGGGGTTATTGGCCCTGATTAGCAGGAGGAGGTAGAGTTACTGTCTTAACATTTGGAACACGGAAAGATCCGTGCAGAATGCAGGGGAGCCACGTGGATGTCTCACTACTCCCTGCAAATTGTGAAAAAGAATAGACAGATTCATCAGCCCCAGGCTGAGAAGCCATGGGCTTAGACCCCCCAGTGTTAGGGTCTGATTCTCACCACACTAAGCCACCAGGAGAAGTCGTGGTGCTCGGTGAGGGCAAATGGAATCTAGAAGGGAAACGGCGTGGGGAGGCAATGAGTATCAGTTGTGACCTGAGGCCAGTTTCAGCAACATGACATTTTGTCCCCTTCCTCTCGTAAGTTTCCCCCAGAAAGGGAAGCCTGTTGGAATCCTGGAGGCGTGCTCCCTGAAAGGTTTGTGAAATGTGAATCTGAGCGACGAGCGGTAGACTCTTGTGGATGGAGACACACTGCTACAATCCTCTGCAAGGAAATTGTATGGCCCCAACCGCCCAGGTGCTGTCAGCTGTGTCAGGGATCACTTCCTGAATGGCCCACATCCAACAGTGATCCAAGCATGGGTACAACTTGTCAGTCATTTGGACCCAATGAATAGGACAGGTTGGCTCCAGAGCACAGCCTGGCATCAGATCTGCACCACAGCTCAACTTCTCCTGCACAACGTGGCATCCTTACCTTGCCTTCCACAATTGTTGACCCAAGGTCACTGCCTAATAAATTCTTACTCTCTGAACTCATCTCAGAGTTGAGAGGAGAAGCCCCAGAGTCTGTTAATATCTCAGGGCATTTTCATGAATCTATATAACACATTTCTAACAGTATGTTTTAAAATTATTCTTGGGTTTATACTTGTAGCGCTATGAAAATTCAAGTGGCATGAATATAAATTCTCAAATATCTTTAGCTGCTATATATATATATATATGTATATAAAAAGTACAACTCATTCTGAAGGAAAATTTAGCTATATATTTTTAAATTCTAAACATTTCATAGGCAAAAATAATCTCAAAATGGATCATAGATCTAAATGCAAGAGTTAAAATATAAACCTCCTAGAAGAAAGCAGAGGAGGAATTTGGCAAAGATTTCTTAAAAAACAAGTAGCATGAACAAAAAATAGTCAATTAATTGGTCTTCATGAAAATTTTATAAAAATTTTGTTCACCAAAAGACACCATTAATGAAAGAAAAAAAGCCACAGACTGGGAAAAATATTGCAAAATATGTGTTCAATAAAAAGACTTATAAATAAAATATATAAAGAACACTTACAACTCAAGAAGAAGACAATAATAAATATGAAATATGGACAAAAGATCTGAACTGATACTTTATCAAAGAATGTATACACATTAAATATAAGCACATGAAAATATGCTCAACATCATGAGATTTTAATTAATTAAAATTCATTTTAAGTGCAAATTAAAACCAATGATGAGATACTATTACATCACAGAATTTCTAAAATAAAAAATTATTCATGCCAAATGTTGGCAAAGATGTGGAGTACTTAGAACTTACATATTATATTCTCTTAAGTGTAAAATGGTTCAACCACTCAGGAAAACTGGTTGGCAGTTTCTTATAAACACAATCCAGCAATTTTACTACTAAATATGTATCTAAGAGAATTGAAAACATATGCCCAAGCAAAGACTTATATACAAATGTTCAGCTTTATATATAATAGCTCTAAACTGGGGAAAAACAAAATGGTTATCAACTGTTAAATAGATAAGTCCTATTTTATCCTTAAAATGGAATACTATTTGGCAGTAAAGAGAAAGGAACCCCAGATACATGCAACAGTAGGATCAATCTCAAAAACATCCATAGTGAATGATTTCTTTTTTTTTTAAAGATGAATTTTTTTTTAAGATTTATTTTATTTATTTCTCTCCCCTTTCCCCCCACCTTGCCCCAGTCATCTGTTCTCTGTGTCCATTTGCTGCGTGTTCTTCTTTGTCCACTTTTGTTGTTGTTGGCGGCACAGGAATCTGTGTTTCTTTTTGTTGCATCATCTTGCTCTGTCAGCTCTCCGTGTGTGTGGCACTATTCCTGGGCGGGTTGCACTTTCTTTCGCGCTGGGCGTCTCTCCTTACGGGGCGCACTCCTTGTGCGTGGGGCTCCCCTACGCGGGGGACACCCCTGCATGGCAGGGCACTCCTTGCACACATCAGCACTGTGCACGGGTCAAGGAGGCCCAGGGTTTGAACCACTGACCTCCCATATGGTAGACAGACGCCCTATCCACTGGGCCAAGTTCACTTCCCTGAATGATTTCATTTATACCTAACTCAGAGAACAAAAACTCATCTGTGGTGACTGAAAGCAGATAAGCCATCGCCTGAAGCTGCAGGGGGAGTAGGGAATGATCGCATATAGATGGGAAAACATTCTGGAAAGATGGAAATATTCTATATCGTGATTGTGGCAGTGATTACACAGGCCTATGTATTTGTCAAAAGCCATCACACAATATGCTTAAAATGTGTGTTGTTCTATGTAAATCATACCTCGATTAAGTAGTTTTTTAAAATAATATTTTTAATGCTTTCAAAAAGAAGGAGTTGTGAATACAGTATGGGGGTATAAAGAGTGGATACCCCATGAAAGTAAGGCTGAGTTTCTATGGGTGGAGAAAGCATGGAGACCAACCATGATGAGATGAGTTTTCTAGGCAGAGGAACAACCCTTGTTAAGGAAAATGGATAAGCAAGGGATCAAGGAGGTTAGAAAGGAGGCACTTCAAATAGCTACCATCCTGATAGGTAAACCCACTGTGGCAGTTTGATATGATTAAGAATTCCAAAGATAGATATTGGATTGTGTTTGTAATCTCTTCTGTACGTGGGTTATGATTGAGTTATGATTAGGGCTTTGATTGGGCCACGTCATTAGGGTCTTGAGTTCCCACTCCTTGGTGGGTAGGGACTCAAAGATAAAAGTCATGGCAAAGGACAGAGTTGAAGGTTTCTGATGTTGGAGTTTTGATGATTGAGTTTGATGCTGAAGTCTTAAGCTGGAGGGCCAGGAAGTCAGCACTCAGAGGAAAGAGAAGCCAGCCCCAGGAAGAGAGGACCTGAGCCAGGAGAAGAACACAGAGGAGTAGAGACAGCTCCTTAGACACAGCAGAAATCCCAGGGAGAGAGACAGAGCCATTCACCTGATCGTCTACAGCTGTCCTCATGTAGAAAACAGAGTTGCTGAACCCAGAGGAACCCAGGAAGCCTGAACCCTCGCAGAGGTCGGCAGCCATCTTGCTCCAACACAGAGAAATAGACTTTGGTGAGGGAAGTAACTTATGCTTTATGGCCTGGTAACTATTAGTTCCTATCCCAAATAAATGCCCTTTATAAAAACCAACCAATTTCTGGTATTTTGCATCAGAAAAATACACCCACCTACCCAGATGATTATCTTCATGCTGAAATGCAAAGAATTCGGCCTCTTAACTATGTTCCCAAAGCTTTGTGTTTCACTCTTCCAGAAACATTTAATGGATGCTTGACTGTCAGGGAAAATTGTTGGAGAAGTGGCAAATGGAAATATTTGAACTTGATTGTGCCCACCTTGTCCAAAATTTCTCTGTTGGCTAAGACAAAGGGGTCATTAGATTTGGGTGACAGTTCCCCAAATTCATAAAAGGAGCATTGGCAAATTGCTACAGTTCACAGGAGATCAATAGGAAACAAGAATCAGCCAAACTTGCAGGCACTGAAACCAAGGCAACAGCTTTGGCAAACTCTCTGCACAGACAGTAATGAGCCACTTCAAATCGCTGGGAGCTGAGCCAAGAGAGGGGAGCCTTGATTCAAGGAGTTCGTAAATCTCAGGGATAAACTTCTCCCTGCGCGTGAAAAACAAAGGGCAAGTTCTAAAGCACTTCCTTTGATTTCCCCTGATCTCCCTAAATTTAAGAAGCCTGGCCCGAAATCTGGGTATCAGTCCCAGTCTTCTCAAAGAGGACAAATTGTCCCAGAGTCCTTAACATCCAGGTCCATTAAAACATTAGATCCACCTGGAGAAGCCCTGAACACTGCGAGAGTTTTGAAACAAAGAACACTCTTCAAGAATCTCCGGGGCTTTGAGATACAGGATCAAAGATAACATTAATACTGGGAAACTTCAAGGTAAGGAGAAAAATTATTTCATCTATTGAAAGATAGGCAGGAGAAAACAGCTTGAAGTTGCTGGGTTGTGGTAGTTGCTGGACACAGATAAGTAAATAAGATTTCCTGGGGGGTGTCTCCTCTCCCTGACTGCATTTGCAAGGGATTTACTGCAGTGCTGGGAAAGGAAAGAGCGTCTTCTCAAAAGGTTAGGGGCTAAGATCCAACAACTTGCCATGCCAAGGGGAGCCTCGATAGCAAGACTGTACCACCAGAACTGCAAAGATGAAATAGTTCCAAGGTACAGTGGTGCCACATCCAAATTACATAATGGGGTATGGAAGGAACAGGATAACCCCATAAACCACTTACCCCTCAACACTGTGGTTAGACTAGTCCAAAATATAGAGATGGACATTGGAAATTAACCATGAGATACAAAAATCTAAATGAGTTTGTGCCAATTACGTCTAGCACCATACCTGACTTTTCTTTTTAATTGGAATAGCTTTCTAAGGTAGCCTTTCACTAATCAGTAGTCACTGATGTGGCAAATGCATTCTTTCAGATCCCTGTTAATTTTGTTCACCAGTATGTTTGCCTTCATATATCCAGAATTATACCTTTGTTGTCCTACTACAGAGATAATTCTCCAGAATTATCTAATAAGGTGAAATTTAAATAGGTATCCTTGACCTAATTCAAAGAGAAAAGTTACTCATTCCATAGATGGCATATTTATTAGCAGTGATTTAGAAAAAATTGTATCCAAAGCTCTATCTTCCTTTTTTTTGTTGTTAAATGATTAAAAACGATAGAATATTAAACAAAAAATGCCCAGGCCTTTCATCAAATGATAACTTTTCTGGGAGTAGTTATTTGGAACAAATAAGAAAGTATGAATGAGATGAAATTTTCCCCTTTAAACCTTCACTAAAGAGGAGGCAAAGAAATTAAGCGCCGAGGATATGGACACATGTGGGCATTATGCTGCAGCCCATGATTAGATCACATGGGATCCTGAACAACAAGGTGTCTTAAAGTGCACATGGGCAACTTTCCAACTTCTCAGCCCATTTAACAAGAAATGATTCTCCAGTGGTCTGTCCTTGGCAGGGAACCTTTGGCCGGTCCCTAAGTAGATGAGAAAGTTACCCAGTCTGCCAAACTGTGCACTCGTTTCAGAAGTCGGTGGCCAGCCATTTGGGGACCACAGTTAAAACCTAGCAATGCATGGAAGACCAGCCTGGTCTTCTGCCACCACCATGAACTGGATCCTACCTGACACCGACCATCCTGGGTGAGGAACGGGAAAGTGGTATCTCCATGGTTAAATGGAAGCAGTAGAATCAGAATAGAGTACAGCCCGTCCCTAAAGGAGGGTTGAGCCTCCACGGAAGTGTGGCTGCCCTCCAGAGACCAGGCCTTGGCGTGGTGGCCCTCGTGGATTCCTAAGGGACACTGCCTCGTCCATGAAGCCCTAGTCTTGACCTCCGCACTCTCCTCTCTTGCCTCCAAGCCATTACTTCCCCAAAATCACAAGGTATGGTAGCCCCAAATCCCAGTTTCAGGAATTGGAAGTAGAGTCTTACTCAAGAAAACACTTAAACTTCTCAATAATTGCTCCCTAAACAATACCGCCTCCCATAATTCACACTCCATGGCAAACAAGGTGAGGTAACAGTTTGACCAATAAATGCGCCAGAACCTCAGACATACTCAGCTGTACCTACCACCATAAAGAGACCTGGTACAACATAGAGGGAAAGTAGGAGTAAAGCTGCCTAATTGATGAAGTAGGGACAAAGAGTACAAGTTTCATTGTAAGAAAAATAAGAACTGGTTAAAATAAGTAAATACATGGTCCTAATATTATATTTTCTTATATTTTAACCAAATTGGGGGGAAACTCATTGAAGAAACCAGAACAGAAGTTAATTTCTCAATGATAGAAATATTAAAATAAATATTAAAACTGTCTTTGACCAAATGAGTGTCAAGATATAGGGTGTATAAGATATAAGATGCCAAATGAAAAAGGAAGCTGTAGTAGTTGAAAATCCAGGAAATACTAAATTAGCAAACCAAGACAGAGGAAATTTAATTTGAAACTCAGCAATCTTTTAAAATTCAGAGGCCTTTGACTGTCTTTTTCTTTTCTAGTATAGTTTTCTAATCCTTCAACTCTGTTGATGGATTCTACCATTCAAGGCTATAATACAAATTTACTGCACCCAGTTTTCCTAATCACCAGCACTTTTGGGACTGAATGAGGTTGCTTACTCAGATGAGAGGCAAGACTACCTTCAACATATATGAAAACCTTTATCCAGCTGCATTGGACCATTCAATATGTCTCAGTCTCCCATGCCAGGGTGATCTCTAGATGGAGAAGACCTTTAGTTTCAAAGAATTAATTACACCCAGTCATGCTTTGAGCTGTACATCCAGGCAATGCCTGGGACATATGGGAGAACACTCAACAAGGAAAGGGGTCAAACAGATCTACTTGAGCAACTAGAGAAGGTAATCAATACTAAAGAAATTGACTTGAACACATTCTAAGACAGACTGGGTGATGAATTATCAACATGACCAAAAGGAACACAAGAACATGGCAATGCAAATAAATGTTTCTATTTGCTGGGCAGAATATTCAGTAAATGTTTGCAGTCACTAGTCCAAGGCAATATACCTACTCCATGCGCCTGAAACATCGCATCTCATTGCATTCCGATGAGGCCTTTGGTGTAGGAATGTGAAGGATATAAAGTAGGAATCTCTTTAATCCAATTGACTTTGGAGCCATACCAAATTAATCTGAGGCTATCTTTATTAGTCAGGGTTCTCCAGAGAAACAGAACTGAGAGGGAGTATGTATAAACAAGATGTAAATATAGGTTTATGTGTGTGTGCACCAATATTAAAAGATTTATTATAGGAATTGGCTCATGCAACAGGAGATTGGCAAGTCCAAATACCACAGGGCAGGCTGCAAGTTGGAAATCTGATTTGATAAAGGTGATGTTGAATTCTCCAAAAACAGCAGGTGACAGTGGATTCCGGGAGAGAAGCTGGCTAGTTGAAGTAGAGATAGAATTTCTTTCTCATTGCTGAACTAGTTCTCCCTTTAAGGCCTCCAATTTCCTGGATGAGAAGACTCCTCCCTTGCTCAAGGCAATCTCCTCTGTTGATTGTGTCTGTAACCAGCCATAGATGCACTCAACTGACAATGATTTAGATCCATCTACAAAATACCCTCCCAGTAATAATCAGGCCAGTGACTGCATGACCAAGCAACTGGACAACATAACCTAGCCAAGCTGACACATGCACATACCCATCACACTATCTAAACATCAAATATCTGTGGCATACCACACTAATGAAAGAAAATGTGGGAGGAATGGGGGGTATGGGGAATGAGGTATAGGGAACCTCTTACATGTTTTAATGTAACATTTTGTGTGATCTATGTATCTTTTTTAAAAAATAAATAAAATAGTGAGAAGAGAAAAAAAATCTGTCATACAGAATTTTGTTTGAATTTGAATAGAACTCTATGAACATGTTGGTCTCTGTGGGAAATAATCAATTCTGTCCTAGATGTGGGGTACTAAAGCCAGACTCATAAGCTCTGAACAGGATTCCTGTGAGAATTAAGCCCTGACCCACCCATTACACATAGTATATTAATTTATCTTCTTCTATACATTTAAATATTGGAATCAGATATATTCCCTGGGAGAATTAAGATAATACCTATAGTATTTTCTATAGGGCTTAATTCTCTTGCAGAACCCCAGCTGAGAAAAGCTAGCTGGTCAACATTTGGGCACTCTAATGAGTGCGACTGTGCAAAATGTGTCTGTGCCTAAAAGCATTAAAGTGATTTGTGGGGAGGGGAGGTGGTTCAAGGAATCGAGCACCTCCCTCCCTCATGGGAGGCCCCGGGTTCAGTTCCCAGTGCCTCCTAAAAAAGAAGATGAGCAGACAGGGAGTACAAACAACAAGGGGGGAGAAATAAATAAACAAATCATTTTTAAAAAATGATTTGGGCATAAAATTATCACAGGAACAGTGAAACTTACTCCAACATGCTTACAAAAAAATGGAAAGCAATGTTTCAAAATAAATCATGTTGCAAACTTTGTACATCCGTACTGAAAGATGAACTGGTGTCAGCTATAAACATTACCAATTCAAAACTGTTCCTCCAGGTCCACTTTATGATATGATTTTATATATCACTAACCATCTAAAAGAAAGATAAATGTTAAGGAGCTTATGCAGTCTAGATGTGACCTTCTGAAGCATCAGTTCCCTTAACCGTTTAAAGGATTGAGTTAAATATGTAACAACGTCCCCCTTCAACATCTTCAGCCCTACCCCTTCAGCACTACTAATGCACAGCACTACTAGTGCTCAGCTTGGGAGACTTAGAATAGTATTTAGATTCTATTAAAATATCTGGGTTTATTCTGAAGAACTAGGATTGCCATATATAAGACCCCTCTCTCTCAGTAAAAGAAGTTGAGCGATTCTAACATTAGGTCAAGAACTACATATACTAAATTAAATTCACACATCATTATACTGTTCACCAAAAGTCCCTAATGAATGATATCATCTTGTTGGCTAGAGGAAAGTGATGCACCTCACCCTCATCTCATCTCTGCTAAGAGCTGAGAGTGACATCCCGGGGACCACAGCTGAGATCAATTGGAATCCACCTCAGTTGTCATCTGGAATAAACTGAAAAGGAATCATCTTATAAAAAGTGAATGTAAGGACATGAGAACTGGAAATCATATGAACATGACAAAATGGGAAAGATATTGCCAAAATACATAACCAGTTTAAACGTAAATGGGGGTCCAGCTGCTTCAGCAGAAGTGTCCCTCCCTGCTGCCTTGAATCCTTGTTCCTGGTGTACCCAGGTGCGATTACTTCACTAGATCTTAGAATATCGTCCACTTGTGTTAGGCAGACGCAAATCCCCATCAGTGATTTTGCCTTGGATAATGGCCGAACACAGAATCTAATTATGTCTCGAAGAGTATTGCATCCATTTATTCCCAGTCAACAGAATATTCAAGGATAGAATGTGCTGGGGGACCCTTGGCAGATCCTTCCCTTTCCCGATGGAGGGCCTCTTGGCCATTTGCAGCACAGCAATCCCACCTTGACCTGTTACCACCCAGGCCCGGCCCATTCATCAACAAAATATAATTTGAATAAGTTACAAAAAGGGATGGAAACAAACACGTGATGTACTGCAATCATGTTAAATACTGTTGTTCATCATGAGAAATTATGCATGTTTGCTCCTTTTAAATGTTTATGTTAGAAAACAGAGGATGCCCACTTCTTAGTGCCCCAAATAAAAAAGACACAAATTTCATTAGCTGTCACTACTATCAGTTATCTAAGTTATTAAGAAAGGAGTCAGCTCCCCTCAGTGTCCAGAAGACAATTTTAAGGCTTGCCCAAGAATACACTTCATTTGACTAGCAGTTGCAAGGCTGGGATCAGAAGTGGAAAGATATTGTGTCTATTGTTTAGATATAAAAGAACACTGGAAAATGACAGAACCATTGGGTTATATCTGATTGATAATTAGTGTTTACTTGAATCAGTCCATGTATTATTTATCTATTACTATATATCAACCTACCGCTGACTTGGTGGGTAAAAATAATGCACATTGATTATCTCGAAGCTTCTGTGGGTGCAGAGTTCAGGCAGGTTTTAGCTGCGTTAGGCTGGGGATCTCACAGGCTGAAATCAAAGTGCTAGTGGGCTGTGTTCTCCACCAGAGGTCTAACTGGCCAAGAATCCACTTCCAAGCCCACTCAGGTGGCAGACGGCCCTGGCTTCCTGCTGGCTGTTGGCTGAGGCCTCTCTCAGCTCTAGATATCACCACTGGTGCTTACAGACTGCCCACAGTTCATTGCAACATGGAATTTCCCAACAAGGCCACTTACTTCATCATGGCAGTAAGAGTCTCTAGAGAAAATCCTATAGCAAGGAGGAGCCTTACAAGAGCATCGCCATATTCTGTTGGTTAGAGGTAAGTCACATGCCCCGCCCACACTTGAGAGAGGGGATTACTCAAAGTGTGACCCCCAAGGGGCGGAGCTCGTGGGGCCATCTGCCCACCCCATTCACCCTCTAGCTGCCACATGCAAAATACATTCATCCTTTCCCAAGGTCCCCAAAAGTATCATCCCACCAGCATCACCTCAAAGTCCAAAATTTCATTATCTAAATTAGGTCTAGGTGTGGCTAAAACTCCCAGAGTACAGTTTATTATAGCAACTCCTAGGACTGTGGTTATGAGAGATAATAGAAAAACATTCTCTCATGAATTATAACAAATGTATAATACTTTTTATGTTTCATTTGTGTAATCTAAGTATCTTTAAAAAAATAAAAATAAACATATGCATATATATAAAATACTAATACAAGGTGTTAATTGGATAGGTTGGCAAAGAATACACCAAATGTAAGATATGGGCTATAGTTAGAAGCAATGTTTTGATGATGCTCTTTCGTAGTTTATAACAAATGTTTCATGACAATGCAAGGTACAGAAGCCCTGTATGATGATATGCCTGTTTGTTTTGTAAATTCACAACTTTTACTATAGACTTATTGTTTATATATGTTCATGTATGAATGATATATTTCAATAAAAAATTTTTAATAGAAGTTTTTTTTAAAAAAAAGAACTCCTAGGGCACAAGTCATCATCTCAGTATGTAGGCCTGTGAACTAAAGAAACAAGTTTTCTGCTCCCAATACATCCAACATACAAGGATGGGACAGTCATAGGATAACAGCTATAGACATCCCCACTCAACAAAGGGAGAAATAGGCAGCACAGAGATTTTACTGGTCGATAGAAATTCTGAAATTCTGCCAAATATTAGGAGTTTCTGAATAACTCTCCATGGTAGGTTGAATTATGTACCCCAGAAAGAAAAAAAAAAGAAGGAAAAAAAAAAACATGTTCTTAATCCATTCCTGTGGGTGTGAGCCTATTAGAAATGGGAATTTTTGAAGATGTTCTTTTTTGATAAGTTGTGACCAACTGATTCAGGCTGGGTCCTAATTCTATTCCCAGACACATATAGAGAAGGCCACAGGGAGAAAGCCACAGAAGGAGGAAAGGCTGGACGTCTACAGAACCCAGAAGAGGAAGGAGAGGACATCGTCACATGCATTGCCGTGTGCTAGGAAAGCCACAGAGCCCCAAGGACGGCTGGCTGCCCAGAACGCCACGGTCTTTGTGCAGAAAGCATCGCCTTGCTGATGGCTTGATCTGATCTCCTCCTAGCCTCAAACTCATGAGCCAATAAATTCCTGTTGCTAAGTCAATCCATTTTATAGTATTTGCTTTAGCAGCTGGGAAACTAAGACCCCCCACATTCCTTAGTTTTGGCTGCAACTTGAGGCAGGATTTTCCTTCATGGCAGCAGACAGACCTGAAGCTCTCACCTTGTGTGTCTTCCATCTCAGGAGAAGACCCATCTTTCCTGACAATTCATCAAGAATCCTGGGGGGGGGGGGGGGGGGTTGCTTTGCATGCTATCTAGTACATGAAATACTATGGCTAATAAAATAGGTACAATTGGCC
Organism: Dasypus novemcinctus; assembly: GCF_030445035.2. NCBI lineage: Eukaryota > Metazoa > Chordata > Mammalia > Cingulata > Dasypodidae > Dasypus > Dasypus novemcinctus. Next base: position 5,853,101 of record NC_080701.1, on the reverse strand, counting down.
AACCTGGGCCATATAACTATCTCTAGGATTTAGATTAGGACCAACCACTGAAACTGGACAAATTTTTTTAAAAGTCTGCCATCTTTTCACCATAATATTTAATATGACATAGGAGATGTTATGGTACTGCATTATAAGCGAGAGATTTTCAGAGTTGATCCCAAGCAGCCAATATTCCATTTATATGCTGATATCCTTGTTTCCATTTCAGTTCCTCCATTCCATCTCCTTCACTACCATATAAATAATAAGTACTTTCACTGTCTACACACGTCTGCAATGTGTGAGAGGTAATCCCACTTTCTCCTCCACCCTGATAGAAATAGCAAAGACTAGTAGAAGAAGGGGGTTGAATATAAAGAACTGATTTGAGAGTCACAAAACTCCCCCATTCTAGGCAGTGTTCAAGATGAACTTGAAACTTACGATACAGAAACTAGGGACTCTTTGAAAATTGGACCTTAGAAAAGAACAGAAACTCCCACTGGAGAAAAGCCCAGGACAGAGTGAGGTACTAGAGAGGACAAGTGGAGGTGGAGTAGTGAAAGCAGGTGAGGCTACACTGAATAAGTTTCAGCAAATGTCAGAAGCCCAATAGTGGTCATCATATAATTAATAAAGTTTAGGGAATGCCGGAATACCACTGTATATTATCAAACTGATGTACAGTCATGTAAGAATGGAAATACTTCTCCTGTCAGAGCTTGAATTTAATCATTCTGGATAATTTTTGGTCCTAAGTCCCAAGGGTCTAGGTGGTAGATTGAGTTAGGTACCCAATTCAGACATGCTCTTAATCTTTTTAAGATTTATTTATTTCTCTCCCCTTCCCCCCCCAACCCTGGTTGTCTGTTCTCTGTGTCTGTTTGCTGCATCTTCTTTGTCCGCTTCTGTTGTCAGCAGCATGGGAATCTGTGTCTCTTTTTGTTGTGTCATCTTGTTGTGTCAGCTCTCCATGTGTGCAGTGCCATTTCTGGGCAGGTTGCACTTTCTTTCACGCTGGGCAGCTCTCCTTATGGGGTGCACTCCTTGCGCTTGGGGCTCCCCCATGCGTGGACACCCCTGCATGGCACGGCACTCCTTGCGCACATCAGCACTGAGCATGGGCCGGCTCCACACGGGTTAAGGAGGCCCAGGGTTTGAACCGTGGACCTCCCATGTAGTAGGCAGATGCCCTAACCACTGGGCCAAGTCTGCCACCATGCTCTTAATCTTAACCCACATGACTGTGGGTGTGAACCCACTGCAAATAGGACCTCCTGAAGATGTTCTAGTTCAAGGTATGGCTTCCTGCATGAGGTGAGTCTTCATCCAGGTTACTGGAGGTCTTACAAAGAGAACAGATGTTGCAGAAGCTGAAAGGAGAGGATGACATCATGGGATGGGTCACAGAACGCCCAGGATTGCTGGCAGCTGGCACCAGAACACCAGTCTTCAGAGACAAAAGCTCTGCCAATACCTTGATTTTGGACAACTTCTTGTATCATTATGTATTATCATTATCAGGACTGAGAGCCAATACGCTTGTTCAAGCCAACCAATCGTGTGATATTCGTCCTATCCATCTTGGAAACTAAGACAGGACCACTGGTGGCAACTGGTTTGGTGAACCCACCTCTTCACGACAGTCAAGAGCCTGGTGTCCGAGCAAGCAAAACAAGTAGCAGCACTTACATAAAGCTATCTTCACAAGCATTCTGTGAGAGCAAATGTGTACACGTTTCATGTAGGCATGGACAACTCTATTTTGTAGTTAAATGGCTCAAGGAAAAGTCCAACGAGTAATAGCCTGACCATCGGTATCTTTGAAGGCATTAATGGGACAGGTTAAAAGTATACCCAGATCTCACCTTTCTTGAAAAGAGGAGGAGCATTGCACAGATACAGTGTTTAAAAGATAAGCTGAGTCCATCAACCTTTTATCCCTATAACAGGCGGAATTCTAAAATGGCGCCCAAGATTTCCCATCCTAAAATCTAGAACTGTGAATATGATGAGACATTAGACCAGTCGATATGGCAAAGGGGAATGTGCAGACCTAATTAAGGTTACTCATCAGGTGACTTTGACTTCACCAAAGGAAAGGTTATCCAGGTGGCCATGATAAAATCACGATGCCCTTTAAAGTTCGAGTTTTCTCTGGCTGTGGGCAAAGGAAAGCACAGAGAGATCCAAAGCATGAGAAGGCATGCCATGACCTCTAGAAGAGAGCAGCCCCGGGGGGCAACCAGCAAACACAGTCAGACTTCAGACGGACAGCCGCAAGGAACCGCATTTTGCCAACAATCTGAATCTTCTTCCCCAGAACCTCCAGGAGGGAACCGGCCGGGCTAAAACCTGGCTTTCAGGGGAAGGAGACCCTAAGGAGCTAAGCCAGGTCAGCCTTCCTGGACTTCTGACAACAGAATGGTGAACTGACAAGTGAGTATTGTTTTAAGCCTCCACGATAGTGATTATGCTTGACTAGTGGTTCTCAGACCAACTAAGACATCAGCATCACCTGGGAACCTGTTAGAACTGCAGAGTTTTTAACCCAGAACTGCAAACCAGAGCCCTCTTAAGGGGTGGCAGCTGCTACCAGTATCATTCTATGCACAATAGAAAATTAGTGTTGCCCCACAAATGCTCACCTCCATTGATGAGCATCTATAACTGATGCTCAGGCTAGAAAAAAGCTAAATTCACACGGAGGGCCCTCTCTCTAAGGAAGCAAGGGGAGGAGTCAACAAAAAGTGTAGTATCACTTAGGATGATTTATATTATGAAAACTCCCAGTAAAAATGAATAAAAATGATTTAGTATGCCAAATTATCCAGAAGCCTCTCATTAAAATATAGCCCAATCCTCTCCAATCCAGAAATATTTTATTAGTCTGAATGTAAATTGTCAGAAATTTGAAATCAAGATTTCTTGGGACTAAACTCTCTAAAATCTTTTCAGATACCCAATAGCTCATTTCTTCAAAGTATGCAAATTCAGCAGATGGGAACTGTTCTTTTGACATTAGAATAAATACCACAGATAAATGTAAGTTTACAAGTTATTAGTGACGTCCTAGTTGGCTGAAAGTTTGTGAAGGGATTGCTTCAATTACATTTTATGTTTCAAATCACAAGTAGCTAAGCAATGGCAATAAAAAGTATTAGACCTATATTCCCTGTTACTTCTCAAAAGATATTTGATTGGGTCATAATATTTGTTGAGAGACAATTTTCATCAGCTGTCTCTTCAAATTTATAAGGCTTCCTCCTTAGTTATAAGTTTATTTAGCGTCATTTTGCAAAAGACCTGACATTTTTGCTAAGTGCTTCCTTTGGGACATAGACTTAAAATATGGGTGTCAAACACTGAACCAAAACTAGTTTTTTTACACACCATTTATTAAAATGAAAGTAGTGTTATTTATCCTGAATATTCTTCAAGTGTGACAACTAGAACATATTTACTATTATTTTATATTCATAAAGCCAAGAGGCCCTGAACAGAGTGGGAACATTTCTCTACCTCCCTCGCCCTCCTGTTTGCACACCTGCGCACGCTCAAGCCTGCACACACCTGCTCTCACACACATTCACGTGCACTTTTACTAGCGGCCACTAAAGTCTCATGGTGAACTCCCCACCCCCACCCCACATGCCAACATTAATTTATCTAAGTAATGACCGGCTGCTCTAAGAGAAATCACTCAAGGTAGCCTTAAAGCGTGGCCCAGGAGCATCAGGCACCAACTGGGACCTTGTTGGGATTGCAAAACCTCAGACCCCACCCCAGCCCTGCAGCTGAAGAGATCTATAGTTTGACAGGACCCCCAGGGGGTCTGTAGAGTTTGAGCAATGCTGCTCTTGACCAGGGTTCTCAAAGTGCGGCCTCCAGACCAACTAAGGCATCAGCATCACCTGGGAACCTGTTAGAGCTGCAGCGTTTTTAACCCAGAACCTACAAACCAGAGCCCTCCCGAAGGGTGGCAGCTGCTACCAGTATCAGCGCCCCCGCAGCGACTGCTACTTCAAGGTGCAACACAGACAACTTCTGGGCCAGCAAATAAAACCTCCTAATGGCCTGGCAGAGCCTCCAGGAGCTGCGCCTGCACACCTTCTACCTCGCCTGTGCCCCTCTCCCAGTTGCACTCTCAGCTCCAGCCCCAGCGCTCGTTCAGCTTTAGGGACCCCGGCCCCTCTCCCCTTCTCCTGGAAGGCCCGTCCTTCTTCCACACTTGGCTCCTTCTGAGCCTCTAGGGCCCATCAGAAATGCTGCCTCCTGTCTAAATATGTTCTGTATCCTCACAGATGTCACGACCAGAACGCTGACATTTATTCGTTAACAGATTTGTTCACCTTCTGTCTCCCCTACTAAGCTTAAAGTTCTGAGATGCAAATGTCTCGATCACGTTTTCCTTAGAGCCTAACACAGTGTCTCATGGAGAGAGTATTTAATGAATATCAATGACTAAACGACGGTGTAGGAGATGAAATGGCAAGGACACCCCACACAAATAGGTGGATGAGGCCTCAGTGTTGGTGATGGGGCCACAGGACTACCTGAAAGAAGTGGCCTTTGCCACATGGAATCAAGAAAATAAGTAAATTTAAGGTGGCTATAATGTGTGGTAATTTTCAGCATTAGGAGTTCTGCAAATACCAGAGTACATTTTTTCCCTAGGGCTCGTAGAATGTTGTCACTTTTGAAACATAAGAAAAAAATAACTTTCATCTCAAAAGCAATGAAACCAAAACAAACAATAAAAATGTTTAATTCCCTTTGAATGTGTGTCCAATTCAAAACGAAATTGGTAAAGCCTTTTTCAAGGCCAAAAGGAACCAATGTTACATTTAGAAGGCAATTGTGCATAAAAATATAATCTACACTATGCTTTATTTTTAAAAAGAAATTCAAGATCTTACTCTCTATTTAAAGTGTTGCGATAACGATGTCTTCTTTACGGCCATAACAAAGTGATGGCACAATAAAGGAATTTTTGTGAGTTTGTTCTCTTCGTATTATCTTCATATACCAGTAAAAAATAAACTCTTTAATAAATAAATATATATAATAAATATTTGCAAATTGAGAATGTATAAATAGGTCCTTCCTTTAAAAAAAAAAAAAGTTCCATCTTGGTATGACCTGCTTTAGAGTCCATCACTCAGCTTCTCGCTTTGTTTTGTTTTGTTTCTTTAACATATAATGCCATAACCTGCACGAGTCCTGCAGGGTCCTCAGAAAATACGCAGCAACCCTCTCAGTCAATCACGTCGGTCCACGTCTTCAACGTGGCATATCTCCCTTTAACGCAACTTCCAAAGTCAACACACTCCAGAGGGGTGAGGCACCAGGAGCAACTAGGTGGGGTCCCCGTTACCCACAGTTAGATTTTCAGCCTCAGTCTACCGGTAAGGACCCAGCCGGGACAGCTGAGGAAACAACCCCGCTGGGAAAGAGTGATCTCGAGCTGCTTCCAGTTGCATTGTCTTCCTCAGTATGCTTTCCGAGGCCAGGCTCCCAGTGGCAAACAGCCTCCGTGCTGGTCTGGCTGTCATCTGGGTCGCTCTTACACGGAGACCGTGACGAGAAAGGAGGGCTGTGACCAGGGTCTCTCACAGCCATGTCACTCTTCAACTGTACAGCAGTAGGTCCTTATATAATTCTGGAACTCTCTCCGGATCCACTGGTCTCGGTAGGAAATGTGTGAATTTCTGATGTCTTTTGGATCTGGCACCATCTCTGGGGGTCCCGTCTTTGTTCAGTGCCACAAAGTATCGGCGACCAGTGTCTCCATGTTTATATATGTTGGATGAATAGGTATTATACCAGTTCTCTTCAAATTGCTCCCGAAAGATGCACTCAGAAGTCAGTTTCTCCTAAAAAAGAGAAGATAACTACCATTTAAAAAGACCTTTGAAAGAATTTCCTCAAATGGTCTCAACTCTGTACTTTTATTGCTTTTCTACACCAAAAAGTCAGCAAGTAAATGATACATGTTTAGCTATGGGAGATGAAGATGCGCAGAGAAAATTCACTTTAGATGAGCATCAAAGTGAAAAGACTCTAACATGGCAGGAAAACATGCCCTTGTTTTTCTGTCTCTCGTGGGAATAATCAAAACATGGTAGAAACTAGAAAGACCCAAGAGCCTAGGGAGCTGAAGGCAGTAATGGTTTGGCGTTGTTAAAAAAAAAAAAAAAAGGAAAGTGACTTAGAAAGTTATTGCCCAGAAACATGCAAATTTAGCAGAACATAGATATCTAATTTCTATATAAGAATACTTTATATACTTCTGCTAACATGCATTATTGGTACATATTTTAATTATAAAATGGAGTCATTATTTCAAGAATTACAATAGTAAAATAATAATGATACATACTGATCCATAGAGTTCTCCTTTGTCATTCATTCCAAGGTAAAGACCACTGTCCACACCTCTGATACTGACCAGTCCCACTGCCACACTGATGAATTCCAGGATACCTGAATTTATAAACAAAATAAGGACTCAGATTTATTAATGAGCACATAACTAATGGAAATACAAATAGTAATACTACTAGACCAATATTGCTAAATATAATGATGTACAGGAAAGTCCTTTGTAAACTAAAAAGTGCTGTGTAACTGTTTTCTTATAATGGTCTTCCTATTTAACTGAGAAAAAAAATGAAAAGAACTGCTCATCACGGTAAAATGTTAGGAGTACAAAACCTTGAACAGGATTGACTTGGATTTGATTTCCCAGTCCAGGAACTTCCTAGAGAGACTGACTAGGCAAGCCATTTGTCTTCTTTGAATTTTAGTTTCCTTGTATGTGAAATGGGTGAAATGCCTCATATAGGATAGTGGTGAGCACTGATACCTATGAGGCATTCAACAAATGGAAGCTCCTGTTACCACAAATGAGTCCATGCTAGAGGTGTTCTCAGCTCCCCGTGACCCTATTAATTACAGACATTTCTGTTAGTTACTTGTTGTAGCAGTTTGATATGGTTATGTCAAAAACAGATATTGGATTATATTTGTGATCTGGTCTGTACCTGGGCATGATTGAGTTATGGGGCTTTGATTGGGCCATGTCATTAGGGTGGGGACTCACAGATAAAACGCATGGCAAAGGACAGAGCTGAGGGTTCTTTAATGTTGGAGTTTGATGCTGAAGTCTTAAGCTGGAGCCCTGGGAAGTAAGCAAATATAGGAAAAAGAGCAAGCCCTGGGAAGAAAGGAAACTTGAACCCAGAGAGAAGCAAGACCCTGGAAAGGAGGAACCCAGGAAGACTGAACCCTGAACCCTGGCAGATGTCGGCAGCCATCTTGCTCCAACATGTAAAAACAGACTTTGGTGAGGGAAGTAACTTACGCTTTATGCCCTGGTATCTGTAAGCTTCTACCCCAAATAAATACCCTTTACAAAACCCAACCAATTTCTGGTATATTTCATCAGCACCCCTTTCACTAACTAATACATTGTTTTGTTGTTGTTTACAATGAATCTAAGTCAATCTTCTCTCCGCAGCAGTATACCTTGTAATTAGTGTTTTACAGTTTACAAAGGGCTTATATTTTCTCTTTTAGTCCTACAAACAGTTCATATAATAGACAGGAAAGCGAGTACTCATTCCCATTTTACAGATATAGAAACTGAGACTCAAAGAGGTTTACTGGTTTGCTTTAGGACATAATGTTTGTAATTAACAGAACTGATAGTTAAATCCACATCTTCTGAGCCCAAACCCAATATTTCTACTTCAAGACCTGTTTCTTTTATACAAGAAACCATGCATTTAAATACAGTCATTTAAGGACTTTACAGCTCACCATGCCATGCTATGTTTTCTGTCATAAGATGTACTTACCAAATCCAATGGATGTGTCATGATGATGGGAACAAGTGTTGTTGGGGGGGGGGGAGAGGGGGGGTGGGGGGGTGGGGTTGAATGGGACCTCACATATATATTTTTAATGTAATATTATTACAAAGTCAATAAAAAATAAAAAAATTAAAAAAATAAAAATAAAAATAAAAATAAAATAAATTGTATAGCTCAGAGAAGTAAAAAGTTTTTATAATTCATTAAATGCTATAGCCAAATACCAGATTTTGCTATCAATAACTTTCTACAATTCTTCCCAGTTATTAATAGGTAAACGAGAATTGAAAAGTCTCCACTTAACATACGCTAACACACAATGGTTAAAAAAAATAACCAACAACCATATATACACAACTTCATTCTTTGTTCCACATTCCCCTTGTACTTCTCTTCACACCAACCTTTGGACTAGTGCCTTTGTCTGGTTCTCAGACTGCTGAAAAAGTACCGGCATGCTTTCTATGCTTCCTTAACAGCTCTCTACACACACTCTTCACCCCATCTTAAGCTCTACAAACAGTAGAAATGTGGGCATTTTCACCACATTTAGCCTGATCCCCACTCTGAAGGCATTTCTTCCTTATTAGGCTCCTGCTTGGACCCATGATGTGTTCTCCAGGCCAAGGGGGGGACAGAGTCTGGCTCTTTGCTTAATTCGCTTGTTGGCAGAAATCTCGATTTTTCGGAGGACGGATGAGCTCTTTGAGGCTATTGGGAGATCACGTAGAGCACTAGGGCTATCAAGGAGCTCGCGGCAACAGTACACACTAAATAGCCTAGAAGTGCCTCTAACTGAGAGCCTAAGGCAGGGAGCAGATCAGACACAGCTGCACGCCAGGCACCCAAGGACGCCGTCATGAAGACAGGTGCAGAGGTGGGGCCCTGCTGAGCTCACTGAATCAAAAGCCTGGTCCAGGATGTGAGCGGTAGAAGAGCACACATTAACAGAAGTTCACGCAGGATATCTTCACGTGTATGTAAACACTTAAAGTTGTAGTGGACGTTACATTCTAATTGAAAAGTATTCTAAGCCTGCCATGTAAGTTAATTCCCTTTAAGGACCTGATTTACTCTAAGATGCTCTTGTCTTTCAAAGAACAGGAACTGACTGATTAGAATGTATAATAGCACCAGTTTTCAAGTACAGTAAAATAGAAGTTTAATTTCCATACAAGCTAATAATAATATAACAGATCTCATAAAGTATCTGGGTTTTTTTTTTTTGAAGACTAAATGGTAAGCCACCTATATTTTAATCCTCATCTTTAGCTAATGCTATCATCTCTTTTTTTTAAGTATGTAGTTGTAGAAAGAAAAAAAGATTAAATATGTTCTTAGACTACTATATTCAGTAACACCAACTTTATTATATATCCAAAGCCCCACACATAAAGAGGCATAAATAGTTTTGCAATGGCTCATGGGGGCTGGTGGGAAAAAGGTTATGTGTTTTTGTGTTCTTCTTAGAGATTTTAGCCACACTTTTTAATTCTGATCCTTTTTCTCCTTGAGGAAATATTACACCACACAGTAATTTGTAATCATTTGATTCTTAAATAAGATTTGACAAGTCTTTCTTATTTATAATATGAGGTGGCAACTAAGCTAATTCCCTTACAAAGAGTAGACATGAAAAACTTTCCTTAAGAGGTAATCACAGATTTTAGATAGATTTTCTAATGCCCAGTGTCCCATAAAAAGACTTGAAGGTACTTTGTCTTTCTGGTATCATTTTCAAAGCCAGCCTTTTTTTAAATCATAATAAACAGGTGAGTCAACCCACAATGCAACCACATCAGACAAATCTATGGAGAATAGGGGAGAATAAAGGAAAAGCCTTTAAAGGAATATGTTTGATCTCAGGCTAAACTTTTTTTTAAAGTAATGATTCCATGTTTACATATTAGTAAAGTCTTACTGCTGTGCTACTGTGCAGGAGAATGATATGATCAATATAGAGCTAGCTCAGAAAGTAAATTATTTTACCCTCACTAAGACCTTTTTGTTTATATTTTATTGCTGTGATTTTGAAATTTAAAAATACAGTATTCTGATCTTGAAAATTCAATCATGGCCAAGTTAATATAAAATGATCAAGAATGTTATTTACTTTAACATTTCAAACAGTCATTCTTGAGCTTTTTCAAAATTCTTAACTTGATGACCCAGAAACCAGTTTAAAAGAAAAATGGAAAAGTAATTTCATAATTAGAGACTGAAGCACTAACACAAGAAGGCAAGCAAAGAGAGAGGCATTTTACGTATTTAATATGAACTTTCCTCTCTCCTACACGCCCTTGTAATAAAGAGGCAGGTTTAGCCTAACAAGGGATTAGCTTCCTCTTGAACAGCAGTGACTATTTCATTCAGGTACATTCTCCCACCATATAGTGACTAGAGCATAAAGTTAGCCCAAGGCCTGTTTTTTCAATTACTAAATAATTATACGTAATTTTAGCAATTTATGCAGGCAAGAGAGTAATTCCAATATGCAACATCCCTTCCTAAAGGAGTAGATTTGAAGGCTAGCTGCAAGAATGTTTTCGAGTTTACAAATACTAATCTCTTCCCATGGGGTCAGTCTTATAGAGAGACAAGGAGTGGAAGAAGCAATTCTTGCCAGTGGCCGAGATTACAGGTGAATTAGGAATGGTTTAAAAGCAGGACTCGCAGGGCTGCACCCTGTGGCGCAAGTTGGGGCACAAGGTGCCTGAATATCACCGAAGCGTAACTTCTACCTGCTCTACCCAGAAGCCGGGCCCTACGTCCCGCTAGCGGAAGGGTGTCTGCCCCAGGGGAGCGCAGTCCTGGGAAAGGCAGGAGAACTGAGCCACCTGCTGTCCGCAAAGGTCTCTAGAACCAGAATCCCGGCCTTGCGAGTGGAACCCCCGCTTTTCAGAAGTGATCCGAGGTCACGACTCGCTCTGCCCCCAGAACTGGGGAGAGATCAGCGGAAGCTGCCAACACATCGGTTATGAAAAGTTAATGCTCTAAGCCTGTAAGTGCAACCAAAGGGCCGCCGGGCGCGCGTTTCTACAGCTGGAAGGGCAACTAGTCCTCAAACTGAGCCTGACCGCTCTCGGAAGTTGTCATGAGTCCTGCAGGTGGAGAAGGGGAAGGAGTGAGAGTCTAAGGACAAGACAGGAGAGGCGGGTTCAGGCGGGAGGCTGGAAGGATTCCCCGTGCTAGGGCAGAGCGCAAGGCTAGCCCCGTGCCGGGCGCGTTCACAGCCCGCTAAGGAAAGGGCGTCTTCAAAATAAGGAGTCTCTCCAATGAGGTCACAAGGTGGCTGCTCAAAACCCCTTGAGGGTGCCAGCAGGTCACTTAGGAGAGTGCCAAGAGAATGAACACTCCAGCGATGGGGGCGAGCCTGGGGTCCTGGGGTGCGGGAACTCGAGAGCATGTTGGATACCTGAAGTTAACCCCTCCTGGCAGGCCAAGAAAAGGCTCCCACGCACGGGGACCCTGGCGACTTAGGGAGGAGTTACCAACAGTCTTAGGGTTTCCCAGCCCGCGCCCAGCACCCACCCTGCCTGCAGACTCTTTCCCTCCCGCCTTTAACCCCTCCTGCGCCCAGGCTTTGCCTGCGGGGTTCTGACCGCTGCCCTCCCACCCGGGTCTCCTTTCGCTCACCCAGCACCTCCGACCCGCGGCCCATTCAGTGCCAAGCCTGTGGCTCCAGGGCAGCTCGGCTGGAAGACGGGGCACGCTCGGAGGGTGCGCCCCCACTCACTCTTCCCACCCAAACGGGGCTTGAGCGCCGCGGGGAAGCGCAGCCGGGGGAGCCCGGCGCCCGCGAGCTGCTGCTGGGGGCCCTGCCCACCTCTCCCCGCGCGCTGGGGCCACGGCGGGCAGAGGGCCTAGCCTGGGCACGTGGCAAGAAGCGGAAGGCGTCCTGCTGGGAATTTTTGTAGAGTACTGGGGGAAATGGGAGCAGTGGGAGAAAATATTATAGCAAGGTTTTTAAAAAGCTGCCTGCGAGTCCGACGTGACTTCCGGGACCCCCGAGGGGGCGAGGAGCCCCCGCAGCATCCGCCCTTCCTCCTCCCGCCCCGGGGTCCCGGGCCGCAGACGTGCTGGCGGACGGGCCGACCGGAGGCCCCCAGCCCGCGCCGGGTGCGGGGAGGCGCGGGGGGCCCCCAGCCCGCGCCGGGTGCGGGGAGGCGCGGGGCGCCGGTACCTACCGAAGAGGCTGTGGTCCTGGCGGGTGCCGCGCACGCTGCCGTCGGGCCGGATCTGCAGGTGGAAGCCGGTGCGGCAGTAGAGCTGGCGGCGCCGCAGGACGCCGTGCAGGTGCGCCAGCTCCGCCGCCCCCGCGCCCCCGCGCGCGCCCGCGCCCCGCCGCTCCCCCAGCAGCGCCGCGCGCTCCCCGGCCGGGGGCAGCAGGAAGGGCGCGCCCACCTGCTGGCCCAGGCCCTCCAGGCCGCCCAGGAAGCCGCCGACCTCGGCCAGCGGCGCCATGCGGGAGCCCGGGGGAGCAGACAAAAGGGCCCGGGGGCGGCGGGGGCCAGGGGACCCCGGGCGCCGAAAGTTCCCGGCGCGTCACGCCCGCGGGGCGGCGGGCTGCGCGGGGCCCCGAGCTGCCCGGGACGCGGGCGCCGGCTCGGCGCGCTCGGCTCGGCGTGGGCCGGAGGCAGCGGGCTGCTCTCTCTGCAGAATCATCTATAGCTGCCGCGGCCGGGCTGGGCTGCGCCGCGCGGCTGCGCTCCGGGTCCCCCTCGGCTCGGCCTGGAGTCCGGGGTGCGCACGCCCCGCTATATATGCGGGTCCTCTTGACATATGCTAATCAGGCGCTTTCAGGCTCGGGGAGGTTCTGATTGAAATCTTAAACCCACCTCCTGGCCCCACGTCTTGGCTCCTCGGAAGTGACCCGGGGTTCTGCCCCCCGGACGGTCGCAAAAACCCTTCCCTCGCCTGGGCCAAGCTGCCCAGCCACTTCGCGAGGCGCGGCCCACGCCCTCCTCGGGGATGTCTTGGGGGCGACGGCGACGGGCCCCCCGCGCGGCGCTGCGCCCTGGATGCGCGCGCTCCTGCGCGCCGACAGAGCCCGCTGCGAGCGCCCCGGCAGGTACAGAGGAGAGGTGGGGGCTGCGGGGGGCGGGCAGGAGGGGGCGGGCAGGCGAGGGGGACTGAACTCCTCCTCGGAGCTGCTGGGAGGCTGCGGTGGACAGGTGCAAAGCAAGGGAAAGAGGGAGAAGGGAAAAGGGCGTTTCCGAGGCTTGGACCTGCCCAGACACACATGAAAGGGGGATCAAAGCTTTGACAGTTTAACTCACTAATTTTAAAACACTAATAAAACGTACGAGCATTGCTCTTTTCTTTTATCATTTCAACGGGGGATTTTCTTTACATAATCAAGGTGAAGACAAGAACCGCCGCGCACACCCCTACCCCAGGTTCTCTTTCAAGTTTATCTTCACGCAGAGAAGCATGCTCTTACCGAGATGGTTGTATCTCTACACGACGTCTGACATGGTGTCCTAAGGTCATGGGCGCTACTTCACATAATACAATAACGTGACATAATCATGAATCTGGCGATGAAGAGGAAACCTACATAGGCTGAAGAGAGGTGATTTACAGTCTTACATTTTGCCAAGAATAAAAAACGACTATCTGGAATAAATCTTGGATGAGGAGTGGCCTCGGGGGCCCTTATCCGATCCAGAATTACTTCCCCGTTCTTCCTTGTTGCTTTGTCTTTAAAGCTAGATATTTCATTCATATTTCGATTATAAAAACAAATACAGGGAAAATAGTGTTGATTCTTGATGTGTTTTGAGACTTGACGAAGCCCTGGTAAGAATTTAGGAGTGCCTGTGTATATTTGTAAAACAAAAAGCCATTGAAGGGAGGAGTTAGAAACATGTCCATTTAAACCTTAACGTTTGGTTTTGTGCCACTGGTTAAAATTCAAGATCTTTCTCTTAACATTTTTCAGTGGCAGAAGAGTTGAGAATCCTTTGGCAGATTTATGCTTCCCCTGAGCAAAAAAGTTTCAGGGAATCATTAAAGATTCGTTTTTCAATGTTGTTTCGTGGTCTGTTCAGTAAGAGCCTATAGATCTGGGAGCTCAAATGGAGTTGACTGCTTTATTTTATTTGCTCTGAAGGGGTGTTTTTGTTTTTGCTAACTAATTGGCAGGTGCTTTAATGCAGGTAAAGTTACACCTTTTCATCACTGCAGTGCTAAACACTGACCCTTGTGCTCCTCACGCTATAAGAGCTCTTAGAGCAAGTGATTTACCGTTGATAGATACGAGATAAAACAAAAACATTGGCTTAAAACAATAAACAGATTACTTTAGAAATGTATATTGCTAGGTCTGTTTTAAAGGTTGTACCAGGTAAATGTCATATTACTTTACCTTTCAAATAACAGGAGGCTATCTTGTGGTAGGACCTCAAATCCACCATAATCAAGATTTCAAAGCACATCTGTGTAAACATTATCACATCAGTGTAAAACAACCAATGAGCTTTTACTTTGAACCAAATCGTCTTAATTGCAGTGTTAAATCAAAGAAAGTTAGATCAAAGTTGTGTGATTCTCATAGTGGGATAACTAAAGTAGCCAGTACTTCCATCGATCACTTAATGAAGAGATGTTTAAAGGTTTAAAACTTAGATCAATTACCTTTAATGAGGTTTGTTTCAAGACCTCCATTCTGAGCAGTGTATAAATGCTGTTAATGATTCCACAATGGAGATCTATCACTGTCACCTGCTCCTAAGGTACTCATTTTGTCTACAGAATGTTTTCCCACATAAACATTCTCAGCCCTCACTGTGTTATTTATAGCCTGTAAACTGTTTAAATGTCTTGTACTACTTGTATGTACACTAAAATATGGGAAACTTTTCGTGCATTGTCACCAAAGCCCAAATCCTTTGATGATGAAATGCCTTCTCTTTGTAAAATTTCAGTATTTTCCTCTATATTGTTGTATTTGATCATCACAATAATGCTACTTTCCACACTGACATCTCACTCTGTAGAGAATTTCTCCAGGATTTTAGCTGAGGGTCAGTCCAGAGTCCTACCTCCCAGTGCAATTTCCTTTAATTCTCTAAATGCCTCTGTTTTCTTTCGTTGTTTTTTTTTTTTTTTTTTTTTTTTTTTTTTTTACAATAAAGACAAGATCATCCCTGTCTGGTCTCTAAGCCAAAGTAGGGTTGCTATGAGACTTAACTGTGAAAATATATAGGAGAGTGGTTTTTGAAAACTATACATTTCTCTGGGCATATAAGGTGGTAAACCTTCTTGTTGCTGGGAAAATAAATTTTTCTTTACAATTTAGCAAATTTAGTTGGTTTGAAATACAAAATAAGCCTTTTCTCCCCAAACTGAACCTTTAATGTCTAGGTTTTGAATGGTGCTTAATGCCATTTTATAAAGGATCAGAATAGAAACAAAAAGATAAGGATTTCTTTTGTTTGCACTAGTCATGTGACAGGAAAAGATAACACTAAAGTTTTTTTATGCACATGCTGTGATGATATCATGGGAAGTTAAATAATTTTGAAGAGTGTTTTACAAGAGCACATTATTCAACTTTTAAGTATACACTGCAATCTAATCAACTTCACCTATACTTCCTAGAGACCACACTTGCCATGCTGTTATACAAATATGTGGTACAATTTCTGCTTCCACAAAAAGTAGTTACAGTTTTGCAGACTGTGTAATTCCTAGAGAACTTTTCAGCCAGCATATGGTCATGAACCTTTGCTTCCACACATGAGAAAGGAGATAATACCTTTGATGCTTCCGCATGTGGCTAACTTGAGAAAAAGAAAAAAGAACTGATTTAAAACTCATGCCTTATATCTCCAATGAAATAAAAATATGTTTGCACAACATTGTTCATTGCAGCACTTTTGGAATTGTGAAATACTGGCAGCCACATTAAACGTCCCTATATAGGACAGTGGTTGAATAATTATGCTGCATTCGCAGTGTAGCACTGTACAGCTGAAAAAAAGAATGAGAATGACCACTATGAACTACGATGCAGTGCTTCTTGGACATATTCTTAAATGAAAGAGCAAAGGGCCGAAAGAGTATATACAATATACTACCTTTTGTGTAAGAAAGAAAGACAATAAGAAAATGCTACATGTTTATGCTTAGTTTTTTAAACAATGAACACAGAACAAGAAATTGCTTACCTGCAGAGAATGGGTGGGGATGGAGTAGGAGGATGAGGGAGTGATGCTTCTCTGAGAATTTTTTGTAGAGTTTTGACTTGAAGTTATGTTAATATTTTGCTTTTTTTTTTTTAAGTCAAAATCAACAAGGATTGGGGAGGAAATGGAATGAGACAAGGAAGAAATGAACTTAACTATATTCAAGTCAATAATAGAACCACACAGGAGGGAGTGATAATTTTTTTAAAAGTAACCTAAGTAACTTAAATACAGTTCCTTGACTATATGATCACAGTGTAAAGACAAGAAAATACATGAACAAATATTGAATTTTAGTTAGAAAGATTGATCTTTTCCCAGTGGCAGCAGTTAGACTGGTGTGTTATAGAACTGAGCAAATGAGTAAATAGGTCGAGGCTAATGGGATCCAGGTGTTTCCCTTTTAAAAAAGGGAATTACAAATATGGAAAGAAGGAAGACTAGTGTGAGCCCACGTTATTAAATGGGAATTGCAGTTATCAGTGTGAACTCAGGGTGCGTGTGCGTCTCGTAGCTCAGTCCACGGAAGGGCCTAGAAGCAAAGACAGTGGGGCCAGTGAGCACACCTAATGCTGGATCTTGGTTTCTCAATTCAATCACCCACTAACCTGACCCAGGGATCCTTGGAGAGACGACTGGTCCCAGGGCTGGGGCATCTTTTTGTTCCAGAGGGCAAGGAAGTGCTGCTGAATGTCAAAGAGACTCAGGCCAAATCTGGGACAGTTTGAGGTTTGAAATAAATAATAGATGGGAATAAGATAGAAGGACTAAAATAAGAATCTGAGGACAGTTTATGAATAAACAAACAGCCAGACACAAATGAATAGGGGAGAAGAGAAAGCTCTTCCTTACAGTAAAATACCAAAGAATAAATATAAAAAGGATTTCCCAGTCCTTTTTCCCCAGCTTACCACCCCCCCACACACCACCCTGCAGGATGACAGCTCATCCCTTCTGTTCCAGTACTAACACAGGACCATTTTTTTTTAAGATTTATTTTTTATTTATTTCTCTCTCCTTTCCCCCCACTGTCTGCTCTCTGTGTCTATTCGCTATGTGATCTTCTGTGTCCGCTCACACTCTTGTCACTTTGTTGCATCATCTTGCTGTGTCAGCTCTCTGTGCGTGTGTGGTGCCGCTCCTGGGCAGGCTGTGCTTTTTTTTTCGTGGGGAGTGGCTCTCCTTGCAGGATGCACTCCTTGCGCGTGGGGCCCCCCTACGCAGGGGACACCCCTGTATGGCACAGCACTCCTTGAGCACATCAACACTGCGCGTGGGCCAGCTCACCACACAGGTCAGGAGGCCCTGGGTTTGAACCCTGGACCTCCCATGTGGTAGGCGGACGCTCTGTCGTTTGAGTCAAATCCACTTCCCTAACACAGGACCATTTGCATCCATTGTAGCAATAACTGATCTAGGCAAAATCAGAAGTGGATGCTAAAACTACTGAGTAAAAGTTTGATGAAGAAGAAGCTATTTACATCATCTCAAAGTATTCCTTCAAAAATTATTTCTTAATCATTAAGAGAAAAAAGTAACTTCTTAGTGGATTAACCTCATGACCACCATCTTAACCAGGTAATAAAAGTAAAGGACAAGAACAAGGTAAATCAAATTCATGAGCCTCTTGAAGCCCTGGAAATGACACAATATTGCTTACGTGATGTTCCTGCGAAAAATGCATAACCCAAATCTAATTGTGAGGAAACATCAGATAACCCCCCAAATGAGAGACATCCTACAAAATAACTGGCCTTTATTCTTCCAAAATGTCAAAGTCATGAAAGACAATGAAAGTTTGAGGAACTGCTTCAGATTAAGGGAAACTAAGGGTACTGTGTGATCTGGGCGTGGAGCCTGAACCAGAAAAAAACTAAAACCTTTAAGGACAGTATTAAAGCAACTGGCAAAATTTGAATACAGACTGTAAATTAGGTAATCATAGATCTGTATTAAATTTCCTTATTTGACAATTGTACTGTGATTATGTAAGAAAAAGTCCTGGGCAATACAAAACAAAGCTTTATGGATAAATAGGCATGATGTCAGCAAAATTATCTTTTTTTTCTCTTCCCTAACTCACTTTGCTAGATATAAGCAGGATGTTGTCACTCAATAGTTATGAGACCTTGGGAAAATTACATTATCTTCCTGGAATCCAATTTTTTTCCTCTGTAAAATTGGGATAATACAGTGTGTTCCATCCAGCTTGCCCAAATGTTGTAGGAATTACATGGGGAAATGTGCATTAAAATCCAAAAGTGCTACATCTAAGGGATGATATTAATAATGATATTCATTATAAGTTTTCCCTGAGAGGCAACTTAAAATTCCATGTTCTGTTCCAAATTGCAAGATGATAAAGATGGTTTGTGGGATACATGGTACCATCTAAACTAATAATGCTTCATGTTTGATTCACAGCAGAAATAATTTTTATGCTTTCTGCTATATAAAGTTTAATAGTGTTCTGAAATGGGTTTGAAAGAGTTAAATATACTTCTAAAATAAACAAATAGTTTTGGAAATAGACTTTCACAACATCTGACTAAATGCACAATGTTCAATAGTATTTAACAGACTTTATGTCATTATCATTTGAATATGCTATAAAATTACAGTTTGGAAGTATTTTATATTTTTTATCTCACAGAAGAGACTTGCCAAACAAGTCAAAGATGAGTTTCATAGGCATGCAACCCAATTAGTGGAAAAATCAGAGTTTAAATTAAAATATTTCACTTCCAAATCTAATGCTGTTCCGACCAATTACGACACAAACACCCAAATAATAATAAAAGTTAATTCTCTAGAGCAACTGAAGTTTCCATTTAGAAAAATGGTGGGGGGGGGGCCTTCAAATTGACAATATTGCTAGTACATGTTACTGTACCAGCTCGCTCCTTAGAGTGGGCATGTGAACAGTGGATTAGGAAAAAATAACCAGTTTTTTTTTTTCATAGCATTATTACTTCCTTACTATGAATGTATCCACAGATGCCACTAAGTCTCTTTATTTTTAATTTCACTACTTTCAAAGTGAAGAAATAATATTCCAAATTAAATATACTTCATCCTTCTGAGGGGTAATGCCACAAACACTAAAGGCATAGTTTCATTTTAGATTTTTCAAATGAAATCAATACTCAAACTGCATTTTGTGAGGGCATGGAAATTATCATTAAAAATCTAATTTTAGTGACACTCTTCCAAATAAAGCATCTGTTCATACAATTTAGGAATGTGGTTGATTTTTAAAAATTAATGAATTCGTTCATTGTCTCCCTAGATTTCGCTAGTAATAAAAATCACCACTCTAAGAATGGAGATACAAATGCTTAATGTGTCTTAATATCAATAGCGCGTGTGTGAATGACATCCCGTTAAGAGTCAGAAAGTGGAAGAGTGATTCATTAAACTCCCTTGCAATTTCCAATCTTTCAAGCAAAGTAAGGTGATAAGAGTAACTAAAGGCTCATTTGCCCGTTTAGAGACTGAGATAACTAGTGCTGTGTGCGCGGAGCTGGGACCCAGGCCCGAACTTCCCAGGGAGCTGGGAAGGGCTGGG
This sequence comes from Dasypus novemcinctus, assembly GCF_030445035.2. Taxonomy (NCBI): domain Eukaryota; kingdom Metazoa; phylum Chordata; class Mammalia; order Cingulata; family Dasypodidae; genus Dasypus; species Dasypus novemcinctus. The sequence goes on along the minus strand of NC_080701.1, from coordinate 5,833,482 downwards.
AAGAGGCCTGGGAATGCTCCTTCCTGGCCGTGTGGTCGAAAAGGCTGAGCTCTCTCTTGGCCTCTCGAGGGCCTGGCACAGGCAGCAGGTGCCAGAGAGGCCAGAGCCAGCTGTGCAGGTGACACACTGCGCCACCCCTCCCTGCCCTGAAGGCGGGTCAGGAAGGAAAGGTGAACGCCAGCTGCACGGCTGAGGCTGCGTGGGCTGTTCGCACTCGATACAGTTCTTGAAATTTACAGGTGGCCTGCTTTGATTGTGAGTGTGAGGAGACACGCTCGTAGTGCAGCCCTTAGCCGGGAGCGCGCGGTCGTAGCGCGGGCACGTCTGTGATGTTCATGAAGGTGTTTGGAGCCCCTAGAACAATACCTGCATATTTTAAACACTCCATAAATACCTGTTGACTGATTGATAAATACTTTTTTAAAACTTTGTTTTTCAGAAACCTGGAGTGCTTGCTTGGATTTTTAGTTCAGTTTTATATTGTTCCTAAGAGTGACTCTAATTCATAGAACATGTACTCAAAGATGGAGAGTTTTGACTCTCAGTAAACATGTACACAGTAAAAAAGTACCCTTCATCTTAAAAATGATAATCCCAGGGAAGAGCCATGCACTGAAAAGACAGTGGCAGAAGGGCTACCGGCCTTCATGGGGTCAGCCCCGAGGGACGGGTGGTCAGGCACCCTGCCAGGTCACGAGGGACGGGTGGTCAGGCACCCTGCCAGGTCACGAGGGACGGGTGGTCGTGCACACTGCCAGGCCCCTGAGGGCCAAGAGGGACTATGAGAGGCAGGAGTGAGCTGCCACGTTTCACTTCTCCAGCATCTAGTCATATCGTTAGTAATTCCTTCATGCAAGTCCCACTTCCAAAAATGAAAAAAGAAAACCAGCCAGGCACAATTATAATTAATATGTCATTGACAAAGATAAAAATCAGAAAATTTGTGAAACTGTCAATAATCTTGAGGAATAAAGTGCAGATCAGCAGATACTGTGCAGCTGTCAGGACTCTGAAAGTGTTGACGCTGGGAACACTTGACTCCAGCTATTCCTGCGAACAAGGCTATAAGTTTCTTGCTGGCAATGAAATTGTAAAATGAGTTCAAGGACAAGGCGCTGAGTCAGGTAAATGAAATGGCAAGGAACTGGATTGGAGTAGTTGGTGCCTTATAAAATAAACAAAAAGAGCAGTTCTTCTTTGAGAAATGCATCATCCATAAAAGTGCACTTATTTATAAGAAGACAGGATCACAACAAATAACCTCTTTGTGGATTTGAAAAATATATAAGCTATGAAAGGTTCAGATGGCAGGCTTTTGTGATTGATTTCAGTAAACTCAGATCAATTATACTTTCTCAAAGCTATCAATATAATAAATTACAATTGAAATTTATTTTTCAAGGCAATCTTATTTTAACGTAGTAGATTACCCACTTGGTTTTCTGAATCTCTTACATAATTTCATTCATAATTGTTTATCCTGAAGACTTTTTATTAATGGGTAATTTTATTAAATCAAATATTTGTCATTCCTTCAAAGACTGCATAACTTTGTTAAAAAGTAATCACAATTCCTTCCCTCCTGAAGTCTACGTCTAGCTGGGAGATAAACGAAATAGACAAGTGCATTATATTACAGGAGCTTCCTCCATGATCTATTTCATAATGAGGAAGTCCAAGGTTCTTTGTTGAAAGCAAGTAGAAGGGTAGACTAAGCCAAGCCTTGGTACCTGGGAGGAATTTAGGAAGAAGTTGCCACTAAGCTGAGTTCAGTTGGGAAGTACCAGAGAAAGGAGAAGAAAGGAGACAGAAGGCAGACCAGGAAATTTCTCCTGCTAATGCATGATCCATTCAGTTTCCTCTTCTCTAAAACACAGGCCTTACACTAGATCTCTCTATGGTCCCACACAATCCTAACATTTTATGATTCTCTACACAAATTTCAAGGTAAAATTTAATAGGAAAATAGAATTCAGTAAATTTATAGACTAAGTTCATTAACCTACCTATTCAAATTATTTAAATTCTTCCTTTTAAATCAAATCTTTAAAAAAGATAGGATAGGTTGTAACTATGGGTCACAGATATTAATATGTTACCAAAATATATATATAAAGATAAGTTTATGTATTCAAGAGTTGGCAGTGTTCGAAGTTATCTTAAACGTGACAATATTTCTGTAGATGTACCTGAAAGCTCCCATTATTATATAAATGCTATATAATCTATATAATCTTTTACTCTAACATTATCCGCTTACAGCATATATAAACTGCTCTCCAAATTATAACCTTTTTTTTTAACTTTCCTTTGCAAGTTTTACTTTCCCTTTAAACGCTGATTCTAGAAGACCACTTCTAGTGAGAAAAGTCAGTTTCCATCTTTAATTTGAAGAATCATCTACTTTCATGCATAAATGAAAAATGCAGCCATCGTGAGTTGTATCTCCAGGACTTATAGAAACCAAGATTTCCAACCTCTGGTATCAAATGACCAGCTTCTATTTAGGACTCATGTTGACTTAGGTCATTTGGTTTTTAGAGGGGGTGGGGGCAGACGTCAGGAGGTTTTTACGGTGCCACTTCTGGTCTGGCACACAGGCTGCTGAAGACCCCGCTTTCCCTCCCCAGTGGATCCCATCTTTAACCAAAAGGGAGAGAGAAAGTCCAAATTATAACTTTTTAATTAAAGTCACATTTAAAGTCACTCAGCTAAATTTCAGTACAAAGCCATGTAATGGTCAGTTATCTCCTTCCCAAAACTCTATCTTCACATCTTAAACTGCCTGGTTGGACTCTTCTTCATAAGTATTAGAAAAAGATTTTAAGAAATTTATTTATAGCATTCAGACTGGAAATAAGAACAAAGGAAAATTCACACCATGTTCCAAAATCCACTTCTCATTTGTTTCCACTTTTAAAAGACTTAAAATGATAAAAAAAAAATTTTTTTTAAAAGTCCTATTAGTTCAACTTTAGGCTCTTCCTTCTTCATTTGGTTTATTTTCAGTTGAGAAAGCAACTGATTTGGAAAATGACCTTGAATTTCATGTATCAGTTTAATAATTGTTTGGTGTCCTCCTTATTTAAAAGTCAGTTTAGGTAAATTTGCTCTTCACAGGCACATAGGCATAACTTAACTAAGTCAGTGTAACATATATATTTAGCTATAGCCAAGAGTTCAATGATTAATTCTAGAGATTATAGAACACAGGTCTCTATAACATAGATTTTGATCAAAGCGTGTGCCCGAAACAAACACTAAACACAGTCAAATCCCAACCAAAAATGGTTTCCTTGTATAATACTGACTAGGATGGAAGAAAAGACCTCCTTATTCTGGAATAATTTGTTCAAGGAGACCCAAGCACCTGCACAATTATGTTAGAGTAGCTCATTTAGTGGTTTTCTATAAAGTCTTATCATCTGGTGAAAGGTTCATTTCACTTCCCTTGATGTGGTGGTCTGAGGTTTGCAGCTACCTGAACATAAGATCTGGGACAATTCTGGAAAACTTGCAACCATTTTCAAAGGTCAAGAGTTTTGATATACTTCAGTTGCCAAGGAATTTATGAACATTCATACAAACTTTTAGTTTGTAGATCAATCTCTAGTGTTTGAGGCAAGCTAATTTATTTTAAGAGAAAAATATAGTGTGTGGTGATTTAAATCACTTGTTTATTACTTGGGCTTAAGAATATATACTTTCATGTGACATAATATAAATTATAAGTGCAAAATATTTAAGTATTACTTAGATGAGTTATATTATGATATTGTAAATATGAAATGGTTTATTTTAATCAAACCTAAAAATTAAAATTGCCATGAAACAAGACCTGATTACCTGGTGATATCAAACCAGACCTAGTTTCTAGTGAACACCAGCTGTTAAATGGACAGCTTTTTTTTGTCTTAAAAAAATTTTTTTTAAGTATTTAGATTACATAAATGTTAAGTAAAAAATATAGGGGATTCCTGTATGTCCTGCTCCCCACATCACCCACATTTTCCTCCATCAACATCCTTCATTAGTGTGGTACATTGATTGCAATTGATGAACACATTTTGGAGCATTGCCACAAAGCATGAATTATAGCTTACATTGCATTTTACATTTTCTCCCATACAATTCTGTAGGTTATGGCAAGATATATAATGGTTCATATCTGTCATTGCAATGTCATTCAGGACAATTCCCAAGTCCCAAAAATGTCCCTGTATCACACTTGTTTTTCCCTCTCCCTGACCTCAGAACCTCCAGTGGCCACTGCCTCCACATCAATGATAAAAGTTCTTCTATTGCTGGACTCACAATAAGTCTATAGTAGAATACCCTTAAGTCTACTTTAGACCATAGTCCATTCCCCAGTCCTGAGGATTCTGGGATGGTGATGCCCACTCCACCTTCAGTTGAGAGGGGGCTTCAGTCCCATACGGCCAATAGATGGGACCTTCTTGCTGGCAGTTGTAGGCTCTCTCGGTTCCTTGGTGTGGTAGTTCTCCACCCTCACCTCCTTGTTAGTTGTCCTAGGTGAGACCAATGAACTGGAGAGTAGGTGTTGCAACTCCACTGAGGCTCAGAGTCCAGCTGGCACATGGACAGTCCAAAGATTCAAGTCTCTTGGACATACACCTACCAACTCCCAGCACTGACTATAGATTCCAATAGGAGGACGGAAGAGCTGTGTGTAAGGAAACCACAACTGAGTAAGTGGACAGCTTTCTAACAGGGACCCTGACAGCCTCACTGTAAGAGAGTCTTCACCTTGTACCTATCCAATGTCTTCAGGCCTCAGGCGATTCTTTATCTCCAAGTCTTTGGAAGAACAAATACAATTAATTAGAAAGAGCAAAAACAACTCTATAGTAATATGTGTATACAGGTTAATCGAATACAAGGAAGGTTTTGTGAGCGCTCTTCTTGACTGAAGGATGGGAAAACTGAATTTGCCATTTGCAGCTCAAGGCAAATTCTTAGCACTGGTTGGTTGGGCTTGGTTCTATGCCCGCCTCACGTGTTCCCTTCACGGTTCAAGGACTGCTCTGTAAGAGCCTTGGGTTCTCTAGTAGGGATAGTGGTCTTGAAATACCTGCCAGTGGTTTGCTGGAGCCAGCGAGCACTAGCTAACAAGAGCCCATCTTTACATTTGCAGGAATTTTGTGAGCCAGTTGTTACATAAGGACAGTATTAAAAATTAAATTATATAATCTTACAATTACAGAAATCATTGAAAATGAAGGGAATATGCACAAAAAACTCATTTCTCAATTATTTCTTCTATTATCTGTTTGGCCTTTTGTATGTGTGTGGTGGAAGTTCTATGCCATGGTATGTTACTGTGCATCTCTTCCCAGCTCTGTGCTCAGTAACATCGTGTTGGTGGCTTAAAATGTGGGTGGTGGGCGTCTTACATCAGGCAAACCTGGACACCAGCCTCTCCCCACTCGGAAACAGTTGTTAAACTTGTACGAGCACCCTGCGGGTACCTGCCCACAGGGCCTTCTAAGAAAGGCTCTTTTTTCCATTCCCAGAATGGCCCCTCCATGTCACTCTACCCAATGCCCCAGGCAAAGGGCATTGGCCTCAGTGAAAAACTAACGAAGGCGTCTTTGGGCCAGGCTTTAGAATGGGAACTAAGCATCCCAGAGACTGATGCAAGAGCAGCCACGTCATGTCCCAGCAGAATGTTCTTCAAATAAATGTCCTTGAACTCTTACTGTATAGGTCCCTAGAGCTGGTACAGCTTTTCCCTGGATTCCATGATTTTATCAGTGAAATATCTTTTGTTTGAGCTAATGCAATTATGAGTATATTCCGTGGAAATTAATGTGCCTTCAGAACAACTATTTTAAATTTTTTCTGTTCCTGATGAGTCTACATAGGAACTATCTACATGTAGGGCGTAATGTCTAGGCTCAAGTCCTGGTTTTGTGACCCTGAGAAAACACTTCGCCTATTAGCATCTCAATTTCCTCATCAGTAAAAATTAAAGGAAACTTGAGCCCTAAGTTTCTACAAAGAGCTCAGGCTCCACTAAGGAGTTCAAGGACTTGGAGGAGACTGGCCTGGGTCGCCTCCCCCTCCCGACTAGAGATGCTCTCCTGTTTTCTACTCAGTATTATGGGACCTCACAAAAGATTTATTTTGAGAAGAAGCTTAAAAAAAAAAACCACTTTAAAATGTTTAAAAATTACCATATTAAGCTACCTCTAGATTCTTTTCAGTCTTCTCTATCTTTACAGGATAGATACAAAATGTTTACACACATATTATTCCTGCAGTTTTTCTGCTCCTGCTGTTATTTGTACTGTCTTCTCTTAGTGGACAGTTGCCAAGGAAACCATGGTGATCCTGTAAGTCCACCCCAGTGCCAAGCTGACAGTCCATTCTTGTCAGACATCCTCCTCCCCATGGCACTTTCTCCTGTGAATTCTGGGCCTGGCTTGAAAATCTCGCTCAGCACAGACTCGGCAGCCAGAGCCAGCCAGCTGGAGTTGGCACAGGATGAGACTGGTTTGCCATCCTGCTGAGCTCCTGCGTGTGTGGCCACTGACTGACCGTACGCTATTCCTGATTTCTCTAATGGTTCCCTCTTGGTGCTGGGCTTTCCATCTGTTCTGAAGGCTGCCCTTCTGTCTGGTTTCTGCCCTCAAAGCAGTTTTCCATCCAACACCTGACAGTTTGGGGCTAGAGCCAGAGACAAGGGTACATGGGTTGTGCTAGGCTCTACCAGCAGACACCTACTGTGCCCGTCCATGTGGACATTTCACACAAGAAAGTATGATGGGTCACAGAGGATAAAATACTGAGTCATTGCTTAAAACCCCAGGGTCCTGTGGGGTTTCTTATTTTTCCTTATAAACAAGAAGACTAGCTGGGAGGCAGATGGTTGAGCACCTGCTTCCCATGTACAAGGTCCTGGGTTTGATCCCCAGCACCTCCTAAAAACAAACAAACAAAAATTCCAACTCATTGGGGAGCAGATATAGCTCAGTGGTTGAGCACCTGCTTCCCATGCACGAGGCCCTCAGTTCAATCCCCAGTACCTCCTAAAATGAATAAGTAAATAAATAGATACATGATGATCCTTGATTAAATCTATTTAGGCTATGTGATAAAGTTCGTGTGTCAATTTGGCTAAGTTACAGTCCAGCTGTTTGGTCAAGCAAGCTCCTGCTTGATTGTTACTGTGAGAGTATTTTGTGGATAGGTTTAAATCATTAGTCAGTTGATTGCATCCATGGCAGATTATGTCTACAATCAACTTTGGTGATTGCCCTCAGCAATGAGTTTCATTCAATCAGTTGAAGGTCTTAAAGGGAGAACTGATGATTTCAGCAGCCAAAAGAAGAATTTCTGTCTCTATTTCAGCCAGTAAATGTCTACTGGGAAATTCATGGAAACCTTCATCAGAGTTTCCCACCTGTGGACTGCCTTACGGAATCCGGACTTGGCATTCCCCATGGTCATACGAAACAATTCCTCATATAAATTTCTTAATATTTACACACACACATATACATTTCCTGTTTTTGCTGTTCCTCTGGAGAAACCTAATACAAGCTGTATCAAACTTATTTACATTTCCTTTCGTTCCCAACTCTTTAATCAACTTTATTGCTCTTAGTGCAACTCTTCTCAAGCTCTATACATTCCTTCTAAGTTTTTATTATTGTTTGTATCTACACAAAGTCCTTTAGTAAATAACATGAGTATGAGAACATTATGAAGAAATATATAGTCTTTACTTAATATGAAATTTTTATCAAAGTTTAACACATTAAAAAGAGTATAAAGGGAGGCGGCTGTGGCTCAATCAGTTGGGCTCCCGTCTACCATATGGGAGGCCCTGGGTTCGCGTCCCGGGGCCTCCTTGTGAAGGCAGGCTCGCCCGCACGCTGCAGAGTGTGACCCGGCCCACAAGTGCCGTGGAGAGCTGACTCAGCAAGGTGATGCAACAGAAAGGGAGACAAGCAACAACGCTGAAGAGCACGTAGCTAACCGACAGAGAGAGCAGACAAGCAAAACAAACTGCAAGGGGGATAAATAAAAATAAATACAGACACAGAAGAAAGCACAGCGAATGGACACAGAGCGCAGACAGCAAGCAAAAAGCCACAAGGGGGGGGATAAAAAATAAAAGAGTATAAAAATCACAACTAGACAGACAGCTCTATGAATTTCTACAGAGTTAATATGTTTGTGTAATCAGCACCCATAGCAAGAAACAGAATAAGACCAGAACTCCTGAAGCGCCCCTGTGCCCCTGTGAGTCACTCCCTACCCCCAGAGAAACCCTTATCCTGTTTTCTGACATTATATATCAGTTTTCCCACACTTAAGCTTTATAAATAGAATCATAAAGTTGGCTATTTTGTGTTTATCTTCTTTGGCTCGCTTCATGCTTATGAGATTCAGTCACATGACTGCAAGTAGTTGCAGTTCAGTAGCTCTCGTTGTACAGCATTCACTTGTGTGAATATATCACACTTTTCAATACATGCCACATAGATGGCATATAGAGTGTTTCTGGTTTGGGTCAATTACAAATAGCACGTCTATAAATATTCCTCCATATGGCTTTTGGTGGACATAAACACTCACTTCCACCCTGGAGTGGAAAAGATGAGTTGTAGGCCATGTATATATTCAGCTTAGTAGGTACTTCACCAGTTTTAGGAAAGTTACATTATTTGTTTTGCAACCCCAGTGTCATGCTGTTATGATCACTCATAAGTAGCACTCTGAGGCTTTTCTACACTAGGCAGAGAAGCTGTAATCACTTCTATCAAAACCGAAAACAGAATATGAAAATTGAAGGCTCACCTGCTTTCAGACAAGGAGGCTTTGCTTCTATTCCTTTTGTTCCCAAACGCAGAAGACAAGAAGCCTCCACTCCAATGGAGGACAGAGACCAGAGGAGCTGGGAGAACTAAACAAGAGCGGAACGGTGAGATACTGCCAGAGCAGCCCCTGGAAATGATCAAAATCAGACTGGAAAGATGTAAGGGTCAAAGCGAGATGATCACTGGACTTGAAGTTAGAGTGTTAAATGTGTTGATTGAACAGCTTGGTGCTGTCACCAGCGTGACCTACAAGAACAAAACGGAGGCATGGACGGTCACGTCACTACCCTTTGACCGTGGGTCATGCAGAAATTCCTCAGATCAAAAGGTCTGAGCTCTCTAGTGGAAGAGAGCCCTAGCCTAGCAGACTCATCCCAAATCATATGTAAAATGATGGCCTCACTACTAAATCTCAAAGCACCAAACTTTGTTCATGAATCTAATTTTCTCCACGACCATGACCTGTCCCTGATTCACCCCACTCTCTCCCTTTGCCTTCTCCTTTGCTTTCATCATAGTTTTAAACAGGCTGCTTGTGATATCCATTCCTTCAGTAATCTGATAACATTCCCTCACTTTTTCCTTTAACAAACATTTATTGAAGTCCTATTATGTGCCAGGTGCTGGGATAGATGGCTGCTCTGGCCTCCTGGAGCTTAGACAAAGCTTAGCTTTGGCTAAGTGAGAAAGGCAGGTACAGACCATTGTCAATCTGTCTTTGGGAGGGGAGTTGGTCAAAATAGAAAATGTCCAGGGCACTGAGTCAATTTCCATACCCCTGGATACTGTGGAATTGAACTCCTGACTGAGCTCTGAAAACAAAAGACCAAGCAAGGGCTGTGACCCCACGGAAAGCACCTTCCCCGCTTTTTCCTTCACTTTGCCAATTGTCTCCTTAGGAAGATGGCATTGAAAGTGGGCACAGTCTATGCTGGAGCAGCCAGGAGAAGAGGCTCGCTGCAGCCTTGCTCTTTGGCTGGTCGCCTCTGTCGTGACTGAGTGGACAATGAGGAACTATGAGCCATGTTTTAGGGCCCCATCTGTAACTCCTCCTTTCATCTGGTCAAGATTCTGGTGTTAGAGTGTGGAAAATCAGGTAAGCAGCATTTTTACAGAAACAAGGCATTCCTGTCTAGGTCTGACATATTACACTTAAATTTCACATTTTCAAAAATTAAAAGTCAATTTACTTGCAAGTTAGGAAATAGTGAAAGGTGAAAATAGTTGGACTGGGATGGAATTTAATTTTGAAACAAGAAAGCCATTGTAGGCCAACTGCAGGTTTATAGAAAGGAAATGCCATGAAAAAATGCAATGAAATATCTATGTACAGCATGCTAATATGTTTGGAGTATTTTGGTTAATCTTATTAGAACCATGGTTTTGAGAAGTTCACTTATTCAATGCCATTATTTGGGGGAGGAGGATGTTGGGGAGGGAATTGTGACTCCCAAAGCACTATAAGGTTATACGATTAAGATGTAGCCAAGCTAAGATCTCTTGACTTCTAGTTTAATGTTCTATCCTATAAAACACTTCTTTTGGTTTAATTCCTGTTATTGTAAACATTTAAAAACGATCTAGTAAATTTTTCTTACTTAGACCATAGTGTGAGTAAGTAAATATTTTTTCGAAGGTGTGAGCTGCCAGTATATCAGGGGCATCTCTTTGGCTATATTTAGTATTCAGTAGAATGTACACAAAAAAAATGGGGGAAAATGTGCTGAATCTCTATTGATCCAACAATTTTTTCTGAAATTAAAAAGAAATTTTTCCCAATTGTTTACCCCAAGAATTAGCTCAGATTCAGAGCCAGGTAACAAAGGAATCTGGGTACTTTTATGTAGTTAGAGTTATGTAGATGAACTGTGGGAAGAAAACTACACCTATTCTTAAGGAAATTTGGCTTTCCAAGGGAAGGTACTGTGACAAGTTAAATCAGTATAACACTTGCTCTTAAAGAGACCACTTTTCCAAAGCTGAGTACTCTACAAACCCAAACTCAGGAAACTTCTCACAGCAGAACTTGGCTACTGGCCAGAGAAATTACTTACAGGTGATGTAATATAATCTACTAAAACTGTGTGTTACACAGAGGGAAAAATATCAGGAAACTGTGTCCAGTTCAAAATAAACAATGTCAGAATAACTGTTATATATCCAAAATATAATGCCTATTTGGGAAAACTAAAATTTGTTGGAATTGAGAAAAGCAGAAACAGAGAATCTGTGAAAAAGGAGCCACCTTTGAATCTTCCTTAATGCCTTGATTACATAAAACAAGTGAAACTGAAAAAACCACGGAGATGGCACCTAAAACTGGCAGGTTTTGTTTATATGTTATAGAGGATTTTTAAAAAGTCACTTTCAGTGCCTGTAAGAAAGCAAAGTTCTACTAAGCCATGGGCAGGAGAGACGAGATGTAGGGGCGGAGTGTCAGGTAGGCTCCTTAGAAGCAAGGGCTTCCTGAGGAATCAAAGAGCAGGATCTGGGCCAGAAAACCTCATTTTGGTTGCCTCTGCAAGATCCTGGTCCAGAATCAACTGAGCCAATCCCCCTGTCACCGCCGCCCAAATGAGGACCACTGGATTTAGGTGTCTATACCCCCGGACTCTGAATATTTTGACACCATCCCAGTCTTGATGCAAATCACAACTAGCAGGGGGTTCAGTTACCAAAATTGAAGCCAGGATTGGGAAACTGGTAAGAATGTTTCAATTACCTTCTCCCAAAGGTGAAAACTGATGGGACCCACTTATGAGTCTGGTAAAACAAAAATAAAAATGGGGAAACTGACTTGGCCCAGTGGTTAGGGTGTCAGTCTACCACATGGGAGGTCCACGGTTCAAATCCCTGGGCCTCCTTGACCCGTGTGGAGCTGGCCCATGCGCAGTGCTGATGCGCGCAAGGAGTGCCCTGCCATGCAGGGGTGTCCCCCATGTAGGGAGCCCCACGTGCAAGGAGTGCGCCCCGTAAGGAGAGCCGCCCAGCACGAAAGAAAGTGCAGCCTGCCCAGGAATGGCGCTGCCCACACTTCCTGTGCTATGGACAAAGAAACAAGACGCAGCAAAAAGACACAGAGAACAGACAAGGGGGGGGGGGATCAAATAAATCTTTTAAAAAAATAAAAATAAAATAAAAATGCCACGACACACTTGTCTTTATAGTCCCCCAAAAGCCAGTGTGTCTCTCCAGTACATTTTATTGTTTTAATTCAGAATTTTAAAAAACATCCTCGGTTTCATATTCTAAGGACAGTTCTGCTTTGTTGAAAAATGTAACCATGTCTACGGTAATATTTGTGGAAAAAAAATATTAAGGGTGGCTAAAACACGGCGGCTGGCAGTCCCGCTCCCCCCACCCTTGGTCCCGACACTGCCCATTAAAGTGGTCAGAACTGTTTCTGACTTAATTTCCGCGCCTTCCGACCACCCCCTTGCGAGGCTGCCGTCACAGGGCATCCCGAGAGGGGCGGGGACCACCCCGCAGGACCCCCACCCACCGCCAGGAGGCCGCAGGCGAGGGGCGTCGTGCGCCTCACCCACGCTCGGCCGCCCGCCACGGGGCGTCAGGTTCCCGCGCTTGCAGGTGCGGGGAGGGCGGCCTCGGTCCCCGGGCCACGGGCCTCGCCCACCCAGGCCCCCGCCTCACGCCCTCAGGCCGCGGGCGTCGCCCACCCCCAACCGAACCGCGGGCCTTGCCTACCCCCCAGGCCTCCGTCCTCGCTCCCTCAGGCCGCAGGCCTTGGCGCCCCCCAGCCTCAGGCCTCCCCCCCAGGCCTCCGTCCTCGCTTCCTCAGGCTGCAGGCCTCGGCCCCTCCAGGCCTCCGTCCTCGCTCAGTCAGGCCGCAGGCCTTGGCGCCCCCCAGCCTCAGGCCTCCCCCCCAGGCCTCTGTCCTCGCTTCCTCAGGCTGCAGGCCTCGGCCCCTCCAGGCCTCCGTCCTCGCTCAGTCAGGCTACCGGCCTCATTGCCCTGCTGGCCTCCGATCTGGCTCCCTCGGGCCGCAGGCCTCGGGCCTCTCCTCCTCCCGGTCTCCGTCCTCGCTCCCTCAGGCCACAGGCCTCATCGCCCCCCTGGCTTCCGTCCTCGCTCCCTCAGACCGCGGGCCTCGTCGTCCTGCTGGCCTCCGATCTGGCTCCCTCAGGCCGCAGGCCTCGGCGTCCCTGGCCTCCGTCCTCGCTCCCTCAGGCCACAGGCCTCGTCACCCTGCTGGCCTCCGATCTGGCTCCCTCAGGCCGCAGGCTTCCGTCCTCGCTCCCTCAGGCCACAGGCCTCATCGCCCCCCTGGCTTCCGTCCTCGCTCCCTCAGGCCGCGAGCCTCGGCCTCCCCAGGCCTTTGTCCTCGCTCCCTCAGGCCACAGGCCTCGTCGTCCTGCTGGCCTCCGATCTGGCTCCCTCAGGCCGCAGGCTTCCGTCCTCGCTCCCTCAGGCCGCGGGCCTCGGCCTCCCCAGGCCTTTGTCCTCGCTCCCTCAGGCCACAGGCCTCGTGGCCCTGCTGGCCTCCGATCTGGCTCCCTCAGGCCGCAGGCCTCGGCGTCCCTGGCCTCCGTCCTCGCTCCCTCAGGCCGCGGGCCTCGCCCCGCCCCCCAGTCCTCGCGGCTCGCGGCACCCCCCCCAGGACTCCGGTCTCGCCCCCCCCCAGGCCTCGGGCCTCACCCCACCCTCAGGGCTCCGGCCTCGCCCCCTCAGGCCGCGGACCTCGCCCCCCACAGGCCTCCCCGCGCGGTCCCGAGCCCCCACGCCCGCCGGTCGCTCTCGCCCGGCGGCCCCGCCGCTTCTCGCGAGGCTTCGCCCCCCTCCCGCGCGCACCGGCGGGGGCGGCTGCCGCGATGGCTGCGCTGCGGAGGCTGCTGTGGGCGCCGCCGCGGCCTCGGCCTCCGCGCTCGCCGGGCCAGCCGGGGCCGTGGGGGCGGCCCGCGGGCACGGCCGCGGGCTCTCGGGGCGTCCCCCCGGGCGGCGGGGAGGGCGCGGGCCCGGCGGCGCAGGGCCGGCGGCGCTGGGCGGAGCTGAGCATCGCGGCGGCGGCCGGCGGGGGGCTGGTGGGCCTGGCCTGCTACGGGCGCTTCGCGGGCCCCGGGGCGCCGGCGGAGCCCGAGGACCCGCCCCCCGGCCGGGCGCTGCTCCCCATCCCGGTGGCGGCGGCCAAGGAGACGGTACGTGGGCCGCGCGGGGGCGCGCAGCTGTGCAGCTGCGGGCGGGGGCGCGCAGCTGTGCAGCTGCGGGCGGGGGCGGCCAGGTGTGCAGCTGCGGGCGGGGGCGGCCAGGTGTGCAGCTGCGGGCGGGGGCGCGGGGAAGGCCAGGTGTGCACCTGCGGGCGCCGGGGACGCCGTGCGGGAGACCTGGCGTCCTGGCCCGGGGCGCCGAGGAGGGCACCTGCAACGCCAGAGCCAGAGCGCGGGGCGCGGGCTGCAGAGCCACCTCTTCTCTGCATGGAAGCTTTTGAGGCCCGAGGGACGGACCTCTTCCTGGGGGTCAGAAGGAATGAAGATGTCAGGAGCTGGGAAAGAGAAAAAGCAGACTCTTCAAAAAGGGCGTCCTACCCTTCCCTCTGCGCCCCCCACGCACCCACACGCAGCATCTCTCAAGTCAGCAGGTGGATAGGACGGGAAAGGAAGGGAGCTGTGAACAGAAGCGACTCCTGCAGAGGAGTGTCCCATGAAAATGTTCGAGGGCCTTGTGGTTGCTAAAATAGTGCAGACATGAGTGGAAGGCAAGGGCGAGCACTGGGGTGTGATGTCTAGTGTATCAGCACGCTTACTAAATAGCTGAACGACGCAGGGGCGTATCTAGGGACATTTCCCTTGAGAGACCAGAAGAGTGTGAAAGACGTGGTGAAAATAATTTAGAAAGGGCACTATCTTTCTAATTTCAGTGAAATTCATCCATCTTTTTTGCTTTCCCGGTCTATATGGTGGTAATCTGATAAGTCCTTTTGGTGGAGGCTGTTACGTTTAGGTCTGGAATCTGCTTTATGGACCTTCTAGCAGCAAGTCACAAGCAAACAGCGTAAAGTACTTTTATACAATGAATCCTTGAAATACTGGCAGGTGCCCACCCCTACACGTGCACTTTTGTGGTTTAGGAAGAGTAGCATTAGACTGTCTCTTAATTGACCAAGTCAGAGATTTCAGTCAACCACAGTCAATCTGGGAACAGATAAGCACGATAAGGAACAGTCAAGTAGAATTTTCTTTTTTTAAAATTAATTTTAAAGTTGAGAGTATTTTGCAATTTAAAAAAATCAGACTCAGAAAGCTAGCACTCTGTCTCCACCACTTAGAAGTTGTGTCACCTTGCGCAGATTACGTACCCTCTCAGAGCCTGTTTGGCCATCTGTAGGCTTCCTCTGCCTTCGCTGCTTCTCGTTCCACCACAGCCTTGCTGGGGTTCTGTCCAACCAACCAGCTTCCTTCCATTTGGTCTTCTCCACAGCTCCCAAGTAGCGCCTCTGATCTGTTAAGTCAGTTGCCATGCCTCCATCTCTTCAATTTTATGAAAAGCTGATGGATTAT
Source organism: Dasypus novemcinctus (assembly GCF_030445035.2). Classification (NCBI taxonomy): domain Eukaryota; kingdom Metazoa; phylum Chordata; class Mammalia; order Cingulata; family Dasypodidae; genus Dasypus; species Dasypus novemcinctus. Next base: position 5,818,121 of record NC_080701.1, on the reverse strand, counting down.
TTTTAAGTGTTTTTCCTCTTTTGTAGTCCTTGTGTTTTCACACCATTTTAAAAAAAATCATTTACTATGATTTTAGTGTGGCTGAGGAAGGAAGTTGTTGAATAAGACTCAGGGGGTCAACCTACCATGTTTCAGAAATATTATTTTAAACCTTTTGCTGTTGCTGCATTTATCATGCTGATGTGATTTTCCTGAAGGTGTAGAAATAATTCCTACTAATCTCTAATACTACAACTAAGAACCTTGGACTTATAAAGACTGAACATAGGCCTGGCTTATGAATTAAACTGTGTGTTTTGTAAGAATAATGCAGCTGATGGGAGTGAACGGCAATATCCTAAAGTATGGTATACTACCATAGCCTTGAAGATTCGTGTTGTTTTAAAGACATTGGCTCCGAACTTCCAACAGAGGGCTTTTTCACTGCCATAGATTTATTAAAATACCTTTATCCTTTACTCCCAAATAATATATGTTTTGTAATTATTTGTTAATCGTTGGTCTTCTCTGCTTGTCTTAGCCCTTTAAGAGAAGCACTTTAAGGCTGTTGGTCACCTTTATATCTTCCTTGCCTGGTACAGAGCTTAGACCTAGGAGGCACAGAATAAATATTTGTACAATGTATAAGCCCTTATTTGCATGGGACGTACACATTGTAAAGGCTCAGCTACATTCTGTGAGAATTTATAGTTTACGGCTTGTTCAGCTAAAGTAGTTATTTATAGAATTAAAATTGGGAGAACTTCAATCAAGGTCAAAATTCCAGGCTTTGGGAAACTAAATCATGTGACACCGTATTTATTTTAATTGTGCAAGTTTGACTTGCCAAAGTTTTCCAGTCAACCATGGCCTTGTACTTTATTATATTAATATTATAAAGAGATGTTGACAAGATTCTGTTTAGAACCTTGTAGTAATTAGCCTTAAAGCATTCTAACAATTAGTGGGAAATTTTTTGTTACAGAATTGCCTTTTGGTTTCAGATCCAGAAGGAAAATCTGTTTGTTTGCTTAACACTTTAATCCGGTATTTTATTTATTATACAGAGTATTTGATCCATTTTATGAGTTGTTTATTTTAAGAAGCTTTAAGCAAGTTACTTCAGAGTTTTACTCTGGAGTAAAAAATGAGTCAGAACAAGTCTTGCGTCGCTTTTCTATATTCATATAATAATTTGCTAATAATACATTTCTAATTTTCTTTCATTGAATATTTTTCCAACCTCATTTTCCTACATTCTTTCCAAGGCAGTACATCTTGAGACATGAGGTTATGACAATTCTTTCCTACAATATTGAAGAATTTGTCAGATTTGTGAAAGAGAGTGTCCTAATTTTTTAAATGGTGAGGGGTGTCACATAGATGATTGGTTAATTCTGTGTCTAATGATATTTTAAGTAGAAAACTAAAATGGATGGTATCCTTTTTTGGTTTCTTGTATCACCCCGTGACAAATAAGTCTGCCAGATTCAATCCACATTTCTTTTTAGAAATAGGTAAACATACATATAACAATTTAAGTGTAGAATTTTTTTTCTAAGTAAATAGCAGAATAAAATTTAGAAGACTTTAGATAACAGTATGTCCTCTTTCTGGTTAAACCAAGCCTGCAGTTTTAGAAATATATGCACTTTTTGTCTGAGTTGAGATGTGTATTAGGGTTCTCCAGGAAACAGAACGGACAGGATATATGTGTGTATATACGTATGTATTATGTAAATATTAGGGTTTTTTCTAGGAATTGGATCACATGACTGTGGGGATGGGTAAGTCTAAATTCTGTAGGGCAGGCTGCAAGCTGGGAACTCTGATGAAGGTTTTTGATGATTTCCTCAGGAAAGGTGACTGGCTGAAATAGAGATGGAAATTCTCCCTTCTGTCTACTGAAATCATCACTTCTCCTTTTAAGACCTTCAACTGATTGATGAGACTTTTCTCATAGTTGAAGGCAGTCTCCTCAGTTGGTTGTAGATATAATTAGCCATGGATGCAATTAACTTACTGGTTATTTAAATCCACAAAATACCTCACAGTAACAGTCAGGCCAGTGCTTTCTTGACCAAACATCTGGGCACCATAACCTAAGTTGACACACAAACATAACCATCACAGTCTACTACTTCTTGTCAACTTGACAGCCATACACATCTCCTTAAAGCATACTAATTTCTAAATAAAAACAGTAACAGTCATATTTTCACCTACCAATACTCAGCTGTCCTACATACAGCTGGACTCACATTAGGATGCAAGACCTTGGGAAATACTCCCTCTTGAACTTGGTATCCTACAACTTAAATTCTACAACGTGAAACTAATACAACTTACACCGTATGATAAGGGGATAAGATGGGAAAAGCCAAAGAATACTTTTTTATGTATATAGACAAAAACTCTCAAAACAAGGAAGAAATATTCGCAACCATTACAGTCCTCATTTTTATAACTGGTCATATTTATTACTATCTTCTTCTACTGCCTATGCCATATTCTCTTTACCTTCAGCAAGTGCCTTAGCTGTGCATGATTCTTTGCCTGGTAGAGTAACACAAACCTTTCCTGTAGTTTCTGGGCCATTGGTGGTCCTGCGTGGATTGGATTGTTGCAGTTTTCCATTGATTTTAATTACCGACCATGGTAGTACTAAGAAACGCACTAGGGGACCTGCTATATTCCAGGTGAACTCTTCTTACCTCCATTGTGTAGGTGCAGTCCTATTTCTCCTTGATAGTCTGGATCAATCACCCCAGGTAGTACAGTAATTACTTTCTTTGCCTGTTGATTCAGAGGCACAAGGAGACCAAAGTGGCTGGGTGGCAGTCTTAACTTCCAGTTCAGTGGAATCATTGCTGTGTATCCTGGTGGAAACATTACTCCTTTTGGAACTAAGACCTGTAAACCAGCAGAGTTTAAGGTTGTGGGGACAGGAAGCAGAAACTTTCCTAGTGGATCGCTAGGGGTAATAGTGAGCGGTACCACTCCCATTTCCACCCCTGATTCCTGGACCTATGATTCATGGCTGTGGGAGAAACAGTAGACTCTGATTTAAAGCATATACAGCCTTCTGGAGAACAGTGTCCCAGGCCTACAAGATATTGCTTTCCAGTTGGTGCTGTAATTGAGTCTTCAAAAGGCCATTCCACCATTCTGCCAGTCCAGCTGCTTCACTGCCGGGAATTCCATGGGCATGGACCCATTGCCACACTTCAGTAGGTGTGGCGTAAGTTCCTTGATCAGAAGAGCCTTGCTGTGTAGAATAACATGGTGGCGGATGGTAGCTCTGGTGGAAGTATTGCATGCGAAGGAGGCAAATCCAAATCCAGAGCAAGTGTGTTTTCCAATAAGAACAAAACAGTGTCCCATGAGGGATGTGGTCCTGGTCCAGTGTAATTAATCTGCCACCAGATCGAAGGCTCATCACCTTGGGAAGAGTTTTTGCTGTATCAGGGATTGAGTGTTGGTAAGTCAGCCTTGGTAAGTGGAAGTCATATTGCTGAGCCCATGCATAATCTCCATCACCACCACCATGACCACTTTGTTCAAGAGCCCATTGGGCAGTGGCAGGAGTGGCTCGGGAGAGAGGCTGACTGCTAACCACTTTCTGATATCCACAGAATGGGTTGTCTTATCCACTTGATTATTAAAATCTTCGTCTGCTGAAGGTAACTTCTGGTGAGCATTCATATAATACATACATATCTTCAAGTTTTTTGCTCACACAGGTCTAGTCACATACCTTTCCCTCAGACCTCTTTGTCACCAATTTTCCAGTCATATTCCTTCCAAGACCCTGTCCTATCCAGCCAAACCATTGGCGACAGCCCAACAGTATACAAAAGCACCTTCAGCCATTCTTTCCAAGCAAAATGAATAAACAGGTACACTGTTTGAAGTTCTGCCCATTGAGATGACTTCTTTTCACCACTGTCCTTCAGGGATGTCCCAGGAAGGGGCTGTAGTGCTGTAGCTGTCCACTTTCCGGTGATATCTGCATGTCCTGCAGAACCGTATGTGAACTAGGCCTGAGTTTTCTCTTCCTCAGCCAATGGATTGTAAGGAACTTCCCCAAGAGGCCATAGCTGTTGGCTGGGAAAGAAAAGATAATGTGGCAGGAGTGGAGGCCATGGGCATTTGGGCCACTACCTCATGTAACTTACTTGTGCCTTCAAGACCCACTCAAGCCCTGTCTTATGTACCAGTTCCATTTGATGATGGAGTGCTGCTGTGCATGCCCAACTTTATGGCTTGGTGGGTCAGACAATATAGTTTATGATGAGCAACTCAGGTCTCATGGTAACTTGGTGGCCATTGGTTAAGTTATCAGACTTTTGTAAGACCAAGAAACAGGCCAAAAACCTTTTTCAAAAGGAGAGTAGCTCTCTGCAGAGGATGGGAGGGCTATGTTCCAAAACCCTAAAGTTCTGCACTTTGACTCTGCTATACAGACCTGCCAAAGGCTCCAGATGATATCTCTATTGTCACTGATATTTCCACCACCATTAGATTTGCTGGATTGTATGGCCAAAGTAGCAGGGCAGCTTGAACAGCAGCCTGCACCTGCCGCAGAGCTTCCTCTATTCCAGTTCCCACTCAAAATTAGCAGCTTTTCAGGTCCCTTGGTAAATGGGCTGGAGTAGCATACCCAAATGAATAGTATGTTGTCTCCAAAATCCCAAGTGGCCGTCGAAGTGTTATGCCTCTTTTTTTGGGCCAGCTCCAACAGCTTATACTTTATCTTCGAAGGGATATCTCAACATGCCCCACAGGAAGGCCCCTGTATTTTTGTTGAATTTATCTCCCATCTTCTTTTATGCAAATACCTTACCAATAAGTTTAGAGTCATTGCTACTTCTTGCTCCTAGGTCCAGTCAACATGATATCATCGATATCATGAACCAGTGTGATGTGTTATGGAAGGGAGAGAACAAGTTCCCTGCAGACTAGAATATGACGTAGAGCTGGATAGTTGATAAATCCCTGAGGTATAACAGGGAAGATATATTACTGGCCTTGCCAGCTGAAAGCAAACTGTCTGTGGTGGTCGTTACTAACAGACATTGAGAAAAAAACATTTTCCAGATCAATAGCTACATACCAGGTACCAGGGGATGTGTTGATTTCCTTAAGCAATGATACCACATCTGGGATATCTGCTGCTGTTGGAGTCACCACTTGGTTAAGTTTATGATTATACACTATCATCCTCCAAGATCCATCTGTTTTCTGCACAGATCAAATAGGAGAGTTGAATGGTGATGTGGTAGGAATTACCACCCCTGCATCCTTCAAGTCCTTGGTGGTGGCATTGATTACTGCAGTCCCTGTAGGGATCTGGTATTGCTTTTGATTTACTATTTTGCTAGGTAGAAGCAGTTCTAGTGTTTTCTACTTGGCCTTTTCTAGTATAATAGCCTTTACTTCACAAAGTCAGGGAACCAATTTGGGGTCTCTGCCAGTTGCTGATCATATCTATTCCAATTATGTATTCCTGAACTGGGGATACAGCCACAGAATGGATTCAGGGACCCCCTGGACCCACTGTGAGAGGGATCTGAGCTAAAACTCCATGGATAATCTGACCTCCATAAGCTCCTACTCTGACTGGTGGACCACAGTGACATTTTGGGTCTCCTGGAATTAATGTCACTTCTGACCCAGTGTCTAATAATCCCTGAAATGTCTGATCATTTACTTTTCCCCAGTGCACAGTTACCCTGGTAAAAATCCATAGGTCTCATTGGGGAAGGCTGGGAGAACATTAACTGTTTTTTGGCAGTATAGCAGGGTTCTTCCCCAAGGGGACCCAGCCTCCTGATCAGTCTGCAGGCTCTGGGTGTGTAACTGGCACTCCATCAGTTTCATCTGGGAAACAGGATTAATCTCTGTGGGAGGGGGTGTGAGGTCTTTTTCCTCAGGGGGGTAGTTACAGGTTTATCAGGCACAGCAGGGTTAATCTCTTCGGTGGAGTTAGATGCCTGATTCCTCAGGGCAGATTGGAGATTGGGTGGCTGATTCCTCAGGGCATATCAGTAAAGGTTTATCTTGCAAAGACTCAGCAGAATCTAGGTGTCAGTGTCCCTACTATTATTACTATCTACCCATATGTCCCATTCCAGTATTCAGGATCCCATTCCTTTCTAATCAATGCCCTCACTTTAACAAGGTTGGGAATTCAGTTTACCTTGTAATTCAGCCACTTGCACAATGAGATTCTGGGTCTGGTTTTCAGAAATATCAAATGTATGGCGACAGGAAATAAGATTTTCTTTCAAGGCACGCATAGGAACTTTCATGTCTTTTATGTGGCTTGTAAACCAGGAATTCGCAGTCATTCCTTTCTTTTACAACTGTATTCAGTGTATTATTTAAGAACAACCAGCCAACATCATTATACTTTTTAACTCCACAGAGCTCTGTGTCAAAAACACTCTCACCCAGAACCTTGACTCATAAGTATTTGAGTAGTGATATTTTGCATATCTTTATAGCCAGTGCCTTGAATTATCAGTGCCATCTTGGCTGTCAGAAAGAGTCATTAGTGCTTTGACTCCAATCAGGTTAGAGGCCAACTCCGAAAGCCCCAGAACCAACTCAGAAATCTCATCCTTAGGACTTTGTTTCTCGAGAACCACTCCTGGTACCAAAATAGGTATTAGTCAGGATTCCCTTAAGGACACAACTCACAAGATATATATCTATGTATCTATATATCTATATATCTATTTATCTGTATATATACCTATGTATATATCTATATAAATATGTTTGAATATGTATAAATTATGTAGATATTATGAGATTTTTTCCCTAGGAATTGGCTCACAGGATCTGGGGGTGGGCAAGTCCAAATTCCATAGGGCAGGCCATGAGTTGGGAACTCTGATAAAGGTTTTTGGTGATTTCTCCAGGAGAAGCTGTCTGGCTGAAGTAGAGATGGAAATTCCTCCTTCTGACTGCTGAAATCATCACTTCTCCCTTTAAGGCCTTCACATGATTAGATGAGAAGTCTCATAATTTAGGGCAGTCTCCTCAGTTGATTGTAGATATAATGAGTCATAGATACAATCAACTTACGCTGATTTTAATCCATGAAATATCCTCACTGTAACAATCAAGCCAGTGCTTGCTTGACCAAACAACTAAACACCATAACTTGGCCATCACAAGATGAACTTAACCATCACAAGATGAAAACAAATTACAATGTTTTATAGGTATTCTTTTATTGAAAATCAAGAAACTGTCATAACCTTGAACTTAAATTAATCTTTATGTGTAATTCTTTCCCAAGATTTGGATGTTGTCAATTACTGCGCAGCATTCAGGTTGATGAAGGTGTATAACAGGTTTTTTGGTGGTTTTTTGTTTTATTTTTTGGTATATGTAATCTCTATCTTAAAAAAATAACATAAAAACGTTGATTGTCTTTTGAATTGGAATTCAGGTGAATAATGTTTTGGTTTAATGTGACTTCCTAATTAATTCTCAATACAATTTTGCTCATATGGTTTTGGGCTGGGCTGTGAGGAATTTGACTTCCAGGAAGAAGTCGCGCCTTTGCGCTGGCTTCTTGAGATACCTTCCAAATCCTCGGAATCCTGTGATTGGATTGTGTTTCTACTCATTGTTGGTCCAGAGGCTGGCACCACCAGAAAGATCAACATGGGGTTAGAGGTTTGGGGCTCAGAGCCACGTCACGTCAGCCTGACCTCCCAGCTCCTGGGAAAGAAGGGGCTGCAGATGGCGTTCAGACACATTGGCGTTGAGCTGTTCACACCTGCTTACTGAAATTTCCAAAAAACCCTGGCACTGAAGCTCAAGTGAGCCTCTGCCATTGATAATACACATCAGCGTGCTGGGAGGGTGACGCATTTTGACCCCCCCGGAGAGGACATGGCAGTTTTGTGTTTGGGGACCCTCCTGGACCTTGTCCTACATATTTCTTCTTTTGGCTTGTCCTGACCTGCATCCTCTTTGTTGTAATAAAACTATAATAATAAGTATAGCACTTTCTTGATTTCAGTGAGTCGTTGTAATGAATTGTTAAACCTGAGGGGTTAGTGGTCCCCCTCCCGGATTTGGAGACAGTTGGACAGAAGTGAGGGTGACCCGGGAACCCTGAGCTCACCAGCCAGTCTTTGAAGTGAGTGTAGTCTTATGGGAACTATACCCTTAACCTGTGATATTTGGCCTAACCCTGGGTACTTAGCGTCGGAAATGCATTGTAGTTGACGTCAGAAGTTAACCTACGAGGGACTTAGGGTGGGCAGACAAAATTCATGTCCTTTTGAAGTTTCTGATCTAGTGGAGTTACATAGTATTATAGCACAATATGGTAAAGTGATGTAGAAGGAAAAATAAACTATACTAGGGGAGCATGTAAGAAGGACTTATAAACCAGATTGTGTTTCCTGGAGGAAGTGACATCCAAACTGAGACTCGAAGGATGAATAGGAATTATTAGGTAAAGAGATAGCAGGAGATGAGGAAATGCATTCCAGGCAGAGGGAAAAATGTGTGAGGTGTGGAGATGAGAGCAAGCTTAATGTGTGCCCAGAACTGAAGTCTGGTCAATGGGGAGGTAGAGAATTTGAAGCAAAGAATGACCAGACTTCAGGTGGAAAGTGGTCAAGAGGCAGATACAGGCCCTCCAGGGCCTATTAAGGAATTTGAACTTTTCCTGAAGGATAGTGGGAAGGAACCGACAGATTTTTAAGCGTGAGGGTAACATCAGATTTTCAGTTTAGAACTCTCACTGACTGGGTATGGAGACTGGTGCAGGAATAGGGGAGGGATACAAGTCTGGAAGCTTGTCCTACCTGAGGACAGGTGAGAGACTTGTTCCTTAGATGAGAGACTTCAGAGGCTTTGATCCTCTCTGAACCCCCCCCCCCCTTTTTAAAAAGTAAAAACATCCGTGTCAAGCCGTTTTTAGCCATAACATTTCCTTAAAGAAAAGGTGGTTGTGAGTCACTCGGGAGGAGGAGACAGGATGGTGCTGTGGATGACGTGGGGGATCATGAAGCGGCTGTGCCCGAGCTGCAGAAACCCTTCAGTGGGCCTGTGGTGGGAGCTCAGGTGGCAGTGAGCCGACACTCTCTCTCCCAGCCTCTCCTCACATACGAGACAGCAGGAGTCAGTGGTCCGCTAGAGTTCTTAGATCAGGTTAAGTCCACTTGACATTACCAGATAGCAGGGAAAAAAGTGGGCAAGTCTGGAAGTTAGTGGTTCCAAAGCAGTGATTCAGGCATTTGAGGAAACTTCAGGTATAGGTGCTGTATTAGCCAAAGGGGTGCTGATGCAAAATACCAGAAATTGCTTGGCTTTTATAAAGGGTATTTATTTGGGGTAGGAGCTTACAGATACCAGGCCATAAAGCATAAGTTACTTCCCTCACCAAAATCTATTTCCACATGTTAGAGCAAGATTGCTGCTGACGTCTGCGAGGGTTCAGGCTTTCTGGGTTCCTCTGGGCTCAGGTCCTGTTTTCTCCATAAGGTCAGCTGTAGACTATGAGGCTGTCTAGGCTTTGCCTCTGTCCACAAAGTCAGCTGTAGACTATCAGGTGAACGGCTCTGTCTCTCTCGCTGGGGTTTCTGCCATGTCTAAGGAGACATCTCTGTCCCTCCATGTTCTTCTCCTGGCTCAGGTCCTCTCTTCCTGGGGCTGGCTTCTCTTTCCTCTGTGTGCTGACTTCCTGGGGCTCCAGCTTAAGGCTTCAGCATCAAGCTCCAACATCAGAAACCCTCAACTCTGTCCTTTGCCATGCCTTTTATCTGTGAGTCCCCACCGTCCAAGGGTAGGGATTCAACGCCCTAATCGTGTGTGGCCCAATCAAAGCCCTAATCATAACTTAATTACGCCCAGCTACAGACCAGATTACAAACATAATCCAGTATCTATTTTTGGAACTCATAACCATATCAAACTGCTACAGAAACCAAGAAAATGTCTTGTGAGTTTGCTGGGATAATCTGAACACCAGCGTCTGAGAATATGCTTGGCGGGGTAGGCAGTGGATCAGGACAGTGGCCCTGTCGTGCCGGCTGAAGATTTCCTTGATGTGGACCAGCCCGTCTGTGTCACATCTACCCAGAAGAGACGATTCAGACTGGCATTTTGGCATCGGTGGCATGAAGAGTATTGCTAGAGGGCAAAGGAATCCCTGTCTTCTCTGCTGCGCCCACCACACAGTGAGATTGCAGCTCAGGTCTGTCACCAGGAAGGTGTGGATACAGCAAGTAGGATTTTTCCATTGTGTTTCCTGCTCTGGGTGTAAACCCGGAAACTGCTCAATTCTTCAAATCTGACTTTGAAGGAAATGGCTAATGGACAATGCCTGCCTCTTTTTTAACTTGACTAATGACCTAACCATCGAGCAAATTATCATTCCTGGTTATTACTTGTAGTTGACTTAATCTTATTTCCATACCTTAATCCACTCCAAACTTAATTTTTAAACTGGCCTTAAAAATTACTAGCCTTAAAAAAACACTAGTTTATAAATTTTGTCCCAGTTAGTGCTTTTCAGCTTTCACTCCTGTTAAAATTCAAGAGATCTCTTAAGTTTTACAGAGAATAAAATGCCAGAACTGAACAATATTACATGAGTTTTTGAAATTGTTCATTCCTTTTCAATAATAATTTCTATAGATGAAAACTTGAACATAATTTAAAATTTTCTACCTTTTATTATTCCTTTTCATGTGATCTCTTTTTATAACTTGTATTTGCCAAATTTAAAAGATACAGAAAATTATGTATTCCGCCACCCGGAACTAATAGCTGCTAACATTTTGACTTTTTTGGGTAGTTTTTCTAAGAGGTAAAAAATTATATCTTTTTTGTTTTGTTTTTTTTTTTGCTTTTTAGAGGTACGGGGTTTTGAACCTTGGACTTTATACATGGGAAGCAGGTGCCCAACCACTTGAGTTACATCCGCTTTCAATATATATGTTTTTGAAGAGCATAGTCTTTTAAAAATTTTTTATTTTATTTTTAAAGAAGCTTTAGATTACATAAATCATACATTGAAAATAATAGGGGGATTCACATATTCCCCATTCCTACCTCTCCCACACTTTTCCCTACACTTTATTAATAATCTTTCATAGTGGTACATTTGTTACAATTGGTAAACACATACTGAAGCATTGCCGCTAACTATGGTCAGTAGTTTACATTATAGTTTACACTTTGCTCTGCACATTTTTATAGGTTTTGACAAAATGTATCTGTCATTGCAGTGTCATTCAGAATAATTCCAATGTCCCCAAAATACCCCATGTTACACCAATTCTTCCTTCTCCCTCCCCACAGAATCTCTGGTGACCACTGCCCTTATATCAGTGTTACAGGTTCTTCCATTGCTAGAATATATAATAAGTCTACTTTAGTCTATAGTTGCCTTTCCCCCTAAATCTTAATCTTGAGGATTTGGGGATAGTGATGCCCACTGTGTTTCTGATTGAAAGGAGGCTTAAATCTCATGGGGCAGATGGATGGAACGTCTTACTTGCAGTTGTAGATAGTCTGTTTTTTGGGATGGATGTCTATCATCATCCTTTTCTTACTTGTCCTGGGCAAGTCCAATGAACTGGAGAGAGTAGGTGTTATAACTCTGCTGAGAGTCAGGGCTCAACTGGCACATGAACGGACCAAAGATTTAAATCTCTGAGACATATCTTTAAAGAGTATAGTGCTAATTATAGGTTCAAATAAAAGTGGCATAAGAGCCATGTGTAGGGAAATTATAAATGAGTCTAATTCTGGTATCTTGAGGACATACATTCCAAGGTAAGCCCCACTGACAGGGTGCTGAATGCCCAAGATTGTCTGCCCTGCTTATAGTGCCTAAATGTCTCTAGAGTCCTCAGGAGCCTCACCGTGGCAGTCGGTGAGATCCTGCTGAGACGTGCATAAGTATAACCTCTGGAATGACCTCCTGACTCACTTTGAAATCTCTTAGCCATGAAATGAGGGCAAGCTTTTAACAGCATTTCCCTTCGATTTTTTTCCAGCTTGTTTTTATCTTTTCAATAAAAACAAGGATTAATTATTATGGTTAAGAATATGGCCTGCAGAGTTGATATCTAGGTTTGAATCTCAGCTCTTTCACCGAAGAACCTTGCTAAAATTAATTAACCTTCCATGCCTCTTTTTTTCCTATTTGTGAAGTAGGGATAGTAATAGTACCTACGCTATAGGATTATTAAGAGTGTGTATAATGGCCAGGATACAAAGAGGTCTTGGCATATGTTATTTTTACTTTGTACATATTATAAATAAACACTTTGTATATTGGAAACCCCAAGCTTGCTGTGCCAGTGGTCACATGCCTCTCAGCTCCAAATCTACCCCTCAGTACCCTGGTTGTGATACTGGTGTTGTTGGTTCTTGCAAACATTTATCCTTGCCCATAAAGATTTTTACAGAGACATCGGGGGAAAGCAATGCTGCTTGAGTCCTTGAGTCCTCTGACACATGGCATTGTCTGATGGTCTCTCCTTTCTCTTCCGGGTTTTCTTGCTTTAAGCTTATTGCTTCTGTGGCTTTCTCTCCCTCTCTCTGTATTCGTCCCATTTATAAAGGGTGGTGGAGGAGGATCAAGACCCACCCTGGGCCACACCTTAACTGAAGAAACTTCATCAATAGATCCTGTTTACTATGGATTTACACCCACAGGAATGGATTAGCTTTAAGAACGTAATTTTTCGGGTCCTCCCAGTTGCAGACCACATTTCTTTTCCTAGATATGGTGTGCCTCTGCGTCTCTTGTTCCTGCAGCAGAAGTGTGGGACACTCAGTGGCACTCCTCAGTCAGATGCCAGTCAAAAGAATTACTAGCCACTGATGTGTTCTGAAGAATAGCCTAGGAGAGGAGAAAGTACCCAAAGAAGGAACAGACTTGGAAAGGGAACCCCCTCCCCATATTGGGATTCAGACCTTGCAAAAGAATTGGTTGCAGCCATAGGTGGTGCCAATTCCCGGGCCATGGCTGGCAGCCAGGGAAACACAGGCTGGAGCTGGCATGCAAGTGACTCCCAATGGTTTGTAGGCAGGCCGGAGCTGGTGGGCAGGGAGCCTCGAGCTGGGACTGGCAAACAGAAAACTTCCCACTGGGTTACAGCTGGGCCGAGGATGCTAGAACCGATCTTAATCATGTTTTATTTGTTTGTTTATAAGTATCCAAAGGAGAGGATACATAGTGAAATCTCCAACTATTTCATTTTTCCAGAGATTGAAATGCCAACTTAATGGGAATGCACTACTGGAATATTTTAAAGGTCTGTATTAGTAAGTAGAGTAAAATAGCTGATGAGTTGCTCTATGGTTGGGCAAGTTCAAGGTAATTCATTTATGGAAAAATAGTCCAAATTCTATTATTGGTATATTGTGTTTCTTTCTTCCCCTTACAATCTGGGAAAACTGTCTTGAAATCATTGTAGAGGAAGATCTAAAAGGTTGGCTCAGTGCCTACCAGGAGGTTTTGTCATTAAGGGTCAGCCATTGTTCAAGAAATAAAATACGTGTAATTTTGTTATCTATGCATGTGGGACTGAGCTGGGAAGACTTGGAGAAACATAGTAGGCATGGAGCAGATGGACCCCAAGGAAATGCTGGGACTAGAATGGTCTTACCACTATGGATGTATGTAGAGAACTGCCGATTTATGGTGCCACTGGGGTGCTTCATACTTCAACCTGTGGGCATGAAACTGAGCTGCCAAAGACTATTTCTGGAGCCTGTTAATTAATAGATTGAGTGGTCTTGATAAACAGATTCTCTTAGCTAAGAGAAAACAAGAGTTAATCATTGAGTTTTCATTCAGTTTTTACAGTTTGTAGGGTTTGTGTTTGTCTATTTACAGTTGAAAACGCTGACACTTAGAAAGGTTAAGTATTTTTCTCAAGGTTACCTAATTTCAAAGTGAAGCTGACATTTGAACATAGGCTCAAAAGATTGCAAAACCCATGTACTTTTATTCCCCTATACCAAGTTGTGTAACAGGGAAGAACACTGGATTGAGTGTTACAACCTGAGTTCTGGTCGCAGACCAGATGGAGACCTCTATAGGCCAAATTAACACTTTGGTGAAATTGAGATAGTAATACATGTCCCGTTTGCTCTTGAAAATATATGGTCTCATTTGTGTTAAAAAGGAAATGATATATGTGTTTACATTTATCGATTTATAAATGTATCTTTAAAAGATATACAATGAGAGAAAACATTTATTACCTATAAAGTAGCATGTATTATTTTTATATATCCCGCAAATCAATAAATAAAAAGCAGTAAAATAGGCTAAAAGATATTGACTAGCATTTCCTAGGAGAGAAACTGGAATCACCCCCCTCATTTAGTAATCAGGGAAATCATTTTTTACATTCATATTTGGAAAAAATAATTAAGTTTGATAATATTAAGTGAAGAAGGAACATTGGAATCCCAGTTCTCGCTACAGTGATTTTGAAGAACAATTTGACAGTTTCTTTAAAATTTAACAGCTACTGACCCAGCATTTTAACATTTCCATCCATTTTGATCCATGGATATTCATTGCAGCACTGTTTCTAGTAGTGAAAAATATTAAATAGAAAAATAGAAACAATAAAAATTTCCATCAGCAGGACAGTGGTTAAACCATGGCACATCCATGGAATACACTGTGGCTGTTAAAAAGGATGTGGTAGTTCTGGAGGTGGTAGAATGGTAAAATTCACAAGATTCCTTATTGACTAAGAAAAGTAAGTTACAGAAGAATGGGTTAAAAAAGGAAGAAGCCAAGACACTCTTATTTTAGCAAGCAGGGAATATGTTATCTATATAACTTCCATATTTTTACTTACTGATATTTTGTGAAGACTAGTGACAGTTTATATATTCTCTGTTTATTAAGAACAAGGTTAATAAGTACCTTGTTATGTTACTCAGATTATCTTTTCTTGGTTTTTCTATTTGGTCTGTCAATTTCTAATAGAAACCTGTTGAATCAGTCGTAGTCTCAACTATGATTGTGAATTGATCAAAATTCTTACTGCATTTCTAAAAGTTTTTTCCGCAATAGAATTTTTAAGGTATTTTATGCATGTAATATTTTCTTGATAAGTTTTTCTTTGTTCTAGCTAATACTTTTGACCCTTTATTTTATGTTCATTTTCAGACATTTGGGGTAATGCTGTTACTCTTGTAAAGAAAATTAATATAACTTTAAAAAAACACACACTATGTGAGAGTCACTCTCTTTTAATGGGGCAATATAACCCAGTCATATGTATTGTGATTTCTGACATGTTTCCATTACTTTTTTTTTCTTTTTTTTCAAATTAATTTATTGAAGTGTATCACTCATACATAAACATACATAAACAATAAGTATACAATAATAGTTGTGAACTTACAAAACAAACATATGTAACATCATACAGGACTCTCGTAACTCACCCTACTACCAATAACTTGCATTGTTGTTAAACCTTTTTAACTAATGATTAAAGAGCCTTGTCAAAGTATTACTACTAACCAAAGTATTTCCCCCAACCCTGTTATTATCTTTATATCACTTATATATGAACATACATAAACAAGTGTATAGTAAAAGTTGTGAACTTACAAAGCAAACATGCATAACATCATTCAGGGGTCCGATACACCAACCCTCTTTCAACACCTTGCATAGTTGTGAGACATTTGTTAGAAATTATAAAAGAATATTGTCAAAATCTTACTACTAATCATAGTCTTCATCATTCATTTGGTGTGTTTTTCCCCAATCCACCCTATTATTATTTTTTCAATATAATTTTATGACAGAAGTTGTAAACTTATAAAACAATCATGTACATATGCAGAATTCCCAAAGAACACCTCTCCATTAACATACCACACTGTGATGGAACATTTACTCCTTTAAGTACCCACCGTCTACCACCAGGTCTTGAAGATATTTTCCTAAAATTTCTCCTGGAAGTTTTATGGTTCTTGCTTTTATTTTTAGGTTTTTGATCCATTTTGAGTTAATTTTTGGATAAGTGTGGGATAGGGGTCCTCTTTTCTTCTTTTGGCTATGGATATCCAATTCTTTCAGCCATTTATTGAAGGGATTGTTCTGCCTGAGTTTTGTGAGTTTGATGGGCTAATCAAAAATCGTTTAACCACACATATGAGAGTCTATTTCTGAACCATCGATTTGGTTCCATTGGTCTACTGTGTCTGCCTTTAGGCCAGTACCTGGTGTTTTTACTACTATAGCTAGGTAAGAAGATTTAAAGTCTAGAGATGAGGGTTCACTTTTCCCTTTTATGATGTTTCTGGCTATTCAGGACCCCTTACCCTTCCAAATAAATTTGATGATCATGTTTTCAGTTTTTTCTTTAATGCTGGTGGAATTTTGATCACAATTACATTGAATATATATATATATTTGAGTAGAATTTACATCTTAATGATATTTAGTATTCCAATCCTTGAGCATGGAATGTTCTTCCACTTATTTAGGCCTTTTTTGATTTCTTTTAACATTGAGCTGCAGTTTTCTGAATACAAGTGCTTTACATCATTGGTTAAGTTTTTTCCTGACTATTTGAGTTTTATCTGTCATATTTTATTTTTACCACTTTTGAAAATTGTAGTTATTGATATAATCTTCATTTCTAGACTCTCTTCCAGGCCTCTCTTGTCTTCTCTTTACAGACTCTAGCACACCCTTTAGTATTTCCTGAAAATCTGGTCTCTTGCTTAGAAATTTTCTTAGTTTCTGTTTATCCATGAGTATTCTAATCTTACCCTCATTTTTGAAAGACAGTCTTGATGGATATAAGATTTGTGGCTGGAAGTTTTCCTCTGGTATTATCTCAAATATATCAGACCACTGTCTTCTTGTCTCCATGGTTTCTGGTGAGAAATCAGCACTTAATCGTATTGGATATCCCTTATATGTTATGCATTGCTCTTTCTTGCTCTTCTCAGAATTCTCTCTTTGTCTTTGGCATTTGACATTCTGATGAGTATATGTCTTGGAGTTGATCTATTCAGATTTTTTTCTGATGGGAGTACATTGTGCTTCTTGGACATGGATATCTATGTCCTTCAATAGGGTTGGGAAATTTTCTAACATTATTTCTTCAGATATTCCTTCTGCCCCTTTTCCCTTCTCTTCTCCTTCTGGGGTACCCATGACATGTATGTTTGCATAGCTTTTGCTGTCATTTAGTCCCCTGAGACCTTGTTCAATTTTTTCCATTCTTCATCTGTTCTCGTGTATATTCACTTTCAGAGGCCATTTTTTCAAGTTCACCAATCCTTTCTGCCTCCTCAAATCTGCTATTATATGATTCCAGTGTTGTTTTAATTATATTTTTTGCATCTTAAATTCCGTAAGGTCTGCTATTTTACTATATGTGCTTTCAAATTCTTCTTTGTGCTTATCCTGTGTCTTATTAATATCCTTAATCTCGTTAGGCATCTCATTGAATTTATTAAGGAGATTTGATTGAACATCTACGATTAATTGTCTCAACTCCTTTATGTCATCTGGAGGCGTATCTTATTCCTTTAACTGGGCCATAGCTTCCTGTTTCTTGGTGTGGATTGTAATTTTTGGTTGGTGTCTTTGCATCTGGCTTACTTGAGTATTTGTTCTGGGTGCAGTTTTTCTCTTTAGTTTAGGGCTTCTTGCCTTTCCTCCCTTGCTGGTTGTGCAGTAGGAGCCAAGCATGTAGTTGGTGTTGTAAGCTGTGGAGGCTCAAGCTACCCTCATTGCGCCTGGGAACAATGAAGCTTCTTCCAACTTTCTCCTTTGCCAGCGATAGGGACAGAGTCACAGCTATGTGGAATAATCCAAGTTGTGCAGGCCTAGAGTGTAGTTGCCCAGAGAGACTAATGAAGCTTCACACTCTTTTCTTCCCTAGCTGGGGCAGGGATGGAGCTGCAGGTGTGGGCAGCAATCTATGCAGTGCAGGTCCAAGATGACTGCAGTTGCTCCGGTAGACTTCTGGTTTTCAATCTGTGCAGCCAAAGTGAACTGCAGTTACATGAGTAGGCTGGTGCAGGGCCCGCCAGCCTCTTCCCTACCAGAGGTGGGGCTGAAGCCTTTTCTAGGGCTGCAGGCCGACCTAGGGGAAAGAAACTTGTTCCTACCATCACTGTGATTTTTGGTCCTGGCTTCCCCTCAGGCTGGGGGCAGGGTCACAATGGGGGCCACCGGCCTGTTTCCAACTTGGGCTGATTCACACCCCAGCTGTTCCCAGGGTTATTTCTTGGCCAGCTGAGTCTACCAATCAGTAGCTGAAATTTGTCGCCAACCGTAGCCTCCTCCCATTTCTGGGAAATGGAGCTTCCAATTCCCGTCACAGAGCAGCTCCTGGGGCGGCTCGTGCTGCCAGAACAGGACAATCACCGGCCTCCGTGGCTTGGCCGGCAATTTCCCAGACAGGCTGTTGCAGGTCCCCGCAGCTTCCTCCCCGCTGGAGGTGGCACTGGGTTTTAGGCTAGACCTGCAATATGACCTGGATGGGAAGAAGCCGGTCCCCACCCTTCCTGGGATCCTCAGTCCCCCCCGCATCCCCTCGGGCCAGGCGTGGAGTGAAGATGCCGGCTCCCGGCCTCTTTGTACCTGGACAGGCTCAAGCTTTAGCTGCTCCAGGATTATACTTCAGCCCCTGAATTTACTCCTCCGTAGCTGAAGTTGGTGCCCAACCATTGCTTCCTTCCTGGTTTTGGGAAAGTCGAGCTTTCAATTCCAGCCACGGAACAGCCCCGGAGGCGGCTTGTGCCTCCAGTGAAGGATGGCACCGGCCTCTGGGGCTCCGTGGAGCCTCTCCTTCCGAGTCTTCTCTGCAGACGGGCAGCCTCCTCCTTCCACTCCTTCAAGGATGTGGCAGGATGCTCTTCTGGCCTCCTGGAGCCCCCACACAGGTCCTTCAGCAGCTCCAGAGAGCCTGGGTATTTGCCAACTGCCCTGGAGCAGGAGCGCCTTACTCTGTTGCCATCTCGCTGGTTCCCCTCCATTACTTTTTGGTACATTATATTAGTGTATATTCTTTCTTTCATGTTATTGTCTTACATTGGATTGGTCCTGCTTTCTTTTCATTTTACCTCCCTCTAATTGTTTAAAAGCTGTAAATCCTATTTCTAGACTTCCAGTGGTTACACATAAATTTAAACAAGTTTTTAATGGTATATATCTCTGAAATCAGACTATTTTCAGAAATTTTAATGGTATATATCTTTGTATCAGAAAGCTTTCTTCCCCCTCAAAAGAAATCAAATCACTGAACAAATTTTACTGTTGTTCTTCCCTTTCCCACGTTCTCTGAAATCAAGTGTTGATTTCACTCTTAGCTACTGATTTTTTATATTATGCTTTAATTTTTAAAGGAATCATATTTAACAAATTGCAGTAACCACGTTCACGTCCTCATTTACTCAAATATTTGAAAGTGTGATGTAGGCCAGGAACTCTTCTAGGCTTGGGGAGACTGAAATGTACACAGCAGACAAACACCCCTGCCTTCCTGGAGTTTGTGTTATCGTGGTGGTAGAGTTACAAAGTTTGGGCTTTACAGTCGGTGTGTAGTATCTAAGGCTGAGGGAGACCATTGAGGAAGTCATCGCAGATAAAAAGCTGAAGGCCCAGGACTGGTCTGGGGTATTCTGCAGATGAGAACCTCCAGGATCAAAACTGAGACCGACCTTTGGATTTAGCGACAAGACGACTGACGACCTTGAGTTTGAGTGAACTGGTGGAGGGGAGAGCCTGCCTGGGTAAGTGGAGGAGCTGAGGGGAGCCAGCCGGAGGTGCAGACAGCGGCTTTCGCCCTTGCTGCAGAGGTAGGAAGCTGCTGGGGAGTGGGGCGGGACCGCAGCGGAGCAGCGGGATGCACAGGGAGCCTCCTAAGAGGGGCACGTAGCTATGTTAGCGTGCTGAAGAGAAAGGGCTCAGGGAGCAGGAGGAGTTAGCGAGGTGGGCAAGCGCCGGGAGACGCTGGCTGCAGACAGGCAGTGTGCGCTCTAAATCACCCTGCTCTAATGGCTTCTTAGAGAAGCACTTTGATGTGTCATCTTCCTCTCAGATAATGAAGTGATAGATGTGAAAGTACTTTTTAAACCCGTACAGCACCCTATAACGTGCAAGTGGAAATTTTAAAATCATAAGTAAGTAACTTTATCTAGCAGTTTTTTTTGTCTATTTGATCTCAGTTGGGGAAATACTATTGGCTTGTCTTTGGCTGTGTATTTCCACATAGACACCTTTTCTAGGCATCAAAACATTTAACCTAGAGTACTTGGGGATTTTCCCACAAGGAATCTGATGTTTAACCTTTCGACCACCCACCAAGCAAAGACAATGTTACCTCTTTTATCTTCTGAAAGTCTTTAAATAAGCCTGAAGCCATGCAAGAAAGCCAAGTGTAATACTTCCATGAACCTCCCTTTAGCTACTTGAATGGAATCTCACACATATCCCATTAGGTTCCCGCCCAGAAAATATAAAATAAAAACGTAAGTTTAAAAGACATTCTTGCACTTTAATATTTTATTAAAATGTGGGTATGGTTGCCAGCCTCAGGTAGGTCCTGGAACTAAATGTACTTCCTACATGAAATCAAATAGATTTTTCAATCATTCTGTTTTAAAACAGATTTTTTAAAAAGAAACTAGTAAGAATGAGTAATCTAAATAATTTTTGTTAATACAAATGGTTTTTATTTTTCTTCTTTGATTTCATTCTCATATTCCTGTTTCTGGACTACTACAAGAGAATGCATTATGCAGTGTTTAGATAATTGATGTAATTGTTTTATGTTACCTCTCTAGGTTATTATCAGCTTGTAGGCATCAGTTGCTCTATTCGACAAGCAGTGAATGTTTTCTCTGGCATTTAAGCTTGCCTCCCTGGGAAAACCAGACTTTACCAGAGTAGATTTTCGAATTTCTGACCTGAAGTAACCTGAGCCCCTGCCTCAGCAGTGAACCTTTGCTTTCTGTTATTCATAAGAAGGATAATGATGTATTCTGTTGCCTCAAGGCCCCTGTATGACTACCTGAAGAGGTAACATCTAAGTACTAGGTGCAGAGGTCTGAGTTTGGAAATTCCAGAGAAGATAATTGCACTGACAATATTTTTATTTATTTGGAAAGATGAGGTAATTAAAAAATGCACCTTTTATTATTTCTACCACTTCTTAAGCCTCTCATCTTACGTCTATGTCAACATAACATATCCACAAAGTTACTTATTTCTTTGAATAAATTATGTTATTTTAACACAGGTGTGTTAGAAATTTTATTTCCACATAAATTCTCAATAAGCTGGAAAACAGATTAAAAAGCAAAAATGTAGCTTACCTGAAGATAAGATAGAATTGTAGCATTTTAGAGCTAGAAAGAAGGTTCCCTAAAGATTTTTAGCAAACATGGACAGAATGTCATACAATTCCCCTAAAATAATTTCCTAGAAGAAGTAAAGTGAAATGTCAAATTTAACTTCTTTTCTAGTTCTGGATTTCTGTGATTTGGTCTTTTCTGCTAGGTGACCTTGCACTTACAAATAGGTCCTTCAAATGCCAACTCTTGAGGTCTGTGCTCCAGGATGTTTTGAACAATAGATTTGCAAGATTTTTTTTTAATTTATTTTTCTTTATTTATCCCGCTCTCCCCCAGATGATTCTCTTGTCTGCTCATTGTTGTCGCCTTCTTCAGGAGGCACCAGGAATTGAACCGAGGACCCCTGCTTGGGAGGCGAATGCCAATGGCCTGAGCCACATCTGCTCCCCACAGGCTGCAGCGTCTGCTGCCTTGTGGCACTGTTCACTGTGACAAGGGCCACATCTAGCCTGCTGCAGCAGGGGCGGTGCCGGCTCATCTTCTTTTAGGAGGCCCTGGGACCAACCCCGGGACCTCCCATGTGGTAGGCGGGCACCCAACTGATTGAGCCACATCCGCTTCCTAGCATGATCTTTTTGATGTGAAAAATTCCTTTCCTCTACATAATTTGTTACATTTAAAAAATACTGTAGGGATACCTTATCTTAAACTTAGAATGTCTTTATTTTCAAATTCTTTGAAAAATAGCACTATAAAAATGTTAATATATCTAGTTAGGATATGCCCATTTGAAGCCAAGCAGTTATTATTTTGTTACATATAATGGCAATATTTCTCAAAATCACACATGCTGTAGTTTCATCATTTTGAAGTTTGATATTTTCAGAGTGAACTTTACTAGACTTATAAAAAAATTAGGTTCTTAGAATTTAAACTTAAGTATGTATGAATTTTCACGTTAATAATTATATTTTACTTGTTTCTGTTACTTCTTAGATTTAGATTGAGTTTTTGCATGTTTTGGTTGGAAATTTGAATATTGTGGCCCCAGATTAAATTTAGCCATAGCTCAGTATTATAATTGTAGAGCAAAAATGTGAAGACTCATCATTTTACCTGTGGTTTTTGTAAATGAAACTATAGGACAGTAATTACTAGAGTTAAAACCCCCTAGATAGTGTGGGTAGGCCTTGGAGGTAGAGCAGAAAGCGTCTGCTTATACTTCACCTCTTTGAACATGCAAGACAGGAGGAGCAGAACTAGAAATCTCTTCTTAATCTCACTGTAACGTTTTATGAAAATTAGAGTTGCAGAAGCATTCTGCCAAATTTGGAAAAACAATGGTAGGAAAAATGCAAGTGCAAACAACATTAACTTTCAAGCCAGTCGTGCATGGTTGTTTTGAAGACTCTGGAAAGTAAGAGATAAAATCTACAGGTATGAAATATGTGAAACAGTCAACCTAAGGGAATAACAGGTTAGTGTTTCCTGAAAAAATGATGAAGGTGATTTAGAAGTGTTACCTCCCAGATAAGGTTTTTAATCCTATAGATATTTGTTTTGGAAGTAAATCTCATAAACTCTTTGAAATATATATATAATTTTATATATAAAATTCTAATGTTTTCCCTCTAGTCCTTTATATTACATGAGTCCTTGATGTTGTCAAACTAAAGTATGACAGGACTGCTAGCTGTTGACCATAATTTCTTCTCTTCCTCCATAATTGGGTTAATTACTAGGGCATAAAAATAAGAATTTATTGCTCTTCTGAAGGAATTCATCATTTAGTGGGAGACAAAGATATGAAAATAAATCAGTCCAACTTTGTGTGAATGGTGGGAGAGGATGCAAGTGATACAGTAGGGACTCAAGGAAATAACTAGGATATACACAAGGTAGAGTGTTGGCTTTCAAGGCAGGTGTGTAGTCAGTAGGCTAATATGCTATTACAAGGGATGTGATTAAATTAGGGATGATTTGGGCAGAAGATTATTTAATAGAGAGGGCATGGCAGCAGTCGTTTTCAGGCAGGTGGCTTCCTGAGAGCCCAAGTAAAAGAATCAAGCAGACCATTTGATCTGGAACAAGGATTCATCTTGGCAGTAGCCAGAAAGCTATCAGGGTTCACCAGCAGAGGAATTGCAAAGCTAAGGCGGGAAACTGAAGTAGACAGAAAATGCTAACTGGAGCTGACCATGGCTCAGAGACCATTACAGTCACCAGAGCTCTTCCAGGCAGAGAAGCCTGGACTTTGGTCAGTATTAGCTTAGTTGGTTTCAGGAGTTTCTCACAGTAGATTTTTGTCAAATGTGCTCATAACCAGCAGAGCTCTATGGCAGGCAGGGTTTGGAAAGGCGTGCTCAGGAACCCTGGCAAGTGGCAACCTAACAACAAGTGGTGGGAAGGGTAGGAAAGAATGGACTGCAGTTTCAAGGGAACTACTGAAGTATCGGAAAAAATGTCTCAGGGACAACAGGCCCACATATTGGGACCTAGGTACTAAAATTGGGAAATGCAGTGAAGGGTGAGTTTTGAAGACAGGGAGTAAAATCAGGAGCCCAGCTCCTCACCCAGAACAGGGAAGAAAGCAGCGGCCGTATCTCTGGCCCAGGACTTCTTCGTTACCACCATTTTAGACTAAGACTGGTTCCAGAGAAACTAGCACTACAAAGAGTAAAGTTACCTTCAATCTCAGACGTGTTTAACAAGAGGTAGTTCAGAAACACCATTTCAGTATCAGAGTTCTCATCATGACTCTGTTTCTTTTAGGAACCAAGAAAACAGAATTTGAGGTACAAACAATTATGCCCAGTCTCTAAGAATTTTTTTCCGAGGTACTGGGACTGGGCATTGAACCTGGGAGCTTGTATGCAATAGGCCGATGCTCAGCCACTGAACTGTATTGGCTCACCTGAGTTGGCTCCCTCGTCTGTTTGCTCGTTGTTTTTTTGCTTGTTGTTTTTGTTTGCTATCTACTTGTTGTTTCTGCTTGTTATCTGTTTGTTTGTTTTTCCCTTTGGGAAGCATCAACTGAACCTGGACCTTCCCATGTGGGAGGCAGGCATTCAACTGCTTGAGCCACATCTGCTCCCACTAAGAAGTTTTTCTCTCTCTCCCCTCCCCCCACTCGGCTGTTTTTGCTGTCTGTGTCCATTTGCTGCATGATCTTCTGTATCTGTTTCTCTTTTTGTCTTCTCTTCTCATCTTTCTCCTCTAGGATTCATCGGGATTTGATCCTGGGAACCTCCAGTGTGGAGAGAGATTCCCTGTCACTTGTGCCACCTCATTTCCTGGTTTTTATTGTGTCGCCTTGACTCTCCCTTCATATCTCTTCTTGTTGTGTCATCAGCTTGCTAGGTGGCTCACCGTGTGGGCCCTTGGTTCACCTCATGGGCTTGCCTTTACCGGGAGGCCCCAGGGACTGAACCCGGGTCCTCCCATTTGGTAGACAGAAGCCCTGTCACTTGAGTCACATCTGCTTCCCCCTCTAAGAATTTTTAATAAAGCAAATTCTAAGAATTTTTAATCAAGCAAAATTTAAAAATTGATGGATAAGACATAGGTTATCTCTGTAGTTTCATGTGCTAATTATTGCCTAATAAAAACATATATTTCTGTCTTCTTGCATTTAATGGCTTCTTCAGTGGATCTGCTGCTAATAGAAAGAAAAAAAAATCTAGGAAAAAAAAGTACATGCAGAAAAAGGGTTTCACCTTTTAATAGGTCATTTTAAAGTGTTATCTCCAAGAATGTACAGTACTTAAATGTGGAAACTTCTTGTATTGTTTAATATGGAGAGAGTATTTCTTTGAAGCTAAGCTAGCCAGTCTTCAGCTCATCTATGCCTTACAACTTTTCAGAGAGGCTGTTTTTCTTTACAGCCATTTTAAGCTTAAGGCTTTTCTTTCTAACATTTTTTAACAGGTTAAAGGCTATCATTTGCTCAGCTCCACAAATACCTGTTTTCTTCATGTGACTGACCATGTACAGAAATGAAACATTTATTTCAGTAACTCCTCTTTAACTTCAATCTCTTCTCTGAACATTCATAGATGTTCTCAAAGTATAGTCAAACTTTACCACTTTAAAAGGCTTGTTTTTTATCTTAAGTTCATAATATTGAATTGATAATACAGAATTTCATTTTAGCAATTAATGTTTTAAGAACTAAGTGAATTTAATTCATTTTAACATGGTATAAGATCATTGTCATTTATAGATGAGCAAGGTTGCCAAGAGGATTAATAAACAGGTCTGAATATCATTTTCTTCCTTTAACTGTTGGTGTTTCTGAACATTCATAAGAGTGATGCTAAAATTCCAAAGGGTTTAGATTTTTTAAACTTTGGAAAGTTAAAGCAAAACTGAATCTTTTGAAGCTCTGAGTTTCTTCTAACACTTAAGTGGTAGAAGGCTGCTGACCTGAAGGTGCATCTCTCTTCAGGGGCTCCAAGAGAACAAGTAGCTCATGAAATCCATGCATGTGCCATGTCATTCTTCTGCACACTGTGAAGTTTAACTTGGTCAGAACTATACCACAGTAAAAAATTATTAAACTCTTCATTTTGTGCCATTAACTCATTCATTAAGAATATAATGGAAAACTACATTTAGTAGTTTGGTTCTGTTGGTAAAATGCAGGGAAAGAAATGTGGACTATTGAAAGTGTTTGAAAGTAATTTATTACTTGGACATATGTAGGAAGAACATGATTAAACCAACATTGCTCATTCATATTTGTGTCTAAAGTGGTTTTAGATGAAATAAATAATCTAATTGTGTCATTTCATAATTAATTCATTTGTATGTAATTGTCATACACCTAAGTATTAAATTAGGGAATGATTTTGTACTTTTTAGTTGCTGTTAAATATATAATCTTGGAAACTTTACATGATTAAAAGATAATGTAAATACAAATCCATGACATTTTCTGCCTCATTTGTCACATGAAGTTCTACTCTCTGGCCCTCTGTGTCCACATTTCCTCTTAATGTAAGAACAGTAGTGTTGGATTAAGAACCCACACACTCCCAATATGAACTGAATTCATTTTAATTTGCCTAACTCCATCTGTTATGACCCCATTGCCAAATAATATCCCATCCTGAGGTCCTGAGGAGTAGGACTTCAACATATCTTTCTGGGTGATGTAATTTGATCCATTACAGAGAAGAAGGCTGATTAACTGGAATTCTCCTACATTGGTGATAAAAATGTAAAATGGTGCAGCTGCTGTGGAAAGCTATTTGTTGTCCCTCAAAAGAACTAGCATATTATCCTGCATTAAAGAAAGAAAAGACAATGTAAATAATAACATTTTGGTGAATACCTTTTAGATTTTTGCTTGGAGGTTTCTCTTTATGCTTCAGCTTGCCCAAAACATTTTAAGCTTCTGTTTGGTGACTCATATTTCTATTCGGAGAAGAGGTAAAGAAACAGAAGGGCCAAATTATCTCATACAACCATTCTAACTATAAACTATTTTCAGTGAATATAGAAGAATAGGTAAAACCTACTCCTGATATAAAGTAAAATAATTAATAAAAAAACAAGAATAAACATTGCATTTAATGGCAATTCATTAGAACCATTCTCTTCAAAACAAGGAAGAGGATCTTTTAAAGATCTGAGTTTAAAATGCTTAATATCGAGGCAGTTCCAGGAAGAGGACATCAAATAGGTAGGCAGGGCTCAACTCTCTCACAAACACAGCAGAGAAAGGGCCAGAAGCTGCCAACCTGCTTTGGGGTCAGCAGACCAGGACAGTGCTGCACATCCCCCTGGAGGGCGAGGGCAGGAGAGATGAAGAACCCTAAATAACAAACATGAGCTACTAAACCCCTGCGGCAGCTGGAAAGGGCTCTCGAGACATTACGCCAGGATAAAAGCTCCTGGCTACTGCAGGCAACTGAGAAGGGAGCAGATGTCTTCCTGCGAGAGGAAGAGGGAGCGTGCATTGGAGGGCAGAGAGTGGTGTCTCTTCAGTGAATTAGGCCAGCAAAGCCCACTTTGAATCCCAGGTTGGCCCAGAACAGAAACACCAGAAAACATGTTGAAAGAAACACCTTTGTGGAAAGGGCCACCAGTAAGCACCACATGCCAGTTGGACAGGAAACTGCAAGAGAAAAACCTCTCTTAACCCAAACCCCATGGGAGAAAAACCACACCCCATTAGTGAGTCCCTGGCTTGATTCTGATACCGTAAGCTGCACAATTTTAAAAACTCAGAATAAGTTGAACCAAAAATCAAAGAAGAGCCATGAAAAAAGAAAGACACTAGGCAAGAGAAAAAATTGACCATCAGTAGATTCACCAAAATAATCAGATGCCTATACATCAGCAAAAAATTACGAGCTGTACTAGGAAACAAGAAGAAATGGCCCAGCCAAAGGAACAAACCAAATACGAGATTTAAGAAAACTAATCAATGATAATCACACAAATTTCCTAAACCAATTCAAAGAATTGAAGGAAAACGTGACTAAAAAGAGGAAATATGAGCATAAAGAACAATTTGAAAGCCTGCGAAGAAATGTAACAGAGCTTATGGGAAGGAAAAATACAATGGATGCGATTAAAATACATTAGAGGCACATAAGAGCAGAGTTGAATTCCTCGAAGACAGAATTACTGATTTTGAGGAGAGAACATCTGAACAGGAAGAAAAAGAGAAGAGAGTGGAAAAAATGGAACAGGGTCTCAGGGAATTGAATGACAGTGTGAAATGCACAAGCATATTCATTATCAGTGTCCCAGAAGGAGAAAATGGAAAAGGGACAGAAAGAATATTTGAGGAAATAATGACCAAAAACATCCCAACCCTTATGAAAGACTTAAATATCAATATCCAAGAAGGACAGTGCCCAAGCAGAATAAACCAGGATTGACCTATTCCAAGATACCTACTAAGAGAATGACAAATATCAGAGATAAAGAGAGGATTCTAAAAGCATTAAGAGAAAAGCAAAGCATCACATACAAAGGAACCTTAATAAGATTAAAGGCCAACCTCTCGTCACAAACCATGGAGGTGAGAAGAAAGTGGTATGATGCATTTAAGGTAGGGAAAGAGAAAAACTGACAGCCAAGAATTCTGTATCTGGTACTGTCCTTCAAAAATAAGGTTGAATTTAAAGTCTCGACAGACAAAAACTGAGAATGTTACCAAAAGACTAGAATTACAAGTGATACTAAAAGGAGTTCTGCGGACTTTGGCCCAGTGGTTAGGGCGTCCGTCTACCATATGGGAGGTCCGCGGTTCAAACCCCGGGCCTCCTTGACCCGTGTGGAGCTGGCCCATACGCAGTGCTGATGCGCGCAAGGAGTGCCTTGCCACGCAAGGGTGTCCCCCGCGTGGGGGAGCCCCACGCGCAAGGAGTGCGCCCGTGAGGAAAGCCGCCCAGCGTGAAAAGAAAGAGCAGCCTGCCCAGGAATGGTGCCGCCCACACTTCCCGTGCCGCTGACGACAACAGAAGCGGACAAAGAAACAAGACGCAGCAAATAGACACCAAGAACAGACAACCAGGGGAGGGGGGGAAATTAAATAAATAAATAAATCTTTAAAAAAAAAAAAAAAAAAAGGAGTTCTGCAACCTGAAAGAAAAAAGCAAGAGCAGGAGACTTGGAGAAGAGTATAGAAGATTATTAGGAAGGGTAAATTAAAGTGTAAAAAGATAGACAGTAGTAAGATATGGCAGTGAAAAGTCAAAGGATAAAATGGATGAAGTAAGTGATGCCTTTACAGTGATAACATTGAATATTAATGGCTTGAACTCCCCAAACAGACTGATAGAATGTTTTTTTTTTTTAAATGAGCCATCTATATGCTGTCTACAAGAGACTCCCCTCAAATGTCAGGACACAACTAAGCTGACAGTGAAAGGTTGGAAAAGATATTCCATGCAAATAGTAACCAAGAAGATCTGGAGTAGCAATACCCATATCAAATGACATAGATTTTAAATGTAAAGCTGTTATAAGGAATGAAAATAATAAATAATAAAAGGGGCAATTCATCAAGAAGAAATAATTGTAATAAATATTAATGCAACTAACCTGGGTGCCCCAAGATACATGAGGCACACACTGGAAAAACAGAAGGAAGAAATAAATGTCTCTACAATAATAGTTGGAAACTTCAGTAGTTTCCAACTACTTCCAACATAATACAATAATAGTTGGAAACTTGCAATATTGGATAGAACATCTGGACAGAGGATATATAAAGAAATAGTTGAATGATATGTTAAATGAACTAGTCCTAACAGACATGGATTTATGCTTTATTAATGTGTATCAATAAAATTGATTTGTTAAAAAAATGCTTATCACTTATGTTACTCACCATCATTTATGGTGACCTAAATCTATAGTAATTATGATGATGAAAATGAAGTATAAATATTTGAAAGGGAAAAACACAACTGTCATTATTTTGAAGACTTCTGAATGTGTACTCTGATAGTTTGAGATTATTTTTGTGAATCCCAAAAATAAAAAGATTATGTTTTAAAACTAACCAGTTCTTCTGGGTCTGATCCCTTTGATTATATTGGATTCAGTTGAGGGGCCGTTGATGAAACTTCCTGTTGAGACTGAGGCTTTGATTCAACCATATCAGTAAGGTGAGACTGTGGTTGAGTCCCCGCCCCCTTGGTGGGTCGATATAAAAGGCCACTCATTCACAGGAGAGAGAGAGCTGTCCTTTTTGATCCTGGAGCCCCAGGGAGAGATGAACGATTCACCTGATAATTTGCAGCTGACCCTGGGAAAGAGAAGATGTAAAAGACCTGGAAAGAAACGAGCCCTATGCCAGGAGAGAGAGGAAGCCCGAGACCAGCCATGTGCCAGCCACAGCTGAGAGGAAGCCCAGAGGGGGGCTGAGCCTGAGGCCAGCGGCCACCTCGCTTCAGCACTGGCTGGTGAGAAAGCAGCCTTGAGCTGGAATCTTTAGGGCCTGGTGACTGCAAGCATTTACCCCAAATAAACCCTTTGTAAAAGCCAGCAGATTTCTGGTACTTTGCATCAGCACCCCATTGGCTAATACAATCTACCTGGAAAATCCAAGAGAATTAACTTAAAAAAAAAAAAAAAAGGAATTGAGTAAGGTGATTGGTTTCAAGGCAAATGCACTAAAATATTAGCCTTCCCATACATCAATGATAGCCAGTTAAAAATATGTAAAGTTCCATTTGCAATTCCCAATTACATACAACTATAATATGTAGGAGTAAATCTACCAAAAAAGTTCAAAACTTACATGAGGAAAACTAGAAAACTTTACTGAAAAACATAGTTGGAAACCTGAATAAATAGTGACAAACCATGTTCCCAGGTGGGAAAAATCAAAATTATGTAGTTGTCAAGGCCTTCTAAATTAAACCAGAATTCAATGTCATCTCAAACAAAATACCAGTAGGGTTTTTAAAAATAGGATTTGACTCATTGATTTCAAAGTTTACCTAGAAGAGAAAATTGGACATCAGGCACCTCGAATATTTATATGCAGAGTGAAAATAAAATGGAAATTTGCTTTACCTAACATATCCAAAAGTTATAGTATTATAAAAAAAGTCGCTTTTTAAAGTGACATTGGAAGATATTGAGAATTTTTAAACTGACCAAAGTATTGATTTCCTTTTCTCTTCTCCATACTGGCCCCTTCTCCAACCAGGTACACCGGGTCCTCCTGGTTGATGATGATAACTAGAGTCTCCTGAGATCAGGCCAGTTTTACTGGGATATGGTGGGCAAATTGGCTTTTACTTTTTACCAGTTCATTTCATTTAGTCCAGAGTTTCTTAACAAGGGGTCCATAAGCTTGAATTGAAATTCAAAATAATATTCTTGTGGGAATGTGTTGGTGTGGGTGTGATGTATTTATTAAATAATACACATTGTAGTGTGGACTTAGTAAGGGGTCTGTGATTTTCACCTGACTGGCAGAGGGGTCCATGGAACACAGAAAGTCAAGAACCCGATTTAAGCAGTGCCCATGTGTTTCTTATACTGTGATTCATTACCCAGAACTACACAGAGACAGTGGAGTGCGCACAGGTCGGTAGGACCAGAAAGCCCTTTCAGGCACTCAGCCTCTGGTTATCTCCTTTATAATCATACTCTTCCCTTTCAAAACATTTTTCATTAGAGCAGTTGTAGGTTTAAAGAAAAATCATACCAATAGTACTGAGTTTCAGTATATTCCCTACTCACATGGTTTTCCTTATTAACATTTTACATTAGTGTGGTACCTTTCTTACAACTGATGAAATAATTATTATATTATTAACTATAGTCCATAGTTAAAATTTTGTGTGTGTGTTATTCAGTTCTATATTCATTTTATTGTCATAGTATATACAACCCAAAATTTCCATTTTATTTACTTTCAATTATACAATTCAGTGGTGTTAATTACAATATTGTGCCACCATTGCCACCATCAATTACCAAATATTTTCCATCACTTCAAAGAGAAACTTGGTATAAATTAAGAATTAACTCCCCATTTGCCAACCCACCTAGCCCCCTGGTAACCTGTATTCTAGTTTCTGACTTTATAAATTAGCATATTCTAATTATTTCATATAAGTGAGATCATACAATATTTGTGCTTCTCTGACTTATTTCACTCAATATGCTGTCTTCAGAGTTCATCCGTGTTGTACTGGTATCAGAACTTAGTTCCTTTTTATGGTGAATAGTCTACATTGTGTTACATGCCTCATTTTGTTTATCCTTTCATCTGTAGACACTTGGGTTTCCACCTTTTGACAGTTGTGAATAATGATACTATGAATATTGGTGTACACATATTCAAAGCTCTGCTTTCACTTCTTTTGGATATATACCCAGAAGTGAGATTGCTGGGTCATATGATTATTCTATACTTAAATTTCTGAGAAACTGTCAAACTGGTTTCCACAGTGGCTCTACCATTTTCCATTCCCACCGACAATGTATGAGTGTCTCTATTTCTCTGCATTTCTCCACCACTTGTTATTTTCCATTTTCCTACTGTTTCCATTCAGAGTGTGAGAAATGGTATTGTACTGTGGTTTTGATTTGTTATTTCTTTAATGTTCTTTTCATATGTTTATTGACTATTTGTATATCCTCTTTGGAGAGATGTCTATTCATGTGTTTTGCCAATTACTTAATTAGCTTATCTTTTTGTTGTCAAGTTACAGAGTTCTGTACATATTCTGGATATTAAACCTTCATGAGATATATAGTTCCTAAATATTTTTCCTATTCTCTAGGTTATCTTTTTATTTTCTTGACAAAGTCCTTTTTTTTAAACAAGTCAATTTTATTGGTACATACTAATAAAGCATACAGTTCATCCAAAGTGTACAATCAGTGGTATTTTATATAATCACATAGTTGTGCATTTATCACTTCGATAATTATTAAAGCATTTTCATTATTTCAATAATAATAAATGAAACAGACAAACAAAATTTTTACTCTCAATCTCTGCCTCCCCTGTTGTACATAGCGGCTATTTCTGACTATTCTTGTACAATTATTTATTAAACAGTTTTATTGAGATATGTTCATATACTGTATGATCAGGCCAAAATGTACAGTCAGTGACATTTAGTATAATCACAATGTTGTGCATTCATCACCACAAAAAATTTTAGAATAATTTCATTACTCCAAAAAGAAAAACTCCACTCCCCTTAGCAGTCCTTTCCCAGCCCTACAACCACTAATTAAATTTCATCTTTGTAAATTGATTTATATTTACATTTTATAGAAATGAAACTATGCAATATGTATACTTTGTTGGCAGAGTCCTTTGATGCACAAAAGTTTTTAATTTTGATGAAGTACTATTTATGTTTTTTCTTTTTTATCCATGCTTTTGGTGTAAAGTCTAAGAAACTGTCACCTCGTACAAGATCCTGAAGATGTATTCCTAAGATTTTGTCTAGAAATTTTATAGTTTGGGATCTTAATTTTAGTTCTGTGACCCATTTTGAATTAGTTTTTATGTATGGTATGACGTCAGGGTGGCCATATGGATATCCGGTTTTCCTGGCACCATTTGTTAAGTACAGTATTCTTTCCCCATTGAGCGGACGTGGCACCCTTGTCAAAAATCAGTGGTGAAAGAGGCGGAGAGACATTTTGGGCCCCCATCCCCCATCCCCCCATGAAGCTGTCAACAACCTGCAAGAACTGGCAGAAATGTCCTTCTCAGTGCTCCAGAAGACAGTAAAGGCTGGAGGAGAGGGCAGGTGCCACATCACGTGAAAGGTGCTTTTATGACTGTGGGATCTTATGATGCCCTGGCTGGCCCTCCTCTACCTCCCAGAAGCTCAGCTCCAACCCGGCCTGGACTCCTGGTGCAAGTCCCTTGTCCTGGATCCAGAGATCACACACGTACTGGGAGCGCGTGTGTCTGGCCTGGTGTG
Source organism: Dasypus novemcinctus (assembly GCF_030445035.2). Classification (NCBI taxonomy): domain Eukaryota; kingdom Metazoa; phylum Chordata; class Mammalia; order Cingulata; family Dasypodidae; genus Dasypus; species Dasypus novemcinctus. The sequence continues at coordinate 5,784,360 of NC_080701.1, read as the reverse complement.
TCTGTAATGGTCAGTCGGTGGCTTTGGACTCAATGTATAAACATGTAATTTGTGACAAGAACTGCATAAAGGCAGTGCTGTGGAGGTGTATAAGAATACAGTTTATGTATGCAGTTGAAGTTGTTACGATGCTATCAAAGCAAATGAGATTGACACAGATTTAGGATGTTAATTTGACAGTCCGTGTCAACCACAAAAAAAAAGGTCATGAAATATGCAAAATCATAGAGACAGAAAGCAGAACTCAGGTTCCCAAGAACAGGGATGGGACAATGGAGAGTTAGTATAAAATGAGTTTAGGATTTCTGTTTGGGGTGATGGGAAAGTTATAGTAACGGATGGTGTGAAGGTACTGCCACATTGTGAATGTGATTAATGCCACTGAATGGCGTGTTTGGGAGGGGTTCAGATGGGAATGATTATGTTGTATAAATCCACAATTAAAAAAAGAAAGAGAAAGTAAAGAGATAATGACAATTAAATGCAATACATGATACTGGGTGGGTTCTAAGAGTGGAAGAGAAAAGGCTCAAAAGGACATTATAGGGAAGCAGATGTGCCTCAAGCAGTTGGGCACCCACCTACCACATGGGAGATCCTGACTTCAGTTCCTGGTGTCTCCTAGAGAAGACGAGCAAGACAGCAAACTGATGCGCTGGACTGGGGCAGTGAGCTAACATAAGATGATGCAACAAGATGATGCCATAAGAAGACACAATGAGGAAGCACAGTGAGAGACACAACAAGCAGGGAGCAGAGGTGGCTCAAGTGATTGGGTGCCTCCCTCCCACATACAAGGTCCTGGATTCAATTCCCAGTGTTTCCTAAAAAGATGAGTACACAGTGAGCAGACAGCAAGGACAAATAATGGGGGATGGGGGTGAGGATAAGTAAATAAAATCTTTAAGAAAAAAAAGGACATTATAGGAACATAGAAAAAATTGGAATTTAGAATGTAAGCTGTATATCAATGTTAAATTTTTGAACTTGATAACTGTACTTAAGGTGATTACATAAGTGAATATCCTTGCTCATAAGAAGTGTACATGGAAGTTTTTAATGTGTTCCAGAAGTATGATGTATATAACCTGCTCTCAGATGTTGAGAAAATGATGATAGCTGGATAGGGAGAGAAGGAGAGAAGAAGGACTTATGTGGAAAGATGTTAAAATTGGTGACTCTGGGTATCTGTATGCAGCTGTATGTTGGAGCTCTCTCTATGGAGTTGGTATTATTTTTGTACCTGTCCTGCAAGTTTGAGTGTAATTCAAAAGAAAAAAAAAATCAACGACCATAGATGTAAGAGATTATTTCTAAACTTCAGTTGAATTCCAGTGGCCTATATATCTGTCCTTGTGCCAGTATCATGTTTTTTGATTACTGTAGCTTTTAATTGCATTTCAAAATCAGAAAGTGTGGATATTCCACCTCTTTTTTTTTTCAAGATAGTTTTGGCTATTTTGAGCTTCTTACCCTTCCATATTATTTTGATGATAGGCTTTTCCCTCTCTGCTGAGAAATCCATTGGGATTTTGATTGGGATTGCATTAATCTGTATTGCTTTTGGTAGAATGGACATCCTAACAATGTTTAGTCTTCCAATCTATGAACATGGAATCTCCTTCCATTTAGGTAGTGCTTCTTTAATTTTTTTAGCAATGTTTTATAGTTACCCATGTACAAATACTTTACATCCTTGGTTAAATGTATTGCTATATATTTGATTCTTTTACTTTGGAAATGGAATAGTGCTTGTGATTTCTTCTTCCAAGTGTTCATTAATAGTGTATAGAAACACTGCTGATTTTTTGCATGTTAATCTTAGCCAAATTTATTTATTAGCTCTAGTAGTTGTGTTGTGGATTTTTAGGATTTTCCATATATAGGAGTTGGTCATTTGCAAATAGGGCAAGTTTTCCTTCTTCCTTTCCAATCAGGAGCTTTTATTTCCTTTTTCTTTTTTTTTTTTTTTTCTGGCCTAATTTATCTGCCTAGAACATCCCCCAAAATGTTGAATAACAGTGGTGATCGTGGGCATACTTGTCTTGTTCTTGATCTTAAAGAGAAAATTTTCTGACTTTGGCCCAACACTGTAGGTTTTCATATATGCCTTTTATCACATTAAGGAAGTTTCCTAGGTTTCTGAGTGGTTTTATCAAGAAGGAGTGCTGGATTTTGTCAAATGCCTTTTCTGTGTCAGTTCATGTGATCCTGTGTGTTTTTTTCCCCTTTGTTCTATCAATGTGGTGTATTACATTAATTGATTATCCTATGTTGACCCACCCTTTTATTTCTGAGATAAATTCCCCTTGATCATGGTGTATAATTCTTTTAATGTGCTTTTGAAATTAGTTTGCTAGTATTTTGTAGAGGGTTTTTCTATCTGTATTCATGAGGGATACTTTTCTGTAATCTTTTCTTGTGGTATTTTTATCTGACATAACATATCAGGGTGATGTTAGCCTCATAGAAGATGTTAGGTAATGTTCCCTCTTCAGTTATTTGCAAGAGTTAGATCAAGATTGGTGATACTTCTTCCTGTAATGTTTGGTAAATTTCACTGGTGAGGCCCTTTGGTCCTGGGATTTTCTTTATTGGGAGGTTTTTTGATACTGACTCTATTACTTTACTTGCTAGTAGTCTGTTGTAGTCATTCTCAGTCAATGTAAGTAATTTCTGTGTGTCTAGGAATTTGTCCATTTCGTCTAGACATCACGTTTGTTGGCATAGTGTCCCCTTAGAATCTGAGGGGTCAGTGGTAATGTCCCTCCTTTCATTTCTGGTTTACTTATTTACATGCTCGCTCGCTCTCTTTCTTTCTAGCGAAAGGTTTGTTGAGTCTCTTGATCTTTTTGAAGAATCAACTTTTGGTTTCGTTGATTCACTCTGTATTTTTTTTAATTTCATTTACCTCTGCTCCAGTCTTTGTGTTGGATTTTGCTGTTTACTCCGGGTCTTGTGTGCTCTTCTCTTTCTAGTCCCTCTAGCTGTGAGCTTAGGTCTTGGATTTGAGATCTTTATTCCTTTTTTAATATAAACATTTAGAGCTCTGAATTTCCCTTTCAGCACTGTCTTTGCTGCATCTCATAAATTTTGGTGTGTTGTGTTTTCATTTATTTCCTCTCAATATAGTTCCTAATTCTTCTTATGATTTCTTTGACTCATTATTGGTTAGGAGTGTGTTGTTTAATTTCCACAAATTGTGGGTTTTTTAGTTCTTCCTCCGTTACTGATTTCTAGTTTCATTCCATTGTGGTAATAGAAGATACATTGTATAATGTCAGTCTTTTTAAATGTATTTAAGCTTGTGTTATGATCAAACATATGGCCTATCCTGGAGAATGACCAATGTGCAGTAGAGGAGAATGTGTATTCTGCTCTTCTTGGGTAAAGGGTTCTATATAGGTCTGTTAAGTCTAGCTGGTATCTGTATTAGTCTGCCAAAGGGGTGCCAATGAAAAGTACCAGAAGTCTGTTGGCTTTTATAAATGGTATTTATTTGGAGTAAAAGTTTACAGTCCCAAGGCCATGGAAAATCCAGCTCAAGGCAACATAAGCGATGCTTTCTCGTCAAAGTCAGCTGCCACATGTTGAAGCAAAATGGTGGGTAACCTCAGCCTGCTCTCCTTCCCTCCAGTCTTCCTCTTCTTGAGCACCATGGGTCCAGCCTCTGGGGGCTTCGTGCTCAAGTGATCCTCCAGGCCTCCTCTCCTGGCATAGGGCTCATTTCTTTTTGGGCCTTCTGCATCAGTCTCAGCTGTTCTGCTCTCCTTCCTCAGTCTTCTCCTTTCTGTTACATGGCAGGATCAAAAATGGCCGTCTGCCCATCCCTGTGACGTCCGTTTACATCAGACATGGCAAGCTGGCAGAGACTCTGGCAGAGACTCAGCCTGAGTCACACCCCCTGCTTAGTCAAATCAAACACCTAATCATAGCAGGTAATCTGTTAGAAGACACCTCAGCTGAATTTATTGCCATCAAAGAGAATCACACCCAGTGGAATAGATTAGTTTACAAACATAATCTTTCCCTTTTGGGGATTCATGAAACAATCTCAGACTGCCACAGTATCATTCAAGTCTTCTATTTCCTTTATTGATCTTCTGTCTGGGTGTTGAATCCATTATTGAGAGTAGTGTATTGAAATCTCCAGTTTTGTAGAGCTTCTAGTTCTCCCTTCATATCTGTCGATATTTACTTCATGTATTTTTGAACTCTGGTTTTAGGTACATATCTATTTATAATTGATATATCTTGTTGAATTGACCTCTTTATTGGTATATAGCATTCTACTTTGTCCCTTGTAACAGTTTTTTTTTTCCAAATTCTACCCAATTTATTCATTTTTTTTAAAAGATATTACATTAAAAAAATATGAGGTCCCCATTCGCCCCCACCCCACCATTCCCCCCACAGTAACACTTTCCCCCATCATCATGTCACATCCATTGCATCTGGTGAGTACATCTCCAGGCATCGCTGCTCCCCTTGTAACAGTTTTGACTTAACATGTATTTTTGTGATATTAGTATAGCTATTCCACCTTTCTTTTGGTGACTGTTTGCATGGAATATTTTTTCTATCCTTTTTCTTTCAACCTACTTATGTCTTTGGATTTAAGGTGAGTCTCTTGTAAATAGCATGTAGTTGGGTCATGCTTTTTTTATCCCTTCTGCCAATCTCTGCCCTTTGACTGGAGAGTTTAATCAATGTACATATAAAATACGCACATAGGGCTTACTCTGATCTCTCTGGAATTGGGACAGAGACCCACAGTTGGAGCACAGACTGGATCCACATCACGCCTAGATGGAGGTGAGGGGAGGTGTAGCAAGAGAGCCATGAGCTTCTACTGATTTTTTAAAATAAAAAAAATTTTTAGGAGGTCCTGGAGATTGAACCTCAGACCTTTGTTTGAACCTGGGACTTTGTATGTGGGAAGCAGGCTCTCAAAGCACTGAGCTACATCCACTCTTCTCTCCTATTGATTTTTTTTTATCCCCCCGCCTTGTGGTTTTTTGCTTGATGTCTGCTCTCTGCGTCCATTTGCCGTGCATTCTTCTGTGTCTGTATTTATTATTTTTATTTATTTCCCTTGCCCCATGCGGCTTGCTTGCTGTCTGCTGTGTCCATTTGCTGCGCACTCTTCTGCGTTTTAGTGTTTGTCTCCCTTTTTCGTTGTGTCACCTTGCTGAGTTGGCTCTCTGTGGCGCTTGTGGGCCAGGCGGCACTCCATGGCACTGAGGCCAGCAGCTCTCCGCAGCGTGCGGGCAAGCCTGCCTTCACAAGGAGGCCCCGGGACGCGAACCCAAGGCCTCCCATATGGTAGATGAGAGCCCAACTGATTGAGCCACAGCCACTTCCCACTCCATTGATTTTAAGTTGTGTGCTCAGTATTTGTCCTATTAAGCAACACTCTTACTCTTTCCAGAGCTTGGAGAAAGATTGCTCTGCCAGTAGGTTTTCAGAGATTCTGTGGGGTTGGAAACTTGGAGCATCCTACACTGCTGTCTTGGCTGACGGCATGTCCAGGACATAATTTTTTTGAGTGTGGCACAAAACATTCCAAATTCCTCTCTAATCTTTGCTTCCAAGTGGTGCTAACTGGACCAGTGGACTCCACCTAATTCCATTATCAAAATGATAGGTCCTATCACTAGGGCAATAAAGGATGAAATTCATACAGTGAAGTTTTAGTGGAAAGCTCTAACTCTACTTGGTCATCCTCCTTCTGATACCCTTACTCAGATGGTTAAAAGAATTTTGGAAATAATTTTCTAAAGTTCGCCTGTTTTCTATCATTTTCTCTCAATTCAGCATCTAATGGATTAGTGGCCAAAAAAATCACAGGCAATTACCGTAAAATTTTAAGGAAGTTATAATGAGGGTTGAACAAAGGTAAATGTAGGGGTAGATGTGAGAAAATAGAGGAGGAACAACAGGCTTTGTTAGTAGAGGTAAGGAGAAGGAGTTGTCAGCATTAGCTCATGGAAGGTGTCTAGAAGCCCCAGTGGTGAAGCAGATTTGATATGCTTGGGCGGTTTGTAGGAGAAAATACAGATCAAGTCCCTAGAGAGACATAGCAAATACAGATCAGTTATAGGCAGAAAGTTTGATTCAGGGTGTTAGACTGAGGCGTGGTTTCAGACTGTGATTAGTGGGAGTGCCAGGCAGAGGCCTCGTTGAGGAAATTCACTGGTGATGAGCCATGGTTGATTGAAACCACTGAGTCCCAAGCAATTGGCCGAGCAAGGAGGCTGCAGTCCTAGACAAGATTGGTTTCCCTGAGCTAGGAAGAAGGAGAAAACCCCGGGATGTGCCCAGAAGTGGACTAGAATGGTAGATTGCCCTACCCCTGAGGATGCTCAGGGAATTTATTGCCCCTTACTGTCATTGAGTTCTCAGTGTCTCACCTCTCACCCATCACAAGGCCAAAGCAGTACCTATCCTATACAATATTATTTATGTACTGCCAGAACTAGCATATTTGTTGTAGCATATGGCTTTATCTTGCAAAAGCACCATTTCCTTTATATTTTTGCTCAAGTATTTTCTGAAGCCATTCGTTTTCTGTCAGATTACATCCTAATACTAGAGTCTAGCATTCACAGACCCTTATCACTGGCCATATCTGACCTGTACTTCTCCATGAAGGCAGCCCCTCTGCTCCAGGATGACTCCCGTCCTTCACATGCCGTGTGGACCTGTAATGCTCATACTTCTTCCTGAATTACAACATCTACACTTTATTCTTCCGGAAGCCTTCTCCCTAACCTCAACCTCAGTGCTTTCTTCTAGCTATTTCATCTTGTATATTCCCTTATTCCATGTGTGTACCTTTCATCTCTTCAACTAGTATTTTGTCCCTGCTTATAGATTGTTTGTCCATGATGTCAGAAACCTTATATTCCTTCTCTTAAATACACCATTAGAAATTGACAGTGAACTGTTACTTTAGTTTAGTTGACTACTTGTGTAATGTTTTGAAAAGTTCTTAGTTTTCAGAATGGTGAGAAAATATTAATCACTTGTCTGGCTTTTCATTTAATATTTCATACCTAGAACTACAAAAATATTCTTTCCTTGTTGAAAGTTCTTCTGGATTGTTTAGATATAACTTATTAGCACATTAGATATTTAAATTTTAAAATCTTGTACTCTGATCTGTGTTATGACTTGATAGACAAAGAAAAGTGGAGATAATTAAGATACTAATAAGCTTGTCATCCTAAATAGGATTTTTTCTATTACTATAAAATAATTTTATATGAAAATATAATTTATATATTGTTGGTAGATAAATCAGTATAAAATTCTTAGAGGTCACTTTGATAATATGGACCAGAAGGTTTTGTTTGACCAGTTAGTTCCACTCCTAGGAACTTATCCAAAGGAACTATTTGTGGCTCTAGATAAAATTCAGAATGTCAATTGGTGGTTACCATAGTAGAGTGATCTAGCAACTTCATTCCAATCCAAGCATTACTAAATGGCTTTGTTAGTAGAAGCCATGAAAGAGAAAGTTTTGCTTTCTTCTTTTAGAAAATGAGTGAACTCCTGTCCAAATAAATAAGCTTATATAGAGAGTACATAAAAGGCATTTAGCAAGCATTGGTATTCCTTCTAAAGATAACACAACCCAGAAATTTAATGTTATCTAGGACTGAAACTTTAAAAAAATCTTTAAATCACAAATCCTGCAAAGTGCAATTCAGAATTGAAAGAATCTTTACACCTTTAATGATATCCAATAATAAAACATTAATTTGTTTTATTACTGTAGATTATATATATAATAATTAGGATTCTCCAAAAGATACATTTTTTTCACATTTTTTTTCATTCATTCAACATAATTAAAACCATTTACCTTTTTTAACAGAAAGTATTATTTCAAACAGTACAAATATATTTGCTTCTTTAACTTTAGGTTGCTATGGGCAAAACAGACATTGAAGACTTAGACTTCTATGCAACATCTCGGGAGAGGCGATTTCGTTTATTTGCTTCTATAGAGTGTGAAGGACAGTTGTTCATGACTCCCTATGATTTTATTTTGGCTGTTACAACAGATGAGCCCAAACGTAAGTATAATTTTTTTAAATTAGCTTAATAATTTTATAAGATTTTTTAAAACTTTTGCAAACTAGAACTAAAAGAATTTTACCTCTAGTTTGTAAAAGTTTGGAGTAATAGAAGTTTTTCAGAACATCCAACCAAGTACTTGGTATTTCAGAAAACTTTATGCTATGTGGTACCAGACTAAAATTTCTTACACTTGCTTAATCATACTGCTTCTCTCTCAGAAACTTTTAGTTCCTCCCTTTTTCTTGGCATAGAAAACTTAAGCACAGCTTACTTTGAGATTCTCTATAATAGGTTCCTAGTCTGCCTATTCATTGTTTTTTTTAATTTATTGTCTTTTCTTTTTAAAGGATAAATAGACCACACAAAACGTTACGTTAAAAAACATAAGAGTTTTCCATATACCCCACTCGCCTCCACCCCCGCTCCTCCCACATCAACATCCCCTTTCATTAGTGAGGCACATTCACTGCATTTGGTGAATACACCCTGGAGCACTGCCATACCGCATGAACCATAGTTTACATTGTAGTTCACTCTCTCCCCAGTCCATCCAGTGGGTTATGGGAGAATAAACAGTGTCCTGCATCTGTCCCTGCTGTATCCTTCAGGAAAACTCCAATTCCTGAAAATACCCCATTTCACACCTCTTCTCCCCTCTCCCTGCCCTCAGGTACAGTCTCCACATCCATGATACAGTTTCTTCCATTGCTCAAGTCACAACAGTTCTATAGTAGAATACCAGCAAGTCCAGTCCAATCCATATTATATTCCTCCATCTTGTGGCCCTGGGATGGCGATATCCACTCCACCTCTAAATCGAGAGGGGACTTAGATCCCACATGGCTGATGGATGTGATTCTCCTGCTTGCAGTTTTAGACACTCCCGGTTCACTGGTCCTATTCATTCTTATATCCAACCTGCACAGAGAAATTCAGAGGATTAGCTTTTAAGTTAGATCTGGGCAAGAATTCTGCATTTGTCATAGCTCCTTCACTGGAAATCCAGGCTATGTCTCACTTTCCTGTGTATTAGACAGTGGTTCTCAACCTTTTGGCATGTGTACATTCTCTACGAATCTCTTTAGTGTCTGACAATAGATGGTAGTTGAAGTCTCACAGTGCTCTTGTATTCAATCTGTTGCAATAAGTTTTCACCTCGCAATGTATTACATGCCTTCATGGCCTGTTGGCTTCTGCTGAAATGCTCTACTCCTGCAAGTCAGAAGGAGACCTGGGCTCTAGAGAGCAGAGAGCAAGAATCTGTTTACTAAAGTAGAACCCGAAAGGGGAAATTTCCCTTCTAGAACTGATTTGAGTAACTGATTAAATTATTTTCTTATAGCTTCAAAGATTAATTTATTTTAGGGTTAGTTTTTAAAAATACATTGTTAAATATTTCCGAAATATAAAATGTTTATGTATTTTTTTATTTAAAAAATGAACCCTTCTGCTTAGGGTTCATTTTATTTCCTAACCCTACAGCTTAGGAAATAAAAATTTTTCCAATAGAATTTAAGTTCCTCTCCACCTAAGTTGTATTTATATATATAATAACTTCATGTGAAGTAAGGAATTTAGAAAGTGAGAAAATCCTTTGAAGAACAATCTTAATAGCTCTTTAGGTTTTATAAAAAAGCTAATGATATTGAACATGCTGACATTTCCGGCAGAATGAATATGTCTTTTGTGAATAATTTACCCAAGAAATCTTGTAAACCCTACAAAACTCAAGAGTATGTCTAACTTCCTCTTTTGATAAATAGCTTCTAAGCATTGCATAAGAACATTTGTAATGGACTTTTTTGTCATTTAACATCCTTACTGCAATATTTCAAAAGAAACATAATTGTTGTTAATTGTTAAAAGGAGAATGTCTTTACAAAATAAGTGTATATAATATCATAATGTTAAATGCTGAATTCTCATTTATAGACCTATGATTTTAATCACTTGATTACATGTTTGTATAGTTCCATAAATTATCCTTAGTTAAAGGAAGGAATATATATGACTATAAGGTTGCTATATAGAGAAGAAATCTCTATACATGAAAATCAATTTGCCAAATTTTAGAAACAAATTTCTTCCCTTTTTTATCTTAAAAAAAATTATTTTACCTAGAAAAGAAAAAATTTATAAAATAAAAATGGCCATCTTGTAATATTGAATTTGATATATCATTACATTAAATACGGTTAATTTTAGAAATAGTCACATTGCCATTTTTGGTTGTCATTATTGTAATATAGCTGGGGTAATTAGTATTTACCAGTTTCCTAAAGAGGCCTGACCTATAAATTGTATTTGGGGTTACTAATATAGCAAACATCTTGGATAACACCTTAAAATTATAGCCTATCCTTATTAATCAATACTGTTTTATATTCTAGTGTGGATATTTAGTAAATATCGCTGTACTTTTTAATTTTTAATTTTGGAATAGTTTCAAACTCAGAGTACAGTTACAAAAATAGTACAAACCCTATGCAGAGAACGCCAGCATGCCCCTCACCCACATACCTCGATCTATCAACTTTTAACATTTTTCCATATTTGCCATTTCACTTAATTTATCTATCTATCTACTTTTCTGTCAATTTATCTATTTTCTAAACATTTGAGAGTAGATTGTATATACCATGTTCCTCTGATACTTTATACTTTTATGTGCATTTCCTAAGGACAAGGGTATTCAGTTATGTGACCAATTTAAGTGTAGTTATCAAGTTCAAGAAATTCAACACTGATAGAAAACTTACAGTGTAAGTTTTTCATGGGTCCCAGTAAAGTTCTTTTGGACATTTTCTCCTCCTTTATTAGATCCACTCTGGCATCATGTTTTGCCTTTGGTTGTTACTATCTCTGATATCTCTTTAATTGTGGAAACATGTACAACATGAACTTTTCCATCTCAGCCACTCCCAAACATACACACTTCAGTGGGATTAATCACACTCTCAAAGCTATGCTACCCTCACAATCATCCATTACCAGAATATTCCCATCACTCCAGACAGAATCCCTGTACCCATTAGGCATTAACTGCTCCCTCTCCTGCCCCACCCTAACAACCTGTACTCTATTGTCTGTCTCTGTGAGGTTGCAGACTCCAGCTGTTTCGTACAAGTGGAATTATATAATATCTGTCCCTTTGTATATGACTTAATTTCACTCAACATGATATTGTCAAAGTTCATCCATTTAGAAGCATTCAGCATAACCTCACTCCTCTTTAGGGCTAAATATTCTGCTTTTTTCTGTTTATATATTCATCTGCTGATGGACATTTTGGTTGCCTTCACTCCAGCCCCTGTAATCAATGCTGCCATTATCACTGATATACTAATATCTGCCCAAGTTCCTGATTTCAATTTTCTGGGTATATACCTAGAAGTGGGATTGCTCGTTCATATGTTAATTCCATGTCCAGTTTCTGGAGGAACCAATAAACTTGTCTACAGTGGCTGTACCATTTCACATTCGCATTTCTCTCTATCCTTTCCAGCACTTGTTATTTTCTGTTTTGTGGGTTTTTTTTTTTGGGGGGGGGGGGTTGTTGTTGTTGTTGTTTGTAATAGCCATTCTAGTAGGCATGAGGTGGTATCTTGTGGTAGCTTTGATTTGCATTTCTCCAGTGGCCAGTGATATTGAGCATCTTCTTATATGCCCATTGGCCGTCTGTACATCCTCCTTGGAGAAATGTCTATTCAAGTCCTTTGCCCATTTTTGTAGTGACCCTTTAGAAACCTTCCTCATTTCTTTCTGTGCAAATATATATATATATTTGTAGTTATACCATGGGGCTTAAATTTAACTCCAAAATCTACAGTGGTCTTGTCTGGTTTGCTACCAACTTAACTTCAATAGCATAACCATACTATGTTCTTATACCCCTACATCCTCCCATTTGTTTTTGTCATAGGATGTCTAACATAGAGCAAGTTAACTTACCTTATAAATTCAGAAAGATAAGAAAAATGTGTTTCCTGTTCCACTGATATTACATATATATTTTATTTTTGATATTACTTATTATAGTCTATAGTGTATAAAAGAAATAGATAATATGAATTAGATTATAGATTCTAAATCTTGAGTTTAAAAAGAACTTTTCCCTTTAGATGTGAAAGCTTGGTTATGACTTATAGTTGTAGATGGATACTGAATTTGGATATATATTACATGAAGTATTTATTACCTAATGATTGTTTATTTTAGGTGCTAAAACATGGAAGTCATTTTCTAAGCAGGTGAGTTAAAGCTCTTGATGTAGTTATAGATTGTACGTATGCATGCATAAACACTATATATGTATAATACATGATACATTTATAGATTTTAAAATTAATCATACTGTTACCACTTTTTACCCTCCAGATTGTGAAAAAATTTAAAAGTTGGATAACTCCAAAGTTTAGTAAATATATGGATTAATGGATACTGTCATGTGGAAATGTAAACTAGCATACCTATTTTGGAAAACTGTTTAGCATTATCTAATAAAGTTGAAAGTACAAATACCCTATATCTAGCAATTCCATTCCTGTGTTGAAATGCACAAGAGTGCATAAGCATGTACCTAGTAAGGTTAAATTTTAATATACCCTGTGATTCAGTCATTTCACATGTAAGTACATACCATGGAAAAGTCTTGCTTATATGCTGGAGAGGTACACAGGAATGTCCATAGATGGTTCATGATGGCCAAAAATAAAACTCACTACAAATGGATAGTCAAATTGATAAAGAAATTGTGATATAATCGTATAGCAAATATTATATACAGCAGTGTAAAGTAATGAATTACAGCTAAGTTCTAATTCATGAATTTCAAAAGCATAATGGTGAGAAAATGAAACAATTCACAAAAGATATAAAACATAATTTCATTCTGTTTAGTCCAAAACTTGGAAAATGAAACAAGATTTTTAAGTGATACATTCGTAGTAGGGAAAATTAGGGCATAGTTAATATAAAATTCAAGTCAGTGTCTACTTCTGGGGTGGGTGATAGGTAGGGGCTCCAAGAGACTTCTAAGGTCCTAGTAATTTTCTGTAATTTAATTGAGTGATAGAGACTTGGATTCTTTATTATTGTTCTTGTTTGTGTATGTGTGTGTATATATATATATCTTATATACTTTTATAGGTCTGATAAACCCCACTATAAAAATTAAAACAATACTAGCAAATTAAGGAACTTTCATAAATATTTAAAGGGAATCCTTCAAAACCCTACTACAAACATCATGCTTACATTTGAAACTTTAGAGACATTCTCTTCAATAGTATGTAAGTGCAGTTATATCTGCGATCACAGCTGCTACTCAGCATTTTACTGGAGGTCTTAGCTAATGTTGCAGGTGAGAAAAATAAAAGATACTCTAGAATTGGAATGTTAGCAAACAATGTGATTGGGAAAAAAATTTAAAAATATATAGATTTCAAATTCATTCAAATTCAATAAAAAGTTAGTGGGGTTGCTGCTGGATGTAAGTGAACCAAAATTTATAATATATTTCTATAGCAACAATAGCAATTTAGAAATTATAGTAGAAAATATTACATTTCATAATAACAACAAAAGCTATTAGGTACTTAAGAGGGTACCTTACAGAAGATGTACAAGACATTATTGAATTATATTTTAAAAAAGACACGAGTAAATGGAGAAATAAAATGTATTCATGGATGGTAATAAGATATTTTGTAATGATATCTGTAATTGTCTATAATTCAATGCAACTTTAATAATTCCTTCAGAGCTAATTGTGAAATTGATTTTTTCAATCATTTGGAGGAGTATGGGCCTCAAAATACTCAGAATAATTTTGAAAAAGAGTGAGGAAAACAATTTTTTAAAAAACCTTTGGGAAGATGGTTTGGGCCTCTCACACATTGAGTTTAGCAATAGAACAATAGTGATTAAAGTAGGATTGTATTATTGCAAATAATTTTTAAACAATAGTCCATGATAATAGAATTTAGAGAACAGAAACAGATCCAGGAATATATGGAAAGATCTATAAATCATCGAGGAGAGGATTGACCTTTAAATCATAGGTGTTTGAAAGATAGATTTTCCAGAGGAAGGTAAATTTAAAATCAGATTCCAAACTTAACACCATATTTTTAAAAAACACCAAATAGATTAAGTACTTATTTGTAAAAATTAAAAATTCTAAGATATTTGTATTAGTCAGCTAAAGGGGTGCTGATGCAAAATACCAGAAATCAGTTGGCTTTTATAAAGGGTATTTATGTGGGGTAGGAGCTTACAGATACCAGGCCATAAAGCATACGTTACTTCCCTTACCAAAGTCTTTTGCCGCCACCTGCCAGGGTTCAGGCTTCCTGGGTTCCTCTCTTCCTAGGGCTTGCTTCTGTTTCCTCACAACCAAGCTCCTCTGTGTGCTTACTTCCCAGGGCTCCAGCTTAAAACGCCAACATCAAAACTTCCAATAGCAAAAACTCCAATTTTGTCCTTTGCCTTGTCTTTTATCTGTGAGTCCCCACCCACCAGGAGGTGGGGATTCAGTTCCCTACTAACATGAGCCAATCAAAGTCCTAATCATAATTTAATCACACAGAGGTACAGACCAGTTTACAAACGTAATCCAGTGTTTCTTTTTTGGAATTCATAACCATATCAAACTGCTACAGGGGTGCTGATGCAAAGGACCAGAACTCTGTTGACTTTTATAAAGGGTATTTATTTGGGATAGAAGCTTATAGTCACAAGGCCCTAAAGAGTCCAGCTCAAGGTAGCATAAGAGGAACTTTCTCACCCAAAGTCTGTTGCTCTCTGTTGATGCAAGACAGTGGGCGTTGTCTGTGAGGATTCAGACATCACGCACAGACGGTTCCGTGGTCCCAGCTTCTTCCTGTCTCAGCTGGAGGCTGGCATAAGGCTCCTCTCTCTCCCCAGGCACGTTTCTTTCCGGGCTCAGCTGCTCCGTTCTCCTCCCAAGGCCAGCCGTGGACTATCAGGCTCATCCATCTTCCTGAGGCGGGGGCATGTCATTTGAGCACTCTCTCTTCTTGCATATCTGACTTGACCAAATCAAAGTCCTAATCTTAATTTAATCAAGTAAAAATGAAACTTCTGAATTTAATACAATCAAAGGTATCACGGCCCAGAGAAACAGAGCAGTTTACAAACCTAATCAGTATTCTGTTTTGGGACTCATTAGTAATCTCAAACTGCCACAGTATTATAAGAATAAATGAGAGATATAAGAGCTTCTTTTTTTTTTTTTAAGATAAAACACATTAAATAAAACTCAGAGGAAAATAATGACAGATTTCACTAAATTAAAAATTGAAAACTTTAGTACATAGAGACTATCAACAACATCAATATGCAGAATATTAGCAGAGGATATATCATGTAGTCATAAAGAACTTCTATAAATCAATAAGAGATTATCAGCTCAATAGGAAGAAATGGGCAAAGATAGCTGGGATGGCCAATAAATAAATGAAAAGGAGCTCAATATCAATAGGAATCAGAGAAATGCAAATTAAACCAATAAGGTGATACTGTTTCACATCCATCAAATTACCAGCTTCTGGAAATCTAACAGTACCAATAATTGGCAAGGATAAGAAGAAGGAACCAGGAAAGGATGTAAATTGGTATATTCACTTTTGAGAAATTTGGCAGTATCTATAAGGTGAAAAAACCCATATCAGAAATTCCACTTCTAAATATATATCCTGGGGAAACTTCTGTGTGTTTGCACCAGCAGTACTATCCATTTTTAGTGTAGCTTCAGTTGTTACAGCAAAAAAATCAAAACAATATAAATGTTAATCAGTAGGAAAGTTAATTTTTAAGTTATTATAAGGATGAATTTAGAAATACAGAGCTAAAATGAATGAATACATTAGAGCTTTGTGTATTAACATGAATAGACCTAGGAAACATAAAATTGAATAAAAAGTAAGTTGCTGAATAACATAAACCAGGAGTTTTCAAAGTTCAGTGTTCTTTGCAGGGTGACAATTAAGTCAAAACTATTTTCATAATGGTACTGAGAAGATTTTCACTTTTAACTCTCATTCTCTCAGTGGAGTTTTTCAGAGGCTGCATGATAAGTGAGAGTACAAGAACTCACAACTAATGGAATGTGTGCTTGTGCAGTGTTTTGTGTTGAAAATTTTCTTGGCTGTATTTTTTAATACATTGTATATTGATGGATACAAACCACATATACAATATCTCTTTGGTATCAGGAATTACTACACCAAAGTATTTCAGAACTGCTGAAATAAACAATATGATAACATTTCATGTAAATTTTAAAACATAGGGAGCAATAATATATATTGGTTATATTATATAATAATTGTGTATATATACACACACATACTTAAAGTATGAAAAACAGGGTCTGTAAGGATTTGCATCAGGTTCTTGGCTATAGCTTTTCTGTGTAGGAGGAAGGATTATTGTACTAGAACAAAAGGAAGAGAACAAAGGAACTTTATCATGAATGCATTCTTTCTTTTTATTGAAAAAAATCTGAAACAAAATGACAAATTTTACTTTGGTTAATCGGATTGATGAGTAAACTCTTTTATATACACTAATTTTTTATAATTTAAAAATTATTCAGAATTTCAAAAGAGTTGGGGAACCTTCTAGAACATTTTGAAGTATATTATAAATTTGTAATTATTAAAACCATGTGTAAGAAAACAGAAAATAGAAACCCTAATTAATGTTAGAAGTTAGCATTAAGATGTTAACACAACGTTGTGAAAGTAATTAACAGCACTGAGTTATATATTTGAATATGGTTTAAAGGGGTAATTTTAGTTTGCATATATGTTGCTAGAACAAAATTGGAAAAAAAACTGATAGGACTGTACAGCACAAGCAGGGAATCCTAATATAAACTATGGACTATAGTTAAGAGTGTAATTATAATAATATTATTTCATTAATTGTAACAACTGTGCCACACTAATGCAAGGTGATAATAATGGAGAAGGAGGTATTTTTCTGCATGATTTTTCTGCAAACCTACAACTTCTCTAAAAATAAAAAGATTGTCTTTTATAAACATATGACACCATATGCAAAAGTAAGGAAAATTTTTTTCAAAACGCATTAACAGATAAAAAATGAAGTCTTAATTCATGAAGAATACCTATATAGCAATAAGAAAAAGAGAAATAAACCCAGTCAGAATTTCACAAAAGAAATACAATATACTATAAATATATTAAAAGATATGTGGCTACACTAACCAGAAATGCAGTGTGCAGTTACCTGAAGATACCACTTTTTGTATATTGGATTGAACAAGTTTTAAAAAATATGTAATACTCTGTGATAGAATATGGGAAAACTAAGTACTTATCCTACACTGTTTTTGGAAGTAAAAATCAAGTCTGCCTTTGTTTGGTGAGGTAAGTTATTGTGTAAGCAATTTCTATTAGAATTTAAAGTGGTCATGATATCTTTTGGTCCATTAGTTTCACTTCTGTGTATTTCACTAAAGAAATAATTACTTGTTTGCATATAAGGATGTTCATTCCAGTAATTTTGTCAATAGCAAAAAACTGAAAATGTTCATCAGGAGAAGTTAGACATATGATGGGACATTTATATAAAGAAGCTACTTAAAGATTCCTAAGGTATATTTTTGGTGGAAAGAATTCCATAATGGTATAGATACTGTGATCTCCTTGGGCTTAGGTAGAAATCTGGTAGGATACATATCTCTGGAAGGTGGTGTTTAAGGTACTATAGCTTTGCATCCTGCCTTGAAAGTATTAAGAAAATATAGGTAAATGTTTGACATTAAGGAGAAGAGTTGAGGGACATTTTTCTGCTTATCACACCAGAGGTACAAACCATAAAGGAAAGGATTATTTGTTTTTGGCTTAAAAAGAAAAAGAAAAATTCTCTATCACAAAGATATCATATAAAATAAAAAAGCAAACAATCTCTGAAAATACTTGCAGTGTATATGATAAGATAGCTAATACCCTGCAATATAAAAATATTTTATAAATCAAATGAAAAAGAAATATTCCTATAGGAAAAATAGGCAAAGAATATGATTAGACATTTCCAAAGAGCAGAAAAACAAGACCAATAAACATCTGGAAAAAAAAATTTACCTCAGCAGTAGAGAAATTTAAAATAGAACAATGAGATAATTTAACAACTAGGCAGAGGTTTTTGTAGGATCATGTCATTTGCAAATATGTAAGGAAGATATATACAATTTGGATACCTTTTATTTCTTTTTCTTGCCTGATTGCTTTGGCTAGAACTTCTAGTACATTGTTAAAAACAGTGGTGACAATAGGTGGCAACCTTGTTTTTCTTCTAAGGAAGAACGCTTTCATGCTGTCACCATTGAGTATGATGTTAGCTGTGGGCCCTTTATTGTGGTAAGGAAGTTCAGTCTATTCCTTCCTGATTTTCTGAGTGTTTTTATCAAGAAGGAGTCCTAGCTTTTGTCAAATACCTTTTCTGGGTCAGTTGAGATGATCACATGTTTTTTCCATTCCTTCTCTTACTGTAGTGTAGTGTAGTGTATTACATTACTTTCTTATTCTGAACCATCCCTTGCATTCCTGGGATAAATACCACTTGATCCTGGTGTTTACTTCTTTAATTTGCAGTTGGGTTCAGTTTGCTAGTATTTTGTGGAAGATTTTGCATCTGTATTCATGAGCAATATTTTTCTGTAATTTTCTTTTATTGTTTCATCTTTATCTGGCTTTGGTGTTAGGATAATGCTGGCCACACAAAATGAGTTAGGAAGTATTTCCTCCTCTTCAATTTTTTTTAGAAGAGATTGGTGTTAAGTATTCCTGGAATGTTTGGTAAAATTCACTAGTGAGGCCATCTGGTCCTGGGCTTTTCTTTATTGGGAAGTTTTTTATTACTGCTTCAGTCTCTTTACTTTCCAGTGCTCTGCTGAGATCTTCTTTTTCTTCTTCAGTATACGTAGTTTATGTGTTTCTGTAATTTGTCCACTTCATCTAGGTTATCTCATTTGTTGGCTTACAGTTTTCATACGATCCTCTTATAATCCTTTTTATTTCTGTGGGGTGGGTAGTAATGTCCCCCCTTTCATTGTTTTAGTTATTTTCATTCTATCTCCTTTTTTTGTCAGTCTAGCTGAAGCTTTGCCAATTTAACTGATTGATTTGAAGAACCAACTTCCGATTTCTTGTTTCTCTCCACTGTTTTTGTGTTTCTGTTTTTAAATTATTTAATTTATGTCCACTCTATTCTTTGTTATTTTCTGTCTTCTGCTCATCTGGGTGTGTGCTCTTCTTTTTCTGGTTCCTCCAAGTATGAGGTTTGGTCTCTAATTTGAGGTTTCTTCTTTTTAACATAAGCATTTACAGCTCTAAATTTCCTTCTCAGCACTGCCTTTGCTGCATCCCGTAAGTTTTGATATGCTGTGTTTTTGGGTCAGCCTTCTCAAAATATTCCTAATTCCCCTTGTGATTTCTTTCTTGACTCATTGTTTGGTTAAGCGTGTGTTATTATAATTTCCACAGATTGTGAGTTTTTTAATTCTCCCTCTCTCACTGATTTCTTGCTTCATTTCTATGGTTGGAGAAGATGCACTGTAGTTTTCCAGGTTTTTAAAGTGTGTTGAGACTTCGGTGATTAACACACCATCTATCCCGGAGAACCACATGCACAGCAGAGAAGCGTGTGTTTCGGCTGCTGCCGCGTTGAAGTACTCGTCTGACAGGGCTGGCTGGCATCGCTCAGCCACGTATCTTCACTTTGCCACTTATCTTCAGCCTAGACATTCCATCCCTCATCGAGGGTGGCGTCTTCAAGTCTCCTACTTTTACCGTAAAACCTTTTACTTCTCCCTTCAAATCTGTCCCTGAGGAAGGTGACACTGGCAGTTGTGCTTGTTGGTCAAAGATTCAGTGAGGAATTAGAACCTTGGAGCATCTTCTGCCACCAGCTTGATCAGCTGGGTCAATTCTGGTCTAAGAATTATACCTGTATTAACTATTTCAGTACTCACAGACCCTAAAAGTAGGTACTTTTATTTTTATGGTTTTATAATAAGGAGATAGACACAGATGGTTAAGAAACTTACCCGGGATTAGCAGCTAGTAATTTGCAGAATCTGATTTAAACTTTAGCAGTCCACCTCTTAAATACCTCCCTGTACAGACTCTGAGATTATACATTGCAGGTTTTGTTATAATTGTGCAAAAAATTAGAAACAACCTGAATAACCAAGAATGTGAGGAGACTGAATTCAATCCAGCAAATATTTATTTTATACCTGCTACATTTAAGAGAACAAGATAGGTTCTGGTGTGGGGACAAAGGATCCCAGGCTAAAGAGAAATCAAAATATTTTAATAAAATTTTAAATCCTTAAGGTTACTTGAGAGTGAAGGCTTTCCCAGTAGCTGTGATAGCTTGATAAAATTAAATTGTTGGCCAAAGAGCAGTTGAAGTCTATATAATTTTCTTATATTTAAGTTAAAATTAGAAAAAAAACTTGAAATAGTGACCACAGTAACTCAATACCACACTCCCCCTTCATTTAGTATCCTCATTTTTGAGTCACCATTAAAATGCCCTTCATTCCTTCCTAACATATTCTTTGTTCATCTATTCCCTCTACTATAAAGCCCCCTGAACCCGGGAGAACTACACAGGAGAGCCATTGTGTGGAGCTAGGTGCTCATCTCTGACTTCGATCGATAGGAACTGCTGTCATGAAACTATCCTTTCCTACCTAGTTCTAGACCTTGAACTCACTAAGTTTCATCTAATTGATTATCTCTTATATGCACCTCCAATTATTAAATTTATCTGAAAACTTCGATAGTGTAGCCTCTAAGTGTAATGTAGCATCTTCTTCATTTATGTTATGTTTGGACTGTGAGCAAATACTAAGTGGTTTAATGATCCAAGAGTTTGGAATAGTGTAAATACTGCCATGTTTCAGGTCAAGCGGGGGGAAATTTTAGCATGGTTATTTAAATATCCTTTTGACTTATTTTATAAGTAAGTTGTTTACATATTGATCAACATGTATGATACCTATGTCATAGGAATTAAATCATATGCTCTCAGAAACTCCACCAGTTTGGAAAGGATCATCAAAGCTATTTCGAAATCTTAAAGAAAGAGGTAAGTTAGTATTAGTTCTTAAAGCTTTTTAATATCGACACTTTTTGGACATACTATTAATGCATGCATGTTTTCTCATACTTAAAATCATGTTAAGATTACATATGATATATGTAAAGAGAAAAAACTGTAAAGGAAATCATCAAAATATTAATTTTTTTTCTGGGTGGTGTGACTAAGGGTATTTTTATTTTATTTAAATACATTTCCAAATGTATTGTTTTTTCCTTTCATTTTACTTCCAGGGAATTATACATATTTTTTAATTTAATCAATGTAAAATCTTATTCGATAAGTCTTTTGGCAGCCATTTGAACATGTTTCTTTTAAAAACAGTACTCACTGAAAAATTATTATTCACCAGTTTCAACTTACTGTGTTTTTGATATCCACGTGACCAAGTTAATACTTTAATTCATACATTTCCTTGCAATTGAATAGATACGGCTTTTATTCCAGTTCTCTTTCACAGTACACTTTTGTACCTGTTTATGGCAGTAACTGATGAATAAAATCTCTGTGACTTTAAAATGGAATGTTTCTTAGAATATCATACTTTTTTATATTCTCAGATATAAGATATGCAAAGTAAAGATATTAAATGATACAGTCATTCTCCTGTTTCATCAGTTTTAATCCATATCAATTTGAAAATGTTATACCTATTCTGGCATGAAGAAAAATACTGAAAAGCAGTAGTTATAATTCATATATTTTATCAAAGTATTATTAGAAATTCAAATTACTTGTAGCTGGTTTACATGGAATCTGAAAGAAACAGACACCTTATCTTTTATTGTATACTTTTCAAAGCAGGAGTTTTAAATTCCTTGAGAAATCTAAGCCAAGGTGTCTTAAAAACCTCTTAGAAATTTTCTCCTGGAAGTTGTCTTAAAGATTGGCAGTCCAGTCTTAGGGTGGGATGATAGAATTGGGGAATTTTAAAGCTAAGAATGTCAGGTAAGTTGGTGAATTTAAAAAATATTTTAATATTCGCAGGAAAATATAAATGGGATCAAATATGCACTGAAAAAAATAAATGTATGAAAGAAGGAAAGTCATTTTAGTTAAGGGAGGGGTTTAATCTGGAATTTAGGCATTTCTTTATCCTCATTATGTTATGTGCATACTTGTTTTTTTATTCCTGGGAAGAGGATCTTTTCAACACTGTCCTATGAAACTGTCTGCAGTGATGGAATTGTTCTATTTCTGTGCTGCTTAAATTAGAAACCGCTAGTCAAATGGTGGCTATTGAGTGAAAAATTCAGTAACTGAATTTTAGTTTTATTTAATTTTAATTATTTTTAATTTAAATAGCTACCTCGTACCTGTATGAAAGTACAGATCATTTCATACTGATCAGATTATCATGATAATCAGGGATCCCAGAAGCTTTAGAACCATTAGTTCTGGTGAAATAGAAGTACAGAGAACTTTGTTTTTTTACTGAAGAGATGAGGTAGCAGAAAGTTTTAAAATTTAAATATTCAAAGCTATTGCAGTTTAATTTTAAAATGAAATTTATTTGATTAAAATATCACCCACCAAGAAAACATTAGTTTTTAAAAAAATTAATTGATATACAACTTTTATGAAAACATGAATTTTAACAGCCAACTCTTACATATCATACTGTAAGAACTAAACAGTTTAATGCTTTTAAGGATCTTCATTAAAAATTATTTTACTGAATTTTCAGAAGAAACCTAGTTGGTATCTTTCTTATCCTCTGTTTCTAAAGATAACATTGTTATGTACTTAGTATTTATTTTTTTTTTACCCTGGGTAGTCTTAAAATAAATTGAAAAGTTTGTCTTAAAGTTTCCCATTTTTGTAATTGGAAAGCATTTGAATCTACAGTTCGGGTTCAGCAGTATTTTTTCTTGTCCTTGACCATTTTTATTAAATTATATCATAAGTTTCACTTTGTTCTCTTTCTTTGTGAATCAAACCACCTCAAAAACCATTTACCCAAAAGAATTGAAAACTGGGATTCAAACAGATGCTTGTGTGCCTGTATTTAGAGCAGCATTATTTACAGTTGCCAAAAGGCGACCACAACCCAACTAGTCCTCAGCAGATGAGTGGATAAAGGAAACATGGTGTGTACATCTAACAGAGAATTAATTAAGCCATGAAAAGGAACCAAGTCCTGATACATACTACAGTATGATGAACTCTGAAAACTGTATCTAAGTGAGGTAAGGCAGACACAGAAGGACAAATACTGTATGAAATCTCTAGAATAGGCAATTTCATAGAGACACAGAGCAGATGAGATATCATCCGGGGTTGGGGAAGAGGAATGGGGAGTTACTGCTATAGGCTTTCTTTTTGAGTGATGAAAATTTTTTGAAATACTGGTGATAGTTTGCACAATATTATGCATATAATTAGTGCCACTGGATTGTATGCTTATGAATGGTTAAAAGGCAGCATTGGTGTTACGTATACTTCACCACAACTAAAAAGGAAACAAACATTTAGTCCAGCAGAGAAGCATAGGCGATGGAGCTGCGCGGCGCTGGCGAGCCTCGGCCTGCGGCGTGGCAGCACCTCCACCTGCTCGTGGGGCAGAAGCCACTGGGCAGCTGCGAGCCCACGTCCGGTCCCAGCCCCCCTTCCGTCCTGATCCCTGTGGAAGCTAAGCAACGTGTCTTTATATGCAATGCTGGGCCAGGAGCGCTCTCCCATAACATGCGTGGCAATCAACCAAAACTATCTGCCTGTGGGTCACCATATTCTAGTACAAACAAAGACAGGGATGCTCTCCCGCCTTCTGACAAACTGCCTGACAGTGGCTCCTCTTCTTTTGTTCTGTAACAAAGAGGGGAGCCACAAAGAACACCTGGTAAAACGGACTTTCAAAACGCACGATCTGGTTATTTTAAGAGTTTTTAATACCCTTTTACTAAGCATCAGGACCATCTGATATCTAGATGCACATTAGACGGTAGTTCAGTTAAGCCATTAATTCTAGTTTGGTTGTTGAGATCCAAAAGTAGGAATTCTAATAACTGAATGTTTTTTTAAATTTTACTACAAACAGACTCTTTTTAAAGTGTGCAATTATGGCGTTTCTGTGAATTCAGGATGTGAGCCATTTAATTAAAATAAAAACTTCTTAAGGAAGTAAATTTAATAGAAGCGTTAAGTAACTTGCATTCAGAAAAATGTTAACTACAGAGTGTTGTTTTTTAATGCAATATGAAATCAAATTTCTAGACAAGAATATATACATGTTTTATTCAAGTGTTATTAAAAAGTAATTTAACACTTTACAGTGTTAACCATCTCCAGCTATTTTATGTAAAAAGTATAAATTAAAACTAGAAATAAATTGAAAAATTATACCTATAAATAACAATTTTTGCATTTTTTGTCAATATATCTAAGAGAATTATTAGAAATTTTGTATGACTTTCTATAGAGGCATGTGGAATAAAGAATTCATTTTGTTGCTTCTTTTGCAATGTTTTTATAATAATTAGTCTACAGCAGTATTGGCCATCTGCTTTAAAACTGTAAGTTATTCATATTCTTTATTGCTATAATGAGGGCAATATTTTACTTTGACAAATATGAAAAATATAATATTTTATGCATAAGCATAAATGATGCTCTTTCTCTTCTAGGTGTCATTTCTTACACAGAATATCTTTTTCTTTTATGTATTTTAACAAGTAAGTATACTCATTAAATCTATTTGTGGGTGCAGTTTTCTCTCTTAATCAGAATCTTGGCAAACAAGTCTTTCTTGGATTCTCTGACTACTGGAAATCACTTTAGGTATATCTGTGTTTTGTAAAATTAATATTCAGATACCACTGATGAATGTTAAGCATAACACTATCAAAAGTCAAAAACATAAATAAAAATTTCAAAAGTTAAAAAAAATGCAGTGCTCCTAAATTTTAAAATTTTACACCATGTATGTGGTCTTAATGCTGAGGAGACTCCCAAGGAGAAGACGTGTGATCTGTAAATGGCCTCCAGCACTCACCTGAATCCCGTTTTCTGCGAGACCTAATTTGAAAGGTCTGTTAACCTGCGAGCCTGTTGGAATACCCAGCGGCCACATCGTAGGACAGCTTGTCGCTCGCTTCCTTTTACATCCAGTGATTCTTGTGAAATACGTGAAAATACGTGAAGGGCTCCCTGAGACGTTCGGTGAAGTTTCACTGAATTTAGTGTCGGAACTTCCGTGCTCTAGTTCACTGTGCTGCAGCCCCTGGCTTGCTCTCCCTCACACCCCACCTAGATTGGTAGTTCTGCTCCCTCTGCCCTCATCTGTCCTTCAGATCCTCCCGTGCCTGCCTTTTCCGCATCCTTCAGGCTCCTTTGGAACAGGAATGCTTGGCGTATGCTCACTTGACAATCCTATTTAAATAGCTCCCCACCTACCTCTCCCTGTTTACTCCTTTACTGTATTTTATTTTGTTCATAGCACTTAAAACTATATGAAGGTATTTGCTGGTGGCTGTACGTGTCCTTTTCTGTCTCCCTGCACTAGAATGCAAAGTCCATGTGGCAAAGATTTTATCTTTTTGTCCAATTATATTCCTTGTACCAAGAACCGTACATGGTGGCCTCTCAAAAAAATAACTGGTGAACGAATGAAGGAAGGAAGGAATGAAAGAATGTTGTTAGTGAGGTTTCTAATTGTGGGTATTTGTGGAGATCTATGGAACAAGAACATCAGTAAAACTGTCATTAGAAGAAAATCTTAAAATACCTGCACTTCTATGATTAGAGAATTCATGCCACCTTCTTATTCTGAATTTAGTAATGAATGATGTTACACTGGGGTTCTGCTGCAGGAAGTTTGGTGTTTGTGGGTGTTTCAAGAGTTGCAGTCTTTTATTTTTTCTTCTCCCATTACCTGCTTGAAATGAAATAAAATTGTCAGTGCTCAAGAACGGCAGGTGCGATGCAGCTGGTGGGGGCTCCCTGGATGCCCCCTGGGAGCTGTGGCAGCCATGCACACCCTTCGGGGGCGTACTCCCCTGCTAGAGTGCACGCGTGTCTAGACACTTGCGGAGGCGCTCGTTTGGTTGTCCAGGCTGCAGATCCGAGGCCCCGTGTACCCAGAGCAGCGTGGTATGGGCACGAGTCAGGAGAGGCTGGAGAGAGCCCCTGTGGCTGGAGGGCGCCGGTTACAAGTGGGAAAACCCACCATGCGCAGGCTGCGGGGGCCAGACCCCCGGGTTCCGGGAACCTCCTCTGAGGTTCAGGGTCCATCTATATAGATGCTTGTAGGGAATTTGAATCTGAAAGGGAGGGGCCTCTGCTTACGTTAGAACCGAGGAAAACAAGAAAACAGGGTTGTAAGAAGGGGACTGGTGATCATTTCTTCCTCTGTGTTACTTGTCTATGAGTATCTCACCTTCACCTTTTACTGTTTTAACTTGCTCTCCCTTCCAAACACTGCTAGTAAGGACTTCCTTTGTATGTGTATTTTCAAGATCTTTTTAAAGCTTAAAATTTGGTTATCAGAGATAGTGTAACTGATTTTATTCCTTTCTCAAGTGAATAGCAATGAAAGTAAGTTTAGATTCCTAAGATACCTGTGACAAAAGAGCTTGCATGGAGCACCCTGTCCCTGCTGTTTTCAGAGGCAGGTGTTAGGGTTAGGAAAGTAGGGCTGTGTGCTTCTCCCTCGCCAGCACCAGCATCCCACAACAGGTCGTAGCAGGGCTCTGTGGGGGCCCTTTCTTAAACTTTTGCCAGTCATCTCAAAAGAAAAGGTCAGACATTCTGAGGCAGGCATGCGGGCGAGGGGCTCTTTGAAGGACTCTCTCAAGGTTTCTTCTGACCGCGTTTTCTCCAGTATGCTTTAGAAGTGAAAATGGGGGCTTGAGCCTCATTATCCGGTTCCTAAAATTAAAGCTGTTCATGATATGGGAGTGTCTGTCTTTCTCTGAAAAGCAATTGTTCCTTGTATTTTGAGGAAATTGGAAATGACTTATTCAAGCCTCTTTTATTTTACTTTGCTGCTTTTGAAGCCCCTGGGAGTTTAAGCCCCAAAGTATGAACTACTTAGGGAAAATGTCATACATTTCCCTTTTGCTTCATCTTTCCTGATATTGGAGTTTACATGAAATATTATCTTAAAAATTGGCTACTTTACCTCAGTTTCAGCTGCTCTGGGCCTTCCTCTATTACCTTACCACTGTCTGTAACCGTTATCCCAGTGCCTTTGCAAAGAACGCATCACATTGCATTCTCTCGTACTGCCTGACATTTATTTTCATAGGTCAGTTTGATTATCATGTTCCCATTATGTCATATTTTTTATTTTTTTCTGGCACTCTGAGTAGTTGAGCATGTTGAAAATATTTCAAATGTGATGAGCTGATATTTTCCTTTTTAAACTAACAGGCTTTGGATAAGAAAGAGGAGTACTTGTTTCTAGAAGGAAGGTAGTTAAATTTTTCTGTTGGTCTTATTCAAGAAGTATCACATGAGGACTTCTAAAGTATAGTGCCAATTCTGTCACTGAGCGAGCTGATACAGAAAGCAGAAATGTGCCTGCTTCTGTATAACCTTCGTGACCATATTGCACTAAGAGTAATATTCTACTTTTAATATTGTTGATAAAATATTTCTGTACAGAATATGAGTGACTGTTTACAGCTGATATGGATTTTGCACTTTAAAATACATTTTTCCATTTCATAAATACTTTTTCCATTTTTTTTTTTTGGCAGAGCCACATGCAGGTTTTAGAATAGCTTTCAACATGTTTGATACTGATGGCAATGAGATGGTCGATAAAAAGGAGTTTTTGGTGGTATGTATATTATATGCTGCACTTAATTAAATATTGCTTACTTATATTTTTGTTTTGTGTTATTGGAATACTGTAGAGAAAAAAATAGTGAAATATATGTGCTTTTACCTTAATTTAATGAAGTGTATGGTCATGTACTTTGAATTATATTTTACACTATAACAATATAAAATTGTATTCATTATGTAAATATTATAATTATTTACACATTATCTGGAAATTTGAAATGTGTCAGATATTTCCTATTGTGTGGATTACAGGTAGTCCCGATGTTATATATAATTAATATTTAATCCTCATCATATCAACCACCCAGTTGCAGCTCTGCCAAAGGAACTCCCCTTTCTTAATGTTTTTTTTTTTCTCCTTTTCCCTTATATTCATTCCTGCTCTGTATGCTAGTCTTGTCCCCATTTCCCTGTTGCCTTCTGTCTTTGACCAAGGGCTGATCTAAAGTGGGAGAATTGAAGCAGACTTGGCCCAGTGGTTAGGGCGTCCGTCTACCATATGGGAGGTCCAGGGTTCAAGCCCCGGGCCTCCTTGACCTGTGCGCAGCTGGCCCATGTGCAGTGCTGATGCACACAAGGAGTGCCCTGCCATGCAGGGGTGTCCCCGCGTAGGGGTGCCCCACGCGCAAGGAGTGCACCCCATAAGGAGAGCCGCCCAGCGCGAAAGAGTGCAGCCTGCCTGGGAATGGCCCCGCACACACGGAGAGCTGACACAACAAGATGACACAACGAAAAGAGACACAGATTCCCGGTGCCGCTGATAAGGATAGAAGCGGTCACAGAAGAACACACAGCGAATGGACACACAGAGCAGACAACTGAGGGGGGGGCAGGGAGAAAGAAATAAAAAATAAATCTTTAAATAAATAAATAAATAAAGTGAGAGAATTATGGTAGTTCTTAGCATTTATCGTCCCATCTTTTTCACCTAACCTCTCCAGACTTGATGCTGGTCCAGCAACAGCTTCCACTATTCACTACCACTTATATGTCCCCTTCCCTGCCCATTCCAGAAATTTCCCAATTCTTTTTACCCAGGTTCTCTGCCTCTGCTTCTGTAGCAAAATGCCTCTTCTATTTTTTATTTAATTTATTGATTAATATTAACTTACACCTAAGAATAGCAAGACGGCTTTAGCATTTATGGATACCTGTCTTTACTTGTACTCTCCTAGTAAAAAGAAAGGGGAAAGATGACACATAAATAAGCCATTTTATTTTCTATTTTTCCTCTGTAACAGGCCATTAAAAAGCCTTCAATAAGTCTGACATTTTTTCAAAATAAAAGTTTCTTTAAAAAATCTTTCAACCTCTTAAAGAGCTTTGTGTTTTCTTCAGAGGCTGGAGCACAGAAGAGAAAATATGAAATCATTCCTTTCTGTAATAGGGAAGAGAAGAGAGAAAAATCCTAATCAAAAGCTAATTAGTAGGAAGCAGATGTGGCTCAAGCGGTTGAGTGCCTGTTTCCCACATGGGAGGTCCCAAGTTCAGTTCCCGGTGCCTCCAAAAAACAAACAACAAACAAAGCAAAACAAACGAAAAGGCCAGCTCTGGAGCCAACGGGGCTCAGAGGTTGAGTGCCGGCTTCCCACACACGAGCTCCTGGTTTCAATCTCCGGTCCCCATACCTCAAAAAAAAATTAGTAGCCATTTGAAGGAAAGCAGGCAAACTAATTACAGGCTCTACCAAAAAGCTTAATTTAAAACTCACTCAGACCTCTAAAATGCAGCCCATGAGCCGGGCCAGAGCTGGAGCTGTGGAGGGCCTGCTGGGGCTGGAGGCCTGGGAGGGGAGGGCTTTGGGGCCACGGCCGGAGCTGGAGGGGGGCCTCGCGGCTCAGGGCCGAGGCTGCATGCTTCCGCTTTGTTATCTATAGTACCGCAAACTGTGTTTTAGGAACTTTCAGGATGAGCCTAGTAACCTAAGTAATTTTGAATAACTGTTCTGTGGGAACACTGCCACGTTCCACCCACTGACTTAAAGACAACCTGTGGGACACAGTCCATTGCAGGGTGTGTGTATCTAATTTTCAGAACGCTGTGTGTGAAGATGGGAGTAAAAAGACACGTAGAGCTCCTGTTGGTCCCCGTTTTCCATGCTTGCAAAAGCCGTCCTTGCTTTAAAGTCGTGGTCTGCTCTTCAGTAGCTCTGTGGCTACCTCATGTGTGTTTACTTTTTGTGGGTTTTTTTTTTTTTCCCAAAGAGTTCCTGAAAGCAGGAGGAGGAGGTCGGCTAAGTTAAGATCTAAAATATGATTATCCTGCCTATTTAGGAAGTAATTATTAAGAACCTTTACTAAAATCTGTATTCACTTTTTTTCAAGTGTGTAGAAAATTAGTGCTGAAATCACTTGTATTTTGTCCTGTATTTTTTAACGTTAACATTTTATTTGACTTATTGCTATACAGAATGAAATGAGTTGAGATTGCTGCCCGAATTGTATACACTAGAGCAATGGACTCCCAGGAGACTGAGTCAGGAGAATTAGTCCCACATTTATAAAAGTATAGGATTTTTAAAGAGGAAGTAATGCCATTTATAATAATAATAACTAACACATAATGAGAACATACTATGTGGCAGGCAATGTGCTAAGTAATTCCTTGTAGCTTTTACTCTGCACAGCATTCCTGTGTAAGGAATTATCTCCGTTTTCCATAAATGGAAAACAGGCCTTATCTAAATAGAGTGATTTGCCCAGGGGTTATTCAAGTGGGGCTCAGTTGCCCAAAAAAGACCTAGCGGTCATCTGGTCACTTCATATCTGAGGAAAGCGGAGCCCAGCGAGGGGTGAGTGCCCCATCCGCGGTCACAGATGAGTGGGGGCAGAAGCCGAAGCCAGCCCAGAGAACCTGCGCTCCACTGCAGCGTCCTGGGGAGCCCGGCCCGCTCCTCTCCCTTCCTGTGTGTGCCTGTGTGTCCAGAGAGCAAGGAAAGCTTTGGTTTTGTGCATTTAACTTGACTGTGGGTTGCTGGTACTAGAGGATGTATTTTCTTTTCCTCAGGAAATAAAAAAGGAAATGAGAATATAAATTACAGTAGTTTTAGTTTTCTTGATGGATGGTGCTGACTAGTAGCAAGTAGCTGCTCAGAAATTCTTGTTGGAGATCTGATTTTTGATTGGTTTCCTCTTCAGCTTCAAGAGATATTCAGGAAAAAAAATGAAAAGAGAGAAACTAAAGGAGATGAAGAAAAACGTGCAATGCTGGTAAGGATGTTTGTAGTAGTTCCAGGGGGATTTCTAGGCGAGAGCTCTTTACTCATGCTGAGAAGCAGTGACTAAAGCTTGCGACTTTGAGGCTGGCCCTTAAACCTTTCCTAAAGTCCTTATGTAGAGAAATCGCTTCAGTATTTATATGCATTGATATCAATATTTATATGCAATATTGATATTAAACATCCATGTCCATAACCACACTCATAAATCATTTTCATCACTACTGTTACCTGTGAGATTTGAAGGGTATGTTATATGATAGACTAATACAGATCATTATGCATTTAAAAATTTAAAGGTGAATTGCAAAGATTTAATTGTAAATGTGACTGAACTTAGTAGTAATATCATATGAATGTTAAAGCCAATACAAGGAAATAATATTATATATGTCCTTGGATTTTTAAAAATAGAGATTCTTCTGGGCTAAGTACCATTTTTGTCTTACTCTGGACATCTCTTGTCATCTTCCTGCCAGTTTTCATTGCTCTCGTCCTGTGTGCTTCAGCCTGATCACAGCCAGGTGCACATGTAAGAACAGCAGGCAAGCACCGTGACCTCCTGGCAGGCTCTAACTCAGCCACGTACTTCCCGTGCATTTTCTCATCCTCCAATCCTGCAGTTCTCTTATTATCTGTAATTATGGGTGAGGAAACAGAACTGGAGGATTAGGAATCCTGTCCAAAGTTAGGCAGCTATTAAATGACAAAATCAGGGTTCAAATATGTCTGAGCATCTCCAAATCTCCGTTTTTACCCACTTTCACGCATTTCTTCATTTGGTACTTATCTAAGATAGAAAGATGATGAATTTTATGGGCATGCAAATATTGTTTCATGTGAAAATCAGTGCCTTTTGCAGTCGTTTAGTTGTTCTACATGGAATTCAGATAAGTGACCTCAGAAAGTTGCAATATTTTTCATTATTCTCATTGTTACAAGAATAAGTATTAGGTTTTTCAAACATGTATTGTAAGTAGCAGATAGGTGCCATATTTGAAACTCAGGACATTTATGAAATGTATATATTTAATAAAAGCAGGCTTAATAAAAGGATTATGATACACATATTGATTCATAGGGGTATTTGGCTGTAATATAATTAACAGTAATTGTCAAATGTCTCCCAATCTGCTATTGACAAATTTAGTGGGAGACATTAAAAATCGAAGATTTGCTTATCATGTTGGCTAAATATTAAAAGAAACATTATTAGCTCTCCACTTAATTCACTTCTCAGAGTTTTCAAATTGTAATTAATAAATCTTATATGAACTAACCCCCTAAATGCAAGCTTTTAGAAAATTAGGAAATAAGCCTAGAGTATTGAATACCTTTTAAATTTTATTTCCTACAGAAAATGTAATATACTGAAAAATAAGTGGTTTATTTTATGAACAGTACTATTCTAATCATTAACATTTACTAAAATACATATCAAGTAACAAAGAAAGAGAAGAAAGGGAAAATCATGGCTGACAGCCCACACTGGAAAAAGCTACAGCGTCAGCACAATGCTTATTGATTAAATGCAGATATTTCACAATATTGATATAGTAAAACTTCATTATTTTGGGTTAGGCAAGGTCTATCTAAATTATAAAATCTGAATTACACTAGCATAACCTAAATTGTATTATTTTATATGATGCAGGTCACTGTAGCATCCTTAGCAAATACGGGAGGTGGAGGTTGGTTTTAAAGAGCAGATAAAAATAACTTGTAAGTAATATATAACTTACTTATATGCAAAGGAGTGCTCAGTAAAGTCATCGACTTTCATAGATGCTCAGAGATATTTATCTTAACCAATGTAATTTCCTCCTGAAATCTCACATAACTTAGCTGTCAGAACTATTCCCTAAAAGAATTTGGAAATAATCTTTAATCCAGCCTCTGAACCAAACAGCACTGTGCAGTACAACTCTCTACAAATAATAGTTCATGTTTTTAACAGTAATGATAATTAATGGTAACTTATTGCTCATAGTCATATTTTAAATAAGGCAAATCTGAACTGCTGACATTTTATTTTATACTACTTTAGTTATAGAGGATCTGTAGAATGCAAGGTGGTGTTGTCAAGATGATAAAAGTGGCAGTACGATTCTGTATATCTGTAGAACATTTTGGTTGAGTTTTAAAGCATTTGAAATTTAGCTTATAGTGAAAATAGTGGATTAGATTAGGAAGACAGTATAAATACATCCCAAGCCCAGGTCCCAGATTCTCTGGGTTCAAATCCTAGCCCTGCCACTCATTACCTCGATGACCTTGAACAAAAACTAACCTCTCTGTGCTTCATTTATTCATTTGTACCATGAGGTTAATAGTAGTAATCACCACATGTGATTGCTGTGGTCCTTAAATGAGCTGAAAACACATTGTGTGAGTAGTATGTAAAATATAATAAGCACTCAAAAAGATTAGCTAATAGTGAAAGTTCTCTAATTTGTAGAACTACAGCTACTTCAAACCAAATATTTATATGCCTCAGTCAAAATTATATCAGAGCCATATAAAAATATTTACATACCAAAATAAAACTGACTGCTTCAGAAGAAAAGAGGGAAGGAAACACAGTGTTTCTTGGGGCACCTATGTGCTTAGCTCTGATAGATCCATTATAAATGTTATTCCCATTTAGTCCTCCTTCCATCCCCGCGGGTAAGTATACACCTGTTCTACGGATGAGGAAACAGTCTTAAAGAGGTGAATCCCCGTGCCTCAGGGCCTGGTGCTCATGGAGCAGAGGCAGGGCTCTAGTGCTGGCCACCGTACCATGTCCACTTGGCCGTGCTCTCCCGTCCCATGAGATTTGCTGAAGCTTGTCTAGATACAGCTGCAGGCTCAAGAGGAACATGCTTTACTCAGAGCAATATTTCTAGCAGAAGGTTACAATAAATGGATTAAATGAGCACAAATTCATTTAATGTTTGACTACATGAGATTTAAAAACCTTTGCTACTCATCTTTAACATTTACCCACTTGTATTGTGTGTGTGCTCTGTATAGAATATAGCATAATGATTTGCCCTTCCTAATTGATTATTTTGTCGTCTTTTTCTTTTTTTCTTTTGCTATACTTGGGTTCATTCTGAAATGTGACACTTCATTTGGCCCTTTGTGCTCTATGTCAGCGTCTTCAACTTTATGGATACCATTCTCCTACTAATAGTGTATGTACAATACTTTAAATGTTCTTTATGTATATAGCCCTCACCTGCTATACTTGATAAAGTTATTTCTTTACATAAAGCTATATCTGTTATTTAGAATGTTTAGGAGTTTATTAAATAAGATACAAGCCAGAATTTTACTAATTCTTTCCAGATTTATGAGATGACTAAAACATGCAAAATGATGGTGTATTTCTAACTTTGGATTTAAACAAGGGAAAGGTCAGTGGACAGCAGCCACCAAAACTCCATTAGAATTGTTGAAATTCTGAGTTTCTCAGCTATATTTGAAGAGATCTATACAAATTATGGAGCAGCTTCCCATGCTCTGCTCCTGCAGAGCACAGATATATTTAGTAACTACATCTGACCAGTCTAGTAGATGGTCTTTTTTTCAATTCTAATAAAGAGTTATGTTAGTGGATAAAACTTAGTTTTCCGTATTTCTCCCAAATTTGTTCTCCAAAATTGTTGCCTGCCCACTGAATATCATCTGTATCAGATGGCACTTGATCAACTATATGTTTAATGTCAATATATGATTTTATTTCTCAAAGAGGACTATGAGTTTCAGATTCTTCTTTTCCTGAAAAGGCTGGTACCCTAAATCAGCTTCCAAATATCCTTTGCTTATGCTAAACTTTCATCTTCTTTTCTGACCTCCTGAGAAAGTCAGAGCTTATTGATTAGCTCAGCTACTAAATAAATAGGAATAATCCATTGCCCTTTCTGAACATAAATTCACACAGTTCATTTAATTTCCCGAAGGATCCTTAAGTCACTTAGAAGGAGCCCTCGAATTATTAAAATTCCCCCTAAGAATTGGAATTATTAAAATTCCATGAATCCAGGGTCCCTGGCTCAGGATTATCCTGCTGAAAATGTGCTACTTGTAGTGCACAGTTCTGAAAGCAGGTACGTTCATCAGAGTTCCAAATTCTAAACAGAGCTGATTCTGTAGAAAGTAAGCCCAGGACACCTGTCTGGGCTCACGGAGTGGACGTGGGCTAGTGTCTTGGACTGGCGGCAAGGAGTTCTGGGCTGGCTGCTGTGCTTCCTGCAGGATTCCTGAAAATACTCCTAGGAAATTCACGGCT
Source organism: Dasypus novemcinctus (assembly GCF_030445035.2). NCBI lineage: Eukaryota > Metazoa > Chordata > Mammalia > Cingulata > Dasypodidae > Dasypus > Dasypus novemcinctus. The sequence continues at coordinate 5,748,826 of NC_080701.1, read as the reverse complement.
GGTGCGTAAATGAACTCCATCGTGTTCTTTAACAATGTAAAGGATTCCTCTGGTAATAACTTCCCAAAAAATGTGTAAGAATATGTAAGATGAAAATTTCACAGATGATAAAGCCATATACCCTATGAAGCTTAGTAACTGTTAGTAATACCTGGTATTTTGTCTGTTTCTCTTATTTGTCATTGCCTGAGCCATTTTTCCAACCACAGCAATTTTTATTTTTCTTTGTACTCATAAATAATTTTCCAGTAGGACGATTATATTGGTTTTTGTAAAACACACCCCAGAGTTACGTTGTTAGAAGGAAATAGATCTTAATATAGCTCTGGTTTAAAGCAACATATACAAACAAATTGCAGTCACTGAGGTCTTTATAGAGTAAGTTAAGGTGCAGACTTAAATTGTGTATTTCAGTTATATTACACTTCCTTATTTAATGGGAAAGTAAGTTTATGATTTTATATGTTTATAATTTTATTTATATTTTATTGTAATAATACAGATTTTTCTTTTTATTTATTTTATTGCAGACAGATTTTTGTCCATCTAAGAATGTAAAATACATATTTTAAAGCGATAAACTTGATGTCATTTTTATCTATATAGCCCAAAATGGATTACATGAGTTTTCAGCTCCTTTAGGAGGTTAGTTTATATAAGTTGACTTTTTTTCCGATAGTAAAAAAATATTTGCTCAGAAAGGAGTGATTGTTTTAAAAAAATGCAAGCAAACAAGGAAAATTCATTTTAAATTAGAAAAAAATCAGACAGACTGAAAGTTTATATGAAATCTTTGATAAAAGTTACACACTTATTAATGTAATGTTATGAACTAAAAGAATTATCTGCTAGTTTTCAGAGGTATAGATCAACTGGAAGAATAAGTATCTGATTTGAGTACAGATCATGGAGGTGAATCTAAGTTAAGAGATTTATACCAGCCAGTTTCTACCTGTAGGAAGAAGTTCTTTAGGAAAGGCAGTTGGCATTCTTGGCTTTTAATGTAGAGGTAGAGATGGAGATTCTGTGGCCTCTGAAAATTTAGTGATGGTCCACATCAACCCTGTTTCTTGCTACAGTGTAACCTTCTGTTTGAAGATTCAGCATAACTCCTTTGTATCCATGAAGATAGATTACCTCAGAATCTTCCCTGGTTCACATAATCGTGAATCCGTTCATATTTCTCAGACAGTCAACTTTTTATTATCTGCTCCCGCTTATGAAAAGGAATTTAAAGGATTCAGAAAAAAAATAATGCAAAAGCCAATTATTTTTTTTTTGGCTTGCCTTATATGATTTTTGTTAAGTTTTTAAAAGATTATTCTTAATTACCTAACTCCATTGTAATCAGAAGGTATATCAATTTTTATGCCAGTTCTTTAACATTTGTTGAGACATGATTAAACAGATTTAAACAATTTAAAGATTCTTAACTGGTCTGTGTTTGAAAAGAATGTATATTCTGCAATTTGGGGTACAGGATTCTATTTTTATTTATAAATTAAACCAAAAATTTTAGGGGTTTTAAATTTTTTCTGTCATTACTATATTTTGTGTCTGCTTGATCTATCAGTTAGTTTGTAGGATTATACATTACACTGGTACATTTGTTGGTTTCTGCTTATAATTTTGTCACTTTTTGCTTTATATATTTTGAAGCATTGTTATTGCCTGTGTAAGTATATAGATACATTATTGTTTTTTAATGATTTGCATCTTCTGTTATTATATACTAAAACTAGATCTCTAGAAAAAATTTTTTGTTGTAAAATCTAGTTGTGTATTGGAATAATTATGCTACCTTTGTTTTTATTAATATTTTTATTTTATATTTATATTTATTTTTGATGTTTTATTTTCTCTTCTTTTCCTCTGGTGATGAAGCTTTCTCTGATTTTTAAATCTATGTTTTAATTTAGAAATTTACTGCAAATAAATTATAAATAGAAAATGAAAAGAAACTAGTAATAGATGTTTAACAACCATATGGATCAAGAAATAGAGCATTTCCATGCCCCCCAAAAAACCCCTTCAAATATTCCCTCCAATCATAACCCTGTCTTCTACCCGAAAAGTTAATCACAATCATTATTTTTGTATAAATCACTCCCTTTCTTTGCTTTGTCGTTTTACCACCTATTTATGCTCCTAAACAATGTAGTTCAGTTTAAGCCCCTTGTGTAGTTCATAAAGATGGAATCATGTTGTGTGTCAGCAGCACGTGTGTCAGTTCTATCTTGCTTTGTTGGATATAACGCTAATTCATTCACTTCGCTTCCGTCACTGTAAGAGGTGGTTCTCCAGCGTTTCGGTCTTGAGACCCCTGCGCGCTGTGAAAGTACTGAGCAGCCAGGACCGCTTTTGTCTGTGTGGGTTCTTTCTGTCTGTATTTATCAGGTTAGAATTTAAAACTGAGAAATTTAAACATATTTATTAATTCATTTTAAAATAGCAGTAAACTCAATATCTGTTAACATTTTTTGAAAAATAACTATTTTTGCAAACGTGGTGAGAATAATAATATCATTTTACATTCTTTGCACCTCTCCTTACTGTCTGGCCAATCTCAGGCAGCTGGGTTCTCGTGTCTACTGCTGCGCTCAGTCTGCTGCAGTGTGTTGTTTTGGCAGCAAATAACCTGAGTTTGCCCATCAGTTGTTTCATGGTTGGCTTCTGAAAAAAGTAGCTAATTCAGAATGAAACACTAACCACTACACAGTGTTGTTTTCCTCAAGACAACCAAGCAGAAGTGCTTTGTGCATATTTTCCATTTCATCCCACCAGATACTGAGAAGATGTATATTCAGCAAGTGCATTCTTAAGTGTCACTGACTTTGTTTTTTTAAAACTGTGAGCATGTGGCCTAAAGGACCTAATGACTATTGCAGATGGTGACAGCTCAGGTCTTTGGTGGCCCTGCCGTGATTTGTGCTGGGCATGGCAGTCTTAGCCACCCTTGCTTTTGTACCATCAGGTGAAGGTCAACACAGTGCCAGAGGCAGGCCTTGTCTTCTGGTGCTTTAAAGAAGATAAATCTATTTTGTCCTTTATCAGCTTTTGTGGTTACTCTCAGTAGAAGGTTAGTGCTAACTACTAGCCTGTCATTAAACAGAAAGCTGAAATATCTTTTTCAACCTCTTCCTTTCCTTATATGTAAGATGTTTTTTAAACATATTTCATTTATTTGTTTTTATCTGGATTGGCAGTCTGTGATTTTTAACTAGAGAACTCAATTTGCATTGTTATTACTAATTTAGTCAGATTTGTTTAAATTATCTTACTCTAGTTATTATTTTTAATAGATGTTTTATTATTTTTAAAGATACATAGATAATACAAAATTTTACATTAAAAAATATAATCTATGTATTATTCTTGTCAACTGTCTCCCATTCCTTTGAATTAACTGAAGTTTATTTTTCCTCTTTTTATTTTCCCCTATATTAATTTAGAAGGCAGCCCTTTTATTCCGTACTTGTGTGGTTTTTCTTGAAACTTCAATAAGCATACTTCAAATTAAGTAAAGTCTTAGGTTAGTCAGAATCTTTACTCTTTTCCCCTCCCTCCCTCCCTGCCTTCATTCTTTTATCATGGATTTCATGAGATTCCCTTAATAGGACCCTGCTTTGCTCAACCAAAAAAGCACAGGGAATTCTTGAACAAAACTGAAAATTTAAGGAAGTTCTACCAATAGCAGACTTGAACTTAGTCACAAAAATACATCAGCCTTCCAGGATGCATTCAATACATCATTTTGCCTATGCCGTCCATAGCCATCTGTGTGTTCTTTAAACTCTTTTAATGAAGGGCTGCATTTAGCATAACATTCTGGCAAGAGGGCATAAAGCTCACATAGTAATCAGAAATACTGAGAAGCCTTCAGAAATTCTTCGCAGATTGCCCTGCTCTTTATATATCAAAGCCTTATACTATTTCATTCTTGGTTACATTTGGGCATTATCCCCTATTAGTCTTTTCTCAGCCTGTACGCATATATTCTAGTTTTGTATTTGCTTTGCATTGCTAGCTATTAAGTTTTATTCTGGATTTCATGGCGACTTTAAGCTTCTTTTATTTTCATTTATTTATTTATTTTTAAGATTTATTTCTCTCCCCTACCCACCTCCACCCCCATTGTCTGCTCTCTTCTCTCCATTCACTGTGATTTCTTCTGTGTCTCCTTGCATTCTCAGAGGCACCGGAAATCTGTGTCTCTTTTCATTACCTCAGCTCTCCGTGTGTGTGGCGCCACTCCTGGACGGGCTGTGCTTTTTTCGCATGGGGCGGCTCTCCTTGCAGGGCGCACTCCTTATGCATGGGGCTGCCCTACACGGGGGACACCCCTACATGGCATGGCACTCCTTGAGCATGGCAGCACTGCACATGGGCCAACTCACCACGTGGGTTAGGAAGCCCTGGGTTTGAACCCTGGACCTCCTATATGGTAGGCGGGCGCTCTATCAGTTGAACCACATCTGCTTCCCTTAAGTTTCTATTATATTTTTGGTGTTGAACTTCCTACTAGTTTTTCATGTTCTGAAAATTTACCTTTGATTTCATGATCCAGGTAATTGAAAAATTAAATACTGGCTCTAGAACAGATACATACTTAGAATCAATGATTGTGCCAGACAAATCTCTAATATATTAGCTTTGTTATTCCAAATCATAATATGTATTTACTTGAGACATGGCATGGGAATAGTTGCTGTAAGGATATCGTCCCTATCCTCAGTAGCTTCATAATTTAAAAGATGGTATATAAAGAGGTTATAATATATACAAAAAGTAAAATAAAACAAAAATAAATATAGCCAGCTGCAGCAATTCTGGCACATAGTCTAGCAAAATTTAACTTAATAGAAGAGATTGTTTTGTTTTAAATGAGATTTTTTTCAATTTTGAAAATTATACATTATCCTAAATTGTAATTTTCTATTCTCAGAAAATATATTTTTCTATATAAATAGATACCCGTCAGTATAGTTTGTTATATTCATTTTATCCCTTAGTTATTTTCTGATTATCGTTGTTTTGTGTCTGTGTGTGTCTGTGTGTGCACACGTGTGAGAGTGACCGGTGTTGGAAGGAAGAGGGAGGCGGAGCTTCACAGTGGTTCTATTACCCTCCTAACAGGGGCGCGTTTTCCATTTGGATAGGTTTAACAACCCCATGCTTATTATGTTGCTCTCCTAAATTGCTATAAAATGCATCCATGTTCACAACAGCTAGATAATATTTACCAAGGAAATGTTCAGTCCAACTGGAATCTATCGAAGCTCTCCTGTACCTATAGAACTGCATCGGTTTTATATTCCACTGATTTTATTTATTTAGCTAGTGACTGATCAGCTGTAACTTTATTTACTTACCAAAGGGGGTAATGAGCAAATTCTTTGTCATCTTGCTACGTTTACACTTAGGTAATACTTATGTTCATGTTACATTTGATTAACATTAAGGTTTTATTAAAATATGGGTAATAAACTATGTTTTCTAACTAATAATGAATTATAATTTAGAAGATCTCTGAAATAATTCCTAGATGTACCATAATTTTATTAGTGGCATTGGACTTTTAAAGATTAAGAAAAAAAAAGTTGTCATCATCAGCCACTCATTCCAAAGTATACATTACACTAACCAAAAGATGACCAGCGCTCAAGTGGTTGAGCACCGGATTCCCATGTACAAGGTTCTAGGTTCAAACCCCAGTACCTCCTTGAAGAAGAAAGAATACCAAACCTGAGAACCTGTGAAATCTTCCCTAATAAATCCAGACAGAAACTGCATTTCATTATTTTGTTTATAGAGATCCGAGTTAAGCTTGCATTTCTCTACTTCTTAATCTTGGTATTTTCTTCATCAGACTAGCCAACAGTGTGGTAGAGGCTAGAGCTCCATCCTTGTAACAAAGATTGGAAAGTACCTTATCCATTCACAGTGGACACTGTACCAAATCTCTGTCAGAGTAACTTTGAGTGGTTTGCCTTAAGTATATTTTTCACAAGTTGTGGATTAATTTAAACTTTGTTTCTCTTAAATATGGTTATCGTCGTTTTTATTCTTTCATGCAGTGACACAAGATATATGCTAGTCCACAAAAATTCATTTTTAAATTAAGCATGATTTTTATAGGTTACTACAAAACACCAAAATCTTCTCCAAATGAATTTACATCATGCAAGGTGTGAATAAAATTTTTCTTTCACACTTTCTTAGAAGTTATGTGCCTTTTAGTATAAGGTCACTGGGAGTGGGGGTGGGATTTGAATCATTCTGACAAAGCCACATTGTCCTTAGAGGTAGTGGTTATATACCATTACACCTTTGAAAGTACCGTGGGTTTACCAGCAGTGTAATATAATACTGTTGTGTGCAGCAGAAAACAAAAAGGTAAGCTAATGTGGTTTCTTTTCAAGATTGGCTAGAGGAGAATTAAAGTGTATAAATTATCTTCTCTGTGACTATTCTTTAGATCTCACTTGTGCTTCTAAAAACTCCTGCAGGTTCTTAAAACAGGTGGAGAGGAACTTGTCTGCAGGAGCTACTGGGACGCACTGCGCCGCAGCACGAGCCACGCCCTCTTTTCAGACCTGGCCGAGGTATAACTCAGCCTCAACCAGGGCCTCGCACTGTTGGCCATTTTGCTGACCTTGTCCTCATTTCATTTTAGAGTCATGGTGTTGAAACCAAACAATTTTATGCTTTCCTTTTTCTTAGGTAAAGCAGTACTTGCTCTACATAAAGTGTATATTTGAATAACGCAGCCACGTTCCCAGGGCCTGCAGGGTCACCTGTGATAGTCTGTGTCTAGCCAACTTACTATGTAAAACATGACTTTCCAACGTAATTAAGAGGAAATACTGCTATTTCTCTACTTTAGGATCACTTTCTAGAAATTAAAAAATATTTTATAGTTTCACTGAGTCTTTTAACCTTGAAATTTACGGTGTCACAGGAAATGCTGAAATGTTTGACTTGGTAGAGGATGTTGGACTCTTTAGAGCCACCCAGATCTGAGCAGGTGCACTTCTGGTGGTGACGTGAGGGCGCAGGACGGTGGGGTGGACTGCGGGAGGCCCCTCTCATCGCGCCGCAGAGCCCGCCCGGGGACGGTGACAGCAGCCGGGGCGCGGCATGGCTTCCCCCTCCTGCCTCATGGCCCAGGACACTGGGGGATTTTAATTGTTTTTTTACCTGAAAGCCCTGGAACATTTTCTCAGTTTAAGCCCCTCACAAACCTGTAAAGGTTTTTTGTTTGTTTGTGGGGTTTTTTGGTATTAATAAAAGAAGAAACAAATGGTTTCATCTGGGCCTTGTGATTGCCCAGTCCTGTCACAGCCCCTCACTGGGCTCCTCAGGGCAGGGAGGGATTTGGGGATCTACCAAGAATGACCTGTCTCAGGCTGGACAGGGCCTTTGCGGCCAACCATAGACAGCGGCACGCGAGGAGTTACCCAAGCAGCCCCTGCGGTACCTTTGGCTGCGGGACAGAGTCTTGGTTTTAAAAGGTGGGCTCTGGCCTCCAGACCACACACTGCTTCACGCTTCCTTTTCAGAACTGTGATGGTTAAAACTGAGAACCTCCTTAGCGATGGTTGCTTGTCTTACCACAAAGGGCTTTTTCAGTGACTACTAAGATATATTTTTCATTGTCTTTTTCTTTTCAAAGTTGACTTTTCATTTCTTTTTCTATTTGACTTTGAAAAATACACAAAAACATCTAGAAATGAAAATTGGAATCAGGAAAGACTTCTGTTATGTGTACAGCATTGCTTAATTTTCATCTCTAGACTAATGCTTGAAAATGTTAATTTTTTACATATGCTTACTTTTTAAATCCCAGAACAAAACATTTTCCCTATGTCAAATCTGTCCAGAATATATAATGTGATGTAATTGTGACCAGCAATTACTTTTTAAAATTACCTCTAAGTAGGAGCTATTTTTAGATATAAAGTGGCAGTAGATGTTCCATTTATAGATACTTTAGAAAGGCTTAATTCTGTAATCATTTGTGGAGGCTCAGAATAGTGCTTAACAATGAGAGCATGGAGCACTGCCCTCCGACTCCCTGCAAGCCGACAGCGGTGGCCTGTCCAAGCTCCAGGTGACCGGGGCGCCCACATGCGCCCTCTAACCTCTGACCCCACCCAGCGCTGCTAGTGGTTCTACAGTTAGAGAAAAGCTGCTCTTAGGAGCCTCTGTTCGAATGCAGATGGTGGGAGGTTGATAGGAGAAGACCAGTCAGCAGCGTGCTCAGGAGGTGACGGATTTTGTAGGAGGTTTTGAAAGGCAGTGGTTCATCAGAGGTGGCTGGGAACTGGCTCCTGCCCACCTGCAGGAGCCAGTCTGCCCTTCTATTGCAGCTCAGTGTTCTGTGACATCCCCCTGGTGGCTTGAAAGTGGCCACAAAGGGAGCATTATTAACATCCGCCACACAAACTGCCAGACACTGCAGGTCCGAGAGCCGCCCGCTGCAATAGTCCCTGCTGCCCCTTCACCCGCTGCAAGTTGCCTGAGGAACTGACTCAAATACAGTAGGAAAGGAGACTCACAGAGAGAAGGAAGAAAAGGGAAGAAATAAAACTTACCTTGTGCTGCAAAGTAAAATATTGTTTGGGGGTTACTTCTGCTAGTTTCCTCCCACATCAGGGAGGAGAATTAGGAATCAACCACAGTTAATACAACTTGTAATTCCTTACAGATTACTATGGATAATAGTGTAATATTGAATTGTTTATAGCATCAGTATTTCATTCAAATTGGTTTAGAAAGAAGACTTGGAAATCTATTTGTACTTATATTTCTTATATGAAAATGTTATTATTGAGGTCAATTTGTTCTTTTTAAATATTGCAGGTAAATTAGAGATTAGCTGCTCATATTCTTCCTCTAGGACATTTTCTAACCCTCAACTGTTTTCAAGTATAGTTTTTGTTTAATGAAAATTTGAATGTGCCATTGTTAAAACCACTTCTAACAAATCATTTTTAATAAATGCATAGTATAGTATGATAAACCTATCATGCCGCTATTGAATACAGTCTATCATTATGAAAACTGTTTTGAGTACTATAGATAAAATTTAAACAAACTTCTCTTATATTTATTTTATGCTCTACCCTTAATAAGTTTCAATAGATTATTCAAGAACTTTGTTAAGAAATCAAGAATTTGAAGATTCCTTCAGCCCTTGAATAGGGCTTGATAAGATTATCACATTTTAATCAAAAAAAAACATTGAAGAAATATCTTAAAACTTTATTTTAATAGTTTGAAATATCTGTATTTCATGCAAATGTATTTGTTTCATCTTAGATCATTTTAAATAATTTTTAATCAAAGCAAAGTTAGATAATGGCCTTTCGTGTAACTGTCCTGTGGGGTTCTTTTATGGTCTTGTTTTCTTGCTTTGTTAAGAAAACACCTGAATTCATTTTATTTTAACAATGAGCACAAGAATCAAAGGGATAAAGTCTGTTTTTGCCTCAGCCCTTACATGATTTAAGTTATATAACACTGTTAGGATACCGACACTGGTATAGTTTTCAATGACTCCAAACAGTACTCTGTTTCACTGAATGGGGGAGAAAAAAGTGTTTTCACCATTTCCATTTTCTAATTTTTTTCCCCTAATGTCAAACTGTTACTTATGCTTCTGTGATCTGGATTATCTGGATAAGTGCAACCTAAGTCTAATAAGATTTTTATGATGAAAGACTGTAAATGAAGATCTGCTCTGCTCAGTGGGCATGAGAAAAACTCACCGAATGAGGTCATTATTTAAAAGCTGTGTAAAACAAAGCCATCTCCTTTTCAGTGTATTATGTCTGGAGGTAAAGCACATCATAACACTGGAGGAAAACATTCACACTTTGGTTACCTGAGTTCACTAATTTTTGGAGTCCCTGTAATCTTATTTTAAGGCACTTTTTCACATCTGTAGAATATAGTAGTAGTTACATCAGGGAAAAAGGAGAATTGAACCATGTGAAAATCTTTTCTTTCATTATTTTTTCTAACGTGTCTAGTCCTTTTTTCACCTTCTTAAAATTTATTAATTTGCAAAGTTAAGTGTAACTCACATTCATTGAGCATTACAGTATGCTAGCCCCACCTGATCTTTTCAGCTGCTTAGGGCAGTCACAGGGTGAACTTCCCAAGGTCGCATAGCGAGGAGGAAGAAGTCAGGATCCAAAGCCTGCTCTGGCTCTTGAATGCATTGTCTACTCCTGCAATAAGCAGCTTTTTCTGAAACACCACTCCCCCCACCTTTTTCTTGTCCACAATGTCCCTTCTTTTTTCTCCATTCCTCTGACTTCCAGAAGGATACCCCTGCTTCCATGCTCCTTTCCGACCACAGAGCCACCACTCCTTGCTCATGCAGGCATGCCTTCTCACAGGCGCTGGCCATGGAGAGCAGACCAGTCGAACTCGGCTGGACTGAATCACAAAAGAAAGTAATTAACATGAGGTGTTTGTTTTGTTTTGTTTTCATTTTTTATGGCCACCACTGAGAACGTGTATGCTTCAGTCATATTCATATTTTAACTTGATCCTCAAAATTGTTACTGTAGTTAGAATTATTCCCACTTTACAGCTAGGAAGCTTAAGTTAAAAATCAGTGAACTGAGCTTTTCTAATTTTAAATCTTGCCGTCTTTCAATTGGAGCAGCCTGTCTCCTCAAGCTAAAGATAATTTACTGGTGAATTTAGGGTTTTCCTAACAAGAAGATAATCTGTGATAGCTGGCTGCTGGATGTATTATTTTTTTCCCCAGCAGTTAGATAAAACTCCCGTCATATCTCAGAGAAGCTGGTGGTATCACAGAGAACTTCTCAAGGGTTCCACCTCCTGAGGAGACTTGGGACTTCCCAGCAGACTGCACCTCGTTGCAGTAGTGGTGATCTCCCAAACCGATTACAGGCAGTGATAGGTCAGAGGGTAACTAGAAAAATCCAGAATGAAATACGTAAATTTTTTAAAATTTAGGATATTTAGATAATTCCTTAAGGATTTCAACTATTTTACATAATTTAGAGTATAGATGCTTGAATTTTTAAAAGGGACATGAGTAACCAAAGTAACTAAAATTGGTAACTTTTGGATGGTTTAATGGAGTAAAAGAGGACATGCTGGCAGAAAAATGACCAGTCACAAGATGTAGTTTCTGTTACTCCATTACTAGTTATTAGAAAAGAAGAATAATATTTGGTCTGGGGAGAAAAAAAAAAAAGGTTCAAGAAAATAGCTGTCTTCATGAAAGATTGGGAAGTGGACCATACGGAATCAAAGGAATTTCAAAATTTCATGCATGAGAGATGAATAAGACATTTTGTCAGGGAACGTTTTGTCAGGGAACGTAGAACATGACTGATCCTTTGTAGAAAAGTGTTTTTTTTTTCTTCTCTTTCTTAGGTTTTCTATGGAATATTGTGAGGTTGCTGGCCAAGAAATGAGACATTACAACTATGTACCTTTAGATGGAAATTTACAGCTATTTTTTGATGTAGAAAATGATAGTAGTATTTTCCTTAGATTTCCCAGGATGACATAAAACAGAATTATAATCATTTGAATTTTATGATTATTGTACCTGAGTTTATAAATAATAGATATGAGTGAGTAAACAATCAAACAAAAAAGGGAAGGAGAGGAAAATGGAGGAAGGAAGGAGAAAAGAAAGACAAAGAAAAACTGTAAAGGAACATTCAAGGAAAGAAGGAAAATTTTCTAGGCTATTAAAATTTGTGAGGAAAATAAGCTATTTTAAGACAAACTTAGAATGTGGGTGGGGTAGAAAAATTCCCAAATTAATTTCTTCTCTAGTCAATAAATTCTGTAATAATCATTTCTGAGAAAAGTATAGATGATATTATTCCAGAATTAGTCAGAATATGTAGTTTCTTTTAATCTTCTATTAAAAATATCATAATTATGGAATAAATCAGGAAAGTATAGTAAAAGGAAGCTGTTTCACGACGCTTGAGGCCATTCTGTTGTCAGCCCCTTCACCTTAAATAATCCAAAGAATTTACCTCTTTTGAACATCCTAAAAAACGTAGTTTCAGGTTGATTAGGAAAATCCAGACTAAATTATTTCAATAATAATAGAATATTTAGATGGTTACTAAAGGATTTCAGGTATTTTAGATCATTTAAAGAATAGCTGTCCTTCATGCATAATTTGAGGATGAAAACTTTTTAAAATTATAATCATTTTTAATTCTATATTTTTAAATATTTTTGAGGAGAAAGATCAGTTTTGTTCAATTTCAAATTTCAAAATTTACTTCATTTTAACTAATTACATTTTAAAAATAACTGTGCTTTTCATTCTAATGTTTATATATTCTTAATATTTATATGTTGATAATAAAATTCTTTGAGGGCTATTGGGTATCCTTATTCTGTTTATTTCAGCTAACTTTTGAATTGTGGTTTTTCAAGCGTGCTGATGACCTCACAAGTTTAGTAGCAGATACTACACTTCTTATACACTTTTTTGGAAAAAAGGGAAAAGCTGAACTCAATTTCGAAGATTTTTATAGGTGAGCCTTAAACTTTATATATTTTTTGAAAGGTGTTAGCATGATAAAGTTGAAAGGGACTTTAAGAATCGTCTAGTACAGTGACCTTTTTGCTGCTTTCATTCCAACTACAGTAACTACCCACTCTCAACAAATACTTCCCTCAGTAATTATAAGAGTCAGACTGATAATGATAATAGGAAGTTATTGCACACTAAAACACATTTGCATATCTGGATTGATTATTTTCCAGTACACTCTGTATAACACAGTGTGTTGCCAATTCACTATATAGAGCTTTGGGCACTGTGCGTTAACTTCTTTCATTCTCGTCTCTACTCTGGGGTGCTTTGGTTAGTCCCATTTTACAGGTGAGGAAGCTAAAGCATTGGGGGTCACTGCACCAGTTGCCATTGCCGTTAAGCTGGAAAGCATCTCAGTTTGCACTCTTTTCTTTCCTGTATACAGAGAGGAATTTCATCAAGCTTTGTGTTGTCGTAATTGGTTATGTTGACTCCAAATAACGTTTTCTAGAACAGTGAATATTTAATCATTTTCTCTTTGTCCTGTTTGTTCTTTGTTATATTTTTGTCATAGATTCATGGATAACCTCCAGACAGAAGTTCTTGAAATAGAATTCCTTTCCTACTCTAATGGGATGAATACAATCAGTGAAGAAGATTTTGCTCATATTCTTTTACGATATACAAATGTGGAAAACACATCTGTGTTTTTGGAAAATGTGCGTTACAGTATTTCTGAAGAAAAGGTATCTAGTCCCCTCTATTTATTTTGCTACAGATATTATCTTACAATTCCGTGTCTATAAAGTATGTTCCCCTTTTGCTAATCCTTTTGCTCCTCTGTGGGTTTATAGATATTTTGGATTTGTATCATTCTTTTATCTCTGTGTCCTAAGTGCTCTGCCTAAACTTTTAAAATCAGTTAACTGAAAATTCTTGATAAGTGAACTTATTTTTCTGAAGTATGCTAAAAACCTTAAATCTATTAGCAATTGTCTTTTTTTTTTTCAAATTAAGAGTATCATTTTTTCCAAAAGAATTCTGCCAAGGTATATCCTTTGACTACTACGTAAACATGACCTCTTATAAAACAGTTTATATTGACATCACTTCAGTCACACTTTATTCCTTTCTATGATACCTTTAATAAAGAGCCATTTGAAGATAGCCATTGATGAGTGAGTGATCTTATCAGCTGATGAAGTGTGGTTTTCAAAGAGTTTGGATGGCTTGAATGGTTAAGAACCTGGGACAACTGATTGTCTATTTGTTTAGTAACAAATACGTTGTCAGCAATTCTGAGCAGTTGCATTATCTAGTGGCATTTGAATGCATCATTGCAACCAGAAAGAAGTGGTGTTACCAGTGCCCTTTCAAGCCTGGGATGTTTTGGATATATTACCTTATATTTGTGTTTATAGAAGGATCAGGTTAATCTCCCCTAGAAAAACTTGCAAATAGTAGTGTGACTGTTTAAAATGGCTACACTGTGACAGTGCTAACAGTTCTCCAGGTTGTCTAAGGAATGAGAAGAAGAAACTGACACATTTGGCCATTAGTTTACATTTGCTTTTAATCAGGGAGTTTCATGTGTTTTGCATGTTAACCTGAATTTTTCCAATTCATAGATATTTCCCTAGAAACAAATATTGAAATTGTTTTACTTTGTCAGCTATTGGAATATTTTAAGGACCTTACAAATCTGCATTTTTTTTTCTTGTATTAAATGGAAATTTACAAAAATCCATGGCTCCCAGTGAAGGGTTTTTGGAAACTCTTCATTCATTCAGGTTTTACAAGCATTATATACATTTAAAATTATTTCAAATTTTTAAAAAAATGTTAAGTTAAATTCTGCTTCTGGAAACTTCTAACCAGTAGAAATATATTGTGCACTACAGATGGTTACAGTAGAAAAGGAAAATCCTGCATTGGTTGAATGTTTACTTTTTTACCAGAACAGGCTTCTTGTTCCCACGTCGCCTCATGGAACCCTCGTAACAGTGCTCTGTTCTCGCATCTCTGTGTCGAGAGCAAAGCTGTTCCTCGGGGACCTGCCCGGGGGGTCATACCCTCTGAGCCAAAGACGCTCCTGCCGTCCTCTCTGCCTGCCCCCCTTCCCTGCCGCTCGTCCTCCCCACCAGGAGGGCGGCCGCTGTGTGAGCAGCTCCATCCTGACATGTTCATTCACTCGCCACTGGGATGGAGGGACCGGGCAAGCAGACTCCTTCTCTCATGGAAGCGTATCTTAGTGGGAAGGCAAATAAACTTGAAAAATAACTGAATGATGTGCTTTTAGATTGTGGTGGAGACTGCAAAGAGGACCAGGAGTCCTGGAGGCCTGCGGGCAGGGAAGATGGCAGGGAAGGCTGCTCTGAAGAGAGCTTTGGAGGAAAGGTCATGAGGAGGGGGCTGCGCAAAGCTCTGGATGAAGAGCAGCCCGGGCAGCAGGGGCCGCAGGGGCCCAGGGCACGGGAAAGGAACATCTTAGTGTACCTGAGCGAATGGGAGAGAAAGTGGCAGGAGATGCAGAGGGAGGAGGTGGCCTCTTTACGGCAGTCTTGCAGCTCCCTGTAGGCCAAGGTGAGGCTTGAGATGGAATTCTAATGAAGATGGTAAGAGGGATGGGCAGAAGCCGCTCCGGGCTGAACTCAGCGTGGGTGGTACCGCTTCTTTCTGTAAATGACATCATCTTGGAACACAGCTCCACTCACGCGCGCGCCGCCTGTGGCTGCTTTCGCATGGACGTGGGGGCCTTAAACAGCGACAGCAGGGACCGGGCCACCTGCAGAGCGATATAGTCCCTGTGGCCCCGTGCGGAAGAAAGGCCCGCTCTGCTGTAGACGTTGCCGTGATGCTCGTCCCGCTTCAGTGTTGGCTCGGTGGGTGTTGACTGCCTGACTGCCTGACTGGGGCCCACACGCCTGTGCTGGGTGCAGTCTGCGCATGCTTCAAAAGGGCCCCGGGGCCGCTGTCCCCAGAAGAGGCTTCCGTTGGCCCAGCTTGGAAGCTTCGAAGCACAGCGAGTCAGGATGCGGTGGAAGGAGTCCAGGCAAGAGGCGGGCGGGACTTGCCTCGGAGAGGAAGAGGCAGATACTGGGTCGTTTAAGAAGCAGGCCTGATAGGGTTTGTTCATGGAATTGATTTCAGTGTGAGGAAGAAGGGGATCAGCAAGAACTCTAGGGTTTTGAAGCTGAGCCACAAGGTGAGGTAACTGTTCCGTTTACCAAGCTAAGCAAGCTTATGGGATTGGGTTTAGGGAATCAAGAGCTGTACTCTGCATGAGCTGAGTTTGAGATTCCCACTGGAAATCTAAGGGAAAATGTGAAGCAGGGAGTAGGGTTTGGGAATCTAGATTCAGAAACGCAAGCAGGACTGCTTTCAGGCATCATTAGTATGTAGACTTCTAGCCGGTCTCCCCTGAATTCAGACGTTTACGTCCTGCCACCCACTCTGCATCTGCACTTGGACGTGCACTAAACGTCTCAGGCCTAGCGGTGCAAACACCAAAACTGCAGATTGTCCCCAAAATACTTGTTCCACACTCCATCTTCCCTGTTTCCGTTCATGGACACCCCGTTGGCTAGCTGCTCTGGCCAAGCCCTTAGGCACCTTGCTCTCCTGCTCTCCAGACCAGCCCATGGGAGAATCCTGCCGCTTCCCTGATCCCTTCCCAGCACGTGGCCGCTCTGGCCGCCGGTGCTGCCACCCAGTCACTGGTCTCTCTGCTCTGGGCTACTTCAGGTGTGGCCTGTTTGCCTCCCGGAGGCCCAGTCTCCATTTAGTGACTAGACAAATGCTCTGTGCCATTATCCAGATCGCGGCCACTCCCCATTTTTCTCAGAGTAAAGCTAAGAGCCTACCCTGGCCTTCACGTCCTCCACGCTTGTTCCTCATTCTCCCTCTGCCCAGATGCCACCCTCCCCCGGCCCCCTCGGCTCCTGTCCCCCCGGCTCGTCACTGCTGCTCCACCGCAAGGAAGCTCCCCTCGAGGCTTCTGGATCTTCCTTGCTCAGCCCAGCATTCCTGCCCGTGGATGTCTCTGTGGGTCACTGTGTTCTTTCTCAGTGAGGTGTACGCTGTCCAATCCAATATATCAGTAATGCCCTATCCTATAAATACCGTGTAGCCTATGTATAAATAATACTACAAACATAACATATACCCTGTTATGAAAATAATAAGCTGTTACATAAATCATAACCCCTCCCTTGGCATTCCCTGTTCTTTCTTATTTTAATCCATTCACTATCTCCTTCTAACATATAATTTGCTTTATTTTATTGTTCATTGTCTCCCCCGCTAGACTGTAAGCCCCAGGAGGGCTGCGTTTTGCCTTTTGTTCACTCGTACGTCCACAGCATCTGTTGAATGAATGGGTAGATAGTATTTAAAGATGTGGGACTTAAAGCCTCTCCGTTTTTGTTAATTTTACCTATAGATCTATTTACTTATATGCAAAATAACAGGTGTACAAGATTATTCATTGTGGTGGTGTTTGTAATAGCCAGAGTCACTGGTTGAATGAATTGATAGATCTCTAGGGTGCAATACCATGTAGCTGGGAAAAAAAGACCAAGAAATTTTTTTTGTCCTAATGTGGAATGACCTGCAAAGGAGCCTGGTTATGGCCATGTGTGGGGAATGCTCCATCTGCATGAACAGGCAGCCCCGCCAGCTCTGAGGGCCCACAGGACCCGGGGGCCGCTGCCTGGCCGGGGCAGCCCCGTCCTCTGCAGCCTTGGGCTGCTTTGTGAACTTGGAGCGTGTGACTGTATTGCCACATACCATTCACTTAAAATGCCATTAGGGGAACTTACTTAGAGAATGAGGGCACACATAGGAAGGGACGGGAAGAGGGTGTCTGGACAAGGATAGCTATACAAGTAGTACACTGGTATTTAGACGAAGTTACGTGACTGACTTGGCCATACTGCCAGTAAATACCAGACTTTGGATTCTGCTAATTTAAAAAAAGGTTTAAATTTCTATAAGTTATTATATAGTTAGGTCCCTTTTAGATCTGTTACCTGTATAACTCAAACAGTATGAACAGTGACATATTTTATTTTTGGAGTCAGCATGAATTTTTTTGTTGAGAACAAATAAAGTTTATAAACTTGACGCCCTCATAAGACCATATTTTTTGAAGGGCTTTTCTTTGGAGGAGAGTGTGTTGTGATGATTTATTCTTTGGATTTTTCTGGTCAGTTTTTCCCTCCTTATAGTCTCTTAGCAGTTATTTAGGCTTATGCCAGGGATAACAACTGCACACATTGCTATCCTTTTATTTGGCAGCTTCTGCCGTGGCATCAGACCAGCCACATTATTGGCCAGAATGACCTGTGTAATTAAGGTCACAGTTTGATATCCAAAGCATTTTCTGGTTTGTCTTTTTATTGAATTGTGTCTCATTAACTATCTCAGTTTTGTCCACTTATGACTTGCCACAGTACAACCCAAGGCACCTATACATGCATGTTCACATCCTGAGTGACACGTTTCATTAAGTGCATGTATTTTTTATTGTCCTGAAAGACACATAGCATAATATTGACCATTTCAACTATTGAAGTTGTACAATTCAGTGGCATTGAATACATTCACAATTTTGTACAACCATCTCTATCTTTTCATCACCCCAAATGAAAACATCATCCCCATTAAGTAATCACTCAATCCCAGTTGTCACCCAGTGACAACTCTAATCTCTGTGGTTTCTCTATGAATTTGTCTGTTCTGGTTATTTCATATAAATGGAATCATACAATATATGGCCTTTGGTGTCTGGCTTATTTCACTTGGCATAATGTTTTTAAGGTTGATCCATGGTATTGCATATATCA
This sequence comes from Dasypus novemcinctus, assembly GCF_030445035.2. NCBI lineage: Eukaryota > Metazoa > Chordata > Mammalia > Cingulata > Dasypodidae > Dasypus > Dasypus novemcinctus. The sequence goes on along the minus strand of NC_080701.1, from coordinate 5,730,421 downwards.
GCAGTTTGTTCATTTTTATGGTGGAATAACATTCCATTGCTTAGATACACAACAAATTGGTTGTCCACTCATCATTTTTGTTGTTGTTCCTGTTGTCCATCTTTTGATGAACTCTTGGGTTTCCATCTTTGGCCTTTGTGGGTAGAACTGCTATGAACAGTCATGCACAAGTTTTTGTTTGAACACTTGTTTTCATTTCTTTGAGTGGAACTGTTGAATCATTTGGTAATTCTGTGTTTAACTTATTGAGAAATCACCAAATTGTTTTCCACAGTGGCTGCACCATTTTACGTTTCTACCAGCAAACAATGAAGGTTCCAATTTCTTCACATCCTTACCAACACTTGTTATTTTCCATTTTTTAAAAATAATAACCATCCTTGTGATTATGAAATATATCTCCTTATGGCTTTGATTTTTTGCATTTCTATAATGACTAATGATGTTGAACATCTTTGCATGTGTTTCTTGGCCATTTGTATATCTTCTTTGAAGAAATATCTATTTAAATCCCTTTTCCCTTTTAATTGAGTTGTCCTTTTGTTAAAGAATTGTAAAAATTCTTTATTCTGGATACTAGACCCTTATAAATATATGACTTGCAAATATTTTCTCCCATTCCGTGGGTTGCCTTTCACTCTCTTGATGGTGTCCTTTGATGCACACAGGTTTTTTATTCTAATGAAGCCCAATATATTTATTGTTTCTTTTGTTGCTTGTGCTTTCAGTGCCACATTTTAAAAACCATTGCAAAATTCAAAGATATAAAACTTTCTTCTAAGAGTTTTGTAGGTCTTTGATCCATTTTGAGTTAGGTTTTGTATATGTTGTGAAGTGAAGGTCCAGCTTCACTCTTTTGCATGTGGTTTACAGTTGTCCCAGCACCAGTTGTTGAAGAGACTGTTCTTTCCCCAGTGAATGGTCTTGGCACCCTTTTTGAAACCCACTTGATCGTACACAGATGGATTTATTTCTGAACTCTCAATATATGTGCTTTTGATTATTTAAATTTCTCAGTCATTTTCATTTTGTGTTGGTTATCATGTAAGGTGCTCTTTACCCCACTGCTGACGTTAGGGCACATTCCGTCCAAGTGCCAGTGGTTAATGGCAGTCCTTCCCTCTGCTTATCCCACCTACTACCCATCCTTCTTTGCTTTTGAGAAGGACTGTTTAAATTATCTCCATCAGAATGGATGTCCTATTTCTTATGTTACAGTTTCATATTTCCAAACACAAAGTTTAATCTACACAAAAGAATAGTTCCATGTGTCTGAATTTGACCTGTCTTCCCATCAAAAGTGTAAAGATGCAGATGTTAACATTTGTATCCAGTCACTCTTTGATTTGTTTCTGACTTTCATGCTCCCAAAACATATTGACATTTTTGTTTATCTTTTGCTTGGAAACCTTCCAATCCTCCTGTTTTTTTTTTTTTTACTCTTGCTGGCAGTAACCTGTCGCCCTGAGACAGAGACTGTTGCTGTGGCAATTGGTTGTGGCAGTTGATTATGTGAAGTGGGATAGCACCAGAACCGTGGCCAGTTCCCTTGGCAACATGCTCTGCTCATTCTCCCTACCTCTTTCAAACAGCCCTCTGGCAGACACGGAGGCGGGCTCAGGTCAGAAAAAGAATCCGTGGTTGGAGTGACCATGAATAGATGGAAGGAAAATGGACAAGGAAAGAGGGAAAAAAGGACAGTGATGTTCTCATGTTGCAAGTTAAAGAAGGGCTGTAATTGAAGTGCAAATAATGTATGCTAAACACTGGGTGTTTTGATTAATAAATCATTAGCCAGTAGTTAGCTTCATGAAAATAGACTGCTCTGGATCTTTCTCTAACTTTCTAGTACCGTCTGCTTAGTGTCACTTCCTCTTTTATCCCATATTGAGGTTAGAATTTGTCAAGCCTAAACTTATGGTCTCTGTTCTTTTTCTCTCTGTACTTCCTCTCCGAATTATTTTAATTTTGCAGAAGAGAACACATTAATTAAATCCAGTTCTTCATTTCCAAATGTGTATTGTCTGAGACACGTATTTACTTCAAATAACTGTCCTTTTAACTGATGTAAGAGCAGCAGTAATAAGTGTAAATTATGTGCCTGACATTCCAAAAGATGCCGCCCTGGCTCCCAGTCCTCTCCGTGGCCTCGCCCAGCCGGGGTCAGGCAGCGAGGAGCAGCGCACAGTCAGGCCCCGCCTGCTGGCCTGGTGTCAGCACCACCGTCGTTGCAGCAGAGCGCATACATTTGGGATCAGCGTTTTAATTTTGCATTGTCATCATGCAGAAGTTGATGGTCTAATGCTGAATCATATTTGAGTACATGTGCAAGGGAAGCAGTTATTTTAGAAGGTTTTTTTCCCTTTATTAACAATAATGTTTACTTTCAGGTTTAAAAATCCAAGTCTGATAGTGTTTTCAAAATTGGAAAGTTTATTCATTTCTATTATAGCCTTTTTAAAAATGGTATGATGATACAATAGCGTTTCAGAAATATTTCCAACTATTATTGCTAATAAAACAACACTACCCAGTGGAAATAAATCTGAGTGTATTCTACATTCCCTTTGGACAAAGGTTTCAAAATGTGCCCTCAAAAGGTTTATTATCAAGATAAATTGCAAATGTTTAATCTGTTTACTTCTATTACATGTAGATATTTAATCTGATAAATTTGGCAGTATTAAATATATGTATATATACACACACATATATTTTCTCAATATAGGGCATCACATTTGATGAATTCAGGTCATTTTTCCAGTTTTTGAACAACCTAGAAGACTTTGCAATAGCCCTGAATATGTATAACTTTGCAAGTCGTTCTATAGGGCAAGGTAAGTAATCATCTTTTAAAAATTAAAAGCCAAAAATAATCCTACAGTGTTTTTAGGGACTTTGGCTACAAATTAATTAGATATGTCATGTTAGCCATCAGCTGGCCTGAAAGCCTAGTGTGTACTTGCAGGGAAATCAGTTCTGATGCTTAAAAGGAAACGAGACCAAGTTTAGAGAAACATGCTGCACTTCAGTATTGCGTGTCCTGTGCCCTCGCTGCATGCTGTTCCTGAAAGTCCAAAGAGGAAGAGCCTTGGGCCTGTAGCACTGAAGGAGTCGTATGCCTGGGGGAGCAGGGCCAGGCCTGCCACCCTCGGGGCGTCCTTCTGTCCATGGTTTTGCCCTCGCCCCTGCTGGCTAGGCGCCTCGTGGTCAGCAGGGCCCCTTGGAGCGATGGCCTGGCAGGAGTTGAGTTTAGGAAGGGACCTTTGCGTAACTGACAAGGAGGCGTCCAGCTGTCCTGGGATTCAGGTGCTGGCCTCGGGAGCTGCGGAGGAGGACTGGCCAGTGGGTGGCGGTCAGGAGGACCGCGAGCCTAAGGTCAGGGTAGCGGCCGGGACGTAGTGCTGGGGGCCTGAGTCGGGCCAGCCGGGGCCTCGTGAGGAAGGCCTGGCCCTGGGTTCTGTAACGGAGGGGCCTCTGCCCTGGTCAGCGTGGGTGGCCGGAACTGCACTGGCCCGGGGGCCGTCCTGTTGCTGGCCTCTGTGCTGGTACCACCCCCTCCCTTGCTCTGTACCCTGGGAGGACCCTCGCCGCGTCTTTATGGTGCTTTTACCGTCTCTGCCGTGGCCTCGTGCATGTCCTCGACCAGATTTAAACATCCGAGGGCAAACTGCTCCTTGTGAGCAAATCTGGAGAGAAGTCACACTGTAGCCCTCAGTGCTGGTGAGTCCTCTCCCTCCCAGAAATGCATCTCACGGCCTCATGGACTAAGAGTACGAGAACCCGAGGGAAAAGAATTCATCTAGTCTAGACATTCACCCATGGCATCTGCTCAGCTCACTGGAGCGTTTTAACATCGGATCCTTTCAGAGCCCTGCCTCCTAGGCCGGCTGTACCCCCGCAGCAAGGTGCTAAGACCTGCTCACCTGCTTCAGAACTGAAAGTCAGTGTGTCCCTTCCAGGTTCTGGCAGTTGCCCGGCCTTCCTCCTCTGTTGCCACCGCCAAGTCCCCCGTCATTCAGCTGCTCCTCGCCCAGGCCCATGGCGCGGGGCGCCCTGGCGCTGCTGCCCCCTCATCCCCCTGCTGTGCTTCCGCGCATGGGTTAGGGTGCTTAGGAGGCGTGGCTATCTTCCCCTCTGCCTGCTAGAGGGCCCCTGCCAGGCCCTCCTCTGGCTCCCGTGCTGCCTCGTGCTCTGCAGTCTCACTCCTGCTCCTTCCCTCCAGCCGCCTCATCTGCCCTTGCTCTCTCCACCGCGTCTGCCCCTTGGGGCCGGCACAAATGCAAAACCACCAAAACCACGGCCGCTGCATCCCTCACAGGCTCCTGCAAAGCCTCGTTGCTCTGGTGGTACCTTCCTGGGCAGGCATGCCATCTCCATCTGAGCTGTGCATCTCAGGAACATCTGCTATGACTTCATAACCTAGAAAGCATCTGTTGCTGATAGTAGGTGCTCATTAAACATCCACTGACTCCTAATGCCTCGTTACCCTAAGGCACAGCTGCTGCCTGGCTCTTAGTTAAAACCGGAAATTTTTGTTCCCTGAAAGACACAATGATTAATCATGACCCAAGACTAGAAAAGCAACTTTTTTACAACCTTTCTAATAATTCAAGTAGAACGTAAAGATAATGTTAATGGGTGTGCTCTTTTCTTTCTCTGTGACATTACCTAGATGAATTTAAGCGTGCTGTCTATGTAGCTACCGGCCTCAAACTTTCACCACATTTAGTGAACACTGTCTTCAAGATTTTTGATGTCGACAAAGATGATCAGTTAAGTTATAAAGAATTTATTGGAATTATGAAAGACAGACTCCATAGAGGATTCCGGGTAAATCTAAAATTTTAAAGTCTACTGATGTTCTTTTTAAAATCTGAAAGAAAAAAAGTGCAATTTATATAAATTGGATATAAACATGAAATGTTTTTTCAAAAGAAATACATATGCCCTACTTACCTTCAAAAAAGATTGAGGGGATAAAAAATGATGCTTTTTTAATGTAAAATCAGTTTCACTTTCGTTAGTCTAATGTTTTCATCCGAGTTTATAAAGAAAAAATATTCCCAGTATCTTTTAAAAATTCAGTCTACACATTTGCTTTTCAAACTTGACAGTATACAAAGAAATATCTCGAATTTTTCTTATTTTATCAGACACACATTTCCAAGAGGCAACATGAGGCTCTTGTCATTGCATACTCAATACTTTCTATATGGAAAAGAAATAAAAGTATCCTTTTGAGTTGAACTTCTTTTCCTGTTGACATCTTATATAGCACACAATAATTACTATAAACTCAATGATTTTCCCTTAGGAAACTTGTTTTAAAGACTGAAATTATAGAATGAATCCATGAACATTTATACATTTAACGTATCTGTGGATGTGCCACAAATGGAAAAAGAAATTTTAAATTAAGATGAACCACTGGATTATTTTTATCTTCCCCCTTTCAAAAGAATCTAAGTATTACACATTTAAAGAGAGAAAAGTTTACATATACAAAAGTCAGTATTCATCTTAACCAACGTTTTTAAAGATTTTTAATGACTTTTTAAATACAAGTTGTATGGATAAAGATGCTGTATGTACTTAACTGCCACCTAGTGGTTACTTGTTAGCATTTTACATGGTTGCACGTGAATTTCTGGTAAATTGCTAGTAGAGATCTCAGAAATAAAGAATCTGTATCTTAAAAAAAAGAAAAACATTTATTTTAGTTAGCAAAATTTAGAATCAAAATATAAACGGCTATAAATCTCTGCCATTTTATTGTGCATAAGTGCTATTGTGTTTTTATTTTTATTTGTTGCGTACCTGTGGCTCCCATAACATTTCATTTACGTTTGAACAATTTTGATCCTCTATTCCACAGGGTTATAAAACAGTTCAGAAATATCCCACTTTCAAATCCTGTCTGAAAAAGGAACTTCATAGCAGATAAGTATGTTAGCTTCTCTATTTTTCTAAATAGGATGGTTCAGTAACAATTTGGGAGGGGTCTTAATTTATCTTTCTATTATAAAATTCAGAAAACAGCTGAGATAGAATTAGAACTTAATTTTAAGAGGGCATGATTTCATTTTACATGAAATTTTCAGTGCCAGAGGTGGTCTTCACAGCGAAACTCTAGCTTGCGCCCGCCAGGTTAGGTCTTCAGGTGGAAATACCCGCGGTGGTGCTGCGCAGGTCAGGGCGCCAGAGGAGGGGCTGGGGGGGACGTGGGCGAAGGGGCTCCGCGCTGACACAGGCCAGGCCGCCTGCTCGCTCGCCTGCCCGGCGTGTCCACCTTTCAGAGTTCCCGTTTTCACTGCTTTCTCCACTATTTGAAATACAGTTCTTTCTTCAGAGCCCCTCTCCAGTGTACCTCCTTGGTGAAACCTCTCTGAAATCTTCCCATCACCTCCTCAGCACAACGCTTGCCGCTGTGATAGCACTTAGCCTCTGATGCTATCTGCACAACCAGACTGGGAACTTCTTATAGACATATCTTAATATTCACGTTTGAAACTCCCCATTGCCTCGGCAAAAAAAACACACCAAAACTTGTATGTAATAAGTACCCAATAAATGCTTTTATATATATATATATATATATATATATACACACACACACACACACACACTTTTTTTATTTTAAAGATACTTAGATTAGATAAAGGTTACAAAAATATAGGGGATTCCCATATGCCCTGCTCCCAACCCCTCCCACACTTGCCCACATTAACAACATCCTTCGTTAGTGCGGTACATGTGTTCCAATTGATGGACACATTTTGGAGCCTTGCCACAAAGTGTGGATTATAGTTTACATTGCAGTTTTCACTCCCACACACTTTTGTAAGTTATGACCATATATAATTGCCTGTATCTGTCATTGCAGTGTCATTCAGGACGATTCCCAAGACCTGAAAATGCCCCCCAAAATGGACTGGAATACTCATTTGAGTGTCTTGATTAAAAAAAAGTTTTTGTTTAACCTGTAAGTTTTACCTGAGCGAAGACAATATAATGACTCCAAACTGGAATGTTGTAATCCAGGATTACCTAAGGAATATCTACTGTCTTCTTTAGAATCATGATTCCACACATCTGCTGCAACAATAGCAAATATTTTTAGAGTTATTATCAGGTGTCTGGCACTGTACTCAGCATTCTTCCACATGGAGTATCTCATTTAATCCTCACAGATAAATATCCCATTTAGCAGCAGAGAAAGTTGAGGCTTAGAGAGCAAATAATTTATCCAAGGTCACAGGACTAGTAAGTGTCAGGCCTGAATTTGGGCCTCATGCTGTCTGATGGTAAAGCCTGTTATTGATTATTTACTATACTATCACATGGAATCAGGGATTGAGGAAGATACCATGGATTTGATAGATTGGTATTGACCCAAAGAAATATCTCAAACTTGTTGCTAATCTCCAAAATGAGAGTTTTTTTCCTTTTTCTTTTAAAAGTCAACTCTAGTGTCACACTAATAAAGATGTTGTTTATGTGGGAGGGGTGGGGAGTGCGACATAGGGGAATCACTATATTTTCTGGGTAACATTTATGTAATTAAGTATCTTTTAAAAAATAAAATATATATTATTTTTTAAATAGTCAACTCTGGCTATAAAATTCTAGTCTGTTGTAGGTCGAGATTAGTTGGGTTTCTACAACAGAGATTTTGTTCATTTCGAAATGCTTGCAAACATATTTTTGTTGTTTTTCTCAAGATTGAAATATTTGTGTATATGGATAGCAATATTCCCCAAAGTGGTTCCACAGGATATCAATGCATGTTATTCTTTAAAAAGTTACTTAGTCAAGTAAGTTTGAGAAATACCGTAATAAGCAACGTTAAATAGGTTCTTTGCCCATAGCTTTTAACTTTGATACGCTGCTATTCAATTTGTCTCTCTGGGGAAACTGCAGCATTCAGCATTTTGCCAGTTAGTACTAAGGCCTAGTGTTTTATGGAACCCATTTTGGGAAATGCCGGTAAAATATTTAGAGGCAAGTAGGCTTATTTATTTATCTAAGCTGATAGTTGTTGAGATTATGCTAACAAAAGAAGTCAGATTTATTTTTTTAGAGTAGAAAAAAATTTTATTTTAATCTTCCTATCTCTAGATGAAGCAGCTTTGTACTGCCCTGTGAGAACTTAAACATTAAGAAAAAAAAAGGAGAACCATTGCATTTATATGTCCATGTAGATAACGTTCCCAATCAAGTTAAAATTATATCAAACCAACACACTAACACGATTGACTCTGCAATAGTGTGTAGATCCAGAGGTGGGAGTGACTCCATTTATTCTGGGCCCTCCTAACCTGAGGAATAGACAAGTTACTGCAAAGAACACTGGCCTTTTAAATTAAAGGAAAGCTTCTATGATTAATTTGCATCTTTATTTCTTATATTTTCTGTTGTGTTATAATTGTGTGCCTTACTATCTCATAATCACAGTAATATTAGATTTATACCATCAACTCCAAATTACATCCTAAATAAATATTTTGTATTTTTTCAAATTAGGTACTTGTAAAACAAAGTTAAAGGATTACTATCTACGTGACAAATACAACAAGGAAAATTTTCAGAGAGTTGTGGAATTAGGTCTGAGAGCAGAACATGTAGAAATGAAGGAAAAGGTACAGCTATGAAAACTGTAGTCCTTGAACTGAATCCTCAGACGTAAGACAGGTGAAGCGCATCTTCCTACTGACTACAAGTGTTACGTGTTATCATTTTGAGCTTTTGCCTTGATTTGATTGAACTTTGCACTTCTTCATTCCCTTCAGAAATACATAGATTCTTCCAATGACTATATGAAAATGTATTTAATTTATTTTATTTATTTATCAGATATTTCAAAATAACTTATGGCTCATGGAGTATAGATCACTTAAAAATGAACATCGAATGTACATTATTTTCTTTGGTTTTAGACTCAACTTATTTTCAGAAAACAAATATTGCTGGAGATTTATGTTAGAATCCTTAGAATTGTTAATCTCTATTATTTATCAGATTGTTGACCACATTGAAAAAAAGGTTGACAAATAGAAATTTGACTACTTTATGACATAATAGTTTACATTGTACTTTCACTTTTAGAAGTACTTAATTAACATATATTGTTTTGAATCATAAAAAGTTTTTTAAAATTTTTTGTTCATTTACCAAAGTCACAGAATGTCTGGTATTCTTTATAACATAAAGAAATTTTAAATTGAGAGATTTTTTTGAAAAGGTAGAAAATGTCTGCTGAAGGTAGAAATAGCGTAGTGGTTGTAACAACAATCACTGTCGTCGTAATTGTCGTAAACACGAGGCTGCTCCTGACGACAGGTCTTTTGTGTTAGTAACTAGTAAAAGTGGCATCGTCAGGCTCGTGACTTACTGCATATTGTTCTAGTGTATGTCGGTAGTGTCAGAGGTATTGTGGAAGGACTTGAAAGACATGTATAAGGTAGATGTTGATATTTTATTTCTTGCAAAAGGACCACATGCAAAAGTGATGCCAAACATCCAGTGTTCAGAGTAATTATGAATAAATATAATTCAAAATAATGTCTTAGAAAAGGAAAAGCTTTGTTGAAAAACAAAATTAGATTTACACAAGAGAAAATAATTTCATAATAACAGAAACCTGTTTAGGTAAAAAATGCATAGTGTATATAAGGATACTATACAAAAACAGTGAATTTAAGCTAATATATACTGTATGTGTGTATGTATGTATGTGTGTGTATGTATGTAAATACTGTATGTGGACAGTAATGTTCGTTTATCTTCCCTTCTAAGACATATTTTAATTTACTCACACTCCAACTTTTACATTGCTTTTGCATATAAAAATAGGAAACACTGACTTTTTATGTTATTAAATGTGAAATTGATAGCTCTTCATCAGCATATTTATATAAGTAATGTTACTTCCAAGAAAATGTTGTTATTGGCATTGACTTTGTGTTTGTTAGACTTTTTATATTGTTTATCTGACACTGTTTATTGCACTGATATAATAAATGATTAATGAATGGAAGGATCTCACAGAGCGTAATAATTTAATATGACCTGTTTACAACACTGATTCAACTGAGTATCTTGTAAGACTGACTAAATGAAAAGCGCCTGCCCACTCATGTAATGTGTCCAGGTCTAGTTTACCTTTCATTGAATGTAAACATTGAATGCTAATTATTTGCTATCTAAAATAATCAAAAGACACAATTTGCTTTAACTTTTAACTGTAAGTTATATTATCTCTTATTTATGGGGAAAATGCTTTTTAAAACAATCCTGTAAATATAGATCAAAACCAAATTAGCCAATTAAAATCCTTTATAATTCTCCCATTCCTCCAAGGAAGAACACTGTACTACCAATGCAAATTTATTCTTTATTCTTTATTGCTTATCTGAGTGAGTGGATGAATATAAGCTTATAAGCCTGCAGCATAATATTAAAATGTGAATAAATAAAATACTCTGATGAATTAAAATGTAAAGGAGTAGTAAATCACAGTGATTCCCTCTGTTTTATCATTCTTGCAGTTTATCATCTATAAAATGGAAAATAAAAATATCTCACTTTCGTTGTTTCCATAGATTTAAAAACTTAAAGGCTTTGGAAGCAGTAATTTGGTAAATACATGTTTGCTAGCATTCAGTAGTTCCTTTCACAAACAGCTGTTTGGAGAGATGGTGATGTACATAAAACTTGAGTATCAAACTTCTACAGAAAGTCTGTGTGATAAAAGGCTTCTGGTACTTCCCAGTATCATTTCATAATAAGAAATTAGTTTACGCTTCAATCTACTGTTCTTATTATAAAATGTAATTGTAAAGCAACCTGACTGAAATTCTGATACTATCTTAAAATAAATATTCCTGCCCTTGAATCAAGACTTCGTAATGCTTTGCCTTTGCATCTATCGGTGGACTAGCATCTTCCTGAGTGTGTCGCCTTCACACTTTGGCAATCTCTGTGGCAATCTCTGTGGGCCTCCAGACCTCCACGGTCCTGCCTTCTGCTCCGGCGGTGCCTGCCTGGAAGCTGATTTCATCACTGCCTGTGAAGGGAGCACCTCAGAGCGGCAAAGCTCCCAGAGGATGCTGTAGAGCGTCCTGAGGTACAGAATTTAGGGAACTTAGAGTTAGGGAAAGCTTTTGAGAATTTTTTCATGTGACTTAATGGAGTATCAGTTTTGTTTTACAGAACTGATTAGTTAAATGGCTTAAAATAATTGAACCAACACTACTGCAGTCCTTGTTTTACTGATGTTGGTATTTTGTAACCATTTTCTTCCTAAGATAACTCTTAGAAATCTGTCAGTTTTCAAAATACACTAGTTATTATCCTACCTTTTATAACCATACAGTGAATATACATCTTTTGAATAATGCTTTCACTTCCAAAGTATGAGAAAACATGACTCATAAAATATTCAGAATAAAATAAAAATTCTGACTGATGTGAAAGCATGTATTTTTTTCAATTGGCAGCATTTTTACTTAGTAACTCATAAAATAACAGTCCATCTTGCAATCAATCACATCCAAGAGTCTGTGAAATAATATCTGATGAAAATCAGTGCAGAACTATAATTCTCTTTACATCTCCATATCTGTATGATCCTCTTCATAGCACACTCAGTATTTCAGCACACATCTTATAAACTATGGAATATACCTGCAAATGTGGTAGTGTGCATATAAATGTAAATACCAAGAGAAAGTAAAGAAAACATTATTATAAAAGCTTTATAGAGAAGACGAATTTTGTTCAACATTTTTAAGAGAGGGACAGTGCTTATTAGAAATATAATTTTAAAAATGAGAATAGAGAGATCTGAATGAGGTTTTTTTTAAATTGGGACTGACTGAGTAGATAGCTTTTAAAAAATTTAAATCCAGGTTACATCAGTAATGGCAATATGTCATTTCGTACACCAGACTGAAAAGATAGATTAGTTTTGTAGTAGATAGCATTGGTGCATGTGAAGGCAATTTGGTGAGGCTGTAAGTTTGGGGGCAACCGTTTTGGAGGGCAACTTAGAAACATCTCAAAATTTTGACCTAGAATTCTACTTCTGGGATTGTGTCTTACAGATAATTTCCTAATACATTTATTTATAAATGTCCGTGTCTATAAATATATCTATAGAGTGAAATAGTCTGTAACTTAATAATAAAATCTTATTTAATCAGAAATTAATTCATCCTCAGATTCTTCACCAGAATTACAAATATCTTGTCAATGCAGTCAAACACATCAGGAAGTTTATAAGTTTATTTTTAACTTTTTATTTTGAAACATCTTCAAAAGCACAGGACAATTATAAAAATAATACAAACCCCATACAGAAAACTCCAGCACACCCTTATCCCCCCTTATGCCTAGAGCCACCCCCTCCAGCCGTTGCCGCATTCGTCGCATCATTCCAGCCACCCAGCCATCGTTCCGTCCATCTGTGTGTCTATCTGTCCACTTACCTATTTATAAATCCATCTTCTGAACACTTGCATGTATACATCAAGCTCCTTCAACGTTTAATACTGCCAAATGCATTTCCTAAAGACAAGGTTATTCACTTGTGTATCCACCTTAAATTCAGCTATCAAGTCCAAGAAATTTAACCTTGATATAAAACATGCAGTCTCTGTTCCTTTTTTTTTCATACGTCCCAATAATTTCTTTTTGAGCCTTCTCTCATTGTTAGATCAGTTATTTCTTTTGTCGTTGTTTCCTTGGTCTTTTTTTAATTGTGGAAACATAAATTGTCCCATCTCAGCCACTCCCAAGTATACCATCAATGGGGTTAATCACATTCATTGTGTTGTGGTGCAATCACCACCTTCCATGACTAAAGCCTTCCCATCTCCCCCAACAGAAGCCCTCTGCTCATTTTGTATTTACTCCTAGTTCCCCTGCGCCCTGCCCTGCACCCTGCATTCTAGTTTCCATCTCTGTGGAGCTTCCATATTCTCTGCTATTTTCTTTACAGTTACCATAGGGCTTAAATTTAACATCCTAAATCTGTAACAATCTTGTTCGCAATCATACCACCCTAACTTCAATAGTATATGCAAACCAAGTTCTCATAGTCATCCGTGCCTCCAACTTTTTGTAGATCTTCTCACAGATTACATGTTTATACACGTCCCAGGTTTCCTCTTCCTCATTGATGGTCTCTAATACTTTAATCTTTGCCTGGGTTTCCACTACCTGTGTTTTGGGGGGGGTGGGGGGTGGAGGGGATCAGGATTGGTATGTTTTGTAATCTTCTGTTGAAACCTGGACATTTTGATATTTTAATGTGCTAACACTGGAATTTAGATTCTGAGGCATCTGCTCCTTAAGCTTGTATTCAGCTAGTATTATGACAGAGCTTTCCTTGAAATAAAAAGAAAAGAAAAAAAGGAAGACACCTTTCCCAGTTCTGCAGATGAACCTGTGCCTGTGTTCTCCTGCAGGGCTTATCCACTCAAAGACCTTAGAAAGGGGAAACGGACTTGACCCAGTGGTCAGGGCATCTGTCTACCACATGGGAGGTCCGCGGTTCAAACCCCGAGCCTCCTTGACCCGTGTGGAGCTGGCCCACGCGCAGTGCTGATGCGCGCAAGGAGTGCCGTGCCACGCAAGGGTGTCCCCCGCGTGGGGGAGCCCCACGCGCAAGGAGTGCGCCCGTGAGGAAAGCCGCCCAGCGTGAAAAGAAAGAGCAGCCTGCCCAGGAATGGCGCCGCCCACACTTCCCGTGCCGCTGACGACAACGGAAGCGGACAAAGAAACAAGACGCAGCAAATAGACACAGAGAACAGACACCCGGGGGAGGGAGGGGATTAAATAAATAAATAAATCTTAAAAAAAAAAAAAAAAAGACTTTAGAAAGGACCCCCAGGCCAAAGCTTAGGGTCCTCCCTGATCCTTTCTGTGCATGCATCTCATCTTGGGCACGCACCTGTGGCCCTAGGAATTCCCCCATTTACCTGGTTCCAAATGTCACCTGTTCCCCAGGAAGGCTCCTCATTGTCCCAGGCCCTGCACTGTAGGTCCTACAGCCAGCAGCCTCTGGCCGGGCAGCACGCCCTCCCTGCTCTCCACAGTGCATGGAAGGAGCCTCCCACGAGCTGCTTCACCAGCAGGGCACCAGAGAGACTGGACCGGACCGCCATGCTCCCAGTGTGTGCACAGGTTTGCTCTGCTCCCCCGGGAACCAGGACCAGGGTCCACCCTCCAGGAATGGGCCAGCTCCACGCTAGCTGGGGAACCCCAGGAGAGCGCCCCACTTTGAATTGGACTTTTTCTTGATTTGGCATTCATCCTGTTAGTACTTTCCTTTACCTGTTTTCAGGAGCTTTCAGAAAGATGTTTTCGCCAGTCCTTGCTGGTTGTTAAAGTGTTTCTGGGGCAAAAACTCCACTATCTGATTGGGGTGGGTTGCATACCTCTTTATTTTTTTAAATTTATTTTTTATTTATTTCTCTCCCCTTCCACCCCAACCCCTAGTTGTCTGCTCTCTGTGTCCATTCGCTGTGTGCTTCTGTGACTGCTTCTATCCTTATCAGCGGCACCGGGAATCTGTGTTTCTTTTTGTTGCGTCATCTTGCTGCATCAGCTCTCCGTGTGTGCAGCGCCATTCTTTCTTTCGCGCTGGGCGGCTCTCCTTGCGGGGTGCACTCCTTGTGCATGGGGCTCCTCTACACGGGGGACACCCCTGCGTGGCAGGGCACTCCTTGCGCGCATCAGCACTGCGCGTGGGCCAGCTCCACACGGGTCAAGGAGGCCCGGGGTTTGAACCACGGACCTCCCATGTGGTAGGCGGAAGCCCTAACCACTGGGCCAAGTCCGCTTCCCCTTTTTTAATTACTATTATTTTAGAAATACCTGCTGGAGCTCTCCATTTTACTATCCTTTCTAGAATGGTGGTTCTTTGTGTTTGCTGCAGACATGAAGAACACCATCCCGAAGAGTCCATTCCACCTCCTCTATCTCCCACATCTTCCTCTTTCGTGTGTGTGTGTGAACAGGAACTTTACATTTCCTGAGGAAGGCTGGGTGGTAAATACAATTTTGAAATCTTGTATACCCGAAGTTCCTTTCTTCTACCCTCATGCTTGTGTGATAATTTGTCAGGGTATAGAATAGCACATCTTTTCCATCAGAATTTTGAAAACACTCTCCCATTGTCTTCCACTTTCACTGTTCTTCTCAAGAAAGTAGGTATCGTTCCGATTCCTCACCTGCTTTTTTTCTCTGTCCAAAATTTCATGAAATCTTCTCTTTTCTAAAATTTCATGTTGATATACCTTAGTAAAGATATTTTCTTACTGATTTTGCTGGACACTCAACAGCCCTTTCAACCTAAAATACATACAGCTCTAAAAAACCTCAATGCATTCAGTTCTTAAAATATATTAGGATTTCCTCATTTTATCTTCCAGCTATTCTCTTGAGTTTTCTTCATATTTTGATTTTATTCCATTTTTAATTTTTTTCTCTACATTTACTCTTATTGTCTCTGTTCTCATTTTGTGTATTCATTATATTTTATTCTCTAATCTTTAATTTCATTTCTTTAAAAAATTTTTCTTCTCCATTTGTCTCATTCTTTTTTTATGTATATTTTTATTGTGGGTCTCTCATATTAGAGGGTTTCCTCAAATCTGGTAATATATTTGTTACATGTATTTGCTATATATCCATATTTTAAAACAAATTGGAAGTTCTCAGTCCATGGGAGGAGCTTGTGTATACGTCTGTGATGTTCTGACTGGGCCATTTCTCTTGAAGGACCTTGACTGTCGTACTGGTAAGTGTTCTCTTTCTGGCTGATCAGATTTCTCCCTCCTGGTAGATGGAAGCCTTAGCAGCTATTTTGTTAAGAACTGGGTAGGAAGAAGGTCTTTACTTAGCCCTTCTTCACTGTGATACCTCAACCTTCAGCTGTGCTCTTCTCCCTGAACCTAGAATTTCTGGTTTGACCTGCAGAAAGTGTTCCGCTCGTGCAGTGGAGAGAAGGGGGAAGGAACCTGAGATCTAAATGCTTGGTAAACAGACTTTGAGCAATCCTGTTTCAGCCCAGCGTTTCAGAAGGACCTCCTGAGTCCTTCGATTCGGACCTTTCAGCAAGTCTCCAGTACGAGCCTGCTTCTTCCCGGGTTCTCCCTATCGCAGATATTTAAATTTCACTTTTCTCTTCCATCTATGAATTAACTACCATCTGCTTCTGGGGTTTAAAAATTTCGTCACAACACACTCCTTTCTGGTTTTCTTGACCTTGAAAAGGCTTATGCTTTTTTAAAAAATCCTTCACTGTCCTTTTAGTAGCATTTCATGGGAGTGGTAATAAAGGTGTGTCCAAAACAACGTATTTATCCTCTGTTCATAAAGTAAATCTGGAAGTCCCATCAGGTAACTTTAACGATGGCTACCTTTGAGATGGAGGCCACGTGCACATTTAACAGAACCGTTACTGGACTGTTTGGGGTTTCTACCATGTGCTTCTTGACTCTTTAAAAAAAAACAAAAACAACACAGGTTTTTAAAACTAATATCTCTGTCTGGAAAAAAATGGGCCTAATAATGAAGGGCATGGGACGGGTGAACTTATTCACCAAGTACAGAACTAAGGTTACTTCTTGAATTGGAAAGTGATGGTTTTAAGAAAAGCAAAAGTACAGGATAATGGTGATTGTGAATTCGTGGGGCTAGCATATACATGATTTAAGCTTGGATGGTGGAGATGGAAAAGTAATAAAAGATTTCCCGTGGAAGTTAATTTACTGGATTAAAAAATTAAAGATTACAGCCAATACTCTCTGGCAATACATTTTGGTGACATTTACCGTGAGACATAAAACTAGATCATTAGACGAATTCAATATAGCATTTTCTATATGAGTATTTTTGGAGATGAAGGCAAAAGGGAGCTTGAAGATAAGCAGATTAGTCTGCCAGCAGATTTAGAACTGAGGTAAAACATAGTTTATGAAAGAATGAAAGAACTCTAATAAAGAGGTTTCCAGCTTATATTTCTTTACTCCTACCAAGCTTTAGGTGCTTTAAGAGTTAAAAGTTTAAGCTGAAAAGTCTATAAAAATGCACTCTGAAAATCTATCCTTTTTTGTGTCATTGCTTTTTGGTGCTAAGAGGTTCTCAAGAAAGTGAGTATCTTATGTACCATTTGTGCTATAATATTTAATTACAGTGAGTGTACAGAAGATTAGCTGTCTCAAAGATTCTTTTGAAATCAGATTGCACATCAAAACTGCATTGTGCCCTGCTAAGCAAATTTAAGAAAGAGGAGAAGGTGATGTCAAGACTTATTGCAAAATGAACAAATAAAGAAATAGGATTTGCTTGGTGTTCGGTCTATTATAACATAGCCAAATGTCAGCCTTCATTTATCAACTTAAATATGTTTTTCTAAAATTTACAAAGATTTGTTCTGTGGAAAGTATCCTTATCCAGTATTTGGACATGAGAAATAAACAACAAAAATAGGCTAGATAGATTATACTAATAAACTAATAAATTGCCATATAACTATGTACACTAATAATTAGGGTAAAGGTCTTTGTGCCTTTTATGCTTGTTATTTTTCTTATTGTAAAGTTAATGTATGTGGTTTTGCTCCCAGTTTCATGAAGTTTTAAAAGTTCAGGTTAACTTATGCTCCATAATAACTAGATCTCAAATACAACATACACCTGGAAGCATTTCTAGACTCCAGTGATTTTCTCCTTTCAAAAAATAAAAAAAAGTAAAAATGAATTGCAATGTCTTAAGAGTGGAGGATTGTGGGAAGATGGTGATATGCTGACAGGCAGAGCTGAATGCTCTCACAAAAACAATGGAGAAAGAGTCAAAAGCTGTCCAAGAGACCTGCTTTGGGAGTCAGCAGACCAGGACAGTGCTACACAACTCCCAGGAGAGTGAGGGACAGAGATGAAGAAGCTGAAATGGAAAAAGCGAGTTACCAACCCTGGCGGTGGCCAGGATGGGCTCCCCTCCTCACTCCCCTCTCCCCAACCCCCCAAGATATTAAGCTGGGGTAGAACACCTGACTCACTGCAGCTGACTGAGAGGAGGAGCAGACATCTTCCTCCCTGTCATTTCTTACAAGGGAAAAGAGAGGGGGAGGTCGCAGTGCTTTTCTTCAGCGATGGCCAATGGAGCCCACTTTGAGTCTCCAGTCTGGAGATTCAGCACAGGAAAGGTACACCACCTAGCACCATCTAATGGCCAGTCTGGAAATTGCATGGACAAAACCTGTTCCTGCTCACTGTATCCAAGCCCTCAGAGAAAATCTTTGCCCCACTAATGAGTCCCAGGTCCCGATTTTGAACTTAAGCTGGACAATTTTAAAGACTGATAATAAATTGGACCAAATATCTAAGAGCCATGAAAAAAATAGACGAGAGAAAAATTAGCCATCAGAGTAAATTTAATAACATACTCAGATGCCTAGACATTAGCAAAAAATTACAAGCCATACCAGGAAACAGAAAGAGATGGCCAAAAGGACAAAATGTCCTGAAGAGATACAAGTTTTAAGACAATCAGTGATAATCACAGAGTTCTCCTAAATCACTTCAAAGAATTTAAAGAAAATATGACTAACACCATGGATGAGATTAAAAATACATTGGGAGGGAAGCAGATGTGGCTCAAGCAATTGGGCTCCCACCTACCACATGGGAGGTTCATGGTCTGGTTCCTGGGGCCTCCTAAAGAAGATGGCGAGCTGGCACAACAGGCAGGAGCTGACACAATAAAGATAATACAACAAGAGACACAAGAAGGAAAAATAAAAAACATGGCAGGACACAAGCAGGGAGCAGAGGTTCCTGGTACCTCCTAAAGAGGCCTAGTAGGATGACAAGCTGGCACGACAGCTGATATGACAGGACGATATAACAAGATACACAAGGAAAAACAGAAGTAGAGACACAACAAAATCAGGGAATAGAGGTGGCTTAAGTGATTAGTCACTTCCCTCCCACACTGGAGGTCCCAGGTTCAGTTCCCGGTGCCTTCTAAAGAAAAAAAAAAAAAAAAAAGACGGACACAGCAAGGATGAAAACAATGAGGGGGTGGGAAAGAGAAATAAATCTTAGAAAAAAACTGGGAGCACATAAGAGCAGATTTGAATTGCTTGAAGGCAGAATTAGTGATTTCAAAGAATATCTGAACTGGAAAAGACAAAGAAGAGAATGGAAAAACTGGAACAGAGTCTGTCCATTATTGCTGTCCCAGAAGGAGAAGACAGTAGAAAAGGGGCAGAAAGGATATTTGAGGAAATAATGACCAAAAACTTCCCAACCTGCATGAAGGACATAAATATCAATTTCCAAGAAGGACAACACACCCCAAAAAATAAATCCCAATAGACCTACTATTAAGAATGACAAATATCAGAGATGAAGAGAGGGGTCTGAAAGCAGCAAGAGAAAAGCAAAGTATCACATACAAGGGAAGCGCAATAAGATTAAGTGCCAACCTCTCATCAGAAACTATGGAGGAGAGAAGAAAATAATGTGATGTATTTAAGGCATTGAAAAGAACTGCCAGCCAAGAATTCTGTATCCAGAATTCCTTCAAAAATGAGGGTGAGTTCAAAGTCTTCTCTGACAAACAAAAACTGATAGAATATGTTACCAAAAGACCAGATTTGCAAGAGATACTAAAGGGGATCCTGCAGCCTGAAAGGAGAAAACGGGTGAGAGATTTGGAGAAGAGGTTAGAAATGAAGATTATTAGGGAGGGTAAGTTAAAGAATAAGAAGACAGACAATAGAATGATAACAACAACAGAGAGCTGAAGGACAAAATGGATAAATAATGCCTTTATAGTTAATAACATTGAATATTAATGGATTGAAACCCCCAAACAGAAGACATAGACTGATAGAATGGATTTTAAAAATGAGCTGTCTGTATATTATCTATATGAGGCGTACCTCAGATGTAAGGACACATCCAAGTTCAAAGTGATAGGTTGGAAAAAGGTATTTCATGCAAACAGTAACCAAAAAAAGAGCTGGAGTAAACCAGATAAATGTAAAATAACATTATAGTCTATGAACAATAATTAGTGCAACTGGCAAATTGTTCCTGTGTTCCATATTCTGTAATTTTTTTCATACAAAATAAACATTTGGGGAAGCAGATGTGGATCAAGCAATTGGGCTACTGTGTACCATATGGGAGGTCCAGGGTTCAATGCCTGGGGCTTCCTGGTGAAGGCGAGCTGGGCTGTGTGGCGAGCTGGCCCATGCAGAGTGCTGGCCCGCATGAGTGCTGCCCCACGCAGGAGTTCTCCCCATGTAGAAAGCTGATGCAGCAGGATGACCCAACAGGAGAAGACACAGAGGAGAGACAATAAGAGACATGGCAGACTAGGGAACCGAGGTGGCACAAGAGAGTGATCA
This sequence comes from Dasypus novemcinctus, assembly GCF_030445035.2. Classification (NCBI taxonomy): domain Eukaryota; kingdom Metazoa; phylum Chordata; class Mammalia; order Cingulata; family Dasypodidae; genus Dasypus; species Dasypus novemcinctus. The sequence continues at coordinate 5,709,990 of NC_080701.1, read as the reverse complement.
CCTCTCTCCCACCCAGAAGGTCCCAGGATCGGTTCCCACAGCTGCCTGATAAGAACACAAGCAGACACAGAGAAGCGCACAGCGAATGGATGCTGAGAACAGACAAGGGAGGGACGAGGGAGAAATGAATAAGTGAATCTTTAAAATAAATAAACACTTGCTTTTAATTTAGGAGGGCTGGAGAAGAGATATATTTTTTGGATACCTCGTTATTCTTTCTTTTTCTTTAACACTTATCCATACTCTTTAATTAAAATAATCTATCTGGATCAATAATGATTTAGCATGAATACTGTTGAACAAGATTTTGAACTTTTCTTTACATAAATTATGAGTTGAGAAATTGTTATTTGGGGTTGTAATTCATTCCAATAACATGTGAAGAATTCCCAAATAGGGATTTGATTCTCTAGAAAGAATTATGGCCTAAAGGGAAATGAAGTAACAAAACCAACAATTTATTTCATTCTTAGAGATTATTATGTCCAATAGTTAGAGCTGTAATATAAAAATTAGAATTATGTTATAATTTCTATTGTATTTGAATAACTTACATTTATAAATGTTTGTTGTTATGCAATCTATTTTTTATAAATGATTATATTAAATCTAACCTGGCCTTGCACTGATGTCTAAAATTTGTAAAATGTATTTTTCTATTTATTTTACAATTTTACAATAAAGGACTTTTTTTTTTTTGCCTCCCGCACCCCCGCCCACTGTTTTTGCTATTGGTGTCCATTCATTTTGTGATCTTCTGTATCTATTTCTCTTTTTTGTCTTCTCATCTTTCTTCTCTAGGATTCACTGGGATTCGAACCTGGGGACCTCTGTATGGAGAGAGGTTCCCTGTCAATTGCACCACCTCAGTTCTTGGTCTCTGCTGCACTTCACCTTGACTCTCCCCTTCATCTCTGTTTTGTTGCATTATCATCTTGCTGTGTGACTCACTTGTGTGGGCACTCAGCTCACCGCATGGGCACTTGGCTCACCATGCAGGCACTGGCTCACCATGCAGGCACGCTTTCTCTTCTTCTTTTCCACTAGGCGGTCCCAGGGATCAAACCTGGGTTTTCCCATATGGTAGGCGGAAGCCCTATCACTTGAGCTACATCTGCTTCCCAATAAAGGACTTTTTAACAGCTTTTTTAGAAAGCCATTGATTATACACTTTGAATAGATCCTATGATATGTGAATATATCTCAATAAAAATGCTTAGTAAACAAATAATTGTGCAAGAGTAGCCAGAAATAGCAGCTATGTACAGTAGGAGAAACAGAAATTGAGAGGTGAGGAATTTTCTTGTCTGTTTATTTTTATTATTGAAATAAAGTGCTTTAATAATGATTGAAGTCATGAACACACAGCTATGATTTTGTCAAATACCATTGATGGTACACTTTAGATAAATTGTGTGCTTTGTTCATTTGTATCAGTAAAATTGATTTAAAAAATTTGATTATGATGATAGTTGCTAAACTCTGCAAATACACTAAAAACCATTGAATTGTTCACTATAAATGGGTGAATTTTATGGTATGTGAATAATATTTCAATAAAGCTGTTTAAGAACACACAAAAAAAAGTCTTAAGCGTGAGCCCTAAGTAACCAGGGGCCAGGACTTGATTTGCGATTGCTGTGAATGCCCAGGAATCAGAACACACGGCCGAGGCTCCAGGGCAAAGCAACAGAGTCCAGAGGTGCTTGGCCAGGATGGTAGGGATTCTCCGGGCTTCAGGGAGAGGGAAGATTGCCTTGCGGCCAGTTTCTACACTAACAGTTTGTGAGCATACTGAGCCCCTAAAGAGCAACGAGGAGAACCTGATGGTAAGACGGCTCCTCTGAGCTAGACACTCAAAGGGATTCTAAAGGGTCCTGGAACAAGCATACACAGATACACACACACACACAAATGACTGAAGCAGAAGAAGACAGCTCACAGGACTCCTAGATACTACCATCAAGCATAAACTTTTGAAGACGACCAAATACAGAGAAGGCCAGTCGTTACGAGTGAGAATCAATAAATTTAGACCTCCAAAAATGCAGGTGTTGGAACTGAATATAGGTATGAAATGAACTACAAAAATGGATATACAGAAAACATTGTAAGAATTAAGCATATCCTTGCCAAATACAGAGCTTCTAGAAAAAAAATTGCTGAAATCAAAACCTCCGTGGGAAGTTTTTGTTCCAGCCGTGACTGAGTGACTGGTGTTAAATGTGCCCTTCTAACACAAACAACTGGAATATTGTACAACAAGGAGCACAGGGCTTTGATCCTCGAAAGAAGGGACGCTCGTGGGGTGACCCTGTGTTCACGCTGCTTTCTGCCTAGAGGCACTTCCCAGCCTGCAACGTAGTGGGATGGAACCCAGACAGAGAGCAGACATGTCAAGGGATGGGAAAAATGAGGCCACAGTTGCAGGGAGTTCACGTGGTTGGATTTTATGAGGCAGGGTGCCAAAGAGAAGGGAGCTACACAGAAAAAGAGCACCAGGAATCTGCATCGAGGTACTCCTAAGTCTGACTGAACATAAGCTGCGCAGAAGCTGGGTGAGACTCCTTGAGGCCTGGCAGGAAACAGCTGCTGGAAGTTACACAGTGCTGAGAGACATTGGCGTTCAAATCAGCCAGACATAGACACCTCACTGCAAACTGCAGTAACAACTGAAGACCACATAAGCAAAGCTACTCTAGCTTTAGGATAAGGACTACCATAGACTCATCCTAATAAAACCAAAAATTAATTCTCAACAGAATCAATCCGATCATCATAAAACAACCACCTACCCTAACAAGACTCAATACTCTCTAAAGGAAGGCAACAAAATCCATATTTTCAACAATGTAGTTTCCACAGCATTCACTATAAAAGAAGTAATAGATATGTGAAGGAGTTGGAAAATATGACCTTTAGCCAGGAGAAAAATCAGTCAATAGAAGCAGCCCAGAGGTGATTCAAATGTTTGATTAGTACATAAAACTTTAGAACAGCTATTATAAAAATGTTTGAGTATTTAAAGGAAAAGACAGAAATAATGAGAAAAGAGATGAGGATTATAAAGAGAGAACTTTTCAAAAGAATCAAATGATATTCTAGGATTTAAAACTATAATATTTGAAATAAAAATGTATGGACATAACAGAAGATTGGAAACAAAAACAAAGCATCAGTAAACTTGAAGTAAGGGAAATGCAGACTATCCAAGCTAATGCACAAAGAGAGAAATTACTGAGGAAAAAATAGAACCTCAGGGAGCAGATGTAGCTCAAGTGGGTTAGCTCCTGTTTCCCATGTACAAGGTCATGGCTTCAATCCCCGGTACCTCCTAAAAACAAACAAATGAGAAAAACAACTTTCACTGGGGAGCAGATTAGCTCAGTGGTTGAGCACCTGCTTCCTATGTATGAGGTCCTGGGTTCAGTACTGAGTGCCTCCTAAAAATATAAATAAGGCTTCAGTGACCTATGGAGCTAAATAAAGCACTCTACCATAACTGTATTTTGAGATCTGTAATTGGAGATCCAAGAGAAAGTGGGAGTTGGGGAGGGGGAGACAGGACATCATTTTAAAACATAATAACCAAAATTTTTTTCCAAATTTGAAGAAATATATAAACCAGAGTATCAAGAAGTCCAACAACCCAAAACAAAGAAAACCACACCTGGTCATATATAACAGGGGTAATGATAAGAATAGCTGCTGATTTATCAGTAACACTGGAGGAAAGAAGACCATAGTATAAAATCTTTAATGTGTAGAATTAGGTAACTCAACCTATAGCCAGCAAAGTATCCTTTAAGAAATAATGGTGAAATAAAGATACCTTTAGATAAAGACCATCAGAGTGAAACCAGCAGATCTGCACTACAAGAAAAGTTAAATTCTTTAAGTGGACAGGAAATGAAACCAGACAGAAACTTTAATCTATACAAAATGATAAAGCTTGCCATAAATCTTAGATTTGCAGTAAATATGAAGATATTTTCTCTTACATTTATAAAAAGATAATTGACTATTTAAAGCAAAAATAATAGTGCATTTTGGGGTTTAACATTTATATAGAAGTAAATATCACAAAGGACAGAAATGACTAAATGGAAGTCTACTGTTTTAAGATTCTTAAATTATACCTGCAATGATACAATAATTCAATTAATGCATATTATAATTCATAGAACCATAGATGAGATAAAATAATATATACAATAATAAAAAATAGTGTTTTATCCAAAATAAGACAAGAAATGGAGGGAAAAAATATGGAACAAATAGAAAAAGTATCAAAATGATGAAACAGAGTCAACTAAATTAATAATTATAATAAATATAAGTTCACTAAAATTGCAAAGTCAGAAATTATGACTTAATTTTTTAATGAAGATTATTTACTCTCTAAAAAAGATGTACTTTAAGTATATATCCATGGATAGGGTACATATAAAATGATAGAAAAAAAATACCATGCAAACATTAATGATAAGAAACTGAAGTGCTCATAGCAGAGCAAATCCCTTACTCTTACAGTGTCCCTCCAGAATCCTCTACTACAGTCAAGGCTTAAGACCATGTTGGCTGGCAAAGAAGAAATATCTACAAGTTCCTACTTCTTTATTACAAAGCAGGCAAAAAGGATGAATTTGGCACAGAGAGAGTCACTAAACAGCATGGTCCACCCCTTTTTAGATCTCAGCTTCCATGTGTATTTTCTACATACACTTGAATGCTATACAACAATGAAATAACTATACTTTCACCCAAGAGGATACATCTCATTCTTACAAACAACAACTTTCTCACCATCATCTGAAAGTGAAGAGATGCACATTCCAACAATCATGGTATTAATTACCCCCTCAAGTCCATCACTGCTCCTTTGAATATTCTGCTACCTAAAAACAAAACTGTAAAGTTGACCTCTACCAACTTGTGGGTGTGTGTGCATAGGTGTATATTGGTAGAAAGAAAGAGAGAGGAGAGGAAAATGGTTAGCACATACAAATAAGCACATGGCAAAAAGAAAATATGCAAAGCTACTATAGCCAGGATGGTTATCCATGACTTCTTTCTCCCATTTCCCAGTCTGTATTTCTCCTACTTTCAGCCAGATCCTCAGGTGGTCAGCATTCTTTACATGATAAGCACTCATTTTGAAGTGTCTTAGTCCTCAAATACCCTGCTTTTCCTTTGGTTGCCACAGTTTTTTCTTAATCTTTCCCGTTGTGTATGAAAGTACTAGAATGCACTAGAATGGGTTATAGACAAAGCCCTCCTTACCCCTACTGTATAACAGCAACCACACGTCTTCTTGGTAATTGGGACCAGACACTCTGCCTAACACAGCAGCCTGTCTTTCTGCCTGTGGGTTCAGTGGCATGGATCCAAAATAGCAAAGTGGCAATCTCTTCTTTCTATAATTCAATGAAACCATTGATGTGCCCTGATGGAAGCATGCTCTCTTTGAGGACTAAGATCTCCAATGTGGAAGAACTCCAAGTTGTCAGAATGAGAAGCAAATATTTGGCAAGCGAGTATAATAGTATTATACATACAATAGAGAGAGGAGCCATTCTCACTTCTGGTCCTTGGTTCCTGAACCCTGGTATTCTGGCTATGGGGAGAAAGAGCATCATGTGATTGTTCACTATGAAAAGTTTAATTCAGTCAAGCTAAGCTCTTTTACCAGAAACTGGTAATCCCTTGATTATTGTCATTTTATTTGCTCACCATTGAGATTTTTATCATTCATGAATTGTCTGTTCGTGTCATTTGTCCACATACATTTAGGTCTTAGTTGTTTTTTGTGGGTTTTTTTAAAGATTTATTTTATTTCTTCCTGCCCCCCTCATTGTTTTGAGCTTGCTGTCTGCTCTCTGTGTGTTCTTCTGTGTCTGCTTGTCTTCTCTTTAGGTGGCACAGGGAAACTATCCAGGGACCTTCCAGAGTGGGAGAGAGTGGGAGTTCAATCTTTCGTGCCACCTCAGCTCTCTGGTCTGCTGCGTCTCTTATTGTCTCTCCTCTGAATCTCTTCTTTTTATTTTAAGTCTTTTTTTATTATCTTTTTTTTCCTTAAGATACATAGATCCCACAAAATGTTGCATTAGAAGATATAAGAGGTTCCCATATACCCCACTCCCCACCTCACCTCCACTCCTCCCACATCAGCAACCTCTTTCACCAGCGTGGCACATTCATTGCATTTGATGAAGACATTTTGGAGCACTGCTGCACAGCATGGATTATAGTTTACATAGTAGTTTACACTCTCTCCCAGTCCATTCAGTGGGTTATGGCAGGATATATAATGTCCTGCATCTGTCCCTGCAATATCATTCAGGGCAACTCCAAGTCCCAAAAATGCTCCCATATCACACCTCTTCTTCCCTCTCCCTGCCCTCAGCAACTCCCATGGCCACTGTCTCCACATCAATGATACAGTTTCTTCCATTGCTGGAGTCACAATAATTCTATAGTAGAGTTGCAACATCTACTCTCTGGTTCATTGGATTTACCCAAGTCAGCTAACAAGGAGGTGAGGATGGTCAACCACCACACCAGGAAAGAGAGAGTCTACAACTGCAAGCAGGAGAGTCCCATCCATCAGCCCCCTCTCAGTTAAGAGGTGGAGTGGACATCGCCATCCCAGGTTCCTCAGGATGGAGAAATAAAATATGGATTAGAGTGGACTTACTGGTGTTCTGCTGTAGAATAATTGTGACTCTAGCAATGGAAGAAACTCTGTGTTTCTTTTTGTTGCCTCATCTTGCTTTGCCACCTGTCTGCATAGGCCAGCTCTCTGCTTGGGCCAGCGCTCCATGCAGGCCAACATTCTGCTCAGGTCACATCACCACATGGGCCAGCTTGCCTTCCCCCAGGAACCCCAAGAATCAAACCCTGGACCTCCTATATGGTAATGGGAGCCCAATTGATTGAGACACACCTGTTTCCCTCTCAGTTGTTTTTTATCTGTTAATTTGACCTCTTTTTTTTTTCCCAACAAGCACTCCCCCTTTCCCGCTTCTCCCCATCCCTTGGTGACCTCTAATCCACATTCTCCTTCTTTGAATTTGCTATTTCTAATCGTCTCTATAAGTGAGACCATACAATATTTGTCCTTATGTGTCTTGCTTATTTCACTGACCATAAAGTCTTCAAGGTTCTTCCATGTTCCAGCTTATCTAATAACTTCATTCTTTCTTATGGCCGAAGAATATCTCTTTGTGTGTATGAACCACAGTTTCTTTATCCATTCATTGATGGACTCATGAGTGGTTTCCACATTTTGACTATTGTGAATAATGCCACTGGGAACTTTGGTGTACAAGTATCTGTTTGAAACCCTCTTTTCACTTTCTTTGGGTAAATAGCTAGAAGCAGAATTGCTGGGACATATGGTTAATTCTATATTCAACTTGTTGAGAAAGTGCCATATTGCTTTCCACAGGGGCTACACCATTTTATATTCCCACCAACTACTTCTCTCATGTTCCAATTTCTCCACATCCTCTCCAACACTTGTTATTTTCCATTTTATTAAATAATGACCTTCCTTTGCAGGTGTGAAGTGGTATCTCATTGTGGTTTTGATTTGTATTTGCTTAATGGTTAATGATGTTGAGCATCTTTGCATATGCTGATTAAAAAGTATATCTTCACAGTGGAGAAATGTCTGTTAAAATCCTTGACCTGTTTTTAATTGAGTTATCTTTTTGTTGATGCATTGTGAAAGTTCTTTCATATTCTGGATATTAAGCCCTTATCTAATATATGACTTACAACTATTTTCTCTCATTCTGTAGGCTGTCTTCCCACTTTCTTAACAATTCTCTTTGATGCACAAAAGTTTTTAATTTTGATGACATCAAATTTATTTATTGTTTCTCTGGTTACTGGTGCTTGTTGTATCATATTTAAGAATTCATTACTGAATCCCATGTCATGAATACTTGTTGTCTTCTGAGAGTGTTATAGTTTTAGCTCTGATATTTAGGTCTTTTATCCATTTTGAGTTGATTTTTGTTTATGGTGTACGATAGAGGTCTAATGTCATTGTTTTCCACATGGATATCCAGTTTTCCCAGCACCATTTGTTGAAGAATTATTCTTTCTCCATTGCATATACTTAAAACTATTGTAAAAAAAATCAATTAGTGGGACAACCAGCAAGATGACGGTGGAGTAAGGAGCACCTAGAGTCAGCTTCTGCTATAGGGCAGTTAGGAAACACCTAGCGCTATCCAGAGCTAGCTGAAGCACCTGTTTGGGGGCTCCAGGAGACCAGAAGAGCATCCTGCCACATCCTTGAAGGAATGGAAGGTGGAGACTGCCCATCTGCAGAGAAGATTCATAAGTAAAGCACTCCATGCCACAGAGGCCAGTGCCCATCCTCCTCTGGAGGCACAACCCACCTTGGGAGCTGTTCTGCAGCTGGAATTGAAAGCTCCACTTCCCAATATCAGGAGAGGAAGAGACAGGTGGACACCAAATACAGCTACTGATGAGTAAATTCAGTGGGCTAAAGTATAATCCAGAGAACAGCTAAGGTTTGAACCTGTGCAAGTCAGAAAGAAGCCAGTAGCTGCAATCTTTTTTTTTTAAGATTTATTTTTCATTTCTCTCCCCTTCTCCCCCCCACCCCGCGCTGTGCCCCGCCCCGCCCCATGTCTGTTCTCTATGTCCATTTGCTGTGTGTTCTTCTGTGTCCGCTTCTATTCTTGTCAGTGGCACTGGGAATCTTTGTCTCTTTTTGTTGCTCATCTTGCTGCATCAGCTTTCTGTGTATGCGGCACCATTCCTGGGCAGGCTGAACTTTGTTTCGCGCTGGGTGGCTCTCCTTACCAGGTGCACTCCTTGTGTGTGGGGCTCCCCTACGCAGGGGACACCCCTGCATGGCACAGCACTCCTTGCGCACATCAGCACTGCACGTGAGCCAGCTCACCACATGGGTCAGGAGGCCCTGGGTTTGAACCTCAGACCTCCCATGTGGTAGGTGGATGCTCTAACCATTGAGGCAATTCCGCTTCAAATGTAGCCACAATCTTAACTTCACACCTGGCATGAGGGGAAGTGGGGCAGACTGAAAATCACAGTTCTGGTGGGGACCAGCATCTTTCCATCCAGATCAGATTGCAGGTCTAGCCTAAGCCCCAGCCCCACCTCTAGAAGGGAGGAAGCTGGGGTGATCTGTGCCAGCCTCTCCAGGAAAATATTGACCAAGTCGTGGAGGCCGGTGATTGTCCTACTATGGCAGTGCAAGCTGCACCAAGAGCTATTCTGTGGCTGGAATTGGAAGCTCCATCTCCCAAAAATGGGAGGAGGGGACGGTTGGCCACTGATTTTGTCTACTGATTAGTAGACTCAGCTGGCTAAGGTATAACCTTAGGACAGCTAGGGTGTGAATTGGTCCAAGTCAGAAAGAGGCCAGTAGCCACCATTTTGACTCTGCCCCCAGCCTGAGGGGAAGCCAGGACCGAAAATCACAGTGACTTTAGGAACCAGTTTTCACCCAGATTGATCTGCATCCCTAGCCTAGGCTTCAGACCTACCTCTGGCAGGGAGGAGGCTGCCAGGCCCTTTACCCACCTATCCAGGTAACTGCAGGAACCTTTGCCTGGCACAGACTGAATAATTGGAAATCTACTGGGGCAAATGTGGTCATCTTGGACCCACACTGCATAGATTGCTGCCCACACCTGCAGCTCCATTCCTACCCCAGGCAGGGGAGAAAGGGATGTGAAGCTTCATCAGTCTCTCTGGGCAACTGTAGTCTAGGCCTGCATGACTTGGATTATTCCACACAGCTGTGACTCTGTCCCACCCCTGGCAAATGAGATAGTTGAGAGAAGCTTCATCAGTCCCTGGGGCAATGAGGGCAGCTTGAGCCTCTACAGCTTATAGCGCCAAATACATCCTTGGCTCCTACTATACAACCAGCAAGGGAGAAAGGGCAGGAAACCCTAAACTAAAGAGAAAAACTGCATCCAGAATAAATACTCTAGTAAATCAGATGCCAAGACACCAAAAAAAAATTACAATCCACACCAAGAAACAGGAAGATATGAGCCAGTTAAAGGAATAAGATAAGCCTCCAGATGACATAAAGGAGTTGAGACAACTAATTATAGATGTTCAAATGAATCTCCTTAATAAATTCAATGAGATGGCTAAAGAGATTAAGGATATTAAGGAGATACTGGATGAGCATGAAGAAGAATATGAAAGCATACATAGAAAAATAGCAAATCTTATGAGAATGGAAGGTGCAAAAAGTGATGTTTAAAAACATTGGAATCATTTAATAGTAGATTTGAGAAAGCAGGAGAAAGGATTGGTGAGCTTGAAGAAATGGCCTCTGAAAGTGAACATACAAAAGAACAGATGAAGAAAAGAATGGAAAAAATTGAAAAAGGTCTCAGGGAACTGAAAGACAGTAAAAGACATGTAAACATACATGTCATGGGTGTCCCAGAAGGAGAAGAGAAGGGAAAAGGGGCAGAAGGAATATTTGAAGAAATAATGTTAGAAAATTTCCCAACCCTATTGAAGGACATAGATATCCATATCCAAGAAGCACAACGTACTCCCATCTGAAAAAATCTGAATAGAGCAACTCTGAGACACATACTCAACAGAATGTCAAATGCCAAAGGCAAAGAGAGAATTCTGAGAAAAGCAAGAGAAAAGCAATGCATAACATATAAGGAATACCCAATAAGATTAAGTGCTGATTTCTCACCAAAAACCATGGAGGCAAGAAGAAAATGCTCTGATATATTTAAGATACTACAAGAGAAAAACTTCCAGCCAAGAATATTATATCTGGCAAGATTGCCTTTCAAAAATGAGGGTGAGATTAGAATATTCACAGATAAACACAAACTGAGAAAATTTCTAACATAGGGACCAGATTTTCAGGAAGTGCTAAAGGGTGTGCTAGAGCCTGAAAAGAAAAGACAAGAGAGAAAGCCTTAGAAAAAAGTCTAGAAATGAAGATTATATCAATAAAAGGAAACAAAAGTGTCAAAAGAGTGGGGAAAATAAAATATGATTGATAAAACTCAAATAGAAATAAACTTAACCAATAATATAAAGCACTTGTATTCAGAAAACTGCAGTTCAATGTTAAAAAAATTTTAAAAAGGCCTAAATAACTGGAAGAACGTTCCATGCTCATGGATTGGAAAACTAAATATCATAAAGACATCAATTCTATTCAAATTGATATACACATTCAATGCAATCCTGATAAAAATTCCACCAGCATTTTTTTAAATCGAAATCACAATTATCAAATTTATTTGAAAGAGTAAGGGGTCCTGAATAGCCAGAAACATCTTAAAAAGGAAAAGCAAACTCTCATCTCCAGACTTTAAATTATATTACCTAACTATATCAGTAAAAACAGCATGATACTGGCATAAAGACAAAGATAGACCAATGGAACCAAATTGATTGTTCAGAAACAGACCCTCACATGTATGGTCGAGTGATTTTTGACTAGCCTGTCAAACACACACAGCTCAGGCAGAACAGTCCATTCAACAAATGGTGCTGAAAGAACTGGATATCCATAGCCAAAACAAAGAAAGAGGACCCCTATCTCACACCTTATGCAAAGATTAACTCAAAATGGATTGAAAACCTAAATATATAAGCAAGAGCCATAAAGCTTCTAGAAGAAATTTTAGGAAAATATCTTCAAGCCCTGGTGGTAGGTGGTGGATTCTTAAAGAAGATAAGAGAAAGACTGAGATGGACTACAGATGTTTAATGTATGTAGAAGGTTTTAATTAGCTTTAATGTAAAAGAGTGGAAATGCATAGAGTGGATGGTAACACATAGTGAATAACAGCTAGTTTATAAATGGGGATGTGGCTGAAAATGGTAGTCTAGGTATGTAAATGCCAACTGACAGAATGCTAGAGAGTAATCTAGGAACTGAATAGCATGGTAAACCAAGAAGTGGATGAGAATTGTAGTTGATGGTACAGATGCAAGAGTGTCCTTTGTGAGCTAGAGCAAATGTATATCACTATTTCAGGGTGCTGGGAATGTGGAGAAGCATGGGAAAAATACAACTGTGGTTAGCTGTAATAATATAATATGCCTGCATCTATGCCAAAGATGTACTATGTTGATAATGGGGCAGTATGGAGAATGTGTGCCAAATGTACACTATGGATGTGGTAACAATCAGATGATATTATTTTATCTGTAACAAATGTTCCACCACAGTGTGGTGTGTTGATAGATGGATGTTGTGTGGGAATTCTGCACATGTGCATGATTGTTTTATAAGTTTACAACTTCTGTCATAAAAAATTTATTTTAAAAATAATAATAGGGTGGGTTGGGGAGAAATACACCAAAAGTAAGATAAGGACTATAATTAGTAGTAAGATTCTGAAAGTATTCTTTCATAATCTGTAACAAATGTCTCATGACAAAGCGAGGTGTTGGTGGAGGGTTGATGTATGGGACCCCTGTATAATGTTCTGCATGTTTGCTTTATAAGTCCACAATATTTACTATACACTTATTGTTTATGTATGTTCATATATAAATGATATAAAGATAATAATAATAATAGGGTGGGTTGAGGTAAAATATGTTGGTTAGTAGTAATATTTTTACAATGCTCTTTAATCATTAGTTTAAAATGTTCAACAACAATTTTGTATTGTAAGTTCACAACTATTACTACACACTTATTGTTTATGTATGTTTATCTGTGAGTGATATACTTCAATAATTTTTTAATCAATTAACTATAGAAGTGTAGGTAAATGTCTGTACTTTCAATTTGTTCCACTGATCTATTTTCCTATTTTTTTTTCTAGTACCAAACTTTTGATTAATGTGGTTTTTGTAGTACAATTTGAAATTAGGAAATGTGAGCAGTCCAACTTGGTTCTTTTTCAAAATTGTTTTGACTATTCAGTGCCCCTTATGAATTTGTGAGTCAGTTTTTCCATTTCTGAAAAAAAAAAAAGACTGCTGGAATTATAATGGGGATTGTGTCGAATCTGTAGATTGCTTTGAGTAATACTGACATCTTAGCAATATCAACTTCCAGTCCATGCACACAGGATGCCTTCCTATTAATTTAGATCTTCTTTTATTTCTTTCAGCAATGTTTTGTAGTTTTCAGTGTATAAGTCCTTTTACTCTGTTGTTGTTTTTTTTTGATACTTACGTTACATAAATGTTACATAAAAGATATAGGGGATTCCCATATTCCCTGCTTCCCACACCTCTCACATTTTCCCACATTACCAACATCCTTCATTCATCAATGTGGTACATTCATTGCATTTGTTAAACACATTTTAGAGCATTGCTACTCAGCATGGATTAAAGTTTACATTGTAGTTTACACTCTCTCCCACCCAATTCTGTAGGTTATGGCAAGATATATAATGGCCTGTATCTGTCATTGCATTGTCATTCAGGACAATTCCAATGTCCTGAAAATGCCCTTGTATTACACCTGTTTTCCCTCTCCCTGACCTCAGAACCTCCAGTGGCCACTGCCTCCACATTGATGATATAAGTTCTTCCATTACTAGAATCACAGTAAGTCTATGGTAGAATACCAGTAAGTCTACTTTAGTCCATAGTTCATTCCCCAATCCTGAGGATTCTGGTATGGGGATGTCTACTCCACCTCTAGTTGAGAGGGGGCCATGATTCCATGGGGCCAATGGATGGGACTGTCTTGCTTGCAGTTTTAGACTCTTTGTTCCTTGATTTGGTAGTTGTCCATCATCACCTCCTCGCTAGTTGTCCTGGATGAGACCAATGAACTGGAGAGTAGGTATTGCAACTCCATTGAGATTCAGAGCCCAGCTGGCACATGGGCAGCCCAGATTTAAGTCTCTTGAATGTACACCTACCAACTCTAGTACTAATTATAGGTTCAAATAGAAGGACAGAAGAACCATGTGTAGGGAAACCACAACTAAGTCTACCTCTGTCACACGGGGGAGCATAAATTCCAAAGTAGGTCCCACTGGCAAGGCACTAATCTCCTGAGCTGTCTGCCCTGCCTATAGTGTTTGGGTGTCTCCAGAGCCCTCAGGACCCTTGCTATTTAAAGCAATATTTACTGTGGCAGTCAATGGGATCCTGCTGAGAAATGCATAAGGGTAACCTCTGGAATGACCTCCTGACTCACCTTGAAGTCTCTTAGCCATATAAACTCATTTGTCTTTACCTTTTCCCTCTTTTGGTCAAGGTCTTTTTTCCAGTTGCATTGCTAGTTGGTGTTTGGTAGTAATCCCTCAGTGCCAGAGATGCTCATCCCTGGGAGTCATGTCCCACACTGGGAGGAAGGTAATGTATTTATATGCTGAGTTTTGCTTAGAAAGAGGTCACATTTGAACAAGGAGGTTCCCAGGAGGTAACTCTTAGACACCCTATAATACTAGGCTATGTTTCCATTTCAAGAGTAAAGGTTAATGAGCACAGTCATGAATATCAAGGGCTCATCAATGAACCATCCTCCTTCACTAGTCATTGCCCCTATACTCAGGGAATTCCTGTTATTCCATTAAAGAATGTGGCAGAGCTCCCCCTGATGGGAATTTGATATTGCTTCAGTTACTGTGTGACTCTCCACCCACCATGACCATGCCCCATGAACATTTGAACACGTTTATATGCCTTATATTATGCCCAGATGAGCTTCCTCCCATGCATCCCCCATCACTCACACACTGCACCAATTATCCTCCCATCACAGTTGTAACCTTCTGTGATCCAAAGCATCTTTAAATATGAAGCCAATAAAATGACCAAATACAATTATTAAGAAAATAACAATGATAGTTTTTAAAATAAGAAATAAAATACAAAATTTTTTTTCAATTAAAAAAATGGGAATAATGAAAAAAATTTAATTTTTTGACATTTTACCTTTCATCACTGTAAGGTCTGTTGGAATTTATATATATAAGATCACGTCATCTTCAAATAGAAATAGTTTACTTCTCATTTCCAATTTGGATGCCTTTATTTCTTTTTCTTGCCGAATTGGTCTGGCTAGAATTTCTAGTACAATGTTGAATAACAATGGTGAAAGTGGTCATCCTTGACTTGTCCCTGATCTTAGTATTAAGTCTTTCACCATTGAGTGTGATTTTAGCAGTGAGCTTTTTGTAAATGGTCTTTATCATATTGAGAAAGCTCCCTTCTATTCCTAGTTTTCTGATTATTTTTTATCAAGAAAGGGTGCTGGATTTTATCAGATGCCTTTTCTAAGTCAGTTGAAATAATTGTGGTTTTTTCCCTCCCTTCTTTCTATTTTTGTGGTGTATTACATTGATTTTTATATGTTGACTCACTTTTGCATTCCTGGAATAAATCTCACTTTGTCATGGTTTATAATCTTCTTAATATGCTGTTGGAATTGTTTTGCTAGTATTTTGTTAAGGATTTTTGCTTTTATATTCATAAGGGAAATTGGTCTATAATTTTCTTTTCTTGTGATGTCTTTACCTGGCTTTGATATCAGCATAATGCTGGCCTCACAGAATGGATTAGGAAATGTTCCCTCCTCTTGAATTCTTTTGAAGGGTTTGAGATGGATTGGTGTTAATTATTCTTTAAAAATCTTGTAGAATTCACCAGTGAAACCATTTGGTGCTGGACTTTTCTTTGGTAGAATCTTTTTTATTATTAATTCAATCTCCCTTCTGGTTATAGATTTGTTGAGATTTTCTGTTTCTTCTTGAGTCAATCTAGTAATTTGAGTATTTCTAGGAATTTTTCCATTTCATCTATGTTATCTAATTTGTTGGCATGAACAATTGTTCATGGCATTCTCTTATAATACTTTTTATATCTGTAAGTTCATTAGGGATAGCTCCATTTTCATTTCTGATTTTTGTTACTTGCATCTTCTCCTTTTCTTTGTCAATCTAGGTAAAGATCTGTCAGTTGTACTGAAATTTCAGAGAACCAATTTTTATTTTGTTTATTCTCTCATTTGTTTTTCTATCCTCTATTTTATTTATCTCCATCTAATCCTATTTTCTTTCTTCTGCTAACTTTGAGTTTATTTTGCTCTTCTTTTTCTGTAACCTCAAATGTGATGCTAGGTTATATTAATTTGAGATCTTTCTTCCTTGTTAATATACGTGTTCATAGCTATAAATTTCCCTCTGCCTTTGCTGCATCCCATAAGTTTTGGTATGTTGTTTCTTCATTTTCATTCATCTCTAAGTATTTTCCAACTTCCCTTGTGATTTCTTCTTTAACCCATTGGTTGTTTATCAGTATGCTGTTTAATTTTTACATATTTGTACGTTTTCCAGTTTTGTTTTGTTTTTTCTGTTATTGATTTCTGGCCTCATTCTATTTGTGGTCAGAGAAGTTCCTTTGGTCAACATTTTATAATTTATTGATACTTCTCTTGTGCTCTAACGTATGATCTATCCTGGAAAATTATCAGTGTTCACTTGAAAAGAATGTGTATCATGCTGTTGTTGGGTAAAGCATTCTATATATGTCTCTTAGTGTCTTAGATCTAGTTAGTTTATAATGTCTTTCAGGTCCTCAGTTTCCTTGGTAATCTTTTGCCTAGATGTTCTATCCAGTATTGAAAGTGTTGAATTGAAATCTCCAACTATCATTGTAGAACCGTCTCTTTCTCCCTTCAGTTATGTCAATGTTTGCTTTATATATTTCACAGCCCTGTTGTTATGTGCATATGTATTTGTAATTGTCAAACCTTTCTTATTCTCAATCACATTATCTTTGTAAGAATTGTCAATGGGACAATGGCACATGTGCCAGGGGATTAGAGCCTCTGCTCACATGAACTTCCACCTCCTACTTCTTTACCATCTCCCCAGAATGGGTTCTTGGCCACCCTTTGCCATTATCACTAATACCCCTGGTCTTTCCTGGCCTCACCCACCCCAGGGACTACTGCCACACTTCTGGCCCCCTGGCAGAGGCCTGGGTACAGGTGTGGGTAGGGCACCCAAGGCATCTTGGGACAAAGCACGGTGGAGACTGTCCTGCCCAAGACTGGCAATGCTTCGGCAGCAGGGCAAACCTTACTGACACAGTCCTGAGCAAATGCACGTCATCCTGCCCCCTGCACCTGTGAGAGCTTGCCCTAACCTTGCATTATCCATGTCAGGAGGAGCATACCCTCATCTTGCTCCGTGCTGGGCAAATGCTCTCTTCCTCCTCCCAGCTTCCTAAGTCTAGCTTGATTATGTCCTTTCTGGCCAACTAGATGCACCCTCTGGGGTCATGACATGAAATATGAATTGTATGATTTTGGTGGTTCTGCATATGAGTTAAATATTTGCGTTTAAAACTGGCATTGCATAATATAAAGATAAGTGGTAAAAGTCTTTCTAATAATTTAATTAATTTGTATTTACTTAGAATGACATTAAATAGCAAATAAAAAACATGACAAGTTGAAAGACCACAGAAGAAAGGAAAAAGGTACTACACATAAGCCTTTAAACAACACTTTTTTTCTACTTTATAAACAAGACCTGGCATTTTCAGTTTGTACTAGGTCTAATAACTATGTAGCCAGTCCTCCTGCTGGGATATGGAAGTTTAGGCGAGTGTGTGAGGGTGTCCATGAGTTTAGATATAGAGGGTAGTAAGAGAGAGATAAAGGAAAGGGTAGTTCTTTATGCTACTTGGAAGTAGATATCATTTTATTTTGTTTTGTTCTGAGTTATAATGGAAAAAATGATTTTTTTGTTAAAAAAAACATAAAATAAAATAATATGAAGATGGTAAGCATGATGCTCATGACTGCAGATGTGTTTGGTACCAGCACAGCAGCAAGCTCCAGGAGAATTTTATGTCTAGTCAGTGGCTGTCATGCTGAATTGAGTCCCTGAATTTCATCAAAATGATTTAAGGGTTCTAATGACCGAATTCCAAATATGTCCACTTCAAATGGAGTACAAAGGTAGGCTTATAACTCCAGCGGAATGCAAATTTGTAAAGAACAGATAATAGTACTATGATTTTACATGAAGCTGCTTAGGAAGAAAATGGAGTTTAAAGAACATAAAGAATATTCCTTCAGCTGTTACAGCAGTGCTTTGGGCTGTGGGCAAAGGACTATAACAGATCACCTGGTCTTGTGATGAAATGATAAATATCTGCAAAGAAAAAAATAGAAAAACTAGTAAATAATGATGTCACTTTTATTTATCTTTAATTTGCCCAATGCTGAAGAGAATATTGTCACCTCATTTTTCAGTAATAAATATACTCATCACGATCTTCAAACAGAAGATGGACTATTTCTTTTAAAAAAACCACTGAAATGGTATCACATCCTGTACTTTAATGGTTTCCTTTTTCATACAATTTCTTGCCAGAGAGGTATTTGCTTTCAAGATGAATATGTTGTTCACTAGCATTTTTCCAAAAGCACGTTTTCTGGAAGTTCTCTTTACTCAATTTCCTGGTACCAATTTTTTATTTAGGTGATTTGTGAAAATTTCAATTAGGTTGACGTGCTATTTTAAAAATTCAACTTGGTTTCTATCTTTCAACTAAATGAATGGGTCAGCATGTGAGTCAGAGAGGCATGGATTTGCATAGTTATGAAGTCAGAACATCCTTGGATAAAATCAAAAAAGGGGCAAGGACTAAAAGCAGAATCCAAGCATAACTACTTTAAAGAGCTGAATTAGAAAATACGCCTAAACAATTGAACTATCAAGACCATCAGTTCAGAATAGCGTTGTGGTTAAACACAGCTCTCCAGGCAGACTCCCTGGGTTCAAATCCTGGCTCTGCCACCTTTGTAATTAAGCAAGGTTCTGACACTTTCCCGCAGCTCAGCATTTACATGTGTGAGATATGAGAATTAAATGGGAAGATGCCTGTAAGCCACTGAACTTAGCTTGCAATGAGCACTTAATAGGTATTAGCTATTGTTCCTAAAGTTAACACCTATTCATTTATAAAAAGCTTATTTGTAATCATTGTTTGCGAACTTGACCTTGAAGATGAATACAACATAAAAATTCATGGATTACTGAAAAATATAAAGGGACTAATTATTAAAGATGAGTAAAGATAGTGAAAAGAAAATGTTTTTTAAAAAATTTCTTATGGTCAATATTGCTAAACCCTTAAAATCTATCCTATATTTATTTACTGTTCTCCATTATACTGTTCCACAAGAAAAATGTACTTTTATTTTCATTGTTGTTATTGCCTTCATGTACTGAATTCTCTTGGTTTTCAGGAACCTACTTAGTTTTACCGAATGGAATATTTTATGCTGTGCATGAAAAATATATCGCTCATGTACCCAGCACTATTTCTGACTACTAGTTCTCTTTGTTTCTAAAAACAGAAAAGAGAAATGCCTACAGCTAAAAATGAAAAAAAAAAAATTTTTTTAAGTCTGTCAGCTCCTTCTGCTATCTCAAGGATCCCAAATTATATATTTGCATAATTTGCATTTTCCCACTCTTAGTTTAAAAAAATCAATTTAAGTCAAAAGCTAAAATACATTCCTTTTTATAGCTGAAAATTGCTTCTATTGCTCAAAGCTAATTTATAATAAAATCTGGTCATCCTGAAAAATGTATGTGTGTATATATATATATTTAATTTTGCTTCGGATACTTAGGTGACCAATATTCCCACATAGCACCTTTTTAAAAGTTTTTAAATATAAAACTTTCCTTCAAGAAGTGGGAATAAAACATCCTCTTTGAAAAGCATTGCTCAACCCTGTTATCAACCTAGTGCCTGGTATCTAGTAGATGGCCAAGAAATATTTGTTGAAAGAATAAGTGAATGAGTGAATGAGTGAATGAATAAACAAAGTAAGCAATGTCCAACCTGAAGGACAAATAGAGCGTTTCCTTGACTTTTACTTTACTCCTAGCACATTTCCTAAACTACGTCATTGCCTTCCAACAATTAAACTGTGACAGTAAATGCTAATAGTAGCTAAAATATATATATGCCACATAGTGCTAAGCATCTCATCAATATCCTCAATAACACTGTGAGATGGTAGATAATATTATATTCCCAGTTTATATCAGAGGCTTAAAGAAGTAAAGTAATTATTCTAAGGTCACAACATGGTAAATTAAAAACCAAGCCTTAATCCAGGTGTGCCTAATTCCTGAGCCAAGTTCTTCCTCTCTAAGATAAAGTGCCCACTGTGAGGCAAGAGCACTAGGAAACGGACAGCGTGGAGATGCTGGTGGAAGGCTTACCAGAAATTCAGGTTCTGGAGCCTGAGCAGATCGGGAGGAGCTGTAGCCAAGTGAAGTGAGAGGGGAGATGGACTATTGGCACAGAAATCTGGGTGGGAGGAAGGCTGAGATGCTAGCCTGTACCCAGGGCCATATAATTTATTCTATAAACCAGGCTTCTTTTAGAAGGGAGAGGGACTCTTAATATTCACACCAGGACCGTGTCCTGCTAACCTAAGATGTATAGTTGTCTTTCCCGTATCCCTCTTTTGCTGTTTCCCTTTTATTCCTTCTCTTTTCTTTCTCCTTTTCCCTTATTTTCTTCTTTCTTTTCTCTTGTCCTTATTCTCCTTATGTCTCTCTTTCCATATTCCCTAAGTGGAAATAATTTGCCATAACTTTCTGGAGTTGCAATGCACACTAAGCGCTTCGTATTCCAACCTAGTTAGACAAATGCTACAAAACTGCCATATTAGTTATCTATGGCTACACTAGAAATTCCCCCTCAGTTTATTGGCTTAAGGAAACAAATGGTATTTCACACAGATCAGGATCCCTCATGAAGCTGCAGTCAAGCTGAGAGCTGGGGGTCAAGTAAAGGCACTGGGGCTGGACGCCCACTTCCAAGATGGCGCCCTCGCATGGCTAGTGGCCACAGGACGCTGCTCACAACATGACGCTAACTTCTTCCAGCGCAAGTGAAAGAGAGGAGGAAGCCACAGCGCCTTTAGGACCTATATCCTCAAGTTTCCCTTTCACTCCGCTTTATCTATTCATTAGAGATGAGTCACTAAGTCAGGGGAGTTAAGTGAAGAGGGGCATATCAAAGAATTTGTGGACACATTAAAACCACCACAGCCCATCCTCTGGTCATAAATTATTTGCATCCTTCCACATGCAAAATATTCTCACCCCCAAGGTCCACGAAATCTTACGCCACTATGGCATCAGCTCAAAGCCCAGAGTCTCCTCACCTGGATCAGTTCCAGGCATGGATGAAGCTCCTTGGGCATGGTCCTTGGGTGCAGCTCGAGTACATTTCCTCTCAATCTGAAGACAGGTGAACTAAAGAGATGCGTCACCTGCCCCACAACCCAATGTGCGGTGGTAGAACAGACCTAGGAGATCATTATGGGCATTCTTATTTTAAAAAACGCCCTGAAATGGAAGCACCTCGGTTAGGACCCAGTCCTACTGCTGCCCAGGAATACTTCTTCATGCCTCGGCTCTTCCCTCTCGGCTCTCGGTTCTGCCCTCCATATCACCCTTGCTTCTCCATGGAAGGTAGCACTTGTTTGCGGCTGTGTAATTCTCATCCAGTTTCCCGCTTGTCGGGGTTTGGAAGTCCAAAGGCCTCTTTTCATCATGCACCGTCTCTGTCCCTCACAGTCCAAGCTGGCAGTGTTTCTGTGAAGATACTTACCTCAAAAACCTTGTGGATCTCCTGGGAATCCTACTGGAGTTCCCTCGGTGAGATGACACCACAGCCACAATCTCCTCGAGATGAGCCTTTCTGCTAGCTTGGGCGTGTACTGGCACACCCAGGACGTCACTGACCTGGCGTCCACAGAAGGCTCACACATGTGGCTGTGGGCCGGAGGCCTCAGTGCTCGCTACATGTGTCTCCTCACAGAGCTGCTCGAGACGAGCTGCTAACTTCTCCCAGCAAGGGAACTAGGGCAGAGGAGGAAGTCACAGGGTCTTTTTCAACCTAGTCTCTAAAGTCACCCACCGTCACTTCTGCTTAAATTCTGTTCATTGGACGAAAGTCATTAAGTCCAGTCTACACTCAAGGGAAGAGGAATTCGCCTCCACTTCTCGAAAGGAGGAGCACCGAGGAACTTGTGGACATATTTAAAATGACCACAGTCTCGGAGCTTTTCAAACTGTTGGACTTTGGTTTATTTTTTTCAGGAACTCCATGCAAAAACAATAAAACATAAGAGAGATGCTTCAGAAGCTCAGCTGTGTGTGTTATTTATACCAGTGAAAAATTAGAAACCACCAAAATATCTAGCAACAGGGGAATGGTTTAATGAATGATTGTACTTTCACATAATGGAATATCATGCAACTATTTAAAAATTATTCTGAAATCTGTATGAAAACTTTAGTGATGAAATATTTATGAGCAGACACACAATTGTGTGTACATTAACATTTCAATTCTGAAAAAAATATGTAAAAGAAAGAGACCAGATGGAAACGTACAAAAAGAACAATGGCTGTGCTAACTGGTGAAATCAGGGAAGGCTTTTCTCTTTCTCCATTTTCAATGTTTCTGCTATGTAGCTACATAATTTTTTTTTTATTTTAAAAGAGATAATTGAAGATTATACTGACTTTCTAAATAAGGATTCAGGAGGCATTTGTGTGTTTTTTGTCCTATGTAGCAAAAATGAGACTACTCAGATTTATAGATGGGTTTTTTGTGGGGGTTGGGGATTGTATAGGTGATGGTAGAGGTACCGAAGCATCACAGAATTGAGAATTTAATTGAAGGAACTAAGCGGGTATGTGAAGTACCCCGGGACTAACAGCAGAAGGAAGTCGGGCACCTGCCCCCTGGTACCAAGGAGGGGCAAAGGGAAGGATGAGCTCTCGGGGGCAGAGGTGGTCCTCAGGGATCAGGCTGGCCGGGGGGCTAACTCCACGCCGCTGCTTCTCTCTGGCCCCTGCCTAGCCTGCTACCGACCGCACCAGGCAGAAGCCAGGGGCCAAGTCCTTTGACACAGCTCTTAGAGGGTGAGCCTCCCAAAACACAGAGAAGGTTCAAGAATGATCTGGAAGAGCAAATGGAAATATCCAGCCCAGGGGATTATTTCAAACAACCGGGAGATGCTCTCAGTTGCCTGCAATTTATGCCATTATACTAAGAATTGCCATCATCAGTGAAGGAGAAATATGCATTTCAGGATCAAGAGGTTCATAAGAACATGTCCGGGTCCTCCTCGATATGGCTGTTTTTACCGTTAGACAGAGCCAGACAATCTGCATTTGGAGTCATGGCAATTCCGACTGATCCTTGCGTCTGGGCGTACATATCTCACACAGGTGTTATGGAGGGATGGAGAGTACACACCCAGCAGGCATTGCCACTGGACCTCTTGGTAAAGTGACCCCGCTAAAGTGGAGACCTTTCCTTTACCTACACGCAAACTTCCCTAGGGCAAGCTCCTTGTTTGACTTTGATTTGTATTTTGCACACTATATAACCTTTGCCTGAATAAGGCCTCAAAAATATGAAATGTGCCATCGAAATGTGTCAAATGAATGAACGGATGTTATTAAAGGATTTTCCCATGGTACTTTCCCAGTTTTCTATTTGAGGAAACGGAAGGGCAGAACATCTAACTTGCTTAATAAGATGAAACAGCTCGCGAGTAGAATAATGGGAGTGCAAACCCAGATTTTTCAGCTGCAACCCCAAGAAGGAAACCAAACTCCAATGCTGATTCTTGGGTTATATTTCCAAATACGTAGCCTAGGAAATGACGATGACCTTGCAGGGCAAACGTGAGCACACGTCACCCTCTTCTCTTCAACGTCTCTGGAAAAAATTGAATGTTCTCGCAAATGAGAATGCCTCACGGTATAGACTGACATAAATGTGCGTTTTTCTTTGTAATCCTGCCCTCTGGTGTTTGAGGTGGAAGCTTCTGTATTTTGCTTATCCTGCAGTGATGCCGTCTCCCCCAGCTTCTCCCACCCAACCCGTGGAAAGTGTCTTTCCTGCCATGTGCCTACGGAAGCAGGTGGTCGCGCCGTTTACAGTGCCACGGGCCAGAGATGCCAAATGGCCTGCCGGGACCACAGTGGCCCCACGAGGATGAACTCCCCTGCCCAGTGCTGGCAGCTCGGTAGCCCCTCCTGGGATTGCTCCACTTTTCCTAGGTTGGACCTTTCACCCGAAGATATTTTAATACCCTGAGATACTAATCTTCACATCCACCGCAGTCCAGTTTCCTCTAGACCACAGGAGAAGACTCTGGTTGCCATAGCTGCCATTAACCATCGTGTTCTTGGAAGTGCAACTTCAAGGTGTGATATCTGGACCCCGCGTGCCCTCAGCCAGCTTGCGAGCCCTGTGGCCGTGGCATGGGCCCTTCCTGGCCCGTCTTCCCTGGATGCCCGCAGCAGCGTCCCCCGTCCCGCTCCTGCCCCTTCCTGCTCCCTCATCCCTTGCCCCAGGGGTCACTGAGCCTCTCCGAGAAGCTGTCCCTTCCTCTCCGTCCTGTTGGTCACCGCCCCCGTTCAAGACCTCACGTCCTGCCACTGGACAAGAGTCTCCTTAGTCTTTTTCTGCTCTTTAACTTCATTCGCCGCAGTGCTTTGGAGAACTATCTTTCTATAATAACATAAATCTGAGCAACTCATTGTCCTGCTCCAAATTCTTCAAAAGCTCTTTACTGGCTTTTAGGTGAAATTCAAAGTCCTCCGAGGACACACAGGGCCGTTTTGTTCGTTGTAACGGGCTGGTGCTTACTTCGCTTGCTTCGTGTCTGACCTTCCCCTGCCTCAAGCTCCTTTGTGCTGCCATTGGCCTCTTCGCTCTTGGATGGATGGTTTGCACCTTTTTTGCTTTGCTTCCTAAGCTGGGGCTGACGTTTCCTGGACTTACTCGCCATCTCTTCTCTCTCTTCCCATTGCTTTCTTTCCTCCATCTCTCTCCTCTCTCTCCTCTCTCTCCTCTCTCCTCTCTCCCTCTCCCCCCTCCCCTTCTCCCCCTCTCCCCCTCTCTCCCTCTTACTCTCTCTCAAATGCCCCGAAGGGCAGGCCCAAGAACTCAAGATCTACCAGTTGGCCAAACGCCTTGGGCTACAGACCCAGCACCTCTCCTTGTCCTTCCAACCCTCGCAGGCAGTGCTTTGGGTGCACCTGGCCTTGCCCACCTGGTGTGGGTTTTGCTTGCCTGGCTGCACCTTGACTGATAGACCCTCTTTCCTTCCAGTCCCCAAACATGCCTCTAAAGCAGGGAAGGGCAAGAAAATCACCCCCCACTGCTTCAGGACGCAAACCCCTGCTCATCCTTCAAGCCTTAGCACATATCCCACTTCTTCTCTGAAGCCCTCCCTAGCTGTCCCAAGTTCATCGAGTCACTTCTTTGCTGGCGGTGTACTTGGTACATTTACGACACTGTGAATTTAGCTTATTAATTGAAGTGTTTGCACATTGGTCTCCTCTGTTGTCCATAAACCCTTTTGGCTAAGGTCCGTGCTTTTTAGTGTTAGTAGCCCCAGTTCCTAGGCACACAGCAGGCAATCAATAAATATCTGTTGGTTACAGACATTTTGAGAAATTCCTATTGCCATTTAAGCAGCTTCAGTATGTTCTAAATTTTGCAAACATATTGGAGACTTCAGCTGTTTTCTAATGATAATAGTTTAACACACTTTTTTAAATAAAGAAAATTAATTAGTACTTTTAGCCAAACTAGATATTTTATTCCAGGGTTGGAGGCAGTACAACTCACTACAATGCTTACTATATTTAACAAACGGATGGAGTACTGATATTTTTAACATTCATTTCAGTCACTTGAATATAATGTTTTGTGATTATATGCTGGTAATTAGAGGGTAATAATAAATTCCCATAGGTCACTATATTTATCCTTGGAAAAGTTTCATTATCACATCATGTATAAAGTACAATTTACCTTTTCTATCCATTAAGAAGATTTAAAAACTGTGTAATGTCTACATTATAATTAATGTGGCGTACTTTTTCAACAATTCACAAAATGACTATGCCAAGTTGTCAAATCTTTTCTACTTCCTGGAAATTATACATTGTTATCTTTTTTTTTTTTTTTTTAAAGATTTATTTATTTATTTAATATCCCCCCCTCCCCTGGTTGTCTGTTCTTGGTGTCTATTTGCTGCGTCTTGTTTCTTTGTCCGCTTCTGTTGTCGTCAGCGGCACGGGAAGTGTGGGCGGCGCCATTCCTGGGCAGGCTGCTCTTTCTTTTCACGCTGGGCGGCTTTCCTCACGGGCGCACTCCTTGCGCGTGGGGCTCTCACGCGGGGGACACCCCTGCGTGGCACGGCACTCCTTGCGCGCATCAGCACTGCGCATGGCCAGCTCCACACGGGTCAAGGAGGCCCGGGGTTTGAACCGCGGACCTCCCATGTGGTAGACGGACGCCCTAACCACTGGGCCAAAGTCCGTTTCCCATTGTTATCTTTAATATTTAATTTAATTCACGGAAAAACTTAGAAGAATGAAAATGTATTACTCAAGTCTAGCTTTTTTTTAATGTCTAAAACATAAAATCCAAAACTCCTAATTATTTGGATTCTGAACCCTGGCCACTACATTGAATGTTTGAAAAAACAAAAGCCACTCTAGATACAAGGTTATTGATATTCTACCACCAACTTGGCATCATCAAGAGACGGTAATATTAGCAAACAGAAAAGGGTTTCAACCCGTGAAATAATCCAGAAAAATTCAGTATCTTGAGCATCCAAGTATGTATTGAAAAAAACAATAGACTCAATGGCTGTCCACTATTTACCCTGGATAAATTCTAGTTGATGGAAAAATCACTGTTAATCAAATTTTCTACTACAGATCAGATACTAACATGCCTTTTTAGTTAAATGTCATCATTAAATATTTATTCTTCGTTTTGCCTGCTCTTTTTGAAGACCAGAACCGGGTTAGATTTTTCCCTACAATTAGAATATTATAGTGTGAGCTTGATCACCAAGTAAAATCTTTCCCCCAAGTTACATTTAAAATCCTTGACAACACTTGGAAATACATATTAAAATTAAATATAAAAAAAAAAAACACTTCTTTTGTGTGGTTGTTTTGTTTACAGGAAAAGACGGTGTCTTGAACCCAGCCAGTGTGAATTTGCGCTCAACACTCTAACTCCACTTCCTCCAACATCAGCCGTTGAAAACATGGCCTGTTGGGGCAGAGCTGAATATAACCAGTTATTCTTCTGGAGTCCCAAATAGTGACCAGCTCAACCAACGGAGAAGAGATGCTACTGAAGGCCATGGCGTGAAGATGGACGATTCTGTCTTTCAAGGCTGGAGTTGTTCAGGAAAAAGGCTGTACCTCCAAGCACTGTGGGTTGAAAAGCCAAATCCTTGGAATCTGGGTAGAGTATTCTGAAAAGTTTCTCCCTCCATCGACTCATCTTAAAAGCAATCATTGGACAAAAGCCCGAGGTTAATGACTGTAGAATGCCACCTCTTAGGCCTCTAGCTTGTTCCAACTGGCTCTCTCCTCTTTATTTTTTTTGTTTTCTCCTTCCCCTTCCCTCACCTGCTGCTTTCGCTGTGTCCATTCGCTGTGTGATCTTCTGGATCTACTTTTCTTTTTGTCTTCTCATCTTTCTCCTCTAGGATTTACCAGGATTTGATCCTGGGGACCTGTGATGTGCAGAGAGGCTCCCTGTCATTTGCACCACCTCAGTTCCTGGTCTGTGCTGTGCTTCACCTTGACTCTCCCCTTCGTCTCTCTTGTTGCATCATCATCTTGCTGTGTGGCTCACTTGTGCGGGCACTCGGCTAGCTGCACAGCACTGGCTCACCACGCAGGCACTCGCTCACCACGCAGGCACGCTTTCTCTTCTTGTTTTTCACCAGGAGGCCCCAGGGATGGAACCCAGGTCCTCCCATACGGTAGGCGGAGGCCCCATCACTGGAGCCGGTCACCTTCCCTCTCTCCTCTTTAGATTCGTACCTTCAAAGGAAGAAAACCTCATGTAAACCTAGGCAAGTGCCCCAACTTCCTGTTACCTCTCATTTTTTGTTTCTGTAAAACGATAGAGGTGATGTGAGAGTGGGCACTCCTTGTCCGTGCATTTATAAGTATGAAGCCTGCCTCGCGAGCATCCAGATGATAAGATGTATCTCCTGCTGTCCAGCGGAACTTCCAGCGATGGAAGACCTCCGCCCTGCCCTGTCCAAAGCGTTAGCCACCAGCCACACGGGCCTACAAGCACCTGAAATGTGGCGGGTGCATTTGTCACTGTAGTTCAGTCAAACGTGAGGCGCCGCTTCTGGGATAGTGGACAAGGACGGTTCTAAGTGGGGCACGCAGGAGGCACCTCTGTCCCCAAATTCCACATCCCTGTTTGTCATGGTGCATCAGCCTCGTGGCTGAGCAACTGACCCTTTAAGAAGTAGCTGCAGAATGAAACTAAAGCCATGTGCTGGTCAGAAGGCTGCATACCTGCCAGCCCCAGGTGACTCACACAAAGCGGTTTTGCAGGTGGACAGACACCTGCAGAACTGACGGGAGAAAGTCTGGTGTCCAGGAGCTGGCGGGAGGCAGGCGAGGCCTGGCCGAGCTGCTGGCCGCCTGGGGCAGGCTGCGGGGATGACGTCGCTGGCCACCGGCCACCAACCGGCCGGAGCAGCTGGCCAGCCAGTGCCCAGCCCTGCACGGTCACGTCCTGTCCCTCCACTGGCCACCGGCCACCAACCGGCCGGAGCAGCTGGCCAGCCAGTGCCCAGCCCTGCACGGTCACGTCCTGTCCCTCTCCTGGGCGTGCCTTGGTGTCACACCTGAAAGGCTCCTGCCGCAGCGGCCAGTCCAGGAAGAGGAAAGGGGGGGGAGGGCCGTGGACACTGCTTCCTCCCCTTTTAGGGGCAAGGGGGAGGGGCCCCCAGGAGGCGAAAGCATTGATGTAATTGAAATTTCCCATTTTATTCCCAAACACTAGTGCAAACCTGGATGTTTTGCTGTACAAAAAGATGTTCTCTTTTTTTTCCCCAAAAAAGTTAACTTTATTCATTTTGTGAGATAGGAACATAAATAAAATGGATGAAAAAGTTATTCCTTTTAAATTGGGGAATTTAAAAAAGTCGTAAGAATAAAAGCAAGTTTCACAATAAAATTTAAAACAAATTTCAATTTAAGCAACAAAGAAATCCCATAACAAAAGAAGTGTAAGCTGATGTTGTATTTTGTTATGCCGGTCTTCTCTGTTACTCTTCGTATTGCTTAGACTTCGGGAATGATTATGTAACCTTAAGTGTCTCTGCAGAGGTATTTGCGTCTGCAGTGGACACCTATGATTCTACCCGATGATCTTTTAAGTCTGGGCTTTTCTGACTATGGCGGGTGTTTTTATAACCAATCATTCTAGGAAGCTGTAACATAAAACCTTACACTCCTATTCTAAGTGCCGTTAGTTATAACTGCACTCACCCGCCTGAGGTGGTAACTCACGCTAACCGCCCGGGTTAGAGCCGGCGCATGCGCCTGAGCCCGCGGGCTCCCCGGGAGCGCCTGCCCCCTGGTGGCCGCGCGCGGCACTGCGCGGGCGGAGCCGGCGGGCGGGGGCGGGGCCGGGCGGCCGGGGGCGGGGCCGGGGGCGGGGCCGGGGCGGGGCCGGGGCCGGGGCGGGGCCGGGGGCGGGGCCGGGGGCGGGGTCGCCGGGCGGCCGCGCCGGGCTCTGAGCAGCCCGCGCAGGGGAAGGAGCTTGGGCCTCTGAGCAGACCTCCCGCCCCCTCCCGGGGTCGTTGACAACCATAAACCGGCGAGGCCCCGGGCGCGTGTCCACACCACCCACGGCCGCCTCGCCGGCACCCGCTTCCTCGCCAAGCCCCCTCGGCCCTCCCCGTGCGCAGCAGCCCACGTGCTTCTCGCCCGAGGCGACCTCGAGGCTGCCGGGGGTGGTTTGGCGGAAAAGATGAGGTGAGGCTGGCACCGTCCGCGTGGCCTGGGCTCCCGCCTGGCTGGTAGGCTACATTTTTAAAAATATATAATTTATTCTTAAAAGATACATAATCACAAGTGGGCGAGCCTTGAGCAAAAAGGAGGAGCGAGCGCAAGATCCCAAAGTGGGAGCAGGAGGGAGACCTGGCGCCACGGCCACGAGGTCAGGGCACCCTTGCGCGCTGGGAAGGGGACACGCTAGGACCTGGGTCACAGGAGGCCCGGCTGAGGGAGAGGACGACGGCTCCCCTCCCGGGGGGGCTGAGGATGGGCGTCTTTCCTTCATCTCGACGGATGAATGTCTAATAAACCGCTGCCTGGGTGGCGCACGGCGGTGGGCGGGGCTTAGAGGCGGGCGGGGCTTAGGGCCCGGGAGGCGCACGGCGGTGGGCGGGGCTTAGGGCCCGGGAGGAGCACGGCGGTGGGCGGGGCTTAGGGCCTGGGAGGAGCACGGCAGTGGGCGGGGCTTAGAGGCGGGGCTTAGAGGCGGGCGGGGCTTAGGGCCCGGGAGGCGCGCGGCGGTGGGCGGGGCTTAGGGCCCGGGAGGAGCACGGCGGTGGGCGGGGCTTAGGGCCTGGGAGGAGCACGGCGGTGGGCGGGGCTTAGAGACGGGCGGGGCTCAGGGCGTGGGGTGGAGCCTCGCGGTGGGGGGGTAGGGCGTGGGTGGAGCACACCTTGCCCCCCCTTGCCCAGCTGAGCCGCCCCCCATCTCTTCTTTCCGTGGTGACGCTCTCTCCCGCTCCTGCTGTAGCCCACTCTTTTTCTCTTAGATGGCCAGAATGACTTTATCACAGTTTTCACATGAAACCCACCATTTCTTGTAATTATTTAATATTGAAATTAAAATCACTGGGTTAAAACGTCTTATTTCTCTCTAAAGAAAAAGCCTGCGGTGAAGGTTCTTCTTAGTCGTATATGACCTTAAAATGGTTTTTCTGTGGATGAACAGCTCCAGGCAAAAAAAAAATCAAAGGCTCTCTGTTCCTAAAAATAAAAGCTATCTTCTACTGTCATCAAAACCTGGTTTCTAGAGTTTGGCTATTCACCAAAGAGCTGACATCTGTGCGTGCCCGCAGGCGCCTGTCTAATCAGGCTGTGCCCAGGTAAATCCTGTCATCAGAGGCTGTAGAGAGGATTCGTCCCGTGTGCTAAGCTTTTATTTACAGATAAGAATGATGACCCTGGAGAACTCGCTAAGAGAGATACTCTTAAAACGGTGAAGAACAGGTGGAAATTATCCCATGGATATTTATTATGAATATAAACAATCACATGCCATTTAAGATAAGTAATAAAAATGGAGCTTTCTTCAAAGAAGAAGTGGTAAAAGGTAGATGTGAAAAAAATGTGTAGTCTGCTATTCCATTTCCAACCTCAGGATCTGTAAGTGTTAGTAGCAGCTAACTGCAGTGTCCCGTGTCTACACAGGCAGTTTCCAGGGTAGGAAATGCGCCCCCTTGTTTCAATTCCTTGATAGTCTCTGCGGCCCTTGGATCACCATCTGCTGGTCTTTCGGGGGAATTTCAGGAGTGGTAGGAACTCTTTTGTTTTTTGTTTTGTTTTGTTTTTTAATATATATATGTATATAGAGAGAGAACTTTTAAATCTTGTGTGTAGTCTCCTCTGATTGGGAGCACTTCGTCCGCATCCAGGGAAAAGGTGGCCGTTCCAGGGAAGAACATTTGTGTACTAACCATCTATCTCTGCAGGACGCCCAGTGAAGTCAGAGTACAAAGGGCCACGCCGGAATACGTGACGCACCAGGCCTTCCGTCGCCTGGAACGTTCTCTGGTCAATCATTCACAGCCTCGCAGAGGCTGGACCGGCACCTTCCGTGCCTTTGTTTTTATATGCCCGTCTTGAGACTGGACTGCAAAGAGATGGGTGTGCTGTTAGAGATGACCTGCTCTTTAATCCAGACAGGAAAAGGCCAGGCCAGGGACGAAAAGGCTTCGATTTCTCGGATGAGCTCATGCAAATGAGGGCCACTTTTTATTCTTTTGCAGATGAACATAAAGTGATTTCGTTGGCGCTGGTTGTGACGGGCTGCGCCTGTGGCTGTCCCTGGAGGAGGAAGGGAATTGTGCCATAATTCGTGGTAACTGTGTGTCGACCACGTGGGCTTGGGTGTCTCGGGGCGCACCCAGGGGCGTTTCTAGGTCTTAAACCTGGGGTTCCTCCACCTTAAGGCTCCCTTCCAAGACTTTCAGCTGCCACTGCAGAACCGGCTCTGCGCCTGGAACCGCCACCGCAGAGGAACCGCGGCGGGGACGCGCGGGCCGGGGACGGTCCTGGGAAGGGCGCGGCGGTGGCTGCGCTGACCATCGCTCAGGAACCTCACGCAAGAGCTCGGGTTCTCAGAGCGGATGGTCTCTGGTCCCCCGGGGCTCGCTGCACCCTCAGGACGCCTCCTGCTCCCTCCACAGCCCCTCTTTCGGGGGTGCATTTCCGCTTCCCCCCGAAATCCGCGTGGTCTTTTCCAGGGTCTGAGTTCCGCCCGCGGCCGTTCCCGCAGCCCCGCGGGGCCGAGGCCTGCCCGGTGGGTGCCTGGTGGGTGCCCGGTGGGGTGCGCGGCGGGGGGCACCTAAGGCTCCCCGGCCCCGCGTGCCCCTGCGCCGCGGGCGGGCCCCGGCCGCTCGCCTGCCCCGCACCCAGCCCGGGGGCAGCCCCCAGCCTCGCCGCGGACGCGGAACGCGAGGAGAAAGGGGAGAGGCGGCCGTCCCCGCGGCGAGGGGCCCTGGGGGTCGGGAGGGCCCTGGGGCCAGGCGGAGCGGCCCCCAAAAGCGCGCGCAGGGGGACGCGGGTGCGGGTGCGGGCGGGGCAGAGGCAGGGCCTCCCTCCTCCTATCCCCTCTCCCCACCCCCTCCCCTTCCCTCCTCCGCTCCCTCCTCCCCCCTCCCTTCCTCCTCCTCCCTCCCCGCTCTCTCCTCCCGCTCCCCTCCCCCGCTCCGCCCTCCCCTCCGCTGCCCCGCCCCCGCCTCCCGCGTCCTCCCGCAGCCCCCGCCTCCGCCCCCCAGCGCGGCTCCGGGCGGCCCGGGCTCGGCGCCGGGCATGGGGACTTAGCGCCACGGCGGCCGCAGTGGCCGCAGCGCCCCCGGCCGCCGTCCCCGGGCCCGTCCCTCCGGGGGCGCCCCGCAGCCAGGCCCGCGGGCGGCGGCGCGGGGCGGGCGGCGGCGGGAAGATGGCGCCCCCGGGCGCGGGCGGCGGGCGGCGCTGCCGGCGGGGGCTCTACTGGCTGCCGGTGCTCTTCATCGGCCTCCTGCTCGGCTGGTCCTACTACGCCTACGCCGTCCAGCTGTGCCTCGGTGGGTGAGCCCCGCGCCCCGCGCCCCGCAGGCTCCCCGCCAGCCCCGCGCCCCTCCGCCCCCCATTCTCCCCGCGCGCCCCGCGCCCCGCAGGCTCCCCGCCAGCCCCGCGTCGCCCCGCAGGCTCCCGGTCAGCCCTGCGCCCCTCCGCCCCCCAGTCTCCCCGCGCCCCGCAGGCTCCCCGCCAGCCCCGCGCCCGCGCCCCGCGCCACGCAGGCTCCCGGTCAGCCCCGCGCCCCTCCGCCCCCCAGTCTCCCCGCGCCCCGCGCGCCCCGCGCCGCCCTTCCCTCCGCTCATTCCCGCGCGCCCTCCGCCCCGCACCCTCCCGTGGCGGTGCCGCCCCCGCCCAGGGCCACACCCCCGGGCAGGCAGGTGCGGGAGGAGCGGGGCCCCGCCACCCCGCCAGGCCCCGCGGCCGGGGCTCCCAGGTGGGCCCGGGTCTGCACGGCCGGCCTGGGCGCAGAGGAGCGGCGCCCGCTGTCGCTGTCGCTGTCGCTGTCCACTTACACGCGGGCGCGCGGGGCGCTCCGGCTGCACGGGGGGAGGGCGCGCGCGGGGGACCGTGAGAGGCCCGGGGGACGACGAGCAGGGACTTCAGAAAACAGGGGACACGCAGATCGCGACTTAGGGTGACGTGGGAGCCCGAGGGAAAGCGAGGCAGCTGTCCCCGTGTCCAGAGCGCCGGCCACCAAGCCCAGGCGCAGCTCCCGCCTGGGGAGCGGGCGCGTCCACTGGAGAAGAGGACAGGGGCCGCGCGAGCCGGCGGCGCGGGCTGTCCTCTGAGCCGTGGGGACAGCGCCGCCGGGACGGGGCTGGGGCGGCCTGAGCGCGCGTGCGGGCGGCGTGCGGGGCAGCGCGTGTCCACCCGAGCCAGGCCTTCCCCACGGAGCGGCTCGGGAGCGCCCAGAGGCTGGGCCGGAAGCTTCTCTGCAGCCGCCTTCAGCCCCTGGTGGGAAGTGGGTGTCAGAAAAACGCAGGACAGCTGTGCCCACACGGCTTTTAAGAGAATTGAGAGCCACTTCCGATTCAGGTGGTTTGATAAATTGCTGTCATTACTTTGTTTATGGCAGTAGAAGAGATTTTTTAAGGAAAAAAGTGAGTCTGCTAAAAAATGAAAAAAATAAAAGAGTGGGCTGTCGTGAAATCAGCACAGTGCCGCCACGCAGGTGATACTCGGGTCTCCTAAAACGAAAAGGAATGAGACTTCCAGAAACATTTTATAATCTTGATATGCATTTTTTAATACCTAAAAGGATACCCCGCCTTTGTTCCGTAGCAGTTAGAGAGCTCGGCGGCGGTGTCCTCCTGGCTCCTCGCAGGCGGGGTGACAGCTTCAGGGAGGGACGTCCCCGAGGCCTGCTCAGAGCAGCGCCTCCCCGGAAGCCGGGCGTGTCCCCCTCAGGAGGACCCCGGAAGGCAGGGGCCCCTGTCTTCCTTCACGGCTCGGGGGTCTCCCTGCAGTGGGCAGATGGGTGGGGGGCGCGGAGGGGGAGAAGCAAACAGAAGCGAAAAAGGCTCCTCTCTGCATCAATCGTATTTTATTCTATTTTATTTTTATTAACACTTTTTTAAGTTAAATAGATCACATAGAACACATTAAAAACATTTTAAAAACTTCATGAAAACTAAAAAAAAAAAAACATGAGGTTCCCATATAACCCACTCCCCACCCCCCACCCCCATCATTTTCGTAAATTGTATTTTTTTGAAGATACATCACAAAAAAGGTTACATTTATAAAAAACATAAGAGGTTCCCGTGTGCCCCCCACTCCACCCCTCCCACACCAACAACCGTCCTCCTCACTGTGGCACACTCGTTGCGCTGGGGGACACATCTTGGAGCACTGCTGCATCACGTGGATAGCAGTTTACCTTGTGGTTCATGCTCTCTGGGTTATGGCAGGATTGTATTACATTTTTTTCCCTGAGAGTTTACAGTAAATCTGAAGTATCCACAAAATCCGCATGACTGGTTCAATAAGGGGCCGCTGCATTAAGAAGGAGAATGCCGCTTTTCAGCCTCCCCGCGACAGGCCAGTTAGTGGTCCTGTAACTGGCGATCCATAAGAAGGTGAAAGGAGGGTGGCACAGTCGCTTCCTGTCGCTGTCTGGCCGGCTGGCCCAGTGCCACCCTGTGGAAAGCAATCAGGAACCGAGCAAACAAATCAATGATCCAGAGGCCATGGCCCTGAGGTTCAGAAGGGAGTTTTTAGATTTTCTGTTGCTGTGAAATTAAACAGTAAACAGTCCTAGGACTGCGCCAGGTCCTCGAGTGTAAATGCAGAGCGGGCTGAAAGTGAGTTGGAATCTCTGTGATGGTGGGTGGAGGACTGAGAAGCTGTGGAAGTCTAGATGGCCTGGGGGGGGGGGGGGAGTTGAAATGCAGAGGCACTGGGGCCGGTGGTGACCAGTAGGGACACAGGACCAGCCTGCTCTGCTTTTCACAGACCAGCCCCCCCCCCCCCCCCCCCAGCCCTAATGGCACTGTGGACCGCCCTGCCCTTGGTGGCTCCTTCTCCGGAAAATTGCTATTTAAAAAACCAGATTTTTCCCAATGGCGACGATAACGCATTGGCCGGAGTGGGGACCGAGGGTGGGGTGGCACTGAACTGCAACAAGCAGCGCCCTGGACCCTGCTCCTCCGCCTCTGCAGAGCCAGGGCCGACCCGCGTGGATCCTCGGTGCCCTTTGCTGAGTGAACTGCAGTGTAGGCGGCGTGCTGACCCGGTATCCTTGGAAACTGGAGCTAGTGCTTCTCCTCACGGTTTGCTGCTGTATTTAACACGTGGGCCCACGTGGCTGGCTCGCCAGGGCTTCTTCGGGCAGCGTGATGTTGGCTTGGTGTTTGTGTTTTGTTTTTTAAAAACGCATCTCTTTTTGGAATACGTGTGTCTATGCAACGTAGAGGATGCTTGCACACAGCATGAGTCCAGGGTTTCAGGAACGTGTGTTTCCTGCTCTGTCCAAGGAAAGATAAAGCAGGATCGTTCCACTTGGACCCGCTCAGAACACGACTGTGGTTTGTGGGTTAACGAGGCCCTTTTCTTCATACTCCTCCTCCGTCTTGCGCCCCCTCTTCCTCTTCACTGCTCTTTCCTCTCCCTCCTGCTCCTCTCTCCACCCGGGGCCTCTTTTGGGTGTTATTATCTTTGATCCCTTTAAGTAGAAGTTAGCTCATTTTCCGTACAGTGAGATAAATGCCAAGAGTAAAATTTGTCAGGGGGTGGTCCCGAGTGCAGAATCGGAGCGGGGCAGGCAGCGGGCAGCCCCGGGCGCCCCGGGTGCAGCGGGCACGCGCGACACTGGACGCGGCCCATCTATGCTGTACAGCTCGATTATGGAGTTACTCTGTTAACATTGCTTATTACAGAAATTTCCCCTTTTAGGCACCAACGTTTTAAATTGTTTTAACTATTTTTGTGACTTTTTGTTATTATTTCAAATTTATAGGAAATGTTCACGAATAGGGCAGGAGATGGCCATATCCCCTTGCTAAACCATTTTGGCTGCCATTTTTCTAAAATGTGTTACATACCACTCTGCTCTCCTGGACAGGTGCTATGGAATATTGATCATTGTGTTGTACAGGAATATAGTTCTAGTTTGCTTATGGTTTTAAATCATTTCAAAAATCACAAAGATTACCCAAAGAAAGCAGAAAGAACGAATAACAAAGTTTAGAATGGAGATAAATGAAATAGATAATTAAAAAGCAATAGAGATGACCAACAAAGCCAAAATTGGTTCTTTGAAGAGATCAATAAAATCTACAAACCTTTAGCTAGACTGAAAAAAAAAAAAGAGATGATACAAATAACTAAAATCAGATATGAAAGGGGTGCATTCTTCCGATCTCAAGGAAATAAAAAGGCCTGTTAAGAGGTTAATATGAACAACTGTATGCCAACAAATTGGGTAACCAAGATAAAACAGACAAATTCCTAGAAACACACAAACCATCTGCACTGACTCAAGAGGTAATAGATCTCAACAGACCAATACCAAATAAAGAGATTGAATCAGTCATCATATTCCCAAAGAGAAAAGCCCTAGACCGGATGGCTTCACAGGGGAATTCTACCAAGCATTCCATGAAGACATAACACCAGTCGTGCTCAAACTCTTCCAAAAACTTGAAGAGGAGGGAACACTTCCTTACTCTTAATACCTAATACCAAAGCCAGATAAAGATGCAAAAAGAAAAGAAAATTATAGACCAATATCCCTTATGAATACAGTTTCAAATATACAGCAAAATGCTTGCAAGCCAAATGTAACAGCACATTAAAAGAATTATACACCATGATCAAATGGGATTTATCCCTGGTATGCAATGGTGGTTCAATATAAAAAAAGTAATCATGTATTACACCACAATAGTAGAATGAAGGGAAAAAACATATCATCTCAATTGACTGGGAAAAGGTTTTTGACAAAATCCAGCACCACTTCTTGATTTTTAAAAATTAGAAAATTAGGAATAGAAGGAAACTTCCTAAACAAAATAAGGGGCATATGTGAAAAAGCCAAAATTAAGATGTTAGTGTTGAAAACCTGAAAGCTTTCCCCTTAAGATAAGGAACAAGACAAGAATGCCCACTGTCACCACTGTTATACCACATTGTGCTGGAAGCTCTAGCCAGAGCACAGGCAAGAAAAAGAACTAAAAGGCATCCAAATTGGAAAGGAAGAAGCAAAACTCACTATTTGCAGATGTCACAATCCTATATATATAGAAAGTCCTGAAAATCTACAACAAAGCTACTTGCTCTAATAAAATCAGCAAAGTGGTGACGTACAAGATCAACATGCAAAAAATCTGTACACTGTTAATAACAATCAAAGAAGAAATCAAGAAAAAAAATTCCCTTACAATAGCAACTAAAAGAATAAAATATTTAGGAATAAATTTAACCAAGAATGTCAAGGACTTTCATATGGTATACAATAAAACATTGCTATAAAAAGAAAATATAAAAGATGTAAATAAATAGAAGGACATTCTATGCTCATGGATTAGAAAACTAAATATTGTTATGATGCTAATTCTACCCAAAGTGATTTACAGATTTAACACAATCTCAATCAAAATCCTATCAGCCTTCTTTGGAGAAATGGGAAAGTCAGTCATCAAATTTGTATGGAAGGATAATGAGTCCCTAATAGCTAAAACCATCTTGAAAACGTGGAGGACTCACATTTCCCAATTTTGAAATGTATTACAAAGCTACAGTAATCAAACAGTGTGGCACTGTCGTAAGTATAGACATATAGACCAATGGAATTGAATTGAGAGTTCTGAAATAATCTTTTACATCTATGGCCAACTGATTTTTGATAAGGACCCTCTGTCCACTGCATGGGGGGAAAAAGTAGCCTCTTAACAACTGGTACTGGGAAACTGGGTATCCATATACAGAGGAATGGAGGTAGATTCTGACTTCACAGTATTTATAAAAGTTAACTCAAAATGGATCAAAGACCAAAATATAAAATCCAAAACTGTGAATCTCCTAGAAGAAAAATTAGGGAAGCATATTCAGGACCTTGTGTTAGGCAGTGGTTTCTTTGACTTAACACCAGAAGCTCAAGCAAGAAAAGAAATAGATAAAGGGGACATGTTAAAATGTAAAAGTTTTGTGCATTAATGGACTTGATTATGAAAGTAGAAAGGCAGCCTACAGAATGGGAGAAAATATTTGGAAAGCACATACCCAACAAGTATTTAATATGCCGACTATATAAAATCCTGCAACTCAACAAGAAAACAAACTGGCCAATAAAAAATGGGTGAAAGAATTGAGTAGACATTTCTTCAAAAAAGACTTACAGATGGCCAATAGACCCCTATAAAGATGCTCTACACCATTAGCCATTAGGGAAATGCAAGTTAAAACCACCGTGAAATACCATTTCACATCCACTAGCATGGCTACTATTAAAAAAAAAAACTCATGGGATATAACCTGTTGGAAAGGATGTGGAGAAATAGGAACACCCTTACGTTGTTGGCAGGAATGTAAAATGATGCAGCCACTGTGGAAAGCAGTTTGGTGGTTCCTGTAAAAGTTAAGTATAGAATTACCATATGATCCAGCAATCCCACTTCTGGTTATATACCCCCAAAGAATTGAAAGCCCAGGACTCAAACATATATTTGCACACCTAGTTCATGGTGGCATTATTCGCAATTACTAAACGATGGCAGTAGCCCAAGTGCCCATCAACAGATGAATGGATGATACAATGTGGCATAGGCATGTCTGCCCAATGCAGTATTAGCTATAAAAAGGAATAAAGTTCTGATTCTTAGGACAACATGTATGCACCTCAGAGACACTATGTTGAGTAAAATAAATCATACACTAAAAAACAAATACTGTGTGATCTCACTGATATGGAATAATTGGAATAAGCATATTCATAGAGTTAGAAACTTAGAATACGGGTTCTAGGGGCTGGGCCAAGGAATAAATGCTTAACTGCTTCAAATTTATAATGTAGACAAAACAGCCCTCTTTTGGAAGAAGATGCCATCTAGGGCTTTTTAGCTAGAGGGGAGAAGTCAGTGCCTGGCTTCAGAACTTCAAAGGACAGGCTGACTTTTCTTTTTTTTTTTTTTAAGGAGGGTAAGGGGGTGCCCTCTATTCAGCCAGTGGGACTGAGTCAACCCCTTACCCGAGATTCAGCAGTGACATCCAGTTCACCCTCCTTTCCCTCTAGAGTAACAGCTTGACCTCATGAGGAATTTTTTTTTTAAAGATTTATTTTATTTCTCTCCCCTTTCCCCCCCACCCACCCCAGTTGTCTGCTCTCTGTGTCCATTCGCTGTGCTCTTCTGTGTCTGCTTCCATTATCAGGCGGCACTGGGAATCTGTGTCTCTCTTTGTTGCGTCATCTTGCTGCGTCAGCTCTCCGTGTGTGCAGTGCCACTCCTGGGCGGGCTGAACTTTTTTCACGCAGGGCTGCTCTCCTTGCAGGACACAATCCTTGCACATGGGACACTCCTATGCAGGGGACACCCCTGTGTGGCATGGCACTCCTTGTGCGCAGCAGCACTGCACATGGGCCAGCTCACCGACAGGTCAGGAGGCCCTGGGTTTGAACCCTGGGCCCTCCATGTGGTAGGTGGACGCTCTGTCCATTGAGCCACATCCACTTCCCCTGACTCTCTTGTTAGGGGCTAATGCAGCTGGTGACTCTAAGTTGAAGCCATTGCTCATTTGCCATTCGGAAATCCTAGGGCCCTTAAGAATTATGCTAAATCTACTCTGTGCTTTAATGGAAGAATAAATCCTTAATGACAGCACAACTGTTTACCACATGGTTGAGTGAATATCTTAAGCCCACTGTTGAGACCTACTACTCAGAAAAAAGGATTCCTTTCAAATTATGACAATGCACCTGGTCACCCAAGAGCTCTGCTGCAGATATACAAGATTAAAACTCTCTTCATGCCTGCTGACGAACATCCATTCTACAGCCCGTGGGTCAAGGACTAATTGTGACTGTCAAGTCTCGTTATTTAAGAAATACATTTCATAAGGCTGTAGTTGCACAGATAGCGATTCCTCTGATGGATCTGGGTGAAGTAAATTGAAAACCTTCTGGAAAGGATTCACCATCCTAGATGCCATTAAGAACATCCACGATTCGTGGGAGAGGTCAAAATGACCCTGACGGGAGTTTGGAGGAAGTTGATTCCAGCCTTCATGGGTGGCTTGGAAGGGTTCAGCGGAGGAAGTACCTGCAGATGCGGTGGAAACTGCCAGAGAGCCGGAATTACGAGTGGAGCCTGAAGATGGGGCTGGATTTCTGCAATCGCATGATAAAAATGTTAAAAGATGAGGGAGTGCTTTTTACAGATGAGCAAACAAAGTGGTTTCTTGGGATGGAATCTACTCCTGCTGAAGAGGCCGTGGACATTGCTGAAATGACAACAAAGGATTTTATCAACTTAGTGGACAAAACAGAGGCAGGGTTTGAGAGGACGGACTCCAGTTTCGAAAGAAGTTCTGCTGTGGGTAAAATGCTATCAAGCAGTATTGCTGGTTACAGAGAAATCTTTT
The DNA here is from genome assembly GCF_030445035.2 of Dasypus novemcinctus. Lineage (NCBI taxonomy): Eukaryota > Metazoa > Chordata > Mammalia > Cingulata > Dasypodidae > Dasypus > Dasypus novemcinctus. The sequence goes on along the minus strand of NC_080701.1, from coordinate 5,668,705 downwards.
GTGGAAGAGGCAATCAGTGCTGCAGACTTCATGCCTGTCTCCTTTAGGAACTTGGCACAGCCACCCCAGCCTTTAGCAGCCACCGCCCTGAGCTGAGCTGTCAACAGCCATCAACGTCAAGGCGAGTCCTCCACCAGCCAAAAGGTCATGACTCGCCGACGGCTCAAATGATGGTTAGCTTTTTTTTTTTTTAGCAATAAAGTATCTTTAATTTAGAGTATGTACATTAATTTTTAAGACCTAATGCAACTGCTTGTTTAATTGACTACAGTATAGTATAAACATAACTTTTGTATGCTTTGGGAAACTAAAAAATGTGTGATGCACTTTACTACAATATTCACTTACTGTGGTGGTTAAAAACCAAAGCCACAATATCTCCACAATACTCACAATTTAGCTCTGAGGTTTGCCTATTTCATCACTCGTAACAAAGGACCACGCTAAGGCAAAGTGGTAATCGTAGGAGAAACTGTGTGTGGGGGGGAAAGGGGTATATTTGGGAACTCTTATTTTCTGCATGATTTTTTGTACACCTACAACTTCTCTAATAAAATTTTTTGCTTAATTAGTAGAAATTAAAGTCTGAAAAAAAAAAAGGACGGTAAAGCTCAAAAAGCTGACTATCATCTAGGCCAATCCTATCCCTCATTTGTAGGTAAAAATAACTGTGTAAGTTGTACAGGTTGCTGAATGTTCTGTGTCCTTTCTCCCAGTTGCCCAGTTAGGTGTGGCCTGTGCCATCAGCTGCTGTGGTTGAATGTTGAAAATGTCTCCCCTGCCCCTCAAGTCACTGAAATCTCTCTAGCCCAGTTTGCTAAGTTTTCGTGTTGTTTAATAGGAGTTGGCAGAGCCCCACAAATGAACTCACTGCCTGTACACAGCCAGGTTAACGTTTTCGAAGTCTTTGTAGTTGGGGCCAGATTTTAAATAGTTTTGGCTTTGCAGGGATTTGGTATCTGGTGGCGCAGACAAAACTTAAACAAGTGGGCATCGTTGTGTACAAGTAAAACTTGAGTATGAAAACAGTTGGTGGGCCAGTTTTGGCCTTGGGGTATGTTAGACGTTAGACCATTGGATTATTGGGGTTTTACTTGCAGTTTTGCCCACTTTTTGAATAAATGTCCTTCAGTAGTGACGGCAGCATCTTATATTCCACAGTGATTGTTGAAGGTCTTTAGGAATTAAAAGGTATCATCCCCATATTTACCGGTCAGTTTGGGAAATATATAATGTCTGTTTTCCTTTTTTTAAATAAACATATCTTTAAGGATAAAATATATAAAAGCTCATATTTTGATTCTATTAAGCTATGATATACCATTAATCAAGGTCGCTGCAAATTCAAGGACAGGGAATAAAAGAACTAAAATGCCTTCCATCGTGAATTGCATTTGAGCCACACACAGAAAGAAATGTGTTCTTTTTATTGGTAAACTATCAGTTAAAATTTTGTTCAGGACATAAAACTTTTTTTAAATCAACAAACATGATCTTGGAATAAAAATGTTGGTATCTCTATTAAAATAGTTTTCAGTGGAATAGAAGACATATCCACAAAAAACTTGCACACAAAACAACTTTTAACGCCCAAGTAACTTTGGAAATTATTTCCTGCTGCCATTATAGGTGCAGAACATATTAGATCAGTGAATTTTCTTGGTACTATCAAGTATTTTCTAGATAGGAAATTATGTGAGTAGAGGAATAAAAATGTAACATTCCTTACATCCAAAATTTAAACATATAAAAGATACTTGATTTTTAATATAAAAGCTTCTTGAGAAAGTAGGAAAAAAGAAGATTCTACTTAATGCTTTCTTGGGTCCATTTAGTGTGTTTACAAATTTGTTTTTTCATGTATTAGACAACGCAGCATTGCTGTTTGCTGTTAAATTCTTTTAGAGATATATATGTAAAACAATTAACACTATGCTTAGCATGTAGAGGTACTCAGTAAACGTTGAATGAATGAATCTCTTTGTGATTTACATTTAGTCTTATTTACCCCATTTTTATATGAAAAGCACCAAAAGTGAGAGAATAGGATCTGGCACTCAAAGCTCAATTTAAACTAAGGCTTCTTGTGGAAAATTTTGCTTTCAGATGCTTACTGAGAATGTCATCCATGCCATTACATTAAATACTTGCATGAATGTTACCCATAATGAAACAGAAGCTAAAGGAACGATTTCTTAAATCAAAATTTCATCCCGCTTCTCCCTAGAGAAGCTGCATTTGCACACGGTTAGCGCGAGGTCTGCCTCGACGGGGTTTGAGTAGGTTCATTGAGAGCAGCTGGTGAATCCTTGTTTTGTGTGCCGGGCACTTGCCCCACAGAGATGATTTAAAGGAGGGTCGACTAGAGATCCTTTCCAAGTCCTGAGGAATCGCTTGTCTCCAAAAATTAACTGAAGCCTTCTGTCCAGCTTGGGCATGGGGACAGGGTCGTTTCCCTTTGGAAAGCCACTTCCACAGCAGAGGGTAGGAAAGCGGAAATGGAAAATGAAGTAGCCCACCCGGTATCAACCTGGGAGGAAAAGAGTCGTCAATAAGGCAGGTAAAGAGAGCCTCGGGAGTAGGGATTTCAAGTCCCTTCTACTCCTCACCCACACGTAAACATCTCAGTCGAAGACCGGGCAGGGGATTTCTGCCCCTGCTTTAAAACCAGGTGGCCGTTTCAGGGTCCCCGCTTGTTCCCCGAGGCCTGGAGCATTTGTGCTCGGTGCCCGTGAGGTGGCGGGTGAAACTGAGGAGGGGTCGGGGACTTCCTTGGTTCAGCCAACGCACGGACCCCACAGGAGATGGGAGAAGCCGGCTTAGAAAATGAGCAGAAGCCAGGCAAGGTGGACGAGGGGAGCTGTGCCAGGCAGGGGATGCCACCCTGCTCCTCCAGCGTCCTAAGATGCTTCCAGGTGTTGTGCCAGAGGAGCAGCCTCCGGGGAGCTGTGGCCCTGGAGCCACTGCTCCTCCAGCATCATCAGATGCTTCCAGGGCCGGCCCGGGGCGCGGGCTTCCAGCGCTGACCTGAGCCGGGTGCCCCGCCAGGGCACAGCCAGAGCAGGCGTTGAACCTTTTTGACTTCTATGATGGGAAGAAGTGTCAGGAAGCCAGAAATAAAATGAAAGAGAAGAAAAAGAAAAAAAGAAAAGAAAAGAAAAATATGTTCCAGAGGCTGGTATTGGGTGCGAGGTTCCCACGAAGATGATCCTCCCTGATTGTTGGTTCGTTTTCCATCTTGGTGGAAAAGATGTGGTTTTTTTTCTCCTCAGAAAAATGGAACTGGGATTTTCAATTTGTCCTTTACACTACTGATTTCATGTATTTTTGAAAATATATTTTCTATTTATTTTTAAAAGATACATAGATCACACAAAATAGTACATTAAAAAATATAGGAGGTTCCCATATACCTCACTCCCCACCTCCCTGACTCCTCCCATGTCAATAACCTCCTCCATCGCTGTGGCACATTCATTGCATTTGGTGAACACATTTTGCAGCACTGCTGCACCACGTGGATTATAGTTCACATTGTAGTTCACACTCTCCCCCAGTCCATTCAGTGGGTTAGGGCAGGATATATAATGTCCTGCATCTGTCCCTGCAATATCATTCAGGACAACTCCAAGTCCCAAATTTGCCCCCATATCACATCTCTTCTTCCCTCTCCCTGCCTTCAGCAGCTCCCACAGCCACCGCCTCCACATCAATGATTCAGTTTCTTCCATTGCCAGAGTCACAACAGTTCCATAGTAGACTACCAGTAAGTCCACCCCAGGCCCTCTTTTATTCCTCCATCCTGAGGACCCTGGGGTGGCGATGTGTGTATTTTGACACTTGAGTCCGTCTTCCCTTCTTTTCTCTGGGAACGGGTGGGCTCACGGTCCCCTGAGCTCAGTGCTCTGTCTGAGACCGGTGAAATGCTCTCTCCTCTAACCAGCAGAACGTAGGTGAGGAAAGGGCGTGGGCCCACGTGCTCTCTGGGGAAGGCATTAATCCACAGATCACTTAGAAAGACAGTTTTATTATTACGTAAGATCCTTTGATTCTGTATAGTCATTCAGAAATACTGCAGAGAATTAATAATGGAAGACATAATTGAGTTATGCTCTCCGGGAGGCCATTAAAATTGTGAAACACTTGTTCTCATTCTTTTAAGGGAAATTTATTATAATACCTTGATTGTGATCTCAGTTAAATTCTGAGAATGAAAAGGGTTGGAATCTGTGAGCTGGGCTTGGGGAGAGGAAGTAGAGAAGCTGGTTTCTTAGGAAGCTTGTGGTGGCAATGAAGTAACAAATGATGATTGCTTGGGGCTCTCCTGTCAAAATTGTAACATCACATTTTGTAACATTTGTGTAGCATTTTTCCTCATTTGACTTTTCATCTGACTGTGACTTTTAAATCAGTTGTAAGTATTAGTGCCTGAAGCATTACAAAATCCTTTTGTTTAGAAGAAAAGCAAGCAAAAGCCTATGCTACATTTATTATCTGAGCACTTCTCTTCACTCTAACCTGCATACTTAGTAATAGTTCATTTTAGATGTGTTGTTTGGAATCACTTTTTAAATATGCAAATGAAGAAGTGATTTTATAGGTGGCAGATTTTTACGTCTTTGTTGGTGTTTGCCCCATGGTATCCTGAACTTCCCCCTTATGTGAAGAGGACGATTAAGTTAACCTGCTTTACTTAAATTAATTTGAATTTGTTCACTAGCATTGCTACCCTAGAAGAACAGAATGCTCTAGAACAATGCATCAACAAAACACACTCAGCCATAAACCAAAAGCCCTGTTCTCTAAGTCATTTTAAACTAAATAATTAAGAATAACATCATTTCAAGGTGGTTTGTCTACCTTCAGATCAGGTTATAATAGTCCTCATGAAAGGCAGTTCATGTATTTGTAAGAACGTTGTGGACTTTTAAATTTATAATCCAGTGACTTTCAGAGCAGGGTAAAACTGAAATATGGAAAACCAGAATGCTTTTGGCATAATTATGTTTTCTTATATATAAATAAAATTAAAGTTCCATCTCTGAGTTCATTATATAAGGAAAATTGTGTGTTCACCGTATTTGAAGGGTGATAGATAGCTAGACCATTTGGGGCACTCTCGAAGAGCTGAATGTGAAGTGTGGCTTCGCAGTGAATTTGGAGGAGGTGGGAGGGGCAGTGTGGCTGAAGGTGTGGTTGCTGGGATGGACGTACAGTTCACACGGGGAGCGTGTCCGTGAGAAGGCCACACTCCACAAAACTGCCGAGGTTTAGGAGCAATGGGGCCATTTACAGAGCAGAAAAGTTCCAGGTATGAGCCTCAAACTGAGAAGAGTTATAAGCCTGCTCTGAATCCCAGGGTTTAATCTGCGTCAAGTTCAGTCAACACTACATAACGTTTTAGGGAGAAAGGACGGGATTTATGTACTTAACCATGACCAGTGATTGTCCAGACCACCTTCTGGCTTCCTTGGTGGGAAGAAGTGCCAGTGGGAAGAGGTCACTCAAAGAACGAAGGGCAGAGACCAGTATCTTCATAAACATTTAATTAAAGCAGATTTGTAATGAGAGCCAACTTGTGCAAGTAATACATGCAAAAACTATAGACACACGGAAGTGAAAGTTGTATGTTGGTGGTGGGGGGTGGCGGGTTGTGATTCACCCTTGACCACACAAACTTGTCTTTTAGAAAATCATTCCAAACTCTAAGAGGGTCATGCATCTCCACCATCCATAATTTATGGGACATCCTTTTCATTTATTCATTCATTCAGGAACTGTTATTGACTGCTCTTGGCGTAGCGAGGGGAAGGCAGGCAAATTAGAAACCTAAGTGGGTAGATCACACCGTTTGCTAGAGAGTCATAAAAGTCATGGGGGAAAAAAAAGGAAAAGCAGAGCAGGGCGAGGGGGGCCGGGGGTGCTGGGAAAGGTTGCGGTTTTAATAGGGTGGCCAGGGAAGTCTCACTGATTCGATGCCATTTAAGCAGAGCCCTGGAGCAGCTGGGATCTCACCATGCGGTGTTGGGGAACGAGCACCCCAAGCAGAAGGAGCTGACGCTGCGGGCGCCCGAGGGGGAGCAAGAGGGAGGTAGGTAGGTGACAGGTGACAGCGGTGGGGGAAGCCCCCAGCACGCAGGGTCCCTCGGCTCCAGGAGGACCTGGTCTGCGCCTCTCGGGCTTGCCCGGACCCCTGCTGCCCGTGGCTTGTGGGCGCATCGCCCCACTCTGCTTCTGTCGCCCCTTATGTTCTCTGTTGTCTGTGGGTCCAAACTGCTCTCTCCTAATAAGGGTTCCTCTTCCACCGTGAACTCTTCTTGACTCGATCACACCCGCCAAAGGCCCTCGTTCCAGGTAGCCTTACACCGCGGGGTTCCCGGTGGACGTGAATGGGGGAGATGCCTCGAGCAGGCCTGGTAGGTCACTGTGAGCTTCGGGCTTTGCTTGGAGCGACAGGAGGCGCCATCGCGGGGTTTGGAGCAGGGCAGTGATGTGTTGGGGGTTATGTCTCAAAGACCCCCTGGCTTCTGTGTAATCCAGGCTACTGCGCCCATCCAGGGAGAAACCCCTGGGATCTCGGCCCCAGTGGTGGTGGGCGTGGGGGGGGGGGCGGGCAGATTCTGCCTCTACCTTTGAAGTAGAGAATCTGGGGAGACTCATGAGTGAGCCACTTACGCCTAACCAGACTTCTAAATCTCAGCGAAGCTGTGTTTTCCTTTCTTGAAAAGATTAAGCATCAACCACAAAAGCCCTTTGCTGGGAGAATGCCTGGAGTGAGGGAGAAAACTTGAGCTAAGTTGAATATTAGCTTTAGTCATAGTTTGAGAATAGGCCCTGGAATAGGTAATTCTGGGTGGAAATGTGGTAGCAGAGGACCATAGAAAAGCCCTCGTAAACAGGTCCAAATTTTAAGGCCTCTGGATGTGTCCACGGGGCCATCAGTGTCCCTGCAGCATTTTTTTTTTTTTGATAGTTTGTGGGTGTACAGAATAACTATACATAAGACGCGGGGTCCCAGGCACCTCCCTCACCAGCTCCTGGCATGGGCGTGGAACCTTTGTTTCCCCCAGTTCTCGCCTCTCTAGTGGGTTGTGGTGGGAGGAGTGAGCCCTGGAGCTCCCCACTCTGCCATCTCCCCACGGCAGCCATTCATAACTACCCCGTCCTCTCGTGGCTCATCGGGACAACTGGTGGGGGAGGATAGAAATAACCCCGTGCTGTCCACGTGGGGGCCGTCCCGCGGGAGCATGTCCCTCTCGAGAACGCCAGCCCTCGGTGTGCCAGGACAGAAGGTCGAGCACTGCTGGCTTAGAGGATGTAGTCCCGCGCTCATGAGTTTTTGAGTAACCAGAAGTCACCTGCTCTAAAACGAGCTGCTAGACGTGGAACCTTTCAAAAGAGCAACGACTTGCAAATGGGTCAGAGCTGGTGGCAGACCCAACACAATAACCGAAAAAATTTTTAAAAAATTTTAAAAAGTGCTGGTGGGGGAGGTGGGAGAAATGTGCCCCTGCCGATTTGGACACCTCAGGATTCCGTGGTGCTGATCACGAACCATCCCTGTTCCACAGGCAGGGCTTGAAAGTGACTCACGAGTGACCAGCCTGTGGCTCTAGGGTAACTGAAAGCAGCACCAAGGACAGAAAGCCAAGATCAGCGTGTCTAATTTCCGGATGGGAAATCTGAAGCGCCGCTCACACACGAAGCAGAGGAAGAAGCCCAGTGCAAATATTGATTTTCAGTTCCTTACATGATTTCTTGGCATAATTTTTTAGAACCTCCCACTTCCATTAGTGAGTGTGTCAGGCTGTATTTCTATAATGCGCCATTGGAATATGCTGTGCCTTTCAGCAGAGGTCGTGTAACTCTTTCAAGGGTGGGTTGCCACCCTTGGTATTATGGTATTTTTTTTTAAAGATTTATTTTATTTATTTCTCCCCTCTCCCTCCATTGTCGGCTCTCTGTGTCCATTCACTGTGAGTTCTTCTGTGTCTGCTTGTATTCTCATTAGGCGGCTCTGGGGACTGATCCTGGGACCTTCTGGAGTTGGAGAGAGGTGATTACTCTCTTGTGCCACCTCAGCTCCCTGTTTTGCTACTTCTTGTTTTCTCTCCTCTGTGTCTCTTTATGTCATCTTGCTGTGCCAGCTCTCTGTGCCAGCTGGCACTCCTGCATGGGGTGGCTTTCCCATGTGGAATGGCACTCTGCGTGGGCCAGCTTGTCCTCACCAGGAGGCCCTGGGGATCGAACCCTGGACGTCCTATATGGTAGACGGGAGCCCAACTGCTTGAACCACAGCCGCTTCCCCCATCATTTATTTTTAATGCGACTGAATATACATACTTGTGCATCCGTTTCCATCAGGTAGACTGTTCTGGTGCTGTAGGTACATGCAGTGTAGAGCAAGGCTATGATTTTCTGTGAGAAGGAAAAGGTGTAATGAAATTCAAGCTGGGATCAGAGACAGAATACACATGTGAAAACTTTAGTTCAGGAATATATGACAGTAAAGTCACAACAGAAGATACTGCTTCCCCATGGCCCGCCCTGCAACCTGTGCATGTTTTAATAGTGGAGTGACTCAAGGCCGCAACTGCTGTTCTCACTGCTGGCACGAGTGTTATTTTAAATTTAAAATCCATCCTGTCGAGTGTGCCACTATAAATTCTATGCCAAAGAGCATCATGAATACAAAGGTTGGAATTACAGCTTTCTAGGGTTCCTTTCTCTAGAGAGGTGTAAAGTACTCCATAAGTGCAAAATAATTTATATGAACCTAGAAACACTGGTTGAATTTTAAAATGTGTTGTGTGTTGGTTCTGTGGTCATGCTACGCAACATCGAGATGCTAACCCAAGGTAGTTTTAGCTTATCTATCGCCTTGGAAAAGTGGAAAAGAAGCCTGCGTTTTTCTACTTAATAAGTCAAACAACTAATGCTTGGCACTGGGGGAAAAAGTACTCTCAGTATTTTCCTCTCTGTGCTAATTTTGAAAATGGAAATACTGAAAATACCAGATAATTAAGAGATTGATCTAATGATATTATAATTTACACTATAAAAATTGTTTTAATCTCTCCTTATATATCTTTAAATGATAAAAATAACCAAGAATAATAAGTGCCAAGAATATAAGTGCAAGAATATATTGCTCACTAGCAATAAACAAATACATAAATGAATGAATAAGAAAGACGAGTACTTACATTGGGCAAGATAACCATTAAAGGTGTTTCACTTCTAAAATGTTGGTCTGATAATGAGGGGAGTGTTTTCGAGACCTCACCTCCCATGGGAACTTCTCCATGATCCCAGAGACCTGGGGGCACTGGCAGCACTTTGCTATCGTGTCGTGTGCACCGTAGACTTCGGTGGTTCCGAGGAATCGGTCACGTCCTGTCTTGTGGGTCCTCAAGCCCAACTAAAGAAGGGCACTGGGGACTGGCCAGGAGGGAGGACGGGATGGAGACGATCAGCCATTGGAGGAACTTGGAGTTGTCGGCGTGTGTAGAAGAAGGACCCATAAAGCCAAGTCCATCCAAACAGGATAAAGACACTGTCACGGGCACCAGCATCTGCCCAACTTGCTGGAGCTGTTGCTCTCCTCCTACTTTAATTCGAGATAGAGGACATACAGTTCCCTGGAGTGAGCCATGAAGATCTCACATGAAGATCAAGGGACCAGCCCCAAGGTCAGTTTCTTTTTTTTTTTTTTTTAAGATTTATTTATTTCTCTCCTCTCACCCCCCACCCTGGTTGTCTGTTCTCTCTGTCTATTTGCTGTGTCTTCTTCTTTGTCCGCTTCTGTTGTTGTCAGCGGCATGGGAATCTGTGTTTCTTTTCTTTGCATCATCTTGTTGTGTCAGCTCTCTGTGTGAGCGGCGCCATTCCTGGGCAGGCTGAACTTTCTTTCGCGCTGGGCGGCTCTCCTTACGGGGCGCACTCCTTGCGTGTGGGGCTCCCCTACGTGGGGGGCACCCCTGCGTGGCAGGGCACTCCTTGCGCGCATCAGCACTGCGCGTGGGCCAGCTGCACACAGCCATGACCTATTCTTGAGTTGGAGACTTCCTGTATCTTGGCTTTTATTGTTTGATTTCTTATTGTTCATACATTGCACCATTCTTCCCAAATAGGTCTCCAGTAATTCCTGGGGCCATTTCCATATTTGTTTGATAATTTCTAGCACATAGTTTAGATCAGTACAGCATATCAGATATAAATTATGGGATAGAGGCGGGGGGGGGGGGATGTATCAAACTACTTGGGAAGTCCTTTCCCTCTCCAACTTATGCAGCTCCTGCACTCCTGTGTTGAGATTCTGATACGTGTCAGAATCTGGCCAGGGCTTGATCGAGTGCAGGTGTGGGATGTGATTGAGAGGAAAGGGGTTCTGGGAGGGAAAAGGTGATAAAACATTGTTTAATCAAATGCAGTTTGAGCAGGTGTAGCTCAGTGGTTGAAAGCCTGCTTACCATGTACAGGTCCCACGTTCAATCCCTGGTACCTCCTTAAAAAATAATAATAAAATAAAATACCCTCCCCCCCGAAGCATGAGCAGAGGACCTCCACGCACAGCCTGGGAGCACGTGTGTCTGGCCCCTTCTGGCTGGTGGTGGCCCTAGGGAATGGCGATCCCGGCACTTGCCCTGCGTGTGGAAGGCTGGGCTCTCCTACAAAACGCTGTGGGAGAGCAGTCGAGCCTGGGGCGAGGGACTGCTGGCTGTAGGAGGCCCAGTGCAGTGCCTACAACTGTGAGGACAGTTTCCTAGGGAGGAGGGGACATTCAGAACCAGGTCAGCAGGGGAATTCCTATGGCCACGCAAGCATGCCCAAGACAAGACGCATTTGCAGAAGCAAACAGGGAGGGCGCTACACTTTGACCTCGTGCTAGTCTCTAAACTCAGTGTATGGATGGGCTCTGAAAGGGAGCACTGGCACAGGTCAATCCGAAAGACTGGGAGAAGTGTTTTCTTTTCTTAGCTTCAAGTTTAAGGATCGACAACTCTGAGTCTAAATCCCATCAATAACACATTAAAATATCAAAATGCCCACAACACTGTACTACCATCATGGTCCAGATTCTAAAAAGGAAAGAAAAAAAATCAAAGTGTTCAAATTTCAACAAAAGTGACAAAACATACAATGAAACAGGAAGCAATGGCCCAGATAAAGCTTGACGATCCAAGCATTAGAAGCCATCAGTGAGGAGGGCCAAACCCGGGGCATACCAGAGAAGACTTAAAGGATGGTCCTAAATATGCTCAAAGAACTAAAAAAAACATGGACAAAGAACTGAAGGAAATCAGGAAAATGAAAGAGAATATCAATAGAAAGTAGAAATGATAAAAAGGAACCAAACAGAGCTGAAGGCCACAGTAAAAGAAAATTTTTAAAAAATTCCCTAGAGGGGTTCAACAGCAGATTGGAGTTGGTAAAAGAAAAACTCGGCGAACTTGAAGATAAGACCATTGAAGCCATTCAGTCTAATGAGCAGAAGGATAAAGAATGAGGAATCAGTGGGTCACCATCAAGCATCCCAGTATGTGCACTGTGGGAGCCCCAGAAGGCAAAGAAAGAGAGTAAGGAGCAGAGAGAACATTCAAATAAATAATGGCTGAAAAGTAACCAGATTTAACAAAAGACATGAATCTACACATCCAGGACACTCAATGAACTCCAAATAGGATAAACCCAACTAGACCCTTGCTGTGGTGTATTTTGATAAGTGGCTGATTGCCAAAGATAAAAAAGGAATTCTGAAAGCCACAGGAGAGAAGCAGTCAAATACCATTGATTGTAAACTTTGGATGACTTGTATACTTTATTAATATGTATCAATAAAATGGATTTGTTTAAAATCATTAAAAAAAGAGAGAGAGAAGCAATATGGTACTTACAAGGGAATCTCGGTAAGGTTAAGTGTCAATTTCTTATTGGAAACCAGAGAGGCAAGAAGACAGAGGGATGACATGTTTAAAGTGATGAAAGCAAAAATTTGCCAGCCAAGATTTCTGTATCTGGCAAAACTGCCTTTCCAAAATGAGGTAGAGATTAAGACGTCCCCAGATAAACAAAAGTTGAGGGAGTCACCACTAGACCCACTCTACAAGATGTGCTAAAGAGAGTTCTGGGAGGGGAAAGGTAGTGAAACACAGTTTAATCAAATGCTGAAAGGACAGTAGACAACAGATTGACAGTTTAATCAAAGTGGGAAATGGAAGGACAATAGACAAGGACGGAAGCCATATGAAGAAGTAACGATCTCCACTGAGGGAAAGGACAGAGGAAAATAAAAATGCCAGTACTTTTGTATTTTTGGTTGGTAACTCCACTTTTTACTTCCTACAGGATCCAAAAGGCAAATGCCTAAAATGAAATGAGAAATCAGTGGTTTTGGACTCATAATGTATGGCCACGTAATTTGTGACAAGAGCTCTAGGAAGGTGGCGGGATGCATGGGTGGAGTTTGCTTATACTACTGAAGTTAAGTGGTATGAAAGCAAACAAGATTGTTATAGATTTATGACAAAGTGTTGGAGAATATGCAAGCTCCTAGGGACAGAGATTAAAGTGCAGGTACCGGGGGTGGGGCCAGGTGGGATGGGCAGGTAATCTATAATGGGAGTGGGGTTTCTGTGTGGGTAGTTGGGAAAACTGTAGTAATGGAAGATGATGAGGGATCAATTCCACTTGACTGGGAGGGGTGGAGAGTGGAAAGTTCTTGTATATATGTTCCCTCAATGAAAAAAATACAGGAAGAGCAATAAAGAGACCACGATGAGCAAGACAGTGAGCTGATGCAACGAGCTGATGTGGTGAGCCAACGCAAGAAGATGACATATGAGATGATGCAACCAAGAGACAGAACGAGGAGACACAGTGAGAGACATAGTGAAGCAGGGAGTGGAGGTGGCTCGGGTGATTAGGTGTCTCCCTCCTGCGTGGGAGGTCCTGCTCCTTTAAAAAAAGAAAAAAAGAGCTAGACCAGCACACTACAAACACAGCAGATGTGAACGATGAGGGGGTGCGGAGAAATAAATAGATACAATAAACCTTTTTTTAAAAATTAAATAGGAAAAACACCACATAAACATTTTAAAAATCTCACTGTTTTAGCCTTTTTTTCCTGTTACGTTAGTTTGCCCGCATTCTAATTCACCTGCACTTTTCTGCTTATTCACACTCACAAGGTCTTCCAGCAATTCAGTCCTATCGAAGCGGCATTTCAATCTGCAGAAACTTTTAGCCTAAGTGTGAGCTAAGCATTCAGGGTACTTCTTCCTCCAGATTGTTTATGGAACTGTTGGCACTAACCTTTGGGGGACTTCTACTCATATTTCACTGTTTGGGGATGCATTTGTCTTCCATGTCCAGCTGACATTTATGAAGCCCCTACTATGTGCCAGATTCTATTCTGGGTGCTTTTACTTACATTACCATGTTTAATTCTCAAAACAACCCAGTGAGGTGACTACAGAGATAAGGCTCACCGTGGTGGAATAACTTGCCCTGGAAATGACCAAGCAGGTGGCAGAGCCAGGATGGACTTTAGTGAGGGGCATGGAACAGAAACCAATAGAGAGAATTACAGATTGCGCTAAGCGCTAAGAAGGAAGCAGTGTATTCCATAGTGACTGCAGAGGCAACCAAACAGGAAGCTGACATTTAAACTGGAACCTGCGAGATGGTGGGAGTGAAGGAGCTACGGGCCAGGTGAAGAGGTTTCATGTCAGGTAAAGACACTAAGGCTGGATGTGCTCTAGAAGCCGGACAGTGCGTCTGCAGCTTCCTGAACCAAGGGACCAGCGACAAGGAGTGACCTTGGAGAGGCAGGCAGTGGAGCCAGGTTATGCTCGGTACTGAGACGGAGTAAGGATTTTATTCCAAAGGCCACGCAAAGCCGAGGAAGGGTTCAGTGAGGAGGTGACATCATCGATTTACATTTTTAAAGAGATGGTGCTTTTCTCGTTGCTAAATGAATCTTTAAAGGACAGGTGGATCAAATGTTTGCAAGCTCCCCTGGCACCAGGATTTCAGTGCTTGTGTTAGGATTGGCTTTTATGGAGCTGAATGAGCCCATCTTGGAAACCACGTGTTCTGGATTCAGCTTCTGTGCCAGGAACCCTGATCCGTGCGCTTTAGGCTCTGAAACGAGTTACCTGTCCTCGACAAATAGTTCCTACAAATCCCCGGGGAAATTTATTTTTAGCATGGCTTTTGCCCTAGGTTTTAAAAGTCACTTGTTTTATTAAGATAGGATTTAAGGCGATATTAGAGGAATTGTCCTGACTGATGTTGTAGTGATGGTTACAGGCCATTATGTATCTTGTCATAACTTACAAAAATGTGTGGGAGTTTAAGCTTCAATGTAAACCGTAATCCACACTTAGTGGCAACACTCCAATAGGTGCTCATCAATTGTAACAAATGTTCCACACTGGTGAAGGATGTTGTTAATGTGGGAAAGGGTGGGAGGGGGAGGGAGCGGGGCATAGGGGAATCCCTTATATTTTTATGTAACATTTTTGTCATCCAAGTATCTTTTACAAAAATTTAAAAGCATATTTTAAAAAAGACAATATTAGAGCCAGAGGGACCTTTGAGTGAAGCGCAGCTGTTTGGCTACTCTCAGGATGAGGGTCACACATACTGGGAGGACTGGCCAGAGGCCAGGGTGCCACGACCAGCTGGTGAAGCACAGAGGCTGTAGGGAAAGACCATTTCAGCAAGTTCAAGAAGCAAGAGAGCTCAGAGGGTGCGTGCAGGGCAGGGGAGGGGAGAGAGGTGGAGAAGAAACAGGGACTGGAATTGTCAATAACATGTCAGTGCATCTGAGGATTTTAAAGGAAAGGACACTTGATAAAGAATTAAAGTGTCAGTAGATCTGTTGTAAAGGCAACGACTTTAAAAACATTTATTAGGAAGAAAATAATAAGAAGACAGTTGGGAACAGACTGGATATACCAATGTGAATTATAATATTTTTCCAAATGTGTCATTAAAATGATCTCATGACAGCATCATCCGCTACCAGGATTCACGAGGATGGTTTGAGGCATACCACCTGCTGCCCAAATTTTGAGTCGAATACTTTAAAACTGAGCGAGAGCTTGGAAAGTAGCTGAAATGACATAGGATCTTGCTTCAAGGGATTCCCACTGGCCAGTTTTGCCAAAGAATTCACTATCAATTTGACAAAGTATTTCAAGGAGAAAAGAGCAGTTGCTCATGTTAGAGCACACTGAGACTTGGGAATTAGCTGAGGAGGGGGATGGATAACCATGACAGGAAAAGTGTCAGTGGAACATTGGGAGTGAAAGCCCGGCTGGAGGTGACTGAGGGAGTACTGGGATGTTGGGGTAGAGCCAGTGAAATTTGGGTGATTTTTAAAATAAGTTTTCCCGTGAAGGTGAGCAGAAAAATGTGATGGCAGCTTTTGTTAGTACAGGCAATATTAAAGCATACTGGTGCTGTTACTAATACTTTTTGTCTTAATCGTTTCCAATCTGAGCTGTTTTTATTACTTAATTGAAAATGTTTTAATGACTACATCTTTGTTTTTTCAGTTAGTTTTAACTTCCAGCTAAAACAATCTTGTGAACTCTAAGCTTTTCGAGGACAGGGATGGACTTTTACTTACTGCTTTACCCTTAATGGTATAAGCATAGTATAGTCAGCGAATGTGTTTCAATAAATGAATTAAAGGTTCACAGAGAGAATCGAGCTTGTCCATAAAGTCATCCTGAAGTTCCATTCATCACAACCAGATTTGTAATTTTTGGTTTTCTTCATTACCAGATTATTTATATGGGGCCAAGATCTAGCTGTGCCAGACAGTTGGTTTCCATAGAAAAGTTACTCAGGGATGAAGGGCGAAGCACAGTGCTGGACGCTACAATCATGGCGCAGTGTGAGGAAGACGTGAGAGACTATAATTTGCCTGAGGAGCAAAAGGCAGTCGAGGCCAAGTATCCTCCAGTCACTCATCCAGCTGGTGTCCAGCTCCATGCATGGGGGATACGCTGGAGGAAGCATTGAGCAGTGTGCAGTGGCCATGTTTGGTTACATGACAGATACTGGGACTGGTGAGCCCCTTCAAACAGTAGAAGTAGAAACCCAAGGAGATGACTTACGTCTCCTCTGTTCCACTTCTTGGAGGAGTGGCTTTATAAGTTCAGTGCCGATGAGTTCTTTATACCCCGGGAAGTGAAAGTGCTCAGTATTGATCAAAGAAATTTCAAATCACGGTCAGTTGGGTGGAGAGAAGAGTTTCCATTGTCCCAGCACCCTCAGGGAACTGCAGGCAAGGCAACAACACCTTCAGCAGTGCAGGTCTACTGTGAGGAGAAGCCAGAAGTTTTTGTGATCGTTGACATTTACGATACAAAGAAAAGCCTCCTGTGAAGAACTATTTCCCTTCCTTTTGGGAGGAGACCATGATTTAACTTCTACATTATCTGTTGATCTGTGGAAACTTGCAGAACAGAAGTTTTTTGACTTAGTACACCTTTCAGAGATGGACTATCAGGGCCCAGCTGTGGTCTGTATTACCCAAACATTCAAACTGTAAAGACTCCTCCAGGTGGTAATTATGGCCCCTTATTTATTCATTTCCTGCTGCAGCAGCAGGTTCCTCACATCCTTGTATTGGAAATCGAACCCTCCAGCCTAATCGTGAAAGGGATCACAAAGGGGCAGCCCAGGAGACTCCGTATCCCTGAGGGAACCTGCCCCAGGACCCAGGTCCCACTGCCCGCCCTCAAGCCCCAGCCTGTTCCTCCGAAGCCGCTACCAAATCCAGCTTGAGGAAAAGAATAATTTGAGAAAAAAAACATTTCTACACCTAGAATTTTGCTTTTCAACTCTATTAAGACATCTATTTTCTATATGTACCTTAAAAGAGAATGCTATGAGACAGAAAAAAAAAAGTTACTCAGTATATGCAGTAATGGTAGGTGATTGCTATAAAAGAGAGAGTTTGAATTTGAAGACAAAAAAAGAAAAGAAAAGAAAAGAAAATTCAGACAGGGAAGCAGACGTGGCTCAACGGATAGAGTGTCTACCTACCATACAGAGGGTCCAGGATTCGATCCCCAGGGCCCCCTGGCCCATGTGGTGAGCTGCCCACACGCAGTGCTGCTGTGCACAAGGAGTGCCGTGCCCTGTAAGGAGAGCCGCCCAGCGCGAAAAAGCCCAGCCTGCCCAGGAGTGGGGCCACACACTCACAGAGGCAAGATGACGCAACAAAAAAGAGACACAGTTTCCCAGTGCCACCGGATAATGCAAGTGGACACAGAAGAACACACAGCACATGGACACAGAGAGCAGACAATGGGGGGGGGAAGAGGAGAGAAATAGATAAAATAAATCCAAAAAAAAAAAAAAAAGAAAGAAAATTCAGATTAAGAAATAGAAAGCTCACAGTAACAACATACATTTACAATAAAAATACCCCACAGCCAAATTTTTCTAGAAACAATTGTGTAACTGTTCTCTGCTAAGGTAAGGGGGAACACACATGTTTGTACCTACTTCATGAAGGCATATTTTAATAGCCGAAGGTTTTGATGTACAACCTTCGGCTGATGTACAACAGCAACAACAAAAAAAATCACTCTTATCATTTCTAAACCGATGGACCAAGTTGCTCCCAAAATACGGTTCTTGTAGATCTCCATTGTGCTTATGGCAAACAGAAACATCCTTGGTGCTGCGGATTGCATCCTGTTCCCCGCAAAAGCCATGCTCAGGTCCCAGCCCCTGTTCCCATGGTGTGAACCCATTTGTAAATAGGACCTTGGCAGGTGTTAGTTAAGATGTGCCCACACTGAATGAGGATGAGCCCTCATCCAAGAGGCTGAAGTCCTCGTAAGCAAAGGAGACCAGGCACAGAGAGAGGAGCCATGGGGAGCTGCCAGAAGGTGGAAATCAAGGGAACCCAGAGGAGAAAAGAGAAGGCACCGCCATGTGCATTGCCGAGAGCTGAAAAGGCAAGGGCCAAAGATGGCCATCCAGCCTGGAGAAGCTGGCCCTGGAGGGAGCCAGCCTTCTGGCTCTGCACCCAGAAGCTCATGCCTGCCTGTGGTTAAGCCTGCCCATCCCACGGTGTCTGTGCTGACAGCTTGGAAGCTAAACACGGGACCTATGATGATTTCCAGTTCCCACTTTCCCAATAGAAAGTGCACTCTTCTTAGGCTCTTTCAACAAGTCAGAGTTCTTGTTGCCTGGCTGTGCAGCAGTTGACATCAGATAAGAGTTTTAGGTTCTGGGGCCATATTGGATAAGTAGAGCTCGACAGCAAGACATTATGATTGTGTGCCATGGACCTTAAAGAAATCAAATGTAGGTGAAGTTAGATAAGTGTTTGAAATGAAAACTAAAATTGCCACCCTCAGGGTCACTGCTGCATGTTGTGGGAGGTCCCCAGCTGTGCCAGCGGGTAAACGTTTTAGTGTAACACAGTAGTACTCATTCCCAAGAGTAAATTGCATCTATTTTGTTTGGGGGTGTATGAAATGTAGGTCTTTTTAAGAACTAATTGTTATCTGTTCCTGAAGCTAAAGAGCGTCACATCTTAAATAGATCTTATGTCACTGATAAGAGAAGTTCTCACTTGAACTAAGTGGCACATCAAGAATGGAGATTTTATGTCTCATCATTCCTTTGTGCTAAAAATGAGTACCACCTTTTTTGTTTATACCGAGCAAGTTTCTGTCATGACACATCTATATAAAGAGCAATTTATGAGATATTGAGACTTAAATTATTTCTTACCTTTTATTTTCATTTGTAAAATCTGCCTTTATTCAAAATTTAGCATTTATTTCTTTCAAAGCAAGTCCAAAGATTACTTTTCTCCTTGTCATATTTCTTCATTTTTTAGTCCCCTTACCTTACATATTGTAGTTGTTAGGATTAGCAAAAGTAAATATTTTAAATTTCAAGTGTTCGTATTTTTGGCTTGCTGTGCGCCACACGTTATGTGTCTCATCCCTTTTCCTTCTCACAGCAGCCCTAATGAGATGAAGGGCCGTCACACTCATTGTGAGGCAAGAGTGGGCCAAGGTGCCAGCAGCAGGGGGCAGAGATGGGCTCAGCGTTGCCTGGCTCTCCAGAGCCTTCACTCTGCAGTACTCTTATGCTGAGGATTATCCTCCTTTTTGTTTTGGCAAATTTAACTGTACAAGAGTAAAAGACCAAGGAAGAACCGAAACTAGGAGGGAAAAAAAAAGCTGTAAACTTCTAAAACCTTTGTGTTTTCAAAGTTGCCTGAAGCTCAGTGGAAGACAGTGTCTCCTCCAGCGCTTTCCTGCTCAAAGGAATACAAAGCACGTTGTGCCTTCTCTCCCTCCTTTAAAGTGTCTCTTCTTTGCCTCTGGAGAAATATACTAGCAAGGGACTGTAGCGAAGATTATTATTTTTTTATTAATAATTCAGTTTCTACAGTGTGCTAAGCTGACATGTAAGAAAAATAACGTCTTTCTTGAGGTTTTCAGCCCCATGAAGAAATAATATTTCTCATGTGCCTGCTTTGGTATTCTCTTTACAAGGGATTCGACCGCTGTGCTGTTCTTCTGTTTGTCTAAGTCACTTTTTAATTCAGTAAACATTTATGGAGCAGATGCTCTGTGCTCTAATAAAGGAATTAACTCTAATGTGAGGCAGTGGAGCATTTTTGGCATACGCATGAAATTTTAAAATTGATAGCAAAAGAACTTCTGGGATAGAATTAATTAATGATTTATCACTTGTGACTTTGAGTAAAGCTCATTTGTCTCCGTTTTCTTTTTATAAAAAATAGAACTGAATATATTAATTTACCTCAATAGCTGGTTTTAAGAAAATGTGACAAAATGGCTATAAAACACCTGAAATTTCTATATGTTGGTAGTTAGAGAATAGATATCAGCGTAATTTTTAAATAGACCAAAGTGAAATTCAGTTAGTGAAGTAAAAAAAAAAAGAATACTGCAGTAATACTTAAATTTTGCATTAAAACTAATAGCTATTTTTGAAAATCTGTCATAAATGTGTTGAGTATTGCTATTCAAGTCCTATGTTGATATAATCAAATTACATTTGACTCACCATCTACATTTTTTAAAATGAGTCAATATTTCCCATAAATTATATATGTACTAGAAAAATATCTGTGACCAAAGCAACTTTTTTTGGGGGGGGGATACCAGGGGCCAGGGATTGAACCTGGGACCTCATATGTGGGAAGCTGGTGCTCAACCACTGGGCCACCTTGGCTTCCCTGTAGTTGGTTTTCTCATTTGTTCTGTTAGTTGTTTGTTTTGTTTTTTTCAGGAGGCACTGGGAACCGAACCCAGGACCTCCCATGTGGGAGGCGGGCACTCAGCTGCTTGAGCCACATCTGCTCCTACCCTCTTCTGTTTAAGCAGTCTCCTAAGATTAATAACATTTGTATTTGAAAAGAAGATTGTCTTCCACATGTTTTTAGATAATGAAAAGAAACTTTGAATTTGACAGCTCTTCCATTATACTGACTCTTACAAGGTGAACTACTTACCACCTAATTAGATAAACATGGTTAAGAGGATATTAATTTACTTGGTATCATAGAACAAAACCTAGCACATGAGCAGATGTGGCTCAAGCAGTTGGATGCCGCCTACCACATGGGAGGTCCTGGGTTTGGTTCCCTGTGCTTCCTAAAGAGGAAGACAAGCAAGACAGCAAGCTGACATGACAGGCTGGCACAGCAAGATGATGCAATGAGATGACGCAACAAGGAGACACAACATAGAGACATGAGAAACAAAACAAGTAGAGAGTGTATGTGGCTCAAATGATTGGGCATCCTCCTCCCACATGGGAGGTCCTGGGCTTGGTTCCTAGTGCCTCCTAAAAAAGAAGACGAGCAGATACAGAGAGCACACAAAGAAAAGACACAGAGAGCAGATACTGAGTGCAAACAATGAGGGGTAGGGAAATAAATAAACTTAAAAAAAAAAAAACCTAGTACAATTCATAAATCTTTTAATGAAGTAGATCAATATGGAAGATTTGATGCTGTTTTTACTCAGTGCCAAGTCATAAAATTTTGCTGGTGTTTATTACTGAATCATTTGGAAATAGTTATGCAACTTTATTTGCAACATATATAACAGCTGTGGTATTACTGTCTAGAATATATAAAAAGCTTTTCCAAATAGTAAGTGAAAGGCAAGTGACCAGTAGTAAAATGCTAATTCACTCAGAAGAAATAGAATGCACCAGTCATTATATTTTGAAAATAATGCTAAATTGTCCTAGTAATCAGGGAAATGAATATTTAAACAATGATATTTTGTTTTCACTTATGATATTGGCCAAAATTTAAAAGTTTGGTTTTTATGGTTATGGGAAACTAGACCCACTTATAAACTTGGTGGGAGTGAAACTGGATTACAGCCGTTTAGACTTCCACAGTTTATACATTTTATTGGAATTATTTGCTATAAGCGTGTATCCATAGATAACTTGTTTCATTTCAAAACAAAACTTTAAGTACATTTAGAGAAATACAAAATGTGAATGGCAAAAAAAAAAATAGCCTTAGAAGAATGTATTTGAATGCCTATTCTACCAGTTTAGTGAGTCCAGATGAAAAAGCTCACCAGTCCACACTGACTGTGTGTATTTTTAAACTGCATTTTGTTTTAGTGTTTCCAATTCTGACAGCCAGAGTCAGGGGCTGGCAAATACACTTTCTTTAAAACATCAGCGCCTCTGGGATGGGTTATGAAGAGTCATGCATGTATGTATAAACGCACAAATCCACTCAAGCTGCTTCCCCGTTTCCTTCGAGTCACTGAGGCTGGACGTTTGACGAGTTGTCCACTTGGGAGCACTTTTGAGGACGGGGAGGGCAATGGCTCCGGGGGGCGGGGAGGGCAGCCTTACTGTAACTCTTTCCCGGGAGTCAGGGATTACCCGCTTCAGGGGTTCTGCGAGAAAATCAGCCCTGACTCGCTGTCTTCGATTTGCCTGCGGCTCATGGGACCTGCCACTTGTAAGTCAAAGGCTAGCTGCCCCCGTCCCATCCTGGGATTGAGAAGCGAGGCCATGTGTAACGCAGCAGCACCAAGGCTGGTAAAGCTGAAAATGCTGCATCAATTGGGCTGAAAGAGAGCGCTGAAGAGGGGCAGGGGAGCTTCGCAGCCCGAGCCCTGTCGGATTTCCCGGCCCCTGTGCAGAGGGGAGCGCAGGGGTCACAGGGAGAAACCGCCAAGAGGCAAATTTCAGCGTCCCCTAAGGGAGAATTTTCTCACCCCTGGAGCAGTCCCACAATGAAATGGGCAGCTCGCCACGCCTGAGGGCTCCTGCTCGCTCTGGATACGAGTACAACTGAGATTGAATGGCTCTCTGGGCCGGACGCAGGCTGGGTTCAGTGGCCTTACAAACCCTCAGCGTCACCCTGGGGCCCCAGGGCTTCCTAACGCGGAGAAACCTCATTTCAGGACTCAGCTTGGAATACTGTACCCCTCTGAAAAGCTGAAGAGGAGTGAAAATACATCAGTAAACAAGTCAGGCCTTGCCTTGGTACAACTTGGTTGAACCTTCCAAAAGACTTTATTATTTTTTTTTCTTCTTTATATTTTTTTAACGTTACATTAAAAAATATATGAGGTCCCCATATACCCCCACCCCCCTCCCCCCACTCCTCCCACATCAACAACCTCTTTCATCATCGTGGCACATTCATTGCATTTGGTGAATGCATTTCAGAGCGCTGCTGCACCACATGGACAGTGGTTTACATTGTAGTTTACACTCTCCCCCCAGTCCACCCAGTGGGCCATGGCAGGACACACAATGTCCAGCATCTGTCTCTGCAGCACCACCCAGGACAACTCCAAGTCCTGAAAATGCCCCCACGTCACATCTCTTCTTCCCTCTCCCCACCCTCAGCATGGACTGTGCCACTGTCCCCACATCCGTGCTACAATTTCTTCCATTACTCGTCACAGTAGTTCCATAGTAGAATTTCAGTCAGTCCACTGTAATCCATAAGAACTTATTATTAATACAAACAAAGACCAAATGGGAAACAAGACAAGTAGATAATTGGAAGGCAGCCAGCTGCCCAGATGGGTAAATCCGGTTCCTTGTCCCTGCTTGTTTGCGTCCTGTGGTATCTGTCCTAGCCTACCTGCCACCTGGGCAGGTTTAGGGGACCCCTAGGGCCTGCCCACTGCTGCCCCCTCATCATTCAGGAGGCGGCCGGCCCCAACAGTTGGTACCTAGAGAAGGTTGAAGAGTGTGTGCTGTGGGCACTCCCCTGTAGTCTTTCCGCAGAGCGAGCCCGGCGGCTGCCAGCCCGTGGATGTCTCTGGAACCATAGTGGGTTTGGGGAGCGGTCAGTACTGGAGCAGGCCCTCGGGGCACCTGGAAGGGGCTTTGCTGAGGAGGCCAGAGCTGAAGGCCAGCGGAAGCAGCGGGAACCACTGCCTGTGTCTTCTCTCCCCCAGGGCGCGCCTCCCCTCTGCTGAGGGCGGAGTGGGGGGAGTGGGGAGTGGGGTATATGGGAACCCCTTATACTCTTTAACATTTTATGTGATTTATGTCTCTTTAAAAATAGATTAAAAAAAGAAATGCAAAACTAGGAAGGATCAGTAAATACCACAGATAGAACTAGAGCCAAGCTGACTGTTGACCAGTAAACTGAAAAAAATAAACATAAAGAATGTTGAATTGAGGGAAGCCAAATTATCAGCCTGCTCAAGTGCCCTGACTCCGGCAGGCCCTGTCTTTGCTGTCATCTCTGAATAACCTGTCCCCTGTCTCTTTTTTCCTGTTTGCTTCTATAGTGTCCATGGAAAACATTGGAGAACAAGGTAAAAGACATTCTATTTTATGGCTTTATATATTGTAGATATAAAAGTTTAAAATGGCTTGCAAAGACAGGTGCTGTTCGTTGAGGTTTGTTTGGGATCAGCACTCTGCTTTGAGAGCGGGGAGACACTTAGAGGCAGCGCATTTCTGAGCCCCGAGCTGTGCCAGGCACGGGGCGTGGCTGCACCTGCGCCGCGGATTCCAGCGGCTTCGCGGGCCCGGCTAGCAGCCACCTGCTGCCGCACCTCGGGGCGCTGCCCGAAGCCCGACTGGCCCATCTGATGTTAGGGCCTTACTGGAGGATTCTATATTTTTTTGTTTTTCTCGTTTGATTTTATAAATGGGAACAGCATTATTCTTTAGGAAAATTAAAACCTGCAATTGAAGTTTTCGAATTCCAAACATGGATATTTTTAAATGACCATATTTCATTCAATTGTATCTTACAGAACTGAATGATATATTAATATATTATCCAGAATGAGTCATGACCACTGTATGCAGAAGTAATATTTTATTGTTGTGTAATACTTCAAAGCTTTAAAATGTCATGCAGAGTGTGTTTATATACATCACCCGAAAAATGGATTCAGAGGGCTTTTCTTAACAGTTGTTCTGTGTGATGAATAAGGCAGGGGAATGCTTGTTGTAAAAACTCTCTTTTTGTTTAGAAAGTCTCTTTTTAAATATGTCATTCAAACTACTCCTTGTCAGTAAAGCAAAGTTCTTAAAGCTTGCATGTCTTAGCATCTGTTTAATGCTGTGATTATTCTTTGAAAGTGCAGGCATAACTGCTTATTTAAAGCACAGGAAAGGGCCCTGTTAGCCCTTTGGCCAATAGTTAGACCTGCCTGCAGGTGGCAGGTTTCCAAACCTTGGCATAGATCTAAATATGCATTTCTAGGGTTATGTTTTGTTTTTTAATTCTTGATTTTAGGTGTAATAAATATCGGTTGGGTTGTGCTTATTCCAGTAGGGCATAAATGAAGTTTTATAAATTATTACAATCGGTAATTTGGATATTTTAGAACACACAGCTCTTTTGTGAATATCATGATTTTAGCATGTATTTTCAAATTACAATGATAATTGTGTTTCTTTCATTTTAGTTGTGTGCCTAATTGCTTATCATCTCCTTTTTGCAATGTTTGTCTGGTCCTACTGGAAAACTATCTTTACATTACCAATGAATCCTTCAAAAGAAGTAAGTTAAAATAATTATGAAAGTTATCATAAAGATGGAAATCAATAATACTGATGTTTGAAGAATGAATTTAATGTCTTTTTATCAGTGATCTAAACATTGAATATTTGTGGTGATTTTTTGGATTTTATTTTTTTAATTACTAAGCCTATTAGTAAATATTTGAATTTTTACTTGGCAAATAGTATTTTTGCACTGATGAATATTATATTTCTAATATTAAATCTGTTATGTGTTCCGTTTCCACTTTAGGGTCAGACATGGGAATGGGTATAGACATACGTATGTGTTATATTAACAGATGAAGCTGAAAGGTGGACATATTGCTATTGTAATTATTTCACTAACGGTGTATTAGTTGGCTGTCAGCCACCACCAACAACAAAAATAATGGCTTAACTGATCTTTCCTACATTTAAACAGTCTGTAGAGAGTCCACATATGCCAGGTACCCAGAGCAATATGTTGTTGCTTTGCCATGAGTTGCATTCCTAAGGTAGCCTTCTTGGCCTGAGATGGCTGCTCCAGTTCCAGCCATCATGTCTACATTCCACCCACCAGGCTAGTGAGACTATGAAAGAAGAGGAGAAATAAATGCTGTTCCCTTTAAGGACACTTTCTGGAGGTTGTTGATATTAATACCATTTCCAGGGACATTCAGAGCTAGGTAAATGGCCACGTCTCCTTGCTTGGAAGGCTGGAGTGTGTCGTTTTTCCTGATGGCCGTGGTCCCCAACCGTGGAGGAAGGGCAGGGCGGGTGCTGGGAGGTAGCCACAGGGAGCTGTTACAGCAGGTCTTACGCAGAGTGATTTGATCTGGCTGGCATTCTGAAAAGGTCAGTCTGATTAGCTCTTTGTTTCTGAGTCTCTGGTCCTAGTTAAAAGTTCTTGGAACAAAGGACTGTGTGTTTTCCATTTTTCTGTCCTTGGCATTCAGTCCGGTACATGTTGGTCCAATAGAAGCGAATTTTGCCGCTAGGAATAATGGAATCGTCTTAGGCCAAGCTCTGTTTTGTGTTTTGAAGCCCCGGGGTCACTGTAGATGGGGACGCCTGCGGCTGCGGTCCAAGAGGTCGGTAGACGGCCCTTGTAACTTGGGAAAGGACATTAAAAACACAGCTCGGGACACTGGCCCGTGGTGACCTGAACGCCGGCCCAGAGCGTTGAGACACGGCCTCTTTCCTCCTGCTTCCCGTTTCTTCCCGCCCTCTGACCTCCCTCCTGCGGGCTTGCTCCTTTCCATCAGCCCTTGCCTCCCCCTGGCCGTCCCTCCAGGTCTGGAGGAAAATGCCAGCTCCTCTCCAGGCTGTCGTCGCTCTCCCCGCAGGCTCTGTGTTGACAACTTCCAGATGGATTTCCAGCTTCGGACTCTCCCCTGAGCGTCCAACTCACGCATCTGCCCGTGATGGTCGAATATCTTCTCAATCTTTCCACTCTCGAGTCAGATCCAGCGTGTCCACGACCGAAGTCGTCAGTCTCTCCTTCCTCACACTGTGACCCCCGCTTCTCCGATCGGTCACTGCGCCGCCCCCCGCCTGCAGCCGTGCTCCCACTCCCTCCTCCCCGGCCTCCGAGGCTGCTGACGTTTTCCCTTCCTAACTTTTCTTTCTTGATTCCAACCCTTCCTTTCATGGCTGCCCTAATTCTGGAGCTTCACATCTCCCTTCTGAGACTTGCCTGTCATCCCCTTGTGGTCTGCTCTGTGTCCATTCTTGCCTCGATCTCCTTCCTCCTTGAAGCTGGAGTGATCTGTCCAAAAAGAAAGCTGACAGTTTCACACTTCTGCATGGATCTTCCTACACCCCAGAGAGTAAAGGCCAGTCTCCTTCATCAAGCAGCCTGCTTCAGTTTGGCTTCCTACTTCATGCGCCTGCAGGTTGTAAGCCCACGTCGTTCTGTGTGCATCACGCCACTCTTTTATTTCTACAATGGACTTGCCCCCTTTCTCATCCAAGTCGTTCTTTTCCATCCACACTGGCAGCTACTTCTCGGTCCCCTTCCCCGGTTTCTCATCATCTCATGAACTTCACAAGCATTGGCTTGCCTCGGGCTCAGTCTCTGGACTTCTTCTCCACAAGAGTAATTTTGATCTTACCAGTTCTACAGCTTCATATGCCACCTCACTGCGACAGCTCTCACATTAACAGCTTCAGCCTGGGTCTCTCTCCCTCAGTCCAGACTCATTTGCAGCTACCTGTTTGACATTTAGTAGGCACTTCAGCTATGCTAAAACCAACTTCTGATTTCCCCAGCCAGTTCCTTAATCCCCTATTCCTGTCGTTTTCCCTGTCTCAATATGGCAGCTCCATTCTTCCAAGTCATTGGGGCAAAAACCGTGGAGTCAGTCACGACGACTCTTTTTCTGTCACCGGTAAATTCTGTGGCCACTTCCTCAGCATACATCCACAGCGTGACTTTTGCCTCTTGCTGCTGCCATGCTAGTCCATGCTCCAGCATCTCTCACTGGTTGATTTGCCTCCTGTTTATCTCCTTGTTGATCCCTCACTGGTTGATTTGCCTCCTGTTTATCTCCTAGTTGACCTCTCACTGGCTGATTTGCCTCCTGTATCTCCTTGTTGACCTCTCACTGGCTGATTTGCCTCCTGTTTATCTCCTTGTTTCCCTCTCACTGGTTGATTTGCCTCCTGTTTATCTCCTTGTTGATCCCTCGCTGGTTGATTTGCCTCTGTTTATCTCCTTGTTGACCTCTCACTGGCTGATTTGCCTCCTGTTTATCTCCTTGTTTCCCTCTCACTGGTTGATTTGCCTCCTGTTTGTCTCCTTGTTGATCCCTCACTGGTTGATTTGCCTCCTGTTTATCTCCTTGTTGATCCCCCACTGGTCGATTTCCCTCCTGTTTATCTCCTTATTTCCCTCTCACTGGCTGATTTGCCTCCTGTTTATCTCCTTGTTTCCCTCTCACTGGTTGATTTGCCTCCTGTTTATCTCCTTGTTGACCCCTCACTGGTTGATTTGCCTCTGTTTATCTCCTAGTTGACCTCTCACTGGCTGATTTGCCTCCTGTTTATCTCCTTGTTGACCTCTCACTGGTTGATTTTCCTCCTGTTTATCTCCTTGTTGACCTTTCACTGGCTGATTTGCCTCCTGTTTATCTCCTTGTTTCCCTCTCACTGGTTGATTTGCCTCCTGTTTATCTCCTTGTTGACCCCTCACTGGTTGATTTGCCTCTGTTTATCTCCTTGTTGACCTTTCACTGGCTGATTTCCCTCCTGTTTATCTCCTTGTTTCCCTCTCACTGGCTGATTTGCCTTCTGTTTGTCTCCTTATTGTTCCCTCACTGGTAGATTTCCTCCTGTTTAGCTCCTTGTTGATCCCCCACTGGTCGATTTCCCTCCTGTTTATCTCTTTGTTTCCCTCTCACTGGTTGATTTGCCTCCTGACAGTTTCCCTCACTCTCACCCTGACCCCTCCTGTGTATTTCACCCCAGCAGCCAGAGTGGACCTTTAGACACACAAGCAGAGCCTGTCATTCTGCTCAGCACTGTCCAGGAGCCCCTGAACTCACCAACAGTAACAGCGTATGCCCTGCGAGGCCCTAAAGGCCCCCCGCCGCTCCAGCCCGCTTTTGCCCTGGCCGGTGCTCCTTCCTGTCCCAGCATCATGTTTCTCTCGACCTGGGTCACCCTTGCCGAGGGTCCCGCATTGCCACGCCCCTCGCCCTCTTCGTGTCTTGGCTCAAATGGTGCATACCGCTGAGACCCCATGGGAGCTCTGTGTGGGGTGGCCTCCCTGCCCGGCATCCCCTCTGCAACTTGGCACGTCGCACCTGCTCCTCACTCATTTGCTTGTTGCTTTATTTTTATACCACCAGAAGCCCCACAAGGCATGGACTTACCTGTTCTGTTCACTGTTCCCTTGCCACTGCCTAGGACAGTGTCGAACCCACAAGAGGCGCTCAGTAAATATTTGTTAAGTGACTGAAAGAAGGTAGGAAAGCAGTTGTGGTCACAGATGCAATTCCTCTTGGAAGCTGTGCCAGGAAACGTCGAGGTGACTACTAATTTCTCCCTGAAACGGTACGAGAGGTAATCTGCTAAGAATGGCGAGGTTTGGGAGAGTAGAGAAGATTTGAAACACTGGGTGGAGGGAGTGGAGAAGCGAAATGAGAGCGAGGCACAGAGGGAGCAGCCTTGCTAAAGGAGCAGTCATCACGGGGGATGGGGATTTGGAGCCACACCAGCTTTTGGGGGGAGTTTTTCTCCAAAAGACATTTCGTACGACTGTGTGAGACGTTTTTATTTACTACCATTTTACAATAGAAGCAAAAATCTCTGAAGATTAGGTAATTATCATAAGGCATCTCATGCTAGAGTGTGGCAGAGCTAAGATTCAAGCCAAAGTCCTTTTTTCTGAGGTACCAGGGCTGGGATTGAACCCAGGACCTCGTATGTGGGAAGCCGGTGCTCAACCACTGAGCCACATCAGCTCCCCTGTGTTGGTTTTTTCATTTGTTTGCTTCTTGTTTGTTTTTTCGTTTTTAGGAGGCACCAGGAACCGAACCCAGAACCTCCCATGTGGGAGGCAGGTGCTCAACTGCTTGAGCCACATCCACTCCCAAACCGAAGCCCTTTGGACTGTCAAGGCCACGTTCTCTTGACACCCTGCTCTAGTGCGGGGAGGGGCAGGTGTGCTCAGCAGGTGTTTGGAGCATGGGGACCAAGAGTTAAATTTCTACTTATGCTTTTAATATTTCTCTCTAATATGATATATAAGGCATATAACACTTTAGCTAACAGTACTTACGTAGTCAAAGGAAATAAATGCACATGTCCTAGCAGTGCATTCTCACATAGTGTTTTTTGCTGATAAGGTTACATGTTCACAGTGTTTAGAGACCATTGCTTTGGAAGAAAGAGCGCTTGCTTTGTGTGGTTAACAATCTTAGGTTATTCCATTAATGAAATGCAAAATCTTGCTCTAAGCTAATTCATCAGAGACTAGAGACCCCTCATTTGTTAAATGGGGGACTTGGACTTAAACTGACAGTAAATCACTCTCAAGTGCTAAAAATCTTTGGAAAATGAGGTTTGAAAAGTGTGAGAGAGGAAACAAACAAAAAATGAAAACTTTTTTGAAAAGTGGGAGAGGATGTACTGTAAGAAAATAATGTCAGTCTACAGTCCCTCACTATCAAAAGAACATGGGAAGTCTGGAAAATATGAAATAAAATTTACCTTCTCCATAGCAAGACTGTCAAATTGATTATAAGATTTTTCTCCCAATATAAAACCAATGTAATCTGTCCTAAGTTGTATTTTAAAATTGAAGACTAGGCAAAAGTGAAAGGAAAAGACATCCTACTGGACATCCTACCACTCTAACTCAGCCAGTCTCCGTTGTGAATTTCCTTCTATTTTCCCTAGATGTATTCAGAGTGTATGTTTCTGAATTTCTTCATGCAATCATCTGTCATCTGTTTATTGCCATTTTTATAAAAGCAAATATTGTCACTGGAAAATGTAAAAATTTACCCTGTGATTTCCCACCTGCTGCCTTTTTAGGCAGATCCCAGTGTTTCCTATTATAAATAGTGTTGTCCTTAACATGTTTATACAGAGTTTTCCATATTTTGGATTATTTTCTTAATATAAATTCTCAGAAGTAGAATTACAAGATCAAGGAAATCTAAGGCACTTGCCAAGTCATTATCCAAAAGATTGTAGCAAATTATGATGCTACCAGTTCTATCAGACCCTTGGCATTGCATGTTGTTATGAAAAAAATTGTTTATTGCCTATTTAATAAGCAAAAAGTTCTGTTTCAATTTATGTATTTTAGATACTGGTGAGGCTATAGAGCTATATTTTTATTATTTTGAGTTTTTCATATTGCTATATATGTATTTTTGTCCTAAAACAACAGCAATAAAGAGTAGATATACAATTCTGTGAATTTTCTGTTTGTTACCAAATCTTGGATTTTTTTCTTAACTTGCATATCCTTTAAAAATTATACCCTCCTTTAATCTGAAAACTATATTGGAGCACAGATCTGAGCTTCTAATGCCATTCTCTGATAAAAAGAAAGAGGGCTCCTTGACACACAGAAAAACCACCTTGATGGGAGTATGGCCAAAGCTAGAACAAATTGAACAGCACGATAAATAAAAGTGTTGGATTATAATCCAAAATATAAAATAAATATCCATGCCTCCATGCTGATATAAATAAATGACTAAATGAAGAAAAAATGGAGGAGAAGAGACAAACTTCTCTTATAGAAGAATTCCAAATTCATTATATAGATACTCTGTCCATTATTTGGATATGTCATACTCTAGTTAATTTACCCATTTTCCTTCTGATGGACATTTGAGTTTTATTTAGTTTTTGATATTTCAAGCAATGATATGTACCTATCCCTGTACCTGGCTCCTGGAACACATGGAAAGCAGATGTTTTAAACTGAATTTTGTGATTGTGAAGTTAGCTCCCCCCAAAGGTTTCATTTTTCTTGAATAAATGTCTTTTCAATTGATTTATCCAAATTGGCAGTATAAGAGGAAAATGGATAGTACTTTGATTACTGGAGAACTCATGTAAGGATTATTTCAAAGTTAAAAATCACTTAGATGAGAAACGATGCTTGACGGATTTGTTTCTATTTTTGTTCTTAATGTTATCCAAATGAAAAGAGTCATCCATTGGCTGAATCATCCAAATTCAGCCAGATTTGTTTATCTATTTTATCTATTACTGTAACTCGTGTTTAAATAGAACTTTACAGTTTATAAAGCATTTTTATTTATTCTATTCCTTTCGAGTTTCACATCCATCTGGGCAACTAGGTATTATTATAATATTGTCATTATTATTGTCATCATTTCCTTTTTCTAAATGTGTAACCAATGATGAGTGAAATTAAGAAAGTTGTCCGAATTTCAAGCCCCGCCCTCTCTCCGAATGCATACCCTGTATATCACTAATAGTTCACAAATTCCTTTTTCTAGGTATAATCCCTAGGCCGACATATTGTCATTTCTTTGCAATACTAATTAAGCTTTAAACTTATTCCACAGTTCCATCTCTCTTATGCAGAGAAAGAATTACTGGAGAGAGAGCCAAGAGGAGAGGCCCATCAGGAGGTGCTCAGGCGGGTGGCCAAAGACCTTCCCATCTACACCGGGACCATGTCTGGAGGTAAGGAGCCATGACGACTGGGCAGAACAGAAGCAGGATGCCCCGCGGGCACTATCAGAAAGCGTGTGGTTGCTCTGGAAACGTTAAAACTCTCTTTTAAAGACGGTGGTGCTGGGTCTTGGAACTGCCGTTAACCCTCCCCGGTGTGAGCCCGTACCCAGAGCGGAGGCCGGCGGTCCACACAGAGCTGCCCCTGCCCTGCGACTCGGGGAGGAGCTTAGGACGCTGGCACCTGCCCTGGCAAGTTGCGCGCATTTTTAAAGCCTTGACTCTGAGCCTTCCTGTTCTTGAGACAGCAGTGTCTGTCAGGAGGGTAAAATAAATAATGCACGTGCTCCTCGTCAATTTTAAACAGTGTTTACAATTCAGCTATTAGGACAGTTCTTCATCTGTCTTGAAAATCCACGGGGTGCTTTGCAAATACAATTGAATGGCCACGTCTCTTATATGGACCGCGTTTTTAGGCCCTTTAGCAGCCATGCCAATTAGCCAGCTGTCTTCAAATCTGCCATGCGTGGGCCTGTGACACCTGCCCCCCACAACCCACCTGCATGTTGTAGCCTAATCCGTGCAGCCCACCAGGCAGCGCCAGCCGCCTGGGGTACCGTGCGTGGAGAACGCAGCCCGCCTGAGCAGACGTGCTGTCGGGGCACCTGCCACCTCGGGTTCACAGCCCTCCTAGGGGAAAAAGGATGCGAAACATCGCGTTCTTATCTTGACGTTATTTATATTTGCTTCTAACGTACTTTACAGTCCTAACTGAATCTACTGCTCACGCACAGTTTTCACCTTCTGTTCCTCTGTGAGCACGTGCTGTGTGCTAACTCAGTTTCCCACAAAGACAGCGAGGGGCTTGAGTGTGTGTGCGCTACACAAACCCAAGCAGACACTGAGGGAACTGGAACTCCTACGGATAAATTCTGCTCGAGTGTCCAAAGCTAGCGCCGTGACAGTCCAGGTGCCGCACCTGCTGTCCCACACCTGCTCCAGGGCCAGCCCAGATGCCACTGAGTAAAGAATGGGGGGGCTGCACCCCAGCAGCCAGGCACTGTCAGTACCCGGGATGACTGCACCGGGGTGTGAGCCACCTCCTCGAGCAGTCCCTGCACTGCTGCTGCTCTTAGCTGCTGTGTGCCTGAGTGCCGAGGAGGAATTCATAATGAAATCTTTACTGGCGTTTCCTGGGCTAAGCTCAGGGTACCTGCTAGACTCAGTGGGGCTATCTGGAGGTGTTAATCAAATCATGCCAGGTATAAGGAGGAGGTTCCCGTGCAGCGCTGGGCTCCTGCAGGGGGGTGGGCGCTGCTCAGGAGGGGCCTTGCCCCCTCCCAGCCCCGCCCTGGGGCTCTGGGGTCATTTCCCTTCACCCCGGGAAAGTCCGTGGATAAAGGCAACAGAAAGGTTCAGCCGGTGTTCACCCACCCTTTTTATCCTCGAGAAAGAATAGAAGAAAGTGGGTAGTGATGTCTAGGATTTTTACCATCAAGTCCAAACCCCAAGTGTTTCCTCCAGACGCCAAGGAGAAAAATGCCGGGGGCCTGGTTTAAGCTGGCAGCTCAGTTTAGCAGGAAGAATTAAACCCCTGCCAGACCTGGCGTGGGGTGAGGCAGGCTGTCACCATCGCTCATCTCACTGCTGCCCCCTGCTTTCTTCTGATCCACCCACCTTCCACTTTTGACAGGGCTCTCAAATAGCTTCTTTCTTCTTCCTCAGTGATGATAATAATAATGATAATTAATAATAATGAGGGCTGCTTGCAATTTAGCTCTCTCCTTCCTGCTCTCCCACTTCCTACCATTAGAAGTGTAGTAATTAGTTTATTATTTGGCACACAGATGTTAATAGCATTTTCTCTTCAACATTTATAAAAACAATTTAAAATGACATAAGTAAAATTGAATAAATTCTCAAAAAATTCAAGTAAGAGACAGTTAAAGTTCCCCCTGACAATAGGGGTTTTTAAAAATGGTAATCAGACGATTTATTTTAAATTATAGTGCATGGTTTTCGGTGTTCATAGTATGTGTTGTTTTTTTTTTAACTTAATTTAAGTTTTGGAAAGCTGATAAACAAACTTATTTCTAAGTCGTTTTGATTTCCCATGAGCTCCCCTGTGATGTGAGAGGGTTTTGGCCAGTGGACTTTAAGGTAGAGATAACCACTAGAGACAATCCTGGAGAGAATACAGCGCTGTTCACCAAATCTCTCGTGGACGTTTTGTGGCTTTGGACTTGTGCTACCCCTTACAGAAACCACTAGCCCCGTGTGGCTGTTGAGCAGTTAAAATGCTGCTAGTCCAATCTGAGATGTGCTGTAAGTGCAAAATACACTGTGGAATTCAAAGATTTTTTACAAGGAAAAGGTGATAAAATCTCTCTTTAATATTTTATATCGATTATATATTCACATGATAATACTTCGGATATATTTAATAAATGACATACACCATTAAAATTAATTTCACCTCCTTTTTACTTCTTTTAATGTAGCTACTAGATGCTTCTAACTTCCACTTGGGGCTCACGTTATATTTCTAAATCTAATACTTTGTGTCAGGCAGTGGTAACGTACCTCTTCCGTGGAATGCACCTGCAGGCCGTCTTCCTTCAGATCGGCAGCTGTGCCACTGACCTCTGCAGTTCCTGGGAAAAGAAGTTGTAAGGGGTTGATTAAGAATTAATTTCAGTATGAAAACGACATCCAGAAAGAGCCCAATCATTCTTAGTTTATTGAAACGATTTCCTTTCTCCAGGATTATAATATTAGCTAATATGATATTGGTAATTATTTGTTGCAAGTCGTTTTTCCATACTTCAAGTTCATTAGTGTGACTGATCCTGCGGACTGCGTGTGCTCACGTCACGATGGTAGCCGACTTTCATAGTTGCCTACACTTTTGGTAGACTGCTTGCATTTGTAAGATGCCTGTGAGCTGAAATCACCACGAATCAGTCGTCCACAATTGTCTCTGACACCGGCATTTGAGAAGAAAAGACCCGGGCTTCAGTTACAACAGTTAAAACTCTCTATTTTTTTTTTCATTTCTTAATTGTATTTTTTGAAAGATACATAGATCAGAAAAAATGTTACATTAAAAAATACAAGAGGTTCCCACATACCCCACCCCCCACCCCACCCCTCCCACATCAGCAACCTCTTTCATCATTGTGGCACATCCATTGTGTTTCGTGAATATGACGTGGAACACTGCTGCACCGCACGGATGATAGTTCACATTGTAGTTTACACTCTCCCCCATCCACTCAGTGGGTTATGGCAGAATGTATAACGTCCAGCATCTGTCCCTGCAATATCATTCAGGACAACTCCAAGTCCCCAAAATGCCCCTACATCACATCTCTTCTTCCCTCTCCCTGCCCTCAGCAATTACCGTGGCCACATCAGTGCTACAATTTCTTCCATTACTAGTCCAATAGTTCTATAGTAGAATACCAGCAAGTCCACTCTAATCCATATTTTATTCCTCCATCCTGTGGACCCTGGGATGGTGATGTCCACTCCACCTCTATATCGAGAGGGGGCTTAGATCCCACATGGTTGATGGATGCCATTCTCCTGCTTGGAGTTGTAGGCACTCTCAGTTCCATCTTGTGGTCTTTGACCCTCTTCATCCCACTGTTAGCTGACCAGGTCAGCTAAAACGCTCTATTGAAAGCACTTCCTCCACTACCTACTTCTAATCTTCTATCTTGCCCGACAGAAAAGATAGGAGATCTTTCCCAATTTAAGTAACTAATACTATGTACTCACAAATTTCTAAAATGCATTTCCATCAGTCACCCTACCAGAGTAGAGGGCATAAACCGACTCACTAAAGGTTGATGTTCCATTTACTTTAATGGAAATGGACATTTTTCTTCCCTTGTGAATCTTACTGTACCTACTGATAACTGATAATGCCTTAGGCAAATCTCCTCCAGAGAGTCTCTTTACTTAGAAAACCTCTCCAGAGAACTGTGGTGACGGGCAAGTCGTTCCATTTGTGTACTTAAACAGAGCCAAAAAATATAAAATTTTTACCCCATTTAAATTCAGTGTATTTTTAGAATTTGAATGTGGGATAAATAGTAAAAGCTGTGTACCTGGTGTTCAGTCCACCGTTGCAGCTAAGGCTAAACAGAGCTTTCTGTTCCCAGCGATCCGGTACTGCGACAGATGTCAGCTCATAAAACCAGACCGCTGCCATCACTGCTCCGTCTGCGACAAGTAAGAGAGCTCTGGCCTCTGAGTGCACGTGCTCATGTCTTCTTGGAGTGGGCTGCTTTCCTCGCTGGTGCCCGATCACCACCTCTTCTGCTTATTCATGCTGCCCAGAGCTTTATTTGGGAACTAGATCCAGGACAATCACGTGGCTTGGGGGTACCATCGGTTGTCCCTTTTCCACCAGATTCACGCTGACTCGAACAACTTGTAGCGCATCTGACCTTGGTTACTTCAATTTATCAACTACCTCTGCTATGACTGTTTTCCATCTTTATAAAGATAACTTAGTTAACTTCATGGTCGCCATATGTTGGTATATATTTAATAAATGATAAAGACCACACTATTTGGTTAAGGGTTGCTATTAAAGGAAACGTTTTACCTAGACTTTCTGTAAATCTGTTAATGTTTTGCATTTTCTTTAGGATAAAATAGTTGTGTATTAACTTTAGAAGATTATTTTTATTTGCATTTTAAAACATGTATTTTTTTTCAGATTTATTTTATTTACTTATTTTAATTTCTCTCACCTCTCCCCAGTTGTCTGCTCTCTGTGTCCATTCGTTGTGTGTTCTTCCGTGTCTGCTTCTATTCTTATCAGCAGCACCAGGAATCTGTGTCTCTTTTTGTTATGTCATTATGTTGCATCAGTTCTCTGTGTGTGTGGCCACCACTCCTGGGCAGGCTGAACTTTCTTTCGCACTGGGCAGCTCTCCTTGTGGGGCGCGCTCCTTGCACGTGGGGCTCCCCTACACGGGGGACACCCCTGTGTAGGATGGCACTTCTTGCACACATCAGCACTGCACGTGGGCCAGCTCCACACGGGTCAAGGAGGCCCTGGGTTTGAACCATGGGCCTCCCATATGGTAGGCAGACACTCTATCTATTGAGCCAAGTCCACTTCCCAAAACATGTATATTTTAAATTTAAAGTTCTACTATAGCATAACAGGAATTGGTTATAGTATTTATTTTAAATTAGGACTTTTGCTTCTCTTTGTTAGGTAAGTATTTTCATAAATTTTAATTCCCACAACTCTTTTGAAATAATTGTATTCTGTATTTTCTTTTTATAATTTAATGAGATTAAAATTTTGAAAGGTGTTGAATGTTTTGTTTTTTTAGGTGTATTTTGAAGATGGATCATCACTGCCCCTGGTGAGTGTGGTTCTACATATGAAAAATTTTCTGTCACATATAAATTTTAATAAATGGATGCACTTATCTATTTAAATCTTTATAAATGAAATACTGCCTTGCTGAGGTAGGAAGTACTTCTAGATGTAGTTTCTAATATTTGTTTAATTATGTCACAAGAGCCATTATTCAAGAGAATTTCTATGAAATAATTCTATTTTTTTAAAGATTTATTTTTTATTTATTTCTCTCCCCTTCCCTCCAGTCACTCCCCCCTCCACCCACCACCCCAGTTGTCTGCTCTCTGTGTCTATTCACTGTTTGTTCTTCTGTGTCCGCTTTTATTCTTGTCAGTGGCACTGGGAATCTGTGTCTCTGTTTTTGTTGCATCATCTTGCTGCATCAGCTCTCCGTGTGTGCGGCGCCATTCCTGGGCAGGCTGCACTTTCTTTCGTGTGGGGCTGCTCTCCTTACAGGGCGCACTCCTTGCGTGTGGGGCTCCCCTACACAGGGGACACCCCTGCGTGGCAGGGCACTCCTTGCGCACATCAGCACTGCGCATGGGCCAGCTCCACACGGGTCAGGAGACCCGGGGTTTGAACTCTGGTGGTAGACAGACAGTCTATCTGTTGAGCCAAGTACACTTTCTCTATGAAATAATTTTAAAGCCAGTAAGTTAACACTTTGAAAGATCATTTCTCACATTTTCTCAGAACAAATGTTTTTCTTTGTTGCACATGAGTAAACGCTGACTCTAAAATACTTCCCAGAAATGTACACAAAATATGTATAGGACACTTCACTGGAAGTTTCCAATAAGGAATTAACAACTCTAAAGGTTTAACATTTTAATTTAAATAAAACTTGACGTTAAGGAGAATAGCAACTACACAAATACACAGATGATATGGTTAAATGAGAGTTTCCACTTGGTAATCATTAGTGTTTCCTAGTGTTTCCATGTCACAAAATTAGGTAAGCTAGAGGAGTATTTGAAAGTCCAATGAACAAAGATTGATTTTTTTTCTGCCTTTCCCTTTAATTTTTTATCTCATTGTGCACACAGTCCTGACAACGGTGAGAAAGTTGTCACAGGGCTGGATTTGAACACCAAGCATGCTTTGTCTACAAGCCTTACCTTCCTTCGGGGGTGGTACCACAGAAGAGGAGACATGCCCGCACACCTCTGCTGGAGGAGTAGGGGACGGCTGGGCAGCAGCGGGCAGCAGGAGAGGAAGTGGGGCTCGCACTGCTCTTGCTCTTCGGTCTACCTCTTGGTGTACCGTAGTTCCTTTTCTCCCCCTAGATTTTTTCCTTTGAACTGCTGAGGCTAGTCAACACCTATGACAATGAGCTTTTCCTCAAAGAAAGGTCTGGACAAATAGCTCCTCTTGGTGCTCATTTTCCTTGGCTGCCTTCCTGCTTCGATACCTTTTCTTGATTCTGTCACTCCTCTTGTTCCACCACCTGTCGGGGCTCGCACACCTCTAGGGGACCCTCCTGCCCTCCGGCCCCCCGTGCCCCAGGGCCTGCGCCTCTTTGCTGCTCTGCCTGCCGGGGGGACGGGCCCGCTCACCAGGGCCAGGGCCCTGAAGCCTGGGGGGCGCCTGGCCGCTCCCCCTTCCTGTGTCCAGCCAGCTGTCCCCTTTCCTGGGCAGGGCCTGCTTTGGGGTGTTGGAGGGGGTGCCCTAGATGCATTGGCCCAGTGGTCAAGAACCCGTGGCCTGGAGCTGACTCCTGCCCTCTGACAAGGGGTTGTGACAACAAACGTAGCGAGGCAGGAAGCGTCAGACCCGTCCCCTTCCGTGCAGCTTTCCAGGGCCCTGCAGGACCCCAGGCCACAGGGACAGAAGCTGGTATCCCTGGGGTCCCCTTCCAAACCCACGGCCGGCCTGGCCCCCGACAGTGGGCCCATAAAAACAAGCATGCACACAATTGCACCGTGTTCATAAAGGTCTATTTCATTATTGATGGGCAGCACATTTGAACAGCTAACTACACTTAAATAATGTATAAGTGACTGCACCACTGCAGCACGGCTAACTAGATAACCAATTCAACTGGAAACCAGCTAACAAGCAACTGTCGAAGTGTTTAAAATACGGCCCTTGTTTAGATCATGCTTTGTTCTGATCACCTTCTTGGGGCAGGAAAAAGTCTGCTGGTCACAATGGAAATACACGAAGGCCAAGTCTTCTGACAGCCGTTCCCAGAGGTTTCTCCAGCTGGGTTAAGCCTCCAGCTCAGGGCAAGCCCAAGTGCGTGGCCTCCAGCATTACTGCCCTCTTCCCGTCTACCAGAGCAGAGCGCGTCAGCGTCACACCAGCCTGAGCCCGAGGGTCGCCCGCTCCAACCAAGCTAGGGTCGTTGACTTTTGCAGAAAAGGACGCAGTGGGCGCTGCACTTGATGTGGTACTGCCATTGAATGAGCTGGACCAGTGGATGTTGTAAGATGAGGTTTAAAATTTTTTGGTTAAATTCAATCATCCTTAGAAATACTTTGGTATCTCAGTACATTACAAATTATGAATAAACAGGTATACATTAAAAAAAAAAAGTGGGCTCCAGCGCAGACCCCTGGCCGCCTGTGCCTGTCACCCTGTCGCGGCCCGTGGGCCAGCAGGCTGCGCAGAGCAGGGCCTCCAGCTCCGAGCCCCCTGTCCCCCGGCCACGGCCCCGCGCCAGAGAGGCCCGTCCCTCTGGGTGCCTGAAGGTTTGGTGTCAGCTGAGGGGAGTGGTGTGTGATTTATTTTAAAAATTTTCAAATTGAAATGTTGAATTAAAAATTTTGTAGGGAATGCATATTCATTGTTCTGAATTTACCAAAAAAGCGGGGGACAAAGCGTTCCCCCAGCGCCCGCCTTCTCCCCCCTCACAAGTGGCAGTGTTCTTATGCCTTGTACTCTCCAGGTGTGATTGTGAGTCCTTGCGTGTGTGTGTGTGTGTTTGTGTGTGTGTGTAGCACTTGCCCCCCTCCACGCATGCCTTCTTTTTTACCAAATCTATTTTATTGATACATATTAATAAAGCATAAATCCATCCAAAGTGTGCAGTCAGTGGTATGTGGCATAGTCACATAGTTGTGCATTCATCACTTCAATCATTATTACAGCATTTTCATTATTCCAGTAATAATACAGATAAAAATAAACAAACAAAGCTCATCACTGCTCAATTTCTCTTTGCTTCCCCTGCCATACAGAGCTGCTATTCTGTTTCCATCTCTCCGGTTTATTTGTATTTATATTTTGTAAAAACAGTCTTATAGATGCAAAGTATTAGCCAAAAGGGTACAAAATACCAGAAATCTGTGGGTTTTTATAAAGGATATTTATTTGGGGTAGGAGCTTACAGATACCAGGCCATAAAGCATAAGTTACTTGCCTCACCAAAGTCTATTTCCATGTGTTGGATCAAGATGGCTGCTGACGTCTGCCAGGGTTCGGGCTTCCTGGGTTCCTCTCTTCCCAAGTCTTGCTTCTCTCTGGGCTAAGCTCCTCTATTTGCTCTACAAGGTCAACTGTAGACTATGAGGCTCTCTAGGCTTTGCCTCTCTCCACAAGGTCAGCTGTAGACTATCAGGTGAACGGCTCTGTCTCTCTCCCTGGGATTTCTGCCATGTCTAAGGAGCCATCTCTGTCCCTCTATGTTCTTCTCCTGGCTCAGGTCCTCTCCTCCTGGGGCTGGCTTCTCTTTCCTCTGTGTGCTTACTTCCCAAGACTCCAGCTCAAGACTCTAGCATCAAACTCCTAACCAAAGCTCCAACATCAAAATCTTCAACTCTGTCCTTTGCCATGTCGTTTGTCATGGCACTCTACTGATGTGGCCCAATCAAAGCCCTAATCATAATTTAATCACACCCAGGTACAGATCAGTTTACAAATATAGTCCAATATCTATTTTTGGAATGCACAACTATATCAAACTGCTACATGCAGTATCATCCATATCCATGTTTTACATGAGGTTTTACTATCTTATACAGTCCCATGTTATAGTGTTTAGCTTTCCTTCTAGTAATATACATGACCTTAGACTTTCCCTTTCAACCACTGTCATACCCATACAATAGCTCTAGTTACAAACACCATGATATTCTTTCTCCATTTCTGTTCCTTTCCAAAGATTTACAAACAGCCTTTTAACCAATTCTGCACAGATTTACTCACAGTTTTCCATTTTCTACCCTCATCCTATTTTCTGGTGACTTATATTCTAATTATTAATTCCACGAGTTTACACAATATATTTAGTTCATAATAGTGCAATCTTACAGTATTTGTCCTTTCATCTATGGCAGGCTTCACGCAACATCATGTGTTTTTCACCATTTATATTTTTTCTTTGGGCAAATGTCTGTTCACATCTTTTGCCCATTTTTAAATGGATAGTTTATCTTTTTATTGTTAAGTTGTATGACCTCCTTATATATCATGGATATTAAACCCTTATTGGTTAATGTGATTGCCAAATTTTTTCTTCCATTGAGTCGGCTGCCTTTTCACCCTTTTGACAAAGTCCTTTGTAGTGCAAAAGTGTTTAATTTTGAGGAGGTCCCATTTATTCATTTTTTCTTTTGTTGCTTGCACTTTGGGTGTAAGGTTTAAAAAACTACCTCCTACCACAAGTTCTTGAAGATGTTTACCTACATTTTCTTCTAGGACTATTATGATTGTCACTTTTATATTTAGGTCCTTGATCCATTTTGAGTTAACTTTTGTATAAGGTGTGAGTATGAGATAGAAGTCCGCACTATTACACTAATTGATTTTCTTGCACACACACTTTTTTATTTTACACAAATGCACTGGGTAGTGCCTCTTTTTTTCTACTTAATATATCCTGGAGATTTTCCCATATCAAAATATAAAGAACTTCCTCATTCTTTTTAACAGTCATACATGAATATAATAATCACTTATCAGAGGACTTTTAAGATATTCCCAGACTGTCAGCCATTGTATATAGGTCTGTATATTGATTTTGAAGTTCAGTATCTGTCATCTTTGAGCATTTGAAAAATTAGATAAACAGTGTGTATTAGTCAGCCAAAGGGTTGCTGATGCAAAATACCAGAAATTAGTTGGTTTTTATAAAGGATATTTGTTAGGATAGAAGCTTACAGTTACCAGGCCATAAAGCATAAGTTACTTCCCTCACCAAAGTCTATTGCCACATGTTGGAGCAAGATGGCTGCTGACGTCTGCAAGGGTTCAGGCTTCCTGGGTTCCTCCCTTTCAGGGTTTTACTTCATCCTGGGCTCAGGGTTCCCCTCTTCCCAGGACTTGCTTCTCTCTAGGCTGAGTGTTCCTTTCTTCCTGAGACTGCATTTCTCTCTAGCTCAGCTGCTGTGCTCAACCCAGAAGGCCAGCTGTAGTCCATCAGGCAAATGGCTCTGTCTCTCTCCCCAGGGCTTCTGCCATGTATAAGGAACTGTCTCTATTCCTCTGTGTTCTTCTCCTGTGTGTTCACTTCCTGGGCTCCAGCTTAAAATGTCATCATCAAAATTCCAACTCTGTCCTTGGCCATGCCTTTTATCTGTGAGTCCCCACCCACCAAGGGGTAGGGACTCAGTGCCCTATAATGTGGCACAATCAAAGTCCTAATTATAATTTAATCATGCCCAGGTACAAACCAGTTTACAAACATAATCCAATATCTATTTTTGGAATTCATAACTATATCAAACTGCTATACAGTGCTTCTCTGCTTTTTTAAAATTTATTTCTCCCCCCTCTCCCCGCCTCCCATTGTCTGCTCTTTGCGTCCAGTCACTGTGTGTTCTTCTGTGTCCACTTGTATTCTTGTCAGTGACACCAAAATCTGTGTCTCTTTTTGTTGCATGATCTTGCTGCATCAGCTCTCTGTGTGTGTGGTGCCACCCCTGGGCAGGCTGTGCTCTTTTCATGTGTGGCGGCTCTCCTTGCAGGGCACACTCCTTGCGCGTGTGGCTCCCCTACATGGGGGACACCCCTGCATGGCACAGCACTCCTTGCGCACATCAGCACTGCACGTGGGCCAGACCATTACACAGGTCAGGAGGCCCTGGGTTTGAACCTTGGACCTCCCCTGTGGTAGGCGGATGCTCTATCAGTTGAGCCAAGTCTGCTTCCCTGGTACTTCTCTGTTGTCAATGATTTCCACATATCTGCTGTGGCCAGTTAAAATTACTCATCAGAGTGCAAGAGATCAACCTCACACTTGTGTTTCAGCTGAAATAGTGGTTCTGTAGCATTTGCTTTATTGGGTTTTCTATCATAGAAGTGTTTTGTCTTTCAATATAAAATGTAATTTATTAATAAATTATATTAATAATAAACTTTGACATTCTTGCCTAAGGTTACTTAACACAAGTAAGTAATTTTAGCTTCAATTTATTC
The DNA here is from genome assembly GCF_030445035.2 of Dasypus novemcinctus. NCBI lineage: Eukaryota > Metazoa > Chordata > Mammalia > Cingulata > Dasypodidae > Dasypus > Dasypus novemcinctus. The sequence goes on along the minus strand of NC_080701.1, from coordinate 5,624,757 downwards.
AGTGTCGTTAATGTGCTAGAAACTGTATAAATATATTTATATGTAGAGAGAGAAAGAAACTATATTCATATGTATGTAAAATCTGTAATCCTACAGCAATGACAAAAGTAGAGATTATTTGAACTACTTTTTTTTTTTTTTTTTTTTTTTATTTTATTTTATTTTTTATTGACTTTGTAATAATATTACATTAAAAATATATATGTGAGGTCCCATTCAACCCCACCCCCCCACCCCCCCTCTCCCCCCCCCCCCCAACAACACTCGTTCCCATCATCATGACACATCCATTGGATTTGGTAAGTACATCTTTGGGCACCTCTGCACCTCATATACATTGGTTCACATCATGGCCCATACTCTCCTCTATTCCATCAAGTAGGCCCTGTGAGGATTTACAATGTCCGGTGATTACCTCTGAAGCACCATCCAGGGCAGCTCCATGTCCCGAAGACGCCTCCACCTCTCATCTCTTCCTGCCTTTCCCCATACCCTTTGTCCATTATGTCCACTTTTCCCAATCCAATGCCACCTCTTCTATGTGGACACTGGATTGGTTGTGTCCATTGCATCTCTATGTCAAGAGGAGGCTCAGATTCCACCTGGATGCTGGATGCAATCCTCCCATTTTCAGTTGTAATCACTCTAGGCTCCATGGTGTGGTGGTTGTCCTTCACCTCCATCTTAGCTGAGTGTGGTAAGTCCAATAAATCAGATTGTAGGTGCTGGAGTCTGTTGAGGCTCAGGATCTGGCTATCACATTGTCAGTCCAGAGATTCAAATCCCCTAAATATATCTTAAACCCCAACATTAACTGCACCTCCAGCACATTAGCATGAAAGTCTTATGAAGGGAGATCCCATCTGAGTCCAGATTCATCACACATAAACACCATTATTTGAACTACTTTAAAGAGGAGGAAAGTGAAGGTCAGAAAAATTAAAAAGTGGGCCCAAAGTTACATACCAAGTATTTTGGACTTCAAAGACCACAATCTTTCCAATATATTATGTTCCTTTTCTAATTCAGAAGGCGATTGTCCTGAAGCAGAGCCAACAATTGTGACACTGAATTTAAGCGCCTTAGAGGGATATTTACACGAGTGTCTTGCTTATCCATCTGAGATCACTCCTTTTCCAGTGGAGGAAGCCGGGGCTCAGAATCAGCCTTCTTCCTTCGTAAATTCAGCCTAGAAAGCAGTAGGCAGCAGTGCTAGCGTGCGGGACAGAGAGACTCTAAAATCACATCAAGCTCAGGAAGAAGTGAAGTATTACGAGGTCTATAAAGAAAAGCATTTTCCTTTCTCTTAAAGTGCCGTTGATCATTTAGTACAGACCCTGTTTCTTGCATTCCTTAGCTCTTTCCTGCCCCTTCCAGTTCTCCCCTGTCCACGGGGCGCCTTGCCTGCCCCCACGTGTGCAAAGCCTCACAGCGCCTTGGGCTTGGCCGCCTCCTTCCCCACACTTGGCCACCGTCCAGGGGAAGCAGAGGAGACCCCCTGAGAATAGCTGGACTAGGCATGTGTGGAACCATTTCCAGTAGGATTTCTTGCATTATTCCACTTCAGACACATACAAGGCAATCTCCATCACTGCTTTACATTCCACAGGGATCTCGACAGCTGCGAGTGGAACTGCTTTCATACGATGTGTGGGTGCAGTTGGTGGCTTCTTTATGAATTTATTTGCCATTGGCAAGACCCTTACATTCCAAAATTATTGACTCTAATGTTGTTCCCTTTACCTTATATTTTTTAAGGTCAAAATGCAAATATTTTCCAAGTGAATGGAATTTCATTTTTAAAATATAGAAAACAAAAATGTTGAGGCTTATTAGCAAAGTAACAGAGTAAACTTACTTTAGCCACATTAGAGGGAGAACAAAGACATTTGAGGGAAGCGATATGTGTATGTTTTGTGGAGTGGGTTCACTGTATCAGCTAACAGAGCTCACTGAGCCAGCGAAGATACGGCCAGTTACCACTTAGCTGTTGTACCATATCCTTATACAAGATCATCTGGTAATACTTTTGTCTATATGAAAAGAAAAAAAGAACTCTGGTAGAAAGAGTATGTGACTATAAAATGAGTTGTATTTGCATTAGTTTATTGATATGATCATTTGAATTCTTAACCCCTCCCAATGTAATGATTTTAAACAAGGAACTAAAAAAAAATGATAAATCTCCATATTTGCAATCATAGAATGTAAAACTGGCTTTTGCAGACCATCTCAGAAGGTTTATTCGACAGATAAGGAAAATGAAATCCAATAGATTATTTCACTTCCTCGGGTTGACCTAATTATTTCGTGCCAGCTGTGCATTATGCCCTGGCTTGTGTGACTCCCAGTCATTTATCTTTTCTTAAACCTCCCAGTTAATCTGCTTTGACAGCTGGCTGCTTCAATGACGTGTTAATGGCACCGCAAGCCAGTCATTGGTGAAGGGTGTGTCTGATGTGGGAAAACTTGAAAGGGTTTGAGTCACTTAATCAAAGTTGAAAATCAAAGCCAGAGATAACACAGAGGAAGCCCCTCTGCCTGGCTTTTTTAGGTTTTTCACAGGCTCTGCGTTTTTAGGTTTTAGGTGTGTTTATATCTTATTTGTGTAATAAGACATAATATCCAGCTTCAGGTTCATGATTAATTAAAGCAGTATTAAATATCAAAAATTTTTAAATCCAGGCACAGACACTCCTTTTTAGTGAAATGGATTTTTTAATGTTTTTCTGAAGTGTAAAAAATCTTATGAGTTATACTTAAAGAAATTCCAATAAATTTAAAATGTTATGAAACCAAACAGTATGTTCAGATTGAGCATATATATATATATATATATCTGTTGAATTTGTAAACTGATTAATAATGCTGTTTTTGTTTTGTTGACAGGGTTAACAATTGTGTTGGATTTTCAAATTATAAATTTTTCCTCCTTTTCTTGGCTTATTCTCTACTCTATTGCATATTTATTGCTGCTACAGATTTACAGTATTTTATCAAATTTTGGACAGTAAGTCATCATCTTATGACTCTTTTGATATGCAAAACTACATAATATAGAGTTTTCATAGTGAATTATTGCAGGCACTGTTTATACAGAATAGAGCTAATTTATATACAAAGTATAAGAAAAATCTTTCAGTATTTAAAATTAAGCATTTTCTTTATGTGTAAAAAAGATTATTTTAAAAAATCATTACACCTATAATGTCCTGAATTTTTATTAGGTATTACTTGATTAGGCTTTCAGTGTCTCATTTGCTTCCTGCATTATATATCTTGAATGTAGGCAAAAGAAAATTAAAATTGAATATTTTAAATAAACAAATATACTCCTTGCAAATGATAGCAAAAAACAGTTTATCCCCTGCCAGGATTGCTTCTTATTTCATTCGGTTCTTTACTATGGTAAAGGATAACTGAATTTCTGGACCGTTTTTGTGGGTTTTGAACCAAACTCAATATCTCACTTTTACTGAGTGCCTCCCGCATGCCAGCTAGCGTGCTAAGCAATCTCAGTGAATAGACGTTCTCCTAACGTGTAGGTGCAGGTGCTCCCAGCGTCCAGCCGGGCGGAGGCCTCGGGCAGTGTCTGAGAATATTGCTTCACTGCTCCTCAAGGCACACACCTGAGAAGGAAAGCCCGAGTTTCTCCCGGGGCTGGCCCTGGTGGCGAAAGCTGAGGAAGAGCTCTGTGGCCCTTGATGGGGCTGCAGGGTGCCCCTGGCCTCACCCTCCCCTCGAGAGGCACCTGCGCCTCCTTGGACACAGGCAGTGCGCGTCAGCGGTCGTGCTGTGCCACGGCCTGCCCCTGCCACGGCTGTTGTCGGGCTTTTTGGACAGGTGGTGTGTGCTAGTGTTGATCTTTTCCATCACACTGTGGTTTAAGACAGCTTAAGCATTCCTGTGGGGGTGTTGTTTGCGTTCTGCTCGTTGATGCTGTTCTTTGTAGGACTGTAAAATTCAGTAGAAAGAACTGTCAAATTTGGGCAATTAGCCTTCATTTTCTCGTGTTATAATAAGACTAAATGTGTGAATCTGTAGCATATTAAAAAGTATTCAGGTAGGAAATTTAAAACTTTATTTTATAGCTTATCCTGCTCCCTATTAAAGTTTACATACGTTCTACCATACATTTTCTATCTTTTGTTGAGCAAAACAAAATAATAAATTTCCCAAATTTTAATATATATTCTACAAATATAAATTCATATCCCAGTAAACAGTTTTAATCTGATGAAATATATAGAGATGTACACATAAATACATGTGTTTATATATATATATATCCTCAGGGTTCTCCATATCTAAACTTAAGAAAAATTCTAAGAAAAAAGAAAAAAAACCCTTACTGATCTACTTACTAAAGTAGAATTCTTATCCTTTTGACAAAACATTTTATTTTCTTCCTTTCTTTGTAGAATGGCCTACCTGATACTCAAGCCAAGTTCCATATTATGTTTTTATTCTTTGCTGCAGCTATGTTTTCTGTCAGCTTGTCTTCTCTGTTTGGCTATCATTGTTGGCTAGTCAGCAAAAATAAATCTACATTAGGTGAGTATCCAAACTTTGTAGTTCACAGAACTTTACATATATATAAAAATATTCATCAGAAGTTGCTGTACGATTAAATACCAACACACAGTGGTAAGAATCATTCTCATTTCCCACATTTTCCTGTGCAGTGTGACATAGTGGTATGCAAATTCATCCATTATTTATGTTTATTGAATGTCCATTGTGTAAAGCATTGTGTGTATCTAATGGGGAACAAGGGCAAAACAGTCCAGTGGGGGACAGAAAAATCTTATAACCAAATGTAAGAGTAGTTACAGAATGCCAAGTGCTCTGAAAGAAACAAAGAGGATGCTGAGTAAAGAATGAAGCCCTGGAGATGGTAGAAGGAAACCTGTAGAAAATATCTCACAAAAAAACAAGCACCATTTAAACCAAGACCTGCAGTGTGAAGAAGCCAGAAAATCAACTCAGAAAAAAACAGTGTGTTCGCAGCCCTGCAGGTGTGGGGTACCGGGAGATTCATGGCTGTGCGTCCTGCATAAGAAAAGAAGAAAGGCCTGAAATCAATAGCTTAACTTTATACCTGAAAGAATTAGAAAAAGAAGAGAAAACTAAACCCAATGGCCACAGAAGGAAGGAAATAATAAGGATTAGAGTGGAGATAAACAAAATAGAGAATAAAAAACAATGAATAAAATAAACAAAACCAATAGTCCCTCCTTTGAAAGAGTCACAAAATTGACAAACATTAGTAGATGGATTGAGAAAAAAATGTGGAAGACTCAAATCACTAACCTTAAGAAATGAAAGTGGGAAGCATTACCACAGACCTTATAGAAATAAAGAGAATTCTGAAAGAATGCTATCACCAATTATATGACAAAAAAATAGATAACTAGATGAAATGGACAAATTCCTAGAAACATACAAGTTACCAAAACTGATTAAGGAAGAAATAGAAAATCTGAATACATCTGTAATAAGTAAAGAGATAAAATTCATAACAAAAAGCCTTCCAAACCAGAAAAGCCCAGGACTAGCTGGCTTCACTGGTGAATTATGCAAACCATTTGATGAAATATCAATCATTCTCAAACTTTTCCCAAAAACTGAATGAAAGAAATGCTTCCTAACTCATTGTATGGGACCAGTATTACTGTGATGCTAAAGTCAGACAAAGATATCACAAGATGAAAACTACAGACAAATACCCTTTATAACTATGGATGCAAACAACCTCAACAAAATACTAGCAAGTAAAATTCAGCAGCATATTAAAATATATACTATCAGTAAGTTGGGATATATCTCAGGCATGCAAGCATAGCCCAACAGGCAAAAACCAAGGTAATATATGACATTAATAGAATAAGGGGAAAACCCACATGAGCATCCCAACTGATACAGAAAAAGCATTTGACAAAATCCAAAATCCTTTCTTGATAAAACCTGTCAGAAAACTAGGAATAGAAAGTAATTTCCCAACATGATTTATGAAAAGCCCTGTAACATCATACTCAGTGGTGAAAGGCTGACAGTGTCCCGCCTAAGATAAGAACAAGACGAGGAGGCATGCTTTCGCCACTTTTATTCAACACTGTATTGGAAGTTCTAGCCAGAGCAATTAAGCAGGAAAAAGGAATTGTAGTCCTCCAAATTAGAAAGGAAGAAGTCAAAACTATCCCTATTTGCAAATGATATGATCTTATAGAGAGAAAATCCCAAAGAACCCAAAGGAAATACTGTTGGAGCTAATAAACAAATCAGCAAAGTTGCAGGATACAAGATCAACATGCAAAAATCAGTTGTTATTTCTACATAATAGAAATGAACAATCTGAAAAGAAAATTAAGAAAATAATTCCATTTACAATAGCATCTAAAATAATAAAATATCTAGGAGTAAATTTAATCAAAGAGGTGAAAGCTTCGTACACTGTAAACTACAAAGTATTGCTGAAAGAAATTAATGAAAACCGAAGTAAATGGGTTGAAAGACTTGCCGTTGTTAGGATGGCAATGCGACTCAGAGCAATCTACGGATTCAATGCAATCCTTATCAAAATTCCAATAGCCTTTTTTTTCCCCAAAAAATGTAAAAGTTGATTTCCAAATTCATTGTAAATAGGACCTTTTTAAAGTGTTATTTTTTGTTAGAGGGTGGCCAACTGAATCAGGCTGGGCTTTCATCTGAATCACTGGCCTCCTTAATAAGTAGAATGAAACTCAGTTATAGAGAAAAAGCCGTAGGGAAAGAACTGGAAGTCCACAGAACCTGGAAGAGAAGATGGTGCCACGTGCACGGCCATGTGACAGGAAGGCCGGGGACTCAAGGATCGCTGGTAGCCACACCCAGGATGCCACGGGCTTCAGGAAGAAAGCTTCTCCTTGCTGATGCCTGAATCTTCGATTTTCCGTAACCTCAAATGTGTAAGCCAAAATTCCTGTTTATATTTTTGTTTTTATTTTTTTCAATATTTTTTATTATCCCAAATTTTTATTTTTTTATCTTTTTGTAATTTTTTTGTATCTTATTTCTTATTTTTTTGAAAATGAAATGTTTTAAATCTTCCCTTAAAGATACATAGATCACACAAAATGTCACATTAAAAAACCTAAGGGTTCCCATATTCCCCACTCCCCGCCACTCCTCCCACATCAACAGCCTCTTTCATCATTGTGGTACATTCATTGCATTTGGTGGAAACATCTTGGAGCACTGCTGCACCATATGGATTATAGTTTACTTTGTAGTTTACACTCTCTCCCAGTCCATCCGGTGGGTTATGGCAGGATATATAACGTCCTGCATCTGTCCCTGCAGTGTTGTTCAGGACAGCTCCAACTCCTGAAAATGCCCTGCTATCACACGTCTTCTTCCCTCTCCCTGCCCTCAGCAACTCCCATGGCCACTGTGATGTAGAAATTCCTGTTTTTAAGCCACCCACTGTATGGTATTTGTTTTAGCAGCTGGGAAACGATTACAAAGAGCTAAAACTATAAAACTTAGAAGGAAGCATAGAGGTATGTCTTCATGAGTTGGATTTGGTGTCAAAGTCTTGCATATGACACCAAATCATAAGCAACAAAAGAAAATTACATAAATGGTGTTTCATCAAAATTAAACATTTTGTGCATCAATGGACTTCATCCATGAAAGTAAAATGACGATATAAAGAACGGGAGAAAATATTTGGAAACCAAATATTTGATAAGGGCGTAATAGCCAGAATATATTTTTTTAAATCCTACAACTCAAACACAAAAAGCCAAACAACCCAATTTTACACTGTGCAAAAGACTTGAATAGACATTTCTCCAAAGAATATATACAAATGGCCAATAAGCACATGAAAAGATGGTTACCATCGTTAGCCATTAGAGAAATGCAAATCAAAAGCACAATTAGATACCAATTCACACACACTAGGATGGCTATTATTTTTTAAAATGGAAAGTGTAGGCATGGATGTGAAGAAATTGGAACTACCATGCATTATTGGTAGCCACTGTGGAAGACAGTTTGGCAGTTTTTCAAAAAAGTAAACATATAATTAGCATATTCTAGAAATTCACCTCTTAGGTATATACCCAAAAGAATCGAAAGCAAGAAATCAAACAGATACTTGCATACCAATGCACAAGTGTTCCTAGTTCTCCAAATCCATGCCAACATTTGCTATTTTCTGGGTTTTTTTTTTATATATTAGCCATCCATTGGGGTTTCTAGAACTCTTTAACGTCTATAAATTTCTACAGTTAGGTTGTAGCAATGAAAAGAATTTTTTAAGACAAAATGGTCCTACAATTATAAAAATATTTTACAAAAAGCTATATATATTCGAGGGTGGCAAATGCTGACCATCTTGAAAACCACTGCTTTCTTCGTAGTACCTTGACTCTCCTGGTTAGAGTTAATTTTCTTTTTAAACTGATGGACAAAAATCATTGTATACTTGTTCATACTCCAAAAGTAGAATTTTAGAGTTTGAATTTCAGCATTATGCAAGAAGGAAATGTAGCATAATGGAAGGAGCCCTGAAGACCTTGTTCTTTATTTGTGGTGTCCTTGGGCAGGATCCCAGCAGCCTCTCTGAGCCCCAACTTCCATATCCAAAATGGCGTGATGAAATGCACGGTGTGGTTCTGGGTTGGATCCCGGTTTGGACAAAACAGGTTTAGAGCACATTTTTGGGTCAGCTGGAAAGATTTTATCATTAGAGGAGATAAAATTTAATGAAATTGGAAAATGGAGTTTATTGACTGAAAAAAGCAAGTTGTAGAATACATGTAAATATAGGTCACTTTGGTTTAAAAAATTATGTAGATTGTATTTATATCTGTATTCATCTATCTATATCTATCTATCAAAAGAGCAGAAGATGTAAAATTTGAATTTTTGGTTTGTTTGAATTTATGAATTTTCTACAATGCACGTATGCTGCTATAATAATAAAAGGGTTACTTAAAATTAAAATAGATATAACTAGATCATATGAATATTTAAAAGTAGAATGGCTAGCCTAGATTGCAGTGCTGTAGATAGGCACTTAAGTACCTGCAGGATGCTATCAATTGATTTTGACAGTTTTACTTGATTAATTCCATCATTCTAAATATGAGGGGTTACTCGATTTGTTCTCAAGTCACGTGATTTCTTTCTCTACCATCTTTTCTAGAGGCATTCAGAAGTCCAGTATTTCGTCATGGAACAGATAAGAATGGATTCAGCTTGGGTTTCAGTAAAAACATGCGACAAGTTTTTGGTGACGAGAAGAAGTATTGGTTACTACCTGTTTTTTCAAGGTACTTTGTCGTGAAAAATTTCAGGTTTTAAGCTAAGGAAAATAATCCAACAAAAGATGCTTTCAGGAAAAGTTTCTATTTCCTTCCGTCTGTACTTGCATCATTCTGCATAGGAATGCCAATATTTCTACAGCCTTATTTTTACTATTCATATGTCGGGATGGAAACCAGTCAGCTCACCATCTCCCTAACTTAAGCACGGTACTGAATTCCCGGAACGTGTTTTGCCCGTAGCACACAGCATGTTCTGCTCTCAGACATCAGCCTTTTAACAGGTTTCACTCTGCTGTCTTTTTCGTGGTTCAACTGTCAGTTTTTGTTTTATTTGTAGTCTAGGTGACGGCTGCTCCTTTCCAACCTGCCTTGTCAACCAAGATCCTGAACAGCCATCTACTCCGGGAGGACTGAATTCAGCAGCCAAAATGTAATCCCATAAATCACTTTTTTTCCCCCAAATGATCTAATTTATCCTCTTGTGTCCCTTGGTTATATGTTCCATTAACAATCATTTTAAGAACATAAGATAACAGACTACGGTTGTTCTCACTTGGAGTGAGGGCAAGAGGAGACTGTGACTGAGAGGGGGACCTAGAGAGCTTCAGTTATACTTGTAAACATCTCTATCCGGGGAACTGACCTGCCTCAGTGGTTGAGCACTGGCTTGCCACACACCAGGTTCAGGGTTCAGTCCCTGGTCCCAGAGCCACAGTCACACGCAAAGTTCTGTTTATTAACCTGGGTGGGCAAACAGCCGCCCGTTCCCTTTACATTTGGGTTAGCTGAAAAATGTTATGGTTTTTAAAAGGGGGAGGGTGTAAAGGAAATATTGTAGGTCATGTTTAGCTTCCCGGGTGCTCAGGGGTTGCGGCTGCATTGATGTCTCCCTGAGCCTCCATGTCCTCCCTCACGGTGGCAGCATGATGAAGAAATGAGAGCAGCGCCCTGGAGGCGGCCTTTGGGGGGCACACGGGACCTCACGGCCTGCTTGGGGATTCCGTGCTCGCTGTGCCCATGGTCCTAGCACTTTCCAGCAGCCCCCACATGTTACCTGAGCCACGTCTGTGGAGAGAGAAGGCGGCCATCTTGGAAGCGCGTCGTGTGGAGACGTCCCCCATCTTTACGCTTGTTTTGGTTCCAGTCTGTCAAGAATCCGAGGATGGCGACAGGAAGTCCTGAATTTAGATTCAGACTTTGCTACTAACTGGCAAAGGGCAAAACTACTTAAACGTTTTAAGTACTGTATATGAATTTCAGTTGTTTGAAATGCTAATTTTCACATCTTTGACAGATTCATTTAAGTATGACCATACAAATGAAGCCAATAGCAAAAGCATAACCGTATATCGTTTTTAGTTAACTTTTGATGTCTCCTTAGTGGCAGGAGTGCCAGAGACCTGGCAGCCACGCCAACACGCCTTCCGTCCAGCGCAGGTTCCCTGTCAGTCTCAGTACTCTTTCCCCTGGAGCCTGGCGTCACTACAGAAGCTTTTTCAAGTCACTCGTCCTGGAAGGCATTCCCAAATCAGTTTAGGTTGTTACAAAACATAAAAACAATTTATCACCCAAGCCCTGGAGCGAGCCGTGTCCAGACCAGACTCTACCAGTTAATGAAGAGGCTGTTTGGCTGAGCTTCAGTGGACGCTCAAAGGCACTGCGGTCTTTTATGCAGCCATACCATGGAACTTTTACTAGAACATTCCATAGAGCTAAATGTGAATGGTTCTTCTTATAACTCTTGGGGTAAAATCTAGTTCTAATAAACTATTTAGGGTATATTTTCAAGCTTTTATAAAATATAATACTGGTTTTCAATAATATTTTTTACCCTCGTTAGGTGGTGTTTGAAGCTTAAGAATACTTTAGGGAAGTGGATGTGGCTCAAGTGATAGGGCCTCCTCCTACCATTTGGGAGGACCTGGGTTCAATCTCTGGGGCCTCCTTGTTAAAAGAAGAAGAGAAAGTGTGCCTGTGTGGCGAGCCAGTGTCCATTTGGTGAGCCAAGGGCCCACGCAGTGAGCTGAGGGCCCACATGGTGAGCCAAGTGCCCATGTGGCAAGCCGAGTGCCCACATGAGGGCCCACACAGCGAGCCAAGTGCCCACAGGGTGAGCTGAGGGCCCACAGGGCGAGCTGAGTGCCCACGCAGTGAGCTGAGTGCCCATGTGAGTGCCTGTGTGGTGAACCATTGCCTGCACGGTGAGCCAGTGCCCACGTGGTGAGCCAAGTGCCCATGTAGCAAGCAGAGTGCCCACGCAAGTGAGTCACGCAGCAAGATGATGACACAACAAAAGAGAGACGAAGGGGAGAGTCAAGGTGAAGCGCAGCAGAGACCAGGAACTGAGGTGGCACAAATGACAGAGAACCTCTCTCCACATCAGAGGCCCTCAGGATCAAATCCCAGTGAATCCTAGAGGAGAAAAACAAGAAGAGAAGACAAAAAGAGAAAGAGATACAGAAGAGCACACAGCAAAAGGACACAGACAGCCAAGGGAAAAAAAAGAATATTTGCGTTTTGGAGATGGTATCTCTCCTTCCACAAAGGCTATCATGGAGTTTGGGAGAAATCCTCATTCTGGCAGTTACCTACCTGGGGATCTCAAAGAAGTCAAATGACCTTGACCTTGTCCCTTCCCTTTACATGTTCAGATTGGGTTGAGACAGCTGAAGTCCCCTTTTTTTCCTACAAAATTCTGTAATTTCCCCCTGCTAAGCCCCTACAAAACATCTGTGGCAAGCCCTGGGCTCTCCTCTGTACTCCAAAAGTGTATATCTGGTTGCCTTCTCAACAAACCCACCTAAATGTCAAAAGACAATCTTCAACCAATCAGGTCAGGACAGAACTCTTTATATATATATATCTTTATATAATATAATATAATATAAATTTATTTATATATATATAAAATTTTAAAAGATACTTAGATTAATAAAATGTTACATTAAAAAATATGAGATTCCCATATGCCCCACTCCCCACACCTCTTGGTTTTCCCCACATTAAAAACTTCTTTCATTAGTGGTACATTCATTGCAATTGATGAACACATTTTGGAGCATTGCCACACAGCGTGGACTATAGTTTACATTGTAGTTTACGCTCTCTCCCACTCTATTCTGTAGGTCATGGCAGGATATATGACCCGTACCTGTCATTGCAGTAAGACAGAACTCTTGATTCCCACCCATCTCCACCGTGACTCCCACCCAAACCTGCTTCTCCCTCATTTCCCCATATATCAGTAACTGGTGTCTTCCATTCTCCCAGGAGCCTAGAACAGAAAACTAGATTCACCATAGATTCCTTTCTTTTAGTACCTTGTATGTACACCATTTGCAGATCCTATCAGAGGTCCCCTCAAAATACGTCTGAATCTGAATATTTTCTCACCACCTCCGTGGTTGCTTTCCTAGTCCAAGCCATCGTTGCGCACATGGATTACTTCAGTGGCTTTCTAACCGATCTTCCTAATCCCTTTTTGCCCTGTTCCAATTTATTCCCCATTAAGAAGCCAGAGTGGTCCTTTTGAAACATAAGTTAGATTGCTCCGCTTTTCTGCTCAAAACCATCCATTGGTTTCCAGTCTCAGAATAGGAGCCACGAATGCCTTTACCCCAGCTCACGAGCCCCCGCCCCTCTCTGACTCATCCCTTACCTTTTCCTCACTCACAACCGTCAGACACACACACTTCTAGATTTTTCCCATATACCAAACGTGTTCCTAGTTGCTGCGCTTGTACTTGCCAGTTCCTCTTCCAATCCCTTCTTCCTCCAGATCCCCGAAAGGGCCACGCCATCTCTTCAGCCCCTTCCTGCTCAGATGTAATGCCACGGCGGAGGCCATCATTGAAAACTCTCTGTAAAACAGGGACCTGCTTCCCCACGTCCCCTTACATATTTTTATTGTCAAGGTCCTTATTGTCACCAACTGTTGCCATTAGCTCAGCACATTTCCCATAGCAGGGCCCCCTGATCCAGAGCCACAAAGGACAAACATGATTCTTTGTGAGAATGTGATTAATGCGAGCGCACAAGGAACTGGGGGACCCTTCCCAAAACCAGTTCAAAGTGAAAATGGGAGCTAGGATTTTTATGGGCAAAGGAGAGGGGCAGGGGGAAAGAAAACAAGAGATGCCAGGGGTCTTGTGAGGAGGGTACGTGCAGTTTCTCAGTCCTGCGCTGTTGCCAGTACTTTCAACGTGTCCTTGGTTTCAGCAGCCAATATAAGCCACAGCTTACATTAGTTGTGCAGGTGCAAGACCTTCGTGGCTCCTTTCCCAGCTTTTTGGACATCTAACATTTTGTCTGAGAAAAGTTAGATTTATGCCATCCTGTCTGGTTTTACTTTGAGACGTTATCTCATTCCTGTAAGCAAAACTGAAAAGATCTGGTTAATATCCTTCAGGGAACTAAGTGTAAAGAGGAAATTTCTCAGGGTCCACAGGATGGAGGAATAAAATATGGTTTAGAGTGGGCTTACTGGTATTCTACTATAGAACTATTGTGACTCTAGCAATTGAAGAAATGTTATCGTTGATGCCAGACTGCTAAGATAAGTACCGCACAGTGGGCTGGCTTAAGCCACAAGAATTCATTGGCTCACCCAGCTTTCTCCCAACGTCGGTGGCATTCTGGTAATGGCAGTCCTCTGTCATGCAGCAGTGTCCTTGACCCCTTCTTCTCTGTCCTTGGCTTCCTCGGACTTCAGCTCCTAGATCTTCTGGCTACCGTTTACAAGGCCTCCAGTAATGGAGCTTAAGGCCACTCTGATTCAGTTGGCCTCATAAAATAAGGTCTTCAAAGATTCCCTTCACAAATGAGTCCACACCGTGACTCACTTTAGCTAGCTATGAATGGGTTCACACCCAAAGGGATGCTGGGTAAAGATGAAGACATGTCTTTTGTTGGGGTGTGTGATTCAGTCTACCAGATTAATCTTCCATAATGACAGTGAAGGTTCCATGACATCAGGGGTTTCATTCATTGCTGTAATAGGTACACAGTACGTATTGTTGGATAAATAGACCCTTGCCATTTTTTACAGTCCAGTTAGCAGGGATTAATCTGCAAGGAGCTCCTACACAGGAACCTCATTAGTATTCTCTACCTGTTATGTGGTCCCTTTCTCAAGGAGTAATAAGAATTAGAGTAAAGGAGGCTTTTCATGTAAATTGGTATAAAATTGTGCAGAGATATACTAGCTTTTTTTTTTAAAAGATTTCACCTCTAAAATTTTAATAAGGAGATGTTAAAGCTGCACAAAATAGAAATAGTCTCAAATTTTAGATAGGAAGTAATTAGTGAGGCGCAAAAGCATATCCTTGGAAAAATATAATAGTTACATGCCATTGAAATACACGAAATTATTCTTGGAAAATTTTTAAGTAATTTTTCTTTTTCTTTTGAACCTTATAATTATGACTGCAGAGGGTTCTAAAATAAATAGTTTCTATGCCAATACTTTTTCCTATCTTTATTAAAATGTCATTTTAATTTATGTATAGTTTGACATGTTATCCATATGTTGGTATGTGATATGTATATTTAAATTTTGAAACGTAAATTTTAAAGAAAATTCTTCTTTCAAGGCTCTCTGCCTCCCAAATTTAACATCAAATTTGTAAGATCTGATCATGTCAGATCTTTTCAACATCCTGTGAGACAGTAGTTAAATTTGTTCAGTTTTATAAGATGAAGATAGAGAAATCTTTGCTTAAGACTATTTAGGCCATTTGGAAACACTAGATCAACCCCTCCCCCCCCACCGAACTTGTCTTTCTACTATCACCTTCATATTTTTTTCCATACCACTTAAAAAATATTTTTCTTCCGTATACTCCTTTCACTGGCACTTAAATTTATTTGTTAAACAAAACTTTATATCATTGTTATAAATGAGAAACTAGAGCAATTTTCCATACCTAGAGTAGAAATAGAAAAAATGAAATTGATAATAAAATACTTTTACCAAATTGTGAGTAGATTCCATTACCTGCAAAATTCTGAGGCCTGTTCTCCGTGTTAAAAAATGTAGATTTGCCAGCATTAGAGATCATGTTTTTCTAAGCAGCAGAGTGGAAAGAGACCTGAGAAGAGAATACTTCTCTCCTTGTGAGTCAGTGTTATCTACTGCCTTATCCCTGAATCCCCCAAGTTATCTCGGGGGCCCCCTTCGATCATCTTGCACCTCAAGGGGATGCGTTCCATACTTTGGGAAAGACGCAACGACATTGTCAGGTTGACTGACCTTCATCATCACCGTCTTCTTCTGCAGTGCCGAAAACCACCCATTTCCTGCAAAGCCACTGCGTGAGTCCCAGAGCCACCTTCTCACTGATTCTCAGTCTTGGACCGAGAGCAGCCTGAACCCGGGAACTGGCAAAGCTGGTAAGGGGGTGCTTGTCTGGCTACCTTTTGATATAGTTTATTTTAAAGGGAGAAAGCAGTGAAACGATTCCATTCTATTACCTGCAAATTTTTCTTACTTGCGAGTCAGACTCTCATTGTAAATGTAGAATTATTTTCAAAGAATTTCTCTTTGCGAGGTACTTGGGCAAATGTCTATAGTAGAGTATCATTTTGTGAAAGGTGGCTCTACATTGCTTGTTTTATTCCAGTTTAAAGAACCAAATTCTATCATAGTACATTAAATAAAATAATAGAAATAGGGAAGCAGATGTGGCTTAACTAATGGAGCATCTGCCTACCATATGGAGGGTCCAGGGTTTGATCCCCAGGGCCTCCTGACCCACGTGGTGAGCTGGCCCAAGCACAGTGCTGCCACCTGCAAGGAGTGCACCCTGCAAGGAGAAAAAAGCACAGCTTGTCCAGGAGCAGTGCCGCGCACACAGAGAGCTGACGCAGCAAGATGACACAACAAAAAAGAGATGCAGATTCCCAGTGCAGCCTGATAATGCAAGTGGATGCAGAAGAACACACATTGAATGGACACAGAGAGCAGACAACAGGGGGAAAGGGGAGAGAAATAAAATAAATCTTTAAAAAAAAATGATAGAAATAAAACTTTAAAAATGGAAAAAATGCAATAGACACATGAAAGGTTGAAAAATACCTGTGGAAAAGATGTCAAATTATATGGTCTTTTAGTTAGGATTTTTATCTAATTTCAGAATGTCTAAGTAAAATGATTGCATTATTGCTATAACGTTTGTTGGGTGTCATTGCTTCATATCCCACTCCCGTTTCTCTTGTCACTGTTACTGATTTTAATCTTTTGATTATGTGAGTAAATTTAGTTTCCTTGCAAAGAACAAACAGGCTTTGAAGTCAGGCAGACCTAATTTCAGATCCCAGCTGGTAGGTTTTTTAACCCCTATTGGTCTTAACTTGCTTATCTTTAAAATACTCCGTAAAGATAAAATGGAAGCGTGTCATCATACGCAGACACGCGTGTGTATGTGTGATGCTCCTACAACACATACAAGCCACACTGCAGGGTTAAAGCACTCTAGGCCAGGGTGACTAGTGTAATTCTTAAAACCATCATTTCTAGTCTTTTCTTCAAATGCTCTCCTAGTGCAGCCTGACTTTGGTTCATTGCACTTTAAATGAAAATAAGATTATTTGAAATCTCTGGGATTTAGTGAAAGTGAAAAAACAAATGGATAGTCCTGAGTAAGAATTCTGCAGTCATTGTTTAAGATCCACAGTCATATTCTCCGCATATAGAAGCATTCCTTAAAGCATCTTGTTCTTCAGGAGATTCCCATCATTTGTTTTCATTACCTGATGCTTCTTCGCCTTCACACTTGCCATTGCACTCTCCGACCTATGGAAGGAGTGGGCGCCACCTAAACAAAGAATGATGACACCCATTTGCCCTCTGCACCCATTAGTTCCTTCTAGGCAAAGATGTGCTGTATAGTTGGGGGTCAGATTGGGGGGATGGAAAGACAAAGAACTCCCTTTCCTCCAGAAAGGATTAGTGGTTCATCCCATAATTCTACATGAACAAAGAAGTGATTTCTTGGTTGCCAGGTGCCGTTAGTTATCTGGCATATCAGATTAATTTTCCTGTCTGATCAATGAGGTGAGAAACTAAAGTTCCAAGGATGATGGAAGGAAAGAGAAACATCAGAAGGATGAGATGAGAAAGGGCTCAAAGAGGAGTTGAGTAGAATGAGGGAGGTTGGTTAAGAATTAGGAAACCAGGATTGAGGCACTGTCAACAGTGCCGGGTTCAGTGCAGCTTTCATTATTTAGTCCCCCTACTTCTGCAGGTGTGGGTCTCTATTTTTAAAGTATTTTGTACATGAGTGTGACACTGCTTGTGCCTGACACTTCGTTTGTGTATGTGTGTGTTTCTGTATAACCAGTTGATAAACATCGTACACGTACAAGGCACCTTTGAAAGTACACAGGGAGGATTACTAGATGAATAGACAAGTCTCTGCCTATCAGTTCAATAGCAAGAAAACGTGCCAATTTATGTTCTTTCTTTCAGGCATGAGCAATCCTGCATTAACCATGGAGAACGAGACTTAACTCTTCAGGCAAAATAAATTCATGCTTCATAAAAGTAAGATGTTTTCCCTTTATTTTCCAATTAAGTTTTCCAATTCTCTTAGGGCAAATAGTTTCATAAACATTTTTATTTATTGAGTGGCTCAAACATTAAGCTGTCGTAGCTGATTGCCTGGGATTGCATTACGTGTGCCTGGCACTGCAGATGTGGAACTGGCCTCAGTAGCTAGGGAATAAGTTCACCTGATAAATGACTAGAAATAAGTTGAACAAAATTAAATTTTTAGTGATACATTAAATGGCAGAGATTGATCCTAAAACAGTGAACTTTACGTGAAAATTATCTTGTCATTTCATACACTCAACCAATTCTTTAAATTATTATTTCGTCTGCTCTTTTGGATATACATGGTCATACCCTTTACCATATGTCAACAGAATCTCACCAGGTCTAAGAACAAGATAATAATATTTTCTTAGTATAAACCTCTGTTATCCCCATTTTGGTCAAAATAAAACCTCATAGGATGTACTATCCTTATAATTCAGGTGTCTCAAATTATTCTCATTAACCTGTAGTTCCAAATTAGTTTCTTTAAAATGAAATCTAGTTACAAACCTATGGTCAATAAAGCTACAAAGGAGGACCTTTGGAATGATATCATAAACATCTAAACAAAATAAACAGCATGTGCATAATAAACACAATATGAAGAGTTGAACACTAACATCTAGATAACTATTTACAAAATACAGAATCCTAAAATCTAAGAGAAGGAAGAGAATGGCATCTAAAACGAATAATTCATGCCAAATATCCCATGGATCTTGTTTTTATTTATTTTTTTATTTTGGGTAGGTTTTGATGAGTGACTATATCATAACTGTAAATGCTGATCTGGAAATTTTCCAACTGACTAGTGCTTTGATTTCGGACAACCAGGATCAGCTAGCTATGGATACACGACGGTGTAGATCAGGTTGATCACAGTTAGGGATAAGATAGTGAAACATTAATCTTTGCAGTTTTGTTAAATGTAATGAGACTCTTTTAAAATTTTCTGGAAATAATTCTTACAATATAACTATGAATGTACAAATATGAATCAGAAGCCAATACTAGATCAGTATTTTATAGAACATAGGAAAATGTAACATTTCACAGCTGTCTTTGTCAAAGGCTGCCAATGCCAAGAACACAAAATGGGTTGTTCTTATAATGGGAAATTTATTAGGGATAAAATCGTACAGTTCCAAGTCTGCAAAAATGTCCAAATCAAGGCACCATCAGAGATGTTTTCTCACCACAGTCAGCTACTGGTGGTCCTGGCGTCCTGCCGCGGGGCGAGGCAAGATGGCCGCTGGTCTCTGCCTTCCCCCTCAAGGCTCACCGGCTCCAGGAGCTCAGCTGTGGGTGATCTTGCATAGGGCTTCCTTCTGGGCTTTCCTCTCAGAAAAGGATGGCTGCTCTGCTCTCTCCCTGAGCCAGCTGTGGGCCATCAGGCCTAGGGCTCATCTCTTCAGCTGTGAGCTGCTCCATGCACCCAGCCTTCTGGGGGCTTCATGCCTCAGCTTCATCTGCTAGTGACCCTCCAGTCCTCTCTCACATGGCCGGGACAAAATGGTGGCGCTTCCTTCTGTGTGTCTTCTTCCTCTCTATGCCTCAGTTTATATAAGGCTCCAGAAAGAGAGTGGAGACACAACCTGAGTCCAATCAAAAGCAATCTAATCAAAGTCCTTTAACGGAATCAATGCAATCAAAGGTTTGACACCCACAGCAATGGATTAGTTCAAAAACATAATCTTTTTGGGGGATTTACCAAATTCAAACTGTCACAACAGCATTTTTGTTCATTATTTTGAATGACTAGTTATAATCACAATTATTTGTGAGGTTGCTGTTATAAATCCTTCTAAGTATTAAATATTTTACATATTTAGATAGTAATATTGTATATAAGCCATCTAGACTGCCCAGTATTTCAAACCAAGGCCAGTGTTTCTTTTGTTTGTCACCCTATCCCTATACCTTGCACAGTGCCAGCCACATATAGAAGTTCTCAATAAACATTTTATAATTAAGTGATAAAAATAGCATAGTTGAAAAAAATCTCATAGGAACTTTACTTTATTGTATTTTAATATAAGCCATTAGTGGTCATAATAACCAAATAGCACATAAATGAATCAACTGCATAGACCTAAAAAACGTAATGTGATATTCTATTGACCTAACTAATGGCAGTGAAAATTTTTTAAATATTAAGTTTTTCATAAAGTTGCTAACGGATACTCGACTTTCTAAAAACAGATTTTTCCCCGACTTTCATCTCAGAATTGCAATTCATTCAATATACACTTATATTTTAGTTTGCCAAAGGGCTGTCAATGCAAAATACCAGAAATGGGTTGGCTTTTATAATGGGGATTTATTTGGGGGTAAATCTTTCAATTCCAAGGCCGTGAAATGTCCAAAAGAGGCATCAGCAGAGATGCTTTCTTAGCAAAGCCAGCTGCCACTTGGTGAAGCAAGATGCCCGCCCAACACGGCCGAGGCCTCTGCCTTCGCCCCTGGACTCACCCTCTCTCCGAGCCCAGCCCCAGAGCTCAGCTGAGGGCAACCAGGCACAGGGCTTCTCTTACCCGGCCTCCTCTATCAGTCTTGGCTGCTCCACCTTCTTCCTGAATTCAGCGGCCAGCTCTCAGGCATACGGCTCATCTCTCCCTGGAACTCAGCTCCTCGAGCCTCTCCTCTCCGGGGCTGCTGTCCTTGCAGCTCAGCTGTGGGCTAAACTGGAATCCTTTCTCCTTCTTGGTAGGATCAGATATGGTGGCTTCTTTTATCTGTGTCTGTTTTTATCAGACCTGGCAAGAGGGCGGAAACTCAACCTGAGTCACGGGGCACTGACATAGCTGAGTTGAAAGGGTCTCACACCCACAGGAATGGATTAGTTCACAAACGTAATCTTTCATCTTTTGGGATTCGTAAAATAATTTCAGAGTGCTACAACTTATAACGAATAATGTTGTCTGATATTGATATGCCTTATTTAATTACATTGCTAAGTACTACCTTCCTATTCTTTTCTCCTCTTTTTGAACTACATTAGTAAATGATCTGTGGCCTTTTTATAAAATATTTCCTAGTTCAGCATGGTGTCTGGGAAGTTATGATATTCTTAGCCCTATAGTCATGCTAAAGAGTAGATTAGAGGAGATTGAGCCAGACCAGTCCTCCCCCTTATACAATCTAAATAAAAAAACACAATGCTTCCATGCACATGAAGTTTCAAAATATTTCCCCAAATCTCTCCTCCAGTTTGATTTCCATTCCTAAACTGGTTATGGCTTCAGGCTCCTGCAGAACATATAGCCTAGACCCCAGTCACTCAAACTGGGGTCCACAGCCCAGCAGCCCTGACATACCCTAGGAGCTCGGGGACCCTCCCTGACCTGCTGCAGCAGAACCTGCGTTCTCTGCATTTTAGCAAGATCTCCGCGTCCTTCACATGTACCTTGAAGTTTGAGAAACAGTGATCCAGAAATTTATATTCAAGAACACATCTACTGGGCCTTATAGCACAGGAAACATTTTAAAATTTTGAACAAGCAATGTTAGTACAACAAACAATTAATGAATTGATCATTTCCATATTTATGGTTAACACAGTAGTTTCATGTTTTCTGTTTCATTTCAAGCTATCAGTGCTGTGGATGGATGGAAGAGAAGAGGAAGGCACCATTGGCCAGTTATTCTCATTTCCTTGTGGCTGAATATGAATTGATTAGTTCTCTCCAAACCACTGCTTAAAACACATCACATTTTTATATACAAGATACAGATTGTTCAGCTAACACAAATTCTTGTTAAATGTTAAGACTAATTATGGCTTTTGAATCAAGTGGGAAAATATCTTCTATCATAAAAACTTGGAGTAAATTTTGAGCTGATTTTCACCCAAATATTTGGGTAGCACAATTGATCACATAAAAAGCCCTCTAGTCATCAGACTTCCAGATTCAGAAAACTGAGAATATTAAGAGACTGTGTGAGATTGAAATGATTTCCATCACATTATAATAAGCTTTATTTGTAAAACCGGTTTATCTTTGAGAAGGTGGAGGTAGTGAATCAGGCTTCTCTGTCCAGTCCCTCTGATGTGAATCCAGCCTCAGTCTGAGTGACCTGTAACGAGGAGGAACTCATTGCAAAGTCTACGTGCCCTACTGTTGGACATCATTCATTTTTGCCAGACTTTCGCTCAATTCTAGGCTTCGTTCCCTGCTGGAAAAGAAGTATTCACTAATAAAGTAATTGGCTAGAAAAGTTTTTTCAGAACTAACACATTCCTAGTACATGAGAAATATATTTTTCATCTCTGCTTAAATTGAGGGAAACTCTATAATAACAATGATGAAGATTGATTTATGACAGTCTTTGGTCAGTTTGACTTAAAAAATCTCTTTTTAGGTTATTTCTCCACTGAACATAGCAAAAATATTGGATTTCTGTTACTCTTTCCTGATGGGTCAATGGATTAATCCTTCATGATATCTATGTTTTTCCTTTGTTCTCTCAACAAAACTATGACAGTGAAATGATATTCTTCAAGTACCTATTATGATTAAATTATGCAAATAATAAAATATTATAAACTTTTGGAAATTAGTTCAACATGAACTGAAGTGGTGTGCTGTTCAGAAATGTAGTTCAAGATAAACTACAGTGGTGTGTTTGTTGATGCCAAAATATTTGGCTTCAGTAAATACACTAAGAAGCCTTGTGCCTGTATGCACTATTTTTTAAAAAAGGTGTTTTTTTTTTTAAATTTGAATGAACTGTATGTAAGTTTTTTAAATGTTAGCAATTAGAATAATAAGCGGTATATTTTTGGTACTGACTTTGAGAATTGAAAGCAGGTTACCTATTAAAACTACACAGCTAAGGAATTGGTATTTAATTAAAATGGTTTTAAACTTCTCAAAATCTTTGATAGAGAAAAATTCAACGCAAAATAAACTAGAAGACCAGAGGAAAAGGTCCCTGTGGTTATTCCTTCTTGCTAAAAATATTGAGTTTTATACTGAATGAGTTTATGGAGGAATCAATGCCAGCCAGCTGCATTTTATAGTTCGAATGTTGTTATTTGAAGAGAAAGGCTATCTTTTTCAGATTTTTTTTAAGCTAACGATTTTGATCTAATAATCTGCTTTAAGAAACCTTGGAAGATGCAGTACATTTTTATGTTTATCTTAAGGCATTTTTTGTGTCATCATTTTTCATTACCTAAAGTGCCAGCTTGGAGCCTGTAAGTCTTAAAAGCAGAGCAGCAAGTAATGTATTGAGAATTATATACAGCCACATTTTCTTTCCAAGCACAGTACTACAGCTGTTTTCCTGGACAGGGTTCTGTTAGGTGTTCCCTTTTATCACTGTTTTTAAGTTTTAGTAAACCTGTCAAATTGGAAGCTAGGAAAAAAAGAGGTATTTTTATCCTTTACCGTGCTAGGCTACCGCTCATTTCTCCCTCTTTTGGTCTTTTATTTAATTATTTAAATACATAAGTCAAAACACATTAGAACCCTATTTGAAAAGCAAAGAATAACGTTTTTTTTTCGTTAATGATTCCCTTTCTGTTTTCATACAGTGGGTAACCTTTAAAGGGTTTTGTTTTGTCTTCAATTCTAGGAGATTGCCTATTTTGGAGATGAGTGCACATTCCATTAAATTATGTGGTATAAATTTTACCTGAGCGAATAAAACGCCAAAAAGGCCTACATTTTTTGTACATATTTGTAAAATTCACTTTAAAAATATTTTAAACTTTTTATGTTAAAAAAGTCATTGCTTAACTCAAACTTGAAGACATATTTCAACTGTCCTGATTATCCATTAATCTGATAACTCTTTATTTTTTAGAGATTCTACCATATAGGCATCAGGATTTAAGAAGATTTTCATTTAAAAATACTGTACAGGCTGCTTCATTTATAGGAACTGAGTATTTGCTATTGTGCAATGGAAGAGGGTTTGTTTTTCCAAACATAAAGAAAGTCTGCATCTAAATAAAAATGGCCCAGTAGTCAAGGAAGTGCCCATCCCTGCGTTCCCTCCTGCCAAGCTCTGATGAACTTTGGCTGGCCACCTTCATTAGCTGTCTACATGAAATCACCTTTGCACTAACAATCCAAATTGCTGCAAAGCTATTCTTTTCCCAACAGTGTGTGAGGGCTACCAATGGTGAAATTCATGTCTACAGCCTAGTCTTCAGGTAGGTCTTTGGGGAGGAAACAGGGTAGGAGGTAATTGCTTATTAGCAGTTAAATGGCTCTCAGGACAATTAGCAACAGACTATGAAACTCAAGTACCCCCGTCATCATCAGAGAACGATTGGAAACATGGCATATGTTTGGCAAAAAACTATCTACACAAGGGAAATGAAATGCAAAAGACTTATAAACCTTGTTTATAATAGATTAGGCTGGCAATCCTGTTGTTCATGCTTCAAGAAAATACATGTACAATCTGTCTCCCCATTATATTGTGAACTATTCTGAAATAATATGTAAACTTGCAGGGCTGATTGGAAGTCATACAGTAGACTTTGGCATATACTCATTATATTATTACATATTTAGCTGTAAAACTGATAGCTCTGCTACCTTTATGAGTTTTTTAAAAAAAATACATAAATACATATACAAACCATATAAATAATAAATGTAAATCCATTTATGTTGAAACCCATGTTGGAGGTATCCCCCTAGTACTACCATCCCATTCACCCCAAGACTGCACATTCTGATCTACTGCTAATATTTTGTTCAAAGTGACAAAATTTAACAATGAATTTTTCATAAATAACATACATCTTTAGGTAAGATCCTTCTTCAGAAACTTAGGAAGAAAACTATCTGGCTTAATCCAAAATGTTTTAACATCCTACACTTCTTTCTACATACCTAGCTTATTTGGAACATATTTCCTCTGACATGTGGAAAGGGACCCTATTATATGCTTTAAGTATTTGTTACTCTTTTACAAAGATATGACTGGAATTTTTTAACCTTGTCTTGGGAATAATGTATAAATTCTAATTTTTACTGAAAGTTTAGCAATTTATGTAACTGATTAATAAAAGGATTCAAGAAATGCCAAATTTTTTAAAGATTCATTTATTTATCCCCCTTCCCCCCATTCCCTCTCCTCTCCCCTCCCCTCCCCCCCTGCTGTTCTTGCTGTGTCCATTCGCTGTGTGATCTTCTGTATCTATTTCTCTCTTTGTCTTCTCTTCTCATCTTTCTCCTCTAGGATTCACCAGGATTTGATCCTGGAGACCTCTGATGTGGAGAGAAGTTCCCTGTCAATTGTGCCACCTCAGTTCCTGGTCTCTGCTGTGCTTCACCTTGACTCTCCCCTTGTCTCTCTTTTATTGCATCATCATCTGGCTGTGTGACTCACCTGTTTGGGCACTGGCTCACCGCATGGGCACGTTTTCTCTTCTTCTTTTTCACCAGGAGGCCCCAGGAATCAAACCCAGGTCCTCCCATATGCCCATATGGTAGGCGGAGGCCCTATCACTTGAGCCACATCCACTTCCCAAAATGCCAATATTATAATAAGTCTTGATTTAAAAATTGAGCAAACTGTTCAGTGCTGGATTTCCTTTAGAATTTATTATGAAGAATCTTATTTTGTTACAGAACACAGGAAATTGTGTTATACTTTATAATGGTTCAAATTGTTCATGCTCCTTTTCTCTTTGCCACGATGGATTTGTTACTTCTGTATGGTATTGTCTAGATTTGTAAATCGTGGGCATTAGTGGAGGGATCCGTTCATGCAGACTTGTTTTACAGGAACACCTGAAGATCAAAAATGATGAACATCAAGTATCTCCGAGCACGTTGTCCATTGTAGCAGGAGGCGATGACAAACAAAATCCCCTTGAAATGTTAACAAAGAGGATGCTCCACCACAGAGGGGCCCATGTTACTAACAGCCCAATTTTTTGCCCCTTTAATTGTTCTTACACCAACAAAAACTTCAAATATGGAATCTGGATACTGCCAATAAAAGCAACTTTATATAACTTGCAGCCCTTTCTCACTGCAGGAAAGTGACAAAACTGACGATAAAGTCGGAAAGATTTTCGATGCTTCTGTTCATAGCCAGCTTTTAGCATTTGTGTCTTTTTAATTTATGGCTGGAGGAAAAAGGGCCGTAGATTATTTACCCTCTGAGTTGGTTTATTAAACGCAAGGGGGAGATTTTAATATGTGATTTCAAGCTCTGTGTATGCTACATAAAGATCCCTCTCACTGCTGAGAAAGGGTAATATTATTTTAGTCTTAATTCTACCCAATAAAACAAGCTATGATTTATGTTGCAGTATCCAGGGAAGATTTAGCAGTTGTACGGAGCTCAATCCTGACCTGAATTAATTAATATTTAATAGTTCCTGCTTGATGGATAAATATGCTTAAATAAACTGAGAAGAAGCCTAATATTCCAAAGTATAAATCTGTTGATGGTGAATTAAAGAACTGATACCACGGGTTTCATTTCTTCCATTTTCTTTCTTGTTTAGCTATGAAAGCAAGGTTAGCGTCAGAGGTTAGCTTTTGTATCGTTTTCCATTAGGATGTCTGACCTCCTAAAATCTAGTGTTAAAAGCATCTTAAATGATCTAACAAGACATATTTTTCACGTGCAAGTTGAATATTAAAAAGAACCAACCTCAATTTCACACTAATCTTAGAGTAACATGCAGACATGTTTTATTTTATTTTTTCTTTCTCTCCCCTTCCCCGCCCCCCCCACCCCAGTTGTCTGTTCTCTGTATCTATTTGCTGCGTCTTCTTTGTCTGCTTCTGTTGTTGTCAGCGGCACAGGAATCTGTTTCTTTTTTTTGTGTCATCTCGTTATGTCAGTTCTCTGTGTGTGCGGCACCATTCCTGGGCAAGCTGCACTTTCTTTCGCGCTGGGCAGCTCTCCTTACGGGGCGCACTCCTTGCGCGTGGGGCTCCCCTACACAGAGACACCCCTGCGTGGCAGGGCACTCCTTGCGCGCATCAGCACTGCGCATGAGCCAGCTGCACACGGGTCAAGGAGGCCCAGGGTTTGAACCGCGGACCTCCCATGTGGTAGACAGACGCCCTAACCACTGGGCCAAGTCCACTGCCAGACATGTTTTTAAAGTACTTTAGAAAATGCATTTACTTTAGAGGCAGAGTATGGATAAGCCCCAGAACAGACATAAGGATCAACAAAGGAAAGCCTGTCTATGCATCACAGCTCAGAAGAGTGGGCCTTTCTTTGTGTATTCTCTTTATACACAGGCTTTGCTGTGATATTTAGCATCTCGAGATTTATGAGCTCCGAAGTCATCTGCTTCCAGGGACAGGCTTATTAATAAATAGCATACAGTGCCTGCTGGGCCTACAGTCCTCAGATGATGCCCCCGGGGGGCTCTTTTAATCCCATCCCAAAAAGGGGTGTTTAAACTAATGACTTCCAAAACTTCTTACTCCCGTTAGTATTTTATTAAATGGCAGTCTATGCTGCTGAAGAGAATTTAGCTTTATCCTCAAGACAAGCCGAATAGAAGCCTAAGGTTACCAAAAAGATACAGCTAACAAAAACAATGTTAGTTCTTGTTTGGAAAAACAAGGAAAGAAAAATTCAGTGTATTATCACAATGCAAAGGGGTCATCATCGAAGCCATTGAAGAGCAACGGAATTATGTGGCTGACAAGATGCAGATGGTAAGTCTTTGGGTTTTTGAAACGGGATATTCCTAACAATTTGGAAGCCGATGATATTCATGCTGAAGCTAAAGGCACCCCAACCTCTTGGTGTGGTGCTAGATAAAAGATTATCGTAATTTGGGAGAAAGAGGAGATAAAAAAACAGAAGTACATGAAAACAGTGAATTTCCCCTCCCATGTCAATAAAATGAGAAAGCGGGTTATATTTATGAATGCCTCTTGTGTTCAAAGAAGTCCTGAGGCCAGGAAGGAGCGTTAGGCTTGGCTATCCTCACAAAGAAAATTTAAGTAATTGTGCAGAAAGGCAGCTGGGTTCATTGAGCAACTACAGGCTATGGCTATGAAGCAGTGAAATGGATTTCTACCAGAGACAAATTGTTCATTTATTGTTTTATGCTTTAAATATAATTGACTGGCTAATGCTGTAGAAAATGACTTAAACTGAAATTAGAACAAATGGAAATTGTTTTAGTGAGAATGCACATGAAAGTCACCTTTGATTTTATGCTCTATGCTGATTTTTAGGTAAACTAATTCCTACTTTTCTCGGACTTTAAGGCCTGAAATGCTAGGAATTCTGCAAGACTTTGAGGATTTGTACATAGTCCTTGTCTTAGTTTGCCAGAGCTATGACAAATGTCATACAACAGGTTGACTCAACCAACACACATTTATTGTCTCAGATTTCAGAGGTTTTAAGGTCAAAATCAAGGTGGTGGCACAGTCACGTTTTCTCCCTGAACTCTGGGGCAGTCTGGTGCTGGCTTGGTGCAATCCTTGGTGTTTCTTGGTTTGAACCTCCTTCTCCCGTCACAGGTGATCTCTCCTGTCTGCTCCTTCAGTTCCTGCTGACTTCTGGTTCCTGCCTCCTCTAGCTGCACCAGAATTTCCTCCTCCAGCCCTCCAGCCCTAAGGACTAACAATTGCCCTCATTCAATTTGTCCACACCTCAATCGTCTTAGGAAATCCTATTCACAAATGAGTCCACACCTCAATTGCTACTATATCCTCAAAGGGTCCAGTTCACAAATGAGCTCACATCCACAGAATACCCACCGTGATGTAGAACAGTCTTTGTTGGGTCACATAATTCAATCACCACAGTCCTACATTCCTACAATGCTATAAGTGAAAAAGAATTAAAAGACAACATTGTTATATGAAACACTCTCATATAAATTACACCTCACAACTGACACTTGAGTCTGCCTTAATTCATTACAAAATACCTACAGTTTGAAAAACAATAGTTTTATCATTATCCTATTTTTTCCTATCCCCTTCAACTTAAGAACCTATAGTCTCTAGGACATATGTTCAATGGAAGTGAGAGCATATCTCAGTATTCATGATTTAATTCCACCTTAGGTTGTTCACCTAAAGGAACCATTGCACATGTCACTGGATGAACTGGCAAATAGGACCGATACGGTCTCTTTAGTATCCTTTCATAGGGAGGTAGCAAACCTTTCTAGTAAAAAGACATATAGTAAATATTTCAGGCTTTGCAAGCCAAAAGGCAAATTCAAGGGTATTTTGTGGTACTTACATAAAAAGGGAAAATACAGTTTCACAAAATTTTGCATGAAATTCAAAATATAATAGAGGACAAAAAAATTTTTTTTGGTAGTGCTGGTCTACTAATGAGAAGAATGGAATTTTGGGGAGGATAACTTTGCATTTCATCATTGAAAATGTCTTCACACAAATAGGTACTGCCAAGTACTGACATCGTCATGGGCAAATAATTTTGAGAATATTCATCACTTGTAAAGCACTTAAAGAATTCTATTAGAGTCTCTATTTCATATTGTCTTTTAGCAGGATGCCATTGCAGATTAATCACTTCCAATAGAACTTACTGGATTTTATTTAGGTTCTTGGCTATGCTGCAGAGATGAATTTTAAGAGCGTATCGGGTGAGTTAGGCCAGTAATTTATTCAGGCAGGGAGGAACAAGAAATGGGAGAAAATAACAGATCAGGGGTCCCAGGTAGAGAGGAAGGGGTTGAGAAGTGACAAAGTGGGCTGGTTTACAGACTACAATTCCCCATTATAGATTCTAAATGCCCAGGTTTATTAGTGTGGCCACACGGCAGAGGAAAAATGGTGAGAGTAGTGCACAGAGGGCAGGAACGGGTCCAGAGGCAAGAGAGTGGAGAGTGGGAGTGCTAGTTCAGGCCTCGTGTG
Source organism: Dasypus novemcinctus (assembly GCF_030445035.2). Classification (NCBI taxonomy): domain Eukaryota; kingdom Metazoa; phylum Chordata; class Mammalia; order Cingulata; family Dasypodidae; genus Dasypus; species Dasypus novemcinctus. The sequence continues at coordinate 5,594,992 of NC_080701.1, read as the reverse complement.
TCTTTTTGAGTTGTTAATTATTCCATCCGTTTGCTAATGGCAGGTGCTTTTTTTTTTTTTTTTTACCCATCAGGTGCTTCTGGAGAACTGGCACTTTCTTGGGCAGCTGGCTTCACTCAGGATTAGTGCACCAAGCTGGAAATCCCTTTAACTTTAATAAGGGTTAGGAGGGCTACCTGGGTTAAGCACTTTAATTAACTACTTAGAAAATGAAGTTTACTAGGACTTGAACATGTTCAAGGTCCTTCTGCACATGATCTAGAATAGAAAAGATATCACTATAATCATCAGGTAAATATTCAGATTAGGATATAGGAACAGTACTTAATACTAATTAATATACTACCCAATGCATAAGTTTCTCTTTGAGTTGCAATAGATTTAAGTTAGAGGTTTGTAATACCTTACATGTTATCTATTCATGGGAGTAGGCCATAATGCCAATTGGTTTAAATTCTACTCACAGTACTCTGGTGATTATTGCTCCACTTGGTATGTCCTTCACAGAAGCTGCAGCACCGTTGACCCTAAAGAGAAGCTAGGAAAGTAGGTTCCAGTATTTCACTGCCCTGGTACAATGCACCCTTCGGCACTATGAAACAGTGCCAGTGTGTAGGTGATATTCATTGTACATTTGGCTGTACCAAGCCATCATTGGCTACTGCGGGAGTTTGAAACTGCAACATAGTCTCCATCGACTTCTGGAGCATGTTCAGAGATGTAGTAGATACCTTTATTGTTTTACGGGTCAGTGACCAACCTAGCCAATAACTCATATGGAGAGGCAACCTGCAGTATACTGAAGGCCTGGTTTGAATGCACAAGAGAGTTTGACAATGCCGAAGTCTATCTTTTGATTTTTATACATTTTTAAACATTTCCAATGCAATGTGTTACATATCAAATGAACGGAACTTTTTAGTAGCTTGCTTTTTAGTTCTACACTTTTATCATGAAGGTGTTAGTTACAGTTATTTTACTTTAGCAGTAGAGGAAAAACTTGTATTTTTAAAAAAATGAAAACTGAAAATTCCCAATGGAGTCAAGGTAATTTTTCATTACCACCACTTGAATATGCACAGTGAGGTGACTTCCAGACAGGTTTCACTGCTATGAAATCACTTTTTGCCATTAAAATCAATTTAGATTTCTAGTTAGTAATGGCTTCTTAGAACTGGTCATTTAAATGCTTCACCTTGGAAGATGTTTTCACAAACTTTTTATAATTAACCACAATCACATAGACTGGTTAATTTACCTTATATTACAGTTATTAACCAATGGAGTTTACATGAATAGAGTTTGACACAGAAACACAGGACTCACTGTTATAATTTTCGTTCTCTTACAAAATAAGTTTAATTATAAGATAACATTTAAAAGATTTTTTTGAAGGCTCCTTTTAATTACTTTAATTTGCACTGTAACCATGCAGTTTTGCACAAGAATTTTGTTCCTAATTAATGGCTTATAAACAAAATGTCCCCAATGCTCTCATACAATTTTCCTTTGCTTCAGAACTTTATTTCTTTACTTTGACTTTAGCAGACCTTGGATGAGCAAGACTAATTCTATATACATTCACTGAGGCTATCAAAGCCTCAGGGAAACTGGTTTCTCTCATGAATTGCACTTTTAGGAACCCCGACAGTCAAGGCAGGAAGTCTGCTTCATTTCCCAGTCCTGATAGATAACAGGACCCCGGCAGCCACTGGACAGGAAGAGTGGACGTTCAACCCCAAGGGTCAAGAATACCACCAGGCAGCAATTTAGTCCACACTTGGAGTCATGAGAGAAAGCAGGGTCACCAATATCAGTAGGACAGGAGGCAGGGATGCCGCACGTTTGCTTTTCCCTGAGCCATAGGGGCAGAAGCTGTTATGAAATAACCATAAGCAAAGGCAAGGAGTGAGGCGAGGCTTCAACTGACGATAAACGAAGGTAAGATCAGTTTAGAATTTACACTTATAATAGTAGGTTTAGGCTAAATCTACCCAGTTATAATTTCAGTTGTTATCCTTCTGCTGTTTTAAAATATAAAGGCATCTCTAAATGATCTTAACTCCTAGTTATAGTTTCTAGGAAATTTCTACCTTAAAGTGAACTGGGTACATGTATTAACTAAGCCATAAGAATTTTATTGGCAATAACTTTGTGAAGTTTCTGTGCTTTTCCAGCAATTAAATAAATTCCCCTTGTGATTTATGCATTAAATCCACAAACAAGACAGTATTGACATTTAAAGACTCATCATTAGGTTACCTTTCACCATTATCCAATTTGTAACAGGTGAACCCCAAATCTGATTTCCTAGGCACAAGCAAACTGACAAAGTTAAACACAGATTTCAAAGTTGAACACAAAGTTAAGCACAGATTAAAACAGAAGAATTTTATACCTTTAGCATTTCCAGGAACTCTTTGGTTTTAATTGATGGCACATGAGGTTTGTTATTTTGATCACTATTCACACCTTTTATCGGCACAACTGAGGTTAAACTAATGGAAGTTTGAGGTATATTTCCTCATTTCTTTAAGGAAACATGACATGAGGTTTCTGGGTCTCAGATCTATCGGTTCTCTTTTCTTACGCCGGTTTAACTAGAATTTAGGTTCCTACACAGAGACTGCTCTTGGCTATCCTGTGGCCATGTGGACCTGCAGTAGGCAGAATTTCCTGATTCCTAAGAGACTCCTATGGGGAGTTTGCTGGTATGATAGAGACTGCACCCATTATTCTAGGAAGAATGAAGAAATGCCTTTTAGTCAACTGATCTGGCATCCCAGAGTCCTTCCTAGTCTGACTAAAATGTTCACTGCTCCACATAATTTGGAGTTGAAGCTCTGTCTCCACATCCTGGGCATTTTTATTCAGAGCCGACCTGGCCCACAGGTGTCCCTGAGTGGGCAACCTGGGTCCTGGGGTATATCTGATGCTTCCTCTGGAGATCAGATCAACGCGCCCAAGCCAAATTGGTGGGAGACCGAGCAGCGGCCTCAAATCAAAGTGCCCAAGACGTCTGTCTCTCAGGGGATATTTGGCTGCTCTCTGAATGGATGGGCCCACGGAATGGGGGTACATTGAGTTTACTGCTCTGGTTCCCAGCACCGTGACATTTCAGGGTCTGAGACTGCACGATTACCCAGACAGAAGCTCTCGCGTTAAATCGCAGGAAACAGTTGGCTGCTCTGTGAATCAAAACGCCCGAGCCTTCGAAAGTCTTGAGGGACATTCAGACTTACTTCTCTGGTTCTGCCACCCTGGGAATCAGAGATCCTGCCACGAGGCATTCCAGGGGCCGTTCTGGACTTGGGAGACAGGCTGACTAGATTTCAACCTGGAGCTGCCAAGCCCAATAGTGCTGCTTCCTCGAATATTGCTCCTTCTTCTGAGAAGGGGCCAAGGGTTTCTTGCTATTCTTACAGAGGTCCTTAAAGCCATCCTAGTTTTATGACTTTACTGTTTGAGTTTCCCAGTTAAACCAGCCATCAAAAGGCCATTAAGTGATTAGAAATTAATTGCTCTAGCTAACAGGCCTTGGGGCCCTGAGGCAATAGCTTCCTTGCTAGACAAAGGTACTTTCTTTTTCCACAGTTTTTAAGACATTTCAAAGCATTCTAACACAAACCTGTAAAGAGGGATTCAGTAGCAAGTAGTAGAAAGGTAAAACATGGTTAAAGGCTAATTATGCAAGGTTATGCTGGCCTGTGACCCCTGGGGAGGGGACCCACAGCACCCATCTTGGAGCTGCCCGCTGCCGCCTTCCCACATCACTCCCCAGGTAGCTGGGTGTGGTCAGATAGGAATGCAGCTTGCAAAGGCATGGACCCCCTGGGAGGGGCAAGCCCCCCCTTCCCCCCCCCCCCCCTCTCCACCATTGCAGTGCACCCCCTCGGGGTGCAATGGCAGGCAGGCCCGAGGACAAACACTCTGGCTGCTAAAACGGCTTGAGGAAGCTTCGTAGGGCCCGTGCTCTGCTGGGGAACCTGTCTTGGCAGGGCTGTGATTTAAGCCACTGCCCTATCACCCAGCCGTCCTGGCTGGGGTCAGATCTTCCAAGCCTGGGTGTGTGTGGCAGACGCAGAGTGTTCCAGGGCCCTGGTCCCTTTCCTCCCGGGATTACGTCCTGTGGGGGCTCACAGGCCAACCCACTTAAGATAGAGAACCAAAGCAAGGCGTTAAACAGGTGGTAGGCTACAGCCCCACTCACCAATAAACTCCTGGACCGGCTTGCCAAATGTTACTGGATTTTATTTAGGTTCTTGGCTATGCTGCAGAAATGAATTTCAAGAGCATGCCGGGTGAGTTAGGCCAGTAATTTATTCAGGCAGGGAGGGATGAGAAATGGGAGAAAATAACAGATCAGGGGTCCCAGGTAGAGAGGAAGGGGTTGAGAAGTGATAAAATGGGCTGATTTATAGACAATTCCCCGTTATAGGTGATAAATCCCAGGTTTACTTCTGTGGCCACGTGGCAGAGGAAAAATGGTGAGAGCAGTGCACAGAGGGCAGGAACGGGTCCAGAAGCAAGAGAGCAGAGAACCAGAGCGCTAGTTCAGGCCTTGGGTGGCTTTTTGGACTGTTAATTACTCTACCCCTTTGCTAATGGCAGGGTGGAGTTCCAGCTGTTTGCTGTTTTGATTGGTTACCCCACCCATCAATCCCCCAGGAGGGCCCAATGATAAAGTCCTTGGGGGATGTCCGGGCTTCTCCTGGCTTCCAGAAGAAGTCTTTGTTCTGAATAGCAGAATCTTGGGGGTGGGGGGTCCTCCAGCAGCCATCTTGGGGGTTATTGATGTCCACGTGGACTCTCTACCAGGTTCCAGATCCATCTATTGCTTCCCTATTTTACTAGCCTGCTTCAGATGATTAGGTGGAAGCTCCTCAATTACAGGTAAATGTGTTTTGAAATTTGAGAATTTTTTTTTGCACTTGTATCAAGATTCAAAAAATGCTACTGAAACTATAGTTTGAGTTTGTAAAATGTATACACTGTGGGAATGGAGATTCATTTCTTGTTTTGATTTGGTAGCATAGAAAGTGTATAAAGCAGCTTAGCATTCTGAAGATTCAAATGTTAGTTTTTGCAAAAATGATGTACCATAGTATAAGTTTCACATACTAAATGCTGTATTGCCTTGCAATTTTAGGTCGAATTCATTAAGAAATATTATCAAGTCTGCAGCAAAAGCTAATTTCCAAAGAACGGTGTTTAAAAAGAATGGTTGAGCGCAGTTCTTCTCATTCAGGAAAATTTCAACCCCAGCCCTGAGCTCAAAAGATTGCAATAAAACTTTACAAATGTTAAGCCACCTGACAACTGTGTAGATGGGCAAGGCAGGACATTCTTCCAGTTTCTATTTCTTAAGAAAATTCATGGAACTGACAATGGTTAAATCCATGACAGAGAAGGAAGTTCAATGTTGACACTACTGGTTCAGTAATACACGATTCTGGTATTTTCTGCCAAGCAGCTACCAGTGAACAATAAACAGCCATAGGCTTTAAACATCCTACACTTTCACAAGCTTTGTAAATGCTATCAGTAAAGCTTTTTCTGCTCCATGCATATTTTTAACCACTACTAGTTGCATTACATTTTACTTATTAGCAGGTTACACTTCACATTGTACTGAAGTAGTGTTTTCTCGGTTCCTTTGAAAATATTCTCTAGTTGTTCAACTCTATTAATGGAAGCTAATTCTTCAGTGTCTTCAAAAATCAGCAGCAGTTAGTTATACCCACTATAATCAGCTGTATTCTTTTCCACATGTTTAACATTAACCTAATAATGCTACATTACTAATCATCAGCTCCCATTTCAACGCAGATTCTACTTCCTAGTAACTTATACCCTAGAGTTTGTATGTGCATGTATGAATATCCTTCAATAAAACTTTATTTAAAAAAACCAGGGGCTTCAAAAGCATTGATTTCTTGAATAAGTAACAACAGCTGAGGGCTGGAGGTAGTATCCGTCAACTAATCAGGAGCCAAAGAAACCAGAGCCATTTTTTTCATTGACTATTTATGTTGCTCCCATGTCCTCAATCTTTGAGCAGCTATTCTCATCAAAAGCTACGCCTCAAGTTTATTTGCCTTGAACACATTTCTTTGGTCTACTGCAATCAAATACAATTTAACTAACTCACCATTAGTAAATGACTTTCCTTGTTTGGTTAACAAATGGAACACTCATAAACTTAACTTTGGCTGCATCCTTTTTTATTTTTGTGTATAGAAATTATGCTGATTAGATATATTCCAATTTTCGAGTTATTTTCCCATGAGTAGGGAATGTTATAATGAGTAGTCAACAAGTATTTTGTTTTTTCATTTTGCAGTTATAGCATCACTGAAAAATAAGCACAATGCTTTACCAGACAATTCAGTAAAAGATTTCCCACATCGCTGGGCCTTAAAAGCACTTTTCGTGTTTTGACATGATGGGTATGAACTGGCTGATAGAAAAAAAAAAAAAAATAATAAAATGGCATAAGAAGTGCTGTCAAGTAATACATAAAACTAGGAGAGCATCACAGGCAGTTTCTGTAGCAAATAGTCAACTTCCCAACTGAAGTGCTAAAGTAACCATGAAAAGTCAACTTCCCAACCGAAGTGCTAAAGTAACCATGAAAAGTCAACTTCCCAACTGAAGTGCTAAAGTAACCATGAAAAGTACGTAAATGATGAGTGTGGCCGCATTCCAATAAAATTTAACTATTAAAAAAACTAAAAACCATTCACAACTCATGGGCTTTACAAAAAACAGGCAGCAGCTACTTAGGGCCTGCACGCTGTAATTTTGTACCACCTGCTGGAGTAGATTTTACAGAACATGTGGCTCAAGAACACTAAAAAATGAAATAGTTTCAAAAGCCAGATTTGGGAAGGGTCACATTGTTCCTCTTACAGAAGTTATAAAATACTATTACTTAAGAGGACAGAAACCAAAATTGACATAAGCAATGAAAATCAGCAACTAAATGGCCATTAAAAAGGTATTCTTTATAATTCCTCTTTAAGAAGGTGAAGAATAAAAGAAACCAATCAGATCCTGGTATATTATGTCAGCTTTAACAGGAAGTTTTAAGTTGCACCAAATGCACTTATTTTCTAAGTCTTTCAGAATAAATGCACTTCTGGAAAGGAGAGAAAGAAATCAATTCTTACTATGTAGTTAATAATCTAACACTGTTGAAAAGCAGAAGGCTTAGATATTTCAGTTAAAAAACTAGTAATTAGTTTCAGTCAATGAAGAAAGTTACTGAGTTCAATTCAGGTGCCCAAATACAAAAAAAAATACAATATCCACCAAATAAATATAATAAATATGCCTAAATAAAATCACCAGTCATCAACACATGTAAGAAAACATTTCTGAAGCCTTTATTTACAAAAGCTTTAAAAACAAATACCACCCTCTGTTTTGCAATAATGTTTTGTTTAAAAAGGACCACCCAGTTACAGCTTGTAATATGAATAAAGAATGTACAAGGGAAACAAACCAATGTAGCTAACACTTGGAGACTTGCTAACATTGCTGATTGAAGTGCAGATAACACACATCATGACTTGTAGTCCATCATTTCAGGTAGAGATAATGATTACCAAAGACTTCCCACACATGCTCTGGTCTGGTCACATACTCTGAATGGTAAATATTTCACAGTCTCTTTTGTCAATATATATAAAATAGATTGCAAAGATATACACAAAAAATAAACAAGCATTACACTCCTCAGGTAATTTTATCCACGATATATATAGATATATATATATATTGTATTTTGTTGTTCTGCACCAAATCTATCATTATTTATCTTTGTAGCAATGATGAAAGCACAATTTTTGTTTTCTAATTTAATTTGATAAAAAATATACCTAAAATTTGCTATCTTTGGACTTCAATGAAATTGATTTGTGGAATCAACAAATCAAGAGCATCATAAGCATGGCTATAAAATTAAAAAGGAAAAATAAGGGTAAGCAGTAATGGAATTAAAGGAAGCAGATCGAGGGAAGTGTGCTGCCACAAAATAACTGCAGCTTCAACATCTGGGATACCAGTTTCCTGGCAGATACTCAAAATCCAATCACAAGAGATTTTTTCCTGAAGGGTGTAAAGCTGGTTTGAAAAATTCTTCAGTCACAGAGCAGCCTACACATGCCAATTAGAAATGGACAGACACTAGATGTGCTTGGAAGATTAAACACTACGTACAGAAACAGCAGTTACTAAGCTCCTCAGTAGTTTCTACGTCTTTTTTATGTTAGTCTTGCTGAATCAACCATTTGCACAATGCATACGCTATATATTCCATGGGACAAAAACAAGTAAATACTGTATAGTTGGCAGATGGTCACTTTCCCAGCTAAGAGCAAGAAAAACCAAAATTTCTGATAAAACAGAGGATCTGAGTCAGAGTCATGCTCTAAAGTGCAAAATTGATGGTCCACAATCTCAAATAGCTAGAACTCCTGCAGAATGGAAGGGAGAGACATGAAACAGGGAAATAAATTACAGTCAGTGCTAGTAGTTAATTTAGGAAAGGGGAAAAACAAACCAACCCCAAGTAGGTAAAGTTTATCAAAATAGTCACTATGATGTAGCTTTCCCCACTCTCTGTCACACACGCTTGCTAATAAGTGTATTATGTTAAGGCCAAATTTAATCTGAATGCTTCTCTTAGTAAGGTCTGCAATAGGAACGGTCATCTTTAGTACTAAAAAGCAGAAAATAAAATGGGCTATGAAAGGAAAAAAAAGGAATTGTCTATTGTTCAAGGGATTCAACCAGAGATAAAACCTATATACAAGCATGTGTGAAGCTCGAATAAAATAAAAATGAAAGGGCTATTTCATGTCATGACTGCTTGTTGGCTTCCTCTTCATATGCATTCCCTGTGCCATTCTGTACATAGGATGAACCAGAACCAAGGCCATACAAATGACCACAATATTTGGCATCATCAATATGATCTTCAAAGAACATCTAAAAAGGAATTTTGGAAAAAAAAAAAAAAAGAAAAAAAAAAAGATAATTTTAACCAAAAGGTACCAGTTGTAATTTATATTTTATCAATGTAAGTACTGACTGTTCATTAACAATAATGAGAGCTCTTTTCTATGGTGTTTATTTGAAGCCACAAATTTAACTTCAGCAAGTAAAACTAATGTCCTTGAGAAGAGCTCAAAAGAAATCAAAGGAAAAAAATGTATAAATGCTTTGTCTTTCCTATTAACATTTAGACCAGTATTACAAGAATACGTAATCATGGAATTACAGCAAACACTTTTATTCCATTAGTTTAACAACACTCAAGTGTAAGAATGAATGAAAATAACCAACCAACGGGGAAAAAAAACGTTTGGGACCGTAACTTGCCTTCAGTCTAAGTGCAAGGCTAAGCTGGCTAAAATAGTGAAACCATTAAACATGCTCTGGGCAGCAAAACAAAAAAAATTACATTAAATTAGTGTCCTTGAAGCAGTCGAGAAAAATAAAGATGAGCAATCAGTGCCAGAGAATCCACCATTAATTAACCATGAAGGCGTTATCTAAAAACATAAAGCCCATAATCCAAAAGGTTGTTTTAATTCTCTAACATAGCATTGGGAAGTACAAAACATATATAATTACTTGTCATCAATGGACACAGCCCAAGTCACCTTTGAATCAGTATCACTTGGCAACAGTTATTATGGTTTTTATTAATACAATTCTGCGTAAAGGTTTTAAATGCTCAGAACCATTCTGAGCCTCTTTAAATGTCTGAGAGGATATACTTAAAAGAATTCCACAGCAAATATTTTACAAAAAGAAAAACACTTTACAAGCAAAAAAATATTTAGTTTTCCACAACTAATTTTCTTCTTTTCACATTTACCTATAGCACAATGTACTTATACATATCCTAATTATGTAACCTTAAGAGTAGAATGGGGTACATTACACTTTCCATTCACCCCTAACTGACCCGTCTTAGAGGAACTGATCTCTGCCTTCTGGCACTTAAGCAGGTTCACCCAATAGGAATTCAATTCAACTACTACTTCCGATTTGACTCCATTAGAATTCAAGACCTTGGTAAGCCTCAATTTAGTGAAAAAGCATGAGTTCTACCCTTCAAATTTGGAATCAGAACACTGAAGAATGGCATGGGTAAATACTAACTTTACCGGCAGTTTAATGCCTGAGAAGGCAATGCTGGGGGAAGCCCTCGTGGTGGAGTGGCACTAACGTGGTAGAAAGGCCTCCGGAGTTACCACACTGGGGTTTACTCTGTGTGATCCTGGATAAAAGTTGCCAGCCTCGGGCCTCCATTTTCTCATCTAAGAAATAATATGGCTAGACACACATCAAAATTTCAAGGTTTTGATTCCATGGAGAACTTATTCCATTTCCTTCTAAACTACATTCCAAGATGATACCCTCGAAAACTTGCATTCAAGTACAGTAATGGGACTTATGTGGTACCTCTAATTTTATCTTCACTTAATAGGTATTTATTGCCAAGAAACTTTGGCCAGAGATCAGGCTTTTAATTCTCTCAACCTAAAAACCAACTGGGAAAAAGGCACTGATGTCTTCATACTTCTCTCATTTTGAAAAAGGCCATTCCTGTAAGCAATGAGTCAGATCCTGCCTGATGCTGCGGTCCTATCCGCTCAAGCTCTAACTGCTCGGCTACTTCCTGCAAGCCACCCTAGGAGAAAGCAAAAGGAGCCGTCAAGAGAGAAACACTGCAACACCGGAATTTATGACCAAAATATAAGCAAACCTTAGTATGCAAGCATGGCCCTTATGAGACAGGGAAACAACAGAAAATGGGAATTACTGATATATTTGTTAACTGTGGGGGCAGTCTATAATTTAACAGAAATGAGATCCTAACTGGGAAAATTTGTCTTCATTATGCTTAAAGGTATGTAGCAGGCAAATCATTTCCCTAAAACCTAAACATGTGGGGGATGCAGATCATAAACAGGGTAACAATCATCAAGTACATTCATGGTCTACCCACCAATCAATTATAAAATGAAAGGGCCAGTACAGTAACCTAACTCAAAATAGCATCTAAATAATTTTTACAAAACAAAGCCATTTTGAGTAATCAAATCATTAAGAATTCACTAAATGTGTTAACTCTGGTTTTATTACTTAAAAAGAAAAAAAAAAAGCATGTTCTTATATATAACTCATTAAAAGGTTCTGCTGCTCTGCCTGTGCTGATAACATCTGGGATTTAAAAAGCAATTTAAAGAGAATGAATGAAAGAAAAAGGAAGGAATAAGAGAGAGGAAAAGGAAAGAAGGGTGGGAGAGAATAAAGAGAAGGAAAGAAACAAACACCATTATCAATAACAAAAACAAATAAAACCAAAAAACAAATTCTTCTCCAAGCTGTTATGGCCTCTACCAGCAAACCAATCCTACACCACAGCTTGAAACAGCCTGAACAGCAGGTGCTTCTGTGCTAAAAATAGCAAGAGGCTTAGGGAGCTATCATTAGCAGGTGCTTAGGAAAGCAACAGAACAGGGTCATTCAGTACACATGACTAGAGGTCAAGAAGCACCTTTGCCACTAACCTGAAGTTCAACACCGCAGCTCACTCAGGGCATTTTCAGATTATCTGATACACCTAGAAATTTCCAGTAAGTTACATATAACTAGCAGTAATTCAGCTCTCTGGTCCTGAAAACCGTCATTTGCACAATGACAATTTTAGAAAGCATCTCCAAAGCCAGATAAGGAAGCAAGGAGACGCTGGGTTCTCAGCGTGCGACACTTTCATGGCGTGCACCCCTGAGCTCCCACAGCAGTAGGAACTGCTGGTTCACTTGAGTCACAGCTGCATGTCTCCTCAAAGCACACAGAATTCTGCTGCTCTTAGGTGCTACAATCCTGAAAAACACTTCCTAAAACTTCCTTGGCTATGTGCTGTATTAGAGACACACAACCTTAGGCCACAAGATGGCTTCAGGCGGCCAGTTCCTGTGGAAAGGCCAGCGTCCTCGTCGGCGCCTCCCGCTGAAGAGAAGCGCTCTTCCAGGCCCTACGCTGCCCCAAGCAGAACCTTACTTGCACTTCTGGGCAGCCTGGGAGCAGGAAACAATGAACCTTGGTCTCATCGAATAAAGACGACGTAGGTTCTAGTCATCAACTGCTCTGAGTATTTGTTTAGTTATGGCTTAAATACATGCACCTGAAAAAAACGGAACGGCCGTGTTCTGGGGACGAGCCGCCATGGGGAACTCCTTCTCAACCCAAGGAGCACTTTTCCTTCATGTGCTAGGTACTGGATTAACACAGGAAAAAACCTTTTCTTTTGAAAAAAATTAATGGTCAGAAGTAAAAAAACCATGACGTACACGGTGAACCCTGGCAGGCTGTACGCCACTGTCCAGGCAGGCCTACACGTTCACCGCGGCACACACCACGAACAGGCCGACCTCTCGGGGCCAGGGGTAAGAGCACTTCTAGCTACATAACTCTGGGAACGTAGTCCAAAGACTACAACCAACAAAAGACCACCTGGCTAAGCAAAACTCTTTTCATCAGAGTACCGAATACATCTGCACACCACTGGTGACCTCGGACTTGATCTTGGATAGGCAGGTCATGTGCACATTGGGACAGAGGGAGAACCTAAGCTTCTGCGCCTGAGGGTGGAGCCTGACTGGTCCTCACATTTCTGTCTTGGTTCATGATTTCCAATCTGGCAAGCAATGGCAAAAATATGACTCTAGGTTGGAAATTTATTGAAAACGTATTCTGGCATATGTTGAAGCTTTGAAAAAGGATTTGCTATAATTATGTGAGAAAACAAATCAGATGGTCAGCCAATATAAATGCATTTAATATAAAACCTAAAAATATGGTTTAGAAACAACATTCTATTCTAGAATCTTATGTCAGCTGCTCAGCCTGAATAGTGTAAGTCAAGGTAATTCCACTCAAAACCTTACTTTGAGATTTTTGCAGCTCTTCATGAGGTACTTCACATCATAAATAACAGGAAAAAACAACCGAAGGATCTCAAAGAAGTCGAGTTCTTCTTCAGGCAAGTTAGAGTTGGTCAGAATTTTGATTAAATAGCCAAAGTCATAACCACTACAAGAAGGACAAAAGAATACACAAGAGGCACCCATAAATACCACAGAGAGAAAAAAGTTTTTTTCTGAAACAAATTCTGTGAGTCACATTGTAGGCAAAAAAGAATGCACACTACAAAAACAGAGCAAAAATGTTCAGTTGTAATGGGAAAATACCTTCTTCTTACAGGGCTAAGAACTTGTTAACTTGTTACTTTATTCCATTACTCAGAGATATCAATATGCAGATCAATACAACCAACCCAAGCCTGCAGTCACTAAAATACTACTTTGTGGATCCTTGAATAGAGAACGCTTTAAGAATATCAAAGTGACCCTGGCAGACGCCTTAAAAAATTTTAAATGGCTATAGAAACAGAGAATAATGTCAAAACATAAAGTGAACTGGCAAAAGTAATGCAAATCTTCCATTTTTTTCTTTTTAAAGATTTATTTATTTTCCACTCCCCGCCTCTGTGTCCATTCTCTGTGTCCGCTCTCTGTGTCCATTCGCTGTGTCCCCTTGTATTCTCATCAGGTGGCACTGGGGATTTGTGTCTCTTTTTGTTGCATCATCTTGCTGAGTCAGCTGTGTGTGCAGCACCACTCCTGGGCAGGCTGCAGTTTCAAGGAGGGCGGCTCTCCTTGCACTGGGGCCACTCCTTGCGCAGGGGGCACCCTTATGTGGGGGTATCCTTCCGTAAGCCAGCACTCCCTGTGCACAGCAGCACTGCACATGGCCAGTTCACCACATGAGCCAGGAGGCCCTGGGTATTGAACCCTTGGACCCCCTATATAGTAGGCGGACGCCCTATCTGTTGAGCGACATCTACTTCCCAAATCTTCCATGTTTTACATCCTCTCATCTCCCTACCTCTTATGTAGCAATTGCATGTCCCCTCTTTCCTACACACCTTTCCTTCAAGGACCTCCAAGCCTTCCCTGAGGAGCCCAATCCCAGAGATTTCTTACATAGCACAAGCTGCTTTCTTGTACTGCCTTTTAAGTATACGTATTGTTTTCTCTACTAATTTAAGGGCAGGAGTGACATTTTTAGGCTATCGTTTCTTTCTTGAAAATAATTGGAATTCAATAAATACCTGATGAGAGATGCTATTAACATGCCTTTTGGAGGATAAAAATAAAATTTGTATTCCATGTTCAGAATAATTATTTCTATTTTTAAAAAGGAAAAGAAAAAGTTACTCTTGAAGGTCAGTAAGGATTATCAAGGTATAGGCCCTTTAAATTTTTGGTGGCTGGCAAGGAAGAAACTTTGCTAGTTACCTAAAATCAAAGTCAATATGGTATTTATTTACTACTAGTAAAACTATTAAGTCTTGCTCTCTACTATGACTATATTAGAATTTAGGATTTATGAATTTCTTAAACTATCCTTTATCTATTAGAAATACATTAGAATATGAAAATATTTGATGGCCTTTAGTAAAATAAAATCTTATAACAGACCTTGACAAATACTGAAGATACTGGAGTCTAATTTAGATTTCCAAGCTCCAAGACATGAACCACTGCTCATTTTTGTCTGTCTTAGTAACCCCAGTACCTAGCACACAGTATTTGTTCATAGTAGTTTTCTTTTGTTAAGTACAAGTCATATATAGCAAAAGGACAAGAAAAAATTTCCAGTTCTTTTGCATCTAATATCAAAGGATGTAAAAGGAACTCAAAAAATGTTCAAGTTAACAGAGAGACTTAAGTCTTTTCTTCTGAGGTACACGTTTAAGAAGAAGAAAAGAGAAATGATAGATGAGAATTATACGATCAATGCTTCCAATTAAAAAATTACCATTTAGGTGGCAGACTTAGCCCAGTGGTTAGGGCATCCATCTACCACATGGGAGGTCTGCAGTTCAAACCCTGGGTCTCCTTGACGTGTGTGGAGCTGGCCCATGAGCAGCGCTGATGCGTGCAAGGAGTGCCGTGCCACGCAGGGGTGTCCCCGTGTAGGGGAGCCCCACGTACAAGGAGTGCGTCCCGTAAGGAGAGCCGCCCAGTGCGAAAGAAAGTGTAGCCTGCCCAGGAATGGTGCCACACACACAGAGAGCTGACACAACAAGATGATGCAACAAAAAGAAACACAGGTTCCTGTGCCGCTGACAACAACAGAAGCGGACAAAGACGACGCAGCAAATAGATACAGAACAGACAACGGGGGTGGAGGGGGAAGGGGAGAGAAATAAATAAATAAATCTTAAAAAAAAAAACACTACCATTTAGCACTAGAGCAAAGTTTCAAACAGGAATGTTCTTCACTATAATCATTCAACAGGCCAGAGGTGGAAAATAAATAAACCATTCACAAGGCCACTTTTAGTTCCTAGACTGCCAGTTTAATTTTACCTAGAGAGGAAAACTTTCTCTAACCTGGAAGTCTGTTTTTACAAAATATAACTAATTTCCTTTCTAGAAGTTTGTCAACAATCCAGTTTTATTTTACAATTATACTGTAAGGAAATTAAAATTATCACCTAACTGAGAATGTACTGTGTGCAAAGCAGTTTTATAGGTCCTTTAAATGCATTACTGATCATTACAACAATCCTACAAGGTATTCCTCCTCAGTGATGCCCTCCCCGAAGACCCCCTTTATTTATACAAGTATCCACACACATGCTCACTCTTAACACTCCCTAGCCACCTTTGCTATTTTATTTTTCTCCATAGCACTCGTTAATCACTATCTAACAAACTACAAATTTTATCATGTAAAAAAATTGCCTGTCTACCCCCACCAGAATATAAGCTCCATGAGGAAAACGATTTAATCATTTCTGTCCCAGCTCAATCCCTAGGCTCTCACAGTACCTGACATAAGGTAGATAAATTAGCCTGTAAGGGGACCAACATTAGCCTCTTACTGGGAGACAGCTACGTGGCATCAGTTTTTTCTAGAACTAAACCTGAACTTGCCGATTCAGTGACCCAAGCAAGTGGCAAGGAGGTAGGAGACAGTGAGGCAAATGCCGTTTTGATCCACTCTTTTTACCTGTGAAATGATAACCATTTGACCCCTTCACAGAGGACGACTCCAGACGTCATAAGAAGCTCTGCAAAGTACTGGGTCTCAATTCCTTCCTCTTCGTGCTTCTTAAACTGGATACCAGACGTTGTCAGTAGCTCGATGGAGTCCTGGGCATACATGTCCTCCCTGGCAGGAAAGAGAAAGGCCACATTCAAAAGCGCCATCCTTCAAACAGCTGTCCTCCCGCTTACGTCTAAAACTCCAGCGCCAGGAACAAACAGGGAAAGTGGGCTGGCTTGGGTAAAACCGCTACGGCAATCTACATATAAGCAAGAGAAATGCCATTTAAATAGAAAAGCCGTTTTTTCAGAAAAGTATTCCAACAGTAAATAGCGATTTTGAAAAGCCTACTGGTAAGACTTTGCTCTTTACTCTCAACTCAATTCCATTCATCTTTCACAGAGTAATAAATGTAACCAGGTGTGAAAAAAGGTCCTTTACTCACCAGGCCTAGCACCACAGAACAGCAGCTAAGCTCCTGTGTGCGGCGCTCAGGCCAGCAGGCATTTTAATGCTGCCCGATGCAGCTGCACCTGCGAGTGCCTGGCTCCAGCGCCCATGCCCCCATGCGCCCACGCCCCCGGCAGCACCAGGAAGGAGGCCAGCTGGAAAACGTCTGACACGGCTGAGTTAAACTACATTCCATCTTAAAGAAAAAGGAGGTGCCTCCTCTCACAAATGATAAGCCTTTCAAATGGCTCCAATAGCAGTAAACTGTTTACAATTAAGGACTCCGCTGTAATAGCAATTTATTCTCCCAACAATCCTAATCCTGGAAGATTGTGTTCCCAAATCAAGCCAAGACATCTAAATATAAACTAATCCTCAAAGATTTCACTTAGGCCAAAAAGAAAGCCTTCTCTATTTTCCAAGCACAAATACACAGGGATCCAAAAATTAAGTATTAAATAAATATCAACATGCAGATGTATGTTTTTGAGAACAAATGAAAAGGATGCTGTAAAGTGGCCTTTGGATTGAACTTTTTTAAAATTTACTTTTTAAAATTGTAAGATACGCAAGTTTTCACAATTGAGCAAATAAGAAAATTCTGGATAAAAAAGTTTTATCAAAACTAATTAATCCAAAAGGAACTTTCACTTGGACCAAAAAGTACTCTGAAGGTTTATTCCAGGGCAATCAATTTGCTTCTAAGTATCTTGAAAACTAAGAAAGCTGGGAACTGAAATATTTCAATACAGAAATGTACACAAGAATCACTTTTAGTCAAATGTTCCCCTGTGAAAATCACTCAATAAGGTGCCTTAACTAGCATACCTGAATAAATCCAACACAAATCTCCTCAGTTGAACACAGGTAACACTGGCCTTACTGTACTAAAAAATACTTACTTTTAACAACTAGACTCTCATTTGGCAGGTTAAGACGTGCACACTGAAAGGCATGCTTCAGCAACTAAATAACCAAAGACTAACATATTCTCTCTCCAGCCTCACGATATTTGAGGGCATATGCTTGCTTTACTTCTACTTTGATTCACTTTCACTCTCTCCCAATCAGAACGTAAGCTTCAAGAAGGCAATTTTGTCTTTTTGTTCAATGTCACCAGAAAAAGCATATAAATGAACTAAACACAATTGTGAGTGTTGTGCTATTTATACACCAGCATTTCTCCAACTTGCCTAAAGATACTGACCACACAAAGAGCTTGCCAAAATGTATTTCCAGATCCACAGTCAGACCTATTGAATCACAATCCCCAGGAGAGACACCTGGATGAGTATCCCATGTGTTTCATAAAAGTGATGTAGGTAAACAAAGATACATGTAGGTATAGATTCTTCTTTCTTTTTTTCTGCATAGTTCATTTACCATGATTCAAATATCTTAATGTACTTCCATCTAAATTCTGATGGATGAAATATTTTACAATTTGGAATCAATTTCATGCTTTATAATACCAAACTCATTAGAAAGATAAAGTTGGAAACACCATGCAGGTTAGCTAAATCTCCAAAAAGGATGAAGGAAACTTCCTGTGGTAAGGGGAATTTCATAATTGTTATGACTCAATTCTCCAAATCAAGACTGTTCTCTTTCCTAAAGTATCCATTTCATGATTTTAAATCTTTCCATCTTGCCTTCTACACTCTCAAAATCCTTAGCAAATGCAGAAAAATATTAAAATATACTAATCTCAAAATATAGTTAAAATATCATTTAGCCATGTATAAGAATTGCTGTGGGTGCTGGTTTGGCTTATCAATTATAAGAACAGTCTGTTTAGAACAGTAATGAAACAGTTATGTAACCTCTCCCAACACCAAAGATAAAACAACTACTGAAGTTAAAGGCAGCAAAATGGCCTAATAAATGAATGTGAATGAAAGCCATATACAAATCTCTAAAAAAAGGGTTTTCCAAAAAAGTAGAGAGCTACTTTTTTATCCAAAGGGGATAGAACTCGTGGAAATAATCAGATTACTAAAAGGAAGGTCAATGTACCACTCTTTTTAATACTGAAAAATTGGTAAAAACCAAAACATCTACCAATAATGGACTGATTTCAGTCTTAGAACACACCATGCAAAAGAATATCAGACAATTGTTAAAAAAAGTCAAAACCAAAACCAAAACTATGAAGACTTCAGGGATACACTAAGTTAGTGTGAAATAAGTAAAATAATAGGCAATATGATTTTGTTGTATAAAGTATAGGAGTCAACAAATTTTAATTTCTCTACATAGATATATATATATGACATACAAACATAAATATAAATATATACACATTTATAGGTTATAGACATTTAAATACATAAATATAAATCATTTTTAAAGGAGATACCAGGAATTGAACCTAGTACCTTGTACATGAGAAGCCGGCACTCAACCACTGAGCTACATCTGATCCCTTTTATATAATGAGAAAAAATAATACACAAAAAATTATGGAGATCCTTCCTATAACCAAAATAAATTTGGGAAGGAAACACTAAATACTACATTCTACAACGCTGCCTTATAGGATTTATGGCAATTAGTTGTGAAAGAAGTATTATAGAAGATTTAGACACACATCTCGAATTAAATCATTTAAAAGAAAAATCCTCAAATTAGTAAAAGAAAAATTCTGGGCCAGGTATAACCAAGCCTTTCTAAAGTAGACAATTTTCAAAGTAATCTGTCAACTCAAAGGTTCTAAATAATTATCAAAGTAATATTTGGATACCATGATGCTTTATGAGGTCTACTCCAGGTCAAAACAATAAAATTATTATAAAAACTACATTCAGCTAAATTTCCCTCACAACTGAATTAGGCTTTAACACGAAAAGATACCCATCCCATAAACTGCCCTTTTTTTTTTTTAAGATTTAATTTATTTACCACCCCCCTCTGCCCCGTTGTTAGCACTTGCTGTCTGTTCTGTGTCCATTCACTGTGTGCTCTCTGTGTCTACTTGTCTTTCTCTTCTCGTCTTTAGGAGGCACCAGGAACTGATCCTGGGACCTCCAATGTGGGAGGCACTCAATCGCTTCAGCTACCTCGGTTCCACTTCCCCATAAACCACCCTCTTTAAAAATCTTAGCAAAGAGCCAGGAAAAACTTGAAAGTGAACAGTTCCTAGCTTCAAAACAGGACATGTGCAGAGGGCCATGTGCTCTAAATAATTTAGGTTATTTATGTAAAATACCTTCGTTAGCCATTTACCACAAAGAATTTTAATGTCATCCACCATAAACAAAGGTAGATTGTGACCTACCATCAGTATTCACCAAGTTACATTTCTACTAAAAGCATCAAATGATTTCCCTGTTTTCTAGTTTGCAGCCTTTCAAATAAGCTGTTTGTCTACTGGGTATCGTCCTGAAAGTATTAGATAAGCCAGGCAATTAGCCAAAATAAAGAGTTTGAAAGTCACAATTATCTACCAACACAATATTCAGAATACTAGGACCAGAATATTTGTTCATCTTTTCCTTCATGAAGTTCACTGTCTGTTCCACAGGAAATAAGATTCCATGTCATTAATGAAAACCTATTTTTTAACTTCTGTCTCCTCAGCTAAACAGTAAACTGACTCAGGGCATCTTATTTCCCTCTATCGTTCACTGAGGTGGCACCATCATTTTTCATTTCTCAAATTCAATGACAGAAAGGAAGAGAGAAAATTCAGAACTCTTTAGGCCTGGTACAGTTCAATATCTTTTCTCTAATACTCACAATCTGAAGTCCAAACCACCACTATCTACTGTCTATTCCCGAAATTCCAACGTCATGGTTCAAAAAACTTTGATCGCATCCCCTACCCCCATGCCATATGGCCACTTAATTACCATCCTCAGCAATGTCCATTTCACACATAAGAAATTATTACGCCTTTCATGACTTCATACATTCATGTCCAACAGTCAGCATCAAAATGGTCAATTCTTAAATTCTGTTCAACACAGTAAATGAATGACAAAACACCGTGCCAAATCTGACTTCTGAACTTGGAACTTTTCTTCTGATACCACAAACTTAATTATTACACTTACCCATTCTTGTTTTAATCATGCTAGCTTCTCTCTTGCCCTATTACATAGTATCTGTTATATACCTTAGATTCCTTTTACAAATAGTATTCCTGAAATATTAGTGCACTCCCTTAACTTATTGTCACTGTTGCTTCAAATCTGTTCTAATATCTCACTTTCACCCTTTCCATTCTCCCTCTCAAGAAAAGCTGAAGAAACTTATATTGAAATAGTAAAGATCTGGTCGATTATAAATTCAGATGTTCATTTTTAAGCTGGCCCTGGACTCAGTTTGGCATATCTTTTTCACACTTTTTTAAATCTTCTGACTTCTTCACACTCAAAGCAGAATTTCAGCCCTCTTTCTTTAAGCTTTCAATACTATTTGTTCCCTCTACAATTTCAGTACATGGCCTAACTCTATATTTACTTTACAAAGAAATACGAAATCATCAACATACCTATGTTTATACCTACCCATGAATCTTAAGATTTTTTCCCTTTACACTCAAAAGATCTCTCATCACCAAAGCTAATCTCTACCAGTGCCTTAGATGTCATTCCACCTTGATTCTTAAGATTCATTAAATGTATCAACATTTTAAATCCATTCTCAACAGCCTGCAACTGACAATTGCACTTTTTAAATACAACTGTGCATAATCTGTAAAACAAAAAATAAAATCACCCTCCATTTGATTTTGTTGTCTCTTCTATTCCATTGTACTCATTTCCTTTTCATTTCACTATCATTTTCCTTAAATGAGGTATCACGGAATCCTCAATCCCCTATAATCTCTACCACCCTATGAAAATGACTCCCTCAAATATCAAGATTTAGTGTGATCATCAAATCTGACAGCCTTTGTTTTTTCAATTATTTCTCATCCTGTTTGACTTGTCAGTATAATTCTGTCCATAGCTTTCTTCTCCTCTTCAGAGCTCATCAATATTCTACTTCAATTTTCATGTATATATCAAATCCAAATTCAGTGTGGAGAGAATTCCCATACATTGATTCAGTATTTAAGTTTGATTTTGGACTCTGGGGATAGAGAGCAGACAAAAGCATTATGGGAACACTGTTATAATGACCATAACCATCTTTCTGGAGCTGTATATTCCTACTGCCTAGTACAAGGCAGTTGATGAAAAAAACAATTTCACCTTTCTTTAAAATTCCTAAGGCTCTATTCACGGTGCGCTCTCCATGTTATACAGTACTGGTTCTATCCTCTAATTGACTTTTCTATTTAAACTATGCTTTAAAATTATATTCTTTTCCTCAAATATTTCCCAAGACACTAAAACTTTGTACTTTGGTGGTAAAACTGCAGTTGTCCTCTTTATATAAGAAAAAAAAAAGTCTTCAAAAAATGGTACTAACCCAGCAGTTGCTATGAGAACAAAGATATTTCTAGAAAAAGAGAAACAGTTCATTTTACCAAATCTGAGACCCTGGTGGGTCGCCCCCTCCCCCATGTACTGCGATCACAAGTAACAAAGAATGTTCTAATGATTAGCTTAGAGAAAAAAAACATGGCACAAATGAAATGATACAGAACTAATTAAAGGAAAGGGCTATCATTTGGAAAAAGGATAGAAGGCAGTTGTTTCAGTGTTTCAGAGCTGAAGTACTGATTAAAGGGCATCATCATTTGAATGGAGATGAGTACTGTTTACACTTTACAAGGCTCTGGATGGTATATTATTAAACTCTGCACAGTAAAATAAAAGTCAGGCTAAACACAACCCAATTATAAGCCAAACTACTGTACTACTGACAATTCCACCCCCTAAAATCATCAGCCTGCTCTTCATTAGATTTTATGTGCTAAATAGCACATAACAAAGAATGGGAGGTTCCTACATCGTCTCTGTCATTCATGCTCCTATAGCTTCATTTCCTAGATGCTGAATCACGTCACACAAGAACAAGGGAAGTGCAATATTATAACATACCTAAAATTTTACTTCCCTAGGTTAGTTTATAAACAACCTGCCCTTGCCCCAAAACTCTCTAAACATCCCTCAGCTGTCTGATTCTTCCAACCATTGATATGGAAGTATTATAACTAAGGAAGCTGGATTAGACCTAGGGCTTGGGCCAGAATTCAGATTCTGGCAGAAGTGTGTGAAACAGAAGGCTCAAGGATCCTATTACTTCTCCTGTATCTAATTTCAAAGAGGTTTTGTGGACTGACTTGGGAACTACAACCACTATACAACATAGCTTTGAAAGGAAAATTCAACCAAGTTTTTAAGAAGTATTTTACCACCTCTGAAATATAATCGATTCATAAACTGAAGTGTGGCTGCAACAAGATCTATTCATAAAAGCAAATATCACAACAAAAAAATATATATTTCAAATTGCAACATAAAAACTTTGCAAGTAAAATTGACATAAAATTATTTTTCTATCAATAAACATTTCCAATCCCCAACATTTTCTAAATCTGAAAAAAGCATTAGCCATACTTTTAAAACAAGACATATAAAATGCAAATTATTTGAGTTTAAAGTAGTCTTCTTTATCCCATATCCCATTTTGGACCTGGGATAAAAAAGAATCCCAACCTTTTGCAATTTTAGGTTTACCAGGATAACTACACCAAATTCAATTACAATTTCACTATACTTGAGGGAAGTCGGGTCCTGAAATGAAACTAAGGAAAAAAGTTTGGGTGTATTTATTTCCCACTTACGTCAAATTAAATTTAAAATTAAACTGCCATGTTGAAGTCCCTGGAGGGTATTCTCCTTGCTCATTCATAAATGTCAGTCCTAGCTGAATTATCTTTAACAAGTCCACATTACACCGCAAGAGCTGGTACTGATAGTCAGCATTGCTCCGGAACTCTCCAATGGGCCTTGCAACCACACCTGGAAACTCGGTGTCCTGTAAAACAGGTTGAAGATTCATTATTTACCAAACAGTCCAACTACAACCCACAAATTCCCAGAATAAATGAATAATTTTTTGGTGTAAGTCAAAATGCTATTTGATACAAGCACATTTAATTACAAGGTAGCTTTTTAAAAATTCCAACTAGGAAGAGACTTACTTTTTAGAATCACAAAATAAAGATTTTTAAAATATGAATTTCATGATTTTTTGTAGGTTTTTTTAAGGAGATACCAGGGATTGAACCCAGGACCTCATACATGGAAAGTGGGTACTCAACTACTGAGCTACATCTGTTCCCCAATGAGGGTTGGTGTTTTTTGTTTTGTTTTTAGGAGGTACTAGGGACTGAACCCAGGGCCTCACACATGGGAAGCAGGCAATTAACCACTTGAGCTATATGCACTCCCCAGCAAGACTTTTTCGTACGTATTTTATCAATAAAAAGCACTATGTATAAGACACACATGATTAAGTACAACCAAGTACTCCATACCTAAGGGAGAGGAAAAAGCTTCAACTCATGTCCCCCCTCAAGGGGTATATGAAACTATGTTCACAGGGTTCTATGTTAAGACAAAGTTTTTTAAATAACTGGTTAAAAAAGCAGAGCAGAAAATGCATTACACTTTCCAACCGTTTCTGAGAAAAGGTTTATTTGTGCACCAAAACCCCCTATTTAAGCATTATTAGACTTCTTAATTTCTTCAACTAAAACAGTACTCTCTCTGTATTCCACAGAAAGCATGTTGCCAAGAATTTCATGCCACCCCACTCATTCCTGTAGGATGTTACCTAGTCTCTAATCCTGACATTCCTTATCATCTGAGAAATAAACGGTCACTATAAATTTTCAATGAATAAAACAACTCAACTCTATTATGGGTACATATACCTTTATGTAATAGAATGTTATCTACATACACACAAATCTTCGTATTTTAACATGTCCCTCCCTAAAGAAAAGAGATTTATTTTTTTGTATTAAAATTACTGAGAAAATGATGTATCAGTACAGAATTAGAATTCAAATTAGGGCTAGCTAAGAATAGAAAGTAAATCTGAAGCCACTATGTAACAGTAAGGCAATTAAAACTACTATAAATGGGTCCGACTCAACCACCACTTTATTGGATGCTATGTTATGCTAGGTATTGGAAGAGGAGAGAACGCTTCAGGCGCCAGCCTCAAGCTTTACGACTCTAACAGTCTAGTAAAGATACATAAGGCACAACAGTCCCGAAGATATATAATTACCTGCGTAGGAGCAGGATGGACAGACCTGATAGCACGCGCAACGCAGAGCTACTGAAACAGTAGTGTGTTTGTGGAACTTCAGCGACAATTTTTAAAAAAATACAGACTAAGAATGTTTCCCTGGCTGCGTTTTTTGTTTGTGATTGACAGCCAGGAGTTCCTAGCATCCAGTAATTGGTCTGGTACTATCAGCTAGGCCTTGGTGCTGTGAGGTGCTGAGCTGACACTAATAGCTAGGCCCTACTGTTCTTCCATTGAACATAAACCATTTTGCAGACCTCAACATCAGACAAAGTGTTCTATAATCATGTCTGAACTCAGACAAAACCAAACATTGTCCAAACCACAAAAATGACCAAACACCCCCAAATATGGCTAGTATGAGTGACTGCTGCTACTTTACAGGTTTAGCCTTTTTCTACTCTTCTCTCCTTCTAGAGAAAACCTATTAAGATACCCAATCATAAACTTATCCCCACTCTCTGATGGCATCCAACCCAGAGCAAAGTCTTTCTTCCCTATACACTCCCTAAAGTCATGTGACACAAGTCCCAATCCTAAAAGTCCTAACACCCTTTTACTCAAGTGGCTCTGCTTCCCTATGGTAAAGATTTTCCCTCCCTGCAATGAAATAATAAACCCAACCTGTGAATTACAATTATGTTCCTAGTGGACGTTGATAAAATTTTTCTCTTCATGATTAAATTAGTCCCTAAAAATCAACCAGAAGGGCAGAGTTCAAGACATTTTTAAAAAACTTCAATTCTCCTTTTATAAGAGTTATTTTAAAGATTTGGTTATGGGCATACCATAGCAACGTAATTATATTTTCGGATAACCTGACGAATTTTCTTCATCTCTTCATCCAGGTTGCAAGCCCAAACTTCACAAATTCTTTGGCTATGATCTACAGTTGCTGCTGGCATAGTGAGGGCACAAGGGAGTCTAGATGCCAAGCATCAAATGTTATACTTGATTGGAGATTAGTTTCATAAAATACTTTATCCTTTATTTGTGTACCTGTAAAAATAAAAGCCAAAATAGAAACCAGCTATATCAAAAATCAGAATCATAGAATAATGGAGCTGGTAGAGATTCAAGTATCATTCATTCAAGGTCCTTGATTCTTAAGAAAATCAAAGTTTAAGAAGCAACTTGTCCAAGGTCATACAGCTAATCTGCAGAAAAAAATCAGGACTACACCCAGGTTTCCTAGTTCTAATCTGGGTGTCATTTAAAAATAGCATTGTACATACTAATCACATTTTTAATACTTCCCCTTTACTGATGATGACTCCAAATTTAATTCACCCTCTAAATAAAATTTTGCTAATATTATCAGAGCTAAGGTAGTGTTTGCCTTTATTCCTCATTAACAGAACACCTGAAATCTGACCTGATTAGAAACTTTTTTACTGGTAATTATTCAAGCAAGATGAGAGGGGGCAAAAATTTAAAAAAAAAATTTTTTTTTTCTTAAAACAACCTCTTTCTGAGAAATAAGTACCAGCCACAGAAATTGTCTAGATGTCAGTAACTGCAGATGGAACAAAGAAGGCAATAGCGACTGCATTTTACATTTTGTCTTTCTAATGCTCTAAAAATTGGAGCATTTTAATTTTTTCTGGTGACCATACGCACATCTCACGTTTCTGGTCCATAAACATAGAGTTAATGGTACATAACGGTGCCGATACAGATTTTGGGGCGGGGAAATGCCAAAAACTTCATTTTTCAATCAAGTTTGGAAAAAACAAAACAAAACATAACAAGCGTGAAAGAAGACGGTATTATGACCCATTCTGAACTCTGCAGTCACAAATGCAAGCTCGAGTTCTTCTGCTTTAAGAAAACAAGGAGATCCAGGGGATCGCTCCTTTAAAACCCAACCACCTCCCCAACCAGCGGGACACACACACACACACACACACACACACGAAAGACTTATTAGCGTAACACACTAACACACACACACACACACGAAAGACTTATTAGCGTAACATAGCTTTCCTCCACCTCTCTCTACCGCAGTTCCAGAAGCCCGGAAGAGGAACCAGAGGCTTTCTCATTACAGGCGGTAGCATCTCTGTACCGCAGGCTCCCAGAGAAAGGAAAGGACAGAGAGAGGCATTCAAGTCCTAGATAACCTCTTCCCTGGCAGGGAGACTGCGCGAAGGTGATAACGATCATTTACTGGAGCCAGATTGGCTGCCAAGCACCGCTGCGTGAAGGCATCCGAGGATCGGAGGATGTAGGCCACCGCCCTCCACTCCCAATTTCCGCCCCACAACATCGAAGTCCCAGGTACAAAGCCTTGACGTCATCACTTCGCGCCACCCCCGGGACAGACCCTCAACCTCTTTACCCTCCCCCCGCCCACCCGCCGCCTAGTCCTTCCCTCCCGTAGGCGCTCCCCAGCTGGCGCCATCGTGCGCCTCTCAGGCTCCGCGTTCCCGACCCCCTTCTACTTCCCCGACCCGCGTCCCCCCCTCCCGCCTGCGGCAGACGCAAGAACTACTTGTGTCGCTGAGCTCGCGCTCCTCCTCCTCCTCCTCGCCATAGAGACAGCACCCGGCGGCAGCGGCGACGGCGGCGGTAGCGGGCGCCCCATAGACGCCTCTCGCCCAGCAAGCGGGAAAGGGGAGCCGGAGCCGCGACGCACCGCGCTGCGCCGTCGCTCTGCGCACGTCCTGGCGCGGGCGCTCGGTGATGACGCGCACGCCGAGGGGGCGGGGCCCGCGGAGGGGCGGGGCGCGCCGGACCCGAGGCCGAGGCGGCTGACGCGGGCCGCGCGCTCGGCGGGGCGGCTTCGGGCGGCGGCGGCGGCGGCGGCGGGGCCGCGCGGCAGATCCCGCAGCCGGAGCCTGGGCGCCGGGCCTCCCCGGCGGGCTTGCTGGGCGGGGACGGGCCGCCGGCGCTGGGACCCCGAGCTCCGCGCGCGCCTCAGGGCCTCGGGCCGGGCCTGAGGAGGATGAGCTGGCTCTTCCCCCTGGCCAAGAGCGCCTCGTCCTCGGCAGCCGGGGCGCCCGGCGGCCTCACCAGCCTGCAGCAGCAGAAGCAGCGCCTCGTCGAGTCCCTCCGGAGCGCGCACGCCAGGTGACCGGTCGCTGCCTCCCCGGCTGCGGGAAGCCGGAGGGCGGGAGGGCGGGCCGGCCCTGAGCGCGCCGAGCCCCTCGGCGCCGCCGGCCCCTCCCCGCTTCCGGCCCCGGCGCCTCGTCCCTGCCCTCGCTCCTGAGCCGTCGCCGGCCACCGTCACCTCCCCTAGTCCGTGACCGCTGTCCCCGCTTCCTCGCTCACCTTTCCTTTGCCCCGCCTGTGAGCCTTGGTGGCAGTCGTTACCTTCTGTACTTGGCTAAAGAGAAAAGCCGAGACGAATCTACTTTCACAGAGTGGCGCGTATTCAGGGAAAGGGAAGCCAGAGTTTCCAGCAGTGCGTTCTGCAGCCTGAGAATGCCGCGCTCGCCCCTCTTGGGGCTCCGAGTCCGGCCCCATCCCCGCGGCCTGGCCCCATCCGGCAGTCGCCCGCCCACGTGCCTTTCCCACTGTTGGTTATTCCTGTCGCCACTCCCGAGTGCTGCCGGACTCTCCTCCTGATTGTTGTCTCTTCTCACCCGATGGGTTTCTTGTTCCCCGCATGGTCAGATTAGAAATCTTTCGTAATTCAATTTATTTCAACCGTTTTGACCGGAAACTGGTTTTCTGCAGACTGTTAGGTGCGGACGTGTGTGACCTCTAATGGTTTTCAAAAATTATGGCTCTTTTTTTTTTTTTTTCAATTTATATGAATTATGCAAGTGTGTTTAAGTTTCGCAGCATATATTTAGTGTAAAGATGTCAACGTCATTCAGTCCTATGCCCCCCCCCTTTTTTTTAACAAAGGGAAGTTACTAAGTTAAAATCCTGCAGTTCTGAGGCTGTGAAAATATCCAGATCAAGGCATCAACAGAGATGCTGTCTCACCAAAGGTCGGCTGCTGGCAGCCCTGGACTCCTGCCACGCCACAAGGCACAGCGGCAGCCCTGCTGGAATGTCTTCTCCAGGCGCACCTGGAGCTCAGCTGTGGTCATCAGGCACATAGTAGGACTTCGCGGTGTTGCCTCATTTCTCCCCTCCAGGCCTCCTGGCCTCCTGGCTAGTTCTGCTTAAGGCTGCTCTGTCTGTGGCTTTTCTCTTCCCTGAGTTTGTTGATTTCACCTTCTGGGGGCTTCTCTGTCCCTGCGGTCTTTTTTCTCTGTGCCTCTGGCTTTAATTCCTGTTTAAAAAATACTCCAGTAAAAAGGATTAAGACCTGCCTTGGGTCCTGCAATCTAATCAAAGGGCCTTAACTGAAGCAGCCTCATCAAAAGTGAATCTCATCAAAGGGTCCCGTGAACAAGGCGTTTACAGGCACAGGAATGGTTTGCTTTAATCCACAAGAGGCTTGAACCAGCGTGGAGATTAATCTATGTTGTACTGAGAGTTCATTCTTTATTATTGCTGAGTAATACTCCATTTTATGACTGTATCATAACTTTTATTCATTCTTAAAGGAACACTAACTTTGTTTTTCAGTTAGGATTCTTAGTAATGTTGGTTGAAAATACTAATAGCTTTCTTTCAGTAATCATAAGAAATGCAAGGAAGTAAATAGACCAGAGAAAAGCGCTCAGCCCTTTTTAAAATATTCTTTTCATGCATATAAAATATATATCCTATGAGATAATAAAATTGAATAATTTCTTTTGAGCAAACTGTTAGGGGCCATTTTATCTGTTATTAATTTTTTTCTAAGCAAGTCTATTATCTTATAATATAAAATAATTTTAAATTAAATACATATTTTGGGAGGTCCTGGGAATTGAATTCGGGACCTCATATGTCCAAAGCAGGTGCTCAACCACTCAGCTGCACCTGTTCTGCTCAAATACATTTTTAAAATAAAAATCCATTGTGAAATCAGTTTGGTTAAATGAGACCTATTGCTGACTGAATTTAAGAGGTTCTTGGTTCTTTGTCTCAATTGGTTCTGCTTGTTCAGAACTTTTAAGAGTTAAAAATATGTGGTATCTATTAATAACAAGATTAGCAGATTATTTGTTTTATTGGTAGCTCTCTTTTTGAAAAACATTCACGAAGTTCTTACAAGTCAATCTTCTAAATCAAGTTATGTACTAACTTGTAGGGCTGCTCTTACAAGGTATGCTTATAAAATAAGATGATTCATTTTTAATAAAAATGAAAAAAGTTTGTTCCCGTGGAAGTTGTCACATTGGAAGTCTATAATGTACTGGTACTATTATTGCCAAGACATTTTTTAGAACCACTCCTTTGGAATGAATTGCTTTTTAGCCTTTATTATATGCTATTAAATATTATCAGAAAAGCTTTATTCTTGAGATTTGGAGTTGAATTTTTGAAATATTCCAAAGTTCTTTGCTGCTAAGGCTAGTAAATAAGGAAAGTGATTTATCTGAAATTTATTTATTTTTGTCTCCCAAAGAAGATAATATTTTAAATCAGGAATACTTAATTTGAGGAGTTCTGGAATTGGTTTAAATGATCGTTAAATATCTTAAGTCAAATGCTAAAAGGACCCATTTTTATTTTATTTTTAATTAATTTATTTAATTTATTTCTCTCCCCTTCCCCTCCCCCCAGTTGTCTGCTCTTTGTGTCCATTTGCTGTGCGTTCTTCTGTGTCCGCTTCTGTTCTTGTCAGTGGCCCAGAAATCTGTGTCTCTTTTTGTTGCGTCATCTTGCTACTTCAGCTCTCCATGTGTGCAGCCACCACTCCTGGGCAGGCTGCACTTTTTTCGCGGGGGATGGCTCTCCTTATGGGGTGCACTCCTTACGTGTGGGGCTCCCCTAGGCGGGGGACACCCCTGCGTGGTACGGCCCTCCTTGTGCGCGTCAGCTCTGCGCATGGGCCAGCTCCACATGGGTCAAGGAGGCCCTGGGTTTGAACCGTGGACCTTCCATGCGGTAGGCGGATGCTCTATCTGTTGAGCCAAGTCAGCTTCCCCCATTTTATATGTTGTTTTTTTTAGCCAGGAATTATGGACCTAAAATTGGACATGTGGCATTATCTACATTTTTTATACTGTTATAAACATATTCATTTGCTTGATTCCTTTTAAGTTCTATCATGAAAACACCTAACAGTTTTATTTAATTGAACTATTTTATATTTACAAATTATACTTTGATAATTCTGGAGACATTTAAGTAGGTAATGAGCTTCAGGTTTTCTAGGAATGGTATGTTGCTAGAAAACATGCCATCTACCCATTCTTATGAAGTCCACCCTTTTAACTAATGCCATTAAATAAGCTATCTGGTGAAAGTGTTATGTCAGTACAGTGATAGAGCTATCTGGCAATATGTTGCTGAGGAGCCAAATTCATAATACAATTTGTACTTAAAGATTTTTGTGCAGAAAGACACCATGATTGATTATTCTGAAAATATGCTCTGCATAAGTGAAAAAAATGTTTCAAGCGCTATTTTGATGCCTAGATTATGAAAATCAATATCTTGTTACATGCTGCCCATCTCCCTCATGTTTAGTACTTTATCCCTTCTCCAAATGTGAGATCAATAGCTCTTCTTGACAAATAAGCCTTCTGCTCCTCAGTTCTCTTCTACTTCCTACTCTCTTTTTTCCAACTGTTTACTTTTTTAAACACCTTATAAAATTGATAATTCTACCTCAGGTAACAGTCTTTTAGTTTCCTTCCTCTAATAGATGTAAAAACTTTTTTTAGTTAGCCAAAGAAATTCTTAATCTCTAATATCTTTATTTAGGCCTCTTAGATGTGTTCCCTCATTTTAGTCTCATTGGTAGGGCAAACCAAACAGGAACCTTTCATAGATGACAAAAAAAAAAAAGTGTGTTACCAGAGCATAATACCTTGATTAAGTTTGTTATGAAAGTGGAAACAAAGTTACAGAGACTGGGCTCAAGTAATATATTCCACCTTCTAAGTAACAAACTTCACAGTATTCAATTTTAACCACAAAATTCTCAACTTTATGGACAGGAGTACAACTAATTCTGCTGTCTCTTCTACTTTACTCTTTCAGACACAGTTCAATGTCATTTCAAGTCCATTTCTCTGGCATCTTGGAAGAGCCCCTGTTTTTGTTTGAGTTTCCCCCTCTTAGAGACCAAGTACTCACTGGCTCTTTCAACCCAGTGAGTGCATACTGATTTGTTTAACCACTGGTGATGGTCTCGTTCCCATTGCTTAGAGTAGGCAAGGGAGTAAAGAGTTATTAAGAAAAAGGGGAAGAGTGCACACTCCTAGACATGGATGCGGGCATGCTGCAGAGTGAGGTGTGTGCAGGGATCCCAGGTCAGGCCTTTTTAAAGCCTTTCCTCTCCCCCCCCCCATAATGTTGGGGAGCAGCCCCAGCTATTTACTGTTGATTAGTTGCCCTGCCTGTTAGTTCTAGGGGCTAATGGTGAGGTTTTATTGAAGGTACCTGAGGCTTTGCCTTGACCGCAGAAAGAGTTCCAAATGGGATCTCATGGCCAGGTCTCGTGGGATCTTCCTGGCAGCCTTCTCTTAGGAGGTTTCCAGGTGGGTCTCATGGCCACGTGGTCTGCCGCCGTGTGGTCTGGTGGGCGTGTTTTCTGCTGGGGCTTCCGCTGAGACCAGGTCTTCCCTTTCCCTTTACTAACCTGCTTCTACTCCCCCGCCCCCAGTGTTCACCTTATTCCTAAGGAGGAGCTGAAGGGCAGCGGCCATTCTTCTGTAGGAAGCAGGACTCTTGACCTAATCCTGGTGAACAGAAGTTAGAAAGTCTGCTGCTAAAACATTTTTCTCCATCATAAAAAGAGATGTCTGGATGGAAATCTTCTCTTGTGATTTGGATATTGTAGTCCTACATAGGACATCTGGAACTGCTTGAACCCAAACGAAGATAAGGCTGACGATTGTCTGTGGTGGAGTCGCGAGATGGAAAGCACCTAGATTCATGATAGAGTTGTACTACTAAAATAGCCAACTTTAGAGCCTCCCTGCCTCTGGGCTTGTGTAAGATTAAGAAAAAATAAAACAAAACCAAGAAAACCCTCAGAAGTAGCTGTTTAAGCTACTTCTAGGCTCATTTTCTATTACTTGAAGTTGAAAATACCCTACGGATATACTTACTAATCCCAATATTATAAAGTTCTTCAGAAGTAAGTGTTTCCCTGCACTGTGCCCACAATCAGAAAATATTAAAAACTGATAATCATAACAATGACTCTTAACTATCCAAGTTTCACTCTTTAAAGTTAGTGAGCTTCTTTATTTTATTTCCTTGTGTCTAAAATAACAACCTGGAGCTATGTTATGAGTAATAATTATTATTTGTAATTAGCTATGTAAATTCAAACCTACACAAATAGTAATCCTTCTTTACTACCTTTTATTTAGGGCGATCAACCCCTCCCAAGTATAAGAACTTCTGCATTCATGTTCATAATATTCATTACATGATAATTCTGGTGCTGTTTTTATTTTATTTTCAATAAGAAAATCTTAATTTGGGAGTTACTATGTTTCTCAGAATTACCCCCCCCCCCATTACAACTAATAAAAGGTCTTAATGAAACGAACTCTGAAGTAGGCAGGGGCCAGGAGATAAAAGAGTGCCATTAACTGGCAGTGCAGCCAGCACCAGAATTATGTAATTGAATATTGTTAACATGAATGCAGAAGTTCTTATACTTGGGAGGGGCTGATCCCCTTAAGTAAAAGGTGATAAAGAAGGATTACTATTTGGGTAGCTTTGAGTTTACATACTTCTCTCCCCTATAACTGTTAAGTTTAATTCCTCACAATTAAAAGAAGTTCTCCCCCCAACTCATGGGTTTCTGAGTAAGCTAAATTCCATATTTTTCTACTGATTTCACTTTCAGCTCATAAGGACTCAAGCTTGGCTGCTTGACAAACTTGAAATGACAGGATGTGTGTGTTTTGACCTGTGCAGTGTGGACTCCTTGTAAGTAGGGCTTTTTGATGAGGCTACTTCAGTTAAGGTGTGATCTACCTCATTCAGGATGGGTTTTAATCCTGTTACTGGAGTCCTTTATAAAAATGGAATGAATACAGAGAGAGAGCGTGTCATGGAAGCAAGAAGCTGAAAGCAAAGAAACCTAGAAGAGAAGGGAGAGACCAGCAGGCACCGTTGTGTTCCTAGTGTGGCAGAGGAGCCAAGGATTGCTGGCAGCTGGTCATCAGGAAGGAGCCATCACCTTGATGATGCCTTGATTTGGACATTTGCCTGGACTCCAACCATAAATGAATAAATACTCACTGCTTAAGCCATGGTATTGCTTTGAGCAGTCTCAGGAACTAAAACATTTGCCAACATTTAAAAATCAAGATTTTATATTAAAATATTCAAATTTCTAACTTTCCTTTTAAAATAGAAAGATCTGGCAACAATTCCCACATAGCAACGTTTGCTTGCAGCTGAAAGGTTCTCTTTTCTTTTGCTGGACTGCTCCCCCCCGGCATTGCACCAGTTTGCCATCCGTTTTGTACTACAAGCAACTGCGTTCACTTTTACATTACCTGGACATTATAGATATTTGAAATTATAGCTCTTTTATGGGAGGGAATCACCCTGTTGCAATGAAAAATTCCACAGGAAATGTGGAATGTTAGCCCCATTTTCTATTAAAGCTATAGAAATCTACAAGGTGTCAACATTTTTTACTCCATAAATAGATGCTGAACTCTTACAATGAACTTTGAAATTATGTCTTAAACAATTCCACAATTAAGTGAATTTTAATTTGACACATTGTCATATTGTCTGTAACCAGTGACTAAAACTTTTAATTACAGACTGTATGACACAGTAAAAGCATGTTAAGAAAATTTTTCCTAAATGTGTTTTAGCAGCCCAAGTGTTATCTTTAGTTAATCTTCCCATTTGTAGTATCATCCGTAACTGCTTTTAAAAAAAGTTATGACATGGACAGTTCTCCATTGCTAGTTGAATCCTACCACCTTCTCTTGCCTCAAATAACTTCCGAGCTGCCCCTCGCCTGTACCAAAAACCTGGGTCACCCTCAAGTTACACTCAGCCCTCTCTCCACTGCCACAGGTTCTAACTACCCTTTCTGCTTCCATTCTTGTTCCCTCAATTTTTTTCTTCCACATAGCTATTAGAGTAATCTTTCTGAAATACAAATTGAGCATATCATTCCTCTCAGTAGTTTCTCAACTCTTGTCAGGAAAAGACCGGCTTCCTCAGCTCAGTGCCTCGTTACCACAGAAGATGGTTGTGTGACTGCTGGAAAGATGGTAACAAACAGGCCGTGCAGTTTCTAGGATGGCAAAGGCTCCGGAGACATTTTAGACCCCTTGTTCTTTTGTGGAGCTTTTCTGTCGCTGCTTCCTCTGCCCAGAATGCTACTTTCTTTCCCTTACTCCACTCCCTGGGTGTTAGGTCTGATTTGACTTTTAAAATGGGGCTCAGGTATTTTTCCCCCCAGAAAATCCTATAATCATTATCCCCCATTTAAAAAGATGTTTTCTTCTGTGTTCCTATAGTTTCCTTTGCATCTCTGTTACAGTCCTGTGTTCTGCAGAACGCTGTTCAAAAAAAATATGATGAAAGTAGTTTAATCCGAGTTAAATATACTTGGAAAACAAAGTCAAGCTGTTTACTTTACAATTTCTCAAAGCCTTTAATATTACTAAAGTGCATCAACAATTCCCAAGAGAAGGATAGATCGTGGAATGATTTATTTCAGCTATTTACTTTAAATTTCTGATTTCACAATGATCCATTTTTATATCAGCTGTGCATGTGTATAAATATGTGTATGTAACTGCTCTTTTGTTCCTCTAAGGATATTAATCACACAAAGTTATAGTTTTCTCTTTGCTCTGTTAACTCTGTCTCCCTGCATTTTCCACTTTTTTGTTTGTTTTTGCTTTTTTTGTGGGCTTTTTGGTTTGAGTTTGATACTCAAACCAAACAGAATCATGAGCACTGAATCATGAAAAAGGTCACTTGAAAGAGGTAGCATCTTGTGGGACCCCACCTGGCCAGTCCAGCTCAGCACAGAGCCAGCTCCACTCAGTGAGGATCGCTGGTCTTGGTTCTGGAGGCAGCAGAGTGACCCTCATTCACGTGCTGGGCCAGACCCAATCCGAGGGATTCGTCATTCCAGAACTTGGCCTGCACGCGGAAGGCAGCTCCCCGAGCTCCCTGCAGAGCTCTGCGAGAGCACTGGGGTGGTGCTGCCTGGGAAGAGGGAGTGCTGGCTGTAGGACACCCAGTGCAGTGCCTGGAACCGGGAGGAAACTGTTTCCTAGGGACGAGGAGCATTCATATCCATGTAAATGGGGAAATTCCCAGGAGCAGATGTGTATGCAGGACAAGGCAGTTGCAAGAAAGGATCAGGGAGGCCCAATGCTTTGGCTGTAGTTTCTCTAACCCATTGTATGGATAAGTTCTGAAGCAGAGAGAACTCCCGAGGGTCAGTATGCAAAGACAGTGAAAGGTGTTTTCTTTTTTTCTCTTCTTATTTTTTTTTTTGTTAGCTACTGGCATTCAAGAAAAACTGTCATAGCACTAGCTGAATAAATGCTTAAGGAACAGATGCCTTAAGGAACAGATTCCATCAAAAACACATTAAAATATAAAAATGTCAAGTTTTCAATTTTATAAGATATACAATAAAACAGGAAGTGATGTCCCAGGCAAAGAAGATTAAAGCATTAGAAACTATCAATGAGGAAGACCAGACTTGGACTTACTAGACAAAGACTTTAAACAAATGTTTCTAAATATTTTCGAAGAACTAAAGGAAATCAGGAAAACGACAGATGAACACAAGGAGGATACCGGTAGAGATGGAAATAATGATAAGGAACCAAACAAAGCTGAAGACCAAAGTGAAACTGAAATGTCCAAGAAGGGTTCAACAGCAGATTGCAGCAGGCAGAACAAAGAATCAGTGAATTTGAAGATAAGGCAATTGAAATCATCCAGTGTGAGGAGAAAAAGTAATAAAAAAATAAAGAAAAGTGAACAGAGCCTGAGGAACCTGTAGGACAATATCAAGCATGTTATGCGCGTGCGAGCACACACAGGCACACACGGGGGTCCCAGAAGGAGAGAAGAGACAGGGACCCACACTGCAGCATATTATCATCAAATTGTTGATTTTATTTATATATATATACACATTGCTTTTTATTAAAGAAGTTGTGAGCTTACAAAACAATCATGCATAATATGTAGAACTTCAGTACACTACTCCTCCATCACCACCTTACATTGCTGTGGAACATTTGTAGCAGATAATGAAAGAACACCGTAAGAATATTACCACTAACCATAGTCCATGGGGTTCCTTTGGTTACATGCCCCATATTATTAACACCATATATTAGTATTATACAGTGGTTACAGTTCATGAGCAAACGCTCTTATTTTCCCTCTTAACCACATCTGTCTCTTTCCACATGGTTCACTGTGTTATACAGCCCCATGCATGTACAATCTATTGGTATGTGCATTTCTTTATAATTAGTGTGAACACTTACTCTCTTTATCATAGGCTGCCTTTGGAGATTAAAGGAAGAAGTATAGCTTGCTTCTGTATGGGGCAAGCTGATAGTCTGTGTTCTGGAAATGAGGTTTTTCTGGGAATCAGTAGCTTCCTAGGGGTTAATCACTTTTTGAGACACTTCTACCTTAAGGGCTACCTCACCGTTTTGTTCTGAGTGCAGTTGTTACTGTCTGTTGCTCAGAACAAGCAAGGAAAAGAGAGCTATGTAGCCTATCTGTCGTTCCACATATGTCTCTTATTTACTGCCTGAGAAATGTTCCTGCCTCTTCTTCTGGACTGTTGGTATGCATTGGTTTTGTTTACTTGGAGGACCTTCAAATTGCTCCTAGTTTTATATTGGTTTTATGTTTTGGGTTGTGATTAGTATCTGTGTTTATTTTCTTTTTCTCCCCCCCCCCCCATCCTTCTCCTTATGTCTAATCTCATCTTCTTCTTTTTCAGGGATTCCTCAAAATTTCTTGTCGGCTCACAGTAATTCTTGTTTCCATCCCTGTTATGATTTGCTTTTTATTTGTTTTGATATTTCATGGAGACATTGTCTATTCTCCATCTACCGTCTTTAAGCATCTGAAGCATTTATTTTCAAGGTATACTTACAAACAATACTTGAGTTTCCCAACATGTGGAAAATGCATGATATCCATATATCGAAATGATCTTTTTGACTTTCTCATCAGGTTGTGTGCTCTCACATAGCAGGGTCCATTCTGTATCCATCTTTGTGTTTCCATTGTCTTGCAAAGTGCCTGATATATGGTAACTCTTCAGTTGAACTGAGTCTCACCTATGAAATCCAGGTTTAATCAAAATATAAACTAGGAAATGAATGATAGTTTATTCTACAAGTGGAATCTTTTAACCATAACTAGTACCTTTCTTGTTTTTCAGGGTCTCTTTGTTTACAGTTTTATGGACTATCAAAGAAATAAGGATGCCAGTTATCACACATTCTGATTAACAGAGTTATCTGTTATTCTAGCTTTATTTAGCACCAAACAGAATTAGAGCTATTGAGGTAAAACCATGAATTCCCCTCTCTCAGAGAACCTAGAGGATAATATTATTAATGGGGGTGGGGGTGATATTTAAATTTTCTCTTGTGATATGATACAGAATTACTTTCAAAAATATTGATATAACAAAGTAGTATTACTGTCAGCATAAAGATGTGGCTGTAAGAATTTTTATCAGAGCATGGTTTATAATAGTAAAAATTGGAAACAATCTATATATCTATTAGTAGGTGTGGTGGGTTGAACTCTGTGCCCAATTTAGACATGTTCTTGGTTGTGATCCGCAGTCCTGTAGTCTGAGCCGGTTGTAAATTGTATCTCTTGAAGGTGATGTTGGTGCCGACCCAACTGAATGTGGGTGGGCCTTAATCTGGATTACTAGCATCCTTTATAAGCAGAAGAAATTTAGACATAGTCATAGGAAAGTCACAGCAGGAAACAGAAGCCAGAAGTCAATGGAACCTAGAAGAGAAAGGAGAAGATAACAGTCATCATGTGATGGGAATGCCAAGGAACCCCAAGGATTGCCAGCAGCTGGAATGCTCCCGATGCTAGAATGAAGCAGCCCTGATTTGGACTTCTGACATCTGAAACCAGGAGCCAACAAATTACTGTTGTTTAAGCCAGCCTATTGTGTGGTATTGTCATGGCAACCTACAAGACTTAAGACAGTAGGGAATAGGTTGAATGATAGTTTGATCATTCAGTAGAACACAGTACAGTCTTTAAAAATGATATTGTAAAGTAACATTTACTGATATAGAATTGAGTGGGAAACGAGCAAGTTACAAAGTTATATGTGCAGTATAGTTCTGTTTTTATTTTAAATAAGGCTCGGAAGGCAGAATGAAGGTTAGAAAGTTATATCCCTGTATGTTAACAGTAGTTGTCTTGGATCAAGAACATGGGGGATTTAAAGTATCACCTTTATTTAATCTTTTTTTTTTTTTTTTTAAGACACATAGATCACACAAAATGTTACATTAAAAAATATGAGGTTCTCATATACCCCACTCCCCACTCCTTCCAGGTCAACAACTGCTTCATCGGTGTGGTATGTTCATTGCATTTGATGAGCACATTTTGGAGCACTGCTACACAGTGTGGATTATAGTTTATGTTGTAGTTTATACTCTCTTCAAGTCCATTCATGGGTTATGGCAGGCTGTATGGTGTCCTGCATCTGTCCCTGCAATATCATTGAGGACAACTCCAAATCCTGATAATGCCCCAATATCACACCTTTTTCTCCCTCTCCCTGCCCTCAGCAATTCCCGTGGCCACTGTCTCCACATCAGTGGTATAATTTCTTCCATTGCTAAAGTCATAATAATTCTGTATTCCAAATACCAGTAAGGCCACTCTAATCCATATTTTATTCCTCCATCCTGAGGACCCTGGGATGGCGATGCCCACTCCACCTCTTAACTGAGAGGGGACTTAGATCCCACATGGCTGATGGATGGGATTCTTCTGCTTCCAGTTGTAGACTCGCTTGGTTCCTTGGTGTTCCATTTACTTTTTGATGCCTTCTGTGCCAAGAATATAATTTATAGAAAAAATGAATTGGCCATTCTTAGCTAATGGTTTAAGTAAAAATTATTCAAATTCACTTTGATTTGTTACCTATAAAACTTTTTTGTAAAAGCCAAATGATTTCTGAAAAACTGATCAATTTAAACTTTAATACTATAAATTTAGAAGTCCCCAACTTAGATGGATGCTCTAAATGTTTAATAATAGCTGACTGTTATTTAGCAAGTATCTGGCATTATGCTGAGGGCTCTACGTGCATTATCTTACTAGTAATTCTTTGAGTTGAAGCTTTTAATATCACCATTTCCCATTTGCCAGAAAAGGCTTAGACAGTAAGATGGTTCATTTTGTGTCAGTTTGGTTGGGTTATGTGTCCAGCTGTTTGTGTAAACACTGGTGTAGACGTTAACATGAGGTATTATATAGATGGGATTAGCATCAATAGTCAGTTCACTTTAAGAAATGTGATGGGCCTCATCCAGTCAGTTGAAGGCCTTAAGAGCAAAGAATTTTGGACTCAAGACTTCAACATCAGCTCTTTACATAATTTCCAACCTGCAGCCTGCCCTACAGGTTTCCGAATTGCCAGCCCCCACAACTGTATGAGCCAATTCTTTATAATAAATATATATGGCCATATATCCGTTTAAACACATAGCCTGTTGTGTTTCTCTGGAAAACTCTGACTGATAAAAACAACATGAGAAGGAAGCAGATATGGCTCAAGCGATTTGGCTCCCGTCTACCATTTAGGAGATCCTGAGTTCTGTTCCCAGATCCTCCTGGTGAAGGTGAGCTGGCCCACATGGAGAGCTGACACAACACAACAAGATGACACAACAAAAGAGAAACAGGAAAGACAATGAGAGACACAACAAACCAGAGAGCTGAGATGGCTCAAGCAATTGAGTGCCTCTCTCCCATGTCAGAAG
Source organism: Dasypus novemcinctus (assembly GCF_030445035.2). Lineage (NCBI taxonomy): Eukaryota > Metazoa > Chordata > Mammalia > Cingulata > Dasypodidae > Dasypus > Dasypus novemcinctus. Next base: position 5,554,154 of record NC_080701.1, on the reverse strand, counting down.
GTCCTGGGATCGGTTCCTGGTGCCTCCTAAAGAGAAGATGAGAAAAGACAAGCGGTTACAGAGGAACACTCAGTGAATGGGCACAGAAAGCAGACAGCGAGCACAAGGAGTGGGGGAATAAGTAAATAAATCTTTAAAAAAACACAGAAAACCAGATGAAGTTACTTGCCTGTGATTACCCAGGAAGTAAACAGGCAGGCTTTTGAGGCCAAGAAGCCTGGCTATGCTTCCAAATCCCTAAGATACTCTACTTGACTTTGAACAAGTGCATCTTTTTGACCAGTATTCTCTTGACGCTATTAAGATTTTAGAGTCCTAAAATAACGTAGAGGAATAAAAAATTTAGGCCATTTTATTGATTATCTGGAGTCCACACCTGGGGAAGCTATCAATATCTTAGTTCAAACCTGATCCACAAAGAGGAACTCATAAAAATTATATCAAAGTCCTAATATTGAGATACCTTCTGGGTCTCTTCCTAGTTCTTATATCTCCTGAATAACCCCCTTTCCATGAGATGTTAAAGTGAAAGCTCATCTACAGCTAAGATTTCTCCATCATTTCTCCATAATTCCATTCCAACACATTTGAAACTTCTAAAAAAATGGGTATTTTATTGCTTTAAAAATTTTTTTAAAGTCCATCATTTACAGTAGGGTTCACTGTTACGTGGTCCTGTGTTTTATCTTTTAATTTTTATTCTAGTAACATATGTAAGACCTAAGATTTCCCTTAACTACATTCAAATGTGTATTTCAGTGTTGTTAATTACACTTGCAATAACATGCTACCATCACCACCATCCATTTTCAAAACTTTACAATCAACTTTAATAGAAACTTTGTACAAATTAAGCATTAATTCCTCATTTTCTACCCCCAGCCCAGCCCCTGGTAACCTATATCCTAGATTCTAATTATGAGTTTGCCTATTCTAGTTATTTCATATTTGTGAGATCATAAAATATTTGTCCTTTTGTGTATGAATTATTTCACTCAGCATAATGTCTTTGAGATTTATCCATGTTGTTGCATGTATGAGGACTTCATTTTTATGGCTGCATAATATTCCTTTATATTTACCACATTTTGTTTATCCATTCATCATTTGATGGACCCTTGAGTTGCTTCCGCGTGTTGGCAATTGTCAATAATGAACATTGTGAACATTTGTGTATATATCTGTTTGATATATACATGTTTTCATAAATATACATGTTTTCATATATATACATGTTTTCAATTCTTTGGGGTATATACCAACAGAGGGATTGCCCTCTCATGTGGTAATTCTGTACTTTCTGAGGAGCTGCCAAACTGTCTTCCATAGCAGCTACACCATTTTACATCCCCAGCAGCAATGAATGAATCTTCCTATTTCTCCATGTCCTCTCCAACACTTCTCATTTTCTGTTTTATTAATAGTAGCCATTCTAGTATGTGTGAAATGGTATCTCATTGTGGTTTTGATTTGTATTTCACTAATAGCTAGTAATGTTAAGCATCTGTTCATGTGCTTTTTATTTATTTATTTTTGTCCAGACTTTTTTTTTTCCCCCCTCTTCCCTTCCCCCCGCCAGTTGTCTGCTCTCTCTGTCCATTCGCTGTGTGTTCTTCTGTGACCGCTTCTCTCCTTATCAGCAGCACTGGGAATCTGTGTCTCGTTTTGTTGCATCATCTTTTTGTGTCAGCTTTCCATGTGTGTGGCGCCATTCTTGGGCAGGCTGCGCTTTCTTTTGCGCTGGGCGGCTCTCCTTGCAGGGCACACTCTTTGCACATGGGGCTCCCCTACACAGGGGACACCCCTGCATGGCATGGCACTCCTTGCGCACATCAGCACTGCACATGGGCCAGCTCCACACGGGTCAAGGAGGCCCAGGGTTTGAACCGCAGACTTCCCATGTGGTAGGTGGACACCCTATCAATTGGGCCAAGTCTGCTTCCCTGTTCATGTGCTTTTTAGCTGTTTGTATATCCATAAGGAATGTCTCTTGAAGCCTTTTGCCCATTGAGGCAAAAGTGGACCAATTGAGTTGACTTGGGAACCTTCTCATAAATCATTTGGCTCTAGATGTGAGGGTCTACTCTCCTGAAGTTTCAGTTCGATTCCATTGGTCTGTATATCTGTCCTTCTGCCAGTACCATGCTGCTTTGACCACTGTAGCTTTGTAATATGCTTTAAAGTCAAGAAGTCAACTTTTCTTCTTTTTCAAGATGTTTTTGGCTGTTCGGTGTCCCTTAACCTTCCAAATAAATTTGGTAATTGGCTTTTCCATTTCTGCAAAGTAGGCCATTGCAATTTTGGGATTGCATTGAATCTGTACATCATTTTAGGTAGAATTGACATTTTAATGATATTTAGTCTTCCAATCCATGAACACAGAATGTCCTTTATCTATTTAGCTCTTCTTTGATATCTTTCTAGCAATGTTTTATAATTTTTGTGTCCTAGTCCTTTACATCCTTGGTTAAATGTATATTCTTAGATCTTGATTCTTTTAGTTGCTGTTGTAAATGGAATTGTTTTCTTGATTTCCTCCTCAGATTGCTCATTACCAGTGTATAGAAACACTACTGATTTTTGCATATTGACCACTTTGCTGAATTTATTAGCTCTACTGGCTTTGTTGTAGATTTTTCAGGCCTTCTATATATAAGATCATGTCATCAGCAAATAGTGAAAGCTTTACTTCTTCCTTTCTGATTGGAAGCCTTTTTATTTTTTCTTGCCTAACTGGCTAGAACTTCCAGTACAGTGTTGAATAACAGTGGTGATAGTGGGCATCCTTGTCTTGTTCCAATTCTTAGAGGGAAACCTCCCAGTCTTTCACCATTGAGTATGAGCAGTGGATTTTTCATATAAACCCTTTAACATGTTGAGGAAATTCCTTCTTTTCCTGTTTTTCTAAGCTTTTAACCAAGAAAGCATGCTGGATTTTGTCAGATGCCTTTTTTCCCCCCCAATTGTGGTGATCATGTTGTTTCTTTCCTTCGTTTTGTTGATGTGGTGTATTAAACTAATTGGTTTTCTTATATCAAACTACCCTTGCATACCTGCATAAAACCCACTTGTTTTTGGTGTGTAGCTCTTTTAATGTGCTGTTGGATTCAATTTGTGAGTATTTTGTTGAGGATTTTTGCATCTATATTCATAAGAGAAATTGGCCTGTTGTATCAATTTCTTACAGAATTTTTTTTTTAAGATAGATATATTTTATTTCTCTCCCCTCCCCTGCCCCAGTTGTCTGTTCTCTGTGTCTATTTACTGTGTGTTGTTCTTTGTCCGCTTCTGTTGTTGTCAGCGGCACCAGGAATTTGTATTTCTTTTTGTTGGATCATCTTGTGTCAGCTCTCTGTGTGTGCAGCACCATTCCTGGGCAGGCTGCACTTTCTTTTGTGCTGGGCGGCTCTCCATTTGGGGCGCACTCCTTGCGCGTGGGGCTCCCCTCCGTGGGGACACCCCTGCGTGGCAGGGCACTCCTTGTGTGCATCAGCACTGCATGTGGGCCAGCTCCACATGGGTCAAGGAGGCCCGGGGTTTGAACCGTGGACCTCCCATGTGGTAGACGGACACCCTAACCACTGGGCCACATCCGCTTCCCTCTTATATAGAATCTTTATCTGGCTTTGGTATTAGGGTGTTGTTGACCTCACAAGTGAGTTAGGTAGTGTCCCTCCTCGGTTTTTTGGAAGAGTTTGAGCAGGATTCTTTTTTTTATGGCTGAATAATATTCCATTATATATATATATATACTACATTTTGTTTATCCATTCATCTGTGATGAATACTTGGGTTGTTTCCACCTGTTGGCTATTGTGAACAATGCTGCTCTGAACATTGGTTTACAAATGACTAAATGATTTGATCTCAGGAACTAATCTTAGAATTTAGTCATTTCATTTTCATTAGTAAGATATGATTTTATTATATTAAGAAATATTTGGTGGGAGCGGATATGGCTCAAGCAGTTGAGCACTCACCTAACACATGGGTGATCCTGGGTTCAGTTCACAGTCACTCCTGAAAAAAACACAAACAACAAGCAAAACAAACAAAAAAGGAACTCAGGGAAGCTGATATGGCTCAGTGGTTGAGCGCTACCTTACCATATATGAGCTCCTGGGTTCAATCCCCAGTCCTGGGTACTGCAAAAAAAAAAAAAGATGGTGTATACATTTACACACAGAAAATACAGAGGAAGTTTACATTTTAGAATTCAAGTAGTTGCAGACAGCTATTGCAATTTGGGCAAAGTACAGGCCACAGAGTCTTTCATTTCGTGCAAGTTAACCAGAAGGCTCACAGTTGTTTTTACTAATGATGAAGTGAATAAAGTGATAGTAAACCAAGATAGCATTAATACAAGAGTTTTTTATCCTTGACTCATTACATCAACATTCTATCTTTCCCTTTGGCCATTTCAAAATATTATTCCCCACTTGTAGCATCCTGATATTGTTATGAATTCCAAAAATAGATGTTGGGTTATGTTTGTAGTCTGGTCTGTACCTGGACATGATTAAGTTATGATTAGGACTTTAACTGGAACATGTCATTAGGGCTTCTATCTGTGAGTCCCCGCCAAGGGGTGGGGACTCTCCCTGCCAAGGGGTGGGGACTCACAGATAAAAGGCATGGCAAAGGACAGAGTCGAGGGTTTCCGATGTTGGAGTTTGATGCTGAAGTCTTAAGCTGCAGCCCAAGGAAGTCAGCACGCAGAGGTTAGGTATTTTGCATCAGCACCCTTTGGCTGACTAATACACCATTTATTTGATAACCCTTTCTAACTATGATACTTTTTTCTTTCAAGATACAAATTATATTGACTCTCAAGATCTATGCTAAAATTAAAAGTAACTAAGTTTTAGTAACTTCTAGCATTTAACATTTGCTTTTGACATTAAAGGTTTTGTAACTTTGGGTAAAAATTTTTTTCAAATTTTCTCCTGCAGTATAGCTGAAATACAGAAAGATGTGGAGTACAGATTACCATTCACCGTAAACAACCTGACAATTAACATTAATATGTGAGTAGAATTGTACCCTATTTTTTCATGTAATTGTTCTCTTACAAAAATTTTTAGAAGCAAACTATTTAGAGGGAACTTATTTCAAATATTCCTTTCTTATAACTACAATTTATAAAATGTTATACAATTTAGTGAAAGATTTTTGAAACACATCACTAAAAATTATATTGCTGTAAAAAAGGGACTATAGAAGGGGAAATACAATAAAAGATGTACTAATAATCCTTAATACTGTAATAATTTTATTGAATTGCACTGAACTTTTAGCTGGAGGAAGGCAGAAAGAATAAAAATACTAATGACATAAATAGCCAAATGAATCGTGTATGGACACCATTGGAGATATATTTGCCTTTTACATCAGAAACCGTTTAAAATATTCAAATTTTCAGCAGCAGATATACTAAATTAACCAGAAAGCTCAAAGCTTAATTTAATTGCTGAATATTTTTAAGGAAAAAAATTAAGTTAACAATAAAACTGTGAAAAAAATAAAACTATGAGGATATCACTCAAGTTTCAAAAAGGAATGCTTGAATAAAGTAATTTCTGAAGTACCCATGTAGCCATAAATGCAATTATTAATCTTTAGTATGAAAGACTTAAGTTATTTCATCAGTTTTTGTAAGATGGCTGGCTCCTGTGGCAAGTGTTTGGGCCAGGTGAGACAGGAAGATGGGACCATTTCTTATTCATTTTCATGTCCTCTCTGACTAGTGCCTGCACATGTTTATTAAATACCAGTTACATGAATTGTTTAAAGCATGAAGATATAACCATGCCCCTCATGATGCTAGGTTAACTTAACATATATGAGCTTTTGAATCCTCACAGCAACCTATAAATTATAGGTATATAGATAGTGAATAGCACAAGACATAAACAGGATACAAAACTTAGGTTGATTGGGGTCCTAGGTTCCTAGGCTGCTTAAAGCAAATACCTATATGCAGTGGTTCAGCTTCAGCAGTGGGGATTTACTGGCTTACAGTTTTGAGACTGAGAAGATGTCCAAATCAAGATAGCAAGGCGATGCTCTCTTCCTGGCAATCCTGGGCTCCTCTGTCACACGGCAAGGCACACCGCAGCGTCTGCTTGTCTTTCCCTTCTCTTCCAGGTTTCATTGCTTTCAGCTTCTTGCTTCCATGGCACACGCATGTGCGTGCAAGCTTGCTTGCTCTCACTCTCACTTGCTCTCTCTCTCTCTTTCTTTCTGTATTTATTTCATTTATAAAGGACTACAGTAATAGGATTAAGACCCATCCCAAATGAGGTGGGTCCCACCTTAACCGAAATAGTCTCAACAAAAAGTACAATGGCTTTATATCCACAGGAATGGATTAGATTTAAGAGCATGTTTTTCTGGGGTACACACACATATCTTCGTACCACCACAGGTTTGAAAGGCCTTTCGTTGCTGTTTTACCAAACTGGTTTAACATCTTCAGCCATGTAACTGAAGTAGTAGTATGTCTCATCAGATGCCCCACATAGAGCTAAGCAGGAGATGCCAACTGGGACCCAGTTTTCCCCTTTTTGATAATGCTGCCAATATACAATTTCTGAGCAAGCAGAGGAACAGAAAGTCAGATTAAAGGAAAATACTCTTCTGAATTTTAGAGATTGAGAAAACAAGGTTCCATATCAGTAAAATCCCATCTTAATTCACAAAACGTTAGGATATTCACTTTTTTTGCATTGAGAATCTATATTTATTTGTTTAAAGCCATGCAATTGGCCTTAGATTTGGGAGAGAGATGTTAATTGGGAAGTTTAGAAAGTTGCCATGTAGAACCAAGGAATCCTGACAGCTTCAACATTTCATTCCAAGTACTATCTGTTTTATATACTTACTCTTTTGAAATTCCATAGGTAGTGAAATAATTCTAGGCAACATTTCCAAAGTAGAAAAACCCCAAGGAAAATTATGTGGTCAGAGTGTTTGGTCCAGTAAATAGCCAGACTATGTTGATAGGATTCACCCGAGAGTGATGAATGTGTGACCTAACTTTTAGCTGAGGTTTTGATAGCTTGGTATAATGTGTTTGAAAACATTTAACTGGCATGATGTGAAGAATATTCTATAATTCAGGGTGTACATATTCCTCATTGAGAAGGTTTTACTGTATTGAATGTATAGTCTTGTCAAAGTGTAACCTCTTGTGTATTTTTAATCAGTTCAGTAACTATAATAGAGCACTCATTATGGAATAATCTAAACAAGAGTATGAAAATGTAATTTGCTTTTAACTAGCTTGTTTTAGGGTTGTGTAACTTTAGGATAATGTAACACTTACTGTCTGTTTTTGTTTTCTGTCTGTTCTATCTTTGTTAGATTGCTTCCTCCTCAGTTTCCTCAGGAAAAACCAGTGATCAGTGTTTATCCACCAATCCGGCATCACTTAATGGATAAACAAGGAGTGTATGTTACCTGTCCATTAGTAAACAATGTATGTATATGGAATAAATTTTTTTCAGAGTATAACAGGTATTTTCATTTTCCAAATATTTTAGAAATCTGAGGTGCAAAAAAAATTTTTTTTCTATGTATACTGAATAACAATAATTTTATTTAAGACTGAAGATTGTTTTTCAGTGCTGAGAACCTGTTGATGTTAAACCTTTGGTTCACATTGGGTCATTCCGTAGTTGTTAGGAGGCAATAACATTCAAATATGCCTTCAGGTTCTTTGGACATATATGTGATTGATTAACATTATAGGCAGTAACTTAAATGGGCTTTCCGTATTTACCCTTGAACTTTCAAATTATTGTAAATAGTGAAGTATGAAAATATTTCAGCTTCATTATTCATTAGACTTCAGCCTGATTTGCTATAACTAACAAATATTTATGGGATTGATTCCATGAGAAAATATTTTGAGTTGTTGATGGCATATGTTTTTAGTTGACACAAAATCCTTTACTTTTCTATTAATTCTTGACCACCAAAAGTAGATTAAGATAAAAATTTTAGAGTGATATTGTCCCTAATGTCCATAATTTCTTTTTCTGAAAGTAATTTTAATGATCCTGAATTACTGTGCCTTTCAGTTTACTATGCACTCAGATCTTGGAAAAATTATTCAGAGTCTCTTGGATGAGTTTTGGAAGAATCCTCCAGTTTTGGCTCCCACTTCAACATCATTTCCATAGTAAGCATATTTATAATAATTTAAAATGTTTGCTTATATTTATTTTTATTAAAGTAATCAAAATATAGTTTAAATAATCAAATGGTGTTAGAAGGACAATTCTCTGATACTTTTTGAAGCCAACTGTGTTTTACTCTTTTAGCGATTCTAATATTTCCTTTCACTTTTCTAAATATGTATACATACTGCTGTCTCTTGATTCTTTCAATCTAGTTACTATCTGTTGACATCCTGTTACAATACATGAATATTTTAGCTGTCTTTCACAAACCTCCCTTCATCCATCTCCCATTGAAATGATATCATTTTCACTTCTATCCATATTTGGTCTTGTTTTAGTTTCTTTGGCTACTCAAGCAAATACCATGCGATGTGTTGGCGTAAACAATGGGAATGTATTAGCTTAGTTGTGAGGCTAAGAGAAAGTCTGAACCTAGGTAACATCAAGGTGATGCTTTCTTCCCCAAAACTGTGATCTGTGGTGGCTGCCAGTGATCCCTGGTCCTGGCTCCTCTGCCACGTGGCCGTGCACACGGCGGCCTCTCCTGGCCCCTCAGCTCCCTGCCAGGCTCCGCTGAGTTTTGGCTGCTTGCTCCCATAGTTTTCTCTCTCTCTCTCCCGCTCTGTCTGAATTCATTCTGCTTATAAAGGACTCCTCGTAATAGGGTTAAGACGCGTCCTGATGGGCTGAGCCGCACCTTCACTGAAGCCACCTCCTCAAAAGGTCCTGCTTAACAGTGGGTTCACACCCAGGCATGGATTCGATTTAAGACACGCTTCCCTCTGGGGTACAGAACAGGTTTTTTATTACTTTGGCTCTATAAAAACTGTCCATTGCTAAGTACTTCACCATGTTATATTTCCCATATGGTATAATTTTTTGCTTGTTTCTGGAGTTAATAATTCCTTCAATTTTCCATTGGTTTAGTTAAAACATCTGTTGAATTTTCCATACCTTTCAGCAGCTCTGAAAAAATATCTCTTACATCATTTTTTCCCACATCATCAAACCTGTCAGGTAATTTCTAGGTTCTGATTTTTTTCCCTGCAAACATCCCTCCCTTTTATTTTTCCTCCATTCTGAACTAGTTACTTTCAATGACTGCTTTCCTGTATTGGATTCTCCATTTCCTGGACCTTATGTTTTCCTTTTTCAGGCTATTGCCTAATCTCTTGGTTAGCCTTCCAGTAGCTTCCTGAGTAAATGTATGTTCCACTTACTAAAGATTCAAAACAAATTACCCTAAACTTAAGGTTAAAATGTTGACAACATTTATTTTCCTTAGGAATCTATAGTCTGGTCAGGGTCAACCGAGATAGCTTGTTTTTGTTCGACTTTTTGCGTGGGCTGGCATGACGCCAAGTCTCAGGGTTCAAGTTATCGGAAGCTCCCTTATTCGTATGTCTAGCGGTTATGGTTGGCTGATGCTGAAGCTATCAGCTGGTACGTTGTATGTGGCTTCTCCACGTGACCTGGGCTTCCTGGCCACGTGGCAGCAGAGTTCGAAGGATGAGCATCCCAGGCGAGTGAGCAAGCCAGATGGAAGCTGCATGGCCTTTTATGACAGCCCTGGATGCCATTCAGCATCATTTCTGCTGCACTGTGTGACTTCAGGCTCCCTCTGTTTCGAAGGGGAGGGAATGGCAGAGTTCTGGAAGAGCATGTGGGACGGGGAATAACTCTGTGGCCATTTTTGGAAAATACGGTCTGTGACAGTTCTCCTTCAGCCAGCAGAATTCATGTCTGTCCCCCATGCAGAAATGCACTCATCCTTTCTCCCAAGGGCTTCCAGCCTTCATCACACGACACGATCTACCATGCTGGGGTCCAGAGTTCCTTCATCTAAGTTACAGTTAGTTCAGGCATAGACGGTTCCTCAGTCGTGTTCCTGGAAGACGAGTGAGTTAAGGGCACAGGTCAGCGTCCCCTCACCACAAAGACAACCGCTAAGGACCCTTCTGCTCAAAAGGGAGAAATGGCAGGCACGCAGGAGTCACTGGCCTGGGGCAACTCAGAAGCCCACCAGGCACATGGCTGCCATTTCTTCAGTTAGGACTTAGCACTGCTGTACTAGGGTTCTCCAGACAAGGAACAGACAGGACACACATGTGGAAGAAAGATTTGTGTGAGAATTGGTTCACGTGACCATGGGGCTGCCAAGTCCAGATGCCATGGCGTAGGCCACGTGTTGGAAACTCCGATAAAGGTGAAATGGGATTCTCCAGCGGAGGCCGGCTGGCTGGCTGAAGTGGGGCAGAAATTCTTTTTTTCTGACTTCTGAAATCCTCAGTTCTGGGTTTAAGCACCTCCAACTAATTGGTTGAGGAGACTCCGCAACATTGTTGAGAGCAGTTTACTTTGTTGATTGTAGATGCAATCAGCTGTAGATGCAATCAACTGGTAAAAGATACAAATCTATTTATGAAATATCCTCACGGCAACAGTACAGGGCTTTCATGACATTGTAAGCTAGCCAGGTTAACACATGAAATACTGACCATTACACTTTCTTTGAGGGAATGATTATCCACAGAATGATTCTGCATCATTCTCCCTTTCCATAAAATGCAGCCATTGTTTACAGCCAAGTTATTTTGGTAGCCTGCTTTCTTCCGACAGTTTTTAACCCCTGTTGCAGGCATTTCTTTTTTTTTTTTTTTTTTACTGTTTGTGGTCAATGCACATCTATTCCATAACATGAGAAGTTACTATAAATCAAAGCATAAATAAACACAATATATATTCCAAATCAGATGTACAACATTCAGATACGAAACAAAAGAGTATTCATTCACACACACAGAAGTAACTTGAGATCTAATGGATCTTGTTGTTCCAGTGTAGATTTCTAAACAAGGAAGAAAAATTTACTGGTTATCAATACTACTGTGCCATACTAGATACTGGGACATCTAAGCATCAGTGTGCAACTAAAGCAAACAAATTTCATGGAGTGTCTACTCATAAAAATATGTCTGTGTATCAAAGCAGTTGTAAAGGATTTACTTTCCAGAATCAAGCCACTTAAGTCTTAGGGCCAAATCTTATCTATTTAAAAATAATAACCAATATAGAAATCATTCCAAATGTGGCTATTCTGATTCATAAAGGTAAAGTATTTGCAGAAAGTTAAAAGTGTTCATGAATTTAATGCAGGATAGCTTCCAGTCTTCACTTCGCAAATACTTGATTTCCATTATTTTTTACTTCATCACATTGGTCTTTTTTAATTTCAAGACCTGCCAATTTAACCATCAAAACAGATTATTAAACTGTAAAAAGCATTTAATATACATGGAAGTAGGAAAGGAGTATTTTGAAATTCGTGTCAGTATATTTCTACTCTCTGGAATCACTTTAGCTAAATGAATCTGGTACTCTTATGGGATGGGAATTTGAAGGAAAATGCCTACCATTTGATTTTATAAGTGTATAAGCAAGATTTGCTCATTATGCTTAGATTTGGGGTGGATTCCAGTCCATCACTACCCATGTCAGTTACCACATAAAAAGTCAAATACAATGCCAGAGCCAAAGCCTCAGAGGTAAAATGAGTTCAGTTCCCAAGAGAACAGTGATAGCTTGATGATGTAAAACTTCTCTGGAGTGTATCAGCATTAAATTAGAACTGGTGAAATGGTACGTGGGGGATTTATAGTAATATCTGGAGGGATTTTTTTTTTAAGTATAATTGTTTAAATGAGGTCAGTTAGAGATTATTCTGTTCAACAAACCTGGATAACTCTCTATTTTCCTTCATTAATAGAATCATGCAAGCTTTTACCTAATCATTTTATGACCTTTTGTATTTTAATGACTCAAATGAAAACTGAATCTATTCCTCACCTAGTCCCTTTGTCTAGATAAGATAAAATTTATTTTTTAAAACATAGTTTTAAGTGTCCATATTTCTTAAACTACATTTAAGAAAATTATCTCTTAACTAATTTCAAATAGAAAACCTGATTTTCTCTTTGAAACTCCCTATTGGCATTCATTATCTAGTCATATCCTTCGCATATTTTTCAAACCAGTCAAATTTGAGATTCTCAACAATTTTTGTGTCAATATTAGGACGATATTGATGTGTCAGTAAAATAAAGTGTGGCAGTAGTGGATTTGGTGGAGACCTGAATTTCCTTGCCAAGTTGGACTACCAGCTGCCATTTAGATTCTGTTTAGGAGATGGGGATGGAGAACTGTCTCGTGGCCTGACTCTCTTAACAGCAGAGATGTGAACGGGAGGGCGAGCCCATGGGGAGAGCAGTGGACTGCAGGCCTAGCTGGATTTGGGGCAGCTGGGTGGATTCCTTGAACGCTCAGTGACAGCTGTTGGGTTTGAATCAGTTTGCCTGGGTGGGGGCAGTTCCCGAAGGGGCCACCCTGCCTGAGCCTGGCCACCGTCGCTTGGCATGTCTGCTCCACGGGCAGATGGCAGGGTGGGCACAGGCAGGGTGGGGGGCCCATAGAAATGTAAGACCTCTTTTCATTCTGTATCATCTCTGTCCCTTTTACACCCAATAATGTAATTCCTTTAAAGTGCTTATGGTTTTATTATGAATCATTTTCCATCCATTCTATCAGGCGAAAGCAGCACCCCCAAATCTCTGAAAGGCTTCCAATGAGAATGCCCTTGCACTCTGCAGAGGTCCTCTAGGCCTTCTCCCGGACCGGGTGGCTTTCGAGGCGCTGCCTTGGTTCTCTCCATGCTAACAGAGGACCTTGCAGCTCCCCCCCCGGGGCTTTGCTTTGAAGCTCATTCTTTTTTATTTTTTTGTCTTTATTTTTTTTAATGTTACATTAAAAAAATATGAGGTCCCCATATACTCCCCACCCCCCTCACCCCACTCCTCCCATATCAACAATCATGGGACATTCATTGCATTTGGTGAATACATTTTGGAGCACTGCTGCACCACATGGATAGTGACTTACACTGTAGTTTACACTCTCCCCCAGTCCACCCAGTGGGCCGTGGCAGGACATACAATGTCCAGCATCTGTCCCTGCAGCACCACCCAGGACAACTCCAAGTCCTGAAAATACCTCCGCATCACATCTCTTCTTCCCTCTCCCTACCTTCAGCAGCTACTATGGCTACTTTCTCCACATCAGTGCTACATTTTCTTCCAATCACTAAACTCATTCTTAATTTAAGAAACTTGGAGAAGCTGGGAATGAGAGATGGTTTTGTTTTCAACCCAGAAGTCCTTTCTCTTTATTTTTAGCCGTTCTTTTTCCAGCTTACCTCTTTCCTTTACCATTCACTGCAGCCAGCTTGAAGAAGGCAGGTGGCATCTTCATCACTGCCTGGAAGTCTCCTTAGATCCAATACACTAGGTACATTTTCTGTTTTTCACATTATTGCAAGCAACATTGTGAACTTTCCACTCAGACATAACAGTGTTCCCTTCCAGTACCATTTTGCTCATTTTCCTGTAAGTGCTCATCCACAGACCCCCATCAGCTCCATCAGTCTCCTAACAGCCTCCCTGAGGCCCGCCGTCTGTAACACTCTCCTGAGGGTGCATCTAGCTTCTGCCTTCTGCTCAATCCCAAAGCCACTTCCATGTTCTAGATTTTTTATTGTCATAGCAGCATGCCATTTCCAGGTACCAAAATCTGTTCTTTTTACTAAGGGTGCTTAGCAGATCACCCACAAAGATTTAAAACAAAAAACATTTATTTTGCTCTCTGTCTCATTGGAGATCACACACATCCGCCTGCTTAGCATCAGCTGGGGCTGGAAGGCAGGTGACCACATCACCTGAAGGCTGTCAGCATCAGCTGGGCCTGGAAGGCAGGTGACCGTATCACCTGAAGGCTCTCTCCTAGGTTTGGAGTGATGCTGGCACTCAGCAGAGGTCTCACCTGGGGCCGCCGGCTGCAGTACCTAGACATGGCCTCTCTTGGCTCACGACCTGGTGGCCAGGTTCCGAAGTTGAACACCCAGAGACCCCTGAAAAAGTCCTGGCCCCCATGACCTAGCTGCTGAGGATCTGTGTCACTTCTGCGCACTGTTTGTTGAAGCATTCACAAAGTTGTGACCAGGTTTAAAGGGAGAAATAGGCTTTGTCTTGTGATCCAGTTTTGGAAAATAAAGTATGCTACAGGATGCTTGGATGATAAATTTTGAGACTTTATTTCGCTGTAATTTTTGTTAACATGTGATAATTTGTGTATTTAAAAATTGTAGGTCAAAGAGGTTTTTCATTCAGTTTTGAAGGCATTCTATATAGATGGACTGCTTCTGTTACTTGAGATGTCCGATGCAATTTTGATTTCTGGTCCTTTGTATATAACTTTTCAAAATCTTTGGTATTCTGAAACTTCATGACGGCACAACTTGGTCTTTTTCAATATACTGGGTATTTTATGGGTGCTTTTAGTCTAGAGATTTATGCCTTCATTTCATTTCTAACAAGTTATTTTTTAAAAAACAATTTCCATCCCACCTTTTTTTCTCTCTTTCTGGAGCTGCTACAAGTCTGATATTGGAGTTCTTGGAGGGGTCTGATTTTCTTATTTTCCATGGTTATCTTTTTATTTCCTCTTTTTGAGATATTTCTTGGCACTATTGCCCAGCACTTCTACTTAATTTCCAAGAAATATTTCTTGCTCAAAAGTCAGGTGGCCACCAAAAGCAATGGATGTGTCATGATGATGGGGGAGAGTGTTGCTGTGGGGGGAGTGGCGGAGAGGGGTGCGTGGGGACCTCATATTTTTTTAATGTAATATTTTTAAAAAATGAATTAAAAAAACTCAAAACTTTCTAAATAAATAAATAAATCCTTGACAATTAAAAAAAAAAAAGTCAGGTGGCATCTTGAGCACTGCCTGGAAGTCTCCGTAGCTGGGTGACCTGGTCCGTTAGGTACTTCGGTGCCTGCCCTTGTCTTCGCTTTCTTGAGTCTGTCTCCTGCAGTCCTGTGACTCACTGGTACTCCTGAACAGAAACTGTATTTCCTGTGTTCTGTAGGGGGAGGCTTCCCATGTGAAATAAGTGCTGTGATACAATACATATTTTGGAGCAGCAAGTTTGATGCATTTCTTAGATTATTATATGGGTTGTATCTGCTACAGGGTTTTAAAATAGAGCAGGTTGCTTCAGAATTATTTAAACTTTAATTCAAGATAGTAGAAATATTTTCTTATGTTGGTCATAGGTTTCTATGTTAACTTGTGTTATAGTCTCATGTATATCACTGATATCTTTAGATTAAAGGGAAAATTTTAAGGGAGCGATTGTAGCTTGGTGGTTAAGTGCCTGCTTCCCATGTCCTGGGTTCAATCTCCGGTATCGCCTTAAAAAAAAAAAGTAAGATTTTAAGATAAAGATGAGCCATCCTTTTAAATAAACACGCTTATAAGAAAAATTTTTTCTTTAATTTTGTATGGGTTATATATTGATTTGGTTCAAAATTTTAATAGTATAAAGGTTTATAGAGTAAAAATTCTCCCTGCCACTTCTTTTTATCCCCCTCCCTTTTGCACAAGTGGTAGCGTACCGTTCCCTTGCCTTTTTGCTCTCCTTTCTATCTCCCCCACTCACACACACTCTTAATATGGTTTGGAGAGCTTTTCGTATTAGTGCGTAAGGTACTCCATTATTTTTTGTTATGACCACAAAGTAGTTATTTTATGGATGTACCAAATATTTCTTTAGCAATACTCCTACTGATGGATAGTTTTCCTATTTCCAGTCTTTCTGAAAAGGCCCACCCTTCATTCTTGCTCAGTGCTGCAGTGACTGTCATTTAAAAATTGTATTTTACCCAAGTGAAAGTATATTTGTCAGATAAATTTTCTAAGTGGTATGCACATTTGTAATTTTGACAAATACTGCAAAATTGCTCTCCATAGTAATTGTACCAATTTATACTTCTATACAAAATTCCTATTTCTCCATATTCTTTGCCAACATAAATTTTACCAAAATGGGGGTCTTTGCTAGTGTTATAGGCAGAAAATGATTTAACAGAGTAGTTGTACCAATTTACACTCCTATACAAAATACCTCTTTTCCCATCGTCTTCTTCACTACATAAAATATAACAAAAAAGGATGTTTGCTAGTGTTTTAGGCAGAAAATGATTTAATATTTTAGTTGCATTTATCTCACCAACAGTGAAGTTGAACATCTTTTCCTGTTTTAAAGATGTTTTTATTTCTTTTTCTGTAACTTGTGTATACTATCCTATTTTCCTTTTTACTGTGGGTTGTTAGTCTGTTATCAATTTGTAGGCATTCTTTATATATTAGAGAAATTATCCCTCTATGAAATGAGTTTCAAATGTTTTCCCCAAATTTGTGATTTTTCTTTATTTATAATGAGTTTCATCATGTAGAATTTTTTTTTAATGTCATGGATTTTGTCATTATTTTCTCATAATTTCTGGATTTGGGATCACAAAAAGCCCTTTTTCTACCTTAAGGTTAAATTTTCTAGGTGATTTCTTCTAAATCTTCTAAGATATCCATCCATCAGTACAATGCTTTAAAAAATTTTTTTTTAAATTAAGTCTTTATCATTTGTTTTGCTATATGGCAGGGTTAATCTCTCTTTACTCTCCTTTTTTAAAATTTTTTCTTTCTATTCTTGTTTTTCCCCCATATAAATTTAGTATCATTAGTCAGATCCATTAGTAAATTTTACAGTCTGTGATAAATGTTTTCTTCTACAAATTTTTCAACTCATGTTAATTTATAATGCCATAACTGAAATAATAGTATCCCCATCCAAAAAATATTATTTAAGCTTTATATATCTTGGAATGTTTCAATACAAAGTGAAATATTTTAGTATCTAATATTAGATTTAAAACATAGCCTAAGTCCCTTATGTTTGACATGAGAAGGGCTGGCACATATGAGTTTATTAATTCAGATATTGCCATTTAGATCATTCTTCTCTTGAATTCTTTTGGAGTCTGGTTCTCTTTGAACTTCTCTAAAGGGGAAAAAATTTTAAATATAAAAAATGTGTTATCTTAGAAAAATATTGACTGCATTGTTTCTCTGATTAAAATCTCCAGTACACGATATTGTACCACCCTTTAGAAGCTATACAGATTTTATTTATGTATGTTGTATTTTTAATATCTTAGCTTTTTTTTTCTTATCTCATGTGTATATTTAGTTTTCCTTTAAAACAATCTAGAAAAGCAGTCTTGACTTTCAGCCAGAATTGCTAAATATGGTAGACACTACTAAGCAGTCTCCACTGGAATATAGTTTCCGGATTAAATTAATTTCTACATTCCCTCTGTAAAGATACTGATTAATCCCAGTGGAATGCTGAAAACTGAAAAATGGCCTATCCACTTCTACTCTGACCAGCTGAAATATATTCTTTTTAATAGAAACTCCAGTTCTCTTTCTTTGGGGGTTCAAGTTATGTAAGATATGATTCAGTTATATAATTATAACAAGTATCACCTGCCCTAAACAGCGTTCATCTACACTACATGGCCACTGCCATTTAGAACACTTTAGCACTAACCTGGTCTTCCTCCTTTCTTTCTCTTGAGCCTGTACAGCAGCCCAGGCGGGGCGCCTCCTTACGCTTCTCAGAGTTTTCCATTTCTTCCTCCATATCCCCCACAAGAAGCTAGCAGGACCATCACGTCAGTACCTGCTGCTGACACTGTTTCTTCAGCTACAAGTTACAGCACAGCCAAGCCTGCTGCTCCTTCCTTCGGCGTCCTTTCAAATCTGCCCTTACCCGTTCCCACCACAGACACTTCAGCACCGGTTTGTATCTTTGGCTGTCCATATTTTGTGTCTTTGAAACATTCCTTCAGTCAGCAAACATTATTATATGTCTAAGTGAAAGATAAAAAGAGTAGATCACATTTTTCAACCTGAGCTGAAACTGAATACCAGATGGTAGGAGAGACCAACAAACTAGCAGATAGTTGTGAATTAGGGAGTTCCAGTAGAGAGGACATGCAGCCTAGAGTTATGGTGGAGACATCCAGGGAAGGGCCAGTGCTCCAGCAAGCCGGGTAGAACTTAGGGATGCCTTCCCAGGAAGCGAGTTTTTAAATCTGATCCTCCATCACTTTATCCCTAGCGTCCTAAACCACGTCTGATACATAATAGCACTCAGTGAAAATGAGGCAGTGAAGCAGATGAGTCAACAAATGGATTGATGCTTGAACCCAGATTTTGGAAGATGGTTATGAATTTGGTAGGATGACAAAGGGTTATATAAGGCATTTTGTGAAGAGCCCAGACAGAGGCCTGGGAAAATAAACGAGTTTGTGTATTTGTGAAACTGCCTAGGAGAGACCTGTCTGGCTGTTCTATAAGATAGAGGAAAAGCAGGTGTCAGATTGCAGAGGGTGTGCTCTGTCATGCCAGATATCACCATTGGTGGGTTTTTTGGGTGTTTTTTTTTGTTTTGTTTTTGTTTTCTGTTTTTTTGTTTTGAGGTACCAGGGGCAGGTACCTCAAATGTGGGAGACTGGTGCTCAACCACTAAGTCACATCAGCTTCCCTGAGTTGGTTTTTTCATTTGTTTTGCTTATCTGTTTTTGTTTCTTCAGGAGGCACGGGAACTAAACCTAGGACCTCCCATGTGGGAGGTGGGCACTCAACTGCTTAAGCCACATCCACTCCCTGGTTTTTAAAACAATTGTTATATTATCAAATTAAGCTGGAAACTGTCAGTCATGTGGGATGTTACTGATGGAGAAATTAATGCTTTGTGCAAAGGACATATAAAGAGATTGTAAACCTTTAGTTTAACCCTTAGCGACTATCACCCACAGTAGTACTCAGATACTTTAGAACATTTTACATCCAATATTACTAACTGCAGAGTTTGTGAACATTTAGAGAATAGGCCTACGTGGGCTTTGTTTATACAAAACCTTTCACCTTTGTGTTCATGGATGGTATGAATGAACTACAGCTTAGTAATATACAAAATTATAAGACAACTTTTCAGAGCTCCTCAAATAAAAAAAATCATCTATGTTCAGAATCAGCTGAATTGCCCATTTTTTCCCTACTGTCTCACTATCTTAGGTATTTAATTATTCAAACTTTAGCCAAATTATTTATTTTTCTATTTGAAGCCTTCACTTGAGATAAATATATTCCTATACGTCATTGAAGTCCACAGATAATTCTCTATACTTGTCACAGATATAGTTAGAGAGTAAGTCAAATACTTGTCCAGGAAAGAGAGTGCGTAGAGGTAATCAAGTAAACCTACATAGTTACCTGGAAAAGAAAGGAAGGAAGAAAGGAGGAGAAAGTAAGGACAATGTGAAGTACAACTATGAAGGTGTAATTATTCAGAAAGTTAAGAGATGAAGTATATTTAAACTTCTTTGAAAGTAAATGGGAGCAATCACAAATACGGCTGGAGTTTAGTAATATTTAAAACTTCTTTAGGTAAGCCAAAATGGTTTTGGATACAAGATGCCAGATGTCCCTGATGCATTTCCAGAACTCTCAGAACTAAGGTAAAAATCTTAGAGAGTAAAATCAGTATTCATTGTCTATTTTGTTTATAAATGTAAAGTAGGTCATATTTTTATATCACTACTGAATAAAAAAGATTTTAAAAATCTTCAATATTCCTGTGGTTGTCTTAGTGGGAAATGTTTATGTATCAGTTCTAGATTTTGTAAGAGTATATTTATTGAGTGACATTAGTATATTCCCAGGGGTTTTTCTAGAGCCTGGAAATGATAAAATAGTTAACCACATTAGCAAGGTCCTTCATCTCATGTGGCTTTCATTCTTGTGAAACTTATTTCTGAATACATTATTTCTGTAGATTTCAAAATACATCGTGCCCTATGTTACACTTTTTCATTTAGACCTTTTTATATTATACCTTTAGTAGGAAGAACTTTGTGGGTAGAGAAGTAGATTGAAGTCAGTTTTTGTTTTTAGGCTATGTCCCTTAAAGTCACTTAAATAATAGTTCTCTGTATGATAATATAACTTAGAAAGAATATGTTCATTTATTTCCATTGCTTTGAATTTTAGACCACGTTTTCTTTTTTAAATTATCTAATACTTTGTCAAACTAAAAATTACATTCCAAGAGGCTTAGCTTCTATCTTATCCCCTTCACCAGTTCCTTCTTTCCTCCTACAGATAGAGATTTTCTGTTTGGACTTAGCCTTCCATTGTTTATTTTCTTGAAGTATTTTATGGATATATGTATACGCACATACACACACACATAAACATACACATAAACATTTACATATCTTTTATTGTGATAGCAATTGCTAAATAGGCACAGAGGTTAAACTTGGGAGGTCGTTGTGGCTACTTGTGCCCCTGTGTCTTAGTACCTGGTCTCAGTAGCCCTGTAGGAGCTTGACGCCGTACAGTAGCAGAGACTGTTCTTCAACAGTCTCAGGATAATGCATTTGCCACCTTACGGCTAACATACCCTTGTTGTCAGGCACTCCTAGTCTAAACTTGACTACAGAAAACAGTCCTCCACCAAGGCTTTTTTTCCCCCCATAAAAGCCAAAGTACTGTAGTAACTACTCTGGTCTCTTCACTTCCCATCAACACCTGGAATGAAAGGAGTACGAAGAGCATCTTCTGTTCATAGTTTGTCTGTGGATTTTAGCTTCTTTGAATTTACTATATTACTAATAGGTTCATCATTATTCTTTGAAGAAATAAATAGCTTAAATTTTAAATATTAATAAGACTGGCTCCTCTTGGGAAAATTAAAGAAATATGTGCTATTCTAAAGCAATGAAATTAAACAGAACAAAAGAACAAATAAAAAACCATTTAAATATATTACTGTTCTCCTGTTTTCTACACCCTCACCTGAATAAGGGATAGCACTAGTTTAATCCTTTTTTCTTTACCTGAGTGAAGTAGACCTTATCGTTAATTTCAGGCCATTGTATAATTATGAACTACTTTCCACAGTTGTGATTTAAAAGCAGGTAGATATATTAGTATATCCATTGAACCAGAATTCACTTCTACAGATTCTGTCAAGAATACATGGCAGACTACATTACGTTCTGTTGTAATTAGTGCTTTATTTACTATTAAAGATACAATTAGCCTTCTTATGTTTATATATAAAAACAGATACTTAATATTTAGTAACCTCTCAGCTGGAAAATCATGAATATGTATCATCATGGGGAAAAACTGGATGACTGACTTTAATTAACAATATATTTTCTGTTGTGTTTCTAGTATGTCACAACTCACAGATATGAATGAACAGGAAGACGTCCTGCTAGAACAATTTCTGACTCTACCCCAACTAAAACAAATCATTACTGACAAGGATGATCTAGTAAGAAGTATCGAGGAGCTAGCAAGTATGTCTTCCTTCACTTCTCACATTTCCTGGGGAAAATGTTGTGACCTTTTTGTAGAAATAACCAGAAATTTTTATGTTACAGGGAAAAATCTCCTATTGGAGCCCAGTTTGGAAGCCAAAAGGCAAACTGTCTTAGATAAGGTGAGTTAGTTATCATTTTGAAAAAAAATTTATACAGTTTAACACAGACTGAAAATTTTTAAATTTTTTCTAGTATGAATTACTTACACAAATGAAATCTACTTTTGAAAAGAAGATGCAAAGGCAGCATGAACTTAGTGAGGTAAGATTGCTCGAGATTTTCTCCACCATAAGAATTCTTCATCTTAATGTGTGGGAGCCACAGTCTTACTTTCATTATTATTACAAAGCATTTATTTGGTGTCTCACTTTATAAGGCATAATACCTTTAATGTAAATAGACAGCTCTTAATTATAAGGCATTTGGTTCCAAAACATAGAAAAATAAAAAACTAATTTTAGAGTCACAAATTATTTACAAATGTGTAAATGAAAAGTAGCAAGTTAAAAAGCTAAAGTATAATTCACCATAAGGAAATAGGTTTAATGCCAGAAATCCAGTTATATGATAATCAGAAAGACATTTAATAAAATTCAACCCATATTTCTGAAAAAATAAATCTTTAAAAATAAAAAGGAAATGAAAGGATACAAACTTTATATCTCATATCAAAACCAACAAAATTAAAAATTATGGAAGATGCAGCCAGCACAATCAAACATAAAATATATAACAAAAAATAATGATAAAGGAGGATATAAATTTATAATGACTTGCAGGTAGTATGGTTCTTTAGAATAAAACAGATAGGAGTAATAGCTAACATTGAAGTCATTATGTATCATGCAGTGTGTTCATTCAATTGCCCCCAGAACCCTTTTAGGTAGATACTGTTATTTTTGTTTTTCTATTTTACAGATGAGGGAACTGGGGCATAGCAAAATTTTTTAAAAATATATTTCTTATTTATTTTTAAAAGATATTTATATTATATAAAATGTTGTATAAAAAAATGTAAGGGATTCCCATATGCCCCACTCCCCACACCTCCCACCCTTCCCCACATTAACAACTTTTTATATATATAGTGTGGTATATTCATTGCAATTGATGAACACATCTGGATCATTGCCACTCTCTCCCACTCAGTTCTGTAGGTTATGGCCGTCTATATAATGACCCATATCTGTCATTGCAGTGTCACTCAGGACAATTCCAAGTCCTGAAATTGCCCCTGTATTACATCTCTTTTCCCTCTCCCTGACTTCAGCACCTCTAGTGGCCACCATCTCCACATCAGTGATAGAATTTCTTCCATTGCTGGAGTCACAGTAAGTCTGGCATAGGGAAGTAAATAGCTCCCCTGAGGTCATAATAAAGTATTAGAGTCAGAAGTCAAACGTAAGCAGTCTCCCCTCACTCGTAACTAGAAACACTAGAAAATCAGCTGACAGGATCTTAGGTGTACATTTGAGTTAAGCAGTGTTGAAGAGGCTTTTCACCAGTCAACATCATTCCTTTTACAAACTCGTAGTATACTAGGAAGAAATTAATCCCTAATTTGATGAAGAATATTAGAAACCCGCGACAGACGTCGCCCTTCAGGACTGGACATTCTCAGGGTCCTGTTAGTGTTGGGAATAAGAAAGTGAAGCCCCTTTATTACTGCCACCTCACGGTGCTTGGTGGGGGTCTCACTCCTGCAACAAGACAGGAAAAAGAAAAGCAGTAAATGTAAGAGAAGAAGTGAAACAAGCGTATTCCAAAAACATAAGCAGAAATTCTAGAGAATGGAGGAACTTCTTTTCCCTACATTCTGTCGATTATTAGTGCAAAATTAAGTGGAGGGAGAAAACTCATTTACAATAACAACAAAACTGTAAAATACTTAGAAGTGAACTTAAAACCCAATGAAGTCAGTTAGAAAACTACTGAGTGACATAAAAAGAGATGAGTATGAAAGATGAGTGAGACCTGTCTTTGCATATGCCTCTGAAGTCAGTCCCACATAAAAATCGAAGCCTCTCGCTTTGTCACTTTAAATGCTGTCCTATCTATACTTTATCCACAAATTAATATCCATAGTAAATATTAATGCATATATAGAAAAGATAAGTTATTCTCTCATGTACATAAAAACTTTAATCTGATCTTCCTGAAAACTTCCAAGAATGGCAGTGTGTGTGTGTTGGGGAGGAATTTCCCTAAGTTATGAGTTCTTATTGTATCTGGCATATACGTACGTTGACAAATACCCTCACAGTCTATGAAAGTAGGCATGGCTGTTATCCTCATGATGTAAGTTCAAGGGGATTAACTAACCCTCTTAGAGTCATACAGCAAGTTAGTTATAAAAAACAAGATTTGAACCCAGATAGCCCCTTAGTAGTAGATGCTTAATAAATGTTCTCTTCTGTTCAAATGAGCCTCTTTTGTTTGCAAAGAATAGAAACACAATCCAGCTTGCTCATCATAAAGGGGAGAATTTTTTTTTTAATATTGTTAAGTCTCTTTGAATTCAAGGGTAAGAAATCAAGTTCTGCTAGACCTCATTAGAAGACAGCCAGAAACCACTTGTTTTCTTGGTGCTCTGCTTGGTGTTTGCCCATATTTCTTGCACGTGGCCAGTGTGGTAGCCAGCGCCACCTCACAGCAGGACTTCTCAAGTGGCCACTCTGCGTGCCGTGGTCTGTCAGTGGTTTTATTACGTATCAGGTGCTGCATAATGTAGCAGTTGAGAACACTATCTCTAAACCTAATCTCTAAAGTGAGGTCCTATCACTTTTTGGCATATTTTAATCTTTAGACAGATTCGCTTTGCCCAGCCCACCCTCAAGGGGAGGGGCTTGCACAGCGCAGGAATAGCGGAGGGGGCCCACAGGGACCATCTTAAACGTTACCTGCCACAGGGACTGACTGCTCAGCCCCCCTAGAGGGTCAGGATCTGACTGCTTGCTCTCATTTAATAGTCCCTGGCCAGTGGACTGTTTCATTTTGTATGAGGTGTCCCCTCTTCCTGCATCCGGCAGCCGAGTGCCTGCAGAGGGTACTGTAAGGTAGCCGGTTTCCTAAGAGGCTGTGGAAGACAATGAATGGCTCTTGCCTCCTCTGCCTCATGGTCATTCTCTCTAAGGTGTTTTTCTGAGCCTAAACTAACGCTTGGGTTTCCCTTTCAGAGCTGTAGTGCAAGTGCCCTTCAGGCAAGACTGAAAGTAGCTGCACACGAAGCTGAGGAAGAGTCTGATAATATCGCTGAAGATTTCTTGGAGGGAAAAACTGACATAGATGATTTTCTCAGTACCTTCATGGAAAAGAGAACAGTATGTAATCCACTTTAGTCAGGGATGTGTGGCAGCATAATATCAACTTCCTGAGTATGCTCATAAATAGGAAAACATTAGCCCATTTACTGAGCTGGAGTTTTGAGTGCCGTATAGAAGCACCTCTGTTGTAAATGATAGCAATATCCTACTGTCACTTTAAACCTGCGTGATGTGTGTTCACAAGCAGGTACATCAAAGAATGTTTTAGAAATGATAGTATCTGTATCATTCTGCAGTAAAGCTCCAAATCAACCTAGTATACTCTTAATAGTTGCAATACTCTCAAATAACCTGTTTTACTTGTTGAAAGAGGGAATAATCTATAGAAATCAAAATGTAAATGTTTAAAATATTGAGGATATTCTGGAACAGTTTCTTTTCAATGATATTCTGATTGTAGGTGTTTTTTTAGTTTCTAGTCCTTTGGTAGAGTCCTAAATATTGACCTAAATTTCTAAGAAACATTGCATTTTAAAAGTAACCTTTTGTTAGTGAACTTTATAAAGCATACCTGCTCTGTTTATGCATATCCAGTGTAGGCAGGTGGAGCAGATGTTGTAATCCTCATTCCCACCAGAAAGATTGATTTCAGGGATGTGATGACTTGCCTGTGGTTATAGCATTAGTCAGACATTGGCGTCTCATCCCTTACTCTTTTGTACTATATGGCTGTGTGTGAAGTTTTTATTTGTTTATCTTCCTGATTAACAAGTGGGATTTATTTCCATGTTTTTAAAACACAGATAATTGAAATTATATCATCAGATAATTGATATATAGGATCGTAGTTTTACATTCTGAAAGTTTATAGGCAAAGGGCATCTTCCAAACAAAATTAGAGGTCGTTTTGGACTCTTAAATTCTGAGGATTTATTAGCTACCGTAAACATTAAAAACCTGAACTTTTGGTGTAATTTTTCTGTTCATGTAAACGTAAAACTTACCTAAAAGTAAAGTTTTTAAAAGCTTATTGTAATAAGATCAACAGGTCTTATTTGGAATTCTGTTGTAATGCAGGAAGTAGTAGGCCCATCTTTGGAGAAGTTACTGGTATTTTAAATTATTTTCTAGATTTGCCACTGTAGAAGAGCCAAGGAAGAGAAACTTCAACAGGCAATAGCAATGCACAGCCAATTTCATGCTCCACTATAGGTAAATTGTTTTACTTTTAAAACTTGTGTTTAAAGGCTATTGCAAGATGGTTTTTTAATTGAGTGTTCTCAGCAGTGCCTCTGCAGCCAGCTTTCAGCATAATTCAGTCGTTACCACTGTTTTGCTATATAACATGTTGAATGCTGTATATTATATAGTGACATAATACATAAACAAATCTATAACTGGTAGAAATCTTTTTTTCTCAGTATGACGTTGGCTTAAACGAAAGGTGTTTTTGTTTGATAGCTTTTCATGTAGAATTCTGTCGTAGCCAGTTCCTTTCAGCTGGTGTGGTGTATACCGTATCACCTAGCTGACATATTTCGCAGCAGTGTCTTCATTTCTTCTTTGAAATGAACTCGCATCTGTCACCAGGGCTACGCTAATAACTTTCGTGCCTTTCTCACTGACCTCTGGGACTCCCCTTCCTGCGCCATGCCGTGAGGATGCCCTCCCTCAGTGCCGGCCCACGATGGGCCCCAGCAGTGGCAGGAGTGACGCCACACTCCTCGGTCTGCCTTTAAGACCCGTGTTCTGGCGTGCATTTCAGATGACCTTCCTGTTTTCCCGTTTTCCCTGTGTGTTCTTCTCCCATCATAGCTTTACCTGCTCTTACCTGATCCCAGCACCCTTCCTTTTCCGCCCCGTCTTGTTTTAGGAATGATTGGGTTGCGAGGACTATTCCCTCTCAGACAAGCTTAAGGAGAGGCTCCTGTGTTGCTGGCTACCTCCAGGGCGGTTACAGAGCTGAGCCCAGGCAGGCTCACTCACCTGAGGCCCTGAGAGCAGGAGCTGGAAGCCCGCAGCGACCGGAGCAGCTCCCCCTCACACTCCCCGTCTACACGGCTTGTTTCCTCTCTCTGCATCTCCATTCTTCTGTTTTCTGTCCTTTCCTGTCATTTGCCTTCTCGTGCTGTCTCTGCAGAAAGCTTTTCTCCGCTGCACTTGACGTTTGAGCCATTGCTGCCCAAGGGCCTCTTTCTGTCATCTGCCGGTTCAAGCACCCAGTGGAGATGGAAGAGGCTGAGGCGGCGGCACGGGCGAGGCCTCCGTCCCGGCCTGGTCAGCTGGGCCTGGCGATCGGTGCCTGTGGTTTGCCCTCTCTGCTGAACTGAAGGCGTGGACTTTGAGCAGGGAGCAGGGGTTCCTTAGGAAGGGGCCTAGGCTCCCGGAAGAGAAGTGACAGGTGTTTCTCGTGCTCGACTCAAACGCCCCTCCCTTTCTCGGAATCTGCTGCTACCTGACATTAGTGCCAACCGTGCAGTGGTTTTTAACTTACTTTCCAAATCATACTGCAAATTCCGACATAGGGGTTGCATTTTCCACAGCTTAAGAAAAAAGTCGACACTGAATACTTGCCTATTTATTTGAACATACTGGAATTCTTTCCTCATCCCCACCCCCTCAGAGTCAGTTTATCCTCTTATAGGTAAACCTTCATTTGAAGAGAATGAGAAGATGAAAATTTATCATCTTAAATTAAATCTTAGGGTTTTTTTTCCTTTTCTTTCCAGATTTTCCTGAGCTGCCAAAAGAGGAATGGGACAAAAAACTAAACACAATGTTTTCTGTTAATGATTTGTGAATGGGCTTTGCAACAGTTGCTGAACTCATAAACTGCATAGATTGTTTACAAAACTAGAGACTGATTTTGTATAGATTGGAATGATTGCTATATTTGAGAAATTTTTCTGCACTAAAAATGTTTATTGCTGATAAATTCTATCATATTAAAGTTCCACTGACGTTCCCCTTATTAGAGATTAAATACCTATGCATATAATTTGTTTTTTGATATTTTATAAAATTTACTTCATTTAAAATCAAACTTAAATTCTTTAATTTGAAACTTGTTCTTTATCAAGAATATTTAGACTTCTCCCTGTCAACTGTTTTGAAAAAAATTACTATCTTCAATGTGGAATGACCCTTATTTTTCTTCTTTCTTTCTGAATGATAAAACTTCTAAAAGAAATTTGTTTTTAAATATTCATAGTGGCAGGAAACATCAAACCTGCCAATGTGCCATCTCAAGAAAAATTAACTTTTATTAAGTACAGTAAATCTAAAGATAAACCAGCTCCTTTTACATATTGTTGTATTTTTAAAAGTAAAGCATTTAAGAAGCAATACAGGTAAATAAATATTTTACCTAATTTAAAAAAATGCCTTTATTTAAAACCAATCCAGCACAAACTTTCATGCTTATTTTTTATATATGTAAGTATCTGATGGGTTTGTAGTTGGATAAGGATATGCTTTCAAACTTCTTAATGTTAAGGTTAACCTTTTTATTCAATAAATGATAAATTAGACACATACAAAAAAAAAAGACAATTTTTCTGACCTTTTACTCTGAATTAGCTTTTTTATAAGAGGAAAAACTATAGTAATACATATAATATTTGATTTTTAGGTGATCCTAATTTTTAATGAATTTAATTGAATTTTCTCTTTAACTTGTGTTTGGCCAGTGTGCTTTTTAAAATATGTATAATTTTATTGACATAGTTCACAAACCTTATAATTCACACATTTAAAGTGTACAGTTCAGTGTTTTTTAGTATTTTTTGCTCGTGGTTTTTTTTGTTTTTGTTTTTGTTTTTTCCTTTAGGAGACACTGGAAACCAAACCCAGGACCTACCATGTGGAAGTGGGCGCTCAACTGCCTGCGCCACATCCGTTCCCCTGCAGTATGCTTCTAAATCATGTCACAGAATTAAAACATTTCATGAGTATCCCTAAAAGCCAAAAAGGAGAAAATCTTGAACGATATTACTGAGGCTTGGGAAGGTGATATCTAAAATCACGAAACAACCAAGAGTATACTTTTGTTTCAGTTTCATCCCAAAATAATTGCCATTCCATTCACAGCATACAGTACAGTTTGCCATTTCTTCATTCTTCTTTCTTCCTATATGTATTTTTGGCAATAGCACTTTAGGGAAAATTTTATTTTCTTAGACTTTAAAAATACTTAATATTTAGTCTATGTTTCTGGAAGGTCAAATATTCCACTTGACTATAAAGATAAAATGTTGGATAAAGAAAATAACTTATTAATCCTCAATCTTCCTGACACTGTGCTAAGGGCATGTTTAATCTTCAAAATGACCATATGAAGAAGGTAAAATTATTCTTCTTGATTTATAGATGAAATAAGTCTTTCAAACTGTTGCAGAGTTCGCTGGGTAATGCACTGACCATCAGAGCTTCAGTTTTACCAGTAATCAGGGCTATGGATGACCTAATAGTTTCAATATTTGCTTTCTTAAAAATATGTATATCCCAGAACAAGACATCAGCAGACCACAGCAGTTGCAGAATAAAACATGAATGCATTTGATCTAGCAGTTTCACCTACCAACAATAAGGCACTGTGGAGATTCTACACAAACATGACTCAGACATGGTTTGGGTGCTTTTCTGAAGCCTTCTCTTCCACTTCCCTCTCCCAAATCACTTATTTTCATACAGAATAAATCTCTTTTACATAATTACATGGGTAATTTATCTATCCATGTATCCATTGGCCAGCCCAGTTTCATTCTATACTAGTTAAAACACAGCTTGTTTTCTCTTCCCAAAATTAATTTATTAAATAACCTCATCACAACTCATTTGTTAAAGATAAGTGTTTCATCACAGTTCTTATATTTAACAAATAGATAAGTTCAGATATAAGTTATGTCCGTTGCCGTGGATGGAAAGAGTCTACATTTGAATATGCCTATATGAATTTGGGTTCTGCCAGTGCAACGGACATTTAAAAAGTGACCATTTTTGTAATTTTTTGGCTTTTTTTCTTCAGATTGACCATACTGCAGAAGCAATGCCAGAGGGAAAAAAGAAATGCAGGCCAGAGCAGAGATTCAATTTTACTTTAATGTGTAATAGAAGACAAGGTGGACTGATAGAGGAAAGGTTAGCTGACTGCTCGGGTTGGGAGTTTGTCATGGGTAAAGATTTAAAGGCTCGTGTCTCATAATGGAGGAAAGTTCTAAATCAGTGAGATACATACTAAAGATAAGTTTCAAGGTTGGAAGAAACTTCTGGGGACATACTGACCTTAGGGAATTTACATTGGGGTAGAAGTTGTTTGACAATGAGATTGATCATAATTTATATATGCTTAAGTGGAAGGACAGCTCAGATTCACTTTCAGGGAATAAAGTAAACTTCCCCTAAAGTGCTCTTAAAGCATAAAACAGGGTTTCCCTCCCTTTTCCTCACCATCCTTCATTCCTAAAAACTGTTCCATCCTGATTTGCAGAATCATGGTCAAAATTCTTACCCATTTCATATCATCAAATTTGCCTGAACATTGCTAATCACCTGAGCTCTGAAAATTACTAATTGGGAAGTCCTCTGCCTTAAGCCAGTTTTACATTGGTTTATTCCCTTTGACTTAAACCAGCTGCTCTGAATAAAGCACTTTCTGATTATTGATTTAAATTGAGAATGTAGAATTTAGACATCTCATCTTGTCGGACTGGCCATGCTCTTTCAAGGCCCTTTGAAAGCACAATTAAGTTTTAATACACAGTAAATGTAACCTTTTATATAGATTTCAGCCTTAGGTCAACTTATAAAGAAGAGACAAAATATATAGATAATATATAAATTCATAAATTATTAACATCATGTAAAAAACGCTGGGGTAACTGAATAAAGAGTCTATGGCTTTGATGTGGAAGACATCACATTAAATAAATTTTAAAATATTAAGTATATGCTGTTTGTTTTTCCAAATAAATGCATATTCTATGGCATAATTTTTTAAAAAAAATTTATACATTAGTTTTTATAGACATACTCTGCCAGCTGCAAGAAATTAGTCATATCCTCAGTATTAGGCAACAGAATTCTAAGACCTGCTCACTACAAGAATGGCATAAAATGATTTATGTTCTAAAAATGTAAAGCCAATACTATTATATCCTAAGTACCATTAACAAGGTGTTCCCTACTACCACAGTATATTGCAGAAAGTAAATAAACATTCTTTGTATGTAAATAATTTTGAGATTGTAAAGAATGTTCAAATTATCAAATTATATATTCTAAAAGAATTACACTTGCTTTATTTTTCACATTAACAGAAGTATTATAATACAGGTCTCTAATATGTTATTCTATTTTAAATATGAATAACACAATTATACTAAATTATTTCATCTGTATTTGTTGTTATACTCTGAATCTTTCACAATAGAGATTTCAGTAATGTATCTTTCTTGACGTCTTTCTTTACTTTGTTCCCATTTAAGCAAAGATTAATACATTCTATAAAATTTTTTTCACATATTCAAAATAGTGAAGTAGATTGTAAAAATCAAATTTAAATTAATCCCTTTATGTTCTAGAAGGTGCTAATATTTAAATAGCATACTACATGAATATTATTTACCTCTGTCCAGACATCACAAGTTTTCTTCACTGTCTTCAGATCAGATGTTTAGTTTGCCCTGTAAAGTAGTGGCTTTGCTCTTAAGACAGGGGAATAATTCTGCTTCAAACGTGGATTTTAGCAAAACAAAAACTCAGAACTACCTTCCAGCAGTCTCAGTGGATGCTACTAATGTTAATTAAACCACATTAATCAAACACATAATTTCTAAACTCATAGGTGACAAAACTGAGTCCACTGGTTAAATAGACATGATGATGATCAAGTTCTCTGGTTCTTAACTAGAAGCTTTCTTCATTGAATTTTATCCTGACTGCACTGTATGCTGGCTGTGGGCCCGCCCTGTCTCGGTAGTTGTTGTTTCTGGAATATAAGGTTGTTAATAAAGCTAGTATGATGTAATTTCATATGTAAGAACCAGAGAGTGAGTGTTGTTTCTACATTAATTATTAGACCCCATTTAGAGGGAAAGTCAGTTATAAGTCTTAGCATTTTTAAAATGATGCGGAGAAATGAGATTCTGGAGAAAGTCAACAAAATTATAACAATACAAAATATATAAGGATAAGGCAAAGTGATGATTAAACATGAAACATAAGCTTAAGCAATTACAAACTCAATTAGAGGAATATCTCTGTTAACCAAAAAGAGTGCATCTCAATAATGTCTCTGTTTTTAGAAACACTGATAAAGTTGGAAAGGAAGGTAATGTTAAATGGTTTTGAAAACACAAAATGTGCATCTGGAAATGAAATAAGGGGAGATGAAAGTGGAATAAGAGGTTGGGAGGGCAGGGACCAGAAGTGCCCTCTGAGCAGGTGTGCGCTGCGTGAAAGGAGATTTGTATTTGCAGCTTCAGAGGTTGGTAGAAGTTACTCTATATGAATACAACTGTCAGAGTCTGGAGTGCGTTTCAAATTGGCCAATGATTTTCCTTATATTTGATAAAAGAAATGGCTACTTCCTGTTCTTCAACATCTAAAGGTACTAGAAGGTGGACATCTTATACCTTCCCTTAGCTACGTTTTCTAATCCCGCTGGCACATACCATCTCTTGAGACATTTTTAATTTTGAATTGCACAGGTCCCATGTTTTTGGAAGCACGTCTTGCGCGTCCTCTCTGCTGGACTCCGGGGAGGACCTTCAGGCGGCGAGGAACACGGCTTCGTCCGAGTCCCGGTCCCTGCCGCTGTCCTCGCTGGGCGGGCACTCTCCCCCACTCGGAGACCGGCAGCTCAGGTCCTCCACGCCCGACTCCTGGTCGCTGTTGGCCGACAGGTCTGGGTCTGAGCTCTTCAGGTTGTCCTGGGTTAGGATCAGGGCAGAGTCGTCGTCGCCCTGGGAAGGGCTCCTGGAGGGGAACGACCGCAGGTTCCCGCTGTAGTCCTGGGGCGTGTTGGCTGTGCCGTCGTCGCAGGTGGAGAGCCCCGAGTGCTTGCTGGGCTCGCTCGGCTTACTCTTCACTCGAGTGCGGTTTAGCTGGACTTTCTGAATTTTTTCTAGCCTCTAAAAAAGAAATAACAATTTCAGGGAAAAATCATAACTAATTTACCTCTTTTATTTTTTTTTAATATATCTATGCCTTTCGTACTCATTACTTTCCAGCTCGGTATAATGTTAATTAAGCACGTGTGACTTAGAATGGACATGGGTTCACATCTAGACTTTATGACCCTGAACAAGATAATTAAATTCTCTGAGTCTTGTTTCTTCATCACTAATGTAGGGGTGATAATACCTGCCTTAGCATCAGTTTTCTATAAAACTTAAACCCAGGTAAAGCTCTTGGCAATAGATATTCTCCCTTTCTGTATATGGTTAGGAGAGTTTAGGGTTTTCTGTGAACTAAAGAATATTGGAAATGAGGATTTATGTTCTTATCTAAGTTTTTTCTAAGTTGAGATCTAATTTACATACTAAACAAGTCAGCCTTTTTTAAAGAGGACAATTCAGTGGGTTTTAATATATTCACAAGGTTGTAGTACCATCACTATTTTCTGATTCCATTATATTTCATCACCCCAAAGAGTGACACCATACCCAGCAGTCTCTCCCTCACCACCCCTGCAACCACTAATCTACTTCCTGTGTCTATGGATTTGTTTAATCTGGGTAATTCATATAAATGGAAAAATGTATAGGCTCTTGCATGTGTCATCTTTCACGTTGCGTAAGTTTTCAGGGCTCATCCACATGTAGCATATATCAACATCATTTTTTAGCTGAATAATATTCCATTATGTGTACATACCACATTTTGTTCATCTATTCATCAGGTGATAGACATTTGGGTTGTTCAAAATGCAGTTTACAAATTGCATCTTTCAGTGCCAAACAGGGAGGAGCTGTAGGCTCAAGTGTTACGTATTCATCCAGAAGGCATGCATTTTAAGCTACTACATGCAGATGCACTCTGCTGGGCAATGTAGGAATAAGATTATAAAGACAAGCCATCAAGAACTTGGAGTCCTGTAAGGGGCAGAAGCTTAGAAAAAGCAACAGCTTCTCAGAGGGGTAGGGAAATGTGGAGATAAGAGGTATAAGTGAAGTTCAAGGAAGAAGGAGCATTTTCACAAGACAATAAAGCTGGGACATGCTGCTGGTGTTAGCATTGCTGGCAGGAGGGACAGTGAGAGGAAGAGCGAAGGGCGGGAGGCATCGGTTGTGTACCGAAGCAGAGGAAGAGCGAAGGGCGGGAGGCATCGGTTGTGTACCGAAGCAGCAGAGGACAGTTAAATTTGAGCAAGGGGAATGGTAGGAACAGTTGAAAGGTTTGGATTAAGCTGGGTTATGGGAAGATCTTCATGCCAGGCTAAGGAATTTTGACTTTCTTAAAAGCATATACAGCCAAAGGTTTTTACTTAGGGTACTTTTACATATTCTAAATTTTTGGATTAGTAGTGATTTTTTAAAGAATGTTGGAATATTTAATAGGACCCTGAGATTTACACAAACCTGCGTGTCTTGGCCCCATGCTGACGTGACGAAGGCTCAACCACCGACTGGTAACTCTAAGCACGGGGGCCGCGTCTCAGCTCAGCGCTCTGCGCAGTCGAGATGCGGGGGCTCGGCTCTGCCGGCACCGTGCAGCCCTGTGCTGCAGGAGCCCCCAGGCTGAGCACCTGGGCGTCAGGAGGGGATGAGCCGGGGGTTCTAACGCCCACAGTTAAGAACTACTTCTCCAGGAGTGTTAAGACATGATGAGTTTCCACACAGATTTAGAGACATCTCTGCTTGACCCACATAGAATTACAAGGAAGACATTTATGCTGGGTTTAAAAATTCTCAACAATTTTGGTCCCTGCATCTATCTGACCCCAGTGTGCACTTGTGTTTGAAACCCTAGATTAAAGATATTAACCATTATGGTGCATTTCCATCTTGAAAGGCGACTTTTTTCCCTTGAAATATTAGGGGAAACCAGCAGAGTCAGCCTCACCAGTTACTGCTAAATACCCCCTTATACCACTGGGAACTCTCAACCATATGGCATTGTTTCCCCCGGGCCAGCATTTTCAGAGGTGACCTGGCAAAGGAAGAGACATGGAACTCACCCTGTGACACTTTGCCACCCCTTATTTAGACATTCATAAGTCTGAAAGCAGGAAACTAGAAGTTCTCTTCCAGTTACATCATTGCTTTATGCAACTACAATGAGTCTTAATGAGTTTTTCAGCCTTCATCCTAATACTTTTTTTTTTTTTTTTTTTTTTTTTAATACACTATACATGATCTAAGAAAGGAAAAACAGTCTTTCCTCTTATTTAAAATGCTGAATCTCAATTTAGAATTCAGGTCCAGACAACAGGAATGTATTGCCAGTTCTTAAGTAAATTACATGATGGGGTTTTAAGGAGATGAGCAAAGCAGAAGGAAGTGCAGGGTCATGTGGGTTGTGGTTATCTACCAAACTAGGGTGGGATCACTGGAAACAGAGTTTTTCCTTTCTTAGATCATGTACAGTGTGTAAAAAAGAATATTAGGATGAAGACTGGGAAATTGCCATTAAGTTAAGGATAAACATTTTAAGTGTATTAGACCTCGCTGGCCAAGTACTGGGAAGTTACAAAGGCTAAAAAGTAGATTGCTTCTAGACAATCTCAGCTATTAGCATCTTCAGCTTATTATTTTTTTATGATTTTCTTAAAAGTGGAGGAGAGGTTTTTCAAGTGCATATAACTGATCGTGTTCTTTCATTTTGAATCCCATTTTTTCGTGCATTCTCCAGTAAGAAATCATTAATTTTATTAGTTAAATAGCAGTAACAACAAAAAACCATACCAATATAGGAAGAGCCAGCTGGTTCCACGGACTGTGGAACTGAGCCACAAGCCAGGGGCTGAAATACTTTAAATGCCTCCGTTCGGGTTTCAGTACCTGGATGCCCACCTGTGCTCCAGGGTGGCCGTGGCTTAAAGCATAAAACGGCTCTGCTGCTGCACTGCACCTGCCCGAGCCACGAGCGCGTCACAGAGCAGCGCCCTAGACGTGGGCGTGGAGCAGCCTCACCTGTTCCAGGGCCGCCAGCTCTTCCTCCAGCTGCTGCGTTTCCTCCTTCACGGCCAGAAGGAAGTCGGTAACTGACTGTCGGGGCTGCAGCCCCTTTTCAAAGCGGTTGTACATTCCACTCCAGAACCTGGAGAGGGTGGCAGAAGTTTTAGGGCTCCACCCATCCACAGTCTGCAGGTCTAACGTCCTCACTCAGGATCGCAAAGCGACTTTGATGCCTCAGTTCCAGGCTTAGTAAATATCAGCCCAAGGCAAATTCCACTCGCCAGCCACTCAAGGTAATAATCCCGTGTTGACGTTTTCTTTTTCTTGGGTCAGTAGACTTAGGAAAAGTAAATTCATGAAAAGCCTAGTCATGTACTTGCTACTGAATTAAAAGGCACATAATAGGAAATTTTTTCCAAAATGTATTGAAGTTGCACATGCTACCATTTTTTTTCCTTTAAGAAAATGACTCAATTTGGAAGTAAACTTGGGAAATGAGTGATTTTATTACCACTAACATATAGACATGTTCAGTTACGAAGGGAGTCTTTTAAGAATCTTTTTAAAGCATACTGGAATGCAAATGAGAACAAATGGCATTACCAGAGGGACACTAATCCTTAGGTCTGTAGGTCCACCTTAGTCCACTCTATTTAGAAGATCACTGAGGGCGGATTTCAGTGTCATGCGCTGTTTTGCTCCTAACTCCTTGACCAGTGCTTGATCCTCAGTAAAATGTTAGTTAATAACATTTTATTGAGGATAAACAATAATATTAATAACAAATCAGCTGCAATATAGTGGATTGCAGTGTCCCAAAAGCTCTCAAAACTGTATTACAAAAACAAAGGAATATTTTTTTTAGTCTAATAAAATTAATAAATTGCTACAAAATTCTGAGGAAATAAGACTAAGAACAGAACCACTGAGGAATAAAAGCTAGAGAGGGAGAAAAATGACTAAGCATGTGTTTGGGATATGGGTTTCAGAGTGATGGAAGAAATGCAGTTTCTCAGGTGATTCTCTGTGAGTTTGTTTTTGTACTGACTTCTGAGCCATTTCTCCATATCAGCAAGCCTCGAGAAGAAGCCAAAGGATAAAATATAAAGCATGCATACCTAGTAGAACCTCTAGTGCCACCCTGTCATCCCAAGATATACTATCTAAAATAATTTCCACAAGGGCCCATCCTCAGAACCTGACTCAGTGGAGACAACCAGGTAAGCCAAGTCTAGACTGCTACCTAACGTGCGAGCCCACATCTAGCTTACAAGGCGCCTGGTTTAGTCAATATTCTTTCCTTCCTTCCTTCCTTCCTTTCCTTCCTTTCCTTCTTTCTTTTAGTTTTTTAAAAAATAAATTAGAATTTACATCTTTTAGATATCATTGTTATAAAACATTAAATTCTGAATAGAATTCCACCAATGGGCACCAACACTTGCACATCCCCATTTGATGTGTGCAGCCAGGATTACTGTGCCACATTGGTTACCATCTAGTTTTCCCACCTTCTAAATGATTCCATTACTAAATGGGAACACCTAAATTAGCCAATAAGAAGCTCACAAAGCCATAGTGTGTTCAGTAGATCTATAACGACATCCAATAGTGATCACTTACTTCATAAGATGATTTAAAGAATAAGTAATAAGTAAGTAAAATTCACCTAATGTACTCCACCTATGACAGTCTGGTTCCAGTATTTAGATCCAGACCTGCTGATAAAAGCTACCACGGCTCGTAGCTCATCTGAAGGGTTTATCTGAGTTACCTGGCACTGAGATTTAGAATCCTGGTCCCTCGCTGTCTGGTGTCCCTAATATTTGAAACAGCTAAGAAGGAGAGGAAGCAGGACGGAGAAGGGAGGAGGAAAGTAGGGGTCCCCCTTGGGCCCACACCCCGCTCTGGCTCATTCTGTGTCTGCGCCAAGCCCTCGAGAAGGTGTTGCGTGCTTCACCCCAGCGCCATGCGCAGGGATGGAGGCTGAGCCCCGGCCCCCCGGGGCGGCCTGGGCACACGTACTTGTAGGTGAAGTTGCAGGGCCTGGCGGGCAGGCGCAGGGGCCCCGGGTCGCCTCTGAACAGAGGATTGGTGTAGTCGGCCCGGTGCTTCCACAGGTGCGCCCACAGCGAGTGCGTTCTCTCCTGAATCCTGTCACAGAGAAAATGAGTCAGAAAACGGCCTTGTGCGGCTCTTGAGGCAGAACGTCGCGGCAAAGCTGGAAAGGAATGGGCAGTTGTGACCGCGTGTCTGGCAGCACTGTTCTGAACAGCGCCCTTTCAGGCTCCGGCTCCTGGGGCCACGGGCGCGCGCCCAGGTCCCCTGCTGCCCGTCATGCCTGACCAGATGCTGAAGGCCCCGGGATGGAAAATACAGCGCTCGGTCGCTAGTTGTTTCTGTTCTCCCTCCCTCCACCCAGAGTTACTGAACATTTATTTGCCAGGTCCCCTTCTAAGTGCTGTACTCGTTGTGTCACACTGAGTCCTCACTGAAGCCCGATGAGATATGTCCATTTTACAGATGAGAAAACAGGCAGGGAGACACTAGGTAGTTCCTCCAGGTAAGACGACTAGTGAGTGGAAAAGCCAAGACCAAACCTGAGCAGACACCATTAGAACTGGCTAATCTAGTACGACAACCAGCAAAACTGCCGAGAAGAGCTGAGTTTATAAGACGCACTCTGCTACTTTTAAGTCATCTCCATTTATCAGGGATCCCACTTGAAGTTCCTTGGAGGAAACTTAAACTAGTATTTGCTAGAAAAAGCAAGTTTTTCTTCAACTCAAACAATATAAAACTATTAGAGTATTTTATTTGAACTGATCATTTCCAGAATTAAATCTGGTATTAAACACACCACAGTTAACATAATTTCATTTTAGGAAAATGTTCTCCTATTTGCACTCTGTTTTAAGATTTTGACTTTATAATTAATTTTAAAGTCAACATTTTACCTATCTTCCCCTCTGGATAAAAGCAATACAATTTTAATCTGAATAGACAGTGGCTTGAGTTAAGTCTGCTTTCCCAATTACACGTGTAATTCTTATTATGAGAACATATCTACCGGAAATGTCTATTTTTTTTAAGTGCAAAAACCACATTCTCTGAATCCAGGAAGTTCCCTTTCAATATCAGTGTGTCAAGCCTATCTATCTGTGGATATAAGGCAGAAATGGGGAGAGGAAAATTGGACAATTTTTATATCTTTCATGAAATCATGTCAGGAAAAAAAAAAGATTAATCTGTCATGTAGATGTGTGACTAAATCCAACACTCTTCACAGGCAAGGCCATCCAAAATGCTCAGTGGTCAAAATCCTCAGATAAAAATTAGGCGTCAAAACACTTACTTCAGTTCTTGCCTCTCCTTTTCGCTGTTACACAAGAAGTTTCCAAACTGGCAGGAATAAATGTGATGTTGAATGTGAATCAAAAACCTTTCATTGAACTCAAAGGCACAGGGAAATTGTTCCATCAACTGCCAGACACACTCAATGAACTGGTCAATAACTGGAGAGATTTCTTTTGGGTCACCATCTAAATTGCCATATCTATAAAACAAAGT
Organism: Dasypus novemcinctus; assembly: GCF_030445035.2. NCBI lineage: Eukaryota > Metazoa > Chordata > Mammalia > Cingulata > Dasypodidae > Dasypus > Dasypus novemcinctus. Next base: position 5,514,663 of record NC_080701.1, on the reverse strand, counting down.
AGTAGAGACAGTTTGGGGCAAGTTTGTGCAGTTTTTTTAAAGAAAGCTATAAATGGGAAAACAATTTCAAATTTCCCAATTTCTAAATAAATCTGATCTCATAAACTTGGAAAGAAGTGGGGAAAATATTTAAATTCCAATTTCAAGAGAACCTTTAGGGACGCAGACTTGGCCCAATGGATAGGGCGCCCGTCTACCACATGGGAGATCCGCGGTTCAAACCCCGGGCCTCCTTGACCCGTGTGCAGCTGGCCCACATGCAGTGCTGATTCGCGCAAGGAGTGCCCTGCTACAAAGGGGTGTCCCCTGCTTAGGGGGGCCCTACGCGCAAGGAGCGCGCCCCATAAGGAGAGCCGTCCAGCACAAAAGGAAGTGCAGCCTGCCCAGGAATGGTGCTGCACATACGGAGAGCTGATGCAACAAAAAGAGACAGATTCCTGGTGGTGCTGCTAAGGATAGAAGCAGTCACAGAAGAACACACAGGAAATAGACACAGCAGACAACTGGGGTGGGGTGGGGAGAGAAATAAAAAATCTTAAAAAAAAAAAAGAGAACCTTTAAAGTGATGGTCTAGGCAGAAAAAGGACACAGTCATGTTACAATGTTACAAAATAAAGTGTTAGCACACTGGAGCGAAAACCCAGGAAATCTCTCCTGGAAAAGGAGCATTATTTAATTCAGACTTTTCATCAGAAATTTTGAAATAAATCTTCCACTTTATTTTAAGAGTGGCTAAGGGAGTGGGATGAAATATCTAAACAACTTTAAAGTTTTGGCTTTGTATTGTTTTGTTGGGAAAGGATGAAGAAGAAAGACAAATAGTTTGGAAAAATAGAGAAGTTACCCAAATTTCTAGACATATTTCTGTTTCCAGAGCTGAGTTAAACTTGCCACTTGATTTACTTCCTTGTGACCAAAGATTCCACATACACCTTTACATACCCCATATCTTACTTTTCAAGAGTCCGTCAGAATCTTCTGCCTCGCTTTGATGCTGATTTTTAAATGAAGACTGCCTAGCCTTCACATATGAAGTGGTTTTTAGAAGGAAACTAAAAAGGTGATTTGGTGGGTGCCACCCAAGAGAAAATAACAATACAGACCCCTGTGTCCTCAGCCGTGGGTAATAATCGAGCGACAGAAATGAGCAGTGATCAGTAAGAACCCCCAGGAACAGGCTGGCGGATGCCACAGCCCGGCCTGCAAGGCGGGTCGGTCGGTCTGTCCTCCAGGGACATGCAGGACAGACTGCCGCCAAGCAGACCCCCGGCTGACCCCTCTGCCCCGCTGAGAAAAGCAGCTGCTCCACAGCAGCCCACCCCGTGCAGCTGAGAGCAAAGCTGCTGCCCCCTCAGGAGGCACTTCCAAAGTGGGTGACTCGGCACCGCAGGTGGCCCGGGACAGGCAGGGAGGATTCCTAGGGCTGCCAGGTCCCCTTTCCAGCCCTCTGCCTTTTCAGGCACGATTCAACGTTCGTTCCGCTCTGCCCAGCTAATCCTGAGCACAGCCAGTCAGACTTCAGTGGTCTGCGATGTAATGTATACAACAGGCACTAGGGAACTTTTCAATAGGATACACAAGTAGGAAACCCTGTAAAAAAAAAGGCTGTGTTCCCAGAACCTCATTTCCCAGAAACAGACCGGTTTTACCCTACACATTGAAAACAACGGCTTTTTAAATACTCTTACCTGTGATTAAACTTATGACCAAAGGATATCCAGTCCTTTTCAACTAACACCTACAAGAGAAAGAAGAGAACTATCATGGAGAGAAGCAACAAGGAAATACAACAGGCCACGACCACGAGGCCGAAGGACTCGGGGTGGCCTGCGACGCGTGGCCGCCCGCCCCCAGGAGACACGGCCCCGGAGGGCGAAGCTGCGGCCTGGGTGGAGAGCGGCGGGGGCAGACGGGAAGGGGCAGCACCACCTGCTCGGGGCTGCCGGTGCGAGCGAGTGTGACTGTGGGACGGGGTGGTCCTCTTGGTCTAGGAAGACCCGGGAGCCCGCCAGGCGGCTGGCAGAGCGGGCGCCACCTCGTACCCAGCTCCCTCCGCTCCGGGGCCATCTGGGCCAGAATGCGGGGCTGCCTCTCCATGTAGCGTGAAATGCCACCTTTCTTCCAAGAGACAACCGGGCAGGGATGCTTTCCATGCGGAGAATTCCAGAACGGCGGGCAAAGGGGTGGGCTCCAAGCCTCGGTCCTGCTCTGGGGTTAGCGGTAACGTGAGTTCATCATCTGTATTTCTTAAAAACTGTGTTTTCAATCAAATATCAAAATATTCCACCCATATCAGCGGAGCTGTAACGTGGACAGAGGTCTCTGCTTCAACGGTATTACGGGGTGCGGGAGGCTGGTCCTTGGTGGCTCCAGGGGAAGTTCTTGTGAGCTGCCAGCTGGTGGATCCGAATTAAAACGAGGGCACGGAGGAAAAGATGGGCAGCAGGTGCCTGGGCCGAGGGCGGGGATCCCCGTGTGCCCTGGGAGGGCTCCTCGGGCAGCACATCCGCCCAGCCTAGAGGCAGGGTACCAGGGGAGCTGCAGCCTAGCCAGGACTCGGGATCCACTAGCACACTTTCTGAGGCAGGTACCAGGTGAGCTGCAGTCACTAGGGAGCCCTTGCGGCTATTTTAAGACAGCCGTACCAGCCGAGCTGCAGCTCCGTTTCCCCACGCAGGTGCACCGGTATTCCTAAATGTCTAAATGGAAGCAACAGGTCACACCTGGAAACCCACCTAAGAGGCACGAACTCCAGGACAGAACGCACCCAGGCCCCCCTTCAGCCAGGAACACAAAACCACTGTGAGGGTTTTGGCTTCTCGTCTGGAGCTGCGGAGGACTACATACAAAATAAAACCTGGAAGGGCTCTGCATCCATAATCTAGAAAATTTTTGTTCCAACTGCTTTGTTCTGAAAAGTGTTTCCCATTACACACTCCCATATTATCATCTCAAACCAGAAATATTTATGAGCAAACGATGTATAAAACTATTTTGCAAACTACTAAATATATGTTATATTTGCCCCACATTTCACATTTAACAGTGTTGATCTGAATTAAGTCGGCCTCCCAGAAATGTACCTCTTCAGTTCAAGCCCATCTCACCTCCGACCCTTTCATCATCCCCGCTGCTCTCTTACTATGAGAGAAAAAGCATCGATGGGGGGAAAATTAGCCGCGGCGTCTGCGAAGCAGCGCTGCCCTCGCGCGGCCCGCTCACCATGAAGCCCCGCAGCGTCCGGTAGTGCGGCTCCAGCAGGAGGCCGGCCACGGAGCACACCTGCGCCGTCCGGTCCCAGCCGTCGGAGCAGTGCACCAGCACGCTCGCCCCTTCCTCGGAAACCGCCTGGAAAACACGAGACAGGCAGCGAGCCACGGCCAGCACGGCCGCCCAGCACAGCTCCTGGGCAGCCCACTCCCGCCAGGGCTGAAATCCTGAGGCCGCCACTTCCAAAGCAGACAAGACACGAGATTTATAAATTATGAAACCACGAAGGAAGAGAGAGGAGGACGGGAGCCCAGGAATGAGTCTAGCGGGAGGCACAGAAAACAAGGGTTAGGAATTACACAGGAAAACCTCTGCCAAGAAAAGTATTTGCTCCTGCAAAGGGGCACACAGTCTTCAGCCAAGTATCTTGGCAGGAAGCGCGGCAGAGAAGTCTTCACAGAACGGATCACCAGCTCAAACTCTCCCACGCTGCGACATAAGCTGGTTTAATTCAGCCTTGTGCCCTCAGCACCTAGAAGAGTGCCTGGTGCTAAGTAAATATTGTTGATAAATGAATTCTCTAACTAAGGAGCACAAATCATGTCATCTTAAAAGATCCAGTTCTCTTTATGCCTGTTTCTGAGAAGAATTTATAAAAGGTCACTGCAAGCGAGATGGGCAATGCTTTCGGTAACATTTGTGCCCAAGTTGCAGCAAGATGCTTGCTCTGGCAGGATGGAAGCCCCGACAGCTGAGAACAGGCTCTTCTGAGGCCGTGGTTAAGAAGAAGAGCCCATCTGTTTACCAAGACACAGGCCTCGGCACCCATCCCCGATGCGCCTCACACCTGGCTCGACCCTCCTGCAGAAAATCCTGCCTTCCGTCCAGCGCCAGGCCCAGCTGAAGAGAACGATCGCAGCCGCGTCACCATTCGCGGCTGTGCCGATGAACCGCCAGCAGAGCCCCGTCCAGCCCCGGCGTATCTCGGTGCAGCTCCGCTTGGGCGGGGCCGCGGGCGGACGGGGCCTGCCCCACGCACCACGTACCTTTGCGATGAAGACGCCCGCCTCCACGATGGCCTTGATGTGTCGCAGCCAGCCCGAGTTCTCCAGGCCCCACAGGAAATCGCTCATCGAGGGAGACTTAAGTTCGCACACTGCAAGGGAAACCACGTCGTCAGACAAAGGCGAGCCCTCCCTCGACGGCGAGCCACCTCTGCGGGCCACTCCCTAGTGCGGCATCTTCTGGAAGGCTGGCGTCACGGGGGATGCTCGCGCTTACTGGACCTGCTTCTCCTGAACCGTTTCAAGGACAGCTGTCCACCTTCTCTGGTCAGGAGGGACCCTGCTCCTGTTTAGAGGTGTTACGTTTGTAAAGTTTAAACACCTCACATCAGTGAAAATCACTGCACATGGCCAATGGTACTTGTCCTCCCAGCACACATTCCAAACGTGGAGTGCTACAGAGAGAAAAAACCTCACAATGACCGAGGTCCCCCACCTAGAACTCATCATCCCCAAACCACTTCAGATCAGGGCAAAAAAAAATGCCAAACAGAACTGTGCTAAACGTTTTAAGCGCAAATGCTCAACTTCCCATTGCTTATACCCCTTGCCCATTAGTACAAACCAGTGAGCCTAGAAAGAGGTCCCATGTTTCTGAACCCTTCTAGAGCATCAAGTTCGGAGTTTTCCTTTGAAAATGAAGTCCTAGGATCCTGATGGTATCTATCTTTACACGATTAAGGCAAGGGTGTGGACACTTTTCTAATATTAGCACGAGCAGCTCTTGTCTAGAGGGTTAACCTTTTACTTAACCTAAAGCATAAAGAAGTTTTAGAGCTGCTCTTCTAGGTAACATATAACGAGGTTATGGGTTTTATGCTTTTAAGCCCTTTTGAAGAGTCCTATAAATCAACCAATAAAAATTAAATCATGTTCAACAGACTGTTTTTTCTTTTGAACATTGTAGCGTACCCTGTGATGCACGGCAGGGTAGAAGCCCTGTTTCCTAATCCCGACTTTGTCCATGATCATGTGTGTAATGCTGCACACGTCACTTAAAGTCTCTGAGCCTCAACGTCTTCCTTTTTGTAACAGGGAAGGTGCACTGCCCTTCCGACTCTAAACCTCCCAGAGCCAGCGCTGTCAGTGCTTCAAGAGCACCGCACCTGCGTTATGAGCACATACTTAACCTCAGTATTTAATTCATCAGACGTCCCGGCCCCCAAGGACCAGCAGACGGAGGGTTCCCTCTTGTTTTCTGGCATTTACAAGCCACCCCAAAAAGGACACGTGTTGAGTCCTGGACTGCAGGAGACCGCAGCCATGTGAGAACCGGCGGCATTGTGTGCCGTCTCCTGCCCCTGGGACTGCGCCATGGGCAGAAGAGGGCGATGGGTGGGCTCACCTCCTCTTAGGCGGCAGAGTGGAGCCGGGCTGGGAGGGGAGGGCTGGCTGAGGCCAGGCTCCTGGGGAGGAAGCGGACAGCCCTCCAGCAGTCCAGCCAGGGGACTTCCTGTGGCCCCAGGGGTGGAAGCACCAGGTCGATGCAGAGGCCGAACGCGGCCCCACTGCGCACCCAGCACGCCCGCCCCGCATGCCCCGCAGGACCGCTCGGCCAGGACGCAGCATGTTCTGGCCAGTCTGGATGTATACACCCGCCACGGCGTGGAGGCTCGGGGCTCCGTGGGTCCCTTCGAATCGCACAGACAGCCTTCCCTGGTCAACGGCCCCCACCTGCGCCCACGCAGGCCAAGTCCCAGGTGATACTGCAGGGCGTGGGGCTGGCACATTCTCGCTTATTTTTAAAACCCAGGGATCTTGGCACCCAGACTCTGAAGCTCAGCCCAAGATCAAACGGTCCTTTTTGCCTCCTCTCCCGCAAGGCCTGGGAATGACAGCAAGACGCCGGGGCTTCCAGCTAACCTGGAAACGGCTGGTGCCAAAAGGAGGGGATGCCACGGAGGGCGCCAGCCCCGAGCTCCTCTGCAGGAGCTTTTCCCACGGTACCAACTTCTTTCCTTAGCTGGTACAGTCATCGCGAAGGACGAACACACTTTGGAGCAGGGCCACTAAGTGTGGATGAAGGTGTACCTTGTAGGTTACACTCTCACTCAACTCTGCAGGCTATGGCCAGATAGATAATGACCTGTATCTGCCATTGCACTGTCACTCAGGACAATTCCAAGTCCCGAGAATGCCCCCATAGTACACCTCTTTGTCCCTCTCCCTGCCCTCAGCACCTCCAGTGGCCACTGCCTCCACATCAATGGTAAAAGTTCTTCCATGGCTAGAATCATAGTAGAATACTAGCAAGTCCACTCTAGTCCGGAGTTCGTTTCCCAGGCCTGAGGATTCTGGGATGGTGGGGCATATGGGAATCCCTTCTATTTTTTTATGTAACATTTTATGTAATCTATCTTTTAAATAAAAATTTTATTTTAAAAAAAGGAGAGCCTGCTCAAAGGCTTCTCTCTGCATTCACCTCACCTTGGGCGGCCCGGCTCCTCTGCCCCCGAGGAAGCCCCCCCATCCGCACTGCTGTTTTCGGGAATGGTACCTGTGCATGCCAGGTACAACAGCCTCCCAGCCCTCCCAGCTGCTTTCCCCTCGGGGCTGAGTGGCGGCGTGGAAAGCAAACAGCTTCTCAGCCGATGGAGGCACAACGACAGACGGGAGAGCACAGGGCACAGCGACACTTAACGCCTGGGTTTTCAAATTAAGACTTGTTTGGATAAACTCAGGTTAAGACCAAGTACTGATCTGTTCACTCCGGTGGCCAAAGCCAAGCCATTTTGCTGAGCAAAGTTCATTGCAGCTGCTCGCAGGGACATGTGCCACAGATGACAGAGAGTGGACTTACCCACCAGGACAGCTGCGCCCGGCCCGAGCAATGTTTGTTTGACATAACAGGCAACTAAATCCCATAAAGACATTTATAAACCACGCGAAAAGCAAACACGAGAAAAGGTAAGATGGGCGATTTTGGAACCTGTGGAAATGTGACATTTACTTGGAAGAAAATAAGGTTCTGAAGATCTCCCTTAGATAGTTCCTACGCCGACCTCGTTTCTTCCTGCACAGCTGCTGAGTGGGGGGCAGGGGGGTGCAAGGAAAGTCTCTCTTTGAACCCCGGGGGACTGGTCTTGGGCCCTAGGAGGTGAGGCTGAAACGTGCACGCCTGCCCGTCACTACCAGCCTGACTCACGCTGCGCTCAGCCAGTGTTTCACTGTCCCTTTCCCACCTGACGCCAAGAGGCGAACAAGGAACAAGCAACGAGCCTCGCTCGTCACCGAGCCTCCTGGCAGGGGACACCCTTCACCGAGGACGTCATCACGACCGGAACACGGCGGCTGCTGGGTAAGTCAGCTTGGGGGTCTCCGGTTTTACTCAGAGCCCACCACGGTGACAGAATAAACTTCACAATTGTGTTCAAACGATTATGCGCGTGTTCCCTGCCCCATGCCAACCGCTTTACAGAGAAGTTTACATTAACTGCACAGATTTGTGCAGGCGCTTCTCTACGGGACACCAGCAAGACTGAAGATTAGTCTTTATTTAAAATAACACCAGCTTCATTTCAGGATGACAGTTTTCTGGAATCTCTATACAATTCATACCATAAAAGCCATCTTCTTATAGCCTGGTTTTCTTTTTAAAAATCTGGTGATTACGTAAAGCAGTGAGACGCAATGGAGCCTAAATTCCATGTTGTCGGGTTAGCACTGCTGGAGGGACCACTAATTAACACGCATGTGCGCACGGAAATGCACGTATACCTGCGTACACGTACACGGTCCAGGAATACTAATTACCGTTACTCCAAAGAAAATCGAGCAGCAGGTTCACAAAGGAATGCCCTACTGGAGTTTACCAGCTGAGCATGTGACTTTTGTGTCTCAAGACAAATCCACAGGGTACGGCGGGAACGTGCGCTCTTGGGTTCCACACGGGTTGGGAACAGTAAGACACGGTGCAGCGTGTGCAGGCTCTGCGGCAAACGGATTTTGAAATGCACGTGTCCATCCGTATCGTGTCCACCCCACGCAGCGCCGAGGGCCGGCTGGTTTTCCCACGAGCCGCAGGACCTTCCACCCACAGCGTCTCGATTGGCAGGAGCAGGCAGAGCTCAGAGGCCCGCGGCCCAGCAAGCAGGTTTTGATGTGACTCTAGGCCTCTGGATCCAATTCCCTGTTATTTTTTTTGTAGAGAATCACAGAGTCCGTCCACAAACCAAAGCAGGATGAACAGAACTGGACTGAAGGCAGGTTTACGGCAAGTGACCGTCTAAACAGGATGTGACGGCAAATGGACCCGCAGATACGGAGGCTTCGACTGGGGGAAGACAAGGGGTGCCGCGGAGCTGCCAAGTATCGGGGGGACACAGAAGCTCCGACTGGCGTCCCTGCAGCGTGTAAGTCAGAAGTCAGGTGCGCTGGAGCTGCTGGCAGGAAGGCGGGAAGCCGTGCTCCAAGCAGCACGTGTAGCAGAGGCTGCAGGGGTGGACGGCCCCGGGGCCCTCACACACGCTGGAGAAAGCTGCCAGGGCCGACGCGCTCCCCGGCCTGGGGCCCTGGCTGTGGCTGGCGAGCAAGCGCGGAGCTGCCAAGCCCCCGCGACAACCTTCCGGAAGACAGCTTGCCTTGTCACTAAAATTAGTCACGTCTGTCTTTATTTTTTTAAAGATTTATTTATTTATTTATTTATTTCTCTCCCCTCCCCCCCCATCCCGGTTGTCTGTTCTCTGTGTCTATTTGCTGCGTCTTCTTTGTCCGCTTCTATACTTATCAGCGGCATAGGAATCTGTGTCTCTTTTTGTTGTGTCATCTTGTTGTGTCAGCTCTCCGTGTGTGCGGCGCCACTCCTGGGCAGGCTGCACTTTCTTTCGCGCTGGGCGGCTCTCCTTACGGGGTACACTCCTTGCGCGTGGGGCTCCCCTACGCAGGGGACACCCCTGCGTGGCAGGGCACTCCTTGCGCGCATCAGCACTGCGCATGGGCCAGCTCCACACGGGTCAAGGAGGCCCGGGGTTTGAACCGCGGACCTCCCATGTGGTAGACAGACGCCCTAACCACTGGGCCAAGTCCGCCGCCATGTCTGTCTTTAGTTGCGTGGAATAGGCCAACTGCTATGAGCACTCCTTTACCAAATATTCCAGGCCAAAGGCAGGCCACCCCAAACCTGACCATCCTGATTAACAAAATGTGAAACGAGAATTCTGAGGGAGAAACTCTAGAATTTATCTCTGAGTGGTCTCGGTGAACCATAAGATAAAGCGTAATTAGGATAAAAAAGCCACTCTTCTCTCATGAGATCAGATACGCTCTGTCCCCTCCTTCAGTAATGCCACCCGGGCAGGAAGTCTTAGGCGTGGCCGTCCCGTTAAGACATTCGACCACCTCACGTACCCACGGGGACCCTCAGGTGGCCGCACGGCCGCTGCTTGCTGCCATGGTTTTCACACTAAGATCCGTTACTTCCTTCTGTAATGATGAATGAAGCCTTTTTCTGCCCACTGCCGAGCACAGAGAAAATTCTCCCCGACTGCGTGCTGCGTGGCTGAGCCTAAGGGCCCCTGTTACTCAGCACCTACTGTCAGCAGGTGCAGCGCCGGCACACGCCGCCCACCTCCTGGGCGAGGCGTGGCTCCCAGCGGCCAGCCAGGGAGGTGGGCTTCCCAGAGGCGAGCTAACTCCCCGGGGCCCAGGAATCCCGGCCACGGCCCACCCACCCGGGAGGGCGGCTCCGTGCTCGGAAAATCACGACCTGGACCGCCCGGAGCCCCCCGCGCTCTGCAGCCACAGCCCACCTCCCCTCTCAGCACACAGCGCGAGACGCGCACTCCTGCTCCGCTTCCTTCCTCCAGCCAGAGAAGCCCGCTGGTCCAGCCAGCCCTCGCTAGCGGTCACGATCACGGCTGCCGCCTGAGGCGCTCGAGGCTGGGCAAGGGGTGGTCTGTGGGGCAGGGGGTGGGGTGCTGAATTCCAGGGAAGAACGATGACCAGATTTTCAGCCAAGACTGGCTGGTGGTCTTAGCTAATGGGTTAGTAATCGGAGGAACTTAGTCATGGCAAGGAGGCAGAACTGCTTAGTATAAAAGTGTAGGCAACGTGGGAAGAGACACTCAGGTCTCAGCCAAAAGTTCAGCTCGAAGTAGCTATAAAGGTTGACTTAGCCATCACCCAGTAAGGAAGGCCACGAGCAGGGGAAGTGAGTATCGCGCAAAAGGGACGTCTGAGCTGACAGCCACATCCTTCACCTCTGAGCAAAGAAATATTTCCTGGCAACCCTGGCCCTGGAGTCCTGGACCGCTCCCTTCTGGTCTTCATCCAGCCACGACAAGCCCACGACGTCCGCGCGACGCCCCCAAGACACGCACAGAGTCGTCTGCTTTCAACCAACCTGTCACACCTCAAGATCTCCTGCTCTCTGGCCTCGGGACCCGCTGAGGAGGAAGGACTGGACGCGACCCCCGGGCCCCCGACTGTGCCACAGGCCCCGCTCCGCAGGCACAGCCCATGCTGCCACGTCTCGGCCACGAAGTGGGTACGGTTCTGGGCCTGCTGAAAGAGACCTGGACCTTTCACACTGGAGCTGCCGGGCCCCTCACAAACGGGGCTTCGCCATCCTGTTGCGCCAACGCTGACTCGACTCTGGGCTCCTGCCCGCCGCCCTAGCGCCACGCCATCTGACCCGCGCAGCCTGAGGCCTGTAGCCCCACAACACGCCCTGCTGAGGGGACTCCCGTGAGGCCGACATGTGTTGATTACGTTATGTTTTTTTTAAGATTTATTTTTTATTTATTTATCCCCCTCCCCCTTGCTGCTTGCTTGCCGTCTGCCCTCTGTGTCCATTCGCTGTGTGTTCTTCTGTGTCTGCTTGTCTCCCTTTGTTGCATCATCTTGCTGCACCAGCTCTCAGCAAGCGCGGTCCGTCAGCTCTCCGCAGTGTGCGGGCGAGCCCGCCTTCACAAGGAGGTCCCAGGACGCGAGCCCAGGGCCTCCCATATGGTAGGCGGGAGCCCACCTGATTGAGCCACAGCCGCTTCCCTGATTACATTATTTTTGATGAACTTTGCTGCCTCGACACAGACCCTGTCGTGAGGTGAGCTTTCACGTGCCACTGGAAACTGTGCTGCCCACCTCTGTGCCTCTTGAATAAAGAAATTAGGAAAACGTACCCCAAAGAAAGCACCCCAATATGAGCCTGGAAGCCTGAATTAATCCACAGTCCTGGAACCTGGCAATTTTACTGAGTGCTTATTTTAAGTACATTATCGCTTCCCGAGAGAAAGCATAAAGCGCCGTACATTGGAAAGCACTTGACAGTGAGCAAGGACTCTTCTTTTTTTTTTAAGATTTAAAAAAAAAATTTTCTCTCCCCTTTCCACCCCAGTTGTCTGCTCTCTGTGTCCATTTGCTGTGTGTTCTTCCGTGTCCTCTTATATTCTTGTCAGTGGCAACAGGAATCTGTGTCTCTTTTTCTCATGTCATCTTGTTGTGTCAGCTCTCGTGTGTGCAGCACCACTCCTGCGTGGGCTGTGCTTTTTTCACACTGGGCGGCTCTCCTTACGGGGAGCACTCCTTGCGCATGGGGCTCCCCTACGTGGGGGACACCCCTGTGTGGCACGACACTCCTTGCGCGCATCAGCACTGCGCATGGGCCAGCTCCACACGGGTCAAGGAGGCCCGGGGCTTGAACCGTGAACCTCCCATGTGGTAGACGGACGCCCTATCCACTGGGCCAAGTACGCTTCCCAAGGACTCTTCTTAATAAACCTATGTGTTAAAAAGGGAAGACGCAGCGTTCACACTGTTTTACGACTAAGGAAGTAACTTTGTTCAAGTTCAGTCAAGAACCCAAACCTGGGTCTCAGCCACGTAGAGCAGCAGGCGCTGCCTGCCCCAGCCCCCTCTCCAGAGGCAGGGAGCCCAGCGGTCAGGAGAGCGGCCCCTGGGCTCAGGCTCACTAGTGGGGGCCGTGGCCCAGCCCCCCTGCTGTGAGCTTGCACAGGGCCTTTAGCCTCCATTTCCTCAGCTGTAAAATGGGGATAGTACGAGTAGCTACCGCATTACAGCAAACAGAGTTTTAAAAAATTACCACAGTGGCCAGTGAGCAGTAATCGCTCCACAAATTACCACGTGCAGCGGTCAGCTGGGAGCCTGTCCAATGCCAGGACCACAGATCAGAATGGGCCACTGTGAGAGGGAAAGTGCCGGGTGCAAATCCTGCTTTGTTATGGGGTCCTGGGAAGGCAGTTTTAAAAACATATGAGGGAAGTGGACTTAGCTCAACTGATAGAGCGTCCGCCTACCACATGGGAGGTCCAGGGTTCAAACCCAGGGCCTCCTGACCCGTGCAGTGCTGATGCGCGCAAGGAGTGCCCTGCTACGCAGGAGTGTCCCCTGCATAGGGAAGCACCGTGTGCAAGGACTGCGCCCCATAAGGAGAGCCACCCTGAACCAAAAAAGCACAGCCTGCCCGGGAGGGGCACCGCACACATGGAGCGCTGACACAGCAAGATGACGCAACAAAAAGAGACACAGATTCCTGGTGCCGCTGATAAGGATAGAAGCGGACAGAGAAGAACACACAGCAAATGGACAGAGAGAGCAGACAATGGAGAGAGGGGGGAGAAAGAAACAAAAATTAATCTTTAAAAAAGAATAATAATAAATAAATAAAAACATATGAATTAAAAGTAGGATATACCAACCATAGAGAATATTTTTAAATAAAGAAGAAAAAGGGAGCTCTATACTTGTCGGCCAATAGCATGGCTTCTTTCCACGCTCTGTACCTGCCGTTCTGGACAGTTCTCTCCTGGCATTTCTTCACACTGGTTGGACGGTTAATCTGACTGCAGACAACCTTACAACCTGACTTTTGGTTTTTCACTGACTTCAGACACAATGTTATCACAGTATGCCTCATATTTATAATTTTTAATGGATGCAAAAGTTTCCTTCGAGAAGGTAGGACAAAATTCTTTAGTAAGTCCACTATTTTTGGACGTTCATGAGGCTTTCACTCTCCTACTTTTATAAATAAAACACTGCTATCAATATAAGCACCTCTATGTCTTTCTTTTTAAACCATAATTTGGATTATTCCCCTAAAGGGACACAGTTTAATAAAAATATATTTGTCCCTCTAAACAAAATATATGTCTAAATCAATTTAAATGATACCAGGCATAGTTAAAAATACTAGTTTCACCATTCTTTTCAGTATTACGTATTTCAATTTTTTTTTAAAAGGTGAAAAATGGTGCCTTGAGATTTTAGCTCACATTGTGTTAATTACTAGAGCTAGTTTAAATGTTTTTCTTCAAGTTTCTTTGTTTCAACTTATTTGTTTCCTCTTTGGAAAATTAGCTTAAAGTTGTTTAAACTCTCAGAGATTCTTCATCTATATAAAATGCAGAAAATAACACAAACTGCTCCTACTGAAAATCAAATAAAATCATTTAAGCAAAAATACTTATGAAGCCTGGCACACAGCAGTTATTCAATTTTTAGTTAAATAAGTAAATCAGCCAATAGCAGGCAGGTATGCAGAACGACACAATGGACAACACTATTAGCCTAATATTCCTGTGTGGTTCAGCTACAAAACTAGTAGCTGGGAGAAGGTGTGATTTTCTGGACAACACCCAAAGGATAGAGGATCTTGATTGAAAAAAGCAGGAGGACGTCCCTGTGTTTCCCACAATATTTATAAAAAGGAGTTCCCGCGCAGCCAGCGCCAGGTGGAAGCAGTTACCCACAGCTCTCCCCTCCCTGCCCTTTGCTCCCGACTCGAGGGTGCCCCGGGAGCGGGGGGTCTGGGGGAGCTGCTCCGGGCCCTCGACTGGCTGGGAAAGCCAAGGCAGGGCCTCCTCCCCTTCCCTGCGGGCACACCCCTTCCCTGTGCAGAAGCTACCGTGGGCAGCACTTAGCCCGCGTAAAAGGCTGGGGCACCGAGGGGCGTCCCCGTGATCTCCCTGGCAGCCGTGACGGCCGCTAAAATAGTTCTGCTTAGCGCTTATCAATAAAAGGTACAACTAAATCAGCTCCACAAAGGGACCGACGCGGGATGTGACCTCGGCCCGACGTTCACGTTTCTGATGAAACTTCCTGCTGCTCTTGCTCACAGGCAGAGCAGCTGGGAGCCCGGAGGCAAACAATTTTTCTTTCCTGTTACTCAAAAACCTATTCAGAGAATACCCGTAACAGTGGTTAAAGAAATAAAATAGAAAATAGAAAACAACGGATGAAAATCGTAACCACGACGGAAAGCCAATTCCCCTCTCTACCACGTGGCCGGCGCTGCTGACCTTTGCGGCGTGAAGGGCAAGCAGCGGGGGCGCAGCCCCGGTCGCCTCGCCTTGCCGGCCGAGCCTGGCAGGTGGTTTATGATTTACGCGGTGAAAGCAGCTAGTCAAACAGTGGTCAAGTCCCTGGAGGGTGTCCAGACGGCGTCCTTGCTTACTGCCCTGACGCCCGGCTGGAGAAGTGCCCCAGGGGTGCCACGAAGCCTTACGAAACACAGCCGCCCCTGGGACGCGGGCAGCTTGCCGAACCCTCGGAGGAAGGAGGGAGTGAGAAGACAGACAAGCGGACAGGAGAGAAACCAAAGAGCCAGTTCAAACGCGAAAGCCAAACGTAGATGCCGTCGGCACCCTCGAGGGCCACTCTCTTGACAGAAGAGAATTTGTGTTCTTGAAAGTCGGTGTACGAAATGACCAAATAGAACAGGAAAATGCTATTGATCAAGATGTTTTTATAAGCCTGACCGTGATGAACACACTTCATGCTGAAATTAGGCCACCCTGTCAGTCAGAGCACCCAGCGAATATGCATTTTCAGTACACAGTAACAGGGACAGTTGAAATACAAGCGATAACCTTCAGAAGTTTAAGATGCTGAGTCGTGCCAAGGGTATGGGGACTGGGACTGAGACATGCCCCCAACACGGACGTCCGCTGGAGGCAGCTCTGGGGCTGTACTTTCGGGATCTCTTCTGACCCCTCAAATGCTCAAAGATAAAGTGTTTCCAATCAGGGGCACTGAACTGTAGGATCACAGTCTGTCCCAGAAGGAAGAGCCCAGCTAAATCACTGGTCCAGGTCCTCTCATTTCCCAGCAGGTACCAAAAGCCAGAAGTGAGCTGATGTCATCTGTATTAGCCCAAGGGGTGCTGATGCAAAATACCAGAAACGGGTTCGTTTTTATAAAGGGTATTTATTTGGGGTAGGAGCTTACAGATACCAGGCCATAAAGCATAAGTTACTTCCCTCACCAAAGTCTATTTTCACGTGTTGGAGCAAGAGTGCTGACGACATCTGCCCGGGTTCAGGCTTCCTGGGCTCCTCTGGGCTCAGGTCCTGTTTTCTCCACAAGGTCAGCTGTAGACTATCAGGCAAAAGACTCTGTCTCTCTCCCTGGGGCCTCTGCCATGTCTAAGGAGCCGTCTCTATTCCTCTGTGTTCTTCTCCTGTGTGTTCACTTCTCAGGCTCCAGCTCAAAAGTCCAACATCAAAGCCCTAATTGTAATTTTTTTATTATTATTTCTCTCCCCTTACCACCCCTCCCCCCCATTGTCTGCTCTCTGTGTCCATTTGCTGTACCTTCTTCTGTGACCACTTCTATCCTTATCAGCAGCACCGGGAATCTGTGTCTCTTTTTGTTGTGTCATCTTGCTGTGTCAGCTCTCTGTGTGTGTGGCACCATTCCTGGGCAGGCTGCACTTTCTTTTGCACTGGGCGGCTCTCCTTATGGGGAGCGCTCCTTGCACGTGGGGCTCCCCTACGCGGGGGACACCCCTGCGTGGCACAGCACTCCTTTGCGCGCATCAGCACTGCTCGTGGGCCAGCTCCACACGGGTCAAGGAGGCCCGGGGTTTGAACCGTGGACCTCCCATGTGGTAGACGGACGCTCTACCCATTGAGCCAAGTCCAATTCCCCCTAATTGTAATTTAATCACACCCAGGTACAGACCGGTTTACAAACATAATCCAGTATCTATTTTTGGAATTCACAACTACATCAAACTGCTACATCGTCCAAGCGTCATAATCGCTGAGATGAACCAGAGCGTCCAGGGAAGAGAAGGGGGGGACACTCAAGCTTCCCCGGGCCCCGCTAGGTTCTCACTACGCCCCGCTGTTCTGATTAAGTAGAGAACCGAGGGCCAATGGGTTTTCCTGGAAAAACCAACCAGCACCGCCCCCCCCCTTCATTCCAGGCCCCGTGTCCTCTGAGAACAGCCCCCGGTGCCCCTCCTCAGGAGTGTGGACACAGCGCTGGGCCCCTCTGGAAGGGACGCCCAGGCGCCCAGGTGTCCAGGCGCGCGGCCCTGGGCCCCGCCTTCGCCCCGCCTCCCCTCGTTCCCTCCGCAGCCTGAAGCAGTGGACGGGCCAGCACGGAGCCCCCGGGCCAGGCCGGCCAGCAGGGTCAAGGGCAGGCGGCGACAGCCTGCGGGCCCCGCTGACACGCGGAGGCCCCTGCTGCTCGGCCACGGCCGGCCTGGCGTCAGTACCTCTTCTCCAGGACGGAGCCGGCCTCCCGCCCTCCTGCCCACGGGAGCGCGTGTGTGGCCTCCGCGTGGGCTCCGGCCCCTTCCAGCGGGGCCACTCGGGAGGGACCCTCAGCACCAGGCTCCAGGCTGGGACGGGGACGGCTCCACCCCAGATGGCTCTGAATGGGCTTCAGACCAGCATCACCCAGGCACGACCGAATCGGAAGGCAGCCCGCCGCGCCCCTGGCCGAGGCGCCCCGTGCTGGCCCGCCCAGGCCCCACGGACGCTCGACAAACGCCAGCGAGGTCGTGAGGGGCGCGAGAGGCCCCGCAGCAGGGCCATGCCCGGTGCACCATGCTGCCCACGGGCCACCCAGGAGGCAACTTGAGAGCCAGGAGACTCCTATTCCACCGGGCAGGACAGCGGATGCCTGCACTTTCGGCCGCTGTCTGCAGGAGATGGCTCACCTTCCAGCATCCTCTGCAGGCTGCTCCTCATGACATGGATGTTCTCGATCCCGATGAACTGGAACTTGATGTTGGAGTAGTTGTCTTCGTTCTCGTAGCCTCGCCCCGCGGCGCGGTTCGCCATCGCGTTGAGCTGCAGCAGTCAGCGGGAGAACGGTCAGCACCGTGGTCGGAACAGTAGCCACCCGCCACCCCCGGGGACGCCCGCCACCCCCGGGGACGCCCGCCACCCCCGGGGACGCCCGCCACCCTCGGGGACGCCCGCCACCCCCGGGGACGCCCGCCACCCCCGGGGACGCCTGCAGAGGCACCGAGGCACGCAGCCTGCCCTGGGCATGCAGGCGCGGGCGCCGAGGCGGGCGTAGAGAACCCACACGTCTGCTGATGTGTGCAACGTGTGCTCCACCCGTCACCCCGGGATGCCCCTGGCAGCCCCCTGGCAGTGGAGCCAAATTAAACGCGGACGTCGGTGACAGCGACACGGTGCCCCAGTCGAACAGCAAACGTTACGATCTAAGTCGGCAGAAGACTATCAGGAGCTACAGCCGGCTGCAGACAGAAGGCTCTGCCAGTTGAAAGTCTGGTATTTTCTGGTATTAAGCCAGCAGACTGACTGCCAGTAAACACGCAGGCAAATAACAGAAAAGGTTGCTCATTCCACCTCGTCTACCAGGATCCCCCAGGATCCCAGTAAACCTGGACCAGGAATCACCGAATCAAGTGAAAAGAGGAATGCAGGGGACTTTATGAAACCACACCCCTGCCGCAGCCCTGTGGAGCTGCAATCAAGAAGGGGACAAGTTCTGCCCCAGCTGGGGAATGCACGCCTTTTCCGAAAGGATGGACTCTTGCTAATCCTCCATGCCTGCTGCGTGGCTAAGCGAGCCATGACCTCCAAGGAGAGCGTTTTCAGTACCTTCCTCTGCCCACAAGGGTCAAAGGGCTCTCCCAGGCAAAGACCCCGAGCTGGGAACACAGCACCGGGAAAAAAACCAAAACCTGCTCTTAAAAGCACAAGGCAAAGAAGTATCGGGAGAATATTATCAATACTTTCCAAAAACTAAGTGGCATTCAATGAGCTAAGTTAACTCAAAAACACACATATCCTTTGCCCAGCTCTCCTGCTTCTGAGAATCTGACATAATTAAAAGGACTAAAAATAAAAAATATAAAAATTTAAATTAAAAATTTTTTTAAAAGTACTAGCACAATAACTGTGGATGGCCAAGGATGGTCCTCACCAAGGAAAACCGTAAGATAATGTGATTTTAAAGATAACATTAAATAAATAAATAAGGATAATGTATACCCACGCTTTAAAAAGTTTAACTAGTTAAAAGGGAAAATGTTTCTAAAATTACTTTGACATTGTTCCTCTGAAACTTACTATTCTTATAAAATATCACTGCATTGTATAAGTATTTTTAAAAGTGGCTGGCTTATCCTTTACAACAAACTTAATAAAATGGAACAATTAATAGGCTATGTACATGTATACAGTTTACAGTAAGCCAAGCCAGGTTACATGAGCCTTATGCTTATTCCATATCCTGAATAATTCAAATTATGCCCACTCCTCACACAGCACAGGCACTTCATCAGAAAATGTAATGAACAGAAAACAATATAATAATATCATTATTGTCATCTGTTAATTAAGGCTCCATCTTCACATTTCTAAGCAGCTGAGCAATTAGGATCCGAGAGAATTTATTGGTATTCTTGCTAAAAAAAAAAAAGTAACACAAGAGGACCTCCACTGTGTAGTTCACATAATGAACAGAAGGTGGCAGTATTTAACATACCATCCGAAATGCAATTTCTCAGGGTTTCCACATATTTTACAGGCCCTACCATGATAAGATGGAGAAAACTAAAGCCTCAAAGCAGGAAATACGGTTTCATAATGAATAAAAATTCGTAAAGATGGGAAGTGGCTGTGGCTCCATCAGTTGGGCTCCCGCCTACCGTATGGGAGGCCCTGGGTTCGCGTCCCGGGGCTCCGTGTAAAGATGGGCTCCCCCGCACGCCGCGGAGAGCTGACGGCCCGAGCGCCACGGAGAGCTGGGCACCAAGATGACCCAACAGAGGGAGACAAGCAGATACAGAAAGAACGCACAGCACATGCACACAGAGAAGAGACAGCAAAGAAAGGAACAAGTCGCGAGGGGGGGATTAAATAAATATTAAAAAATAAATTCATAAAGAGAGTGTCCTTCATACAACCAGAACACCATTACTTAAGTCTAATTCAGTCCAAAAAGAACAATTCATTTCAGCTCCTAAAACCTGTCAAATATATAAAACAGCAGTAGTTTGAATTTACGTCGAAGACACCCAACAGATAAAAAGTAGGGCAGGAAGAAGTGCCCTCTTTTCCAACGCAAGATCTCTCTGCTCTTTGCTAACGTCAGCATCTTTAGGTTCAGAAAGGCTCACACCTGAAACAGAGAGTCCAGACACCCGTCCACAAGCGCTGCAGGAGAGCCTACGGTGCGTCAGGCAGTGACGAGAGCACGAGACGCGGAAGAGGCACTTCCCGTCCCCTGGGTGGGGGTGAGGGACGCGCACGCAACACCTGGTAACGGACAGTACGCCAGGGCCGGGGAGGCCAGCGCTGGACGTGGCGTGGCACGAGTTCAAATCTCACGATGCCTCTGGCCCAGCGCACGGGGCCAGGTTTGACGAGGGACGGCTGGGCTGGGCTTCCGCCACTGGACGAGGAGGGGAGCCGTGAGGGGCGGGGGACAAGTCCAGAGGGGCCGGGGGCATCGGGCCTGCAAAGCGCGAGTGCAAAACCCGAGCTGCTGGCAGGGGCTGGAGACGGGCGGGCGTCGGGCCGCCCCACCGCGGCTGGGACAGGCACGGAGCCCACGCGCTGCGCGAACCACCTGGCCGGTTTCCTGTGACCTCAAATCGGCACGGGGACGGCGCGTGGCCTGAGTGGCCGCGCAACTGAATGACCAGGAGAGAGAGAGTCAAGGGGCCGAGAGTGTTAACAAATAACCAGGTTCTTCCCCGAACCCTAAATCCAACGATCCGGCTTTTATCCCACCATGAAAACAGGGTCCATGGGAAGCTTGGTGTCCACGGAAGCTGAGCCCGCGCTCGGCCTGGGGTCTAGGACCCCGGGGGCTCCGTGGCAGGCCCACGCAGTGGCAGGCGAGGCTGGGCCGTCCCGGTCGAGCCGTCGGGCGAGGGTCCTTCCCCTCCGCCCGCCTATCGCCGGGTAGATGAAGAATCCCAACGAGGGATAGCCATGAAGGCAGGAGGCCTCCTCCAGGCCTGTAACTTCTCCCCACACCGCGTGTGTCAACCTTCCGCTCTGCTAAGGGACATCAGGGGCAGATGTCACCGCTGTTCACTCACACACGATGGACGGGCAATCTCCCTCCAGCCCAGTCTAATCCCCAGCCCCTTGCACACTCACTGTCGCCTCCTTCCGCCGTTACAGGCCAGGTGGCGTCTGCTGCGTGCTGCCTCTCTTCCTGGCTTCCTTCTTCGAGGTTCCGTGTGGGTCGGGGGACAGAGGGGGACAGTGGGGGGAAGAGAAGGGACAAGGATCCCTTGACAAAGCTGCACAGGCCACCGCTCTCCTCACTGGCCATCGCTGCTTTCCTGGCCCCGCTCTGACCCCCGCTGCCCTCTCTGGACAAGCGCCCAGATGCTGGGTCTTAGGGTCCATGTTTGGGGGCCTGGAGGCCGGGGGTGCGAGGTCTACCGGCCCTGGAGACCCACTGGCCCCGAGGCTGGGCCGAACCCCTCTGCTTCCCCAGACCACCGCCCCAGCCGCCGCAGCTGGGACCTCGGGGCCGGCCTGCTTCCCGGGGCGCGGAGCCCACGGCCCCTTCCTCCCATCCACCTGAGCCACAGCAAAGCTCTCCATCCCTGCCCAGGAGCAGGGCAGGCTGCTCCGCTGGCGCCACGCACCGCTGCCCCTCCCCAGTGCCGCCCCCTGCTCAAGCGGCCACCACGTCCGCCCACAAGGAGAGGTCCGGGATTCTGCTTTCAGGCACCCGCACTCTCTGCGACTGCTTCTCTGAGATTTCCCCGCCTCCTGGATTCCTGGAAGAGAAGCCCCTTCTGAGAAACAGAAGGGGAGAAAACCTCCCCCGGACATCCTGCTACTCGGCAGTCGCCGCAAGGGTGACCGCAGGCCAGGGCCTAACGGCCAGCACCCCGAAGGGGCCGCGTCCAGCGCTCCGCGCGCCCTGCCCGCTCCGCCGGCCCCAGCTGCCCTGGGTGTGGCCACACATCCCCTCTGCTGTCCCCAGCCTCGAACGGCCGCCTCCGGAGCCTCGGGACCCTGAAAGCCGCGCAGGCAGACGCGAGTCAGACACGCCCGCGCCGGACCCGGGACAGTTCCCGGGCAGGGTGGCCTGGAGCGGGTCGTTCCGCCTTAATCTAAGCCCTCGTCCCTGGAAAGGAGAGAACGCTCCGAGCTCGCAGGATGGCCTAAGAGTCAGACGAGGGACGCCTGGCACTGAACAAGTGAAGTCCCAGAACCAGAGTTATGAAGACGCCTGCGGTACGAGTCGAGTTATCCTCATTGACAACTGGACAAACACGGCAACAGCCACGCGTCTTTCCTGTTTTCTCCCTGCACCGAGTGCAGCTTTCTGGAAGGATACTCAGCAGCGTCCCGGTAGGCTCCCGTCCAGGAGCAGTTCAGGAGTCCACCAGGACTGGGACCAGAAGCTCCCACCTGCGGCCAGCCTGGCCCAAGGGACGAGGGCCTCCTGACCCTTGTCTTTTAATGAAGCCTTGGGCAGCCCCGGGCAGGGCCAGGTGTGCACCGTCCACCGCCGTGTGGGGACAAGCTGGACACAGGCTCCCAGCTACCAAGGGAGCCTAACACCCTCCAGAACGAACACAAACAGACGTGGTCTTTAAAAGAACAAAGGCGCTGAGCAAACAGCTCACACGCACGTGCAGTGTGCACGCGTGGACGAACACGGGAAGGCGGCACGACGAGCGTGAGACACCAATGTCTTTAATGCATCAGCGTACTTCTTATCTCTGCGAGTAAACGCACTTAGTGCTAGATACGCCCTTCAAATCAAACCTCCTGGATTAATTTATCTTACGCCTGGAATATGCCGGGCCCTACAGCTGCCACCTTTCCAAGAAGGTGTGCACAACACAGTGCAGACTTGGATCACGGGCCATTAAATTGCAGGTGGCGCTGTCCACCTTTACTGAACTCTGGGAAAACGCGATAACACAGGGGCTTCCCGATCTCTCAGCGGTAAAGCCTGTCTCTTCTTTTCCTTTTCTTGTCTTCAGCATACCTGCCCAAGGAGCAGACATTTCTTAAGACAAATAGGAAAATAAAAATGGCTCTACCTTCCTTTTCCACCAACGGTAGAGAGAAGAGGAAGGAAGGGCAGGCAACGTGAAAAGGGGGGATCAGCTCAGGAGCAGAGGTGTTCCGGCTTCTTCCCCAGGGAAGTCTTCAAGCAGAGGAGGTACTTTTTCCCTGCTTGAAGCTCTTCTCAGAACGTGCCTGGCAGGGAGGGAACCCTCCGCTTCTGGTCTACTAGAAAGTGAAGGCGACCTGCCAGGGACACCCTTCCCGTCCCCGCCACAGCCTGTGTGATGCGGCCACAGTCGCTCTGTCCCCACCACGTCCCCCAGCGGTGGATGGGGCTGCTCGGGGGTCCGCGGTGTGAGCAGCAGAGCATCAGGTTAGCCGACCTGAGGCATGAACCGCACGGGTCACGAGCTGAGGCTCGGGGACAAGCGGAGCGGCCGGGGTCTCTGTGGCCACTGCAGGGCGGCAGCCGTCCCGAGCCCATGCGACGTCACCACGACCTCTGCTGATCGCAGCGTGCACTGTCGAGGGCCATGGGCTCCTGTCTTCCAGGCGCCTTCCTGCTCCACTGCTTCTGAGTTCTTCGGCTTCCTTTTTTTTTTTTTAATTTATTTCCCCTTTCACTTCCTCTCCCCCTTCCCTCACTGTCTGCTCTCTGTGTCCATTCGCTGTGAGTTCTTCTGTGTCCGCTTGTATTCTTGTCAGCAGCACTGGGAAACTGCATCTCTTTTTTGTTGCATCATCTTGCTGTGTCAGCTCTCCGGTGGCTCTCCTTACGGGGCACACTCCTTGTGCGTGGGACTCCCCTACACGGGGACACCCCTGCATGGCACGGCACTCCTTGCGTGCATCAGCACTGCGTGTGGGCCAGCTCACCACATGGGTCAGGAGGCCCGGGGCTTTGAACCCTGGACCCTCCATATGGCAGGTGGATGCTCTATCAGTTGAGCCACGTCCACTTCCCTCAGGCTTCCTCACCAGCTCATCAGCCTCCATCAGCACGGCCGTCACGTCACCCTGCTTAAAGCTTGCAGTTCAACGGTGCTCGATCTGCTTGCATTGTTGTGCGGCCATCACCACGGCCGAACTTGAAAACATCTCCACCACCCGAAAAGAAGCCCCTCTAGTTTTTGTGTGGGTAGGTTTTCATTTATCTTGGGTCTATTCCAAAGAGGAGTGGAACTGCTGGACCGTAGGGTAACTCTAAGTTTCACATTTTGAGGTCCTTAATTTCTTTTCACCTTTTTTATGATTGAAAAAATTGCCAACTCTGCTGTGAAAGGGGAAGGAGAACCTTCTTAAAATCCTCCTCCCACCCAAAGGAATAGCCCCTGTTCACATTTGGCATGCACGCTGACATTTCCTTTTCATGCCCAGACCCGATGTCTAAGCATCATAATGTAACTACTGCGTCCCACACATTTCGGTCTCTCCCTCCTGCTGTTGAATATACCCCTGGAACGCCTTTCCACACCTACGTGGACAGAGGAAGCTGCCCTCTCTCTGGATCAGTGTTGGCCTAGTACGTTTCCATTATTGACTAGAAATTACACTGTCAGATACATTAAACAGAGGCCATTTCATTCCATCGTCTCCTTGTGTCCTGCACAGTCCATGCACCTGGAGGATTTTACTTCCACACATTCGGGGGCACATCCCTCTTGGGACTCCATCTGCCAATTAATTAAAAAAGAAATGAGACTAAAGAGCAAACCTGGAAATCCTATTGGACCTCACACAGATTATCCTGAAAGAATGGAAAGCTGGAGGCGGGGCAAGATGGCGTCTGCGTGAGCGCACCTCACAGGTTCTCCTGCAAAGCAGCAGCTGAGCAGGGTTGGAATCTTGCCGGAGCGGGCTGTTTGGGGGCCTGCAAGGCAGGAGGTGTCTGGGTGTTGATTTGGAGAGACAGTGACGGAGGTAGAGCTTGCTCAAGGTGGAACTGAGGGTTACAAGTGCGGAGGTCGGAAGTTGTGGGGAGGCGGGACCCTTCCCCCGGGCTGGCAGCCGCGGTGTTCCCTGAGAAACTCTCGGTTGTGCAGTGGTGTTCCCAAGCCCTGTGATGCGCAGATGCGTGGTCCCCAGGTCCGTGTCCCCTAAGCCCCGTAGCCCGCGTTCCACAGACCTACATACCCTGGGTCTGCAGAGTCCTGGACTTCCCTTTCCCGAGTCCAGCGCTCCCGGAGGTCCAGGATTGCCCCAGCCCTCCGGTTTTGGACTGACTCCATGAGTGGGAGGGATTCAGTGGGAGGTGGAGAGGGGCCAAACAAATGTGGGTTCAATTTTCTGGTCCCCCCCTCCCGGTTTTTTTTGAGCTTGGAGGAGCATACCAGGTGGCTTGGGGAGAGCCTGGGAAGAAAGGAGTGGTGAATCTGCTGAGAAAGCTCAATTTACCTAAATGCCCTGGAATAGGAAACTTGGTCTGGGAGAAGATGGAGTCGGAAAATCAACTAGCCCTCCTGTAGCACACCTAAGGAGGAGGGGCTGTAGGAGGTGCTTTCCAAGCTTCCAATAGCACATCTGGGGTTCCTGGTGAGGTGTGGGTGCTCTCTCTCTGGAATTAAGAGTCACTGGTTTCTGTGCGGAGCTGGTTCAACAAGGACCCACTTGAATCTCCTACTGGACCTCTCAGGCAGCTTTCCTGCTGCCTGGGAGAGAGGGAAGTGAGGAAGGGAGAAAAGGGGAAACATCAGATGCCTAAGCATTTTATTTAACTGCAAAGAGGATTCCTTGCTTGAAACTTTGTCTGGCCTTTTTTGTTGGTTTGTCTTCTTGTTTTTCCTTCCTTTTTATCCCCCCAAGGACCTTAATTCTTTCCTCTTCTTTTCCCCTCTTTTTCTTTTTCTTGCTTGCTTCCCCCTCCCTTTTGTCCCTTTTTTCCTTTCTTTTTTTCATTCTCTTCTTTTTTATTTCTTCTATAATAGTTGCTGCAGGGAGTGCTTCACATTTGTTGTGTTTCCTTGTCCTCCATTTCCTCTTTTCTGTGTATATTGATTTTGGCCACCAACACTATCCCCTTTCCTCTAAATCTTTCTATCCTAAATAATTTATTTCTCTTACCATACACCTCTCTTTGTTTGGCCCCAAATTTTTCTGACTTTTTATTTCTAATACATTTGTCTGTTTTCTGTCATTTACTCACTCTTTATATTATTGTCCTTTCTTTTCTCTTTCCTCTCTCTCCTGAACACACAGGCCTTTTAATTCACACTATATTCCTCCCCAT
This sequence comes from Dasypus novemcinctus, assembly GCF_030445035.2. Lineage (NCBI taxonomy): Eukaryota > Metazoa > Chordata > Mammalia > Cingulata > Dasypodidae > Dasypus > Dasypus novemcinctus. The sequence continues at coordinate 5,488,942 of NC_080701.1, read as the reverse complement.
ATTCAGTTTATTGTCTCATTATATGTACTCTATTTTTCTTACTGTTATAACTCCACAGAGCTTACATGAGTCTAATATCCATTCTCCTAGATCTCACATGGTTCCTCTGTTAACATTTACTATCAATACTACTATTACACTTTTTATTTTCTTACTCCTTTTGCTTTCTCTGGCCCTGATATTTTCCTTCAAGTGAACTTAGCCAACAACAAGGAAATAGAATAAGAAGAACAAAGTGACAAAGAGAAGACTTAACATGCACACAAAAACAACTAATTAAACCCCCAGACTAGACAAAGAAGCTAAGCAACTGATTAAACTCATTAAGATAAAATGATGACCAGAGAGTAACAAAAAACTACAAATCAAACCAATAATCAGGAAAACATGTCCCAATCCAATGAAAAAACTAAAAACCAGGGAGAGGAGCAGAACATCAAACAAGTAATTAAAGTTCTCAAAACATATATTAGGGACCAATTTGATGAAGTTAAGGAAGAGATTAAGAATATGAAGAAAACACTTGGAGAAAATACAGAAGAAATTGTAATCATACACAAAAAGATAATGGATATGATGGAAATGAAAAGCACAATTCAAGAAATCAAAAATACACTCTCAGCAAATAACAGCAGATTAGAAGAAGCAGAGCACAGAATTAGTGATGTGGAAGACAGTACATCTGAAATCAAACAGATAGTAGAACTGATTGATAAAAAGATAGAAAAAATCCAGCTGGGACTTAGGGACCTGAATGACAATGCAAAACACACAAACATACGCATTACAGACATCACAGGAGGAGAAGAGAAGGGAAAGGGGACAGAAGGGGTGTTGGAGGAAATAATGGCTGAAAACTTCCCAAACCTATTGAGGGAGATGGATGTACACGTCCAGGAAACACAACACACCCCAAACAGCATAAATCCAAACAGGCCTACCTCAAGACATATACTTGTCAAATTATCCAAAGCTCAAGACAAAGAGAAAATACTAAAGGCAGCAAGAGAAAAGAGAACCATCACATACAAAGGAGGCTCCATAAGATTAAGTGCTGATTTCTCATCTGAAACCATGGAGGTAAGAAGGCAGTGGTATGACATAGTCAAGGTACTAAAAGAAAAAATTTCCAACCAAGAATACTCTATCCAGCTAAGCTGGCATTCAAAAATGATGGAGAGTTCAAAATATTCACAGATGAACACAAACTAAGAGAGTATGCCAATAAGAATCCTGCCCTTCAAGAAATACTAAAGGGAGTTCTGCAGGAAGAAAGAAAAAAAACAAAAGAGATGGAGTTGGAGCAGAGTGTAAGAGCAACTAAAAAGACAAAAAGAGAAAAAAAAATCAAACATAATATGACAAACACAAATCCAAAGAAAATATGGCTAATATAAGTAATTCCTTGAAAGTAATAACACTGAATATCAGTGGATTAAACTCACCTGTCAAGAGACTCAGACTGGAAGACTGGATAAGGAAATATGACTCATCTATATGCTGTCTGCAAGAAACACATCTTAGACCCAGGGATTCAAGGAGGTTGAAAGTGAATGGCTGGAAAACAAGCTTACAAGCAAAAGATAACCAAAAAAAGGCAGGAGTAGCTATATTAATATCAGACAAAATAGACTTTAAATGCAAAATAATTGTGAGAGACAAAGATGGATACTACATATTAGTGAAAGGGATAATCTTTCAAGAAGAAAGAACAATCATAAACATTTATGCTCCTAACAAGGGCACCTCCAAATACATGAGGCAAACGCTGGAAAAATTAAGTGAAGGAATAGATGCCTCTACAATTATAGTGGGGGATTTTAATATACCACTATCAATTTCGGACAGAACATCTCAAAAGAAAATTAATAAAGAAAGAAAGATATTGAACAATATATTAGAGAAGCTGGACCTAATAGACATATACAGAACATTACACCCAAATACAGCAGGATATACATTCTTCTCAAGTGCACATGGATCATTCTCCAAAATAGACCACATGCTAGTCCACAGAAAAAGTCTCAATGAATTCAGAAAGATCAAAATCATACAACATAATTTCTCTGACCACAGTGGAAAGAAGCTGGAAATGTGCATGGGCCAGAGACCAAGATTTGGCAACAAGATATGGAAGTTAAGAAATACAGTCTTAGAAGAACAGTGGGTCAAGGAGGAAATATCAAAAGAAATTAATAACTACCTTGAAACTAATGAAAATGGTGGCACAACATATCAAACCTTAGGGGATGCAGCAAAAGCAGTACTGAGAGGGAAATTTATAGCCATGAATTCATACATCAAAAAAGAAGAGCTAAAATTGAAGAACTAAATGCACACTTCGGGGAATTAGTAAAAAAACAACAAACTAAACCCAAAGGAAGAAGAAAGAAAGAAAGAACAAAGATCAGAAGCAGAACTAAATGAAATAGAAAATAAGAAAGCACTTGACAAAATAAACAAAACCAAGAGCTGGTTCTTTGAGAAGATCAATAAAACTGATAAACAGCTAGACTAACGAAGAAAAAAAGAGAGAAGATACAAATATACAAAATAAGAAATGAGAAAGGAGATATCACCACTGACCCCACAGAAATAAAGACTATCATAAAAGGATACTTTGAAAAACTATATGCCAACAAGAATGACAATTTAGAGGAAATGGACAAATTCCTAGAAACATATTAGTAGCCTATATTGACAAAAGAAGAAATTGATGATCTCAACAAACCAATCGCAAGTAAAGAGATAGAATCAGTCATTAAAAACCTCCCAACTGACCTAAATCTCTGGACCATGTGATAGCCAGGCCCTGGGCCTCAACAGACTTGCAGCTCCTACACTCTGGTTTATTGGACTTACCCCACTCAGCTAACATGGAGGTGAAGAAGGTCAACCACCACACCAGGAAGCCAAGAGTGCCTACAACTGAAAGCAGGAGGATTGCATCCAGCATCCGTGTGGAATCTAAGCCCCCTCTTGATATAGATGTGGAGTGAACATAGCCATTCTAGGGTCCACAGGATGGAGGAATAGAGAATGGATTAGAGTGGACTTACAGATATTCTATTCATGAACTATTGTGATTAGTAATCGAAGAAAACGTGGCATTGGTGTGGAGAAAGGGGCCATGGTGGCTGCAGGGGGTAGGGAGTGGGAGGAAGAGATATGATGTGGGGGCATTTTCGGGGGTTGGAGTTGTGCTGGGTGGTGCTGCAGGGTGCTGAACATTGTATGTCCTCCCAAGGCCCACTGGGTGGACTGTGGAAGAGTATGGGCTATGGTGTGGACCACTGACCATGAGGTACAGCGGTGCTCAGAGGTGTATTCACCAAATGCAATGAATGTCTCATGATGATGGAGGAGGTTGTTGTTATGGGCAGAGGATTGAGGTGAGGGGGGTGGGGGCTATATGGGGACCTCATATTTTTTTAATGTTACATTAAAAAAAATAGAGAGAAAAACAAAAAAACAGAAAAAAAAACCACCCAACTAAGAAGAGCCCTGAGCCAGATGGCTTCACAAGTGAATTCTACCAAACATTCTGGAAAGAACTAACACCAATCTTGCTTAAACTCTTCCAAATAATTGAAGCAGAAGGAACATTGCCTAACTCATACTATGACACCAACATTACTCTAGTACCAAAGCCAAACAAAGACACCACAAGAAAGGAAAATTATAGACCAATCACTTTAATGAGCTTAGATGTGAAAATCCTCAACAAAATACTCTCTAATAGTATTTAACAACACATTAAATGAATTATACACCATGACCAAGTGGGATTTATTTCTGGTATGCAAGGATGGTGCAACATAAGAAAATCAATTAATGTAATAAACCATATAAACAGATTGAAGGAAAAAAAAATCACATGATCACATCTATAGATGCAGAAAAAGCATTTGACAAAATACAGCACACTTCCTTGATAAAAACACTGCAAAAGATTGGAATAGAAGGAAATTTTCTGAACATGATATAGAGTATATATGAAAACCCACAGCTAACATCATTCACAATGGTGAAATCCTAAAATCTTTCTCTCTTAAGATCAGGAAAAAGACAAGGATGCCCACTATCACCCCTTCTATTTAACATAGTCTTAGAAGTACTTGCTTAAGCACTGAGGCAAGAACCAGACATAAAAGGCATTCAAATTGGAAAGGAAGAAGTCAAAATTTCTCTATTTGCAGGTGATATGATCCTATACATAGAAAACCCTGAGAAGTCTACAACAAAGCTTCTAGAAGTTATGAATGAGTTCAGTAAAGTCACAGGTTACAAGGTCAGTGCACAAAAATCAATAGCATTTCTGTACACCAATAATGAGTAATCTCAGGAGGAAATCAAGAAATATATACCATTTTCAATAGTAAATTAAAAAATCAAATACCTAGGAATAAATTTAACTAAAGATGTAAAAGACTTATACACAGAAAACTACACAACACTGTTCAAGGAAATCAAAGAAGACCAAAATAAATGGAAGAATATTCCCTGTTCATGGATAGGAAGACTAAATATTATTAAGATGTCTATCCTACCAAAACTGATCTACACATTCAATGCAATCCCAATAAAAATCAACACAGCATTCTTTAATGAACTGGAGAAAGTAACTATGAAATTTATTTGGAAAAGAAAGAGGCCCCAAATAGTCAAAGACATATTGGAAGAGAAAAATGTAATCAGAGGAATCACACTACATACTGCAAAGCTACAGTAGTGAAAACGGCATGGTATTGGCACAAGGATAGATACACTGACCAATGGAACCGAATTGAGAGTTCTGACATAGATCCTCATATATACAGCCATTTGGTATTTGACAAAGCCAACAAACCCTCTCAACTGGGAGAGAATGGCCTCTTCAACAAATGGTGCCTGGAGAACTGGATATCCATATGTAAAAGAATGAAAGGGTATTACCAACTCACACCTTATACAAAAGTCATCTCAAGATGGATTGAAGGCCTAAATATAGGAGCCAAGATCATAAAGACCTTGGAAAGTAATGTAGGGAAGCATCTACAGGACCTTGTAATAGGAAATGGCTTCATGAACTTCACACCCAAAGCACGAGCAGCAAAATAACAAATAAATAAATGGGACTTCCTCAAAATTAAAGCCTTCTGTGCCTCAAAGGAGTTTATCAAGGAACCGAAAAGAGAACCAACACAATGGGAGAAAATATTTGGTAACCATATATCTGATAGGAGACTTATATCCTATATATATAAAGAACTCCTATATCTTGAAAATAGAAAGACAAACAACCCACTTAAAAAATGGGAAAATTATTTGAACAGATACTTCTCCAAAGAAGATATACAAATGGTTAAAAAGCACACGAAAAAAGTGCTCAAAATCACTAGCTATTAGGGAAATGCATCTCAAAACAACAATGAGATACCATCTTACTCCCATAAGACTGGGAGCTATCAAAAAATCAGAAGACTACAAGTGCTGGAGAGGATGTGGAGGAATGGGAACACTTGTTTGCTGCTGGTGGGAATGCAGAAGGATCCAGCCATTCTGGAGGACAGTTTGGCAGTTTCTCAAAAAACTAGCTATAGATTTGCCATATGACCCAGCAATTCCACTGCTGGGTATATACCCAGAACTGAAAACAAGGACACAAACTGATATATGCACACAATGTTCATAGCAGCACTATTCACTATTGCCAAAAGTTGGAATCAACCCAAATGCCCATCAACAGATGAATGGATAAATAAAATGTGGTATATATATATACAATAGAATACTACTGAGCTATAAGAACTAATAGAGTACAAACACATGTGATAACATGGATGCATCTTGAGAGCCTTATGTTGAGTGCAGCAAGCCAGGCATTGAAGGACAAATACTACATGATCTCAATGATGTGAAATAAGTAAACCAAGCTGTCTCAGAGAGCTAGAGACTGGATGATAGGCTTAAAGGAAGTTGGGGGGTAGAGGAAGGTTGCAAGCTGACACCTATATGGGTGAAATCTATGATAAGCTGGAGGTAAGGACTTACCTCCAGGGAAGGGATAAAATGGGGGCATGGGGGTGCCTTTGGGTGGGGCTTTGTGGGCTTGAGTGGGGCTAGGGATGGGAGGATGGGTCAGATGGCCCAAGAAATTGGCAGGAGGGTGAGGGGAACATTTGAACACAGGAGATTGTCAGGTATGTGGATGAAACTATAATGTTGAGAGAACTCTTTAGAAAATATAATAAGGAAGATTACCTGTTTAAGATGCTTCAAGGGGAGCATCTGACACAGCGCAGGCTTCTAGGGAGTGTGTGAATGCTCATTTTGTCATAGTGAGTTATATCATTGGGTGGAGACCCATACAATGAGAGTGAAGGTATACCCACATCCTGGAGAGGACTGATATTCTCAAACAGAGGGAATTGTATCTCTTGAGAGAACTGGTGGCTCCCAATGGGTTAGGGCAGTCGAGTATGTCAAGCCCTCAACATTGTTGCAAGTATCCCTGAATATGGTCCTTCAAGTAACGAAGATTGATTGTCACTGTGGGTCCTGAGGGGAGGGGGAAAGAGGTATTGAATAGATGGAATCAGTGTAACTGTAGGACAAGGGAAGTGTTCCACAAGATCATGCAATGATGGATATAGGACATGATAAATTACACCAAAAATGTATAAAAGTCTATAAGCTAAAATGTAAACCATAATGTAAAATGTAAGATAACTAAAAATTTAGAAAATTGTATATTCTAAAATATAAACCATACTGTAAACCCAAATGGAACGATGTTTGAAAGCTATTGTTTCAATATCTGTACATCAGCTGCAGCAAATATAATATGAACATGTAAAAAGATCATTGCTGAAGAAGGGACAAAGTGTTTGCTCTTGGATATGTGTATATTGTATATGTGAAGTACTGTGATCTAAAACTTTTGTGAGGACAAACTTAATAATTAGGAAAAAAAAGTAAGGATGTAGACACTGAAGAAGAAATGGAAGAAATTGCCTTGCCACTGTACATACAGGGCAACACCTATTGCAGTGATGTCAAGAACAAAGCTTTTTCATTTTTTCAGGTTTTGATACCCCAATTTATTTTTACTTTATTTAATTTTTCTAAATTAGTATGTACTCTATATCTAACCTTTAAACCCATCACTATATTCCATTTTACTATTAATGGAACCTGGCAATATATCAGGCTTCATTTTTAAAGAACCTAAAATGGACCACAGAGAGGTTCAACTATGGCAGGGAAGGAACACTGATGTGGGGTGTTATTGATAGGGGGCACATGGTTGGGAAGGAGTTCTCCAGGGCATGTATACAGGGTACATAAAATGTTTGGATATTTTCATAGTGGTTACAGTTAAAAATGACAAATGAGAGAGTGCTGAGTTCCTAGCCAGGGGAGCTCTTATGACATTCTCCAATGGAACAGCAACAATCCCCAAGTGCAATGGCAAAGACCAATAAAGACAATCAATGAGCTCTTGATACCGATGACTATGCTTATGAGCCTGTGCACCTGAAATAAGTACTAGGTCTAGAGTTGCAGGGTGCCTAAGAGTTACCTCCTGAGAGCCTACATGTTGCTCAAATGTGGCCACTTTCTAAGCCAAACTCAGCATGTAAATGCATTACCTTCCCCCCAGTGTGGGACATGACTCCCGGGGATGAGCCTCCCTGGCACTGAGGGATTACTACCAAGCACCAGCTGATGATGTAATAAAAGGGTCAACTTAGACCAGCAGAATATCTCAGCCTACATCAGATGTTAAAAAACTGCTTTTTGACTTTGGATAAAAGTGGGAAATGGAAAGGACAAATCAGTTTATATGGCTATGAGTCTCCAAAAAAGAGTCGGGAGGTCATCATGGGGGTGCCCTTACTCACACCTCAGCAGGGTCCCAGAGACAGCCAAAGTAGATACAAGCCCAGGTACTGGTTCTCCTGAGGGCTACAGAGACCCACAGATTCTATGATCATGGCAGATGGCTCTGGAGTTCAGTGTCATGTCAATTGGCCCTACTTTGGAGTTTGTATTCCTGAGTGTGATGGAGTTGGACTCAGATGTGACCTTTCTACACATGCCTCTTCTGTTACTTTTACCAGAACTTTGGTTGGTGCTGGGATTGGTGTATACTCAGGAGACCTGAATGTCTGGATTGTCCATATGACAGCCAGGCCCTGAGCTTCAGCAGACTTGCAACTCCTACCCTCTGGCTTATTGGACTTACCCCAGCCAGCTAACAGGGAGGTGAAGAAGGTCAACCACCACACCAGGGAGCCAAAAGTGCCTACAACTGCAAGCAGGAGAATTGCATCCATCATCCATGTGGAATCTAAGCCCCCTCTCAATATAGAGGTGGAGTGGATGTAACCATCCCAGGATCCACAGGATGGAGGAGTAGAGTATGGACTAGAGTGGACTTACTGCTATTCTACTATGGAACTATTGTGATTAGTAATGGAAGGAATTGTAGCATTGATATGGAGAAAGTGGCCATGGTAGCTCTGAGGGTAGGAAAAGGGAAGAAGAGATGTGATGTGGGGGCATTTTCAGGACTTGGGGTTGTCCTGAGTGGTACTGCAAGGACTGATGCTGGACATTGTATGTCCTGCCATGGCCCACTGGGTGAACTGGGAGAGTGTAAACTACAGTGTAAACCATTATCCATGTGGTGCAGCAGTGCTCAAAATGTATTCACCAAATGCAATGAACGTGCCACGATGATGAAAGAGGTTGTTGATGTGGGAGGAGTGGGGTGAGGGGGGTGGGGGATATATGGGGACTTCTTATTTTTTGAATGTAACATTAAAAAAAAAAATAAGAGGGGGAAAAAAAAGAATGTAAAGCTGAGTGGGGAGGTAAGGGTAAAATCAACTTGGCTTAACCCTTGATGTCTAGATGTATGATTCCCTATTGGTTAATTTTTTTATTATAAAATTAATACATTAATAAACAATTATAAAATATTTTTCAAATAGAGAATGAGAAACTTAAAAGTTCTTTACCTCCCCAAATCCTACTCCCTTCTCCGTAAAATTTTAATAGCTCGGTGATTATCCTTCCAGATCTTTTTCTGTACATTTTCCGTAATACACACATACCCTTACTTTTATTTTTTTATGTAAATACAACAGTGTGTGCGCTATTCTGTGGCGTGCTTTATTCCTTAGCATTCTACCTCTAACTCTTTCTGGATTTGAGTCGGACGTGGTACACTGAACGCCTCGCAGTGCTTGAACTCCTGCTGCTCCCTGGTAAACTTCAGGTGTCAGAACAGACGGGGTCATTTTAGAAAGCAGTCGAAAGAGTGAGGAGCGTTTAGGAGAGCTAGCTCCCAGTCAGGCCACACCTGCCCGTGGTACCGCTCTGGGCAGGATGCCAGGAGCAGGGGGTAGGAAGGGCCCTGCCGAGTTGGGCCCCCTGGAGGCAGCCCGCAGGCTCCCCCAGCCCCTCACCGACGGCGCCACCCCAGACCCTTAGGCTTCACCCCGTCCCCGGACTCACCTTGGGCCGTGTGTCCACGACGTAGATGAAGCCGCTCCCCGGGTTGGCTCTCCTGATGGCCTGCAGCATCTGCTCGTCCTCCAGGCACCGGGCGCTGAAGCCGGACAGAGGCTGGCTGCTGCGGCAGATGGACGCCTGCCGGGAGAGGCCGGGAGACAGTGTCAGGTGAGTGCGGCCACGTGCAGAGAAGGGCCCTGGGGTCCCAGAGGCCCCCACCAGCTTGGGAAATGTGGAACAATTGTGAGTCTAGCAGTGGAAGAAATTGTACCACTGACGTGGAAATAGTGGCCACGGGAGTTGCTGAGGGCAGGGAAGAGGAGATGGAATGTAGGGGCATTTTGGGGACTTGGAGTTGTCCTGAATGATATTGCAGGGACAGATGCAGGACATTATATATCCTGCCATAACCCACTGAATGGACTGGGGAAGAGTGTAAACTACAATGTAAACTATAATCCATGTGGTGCAGCAGTGCTCCAAAATGTATTCACCAAATGCAATGAATGTGCCACGATGATGAACAAGGTCGTTGATGGGCTTCCATCACGGTGAAAAGTGCCCGTTCAGAATGACAAATAGTTTTTATTTTTTGTTTTTATGTGATGGACAGCATTCAAAATATATAGTTTTTACTAGTTTTGTCATTAATAGTGTCCACATGGATGCTGGATGCAATTCTCCTGCTTGCAGTTGCAGGCACTCTTGGCTCCCTGGTGTGGTGGTTGACCTTCTTCACCTCCCTGTTAGCTTGCTGGGGTAAGTCCAATGAACCAGAGGGCAGGAGCTGCAAGTCTGCTGAGGCTCAGGGCCTGGCTGTCACATTAGCTTTACCATGACAGACTGGCAGTTTTTCTTTTGGGTCTCAATGATGTGAGAACGGAGATAAAACTCAGCGGGAACCTGTCATAAGAGCCTCTCATTTACTATAATTGTACTAATTAAGATATCCAACTTTTAAAAAGTTTACCATGTGGTAGGCACTATGATAAGAACTATATATGTGCATTGGTTTAATCTTCCCAATTACCATCTAAGGCAAGACCTAGTATTTGCTCCATTTTCTGGATGAGGACCAAGGCACAGGGATGTTAAGAAACTTGCTCAGGGCCACACAGCTAGGAACTGGAGAAAACAGGATTTGAACCCAGGCAGAATAACTGATGGGCCTGGGCTCTTCACCAATGACTGATGGCCTCCGGAAGACATAAGCCCAGCAGAGCGGTACATGCAGGAAGACGCAGCATGCAGGAGACCTTGCTTTCAGCCGAGGTTTGCTCTCACCGCTGTACACTCTTAGGTCATTTACTTACCCCCTTGAACAGCAGTTTCCTCAACCATAAAATGAGGATAAGACACCCAAACCACTGGGTGTCATAAGGTACACAATGCCCCTAGAACTGCGCCTAACATTAAAGTTTCTATAAACACTAGCTACAAAAAGAGAGCAAGACAGACTGTTTCCCTTAAAGAAAAGTGACTCTTTGGAAACCTTTTATTTCCCAGAAATTTGTTGAGTTTGGGAGACCAGGCTGTACACAATTTTAAGAAAAACTGCTTAAAAAAACAAACAAACCAAAAAAACACTGAATAAAAAAGAACAAAGCATCCAGCCATCAGAGGCCTATTAAATGCACACATCCACAGATGGCGCTCACATGTCTCTGTGATCCGGAAAGCTGTTAGTGTTTTGAAACGCCGAGGGAAGCCTGGGTGGCCCTGTCCAATCCCTGTAAGATAAAAGCTGGTCAAAGGACCTGGGGTTGGTGTATTCCCAGCAGGCCTGAATCTCTGGACTGGCCATGGGCCAGCTGGGCCCTGAGCCTCAGCGGATTTGCAACTCCTACTCTCCAGTTCATTGGACTTATCTAGGTCAGCTGACGGGGAGGCGAGGATGGTCAACCACCACACCAGGGAGCCGAGAGTGCCTACAACTGCAAGCAGGAGAATCGCATCCATCAGCCATGTGGGACCTAAGCCCCCTCTTGATACAGAGGTGGAGTGGACATCACCATCCCAGGGTCCGCAGGATGGAGGAATAAAATATGGGTTAGAGTGGACTTCCTGGTATTCTACTATAGAACTATTGTGACTCTAGCAATGGATGAAATTCTGTCATTGATGTGGAGACAGTGGCCATAGGAGTTGCTGAGGGCAGGGAGAGGGAAGAGGAGGTGTGATGTGGGGGCATTTTCAGGACTTGGCATTGAATGATGCTGAATGATACTGCAGGGACAGAGGCTGGACATTATATATCCTGCCCTAACCCACTGGATGGACTGGGGGAGACGGTGAACTACAATGTAAGCGATTATCCATGTGGGGCAGCCGTGCTCCAAAATGTGTTCACCAAATGTAAGGAGTGTACTACACTAATGAAAGAAGATGTGGGAGCAATGGGGGCTGTGGGGAGAGGGGTAGATGGGAAACTCTTACTTTTTTTGGTAACATTTTGTGTGATTTATGTACTTTAAAAAAAAAAGATAATTAAAAAAAGAAAAAAGCCAAAGCTGCTCACAGGACCTCCTGCACACCAGCAGGGGCTTTCTCGGAGGGGCCACCTCAGGCTCAGGGACCGAGGGGGCTCGGCTGCTCTCAATGTCCTCCCCGAACCCCCTGCCCCGCCTCAGCCGGCGTCTCCTCGACACTGGCAGTGCCCCTTTGGTGATGCTATGTGGGGAGCAGTATTTTAACTATAAAATGTGGTATTCTTATTCATAAAGAAAATTTCCCCCGGGGTAAGAAAATATACTGGAGTCCAGTATGTCTAAAAATGACAAAGGGAAGGAAAAAAGATAAGCAAATTGGTGTAATCTGTATCTGTTGACTTTTTATGGAAGACCTCCTGCTCTATGTGTGGGTTCTGATGAACAACAATATCAAGGAAAGCTGCCCTGGCATTTCACGTGTCTTCCATTTAAACACCAAAATCCACGTTCAGTACCAAGGCTTCTCTTTGTAAAAAGCCCTAACGCATTTACACGACTAGCCTTGGTATTAAAAGTCAAACACTGTTATAAGTACACATCTGACAGTTATGCCACTGCAGTACAGGTTTTTAGACCACGGGGTAGAGGCAGGTGTGAGCAGGTGTGTCACACATTGCCCAGAAATGACCAGATGACTTAGCAATGCTGAGAAACACACCTCAGCGGTGCATCTTGTAGGAAAAGCTAAAACTTGAAATACAATCCACTTTAAAGTCTTAAAGACAGAAAGGGAGTGACCTTAGGCTGTACCTGATTTCCGTGTGAGTTCATTTGGGGGCCTGGAGGTAAAGAAAAGAAAGAGAGCTGAGAGCACGGAGCGGAGAGGAGGGCTGGGGTCAGCAAGGGAAGAAGCGGGGCTCCAGGATCTACTGATAAAACATCCATCCTGTCCTGAGACACAGCTCGCTTGGCCTTCAGACCACGCTGGTACACGCAAAAACACAATTCTCTTTGTTCAAGAGCAGTAAAAGGGAAGGAAAAGAAGAGTAGAGTGGCACTACACGCACTTTTGAAGGACCCTGTCCACCCCCAAGCCTGAATCTCCCTCCTCCCTCTCCAAGTCTCTTTTCCTTCTTCTCTTCTTCAGCAACTCAAGCTCCCAGGAATGTGAATGTCATTGGCACCCTAAGCTCAGCACCCCTGAAATCTCACGTCTATCGTCATTTCCTTATTTAAGAAAAAAGGTGATTCACATCGTTCTCCGCCTCTAACTAACTGCTCCACTTCTGGGTAGTTTGGAATATATTTGGAGTAAAAAATACAGGACATTAGTAAAACCCTTGATTTCTTCAGACCCATTGTGAGAGAGAAGATCCAATGTGGTCAGAAATTTACAGCCTTTCGAATTAAAAGAACTTACACCGCTACGTGAGTATTTTCCTTCAGAGCAGGCAACGCGGAAGGCTAGATGCTTAACCTGGCAGTGCTCAGAGAGTTTTGGAATTTAATTCTGACTTAGACCCTGCTTTGCCTGCAGCCTGTGGGGCAGGCACATCCCACACACTCAACACTCACACGCACCTGTCTCACTGTCGATCGCCTCGCTTGACCTTGAATTACCTGACTTGAAAACCTACCTTTCCACCTGGCTGGAGTGGGTGGCGAAGACCACACCTGGCCCTCAAATGTGTCTTCCTTTCCTCGACAGAAAGGCAGCCTCGATTTTCAGTTGCTCACGTGGCTATTCATAAGACAGCCCTTTCTCGCCTTCTCTGTAGAGTTCTGACCAATGGATCGGAGCAGAAGTCTCTATGTACCTACTTAAAAAGGCACCCGTTGGTGCCTGTAGCAGTTTGATGTTATTGATGAATTCCAAAAAGAAATACTGGATTATGTTTGTAAACTGATCTTTTCCTCTGGGCATATTAGATTATACTGGAGTCAGAGGTTTACTTGATTAGGTAATTATGTAAAACTAGGGTACCAGTAGGGCATTGAGTCCCCATCCCTTGGTGGGGACAGATAAAAGGCATGGTAAAGGTCAGAGTTAAGGATTTTGATGTTGGAGCTTTGATGTTAGAGTTTGATGCTGAAGCCTTAAGCTGGAGCCCTGGTAAGTAAGCTCACAGAGGAAAGAGAAGCCAGCCACAGGAAGAGAGGAACCCTGAGCCCAGGAAGAAGCAAGCCCTGGGAAGGAAGGGACCTTGAACCCAGAAAGAAGAAAAACCCTGGAAGGAGGAACCCAGAAAGCCTGAGCCCTCGCAGACGTCGGCAGCCATCTTGCTCCACCACGTGGAAATAGACTTTGGTGAGGGAAGTAACTTATGCTTTATGGCCTGGTATCTGTAAACTCCTACCCCAAATAAATACCCTTTATAAAACCACCCCATTTCTGGTATTTTGCACCAGCACCCCTTTGGCTGACTAACACAGGGCCCTTTAACCCCTCTGGGCCCTGCTGCCTGGAGCTGGAGGTGACAGCTGGCTCTAAAGTCACATCTCCAGCAGCCGGGGGTGAGCGCCCCGCTCTCGGGCTGGCAGAAGAGAGCTGGACCCTGCTTGGGCCCTGAGGGTGAGGGGCGGTCCTGGACCGCAGGCGTGGGGCCACCTCTGGACTTCATGAGGGAAACAAAGTTCCACCTTGTTTAGTCAGGGTTCCTTCGGCTCTGTTAGCTGCAGACAAACCTAATTCCAGCTTTTTAAAAAATCCCCTCTCTAGAAGCAAACATTTTTCACCCTCAGGAGATTCAGAAGAAGGTGCCACAAGAAGAAGAAGGAGGAGGGCAGTGTGCCATGGGCACAAGGCGCTCTTCTGAAAACGCGTTCCCAAGGATCTCCGGGGCCTGGGAACAAGCTGGGAGGCTCCGGAGGCGACCACTTCAACGCGGGCTCCCCACGTGGTGCATCACAGTAGGTGTCTTCCGAAACTACCCCTCACCTCACCGTCAGTAAACACAGCCATCCTCTGCACGACACACCAGCCCGAGCCCACGCGTGTCATGTCATGCCGCGCCCGACAACACCTGCCTGTTTTTAAACGTGGCCACAGACACACAGGAGAGCGCAGCTAGAAGAGGAAAGGCGAGGCCGGGGGACTCACCTGGTTCTCTCTGTAGTAGTAGGACAGGACAGGAAAGCGCCGGCGGCTGCGGAACTTGGAGCTGCCCACAATGATGTGCGCCGTGGCCGCTCTGGGGACGTACAGCTCCGTGGGGTACGACTCACAGGCCTGCACGGGAAACACGAGGGGGCCACGTTAGGCAATCTGGCCATGCTTTGAGGCTGCCCTGAGAAATTCCATTTCACCAGACTCCCAGGCTGCACACGTAAGTTTTCCTAAGTTACAGAGAAGCCCGTCGGGAGGAAACCAAGAGCCCATTCGTGGGGAGGACGTGCTGCTGATCCCACGGAATCGTACTGGGGAAGAACGAGGAAGCCACAGCGCCCTTTTCTCTGCTTGGCAGGGAGAGGAGCAGCTGAGCGCGCCTGCCATCGCAAGGGGACAGCCTGCCCTGGTCTCCTGGAAACTGAGAACCTTAGCAGCCTGTAGGTGACGGAAAGACACTCGCCGCTGCCTGACGCTGGAGACAGTTTCCCGAAGATGAAGGCACCGGCTGTCCCCAGCACGCACCACGCACCCTGCCCCTGAGCAGTCGGTCATGCCGACACCCCCGAATGCCCCTCTCCTCTGTCATTTTTTTTTTAGATTTATTTATTTTTTATTTATTCCTCCCCCCCCCACCCCAGGTTGTCTGCTCTCTGTGTCCACTTGCTGTGTGTTCTTCTGTGACCCCTTCTATCCTTATCAGCAGCACCGGGAATCTGTGTTTCTTTTTGTTGTGTCATCTTGTTGTGTCAGCTCTCTGTGTGGGCGGCGCCATTCCTGGGCAGGTTGCACTTTCTTTCGCGCTGGGCGGCTCTCCTTACGGGGCGCACTCCTTGCGCATGGGGCTCCCCTACGCGGGGGACACCCCTGCGTGGCACGGCACTCCTTGCGCGCACAGCACTGCACATGGGCCAGCTGCGCACGGGTCAAGGAGGCCCGGGGTTTGAACCGCGACCTCCCATGTGGTAAGCGGATGCCCTAACCGCTGGGCCAAGTCCGCTTCCCCTCCCCTCTGTCTTTCCACATCTCATCCACGCTTCGAGACCCAGAGCCCCTCGCACCTCCCCGCGCACGCAGCTCTCCTGTGCATGGTCCACGCCGCACAGCCTAGCGTCTGTGCTTTTGTTTCTTCCGTGTTGCTTTTGTAAGTGGTGAGAAATCATGTTCTCTCTCTGGAAGCGATTTCCACAGTGGGAATTCTGGGGCCAGCTAGTGAGAAAGCAGAGGGTTAGACCCTGACTCCGATTCGCCAACGTCATGGCCGTGGGGAAGCCGAACCGCACTGCGCGGCGTGGCTGTCCAGTCTCCAAAGCTGACCCGGCCGCAGCGGTCTCCCAAATGAGCCCTGACAGGGCCCCTGAGAGACGGAAGGAAGGGCCGGAGGCTGGCGGTGGGCACACTGTTGTTGCCCAGCCCGCGCTGGCGGTGGTGGCAGCAGCCCGTCCGTGGTCTCCTCTGGGCTTATTACGTAGAAGCAGGCCCTCCGGAGGCGCGGGATCCGCAGTGCTCGTGGTCGGCCCAGCCCACCGCTCCTGCCCCGGAACCCAGCGCCGCACGGGGTAGGACCTGCCACGAGCGCGACTGCCGCCTGCAGAGCCCCTGGGGTAAGGGTTGGTTGTCACGAACTGAGATATATCTACATAGACAACCTTCTTAAATGCTTAAGTCTTAAAACTGATCTCAAGGGATTTATGATGTAAGGGAGAGAAGAAACAGGCTATGAGCAGCATAAAAAGACTGCTACATACATAAAGTTACATAATTAATACATACAGTTGGGCTGTAAAGAAATGAAAATGAATAAGGACTAAAGAACAGAAAGACTTTCTGGTTTGGATTATACTTTACATTTTATTCCAAAATAGCAGATTAAAATTGTAACAGCGATGAATGTCAATCATTTGACTTAAATAAAGATGATTTCAAGGGCTAGGTACAAAAGGAAATCTTGGCCTAGCGTGTTAGACTACCACAGGCAAGCTGGTTAGAAATAACAGTACCAGGGGTGACAAATGATGAGTTGCCCGAGACCCCACCGATGGAAAACGGCAGCACGGGGCCTGGCACCCACGTTGCTGTACTCTGTGCCTGCCGCCGTGTGCAGCAGCCTCCTCTCCACAATGACGCGAGCTGCCCCACTGGCCTCAAAGGACTTTGAGAAGAGAAAAATAGGATAACTCTTGTAAAGGAAGAGAAAAAGAGTAAATGTTTTCTCAAGCATGAAGTTAAAAACCAAAGGAGGGAAGCGGACTTGGCCCAGTGGTTAGGGCGTCCGTCTACCACATGGGAGGTCCAGGGTTCAAACCCCGGGCCTCCGTGACCCGTGCGCAGCTGGCCCATGTGCAGTGCTGTGCGTGCAAGGAGTGCCCTGCCACGCAGAGGTGTCCCTGCGTAGGGGAGCCCCACGCGCAAGGAGTGCGTCCCGTAAGGAGAGCCGCCCAGCGTGAAAAGAAAGTGCAGCCTGCCCAGGAATGGCGCCGCACACACGGAGAGCTGACACAGCAAGATGACGCAACAAAAAGAAACACAGATTCGCGGTGCTGCTGATAAGGATAGAAGCAGTCACAGAAGAAAACACAGTGAATGGAAACAGAGAGCAGACAACTGGAGCAGGGGAAGGGGAGATAAATAAATAAAAAATAAATAAATCTTCAAAAAAAAAAAAACCAAAGGAACAATGAGCGAGTGAAGTGGATGTAGCTCAAGCAGTTGGGTGCCTGCCTACCACACAGGAGGTCCTGGGTTCAGTTCCTGGTGCCTCCTAAAGAAGATGAGCAAGACAGCGAGCTGATGTGATGGGCTGACCTGCTGGGCTGGCGCAGCAAGCTGATGCAAAAAGATGACACAACTGAGAGACACAAGGAGGAAACCACAATGAGAGACTCAAAAAGCAGGGAGCTCAAGCAATTAGGTGCCTTCCTAATGGGAGGTCCTGGATTCAGTTCCTGGTGACTCCTAAAAAAAAAAAAAGACAAGTACACAACAAACAGACAACAAACAGCGAGAGCAAATGACGAGGGGGTTAGAAATAAATAAAGTAAATCTTAAAAAAAAAAAAAAGAAAGAAACAGATGAGGATGTAACCCTCCAATGGACCATCAGTCTGAAATTTTCTGGAAGAACAATATTTTCATTCTATTTCTAAGTTGGTGACAAATCAGGGTGAAGCACCCTATTTCAGTGATATTTTTAAAATCAGAAAATTCCCCATGTTTTCAGCTTTTCTGCTTCAACACAACTGGCTGGTTGTTAGCTGGGCGTGGCTGTGAGTCACTTTAGGAAGCAATGCTGAGTGACGCAGGGTTCACAGCCTGAGCAACGCGGGGTTCGGGGACTCGCCATGAGTCATGTTTGTGGTGCTGACTCTAGAAGAGCTCCTCAAAAAGAGGAAGAACTTGTGTTTTTAAGAAAATATTATTCCACAAGGTGTGGTCCAGCCTCATTTTCTTCTTCACCCAACGATGTGTCATAGTAAAGGGAAAATCCGATTTTCTTACGAAACCTGGACTTCCCTTCCTTTCATTAAGGATGAACATCCACTGCTGAGGTCGTCTCAGCGGGAGAACAAACCGCTCTGATTACACCCGCTAGAAACTTCACACCGAGCGCCAAGGGTCCCAGCGTCCACCTACTGTGCCAGGCCACGGCTGTTAGCCTTTAAGCGTGAGGAGGAAAAAGTCTCCATCACAAAAGTGTCCGTTCTATCCCCAAAACTGATACATTCAGTACAATTTCAGGAAAAGTCCCAAAGGGGATTTTCATGAACTCTGACAGCATATTCTCTGATTTACACAGAAGAGCATGGGTCAAGAACAGCAGGGAATTGCTAAAGCTGATGTGGAAGCACCTTACCTGCAGGATATTAAGATTAATTATAAAGCTATAAAAACCATAACTAGTAAAAATGTAATATGGAATTTATACAGTGTCAAATTGGTACAAGGGTTAGCAGACAGACCAGTGGACTATAACAGACGGACATGAGTATGACCTATTTATTGATCTATGTATGGCAGAAGTGCCACTGAAAACTGGTAGGCCCTGGGACAATTAGTTACCCATCTCTCTTAGAAACATAAAAACCACATAGATGTGAAAAGAAAAACTTTATAGCTTTAAAAAGAAAATATAGGAGAATAGCCTAATGAACTCAGGCAGAAGAGGATTTTTAAAAACTAAATGCTAAAACATGGTAACATGGTAAGAAAGATTGACAACTCAGTTTCTCAGGCAACAACTGAGAGGAGATATTTCCAACAGCTGTGATAGCAGACTATTATCTAGAACATAAAAAAACCTCTGAAAAGGAATAAGAAAATGATAAACTTAGAGAAAAAATGGGCAAAAAAATGTGAAGAGGCAATTAGAAGTCTACTGACTGATAAACACATGCGGAATCTTCTTAGTGGTATGCACAGTGCAAGTTAACCCGCACTGAGATGCCCTTTCACACTAAGAGATTGGCACTTGCTAAATTTAATTTTGTGATTAGATAATCAATGGTTAGAGAAATGAAACAATACAAAAAAACATGTGTAAGGAGAAATCTCGTGCTCATCCTTGTCTTCCGTCTACCTCTTTCCCACCTACTTCCTAATTATCACTCTTGGGCAATTACAAATATATATATTTATATATAAACATATTATTTCTCTCCCTTCTTTTAGACAAAAGGCACCATTCTATATTAATTGCACGTGCCTACTTTTTCAATCTAATAACATATTTTAGCAAATTTTCCTAATTCATAGAAATCTTCCTCATTTCTCTTTATGGTTCCATGCTAATTATATCGATAAACCAAAAATTACTTAACTGGTCCCCTCTTAAAGAAATTTGAGTTTCTTCTAATATTTGCTATTACAAACATTACTTCAGTGAATAAACTGGACAATATTGTGTGTGTGCTATTAAATCTATAGAATACATTCCCAGAAGTGAAACTGCTATGTTCAAGAGTGCATGTCGGGAAACGGACTTTGGCCCAGTGGTTAGGGCGTCCGTCTACCACATGGGAGGTCCGCGGTTCAAGCCCCGGGCCTCCTTGACCCGTGTGGAGCTGGCCATGCGCAGTGCTGATGCGCGCAAGGAGTGCCCTGCCACGCAGGGTGTCCCCCGCGTAGGGGAGCCCCACGCGCAAGGAGTGCACCCATGAAGAGAGCCGCCCAGCGCGAAGGAGGGAGCAGCCTGCCCAGGAATGGCGCCGCCCACACTTCCCGTGCCGCTGACGACAACAGAAGCGGACAAAGAAACAAGAAACAAGACGCAGCAAAAAGACACAGAAAACAGACAACAGGGGGAGAGGAGGGGAATTAAAGAAATAAAAATAAATCTTTAAAAAAAAAAAAAAAAAAGAGTGCATGTACACACACACACACACAGAAATGTATTATAGATACATAAAACCAACCGTGGTGAGCATGTGGCACAGTGAGAACGCATATATCTTGCTAGTAGGTCTGTAAATCCACATTTTTTGGTAAAATTTTTGGTAATTTTTGGTAAAAAATTAGCTAAAAACCATATATCCTCCAACCCAGAAATTCTAGCCCTACGTAGATGCTCACAATGTACTACGAGACATATACAAGCCAGATAACAGCCTTATTGTAAAGGTAAGGCAAAAAAAGATAACTGAAAGAATGGATGCATTGTTTTAAACAATGGCATTTTTGTCAAACAGAACTCAGTACAAGGTGAAGAACGCATGAGCTGGAGCTGTAGGTATCTACTGCAACCTCCATGCCTGGTACATTTACTTAATCTCTCTATGCGCAGGTTCCCCCGTGGGTAAAGAGGGCAAAATAACAGTACTCTGTCACAGGACTGCCAGTATTTGTCAAGGTTTTAGAACATGCCTGGCGTGTGGTAACATTATATACAGGTTTGTCAAGTGAATCGGAATCACAGCTACGATGTGGAGTGAAAGGCTCAGAAGACTTGAGACAGCATGATACAGTGTACGGAAGGTATAGAAACACACCAACAGCAGTACATGTTCCTATTCCCAACTGAAGAAACGGCGAATAAAAGCAAGGGAATAAGAACACCAGCTTCCCGCTGGCAGCGCTGGAGCAGGATTGCATTTGGCACCCTCAGGGGGGCAAAGAGCTTTGGGATTCAGGGCTGGCATGCCCAGGTCTGCCGGGAGCCATTCCACGCCTCTCCAAAGCGGTGGATGCCGTGCGGCACGATAAAAATAACACTTTAAAAAACCAAGGGGAGGGAAACGGACTTTGGCCCAGTGGTTAGGGCGTCCGTCTACCACATGGGAGGTCCGCGGTTCAAGCCCCGGGCCTCCTTGACCCGTGTGGAGCTGGCCCATGCGCAGTGCTGATGCGCGCAAGGAGTGCCCTGCCATGCAGGGGTGTCCCCCGCGTAGGGGAGCCCCACGCGCAAGGAGTGCGCCCATAAGGAGAGCCGCCCAGCACGAAAGAAAGTGCAGCCTGCCCAGGAATGGCGCCGCACACACTTCCCGTGCCGCTGACGACAACAGAAGCGGACAAAGAAACAAGACGCAGCAAATAGACACCAAGAACAGACAACTGGGGGAGGGGAGGGGAATTAAATAAATAAAAATAAATCTTTAAAAAAAAAAAATCAAGGGTAATCGAAGAAAAGCAAAAGGATGTATACTTCCAAAATAATTATCAGAAAACACATGGAAAACTCCTATATATATTTGTATTTTATCTACCTAAAACAATAGATATGGGGTGGGGGTGGAAAGCATGACTAACAAAACACACAAAATGCAATATCCAGAACAATGTCATAGATAGTAGTTCCCACCAAGAGATTTTCAGACTGAGTTAAAACAAAATCTACCACACCCAATTTTAAAAAGACAAAAAATATATATATATACACAAAGATGGAAAACAGAGGGATAAATAGAGCTCTACCAGGCAAAATCTGACAAAAACAGAATCATACAAAATAGAATTCAAAATCAAAAGCATTCAGAGAAAAAAAATATTTGACATCAATAAAAACAACAGCACAGTGAAGATGTCCCAAAGCCATTATATACTAAGCAACATATCTGCGAAATGTGGGAAGAAAACACTTCTAGAAAAGTAAGGAGAAAATGTCTATTCGACAACCATAATGGGAGATTCTTCACATACCTGTGACAGAAGTGACCTAAGCAAAAGATTAAATAATATTAAAAATGTGATTTAGATAGATACAGAATTTTATTCTCTACTAACATGTTTCAGAAACCCTCAAAATGCTGATAAAAATTAATCAAATACCGGGCATTTTATGAAAACATAAATCTTCAGAAATTCAATGTTCTAATCTTACAGACCACATGCACTGACTGGAATTCAAGGGGGGAAAAATTAACAACCAAATATTGATAAATGACAAACACATCAATAGCTTATCTGGTAGAAATTAAATATGAACCGAAAAACAAAGCCCTTTAAGATTTTTGATAGATTCTGAGAATTTATTCTTATAAATTAAAATATGGGGGGGGGAGTCACATATACAAATATGTAACTCCCAGAATTACTCATATAGCAAGAAATCATGAGGAATCTAAATATCTAATAAGGAAATACCTGAATGAATGGTACAGTCATTTGATGAAGAGTATAGCCATTTAATTGATTGCTATGAATATTATACAGCACCACAGAAAATCTTTATGGTAAGGTTAATAAAATCATCAGGATTCAAAATATATGATGGCCAATTAATAGGACCTAAGATAAAAATGGCCAATAAACATATAAAGAGTTAAAATTCAAGACATATGGATTAAATTAAAATGAGAAAACATTTTTCCCGCTATCAAGCTGTCGAGAGATTTTTTAAAAAATTAAACTCTTTATGGATGAGGGTACCAGAATCAAGTATTCTCATACACAACTGCTGAGAATTTACATAAACTGGCACAACTTCTCTGAGGCTTTTTTTTTGACAGTACAAAACTTTGTGTAAACACTAAGTCACAGAACTTCTACCCTCAGAAATATGCATTAAAAAATAACTTAAAATGTGGGCAAACATTTAGCTACCAAGATGTCCTCACTACATGAAGAAAAGCAGGGGACAAAACATACATAGTATGATTCCATTTTTGCTATATATATTTGTGTATGTGGGTGTGCATGTGTATACACAAAACCTAATACATATCTATTAAAATTCTGAAACTCCGTATTATATTAGCAGTGATTAGCTGTGGGTGAAGGCATTATTCGGTTATTTTAAAATTGTTGTTCCCTGTATTTTCCAATTTTCAACAACTCATGGGCTTTACCTGGATAAGAAAATAGCTTGTAAACTATGGCGATAAGAAGGAACAGGAAGGAAAGTTTCACGAGATAATAAATAGTAAAAGTGTCAGGCAGTGGGACGGAGGTGTTTGGTTGGTTTTCTCTCTTTTCCAGCTCTTGGTCAAGGATTTCCACGACTTATAATTTCAAGTGTTTACACAATCACTGCTGGCACATGGCCCTTCTGGACCCACTGCTCCATGTTCTCTCCCCCCGAGGGCCAAGGCCGCCCGGCCCGTGGCCTCCCGCTGCCACAGCCGCCCCACAATGGGCTTGGGGGGACGTGGGTCCGGCTGCCCCCACACAGCGGCCCGGCCTCCGGGTTCCTGTGCCTCCAGCCGCCAAAGGGCGGGAGCAGAGGGGACCCTCTCCAGGGGTCCCACGCTCACCATTTGAGTTGGCGGGAACCGAGAGACGCGACTGCAGTCTTCACAGCTACAGAAGCCACGGGACCTGAGCGTGGTCACAGAAGCCACGGGACCTGAGGGTGGTCACAGAAGCCACGGGACCTGAGCGTGGTCACAGAAGCCACGGGACCTGAGGGTGGTCACAGAAGCCATGGGACCTGAGGGTGGTCACAGAAGCCACGGGACCTGAGCGTGGTCAGAGAAGCCATGGGACCTGAGCATGGTCACAGAAGCCACGGGACCTGAGCGTGGCCAGCCCGCGGCGCCGCCCGCTCGTCGGGAGCCCCAACGCCCGGGTCTGGGGCTGCACCTTGCCGTGGGCCCCACTCACCCTGTAGTCTCGGTTCACGTCGCTGAGCTGCCAGTGGTCGTTGGGCAGCCCCATCCGCTGGTACTCCTCGCCGAGGCTGACCAGCAGCCAGCCCTGCGCCCTCTCCTCCGTGTCCAGCTTGGGGTTGAAGGAGAAGCAGTACAACTCCTCATACTTCACTGCAAGGCAAGAAGAAGGCAGCCCCACGGGCCCCGTCAAGGCTGGAAGCAAGTCTCCCCAGAATATCTGGGATGTGCCAGGGCCCACCAAGGGGCCTGCCCGGACCACCCCCACCCTCCCTCGGGCGCAGCCCTGCCTCGGCGGGCAGGGCCGCCCGCCTCCTCCCGCAGCCAGACCCCGAGACAGCCGGGCGCAGCCCTGCAAGGGCTGGGTGCTCTTAGAGAGAGGGCCTGGCCACTGCGCCGGGGGAGCACGCACACCTCCCAGAAACCGCGGGACGTGTGCAGCATACAAGCAAGAACCCGTGTATTGACTCGACGCCAAAACTTCCACTTGCCTATGAGGAAAGACTTACATCAACGTGGGGCGGTCCCCCGAGACCACGAGGCCCACCCGGCCACTGCCGCAACTGCGATGCCACAGTATTAAAGAAGAAATGCCGGAACTTGCAAAAGTGGGGGACTTACCAAATGTGTGCCCTGAGAAAATGAGCACTTTCAACACCCAGGTAACTGCCATCCTTGGGCTACTCATGTGGTATTGACAGGAGGCGTGAAACCGTCCACGTCTAATGCCTGGCCCCCCACTCACAGGGTTCCAGCCTCAGGAGGGGAGATAAAAGCCATCTTTCGGATGTGGCTCAAGTCATAAGGCCTCTGCCTACCATACAGGAGGACCCGGGTTTGATCCCTGGGGCCTCCTGGTGAAAAAGAAGAGAAAGCGTGCACAGCGAGCCAGTGCCCGCACAAGCGAGTCCCGCAGCAGCAAGATGATGAGGGAACAAAAGAGAGACAAGGGGAGAGTCAAGGTGAAGCGCAGCAGAGACCAGGGACTGAGGTTTCACAATTGAGAGGGAAACTCCCTCCACATCAGAGTCCCCCAGGATTGAATCTCAGTGAATCCGAGAAGAGAAAAATGAGAAAACAAAAAAAGAGAAATAGATACAGAAGATCACACAGAGAATGGACACAGAGAGCAAAAAGAGCAGGGCCCGGAAGGGGAAGAAAAATAAAATAAAACCAACTGTTTTTTTAAAAAGGCCATCTTTCCACTCTGCCAGGTGTCGCTGTCCCTCTGTGTCACCTTTTACGCACATCAGGCCCCCTCCCCTATAAGCTCTGGCCGCGCGGAGGGAAGCAGCTAGCCTGGCGTGTCCAGCCGCGGGACCCTGCCACACTCATAATTTAAAATGTCCCGGCAGTCACGTTAATGAAAAGGAAGAGTGAGTTTAATTTGAATACGGTATTTGACGTCCGTCAACACATCTGACCTAGCATTCCATCAAGCGGGCCACAGAAGGCTGACGCGCACGTGTCCACACGTCCCGTGTGGCCCCGTCTGAACCGCGTGCGCGTTGCGCCGATGCCCCTCGCCCGGGCGGGCCACAGCTCAGGCGCTCCGCGAGCGCGGCTGTCCAGGGGTGGCCTTTCCGGGGACGGTGACGACACTGCCTGGGCCCCTGGGCTCTTGCTGAGTTGCAGATTCTACTTGACCTGTGTCCTCCCCGCCGCCCTGGGGTTGGGTGCTACCAGGAGGGCGCAAGAGTTCCTGGAAGCGGCAGCAAATACTCACCGTGCGGGTAGACGGAATGCACATCTTCAATTTAAAAAACAACCCAGAAAGAGTCATGCGGAAAGGAATCCTAGCGCTTATTCTGTTTACCTCACTAAGCCATGCCACCGGCTGAGCACAGGCTTACCTGAGCCTGCCGGTTCAGAGCATAAAATGGCACTTTCTCACTACGACACTGAACCAAGAGGAGCTTCTCCTTTCTTATTGTACAAAAACAAGTGTTTAAATTAAACCTTAGGACAGTCCAAGCTAACACAGGGAGAAACTGGCTACTCAACGCAGATTGGTTTCATCAGTGAAAAAGAAATTAACACTCTAAGAGCTGTTTAAGCAGCGGTGACTTGGACAAGGATTGTGAAAAACAAATGCAACTATTCAGTCATTGAAAAATTTTAAATCACAGTAAATAGGCAGAAGAACACGGGGCTAAAATGAAGTGAAAAAATTGTAGTTTAGTAAAAGTGGAGAAATAAGAGAAACAGTTTCAACGTTGAAGGGCCCATAAACACCAAAGAGGGAAAGAACTGACACAAAAAGAAACAGCAGGAGGCAAATTTGACAGAGGAGAAAAGAAAGGACAGGGAAAAAGGAAACTCTTTAAGAAATAGGGTCTTTTAGTCCAGAAATAAGTTATTTTGTTGCTAAGAATTAAAAACCTTCTTGAATTTGTCCCATGATTTTTTAACTCTCGGTCCATGACAGAATTCTTACCAATTTTTTATTCACATAAAAAAGCAAACCAACAAAATCCCTCCCCAATTTTTAGGAATTTGATTTTATCCTTATCCCAGAAATCCTAACTCAGTAAGGAGAGAAGCTCAAGAGCTTTGAATATATCCTCCTTCATGAGTCTTGACTTAAATGGACTCCCAAATAATTCGTCTGAAAGAGGAAGGAAGGAGGGAAGGAAGGATGGATGGAAGGAGGGAGGGAGGACCCTGCAGTTGGCTCTGGCCATAAGGGGATACTGAAAGCATGAAAATGGTGAAAATACGTGACTTGGCCATAAGGGGATACTGAAAATATGTGACTAACCACAGCAACCAGAGAGCACCATGGTCCCTAGAATTCAAAGGACGCTTCCCTCACCGGCCACATACACACATGCCCCGCTGTGACACGCTCAGCAGAGGGGGAAGGGGTGCGCACTTGGTAAAAGCTCCTCTGCAGAGCTCCCCAGCCCCCCATCGAGAGGCTCCCTTTGTCCCCTTCCCCCCACTCCCCGACCCTCCACCAGACTCAAAACCCTGGTTTCCGTGTTTCCAACATGCAGGGCACAAGCTGTCCTGAATTCAGCCCTGCCCCTAATGTTAAAACGCTTGGGTCCCAGAGCATCTTCCCTCACTTATTAAAGTAATCCATTTTAGGCACACTGGCATTTCTAATTCCAGTATTCCAAAATGCAGCCTTCTTCAATCCTCTGAGGTGACACCTTTAACTCAATCAATGACCATCATTTCCTTTTTTGCAAAAGGAGACCTGGCGACATCTGAGCCCTCACTTGGGAAACTTCACCTTTAAGAAAAAGAACAATTTTGTGCCAGTGGGGGACTAGAGTGAGCTCCTCCCCGAGACCCTCCCCCTCCACTGAGAGCCCGGCTAGGCTCTCCCCGACAGGGCCCCGGCAGCCCCCGCGCCCCCCTCCACTGCCCAGCCCTTTCCCAGCCTCGGGGCTCTTGCTGCATCCCCCGAAGCGGGTCAGAACACATTTTCCGCCGAGCACACCCATTAACCCTGGACGCTGAACTAACTGGCCACAGCTCTCCTCCCATCCTCGACCGCGTGCAGCTTAACATACATCTTCCCAGAACTTCTGTTCCAATTATAGTGACCCTCGCCAGAGTTCAGCTGCTTTTCTGGCTCACTCCGTGGTTCTTTTCAACACGCTGAGATGAAAAAGCCCGAACCAGCTGCCTTGAAAGGGGAGCAAAGTAACATCCACATTACCCGCCTTGACAGCTCCTGGCACCGCCTCCGCCAGCCAACCTCAACTCCTCACTAGCCACGAGGCCGCGTCACACCCGACCAGCTGCCTCCAAGAGCTGACCAAGGTCTTGCTCCGAATCAAACAATGTTAGGCAAGCTATATTTCTATTAAGAGCTTCTTTGTACCACTTAGCACACACATTATTTTTACAGCGATGATCTCTTTTCACCGTATTCTCCCAAGAAACTTAGATGTGATTTCTTTTAAGCAAAATAATATTGGAACTTACACAAGCCACAGAGACAGACAAGAAACACTCTTCTAGAAGTGAGCTGTGAGCTGTAAACCTGAAGATCCCAAGATGAGGTATTATAACAAGATAGTGCCGGAGAGAAGGTATTTTTCAGAGCAGCCCAACATTCTTCCCAAACACTTAAGGAAGTTTCCTTGACGATAACCCACATATCCATACCCCGTAATTCACTGACGTTAACAAAGGACTGTTCTACCAGCCTTGGGAAATGTACATATATTACCATCAAAAACAAAAGAGCCCAAACCTTAAGAGCCACAATGCGGAGAAATCAGCACTAGAACTGCCTGATAACAATGTTTTCCATGACAAACAACTGGCCAGATTTTTCTTAAGTCTCATTCCAAGGTGGCTTGATAACCACGAGGACATATTTTTAAGGCGATTTCACCCTGAAGGAAAATACACTATAACCCCCACTGAGATAAAGGGGTAATTAGATTCACAACAAGGGCCCATATTTCGACAACTCGGGGAGAGGCTACAGAAGAGAGTATTTCAGGTGATCATCGGCTTCTCAGGACTGGGGTAATGGATGTCACTAAATTCCTGCACGCTATACAACCTCCCTGATCATGGTTTGTGACCCTCTTAGGAGGGGTTCCACTTCAAATCCCCCGTCCTACCTGGCCTCGCAAGGCGTATCAGAGAGACGTACACGTCGTGGCAGTCTCTCTCCTGGGGTATGACAAGCTGGACGGTTTGAAAGTTCTTGCAGCGGATAAGCAGCGGGCATCCCGTGGCAGTCGTCGCCTGCTTTTCAATGGTGGAGATCTGACTGTGGAGAATCTAGAACCAAAGTTAACGTGGGTCAACCGAGCACAAATAACTGATCAATGTGACAAAGCAGAACTCGGACCTTTCAAGCTGCACAGATGGCCAAGACCCCCGACCTTGAGCTAGCTCAGCATCTGCACTCAGAACAAGGATGTCTGGGATAATTATAATTTTATCATTCAGAAACAGGCTTTCTGATATCCAGGCTAATTATTTGAAATCAAACTACTCAGCATGCACTTTTGCACAAGTCCAGGTAAGGGAATATTTTGGGAGCCAAATGCTGAATAGCTAAAATTAAATAAGGTCACGAGAAGTTAGTAAAATCAACCAAAGTTGGAGTTGGCGCCGCAGGGAGAAGCCTCCAGGCTCTGTAATTCCACGGGGAATGCTCAAGTTCAACAGCCCCTCGCGCTTGTTGCTTGCTGAGCTGTTGGTGCCAGGCAGGCTGCAGAAGAGACTTCTCTTAAAGGAAATCTTGCCCGGGGGCTCTAGGAGAGGTTTGCCCCGTCCTCAGTGGCAGCACTTCATTCTTTGTTTTCTCTCTGCTCTGTGGCACCTGCCACCTTATGTTAAAAACATAACCATGTCTACACGGCATAGAAAAGGCAAAAGCCAGAATTCTGGGATTCTGGTTCCAGTCATAAAGTCATGGCCAGGTTGCCATATAATGTAAGAAATATTTAATAGTCTAATTATTAAGTATTGCAAATGCTTGAGGGGGTTGTTCCCTAGCTTAGCTTTTCTTTTTTCTCTCTCTCTCTCTTTTAATTATCAGAAAAGCATAGGCAATAGAAGAAAATGATGAAATCGTCTGTGTTAAAGGATCCTAGGAATAATCGATTCTAAAGCGTACCGCAAATGAAGTCTTTTGTAAATCCTGATATCCCCGGATCTCTATTTGACAGCTGTGACATGCAGCACTTGCATTTTCTGGCTAATTTTAGATCTCTCTTTGATGATGTTCAAATAATAGTGTTAAAAATGCATAAACAGATCAAGCAGATTTGACTCTGCAGGAAAACACAAAACACACATTCCAGAAGCAGAGCTCTAAGCACCGGCGCTGCAAGCCTGGCCGCCTCGCCTGAGGACAAGCAGAGAAGTGGCCATCAAGACTCAGAAAACACCAAAGCCAGAAACGAGGGGCACATACCCATGTTTCTTTTCTTGTGTCAGGAGCATTTTCCACGAATATGACATGAGTCGCCGTCAAATACAAAGTACCCAGGGCTGCTTTCCTGGAAGACACTCGATCTGCCAGGCGGACGTTTTCAACCTAGAGAAAACAGTTGGATGGAAAGAGAATAAAGCCAAAAGGTTATCGCCAAATCTAAACAAAGACTATGGAGATAATCTCAAATTCACTCCACAACATTATTTTGAAATTGTCCCCAGTAATAAACAACAAAATATACCCCTTAAAATTAATTAGATCTCAGAATACAATTCTGTATATCCAAAGGCAAAAAATTCAGCTACTCAAAATGCCCTTAAATGTATCAAAAAAGATTCATAGACCTTGTGCTCTCGAGGTTTTAAATACATCAGCGTTTTAGTTTCAATGTAATTACATAAAATTTCTAATTTAAGGCAGAGCATTTATGTGTTAAATTCTGAGTTTACAGGGTACACAAGGACTATGTAGGAATTACGTTCTGTGAAAAAGGCAACCATTGTCCTACATGCTTCTCAGTTGCTGAAATGGTTTCAAGGCTGTTGCTTCTATATCAACTAGTAGGAAGCACAAATGTACACGTGGGAGAAAGACATACCTGAGGAATGTCCCACGATTTCACAAGGAATACCTTACTGAATTAAGACCGACGTTCATTTACAGTGGAAATCCAGTTAGCATAATCCGTAATAAAATCTCTCGAATAAATGGAATTCACAGCCCCCAGCTACAACTCCAGGTTAAAAGGGACGCCTGGAAGCCACTGTCCTCAAGCACCCGTCTCATATAGAAGAGCAAGCTCAAGTATGTGCGCGGAAACCATTCCGTGTGCATTGCCACGGGAAGGCATGACAAGCCCTGCAGGGCTGGGGGAAACCAGAGGCACGAGGCCCGGCTAAGGCAGGGCCGCCACAGCCGCCAGGCGGACGTTCCAGAAGCGACCGCAGGGCCTGGCCGTGCTGCACCTGCTGAGCACCTGCCACCTCCCACAAACATCCACCAACCTCACCCCGCAGCTCGGGCCTAGGAACCTGCATCTGGGGATGCTAGGAACCAGCGGGCCTTCGTGCCCAGCTCTGGGGCCAACTGTGGAGGCCGCGGCCTGGGTGGCCCGGCAGAGCCCCCACCGCCCTCTGCTCAGGGAAGCCTCCCGGAGGCGCGGCCTAGAGGACACTCCTGGGGGGCCGGGGGAGCTCCCAGGCCCGGCACGCAGGCCCCTTGGGGCCGCGGGGCCAAACGGCCTTCGGAACCGCTCCACTGCCCATCCACTGAGCCCCGGGTAGCCGCCGGCTCCCAGATCTGCTGAGGTGAGGAACGAGTTAGGTGTCTTAAAGAGTCAGTCCATTTCGTTCGTTCAACACCCGTGCCCTAAACTACCAGATCTCCAGGAAACGGTGCAAAACTAGGTGCTGGAGATGAGCTGGGTGCAAAGAGCCTTTCTGGTCCTGAATGAGCGGCCTGAGGGCAGTGAGCTCTACTTAGGAAAGAGTTGTTAAAAATCCAACCTCGGGAGGCAGATGTGGCTCAACGGATAGGGCGTCCGCCTACCACATGGGAGGTCCAGGGTTCAAACCCCCGGCTTCCTTGACCCGTGTGGAGCTGACCCACGCGCAGTGCTGATGTGCGCAAGGAGTGCCGTGCCACAGGGGTGTCCCCCACGTAGGGGAGCCCCATGCGCAAGGAGTGCACCCCGTAAGGAGAGCCGCCCAGCGCGAAGAAAGCACAGCCTGCCCAGGTGTGACGCTGCACACATGGAGAGCTGACACAGCAAGATGACGCAACAAAAAGAGACACAGATTCCCGGTGCCACTGATAAGGATAGAAGCGGTCACAGAAGAACACACAGCGAATGGACACAGAGAGCAGACAATGGGGTTGGGGTAGAGAAACAAATTAAAAATAAATCTTAAAAAAAAAAGTCCAACCTCAACTAGAAAAGGAAAGGAATTATAAGGGGGAAAGCAGGTTTTAGAAGTATAAAATGTGTAAGGAAGTTACTGTGATTAAAGTAGTGAAAAATGTTATAGGAATAACGAATTCTATATTTCAACAAATATAATCACATAAGCTGAAGGGAATCGAAAATTGAGTGATACTTAACCCCCAAAAACAAGTGATTTAATTAACAATAAATTATTTTAGTTACTATTGTTCAGAATTTCCCCTATTATCAACAATTCTGTAATGGAAATCCTGAGGCTAAATACTTGCACACATCTATAATTGTTTTGTTAAGACTAACTTCTAGAAGCAGAATTTAATATAATTCTTTGGAAAGGCATTGCTAAGCCAAACTCTGGCAATGCTGAAGCAATTTTCAACCAATAAACTGCAGTTGTCCATATATACTTATCTTGCCCAACACTGGATCATCACCTTTTGAACAAAATCTTTGACCAAATGAGAAATAAAACATTTTGTCATATGGTGGTTGTTTTTTCTAAATTTTTAAAATTAATAGATCACAAGGAATGTTACATTAAAAAAACATAAAGAAACAAAAAACATAAGAGGTTCCCATATGAGTCATATGGTTTTTAAAAGTATTTCTTTGGTTACTAATAAGCTACACATTCTTTCATTTGCTTATCGATCATTTGTGTCTCTGTTGTGAACGGTCTTTAATATCATTGCTTTACTTTTCTATCAGGTGACCTTCTTTCCTTACACTATTTATAAGAATTCTGTATACAGTAAGAGTGATAGCCTAAGGCCTAATTTCTATGTGTGTTTTATAACTGCCTCTTTACCCAACATTTTTATTGATTTAATAATTTTTCAGTTCTCTTTTGGATGTTCTGAGTAGACAAGAATATTGCATAAAATAGTTGACTCTTCTTTCCACTATTCCTATCTCTTTTTCTTTTTCTTGTTTAATAGCATTAACTAGAACCTTCAGAGTAACAATAAATGCCACCCTTGTTTTTCTTTTTTTAAAAATAAACAGCTTCATTGAGGTTTAATTCACATACCACACAATTCACCCATTGAAAGTGTACAATTCAGTGTGGGTTTTTTTTTTTTTTTTGTCTTTATTTTTTTTAAATGTTACATTAAAAAAATATGAGGTCCTCATATACCCCCACCCCCTCACCCCACTCCTCCCATAACAACCACCTCCTCCATCATCATGAGACCTTCATTGCACTTGTTGAATAATCTCTGAGCACTGCTGCAGTCTATTCAGAGCACTGGGCAACCATCACCACACTCAAACTTAGAACATTTTCATCACCCAAAGAGAAATCCCATATGCATTAGCAATCACCAACCTACTTCCTGTCCTTATGGATTTCCTATTATGGATGTACAATACCAACAGATTACATGAAGTGCTGTCCTTTGTGGCTGATTTCTTTAGCCTTAGCATACTATTTTCAATCCATGTTTCACCAGTGTTCACCCAAGATGTAGCAGGTATCGGTACTCAATGACTTTTTTGCTGAGTAATATTCCATTATGAGTAAACATTTTGATTAGCCATTCATCCATTGACAGATTAGTTGTTTCCACTTTGGGGACAAACTTCCTTGTCAGTCCAGCTGATGTTTGTCAATTTTTTAAAATCTTTTCCAAGAATCAACTTTTGATTTTGTTGATTCTATTGTTTTCCATTTTCTATTTCATGTATCTCCAATCTAATATTTGTTATTTCCTTCCTTCTCCTCACTTTGGGTTTACTCTTCTTTTCCTAGTTCTTCCAGTTTTGAGGTTAGTTTCTCTGATTTGAAGTCTTTCTTCTTTTTTAATGTAAGCATTTGGAGCTATAAATTTTCCTGTCAGCACTGTCTTCACTGTCTTCTGTAAGTTTTTAAGATTTATTTTTTCTCTGTTTACCCATGCCCCCACCCAAGAGGGTTCTCCCATCTGTCTGCTCATTGTTTGCTCGCCTTCTCCAGGAGGCACCAGGAACCGAACCTGGGACCTCCCACATGGGAGGTGAGTGCCCAAAGGCCTGAGCCACATCTGTCCCCGCAGGCCGTGGTGTCTGCTGGCTTCTGGCATCTGCTCATTTAGGCATCTGCTCATTGTGGCAGGTGCGGCGTCTTCTTGTCTTCTTTACGAGGCACCAGAACCCGAACCCGGGACCTCCCATGTAGTAGGTGGGCACCCAACTGGTTGAGCCACATCCGCATCTCCCTAAAAGTTTTGATAGATTGCATTTTCATTTTAATTTGCCTCCAGCTAATTCCTAATTTCATTTCTGATTTTCTCTTCAACCCATTGGTTGCTTAAGAGTATGTTATTTAGTTTCCACTATTTGTGAACTTTGCATTTCTCCCTCTGTTATTGATTTCTAACTTTACTCCACTGTGGTCAGAGAATATGCATTGCATGATTTCAATATTTTTTAATTTACTGAGATTTGTTTTGTGACCTAGTCTATCCTAGTCTATCCTAGAAAATGATTCAAGTGCACTCAAGAAGAGTGTGTATTGTTTTTGTTGGGTAAAGTGTTCTGTTAGGTCTAGTTGGCTCAGAGTGTCACTCAAATCTTATATTTCCTTTTTGATCTTCTGACAAGATGCTCTATCTGTTATTAAGAGTGGTGTGTTAAAGCCTCCCAGTCTTAATGTAGAACTGTCAACTTCTCCTTACAATTCTGTCAGTAATTTGCTTCATATATTTTGGGGCTTTGCTGTTAAGAACATATAAATTTATAATTTTTATTTCTTCTTGTTGAATTATCCCCTTCATCAGTATATAATGACCATCTTTGTGCTTTGCAACCATTTTTTACTGTCTATTTTATTTGATGTGAATATGGCTACCTTAGCTCTCTTTTGGTTACTACTTGCATGGTATATTTTTTCTCTCCTTTCACTTTCAACCTCCTTGTATTGTTGAATTTAAGGTGAGACTCTTGCAGACAGCATATAGTTGGGTCATGCTTTTTTTATCCATTTTGCCAGTCTCTGCATTTTGACTGGCAAGCTTAATCCATTTAATTTAAAGTCATTCCTGATAACACAGAAGTTTCTTCTGCCATTTTCTGTTTAGCTTTTGTGAATCTTATACCTGCTTTTTCCCTCAATTCTTCAATAACTGCCTACTTTTATTTATTTTTATTCAATTTTACATTATTTAGTGACTTCTCATTTCTATCTGAATATATTTTCCCTCTATTGTCCTTGTGGCTACACAGGGTTAAAATTTAACACCCTAAATGTATAACAATCATATTTGGTTTGGTACTAACTTAACTTCAATAGCACACATGTGCACTTTTCCTATATCCCTCTGTCCTCGCACCTTTTATTATTTACTTGTTACCACTTGTATCTTTCTATACTGTATGTCCAAACCCACAGACTTAACATGACTTTTCATGCATTTGCATTTTAGCATCTGTAGGAAATAAGAAATGGAGATACATACCAAACAATATTAAAATACTCGCATTTTTAATTACCCAAATGGCTGTCTCCACCATAGGTCTTTATTTCTGTATGCTGCTTTGAGCCACTGTCTCGTGTCCTTTCCTTTCAGTCTGAAGACCTCCCTTTAGCACTGCTGGTAGGGAGGTCTAGTGGCGATGAACTCCCTCAGCTTTTGTTTATCTTGGAATATCTTTATCACGCCCTCATTTTTTAAAGGAAGTCTCACTGAATATAAAATTCTTGTTTGGCAGTTTTGTTTTGTTTTTTAATTTCAACCCACTGCCTTCTTGTCTCCATGGTTTCTGATGAGAATCAGCACTCAATCTAATTGGAATACTCCCTTGTATGTAACACGTTGCTTTTTTCTTGCAGTCTTCAGGACTCTCTCCTCGTCCTTTGCATTCAATAGTGTTATCAACATATGACAGTGTGTATTTTTCTTCATTTTTATTCTGTTTGGTGTTCTCTGGGCATCTTGGGGGTGTGTGTTCACAAGTTTTGCTAAGTTTGGGAAGTTCTCTCTCATTATTTCTTTGAATATTCCTTCTGCCCCTTTCTCTCTCTCTCTTCTCCTTCTGGGACTCCCTTAATGTGTCTATTGGTGTGTTTGATGGTGTCCCAGAGCTGTCTTAGGCTATTATCTATTTACTATTTCTTTTTTCTTTCTACCCCTTCAGCCTGACTAATTTTAAGGGCCTTGTCTTCATGTTTGCTGATTCTTCTGCCAGCTCCAATCTTTTCATGAAACCCTTTTGGGCATTTTTCATCATTTACTGTGGTCTTCAACTCTAGTAGTTCTGTTTGGTTCCTTTTCAAAATTTCTATCTCTTTACTTATAGTCTCATGTTATTCATTTATAATTTTCCTGATACCCTCTAGTTCTTTCCCTGTACTTTCCTTCATCTCCTTGAGCATTTTTAAGATTGTTTTTTAAAAGGCTTTGTTTGGTGTGTTCACGTTCTCATTTTTTTCCAGATTTTTATCATATTTCCTTTGGGTGGGCCATCATTTCCTGTTTCTTTGTCTTATACTCTTTTGTTTGCACACTGTACTTTTTCTTTTTATAGAAGGTACCATACAGATGTTGAGGTATGTCCACTTCCCAGTGAAAGTTGGTTTTTTCATTTGTTTGTTTTTAGGAGGTACTGGAGATCGAACCCAGGACCTCGTACATAGGAAGCAGGTGCTCAACCACTTGAGCTACACCTGCTCCCATCTACATATTAAGATTTTAAAATGTTAGCTCTGGGATTTATTCCCTGAGATGTCTGTTTTCTTGATTTTGTAATCAGCTGGTGATAGGATAGATTTTTTTTGAGCGTCAGCCCTCTGATCAGGAAGGTCTGCTCAAGGTGAATGCATTTGCAGGGTTTCCTTGTCTTCCTAGGCCTCCTCTTGTCCCGGGCTTTTGTTTCTTAGTTCTTTTGGAGTTTCCTAATTATAGGAGTTTGTTCCCTGGGAGAGAGACCTCTGTTTCCTCGGTGTCTGAAGCCAGCAGGCCTTTGTCCCAGACTGTCCACCTCAATAGTTTCTTTCAATCCTTTTGTTGTCTCAAGCTGCTTTTGCCTGGAGGTCCAATTCTAGGAGGAGGGGTATGCCAGAGAAGACTTTCCCAAGTCAGTCCTTTCAGCCAAAAAGGGCTAGGGTCCCCTGGAGGGTGTGCAGACTGACTTCAAAGTGCCCTGGGGAGAGGATCAGGAAACTTGTCAAGAACTTCTCCAATGGCTCCTCAAAGCTGTTTTCCTGAAAATTTTCCCAGAAAATGCAGCCCTTCAGCTAACTGCCCCTCAGCCCTGAAGAAATGCAGCATATTTTTTTTAAGATTTATTTTATTTACTTTTTCCCCTTCCCTCTCTGCCCCCCATTGTCTGCTCTCTCTGTCCATTTGCTGTGTGCTCTTCTGTGTCCGCTTGGATTCTTGTCAGTGGCACTGGGAATCTGTCTCTCTTATTGTTGCACCGTCTTGCTGTGTCAGTTCTCTGTGTGTGTGGTGCCACTCCCGGGCAGGCTGCACTTTTTTTGCACAGGGTGGCTCTCTTAGTGGGGTGCACTCCTTGCACATGGGGCATCCCTACACGGGGGACACCCCTGCGTGGCACAGCACTCCTTGTGCACAGCAGCACCGCACATGGGCCAGCTCACCACACGGGTCAGGAGGCCCTGGGTACCAAACCCCAGACCTCCCATATGTAGGTGGACACTGTATTAGTTGAGCCACAACCATTCTCTCAGCGCCTTTAAATCTCCACCTCCACCCTGCCCCTGTCCGGGTAGGTTGAAACAATGGCTACCACTGCCTTTGTGTGCGGCAGGTTGAAACACTGGCTGCCCCAGCATTTTTCCAGGCAGACCAAAACAATAGCTGCCCTCAGAGCCAGGCCCCCAGGGATCTAAATATGCTAATCAAAAGCCATGATCAGTGATTAGCTGTGCCCACCCTTGTTTTTTGGGAAAGAGGATGTTTACAGCCATTTCTGTCACCAGTGAGCTGGGCAGGGACCAGAGCCCTCAGCAGCCTGCTGTGAGACTGGGGTTGGGTGCCTGGAGCCTCTGTGCCGTGAGAGCATTTACAGTTCTTTACCAAAATTTTTCAGTCTCTTCCTCCCTCTCTTCGCTGGATGCTGTTCTGTGTTCTTATGACCTCCAGAGTTTCAAAACAGTTGTTTCAAACAGTTCCTACCCATTTAGTAATTGTTTGGGTGGAAAGACTAAGTCTTGGAGCTCCATTCTCTGCCCTCTTCCCACAACTGAACACCTCTTTTTAATGGGAACACTTCCAACATGGTACTCTACTGACTTTGACATTGGCTGGTATTTTATCACTATTCCTAGTTTCTTCAAAGTGTTGAGTTTTAAAAATCAAGCATACATGTTACGCCTCTTTAATACCTATTTGGATGAATACTTAATTTTTGGTTTTAGTCCTATGCAATAAAAATATTAACAGATTTCTTAATCTTAAAAGCAGTCTTGGATTCCTGGTATCTGGCCGAGTTGGAATATGAATATACCTTGGATTTTATCTATCATAATTGTATTTCTGTTTTTGTTTTCTTTGCATCTATATGCTTAGAGATTGCATGTACTAGCCTATCTTTGCTACTTATATCAAGTGAAACAGTCCAAGTTATGACTGTTAATTAATTAGGAAGCTTGTAATATCAAATTATTTGTAATTTGAAACAAATATAGGCACTTTTTAGGAGAAATAATTCTTAATAAATCTTTCAATTGCTTATGTAATTATAGAACTCATCAATTTTTCTATTTTTTAAGTAAATCTTATTCTATGATGTCTATTTATCTTTTTATTGCAGACTTTCAAATACTTATAATTCTCTTTATCCCTTCTCTCATTCCTAATATTTTGAATTATGTTCTTACCTTTTTGTGATTCAACAGGCAGACCTTTTTTTTCACATAATGAATTTATCACTTTTATAATTTTTCTCTTTGCTAATTTGTTAATTTCTGCTTTGTTTGTTAATAAAAGCTCTCCCTGGCTATGTTATGTGTTGGTTTTTTTCATTCTCAGGCTGAATAGTCAGCTCATTGATTTTCATTCTCTTTGGTTAATAACAAAGGTTTTTAAGCCCAATCATTTTCCTCCAAGTAAATATTTGGCTGCACCCTGTTAGCTTTGTTAGTAGTACTCTTATTCTTGTTCCTTTCTGGATAGTCTGCCATTTCTATTTCATCTTTGACCCAAGAGTTATTTAGGAGAGTATTTTTCAATTCCTGAGTGGTTATATACTTTTTATTTAAACTTTTATTATTAAAAATTCTATTTTGAACTACCTACCAAAAAAAAGATATTATGAAAGAGTTTTGGAGGAGAAAGGCAAAAGAATATATTATTTTTGGAACATTTCTATGGGAAAATACTCATTTACCTGCTAAAATGTGCCCTGCTAAATTAGGTAGGCGTCCAGGAGTAGTATACTCCTTAACAACATCCAAATTGGAATGTAGATCATTTTTCCTGCACTTAGGACTAAAGAACAAAATTTTATTAGGATAGTATTAATGGACATAAAATAATTTTAAGGAAAAAATATTTCACATGGATTATTCTCCCTACAGAAGTGGTGGAAGCTATACTACTAAGATTATTTTTAGAAAAGCACGTGGAACAGAGCAATGTTTGCAGATGGTGGTAAGATAATTAGAATACTTAATGGGATTTTTCCATGTCTTTTTGTTAACTTTGGATGCTGCTGGAGGGAAACTACAGTCCAAAATTTGGCAACAGCAGTTACAGGTCCCAAGCTGAGGCCACAGCTGTCAAAAGCAATTCTGAAGATCCGTGGCGGGTGAAGGAGGTTAAAAAGCAACGAGGAAAACATCAGCAGCATGATTTCCCAATGCTGTGTAACAATCAAAGAAATGAGCAAGAAA
Organism: Dasypus novemcinctus; assembly: GCF_030445035.2. Taxonomy (NCBI): domain Eukaryota; kingdom Metazoa; phylum Chordata; class Mammalia; order Cingulata; family Dasypodidae; genus Dasypus; species Dasypus novemcinctus. The sequence continues at coordinate 5,449,167 of NC_080701.1, read as the reverse complement.
AATTAAGATTCACTTGTCTGAGAAGTTCTGTGAAGACAGTGAGCACTGCTCAGGGGTCACCTTGTGGCTTACACTAGGGAAGCCAGAGCACACGTGACAGTGGCTCTAGAGCTGGTCACCCTACAATGAAAGCAATGGCAGGGTTTGGGTGCCATCTTGAAAACTCGCTTGGTCGAGCCCCATTGTTCAGCTACCTTAATTCCAGCACATGTGCCGTATAACAAGGTCCATAGCAATAACGCCTCTTTCACACTCGGCGGGATATGACCTTGGGAAATTGGGTGGTCTGGAGCTATGCGCCCCAGACAGGGCGTCCTTAAATTCAACCCATCCCTGCGGGTGTGGACCCACTGTGGGGAGGACCTTTGATGAGGCTGCTTCAGGTAAGGTGTGGCCCAGCCCAATTAGGATGGGTCTTAATCCATTGCTAGCGTCCTTTATAAGGAGAGTATATTAGCCAGGGTTCTCTAGGGAAACAATCAACAAGAACTATCTGTCAACAGTATCTGATTCTAGAAGAGTCCCTCACACAGCCGTGGGGATGCACAAGTCCAGGTTCTAGAGGCAGGTACAACCAGGGGCTGCAGTGAAAGTCCAGTGAAGGTTCTTGATGAGTTCTGGGTGACACTGGCTATCCAAAGACGAGCTGGGAAATTCTCTCTCAATGCTGGAATCACTTCCCCTTTTAAGGCATTCAACTAATTGGGTTAAGCGTCACTCACTGCTGATGACAATCTCCCTGATTGATGTAACTGTAATCAGCTCTCTACGATTTACCACTGCAGTCAAGTCACTGGTGACTAAGGTCCATAAATGCCCTTGTATTACAAATTGCCCAGTGCTTGCTTGACCAGACAACTGGGCACAATCACATGGCTGAGTTGACACACTAGCCTGACCATCACAGGGAGTGAAATTCAGACAGCCAGCCAGAAAGCTGTGGAAGCAAGAAGCTGAAATTCAACACAAGCTGGGAGAGGCAGAAGCCAAGAGGGGCTGCCCCATCACTGCCAGGGACAGAGGAGCCCAGCCCAAGGGTCACCACAGTCCTCAGGAAGGAGCTGCACCTTCAGGACGCCTTGCTGTGGGCTTTCTCCCAGCCTCAAAACCACACGCCATCACAGTCCTGTGGTTCACCACTGCACGGGATTCGCCTGAGCAGCCAAGGACACTGGACAGGAAACTGTCAGCTTCTTAAGACAAAGCTACTGCAACTCCTCCCGCATGTTTTGAAGAACCCCAGGCTTAAGATACACTTAGGTGTTCATGCTCTGAAAACAGAATTTCCTCTATGCAAAAGATATTACTAAATATCGTTAATGCGTAGATGTACATTTTTCACGTTCTGGCATTTCCGAAAATGAGATGCATCTTATGATGAATGTCATCAGGAAGCGTTGTATCATTTAATCGGCAATGCTTTTTGCTTTCTTTGTGGCACTTAAAATGTTGGTGCATCTTACAATCACAGATATATTAAAAATGCTGAAGTGTGGTAAGTTTGTCGTCACTGGCACATAGATGATGTATGAAACCCTGAGACTAGAAAGATTACCTGGGAAGAAAACGCAGCATGAGGAAAAAAGAGATCTGAAGAAACCCAATATTTAAAAGTCTGTTAGAAGAGGAGGACTCCAGAGAGAAAATGAGAAAAGAGTGGTTGGCCAGTAAGAAGGAAAATCAGGAGAGCATGGCGTCAGGACTTAACAGAGGAAGCATCTTAAGAGAGAGACAAAGAGAGAGGGGGTTTATGCCAACCCTGCTGAGCTATCAAGCAAGTCCAGAACTAGAAACTGCCCACTGGATTCAGTAACGTGGAAAGCACCAGCGACCGGAGCAGGAACGCTCTTGCTGAAATCAGAAGCCGTGAGAGCAGCTTGTGGTGTGAGCTCGTGGGGTGGGAGAGAGCCTGGCCTTCGTAGAAATGAAGCTGTGGCAGGGCAGAAGCCGGTAAAGGGACAGCGGGCAGGGTGGGCATAGCCGGGCCACTCAGACTCCACCCAGAGCATGTTCAGAGCTTCTCGGAAGCCCGTGGAATCGTCCAGACACTTTAAAGACAGAAGCCCACTGCGCGGCGGACGAGGGGGCATCTGCGCTGGTGATACACTCCGGAAATAAAACCATTCCCCTTGGGAGGGCTTTGTGAGAAACACATTTTAAAGGACGGGGAAAAGGAGAGGGGGGTCCCTGGGCAAGGATTCGCTCATCCTGCTTACGCTGAAGTCTCGCCAATCCTGCGAAGCTTTCCCCTCCTGCTTTCAAAATCGGTCTTTTAAACATTATGAAACATGCACTTATTTATCTCATGTTAAAAAATCTGGAAAGAAAACAAGAAAACCACCCCGGCCCCAAAATCCAAACAAAAGTCCTGTGAACCTTTTGGTGGATTTTAGAAAATGTCCGCGCCCCGTTTTCTGTGCATGGGAGAAGGGGGGGAACTGAGCAGGAGGCGGGCTTCGCTTCTGCGCCGCTGTGTCACGGGACTGAGAAGTCCCCGTGGATGTGAAACGCCCACAGCCTGGATGGTTCAGGGGCAGCGGGGGGTTATGCCACGGGTGACCACGAAAAACCTCCAGGGGAGTCAAGTGGAAACTCTGGGGAGCACTGTGGACTTCCAAAAGGAATTTCAGGAAAATTCTACCAGTATCTCAGATACAGCCAACTGCAGCTGACATTGATTTATGTGAAAATTACCAAAATGAAAATCAATAACACAGGTGTCTGCAGGCAGCTCGCGACGTGCCAGGCAGGGCCTTGCCACGTGGTCTATCTGGCCTCGGCTCCTCCTCCCCATAATCCTGAATCCCCAGTTCACAGTTACGGAATCTGAAGGTCACAGACGGCCTGTGTCCTCAGGCCAAGCGAGCCACGGAGGCCAGGCTGAGGCGGGCACAGAGCGCCGTCCACCTCCACGGCACAAGCCGCAGCCATGGGCACCTACGCACGCCGCGGAGGCCGCTCGAGGCCCGCGAACATTTATACACGAAATTAACCTTCTCAGGATTATGAATTTCCAATTATTTTAAGCCACTTTATATGTGAAATGAGTATTTGAAAACGGAATGCCTTAAGATAACATGGCTCTGGGCGAGCATATTCACAAATAAAATCAGAAATATCGTTCTCTGAGATAATCCCAAAGACAGAGAGCTTGCGAAAGGGATGCTGAAAGAACTTCAAGGCAGTGTTGGCACGAGCAGACGTCCAACTTTGTCAGACCCAGTAACACAGAGAATGCTGAGCATCCGAGTCCCCTCGACAGAATGCCTGTGTGCAGGCAGTGTGTCAAGTTCTGAGAAATAAACCAAAGGGTAAGATTCAGCCTCATCTGTCCTCAAAAATGTCACGGACTCAATGAAAAGATTGTCCTGCATTAACGGCATTTTCACCTCCACCCTCCTCTGTTGGAGTTAGACTGAGAAAAACAGGTTTAGTTAGGTTTTTCTAGGCCATAGCTGAATAGCGTCAGTCCAAACACCCGTTCCCCCATGGGCACAGCCACGTCTAAAACAAGTCCGTCTTGGTCCCTGCCTCATGGCCTGAGGACCAGGAGCATCTCACCCATCTCAAGCCTCTCCGCAGCTTTCCTCACGTGCGCCCCCTCCCCGTTTCAGGAGTAAAGGGGAAGGGGCCTTTGCTTCCAAGCCTGAAGGCCCTGCACAGCCCTGTGCTGGCAGAGCCACCCCAGACACGCTAGGCAAGGTGAGCGGGGCTGCAGGGAGGAACCCAAAGTGCAGAGCACACACAGCCACTTCCATGGAGGAAGACAGGACACCAACGGCACCAGCCACTGGCCTTTCTCAGGCTTGGACCTGGGCCCTCCTGGCCATCTCAACTAGGCTGAAGGTCACTGCCAATCACTTGGGGTAGAGAAGCCAGAGGCTGCTGGCCAGGGAGAAATCAAAATGTGTGCAGCAGCCAAAACCTAAAACAAGTTTATGTTCGAATCTAAGAAAAGCAGCTAGATAAATAGTGTGTCATGCTAAATTTGGTATCTTGACATTTTCTAACTCTACCAACATGAAAAAAGTATTTGTCTGCAGGCCAGGTTCCGGCCCTGCCCTGAGCCGCGGGGCATCAGTCCTGCAGTGGCCATCCCTGGGTTTTGACTTCCACGAAGACCCTACAGGGTCCCCAGTGGCTCTCTCAGGTCCGACAGGCTTCAGCTGACTCAGGGGTCCTTTACTGAGCAGCTAGAGAGGGTACAAAATGGCACCTGCGGCCACATACACAGGCATGACTCAAAACTCAATTCCCCAGAAATGAGGCCCCACAGGAACGCAGGCGTGAACAAAACTCTTGGGAGAGGAGGCTCAGCCACGACGGGTGCCGCCGCAGGGGCTGCGTGGGGGAGATGCCGTGTGACGTCCAGGCCCCAGGCCCCAGGCTGGAGAGAGCAGAAGCCCCAAAGACCGGGACTGGGACACAACAACCCTGCGCCAGCCTCCATGCAGCCACCTCCCTCTTGAGCTCTTCCTTCTCTCTTTCCTCCTCTCCGGGAGCTTGGGAATGGCTGCCCAGGAATCAGCACTTCGCAAGGCCTCCTGAGTTACTTCTAACTCATTTTTAACTACCGCTTGGTTTTAAGTCTGAATTACTAAACTGTCCTACTGTAGTATCAAAAATAAAGCATCTCTCATATAACAGATACCCTATTGCATCTTGTATTATATTTAATTTTAATACTCACAGAATTATGAAAGATAAGAACCAAAGAAAGCATTACTTTAACCGTATGTATCAGAATGCCAAAACTGGCTTCTGAAAGCATACTATTTTAAAATCTGCCACCCGTATACCCTTCCTAATGCTGGTATTCCAATGTCTACACGGCATACAAACCAACCTGGCTGCTTAGTGACCACCACCAAATGCCACTGGCCAGGAAGTACCTGAGGGACAGTGGGGACCTGAGCTGAAATCACACTTAAAACCCTCACAGTAACCACCAGCTGAAGGTGTAAGCAGAGCTGGGTTTTCCTAAAACGGTCTTCAGCTGTGAGCAGAACATGCCAATGAGCCCCAAACCGGACAACGCAGAACACCAAAAATAGTGCATTCCCACTGCAGTTTGAAGGGTGCAGCAGTGGACGTCGTGTTAGTACCCTGGGTGGCACATGGCCCGGCGAGGAGGAAGATGAGGGCACGGGTCACGCCAGGGGCCATGAGGCTAGCCAGTAGGACAGAAGGACAGAACGATGGGAAGACAGAGGCCGTGGCACTGGGCTGCTTGGGAGCCTGGGACCAGGACCCTGTGCCCGGCAGCCTCTCGGGTAAGGGACACCCTCCCCTGGAGGGGGGGCCCTGGGAAGCCACCCAGGGATGGGCGCATGGCTGGGTGGCAGGTCAAGGGGCTGAAGGCTGCCGTGGCTTTCCGCAGGGCTCGCTCTTGCTCTCTCCTCCCTCACTTAAGTGTGGGAACCACAATCGGGCAAATCCAGGGCTATCTTTCCAGAAAAACCAGTGTTAAAGAGGAAGCCCTTCTTCTCCATTGTATGTCCTGCTATGGCCCACTGGGTGGACTGGGGGAGAGTGTAGGCTACAACGTAAACCACTATCCACGTGGTGCAGCAGTGCTCCAAGATATATTCACCAAATGCAATGGATGCCCCATGATGATGAAAGAGGTTGTTGATGTGGGAGGAGTGGGGTGAGGGGGGTGGAGGGTATATGGGACCTCATATTTTTTGAATGTAACATTAAAAAAAAAATAAAGAGAAAAAAAATGTGAAAAAAGAGGAAGTCGAATTGTGGCGGATCCTGTTAGGCGTCTCCCTTGAACAGCGAGGACAGAAGATGGAAGGCGGCGACAACAGCAGCTGAGTGGCGTTGGATGGGGGTCCTTGCTGGAGTGGGCCGGAAGGCAGAGGCCATGCCCCCCATCGAGCAGTCAAACAATGCCCAGGAGAGGCCAGCTGCCAAGGTCTCGGGCACAAAGGGACGGGGCCGTGGCCCAAACCCGGTGCCTGCCTCCCCTGTTTCCCCAGACACCTCCATCCTCCACCGCTCCCTTCCAGGCCTAATAGGGCAGACTGAGGACAGGCCTCGAGGCCCAAGTCTGTTCTCCACCTCCCTGACATTTCAGGAGGGGAGTCATGAGGCCCCACGTTACAAACCGGCTAACACTGGAGCAGAGCAGCTGGCCAGGCTGCCCATCCTCACCCCATCTGCTCGCTTTGCCTTGTCCAGAGGGGCAAGGTGCTGAGGTCAGCCTGGATGGCCAGGCCCCAGGTGGCCACCACCAGGCAGGGTCCTCAGGTGCCCGGCAGGCTCCCCAAGCCAGGGTGAGCTCTGGCAGCCCGGGCAATCGCTTCAGGAGCCAAGTCTTCCTTCCTTCTAACCGGCCATCCTCAGTGACCCCAAAGTGGTTTGTGTATGGCTGATGTCCCTGCCTGTATTTAGGAAGATGCTTTAGGATCTTTTAAAGAATATCTTAAGGGAAGCAGATTTGGCTCAACAGATAGGGCATCCGCCTACCACATGGGAGGTCCAGGGTTCAAACCCAGGGCCTCCTGACCCGTGTGGTGAGCTGGCCCATGCGCAGTGCTGGTGTGCACAAGGAGTGCCCTACTACACAGGGGTGTCCCCCATGTAGGGGAGCCCACGTGCAAGGAGTGCGTTCCATAAGGAGAACCACCTAGTGTGAAAAATGTGCAGCCTGCCCAGGAGTGGCGCCGAACACGTGGAGAACTGACGCAGCAAGATGACGCAACAAAAAGAAACACAGATTCCCAGTGCCACTGATGAGAATGCAAGTGGACACAGAAAAACACACAGCGAATGGACACAGAGAGCAAACAACTGGGGTGGGAGGGAGGAAAGAGAAATAAAAATAAATCTTTAAAATAAAGAAAGAAAGAACATCTTAAAGCGAAGAGCTCCCCCATTGACAACAGCACACATGAGGGTGAAAGCACTCGTTATCAAAAAACAAACCCATGGAAGAGACTTGGGGCTCTCCTCCATAATCTCACTGAGTGAGCCCCTCATGTCCATGACTTCACGTCCTCCTGGGAAAGGGAAGGTAGTGATACCATCTCCAGAAAGCCCACCTGCTCTGCAACTGAGCTGTGAAGACACTGTGGGAAGTGAAGCAAACCAGTGCTGTACATGTCCTCCTAGATGAGCCATCGAAAACAGGAAATTCACAGACAGAAAGGGGGGCAGGACTTACCAGGGATGAAGAGAATGGGGAGTTACTGCCAAATGGACACGGCGTGTCTGTTTGGGGTGAAGACAAGGTTTTGGAAATAGTGATGATTTCTGCACAACATTGAGAATGTCACTAATGCCGATGGATTACATACTTAAAAGTAATTAAAATGGCCAATTTTATATTGCATATAGGTTCCCACAATAAAATTTATACAAAAGAAAGATGGACTAACCAATTATAGTTGGCTAACTGATTACAGTTGGCAAAGTACTTTGGCATATAAGGAGAAATACTGAAGCGATAAAAATACAGTTCTTCATAGGCCTAGAGCTGCAGGGTTCCTAAGAATTACCTCCTGAGAGCCTCCATGTTGCTCAAATGTGGCCACTCTCAAAGCCAAACTCAGCATGTAACTGCATTACCTTCCCCCCAGCGTGGGACATGCCTCCTGGGGTGAGCCTCCCTGGCACCAAGGGATTACTACCAAGTACCAGCTGATGATGTCACTAGAAAATGACCTTGAATAAAAGGGTCAATTCAGACCAGCAGAATATCTCAGCCTACATGTAATATCAGGTGTTAAAACTGCTTTTGACCTTGAATAATAGTGGGAAATGGAAAGGACAAATCAGTTTATATGGCTATGAGTCTCCAAAAAAGAGTTGGGAGGTCATCAGGGGATTGCCCTTACACCTCAGCAGGGTCCCAGAGACAGCCAAAGTAGATATAAGCCCAGGTATTGGTTCTTCTGAGGGCTACAGAGATCCATAGGTTCTATGGTCATGGCAGATGGAGTTCAGCACCATGTCAGTTGGCCCTACTTTGGAGTTTGTGTTCCTGAGTGTGATGGAGTTGGACTCAGATATGATCTTTGTTCACAAGCCTCTCCTGTCACTTTTACTGGACCTGTGGTTGGTGCTGGGGTTTGGTATATACTCAGGGGTCCTGAATCTCTGGACTGTGCATGTGATAGCCAGGCCCTGAGCCTCAAGAGACTTGCAAATCCTACCCTCTGGTTTATTGGACTTACCCCAGCCAGCTAACAGGGAGGTGAAGAAGGTCAACACTGCAAGCAGAATTGCATCCATCATCCATGTGGGATCTAAGCCCCTTCTCAATATAGAGGTGGAGTAGACATAACCGTCCCAGGGTCCACAGGATAGGGAGGATAGAGTATGGATTAGAGTGGACTTACTGATATTCTATTCTGGAACTATTGTGATTAGTAGTGGAAGAAAATGTAGCACTGATGTGGAGAAAGTGGCCATGGTTGCTGCTGAGGGTAGGGAGAGGGAAGAGATATGATATGGGGGCATTTTCAGGACTTGGAGTTGTCTTGGGTGGTACTGCAGGGATAGCTGCTAGACATTGTATGTCCTGCCATGGCCCACTGGGTGGACTGGGGGAGAGTGTAAACTATACTGTAAACCACTACCCATGTGGTGCAGCAGTGCTCAAAAATGTATTCACCAAATGCAATGAATGTCCCATGATGATGAGAGAGGTTGTTGATATGGGAGGAGTGGGGTGAGGGGCTGGGGGGTATATGGGGACCTCATATTTTTTTTAATGTAACATTAAAAATAGATAAATAAAGACAAAAATATATAATAGAAAAAAATTTTTCACACAATTTAGAATTGCTATCTTTTACAATTATGGAATAAACACAATGTTTCCAGTTTACCAGGAAGATTTTTTCCCCCTCCTTACATAAAGTTTCTTTAAAAGAAAAAGAAGAGGGGGGTTGGCCATGAAGCTTCAGAAGTTTTCTAATCCAGCCATTTGGTAGAGAAATCAGAACACCAATCTTTCTCCCCAAAGGCTTATTATAATCTGTTTCAAACTATAAAACCAAGGAAAGCCTTTTCCCAGGACCATTTTACTCAGAGGTCAGATATTGGGGAAGAACTGAGGGAAAGGCAAAACTCACAGAACATAATCCAAGAAAATATATGACATGTAAGCAGAAGAAATTTAGAGCTCTGCCCTTCATAAAATCCATGATTCAGGCATAAAATATCTTCAAGGGGAATACACATACTGAGACCACAAGAAAAGAACCCTGTTTTCAACCTTCTAGAAAAAAATGGACTCTTTAAAAATTGTATTCTGCTTTGAAGCTAAATTATTTTAAAACGTAGTTAATACAGTTGGCTATAACAAAAAAGGAGAACTTTCTAGGAGTAATGCTTCCATAACTTGTTGAGCTGCCGTTTTTGGTTCTTTTATTTTTTTTGAACTAGAAAGAAAGTAATTTTAAAAACACACAGTAGGAGCTACCTGTAAAAGAACACCGTGAAAATTAGACAGCTGCTGCCCATTAGTTTAAACCTTTTTAATTTCATTAATTCCTTAATTGATTTCATTAACTTACTGACATCTACTTGGTGTCAAGCACCCAAATATTTCTCAAAGGGCTCCTAATCAGTAACACTGCCAAGAGGATCTGAGAGCACTTCTGTCTCGTAGGATTCTGAGGTGCAAGTGACAGAAATCTCAACCTCACATGGCGTAAGCAAAAAGGGATTTTATCTTCAAACTTACCCCCTCAAAGACCCACTTTCCTCTGGACAGAGCCAGTTCCAGCTGGGTTAAGTCAAATAGAAGGGCTCAGACCTGGAAAGACCAAGTGCCATTTGAAACAAGACTTATAACCAAATGGATTTAGACGGTCCCAGCGTAGATACTGGTGAAGGGCTCATTCCCGTCATCTTGACAGAGGCTTCCAAATAAGGAGAGAACAAAGAGATGGGCTCATTCAGACGAGTTTGCTATATTGGTTGCACAAAAGGACATTTAAATATGAATAAAGATCTTAAAATTGTATGCACCTTGGAAAGATTTTTAGTGTGCCAGCTTCCACAGTGAAGAATCTTCTTATTTCCAACTTTGCTGGAAAATTTAAGTCCTTTCTCACACGGGAAATAGGGCCCTTGACACACATATCAAACATTTCCTGTATCGAAGGTTGTACTCTGAAAAATACAGGCTTTGAGAAATCTGCTTTTTAAAGGAGAAAAAAAAATAAGTCAGGCTTCCTATATCAGGATTTTTTAAAATCCAGTTTAGGTCAAGGTAAGGAAAACATCTTGATGATTTTAGATAGTCTTGAATGCCTATAATTGGAGAGATTGTTGGGTTCCATCTACCTATGTAATTGTTAGAACAGCAGATTTGATTGGCATCTTTTAAAAAATCCCTGAGGGGGATAATGAAGCTAAAATAGTTGGTGACACAGAGCTATGGCTACTTAAGAAATGAGAGTGCTGCAAATTCTTGGAAAAGGCAGAGAAACAAAAATGGAGCCCATTTTTGCTCAGGGGAAACTACAAAGCGTCTGCCAGCAGCCAACACTCATAAATAAAAAGGCAGGCACTTGAGAGTTTTGCAGAGGGTTCATATAATTTATTTTGGTACGATGACCCTGGATGTGTAGGCTTAAAAGAACATGTACTGTTCAACAAGAGGACAGTTCCAGGATTTACTTCAACACCACCTTAAAATAACCTCAACCCAAAATACTCTTTTCAACTAGTGCAAATAAGAGAAACATAGGAAGAAAGATATGAAAAGGAAAATAAATTAAGAACAGATGCTGGGCCCATTGTAATTCAAAGAATATATGGAAGGAGTGACTGGTAGAGATAGTTGGGTAAAAAACAACAGAGGCATTATAAGTAGTACCAAATTGGAAGAATCAGAACTTGCTTTGAAGCAATACAGAAAGTCAAAAGCTTGTTTTATTATGATGATTTTCCTCCAAAAACATTTATAAAATTCTAAAATGCTTCTGAATTTGGCATATTTTTGAGTAAGTTACCAGTAGTAAAGGACTAAACTGTCAACTTATATAACTCCTTGGGAACTATGGGGAAACATTCTTCCAGAGGCACGTTGTGCCAAGTGGAACTTAACTGCTGGTCCAAAGAGAGGCGACAGAGAGAGCCACGTCTTACCCCGACTCCCCTCACGCTCTCCTACCTAGAGTCAGCGCCAGATGAGCAAGGGGGACAGCCTGTCCACCAGGACAACGCCAGCTTCCAGCTAATTCTATATTCCCACGCCTCGCCCCTGGGCTCCAAAGCCCCCCAGGACAGAGTCTGTGAGGGGCACCGCACTTCCTTCCTCCTCTTCCAGGATGGCCCTCGAGAGCTCCTCGCTGCCATTCTGGAGTGCCTTGTCGACATAAAGTGGTGGAGGCCTCTTCTGGGGTCCAATCCATAAGGCTGCATCACCGCTCTCTTTACAGTGGATTCTGAGGTGGCCCAGACCAGTGAGGATGCAGTTCGCCCAGCACAGCATGACCCTCCAACCTAGCACCCAAGGACCACACCTCAAACAAGGCCTTCGTGAACCACCCCAGTCCAGGGGGATCTTTCTCCCACCTCCAAGTTACTGAGACACTTCCCAGTCTGGGGGGATCTTTCTCTCACCTCTGAGTTACTGAGACACTTCCTAGTCCGTGGGGATATTTCTCTTGCCTCCGAGTTGCTGAGACACTTTCCAGTCCAGGGGGATCTTTCTCTCACCTCCGAGTTGCCGAGACACTTCCCAGTCCAGGGGGATCTTTCTCTTGCCTCTGAGTTGCTGAGATACTTCCCAGTCCAGGGGGATCTTTCTCTCGCCTCTGAGTTGCTGAGACACTTCCCATTACTATTAATTTCCCATGTACCCCATGCTGCCTTCTTGCATTTACCACTGTTACTCTCCCTAGGATGTATATGCTCTAGGAAGCACCAGGTATTTTATTTCTAATAACGCAGGCAGACACTGACATGAGAGCGAAACAGGAGGCACAGCCCTTGGCTGACAGACACCCTGAAATGAGTCGCAACTTCAGAGCACAGCAGTGGCCCCGGACGCAGGGTCCTTTAGGGCAGGCACCATGTTTTTTTCATCTTTGTATCCTAAGACTAGCAAATGCATGTGCTAAAATACTTGTCTAGAGAAAAAAAATCCAAAATAATATGATACAAACAAAATATGTGGGTACTCATGTGTAGAAAAGAGAAAATACTTGTCTAGAGAAAAAAATCCAAAATAATATGATACAAACAAAATATATGGGTGCTCATGTGTAGAAAAGAGGGGTATCTGGCAGGACCACTTCATTCCTGAATTTGAATTTTCAGCCAAGAAGGTGAAAACTATCCGATTGTGGAAGACGTTGAAGTAGAGGAAACAAAGAGCAAAACAACCTCCTCGGCAGAAGGACAAACTGGGGACGTAGCTAAGACAGAGAGAACGTTGGAGACCAGGAAGAAAGGTAATGCTGAGAGGTCTCAGCGCATTTCCTTGTCCTTCCCTCGCCCAGCACTCGTGCCACCTCCACCCCGGGCCCGGCACTTTCCTGGGTGCTGGGATGGTGCAGTGGACAAGACAGGGTCACTGCTTCTCTGGTGCTTCTGTGCTTTTGGGGAGAGATGGGGAGGGAAAGCAGCAGTAAAAAGATGAAGCGAAGCGGGCCTGTGTATGCGGATGAATACAGCGTGTGCAAGGGAGCGTGTGCCAGAGGGTGGCACGAGGAGCTGAAGAGGGCGAGCAGCAGGGTATGGAGAGATGTCCGCTCTAATGAAGAGAGCGGGTACTCCATAGAGAACCAAAGGCCTCGGCTGACGGTGAATAAACCTTTAGTGTATTTTAAAGAATTGAGCACACTGATGAGGAGAAAGTGGGCACGGGAATTGCTGAGGGCAGGGAGAAGGAAGAAGAGGTGTGACGTGGGGGCATTTTCAGGACTTGGAGTTGTCCTGGGTAGTACTGCAGGGACAGATGCAGGACACTGTATGTCCTGCCATAACCCACTGAATGGACCGGGGGAGAGTATGAACTACAATGTAAACTATTATCCATGTGGGGCAGCAGTGCTCCAAAATGTATTCACCAAATGCAGTGAATGTGCCACAGTGATGAAAGAGGTGGTTGACGTGGGAGGAGTGGGGGCTGGGGTCTGGGGTATGTGGGTACCTCTTATATTTTTTAATGTAACCTTTTTGGTGATCTCTGTATCTCCAAAAAACTACAACAAAAAATGCTTAAAAAAAAAAATGAATTGCAGCGTGTTTCTTTCCTTACTAGAGCATAAGGTCCAGGAAACTTGTTCACCACTGGACACCTGGTACCTAGAACAGTATGTGGACTGCAGGAAGCACTCAAGAATAGCTGCTGGTGAACAAGGGCATGAGAAACGCATGCAGGGTGTCTCTGAAGCTATCCACTCAGGTCAAGGAGGCCGAATCTCTTTCTTGAGCCACCGCTACTCCAACGGGCAGAGTGGTGTTTGGGGCCTCCCCCCTCGCCAGCCTCAGTGTGCACTCAACTGCACTTGGAGCATCCAAAACACTCGTGCTTTGCTACATGCACTATGGAATGAAACGCCTACCTTTCTGCACAGCGTGGCAATAAATTTATTTCTCTGGGAATCTGTGATAAGCAATGTTGTTTTAATAAATGAAAACGAGGAGAAAAGTACACGGACAATTTTTATGAAGTTGTCATAGGCTGCCATGACACGAAGTAGGAGTTATTTTTAAGCTATTTTAATCGGCTGTGGGAGGAAGGGGGGATTTATGTCTTGGGAAGTACTTTTACTCCCCAAGGCTTCAACTAGCTGTCCACCAGGGGAAAGGGCATTTGGAAAAAAAACAGCTTGGACTGATCCTGGCTGAAGAAATATGGTACAAAATGAGCTTCTTGGACTCCCTCTGAGCACAAAGTAAGAATACAAAACTGAGCCATCGCCCTGACAAAGTCACAGAATCCTTTCGTGCATACTTTACAGCTTGTCCTGTTCGGAATGGAAAAACCAGTAATATAAGCTTTTGCTAAGGATGAGAAAATGCATGTGCATCAGCTCTGTGAAAACTTGCCTATCAGACACTGCCTGAGTGCAGGGATCCGACAACAGTGATAACAAAGTGAGATCGATTGGGAAGTACTGGAATTTATTAATAAAAAAATAGTGTCCAAGTGGACACACATAGGATGCTGCAGTTTCATGTCTTTCTCACTCGTCACGAGCTTTCAGAATTTCTAGGTGTCTCATGCCTCAACTGCATTCTTTATGAGCTGCAAATGCCACACAAACACTACCATGTCGTTTTCTTCAACTCAACAGTCAAAAAGCGTTGCCCCGTTTCTTCTCTGCACTTCCTCTTCAAAAAAGACTCTCTCAGGAATCCAGGACGACACTGCTGAGGCATGGACTGTGGGGACACAAGCCACTGGGACACTTTCTGTCTAAACCTTGATGCCTTTCTCAAAACCTATGTGTTTGCTGAGATCAATGTTTTTATTAAGAAAACGAAGCTCTCAAGTGTGGGTGGGAGTGAATAAGGAATGGATTACAAGAATGCACTCTTGGTGGACTGCCTTCAGAGAAAAAGCAGTGAAACGGATTGTGTGGGACAGCGGAGCTGGTGAAGGTGAAGGCCAAATAAAATGTTTGGATTAAGAAAGTTCTTTTTATTCTCAAATTTCCTAGAAATTCTTTCAGCATAGAAAGCTGTGGTCGCTTTGTTTGGCAATGATGATGGGAAAAGTGCTAAAATGTACAAAATGCCATTGCATTCAATGCTTTAACTGGATTCTCTCATTTAGTTCTCCTAATGAGTGATAGATGAGGAAACGAAGAGCTCACGTGACTCATTCTAGATCCCATACTGATCTAGGATAATTAACACTGTCTGCTACTAGCATAAGGATAAAACAGAGATCAATGGAATAGAACTGAGAGTCTGGAAATAAATCCATGCGCCCGCAGTAAATTAATTTTAGACAAAGGTACCAAGATCATTCAGGGGAAAAGAACGGTCCTTTCAATAACTGGTGCTGGGACAACTGAATACCCACATGCAAAAGAATGAATTTGGACCCCTACCTCACACCATACACAAAATTAACTCAAAATGGTCAAATGCCTAAATATAAGAGCTAAAAACTATTAAAATCTCTTCAAAGAAAACACAGGTACTTCTTGATCTTGGGTTAAACAATGGCTTCTTAGACATGATGCCTAAACCACAAGTAACCAAAGGGAAAAATAAATTGAACTGCATCAAAATTTAAAATGTTGGTGCTTCGAAAGACACCATCCAGAAACTGAAGAGGACCCACAGAACAGGAGAAAACATCTGTCAGTCAAACACCTGATAAGGGACTTGTACCCAGAACACATAAAGGGCTCTTGCAACTCAGTAATAAAAAGGCCAATGACGCAATAAAAAGTGAGCAAATGATTTGAAAAGACTCTTCTCCAAAGAAATACGAATGGCCATTAAGCACATTAAAAGATGCTCAGCAACGTTATTAGGGAAATGCAAATCAAAGCCACCATGAGATAACACTTCATACCCGCTAACATGGCTAAAATAAGAAAGACAGAAAACAAGTGCTGGTGAGGATGTGGAGAAATTGGAACCCCAAGCATTGGAGAACAATGTAGCAGTTCCTCAAACGTTCCACATAGAGTGACCCACGACCCAGCAGTTCCACTGCTACTGGACTACACCCAAGAGAAACCTGCACCCAAATGGTCACAGCAGTGTTACAACAGCCCAAAATAGGAAACAATGCACACTGACAAACAGACTTTTAAAATGTGGTCTAGCCATAGAATGCGATATTGTTCAGCAATAAAAAGGCTTATACATGCTCAGCCATAAAAGACCACATACGTGTGACGCCATTAAATGAAAGGTGCCAAGCGGGTAAGTCCATAAAGACAAAGTGGATCAGCGGTTGCTCAGAACTGGGGGTCAGGGGAAGGAGAGCAGGGACTGCTCTGGGCATGGGGTTTCTTTCTGGAGTGATGAAAATGTTCTGGGAATTCGATGGTAGTGATGGTGGCAAAACTGTGGATCTACAAAGAGATGCGAACGATTTATTTTTAAGGGGCTGAATTTTACTGTATGTGAATTATATCTCCATAAAGGCACTATTAAATACATATGCGCATACACTAAAATCACCAATTATTAAAATGAAAAGAGATATAAGTAGATAATTCAAAAGAGGAACAAAGTAAACATATTTTTTAAAACTTTTTCAACCTCACTAGGAACCAACCACCATAAAAAATGCAATGAAAGAATGAAGTGCTGCTCCACCCCTTAAACTGGCAAACGCACTCTAGACTCTGTTTTCTGAAAATACAAACTGATACAGCCTTTTTGGACAGCCATTTGGTAACATAGGCCAATGATAAAAATATCCATCTTCTTTGACATAGCAATTCCATCTAGGACTCCATCCTTAATGAGTAATTTGTAACAAATAAACTGGGGAAATGCCTAATGTGATAATGACACTTCCACAGGATAAAGACCACAAAAGTCATCTAAAAGTATGTTCTTGAAGAGCACATTATGGTAAGTAAAAAGAAGCATCCTACAAAACTGACCCGGGTGATCATAAATTCTGAACAAACAAAATCTTTGCATATTCATCCAAAGACAAAAGTGCCAGAAGGAAATATATGCAAATTGTAAAAGCAGCTAATTTCTCTAATTCCGTATTACCTTCATGACTTTGAAAATATTTTTGAATGAAGATAAGAGATAACACTAAGTGCTGATGGTGTAATGATGGGCAACCTTCTCATGACTCACTTGGTCTCTCCATCACAGACCTTGCAAATGAGATCACAGTTTTCAAACGAGGGGTATGGAATTTTGTAAATTACAAATTGGTGAGCTTGATATGAATGCCAGGCACAATTCTAAAATGGGCCCTTCAGCAGAACTCTGTAGGAACCCAAAAGAGAAACGCGCACTCTGCAGGGACACCGCAAAACTTGCTGGTCACTTAAGACTACGTTGTTGCTTTCTTGGATGAGCTATTTGGAGAGGTGATAAACAGTGCACTTATCAAATAGTAGCTGGCACCAAACGGAGAGCTAGTAAATCTGCTATCAGATCAGGATCCTGAGAGATGGAGCCAGCGGCTGAAGCACTAAGAGGTCTCAGCAGCCCAATCCTGCTTCCTTCTGGGATGCGATCGTGGTGGTAACAGATGGCTAATTAAAAAGCCAACAGCACCCCATGAAGAGGAGTAGTAAATAGATGTGTGTCAGAACCCAGAAAGAGAAGACGAGACTAAGGCCAAGGAGATAAGAGCCAGCGGAGACAAGTGTGCGATGCGTCCTCCCAGGAGAAGATGCGGGACACGATTTCATAGAACCCCTCACGGGTTCTGGCCCCAGGAAGCCCACCCTGAGGCCCCGGCAAGCGGCTCCACGCTGGACACAAACACAGGGTGGTTACGGCGCTCCATCTCTCCCAACTCAACCACACCTCAGGTCCTGGCTAAGTACCGGCCGCTCAGTGAGTAAAGTGACCGGTCACTCAATGAGCGAAGTGGCCAGGGCGCGAAAGGGACTCAAAACCAGCAACCACTGACGGGCTGCCAGGGCGCGAGGCGTCACGCTCAGCACGCAGGTGGGAAGGGAGAGGGCGGCAGGTACCGTGCTTGCGGGGTATTTCCTAGGAGGAGGACTGGGGTCTCGGGCCATCCTCCAGAGGACAGGGCCAGGCCGAACAGGAGCGCCTCAGGGAGATGTTGACTAAACGTAAGGACGCCCGCACGGCTGGAGGGACGCACTGCGTGTGGCGCGCAGGACGGACAGCGAGCCCTCTGCCTCCAGGGCGACTCAGGCCTCCTGCCGGGGTTCAGGGGAGCCTGAGGCCGAACCTGCTCGCTCTCTCCTCAGGTGCCTGAGACGCCCCAGGCCTCCTGACCGGGCAGAAGCCTCGACTCCTTCAAGAGACAAACACATTTGATTTCCAAACAGCTGAGCTGTGAGAAAGGACTCCTCTTCAGGCGGCGGACTTGGCCCAGTGGTTAGGGCGTCCGCCTACCACATGGGAGGTCCGTGGTTCAAACCCCGGGCCTCCTTGACCCGTGTGGAGCTGGCCCATGCGCAGTGCTGATGCGCGCAAGGAGTGCCCTGCCATGCAGGGGTGTCCCCCACGTAGGGGAGCCCCACGCGCAAGGAGTGCACCCCGTAAGGAGAGCCGCCCAGCGCGAAAGAAAGTGCAGCCTGCCCAGGAATGGCGCCGCCCACATGGAGAGCTGACACAGCAAGATGACAGCAAAAGGAAACACAGATTCCCGTGCTGCTGACAACAGAAGCGGACGAAGAAGATGCAGCAAATAGACAACTGGGGGTGGGGTGGGCGGAAGAGGAGAGAAATAAAACGAATAAATAAATATTTAAAAAAAAAAAAAAAAAAGGAACTCCTCTTCAGAGAACTAAAGATCTTCTCTGCAGCTTCCAACCCTTACGTCCGCTCTTGGGATTACAAAGCACTGCTCTCAACCCGGGGCCAAACGAGAAGAGTTCAAACTCCAATGGCACAGGAGACCCCGTACGAGACGTTTCTCCTTTGACTCGTCTACTCTGGGACTGCACAACAAGAAAACCGTTCCAGCGATTTTCTCAGGAACCCAAATACCTAATAGAGGGGGCAGGTTCAGCAAACTAGAGTCAGGGGGATAATACGAAATAATCCAAAATAGCAAGTAGGAGCTTTTGAATATAAAATAACCCTGGGCACAAGGTACAATTAAAGAGAACAAGGACACTGCTTAATATGCAAAAAGACCATATTTGCACAAATTAGAAGTGAATTTGGAGTACTATAGAGTTTTATGATCCTTGGCTATTTTTCTAAGAAGGTGTTTAAATGTATAATAATAAAAATCTATATTCCCTTTTGATACAAACCTATCTATTCACACCATTTAAGTAATGATTTCCAAACTGCATATTCTATAACATAAATCAGTCCAGTTTGCTGGAGGTATATGAAGTAGGATTTGGTTGCTAATATACAAAATATATTTTTTATTTAGTTATTTAAAGATTTATTTATTTCTCTTCCCTTCCCCCCAGTTACCCCAGTTGTCTGCTCTCTGTGTCCATTTGCTGTGTGTTCTTCTGTGTCCATTTCTATCCTTATCAGCAGCACTGGGAATCTGTGTTTCATTTTTTTTGTTGTGTCAGCTCTCTGTGTGCGGCGCCATTCCTGGGTAGGCTGCACTTTCTTTCGCGCTGGGCAGCTCTCCTTATGGGGCGCACTTCTTACGATTGGGGCTCCCCTATGCGGGGGACACCCCTGAATGGCAGGGCACTCCTTGCGCACATCAGCACTGCATATGGGCCAGCTCCACACGGGTCAAGGAGAACTGAGGTTTGAACTGTGGACCTCCCATGTAGTAGGCGGATGCCCTATTCATTGGGCCAAGTCCGCTTCCCCTAGTATACAAAATATAATCAGAAGTTCCTCAAAAAAGTTAAACAAATTGCCATATGACCTCACAATTCTACTCCTAGCTATATGCCCAAGAAAAACAAAAACATGTTCACACAAAAGGCTTTACTCAAATACTCGCAGCAGAATTATTCAAAATAGCCAAGAGGTAGAAACGACTCAAATGTGCCTCAGTTGAACAGACAAAATAAGGTAGATCCACAGATGGAGTATGATTCAGCCCTAAAAAGGAATGAAGTGCTGCCACTTACTACACTTTGGACGACCTTGAAAACCTGCTGCTGAGAGAGAAACCAGACACAAAGCGCACAGACTGTATGATCCCACTTAGGATAAACGTCCAGAACAGGAAAATCCCTAGAGACAAAAAGGAGACTGGAAGTTGCTAGGCACTGGAGAGAGAGGTAAACAGAGAAAGACTGCTCAGGGGTGCAAGCTTCTTTCGTGTTTGCGCCAGTGTCCTAGAATTAGAGTGAGGACTGCGGTACCACATGGCGACTGGACCGAAAACCACCCAACTCTACACTTTAAAGTGGTTAAAATGGTGAATTTTACATTATATTAATTCTATGTCCATAAGAATATAAAACCTCTCTCTATATATATACATATATATGATACAGTGACATCCACAAGTACATAGCATTAATACCATTAAAACGGTCACCATTCTGTGCCCAGCTGTGGGTACATGGCACCCACATGTACTGGATTAGTAAAGCAAATTCTAAAAACAGAAGTGCTGAAAACAAGAGCTCTTCATTCCTTCAGCCACTCCATCATCAATTTATCCGCTGCGTGCTTACTGGGTTCTGGGAACACTCGGCGAACAAGATGGGTTCCCTTCCCCCATGGGGCTTCCAGTCTAGCAAGGGAGCTTGACATTCAACTAAGGATTTAGAAAAAATAATAAATAAGAATAGAAATAGAAAACGTGTCACGGGGAGCAGAAGGGGACATACAGGGTTCCAGGACAGAATGCAACAGGATAGCCGAGCTGATTTAGACGGGGGAGTCGCGGCAGCCTCGCCGAGGGAATGGCGTTTCCTAGAAACTAGAAAGACGAGCGACTTAGCAGGGTGAAGAGTGAGGGTCGAGAGGAGAAGTGCTGAGGCAGAAGACCTGGCACCTCTGAGAACCGTGGAGGCAGGTGGGAACAACGAGCAGGCAGTGCAGGGGCAGGGGCAGGGGCCAGTGCACCCAGGGCTCGCGCCGCCTTCCATCCTAGAAACAAAAGGAAGCCACCCGAGGACTGTGGCCAGAAGCAGCCTGATGGATTCGTGTCGTAAAGGCATAGCCCAGGCTTCTCTGTGGGAACGGCAGCGAAGAAGAAACGAAGAGGCTATTGGACGATGGCTGGGACCAATGTCTCAGGGTGGAAAGGAAAAGCAAGCAGACGCTCTCCAGGTCAGCACATACTCTACTCTAGAACACAAATTTGCACATGTGGGAAAGACCAAAGCATAAGAGTTCGACGTCACCTAGCCTTCTCGTCAGTCCAGGGCCAGGCCAAATCCTACAAACACTTCAAGCTCTTTCTAGGGCCCTTTTCCATATAAATAAGGAGCACTTGAACCGGAATTATCCCTAAGCTTCCAACAGAACAATTCCATACCAGCCAAGCATCAAAACGGTAAAGGAAGCCAGACAACGAGGAGGAACCAAAGTTCACCACAGTGAGCCCAGGCGACGTATGGTGCCCTCACCTTGACCCTGGTCGTGGAGCATCTTTTTTTCCTACAGAGGAACCATTCTGGGAGAGAAGCACCCTGCTTAGTGTTATGTTCTTTTGAAGGCTTTGGTTAAACACACATACGCACACACGCACACACGAAACACGTGCAAGGCGCTGCAGGTTATTCATGTGCATCTGTCCCCTTAAACTGCACTCGGGAGATGAGAGCAGAACAGGGAGGCTGTGGCAGAGGGTGCACCCTTTATAAAGAGTGAATGAATGAGTTTTCACCGTACTACATGCAAACACTTCTCTTCCTCTCAAAATAAAACCCCGAGACCCACAAGGTAAACACTGCTCGAGCCCAGTGCCTGAAATCCAAGGCCACCTCCCTGCTCAGTCCCCACCGGGTGTCACGGCAGTAAGCAATCCAGGTGAGCACGACCATCGCATTTACGTATTTTACGCAAGTGGCGTGTAAATAATCTTGGTTCTCTTTTTCGGTTGTATCGTGAGGATCAATTTATACATAAAAATGAAAAATAAAAGGAGGATGTTGTTTAACCTCAAAGGATCATTTCTGTCCTTATCAGTGCACTTGCTTTAAGCTCCCGTGAAGTTGTAATTTTTATTACGGAATATCATGTTTACACAACCGGGTGGCAGCTCTCCCCACACCTCTGGCCTCCAGGCCTCCTGTCAGGACTGGCTCTTGCGAGAGGCTCCCTCACCTGGGGGCACAGCCCAGCTCCCCCCACGCCCCCCACCCGTCACCTTCCATCACTATAGGACAAGGACTAACTCACTCCCGTCTTCCCTTCCAGCCCGAGCATTCCTTGAGGACCGATTTTTATACCCATCTTGGTGCTCCCGGCACAAGACAGGCTGGCACGGGAAAGTTCTCAAGCACGTGTGGAGCGAGGTGAGCCCTGGTCCGAGGGCCCCACTCCTGCCCCATGCCAGGCTGAAGGGAAGGGAACTGCCCACTTAACGCCCTGCAGGGCACAGAGGGCATCTGGGAAGGCCCATGTGAAGGGGACGCGAGGCGCTCCCTCGCTGCTCAGCTCTGCACACGTGACTTTGCACGGGACAAGTCTGAATCAAGACTAGAAAAGACCTTTCCTCCCAAAAGCCAAGTTCTGTAAGAAAAGGGCACACAGTGCCACGCCATGCCGCCCTCACTGTTGGGCGGATGACATCTTTACACAGGGTCCCCTCCTTCATGAAAGAGAAAGGACGCCCTTGGCAAGGGCAGACGGAGTCCGTGAGTTAAATCCGCCCTTCTGGAATAAATTATTTAGTACCACTTAAACCCGGAAAGCTTCCAGCCACCTGTCTTGTGGTTTATGGCACTCTGCTCTCAGTTTACACTTTCCCGATGGTGAAGCAACAATTTAATTCCAGCACAATTTAAATTTACTGCTGGAACTGACTTTCCCTAGCAAAGCAAATAATGCGTTCTTCCATGAGCTCCTTTAAGAGCTGCTTTTACAGAGATGCCTGGGAACCGTTCCAGAATTTAGGGGGGATTCTTCCTGCTGGACATCAGGCAAGGCCGTTGCCCCTGCGGAAGGAGAGGGGTTCCTGGTGGCAGCTGCCAGGGGCCAGAGGGCACCGAGAGCACCCTGGAAAGGCAAGGAGCACGGGCTAGCTGTCAGGAGTCCCGGGAGCTTGGAAAGCGTCCTTTCACCCGCTCAGGGGTTGAGCACCCAGAGCGTGACCCACCTTTCCCGTCCCCCGCTGCCTCCCCAGCGCCAGCGGGAGTGGAAGGGCTGGCTGCGCCCAGCGCCTCCGGGTGGGAGCACGGCCGCCGTTCCTGGGGGCACAGACCGGTGTGGATGCAAACAAACAAGCTGCGTCCTTCTCCCCAGGGAACAAAAGGAAAGGCAAGAGGGAGCACTTGGTCTAAAGGGAGGCGGTGGTCAGCTCTGCGCCCACCGCCCACGGCGGGAGGGGAAGGCCGAGCTTAGGCCTCTGGGTGCCAGGGCTTCCAGCGCTCCAACTGCTCAGAGCAGCCGACAGACAACAGGGGACAGCCCAGGGCCAGCCCGAGAGGGAGCGTCTGCCAGCACCAGGCAGGCCCCTGGGCCGCCCCGCCACCGCACGCCCAGCACGCCCGCGGCCACCGCACACCTGCTGCCACCGCACGCCCGCTGCGCATCCCCAAGGACAAAAGCTGTGCCCCGCGGCCCACACCAGGCCCGAGGCAGCACACCGAGCCGGGGGCGGCGCGGGGGGGGGGCGCCCAGCAGGCCCCTCCTTTCTCCCGGGGAACCCTTCCTCCCGGGCAGCCCCCTCTCCGGGCAGCCCCCCTCCCCGGGCAAGCCCCTCCTCGCGGGGAGACCCCTCCTCCCGGGGAGACCCCTCCTCCCGGGCAGCCCCCTCCTCCCGGAGAGCCCCTCCTTCCGGCAGCCCCCTCCTCCCTCCTCCTGGGCAGTCCCCTCCTCCCCCCTCCCAGGTAGCCCCTCCTCCCGGGCAGCCCCCCCTCCCCAGGCAGGCTCCCCCTCCCGGGGAGCCCCCTCCTCCCTGCAGCCCCCTCCTCCCGGGCAGCCCCCTCCTCCAGGAGAGGCCCCTCCTCGCGGGGAGCCCCGTCCTCCCGCAGCGGCCCCAGCCCCGCAGCCCCCCGCAGCCCCCGCGGCCCCCCGCGGCCCTCCGCGGCCCCCCGCAGCCCCCCGCAGCCCCCCGCAGCCCCCCGCAGCCCGGAACAGCGAGGCCCGGCCTCCCGCGGATCGGCAGCCCTCCTCCCCGCTGCCCTGCCAACCCCCTCCCCTCCCCTCTCCCTCCTCCCCTCCTCCCTGTCCCCTTTTCCCCTCCCCCTCGCCACCCCCCCCAGCCCACCCACCTTGGGCGTGCGGATGTGCTCCATGGCTCGCGCGCTGCGGCTGCGGCTCCGGCGGGCGCGGCCTCCGCACCTGCCGCGTGCGCAGCGCCGTGGGCGGGGCGCGGGCGGGGGGCTCGGCGCGGGCCGCGGGGCGCGGGGCTGGCTCCGCCTCCAGGTGCGGCCCGCGCGCTCCCCGCCCGCGTCGCCGCCGCGCCCCGGGCCCGGGCCGCAGCTGGGGGGCGACTGTGCCCCGAGACCGGGGCGGGGGCCTGGGCCGGGCGAGGCCACGCGCGCGGGGGGCGCCCCGCGGGGTCGGCGTCTCCCCCGCCCGCGGGCCTGGGTGCGGGGTGCAGCCTGGCTTCGCTCTCCCCGAGCCCGAGGTCGCGTGCCCCGCGCGCGTGGCGAGCATCGCTGGCCGTTTCCAGCGGCTGCTGGTCGCTCCCCCCGCTGTCCCCGTTCACCCCGTCAGCATCAGCCGCTGGGAAGGCGGGAGACGCTCACCCGCCGCCGCCCTCCTAGATTTAGGGGAACCCCGCGCCGCTGCTGGATTCCGGCTCTCGCGTTTGTCCTGCTCGCCTCGTTTCTCTGTCCCACCGGGTTGCGCGTTCCCGGGCGGCGGGTACATTCGTGTCCCTGTCCCCGGCACCGCTGTCCTAGGGCAGGCCACCAAGTTAATGCGTTTTTTTTTTTAATTAGTAAAACGTCGAGTTTAGGTTAACATGTCCGGATCCCCTTCCCCATCTCTCGTTTCGCCCTCCTGTTTCTCGGGGCAGCACTTGGTACCCAAAGCGCCCTCTGCGCAGGAGGAAGCTGGCCCGGGGTTCCTGCCTCATCGCAGGAGCACAGGAGTGGGGCGCGGGGCGTCCCTAGCCGGGGCTGGGGGCCCTCGCAAGAGCACGGAGCTGCTCGCCCTCGTGGGTCGGGCTGTGGCCCTCAAATCTGTGTCCCCTGGAACGCGCGGGGCCTCAGGACGGGGCCCGGTTCGGGGCAAGGGACTTGCCGATGTGATCGAGGATCCCAAGTCGAGATCAGCCTGGACTCTCCATGGGGGGGGGGGGCTGAAACCCGCGGCAGGGTCCCCCTGAGAGAAAAGGGCGAAGAAGTGGACCTAGAGAGGTGGCCCTGCTGAGGAGCACCCGGCGCCCTGCAGCCCCAGGCCATGGGAGGGCCCCGCCGGGTCCCCTGGATCTCGGGGACCAGCCCTGCCGAGTCCAGAACTAGGAGGACACATTCCTGTCGTTTGTGGCCACTTGACTGTCAGCCTGAGGACGCTCGCACCCCTACCTAGGGGGTCTCAGGGTACTGCCCGCCCCGATTTCCATCAAGGCTGGGAATCCTGCCTCTGTTTTCAGGGACACCTGAGATGCCTCCCAGTCCTGGAAGGAGGAGTTTGCAAGGCTCTCCCATCCTCTGCTGTCAGCTCGTCAGGAGTCTACTTGGCAATGGTTTCTCCCTGTCTTTTAGGAACTGCTGTATGGTACATGTAGTTTTTTTCTAAAGGCATCCTAAACTCCAGTTGGTAGGTAAATAGGCCTAAGCCTGATCCATTTAAATAGCCTAAGGTGAAGGGGACCACAGATTAGTGTTAAAATGTATCTTACGTCAATCATAGTCAAAATGTCAGCGTTAGTTGAAATGAATCAGTAGTTATATTTGAGATTATTAGGATAAAATAACAAAATGTGCTAGAAATAAAATGAAAAGAGGGAAAGGAATCCTTACGAAAAGGCATTTTGGTTTGATCCATCCAAGAGTTTGTCAAGCACCCACCCCCCATGTGTCCCCCAGTCTCTGTCGCTCTCCGGGCTGTAGCCCCGATTGTGTTGATTCTGACCTCTCAGGTACACAGCCTCCGGGGTCCAAGGCTGACTGCTTCTCTGAACCACGACCCAGCGGGGCCGAAGAGGCTGCACCAAGCAGCAGGAGCTGGAGGACCAGGGAGCGGGGGAGCCCATGGGACCGAAGGGGAACGAGCTATCCGTCACTCGGAAATGCTGGGACCACCTGACCGAGGGGCCTGTGCAGGGAGCTGGGGCGGGACCTGGGAGCTGAAAGGGGACCCGGAGGAGAAGGCATTACGTTCTGCAGTTGAGAGATGGAGAGCACCAAGGAAAGGAAAGGTGAGCCAGTTAAAATGGTGGCAGAGCGTGTGACAAGGCCAGCCGGAACCTTAAGGAAATGGGTCTGCGTCCTGTGTTTTCCCTCTAATTTCGTCAATGTCGTGGATAGGCTTGGGATCATGAACTTGGTTCTTGAAGTTCGATCTCTGGTGTGTCTGGGATGAACCATGGGCACTTGGGGTGGATGTTGCATCTGAGTCTTCACCGAGCAAAACTCTCTCCATCTGACCCCGGAGTCAAGAAGTGAAAAAGGGAGAAAAAAAAAATCTTATTTTTAGAATGCTACATAATTTACAGATGGATCCACTCTCCGATTTACACGGCCAGCCCATGTCCAGTGAGTTGGGAAAACGGACTATCTCTCTCGTATTTGAGAATCCTGGATGAAAAGTAAGTACCTTCAGCAAGACTGTTTTCACCTTCAGGCTCCACGTCAGGCGAGAGGGCTCAGGGCTGGTCACCCGCGTGGTCAGCTGGCCACTTCTCCTCTTCCCAAGGCTCCGCGCAGGGTCCTCGGGTGATCCTGGGCGAATTTGGGGTTTGCGAAGGGGGTGAACCGTGCCCTGCACGGCCGTGGTTCCGCCTCGTGCCTCCTAATCGCGCAGGAGGCCACCCCACTTCCCACCCCTCTGCGGCTGGGGGGGGCCACAGGGCCAGTCTTGGCCCATGACCAAGAAGTGCCACCAGCCCCGAGCGGCCCTTCGCCGGCCCCTTCCCCTGGCCTGATGAGCTGGCCTTGTGCGTTGAGATTAACGAGAGAGTGATGCTGAGGAACTCACTCCCTAGATGAGGTGACTCCGTCCCAAATCTCGTCAGCATTAGCTTGAAATGAGTCAAGATAGAAACAGACTATCCCTGAGGGACTCCGGAGAGCCACAGCAGATTTTTTTGTGAGTGAAAAAAAAAAAACCACACTGAAACACTCTTTTCTTGTTGCTCTGTGAAGGCACTGAGATTTAAAAGCTAATTTATTACGGGATGGTGTAGCCCATCCTGACTTTATAGAGGAGAGAAATCTGAGAATCAAAACCATATACCATTTCTACCCCCTGCAGCTCTGATTTTTAAAAAAGGGTGTTGATAATGTCTTTAAAGTGATCTAAGAACACATGGCATGCGTCAAACCTAAATGCTTCATTGAGCATTACCAAACTTCTTCTAGAACATCTTAAGAAAGTTTATCACATATTCTAGTTGCAAATAATCTTGCTCCAGGAATTTTAAAATAAGAACTTGATATTAACTGGGAACTTTCCCAAAATCCTGTGATCTTCCGTGGCCTGAGGAAATTTGGATTCTTATCAAACACTTGCAAGACTTTTTCCGGAATATTAACATTTCTCCTGAGACAAGTAAAACTTCTGACTTGGCAATGAAGCCAAAAACAATGTTTCCTCGGGGGGTGATGCTGCTAATGACCACAGACTCCATCAGCTCGCCTCAGCACTGTCACACCCACGTTGTGAGTCGACGAGGACACATCTCTGAACAAGCTCAACTCCGGCAAACATATATTCGCTCCCAGTGTGGCAGGGCAAGAGCTACACTGCGAGTTCTACCTGGTGGAAAAAATCTATCGTCCTCAGCTTCTGGGAGTTTATAAAACCAGGGGTACAAAGTATCAGTGTCTTTTTCAGCCTACCCCTGTGCCAGCACGACATCAATTGCAGGCCTTTCCACACTTTTTCTAGAACCAAATAGTGAACTCTCAGGCAGCATGAAAAGAGCACTCACTCTGAGAACAAGCTATGTTTTCAAATAGTCTCCATCGGGGAAGCGGTTATGAGAACTGATAGAGCATCCACCTACCATATGGAGAGTCCAGGGTTCAAACTCCGGGCCTCATTGACCCGTGTGGAGCTGGCCCACGTACAGTGCTGATGCACGCAAGGTGTGCCGTGCCACACAGGGGTGTCCCCACACAGGGGAGCCCCATGCACAAGGAGTGTGCCCCTCAACAAGAACCACCCCACGTGAAAAAAGCGCAGCCTGCCCAGGAGTGGCGCTGAACACACGGAGAGCTGATGCAGCCAGATAACACAACAAAAAGAGACACAGATTCCCAGTGCCGCATGACAAGAATGCAAGTGAACACAGAAGAACACACAGCAAATGGACACAGAGAGCAGACAACAGGGGGAGAAGGAGAGAAATAAATAAAATAAATCTTGGGAAGCGGACTTGGCCCAATGAATAGGGCATCGGTCTACCACATGGGAGGTCCGCGGTTCAAACCCTGGGCCTCCTTGACCCGTGTGGAGCTGGCCCATGCGCAATGCTGTGCGCGCAAGGAGTGCCCTGCCACGCACGGGTGTCCCCCGTGTAGGGGAGCCCCACGTGCAAGGAGTGCGCTCCATAAGGAGAGCTGCCCAGCATGAAAGAAAGTGCAGCCTGCCCAGGAATGGTGCCGCACACATGGAGAGCTGACACAAGATGACACAACAAAAAGAGACACAGATTCCTGGTGCTGCTGACAAGAATACGAGCAGACACAGAAGAACACACAGCGAATGGACACAGAGAGCAGACAACGGGGTAGGGGTGGGGGGAAGGGAAAAGAAATAAATAAAAAATAAATCTTAAAAAAAAATAAAAATAGCCTCCGGAGTATTACAGATATTATCACGACCAAATGTATGAACTGTGACTCCTTCAGGCTTCATGCACTCATGAACATTAACATCTGAAATCCCCTTGCCCTAAGCCTCCCTTCCTCTACAGAGGCTGCTCTTCCTGATCTTTCCAGGGAACCCGCCCGGATGCCCAAGCAGGTGCCGCGGCTTCTGCTGTCTGGTGGGCGAGGATTCTGCCGCAGCGGGGACAGGAAGCGTGCCCTGGTTTTGCTGGAACCTGCTCTCCTGACGTGGAGCGTCCTCGGCCTTCTGGGTCAGAGCTCGAGGGACCCTCCGTTTGGAGGATTTCCTGTTCAAGAAGGTTCATGGGAGCCTTCTCCTTCTCTTCATGGTCATCAGGCTGGGCCTCCTCGGCGCTGAGCTGGCAGAGCTCTGCTCGGGTGCCCCAGACCCGGCCTGCGCCGTCGGCTGTAGCCGCTGGCAGCGCCGCTGCTCTCGCTGTGCCGGTGGGTGCCCGGCGTGCCTGAGGCGAGCTCTCCCCAGTGTCAGCGTCCTCGTACACCTGCCGCCGCCCCGGGGCCGGAGCGCCATCCACCGCGGGTCTTCTTGTGAGATGGAAGTGAGGACGTTCTTCTTAGGCTCCCTTAAGGCTTGTCCCTCAGTGGGGCTTCGGGGTCGCCGAGTTCAGAGTTCACAGCCTCTCCATCCCTACACCTGCCACCCCCCCAGGGCGTGCCGTCGTTGGCACAGCTCACCCAGCACCGCCGCTCTCCTTCCGAGGCTAGCTTTGCTTTTCCTCTTTTTTTAAAATTTTTCTTTAAAGATTTATTTTATTTATTTTTCTCCCCTTCCCCTCCCCCCCCAGTTGTCTGCTCTCTGTGTCCATTCGCTGTGTGTTCTTCTGTGTCCGCCTGTATTCTTGTCAGCGGCAGCGGGAATCTGTGTCTCTTTTTGTTGTGTCATCTTGCTGCGTCAGCTCTCCATGTGTGCGGCACCAGTCCTGGGTGGGCTGCTCTTTTTTCATGCTGGGAGGCTCTCCTTATGGGGCGCACTCCTTTCACGTGGGACACCCCTATGCAGGGGCACCCCTGTGTGGCACAGCTCTCCTTGCATGCATCAGCTCTGCACATGGGCCAGCTCCACACGAGTCAAGGAGGCCCAGGGGATCAAACCCTGGACCCTCCATATGGTAGATGGATGCTCTATCCATTGAGCCACATCTGCTTTCCAGCTTTTCCTCTTTTTAATAGTCTTTCTCTCTTTAGTCGTATTTTTTTTTCAGCCTTTAAATTGATTTGGGAGAGTTGTGTGGTTATCATTGATTAATAATCTTAAATCCTGAATCTCCTCAGGATATGTGGTTTGTTTCTTTGGCTGGGCCATCTCTTCCTGTTTCCTGGGTGCCTTGTAATTTTTTGCTGATGTCTAGGCATCTGATATGTTGGTGAATTTACTCTGGTCAATTTCTCTCTCTTGCCTATTACTATTTTTTCACAGCTCTTCTTTGATATTTGGGTCATCTTATCTTTAAGATAAGTCTTTAAAATGCCCATCTTAAGTTATCAAAATCACGCCAGGGACTCCCCCATGGGGTGCAGTGCTTTTCATCTCTGACCCCATTTTCACTGTGATGAGTTTCATTCTTTGTGTAGATCGGGTACACTTGTGGTACAACTTGGCATCCAGGGTCTGTTACAGAGTCCCTAAATCTACAGACGTACAAATGTCTGTACAAGGTTAAAGTTTTTGCATTTCAGGGAGCTCCTCAACCCTCATAAAAATAATAATATTCCCATGGACCTCTGGGGACAGAGCATTTTGGCTAACCCCAGCATCTGAAAGCTCCAGTTCAGCTCCTTGTCATATTTAGTTCAGTGAAAATTTAGAATCAATAAATACAAAAATAAAAATACATAGAATTATTAAAATGTGATGTGGCCACATATGGAATACAATATGGACATTAACGGTTTTTGGTAAAGAATGCTTAATCACATAAAAAAATACTCATGAAAAAATTTTAAGACAAAAAACAGGATTCCAAACCGTATATACAGTATGATCCGAGTTGGGTTTCAAAATGCATGTGTATGTGTGTGTTGGTAAAGGGAAAGAAACGCGAAGAAAGCAATAGCTGGAACAATTATATCAGGTGAGTGCCTTTCCTTTCCTTTGTCTTCGTTTCCCTGGTGCCAAAACGAGTGCCCCGCGAGGTGGGCTGGGACAATTCCAGGGGGTTGAAAGATACTGGCTCAGGGTTTGGAGCTAGGAGGGACCCCAAACCGAGGCATCAGCAAGATGACGCCTTCTCCCCGAAGACGGCGGTGTGCGGTGCTGGCTGCCAGCCCTGCGGGGCCCTCGACTCTTCTGCCGCATGGCGATGAAGATGATGACGTTCCCTCATTTCTCCTCAGGTTTCATCCCTTCCGGCTTCCTCCGTGGCGTTCTCTGTACAGCTGAGTTTCATCCTGCTTATAAAAGACGCCACTTCCCCTGGGGCGAAGCCCGCCTGTTGGACCGCCCCTTCACGGAGGCAGGCTCTTGAGGGGAACCCGTTTCCAATGGGCCCACACCCCCCAGAAAGGCACCCAAGGCCAGGAGTGTGTCCAGATGGGACGGCACTCAACCCACCACCCTTCGTTCTTTTCTGTTTTACAGATATTTGCATTCCATATTTTAACAGCTACAAAAATGGGTATTTAACAAGGTGATTTCAAATAAAAACAACTCAATCATGCCACAGTGTCTTGAGTCAAAGCAAAAATTTTTATGAAGAATACATTTTTAAGCAAAATATAAGTTGTGTATTGGTTCGTTGAGAGAACTTCTACATGTATACTTCCTAACATTGCAATTCAAAAATAGTCTTCCTGAAAAATAGTTTTTCAAGGCCAAAACCAGGCACGTTTTCCAAGAGGAAGCAATAAAAGCAAATATCCCAAATGTATTGCAATAACGGGAAAGAGAAAAGAAAAAGGCCCTCTTTACTGAGTAGCCGGGATCCTGGCAGAGCTGTTTCTATAACTCACACCAAAGAAACAAAAGCTTGTTCCATGAAGTCTGATCGGTTTTGGAGGAGTATCTTGTGCTGCTTTAAAACCAACATGCTATATAAATAACTTCATCTATCTTTAAGTAGGAACTAATCTGAAATGCACCTTTGATATTTGGGTAATGAAGTGAGAAAAAAGAAATTACATAATTAATAAAACCTGACCTTAATCCCCCATCGCTCTCTTTCTTTTTTATTTAGATAGAAATATCAGATACTGGCAAAATACACAGGAACATAAATCTTGCGGCTAGGACAACTTGAGGTTTTTAGTAAACAGATGTCAGGGCGGCTCTTGGATTCCATCGGGGTTGCTTATGGAGATAATGAGTAATTTTGAATCCTGGCTCTACAAGAAAGTTCTTCTCTTCTTTGGCAAAGAGAATATTTTTGTAAACAGAAGTAGTGGAAAAGATGGTAAAATAACATAGGGATTTGATCTGGATCTAACTTGCCAAAACCCACCTATGTTTGCATTTGGATTTGGCAGAAATGGTTACAGTCTTGCCACTGCAAAGACATTTTTAAAGCGATTGAACACAGCACGAAATAGGAAGCTCATTATTTTCAAGTACAGCAGCTCCTTGATTTTCAGTGTTTTATTCTTGTAGCATTCTGTTCTGCAGGCAACCACCATGGGCGATCCATTTATGAATGAATTATCTTCCAAAGGTCCCATTTTAAGTCAGTTGTGGGGTGCTCAGACTTCACAGACGATGGCTGATTTCCACCCTATCCCTCAAAAACCTATGTCCGCTGTGGTGCTCATCTTGCCACCACTTGCACGGCATCTACCTCCTTTTTAAAATGTCCACAGACATTTTTGACCTTGCATTCCAGGTTTGGCCTTGCATTCCAGGTTTGACCTTCTCCTTCTTTCCATTGGAGAAGCTGGAAGGGGCACTTCTGCAAGCCCCAGGCCAGTGGCAGCTGGACAGCACTTAAGTGGTAGAGTGCCAAAGGTGACTGCCCTGCCAGAACTCTGCTCTCTCTTCTTTAAGTTGTTGGGTTAAAGAGCACCTGAAAGTCATAGAGCTCTTTAGAGTCCACGGTCTTCACAGACTATGAAACAATATTCTAGCAGGATCTGTGATTACGTGCATGTAGCTGTATTTACGGTCTGATGTAGAATATGGTATCTTAAGCAAGATAATGTGTCAGCAAACAGGCTGCTTCCTAGGCTGCTCCTGAATTTTTTTTAATTAATATTTTTTTATTATGAATATTTTGAATATGAATATTTTATTATGAATATTTTTAAATTAATATTTCTCAGCAATTTTTTTCATTCTATTTTGGTCTTGGGAGCAGGAAACACAAAAGATTTTGAGAAAATTTATGGGGTAAAAAATGTCAAAGTAATTCTAGTAACTTTTTCTGAAAATTGAGAACCGATCCTGGTCCAACTGTTGACAGCATACGTTAAACACCAAAGGTTGAAAATTAAAGAGCAAGGTGGGAGGAAAGGGGCTCCCGTGACCCCTATGGCCAGTGACCCACCTCCGCCTGTCCAGAATCTCTGAAAATCACCTGGGTGATAATTATAATACATTCCTTCCCTCTGGAATGTCTGTCATGACCTGGGAGGAAGGGAAGAAGGAGTCAAGGGGAAATATGGAAGACAGCCATAATCCTCTGAGGTTCAAACCCTATGTGCCTGAGTTAGCCCAGAATCAGGCTAGTGTTGTCACGACCAAGAGGAAATGGGAAGTTAAAACCTAGTTCAATGGTAGAGATATAGAAAAATTCTGCATACTTGCATTAGGGTTAGCAGCCAAAGGGCTGCTGATGCAAAGTTCCAGAAATGGGATGGCTTTTATGAAGGGGATTTATTTGGGGGTAAAAGCTGACCATTCCAAGGCCATGCAATGTCCAAATTGAGCCACCATAAAAGGTTGTTTTCTCACCAACGTCAGCAGCTGTTGATCCTGTTATGCAGGCAGGTGGCAAAGCAAGATGGCCCGCAGCCACGGGCAAGCCGGCATAGGGCTTGTCTCCTCCCAGGGGTAGTAGTCAGCCACAGGGGTGCTGATGCCAAGTACCAGAACTCTGCTGGTTTTTAGAAAGGGTATTTATTTGGGGTATTTATTTGGGGTAGAAGCTTACAGTTACAAGGCCCTAAAGAGTCCAGCTCAAAGCTGCTTCCTCACCTAAGTCAGTTGCCACGCATTGAAGCAAGATGGCGGGCGGCCTCTGCCTGGTCTCTTGGGCCTTCTCAGCTGCTCTGGTTTCATCCGCTGCAGACTCTCAGGCAAATGGCTCATCTCTCTTCCTGGGTCTTTAGCTGTTTGAGCCTTCTTTCTGTCACGTGGCAGGACCAAAATGACTAAGATTTCTCCTCTTCCATGCATCTTCTTGAGTGTGTCCATTTCTATCAGCCCACCAGGGAGGCAGGCACTCAATCCTGAGTCACACCTTACTGACACGGTTGAATCAGAGGCCCTGAATTGATTTTATTAAGTAGACTCAAAGCCTGTGAGTTAATACAATCAAAGAGTATTCCGCCAGAGGAACAGGCCAGTTTACAAACATAATCTTTTCTAGGGGGATTCATAAATAATCTCAAACTGCCACCCCAGGCCCCCCCCCTCTCTCTCTCTAGTTTCTGCCTCAGCTCTTTGAGCCTCTCAGGGGCTTCTCTCTCTGCAGCTCAGGTGTGTGCAAAACCTCTCTCACATGGCAGGATCAGCCACAGCGGTTTCCTTTTTCTGCACTGTCTGTCACTCTCTGTGTCTCTGACTTTATCAGACCCAGCCAGAGGGGGGAGACTCAACATGAATTATGCCCCACTGACAAACAAAAGCCCAAAACCGATCTCATCAAATAGCCCCTCAACCGAATTCAATGCAGTCAAAGGGTGTCACAACCAGAGGAATAGACTAGTTTACAACCATGATCCTCCTTTTCTGGGATTCCTAAAATAATCTCCAGGTCCCTCAGGGTTTACAAGATTTTCACTCACAGCCTCTGTCCTCCCTGCTTTGGAAAGTGCTCCTGCTCCCACCCACTGGTTTCTCACTGACCCTTTACTGGCCTGTCTTCTTGCAGCTTTCTCTGCACCCATTCCCTTCTCTGCTGCTTTTTTCCAGGGGGAAATTTGCCTTGGGAACACCAAATTCTGCTTCCGTATTGCACAGAGCAAGTCAGCATTCCCTGATTTCCTACTCTCGTCACATCCAAAGTCTTTGCCAGCACGAGGAGGCATTTCCCATCACAGGATCCCTCCTTAGAGGGTGGCTGGAGCTGTGAAGAGTGTTTTTCTCCTTTATGCACTAGGCACTTTATATATTTCAACACAATAATACAAAGAAAGAAACTGAAAATCAGAGATGCAGGAAAGGAAATAGAAGGAGACGAAGGTAAGAAGTTGTGCAGGCAGCACCCAGGCACAGCTCCTGTCCAGTGAGCCCCTGTAGTGCAGAACCCTCCCAGCTCTTGCTTATGTCCTTGACTAAAGTTCTCAAGGACTGAGTCATGATGTTTCCTTCTTCAGAAGGCTTGGGTTCCTTCCAGTCTGCTGCTCCATAGGAGAAGCTCTGGGCGCCTCTGCTGATCCCCTCTTGGGGGCACTGTGGAGCTGGTCTGCACCTCTGTTGTGGGTCCCTGGCCCTTTTTTGGCTGGGAAAGACTGACTTAAGAAAATCCTCTCCTGGGTGACCCTTCTCACAGAATTTGTCCCCCAGGCTAAAGGAGATTAAGGCAATGAAAGGAGAGAAAAAAAACAGAGAGGCAGACAGTGTAAGACGAAGGCTTGACAGCTTCAGATACCTGGGAGGAGGAGGTTTGTTCCCTGGGAAACAGAGGGGACAAGCAAACTCCTGTAAACAGGGGAACTCCAACACAATAAATAAGTAAAAGCTCAGGGCAAGAGGAGACCCAGAAAGACAAGTAACACCCCGCACACTGCATCTACCCTCCTAATAGGAGGGCTGCAGCTCAAAAAACCCGTCTTGTCACCAGCTTGTTACAGAACCAAGAAACAGCCATCCCAAAGAGTAAACCAGCTGTTAATATATTAAAATATTAAAATGTACAATGTGCAAAAGAAAGTATAAGACAAAGAAATAGGAAATGGTTGCTCACCCAAAGGAAGATGATAAAAACCAAGAAAACACCAACAAAGAAAATGAGAATGTGGACATACCAAAGTCTTTTTAAAAATGGTCTTAAATGCTCAAGAATATGAAGGAAAATACAAAGAAATGACTACAGTTTATCAGGAAAACTGAATGAACAGTATGAGGCTATAAGGAGAGAGGTAGAGATTTCAAAAAGGACCCAAACAAAACTACTGGAGTTGAAGACCACATTAAATGAAATGAGAAAATGCTCTGGAGGGTTTCAAGAGCAGATGGAGGCTGGAAGAAGAAAGAGTCAGTGAACTTGAAGAGAAGAATATTGAAATGAGTCAGGCTAAGACATAGAAAGAAAAAACAACTAGTAAAAGTGAAAATAGCTTAAGAAAGCTCTGGGACACCATCAAGTGTACCAATATACACATTATGGGCATCCCAGAAGAAGAGAGAGAGAAGGGTGCAGAAGGAATAGTCCAAGAAATAAGGATATAGAACTTTCTAAACTAGGAAAAGATGAGAATATGCACATCCAAGTGGTCTGAGGAACACCAAACAGGACAAACATGAAGAAAAATACACCCTGCCATATATTGATCACACTATTGAATGCAAAGGATAAGGAAGGAGTCCTGAAAGCTGCAAGAGAAAAGCAACCTGTTATGTACAAGGGAGCCTCCCAATGAGATTAAATGCCAAGTTCTCAGAGAAACCATGGAGACGAGAAGACAGTGGGTCAAAATACTTAAAGTGTTAAAGGAAAAAACTGCCAAACAAGAATTTTATATCCAAGAAGACTATCATTCTAACATGAAAAAAGAGTAAGACATCAGATAAACAAAGTCTGAAGGAGCTCATCACCACTAGACCTGCCCAACAAGCAATGCTAAAGGGAGTTCCTCAGCCTGAAAGGAAAGGACACTAGACAGTGGCTCAAAGCACCATACAGAAATAAAGAACAACAGTAAAGGTAATCATTTGAGTAATTATAAATGCCAGTATTACTGTAGTGTAGTATTTGGTATGCAAGTCGACTTCTTACTTTGTACAGGTGCTAAAATACATGAAGAAAATGATATATATATCTTTTTGGAATACAATGTACAAAGATATAAATGGTAACAAAAATCAAAAGTGATGGAGGGACAGAGAGGTATAGGAAAAGTGTATGTGCATTTATTGAAGCTAAGTTGTTATCAAACCAAATATGATTGCTATATATTTAGGGTGTTAATTTTTTTTTTAAGATTTATTGATTTATTTATTTCTCTCCTCTTCCCCCCACCCCGGTTTTCTGTTCTCTGTGTCTATTTGCTGCATGTTCTTCTTTGTCCGCTTCCATTGCTGTCAGCGGCACAGGAATCTGTGTCTCTTTTTGTTGTGTCATGTCAGCTCTCCGTTCATGCAGTGCCATTCCTGGGCAGGCTGCACTTTCTTTCATGCTGGGCGACTGTCCCTATGGGGCACACTCCTTGCGTATGGGCACTGCATGGCATGGGCACTCCCTGCACGCATCAGCACTGCGCATGGGCCAGCTCCACACGGGTCAAGGAGGCCCGGGGTTTGAACCACAGACCCCCCATGTGGTAGATGGATGCCCTAACCACTGGACCAAGTCCACTTCCCAGGATGCTAAATTTTAACCCATGAAAATTACTTAGAGTTCATTGTATAGTGTAGCTCTATGGATTTTTTATAAAACACATTTATTCTGTTACCATATATGCAATCTAACATTTCTCCTTTTAGTCATATTCAGCTATATATGTCAAATGTTAGTTTGTTCACAATGATATACTACCATCACCACCATCCCTTACCAAATCAATCCCATCATTCCAAATAGGAGCCATGTACATTATAGCCTTAACTTTCCATTTCCTATCCCTATCCTGTCATGTGGTAAGCTATAGTCTAGATTCTTACTCTATGCATTTGCTTATTAGAATTACTCCACATCTGTGAGATCATATGATACATGTCCTATTGTGTCTGGCTTATTCAACTGAACACGATGCCTTCAAGGTTCATCATGTTGTCACATGTCAGGACTTCATTCCTTTTTATGGCTGAATAATATTCCATTGCATGTATATATCACATTTTACATATCCATCCTTTGGTTGATGGAATGTTGTTTCCATCTTCTGACATGTGAATAAAACCTATATGAACATCTGTATGCAAATATCTATTCAAGTCCCTGCTTTCAATTCTTTTGGGTATATACCTAGTAATGGGATTTCCAGGTATATGGTAGTTCTATACTTAACTTTCTGAGGAACTTCCAAACTGTCTTCCACAGCAGGTGCACCATTTTACATTGCACTAGTAAGGAATGAGTGTTCCTATTTCTCTACACCTTCCCCAATATTTGTTATTTTCATTAAAAAAAAATAGCAGCCATTCTAATGGATATGAAATGATACCTTGTTGCAGTTTTAATTTGCATTTCCCTGATGGCTAATGGTGTTGAGCATCTTTTCATGTGCTTTCTGGCCATTTATATATCTTTGGAGAGAGGTCTTTCACTGATTTTTTTAATCCATTTCATGGGTTGTTTGTCTCTTTGTGTTAAGCTGAAAGATTTCTTTATATAGCCTGAATATTAAACCGTTATTGGATATACAGTTTGCAAATAATTTCTCCCATTGTGTAGGCTGGCATTTTACTTTCATGATGAAGTCCTTTGAGTGGCAAGAGTTTTTAATTTTGATGAGGCCCCATTTATCTGTTTTTTCTTTTGTTTCTTCTGCTTTGGTATAAAGTCTAAGAAACCATTGCCTAAACAAGTCCCTGAAGATGCTTCCCTACAATTTCTTCTAGGAGTTTGACAGTTCTAGATCTTATATTTAGGGTGTTGATCCATTATGAGTAGATTTTTTAATATAGTGTGAAGTAGGGAATCATCCTTTCTTTTTCTTTTTTCTTTTCATTTATTTTTATCTTTTTAGCAAAGGGAGATGCAGTTTTTCCAGCACCATTT
This sequence comes from Dasypus novemcinctus, assembly GCF_030445035.2. Taxonomy (NCBI): domain Eukaryota; kingdom Metazoa; phylum Chordata; class Mammalia; order Cingulata; family Dasypodidae; genus Dasypus; species Dasypus novemcinctus. The sequence continues at coordinate 5,410,436 of NC_080701.1, read as the reverse complement.
GTTGAAGAAGAGACTATTCATTCCTAATTGAGTGGTCTTTTCCCCCTTGTCAAATATCAATTTGCTGTAGATGCAAGAGTCTACTTCTGGACTCTCAGTTCTCTTCCATTGATCTATATGCCTGTCCTAGTGCCAGTACCATGCTGTTTTGATAATCATAACTTCGTAATAGCGGTCTTTTTAAACTTTATTTTTAAAGAAGTTTTAGTTTACAGAAAATTCACATTGAAAATATAGGGGATTCCCATGTACCCACATCTCCCCCTCTCACATTTTTCTCTATTAATAACATCTTACCTAAGTATGGCACATTTGTTACAATTGAACAAATATTGAAAAATTGCTACTAACCATAGTCAGTAGTTTACATTATGGTTTACACATTGCATATCAGGAAGTATTGGTCCTCCAACTTCAAGTTTCTTTTTCAAGACAGCTTTAGCTATTCAGGGCCCCTTACCTTTCCATATAAATTTGATGATTGGCTTTTCCATTTCTGCAAAGATGGTTCTTGGAATTTTGATTGGGATCGAGTTGAATCTATAAATCTCTTTATGTATTGTCTTAGTTTGCCACAGGGCTGCTAATGCAAAGTACCATAAATGGATTGGTTTTTAGAATAGAAATTTTAATAGGGGGAAATTTTGCCTACTGGGGATAAATCTCACTGGATCATGGTCTGTAATTCTTTTAATATGCTGTTGGATTGGTTTGCTAGTGTTTGGTTGAGGATTTTTGCATCTATATTCATTCAAGATATTAGTCTGTAGTTTCCCTGTGGTACTTTTACCTGGCTTTGGAATGAGGGCAATGTTAGCCTCATAGGATGAATTAGGGAGTGTTCCCTTCTCTTCGATTTTTAGGATGAGTTTGAACAGAATCAGAGTTAAGTCTTCTTGGAATGTTTGGTAGAATTCCCCTGTGAAGCTCTCTGTTTCTGGGCTTTTCTTTGTTGGGAGTTTTTTGATTATTGAGTCAACCTCTTTACTAGTAATTGGTATGTTGCGTTCTTCTATTTTTTCTTGAGTCAATGTAGATAGTTTGTGTGTTCCTACTAATTTGTCCATTTCATATAGGTTATATATTCATTGACATACAGTTGTTTATATTGTCCTATTATAGTCCTTTTTATTTCAGCGGGGTCAGTAGTAATGTCCCTCTTTTTCATTTCTGATTTTTTATTTGTGTCCTCTCTTTTTCTTTATTATTCTAGCTAAAGGTTAGTCAATTTTGCTGTTCTTTTCAAGCAATTTTAGGTTTTCTTGATTCTTTCTATTGTTTTTTATTTTCCTTTTTTCTGCTCTAATCTTTATTATTTCCTTCTTGCTGCTCATTTTGGATTTAGTTTGCTTTTCTTTTACTAGTTCTTCTAGTGTTGAGGTTAGGTCTTTTTTAATATAAGCATTTAGAGCTATACATTTCCTTCTTGGTTCTGCCTTTACTGCATCCCATTAGTTTTGATATGTTATATTTTCATTTTCATACACCTCAAGATACTTCATGATTTTGTTTCTGATTTCCTTTTTAATCCAATTTCTTAAAAGAGTATGTTGTTAAATTTCCACATATTTGTGAATTTTCCATTTCTCCCTCTGTTATTGATTTCTAACTTCATTTTGTTGTGGTAAGAAGATATTCATAGAATGATTTCAATGGTTTTTTAACTTATTGGGACTTGTTTTGTGACCTAATATATGCTCTATCCTGGAGAATGATCTCAGTGCAACTAGAAGAATGTACATTCTATTTTTGTTGGGTGAAGTATTCTGTATATGTCTGTTAAGTCTAGTTGGTTTAGAATATCATTTAAGTCTTGTATTTCCTTACTGATCTTCTGACTAAATGATCTCTCCATTATGAAAGTGGTGTACAAAAATCTCCTATTATAATGTAGAATTGTCAATTTCTCCCTTCAACTTTGTCAGTATTTGCTTCAAATATTTTGAGGCCATGTTCTTAGGTGTACATATATTTATAATCGTCACATCTCCTTGTTTAATTGTTCCCTTTATCAGTGTAAAATGACCATTTTTGTCCCTTGTATGTATTTTTCACTTAAGTCTATTACATCTGATATTAGTATAGCCACCCCAGTTCTCTTTTCTTTATTACTTGCATGGTATGTTTTTTTCATCTTTTCACCCTCAACCTATTTGTATCTTTGACTTTAAGGTTAGTCTCTTGCAGACAGCATATAGTCAGGTCATTTTTAAAAAATCCATTCTGCCAGTCTCTGCCTTTTGACTGGAGATTATAATCCAGTTACATTTAAAGTCACTACTTATGATGCAGGTCTTTCCTTTGCCATTTGCTATTTAGCCTTTGTATGTCTTATACCATTTTTGTCCCTCAATTCTTCCATTAATACCTACTTTTAGATTTGTATGATTTTTATGTTGCACTGTATTGAGGCCTTCTCTTTTCTATATCAGTGTATTTTTTCATAATAAAATTTGGCATCCTAAATATATAACTATCATATTTACTTCAACACCAACTTAACTTCATGGCATACACATATGTTTTTCCTATACATTTCTATCCTCCACCTCTTTTTTTATACTTGTTACCATTTATATCTTTGTACATTGTATATCTAAAACCACAGATTTATCATTACTTTTATGCATTTGCATTTTAGCACCTGTAGGAAGCAAGAAGTAGAGTTACATACCAAACAATATGCTACAATCCTACTGGCATTTATAATTATTAAAATGGTTACCTTTACCACTTTTCTTTACTTCTTTATGCTGCGTTAAGCCACTGTCTAGTGCCCTTTCCTTTCAGGCTGAAGAACTCCCTTTAGCTTTGCTTGTCAGGCAGGTCTAGCGTTGATGAACTCCCTCAGCTTTTCTCTAGGACTGTCTTAATCTCGCATTCATTTTGAAAGAAAATTTCACTGGATATAAAATTCTTGGTTGGCAATTTTTTCTTTCAGCACTTTAAAGTATTTCAACCCATTGCCTTCTTGCCTTCATGGTTTCTGATGAGAAATCAGCACTCAATATTATTGAGGCTTCCTTGTACATAATATGTTGCTTTTCTTTTGCAACTTTCGTAATTCTCACCTTGTCCATTACATTTGATAGTGTGATCAATATACAACAGGATATATTTTCTTCTTGCTTTTCCCATTTGGTGTTCTCTGCTCTTTGGGTATACATATTCCCCCTCTTTTGCTAAGTGTAGGAACTTCTCTGTCATTCTTTCTTTGACTGTTCCTTCTGCCCCTTTCTCTCTGTCTTCTCTTTGTGGGACAACCATGATGTGAATATTGACACAATTGATGGTGTCTCACAGCTTTCCTAGGTTACTTTTGCTTTAAAAAAAAAAAAGATTTTATTTTATATTTTATTTATTCCCCTCCCCTTGTTTTTTTTTTTTTTTTTTTTTTTTTGTGCTTGCTGTCTGCTCTCTGTGTCCATTTGCTTTCCATGTCTGTTTTTCTTTTTAGGAGGCACCAGAACTGATCCTGGGACCTCCCGGGAGAGAAGCACTCAACCACCTGAGCCACCACAGCTCCCCTACATTTGCCTTTAATCTTTCTTTTTTTCCTTTCAGCTCCTCAGCCTGACTCATTTCAACTATCTTGTCTTCAAGTTCACGGATTCTTTCTTCTGCCAGCTCCAGTCTACTTTTCAAACCCTCTTGGGCAATTTTCATTTCAGTTAATGTGGTCTTCAACTCCAGCAGTTTTGTTTTGTTCCTTTTTAAAATTTCTGCCTCTTTACTAAGATTCTCATATGCTTATTTCATTGTTTTCCTGATACCTTTTATTTCTTCCTCTATATTTTCCTTCATTGCCTTGAACATTTTTAAGATCATTTTTTAATGGCTTTGTTTGGTATGTCCATAGTCTCATCTTTTTTGGTGTTTTCTTGATTTTTATCATGTTCCTTTTCATGGGTCATCATTTCCTTTTTCTTTGTCTTTTGTTGCACTGTATATTTTATATTAAAATGTTAGGTCTGGACTTTATTCCTGAATGTCTGTTTCTGATTTTGTAACCAGCTGGTGTAAAGACAGGAATTTTCTTGAGCTTCATCCCTCCTCTCAGGAAGGTCTGTCTGTGAGGTGAATACATGTTGTGGGAAACTGGCTTACCTATTTGTTGCTTCCTGTTATGGTAGATGATGTTGCAGTTGCTTCCTGCTATTGTAAAAGGTGATGCAAGTTGCTTCCTGCCATTGTAGATGTTGCCAGCTGATTCCTGTAGCAAACAGCTGCTCATTAGCTTTCAAATAAATACGATGTGGAAACTAGGGTTGGGGCTCTCAGTTTCAAAAGCTGTGAAGTCCCCTAGTCCCATCTTTGTTTCTTCTCTCATGTCTTTCTTTATGTCCTTTTATTTCTTCAGTTCTGTGTTGCCTTCCCTTCATACAGACCTATAGCTGAGCTGGTCTCAGCAACTGGTGCCTGAACAGGGACTCGAGGGGAAGAAGAGCTTCAAGCTAAAAGGTCTGGTCATGGCACAGAGCCCCAAGTGATCTAGAAGGCCTTCCAAGTCCTCAGTGAGTAAGGACACTCTTGGGTATTCTAGCAGGGTTATGATGGGAAATTGGAGACAGTTCAACAAAATATTGCCCATATGTCTGTCTCCTCAAACAACTCCTCAAGGCAGAAGGAGCCAAGGCCAGCAAGTCTCATATTTTAGAACTCTTAGAGATTATAGAAAAATATTGCTCATAGTTACCAGCAATAGGAAGTTTAGAATTAGGAGATTAGGAAAGAGTAGGAAAAAGAGTTTAAAATTTTACATGTACAAGGTGTTTTGCTCCCTGTTACTATTTGGCCCACTTGGATTATTACTAAATCTGTTTTTTTTTAATTTATTTCTCTCCCTCCCCCCCCCCCACCCTGGTTGTCTGTTCTCTGAGTCTATTTGCTGTGTGTCTTCTTTGTCCGCTTCTGTTGTTGTCAGTGGCATGGGAATCTGAGTTTCTTTTTATTGCGTCATCTTGTTGTGTCAGCTCTCCGTGTGTGGCGCCACTCCTGGGCAGGCTGCACTTTCTTTCATGCTGGGCAGCTCTCCTTAAGGGGTGCACTCCTTGCACATGGGGCTCCCCTACGTGGGGGACACCCCTGCGTGGCAGAGCACTCCTTGTGCACATCAGCACTGCGCGTGGGCCAGCTCCACACGGGTCAAGGAGGCCCGGACCTCCCATGTGGTAGACAGATGCCCTAACCACTGGGCCAAGTCTGCCACCCTAAATCTGTTTTGATACTAAATCTAAGGTTGTTTTGCCTACAACTCCATTAACTGACTTTAGAAACTCACTTCCCCCTCCCCTCTGACACCTCCTTCCCCTCCTATGCCTGGAGATGCTCAGCCAAAGTTGTCAGCTTTACAACAGGGCATCTTGCAGACTAGAAAGGAGGGAAATCAGGTTGAGTCACTTGAGCGAGGAAAGGTCAACTCACAAATATAATGTCCCATACAGGCAAAAGTACTAAATAAGGCCCTTGTTAGTGAAATCAGGCTTGTAAGAAAACTCTCTGTTAAAGTGTTGACTAAGATAAGGAAAATATGCTGGCAGCAACTGTGCAAACCCCTTGCTGCCTAAATGATAATGTGGCTGTGGGCTAGTGGGGGCTAATAGAATTAAGCTGCTGGAAGAGGAGGAAGACATGGCAACATTGGTGTTCTGTTTTGTTTCCATGCTGATTCTGATTCGGCCTACCTATTTAACCAAATTAATAAAATTAGGACAAAATTTTTATCAAGGTGTGAAAAGAAATTTTCAGTGTTGAATCAATAGCTTACTCCTGAACTTCAAGTCTCAGTGTAGTCTTAAAAAGTAGTAATCCAAAAAAATGTGTATTGTCTGTCTAAACTGCTAAATAAGAGCTTAGCTGCATTTATGCTGCTCAAGTTATCCTAACCGGTTGCTCATTACTAAGAAAAGTGTTTCCAAGAACAAGCTTGCATGTTACAGGCAACATAGATTCCAGAAGAGATCTTAAAAGCAGTAAAATCTAAGATGTGAAATGATGGAGGGCTTGGAAACAGCTGTACCAAAAGAGTAAGAATTATGGGTCAAATTAGTAAGCTTTATGTTTCTGTTAATGTGTCGTAATTGTTTTGTGTTTATCTGTTTGTTCAATGTCAGTGTGTGTGTGGTGATTGGTTCAGTGTGAGTTGCAAAGGTTTTTGTGATTGTTCATTGTCAGCATATATTTTGATACCTCCAGACAGTGATATAAATTAATAAATAAACATTTCTAAAAAAGCTCTATTCAAATGGCTAAAAATTAAATATTTTTCTTCACAGAATAAAATAAAGGATGTAAAACTTAAATGAATATTTTAAAAGGTAAAAAGTTTGTGGGAGTACTGACTGAAATTTGATAAGTCTGTTCAAAAAAAGAAAAAAAGTAAATGTATGTTTTGTCCTAAAAGAAGGCTAGTTTTCATAATATCAAAATGGAAATATGCAGGACAAAACTTGAATGCATGTGGCAAGTTGTAATATTGTAGTAACTTTAGGTAAGGGAATGTGTTCTGTAAAGGTGAAATTTGTCTTCAAATAATATAATTATAGTCTATATGGTAATAAATAATTATAGGAAGTTTGTGGAAGCATTGTTTGAATTAAGGTGTTTAAATGGCTAATTCCAGGAAGTCATTATTGAACAAAAACTGAACTGATAATAATAACGACGGGTAATTTTATAACAGAAAAACTTGTTGGCAGCCAACCTCCCCTGCCAACTTGTTTCTAAAAGACTGTTTCTAATATTGCATGCTACTGGTATTTGAAATAAAGAAAAGCTATATTTGCATATAACCACACTGAATTATTATTTTAACAAGTTTGTTTAGTGTTAATGATAGTTGTGTGTTGTAAGAGATTTGAGTGGAGACAGTTTCCAAAACCATCTTGGTAACTTATGTATGTAGGATGTATAGAGTATGTTTTTATTATTAAACAGAAAATTATTTTGTCCTAAAATAGAATGATTGGTTATTAAGAAAGAGTAGGGTGTAGAACAAAGCCTGAATGAATATCGAAAATGCAGAAGGTTTGTGGAAAAGGAATTTTTGTGGTTAAAGTTGAGTAAGATTTGATGGGTCTATCTATAGTTTTAAAAGCTTTATTATCAAATGGTATGTGTCACAGAAACTACCTCTTATCATAAATTAAAGTAACACCATTGTGGTATGCAGCAGTACCAAATATTGCTAGTTTGTTGCAAGAAATGAATGCCCAACTGTGTCACTATCACTTTGTTTTAAAACTTGCTAAGCCTTTCTTTAGTATTTTCTTAGGCAAGTCAAGCCAGCCCGCATTCTTTGATCTATAGAAAAGTCAACAATGGACTTTTGCAGTGCTTCCCCAAGGCTGTGTGCATAGCCCAACCATCTGCCCTGGCCTGGTGGCAAAGTATCTGGCTGCATAGAAGAACCTGTGGCTGTGATCCTACTAAAAAACAGCAGAGACAATGGTATTTTAAGGGCCTGGAATAGGCAAACAATTGGGACAGTCTGCAAGGTCCCTGCTGCTCTATCAAACTCTTAAATATTGTTTGATTGGGTAAGGCAAAACTATACCCTCTGCTGTAATTGGTAAAGTACAATGTTTTCTCATGTTAATAGATTTTGTAATATTGTTGGAATATTAAAAATCTTTTATCCCTCACTGAGATGTGTTAATTAGAAAAGGTCCTTGGTGGAAGTAGGAGAACCTCCAGCAGGCTGTGAAAAAAAAAAAGGGGGTGGGGGGGGGGAGAAGGTGGATATTGACTTAGCCTGTGAATCGGATGTGGCCAGCACCTATACTGGCTTTAGGTGGGGTTTGTGGCAAAGGCAACATTCTAACTGAGTACCCCTTGGGCTTTAGTCACAATTGTGGGAAAAGGCAATAAGTACAATATGAAAAAACAATTGTGTGCAGCATAGGAAGCCCTGCTGAAAGTGAAAGGCTTAGCCCAATAGTGTCTGGTTACTCTGAAGTCTGCCATCCTGATCCAGGGGAGGATTGCAAATACTAAAACAAGGCAAAAACAATGGACTGTTGTGAATCACCCTCTATGGGGGAGAGACCTGTGGAAGAATGTCTGGGACACCTGCCAGCAGTGACAGGCAACTCTGTCATGGCCCTGCCCATTCCTCTAACATCCTTCTCAGGACTGTTGAGGCAGATGCCTCATGATGATCCAGAGCCATACAAATGAGACCTGAGAAGCAGAGTGGCTCCACCGGAAAGGTGAACGTCGTGAGTACCAGACCTTGGGTGCCTAGCCAAGCGGCTCCAGCTCCTGCTGTTCACCAGCAGCTTGTGGACATCACCCATGGGTGTCCTTCAGGCTCACTTCAATGGCTGTGGCATCAGTCCTCTCCTGCTCTTAGGAAGGGCAGGATGTGCTTTCACTGTTACAGACACTACACTGGGACTCTTATAACAAGCCAGCTATTGTTTGCTGCCTGGAAAATGGGTCCTCACAATGATGAACTAAGCTAATTCAACCCTGAGTTGTGGCCTCAGGTTCAGTGAAGATGCTAAGAGCAGGACCAAGGAAGGCATTGTAGTTATGTGATAAACTTCCAGCTGCCCCACAGCCCCAAATGGGGAAGAAACAATAATTTGTCATTGCCTATGCCTCAAACTATACAAATTGGGGGAAATGAGGTCATTTTTTATTGAGTACTGGCCTATATAGCCTTGCTGATAGGAAATCTTAAGCCCATGAGAAATAAATCATCTGCTAGTTGGAAGTTTGTATAATCTGTTGTCGTTATGGATTATGTATAAAATGCTGTTCTCTGGTTTGACATTGTCACTTAAATGGTAAGCACACAATGAGCCCTTCAGGGTATGAGGCAGTAAGAAACCACCTAATCTGCCTTCATTGCTTTATAAAAACAAAAAGGGGAAAATGTTGTAGGAAACTGACTTACCTATTTGTTGCTTCCTCTTATTGTAGACAATGTTGCAGTTGCTTCCTGTTATTGTAAATATTGCAGTTGCTTCTTGCTATATTGTAAAAGATGTTGCAGTTGCTTCCTGCTATTATAAAAGATGTTGCAGTTGCTTCCTGTTATTGTAAATATTGCAGTTGCTTCTTGCCATATCGCAAAAGATGTTGCAGTTGCTTCCTGCTATTATAAAAGATGTTGCAGTTGCTTCCTGACATTGTAGAAAATGTTGCAAGTTGCATCCTGTAGCAAACAGCTGCTCATTAGCTTTCAAATAAATACAATGTGGAAACTAGGGTTGGGGCTCTCAGTTTCAAAGCCTGTGAAGTCCCCTGGTCCCATCTTTGTTTCCTCTCTTGTGTCTTTCTTTCTGCCCTTTTATTTCTTCAGTTCTGCATCACCTTCCCTTCATGCAGACCTATAGCTGAGCTGGTCTCAGCAAACGCAGTGGGCAGGTTTCCCCTCTTTTGGGGGGCCTGTCTTGCCCTGTGTCTTTGCTCATTACTTGTTTTGTATTTCTCCTGTTTACCTGACTTTGGTTGTCCCTTCTGTTTCTCAGGGATAGGCCTTCCTTTCCTGGGTGCCTGAAGTTGAGAAAACTTCACCCTAAATTGCCCGCCTCTATTGTTTCTTCCTCTCTTCTTTGTCTCAAGTACTTTTTACCTGGAGGGAAAATTCTGGGAGGAGGGGCACACAGAGAAACTTGTCCAAGTCAGTCTTTCCCAGCAAAATCATGTCCAGGGGCCCATGAAGCAGCCACAGACTGGCTCTAGCCCTCATAGGGGCCAGGATGGCTGCCAAGATCTTCTTCTGTGGTTCCCCCAAGCTGAGATTCTTGGCCTGCCCAGCAAATGCAACCCTTCACATAACTGTCCCCCAAAACCCTGAGGAAGCTTGGCATCTTTATGGCACCTCCTCCATGGCCTTTGTCTGGGGCTGGTTGAAACAGTGGCCACCACCACCTCTGTCCAGGGTGGGTTGAAACAATGGCTGCCCTCAGAGCTGGGTCCCCATCCATCCAAAGTTGCTAATCAAAAGCCATGATCAGTGATAAGCTATGTCCACCCCTCATCTTGGAGTAGAGGATTTAATGTCCCTTCAGTCACCTGTGATCCAGCCAGGGCCTGCACTCCAGAGTCCATGCCACAGGGTGGGGCTTGGGGGCCAGAAGATGCCACATGCAGAGAGCAATTTACCCTTCATTACTGTAATGTATCAGCCTTTTCCTCCTGCTCTTCTCTGGATGCTCTCCAGTTTTCTTCTGTACCCCCCGCCCCCAGAGTTTCAAAATAGTTGTTTCAAACAGTTCCTGCTTGTTCAAGAGTTGTTCTGGTAGAAGCACTGAGTTCTGGAGCTCCCTACTCTGCCATATTCCTACAATCCTCTCCTTTATGGACTTTTTTTTTCTCTCCCCTTCCCCTGCCCCCTGCCCCAGTTGTCTGTTCTCTGTGTCCATTTGCTGCGTATTCTTTGTTCACTTCTGTTGTTGTCAGCGGCACAGGAATCTGTGTCTCTTTTTGTTGCGTCATCTTGTTGTGTCAGCTCTCCATGTGTGTGGTGCCATTCTTGGGCAGGCTGAACTTTCTTTTGGTCTGGGCGGCTCTCCTTACGGGGCGCACTCCTGTGCGTGTGGGGCTCCCCTACACGAGGGGCACCCCTGCATGGCACAGCACTCATTGTGCACATCAGCACTGCGCATGGGCCAGCTCCACACGGGTCAAGGAGGCCCAGGGTTTGAATTGTGGACCTCCTATGTGGTAGGCTGATGCCCTATCCATTGGGCCAAGTCCAATTCCCACATGGGCTTTTGATAAAGCCTTCTTCTACTTCTTCTTTTTCTTCATTATCTTCTTAGTACTATCATCATCATCCATATTATTTAGCACTTCCTTACTTTCTGCTACTACCATATCATCCAGGCTCATTTTGTGTTTTTCCTGTACCAGTCCTACAATCAGAAGCTTCTCCAAGGAACTTTGGTTCCTTTTATTGAAGAATGTTATTTAGAAGCCAAAATCTGTGCATTGGGTGTGCTTATTGCTAATGGTGTTACCACTTCTGCACATGTATATGCATGTATACCAATTCATGTCCACACACAAACCTAAAATCATTTCTACTTCTATCCAACAGGGTTCAGACAGCTACCTCTGACTCTAATGCACACCATGGAGTCCCTTCTTACTTATTTTTCTCTTGTTATTACAGTGAGGAATCTGGACCCTATTATCTACCATTTATTTATTTGCTCAAACCTGGTATACAGGAAGTGCCTGTTAGTTACTGTAGGGGCCACAAGCTCTAACAACCTCATGGTGTGTGTATCGGCCCAGATAGTCTCTGAACAATCAAGAGCCTTGGTTACAACCGACTTGTCCTACTAACTGGTAGAGTAACAGTGGTACCTAGACCATTCATTCCTGAATCGCTTATCTGGATGTTTACAGGTACAAGAATTCATTGAAAGGAGACCTTTGGAAAGCAGATCTTATTAGTCACACAGGTGCAGGAAGCTGTTTGGAGATTCTGGACAAAGGCAAGCCATTTGTTGTGGTTATAAATGAAATGGTGATGAGCAATCAGCAGCTGGAGTTGGCCAAGCATTTACACGACAAGGGGCGTCTTTTCTATGGCCCCTGCCCCTCCCGTCCTGCACTGTTACTGCCAGTGGCCTTATCAACACTGAAATGTGCTCTTCTGAGCCAGCCAGAAACATTTTTTACATTTTTGGATTACAGAAATAAACACTAAACTCTCAACACTTTACAAACACTCTGAAATCCAACCTAAGAAATGTGATTAAACCAAATTAAATTAAATATATATTTGCAGAATGATAGAAATTAATGAACTTCCTACATGGGCAGAAGGCATAGAAAATTTTATAGTGTGAACATCTGCATTTGGGTCCAAATCCTAACTGCAATTTCATAAACCTATTTTTCCCCTAATCTTCATATTTTAGTAAAATAAATATGTAGTGGACATTCACATGTTTTATCCTTGAATTCCAAATGGATTTGGAATCATGAAAAAGTCAATAAAATTTGAACACTTAAGATAAAAGGCTTGACAAGAACTAGAAATGTAGTTTGATGTTCCTTAGAAATAAAACAAAACTGTAACAGACTTTAAAAATGTTTTTAATATGGGTCACCATCTTTAGCTTCATCTTTAGAATTTAGGACCAAGTTCTGAAAAGGTGGGTGGGGCAAACAAAAATGGTAGATTGTGCTCTGTGAAATAAAATGCTCAATAATTGCCTCAAAAAGATTAACTATGAAGTCAATTCATGTATAGTACCTGGATAGACTGCTTTTATCCTGAAGAATAGAATGGAGTGGATGCCTTCACTTTTTCCCCCTAAACTATAAATAGAAAGTGGCAAAATAATCTGGCCCATGTCAAAGTTTTACTTGTTTGAAAAGAAAAAATTTCAAAAATCTTGTAGAGAATAAGTAGTTGCATAGTTGTAGAATTGCTCATCTGCACCCCTGTGAAAATTTATCAGCTATGGTATAATGTTTAGTCATAGTTCTTATTGTTTCTAGTCTTTTGTTACCAGGTAAATAAATTCTTTTTTTCAGATGTGCAAGTTTGAATTGGATGATCTGATACCATAATCTCTTATGGCACAGCTTATAGACATTAAAAACCTTATTTAAAAATATAATAAGTGCCCATTGTTTTATAATTTTTTTTGCAATATAGTCTATGCTTATGTTTAGAATCAATTTAAGGAGACTAAATTAATGATAAATCTTTGAAACCTTATTTGAAATATGAAGGAATGAAAAAGCCAGAGCTTCCCTCCAAACAACTTTTTTAAAAACCACCTAAAAGGATCTAAAGAAAACAAAACAAAATTATGTGACGATACTGTCACCTGATTGCCCCAATTAGGTGAATTTCAAAATCCTCATATATATTTAAAAAAAAAAAGTAAAACACAGTAACTGGCATATGATATAGGCAATTAATAGGTTATCAGTGAATTGTGAAAGACTGATGGGTTAACATGACATTAGTAATCATAACCAGTAATACTTTATATTAATAATTTGCAAATGCTCTTCCACATATATTTATCTCCTATATTTTTTACACCAACACTGTGAAGGCAGCTATCATTATAATTACCATGATAAAAATTATCCCAAATTTTCCAAGGAAAAAACCAACCTAAGTACCTTGGCAAAACAGTGTGGCAAGATTCAAAATCAGGTTATCTAACGCAAATTCCCGTGCCCTGTCCTTCCACTAGCTTATTGACAAGGTTACCAGTTATCTGTAATGCTGACGTATTGATATCACACAGATCACTGAGCTTTGTCAAAGATTCACACCTGGTTCAGATAGCAGTGGCAGGTCATCCTGTCCTCAGTTCAGAACGATAGCACATATCCACTTTGCCATCCCACCATAAAACCGCTGCCGTGTGTATAAACAGTAAGGCTATTAAAGAAAGGTCATAGAATATAAACGTTTAGATTTTAAGGCCCTATAAACATTTCAGGATTGTCACCATCTTCTTCTGTTTGCCAAATAAAAATTTCACGTTACATTTATAATGTCCGAAGATTGTAAAATTTAATTTTCTTCAGGTTTGCTGCCAGCCTTTATAACAGACCTGGGAAGATACAGGGTCAGTGCAGTTCACTTCCCATGCTAAGTGCCTGGTAAATGTTTGTTGAATTAACCAATTATTCAAATCAACAAATATTTGCTAAAATAGAGTGTGGTGGCGCCAAGAGGAAGAGTTCTCTGCCCTCACGTTGCAATGACCTTGTCGAGGGGAGAGGCGTAAATATACCTGGGCACATTTTGAGTCAGCAATTTAAAGAGTCAAATAAAAGAGCTAGCATGGGATTAATTACCAGGTAAGTGATGGTACGAGGTAGTGGAGAACACCTGGCAGAAAGCCGTTATTCAGGCAGATTACAGGGGAGTTGGTTTAAGTCAGATCGTTAAAAATGTCCACGTTCTGAGTGGGTAAAGAGGGTGTGTCACAGAGGAGAAAGAAAGCTAAGAAGACGTGAAAACAGGCAAACACGTGGGTTTTTCCATTAAAGAGCTCAAAGTGTCAAAAGTCTTTCAGACTTCGGAGACCAAAAGAAATTAGCTACAATGCGAGGTTTAACTATCAGATACTTGCTTTTTCTGATTTTTTAGCTACTCATCATATGAAAACACACTAGAAAGAAATAATTTGGAAAAGTACCGATCTTCTGGAGTTTTGTCTATGACTTAAAATGTAAAGTTTAACTGTAGACTATGCTTATGAGTTAAAAGCACAATTACTTAACAAAATAATTTTTCCTCGTTAATATGACTGCTTATGGTATTTTTCAATAGGACGTGTTTTAAAAAATCCCAAATGATTTTCTGTCTTTTATACGCCTATTTTTTTTTTTCTACTTTCTTGTTCTTAATTGCTTGTGTGCAGTATGGAGAATTGTTTTCTGTTTGTTTCTCTTTTATTCATTAGCACCTGTCGGTTTTATACATCATTCCTTTCATCCCACTAATTTCAGGTCCACTTTGGTTCTGAAGTCCACAGAGGAGCTTGTTCTAAGGCCTTTCCTGGATCTTGAATTCTGAGAACAGTGCCGTAGCAGGTTCCTGCAGTTGTACCTATCTCTAGATAAACCACGGCAAAGTGGGGTTCTTGTTATTTTAAGAAGTAGATGGCTTGGATTTAAAATACACACTTTTCTCTTGAAGAATGAGATCAGCACAAAAAACTTTCCATGTGCTGAGGGAGTCTAATAAAAGAATAAACTATTTTATGAAAAGAAACTTAAGAAACATATCTATTACTGGAAGAAAAACGGACATCTTCCTTCCAAGCAGAGCTAGAGGCACATGTCAAGGTGAGCTAAGAATAGAAAACAGGGCCTCTTTTTCCTTTCTTTTTTTTCCCTTTCTACTGTTTAATGTAACTCTATGAGGCAGCTGCAAATCTTCATTTTCATGGAAACAATCCCTTAGCCTTGTTCACCCCAAAGAGTTCTCTTCCAACTAAGAAGAGATCTTTTTCCTTTCATAGGATCATTGAATTTGGAAGCTTAGAGATCCTTTACTCCAATCCCCATTCCATTTTATAAACTAAACGAGCTGATAAGGATGATGCAGGAAAATAGTGAGGATCTACACACGCGTTCTGCTCTCCGAGCCCACACCCGCTTTCCAGCAGCCGACCCCGCAGCAGCAGTGAGCTCTGCTAAAGGTTTTAGTGAGGTGGGGATGCCACACCTCGTCCCTCGCGACTCCTCTTACCGGAGTGACCAGCAGCTCCCTCGTCAAAATTGAAGGTCTCTGTTGGGTCTCACCCTTCAAGCTATTTCCAAGGTCCCCCCCTCTAGGAAGGCTTTCCCGGTTCTCTGAAGCAAGTGCCATCTTCTGACCTGCGTTCTTCCAGAGCGCGTGGCTGACTCTGCTCTCCCATTGGGCCCACCATGCTGTGTCACCACCATCTGTTGCTGGCTGATGCCCCACGGGGCTGTGAGACTTACTCCCAGTTCTTCATGGGAATATAGGCACTGCCTGCACAGGGCCTCGCATGGGAGAGGTAACTAAAAACCATGGAGCAATGCTTGGTGAGAAGTCGGGTGCATATTCCTTGCCTCCGACAGATTGTGTGCACATTCTCAGCTCTGTTCCTCCTCTAAATTGAAATCTTTACTCCAGTCATATTTCTGAGGCCCATGCCCTTTGGGAGAGAGAGTCAGTTACCATGATGGCTGGTTTTCAAAGTTCTTTGACGCGTGCGTTGAATAAATCATTAACCACAACCCTATGCATTCAATCCAAAGAGGACCAGCCACCAGGCTTCATCTTAGGACAATTAAATCACTGAACTCATCTTTTATTTTTTCATTTCTATCAGTATAAAATAAAATTAAGAGTTTGGGCTTGCATTTTTAAGGTTTGTTTCCCCTTTATTAACTAGACTTGAGTAGGCTTGATAATTGGACTCTCGCTATTTGCAATCTTTTCTCCCATTTTAGGCCCTGAGGTGCATTCCTTCACGTATAAATTCTCCCAGCAAGTATTTCAGGGACAAGGAAGAAAAGAGTCTTATACTGTACATGGTATATTTCTAGATCACTACAAGTGCAAGATTTAAAAAATTCTAAACCTCGTCTTTTCAGGTCAGGTCTATCCTTATCTCCCAGGGGTAAAATGAATATTGTTTTACTGCGTCACCCATGAATCCTTGGTGCAGTGCCCCGACGCCGCAGCCTGGTTCCCGCGCTCCCCCACTGCCATCGCCAGTTTCGTGCATTTACCCAAAAAGAGCCCAACCTGTGTGAACATTTCAGCCTATAGAAGGCCACCCAGTGTCGGGCAGGGGAGCTCATGAGGAGCCTGGACCAATCTTTTGGCTACAAATCAAAGTCTACATAAAGCCTGGAATAAGCAAACTCTGTAAGCACACAAGGAGCCAAAAATAAACGCAGAGTCCTGGCAAAGGCTCAGGGCTCCGAAGTTAGTCTTTGAAACTTCTGGTGTGAGTTTCAGACTTTCCCTGTCAACTGAAACTCTTAATATTTGGATTTATTTAAAGTACTGGGTACTTGCTCCCTGGAGAAAAATATAAAAATTCTAAGTGTTGTTCTTATCTGTTACTCTTATCTATTTTTTTTCTCCATTAAGCCGGTTTGTGTATTCATGTTTTATATATAGAGAGAAAACTCTTTAAAATTTGCCTTACAATGTCCTGTAGAGAGTCTTATGAGAGGTAAAATCATGGCTCCTCAGCTAGAATGCGGCCATGTCTTTTTTTTTGGAAACACAAAATGATGATAATATTTGTATATGAGTGTCTTTGGACACCAGAAGGTTTTGCCTCTTTAGTATTTTTTCTAGATACACAGATAGATAGATGTAAATTGCATTTTTTTGTCTTTACTTATTTTTTTAAATATTACATTCAAAAAATATGAGGTCCCCATATACCCCCCAACCCCTCGCCCCACTCCTCCTATAACAACAACCTCCTCCATCATCATGAGACATTCATTGCATTTGGTGAATACATCTCTGAGCACCGCTGCACCTCATGGTCAATGGTCCACACCGTAGCCCACGTTCTCCCACATTCTACCCCGTGGGCCATGGGAGGACCTACAATGTCCCGTAACTGTCCCTGCAGCACCACCCAGGACAACTCCAAGTCCTGAAAACGCCCCCACATCACATCTCTTCCTCCCACTCCCTACCCCCAGCAGCCATCATGGCCTCTTTCTCCACACCAATGCCACATTTTCTTCGATTACTAATCACAATAATTCATGAATAGAATATTAGTAAGTCCAGTAAGATACATTTTATTGACCACACATGGCCTATGATGGAAACTATGGACATAATCATCTATGAATAACCTGTGAAATATGTTTCTTCATTCCACATCACAATCAGACCTACCCATACTATTTCACCTGGAAACAAGGGGTAACACAACTCAGAAAAGATACTCTTGCAGGCCTGTCCTGACTACTGCAGCAGTTGAAAGCCTCAGGAGAGCTCCCTGGGCCGCACCTGGCCTGTGTGGGGGGGTTCCAGACGCGCGTTCACTCATTAGAAACCCTGGATTATCTGAACCAGACCTGGCGCCAGGCCTTCCTGTACTCCGTTCATTCTTTTCTCTCTCCAGGTTTAGGTGCCATGTCCTTACGCCTGGCCTGAAAGAGAGAAGGAAAAGGTCTTCACCGAGCCGCTTCCATCCCCTGGCTGCCCCCTCAACCCAACCCAGAATGGGACCAGACCCCCTCCCTCTCCAACACTCGGATGCTGAGAGTCCAGCCCCCCGGGGAATTGTTTTTGGCATTAGACGCTGATGTCCCTTCTCTCCAGAACCCAGCACCGGCGCTCAGGGGCCACCCGCTGCCCGACCTACGGGCGCAGGGGTCTCCACCAGGCTACGCGGCCCCCTCCCTCGGCCGGCTTCACCAGCGGGCAGCAGTTCGCTTCTCACTTTTCCAATTAATCTGAGCAAGGGAAGGATTCTTTTTTTCTGTTTTGAAATTAAGAGGGAAAGCCCTTTCATGACATGTTCCCTAGCAGCTTTTTTTTTAAAGAAAATTGATGTGTATCAGTGTCACGAGTTACCCGCTCAACAACGACAATAACAGATCCGCTTTGGTCAGTGGCGACCCCCCATCTTTGTCACTCGTCAGTCTTGGGTTTGGGGCGGTGCCTGCTCTGACTGCTTCAGGCTGGGCAGAGCTGTGGGAGTGCTTTGCTGGCAGGTGCAGCTGCTTATTGTTTTGGGGGGCGGCTGGCCCGGCATCCTCGTGGTGTCCCTTTAAATAGAGCCCCAGACAAGCAGGTGCAGGTGAGGATGCTGGGAAGTAGAGGGACATCCGGCAGCCTTCGTAGCCCTCCTCCTTCCTCTCAGGAGGATGGCACACGGGGACCTCCTCCTCCTCTGTGACAGCCGTCACTGCTGGCCCCAGCCCTGTCATCAGCCTTGGGGGGGTCGTCGGCCATGTGCAGACCTTGTGCCACCGTGTGTCTGTTTTCGGTCTTTGAGCTCCATATCCCGCTGGAAGCGCACCACTTAGCAGAACTTCCCGGGGTGTCCTGGTCACAAGATGCTTGACATCGTTAAATAGTGTTGGCTATGATTGCTCAAGTCCAGGTAAGTTATGGAAGATCAGGGAAGCGGATTTGGCCCAACGGATAGAGCGTCCGCCTACCACATGGAAGGTCCAGGGTTCAAATCCTGGGCCTCCTGACCCGTGTGGAGCTGGCCCATGCACAGTGCTGATGCGTGCAAGGAGTGCCCTGCCACACAGGGGTGTCCCCATGTAGGGGAGCCCCACGTGCAAGGAGAGCGCCCTGCAAGGAGAGCCGCCCCAAGCAAAAAAAGCACAGCCTGCCCAGGAATGGCACCACACACATGGAGAGCTGACGCAGCAAGATGATGCAACAAAAAGAGACAGATTCCCAGTGCCGCTGACAAGAATATAAGCAGACACAGAAGAACACACAGCGAATGGACACAGAGAGCAGACAATGGGGCAGGGAAGGGGAGAGAAATAAATAAAAAATAAATCTTAAAAAAAAAAAAAGTTCTGGAAGATCTGTACAGCCATCTCTCCATAGCCCAGGCTTTGGGAGAGAAAGTACAAGGGAAAAAGAACTAAAGAACTGCCTTCTAAGACAAAGACTTCACTTCGTATTCTAGAAGAAAACATTGCGCTTCGTTGGTACCATCTAATAGATAAAATACGTATCCTTCCGCTTTCAGAAATGGTCACTTTCTCATTACCATAGGTAAGGACAAGTCATAGCCTAATCCAATCTTTGTGACAAAATAGTAGCTTCTAGGAAGGGTCAGTTGGTTGCAGCAGGATTTTGTTTTTTGGGTTTTTTTTTGTTTTGGCTCCCAACCAATGAATTGCTCTCCTACTGTGTTACACGAGAACAAGCAAACACCCTAAAAACCAGTTTCCTTGGTCAATGGAACGTTTGCTACAATAGTCTGAGCTCTGGCATGGGAAGAGCCTGGAGGCCACAAGCAAAAGCTGGGGAGTAACGGATCCTAAACAGGAGTGAGAGCGCAGCGAGCCACGGGGCAGCGGGGCCCACACTGCAGGCTCACTCCACTTCGGAAGGCAGCGCTCAGAGAAGCAGCTCAGGTGAAGGCTCCCAAGGCAAGTCTGGCCCTAGGGAACATTCTGGGAGTGGGGAAGCTGTGCCTAAATTAACGATGGAAGCCTCTGGAAAGGCAAAGCTCAGTTTTGTGGCCATCCTCTGCTTTGCCCTTTCTCGCACGCCCGCCCTGGCCAGCCTTTAAATAAGGGACCACCTTGTGACGTGGTTTGGACGCCAAGTCGTGCGACAACAGCCAAGGCCCAGGACTCAATTAAAAATCGATAAAAAGCAATTCCATACAATCTGTTCCCAAATCTCTGAACCCGAGTAGCCCCGGCGCAGCCTGATCAGTCGCGGGGATCCGGGGGAGCCACTTGTTCTGTCCAGGAGGGAAACCGGCGCGACCCGAGGGGGGTGGCCAGAGACGCTGGAGAGGTCACACCCGGGGAGCCCAGCGCAGGGGTGAGGTGGCCCATCGGAGGAGCCTGGGATCAAGGACCTCGCACACTGTGGCGAGACCCGAGACAGACCGTGACATGAGTTGCAGAGCGACCGGGACAGCAGGAATAGAAGCTGGCCACGTGGCCACCAAGGGGGAAACGGGGAGCCACTGCAGGACGGAGCTGCGCAGGGAGGGCCGCGGCCAGGCTGTGCGGCATCCAGTCCAAGGGGACTCGGAGCCCAAAGGGGACGGCACCTGGTAGAGTGCCTTTGGGCTCCGGAGCCTGAAGACGGGCCCGCGGACGCCGGTGTTCCGAGCCCCAGACCCCTTTCCAGTTCCTGCTCAGTGCCACCTGCAGCTCCTGACATTTGTCCTCAAAGATTAGGGATGGAAAGTGCAGAGTCACCTAGCAAAGGGTCGGCTGTTGAAAGGTTTTGCGTCAAGGCCGGTGGCGGTTCTCAAACTTTCAGAGGTTTGGGGAAGACGCTGGTGGGGTGTGGGGTACGGGGGAGCGCAAAGTGGAGGCCCTGGCTCTGCCAGCCCTCGGGGCCATCTGACGGGCCAGCGGCGAACACCTGGGCCAGGTGGTGCCTGTGCCAACAAGGCTTGGCAGCTGGGCAGAGCCATTTGGGAAGCCACCCCCCTCTGGCCCCACGCACCCCTGCCGGCGAGCACGTCTTAGCCAACAGAGCTAAGAATGGAATGCAAGGGCAAAATAAATGTGGACTGAAAAGAAGGCATGAGGAATGTTTGGGAAGCTCACAGTGCAGAAGAGGAACCTAAGAGAAGGCGCTTGTTTTCCTGGAAGAAAGTATGGGGAGATTGGCATTGCAGTTTCCAATGTAAGCAGCTCTAATTATGGGGTTTGCACACACAGCGCCTCTTGCCAGGGGCCGTGCTCTGCAAGATTATAAATGAGGTGAATTCAGCTTTTTCATGTCATCGTCCTTACGTATTTTGAAAACTTTAAGCTTGAGTGTCGCTATAAGCTTATTTGATAATAAAACATATTTTACAATTAATGGGCTCGTGTCTCACTCTTTTCCCTTTCATTTTATAAAATGGTACCAAAAAAGTCCATAATAGTCTGATTTAAAATGTAAGAAGTGAATCTCTCTCTTTTTTTTTAAAGATTTATTTATTTATTTCTCTCCCCGCCACCCCACCCCACGTTGTCTGTTCTCTGTGTCTATTTGCTGCATCTTCTTTGTCCGCTTCTGTTGTTGTCCGTGACACAGGAATCTTTTTGTTGCGTCATCTTGCTGTGTCAGCTCTCCGTGTGTGCAGCACCATTCCTGGGCAGGCTGCACTTTCTTTGGCGCTGGGCGGCTCTCCTTACAGGGCGCACTCCTTGCGCGTGGGGCTCCTCTATGCAGGGGACACCCCTGCGTGGCAGGGCACTCCTTGCACTCATCAGCACTGCGCATGGGCCAGCTCCACACAGGTCAAGGAGGCCCGGGGTTTGAACCGCGGACCTCCCATGTGGTAGATGGACGCCCTAACCACTGGGCCAAGCCGCCTCCCAGAAGTGGATCTCTGATTTAAGTATTTGCATCTCTGAAGTATCTGAAACATAACAGCAGAAATGTGAATAAAATTCACGCTTCAGGAGCCTGGTAATTTTCAGGTGCTAAATCCCTATAATGTGCAACTTTATGGGATCAAACCCCTACAATGTGTGTTGTTTAGAATCACAATATATGTCTTGGGCTTCTAAAACAAAATTTAAAAAAACAAACCCAAAACCATTATCGTGACCCCCAAAAGCTGGTTTTACTCTTAGAGGCACTCTGGCCAAGAGCTGGATAGATGGCTGTAACTGAGGCAGAGCAGCTTTTAGAGGTTCCCGGCTGGGTATTTGTGACCAGCCAGGGTCCTTGATTAGTTGACGGTCTAATGGTCACTCAAAACCAACCAGGCCTGTGGATTCGTGGGCATCCTTGGTCTCGTGAACTTCCAGTAGGCTTAGGAGAGCTGATTCCTCAGGAACGTCGATGTCCAGAGCTACATGGCAACTGCGCTGCGAACATTTGCTGAAAATAAGAAACAAGAAGAAAACACAGGAAAAGTCCACGCTCACTCAACAGGTGTGCTTTTTACAAAGACAGAATTCCTTGTGAGCCGCCAATATCAACTTTGCCGGCTATTTGACTAAAAAGCGAAAGGTTTGGGTGTTTATGGAATGTGGGTGCCACAGACACTGGGACCCTGGCTGTGCCTCCGACATGTCCCAAGGGCGTGGTACTAAGAGGCTTGGCCACGATGTTCTCACCCTCCTGAAAGCAGGAAGTGCAGTGAGGACTTGTTCCTCCTGCTAATCGATGGTTTTGTTACTATTTATGTCAGTTTCTCTGAAAAATAAATGTCAGCCATTTTTTTTTCTTTTTGTAAGCAATATTGTCGACTTGAAAATAAAGAGTAAATTTCCTGGAGTTGGTTTTTAAGGCGCTTATGTTGGTACGGTCCATCTGGGGTTGCTCCACCTTAGCCCACACTGCAGCTGATGCTTGGGTAACCTGCCACCGTCCAGCATCTGGACGAAAGTAAAAGCTTACTTTGACCTTGGGGTGAGGCTTGCTACAAAACTGGGAGTTTGTCAGAGTGCCAGGCTCCCATTGGTGAGGAGCCTGAATCACCACCCAGGGTAGTTATAAAAACAGATCTTAACTTCCGAACAACACGTAGGAACGAATAGCCACTGCCACGGTCACCTCTGCAACTGAGGCTGTAGCCGTGTGTGCTTCTGGAAACCAAAAACAAAGCAAAACAATGGATTCTGCAGAGAGTCTCTGAGTTTGGAATCTCTCTTAGTGAAAAAAAAGTAAAAAAGCAGAATCTGAGAGGGCACAGTGAGCCTGGCTGGCTTCCAGGTATAGGCTGCTACCACTGTAGTAACATTGTTTGGACGCAAGTGTTTACTCCCCCCACCCTACCAAAACTTAGCCAAAGGAAATAGAAAACCCAAATAGTCCTGTAGGTATTAAAGAAATTGGATTTGTAATTAAAGAGCTCCTGAAAAGGCCCAGATGTTTTCACTGGAAAAATTTTCCCTCTCTTACCACCAGTTTTATACATTTTCTTCCAGTAAGGGGAAGGAACACATCCCAACTCCTTTTATGAGGCCAGTTACCCAACCAGATAAAGACAACCCCCCAAAAAAGAAAATACAGACCAACATCTCTCATGAACTTATCAAAATATCAGCAAGGTGTTCTGGTAGACATAAACTAGGATTTTTCTAAAATGTAGATAGAAAGGGAAAGAGCCTAGAATAGCCAAAACAATTTTAAAAAAGAAGAAGAAAGTTGAAGGACTCACTCTGGCTTACTTGATAGCTGCCCTGAAAAAGAATAGAGAACTCAGAAATAGATCCACACAAAACGTACACTGCATCCATTTATTTTTGACAAAGGAGCGAAGACAATTTGATGGAAGACAATTCAAAGGAAATTGCCTTTTCAATAAATGGTGCTGCAGCAAGTGCTTAACCATAGGCAAAACTGAACCTCAACTCTAATCTCAAACCTTACACAAAAATTACTCCAAGATGAATCATGGACTTAGGTGAAAATTGTAAAACTATAAAACTTCTAGGAAAAAAGTAGAAGAAAATCTTTGGGAAGAAAGACTGGACACTGAATTCTTAGACTTGACACTAAAAAGACATTTCATGAAAGGAAAAATTGCTAAACTGGACTTCATTGAAACTGAAAAACTCCCTTGCAAAAGACCCTGTTAAAAGGAAGAAGGAAAAATTACTGACTGGGAGAAAATAAATACAAATAACATATCCAATGAAGTACTTGTATCTAGAATATAAAGAATAATCAGAAGCAAACATTAAAAAAATCCAGTCAAGAATTGCAATGGGTAAAAGATATAAACAGACATTTCCAATGACATATCCAATGAAGTACTTGTATCTAGAATATAAAGAACACTCAGAAGCAAACATTAAAAAAATCCAGTCAAGAATTGCAATGGGTGAAAGACATAAACAGACATTTCACTAGAAAGGATCCACAGATGGCCAATAAGCACATGAAAAGATGTTCAACAGCATTAGCCCATAGATAAATGCAAATTAAAACCACAGCGAGATATTACTACACGTCAATCAGAATGGTTAAAACAAAAAATGAAAATGAAGGCCGCTAAGCGTCCAATGGATTGTGTAACACACGGGCTGTACAGTCCAGGAAATCCAGTGGTGAAAGGCAGACTGTGGTTAACAGAACAAATATGAGAATGTTCTCTCATGAACTATAACAAAGGTATGACACTAATACAGGGTGTAAATAATCAGGTGGGTTGAGGGAAAATACACCAAATGTAAGATATTGGCTATAGCTAATTGTAACATTTTGATGATGCTTTTGTAGTTCTTAACAAATGTTTCACCACCACGCAAGGTGTTGGTGGGGGGTGCCCTGTACAGTGATGTGCATGTTTGTTTTCTAAGTTCACAACTTTTACTATGCACATATTATTCATGGATGTGCATGAATGAATGGCAGGCGTCAATAAATTTTATGGAAAACCACAGTGAGATATTACTGCCCATCTATCAGAATGGTTAAAATAAAAAACAGTGAAAACACCAATTCCTGCAGGGACGCAGGGAGACTGGAGCACTCGGCACTGCCTGCGAGCGTGGGGCTGTGAAATGCCGCAGCCACTCTGGAAAAGGGTTTGGCCGAGCTCTGTAAAATGAATCACTCAATTATCCTATGACCCAGCAATTGCGCTCCTCCGCGTTCATCCCAGAGAAATGGAGGTGCTTGTCTATGCAGAATCTTGGACCTGAGTGTTTCCAACCGCTTTATGGATACAAGCCAAACCCTGGGAGTGAACCAAGTGTGGTCCATCACACTGTGGAATGCTGCTCAGAACAGAACTACTGCTACGCTCAACGATTCGGATGAGAAATTATGCTCCGAGGATGTACAAGGTCGACTTCCTGATTTTGATGTCATATTAGAGTTATACAAGATGCTATTTTTCATAAGTTATTTATGTCAGAACACAAAGTTAAAACAGAAAAACAAGGTAATAAGCAAGAAGGACAGAAAGAAGTATAACTGGTATTCATACACCCTTCTGAGGGCAGTTTAAAGAGACGCGATATTTTTGGAAAACAACTTGGCATAATTTTTTCCCAAACATTTTACCTAGAAATCTCACTTTGCATACACCTATTGATGTCATTACACACAAGAAGAAACTTTCCAAGGCCTTACTTGTATTAATAGAAAT
The DNA here is from genome assembly GCF_030445035.2 of Dasypus novemcinctus. Taxonomy (NCBI): domain Eukaryota; kingdom Metazoa; phylum Chordata; class Mammalia; order Cingulata; family Dasypodidae; genus Dasypus; species Dasypus novemcinctus. The sequence goes on along the minus strand of NC_080701.1, from coordinate 5,385,210 downwards.
ATCGAATGTCCTCTAACTTTCCAACGCAAGTGCAAAGAACAGTGACGTCAAGACGCTCATGTAGTCAATGAAGAGAAGCAGCCGTAAAATGGCCTGGTTAAAAGTACAAGGCAGCCAAAGACAAAATGGGTACCATTTAGTAAAAGAGACAAAATCAAGAGACTCAATCGTATGAGTTTATTAGTCTGTGTGAAAGAAAGAGGAAAAGGAAATATAAAAGTGTCATGTGTGCGTTGGTGTGATGAAATCTGGGGACTTTTCATTTCCTGTACTACCTATGCTTTTTAAAGAATTTTGTTCTTTGTAAGTAAAAATAAATAAATAAAAACCCCCACCGTCCTCGGAGCATTCATCGCTTCGGGTAGGACCAGGTCGGTGGCTTTGGATGGCACCGCCACTCTGGGAGCTCGGGTGACGGGGTGCAGACGGCCCCGTGGAAGATGCGCAGGTCACGCCTGCCTGGTTTTCAGTTTGGCCTGGGCTCAGCTCTGCAGCAGAGGGGACGCGTTCTGTGCCTCCTACTTTCTATTCCTTGCAGCCTAGAACTCGGTTTAGTGCTGGCAACAACCACGATTCAGATATGCTTTGGGCCCTCCAAGGCGGGGAGTTGGTCCGGGACCCTGGTCACCACTCATTGCTTCTGAACAACATCGAAGAAATAGAAAAGAGCGCTCTCTTTCCTGGGCAGCCAAATACAATGCTGCTCTCTGTTCTACACGTCAACACACATCTCTGGCTGTGTATAGGATACCTCTAGTGCACACGGATCCCACAGTCTTCTGCGTGAACATCTACTAAGAAATCGATAGTTCATTAATAAATAATCATAAATGATGTGAAGTCCCTCCTTATATTAACACTTTACCATGGATGCCATATTCTTTTCTTTGGGTCCTTATATAGCTGATAAACACAAATATTGTTCCCTGGCCCTTTCATGAAAATGAAATATGGTTGGAAAGCATCACTATGACGCAGCTGGAACCATGAAAATGCATTGGGTGTTATGATTCTGGCATTTGCCAAGAGGCGGGTGCCTGGCAGTGGCAGGCTCCCAGCACCTACTTTTCCTTCAGAGTAGGCTGAACTTGAGAAGCGCGCATTCGCCTCTGTAATTGTTCCGTGTCTCTCGTTCCCAGTGGGTTTGAAGCACTAAGAGGCATGGCCATGTCCCTGCCTTCCCTCCACTCCTCCAACAGACTGCTGGGCTCATAGTTGGTACCTGTTGAATACACACTGCAATCATACACGTGAGGGTGTGGGTCGACGGGATGTTTTCCAGGCTGTCCGAGTAGAAAGGAAAAACCAATATTTATGGGAATCGATTTTGTGCTGGGCACTGTGTATGTTCTCATTTCGTCATCCCATCCTATGACAATACTCAAGGTAGCTCTTCTGTTTGCTTTTGAAATAACCACACTGGAGTTGGGAGGAGTTGAGTCACTTACCCAAGTTTACACAACTCCAGGTCTATCCGACCTTTAAGGACTCTGTTGTGTGTGTGTTTTCTGTATCTCACGGCCACCTTAAGCCCCGTAGGGAGGAGGGAAATGAATGATAAACATCTCCTGTAGCAGGACTGGTAAATACTTGTGGGTTCATCCATGGAGTAAGCCTACAGCAGTCGAGACACACTTTACAGACTCCCCGCCCGGAAGGTGAGCACGCCAGGGAGAGGCGACCGTGCGGGGCTCACCTCCAGGCCCCACGGGGTGGTGAGGTGCCGGGAAGCCCTGTCCTCGAAGCAGCGCCTGTGAGGGAGACATCTCTCTCAGGAGACAGCACAGCATGGCACTGAAGCCTCAAAAGGAACCACTGGATTGCCATGTGGTGCCCGCCCTGAATTCCCCCTCGGTCATAACGCAGCAGCTTTGAAAGACCGAAGCAATTTTGATGATGTAAGGATTTGAGCAGTCAAAACAGTTTAAGTCTTCTGCAAGCCTCTGTGTCACCGTCACCATCCTCTCCTCCATTACTTCCAAGCGTGGCCGCCCCAGTTGACTTTACAGCCCATTCGCACACCGACAAGACCAGCTGCCTCCATTCCTTCACCCACTAGTGGTTCATGCCAGACGTGGGGACGCAAAGCTGAGGGAAGCAGCCATTGCCTCGACAGAGAAAATCCTTCAGTTGAGTAATTATCTGACAAAAATTCCCTAAGAGCCCAAGAGCAGGCTAGGAACGAGAGTCACTGAACCCACAACTGGCCGCCATTGCTGCTGACGTGAGGGGAGAGGGAAAAGAGTGTCGTGTGCACGACGTTCCCTGAGGAGAGAACAGATTTCTCCTCAGGCCCGGTTCCTTCTGTTTCCCTTGACAAAGAATAGAAGCAAAGAGACACTGGACACCAAGGCTAACGAGGACTGGTTTGGCCCAACGTTCTGTACTGCTTGCCTATGTCGAAGAGATAGTGGACTACCCACCCAGCCCTAGGAACTCAGTAAACTTGCTCAGACGGTTTGCGAACAATTCCGCGCCTGGGTTCTCTTTAGAAAGGGCTAAGTATGGTTTATAAGCTGCTCTGGCATCAAGTCGTTCCCACAACACCAAAGTCTGATGAGCAGGAAGTACGTGACTCAGAAGCACACGGGTTTCATTTACTGGCAGTACAGGTGGGCTTAAAAGTCGAGGGGCTCTGGGGTTGTCCAAATATATTAAGGGAAAAGCTCGGGATGGCGTTTCTCTCTACCAAACCCAGGGACATTTATTTTTTCATTTGTATCCTCAAGGAATTCTAGTAAAAACTTGGACTAGAGTTGAATTTTACTCTCCCCCATTTTGATGTCTCATGCGAAGATGCCCTTTATGCTAAACGTTGGGCTTTTTGGCTCACCATGACATTCATTGCTTCTGATTTCTAATACAGGAAGCTTAAAAGAGAAAAATCCTGACTTGAGATTTACTAAAGTTACGTGGAAGTAAAGTTGTCTTCCCCTCTTCCTTAAGCGGTAGATGACTGAGTGGGAGAATGAAACTTTATTTCTGTGAAGTCCACTATGTTTGAAAGAAGGAGGTGGAAGGGTGGAGGTTTTGCCCTCTCAGCGGTAGGGTTGCCCTAGAGCTCCATCCCTGAGTGTTTTCTACACATTGGCTTGACTATTTTCAAGGGAAAGCTATTGGAGAGCAGGGCCGTGTGTAGGAACGGTTCACCAGGGCTGCTGTAAGAAAGGGCTTCAACAACAGAAATTCATCATCTCATGGTTCTAAAGGCCAGAAGTGGGAAACCAAGGCCCATGCTTCCCCCAAGGGGACACTGCTGCATGCCTCTCCCCACTTCCTTGGCTTGTGAGGCAGAGCTCAGTCTGCCCCGTCACGTGGCTCGCACCTCTCCCCGTCCCTCTCTCTCGTCCCTCTTACTGACCGAGTCCTGTCATATTAGACTGAAGGCCCACCCTAATCCTGTTTGACCTCATCCGAACATCACCACCATCCCATTCCCAAATGGGGTCCCACTGACAGGTGAGGGCAGGAACATATCTTTCTGGGGACACCATGCAACCCATAATGCTGTGTACGTTTTATTTGCTCATATAATTAGAAGAACCCCTATTTCTCTATAAAGTGGATGATTATCAGTGCAATTACATGAAGAGAATTTTCAAAGTTTTATAAGGTTTCACACTTCAAAGAAACAATTGAAAGCCCCAACAATTCACCATTCCTTTCTTACGAAGTTGACTTTTTACTAAGTGCCAGCCACAGGTCAGCTGTCCCTCAGAGCTGCACAGCCTTACCCCTTTGCTTACAAAATCTGGGTGCAAGCATTAAGATGTAATTTAAGGAAAACTGTCTAGCCCCTTGCATGTTTTTCTCTAGTGACACAAATTAATATTAGCCTAAAATTTATTTTCAGGTTTGCTGAAGACTAGAGTGGACTGTACAAAGCAGGGGACTTGTCTTCTGTGGCTACCATATTCCTGCTTGCAGGATGGAGAGTGTCCCCTACCCGGAGCAAAAAGGGGTTCGCTGGGCCGTTGCGGCCAGCAGTCACCGCCCTTCTGTTTTCCTTCCAGGTGTTTGCTAAGAGCAGAAGCTTGTGCACGTTATCACGAGAATTGCCCAATGTTTGAGGCTTGTCACCCGGCTTTGACACCTGCGTCAAGGCCAGATGGAGAGCAGGGGTGGCAGCGCCCCAGCCCCGCCCCCCACGCCCCTCCACACGCCCCCCGGGTCGCTAATCAGAGGGCTGCCAGCTCGCAGGCCAACCCCTAGCCTCCCTCCAGCCCCGTCTTCTGGAAGCGTTGCCCTTTGTGTCCTAGTGCCTTTGAGTCTCAGTCTTCTCTGCCTAAACACAGGGAGGGCTTTTCAATGCCTTCTGAAAAAAAGTAAGCGGCACACTGGAGACAGAGAAAATACTGGGGAATAGTTGGCACTTGTACTCATGGACCCCGTGGCTCTGCCTTCGGTATTTTCACAGGCTTGCGGTGCATTTCGTCTCGGTGCCGGGCAGTGTTGGTAAATGCCCAGCAGTTGCCCTGCTGTCTGTCCACCCCCAGTTCCAGCAACATTTCTGCTTGACATCTCAGGGTTGAGGGAGGGCTCGTCTTAAGTCCTGACACTCTGCATCTGTGTGGTGCTGAAGCATGCTGGGGGCAGCTGCTCACGGACACCTGCCACCTTCCTTAGCAGAGCAGCGGGGCACGGCGACAGCACCTTCCGGCACCCACCTGCTTCTGGGGAGTCAGGACATCCAGTCAACGGGGAGAAGTCCGCGGCGCTTTCCCAACCAGTTATACAGGGAGCATCAGGGACCGCTTTGGAGACACCATGAGCTCCAGGCTGCTGTTCTGTTTTCTCCCCCTTAGCTCTTCTGCTAACAAGCATTGTGGCACTGGCAAAGGCAGTTAAATCCCCCACGTTTCTTCTTCCTTTGAGCAGCTTGAAATAGCTGCCTGGGGTCCTGCCAGAGACCCACTACAGCTCTAGGTTTTCATGGTTCTATGACCACAGCCAGGATTCTCAATGACCCAGAAAGAAACACCCAGCAGCAGTCTGAGAAGCAAGAATGCAAATCGCAGCTTCCACTGTCCTGTGACCTTGAGGCGCTGCTCGCCTAATTTCTCTTGGGGGCGTGGCAATATAGAATCAGAGTGTAAAAACAATCTGAAGAGCTTATCTCTCCACACTTGAATATGGACACTTCCTTGCTCACCTAGCCATATCCCTGGAGTGTAGAAAATGTTGCAGAGTTCGTTTGTTTTCTCAACAGTGAAGTTCAATAGGAGACCGCATGCGAGAGGAAAGTGTGTGTGGATTTGTTCCTTTTTTGATGGTTGTGTTACTTTTTAGACAACCATAAAAATGAATTGACCATTTAAGAATAATTTGTTAAAATATAATATAGCAAACGCTATAGCTCGGAGTAAAGTCTTAAGTGTACATAGAGAACGTGACACAACAGTGTGGACATAGACTATTACCTGGTTTTGTGGGCACAAGGGGATCTGTAAGATGATTTTGTACAAGTGCCTGAAGAAGAAAAGTAGATCAAAAGGATATTGAAGAGGGAAAGTGGATTTGGCTCAACTGATAGAGCATCTGCCTACCACATGGGAGGTCCAAGTTTCAAACCCAGGGCCTCCTGACCCGTGTGGAGCTGGCCCACGTGCAGTGCTGATGCACCCAAGGAGTGCCCTGCCACGCAGGGGTGTCCCCCGCATAGGGGAGCCCCACGCGCAAGGAGTGCGCCCTGTAAGGAGAGCTGCCCAGCGCGAAAAAAGCACAGCCTGCCCAGGAGTGGCGACACACACACACAGAGCTGACTCAGCAAGGTGATGCAACAAAAAGAGACCCAGATTCCCAGTGCTGCTGACAAGAATACAAATGGACACAGAAGAAAACACAGGGAATGGACACAGAGAGCAGACAACTGGGGGGGGAGGGCAGGAGAAATAAATCTTAAAAAAAAAAAAGGATATTGAAGAATATCTGAATACTATTTTTTTAAAGGAGGTACCAGGGATTGAACCTCGGACCTTGTACATGGGAAGCAGGCGCTCAACCACTTGAGCTATGTCTGCTGCCTGAGTACCTTTGATTAGACTAGCAAAACGTCAACCTGAGTCCCCAGGACAGCTGTCAGAGTGGCACAATGTCATGAAAGCTCTCACATCATTAAAAGAGAAAGTGCAGTGGCCTCTCTGATGAACCAACTGAGCTTTTTCAAAACAAGCATAAATAATGGCTTCCAGCACAAGACTAATTTTGTTGTGAAAGACGGAGAAGAAAATAAAACTACAGGGAACTTCAAAATTCCACACTTTAGGGGGAAAATGGTAAGCCTCACAGATATGTCATTGAGCTTGGCAAACCAGCTGTAAAACTGAAGGCAAATATCAAATGCAGAGAAAACAGAATAAACTTTTCCTCAAATTCCTTTACTAAATGTCGCTGGTGAACGGCCAACCCTACAGAGGCATCGTGCCTCACCCAAGGGTTAGGTTAGACAATTTAGCAGGTAGGCAAAGAAAAAGCATCATGCTTGAGAATCTCTTGGGATGACGGTACTGGGAGTCAAGCAGGCGCCATGTTGGAGGCAGACAAACCAGCTCTTAATTTCTACAAGATGGGGTTTTCCTCCAACATTGGAACAGATCACTATTTCTTAGGCTGCCACTGAATGCAAGTTGCTGGATTGTATTTAGGGACCAAGTTGTACAAAACAGATGTCTTTTAAACCCTTGAACCGTACTTGATGTAGTGAGTTGAGAGACACGGAGAATAAGGCCGGAGCATCACATGCACATGCCCTTCTACGCCCATTTGGGGCATGGCCCTCTGAGTAGAACAGCGGATAAGATTGCACCGTGGGAAGTGCCTCTCCTCTTTCTCCCTGTACATGGAGTTGAATACACCTCAATTAAACCGCATCAGTGGGCTTCCAAATGAAAGAGCAATTCTCATGCATGTCCTCACACCTATCATGATTCATTTTACAGTTAAAGAAAACACTGAGGTAGAGTTCTTGGCATATTGTGGCAGAAAAGTGTTTAACAACTTTTAACAAATTTGAAAACCCAAGCTACAGAAGAAGTTATATTTAATTAAGTTAAAGATTTTTGCAAACTAGAAATCAACTGAAAAAAAAATATAATGAAATCGGTGTTGGTGCTAGTTATGTGTGCAGAAAAAAAGAAAGAAATAGAGAGATAGAGAGAAAGAAAGAAAAAGGATGGAAGGAAGAGAAAGAAAGAGAGATAGAAAGAGAAGAAGAAAGGAAGTAAAAGAATGAGAGGAAGGAAGAAAAAGGAGGAAGGAAGAAAGAAAGAGAAAGAAAGAGAAAGAAAGAAAAAGGAAGGAAGGAAGTAAAAGAAAGAAATACAAAAAGAAAGAAAAAGGAAGAGAGAAAAAGAAATAAAAAGAGATAGAAAGAAAAAGGAAGGAAGAAAAAGAGAAAGAGAAAAAGGAAAGAAGGAAGAAAATATAAAAGAAAGAAAGATGGAAGGAAGGAAGGAAGGAAGGAAGGAAGGAAGGAAGGAAGGAAGGAAGGAAGGAAGGAAGGAAGGAAGGAAGGAAGGAAGGAAGGAAGGAAGGAAGGAAGGAAGGAAGGAAGGAAGGAAGGAAGGAAGGAAGGAAATGTAAACGGCTGTTAGGTGGAGGGGGACTTTGCATCTGAATGCTAACCACTGACTGATTTGAAGAGGTCAGTTGGTGATTCAAAATACTCGTCCTGATCTTGAATCAGTATTGAAGTAAACAGTGCAAGATGTGAATTCTGTCACTGCACGTGTGACTTTTCAGTCTGTGTGAGGAAAAGAGCAATCAGTCAATGTAGACCTCTGTGTTTACTACTGATGCTCGCTGTTGACGTGCTCTCTAAGTATTTTATGATCAGCTTGATGATGATAATGCCAATTAACTATGTTCTGAGCTTGTACTCAAGTTGCCTATCTCAGCAAGGGTTGGGTCTGCCCCTGCTTCCTGTGTGAACATGTTAAGGCAGGTGCCTTGGGGGTGCAGTGGGTTGGGGCGAGGTGGGCAGGGTAAGGAGGAGAGCAGAGGGAGGAGCTGCGGCTGCCCCGGTGTTGCCCAGACAAACTCGAATCTTAGGGGCAAGTGTCGGACCTTAGGTCGAAACTGTACTCCCCAATGCAGTTATTATAAATTTAAGCTGACATGCTGAGCCCAACTCCAGTGTCTATTTCTCCATTGGCTCAGAGCTCAAGAGGGAAGAAAAATGAGCTGAATTCGAAAGCCCCAACACATGAAGCATTGGCTAAAAGAACTTGAAAATGGACTAGCAGAACTGACAGTTAGTGCTCCTGGTATCACAGAAGGATAAAGAGGGCAGGTGTGTCTGTAAATTGTGCAACAGATTTGTGTGCATCTGCAGCTGTCTCACTGGCGTGCCAACAGTCAGTCTCCCCAGTTGTACTGGTTAACTGGCCCCATTCTGCCTTAATTCTCTCTTAACCCAATTCCATAAGCTTTCAATATCTTTGGTTATTAAATCAGTCTCATTTCTGCTGTTACAGCCTCAGTCCAGTTCTTTCTTTTAATCTTGTGTTTTATTGAGGTATAATGAGCACACGATGTACTGCACGTGTTTAAATTGCATAAAGTAGACCCCTGTGAAATGTCTCATAATCAAGATAAAGTACAGATTCATCACCCACAGGTTTCCTCTGGCCCCTGGCGGACCCTCCTTCCTGGCCTTGTGTCGCTCCCACCTTTCCATACTTACCATGAATATCTGAGATTCATCCATGTCTTTGTGTGTAGCAACAGTTCATTTCTTTTTCTGGCTGAGTATAGATTTGTATATTCCATTAGTATATTCCAATTTGTATATTCCATTCACCTGTTCATGGCTGTTTCCAGTTTCTGGTTATTACAAGTAAAGCTGCTATGAACATTTATGTAAAAATCCTTGTATTGATATATTCTTTTGTTCCTCTTAGGTAAGTATCTTGGAGTGGAATGGCTGGGTCATATGGTTGGTGTATGCTTAATGTTTTTAAAAGGCTTTTACATTTTTTTACAAAGTGTTGGTACATGTTCACCAACGGTGGATGAGAGTTTCCATTCCTCTAAGTTTTTGCTAATGCATGATATAGTCAATTGAAAAAAATGAGCCATTCTAATAGGAATGTAATAGTATCTTATTAATTAGCATTTCCCTAATAACTAATGATGCTGGGCATCTTTTCAGGTACTTGTTTGCTCATCTTGAACAGTGTTTTTTTCTTATATTTTGTGTGGGTTTTTGATGGATTTTGGAGAGAAGGTAAATCTGATCAATCCCTCTTATTCCACCTTGGGGGAAGTCCCAGACCCTTTCATTTTAAACTTTAATCTTACCTCTAGTTCAAAGATAGACCTTTCTCTTCAGATCAACACAAACTAGAGCCACCTATGGAGCAGAAGGCATACACCATTCTCTCTCTAGTAGAATAGACAGGTTTCTCATTATGGATTCTACAAGGTTTCAGTTCTAGAAGAGAGATCACTCTGGAGCACCTTCCTTGGTCATTGTCACCTCTTACAAGAGTTGGTCACAACCTCAAAGCTGTTGGTAACCTCATATGCCAGTGCTCTGATGTGTGGATCTCTCTGCTTCCCACATTGCCATGATCCTCCCAATCTACAACATGAGGCCAGTTCCCAAGTGAAAACTCAGCAAGTTTTTGGGGTGGAATTTGGGGCACTGTAGAGTATGGCGGGCCCACCCAACATATCTCCTCTATTCTTTTATGCCAACCACAGGTCAGATTACCAAATCCAATCTCCCCTACTTCTAAAATTTACAAGTGATTTTCTTGAGCCATCCCACTCTTGGCTCTAGAGAAGGATGGGAATAGCCTCTTACCATGAATACCACATTGTCCCAAATTTTCTCTTCTCCAGACTTACTCTCTGGGGGAGAGGAGCAAGCCCCAATTACTGGTGGTTCTGAACTTAGAATGTGGGATACTCAGCCCCTTTTGTCCTCAGCCTCAGACGTTAGCCTTAATTCTGAGAAATCAGGAAAAATCTCATTTGATATCTCTTACTCTGGCCCAGCTGCTGCCCTGGAAATTGCTGGCAGATGGCTGTTTTGAACAGGCATGGGTTTAAGTGAGCACTGACATGTGGACTTCTGTGGTTGGATTTAACCAAAAAGGATCAGCTGGACCAAGGTCGGGATTACACTTGTAGCTGAGGCAGATATTAGATTTTGAGCTAAAGAATATTTTAGTTATATGGACTTTTTGGGTATTGGTCATTTGAAAGATTCTTCCTCCTTGTCACCTACTTATTAGCAAAGAATATAAGACAGGACTTAAAACTTCAAAGGCAGTTAATTGCCCATAGGGTAAAAACACTAGTATCTGAGTTTTTAGGCCATATTTTCCCTAGAACTTCTTTTTTTATATGGTTTTGAGTCACATTCAGTTTCAGTCCAAACACTCTATGGGCTTAACCTCTCAGTTTTCTGTGGCTTCTGGAGTAATCACTCCATCACATGGTTTCAAAGTTGTTTCTGGCTTGTTAATTCTACAACCTCAAATCACAGCCATAGATTTGGGGGACCTCCACTTTGTCAATCTCTATGGTCATGCGAGCCAATTCCTATATAAATCTCTTAGTATATATTATATATTACATACTACACATTATAAATACCCTGTCAGTTCAGTTTATCTGGAGAACCCTAACTAATACTAATTTTGGTTCTGTTTCTTATAAACCTTAAGGATGAGATTTCTGAGTTGGTTCTGGGTTTTGGAATTGATTCACTAGTCTGATTAGATTCAAAGGAACTAATGACTCTATTTCCAATGATTAAGATGGCACTGATAGACCATGGTATGAATTGGCAATAGAGATATGCAAATTATCATCATTAGATACTGCTACTCAAATGCTTATTAATACATAAGGCTCTGGGTTAAGTGTATTTGATTCCTTAGCAGAGTTTTGTGGAGTTAGAAAGTATAATGATGTTGGCTGATTATCCCTAAACACACCGGATAAAGGTGTTAAAGGAAAACATGAGCTCAGAGCTTCAAATTCCCAGCTCAAGTGCTGCATGAATGACATTAAAGTTTTTATTTGTGCCTTCAGAGAAACTCTTATTTCTTATAACTGTAGATTTGAAATTTCTGAAAACTAGAGTATCACCATGCTAAATTACAATGAAAAGTGGATTCCCAACTTTGCAGAGAATCTACTGTTAAAGTGGGTCATAGGCTGGGAAGGAATGGGGTCCTGGAAATTGGATTGGGGAAATATGGGCTGCTGCTGACGGTGTGGACACTGAACCCCTACATTCTGCTGAGTCTTCCTTGCTAGATAAATCTGAATAGTCTGCTTGAGTAATCCTCCATCTGAAGAGATTAGCCTTACTCTGCCTGATGAATGTATAGTTGACTTTCCTGAGGAAATAGCCCTCACCCCTCTGTTTGAAGAGATTAACCCTGTTTCACCAGATGAAACGATCATGGAATCCCCCGAGGTGGTTGACTTGCAAGATACTGCTAATTATTTTCATGACTTATGCCACAACCCCTCCTTTCTTCCAGACCTATAACTAGACTGAAGTCCTAACAGGCCCCAAAGGTGAGGTACAAAGTGTGGCCCATGAGGTGAACTGTACTCCAAAAAGAACTATATAATTTTCCCAAATTATACAGACAGAAATCAGGGGAATATGCACAAAAATGGCTATTAAGGGTGTGGGATAATGGTGGCAGGTACATAAAGTTGGATTAGGCTGAATTCATTGATGTGGACCCATTAAACAGAGATTCTAGATTCAATGTTGTTGCTCAAGGGGTTAGAAAGGGCTCAAGTAATTTGTTTTTTGGTTGGCTGAATTATGGACCAAACGAGATGAAATGCCACAATTGCCCTGGTATAATGCAGATGAAGGGATCCGAAGGCTTAGACAGATAGGAACACTCAGTGGATTTATCACGTAAGAGCTTCTCACCCACTCTGGTAATGTCCAGAGGACACACATTTCTCCAGGACTCTAAGGAAAAAAATTTTCAGAGCCGGTGTGTCATCACAGAAGAGATCAGTGGTTGCTGTTCTCTGTAAGTCAGATATTACTGTGGGAACTGCTTCCACTGACTTGGATCCTTAAATACAACGGCAATGATTGGCTCCTGGGTTGGCAGGAGTCTAGTGGCAGCACTGAATTGACAAAGACAAGGTAAGCGTGTCTGCCATGATGGATAGCAGAGTCAACGCAGTAATCAGAATTGTCTGAGTCACGTCCACTTATGGCATTGGCTAATTGATCATGGGTGCCTACAAGTGAAATCAATGAGCAATCTACTAAATTCTTACTTGATCTGTATAAGCAGAAGAGTTCTAGGTCAAGTGAAAAAAAAAATCTGACTTGAATCACAGAAACGGAGAGTTATGGCCCCTCAATCAATTCTTGGACTTGAGACAATTTACAGTCCCAGAACTCCCTGATGAAGGGAAGGCCAGATTCCCTTGGCGACCTTACACTGCCAAAATTTTATACTATCAATCTTCCCAGCCTTCCTCAAAGGGACCTATTGCCTTTTACAAGAGTGACTGCATTCGGGAAAAGAAAGTGATCAGACGTTTGAGGGATTACTGGACACTGGCTCTGGGCTGACACTATTCCAGGAGACCCAATAGTCACGGTGGTCCACCAGTCAGAGTAGGGGCTTAAGAAGGTCAGATGACGAGTGGAGTTTTAGCTCAGGTCCATTTCATAGTGGGCCCAGTGGGTCCCTGAACACATTCTGTGGCTATTTCCCCACTTTTGAATGCAAACCTAGAATAGGAATATTCAGTCACTGGCATCTCCCCACATTTCCTCCTTGACCTGTAGAGTGAGGGCTATTATGGTAGGAAGGGTCAAGATGAAGCCCCTAGAACTGCTCCTACCTAGCAAAGTAGTAAATCAAAAGTAATATTGCATTCCTGGAGGGACTGCAGAGATTAGTGTCATCATCAAAGACTTGAAGGATGCGAGGATGGTGATTCCCACCACATCTTCATTCAACTTTCTTATTTCTCCTGTGAAGAAAACAAATGGATCTTGGAGAATGACAGTGGATTACCATAGAATTAACGAGGTGGTGACTCCAGTTGCAGCTGCTGTTCTAGATGTGGTATTATTGTTTGAGCAAATCAACACATCCCCTGGTGCCTGCTATGTCACTATTGATCTCCAGATCATTTTTTCTTGATACCTGTTCTAGTTTGCAGAGCTGCTGAAAGCAGGTATCATAAAATGTGTTGGCTTTTAACAGTGGGAATGTTTTAGCTTACAGTTTTGAGATTAAGAAAAATGTCCAAACCAAGGCATCATCAGGTGCTGCTTGCTTTCTGAAGACTGGCTGCTGGCGATCCTGGACTCCTCTGCCACATGGCAAGGCACATGGTGGTGTCTGCTGGTCTCTTCCTTCTCTTATGGGTTTTGTTGCTTTTAGCCTCTTGCTGCTGTGGCTTTTCTCTCTTGCTCTGAATTTCATTCTCTTATAAAGGATTCCAGTAAGAGGATTAGGACCCACCTGAGTGAGGTGGGTTGCATCTTAATTTAAGATACTACTCCCTAAAAGACCCTACTTACAATGGGTCCACACCCACAGGAATGGATTAACTTTAAGTTATACTTTTCTGGGGCATGGATAGCTTTGAATCACCACAATACCTATTAGAAATACCACCAGAAACAGTTTGCTTTTGGCTGGCAAGGTCAACAATACCTCTTCACTTTGTGCTTCTGGGATCTTTCAACTCTCCAGCTCTATGTCATAATCTAGTCCACAAGGACCTTGGTCATATTTCTTCTCCACAAGACATTGCACTGTTCTATTATATTGATGACATTATGCTAACAGGACCTAGTGAGCAAGAAATAGCAAATACTCTAGACTAATTGGTAAAGCATTTGCATGTCAGAGGGTGGGAGACAAATCCAACAAAAATCCAAGAACCTTCCTCCTCAGTGAAATTTCTAGGCATCCAGTAGAGTGGGGCATGTCAAGATATTTCTTCTAAGGCTAAGGAATTAGCTGTAGCATATGGCCCCTCCTACAACCAAAAAAAAAAAAAAGGAGGTTCAACACTTAGTTGGCCTCTTTGAATTTTGGAGGCAGCATATTCTTCATTTGGTTGTATTAATCTGACCCATTTGCCAAGTGATTTGAAAAACTGCTAGTTTTGATTAGGGACAGGAATAAGAGGAGGCTCTGTAAGAGGTCCAGGCTGCTGGGCCAGCTGTTTTGTCACTTGAGTCATATGATCCAGAAGCTCCAATGGTTGCTAGAAGTGTCAGTGGAAAATAGAGGTGGAATTTGGAGCCCTGAGCAGGCCTCTTTAGGGAAACACAATGCAGACCTTTAGGATTTTGGAACAAAGCCCTGCCATCCTCTGCAGATAACTACTCTCCTTTGAGAAACAGCTTTTGGCCTGCTACTGGACCTTAGTAGAGACTGAATGCTTAACCATGGGCTACCAAGTTACCACAAGACCTGAGCTGCTCATCTGGAACTGGATGCTGCCTGACTCTGCAAGCCATAAAGCTGGGCAGGCACAGCAGCAAGTCATCATCAAATGGAAGTGGTATACATGAGATTGGGCTGGAGTAGTCCCTGAAGGCATAAGTAAGTTACACAAGGGGGTGGTCCAAATGCCCATGACCACCACTTCTGCCATGTTACCCTCTTTCCCAGCCCCTAGCTATGGCCTCTTGGGAATTTCCTTACAATGAATTGACTTCAGAAGAGAAAGCTTGGGCCTTATTTACAGATGGTGCTACACGGTATGTAGATATCACCCTAAAGTGAACAACTGCAGCACTGCAGCCTCTTTCTGGGACATCCCAGGAGGACGGGGTGAAGAGAAATGCTCCCAGTGGTCAGAACTTGAAGTAGTACACCTGGTTGTTCATTTTTCTTGGGAGAATAAATGGCTGGAAGTGCGTTTGTACACCAATTCATAGGCTGTGGTTTCGCTGGATGGTCAGGATCTGGGAAGGAACATGATTGGAAAATTGGAGAGACGTATGTAGGTAGATCTTTCTGATTGGGCAAAACATCCTGAAAATATTTGTGTCCTATGTGACTTCTCACTACAGAGTGACCTCAATAGAGGAGAATTTTAGTCAAGTAGATAGAAAGACCCATTCTTGGATACCAGTCAGCCTCTCTCCCCAGCCACTCCCGGCATTCCTCATGGGCTCATGAAGAAAGTGGCCATGGTGGTAGGGATGGAGGCTATGGCAACATGGACTTCCACTCATGAAGGCCAGTGCTGAGTGCCCAATCTGCCAGCAGCAGAGACCAACACTCAGTCCCTGATACGGCAGCAGTCCCTGATAGGATCAGCCTGCTACCTGGTGGCAGATTGATTACATTGGATCACTTCCATCATGAAAAGGCAGTGATTTGTTCTAACTGGAATAGACACATACTGTGGATACAGGTTTTCCTTCCCTGCATGCAATGCATCCACCAAAACTACCATCCACGCACTTATCCACTTATCCACTATCCACTTATCCACTATCATGACATTCCACACAGCATTCCTTCTGATCAAGGAACTCACTTCAAAGCTAATGAAGTGTGCAGTAGGCCCATGCCTATGGAATTCACTGGTCTACCACGTTCCCCATTATTTTGATGCAGATGGATTGACAGAATGGTGGGATGGCATTTTGAAGACTCAATTATGGTGCTGACTAGGTGGCAGTACCTTGCAGGGATAGGGCAAGGTTCTCCAGGAGGTTGTGTGTGCTCTAAATCAGTGACCACCCTATGGTGCAGTTTCTCCCATAGCTGGGATTCTTGAGTCCAGGAATTCTGAGGTGGAAATGGAAGTGACCCCCTTCACTATCACCCCTAGTGAACCCCTGGAAAATTTTTGCTTCCTGACCCTGCAGCCTTATTCTTTGCTGATCTACAGGTCTTTGTTCCAAAAGGAGGAGTGCTTCCCCCAGGGAACACAACAATGATTCCATTGAACTGGAAGCTAAGACTGCCACCCGGCCCTTTGGGCTCCTCATGCCTCTAAATCAATGGGCAAAGAGGAAGGTCGTCATGCTAGCTGGGGTGACTGATCCGCACAGTCAAGGGGAATAGGCCTGCACCTGCTATGGAGGTAAAGACGAGTTCACCTGGAATACAGGAGATTCCTAGGGTGCCTCGTAGACGTCCATGTTCTGCGATTAAAGTCAATGGAAAACCACAACGCCCAGTCCAAGCAGGACTAGCAATGGTGCTGATTGTTCAGGAATAAAGGTTTAAGTCACCCCTCCAGGCACAGAGCTGTGACCAGCTGAGGTGCTTACTGAGGGTAAAAGGAGCATGGAATGGGTAGTGGGAATAGGGACTCATAAACATGAGCTATGACCATGTGTCCAGTTACAGAAACGAGGACTATAGTGTTTTACTATGAATGTGGTTGTATATAAACATAAAACAAATATCTTCGTTTGCTTCCCCGTCTTATCCCCATATTATGCAAGTTGTATTAACTTTATGTCATAGTATTTAAGGTACAGGATATCAAGGATAAGAATGAAGATTGGCCAACAACTTGCATCCTCTTCTGGGGAAAGGGTTAGTGCATTTCCAGTTGTACACGGGACAGTTGAATTATGCTAGGAAAAGGTATGACACTGTGGACTATGATGATTAATTTCACATGTTGAAACATGGCTGGGCTATGGTGTCTAGTTGTTTGGTCAAGCAAACACTGGCCTGATTGTTATTGTGAGGGCATTTTATAGATAGATTAGCGTCTGTAGTCGCCTGCATCTAAGGCTGTTTGCATTTACAATCAACAAAGGAGACCGACCTCAGCAAAGAGTGGAGTCTCCTCGTCAACCAGCTCGAGGTCTTCATGCAGAACTATGGATTTCAGCAGCCAGAAAGAAGGACTTCTGTCTCTTCTTCAGCCAGCCCTCTTATGGGGAATACAACTTCACCTTTGCCGTACCCTACAGAATTCAGACTAGCCAGTCCCTACAGCTGTATGCACCAACGCATACGATAAGGATCGTACATATAACACTCCAGTCGGTTCTGCTTCTCTGGAAAATGCTGCCGAATATCATGCTCATCATCATGCCCCAAAGATGTCATGGAAAGTTTGCTGGGAAGCGGATGTGGCTCAGAGTGATGGGGCTTCCGTCTACCATATGGGAGGACCCAGGTTTGATCCCCGGGGCCTCCTGGTAAAGGTGTGCCCGCATGGCGAGCCAGGGCCCGCGTGGGGAGCCATGCAGCAAGATGATGATGCAACAGAAAGAGAGACAAAGGGGAGAGTCAAGACAAGAAGCACCAGAAACCAGGAATTGGTGGCACAAGGGACAGGGACTCTCTCTCCACATCAGAGGTCCCCAGGATCGAATCCCAGTGAATCCTAGAGGAGAAAGACAAGAAGAGAAGACAAAAAAAAAAAAAAAAGAAAAATAGACACAGAAGGTCATGCAGTGAATGGACACAGACAGCAAAAACAGGAGGGGAGAGGGGGAGAAAAAAGTTTGCTCCATGTGGTCTTTTTAGGAGGTCAGGGCATTGAACCCTCATTTTTTAAAAGATCACTTAAAATGCTTATTTACAAATATGAGAATACACACAGGCATTTAAAGTTGGGGACTTAAGTGCAGAAAGCTCCTTGGCCCCCCATCTCTGACTCTCTGGAGGGTCCTCGCAAGGCAGGTAGCTTGGGTCTCCGATCACCTATGGCTCAGGGCACAGCACGGCCAGCAGGCCTCATGTTGCACGTCCCTTCCATGGTGTGGGCACGAGAAGTGTATAAGGTGAAGGTCAGCCCCTGAGCTGGTACTGGCAAACTGTCCATGTATAAAAAGATGCAACACAGTCTATCAAACCGAATCGCTCACACGTGAAAGTCAGATGACGGCCGCTGAAGCCGCTCTCGGTCAAGGCCGTTGTGATCGTGCTGGGATGCTTTGTCCGGTGCTGGAATGTACCGCCTGAACCAGATTTTAAACCGGTGTTCTCTAGGATCCTACATGCACTTCAAAGTCTAAGCACTTTGGAAACAGATAAAGGGGCACTGTCAGGTTCAATTTAGCCAACTGTACCTCCTCAACAATACTTCAAAGATTTTACTGATCTAACGCCTACAGGAGGATTAGAATACACGCTCAGTTTGAAAAACTCACTCTGCTATGACGATCATGTGCAATCTTATTGCTAATAACCCCGTCTGCAAAGGTTCCCACACGGACAAGGGAAGTTTCTCACGGGCAATGTGTTTGAGCAATTATTTTTAGAAAAAAAAATTACTATTTGTATTTATTTAAAAATCAACAAATAAAAGAGTGTTTAAATGGAATAACGATACTAAAATAATACAGAAAATTAAATAAGCATTAAGGAACAGGGAATGAATCATTTATCATTTAGGTTAAAATTTTTGAATAAATAGTTTCAATGGGCTGCATGACTAGATGAGTAAACTCTAGAGCAGATGCTGAAAATTTGCAACCCTTGGGGCTTAATGCAGCCTGTATCTGTGTATTACCTGCCTGGTAGAGTTATTTTAAATTTGTATTTGAATGATGCCTTAGTTCTGTAACACACACACATGCGCGGGCTCTAATATCTGAAAACCAAAAATTGCCAGTTTCCATGTTACCTTCCTGGCCTTGCAAGGAGGCTGCCAAGAAGAGCAGGTCCTGTAGATTCTCAGGAGACCTCTATTTAGATGCAAATAATGACAAATGTGAGCATATTTCTGATAAGTACTACAAACCTGCATCAACTGAGACATGGTGGACAATTTCCAGTTAAAATGTTATAATACCAAGATTTCCCCTCCTCTCCTTTCTTCTGCTAGCTATTTTCTGCAATGTTCCCCTGAATTGTAAGGATGCTAGAAGGAAGGTCAACACAGCCAGCAGAAGGCGCGTGAGCGGCATGCCAACGTCCTTCCCAAAGGGCTCGAGGCGACAATCGCCACCGCCCACCCCGGGAAGGCAGCTCCAGGAGCCCACTGTGGTTGGAAATGTTTAGACGGAGAAACTGCTTTAAAGCAATCTGCTTTCAAGGCCTTGTTTATTAATTGTAGTATCATGTTAAAGATAAAGCAAGTTTGCATGATTTGTGTTTAGACCCTGAGTCTTAAGAGTTAGGTTGTAACTTTAAAAAAAAAAAAAAGAGTTAGGTTGTAACTTTAGTTTTTATTTGGAAGCCAGTTTCTAACGATGGAGGGGTGAACTAACGTAAGCGTAAAACCTTCCTTAGTGATTTAGCTTTTTCTCAGTCTTTTTCCTTGTGCAGACCCTCGAGATCTTTTGACGCAGTTAGAGTAGTATTATCCCTGTTTCACAGGAGACAGAAACTAAAAACAAATGAAGTTATCTAGCTCGTACACTTAGTTAAGGGAGCAACTAGCAGGATCGATTTGTGCTTTTGTCCTGCACGTTCAGATGTGATCACATTTTCTGGTTTCATTCTTTCTCTCCCAGAATTAAACTTTGGGAAATATCAAAATGAAAACCTAACAGAACAGGAGTTTCTTCCAGATTAGGGTCCTGCTCAGGGGTGGCCTTGCTCTCCAGCCCTGTGCAAAAGTACGAAGGGGGCACGTTTCCTTTTTAGAGCTTCTGATGAAAACGAGCAGCTACTCTCCACAGTGTCGGCTGGCCTGGCAGCCTGGGCGAGTGGCCCAGCAGCTCCAGCTCGTCCACGTAACCGAGGGCCACCCAGCTGCTCTCCTCCTGAGGAGGACACTCGCATCAGCTCGTTAAAGAGGCCCAGGACCCCGGACAGCTTATCATTAAAATATACTTGATGTGGGAGGAGTGGGGTAAGGGGTGGGGGGTATATGGGGATCTCTTATATTTCTTGAATGTAACATTTTAAAAAAATTTAAAAATCAAAATAAAATAAAATATACTACCTTTCTGTCTAGGACACAGAAGGGAAAAATACTGATTTGCTGAGGGCCATCAACTACTGTCAATCCAAATATGGAAGTGCAACAAGTGGGCACTTGGAAAACACTCTCTCTGAAGCACGCGTGCCCTGGGGACTTCAGGACACATAACCAGCGCGCGGGGCGTTTTGAGGTGCCTCAGGAAGACGGCGAGAGGTGTTAAGGTCATGCTCATGGAAGAACCGGCAGCCCCTCTTCCTCTCCCCCCACCACAGGTTAATTTACCTGTTTGAGAGCGAATACTTTAATTAATTTATTTATTCATTTTTCTTTTTATTTTCAGGAGGTACCGGGGAATGAACCCGGGACCTCGTACATGGGAAGCAGATGCTCCACCACTGAGCTACACCCGCTACCAAGTAATTGAATTTTTCATGAGGCTACAGAGCAGCCCTGGAAGGGGCCAGGCACGTCCCACACGAGGATTTTGAGACGCCAGTCTTAGAGCTTGGAATTCACCGCGCTCGGCAAGAAGCAGTTGCAAAAGTGGAAACTGGAATAAAGTTTTTTTTTCAGACCTGTGCTAGAAATTTTGGGGGATGATCCCAGGAAAGCTGGTTTTACAGGCATGTTGAGTGGATGATATTACCCGAAAGGGCTCCAGTTCAGAATCTTAAAGTGCAAACCGACTGCCTCTTGCTGCAGCACGGGGGCGTCCTTTCTTTGGGACCCGAGACTTCTTAATCCTGTAACCCTTTTGCTGCCAGAACTTGGCTTTGCTCTGCTTTTTGCAGTTCTCCCTCCAGAGATTTTCACTGTGTTATGATGCCAGCCCTTAGCCCACAGCCCAGTGACCAGGGACTGGGACTCGCAAGAGAGGCCTGGCTGCAAAGAAGAGGCTGCAGAGGAAGGGACCAGGAGCTGCTGGACGGGGCTGAGCAGATCCCAAGGCAAAGGTAAGCCTAGGGAAGTAGATTTGGCTCAACAGATAGAGTATCTGCCTACCGCATGGGAGGTCCAGGGTTCAAACCCAGGGCCTCCTGACCCATGTGGTGAGCTGGCCCACGTGCAGTGCTGATGCGCACGAGGAGTGCTGTGCCATGCAGGGGTGTCCCCCACATAGGGGAGCCCCACGCACAAGGAGTGCACCCCTGTAAGGAGAGCTGCCCAGCGCAAAAAAAAGTGCAGCTTGCCCAGGAGTGGCACCGCATCCATGGAGAGCTGATGCAGCAAGACGATGCAACAAAAAGAGACACAGATTCCGGGTACCGCTGACAAGAATACAAGCAGATACAAGAAGAACACACAGTGAATGGACACAGAGAGCAGACAACTGGGGGGGGGGGGGGGGGGATGGAGGAAGGAAGAGAAATAAATGAAAAAATAAATCTCAAAAAAAAAAAAAAAGATAAGCCTAATTCCAGGCAGCACTTCTTCCACCCCCAACTTTTGGAGCAAAATATCCCTCCTTTATTTGATTGAGTGTATGACACCCTTCCTCCTGAAATGGAAGATAAATGAATTTAAGATGAACAGCGACCCCTAGGACATCATGAAACTAGGGCTGAGAAAAAACGTTTTCAGACCAGCATGGTGGTGGCCTCAACATCTTGATGCGACCTCTGTCATTTCATCATAGAAATCAAATTAGCAAGAGGCCAGTGACTTGAAATGAAAACCAAAGCCAAGATTCCAACAGGGTGGAGCAAGGAAGGGACCAGCCCTCCTGGTTTGCCCAGGACTGAAGGGCCCCAGGACATGGACTTTCAGTGCTAAAATCGGATGAGACAGGCAAACCAGGACGGCCGGCCACGCTAAGGTGGTCAGTTAAGTGACTGCTGAATTTGTTCTTTACACGGCTTGGTCATTCCATCCAAAGGTTTACCCCGTTGGGAATGCTTCCGCGGTGACAATATCACGCAGTGGCATTGTCCAGGAGCACTTTTTTTTTTTTCAAGATTTATTTATTTATCTCCCCTTCCCCCCCCCCCACTCTGGTTGTCTGTTCTCTGTGTCTATTTGCTGCGTCTTCTTTGTCTGCTTCTGTTGTTGTCAGCGGCACGGGAATCTGTGTTTATTTTTGCTGCGTCATCTTGCTGTGTCAGCTCTCCATGTATGTGGCACCATTTCTGGGCAGGCTGCACTTTCTTTCGTGCTGGGCGGCTCTCCTTATGGGGCGCACTCCTTGTGTGTGGGGCTCCCCTACGCGGGGGACACCCCTGTGTGGCACGGCACTCCTTGCGTGCATCAGCACTGTGCGTGGGCCAGCTCCACACGGGTCAAGGAGGCCCGGGGTTTGAACCGCAGACCTCCCATGTGGTAGGCGGACACTCTAACCACTGGG
This sequence comes from Dasypus novemcinctus, assembly GCF_030445035.2. Classification (NCBI taxonomy): domain Eukaryota; kingdom Metazoa; phylum Chordata; class Mammalia; order Cingulata; family Dasypodidae; genus Dasypus; species Dasypus novemcinctus. The sequence continues at coordinate 5,363,039 of NC_080701.1, read as the reverse complement.
CCAAGTCCGCCACCGAGGAGCATGTGCTTTGAGCATACTTTCTGGACAACTGGTGTGGTGATTTGAAGCTGTATGTACCCCAGGAAAACCTGTTCTTAATTCTATTCCATTCAGGTGGGCCCATTGTACATAGGGCCTCTCCAGGCGGTTACTTCTGTTAGGGCACAGCCCATCTCAATGAAGGGTGGGTCTTAATCCTCTTACTGGAGTCCTTTCTAAGAGAAGGAAATTCAGCAGAGAGCAAGAAAGCCACAGAAGCAAGAGCCGAAAGCAACAAAACCCAGAAGAGAGGGGAGAGCGCAGCAGGTGCTGCCCCTGCCTTGCTGGGCGACGGGGGAGCCAAGGACGGCAGGCGGCCAGTCTTCAGGAAGAAAGCCTTGCTTGGTGACGCCTTGATTTGGATGTTTTTCTGTCCTCAGAACTGTGCATGAATGCGTTCCCGCTGTTTAAGGCAGCCCATTCCATGGCGTTTGCTGGAGCAGCCTAGGAAACCACATCCCTGGGGCGGAGGCAGAGCCTCGGTGACAACATGAATGTGCCTGTACTTTCCTGCTTTGGGTCCTGAGTGTGGTGAAGTTTGGAAGAAAGCAGGGGCTGACAGGGAGGGAAGCCAGCCTGGAGAAGATGGAAGGCACGGGGCACGGGCGGATACAGACCGAGCCCTCACCTGGACAAACCGCCTTCACGGTGCACCCCAAAGCTACCGAGCGCTTTCCTACCTCCTCCGTCCCAGAGAGCCTTCCTACTTGTTGCAGAGGAGAAATACTACGCATCCCTCGACGCTCTTTTGAAATTCCACTTCCTCGGGAAACGCATCCTTGCCCATCTCTAACAGAAATAGGCTTTCTTTCCTTTACGCTCCCACGGGGCTAATTTCCTTCTTCAGGCCTTTGGTGTTTGCCTGCTGGTTGATTTTCAGTGTCGTTCTCCCCGGCTGTGTTGTGAAAGGTGGGCTGAGGATGGATTCTTTCCTTTTTTATTTTCTCTTTTCTGTTGTATAGATAGAGCATAGCCTAGAATAGGTTTGTGGATTGACCACTACCCAATAGAAACATAAAGTGAGTCATTTGTCATTTAAAATTTCTGATGGTACTACACTGAAAAAGTAAAACAAACATGTGAAATCAATTGAAATAATATATTTTGTTTAACCCAATATATCCAAAATGTTGTCAACATGTAATCAATAGGAAAAAAATGAAGAGATGTCACATGATTTTGACTGTACTCAGTCTTTGAAGTCAGCTGTGTATGACACACTGACAGCAGTCTGGGATAGCTACATTTCAGGTGCTGAAGAGTCTTGTGTGGCTAATAGCCACTGCAATGGACAGCATGAGTCTGAGGGATAAGTTGGGACAATGTATTGAAGCAGGAAATGGGAACTTTACATGATAGAAGAAATTTACTTTGATTCTTCAGTCACTGAGAAGCTACCATGGATTTTTGAAAAGACTGCAAAAACTTGATGGAACTTGACAAAGGTAGAGATTATGGAGATGAATTCATAGAAATCAAGAGAAAGGCTATTTTCTGAGATGAAGAATAGATGGAGGAGGAACAGCAGAAAGTTGTGAGTGAAGGAACCTCCAAAGCAAAGGAGAGAAAGGAGGAAACTATAACTAAGGTCTTACAGCCAGAGGACCAGCAGACTAGTAAGAAGGAAAGGGGGGAGAGAAACCAGTCTAAGAAAGAGGTGAACTGGATCTCAACCGTATGGTCAGGTGGTGCAACTTCGTCCCACCAGAGACACAATTCAGAGCAAGAATGAGATGAGGCTTGGCCAAGTGGGTTGAGACAGGAATAGATAACAACTAAGGCTGTGAAGGTGGATGGAAATAAGGACATTCAAGAATTTAACCTTAAGAGTTCCACAGCTAGTGCGCGGAACACGAACTTGTCAGAATGGTAGGAGAAGACAATTCAAGAAAGGACAGACCAAAAAGCAGGAGAGAATTTGAGGAAGATGAGAATTGAGAAAAGCCCATTGGACATGGCTAAGAAGAGGTCTTCAGAACAATGAGGCCCTTTGTTAGCAAAAGGATTTACGTGAGCAAGCTAGCTTCTAAATCTCTCTGCATTTTAGAGCGAGCGGCTAGGAAGACGTCTGGGTTGAGAAAGCTGACCTTTTCCAGCAGATGCTGCCCCAGCAGGAGCCCGGGCAGAAGGAAACAGAGCCCAGCACAGTGGGTGGAGTTCTGGGTGATTCTTGATTAATAGCCAATGTAAAGAAATCCCAGGGACGAGCCAAGTGACAGAAAGCAGGGAAACTCACAGGGGGAGCTGCGGAGGGCTGGAAACCATTGCGAAACCATTATTTGGTCTTAGTTAAAAGGCAGGCAGAAAAACAGGAATCTAAAAGATAATTTGTCATTCTGAGGACTTATTGTTTTTTTCTAACTACTTTTTCAATAGTTCGTTGCCGGCCTTCAGGGATGGGCAAACATGGAGCACATCCAGGGGAAATGGACTTTTTTCTTTTACACATTTTTGCAGGGGGAGTGGAGAACAGCAGTGGCCCGCAAGCCTGGAGGCTCTGCTGGCCTCAAGCTGGTGGAATCCAATTTCCCTTTCAAGCCTATTCCATCACAGCACATACGTTAGCATCCGGTATCCGTGCATCGGGGAAAAGGTGGATACGTTAGCTTGTCCTCGCTGAAATCACTTGGGGGTAGTGCAGTCACAAATTAGGAATAATGAGTCAACGCATTCAACCTTGAGAGTTAAAGTAACCCCTTTTTGTGGACATAAGATTTATTCTGGGTTATTTTTGGCAAGTGTGGGAGTACAGGGTGTGGAAATTATTCAATTACAAAAATCCCATGAAATCCCCTGCAATTTCATGAAACCTTAGGAGCTGGGACATGCACAAATGTTTCTGAAATGTGTGGAAAGAAACAACCTAGGTTACTCTTTCTGCTGAAACTGACCCAGTTGGGTTTTCCCAGGGCAGGAAGCGCCACTGATGAGAGTGAAAAGTACAAGGGGCAGGGTGAGGTAGAGGCGACTGGGCTCCGTTAGGAAGAAGATGCCACTTTCCCTCTGAGCATTAGGGATAGGGTAGTGGAAAAGGAAATGGAATGGAAGATGAAGTCAAATAGCCTAACCCAGCTCAAATCCGTTATTTCTAATAAAATTTTCATTCTAATTTCATCCCTCATATTGCATTTTAGTAAGTCAGTCCTGCTTTCCACAACTAACTCCATTTTTAACATTGAGAAATAACCAAAGATGGGATGCAGGATCCGTGATTAATCAGTAACTTATAAGGGGAAAATAAGGCAAAGCCTCTGTGTATCAAAATAGTAATCAAACAGCTTGCTTGTCAGAAGGGATTTGCTCATTTTTTGCTTAAAGACAAAATAGCTTTTTATTATCTACTTACATGGACACAGTGTGCTCTTGTCTCAGTGAGTGCCAATATCAGATAGGTAGATTAGAGAAACTCAAAGATCAGTATTCTAATTAAATTGGCAGTTTCTAAATGTCAGACAGGTTTGTTTATCCCAGATCATTGTGCTGCAGCTTAATCACAGTCTGTCCTTTCAGGACACTGAAATTAAAATCAATGGGGAAACAGTCTCCTCTGAAGCTTAGAGACAGGAATGGCTACTTTTTTTTTTTTAAAACCAGGTGAAAAATTTCAGATCGCATCCCTAGCCCTTAGAAAACAGACGTAAACTTCCTTTGAGTGTGGACCTCCTTGGGCCATGCGTCCTTGGGTGGGATTTGCGGCATCATTTCAGTGTCACTGGCCGTAAGGAACCTTTTCATAAGTAAAAAGTAACTTTAAATTGATCCTCCTATTATCTATGAAACTTACTCAAACAGACTTGGGTTCCTTCGTGTGACCCACGTGACGTCAGGAGGTCGGTGAGCCCTGGAAGGAACACCTGAGGCCTCGGCACGGGCCGTTGTCCGCCCCTCCCACCCGCGATCCGCTTCTGTCGGTTCTCCCGCGCACAGGTGTTGGGGCGCGTCCAGGGAAGGCCTCTAATGAGCCCAAAACGCGACGCGGCCACCTGCCCCGGCCATAGCGTTTTCGAGTATTATAGATAAGAAATGTTTACCAGCCTCGTAAAAAGAACATGCACTTATAGTTCAGGGCAGCGCGGGGGTGGGGGGGCTTCGACTGTGGTTTCAATCTTATCAGACTCTTCAAATCCAACAAGAGCCCAGCGGGGCCCCCTGGGGTGGGTGACTTCGGCTCTTGTCTTACCCCCCCACAAGGACTCCTGCGTCCCCAGCCGCGTTACTGGGGCCTTCAGAACGCCGCCCGCAGGTGGCCGAGGGGCTCGGGGCTCTGACTGGGGGCACCCCCAGGGACCAGGCTTGCCACGCGGCTGAGCACCCCGTCCTCTAGCCCGGCTCGCGCTGCCGGCTGTTCCCACGTCTTCGCAGCGTGTGCAAGACTGCGGGCGCCAGCTTCTCCAGGGAGAGGTCCTCCCTCGCCCAGAGGGGCCGGGCCTGCGCCCCACACCCCCGCGCGCCCCAGGCCCCGCGCCCTCCAGCCCCCCGTGACCCCCAGGGCCCCGCGCCCTCCAGCCCCCCGTGACCCCCAGGGCCCCGCGCCCTCCAGCCCCCCGTGACCCCCAGGGCCCCGCGCCCTCCAGCCCCCCGTGACCCCCAGGGCCCCGCGCCCTCCAGCCCCCCGTGATCCCCAGGGCCCCGCGCCCTCCAGCCCCCCGTGACCCCCAGGGCCCCGCGCCCTCCAGCCCCCCGTGACCCCCAGGGCCCCCGCGCCCTCCAGCCCCCCGTGACCCCAGGGCCCCCGCGCCCTCCAGCCCCCCGTGACCCCAGGGCCCCCGCGCCCTCCAGCCCCCCGTGACCCCAGGGCCCCCGCGCCCTCCAGCCCCCCGTGACCCCCAGGGCCCCCGCGCCCTCCAGCCCCCCGTGACCCCAGGCCCCGCGCCCTCCACCCCCCATGACCCCAGGGCCCCGCGCCCTCCAGCCCCCCGAGTCCTCCACCCCCCGTGACCCCAGGCCCCCACGTGCCCCAGCCCCCTGAGCCCCCCAGCGCCCCGAGCCCCCCCAGGCCCCGCGCCCTCCAGCCCCCATGACCCCAGGGCCCCGCGCCCTCCAGCCCCCCGAGTCCTCCACCCCCCGTGACCCCAGGCCCCCACGTGCCCCAGCCCCCTGAGCCCCCCAGCGCCCCGAGCCCCCCCAGGCCCCGCGCCCTCCAGCCCCCCTCTCCCCGCAGCGCCCCGCGCCCTCCAGCCCCCGCGCCGCGCCCCGGGCGGCCCAGACCCCGCCGCACAGCGGCCAGCGCCGAGGGCGGGAGCGGGCGGGAGGCGGGCTCCGGGGCGGGGTGGAGCGCGGGGAGCGCGGGGTGCGGGGGCGGGGGCGGCCCCGGTGGCCCCGCCCCGGCCCGCCCCCCGAGCGGCTACCCGCGGGCGCCCACGTGCCCCGGCCGCTCTCCGCTGCGCGCAGTCGGCGCTTCTGTCCCCCCGCGCAGCGAGGCCGGTCGCTCCTCCGACCCCCCGACCTCGGGCCCGCGGACCCCGCAGCCGCCCGCACCGCTCCCTCGCCGCGGCCTAGAGCGCTGTCCCCGTAAGTCGCCACGTCTCCGGCCGCAGAGAGGGCAGGGCCAGGCCCGGGCAGGCGGGGAAGGGGCCGCTGTCTGCACGCCTCTGCCGGGGGACCCCCCAGACCGGGACGCCCCGGGATCCCCCACGCCGGGACACCCGGGGACCCCCAGGCCGGGACGCCCCGGGGACCCCCCAGACCGGGACGCTCCGGGGAGCCCTCCAGACCGGGACGTCCCGGGACCTCTCCCAGGCCGGGACACCCGGGGAACCCCCAGACCGGGACGCCCCGGGGACCCCTCCCAGGCCGGGACACCCCGGGGATGCCCCCAGGCCAGGACGCCCGGGGCCGCGGTGCGGGGGGCCCCTCGCGGCTCAGGGCTCCGCGGTGCCCGTGCGCGGGGGGAGGGGGCGGCCGCTTGGAGCGGCGACATCGCGGCGCCCGGCGTGGCCCTCGTCCGAGGGGTCCAGGGCGCCCGTCTGCGGGGTCTCTCGGCCCCAGTCCCGCCCGTCCCCCCACCTGCATGCGGGGAGTCCCCGCAGCCCCCTCGTTCCCCGGGGCTCTTGGTTAAAGTCCCCCCCGGGGTAGGGCCCTGGACGCGGGGGCAGACTCGACCTGCGGGCCCAGGGGGCGGCCTGGGGCTCTCCCGGGTGGCGGGCGGCGCGGGAAGAAGCCGGGTGCGGGGCGCGGGACCCTGTGACCCTGCCCGCTTCGGCCCGGCCTGGAAGCGCGGCCCGGCTGGAGGCAGCCCAGCTCGCCCTGCCCCGGGGGGGGCCCTGTCTCGGCGAGGGGGGAGCCCTGTCCGCCTGCAGACGGGGCCCGGGCCGGGGTGCGGGAGTGGAGCCCACCTGGGCAGACCGTCCAGGTGCAGCCGAGCAGTGCGGGACTTGGCAGAAGCACTCGTCCTTCCGTGCGGGAGCTGAGCGCGTGGGCAGGGCCCGCGGCGGGAAGCCGGCGTGGCGTGGGCTGGGATTCCGTACTTTTTCATTCTCCCCCAGCCTTTAAAGCTTGGGTCACTTCTCTTCCCTCGGCGGTGATGATGATCCTAGAAAGTGGCGGTCCTTGTGCAGGGCCCTGCGGGACGAGAGGGTCCCGACCACGTGCTGTTCTTGGGTGCCTTTTTAGCCCGTGGAACATTACAGGTGCTTCTTTAAAAAAATCGCACTGAACTTAAAATGAAGGCACGGCCCGGCCCGTGGGTGCGGCGGGACGGAGGAGCCGTTTTCCTCCCTCTCCTGAGAAGCTGCTCGTTGGCTGCTCTGCGCAGGGGCTGATGGGCTGCCGCAGGTGTGATGTGTCCAGCCCCCTCCCTGCCCCTCGCTTGGTTTTTATGCGTGTCTTGGTCCAGGAATGCCGTTGAATTTAAGGCGCTTGGACCTTGTAGGGTGTGCCCCGGGCCTGGAAACCAGCGTGAAATGCTGCTCGTTGTGGAGCGCAGGTGGGCACCGCGGCTGGTGGGAGCTGCGCTGTTCACAAGCCTGCAGGGGCTTGCGTTTCGTGCCTCGTGTTCCTGTACGTTTTTGTCCTTTGAACGTGCACGTTGAAGTTCATGTTCCTGCCTTTCCACCAGGAACCAGCACCTCTGCTCGGCAGGAGCGCCTGGCCTCTGCGCAGATGCCACCTTGCGTGGCTCCTTGTTGTCTCCTCCTCGTGTCTCCCGCCAGACCTGGAACCCTCGCCCGTGGCCATTTCTTCTCCTTTCACAGTTTTCCTTTGGTGGCTTCTCTATTTGGTCCAATTTCTACTTCTCTCTTCCCATCTGCTGTATTTGCTTGTTGCTCTCTTTTGGCTCCTTAAAAAAAATTTCGAAAGAAAAGTTCAGAGCCATCTGCTGGTTTTACTTTGGAGCCCTTCAGTCACTTTTAGAACAGAATTTTTGGGGGAAAAAATCCGTATGTTGCTATTTGTTTCATATGAATACAGGGATTTTAAAGACTCCTGACTGGATGCCAGACATTTAAAATAAAAGCAGAAATTTCAGTCGACTTTATTTCTAAATATTCAGGTTTTTACTATTCACATCATTTGCCTGCTTTGACATCCAACTGAGTACTAAAATAGTTGGGTTAGATTTCAGATTACTTACTTGATACTTCTTGTCTAAAGGGATTTTAAAATCTAAGTGGTTAACTCATTCCTAAACCTTCAAGGTGGTTATTCAAAACAACATCAAGTCCTGAACAAAGAAACTAATGGCATTAGCCCTTTTCATTGTCTTTCCTTTCAAAAACGCTTCGTCCTCTGAGTGTCTGACCTGTAACACATGCTCAGCACTTCTTTATTGTTGACTGAATTCCACTGATTGCAGCAATTTGGAAAAGGGGATAATGCTCATCTGCAAACGTATTTGTTCCTTCATTGTCTATTTACTGAGCCCCCGGCGTTGTTCCAGGCACTGGAAAGCCAAAAGCTGTGTGTAGCTCTAAGTTTACAAGGATTCTGTGATCATTTTACATTTGGGAAACATTGGTGGATTTTAAGAGTAGTTGTGTACACTTTTTGTCACTTTATATTTAAAAAATGCCCCCACCTGTAGAGGACTTCAGTGCTTTCTGTTGGCACCAGAGAACAAATAATGCTCTCCCTCTGGCTAATACATGAAGATGGCTCTTCTAGCCCGTCATTGAAAGCACGTTTGCTTGGCGGGGTTTTTTTGTTTGCTTTTTCTTTTTCTTTTTTTTTAAAACCTGGTAGCAACAAATTTTTCCCGATTCCTCCTGTGTATTCTCTCGCTTGCCTTTCTGTCTCTTGTTTTAGAAGCACTGCCTGTTGCCGTGGCAATGTTGGGGAGGCTGTTGAGGAAACTAAAACCACTGAGTGGTCGCCACCCGTCTCTAGTTAAGAAAATCACGATATGATTTACTAATCCATTTTTCTGGGCCAGCTTAGTAAACGTAACTGCTGCATATTGGTTTGTAGAAGCAAGTGCACGTTTTGCGTATTTCTGGGGAGGGCGTCTGCTGCGGCGTGTCACCTCCTCACTGGTAAGTACAGTCAGGCTGGCTGGGTGAGCTGAGTTAAGGCAGCTCTGGTTTGAAAGGCTGCCTTTGACTGTGTGGGTCACATCTCTTCCTTTTTTACTTAGGTGTTTATTTTGGATATTTCTCTTCAGAAAGAGAGTCCTGGTTCCTTGTTTTTCTGAGTGTGCGTGGACATGACACGTTGAAACTCTTGGGGTTTCTTCACACTGAACTTTATACTTTCAAGATGAACTTTATACATTCAGTCTAGAGTGTCGCGTGTGATGACTTAAGGGGGCAGATGTCATGTATCTAATAAATGCTTTCTCCCACTTCCGCTGCAATAAATAAGTAGAAAGTAGTAATTATAACATAAACTAAAAGACAAAGCAAAATCAGAATGAAAGCCGTAACCACGCACCCACTCTAGCCCTGAGTGCGAGCTCCTCCCCTCGGACCTGAGGCCGCTCTGAGATTCAGCAGCGAGGGGGTGAGATAAGCCACTTCCTGACCTCCCTTCTAGTAAAAGTAAAACTACAAAACCCTGACTATGTTGTACTCATTTTTGGAATATTTGGTGAACAATACCCAACAAAGAATTGTTTATGTTCCTTGTTGATTCTTTCCAGTTTTTCCCACACTCGGGAGGGCGGGTAATTCTCTCCTTAAGCTTCAGCAAGACTCCCTACGCCCTGATGGTTCTACTGCCACAAGCAGTTTGTCCCCTAAAACCTGTTCCTGCCATCAGGGGCCTAGTGATCTGGCCAGTGTGTAGAGGACGATGACACCGGGGTGCCGATTGCAGCTGTAATTAAGATGCTCTCAGTTGATACTTCTACTTTAGCCTGTCTTTTTTTTTTTCCTCCATCTTTTTTTGTTTGTCCCACTTAAAAAGTCAAGTAATGAAAAAAGTAATTCTTAACGCTCCCTTTTTATTCATTTTACCCTTGGGCACTAGTACCTGGAATTCGCGGTCAGGACTGCCTGCTTAGGCTGCAATCTCGCCCTGGTTCTGGGGATCGAGCCGTCATTTTGGTAGAGAGTGATGATAAAGGTCATTTTCAGTAGCAGAACTAGCAGGATCGTGTAGAGACTCCTAAGGAGAAGGTGCAGTCTCTTTGCAGGTTCAAGGTGATTTGTTTATCCCTAAGTATGAACTTGGGGCAGAGTTTCAGAATGCAGTCTAATTTCTACTTTTAAAGTCCTACTAGAATTTGTAGAACTTGAAGTAAATTTGAGTGATGGAGGTGGGAAATCCTCTCCGTATGACATGCAATGTCTATTTTTCCAGAATCAGGCTTCTAAAAGAAAATACACATTTGGCAGAAACACTTGAATGTGATTTTTGTGAAGGCAAAATTTGCCGTGACTAATATGCAAAATATATAACGTTTAGCAATTTTTTGTGCAACCACGTTACTGAGTACAGTGGATAGGCTGGGATTCCTTTGGAATGGGAAATGTCTGACTTGTAACTTTGGTTCTAAGAATATCCCAGGAGATATTCCATCTGGAGTGTTTGATGATTAGAGGTTAGCTAATGCATTTTAGACAAATGCATGTGGCATATATCTATGGCACAGACCCAGAATCTACAGAGAAGCAAAGCATAAATGACGAGGTCCCTGTCCTCTCGGACTTGTTCAGCCAGTAATAAAGATAACATTGACATACAAGGAGAGGAGTGTGGTAAAGCTGCACCCGCGTGAGCCAGAGCACTGTAGGTGTCACGAGGAGGAAAAAAAATGTATTTCCAACTTTAAAAAATGCTTTGCATTCCTGACAGAGAAAATGCTCCGTCAATGTTAGATGTTCTTATCATCCTTACTCTTGTTACTACTGCTGCTAGAAACACTCCCCCTCCCCCTTTCTCATCCCCCCTCCCCTTTTTCCTCTCCCCACCTCTACTTCCTCCCCTCCTTCCCTTCCCCCACCCCCTGCTCTTTGGTGAAACTTGGGCCATTAGGAATTGAGTTCTGGCTGAGCACTTATTCACCAAAATTTGCTTTTGGGTGGGGGTGTGTTAATTCTTAGTAATGATTTCATAAAATTGCTCATGATTTCTTACCCAGGCCTCAAGACAATTACGATGTTTAACTGAAAAGTTCAAACTATCTTGATGGGTCTTAAAATCTAAAACACCTAGGCAACTCTATTTTTAAGTGGGAATTTCAAATAACTAAGAGTCGTCCAAATGTACAATCAAATTAAGGACATGGAATTATCTTCATTTCGCAATCGGGACAACCAATTTGTTACATTAGGGAGACTTGTCCTCTTTGGACAAACCTGATGAGCTTAAAAACCACAAAGCGCCTTGTCAAGAATGGAACGACGGGGGCCCTTCCGCCGGCCCTCCCACCTGCTGCTCCTCAGGAGACCCCCTGAAGACCCCCAGGAGCAGTCAGCCCCGGCATCCCGGTGACGGCGGCCTCAGCTCAGAATGGACAGAAGGCCGACAAAGCGTGGCGGAAGAGATGCCATCTTGGAGAAAGCCGAACAAAGTAATGCTACTAATTCCGACACGTTCATTTCATTTCTCCATCATTCCTTGGAAAACCCATCTGGGTGCAGGCTTCCTTCCCCACCAAATCCTGTCTCTCTGGCTTTTCCCTGCCTTATGAACTCCACCTGGAGGAGAAGGTGCGGGGTGGATTGTTTTTAGGTAGAACTGTGTTAGTATTTACACGTCGAGGTCCGGTCTGGGCGGTGTCCGTGCAGCTCTTAGCAGCTCGACTAGTGGAGTCAAGGGTGAGAACTAGAGGGCGCAGTGGGGTGGGGTGCAGGAAGAGAGGACGTTGGCCTCTGCTGTCTTTGTGTTGGGAAGACTCACGACAAGTTTCATTCATTGTGATCAACTGACCTTGAACCAATGGTACGTACGTCGTTCCGTCTGCAGAGAAGGACTTCCACCTGCTTTCCTCTGCGACTCTCTTCGTTTTGATGATGCTCGCACTTCAGGGAAAGGAAGAAGAGGCAGCCTGCAACGAGAGCCGCGCTGGAGTACAGCGGGAGGGCCGTGGGCATTCTGCGATGGAATGTGTGTCCTCCCATTCCACCCAGCACTTCCCATCAGAACAATGCTCACGGCCATGCAAATCTGCCTCCCCAACAATTTAAATAAGATTCCTGGCACTCGGGTCTCCCTGAATCCTTACGCAGTGGACCCCTGGGATGTCGGGACCCGCCCATGCCCCCTGTCCTGCAGTGCCCATTTCAGCTCCTGGGGAAGAAATCTTCGGAGGCATTCCTCAGGCTCGGGGCTGCCTGGTGCACGTGCTTTCTGCCGGCTGGTAGACGTCAGCACAAGTCAAGGTGGGGCCGAGAACTGCTTTCCATCTTCACCCTGGCTCCCAGGTAGGTACGGCAGAGGGGGGACTGCGTGTCGAAGACCTGTGACGATGACACAGCGGTGGCAAGCTCATCTGTGCCGTGGTGCCAGCAGCGCCCTGGCCTCAAGGGCACACTTTGGACTTTAGTTACGTCCAGCATTGCCATCTTTCTCTCCCCCAAATTCACAGACTGACCGATTTCATTTTCTGCCTTGCGGCTCAGGAAATGAATCTGATTCTTAACGTTTTAGCCGAGTCGATTTTCATGGAGTATGTTTTTGTTCCCATTGGGAAAAAGTGAGAGAGAACGGATAACAATGGTCAGTGCCCTCTTCCCCTGGAACTTCTTTTGAGGGACATTTGAAATCGAATCTCGCTGGCATTGTGTCCGTCTAATTGATGTGGATCTTCTCGTCGACGTCACTGGAATTTGTAAACTCATGACTGAATGGAACTAAATTATGATACGAAGGAATGTAAGCATCACTGGGAGCCTGTGACTTTTTAAAGTGTGAAGTGACTAACCTGTATATGGCTTCCCCTGAACTGTTAGGTTGATAGTATGCCAAATTGACAGTGAGGCAAAATGAAGAATTTTAAAATTGATTTCTCTGATAAAATCCTTTATCCTTTACAAAACTTGCTTGGTGAGGGGCGAGGGTTTATAATGGTTTTTATTTTGCAGAAAGGCCTGCTTTCAGATGCATTACATTTGTGGCAAAAGGGCTGTGTAGGTGGGGTGGGATTTGTGTGGGCAGTATTCATCAAAAACAAAAACAAACCAGAAAAGCCTGGCACAAAGCACATTTAAGCGCTGTTGAGAAGCCATAGTGGATGTTGGTGAAATTCGTAGTACTAGAACTGTAGAAACGTCCTGGCCTGATGCCTGCATTAAACTTCCCTGAAATTTAGAATTTTTCCTTTAAGACAAAATCATTTTCTCATTTGACCTGTAGCCAAATAAGGCTGGGCATGCTGGAGCGTCGTTTGGTTACATCGCTGTAAAAATGGTGAGACACTTGGGATGTCTGGTTTGGTATTCAGGCTCCAAACTTCACAATACTTTTACAACTTTGTGGCAGGAAATTTTTGAAGCTTTGGAAGTGTTTCTCAGTAGCTTCTCTAGCTTTTGGACAGTTATTGAATGCCTGGCGCTACGTATGTGCCAAGCACGGGGCTAGACATGCTTTGGGAGGGAGCTCAGCTCCTGGGAATGGCATGTCAGAGCTCTCTTTGTGGGCCTTGAGCAGTGCCCAGTCGCACAGCCAGGGGCAGAGTAACGACGGGAATCTTGCGATCTAGCGTTTAGACTGAGAAAAAACACTGCTTTCTCTCCGGCCATCCTGCTTTAGTGAGAACAAATCCTAATAGTACGCTCCTCCCGCGGCAAGAATTTTAGCAGTGGGAATCAAGATACAATTTTAACTTAAAAGTTTTTACGTTTTAAACGTTCCTCGAAATTAACGTTTGAGACATTTGCAAACACTGACGTTCATATGATGTAGCTGATTTTGCTAAATGGTATACTTCTGCCCTCCCCCCCAAAATGGAAAAAATATAATCTTAACCTAAAATAAATAGATTTAAAATGTGTTCTAAGCCATTTAAAGCCATTAGGAGTTAAATCTTGTAAATGGTACTTTTAAACAAATACGTTTGGTTTAGAGTGCTATGGTGCCATTCAAAAAAAAAGAAAACTTTGGATTTTTACTTTTTCTGATTATCATAGGTAACAGATGGTTTGCACTTAGTTCAGTGATCCAAACAAAAAAAGAGCAGACTTGGCATAAACTTTCTGGTGACTGTGCATTTTCTCTGCACTGAAATGGATCAGATGAACTTTCTGAATAACGAATACCATGTTTACATTATTCTGATCTTTTTTTGCTGCAGAGTACAAAAAATAGGAAGGACAAACAACCTAGCATTGCCACTTTAAAAATTATCCTTTTGGATTATTTAGAGTCCTTTTTTATTCTTACTGCTTGCTACCTGTAGGTCTGTTGCATACCCTGACTGCTGGTAAACGTTTTAAAAACTGAAAACACAATAGCAGAGACGTACTGAAAATTAATTTTTATAAGAATTTTAAATCTTAAAGCATCAAAAGCTCGCATTGTTTCTCTAAGCCCGCTTTTGCATGTATGAGGCACAGTTGCTTTCCAGGAGCTGCCTTCCTGCTGATTAACCGTCATCACAGGTTTTCATCGTCATGTGTTAACTCTTGCCGGTGTGGTGGTGAGAGGCGGGCAGACTGTGGCGAGCAGGTGACTCATTACTGGAGCCGAGGTAGGTAGCTCCAGGGGTGACCCACGCAGGACCCGCCGTTGTCGGTACCACGAGTAATGGGACGGTTCTGGAGGCTTTAGTTTCAAGAAGGAGCTTTACTTCATCACTTGTATACTCAGTTTAATGCATTACATTTTAGGCCAGAGAAATCGGGAAAGTTGAACCATACGATTTCACTTCCTATTTTGTATTCATGAACTTGAATTCTGGCCGTTTTCAAGAATTGGGAGAAATCTGCTCATTTTATTGAAGTAGGTGTGATTTCTGTTGAGGAAATAAAAGAGGAAAAAATGTAAGTATTTTTCATCTTTTTTTTACCCACCCAAACGATAGGTGTGGAATGATGTTTTTAAATCAGGGAAAGTGGCTAAATGCTGCAGCCAGCTATCTCCTGAAATTATTTCCTGAATTGAATTTTCCACATCTTTAAAGGCATCATTTAGAGGATTGCTAGCTTTTAATAAATCATAGAGTTCCTTTCAAGCAGAAGCTAACACCTTCCTGTCCTCACAGGTGTGAGAATGAGTTGGAGATTCTTTGTGTGCGGATACATCTGCAGAAGAGTCAACAAGTCCTAACCGGTAGCATGTTTCTTATATTTATCAACAATAAAGTGTTGAGAATATAATTGCAGAAGGATCCAGCATTTTCTCCTTAGTTTATCTCAATCTTGCACTGTCGATTATTCCAGCTCGGTATCTCAGCACTTAGGAAGGAGAGGGCTGGGACCTCAGAGGACCCTTTCGTTTCTTTCCTGCTCTAAGGAGGAAGAAGGCTGGCACAGAGCCCGTGCTTGCTCATTACTCCTGCTGTTTCCCCGGGGACCTCTGGGCGCCTCTCCTGGCCGCAGCGGGTCTGGTGCCATCCACAGGGCCCGGAGACCCTGACGCAGCTGGGGTTTCCTGCCGTGAAGTACGGCAGGGTGTGGTCGGGGGCGTGCCCAGCAGGTGGGGGAGTCTGTGTCCCCCTTCCTCGTTCTTACCCTGGAAGTCCCAGTGGCCAATCTTGTGGCTCCGCAGGTGCTTCTCCAGTGGGCACCGAGTGTCAAGGCCGAGCTCCCGTGTGGGTCAGTCTCTAGTGGCTCCCTTAACCACCTGCTGTCCTGGCCATGCAGACGGTTAGCCTTGAAGAGCATCGCTGCCTTTTGGACAAAGGCTTGCGGGGGCGTGCCAGGGGCAAGTCCGGCAGCCGCTGCAGCGTCTGCTCTGTGGCTTGAGACTTGCCATCCTTGTTTTCCCGCTAATCTTACACCCCCTTTCTGTAAATCCCCACCCTGAATGCTAACTTGTAGGATAACTGACAGCCTCTTCAGAGTGACAAAATAAAGAGTGACTCTGGGGGCCGAGTCCATTTATACCCTCTCCTGAACTTGGCAGGGAAGGTCATTTTATAGTGACTCTTGGAGGACCAGTGGTAGGGTTTGAGATGTCAGCTTCTCTATTGGTCATCAGTTTGAGTCTTTGCCTTCGTAACTTTTAAATGGCACTAGAAAGGGCTCAGTGCGTGATGTGAATCACATTAATACAGTTACTGCGTTTTGAAATCCTGTTATTACATTTCTTACTGTACAGATTGTTCACAGAAGAGGCAGCAGTCAATGAATTACGTTTGTATTCAAGTAATATTTGTCTCTAAAGTATTAAGCATTATGTTTATATTAAAAGAATGATTGCACTTAAAAAACATTTATTGGAGGACATATTTCAGAGCAGCTTTTTCTAGGATAATAACCATTTTATAAGGACTTACTGTTACAAGGCACTAAACTGGGGCTTTCTATAGCCTAAACAAGCAAGAACCCTCTAGTTGAAAAAGTTCCCCCTTTGACAGTTTAGACTCTGAAAGTTAAATTTTTTTTTTAAAGAAACTTGGAACCCATATCAGGGCTGTGAAAGTGTATGTTCTTTCCACAAGCTGTCTCCTGACAAACTGTGAAATACAGAGCCCATAATTTCACAACATTGTCTGCCCTTCTTCAAGTAATCATCTTGTTTAGGAAGCTGTGGTTCACTGATGCATTTTAAACTTGATGCTTTGGTTTCTTTTTTCTTAAACATGCAGTCGTTCAGTAGTTAGGGAATGCTCTCCAAGCACGGAGCTTCACTACTTAACTTAGATGTAGGCACAGCTAAAAAAGAACACGTGCTTTGAGCTCCTGGAACTTCTGTTCCAGGTCAGGCTGGTTGGTGGCTTGGTTACCTGGAGAATAAAAGACGACTTTTTCCAAAAGTCCTAGAGACGTACAATCCACCATCCATCGTTAGAGAATAGAACCCCCAAGAGGCTCTGGAGTAAAAATACGTAGCTCTTCTCCACGTCTTAAAGAGCTTGTGTGGTTGTGAATTTGCTCTAAGCTACAAAAATAAAATCAGGTGTTTTCCCTTCATTCACACAAAAAGACCGTTAAAAACCTTGCCTGATTAATTTTCCCAGTTTTAAAACATTGCCGCCTGCTCTCAGGACCTTTTCTATACGTCTGTGGAACGTCACCCGTCCCTGGGCTCCTCTCACCCTCGCCCAGCCTCCAGCTCGTCCTTGACGTCCCTACAAGGGCATGTGCTCAGCCGAGGAGGTTTGCTGGGAGCAGGATCTCCTGCTCCTTCCGAGGCTTCCTCGACCTCGCCGAGTCCCCCAGGGTTTCGTCCCCGGTCCTGAGGCCAGGCAGGTACCAGGAAGGGGGCACGCAGGTGGGGGAGAGCCAGGCTGGGGTTGTGGGCAGCTGCGGGGACCCGGTGAGCAGCCGGCTGCACCCTGACCCCCGAGGGCCCGCGCTGGGAGAAGAGATTTTCTGGTCTAGGTCTCTTAACTGTGCAGGGACAGACGGGCTTCCGGCAATGCCAAGTGCGTTTTCACTTCTCGAGCGTCCGTATGGGGGGCCGGGGGTGGCAAAGTGTGGGGGCTCTCCTGAGAGTTGACCCCACAGCTGCCTGAACCTCAGAAAACTGCAAGTTTTGCGTTTCCCAGATTTCCCCCCTTTCTTAAAGCTATTCTGAGCTGCAAGAACACTCAGTCTTGATTAGGAGACTGTCCTTTTCTGGTTTCTTCCACTCCTTGTCCATACTCATTTTCTCTCCTTCCGTTCGGCCAAAATGTCTTGTGAAAAGATCGATGAACCAGATTCTGCCTTTTCATAACCATAAGTCGCAGCTTCCTTAAGTCTCAGATGCATAACAGTAATGAGGCAGAAGCAGCGGGCAGTCACTGCTAAATTTTACTGAAATAAGGAAGTTTCCTCTTTCTGTGGGATCAGAATATCCCGAGTATTTAGAGTTGTAGGAGATTGTTGGGTGTGTGGTGAGTAGGTATGTTGGTAGAGTTCTTGTTGGAGGTGGCGGCTGCCTGCTGAATTAAACATTTCATACGGGGCTACAGAGAAAAAGAGAGAAAGGGGAATTATAGTTATTATCACTAAAATAGACTTGTAAACCTTCCAACTTAAGAAAGGTTTACCAAATCATTATTTCCTTGATCTGAGTAGGGGGTAGCTATCTGATGGTGTAATGTCCTTTGACACTTTTCCAAAGTCATCAATAATGAGGACATACTGCATGGGTTTGTTTTTTTTTTCTAGTACCATGAACTCACATGATTGCCACGTTTTTGAAATATGAAGGTGTTGGGTGGGGTAGGAGGGTTTCGGCAGTGTAGACTTGGGCATAAACAGTCTACCTTTAATCCTTTCCCTGCTTAATATAGATGCAGAGAGTCATGGGCGAAGATTTAGGTTTTTTAGTCATAAAAGAGAAATTGTATCATTAAATCTCAGAATCTGAGCTGGCAGATAATCTTAGTTAATGCCCTTATTTTTTTTATTTTTTTAAAGCAGTTTTTTTTTTTGCTAATGCCCTTCTAACCAGTCCTCCACCCACAGAGTTTCTGAATCATCTCTTCTGTGTTTAAAGTAATGACAGAAGCCTGACACTGGCATTGGGCAGCCTTTTATGGGTAAGAACACTCAGGCAAGCCTGCATTAGGGGGGCCAGTGGCTTATTATTTTTATATTATATCCTTTATTCCTAGTTTTGTCTTTCCAGTAATATAGATAGAGTCATTGTCTTCTGGCATATTGTCATTCAGATATTTGAAGAAAGTTATCTCTTGCCTATGTCTTTTCCTTTTTAGGAATTGAGAGGAGCTGCACATAGAAACAATACTGATTTGTTTCTGAAACCTCTTTGCTCTTTGTCACTTATTCGTTTGATCCTTGCAACAGTTCTCTAAGGTCTGTTTCAAGGAGTGTGGGACTCTAGCAACTCGCCCAAAGAAGCACGGCTGCTGGTTCTCCAGCCTGTGGGTTCCCACAGCGCCAGTGCACCTTCTCTGGGCCACAGCTGCATCCCTGCGATTAAACCCAAACACCTGCAGGTGCTTTAACTGCCCTTCAGATGGTGACATGGTTTCCAGGTCCCTCACTCCATCCTGGTCACTCAAAAAGAAATTCTGATAACATATATATAACAGAAGTTTTGCCATTTTAATCATTTTCAAGTGTACGATTCAGTGGCATTAATTGCCTCTGCAATGCTGGGCTTCTGTCACCACTTTCCCTTATGAAAATACTTTCCCATTAAGCAATAACTCGCCATTCCCCCCCCTCCCCCCCCGCCACCCCTGGTAAGCTGGAATTTTTCTGTATTTCTGTGAATTTGCTTACTCTTGATATTTCGTATAAATGGAATCATACAGTATCTGTCCTTCAGTGTCTGGTTGTTTCACTTAACATGATGTCTTCAAGGTTTGTCCGTTTTGTACCCTAGCTGAGTAGTGTAAATAGCACCACCTTTTGTGCCAGTTTTCCATAGCCACTGCACCATTTTACATTCTCTCTCTTTTTTCAAAATATTTATTTATTTATTTCTCTCCCCTCCCCCCCACCCTGGTTGTCTGTTCTCTGTGTCTATTTGCTGCATTTTCTTCTTTGTCTGCTTCTGTTGTTGTCAGCGGCACTGGGAATCTGTGTTACTTTTTGTGGTGTCATCTTGCTGTGTCAGCTCTCCATGTGTGCGGCGCCATTCCTGGGCAGGCTGCGCTTTCTTTCGCGCTGGGTGGCTCTCCTTACGGGGAGCACTCCTTGCGCTTGGGGCTCCCCTACGCGGGGGACACCCCTGCATGGCAGGGCACTCCTTGCGTGCATCAGCACTGCGCATGGGCCAGCTGCACACGGGTCAAGGAGGCCCGGGGTTTGAACCGCGGACCTCCCATGTGGTAGACGGACGCCCTAACCACTGGGCCAAGTCCGCTTCCCCCATTTTACGTTCTCAACAGCAGTGCATGAGAGTTCCAGTTTGTCCACAGCCTCTCCAGCCCTGTTTATTTTCCATTAAAAAAAAAATTGCCAACCTAATGGGTATGAAATACGGTATCTCCTTGTAGTTCTGATTTGCATTTTCCTAATGGCTGATGATGTTGAGCATCTTTTCATGTGCTCATCAGCCATTTGTAGATCTTCTTGGGAAAAATGAATTGCTTCCCCCCACCCAGATGATAGTCTCAAATACGTGTTCCTTGTATTTTTCTTTTTGTCCAACATCCAGAACTGAAGGGAGCAGTACCCTGCAGCTCCACCAGCTCAGCCCTTCTGCGTTGCCCGGCAGCTGCTGTCTTGAGCTGGGTGACGTAACCACCCATTAGCATTGGCCTTTGGCCAAGCTGCGGCAACAAGTTTCTTTCCTTAACGCACACGGGATAGAATTTCATCTCAGTTTAGAAGGTGTACCTCCTGACTGGACTGTTCATTGGCAGAGAACTGCCTGTGCTTTGCTTTCTACGACGTGGCAGTTAGCGCTTTACTCGGGAGATGTTCTCTGTCCGCTGCACCCAGGGCTCCTCATGGAAAACTTTTGAGTCCAGAAGGAACTGTGAACTTCACACTCATCTCCTAAGATGCAGCAAACTAATCCAAAATGTCAGTGGCTGCTAAATAGGACCGTCAGCCAAAAAAAAGAGCTTGTTTTATTTTTGAAATCATACCACTTGGTTACGTGGCTCCTAAAAGGTGAAGGCCCGTTTTATATTCTACTGTGGCGCTTCGGGCAGACCCGGTTTTGTGTCCTGACTTTGGCGTGCCCTAGCTGTTCCTCCTCTCTCTAAGCGTTGGGTGCTAGTACCCACCTCCAGGTTTGCTGGGTAGTTGGGTTGGGTTGGTCTATTTAAGGCACCTAGCCTGGCTTCCGAAACCCAGTAAAGCCTCCATAAATGTTAGCTCTCGGAGCAGCATCAGAAATGAGAGTCCTCACGGCGGTAGGGTGTTGTGGACATTTCATGAACAGGCGTGACGCCAGGAACTCACCAGAACCCTTCTTAAATTTTAAACCGATATCTGACTTTTGTCGAGCAGTGTTTGGAGGAGCCTGTCTCGCCCTGTCCCATTTGCTCGTCTCCGGCTGGCTGCACCTCAGGCTGCTGGGTGCCGCCCTCGCAGCCCAGCAGGTGAGCCTCCACGGAGGCTGCGCCGTTGCCTTACAGGTGGGGGCTCAATTTCTGTGGCCTGGTGCCTGCCTGCCCTGTCCTCAAACCTCTCAGACGACTTGTCTCAGGGTTTCCCTGCCCCGCCATCTTGCCCGCTCCGTTCCCTTCAAGGTCACACCTGCGTCCGGGTGTGTAGACTTACCGTGATTCTAGCAGGCCATGAACTAACTCATCAGTGTGGAGGCAGCGGCCCCCGGAGCTTCTTTGGGGAGGGAGAGGGAAGACTAGGCGGAATACGAGGGCATTTTTGGGACATTGGACTGTCTCACATGACGTTGCGATGATGGATGCCATTGTATAATCTGTCATCACTTACAAAATTGTGTAGGACCGAGTGTAAAGAACAACCCATGGTGAGTGAAACTGCTTCAGTGTGGGTTCATCAATTGTAACAAGTGGACCCCACTCACAAAGGATGCTGTTGCCATGGGAAAGTGTGGGAGGGGGCGGGAGGAGGCCTATGGGAATCCCTGACATTTTTTATGTAACATTTATGTATCTAAGTATATTTTAAAAAGAACTAAAAATAAATGTATTTTTGAAAAAGAAATAAAGGGAAAAAAAGATGATGTGTATGAAGCAGAGGCTAGTTTTTCCAGGTTCCCAAAACAAGAGCCACACTGGCTTTACCAAGTCGACCCTTGTGGATTGCTGGGAGCCCTCCCGACTGTGTCTTCTCCATAAAGCCTTCTGGGAGATCCAGGGGGCTCTGCCTGCCCCCCGGGGCCTGGACCAGGCGGCACCCCATCTACCAGGAGAACACCTGATGGCGTGACAAATCTCATTCCCCAGCAGTGCGTTGGGGAGAGTTTTCCATAAGAAGGAATCTAGTGATTGTCATAGTGAAACGCATGTATTAAAATTAGATTATTCATAGTTTTGTCTGCAAGAAGGAGTTCTTGGTGATTGTCATAATGAAACATATATATTAAAGTTAGATTATTCTTAGCTTTGTGTGCTATTTGATTGCAGCATTTGGGGGCATTTTGAGACTTTGATAAGTGACAAATGTGTTTTAAATCTTTAAACATAGATGTCGTGTAAAAAAAAAATAGCAAACATGTTTTAGGTATGAATCACCAAAGGTAGAAAATTTCCTATTGCTGGGAAAGTTCTGTCAAAATATATTTCAAAGCAGAGAATGTATTTTTGGTTATAATAGATATTCACTTAACTCTTAAATACAAAATTGTAGGTTTTTTCCCAACAAAAATTTACTGTCAATTCAAAAAGTTAAAAATGTTCTAGTATCCTTTCCAGTTCGGACGGTGTTGCGATAAGTTCCCAAGGGCACACTTCCTTCCCTCTAGGTGCTTTATCCCTGAGTTTGTGTTGGGGACAAGAGACAATCAGCCTGATTCATGGGGAGCCCCAGTCTGCATGGGCACCGAGTGCCACTCAGAGAGGGACCCCTGGGCATGATGGGCTCTCGGAGGGAGAGGACACTGCCAGTCGAGGGGCTGGAGAGATGGTCTTGCAGGGAAGGTGAGATTCGAGAAGGCCATGGCAGAGGGTAGTGGTGGGTTAAGGAGACATCCTCTGTGGCGGGACAGCCTGAACACAGCAGGGAAAGTATCGGAGCCATTGTCAACACGAACAGAATTCTGAAGGAAGGTGGAACGTAGGGGAACTGGAGATGGGAAAGGAGGAAGAGGAGGAATGACTAGGGTCGTGGCTCCCATTTATTGAACGCCTGTTAGGTACACCAGGCACTGCTTTCATGTCTTGTCCTGGTTCATTTAGGCCTAAGGGAGATAAAGCTAGAAAGAGAGTGGGGCTGTAGTTGAGCATGGACTGCTGGGCCGAGGCATTTGTATTTTACTTGGCCGTGAGGCATCTGCATCGCAGCGAGGAGTAAGAGGAGGCCCTGAGATGGGAAACGGACTTTGGCCCAGTGGTTAGGGCGTCCGTCTACCATATGGGAGGTCCACGGTTCAAACCCCTGGGCCTCCTTGACCCGTGTGGAGCTGGCCATGCGCAGCGCTGATGCGCGCAAGGAGTGCCCTGCCACGCAAGGGTGTCCCCCGCGTGGGGGAGCCCCACGCGCAAGGAGTGCGCCCGTGAGGAAAGCCGCCCAGCGTGAAAAGAAAGAGCAGCCTGCCCAGGAATGGCGCCGCCCACACTTCCCGTGCCGCTGATGACAACAGAAGCGGACAAAGAAACAAGACGAAGCAAATAGACACCAAGAACAGACAACCAGGGGAGGGGGGGAAATTAAATAAATAAATAAATCTTTAAAAAAAAAAAAAAAAAAGAGGAGGCCCTGAGAAGGAGAGCCCGGCAGGAGGACTGGTCCAGCGGTGAGGATGGCGCCCCCGAAATTGTGGACGGAGCTAACGGGGCCTGTTATCAGCCCCCATGAGCGGGACTGTTAGTATTTTCGTCTTTACACATTTCTAAGTCTTCAAAAAGGAAGATAAGTTTTTAAATAAAGTAATACAGTTGCTCATTTTATATACCCAGTATTGGTTTTTGACTGCAGAATTGGTGCATACAATTTTTTAAGTATCTTTAAAGCAAATCAGTTCCGTTACATGCGTTAATGTTATTTAAATTTTAAACTTAGCGCTAAGATATGTTTCCGAAATGACCTTTTACAACCGTATTTTAGGCTTATAATTTTTTAGATGCAATTTCATTTAGAAAGAAAAGCATACCATGCCACGATGATACTTTCCTCCCCTGGTTGATCCTGTTGATTAGGCTAGTATATGCAGGGTAAATTCACTTTTTCCTATCAGTCTTTTCTTTAGTCCTTGAGTTTTGTTTTTTTTAAAGATTTATTTATTTATTTATTTCCCCTTTCCCCCACTGCCCCTGCCCCAGTTGTCTGTTCTCTGTGTCTATTTGCTGCATCTTCTTTGTCCACTTCTGTTGTTGTCAGCGGCACGGGAATCTGTGTTTCTTTTTGTTGCGACATCTTGTTGTGTCAGCTCTCCTTGTGTGCGGCGCCATTCCTGGGCAGGCTGCACTCTCTTTTGCACTGGGCTGCTCTCCTTATGGGGTGTACTCCTTGCGGGTGGGGCTCCCCTATGTGGGGGACACCCCTGCATGGCATGGCACTCCTTGCACGCATCAGCACTGCTCATGGGCCAGCTCCACATGGATCAAGGAGGCCCGGGGTTTGAACCATGGACCTCCCAGTTGGTGGACTGATACCCTATCCACTGGGCCAAGTCCGCTTCCCAGTCCTTGAGTTTTTGTAGGGTGCTTGTCAAGGAAACATTATTTATTTACAGCATGAAACTGTATTTTGATAGAGGAAGGTAAAAAATATATATATTTTGGAAAAATGGAGGGAAACCCTTGCAGGATTGGGGCAGTGTTTGAATACTTCGAGCTGTGTTCTTTCCTGCCACAAAAAGCTTGTAAAGGGCTGTTTGTTCTTTGTGATGGATGGCAGGGGGCAGGGTGGTGCAGGACTGGGGGAATTTGCATCCGCTTAGTTTGGCAGGATTTGGACAGTCCCTTGATTCTAGGCTCTTTCTGTCTCATTGGTTTGTGTGAGCTTTTTGGTTAAGGAATGCCACTAGGGAGTCCTCTCTCGTCCACCCCCATCTCCGCCTGCCATGCGAGCCCCAGGACTGTCCCGGGAGGCAGCCGTGGCTGGGGCCAGTCTGGAGGTGGAGCCGGTGGGTGAGGACTGACCCTGGGCTGCTCTGTGATCTCTTTCCAGCTTCCCGGCAGCAAGTCTCTCATTAGCATGGGGTGCTGGGAGAGCCCAAGAGGCTGAGCCATGGGGAAAGCCTGTCCATGCCCAGAGGAGGCCTTGCCAGCAGCGGCCAATTTGTAAAGGGAAGACATCAACCCAAAGGTGAAGGCCAGTTTCTCAGTGCCCGTTTCCCCATTTGAAAGACGTTTCCAGTCAGGCAACGTCCTCGGGGAGATACTGCTGAGTGGCCACGCTTGGGGAAACTGTATTTGGGAAGCTCTTCTGCTTGTGAACTGAAGTTTCAGGATTTCGTTGAGGCTGTACCCGTCATGGCTGTCGTGGCTCCAACTACACAACCCCCAGGCAAGGGGAGGAGAAGGACCAGGCTCTGCGTGGGTATGGAAAGGGAAGCCCCATCCTTGGAGAAGCAGGGCTGGGCATGCGTCTAGGTGTGAGTGTGTGGCCCTCTTCGTACCACCTAGTGTATGACTGAGCAGAGATTCTTACTGGACTTTCTCACGTCTTCGCAGGTGATACAATAGACAAATAATCGGTTCTCGCGCTCTGTCTCACTGTTTTTTGCAGGGCATGTACGTGAACTCCTGGGTTGAGGACTAAGTTCTCAGGCTCTGGAGCATACTGTGACCATTGGACTAATTCTAGCTGGTATCAAGTAACGGAAAGTGTCCTTTGTGATTTCTAGGAAGTACCCTTTAAAAAGGGAGTCTGTTTTTCACCCTTTCCTGCTTCCCTCTGGCTCGAATGCAGATATGAGTGCTGGAATTTGGAGAGCTCTTTATGCCAGGAGGGTGAATGCCAGGGAAAGAGGCCTCAGGGAGCCTGCCTGTCCGTATGCGTGGAGCTCAGGCTTCCAGACTTACTTTACATAACAGACACGTAAGTTTTGATTCAAGACACTTCTTTTGGGAATTTTCTCTCACTGACAGCTGAAATGAATCCTAACAAGTAGAGAGGACTTTTTGGAAATAAAAGTAGCAATGAAGATAGGCAAAAGGGACTTAAGTTTTCAATACAGAAGAATTTTTTATAGTGAAATTTTTATAGTAAATAATTTTTTATTTGTTTAGTGGTGTTAAACTAGAACAAACTAGTTCTGGAATGAATGTTTAAAAATGCAGCACATTTATGGCTTATGTAGGTTTTTTGGCATAAAAGTGGGACATTAAAAAACTTGGAAAAAAATTTCTATACCTACAGTTCTGTGAAAGCTTTAAAGTTAGTTTGAATTTTTTCAGTATGCTCATAAACATTCATGTGTTTGGGTTTTAAAAATGCATTTGTGGTCAACCCCAATCAAGATGGTAAGTGGGGCACTTCAGGCCTCTGTCCCCCCAACAGAAGCTTTGAACACCCAGCAAGAACAGGCAGAAACATCTTTCTCAAATCTCCAGGAAACAGGTAAAGGACTGCAGTAGCATGTGGATGCCGAATCAAGGAAAAGGCTACCTAAAAGCCAAAGGAGCTTGTGACACCCTACCTGAGCCTGTCTCCCACCCCTCCCAGCTTGGCCCAGAGCCAGCTGTGCTGCTGGTGCAGATTCCCTGCTGCCGGTTCTGGAGGAAGCAGAGTAACCCTCATGCCCCTCCTGGAAGTATGTGTATTTTTCCCAGTCTGTCTGCTGGTGGCCTGCAGTAACGTGCTTGCCTGTGTGGAGAAGGCAGCTCACAGAGCCCTCCTACAGATCACTGTGGTAGAGCAGTTGAATCACGGCTGCCCAGGGCCACAGATTGGCAGCTGTAGGACATACAGTGCAGTGCCCAGAGCCATGAGGAAACTGTTTCCCAGGGAAGGTGACAGTCATAATGGGGGATCCCCAGAGCCACGTATGCATACCCCGGACAAGACACATGTGCAGAAAGGATCAGGGCAGGGCTAAACTTACGGTATAGAAGGAGAGCATTGGCTCAGGCCAATCCTCAAGGACTGGAAAAGGTGTTTGCTTTTGTTCATTTTTTGTTAGTTTCTGGCGTGCAAGAAAAGCTCTGTCATAACACTAGCTGGAAACAATTTAAGAAGCAGGCCCTAAAGGGTCTGAATTCCAGCAACAATGCATTAAAATATTAAAATGTCCAGTTTTCAACAAAAGATTATAAAGCATGCAAAGGAACAGGAAGTGATGGCCCAGGCAAAGGAGAAGATTAAAGCATTAGAAACCATCAGTGATGAGGATCAGACCTGGGACATTCCAGACAAAGACTTTTTAAAAAATGCTCCTAAATATGCTCAAAGAGCCAAGGATAAACATGGACAAGAAACTACAGGAAATCAGGGAAGCGATAGATGAACACAGAGACTATCAGACTATAGATGGACATTATGAAAAGGAGCTAATCAGAAATGAAAAATTCCCTAGAGAGGTTCAACAGTAAATTGGAGCTGGCAGAAGAAAGAATTAGTGAACTTGAGGATAAGACCATTGAAATCGTCTAGTCTGAGGAGCAGAAGAAAGAAATAATGAAGAAAAGTGAACAGAGTATGGGAAACCTGTGAAACGCCACCAGGCATGCCAATATATATGCACTTTTGGAGTCCCAGAAAAAGAAAGAGAGAAAGGGGCAGAGCGAATAGGCAAAGAAAGAATGGCTGAAAACTTGCCAAATTTAATGAAAGGCATGAATATACACATGCAACATGGTCAACAAACTCCAAGCAGGATAAACTCAAATAGACCCGCACTGTGCCACGTTATGATCAAGCTATTGTATGCCAAAGATAGAAAATTCTGAAAGCCACAAGAGAGAAGCAACATGCCCTGTACAGTAGAGTCTCAATAAGTTTAAGTGCTGATTTCTCATTGGAAACCATGGAGGCAAGAAGGCAATGGGAAGATATATTTAAGTACTGAAAGCAAAATATCTGCCAGCCAAGAAATCTGTATCTGGCAAAACTGTCTTTCAAAAATGAGGAGAGATTAGAACATTCCCAGTTAAGCAAAAGCTGCAGTAGTCTGTTACTACTAGATCAGTGCTATAAAAAATGCTAAAGGAGTTCTATAGGTTGAAAGGAAAGGACACTAGACAATAGAGTGCAGTCGCATCAAGAAATCAAGATCTCTGGTAAGGACAATGACAGGGGCAAATATAATGCCAGTACTATTTATTGTATTTTTGGATTGTAACTCCACTTTTTACTTCCTAGAGGATCTAAAAAGCAAAAGCATAACTTGTAAGGATAAATTAGTGGTTTTAGACTTATAATGTATAAACATGTAATTTATGACAACTACATAAACATGGAAGGGACAGAAGTATATAGGAACATAGTTTGTGTATATTAAAGTTAAGTTGGTATTAAGGCAAATGAGATTGTTACAGTTTTAAGCCCCATGGTAATTACAATGCATATTGGAGAATATGCAGGCTCATAAAGAATTTAGAAGACATTTCCAGGGGCAGGGGACAGAAGGAATGGAGAGTTAATACAAAATGGGTGTAGGGTTTCTACTTGGAAAGATGGGAAAGTTTTAATAATGGAGTGGTGAGGGTACTGCAACATAGTGAATGGGATTTATCCCACTGAATGGTGTGCTTGGGAGTGGTTGAAAGTTTGTTGTATATTTATTTCCACAATGAAAAAAAGAGCAACTAAAGAGATAATGACAATTAAAACAAAACATGATTGGTGCTGTATGTAGCCCTGAAAACATGTTCTGAAAGTTAATCTGTTCCTATGGGTGTGAACCCATTGTCAGCAGGACCTTTTGATGAGGCTGCTTCAGGTAAGGCGTGGCCCACCTCCGTCAGGATGGGTCTCAGTACTATTACTGTGTCCTATATAAGAGAATGAAATTTGTACACAGACGAGAAAGCTAAGGAACCCAGCAGAGAAGGAGGAGACCAGGAGACACCCCTGGTGTCTTGCCATGGGATAGAGGAATGACAGATCACCAGCAGCCAGCCCCGAAACGCCACAGTCTTTGGGAGAAATCTTTGCTTTGATGATGCCTTGGTTAGACATTTTCCCGGCCTCAAAACTGTGAATGAATACAGTCCCATTGTTCAAGCTGAGCCATCTCATGGTATTTGCTTAATCAGTGAAAGATAGTAAAACAATGATCTGGACAGATTCTAGTAAGGAGGGGTGGGAGAAAACTCAAAAGGACATTATTTGGACTTATGAAAAAAATGGAATATAGATTTGAGCTTTATGGGAATGTTAATTCTTTAACTTGGTAACTGCACTTAAAGTGGAAATGTAAGTGAATATCTTTGTTCTTTGGAAATGTACATGGCAGTATTAAGTGTTCAAGGGATATTATATATACAACCTATGCTCAAGTGTTCAGAAAATGAATTGATAAGACAGACACATAGAGAGGGATTGAGACGTTGGATAGATAGAATGATGTAGCAAAAGTGACATTTTTTAAATTAATGGGTCTGGGTATCTGGGGGCATAGGAGTATGATGGAGTTCTCTGTGCAGGATTTATATTATTATTACAACTGCTCTGTATGTTTCAAAGTATTTCAAAATATATAAGTTTAAAGTTAAAAAGAAAAAGTATGGACTTGTGACTTCCAGTGATGATGGGAGAGTGAGGGGGAGCTCCAGGATTCAGTCCTTTCATGAAAACAACTATTAAGCAGGCAGGAACTATTTGAAACAACTATTTGAAACTCCAGAGGCCAGAAGCACACTGTACAGCATCCAGGGAAGAACTGGAGGAAGAGACTGCTAAAATTATGGTAAACAACTGTACATTGCTCTCTCAGCCCAGCAGCTCTTGCAGCAGGTTGCCATGATATCTAATCCCTGGCTGACTGCTGCTGACAGAAAGGGACAAACAAGTCCTCTTCCCCAAGAACAGGGGTGTGCACTGACCATGACATTGGGTGACTGAATTTGGAATCCTGGGTCTCGGCTCTGAAGACAGATTCCCTGCAAAGGTAGTGGCAGCTGTTGTTTCAGCTGCACCTTGAACAAAGGTGGTGGCAGCCATAGTTTCAACCCTCCTCAGACAGGAGCAGAAGAAATGGAGATTCCAGGATGCAGCCCCTCTTCAGGGCTGCAGGGGACAGTTAGCTGAAGGGCTGCACTTGATGGACCACCCAGGAAACTTCAGCTTTGGGGAATCATCAGAGAGGTTTTGGTGTCCTTCCTGAGCCCTCCTCAGAACACGGAGCTATTCTGTGTGCCCTTCATGGGTCCCTAGCCTTGTTGAGGCAGGAAAGAATGACTTGGAAAAGTCCTCCCAGGGTGACCCTCTTCACAGAAGTTACTCTCCAAGCAAAAACTGTGAGACAATGAAGAAGAAGAGAATGTGTATATACTGAACAAAGCTTTTAAAAAGTGATCTTAAAAATACTAAATGAAATTAAGGAAAATACAGAGAAAGAACTACAGAATATCTGGAAAACAATGAGTAAGCAATATGGAGTCTTAGTAAAGAGACAGAAAGTTTAGAAAGGAACCAATTACTGGAGTTGCATACCATAATAACTGAAATGAAATTTGCCCAGCAGGGTGTCAAGAGCAGATTGGAGCTGGTGGAAGAAAGAATGAGTGAACTCGAAGACAAGATACTTGAAATGAGTCAGGCTGAGCAGCACAAAGAAAAAAGAAATATTAAAAGCTAGAATAGCCTAAGACAGCTATGGGACACTATCAAGCACACCAATATATGCAGTATGGGGGTCCTAGAAGAAAAAGAAAAAGAGAAAGTAATCATCAAAGAAATGACAGAGCATCTCCAACTTAGCATTATGAATATCCAAGAGGTGTTATGTTATGAACATCCAAGAAGCTCACAGAACACCAAACATGATAAATATGAAGAAAAATACACCCCGCCAAATTATACTATCAAATGCAAAAGACAAGGAGAGAGTTCTGCGGGCTGCAAAGGAAAAGCAATGTGTTACTTACAAAGGAATCCCAATAAGATTGAGTGCTCGTTTCTCATCAGAAACTACAGAAGCAAGAAGGCAGTGGGTTGAAATACTTAAAGTCCTAAAGGAAAAAAATTGCTAGCCAGGCATTTTATATCCAGTGCGACTATCTTCCAAAAATGAGGGAGTGATTTAGACATTCTCAGATGAACAAAAGCTGAGGGAGTTCCTCACCACCAGACCTGCCCTACAAGCAGTGCTGAAGGCAGTTCTTCAGCTGAACCAGAAGGACACTAGCCAGTGGTTCCAAGCAGCATGATGACATAAAGACCTGAGGCAAAGAAAGCCATTTGGGTAATTAGCAGTGCCAGTATTATTGTGTTGTATGGTTTGGTATGTAATTCCACTTCTTACTACAGGTGCTAAAATGCAAATGAATGAAAAATAATAATTCTAGGTTAAGTTGATATCAAACCAAATATAACTTAAGTATTTAGGAAGTAAAATTTTAACCTAATGGTAACGACTAGGAAAATAGAAAATATATCCAGATATAAAATGAAAAGGCACTCTATGTATATTTTTTTCAAAGAAGAAATACAGATTACCAAGTTGCACATGAATAGATGTTCAATATCACTACCTATTAAGGAAATGCAAATCAAAACTACAATGTAATACTGTTTCATATCTTATTGAATGGACATTGTTTAAAAAAAAAAACAAATAGAAAACTACAAGTGCTGGAAAGATGTGAAGAAATCGGAACACTCCTTCACTGTTGGTGGGTGTATTAGTCAGCCAAAGGGGTGCTGATGCAAAATACCAGAAATCTGTTGGCTTTTATAAAGGGTATTTATTTGGGGTGGGAGCTTACAGATACCAGGTGACAAAGCATAAGTTACTTCCCTCACCAAAGTCTGTTTCCTCATGTTGGAGAAAGGTGGTTGCCGACATCTGTGAGGGTTCAGGCTTCCTGGGTTCCTCTGGGCTCACGCCTGTTTTCTGCACAAGGTCAGCTGTAGACGATGAGGCTCTCTAGGCTTTGCCTCTCTCCACAAGGTCAGCTGTAGACTATCAGGTAAATGGCTCTCTCTCCTGAGTTTCTGCCATGTCTAAGGAGCTGTCTCTATCCCTCTGTGTTCTTCTCCTGACTCAGGTCCTCTCTTCCCGGGGCTTGCTTCTCTTTCCTTTGTGTGCTTTACTTCCCAGGGCTCCAGCTCAGTACTCTAGCATCAAAACTCTAACTCCATCCTTTGCCACGTTTTTATCTATGAGTCCCCACCCATGAAGGGGCGGAGACTCCATGCCCAATCAAAGCCCTAATCATGATTTAATCATGCCAGGTACACACCAGTTTACTAACATAATCCAATATCTATTTTTGGAATTCATAACAATATCAAATTGCTACAGTGTGAGTGTAGGGTGGTGCAGCCTCTGTGGAGGACAGTTTTGTGTTTCCTCAGGAAGCTAAATATAAACATAGAACTTCTGTATGATCCAGCAATCCCACTGCTAGGAGTATATTCAGAAGTACTGAAAGCAGGGGCGTGAATAGACATATGCACACTGATGTTTATAGCAGCATTATTCACAACAACACGTGTCCATCAACTGATGGCCTAAATGATGGCTAAACAAAATGTGTGTGTGTGTGTATGCTATTGGAATATATTGTAATCCTCTTCTGCTATAAGAAGAAATGAACTCTGGATGCATGTGACAACAGAAGTGAACCTTGAGGATATTATGTTGAGTGAAAAAAGCCAGAAACAAAAGGACAACTATTGTGTGGTCTCCCTAATACAAACTAAATACAATGCGTAAACTCATGGAGGTAAACTCTGGAGTACAGGTTACTAGGAGATGAGATGAGAGTTGAGAAGGGAGAGTTGAGGCTTAATGTATGTAGCGTGTTTGATACGGTGGATTGTAAATGTGTGGAATTGAATAGAGTTGATGGTAACATAGTGGCTGTAACTAGCACGTCTGGTTTGTAAATGTGATTGTGGCAGAGAGGTGTAGTCTAGGGATGTAAATGCCAACTCAGAGAAAGCCAGAGGATAGTCTAGGGACTGAGAAACACAGTGAGCTTGGTGCTGAATGAGGATTGTGGCTAATATTAGAAACACAACAGTGGTCTTCTACGAACTAGAACAAATGTATGTCACTGTCACAAGCTGGTGAGAATATAGCGATGCATGGGGAAAATACAGTGAATGTAACTTATGTTCTATAGTTGATAGTAATATTTTAATATTTTTGCATCAGTGGCAAAAAAGGCGCTGTATCAGTGCTAAGGGTCAGTAATAGTGGGGTATGAGGGAGTGCGGGATTTTTCCTTTTGGAGTAATGAAAACATTATAAATATATCACCCGAGGTGATGACAGCACAACTCTGTGATGAAACTGAGAGCAGCTGAGTGTACACTTTGGATAGAATGTGCACAGGGGACCGTATAACTTACAGAACATTGTGGTGGATGGTGGACTGTGCTTAACAGAACAGAGTTCTCATGACCTATAGCAAATGTACAGTACTAACATATGGTGTTAATAATGGGGCGGCTTATGGAAGAAATACACCAGATGTAAGCTATAGGCTGTAGGTAGCAGTAATATTTTTATATTCTTTCATCATTTGTTACACACATTCTACAACAATGCAGTGTGCTGGGGTGATATATGGGATTCCTGTGTGTTACACATGATTGTTTTGTAAACGCTCAACTTTTCTGAATAAAAAATTTTTTTTTAATATCCTGGGTCCTATTTGGAGTGATGGGAATGTTTTGGAATGGATGGTGGTGATGATAGCATGACACTGTGAATGCATTTAACAGCACGGAAAGGTATTTCTGAAAATGATTAAGAGGGGAAATGTTAGATTGTATATATGTTAACAGAATAAAATGTTTTTAAAAATTCGTGGATGGGGCGGCGGACTTGGCCCAGTGGTTAGGGCGTCCGCCTACCACATGGGAGGTCTGCGGTTCAAACCCCGGGCCTCCTTGACCTTGGCCCACGTGCAGTGCTCATGCGCGCAAGGAGTGCCGTGCCACGCAGGGGTGTCCCCCGCGTAGGGGAGCCCCATGCACAAGGAGTGCACCTGTAAGGAGAGCCGCCCAGCACGAAAGAAAGTGCAGCCTGCCCAAGAGTGGTGCCGCACACACGGAGAGCTGATGCTGCAAGATGACGCAACAAAAAGAAACACAGATTCCCGGTGCCGCTGACAACAACAGAAGCAGACAAAGAACAGGCAGCAAATAGATGCAGAGAACAGACAACCGGGGTGGGGGCGGGGGAGGGAAATAAATAAATAAATCTTAAAAAAAAATTCGTGGAACTACACCACGGAAGCAATGAACCCTGAGTTAAACTATGGGCTTTAATTAACAGTGCAATTATTTAAAAGTGCTGTCATCAATTGTAATAATTGTCCCCCGACATGCAAGGTGGTGGTGGGGTGGTATATAGGAATCCTGTATTTTGTACATGAATGTTTTGTTCCTTGCTCTGTAACTAGTGCCTGCAGCGTAGCTAAGGTGGAGTCGAGCCTGATTATTGTGTATACGTGAACGAAATCAAGTTATCGTGCTGCTGAAATCCTCTGCAGCTTTGTCACATTTAACCTATCATTGAGTGAGGTAAGTCGAAATTTCCCACTGAATTTCTTTTTCTCCTTTAAGTACCTCTACTTGGAACGTTCAGATAAGAGAGCAAAGACTTGTTTACATAAAAATCTCTTGGGGGAGCAAGAAGGAAAGAAGCCTGCTCTTTTTGGTGTCACAGGTACAATCTAAAATGGAACATTTTTCCACATTCATTCCCCTTATTATCTGCATATTAATGCAAATAAAGCTATCCTTTCAGTCCACGAGAGAAGCTCACCTTGACTTTTTAAGCTGAACAACGTCCTTCCCCCGGTGTCTCAGTGGACTGGAGCACACTGAGCAGTGGTGTGGCATCGGTCACCGAGTTCGTACGGAGGTTTGGTCGCCGGTCATTGGAGGTGGAATTCCGTGTCCTCAGCCCCGAGGTGGTTGAGAAACCACATTTCACTGCCTGAGCAAAGCCTGCCTTTGCACCATCCTCTTCTTCACTAAGGATTAGAGGACTGGACTGGCGATCTGTTTTATTCTAACTTCTAATTTTTGTGTATCTAAAACAAATGGCTTTTATGAACGAGTCTTTCAGGTGTTCCAAGATGTGAATTTCAAACACATCTTCCTTTTTTATTAAAATAACAAATTAGCAACACCATTACCACCTGCCGAATGCCTGCTCTGTGCTGGGCATTCACGTGTTGTCAGAAGGGGCCCTCACCACAGCCTTAGGAGGGTAATAACATCACTTTACCATAAGAAAGTGGAGGACCAATGGGTGAAAAACCCACCTGCCTGCCTGTAAACCCCAAGCTCTCCTCACAGTTGGCTGCTGCTTAGAGTCTGCTGGACTGAGCGCTTAAACGAGGGTAGATGGCGACATAAGTCCACCAGAGCTCAGTAGAATTTTTAACGGGTGATTAATTTTGCACGAGGCCCATCTTACAGTTTGTTTGATGCATGGAAAAAGGAGAGCGATTGTTTTCTTGTTGCTTTTGTGGAAATACAAAAGAAAAGGAAAGGCTTTTTCCACCGCTCAGAAATCTATTAATAATTGGATGTAATGGTTATGCATTGACGTCCACAGTCTGTGAATTTCACATCTGTACCTAATTTTTTCTAGCAGGGGTGTAAAAATATGGAGACAGATACTGTGCCATTGGAAAAAAGTTCTTAGCACACGTGATTAGTTCCCTGTGTTTACTCACAGTTTAGAGCGATAGCACTTTAACTTTTGGAAGTGGAGACTTTACCAAAATTATTGATTGGGGACAAGAGTCAAGGATGACTCAGCTCAACTTTTCCCCTGTGTGTAGATAAAATTATAATATAAAATGTCACCGTTTTTTTACATTAACTCTCTATGTTTTCTCCACATTAATGCAATCAAAGTTATCCTTTCAGGTCACAAGAGAAGTTCACCTTGACTTTTTTTAAGTTGAATACTGTCCTCACCGGGTATCTTAGATGTACTATGCTGTTTATCTGCTTCATTAGGAGAGCTATTTTGGTTAAGAATGTTTTTCTTAACTGGAAAAAAACAAAGAAGCATTTGGAAGTTAAAAAACCAAGCGAACAAATAAGATCTAGAATATAAAACAAGGAAGTGGCTGAAAACCCATAGTTGTGATTATTGAAGTTTGTTGCATTTTCTTGGTATTCCTCAACAATTACCTTTACACTCACAGAAAGATGTTCTAGAAAAAGGACACTGCAGGAATATGGCTTGAGGTGTGCGAACTCAGAGTTAACAGGTCACGAGGGAGGCACAGGTGATGACCCAAAAGGATTTGTTTGCCAGGGTTTTAATTTGACAACAGGCTGTTTACTTTTAAATTATAGCAGTAGAATTCTGTGTGCCTGGTTAGCGATTGGGTGTGTGTGAGCCTGGGCTCAAGGTGCATTAAGCAACTCGATCGTGCTAGAGCCATAGATGATGAAAGTTTGCTTTGCTGCTTGCAAACAAGAACATGCCTGCAATCAGGATTTGTGGAAAACTTCCTATGAAAGATTCTTAAACAAACTTGGACTTTGTTGTCATAAGATAAATGAAATAGGCTGAGTAGTGAGAGTTTAGGAACTTTAAAGAATTTGCACAAGCAGTGCTTTTTGGTAATATTCATAAAATGTCTCTTGGTGACAAGGAGATAATGTTATTATACCTTAGAACATTCCTTTTTGACTGGTTAGTGGACTCAATCTATGTACCCTAGGATTTGGAAAACTAGGTTTCTAAATACTCAGAAAAGCATAGCTATAAATACATGAACTGTAACCCTAAAAGGTAGTCCTGCTTGGAAAGAAGAAAAGACATATGAGCAGAATCCTTAGGAGATAACAGAGAGTGAAGAACAACAAGGGAAGATAGCAGAAGGACTCATTGTAGTGCCCGGGGAATTAATTTGAGGGATTCAGACTTAAAAGATGGCAGAAAAGAGTGATTGGTATGTGAAAAATAACCAAGTAGTGATGTATTGACCATGAACTATTTCTTCAGAAGGTGAACAAAAATCGGGGGATCCTGATGTGGTAGCAGGAGATGACTGAGGGAAAGCAGAGCTACTAAATCCCTGTCCTGCTTCTGTCTTCACAAGAAGAGTGGGCATCGACTGGCAGGATAGAACAGCTTAACCCCGAAGGAACCTGAACCCGAGTTGGTGGTAGAGAAAGAGCTGTCTGCGTCACACTAGTTCACCATTCAAGGCCTGGATGGATCACAGCTTGGGGTGTAGAGGGGTTTCATACGTAGGAGTGTGGAATGAGTTCTGTGGCCCTGGAGGCTCCCGGGAGTGTGAGAAACGTGGCAGAAAAAGGGAGGCGACAGTCCCCTTGTTTTTAAAGAGAGGTCAGCATGGATTCTGGAAACCATGGATCAGGGAAGCTGGACATGGCTCCCCTGCAAAACCCTCGTAGTCTGTGGTGTGTGCTTAGAAAAGAAGTGACTGCTCCCCGAAGGTGCCATGTATTCACCAAGAACAGGTTATGCCTAAGGAACTGCACACAAACTGTGTAAGTTAATGGAGTGGAGGATTTGGGAGGATAGAAACATAATGTATTCAGACTTCAGCAAAGCATTTAACACATGCCTTGTGATAACCTTGGGATAAGCAGGGTCGAAAAGTGGATTTATAATTGATTGCACGATATGCCCCGAGCACTGACCTAACGGATCGATATCAGCTTGGGAAGGGCATTCTTGGTGGCATGCCATGATACTCTGTCCTAAGCGCTTGTCAGGCAACTTTTTTTTTCCTGTTGATTTGGATTAAGATAGAAGGACATGCTTATCAAATTTGCAGATGACAGAAAGATGTGCTTACTACATTGATTGATGGACTTGTCTTACAAAACGATCTTAGATAGTATGAAACTTAAAATCCTGAATTTGGGTTTTAAAATAGTCAGTGAGGCAAATGGAATCCAGGAAACCAGTCTGTGGTAGTTTGGAATTGTATAGATCCCAGAAAATCATGATCTTAAAGCTCATCTGTCCCGGTGGGTGTGACCCTGCTGTAAGTAGGTCATTTTGATGAAGCTCCTTCAGTAAGAGTGTGGCCCAGCGTGGGTCTTAGTCCTCTTGCTGGAGTCCTTTATAAAAGAATGAGGTTCAGACAAAGAGAGGTAAAAGTGATGGGAGCTGGAATCAGTGGAACTCGAAAGAGAGGGAGAGAGCAGCTGATGCCGCCATGTGCCTAGCCATGTGGCAGAGGAGCCAGGGATCACAAGAGCCAGTCTTTGGGAAGAAAGCATCACCTTGATGATGCCTCGATTTGGACATTCTCGAGGCCTCAAACTGTAAGCTGGTAAATTCCCATTGTTAAAGCCAGCCAATTTCGTGATATCTGCTTTAAGAAGCCTAAGAAACAAAGACACAATATGTAATAGAGAAGTCTGAGAAAAAATTTCTGAGGACTTGAGTTGACCATAAGTGTGAATCATTCATTCACTCATTCATTGAAAAAATGTTTACTGCACTCCCATCCGAATTTCAGTCACTGTATTTGGCACTTGGGATGCAAGAAATGAATAAATAAATATAAACCTGCTTTCAAGAAACTTTCAGCCTAATGGAGTAAAATAGATCCTCATCCAAGTACTTGGCTCTAGTTATGATAAAGAAAAAGCTCCACAAAGGTACAAAGTGTGGTGAGAACAAGTAAGAGGATGACCTAACTTAGCTTGAGAGGAGAGTCAAGGATGATTGGGGGAAGCAGATGTGGCTCAACTGATAGAGCATTCGCCTACCATATAGGAGGTCCAGGGTTCAAACCCAGGGCCTCCTGACCTGTTTGATGAGCTGGCCCATGTGCAGTGCTGATGCACACAAGGAGTGCCATGCCATGCTGGGGTGTCCCCGCATAGGGGAACCCCATGTGCAAAGAGTGCACCCCATAAGGAGAGCCACCCAGTGTGTAAAAAGTGCAGCCTGCCCAGGAGTGACGCTGCACGCACGGAGAGCTGAGGCAGCGAGATGATGCAACAAAAAGACACAGATTCCCGGTGCCACTGACAAAAATACAAGCAGACACAGAACACTCAGTGAATGGACACAGAGAGCAGATAATGGGGGGGGGGGGGGGGGGGATGAGTGGGGGGGGAGAAATAAATAAAATAAAAATGAAAAAAGAATGAGTGGGAGCTTGCCAGTCAAGAGGGGAGAGAGTAACTTGCCAGAAGAAGAAACATCATGGGCAGAAGGAGGCTTGGGGTGCTGAGGAGGCTACAAGGAAACCAGCATAGCTAGAAGGTGTGAGCAGGGGCAGGGCAGGCTAAGGAGACGGGGAGGAGCCTTTTGACACGGAGTCAAGGCCCTTTGAGGTAATTTCTTCTGTTCAAAACAGAAAAAAAAGAACTGATGTAGCCCTAGGCTTAACGCACAGAAGAGTCCCAGGAGGGATGGAGATAATAAGCAAGCTGGACTGTGGCTCGAGCCGGTCCTGGATGCTCTGCCTTGGTGGAGTGGCGTTTTTGTTAGAGCTTTTCGAGCGCAGTGGCTGTACCTGGAATTGATGGATTTATCCGAGGAGAGAAGTCTGGAGGGGACAGCCATTTGGAGTTAGGTGAAGGAGAAGACTTTTCTGTCTTTGCTCCTAGGGCTGAATGAGGCCACGTGGGCTGGGGCTCTAGGAGGTTTTCTAGCAAAGGGGCTGCACAACAGGAGACCTGGAGCTCCCCTTGCTCTTGGGACATGCCACCTGTCCAGGAGGAGAGGGCTTCTGCAGAGGACGTGAGGGGGGGGAGCCGTTTCCTCTAGGTCCCAGGAGGGTCCACTAGGGTTTCAAATGGGATGCTGAGATTCCCAAAATGCACATTGACAGGCACTTTGTAATTAGAGTGTGAAAAAGACTTCAGCTGAAATGTCCCTGGGACATGGTTGAGTAGTTCGGCCGAGCTGCCCTAGTTAGCAGTGATGATGCTCGCCTGATGGTGCGCCCACCGGGCCGTCCCGTCTCCTCATGTCCGGCTGTCCTTCCCTGCCCTGCCTTGTGGAGCCTGCTCTTGAGGTTAAGCCAAATGAATTCTTTCTAGAAGCGATGGTCTGTAAATGTGCGCTCTTCTCCTGCTCACCAAGCAAGTGGTGTTACCTGCACGGGTGGAGGAGGGCGCTAGAGGGCGCAGAGTAGCAGCAAAGACGCTCACCCTGCCCCAGGACCCGGGCTCCTCGGCGGAGACGTCAGGCTTCACTTGGAGCTCCTGAAGGGGAGCCCCTTTGTGTTCCCGCCAGCACCTCTCAAATGCCCCCCGCCCGCCCCACTTCTCTCTTGCCAGGTATTCTGGGGTTTCCCTTCTCCAGGCTACCCCCGCCCCTTCTTGCGGGTGAGAAGGCACAGGGCTAGGATGGTGGGTAGACCAGTCGGACCACAGTAGTCACGTGATGAAGAGCAAAACCATGGCTAGAAGGTGCACCAAGGCCAGCTCACAGGGGGCAGTTTTGGAACCCGGACTGAGGGCTGTTGGGGAGTTGGCAGGAGATAGAGTGGAGCCAAGTGTAAGTAATAGATTGAGAGCATTAAGGTTAAACTCATTTTTTAAAAAATTTCTCTCCCCTTCCCTGCCCCTCTACCCCCCATCGTCTGCTCTCTGTGTCCATTCGCTGTGTTCTTCTGTGTCTGCTTGTATTCTTGTCATCTGCACCAGGAATCTGTGTCTCTTTGTTGCGTCATCTTGCTGTGTCAGCTCTCCGTGTGTGTGGCACCACTCTTGGGCAGGCTGCACTTTTTTCACACGGGGTGGCTCTCCTCATGGGGCGCGCTCCTTGCACGTGGGGCTCTCCTACGCAGGGGACACCCCTGCATGGCAGGGCACTCCTTGTGTGCAACAGCTCTGTGCATGGGCCAGCTCACCACACCGGTCAGAAGGCTCTGGGTTCGAACCCTGGACCTCCCATATGGTAGGTGGACGCTCTATCCGTTGAGCCAAATCCACTTCCCTAAACTCACTTTTATCTTTCGCAGTTCTTTTTATTTTATAATCTAAAATTATGGCTCTGAGTCCTGGTGATGAGCTCTACTACCTTTCACTTGCTCTCTCTGAGCACACAATAGAAATGTTTTATTTAATGATTTTTTGAAACCAGTTTGAACTTGGAAAACCCCCTAAACCAATAGCCTTGTTTCAACAATCTGCCAAGATGCTAATGGAAAAACCTCCGGTGATACAATGTTTCAGTACTTTTAAAAGTACCAAATCAGAACATGCTTTTCAAAAATTGAAACTATGTTTCAAAAATGACAGTTTTTTAGAAAGGTCCTTGCAGCAGAACCATGAACCGTTAGTACACAATATATTCTCCACCTAAATTTCTTGAACTGAAAATGAACTTGAATTTGTGTTAAATTCCTTTCCTGCCAGCGCATTGGGAGGAATTTTGCCCAGCAGTGAAATAAAAATTTTGGGGTTCTTATAATTAAATTAGATAGTTTTTTGGGGGGAGCGGGGAGCGTGGTGGATTGAGAGGAGCACAGGGGCGTAGTTTGGAAAGAGACTCGTTTGAAAAAATCCACATGTCCTGAAGTATTTCTCAGTTCTTTGCCCTCAGACAAAAAGAGTTTTCTTGTCTAGCATCCCTTCTAGTCCATGCACATACGTCCAGTGTCTTTAATCTGGATTCGGCTCCTAACCAAGAAAGAAGTAAAGGAACTCTTTGGAGCAGTGGCAGCTGGCAGCGTCGAGAGGCGGGTGGGACGCTCTC
Source organism: Dasypus novemcinctus (assembly GCF_030445035.2). Taxonomy (NCBI): domain Eukaryota; kingdom Metazoa; phylum Chordata; class Mammalia; order Cingulata; family Dasypodidae; genus Dasypus; species Dasypus novemcinctus. The sequence continues at coordinate 5,322,161 of NC_080701.1, read as the reverse complement.
TGTCACCTGGCTTTCTTGGGCGTCCTTGAGCTGGCTCTGGCTTGTGTGCATAGGGGAGTAAACACGAGTTCCTCAGTGCTTCCTGGGGTGTGCTCTCCTTTATTAGGGGGTAACTGCTGTGGTACTGGCTTACGAATGTAAGTTATTGGAGAAAAACTTGTTCTAAACCTCTTTAGTAAGCACTAGCGAGCCGTTTACGACTCGTAGGGGTAGGATGTTTCTCCCTTCCACGGGTGGGCCTTTGGGAAAATCGCACCCCGCATGCCTCAGCGCCTCTTTTGTAGAAAGCTCTCTGCCTTCCATGAAGCTCCCTCTTTCTGGTGGAAGGTGTCGATGTCTGTGGGTGTGGGTAAAGGGCAGGCCGGATGCGTGTTCAGTTCTTCAGGTACCTCCCTGAGAAAGACCTGACCCGAGTTAGTGGTTCTACCCCAAGCCTGCTCTAGGCAGGAGGTGTCGTTGGCAGGACTTGGCATCAGAGGTAGCTGGAGACCTCGAGTGTCTCAGGAGCAGAGGATTTGAAGGGCTGGAAGCGGAGGGGCCCCGGGGGGGCAGGTCCTGCCCTCACCTTCGTGGGGGAGTCCTCGGTTTCCAGGAGTGGAGACCGCTCAGAAGGTGGAAGTGAAGAGGGGGTGCGCTGAGAGGGCGCGGGGGCACTGGCGGGGCCCGGCGCGGGCACAGAGAGGTTGACCTGTGGCGCTGCCCCTCCGTCTCCCTGCTGGAGCTGCAGCTCAGCTCCTGCCCGCTGGGCCGCTGGTGTCCTGTGGTGTCAGGCCTGCCAGGTGTTGGGGTCCCCTGGTTGAGTCAGTCGCCAGGGCCGTCAGGTTTTCAGGAAACTCGAGTGGCGCACATGCAGCCCCTGGAGTGTCCACCTCTGCCCAAGCCTGGGGGTGGAGCAGCGCGGGAGGGGGAAGCAGGCGCTGGGCCAGGGAGGTGGGAGCAGGTGGCAGAGCCCGGCTCGAGCAGGGTGGCCGTGCAGCCGAGGGGTGCGGGCCTTGGGGCTCGGGGCCAGCTATCCTGCCTGTCCCTGTCCCACCATGTGCCAACTCTGTGGCGCTCACCAGCCTGTCTGCGCCTCGGTTTCCTCACCCGTAACGCGACGGCGGCACTGGCCCCGATCTTCCAGGGATCATGGGAAGGATCATGAGGGAGTAAACGAAAGGGCTGGCGCAGCTCTGGCAGGGGGAGCGGGTGCTGCACGCGCATCAGCACTTTCCACCCGCAGGGCCGGGCGGCGCGGCGACGGGCGTTACCTAACAGGGAAGGGTGTCTCCTCGTGTCCGAGCAGCCCCACGCAGGGTGCGGGCCGCCTGCTGCTAGCTCGGGCTACCTTCTTTGGTAGCCGCGGCAGAGGGAACAGGTGGCACCCGCTGGCACTTGGGTTGATTTATTAGCCACAGGTTGCTAAAGCCTCGGGCAGCAGCGGGCCTGCTGGGCCCCGAGCGCACCGCCGCGTTCCCTGGCCGGACGGGCTGCTGACGGCGCAGGTGCTCTGGTTACAGGGGCCTGAGGCCTTCGCTTTCACCCTGACCCTGAACGTAAAAGCCAGAGCTCACCTTTTTTCCGTCGTCCTTCCTCTGTTTGAACGAGACACCTGAGGATGCGCTTGGCCTGCGGTTTCTTCTACATTTGCTGCCGTTAAATGGATTCACAGGTTTTGAAGCACCAGTCACCTTTACAAACTTCAGAATTCTATGTCGCTTCTTTATTGAAAAGACCCAAGTCTCTGTCTGGTTTCTCAAAAATTTTGAAGCAATACCTTTTTAATCTAACATTGTGGCAGTACAGACTTGATATAGAAAGGGAAGAGAATGTACAGCGGTATTGCTAATATGTTTGTGCCTTTGCAGTAACTGCAGTTGTGTCTTTAAATTTTACTTATTTCTACATCGGTGTTCAGCTGCATGGACAAAACTTTGAAGAACTAAATTGTTCAAACCGTTTGAGGAAAGGAAAAAAGTTAAGTTTTGGGCCAAATATGTGTATTGCAGTGTTTTTTCTTTCTGGAAAAATAAAGATTTTAGGTTTGAGTGCAAAGGTTTGGTTTTTTTGTTGTTGTTGTTTGTTTTTTTAATAACCAAGGCTGAACAGTGATTGTACAGTGTTTCTGATAGATGTTTTGAGAAGATTAAGTTATTGATTCAAAACCAACAAAAATAATGAGAGGAAAGTCAGTAATTCCATAGTATTATGTCCATATCTTTTTTTCCTTTTACCAAATAATTGAACATACAATATAATTTCAAAATCTGTTTTGGAACTTTTAACGTTTCAGGGATGCAATTCATGTTGACTTTGGAGATTGCAAAATCAAAAGGTCTAGTTTGGAGCAAAGAAAAACAGTGGGGCAAAGATCCCAGTTCTAAGTGGTGTGATTACTTTTTTCCCAGTCTACAAAAGCAGAAGGTGCAGATGTCTTACATGAAACTGGCAACTCAAGCAGGGACTGAAAAGTTGGGTATGATTCAGGCAAGCCAGTTTGTTAAGGTTTGTTAGAATACGCACCTCACCGTTTGCCACAGCTACTCATAACTGCATTTCTCCTGCGAGATTTGTCAGGGCTACGGATACTGTGATAGAGAGGACTGAGTTTGAAATTTCAGCTTTTACTTAGGAGAGAAGGGGAGGGATTCATTTCTGTCTGCGTAAATGGACATTAACCCTTTGAGCCCAAGTGAAAATCCAGGATCGACTTTTAACTGTAATTAGTAGATTTTGAAAGGTTTCCCTGGGGAGGTGAAAGGAAGCATTTTCTGGGATGCTGTCACATCAATTAGGGTTCGGAATTTACCAGACCCAAAATTCTGCTAGGCCAGGTTTACGACTTGGACTGAAGAAGTCTCAGAGGAGGTGATTCCAGGAGGTGTTAAACCGTTGCCCATAAGGTGCCTTCTCTTTTTAATTTTTTAAAATAAAAGATCACAGAACTTAAGAGATTATAACTATCGAATCACGTCGCTAACGTTCGGCAGCAGCGTCTTTTTTTCTCATTCCCCTCTTGCTGTTCTGCTTTTGGATATCGGGGTGTGACTGCAAAAACATAATTTACTGAAGCGCACAGCATTGTCTCTTTTATTCATCTGTTAAACTCTGTGTGATTTACCTGCGAGGACTCAATAAATGTTTGTTTAATAATGATTCATTAAATTGACCCGATATATTTTTAAGCTCCTTTGCTCCTGCCAACATTTTATCAGGTCGTGCGTAGTTGAGATTGTTTGGAAAGGATGTTGAGTAACTTAGTTCTGAGAAGAGTTCATGACGTGGGCTTTTCTATTAAAAGTAAATGGATACCTGACAAATGGCGTCTTTGTTGTATTTTCTCAGAGCAACAGGGAACAACTAACTGCAGGTAAGATGGACAAATAGTTTCCATCTTCAGTAGGAAAGCAGCAGTAGGAATCAGCTCTTACCTCCTGAAAGCTACACATTTCTGCACACAGTGCTGCTGTGATACTGTGGAGGACATTAAATTCAATTTTGTAATGAAGAGATGGAAGTCACTTCATTTACTTTGTTTCGGTAGCTGTTAATCATAAAAGTATTGGGGAATAGTTGTGGCCCAAGCTCCTGCCTCCCACATGGGAGGTCCCAGGTTCGGGTCCCAGTGTCTCCTGAACAAAGAAAAAACAAACAATAAGCAAAATAAACAATTTGGCTCTGTGGTTGAATGCCATTTTTCCACATATGAGGTCCCAGGTTCAATCCCCAGCCCGGTATCTAAAAAAAAAAAAGAATTACCAAAGAAAGTTTTGTACGTTGGTTGGCTTGTTTATCTCTTTTCATTTTTATGCTAAAATTTTAGAAATTTTGCAAAAGAACATTGTGACAATACCAGAAAATAAAATGACAAAAAATAAAAGCCAGTGCACACCCCATCGCTTCCTCTAAATCAAGCACTTTTTAGTATTCCTTGCAAGCGCTTTTTAGTATTCCTTGCTTCCTTTCAGATTTTCTCTTTAACACTGTAATAATTGTAGAATTTGTATCTTCTGTTCATGAAAGTTGAGATTAAATAAGCACTTTATCAAGAGAGTGTTTTTAGTTAAATAACAAACACGTATGCCTCATTTTGTGTATCAGTTGTGTTTCTTAAGTCACATCTGATTTTCATGTGATCTTAAATCATTACTGAAATTCAAAGGGGCTTCTTTTCTGATCAGTTTTCAATTTAACAGTGATCCATAATTCCTGTTCTTTGTGCAGATTGTAGAATAACGCTTAAACTATTAGGGAAGCTCAACATTTAGTAAATACCCCGTCTCCCAAGTCCCCCCAAATTGGCCTTACATAACTTCAGCTTTTTATTTCTTGATTGTGTTTAAACAGAAGGCTTCCCTCCCTTATCTTCCATATGTGTAATGGTGAAATAGGATAGGTTAGGGGTACAAATTACGTGCCTTTGACTTAGAAAAGTACTGATGGGTTTTGAATGTGGAAGAGATGCATCTGTGAAGTACCGTGCTTGGCATCCTGTCTCGTAGTGTGGAAGATACTGAAGGCGCCTAAATCTTTATTTTCACCATTTTCATTTGTGTTCAGGACTTTTCTTTATGTTCTTGAAATTAGCTTCTTTCAGTATTAAGAAATTGCATTTATGTAGCGATGTGTGAATATCCTTTACGGAGGCCACTTTGTGTCCTGGATTTAATGTGAAACCCAGAGGACTCACATTGCAGAACTTCCTCTTTGTCTTCAGAGCAACAACCCTTTAGATTTAGTTAGAAAACGTATCCTATTTATTACTTTTATTTTGAAATAAACTATTTCTAAGACTAGTTTGTTTTACAGAGATCAAGTTTGGAACGTTCCAGGGTTGGTTTTGTAGGATAGAAAGCTCTGACTTCTTCGGAGAAGGTGCTCATCGTATGGTCTCATGCATTTAGGTTATCAGTGACAGATACGAGGCTGAGGGGCGCGGGGTTGCACGTCTGTGGATACAGGTGCAGTGCGCGTGGCTAACATGGCGTCACCGTTAATGCTTAAACACGTTTTTAATTTATTGACTAATAAGGCACACCTATGACTATATTCTTTATTCCTCAGTTATTTCCTCATCTGCTGAGCTATATGTCTCTGTAGTCATATTAAGGGTGTTTTTTAAACATAGTTTTGCATGTTTTACATATTCATTGCAGATAATTTAGAAGTATTTTTTTACAAAATAATATACCATCTGTTAAGTACATATTAGCATATAACGACTTAAAAAACCACCACCATGAGATGGTTACTGTTAAAATTTTGGTAATTTTTGTTTCAGACTTCACTGTACTATGTGTATATGTTTCTTTTTCTCACTGAAGTGAAATTAGAGTCCAAACTCTTTTTTTAGAACCTGTGTGAGGTTGTTTGGAGAGTAAAGGGGCTTTCTCTTTATCTCATTCCTCCCGTTTAAGAAAGAGCATGTACTAATACTCAGCATGGGCTTTGGATTTACTTATTTATTTAGAAATCTCAACGAATACCTCACATGTATTTTAATGTGAATTCATAGTTAAGGAATAGTTGAATAGCGGTTCTAGAGAAAGCCAAGCGTGCTTTCCGGAGAATGTTTCATTCTGCAAGGTTCCGTTGGCTCCACTTTAAATATTTTAAGGGCCAACAGAGAAGCTCCCGCATTTTTGGTAAAGTTGCGGAACACGGGAAGATAGCGTCTTGACCCCAGCTCGACAGCTGCGAGCGTGTGCGTGCTGTAGGCCAGATGCAGGTCAAGCCTAAGAATGCCAGAGTTGAATAAAGGAGTGGTTGGAGAACCCACCCCAGAGAGAGAGGGACGCCCGCGAGGGGAGGTGACCCATCTCTTGCTTGTCGAGGACTGCACCTGCCAGCTCTCAGCAGGTGCACCTGTCGGCGCATCCCCCAGTGGGGGGACTCAGAGGGCACCTCCTCTTCATCACCGTGGTGCCTGGTCTTACTCCATGCTCCACCCCCAGCCCTTTTTTTTCTATTTTTAAAAAAATGTTACATTCAAAAAATATAAGAGGTCCCCACATACCCCACCCCCCTCGCCCCCCTCCTCCCACATCCACAACCTCTTTCACCTTTGAGGCACATTCATTGCCTTTGGGGAATACAGTTTGGAGCAGGGCTGCGGCTGCTCGTGCAGGGCCGTGGAGGATGGACTGGGGGTCATGCCCCCTCCCGCGGCTGCCCAGGCCCCTCCGCCCGCCAGGTGCGCCCCCAACCCGCTGCCTTCTCTCCCAGGTCGCCATGATCCCCTGCAGGGCCGCGCTCTCCTTCGCCCGCTGTCTGATCCGGAGGAAGGTGGTTCCCGTGGACAGCCTGGACGACTCCAAGCTGTGCCGCTGCCTGTCCACCACCGACCTCATCGCCCTGGGCGTCGGCAGCACCCTGGGCGCGGGGGTGTACGTGCTGGCCGGGGAGGTGGCCAAGGCCGCCTCGGGCCCCAGCATCGTCGTCTCCTTCCTCATCGCCGCACTGGCCTCGGTCATGGCCGGCCTCTGCTACGCCGAGTTCGGGGCGCGCGTGCCCAAGACGGGCTCTGCCTACCTCTACACCTACGTCACCGTGGGCGAGCTGTGGGCCTTCATCACCGGCTGGAACCTCATCTTGTCCTACGTGATAGGTGCGTCTCGGGCGAGTCCTGGGGCCAGGCTAGGGGGGGGTGGGCACCTGGGGGTCCCTGGTGGGCCCCGACGCACTGGGGGCCCCGTCTCACTCCTCTCATCTCTAAAGCAGCCCCTAGCTGTAACGTGCTGGGTGGGATTCAGCTTCTTCTCTGAAAATAGCTTTGGAGGGCTTGAAACCTTTTTATTTTTATTTTTTAGATTTATTTATTTAATCACCCCCCCCCCACCGCCCCGGTTGTCTGTTCTCTGTGTCCATTTGCTATGTCTTCTTTGTCCACTTCTGTTGTTGTCAGCAGCATGGGAATCTGTGCCTCTTTTTGTTGTGTCATCTTGCTGCATCAGCTCTCCGTGTGTGTGGCGCCATTCCTGGGCAGGCTGCACTTTTTTCGCGCTGGGTGGCTCTCCTTACGGGGCGCACTCCTTGCACCTGGGGCTCCCCTACGCGGGGGACACCCCTGCATGGTAAGGCACTCCTTGCACACATCAGCACTGCACGTGGGCCAGCTCCACATGCGTCAAGGAGGCCCAGGGTTTAAACCATGAACCTCTTTTTAATAATACTATCGTTTTTGGGTTTTTTTTTTAAGATTTATTTTATTTCTCTCCCCTCCCCCATTATCTGCTCTCGTGTCCATTTGCTGTGTGTTCTGTGTCTGCTTGCAATCTCGGCAGCTCTGGGAATCTGTGTCTCTTTTTGTTGCACCAGCTCTCTGTGCATGCAGCACCACTCCTGTACAGGCTGTACGTTTTTCAAGGGGCAGCTCTCCTTGCAGGGCACACTCCTTGCGCATGGGGCTCCCCTACACGGGGGACACCCCTGCGTGGCACGGCACTCCTTGTACGCATCAGCATTGCGCATGGGCCAGCTCCACACGGGTCAGGAGGCCCTGGATTTGAACCCTGGACCTCCCATATGGTCGGTGGACGCCCTATCGGTTGAGCCACGTCCACTTCCCAGTTATAGTCCTTTAACGCAGCTAGAGCTGTCAGAGTGCACAGTGAAGGACATCCGATTACTATTGTTTAATTACCAAATTCAGAGAAAGGCACGCGTGTTTAAAACGCTCGGTCCGCGTCCACGCACGGGCAGAGCGCGAAGGCGGCCTCTGACCTCTCGTGTCTTGGGAAGGTACCTCAAGTGTCGCGAGAGCATGGAGTGGCACCTTCGACGAACTTCTCAGCAAGCAGATCGGCCAGTTTTTCAAGACATACTTCAAAATGAATTACACCGGCCTCGCCGAGTACCCCGACTTCTTCGCCGTGTGCCTCATCTTACTTCTGGCAGGTAAGAAAACCAACTCTGCCTCTCGCCACGGTGAGCTGGGTCCGTGTCCCGAGAACAAAGGTCACTGCCGACGTGGGCGCTGGAGGGACCCAGACCGGGTCCTTAGGTTCCTGTTGGAGAGCTGCAGACCCCATCCCGGACTGGAATCTCACTCATTGCTTGAAATCGGGGGTTTCAGAAGAGGTCTAAATTGTGTGGAGGGGTGGAAATGGCCCTTCCGAGTCCATGGCACCTGGGTTGCAGAAATAACAGGTCGAGCCACCCCAGCTGTGTAGCCCCGATGGGAGGCCTACAGGAATGGCGGGAAGTCTCACCAAGGCAGAGAGCGCGATGTTTTGGCATTAGCGCATCCTGGCAGCTGCCGTGCAGGCTGTCTGAAAGCATACCCTTTCTAGAAGGTCTGCGGTCGTGCCCGCACGGCTGCATGGGTGTCAGGCAAGGACGATGCTCAAACCACCTGTTCCCTTTAATGTGGACAAACGTTCTTGATCCTGGAATTGATCTGTTTCATCAGCATTGTAGCCCAGTGCTTTGGAGAGGGAGCGGGAATTAGGGTCGGAGGAATCAGGCTTTCAGTCCTACTCTGCCATTTGCCAGCTTTGTGACATTGAGCAGTTTACTTGAGCTTTCCATGACTCAGTTTCGGTGTCCGTAAACTGAGGATTGCAGTGTCTACTTGGTAGAGTGTCACAGGCTGCTTGCTTGGTACATAATAAGCCCTCTGGAGCAAAAATTATTTTGTAGGCATTGCTACTCCTTTTGGTCCTCTTTTTTTATTGACTTGATTATTCGAACACTGTTTTGATTGTCGTATGCCTCCATGCAATCTCGTTTAACCCGTCAGTGGCTTTTCCCATTGTGCTTCGATTGTTAAAATCCCTGTTTGTCGCCAGTTTCCCCTGCCCCTTCGGTCTATTATTCAATGTTCACGTGTAAAATTACATAATTTAAAAAGAACTTTACCCTTGTGAACGTCAGTAATTAATTTCATGCTTTATATAGTGGGAGAGGTAGAGACATGAGCAAAATTTATAGGCCTAAAATGTTTTGCATTTTGCTTCTCAAATTGAATCCGTATTTTTTATTAGCTCATGCTGATCACAGTGTTAGGCAGTGACTTTCTTCACGTAACAATACATCTTGGCTCTCTTTTTCTGTGTTGTTATTCAGTATGTAACTCTACCCATTCTTTTTTCCCCTTATTACAGAAGTTGTGGTTTACAGAACAATTATGCATAAAATACAGGATTCCTATATACCTCCCTGCCACTAACGCCTTGCATTGGAATAGAACATTTGTTACAATTGATGAGTCCACATTTTTTCTTATATTATTATTTAAAGTCCATGGTTAAGCTTAGGGTTCACTGTGTAGTGCAGTTCCATGAATTTTTTACAAATGTTGAGTCTATTCCTAAGCAGGCAAGCTAACATTGCCCCTTTTAATCATAGTCAGATGCGCCTTCCAGTGTTGTCAGTTGCATTTACAATGTTTTGCTGCCATCACCACCGTCCATTGCCAAAACATTTCCATCATTCCAAATAGGAGTGAGTCACTGAGGGATGGTTTCAAATGAATGTAAAATATTCAGCTTTAATCTCTATGTAAGAGAGGCACGTAGCTATGGCACAGTTGAAGTCCATGGCAAGACTCGTTTTTGGCCTGCATCATGTATTCTGCCTGTTTTTGTTGTCATATGTCCTTTTAAGAAAGACTAAGCTTACATGGTAACTCTGTTCTTTGAACCTTTGAAGATAAGCTCCCTTCTTACCGATTTTCATTCTTACTGTGATACCAAATGGCCACTGAAGTTCTCTTATCTTACTAAAGATGCAAGGGAAGCATAGGCAGAATTTAGATGGCATTTTCATAGGTCTTGTCTTCTGGTGGGTGGTGGGAGGTGGGACTTCAGAGCCGAGTGTCTGTGGGTGTTGGGAAACTTGGTCAAAACCTGGAGATGGCTTTGTTGTTCTCCACAGAGTACCGCAGCCGTCCTAAGCCAACAGAGACGTACGTAGTCAGTCATTTTGCCGGTCATATCGTCTTCCTTTATATCTTCACTGTAGTTATGTTACTGTATGATTTTGGGAATTATGCTGGTAGAAGAATGAAATTCAACTTCTCTCATCTCTACTTGGAAAATCTTGCTTATCTGATGACTGTTGGTGTAGACAGTAAGGAGAGGCAGATACGTATGTGGCATAATCCTTCCCTAACAGCCATTTCCACAATTGTACAAAATAAGCTTTCTTAGGTCCACAATGCGCATCTTATACAACATGGATTACAGATATCAGTACAATAAATATAATCATGAGAGCACTGGAAAAAAAAGGGGCAATGTTTTTAGGTTAATGTTAGGGCAAATCATTCTAAAGGGAGAAACGGAAAAGGGAAAATATATAGATCAGGTCAGTACAGTTTAAAAACTTTCCTGTATATAATCAACAACAAAATTAAAAGCAAATGATAAACTGGGAAAAATATATATTATACTGACAGGCAGAGATCTCATAGCATTAATATCTAAATAAATCTTATAAGTCAGTATGAACAAGGGTGCCCTTAATGTTTAAAATGGGCAATTTTAATTTGGTCAGACTGGAGAATATTTTGACAATACAAACCAAAAGCTTTCTATAAAAGTGCATTCTGTTAGCTGTAGTATTAGCTTATAGAATTTTATTGTAGAGAAATCATTAGAAAGTATACAAAGAGCTGTATAAAAGGATGATTGTGCTTTATTATAAATAATATCCCATATAATAATAAAATAATGATTTATATTAGTAAAAATGTGAATTTTTGTTTTACAAAAAAGCATTTTATAGACAATCATAATTTGTTCATAAATATTTATAGATTGTCAATAAATAAGTGATTGAAGTATAGCACCTTGTATGGTGGAAGACGACGCCAGTGTTAAACACAAGTTGTGGATTTGTTGATGTGGAAATGTGCATGTGCATGAGTTTGGTCGTGCAGAATTCCGGAGAGGGGATCCTAAGATATTTTCTTCATGCTTCATACATTTTGTAAAATTAAGTGCTACTTTATCTGTCTGTACCTTTGATAATAATAGCCAAGGTTATTAGATGTATAGACGTTTAGAGAGTGCGGTATCATTCCGCTGTGAACATGGTCTGCCTCCTGGATTTAGGAATCGTTGTCTCACAGTCAAGCAGCCCTGAGACCCTGAGTAGAAATGAGTAAATGAAATCTAAACACATGAACGCCGGTGAAGAAGCATCCTAATGGAAATGGGCAAGTGGAAGTCAAACACGTGAACGCCGGGGAAGGGCCCCCTCGCGCCGTGGCCTGCCGGCGCCGTCGCGGTCCCTGACGTGCGCTCTCTCTCTGCCGTAGGGCTCCTCTCTTTTGGAGTGAAGGAGTCGGCGTGGGTGAATAAAGTCTTCACAGCCATTAACATCCTGGTGCTCCTTTTCGTCATGGTGGCCGGGTTCGTGAAGGGAAATGTGGCCAATTGGAAGATCAGCGAAGAGTTTCTCAAAAACATATCCACCTCTGCCAGGTAAAGCATTCACATTTCCTTCCTGCTGTCAGGTTTTTTAAAAGTGCCTGCTTTTTGTCGTGTGGTTCCTTTTCAAGGACATATTGAACATTTTCCTCAGGGAAGGTGGTTTTCAAAGTTTCTGCTCCTGGGGCCTGTCTGAGGCGGTTCTGGTAGGTCTCACCCGGAGGGCACTGCTGGGCAGCCGTGCAGAACCAGGCCGCTTCAGCCCCAGCCTCAAGCTCTGCTTGCATCCAGGGGGAGAGCAAGAGAGCTCCTAACCACCAGAAGAACCTTCTCTCTTTTGCCCAGCAGGTTGCCCCCACTAAGTAACTCTGAGTATTTTTTTTTAAGATTTTAATTTATTTCTCCCCAACCTTGCACTTGCTGTGTCTGTTTGTCTTCCTTGTTTCTTCAGGAGGCACCACAAACCGAACCCAGGAACTTCAGTGTGGGAGGGAGGCGCCTCGTCACTTGAGCCACCTCCATTCCCTGCTTTGTTGTGTCTCTCATTATGCTCTTCTCCTTGTGTCTCTTGTTTCGTCATCTTGTATCAGCTCACCATGCCTGCCTGTCGTGCCAGCTCACTGTCTTCTTTAGGAGGCACCAGGAACTGAACCAGGCACCTCCATGTGGTAGGCAGGAGCCCAATCACTTGAGCCACATTGGCTTCCTGCTCTGAGTGTTTTTGAGTCTTGCATCCTTTCGTTCTTCTTTTGAGACCATCACCCAGTTTCATCGTATAATTTCAGTCTTCTCGTGAGTTTCTTGTTTTTTGGAGAATGTTATTGGTTGAATACACAGACTTGTCAGGGCATAGCCCATTAAATCTGAGAGTCTCAAAAAATTAAATTATTAATTATATGCTTTACAAAGATTTCATCCTTAAATCTATTTAAATGTTAAATGCCTGTATATGTAGAATAAGATTACAGAACTACCTAGTGCATGAAGTGGTGTGCATCCAGTTTTTTCTTTACAGGCATTTATTCTGATATATATTCATCATGATGTGTATCAGAATATAGATCAGATGTAAGTTCTGATGAGGCAGAAATCGACCTCTGATTTTATTAAAATTTTTAGCCGTGAAATATTCATCCCCAAGGTCAGAGCTGTTAATCAAGCGCAGGGAATTGTGTTGCTGTTTTCAGATGTCTTCGCAGCGAGTGAAGGTGTCAGTCTGCCCAGCCTTTGGAGTCCTGAGTCACAGGTGGAGCTCGGGAGGGGGCCGGGGGGACAGGAGGTCCCTGGTCCTTGTCACAGCCTGAAGTCTGCGCTCCCAGCACCCTCTCGAAAGGGGGTCACTTCCGTGTTAGACATGTCGGCTTAGCAGAGCTGTTGAGCACCGGCCTCCCAGGAAGGTGCTGTGAAGCGGCCGCCAGGAGATGCTCACTCGTGGTTTGTCTCTCCCCAGAGAGCCACCCTTGGAGAACGGGACGAGCGCCTACGGGGCGGGCGGCTTCATGCCGTACGGCTTCGCGGGCACCCTGGCTGGCGCCGCCACCTGCTTTTATGCCTTCGTGGGGTTCGACTGCATCGCAACCACGGGTAAGAGCGGGCTGGGCTCCGGGTGTGAGGCAGGGTGGCAGCGAGAGGGGGTTTGGGGAAGGGGCTGGCTCCGCGCCAGCGCTGTCACCTACCAGTATGATGAGGGGTGACACCCCCGGCGCCTCAGTGTCCTTGTTCAGAAAACAGGAGCGGCAGCCTGGCCTCTGCACTGCTAGGAAGATTCCCGGGGCAGCACACGTGGAAAATACGCTGCAGGCTGTCACTTACTTGATCAGTGTTAGTACTAATCGCTGTCGATGACGGACAGATGAAGATTAAACTCTTAAATTGTCTCCTTAATTGGACAGAATTCATTTCTGTCTTTCTTTTCTCTTTCCCGAAGACAACAAAGTAATTACGTCAGAAGCGCTCTCTGAGAGCTTGCTTTGGGTTGACGTCATGCATGGCCTAATGTTTGACCATGCTTGGGGTACTTCAGATGACAGCTCTTATTAGAAGGATCCAAAGGATGGTATTTTATTTTGGAACTAGAGTTTGCTATAAAGAGATACACGGGGTAGAAGCCTTCCTACGGAAGGGCCCACAGGACGCGCCCGTGAAATTGCCGGATGGACCGTTTCCAGGGGATTCACCTGCTCTTCTATGCCGGAACATCTGATGGCGCCGGCGAGCTGTGGTTTCCCCTTCCTAGAAACAGGGCGTCACTTGCATGACTTCTCGCTTTCTCTTCTCCTCAGAGAGTTTTTTCTTTCTTTTTTTTTCCTCAAAGAATTTTATGTAATAAAAGGAGAGGAGTGAAGAGAGGAAATTTCAAGTAGAATACATGAATCAGTCTAAGAAAACAGAAGGGGGAAAGCAGAGTAGAATCATCTAAGAGAAGACTTTGATAAAAAATACATGCATTACCTAGTAATATTTTATTTTTACCTTTTTCTTTATTGGAGAGATTGTGGGTTTATTGAACAGTCATGCATAAATAGAGGATTCCCATCTAGCACTCTGTCATTAACAATTTACATCGGGGTGGGACATTTGTTAGAATTGAAAAAAACACGTGTTTATATTCTTACTTTTAACTATAATTCATGGTTTAACTTAGCATTTACTGTTTGTGTCGTGCAGCTCCATGGATCTTCTTTAAAATTTTTATTCTATTGCCCTATTTACACCCCATTTAGCCACATTTGATGTATATTTCATTGCGTGACTGCATTCACCATGCGGTCCATTGCCAAAACATTTCCACCTTTCCAAATAGGAACACTGTACATTTTAGGCCTTAGCTGTCCACCTGCTCTCCCCACCCTGCCGTGGTCAAAAGTCTCCATTCTAGATTCTGACTCTGTGAGTTTGCTTAATATAGTTATTTCGTATCGGTGAAATCATACAATATTTGTCTTTTTCTGTCTAACTTATTTCACTCAACGTAATGTCCTCCATGTTGTCACATGTATCAAAACGTCATTCCTTTTCACAGCTGAATAATATTCCATCGTGTGTATCTACCCCATTTTGTTTATTAATCCGTCAGTGGATGGACACTTGGGATGCTTCCATCTTTTGGCTGTTGTGAATAAATGTCTCTGTGAACATTGGTGTGCAAATTACTGTTTCAGTCCCTGTTTTCCTTTCCTTTGGGCCTAACCTAGAAGTGGGTTGGTGGGTCATGTGTAGGTCTTTACTTTTGGAGGAATCGCCAAACTGCACCCAAAGCAGCAGTACCATTTCCCACTGCCCCCAACAATGAATAAGCATTCCTGTGTCTCTGCATCTACTCCAACGCTTGTAATTTTCCGTCTTCTTATGTTTTGATTTCCTTATCCCCGATGGCTGATGTCGATGGGCCTCTTTTCAAAGGCTTTTTGGCCAGTTGTGTGTACAAATTCTTTGGAGAGATGTCCAAGTCTTTTGTCAAGTTTTAAATTGGGTTGTTTGTTCTTTTTGTTGTTAAGTTGAAGGATTTCTTTATATATTCTGAATATTAAACCTTTAATGTGGTTTCCAAATATTTTCTTCCACTGTGTAGGTTATTGTTTTACTTTCATGTTAAGTCCTTTGAGGCACAAAAGTTTTAAATTTTGGTGAGGCGCAATCTGTATAGTTTTCCTTTTGTTCCTTATGCTTTGAGTGTAAAGTCTAAGAAACCATTGCTTAATGCAAGGCTCTGAAGATGTTTCCCTGTGTTCTCTTCCAGGAGTTTAAGTTCTGGGTCTTATATTTAGGTTTTTGATCCATTCAGAGTTGATTTTTTTGAAGGTGTGAGGTGGGGTTCCTCCTTGTTTTTTTGTGTGTTTTTTGTTTGTTTTTGCAAATGGAGATTCAATTTTTCCAGCACTATTTGTTGAGGAGACTCTTCTCTTCCAGTTGGGTAGTCTGTCTGCTCATCACAAATCACTTGGCCCTAAGTGTGAGAGTTGTATTTCTCTCGATTCAACTCCGTTGGTCTATATGTCTTTCCTTGTGCCAGTGCCATGCTGTTTTGATTGCTGTGACTTTGTAGTAAGTTAAAAAATATTTTTTTCTTTACTAGAGAAGCTGTGGATTTATAAAACAAACATGCATAAAATACAGGATTCCCATGCACCATCCCACCACCAGCACCTTGCATTGATTTGAAACATTTGTTATAATTGATGAGAGCACATTTTTGTAATTGTGCTGTTAAATAAAGTCCATGGTTTAACTTAGGGTTCACTGTTCGGGTTGTATGGTTCCATGGATTTTTAAAAAAAAATTTTTTCTGTTGCCATACATACAGTTGAACCTTTCTCCTTCTAATCATTTTCAGATATATGTATTTCACTGCTGTTAGTTACATATGTAATAAGTTTTAAGATCAGGAAATGTGAGTCCTTCAGTTTCATTCTTCTCTTTCAAGATGGCTTTGGCTGGTCAGGGCTCCTTACTCTTCCATATAAATTTGATGATTGGCTTTTCTATTTCTGCAAAGAAGGTTACTGGAATTTTGATTGGGATTGTGATGAATCTATAAATAGCTTTGGATAGGATTAACATCTCAACAATGTTTAGTCTTCCAATTCATGAACACCCTGTGTCCTAACATTTATTTAGGTCTTTGATTTCTTTTAGTAGTGTTTTGTAGTCAAAAAGTCCTTTATATCTTTTTGTGTCAACAAGTCCTTTACATCCTTGGTTAGATTTATTAGATTTAAAAAAAATTTTTTTAGTTGCTATTGTAAACAGGTTTTTTTCCCCTTTAAAATCTTCTTCTGATTGTTCATTTCTTCTGCATAGAAACACTACTGATTTTTGGGTGTTGATATTGTGCCCCACCACTTTGTTGAATTCATTTATTTGGAGCTTTATTGTGGGTTTTTCTGGATTTTCTGTATATAGGATCATGCCATCTGCATTTAGGGAAATTTTTACTTCTTCCTTTCCAATTCAGATGCCTTTTATTTCTTTTTCTTGCCTAATTGTTCTGCCAAGAATTTCCGGTACATTGTTGAATAGCAGTGGGCATTCGTGTCTTGTTCCTGATCTTAGGGGGAAAGCTTTCAGTCTTTCACAATTAAGTAGGATGCCAGCTGTGGCTTTTCCATGGATGTCCTTATCGTGTTAAGGAGGCTCCCTCTTTTCGTAGCGTTCTAAGTGTTTTTAGCAGGAAGGAGTGCTAAATGTTGAAATGCCTTTTCTGCATCAATTGAGATGATCATGTGGGTTTTTTCTTTCATTCTGTTAAGTGGCATATTGCATTAATTGATATTCTTTGGCTGAAATACCCTTGCATACCAAGGATAAATCCCACTTGATCATGGTGTATCATTCTTAATATGCCATTGGATTCAGTTTGCTGTTATTTTGTTGAGGATTTTTGCATCTATATTCACCTGAGGTATTGGTCTGTAGTTCTTTTTTCGTGGTATCTTTATCAGGCTTTGATATAAATTATAGAGTATTCTCTCCTCTTCCATTTTTTTTTGAAGAGTTTGAGCAGAGTTGCAGTTTGGCTTCTTGGGCTGTTTTATAAAATTCCCATGCAGCCATCTGATTCTGTGCTCTCCTTTGTTGAGAGGTTTTGATGACTCATTCAGTGTCTTTACTAGTAATTGGTTTGCTGAGATCTTCTATTTCTTCTTGAATCAGTGTAGGTAGTTTGTACATTTCTAAGAATTTGTCTGTTTCACCTAGGTTATCTAATTTATTGGCATACAGCTGTGCTTAGTATCCTCTAATAGGAGGTCAGTTCAGGTGGGGTCAGTAGTAATGCCCCCTTTTCCTTTCTAATTTTCATTATTTGTACACTCTTCTTTTTGTCAGTCTAGCTAAAGGTTTGTCAATTTTAATTGATATTTTCAAAGAATCAACTTTTGGTTTGTTGATTCTGTTGGCTTTTTATTGTTGTTATTCTCTATTCATTTATCACTGCTCTGATCTTTCCTTCCTTCTGCTTACTTTGGGTTTACTTTGCTCTTCTTTTTCTACTTCTTCCAGTTTTGAGGGTAGGTCTCTGATCTCAAGTCTGTCTTCTTTTTTAATGTACGTATGTAGAGCTATAAATTTGCCTCTCTTGGGAAACGGACTTGGCCCAGTGGTTAGGGCGTCCATCTACCACATGGGAGGTCCGCGGTTCAAACCCCGGGCCTCCTTGACCCGTGTGGAGCTGGCCCATGCACAGTGCTGATGCGCGCAAGGAGTGCCCTGCCACGCAGGGGTGTCCCCGTGTAGGGGAGCCCCATGCGCACGGAGTGCGCCCCATAAGGAGAGCCGCCCAGCGCAAAAGAAAGTGCAGCCTGCCCAGGAATGGTGCCGCCCACACTTCCATGCCGCTGACGACAACAGAAGCGGACAAAGAAACAAGACGCAGCAAATAGACACAGAGAACAGACAACTGGGGGAAGGGGGGGAATTAAATAAATCTTTAAAAATAAATAAATAAATAAATAAATTTGCCTCTCAGGACTGCCTTTGCTGCACCCCATAAGTTTTGGTATGTTGTATTTTTCATTTTCATTTGCCTCAAGATATTTCCTAATTTCTCTTGTGATCTCCTCTTTACCCCATTGATTGTTTGAGTATGCTCTATAATTTCCACATATTTGTGAATTTTCCATTTCTTCCTCTGTTATTGATTTTTAACTTCATGCTATTGTTGTTGGAAAATATACATATATGAGTTCAATATTTTTACATTTATTGTGACTTGGTTTGTGACCCAACATATGATCTATCCTGGAGAATGATCCATGTGTACTCGAGTAGAATGTGTATTCTGTTGTTGTTGGGTGAAGTGTTCTATATATGTCTGTTAGATCTATTTTTTTTAGTGTATTGTTCAAGTTTTATATTTCCTTACTGATCTTCTAGTTAGATGTTCTGTCCATTATTGAAAGTGGCGTATTAAGTATCTTACTACTAATGTCGAAACTGTCAATTTCTCCCTTCAAATCTATCGGTATTTGCTTCATATATTTTGGAGCTCTGCTATTAGGGGCATACTTATTTATAATTGCTACACCTTCTTCTTGAATTGACCCCCTTATCAATGTACAATGTCCATGTTTGTTCCTCATAACTGCTTTGACAAAGTCTGTTTTATCTGATACTGGTGTAGCTCCCCCAGCTCTCTTTTGGTTATTACCTGCGTGGTATATTTTTTCCCATCCTTTCACCTTCACCCCGCTTGTGTCTGTGAATTTAAGGTGAGTTTTTAATGCTTTATTAAGCCTGCAAACCCTTTGCTTTTATTCCCATAGGTGAAGAAGTCCGCAACCCCCAGAAAGCTATACCCATTGGAATTGTGACTTCTTTGCTTGTCTGCTTTATGGCCTATTTTGGGGTCTCCGCAGCTTTGACCCTTATGATGCCGTACTACCTCCTCGATGAAAAGAGCCCCCTTCCTGTAGCGTTTGAGTATGTTGGATGGGGTCCTGCCAAATACGTTGTTGCAGCAGGCTCTCTCTGTGCTTTATCAACAAGGTACGTGGCATAGCCTTTGGGGCAGGAGTTCTTCGGGTTTTTGCAAAGTGCAGTCAGTGTATCAAGAATTGCTTTTGTGGGTTTTTCAAGTATCCTAAGAAGAAGAAATACAGAAACTAGGCTTTCTCTGAGTAGTTTGCCTAGTGCCATGTCAAGGTCTAAAGTGATAAAAACAGTTTCCACCATCAGTTCAGAGTCAGTTTTTCAATAAGAGAATGCGGTCCAAGCCTCAGTAGAAGTATAAACAGCATTTGCACACACATGCACATACATAAACATGTATGTCACACATATTTGTTTATGTAAGTATTATAAACTTTTAGGATGAGGTCATTTGAATAATTTTAAATACCATTTACTGCGAGGCAGTTTAATTTATCGAGATAGTTAAAGGAAGGCTTATAGATAGTATATTCCTTTTCTAGCTTTGGTGTTATTTGCAGGACTACACACTGTCTGGACCTTAAGTGCAGGCTTGATGTTTTCTGCTACCTTTTGAAGTAATATTGAGTCATTATGCAATGACATTGTTAAATATCATTTCCTTTTTGTTGTGAAACGGACTTTTCCTCTTAGCACAGATCAGAGTCAACTTAATCTAGAAACCAAAATTACCATTTACCATTCTCAAATTAATGATGAGAACTCATATAGTATCTCCATAAAAAGGAAAGGAGCTGCTTGTTTTAATACTTTTAGAACTAAATTCTAAGGTTTCTTGAGCTACTTACATTTCAAATTAAAGTATGATTAGGAGTAAGATACTTCATTCTAGTTAAAGTGAAAATAATTTTTTCAAGCCTGCAATTGGAAAAAAATTATTTTATACAAAGCTCATCAACATTTCTTTTTTTCTCAAAGTCCCTTTTATTTCCTATTAAAGATAATATTAAGTAACAATTAGAAATTACCCACTTTGGTGTTTCAGCCATCTGCTAGTGTGAGGTCTATTTTCAATAATTTCAAATAGGTTAAAAAATCTGAACTGTGTAGGTAACTTTCCAACATGATCTTTAAAAGGGATTAAAAAAGATTCATCCATGACTATCCTCAACCTAGCTTTATTTAAAAATAAAAAAGATGAGATGTATTTTTAAAAATAAAATTTTTTACTTCTTTTCTCTTAAATGGGTAGTTTTTACAACAAAGCCATGTATGGAATGGTGTAGCCACTAAACATAAGTAATTCAAAACATCCTTAGCAAAAATTTTTGCTTTAAACTCTACTGTTATTAACTTTTAATCTTGGCTACTTACACGATCTATATTTATAGTAATTGACTTACTTTTACCTTTGTCTACTTTGATTATCTTATGATTATTACTAATTTGATCAAAGAGCAGCTAGATGAGAAAAAGTACTGGTAAAATATACAAAATTCCTAACAATTGAATGAATGAGGTGGTTATCCTTTGAAATAAAATTATTTAATCTCTTCTTTAATTATCAGTATAGGAATTATGTTTTACGAGTGATTTCCATTAATAATGTCTTAATGATATGCTTGGTTTTGCTGTTTTTGAAAGTCTTAATTACTTAGTTTTAATTCATTAATAATTGTGGACAAACACAGATTACTTGCAATACTGTTTTTGTCTAATGATTTTGTTGGGCAGATATCTATAAGAGATTAATAAGTAGCACAATGGTAAATGCTGGCATATATTTTACATGCCCCAGCATAGTGCATTGTTTTTAATATGCGTTCGTAATCACAGCCCTCATGCTGAGTTACACACCTGTTTTATCTCGATTTGGGGATGTAATCTTGCATGAATGTGTCTGCCATACTGCATGTGTTTGCTTTTTATCCAGTCTTCTTGGATCCATTTTTCCTATGCCTCGGGTAATCTATGCTATGGCGGAGGATGGGTTACTTTTCAAATGTCTAGCTCAAATCAATTCCAAGACGAAGACACCGGTAATTGCTACTTTATCGTCGGGTGCCGTGGCAGGTGAGAGAGGGTTGACTTTCACATGAAAAGGGGGAGAGCTTTTCCGCTAAGACCTATGCAAAGTAGGAAGTGTGGTGCTTTTCTCTTTTGATTTATACAGATGTTTTCTGTTCTGAATTTGGGGGGCGTAGGTTCTCCACCTTAGTGCGTCCAGTCTTTACCTGTGTATACCCCTTTCGAACGATGCGTTAACTCACACGTGGATTATGACTTTTTCTGTTCCAGTCTTCTGGGCTCTATGTTCCCCTTACCCCGAATCCTGTTTGCCATGGCACGGGATGGTTTACTCTTTAGATTTCTTGGCAGAGTGAGTAAGAGGCAGGCACCAGTAGCTGCCACGTTGACGGCAGGGGTCATTTCTGGTAAGCTTCTCGAACGTAGGTTTCTTCAGCATCGGACTTGAATGTTTTATGCTCGTGCATGAACTTATAACAAGAGGGGCTGGTTGCTGTGCATGTAAGTTAAATTACTGGTAAATTAGGGTCTGAGCATTGAGATGATGCCTGAAGATTGCGGTGGTGGTGGCTTACTGAAATTCGTTCTCAGCTCACCCTTTGGAGTTTTTCATTCATTAGTCTAACTCAGCCTCCTAATGAATGTGCAGAGGGTGGTAATTGCTCCTCCCTGCATATCAGGTATTGGACACTTTTCTGGTTAATGAACTAGTAAATAAAATTATATTCTTGACACATAAAATCTTAATCGATGGATAATTAATTTTTGACATTAATTAAAATGATTCAGGATTTTCTTTTTTTTGTCTAGGATATAAGTTGGATATTGCAAAAGGGGCTTAGGAACTTTCTTTAAGCTGAACTTTACACATACTTAATTAAATATTAGAAATGTCAAAGGTAATCTGCAAAAAATTGTTAATAATTAAAAAAAAAAAAAAGGGTAATCTGCCCTTGGTCACCATAGTCCTGCCCTCGATAGAGCAGGTCTCCCCACCCCTGGCCTGCATGGCTCCGAGTTATTAACTCCTGTGGCTTCCGAGGACCCATCAGGGATCTAAGGAGCTGTTTTGCTACTTACTCATTCTCAGAAAACGCAGGTGCCTACCTTTGGGTAGGTCATAGCATCTACATGAAACACCTTTGACCAGATTCTTAGTCTATGCAGAAATTTTAAAGATGATCCTGTAGACTGAGTGGCCCTCAAGGTACCATTACAGGAAGCAAGAGACTTAGCATACTCTTTAAATAAATGATAGACGGTCTTGGGGGTAAAAATTTCAACCAATTGATAATGTCTAGAAATTAGGTTAGAAAGTGCAAATGCTTAATTTTGTGTCAGGTTAAACTTTTTCAAAGCCAGAAAGTATTTGCCTGAACAGCTCAACTCTGTAAAGGCTTTTGATTAATTTGGCACTTTATCAGACAAATGTTGGAAGGACAAGTCACAGATTTTCTCAGGACTTAAAAGATTTCTACGCCCGTAAAGATCACACTAGATAATTAAAGCCCGTTTTATTACAGAACAGTGCTTTATGATATTAAAGTTAGCTTATAAGCATTTCTGACAAAAGATCACACATTCACACACTGTATTTGCTCCATAAGTTTTTTTATTATTAATTCATGTAATAAACTTGCCTAGTAATAGTCTATTTTTCATTCAGAATTTTTAAAATCTGTTTCTCCATTCAGAAAGCATTTAATTTGGCAGCATATTCAGTAGGATATTGTAAGTAAAAATTAAAAGAGAACATTTGTAATAGAAGGGTTTTTGAAAACGGCTCTAAAATTATATTTTTGTTGTTTTATACCTCCTCACCCTTTTTTTTGCTTGTTTTAAACTTAGATCAGTGAGCTTGTGTAGATAATTGTTTGCCTCAGTTTTGGCTCTTATTTTGGCTATGTGTGATTCTCGCAAAGCATATTAAATTTTAGTAATCTACTGTACAAGTATACTAGTAATAGAGTTTTCAAAGTAAGTTTTAAAGGAACACTATGCTACTGTAGAAGGGGCAGGTGGTGTGGCTGTAGGTAGAATTTTGCCTCTGTGTAGGAGTCCTAAGGGGGATAATCCTAATAGGTCAAACCATATGAAATTACTGGGGTTTTTTTGGTCAAAAACTTGAATTCTGACCATTTCATGAGA
Organism: Dasypus novemcinctus; assembly: GCF_030445035.2. Lineage (NCBI taxonomy): Eukaryota > Metazoa > Chordata > Mammalia > Cingulata > Dasypodidae > Dasypus > Dasypus novemcinctus. Next base: position 5,299,263 of record NC_080701.1, on the reverse strand, counting down.
TTGCACTTAAATATTTCCCCATCTCACAGAATTATTGAATTGAAAATAAAATGAGACCATGGACACGTAAAACTTGGCGAGTGGTCTGGAACAACATATAAATGTAATGTGTTACCTGCTGTCGTAGACAGGAACGTAAATTCAAATTAATGTTATTACTATTTTGATGTTCCAGCAGAGAAAAAATTTGCTATGTGCGAGTTAACTAGTCAGTTATGTAAAGTATATTTTGTTTCTTAACGTTGGGATTTGATGCAGAAACCGTTGACTGGAAGGCACCATTGGTAGAATTCAGTATATCAGAAACGTCATTTAATTGGAAAGTTCACCATTTTGTGCAGGCTATAACTCAAAATTCAACTGAAATTAAAACGATTTAAATCTATAATGAAAACTATTCTGTTTGAAGTTTTAATAGCCTTTTTAAAAAAGCTATCCAGTATTTTCTAGCAGTTGTTTTCTGAACTATCACAGGACAGTGAGCTGTTAGTTATTTTCGTACCTTGCCAGGCCAAATGCTTTCTGAATAACGAACGTGGATGTGTCTTGGGCTGGATGGGCAGTCGGGGGCCTGGAGGGTTTTAGCGGGTTGTGTGGCCTGAGGACAGCTGAGCGCTGCCTGGCAGTGCTCGAAGGCCCGTGTGCCCTGTGACTGCCCCTCTCCCGCAGCTGTGATGGCCTTCCTGTTCGACCTGAAGGCGCTCGTGGACATGATGTCCATCGGCACACTCCTGGCCTACTCGCTGGTGGCCGCCTGCGTCCTCATCCTCAGGTGAGTGGTTCTCGCGCGGCCTCGGTGCACACAGGTGCTTCCAGGGGGCGAGAGGCCGAGCCCGTGGAAGCCCAGCTGTGGAGGGGAGCAGGTGCACTTGGTCCTCAGCAGAGCAAGGCATCCGCTCAGGTCCTGGTTAGGGAGAGGTGGGCCCTGCCGTGATCAGACTTTCCTCCCAGTAACCCAAAGGCTGAGATTTTATACTAAAGGTTTCATCAGAGAGATGCACACAGGGGGATGCTTGAAAAAGGTAATGTAGAGTGGTGAGCAGACAGAGCAGCCCTGAATAATCAATAGGAAAATGAGCAATCTACAGCAAACAGGCATGTTTAACTATATGGAGAAATGTACCAGTTCCAGGGTGCAAAGCTATCTAGAGCAACAGAATTTATTTAAATAATACCTTACACATTTACATGGAGAGAGCGTATATGCACACACACACAAATAGATGCAGTTATCAGCTATGAAATTGTCCCAAAATGCTGACACTTAGTCACTAACAGAATACCAAAGCAAGCACGTAACACCTGTAGGCAGAATGGGTGATTGTCATTTTCTTCTTAAAAGGAGGAAGCTGGTTTTTAGCCAGAGTTTCTGTGCTGCGGTTTTCCTTGCACCCTCTTTCCTTTGGACATAAATATTTCCAGAATAATGACCCCGTTGTGACAGTTGCCTGACTTTAACATTTAACTCTCGTCTGCATCTGAAATACCTTTCTAGTTAAGTGGTTATCACAGGAAATTCAGAGTTGCTGCAGACACTTAACTGAAAAGGGTGGCGGACTGGTGCAGCCTGCCGGGCGGGTGCAGGAGAACGGCACCTCTGCGAGCTGTGGCTCTCACCAACGTCCGGCTTAGAATTGGGGGTGCTCATTTTTTTTTAACCAATTAAAACGAACAAGTTCACATTTGATTATGTACATTGGAGAAATTTTAACAACGTTTTGAAAAATGAAGCATTGTCTACCACTTATTTTATCCATCCATGTACATATTTCTGTGTAGGGCCAGCTAAAAAGGTTTGGAAAGATACACGCTGTGTTGTTGATATCTGTTACTCAAGGATAGAGAAAGTGGTGAAGGAGGGTATGTTGAAAGATAGCGGGAACAGTGAATTTGACACAAAAGCATGTATAATTTGAACCCCTTCTGTCAAAGTGTGTGGGTGTAGACATTAGAGCATAAATCAAAAGTCGACCTCCAACTTATCAGTGGTGAGATTGGTTTTATAGATTATTATATTCCTCCTTACAAGTTGCTTATATTATATAGCTTTCATTTTTTCAAGATAGGAATATGTTATTTAGATAATTAGGAAAAAAACACAAAACATAGCCACCGCATTGTGAAATAGGAATGGGTATGTATAATAATAACTAAATTCTAATTCTCTGGGCTATGTCATTTCTGTTGTATTCCACCTAATGTCCAGGAGAATACTTTTGCAAAGGTAGGAAATATTTTTGGATAATTCATCCTAAAATCAAAAGACATTAATTATTATTCACTATGAGAAATGATATCCCCATGAAATAGGAATATAATGAGTGGGTGGCGATTAAGGTAGTAAGCCCTGGTTATATAAAGAATAAATGTAGAGAAAACTTTTACAAAACCACCAAGATTTAGCATGTAATTTTGCTTGGCCATGATGAAGAAATCACTCTTTTCACATTGCCATTTTAAAAATAGAAATACATGTTTTCACGTTCAATTTTTTTACATTATTTCCTATGTATAATGTTAAAGAATAATTTCTCCAAATATTTCAAAGCAGCTTGTGTGGAAGCACGTGAAGAAGCCTCTTCTTGCTTTATGTTTTAGTGTTTTAAGAGTGAGTGGTGGGTGAAGAGGCACTGGCTTTTGCAGAAGGATTGTGATTACATGTGCTTGCCCGTAAGTTTCTTGAAATCCAGGCTGTGTCGAGAACTGCCTGGCAGCCTAGCGCATAGCCATGAGCCAGAGCGAAGAGCAGAATTTGTGAGAACAGTGAAAAGAGAGAGCACTGCATAACTGAGTGTCATAACTGCTGATTTTTTTTAGGTTGGTGCTCATTTTATTTTGGCCAAGCATCTGTTTGAGAATTAAGCTGCATGCCTTTTTTTGGGGGACAGGTACCAACCTGGCTTATCTTACAAGCAACCCAAATGTTCTCCTGAGAGAGAAGCCCTGGGATCATGTGCCGATGCCACCTCCAAGTGCGAGTCCCAGGTCCCCATGCTGCAAGGACAGGGCTTCGGGCTGCAGACCCTCCTCAGCCCCTCCGATCTGCCCACTAAGCAGTCTGCTTCGCTCGTGAGCTTCCTGGTGGGACTCCTGGGTAAGTCCTCTGCCCTGCAGACCTTATAAAGACCCAGCACAGGTGGGCAGGTGCAGTAGGTGGACAGGTGGGCAGGTACAGCAGGTGAGCAGGTGCAGCAGGTGGGCAAGTGGCAGGTGTGGCAGGTGGGCAGGTGCAGCAGGTTGGCAGGTACACCAGGTGCACAGATGGGCAGGTGCAGCAAGTGGGCAGGTACACAGGTGGGCAGACTGTAGAGGAGGACAGAGACCTCCCAGTGCCTTAGTTGATGGTAGCACCAACCCAAGCCCTGAATTTCCCCCCCAAAGGGTCACTGGTGGTGGAGGTCATCTTTATATTGGCGGGATAAGTTGATTATATCTCGATAATTGAAGAGGATGGGAGAAAATTCCCTTAGGGGAGGGCAACTGGAATATGAAACTGGTCGATTCCGTTAGCCACTGGGCGCTCCTGGCGTGCAGGAGTCCTTCCAAGCCCACCTCGGTGCTGGAGCCGGGAGAAGGGGGCAGTCTGGAAAGCCCTCCTGGCCCATCTACACTGGGCGACCCTCTGTGACTTCCGCCACATGTGTTAAGCATTGCCTGCACGCCCATGCTCAGCTGGCGCTGGGGGCCCCAGGAGAGGTGCTCCCAGCATGCACAGGCCTTCTAGGGCAGTGCCATCCATGGGGCGCCAGGCCAGCAGGCTTGATGTCAGAGACACGGCGCTGGCCACGACAGTGCACCCTGAGACAGGCAGAAAAGACCCCATCATCAAGTAAAGTACCCCTGGTTGCCGTTACCGATCGGCGCTCACAGCGGCACGTGACAGACCTGCCGTTGCCCTTAAATGCCCACCACTGCCTGATGCCCACCAACCTCGTGAGATGGTCTGGGACAGGACCCGGGGAGCCGAAGCAGGATGGCCGAGCCCAGGGTGGGAAGGGCCTCCGTGAAGGAGCCAGCCCCGAGCAGGCGGGCGCGGCGTCTTAGGTTGGCGAGCTCGGCCGTCTCCGTCATGGAGAAGGACGGGGCGAAGCAGCTCTGCCCTGGGCAGGGTGGGCGTGCGGAGAACACGCTGCCCTGTCCACGCCGGCCGTCTGGCCGGGGCGGGCGCTGAGCTCTGCCCTGCGCCCGTGTCTCCCCTGCAGCCTTCCTCATCTTGGGCCTGAGTCTCCTGACCACCCACGGCGTCCGCGCCCTGGCGCAGCTGGAGGCCTGGGCGCTGGCGCTGCTTGTGCTGGTCCTCGCCCTCTGCGTCGCCGTCGTGCTCACCATCTGGAGGCAGCCCCAGAACCAGCAGAAGGTCGCCTTCATGGTACGTGCCCCGAGGGTTCGCCATCCCCAAGTGCAAATGCTCGTACGTTTCTTTTTGTGAGTTGTTGGGGGAAAAAAACTGTCAAGAAGTTACCTAGTTACCAGAGGCATCGGGATTATTCGAGGTGTGCCTTTTGGTCGCTGTATTCTCAAAAACTTGAGTTATGTCACAAAGCTTACCGTCCTATCAGAGAGCGAGCAGACTGCTTGTCAAATAATCTACACATCAGATGAATCGTTAGAATATTCCATTTTCAGAAATTCAGTACCTTCTCCGCAGGCGCCTCCTGCCACGAAACCCTCCCTCTGCAGGTGAAATGACCCTCTCAGGTGAACCAAGAGCAGGTGGCGGCATGGGCAGGGTGCCCTGGAAGCAGCTCCTCAGATTCCCACGTGTGTCCAGCGTTCCCGAGCCGGGCCCTCCCTGGGTGGTCTTGGGGACCATCGGGCACCTGCTCCCGTGGGCGGCAGGGACTGGCGTAAAGCCGATGCTCCCCGTGTTCTCCAGAACGTCCTGATCCAGGCCACCCTTTCTGCGCGCGCGTGAGCTCGCCAACGCACCGTGGTAGCCCAGCTGCCAGGTGAGCGGCCGCCGCGCCAGGGCAGGTTGCTGTCAGGTAAGGGTGTCTCAGAAGCCCTTCTCCCCTCAGGTTCCGCTCCTGCCCTTCCTGCCAGCCTTCAGCATCCTGGTGAACATCTACCTGATGGTCCAGCTGAGCGCCGACACCTGGATCCGCTTCAGCATCTGGATGGCGCTCGGTAGGTCTTCAGTCTTCAGCGCGCTGAACCTGGCCGCTCTCTTTCCCGTGCCGTGCGCGGTGCCTCCCACCACCCCCCCCGCCGGAAGTAAGGACCCTTCTCTGCCTCCCCTTCAGTGCCGAGGCACGGAGGGAGACCGCGATTTGAGAGCCCGCGTTTCCGGGGTCCCACGCGGACATTCTGGTCCAGTGCCCCAGGACCCCTGGTACCTTCCGTTGCTCCAGGCATGGAGGAGAGAAACGCACAGCCTCCGAGGTCGGTCGCTCCGCCGTGATTGCTGGCCCCAGGCTCTGCTTCTAGAGCCAGCTCTTGCCTTTGTGCCAGCTTGTGTTTCTTTTCTGAAACCTAAACTTCTCTTGGAACCTTGGGGTGGAATTTAGCACCAAGTAACTTGAGTCAACGTCGTTCTCTCTGTGGGACGTTCTGTTTCTCATTATGCCTCCTTCAACCTGAGTTAGGAGTTGGTGGTAACGCAGGCACTGACCGGCTTATGAAAAATGCCGAGTGCCTCCTTGGGAAGTGAGAGCCTAATCTGCCTTGATCTGGGGGGCCCGAGGAGTTGGGGTTTGTGCTTTGGGACAGCCCCCCACTTGGCCTAGCGAGAAGGAATCTTAGTCTTCTAATTCCTTTTGGCACATATGTGGGTTTGTTTTGGCTAGAAATCAACCTAATTTCAATTCCGAACCACCCACCCACTTGGACTGATGGGAGATTTAACCTCAGCCAACTTTGCCCATCCCTCCACACCCATGCTAGAGTTTTGCCCAATTTGGGGGCCTTACCGTGTGCCAAGGAACTGGGGGCATGATGCCTCGTGTCCACAGGGTGACACTAGGTTGTCCCCTATTTCTGTCGCCGTGATGGGTTCTCTCTGTTCTATGGCTCCTTCCAGTTGGGTGGCTCTGCTGCTCCAGCGCCAGGAGCCGGTCTCAGAGTCCTGCCAGTTGGCTGTACCCGCAGGGATGAGCCGTGAAGCTCTTCCTTTGGGTGAAGCCCAAATCCCCGGGGCCCGGGGCCTGCAGAGCTCAGCTCTCCTCTGAACCCAGCAGAGGACGGCTCTCTAGCTGGGCGGGGGGCTTCCCCAGGCCTCCTTCCTTGCTAGAGGCTGCTGGGCTGCTCTCCTCCAACCTTCACTCACGCTGGGTGAGTGTGGTTGACCTCGGTTACGAGAACGGAGCGTGGGACCAGACATTTGTCAGCTGTGTGACCTTCCCAACTTACTTAACCATTTCTGTGCCTCAGTTTCTTTGTAAAATGATGGCTGTAACAGTACCTTTAGTTGAGGGCACAGAGGGCTAGACCTTCAAACCCTCCTAGGAAGTAAGAGGACATAGAGCCACTCCTCATTAGGACTATCGCTGGGCATGCCAGAACATTAATTGTTAGCCTCGTTCCTGTTATTTTAAATGGGAAAAATTAAAATGCATTTCACATCAACCCAAAATTCTTAACCAATGGCCTAGAATAAAAGAGAAATGGCTCCACATAAGCCATGAGCTGCGCCACGGGGCTGCCTCAGACACTGGCCGTTGAGCCTGCACAGTTGCCGTGGCCCTTCATCTTCGTCCGCAGCTCTTTGGCTGCCCCTGTGCGTAAGCCTTTCCCTCCTCCCTGCTTTCCAGGATGTCAGACAGGGACTTTGATAAATCACACTTGCATTTGAGATGATAGCACAGAAACTTTTGATTAAAATGTAGTATGGTTTTGAGAACACTAATACTTTTCCCATATGAATCTTATCTGGAAAACATCGATCCAGAGAAACATACATTGTACAGAGTTCAACTATTGAAAATGAAGAGGCTCATCCTACTGAGAAGACATGAATTGGGGGGGGCCTTCAGTGAGTTATCCTGTCTTCCGTTCCTCTTAACATGAGTCCAGAACGAGAAAGGGGGAAAAAACCCTGTGAGGTTATGTGTTAAATTTTCCGTATGAAAACAGCCATATCCTGACATATCTCAAACATTATTTTTCCCCCAAAAGGTTTCCTGATTTACTTTGCTTACGGCATTCGACACAGCCTCGAGGGTAATTCACAGGATGAAGAAGAAGAAGATGATGACGATACTTATTCAGACAACATTAACGCACCAATGGAAGAGAAATATGCCATCCCAGCAAACGACCTTCACCAAAGGGACCTCAGTTTACCTTTCCTGTTCCACGAGAAGACGAGCGAGTGCTGAGCCCCGGGGGGGCGGAGCTGGCACCGCCTTCCTGCCCATATCCCACGTGGAGTGAACCGTGGCGGGGCGCTGTCACACGCTGGCGCGGCGCGAGCTTGCAGGCGTAGGTCACCCTAATTTATGCTCCCTCCTGTGGACTGCACCTCCTCAGGTGCCCGGGAAACCTTTTCCTGAGCTCTCTCTTCAGTATCGAGGTCCCCAAAATAGAGGGAGAGAGAGTGTGTGTAGATGTTGGGGCGGATGAGTGTTAAAAGTTGTTGGTGTTTTCCTGTCGCTGTGTCCTGTTTCCCAGTGCCGCCGGTGATCGGTGGCTTATACTACCTGTTCTGACATGCAGGGTTTCACTGAGAGGAAAGTGTTTGTACTTGCCCAGTGTGGGTGGGGACAGGACGCTTTTCTCTTTCAGGGTTCGTGAATGTCAATTTCGAATGTGCCAAAAATGTGATTCCCCCTCACCCTCACGGTGTCTATCACTGGTCAGGTGTAAGCGGTGAGCGTAAGGAAAGAGGCTCCTCTGCGAGGTGTCACCGCCAGCCGTGCAGGTAGTGCAGGTGTCTTTTCTACAAGGTATGACAGTTTGCCAGAACTTCAGCCAACAGCAGTGCATGCTTCTGCATGCCACAGGACGGGTGGCATTCTGCGTCTCCAGTGCCACCCCTCTGAATCCCATCTTCTTGGAGAAAAGTGGTCCTTACATAGGATGCTCTCCCCTCCTGGGAATGCCATTCCCCTTGACCCTTCCTGCTGGGAGGTGAAGGTGATCTCCACGGTCAGCCAGCTCCTGGAAAGGGGCAGTCTTGAAGCTGCTGGAACTTCAAAGGGTAGTTGGGTACCAAGCATCTGTGTTTCAAAAGTCACTTAAAATAAGCCAGGAGAGTCTCCCAGATCACACAGTTAGTAGAATGACTCAGACTTCTTTCCATTACTTAATAATCACAGCTTAGTTTTTTTAACCACGTCTGGCACAGAATTCACTCCTTTGTTTCTATTTTTATTTTGTCTTGTCCTAGATAGGAGAGGCTTTTAGCAAATGCTAATTTTTACTGTGTGCAAAGGAGGGGAAAAAAATGAATGGATATGAGAAAATTCCCCTACTCTGATATCAAAGTCTATCAGATATGAATCGGCATTTGACCGAATTTGGGGGGCTGGTATCTAATTTGCCTCCGGTGTTTCTTTTGGAAACATTTAGGGATGTTTTTCTCTCCCCAACCAAATAAATTGCTCAGTTTTTCTCATTATCATCTGTTTTTAAATGACCACATTAACGCTAGTAATTCAAGCTCCAGTATTATACAATAGCCCGTCAATGGTTGAGGAAAAACATGTTTGGTTAAATACATGATGATTTTAAATTTCAAGTTAAACAGTTCATCAAATTGAATTAAAACTATGTAATTACAGGCCTTTGTATATGAGTAAAGAATGTGTTTTTTATATGTAAGATTCCCTAATATATTATACATTATAGAGTTTGCTGACAGTGGACTGTCTACCTGCACTATGTTTTGCTTCTCAATGCAGTATTTTTCTTGCAAATCAGGAGGTTCACCAGATGAGGCCAAAAGCTAGAGACATACAGATGGGTTACATTCCCAGGATCCTTGTGGCGAACATTACTAAGCATACCACTTGACCAGATTAATTCGGAGGCAAGGAAAACATTCGTTTTCTGACAGCTCTTCCAAGAGATCAGTTAGTTTATGGATGCCTTTTAAAAAACAAGTTGTGATTGCTTCATAGAACCAGGAGTGTGTTGTGAGTCAATATCAAATAAACAAGTAGAAAGCCAGGGCTGCTGGCTGCTAGTGTTGAGCAACCCTGACTCAACTCAGTTCTGACATTCCAGTGTCCACGGTGCATGTGGCCAAGCCTGGCGCCCAGAAGTCTTGTAAGCCGGCGAGGAGGAGTTGGACAGGCAAGGGGTCAAATGTTTTCGTAAGGACCGTAGGTATAATCCTGGATCCTCAGTGTCACAGCAGCACGCTGAGAACCCTTTTCTTCTATAATCAGTTTAGAAGAGACTCTTCATACACATGAGGAGTTTTCATCTATGAAAATTTGAATCTCTATAATAGAATCTGCAACAAAGTCAAGAAATTTCTTTCACGCGTCCTAGGCAGCTAAAGCTCTTACGCCCCCTGTTCAGTTAGGATTAGAATCTAGTTCAAAGTTATTTTTCCACACTGAAACAATTGGCAAACACAAATATCTATGAAAAGATGCTTCGTCAGTGACTGCTTTTTTTTTTTTATGTGAAGACGCAAACAGGTGTGTGTGTGTGTATGTACATGTAAAGGCATTTACTTGTGTGGGGGTATGTATAGATATGTATTTCAAATGTCAGTGTGTAAGATGGGTTTATGGTGGGCTTTGGTAATGATATTTTTATGTGGATCAAAAACCTACTGATGTAGAGAAAATTTGTTTTGTATTGATAAAAATGCTTATATAAATTTTTAGGTTTTAAACTATTTTGAAATACCAAGCGATTTTATGTGTATAGTATTTTCTATAGATAGAGTCTTAGAAAGAGCTATTTATAATGTTTCCAATATGGAATCACTAAACTCTAGTGCATTACAGCAAGTGCTTTATAATATACCTTTCTGTTTCGTCTGCACCTCTTCTGACATACCTGTCTAGGTGTGTGTTTAGTAGGAAAAGCTGGAACTACCAGCTCTTTTACCACCTCTCTGTGGTGACGTTTGAATTCAGAACTTTTGAACAAAACATGGTTTTCACTTTCTTGGGATTACCAAAATGTTTTGTGTAGCTTTGACCATAATCAAGCTTATATGAAGTTCTCTCTAGAAATTAGTAAATTCATAGCATTTTTTTCTTAATTGTGTAAAAGCTTAATTTCTTTTTCTTTTTTACACTAGGAAATAAGCTTTCATCACATTTTCAGTGAGAAATTTCTCCATAATCGCACCTTTATTTTATACTCTTAAGTAAAAGAATGACTTGTGAATTACCATATAAAGACAACCCTACATTTAAGAAAGTGGTTAATGCAAACTCAAATTTAAAAACTACTTATGCAAAGAATTTACATAGAACCTTTGATAAATACTGAAATAGAGGTTGTTTAATTTTTCCCCATAGATACCTCAAGAAAACTAAGAACCGAGCATCGTTTGAGATATATATGTTAAAGAAAAGATAATGTTGATATGGAAAACTCTACTATTACTAACCATAGTTGATAGAAGATACCAATTTCAGAAATAACTTCCTTTGAAAGAAGAAAGGTTCTTTTTAAATTTTCTGAATAAAGGATTTTTAAAGAACTTTTTAAGTATTATCCAAAATATTGTCTAAGACCTGGGGGGTTGTGGGTAGTTGTCATGCATTTTGAATTAGAATCACTTCTTACCAGATTGTTTTCTACATGTATTTGAATGCTTCCAATACTGGTGATGGCAGCGAGAGCAGATTGCCCTTATCTCTTGGCTCTTACTCAGGGCAGTGCCATTTCTGGAATATTCAGAGAATACAAACTGTGGGATAAAACTGGGCCAAGATTCCATCTCTCCTTTCCCTGTGATATGTTTGTGGGTAGCCTGGTTTCTCTTGATAGGCTGCAAGCAACTTTTGCCACCCTCCTCAAGTACAATTTCTACAGGACTATTAAGGGTTATCTAAAATGTTTAGCCCTATCTTACAGATCATGGCAATTACTAATATGGGAATTATTATTTTTTAATCAACTGCTCTTTTTGCTAGTGTCAAAAGAGTCTTCATAAATTTTCTACTTTATGAAGTTCTTTAAAGTGCCCTAAAATGCCAAGGGAGAAAATAACCGAAGTTCGTGTAATGCCAACCGAGGTCACGTAGATGTGAAAATAAGGTTGCTTGACTTGGCTGTTTAGCTGAGGTTTTTTTTTTCACTGTATAATTGTATTTAAGCATTTTCGATGACTTTCTGGTTTCTGAACTTTCAGGTGATCTCTTGCCATGGTGGTTGGTTGCTGATGGTTTTCGCAGCATCTGTTATTGTTTATAGGATACTGATTTCAAATGTGTTCTGTTATGGTTCAATCCGATTGGCAACCCCCCTTGCTGGGAGCACTTTCCATCGCCGGGGCTGGTGACCCTGCCCGGAGCCCCTGACCACTGGCACCCCTCAAGAGAGAGAACCAGAACCCCAGGCTGGTTCCAGGGCCAGACTGGGCATCTGCAGCATCTCCTGTTGGGTTGGGGTCTTGGGGTAAAGGGGTAGGATAGGAAGTGAAAGCTTCAAAGGACAGTTAAGGAGGTTTGGGATCCTTCATTTTCAGCTCTGAATATCTCAGGAGAACATCGAGCTGAAAAAGAAGGACCGAGGCGCCTCAGTGCCTTGTGGAAGGGTTGGCTGCCCGCTAAGGTCCCTGCTGGGTCCCCGACAACCCTGGGTGCAGCGGGCACGGCTGAAGGCAGCTGGCAGAGGCCTCGTCCTGCCCGTGGGGCACTTTCCCTTGGTCCGTGGCAGCTTGATGGGCCTTTCACCTTCAGTTTTCCAGGAGGGGTGCCCAATGGTTTATTTTGTTACCATTGTACTTAAAAGATACTGCCGATAGGATCCAGAACCATACAGGAATACTGTTTGTGTAACAGCTGACAGATGTGTTAGATTTGTGCAGATGTAAAGGTTTTTTGTTGAGTAGGTAATTTTAAATTTCAATGTTTTTAATGCTAATCAGTGTTCTCTTTTTTTTGTATAAAATTGGATTATTTTTAGAATTTGTAATAAAAACTATCGCTGCTTTATAACTGTAAAATATGCTTTCTAATGTAACCATGTATTTTTAAAATAAATTTTAATAAGCCTTGTAATAATGGAGCATGTATAATGGAGCACATCTACCCAAAGCATACATTTCAGACTTATCTAATTTGAACTCCTTTTCACCTGGGGACCTCTGAAGCTTAGAAATATGGGATGGTCCAAATGGAGATGATTGTAAAGGATGCTTACCAGGGCGCTTACCATCTGCCATGTCACCGCCCCATCCTGTGGGACAAACGTGTCTCACACCCTCTATGCCCACGACACATTCCACAAAAGAATCAGTGGCTCCTGCAGCCCCGGGACTGCTTACCTGGAATCCTACCATGTCGACTGCCGCTTGATGCATCCTCTCTTTGAGGAGCTTCTTGCAGAGGAAAGCAAATCACAGCCTTTAGTCATTGGCGATCGGATTTGTCTAACCATGCCCATATAAGACTGCAAACACAATCCATAAATGCGTGTTGTGACCGCCCCACCAACGGGCCATTCCCTGTCTCCTTCTCCCTGGGCCTCCCTATTCCCTGAGACATGACGATATTGAAATTAGGTCAATTCACAAGCCTACCGTGGCCTCTCACGGCTCAAATGAAAGGAAGAGCCGAATGTGTTTCACTTAAAAGCTAGACATGATTAAGATTAGCAAGGAAGATGTGGCCAAAGCCAAGATAGGCTGCAAGTTCGGCTTCTTGTGCCAAACAGCCAAGTTTTGAATGCAAAGGCAAAATGTTTTAAGGAAATGAAAAGTGTTAGTTCAGTAAACATGAACGCTAAAGCAAAACGGCCTTACTGCTGTTCTGGAGAACGTTTCAGGGGTGTGGATGGAAGCTCGAGCCGTCTCCAACATTCCCAAGCCAAAGCCTACTCCAGAGCCCAACTCTTCAATTCTCTGATGGCTGAGAGAGGTGAGGAAGCTGCAGCAGAGAATTTTGAAGCCAGCAGGGGTAGGTTCATGAAATTTATGGAAAGAAGCCATTTCTGCAACATCGAAGTGCAAGAGGAAGCAGCAAGTGCTGATGTTGAATCTGCAGCAAGTTATCCAGATCTAAGGCAATTGATGAACCAATTTTCAATGTAGGCAAAACAGCCTTCTACTGGAAGACGATGCTATCGCTAGAGAGAGGTCAATTCCTGGTTTCAAAAGTCAGTGCTTCCTTGTCATTGTGAAAATCCTAGGGCCTTCAAGAATTGTGCTAATTTTTCCCTGTGCTCTCTAATGAAGCAACAACAGACGTGAGGACAGCACCTCTGTTTGCCACACAGTTGACTGGATACTTAAGCCCACTGGTGAGACCTACACTGCTCAGAACAAAGTTGCCTTTCAAAGTAATGACTGCTCATTGATAATGCGCCTGGTCCCCCAAGAGCTCGGACGGGGATGTACAGTGAGATTAGTGTTGTTTCCATGCCTGCCAATACAACATCCATTCTGCAGCCCCTTGACCAGGAGTCATTTCCTCCACCCCCACCCCCCAATGACTCATTCATCTATTTGCTTATTGCTTTTTGCTCATTGTTTGTTCATTGTCTGCTTGATTTTTTCTTTAGGAAGCACCAGGAACTGAACCTGGACCGTCCCATATGGGAGTTGGACACTCACCTGCTCGAGCCACATCCACTCCCTCAGGAGTCATCTTGACTTTCAAGTTTTACTCAAGAGTAAATTGAAAACCTGGAAAGGGTTCACCGTATGTGATGATTAGGTTCATGTGTCAACTTAGCCAGGCAATGGTGTCCAGAGTTTGGTCAAGCAAGCACTGGCCTAATTGTTCTGTGTGGATGTTTTGTGGACTTAAATCATGAGTGAGTTGATGGTATCTCTGGCTGATTACATCTAAAATCAACTGAGGAGGGAAACGGATGTGGCTCAACCAATTGGGGTCCGATCTACCATATAGGAGGTCCAGGGTTTGATGCCCAGGGCCTCCTGGTGAGGGCAAGCTGGCCCATGTGGTGAGCTGGTCCATGCAGGAATGCGGCCCCGTGCAGGAGTGTCGCCCTGCTTGGGAATGCCACCCTGCACGGGAAAGCCGCCCCACGCAGGAGTGCCGGCCAACTCGGAGAGCTGGCGCAGCAAGATGACGCAACAAGAGACACACAGGAGAGAAAAGAAGATGTAGGAGAATGGGAGCTGAGGTGGCTCAAGAGAGTAATCGCCTCTGTCCCACTCTGGAAGGTCCCAGGATCGGTTCCCGGAGCTGCCTAATGAGAATACAAGCAGACACAGAAAAACACACAGCGAATGGACACAGACAGCTGACAACCTGGGGAACGGCGGGGGGCTGGGGGGTGGAATAAATAAATCTTTTAAAAAAATAAAATCAACTGAGGAGATTGCCTTCAGCAATGAGAGATGTCTCATCCAATGAGAAGACCTAAAACAGGGTTCTTAACCATTTTTGTTCCATGCACCCCTTTGCCAGTCAGTGAAAACCACAGACCCCTTCTCTGAATGTAGGAGCAGAGTTTTATGACACTCAACACTGGCATGTCTTTAAATTTTAGGATTACTCAAAATTACATTTTACAACTTTCCCATAATTTCAGTACCAGATAACCTAATACAGTTCAACTTCTGATCGTTTTTAGCAAACATTTAGAAATTTGAGTTTTCTCACGGCATCATAAAACCATCTGTGCCATCCTTAGGAAACTTTTTGCAGGTAGTTATCCACTGCGCTCAGAACACAGTACATCAAAATAAAAATCATACCAAGTCCACACTATACTGTGTATTATAATAAATATATCACACTCGCACCAACATGCCCCCAAGAATAAAGCTTTTCTTGAATTTTCAATTCAGGCATCACAGACCCCCTGATCTTTGGGTCCCTGGTTAGGAACCCCTGCATTAGAAGGAGAAGTGATGATTTCAGCAGCCAGAAGAGAGCGTTTCCATCTCTTTGTCAGTCAGCATCTCTTGGGTAATGGATCACAACCTTCACTGGAGTTCTTCGCTTACAGTCTGCCCTCTGGAATTTGGACTCATGCATCCACACAGTCATGTTAGACAATTTAATAAAAAAACTCCTAATATTTACAGATAACTCCTGTTGACTCTGCTTCCCTAGAGAACCCTGACTAACAGATCATTCTAGATGCCACTGAGAACATTCGTGATTCCTGGGAGGTGGTCAAAATGGCAACATTAACGGGAGTTTGGAAGACGTTGATTCCAACATAGATGACTCTGAGGGGTCAAGACTTCAGTGGAGGAAGTAAATGCAGATGTGGTGGGAATAGCAAGAGAGCTACAATTAGATGTAGGGACTGACAGAAGAGGGGTTGCTTCTTATGGATGAGCAAAGGAAGTTTCTAGAGATGGAATCTACTGGTGGAGATGCTGTGAACACTGTTGAAATGACAAAGGATTAGAAACATCACATCAATTTAGCTGATACAGCAGGGGCACAGTTTGAGAGGACTGACACCAGTTTTGAAAGAAGTTCTACTGTGGGTAAAATGCTATCAAACACCATCACATGCTACAGGGAAATATTTCATGAAAGAGAGAGACAACTGATATGGCAAACCTCAAGGTTGTCCTCTTTTAGGAACTTGCCACAGCCACCCCACCTTTCAGCAACCACCACCCCGATCTGTCAGCAGCTGTCACCATGGAGGCAAAACCCTCCACCTGCAAAAAGATTATGATTTGTTGAAGGCTCAGATGATGGGTTGCATCTTCTAGCAACAAAGTATTTTTTAAATTAAGGTAAGTACATTGAACTTTTAGACATAATGCTATTGCACATGTAATAGACTACAGTAGAGTGTGTACATAATATTTATATGTCGGAAAACCAGAAAACCGTGTCATCGCTTTATTGCAATATTCGCTTCACTGCAGTGGACTGGAAACCAGTGATCTCTCTGAGGTGTACCCATACCCTGCAATCCAGGGTGGGGTCCACATCTCCGTGATGGCAACAGCTGATTTCCGGGCTCTGGGTCCTTGAACCCACATCAGCCACAGCCTTGCCAGGGTTCAGGCAAGTCTCCAGGCTGTCAGACACTCTCCCCACATGTCCACAGATGCCTGGTACTCCAGCTAGGACCAAGAGGTCACTGCCTGCTGGAAATCAGGCTTGAAATGCCACTGCTCTTGCAGCAGAACCCTTTACTTAAACTGGCACCCAGGCATGAGAGGTAGCAGATGCTTTCTAACACATGAGCACTTGGAGCAAGTAAGCAGGAGAACGCTAGTCGATGGGGGTTAGTTGAAGCAGGAGGGGGGCTGCCATTAGGTAAAGAAAAAGAGCAAAGGAAGGAGAGGTGGAGGGTCTTGAGTCAAGTGTCCTTTTCACACTATAGCTTCGGGTTGTCTCTCTTCCCCTTGTCCTTTAGAGGCTTTTGTAACTAAAGGACAGAAACATCTTTTAAAAGTAGACCAAGAGGAAGCGGCTGTGGCTCAATCAGTTGGGCTCCCGTCTACCGTATGGGAGACCCTGGGTTCACATCCCGGGGCCTCCTTGTGAAGGCAGGCTCGCCCGAACGCTGCAGAGAGCCGACCCGGCAAGGTGACCCAACAAAAAGGGAGACAAGCAAAAATACAGAAGTACACGCAGTGAATGGACAGAGAGCAGACGGCAGGCAAGCCACAAGGGGGACGGGGATAGACCAAGGTTCTGGATGTTTCTTGATAGGTGGCTCTGGGAGCATCAAAAACGTTTGGCATCTTTATTATTAAAAGGAGCTTTTTGTGCTAAATTTTAAAGTCTGCTCCTCCCCGGGAGGTAGTAGGTCTGTGCTTTGTCTTGTGCAGGGCCTGGCCTGGGGCCGAGGTCCCTTCCCGGCAGGCGGCTTTGCCCCTAACCCTCCCGGCAGTGGACAACCCCTGCCCACGGGTGGGAGGTGGGGGGTTCCCTGCCCCTCCAGTGGCCGGCGGCTTTGCCCCTGACCCTCCTGCAGCGGAGGGCCCCTGCCTGCAGTAGGAGGTGGCTTCCCGCCCTCCTCCAGTGGCACGTGGCCTCTGCCTGCTCTGGGAGGCGGCGCGGGAGCAGGCCAGCTCTCCCCTATGCACCACCGGAGGTTCGGGGGTGAGAGCTGCTGGCGGATTTGGACTCCACTTGGCACCTGAGGCTCCCAGGGTTCTCATGCCGCATGTGAGGAATCCAGCACAATTGCAGCTGTTTTCTTCTCACGCACTTCCGTGGCGGCTCCTCCTGCTGTCCTGGGAGGGTGACGCAGGCTGTGTTCTGTCCTGTCCATGCCCTTGCCGGGCGATCTCAGCTCGGTTCAAACCCAGGGCCTCCTGACCCGTGTGGTGAGCTGGCCCACACGTAGTGCTGATGTGCCAAGGAGTGCGGGGCCATGCAGGGGTGTCCCCCGCGTAGGGGAGCCCCACGTGCAAGGAGTGCGCCCCGTAAGGAGAGCTGCCCACGGCGAATAAGCACAGCCTGACGGGGAGTGGCTCCACCAGCAAAATGAGGCAGTAAGAAGACACAGATGCCCGGTGCCGCTGACAAGAATCCAAGAGAACACAGAAGAACACACAGCGAATGGACACAGAGAGCAGAAAAGGGGCGCGGGAAGGGAGGTGGGGAGGGGGATGAAATAAATTTTTAAAAATCTTAAAAAAAAAATAGGGGAGGGCGACAGGCGCTGCCTCTGAGTCCCTTTTCTGGCCCAGCTCCGTCTGGCCCACAGCCGAGTGTCGTCTAGGCAAAGGGGCGCACGAGCAAAGGCCCTGCGGCAGGCGCCCTCCGCGTGGCACCTCCGGCCCTCCCTGCCCGCAGAGGGCAGGCCGCGTCCACCCGCGAAGCACAGGGAGGCAGATGGCCTCGGGCTTGCCAGCGAGGGGAGGGCAGGCCCCGGGACTGGAGAGGGCCTTAGGAGCGGGTTCCCGGAGCGCTGAGGCCCCGCCGAGCGCCGTGCCGTCCGGGCAGCGCCGCTGAAGCGGGACCCGGTCCCCCGCGGGGCGACGTCGGTCACGCTGGCAGCGCGCGCGTCGCGGAGGGCGCGGAGCTTGGGGCGCGGCCCCTCGCCCTCCCTGCGCGCCCCTCCCCGCGCGCTTCCCGGCTCCGCCAGGCGGCAGCAGAGGAATTAAAAAAACCCAAAACCCTCCAACTTCCCCCCAAAGCGGGTTCGGCCTGGAGAGACGCGCTCCTCCGGCCCCGAACTGAAGATGCGGCTCTGGCTGTGGCTCGGGCTGCTGCTGGCGCCCCAGGCGCTGCACGACGGTGAGTGGCCGCCGCGGCCCGGGCCCCGCCGCGCTCCGGGGACCCCGCGCCCCCGGCTCGCCCCGCGCCCCCCGCGGGGTCTCCTGCGCGCCCCTCCCCGCCCCCCCTGCGAGCCCGGGCAGCGGGGGCCAGTCCTGGCGCGCACCCCCGCCTTGGGGCGCCCCGGAACCGCCCACCCTGCCCGCGCCCGCGCTGTCCACGTGTTGGGCCGGGAGGTGGCGCGGGAGCGGGGACCGCGCGCCCCGCCTCGCCCGGGACCTGCGCGCGGGAGGGGGGGGGGGCCCGAGCAGGCCCCGCTGCCCCCGCGTCCCGTCCGCGGGCCTGGCTCTGTCTCCCCGAGCTCGAATCCCGGGGGTCTGGCCGGGGCCCGGGCGGCCTGGGTGTGCATCCCGGGCACGAAGCCAACCCAGAGTCGCTCGGCCGCCAGGGGCGCGAGGAGGGGGGAAGGACGCTGGGCGCAGGGACCCCGCGCCCAGGTGCAGGGACCCCGCGCCCGGGGGAACGCGCGCGGCCCGGGCTCCCCTGCTGCAGGCGGAGGCGCGGGTGGGTTTTGAACCAGCGCTGCGCGCCCCACTCTGTACCAGCTGGAGTCCTGTGGACGCGGCACTTTCTCCCGGTGCATCCCGGGGTGCTCACGTGCCCCTTGCACTTCCCCTGCGGCAGCCGCGGTTTCTGCTCCGTTTGGGTGGAAAAGCAGCTCCTGCAGTTATGCAACCTGACCCGGGAGCCAGCTCCGCCGGGCCCGCATCCCAGCCCCTCCGCCATCCCGGCCAGCCCCTCTCCTTCCTGAGAAACGACAGGCACTTGCCAAAGAAGTAGCGCGCCCCGCTTCGCCAGGCCCAGGCCGGCCGCGGGCGGAGGCTGCGCCCCCCCGGTCTTCCCGCCGCGCAGGGGGACGTGGGGGCAGCGCTTCCGCCGGGGGCAGGGTTCGTCTCTGCCCAGGAGAAGCTGGCGTCAGTTCAGTGTGTAAAATGCAAGAGTGGAAACTCCTGGCAGGCCCTTGCTCGTGACTGTTGAAAGGACACGAAGCCATGCAGTGTTGGGCATCGTTCTTTTTTGAATAGGGCAGGAGGGGGCCAGACAAAATGGTTTCGGATAGCCGCTCAGTTTGTTCCCGAGTTTATCCAAGAGGCTGCGTCGGGGGCTCAGGAGAGAGCTTCGCCTCTGGCCTCCTGGATTCCCCCGGATGTGGCCCAGACCAGGTGAATGAGCTCACACATCTGTCTACATAAATCAAATAAACAAAGGATCTGGAACGTAGAGGGGCAACAGTTACGAGACAATAGGGAACGTTGAACACACTGAGTAATTTATAAGAAAGTAAACTTTGGGAGTGATAACAGCACTGTGGTTCTATTTTTCAATGTATATGTCTATCATGTTTACGGATGAAATGTCAAACCTCATGATTAGAAAAGTAAACCTGCCTCATGAAATCGTGCGAGTTTCCCTAAAGCTGATGAGAGCGTGTCTTCTGTTCTGCGCTGTGCCTGCGGCACGCGGGCCGAAGCCCTTCCCGGCAGATCGCCGCGGCAGGGCCAGCCCAGGGCGCAAACTGCAGGTGCTCAGCCAGCTTCCCCTACTGCTGCTTGGGTTTCCGGTCACATGGGGACGAAGCTTCCCTGCAGAGGCCCCGGACAGTGTGCTCACCCTCACCCAGGGGCGCTCCCGTGCCTGCTTTTAAAACGCTCTACGTGTTTAGAAGTAATGCTGTTTCTTCTCATGAAAAGCGGGAGCTGGCGCATACACAGTGTCCCTGTGGCAGGTGACCTCGGCATGAAGAGTTAAAACGTAGCCCAGGATCACGCCTGGAGTAGCCAGTTGCTCGCAGCACCTGACTGCCAGCGTTTGTGTGGCAAACGCATCACGGTGAGCATTGCCCTGGTGGCTGTTTTCACATTACAAGTGTCAAGCCACAGCCACTTACCAACTTTTGGTGATCTGCATATTTTCATCTGCATCAGGAAGGAACGATGAAGCATAAGCTCTGGTTTGTTACTGCTGTTTGTCTGAGCTCTGCTAGACCCGACCTTCAGGCTCATGGGGACTTCTTTTGGATCCCGTGGAAGCCGTTCTGTTTCTGGGAGACCAAAAGAGACTCAGTGACGGAGGGCCATCAGCCAGAGCCTGAGATGGTGGCAGTGGAACGCAGGCTCTCACCGCAACCCAAACCATTGTCGTGTGTCAGTTGATTCCTCGGAAAAAGAATAAAATTTAGTTTGGAGATCTTTACATTAAAGAAAGGACATCAGGGAAGCGGATGTGGCTCAACTGATAGAGCATCCACCTGCCACACAGGAGGTCCAGGGTTCAAATCCAGGGCCTCCTGACCCATGTGGTGAGCTGGCCCACGCGCAGTGCTGATGCGCACAAGGAGTGCCCTGCCATGCAGGGGTGTCCCCTTTGTAGGGGAGCCCCACGCGCAAGGAGTGCACCCCGTAAGGAGAGCCAACCTGCGCGAAAAAGGCACAGCCCCCCCTACCAGGAATGGTGCCGCACACACGGAGAGCTGACACAGCAAAAGAAGCGACATGGTTTCTTGGTGCCACTGACAAGAATAGAAGTGGGCACAGAAGAACACACAGCAAATGGACACAGAGAGCAGACAACGGCGGGGAAGGGGAGATAAATAAATAAAAATAAATCTTTAAAAGAAAAAAAGGATACCAAAGCATCTCATGGTTTAGCAGCGCGAATAGCGAGTGCTTGGAAGCTGCAGGTGTGGCCTTCATAGCCGTCTCCCGTCTTCAGGGCCAAGAAGAAGAAGACTTCGAGGGTGAGAGCAAGCAATGGAGATGCACCGGTTGGAGACGCGAACCATGTCCTGAGCGGGACGGTTCCCTGGACGAGGCCGTGGAGCCCTTGCCTGGTGGAGAAGTCAGATGGACAACGAGCAAGTGAAGACACCCCTCCGACCATGGTGGGTGGCGTGGCGTCCTTCCCCAGCGAGGGCTGCGGGTGCTGGGTGGAAGCCGAGGCCTGAGCATGGCTCAGGGACAGTGCCCTGCAGGCCAGGCGGGGGCTGCGCCCGCTCGGGGGAGGGGGACCTGTCTGGTGGCCAGGGTGGCTGAGGGACAACGAGGCGGGACAGAGGACATGAGGCCGGAAGAGAAACCGGGTCCAGCCTGTCGGCCGTGGAAGGCATGGAGGACATGGGCACGCCTTTGGGTTTTAGTCTGAATTAGGAGAAAGTCACAGAGGAGTACCTGCGGTCGGGTTTGTTTTCAAAGGTAGGATCAGGGTCCCATCTGGGGCGCTACTTTAAGGGTCTGGTGAAAAGCCACTGACCCGGCGCAGGCGCAGGTGTGGCATGATTTTTGAAGGCAGAGCAGGAGGGTCTGCTGTTGGACGGGACGTGCCTGGGCTGGAAGGCAAAGGTGGGCGTGGGCCCCGGGGCCTCTTGCCGAGCACCCCGAGGGCCAGAACCCTGGGGAGGAAGGCACCCAGGCCAGGGCTGCGCAGGGTGCTGAGAGGCCCGTTAGCCTGGCAGGGGGGCTGTCGAGTATTTCCGTCTGGAGTCGCCAGGAAGGGCAGGAGGGGTCCAGGTGTCGTCTAGCACACGACGGCACGGGCCACGGAAGTGTGGGGCCACACGTGGCCTGAGTAGGGCTGGCGGGCAGTGCAGGGACTGCAGTTCTGACGGGCAGGGGAGGAGGGTCTGCCCAAGAGGGCCTGAGAGGGGTGGTCAGTGCTGTGGGGGGAGCAGGGCGGTGTGTTCTGCTAACCCCCCAGGTGTTCCAGGAAACACGCCGAGTTAGGTCTTTCCCCGGGAAGGGAGGTAGTGAGCCTTACAAACACCTGCTGTAGGGAAATGGAAGGGTCTGGAAAGGGTCCAGAAAGGAAAGGCTCTTCTCCACGTTCATCTCCCCATTGTCGCTGCCTCCACCGTCTCAGTTTGTTCTTGAAAAATATTTTCCTTTGGGGTATGTGATAACAGTTTATTTAATTACTGGGGGAACCCCTGAGCTACAACTATTATAACTCAGCAAATTTAAAGTGTGTGTTTTGATGCTATCCTCAGGACTGGCCTTTCCCACTGATTGCCCATCAGGGAGCAAAAAACCCAGCCACCGCTCTCTGACGTTAATGACTGTGCTTAACATGCAATCCTTATCTAACCAGAAGCCGATGACACGTCTAAGGAATGAATTTTCTCCTCCAACACAATTGTGCAGACTTAGAGGTCAGTAGTCAGGCCATCTTGATGGAATTAGGATTGGCGTCAGCACCCTCAGATGATGGTGAGGGATTGCAGTGCTTTGTCCTGCTTCCTTTTGGCTTTGTAACCTTCGTCTACTCCTCTTGGAGATGTGCTCTTGAGTAGCCTCTCCTTGTTTGGGGATTCTGTCGTGTGCCTTGGAACAGCATCTCTGGCACTTCCAGGAGAGCTGTGCTTTCATACCCAGCATCGAGTTTTCTGTTTGATTTGGAACTCCTTGTCAAAGGCCAGGGCAGTTCTAACCAAGAATCCACTTACAGCGGTGCTGTGCCTACGGTTTGTGGAAATAAAATGAAACCACAAAATAAGCTGATCTCTAAGTGAATAGAGGCAGTGGGATAAATCAGAAAAAACTCTAGTCTTGGGGTCAAAGGTCTGGCGTTCCCTGCCTTCTTGGTGACCTGGGGGTAGATGCTAGTAAGCATCTGTGACCTCCAGTTTTTCACCTGTAACTTAGAAAGAATAATAGCTGTCTGCCTCCATCACAGATTTATCGTGGAGCTCATATGAGAAAGCATCCACAAACCCACGGGTAGTTCTTGGCATTTACCAGGGATCAGACACTCTTCTTGGCATTTTAAACATGTTAACTCATTTGATCCCCACAACAGTCCATGCGGCAGGTGTTATAAATGCAGCCCCCTCGATCCATATGAGAAGGCAGGGGCAGAGAGAGGCTAAGGAACTCTCCCAAGATCACATGACTACTAAGGAGCAGACCCGTGACCTGCAATCAGTAAAAGTATCTGGTGGTTTTTGCATCTGTCACATTTCTCTTTAAATATACTATGTGTTAGCCTCAAAAGTGTAATGGAGCCCCTCCCCCCAGTCAAGACAGCAGAACGATAGGCTTCAGGGCTCTGTACCCGTACTGGGGCTTTGAAGAGCCCTCAGGAACTGGCAAAAACACCTTTTCCAAGGGTCCAGAAAATAATCAAAGAACTGGAGTAGCAGGGTGAGCGCCAGATTAAGAGAAAGGCTGTTAAAAGCAGTAGGATCTAGTGGCACCCTAGCTGGCCCTTTCCCACCCCAGCCAGCTGTGTGTGGAGCCAGTGCATGCTGCCAGTGTGGACCCAGGCCCTAATTCCAGAGGGAGCTTGCATGTCTGGCCATGTCTGTCTGCTATGGCCTGAGGGACTGTGTCCCAGGACTTGCCCTGCATTTAGAAGGTGGCTAACAGAATAATGTGGAGAGCAGGCAAGTCTGGTGACCTGGGGCATGGGAGGGCAGCTGTAGGGCACAGAGCATAGGGCCTGGGACCCTGAGGAAACTGCTTCCCAGGGAAGAGGAGAGATTTGCATCCATGTAAATGGAAGAATTCCTAGGGCCAAATGCACAATCCCAAGACAAGAGGCATTTATAGAAAGGACCAGGAAGGCCCTGTGCTTTGGCCTGGAGCTATTCTTTAAACTCATTGATTGGATAACTTCTGGATGACAGCCCTCACTCAGGTCAATCTACAAAGACTGAACTGGGAAAGGCATTTTCTCCTCCTCCTCCTCTTCCTCTTCTCCTCTACCTCCTCCTCCTCTACCTCTTCTCCTGGCATTCAAGGAAAGCTCTGTCATGAAACTAGCTGGATACAATGTAATGAACTGACACTTTAGAGTCTAAATTCCAGTGATGCATTAAAATGTCCAGCTTTTAACAGGAGATTACAGAACATATAAAGAAACAAGGAGGGATGGCCAAGGCAAAGGAGAAGATTAAAGCATTAAAAACCATCAATGAGGAGGATCAGACCTGGGACATTCCAGACAAAGACCTTTTAAAAAATGGTCCTAATTATGTTCAAAGAGCTAAAGGAAAATATGGACAGGAAACTAAAGGAAATTAGGAAAATGACAGATGACTACAAAGAGAATATCAGTAGAGGGATGGAAATTATGAAAAGTAATCAAACCAAGCTGAAGACCATAGTAACAAATCAAAAATTGCCTAGAGAGTTTCAATAGCAGACTGGAGCTGGCAGAAGAAAGAATCAGTGAACTTGAATATAAGACCATTGACATCATCCAGTGTGAGGAACAGAAGGAAGAAAGAATGAAGAAAAGTGAACAGAGCCTGAGGAGCCTGTGGGGTCCATCAAGCATATCAGTATATGCATTGTGGGAGTTTCAAAAGAGAAGAAAGAGAGAAAGGGGCAGAGAGTATATTCAAAGAAATAATGGCTGAAAAAACCCCAAATTTAATGAAAGACATGAATATACAAATGCAAGATACTAAATGAACTCAGAACAGAATAAGCATAAATAGAACCACACTGTGCCATGTTATAATCAAACTCTCAAATGCCAAAGATAGAGAATTCTGGAAGCTGCAAGAGAGTAGCAACATGCCACATAAAAGGGAGCCTCAAAAAAGATTAAGTGCTGATTTTTCATCAGAAATCATGGAGGCAAGAGAGCAGTGGGAAGATGTATTTAAGTGCTAAAGCAAAAAATTGCCCACCAATAATTCTATATCTGGCAAAACTGTCTTTCAAAAATGAGGGCGGGATTAAGGCATTCCCAGATAGACAAAAGTTGAGGGAGTTTTCCACCCTAGAGCAGCCCTACAAGAAATGCTAACGGGGGTTTTCTACAGATTGAGAGCGAAGGGCACTAGACAGTTGACTGAAAGCACGCGAAGAAATAGAGATCTCAAAGATAATGACATGAGTCACTACACACACCAGTACTATTGTATTTTTGGGTTATAACTCCACTTTTTATTTCCTATAGGATTTAAAAGGCAAATGCATAAAATGTAATGCTAAATCGGAGATTTGGGACTTGTGTCTTATTCTGTAATTTTTGAGAAGAACTGCATGCAGGTGCAAAAGTTGAGAGTTATAGGAACATGGTTTATGTCTGTTACTGAAGTTAAGTTGGTATCAAAGTAAATGAGATTGTTATAGATTTAGGATGTTAAATTTAAGCCCCATGGTAACCACCCAGAAAATACCAGAGACTGTACAAACTCATAGAGACAGAAAGGAGAGTACAGGGCACCAGGAGTGGGGACCCGTGTCCTGGGGAGTTAAAGCAAAATGAGCGTAGGGTTTGTGTCTGGGGTGAATGGAAAGTTCTAGTAGTGGAGGACGGCATGGGTACTGCAACACCGTGAATGCCGTTCATTCCACTCAGTGGTATGCTGGGGAGGGGGTGGGGTGGGAAGATTCATGTTGACTATGTCTCCACAATTTAAAAAAAAGAAGAGTGAGAAACAAGAGACAATGACAATGACATGCCATCCATGACACTGGATGGGCTCTAAGCAAGGAGGAGAAAAGCTTGAAGGGGCATTATTGAGATATAAGAAAAAATGGAATATAGAATGTAAGCTTATATCAATGTTAAATTTCTTGAACTTGATAACTGCACTTAAGGTGATTACTTAAGTGAATGTTCTTGTTCTTAGGAAATGTACACGCAAGTATTATGGGCTCCAGCGGTCTGATGTGTGCAGCCTGTTCTCAAATGTGTGTATGTGTGTGTGAGAGAGAGAGAATGGTATGGCAAATGTGGCAAAATGTTAAAATCGGTGGATATGGGTATGGGGTGGTAGGGGTAGGATGGAATTCACCGTGTGGGGTTTGTATTATTTTTGCAATTGTCTTGTAAGTTTGAAATTATTTCAAAGTAAAGAGTTAAAACAAATGAAAAAAGAAATGACAAAAAGGTAAGAGTAATGGACTTTCCTGTTTATTTATCTCCAGTACAGTTCCTGATATCTCTAGGATATAGCTGACGTATTAGGTAGAGGAGCCCCAGTCTTTAGAAGAGTTAGACGTGGCCCTTGGGGTCACTGCGGCCAGGACGTGTGGTGTCTGTGGGTGCTCAGCGCCTGCTTTATCTGAGCGTTGTTACTAGTCACACCAGGGACCATTTCCACGGCCAGGCTGCTGGACCGCCCTGGGGGCCGCAGAGTCGGTTTGGTCAAAGCTCAGGTTGATTTCGGGGGTAACAGCAGCTCTCTGCATGGGCCACATGCTTGGCTGGCAGATCTAAAGTTCCTAGGCCCGCCACGCGGGAACAGTGGCTGCTCAGACCCGCTGCGCCGTGGCCTCAGTGCCACCCGCTCTGCAGGTGGCTGGTGTCCTCGCTGCCACCTGGCTTCCTGTGCTACGATGAAGAAGGCTGCTCGGCGATGAACACACCGAGTTAGCCACAGCCACGGGCCAGATGCCCGTCAGCACCACGGGCACGGCGTGACAACATGTTCATGGGCCCGGGTTCTTTTATTTCCTAGCTTGAGGAAAATGTCTTTTTTTGCACGATTGCAAAACCGAGGCTCCCGCATCGCAGTTGCCGCTGCTGGAAGAGCTTTCCTCGGCCGCTTCCAACCTGTTCCTGATGGCTACAAGGCGTCCCCCTCTGGCAGGTTGGGGGCCTGTGCAGGAGCCCCCCGTCTTCCCTCGTCCATCATTTAGACCCACAGGGGCAGCTAAACTAAGAGCAGGGTCCATGCAGGACTTGGCCAGGGGCAGCTGAGCGGCAGATACTGGGGACGCAGGTTCAAGTACGTAACTACCCGCTGGAAGGACTAAGCTCAGCAGGGCCCGTGGCCCACAGGGACGGGCCAGAGGAAGGATGGGAAGTAACAGGACACTCGAGGCCAGGAGGAGACAGAGGGGTCACCACTGGCTCCGGGGTCCTGGGAAAGAGAGCCGGGCTCGGGGGCCAGGGGAGTCAGCGGCCCCGGGATGGAGGCTGATGGGAGCTGCTGGCCTGGGCTCCCAGGGGGAGGCTGGTTCCAGAGGCCAGGGCAGGCTGACCTGCGAGTGGAGGCTCCGATTTCAAGGTCAAAGGGCAACACACAAAGAAAATTCATCCTTATGCAGTTGTGTCCAAATCAGCTGAGTTTTTTATTGTTTTTCTCCTGATTGATCACATTTCCCTGTTTTATATAAATGCCTCGTGACTCCTGGTTTGTCGCTTGTTTACTCAAGTTGCGTCCAGGATGCTTCTCTGCATTGAGGGAAATGAGCACTGGAATGGGAGTCAGGAGGTCTGAGTTCACTTTCTGCATCCTAGAACTACCTGCTGCGTCACTTTTGTGCAATTTTTTTTAGGAGGTACTAGGAATTGAACCCAGGACCTCGTGCATAGGAAGCAGGCATTCGATCCCTGAGCTGCATCAGCCCCCAAAGAGCGTGGGTTCTTTCTTTTGTTTGTTTCTTTTTAGGAGGTACCGGGATTGAACCTGAGACCTGGTACATGGGGAGCAGGCGCTCAACCGCTTGAGCTACATCCGTCCGCTGTGCAATGTATTTACCTCTTCAAGACCTCCTTTACTTTTTAATCTAAAAAATGAGGGCTTCAGCTAAATGTCCAAGGATCCTGTAAGTGTGGGCCTTTTGGAATGTCATAGACAGATATCACGGTAGCCTTTGAGCTTACGCAGACAGGTGGGGAAACTGAAAACCTTTTGGTCTCCCTTTCACTTGCCAGGTGAACACACCTGCTGGCTGTGAGGCCGTGGTGGCTAGCTGAGGACAGGGGGATGGGAACAGCCTGCTTTGTGTGTCGGCAAATGGGAACAGCCTGCTTTGGGGTGTGTCCGTACAGACGTTTAAAATATTAATAAAACCAGCTAAAAGTAGGTCAGCTTTTTCTTGTCAGCATTTGCCAGCAGTTCTCAGGGGTGGCGGTGACTAAATACTCCTCCCTCCAAAATATTTGTTGGGCTACGTCTAAACCCTTGCTGTGGTTACGGTCGGGTTTTAATCATTTGTGTGTCAGATTTAAGTTTGCCCCACTTGCTGTGCTCATCCTTTAATAAACATTACGTTCCACGTGCACGTGTCGCCTCCTTCATTCTGAGGGCTCGCGACGGCTCCGAGTCCCTTGGGTGCTCTTCCAACCTGCCGGTTGTCGTTTAAGCAGTAAATTCAAAATAAGCACGATAGCGTAGCGCCTGCGCAGGCAGAACCAGTTTTCTTTCGTCATTCCGTGTGGCCACTTGGGGATGCTGAGACAGTGTGAATGAACTCTAAGGAGTAATATTTTTGTTTGGTAAGTATAAATTCTAGTTCATATCTGAAATATCGTATTGAACTTGAAACATATCTTTGAAGCTAAAATATATTTCTTTTTTTTTTTGAGGTACCGGGGCCAGGGATTGAACCTGGGACCTTGTATATGGGAAGCCGGCGCTCACCACTGAGCCGCATCAGCTTCCCATATTCCTTTTTGATGATTAATTGCTTTAAACCTAAAGAATGTATCAAGAAAATAAGTCTGACGTGATCATGACCGAAAACAGCTTTGACACAGAGGAGGGGACTTAGAAATGGGGGCCTCGGGGGGTCGGACGCCCCGGGGTGCCCCTGCTGTCGCCCACTGTTCTCTCCTCGTGTCTGTGCTAGTGGCCGGCCAGCACCCGCCCAAGAGCCTGCGGCCGAAGGAGCCGGGCGAGAACAAGATCAAGCCCGCCGGCAAGAGGGTGAAGCCCAAGGCGCCTCGCGGGAAGGACGGGGAGGCCCCCGACGGCACCCCCAAGGCGCCGTCCATCATGGTGCAGGTGGTGGACAGGGGCCGCTTCCAGAAGCCCGACGCCACCCTGAGCCTGGCGGCCGGACAGAGCGTGGAGCTGCGCTGCAAGGGCGCCCGCATTGGCTGGAGCTACCCCGCGTACCTGGACACCTTCAGGGACGCGCGCCTCAGGTGAGTGCTGCAGGGGCTCGGTGTCCCCCCGTCAGCTCGCGCCCCTTCCCACGCCCACGGGTCACGCTCCTCGGTTACAGAAACCGAAGCTCGCGGAGCGAAAGGCATCGATTTCGTTTCTTCACCCACTTCAGGGAAATATTGCAAACCCTGTCAACATTGGCCAAGAGCTGAATTTTATAGGAAATCGTATGACAAATAGTTGAAACTGGGCTGCGTTGATATTGCCGGTTAAAATTCATATTATGGGGAAAAGTGAGGCTTAAAGTTTTATGCTGTTTTTTGTGTTTTTTTAAAAGATTTATTTATTTATTTCTCTCCCCGCTCCCCAGTTGTCTGTTCTCTGTGCCCACTTGCTGTGTGTCCTTCTGTGACCGCTTCTATCCTTATCAGCGGCACCGGGAATCTGTGTTTCTTTTTGTTGTGTCATCTTGCTGTGTCAGCTCTCCATGTGTGCGGCGCCATTCCTGGGCAGGCTGCACTTTCTTTCGCGCTGGGCGGCTCTCCTTACGGGGCGCACTCCTTGCACATGGGGCTCCCCTACGCGGGGGACACCCCTGTGTGGCATGGCACTCCTTGCGCGCATCAGCACTGCGCATGGGCCAGCTGCACACGGGTCAAGGAGGCCCGGGGCTTGAACCATGGACCTCCCAGGTGTTAGATGGACACCCTGTCCACTGGGTCAAGCCCGCTTCCCTTGTGCTGTTTTTAAAGTAATCCGCAGGAGGGCTGGGCTGGCCTCTTGGAGTGGCCCGTGCATTCCTGGACTAGACCAGCCTCGGCTGCTTCTGACCGCCCGGCGCTCCTGGTCCCTTTTGCGCCTTGACTGTCGGGCTTCGCGCTGAGGGTCCTCGGTGGTGAGGAGACCCTCGGCTGCTCACCTTTGAGTGAGGGCCTTCGGGCGCGCGGTTGAGGTGATGATTTGGGGAGCTGCGACCAGCAAGGGGGGCGTCCGCAGCGCTGACTGGGGGCTGAGACCCCTGCGTGGCCCTGGGAGCCCCTCCACGCCGTGGGTGTCACTTCCTCAGGCGTGCAATGAGGGGAATGGGCTGCTGATGCCAGGACCCTCTCCAGCTCTACCTTCCCATGGCCGAGGCTGTCACAGTACAGGGCATTGTCTTTTGGGACATCTGGAGCGAGAGAGAAAGCAGGTGGCAACCCGGCACGGCAAACCCAGCTTGTGCAGCCCCGACACCCGTTTCCTCACGACCAGCAGCCTCTCCCTCTCTCTGTCACTTCCGATCCAAAAATCAGGAGAAGTCAACCCAGCCTTCTTGGGGGCCTGCAGTGGGTCCTCTTTCTCTTTCTTTCTTTTTTTTAAAGATGTGTTTATCATACACACATGTCCATTTGTTTGTGGTCACTGTCTGCTCTCTGTGTCCATATGCAGTGTGCTCTCTGTGTCTGCTCGTCTTCTCTTTAGGAGGCACCAGGAACTGAACCTGGGACCTCCCGTGGGGGAGAGAGGCATTCAATCACCTGAGCGCCCTCAGCTCCCTGGTTTGTTGTGCTTCTCATTGTCTTTCCTCTTTGTGTCTCTTTTTGTTGCATCATATTGTTGCATCACCTTGTTGCGTCATCTTGTTGCATCAGCTCACCTGCCTGCTGTGCCAACTTGCCTTCTCCAGGAGGCACTGGGAACTGAACCCAGGACCTTCCATGTGGGAGGCAGGAGCCCAATCTCCTGAGCCACATCTGCTTCCCTCGTCTCTCTCTCGAGTACTGCGGTATTCAGTGCCTGGGCTGGCCCCCCTCCTGTCCCCGCAGGGCAGCTAGAGAGGTTTACAGCGGGCAGAGCTGGTCCCTGGGCTAATGCCCCGCGTTTCCACGGGAACCCACACCCAGGTCCTGCCCCACTCTCTGGGGCGAGCCTCTGCTTCACCCGTGAGGCTCGAAGGCGCCAGGCTCGTGGGGTCTTCTCGCCCCCCTCACCCGCCTGGCATCGGCCAGGGTGCCACGGGCCCTGGGAACCCCACGTGGGCCATTGCCAGGTACGCGCCCCTCTGGTGCCAGGGCTTCCTTCACACTTATAACTACTCTAAAAAGTCGGTGTTTCCCCTGGGATGGCTGAGAGCGCGGCGTTTCGCTTTATTGAACAGCTGACTGGTGCCCTTCTCCCTCTCGCC
Source organism: Dasypus novemcinctus (assembly GCF_030445035.2). Lineage (NCBI taxonomy): Eukaryota > Metazoa > Chordata > Mammalia > Cingulata > Dasypodidae > Dasypus > Dasypus novemcinctus. The sequence goes on along the minus strand of NC_080701.1, from coordinate 5,267,996 downwards.
CCGTGTGCTTGTGCTTTCTCACGCACCCCCTGGAGAATGAAAACCGGGAACGCGTGGGTGAGTCGGCTCCGTCCAGGCGCGTCTGTGAAAACTCTTCCCGTTTCTGTTCTGATCACTCCCCCCGGCTTCACGGGCCGTGACGGGGGCCGTTCTTAAGGGTTGCTGGGCTGGGCTGGGAGAGGAGGGCGGGAAAAGTCTGGAAAGATTTACAACCATATACATTTTAGAGGACCTGATTGGCCAAAATCAGGTCTACCCACTTTTTTTCACAAACCGGAATTGCTCTACTTTAAATCATTCGGAACATTTAGGTTTTGACTCACACAAGGTACTGTATCCTCATGCTTGAAGACTTAGTATTTTCTAGGAGAATTTTCAGTTTTATTAGCCAAAATAGGTTAGACGCTATCCCAAGGACTCAGAGTGAACTGAGAACGAGCCTGAATTGAGCAGAAATATGCCGGATTGGGAAAAAAACAAATTTGGCTTCTTAATATTAAATAGTATCCATTGAAAGCACAGTAAGGGCCTTATGAGGAAGCAAAGACGGATGTGGGCGCCCGAGGAACTTACCAAAAATGTGAAAAATGTGAAAACCCTCTAGCCAAGAGAATCACGGTTTATTTGGCTGCAGAGACTCCACCAGCGGCCTCCGGCCTCCTTCCAGGAGCATGGCTCTTTGGGTGGAGGCGACGTTTTCATCTGCGTGTTCTTTTCCTGCGTGTTCTTTTCCAGTGCCCGGGCAGCTCTGGGGCTGGAAGTGTCCCAGGTGTGCTGCCAGCCAAGCCTGGCAGTTTTAACCAATACTGGTAGCTTTATGGAACTTAGTTCACAGGTTGCCACTTTCGCCCCAAGTTAACCTCCTGACCACGGCATCTGTCCCCACTGAGCTGGGAGACGCTCCTTGCCACTGATCTACAAAAGCAGGCCACCCAAAGGGGTGAAGCATGACGAAGAAAGAGGGGTAATGAGCCCGAAGCGCCCCAGGGAAGTGAAACAGGCTCGGAGGAGAGAGGGAGACGGATGCGCCTGTTTCTCCCAGGGTCCCTGGACGCTGGCAGTGTGCTAGTCACCCACCCTACTTGAAGGAGTTAGTGGGGTTGGCTATATTCGTATCGGCACAAGACTTCCTGGTAAATGGCTGCAGTGTTTTACCAGTGTCCCGTTTTGAAGCTTTTTGTGAATCTCAGGAAAGATCCTGCTCTTGAGAAGCTGCGGCCTGCCTTGGGTGAGGCGCCCCTGGCTGGATGCAGCTGGGGCCTTCGACTGGGTGCCTTTAGCAGGACAGGCGCTGGGGGTTCCCCGGCTGGAGCCCCGGATCTCAGAGGATGGAGAGCACAGGGAGACCCCGACAGGCTGGGATCCGGAGGAAGCGGCTCTCAGCTGGAGAGCGGCGCCCGCCTGCCTGGTAGCCGCAGCCGGGCGTCGCCTCGCCCGGTGGCCGGAGCCCGGAGCCACAGCCGGCCTCCCCTGACGCGGCAGCCGGGCGATGCCAAGGTTTGGACGTTTCCACAGCCTCAGAACTATAAGATTTTACCCTAGAAAATCCCCATGGTGAAAGCCAACCCATTTCTGGTATTTTGCATCGACAGCCTTTAGCAAGCTAAAACAACCAAGAAAGGAAAATTCACGTTGCCCCAGTATAATGTGATCCCTCTCTGGGAGTGAAGGATGCAGAAATCCATCCGTGCCCGCTGGTTTTCCAACAGGTGTGTTAGCCCTGGCCCTGCCGGTCTCGTAGACTATAAAAACGAGAGGGTTAGTCACAGTGGTCTCTAAGAATCTTTCCACAGATGATTGTGGAAAAAGGTGTTTTCAAGCAATGGTGCAGTAAATGTGAAATATAAACACCTTAAAAAGAATTAAAACGAAACGTCAATTCTTTATAAAGTTTGTTAAATTAATGAATGGAAGTATACAGACAAATATTTACAACTTGTATTTACAAAGCACCCCTGGTATTTTTAACTAGGCGTTATTTCATGTATTTTTTACACAGCTTCTATTTACGGTTTACCTATTTTCCAGTGTATTAAGAATGCAATGAATAGCATTGCTTCTTAGCTGTTTCCCAGGATATGTGTGGCTCTTTGAGAAGCTTTTGCTCTTGTCAGTAGTGCAACTCTAAATATTTTCGTATATAACTTGACAACACTGAGAGCAAGAATACTTTAATTTCCTCTGCCGAATCATAAGAAGGCATGTGCGGCTTGTATTTTCCTTCCAGGAATGTAAAGAGGGGGCTTTGGGGGGAGGCAGAGCTGGTGTGGATCTGCCTCCACCACCGGCGAGCAGGGGGATCTCTGGCGGGCCACCCCTTGGCCCCCTGGAACCCTGCTTCCTCCATGGACGACGGGGATAGTATCACCGTGCCCGGTGCTGCCCACACAGTGCCCGCCGTGGCGGCGTTCAGTGCGCTGTGACTAATTGTGACTAGGCAGAGCCTGTTCCTCCAGCACAATGACCAAGTGACTTTTTGGGGGCGATTGATTCTGACCCAGACCACCACAAACCAGGGCGCCGTGCGCAGCCCTGTGGCTTCTCGCACCGCGCTCCGAGAAGCTGGCACGCGTCTTTCTTTAATCGGTCCTTTGTCATCCGGGGTCTGCCCCAGTCTCCCCCCCCACAAAAGAGGAAGCCCTTGTCTGGTTGATCGTCTGCTGCCCAGCAGCTGGTGTGTGACACGCGCCGGACCTCGGAAAGGTTTTGGCTTCGCCGGGGGCTTCGTGACCCCAAGAAAGTCAGCTTCTCTGTGGGTCCCTTCCCTGGACACGGCAGGGTAATTACTCAGGGCCCATGTGTACCCTGTACAGGGGGGAGGAGGTCTGCCCGGCAAACAAATGCCTAAATGTATGTGACGTCCGTGCAGCTGTGCACCTGCCTCCCCCACTGTCACAGAGCTCGGCGTGGTGGAGCTCATGGGGCCGAGCGCGCTTCACTCACGCTGCCCTTTTGTCTTTCTGGCCCTTCTGTCTTCCTTCTCTTTCTGTTTATCTTAGATTCTAAAGTCTGTCATTGCTACCACACTCTTTTTTTCCATTCAAATTAAAAAATAATAACAGGAAAAGGCAGCTCAACAAGTTATGGAAGCATTACTCCTAAAAAATTCTGCTCAGGCACGTTTAGTGCATCTTTTTTTTTTTTTTTTTTTTTAAGATTTATTTATTTATTTAATTTCCCCCCCTCCCCTGGTTGTCTGTTCTCTGTGTCTATTTGCTGCGTCTTGTTTCTTTGTCCGCTTCTGTTGTCGTCAGCGGCACGGGAAGTGTGGGCGGCGCCATTCCTGGGCAGGCTGCTCTTTCTTTTCACGCTGGGCGGCTTTTCCTCACGGGCGCACTCCTTGCGCGTGGGGCTCCCCCACGCGGGGGACACCCTTGCGTGGCAGGGCACTCCTTGCACGCATCAGCACTGCGCACGGCCAGCTCCACACGGGTCAAGGAGGCCCGGGGTTTGAACCGCGGACCTCCCATATGGTAGACGGACGCCCTAACCACTGGGCCAAAGTCCGTTTCTTATTCCAACTACGAACTACAACTACAACTACTCACTCAGTTGTTCCTCTAGAGTTCAGAAAGATGAACACAGATTAGTTAAAAGACATTGTCAAGGTCTCCTTATTAATGAAAAAAAATGAATAAGAGAATAAAATGCTCAACCATATTCATATTTCACGAAACTTTTTTCTGGCCTTTAGCACTAATATAGTTACCAACTTTGCTTTTGCTGCAAAACATTGAAATGTTTTTAACTATAGTCTATAAATTACATTAGTTATATTTTCCCCATGTATGACCACATTCTTAAAACCTTGTAGTGGAACATTCCTGTATTTATATTAAGCACAGTCCTCCTCTACTGCCAGAAGCATTGCTCTACATTCCCTGTATTTTCCTCCAGCTGTGCTCCAACTAACAATCTCTGTAGACTATTCATTTCAGCCACAAAACATCCATAAATCTGTCTAATTTTTTTAGCTCCTACTTGTCAACCCAAAGCTACACACAGATATGGTCAATCTTAAGAGAAATATGTATACTAGTCACTTTTGACTGGAGATATTATTCCTGTGTTTTCTATATCATTTCTTAAAAAATTGTATACCTGCTACTTTCATGTTTTCTCTGCTTATTCTCAACTTCTTTAGCCTTGAGTCCTTTCCAGAATGTATTATGATTAATTTTTCTCATCCTCTTCAAATAGTCTCTTCTTTGACTTGATAACAATACCGTGTTGATTTTCCTGTCTTTAGGATTCATTTCTATTGATGGCTCCACTCCTGCTAATGATTCATATGGACTGTTTCAAAGGCCTGTCATCAGATCATTCCTCCTTCTCTTTCACTCAGATCTCATTTACTTCAATAGTTCCAACTATGATCTTCAGATGATTAGATAAATGTTCCTCTTTAAATCCCAGATTTCCTTTTATTTTTAGTAACTGAATTTCCCTTTATTTTTAAAAAATTTTAAAAATTAATAGAACACAACGAATGTTACATTAAAAAACATAAAAAAACAAAAAACGTAAGAGGTTCCCATATAACCCACTCCCCACTCCCCACCACATCATTTTTGTAAATTGTATTTTTTTGAAGATATACACATCACAAAAAAACTGTTTCACTAAAAAAATAAGAGGTTCGTGTATACCCCCACCCCCACCCCACTCCTCCCACACCAACCTCCCTCGTCATTGTGGCACACTCATCGCACTCAGTGAACACATTTTGGGACACTGCTGCACTACATAGGTGCTAGTTTATCCTGTAGTTCACACTCTCCCCCAATACATTCAGTGGGTTATGGCAGGATATATGAAGTCCAGCATCAGACCCTGCAATATCGTTAAGGACAACTCAAAATCCCAAAAATGCCCCCACATCACATCTCTTCTTCCCTCTCCCTGCCCTCAGCAACTACTGATGCTAAAATTTCTTCTATTACTCGTCACAATAGTTTTACAGTAGAATATCAGTAAGTCCACTCTAGTGTATATTTTATTCCTCCGTTCTGTGGACCCTGGGACAGCGATGTCCCCTTCACCTCTAGATCAAGAGGGGGCTTAGATTCCACATGATGATGGATGCAATTCCTTTGCTTACAGTTGTACCAGATTTCCTTTTTGATCTCTGTTACCTAATTATACTTGCCATCTGGTCATCCCTAATTGGATTTACCACAAACTCAGGAACATATATTTGTTTAATACAACAAACTTTTTTCCCTATTATTCATTTCTTTTATTTTTAAATTAAAAAATTACAGACTCTCCCTTCCACTCTGTCCCCGTTCCTCCCTTTCTCCTATTAAGTTCTAATCCACACTCTACTCTGCAATTTTGCTATTTCTAATCAACTCTTATAAGTGACCTCAAACAATTTTTGTCCTAATGTGTCTTCCTAATGTTTTCAAGGTTATTCCACGTTGCAGCATTCTTATAACTTCATTTTTTCTTTTGGCTGAATAATATTCTATTGTGTATATATGCCACATTTGGTTTATCTATTCATTTGCTGTCTCCAGCTTTTGGCAATTGTGAATAATGTGAGTCTTGACATTGGTGTACAAGTATCTGTTTGGGGCCCTGTTTTCACTGTCTTTGGGTATGTACCTAGAAGTGGGATTGCTTGGTCATGGGGTAAGACAACCTTAACTTTTTGAGGGACCAACATCCTGCTTTCCAAAGTGGCTGAACTGTTTTACATTCCCACCAATAATGCAGTAGAGTTGCAATTACTCAACATCCTCTCCAACACTGCTTGTTTTCTCTTTCCATCTTTCCCTCTTTCCTCCTTTCTTTTTTTAATAGTCATCCTTGTGGGTGTCAAGTGATATCTCATTGTGGTTTTATCTTGCATTTCCCTAATGGCTAATGATGTTGAGCATCTTTTCATGTGTTTATTGGCCTTTTATATATCTTCTTTTGAGAAATGTCTATTCAACGTGTTTGCTCATTTTTTTAAACTTTATTTTTTTTTAAAGTCATTTTAGATTACAGAAAAACACAGGGGGTTCCCATAAACCCCACCCCCCTCACATTTCCCCCTTTTAGTAACATTTTTCCTTAGCGTGGTACATTTGTTACAAATGATGAACAAATATTGAAGCATGGCTACTAACCAGTGTCTATAGTTTACATTATAGTTTACACTTTGCATCATATAGTTTTATAGGTTATGACAAAATGTATAACAGCCTGTATCCTTCATTGTAATAGCACACAGAACAATTCCAGTGCCCTGTGTTCCATCAGTTCTTCCCTCCTCCCCTCAGCACCTCTGGTGACCACTGTCTTTACATCAGTGTTACGAGTTCTTCCACTGCTACAATAATAAGTCTCCTTTGGTCCATGGTTGCATTTCCCTCTTTAAGTTTGTTCATTCCTCAGTCTTGAGGATTTGGGGATGGTGATGCCCACTCTGCTTCAGATTGGGAAGGAGTTTAGATTTTATGGGGCAGATGGAAGAACTATTTTGTTTGAAGATGTAGATACTCTTCACTTTTTGGAATGGGGATTATTCCTAATCATCGTTTTGTTGGTTGTCCTAGGCAAGTCTGATGGCCCAGAGGGTAGGTGTTGGCTGCAATTCTGCTGAGATTCAGGGCTCAGCTGACATATGAACAGACTGAAGATTTAAGTCTCTGGGACATGTATTTAATGGGTAGAGTGCTAATTATAGATTCAACTAAATGGGGTAGAAGAATCATGTGAGGGAAATTACAAGTGAGTCTAACTCTGTTACCTTGGGGAAATAGGTTACCATATATTCCAAGGTAAGGCCCCCTAATGGGGGCTAATTTAATGGGGTTGTGTGCCGTGTCTACAGTGTCCATGAAGACAATGGGTGCAGGCATCGCCCGCCATCTTGCGTCAACATGTGGCAAATGACTTTGGATGAGAAAGTACCTCTTATGGTACCTTGAGTTGGACTCTTTAGGGTCTTGTAACTTTAAGTTTTTACCTCCAATTAATACCCTTTATAAAAGCCAGCAGATGTCTGGTACTTTGCATGAGCACCCCTTTTGGCTGACTAATATACTTAGTTAAGCTTATTCCTAGCTATTTTATTCTTTTAGTTGCTATTATAAATGAAATTTTTTCTTGACTTCCTCCTCAGATTGCTCATTACTAGTGCTACCGATTTTTCCATGTTGACTGTATATCCCGCCACTTTACTGAGCTCATCTATCAGTCCTAGAAGCTATGTTGTATATTTTAGGGGGCTTCCGGTATGTAGGATCATGTCCTATTGAAAGTTTACCAATTCCTTTCCAGTGTGGATTCCTTTTATTCCTCTTCTTGCCTGAGTGCTCAAGCAAGTACTCCGAGGACAACGTTAATGAGAGCAGTGGCTGTGGGCACTTGTTCCAGGTCTTAGAGGGAAACCCTTCACATTTCATCACTGAGTATGACGTTGGCTGTGGGTTTTTCATGTGTACTCTTTATCACATTGTGAAAACTTCCTTCTATTTCTATCTTTTTATTTTTTAAAAATTTATTTTATTATTTATTTCTCTTCCCCCTCCCACCCCGTTGTCTGCTTTCTGCATCCATTCATTGTGTGTTCTTCTGTGTCTGCTTGCATTCTCAGCAGTACTAGGAATCTGTTTCTCTTTGTTGCGTCATCTTGCTGTGTCAGCTCTCAGTGTGTGTGGTGCCACTCATGGGGGGGCTGTGCTTTTTTCGCGCAGGGCGGCTCAATGCGGGGTGCACTCCTTGTGCGTGGGTCTCCCCTACGCAGGGGACACCCTTGTGTGGTACAGCACTCATTATGTGCGGCAGTGCCACGTGTGGGCCAGCTCATCACACGGGTCAGGAGGCCCTGGGTTTGAACCTTGGACTTCCCATATGGTAGGCAGATGCTCTATCAGTTGAGCCACATCCACTTCCCTCTATTCCTATCTTTTGAAGTGTTTTATTAACAAAGGAGGCTGTATCTTGTCATACGCTTTTTCTGTGTCAATTGAGATCATCATGCAATATTTTTCTTTTGATCTGTTAATGTGGTGCAATACATTTATTGATTTTCTTATGTTGAAACCTTCTTGCATACGTGGGATTAAAACCACTTGATCATGGGGTATAATTCAACTGATGTGTTTTAAAATACAATAGGCAAGTATTTTGTTGCAGATTTTTGCATCTAAATTCATTAGAGAGATTGGTCTGTAATCCCTCTTCTTTTGGCATCTTTATGTGGCTATGATATTAGGGTGATGTTGGCATCATAGAATGAGTTAGGTAATGTTCCCTCCACTTCTATTTTTTTGGAAGAGTTTAAGGAGGCTTAATATTAATTCTTCTTGGAATTATTGTAGAGCTCACCCATGAAGCCATCTGGTCCTGAGCTTTTCTTCATTTGGAGGTTTTTGATGGCTAATTCAGTCTCCCTACTTGTGATTGTTCTGTTGAATTCTATTTCTTCTTTCATCATTGTTGGTCGCTTGTGTGCTTCTAGAAATTTGTCAATTTCATGTAAGGTATCCATCTTTTTGGGATATGATTTTTCAAAGTATTCTCTTACGATACTCTATTTCTGTGGGATGAGTGAGGACATCCCCTCTCTTGGATTCCTATTAGGTTCTTCTTCATAATTTCAACCTAAGGATGAAATTCTCATTTTGTTCATATATTGTTTGCCTGACTTCCTTTAGTTCTTTGCCCATCTTTTCCTTTAGTTCCTTGGCCCTATCTATGAGAGTATTCTATGATCTTTGATTAATAATTCCAAAGTCTGAACTTTCTGTCAAATTCTTTTTTTACCTATGGTGAGCCATATTTTCCTGCCTCTTTAGCTGTTTTGTAAAATTTTTTATTGAGAATTTGACATTCCAAGTAATATGTTGTGGTCTCTCTGGAAATCTAGTTTTCCCACTCTTCAGTTCATCAGACTAAGAACAAGAAGGAAGAGAGAAAAAGAAAGAAAAAAGGAGGAAATAAAAGGAAGAAAAGAAAGTGAGAAAGAGAGGAAAAAGAAAAAGAAAACAAACAAACAAAAACCAAATAGGGACACAGAAACACAGACTAAGAAATAAAGTGAGGAATGCCGCCTCTCCCAGTCCCGGGTAAGGTGCTGGGTTACACTCAGGCTGCTGCTGGGGGCATGAATCCTAGCCAGTGGCCCTGCTTGAGCCTGAAATATAAAACAGAGCATGAAAGAAAAACCACCCACCAGAAGTAAAAAAAAAAAGACACGGAAGAAAGAGAGGGGCCCCGGGCTTTCTGTGCTGGTAGAAGCTGGTGTCAGGCGGATACTCGCTGCTCCTGAGGGAAACCGAGGCCGTGCCCACGCTGGGCCCTCAGGGGGTCCTCCAGGCTGCACAGCACGAGACAGAACGAAGAAACAACCCAGGAGAGCGTGTGCTGGGCCTGTGAGTCTTGTGGATGCTGCCGTGAGGCGAGAGCCTCCGCCGAGAGGCTGAAGCCGAGGCCAGCTTCTCTGCAGTGCTCGGGGACCTTCCAGGCCAGGAGACACCCACATGGAGGAAAGTGAAAAACAAACAAGAACCACCAAGGAAGGGGCACTGGCTCTGGGAGTGTGGCCGCCCACTACCACGAGGTCAGAACCAAGGCCAGCTTCCACGTCGGTCCCTCAGGGATCCCCTCACCTGATCTTGACCCTGGACCCCAGATTTTAGAGAAGTTTTACTCTACCAGTCCTGGCCCCTCAGCTGCCCCCGCAGCCACCTCCCACCTGTCTCTGCAGGCACCTTACAGCTGCCCCTGCAGCCACCCCCCAGCAGTCCCTGCAGATACCTCTCAGCTGCCCCCGCAGCCACCCCCCGGCTGCCCCGCAGCTACCCCCCAGCTGCCCCCATAGCTACCCCCCAGCTGCCCCCGCAGCCACCCCCCAGCTGCCCCCGTAGCTACCCCTCAGCTGCCCCCGCAGCCACCCCCCAGCTGCCCCTGCAGCCACCCCCCACCTGTCCCCGCAGCCACCCCCCAGCTGCCCCCGCAGCCACCCCCCACCTGTCCCCGTAGCTACCCCCCAGCTGCCCCCGCAGCCACCCCCCAGCTGCCCCCATAGCTACCCCCCAGCTGCCCCCGCAGCCACCCCCCAGCTGCCCCCGTAGCCACCCCTCAGCTGCCCCCGCAGCCACCCCCCAGCTGCCCCTGCAGCCACCCCCCACCTGTCCCCGCAGCCACCCCCCACCTGTCCCCGTAGCTACCCCCCAGCTGCCCCCGCAGCCACCCCCCACCTGTCCCCGCAGCCACCCCCCACCTGTCCCCGTAGCTACCCCCCAGCTGCCCCCGCAGCCACCCCCCACCTGTCCCCGTAGCTACCCCACAGCTGCCCCCGCAGCTACCCCCCAGCTGCCCCCGCAGCCACCCCCCACCTGTCCCCGCAGCCACCCCCCACCTGTCCCCGTAGCTACCCCCCAGCTGCCCCCGCAGCCACCCCCCACCTGTCCCCGTAGCTACCCCACAGCTGCCCCCGCAGCTACCCCCCAGCTGCCCCCACAGCCACCCCCCAGCTGCCCCCCGCAGCCACCCCCCAGCTGTCCCCGCAGCCACCCCCCAGCTGCCCCCGCAGCCACCCCCCAGCTGCCCCCGCAGCTACCCTCCAGCTGCCCCCGCAGCCACCCCCCAGCTGCCCCCGCAGCCACCCCCCAGCTGCCCCCACAGCCACCCCCCAGCTGCCCCCGCAGCCACCCCCCAGCTGTCCCCGCAGCCACCCCCCAGCTGCCCCCGCAGCCACCCCCCAGCTGTCCCTGCAGCCACCTCCCAGCTGTCCCCGCAGCCACCTCCCAGCCACTCTTGGAGGCCAAGCAGTGAAGGCTCCCCACTGGTTCCTGCTTTCCCATAGGAACGCTGGGCTCTCGGCAGCTTCTGCCTCTGGCACTCCCGTAGTTATTCTAAATGTCCCTTCTGGTTCCAGGATTCCTACCTCATTCATTCCAATCTCTTTTTCCAGCTCTTCCGTTCTTCTAGAGGAGGGCGCGATTCGTAAAATTTCCTCTTCTGCTGTTTTACGCCTGCCTTTACCAAAATCTTGGACATAGCCTCAGCTCTTCCCTCTGCTCTCCCTTAACCCCACTTGGAAATTTCCAACCCCCAGCGGACCTGCTCACCTGCTTCTCTCGTCCGCGCGTGGACGCAGAGCCCTGCCCAGGAGCCTCGCAGCTGGCGGGGAGGCACCTCTGGGTTGAGGCTACGGGCTGAGCGGCCACCTCAGCTCAGCGCACCTCCCGCCAGCTCCCTCTCCCCTCCTCATAGGCCTCCAATATCCTCCTTCTCTCTCACTTCCTGCTGATGACGTTACCACCTAATCTGTGGGGAAATTGAGTTCTAGAATCCCTCCCCCTCCTCTCCTCTTACAGTTACTGGTGGAGGAAGGTCAAGCTCCAGCTGTGTCTTGGCTCTCATTCCCCCAGGCTTTCTCAGGAACCTTGAGACGTAAGTTCTCGCCTCTCGTGCTGGCCCTCAGCCTCTCCTTCTTGACTGGACCCCACTAGTGAGAAGAGAAGAGAGCACAGAGCCAGTATTCAGTGGTTGTGTGGAAGTCGTTTCCCTACTAACAAATGTCACCCCTGCACGCTCCAGCCATCCTCCTCTCTCCCCTTCCTCCATGGCCAGATGCCCAGGGAGCGCCTTGCACTATGGCCCCACTTTCTTCTCCCGTTCACCCTTCAACCATTCCACCTACTCCCCGGGATGCCACGTGCCTTTTACCCCCACGCTCAACGAGGTCGCTCACTCCGGAGCGCGTTTCCGTCCCCACGTGCTGTGCTCCCTGGGTCCCTCCGTGCCTCTCAGCTCCGTGGCCTCCTCTTCCAGGTTTCTTTCTGTATCCCCAGCCCCTCCTTGCAGGCTCCGCCACCAGCTCTGCCTCCTCCTGCTTCCCAGCTGCCAAATATTGCTTCTCTGCTCTCTTCTCTTGTCACCAGATGCTGCCAAGTGCCCTCAGTTTACCTCAACTTATCATAGGACAATTAACCGTTGCTGCGCACCAGCAATGCTTCAGCGGGAATCCACTGGGATCTTCCTGAGCCTTTCTTGAAACTTAACTGTTTAAAACTGAGATCAGAATAGATAGTGATGAGTGTTGCCCAACACTGGGGACGTAACTAGTGTTGCTGAATTGTACCCTTAGAAATGGGTAAAATGACAAAGTTTGTGTTGCGTGTTTTCCCACCATGAAATATGAAACCATGGCAGCTCGTGATCAAAGCACTGAGCTCCGGATCCTTCTCCACTCCTGGCCGCCCCCCTGTGTCTGCTGGGTCCGTGAATGACACTAATTCCACCCCGTGGCTCTTGGCCAGAGGCCTTGGGGTCACCTTCACGTTCCTCTTTCTCACTTCCACATGCAGCCAACAACCAAGCCCCAATGATGCTTCTAGGGGGTTATTTTTTTAATCCTTCCACTTCTCTCCAACACACCGACCACTGCCCTAGCCTCTTACTTGGACTACTGCAAAAGTCACTGCCTCCTGCACCCACCTCGGCCCTGCCCAGTCACCCCGTCCTGCACACAGCAGGTCCTTCTGGTCACATCGCTCTGCTGCTTAGAGCCTTTTGGGGGTTCTCCGTTGCTCTGAAAATAAAGGTGAAACTCCTGACATAATCTGCACCCCCAGTCCTGCCTCGTCTCACTCCACCCCCTTGTTCTCCACGCTCCGGGCTCTGTGACTTTCTCAGAACCCCAGGGGTGCCCCGCTCCATCCTGCCCTTCCACCTGCCACGCATCTCTCCTCCTCTCCAGAAGAGCTTTCTTCTTCCTTCAGGTTGTTGGGGAGCAGTCCCCGCTCTCAGCACCCCCTCCACGAAGTCCCTGTTATACCCCCACCAGGAAGCAGTTGTCACCACCAGAACGGGCCGCGCTGTCCTCCTTGACCACTTGCTGCACGCTCGCGTCCTGGCCAGGCCGGACGCTCTGCAGAGCTGCCGTCTGCTGGTCCGCTGGTGTTTCCGCAGCAGCCAGAACATCCCTCCTTACCTTCCTCACGTGGCTCAGTGGGCAGACGTGCTGCCACCCTGAACGGGTTAGGTGGGGGCGCCGCGCCAGAGGACCTGTGACTCTCAGGTCAAGCTCATTGACCTTTAGGGCTGAAAAGGCCCTTAGGGGTTATTTTGCTCAAGCCCCCCCCCCCTTTTCTTTTTAATTTTTAAATTTTTAAATTTTTCTCTCATTTTTAAAAAAATGTTACATTAAAAAAATATGAGGTCCCCATATCCCCCTACCCCCCTCACCCCACTCCTCCCATATCAACAACCTCTTTCATCACCGTGGGACATTCATTGCATTTGGTGAATACATTTTGGAGCACTGCTGCACCACAAGGATAATGGTTTACACTGTAGTTTACACTCTCTCCCAGTCCCAAGAAACTGGGTGCCAGAGGGGTTGGGTGGCTGGTCCAGAGTGGCTGTGTGAGCCCTAGAAACTGGGTCTGCTGTTTCTAGAGAAGAACTGTTTCCTACTCAAGGCTCTGGAGTGTATCTAGTGGGATCAAGCTAGACTGAGGAGCACGCTTCACGGAACGGAGGCAGCTTCAGGCAAGGGAGATGTTTTGAGAGAGAATTGTTGTCTAACTTGTGTTTTCCGCTCCTTGGTTGCTAGACTAATAAAACGGATTTCTAGAGTTATGATGTGAAGCAGAAATAAAAAGAGTATACTTTGCCAGAGTAGTGCATCCACTTTTTGCTGGGCTATCTGTGGATTGAGTGGGAGAAATTCCGCTCTGGCTTAGCATACCCTTTTGGACATGGGAACATTAAAACATGACATGGGTGCTTAGAGGAGCTCTGTCGGCTGCAGCGTAAATAATCCTGCACCATAAAGGCAGACTTTGACCACGGACTGGAGCCGAGGTCAGTGTCACCTGACTGTCCCCCGCCAGGCCCCCTCGGCCGGCCCGGGTCACAGCAGGCCCGCTAGATGGCAGCCTTCAGCTTTGTCTCCGTCGTCTTCCTCTCAGCAGCCATTCAAGGGCGTTCAAGTGAAGATGGGATGAGCTTCCCGGCCCTTCACTTTTTTAGGCCCCTCGGGGGTCACAGCTCCAAGCTATATGTGATGCAATATGGAATTCAGCTTAGAGGAAACAGAAGGGGGCATTCGTGACTTCCTGTGCCCACGCGGGGCTGCGTTCCTAGGGCGCTGAGCTTCTGCCTCTTTCAAGGGCACTGGATGTTCCAGCAGCTCAGCTCACGCCCCTGAGGCTGGCAGGAAGGCCAGGCTGGAAGGATCCACGTTGCCAGGGGCGGAAATTGATTCCGATTTTAACTCCGGGCTCAGTTCATCCCAGGTCACGCAGGTTTCTCCTCTTTTAAGATCAGAAACTGCAAAACTATTTTCCCCCGATCATGTTGTCACCATTGATTAAACGCTCTACGTTTCTTCAATCCTCCACCCTCTCCTCTCTCCACTCTCCCTCTTTCCTTCCCTCTCTCTTCCTGAATTAATTTTGTTCCTCTCTTCCAATACTTTTGAGCGGACTGAGTGGTTTTTTTTGTTTATAGTAGGGGCCGTGCTAGGTAGATGCTGACGATATGGTGAGCAAGAGACACAGCCTCGACTCCCTAGACCTTTTCATCCCACCGGAAGGCAGACTCTTAAATAAGATTTGATCTAGCTGTGATGAGTGCCTGCCAGGGAGGGGACAACTCAAGCTACCCTCTGAGGGTGCGGAGCTAACCAGGTAAGGAAGGGCGCAGGAGCAGAAGGTAAGAAAATTCCAGAAGATAGGACCCCCACAAAGGTAAGAAGATGCACAGTGCCCTGAAACTGAGAGAGCACTGTAGCTGGAGCATTGAGTGGGTGAAGGGGGGTGGCCCGAGCAGGGGAGGGAGGAGGAGGCTAGCGTGGAGAGATGACACTAGGGGCAGGGGGCTGGTGGGCCATGCCAAGGAATTGAGCGGGAAGTCCACGGCAGTTAGGAGTCATTTGCTTAAGGCCTTTATGAATATAGGACAGAAGACACACAGTCACCTAACCTGCTGCATGAGGGCTGGTGCCTTCGGGACAGTCTCTAGTCATCTCAGCACAGTGGCTCTCCCAGTTCCCACTGCACCCCTTCTCTCTCCATGCACCCCTTCTCTCTCCATGCACCCACTCTCTCTCCATGCACCCCATATCCCTGAGCCTCAAACTGGGGCCTAGGCCCTTGTGCTAAATCTTCTTGGCAAGAATAGTAGACATTTCCTTTCATTTTGTTGGCAACATAAAAAAAGAACACTTTAGTAGAAGATTATTCTGGGTCATCTGGTCAACCCCCTTTTGCGACATACCAAGCGGATTGGTGCCGACGTTTGCATGTGTGTTCCCTGCTGGGCCAACGGCCACCTCAGGACAGAGCTGGCTGCTAGCGCTGTGCTGCTCACGCCGGGTGCCAGGCTTCCCGCCCGCTCTGAGTTTGAGACTCCCTGGCCCCCTCTGGAGTCATGCTCAGGGGCTTGTTGACTCTCGCACTTCGAGCCATTTCTCGGCTCCCTGGCCTGCACGCACAGGCCCAGCGTTTAAGCCGAGGCTAGACCAGACGTCCTGAAGCCAGGGGCTTCGAAACGGCCCTGAATCTAAATGAACTGGAGCACGTTAGCGGTCGAGCCCCACTGCGCTCATCCGCAGAAGAGCTGGGCGGGCGCCGGGGTCCAGAGCAGGCGGCCACCCGAGGACGGTCCCTGAGTCACAGTCTTCCGAGGCCAGTTCCTATCCTCGCGGGCCCTCTTGTGACTCGCTCGGGGGATCTTCACATTCCCTGCCCATCTTCTCTGGAAAAGTCCTTTTCCTCAGTCTCGTGTCCCACCCCCAGAGCTGGGAGTGGGGGAGCTCCTGGCACAGTGCTCGGCCGGGACAGCTGAGGTCACTTACACGCCAGGTGGGGACGGGGCGTGGGGCAGGCTAAGCCGCGTCGTCAGCAGCACCCAGCAGCAAAGGCAGGCTGGCCCGGCGGGAGCGCAGGCCACGCGTGGTGTCCTCGCAGCGGGCACTTCTCCCAGGGTGCTCCCGCGGGGTCTGGTGGGATGTGGGCACTGCTGTTTCAGGCAGGAGCTGGGAGTTGGGAGGGTTGGTGGGCCCGGGAGCCCTCTTTGAGGGCTGGTTCCTCGGAGACCATGAAGAGTTGCTGGAGAGCACAGAGGGCATCGGGGTTCTCCTTTGGCCACAGTGGGCAGCGCCCGCTCCTCCCCCAGACAGTGCGAGGGAGGGGGGCCGAGGAAGCAGAGAGCGGGCGCTGGCTAGGGCCACCACGCTCTCCATGCGGCAAGGAGGGCAGCGGGGACATTTTCAGAGAGAGCCCTGTTACGAGGAGCTGTTGGGAGAGGACCTGCCGTTGAGAAGCAGACTTGGCAAACCCACTATAATCCACGTGGTGCAGCAGTGCTCCAAAATATATTCACCAAATGCAATGAAAGTCCCACGATGATGAAAGAGGTTGTTGATGTGGGAGGAGTGGGGTGAGGGGAGTGGGGGGTATATGGGGACAGCTTGTATTTTTTTAATGTAACATTTAAATATATATATATATGTAAATTTAAAAATTGAAAATAAAAAAATTAAATAAATAAAGACTATTATGAACAACAACAAAAAAAGCCATCTACTTTTAGGTTTCCGATGTCCGTTCAGAAAGTTTACTATCAAAGTGGCGTCGGTATGACAACGTTGGGACGGCGGGGCGATTGGGCCGATCTGCCTCGGCAGTGAATTCGCTGCGCGGGATGTGCCTGGTCCTTCTGTCTTAACCCGGCTAGAATACCCTCATTTTGTGGCTGCCCGCCTGGTAGTCCCCAGCGTGTTTTCCTGGCGAGGGTGGTGCCGGCTTGCTCCATTGTCCTGCGCCCGAGCCTGTGGCGAAGGGCATTCAGCTGAGGAAAAGCTCGTGTCACCCACAGAGAATGGTGCGGGCTTGTGCTACACAGTGAGATCACAATGGCCGGGAGAATAATAATGCGACTTTTGAAATGGAATAACCTGAGCATCTAGATTGGACGGCTGCAGAGTTTGAAAGGTGACCTCGTTGCCAAAATTCTGCGCCGACAGTGATTTCGTTATTTCCGAGAGTTTCTCTGCAGCAGGGCTCCAGATCTGCTGTTTTCCCTTCCCACTGTCTGTGGCCTCCTCTCGGTCACTCCTGGGCAGGCTTCGGCGCTTGCACCTGCTCCGGGCACCGTGGGAGGCGTCTCAGGGCCTCCTTTCTCAGGAGCCCCAGGACGTCCACTCTCAGGGCTCCACTGGCTGTTGAACTTGACCAAGAGTCTCTTGGTCCCTGTGAGGTGAGGAGCCGGCCCGATGAGCTCTCAGGCCCCTCGAGTTCCGAAAGTGCTGACCTTCGTAGTTAGTCCACAGGTGGCGAAAGGGGGGCCGAGGGACGAGGAGCCGCTGGATGAGTTTCTCACTCGCCCAGTTATGTTGTGTTCTGCACCGGGAGCGCCTACCATTATGCCAGAGAAGGTTCTGGAAGACAAGGCATGGCTCCTGCTCGGGAAGGGGACATCCCGCTGGAGAAGCATGCTCGGGTTCCGTGCCACAAAGCAGTATCTTACTTCTAGATTTGAGACAAAGGCTGGACGCTCAGGGTGTGAGAAGACGCTTAATCCAGCGTGAGTTTGGCATCTGCAATAGCGCCTGCAGCCAGTGGGTCAGCTCTCTTCGGAGGCCTTGGACAGGCATTCCCACATTTAATTTCCATCACAACCCCGGGAGGCGGGCACTGCTGTTATCTGCATTTCTCAGATGAGGGACGTTCCCAGTAAGTGAGCGGAGGAGGCAGGATTGGAACCAAGCACTCTGGCATCTGAGTGCGTGCTCTTCATCCCTGTTGTACAAATACCGCCGTGCCTAAGAGGCTCCCCGAGAACAGAGCCCTGCAGGGTAGCCAGGGTTTGGGGAGATGGGAGGAGACGAGAGCGTCTGAGTGGGAAGGAGATGGCTGGAAGGCTCCGGAGCTGAAATGAGCCCGTGTACCAGGGGCTGTGAGCAGCTGGGCTGGTTGGAGAGGAGCTGGAGGCACCAGGCAAAGGCAGTGCACCCCTGGGAAACGCCGTAAGATGGGAGGTAACAACGAGGTGGTTTTAGGAAGGTCTGACAGGCGACGGGGAGCACCTGAAGGGGACGGAGCAGGTGTTTTCTAGAGGGTTCAACGTGTCGACTGATCAAACGGAAGGAATAGAGAAGAGATGAGAGTCAGGGGTTCTGCTAAGATTCAGCCTGGGTGACAGGGAGCTGTGGATCCATTCAAGGAAGTAAGAAACTCAAGAGGGGACCAGCCGAGAGGAGAGGCTGGCTAAGATCCTGGAGCCGGGGGGGCTTAAGGTCCCGGCAAGAAACAGCCTTGCCAGGACGTGAGCAAAGCCGTTTGAGTCACGTGGCACTCTAATAGGTGTTACATGTCAACTGGAGGTATTTTTATTAATAAGAGCAAAATATTTACTGGATTTTTTAGGCCTCCGAAGGAACTCCTGCCTGTTGGAAATCCACATTCCAGAGGCGACATGATGTAGAACTCACCTCCAGGTTTTTTAAAGTGCAGATGAGCCATCCACAATTACACATTTACAGAGCTTCTGCTCTGCAGTTTTGTGAGTGGTTTAGCTTGTTTTGCTTTTACTATAGTTTTCTTTTTCTTATTACAAAATAATATACGTTCATTTAATTTACAGATGAGCAAAGAAACAAAAAGATGACTGAAATTTCCAAGCTACAGTTAACACTGTAGTGTAGAATTTTCTACTTTTCTATGTAAAAAATAGAATCTTAATGATTATTTTATGATGATTTTTCCCCTAATGTATTGTGAACATTTTCCTGTGTCATTATAGTCTATAGATTCATTTTTAATGGCTCTAGTGCCATAATCTATTTAACTAATTCTCGGTTTGCATGTTTGGCTCCCTCGTTCCTCATACATATTTATCTTTATAAACAAACACAAGCTGCGGCAGCTTTGATTCGTCTTCCCCAGCTGTCTGTTTCCCAGGATTTGTACTCTGCGTTACGTACGTCTCCTTTTCCAGCATATCAGGGAGCAATTATTTTCTGACACATCCTTAAAGAGAGGCTCGAGTAAACACAGGCCCTGGCTTACAGACACTTGAAACGTGGGCCAGCACGATGCGTGGCCCAGCTCCTGGCATGTGGTAGAGGCTAAATGATGAATTTCTGAAATGAACGTTGACTAAGGGGGATATGTGCTTGCATCTTTCCCCTTTGTGCCGATGGAGACAAAAGCAGACTCACTGAAAAGAGCCATTCCAGGGCAAAAGTGTGGTTTCCCATAGTTGAGCAGCCCTGGGGAAGTCTTTCACACTGAGCTTCTAATTCTCCTCCAGTGGCTCCGACACTTACTGTGTCACCTGGGGGAAGTTACCTAACCTCTCTGACCTCGCTCTGCTCACCTACAACATGGGGTTATTTCACAGGGCTGCTATGAGGATTAAAAGAGGCATAAAGTGTAGGTGCTTAGAGCCGAGCAGAGCACTGCCTGCGTTCTAGTGAGTGTAGTTGATGTTCCACCATCATCTTACAGGGCTGAGAAAAGGTGGCACGCGCCTTCGGTACTACCCATTACACAGTAGACACTAAATAACCTGTTGTTTTTCCTCCCCTTGCTCCTTTCAATTAGTTGTTGAATGGTCTATTGCCCATTTAAATAGAAAATGGGGTATGGAAAATTAATTAATTTAGCTCATCGATGTTTTTGTTTGGGGGTGTGACTAATTATCAGGCTCTGCGTACTAGTTAGAGGTACCTCTCGGTCAAAATTGCTTCAGTTCATTTCATTTGATCGGTGGGAAATCCAAGCACTTTTCGTGGACACGCATTTGTCACCTGAGTCCACAGGACTGTAGGTCAGAAGCTTTGCCACGCACCAGCCGGGAGACGGAGAACAAGCTCCTGCCCCGAGCTTTGGAGAGAGGGGGAAGAGCCCCTGCAGATCCTGTGGGTGTGCGGGTGAAAGAGGCCCCCTCCCCTTCTCCTCCCCCCCGCCCCGCTCCCCCTTCCCCTCCTCCTTCCCCCTCCTCCTTACTTGGCACTCATAAATATTTATGCGGACAAGGATATGTCTTTTTTTTTTTTTAAGATTCATTATTTATTTATTTCTCTCCTTTCCCCCACCCCCTGCTCTCTGTGTCCATTCGCTGTGTGTTCTTCTGCGTCCTCTTGTGTTATCTGGTGGCACTGGGCAACTGTGACTCTTTTTTGTTGCGTCATCTTGCCGCGTCAGCTCTCCGTGTATGTGATGCCACTCCTGGGCAGGCTGCACTTTTCTCACAAGGACGGCTCTCCTTGTGGGGTGCACTCCTTGCACATGGGGCTCCCCTACGCTGGGGCGCTCCTCCATGGCAGGGCACTCCTTGCACACATCAGCACTGCACGTGGGCCAGCTCCACACTGGTCAGGAGGCCCTGGGTTTGAACCCTGAACCTCTTATATGGTAGGCAGATGCTCTATCAGTTGAGCTACGTCCCCTTCCCAGGATACATCTTCTAATGCAAGGCGCAGCCC
Source organism: Dasypus novemcinctus (assembly GCF_030445035.2). Lineage (NCBI taxonomy): Eukaryota > Metazoa > Chordata > Mammalia > Cingulata > Dasypodidae > Dasypus > Dasypus novemcinctus. The sequence continues at coordinate 5,247,550 of NC_080701.1, read as the reverse complement.
TGCTCCTGTCGCAGGAAGGGACGGTTCTGGCTGCGTCCTGGGGGAGGGGCAGTGGCTTGGGCCCCATCTTCTCTGGGCATCTGTTACCGCTCAGTGCCCCGGTCAGACGCGAGGTTCCTAACCGGAGCTGCCAGCCCCCTCCTCTGTCTATTCCATGAAAAACCTGCCCTCCGGGGAACAGCAGGCCTGGCCACACGCGGGGGCCTCGTGGCCTCTGCAGCTGGTGTCCACCGCAGAGGCTCAACTTTGGAACGAATGCTCTTTGGTGTCAGGCTTGTCCATCACCGAGCTTGCGGTGGGTTGGGTCGGGAAGTGCTGGCTCAGAACCAGAACAGCGTGGTGCTGTGATGTTCTGTGGTGCTGTGACGTTCAGGGCTTTTTCCAAATTCTGCTCATTTCGGCACACGGTTTTCTGGCACTTCATTGCAGCACCTCTCAAACGTGACATCCTCTCCTTGTTCCATCCCCATGGGTGTTGCGAAGGGCTAGGGGAGAAGGGACAGGGCTTTGGCCAGCCTGTGTCCCTGCAAGACTCGGTGTCCTTGTCTCGTTTCCTGGCCCCCCCCCTCCCCACCCCGGCCAAGGCCTTAGGTCACCTCCCCACACATGGGAGCCCGCTGGACCCCGTGAGACCACTGGTAGCAACGGGAATTTTAAACCCCGGCTTTTCAACTATAATCCTGCTCGATCGTCTGTTTCCTGTTTTATATTGTTTGCATACAAGAGGGGGTGGAAAAATCCAGAAATGTTTTCCAGCGCCTTTCCTTCCTTCCACCCCCTATCCTGCTAAAGATACAACATGCAGACTTCGCGGTGGCGGAAGGGTTCTTTCCAAGCGCTACATTCTTACAGCCCATTTACTCTCCGGGCAGGGATGGCACCATGCGTTCCCTCGCTGTGGTGCTAGCAGGTGCTGGGCCCAGGGAGGCGCGCGATACTACGTATCGATCCCCTGCTGCTTCTGGCCCCCCACCCTGCAGCCCTGTTTGGAGCTCTACACGGAATATGGGGAGGCCCCCCTTCCATTTTCCCTCCACTCTTCCCCTTTTTTATCTGCTGAAATCCAGGTCCACCTCCACAAATGAGGTTGCCCCTTTGGTGGTTGCGTGGGACTTCCGTTCAGCCACATGGACTTCTTCTCATGCACCTGCCTCTAAGGGATCCTGTCGAGCAGCCATTTCTTGGATCTCTCTCCCTGCAATTCTGTTTCCGGATGCTTCTTTCTTCGGCCTCCTTTTTTCCTCTTCTGATCCCCTAGTTTTGACTCTAGATTTGTCCTCAGGCTTCCACTCTTTTTTTCCTTATTCATTCCTTGGGCTTCTATTCTTACCCTTATGTGGATGGCTCAGTTCCCCAAAATACAAATCCAGTGCCATGTTATCTCCTCTGGGCCAGGTCTGTCTTTCCAACTGCCCTTAAGACAGCTCCACTTAAATGACCCCCGCTGTATTACAAAGTCAAACTCTCTACTAGTAAAAATATATTTAAAAAATAATAAGGTGGGCTGGGGCGAAATACACCACATGTAAGATATGGACCAGAGCTAGCGGTCACATCTCGACAATGCTCTTGCATAGTTAGTGACAAATGTTTCTCAACAGGGCAAGGTGGTGGTGGGGTGATGTAGAGACCCCTGTGTGATGCTAGGCAGGTTTATTTTATAAGCTCACTTTTCCTATACACTTATTTATGGATGTTCGTGTATGAGTGATCTACTTGAATGAAAAAGGGGGGGGGGGGGTTTCTGTGGTAAGTTAATTATTTTTGCCTTCCCCAATCTCCTTTCTCTTCCCAACGGCTCCATTTCATTCTCTCCAACACACAGAAGCGCAGTTCCGTGGTGCTGCAGCTTGTTCCCTCCTGCTGCCCAGCCTGTCGTTTCCCCCAGGCCTTGCTCTCGCCTGCTGCCCCCTCCGGGCCCGGCTCGCTGCCCAGGGAGCGGCCCGGGGCCTCCTGTTCTCTCGGCACCTGCCCCCCACCTCCCGGCCTCAGCAGAGGCTCCTGGGCCCAGGTTTGTCCTGGAATTACTGGGTTCTGCCCCCAAATCATTGCTGCGCTTTGCTGGGGGCCACGCGGCGATGCCAGCAGAGCCCCCCAGCCTCGCTGACTTGTAGCCTCGCTGCCCCCCTCCCCGCCTTTACCAGCCCCGCCGGACCCCCGTCCTCCACAGAGCGGCCTCGAGCCTCCGGCCCGCAGTGGCCAAGCCCTTTCCGGAAGCCCCAGTGCTCTGGCCAGGACCGGGTTAGCTGTTCTCAGACCCTTTCCCGGTGGGTTCACTCCCTGCCTGGACTGGAATCTCCCTAAGGCCCACCCATTTAATCCGCCACGCACTCTTCGTAACTGCAGCCTCGCGTTCACAATAGCTACTATTCGTGTGTAATCACATGCGATTAGGAGATCACTGGGACAAACCACGAGCCAGGCAGCGTGGAGGGCCTGGCTGGCCTCTTCTGAGTTAGGCGCCGGCGTCCCGCACCTCCCTAGGACCCCCTCGTCCAGCCGCGCATCTCGGGAAGTCCCTCCTGCTGTCTATCTCGAGTATCTGCACGGTTGGGAGCTGGATGCCAGCTTTCCAAAGTCCCCGCTCCACCTCTGGTCCAGTCCCACACCGTTCACTCATTTTATGGAACTCTTGCCATGTACTCTGCACAGATTTGTCACTTAGGGAATATAAAACACACACGGCCCCGTCCCTGCCCTCAAAGTTTGCACCACCTGGTGTCATCATAATAACAGGAAGCCAGGAGCCTTGGGTGGGGGTGGAGGGGCTGAGGCAGGCAGTGTCGTCACGAGGAGAGGGGCCTGGGAGGGGGTCCCATCGGGAGCTGGCTGGCGCAGGGGCGGTTTCCGCTCCGGGAGAAGGAGGCAGTTGGCAGAGGGGGCGTGCAGGGGCGCCTCTTGGCAGGTCCCCCGGGCCAACGCTCTCCAGCCGGGTGCCAGGTCAGGGCTGCGAGCAGGACCCACCAACTGGACGGCTCGCCATGGGCTAAATTTAAAGTCGTGGCTGAAACCGATATCGCCGCAAGGTAGAGGTGACCCGTCCACACCGGGCAAGCCCTGGGAGCCCGGAGGAGTGAAGCGAATGGATATCTGAGAGGCCTCAGACTAAAGCCATTCGCCTTGCGTGGCCCCCACTCAGATGCAGGAGCCACGGGGGAGCGTGCGCCCCGAAGACGGTGCATCTGGAACCCTGACACTGAAATGCAATTAATTGTCACTAAATTGGCTAATACTAATGTTCAGTAAGATCAATGTTTATCCCTCCTCACTTCGAAAGGGAGTTGAAGGGGTATGCAATTATATTCACGAGCGATGAGATAAAAATACAAGAGATGCAAAAGAGAAAACAAGAGTGGAAGTTCACAGAGTGGCCAGGGAGCAGCCGGCACGCCCGGGGACTCTGAGGAAGATTGGGGCTCAGCCTCTTAGCAGCTGATGCATTTCTCCCCTGAAAGGAAGCTTTCGGTTTCAGTAGGATGGGGTCGCACCTCTAAGATTCCAAGCTTCCTTTCAGTCGCTTCCCCTGATTGATGAGAGAGAGTGTGAGATACTGGACACTGCGAGGTGCATCAGCACGTTGCCGGCCGCTGAGGGCGAAACCCCAGCCTTTCGGGTTGCATTTCGGCGCGTGGCTAATGCTCCCGAGCTTTCCCTTAAGAAAGCCCAGTTCTGAGCTCAAGGAGAATTCCCTCCCTTTAGAAAACACAGTGGTCATTTATTATTTCCTCTTCTATCGCTTTGCCCCTTGGAGAAGGTGGTCAGGTCCGCCGGGCCTGGGCTGTGTCTGAGGACAGCGGAGCCGGGCCAGGGCCCGGGCGGACCTGGCCAGCGTCCCTGCCCTCTCGTTGGCAGCGTCCGGCACCACGCGCGCTACAGCCAGCTGACCCTGGTCAACGCCACCGCGGCTGACACCGGCGAGTTCAGCTGCTGGTGGCAGCTCTGCGACGGCTACACCTGCAGGAAGGACGAGGCCAAGACGGGCTCCACCTACATCTTGTTTACAGGTAACGCAGAGGGGAACGATCACACCCTGGCCACCAGCCAGAGCCCAGGGCTGCCTCTGGGGGCTGGACGCCCGGTCCCACGCCGGGAGCGCGCTGTCGGGGGGCTCAGTGCGCGGCCTCGGTTATTTCACCTGAGTCCGCAGCCACCCTGCGTGATGAGGACGCTTGGCATTTCTGCTTTTCAGAGGGGAGATAGATTCAAGGTCATACGGCAAGAAGTGGCCGGCCCGGGACGGGAACCCTGAGCTGAGCACTGGCCTCTATGGCTGTCCCCAGCAGTAGGCAGCTAAAGCCAAATTCTAGTTAAAGTCAAGTAAAAATTAAAATACAGGTCCTCACGTGCACAAGCCAAGTTCAAGGGGCAGCCCCATAGGACTGCCAGGGAAGCGTCCGCCGCGGCAACGCGCTCCCCTGGCTGGTGCTGCTGGAGAGTGGCCCTGCAGGCCCCAGCACCTCTCACCTCCTCGGTGGAGCCCCCGTCGCCAGGAGGCTGGCCGGAGGCCCCCTTGCCTCTAGTGGCTGAGGTCTGGGTGCAGACTTCTCAAGGGTTGGGGTCCTCGTGGCTTCAGTCCCCTTCCCCGAGCCTGACTGAGGTTAACCAAGAACGGGCAGCTGGGAATGGAGAATTCTTACCCAGCCCGAGCAGGTTGAGAAACAGGTGCTGCAGGTTGCTCCCCACCTCTCTCTGCAGAGCTCTCTAAGCTCCGGAGTAGGGGATGAGGTCCCCAACAGGTTCAGAGATCGGGGGCAGATTGCAGAAGGCACCCCCTGGCGCGGTTGTCCAAGGCATTTCAGGTGAAGCCAGAACCCCTCCGTGGCGCCCGGGGGAGGCCTCCGTGGGCTGGGTGCCCGTGCCTGAGCCCTGGTCAGTAATCAGCGCGTTAGCAAGGTCCCCTGTATTTTCCTGTCCTGTCCAAGTAGCTAACAGGTCATCCCTTCTGAGCCCCGCCGTGGAATGTGCTGCACAGAATTGCCCACGTGCACTCTGCGTTGTGCCACCCTGTGAACACAGTGGAAGGCAATTACTTCAAATGCTTTCCATTCTGGACAAGGACTGAGAACATATTTCAAATTGTAGGGTGAAGATTTTTTTTTTTTGCCGAGATTATCACTTTCCCATCTTCCCAAAGTAATGACCAAGTTTGTTTTTTTTAGGAGCGAGCGGGGATTGAACCTGGGAAATCACCTTGTACATGCAAAGCGGTGCTCGACCCTTGAGCTACACCTGCTCCCCCAAGATTTTAAACGGAGGGCTTTGCTTGAACAGAATATCCTATTAGGATGATGGGCTCGATTTGAGTTTGGGAGGCAGGGCCTCTTTTTTAATTTACTGAGGCCCTTTTTGTGAACCAATGGAAGGCTAATAATTATTTATTTCAATGTTTAAAAAACCTGGATCAAAAAGGGAGGTGACCTAATGCATTGTTATCGCTTCCTTATTCCCAGCACTTAGGTGAGTCCAGTTGGATTTTCAGTATATGGTTTAGCACTTTGCCTTCTCAAGCAAGGATGAGTTTACAGAACCAAGCTGGGCTAACAGAAGGAAGGGTCCCTGCGTTGGCCCTGAATTCTCTCAGACCGTATGCTTCCCAGCTACTCGCAGAGGAAAACATCTGCTATTCAGTATGTTTGCTTTATTTTTCCTAGAGTTTGATTGAAAATATTGTGAGGTTTCTTTTTAAGGGCTGACTTGTTAATTTGTACAATTTTTGATTAAGCAACTGCCACGTATCTTTCATCTTTCTCCAGAACCCCAGTGGGGGTTTCTCTAACTTTTTATTGAAGTATAACATACACAAAGAAAAATAAACAACTCTTAAGTGTACAGCTCAATAAATGATCAAAAGTGAACATACACATGTAACCACACTCAGATCAAAGAACAACACATTAGCCCTTTCCCCTAGCAAAAGCCTTGGACTCCTATTTACATATGTAGTAAAACCATATTAATTCGTGCTTTATTCAATATGGAGCTTGTTATAGTTTGGATTTTTGTTCATAGCCTAATAACTTTAATTTGTTTTTGAAGTCTAAATTTCACAGTGTTTAGTTTCTTAAAGTAATGTGTTTGTCATCTCACTAGTGAATATAAACATATTTGCATGAGGCATATGTGATCTTTTGTACACTTTTTTTTGTAGACAAGCTACTCATTGCAAATATATCTCTTCTCTTTATCCAAGCAACTGATGTTGTCACTTATTTCAATGTGTACATTACAATACAAGAAGTGATGATCAGATTATTTGTTCTGCAATTCAGACTTCACTTAAAATATTGGCTTTGCTCGCTAGTTCAGATTAAGCTTTTATTCTACAAAACCTTAATTAAAAAGTTGCTTCTAGGGAACAGACGTGGCTCAAGCAGTTAAGCATCTGCTTCCCACATGGGAGGTCCCGGGTTCGATCCCCAGAGGCTCCTTAAACATACAAAAGCAAACAACAAGCAAGACAGATGAAAGAAACAACTCAGGGGAGCCGATGTGGCTCAGTGGTGGCATGCCAGCTTCCCACATAGGAGGTCCCAGGTTCAATCCCAGCTCCAGTACTATTAAAATAAAATTGCCTCTAAATCTTATAATCGTAAAATCCTTAAATATTATTACAAAAGAGATCATGGAGATCATCTACTCCTGATGATTCTCTTTACAAATGGCACAGAAAGATTAAGTGGCACAGCCGAGGCCAAGCGGGCACACGGTGCTAGACTCAACACTGATGAAGGCGGCCCCTGCCTATGCCTGAGAGTCAGGGTATCACGAAGTAGCACAAATCGAGCAGCCTGTAAAGAGCCTTGCAGAAGGTGAAGACTCGCTGCTCTATGGCGGGTTCCCTTGATCTTGAGCCGGGAGGAAAGAACTCTGTGATAACAGGACTTGGCACCCCTATCAAAGGCCTCTAGGCCCATGGAGACCTTTGATGTGGCCTCCAGGAATTCTGTCCCTGCCCTAAAATATCATAGATTGTGGCACAAAGAAGGCTAATGATGGGGAAAGCCAAGGATAATTGTTTCAGGAACACTGCAGGGAATCCACGGAAAACAAATTTATGAACGCTGGGGTGTGATTAGGTTCAAAGATTTCTTTTACCAGTTACTGAAATATTTACTTAGGGAAAAAAACGTGCCGTGCTCCTCCACTCTCTCCCTGCAATCCCAGAGCTCCTTGGGATCTCCAGTCCCGTCCTCCTAGCCTGGCAGTGCCTATGCCAGGGCTGGGCCCTGGGGACCACAGGGGGCCAGAGCCTCTCCTGGGCGCAGCTCTCAGAGAAGCTCGGGTGAGCTGGGAAATCCTTCCCAAAGTGGCCAGGGACGTCAGAGCAAGACAGCAATGGGGCTGGATTCCACCGGACGTTAGCACCGATTTGTTCAGAGGCTTGAAAAATGCTTTTCACACAAGGACATCAGCCTCCTTTCCTGGTTTCTTAACGGGCTTGAACTAATACCTTTTCTCTTTCCTTTAAGAAGATGGAAATTAACATCCTTCTTCCAAATAATGAAAAGCATTGAATTTTTTTCCTGTGGATCAGGACTCAGTGTTCTGAGTATTTTGCCGGTCCCCTCCCTCTCTGTGCCCTTGGTGTGAGTACCCTAAAGGTGTCCTTAATCCAGAATAAATCGACGTGTGCCTTCCCCTGCAGAGAAAGGAGAGCTCTTTGTACCTTCTGCCAGTTACTTCGATGTCGTCTACTTGAACCCGGGCCGAGAGGCTGCGGTTCCGTGTCGGGTGACCGTCCTGTCCGCCAAGGTCACCCTGCACAGGGAGTTCCCGGCCAAGGAGATCCCCGCCAACGGAACCGACGTGGCGTACGACGTGAAGAGGGGCTTCGTGTACCTGCACCCCCACGCCGACCACCAGGGGGTGGTCTACTGCAAGGCAGAGGCGGGGGGCAAGGCTCAGATCTCCATCAAGTACCAGCTGCTCTACGCGGAGGGTAAGCGCCCCCCAACTCCGAGATCGTGGTTGCTCCCGGCCGACCGGCGTCAGGAGCTGCTCCCCCCGTCCAGGCGGGGGTCAGGAGTCCCAGACGTGATCCTCAGCGTCTCCCCTGCAGCGCCGCCATTTCTAGGGCGCTCTGCTTTCTTGCCGTGTCCCTAAGAGAACACCCCCTACTCCCTTCCTCCCCAGAGCCCCCCATTTTTCCCTCCGGTGCCGTCTCAGGACGACCGATCAGCAAGTCCCCTGTGTCCGCCACCTCTTCTTAGAATGTCTCTTTGTCCTAGAGGCACCATCCTTTCCCCGTCTCAGGGCTGATCCCACTTCCCGGCCTTCGTTCCCTCGTCTTCGAGGGCTCTGCTGCGTGGCCGGTGGATGTCCCGTCACCTCTCCTGCCACTGCCCCTCGTCACTGATGAGCCTGTCCCTCAGGCTCACTGTCCTCTGCCGGATGCATTGGCTGGTTCCTTGACCATCGCGCCATCTCCCTCCGCCTGCCACGGTCACAACTTCAACGGGAACGACAGTGGCCCTGGGATGGGGGTCACCGACTCAGGGCCCCAGACCCAACCGCAGGCTCGTACCTCCCGGGTGGCTGAGCGGCTCCTTCTGCGCCCGTCCTCGCCTCCACGCAGCTTGGAGGACTCAGCGCCTCACTTCTCTCTGTGACACCCTGAGCTCCTCGCCCCTCTGTGCTTTTCCTTCCACCTTCCCAGGGAAACACCCTCCCAGGTGAGTGTGGTCCCACCCCTCTTCCACGGCTGTGTCCAGGAGCTGGGGCTGCTGGAAGCCTCCAGGCCGGTGCACGGGGCGCCTGCCTGCCTGCTCGCCAGCCCGCAGGCCCGCTGCCTTCTTCCCACTGTCCACTTTCCACCCTGAGTATTACGAGCCTCCTCAGAGCTCCCAAATCTCCACCGACCTCATTCGCTTCCGCAGCGGCCTCATCCCCTCTTTCTTGACAATTGAAATGTGCTCAAATCTCTCCATTCAAAACAGCTATTTTTAAAAACTATCCTAAAGTGAGGGGTTTCGGCTCAGTGGGTTCTTTTTTTTTTTTTAAAGATTTATTTTTATTTTATTTTTCTCCCCTTCCCCCCCCCCCCATTGTCTGTTCTCTGTGTCCATTTGCTGTGTGCTCTTCTGTGTCTGCTTCTATTCTTGTCAGCGGCACCAGGAATCTCTTTTTATTGCATCGTCTTGCTGTGTCAGCTCTCCGTGTGTGCGGCACCACTCCTGGGCAGGCTGCACTTTTTTCACGGGGTGGCTCTCCCTACAGGGCGCACTCCTTGCGCGTGGGGCTCCCCTACGCGGGGGACACCCCTGCGTGGCACGGCACTCCTTGCGCGCATCAGCACTGCATGTGGACCAGCTCATCACATGGGTCAGGAGGCCCGGGGTTTGAACCCTGGACCTCCCATGTGGTAGGCGGACACCCTATCCGTTGGGCCAAGTCCGCTCCCCGCGGTGGGTTCTTGTAGGAGTGTTTTGTCCTTGATAACTCCCGTCAGTTCTGCTGGGTGAGCTCCCTTTCCTAAGGGTCACGTTGGATGGCCGCTGCGTCCAGCTCCACAGCCAGCAGCCGCTTTGTGTCCTGAGGACGGCCTCGTCCTGGTTGCTGAGACTGTTCATTTCAGGGCTCCCACCGAAGTCCGGCCCTGCTCCCCCAGCCAGCGCGGGCTGCCCTGGCCAGTCCAGCGGCGCGGGTGGGGGCGCGAGTGGTCAGCCTTCCCAGCCCCGACCCGGGGTGCAGCTGGGGGAGAGGGGAGGCTGTGAGCAGGGCAGGGTTGCGTGCGGGGTCTTCCTCCTGCCACAGGAGAGGGGGTCCCCGTGCTCTCCCAGCTCCGCCTCTGCCCCGAGCCCAGGCAGCAGGCCACGGCGCCCCATGTTCTACCAAACACCCCACACTCAGCCCCTCCGGCCCTCCGCGGGGCCACCACCAGCCCCCCGAACGAGCTCTCTGTTCCGTCTCCACAGCCTGCCTCCACACTCCTCGGCCCACGCCCTGCGCTTTCTCCCCTGCCCTCCTCCAGAACGACCGTGTCATTCAAACCAGCAGACAATTTTTGTCCTACTAGAGTCTACCTCTGCCGCCTGAAACTTCCACTCCCTCGGCTCTGCATTCTCGTGCTTCTCCCCGTTTCTCATTCTGCTTTGTCAGCGCTTTGTCTCCTCCTGGCTTTGAAGGACGGGGGGACCCCAGGCCCTGATTTCCTCACTCCTTAGCCTCACTCCCCGGCAGTCCCAGATGTCTCCCCAGCTCCCTTTACCATCTGTACCCTACCAGTTCCTCTACATGTCTACCCTCCTCCCTGTTGTTCCTTACCTCACGCTCAAATCCCGCTGCTCCTCTCCATTCTCGGAACACACACAGTCCCAGCTCTCACCGTCTCCCCCTGCCCTGATTCCAGCACCTCCCTGGCGCTCTCCCACTGCCTCTATTTTCCCTCTCCAGGTTGTTTTCCACACTGAGGCTCCTGGTGTGTGTTTTGTGTGTGTGTGCTTTTAATTCTTTTTTCTCTTTTTTTTTTTCAATGTTACATTAAAAAAATAAAAGATGTCCCCATATACCCCCCACTCCTCCCACATCAACCTCTTTCGTCATCGTGGCACATTCATTGCACCTGGTGAATACGTTTTGGAGCGCTGCTGCACCATGTGGATAGCGGTCTACATTGTAGTTCACACTCTCCCCCAGTCCACCCAGTGGGCCATGGGTTTTAATTCCGATGAAAACAAGCCAGCAGCTTCCACAGTTCCCCCTGGAACGCCAGCCAACTCCCCCACGTGCCTGGGGGGACGCCCCCTGCCCGCGCCCAGCTGACCCCTACACGCCGTCCGCCCAGCCAGCCCCTGCCTGGGCGCTGCTCCCTGCCGGGCAGGGCTGCGGGCGCTTCCCTCTCCTCCGGCCCTGCGCTCAGGCTCTCCTTTGACACCTCGGGTCAGACCTGCCCTCCTCAAGGAAGCCCTTGCTCTCAGACTCTACCACGCTTCCAGCACCTTCTGTGCTTCTCGGCAACCCTCAACACAGCTGACGCGCCACATGAACCGCACAGGTACGCCGTTGCCTGCTGCCGGCCGCCCCCGCCAGACAGCGCTCCAGGGCTCAGAGACCACCGGTCTCGCTACTGCTGTGGCCCCAGCTCCTCGCGCGTGGCCTGCTCAGAGCCGCCGTGGAAATCGCTCGTTGGGTGAACGGGCCGCGATGGAGAAACGTGTTGCCATAACGCCCTGCAGACATGCCCACCTGTGCCTTCCTGCCGACCCCTTTCTCATGAGATCACTCAGGCCTCCCCCATTCTCTCGGGGTTGGCACGTCCTCTCTGTCCATCTCCGGCCCTCGGGTGCCCTCCGTCCTGGCTGCCGTCGCCGCGTGCTTTTTGCCCTCTTCTTCCTTCTCCGCTTTCTGCTTCCTTCACGTGGAGCCGGGCAGAGCTTTGAGCTTCCTCCCCCTGTGGAAGGGTAGTGGCTGGAGCCGGGGGGCTCTGGGCGATGACCCCACGGAGACCTCCAGAACAAGAGTGAGGGGGCTTCCAAAGCTCCCCGGCTGGCCAGCTGGCCGCGCAGCACCCGCGGGAGCTGGGAGACGGGCCAACACGCGGCACCCACCCAGGGCGCGGGTGCCAGCGCGCTCTCCTGCTTGCTTCCAGTTCCCAGCAGCCCTCCGTCGGCCACCATCTCCGCGTCCTCCAACAAGGCGAAGCGGGGGGACGACATCAGCGTCCTCTGCATGGTCCTGGGGGAGCCGCAGGTGGAGGTGGAGTTCCGGTGGCTCTATCCAGGCCAGAAGGTGAGTGCCCGCCCCGCCCCAGCCCGGTGCGTGATCCGCAGGGCTGTCCTTCTATTAGCTTTTATCCCCTCCAGGGAGACAGGCTGTAGTTTTAAAATATGCAAGAAGTCTGTGGGGCCAGGGCAGGGGCCAAGGCTGCTTATTTTCTTCCAAGATGTTTTGGTATATTTCCACTGGATGGTTCAAAAGGATACGAAAAACGAGAGACTGGGCTCCTTCAGGGTCCTCTCTTCATATGTGTTTTTTTTTTCCTTATAATCCTTCGTTATAAAGGGGCAGGGGCACAAAAGAGAGGAGGGGAATTCCCTCGACACCCCAACCTCAAATTTCATTGCCACCCCATCGTCTCTTAGAGGCTCTTCCAACTCCCGGTCTCCTCTGGCGTTTCTCCCCCATACAAGCTGCCCTGGCAGAGGTGCTGTGAGGCCAGAGCTTGTTTCAAAACAGACTTCCCTGTAGAAGCGGCTGCAGCATACTTATTAGCCTCCAGGCAGGCTGCCCTTGCTCAAATAAATAGCTGTGCCACCAACGTGGAAAAATACCTTTGTTGCCCAAAGAGGTTTGGGCTCCCAAGACGCACTCGGTAGCCAGCGCGTTCTGCTTCGGGGCTGTGGCTAGTGGGAAACACCTGCCCTTGGAGAGCAGAATCTTCTAGCCTCCTGGTGCTTGTTTCAGACGGCACTGCCACGATTAGAAGACATGATTTTCAACAGAGGGTTCTTTTTTCCATTGCTAAGTGGTGTTTCACAAGCACAAAGGGCATTCCTTTAGCAATAGTCAACGTATTAGTTACACCAGACTAATCCAGGAAACACACGTTCTTCTCCCCCCGGCTGGCCGAGGCACCTCGGAAGGGCCCCCGCGTTTCTCGCCCGAGGGCCGTCTCACGCCCTCGGCACGAGGGTCCCCCACTCAGGCCGGAGCACATCTGACCCATCACACGTCTCCCTCCCCCAAACGTGGACCCTCAGGAGCTCGGGCCCATTTCCTCAGCCACAGTCTGGGGCTTCCTTTTTCCTTGAAGCTTCTGAGACTGGCACCATTGAGCGAGGGGCTGAGTGGGCGCGGGAGGAGAGGAGTGGTGGAGACTTGTGAGGCCTTGTGCCAGTTCCACTTCCTTGGAGTTTCCAAAAAAAAAAAAAATAGATTTGCTACTCGGTAGGCTCTCCCAGAAGAAAAGGGCAGAAAGAGCCAAAGAGCAGGGGGAATCCGAGGCACTGCTGGGGATGTGCAGCCTGGAATGGGCGCCCGGGGTCCAGGCCCCTGGGTGATGCCCATGCCAGCTGAGGTGACTCAGGGAGGCCGGTGTTGGCTATATCTATTTCTTTTTCTTTTTTTTCTCTCTCTTTTTTTTAAATGTTACATTAAAAAAATATAAGAGGTCCCGTATACCTCCATCCCCCTCCTCCCACATCAACAACCTCTTCCATCATCATGGCACATCCACTGCACCTGGTGAATCATCATGGCACATCCACTGCACCTGGTGAATACATTCTAGAGCACCACTGCACCCCATAGACAGTGGTTTACATTGTAGTTACACTCTCCCCCAGTCCACCCAGTGGGCCATGGCAGGACACACACTGTCCAGCATCTGTCCCTGCAGCACCACCCAGGACAGCTCCAAGTCCTGGACCTGTTTGCTCTGCGCAATGCCCGGCCGCACGGGGGGAGCGGGCACTGCGGCAGGGGCCGGGCGGCGGCTTCAGGTGCGCGCCGTGTGCGTGTCGTTGAGCAGGACGCGAGGCCCGTGGCCACCCAGGACTCCTGGAGGCTGATCCGTAGGGGGCTCGGGCACACCATGAGGCTCTCCCAGAGCACCCTGACGGTGGAAGACTTTGAGACCCTCGACGCCGGCGTCTACATCTGCACTGCCCAGAACCTGCAGGGACAGACGGCGGTGGCCACCACCGTCGAGCTGTCCTGAGACGGACGTGGGGGCCATGAGAGCGGGGGAAGCCTGCTGGCCGAGGCCGTCGGCTTTGGGCTCTTGCTGTGCGCGCTTCGCCCGAGGCTGATGCTGAGCGCCCGTCCCAGCCTCTGTCGGTGAGACCCGGTGTCCACGGCACAGGGCGCCCCCTGCCAGCGCTGGCCTTTCCAGCAGAAAACCTGCGGTCACTTCCCTGCACTCGTTCCTGATTTTTATACTAAGAAAGCATCAGTGTAAACGACTTCATATAACCATTTCTATTAAATGAGCAAGGTTTTGTAAAAAATAAAAAGTGGACTCGGTGTTCTTTTTATTCAGTATACAGTTCAACGACTCAGGCACAGCGACTCAAGATTCAAATCCAAAGTCATGTTGTTTTTTCCCAGCAGCAAACTTTAAAGCTCATCTGTGATCATTTATGTAGGTATTGAAAAAAAACCATATATACTTTTATTATTGTTAAAAAATTTTTTATTTATTTCTCTCCCCTTCTCCACCCCCCCAGTTCTCTGCTCTCTGTGTCCATTTGCTGCATGTTCTTCTGTCTGCTTTTATTGTCAGGAGCACCGGGAATCTGTGTCTCTTTTTGTTGCATCATCTTGCTGCGTCAGCTCTGTGTGTGTGTGCAGTGCCACTCCTGGGCAGCTCTCCTTAGGGGGCACACTCCTTGCACATGGGGCTCCCCTACATGGGGGACACCCCTGCGTGGCACGGCACTCCTTGCGCACATCAGCACTGTGCGTGGGCCAGCTGCACACGGGTCAGGAAGCCCTGGGTTTGAACCCTGGACCTCCTGTGTGGTAGGTGGATGCTCTATCAGTTGAGCCACATCCACTTCCCCACATACACTTTTAATTGCTGTAGTCAAAGGCGTTAATTCTAGATTAATCCAACTAGTTAAGAACTGGAACATGTGTGTCCAAAAGTCTAACTTTCTACAACAGAGTCACAGGCCAAGGATATCTTTTAGCCTTTATCATTATCAAAATATTTACACAATAGCTATTTCGATTTTCATACCAAAAGAAATCGTTAAAAGCAGTTAATTTATTTCTTAAATACATGTTTGCATTTAGAAAATGAAAGCTTAGTTCGAAGTCTGGTTCTGTGAGCCGAATTTCAGCTGCAGATCCATTATGTGGTCATGTTGAAAACTAGGGAATAGCTTAGGTGGAAACAACTACAATGCTGAGAGAAGGACTAGGAATTGGCTAATATTTGGAAGAGTGAAGTGTGTCAGAGGTTGCAATGCTTATGGTGGATATTCCAGCATTATTTATTTGATCAAAGTAAAATACGCTTTCCATTACTACAAACTGCACCCGAGTACAGTTGTTTATACGTCCCTAGTTTTATGATGTGCCGACATTTTGCGCCCTACAGGAAACATTTGGTTTGAAGAAATCTTAAGGTTCTCTATTTTATTTCCTACCTTCTCTCCTGCTGTCTCACAGCCTCTGAAGACATAGTAATTTGTTGCAAGATTTATTTCCCCAGACACCTACATGGTATGGAAGACAGCTCTGAACAGATTGACCATGCACAAGGGATGAATGACAAACCCAACTTTGAGGAGGTTAGTATAGTGAAAGGGGGAAGGCGGCTGAGGTCCAGCAGACCACGTGGCCGTGAGACCCTGCCCAGAAAACTCCCGAAGGATCCCACGAGATGCTGGCCATGAGAATAATCCTGTTCAGGGTCAAGGGGGATCCCCAGATACCTTCAAACAAAGGGCCTCACCATTGGCCTGAGAACTGACAGGTGGGGCAGCCAACCAGGAGAGCCATCAGCTGGGGCCCCACCCAGCATTACGAAGCGGGAGGAGGGAAGGCTTTAGACAGCCCTGACCTGGGGCCCCACACACACACCTCACTCCGCAGCGCACCTGCGGTGCGTGCCTCAGACCGTGTACTTCTCTCATTATCTTATTTCTTAATAAACTCTTCCTTCACTTGTCCACCCTATGGCATGTCCTTAGATTCTTTTATGTGACATAGCCAAGAACCTAGGAGCCAAGAACCTAGGAGCCCAGAACCCAGCGTCTTCCGTGAACGTTATTTGGCGAGCCAGCCAGGAGGCAGGGAGGCGATGGCGTGCACCAACCCCACTGAGGACAGCCGAGGTTTTGGTTCAAGCCTGTCTTTGTCCTCTTTTATTAGCAAGGCCCTGAGATTACCTCCGGGGCTCCTGAGGCTGTTTGCCTGTAAGGCACAGACCAGCCTCTGCTTTTTAACGTGCCTCTTGATATCGGTTTAACTGTGGAGCTCGGTCCCTGGGAGTGGCCATGAGGTGAGCTCGCTCACGGCTGTCTCCCAAGAGCTCTGCGAAGTAGGGCCAAAGCACGGTCCCCAGCCAGGCCCTTTCCTGGCGGGGAAGCCCGGTTTGGGAGCTGAGGTCTGGGAACCGGATTCAGACATTTCTGATGACCTCTAAGGCTCTGGGGACACCCAGAGGCATAAGGCTGTAATCCCCAGAATGTGGGGGGCAGCGAGCAGGGCTCCCAACCTCCAGGGCGCTGGCTCAGTGAGCGATCCGCTCAACCAGGCCTAGTGTGGGTCACCACCCAGACCGACAGACGTGTTTACCCTCCTCTTCTATTTGGGGTACCAAATAGAAGAGGCTTCTAACTGGGGCTTCTAATTGGGGCACCCTGCCTCCTGAAACTCTAAAAAGAAAGAGACCAATCTGCCACACCACGTGGCTGCAGTGCAGCTGAGAGTGGCCTCTGCATGGACCCTGAATTCCAGTTAAACCTGTGTAAGAGGGAAGGAGGGGACAGACAGACCTGAGGGCCAGAGACCCCGTGGCTGTGTCTCCTGGACAGATGAGGAAACGCACCACCAAAGCGGTCAATTTTAGGTAAGCTCAGGGAAGTTACTCGGGGCAGAACCTACATACCTAGCCTCATGTCAAAGAAAGCTCGCCGAGGAAATGGAAGCACCCCCTAGTAGCTCCTGACTCTAGAGAAGGACAGGTCCTCCTAGGAGCTCCAGCCTGCCTCAGGTGTCCACAGAAAGCTGTGGAAACTTCCCCTGGGCCCCAAACTCCCATAACTCCCTTTTAGAAACAGCCTTTGCGGTTTTCAGCAATCGGGACTGAGCTGCCGAGGAGAGGCAAGTGCAGAGGGTCAGGCACAGGACCCGCAAGCAGGCTCCCCTCTAATGCCGCTGGTAAAGACACCATCGCCTCAGGGGTCCCCGAATCCGGGCTCCACGTCAGCAGGAGCCCGGCCCCACGCTGCCTCACCACGTGGACTGCTGGGGCCTGGCCCAGGGGAGGGCGGAAGGGGCCTGGAGCCACGTGAACCGTCAACCAGGAGGCCTCAGGTGACCCTCGGCGAGGCAGGTAAGATAGTTAATTTCTTGATTAGCCTGGGAGCTCATTCCTTGGTCCTGGCTGCACCGCAGACCTCTCCCAACCTCGGTTGCGCCTAACGAGGGGAGTGAATGGCACGTCACCATCTAGGCCATCAGTAAACCTCTCCCCTGTAGAGTAAGGAGCCTCCTCTTGTGCCATCAGTTACGATTTTTTTTAAAGGTTCCTCGCTATTCCTAGCTCCCTGTCTACGCCCTTGCAACACTCCAGTCCTTCCAGTGAAAATGCCTCACGGGGCTCTACCCCTTGCTGGGAGGTAACTAATGGGATGAAGCCCCGAAGCAGCCCCAAGTCATGTCTCGCAGGGGGCAGGGCTTCTCTGGACCCCTCGGTGCCGTATATATGAGCCGAGGGGTGCTGACGCAAAGTACCAGGACTCTGTCGGCTTTTATACAGGGTATTTATTTGGGGTAAAAGCTTACAGTAACAAGGCCCTAAAGAGTCCAACTCCAGATTAGCTCCTCACCTAAATCTGTTGCCCTGTGTTGAAGCAAGATGGCGGGCGACGTCTACAAGGGTCCACCTCCCTCTTTCCTTTAGGGTTCCGTGGGCCCAGCTTCTTCTGAGTTCAGCTCTAGGCTGGAGGGCTCGTTTCTTTCTGGGCCTGCTCTGCTGCTTAGGGCTCTGGACTCTTCAGCGGCAAACTATGAGGAGAATGGCTCAGTTCTCCTCCAGGAGCCTCTGCCATGTCCGTGAAGCTTCTCTCTTCCTCTGTGTTTTCCTGTGTTCTCCTTGACTGAGTGT
Source organism: Dasypus novemcinctus (assembly GCF_030445035.2). NCBI lineage: Eukaryota > Metazoa > Chordata > Mammalia > Cingulata > Dasypodidae > Dasypus > Dasypus novemcinctus. Next base: position 5,229,771 of record NC_080701.1, on the reverse strand, counting down.
CCATTTTTATAGCCCACCGAGGGGGCAGGGACTCAACCCTGCATGTTCTAATGATGTGATCTAATCAAAGCCCTGATCTTAACATAAAGAAACATAAACCTTTGAATTTAATACAATCAAAGGGTATCATGCCCAGTCTACAAACTGTATCTCTTTTTGGAATTCATAAATAACATCAAACTGCCACACTGTACTTAGCAGCTGCCCCAGGATTTTCCTGGAGGAACGAAGCTGGAGGGTCCTGCATGAGGTTTCTGCTGTGGGCAGACACTGGGAGCTCTGTGTTAAGGTGATTCTAAAGGCAGGTCTTTCCCTAAGCTAAGTACATGTAAAATTCTCTCTTCTGTTCTAATCTGTGCTTGCTTTAACTTTGGTCTGCTTGTGCCTGGGAACATGTAAATCACATTTGGGGTTTGCCTGTTAGAAACTAGATAATGGTGAAAGGTAACCTAAAATTGAGTCTTTAAGTGTCAATACTATCTTGCAATTGAATTTGATGTATAAAATAAATCACATGGAATTAGTTCAACTGCTGGAAGAGCAGAAAAAGTTAGCAACATTGTTACTAATAAAATATTTTTAATTGCTTAGTTAATAAGCAAAAGTGCCAAATTTGTTTTTAAAATGAAAACTTACTAGAAACTGTAACTAATAGTTAATTATATAGATTCCTTTATAGTCTAGAACAGCAGAAGGATAATATCTGAAATTGCTTAACTGGGTGGATTTAGCCTGGAACCTACCACTGTGATGGTGATCTTAGACTAATTTACCCTTTGTTTATTGTTACTTCAGGTCTAACCTTGCCCTTATGTGTGCTTGCTATAGTAATGGTAATTATAAACTAAACCTACCTTTGATTATGGTTATTTTGTAACTGGCTTCACCTAGCCCTTAGACTTCAGCTATTGTGATCATTCTAAGCTGAGTTTGCCTTTGCTTATGGTTATTTCATGACAACTTCTGCCCACCATGGCCAGGGGAAGGCAAACTTGAGACACCCCCGTCTCCTGTCCTTCCACTGGTATTAGTGACCCTGCCTTCTCTCGTGATTCCAGGTGTGGGCTAGATTGCTCCCTGGTGGAACTCTCGACCCTCAGGGTTGGACGTCCACTCTACCAGTTCAGCAGCCACTGGAGTCCTATCTCCATGGGCTGGGAGTGGCACCTCCCATCTCCAGTGTGAGGTTCCCAAAAGCAGCAGGTCATGAGAAAAACCAGTTGCCCTGAGGCTTCAGTGACCTCAGTGAGAATAGACTGGAATTAGTCTTGCTCATCCAAGGTCTGTCAAAGTCAAAATGGGAAATAAGCAAAACTTTGAAGTAAAGGAAAATGTTGTAAATGGTATTTTAAAGCATTGGGAACAATTTGGTTATAAGCCAATAATTAAAAGAATGGAATTCTTCTGCAAAACTGTATGGTCACAGAGCAGATGAATTGGAAATAGCCTTGAAAGAGACCTTTTAAATGTTTACAATTAAATTTATTTTGTAAGAGAATGAGAGTTATAAGAAACTTTAGTGTTTTTGTGTCTTAACTCTCTATTTGTGCCTATTTGCTATTTTTTTCATAATTGGGATGGTAATATCAAATTAACAAATGAAAATTCTTAAGAGCTCTATTCAAATTTTTAAAAATTAAATATGTGATTTATATGTGGGGGAATATTCCTAGATCTCAAATTAGGTTAAGCAGGATGGAAAGGTCATGTGGAAATCTGAATATAGAAACTATTAGGAAAGGGAACAGGTTTTTCCTAAGCTCTTTGACCTCCCCAGTCCCCAGGACTTTCTCTTCGTAAGAGCTATGAGGGAGGAGCTAGGTGTGACAGATTAAAACTCTGTCTTCTAGGCTGAGGATTTTAAGAATAAGCTTGCCCTGTAATTCCATGATTTAAACCTTTGGAACAGCCTTAAAATAAGGAGGGCTAATAATCCCATTACCAAATTTTAGTAAGTGAAGGTCTTTTAAAACAAATTAAACAATTATAATAAATCCCAGAACCTAGCAGTCGGTATGCTTTAAGATTATTCACAGTTTTAGAATTTTATTAAAGAAAAGAGGTTTTAGCCTCCTGTAAAGAAAGAAAAAGAACATTCCTGGGATAAACTATAATTGTTTCAATTTTACTTGACTTGGGTGTTATCTCCCTAGATTTATAGAGTTCCAATTAAACAAATTAGCATTATATGAATTAAATCTTCACATGATGAAAATTGTAAGTTCATTTAGAATAAAATTAAGGTAAAGGTAAATTTCATTGGTCACTAATGTAATTTAATATACCTATTTAAAGGTAACGTAACTAGTCTACATGGCTATGGTTAGTCATAAGGAGTTTATGAAAGCATCTTTTAAACTGACTCATTTAAATGGCTAATCCCAAGAAGCCATTATTAATTAGAAACCTAAATTGATGTTAATAACAAAAAGTAACTTCATAACAGGGAAACCAGTCAGAGGCCACCTCGATCTGCATATTAAAGTGGTGGTAAGGAAAGATAATCTTGATTCCATTGGGAATCTTGGATTTTCATAACATAATTGAGAAGGTAGTTTTTCCTGTACTGCTAAAAGTAAAATAACTGTTAATGTCATCATCATAAAGATAAAGAAGTAAAAAGCAAAGTACTAAAATAAAGTTCAATTGATATGTTATAAACTGCATTGAAAGTGTTTAGAAAGTATATAAAAATCAAAAGAGATAGACTCAGTATTGCCAAACTCTCTTGTGCATTCAAATCAGGCCTTCAGTACACTGCATGGTGCCTCTCCATTTGAGTTTTTGGCTAGGTTGGTTACTGACCCATAAAACAATAGAGATATCTACTACATCTCTGAGCATGCTCCTGAAGCGAATGGAGAGTACACTGCAGTTTCAGACTCCTGCAGTAGCCAGTGATGGCTCAATATGGCCAGATGTACAACAGACAGTGCCTCCAGACTGGCTCTGTTTCATACTGCTGAAGGGCTTTACACACCAGGGCAGTGAAACACTGGAGCCTAATTTCTTAGCTTCTCTCTAGGGTCAGTGGTGCTGCAGCATGCCAGCTGTGTGAAGGGCATACCATGTGGAGCAATGATCACCAGAGTACTATGAGTAGAACTTAAACCAACACAATTGACACTATGGCCTTCTCCCATGGAGAGATAACATATATAGTAATGCAATCCTGGAACTTAGATCTATTAATTGCAGCTTAAGAGGAAATTGTGCATTGATTAGTATTAAGTACTATACTTATATCCCTGATATTATATCTTTTCTATTCTAGATCATATGCATAGGGATATTGAACATGATAAAAGTCTTAATTCATTTTCTCAGTAATTAATGCAAGTGCCTATGAGACAACCTAAAGGCTCTCTTAAGGACTGTCTTTATTTTGGTTGCCATGTGCTTGTCTTGTTGCCTGTACTGTCCTTGTGAGTTTATGTCTAGGGCAGTGCCTCTCTTCACACCTCTCCTGGCTGCCCTAGGCATAACCACTGCTCTGGGAACTGAGGTTGGCGGTTATACCCACCCCAGCAGGCCTACCACAGTCTCTCCCTAGAGTTAACCAACAGCATAAAAGGACCCAAGGAAGAAGGCTGCTTCCCGTCACCTCTGGGGGGAGGCGGCCTCTGAAGGCACCTGGCCTTGCTCACTCTCGTGGTCCAGTGTGTCATGGCTGGTCCCCTTTTTGGCCCACCTACCACCATCTTCTTTATCCTTCTAGTGGGACCATGTACCTTAAATTCTAATTAAGTTTATTTCTTACAGAACCAAGGCCTTATTAGTTATGTGGGGATTTCATCCATTCCCAACGAGGGTGCCGGATCCATCTCCCCTCAACTGCAAAAGAATAACCAGAGGGTGTTGCACCTGGTCAGGCGGTGCCTGCACCCCCTAACCAGCAGGAAGTAGCTGCAGAAGAAGGACCACCAGCCTCAGCGCCCCCCTAAGAATGCGGGTGTGAGCTCCCTGAGGCAGGTTAGCGCCGGGAAAGGTGGGAGGCAGCCGAGGCCATCAGGCAACATGGCGGACGCACAGCACGCCCAGGACCCCACGCGGCAACCTCCTGAGGGACCCTGGGAGACCTGGCCACGAGCGTAATCCCCCAGCAACCCTCACCCCTGGCCCTGAGAACTGACAGGTGGGGCAGCCAATCAGAACAGCGCACAGCCGGGGCCCCTCCCCCAACACCAGGAAGGGGCGGGGAAAGCCTTAAAGAAGACCTGACCCGGGACCATGCGCCCACCTTACGGCGCAGCACGCCTGAGGCCCGTGGCTCGGACAGCGGGCTTCCCTCATTTTCCTGCTTCTTAATAAACTCTTCACTCACTTGCCCAGCCCACGGCGTGTCCTTCCATTCTTTTACGCGACGTAAGCCGAGAACCTCGAAGCCCAGAACGCAGAGTCTTCCGCTAACACTTCGGCCACTGCCATTGAGGAGAACCTCGGAAGAGCGGGCAGAGATTTTCCAGGAGGTGGCAGTGGACCTGCTTGCTGATTTATCAGAAACAAACAAGGGAGGTTACACACATGATAAATGGTTCGAAGTTTAAGACTTCAGACACGATCAGTAATAAAAAAAAATCATGCCGCATGAATATTAGTTTCCTACCTGGTGTAGAGTTAAGCAATGATGCAAATATCCACCTCTGTTATCCTGGATCTGTTCTTATTCTAGGGAATGTTTGTACAGCCAAATGGACGAACCATCCCAACCTCGTCACGTGCAGGGAGAGGGAGAAAGAGGCACCCTGCTTCCTTCCACCGTGCCCAAAGCCTTAGAATCAGAAGAGGTAATAAAGGTTTGATATGAAATTGAAATGCAGCTTGGAGAACAGTTGTACAAGGCATTATTTTCTCATCGGCTGGCCATTCTGCTACCTTTCCTACCTTCCCAAGGACAGAAGAATTCCGCCAAGTATATGCAGAAACAGCCTGCCTTCCCAGACGGCTTTGCTCTATTAAACGCTGCATCGTTCTTTAATCGAGTGCTCCTAATTCACCCCGACCTTTTTGGTTCTGCCAGCCACTGACTTTCTCTTTAAGGTTTTCAAAACCCGTAGCATGAGGCCTTACTTATTTGGAAAGTGGCTTCAGCACCTTGAAATTAGCTGGCCCTGGAAGGGCACATTGCTTCTTAGCCTTCTCCTGGGGGAAAGAGGCGGGAGGTAGGAGGTGTGCTGTTGTGGCTCTGGATGGGGAGAGAAAAACGGGGGGTGAGGGGGGTGGGAGAAAGGCAGAGAAGTGACAGCGTCAGTCTGTAAGCATAGCTTAATTAAGGTGAAAATTAGCAGAGACAAGCCATTAGCACTGCCCTTTATCTCTGTGCAGATTTTTAGAAAAATTAGGGTTCTACATTTGCTCATAGCCTGAGAAAAGGGGGTATAGTACAGTGTTTCGGCTCAGAGGGGTAAGTTAGAAATCTACAGCAAAATATCTTGCTCGCTTCAACTGACATGGCCGGACAGTGGAAAACTGCCAACAGGTTACACCGAAAGGATACTAAGAAGCGGACAGACCCGACAGGTCAGTTTTCCCTGTCATTCCCTCTGCACCCGTGGGGAAGGCTTGGGTGGAGCTGGTGGCAGTCATCGTTCAAGCAGCGACTGCTCCTTCTTCTGTGGCTTCTGAAATGTCCACAGTGTGATTTGCACGTGCCCAGATACATCCAGCTCCTTCCGCCACCCAGAGAGAGGGCGACAGGCTGCACCCATTCCATTCACACGTCCCACTCAGACCAAAAGAAAAGCCACAAGCAGGTGTCTGTGGTGAGGAACAGTAGAAAGGTTATAAATTTTTATTTTCATAGGCCCCTGAGAGGTTTTCCCCTTACACTTAGGTGAAAAAGGCAACGAACAAGAATCTCTCATTCTTCAAGTGCGCTGTGCAACGGCGTCCCTGCGGGTCACTGGTTCCGGAATCTGTTTTGGAGTCCCTCGGATGAGGTCGACAGTCTCGCTGCAGGGCTCTGGCCGGCCGGCGCTGCCCGGGTGGCTTTCCAGTTCTGTCGCGGTGACCGCGCCTACGCGTCCGGAGCTCGGGCTCCTGGCACCGTCTCGGGGCCGGCCCCGTGGCCTGGATGCAAAGGCTCCCAGGCCCCCGGCCCTCAGGAAGTGTCGTCGGGGGGGAGCGCTGTGGGGGAGGCCGGGGCTCCCTGGCGCGGGGGGTCCCTGGGGCCCGCACAGGTGCCGTTGTGCAGCTTCCACAGCAGCTCCTCGTTCTCCATGGAGAGCCGCTTGTTGACTTTGGACTCCTTCTCCAGCGACTCCTGCAGGACAGCCTGCTCCGTGGAGAGTTGCCTTCAAAACAAGAAACAGCCAGGAGCTGTGACCACCTAGGTGAAACCCAACCTGGACAAAAGGTCTTCCCGTCTTAAATGTGAAAACTATATCCCTGTGGAACAAAACTGGATTCCTGCACAGAGGAACCCCGGGAAATGTAAGCTTGAACCAAGAAAGAACGTCGCTTTTTTTTGGCAGTTTCACAGCAGGCTGAGCGACGCTTCCACAGACATGCTACCTGTTTTGTGACCCTCTCCCATCTGCTTCTGAGCTGCTCTTTCTCTGAGCGCACTGGGGACCTCGTTTAAATCTGAGCGCTCGGGTCAAGCCGTTGGTAAAACCATGCAATGCCACAATCGTATTTGCCAGGTAGAAAGGAGTACCCCTATGCTCACTTCAATTGCATTTCCAGGAAGTACCTGGGTAGAAAGTGGCAACAAAGTAAACCCTAGGAAGTCAAGGAAGCCAGGAGCTTGGGAAACAGGGGACCACTTTACTTTTACCTTGAAATTGCCATGTGCTTGTCCATCCGAGCTTTCAGCTCCTCATTCTCCTGCTGGAATCGCTTCAACCTGTCAACCAGCACTGTGTTGTTGTCCACCTTGGTTTAAACAAGAATTCCAACATTTATACTATGTTAAAAAAAATCCCTCATATCCTACAGCACATCCCCGACACAAGCATGCTTTGGAGAGATTTAATTAAGGAAAACATCCTAGTTTAGTTTACTGAAACACTTTTATGCTGCTTCATTCCAAAAAGGCTCTAAAGCAGCAAAATATAGTACCAAGATAGTATTTTTAAAAAATGTTTGCCCGGGGAGCAGATGTAGCTCGAGCAATTGAACGCCCGCCTCCCACATGGGAGGTCCTGAGTTTGGCTCCCGGTGCCTCCTAGAAAAAAACAAAACCACAAGCAAAACATGAAAAAACCAGCTCAGGGGACCGATACGGCTCCATGGTTGAGCACTGACTTCCCAAATACAAGGTCCCGGGTTAAATCCCTGGCCCCCAGTATGTTAAAAAAAAAAAAGTATGCCAAGCCACTTGAAAGTGGATTTGTCCCAAGTCCCACCGTTTTAGAATTCACCCTGAGAACTGGCACCTCGTCCTGAGCAAGCTGGGGCCCACGTCTCCTTGAGTTTCAAATTGTTAAACAAAAACGACAGCTAGTCAGCCCATGTTTATCGAGGGCTGCCTTCTTAAGGGACATTGCTGTAAGACTCACGCATTTGATGAAAACCTCAGAGGCCAAGAGATCGGCTGTTTAACGTGGCCGTAAATGTGGCTTCCCAGTTACTCTTTTGCGTTTACCACTGAGGGGCCACAACAAACCAGCGATAGAACAAAGCTCTGCCGAACATCCAAAGAAAGGCGTAAGCTCAGTTCGAGCGAAGGTGCACGGGCTTTCCTGCTGGCGTGCGTGAGACATTTAATCACCTACTCATGTAACAGGACGAGCTGATTACTCCCAGCTCGCTTTCTAAAGGTGAGATTTTATTACTTGCCTACGAGGCAACCTCACAGCTCCATCTGAATGAAGTCTAAGCCCCTGCTCGTTGCAGCATACGCCTCATTCGTGTTGATTGTGACTCCTAGTTGAGCACCGTGTTTTTAAGATTTCCTACTATCCAGAAAGCGCTCAGGATGAGCCTTTCAGGTGAAATAACTTTCCAGGATATGAGACTAGAATGTAAGAAAAAAGGGGAGCTTGGCATTGCCAGTAATTATAAAGGACTTCAGGATAAAAATACAGGGTGGGAACCCTGGGCAGTGACTGGCTCCAATCCCTCATTTTAGGGCCGCAGCAGCCCAGCCCGCTCGCATCCCCGAGGTTCTCAGGAAGCCCCCTTGCTTCCCAGGGGTCTCATTTTCCACAAAGCCCCGAAGCTGACAAGTACACAGTGTAGCTGTGGTTTACCAGTCGTCATTTCAACCTATTCCTCCACACATAGAGACTAATTTGATGATACCTCTGGAACATAAGAGCATACTTATAGATCAACAAAATGAAATTAGGATGTCCTGGTAATTTGATGGGTGAGTCTATTTCACCGCATATGAATTTTTTTTAAGTTTTGATGCATAGATCAGGCAACATATTAACAGAATTTTCAGAGTCTTCCAAGAGTTACCCGGTCTAAAAGGATGCCCTTTGGCAGGAAGTGGCTCACTGATAACCACATCTAAAAAAGCCAGTTTCCTGATAATTCAAAGCACCCATATATCCACACAGGGGCTTAAATAATAGTCTCTAGAGGGAAAACAAAACAAAAAAAAAAAAAAAAGAAGAAAAAAATCCACCACCACCACAAGAAGAATAAAAAACAAAACCAAAAAATAAAAGAAGAAAAAAACCCACCGCCACCACAAGAAGAATAAAAAGGGGCGGCCTCGGTGCTCCAGGAGTGGTTTGGGGTTTTCCGAGGCACTTAGTAAGTACCGAGTCACTCGTCACAGGGGCAGGGGCGGGGGCCAGCAGGGGGAGGAGGGGGGCACAGTTGAAAGGACACTACGGTAATGGCTGGGGTCACCTAAGCTGCCCCCCAACCCTGCCAGGTAGGCCGGGGGCCAGGCTAACGGCAGTGCTGCCCGCGCCAGGGAGGCCGCAGTGGGCGCTGGGTATGCCGCTCACACACGGTGCAGGCAGACATCACACAGCAACACCAGTTCTCTAGCCTATCGGCCACTGAAACTAAATTTCATTCAGATTCTTCATAATGCTTGCTCTTTTTCCAATTGGATTCATTTTATTGTAATCACACGATTTTTTTTTTTTATCACATTCTAGTTCACAAGAAGCAAGATGAAGAATTTATCATAGCTAGAAAGATTGAATTTCTCCCATGGTATTAATTTACATATCGGTTTTGACTGTAAGAAACCTGCCCAGACAGGGTGGTATATTAAAGTACTTCTTTTACACAATGTAAAAATGTTTCTTAGGCAGGTGAAGATTTGCAGACCACTGAAATATAAGGCTGATTTGTGTCTTCTACATTTTCCAAGCACTCAATGCTGTTTTAGGTTCCTTGGGGAAAAAAAAGTTAGAGAAGGCTGCAATGAATAAGCTTTGAGCAAACTTTGAAAGAAACCATACTTTTCCTTCTGCATTATTTCCGAATCTCTCTCAGTAGTGGCTAACTGCACAGTTGTAGTTCAGAGCTACCACCCCGTGGGGTAAAGCGCCCCATCGCTTCTCTGAAGTACACGTACCAGTTTCTCCATCTTCATGAGTTCGACGTCCTGTTGATGCAGTTTCTCATTTTTGATCTCTAGCACAGCTTTCAGGCTTTCTAACTCTTGCTCCAGATACATGATCTGAGGATTTTTCTAGAAAAGACAGAGCAGGACATCACTGCCTGATCATTTCACACGATCACATAGTTCAAATTCTTCATGCAAAGAACCTTTTGATGAGATTTAGAAATGAGACAGACAAGTAGCAAGGGAATCCCAGCTTCTCTTCTCACAGCAGTTTCAAAGAGGTCAAAGGAAGGCTTAAGATTTTATTCCCAAAGACTTTGGTTATAAGTTTTCAATAAAAACAACAAACATTTCATCCACTTGCCAGCAACTTAATATGGAAAAAATATTGGCAATAGCAAATATTTTATTGGAAATAAGAGGGGAAAAATGCTTAAAATACAAAACAGAGCTCTGGCTAGAGATGAGGCAGTCTGCAAGAGCTTCATGGTGTTGGGTGGAGAAATGGGGACCGCCAGTAACTGCTCAGAGTGGACAGAGCACAGCAAGCAGCAGGCGCGCCGGTCACCGGGAGCACTTCCTTCCTGTGAAATCCCCGGGAGCAGCCCTGGTCGGTCACGTTCCGGGTCTTCTGGATTTTTCTTACGGTGGATCATGCTGGTCTGGCCACTCCTCTAGAGCCGTGACACCGGACTGTTTTACGTTAGGACATCCCCATACCTCCACGGCATATAGTACCTGCTCAACTAAAATTCTATCCCAAACAAACACTGCATAAGGGGAGACCACGCTCTGAGAACAGAGTAGGGTAGAATTACGCCCGCCCCTGGCTTTATCTGTGGAAATTCAGTTCAACCCACTGTTAATAATGTGGCTCAACCGCCCATCATCTTCTGATCGGGTGTCTAGGGGACACGTCTTAGGTAAGACGAGGAGCGCAGAGCTTCAGGGCTCGCGCTCCACCAGGCCTTGGGGAGGAACGGAGTGGGCGAGCTGGGGTGGCCGGCGGGGATCGCTTCCTCCAGGGCCCTCCCTCCCAGAGGGAGAACACGTGCCCCCCACGGCCACTCACGGCCACCCGGCTGGTCCAGGGACCTGTCCTGTTCTCCCTCCTTCCGCGTAAAGATTTCTTCTTACCCCGAGGCTACAGCTAATCCCACCCCGTTTGTGTCAGTGGGAAACGGGGTCGTTTACTCTGCCCGATTTTATTTATTTTTTCCCATTCTTTTTTTTTTTTTATTGACTTTGTAATAATATTACATCAAAAATATATATGTGAGGTCCCATTCAACCCCGCTCCCCCACCCCCCCTCTCCCCCCCCAACAACACTCGTTCCCATCATCATGACACATCCATTGGATTTGGTAAGTACATCTTTGGGCACCTCTGCACCTCATAGTCAATGGTCCACATCATGGCCCATACTCTCCCCCATTCCATCCAGTGGGCCCTGTGAGGATTTACAATGTCCGGTGATTGCCTCTGAAGCACCATCCAGGGCAGCTCCATGTCCCAAAGACACCTCCACCTCTCATCTCTTCCTGCCTTTCCCCATACCCATCGTCCACCATGTCCACTTTTCTCAATCCAATACCACCTCTTCTATGTGGACATTGGATTGGTTGTGTCCATTGCACCTCTATGTCAAGAGGAGGCTCAAATTCCACATGGATGCTGGATGCAATCCTCCCATTTTCAGTTGTAATCACTCTAGGCTCCATGGTGTGGTGATTGTCCTTCTTCAACTCCATCTTAGCTGAGTGCGGTAAGTCCAATAGATCAGATTGTAGGTGCTGGAGTCTGTTGAGGCTCAGGACCTGGCTATCACATTGTCAGTCCAGAGATTCAAATCCCCTAAATATATCTTAAATCCCAACGTTAACTGCACCTCCAGCACATTAGCATGAAAGTCTTATGAAGGGAGATCCCATCTGAGTCCACGCCGTGATGGCTCAGGACCTGCAGTGTCCCGACGTCTCTGCCAGCTGCCCTTGCCTTTGGGCGCCCTCTTGTGCCGCCACCTCGGGACGATTAGAGGGGACGGACGTGGCCGCCACTGCTCTCCTCCACCCGCGTCCCCCCTGGCTACACGGAGGCCCGCGGGCACAGAGCTGCGCGTCCCGGGAGGGCGCCTGCCACCGTTCCCTGCGTGGTTCCTGACGTTTACCTCCTGCGTGGGAGTCCAGGTTTCTTTCAGAAATCAGTGACTTTTCAAAATAACCTTCCAGAACGAGGAGCTTAGAGGTGTCACTGAATACGACCTGATCTAACTTTATCAAAATATCAGGAATCTCCCAACAAGATGATCAGAAAGGGCTCACCAGGTACCCTGAGCTGGCAACGGATTTTCAGTGGTGAGAAAGATTGGCTTCTGCAGTTCCAGAGCCCAAATATATGAAATTAAAATTGGGGTGCTAAAGGCAGAGAAAGAGAGAAAAATAAAAACAAGAAAGAAAATGCAGAGGAGTAAGGGGACAGGTTGCAACAGAAAAGTGAGCTTACAGGAGACAGCTGTACTTTCAGAGGTGAACTCCACCCATGGTAAGGACCGATGCTGACACGTGCCGCGACACGGGTGACCCTCAAAACGTTACGCCAAGTGAAAGGAGCGAGACGCAGAGGGTGCTGCAGTCTACGGTGCCTTTTACGTGGGATGGCCAAAATAGGCAAATTCAGAGAGGAGGAAAGAAAATGAGTGGCTGCCGAGGCCTGCGGGGAGGAGGGGAAATGGGGAGCAGGTGGCCGGGGGCAGGATTTTCTTTTGAAGTGATGAAAACAGGTTCTGGACTCAGACAGTGGTGGTCAGCGCACAGCTTTGTAAATACACCAAGAATCAATTAGCAAGGGACTTCACAGGTGGACTGCAGGGTATGTGGATTATAGGTCAACCAAGCAGTTATTTTTCTTTTAAAAAGTGGTTTTCACGAAAACCCTGACCTGAATTAATAAATATTAAGCAAAAGGTTTTCTTGTCTCCCTGTAAGTATTTGCTTCGATGACTTAAAATACACTGCCTGGAAGGACTCTTACCATCGATATAAAGGCAGTGGCCACCAGAGGGTCTGAAGGGAGAGGAAAGAATAGGTGGAAAATGGGGGCATTTTCAGGACATTGGACTTGTCCTGCAGGACATGGCAGTGATGGATACAGGCCATTGTATATTTTGTCATAACATACAAAAATGTACAGGACAGAGTATAAATTATAATGTAAACTACAACCCATGGCTAGCAGGAACACTTCGCTGTGTGTTCATCAATTGTAGCAAATGTACCACACTAAAGAGGGATGTTGTCGATGTGGGAAAATGTGGAAGGGGGAGGGAGTGGGGCATATGGGAATCCCTTATATTTTTTATATATAATATTTATGTAATTTAAAGCTTCTTTAAAAATAAATAATTTAAAAAATATTGCACACTTAAGCATTCCTGGCTTCATCACTTTTTTAGGATTTAAAAAAGAGACACCAGTAAACAAAGAAACCACCTGACATAATTTAAAAAGGACAATGTAAGATACGAAAAAATACACCTGTAGAAACACGCTAGCTGCTGAACAAGTAAGTGACCAACTCTAAAAGGCAAAGAACAGAAGAAAAAGGCAGGAGTGATGGAGCAGCACACAAAACCTACTAAATTTGATTTCTCTCTTGATATTCTTTTTTGTTCTTCTGATTTCAACTTTTCATTTAAAGCATCATTTTCACTCTTCAGATCACTGATTTGTTTCTAAAACACAAACAGTGAAACATAAGTTAAAAAGTGGACATCGGACGCAGCAGATGTACACAGAGACACACCAAATACGCACAGACTTGACAAGGGTGATTTTTTTTTAACTAAATTTACCCACCTCTAGTGATTCCTGTTTCTCAAAAAGCAAATCCTCAAGTGACTTCTTTTCCAGTTCATGACTCTTCTTGATTTCTGGAAAGAAGTGAGATTTTTTGAGGCCATGATATTTTACGTCATTGCTTTTCCACCTGCAGTTACTGGAGCACCTCTACTATCACCTCTTCCATCTCTACTATCACCTCCTCCACCACCTCTACTACCACCTCCTCCACCATCTCCTCCACCATCACCACCACCACCACCTCCACCACCTCCACCACCTCCACCACCTCCTCCACTCCACCACTGCCTCCACCACCTCCTCCACCATCTCCTCTACCACCTCTACTACCATCTTCTCCACCACCTCCTCCACCTCCACCTCCTCCACCTCCTCCTCCACCACCTCTACTATCACCTCCTCCACCTCTACTATCACCTCCTCCACCACCTCTACTACCACCTCCTCCACCATCTCCTCCACCATCACCACCACCACCTCCACCACCTCCTCCACCTCCATCACCGCCTCTGCCACCTCCTTCTCTACCTCCTCCACCACCTCTACTACCACCTCCTCCTCCACCTCCTCCACCACCACCTCTACCTCCACCTCTACCACTACCTCCTCCACCACCTCTACCTCCCCTCTACCACCTCCACCTCCTCCACCACCTCTACCTCTATCACTACCTCCTCCACCTCCTTCACCACTTCCACCTCCTCCATCTCCACCTCCTTCACCTCCTCTGCCTCCACCACTTCCAGCACCACCACCTCTTCCACCTCCTCCATCAACACCTCCACCCCCTCCATCACCTCCTTTACCTCTTCCACTTCTACCTCCACTTCCACGACCTCCTCCACTGCCTCCTCCACCACCTCTACTACCACCTCCTCCACCACCTCCTCAATCACCTCCTCCACCTCCACCACCTCCACATACATACACACACACATACATACACACACACACAGCCTTTAAAATATCTAAAAGTTCATGCTGTTTCCTAAAAGACTGCCATATATAGCAAATTGTTATTTGCATCCTTCAGTGAAAGGGTATCTGTTAACAAAGAACAATGCAAAAGGAAGCTAGGACGTTCCAAACTGCACAGCATGGGGTATTCTCTGGAGGGGAAAGTCATGAATCATTTCCCTTTTAGAGCACATCACACTGCTCCACTAGCTCTTAGTCTATTTAGATATAAAAGGCATCCTTGCCTGAAAGGGAGGTTTCATATGCCTTCTTTAGCAATTCTATTTTCTCTGCGTGGCTGGCTTCAACTTCCAGTTTGGAGGTTTCGTGAGTAGCATTTAAGTTGTCAAACTATAAGAAACAAACAAAGTGATGGCTTACCAGTAGAACCAAAAGCCCTGACTATATTAGCAGCAACATTACGAGTCCTTTGAACTTAAGTTTGCATCAAGTGGGCATCACCACCCCCAAATCCTCAAGGTTAGGGAATGAACAATGGACTAAAGTAGACTTGGTATTCTATTATAGGCCTATTATTTTCCTAGCAATGGAGGATATTTTGTCATTGATACAAAGGCAGTGGCCATCAGAGGTTCTGAGGGGAGAGAGAGGGAAGAACAGAAGTAACATGGGGTGTTTTGGGGACATTGCAATTGTCCTGCATGACACTGCAGAGGTGGATCCAGGCCATTATACATTTTGTCATAACCTATAAAATTGTGCGGTACAAAGTGTAAACTATATGTAAACTATAGTCCGTGGAGCAATGCTCCAATACGTGTTCATCAGTTGTAACAAATGTACCACACTAATGAAAGATGTTGCTAATGTGGGAAAGTGTGGGAGGGAGAGGGTAGGCTATATGGGAATCCCCACAGATTTTTTTATGCAACATTTATGTAATCTAAACTTCTTTAGTAATAAAAATATATATATTTAAGAAAAGCTCTAGGGCTACTAACACATGTAAAAAACACAACCCAATTTGGATTTACCACTCTGAAGCTCTCCATCCACCCCCCCAGCCCTGAGGAGCATAAACCCTTGAGCTGTGGCTGAGTCCACCACAAGGAATCGGGCTATTCTTCGTGGGGTTGGGTCTACATCAGCTCCACATCCCACGGGCACCATGTTCCCTGCCATCTCCTTAATTCTTAGCTCATCCAGGCACATAGTAAATATTTGCTAAACAAATGAGTTAAAAGCGGGGGGGGGGGGGGGGTAAAGAAATAAAAAAGGGGTCTATGACTTAAGCAAATTGAGAAGATTCACAGAGCCAGAGTCTGGAAGATGGGTTCACAGGAGACAGAGAGGGAGCCGAGGGTGGGGAGCCACTGCCCATATGTGCAAAATCTGTGATGAGGCGGAAGGGGGTGGTTGGGCAGTGGGTGGGCATGAGAGGGGTGCAGGGATGTGGGTGGGCTCAGCGGTGCTGGTCTGTGAGGGGGAGGACGTTGGGGTTTGGGGTGGACTATCCATGGAACTGGGGGGTGTCTGGAGGAAGGAGCAGGTGAACTCTGGGGACTTGCAGGTCTGTGGTTAAAACTACAATGGTAGGAATGTTCTTTTGGCAAATATGGCAGGGGAGGGTTACTGCGCAAGGGGCTGGCGGTAGGGGAGTATGTGGGAAGGCGTGCACCTGGGGTAGGTGTCTATGGAATATCGAAGTGCTCATTTTGTCACAGTGTGTTATCTCAGTGGGTGGAACCCCACACACTAAACAAGAAAATATTAAACTCCCACCCTGGGGAGTCCTGCTATGGTCTCAATTAAAAGGGCAAGAATTCCTCGAGAACATAGACAGTGCCCAATAAAAGAAAACAGACAAGTAGGTCAAGCCTTCGCTATTAATGCATGTAACTAGGAAACTTATTCTACAGTAACGGGAACTTAGTAGTTACCCAGGTTCTGAGGGGAAGGAGGGAATAAGAGAATGGAAGGAGCGCAGGGCTTTAGGGCACTGGAATTGTTCTGCATGATCTTGCAATAACAGACACAGGACATTCTACATTTCATCAACACCTATGAAAGTGGATGGTGCAAAATGCAAACCATAGTGTAAACTCTCAACCATGGTGAGTAGCAACGTTCAATATTTGTACATCAATTGTAACAAATGTACCATCCACATGTAGAATGTTATTAATAGTGAAGGGTGGAAAGGGAGAGGGTGTTGGGTATATGGGAAGCCCCTATATTCTCTAGGTGACTTTTCTGTAACCTAAAGCTTCTTTGAAGATAAAGTGAAAAAACCAAGGCACTGGGGGAACACATGGAAGAAACTGCTCATATACCCACAATATAACAGATCTCACAGTGATGAAAGATATAATGTATAAAAAATTTTTTGTTTTATTTCATTTTATTGTTTATTTTTGCATTTTATTTTTATTATTTTTTCTTATTGATTTTATTTGGTTATTTTAATTTTTGGCTTCGTTTTTGGAGAGGTTTTGGATTACAGAAGGGTCACAGCTGTGGCAGGGGAGGACCACTGGTGTGGGATGTCAGTGATGGGGGGATGTATGGGGAGAGATGCACCTGGCGCATGCCTCTAAGGCATATGAATATGTTCAAATGTTAATGGGGTCTTGTGTCAGTGGGTGGAGACCCACACCATAACCGAAAGAATATTGAATTCCCATCCTGGGGAGTCCTGCTACATTCTCTAATAGAGTGGCGAGAATCCCGAGTACATTGGCAGTGGCTAGAGAGGAAGACAGACCATTACGCCAGCCTCATGATATTGATGACTATACTTGTGAACCTGTTCTTGTGAAATCGAAACTTAGCCTAGTATTATATATTGCCTAAGACTTAACTCCTGAAAGCCTCCTTGGTGCTCAAATGCAGCTTCTCTCAAAAACAAATTCAGTATATAAACATACTACCTTCCCCCTGGCACGGGGCATGACTCCTGGGTATGAGCCTCCCTGGCACTGAGGGATTATTACCAAGTGCCAACTAGCAACGCATCTAGAAAAAGACCTCGACCCAAAGTGGGAAATGGTAAACACAAATGAGTTTTTATGGCAAAGAGATTCAAAGTGAGTTGGGAGGTCATTCCAGATTATGCTTATGCATGTCTCGGCAAGATTTCATTGACTGCCACAGTAAACAGTGCCTCAAACAGCAGAGCTCTTGAGGGCTCTACAGGTATCTAGACGCTATAAGCAGGGTAGAGAAGCTCAGGAATTCGGCATCCTGTCAGTGGGCCTTACTTTGGAATTTATGCTCTGTAGTTTAATGGAGTTAGACTCATTAATAGTTTCCCTAAACATGGCTCTTCTGCTTCTCTTATTTGAAGCTATAATTAGCACTATACTTATTAAATATGTGTCCCAGAGACTTAAATCTTTGGTCTGTTCATTTGCCAGTTGAGCCCTAAATCTCAGCAGAGTTGCAACACCTACTCTCCAGTTCACTGGACTTACCCAGGACAAATAACAAGGAGATGATGATGGATAATGCCTACCCAAGGAACAGAGTGTGTCTGCAACTGCAAGCAACATAGCTCCATTCACCTGCCCCATGGGATCTAAGCCCCCTCTCAATTAGAAACAGAGCTGGCATCACCATTCCAAAATCCTCAAGATTGGAGAACGAACAATGGACTAAAGCGGACGTACTATTATTCTACTGCAGACTTAATATTATTCTAGCAATGGAAGAACAGTTGTAAAGGCAGTTGCCACCAGAGGTTCTGAGGAATGGGAGAGGGAAGAATAGGTATAACATGGGGGCATTTTCAGGACATTGGATTTGTCCTGCACAACATTGCAGTGATGGATACAGGCCATTATACGTTTTTGTCATAACTATAAAATTGTGTGGTGCAAAGTGTAAACCATACTGTAAGCTGTAGTCCATGCTTAGTAGCAATGCTTCAATATGTGTTTATCAGTTGTAACAAATATACCACACAAATGAAAGATGCTGTTAATGTGGGAAACTATGGAAGGGGGCAGAGGTGGGGCATATGGGAATCTCCTATATTTTTTCTGTAACATTTATGTAAACCTAAAGCTACTTGAAAAAAATTTTTTAATTGGTCTATGATATATTAGTAAGTAAAAGTAATATGGGTTATAAAACAAGTACTATTGGGGGAAAAAAAAAGGAGACAAGCAAACCAGTGGTTTATCAGCACACTGGGTTATTTGTTGAGCACTTCCATCTGGGGAGTAGGGAAAAGAGGTCTTTTTAATTTTATGTTTTATTTTTTCTTCTTTTCATTCATCATGTGTATATTGCTTTGACTATAAGCAAAAAAAAGGTTTAACTTTTTTAAAAAGGCGAAAAACTTCTATAGAGTCGCCAATTAAAGTAAAAACAAATGAAAGAGAAAGCCATCATGGGCTGGGAACCGCAGGTAGCATTCAAGTAAGCAGCGAGGGCCAGGGCTGCTCAGGGGCTGGGAAAGCTGACCTGCTCTTGCAGTTGAGTTTTATACTTCTCTGCTTCTTCGATGTAGATGTTCTGAAGCTTCTCGCACTCCCCGGTGTAAAACTCCCGCAGCTGGTTCTCTAGCTCCGCCACGTCCGCCTGGTGCTGCTGGTTGAGCTGCTGCACAAACCCTTCATACGCTACTTGCAACTCATTCCTGGCTTTTTCCAATTTCTCACAGGTGGTTGACGCAGTGACTGAAAAGAGATGAAAAAGGAAGGTGGCAATTACCTTGTTAACTCTCCCCCGTTCCTAACACTCTCACAGCTGGGATGACCCTGGAAGCACCACCCAGAGCTGCCTCAGTTATCAGATGTTCAAGCACACGGTACAAAGGACAAGAGGACCGGGGCTCTGGCGGCAAAACAGACGCTCCAACCAGCAAGCACGGGGGGTTTAAGAGGGGCCGGGGTCCCAGGCTGACGAGCACCCGTTCTGGGTGGTGACAGTTACTGCGCTGGCCAGGAGCCCTCTGACGGGCTCCACCCAAGGCCAGTCTGCCCTGGA
Source organism: Dasypus novemcinctus (assembly GCF_030445035.2). Taxonomy (NCBI): domain Eukaryota; kingdom Metazoa; phylum Chordata; class Mammalia; order Cingulata; family Dasypodidae; genus Dasypus; species Dasypus novemcinctus. Next base: position 5,210,522 of record NC_080701.1, on the reverse strand, counting down.
GAGCTAAGAGAGAAATCAGAGAAGAAACAAATGACGTGACACCAGTCCTTAATTTGAGCAGATTTCAATTTATTTAAAAAACACAGGGAAGCCAATTTGTCTCAATTGAGAGAGCATCCGCCTACCACATGGGAGGTCCAGGGTTCAAACCCCGGGTCTCCTTGACTTGTGTGGAGCTGGCCCACGTGGTGCTGATGCGCACAAGGAGTGCTGTGCTATGCAGGGGTGTTCCCCGTGTAGGGGAGCCCCACACACAAGGAGTGCACCCTGTAAGGAGAGCCGCCCAGTGCGAAAAAAGCACAGCCTGCCCAGGAGTGGTGCCGCACACACGGAGAGCTGATGCAGCAAGATGATACAACAAAGATGCAGTTCCCCAGTGCTGCTGACAAGAATATAAGTGGACACAGAGAACAGACAACTGGGGGAAAGGGGAGAGATATAAATAAAAAATAAATCTAAAAAAAAAAATAAAGTAATAAGAACAAAATACTAAAATACAGCAAACACAAATCTCCAGAGCATAAATTAGAAAGAAAATCATATTTTTAAAGCTACAATATCATCTGAATATATTGAGAGGTTAAAATACTTTAAAGAAGCAAAGAAATTTGATAAATGATTTAAAATCAGAGCCTCCTACCTCTCCACTAACAATTCCCAATATAGAATCACTATAGAATAATATATGGGAAGAATACACACAGAAATACATATGTGTACACACTAGAATAAATCCCAGAAGAGCTCCTTGATTTCTCTTTGTTCGGGTCTTCCTTCACTGCAGGTGAACTGAAGCTACTGGAATCGTCTGGAGGGTGATGGTGTCAAAATCCCAGAGTGCTCGTGGACTTACATACAACGGTTACTAGTCAGGCAGTTAAATTAATCCACACCTCTTCTTCACTAAAGAATATATGCTTCAGGAGTTGTGAAAGGACAAGGACTGTTTTAGGGCAGAGAAACGGATAGCACAGACCCATGGCTGTTCTACCTAGCAAAGTGAGAGGAGCAGACTCCTGGATGAACTTCCTACAAGCATTCGGGCTTGTTTCCCAGGGAATATGCTCCATGGCAGGGGAAACTGGAACTCACTTGTCCCATGTCAGAATTCCATGAGAGGTACAATGGGCTACAATGGAATAAATGAAATAGCAGAGGGAGAGGCCCTGTGAAAACCAAATAAATCCACCAGTATTTATTGAAGAGGCAAAAGAAGATGAAAAATACTACTGTGGGGAAGCGGCTGTGGCTCAGTCAGTTGGGCTCCCGCCTACCACATGGGAGGTCCTGGGTTCACATCCCGGGGCCTCCTTGTGAAGGCAGGCTCACCCGCGCCCATGGAAAGCTGACAGCCTGCGCCCATGGAGGGCTGATGGCCCTCGCCCACGGAGAGCAGCACAGCAAGATGACACAACAAAGGGAGACAAGCAGACACAGAAGAACGTGCAGTGAATGGACACAGAGAGCAGACAGCAAGCCAGCAGCAAGGGGGGAGAGGGGATAAATAAATACATCTTTAAAACAACAACAACAATACTACTTTGCCTGGCCCAGAGTGGGGCTTCCTACACGTTATCCCATCTAACCCCCAGAGAAGTCTTATGAGAAGATATTATTCCTCAAAGCATGAATACGGAATCCAACACAGAGAGGCTAAGTATTACCCAATGGCACACAGCATGAAAGCGGGGGGGGGGGGGGAGCCAAGATTTGGATTCTGGCTCTGCCCGTACCTGCGTGCCTCCACCACCCCAACTTCCCTCCCGAGTCAGGGAACTATGGGACAAAAGGTGGGGGCCTGCCTGAGAGGCTCAAGTCTGAGAGCATTAAGACAAAGAAATGGGAAGGAGCCATTGCCGGGCAGCACCTCAGGGCCCAGGGAGCTGTGTACATCCAGCTGGAGGGGTGCAGGAGGTTTGGGCAGTGGATTTTATTTTTTTAATTTAAAAAAAGTTTTTTTTAAATGAGAAAAGTTGTAGGTTTATATAAAAATCATGCATAAAATACAGAGTTCCCATAAACCACCCAATCATTAACACCTCGCATCAGTGTGGTTCAGTCGTTACAGCTGATGAAAGGACACTTTTTATTTCATTGTGCTCTTGACCATAGTCCATGTTTTACAGCAAGGCTATGTTGGACAGTGTTCTTTTCAAAAAATTGTTCACTCAAGTAGCATATCGACAACCTAAACTTTCCCCTTTCGGCCACATTCAAATAGAAAATTCAGGGCTGTTAGCTCCGTGCACCTGTCGTGCTGCCACCCCCCATCCATTAGCAACGCTTGGTCAGCAGGGTGTTGAACTGAGCTGCGTGATATAAATAAAACCCTGGGAGCAGCAGTGAAAAGTACATTCCAGCAGGAGCGGTGGTGGGAAATGGCAAGGTGTGCCTTGGGGAATGGTGTCATTAGTCCAGAAAACTCAGAGGGAAAAGGTGGAGGTAAGACCCGAAAAGGAGGGGGAGGCCTGCCAGCCACTGCGCCGCAGTCACCTTGCCTTTAAAACGGGTCAGCGAAATCCCACGGCCAGGTAGGCGACCAGAGGAGGCCCTGCTCACATGCCTTTTTCCATTTACTTCATATTTATCAAACAAGAAGAGAGATTCCAAAGTCGAATCTTCGTCAATGAGTAAGTGCAGCATTAACTTCCACCAACTTTCCAACGTCCAAAAATAAAAGTGATGAGCCGCAAGGTTTTGCATGTCATTTACATATCAGGCCCTCCTAGGAAAGCAAGCAATAGAAAAATACTTTGCAGACGTGGATAAAGGCATCAAGCGGTGTTTTAGTGAGAGAGATTTTGAGTCATCATGGCCTTTTCAGATCTCAGGAAAGTAAAAAAAAGTAGAAGTAACAACGTGGTCCTCGTACCCCTGATTTTATTCGTATCAGAGACAGAAACGCCTCAGCAGACCGGGTCGCTCAACCACCTCTGGGCTTCGTAAAGGGCCTTCTCAGGGCATGACCCAGCTGGGGACACTGGCCTCCTTTTAACACACCTGCTTGTAACCCAAGTGCCTCCCGGCCACACACACGATCATCACGCTGGAAGTCGCTCACACTGACCCCTGACTGGCCTCCCTCTGTGTAAAACGAAATGAAAAGGCAGCAGCCCAAATGGTGCTCAGGCTCTCTGGCCCCCGCCGAGGTGAAGAGTGGAGCGGGGGAGCAGCCGGCCGGGGCCCTGGTGGGCCACTGGGCCCCCAAGCCAGGTCCAGGCCACCCCAGCCCGTAGCCCAGGGCTCAGGCACACTAACTGCTGGACACCCATGAAAACAGGCACCAGGGGCTCCTGGCAGCTCCCAGTGTGCTCCCGGAGTGCTCCCAGGGGCTCCCGGCAGCTCCCGGCAGCTCCCAGCAGCTCCCAGAGTCTACCAAGGACTCCCAGCGGCTCCCAGGGGTTCCTAGCAGCTCCCGGCAGCTCCCTGCTTTGGGGCTTTGCATCTCTGCTGGGGACACTGGCCCTGGGTGGGGCGGTGCCCCCTGGAGCCTTGTAAAGCCCCCTGGGCTGCCCTTCTCCTGTGGTCAGGCTGGCTGCTTCCTTCCTTCTTCTCCAGAGCTCCACTCACTTCCATCAGTCACACACCCAATGGGCCAAAGTAGGACGTAAAAACGTTGGAAATTAGGAATAAGCGAGCCGGGAGTTTTCTTAGAGTGTTGGGTGTAGTGATTTTCAAGATGTTATCCTAACAATATAAGAGCCACACGGTAAAGTCAAATTAGCCCTGTGGTCCCTGCTTTACGCATGACATCAATCCCATTTTAAACGCATGCTTATAAATAAGGACATCGAAAGACCACTGCCCATATCATAACTTCTTTACATGTATTTCTAAACCCGAAAAGCCATCTCCAGCAATCTACTTCCAGTGCAAAATACAGTTTTCAGAATTATAAGAAAAAGAGACCAACTCATTTACAGGATTGTCCCCCAAACATAAGGCCACGTTAAACATCACAAGTCGGTACTTTCATTTGGGATGGACCAGCTCGGAGAACGACCCTAGACTTAAGATGGAGCAGGGAAAACCTGGGAGACCCTCTCGTTTAGAACATGGATAAATGAGCCAGGACAAATATTTCAGAAGTGGAGAGAAGCCCGAAATTAAACTTTTCAAATCATCGCTTGGACAACACCTGGACAAAGCCCCAGTGTCGCCTTCACGCAGCACCGAGAGCAGAACGGATTCGCTCGCGTGGGCAGACCAGCCGGTGGCCCCAGATGTGCTTTAAAAGATGTGCTTGGGAGTCCCTGTCAGAATAGAGCGGTTAAAAACAAGCTCTGCGTGGCCGTGTTCAAAGAAGGCAAATACACACACAGAATATTGTTACACTACAAAGCCCGCTCCAGCTTGAACCATTACCGTTCCTGACACTATATGCAGAATTTTCCTGCCTTTTAGTACATTTTGTCTGATAAAACAAGTATTTTCACAAATCTCCTAATGAGGGATCTGGCATAGCGGAATGGGGTCGAGACACAACTCTCTCAGCCTTTTTTGATGGGACAACACAGCAAATGATCTGGGTGACTGGGTTCCCATTTCCAGCGGCATAAAAGAGAAGTTCATTCCTACCCACAGGGGATGCCTCAGGCACTGAGGCCTAATTCTCTCGTGGAAGCTCGGGTAAAAATGGTCTATGCCGGCTAGAGGACAGTCTTATTTGCACATGGGATGGCGGGCTCAGCCAGTCGTCGCCTCTGGGTGCCCTGAGCTTCCCCTGGGTCTCAAGGTTTAACCAGCCAATGCTTCCCCTCCCACCCCTGAGTCAAGTCTGAAAAGCCTTTGCTGTTTTTTGCCGTAGTCACCAGCCAACAAAATGCTGCAAAACAGACGCTCCTATTATCACAGCAGCTAACAGGCGACGTCCAGATTGCAAATGTTTAGAATGACCACAGATCAGAGAGGAAAGCCTGGCTGACCAGCCAACGTGTTCTCAACTTCAAGCCCGAGAAAACGATGAGCCAGAATTTAAAGAAATCATGCTGCCACCTAAAGTACACATTTAAAGTTGATTAGAAAACACGGTGATTTTGAGTCAGGTATTAGTACGCCCTTTTCCCTGATGAGTCATTTGTAGGGCACAAGGGTCAAAGGGGCTGGTAAAAATTCTTGCAGTGTATAAGATGGAGAAGTCCATTACAAGGATGAACTCAAGTCAGCTGAAGCTATTTGATATTATTTACTCTCTTCCTAGGACTCCTAGATTCTCATGTGACCCCATGTATTAAAACACAGCATTCTCAACAGCTTGTGCAGTATCAAAGTGGAGTTCTGGGAGCATCTGCCTCAGATTCAACGGGATGATTATGAAAAGTGCAGATCCCTGGGGAGGGGATGTGGCCCAGTGGTTGAGCACCTGCTTCCCACGTATTAGGGCCTGGGTTCAATTCCAAGTACCTCCTAAAAAAATTACAGAACCCTGGAAAAAAAGTACAGATCCCAGGAAAAAAAGTTTGGTCCCAGTACCTCCTAAAAACAAAACAAACAAACCAAACCAAAACAATTCTCACTGGGGAGCAGATGTAGCTCAGTGGTTGAGCGCCTGCTTCCCACGTACGAGGTCCTGGGTTCAATCCCTGGTATCTCCTAAAGAAAAAAAAAAGCTGAGCTAAATCTTGCCTTTCCAACTTAGAGGCTGGAGTGAGGACTTTAAAACTGGATTTTAAAACCAGACACCATTGCTGGCAATTTGCATTTCTATAGGTAAAAGGACATGGCCTTCTACTTGTAAAGGCAGCCACCCAAAGTCCAAACGTGGGAATGGTGTGCATACAAAAAGAATAAGCTATGTTTGAGATGTTTATCAACTCCATCTCCAATCAATTCAGTGAGATAGAGTTCTCTTTTGGTGCAAAGTTGGTTTTCATTAGATTTGTAAGATTATTCATTTAAACCCACTTTAAATCACTTTCTTGGATTCTGAAACTCGGAAGTGACTTAACTGTAAAGGGTTTTAAAATTAAACACAAAGCTTTGTTAACCCAAATCTGTACATGAGACTAGAACAGCGAAAGAATGAACACATTCCATATGGTGCGAGCAGCCTGAGGATGAGCGGCACTGGCTACAGGGGTTCATTAGACAGCAGGTTCACTGGCTATAGGGGTTCATTAGCAGCTGGTGCACTGGCTATAGGGGTTCATTAGCAGCTGGTGCTCTGGCTACAGGGGTTCATTAGCAGCTGGTGCTCTGGCTATAGGGGTTCATTAGCAGCAGGTGCACTGGCTATAGGGGTTCATTAGACAGCTGGTGCTCTGGCTATAGGGGTTCATTAGCAGCTGTTGCTCTGGCTATAGGGGTTCATTAGCAGCTGGTGGACTGGCTACAGGGGTTCATTAGCAGCTGGTGGACTGGCTACAGGGGTTCATTAGACAGCTGCTGCTCTGGCTATAGGGGTTCATTAGCAGCTGGTGCTCTGGCTATAGGGGTTCATTAGCAGCTGGTGCTCTGGCTACAGGGGTTCATCAGACAGCTGCTGCTCTGGCTACAGGGGTTCATTAGCAGCTGGTGCTCTGGCTATAGGGGTTCATTAGCAGCTGGTGCACAGCTTTTGGCAGAGCCCACTTGCCATTCCCGCCCAGATAATAATAAAACATACTTACTCTTAATTAACTCTTAATTCGATGAAGAAGATTCCAAAAGAAACTCTCAGGGCTAAGCCCTGCCGAGCTGGAGCAGCCTGCCATCCTGCCTCTAAACCCTCCCTCCTCCTCTATAAATGGGGTAAGTTATGCCCAACACTCACCCCACTATTTCCTCAGTACTTCACAGAAAACACCAAACAAAAATACCATTTAACAGAGGTGTGTGTGTGTGTATACACGTATTTCCTTCAGAATGTAAGCGCCTCAAGAGCAGGGCGAGAGCACCTGGAGATGCTCACCTTGGACACTCTCGCGGCCTCAGAACTGTAAGCTGATAAACGAATAATTCCCCCCACTGCAAAAGCCAGCCCATTTCTGGTGTATTGCCTTGGCAGACTTTAGCAGACTAAAACACATTTAACTCCTCTTTTCAGAGGCAAAATGTTTGCTGTGGATGCAAACCATTAAATTTAACTATAATCTATTTCAAGAGTTGACACTTTCAATCATATGCAGATTAACAGGTACTGTCAGACATAACATGTTTCCAAGAGAATTACAGTTCACCTTACTTTATTATTGTTCATTCCTAAAAATAGACTGCTGTTTTTACACAGTTTATGGATAAACATTTATGCACCAAAACCACTGAATTATCAGTTTATTATGAGAAAACCAACTTTCCCTAGCTAACATGCTCACAGCAAAATCACTTATTCACTAGAGTACTAAGCACATGGGAAGTACTAGGCACAACGTGCTAAGTGATAGAGCTACCCGAATGAAGGAGATAGTGATTGCCCTGGAAGAGCTCACAATTCTGGACATGAGAAGGGGCCCAGAAACAAATAAGAACCAAGTTTTAAGTGTGTAGAGAGTACCTTGAAAAGCATTCAGAGGGAGCAGTTAACTTGCCTGAGAGATTTGGGCAAACTCAACTGAAGACAAGATAACTTAGGTTGGATTTTTAAGAATGAGCACAGGAGGCATCTGAGAGGCCAGGAACAGGAAGGCATTTCAGAGAGCGAGGATAACATGTGCCGAAGAGGTAGGAGGTATGAACAGACCCTTGGCGGATCCTCAGAGGGGATGGAGAGGCCAAGAGGGAAGTGGCCAGATGTAGAGTCAGATTGGAAGGTAACAGTTAAATCAAGAACAGTCCATTTTAGCACGTTTGCACTTCTTCCTGAAGCCAAAGTGGAGGCAAATTTGGGGGGGGAGGGGGGTTGTTAAGAACAGTATGAACAGGTTTATTACAAATAAAGTCCTGGTAGCATATACAGAGGAGAGAAGGTGACTTGAAGGCAAGGTTAGCTGTTGGGAGGCCACGGCCATCTTCCAGGGTTTAAATGAGAATATCAGCAGCCAGGATGCAGAGGAGGGGTGATCTGAGATACTAGGGCACAGGCTGTGCATCTGGAAGATGGAGGAAGGAGACCACAACTTCCATTGTCATCTTTGGTGGGAAGTGGGCAATGACGTCATGTGGAAAATGGAGGAAGGGGAACATGACTCCATTGTTGGGTGGGAAGTGGACAATGACATCACGTGGAAGACAGAGGAAGGGGAACACAACTTCCATTGTCATCTTGTGTGGGAAGTGGACAATGATGTCAATGCAGAAGCTGATGAACAGGCGCTCAAGGTAGAGGAGACACGACAGAATGTTCAGGAAGGTTGGACTACACTAGACTGGCTTACCTGGAAGTAGCTCCTCACCAGGAAAAAAGGCACATGCATCTTGGTAAGGAGAGGACTGAAGGACTGAAACATCAAGCTGTGGGTCCTCCTAGTAGAAGGAGCAGTTAATGGATGAGTAACAGCTGATCTCTACCCAGGCGACAGCACTATTTAACAGGTAAGGGAAATTATGGTAGAGCCACTTGATAGACTTGCCCATCATCATTAAACATGTCATAATGAAGACAACGAGGCAACACAGAAAAGTTCCTGACATGTACTTTCAAGATCAGAGTGAACATACAATAACATGGCTGACTCAGAGGAAGCCAGACACAAAAGAGAACATACTGTATGTTCCCATGTATATGAAATTCTAGAATAGACAAAAGCAACCTGAAACGATAAAAATCAGATCAGTGTTTGCTTGGGGGGGCAAGTGCGGAATCGACTGAGAAGGGGCATGACAGAATTTTCTGGGATGACAGGAAAGTTCTATGCCTTGGTAAGGGTGTAGGTTACCAAGTGTATGCTTTTGTCAAAAGTGATGAAAGAGTAAGCATTCCATTATATGTAAATTATACCTTAATTTTAAAAGTCAGAGTACAAAGCTGTATATATTTGTATAAACAAAGACAAGGGAATATGAAAATACAAAAGTTATATCAAGGCGATGGAATTATGGGCTATCTTCTCACTTCTAATTTTTCTTTAATTTTCATACATTGTTCTTCTCTAAAAAGGAATTTTAATGTCTCAAATACCCATAAATTTTTATCAATTACCTACAAAAATGCAAAACACATACTACATTTTCCCCATGGGAAGCAGGAAAGAATCTATGCAATGAAGGAGTTTACAATCTGAAGACAATAAACGAGCTATAACAAATGTATCAGTGGAAAATATCGAGGCACCAGTGGTGCACGGGGAGCCTTCGGGTTTAGTTCCGAAGAGTCTGACAGCAGAGAGTTTGGATGAGTGTTCGCAGAAGCTAATGAACAGTCATCCCAGGAAGGGGTGGGGCCCAGAGGTGCACATCTGCAGGCTGCACTGAAGGTAACTGGGCGGAACTTGGCAGGAGGGGACACTTAGGAGGGTACAAGTAGGGCGCAAGGGAAAGTCAGTCAATGGTGGGGGAAACTGGGGGCAGAGCTTCCGAAGGTCAAAACACAGTCTCCACTTGGGTTTCAGTTCTCCTGAGTTTATGAATTGTCCTTTATTCTTTGCAGCTCAGAGTTTGGGAAACTTCTCCCAATTTTCTTGGAAAAGGTATAGAAAAACTACCCAATGGAAGACTGACATCAACGAGCCCTATTTTTTTTTTTTTCAATTTCCCGGGAAAGAGTGGATGCTTCAGTGATGGTGATGGATGGATGCTCCATCAGTGAAAGGATGGATGCTCCAGCTCCTTCTGGAGTTGCCTGTGATAGACCAACTAAGCCAGTTGCTTTATATACACTATTATTTTGTTCAAGCTCCACAAAAACCCAGCAAAATACATTTTTTTAAATTTCTCTCCCCCCCCCCCCAGTTGTCTGCTCTCTGTGTCTATTTTGCTGCGCGTTCTTCTGTGACCACTTCTATCCTTATCAGCGGCACAGGGAATCTGTGTTTCTTTTTGCTGCGTCATCTTGTTGTGTCAGCTCTCCGTGTGTGCGGCGCCATTCCTGGGCAGGTTGCATTATTTTTCGCGCTGGGCAGCTCTCCTTACGGGGCGCACTCCTTGCGCATGGGGCTCCCCTACATGGGGGACACCCCTGCGTGGCACGGCACTCCTTGCGCACATCAGCACTGCGCATGGGCCAGCTCCACACAGGTCAAGGAGGCCCGGGGTTTGAACCGTGGACCTCCCATGTGGTAGACGGACGCCCTAACCACTGGGCCAAGTCCGCTTCCCAGCAAAATACATTTTAACATGACATGACCTATGAAGAAACTGCACGAAGACATTTAGGTCACTTCTAACTAGGAATGGATGGACAAAAAAACCTAGACAATTGACCGCACACCCTACCCTCCTACTGTCTGAGGAGAGAACTGATCGTGTCTTACACCCTGAGACACGAAGTTTGAAGAGAAAAAAATAGCCTGCCTTCTGGGGTATCTAATAATATTTATTCTAATTACTAATCCTTTCTGTAGTTTAAGCTCTACCATCATGAAGCAGCAACGCAGTTAACCCCACACAGCTGAGGAACGCTGACACTTTAATACCTGTTACTTAGGAGCAGTTCCCACGCGGTGCTGACCATGTGCCTGGCACAGTGCTCTACCTCTCATAATCTCAGCCAGGCCTGAGACAGACAACCGTTACTGCCATTCCACAAGAATGACCTTGGGACAGAAGGTAACTTGTCCTAGGTCACCAGGCTAGCAAAGATTGGAACCCAGACCAGCTAGCAAAATACTTTACCCACTGTGCCTCAGTTTAAAACTGATGGTTAAACTCCATACTGTAAACCTATTTTTTTTCCATTTCAGCTCATGCTAAAGCGAACACTCAAACTGGCAGCTGCATCTCTTCCCTCCACCTGCAGAACTGAAACCCTGCCCAAGATGCTTTCCGCTGTGCCTTGAGCCATTCCACCCAGCTCAACGGCACTCCATCCCAAGTCCTGCCTTGGGCCTTACAGGACAATGCTTCATCCAGAAAAATCAGGGCAGGGTGCACTAGCCTTATCACACATGGAAAGAGGAGAGGGGCACATGCTGCTCCAGCACTTCCTGCCAGGCTCTGGGGCTGAACTGGGATCCAATTTAAATCACTTAACTATGCCATCCGCTGAAAGCCCAAAAGAGGATCCCATTGACCCAGAGGAAGTGAGAACAGAGCTCCCTTTAGTTTCTGCCTTGTTTTGGGAGAGAGGCTGAAATGTGAACCAGGATGGAGGCTCATCTCCACCTCCGCTGGGGTCACCACAAACTCGGAAACACAGAAAGGCCCCTTTCCTGATCTTCTACTATACCCATCACATTGTTTGAGGCACCTACAAAAGCAAATTAAGTTGGTCAACTGCATAATCGAAAGGGCAGCAGGCAAGTTAAGCAAATCGCTAGGAGTTTTTCCCGAGAAGTCTCAAGTCTCTGGGACCCTGAAGTCTCCTCTGGTGTGGAACTCCTTTTCCATAAAGGGTTCTTCCTTCCCACAGTCTAAAGTAAGGGCAGGAGAGAGTGACCGATGCCCTGGCTGGCTCCTCAGCATCCAGAGCTCCCCGGGGGCTCAGCCTCTGGAGGTGAGGAGAGGAGAGGAGGCAGAGAAGGTATCCTGAACTCACAGGGCCCTGCGGGCTCTGCCCTGCGTGACATGGAGAGCTGTTCGAGCCCAGCCGACTAGGTGGGCCACGGTCAAACACTGGTCCTGTGAAGAGGGAAACGGACAGCTTCCCCTAGGACTGGGTAAACACAAATGTGCTTTGCTGGCTGTTACCTTTTCATTTTTCAGACACTTAGAGACGCACGCTTTCAGGGGCGATGGTCAGCATACAAAGAAATCAGCAATGGCCACAGGATTCAGCCCCGTTAAAAACCAACTCCAGAGCAGGCTGGAGCTAAAGCAGGAAGCGATCTCTGCAGAGATGAGGGGCCATTCCAGCATGAGGTGGAGAAGGTTCCCCCAGGAGAGCCGGCGGCCCCCCAGGAGAGGGCTGGCGATCCACCACCAGCCGCGTCAACGGAAGGCCAGCGGGGCGCGTGCCCTGTAGGCAGGTTGCTCCTGCGCTCTGCACACCAGGTGCTCACAAACCACCTTGAGAACACGCGATTACTACTACCGTCGAGGGAGATTTCCTGCCACACTTTAACAAGAAGAGCGGTGGAACCGTGTAACAGGAGTCCACACAGTCGCCGCCAGAGGCCGGCTTCCCGCAGAAGCTCTCGAAGCCTGGATGAGCATCAGGAATTCTGCGGACTGGTGGCCAAGCTGCCACGATTCCAAAGAAGCGTTGATAGTAAGTACGGGCGCAGATACCAGAGAGAGGGGACACGCAGCGCCGCCCCACACGACCGCAGCCGCGCCGAGGGGCCGGCCCACCTTCCCACCTGTCCCCTCTTCCCATGAAACATGGCAACAGAAACGGGCCTCTTACCTAGCTCTCCCCGCAGGTGAACGAGCTCTTGAGAGAGGGATTTGTGTTGTTTCAGCGCTTCCTCCCGCTGTGGAAAACACACGGAGTTAGTTAGTGATGCTTCCAAGAGGGCTTGCAGAAAGGCACACGTGGGTCACCCCTGGGAAAAGGGCTCGGCTCTGAGCCACTCAGGCCAACAGCCTGTGTTGTTAAAAAACACAGATGTCCCATACTTGTTAAGGAAGTGCGCGTTTCAAACATCTGTATTTTCTCAGGTCCTGGTGCAACTTTCCCTGGAGGCCTTTGTAAATATTTACTTTGAGACAAGACTGCCCCATTGAACCTTTTCACTAACGCACGCGGTGCCGGAGACTGGGGCGTTCTCCTACGAGGGCGATCGAGGGCTCATCAGGTCAAGATCAATATTTAATGTTCTACACAGAGCCTTGTACTTTGCCCTATATTCACAGAGAAAAAAGTTTTGCAACAAGGCAACCTTTTACTTCTAAAAGACCCAGCTTTTAAAAAAAATTTTTTTTAAACTAAGATGAGAACATCATCCTTTAAAGACAAAAGTAATTTTCTATCAGCGACACATTATTTTCTAAGGAGTGGTATATTTTGGGCCCGTCGTAACTCTAAATAAACGTTAGAAAAACGAGTCAAGGAAAACCAGGCGGTGGTTTCAGCGTTAAAAATCAATTAACTTTGCGAAAAAGGTTTTGGAAGTTCCCGGCGACTCCCAGCCATGGCTCAAAAGGCGTACTTACAGGAGCAGGGCAGCCAGCGCCTCCAGGCCCCCCAGCCCCTCGCCGGGCTGCCCGCGCCCTCCTCAGCAGCCCCCAGGCCAGCCCTGGCCCCCGCGCCCCCCGCCCCGCCGGCCCGGGCTGCCTGTCCCTGCCAGCGCGGCCCCGCTTCCAGCCATCCCTGCAGAGAAGCCCGAGAAGCAAAGCCCATTACCCCTGCGGCCGCGCACGGAGGAGGCAGGCACAGCCTGCTGCCCGAGCAGCCCATGGTCCACTTCTGGCCGCGGCGCCCCCGCCCCCGCCGCGCCGCCGGCCGCGCCCGCAGCCCCGCGAGCCTTACTTGGTGGCCGCGGGCTCCCGTCTGCCCCGACGCCTCTCTCCCCGGGAAGCTGATACTGCAGCTTCTGCCTGGGCAGGCGCGAACGGCGGGGACTTAAAGCCACAGCCCTTCAGCAGGAGGGGGCCGGGCGGCCGCCGATCGATGGCCACCGCCTCGCAGCGGGGAGGGCCGGCCTTCTCCTCCTGGGAAGGGGGCTATTTTTACCCTCGTGAGCCTTCCCCCTGCCCTCTCTAACTGAGGGCATTAGATGATCACGGCTGCCGGGGGGGAAAGGGAACCTTGTTCCTGAAACCCTGTGCACCAAATGAGGCTGTGAGCGAGCGTCCGCAAGGCCAGTGTCTCTGGAAATGTACAGCGGAGCCTCAGAGCACCGTCCACTCCTATGCAAACGTGAGATGCAATGCTGATTCGAGAGCTGAAAATCCCACATCTTTAACACATAAGGGGCAGTAGTCCTCTCGTGAAAGAGCTAGGGAGGAACTCTGGCATTGTCAAATGGACAGCGAACAGCGACCAGAATTTAAGAAACACTTGCACTGGGGTACTTTGGGATCTTAGTTGTAATCTATGCTTGGATTTTAAAATGCAGCTTTAAGTGGTTCTGAAACCACAAATAAGTGAGTCCAAGTTTTAAACATTCACAAGTAATTGGTTTCCTAAGGTGGAAATGAAACCTTTGAGGAACATCGACCTAGTTAAGAAGGAAGAGAATCAAATAAAAATACATAGAATACGTATTTAACTCAAGCTCATCAAGGTAACCTTAATTCTCTTTGTTCAGTCATCTAGTCAAGTAAGTCAACAGGAAGTTTTGCCCTTCAGGAGTCACTCAGAAGACAGCTCTACTGGACAGACCCACGGGCACTCTTAAAATTCACTCTTTCCAGTAGCAGCTCGATTGCTAACAGGAGCAAGAGCTGGAGAGAAAGTTAAATAACTTTCCAAATTTGCGGAAACTACAGGGAAGAGGAAAAAATTAAGGCATATCATTGCAAAGAGTAATGTGAAACGGTCATGGCCTACCGTAAATACACACCAGATGGTATTTTTTGCTTATTAAAGATATTTGGGGGGGACGAGGGATTTCAGTACCCGCGTGGACATGCCCCCCTCTCCACTGCACTCAGCCATTCTCTCTTCAGTGTCTGAGAGGTCACTTAGAGTTTGCTAACCTCTGCCAATCACAGCAGCAGGAAAAGCTTGAGGTCTCCTTTGTCTCTTACTTCTTTGTCTCAACAGGTTGTGCAAAAGTCGGCCGGTTCTGCTCCCGCGGTGTGTCTTGAACCCGCTGCATTTTCCTACGAGCGCCCACCCTACTTCTGACCGTCCTCAACCCGTTCCTGCACCCCAGGAAGCATCCTTCACTGCGGCTGCTAGAGTATCCCACAGTTGTTGTACATTTAAATCCCTTTGCTCAAAAAATAGCTTCCTGTGCATAAACAAATAAGCATCGCCTAGTTCCACGGGCCTTCTACAGCCGGCTCCTGATTCCCAGCCCCCCGTGGCCTTGCTGGTGCTGCCTTTTCTGGAATGCCTGGTTGTCTCCTCCTCGCCCATTACAGAAACCTTTGGGGGACGCTAACTGTCAATCACAGACAGCCCGCCCTCCTCCTCCCACTGCCGCGAACGGCCATTTATCCTTTCCAATTGATTGGCCGGTTACTACTCAGTCCCAATTATCCAGACGACACCCCAGATGCTGTGAAAAACATGAAGGACTTTCAAGCATGGGACCTGGGTGGAACTACAGTCTCCAGGTCCAGTGCCTTAGTCATTCTCCCAAGGCAGATGACCTCATCCAAGGGGAAGCAGTACAGGGTGATAAGCCAGACAGCGGGCGTGGATTTCTGCCCGTGCACTTGCGAGCCAGGCCACCTGGTTCCTTTGATTTCTCATCAACAGAGCAGGAACGATGCCCACTCAGAGAGCTTCGGAGGTGTAGCTATGACCCTGCGTGAAATGCCAATCCCAGAGCCCACACAGCAGATGACCCTGCAAGGGTCAGGTCCTGCCTTTCCCTGCCTGAGAGCTGGCCCTTTACATGGACCTAGCCTTCCCTTAGAGAGAAGAAAGTGAATTTTATCACTTGGATGCTTGTTTGCTATTTCTTTTTATTTTTATTCAGCTGTTTCTCTATCAGTGACTCTTGTCTCACACAGCAAATGCTTTATGCTCCGCCTAACAAGTTAGTTTTATGTTTTCATCCTGTAACGTGCGGAATTCCACACAATGTGAAAAAAGAGGCAGCAATCTGGATGAAAAATTGCTTTTGTCCTTGCACATTAAATGTATGACATCCTCCAAGGGCAAAAAAAAAAAAAAAATGAACTCGCCATAATTTAATTAGGAGTCCCTAGGACAAAGGCACTTAGTCTTTGGCTGTCATCCCATGAGTGTGTCTGGATTTTGCTGGCTCTTGAATAGCATCAACATCACAGGATTCTGCAGAAAAGAGCCGCAGGGCGTGGCTCGCCTGGTGCCACATCTGCTGGCACCAGGTCTACCCCCCCCCGTTAGCAGAGGAATACAGCGGCTTCGCAGCGTGCCCGCTGTTCTGCTCTGGGACAGTTTTGCTTTTCGTAGACTGCACGTGGATCACGGTTCACCTTTGTTGAGGTGCTACTGTAGGCTAGATTCCATTTGCAGGAAGAGCCTTGGAGGCACTCGGAAGAATTGGTCAGAGGTTTGGAGGGGTGGGCTCGGTCCTGCTGAGGCTTACCCGGCAGCACAGCCAGGGACCCTTCCACAAAGAGACTGGGATGACGACCTGACGCTGTCACTCACATTGGCTGTCAGTGCAGGACACGGTACAACTCTGCAAGGATAAGCTAAGAATTGGAACAAGCCAAAACGTGAGTGTGCCTCTTGAGGAACGGAAAGTGGGGCACTAGTTTCCAGGTACCTGGAACTTATGCTATAATCAGATAGGTCTCCCACTAAAGTGGGCGCGCTGCAGGTATTAAATGACAGTCCAGAATTTCCTAGAATTTGTTGTTTTAGCAGTCATGTTCCAAAACTGTTCAGAAAAGATTAGGAAGAAGGATATATATTCTACAATGGGTCTGTGAACATTTAAAAACCTTGCCTAACCTTTCACCTGGTCATACTATTCCTTTAAATGGCTTTATAGAAGCACCCTGTACACATTAAGCAATCAGCAAATGTCTGCCGATTATTTTTAAAAAGGACAGAAAAGAACAATGAACATTCCCATAAAGACTTCACCTCTTCTTACACCTAGGCTCCATCCTCCAGGCACCCTCTGTTCGCTCAGGCATCCCTCGGTGTCTATTTTGTGTAAGGCACTGCCTGGTTGCTGAGGTGGCTTCATAACAAAGAACCAGGCACAGCTCCTGTTCTCAGTGGGCTTCCTGTCTTGAAAAGCAAAATCAAGCACGAGCTGGGTCTCTATAACATAAGGTGGAGAGTGAAGGACAAAGTGAGTGCTCCAGGAGTCCATGGTCTCTCTAAGGTGGAGCGTGAAGGAGAATGGTGAGGGCTCCAGGAGTCCATGGTCTGCATAAGGTGGAGAATGAAGGAGAACAGTTCAGTGAACACTCCAGGAGTTCATGGTCTTTATAGGGTAGAGAGTGAAGGAGAATGCTGAGTGCTCCAGGAGTCCCTCATCTCTACAACATAAGGTAGAGAGTGCGCAAGAATGCTAAGTGCTCCAGGAGTCCATGGTCTCTATGAGGTAAAGAGTGAAGGAGAATGCTAAGTGCTCCAGGAGTCCATGGTCTCTATGAGGTAAAGAGTGAAGGAGAATGGTGAGTGCTCCTGGAGTCCACGGTCTCTATAATGTAAAGTAGAAAATGCACAAGAATGCTAAATGCTCCAGAGTCCACGCCCTGCATAAGGTGGAGAGTGAAGAACGGTGAGTGCTCCAGGAGCCCACGGCATGCATAAGGTGGAGAATGAAGGAGCACTGTGAGTGCTCCAGGAGTCCATGGTCTCTATGAGATGGAGAATTAAAGAGAATGCCAAATGCTCCAGAGCCCATGGTCTGCATAAGGTGGAGAGTGAAGGAGAATGGTGAGTGCTCCAGAAGTCTATCGTCTCGATAAGGTGGAGAGTGAAGGAGAATAGTGAGTGCTCCAGAAGTCCATGGTCTGCATAAGGTGGAGAATGAAGGAGAACAGTGAGCGGTCCAGGAGCTCATGATCTCTATAGGTGGAGAGTGAAGGAGAATGTTGAGTGCTCCAAGAGTCCATCATCTCTACAACATAAGGTAGAGAGTGCACAAGAATGCTAAATGCTCTAGAGTCCACGCCCTGCATAAGGTGGAGAGTGAAGAACGGTGACTGCTCCAGGAGTCCACAGCATGCATAAGGTGGAGAATGGAGCGCTGTGAGTGCTCCAGGAGTCCATGGTCTCTATGAGATGGAGAATTAAAGAGAATGCTAAATGCTCCAGAGCCCATGGTCTGCATAAGGTGGAGAGTGAAGGAGAACGGTGAGTGCTCCAGAAGTCAGAGGAGGGTAGAACAGAGCTTAGAGGCCCAGGGAAGTCTTCACATAGAGGGGGTTTTGAGCTGTATTTTAAGACATTCAGTGGAGTCACAATTACATGGGTGTCAGCACCTAAATTTAGATGGAAGGTGAAAATTCACATACAGTGAAATTATCTCTGAAAATCATTAAGGGTTGCCATGGTGAAGAGTGATGGCGCATCTCCCAAGACAGCTGACCCAGCAAGATTTCCTCTAGTGTTGGATCTACTTTTTTTTTTTTTAACTGAGCAACTGATAAAGTATTCATTGGTTCTTAAACATTATGATCACATCTAATGTGGACTGTTCTTGCCACAGGAGGTGTTGAGGGACTGAGAGCACATGAGGGACAGCAGACTCACCTTCTCCTGGACATCCGCCCTCGGCCTGGTCACCGCGGGGACGGAGGGCAGGGAGCCTGCTCCTATCGTGTGAGCCCAGGGGTCCACGTAAACTACGTGCAGCTAAAGACATGACGCTACCATAGGAAGTTCAGCTCGCACAGGTGTCTGGGGACGGCAGCAGCCCCGGAGTTTGAAGGAAGCATAGAGAAGCACAGGAAGTTTCTGGGAAATTGGGAGCTCACGTCCTGGCCCTCCTCCACCAGCTGCCCGCTAGGCGAATCACTTAGTAGTACCACGCCCCAATATTCTTGTTTGCAAATCCCAACTCATGTTTTTGGTGAGGATTTACTAATGTAAGTAGGGATATCCGGTCATTAATAAATATCCAACACATGTAAATCCCCTCCTGCCTCTCTCCCACCTCCCTGCTATATAGTTGGGGCATATAAGGCTAAAAAGAGGCCAGCTGCCACAAAATTATAGAAAGCCTTTATTCCAAGTCGCAAACCAGAGCCACCCAAAAGAAAGAAAACGTGACCCACACGTGTAATTTAAACTTCCCTAGTATCCACATCAAAAAAGTAAAAGAAAAATTAATTTTAAGAACTTAGTTTAACCCAATTATATTCAAACGAGGATCGTGTTGACATACAATCAACGTAAAAACTATGAATGAGCTAATTTACTTCACGTCCTTTTCCCCAAGAGCATTCGGGATCCAGTGGGTATTTCACATCGGCACAGCACGTTCCCACGGAGACGAGCCACATTTCTCGGGCCCCGTGGCCTCGGGAGGCTTGTGGCTGCCTTACCGGGCGGCCCTGCTGCGGGCGACGCAGAAGCAGCGCAGGCTTTGCGGACGGGGGGCCTGCTTTGGGGGGTGAGTCTGAGGGCAGGGCTTGGGGTGGATTACAGGGGAGAGGGCAAGCCTGGAGAAGGGTCACAAAGGTGTTAGCTCGACCTGCTGGACAGCTGTGCCAGGGCCTAAGGACGACCTCAGAGGGGACGCCCAAGAGGGAAGGAGTGGGAGGAGCACGTGGGGTGGGAGCTGCCTGGACCTGGTGACTGAGTTCACGTGGGGCGTGAAGTAGAGAAGAGCACCGAAGAGGGTGGGATAGGCTGGTAAACCAGAACACCTGGTTCCTCTCCAAATAAAAAAACTAGTTTTCTCTACAGTTGATAGTACGTGGTTTCCAATGCAGCTCACTTGGTTCTATAAGCCAACTCTCTAGGTTCTTCCTTGACCTATTAAACAAAAATAATGTATAGTACTGCAACGAAAAATGAGGGAAATGTCTCTACCTCCTCCTCAAAAATGCCTGGACCAAGCTATAAACTGTTCATCAAACACTGACCTAGCTCTCTTCTGGCCTGGTGGCTCCACAGGGGCACAGCCACCTCATTCGCCTTGACTGCTCCCCCCCAGGCGGGGGTCCTCCACGTTAAACGAGGCGTGTTGGGCTGAACTGAAGTACATGACCATCAGATTGAAACGTTTTCCTCTTTTGAGAAATTATGAATATCAATCTTTAAAACTGTTACGGAAAATCTCTAGAGAGCTCGAGTTAGATCCTCATTCCAGTTTTCCCTGAAGAAAACTATAGTTTATGTTTGGTTGGTTGGTTGGATTTTTTTTTTTTGCTATGTCAGTAGCATATGTCCAGATAAACCTGGTTTTCTCAGTGAATTTTAACCAGTTCCCAAATTAACATCCCCACAGAATATCAGAGAAGAGTAACTGGACAAAGCAAATTTGCTTTCCTTTTGACCTAGTACAGATCATTTTGGGGATGGGTGGAAATTCTGACGCATCCCCAGACGTGACAGTAGTAGTTATACCAAAAGCGTTCTTTGGCCCATAAATATCATCCACCTCATTTTTTGAGCATTAAGTGAAGCGTGATACTGAAAGCTACTACACAGGCAAAAATAATAATAAGTGGAAAAATTGTTGAAGCTAACATAGGTCTAGAGGCATATAGGAGTCTAACAGGCAATTATCTTTCCAAGAGACGTCGGGGGGCGGGGGGGGGGGTAAGCACTGAGAGAATGTTCTCACTCCATATTTCTAGAGACTGGCTGAGTTCCCAAGTGAGCTGGCAGGTGCAGAAGTATGTGGATCTTATCTGGTCTTTCTAAATCATGAACAGATACTCAGAAGCCAGTGCCCGAGCCTTGCTTTCCCTCCCCCCGCCACACCCACCTCGTGACCAGTACTGCGGAGAGCCACACAGCCTTACCTCGGCCAGGAGGTGCTGAATCACCACCGCCAGCGCTTCGAACTTGGTGTCGCCACGGGAGAGGAGCTGCTTGAGCCGCTGGATCAGTCCACGCTGGTTTTCACATCTCCTTTTGAACTGAGCCAATTCGAGTGTCTTTTCAGAGGACAGCACATCTGGGGCCGTCTGGGTCTGGATGCACAGACTTCTGGGGTTCTTATGCCTGCTCTTTTCAACTGCAAAAGGAATTAACAAAGCTAAAATATGTGATGGTAGTTTTTATAATCACCTGCCGAGGGACTTGAAGACAACTAGAAATGCAGTTAAGTAATGTTAACATGAGGAAAGTGTATAGACGAGACCTAGAAATAAATATCTAGATGTTTGGAATTCATAAAGGTATCAACTGGCTTAGGCTCGACTTTTTTTCCTTTTTTAAGATTTATTTATTTATTTTTATTTCTTTCCCCTTCTCCCTCACCCCGACTGTTGCTCTCTGTGTCCATTTGTTGTGTGTTCTTCTGTGTCTGCTTTTTGTTGCGTCATCTTGCTGCGTCAGTTCTCATGTGTGCGGCGCCAATCCTGGGCAGGCTGCACTTTTTTCATGCAGGGTGGCTTTCCTTGCAGGGTGCACTCCTTGCACATGGTGCTCCCCTATGCGGGGGACACCCCTGTGTGGCAGGGCACTCCTTGCGTGCATCAGCATTGCACATGGGCCAGCTCACCACATCGGTCAGGAGGCCCTGGGTTTGAACCCTGGACCTCCCATATGGTAGGCAGATGCTCTATCAGGTGAACCTGATATCCCAAGGCTTGACTTTAAAAGATTTATGTGGGGCAGTGAGTTATGTATATGAAATAGATGTAGCAACCGAGAAACACGAAAATTATGTGCAAAGTAATGCCAGCTTCACAATTTCTCTTTTCTGTTTAACTGGTACAAAAACCTGAATGGAACTAGTACCCTGACTCATATTTGACCACATATGCTGGAAGAAAACACCAATAAATGAACTGCCGATGTCTTCCTCTCCCTTACAAAACCATCATGCCAGGCCCTCAATATTGATGGTTGTACTTATGAACCTTTTCTTGTGAAATTGAAACTTACCCTAGTATTATATATTGCCTAAGAATTACCTCCTAAAAGCCTCCTTGTTGCTCAAATGTGGCCTTTCTCTAAGCCAAACTCAGCATATAAATGCACTAACTTCCCCAGGTGTGGGACATGACTCCCAGGGATAAGCCTCCCTGGCACTGAAGGATTATTACCAAGCACCAACTAGTGATACTTCTGGGAAAAGACCATGGCCAAAAGGGGGAAACATTAAATATGAATGAGTTTTATGGCTAAGAAATTTCAAAGTGAGTCAGGAGGTCTTTCCAGAGGTTACCAGAGGTTACACTTATGCATGTCTCAGCAGGATCTCATTGACTGCCACAGCAAATAGTCCCTCAAACAGCAGGGCTCCTGAAGGCTCCAGAGACATCTAGACACTATAAGCAGGGCAGACAGTCTCAGGAATTCAGCATCTGTCAGTAGGCCTTACCCTGGAATATATGCTTCCTAATGTAAAAGACTCATTTATAGTTTCCATACACATAGCTCTTCTGCCCCTTTTATTTGAACCTATAATTAACACTCTACTTGTTAAATATATGTCTCAGAGACTTAAATCTTCACTCTGTTCATATGCTGGTTGAGCCCTGAATCTCAGCAAAGTTGCAACACCTACTCTCCAGTTAATTGTCACTCAGGACAACTAAAAAAAGGATGATGATGAACAATGCCTATTCCAAAAAAAAAAAAAAAACAGAGTATCTATAACTGCTGACAAGACAGTTCCATCCATCTACCCCATGGGATCTAAGCCCCCTCTCAATCAGAAACAGAGTGGGCATCACCATTCCAAATCCTCAAGATGGAGGAATGAATAAACGTAAGGGGGGAGTGCAACTATGGACTAAAGGAGACTTGGTATTATTTTGGCAATGGAAGATCTTCTATCATTGATATAAAGGCAGTGGTCACCAGAGGTTCTGAGGGGAGGGAGAGGGAAGAATAGGTGTAACATGGGGCATTTTTGGGACATTGGAATTGTTCAGCATGCCATTGCACTGATGGGTACAGGCCATTACACATTTTGTCAAAACCTATAAAATTGTGTGGAGCAGGGTATAAATTATTATGTAAACAATAATCCACAGTTAGTAGTAATGCTTCAATATATGTTCATCAATGGTAACAAATGCACCACACAAATGAAAGATGTTGTTAGTGAAGGAAAGTGAGAGAAGGGGAAGGGATGGGGTATATAGGAATTCTCTATAGTTTTTATGTAACATTTACATAATCTAAAGCTTCTGGGGGTAGGGAGGGGGAGGAAGAGATGAGATGTGGGGGCATTTTCGGGACTTGGAGTTGTCCTGGGTGGTGCTGCAGGGACAGTTACCGGACATTGTATGTCCTCCCATGGCCCACTGGGTGGACTGTGGGAGAGTGTGGGCTATGATGTGGACCATTGACCATGAGGTACAGCGGTGCTCAGAGATGAATTCACCAAATGCAATGAATGTCTCATGATGATGGAGGAGGTTGTTGTTATGGGGGGAGGAGTGGGGTGAGGGAGGTGGGGGGTATATAGGGACCTCATACTTTTTTAATGTAATATTTAAAAAATAAAGACAAAATTTTTTAAAATTTTAAAAATTTTTTGAAAAATTAAAGAAAATAGATTTTTAAAATTTTCTAGAACTAACTTGGCACATCTTCAGGATAACTGATGGGAATCTGAATATGATTTTATAATTAGATAAATGACTTGCTAAAATATATTTAATCTTTTTCCCTGCATGTGGAACGTATAAATTCCTATATAAATTTATTTCTCATATTTAGATTTTGGGGGTAATAAAAATGTATCTTTTTACCCCACACTGGAGGGCAGTGAATACTGAGGAAGGTAGAGAGAAGAGTAAATGAAGATCAAACTCATCGGTTCTTGATATAAAGGGCATGTGAGAATGTGGCTTGGGTCTGACTCATTTCTCAGAAGACACCAGCAGGGGCAGTATTTGGTCATAACACATTGGGAGATAAACTTATCAATGCAAAATAAGAAAACCTGGGAGTAATTTTATGAATATTTGGAAAATTGGGATCATAAATAGTAGATAAAAATAAATGAAGCAATTGGTAAAAAAAAACAACAACCCATAACTCTTCCTGGCAGATGAGTCATTTCCTAATCTCTAATAAACCACCATATGTTGAAAACCTACCCTTACTGCCCCTTAGATTTAAGCTCAGGGTGAGATTACTACACTCATGACTACACTATTCTGTTTTCTATTAATATCAAACCTAAGTTTTGATGATTTTGCTCCAAGTAGTAATAAGAGCTTACATTGTTTTTCAAAAGCACATGCTAATACTCCAAATCCAAGATGCCAGACCAAGTGATTATTCACTTTCTATGCCATGGTGCCCTGGGCTTACTCTATTTTAAATGAAAAGCCATTTAGTTTTGGAACCATTCCAAATGTCTCAATCACTTTAAATATCAAACAGAACTGGAAAAACAGGAAACAAATTGCTTAGCTTCTTAAAGTAAGTACAAGAAATAATCCAAACAAACCTAAATTGGACAAAGGACACAAGAAACTAAAAAAAAACAAATGTTTCCTTATTCTCATAGGCATTCCCCATGGCATCAGCATTCTGACATAAACAAACCTAAGACAACTAACAAGCATTTAGCATTTATTTTCTCTAATTTTGGGGGGAAGAAGAAAATGACTGCAGTGATTACTTGAAGGAAAAAACAAAAACCCTCAGGATTCATGCTCCAAGAACCAATGGCAAAACATACACAATGTACACTTTAAGTTAAAAAAGAAAGAAAAAGTCCCCATTTTCTATCACTTCATCACATGGTTAAGCAACTCCTGTCTGAATAAATACTTGAAAACTCTCAGCTCTGAAAAAACGATAATAGCCAAAGTGTTGTTAAAAAAAAAAAATTTGAAAGAGGGAAAGTATTTACATATTATTCTTTCTTAGCAATTATTAGAACTTACGTATCAATAAATGCCACATCCAGAGATGGAGAATTAGAAAGTAACTAATTACATACTGTTACAAAGGAATAATTTTAGAGTCACTTACTGTATCAATGAAAAAACAATCTAAATATTTGATAACCTGTCAAAGTATCTGAGATCAATTGTCCTTTATGTCATTTCCTAAAATGTTCTTGGAAATTATATTTGCCACATAATAGTAGTAATAATACTTAAACACTGTGTTTTACCTTTCACAGCGTTCTCACTTTCACTTTTCTTTTGATTCTTAGAATCATCCTTAATAGGGAAAGTGAGGCTCGAGGACGTGAATTTCCAAAAACCTACCTTGAACGAGACTGCTCTGCCTCAGGAAGCAACAGAGATTATCACACCTGTACAAGAGGCAGTTTTCAAAGCAGTGTTGGCTTAGAATCCCCTTCAAACATTAAAACAATTCTGGTCGTGTCTGCCTAATTCCATATGCTCAAACTGATGTTTAAGAACATAAAAACTTGGTGATAAGCCTTCCCTAATACACCCGAGCACAGCTGTTATGTTCACAGCCAGTAAGCAAGAATTTATACTGTGGTGAAACCTGCAAAGTGAGCAAAACAACATATTTAGAAAGGTTTTCACTGCAACCTGTCTGCAAAGAAAAGATAAAAAACCAACTCAAGTGTCTATAAGTAGAGGGCTGGTTCAGTAACTTTACAGTACGTTTCTACAGTGGAATATCACAGCTATAACAAAGACCTCTCTATGGGAATTGGCAAATGAAAAAGCATAGCAAAAAAGAATGCAGCTAGTATGCACCCATTGGCAAAGGAGGGAAAAGAGGAGCTCATGTCTTTGAGTGCTCATAAATGCACAACAAAATTACTGCAGAATACATTTCAAAGTTCCAACAATGTTTCATTTTTCAGAGAAGGCAACAGGAACCAGACATATAAAAGGTGTTGATAAAGGTGTTACCTTTTAACCACAGGGTAAATGTATTACCTACTCAAAATTTACATAAAACCTAAGAAAAAGCAAAATTGTTTTATTTTAAGGTAGCCAGAATGAACACGGAGCACATAAATCTTTATTTAACATGTGGCCATCAAGACGATGTAATCAATCCAGTTCCTTCCTTGGGAAAGCTAACAACATAGGTTTTGTTATATGGAAATACTCAATAGATTTAAAATTAAAGAGAAAAGAAAAAAATGGGCTTATTATTATTGTAAGAGTACGTCTTCAAATTTTAATATAAGAGCAAATAAGTAAACTGATTGCCCTTTACCTAGAGCTAGAAAAGCATGTTAATACCTCAATCATCTGCTCCCTAAGGACAACACTGGACCAGCTGGTTGTGAGGATCCAGTTTGAACATCCTTTCCTCCTTATCCCTGGCTCAGCTGAAAATCGCACCTCCAGTGACATCACAGCCCTGATGTTCAGTTGATTTTAATACTAAAATCAAGGGTTTCCCTAAAATCCTACAGGAGTCATTATTTACATGAAATTAACATAACATGAGTGAATCTTTGCAGTTTCATTCTGTTTTTAGTGTGTTATAATTTTGAAAATGTGGCTGTATTTAAAAGTACAAAATATTTTGTTGATTATACCTATTAGTAGGACTTGCCCTGATTTCAAAGAATCAATCTAATCAGAAGCCTTAAAATGACATGTCAACATCTCCAGACATTTCTCAACAAGATCCATTTTAATGAAACAGAAATCTCCATTAGAAAAACACAAGTCCTGAACGAAACGCATTTGCTCACCTAAGAACTGCTGGATAACACCTTGCTATCTGGTTTTTTTCTCCTCAGAAACTTCCATTTAATAAAATCGGAAACTAAAGAACATATGCATCATCCTCTGAAAGAAAGCAACTGGATAAGGAGAACGAGGCACATTTTCTAGGCTCGAGTCAACCAGGGATACAGAGCCTCATCTGCAGACCAAAAACTTTTGAGAGGAAGACTTAACCATTACAGCAAGGATCACCATCAGCACGCACCAGCTGCCGAGGACACATCTGTCCTACGCCAAGGCAAGCCACACCCATTTATTGAATCTGCTAGGCTTCCAAATTATTAAATCAAGTTAGAGATAAGAACTACCCAGTCTGTCTTGGCTTCTGTGAAACACAGAACCAAACAAAAAATGTAGTAAATGATTTTAGCCTAGTTTTTTTTGGATACACATTGAACTCTTCACTCAGATACCAAATGTTTATCAAAATCTACTATGGTCTGGGCACTGCTTCAGGGGCTTGGGATGAAATAATGAGCAAAACAGACACCTCTGATATAACAGAGTTTATAGTGTAGTGGGGGTGGTGGGACAAATAGCTTTTTAAAAAAGTTAAATTATGTAATTACAGACTATGATAAGTATAATGAAAAGAAAAAGATCAAGAAGCCCATGCATGAATCTTTTCTAGGATTAGAGGACCTGTTATTTAGGTCACTGGGCAGATCCCAATAAGTATAAACAGACTGAAATCATACAATGCACTTTCTCAGATCATAATGGAATGAAACTGGAAATCAAAAATAGGAAAGAGGTAAATTCGCAAATGTGTGAAGGCTGAACAACACACAAATAATCAGTGGGTCAAAGAAGAAATTGCAAGTGAAATTAATAAATATACTGAGATGAATGAAAACAAGAACACAACTTATCAAAACTTATGGGACACAGTGAAGGCAGTCTTGAGAGGGAAATTCATAGCCCTAAATACCTGTATTAAAAAAGAAGAAAGCTAAAATCAAAGATCTAACTGAACAACTGGAGAAACCAGGGGGGAAAAAACAACAAACCAGTCCCAAAGTAAGCAGAAGGAAATAATAAAGATTAGAGCAGAAATAAATGAAATTGAGAACAAACAAAAAAACAATCAAGAAAATCAACAAAACCTAAAGCTGGCTGAGAAGATCAATAAAATTGACAAACCCCTAGCTAGACTAACAAAGAACAAGAGAGAGAAGATGTAAATAAATAAAATCAGAAATGAAAGGGATGAAATAAAAAGGATCATGAGAAGATATTATCAGAAACTGTATGCCAACAAACTAGACAAGCTAAATGGGATGGACAAAACCCTAGAAATGCACGAACAACCTACACTGAAGCTACAAGAAGTACGAGAACTTAGCAAACCAATCAAATTTAAAGATTGAATCCATCATAAAAAACCTCCCAACAAAGAAAAGTCCAGGACCCCATGGCTTCACAGGTGAATTCTATCAAGCATTTTGAGAAGAATTAACACCAATCCTGTTTAAACTCTTCCAAAGAATTGAAAAGGAGGGAAATTACCCAACACATTTTATGAAGCCAACCTCACCCTAATATCAAGCCAGACAAAGAGCCTACAAGAAAAGAAAATTACAAACCAAACTCTCTAATGAGTATAGATACAAAAATTCTCAACAAAATGCATGCAAATACCACAGGATGGAGGAATAAAACATGGATTAGAGTGGATTTACTGATATTCTACTATGGAACTATTGTGACTAGTAATGGAAGAAACTGTAGCATTGATGCGGAGAAAGTGGCCATGGTAGTTGCTGGGGAAAAGGGCGAGGGAAGAAGAGATGTGATGTGGGGGTGTTTTGGGACTTGGAGTTGTCCTGAATGATGTTGCAGGGACAGGTGCTGGACATTGTATGCCCTGCCCTAACCCCCTGGGTGGACTGGGGGAGAGTGTCGACTACAATGTGGACTGTTATCCACGTGGTGCGGCAGTGCCCCGGGTGTGTTCGCCAAGTGCGATGAGTGTGCCATGGTGGGGGGGGGGGCTGTTGATGTGGGAGGAGTGGGGTGAGGGGGTGTGGGGGTATATGGGAACCTCATATTTTTTTAATGTAACATTAAAAAATAAATAAAGAGATCATGGGGGGAAAAGGGATTTATACATCACAAACAAGTGGGGTTTATTCCTTGTATGCAAGGGTGGTTCAACATAAGAAAATTAATTAATGTAAAACACACCACATTAACGAATTGAAGAAACAATCACATGAGCATCTCGATGGATGCAGAAAAGGCATCCGACAAAATCCAGGATCCTTTCCTGATAAAAACACTTCGAAAGATAAGAATAGAAGGAAAATTCCTCCATATGATAAAAGACATATATGAAAAACCCACAGCGAACATCATACTCAATGGCAAGTGGGTGAAAGCTTTCCCTCTAAGATTAGGAATGAGACAAGGATGCCCACTGTCGCCACTGTTATTCAACACTGTATTAGAA
This sequence comes from Dasypus novemcinctus, assembly GCF_030445035.2. Taxonomy (NCBI): domain Eukaryota; kingdom Metazoa; phylum Chordata; class Mammalia; order Cingulata; family Dasypodidae; genus Dasypus; species Dasypus novemcinctus. The sequence continues at coordinate 5,181,724 of NC_080701.1, read as the reverse complement.
GTTTTAGCTAGGGCAATTAGACAAGGAAAAAAAAAGATATCCAAATAGGAAAGGAGGAAGTAAAATTCTATTTGCCGATGGCATGATTCTGTGTTTAGAAAATTCTGAAATGTCGATGACAAAGCTACTTGAGCTAATAAATGAGTTCAGGAAATGGCAGGATACAAGATCAACCCACAAAAATGAGTAATATTTGTGTACACTAGTACTGAACAATCTGAGGAGGAAATCAGGGGGGGAAAGTCCATTTACAATAGCAACAAAAAGACTCAAATACCGGGAAGTGGATGTGGCTCAACTGATAGAGCATCCGCCTACCACATGGGAGGTCCAGAGTTCAAACCCAGGGCCTCCTGACCCATGTGATGAGCTGGCCCACGTGCAGTGCTGATGCATGCAAGGAGAGCTGTGCCACGCTGGGGTGTCCCCCACATAGGGGAGCCTCACATGCAAGGAGTGCGCCCCACAAGGAGAGTCACCCTATGTGAAAAAAATGCAGCCTGCCCAGGAGTGGCACCACACACAAGGAGAGCTGATGCAGCAAGATGACACAACGAAAAGAAACACAGATTCCTGATGCTGCTGACAAGAATACAAGCAGACACAGAAGAACACACAGTGAATGGACACAGAGAACAGACAACTGGGGGGGGGGGGGCGGGGGTGGAAGGGGAAAGAAAGAATTAAAAATCTTAAAAAAATAAAAGACTCAAATACCTAGGAATCTATTTAAACAAAAAAGTACAAGTCATATATGCAGAAAACAATAAAACAATGCTAAAAGAAACCAATGAAGACCTAAAGAAATGGAAAGCCATTCTATGTTCATGGTTTGGAAGACTAAATATTGTGAAGATGTCAGTCCTACTCAAACTGATTTATAGAGTCAATGCAATACTAATCAGAATTCCAACAGCCCACTTTACAGAAATAGAAAAGGCAATTACCAAATTCATTTGGAAGGGAAAGTGTACCATATAGCCAAAAGCATTCTAAAAAAGAAGAGTGATGTGGGAGGAATTTCATTGCCTGACCTTGAAAAATATTACAAAGCTACAGTCAAACAGCATGGTATTGGCATAAAGACAGACACTTAGATCAGTGGAACAGAATTGAGAGTCCAGAAATAAACCCTCGTCTCTAGGGCCAACTGATTTGACAAACCTACTAAAGTTATGTTAGTGGAATAAAACAGTCTCTTCAACAAATGGTCCTGGGAGAACTGGATATCCCATAATCAGATGAATGAAGGAGGAACTCTATCTCACTTCTGATACAAAAATCAATTCAAAATGGATCAAAGACCTAAAAGTAAAATAGGGCAGGACAATAGAGCTATACTAGAAGAAAATGTCTTAATGACCTTGTGATAGGTGATAGTTTCTTGGACCTTACGCCCAAAGCACAAGCAACACACACAAAAAAATAGATAAACGGGAACTCTTCAAAATTCAACACTTTTGCACCTCACTTTTGACCTTTTGTCAAACAAGGTGAAAAGGCTGCTGAATCAATGGGAGAAAATATTTGGAAATCACATGTCTGATAAGGGTGTAATATCCATGATATATAAAGAGATGCTACAACTCAACAAAAAAAAGACAAATGACCCAATTAAAAAATGGGCAAAAGACTTGAATAGACATTTCTCCAAAAAAGAAATACAAAATGGCAAAAAGCACGTGAAAAAATGTTCAACAACACTCACAGTTAGGGAAATGCAAATTAAAACTATAATGAGATATCATTTCATGCCTATCAGAATGGCTACTGTTAAAGACAGAAAACTACAAGTGTTGGAGAGGATGTGGAGAGATAGGAACACTTATTCACTGCTGGTGGGAATGTAGAATCATACAGCCACTGTGGAACACTGTTTGGCAGTTCCTAAAGAAGTTGAATATAGATTTGACATATGACCCAACAAAACCACTATTAGGTATTTACTCAGGAGAACTGAGAGCAGTGACATAAATAGACATCAGCACTCTAATGTTCATAGCAGCATTATTCACAACTGCCAAAAATTGGAAAAATCCCAGTGTCAATCAACCGATCAATAAATAAACAAACTGTGGTGTATTCACACAGTGGAATATTATGCAGCTGTAAGGAGGAATGGGGGACCAGATGTAGCTCAGTGGTCAAGAACCAACTCATCCCAGGTTCAAATCCCAGTAACTTCTATTTAAAAAAGAGAGAGAGAAGAAGAAAAGAAGTCATGAAGCGTATGACAATATAGATGAACCTGGAGGACACGCTGTGTGAATTAAGCCAGACACAAAAGGACAAATACAAAAAAAAAAAACACAAAAGGACAAATACTGTACAAGTGTGCTACTATAAGCTAAATATATTGTGTAATCTCAGGGAGTGAATAACTTCAATATGGGTCACCAGAAAACAGAACAAGGTTAGAGAATGGAAAGCTGAGGGTTAACTTAAGCAGAATTGGTAAAAAGGAAGTGTACTGATCTTTGGAAATGAATAGAAAAGGTGAAGGTTCAACATATTGTTTGCAACTAACAGTACTATCATGTGGGTATGGAAGTGGCTTAAAGGGAAAGTCTAAGGTCATATATATTACTAAAAAGGAAAGCTAAAAAAGAATAGCATGGAACTGTATGGCATCGTAAAATTGCATGTGAAACATGAATATGGGTTAAATTGCATGTATACGACTGTTTTTCTTTGAAGCTGAACAAATGTATGTTAATACTACAAGATGTTAATATCAGACCAAAAAAACACTATGCTAATTGAAAGAAACCAGACACAAAATAGCATATAAAATGTAAATATAAATCCATTTATAACGATGAAATCAGATTAGATGTTATGTAGAGCTGGGAAAGGACTGCTAAGGGTGTGGAATTTTTCTTCTTGGAGTAATGTAATGGTTCTAAAATTTTTTGTGGTGATAAATGCACAGCATGTGATTATTCTAAAAAACACCGATTCTACACTTTGGATTGACTGTCTGGTAAGTGAACACATCTCAATAAAACTGCTTGAAAATAAATAATTGTGCAAGAATAGCCAGCAGCAGCAGCTGTGTCCAGCAGGGGGAGCGAGCAGGGGGAACAGACGGAGAAGTAAAGAAGTTTCTTATTTGTCTGTTTTTTTGTTTATTATTATTGAAATAATGCAAATGCTTTAATAAGGGCTGAAGTGATGACTGCAAAAAAGAAGAAAAAAAATGAGGCAGACAAATATATTACTAAGTAAATCTAAGATAGTATGATTCCCTTTGTGTATAACAAAGAAAGGAAGGAAAGGCTTAGATAGGCTTCGCATGATTAGGAAAGTATCCGAAAGACACAAGCAGCCAGGAGTGGCAGCCTTCGGGGGAGGGCAGGGCCCCTGGGTAAGAAAGAGGCCACCTTGGAAATGTACAGTCTTCTGTAGTGTTTGGTTTCCTTTTAAAGAGAAGCATGAATTGCATCATGTTTTAAAAATCTAATTAAGAATTAACAACAATGAATTACATGTTTGAATGTGGAAATGCTAGGCTGTATATGTTACGAGAATAAATTAAAAAAGGAAAACATCATAGGACTATACAGCACCGCCCAGGAACTCTAATGTAGGCCGTGGATACAGTTCATTGTACAATTACAATGTTCTTTCGTCAATTGTAACAAATGTTCTGAACTAATGCAAGGTACGAGTTGGGGGAGGGTGTGTGAGAACTCTATTTTCTGCCTGGTTTTTCTGTAATCCCACCTCTCTTTTTATAAAAGCTATTCGAGCTATTTTTGATACTATCAATTTTTCCCAATATAGGACTGTACTTTCTTCACCCTTGTATTTTTAAGGTTAAAGACTTACAGTGGCATTTAGGCTGGGGGAGGAAGAGCCCTGCTGCCCCGCTCTCCTCCCGCACCTGCAGCTGTCAGCTCAGACCTGGGGGAAAGGCGCAGAGCGAACGGCAGGTCAAGGCGGGAGTTGGGAAACCTGAGGAAAAGGTGCTAGAATCATCCAGCGAAGAATGAGAATTATCCCTCAGAGAAGAGTGATGCCTCTGGGGAAACTAAAAACAGTCAGCTGGAAAAAAGAAATCACGAAGGACAGAGGGGAGCCAAACAAAAAACAAGACCCACAAGGGGGGACATGCGCATGAAACAGAGAAAAATAAATATCCTCTATTTACATCCTGGCCTAACAATTCAATTACAACACCAACCTGACAAAAAGAAATGTAATGGAACCCTAGTTTCTACAGGACAAAATCAATTTATCATCATGATTATCATCTAGATCAAGAGGGAGTAATGAGGAGCAGCCAAATATTCTCATGCCCGACAAGTTTACATAAGCCTGAAAAAAATACACTGAATTTATTTCCCTCTTGGGCACAGAAAACAAAAGAGCTGATACAAACAGGACTATCAGAGGCGGTATTTTATAATTCTGTACATCTTCTCTGCAAGTTTAGAAAGCTAAATTTGTGGTTTACTTATTACTTCTTCACAATCATGAGGATGATTTGTTTCAGAAATGTTTGAAATACTGCATCTTTAGGTATGTGAAAATAATCTATCACTGTCTTAGTGAGAAGGCAGAGAATGAAAAAGTACTGAAACCTCTCACTTCATCTCCTTCTTTAAAGGAAAGAGAGGTATTATTTTTAATTTACCTATGCTCTGTTTGAAAGCCATGGGAAGTAAAAGGAAGTTTCCAGGGGTTGATTTCCAAAGATTTGGTTTGTGTCCTTAAAAGAGCTGGGGAGTCCTGAAGTAACAACCTGCGTTCTGGAAACACCTGTCTGTCTGCAAACGGTACAAGAATTCTACCCCTCCTGAGCAGAAAGAAAAGAGAAAGCGCTGCTTATTTTTACAAATGAAGTCCTGTTCTCTCCCTAATAAGAGCCTTCTTTCCCCCAAATGCCTTCCGAGACAACGTCTGTTAACACCTGCCGAGCTGATCAAGCTGTCCCCCCAGGAGACGCGAAACAGAGACCCCGGCGCGACCCACCTGCGTGGAAGGTGACGGGGCCTCTCCTGAGCCCCGAGGGCAGGCGCAGGGTCCGGAGCAAGCCCTTGGCCGTCAGCCGCACGTGCATGCTGGACAGGGAGACTTTGGGGGACAGCAGCATGTCTTCGGAGCTGCTGGAAAGGTTCCCAGAAGAAACAGGGCTGCCACGGACGGTTACATGCTGGCTTCCTCAACGCAGCCCTCGCCCGAGCCAAGAAAGACAGCGGGAGGAAGCCAGCCTACGGAGCAGATGTCACCCGCGCACCAGGGAAGAAATGCGTCTCCGGGCTCCGGGTTTCTGGCTTCCGTTTGCACCCCCAGATGTTGCCAAAACAACGCCCTGCCCCTGGATGCAACAATGTGCTCGCGGCAGCTGGAGCCTCCGGCAGCCCGAGGGGGAGAGGGGAAAGGGGGGAGGCAGTGGGTGCGCTCACGAGCTTCACGGAGCCACCAATAACCTCCCAGATCCTGGAACGCCCTGGAAGAACCTTCAGGGAAAGCAACGACTTCGGGTGCCCAAGGTTCATTCAGGAATCAGGGGAAGAGATGAAGATTGCATTCCCGTAGCCTGTGCCCCGGTTCAGGAATTTTCAAATATTTATTCTTGCATTAACACTGAGCATGTCTCCCAGATATAACATACGCAAACCTATAAGCAAACCTGATACTGTGAATTTTTTTTAAAAAATAGCTTCAAGGAACAATGTTCCCAATTAGAATTTTAGCAAAATGTCTACCGCTACATATTAATGTCTGATGGGTAAAAGGTTAAAGTTCAACTTTAGTACTCATATGCTGAAGACCTCGTATAATCACCAATAATAAAGGTTAACGCAATTTCTCCACCAGCTGTCATCAACAGTCCCAGAGGAAGAAACAGCAGGCAGGCAGGCAGGCAGTTTTCCAAGGCTGGCCCTCCTTGGTCAACTGCACTTACAGGAGACCAGAGTTCTCCCACAATGCTGTTTTGAGTCTAGGAATGCAGGGAGGGCTGAGGTTATGTGTATGCCACACTGGTACCTCTTAAATTTTATTTTATCAGAGTGGTCTGTAAAAAAATGCATTAAAAAATCATGGCCAAAAGGGCAAATAAACGAAAAAAGAAGTTGAAAGATACAGGCACGAACACAAGAAAATTATACCAGCAATATTCTCATCTAAGTAAAGAAATAAACAAAGCTAGATTAAGTAAAGCTAGTTCTATTTAGCTTTTCCTTCTCCTAGGACAAAGCTGACTCCAAACTCTTTCCGAATTTTAAGAAGTACTGCAAAACAATGTGTGAGGAAAGACCTATGCTTGTTTCCAAGATTTCCTACAAAATTAGACTAGCAAATACATGCAAAAGCAGATTAACCATAAAAACCCTATTAAGGCTATTTAAATGGATAGGAAGAAGTTATTCTTTAAAAAATTCCATAGAGCATCTAGGATATGAAGAGAGGAAGAGATAAGCAGGAAAGGAAAATTTGAACTTCTCTTTTTCTCTTCACTCAAGCATCCCCTGCCTTTGTCGAAGCTGTCAACAAGAGAGAAAGACCCAGTAAAGAATCAGCATGTGAAAGCTGCAATTTATTCATGCTCAGACAATGCATCTTGTAAACACACTGCATCCATGGCAACTGAAGCACAAGTAATCAAGGAATTAAAGTCAAAGAAAGCTACATTTAGGTGTAGCCTTTTCACTTTATCACAGTTGACATTATTTTAAAAGCAGCATTATTTTTCGCCCAGATTCTGAATTTTAAAAACATCCTATAACTTCACCGCCCTAAAAAAGAAACCCTTTCAAATCCAGTCAGCATAAAAATTATAAATACAATGATAGAAACAAATATTGCTATCATTAAAAATAGGCATGCGGGGAGCAACTGAGCACCTACTTCCCACACGGGAGGTCCTGGGTTCAGTTTTTGGGTGCCTCCTAAGAACAAACAATAAGCAAACAAACAAATAAACGAAAAACCAACTCAGGGGAGCCTGGGCGGCTCAGTGGCTGAGTGCGAGCTTCCCACAAATGGGGTCCCAGCTTCAATCCCCAGCCCCAGCACCTCAAAAAAAAAAAAAAAAAAAGGCATCCTACCCCCCATATAGTGGGAGTTTTTGTTTTCTGTTTGCTTGTCAAATAACAGTAAATTCTGGTCAAAAGGGAAATCCTTTACCCTGGACTACCCAATGGACTACCCAAGTGAAGAAATTAGCAATACAGTCCTCAGTTCATCACCTTCACATTAATATGATCACGTACACCAGGTATATTAAAAGTAAATTGTGGGAAGTGGATTTGGCTCAATGGTTAGAGCATCCGCCTACCACATGGGAGGTCCGCGGTTCAAACCCCGGGCCTCCTTGATCCGTGTGGAGTTGGCCCATGTGCAATGCTGACGTGCGCAAGGAGTGCCCTGCCACGCAGGGGTGTCCCCTGCATAGGGGAGCCTCACGCTCAAGGAGTGCTCCTCACAAGGAGAGCCGCCCAGCGCGAGAAAGCGCAGCCTGCCCAGGAGTGGCGCCGCACACACGGAGAGCTGACACAGCAAGATGACGCAACAAAAAGAAACACAGATTCCCAGTGCCACTGACAAGAATTCAAGTGGACACAGAAGAACACACAGCAAATGGACACAGAGAGAAGACAACTGGGGGGGAGGGTATGGGAGAGAAATAAAAATAAAAATAAATTAAAAATCTTAAAAAAAAAAAAAAAAGTTAATCGTGTCAATGATGTTTCTTAAACAGCAGAGAAGATTCCTGCAAGAAGAAAAAGAAATGGGGCCCATGGGAAGGAAAAGTTACACGTCACAAGGCGTGGTTATCTGGCCACGTACACAGAAGTGGGAAGGGAGAAAATCCAGAGCTGGCTGGAGCCAAGTTCAATTCTTCCCAGGCACCGCCTGCCCCCTGGTGGCCGTCAGGCTGGAGGCGCCCACTGACGGCAATCCGTGCATAATGGCCAAAGTTTATCCATATCCAGGTGCCAGGCGACACTGCCCTAAGGCTGCACTACGTCCACTCCTGTAAATAACCAAGTAAGCACGGATGCAGGTGTCCACCTGGTTTCATAATGTGTACTTCTTGAGGGAAGAAACAGAGTTTTTAAGACTGGTTCAAAGATGTTCTTTTGCTTATTTGAGCAGCTCTCATTACTTGTGCACTACTTAGTCACACTAAGTATAGAACGGTCTGATGCGATAAGATAATAAAGGGCCCGTCTTTGCTGTTTTAAAATCCATTACTTTGATTTAAGAGCTATAAACCCTTGATCAGAAGGGCCATGAAGGAGAGCAGGGAGAACTTAAGCAAACGCTGCTACCTAAGAGGGACCAATTTACAGTTAAAAAATTGGGTATACGATGAATTTTCACAAAATGAAGCAAAGCTTGTGTTACAACGGCAAGTGGAAAAACAAAACCACGATTTAAAATGGCAGAGGAGGACATCGAGGATAAGCAAAAAGACTAAAGAATGTAAAAAACAAATTGACCAAAATGCCAACAATGCTCTGTGAAGTGAGGAATGCAAGATTTTTCTTTTTTTGGTGCTACATATTTATGCATCTTCCCATTAATATTTACAACCATCACAATCTGAAAAAAATAAATCTCTATAAAAATAAGTAGAGTAGCTTTACAAAAAGCCTCATAGGCTGAGCTTCTATTAATGACAGATAAAGAAAAACAATGAAAAGATAATCAGAAAAGTTTTTAGTGGGCTTAAAAAAAAACAAAAGAAGATATGACATGGATGATACAAGGGTTTGGCATGTCAATACATTGTAATATCACAGTATATCAAACAACAGGAATCACAAATTCCATTCCAGCCTGTGTAGAAATGTGTGTCTCGTTTGTTTTTTTAACCAGTGAGTGGATGTTGGAAGACAGTCATGTTAGGATTCTAGATGTGACTCCAGCACACGCGGTGCAGGGTTGCTGGAATGCTAGGAAATGCATTTAAAATAGGACTGATTTGGTTGCTGTTAATGATCATAATGAATTAGGAAGAAGATTAATATCTTCTAATTTAAACCAACTGGTTTGGTCAGGGATTCGAGCATCTTTCTCCCACCTTGCCTGTCTAGAACTTCACCATGACGTTATCAACCTCGATGTCTATCTCCTTCCCTTCCCTAACACCACATTTGCTTCCTTTTTATTATTATCTTTAAGGTCATATGTTCAATTCCCTATTTAAACTGCAGATGGTTCAATTTTCTATAATATCCCCTTCCTTAGTAGGTCAAAAAATTTTTAATTCCCACAGAATTAGAAAAAATTTCAAACTCCACCTACCCATAAGATAAGCGCTATAAGAAAAGCAGCGGGAAACGGACTTGGCCCAGTGGTTAGGGCGTCCGTCTACCACATGGGAGGTCCACGGTTCAAACCCCGGGCCTCCTTGACCCGTGTGAAGCTGGCCCATGCGCAGTGCTGATGCGCGCAAGGAGTGCCGTGCCACGCAGGGGTGTCCCCCACATAGGGGAGCCCCACATGCAAGGAGTGTGCCCCGTAAGGAGAGCCGCCCAGTGCGAAAGAAAAGTGCCGCCTGCCCAGGAATGGCGCCGCCCACACTTCCCGTGCCACTGACAACAGAAGCGGACAAAGAAACAAGATGCAGCAGATAGACAGAGAACAGACAACCGGGGGAGGGGGGGGGATTAAATAAATAAATAAATCTTTAGGAAATAAAAAAAGAAAAGCAGCTTTGCCTTTTATTTCTTTGATCTCCCAAAATAAGAGCTTAATTTAAAAGCAGCAATACTTTACCCATGTACTACGTTAATTATTTAAATATATATATATATGGTCACTGTAGAATATTTCTTAAAAAGAAAATTTAAATTACCTGTATATTATACCGCTCTGAAATCTTTCTTTTTACTTAATATAAACTCAATGAATTTATTAAACCTAAATTTTTCACACATTTATATTTCCTTGGGAGTAAATAGCCCTCAATATTTTTGTTATAATTATTAATCTTTTCTTAATAGACTGTCCTGGAAAGGGCTTTTCTACCCAAGTCCACATTCTTCGTGCTCTTATTATTTTAACTTCTGTACTTGAAGCTTTAATTCATTTGCAACACATCTGCAGGCAGTGTGTGAAGCAGGGATCTGGTGCTCGCAAAAAGGACAGCCGTTGTTCTAGCAGGTCATTCTTTCCACCACCATCCCAGAGCTGAAAGGCTGAATTCATCACATACAAAGAGAGCATCTGATGAAGTATGTGAGGAAGTTGATGCTGATCACACACGCACACTGAACGCCAGCCTCACTTCTGCTCTTACCAAAGGAAGTCTTTGCCAAGGGAACGTCACCCCACCAAGCAGGTGTGCAACTCAGCCGTTTCCCAACACTTGGAGGAAAGGATCCAAAAGGCAACCTTATGCTCCCAAGCTCGATTTAGTAAGTGGGCGTGGAGGGAGCAGACAGCATGGCACCCACCGCTGATGACCTTGTGTAAAATAATCACGGCGCTGGATAAGTACAACTCCGAGGGCCTCGGAATGCCAAACAGCTTCAGCGAGAGGCAGCGCCAAGGTAAGAATAGTACGCTGTGGGATGTGAGACACCTGCCTTCCAAACAGGAAAATTAGTTTTATTTAGAGTCGGTGTTGACTAGGATCATGCAGTAAACCCTGAAATAACTGACAACAGACAGGCCCATCTGGATGGTTCTTGAATTTAAGTGGTCTTTCCTGCTTGCTTTTAGGGTGCAAGATAATTCAACTTCTTGGAAAAGAACTCTAAAACAAAGCCACTAGAATTACAAAACCAATGGGAAGGACCATCGTCTCTACTATCGTCTCTACATCGTGCCTAGCAGCAGAAGCAGTTATTATTTGTGAGCTTGTTATACCAAAATTCTACAAGGCTTAAATCATTCCCATAGAACAAACAAGAACTTTGAGACTTGCAGAGCCCAGGCACTAGCCCAAGTTCAGGAAACAAATACAAAGTGGGAAGACCAAGATTTAAACCCATATCCAATGCCTGGAAAGTTCACTGTCTTTCTGCTCACTGTTTTATAAGATAATGGAATTGTATTTAAAATACATGACTAAAGGTTGAACTAAAACAACTGCCATTCTCAACTATGTTAGTCAACAATTTTTAAAATGATACTCAGAGTTGATCAGTATATAATAGAACCAGCATTCCTTTATGTTGTAAGTCATGGCATAAACTAATACTTCATTTTTGAAAAGCAATTTGGTTAGCTAAGTGGCTAGAAATATGCACATATTTTAATTAACTAATACCACATTTTAGAATCTATCACAAGTAACTTGCCCAAACTTTGAAAGCGCTAACTATAAAGATATTTATCATAGAATCATTTATGAATATGACATAGAAGCATCTCCAATGTTACTGAATATGTCAAATGTGAAAGTCATCAAAAATGGTTACTATATGTTGTAACAAAACAGAACATAAAATTATCTGAATTTTACTTAAAATCATGCAAAAAAAAAAAACTGCTAAAGGGTAATTTTTAAATCTCTACATGGCAAACATACGGGAATTTAGAACACCATTATAATTTAAATAAGGGATGATTTTACCAAAACTAAAGGACATAAATTCCTCAATGGTAATCTTCACCACTGTTTGTTGCTGAAATAAAATGACCTCAAAGCCAATAATACAATCATTTAAAATTTAATGCTCAAAGGAGCATGTCTATTTGTGTCTCTGTATTATCTAAAATATGACCATTTGCCAACAGAATATGAAGGAGGTCAAGATGATGTACAGCCCTAAACTATGTATGTCAGGGAGAGACCTCAATTTTCAGTGCTTTCAATTACACAGAAAAGAGCACTAATAAAAAAAGGTAAAATGACCCTCCAAAGTCGCTGGCAGTTGGATTGCCATTTCTTAGCACAGAACATTTCCTCCAAAACCAGCTCAGTGAAAGCGACTTGTGCTCAGCAGGCTCATCTTAACACTGCGTTAGCTCCAGATGGTAATGGGAATTAACCAACGGCAGAAGAGCCTGGAAAAGTCACGTTCACGATTTTGGGAAAACACGTGACCATACCAAAGACTCCAGATGAAATCTCAGCGCTGACTCCTTAAAATACACTGTGCCCCGTTACTACCAGAGCATCAATTAAAATTATGTTAAAAAGCTCAGAGTTCACAGGAGACAAGCATTCTAGAACCCCGCCATACACCCCACTTCTACTCCATGGTTTTCTAAACAAAACCACAATGTGATCCAAACTTTGCATTTTTTCTCTCACTTAATCCGGAGTTAATTTACCATTCTGATAACCTCATTCGTTAAGGGTCACTGGTATGTAAAACTTGCTTTGGAAATTAAGGCACAATGTTGGTTCAACAACTTCAGGGGAGAAAATGCCTAAAGCTAACAGTTTTCTCTACAGTAAAGAGACATATGTTAGGGATAATTATTCACTTTGCTTGTCAGAAAAAATACTCTTTAAAATGGTAAATATGATCAAAGGCTTGAGACACTCACCTGCATTAAAAACTGAAAATACATTTTTTCTTGAAGGACCTGAAATAGAAAAGAAATATCTATTAAATACAAATATAGTTTAAGTGAAATATCACACACAAATCTTTCTTAAAAATAAGGTTTTAGGCAGTGGACTTGGCCCAGTGGTTAGGACGTCTGTCTACCACATAGGAGGTCTGCAGTTCAAACCCCGGGCCTCCTTGACCCGTGTGGAGCTGGCCATGCGCAGTGCTGATGCGCGCAAGGAGTGCCCTGCCACGCAGGGGTGTCTCCTGTGTAGAGGAGCCCCACGTGCAAGGAGTGCGCCCATAAGGAGAGCCACCCAGCGCGAAAGAAAGTGCAGCCTGCCCAGGAATGGCACCGCACACATGGAGAGCTGACACAACAAGATGACGCAACAAAAAGAAACACAGATTCCTGTGCCGCTGACAACAACAGAAGTGGACAAAGAAGACGCAGCATACTTAAACAAATTAAATACGGCCAGTTTTAATGAAACAGACCACAGTATTTTTTTTTCAGTCAAGAATAGCTGAAAGCTGAAATCAAAATTTTAATAGTAATGAATTCCCTCATTTACCAATAAGCTACACCACAACGCTACGCCACTGTCAACAGAGCAAACTGGGCCAGACTTTATGAAGGACAGCCACTAGCGAATGATTTCTGAAACCACCAAGTGTTAAATCCAGGTTACTGGCTATCTGGCTTTGAAGGAAAAGTGACATAAGTGTTTTCTCCGAAATGATAGAATATAAAATGCAACAGGAGTGGGAACAGGTGCAGGGCTACACAAGGACCGTGAAACACTGAGTGGCTCTCCTCAACGTGACAGTCATTTCGAGGGCTAAAGCATCTTCAGGTGCCACCTGGGACAGCCGCCACTTTCTACCTGTGGACTTTTACAGAAATGATCATCTCTTAAAACACGTGGCCATCATAAATGGAAAGCAGATTCCCCTCAAGTAAAACCTTTGTGATATGGCGAGGTGGTTTTAAAATACTGGCGCTCCCTGTTCCATAACATTATCAGTGGAATCTCGAAGCCTTAATTCTCTGAAAGTTTCCTTATATCAAAGTTTGACAAAGTTTATTTGGGCTCTACCGCAAAAATATCCAGATTCACATACTGATGTCATTCCAGCGAGAGATGATGTGAAGCCTCAGAAATGTATTTAAAAGAGCGCACAGATGAGAGCCTGTCGTGCACGTGGGAGAATCTGTTTGCCAGTGTTAACGTCTATTTTCTCTTCAATTCAGGGGAAAGAAGACGTGTTGATAAACATTTACTAGGTGATTAACAAGTACCCGCATGATCCTTGATGTATGTGTGTCCACGTACGTGTGCGTGCAAATGTGCGTACGTGTGTGCCTACACACACGCATGCCCATACAGACAGATGTCAACGTCGGTAAGGAGGTCAAGAGACACTCACATGTCTAGCAGGAGGCTAACAGCTTCGGGAAAGCTACTGAGTCATAATTACTGACAACTTCAAAAAGGTTCATGTGTTTAACCCAGTTCATTCCTCTTTCAGGGACAGCCCATGGAAGAAAGCAAAACCTGGAAAAAATGAATGAATCACAGTTGAAGATGTTCATCTCTGTGTCATGCGTGATTGTAAAAGTCAGAAATTGTCCACAGGAACTACACTGGGCGAAAATGGAACTGGATAGCACTGGATTATTACAGAGCCAGGCAAAAGGAAGCCGCTCTCACGATGGATGTGCTACTGAACCTTTAAGAAGCAAGGTACGGAAGAGGGAACATTCCAGGACCTCCGTTTTGTTGAAACAAAAACAAAGCCTTGTACACATGTAGAGGGAAAAACGGAAGAAAACACAGCAGTGACTGGTGGTTGATGGGATGAGGCAGGGTTCTTTGCGTCTTTCTACATTTTCCAAACCGTCTAGTATAAATACGGATGAGCTGTTGTAGGTCAGGTTCACAAACACTGTTCCACCCAAGCCGTCTTTCAATCCACGCGGCCTGAAGGAAACGTCCGAGGCGCCTCAGATCCACGGTGATAAGGCTGCATGAGATACCGCGTATTACGTATGTACCACAAATTCTGTAAGCCTGAAAGTCATTCTTTTTTTTTTTTAAGATTTATTTCTCTCCCCTTCTTCCCACCCACCCAGTTGTCTGTTCTCTGTGTCTATTTGCTGCGTCTTCTTTGTCCACTTCTGTTGTTGTCAGCGGCACGGGAATCTGTGTTTCTTTTTGTTGCGTCATCTTGCTGTGTCAGCTCTCTGTGTGTGCGGCGCCATTCCTGGGCAGGCTGCACTTTCTTTCACGCTGGGCGGCTCTCCTTACGGGGTGCACCCCTTGCCTGTGGGGCTCCCCTACGTGGGGGACACCCCTGCATGGCAGGGCCCTCCTTGCGCGCATCAGCACTGCGCATGGGCCAGCTCCACACGGGTCAAGGAGGCTCGGGGTTTGAACCCTGGACCTCCCATGTGGTAGGCGGACGCTCTGTCCGTTGGGCCAAGTTCACTTCCCGAAAGTCATGCTTAACCACAGCAATTGCAAAGTGAGTTAATCCAAGGCAGGAAGGAAGAGCAGAAAAAAGAGAGAAGGAACAACGTCCTGGGCTGAAGAAGGAAGACACGAGTATAGAAAGAAATGCGACCCACCCAGCGAGGCGGGAGGTCACTCACTCGGCCGCTCCCCTCTCCTCACCGCTCTCGGCACCACCTCGGGATAACTGGACGCGGGGAGTTTCACCTTCTCCTCCTTCCTCACGCCTTTTCCTGCCCTCTGATTTCTCCCTATGGCGTCTTCACCAGGGAACCCACAGGCTCGTGCAGCGGCGCTCCCTCGGGTGCAGAGGCCCCCGCCCCCTTATCCAGAGCCCCCTTAGGACCCCTGCTGGGTGGACTGGGCCCCGCTGCCGCCTCCGGCCCCCTCCGCAGTGAGGACGTACCTTTTGGGGACGATTTCAGGAGGTGTGCGTGAGCCCTGGGGACCGGGGGCCTCCGACACGATGTCCCCGAGGGTCCGCCCGGGAACGCCGCTTCTGGGGGCTTCTCCTCGGGCCTGCTGGCCGCGGCATGCCCAGCTGTGGGAGAGCAGAAACCCCCGTGTTGCGTGGTCGTGGGATACAGCGACCCCTGCGACAACGCGCCCCTTCTCCTCCAGCCCGCACACAGCGGCCGGCCACGACCCAGCGCCGCGGAGACAAAACCATCGGGCAGGCCCCGCCTCGGATGTCGCAGCCAGGGCCGCGCGAGGGACACTGCCACCCAGGGGGGCCCCACGCTGTCCTGGCGCAGCTCAGCTGTGGGCCCTCAGGTCCTGCATCCTGTCCCGTTCGGCTTCCATCCAGGACAAAAGGGTGCGGATAAACTATCAGGTCAACCACGGCCAAAGCGCAGCTGAACTGTGACTCTCTCCACCACGGTCACGGGCGTCCACCGGACCAGAGCGGGCACCTTCCAGCCTCTGAAAAGGCCTTCTATCTAGAGGCTTTGCTCCCACAAGGAAGGGTAACGGCAGTATTGCGCTCTTCCACGTAAGAGATTAACATTTTACAAAACGCCCAAGAGTGAAAAGAGACCGCTCTGTTCCTTTCGCTCCATCCGTCCAAGAGAAAAATTCCAACAACGTACTTGGAAAGTTCCCGGTTCTTTCTCCATGAAAGTTAATCGCTACAACACAAATTGCGGCTGCCTCAGGAAAGCGAGTTCCAGTTCTCACCTCTCCTTTTTGCCATCCAGACCACTGCGTGCTTAGGTCACCGTGACTCCCTGGGGAAGCCAGGAAATCAGCGAGTTCTCCCGCCCCTACTGGATTCCAGGCTTAATTTCCCCCTCACCAGCACAAGCTGGATTTTTACTGTTTAAACGCTCTTCAGGGCCTATTCTAAGCATCCAATTCTACTCTAATAGTCAACATTTATAATCATATTTTTAAAATTACCAACCTTGATGCCTCTCCTCATCCCCCATTTCTAGAAAAGGGTGAGAGGTCTGCCTTGTCTACAACACGCAATAAATGTGAAGGCCGGTTACGTCTTCCCGGGGCTAACCTGTCCCACCTCCCGCAGCGGTGCTTCTAGACGTGACGGTCACGTTACATGCCCTGCTCCACGTCCAGTCCTCTACAAGGAGGGATCTTGAACTTTCTCCCATGCCCAGGCACCCTTTCCAGACCAGGTCAAGGTAGCAGCGCTGGCCGTGCTGTCGAGAGCTCCTGCCAGTTTCCTCTCTCCTTGCTAAGGCCTCTCTTTTCCCAGAAGCTGGGCCTAGTTTTCTAGAAGTTGATAGAGGAAGCCGATGGGAATGACACCACCGAGGCTACTGCTACTGCGAAATTCAACATCAGTTGTTTTAAAAGAATGGATGGGAAATGACGTCACAGTCTTAAAATGACAGGATCAAAATTTCATAGAGCGATTGCTTTAGACTGTCATACAAAATAGATACTGGGTATCATTTCAGTTTTTGCCGAATCGAAATGCATGAAAGGAGTGAACGATGTCATAGAGTCTTAGCTGTGAAGATAGAGTATAACAATCTGGATTTTAGTCTTCCTTTTTTAAAAAATAATTTTCCATTATATTTAGCACCAAATAAGTTCGGGCACCTATTTAGATATTGAAAATGTAAACTGAGTTCAATTTACAGACCTATCATAAAATCATGTGGCTGAATTCATACTTTTCCAAGCCTTAGACACAAAGACCTTCAGTCCACAAAGACCTGGTAAAAGGATTTCTCACTAAAGCGAGACACTTCTCCTGAGGCACAATGTCCCTGTCCCTTTTCACTGTCACACAAGGAGCAGGACTTGTTTTCCTGGAAAATGTCTCAGGACAACACCGGGCCAGATCCACCATCAACCTAGTAACACGCCCGGGTCACAGTTCACACGTCAAGGGTGAAACGTCTGAGAGGTTTGTGTATAAATACATAGACACGGTGTATATTGATACATTGTAATCACGGTATATATTCATACGTTCTACGATCGTCTGCTCTCCACACTTCCCGCCTTCTCTCTTCCCCATTCTACCAATGGTGGGGACAAACGGTGCCGAGCGGCAGGCGCTTGCACGGCAAGCTCTCCCACATCTCTCTCTCAATTCTCCCCACACGCAGGCTGCGCCACTGCTCTCCAGGAATCCACAGCTTGGAGGGTGTACTTCTCCTGCCCTCTACTTCAGTTCCTAACCGGGCAGCTGGTTGGGTATCCTGATGATGTCTAAACTCTCCCTAGTCCAAAGGTAACATGCCCAAATGCTGAACTTTCCGGTGGTAGCAATCCAGCGGAACAAGGGAGCGCGTGAGGTTCGAGCAATGCAGCAATGGAGCGGCATCCCAGTATCTGGGTGCTGGTCTGGGCACGGCCACTGCCTGGCCATGCTGAATCGCTCTGCCCTATGCATGCCCTGTGAGTCTGAATACCAGGCATGGGGACAGACCCGTGCACACGGCCCCACCGAGGCCGAGCGTGTCCTCAGAGCCCCCTGACATGGTGCTCAACGGCCGTCAGGCTGGGTGGTCAGCACCCGAAGCCACTTAGGTCTCGGCCAGCTCTGACATGCAGTTTAGCACTGTCCCTGCTCCACGGACAACCTTGGTCCAAGCTATCTCAGTTACGCCAGAACGATAGATACTTTTTATTTCCCCGTGGCCAAGTGAAAAGAGAGCAGGAGGCGAAGTCCAAAGAGAAACTGAAGGGAAATTCTCAGAAAAGCCTAAAAATGCTTTCCCTATTAGATAGGAGTCTCACTGTTTTAGGCGTTACTTGCAAATTAACGCTTCACACTACATTCTAGCATCTAGTTAAAATTAGTTTTTGTTTTGTTTACTAAATTATGTACATACACACAGAGCCAACATTCTGCTCACTTCCTGAATTTTTGGTGAACCCCCTATGTCAATTCATCTGCCCACCTGGCTTAAAATCAAATCGCAAATGATGTCTAAGCTTTCAAATTCCAAAAGCAAAATTACTCAACTTTTTGATAAGAAAAATGACGCACGTAACCTTAGCATCACAAAAAGAAAGAATGAAAGAAGCCAATGCCAGCCTGGAACATGATGATTCTTGAAGCGCGCATTAAGAAGTGCATAAGCACTGAGCATATTTCGCACTACAGACCCCTCCTCATCTCCAGCGGGCTCACTCGCCGATCACAAAACTTGCCCTCTGAGCCTGCAGGCCGCCCGAGAAACCTTCCACACTGCGCCCACTGGCTCCTACACTCAGCCAGTGTCGGCAGGTAAGACGCTACCACTTGCCGTTCCCGTGGTGAGAAAAACCTGGGCTAACTGAGTCATTCTCCGTCTAGGAGCTTGTTCGCGCAGCCCCCTCCTTCCGTGCTGCCGGCTCCACCCTGCTGCGGTGAAGGGGACCCGTGAGCTGTGGAAAGGGTCACGGAGGATCTAATTCTTCCTTATTCATCCGAGGAGATTATCCACCGAGAGAAGTGAGGGGCTGCCCAATGTCCCAGGAGTTGGTGGAAAAGGAGAATGAGTCCAAGTTGAGTGCCTTTTTCTGTTCCCAACCGCCTCGCTCGGTGAAGAAGGAAGGGGAAGGAGAGAGCGCCCGCCTCCTTCAGTTCGTTTACTTCTGTTTCCAAGGGAGGGCAGAGAGCTGTGGTGAGCGTCTCTAGCATCTGCCCTCACCATCTGCCTCTCAAAGACCACCAGGTGGAAGGGCGAGTAAATCTTCCACCTCAAATTCCAGCTAACGAGCCAAAATCACCTCTCTGAAGACCGCCTCTACGCTTGTACAAAGACCCTCAGACCTTCAGCTCTATTCCCAGCACAGTCACAATGTATCATTTCTTTTTCTCCAGCTACTTTAATAATCTTAAAAATTAGATAACTGCATCTGAGGGAGCTTAAAAAATTTGGTCTCTACAAATGACACATGTGGTATAGAAACTACCGTGCCATGTTTTATGCTAATATCCAGAAAGAAAACAATAGCATTTTAGCTTTTAAACCTTCCATGCTTAAAAGAACACTCACACAGAACGTACTTTGACCACCGAATAAGACAATTCCTTGCCTTACATATTTTGATTCGGTTGTCTTACAACTTGCTAATGTTATTTCTACACGATCCAAGAGGACAGAGAACCAGAGTGTAATTGTATGATAACATTAGACAATCTCAGCAGTTCTTAGAGATGCTGCTAACATCACATCACAATGAAATAAGCAGACAAAGTGAGAAAGCAATATTCTTGAAAAGAGCTCAACTGCTTTCAGCTAACATGAATCAAAACACTAGTCAAAAGATTCGTTCCTAATATGACCCTTCATTACCAGAAGCAGGAAAATTTCAGCTCAAAATGCTTTTCTGTGTTTAAGGTAGTCTTTAAAAAGTAAACATGCTAAATATTTTTTAGCATAATTGAGCTAAATAATGAGAGATGTGCTGCTTTAATTTTAATTCGAGGAAAATATTTTTCCTGTAACTGTCAACACAAAAGCTATTAATTATTTCATCAGAAATTAAACCATCAAATATAATGGGGATTTAATAATCACCCTTTGATAATAAGAGTAATTTGATGTACCAAGAAGGCTGACAATTCTACTGGCTTATATTTAGGAAGAGATCCAAAGCACGTAAAAGATGCAGTAAAATTGATTCTACACGGATTCATTCACATTTAAACACACATAAATACGCCCAAGAAATACTACATTTAGCACAAATTACAAGTTAGCAAAACAGCCGTAATAAGATGCTAAGTAAATTTATTGAACAGAAATGCAAGCATGCTTACAAAGAAAAGAATTAAAGCGGCGACCATCGACCTACTTCTTTTCCCAGTAAACGTGGCTAACAAAGGAACTACACAGAGGCTGCAGGATCCCAGGACCAGCAGTGACAACAGGGTCACATCACAGTGCCTCTCTGCACCGACCGGCGGGGTGAGGGTGGAGTTGATGAAAATTTGTGAAGCAGTATCAGTTTCTGTGCAACTGCGAAATCCTCCTGGTACAGTCATTTAAGAGGACAGAGCCAGCCTAAGCCAGGGACGCCGCGGCCATGCTCAGCGTCGTCGCTCAGCGCGTCAGGGTGGAGGGGAGAGCCGGGCGCTTCCGAGAGCAGGTGCACCGGGGCGGCAGATCGGGCTAAGGCAGACCCCGGGTCCGGGGTGCCCCACACGCCCGGGCTCTGCGGGCGACGGAGACGCCTTTGTAAAAGCCCAGGAGGCAGAGACAAAGCATGCACAACCTGGACGAGCAGCCGGGTCGGCGTGGCCGTGAGCACGCCGGACCACGGAGCGGCAGCAGGCGGGAGACTCTGTTTGGGCGGCTGGTGTTTCAAATGCACGCTGCAAGCACAAAAAACTGCAAGTGAAATGCTCCTAAAGCAATCCACGGGTGAATTGTCTTTTCGGATTTGTCAAGAGTTGCCCGTTGCGTGCAAACCCTTTTGATCTGGTGTCACAACTTCAACATTTAAGGGCAGTGGGTGTAGCTCAGGTTGAGCACCTGCTTCCCACGTGCCGGGTCCCTGGTTCAATGCCTGGTACCTCCTAAAAAAAACAAAGCCAACCAAAAAAAAAACCAACTCAGGGGAGCTGCACGGTTGAGCACCAGCTCCCCACATATGAGGTCCCAGGTTCAAACCCTGGCTCTGATACATCAAAAATAAATAAATAAATGGGAAAAACTAACAGTAAGATCACAATCCTGCTTATTTTTCAAATAACACATTCTAGTGCTGCTCAAGTTCTGTACACAGCGACTTCCACGAGACCAGCTACCGTGGCTAAACGACCTGTTGGAAATCTGCCACTTAATTCATGCATTCACTCAATGTCTTGTCATGCGCAAACATTCTCGATTCTGCCACATGCTGACTGTGTGACCTTGGGTAAGTGACAACCTCACTGGGTCTCACTTTCCTCACCTATAAAAGCAGCAGAAGTTACGGGGGAAATGAAATTATGTATGGCAACCATGCACTAGCGGCCACGCCCAGAAGAGCTGAGCAAACATTATCCGACTTGTCCCTATGACCTCACTAGAGAAAAGACACTGATTCCTCCCTAAAGCTGGGGGTCCCACACCCCAACACCCCCACATGTTGGTGTGGCTGATGTGTTCCTCGTATAAACGTCTTCTTTCTCCTCAACTGCCTGTTGGGGCAAGAACGATCTCCTTTACAGCCTGTATCCCTCACTGCATCTATTTATGGTGCCTCCTAATCAGCAAGCACACCAAAATTGTTGGAATTAATTAATCCAGGGATTATTTTATGAGGAAATTTAAGAAAGAAATGATAAAAGGAGTACAAAATCCAAATGCATCTTCTGAGTGAAAGGGATAGCTCAACGAACTCACACATCTTATACAAAGAAAATAGAATTCACAGTAACTGAAAACCTTTATAAAATATTCTCCTGAATTCAAATTACTAAGTTTTAGACTTAA
This sequence comes from Dasypus novemcinctus, assembly GCF_030445035.2. Classification (NCBI taxonomy): domain Eukaryota; kingdom Metazoa; phylum Chordata; class Mammalia; order Cingulata; family Dasypodidae; genus Dasypus; species Dasypus novemcinctus. The sequence continues at coordinate 5,159,848 of NC_080701.1, read as the reverse complement.
AGCGGTATTAGGCATCTTACACTGAATTGAGCATCCAAATTAGATTGCAAAATATACTTTTACCAAGTCAATGGAATTGAAGGCATTTCGAGTCTGATTTCCCATTGGAGTCCACTGGTTTGACTGCTAGTCTTTCCTTAAACCCAAAATACACCAGCACTTCATATCACACACTTTGGGGTCCTTCTTGCAAAATTATGCCAGAGGGCTTTCACATAATCACTTCAGTGCTTCATAGCACATTTGTTAAATGAAAAGAATGCTTTCAAAAATATGTTACTAATGAGTTGATATGGCTAAGAGTTTTCCAGAAATAGTCGGGAAGTCATCAGAGGGGTCGTGCTTACACACACCTCAGCAGGACCCCAGAAAAAGCCAAAGTAGATACAACCCCAGGTACTGGTTCTCCTGAGGGCTATGAAGATCCACAGGGTATATGGTCATGGCAGATGGATTTGGAGCTCTGAGCCATGTCAGAGGGCCCTACTTTGGAATTTGTGCTCCTGAGTGTGATGGAGCTGGACTCAGATGTGACTTTTCTACACATGCCTCTTCTGTCACTTTTACTGAACCTGTGGTTGGTGCTAAGGATGGTGCATACTCAGGAGACTTGAATCTCTAGACTGCGCATGTGCCAGCTGAGTCCTGAGCCTCAGCAGAGTGGCGACTCCTACTCTCTGGTTCGTTGGTCTTCCCCAGGTCAACTAACAGGGAGGTGAAGAAGGTCAACCACCACACCAGGGAATCAAGAGTGCCTACAACTGTAAGCAGAGGAATTACACCCATCATCCATGTGGAATCTAAGCCCCCTCTTGATCGAGAGGTGGAGGGGACATCGCCATCCCAGGGTCCACAGAATGGAGGAATAAAATATGGACTGGAGTGGACTTACTGATATTCTACTATAAAACTATTGTGACAAGTAATAGAAGAAATTTTAGCATCAAGGTGGAGAAAGTGGCCACAGTAGTTGCTGAGGGCAGGGAGAGGGAAGAAGAGATGGGATGTGGGGGCATTTTTGGGACTTGGAGTTGTCCTGAATGATATTGCAGGGTCAGATGCTGGACCTTATATATCCTGACATAACTCACTGAATGTACTGGGGAAGAGTGTGAACTACAGGATAAACTATTATCTGTGTGGTGCAGCAGTGCCCCAAAATGTGTTCACCGGGTGCGATGAGTGTGCCACAATGATGAGGGAGGTTGTTGGTGTGGGAGGAGTGGGGTGTGGGGGGGGTACGGGGTATACAGGAACCCCTTATATTTTTTAGTGTAAAAGTTTTTTTTGTGATGTATGTATCTTCAAAAAAATACAATTTACAAAAAAAAAAAAAAAAAGCATGTTTCTCCTGCCAAACTTTCAGGGCAAATCCAAGGCAGCAGCAGCTTGCATATTTCTCTCTAAAGCACAGAACCGAAAATTCTGAAAAACCACCTGTGGGGCTGCAGTCTCCTCACCACTACTGTTCTCACCACACCCGAGCTTGCCACAGATGGACATTCGCCACAGGTGGACTTACAGGCACTGCCGTCCGCGCTGCCGTCGCTCTGGGTGCTGGCCGAAAAGGAGGCGCCCCCCGTTCTCTGAAGAGTGGAGCTCCTCAGGGACAGCCTGGCTGCAGGAAGGGGCCTCGGCGCGTTCGCCCAGGAAGTCTGCGGCGTCTTCAAGGCCAAAGGTTTTCCTTGGGGTTTAAAAAAAAAAAAAGAAAGTTTCTATCGCTCTTCATTCTGGAAAGGACAACACCTGCACTAACAGGTGAGCTGAGGCACCAAAAATGTTCACGACAGGTGATCTCAGGTGAGAGGTGAAAGGTTTGTTTATTTATGATAACTGAGAGGCAGAAGAGCAGAGGAGATGGGGCAATGAGCAGAGGAGGAGGAAAGAATCCACCGCTCTGCGGCAGAGAGCTGTCAAAGAGCACGGGCGGTAGAAGCTTTGGGAAAAGTGGGTATCAGAGAATAAACAAATTGAAAATGCTTCCCCTCCCCACTGTTGATGAAAAAATAAGTTAATTCTAGACTACCATATAAAAAATAAGCAAGTGAACATTTTTAAGCCAGAGTAGGAAGAAAAACCCAATTGGATGAGAAAAACTTCATTTGAAAATGCCTAATATCTATCACGAGGTGGTGCTAATCACCAATATTCTTTGCCATATCAACTTTCCATCTTGATTCTCCAGTTTATTTGCCATCCTGTAAGTGAACCTCTGGGGACCACTGTCTTTACACCAGTGTCACAGTTATTGCATTACTAGAATAATAAGTCTACTGCGGCCCATAGCTACCCGCCCCCCTTATGTCTGTTCATTCCTTAATGCCGAGGATTTGGGGATGAGGAGGCCTGCTTTGCCTCCGATTGAGATGGGAATTAGATCCCGTGGGGCAGACAGAAGGAATTGTTTTGCTTGCAGTTGTAGATACTCTTTGCTTTTGGGGATGGTGGTTGTCCATCATCGACATTTAGTTAGTTGTCCTGGGTGAGTCCGATGAACTGGAGAGCAGGTGTTGCAATTCTGTTGAGACTCAGGGTTCAACTGGCTTATGAGCAAACTGAAGATTTCAGTCTCTGGGACAAGTATTTAATAAGTACAGTGCTAATTATAGGTTCAAATAAAAGGGGCAGAAGAGCCATGTGTAGGGAAATTATAAATGAGTCTAACTCGGCTACACTGGGGGAGATGGGTCATCCCATACTACAAGGTAAGGCCCACTGACAGGGTGCCAATTTCCTGGGATGGTCTGCCCTGCCTAGAGTGTCTAGATGTCCCTAGAGCCCCCAGGAGCACCCCCACTTCAGGCAGACAGTGAGATCCTCCTAAGACACGCCTAAGTATAACTTCTGGATTGGCCTCCTGACTCACTCTGAAATCTCTTAGCCATAAAAACTCACTTGTACTTGATATTTCCCCCTTTTGGTCAAGGTCTTTTTCCAGATGCATTGCTGAGTCACCTCCTAAAAACCTCCTTATTGCTCAAAAGTGGCCTCTCTCCAAGCCAAACTCACTACCTTCCCCCGGATGTGGGCCATGATGACCTGCATTTTACCAGCAGATGAAGCCTGAGAAGCGTTGTTGAGAATCAGATCTTTCTATGAGCCCTTCCTGCCAAGATGCCCCACACCCATCCTGCTGCCCCAGGGCGCCTCCAGGTGCCTCTCCGACCCACCTCCCAGCACCCGGGGGCAGGACAAGCACTTCCCCCTCTCCCTGTCTCAGTTATGTCCCCCAGAACCTAGCACAGCGTTTGGCATGGAATGAGATTAATGCTTGTGAATTCAATTTTTCTTTCAGGGCCAAGTTTAAATGACAACCTTTGATAATGTCTTCTGTAATCACTTGCACTGAACATCTAAACACACGACCGATTTTATAAGCTTGTCTATTCAAACAGTCTGTTCTTACATCACTGACAACAATTAGCAAACAACTCATCAACTATCTATTGATTTCATTATTTATTTTTAACCATCAGTTTACTTGCTTTTGGAGGGATGGGAAACAGGTTTTCAGAACTTAGGCAGATATAGTTTAAGGATTCATCACCATCAGAAACAATGAAGGAAGCGGATTTGGCTCAACTGATAGAGTACCCATCTACCACATGGGAGGTCCAGGTTCAAATCCCGGGTCTCCTTGACCCGTGTGGAGCTGGCCCATGCGCAGTGCTGATGTGCTCAAGGAGTGCCGCGCCACGCAGGGGTGTCCCCGCGTAGGGGAGCCCCACGCGCAAGGAGTGTGTCCTGCAAGGAGAGCCACCCTACACAGAGAAAGCACAGCCTGCCCAGGAGTGGCACTGTACACATGGAGAGCTGATGCAGCAAGATGATGCAACAAAAAGAGACACAGATCCCCAGTGCCACTGATGAAAATGTAAGCGGACACAGACGAGCACACAGTGAGTGGACACAGAGAGCAGATAATAGGGGAAGGGGAGAGAAATAAATTTTAAAAATAAATAATAAAAAAAGAAACAATGAGCAAGGTTGGGCAAACAGATCGATCTTTCTGGGACACAGTCACACGTAGTCAAGGTTCGAAGAAAATCAGCTTATTGTTCGGAAAGGCATGCTCAACAGCGCTGACTCTGAAAGCGTCCTCGTCTGCGTCACTCCTCAGTGTGCCTTGGGATGAGTGGCCCTGGGCCCTCTCTGGCCCCGCACATCCTCGCCCCAAGCCCACACGTTCCTCTGACCCGCCCGATCCCGTTTCCACAGTCCAGCCCACACCCCACCCCCCGTGGTCCTGCCAAAGTCCCCCTTCACCCTTCCTCCTCCTAACGATCGCCGGGGGACTGGCGACTCACGTGGGGTCGAGAGCCTGCCGTTGGCAGGGCTCCGGGCTGGCAGGTGCGTGACTCGGCTCGCCCGCCTCCCCGGGGACCGCGAGACCCCAATCCCTGCTCCTCCCCGCTGGTCTGACGGTGCCTGTGCTGTGCCACGAAAGGCGATACAGTGTGGAAATCCAGGGAGAACGGAGGATGGCAGGTAAGGAAGATGACGAGACCAGAGGCAGCGAATTCGAGGTTCGCCTCTTGTGAGGGGGGATGCCCACACAGCGGAGTAGTAAAGTGGGGGTACAACGAGGGCATGCAGCTGTTTCACCAACAGTCCTAATATTTAGCTTAAAGATAAAGTTGACCTAAAAGTAGCTCTAATTGGACTCCACGTAAATAAATCGGTAAAACATACACATCATAAGCAATACCAATAGTAAGGCATGGCAATATTGGGTTAACTGGGAAACTGCATGTAACTTGAGCACAAAATTCTTAAGCTCTTGAATAGGACACTGGGGCTTACGGCTCTGAAAAGGTGACATTTACCAGTTCACTTCACATCACCTCACTTATCCCAGAGGTGAAAGACAAAGATTTAAGATCTACTTGCAGAGACACTCCTGACTTTGAGGCTTTATTTTAAGTGGATAGTTCGCACAGACTTTCATATAGGCAACAGATTTGTTTTCATCCTATAACTGTAAACATCTTTTGTCTAGGAAAATCTGGAAGAAATAATAATTGCACCCTGCCTTAGATAGTATCACATTGCCTACTGGATTTAGACTACCCCTTCACTTATCAAGAAATTACTAAGATTAGCACCTTAGAAAACCTAGTGAATTACTGTGTTTAAGAAAGATAGTAAGGAATGTACTGCAAAACTAAAAATCCAACAGAAAGACATATTAAGTGGGGGGGGGGGCAAGTTTGATAGTAACATTAACCTATTTTTTAAGTTTATATTTAGGAAAATTCCAGAAGGACATACCAGAATTTTGTGGAACTGTTATGAGATACAATCGCATGGGGTGTGGAAGAAAGAGAGGATGGGGGCAGGACTGGGGAGATTTCCCTTCAAACTTTATAAGCTTACATATCACTCCATGTGAATGTTCCTTTTACAATGAACATATTTTTATAATAAAAACTAATAAATATTGTTACCATCAAGGGCGTCAAATACTTACTCAGACAAAATATACTTACAATAAAACAGATAAGGAAACCAAGAAAGGATCAATTGGATCAATAGTTAAAGGAGATTCTAATAATTACTTTTATTCTTTATCCTTTTTATTCTACTAAGAAAAAGAAAACGAAAAATCGTAAACAAATAAAGAAGTCACTGCTTTAACTGATGCTTTTATAAGCCTGTTAGGAAATGAGCCACTTTTCTTCAGAAAGTACTGCATGAAACCATTGAGAGGCCACTCCCTAAGACTGGAAAGTAAAGCCAGAAAATGGGCTCCCAAATGGCACTCCTTGTTCTGACGTTTACTTGAAGTGACTCGTTCCCCGGGAGAGGCCGAGGCACTCAGGGGGGTGGGATCCGTCAGCGTGGGGGGCTGCTCCAGCCTAGGGCCGCCTGGGAAGAAGGCTGGTCCACGCGCTCCAAGAGCGGGGCAGGCGGTTTCCAGAGCCACAGAAACAGCCACCCCACCGGGCAGCGGACTCCTCCTCCCGGGACTCTCAGCGAGGCGTGAATTAAGCTTCAGTATGTTTTCACGAGACTTTCCAGCACTGGGAAAAAAATTGCTTTCCTTTGCTGGAAGAAATTTATGGATTTTGAAGATGAGTATCACTTAGTTGACCAAAAAAACTGACTACTCTATTACGTATATTAGAAGACAAAAATGACCTAAATAAAAATCAGGGGAAGCTGATTTGGCTCAACTGATAGGGCCTCCGCCTACCACAAGGGAGGTCCAGGGTTCAAACCCCGGGCCTCCTGGCCCGTGTGGAGCTGGCCCATGCGCAGTGCTGATGCGCGCAAGGAGTGCCGTGCCACGCAGGGGTGTCCCCCGCATAGGCGAGCCCCACATACAAGGAGTGCGCCCCGTAAGGAGAGTCGCCCCATGCAAAAAAAATTGCAGCCTGCCCAGGAATGGCGCCGCACACACGCGAGCTGATGCAGCAACCTCTCTAATAAAAATATATTTAAAAAATAAAAAACCAGGCACCCAAGTGGTAAGACCATTAACTGCAAGAGTCAGGAAAACCCCAACTAAGCTGACACGGTGCAGTAAAACATTAAAGATGAGAATATGTTTATTGCTGTAATTATACCTTGGGTTCTTTAGCCACTAGTATACAGAGAAAGTGGCCTTTGGAGTAATTAGCTACAGAAACTAGGAATAAGTTAATATAAAATTAAGTCTACCCACAAGTGATAAAAATTTAATAAGTTATGTGGGAAATAAATTATACATACTCCAAACCATGCCATCACATCCATTCCCAAGGAACACTAAAGGCCCCCAATTCTCTCACCAACAGTAATGCAGATGCTTAGTAATTCAGCTGCAGTGGTTCTGATGCTTGCAAAATAAACATACAACAATCACCAGCTTTCCTGGACGCCCGGGGAAAGGAGAAGAGCGCGCCTTCACTTAAGCAGCAAACGGCCACCCACACACACCCACATGCATACGACAACTCGTCTTTATGAACAGGTTCACCAACGTCAGTGCTGGTCACATGGGAAGAACATTTTAAACGAGGGACATAAAAAGTTTGAGTAAGAAGACATACATGTTAATTCTTCCCTGAATTAATATCCTAATTCAAATGCTATTCTAATCTAATTCCACATGTGATTGTTTTTAAAAGGGGAATAGGGAGAATTTTTTTTTTAAGTCCTTAAACTAATCTAGAATAATTGAGAAGAATAACCAAAACTTCTGGAACAGAAAAATAATGAGAAGAAAGTTATGCTATTTGTCATTGTAGAATATTATAAAATAATAAAAACAGTACATTGCTGGCATATTGGCGGATTAATAATTTGGTATATAAATCGGAGAAATATAAAAATTCAGAGTAGGACAAGGAAGATATTTCAAATTAGTGCACATATTTATGTGTGGCATTAGGATGTTTGAATAACCACTCAGGAGAAATTAAAATTAGATGAGCAATTCTCTGTCCTGGTTCAAAGCCAACAATCCCAAATCAGGCTGCCTCATACCACATCCTCACAGAGACACCTTCCTGTGCCTCTCTCTCCTTGGGGGTGATGATAATGGTGCTGACTTCCTAGGTTCTTTTGAGGCTTAAATGAGTTTATATTTGTTCCCGCCTGAGATGGGTCCCCCATCTGTCTGCTCATTGCCTGCTCACTGTGTCTGCTCACTGTCTCTGCTCATTGTATCTGCTCGTTGTGTCCACTCATCATCTTTAGGAGGCACCAGAAACTGAACCTGGGACCTTCCATGTAGAGGCAGATGCCCAACTGCTTGAGCCACATCCACTCCCTGCTCATTGTGCCTGCTTGTTCATCAGTTCATTGCGTCAGCTAGTCTTCTTTAGGAGGTACCAGGAAACCAAACCCAGGACCTCCCATGTGGGAGGCAGGCAACCAATTACTTGAGCCACATCTGCTCCTCCAAGTTTATATTTTTATAATGCTTAGAATAATACCCAGCATATATTAAATACCATAAAAATATGAACTACTCATTCTCACCACACACCAAAATAAATTAAAATTGGATTAAAAAGTAAAGGATTTAAAACAAAACCATAAAAGATAAATATAGTTCAATCTTCTCTTTGATACGTAAGATCTTTTAAGCATAAAAGCATAAGAAAAATTATAGAAAAAGCTATCTGACAACATAAAAATGAAAAATATTTTAAATTAAAGACATGAAATAAAACACAGGACCAAGGATTAGTGTCTTTAGTACACAATGGACAACATCAAACCAACAGTCAGAGGCCCCACAATATATGTGAACAAAAGCTCTAAACAAGAGTGAATAGGTGGCAGACTTGGCCCAGTGGTTAGGGCGTCCGTCTACCACATGGGAGGTCCATGGTTCAAACCCTGGGCCTCCTTGACCCGTGTGGAGCTGGCCCATGCACAGTGCTGATGCACGCAAGGAGTGCCGTGCCACACAGGGGTGTCCCCCCGCATAGGGGAGCCCCATGCACAAGGAGTGCGCCCCGTAAGGAGAGACACCCAGCGCGAAAGAAAGTGCAGCCTGCCCAGGAATGGTGCCGCACACACGGAGAGCTGAACAACAAGATGACGCAACAAAAAGAAACACAGATTCCCATGCAGTTGACAACAACAGAAGCGGATGAAGAAGACAAAGCAAAATAGACACAGAGAACAGACAACGGGGGTGGGGGTTAGAGAGGGGAGAGAAATAAATAAATAAATAAATCTTTTAAAAAATAAATAAACAAGAGTAAATAGTCAATGCAATTAAAAAAATAAATATATATTTAATCTTACTGTGTCTAACGCCTTCACTTGGCTACCCATTGCCACTTCTAACCCCCACCTCTGTAGCTCTCAGCCCACAAAAAAGGCTTAACAAGCCAAGTACTTGCTCCCCAGCCTTACCTGAAGCTAGGGGTGGCCTTTTGATCCTAAGAATAAGAGTGCTATGGGGTAGCTGCTGAATGAGATTTTTCCTCCCTAATAAAAGTAGAGGCATGCCAGGAGAAAGCCCCTACTCTGGATGAGGTCCTGTGTTCCCAGCTTTTGAACATCAGCAGGAGGACATGGCACTTGGAATTATTAGTGACCTTTTTAACTTTTAATTTTGAAGTAATTTCAAACTTACAGGACAGCTGCAAAAACAAAGCAGACCCCACATAGAAAACTCTAACATACCCAAGCTGGAACCCGGTTCAATCAACTCTCCTCCTATCATCCATCCATCCATCCATATCCTATCATCTATTTATCCATCCACCCATCAACTATCTACTATCTGTCTTCCATCCATCCATCCATCCCCTATTATCTACCCATCCATCCACTACCTATCATCTATCTACCATACCTACATCCATAGCCACCCTTCCATCCATCCATCTACCCACTATCTACCATCCATCCATCATTCATCTCCTACCTATCTATCCACCCACCAACTATCTACCATCTATCTTCCATCCATCCATCCATCCCCTATTATCTACCCATCCATTCACTACCTATCATCTATCTACCATACATACATCCATAGCCACCCTTCCATCCATCCATCTACCCACTATCTGCCATCCATCCATCATTCATCTCCTACCTATCTATCCATCCATCAACTATCTACCATCTATCCATCCATCCATATCCATCCATCTATCCACCCATCCACCCATCCATCCACCTGTTCTCTGAACATTTGAGAGCAGGCTGCACACCTCATACTCTTTGAACACATAATACTTCCGTGTACATTTCCTATGAACAAGGATATTCACTTCAGTCACCACCTTAAGTGCAGCTATCAAGTTCACGAAATTTAACCCTGATGTAAAATTCTTAGATCCCATCTAGGATCATGTATTGCATTTGTCGCTATTTCTCTAGCTTCACGTTCTTATTTTTCTTAAGTTGTGGAAACATGTACCACATAAATCTCAACTCCTCCCAAGCAGCCCATTAGAGCAGGGGGTCTTTGACCTTTTTTGTTCCACGGACCCCTTTGCCAGTCAGGTGAAAACTATGACTCCCTCACTAAGCCCACACCACACTCTGCATTATTTAATAAATACATCACACCCACACCAACACGTCTCCACAAGAATAATGTTTTTTTTCATTTAAATTCAAGCTCACGGCCCCCTGTTTAAGAGCCCCTATTCTAGAGGGATGACTCGCCCTCACAGTGTGGCAGTTCCCTCACCGCCATCCATTACTAGAACTTTCCCTTCACTTCAGAAACCCTACACTCATGGCAGCTTTATTTCCACTTCAAAAAACAACAGACAAAAGGCAGCTTAACAAATTATGGAGGTATTACCTTAAAAAATCTTGTCCAGGTATTTTTCCCACATATCACCCTATTCTTAACATCTTGTAGGAGAGAAACAGTCTTGTGTTTGTACTATTAACCGCTACCCTCATCCACCGCCAAAATCACTACATCCTACCGTCCCCAGATTATCGTCCAGCTGCCTTTCGATCAGCATTACCTCCCAGACCAGCCCCGTCAGCCAGTCACATTCATAAATCAGCAGGTAAACATATTTTTTATTGTTTCATTTTAATCTTTCAATGATACATAGATCACACAAAATGTTTCATTGAAAACTATTATAAGAGGTTCCCATATACCAGACTCTCCTGTCCCCCACTCCTCCCACATCAACAACCTCTTTCACCAGCGTGGCACATTCATTGCACTTGGTGAATGCATTTTGGAGCACTGCTGCACTGCATGGATGATAGTTTACATTGTAGTTCACACTCTTCCCCAGTCCATTCCGTGGGTTACGGTAGGATATATAAAGTCCAGCATCTGGGCAGTGGACTTGGCCCAGTGGTTAGGGCGTCCGTCTACTACATGGGAGGTCCACGGTTCAAACCCTGGGCCTCCTTGACCCGTGTGGAGCTGGCCCATGCGCAGTGCTGATACGCGCAAGGAGTGCCCTGCCACGCAGGGGTGTCCCCCGTGTAGGGGAGCCCCATGTTCAAGGAGTGCACCCTGTAAGGAGAGCCGCCCAGTGCCAAAGAAAGTGCAGCCTGCCCAGGAATGGTGCCACACACACGGAGAGCTGACATAGCAAGATGATGCAACAAAAAGAAACACAGATTCCCGTGCCTCTGACAACAACAGAAGCGGACAAAGAAGACGCAGCAAAAATAGACACAGAGAACAGACAACCGGGGTGGGGGGGGAGGGGGAAGGGGAGAGAAATAAATAAATAAAATCTTTAAAAATAAATAAATAAAGTCCAGCACCTGACCCTGCAATATCATTCAGGACAACTCCAAGTCCCAAAAATGCCCCATAGCACCTCGCCTTCCCTCTCCCTGCCCTCAGTGTGTCCCATGGCCACTTTCTCCACATCAATGATACAATTTCTTCCATTGCTAGAGTCACAACAAGTCTACAGGAGAATACCAGGAAGTCCACTCTAGTCCATATGTTATTCCTCCATCCTGATGACCCTGGGATGGTGATGCCCACTCCACCTCTAGATCGAGATGGGGCTTAGACCCCACACGGCTGACGGATGGGATTCTCCTGCTTGCAAAGCCCATGTTCACGATCTGGATCCATCCCCGCGGGTGTGAACCCGTCCTGGACAGGTCTGTGAAGATGGTCTGGAAGCGTGTGGCCCAGCTGACCACAGGTGGCCCGAGCCTTGCGGAGAGCAGGCCCCTGGGAGGAGGCGAGGCTGGAAGCGACGGAGCCTGGAAGGGAGGGGCGGTGCCTCGCCTCGTGAGTGGGGAGCCAAGGGCCCCCAGAACCGCCCGCAGCCGGGACGCTCCTGACCGGGGAGGAACAAGCCTTCGGCCTCCTTGGGACACCCCACCGGGTGGGCCTTGCCACGGCGGCCGGGGTGCCCAGGCCCCGCTCTTGGCTGATTCCCCGTTTCTGGCGCTCCTTCTCATCACCCAGACCTCCCACCCCAGCACCCCGGGCAGTGTCCTGGCGGGACGCTCAGCCTGCCCCTTCCCCACACCTGCCCTCTTGGTCTCATCGAGTCGTCTGGCTTTAGTCACTACCTGGAGGCTGACGACCCCTGGCTACACCAGACCTCTCAGCTGCACCTAAAGCGCATCTCCAACGCCACATCTCCATTTCTATTCCAAGGTCTGTCTCCATCTCATAAATGCGCTGCTGTCCACCCTCCCTCCAACTCCTGCCGGGCCCTCTTCCTCCCCAGTCGCGTCCAGTGCCAGCTCCACTCTTCCGCTGCTCACACCAAAACCTCTCAAGTCCCCCCGATCCCTCCCTCGTGCCCTGACCCCCCAACCAGCCCGAGCAGGGCGGACCGCACCTGCGGCACACGTCCGAACGCACCTGCCCGCGTCGCCACCACCCTGCTCCAGGGAACCGTCCCCTCCTGCCGTGACTTCTGCAGCGCCCTCCCCTGATCTTCCCACTTCCAGGCCGGCCCCCGTTCCATCGCCCCCGACACGACCGGCCCGATGACCGTGTTAAAAGGCCAAGTCCACTATGTCACTGCTCATTTCCCGTCTCGGTCAGATGGAAAGCCAGAGTCCTTGCCCCGGTTTTCAAGTCCTGACTGGCTCTGCGCGTCACCTCCCACTCAGGCCCTTTTCTCTGCTTCGTTCCCGGAGCCCACTGGTGGCCAGGCCAGGGTCTGTCCACTCACCATTTGCTCCGAATGGAACAGTTTTCACCTCGATATCCTTAGATCTGGCTCTCTCAGGCCTTTTCGTAAAAGACGCCTTCCCTGGCCACATTAAAACTTCACACACTTTCACACAATGTAACACTTCATGTCTCCCTTCTCTGCCTTCGTTTACTCTATTAAACATACCATACACTTTGTTTCACTCAGGTGTAGCTTCTCTCCCCCCAGAACGTAACTTCTGGCACCTTTGATCTTGTATTCGCTGCTGTACCCAGCAGTGACACAGGCTTGGCACGTAAATATTTACTGACTAAATGAAGCCTCAATTATCCACTAAAATGAGATACCATTTTGCACCTTCCTAAGCGATGCATATTTGGCTAGAGGGTTAGAAACGTCCAAGTGCTGGCAAAGGCGTTGGGAAACTTCCACATACCGTGAGGAGGAGTACCGACTTGTGTGCTGTTTCTGAAGGGCAACTTGGCAAGGTGTATCAAAAGCCTGAAAACAGCTCACACCCTTGGCCCAGTTATTCCACCTGGAGGAATGTATCCAAGGAATTTACCTGGCCAGCTTAGCACTTAAGTACAAAGTTCTTTAGGGTAGAGATAATTGCTATAATGAAAAAATTGGAAACAACTTCAGTGTTTGAAGAAGTCCGAAGAAATGAATCATAGCCCATTCAGGTGACTAAATATTATACAATAAAAATCATGTTCTTAAAGAATATTTAAGAATCTAGGAAAATAGGCACTACACCTTTTAAGTGAAAAAATTCAGTCGACTAAGTACGTGCTGAATGTTAGGTGGTATGAACTGTTTAGAAACATGCACGAGTATTTGCAAAAAGAAAATAGATCACGTAGTTACACATGATGAAATTACTAATTATTTGGCAATGGTGAGATCGGGGTGATTTCTTTTTTCCCTTGCTCATTTTTCACTTAAAATAATACACCTTTTGGGGAATGGATGTAGCTCAAGTGGTGCGGCACCTGCTCAATCTCTGGGACCTCCTAAAAACAAATCAAACAAACGAAAAACCAACTCTCACTGGGGAGCAGAGCTAGCTCAGTGGTTGAGCACCTTCACAAAGCACACTGGGAAGGGGCCACTGGAAACTTCAGCTATCCAAATTGCTTGGTTATTTCAAGATAGGGAAAGGTTTTAAAAAAAGACAGGGTTGACCTTGGTGGGAGAACGACCCATTTCTTTCTGACCCTGGCAGACCTAGATGCACCCAAGCCCTGAGCCCCTCCCCTGCCGACGGCCACCCCACCAGTGCTGTTGTGTCCTGACTGCTCCACCGTCCTTCTCCATTTCCCCCTCCAACGCTACTGAGCTCAGTCTTCACCATTCTCCACTCTGAACCCTACCTGTCCCTCCAGTTCCACTTCCTAAAGCACCAGCCACATCTTGAGAACAATACCTCAATCCAGGTGTATCCTACAAATAACTCCAGTCAATTCTGAAACCAATTACCACACTATTCTGCCACTGCCCGGAAGGAGGTCAGACTGCCCAAGTTCAAAGCACAAGCCTCACGAGCCTGCCCTTGTGTGAGACACCAGGAGTCCAGGCTCTGGAACTGCCAGGCCACCATCACTTCTGGCTAACTGGCTACAAATTCAGGTTGGACAATGCCCTGGAACAACTCGCAGAACTTAGAAAACCCATATACTTGATGCTATAACTTCATTATAATGAGAAAAGATACACATCAGAGGGGTGGGAGGCTCAAAGGCTAGCTGTGTCCCCTCCGCCTGGACCGCGGGGCTCAGAACGAGTCACCCCACCCTCCTGGCACCCGACGTGAGTTAGTCATCACAGATGCTCTCTGTAGCTTGAGGGCCCAAGAGTTTCTACTGGGATCCCATTCTGCAGCATGGTGATGAATCGATGCCCCCGTGTTTAGACTCCATCTCCAGCCCCTCTGCTCCCATGGTTTGGGAGCTCAGAGCCCAGCGCCCCAACCCTGAGTCATCTCATCAGCATCTGGAGCCCCCCCAGAATAACAAAAGATCTCCTGTCATGGAAGGTTCCAAAGATCCAGGGGCCATCTCCCAGGAACCAGGGACAAGGGCCAGCCAAGTTCTTCATTATATCATAACTTACTTTACTTTTATTTTACTTGGGTCTCAGTGGGCAGATATTAAACAGCAGATAGCATCAATTCTAAACCAAGACTGGAATAATATCCCGAGGCCGAGCGTGAGGAAAGAGGCGCTCACCATCCCTCCCATTTGGCTGTAAATTCCTCAAGGGCAGCAACGATGTTTTACTTACTCCCCAGTGCCTGGCACGCGCCTTTCAGGGTGTACATCCTCAAACTGCTAAATCAATTACCTGCCAAAACAGTCAAATGCCATTAAAAGCCGCTCCACATTTTTCAGCAAAATGTGGGATTTACGACTCCACACGCCCGAGGAGCCGAGGCAGCCCCGCTTGCTCCCGGGAGGGCATTCGGCAGATCCGTGAACATTTGTTTAACCTCAAGCGTAAGCTGGCAGGTAAAGGCAGGGAGGCACAGCAGACAGAGCCAGCCGAGGAGGGCGGCAGCGGGCCGAAGCGCGCACCCACAGGGCCCGTTCTCCCGGCCCCGGGGGCTGCACGCGCCCAGCATCCGCCGCGGCGCTGGCGGCACCTGCCTCTGCGAGGAGCACGAGACGTCCCCTGCTCCAGGGGGAGACCAAACGACAGCACCCGAGGTCACAGGCCTGAGCACGTGGTCCCGCAACTAAGGGGGCGCACACTTAACGCGCAGGGGGCGAGAACCCAGCCGCCACGCAAAGGAGGCGAACGAGGGCCTGCGCGGCTCCGGCAGCGGCTTGATTTTCCAGGTCACAGGGGAGCCCCCCTGGCTCCGGGAATTCCCAGTAAGAACCACGGAAGCCACATGAAGCCTCCCTCTCCCTGGAGGCACAGACCCCAAAACTGAGTATCATCTTGAGTAACTCCTTCCCAAAGGTTACGGAAACCAACAAGTCAAACACTTGCACGAAGTCTCTTGGAAGAAATCACCTAAACTGATAAAAGTGAGTTGGAAATAGGAGAGAGGACGCGCTCCAGCCCATTATCGACAGCTGCTTTCCTCAGTCCTCACTCCTAAGCCACCGATATGTTTTCTTCCACCTCCAAATGTGTCCACCACTACCTCTCCTTCTACCTCTCCTTCTTCTACCTCTCCTTCTTCACTCCAAGCCCTCGTTCGCTGGCCCTTGGCTGCACTCCCAACCCCCCACCCCACTCGCTCTTTCTTGGTGTCACGGCCTCTTTTAGCTTCATCAGCTCTTCCCCCACCTGCTGCCTCAGCCTCTACACATTTTTATGGCCTTCAACCTCAGGCTTTAGTCCCTGCAAATTCTGCACACTGCGTACTAGACCCGTCCTCCTGGGAACCCCTTCTCGCCACGTTCCCGATTTCACTGTGGCCCACCGGACAAGGAAGCTGGAGGCCACCAACGCCGCTGGCCAGACACAAGGTATGTGGACTATTCACCGGCTGCCTCCCTTTCTAGTGACTCGGGAGACTCCTAAGGGCTGGTGTCTCGACTCATCTAGCCCTTACCCCGGCACTTTCTGCCAAAGGCATGTGGACCTTGGACTCAATGTTCCCAGGAGAAGTTTGAGTTTTTGTGTGGACCCCAGAAAATCCAGTTCTTAAAGCTAAACCATTCCTGTGCCCATAAAGCTACCGCAGGGGGACCCCGTGGTTAAATCGCTTCAGTTAAGGGCCTTGGATTAGAGTGTGTGACCCAGGGTACATCTTAATCCTCTTGCTGGAGTCCTTTATAAAGGGAATAAAAAGCCACAGATGAAGGAAAAAAGCTGCAGAGACGGAGAGGAACCCAGAAGCGGAAACCGACGCGCACAGAAGCTGGGATGCAGCCACTTTGGCCCCGAGCTGGAAGCAGCGAGGCTGAAGGCGAGGAGAGCTGAGCTGCGCCAGTGCCCTGTGCAGCTGGGGAGAAAGCGCCTGCTGATGGAGCCTCGGCTGGGACACTTCCTCAGCCTCGGAATTGCAAGCTCTTATGTGAGTAAGTTCCCACTGGGAAAGCCAAGCCCTGCCGGGTCTATGGCTTGGTGGCCTTCAGCAAACCAAAACATCCCCAAACGCACCCCACCTCTCCCTAACGCCACCCCTGCGCGCCCTGGGGAAGGCCGCCCGGCCATCTCCCCTGGACACGTCCTAGGACCAGTTCACTCGTCACCTCCCCGCCCCAGTCCCTTCTCAGAGGCCGGGCTGCTCCCTCCGTGTGGACGCCCGGCCCTCTGCACGGGTCTCCTCCGTTCAAGCCAGACAACACTCCCCGTGCTGAGCGCTGGAAAATCCTAAACATGATTCGGACCCGGGCTCTCTTCTCACAGCTCTCCCCACCTGCGAGAAGCGGACACGCGAGAAGATAATTCCAGAGCAGCACAACGAACACACGGCATCAGGCCGGGACACTTGAGCTGAACCTGGAGGAGGAGGCGTCCGTCAGGGCTAATCTCGTGACAGTGGAATGATCTGCTCAGACGCTCTTCTCCTCCCACCCCCCTTCCACCTGCCCAGCTCCTGGAAGGGGTCTCTTCGCTTGCCTGAGTTTTCATTCTCTCAATCCACTAGGCTGCCGACACGTGTCGGGTACTCAGAAGTCTTCTTGAATGAATAAGAGGGGCTGCGTAGGGACATAATAAGCATACTTTCTGCATCTTTCCATAAAACAATCTCCTCCAAAATCACCATTCTAAGGGAGAAAGCTCACGTGGGAGGGCTGCAAAGTGACCAAGAATCCGCAGTGACGGCAGCGAGGAAGGACAGGGCAGCCGCGTCTCCTGCCCGCCCCGTGCCCTCCGGCCCCGCGGGCGGCCTCCGCGCATCACACCCTTTCTCACATCTGGCTCCTCCACCAGGAGAGAGACTCTCCCACGACAGGCCAGTCGGTGCAAGTTTGGGAGGTGCGCTTGGCTCGAGAGGAATTTTTATTAATCCACAATAAGCAGAAGGAAAGCAAAGGCTCGCCCTTTCGAGGCGATATTTCTCTTTCTCTAAAAGAAAACTAAATCCAGCTCTTGCGGGTCACCAGAGGCACCCCTGAACGTCCTCATCGTCGCCCCGGAAGGAGAGCCCGCAAGGGCCCGTCCGCAGCTGCCCCCGACCTCGGAGCTGCTCGCTGGCTGTGAAGACGCGCGGGGCCTCCCTGCAGAGGCTGCAGACTCCACGGAGGAGGAAGCGTGTCCTGCCCCACTTCTGTAATTCTACCTGGCGCAGGCGGTCACCGGAAGGGCAATTCCGTGTTTACATGAAGGAACACACGTTCCAAAACCTGAAACCTACCCGGGCTCCGAAAACACTGAACCAGTCGCACGGTACTGATACGCAGGTATCTATTCAGAAGGAGTCACTTGTCAGAACCACGTAAAATCGTTTATGTAACGGTAAAATGACAGAGCTTTAAGTCAAGGACCTGAGAAGAGAGGTGCCACAGTCCGTAAACCATTCAGCTGCGCACAAAAATTTGAATTTTCCTAACCCTGGGTGGTGCTGGCAGTGCTCCTGCAGGCCGAGGCGAGGGCGCAGAGGGTGACCCCAAGCCCTGTGCCCGCTCGGCCCCTCTCGAGCTGCACAACCTTGGGGACATCACTTAACTTCTCTTCACTGCTTCCTTATCTGTCAGCGGAGATAGCCACAGCCCCCACCGAAGCCGGCTCGTAAGACGGGGAGTCGATAGATGGATCTGGAAACTGCAAGAAGCCCAGGTGGACATCAGCACCCCCAGTGGCCTGCTGGAGACCCCCACGAGATGCCGCGCGTGGAACGAGATTTCCTCCGGAAGCCAGAAGCCCCGGCTATGCTCCAGGGGCCTTGCCATTGGGCCCTCCTGGGGACTGATGGGTGGGGTAACCAATCAGAACAGCAAACAGCTGGGACCCCGCCCCCGCCATTAGCAAAGGGGCGGAATAATTAATGGTTCAAAGAGCGGGCGCAGAGGCTGAAGTTCTCTCTCTCTCTCTCTCTCTCTCTCTCTCTCTCTCTCTCTCTCTCTCTCTCTCGCCTTCCCCCTGTCCTGGTGCAAGTGCCAGTGTCAGTCCTTGTGCCTCTTCCTGCCCTCTGTGCCCTGCTCTTGCCGTTTTTCCTCTACCGTGATGGCCACGCAAGTAAAATCCAGGCATTTATCATTTATAATGGGAAACTGTAGACTGTAAATCAGCCCTCTTTATCACTTCTCTGCCCCTTCCTCTCTACCTGGGACTCCTGCTCTGTTATTTTCTCCCATTTCTCTTCCCTCTCTACCTGAATAAATTACTGGCCTAACTCACCCGATGTGCTCTTGAAATTCATTTCTGCAGCGAGCCAAGAACGTAGACAAAATCTAGCTACACTACCTCATGAAGTTATTGTGAAGATTAAAAGATTAAATACGTTTATAGGTAAAATGATTAAAACAGAGCCTGGAACTTGCTAAACATTTAATAAATGTGAGCTGTTGTCACTAGTATTAAAACCATTAGTAGAAATACTTTTCATCACTATCCAGTGTTAGTTAATCAGGTGCCTTAAACAATACGTGCCTCAGAGAAGCAAAGAACTATGGATGCCGTTTATTGTAATCTGTTAGAATCTGGTTTCTTATAAATTGCCAATTTGGCCAGTCAAGTGGAGGAGGTCCACCCAACTAGCTCTTACTCATACTCACTTCAAAGACTCAAGAAAACGGCTACTAACTTGGGTCTGGTTTACTACTTAGTTCTCTGAAAGGGTTCTTTGAAAACCCCAAATGGGCTGAAGCGCTTGCTATGGCTGCTTACCTTTTAGCGCAGTGACTTTGTGTGGGCACCGTGGGTATCCATTTGGTTTCCATTTTCCAATACACAAACACTTCATTGTAGAATAAATGGCAACACAGTCTCAGTGACTTAAAGACGCATTGTTTTGCTCCTTGATGTTCTGTTCTACTTTAAACTCTGTGGTGATTAAGTTTCCTGTCCCTTACAACAAACACCTTTCAAATTCCTGTGGGGATTCAAACAAGTTAGCTGCTACTAATTATTTTAAACATAATGCAGCATAATCTAGTTATTCCCCCAGCTACTAACATGTGAAACTCAAATTGAAATTTAGAATGTTTCTGGTTATAATCAATTTTTCCATTCATGTATGCAAAACTACCTGATAAAATTTAGTTGTTAACTCAGAAAAATCTGAATGTTATCAAACTTATTGCCCCAGGTTAAGAAAAGCTCAATTATTTTCCCTACCTCTTCATTAAGACTAAAGAGACCTACTTTTTTAAAGGAAACATTATGCAGCGCACTGTAAAGGAACTTTAAAAAGGCTCCACGGTTCGCTGAGCCTGATCGCCTACATAAGAAGAATCCCATCTTTGTAACCATGCCCTGGGGACTGGCCCAGGTTCTTAAAACCATGTGCACTTCCGGGTTCCTGGGATCTAAGCATCCTGTCCAGAGCATCACCCCAGCAGGAGCCACGCTTCAGAAAGTAAAGGAGCTCCAAACTGCCCCTCGAACACAGAGTTGAGGGTTTTGACGTTGGAGTTGATGCTGAAGACTTGAGCTGGAGCCCCAGGAAGTAGGCTCACAGAGGAAAGAGAAGCCAGCCCCAGGAAGAGAGGAACCCTCAGCCCAGGAAGAAGCAAGCCCTGGGAAGAGAGGAACCCAGGAAGCCTGAGCCCTGGCAGACTTCAGCAGCCATCTTGCTCCAATGCATGGAAATAGACATTGGTGAGAGAAGTAACTCATGCTTTATCACCTAGTATCTGTGGGCTCCTACCCCAAATAAATGCACTTCATAAAAACAAAACAAACAAAAAAAAACCTGTCCCTTGAAACGAAAGGACCGCCAAAGCTGAAGGACCTGAGACCCTCGCTCCTGGGGAGTCATGGGCATCAGAAGTGATTCTAGAACACCAGGCTTCAACTACACAGCGCCAGCACGGGGTCGGTGGGAGACCCCCACCACCCGAGACGCCCCGAGCTCTGTGCAGCAGCAAGAGTAAGAAGCAACGCCTCCAAAGCCCCCGCGCTGGCGACTTGCACGACGGAGCGCCCCTTCCCCTGCGCCTGTGTGCCAGCTTCTCTTGCGGTTTTCTCCCGAATGACAAACACTCTATCTGACCGGTTCTTCTGCCCCGCTCAGTGTCTCTGGGGACAGAAATGTTGCAGATCCCTCTCCCTCCACCGGGGCCTGCTCCCCAAACCACAAGCCCTGGAAAGCCTGGCCCTAAATCAACCACCCCAAAGCCGCACCGGAGGCTGCTGAGGAGGAAAACCTGAGAACACGAAGGCGCAGCAGGAGAGACGCTCGGGGCCTTGGCGGGTTCAGGAAGTGTCCGTAAAATGCTCCCTCGTGTGTGGACGTAGCTACAGGGCCACTCGCCCCCAACCATTCAGCAGCACCACCGTCTTTACAAGGGACCTTGCTTCTACGTCTACTTGGTGTGCCTTTGATGTGCTCAAGGTTGTACCTGCTGAAATAAGAGGTGTTTCCTGCAGGGGCCGCCTCCTCGGCTGGCACGGCCAGCAGGCTTTCTGTCTTAGGCCCTGTGACTTTCTGTTTCCTGTTCTGGTACATAACACAAGGAAATCTGTGCCTCTGCCAAATTTACTAAGATCCTTAACAGCTACTCTTGACACTCTCAAATTTCCTAAGCCTCACCTGACTTTAAAACTCCTAAAATAAAAGCCAACATAAATAAAAGTACATGTTATAGACGTTTAACTTCCGGTCACTCTCCTATCCCTTTGAATCTCATTGTAATTCAGAGAAAAAAAAAATAAGCTCTTCAAATGTGATGAGGATACATTATGAATCTAGCATGTAATACATAATCCAGCATTATTTTTGATCTGAAAATGAAACGGTCCCTGTTTACCACAACTGTCCTCCTGTATAGCCTGGGATGCAGCTTCTGAACAGCTTGCCGTTGGTTTGCACACACATGCCCTCCCCAGCTGGGCTTCTCAGGATCAGAGGTTAGGGCTGTGTCTTCTACTGCTTTTCCTGCCTTCTCGGTGCAGGTACTGGTCCATGGAAGGCTAAATGCTAGACTTATGACCAAGAGCGCTCCTTCTGCTTTCTTTTTTTTTTTTTGTAAGATTTATTTATTTTCTCCCCTTCCCCTCCTCCTGCCCTGCTGTTTTTGCTGTGTTGTCTTCTTGTCTCGTTTTCTCTCCTCTAGGATTCACCAGGATTTGATTCTGGAGTCTGATGGGGAGAGGGTTCCCTGTCAATTGCGCCACCTCAGTTCCTGGTCTCTGCTGCGCTTCACCTTGACTCTCTCCTTGTCTCTCTTTTGATGCGTCATCATCTTGCTGCGTGACTCACTCGCGCAGGCACTGGCTCACCACTTGGACACTTGTGCAGGGCACTGACTTGCCCCATGGGCATGCTTTCTCTTCTTTTCCACCAGGAGGCCCCAGGGATCGAACCTTGGACCTCCCATATGGTGGGCGGAGACCTTATCACTTGAGCCACATCTGCTTCCCTCCCCTTCTGCTTTCTGACATGCCTAGTTTTACACTCAAATGACTGGTCAACTGCAGAGGCAGAGAGAACTCTTTTATTCTTACCTGAAGCGGACACATGCCTGATCCTCTGAGGAGAGAAGGCCCGATCGGAGCTGAGATTTCTACTGTCGCTGCTTCGTCTCAGGCAGGAGGCAGCAGGCCCCCCTCTAGCCTTTGGACCAGGTGTTTTCCTCAGACTGCAGGAGTTGGGTTTGGGTGGATTCCTACCCGAAGAGGCTGCAGCTTTTGGTGCAGAACCCTGAGAGAAAAAAATGTGAAGATTTTAGTCTGGATCATACCTTACCCAAAGCACTTCCTTGTTGCGTCAACATGGGAAAGAAACCATTTCCTTCTGAGTGGATATGGCAGGAAGGTGTTTACCTTTCATTTTTACTGTGAAGACATGAAAGCGCTCTCACTTACGCATTAATTCAGCGCGACCTGCCTTTTGCCCTCCTCAGTGAACCTGCTGCCAAGATCAGCGGTGCGCAGGTTAAACTCCGGCCCGTTCCCAGCCCTCGCCCTGCTGGCCCTCTCTGCGGCGTCGGCGTGGAGGCGGCCGTCCTCTGGGCTTCTCCAGTCCAGCCTCCTGTCCAGTTACGCGCTCCTGACCCTCCACCCCCCAACTGCTCGCCTTCCCGAGGGCCTGCACTTGGCCCTGCTCTGCCCCCACCGTCTCCTTCCCCTGGACAGGCACGTCCATCGCTGCGACCTCCCCCTCTGACGCCTCCGAATCCACGTCCACGTCGGCCCTCCCTCCCGAGCTCAGACCCACAGTCCTAACTGCGTCCTGCGTGTCCCCAGGCACCAGCGCTCAGCTTTAGAATAAGTCACACTGTTGTCCTACTTTCACGTGCACTGATAGCCCTTACTCTATATGAAACACCATTTCTAAGTACTTCTACTACATCAACTCGCTCATCTTCATAGCAACCCGCCGAGATCCCATTTCACACAGGAAGAACAGGAGGCAGTTTCTAAAATGGATGTTGCCCATCCTTCTGGAAACGTACTTGCTCCCACCACAGCACCCCAGGCACCTGCCTACGAAGTGGAAGCTGTCCCTGGGCGCCTCCTTTCTCCTCCCCTGAGCTCCACTGAGGCATCCTCGCTCCATCGCCTCTGTGCAGGCTGCGCCAGCCCCTCCCAGGGGTACTAAAACCTCATCCTCGGGGTCTCTCACTTCTGCTCTCAACCTGCAGTTCATCCTCCACCACAAAGGCACCTCTCTAAAGCTCAGGTTGGCTCAGGTGGCTTCCCTCCACCTTCTAGATGCAATCTGTTCTTCTTAACGAGGCTCGCCAAGCCCTTCAAAGTAGAAGCCCCTGCCATCCTCAACAGCTCATTCCCCTGCTCCTGGGGTGCATGCCTGGCGCCCAGCACACCTGCTGCGTCCCCTGAATGAGTCTCTTCTCGTATTTCCTCATCTTTGCACATGGTATTCCCTCCAGCCAGAATGCCCTTCCAGCTCCTACTCACCCTTCAAGTCCCAGCGAGCACCTAACACACACTTGATCTAGAAACCTCCCTCGACAACTCCGGCCCCGCATGGCCCGCATGTCCCGCATGGCCAGGACGCAGGTCCCCTCCTGCAGCACAGAAGTCCATGCATACTCCCAGCTCGGCAACTAACGATCTGCTGGTTTACTTCTAATGTCCCCTGCGCTAGGCACTGGGATTGGCCAGGGGCTGTCTTCTCTGTGTGTCAGCATCAGCACCACCCCTTGGAAGCCGCAGGTGCTCGAAAAATATTCCCATTCCACATACGGAAAATGGGAGCCTGAGCATTACTCCAAGTACAAATTCCAATGCCAATTATAGCAACATTGTAAGTTACTATTTGTGTTCTCCCTCTACATAAAGGGAAACTGTGCCTCAGGGAGATCAGGTAAGTTGCCCAGTGAATGATGGAGCTACAATGTTAGACCAAGGGAATGATGGAGCGGCAACGTTAGACCAGGGGAATGATGGAGCAACAACGTTAGACCAAGGGAATGATGGAGCTACAATGTTAAACAAAGGAATGATGGAGCTACAATGTTAGACCAAGGGAATGATGGAGCGGCAACGTTAGACCAAGGGAATGATGGAGCTACTATGTTAAACCAAGGGAATGATGAAGCTACTATGTTAAACCAAAGGAATGATGGAGCTATAATGTTAAACCAAGTCTAACTCCAAAATCTCTTCTCTTAACCTCTATGTTACGTATTTCTCAGTAGAACCCTTCTCTCTGTTTAGTAAGTAATGAGAAGATAGTAAGTAATGAGAAGATAATTACTAATGGAGATATGTTAAAATTTCATGCCAATGGCAGGTGAATTCAACACTAACTTGACAGGCAAGTATCCCGAGAGAACTGGAGGTCGTGTTTAGGCATGGGAGAGTAATACAGAATTGGTGAGAAGAGCAGGTGATTGTACAAAAACTAACAAAAACCTCCAACCGCTACCATAAAGCTGGCTAAATTAATCCCCCAGAGCAAACCTCCCTTTAAAAAGCAAACAAAACTTCTAACCAATTAAAGACATTGACTCTTTAGCAAATTAGTTCAGGCTGTCTTTCAGAGACAACATTTCACAAAATTCGAAACCCCATGGTGTAGGAGAAAGAACAATTTGAGTCAGAGGACCTGGGTTTGAATCTCAATTCTACTACTTACCAGCAGTATGAGTTTTAAGTAACCTCTCTGAAGCTTTAAAGTGTGGGTAAGAATTGCCCTATTGTTTCTAAAAAGAATAAATGACAACATAGATAAAGTACCTGGGTATTGTTGAGAAAATTCAATGGCATAATATAGATAAAGCACCTGAGCAAAGGGCTTGATACAGAATGGGCCCTGAGTAAATATCAGTTCCTCTCCTTTTAGATAAGCCAGCATTCCCTTTACCTAACAAACCTTTTGACACAGAGCCTCTGTAAGGAGTCCCTACATTCTGCCTTCTGCTTCAAATTAAAATCAAATTCCTTCTTGCACATAAGAACCTTTCCGGAGGTTCAGCCAAACCCTGACCACCAAGCGGCTGTGGGGTTGCAGAGAGCCTATGGATTCAGTGACCCCAAGGCCTAAGTTAGGCAACGCCCACAGAGCACATCAACAGAGACGGTCACAGACCCCGGGCCCATTTAGAGCCACTGGGCACTGCTGGAGTGACCACTGGACATGGGCGCTTGAGTGGCACAAGCAGCAAGGGCCCTCATGCCTGCCTCCACATCACCGCAGAGCCCGCCCCTGTAGAGGACGGCTGCTCCACCCAGACACACATGAAATGCTTAGGAGGGGAACTAGCAAACCCGAGGAAATCGTGCTTGGGACGTGATCGTGGGAAAGGAGGTTACAAGACCCTGCCTAGTGCTGGTGAAAACAGGGCACTGTGCGTCAGCATTTAGAGTGCTTCGCATCCAATCAGGAGACGTACCTGCGAAGTGTCGAACGTGAAAGTGCTTTTCTCCCAGATGTCTTGGGACCCATTTCAACCCCATGATTCTAGCATCTTATTTCAATACCGCATTACAACTCTAAAAACAGGCCCTCCTTCTGCACATGGGAAATAGAGAGCTATAATAAGACTCAGTGCACAGATCAGAAAAATCTTCACCTTCAAAATTACACAACCAATTTATATTCAAGACATTATCATTTAAAGAAACGCCATGCTCTTTTTTCTGGGAGTTAGGGAACCAATACACAATACAAGTCTACCGTAAGTCAAGGGGCAGTAAATGTCTCGTGTCTTTGTATATCTAAAAGCACGAAACTAAGAATGTTGATTAGAATTACTAGTGGTTACTATAATTTAATGTAATGAAATATTACATTATAAATGGAATAGAATGAGTTTCCTGAATTTGACTTCAAGAGAACTTACAAACAAAAATTGGACGTAATGTACAATCTCCTTAGGTTAGGGATCGCTGTGGTTTTTCACTCTTCCTAGCAGAGAACTGTCATCGTCACCTCTCAGCTAACTCCGATCAAGAACAGCTTTGAGTGTTTCCCAAGCGCGTCTCCTAAAAAGACCCGCCCAGCCCCTGCTGGGTGGCCCAGGAGCCCTGAGCGCACTTGTGAACAGCCCCGCGGTGCTTTCCCATGAGGGCTCTTTGTCATCCTAGCCCGAGCAGCCCCACCACCCTCCTACCTGGCATCGAGCTTCGTGGGTGACCCACAGCTCAGGCACCCAAGAAGAGCCTGTGTGGGGCGGAGAACACACAGAAGTGCCCGCTGCCAAAAACGGGGCTGAGGACAAGGGCTCGAGGCCCAGCAGTGGCCTGCCAAGTGTTTCCAAAACTCGAACTCCAGCGGCTTCCTGCTGCTGTTAAAACAATATGCACGGCGGAGCGGGTCTGGCTCTGTGGCTGAGCACCTGCTTCCCACGTACGAGGTCCCAGGTTCAAGCCCCAGTACCTCCTAAAAAAAAAGCATGCTGAAAGAAAAATAATCTGAACTGCACTCATATTGCCTCTATTCTTTACAAGGAACTATCTAGGCCCTGAAAATAGTTGACAGGTGCTTTGGATAGCATACTGCCTTTTCACTATACATGCATAAAACCGATTTTGATGATTTCTGCACTAGGAATCACTACATTAAGGCTGCAAAAGATTAGACATCTACTAGTCCAATCCTTTGAGTCTTGAAAAGCGACTTGCCCAAAGTCACATTATTTGGCTTCCCGCCCACAGGAGAGGGCTCCACTTCCCAGCTGCCCGCTCAATAACGAGAGACCCCCAGTTCTTCCGAAGCTGGTACTGCTTAGAGCTCTCCCTCACCATTCTTATGTCTGCTCCAACACATCTTAAAGTTTAGAAATAAGCCTTTGTTTCCCCCTGAAATATCAATATAATCATACTATAATCCAATACTAACTTCAAATAACTACTTACACTAAAAAAAGAAAACAACCTGCTCTCAGTATTAAGAGGAGCCGTGATAGTACCGTGCACTCGACTTCAGGGCGTTTTCACTGCGCAGCTTCCCTAGATCGTGACATGCTAACGCTCTAACATGCACTGTCCGGTAAGACAAGAATTACTGAGAACAAAGCCAACCTGCACGCCTGCGTCTGCAGGACTAGGAATGAATAATTGCTAACACATGCCTCGGTTCCGGGACCCAGGCAAAAATGTCACTTACCAAAAACAGAGCGCCTAAGTCAAAGGTCCCGTTCATTTCCCTCTCCAGCTCTCGGTTTTCCAGGGGGGCCCCATTTCCGCCTTCCGCCTTCTTTCCAGGGCTCAGCCTGCCAGTGCCGGAAACGGGCGTCACCTCCAAACACGCCGCGCCGTCCATCCTGGCGGGGACCGTGGCCCTGCTCTCGTGCACGCCCGCAGCGCCGGGCCCCGTCTCGCCGGAGTCGGGAGGACGTGTCCTGTCCCCCGAGTCCGCTCCCGCGGCCGATGCCGCTCCTGGAAGCCCGCGAGAAGTGTCCTCGGAGGGAGCCTGGCCGCTCGGGGGCCTGCTGAGGTGCTGCCTGTGCGCCCTGGTGCCCAGCACCTCTGCCTTGGCGAGGGCACCCGGGTCGGGCCGCGGCGCGTGGCCAGAGGCCGGCGGCTGCCCCGGGGAAGGCCCTGGCGAGGCCCCGGCCGGCGGAGCCCTGGCCAGCAGCCCGACGGGGGCGGCCTCCCGGGGCTGCGGGCCCGGCCTGGAGACCACCTTGGCCTTGACGTTCTTGAAGTTGGGCCGGGGGTAGCTGATGACCTCCGTCTTCCTGACCTTGCCGCCCGCAGGCGTGCTGGCTCTGGCGGCGGCCCTGCCGAGGCCGGGTCTGGGCACGCTGGCCGGCGCTGCCTTCCCGCCCGGCCCACTCCGAGGCTCCCGGCCGCTCCTCGCCGTCTTACTGCCCTTCTGGGCCACCTCGACCGGTGAGAAGGAAAAGGTGACGTTTGCGGGTTGGAGGACGGGGGTGGACATGCAGACCGCGCTGCTCGTGCTAAGGCTTGCGTCCCAGCTCAGGTCGGGTGACGGAGCCATCGTCTGGCCCGATGGGCTCCTCAGCGTCAGGGCAAAGGTGCAATTCTGGGTCCCGGCAGCCTCTCCATCGGGAACCAGGTGCACGCCTTCGGGCACGGCGGCTGGACGCTGCGGGTTCGGGCCTTGGCTTTGACTTTGATCAAAAGCGGGCACCAGTGAAGGGCACTCGTCGTCCGTAAGACAACTGGACGCTGTTTCTCTTCGATTTTGGCCCACTTCCTTTGGCCCACGTGGGCTCTGTGAATGCACCGCGCTCTTTGGCTCTTCTTCAGATAAACAGAAGAACTCTGGTACCGCCAGCGCGCCAGGAACGTCCGCGCCACCAGAAACTGGCGTCAGGGCACACAGCGCCACGTGTCCACCCGGGCCTTGCCGTGGCCCATCTGCGTCTTCCCCGGCGGCCTCTCCCGAGGGACCCCGACACCGGGTTCCAGGATCTGGAGGTGCAGCCCATGGCAGCGCCCCGTCCGGAAAGACCAGGTACGTGGCGTTTTGAGCCTCCGCGGGTGTTTCCTGAGGGCTTTCAAAGCTCTCCCCATCAAAACCCTCTCCTCTCGCACGAGGCTCGTCAGGACGCATTGGCCTCTGGGCGGCCCTGGGTGCGGAAGGGCCACCTCCACCGCGCCTCCCGGGCGGCGGGCTCCCAGGGGCACCCCGAGGCCGACCCCGGCCCACGCCGCCACGCACCAGGAAGGTGCAGTTCGCTCGATCCGCTCCCGCGTCGGATGTCCGGTCTGGGTCCGAGGCAGGAGGGCGGCCCGCACCGAGCAGGCCCCCCTGAGGCTGCCCCCGGGGAGGCGGCGCCGGCCCCGCGCGCTGGGCTGCAGCTGCCGCTGGTGGGTGACGGCCGCGGTGCAGGGCCTCGGGCTCCCCCGCAGGGAAAGCGCGGGCAGAAGACTGGCCCGCGGAATCCTCCCGCCCGTCCAACGTCCTCCTGCTCACTAAGTCACCCGAGGACTTCTGGTGACCGAGCGCGAGGAGGCACTGCTGGTGGACAGAGCCGCCGTCACGGCCGCCCGCCTCGCCCGGGCAGGCAGCGCGCCAGCTCGTGTTCCCCGCCGAGGAGTCCTGAGCGCACGGGGGCTTTTGGTGGTAAGTGTACGTGTTTCCGTTTTTATCACTGATAAAGAAGGATGGCGAGTCATCCTCTGTCTTATCTGAATTGTCATTCATCCTGAATATCGACGTTAAGCCACTGCCACCTTGTTTCTTCTTTAAATTCTTTCAAATAAGGGGGAGGGAAAAAAACTGTCCGCCTCCGAAGTGTTTCGGCACAGTCGGAAGTTCTTTTGGCTTGAGGTGCTCTGAAGTTGAAATGATTTACTTGTTGTACCCTGGAAGAAATAAAAATGTTTAACTAAAGTCAATGTTGGAAAATTAACAGGTCAGGCCTCGAAGCATTTCCAGAACTTAATTTTCACCTTTAGAGCCTAAACGATCTGTGCGTGGGAATGAATACATCAATCCTCTCACCTAGGCCATAATCACCGCCGTGCAAAGAAAGTTCTCACCGGAGGGAACAGGACGGAAGGGAAGGCAGGGCGCTGCTAAAGTGCCCCCGCAACTGACCTCACACCTAGGTGCCTCCCCCCCGCCCCGCACTCTCAGCTGTGGAGAGAGAGAAGGCCGCTGAAGGTGGCAGGTCCCCACTGGCTGATCTACTGGCCATGCACCCCATCCGCCCACGACGGCCCCCAGCTCGGCCCGCAGCCCCTCCTCACACCCCAAGGCTCGTCCTGCCCTCCGGAAGGCTTCTTGCAGATCCCATGGCGCGGCCGCCGAAGGGGCCAGGCGGGCACAGCGAGCGCGGGCCGGGACACGCCTCTGCTATCATCCCCGCCTTAAACACAGGCCGTTTAAAATCAGACGAAGAACAGTTTCTCCCTCTTAAAAGGATGCTGTGTTGGCAGCTCCCCAAGATGGTAAACAGAACTGCCACGTGACCAAGCAATTCCACTCCTAAGTCTCTACCCAAGGGAAAGGAGAACAAGTGCACACGCAAAAACCTGTACACAAGTGAACATTATCTATAAGAGCTGCATTATCAATAGCCAAAAAAAGTGGAAACAACCCAAAGGTCCATCAACTCGTGAATGAATAAATGTCCATAATATGGAATACTTTTCAGCAATACCAAGCAGTGGAGTATAGATGCATGCTACAACATGGTTGAACCTTGAAAACATTATATACCAAGTAAAAGAAGCCAGCCACAAAAGGCCACATTATTATATAATACCACCGACATGGAATGTCCAGAAAAGGCAAACCTAGAGAGGCAGAAATTCAATTAGTAGTTGCCTAGGGCTGGGAAAGGGGCTGGGGAGAAGGCAATGGAAACTGAATGCTAATTGGTACAGGATTTCTTTGTGGAGTATGAAAAATGTCCTAAAATCAGATTATTACGGTGATAGCTAGAATGCTGTAAATATATTAAAACCTACTGAATTTTACACTTAAGAAACCCTTTAAAAAGCTCCAAAAGCTTGTAAATCCAAGGGTATTTGAAAAAAGCTAGATTTTCTTATTTTGGGTCAGACTGAAGGGCTCAACAAAGGTCCAAATGTTCAAAGCAGGGCTGCAAATAAGTCATACAGATATATTTATATGTGTACATCTGAACTGATCTTCTATTCTTAGTTTTTAAATACCAACCAGACATCATGGTTCTAAGGTAAAGAAATAAGATATCCATAAGAAAAAAAAGATACTCTGGGACCTATAAATTTCTGAATTAGGAGTAGATCTCATTTTGCCATCTCACAGTCGTTTTTTTCCCTTTGTATTCAAACTTCAGTGACCTGAATACAACGCAGGGGACAGAGTGCCCTGTGCATCCTGGAACGAGCCGGGCTGGGGACAGGAGAAAGCTGGCAACGTTTACATCAGCAGAGCACGTGCACACACACTCAAAAAATCATTCTGAATCCTAAAATGAGGGCTGTGTGATTTTTATAGATGGAAAACACAAATTAATGAATGTTTCTCACCATATGGCTCTTTAGTGTATAAAGGAATTGGGAAGTAACAGTTTACCTGGCAGCACATTAATAAAAGCTTTTAGGGGGGAGCAGACTTGGCCCAGTGGTTAGGGCGTCTGTCTACCACATGGGAGGTCCGCGGTTCAAACCCCGGGCCTCCTTGACCCGTGTGGAGCTGGCCCATGCGCAGTGCTGATGCGCGCAAGGAGTGCCCTGCCATGCAGGGGTGTCCCCCATGTAGGGGAACCCCACATGCAAGGAGTGCGCCCCTTAAGGAGAGCCGTCCAGCGTGAGAGAAAGTGCAGCCTGCCCAGGAATGGTGCCGCACACACGGAGAGCTGACAAAACAAGATGACGCAACAAAAAGAGACTCAGATTTCCAGTGCTGCTGATAAGGATAGAAGTGGTCACAGAAGAACACACAGTGAATGGACAGAGAGCCGACAATGGGGGGGGGGGAATAAAATAAATTCCTGCCTATTCCATTGTAACACTGCAATCCTTCCAGTGACTAAAGCCCCTGCAGGGCTCTACCCCTTGCTGGAGGTAACTAACGGAAAGCAGCCCCCAGAGCAGCCCCAAGTCGTGTCTTGTCAGGGGCAGGGCTTCCCCAGACCCCTCAGCTCCATTCTTAGCAGCTGCCCGGCGATTCCCCTGGAGGAACAAAGCTGGAGGGGGCTACGCAAAGTTTCTAGACACTGGGAGCTTTACAGCTAGGTGATTCTAAAGTCAAGCCTTTCCCTAAGCTAAGTGTAGAAAATTCTCTTTTGTTCTAATCTGTGCTTGCTTTAAATTTATTAGTGTGCTCACGCCCAGAAACTCACAAACCAGATTTGGGGTTCACCTGTTACAAATTGGATAATGGAAAAAGGTAACTAAAAATGAGTCTTCAACTGTCAATACTATCTTGTAATCTAATTAGATGTATAAAGAAATCATAAGTGGAATCAAGTCAACCACGGGAAAAGCAGAAAAACTTAGCAAAATTGTTACTAATAAAATTGTTTTAGTTGCTTAGCTTAGTTAATAAAGGGAAGTGCCCAAATTGGTTTTAAGTAGAAACTTAGCAGAAATTGTAACTAAGAATTAAGATCATTACATAGATGCTTTTATACTATAAAACAGCAGAAGGATAAGGACTGAAATTATTGTAACTGGGTAGATGTAGCCTAGACTTCAGCTAGGGTAATGGCAATCTTAAATTACCTTTCTTTATGGCTACTTCAGGAATAGCTAGTGCTTGCTACAGTAATGGTAATTATAAACTAAACTTACCTGTGATTAGGGTTATTTTGTGACTGGCTTCCCCTAGCCCTTAGACTTCAGCTATGTGAGGGTAATTCTGAACTGAGTTTCCTTTGTTTGTGGTCACTTCAGGTCTAGCCTCACCCCTTGCCTTTGCCTATGGTTATTTCACGACAGCTTCTGCCCACCACTGCTTAGGGGAAAGCAAATTTAAGACACCCCTGTCTCCTGCCCTTCCACTGGTATTCGTGGTCCTGCTTGCTCTCTGAAGCCAGGTGTTTGCCGCCTGGTGGAATTCTCCACCCTCAGGTTGGACGTTCACTCTCCCAATCCAGCGGCCGAGGACTGGGGAGTGGGGGCCTCCCACCTCCAGTGTTGAGGTTCCTAAAAGCAGCAGGTCACAAGAGAAACCAGTTTCCCTGAGGCTTCAGCAACCTCAGCGATCACACCCTGGAACTAGTTTTGCTCATCCAAGGTCTGCCAAAGTCAGAACGGGAAAGAGCAAAGTTCTGAAGCAAAGGAAAATTGAATTTTAAAGCACTGGGGACATTTTGGTTATAAGCCAGTAATTAAAGAATGAACTACTCATGCAAAACCACATGGTCACAGTGCAAAGTAGGTTAATTAGAAATAGCCTTCAAAGAAATCTTTTAAATGTCATTTTACAGTTAAACTTATTTTGTAAAAGAATGAAAGTCTGAAGTAACTTTAGTGAGTTGTGTTTTTGTGTTCAGCTTTCTATTTGTGTCTGCCTATTTGCTCAGCGTATATCTTCATACATCAGGAGGGGAGTATCAAATTAACAAAAATTCTTTTAAAAGTTCTATTCGAACTGTAAAATATAAAATAAAAAATAAAAAAAAACAAAAATAATTGTAAAATCAATTTTTGCTTATATATGTGAATAAGTATTCCTGCAGCTCCAATTAGGCTGAGCAGGACGTAAGGGTCGTATAGAAATCTGAATATAGGTACTATTAGGAAAGGGGGAAAAAAAAATTCCTGCTCTCTTTAACCTTCCCAGCCTCCAGGGCCTTCTCATTGCAAGAGCTCTGAGGGAGGGGCTAGGTGTGGCAGGTTAAAACTTTATCTTCTAGGTTGGGGAATTAAGAATGACAGTTTAGCCTGTAATTCCCCAATTTAAACCTTTTTAACAGCCTTAAAATAATAGTTATTAATCCTATTACCAATTTGCAGTAAGTAAAGGAAAAGTCCTTGAAAGCTATGGAAAGATCTTTTCTAAATTATGATTAAAACAAATTATACAATGTAATATATCCCAGAACTCAGCAGTCAGGATGCTTTTAAGATTATTCAGTTTTAGAAATTTATTAAAGAAAAGAGTTTTAGCTCCCTGTAAAGAAAGGAAAAAGAACATTCCCTGCATAAACTATAATGGTTTCAATTTTATTTAGCGTGGGTATTATCTCCCTTGGTTTATAGGATACCAATTAAATAAATTTATGAATATATTAAATCTTTAAGATGGTGAAAACTGTAAATTCATGTTTTATGACATTAAGCTAAAGAAGGAAACAGAGGTATGCCCTCTCTTAAATGGATGAAAAAACTTCATTGGTCAGTAACTGTAATTTAATAAGCTTATTTAAATGTAAGGTAACTAGTCTATGTGGCTATGGTTAATTACAAGAAGTTTGTAAAAGCATCTTCTAAACTGAAGCATCTAAATGGCTAGCTCCAGGAAGCCATCTATTAGAAACTAATTGATATTAATAACAAAAAGTAACTTCATAACAGGGAAACCTGTCAGAGTTCAACTCAATCTATATGTTAAAGTGGTGGTAAGGAAAGATAATATTAATTCCATTGGGAATCATAGATTTTTATCAGATAATAGAGAAAGTAATTTTTCTGGTGCTGCTAAAGTAAAATACCTGTTAATTAATGTCATCGAAGTAAAGGTGTAGAAGTAAAAAGCAAAATGCTAAAAAGTTAAGTTCATTTGATACATTATAAACTGCAATGGAAGTGTTCAGAAAGTGTATAAAAATCAAAAGAGACAGACTTCAGTGTGGTCAAATTCTCTTGTGCATTTAAACCAGGCCCAAATACCCTGCAGGTTGCCTCTCCATTTGAGTTATTGGCTAGGTTGGTCACTGACCCTGAAAACAATAAAGGTATCTGCTACATCTCTGAGCATGCTCCTGAAGTGGAAGGAGAATACATTGCCGTTTCAGACTCCTGCAGCCGCTGGCGAAGGCTTGATATGGCCAGATGTACAATGGACAGCGCCTCCAGACTGGTTTGTTTCATAGTGCCAAAAGGTGCTATGCACCAGGCTAGAGAAATACTGGAGCCTACCCGCCTAGCTTCTCTCTAGGGCCAATGGTCCTGCAGCATGCTGACTGTGTGAAGGACATACTAAGTGGAGCAATCACTACCAGAGTACTGTGAGTAGAACTTACACCAACACAATTGGCTTTATGGCCTGCTCCCATGGAGAGATAACATGTGTGGTACCGCAAACCTGGAACTTAGATCTGTTAATAGCAGCTCAAAGAGAAACTTATGCACTGATTAGTGCGCTGATTAGTATTAAGTACTGTACCTATCTCTCTTCTATACTAGATCGATGCCTGATGATTATGATGATATCTTTTTTATTCTAGATCATATGCAGAAGGACACTGAAAATGCTAAAAGTCCTGGTAAATTTATTTTCTAAGTAACTAATGAACATGCCTATAAGATAAAGGAAAAGCTCTCTTAAGTACTGTATTTTGTTTGCCATATGCTTGTCTTGTTGCCTATATTGCCTTTGTGAGTTTATGTCTAGGACAGTGCCTCTCTTCACACCTCTCTAGCTGTCCTAGGCATAACCACTGCTGTGGGAACTGGAGTTGGCAGTTTATACCCAAACCCAGGTGGTCTACCACAGTCCCTCCCTAGAATTAACCAACAGCATAAAAGGACTCAAGGAAGAAGTGTTTCACATCACCTCTGGGAGGTGGCAGCCTCTGAAGGCACCCAGCCTTTCTCACTCTAGTGGTCCAGTGTGTCATAGATGGCCCCCTTTTGGGGCCCTCTTACCACCATCTTCTTTATCATTTTGGAGGAGCCATGTATCTTCAAAATTCTAACTAAGTTTATTCCGTCCAGCATCAGTGCCTTCCAGAACAAGATATGAGTCAAACAGGGATTTCAATCAGTTCTAACCACAGTGTCAGACCCGTCTTACCTCAACCTCAATAGACTAGCCCTGTCAGGCAGGGACTACTGCCCTAACCAGCAGAAACTACAGAAGAATGACCATCACCCCTCAGCACCCCTTTAAGAATAATCGAGTGAAATCTCTGAGGGGGTAGCTGAGGCAAGTTAGTATAAGGAAATGAGGAGAAGAAGAGCCACAATTTGGCCGACAGACAACATGGCTGACAGACAGCATGGCCACAGACAATATGGCCGACAGACAGCATGGCCACAGACAACATGGCTGACAGACAGCATGGCCACAGACAATATGGCCGACAGACAACATGGCCACAGACAACATGGCTGCAAGACCTCACTGAGACCTTGAGTTTAACTTTGAGGTCCCAGTTTCTCTTTCCAGGACCTCCCCTTGGCCCCAGATATTCCAAACAGGCCTCACCATTGGACCCCACCATTGGTGGGGTCACCAATAACTGCTGGGGCCCATCCCCTTATCATCTGCAAGGGGGAGGAATAATTAACAGTTTAAAAGATAGCCACATAAGGCAGAGCTCACGCTCTCTGCCTAGAGGAGCCCAAACCAAATCTCAGTGTGTATTTCCATCTTTCTCTGCCTCTTCTCAGTGAGCTCTGTTCTTTTCCCCTCTTTCGCAATAAATTCTTTTTATGGACTAACTAAACTGGCATGTTCTTAAGTTCTTTTATGCAACACAGCCAACAACCTAGAGGAGTCCATCACTTCCCCAGCTTCACTACTAGGGTTCAAAGTTTCAACATAATCTATTTTTTTAATCTGAAGCCTATATATACTACTTTGAGGGATTTAAATGCTAAATTTAACCTTGAGGATGACAGTACTGTAATGAGACACAATGCACATCCGTAGGTATATACAAGTGACACAGAAAGTGGTGATAAAAATGCTTGTGGAAAAATAGCACTAGGAAGAACGTTTCTTTCTACAACTAAATATTAACAACGGACAGAGAGAAATTTCCCTACACATTTCCCCAAATGAGAACAAGAAACAGGAAATTCAGTTGACATTTCGATCACAGACCTCAAATTATGAAGGCAGAAATGACTTACCAGAGTACGGGAAGGTCAAACAAGGTCACAGAGAAAGAAACAATACTAGGAAGCGAGCCAGTACACCCTGCCTGCATGCAGGACGCCCCAGGGGTTAGACACACAAACAAGAGAAGGGCCTGGTAGCAGGGGAGGAATTCTCTACAAGGATCCACTACACACACCTCACCCCGCATGGACCACTCCCTCACTCAGGAGACTGCTCTAGAATCTTAGAATAAAGTGATTTAGAGGTCCTAGACACAGAGGAGGCTGGGGAGGGAAGCAGGGAAACTCAGTGGAATTGTGGGTACTGCAGGTCAAGCTACGAGCTTGTGCCTTAAGCTCCACCATCAGCGCCCACCAGGCTCGCAGTGCCCCAGCAGGGACCATTCTTTGCAGAACCTGCACTATGCCTGGGGAGAAGATCCACTGATACTGACATTTAGGGGTCTCCAACAGATAATCCCCTGGTCATTCATTCATGCTACCATGCAGCCCACTGGCTGGCCACCCTGTCTCCGGTCCAGAGCTTCTTCGATTTTAGAGGCTCAGTCTTGAAAAGGAAGCCAAGCCCAGCCCAGTATTTGAGGACATCTTCTGATAGAAAAGTGAAAAAAAAAAAAATCAAAAAAGAAAAAAGTCAAAAAAATATTGAGGCAATGTAGGCCAGGGAAGCAAAATTAGAAAATCTATAACTAACATCCTAAAGAAAATGTGTGATACCCATGTAAAAAGAGTGTTATTTTTTTAAAGCAGAAAATGATGCTCAGATATGAATGTGAAAGCCAAAATAAAATTTTAGAAGACTGAGGTCAAGAAACATTTCCAAGAATTTAAGCAAAAGGACAAAAAAAAAAAAGTGAAAAGGGTAGAAGTACTTTTTAAAAGTAGAGATTCATCATCTAGTATTCAATTATCAGAAAAAGGAAAAAGAGAAGAAAAAAAAAGACTGGTAAAAATAATCCAAGAAATAATACAAGAACTTTTCCTAAAGTTGAAAGTCATTAGCCTCCAAACTGAAGATTTCCACCAAGCATCCCACATAATGAATAGACTTCACCATTGCACATGACTGTGATGTTTTAGAACAGATATTTTTATAACCATTACTAGCAGTTGAAGCTTTTCATCTATAAGAAGCTATTCTAAGTGCTTTATATGAATTCTCATCTAATCTTCCAAATAAGGATGAAAACCAAGTAGGAATGTAACCCAAGAAAAAGAGAATGCAAAAAGAAGAAGGAAAAAGGAATCCCCCAGACACTCCAAGACAATAAGGAGTCAAAATGACAACAGGAAACCAGAGAAGTCCAGTAAGGATGTCTGTAGGAAAATCACAAAGCTAGTAAATATTGGAATGTTCTAACAAGTTAAAAATTGAACTAAGAAAACTCTTAGCTTTTGGAAGATATGAGATGCTTTTGCCAGACATTCAAAGGAAACAAATAAATGGACAAAAAAAGACAGAAAATATTAAGCATTAAAAAAATTGTGTGTTTGTGTGAGAAAAAGCATTAGTTATGTATAAACTGTAAATTATTCTGTAAATCACCATTGATAATTAAATACATTTCATCAACAAACGATGATAATGTGTCCTTTAGAGAAGCAGGATTAACTCATCCAATTGTGCCTGAGGTCTAGAAAAAAATGTTATTAAATGTGAGTCTGTTCTTGAAAAGAAAAAAGGAAAACAAAACAAATTGTTGCACAGAAAAGGAAATATAATCATAGTATATCACTTGACTTAGCAGGGACAATATTTACATAATCATAATAATGGAAACACTGAATATGGATTTAAAGAAAACCTGTCATATAATAGAAAAACTTGGGAAGGTGAAGGAAGTATCACAAACCCCAAATCCTTACTGTAACAGTTAGTTGACAGGTGATGTTTAAAAGTGAGGTCAAGAGATAGAAGTATTTGTATATTGTTTTAAATATGGAAGTAAGTACAAGAAACAACCAAGAGACTGAAAAATGATAGCCTCTAGGAAACGAGAGAGCAGACTACTCTTTCACAGAATGTGTTTAGCACTGCTTGTCTTCTCAAACTCCGCATATGATGATAATTAAAGGATTAAGGAAAAGGATTATTTTGAATCTTCACTATGTATCCTGTTTTCTATTTCCACTCAGAATCCTTTTACCAAATGAGGTTCCTTTAAGTTCCTTTTTTAAAAACCTCAAACAACTTAACTCTTTGGGCTGGAGACACCGGAGATGCCAGTACGACTCCTCGAGCTGCAAATGGACTGTGTCTGAACCTAAAACTACTGACTCTTTTAGTTGCTGTTCTCTACCATTATTCCTTGTTGGTTACTGTAACCTGCTAATCTTAGGAAGGTATTCATCTTTAATATTTTTATGCTGCTAAGTCCAGCCATTTTTGGTGGCACCTATGGTCAAAAGTCAAATGTCAAATTCTGCTCTAGGGAAGTGGATATGGTTCAAGCGCTAAGGCCTCCACCTACCACATGGGAGGACCTGGGTTCGATTCCGGGGCCTCCTGGTGAAAAAGAAGAAGAGAAAGCACGTCCGTGCAGTGAGCCAGTGCCTGCACAAGTGAGTCACACAGCAAGATGATGACGCAACAGAAGAGACGAAGGGGAGAGTTAAGGTGAAGCGCAGCAGAGACCAGGAACGGAGGTGGCACAATTGACAGGGAACCTCTCTCCACATCAGGGGTCCCCAGGACCGAATCCCAACGAATCCTAGGGGAGAAGGACGAGACGAAAAGACAAAAAGAGAAATAGATACAGAAGATCACATCGTGAATGGACACAGAGAGTAAAAACAGCAGGGCAGGGAGGGAAAGAAAAAAAAATTCTTCTCTAGTTACAAGTCAAAGCTAAAAGTGAAACACATCCTAATTTCAGAGATATTTAAATATGGACACGTGTCTTAGAAATGATAAAGTACAGTATTTAGTAAAACGAAGCTCATTGGCTCAGGTTTGGAAGAGACCTTAGAATGATCCTGGGAATCTTAACATGAACCTGACATTTAAATCCCCAAAGAATGAAATAAACTTGCCACATGCTAGGCAGCTCCTACTTCCCCTTTCTCGATACTCAGCACCCAAGGTCAGAAAGTTACTACAGTGTCAGAGATTCAAAGATGGGCGACGAGTGACAGAAAACCTCAAGTAAGTGGCTTAGACAAAACCATAGTGGATTTCTCTCTCTCAGGGCGACGCCCACAGAGGCTGTCCGGGCTTTAAGAGCCACGTCCATGTCTCCACTGCGCTGCTGTGCACGCCCTCGGCGTCACCGTACAAAGTAGCGCCAGCCGCGTCTCACGCAACAGGGCAGGGAAGGGCCAGGAAGCAGCAGCAAGCGTGGAAGCTACCTGGCACGTGCCACTGCCACTCACGTCGTTGGCTATAACTTAACCACATGGACACACCATCAAAGGAGGTAGGAAACAGTCACCAAGGACCCAGGTTAATGGTTCCCAGCTAAAAAGTTCTGCAGCCATAAAAGAGGGAAAAAGTGGAGACTGAGGGAGAAACAGCCATCTCTGCCACACTCACCGCATGCCTGTCCCCTGCTGCACGCAGCACTGCTCTCCACTAACAGAAGGGGCTTGTGCTGAGACCTCGGTGGTTAGCTACTTACATTTTTCATCGAGGTTTTCTAGAAACCAGGATGCTTTAAACAACGGATTGTTGGGCGGACGTGGCTCAACTGATAGAGCATCCGTCTACCATATAGAGGGTCCCGTGTGGAGCTGGCCCACGCGCAGTGCTGCCGCGCACAAGGAGTGCCATGCCACACAGAGGAGCCCCCTGCACAGGGGAGCCCCACGCACAGGGAGTGCGCCGCTTAAGGACAGCCGCCCCACGTGAAAAAAGCACAGCCTGCCCAGGAGTGACGCCACACACACGGAGACCTGATGCAGCAAGATGATGCAACAAAAAAGAGATGCAGTTTCCCATGCTGCCAGCTAATGCAAACAGACACAGAAGAACACAGCAAATGGACAGAGAGAGCAGACAACAGGGAGAAGGGTAGAGAAATAAATAAAAAATAAAACAAAACAAAACAACTGGTAGTGTCCAAGCCTACCTGGATAGACTTCTCTCTGAGAAAGAGGCCTCTTTAGCGTTCTAAGTTATGACAGCTACGTGCTGGATTTGAAGAGGCATTTTAGCCTGAAGAAAGCACGTGGATCCTGGAACTGTCCTCAAGTAACAGAAAAAGTGCTTTCTTTTCGTAAAGATGGTTCGTTGGGTCATTTTCAGTCTGGTTTTTGCTTGTCCATAAACAAAAACCCTTGACTAATTCACTTCTTAAGTGTGATTAAGGACAGTTGTGCTTTTGGATGTCAGACTAAAATTTATTTCTCATCAGAAACTGTTGGCTGGTAACAACACAGAAGAAGTACAGCTCTTAAGGGAGCTGTTTGAAGCTGGTGGATACTAGTTCTTCGGTTTGGCCTAAGTGTGGAACCGCCCATCAGATGGCAGGAAACTGGCGGCGGGAGCTGAACTACGGCAGTGGAAGGCAACCCACCCAGGGGGTGCCCAGTAAACGTCGACTCAAACATTATTTTAAAACTCTGTTTCACTTACGTTAATATTTAAAGAAGGAAGCCACAGCAGACAGCAGAGGAGCGCTGCAGAAATAATCCATCACGTCCTAGCGAGATACCAAAAGGATTTAAGTTTTTAGCATAAACTAGAAGAGCTCTACAATGTTCTCTCTCATTTTTCCTTTAAGTAAACCAATACCTGGATTTAGGAAATTACTTCTGAGTGCACTAGGTACTGGAAGTTCTTTAACCCATTCCCAATAACAAATAAAGGAGAGGTTCAAAGAACGAATAAGAGATCTGGATTAAAAATGAATGTTTTATTAAACATAAAGACAATGTAGTTTAACTATGTCAGGAAAAGTAACTCACTTCTTTCTAAAACACACAAACTGAAGTCTTTTTAAGACAGAACACCACTCAACAAAAGTGATCAGAGAAATTCTGTTTACGCCGTGGGTAAAAACAAAACAAAATTAAAAAACATGACTGCAACAAAAATACACCCTCTTTACCCACTCACCTCAAGAAAATACATAAGGATGCTTGTATTTGAAATCTTTAAGATCCTACATATTTTATTAGAATATTTGATAGAAATATCACCAATTAGAATATTAGGTAGAAATAATCATGCATTCCCAAGTCTAAAAGCAGATAGGAGCCTCCCAACTACCAGCTCTGATTCAAAAAACCCTGTTACGAGAGATAAGAGAGAACAGTGGTAAATGGATGGCATACCAATGTAGTCTAAAGCTGATATAAAACACACCAGAAAATAAACGATGTGTCTAAAGGAGAGTGGCCATTTCTACTCTAATAAATAAAGATGAAGCAATTAACTGATATTTTGTTTATACCTCACGGACTTTTTTTTTTTAACCTAGTATTATTACAATTTAAATAAAATGAGAACTGGCTTCAGAAAACTGACTTTCTATTAATGACACAGTACGGTCAGTCTTAGATAATTCACACTATGCAAATTGAAAGCTTTTGGGGGGTGGGGTGGGAGGAACGGGCCCTAAATTGATTACGATGAGGACGAAACTGCTGCAGAAATCTCCTAGCTGGACCCACGGAAGCATCAAGAGTCAACACAAAGCCAGCAGGGAGCAGACGTGGCTCGGGCAGTTGAGCGCCTGCATCCCACACGGGAGGTCCCAGGTTTGGTTCCCAGTGCCTCCTTAAAGAACAACGAGCAGCAAGCAGAGGAAACACCAAACTCAGGGGAGCGGATGAGGCTCAGTGCTGGAGCACAGGCTCCCAGGTACGAGGCCCCAGGTTCATGCCCCAGACTTGGTACCATAAAAAATAAAAACAATTTTTAAAAGCCAACTCGGTGGCTCTACTGAGGTTCAAGAATTCTGATTCCTAGGGTCTGCTTTTAAAATATGCCTTTATTCCAATATTTTCTGGCCTAAGAATTTCATAAAACCTCCACACCCGCCTGTGGCAGGCCCCGCCCACCCACAAACCCTTAAAAGTACATTCCTGGGCCCTTCGCTGGTGATGTTACTAAGTCAACAGTCTCAACATTTTCCTTTGAGAAATAACTTCATGTTTCAGGATGTCCTATGTTTTTTAAACATATCGCAAAACAGCAGAAATAAAGCTGTGTTCCCCCAAACCTCATCTGTCACGAGGAAGACAATGTGAAAGCAAAATTGCCAAGTTATATGTGCTCAGAGCATTCTGAACCATCGACATTCGAGTTGCTCCTGCTTTTCTTCCTCCTCTCCCAACTCTGCCTCACCCACTTTCCCTTCCTTTACACACGCGTGCACACATCTATAACAGTCAATGCCCGGTTGACCAATAACCAAGGTTCTAGACACCTCAGAGGGCCGTCAACTAAGCTACGCATGTGGTAATTGCCACGTCACTCCACGTTACTGTAGGTGAACCATAAAATGGCTATTGTCAGATGTAACAATACATAAAATTCTTACCCACTGCTTAATGAATGCTTTTGTATTTGGCAGCCTAACACCAAAACAGACCATTACATTTAACTATTACCCTTTCCAAATAGTAGATAAGCAAGCACTTGACTCACATTTGTTCATGATAAACTCTGCATTTCCACACATTCTAGAACTTTCCTGAAGTAGGGATAAAGACACTCAATACCACAAACAAAATTTAAGATGAATAGCATGTAAGAGTCAAAGGCAGTTTTTTTAAAAGTATTACTTCTAAAACTTAAATCAATGTAGTGTTCTTGCTTAATTTAAAATGCCCAAACCAACTCTATCAAGCTAACTCCCTACATTCCTTAGAATATCCAAGCCAACAGCTATAAAAGTGAGCAAAAGATTTTACCCAAATTATTTGTCCAAAAAAATTTCCTGGGGCTGTACTTAACAGACTGTCCTTTTCATAAGACAACACAGAAAGTATAACCAGACTCAGAGAAATCCAAACACCAGACCATACCATGAATGCTCTCAGGAGACCAGTTATTCAAAGAGAGCTTAGCCCTGCAGCTCTGACAGGGTTGAGTGCAAAGACATTTTACCCAAACTAAAGAATTTTCCTTGGACTCTCTGCCAATGAAACGTCACAGACTTTTCTGAGGCTTTATAGGCAGAATACGTGTACATAGAGGTTTCTTGGGGTATGAGTCAGCCAAAGGGATGTTGATGCAAGTCCCAGAAATCTGTTGGCTTTTACAAAGGGTATTTATTTGGAGTAGGAGCTTACATTACCAAGCCATAAAGCATAAGTTACTTCCCTCACCGAAGTCTGTTGCCACGTGTTGAGCACGATGGCTGCCGACATCTGTGAGGGTCCAGCCTCCTTCTTTCTCCTAAAGCTCCGTGGTCCCAGCTCCTTCCGTTCTCAGCTCTAGGCTGGCAGAAGGCTTGTCTCTCTCCATAGGGCTGCTTCTTCTCAGGCTCAGATGCTCTGGTCTCTTCACAAGGTCAGCTGTAGATTGTCAGGCTCTCTCTTCCCAGGGCCACAGAATCCTGCCTAATGAGCCATCTCTCTTCCTCTGTGTTCTCCTTCTCTGTGCATTTACTTTCCGGGGCTTCTCCAACTCTCTCCGCTGCTGTGCCATTTTTTCTGAGAGTACCTGCCCCCTTGGTGGGGCAGGGACTCAACATTCTATTGACGTGGCCGAATCAAAGCCCTAATCATAACTGAATCAAGTACAAGTGAAACCTCTGAATTTAGTACAATCTAACATGCCCAGAGGAACAGACCGGTTTACAAACATAATCCAATACCTATTTTTGAAATCATGAATACTAAACTGACACAATTGGCTATACTGTGCATCATGTACACTAAAATTCAAACAA
Organism: Dasypus novemcinctus; assembly: GCF_030445035.2. NCBI lineage: Eukaryota > Metazoa > Chordata > Mammalia > Cingulata > Dasypodidae > Dasypus > Dasypus novemcinctus. The sequence continues at coordinate 5,115,474 of NC_080701.1, read as the reverse complement.
AAACGACAAGCTCTGTAAAGAAAGCAACTCAGTTGTCTATCTGGACAACCTCAGAAAAGAGGAGGGACTTTTGCTTGTCAGATTAAGTCAGCATTCCTTGTTGCTGGAAGGCTGCTTCTAGCTTAAAGAAACCAGAATATTTCAATAGGAATTCAGACGTAAGGTTGATCTTTATCGGTTTGTCTACAAGTTTACGTCATTGCCCATACTAATTTCCTATACTAATAAATCTCTTAGGAGTTTCATATCCTTTTTTTAAAAAAGATTTTTTATTTATTTTTCTCCCCCCCGCTCCCAGTTGTCTGCTCTTTGTGTCCATTTGCTGTGTGTTCTTCTGTGTCTTGTCAGCAGCACCAGGAATCTGTGTCTCCTTTTGTTGCATTCTTCTTGCTGTGTCAGCTCTCCATGTATGTCACACCACTCCTGGGCAGGCTGCACTCTTTTCGCATGGGGAGGCTCTCCTTGCGGGGCTCACTCCTTGTGTGTGGGGCTCCCCTACATGGGGGACACCCCTGCATGACATGGCACCCCTGCACACGTCATCACTGCGCATGGGCCAGCTCTCCACAAGGTCAAGAGGCCCTGGGTTTGAACCCTGGACCTCCCATGTGGTAGGTAGATGCTCTATCAGGTAGTCGAATCTGCTTCCCTCATATCCTTTTAAAGTTAGTAAGTTCTGAGTTGCTCAAAGGTCTCAAATAAATAAATAAATATAATATTCATATGTACAAGGGGAAGATCTAGAACGAAATGTACCATACCACCTGAAGTACCCTTAGGTGAGAGAGAAAGGATCTTTCACATTATAAACTTAGTTCATATGTTTCTATTATTTAAATAATAATTATTTTGGGGATTTTATTTAAATACCAAAATATTAAAGATACATATGCTCCAATGGAATGAAACATATTCTTCACGGATTTTAATTTTTTTGATCAATGTTTCTTTCATACCTAAAAGATCCAGAAATCATTCAGATTCTTAGCCAGTTGTCCACTTTTAGCAACATGATTAACTAGTGTCACCAAAAAATGTTACTTTACAAAATAGTCCATGTGGTCCCTAAGTAAGTGTCTTTCTAATTTCCAGTAACAGACTAAGACCCCTGAAATATGAATACATGACAAGAAGCCTTGCAGGCAGGCAGTCTACAGATGAAGTCAAATGCTGCAAGAGATGAACTTCTCTTGAAATAAAAGGCTCCTACTAGCAAACACAGGTTTACGGTTCTCCTGCACACAAGGCCATTTCACGGAACGGGCTACCACGAGGATCCAGCTCCAGTGTGTGCTGTCTCGGCTCATTTACCCCAAAGTGCTCTTCCGTGAGGACACTGAGCTCCTCGGGAAGGAGAGACTGTGGTAGTGCCTCCACTGCACAAGCGGGGAGTCGCCCTCCCCCGTATTCTAGGGGTCAGAAGCCCAAGTCACCTTCTGCATTCCAGATGTTAGCACTGGTGCCCTAGACCGGTGCGTCAGCAGCCCAGGGGCATCCAGGTTCATGCAGCGTCAGGATTAGAAAGCATACAGGAAAGCAAAATTCAGTGCATTTAGGATAAATCCACATCTTATCCTCAAACACGTGCATTTAGCCAGGGTAGGTGAACCGGCCTGAGTGCCACAAACAAACACTATGCGAAGACCATGAAATCTACTAAAAGGCAAGCCTGCGAAACTAGGGAGAAGCCCACGGAACAAAGAACTTAAACACACTACATGAAATACGGCCTCCATCAGTCCAGGCCGTGTCCCAGCGCCACAGGCGGGACCAAGAGTTCTTCAACATTTCACTTGTAGTATCCAACCTTGAAATGTATCCTGTACCCACTAATGATACCACAAAGGAGAAGAATGAAGGGATTACCAAGGGATTCCCAGTTACAGCTGTCAGAGTGCCTCTGTGAAAGCACCAGTACCTGCTCCTGCCCAAGGAAAGGCCACCCCGTCTGTATGCAGTCACACCAAGGAAGAGCTCTTGGTTGCACTCACAGAGTCAATGAAGTAAGAAACCAGGACATTCAGTGCTCCACGGGGTCTCAAAGCAGACTACATTTTTACACAAAGAGAAACTGGGTCAGAAACTAGACACAGTATCTTCAAGCTTTTTTTATAATCTAGAATCATTCAATGCCCAAGAAGACAATAAATAAAAATGTTTCTGATTATTCAGTAGAATAAATAACCACAAAGACACACCCAAGGGACAAGGGCTTCCTTGAAAAAGTACTGGAAAAGGAACTACATGAGTGCTTCAAGGCAACTGCTTAATCCGTATCAGAAAACTAAAAAGACTTTGGCACCCAAAGCTACGTTCATAAGACAGACAAACTACCTATTAAGGACAAAATGCACGACAACCACCCTTCTATTTCCTCAGTGTATGTACACACACACAACTTTTTCTCCCTTTTGCCCAGTTGGTTTGAAAAAAATAACTTAGGGTGAGGGACTATTATTTTTCTTTACCCCCTGACCAATTTCCATTGAGGATAAAAGGTACACAGTATAATACACAGGAGACCAGGAATCAAATCCCAAGGAAGAAGATAATGAATTAAATGAAACATCACCCTGAATTCCTGTCTCTGGACCAAACTTTCATAGCGTTTCGTGGATCCTGGGTCCCCAAACGTCATTACAGCAGAGGGGGAGCTTGCAGGTATCTTGAAGAAACTGGGACCGTCCAGGCTCTGCTCCCTCCATCCCTGCACGAAAGCAGTCCTGGCAAGACCCTCTCTCTGATGCGGCCCCTGGCCCAGCAGGGGCTGTCCCACGTCTCCGTCACTCCTGTTTCTCTCCACCAGGGAGCACACACAGGAGCCTACAGCGGGGAGGGGCAGGCAAGGTCTAAGTGGGGCTGGGACGCAGACCGCCCTGCTAGGCTCCAGCTGCGCTCTCAAACCTCGGCTGCCCGCACACACGCTCTTCAACTCCATGCCCCCCGTTATCAGGGCTTTCAGCTGGACTGCGGTAGAGGGAGCCCCCAACTTACTCAGGGAATCTCCCAAAACTTCACCTTGAGGTCTACTTCAACGCAAAGCTCATTTTCCTAGAGAAATGCTCTCAAGAGTGCTCAGTGTCCTAGGCTGCCTCAACAGCAGGTGGCTTAATCCATGAAGCAGCTTCTTCTAGGCCAGCCCGTAACAAAGTATAAAGGCCGAGAACCTGAATACCAGCTAGGGCAGACATCGTTGGGAAAGACCGGATTCTAAGTCAGAAAAGAGAACAGAAGCTTCTTCTCCTCCTTGGCTCTGGCTGCCACTATGGGCCCAAACACCAACCTGAAAACGCCAAGGGCAAATTTCTACTTCCAAAGGTGCAATCTGTGGTTTGTCAACATCTCCCACCAAAACAGAAAGAACCTTCCCACCGGCTTCCAATCATCCTTAAGAGCAAAGAAAAACAAGAGTGCTAGTGGGTAGACTACAACATGAGGCTGAAGATCAGAAATTTTAATTCAAAAGGCAACACCACAAACCAGAAGAGAAGAGCTAGCGGCTTGACTTCATGATATCTCACCTTTCCCAATCTAAAGAAGGACAAAAATACTGTACTACAAATCTTGAAACTGTGGGATCTCTCATCAGTAGTTAATACCTCGAATGTTTTGGTTTTTGTTATTTTTTTCAACTTTTTACAATTTATTGAAGTATATCACTCATTCATAAACACACATAAACAATAATTGTACACTAATAGTTGTGAACTTACAAAACAAACATATATAACATCATACAGGACTCTCACCCCTTACCCTACCATCATTGTTGCATTGTTGTTAAACCTTTTTAACTAATGATCAAAGAGCATTGTCAAAATATTACTACCAACCAAAGTATTTTCCCCCCAACCCCCCTGTTATTATTAAATCCACAAATGGAAAGGGGCTACATTTGGTACTAATAACCCTTACTAACCAAATGAGGCATTCAGACGTGTACAGGTAGCAGAATAGCTCTACTTCTTCATTTGCATAAATGACCAAACACCTTAAATTTGCAAGTTTTGCTGTTAAAATCTTCACTGAAATTTTCACTCTATCAATTTAAGAAGTATAAAACAGACAAATGATTTCAGAAAAGAATAAAATCATCGTAGTAACAAGGGCAAGTTTGGGCCCAAAGATTTTTAGCTGTGGATGTTTAAAATGACAGAGATGGTTCTAGCGAGCAGGGAGTGTGAAGGACTGATGAAGGGGACTAGGATTTTCTTTTGGGATGACAAAAATGTTTTGGAACTTGATAAAGATGGTGACTGCACAACATTTGTAAATGCATGAAATCCCACTGGATTGTACCCTTTGAAATGATCGATTTTATGCTATGTGACTTGCACTTCAGTAAAACAAATTTTTTTTAAAAAAGACTGCATCAGGATGAGCAGTGCCGTGGCCAACAGACCCTGAAGATGACCCAGGAGAGCCCAGGATAAAGTGTCGACTTCAACCCAAGTAGCCGAGTGCAGCTCAGGCGCCTCCAGCTGAGGCCTGAAAATCAGATGAGCCCAAGATGCACAACCCAGTGGGACACAGGGCTCAGGGGCAGGCGGCTCAGGGTGAGACCAAGGCTGCCAGGCTCCCCTGAGCCCAAGATGGTTCAGGGCTAGAGCTTGTCCTGTCTCCAGACAAAAGCTCACGCATGTACCTCGGCATGGAAGTCGCAGAACCAAGACCCACCTAACACGGGCTCTTTCCTCCAGTGTCAGAGCCACGCCAAGTCCACTGCCCGGTTCTTGAGAATACTGGCTACTTTGTTTATTTATTTCGATTTTTTAAAAATTTATTTCTCTTCCCTCTCCCCCACCCCCTTTGTCTGCTCTCTGTGTCCATTTGCTGTGTGTTCTTTGTCCGCTTGCATTTTTGTCAGCGGCACCTGGAATCTGTGCCTCTTTTTGTTGCGTCATCTCGCTGCATCTGCTCTGAACGTGTGCGGCGCCACTCCTGGGCAGGCTGCACTCTCTTCGCGCGGGGCACACTCCTTGTGCGTGGGGCTCCCCTACACGGGGGACGCCCGTGCGTGGCACGGCACTCCTTGCGCGCATCAGCACTGCGCATGGGCCAGCTCACCACATGGGTCAGGAGGCCCTGGGTTTGAACCCTGGACCTCCCAGGTGGTAGGCGGATGCTCTATCCATTGAGCCAAATCTGCTTCCCATATTGGCTACTTTATAAACTTCCTTCTACTTAGAAAAGTCTCTGCCACAGTAGTTACATAAAGCAAAGGATCAATGATCGTTGACTGCACATTAGGTTTTCTTAGCTAGCCATGAAACACATCTCATAGGCGACGGGTCAGAATGAAGAAGTGCTGAACAATTATTTTTAGTACCTAACTACAAATATTCTTTAAAACAGGGACCTAAATGGAATTACCCTTTTGGAAAGCAATTCCAACCACCATAAAAATGGATCTTCTGTCGTCATACTTGAAGGGGGAAACTTGGAGTGTGGGTGTAGGTCATAAGCCCGCTGCTCTGAGAAGAGCCCCCTGTGCTCCCTGGGGGGTCTCCTTTATCAACGAACACAGTGTTAGCCCAGGTGTGGACAGCGGCTGACTCACCCCCAGGATGTGGAACCCAAGCGGCTGGCGAGGCTCGTCTGTCCCTGGCACTGAAGAGCAGAGAGCTCAGTCCCCGGGAGCTGCCCCTCCCCACGTACCTGCAGGGGAGTCCACCTGCAGGAGAGGAGAGGCCCCAGCAGCGCCCAGGCCAGCAGACCAGGGACACGCTGACCACCCCCTGCCCAGCCCTGGGTGCTGAGAAATACCGCCTACCCCTATAAAACCCATCCGTGTTTTGCATGAGTTTCCAATTGACTTCTATTACTCTCAATGAAGAATTTTAAGTAAATTGTTGCCAAGAATTTATCATGGGAAAACATTAAAATGAAGATTTTTAGCATATTTTTACAACCGCAATGGCTTACAAACAACATAAATGTCAAAAACGGGACTGGGGCGTGGATGTAGCTCAGTGGTTGAGTGCCTGCCTCCTAAGTTCGAGGTCCAGGGTTCAATCCCCGGTACCTCCTTTCAAACAAACACACACAAAAGAACAGGGGACTGATTAGAAAATTATAGTATAGGGACTCAAAGAAATAGAATCTTTTCAAAACTACGTGGTTTAGAGGACTAGAAAACTTACTTGTGTTTTATGATTCAGCCACGTACACAGAACAAGAACTTGCGCATTGCAATCAGTAAATGTAAAGGCAGAGACAGTTGGTTATTGCTGCTGTTTAATTTCCTGTTGTTCATTAAAACCAGGAAGAAAAATCAAAGTAGGATTGGCTCAGTCTTCTCTACATTGAAGAGGAAGCTCCTGCTCGCAGGGAGATGATATGTAGGGGATGAGCACGTGACACGGGACCTCCAGTCCTCGCCAGGAAGGGTCCCTGGTTAGGTGGGAGCTCCTGGCTGACCCCATGGCCGGCTGCAGAGGCCGCACAGGCTGGCCGGGACACAGATTCCAGAAAACCTGCCTGTCCTGAATTTCCATCTTCCAGGCTGCGTGCTTCGCTGCTACCGATCCGTCCCATTCTGTAGCTCTGCTGTCGATAGAGCCGCCGGCCTTTCTAAGGCCAGTTCTAGCTCTGGAGAGAAAAAAGAGCTACAGGGCTAGCAACGACGACGTTAATAGTTACTGAGTGATTTCGTGTGCCTGGCAGTCTTAAGTGATCATCACGTCGGTGACTCCGGGAATCCTTAGGAGGATGGAGGCACAAACTGGTAAAGTCGCCAGCCCACAGTCCGAACGTTAGTGTAGGCACAGAGGGGCATCAGGTGCCCGGGCCCCAGCCCTTGGACCAGCATGACGGAGTCTTGGTCTCACGCAGAGGCTGTGCTAGGTAACTCGCCCCCCGCACCCATGCCCTTCCCACGGCCTCTCCCCTGGCTGCAGCCCCACTTACCTGGCCGCCCCCGTCCAGGCCGCCTGGAGCAGGCCAGGGCTGCTCACGCCGTGTCCACGCAGCACCCGCCCGCTCAGCGCCAGCCCCCCGCGCCCGACATCAGCGTCCCTGGGAGGGCGCCCTGGGCCCCGGGTTCTGCTGCCGCAGCCCCGCGCGACCGCGTGGCCTCTCACGTCTGCGACACCTGCTGCTCCGCCTGGCATCCCGAGGGCTGGATGCGTCTTACTCCCCTCCGCAGCCCTGGCCTGGGCGGCGGGTTTGGCACCTGCCGGCCCCTGATGGGTGTCTGCAGGATGCACAGAGGGCCGGACGACGCGAGGGCACCGACGGTCCCTCCCTGCAGTGGCGTGTGCCGGGAGGACGCAGGCGGGATAACATAGGTAAGAACTTACTTCCAGGTCCGCTCGCAAATGACGAGAGATAAGCGAGTTTCTGTCTGTCTTAAGACAAGGTCGGGGCAGTTTAACTTGATCTGGAGACAGCGAGGCCCGAGCAGAGGCACATAATGAAGAGATTTGTCAAGATGAGGCTAATGTCAGCTGGGGAAGGAAGAAAGTGATTTTTAACTATCTAAGGTAACTTGTGAGATGGGGAAGCAGTGACTTTTGATGGAGACAATAAATGGATCTAAACTCATTTTTCTAACATTCCCAAATTTATTTGAGCTTGAGGCAGAACAAGACGTTTACATTCCAATGAAGAAAGTAGATAGAAACTTCTGTCAATCTATGGTAGAAGATTCTGTAAAAGAACAATACTGCTACCAAGGAAAGCTTCAATAGCCCAATAAAAACATTTTTTAAAAATCTGTATGAAAGCATCAGGGAGTTACTGAGGGGCCAGATTTTGAAGAGCAAAGCAGCTCACAGAGGCATCTGATAATCAAGGATACAGGACAAGACACTAAAGACGTAATGAGCAAATGGAAAGCCCAGTGGACTTGCCAGCAATTTCCTGGTGAAGAGAAAGAAATTGGACTCCCCACCAGGGAGGTAGAAGCCTGTGAAATATCCCAGGACAAATGAAGGAATACATTTAGGAATTGGATACAAAGAGGTGGAAAAGCCATTCAGAAACTGCAAACCAGCCTCAAATTCCTTCAGTCCCTGGTTGGGTCAAAGTCCATTGCCCGCAGGCTGCCTGCTGGAGGACAAGGTTCAAACAGAAATTACCAGGCGTACTACCAAACAAGGGGCCAGGGGCGGGGACACCCCTGCGTGAACTAGTTACCCACATCAGCAAGCACAGGTTTTTATATAACTGTGGTGAATATTTTCAAAGAAACACATCTCAGGAAGAATGTCACCAAAGAATTGGAATATGTAGGAAAAAATCCAATGGAAATCATAGAATTGAAAGGTGTCATAACTAAAGTAAGAACTCGATAAATGCACTTAGACTGGACAGAGCTGACAAGAAGATGGGAAGTACAGGTCAATAAAAAATATATATACAAACTGAAGAAAGAAAGCAAAATAGATGGGGAAAAAAAACTTTTTAGGAGAATAAAAAATATGTCGGACAGTGAAAAAGTCAGCTATATACGAACGAGCCAAGAAAGACAGGAGGAAAAGAGTGGGGCAAAAACAATACTAGAATTAATATAAGAGATCATTTTTGAAAATTGATAAGAGCTAATAAAACACGTCAAGCCACAGTTTTAAGAAGTACCACAAATTCAAAGCAGAATTCAATGGTTGATCACTGCAGACTTAGAGAGCAGCAGTCTAGACTTCAAAAAGAGAAACTGGACTTCATCAAAATTGAAAGCTTCTACCTTCCGGTCAACCGAGAGGTGGCGTACACAGATGCATTCCTCACAGAAGCTTCCCACTACGAGTGTAAACCAGCAGTGCTATGGTCTTCAAAACTCTGGAGGGCAGTTAAAGGGCTGTAAACCGGGCAAGTGCCGAATCAAGAAAACGCACCTTAAAACTAGAGGACGCTCCTGGCATGCTTGGTGGCCCCTCACACGCCCCCTCCCCAGCCCAGTGGGGCGCCAGCTGCCTGCCCACTGGGGTCCCTGGCCCCGTTTTGGAAGGAGCAGAGTAAGTCCTGCACACATCCGGGGGTGCCTGCCTGTGGCTGCCAGTCCCTGGGGTGACACCTGAACTCAACCGAGGAACTCTTCTCCAGTCCAGCCACCTGGGGCCTGCCCTGCAGGGAGCGGCAGCTGGAGGACAGCTAACGCACCGGAGGAAACAACTAAGTCAGAGCAGCCCGGGACAAAGGTGATCAGTTTTAAGACCTACACCTGAGCACCCAGGTCAGGGGAGATCGTCTCTCAGGGAGGAGGGGGACAGTCCCACCCCTGGAAAAGGAGGAAATTCCTAACACCACCTGCAAGCCCAGGGCAAGAGGCAAGCTCGGAACAGGTGGAGAGGCCCCCACCCCACGCTCCACTTGGGCTCTTCTTCTCGATGGGCAGCTAACCCTGAACGAGCACCAGCCAAAGCACGGCCAATTCGCAAAGACTGTGAGAGCCGTTGTTGTTGTTGTTGTTGTCTGGGTTTTTTGTTTGGTTAATTGGTTGGGTTTTTTTGGTTTGTTGGCTTGTTTTTGGCCTTGGTTTGTTTTGGTCAGCTCCTGATACTTAAGGAAGTTTCTGTCATATCCCTAACTGGATACAAACTCAAGAAACAGACAGTTCAGGGCCTAGATACCAGAGTTCACACATAAAAATATTAAAATATACAATACACCCAAAAAGATTATAAGAGAAACAAAGAAACAGGAAATGATGGACTAGCCAAAGGGACAAGATAAAAATTCAGAAACTAACAACAAGGACAACTCATCTTAAATTCAAAGACACAAGTAGGTTGAAAGTAAAAGGATGGAAAAAAATACGCCATGCGAAAGGTGACCAGTAGTGAGTTGGGTACCTATACTAGTATCAGATTAAAAAGGCTTGAACTCAGAAACTTTTAGGATGGACAAAGAAAGTCAGTACATACTGATAAAGGAGTCCACTCAAAGAAGACCTAGAAATTACAAGTATGTATGGACCTAATGGCAGAGTCCCATAATCCATAAAACAAATATTGGCAGATCTGAAGGGAGAAAATTTTTCCGTATTACTAGTAGGAGGGTGAAGTCAATACACCACTTTCAATAATGGACAGAACATCTAGACAGAAGATCAATAAGGAAAGAGAAGACTTGGAACAGTACAATAAACCAGCTAGACCCCAACCTATACAGAACATTTCACTCAACAGCACAATGCACATTATTTTCAGGTGTACATGAGTCATTCACCAGGACAGATCATATCTTATGTCACAAAACAAGTCTCAAAAAATTCAAAAATATTGAACCCATGTAATGTATCATTTCTGACCACAACAGAATGAAGCTAGAAACCAATAACAGATGGAGAACCAGAAAATACACAAATATGTGAAAATGAAACAACTCACTCTTAACCACAAGGTAAAAGAAGAAACTACAAGAGACATTGGAAAATATCTTGATGTGAATAAAAATGAAAAACATACCAAAACTTATGAGATATATCAAAAGCAGTGCTGAGAGGGAACTTTATAGCTCTAAATGCTTAGGAAAAAAAGAAGAAAAATGTCAAATCAGAGACCTAACCTTACAACAGGAGGATCTAGAAAAAATAAGAGAAAACTAAACCCTAAGTAAGCAAAAGGAAGAAAAACAAGGAGGAGAGCAGAGACAAATGGACTAGAGAAGAGAAAAGCAATAGAAAAAAAAAACAAAACCAAGAGTTTGATTCTTTGAAAAATTCAGTAAAACCAGTCTAGCTAGACCGGCAAGAGAGGATGCAAATAGTTACCAAATCCACAGAAATGAAAAGCACTATAAGCAAGTACTATGAACTATACACCAAAATACTAGATAGCTTAGATAAAACGATCAAAATCCTAAAAACACACAAATACCTACACTGACTCAGAAGGAAGAGCTCTCAACAGACCATTAACTAGTAAAGAGACTGAATCAGTCATCAAAAACCTCTCGACAGAAACGCGGAAGAACAGGCGCCTTCATTGGGGGATTTTCCACAGCTCCAGGAAGAATTCACACCACTCCTGCTCACACTCCTCCAAAAACTTGAGGAGGAGGAAACCTAACCATTCCATCAGGCTAGCATCACCCTAGTACTAAAGCCAGATAAAGATATGACAAGAAAAGAAAATTACAGACCAATATCCCTTATGAATACAGAGGCAAAATTCCTCTACAACATACTGGCAAACTGAATCCAACTGCATATTAAAAGAATTATACCCCCTGGTCAAGTGGGATGTATCCCAGGGACACAAGCACACAAATGTTGCTGGTGGGAATGAGAAATGGTTTCGACGGTCTGGAAAGCAGTATGGCAGTTTCTTGAAAAGTTTAACTTTGTAACATAAAATTAAACGTAAAACCTAGCAAATGCACTGTTAGATATTTACCCAACTGAAATGGGCACATATTTCCACACAGAAGACCCGTACGTGAATGTTCATAGGAACTTTACTCAAAATTGCTAAAAGCTGGAAATAACACAAATGTCCATCCCTGGGGGACATTTAAAAAAATGTGATACATTCATCCAATGAAATAGTGCTCAACAACACAAAAAAGATACAAGCCGCACAGACAGATGGCTCTCAATCACATACGTTAACTGAAGGATGCCAGGTGCAAAACCTACCTGGTATCTAATTCCATTTATACCACTTTCTGGAAAAGGGACAGCTACAGGGAAAGGTCTCAGGCCAGCAGAGTGGGGAGAGAGGACTGAAAGTGGATAAGGGAGCTTGTCTATATCGTTATTGTTGTGGTGGTTATACAACTGTATGCTCATCAAAATTCACTGTACACCTAAAAAGGATGAATTTTGCCATATGTACATTATACCTCGATAAACCCAATTTAAAACATAAAGAAGTGGGAGCAGATGGAGCTCAGTGGTTGAGTGCCTGCTTCCCATGTGCAAGGTCCTGGGTTCAATCCCTGGTACCTCTAAAATAAAATATAAAATAAATAAAATAAAATTAATTTAATTTAAAAATTTAAAAACAATTTTTTTAATTAAAAATAAAATAAATAATAAAAATAAAGTAACTGAGCTTGGAAACCAAACCAAAGCTACTTAGGTTCCTCTAAGACTTCCGTTTTCTAATACTGCATAACACTCAACAAATTTACTGAGTGCCCATGGAATGACAAACACTCTTTGGGGTGTGCTATAGAGTCAACAAAATAGACAAAAATAAGCCCAAATACACGAGCAGAAATTATGGTCAAGAAGAAAAGCATGGGTGCCGTGATGCTGTCCTGGGTGGGGTCAGGGCAGGTCTCTAAGACAGTCTCCCTTCGGATACGCCCTGAAGAGGAAGGAGCAAGGACTGGGCCAGGGGCTGCCCGTCACCTCATGCCAACGGTCGACAGCAACACAACCGTGTAAGTACAGGAAATGTGGGTCCTTTTAATATTTTTGGTACACTTGGCCTCCCAGTGAGAGCCCAGCCTTCTGAAGGTCTTAGAAGAGCACTGTGGCAGTGGCCGGGACACCAGTTTGTAAACCCAAGTCTTCACGCCATGGGTTCAGCTCAAAGACACTTCCCACTCGTGGCTTCCGAGCCACTGCCCTAAGCCAGCTCCCCTCTCAGCTCAAGGCTCCTTGGGAATTGCCCACCCCCTGGATTCTTCTCTCCTGACCTCCAGATGCCAAGAGTTCCGCAAGGACCAGCCCTTAGCCCCTTGTCTTCCCACACTCTTACCTTTCTTTAAATACACTCTGTTTGAGGCCAATTCCCACAAGCATATCCCCAGCCCTCATCTCTCCCTGGAGCCCCAGACTTGCACGTCCACCATCTCGACGTGCAGACTTAACGGGCCTCTCGAACTTTCCAGGCTTAGAGAAAGAACTCCAGCAGATTTCCTGACATCTGCCAACTTGCTTCTCCTGCAGTGCTCCTCGTTGCCAGTAAAAGATCCACCATGAGAAAGCCAAACGCCCAGAAGTCACTCCAATTCCTGTCTCTCCCTATGACCCCAGTAGCAACTTCAGTAGGTGCTACCTTCAAAATCCCAGATGCAACCTTTTCTCACCTCCACATTCTCCCCAGGCCACTCGTGGGGATGTGAGCCTGCAGAGTAGTTTCCACCACAGGTCGATGGGCACTCAAGACCGATGAAGGAAGCAGGCCACTCCTGAGAGCAATAGTGGCAGTCTGTTAGGGGACTTACAGGCTGGGAAAGTGGTCCTGGCAGCCTCAAGATGCTCGGGGAGCACGGCCTGCCAGGCGGCAGGTTACAGGGGGGGATACGGGGCAGAACAAGGGAGGCGCAGAGCCAAGCTGGGATTTGCCAGGTCGTAAACACGTCTCTCTGGAGTTCCTGCTGTGGGGCAGGAGTGGCTCTAGTACAGACAGCAACTAGCTATCAGGCTCAGGAATGTGCACGGAGCCTTAAGACCCCCTGGGGCGGGGGGCTGTTTGTCTTATCTAGATATTTATGGCTTTTCTGGTTTATGACCCCAGGCCACTGAACAGCTACCATTCATCTCTCTCCTGGGCTACTAACTGGGCAACTCATCAGTCTCCTGCCCCCGACAATAGGTCCTCCATACAGCAATCAGAATGGTCCTTCTGAATTGTAACTTAGATCTCGCCATTCCTCTCTCAAAGCTCTCTGATGGTCTCCAGCACACTTAAAAAAGAGACCCACTGCTCAAAAACAATAACTAGCAGCAGACTAGCCTTTGGGCTAAAGTGACAAGAAAAATCCTCAAAGGCAAGAGAGTCTCTTGCCAGCATGAAATCAGGTGATGATGGTTGACATTTAGTAACAGCCCTAGATGCTGTCCAAGGACCCCTGAAAATCAACGGTCACCCATTCCCAACCCTGTGAAGGTCAAGGACCACCCATTCCTAACCACGGTTCAAACAGAAGGCTCTTCTCTCATCTACTCAGACCTCCACAAGCACCTAGAAGTCTGGGACATGCTGGGAAGAGAGTCCTCTTGGCATTTTGACCACTGATTGCTTAATCCCACTATTTCTAAAATGATCTGATTTCACCTAAAATAGAAAAAAAAAAAACTCTTTAAAATAAATATTAAGTTTCAAACATGTTATACTCTATCATTAAATAGCAAGCATTCAGCAAAGTGTATGTCTCACTTCCGGACTGAAGATTCTTCTAGGTCATATGATGCCAATGTAAAATTCACACCACATGTACGCAGTTATTAGCAAATTAAATAATCCTTCTAGCAACTTACTTTAAAATGTATAGATCTTTGTTTAAACGAGCAGCTGCCTGCAGTTTTCAAACAATGCTTCCCTTTGTACTCCCAAACAGTACAGGAAACAAGGCACGTTACTGTTTCAATTCTCCAGACTTAACTGTGACTAACATTAAGGACAAAATAGTGTCTTGCAAATTAGAAACATCTAGGAATGCACCCCAGTAAGCCCAGTCTTATCAACAGAATAGCCTCCAATGTCTATTTTTGTTTCTCAGCTTTTTAAAAGGCATTTGCTAAGACTTTAACCTCCCCCCGTGCCAGCAGCAAGGTGGCACAGCTCCCCACATTGTCCACACCAGTCTCTGGACACCCCCCACCGTGACCCCCTCCATTCCTTAAGCGAGCATCCTCTGGCAGCCGGAAGGCTCGGGCCATGTGGTCCCTCCTCCAAAGCTGTGGCTATTTTTAGGCCAGCGGCTCCCCTCTGGCTCCTAACTTGGGCCCGGATAATCACGAGGCAGAGTCTTTGGAAGAACTCCTGCAGAGGCCGGGCAAGTCGTGCAGCTTTAGCAATACTGCTCAGCGGCCACAGCAAACCTCCCCTGAGGCCTGCACCGGGGGCTGCAGCCCCAGGCCAGGCCGCCTGACCCCACAGCCCCTGCCTGGGGCAGGCGCCCCTTTCAGATAATGCAACACAGTGTCCTTGACTCGGGCTGCCTGGAGAAGTCAGAGCTGAACGAGATTTACTGCTGCTCTCGTAAGAATTCTAACCCGTGTGCCAGAAAAGCTAAAACAATTCCCGTCCTGACTCTTAGCAACATGTTAGGTTTCAGCTTTGTGTAACACCCTTGGAACAAGGTAGTTATTGATAAAAAATATTCACAGGAAAGTTTAGTCTCCCAGCAAAAACAGAGTAGCATACCAAGACAGTGCAGTAAGTTACACATCCCCGTGTGCTATTTATGAGTCCAGGCATATACCCTGACACCTCTGATTGAAGCAGGCCTGCAGAAGCACTAAGTCTCACGCTAAAACTATGCACCGTCTACGGCTGGCTACACCTCCACAAAGGACCACTGCAGAAAGGTGGATTTTAAGAACGAACAATTACAGATCCATGTTCGGCTAGTTTTTCCATCTTGCCACAAAAATGAAGCTTTATAACCTCAAATTAAGTTTGACTATTTTAACAACGGCAATCCCATGGGAGCACACACCAAAAACTTACACAGAAAACATATTTAGCTATTCCTTCTGCGCCTTTCCTCTGAGGACCGCATGCCATATCAAAAGTCATCTCGTTCCTTTACCCCTAATGTGGATTTTGTGATTTCTATGATGTCAGAAATATCTGCTCTCCGGATTTCTACGGACATCAAGTGCAGACCTGACGAGGAGGAGATGGGTGACACCTCGGCGGGGTGTTGGAGAAGGCAGCGCGGCCTGTCTCCCCGCCGCAGGTCCGAGGAATAAAGGAGGTTCACTCCTGCAGCGGCTCTGCTCGCGGGGGCCCCTGTCCCTCTGTCCAGGTACCCCCTCCCCCGGAGTCAGGATTCTCCAGGCATGTGGGCCAGGAGAACAGAGAAAACAGCCTGGCCTTGGGCAAGCAAGCAGCCCAGCCCTGCCCCTTCCCTCTGGAGCAAAGCCAAACCTCCCTGCTGGAGACTGACCACTTCTTGTCTTTCCGAGAGGGGAGTGGAGGAAGAGGGCGCCCACGGCGTCTTAAAATCTCCCAGATCGACACAGAGGAGGGGATGGTGGGATTTTCTTCTAAAAAAGAAAAAGGGTATTCCATGCTTACGCTGCCGTGCTGGGAGAAGAACTGGGAAAGTCACAAACCCGGCTTTGTTCAGCTTTTATATCTGCGTCACGCAAAATCTTCGGCTCCATCTAAGCAGCCCTGAGCCTGGCTCCCAAGTGCATTAGGCTGGACCACGGCAGCCTTTAAAACCACTCGTGGGAAGCGGACGTGGCTCAAGTGATAAGGCTTCCGCCTGCCACGCGGGAGGGCCCAGTTTGATCCCTGGGGCCTCCTGGTGGAAAAGGAGGAGAGAAAGAGTGCCTGCGCAGCGAGCCAGTGCCCTTGTGAGTGATGATGTAACAAAAGAGAGACAAGGGAAGAGTCAAGGTGAAGTGCAGCAGAGACCAGGAACTGAGGTGGCGCAATTGACAGGGAACCTCTCTCCACATCAGAGGTCCCCAGGATCGAATCCCAGTGAATCCTAGAGGAGAAGAAATGAGAAGACAAAAAGAGAAATAGATACGGAAGATCACACAGTGAATGGGCACAGAGAGCAAAAGTGGGAAGGGGAGGGGAAGGATAAATAAGTAAATAAATCTTAAAAAAACAAAACCACTAGTACAGGAAGGTCACTCTGTACAGAAACCCTCAGCTCCCACACTCGGCAATAATGCTCTATGGAAACAATTCAGGATGCGCTGACCCTGTCCTCGCGGAGGCAGGCCCAGTCCAGGCCAACTCATTCCCAACTGCCCACGGCCACGGCGGCGACCACATCGGCAGGCCCTGGGCTCTGGGGGCGGGACAGGCCAGCTTGGGGCAGGGGCTGGAATGGACCAGGGAGGCAACAGAGATGTGCACCTAGAAGCAGGAGGACGATGGCCCACCCAATTCATATTTGTGGAATTTCTTTTTTAATGAGTCCAGTGTACACTCAAGATTTTCTGGGGAAACGGACTTTGGCCCAGTGGTTAGGGCGTCCGTCTACCACATGGGAGGTCCGCGGTTCAAACCCCGGGCCTCCTTGACCCATGTGGAGCTGGCCCATGCGCAGCGCTGATGCGCGCAAGAAGTGCCCTGCCACGCAGGGGTGTCCCCCGCGTGAGGGAGCCCCACGCGCAAGGAGTGCGCCCCGTAAGGAGAGCCGCCCAGCGTGAAAAGAAAGAGCAGCCTGCCCAGGAATGGCGCCACCCACACTTCCCGTGCCGCTGACGACAACAGCAGCGGACAAAGAAACAAGACGCAGCAAATAGACACAGAGAACAACCGGGGTGGGGGTGGGGGGGATTAAATAAATAAATAAATCTTAAAAAAAAAAAAAGATTTTCTCCAGGGAAGCGGACATGGCTCAACTAATAGAGCATCCACCTACCACATGGGAGGTCCAGGGTTCAAACCCAGGGTCTCCTGACCCGTGTGGTGAGCTGGCCCACACACAGTGCTGATGCACGCAAGGAGTCCTGTGCCACGCAGGGCTGTCCCCCGTGTAGGGGAGCCCCACATGCAAGAAGTGTGCCCCATAAGGAGAGCTGCCCAGCATGAAAATCACAGCCTGCCCAGGAGTGGCACCACACACACGGAGAGCTGGCACAGCAAGATAATGCAATAAAAAAAAAACAACACATTTTGCCAGTGCTGCAAGAATGCAAGCGGACACAGAAGAACACACAGCAAGCGGACACAGAGAGCAGACAACAGGGGGAAAGGGGAGAGAAATAAAAATCTTAAAAAAAAAAAAGATTTTCTCCAAATAATTTCAACTCCTGCATTAAGTATTTAATCAGAATCTAAATAAAAATAACGCCTCTAGTTTTGGATACTAACTTGCATGTGTTTCAACTTCACCCACTTTTATAGGTGAGAATTCTACCCCTGCCATCATATATGTAAGACATTTTAGCAAGCAAGCTCGTCCTTATCAACTTCTTTACAACTATTCTCTTACTCTGAGACTTCCAAGAACTAAATGATCCTTGTGTGATTTTTTACTCTATCCAGAGCCGCCAATTAGGCTGAAAAGGAGGAAGCGACACAAAAACGCTGGAAGAGTCCAGGACGCTCAGCGACTGCAGAGCACAAGTCCTTACATCATGCAGCCAATGAGACAGCCCTGCCTCCAAGGAACCTCCAGGGAGTCCACAGTCAGGGAGACAGGCAGGTATGTGTAGGCAACTACAGACCCACCCAGGGAAAAGGACAGGACCTGCGGAAACTCAGCGGGCTCTGCTGCTAGGGTCCTGGAGAAGGTGGAACTCAGCAGGTGGGCTCTGCTGCTAGGGTCCTGGAGAAGGTGGAACTCAGCAGGTGGGCTCTGCTCCTAGGGACCTGGAGGTGGGAACTTAGCAGGTGGGCTCTGCTGCTCGGGACCTAGAGAAGGTGGAACTCAGCGGGTGGGCTCTGCTGCTCGGGACCTGGAGAAGGTGGAACTCAGCAGGTGGGCTCTGCTCTTAGGGTCCTGGAGAAGGTGGAACTCAGCAGGTGGGCTCTGCTGCTAGGGTCCTGGAGAAGGTGGAACTCAGCAGGTGGGCTCTGCTGCTAGGGTCCTGGAGAAGGTGGAACTCAGCAGGTGGGCTCTGCTCCTAGGGAACCGGAGAAGGTGGAACTCAGCAGGTGGGCTCTGCTCCTAGGGACCTGGAGAAGGTGGAACTCAGCGGGTGGGCTCTGCTGCTAGGGTCCTGGAGAAGGTGGAACTCAGCAGGTGGGCTCTGCTGCTAGGGTCCTGGAGAAGGTGGAACTCAGCGGGTGGGCTCTGCTGCTAGGGTCCTGGAGAAGGTGGAACTCAGCGGGTGGGCTCTGCTGCTCAGGACCTGGAGAAGGTGGCCGAGAATCTGAAGACGCCTCTTCTGAAGAAGTAGCAGCTTGAGCTGAAGATAAGCAACAGGAGGTAGGTGGATCAGTGCTCCTAAGCCTTCCAGGTTTTACAGAAGAGTAAAAATACTAAAAAACTAGAGTAAAAAGAAAATCTTCAAAAAACTAGAGAGATTAAATGGGGATGCCAGCTCTTAATTTTGCCACTAAAGATACATCAGACAAAACAATACTTTTAAAACAAAAAACGATGATAGGACATAACCTCAGAATAATGCACGCTCCTTTGGTTTGGAGTGTGAAGCTTAGCCTTACGAAAGCCTCCGCACGTTGTTGCTGTCGTGCACTTCGGTGTCCTGATGAACACTTCGTGAAGAAGCACCCCTGGTTTACAGAGGTGCATTTGGGGACCCCTCGATTAGGTGAGAAAGGCAGCAAGGAAGAGGAAGGAGGGAGGAGGCCAAGGGGAAAGGGAGGGCAGCTTTCCACTCTCCAGGAGCGAAGACCTCCGTGGAAGACAAGGGGAGACTCACAAGGGGCAGTGCTGGGAAGGCCAGTGGTCAGAGAGGCCTGGGACAGTCCAAAGAGCAGTGGTGTGTCCCCACTGGAGGGGACAGGAGACCACAGACCCCGGCACACACAGCAGCCCCAGGGGCCACGCAGGGCCAGCAGCACCCACAGACCACCATCAGGGGCTACTTTGGAGAAGTGGATGTGGCTCCTGGGTTTGATCCCTGGGGCCTCCTGATAGAAAAGAAGAGAAAGCGTGCCCGTGTGGTGCACAAGCGTCTGCGTGGTGAGCCAGTGCCCATGCAAGTGAGTCACGCAGCAAGATGGTGATGCATCAAGAGAGAGACAAGGGGAGAGTCAAGGTGAAGTGCAGCAGAGACCAGGAACTGAGCTGACGCAATTGACAGGGAACCTCTCTCCACATCAGAGGTCTCCCAGATAAAATCCTGGTGAATCCTCGAGGAGAGAAAATGAGAAGACAACACAGACAGCAAAAAAGTGGGTGGGAGGAGGGGAAGGGGGAAAAAAATCAATCAATCCTTTTTTTTTCACAGAGTTACTTTGGCAGGAGCCAGAGGCACATGCAGGGTGGCACCTGGACCAGACAGCCGTCCCCACAGCCCGATGTCACAAAGCTCCTCGGGACCCGGCACCCTCTCAGAAGTGGGTGGACTGGGGAGGCGGGAAAACAGCCCTTGCGAGGGGAGCACGTCCCTGGCCAGAAACTTTGAACTGGCAAACCTCAGTCTTGAAGAGGTGAAGGCACTGCCTGAAAGTGGCTGGTCTAAACCAGAAGAGACCAACCCGTCTTGAGGTTGCTAGATTACGTGTTCTCTGCAAGAGGAAATGGGGAACTGTGAGCCAGCTGGGTTATAGAAGATAAAGTTACATTTTGAGTCATAATGTGTATGCTGAACCTGCTACTGTCATTGCTAGAAAGACAAGGAATGGAAGAGACGGAGCCCTCTGCACAATGGGTCTAAATGAGGTTCCAAGTTTAACATGGAGAAGGGAGGTTTCCACTTTTAGCCTGGAGAAGCGGGGCTCCACGTATAACAGGAAGGAGGGAGGGTTCCACGTCTCATGTGCAGCAGGGTTCCATATTTCATATGAAGGAAGGTTCGATGTTAATGTGAAGCAGAGTTCCATGTTTACTATAAGGGAACGTTCCATGTTTAACATGAAGCATCAGGGCTCCGTGTTCACTGTGAGGCAGGGTTCCATGTTTACTATAAGGGAACGTTCCATGTTTAACATGAAGCAGCAGGGCTCCGTGTTCACTGTGAGGCAGGGTTCCATGTTTACTATAAGGGAACGTTCCATGTTTAACATGAAGCAGCAGGGCTCCGTGTTCACTGTGAGGCAGGGTTCCATGTTTACTATGAAGGAAGGTTCCATGTTTACTGTGAAGCAGAGTTCCATGCCTAACGTGAAGCGGCAGGGCCCCGTGTTCACTGTGCAGAAGCGCGTTCCTCGTCTGACAAGCAGCACTTCAACCCTGTGGGCGCAGCTCATCTTCAGGAACACAGGAAGGCTGTGCGGATAATCCAGGTCAGGCCCAGAACACATTTCCTTGGCTTGCTTACGAATTCACCCATCTGAAATCATCTCACACTACCTCGCTGTCAGGGGTATACTTTCCAAGGGGGAAAAAAAAAAAAAAACATCAAAAGAGAATTTTTTTAAAAAAAAAGGTTGTTTCCTTTCAAGTCAGTACTGCGGCGTGAGGCAGACTGAATGGCTGAGAAGCTCTCTGAAGAACGCCAGAAAGGCTGTGCGAGGAAAGGCTGTGCAAACGCCGCGTGCGGCACGTGAAGCAACAAGTTGGGGCCCCTCTCCCTGCCAACTGCCAATTCCTGCTGCATCCACCCAGCACCCGTGGGGCGGAGGGACAGTGAGTGCCCCAGGTCAGGCTCCTCCAGCCCCCGGGCGCCCGCCCCGAGGGGCAGATGCCACAGGACGGGCACCCACCCTGCCGCCCCCTCTTGGCGGTGACACGCCTGCCGTTTCAAGAAGCTCAGGACCTGGCCCAAGAAACGAAGCTACTAAAGAGCAACGCTGGACCCGGGTCCAAGTCCCGATCTCCTTCCAGCCCTTCCCCAGTAACTAATCCCTGTCCCGTGTATTTGCTGGGCAGCTACAGACCCCAGACTGCCTGGCTAGGGAGGGTGTCCCTCAGGGGACGACCCCGCAGTTACTCAGTAACTGGGGTACCTCAGGCCAAAAGAAATCTCATTCCCATTTTCCTCCTCTGTAAACACCGAGATAACACAACCTATCACAAACGGTTGTTTTGAGAGTTGAATGAGTTTGTAGAAAACTGTAAACTGGTACATGATTGCCAGTTGTTACTGTTATAATGCCAATAATCTTATGAGATAAGCTTTATTACCTTCATTTTACTGATGGCCAAAGATATCAAGATATCTGGCCAAGAGAACTTTCTGGGGTGATGGACATGTTGTCCAACTCAGTGGCTTGTTGGTTAGGCATATCTATTTGTCAAAACCCACAATTGTGCACTTAAGCTGGGTGCATGTCAGAGTACTTAATTTTGTCTTGATGGGGAAAAAAATCATGTTTTCAGTAAACAGTGTTTATTCTGGAACACACCTATTCATTCATCTATGTTGGGACCTACAGATGTGTTTCCCGCTTCTTACTCTGGAACCCAGTTTCCAACAAATCCGCCCACCCAGCGGGAGGCTTGTTGACTACACTTGCTAACTGACATCTCTATCTGATCTCACAGGCACCAAATCTGCCCTTTTTCTGAGAACTTACTGCTTTTGTGGTACCCCCCGAGTGCAGGACATCCACCCGGGCCCCACGGAAGCAGGCCACTGGCCAGGAGGAACAGCCGGCACCGTGGCCACAGCCCTAAGCTGTCACCTGGAAAAGCAGGTGAGCTGCCGACAACCCAGCCAGCGGACACCTGAGGATCAGAAACAACTCTCAGACTAAGTCACCTTTTCTCTAACAGCTTTTTGAGAAACTAAATACCAAGCACGAGTCTAACCACTCGAGACGACCAAAGCTGATGACCGCCTGGGTGTGACATCACATAGGGACATTCTCAGAATTCCATTAGAATGTAAGCTTTTTCCTGAAAATCCGAAAGCAGAGCTGGAAGTAAACAGAAAACACGGAGCTCCAGGGTAATGCTGAACCAACCCAGGAAGAACTGTTCCTGTACAAGTAAGTACCCACCAAATGAAATCTGCACTCGTTAACCCACTTTTCAGAGAAGCCCCTTTCTTACTGGTTGGCAGAAGTTTCTAAAAACTTTCATTCAACTGCCCACCTCTTCATGTTTATTCATAGGAGGCTTGCTACCTGTGAGAAAAGTCAGTTTCTGAAGCTGGCTCTAACCGGTTCTAGTCCCAGAGCATGGAGGCCTCCGTTTCAGGATGAGGCATAATGGCAGCTGAGCATGCGCCATTCAGCCACCTTCCCAACTTGGCTTGGCCAGGCCACCTCAGCCCATCCTTGGCCACTCCCCTGAGCCCACCTTCCCAGATGGTATGAAACCCCAGCACCCATTTAGCACAGAGACTTATCGGAGGCTCGCCTCCAGTCTCCTTGCTGGCCAGCCATGCAATAAACTCTTCTCCTGAGATGCTGGTGCCTCAGCAGCAGCTTCTGTGCACATCAGGAAATGAACCCTCTGGGCAATATCTCAAAGGGCACTGGCATAGGACTGGCAGTTGGACTAAAGAAATGATTAGATGTAAAGACTTTGTGTCCTTTACTTTTCTGAAGTATATACAGCAAGTTAAATTACCCAAAAGATAGCACACTTAGTTGGAGGGAAATGGGGAGTCAGGACCGAGTTTAAAGCTAAAATCTTTTCCCAAAAGTGGTAAGTGACTATGAACAGTCCCTTGTTTAGAATCTTTCAGACAGTTGCCATATCTTTTCAAAGTCCACTTGGCTAAAAGGAAATAATTTTCCATTTGAATCATGCCAAGACCAACTGAAAAATGTCATACTGTGTATGTAGTTACGCAAGCTGGCACATCACCTCGTACCTCCCAATCTTCATTAAACATCTACTTCCTGAACTCTACATGAAATGATTACCCATGTGAAGCTTTCCACTGGCAAATAAGAGTTCTTGAACAGAAGGTCAACAATATATGTACACATCTAATTCTCACGAACAGCCCAAAGAAAGAGCCAATCTCCTGTGAAGTTCTAACACTACTCTCCTAAGGAATGTAGCCCTGGAGACCCGTAGGGCTAGATTTATGACTGACAGCCAGGGAATAACTGGTTTTATGGGACATTCTTCTCTTCCCAGTTCTGAATCACACCAGGCCTCACCTCCCAGTTAAATTTCCTCCATTTACCACTAGTTACCTGCCTCTGTGTAGCTTAAACTAATCAAACAAGATTCAAAATTTCTATAGGAAAAAATGTTTCACGAAAACAAATATTAGTCCCCTTCAACAAGCACGACCTTGGATTGTTAATCTGTAAAATGGGGTACAATCAAATAATTGAGATGATTGTCCTTATAAAATTTTATTAGGTTCCTTTTGAAAAAAAGAGTCTGAAAACTAAAAAACCTTAAAGAAATGTACTCTATCATTGCAGTGAGCTGTAACCACCAACTTTCCATTTGTGCTCATCTAAATGGCTTACCACATTTAATATTCTATTTTATAGTATGCAGTTAGAAAACCAGAAAAAGAATGAACTGTAATTCTAAGTGATGTCATTTGAAGTTTTACGTATTCAACCTATTAACAGGACGCTGATCCCATTTCAGCATAGAAACACTGAAAATCCAAACAACAGTCAGTTATTACTTCCTGTGACATTACAACTAGTCAAGTAACAGTATCATATTAGGAGTAGTGAAGAGTAATCACAACAGTAATCAGAAAACAAATGTTCTTACAAATCCTCCTGGTCCTCAAGCTCATCAGCCATAAAACAAAGCTGTGTGATCTGCCCTGCCCAGCTCACAGAGTTGATGTGATAATTGAGTACTTTCTAATTTACAGACTGCTTTCCAAAAACATATGAAATTCTTAGCTCATTTTGCCAAGATGGAAATTTAGCATTGCTTTGTAACTGAAATATATGAAAGGTAACATTTACAACTGAAAGTCTTACATATGAATGTCATTTGACTAAGTTATGGCTTAAAAATTAGAACAGCAGACATTAGTACTTTAATATCCACAAGTGAATTACTGGTTCAAAGTGATGAGTCAACTCTAAGTGCTTTTAGAATGAGCCGATAGCAAACTGGCAACATAATTTACAGGCTTTAGAAAAGATGAAAGTATCTGCTTTGATTTAAACAACACAGCTCTGATACAACAAAATATCAGCGAGTCACTAAACTCCAGCTCTGAAGACTACCAAGAGCGACAAGGCTGGAATCCAAGAGCAAGTGATCTCAAATGTTTCTGGTACAAACCAATTCACTTTAAAGCTGGGGCAAGTTATCAGGGATACCATGCCTGGAATTTCGTTTCCAAAGAGCACCAACAGATCCAAGTTGAGTCACAGAAATTAAAGGACACTCTTATCTATGATTCTGAAGAGGTTTCAAACAAGAGACAAAGGAAAGTATGTAGTTATCTGTTGATCATTTTCTCTGCACCAGGCATTGTGGTAGAAACTTCAGGGGGCAAGTATCACACCACTGTCCTGAGAAGTAACTTACAAGGCCCCATGTCCACTACGGCCGAGCTCAGCCAGGGGGCCAGGTAGGCCTAAGCGGAGTCTGTGCTGGCTCCCTTACGCTTCAGCACCAAATGTTCCGCATACTCAAAACGTTTTCCTGATTCTATAACTAAGTATGTCTCCAGGGTTTCATAGGTCAGGGTGAGCAGTCTTTAGCTAAATGCTTGAAATTCCTCTATTTGTTTTATTAGTCCAAATTCAATAAAACAGGGCAGAAAAGCAATAGCTTGCCCTACAGTGGGGGAGGGGCAAAGGAGAGATGATTGTTTAAGTTCAAAACAACGTGTGCTATATAAATAGAATGTGATTTTCACTTGATTATGTATCTACAAGATTGCAATTTTTTTGTTTATAGGCGGTACCGGGAACTGAACCTGGAAACTTGACAGTGGGAAACAGGTGTTCAATCCCTTGAGCTACATCTGCTTCCCTAAATACTCAGCTTAACAAGACGTAACCAGCGTTTTCCAACACAATAGATATCTGTAACATATAAAATGGTTTAAACTTTTTCACACACACACAAAAGAAATGCAAGATTTTTTTCTACCTCCATCCCCTTTCCATCAACTGTCCCCAGTCTTCTCATACAGGAATTAAAAATGAATTATCAAACCCACCTGCAGAGTTGCCATTAATATGCTCATAAAGCAACATCAGAAATCTGTAAGCATTAAAAAGAAAATTCAAGTACTTCTTGAGGGCATTAAATCAGGTTCAATAACCAGCAATTCTCATGAAGCACCAAAAAGTTTTACAGAAATGCAAAGCAACCCCAAAATACAAATCTTATAGATACAGTAAGAGATATAAGAATCCTAGTCTGCAAGGTCATCTGAACTCATCTTTAAGATATAAATATATATATCTCTAAACAGAAGCATTCAAAAGAACTTGTGTACTTGTGATTGCACAGAAAATGTAACAGACGGTCACAACTGTAACTAATTCTGAATATTTGCATATGGCTATGCAGGATGCTCTGAGAATGCACTTTATAATAACGTGTAGCTCGGAAGCAGATCCAGCCCTCCTGTACTTGCTCCAATGGCTCTGCCAGAGGGGCAAGCGCGGGCTGCACTGCTTCTCGCTCCCCACTGCTGAGAAACAGTGGGTGCAGGCTGGGGGCCAGACAGCGGGAAAGCAGCGAAAAGCAGGGAGAAAATGAATATCTGCGGTTTAAAAGACCTTTCGAGAAGCTGTGACTAACCAAAGGAGGAATTTCAAAACTCCCAGTGTCTCAGGGCACCCGGTGATTTATTCCAGGCTCCATCTGGGACAAAATTATGGAGAGTACAAATGGACCCCACACCCTAAGGTTTAGAGCCCAAACTCAGGAAGCTCACAAGCTGTGACAGAAAGACACTGAGAGGTAAGACGACACAGAAATGAAGTGACAAATGTCAGAGTACAGGGCTAAGTGTCTCATTCTTCCACTGCTCTGATAAAAGGAAAAGAGGAAAAGGGATTAAGAGAGCAGGTAGAATTTCCAATGTATGGCACAATTTAGCAACCTGGGAGAATATTTCTAGCAACCTCTACACTGACATTTCCAAACCTGTACCCTTCACAACGTATTCAAGTGCTTGGGGTTCTCCGGCTGGCTCCTCTGAGAACAGGGGCCATTGATATTGCAATGACAGATATGGGCCATTACACATTGTTGAAACATATAAAATTGTGTAGTGCAGAATGTAAACCATAGTGTAACTACAGACCACATTTAGTAGCAGTGCTTCAATGTGTGTCCATCAATTGTGACAAATGGACCACACTAATGAAAGATGCTGTTAATGAGAGAAAATGGGGGGGGGATATATGAGAATCCCCTATATTTTCAATGTAACATGTATGTAATCTAAAGCTCCTTTAAAAACAAACAAATAAATAAATGGGGAAAATGTCTCTTGGGTTAAGTTAGTAGTAATATGTTTCAATACTGTAATATAAAACTAAGAATGAAATGACTCTAGTGGAGTAGGTTACTATGCTTTAAAATATATACGTACATTTTTTTAACAGTATAGGGTGATTTCACCTGTAATTCCTCTGGTAAATACAACTTGACACAGAGGATGGGGGTGACAGGATGACCCCTTTTTGAATGTCATCTTTTAGACTGATTATCTCTTTACTGGTTGCTATTTTTGTTTGACCAAGTGAGCCAGATTTTAAAAGGACATGCAGTTTTGACCTGATATCATTCATTGTTAACAAGAAAACGTAGGAGATAAACACCAGAAGAAAATGAATTTCTCATTTGTCACTGAACACTGCTAAACACGTCCCATGAAATGCCCGTCTAAAATAAAGTGGGAAGCAAATTTGGCTCAACTGACAGAGCGTCCACCTACCACATGGGAGGTCCAGGGTTCAAACCCAGGGCCTCCAGACCTGTGTGGAGCTGGTCCGTGCATAATGTTGATGCACGCAAGGAGTGCTGTGCCATGCAAGGTCACCCCTGTGTAGGGGAGTCCCACGCGCAAAGAGTGTGCCCCATAAGAGCCACCCCATGTGAAAAAAACACAGCCTGCCCAAGAGTGGTGCCACACACATGGAGAACTGGCAGAGCAAGATGATGCAACAAAAAGAGACACAGATTCCCGGTGCCGCTGACGAGAATGCAAGCAGACACAGAAGAACACACAGCAAATGGACACAGAAAGCAGACAACTGGGGGGAGGGGGATAAATAAAAATAATTTAAAAGTCTTAAATTTAAAAAAGAACTTTAATAAAATAAGGTGAGGAAATATTGACTTATCCTTCAGAATTGTATACATGCAAGCAATGCCCAAGTTAAATATTTCCAAGTTTCCAATGTAGAAAAACTACAGAAAATAAGCTAAAAACCCAAGCCAACTGAATGAACACTGCCATTAACATGATTTAAGCTATACGATTATTTATAAAAAGATGTATTTTTGCACCTCTCTTTCCTGCTCTTCTGACAAGACTAACTCTTTCTCAGAGGGATTTCTTTCCAACGCCAATCTAGGACACAAACTTTCCTGCAACATTTTAATTCATTGTAAAAGATAAGAGGAATTGGCAACACTTTTTCCCCCTCCCCTGCATTGAGCTTAACTTCTATTTACAAAGCAGGAATTCCTACATTAAAGAGGATGTGAAGGCTGCCTGCTGGGGGAAGCCCTCTCAGTGGATCATAGGAGAGCAGTCCTCACCCACCCTCTCCACACCCTCGGCGGGGGGCTGCTAGGCCTCCGTGGGCACAACATTTCTCAAACGTAGTCAGTTGTCTCCCAGCACTGGCACAACGATATCCCCTGGAAGTCATTTCCTTAATCTTTCAACCCGTTTAAGAAAGTTATGAACTGTCCTTCATTCTCTTTCACTGCTCAAAAAGATTCTCTTCAACTCTACTCAAAAAGCACACAGTTAAAGAGAAACTTTAAGTGCCTTTAGAACTTGCTTTCCTTAGTTTTACAACTCCAAAATGAAAACGTTTCTAGGTTATAATAAAAGTAGGATGAATGATTTTACTTAATTTTACTCACATAACTAAAGTGCACACAAAAATATTCGTTAATTTTGATAGGGGCTATTAACTGCAAATCTTAAATACAGTTTATCTTTAAGTAAATACATTTTATGACTCTTCAATCTGGAGCTTAAGCTAAAGGCTGATTAAAACCAACTAGCTTTTTAATGAATAAAGTTTTGTAATCAAAGATTATTTGTATGCAAATACGATTCTGAAGTGCATGAAAGCTATTTATTTAAGTGAAGCATATCTAGGCTCAACCTTTTTTATACCCTAAATTTGTTGAGCAAACCCTTCTTTGATCAGGTAAAAGAAACCAGGGTAATCACAAATTACAAGTTAGCTTATGGTGCAGGATGATAAGGTTTTATTGTACCTGTCTACCTAGTAAAGATCATTCCCAAAACAGAAAAGTCTTTTTTCATCTTGGGCCAAGGAAACAAATCATGCATTAATATCATCGTGGAAAATGGCCCATGTAAAAGAACTGCAAATTTCAAAGAATATAGTGATCACTAAAATATATATATATATATCATCAGGGCAATCTTTTATAAAACTTGGTTTAGAAATATATAGAACTCTGCTCTTGGTTTCACTGGGCTGTAGCAAGCCAAGAAGAACCCTGGTCAAGGCAGGCTTTTCTAAACCAAGTCTCCTTTCCTGCAGGCTGGACTCTCTTATCTGCTATGGCTCGCACTTTCTCCCCTGGAAGTCGCAGCCAGCCCCACCTGCATGGGTCGTGGTGGTGGCCGTGTCCGCCCAGGCACAGCTGCTCCCAGAGCACTGCGCCATGGACACACTCAGCCCACACAGCGCCCCCCACCCTCAGAGAGGGAAGGAGAGAGGGGGCCTGATGGAGAGCACCTCCTCTAAGTGAGGCCGTCAAAGCCTCAGGCTACACTTACGCTTCCATAATTCAGAAGGTTGGGGAAAGAGGGAAGAGCGGTTTAGCCTATGAGGATATTGGAAATTAGTCTGGGGAAAATGTGGACTACACATACACCTGCCTGGATATTACGGAAAGACTCTATTAGTAATTCAGTGTAAAATTACATGAATGAATCTAAGAAGATGATTCTGGCAAAATAAGGGCATTACAATGGAATTGCTAAAAGCAAATGAGTTGTGGGCTTCACAGAACAGCTCTGAAAGACTCAACCCTGCGATTCTAAAGTTCTGCTCCAAGTTCAAAGCCATGTGTTCCTGTACACTGCTTCATCTCAAACAGTCCATTTGTAGCAGTCGTGAGGCTCTCGTCATGGATTCAAGAAGACTTTAATGCAGAATTATGAGGGGAATTCTTTTAAAACTCTTCTACACAGTCACACACAGTTCTTATGCTGTGATTTAGAAGTACTAAAATTTTTGACTTTGAGAAGCAACAGCTTTAGCCACATTAAAGTACAGAACTTCTGTAAGTCAAAACCACTATAGGGGAAGCAGATTTGGCTCAACTGATAGTGTCCGCCTACCACATGGGAGGTCCAGGGTTCAAACCCCGGGCCTCCTTGACCCGTGTGGAGCTGGCCCATGCGCAGTGCTGATGCACACAAGGAGTGCCCTGCCACGCAGGGGTGTCCCTCGCGTAGGGGAGCCCCACGCGCAAGGAGTGCGCCCTGCAGGGAAAGCAGCCCCGTGCAAAAAAAGCACAGCTCACCCAGGAGTGGCACCGCACACACAGAGAGCTGACACAGCAAGATGACGCAACAAAAAGAGACACAGATTCCCCGTGCTGCTGACAAGAATGCAAGCAGACATAGAAGAACACACAGTGAATAGACACAGAGAGCAGACAACTCTGGGAGTGGGGGGGGAGAGGGGGGAGAGGGGAGAAAAACAAATAAAAATAAATCTTAAAAAATAAAACACCACATACACATTTATAAGATAAGATACAAAATGGGAAAAATGTCTGCAACATGAAAGGCAGAGGTTCACTATAAATATATAAAATGTGCTCACAAATAAAAACTATTACTATGCCAGGAGGGAAAAAAAATGATACTATGTTCAATTAAAAGGTAATAAAATGAAAATAACTAGTTTTTTTGGTGTTCAAAATCATTTGTAAACAAAGAAATGGAAATGTAACTACTGAGAGAGCACTGGTACCCTATAAAGCTGACAAGAACTGTTTTCCTTTTCTGGATGCTTCTCCATGCTGTAGCTCACACAGGTATCCTCAGAGTGTTGGGGTAGCCGACGTTAGAGAAACCTATTTTTCCCTTTTGAACCACCAAATGTACTTCAAGGATCCCATCCTAATGACACACATCCTGCAGATAAAGTTTTATAAAGGATACTCCTTGCAACAGTATATTTTCTAAAAATAATATTATGTAACTGCCAGAATAAGGTTTTTTAAGCAATGTAATGACACAAAAACTCTCTCATATGTAAAGTCTGCAGGAAAAAATTAGAATGCAACAGTATCAACTATGGAACTATAAATACATACTTTGTTTTATATTTGTTACATATATTTAAAACTAGAAATATTAACTGTGATATCTTTAAAGGGTGGGCATAATTCTCACATCTTTTCTGTATCTAATGTTTTTTATACAGAAGGCATGTAGTGCTTTTGAAATCATAAGAGAATGGGCCTTGCCAAGCAGGGATAGTAAGTGGCATGCCTTTTAAACGTTGAAGTCCATAAATGTAGTTTAGTTTCCAAGAAATAGTTTAAGGAATTTTCTTAAATTTCATATTTTTTCCAAAAACAACCCCGAGTTACTTCTACAAGCACTCTTCCTCCACATAATACTAGCTTTTAAAAGTTGGTTCTTTAAAAAGAAGGGAGGGGAGAGGTTGGTGCAAGTGTTGGCTCTGTTTAGGGTAGTTGTAATCACTTCTTTGGATAACTTGCCTTACGGAATAAAGAAATCAAGGAGAACTAGAACCGCACGCCGTACACTGTTAAGCCCTCTGCGAAGGGCGTCCTCGCGTCGTTTAACCTGTCCGGCCTTTCCTGCCTGGCCACCCCCTTAAAGCCGTCGCCTGCCCGGCTGTGCACCCCACTGCGCACCTCCTCCAGGCTTAGGCACGCTCCGCTCGCGGGTGCGCAGCTGCCCCCGCGGAGGTCACGGGTTCTCCTAACCCGCCTCTCCTCCCTCCACTCTCACCCTTGGCCGCCGGGGCTGAGGACTTAGTCTGGGCTCAATTCCTGGGGGAGGTTGAGTTCCAAACGCCTGGCCCACCACGACCGCTGTCACCTGCCGCCTCCACCTGAGACCGAGTCCCTGCGAAGGCGCAGCACCAGCCACCGAGACGCGGGCTCCCCGCAGAGCCGCGGGCACTCCCAGAACTTCAGGCGCGCGCGGCCTCCCGCGGGTGACGCGGGGGTCGAGCTCCCCGGTCCCACTCTCCAGTCAAGCCGTCCAGGCCCACCCCTAGCCGAGCACCAGCGCGGCTCGGGACGCGGGGGGCCAGAGGGGGCGAGCAGGCCCTAAGCGGGACGTCCTGCCAGCAGGCAAGCAGACCCCGGCGGCTTCGGGAGCTCGCAAGCCCGCGCAGGAAGCACGCCCACGGGCAAGGACTGGGCGCCGCAGCCACGCGGGTGGCCCCGCGGCCAGCGCTGGTGACGCCGCGGGGCAGGGGCGAGCGCACCGCCCGGCCGGGGGCTGCGGGGTGCGGGGTGCGGGGTGCGGCCCGCCTGCGGGCAAGGGCGCCCCGCTGACCCCTCCGGCCACTCTTCAAGGTGACGGCCGCGGGAGTCGCAGCCGAGCCCTCCCGCCAGCTGCGCGGACCCCGCGGAGCCCCGCGCCCCGCAGCCCCCACCCCTCCGAGCCGCCCCCACCCTCGCCCCAAGTTCGGCACCGGAGCCCCTAAAATACCTTCCGCCCGAAATCCAGCCCGGTGCCCGCGTCCTCGCCCCGGCCCGCCCGCAGCCGGGCAGGGACCCCGCTCAGCCCCGACCCGCAGCGCCGCCCGCGATCCCCGAGCCCGCCCGGCCCGCGCCCCTGCGCCCTCGGGGCGCTCCCGGCGGCCCCCCACCCCGCCGCGCCCCAGCGCACCCCGGCGGCGGCGCTGCCAGGCGGGACCCGGAGTCCGGCGCGGGGGCCCGGGGAGGGGGAACTTGCCCGCAGGGGCGCGCGGGGCGCTCACCGCTGCTCCTGGGGGTCCCCGCCCGGGCGCGCAGCGGGGCCGGGGCAGCAGGCGGCCGGGGCGCCCGGGCCGAGGAGGCCGCAGGGGCGAGGGCGCGGCCCCGGGACGCCGCGGGACGGCTCGCGGGCCCCGCGCGCTCCCTGCGCTCGCGCTCCCGCCCACCCCGCGGCCGCGCGCTCCCGGGCCCAGTGCGGGCGCGCCCCGCGCCCCCGGGCGCCCGCCCCGAGCACCTGTTACACGTGCGGCGCCGCGCGCGGGGCTCCCGCGCACCTGGCCGGGCCCGCACCTGGCCGAGGCAGCTCACCTGGCCGCGGCGCCCCCACCCTGCAGGCGGCCCCCTCTCCCCGGGCCCCCGGCCGCGCGCGCGGGCGTCCCGCGCGGGTTACCTGCGGCGGGGTGGCCCCGGGCGTCCAGGAAGTGGACCTGCGAGCACCTCCTCAGGTGATCAAAAGTGGAGAGGAGGAGAGGACAGCGGGGAGGGAGAGGGCCCAGCCCGCTCTGCTCCGAGCACAGCTGAGCCCCTGCTGTTTACTGCGCCGCCGGGCCCGCAGCGCGTGGCGAGCACCGCACCTCCCCAGGACGAGAATCCGCCTCGGAGAGAAGTAGCATTGCTGAACCACTAACCGTCAGACAGCCTGAGTCCACAACAAAACAACAGCAACAACAACAACAAAACCTGTCTTTAGCTGGTTTAGATTTGCTAAACTTTTTTTTTTTTTGCATTTTTTCCTCTATTTTTTAAAAATGTTATATTCAAAACATATGAGGTCCCCCCTCGCCCCACTCCTCCCACATCAACAACCTCCTTCATCGTTGTGGCACATTCATTGCATTTGGTAAAAACATTTTGGAGCACTGCTGCCCCGCATGGATTATAGTTTACATTGTAGTCTACAGTCTCCCGAGTCCACCCAGTGGGCCATGGCAGGACATACATTGTCCAGCATCTGTCCCTGCAGCACCACCCAGGACAACTCCACGTCCTGAAAATGCCCCCACATCACATAAACTTTTGAGAACCGTGTTTTCTGCGAATCAATCTGAGGATGGTGTAGTCCACAAAGTTTTCTGTACCATGACGAGCCTGTGTTGCCATCACAGCTGTAAAGCTTTTTCACACGTGCAATGCTCGTCATTCCCTCACAAGAGCCAGAGGTGTTGAGATCAGATCGTTATTTCCATTTTTCAGGGGAGGAAACTGAAGTTCGGAAAGGCCAGGTGACTTCTTCCAGGTCACACAGCTAGGAGAGGGTGAGGGCGCCCCAGCACACCTGCGCCCCCTCGTGCCCCTGAAGTCCCCGTGGCAAAGACAGATAACTAATGTGAGCTCCAACTTCAGGAAAGTGTAGGTGGCTTTATGCAAAAGCAAAAGCAAAAAACAGAAACCAAAAATCTGTCATCGTTTCTGCAAGTGTGGAGGCAGTTATGCCCATTAGCAGCAGGCCTCCTTCCTAAACAGAATATTCCTCGTGTCAACTGTATCATTTAATCTTATTACCCTCCTGTGCCCCAGCTGCTTTGTTTCAACCCCCCACAGTTCTGTTGTGCAGATTAGTTATATCTATACACATAGAACCCATTTTACTGCATTTTTCTATGAGAGAGGTGAAAAAAAAAAGCCCTCTACTAAGTAAGTAGGGATGTTTTTGTGCACATGGGGAATCTACATGTCTACACTTAGCTTCCAATCGCATCCCCATGAAAGCAGAAGTTGTCTTCTGGGGCATCAGCAGGGACTCTGTCAGGGCCAGGGTGCCTGAAGCAGGGCCTCTGGCTGTGCCTGCCCTCTCCCTTCTGGGCAAGGGGCTGTGTCCTGGTATGCGGCTCCACTGATGACCAGGTACAGAGCCCAGAAAAGGTAGCAGGGTCGGCCAAGAACCGCACATAACTTTGTGGCCATTATTTTAAAATTATATATGTTAGGGATATTTTTTTTTTCCTCCACTAGAAAAACATAAATTAGAAACTTTATTGAGAAATCTTTTTTTCCCCACTCATCAGACTGGCAAAGATGAAAAAGCTTGATCACCACCGTGTGTTGGCAAAAGTATGGAGAAGCAGGCAGTCACGTTGCAGATGTGAGAGTGAAGTAGAATTTACCATCGAGGACAATTCCTGATACCTATCAAAATAACAAAGGCACATATCCTCTGAGTCAGCAAGTCCGCATTTAAGAATTTATCTCACAATGTGCATGAGAAATGGCATGGCTATCCAAGCTTGTTCCTTTCAGCATTGTTTCTAATAACAAAAGATTGGGGTGAAAAGTATAAATGTTCATTAATAAAGGACTGATAAATCATGACCTATCCATAAAATGAAATCCTATGAAGATTAAAAAAAGGCTTGAGAAAGTTCTTTATATTTTCAAGGAATGATCGACATAATATATGATGTGCGAAATCAAAAAAGCAAAATGCAACATAACTTATGCTACCATTTCTATTAAAAAGGGGGAGGGAAACGGACTTTGGCCCAGTGGTTAGGGCATCCGTCTACCATATGGGAGGTCCGCGGTTCAAACCCCGGGCCTCCTTGACCCGTGTGCAGCTGGCCCATGCGCAGTGCTGATGCGCGCAAGGAGTGCCCTGCCACGCAGGGGTGTCCCCCGCGTGGGGGAGCCCCACGCGCAAGGAGTGCGCCCGTGAGGAAAGCCGCCCAGCGTGAAAAGAAAGAGCAGCCTGCCCAGGAATGGCGCCGCACACACTTCCCGTGCCGCTGACGACAACAGAAGCGGACAAAGAAACAAGACGCAGCAAATAGACACCAAGAACAGACAACCAGGGGAGGGGGGGAAATTAAATAAATAAATAAATCTTTAAAAAAATAAAAATAAAAAGGAGGAAATTATATATAGTTATATGTATATAAATAGATACATATAATTGCTCGTATAAGTATAAAATATCTCTGAAAAGGTCTACCAAAACCCGACACACCTGGTTGTATCTTATGAGAGAAACTGGGAGCTGAAGGGTAGAATACAAAGAGAAACTTTTCACTAATAATAATTGTGTGCTTTTTGAATTTTGAATCAAGTAAATATAGTACCCATGTCAGCTTTTTAAAATCTTTCATCACTTGAAGTTTTGCCACCAGGAGTGACTAAGTTTCTCTCCCCACTAATCTCATTCAGAGATAAAATGATCAACTTTCTCATGCATTCATGGTGGGAAGCAAAACGCTCAATAGATGCTTTCAACTCTATTTCTTCTCATTTATCTAAAAAGTAAGACTTTAGTACACAAAACTCTACCAGACGTGCTGCTAGTGTGGGGAAAATGATGAGTTAGAAAATTCCTTAGAATTTTATTGGCAGTGACATCTAGCTAGAATTTTTAACTAACTTTTCCAAAGTTACATTCATTCAGAAATGAAAAAAGAACGCCAATCTTACTCCCAAAGGGGAAGCTTCAGCACACGGACTTGAGTACTGAGGAAGCAATTCCATGGGAATTCCATGAGGTCATTTTGTTTTGTTCCCAAAACAGGCCCCTTTTAAAAATGTGTTATTTATATTTACTTATACCACCACTTCATTCCACAGGAGATGTGAACAAATCCAAAAGAAAGGCACAGTGTCAATTTAAATAAATATTTAGAAGTATAAAATAGGATCCAAGGAAAAATTCACACACGGAAGAGTAAACACACTCTTGGGCAACAAATAAACTCTGAGTATCCCGGTAGCCCTGTGCCCCCACCAATTACGTAATGACCACTTTCAGAAGGGGCTGATAGTTCCTCCAGAGAAGTAAAATGTTCCGAGCATGAAATTCAAAAGGAAAACAAATCACTTATGTTGCAGATCAAGACGGCTGAATGGAAAATAGTATCTTGTTGAAAGAACTGTAAGAAATTTTATATGGTTATTTTCCATAGTAGCTTTGAATAAAAACCAAAAGTATTTGTGGAAAAGTCTGAGGCTTTTATGGACCCAGAGAAGACCGTGTCCTTGGAAGTAACCCATTCCTGTGGATGTAAATCTAGCGTAGGTGGGACTGTCCTTTTTTTGGTACCAGGGCTGGAGATTGAACCCGCGACCTCATATGTGGGAAGGTGGCGCACAACCACTGGGTGCCCGAGTTGGTTTTTTTGTTGGTTTGCTTGTTGTTTGTTTTTGTCTCTTAGGAGGTACGGGAGCTGGACCCGGGACCTCACCTGTGGGAAGCAGGTGCTGACCCGCTTGAGCCACAGCCGCTCCCACGGCCAGCCTCTTGGTTAGCTTATTTCAGTGGGCATGGCCCGGGGTGGGTCTTAGTCAGCAGTCCTGTGACATGGATCGGATACACAGAGAGTCAGAAGAGAACTCCCCACCCCCAGAAAAGCAGGGAGAAAAGCCACAGGACCAGAGAGAAACTCACCGACGCTGAGGGGCCCGAGGAGAAGGGGGCCACCACATGCCCTCCCATGTCACAGGGGGTCCGGGATCGCCGCAGCGGGTCTTAGGGAAGAAAGCATGGCCTGATACCTTAGTTTGGCCATTTTCTGGCCCCAGAACTGTTTAAGATTTTTAAGCTAATAAATCCCACTGTAAAGGTCAACCCATTTCTGGTATATTGTTTTCAGCAGCTTGCACAGGAAAAGAGCATTGCAATAAAATTCAGCTGATGAAGATATCCGCTGAGTCAGGGATTGGGCGGGCTGTGCCTTATAACAGCAAAATGGAATCAAGGGTTGACGGCCTGGAAAGAGAGGGGTGTTTGGACAGCAGGTTCTTCAGATGCGCTTCCAAAAGTAAGATCTGTTCATAGTAAAAATTCTAACATCTCTGCAAACCCCTTGCGTCAGAGACACACTTTATGCAGAATTCCAGAAATCTCCTATTCAACCCATCACTTGAGAGGTGCAGAAAAATTGTTAGAAGTTGTAGACTCTAACAAAGACTCAGAATGCTGGAGTTTTATGATACTGTTGATGACTTTTTTACTCTTTAGGTGGAGAGAAAATGTGTGTTACAAATAGCTCATGACTTTTCATCCTTGTATCCCAAGATGGTGACACACGAGGTCATAGACACACACTAACGAGCTGTAGCCATGACGGCAAAGCAAGAAAATCAGAGAATGGTTCTGATTCATTTACAAATCACTCCGCATTCCTGATTGGCCAGTTTTCCTAGTGGGCTTGGGGCTCAGCCAGGCTGCCCTCCTGTTCCAGAGGGACAACTGTCCTCGCAGGGATGCTCTCAAATTTGCAAACTAAGTTTGCCAAGAAATGAGTTCCTTGTGGCAAGTTCAGAACAGTAACATTAATAAGGAAATATAACATCCTTTTATCAAAATGACCCAAGGACATCGGAGAAACTCTCATCTCCACACTCTATAGAAGGCATGGTCAACAGTCCTTCGATTCCAATGAAAGACTCTGTAGAAGGAACTGGTCTCAGAGCATGAAGCCACAGTTATTTCAACTCACACACAAACATTCTGTAATTATGCTGTGGGCCTCCTCATATTAGGAAGAAATTAAGAAAAATAGAGCCCCACTAGTTTGTTCCGCAACCACTTTGAAAATGTTTACTGAGCTTAAAATGCCACAACTGAAGAAAAGACTGGTCTGTGTCATCCACGCATGACAGTGAATCATAACTGTGTCACACTCGTACTTGGTTAGGCTTTGCTCACACAGACGGAGCCTGCCCTTAAAGGAGGATGTGTTTCCCATTTCGACATAGTTATTGCTTTGTGACAATTATTAATAACAAGCCTGTGGCTTTCAGGTCACACACCTTTGAGACGATCGCCGACTACGTAGACTTTTTAAGTTGGCTTTGACCTCGTTCCTCTGGCCTTGCTCTCCACCAGAGGCTGCTGGAGAGCTGAGAGCGGTCTTCCAACTTGCCCACCCGCCCCGGAACGCTGCAGGGTCCTGGGCCTAACGGGCCAGTAACCAGAGGCCAGGCTGGGACGGAGTTCAGGTTCCTTCCAGTCTCTCCCTTTTCGGCCTGGCTCCGTGGACGCTTATCCATGCTGCACTTTGGGATCCAACCCTCTACACGTTCAAAAAATATTTGCAAATCACCGAGAGGGAGGAAGATGCATAAGCTAAATGAACAACAGCAAGCAGTCCTCGCGCTGTCACATCAGCATTCCTCCCCGATTAGTCACTCTAGACTCGAGGGGGCAATGCAGGGAAACAGTGTCACCGTCACCCCGGCTCCAGGAGTGTGAGCTAGCACTGCTCGCCCAAAGTGCACTGAGGTTTGCCGGCACCGTGTGCTAGTGCCTGAGGAGCTACGGAAGGCCAGGCGGTCTGACCTTTGCGCATCTAGAACCCTGAGAGGGCAGGCTGCTAACCCAGCACCCTCACAGATGTATCTATTGTGGAGAAGTACACTTCTGATCTATTTTGGAGATCAAACAAAAATATGGCTAATCCCGACGAATCGACACATTTATTATCTGCCCTAGAAACTCACAGCTGCTTGTGAAACCAGGATGAGTTTCCTTTTTTTTAACTGCTCATCTCGTTTGTATTGTCTGCAGATCTTAAATAGGAGAAAAAATATAGGCTACCAATAAAATGAAATTTTATTATCTCTGAGCACACAGGTTAAAGTTAGGGGCTCTAGTTTTGTCAAATTGATTGGACCTGTCTGGATCTCAGTTTCACATTTCTAAAAGCACTTCTTCTGATGTGACGGAGTTGTGGTGAGGAGAAAACACAAGGCATTGTTATTCATGTGGTTATGATTTGTGTATTATCCCAAGCTTGGAATTACTGATATCATTCATGTCCCTTTGCCCTGTTCTATGAACTTGAGGCTATGGAAAGACTTGCTTCCCAAATAGACCTCCTGTCTGCCGAGGCCACCACCCTCCTCGGCTTAAGCGCTCCAGGCAGCTCAAAGAGTCGTCCAGTGACCTCGAATCCTTTCTGCTTATACTTCTCTATCTCTAAAAAAATGTTGGGTATGCATTCCCAGTGTTTATTTATAAATTATTTATAGCATTAGAGTACAGATATATTGAGTACACAATAAACTATATGCCAAAGTAGAAAGGATAAGACTTTGAAAAAATATATATTACCATATTTTCTTCCCACATCCACCAGGTGGTGACATGAAGATTTCTCTCTAAGAAGTTCAAAGACAAACTAAACTTTGCTTTTAATGTTACTTCCCAGAGTTACCCGTTTTAACAGTTTGGCATTGTAGATGGTTCTTCAACAGTTTTCCATTAAAATCCATGTGCCTGGAAGCAGTCCTTTAAATGCTAGTTTGGCTCATTCAAACCTTGCCCTCAGAAAGACACGGGTGGATTTTTTTAACCTTCTTTAATGATAAAATATAACACAGATACAGAAAACTGCATAAAACAAATTCATGGCTTGCTAAATATTATAAACATTCTTTAAACCACGACTTCGGTAAGAAATAGATTGTTGCCAAACACCCAAACTAAACATGACCCCTCATCCCTAAGAGTCATCACATTCTGATTTTTATGGTCGTCGCTTCTTTGATTTTACTTATAGTTTATCATCCGTGTGTCCATCCTAAACACTATAGTTTAGCTTTGCCTGTTTTTTTTTTTTTTAAAGATCCGTATTTCAAATCTCTTAATCTACATGCCCCCCGCCCTGGCCACCCTCTTTCCCTTTTTCTCCCTCTCTTCCTCTCTCTCTGCATGGGGTCATTTACCTGTGGAGTCTGCCACTGTCAGGATTTCGCTGATTGTGTCCCTCGTGTGCTCCCATCTCTTCTCTGTTTCCCGTTGGCTACAGGCCTGATCAGGGTCAAGGTGGATTTGGGCAGGGACGTCTGCATCATCCTGCTGTGTTCTTTCATCAGGAAGGAGCCAGAAACTGTCTGGCAGCTCACTTTTTTGTCATGGTAGCAGCCAGCAATGCTAAATGCCTACATTCATTCATTCTTTAGAGGGCACCAAAATAATGGTATTCTCGATTGTTCCTTCTTCATTTACTAGACGGAATACTTGTATAAGAAGCAGCTTCCCCTTTGTATCTATTTAATTACCCAATGAAACAGGTTAGGTAATGAAACAGGACAAACACTTGACTCACCAATTTTAATAAAGCAATGAGCTGTTCCCTTAGAATCCTGCAAAGATAAACAAATAGATGGGATTTTTAAAAATTATGGACTTGTATATTTAGATCCATTATGGTTATTATCAGATTGTTTCATCCTTACCTCTTCAAGTTGATTCTTGTGTCCTTGTCACATGACACTAGTAGTCTTTGAGTGCTTCCTTGATATCTAGGTAAGACAAGATGTTTCAGAATTATCTTGAACATTTCCTGCTCCAGACTTGGAAGTAACCATTTCTTAAAGCTGGGGTTTTTTTTTTAGTGGTAAATGGAACTTCTAGACCACAATCTAGATGCAATGTTAGGGTGCTTGTGGATATTGTGGTGGTCACTGTTTCTAGGACAGAACAATATGTCGGGAAGTAGATTTGGTTCAATGGATAGAATGTCCGCCTACCACATAGGAGGTCCAAGATTCAAACCCAGGGCCTCCTGACCCATGTGGTGAACTGGCCCATGCGCAGTGCTGATGCATGCAAAGAGTGCCGTGCCACTCAGGGTGTCCCCCATGTAGGGGAGCCCCACATGCAAGGAGTGAGCCCTGCAAGGAGAGCCTCCTTGTGTGAAAAAAGTGCAGCCTACCCAGCAATGGCGCCACACACACGGAGAGCTGACACAGCAAGATGACGCAACAAAACAGAGACACAGATTCCCAGTGCTGCTGACAAGAATGTAAGTGGACACAGAAGAACACAGAGAGCAGACACCTGGGGGGGAGGGGAGGTGGGGAAGGGGAGAGAAATAAAATAAAAATAATAAATAAATCTTTAAAAAAAGAATATAGCTATAATCTATGTTATCTATCTGTTCTCTATTGCAGTATCTATGACTAGACTATATATGACTTTTCCATACCTAGATACCTGGTTTACAAGGACAAAGGAGATGATAGAATTAGAATATCACATAGTTACTAATTTGCTTAACACACAGTCCATGCACATAATGGCCCCAGAATGCAATGCCATGAATACTAACTCCAGTAAGATTACTGAAAACAAATTTAAAATTGCTTGCATCTGCTATCCCCATTGTACTTTATCTGTATTATCTGAGTATATGGACATTACATGTTGTACTCTCTCACACAACCCTCATTTAGTCAAGTCCTGCTAGCATACACATGCTCACACACACACATATAAGCAACATGTTTGCCATGAATCCATACGTGAGTATCTCTCTAGCCATTGTAGTTGTCTAAAGCTTGTTCTCAAGCAGATATTGCAGGAAGGTCCTGCACAGCGACAAAATTTTTAATGCATCCTTTTCCTTGAAAGTCCTTGACTCATACTGTATTATCTTGAGTATCTTAAAATTGTCATTGAATTGTTTTGTCTGTCTAAGTCATTGTGGCCAAAAAGTCTGATAACAAATGTATTCTTTCACTTTTATAAGTAAACTTTTTTTTCCTGGATTCCCAAAGAATTTTTTCCCTTTAACATCAAGTAACTTTATTAGAATATGTCTTGGTACTATTATTCTTGGTCAGTTTTTGTGTATAACCATACAATAGGCAGTTTCAAATATATATATTTTTTTATTTCAAGAAAAAATTCTTGATTTCTTTTAATAGTTATTCTGTTTCTTGCTTTGGTTTTCTTCTTTAGGGATTCCCATTAAATATTTGCTGTGTCTTCTTTGCCTATCTCTAAATTTCTCACTTTGATCTTGAACCCTTCTTCTGTCTTTCCTTAACTTGTTTTTTTTTCTTTTAAATTTTTTTCTCTTTCACATTTTATTTTTCTTAAGCCATTATCTGTTGTGTTTATTCACTCTTACATTACATTCAGTATAGTCTGCATTTCTGAATTGATTTTATTTCTAACTTTTTCCTGAGTTCTTTCACCTTGTTTCCAAAGTTTTTAAACTCTCATTTTGTTTTTCTCTCATATCCTGCTTGATTTCTTTAAGGTTTTTAGCTCATGTTGAAATAGTAAGTAGTGGTTTTTATATGTTTTGTAGTCACGTCTTTCTGGCATGTTCACCATTGTCTCTAGGGATATTATTTAGTTCTTTGTTCTCTTTTTTCAAGTAGCTTCTTCATAGGGGATTTGACTTTGATTATTTTCTTTTACTCATTTTTATGTGAAATAGTTTTCCTAAACTTTTGGAAGGGGTCAGGATTTGGGAATGCTTGTCTAATTTCACAGTGCTAGAGCTCTAGAGCTCTCTCTCTCTGTCACTCTTGCTCTATCTTTTGTGTGTTTAGTATCTAAACTTACAGCAGCTTACTTTCTGAGATCTTCTGGTTCTGTTCTCCTCCATCATTTTCATCTGGACCCTCTCAATTAACATTATTTCCCCCAGAATGTTCTCCTCTGCGCAGTGTTTGGCAATGGAAATTTGATTGGTTAGTTTTGGACATTTATTGTGTTCCTCCAGACCCTATGCACTACCCTGATATTGGAGTGTGCAAATTTCTTCCAGTTTCAGCTGCTCTTCTCAAATTGAAGTTTTCTAGTCAACACCTGTTGGCTGTTTTTGGACTCTCAGATCATCAATGCCTCATTGCTTGCCTCTGCTGTGTAATACACAGTTGCTGGTACCGCACAGACCTATCACAGTCTGTGGCTTTCCTCACCTACTTGGCGTTTTGTGGTTCATGCAGGTACCTTTCCACCAAGGTTTGCTGAAGACTTGCCCCTGGGCTATTGGTTTTGCTTTACTTGGACCTATGTCTGTTTTTATGGGAGGATTGGGAAATACAAAATCTGTGAGCTTACCTTCCAGATTTAAATGAAAGATCCTAATAGGCACACACATGTGTGGTAGGCACTCCTTGTCAGCACAGAGAATGAAATGCTCAAACCAGTTGATAGAAGCTCCCTGAAAGGGGGACCTAGAGAAAGAAAAGGGAAATAGCAGGAGGCACCCAGCCTTTCTTGGTGGCCCATTATGTGCCACATATTTTGCTAATAGTTTCAAAGTCTGAGGCAGCCAGCTCCAGGGCAGGGGTCTTGAGGTAAGGGAGTCTTCTGCCTGGACTGTTTCTTTTGGAAGAGGTACTCCTACCCCAGCTACTTGCAGTCTGTGGGTTGGGGTCTTTGCCTCCCTGGCAACCACCTGGCCAGGAACGAGACTCTCTTTAGAGAGAGAGAGAGAGAGACATATAATGTAAATATTATGAGATTTTTATAAGAATGGTCACACGCAACTGTGGGGATGGGCAAATTCAAATTCAAATTCTGTAGGGCAGACTGCAAGCTGAGAATTCTGCCAAAGGTTTTTAATGAAT
Organism: Dasypus novemcinctus; assembly: GCF_030445035.2. Taxonomy (NCBI): domain Eukaryota; kingdom Metazoa; phylum Chordata; class Mammalia; order Cingulata; family Dasypodidae; genus Dasypus; species Dasypus novemcinctus. The sequence continues at coordinate 5,071,677 of NC_080701.1, read as the reverse complement.
GCCTCAGGAGGAGCTGGCTGGCTAAAGCAGAGATGGAAACTCCCTCCTCTGACTGCTGTAATCCTCCTCCTCCTTTTAAGGCCTTCAGCTGATTGGATGAGACTTCCCTCATTGCTGAGGACAATCCCCTCAGTTGATTGTAGATGTAACCAGCCATGGATGCAATTAACTCACTGATGATTTAGGTCCATGAAATGTCCTCACAGTAACAATCAGGCCAGTTCTTGCTTGACCAAAACAATTGGGCATCATCCCCTGATCAAGTTGACACATGAACTTAACTGGAAGCAAACAAAAATAGTTATTAGACATAATTAGAAAACTGAATTCACCATATCAACAATTTCTAAAAATTGATGAAATCCTAATGGAAGAAATCTTAAAACATAAATATATAACTATGCTGTGTTAGTTTTTAGAAAGATGAAGTAAAGGTAAATTCAACCAAAATCAGATTCCTTTACAGGCATATTAAACTGGATGAAACAAAAATTTGAAAAGCCTAATCTTGATAAGACTTAGGGGTGAGCAAGAAGGTATATTTTGTATGTTAACAATAGAAACATAAATGTAACATGTTTCTGGAGGATACTTTGTATAAACATGCCCTTTCACCCACTATGCTTATGTAAGCCATCCTGAGGGTGGAGAACCTACTTACAGCAATTTTAATTGTAGAATTACATACAATGTGGTAAATTTGCATTAGTTAGAACATCCAAATATTTACATGTTGAAGTGAACCATCATATATAGCCATGAACCATTTAAATTGCAAATAAGAGGAATACATGGAAATGTTATTTAGAAATATATGAATTTTATTGACCTAAGATCAGAAATGGATTTTAATTGATATAATAGTGTAATCCAAAGTTCATTAGATATTTTAAAATAGAAAATGTGAACAATTTCAATACTAGTGTCTAACATTTATAGAACTCTTACTTTGTGCCAGGCACTGTTCTAAGTTCTTTTACTGTACTAATTTTATTTTTACATGTACTAATTTTTTCTTTTTACCTTGAGGTAGTTACTATTTTTAATTTCCATTTTTGGGGATGGACATTAAGGAGATTGAGGCAAAGATTGTCGCTCAGGCTTACACCACTTAGCTTAACTTTTGTAAGCTGGCAGTTTCTCTCACTTTAAGGGCTAAACTGCTTCTTGCTGATTGCTTTCATTGGCTCCCTCCATATCTTGTCTGTATCCCCACGTTTTTCTCTAGTGTGAATAAAGGAAAGGACAAACTGAAAATCTCGAGAGAATTCCAAGAATTCAAAACAATCAACTACTGAATACAGACTCTGAAAGGGGAAAATAGAACTATACGAATGAAAGTTCATTTAGGGAGATAAAAATAATAACGAGATAGTAAACATAGTCTGAGATTTTCAAAAGGAGAGCAATTTCCACAGCCACCTCTTGTACCCCACATACACTGTCGTCTCCTTCTCCTTGACTCAACAACTCACAAAGACACGCCTACAGCGCCCCAGCTCATTCTAAGGCTTTGAGAAAATCAAGCGGCTGCCTCTTTAAAAGGTCACAATCCCTGGAAAACATGCCTTGTGAAAAAAAAGGACTGGCCGTTTCATTTCTCCGGCAATGGACTAACAAATGCATTGCTGTGAATGGCGAAATTGTCCAGATCAGATTGACTCCAAACCTTCTGAGGCTGCCTGTTCTCCCAAAGGCTACCTGCCAGGATTCTTTGTTGATGCTTCATCTAGTTACCCCCTGTCTTTCATTCAGAGACCAAAGGGAACAAGAAACTTTCAAACTTTTAAAAAACCTTGTTCATTGTTGAAGTGTCTTCTCTTTAGTGTCCTGGGTAGAAAGGTAAACCAAGGAAAGGAAATAAAGTTAATTCAACTGTAGGCTCCTGGAGCGAGTGCAAGTAGTGATGTGTACATAGTATCTGCATGCAGGTGATAAAGCCCTTTGGATCCTGAAAATAACTTTCAAAATGAACCCAACGGCCATAAAGCAAAGACTTAAAAGGTTTCATCATTAGCCTAATTGTAATTCACTTGATCCTTCAACGTAACAAAATCCTTTTACCTACTTTCTCAAGCCATTATTCCTTACATCCAGCGTATTGGTTTGTCTATCATTAAATATTCATCGTCTACAATGCTTTTTGGAAGGCAAACACAGCAGTCATTTATATTGATTCCTGAGGTGTCCTTAGGAAAAGCTTTCAGTTGGTTCAATAGTTTTGAATGATACTTAGGTTTACGTCATGATTAGCAAATTTACTTCTTCCTCTCTGTTTCAAAACGAGAATATTAGCTGGTCTCTATTCTCATTATTAATGAAGACTTCAAATGAAATGAATTCTGAACTTTAACTGAACTATATCTACTTAGAAATATAGTAAAAGAGGAAACAAGACAACTTGGCATGCTTTTACCAGACAGGATTTTAATTCCTTTAAAATGAAGTTTATGCAACAGTGAGGGATGGTGCCTTGGATGAGAGCTGTAGCTAATGGTTTCAGGTTTATTTTGCCTTCTGTGGGGAAAGAAGTACCTATTTTGTTTAATTGAGAAGGCCCTTTATCAAGGTTTCCTTGCTAAACCCTGAACTTGTGATTTATATAGTTCTTCCAAGCAGCCTCAGACTTTTTACAGAACAGAGATCACAGATTTAACCAGGTTCTTAGGATAGCTGTCCTCAGTTGTTACTGTGGATAAAGCAGATTTAAATAAGAGTGTCCCCTGCAGTCCCATGTATATTAATTGTATAGTCAATGTGACAAATATTTAAGAGGTGCCAATTATGTTATGGAAAATGCATTGATGCACATGAAAATTATTTACCTTTTTTAATAAGCTAATCCAAAATTATTTTCTAAACAGATACTATGTTCTTCACTATGTGCTTTACTATGTGCAGATGCTCTAAAATACCTACTGCGTAGAGCATAAAAATATCAAATGTAGTTTCTGCCTAAAGGAACTAACAGCTAATAATGAATTGAAATACATATAAAATATTTTCTCCCATTTCATGTTTTAGTTGGCTAATCTATTATTGAGACTCCACATATCCATTTTCTTGCTCTCACGGTGATCTGAAATGTAATTATCCTGTGAAATATCCTTTCCTTTCCTCTTTATCACCACAATTCCCTTAAGAATGTCAAACAATTATATTAATGTAGAGCTTTGCCCTTGATGTGCATTTTACTGAACTGGTCATTCGGCCACTGTGACAAAAGGAGTAGCCAGCACAGCAGGTAGATTCAGTCCAGGCGAGTCGTCTGTGGGTCTCAAAAGCCCCCTCCTTCCCTGCTTCAGGAGCTCGCTGGGTGCTACGAGGTCAGGTTATCTGTAGCGATGAAACAAGCCTGCTTTTCAGAGCTTTCTTGGCTGCAGTGAAGAGAAAAGCCCCTTTCAATGGTGTTTGCCTGGAGTTTCCCTCTGGTAGGGGCAGAGTAGGTTGGTGCTCAGCAGGTAGCAATTATACACTATAAAAAACACAAAGAACGCCTCTCTGAAGGTTCTGGAGACTGCAGGAAAGGCAGGCAGAACCTGGAAGGGGGTCAGCCTGTGGGAGAAAGGAACGGTTTGTGTGGTCAGTTCAGCCCTACTGCCCAGTCCTGCAGCGCAGAAGCTGCAGCTCAAGCACAGAACAGTCTTCCTGGCTCAGCAGGTAACAGGGGAGGGTTTGGAACGCCAGTGTGGGTGGAAGTGAGGGAGAAATCCCAGGAGTGTTCACAGACAGGGCAGTCTCTAAATCTACGTGTAAACTCCCAACTGGATCCTGCTGCCCTTTGAACTGGGGCGTGGAGGGGAGGCCTCCAAGGAGCCCAGCCGCAGCTGGAAGCCTGGAAACCCAAGGGAAGGTTCCAGCCGCTGCCCCTGCAAAGGGAGGTGGAGTTTAGAGTTGAGTCTATCAAGGTTAACTGCCTGTAAGACAAGAATCAACCCACCACAGAGGAATATAACAATCTATATAGTCTCTACAGTGTATCATCAAATTGCACACCATGTGATTAGAAAATACTACCCATGCAAAGAAACAGCGTGTTTCTTGGCCTGTAGTCAAGGAAAAAAATCATTCAGTAGAAACCAACTCCAAGATGTCCCAGATGTTGGAATGAGAAAAGATCTTTAAAGCCGTATTATAAATATATTTGAGAACATAGATAATATCACTGGTGAAATGGAAACAGTGAAAAATAATCAAATGCGATTCTCAAACTGAAAATTATAATAGTTGAAATTAAAAGGGCTTAGTAACACATTGGAAACAGAAGAAGATTCGGGAATTTGAAGATAGATCAATAGACATTGTCCAATCTATAAAACAGAGGAGAAAGAATTTTTTTAAGGTGAAAAAAAAAGTCTCAAGGAGCTGTGAAAAACTGCCAAGCATCTAATACATATATTTAAAGTCCCAGAAGCAGAGGAGGTAGATAATGGGATAGAAAAAGTATTTGAAATAATAATGGCCAAAAAATTTCCAAAATTTGCTGAAAACAAATATACAGAAAAAATTTTTTCAGCAAGCCTAAAGTAGAGAAAAAAATAAAAACCACAGCTACAATTTTCATAGAATTCCACATCCAGTGAAATTTTCCTTAAAAAATGAAGGACAAATACAGATATTAATGAAAACTGAGAGAATTTAATAGCAGATTTGTGTGACAAGAAAAGCTGAAAAAGATTCTTTGAGGTGAAGGGAAATGATACCGGATGGTAATTTGGATCTACAATAATGAATAAAAGCACCAGAAAAGGTAAACATGGTAAAATACAAAAGACTACATTTGTTTTCTCTTAATTACTTTAAAAGACGTATGAATGCTTAAAGGAAAAATTGTAACATTATACTATGGGGTTTACAGATGTAATATATATGATAAAAAAACATAAAGGATGGGGTTAAATAAAAATGTCATTGCAAAATATATTATAATGAAGCAATATAATATAAGCTCTAAGTAGATAATGCTGAAGTTAAAGATGCATATTGTAGACCTTAAGCCACTACTAAGAAGTGATACAAAGAGGAAAAACTAAAGAGTGAATAAAAGAATTGAAATGGAATATTAAAAACAACTGAGTAACATAAAAGTAGGCACAAAAAGAGGAACAGAAAATTAAATATCAGAATGGACAAATAGGAAACAAATAGAAAAATGGTAGATCTAAATCCAACCATACTTCTAACTACATTAGATTGAATTGAAAGGTAGAGTGGTCAGGATGGATAAAAGAGCAAGACCCAGCAAATGCTACCCATAAGAGAGATACTCTTGGGAAGTGGACGTGTCTCAAGTGATAAGGCCTCCCCTACCATATGGGAGGACCGGGGTTTAATACCTGGGTCCTCCTGGTGAAAAAGAAGAAGAGAAAGCGTGTCTGCACAGCAAAACAGTGCCCACGTGGCAAGCCGAGTGCCTGTGTAGCAAACCAAGAGCCCACGTGGTGAGCCAAGTGCCCATGCGGCAAGCCGAGTGCTCACGTGAAGAGCCAAAGAGCCCATATGGTGAGCCGAGTGCCCACGTGGTGAGCCAAGTGCCCACGTAGTGAGCTGAGTGCCCACGTGGTGAGCCAAGAGCCCACATGGTGAGCCAAATGCGAGCCGAGTGCCCATGGGGTGAGCTGAGTGCCCACATGGTGAGCCGAGTGCCCATGTGGCGAGCTGAGTACCCACACAGTGAGCTGAGTGACCACGTGGCAAGCCAACTGCCCATGTGGCAAGCTGAGTGCCCACATGGTGAGCCGAGTGCCCACGTGGCGAGCTGAGTGCCCACGTGGTGAGCCAAGAGCCCACATGGTGAGCCAAATGCGAGCCGAGTGCCCATGGGGTGAGCTGAGTGCCCACATGGTGAGCTGAGTGCCCACATGGTGAGCCGAGTGCCCATGTGGCGAGCTGGGTGCCCATGTGGCGAGCCGAGTGCCCGTGTGGCAAACCGAGTGCCCACACGGGAGCTGAGTGCCCATGCAAGTGCCCGCACGGAGAACTAACACAGCAAGATGACACAACAAAGAGAGACACAGATTCCCATGCTGCTGATAAGGGTAGAAGCAGTCACAGAAGAACACACAGAGAATGAACACAGAGAGCAGACAACTGGGGGGGGGAGGGGAGAGAAATAAAAATATGTGGGTAGAGAGTATAGATAAAGGCAATGATAGCTATAAATACAGAAACAAACACAGCTGTGTATATGTGTGTGTGTACGTGTGTGTAGCTGTTTACGTATCTGTGTATAATTTCCTAGATCTGCTCTGCCCACTCAGAAGGCCTAGAAGGTCACTAGCAAGTGGCACACCTGCTACCCAGCGCATTTTTTCTAAATACCTGGGTTTCTTAGAAAAATGCCGATTCCAAGGCTGGGGTAGGGAAAATGCAAGATGAACCCAGAACATATTGTATCTGTAAGGATACCCAAAATATGCCCGGCTTATACCAAAAGGACAGGGAGTTAGCTTGCAAGGGATCCCACTGACCAAACCTGTGACAAATTGAACATTAATATAAAAAATGATAGTCATGGGCTATAAGCCATTGAATCGAATTAGAACCCATGAGCCCATACTAATGAGACAGAGAGAGAGAGGAAGTGAAAGGAAGAAAGAAAAAGACAGGAAAATGCTTTCTACTGTGCCAGCTAATGAATACGGAGACGGTGATGGAGTCAGGCGTTCATCAGTGGATGCGGTGAAAAGAATTTGATGAGGAAAGGATATTTACAGAGTTTCCAAGTTTCTCCTCACAAATTTCTTACTTGTTAAAAGGAAAAAGCATGTCAGTGATGAAACCGGGTATAAATACCTTCACCAAGTGATCAAAACTATCACCAATGCTGAGACAAACCAACATCTTGTGACTCCCGATTTGATGCTGTGAGCAGAACACAGCAGCCTTTTTGCTGTGTTTCTGCCAAATGTGCAAACCTGAATTATGAAGGGACATTAGACAAACCCAAACCGGCGGGCATTCCACACAATACTTTTCAAAAGCGTCAAGGTCAGGGAGGGCCGAGAAGGACCCAGGAACCGCTCCCGGCACCGAGGTCTAAGAAGAAATGACATTTAAATACGAGTATCATTGGGCTGGATCCTTGACTAGGAGAAAAAAATAGCTACAGAAAACAGGACTGGGATATTAAGAAATTTGAACACAGGCTGTGGTTTAGATAATGGTATTTTATCAACGTTAAAATTTTTACTTAGTAAGTTTTACTGTGGTTATGGAGGAGAATGTATTCTTAGGAAATATGCACAAGTATTTGAGAGAAAGGGGCATATTACACTCAGTGTGTGCATGTGTGTGTGTGAGGAAGAGAGGCAGAAAGCAAATGAAAATTTTAATTGGTGAATTGAGGTAAAGAGAATACAGAGGTTTCTGGTTCTATTCTTGAAATTCTTCTATAAGTGTGAAATTATAACAGAATATAAAGTTATGCAAAGGGATCATCTAAAATTACGTAACTTTCAGATATATGTAACTTAATCTTAGAGCTAGACGATAGGCAAAACTTCACTGTAGCCACAACTCAGATTTTAAAAAGCAGAAACTTTTAACTTCAAAAGGGAAAATTTTCATAGATTACATTTACAACCATGTGTACTCATTTTAATACCCATAATCTTTTTTTTTGTTCATTTTCTTTTTTTTTTTTAAGATTTATTTATTTTTATTTATTTCTCTGCCCTTCCCACCCACCCACCACCCCCCCGCCCCGGTTGTCTGTGTCTATTTGCTGCGTCTTCTTTGTCTGCTTCTGTTGTTGTTAGCCGCATGGGAATCTGTATTTCTTTTTGTTGCGTCATCTTGCTGTGTCAGCTCTCCGTGTGTGCAGCACCATTCCTGGGCAGGCTGCACTTTCTTTCGCGCTGGGTGGCTCTCCTTACGGGGCGCACTCCTTGCGTGTGGGGCTCCCCTACACGGGGGACACCCCTGCGTGGCACGGCACTCCTTGCGCGCATCAGCACTGCATGTGTGTCAGCTCCACACGAATACTCATAATCTTAATTCCGCATTTTACTTCCATTTTATCTCCTATGTTTCCTGCTGGAAAACATATGGCTTTTTGTGAGTTGAAATGCAAAAATTGTTTTTCTTCCATTTCACCCTTTTTATTGACTCTTCTAGTTTCTTCTTGTCGCTATAACCACATTTAGAGGCTACAATTACCACAACTTAGAGGCTTGCAGCCACCCTCGTGTTGTCTCTTACAGTGCTGGAGGTCAGAAGACGACGGTGAGTGCAAAGGGACCAAAGCACGGGGTCAGCAGAGCCAGGCCCCTCGGGAGGCGCCTGGGAGACCTGCCCCTTGGCACTCGCGCCCGCAAGGCTGCTGGCACGCCTTGGCTCTCAGCCCTGCTTCACGGCATTGCCTTCTCCTCCCCTGGAGCCTTCTACCCATTAGGGCGTTTGTGATGACATCTAGCGTGCACCAGGGTGGTCCAGGAGGGCCCCCCAGCTCCAGAGCCTCACCTGGCCACACCTGCAAGCCTCTTTTGCCACCTGCTCCGACAGTTGCAGGTTCTGGGTGAGGACGTGGACGTTTGGTAGAACCGATATTCAGCCTTCACATTGACCCTGCCCTCTCTTCACTCTCTGTCCACCCAAAGGACTAAATGAAACCTTTGGAATTATAACAATTTAGGCCTAAGCTTTTCCTCAAGACACATTTATATTTTATTTCTCATAAATTATAGTTTTCGAGAAAGCTACTGAAGCTAGATTTAGGATTAGCAGTCCATGATCTTCAATTTTAAGATCATTCCATTAGCAGAGTTCTATCTATTCGTAAGAAAGTCTCTGGATGCATCTGCGTGCTCTCTTGCAGAAGACGGTATTTTCCAAGGCGGCCACGTCTCCTGTCCACCTGCTCGGTGACAAGCTGGCCGTCCTCGCCTGACGATCTGGGTGGGGATAGAGCCCCTGGCCTTGAATCTGGGCAGGGCTGGGACCACAGCAGGTTCCTCCTGTGTGGCTGGGAGGCTGGTTACATAAACCAGTTCAGCTCCTGCCTGGTCCCATGGAGGCTGCACGTGGGGTTCCAGCCAAGAGCCAGCGTCACCTGCCAGCACCTGCATGAGAAGGCCCTAGAGGACAACTCCAGGCTCTGCCACCAGCTAATGGCAACCCCCCCACACTCCCTTGGAGCTGGAATGATAGGAAATAATAATAAAATTACTTGCAGTTGTTCTAAGCATGGAGTTTCAGAGTGATCCATTGCACAGTGATAGATAATCTGAATGTCCACCTACTCATGTAATGAAGATAGATAATACTTATGTTACCAGATCTAACTTAGGTTCTTGGCTATGCTGCAGAAATGAATTTCAAGAGCACGTCGGGTGAGTTAGGCCAGTAATTTATTTAAGTAATGAAGGAAGAGAAATGGAAGACAATACAGATCAGGTGTCCCAGGTAGAGAGGAAGGGGCTGAGAAGTGGTCAAGGGGGCTGATTTACAGGCTTCAGTTCCCCAGGATAGGTTATAAATGCCCTGGTTTTACTTGTGTGGTGTCCAAGCTGGGGAGAGGCAGCTGGAGCCCGGGTCCAGGGGGGAGAGAGCAAGGGAGCAAGAAAGCAAGAGAGCTCGCTCAGGCCTGCACCTGGCTTTTGAATTGTTCATTATCCCACCCCTTTGCTAATGGCAGGGGAAGAGTTCCAGCTATTGACTGTTGTGATTGCTTATTTCCCCCATCAATCTCCTAGGAGGGCCCAATGATAAAGTCCTTGGGGGATGTCTGGGCTTCTCCTGGCTTCCGGAGGAAGTCTTCTTCTGAGTGGCAGAATCTTGGGGCAGGTCTTCCAGCAGCATCTTGGGGTTGCTGATGTCCACGTGGACTTCTTGCCAGGTTCCAGATCCATCTACTGATTCCCTGTCTTACTAGCCTGCTTCACTTATACTTACATTTCACAACACATGGAATTTATTACCTATTTTAATAAACTAGAGGATATTATAAATGTCATTTTTTAACATCAATGAAAAGTAGCCAAGTAAATGCAAAGTGCTTTGTATGTTCTTCTTAGGTGATTATGGATGAAATAAAAGGAAATAATTCAAGTAAGAATGGAAAAAAACATTCCAAAGCTGCATGACCTACTGGTTAAAGTCATGATTTGCTTTGTTGTGTTTTTCCTCTCCTTTTTAGGCCCTTCGACCTTCAAAATTCCTCCACAAAACCTGGTCATCTTCCAGGACTCTCTATTTCAATGTACGTCATCATCCTCTATCCGAGTGCTCAAGCCAGAAACTTGGAATTGTCCTTGGCCTCCCTCTCCTCCTCACCCACATCCAATCAGTGGGTAAGTCCTGACCCTTTTGATTTCCAAGTAGCTTCTGGATCTTGTCCTTCTTATCTCCCCTGCCTCTATCTGAATTCAATGGAAGTCTAGTAACTGTTCTCCCCGAATCTCCCCAAATCTCTACTCCCTTCTAATTCACTTGGCATCAGAATACAAATCCGATTGTCACTTCCCTGCTTCCTTCTCAAATCTTCTCAATAATCCTAACGAAGAACAAATCTGAAACATGGTCCACATGACCCTGCATAAAATTGGACCCCTGCTGCCTCCCCCGCCCCACCCCCTTGATTCCAGCCACAATGGCCTTTGGCTAGTTCCACACTTCTTATCACCTCGGGGTCTGGCTGGCTCCACCTTTATCCCTGGAACATCCTTTTTTTAATTTTTTATTTTTTTAAGGGAAAAAGCATACATGTGTTTCCATCAAGATTCATATTTGCGATGTATTCGCTACAGTACAAGGTACGGGGAAATGTTAGTGCTTTGGGTTGAGAACCCACAGGCCAACTCTAAGCCCCTTGCAGTATCACAGTGGTGAAAGCCGCATGTGTTCTAATCCTAGGGTCTTTATGGCGTCCTTTTATTATTTTTTTTAAAACGAAAATTTTTTTTAAGATTTATTTTTATTTCTCTCCCCTTCCCACCCTCCCCGATGTCTGCGCTTTGTGTCCATTATGTTATGTGTTCTTCTGTGTCCACTCACATTCTTGTCATGCTGGACCAGGAATCTGTGTCTCTTTTTGTTGCGTCATCTTGCTGCGTCAGCTCTCCGTGTGTGCAGTGCCACTCCTGGGCGGGCTGCGTTTTTTTCACGCAGGGCGACTCTCCTTGCGGGGTTCACTCCTTATGCGTGGGGCTCCCCTACACGGGGGACACCCCTGCATGGCACAGCACTCCTTGTGGGCATCAGCACTGTGCCTGGGCCAGCTCACCACATGGGTTAGGAGGCCCGGGATTTGAACCCTGGACCCTCCATATAGCAGGTGGACGCTCTATCAGTTGAGCCACAACCACTTGCCTAAAACGAAATTTTTCATTGTCTTTTTTTTTTAAAGATACTTAGATCACACAAAATGTTACATTAAAAAATATGAGGTTCCCATATATCCCACTCCCCCCAACCCCACATCCTTTTCTTATCGACTTTTCTTAGTTAATAATGATTGAACATTCGGAGCTCAGCCACAAGGATTCCTCTCTCAGGGAAGTCTTAGCTAACCCCTGACCCAGGCCTCTGCACTTTTCCATCCATATGCATGCTGCATAAATAAAATATATGACAGGAAGAAAACTGAAGTTTTCGTGAGTTTTCATGTGATTTTCCATCACCACCACGACGGAAGAAATGTCTTGCCAGAAATCAGCTCGTTTTCACTGAGGATAGAAGAGATATTAATAGAAGAGGGCAATGAAGGAAGGGAGAGGTCAGGTAGTGTGGGAGCTTCTCAGGAAGTACTTTGGGAAAAACGGTTTTTGTCAGCCAGTAGCTGTGGAAAGTAATATGGAGAATGTCAGACACAGGAAAAGATGCTGGCCCGGCTCTGTGGGGCAGGAAGCCTGGACTCCCGCGGGGTATTTTCTGGAGAGGCTGCAAAAAAGATTTGGGTTATTTTTATTGGATATTTTCTGCTGGGCTAACCTGGTTACTATGGGTCACATGTACTGACTATAACTCAGTGACCGTCTCTCCTCAGTGCGCTCGCACGTGGCTTTACGGGGTCAGTGTCCTTCTCTGGTTTGCTCACGGCTGCAGCGCAGAGTTTGCACAATTAGGAGCAGATGCTCCATCGATAGGATGGATTAACGCATGTGCTGGGCCCATTTGCTGACCCTCTTCAGGCTTCCGTTCAGGATCCCCTTTATGTTTCTCGGCCTTATCGATAGAAAGAGCTCCAGCCACGGAGGAGAGAAGCCTTTACCTCCCAGAAGACGGGGTAGCCCGAAGCAGCCCGTGTCAGTTCTGACATCTCTCTGGCATTACTTTGAAGTTTCATGTCTCATCCTACAATCGCGTTTCATGTTGCACCTTAAAACTTGTTTAAGTTTTATATTCCACACCATTGTGTAGCAGTGTTTATTTCAAACTTAAAGACACTGTCTCTCAGCCCTTCCTCAGTCTCGTCGCCCCAGGGCGCCCCACGCCTCAAACCTGTTTGAGAAACCCCAGCAGGCATTGAATGACCTACAAGGCTCGACGTTTTATGGTTCCATGCGTCTACCCAATCAAACAGCTACCTTTACTAAATTCCTTTCAGGTAGGAGATTGAGGAGAACTTGTCTGCACTGAATAAATTGTCTGCCCTGTAGGGGATGGAGTTGTGATGACAAGTCATTCACACATTTAAAAAATCATTTATGAGGGGGTGTGCAGTGGAGACTTCCAGCATTACAGAAGAGCCCAGGGAGGATTGCGCCCTCCAGGCCTCAGTTTCCCCATTTGTAATGTGGGGTAAGAATGTCTCGTGAGGTGGTTATGAAGCTCAGTAAGAGAAACATGTACAAACAAAAGACAGTACTCTTAAATGAGACAGGACTTCCCAGTCTCAAGTTGAAGGCTGACAAGTGGGCGGAAACAAGTCGACCAGCTCCCACGGGAATGGAGTGCGGGAGAGACACGCCACAGCCATCTGGGGGGCTGAAAACAACATATCCCCGTGGGGCAGGCATCTCCTGTCAGGGAGACAGCTCTGAAAAGCAGATGACTGGAACTTGAATTCTAAGAATTGCTCCTTAGCCTCTGTGTTTAAAGGATAAGCCATTGGCATAATTTGGTTCGTATTTTGAAAACAGCTGGGAACATTTCACCACAGATGAAAGGGCTATTTCAAATACCTCGACTCTGTTAAAGAATATTAAAAGGAGATTTAAAGAAACTCGATAACTGCTTCCAGAAATCCAAGAGTCAGGGTTGCAATATTGCTTGAAGAGTAAAGAATGGTAATGTGATGGCACGTTTTTAGTCAAAAACAAAGTGGCATTATGCCAGGTGTGGGAAACCAGAATAGAAGTAAATTCAAAAAGGAGTGTCAATATAATTCTTGATGGGAGGCTAAAAGCAAGTGCCTCCCACACAATTTGAAATAAATTCCAGCATTAATGAATGAATAAGGTACGGTTCAAATTTTAGAGGGAACCTAAATCAGTTACATGGGATGAAACCTTACCATGTTTCCAAGGCTGAATTTTTGAACGTTGTGAGGGAGTAGAGTACCTGGTGATGATGACACTTCTATATATTTGGCCACTTAAATAGGATATCTGAAAATCGACTAACAAGAAATGACATTTTTAATCTACACTATTAGAATTTGTTTAAAGGTAGCATGCAAATGACAAAACAAATCCCTATTTCCAGAGCTTTGTATAAAATATATTCTATTAAGCAGAGCATAGAAAAAGCCATAGAACTTAATGTTAAAACCGTATATACATTACATGCTACTAAAGAGACTGCTTTTGAAAAGTGCATAACATAGGGTGCAAACTGGGTAGAAAAGACAGTGAAAAAGAATATATCTGTTAGTAAATGCATAAAAAACTCTGGAAGGACACAAAACAAGCTGGTATGTTGATGTGCCTCTGTGACATAGGGGTGAGGGGAGAAGGGTCTTTGTAAACCTGTCTGTATATTTTTTGGAATCAGGTAAGTGAGTCATGTGGTACCATGGACTGGTTCCCTGTGCCCTGGTTTCTGGAGCTTTGAGGGTCACGACGGCCACCCACCTCGCAGCACTGGGGGTAAGGTGGCCGTCTCCTCCCTGCCAGGCAGCCCCCAGCGTTAGCAGGCGTCAGGATCGCCTGCAGGGCGTCTTGAAAACAGCTCCCTGGGCCCGCCCGGAGTTTCTGACTCAGCAGCTCTGCAGCTCTGCCGCAGGGCCCGGGGATGCGCAGTTCAGACAAGCCCCCGCCCGCTGCAGCCGGTCCCCGGGGGCATCGCGCCAGCATGGCCGTTACAACGAGCCGCCGGTCCAGTGAAGCAGCTCTGCACACTGCAAAGCAAAACCTGGGGTGGCCAGAAGCCCTCCGATGATAGGAAACGTGAGTGAAACGACGCACCTCTCCAGCGCACCAGGAGCCCCCTGCCCGCAGGCGCGTGACTTGCCCGAGGTCTCCGGGCCATCCACAAACCAGCCTGGAGCTCCATCTGTCATGAACACTGAAACGACGCCCAAGACGCTGCTCCGCTGGCAAGAAGCTTCTCATCGGTTTAAACACGAGTTCCTTTTGACCGATGATCTGATTCATTTTTTGTGCTAATACGGAATGACATAGAAAATGTAATTCAAGAAGTTTTCCAACCAGTTTTAGTAGCCTTTGTATTTAATTCTCAGTAACTTTCACCCAGCTTGAGATCTGTGAGTATTCAAGGCACAGGGAACAAGTTTCACTGTTCACATAGTGAAGAGAGAACCCTTAAGATGCAGGTTTAAAGACCTACTCCACAGCTAAATATTGCACTAAAAGGAGCCTAACTAGTTTCACACTTACTCTTTGCTGAAACTGGGTATAATAATAACTACTCCATGATGGTATTAACAAAATCTAGCACACCAGTGTTCATCGTGGCATAATTCACTATTGTCAAAAGATGGAAGCTGGGAAGCGGACGTGGCTCAACTGATAGAGCGTCCGCCTACCACATGGAGGGTCCAGGGCCTCCTGACCTGTGTGATGAGCTGACCCCCATTCAGTGCTGCTGTGCACAAGGAGTGCCGTGCCATGCAGGGACGCCCCCACAGTGGGGTGCCCCACGTGCAAGGAGAGCACCCTACAAGGAGAGCCGCCCTGCGTGAAAGAAGCGCAGCCCACCAGGAGCGGCACCGCACACACGGAGAGCTGATGCAGCAAGATGATGCGACAAAAAAGAGACACGGTTTCCCCGTGCCGCCTGACAATGCATGTGGACACAGAAGAACACACAGCAAAAGGACACAGAGAGCAGACAATGGTGGGGGGAGGGGGGCAGGGAGAGAAATAAATAAAATAAATCTTAAAAAAAAAAAGATGGAAGCAACCCGAGTGTCCATCAACTGACAAATGAATAGACAAAATGTGGTATATACACACAGTGGAATACTATTCAGCTGAAAAAAGGAATGGAGTTCTGATATTTGTGATAACACAGTTGAACCTGGAACACATCGTTAAGTGAAAAAAGCCAGACACCAAAGAATAAATATTGTATTACCTAGTCAATATGAAATTATTAGAATAAGTAAACGTATAAAGTCAGAATTTAGAGTATCAGTTATCAGGTAACAAAGTGAAGGGAGAGAATAGGGAGTTAGGGCTTAAAATGTAGAGTTTCTGTTTAGAATGATGTAAAAGTTTTGCCAGGGGATGGGGTAGCAAAACATAATTAACAGAAATGAATTATATATTTCAATGTGGTTACGTTTTATATTTGTTACTAAAATAAATTTTTTTTTTAAATCCATGGAACCCTACATTAAACTTTGGTCTATAGCTAACAGTACAATTATAAAAATGAGCTTTTACCAGTTGTAACAAATGTACCACACCAATGCAAAGTGTTAATAATGGTGGTAAATGGGAATTATGTATTTTATGCATGATTATTCTATAAATTCACAACTTCTCTAATAAAAAAACAAAACTACTGTATTTTTTTAAAGATTTATTTATTTATTTCTCTCCCTCCTTCCCTCCCACCCCAGTTGTCTGTTCTCTGTGTCCATCTGCTGCATATTCTTCTTTGTCCGCTTCTGTTCTTATCAGCGGCATGGAAATCTGTTTCTTTTTGTTGCATCATCTTGTTGTGTCAGCTCTCCGTGTGTGCGGCGCCGTTCCTGGGAAGGCTGCACTTTCTTTCGCGCTGGGCAGCTCTCCTTACGGGGCACACTCCTTGCGCATGGGGCTCCCCTACACGGGGGACACCCCTGCGTGGCACGGCACTCCTTGCGCACATCAGCACTGCGCGTGGGCCAGCTCCACATGGGTCAAGGAGGCCTGGGGTTTGAACCTTGGACCTCCCATGTGGTAGGCGGAAGCCCTAACCACTGGGCCAAGTTCACTTCCCAAGTACTATTATTATCTCCATCTTCCAGATAAGAAAGCTGAAGTCCAGAGAGATGAAGAAACTTGTCCAAGGTTACCAGCCAGAAAGTGATAGAGCCTTGGATGTGAACTTCTATGACCTTCTGCAACAGCCAAGCTCTTCTGCCTCTCGTAAATGCTGGAGGTGAAGATAAACCTTTCTTCACCTCCAACCCTAATCTATCCTTAGAAGGAACCACAAAGAGCCTTCTGCATTTTATTTTTAAAATGTATTGCCCTGATATTGTTTTTTTATCAGTTAAGGAAAATATGTGTCTATATATGAGAGTGTCTTCTGGGCTTTAATTATTATTATTTTTCAAAGATTTCTTTTATTTATTTCTGTCCCCTTCCCCCCGCATTGTCCACTCTCTGTGTCCATTTGCTGTGTGTTCTTCTGCGGCCACTTGCATTGTCAAGCAGCGCTGGGAAACTGCACATCCTTTTTGTTGCGTCATCTTGCTGTGTCAGCTCTCCGTGTGGGCGGCTCCATTCCTGGGCAGGCTGCACTTTCTTTCATGCTGGGTGGCTCTCCTTATGGGGTGCACTCCTTGCGCGTGGGGCTCCCCTACGCGGGGGACACTCCTGCATGGCAGGGCACTCCTTGCGCGCATCAGCACTGCGCATGGGCCAGCTCCACACGGGTCAAGGAGGCCCAGGGTTTGAACCGCGGACCTCCCATGTGGTAGGCAGGTGCCCTAACCACTGGGCCAATTCCACTGCTCGGCTTTTATATTTTATACAATGTAGCACTATAGCAGAGGACGACTGTATAGACACCAGTTGCAAAAGAGAGACAGTGAATGCTTATTGAATATTACACTCTGCTAGTTCCTGGTAACTTTTTATATTTTATTACATAAATAATATATAAGAGAGAAGAAACATTTTATCTGAATAACACAGTTAGGTCAGAAATGTTTGCCGGGTATAGACATGGAACCAATTATCAAGGACGTCAGGCAATCCTAAGCACTTGCCGATGAAAACAAAAGCGCACTTGGGTCGCACAGGTCTTGACCTTGGACTTTGAGCAGCACGCGTCTACTGGGTGCTCTGACTTCCACGTGAGAGGACGCCTCCACGTGGGCTGCAGTTAATCAGATACGGGCGCTCGCGTGGGGCTGGGCAAGGCTCTCGAGCACCAACCACAGAAACCAGGTTGCTACACAGGGCCCAGGCAACGACCCTTTTCCGTGGCGTTACGGGCCACGCACCGGGGGACGTCTGGGGGGGCGTATGGACTAACTCGTGCGTGGTGTCGGTGCCGTGGGCTGAGAAGGCTTCCTCCAGGCACCTGGTGGGGAGATGCAGAGTCGTTGCCTCCCAACTGCCCCCACCCCAGCGCCCAGCTGACCACACGCCCTGGGCTGGGCCTCTTTTTAGGTCGTGGTTTTTCACTTTCTAAAATCCAGGTGAGGGATGTAGGATGACCGAATACCTGAAAGTAACTTGTTTCTCTCCCTGTTGCTAGGATACAAAGAAAAGAATTGTATGTAAATCAGAAGGTAATGAAATGCAACCCTCTCTTTGGGCCAAAATCCGCTTTTGGTGGTCAAGAATATCCTGTTGGGGAAACGGACTTTGGCCCAGTGGTTGGGGCGTCCGTCTACCATATGGGAGGTCCGCGGTTCAAACCCCGGGCCTCCTTGACCCGTGTGGAGCTGGCCCATGCGCAGTGCTGATGCGCGCAAGGAGTGCCGTGCCACGCAGGGGTGTCCCCCGCGTGGGGGGGCCCCACGCGCAAGGAGTGCGCCCGTGAGGAAAGCCGCCCAGCGTGAAGGGAGAGGGCAGCCTGCCCAGGAATGGCGCCGCCCACACTTCCTGTGCCGCTGAAGACAACAGAAGCGGACAAGGAAACAAGACGCAGCAAATAGACACCAAGAACAGACAACCAGGGGAGAGGGGGAAATTAAATAAAAAAAAAAAAAAAAGAATATCCTGTTGGAGCAATGAGGTATGAAAACCAGCTTCAACCAGTTGGCCGGACCTGCGCAGAGGCAGCCCCTTGCTGTCCTCACTTCAACTTGCTTAATTAACATAGTAAAATTCCCACCCAGGGTGGAGTTGTCTGCCCCTTCCTTGATCATGCAGTGTATGTGCAAGCGTGACTTTCTGAACATACAATCATACAATTATATAACCAGCTATGAGTATTCATCCATATGCATAAAAACTAATGCATAATCAAAGCAAATGCTAAGTAGTAACTTGGGTATTTAAACAAGAGTGCAACTGCAGCCCGGGGAGTCGGGTCTGAGTCACTGTGGACTGGCCTTGGCTCCTCACCTCTGCAGACGTAATCAATGTGAGTTTGCCTAACTCTCGCGTTGAAGTTTTCTTCATGCCATCTCTGGTTATCCATCAAGGCCCTGCTTTGAGGCCTAACACAGGCTCTGTAAATACATGGCACTTGCCTCAGGCCGGCTGGTGCCCGAGACCCCCCCCCCCCGAGCCCTGCCCGTGGGCCGGCGCTGCAGCCCGCCGCACCTCGGCCACCCGCACGCTGGCACGGGGCTGGCATCGCGGGCAGCAGCTGTCCCCGCGCTGGGCGCTGGCCCGGGCCTCTTGCTGCAGCGGCCCTGGGAGGAAAACTAGGATCAGCCCACAGGACTGCAACGGACAGAACGTGAGACACTGTCCCGGAGGTCACAGCGACCAAGGTGGAAAGTCAGACTTTGGGTGAAGTCTCTGCATGTCAATGGCATGTTGGTGTCTCACGTGCTCTAATCTGGAAAACGAGACTGGAACGAATCAAATGCCAGCGGTAAAGGTGGGGTTCGATCAGCTTCTGCTCCTGAGGTTCGAGGACCTATCCTGCTGGGGAGGCAGGAGGGAGAAGCTGAAAATCCTGCATCGCCGCCCTGCGAGGTTTCCACCAGGTGGGACACGAGAGGTAGAGAACATCCGTGAGCACCGACAACGCCGGGCGGGGGAGGCGCTCCCTAGGAGCCGGGGAGGCCGAGCCTTGCCTTGTCTAGGCTGACAGCACCTGGCGTGGACCGGCGTGTGCACGCGGGAGCACCATCTCGAGGTTGTGAATATCCCAGTGCTCCCCACGTAGAGGACAGCACGTTCTCCAGGTGCTCTGAGTTGTTGCTCCTCTGACGGAGCTGGGGCTTTGGCACCATCCCAGAGCTGGAAAAGATGGGAAGCGGACGTGGCTCAACTGATAGAGCATCTGCCTACCACACAGGAGGTCCAGGGTTCAAACCCCGGGCCTTCCGACCTGTGTGGTGAGCTGGCCCATGCGTAGTACTGATGCGGGCAAGGAGTGCCATGCCACATGGGGGTGTCCCCGCGTAGGGGAACCCCACGTGCAAGGAGTGCACCCCACAAGGTGAGCTGCCTCATGGGAAAATAGTGCAGCCCGCCCAGGAGTGGCGCCACACACATGGAGAGCTGACGCAGCAAGGTGATGCAACAAAGAGAGACACAGATTCCCTATGCCGCTGACAGGAATGCAAGTGGACACAGAAGAACACACAGTGAATGGACACAGAGAGCAGACAACTTGTGGAAGGGGGGAAGGGGAGAGAAATAAATAAAAAGTAAATCAAATAAATCTTTAAAAAAAACCAAAAAGGATAATTGCGGTAAAAAAAAA
This sequence comes from Dasypus novemcinctus, assembly GCF_030445035.2. Taxonomy (NCBI): domain Eukaryota; kingdom Metazoa; phylum Chordata; class Mammalia; order Cingulata; family Dasypodidae; genus Dasypus; species Dasypus novemcinctus. Next base: position 5,051,721 of record NC_080701.1, on the reverse strand, counting down.
ATTAAACAGAGGTGTCTCCCTCCGTCCCTGCAACTGGTGGTGACAGAGTCTTCGCAGCCTTTATCACTGGGGCCTTAGATCTGACTCAGCAAGTGCAAACGCCAAGGGGCCGAGGACCATTCAGAAGTGAATTGTACGGGCTTTTTTCCTATTAGAGCAACGGAAGCTTTCTAAAAGTGACTGACGAACGTGCAAGCCACCGAGTGCACACTTGGAATGGACTGTACGAGGCACAGGACTGTGAAACAGGGAGGCCAGCGGCGGAGGGTGGGCTGGGGCCAACGGGACAGGTAGGAGCGCGTTCTCTCCTGAACTATAACAAATGCATAAGACTAACACAGGGTGCTAGTAATCGGGGCGTCGGGGGAAAACCCACCAACTGTAAGCTATGGGCTATGGGTAGGTCGTAGTTTGTAACAAATGTTTCACAGCAACGCGGGGTGTTGGTGGTGGGTGATGTAGGGCCCCTGTGTGAGGATGTGTGTGTTTGTTTTGTAAGTTCACACTTTTACTGTATGCTTACTGCTGATGTATGTGCATGTAAGCATGATACACTTCAATAAATTTTTATTTTAAATAGTGAATTGTGGGAAGCAGACTTGGCTCAGTGGTTAGGGCGTCCGTCTACCATATGGGAGGTCTGCGGTTCAAACCCCGGGCCTCCTTGACCCGTGTGGAGCTGGCCCATGCGCAGTGCTGATGCGCGCAAGGAGTGCCCTGCCATGCAGGGGTGTCCCCCGCGTAGGGGAGCCCCACGTGCAAGGAGTGCGCCCCTTAAGGAGAGCCGCCCGGCGCGAAAGAAAGTACAGCGTGCCCAGGAATGGCGCTGCACACACAGAGAGCTGACACAGCAAGATGATGCAACAAAAAGAGACAGATTCCTGTGCCGCTGACAACAACAGAAGCAAACAAAGAACACGCAGCAAATAGACACAGAACAGAGAACAGACAACTGGGACAGGAGGGGGAAAGGGTAGAGAAATAAATAAAATAAATAAATCTTTTTTAAAAAAGTGGATTGTTAAAATGACCATAACAGGTGAATTAGAATTGGTCTCAGTAAACCTCATTTTTTCCTAGTTTACATAAAGCACTCATGTATATTGGCTACCTACCTATCGTTTAATGAGTGGAAATAAGAAAATTGAGATGGCTCTTCGCCCCTCCCTCCTCTGCTCCTGCTGCCCTTCCCCCTGGCTCCAGGACCCTCCTCCTCCTCTCTGTAGAGAGGCACTGCCCACGGGAGTCACGTGCACGGAGTCCAGAGCCAGGGGCCTGGCCGCGCCGCTCACGGCCCCCTCTCTCACGCTCGCTGCTCAGCCTCCCAGGGCCTGGCTTCTTCCTTCCCGGGATGGGGGTGAACTCAGGAAACCCCAGCTCAGCGGGTGTGCAGGACTGACTTGCACCCGGGACGGAGCACCTGGCGGCGGGCTGGCCCGAGGAGGCACGCGTGGCCTCAGCACTGGCCGGCCCTGCGGCTCTCCGGGGCCACGTGCCCCACCGATTTCCTCTTCTTTTATTTTAAACACATTTTTATTTTTAAAAGATACATAGATTACATAAAATGTTACATAAAAAAAATAGGAGGTTCCCATATGCCTCGCTCCCCACATGACGCACTTTTCCCATGTTAACTTCTTTCATTAGTGTGATACGTTCATTGCAATTGATGAACACATTTTGGAGCATGGCCACGAATTGTGGATTATGTTTACATTGTAGTTCACACTCTCTCCCACCCGGTTCTGTAGGTTATGGCAGGATATAGAATGTCCTGCACCTGTCCCTGCAATAACATTCAGGACAACTCCAAGTCCCCAAAATGCCCCCACATCACACCTCTTCTTCCTCCTCCCTGCCCTCAGCAACTCCCACGGCCACTGTCTCCACATCAATGATAGAATTTCTTCCATTGCCCAAATCACAATTAGTCTATAGTAAATTTCCTCTTCTTGATGCTGCTTCTCATTTGGTCTTAATGCTTCCTTCCATCTACATCGATGAGCTTTCTTCCTTCTTTCCTTCCTCCCTCGATCCCTCCTTCTCTTCCTTCCTTGGCATTTCCCAATATTTTTAGTCAAAATATTTTCTACGTGGGATGGAACGAGGATTTCTTACTGAAAGTTCTGGGTCGCCTTTTGTTAAGCCCTGATCCCAGCACCTTATTTAGATCAACAGTCATTACAGATGGAATTCAATTAAGTTAAAATGGGGCCCAGTGGAAAAGGATGGGTCCTTCACTCAAAGTGGCTGCTGTCCTCCTAAGAAAGCGCAGAAAGACACAGAAGGAGGAGGGAGAACATTGTGATGACCAAAGCAATGGGTGGCCTTCTCTGAAGGAGCTCACAGCTTATTGATATATTTTAACGATGGCCCCATATTGTCCCCAGTATTCCATAGATAGTTGAATAACTGCAAAGGAGTTACTACCTAGATCTTCTGTTCTAGATTCTAGATGTTCTACTTTACCCATAGAACTCAGGACCACATTTGATTGTTTTTGGCCACAATATCACCTTTTCTAACAATATTCTATCAGTTCTGTCCAACTGACTTTTTCTCTGCCTCCAGACAGATCTAACTAACACTCTACTCTTTGGAGTTTCCATCGCATGTTGTGTGGACTGCTAATGTAAGACACAAGACAAAGGTCTTCTAATAATTTTATTGTGTCCACCTCTTCCATTTGACTCTGAACTCCGTGCACGGATAGAACTGTGAATTTATCATCATTTTGTTCTGGAGACATTTGATACACAAAGCATGTGTGTCAAACACATGTTGAGTCAGTCCCTTGATATCCTGCTTCCTAGAGATAGTGGGAGTTACCCAAGGTCTCTGCGCCACAATGTCATGTGGAAATGATGGTAGACGAGGCGCGCAGAGGGGATTTAAGTCCACCACCCTTCCCAGAGGCAGGCCTACACCTAACCCATCCAGCTTAAGGGTGGTGTAACTGAGCCTAATGAACCCCAGGAAAAGGTTTTTTAAACCCAAAAGCATGGTCGAGTGTATGCCTTCCGTGTACCTCCCACTGCGCAGCCCTTGGAGACCTTACATGAGAGCAGAGAAGGAGAGGCGCGGCCGTGGCTCCGCGGTTGACCGCCTGCTTCGCGTGTCCGAGGTCCTGGGCTCCATCCGTGGTACCTCCTAAAAATAAAGGAAGAGCACTGAAGGAGAGCCAGGCAGAACCAACAACCTCCACCGCAGAACAATCAGCTTTAGAAGACACCAGGTACAGACGCGGCTTCAGTGAAACCTGACACTGGAAACTCTGTGTGGGTTCCGCAGCCCTGGCCTTTGAATGCCACCCAGCAGGCTGGAAGAGCCTGTATTTAGAGAACGAGCATGCGGGCCCAGGGATGGCAATGGGTTTGACCTGAAGCCAAGCCCGGGGGCCTAGAAGGTCACGGCTCTGGGTGTGCAGTTGGTGCTTTCTGTGTGCTGCTCTTACTCCCCAGTTGGTGTTTGGTAAATGCTCACAGCTGCTGTGCTGAACGCAGAGGAAGAGCTTCCTCGAGACCTTAAATTCTGTGGGGTTTTGTAAACTTGATATCCACTTCAAGCTCAGCTTCGGTAACGATACTTCCAAGTGGCAACTGATAGAAAATGCTGACATGAGGTCCCGATAACAAAGTCCCGTATGCAGTGAGCCCACAGGGGGCCCTGAGAAGGCGGGGGTCCGTGTCTTGGTGTGACTTTAGGGTGTATCCAGTTCAGCTTCTTTTTGTCCAGAAATCCCCATTGGTGAAGTGAGAGCTGAGGCTGTCTCCTGTTACTGAAGGGCATTACCTGAGAGGGAGGGGAAGAGAGTGCAGGCCTCACCTGCTGCACCCTGCAGGCAGTGGTGAGTCAGCTCCAGTGCAGGTGCAGGCAGAGCACCTGAGGGGCCCTGGCATCCCCCCCAGGGGTGCACGTGCAGGCAGAGCACCTGAGGGGCCCTGGCACCCCACCCCCCCAGGGGTGCACATGCAGGCAGAGCACCTGAGGGGCCCTGGCACTCCCTGGGGTGCAGAGGGTCCTCAGAGCCCGCTGAGGGTCCCAGCTAGGGGTGCACGCAGAGGGAGAGCAGTGGGTGCCTGGCCCAGGCCCTCTGGGAGCTGCCCTGAGGCCCCTGCGCAGCCTGATGGAAGGGGGACAGCTGGGGTGCGGCCAGAAGGCCCGGGTCGAGGGGCCATGCCCTGGGAAGGGGTCCGCGGGGAGGAGAGGAGAAAGTCGGGTTCGCCGGGGTCTGGCCCGGGAAGCAGCGTCTGACTGTGGCGTCTTCGCAGCTGCAGCGGTTCAGGGTCGGCAGAGACCTGCGCTCAGGGCTGCGCAGAGCCCGCCGGGGGCAGCGGGGCTGGGGGAGGGAGAAGCCAGGGCGGGGGCAGGAGCCGGGGGGAGGGGGCGGGCAGGAGCCGGGGATGGGCGGTGGAGGGGCAGGCAGGAGCAGGAGCAGGAGCCGGGGACCGGGCAGGGAGGAGGCGTAGGGGGGTGGGAAGGGGGCGGCCAGGCAGGACACGGGGTGGGCGGGGAGGAGCCCGGGGGGTGGGCAGGGAGGATGGGGGGCAGGAGCCGGGGGCGGTGGGGAAGCGGGGCGGGGCGGGGAGCCGGACGGCCAGGGCCCGCAGCAGAGGGCACGGGAGGCGCGGGGGGCGCGGGGCGCGGGGGCGCGGGGGTCGCGGGGCGCGGGGGTCGCGGGGCGCGGGGGGCGCGGGGGGCGCGGGGGGCGCGGGGGCCGCGGGGCGCAGCAGGCCCGTCCCCCCGCCTGGCCCGGCTCCGCGGCCGAGGGCGGGAAGTCGCTGTCCCGGAGCCCGGGCGCCGCGGGGGCTCTGCCGGCTCGGGTCCCTCCTGACCGCCGAGGCCGCCGCTTTTCTTTGTACACTTTAGGCAACCTGGGCAGAGTCGTTTACAAAGAAAATGACAGATGCGTCTTTTCAAATATTTAAATACTGAAGACCGGGTACGCCTTGGTCTTGAAGACTCCGGAAGGTTTTATTTATGGATGTTTGTTTTAAAAAAGAGAGAATAGCTGAAAATGGCCAAATAGACTGCCGCATACTTACAAAAATAGAAAGTTTTTTTTAGTTCCCGGCCTGCGTCCAGCAGGGGAAAGTTTTAGTCTCTGAAGAGCCTTTCAGGAAGCTTTGGGCGGTGGTGGCGGTGGTATGAAGAGCTGCAGTGGCCTCCCTAACTTCAGCTGAATTTAGTTTTCTTTGGGGGGAAAAAAAAGGTGATGAATGCGCCCTAGGAATGGCTCTTTATTAAATTACGAGCCAGAGCCGCAGGTGTCGCTGCCGCCCCGGGCAGGTGAGCAGGGCGGGCTGCCTGGAGGAGGGGGCTCCGCCGCCTGAGCCCCAGGAGCAGACACCCGAGCCAGGGTCGCTGAGGGATTGGGGGTCCCCGAGGGATTGGGGGTCCCCCCTGAGCCCTCCGCACGCTGTAAACAACCCCGCATTGCTCTTTTCTTTCCGTTCAGACACACGCACACGCTGAGCTTTCCACCTCCCCTTCTACCTCTCTTAGGCTGCTCGGGGGAGAAACGCGCCCAAACGCCCGGGGAGTCTGAAGCAGATGCTGTCGAGGAAGGAGACCACAGGTGCTTAGACGTCGGGGTAAGGTTTCTCTAAGGGACCTTGTTTAAAATGCAGGGCTTCCGGCTCCACCCTTATTTTAAAAACACCCTTGGAGTAAACTGTGTCCCTCCCAACTCCGGGTTCCTCTGAATTATTCATCCCAGCAGGTGCTGACTTGGGTACAAACAATACGCAGATGTCCTTTGAACAGATCTTCCTCATACTCACAAAATCTCTAACACATTCTGGGAGGCCGCGGGATATCCCTTATCTGGTCGTACTCGGTCACTGAGCGGAGGTGACGCAGGCAGCCAGGCCCAGGGAGGCTGGCTGTTTCGATATTCCAGAGAAAGCTCACCCAGGCCAGCAGGTGGACATGCCTTTACTACCTGGGACCCGGTGGTGGTGGAGGCTGTGGGGGTCACGGGTTTACGCCGAGCATTGAGCAGAGGGTGCACATGAGCAAGCGGGGAGCAGCACGTCTTTGTGGCATGGGTGATGGGTGCAACAAGAACAGGTACCGTTGAGAATAAACTCGGCTAGCCTAGGGCGTAATACAGGGTAGACAGCTTGTCACCCATCTTGGGGTCGTTCCACCCAAGAGGCCAGGTCAACCCACCCTTCCTAGCAAGCTCCACAGATTACCAGTGGGAGGGGAGGAGGCCTTCATCTCCCCACAAGGTGGAACTCCAGGTAAGATTTCATTTCAACTTGGAATTGCTTTATTTTGCATAATCACCATCTACATAAATCTATCAGCTTTTTACATTTTTTACTTATTTTTTCCTTACTAGAGAAGTTCTGGGTTTACAGAACAATCACACATAAAATACGAGATTCCCGCATACCACCAGCACCACCAGCACCTTGGGTTGATGTGACACATGTGTTACAGTTGATAGTAGCACATTTTTATAAATTTACTGTTAACTGAAGTCAGATTAACTTAGAGTTCACTGTGTAATGGAGTTCCATGGAATTTTAAAAACTGTATTCTGTCACCATATATACAAGCTACCATTTCCCCCTTTTAGTCGTATTCAGGTATGTATTTCAGTGCTGTGAGTTATGCTCACAATGATGCGCTACCATCACCAACCATTACCAAAGGTTCCATCAATCCAAATCAATTCCCTGTCCCCACCCCACCCCCTGGTGACCTACAGTCTAGATTCCGACTGTGAGGTTGCTTATTCTAATTGTTTCAAGTTAGTGAGATCTGTGTCTTTTTTCTCTCAAGGTCTCTTCTGTCCTCAAGGTCCATCCACGTTGTCATATGCATTAGGACTTCATTCCTTTTTATAGCTGAATAATATTCCATTGTATGTATATGTCACATTTTATTTACCCATTCATCAGTTGATGGACACTTCAGTTGCTTCAATCTTTTGGCAATTGTGAATAATGCTGCTATGAACACCGGTGTCCAAATATCTGAGTCCCTGCTTCCAATTCCCTGGGGCATTTCATGTCTTTTGGGCGGTAGGATTGCCAGGTCCTATGGTGTTCTCATCGTAGCTTTCTGAGGAACCACCAAATGGTCTTCCACGGAGGCTGCACCATTTTACATTGCCACCAGCAATGAATGAGTGTTCCTATTTCTCCACATCATCACCAACACTTGCTGTTTTCTGTTTTTATAATAGCAGCCATTCTAATGGGTGTGAAACTGTATCCCATTGTGGTTTTGTTGTGCATTTCCCAGATGGCTAATGATGCTGGGCATCTTTTCATTTGCATTCTGGCCATTTGTATATCTTCTTTGGAAAGATGTGATACAAGTCTTTTGCCCATTTTTAAATTGGGTTGTTCTTTTTTTGTTGTTAAGTTGAAGGAGTCCATATCTTTTGGATATTAAACCTTTATCAGGTATGTGGTTTCCAGTTATTTCTCCCATTGTGTTGGTTGCTGTTTTACTTTCATGATAAAGTCCTTTGAAGCACAAAATTTTTTAAATGTTGATGAGCTCCTATTGTGATTATGTAAATATATTTATAAATATTTAATTATATCCTTATACATAAACATATGTACAGACTTACAGAAAGGTAAGAACATTCATTCATAAGGAGTCACTAAGATAAACAGAATTTTTCATGATTTCCTACAGGAGATACATAACTTATTCATTAGGGGAAGGTCCCTCAAAATCCAACCATAGAAACCAAATTCTATAATTGTGAACTAACAACAGAAAAATATCTTTTTAATCCCCTAGTTGCCAAGGGAGTATCATTAAAGTAGATAGATGGGAACATACAGGTCTTCAAGGAAGAGCAATTTATGTTCCTCAAGTAGAAGAATCAATATAACTCTCCAAAGGACAAAATAGGTCCATTCTGTATTATGGTTTTATGATTTAAAATTTCTCATTTTGCAACAAGAATCACTACTATTCCTTCAGAGGGTTCTATTTGAAGTTCAAAATAAGAATTGAGCATATAATGAATTTGGTAAACAAATAGCATTATACAGATTCAAGATGGTCTCTTTTAAATAGTACTGAAAAATCTTTCACCAACTACAATTTGAAAGTGGTTTTGTTGGCTGAAAAAGCCCACAACATCTGAAACCTTTCCTAACACAAGGTCCTGAAGATGCTTCCCTACTTTATTTTTCAGGAGTTTGAGAGTTCTGGTTCTTATATTTAGTTTAGTTTAGTTTTTTTATCCATTTTGCGTTGATTTTTGTATATGGTGTGAGGTAGAGGTCCTTCTTTTTTTTTTTTTTTTCCCAAATGGAGATCCAGTTTTCCCAGCACCATTTGTTGAAGATACTATTCTCCCCCAATTGATTGGTCTTTGTTACCGTGTCAAAAATCAGTTGGTCATAAGTGTGAGGGTTGATTCTGAGCTCTCAAGTCGACTCTGCTGGTCTATATACCTGTCCTTGTGCTGATACTGTGATTACCATGGCTTTGTAATAAGTTTTAAGATAGGGATCAGGAAATGTGAATCCTCCAACTTCATTCTTCATTTCAAGATGGCTTTAGCTATTTAGGACCCCTTATCCTTCTGTATACATTTGATGATTGGTTTTTCCATTTCTGCAAAGAAAGTTGTTGAAATTTTGATTGGAGTTACACTGAATCTATAAATTACTTTGGGTAGGATTCACGTCATAACAATATTTAGTCTTCCAATCCATGAACATGGACTGTCCTTCCATTTATTTGGGTCTTCTTTGATTTCCTTCAGCAATGTTTTATAGTTTTCTGTATATAAGTACTTTACATCCTTGGCTTGATTTATTCTTGGATATTTTATTCTATTGTGATTTTTTTCTTTGTTTCTTCTGATTGTTCATTGTTTGTGTATAAAAACACTGCTGATTTTTGGGGGGTATTGATCTTGTTCTCTGCCACTTTGCAGAATTCATTTATTAGCTCTAGGAGCTTCCATGTAGATTTTTCAGGATTTTCGGTACATAGGATCATGTCATCTGCAAATAGATGTGGTTGGACAATACACATATAAATAGGGGAAGTTTTACTCCTTCCTTTCCAGTTTGGATGCCTTTTATCTCTCTTTCTTGCCTAACTGCTCTTGTAAGAACTTCCAATACAATGTCGAACAACATTCGTGATAGCGAGCATCGTTGTCTTATTCCTGGTCTTAGAAAGAAAGCTTTCAGTCTTTCACTGTTAAGTAGGATGTTAGCTGTGGGCTTTTCATATAAAGCCCTTGATCACATTGAGGAAGTTTCCTTCTATTCCTACTGTTATGTTTTTATCAACATTTTGGCCAGTTTGTCAAATATCTTTTCTGCTTCAATTGAGATGATCATACTTTTTCCCCTCATTTTATTATTGTGGTATATTACACTAATGATTTTTTAATCCTACTTGATCATGGCATATAATTTTTTTAATATGCTGTTGGATTTGATTTCCTCATATTTTGTTGAGGATTTTTGCATCTATATTCATAAGAGATATTGCTCTGTAGTTTTATTTTCTTGTGGTTTCTTTATATGGATTTAGTATAAGGGTGATGTTGGCCTCATAGAATGAATTAGGGAATGTTACCTCTTTTCAATTTTTTAGAAGAGTTTGAGCAGAATTGGAATTATGTCTTCTTGGAATGTTTGATAGAATTCCCCTGTGAAGCCATCCAGTCCTAGGCTTTTCTTTTGGGGGAGATTTTCTACTACTAATTCAGTCTCTTTTCTAGTATTTGATTTGTTGCCATCTTCTATTTAATCTTGAGTCAATGTAGGTAGTTTGTATGTTTCTAAGAATTAGTCCATTTCATCTAGGTTATCTAATTTATTGGTATACAGTTGTTCATAGAATTCTCTTATACTCCTTTGTGTTTCATCAGGGTCAGTAGTAATGTCCCCCTTTTCATTTATGATTTTTTATTATTTGTATCCTCTCTTTTTTTTCCTATGTCTGTCTAGGTTTGTCAATTTTATTGAACTTTTCAAAGAACTATTATTTATTTGATATCTCTATTGTTTTTTAAATTTCTGCTTCATTTATCTCTGCTCTAATCTTTATTTCCTTCTTTCTGCTCACTTGCAGTTTAGTTTGCTCTTCTTTTTCTATGTCTTCAGTTTTGAGGTTAGATCTCTTATCCGAAGTCTTTCTTCTTTTTTAATGTAAGCATTTAGACCTATAAATTTTCCTCTCAGCACTGCCTTCACAGACTTTGGTATCTTGTATTTTCATATGCATTTGTCTCAAGATATTTCATAATTTTGCTCGTGATTTCCTCTTTACCCATGGATTATTTAAGAGCACATTGCCTAATTTCCACATATATTTGAAGTTTCCATTTCTCCCTCTGTTATTGACTTCTAGCTTCATTCCATTATGGTTGAAGAATATACATTACATGATTTCAATATTTTTTAATTTCTTGAGACTTGCTTTGTGACCCAACATATGGTCTATCCTGGAGAATGATCCATGTGCACTCAAGAAGAATGTGTATTATATTTTTGTTGGGTAAAGTGTCCTTTAAGTGTCTTTTAGGTCTAGTTGGTTTAGGGTATCATTCATGTCTTGTAGTTCCTTATTGAACTTCTGACTAGATATTCAACCCATTATCAAGAGTAGTGTATTAAAATCTCCAGCTATTAATGTAGAACCTTCAATTTCTCCCTTCAAATCAGTCAGTGTTTGCTTAATTTAAAATCCATTCTGCCAATCTCTGCCTTTTGACTGGGGAGTTTAATCCATTTACATTTAAAGTCACTACTGATAATACAGGACTTTCTTCTGCCATTTTGCTATTTAATCTTTGTATGTTTTATACCTTTTTTTCTTCCTAACTTCTGTTAATGCCTAATCATATTATTTACTTTTTTGTGTTTTACCATATTGTGTGACTTCTCATTTCTATCAGAATATATTCTTCATCTATTTCCCTTGTGGTACCATGGGGTTAAAATTTAACATCCTAAACATAAAACAATCATATATGGTTTGGTGCCAACTTAGCTTCAGTAGCATGCACATATATTTTTCCTGTACTCTTCTGTCCCCCACATTTTTTGTATGTTATCACTTATGTCTTTGCACATTGTATGTCCAAAAACCTAGATTTTTCATTACTTCTTATGCATTTGCAATTTAGTTCCTGTAGGAAATAAGAAGGGGAGTTACATACCAAACAATATACTACAATAATTCTGGCATCTGAAATTACCCAAATGATTACCTAATCACAGGTTTTTCTTTCTTTATGCCTCTGTCTAGTGCCCTTTCCTTTCAGTCTGAAGAACTCCCTTTAGCACTGCTTGTAGGGCAGGTCTACAGGTGATGAATCCCTCAGCTGTTGTTTATCTGGAAATGTCTTCAAGTCTCCCTTATTTTTGGAAGAAAACATCAGATATCAAATTCTAGGTGGGCAGTTGTTTTTCAGCACTTTAACTATTTCAACCCACTGCCTTCTTTCCTCCATGGTTTCTCATGTGAATCAACACTCACTCTAATTGGGGATCCCTTGTATGTAACACGTTGCTTTTCTCTTTCAGCTTTCAGAACTCTCTCCTTGTCCTTTGCACTTGATAGTGAGATCACTATATGATGGGGTGTGTTTTTCTTCATATGCATCTGTTTAGTGTTCTCTGAACCTCTTGGATGTGCATATTCATGTATTTTGCTAAGTTTGGGAATTTCTTTGTCATTATTTCTTTGACTATTCCTTCTGCCCTTTCCCTCTTTCTTTTTCTTCTGGGCTAACCATAATGCATATATTAATATGTTTGATGGTGTCCTGAGGGTCTCTTAAGCCATTTCCATTTTTAGAATTTCTTTTTTCTTTCTGCTCCTCAGCCTGACTCATTTCCAGTGTCTTGTCTTCCAGTTCACTGATTCTTTCTTATGCCACCTCCAGTCTTCTCTTGAAATCTTCCTGGACATTTCTCATTTCAGTTATTATGGTCTTCTACTCCATTTATCCTGTTTGATTCCTTTTTAAATGTTCTGTCCCTTTACTAAGACTCTCATATTGCTTATTCATTGTTTCCCTGATATCTTTTAATTCTTTCTCTATATTTTCCTTCAACTCCTTGGGCATTTTTAAGAACATTTTTTAAAGGCTTTTTTTTTTTTTTTCGTCATGTCCATATTCTCATCTTCATCATTGGTACTTTCTGGATTTTTATCCTTTCCCTTTGGGTGGGCTATCACTTCCCATTTCTCTCTCTCTCTCTTTCTCTGTCTCTCTCTGTCTCTGTCTCTCTCTCTCTGTCTCTGTCTCTGTCTCTCTCTCTCTCTCCTTTTACTCTTCTGTTTCACAGCGTGTTTTTATATTTTTAAATGTTAACTCTGGGATTTATCCTGTGAGATGTATGTTTCCTGATTTTGTAACCAGCCAGTGATAAGACAGAGATTTTCTTGAGTTTCAGCCCTCCTATCAGGAAGGACTGCCCAAGGCAAATGCAATGCATAGGGTTTTCCCTGTTTTTCTGGGCCTCTGTCTTGTCCTGGAACGTTGCTTGTTATTTGTTTTGGAGTTTCCTGTGTACAGGAGTTTGTCTGTTCCCTCTGTTTCCCAGGTGGCAGACCTCCCTCTCTGCTGGGTGTTTGAAGTAGACAGGCTTTTGCCAAAGACCATCTGTCTCCGTAGTTTTTTATAATCCTTTTGTTGTCTCGTACTGCTTTTACCTGGGGGACAAATTCTGGGAGAAGGAGCACACCAGAGAGAACCTTCCCAAGTCAGTCTTTCCCAGTGAAAATAGGTCCAAGGACCCAAGACGGGGGCACAGATGGGCTCTGACGTGCCTTGGGGAGGTGATCAGGGAGGGCTCCAAGGATTTCTCCAATGACTCCCAGCAAATGCAGCCCTTCAAGTAACTGTTCCCCATAGCCGAGAGGAAGCACAGCATCTCTACCTCTCCACTGCCACCGCTGCTCCTGTCCAGAGGGGGTTGATATAATGGCTGCCATCACTTGTGTCCAGGCAGAATGAGTCATCGCTGCCCTTGAAGCTGGGTCCCCAGCAATCCAGACTTGCTCATCAAAAGCTGCGCTCATGGGAAGCGGATGTGGCTCAACCACTTGGGCTCCCGTCTACCATAGAGGAGGTCCAGGGTTCGATGCCCAGGGCCTCCCGGTGAGGGCAAGCTGGCCCATGTGGAGAGCTCGCCCATGTGAGGGCAAGCTGGCCCATGTGGAGAGCTCGCCCACGTGGAAATGCCGCCCCGCACAGGAGTGCCTCCCTGCTTGGGAATGCCGTCCCACGTAGGAAAGCCGCCCCTCGCAGGAGTGCCGGCCAACACGGAGAGCTGGCGCAGCAAGATGACGCAACAAGAGACCACAGGAGAGAAAAGAAGATGACGCAGCAGAACAGGAAGCTGAGGTGGCGCAAGAGAGTAATCGCCTCTGTCCCACTCAGGAACGGTTCCCGGAACTGCCTTATGAGAATACAAGCAGACACAGAAGAACACACAGCGAATGGACACAGCAGACAATGGGGGGAGCGGGGAGGGGAGAATAAAAAAATCTTAAAGAAAAAAAAAGCTGTGATCAGTAATCAGTCATGCCCACTCCTGTTCTTGGCAGAGGAGCTTTGTGTCCCTTTCTGTCACCCGTGAGCTAGCCAGGGGCCTGGACTCATGGCAGCCTGACAGGAGAATGGGAGGTGGGCTCCGGCAGCCGTGTGGAGGGAGCAACTTGTGTTCTTTACTGCACTTTCTCAGCCTCCTCCTCCTGCTCTTCCCTCAGTTCTGTACAGTGTTCTTCTGGCCTCTGGAGTTTCAAAATAGCTGTTTCAGGCCGTTCTGCCTGGGGCCTGTTCCATCGTTGTTTTGGTGGTAGGACTGAGTGCTGGGGCTCCAGCTCCACCATCTTCCCGCTGTCACCTCTTGACTTTTTAGAAAAGTGCTGTACTATTTTAAATATATAACATTCTGTCCCTTCAACCTGAGCAATGCATGAGGAGGCAGTGTCCTTTTGAACCACTGCTATTAGAGAAGCATAAAAGTTGCAAGTGGATGTTGATGTTCCACCACTAAGATATCTAGTGTTGTTTCAAATTTTACTTTCTCAAACCGAGGGAAATATGTGCCATTTTTTAATCTTAAAAAAAAAAACCCACTAGTGGAAAAACAAAAAGGGCCATAAGGTTCTTTTTAGAGGAATATGTGATTCCTAAAAATCTCAATGACTTGGGCACAAGAAAGTAACAGTGGAGCTTTTATAACTAGCTGACTTTTACGAAGTTTCATTTAACATTTAAAGAGCTCTGTGTTTTAATATCACTCAACTGAAAAGAGATTCTGTAGGTGTAATAAAGAAGCATAGAAGAGAGAAAACAGCTGGCATATGTTAGCCATCTTTAAGAGCTCCAAAACTACCTGGTATGCCAAAGAATTATGACGTGCATGATAATTCTTGAGGGTATAATCATTCCTTCTGGGAAAGAAGCCACAGCAGAAACCAAACAGTCAGCCGGACCCAACAAAGGGAAATCTGTTTCACCGCCTAAGGAAAAAAAACAAATCACCCCTAACTCTAAACAGTCTGTGTAAAGTTGTCATCTTCTAACGAACTGAAAAATCTACTTCTTCTAAGGAATTCTCCTGGCCCCATTCCAATTGCTTTATGAACTTGAAGAAACTTCTTTTGAAGTGTTTTGTGTCTATAAAACCTAGATAATACTACTTTCTGTCTCAGGTGGTTGGAATTGTATGATTTAATTAGTTCAGGCTGGAAAGGCCTTTGATAATGTCAAATGCTAAATATTCTTCTTGTCACACGAGCTGGTGGAAACTATGTTATGCCATGCAACTATAATTAGAAAGACCCAGAAACTACGAACAGTGCCAACACCCCCGGGTTAAATTAAGGAAACAGGGCCCTGTGTCATTTTCTCTCCGAGATTAAGTCGGCATGTTATGACTGAAAGCTTACTTCCCTCTTTCACACTTTAGAAAGCTGAAGTTTCTCTTGGACTTGGCCACCGCAGGGCACAGTTTTTGCCGGGAGTTTATGCTTTTTAAGGCAGTATTCTAAAAAAAAAGTGCTGACATTCATTAGAGAGCCGGGGTTCACAATGCTTGTTGGGAGAGTGCTATTTCCCCAGAAACATCTGTCAGATGACAAATGCAGAAACTTTCTTCATCCGTATAATGAAGGAGAGGGCTAAATCTTATTTTAGAGATGAAACTCTTCCTTTTCTCAAACAAACAAAATAAAGTATTATTGCGGAACTAAAAGATATAAAATAGATAAAAACTGTGCTGGAGGAAAGGAAAAAGGAGATTGTCTTGTTCCCTGAAGTGGACCTGAGACACTTGTCAAAATCTAAGACTTTCTTGGATCCAAGTTAGAGATCCTTGGACCAGGTATTTTCTAAATCAGGTCTTCAACTTGTAATTTTAAAAACTATTTTAGATACCAGTAATATTAAAAACCTGCCCTGCATTGTTTACAGAGACTCGTAGCTCATCTTATGTGTTATCTCACCCCGATAAACTCTCTCTGAGGTTGTCCTCCTTCTCATGCCACCATGTCTCAGTGAGTTTCCTACAACACCCTCCCCAGCCTTCTTTTATTATCTTCCTCTTTTCTGTTGTGGTCATCATCATAATCAAAGCAAGTATTTATGGAACTTTAGTATGTGCTGAGCGTGGTGTGATGGTTAGGTTAATGGGTCAGCTCAGCCTGGTAATTGGACCCAGCTGTTTGGTCAAGCAGGCACTGGGCTAACTGTACTATAAGGACATTTATGGACTTTAGTCACCAGTGAGTTTATTGCACTGATGGCTGATGACATCTATAATCAACCAAGGAGATGCCCTCAGCAATGAGTGGCATTTTATCCAATCTGTTGCATGCCTTAAAAGGGGAAGTGATTTCAGCCTTCAGAGAATTTCCAGCTCAGCCTCAGGACAGCGAGTGTCTCCTGGGAACTCGTCAAGGACCTTCATCGGAGCCCCTGGTTTGCAGCCTGCCTGGGGAACCTGGACTTGTGCATCCCCACGGTCACATGAAAGAATTTTATGAAATCTGATATTATTTACAGAAATCTCCTGTTGCTTCTGTTCCATGGAGAACCTGACTATTCTACGTGGCCATCCTCACGACACCACCACGAGATGATTAGAATAGTATTCACGTGTTAGAGACGTGAACTCCCAGCAACACGGAGCTGGAAAGTAATTGGCCTCCTAAAAATTGGCAAAGATAAGATTTAAACCCCTAGCAGTCTCGGGGTTTAAATAGACTAACATGTTGAACTCTAGACGTGTTAGTCAGGGCTCTCCAGAGAATTAGAACAGTCTATATATAAAAAGAGATTTACTATAGAAATTGGCTCAAGTGACCACTGGGATTGGCCAGTCCAAATTCTGTACAGCAGACCACAAGTTAGAATCTCCGATGTTGGTCAAGTTGAATTCCCAAGGAGAAGCTGGCTGGCTGAAGAAAAGGCAGAAATTACCCTTTCTGTCTGCTGAAATCCTCAGTTCTGGCTTTTAAGACCCCCAGTGATTAGATGAGGGGACTCTCCTCATTGCTGAGGACAGTCTTCTGTGTTGACTGTAGATGCAGCCAATAGATGCAAGCAATGGACTGTAGATGCAAACCTATTTACAAAATGCCCTCACTGTAATAATCAAGCCATGCTTGCTGGACCAAACAACTGGACACCACAGCCTCGCCAAGTTGACACATAAAATTGACCTTCACACCAGCTTTCCATGGTAATAACTAAGTACAAAACCATCTTGTCTATCACTCAGAATGGAGTTGCTGCTCACATGTTTACTTGCCTTTTTCCCCAACCAGACTGCCCAGTTCTTAGGGCAGGAACTGCACGTTCTTCACTGTGTCACTTTGCTTTTGCACAGCACCTGACACACAGTAAATGCTCAATAATTGGTTATTGAATGATCAGATCAAACTGACAGCATGTTTCCCAAGAGGATAAAACGACTTGCCTGTGGTGATTTAGAAGAGTCAAATATTAGTTCCATTAGGATGATGGTTATAGAAGGTTTTTAAAAGCTTATAAAATAAAGTTTAAATGAAGTTCCAAAATGATGGAAATTTTGAAAATAATTTCCAATAGAAAACACAAACCTTTGAACATTTGGGATGAAGACATCTCTGTGGTTAAACCTACATTCTTATACTGCTGGAGAGAGCCAAACTAACACACACTTTGGGAAAGGAATTCAGTAATTCCACTTTTGCAGTTTATTTTAAAAATAATTCAATCATTCAACAATTCAATAAAGAGAGGAAAGCAGAAAGGAAGGAAAAAAAAAACCTTTGTATGGAAATGCTTTTTATAGCATTATTTATTTTAAGAAATAATTGGAAATAGCCTAAAATTCAAAATGATCAAAAATTGTGAGACTAACCGTATGATGGTGTCTTATAGACCTTTCCAAATTACGTATGAAAATAAATTTTCATAACCTGAGGGTGTAGTTAAATTATAATATTTAAAAATAGCACTATATTAAATTTTACCTCAAGTATGATTTCAACTATTGTGCACAAAACATAGGAAAAACAAAACTAATGAAACAGCCCAAGACATTAACAGGGTTTGTGACTGGTTGGTGATAGTGTTTGGTCTTTTTCTTTTTCTTTATGTATCTTTGGATTTGCAAATTTTCTATGGGGATATTTTATAATCTAGGAATAAATTAATCATGCAGTTTGGCTTCCTTTTATCAAGGAACACCCATAGGTTTGAACCCTGGACCTCCCATATGGTAGGTGGACGCCCCAACCACTGGGCCAAGTCTGTTTCCCCATATATGCATTTTAAAGAGTGATCAAGCCTAATAACTGTCTAATGGTGAGATTTCAGAGGAGTTTGTTTTATAGGATGGAGTCTTCCCGATACTTGTGGCTCCCATGAAGCTCGTCCCGTTTCCCTTTCTCACATCCACACTCCTCAAACGATCAAGCTATTCTGATTGACTCGACTTCGTACTTTCCAGCCTTTCTCACCATCTTTCCATTGACACGAGCTTCAGAGCACAAATGGCGTTATCGCTAAATCCAACGGTATCTCATTAGAATTCTGCCTCTTGCATCTTTTTATGGAATTTAACTTTTTTCTCTCTCCTTCCACATTGGACACTATTAGACTGAGATTTGGGGACGGCCCCACTTGCTTAGCTCTCCTCCGCTTCTCTATGGAATCATGTTTGCCTCCTTCAAAAGCTCTCTCTCTTTTGATCTCATTGTGCAAGTCCCCCAGACGCTACTTGAGCAAGTGACACTTGCACTTAAACTTGGCACTGGTGCCCCGGCACAGCTTGCACAAGTGTGGAACACTGTCTCCTCAGGCCTGGTGACACACCGTCCTCTCCTGCCTGCTCCTCTGCAGAGACGGTCGATGGAGACACTCTCATTCCTCCTCTCACTGCCGGACGGAGTGCGCTTCTGGCCATCGAGGCAGGCGCTGCAGCTGCTGCGCCGCGCCCTCCTCGCGGGCTGCGACGTGGACTTGGCGCAGGCCCTGCCGCAGGCAGCGGGGCTTCGAGGAAGGGGCTGGAGACCTGCACAGGCCGCGGCCCCGAGGCTGGAGAGCAGGGGCTCCCGGCCTTCTTTGTGCCAGGACCCTCTGCCCGTGAGGGCAAAGCCACGGACCCCTTACTAAGTCCACACTGGACTGTGCGCTCTTTAATATATAGGTCGCACCCACACGTGCCCACGAGAAGAACGTTTGTCCCAATTGTGGTTCAAGCCCACGGCCCCTGGCCAAGAGCCCCCGCCGCAGAGCATGAGCCAAGGCTCCTGAGCTCTGTCACACGGGATGGGTCAGTCCCTGTTTGTGGGGACAGCCGGGCGTCTGACTCTGCTCGCCAGCTATAAAAAGGCGTCCTACTCTAGGCAACTCCTGGAACTTGGGGAGACACCAGGTGAGCGCCCCTAGAGCAGCACCACCGCCTCACCTGGAGGCTTGTTAGGGAACCGCCAGAACCAGAATCTGCCTCTCCACCCGATCCCAGGCGGCACGGGTGTTCGCAGACCCCTGTGAGAAGGACTGCTTTGGGAAACAACGGTTTAGAGGGCAAAGGACAAGTGACCCGCACCTCCTGTGGGACAAATCACCTCAAAGCCACCTCTTGTCCTCATCCTTTTACACCTGCTAACTTCGCTAGCCCACACTCAACACTGAACTTTGTGCAAGGCATTATTCTTTTTTTTAAATTATTATTTATTTATTTATTTATTTATTTAATCTCCCCCCCCTCCCCTGGTTGTCTGTTCTTGGTGTCTATTTGTTGCGTCTTGTTTCTTTGTCTGCTTTTGTTTCTTTGTCCGCTTCTGTTGTCGTCAGCGGCACGGGAAGTGTGGGCGGCGCCATTCCTGGGCAGGCTGCTCCCTCCTTCGCGCTGGGCGGCTTTCCTCACGGGCGCACTCCTTGCGCGTGGGGCTCCCCTACGCGGGGGACACCCCTGCGTGGCACGGCACTCCTTGCGCGCATCAGCGCTGCGCATGGCCAGCTCCACACGGGTCAAGGAGGCCCGGGGTTTGAACCGCGGACCTCCCATATGGTAGACGGACGCCCTAACCACTGGGCCAAAGTCCGTTTCCCAAGGCATTATTCTAAGAGCTCGCTTTACTTCGTCCTCAAAACAACCCCAGGAGGCAGGTACTATTATTCTCTTCCTTTTACGGATGAGAAAGCCAGGGCTCAGAGAAGTTAAGTAACCATCCGAGGTCCCACAGCTCTTGAGTGGCCGAATGCTTGGTTCAAATCCCTGCGCTGTCCTGTGCCTCCAGTCTTCTCTCCTTTGCACACAATTTCCTGCTTCTTGTACTTCCTGCACGTGGCTCCCTCTGCCTGGAACAAGCTCTGCACCCAAAACACACCCGACTCAGGGGCCTCAGCTCAAAGGGGATTTCTCCAGGGACGCGTTTGGCCCTCTCTCCCCAAACCAGGCCAGACGCCCCTGCTCTCCATGCCCTAGCCACGTACTTTTCCTTCCTACTTATCAGCATTTTAAATTGTTTACACTTGCGTGATTATGTGGCTGGTACGTGTCTTTATCAAAAGACTAAGCTCCCCGTGGACTCGCACCATACCCCTGTGCCTGACACAGAGTTGGCGCTCGGTGAATATTTTTTGGAATATCTTGCCTTTACTCATGCTTTTATTCTTCCTTGAAAGCTTCTCTCCCACTTCTCTACCTACCCACGTCCTGTCCAGAAGAAGCTAAGGGGGTTGTGGCAAAGCCAAAACAAAGATCTGAGCTTTTTAAATTTGAGCAAGTCGCCAGATCTCAGATCTGCAGTTCCTAGCTCTGTGGAGTGGGGCTGATGCGACTCACGGTACTGGCTGAAGAAGTAATGCAGGACATGTGAAAGGAGTGTTTGGCCTGACTGAACACCAGGAAGAGTTTTGTGATGCTCAGGATCCTCAGTCATGCTTGAGTCCCAGCCGTGTCGCCAGAGACCTGAGTTCAGATTCCACCTCCTAAGTTCAATTGTCCACATAGTTGATTTGGCAGTCCGTTATGTGCTGGTTTGGGCATTGTGTTTTTGTGGAGGGCATTCACAGTTTATTTTGCATTTATGATGATGTTATCTCCCAAGTCATAGACTATTATACGGCATGCTTTTTATTATTGGTACAATGTAAGCTGTCATCATTCAACCAACATTGAATTCAATCAATATTCCTCTCTACGTTTATTTGGTGACTATCTCAGAGTTGCATTACTGAAAAGTAAATGAAGTAGGAAAGGCAGGTGAGAAGAATGAAAAATAATACACATGACAATCGCTATCATCGTCAGTGTGTGCAGATTATCTTACAATAAGATGAATTGCAAAACGAATGCCCGGCAGGGGCAATTAAACGGTATTCGGCATGAAATCGCTTGGCCTGATTTTCATAGCCACAGATTTCAGAGAGTACCACCATCCACGCCAGGTGTACCACACCACCCCGTTGTCGGTGTCCGCCGAGTAGGGGCCTCTGTAGTACCGGCCGTTCAGGTTGGAAGAGTGACACCTGGTGGGCGAAAGGGAAGGGACAGAGAATCAGACCCCGAAGCTTCAGCCCATTACATCGCTAGCAAATCACCGAACCACTATCACTATGAATTCTGCCATTTTTTTCAGACAAGGAGAACATCTATCGGTTTCCAACTGCTCAGACATTTCTACAAACAGATCAGTGCTTTCAGCGGGTGGTTTTCATGCCACAACAAATCTTAGGGTACACCCCAGGCTCCTGGGAGGGTACTGAACAATAAGCATTTCTCTTCTTAGTGACCTTTGCACAAAATAAAAACATGAGCTCGTGACCTTCAGCCTCACACTCTTCTGTCTCAGGAGACTGTTAGCCAAGGACTTGGAGGAGTGGTGCGGACTCACGCAGCAAGGGGGGCCCTGCTGCTGTCTTGTGCCTTCCGCGATGATTTACCCTTGCGTGTCCACCCGCCTGCCGCCAAGACTTGGCCTTCCTAATTCAAACGCCCTTCCTCTCCTTTAAATCACTGACATGTCAACCATTTTAAGATGAAGAGTTAGTAAACCGAACTTGAACCACTAAAGTTTCCCCGGCTATCAACCAATCATCACTTGTCTGAGTTGCTGAGTCCACTTTTTTCTTTTTTTTTTTTTTCCGTCTATTACATCAATTTAGATAAGTTAGCTAGGTTCTCAAAAATGTTTTAATGTCCCCCTTCTTCCACCAGAGTCTGTTCATTTTGCCTTGATAGGTATAAATTACACAAAAGAACATGTGATTTTTTTTCTGTGTAGTGTTACTATAAAATTAATCACGGCTTAATTCTTTATTGACAATGAAAAGGTGTCAAATGGGATATAAGGAGCACGTTTACAAGGGCTAGTAGTAAATTTCTAAAAGTTTTCGTAGTTGTGAATTTAAAAAAGCATCCGATCTGCCCATCAGCCCTGGCTGGTTGGCTTGGGTCACTTACCAGGTTAGGGTACTGGCAGCTCGCCTTATGTCAGGGGCTGTCACGCATGCTGAGCAGAGCCTCTGGAGCATGTGTTTGGGCAGACCTTTGTCTTCCTAGGCACAAACCCTGCGTAGACTTTTACTCTGGCCTGTGAGGTCTCCTTAGGGAGCTGTGGGTCTCCTTAGGGAGCTGGCCTAAGGACACCTCAGCTCTCCTGAAGCCAGCTGGCCAGCACCCTCCGTTGCTCGCACAGCCTGGGCTGGACACTGAACGGGAGGCTGCTGGGACCCCCATGAAGAGGCAGCATCTCGGCCCAGCAGGGAAGCATCAACCCTGCGCGGTTTGCTAAGTAGACAAAGAACGCCTACAGGACGCTAAGGAGCCAGCATTCATGTGAATTATAAGAACTCTGGGGAAGCAGAGAGAGGACGGAGCGTTGACCCGCAGTCAGTAGCAGGCGAGGACAGAGCCGCAGCAAGCTTTGGAAACAATCTGCGTTCTCGCCAGCTTTCCCGGTTTTTCCAACTGCACAAACTACTAGTCCTCGTTGACGCCAAGGCTCACGCAGGCTTCCTGGGCAGCCGCGGCTTCTGAACTGCCTTCCTCTGTCCTCCTTGAGCCCATACCACTTAAGGCAAGAAAATCCTCTCCTTATGTCGGCATAGGGGTGGGCTGCCACCTGCATACACGCCAACCCCCTGGGCGCGCTCATGGTTTCCATCTCAAGGTATCAATATTAAGGATGTGTGTTTACTGGTACTTTTGTATATGGAATTCTATTCAAATAAACCTTAGAGCTGTGTGCTGAAGACTCCATAAATAATAGGTGAGTTTACATAATGCTGATGAGGTTTATGTAATGCTAAGGTAAAAGGACAAAGAAAAGAAAAAGGAGGAGAGGGTGACAATGATGTGGTTTTTTTTTTAAAAAAGAGGACAAGAAAGCCATTTGGGACAAGACTGTCATCGTCTTTGTTTGCTAAGAGGAAATATTGCTGTGTTATGCTGCCCGCCTCACTCCGCTGTATGTGCTCCAGGCCCCTTATAGCTGGCCCAGAATTATATGGACTCAAAACTTTAAAATAGGCAAAATCCAGAGAAACTGCTATTTGGATGACTCCTGAGATGCAAGTTGACACGCATACTGTATCTGCACTGTATCTTCAGCTCTAGAATCAGCCACAATAACTGATGTTCAGAATGGAGGACTCCTGATTCGAAGGAAAATGTTAACATCTGTACACCTCTACTCAGTAAAACAGAGGATTCTGCAATCTTTGAAAAGGTCGATATTAACAAAAGTTAAAATTTGGCTCGTGAAATTTAAATGATTCTTCCTCAATTACTGGAAAACGTGACACTCTAGAAATAGGCACTTGCCCAAGGTTTTAGAACGGGAAGCTTAGATGGCCAGCTAATCTGGGGGTGGTCATGTCTTTAAAGAGAAATGAAGGCCAAAGCTTATGCATTGCCTAACAGTTTGCGCATGTCTGCTTTGCAGCTAGAGAAGGCCCATCCGATTATTTTTAAATAACACCCTGGGTGTGAAGTTTCCATTCCTGCCTTAACTTTGAGATTATAACAAAGGCAGCTTTTTAGAAACCATCTCAGCACCTAGCAGGGACCTTTGGCCTAGAGAGGAGAAAATGCTGAGACACTCCATCAATGTCTTCCCACCCAGCGCCTGCAGAGTTCTGCTGCAAAGAATTACATTTACTCTGTAGCTACAGAGGGAAAATCTTGTGGGCTGTAAGAAGGCAGGTACCAGGTCAATAAAAGGGAGAAGGGTGTGTAGTTAAAAATGGAACGAGCGTAGTGATAAAGTCCACGCAGCGTTCAATCGGAGGGTGAGCTGGCTTTCAGCAATATCTCAGGGGCCGTTTCTGCTTGGGCAGAAGCCTAGATGAAAATATTTAATGGGGAAACGGACTTGGCCCAATGGTTAGGGCGTCCGTCTACCACATGGGAGGTCCAGGGTTCAAACCCCGGGCCTCCTTGACCCGTGTGGAGCTGGTCCATGCGCAGTGCTGATGCGCGCAAGGAGTGCCGTGCCACACGGGTATCCCCCGCATAGGGGAGCCCCACGCGCAAGGAGTGCGCCCCATAAGGAGAGCCGCCCAGCGCGAAAGAAAGTGCAGCCTGCCCAGGAATGGCGCCGCCCACACTTCCTGAGCCGCTGACGACAACAGAAGCGGACAAAGAAACAAGACGCAGCAAAAAGACACAGAGAACAGACAACTGGGGGAGGGGGAGGGAATTAAAATAAATAAAGAAATAAATTTTTAAGATTTAATGGAAGCCACAATGATGGAAAAGTAGTAATGCCCAGAAAAAAAATTATAGCAGTAGCAATGGCTATTTTTGTGTGGTAGGAGAGATGACGTACTAGCTTGCTATTAGAGGGCTAAAAAATATTTTTCTCTATATCAATGCTATTTCCTCACTTGTTTGTGGCCTACTGTTAAAGATATTTCACCCATAATTCAGTTTACAATCTTTGTAAAAGTAGTGATTTGCCTGTCTCTTCACAATCTTTTTATTTCCCTGGCGTATCTTTCAAGCTTTCCTAATGTACACGGTGAAGAAATCCTTAGCAATTCTTCACCCCTGAAATCCTGATGCGGACGATCGGTTAATGAGGCTGGATCACACATCTAACCGCCGCCCTCGTGATAACTGGCGCCCCCCGTGAACAGTGCCGTGGCTTCTGGGGCACCTGTGCTCAGGATCGCAAACCTGTTAAACCACCAGCCGGACTGCTCCTCCTGCGCGCAGTTCCCCGCGTAGCGGTCGTTGTCCCTGTCCCACGTGCTGAATTCCATGCTCTGGTGACTCGCCCACCACTGCACCTCGGGATCAAAGCTTCCCGCAAAGGAATCGCCAGCTGTTCCAGAATATTCCCCGATGTTCACCACGTAGGAATTCTAAAGGCAAAGAAGCAGGTCCACGATCAGCAGTCCTCCTTGGAAAATACGCTCCGTCGATAAGCAAAAGAGCGGGTTCCATCGCCATTTCTATTTCTTTTAACTTCAGGGTTATAGCGGTTATGTTTGTTAAGGAGGGACCCGGGATGGGACCCAGGACCTTGCCTGGGCGCGAAGCAGGCGCTCAACCCTGAGCGACACCTGCTCCACTGTACTGTGTTTTAAAGCCTTCGTTCAAAGCATTACTTAGTCGAAATTTTTAAAGATGATCACGGTACCATCTACACGACACAAAATTTCCCATTTTAACTTCTTGGAACACTTTAATACCTTTTCATCGCCCACACTGAAATGGCTATATTGTGCATAACGGCTATTATTTTCAAAATCGGCAAGGTCTATTTTTAAAGCATAGTCTCCTGAAAGACAAAACAAGAAATTGTAAGTTTTTTTTTTTCCAGTGTGACATGGCCTTGACTGCTGAAGTTTCAAAACAATACACAGCTCGATTTCACCTTCACCATTTCCTCTGCCAACAGTTTTCCCAGAAGAAACAGTGACTTTATTGTTTATACAGCATGAACGCTTTCTTTTGTATTTTCACTTGAAAAAATTAGAAACAAAATTTTAAAGGAGGAAATTTCTACTGTAATCTATTGAAGGTGAAAGCTAGTGGAGTGGATGTGGCTAAGCAGTTGAGCACCTGCTTCCCACATGCCACCCACAGGCTTGCTCATCTTCTCCAGGAGGCACCGGGAACCAAACCTGGGACCTCCTGTGTGGTAGGCGGGAGCCCAATCGCTTGAGCCCCATCCGCTTCCCCATCCTCCTACTTTGATAAGCACAATTTCACAGTGACGTTAAGGCCAGGTTTGAATTTAGATTCTCGCCATCCTCCATTCCAAGCCAGCACAGGCGAGGGTCCCTGGCACCCGCTGGACTGCGCGCTCGTCCTCTTTTCCCAGCCCAGCCCCCTCGGGCAGCCAGGTCCTGGGAGGACTGCGGTGTCCCAGGCTGCCCGCCCCCCAGAAACACCTCCAGAGAGCTGCACCTTGGCCTCCCCCAGCTCCGAGGCGCAGCTGCGGGGCCAGAGCTGGTGGACGCCTGGGGCTGGTGGGAGAGATGTGGGCTCCCCGTTAACTGAGCAGGGGGAGACCAGAGGGCGTTCCTGCCGTGCCTGCCGGGCCCAGACATTTGTCCCCTGGAGTTCCCTGGAGCCGAGTTCCAAGGTCCCCTGCTGGACCCTGGGAATGGAGGCTGCCTCGCTCAGTCTGAACCTGAAGTTTTCATGAAAGCCTTTTCTTTTGCCAAAAAAACCCCACAAAACAAAACAAGAAACTGACTCGTGTTAAATCACACTGGCAGTGCATTGAATTGATCACACCAGCTTCTGTTTCTTTCACATGTTAATATTTATCTGATTGCTTAATAAAATTACGAAAACTCTAAGCGGCCACACTCGGCCACTACTCATCATTCTAAATTCAAACGTTATTTTTCTAATGATCACGTGCCCAGGCGGACTTCAGCGACAAATTTGCTTCCCTTTCATGTTTTGAGTTGGTTTCCAGGCTGCCTATGTTCGTGGTACCAAAATGTATTTCTCAGGGGAGCAGGTGTAGCTCAGTGGTTGAGCACCTGCTTCCCACACCCAAGGTCCTGGGTTCAATCCCCAGTACCTCCTGAAAAATTTTAATTTATTTATCACAACCCACAACCATATATCGTGCTATTTCAAGGAAAAGTCAGTGCATTTGTCCCTGCATTCTTTGTTCATGAAAGCACTGAAGGTTAGGAATTATCTCTGAAAATAGCTTTATCCACATTACATACATGAAATGGCCTGTAATTGCGGTTTTATTTACTTACTGACCATTTAGGCGGTTACCTAAACCTGACACTGACTTCAGATCTCTTCCGTAACACAAACTATTTTTTAGGGCACTTGACGTAGCCTGACCCACTGTCCCCACCCAGGTCACCGTCTCTTTTAGCATCTCTTCACTGCCCAGGGATCCAGGTTCAAGAGACGCCATGCTGAGTGAAGTAAGCCAGATGCAAAATGCCAAACATTGTATGAGCTCCCTGGCATGAAACAATTAGAATAAGCAAACTCATAGAGTCAGACTCCAGAATACAGGTTACCAGGGATGAGGTGGGGGTAGGGAATAGGGAGTTAAGGCTGAACGTGTGCAGGGTTCCTGTTTGGCATGACAGAAATGTCTTGGCAATGGAAGGTGGCGATGGTAGCACAGCATTGTGAGTGTAAGTAACGCCACTGAATTATATATCTGATTGTGGTTCAAAGCAGAAGTGTTAGCTCGTATATATGGTGACAGAATAGAAATCAGACAAACAAAAAAACCCACGGATCTATGCTACACAGTGATCCATAAGTTAAACCATGGACTGTAGTTATTAGTACAGCCATAATTAACGTGCTGTCATCATTTGTAATAAACATGCCGCACCAATGCCAGGTGTTAATAATGGCTGGTATAGGGGTATCCTGTATTTTATACACACCTTCTCTAATAAAGACATAAAGAAAAAATAAAGTAACATGGGGGAATTGCACAGATGTCTGCAATTTACTGTGAAATGTAAAAATATAAGATGGGTTGATGGATGGATATAGCATTGGCTAGATGGATATATTTGTGAAAAAGCTAGCGTAATAAAATACTAAATTTAGAGTCAAGGTGGTACATATATGAACAAAACTTCTTTTAACTTTTCTGTATTTTTGAATAATTTCAAAATAAAAAGATGAGGGATAAAAGGACATCTAGTGTATTATGGTATTTGATTGCAAAAATGTCCCCAATTCTTCACCTCTCCATTTATCCAGGCCTTGGAATGTGACTTTGTAACTATTATCAAGGCTGTTTTCCTCACCCCTGCTATCCGAGCTGGCCCTATAATTCACGTTCACCAATAGAACACAGCAAAAGTGACTGTGTGCCACTTCTGGGACAATGTCTCTGAAGACTGACACGCTCCGCTCTCTCTCGGAACCCTGCTTGGCCAGGGTGGCTGGCTGGAAGGCGAGCCAGAGGACTTGTCCCACCCGAGGCGCGAGGCCACCTCAGCTCTCCAGGAAGCTGGCGGCCAGTGCCTAAGCAGCCTGAGCTCCGTCAGCTGACCTAGCCCTGGTCAGCACGAGCACCCAGCAGCCCAGCAGGCATGGGAGAAGTAGCACATGGGTGTCACTGAAAGCCAGGACAGTGGTAGTTTTTTTTAACTTTTTATTGTGGCAATATATGTACAATTCAACATTACTGCTTTTAACTATTTTTAAGTGCACAATTCAGTGGTATTCATTACAGTCACAGTTTTGTGCTACCATCACCAACACCCGTTACCCACATCACCTCAACAGGAAACTCTGCACCCATTAGGAAGCAACTCCCAATTCCCCTCACCCTGCGCTCCCACTCCTGGCCCCCGGTAGCCTGTGATCTACTGTCTATCTCTATAAAATGTGCTTATTCTAGACTTTTCACATAAGCAAGATCATATATTGTTTCTCTTTTTGTGTCTTGTTAAGCCATCTGGTCTTAAGTACCTTGTTGCACAGTGTTATTGTGGCAATAGATAACTGATACAGTATATATAATCTTGGGGCTCTCAGTGCAAGGAAAAAAATGATTAGGGTATTTACTTTTCCTTTCCAGATACACAAAATATATATGAGCAAGCTAATTCCCCATACTACATACAATCCAGATCTAGTTTCTTTTCCTCTATTCTCAGTTTTAAGAAGTCACATTTAACAAAAGGGATTACAGTCCCCAAGGGATCATTGTGTGTGCAAATTGTAGCAGTTACTGAATCAGTTCTATTGCCTACGATTTAGTGAAACCATATTAATGTTGTTTTTATTGCATTTCAAATGAATTTACCATCATGAAAAGCTTACCTTGTGTGGTTAATAAATGAAGATTTTTATTACCAAGCCAGTATTCACCATTTTTTTTGGCAAAATTTCCAAAGCCATTTTTATAGTCATCCCAGCCTCTAAAAAATTTGAAAAGTTGGTTTTAGCAAAATTGAAAGGATATCTGCAGTCTCCAAGGAGCCCACCCTCTCCACTGTCACACCCATTTTTCTTGATTAGTTAATGCACTTTCAAGATTCCTCTTTGAATAAGTGAAATTCAGGCTAATTAATAGACTTCAGTATGTAACAAAAAAGGTTCAATTTATTTGAAAGTTCACATTTTCTGCTCTGAATAAATTGTGTCATAATGAGCACACCTGTAAAAGTTTTCACTGCCGTCAGCTCGTCTCTGAATTACAGTCCACCCTCCTCCATCGGACATGTCACAATAAACTGAGAATTCTTCTGGGCTCTGGAGAGGTTTGATCTTGTAAAATCCACTCTGCTTATGCCCATCATTGAAAATTTCTGAACAATCTGTTTGCAAAACAAGGTAATGTAACATTTGTTATGTATCTTTTTTTAAAGGGAAGCCTCTGAATGACCTTACTTAGTACTGGTAGAGACAGATAAATTTTCAAATTTACTTAGTACTGGTAGAGACAGATAAATTTTCAAAGTTTCAAATTACCATTGTAATTACCTTTAAAAAAAAGTTTATTGTAAAGTGAAAGAAAGTGAAAGTACACACCCAAGACGGGTACAGACGTGCTCAAGGGAGAGACACGCCTTAAATTGCATCTTGTACTTTAAGAAAGTAGTATTTCCTTTGCTATTAATTAGTTGTCAGTTGACTCCTTGATATGGTAATAAAGGAATGAAATAAGGATTCAATTTCTCATTTCTGATTTTTATAGAAAACAATTTTAAAAACAAATAACGTGTTCAGTTAATTACAGTACATTTTAGTGTATCTTATAGCTTTATCAAACAGAATAATGGAATGTATACCTCCTAAGAAGCTAAAAATGGATGTAGCAATATGGCCAAAAACTAATAATTTAATACAAGTTTTCTTGACTTAGAGCATTATAGATCATACTGAACATCTGGAAATGAACACAAATTACTAATCTCCTTGTTAGATTATTATAACCCCCCAATCTGACCAGAGTTTTCAGTAATCCCCTGGAATTTCTAACAGTCCACACATTCTTTGCTGTTTTGGCAAGCTTCTACTATTCCTTTCAGCCCTGCATTCTTCTTTGCCATGGTATTTCTTGAGCCACCTAAACAAACATAGCTGCCTGTTTGTCACCAAAAAGTAGTCATCACTTAATACTCCTTCAACCACTGGTGGTCTTAGTAAATTATCCACTGGCTCCCATAGACTTGGAGGATATAGAGGTCTGGACTTTATCACGTAAAGGTCCAGGAAGCTATATTTATGAATAGTTGAAGTAGTGGCTACTATAAAGAGAGCAAAAAAACAAACGAACAAATGAACAAACAAAACCCCCTCCTGGGATAGTCTTAGGAGTACTCAGTCACAGACTTTCAAACAAAAATACTACAATTTAACATTACTAACTCTCACATTTTACTCTTACCGTTGTAATTTCCTTTTCAACATTTCTCTTCCTGATTGGACAATTCCATTCCTTTAATATAATTTTAAGTTCATTTTCATTGTTCCAATGCTGAATTGTCTACAACTCTGTTCTTTTGTTTTGTTACAAATAAAATATACTATGCATCAAATAGGCTAAATAGGCAATAGAAATCAGGAGAGAAAAGAAAATAATGAACCTGGAGCACATTACAAAGCCCTTCCAAGGCTGAGGCCAATCACACTCTCTAGCTTGGGTGAGGAGTTTGAGTTTGGAATGATTCAGGCTTGTTCATATGTTTATTTTTGAGGTCCAGAGGCCCAAGTGTTCCTTATAAATGTTGAATTTTAAAAAGGATTCTGTCTTGGCAATCAAACACGAAGGAAAACAATGGGGAAAGTATGATCTAAAATTAACTCAATGATGTTTAAAAAAAAAAACCTTACACTTGTAGTGAAATATATTATACAACCCTCTTCATTAAAATAAGCAGATATTTAACCTTGGTTGGGAAAGGGGCTCTTTGCTTACATTTACTCTCCTACAAAAGAGCCGAATAATAAAGACTCATAAGTTTCAAGTTTTCTATTTTCCAGTCAAATATGGAAATGATTGGCTAGAATATTTGCCTCTGTAAAACTTTATGACTATGGAGATGTCCCCCAGCTCTTTCTGCTGTTTTCATACCAGCTGCATATTAGTTTTCTGTTTTTTCTTCTCCCCAGAAGAAAAGGCCAACACAACTTCAGAGCCAGATAAAAGCTTTCAACTGGAAAGCCACAGTGAATAAATAAATATAAAAAAGCTCCACATCAGTAGCAAACAAGGAGCTTGGCTTGGGGAAGCAATGCAGGCTTTAAAACAATAACCATATGTTTAAAATTCAGGTTTTAGAAATGTTCCGACCCACTCAAGCCCCTGGAGAGCATAGGGGGCTGCAGGGTCACGGGCTCTGTGCTCACGAGGGTTAAATAAGGACTTTTGGATACCTACGCCACGCTGGGTGAGGCCAGGCTTTCCTGCCCTCTGTCTGGACAGATGTTGTGAATGGTTTCTCTGATCACCCAAAGAGCAAACCATGCTGAAGGCTGAATATTTCAGCGTCCTGAAGTGACAAGACAACCAGCCAAATGGGAATTTTCCTGTTGTTCCAGGATGGCCGCCAAGGCTGAAAGCTGACAGCCAAAGGCAGTGGGACCCCACCTGCTAAACTCGAGGTGCCCAGCAGTGGAGGTCAGCCCCTCCCCAGAGCCCCCGCCGCCTGCACCCCCAGGCAGCACCGGCGAGAACGAGGCGGGAAAGGGGGTTCGCTCTTCAGAGGACGCGGTAGTGCTGGCCTCTCTGCTCTGGACACAGGAGAGGAGCTACAGTGACGTCCAGGGCGGGCATTCCCGGAACGCTTCCTTTGAACTGAATGCCGCCGGGATCTCGTTAGGTGCACTCGCTCCTTTAATCCTTCCGGCCAGGCAGCTGGGGTTCTCACCGCCACTGCACAAGCCCGGGACAGGAGGCTTCCAGAGCCTGAGTGACCTGCCGGAGGCCGACGCTGGCAGGAAGGCAGCTAGGCTTTTTTAAAAAATTTATTTCCCTCCCATTCCCTCCACCCCCCAGCTGTCTGCTCTCTGTGTCCAATTGCTGTGTGTTCTTCTGTGACTGCTTCTATCCTGATCAGTGGCACCAGGAATCTGTGTTTCTTTTTTTTGCGTCATCTTGTTGTGTCAGCTCTCCGAGTGTGTGGCACCATTCCGGGGCAGGCTGTACTTTTCTCGTGCTGGGTGGCTCTCTTTATGGGGTGCACTCCTTGCTTGTGGGGCTCCCCTACGTGGGGGACACCCCTGCGTGGCACAGCATTCCTTGAGCACATCAGCACTGCACATAGGCCAGCTCTATACCAGTCAGGAGGCCCCGGGTTTGAACCCTGGACCTCCCATGTGGTAGACGGACGCTCTATCCATTGAGCCACATCTGCCTCTGGCAGCTAACCTTTGAAAGCAGGCTTCTGCACAGCATATGCTGCCTTAAGAGACCCTCCTAAAGACTGGGGGTCCTGAGAAGGGGCATTGCTACACCAGTGCTCTTGCCAAGATGGTTGTGAATTCCACCCATTAACGTGAAATTGGTACTGAAATCTTTTGATTTAGGTGCATATTTCAATAGCACCCAAACGTTTAAAAAAAAGATTTAGCTTAATTATATGCTGTATAAAAATCATGTGATTTGTGCACTGTTGATACAAATTGCTAGGTTGCATGTAATTAGGTATTTTCTACCATGAGATACAATAGAATTGAGAAAATAATTAATTTAGTAATACTATCGTAACTTGTAAATAAGAATAATAGGGAAACGGACTTTGGCCCAGTGGTTAGGGCGTCCGTCTACCATATGGGAGGTCCGCGGTTCAAACCCCGGGCCTCCTTGACCCGTGTGGAGCTGGCCATGCGCAGTGCTGATGCGCGCAAGGAGTGCCGTGCCACGCAAGGGTGTCCCCCGCGTGGGGGAGCCCCACGCGCAAGGAGTGCGCCCATGAGGAAAGCCGCCCAGCGTGAAATGAAAGTGCAGCCTGCCCAGGAATGGCGCCGCCCACACTTCCCGTGCCGCTGACGACAACAGAAGCGGACAAAGAAACAAGACGCAGCAAATAGACACCAAGAACAGACAACCAGGGGAGGGGGGGAAATTAAATAAATAAATAAATCTTTAAAAAAAAAAAAAAAAAAAGAATAATAGTAATACTATAGTAACTTGTAAATAAGAATAAATTTGTATTTCTATGGATCATATATATGAACATTTAATCTTTAACATTTGAGGACACTGAGAACAAACTTTGATGTGAACAAGTTAGTATATATTTTACAGGAATCACTGAGTGTTTGCCTGTGTTAAGCTCACTAGTATTATCTGCTTATATGCAGAAAAATAAAGTACAATTTAACTGTATATTTCACATTTTATTCTCCTTCTCCTCCATGTGGACTATATATAATCTGACTTTTGGAATTTTATATCCAGAAACAATCACCTTTACACTATCTATAATTGATCTCAACACCATGTGATAAGCGCGCGCACACACACACAATTCTAATTGGCCCAACCAAGCGATCCTTCTATCTAACCCAGCTTGTACAGTCAGCCCTGCCCTGACTTCAGTGTATTGATTTTTTAGTCACTAACCTTTGTTATTCCTTGATGACCACTGTTTCCTAAAGCCTGATTCTCAACGCACTCGCAACACAGGGATTGGGTTTTTAGCTCTCATATCTGTCTTCCCATAATTGGTTGCCCAGTTCCAGGAACAAACACCTGATTGCCAAATCCTGCCATTACCTGCACTTGAACCTGTGTTGGTGACCTGCTCAGGTGTATTTGAATAAATACCCTTGATTTTGAGCTTGGTTTGCAATTTGGGATAATGGAACGGACTTCTCTTGCCCCTGAGACTGATCTCCCATTCTGTACCACTTTGGTAATCATGTTTATATGCTCATTCCTTGAATGACCAACCTGCTGCCTTCAAATAACAGTTTTGTCTGACCTCATGGGTCTTTTTTTTTAAGATTTATTTTACTATTTATTTATTTCTACCCATCCCCTCATTGTTTGGATTTGCTATATCTGTTCATTTTCCTTGTTTCTTTAGAAGGACCTCCCAGGACCTCTGATATGGGAGGGAGGCACCCAGTCTCTTGAGCCACCTCCCTTCCCTGCATTGTTGTGTCTCTCATTATGTTTTTCTACTTGTGTCTCTTGTTGCATCAGCTTGCTGCATCTGCCTGTTGTGTCAGTTCACTGTCTTGCATGTCTTCTTTTAGGAGGCACTGGGCGCCTCCACTTCCTGCTTTGTTGTGTCTCTCATTGTGTTTTTCTTCTTGTGTCTCTTGTTGCTTCTTCTTATTGTATCAGCTTGCCATGCCTGCCCAGTTGTGCCAACTTGCTGTCTTCTTTAGGGGTATCAGGAACCAAATTAGGGACCTCCCATGTGGTGGGTGGGAGCCCAGTTGCCTGAGCCACATCCGCTTCCCCCCATGGATCTTTATGAAGTGTTTGTCCTTTCAGTCTTTCATCTGATCTCTTCCATCAATTAAATTTTTAAAAATATTTATTGAGCATATACTACACACCAGTCACCATGTAAGGTACTGAAAATGCAATAATCAACAGTTGAGCAGGGAAGACGGACAGTTATGCATGCAGGACAATACTCCATGATAAGTGCTAAAGATAGAAAAGTGAAGTTTGCTGCTGGAATGCACAGAAGTGGTACCTAATCCAGACTCCGAGGTCAAGAAATGTTTCCTGGTTGAAGTGTAGAGCATCCTGGGATCCAAAGGATGGGTGAAGGCATCTGCCTAGGGCAGGGGGCGGGGGGTGAGATAGGGTGGGGGTGGCCAGGGCAGAGAGGAAAGTTCCAGAGAGAGGAAAGGGCTATTGCAAAGTTCCCAAGATGCAGGAGAGCAGGGTGCTTTTGAGAAATTGAAATATGTTTGGGGTTGCTGGAATTTAGCATGTAAAAAAGAAGAATGACAACAGATGACGTCCAACTCCTGGTTCCACCATATACTTCTGGTCCCATAACTACCTGCCTCCACAAAGCCAGTGCACACACACTAGAGCAATGCTCCCCCATCACCTAACACTTTAAACTCTTTCTTTTTCCACCTTGAGCCACTGCGAACAAGAAGTTGTCATCCCTGGAATCAAACACTCGCCTTCGTGCCTTTCTTGTATTTTCACCTCTTCTTTCTCTGTTTCTATCCTCTTCTCTCCAGCTCTGCTCATGCACTTGGGCTTTTGGTCACTGCTCCTGATTTCCTCCTCCCCGAGGTCCCATTGACATTCCATTGATCAGTCACATCTGAGCCTACTCTCAGGGGGATGTCCGAGTCCTCAGACAGCCCACAGGGGTCAGTGCTGGCCTGAGCTCTGGGGCCCTGACAACGATGCTTCCAGTCTTCTTTCCTTTATAAAGTACCCTCTCTTCCTTGTCCAGAAGATGACACATGTGGCAATGCAGGGTCATCCACCAAATTACAACACATATGCAATGCAGGGACATCCATCAGATGATGACATGTATGGCAATTCAGGGTCATCTGTTGGGTGAAGACATGAATGGCAATGCAGGGTCATCCATTGGATGACGACACATATGGCAATGCAGGGTCATCCATCGGATGACGACACATACGGCAAGGCAGGGTCATCCATTGGATGATGACACATATGGCAAGGCAGGGTCATCCATTGGATGATGACATGTATGGCAAGGCAGGCTCATCCATCAAATCCCAACACATGTGGCAATGCAGGGTCATCTGTCAGACAATGGCACAGATGGCAATGCAGGGACATCCATCGGATGACGACACATACGGCAAGGTAGGGTCATCCATCAGATGATGACACATATGGCAATGCAGGGTCATCCATCGGATGAGGACACATATGGCAATGCAGGGTCATCCATCGGATGAGGACACATATGGCAATGCAGGGCCATCCTTTGGATGACCACACATATGGCAATGCAGGGTCATCTATCAGATGATGACATAGATGGCAATGCAGGGTCATCCGTTGGATGACGACACATATGGCAATGTAGGGTCATCCATTGGATGATGACACATATGGCAATGCAGGGTCAGCCCCCGATGACCCGGTGGCCTCTCTGGCTCCTTCCCTCTCTGTGAACCCACCTTGTTTTCCACAACGATTGACCCAATTAACCCTGGGAGACTCCATCCTCCAACCTGTGCTTTATTGGCCCTTTCCAGTCAGAACAGGTGGATAACTGGCCACGTCAACAACAGGTCCAAAGCCTCATCCCACGAGGCACTCCCGCGCGGCCCGCCCGCGTTTCTCCACCTCCTGCCAGCAGAGCTCTGTTCTCAGCTATTTCTTTCACTCATGTTTGTGTAGTCAACAGTCTTGGGAGGCAGGTGGTGCCTCCCTCAGAGGAGAGGCAGGCTCGTTTGCTGTCCACATCATGAAGACCATGCCTTCCTCCGGGGCAAAGTTGGAGTAGAGGTGCTCGCATGCCATTATAAAAGATCGGGGTGTCTAAACTCGGGGTTCCCCAGCCATGCGCTCTCCCTGTTCCGTCGGCCACCCCCTTCCTCCTCGGGGATGCGGAGGCCCACGAGAAGCCACGTCTCTGCCCGTCACCCGCCAGCGTCTGCCGAGCCTGCAGGCTGAGTGGTGAGTGCCAGTGGGGTGAGCCCTCAGCTTCCCAGCCCCCGCCCAGCATCTGCATTTTTGAGGGAGCTTCTGGTGCACAGCCCCGGCTGCATGGCCCCCAGGACCCGCCGTGGCTTCTGCTCCAGGTGGCCGGCTGTCCTGAGCCCCGGTTTGCTCTCAGGTGGACGCTGGGCTTTCCAAGCCCGCATCTGTTCGGCTGCCTCCGTGCCTCTGGGTCCCACAGCCATCCTCACTCTAAGCCGGCCCCCGCTGCCGGCCAGCCGCTCCGGCCTCCTTCTCGTCCTCTAAGGGGAGGGCAGCTGGACCCCAGGATCAGGGGCAAAAGACCGCGATGTGGGCGAGAGGGCGGGAGCGTGGGCCGAAGGGCCTAAGAGGAGGCCGCGAGGCTCCGGGTGAAGGCAGAGAAGCGGAGCGTCACACCGAAGGCCAGGCTGGAGGGTCTCCCAGCTCTGACACCCCACAGTGGTCAGGAGATTCAGAGGGACGAAATAAAGACGTTTTTCCTCCCGTCCGCTTGGCGACTCTGACTCTTCAGTCTTTCCGTTTCAGTCGATGGCTTCCCCCGTTCACGCTTGCCTGTCCTGCTATTTCTGTCTCGATGTACCACCTTGCCTTCTTCCATGAACACGAGGCCCTGCCATGCTGGGGGCTCTGCGGGCCACGAGGAGGCCACGAGGAGGCCACAAGGGCCCGGGCGATTCACCGAGAGAGAAAGTACGGCGCCTGCGGTAGTGCGAGGGCAGGCACAGGAAAAGGCTATGCCAGCCGGCATTCTCTTTGTTTCTGACCCTATGGTCTGTTTAAATTAAAAGGTGCCTTTTCCTGCTGACAAAGCCAAAATAATCGTTCTCCGTAGTGAATAACAGCCTGTGCAGTGATACGTGAAATGTGCTGACAATTCTAAGATCGTTTTGTTTCCAGGGGGAAATATGGGCCTAATCAAAAGGAAAATTACCAGCCATGAAGTATAATCATAAAAATGACTGTTCATTTGCCTAAATTGTTCTGATTCTTTTTCCTTTCTCCCTCATTTATTCCATTACCTTATTCGCCAACTTAAGGCACATCGTGGTTTCAAAAGGGAAAATTGCATAAATGATACCAGAGAAAATATGCAAATGAAAACAAAGCTCAGGGAAGTGGACTTGGCCCAGTGGCTAGGGCGTCCGCATACCACACGGGAGGTCCAAGGTTCAAACCCCGGCCTCCTTGACCCGTGTGGAGCTGGCCCATGAGCAGTGCTGATGCGCGCAAGGAGTGCCCTGCCACGCAGGGGTGTCCCCGTGTAGGGGAGCCCCACGTGCAAGGAGTGCGCCCTGTAAGGAGAGCCGCCCAGCGTGAAAGAAAGTGCAGCCTGCCCAGGAATGGGGCCGCACACACGGAGAGCTGACACAACAAGATGAGCAACAAAAAGAAACACAGATTCCTGGCGCTGCTGATAAGGATAGAAGTGGTCACAGAAGAACACACAGTGAATGGACGCAGAGAGCAGACAACTGCAGGGGAGGGGAAGGGGAGAGAAATAAATAAAAAATAAATCTTAAAAAAAAAAACAACAAAGCTCAAGTGTCTAAATCCACAATATAATCTGCCATGTGCACACTAATATTTAAAGTCTGTTGTCTTAGTCTCTTATTAAACTACAGAAATTCCCAGATAATTAGCATTCATATGAAATGTCAGCTGTAGAGCTCAAAGGGTAAGAGAGTAGAAGACATTTACAGCTTATGCACTGCTCCACTCTGCTGGTCACTGGCATAGGGAAAGCTCTTTGGCCAAAGCTGGAGTGGACAAATAACTAGTTGCATCCCTGCCCATGAGACACTGGGACACAGAAAATCAGCCCAGACCTGCATACTGCCTCCTGCTTCCGAGGTCGATGACTCTGGCCTCTCCATCCTCGAGGAGCTGGATTTCCTTCTCGTGCAAAAGCTGCGTAATCTTGACCTGCTGCTGCTTGACGCGGGCCTCCAGCAGACGCACCTGGGCTCGGAGCCGCCCCTGCTCCTGGAGACAGGTCTCGAGAGCCTGCAACGCGAGAAGCGTCTCATTTTCATGGAGAAGAAATGCTTCTAATAACCGGGCTATTCAGTTTTCCATTTGGTCCCCAACTCCCATTTCAGAAAATTTTTCCAACTAGAAATGTTGCTAAAAAACCACAGGTTTGCTGCCCGATGCGCACGGATCAGTTTAGCGACACCGGTGCTTCAAAGAGAGAACGGGCTTCAGTGCCAGGTGGCCCGGCTTTGGAGAAGGGTCCTTCTGCTCAAGTCGGTCTCCCCTCATCTAAAGAATTTAGGGTATTTATGGATTCCGACAAGGGGAGGTGGAGCTGTGACCATGACAGTAACCAGTAACCAGGCTAAAATAGTCATTACAGTAACAAGTATAAACAATTACAGTATCAAGTAAAGGAGTGAGAAGTACCCATTATGATAACAAGTGTAAACAACTACAGTATCGTGTCAAGGAGGGGGAAGCATCCATTACAATAACAAGTATAAACTGTGGCGTTGGGAGTTACAGAAAGCGGTTTAAGAAGCTCTGCTACCATTTCTTATTTGAGAATAAGAAATCATGGCTGTGTTGAAGTTCCTGGACTGAAGAAATGAATGACTATTAAATCATCAGAACGACGATGTGAGAGCCTTCTGGATGATCTCTCACCCCTCATCCCAGCCTCCCAATTCCCTGAGAAAGGAACGTGTTCAGCCCCGATGAGAAAACGTTCCTGACTTCCAGCCAGGAGGAGCATGCCAAGTTTCAGGTCAGCTCTCCACTTCTACATGTTACTGCCTGTTTGCTGAACACTGAAGTGCTTTATGGATGTTAATTGTATCTTTAGTGCGTCAATCCCTAAAACCACTGAGACTTTTGAATGACTCTTGCTACAAACATGCTTTAAAAATACAATCTAATGCTGAAATCTGGATGGCATGTGGTCACCTTTGTAAGCAATGCTGGTTTAAACCAAACCTCATTTACTCGTTGCTGGAAGCTCTACTGAAAACACTTGAGCTTTTTGTTTATTTGTGACTTTTCCCTCAGAACCTAAGAAAAGGATGGGAAGGCTCCAGGCATTACAGTAAGACATTTACTTTCTCTGAAAAGCCAAATAACCCAGGGATGCTGCATATAAAAGAGTTGATCAGGAAAGAGGATGTGGCTCAAGCAGTTGGGTGCCCGCCTACCATATGGGAGGTCCTGGGTTCGGTTCCCAGTGCCTCTTAAAGAAGATGAGCAAGATAGTGAGTTGGCATGATGAGCTGACACAACGAGCTGACACAATGAAGAGACACAATGAGAAAACACAATGAAAGACATAACAAGCAGGAAATGGAGGTGGCTCAAGCAATTGGGCACCTCCCTCCCACATGGAAGGTCCCAAGTTTGGTTCCAGGTGCCTCCTAAAAACAAGACAAGCACACAACGAATGGACACAGAGAGCAGACAGCAAGTACAAACAACAAGGGGGTGGGGAGAAATAAATAATCTTTTAAAAGAGTTTATGAGCTCTTTTTGAATGTGGCATCTGACAGAGCAGAGCTCTCTTAAAGATAAAGCAAATCTGGGAGGTGAATTCGGAAGGAGAGTTGCCACAGTGGGGTCTTTTGGGAAGGGCTTCTGGGTCCAAAAACCTGCATAGAAGGGTCTTGATACTCTGTTGGGAGAGTCACTGGGGGTGGTGAAAGGAGGATGGATACTTTTTTTTTTTTGCCATTCTTCCATTTTCACTTTGACAGCTGTATTTGTAGCTCACACCAGGACTGTCATATCATAATTGCCATCGATTATACTCAGATATATTCCCAATTTGTATTTTCATAACTTCCTGTTCCTCTCTTTATGCACTACCTAGTGTTCATTCCATGAATATGAGGACTAGGCAAAACAGGACAAGTAGGCAAAGCAAAGGGGTATACTGCTTCTGATGAGGGACTATGAGTGTAAATAGAGAAATTCAGCCTCAAGACTGAAAGCCACTTATCAAGAGATGGAGAAGCAGCAGTAGACACCTCTCCTGTACCCCCCTCCCAGGTCCACATCCAAGTCACGAATCTCGCTTAGCAATTTTTCTAGAATTATTTCTTGTTATCATTTGATCTTCGTACTCTATCCTCATCACTCTGTGACTCATCTGCTTTGAGAGAGTTACCTGCTTAGAGCCCAGAGTCTCAGTCTAACAAATTAACTGCAAAAACATTTTCTGCTATCAGGTATCCCATGTTGCTCTCCAATAATGGGAAATTGGTTGTAAACTTGTTTAACATAGTGGACTATTCAGGTTTTAAATAACTGAAGGGATTGTAGGCCAAGTATGTTCAAAGAGACTGTATGTAAGCTTATTTTTCTTTCTCCCAGAAATTTACTTATCCAGACCTTTTTTACTCCTTCATGGAGGAAGACACGAGTTCACTCTAATTATGTAAAATAATCTGTTTGGTTTACAGTAAACAGCGCTCAATATTGGAATGTACTGACAGTTTTAAATTTTTAATATTATATAACCAGCTCAATCACTCCAGTGAATTCAAAAGGATTTTACTTATTTGTTGTGAACGCTGATTTTTACTTAAAAAAATGTTTAAAGCACTTAGTCAATGCTTACTATGTGCCAGCTGCTTCCACAAATCTTTTTCATTTTCCCCCCTCTTTAAGCTTTTTTTAGTGACAAGTGCAAAATTAAAGAAAATTCAGGTCAGAGCAGGCATTGTAAATGCAATAATAGTTTTTGCAACAAGCTTACCCAGCTTTCTCTGCCCATTAGCAGAGCAGCGGTGACAAGGATGAAACCAAACAGCTTCCCCATCTTCGC
This sequence comes from Dasypus novemcinctus, assembly GCF_030445035.2. NCBI lineage: Eukaryota > Metazoa > Chordata > Mammalia > Cingulata > Dasypodidae > Dasypus > Dasypus novemcinctus. The sequence goes on along the minus strand of NC_080701.1, from coordinate 5,010,371 downwards.
CGTTGAAGGATCTGCGAGAACAAAAAGAACGTCCTTAGTTTAACCACTTCGGTTTTCCCAGGAGATGCAGGTTGGGGCTGGTTCATTATCAGCTGCAGGACGTCCTAACCCTGAGCATCTCCTGGGAAACTCTCCCCGACAGGCACAGAATGCTGTTGACAGTCATCCTTAGATTGGGTTGGACCAATCCACCCTCAGATTGGATCCATCCTTGGACTGGACATGGAGGGAGGGTTGTTACAAAAGCAGGGAGGGACCCGGCTTCTCTGTGGTCCTTCTGTGTGACAGTGTTGTGGGCGGAAAGGGCCCAGGCTTTGTAACTGGACAGATCTGGGTCCCTATTTTGCTGCCTGAGCCATTTACTAGTTCTGTGTCCTTAGGCAAGTTACTATAATGTTGCTGATCTGCAAAATGGACATAAGGAAAATTATAGCTAGTAGGAGATGATGCCCCTTGCTTTCCTCTGTGTCTTAATGAAAGTCAAGCTACCAGGAAGCTGGCCCTGCTTAAGGTGGTGGAGGAAAATTACCATTTTTTTCAGATTATTTTTTAAATTAGTCTTGAAGTTGTGAGTCTCCATGAAAAATTTTGTTCATCCTCTCAACAGCCTTTGTATGCTGCCGCAGTGCTAAGTTTTCATAAGTTCTAAAAGCTGAGGAGCCTAGAAAATAAAATGTCCTCACAGTCTTCAAGCAAATTTTATACCTACGACTTCTGTTCAAAAAGAATTGGAATCAATTGGATTATTTGTTACCTGATTTTTATTCTTACAGAACTCATGCCCACTAGGGCTTTTCATATATCACTTTTTAAGCTTTTTTGTCTTTAAAAGTTTGCTGCCTTTTAGAATCACTTGGGAGCTTTAAAAAAAAATCCATGCACTGTGTCTGAAAATGGGATCCAGACCATGGCATTTTTTCAAAGATTCCAGCTGATTCCAGTATTCACCAAGGTTTGGGAAGATATAAGAACTTAATGACCAAATTTTTTAGTCATTTCTTTACTGCTGTGTAAAGAACTGTAGAACAGTACCGTGCATTTCACAGGCATCATCTTGTGTCATCCTCAAATAACTCTCCAAGGCAGGGACTTTTGTCCACATTATACGAGTGAGTAGATCAGAGAGGTTAAGTCATTTCCCCAAGACTACACACGGGATAAATTGAGACAGCAGCTGAGCTGGGGTCTTCCCGGCTTTAGGGCCGCCCTTACCCCTTACACTGCTCAGCCTTCCTTCCCTACTTCTGCCACCACAGGGACAGCAGGCACCTGCTACCTAGCCTTCCGCAGTGAACACACCCTCACTCCTGAACAAGCCCACAACCACTGTCCTCCTGGGCCATGCTCCTCCTAAGGAAGAGCAGCTAGTGGGGCAGGAAGGGGCGCTGCCCTGAGCTGCAGCAGGCCTGGGGTGGCAGCCCATCTGCAGGCAGCTCAGCACCAGGTGCTGTGGAAGCCAACACAGCAGGAAAGAATGAAAACAAACACTGAAATGGCGATTAGGGATGGTATAAATGAAGAACGCATGAATTACAATATGTAGTAAAGAATAAAGTTACACTTTTCTAGACCAGTCCCCCAGGCAGAATTAAGTACGTCCTCTGTTGTAATCCCTAATACCATATTTATGGATCAATAGAGCCTTGATTCACTCAATCTTCATTACTTGTGTCTCAGTGTGCTGGGTGTGCAGTTGGATGGTTTTTACATGCCTTTCTCCAACTACTCCCTTGCTCCTGTTGGTTGGTTTAAAATAAGGTGAACCGAAGGCCACTCCCAGCACCTAACTCATTGTGCTGTCCCCAATCAAAGTCTAGTTGTTGCCTCTGCAGAAATTGTTCCCCAGGATGGAAACTCCTTCTCAGAGGGGAAACTGTGATTTTCTTGCCATAAAACTATAATCTATTTCTGCTGATGTACTTTCCTCCAGTGATGGTTAATTTCATGTGTCCTTTGCTAGATAAGTTGGTGGAACACTTAATATAGACGTATTTAGTAAGTAGGATTAGCAGCTACAAGCGCTTTGGGCTTTAAGTTAAATAATGTGGATGGCCCCAGCCAATCAGTCTGTGTTTTTTTGTTTTTTTGGTTTTTTTTACTCTGCATATAAATGCAATGCAATTACTTCTCCCCAGCATGGGACATGACTCCCAGGGATAAGCCTCCCTGGCACTGAGGGATTACCACTAAGCACCAATCAACAATACAACTGGAAAAGACCTTGACCAAAAGGGGGGAAGGATCAAGACAAATTAGTTTATATGGCTAAGAGACTTCAAAGTGAGTCAGGAGGGCATCCCAGAGGTAACACTTGTGCACGTCTCAGCAGGATCTCATTGACTGCCAAAGTAAATATTGCTCAAATAGTGGGGCTCTTGAGGGCTCTGGAGACACTATAGTCAGGGCAGATAGCTCAGGACTTTGATGCCCAGCCAGTGGGCACTACTTTGGAGTTTGTAATCCCCAGTGTGACAGAATTGGACTCAGTTGTGGTTTCCCTCCACAAGCCTCTTCTGTCCCTTCTAGTTGAACATATAGTTGGTGCTGGAGTTGATAGGTGTATGTCCAAGAGACTTGAGTCTTTGGTCTGTCCTTGTGCCATCTGGGCCCTGAGCCTCAAGGGAGTTGCAACCCCTTCTCTCCAGTTCATTGGACTCACTTAGGACAACTATCAAGGAGGTGACAATGGACAACCACCATACCAAGGAACCAAGAGAGCCTACAACTGCAAGCAGGAGAGTCCCATCCATTGGCTGTATGGGACTTTCAATTGGAGGTGGAGTAGGCATCATCAACACAGAATTCTCAGGATTGGGGAATGAACTATGGACTAGAGAGGACTTACTGGTATTCTACTATAGACTTATCGTGATTTTAGCAATGGAAGAAATTGTATCATTGTTGTGGAGGCAGTGACCACTGGAAGTTCTGAGATGTGGAAAAGGGAAAACAGATGTCATACAGGGGCATTTTTGGGACTTGAAATTGTCCTGAATGACATTGCAATGACAGGCCATTATAAATTTTGCTGTAACCTACAGAATCGTGTGGGAGAGAGTGTAAACTACAATGTAAACTTTAACCCACATTTAGTGGCAATGATCCAAAATGTGCCCATCAATTGCAATGAATGTACCACACAACTGAAGGATGTTGTTAATATGGGAAAATGTGGGCAGTGCGGGGAGTGGGGCATATGGGAATCCCCTATATTTTCATGTAACACTTATGCAATCTAAATATCTTTTAAAAAATAAAAATAATAAATAATAAAAACTATACATATATATATATATAAAGGGAGATCTCAGGGTTTCCAGAATCAGAAAGAATTCCTCCTCCAGCCTACACCCTTCACTTCTCCCTGGCGCCCCCTACAGACTTGGATGGAAACGTCAACAACCTGAGCTGCCCTCTGGACTTCTGACTTGCCAACACCCACACTTCCTTACAGCAGCTCTCAATACACAAACACGTACATGTATGCGTGCACATGTGTGCATATATAGGTGAGGATGTGTGTGCCTGTGTGAGTAAACTCTTATCACTGTTTTCATTTCTCTGGAAAACCTTAATACTCCTCCATGCGTATCCTGTTCTGCGGAAAACCACTGGGCTCAGTGTTTTTTGAGAAAATAAGTGTTAAGAAGTAATGGGAGCTTTCAGTTGAAGACATGAATTTATTTTTTTCTCACAAAGCTCTTCTGGAAATGCAGTAAAGAAAAATTCTAAAGACACGACTTGTCGAGGTCCAAGAGAGGGGGAGAGGAGAAAAGCCTCGGCCCGCGACGTCCGCGCGTTCCAGGTGACAAAGCATCCGGGCACGTGGCAGAGCTGCCAACGGTGAGTGAGGAGCAGCGACAGCGAACACCCGAGAAGGAACTGGGTTCCAGCTCGCGCGGCCCGTGGAGCACCAGCCACCACCTGGAGGGCAGCCCGGGCGCAGCGGGCTCCTGCCCGGGGCCTCACCGAAGCGTGGGCAGGCCGTGAACACGGCTTCCCCGCCCGGGCAGAACACGGAAGGTTCACTCTCTACTGAAGGTGGACAAGGGAGACGCCAGGGAGCAGGCAGGAGAGCGCGGGCGCAGGCACTGCCAGCCCTCTCGGCGTCCCGGAGCCAAGCCCCGCCAGCCCGGCTTCTCCTCGCCCCTCTTTCACCCCTGCGAGCCTGCGTTCCCTCCCCCCCCCCGGCACTGAAGAGCCTCACGCGCATGCGCACGCACGCGCACGCACGCACGCACGCGCACGCGCAGATCTTGGCAGACTGGCATTTCGGCGCTGTCCTTTCCTGACCTCCTCCAAAGAAGCCCGCGGCTGGCGCGCCTCATCCGCGCCCGCTGGAGAGGTGGAGCCGCGGTGCTCCGCTCTTCCTCTCCAAGGAGGGCTTCCCCCAGACGGAGGCGGGCTTGAAGTTTCATTCCGTGTCCTTAGTTACTGAACAGTGGAGAGAAACACCGAAACGCCAAGCGTTCTCTTTCAGAACACTGGGCAGAAAGCCGTACAAGAGCAATTGATTTGCCAAGAGAATACATCATTTACTTGCTATGCTTTAAGGCTTTTATCCAACACTGTGAAAAAATGACCAATATGTGTAGACAGAGGTGGACTGCTGAGTACATGAACCTGGCAAAGAAATTAGATAAAATACACGAACGCATACAATTACTCTGCGAGCAAAAGCTCTAATTAGCACCAGTAGATCATTTTTTTTTCAGAAAGTTATCCTTTTATGTATTTATACTGTATACTTTGTAGGAAGGGAGTAGGAAAACTCTGGTATTTCTTATTACCAACTTACTAACTATTTTTCTTTAAAATTCAGGTATATATTGGCTATACACTTACGTCAGGTGCTATGTATAGTAGATGTTTTCATGCATATTGGTGTATATTAAAATATGGAAAATAAGTTTACTTATGACTATATATATATATAAAGACCCCCTCTGTGAACTTTTAGCAAGGCTAGAGTCAGGTGAGAAGAGGATTGTAAAGAAATAGAGGTAGGGAGCAAACTGGAAAAACAAAGGTGAATAGATTTGCTATCATTAATATTTTCTAAGTGATAAAGTAATCTTGGAATTAGTTAAGAAAAAAACTTCTCTGGGTACTACCCGAGTTAATAAATAGTAGCTTTTATAATTGTTATCATGAAAGAAAACTTAAAAGCTATCTCCTATTAAACAGGATGGCATATGGGAATCCTGTATTTTATGCATGATTGTTCTGTAAGCCCACAATTTCTCTAATAGAAAAAGAAATCATTCTCCTTTCCTTGAAGATGCAAAACAAACTGCCCTGAAGAGCCCTCATTTACCATGAGCAGTTTCCTAAACCTTGCATTTGCAGATGTTGAGAACATATCTATAGATGTAGCAAAATTTCATTTTCAAATCGATATCCTAAACCAAAGACACCTGATATTATAACCAAATGTATTTCTATCCTGATTCTGGGGTAGTTTCACGTTTCTTTTGTCTGGAGTTCTTGGAAGATGTGTCATTCCTATTGACCCATCTGTCAAGACTCTAATTGTGTTGAAAGAGCTTGCAGGAGAATAAGGTCTTACTCCAATTACAATCCTTTACTTCAGCTACGTGTGGGATGAAGACATCTCCACTTTTTAAAATCGAGCAGAGCAATTGAACTGTGTAATAAAAATATTTATTTTCTTATAGATTTACCTAAACCAATGGTCTAATCTTGTTTATTTAAATGTAATTTTATTGCATGAAAGCCTGGCAAAAAAAAACAACAAATCTCTATACCAGAAGGAAAACTAGGAAAAAGGGAAAGAAGAAAAAGAAAGGACCCAATCATCTTTCAATGACTACACTTCATAAAATCACATTGAAAAAAACCATCATAGGTTGTCAATGTACCCACTGTTATTCGTACTAAGCTTAAGTAATTTTAAATTTTATCCCATTAGAAACTTAGACTGATATTTCCTAAGTAAAGCTGAAATGCTAAGTGGAGCTCTCTAAAGATCATCTAGAAGGAATTGCTCTCTAAAGAAAGTGTGGGCTTGTCTTATTTGTTTATAAAATAGACAGTCATTTCCTACATGAATGATAAATATACTCAGGATCAGTGTTTTCTGTTACATTGTCCAGCTTCTGAATTGCCTGTCCTTTTTCAAAAAAAAAAAAAGTGATAATCCTTGGATTTTAGAACTACTGTTAATTAGCTTAGTCAACATATTGTTCAATATTAGGTAAAATTATGGAAATTTTGTTTTAGTTTTAATGTTAAGAAGAGAAATAAATAAACCTCCATACTACCAAAAAAGAGAATAGGATATATAGCTATGTCTGTACAAGTAATCCCTTACTCACTGTGGCTGGCTTTTTTTTTTTTTTGAACTTGACTAGTGGTAGATCCGTCATGAATCAATCATCAGGGGAATTTATTAAGAGGTAATAACTATCCATTTAAAATGAATGGCAGCAAACAAAATTATGTTTGTGAAGAAGGGTTCAGAGCAAAACAGTGACCAGAACAAATAAACTAGAATGAGAAGAGTTTCAGCATACAGTTTCTAATTATCTTTGGGTGAAGTTTAAACAAAGTTAATGGGTTCTACTCTTCTAATCCCTACCACCAGACCACTATTGATGGATAGTATGCTTTAATATCTTTCTTCCCAGTTATGAGAATAATAATGTAATAATGGGGAAGCAGATTTGGCTCAACTGATAGAGCTTCCACCTACCATATAGGAGGTCCAGGGTTTGAACTCAGGGCCTCCTGGCCATGAGGTGAGCTGGCCCATGCACAGTGCTGCCACACACAAGGAGTGCCATTCCACACAGGGGTATCGCCCACATAGGGGAGCCCCACATGTAAGGAGTGTGCCCCTTAAGGAGAGCCGCCCAACGTGAAAAGCACAGCCCACCCAGGAGTGGTGCCACATACATGGAGAGATGATGCAACAAAAAAAGAGATGCAGATTCCAGTACCACCTGACGAGAATACAAGCAGCCACAGAAGAACACGCAGCAAATGGACACAAGAGAGCAGACAACGGGAAAGGAGGGGAAAGGGGAGAGAAATAAAAAATAAATCTTAAAAAAAAATGTAATAATGGCAGAGAGAAATTGTGAGGTGCTGCTTTGAGGACAAGCTCAATGTCCTGTCAAGGCCACCAAGAGCAGCAGGGCTCTGGGTGTTAAGTAAAAGCAGGTCGGCCGGCCCTGTCCAGCTCACCTCCACAAGGCTACAGAAGCCTTGCACTCAAAGGCGCTTCCAAGACAGACGGACTCACCTCTGTACGTCCAGCGTGGGACTGGAAAAATGAGGAAAACAGTCATCTGTAACATATTGCACTTGCATTGGATGATCACTAGACACGCTACCGAGATACAATTGTCCACTCTGTTATTTCTTAAGCTTCACCATGAAAATAAGAAAATAAATATGGGTATGTCTGGGGACTTGCCAAAGATCATGTGGCCTTGGCTGGGACCCCTTCAATCTCCTGTGATTCTTTTCTTAGTGCCCACTGGTTTCTTTTCTAAGATGAGGCTGAGCTATAAGAAATGGCAGGTGTTTGAACATTTTGACCTACAAAGCAGAAGACTGCATATGCTTCCAAGGAATACATATTGGTTAGATGGAAAGAACCCGCTGGAATCATTGCAGCCTTTGAAGGCCCAAAGACAGAGCTTAAACACAAATAACTCTTTGTGGCTCATTTAATAAGAGAGAAAGTGATTTAGCAACAGCCTGTTATTATAGGATGCTGCCCCTTATGCCAATACATTAAAGTAAATACATAATACCTAAAATATGTAAACAAAAGAAAGTATTGCAAACACATAATCAGCACATGAAATCTCCTGGGTCTGCCATGAACTAATCTTCAGAGTGAAATCAAAACATTTACTTTCACTCAGGAAGTTAGTGTAGAGAAGCAATATAACTTTCCCAAAGAAAGGCTCCATTCAAAATTTACCCAGCCTCCAACGACTCTTCACCCCCTCTGTCCCTACCACCAGTCCAAGCCCCCACTGGAAGATTATTGCGACAGCTTCTATCGGGTCTCCCTGCGTCCACCTTTGTACCCTTCAGTCAATTCTCTACACAAACATCGAGAGAAATCCTTTTGAAATCTAGGTCAGGTCACATTACAGCTCTGCTTCTGGCCTTTCAATGTGTTCCCATTGCTCTTGAGGTCAAAGCCTAAGTGCTCACGATGACCTGTAAACAGGAGACCCCATAACTTACTGTCCAAACCAGAACATTTTCGAAAGTGAGATGGAGTGCTGTTAATGATGACCCTGGAGCAACAGTCCAAACTGGACCTGTTCTGGACAAACCAGAATACACGATCCCCCCAGTAGGGCTTCACGTACCCTGCAAAGCCCCCCACGCGTCTTCTCCACCGCTGTGAGATGCCTTCTCTGACCACCACATATAAAACCACAACCAGCCTCCCCACCCACGCACTGGCTTAAGTGTTCCCTTAGCACTTCTCCCCAAATACAATGAAATACCACGTATTTGCTTATTGTCTGTCTCCTCACCTCTATCTAGAGTGTGAGCATCATGAGATGAGGATCTGATCTGCTTTATTTAGTGCTGTATCCCAGGGCCTGGTGAATAGGCACTCAATAAAATATCTGTTGAGTAGATAAGAAGGAAAGTTGGGGCTCTAGGTTAGATAAGCTGAGAATTAAACCATTAAGCACAAAGTAAGCTGAAATTGATGATTTAGAAAATTCTTAGCTTATTCAGGTAACAAGTTCAAAGACTAGAGCCAAAATCGGGTCTATCAGACAGTTCCCTGCGCTTTGGGGGAGTGAGGCCATATGAGGGTGTAACTGGACTACCCTTCGCGTCAGAGGGTGTGGCTGATCATAGCTCCAGTCGGTCATCTCAGAGGAGGTCAGAACTGCAAGTGCCGTTACTCAGGAAGGATCTCTGGAAAGTCCTATTGTCTGACGGTTTGAACCTCCTTGACCTGCATGCAAAGCTGGCAAGGCTTTTGCAAAATCTATATGCGTAGAACCACTGCCAGCCTGGACTGAAAGGAACAGAAAAGGGAATAATTGAAGGAAGGGTAACTTCAAAGGTAGAATTGCAGAAGCAAAGGTGTGAACCAAAGAGATCTCAGGCCAAGAGGGTGGGGCAACCCGTATTTATAGGATAGGAGGTCTGGGGCTTGGATATTTAGCTGAGATTTCCAAACTAAATGTGGAGAACATGGCCTGGCTTCTCCTTGAAGCTTAGCACGAAACATAAGGGGAAAGGGATAAGCTGAGAACTGAACTCCTGGGCACAAAGAAGCTGGAAACTGGTGGTTTGGGAAATTCTGGGCTTCCAGAAAACAAGTCTCCAGAGAACAGGGCCCCATGAGGACTTAGCTGAACTTGGAACCAGACAGCCGTTTCCTAGCAAGCCAGGATTGGAAATGCACTTATCCAGAAAGGACTTGTGGAAAGTCTTATTGCCTGATGGCTGTGAACTACGTGCAAAAAAAAAAAAGTTTTTTGCAAAATCTATATGAATTAAACCACTGTCAGTCTGGACTAAGAGGGACAGAAAAGTGAGTGATTGAAGGAAAAATGACTTCAAGGGCAAAACCATGGAAGCAGAGGCCTGAACTTAAGACATCTCTGGCCAAGAGAGGAAAGGATGAGTTTGCCCCAGCATTGGAAGAGGGTGGGCCTTCTATCCCATTGTTCAGGAAGAATGTGGCCACCCAGGATTCAGAAGGGGTGGAGCACACTCCCTGGAAATTGGGGGGAGTTTGGTTGCCACCCCACTGTTCTGAGAAGGTTGGACCTGTGCCCTGGAGATTGGGGAGAGTGTGGCTGTCACCCCAGTGTTTTTGAATGGTGAGGCCTAAAGCTTGGCTGCCATGCCTATGTTGGAAGAGGGGGAAGATAAGCCCTTGGAAGAGGGGACCTCCTTGAGGTCCTGAGATGTCATTCCATGGGTGACTCAGATTTTGAAATCTAAAGGAGCATGCCCTGCAGGCTTTCAAAACTGTTTGGGACCCATGACTCCTGTTTTCCTTCCAATTTCTCCCTATGGCAATGGAAGTGTTTATCCTATGCCAGTTGGGAACAGATAACTTGTTTTCTAACTTTCACAGGTCTACAGCCACAGGGAAATGTTGTCCCCAAGACATATTGAATACCTAGACTGATTTTTATGAGACTTTTTACTTAGCAGTGCTACTGAAATGCTATAAGCCTTTTTGAAATACTGTGATGTAATGAATGTATTTCGTATGTGGAAAGAAAAATGTGCTTTGGGGGTCCAGAGGGTGGAATGTCCTGGCCTGAGGTGTTTGCGGCTGGAGAGACTGACCACCGCTCTGACGCTTACAGGGGGGCCTACGCCCCTGTGTTGGGGGAGGGCGTGGCCTCTGCCCAGGGCTTGGAAGGGGTGGGGATGCCGCTCCCTCAGGCCTAGAGGACAAAGCGTTGGTCCACAGACCAACCTGTCCTGTAGGTTTCACAGGTCCATCAGATGAGGAATTTTGCCCTAGGACCAATCACACCCTGATTTTAGTGAGATTTTGACTTTGGCATCATTCTAAAATGGCTTAAGGCTTTTCGGGTGATGGAATGAATGTATTTTGCATGTGGGAAGAGCATGTCTTTTTGGGGTCCGGGCCTCCGGCGATGGTGACTTGGAGTTACGTAGCCCAGGAAAGCATGTTCTTAATCGTAACCCATTCCTGTGAGTGTGAACCTTGTGGTGTGGTTACTTCGGGTAAGGTGTGATCCGACAGAATTCGGATGGGCCCGAATTCTAGTACTGGAGGTTTTTGAGAGAAGGCCACGGGGAGAGAAGGCATGGGGAGCTGACAGCAGGTGGAGGTCAACGGAACCCAGGAGAGCAAGGAGACAAGGTCACTGTGTACACTGCCACGTGAGGGAAGAGCCCAAGAGTGCGGGCCAGCCAGAGGATACCGGCCCTGGGACACAATGAGTCAATAAATTCCTATTATTAAGCCAACCCCTTGTATGGTATTTGTTTTAGCTAAGAAGCTAAAACTTTAAGGACAGCTTATAAGAGAGGTTTGACTTACAAAATCACAAAAGAAAATAAATAACTCAAGACTTAATAACTAAAATATGTAAAAGTTGGTTATCTCATTATGCCAAGGGCCTTGTCTTAGGTATTTCACAATAAATTATCAGGTTGACTCATGCGCTTAGTTGGTAATAAATATATTTCCCCAGCAAATTTATAACAGCTGTTTTTTAAAAATCTCATATATGTCCTTCTGGTCCCTATTACTTAATTTAAAATTCATAATAAACCTCAAGCAGTAAAAAAAAAAAAATACCTCTACATAATGGAGATTTCTTAAACAGGTAATAAGTTACATAGTTTTCAGGGTATAGCAATAAAGTTTTTTACTGTAATAAAAAATAAACAAGAATAATTCCTTAATTATAAGAAAGAAAAAGAAAATAGAAAGAAAAAGTTGAAAACATACAAAGAGAATCTTAGAAGTACAGAGTGTTCATTTTATGAGCCAGAACTGCATGAAAGAAAGTGAGAGCATCTGGTCATACACAAGGCTCAGAGAAAGAGAATAAAATAGCCTTTCACTAAGTATATTCATATTCGTCTGTGTTATCTGTGTAAAAATAAGATATCATGCCATTTGTTTGTGACTCTGACTCATATTATTCTTCTGACTGAAAAGAACCAATATACCAATGGGTTATTGATTGAGCTTTTTCCTTAGTAAAGGAAACTGTTAAGAACCAGTAGTAAAAATAATGTTCCATGTTTCTTATGTGATGGTGGTGACACCTTCATTAGTTTAACTTGCTTCTAGTTATCAGGTGAAATATAGGAGTCAGGGAATTCTTTGTGCCTTCTAGACTTTCTTGTTATCCATTGAAGTTAATATGTTTATATTTGTTTCATCAAATTCCCTTATGTATTTATGCAGTCAAGTCCTTTATTTCAGAAATGAATAAATTCACTTAAACACCCAAACACGTTCTTTAAAAAGGTTCTTCTCTCCATGTCTGAGTCTGGCTCTTGCATAAGTTAAAGTATGTTTTTAAGTGCCTTGGGAAATGCTGGCCTGTGAAATAACATATCTAAACACTGCTTTAGAATAGATTTGGCAGAAAGTAGAGGGATAATAAAACGCTTTGGCAAGTCCCTGCTTCTTAGTGTCATTGCCATTAAAAGAATCAAAGTATGAGTCTTTCCCAGAGAAAGAAGGCAGCCCTCATCTGGTAGATCCTTGACAATAAGGCATTCCCAAATGCCATTATGTCAAAAAACAACAACAACAAAAAAGTCATTATATTAATTTGACCACCTTTAGAATAATTGCTAAAAATTATTCTCTTTTTTAATAATAGCATTTATTTGCTTCATTTTAAAATATGATAGGATAGGTAACTTCATAAAATATAGAGAATAGGGTTAGATTAAAAAATTGCAGGTTCTGGGCTAAGTATTTAAAAACTGAAATCATCCACTTAAAGTAATAGTAATAAACAGCCTCCTGTTTAACAGTGTTCACAATAAATGAAATATAGGAAAGGCAAATGAAATTTGATTTTATACCCCAGGTGCAGATCCAGCTGTCTCAACCTTTTCAGTGTTCAAATGACTTGAAAAACAGGATAATCAATGCCTCATCAAAATGCTTTGTTTGCAAAGAGGAGGAAGGTCAGCCTTGCAGATGCGGCTTCAGGGACACCGTGTCACCTGGCCTCTGAAATTTCCCAATGTCCTCATGTATAATTCTAACCAATGTCTACATTGGTGAAGATATGTTTAGGTCCCAAGATATTTGCTCTGAAAATCTGGTCTGCATCATTTGTTGTAGTAAACCAGCACTTATTTGGCAAATCTGGCTTGAGGTAAAGTTGTTTGTAATTATTTTTCCCAGACTATACATTTAGTTGCATTTCTTTAAAATTGTTCTGCTTAGGATGCTTTAGTAATTTTAAAATTGAAGTTGTTCTCAAATGGATATTTTTTGATATCCTATATTATTTGATATAATTTTTTTCAACATCCTCTGAACTGTAATATAACTTTGTTTTTTTCCACTTGAACCATTTTTAAGAGCAGATGGCATGAACAACCCTCACAATGTTGTGCAACCATCCACAATCTATTTTCAAAACTTGTTCATCACCCCAAACAGAAACTTTGTTTTCCCTTAGGCATCACCTCCCCATCCTCCCTTCTCCCCGGCCTCTGGAATCCTCTAGCCTGCTTTCTGCCTCGATGAATTTCCCTATTCTAGTTATTTCACACACATGCAAGCATGCAATATTTGTCCTTTTGTTTCTGGCTTATTGCACTCAACATGCTTGTCAGGGTTTATTCATGTCCGGAGCATGAATCAGAACTTCATTCCTATTTACAGCTAAATAATATTCCACTGTGTCTGTACCGCATTTTGTCCATCCATCCATCTGTTGATGGGCACTTGGCTGTTGCCACCTTCTGGCAATATGAACAGTGCTGCAGTGGACACTGAGCACAAGTGTCTATTCATGTCCCTGTTTTCAATTCTTTGAGCGGATACTGAGGAGGATGCTGATTATGGTAATTCTATGTAGATATAAATTATTTTTAATCTACAAAGTTCAAATTTTTCCCACTAAAATTTTTTAATTATTTAATTACACTGGATTCAATTTAAAGGCAAAAATATTAAATTCATAAATTAAAAGTTCGGTAACTGACGTGTAACCTTCAAAAACACAATTACAAAACACAAGTTCATTAGAAGCACGTAAAATTTCAAAAATGGTATGTTTTAAACAAGCCCTCATGAATACAAGATAAAAGAGAAAAGTTATTGAAGGAAATATGTTTAATAAGTTAGCATTCACAACTGGACTACAACCTTCCTTTAAGACAGTTGGTTAAAATTTTACCTTTTGGACTATTTTCCCCAAAAATATTTTTTTTCTGAAAATGTAATACAACTGTATCACTAACTGTTGTTTATTATAAGAATCAACACCCAATGAAAGCCTTTAAAAACCTATATAAAGTTGATCCCCCACATAGATTAATTAAAAACATTTTTGAAAGTTTTTACTCCTGAAGTTAAAAATAGGCAAATTATAATAAAGTCCTTTTATGTTCCAATTTGTTTTTTGAAACTATGCAAATTCTGCCTTTTATAGCAAACTTCCAACCAATTCATTAAAAATGTAACGGTAATGAAAAGGAGACAATCAGAAGCAGTTTTCCTTCTAGTCTCACTTTCATCTCTCAAAGGCCTACCGTTGTTTCTTGAGTTATGGTTGTCAGACCTGTGAAGTAAATCAGCATTATTACAATTATTTCAAATGGGGCAAAAACATCAGAACACTTGCCTACAGTCAGAAATGAGCCAGGCACACAGCTCAGCCACTGGGCCACCCGAGTTCCTCTAACTGCGCTTGGGATTTCTATTTATTTCTCTGCTATTTGATTAGAAATAGGGCTTTTATCCAGAAACAAACATATGAGGAAATCAGTTGAACTGGAAGGAAAATTGAAAAAAAAAAAAAGAGAGAGATTCTAATTCAAATCCAAACACTGATAATTTCCTTTCCCCCCTATTTTGTATGTGCTTTTATGCAAGATTCAAGACAAGAGCTATAATCAAGATGAATCTTTGATTTCTTTTTTGCCTCTTGTTATTATGTTCACCCAGAAATTTTTTTTAACAATGATTAACTCTGGTAAAGGCCAGTTAGAGATAAAGTAAAACCAAAGTTCAGCTGAAGCTTTGCTTTATAGCTACAAAGGCTAATAAAAGTTTACCTTTAAAGATTATGAATTAAAATAGAATTTCAACTAAAATATGGGGAGAAACCAATTTTTTCTTAGTTATAAAAAAATATGGCAGATTAATAGTTATCCAAGATAAATTGGGCAGTTTATCTCATATTTAAGAAAAGCAAAAAGATCCCCTGAAGTGTAAAATAGTGAAATTTACCTGTCCGCATCAATTATAGCCTGAACGAGTTTTTCCTTTTAAACTGTAGGGAATTTTCAAATTGGTAGTATGCCAGCTCCATCAGTCAAATTGCATAATAGTTTAAGTTTGTATTCAGGTTCATCTTTTTTTTTTCCTTTCTGTTGTAACTCAAGCAGTTGTTCGTTGTTTGTTCTGTGATACCTATTTACTAACTCAGATTCCAGTAAAGCACCAAGGTTGTGTTTTTTCTCTGTTCTTTGCCATTTTCTGGAATCAAACCAACGGGTGTTTGGTCTTCCCATAATGCATTTTCCTGCCATTTCCTCAGAAGTGTTGAAGCTTGTGAAGGAAAAGGTAAACCTGACAGCTTATTGGAAAGAAAAAAAGTCAGGCTGAAGTGATTTATACACACAAGAGAAGGGGAAATGACGGCCTTCGCCATTCTCGAGAACTCAAGCTGCCAGCACTTAGACTTACAAAGCACAACTGTGGGCTGGTTGTCTGAAGTGATCGTTGTGTCTGTGGCAGAATAGTATTTTGAAATATAAGCATTCTTCTTCGTGTGCCTTTTCTCTTTTCCCCGCTCAGGTCCTGTGTTCCCTTCCTCAGGGGAGGGACAGAGTGACCCCACAGCCGCTAACACGAGTGGCACGCTTATGTACGAGGCACCGGCACGTTTCCTCGTTCCACCGCGGCCGCCCCGTGAGTGGGTAGTGTTACCGTCCCCGTGTGACAAACGAGGAAGCGAAGCACTAGGCTCACGGAGCCAGCCCCAGGCCACCCAGCTGGAGCCAGGGAGCCAGGATTCAAGGGCCTCTTCGCTCAGAAGCTGCGCTTGTCCCCACGAAGCTGGGCTGGCTCTCAAGGATTTGGTGGGACCGTTGCCTCAGGAGAGACCTCACAAAGCCAACCAGGCAGTAAGGACGGAATCGAGGGTCCACGTTCTGCGGAAGGTGCCAGAACTTTCTAGGGGGAACGTTCTTCCTTTCAACCATGTCGGCAGTGCCAGGAGATGGAAAGGTCAAACTTGCCATCTTGCCTGGTCACACCAGAGGGATGAGGTGAGAATGAGGCCTGAGGCTACTGGCTGAGAGAAAAGGCCGAGAGGAAGGATGCTGTGAGGAGCAGGTCCCACATCTGAGGAGATGGACTGGGAAGACCATTGTGCTTCCTGAAGGGGCCTCACTGAGCAGAAGCGTGAACCCAGTGGGGCTTCCAGAACGCCTTGTCCAGAAGTTGGGTTTTATTTGCTTTACCCTATGAGTGATTAGTTTCTGCAGAACTGATGTAATGATTTCTCAAGCGACGTATCAAACAGAAAGCTGGCTTTAATTCAGAGAAAGATAACTGCCTTGTAAGATCATCTGTTTAGGTCGTTGGCACAGAACACTTCCTAGGGCTGGGAAAAATCACTGCGGAGACCACATCAAGAAAAAGGGGATTTGGTGAATGATGGGAATGGAACCCTCTTTGAGACTGTGAAATATGCCTTTCTTCTCCGACCTGAGAATATTTCCACTGAACAACCCCGTTCCACAGGGCCAGGCCACTCTGGCAGGCAGGATTAGATGAGCACTGACTGACTCTTCCCTTCTCCTTTTTGAAGCCCTTGTTCGAGAGCCCTCTCAACTAAGGCATCATTTGTAGCACAACTGTCATCCAAACGCTCTGGATCCTGTGTCGTGTCTGCTGGCTTGGATACCTGCCCGTCCCCCGACACCTGCCCCAGTCCCTCTGGAAGGCTTGCCCCAGCTGTCCCCATCCCCCTTCCACTCAAGCCTGCCGCTCTCAGCCCCATTGTGAGCTGGATTCAGACACCTGATCTTGCGTCCTTTGATGTGTCCTTTGATGCGGCATAAATTTCTGTGGGCTCCTATTTCTCCCCTTGACCCTCAGTTCAGGGAGATGCACACTTTAAGGGACTGATACAGCCATGGGCTCTGAATACAGTGTAACAATTTGAACTTACAGGGTGCCTTCTATCAGAATAATTAGGGCGGAGCTCATTGTAAGCGTCAAGGAAAGAGGGCATTAAGAATAATCTTCATTCCAGGCAACCAACAGGGTCTCCTCAGGTGGAGGTAAAAAAAATTCCTTCTGAAAGAATTCAGAACTTATTTTTATCTAGTGTAGGTGTGAGAAATTACTGTAAAATTAGTAAAACTAAGCTATTTTTATTGTTGAATCACCCTAACTATTCCTGTTGTCTATGGAACTAGTGGGATGTTGGATCGAATAGATGTTAGGTAAATAGTTCCTGAGCTAACCCATGTCAGGTCCACAGGAGTGGGTCAGTCAAGCGGTGGAGGCCTTGTACTGGGGATGGAGGGGTATGCTTTACTTCCCAGGCCTGTCCTTGCAGGCTGAGCGCCGTCGGGGAAGTCATTTCACACCTGAGAACCTCAATTTCCTCATATGTAATGAAGACATCAGATCAAATGTTCCCAAGGATTCACGCCCACTCTTAAATTCCACGCTCTTCTTTTTTACTTGTTATTATTTACAACGACTCTAGAACAGGGATTCTCAACCTTTTCTGTTCCATGAACCCCTTTGCCAGTTAGGTGAAAGCCACGGACCCCCTAGTTTTATGACACAACACCACAGGTCAGAGAAAATAAAATAGTATGTTGATTTTTTTTCAATTCAAGCTCATGGACCCCTGAAATCTTTCCACAGGGACCCCTGGTTAAGAACCCCTGCTCTAGGACATGACATGAAGTGACTTTATATCAAAGTTCTGAGAGTGCCTGGATCACCAGGCAATGTTGACCATTGCAGTGAGGAGTGAGTTGTCTGGGTTGAGCTCTGGGGGTGACCTCTTGGGTGCAGGGTCCCATGGAGTGAGGAGAAGCCTTCACGGTTCCTCTGCAGGCTCGAAACAGACAATGACAAAGCTGCCGTGATGACCAAGGTGGAAAACTTCCATTGTTACTCTGCTGTGTTCCTGGCTCAGTCCCCAAGTTCTGAGACCAGAGTGCTCCCTGGAAATGCTGCTCCTGCCACCAGGCAGACCTTGAGATGTGGAGGGAGGGAAAGGCTACTCCTCCTTCCCAAATCTAACCAGACTTGGACACATGCCTTTCCATATCCTCAAAACAAGCTTTGAACTCAACTGTGGTATCTGCAAATCTGTTCTGAAAGTTTGGGGATGATTAAAAGGAAGTTTAAGGCAGAGAGAGAAAACATCAACTGGGAGATTAGCAACGACCATTCCCATCTCTACAGGGTCACCTATGGACCTTCTATCTTCTTGCCCATGGATCCACTCTAAAGCCACTTGAAGTGGCTACTAACCTCCCATGGGCAGAAGAACTTTTTTTTAAAATATTTATTTTATTTCATTCTCTACCCCCCCCATTGTCTGCTCTCTATATCTATTTGCTATGTGTTCTCCTTTGTCCGCTTCTGTTGTTGTCAGCAGCACGGGAATCTATGTTTCTTCTTGTTGTGCCAGCTCTCCAAGTGTGCAGCACCATTCCTGGGCAGGCTGCACTTTCTTTCACACTGGGCGGCTCTCCTTACGGGGCACACTCCTTGCACGTGGGGCTCCCCCACACCGGGACACCCCTTGTGTGCATCAGCACTGGGTGTGGGCCAGCTCCACACAGGTCAGGGAGGCCCAGGGTTTGAACCGCAGACCTCCCATGTGGTAGACAGATGCCCTAACCACTGGGCAAAGTCCGCTTCCCCAGAAGAACTTTTGACCATATCCAACCCCTAACGCTCTTTCTATCTTCCCAGTAAATACAGTAATAAATATTAGGGATATACTGATGCATACAATAAAGACAATCATTTATAGCATTATCCAGAGAGGTTTTGCTCTTTATTTCCACAGTTTCCATGTCAGAATAAAATCTGGGTTTTACTCTTAGAAAATAAAAGCTCATTTAATTGTTCCCAGCCAAGAAAAACAAAAGTTTTCTCCCAGCTCTCTAGTTAAGCAGAGAATTACTGCCAAAACTTCCCGACTAATTATGGTGAATTGATGACACATTTTTATATGATTCTTCTCTTAGACTCTTTAAAATGACTGCAAAGAAATAAAAAGCCGTGAAGCCAGAATGTCAAAGAAAATAATAATGACACATGAGGAGGTAAGAGATTACCACTTTTTGGACAAGAATTTGGAGGAACCACAAAATTCAAAATCGGGCGCTTGGTGAAATGTGATATAAATTATAGTTAGGCCCCATGTCCCTTTCTCCAGCCTGTGTAATTCCTATCCTCTCTTAACCCACCATATATTCCTTGTGCCTTTTTAAAAAAATTAATTTTTGAAGTATATCACTTATATGTAAACATACATAAACACTAAGTGTATAATAATAGTTGTGAATTTATAAAACAAATGTATATAACATCATACAGGACTCTCATAGCTCACCCTACCACCAATAACTTGCATTGTTGTTAAACCTTTTAAACTAATGATTAAAGAGCATTGTCAAAGTATTACTACTAACCAAAGTATTTTTCCCCCAACCAACCCTATTATTATTATCTTTATAGCATTTATACATGAACCATGAACATACATAAACAATTAAGTGTATAGTAAAAGTTGTGAACTTACAAAGCAAACATGCATAATATCATACAAGGGTTCCACACATCAACCTCCCATCAACACCTTGCATTATTGTGAGACATTTGTTACAAATTATGAAAGAATATTTTCATAATCTTACTACTAATCATAGTCCTTATCTTACATTTGGTGTGTTTTTCCCCCAACCCACCCTTGTGCCTCTTTTACTCCTAAGAGAATTTGATATGGAAAATATTGTCATTTGGGGACATCAGCAACATTGAAGGCAAGAAATGTAATCAGAGGAATTAAATGAAAACATGCATAGTAAAGAGTGGAACCAGACTCCTCTAACCCAACCAGATTGCTGTCAGACAGGCTTAGACAACTTGGCAGGATCGAGGATTCTTCTTGGGAGAAATGGAGTGATCCCAGAGGAAAAATGTTATGATACTAACCTATGGTGGTGTGTCCTGAAATATGCCAGCTCATCACTTAATCACACATGGAAGCCCACCAGGCCACAGAATCCGCCAATGTGCACAAAGCTAGCTTTCAGGTTGCTGTTTTGGTGCCTCACTTAAAAGATAACCAAGGATCACCAGATGTTTGAGGAATGTCTCCAATATGAAAAAGAGATAAAAACAAGGGAAAGTAAAAACAGTCCAGAGGTCTCAGGATACTAAGTGCCTACTATGCGCCAGACATGTCTGAGATGCTGGGGAAATTTCAGTGAATGAAACAGAAAAAAAGTCCCTCCTGGTGACCCAGTTGGTGAGGGAGAAATCCCCTGCTCTAGAATTCTGAGGACACCAACCCTGACAGATGAGCCTGAGAGCAGTTTATTAGCCCCATACACTCAAAGCCCGGGGATGAGGGCACCGTGCCATGCGGGGCCATGTGTGGGTTGCACTTAGGAGCAGAGTGGACGGGCTGTGGTTTCAAGAGGGCGAGGTCACCCTGCTGCCTTCCCTGCACAGAGACGTGCTTGGCTAGTTTGAAAGCTCCAGGGCAGGCAGGGAGCTGAAGCTCATACTCAGGGACAAGCAGGAACGGTACCTGGTCTGTTAAAGGACAGTTGTTTGGCCAGGGGACCTTACCCTTGGGAACTGAATGGGCAGAGGAACTTGTAATAGGCCATAATTTTAGGCCTCATCTCATACCCTCAAGGAGCTTACATTCTAGCGGAGGGGGAGAAGCCCACATTCAACTAAATAAATACATTATGGAGCATGTTGGAAGGTGATGTCTGCGGTACCCTGCAAAATCAGGTAGAGTAGCCAGGGAAGCCCTTATTGAGATGAAAGTTGAGCAGACACTTGAAGGTAATAACAAAGGGAGGGAAACGGACTTTGGCCCAGTGGTTAGGGCGTCCGTCTACCATATGGGAGGTCCGCGGTTCAAACCCCGGGCCTCCTTGACCCGTGTGGAGCTGGCCATGCGCAGTGCTGATGCGCGCAAGGAGTGCCGTGCCACGCAAGGGTGTCCCCCGCGTGGGGGAGCCCCACGCGCAAGGAGTGCGCCCATGAGGAAAGCCGCCCAGCGTGAAAAGAAAGAGCAGCCTGCCCAGGAATGGCGCCGCCCACACTTCCTGTGCCGCTGACGACAACAGAAGCGGACAAAGAAACAAAAGCAGACAAAGAAACAAGACGCAACAAATAGACACCAAGAACAGACAACCAGGGGAGGGGGGGAAATTAAATAAATAAATAAAAATCTTAAAAAAAAAAAAAAAAGAAAGGGAATCATGGAGATATCTGGGGACAGAGGGAGGGGGAAGCAGTCTAGCAGAGAGGTGGGCAAGTGGAAGGCAGCGAGGTGAGTGTGAGCCTGAACGGCTGAGGAGCAGCCAGGAAGCAAGTGGTTTGTGTGATCAGAAAGACCAGGTCACACAAGGCCCTGGAGTCTGTGGTAAAGGAGAGGACTGCTACTGTGAGCCAGAGAGCAAGCTACTGGGGAGCTTTAAAATGAGAAGTGATAGCATGCAGTCCAAGTTTATAAGAGACACTTATGCTTTGGAGCACAAGGGTGGGGCAGAGAGAAGAGTCAGACAAGAAATGATGGTCCTAGAGAACGGGGTGGTAATAAAAGAAGTGAGCAGGAACAGTCAGATTCCAGGGGTACTTTGAAAGTGAGAGAATGGGTTCCTGACAGATCAAAAGTGAGTTGTGAGAGAAAGACGGGGGTCAAGGATGGCTTGAAAGGTTTGAGAATGAGCAAGTAAGAGGATGGCTATGCCATTCAGTGGAGGAGGGGAAGAATGAACGGGCATTTAGCAGCAGGGAGGGGGGATCAAGAGCCCTGTTTTGGAGGCAGTAAGTTTGAGTTGATTGTGAAACGTGAAAGGGGAACTGTCAAGAAAGCAGTTAGATATAGGAGTCTAAGGTTCTGAGGAACTATATAGACACTGCATATAGGTTGGTATTTGAAGGTTTATGACTGGATGAGGCTACCAAGCAAGTATGGATTCAGAAAAGAAGCCATGGGACAAAGCCCTGGAGAAACCCAATGGTAGGAGGTTGGGGAGATGAGGAGTAAAGAGCAAAGGAGAGTGGAAATGAGTGGTCAGTAAGGTAGGAGGAAAAAAACAGGAGAGTGATGTCCTGGAAACCAGGTGAAAAGGTGTTTTAAGGAGGAGGAGGTAATCTATGTGTCTAGGGGATAAGTAAAGTAAAACGAGGGCTGAGAACTGATCCTTGAATTCAGCAACGTGGAGGTCTTTGAAGACTGACAAGGTCAGTTTCAGGGGTGTGGTGGGGGTGAGAGCCTGGTAGGAATGAGTTTAAGGGAGAATAGGGGAAGAGAAATTGGACACAGCTAAACGGAGAGCAGAGCAAGGGGGCAGTGGTGCTATGGGGAGGATGTAGGGTTTAGAGAGGGGGCTTGTTAGGAGACACCAGGGATTGAACCCAGGACCTCCTACATGCCAAGCAGGTGCTCAACCACTGAGCTATACCCGCTCCTTGCTTGTTTTTTTTAAAGTGGGCGTTTCTTGAAGAAGAAACCCCCAAAACTATATTTTGTATTATTGGAGAAATAAGAAAAGAATAGAATACTTATTTAGAGGAACAATTAGAGAAGAAAGAGTTCAAAGAAATTAAAAGACACGTAGTTAAAAAACCCCACAAGACTTCAATGAATAGGTTGGAGTATATATTCAAGGAAACCTCCAGAAAGTAGAATAAAAATACAAGGATATGAAAAAAATAAAGAGAGAGAAAAGATAAGAAAAGTAGAGGTTAATTCAGAAAGTTATGAATGCACCTAAAAGAACGTTCAAAGAGGACACAGGAAACAATCGAGGGTTAATTATCAAAGAAATAAAAGAAAAATAAATCCCAGACGTGAAGGAGACAAAGTTAAAAGGGCCATTTAGTGCCCAGCACAATAACTGATAAAACAAACCACCCACCTGGAGAGCAGCTCTGGATGGAATTTGGAACAAATGGTGACAATGAAAAGTTGCAAAAAGCTTTCCAAGGGAGTGAAATCACACACGATGACCAAGAATCAGAATGACATCAACCTACTACACGGGAAGAATGCCAGGACAACTCTGTGGAAAATCATATTTTCCACATGGGGACTCTATACACAGCCAACCTTTCAATCAAGTGTGAGAAAAGTATAAGGACGTGTAAGATCTCAGAATCACCTCCTGTCACATAGCCATTCCTAGAAAGCTTCCAGCAAGGTGATCTAAAAGAAGGGAGGAGGGAAGCAGATTTGGCTCAACTGATAGAGCTTCCACCTACCACATGGGAGGTCCAGGGTTCAAACCCAGGACCTCCTGACCCGTGTGTGAGCTGGTCCATGCACACAAAGAGTGTCAGCCCATGTAGGGTGCTCCTGTGTAGGGGAACTCCACGCACAAGGAGTGTGCCCCGTAAGGAGAACCACCCAGCGCAAAAAAAGTGCAACCTGCTCAGGAGTGGTGCCACACAAACGGAGAGCTGACGCAGCAAGATGATGCAACAAAAAGAGACACAGGTTCCCAGTGCTGCTGACAAGAATGCAAGTGGACATAGAAGAACACACAGTGAATGGACACAGAGAGCAGGCAACTGGGGGGAGGGGGAGGGAGAGAGATAAAATTAAAAATTTTAAAAATGAAAGAAGGGAGGAGCTCGAGAGAGAGGAAGATAAGATGCCCAGGAAGATAAGAGAAAACAGGAAGCTTTGTAAGGTCTCCACTTGACCAGGCTAAACTGACATTTCCCAGAATTCTCTTTCCTTTGTGCTTCTGACAAGGCTGGCCACAGGAGATTCCAGTGGGAGGCCCGGAGGGCAGCAACGGAGCCAAGCCAAGAGTGACGCGCGCACGGGTTGCTGCTTACCTGCTGTTTCGCCTCGTTGCACGAGTTGGCGGCTTGGCCTACAGCGGCTCCACCTCCCGCTGGCTCTTCAGCTTCTCTGGCTCCTGGGCCAGGGTGAGAGTTCAGCTCCATAACCAAGGCCACCCCATCACGACGCCAGAGGCCACAAGAGCTGCTAGGCTTCCCCACCAGCTAGCTCCTGCTTCCCTGGCTCTCCTCTTCTCCGTTTCCTGCACTGCCAGCTTCAGTTGCTGTGGGGAAAGAGCTTGCATTTGAATGTGGGAACCTGGCTTGAAGTTGAAACGTTTCCACAATGCCGATAAGAAGCGGGGGCTTAGGGACACCGGCCTCGACTAGACGGAGCGCTGTGTGGTCAGCACGAAGAACGTTTGCGTGTGGAGACGTCGGAACTCTGTCATGGCCTGCTCCAGAGATTGTGGGTGCCGCGGCTTTAATAACAAGCAGGTCTGGAAAGTAAACACAGATAACCACTGCTTTGTAATTTCTAATAAATACGAGGGGGAAACGAGGGTCAAGGCTCTCGGTTCCAGAAGTTGTGAGGCCCCTGTTCCCAGCTTTAATTTCTCTCGTGTCTTTTTCTCTGTCCTTTTATTTTTCGGTTCTGCGTTGCCTTCCCTTCGTGCAAACCTACTGCTGAGTTGGTCTCAGCAGGCTGTGAAGGCAGCCACTCTGCGCCGGCCTGGCCAGCTGCACTGCCCCTGACCTGTCCCCGTTGGGAAGGTTTGGTTTCCCACAGCCTTGTCCTGGCCTTCCTCCTCTGTGGGGGGTTGATGCCATTCTCATTCTCAGTCATGTGTGATTTCGCTCCCTGGGAAAACTTTTTGCAACTTTTCACTGTTACCAAATTTCAAACAATGGTTGGGGGGAGGATAAATAAAATAAATCTTAAAAAAAACAGAACTATTGGGAAACAGACTTTGGCCCAGTGGTTAGGGCGTCCGTCTACCACATGGGAGGTCCGTGGTTCAAGCCCCGGGCCTCCTTGACCCGTGTGGAGCTGGCCCATGCGCAGTGCTGATGCGCGCAAGGAGTACCCTGCCACGCAGGGGTGTCCCCTGCATAGAGGAGCCCCACGCGCAAGGAGTGCGCCCTGTAAGGAGAGCCGCCCAGCGCGAAGGAGGGAGCAGCCTGTCAAGGAATGGTGCCGCCCACACTTCCCGTGCCGCTGACGACAACAGAAGCGGACCGCAGCAAAAAGACACAGAAAACAGACAACCGGGGGAGGGGAGGGGAATTAAATAAATAAAAATAAATCTTTAAAAAAAAAGAAAAAACAGAACTATTTGTGTACTGCTATAAGCCAAGTACCAAACATTTAGCATGAATGTTTGTACATATTTGTACTGGGTCTAAAATAAAATGTATTTCTCTGGAAAAAAAAAAACAGAACTATGAATTGACTGTATTGGGAAGATGTAGAGAGGAGAAGTGAGAGAAATGTTGATGAATTAAGAAATGTTGATGAATTAAGTCCACCACAGCAGAAGATTAATGAAGAGTAGACGTATTTAGAAATATGGAAGTATATACCAGAAGAAGTAGCTTGGAGTGTTAAAACTTTGAGGAAAAGGCCTGGAGGTTGGGAAGATGTACAGCCGGGTGGGGTGGGGTGGGGGACAAGGGACTGATGCTTTTTCACAAAAATCTTTTATTCCTCATAAATTGTTTTAGAACTGTGGATTTTTTAAGTATTTGAAATGATAGTATATTAAAAGCTTTCAAACATTTCTGCAAATATAAAGAGGTATCTTCCAGAGTTTCTTTCCACAAACAAAAACAAATACAAAATATCTATTCCAGTTCTCACCTCTGAAGCCAGCTAGTAAGATAGAGGATCAACAGGTGGATCTGGAACCTGGCAGAGAGCCCACGTGGACATCAGGAACCCCAAGATGCTGCTGGAGGACCCCACCCCCAAGATCCCGCCATCAGAACAAAGACTTCCTCTGGAAGCAAGAAAAACCCCGGATGTTCCCTAAGAACTTAATCGTGGGGCCCTCATGGGGAGTCGATGGGGTGGTGATCCATCAAAACAGCAAACAGCTGGAACCGTCCCCTGCCATTTGCAAAGGGGTGGGATCATTGAGAGTTTGAAAGGCAGGCACAGACCCTGAGAGCCCTCCCGTGCCCGCTCTCCTGCCCTCTCGTCTCTGGACCCACCCTGCCCTCTGCGCACCACTCTTGCCATTTTTCCTCTACCACGTGGCCACGCAAGTCAACCTGGGCATTTATCACCTATAATGGGGAATTGTAGTCTGTGAATCAGCCCGCTTTACCTCTTCTCACCCCCTTCCTCTCTACCTGGGACCCCTGCTCTGTTGTTTTCTCCTGTTTCTCTTCCCTCCCTGCCTGGATAAATTACTGGCCTAACTAACTCGGCGGCTCTTGAAATTCATTTCTGCAGCACAGCCAAGAACCTGGACAAAACCCGGTAACAACTCTCTGAAGCAAAGATGGCACACTGCACCCCCGGACGCTCACCTGCCTTCTTCCCCCAACCACCTCTCTGGGTTCTTTCTACATCAGTTCATTGAGCGTGTCCTCATTCCTTTTCACTGGTGGGCAGGCTTGGAAACACTTCTCTCGTTTCTAGATTGCAAAGGTATTGAGATCAAGTTTCCAGAGCTTCTCGTTAAATATTTAATGGTTCCTAGCAACTCCTAAAACTGTGTGAAAAGAATCCCAGGCACTCACTGAGAAAGTCAACGCAGGGAAGTGGACGTGGCTGAACTGATAGAGCGTCTGCCTACCATATGGAGGGTCCAGGGTTCAAACCCAGGGCTTCCTGACTCATGTGGAGCTGGTCCATGCGCAGTGCTGGGCAAGGAGTGCTGTGCCAGGCAGGGGTGTCCCCCGCGTAGGGGAGCCCCATGCGCAAGGAGTGCACCCCGCAAGGAGAGTCACCCAACGCGAAAAGCTTAGCCGGCCCTAGAGTGGTGCCGCACACACAGAGCTGATGCAGCAAGATGACGCCACAAAAAAGAGACGCGGTTTCCAAGCGCTGCCTGACAACACTAGCGGACACAGAAGAACACATAGTGAATGGACACAGAGAGCAGACAATGGGGGAAAGGGGAGAAAAATAAATAAATCTTTAAAAAAAGAAGAAAGCCACCAGAGAGCTCTTCTGCAGTCTCTTCAGTCACTGCTAAGGACTCCACTCTCCTTTTGGACTTAGGGCAATTCAGAGAGCCACCAAGCTGCAAGGATTTAGACCACCTCCTGACCTTCAAAGCATTCATACTTAGTTTCTGATGTTTATAGCACACCGCAGGGGGAAATCTACTGTGAACATAATAAAGTTTATGCTTCAAGGCTGCGTGTTGGCACAGGCCCTCCCAAACCCAGGTGGCCCTTTAACAATGCCAGCTCAGATTCTCATGGTTTTGTAAAGTTTTTAAAAGTAAGATTTCTTTTAATTCCAACAAGTTCAAACCATTATCTCTGTCTACTTCAGCATCGACTCTGCCACAATTCTCCTCATACCTGGTGGCATCAAAAGGTCCGTGAGCATTTTGGGTATTGAATTCGGAATACACTCTTTTAGCTGTAATTTGGAAAGATATTTTGGAATGTTTCAATAAAACAACAAGAAATTAAAGATTCCTTTTTTTTTTTTTTTAAGGAGACTTTTTTTTTTTTTAAAGATTTATTTATTTATTTAAATCCCCCCCCTCCCCTGGTTGTCTGTTCTTGGTGTCTGTTTGCTGCGTCTTGTTTCTTTGTCCGCCTCTGTTGTCGTCAGCGGCACGGGAAGTGTGGGTGGCGCCATTCCTGGGCAGGCTGCACTTTCTTTTCACGCTGGGCGGCTTTCCTCACGGGCGCACTCCTTGCGCGTGGGGCTCCCCCACGCGGGGGACACCCTTGCGTGGCACGGCACTCCTTGTGCGCATCAGCACTGCGCATGGCCAGCTCCACACGGGTCAAGGAGGCCCGGGGTTTGAACCGCGGAATGGACGGACGCCCTAACCACTGGGCCAAAGTCCGTTTCCCTTAAGGAGACATTGTTACCAGATTTTATCTGGGTTCTTGTCTGTGCTACAGAAATGAATTTCAAGAGCACACCGGGTGAGTTGGGCCAATAATTTATTCAGGCAGGGAGGGAAGAGAAATGGGAGAAAATAACAGAGCAGGGGTCCCAGGTAGAGAGGAAGGGGCTGAAAAGGGTAAAGGGGGCTGATTTACAAGCTACAATTCCCCATTATAGGTTATAAATGCCCAGGTTTACCTGCCTGGCCATGTGACAGAGGAAAAATGGCGAGGGAGGCACACAGAGGACAGGGAACAGGTCCAGAGGCGGGAGAGCAGGAGAGCGAGCACGGGAGGGCTCTTAGGCTCTGTGCCTGGCTTTTGAGCTGTTCATTATCCCACCGCTTTGCGAATGGCAGGGGAGGGGCTCCAGCTGTTTGCTGTTTTGATTGACCACCCCATCTGTCAATCCCCCAGTGAGGACCCAATGATAAAGTCCCTAGGAAACATCCGAGGCTTTTCCTTGTACCCAGAAGAATCTTTGTTCTGAATAGCAGAATCTTGGGGGTGGGGGTCCTCCAGCAGCCATCTTGGGGTTACTGAAGTCCACGTGGACTCTCTGCCAGGTTCCAGATCCATCTATTAATTCCCTATCTTACTAGCCTGCTTCAGCACTGGGAACTGAACCTGGAATTTCATATATGGAAATAGGAGCTCAACCACTGAGCTACACTCACTCCCCCCTATTTTTAAAAAATATATATTTATGAAGGGCACCTTAGTTTGTCATCTTAAAATAGAAACAGAAAATTCAATTAAAATTAATGAAAAACAAGGGGAAAGCAATAAACTGTGTAATTAAACCAGAAAAACCCATTCTGGCTTCAGAACTGAAATGCAACAACAAAAAAAAATTTGATTGTCCAAAGAGCATTAACTCATTAAGAAGAAGAGAGATTTTCAGATAAAAATAAGCATAAGGTCTTGAATTTTTTGGGAAACCATTTAATTAAGAGGAGTGAACCCAGTGAAAATAAATTTAAAGATAAATATCCCTTGCTTGACACAAAGAAATGGCATCAATTAAGATAAAGTAGAATTCATAATATACCATGACAGTAGGAATATCAAGAACGCATTTGTAAATGATGGTTGACAATTTAAACTGTATTTAAGTTTAGTCAATTCACAAGAAAACTGAAATGCTCTGAAAACTTAGAATGCAGAAAAGAAACTATGAAAAGAGGTTTTCCACATCAAAAACAAAACTTTTGCATTTTTCAATTTTTTGATACCCCAATTTATTTTTACCATAATTTTTCCAAATTAATATGTATTCTATATCTAACCTTTAAACTCATCACTATATTCCATTTTACTATTAATGGAACCTGGCTACATATTGGGCTTCACTTTTCAGGAAGTTTTGGATCACAGAGAAGTTCAACAATGGCAGCGGAGGAATACTGGTGTGGGATGTTATTGACAGGGAACACATGGTTGGCAGGGAGTTCTCCAGGGCATATATCCAGGGTACATAAAAATGTTTGGATATTTTCATAGTGGATACAATTAAAAACAACAACTGAGGGAGTGCTGAGTTCCTAGCCAGGGGAGCTCTGTCTCTAAAGGAACAGCAACAATCCCCCAAGTGCAACGGCAATGACCAAAAAAGAATGAAGGTCCAACAATGAGCCCTTGACACTAATGACTATGATTGTGAGCCTGTACACCTGAAATAAGAACAAGGCCTAGAGCTGCAGGGTGCCTAAGAGTTACCTCCTGAGAGCCTCCGTGTTGCTCAAATGTGGCCAGTCTTGAAGCCAAACTAAGCATGTAAATGCATTGCCTTCCCCCAGCATGGGACATGACTCCCGGGGATGAGCCTCCCTGGCACTGAGGGATTACTACCAAGTACCAGCTGATGATGTAACTAGAAAATGACCTTGAATAAAAGGGTCAACTCAGACCAGCAGAATATCTCAGTCTACATATAATACCAGGAGTTAAAAAAGCTTTTTGACCCGGATCAAGGGGGAAATGGAAAGGACAAATGAGTTTATATGGCCATGAGTCTCCAAAAAGAGCCGGGAGGTTATCAAAGGGGTTGCCCTTATGCACACCTCAGCAGAGTCCCAGAGACAGATAAAGTAGATACAATCCCAGGTATTGGTTCTTCAGAGGGCTACAGAGACCCACAGGTTCTATGGTCATGGCAGATGGAGTTCAGTGCCATGTCAGTTGGCCCTTCTTTGGAATTTGTGTTTCTGTGTGATGGAGCTGGACTCAAATGTGATCTTTTTTCACAAACCTCTCCTGTTACTTTTACCAGAACTGTAGTTGGTACTGGGGTTTAATATATACCAGGGGACCTGAATTGCTGAACTGAGCATATGATAGCCAGGCCCTGAGCCTCAACAGATTTCAGCTCCTACACTCTGGTTTATTGGACTTACCCCACTCAGCTAACATGGAGTTGAAGAAGGTCAACCACCACACCATGGAGCCAAGAGTGCCTACAACTGAAAGCAGGAGGATTGTACTCCGCATCCATGTGGAATCTAAGCCCCCTCTTAATATAGATGTGGAGTGGACACAACCATTCCAAGGTTCACAGGACAGAGGAATAGAATATGGATTAGAGTGGACTTACTGATATTCTATTCATCAACTATTGTGATTAGTAATCAAAGAAAATGTGGCATTGGTGTGGAGAAAGTGGCCATGGTGGTTGCTGGGTATGGGGAATGGGAGGAAGAGATGAGACGTGGAGGCGTTTTCAGGACTTGGAGTTGTCCTGGGTGGTGCTGCAGGGACAGTTACCAGACATTGTATGTCCTCCCATGGCCCACTGGGTGGAACGTGGGAGAGGGTGGGCTATGATGTGGACCATTGACCATGAGGTGCAGCAGTGCTCAGAGATGTTTTCACCAAATGCAATGTATGTCTCATGATGATGGAGGAGATTGTTGCTATGTGGGGAGGAGTGGGATAAGGGGGGTGGGGGGTATATGGCGACCTCATATTTTTTAATGTGATATTCAAAAAATAAATAAAGACCAAAAAAAAAGAGGTTTTCCTCAAATTTGACCATAATCTTAAAAGTTTGCATGACAATGACTCATAAAAAATATGAAGCAGAAATAAAATTTTTAAACTAACAATAATTTAAAATAAATTTCAATCATGCTAGAAGAAAACCAGGCTTATTTTAGCAATTTCTCTATGCCAGTGATATTGTAATGTCATTATCATGTGACAAGATAATCTGAGAATGCAGCCAAAAAGTAGGCAAACTGTAGTATAAAAGAGTGTTAGGCATTAATTAATATTAATAATATGCTGTTTTCAGGATTTTTGTGATGTTTTGGTACGTCAGCTTTGTAAAAATTGATATTTGTTCAGTGATTTACTTTCTCATTCTAAATAAATATTGTCTTTCATATCTACTTCTGTATTTATAGTTTGATATTCTTTTTCTTAAAGATGATGTCCCCAAATGTAGAGCTTCAGGTCCCTCCCAAAACCTGTCCCCTCCTCTGCTTGCTAGTTAAGACGAGACACTCATTCCCTACTCTTTTTTCAGAGGTTTCACATATACTTGCTAAGAATTTTCTTTCTCTGTTTATCTAACCAAGTTTAAATTGGTTCCCTAATAGGGCAAAGTGAAAAAATGTTTTCTTATTCAAATTTTTTCCCTCTGAAAAGAAAAAGGAGCTCTGAACTAGGGATGAGTTTGGTTTTCTTTTGACAAATGTTCAAGGACTTTGGAATTGCATATATTTCATGCTTCTAAACAATCAAGTTATTTAAAAAAAAAAAATTTCAACCAAACAAATATTAAATTTTATTAGAAAACACATTTTTTTTTTACACTTAACACATGAAAAAGTAATTCAGCTATACTATGTGAAAATATGTGGGGGATGAGGGAAAGGAAACAAGAGCTCATGTCAAGTGAAACCACATTTTAAAATATGTATTTAAAAATAAGGAATAGAGAAGTAACTCAAGATGTCAGCCTTCATTTTCTCCTTAGAGAGCTCCTCGCCTTTCTTGGTTAATTTTGCTTTAACTCTTTTTCATCCAGGTACCTAAATCCAATCTCTACATTGCTTTTCTCCTCCAATTTTGAGATTTTAGAACATTATCTTCTCATGAAACACCATTCTAACTGGAAATCACAAGACTCTTTATACTTTCATCACCACATTTAAAAGGAAAACCCCAGGGCTATGAGGCATTCTGACAAAATTGCTAGATACTAGCAGGGAATTTTTAAAAATACATTTAACACAAAGGTATTTGCACGTTTAACTTAAAATTTGTCCTTATTTCTCATTCAGTTTTTATTGTTTTCTTATGTCATAGAAAAAATAAAACAGCCTACAAATAACTCCCTGAGATACAATTTCTTGTTTTCACATCAAAATTAACTGTAAATAATGTTGAGAAAAACAAAAAGTTCATTGTGCACACTTACATACGCATTCGGATTTATTTGCTAGTTGGACCACACGTGGTTCCACTACAATGAATTTATTTTTCTGTTTGTGCATTTCAGACCAGAACTTATACGTGTCAAAGTTTTTAAAGTTACATTTTAAAACTTTACATTTGTATTTGGACATTACCCAATAAAGTAGAACTACCTCAAAAGCAAATGATGAATATTGGATTCACACGTGCATGGCCAAAACTGAAGTGTTTTCCTGTTTCCTCCTTAGAGACATTAGGGAATAATTTTTAGAAATTTTAGAGTCTATGTTTTTCTCTGCTTCCAGCAATTAAAGATTCTGAAATACCGAGTGCCGTTCTCAGAGTATTCCACTTGAATTGTTTCTTGTTTGTTTTTGGTTTTGTTTTGATTATATTTGTTTGCAAGCTAAAGAAATGAACTTCCTCCAGCCTTCTTGGGTGAAAAAAAAGTAATAATAAAAATAATCTGTTTTATTGGAGGGGTTTTGAGAAAAGTCACCGAATCTAAACTCGAGTGACACAAGCAAGTCAAAGGGATCACAGAACAAAGTCAGCTCCAGAAATTCAGCAATAAGAGTTCTTGGACTTATTCAGCCATGTGGAACCCTTATAATGATTTAGTTGGATTTTTTGGCTCTGTATCTTTCCACACAAAGTCCACTTTCCTAGGTGAAGGAATCAAATTTGCCTAGTCTCCTATAGTTCAATGTGCTTAGACAAACGGCACCCACAGATCGGGGCTACACCCTGCTCTCTTGGCTGTGGGTGATTGGTTTAGGGGCAGAGATCCTTGACCAACATGGCTATTGGGGAACTAGATGTAAGCAGGGAAGGCTCCCTGACATGGATCCCTTCTGCTTCGACAGTTGGGATAATTAAAGAGTAAGGATCAGCGGTCTATCTCGTCTGACAGAAGGTCTGACAGAAGCCGGGACTGCTCTCCTTATTCCGGTGCCTACCACACCAGCATATGAAAACCACCTAACAAGAGCTCAGAAATACTCATTGCTCATGGAACTCCCGTCTTCCTCTTGGTAGCATATCATGGGATTCAAGTGTGAGCGCTTCCACGAAGTGCTTACCACAGGGCCTGAGACACGGAAGACACGAGATACGTTTTAGTTTCCATCTGTCTTGAAACAAGATCAGGACCACTTAACTTGTTCTGGAGAGAGTGAGAGTACCATATTGTGGTGGGTGGGAGTTGTTACATACCCCAGAAAAATATTTTCTTAATCCTGGGGGGTGTGAATCTATATAAACAGGACTCTTGACGAGGCTCCTGCAGTGAAAGTGTGGCCCATCTGAATCGGGACAGGTCTCAACCCTTACAGAGAAGGCCGCAGGGAAGCGGATGTGGCTCAAGCGATTGGGCTCCTGTCTACCATATGGGAATCGAGCCCGGGGCTTCCTGGGAAAGGCAAGCTGGCTCACACCGCAGAGAGCTGGCGCAGTCAGATGACACAACAAAGGGAGATAAGCAGACACAGAATAACATGCAGCGAATGGACACAGAGCAGACAGCAAGCATAAGTGGCAAGAGGAGGAGAAATAAATAAAATAAATCTTAAAAAAAAAAAAAAAGGCCATGGAGAGAAGTAAGAAGCTGGAATTCAATGGCACCCAGAAGAGAAATGAGGAAAAAAAGGAGAAAAAAAAAAAAAAAAGGCCACAGAGCAGCCAGAAACTGAAAGTCAGTGGCACCCAGAAGTGAAAGGAGAAGACATTGCCTTGTTCACTGCCATGTGATGGAAAGCCAAGGAACACCAAAGATTGCCAGCGGGACAGACGACTTTGACCCTGAGAGGGAGCAAGCCTTCTAGCCTCTGAAACCGTGAGCCAACAAATTCTTGTTGTGAAACCAACTCGTTGTATGGTATTTGTTTTAGCAGCTGGGAAACTAAAACATATATGCACACAGACAGTGAATTAAATATCTTTTTAAAAGCTGATGCTAATATTACATGGAGAAGGATTTTTAATAATCTAAAATTATTTGTGAGATGAGAAAGCAGTACATTTTGATAGAGAAAATAATTGTATCCTAAACTAATTTTTCTTATGTTCCCAAATTCATTCATGTGTTTAGCTGAACAAGTTGACATTTCAATCAAGAAAGGAGATAGAAATTTCTGTTTTCATCTGTGGTAGAAGATTTTGTAGCAGAACGAAACTGCTATCAAGAAAAACTTAAGTTAGACAGAAATGTTTTCGAAAAACATCTGTAAGAAAGTATCTGGGAGGTACTAAGGCAGTCAGGATTGCAGGGCCAGATTTTCAAGAGAAGAGAAAAATTTGATAATCAAATAGCAAAAGACAAGTCACTAAGAATGTAATAAAGCAAATGAAAAGTAGAGAAGAGTTTTCAGCAGTTTCCTGGTGAAGAGACAGATGTTGTACTTCAGGAACCAGCAGGGAGGTAGGACCCTGTGAAATACCCAGGCCCTGAGCTGGGACAACTGAAGGAATATGTTTGGGAATTGGATAAACCCAGGTAGGTTAAGTCATAAAAGAAGGCAAACCAGCCTCAAATTACTTCAGTCCCTGATAGGACGGAAAAATGCATCGCCCCCAGGCTGCCTGCTGGAGGACAGGGTTCAAAGAGAAATTACCAGGCATACTAAGAAACAGGACTGAGAAAAAGAAAAGTGCAATCTAGTAACTGGCATTATTAGGCATAGATTTTAAAATAAATATGATTAATAAGTTCAAAGAAATATATGTTGGTAAAAATTTCATCAGAGAACTGTTAATATAGAGAAAAAAGCAAAAGGAAAACATAGAATTGAAAAGTGCCACAACCAAAGGTAAGAAGTCAATAAATAGACTCAACAGCAGATTGGACTGAGCTGATGAGAGGATCTGGAGTATAGGACAATAGAAAACAACCATCCTAAGGAAAGGAAGCAAAATAGATGGACATACTAAAAAAAAAAAAAAAGAATAAGGAACATGTAAGTCATCATAGTGAAAAGGCCAGCCATATATGAATGGAGTCCATAAAAGCAGGAGAAAGAGAATATGGCAGAAGCAATATTAGAAGAGATCATTTTTGAGAATTTTATTAAGCTGATAAAAGGCATCAAGCCAGTTTCAAAAAGTACCACAAATTCAAGGCAAAATACATATAGTAAAACTGTTAAAAAATATAGACACAAAATAAATCTTAAAAGAAGTCAGAGGGAAAAAATGACGTTACTATCAAATGTCCAACAATAAGACTGATGACATTTCAACAAAAATGAAGAAACAATACTCAAATAATTTTATGAGGTTGTCACAATCTTGACACCAAAATCTAACAGGGGCATTATAGGAAATGAAAATTATAGGCAATCTCTCCTATGAACATAGATGTACGAATCTTAAAAAAAACTATTGATAAATCAAATCCACTGAAACACATACAATAATAATATAATGTTACCAAGTTAGTTTTATTCCAGAAATGCAAATTCAGTTTAACATTAAAAAAAAATCAATGTATTTCACCCATTAACAGAATAAAAGAGAAAAATCACCATCTCAAAACATACAGGAATTTAAAAGAATCAACACTCATTTATACTAAACAACCAAACAAATCATCTTAACCAACTAGGAATAGAAGGTATGTTGGTCACCTTTTGCTGCATTGACAATGTATAATAACCCCCTCCCCCAAATCAGTGATCTAAAACAACTAGACTAGGAATAAGAAGTGTATTGGCCACCTATTGTGACCATATTGATGCAGAGCCACTCCAAAACTGAGTGGTTTAAAACAACAATCATTGATTCTTGTTTATGGATCTCTGGGTTATCTGGGATCAACTGCTCTAGACTGGGCCAGTTTAGATTGCTCTGAGCTGAATATTGCCTTGTAAGTGTCCATCCTCCCCGGATGAGGAAGCTCCCCAGGGCATGTTCTTCTCACAGAGTTGGCAAAAGCCCTAATAGGCAAGTTCAGTCACTTAAGAACATTTCAAGGCTCTGCTTGTGTCACTCTGTTAATATCCCATTAGTCAAACCAAAACATATGGTTGAGAGCCCAGTCGAGGGCATGGAAATACACAGTCTCTAGTGAAAGAACCTGGCAAGGGACATAGATGCAGGGAGGATGAAAACTTGGAGCCAATCATTTAATCATCTACAGAGGGAGCTTTCCGAACCTGATAAAGAGTATCTACACAAAATCTACAACAAGCATCATAGTTAAAGGTGAAATTCTCAAAGCTCCTCCTAAAGATCAAGAATGAGAGATGCAGGCCCACTAACACCACTTTTTTTCAACATTTTACTAGAGAATCTAGCCAATGCAATAAGGCAAGACAGAAATGAAAGGGTAAGACTTGGAAAGGAAGAAATAAAACTGTAATTAGTTTTAGAAAACATGATCATGCACATAGAAAACCCAAAAAATTCTACCATGAAACTATTAGAATAAGTAATTTTAACAAGGTCACAATACAAAGTCAATAAATAAAAATTAATTGCGTATCTAATTTGCATTTCAATTAGTAAATGAACATTTTTTAAATCTATTGGATAGTTCAGCTTTCAAGATGGAGTAACAGTGATTGAATCAACTCTCCTTACTAAAACAACCAAAAGAACAAAACAACAAACAAAATACATAAAGCAAAGAGTTTCTAATCACAGAATATCAGACAATGAAGCACAATGATCCCAGAGAAATGGAAGAAAATGCCCGGGTTATTGCATTGAGAGAATAGTCAGTAACAAGGGGACCCAGCTGGAGGTCAGTAGATTTTCTGAGTTGAGGAAAGAGAGCTGAGAGTCCAGGAAGGTCAAGGCAGCTTGAGTTTGTGTGACAGTGACCTTGGGAGTACAGAAAGAACTGCACAGAAGGAGAACTCCTGGGATCTACAGAGGATTCGCAGGATCATGCCCAGCACTCAGAGTTGAAAACGGAGGAGAAGGGAGGAGAGGAGAAGGGAAGGAAGGAGCAGGGGAGGGAGCCAGCTGGCCTGGAAAACCTCATAATTCATGCCACACAGAGACTCAGTCCTGCCAAATAAATCTGAAAAACAAGTCCCCAAAGATGAAACTACTTCCAAGTATTTAATGGCAGCCCAGAACAAAGCACAGGAAAGTTTACGGGAGTACAAAAATATTCAGCACTCAACAATATACAATTCACCATGTTTGGCATCCAGTCAAACAAAGGAGCAGGAAAATACAAACCATAATGAAGAGTAAAATCGATGAATTGAAATTGACCCAGAACTAACACATAAGTCAGAATCAGCAGACAGTGACATTAAACCAGTTATGAAAACTGTATTCCAGATGTTAAAAAAGTTAGAGACATGAAAGATAGTAAAAAGACCCAAATCAAATTTCTGACATGAAAATACAAAGGATGGATTAGTATCAAGTTAGAGATTGCAAGATAAAGTTATTGAACTTGAAGAGGTAGAAATAAAACTACCCAAAACTAAACACAGAGAAAAAAGAATAAAAAATGAAAAGAATACTAATGAGCAAACAGACAACTTCAAAAAGCATACTATAAAGGAAATTGGAGTCCCTGAAGGCTGGGAAAACAGAAAAAATATTTGATGAGGTAATGGCTGAAACACATCCAAATTTGGGGAAAAACTATAAACCCACAGGTCCAAGAAGTTCAACAAATCCCCAAGCACATATAAACCTAAACAACACCATAGTGAAGAATATCATAATCAAATTGCTCCAAACCAATGACAAAGGGAAATTCTTAAAATCAGCAGGAGACAAAAAGGTTTGTTTTCAACAGAGGAGGAAAGACAAGGTGGATAGCAGAATTCTTGTTGGAAACAACGCCAGCAAGAAGACTGGAACAACTAGGATTTTATACGCAGCAGATACTCTTCAAAAACCAAGACGAAATGCATTCTCAGACACAGAAAAGCTGAAAAATATCCATTACCCACACATCCACACTAAAAACAAAAATGTCACTTTGAGAGAAAAATTCACTGAGCTACATGTTAATGGTTTGTGCACATTTTTGGTAATTTTTTTGCTTCAATGACTAGTTTATGGTCAAAAAGAAATGAGTCAGGGGAACAGGACACAAGAAGGGGTGCAAGAGTCAGTTTACCTTTGTCATGCTGTGCATATGGGGAGACTATTGGAGACAATGAACAAGGAGCTAAACCTGCCCAGACAGGCTGGGTTCTCCAGGAAGCTGTCTCTGAAATAAGTTTGGGGGTACAGAATGTTTAATAGGGCATGCCCTCGTGTTCAAAACCTGTGGAAGGGAGAAGAAAGTATATATGGGCAAAGGAGATTTGAGTTAAAGCAGCCCTTCCAAGGGATGCTACTTTTGGCCAAAATGGCTGGGCCTTCCTGCAGATGTGATCAGTCATTAGCTGTGAGCTGTGCCAAGCAGGGGACTGGCCTTGGGGGCAGCTCTCTGCTCCCAGTAGGGGACTGGCCTTGGGGCAGCTCTCTGCTGCCAGTAGGGGACTGGCCTTGGGCCAGCTCTCTGCTCCCTGTAGGGGACTGGCCTTAGGGCAGCTCTCTGCTCCCAGTAGGGGACTGGCCTTGGGGCAGCTCCTGCTGCCAGTAGGGGACTGGCCTTGGGGCAGCTCTCTGCTCCCAGTAGGGGACTGGCCTTGGGGCAGCTCTCTGCTGCCAGTAGGGGACTGGCCTTGAGCCAGCTCTCTGCTCCCTGTAGGGGACTGGCCTTAGGGCAGCTCTCTGCTCCCAGTAGGGGACTGGCCTTGGGGCAGCTCCTGCTGCCAGTAGGGGACTGGCCTTGGGGCAGCTCTCTGCTCCCAGTAGGGGACTGGCCTTGGGGCAGCTCTCTGCAGCCGAGGGGACGCAGTCCCTGAAAGGGCTGACCGCTGGAGGTTGTGTCCCACAGCACACCAAGCAGTGGGACAACAAATTCCTCCTTGAAGGGGGACCTGAGGTGGGCATCACAATTCCTACCACACCTGTGAAGAGACACAGGAATGATTCGTCCACTTAGGGCATTGGAGCTGAGACCACCACCCAAAAGAGTCGCTAGTACTGTAGCATTTTGGTGACTCTCTGAGAAAGACCATCAGCTGCCTTTTAATTGCTTTCAGTGACTACTAAAGCATAAGAGAACAAGAAGCCAAAACGTGAGCCATGAACTTCAACTGAGGAGACAGAGAGTCAGATTTTAAGTGTTGGAGCATGCAAACTAAATGAGGATTCAATGCTGGTTTACAAATGAAGTAAATGTCATAATATAAACTGATTAGCTTTCAAAAGAATACAAGCTCACAGAAACAAAATCTGAGCATTCTCATGTTCTCTCACACCAGCCAAACTGGATGCATGCCATTTCCAAACAAGTTGTGTTTTCCGTCCCTGTGTCTTTCACCAGCTTGTTCATCCAGCCTGCAGAGAGCTTTTCTCTGAGGATCTATGACAGACGATTCTGACCTGCAAGTCTGAACAGAGAAAACTGCTTTGGTTCATTTCTGACTCATGAAAATGCCAACAATTATTTCCTATTCAGAGGTCGTTTCATTTAGTAGCTTTCTATTCTTCTGCTAAAGCCCATTTCAATTTATTCCCATATTTCTGAGTTTTTCCTTTAAATGCTTACATTGTTAGTCAAGTCTTCCTTGGCGTTCTAAATTGTAAGGGCCGCACAGTTACTCAACGACTGACTAACGTCGTCCCTTGTAATCTGCAGACAGCCAGCAGGCAACCCCAGCCAACAGCCCTGCTGGCTCCCTAATGGGATTTGCAGGGGACATTCGTTATTCTTTTTCCTTTCCAGCTTCTCCTTCCTCCCTCTAATGGCATCTCTATATGTGACGGGGGCCTCTCCATAACTTTGGGGGAAAGTAAAACTGGGTCTCCACTGCAGGAGCCCAAGCAGCTCGAAATTTCCTTGCTTTCAGCTTCTTGGTCTTCCAGAGCTTTCTTAGCTCCTGTTCGTTCCCAAATCTGACACCCCAGATACCTCTTTACTCTGTGAGTGCCATATTCATCAGTAAATCCCAACACTCCCTTTTGCCTAAATTAGCCAGTCAGAAACAAACCAAGAACAGATACATTGTTATTTCTATCTTCTGGTTTCTACTCATCTTCCAGTTTTCTGTCCTACCTTAGCCAATATTTATTTTAAAAAGTAAAACTGATTGGATAGACAGATAGCTATTACATTAGTCTGCCAAAGGGACGCTGAAGCCAAGTACCAGAAATCTGTTAGCTTTTATAAAGGAATATTTATTTGGGTAAAAGCTTACAGTCACAAGGCTCTAAAGAGTCCAACTCAAGGTCAATTTCTCACCAAATTCAGTTGCCCCGGGTTGAAGCAAGATGGCGGCTCATCTCTGTGGTCTCTCCTCTCCCGCCAGGCTACCAGACCTTTCCCTCCCTGGTTAGGGCTCCTCTCTCAGGGCCTCCTATAGCCAGCTTCTTCCCAATCTCAGCCCTGCCACGCAGGGGTGTCCCCTACATAGGGGAGCCCTACGTGCAAGAAGTGTACCCCATAAGGAGAGCCGCCCAGCGCAAAAGAAAGCACAGCCTGCCCAGGAATGGCGCCGCACACAAGGAGAGCTGACGCAACAAGATGACGCAACAAAAAGAAACACAGATTCCTGTGTCGCTGACAAGAGAAGTGGACAAAGAACATGCAGCAAATGGGCACAGAGAACAGACAACTGGGTGGGGGGGAGATAAATAAATAAATAAATAAATCTTTAAAAAAAAAAAAAATAAAATAGCACTTACTGTAAGCCCGTGCTGTCCCAACTCCTTTCATGGACTTAGTCATTTAATCCTCCTATCAGCCCTCTGAGATGTGTATTATTATTATCCTCGATTTACCCGGGAGGTCACTGAGGCCCAAAGCAGGCAAGTGACTTCCTCAAGGTCACAGATGCCGGGTTTCACTCTAAGCAGTCTGGCTCCGGAGCATGCTGGAAGCCCCTTGGGGCCTGGCTGCTCTAGCTTTAGACCAAGGCGGGGTTCCTGGACCTTGGAGGAGTGCAGCCTGTGCGGGGATCCGTGTCAATGAGACAGCGGTGGCAGAGGGCGCCCAAATGCAGAGCGCAGCGCTAGAGGCCGCTCCTGTCCCCTGCCCTCCCAGGTCCCTCCAGTGCCCTCTCCAGCACACACACCGGCCATGAAAACAAGGAGACTCTGCGGCTTCGCTGCAGAGGGCAACAACGGCCCCAATGATGTGGGAATGTCTTCAAAACGGCAAGATGAGGGCAGTGTGACAAAGGACAAAGAGGGGACCAGGCGTGGAGGGCTGCACCTAGCCGCTACTCCTCTCTACACCGTGGGTTCCAAACACAGGCTGCCCCTCAAGAACTGTGCCCGCCGCTCCGCGCTCTTCTTCAAAGTCAGTGGAGGGGCTGGCAGGGAAATGGCGCAGAGGCTTCTTCCTACACTATCTAAAAACCAAGATAGCTAAGAGCCTTAGAAAACTAATTTCAGCATTCGAATAAGACTAAATTCTTAGAGCTCCTTGCTGGGGAAATGAGGGAAAGGCATTGTTGACATGACTAGCAGTGCCTGAGCGCCAGGCTGGAGGAGACTGGCAGTGAAACGAAGAGAACAAATTGCTCCACTTAATGAAGAACTTAGAATTCCACAGGTAATCCAAGAGGAAGAGGGTAAAAAAGAGGAGTAGGATGGGAAGAAAGAGTCCATCAATGTGCCAGGGAGCGAGGCAAGAGGCAGCCAGGAGACGCTCTAGGCACGGGTAGAGTTGAGGATCTTTTAGAGAACGGGGAGTTGAGTGTTTAGTCTAAGAAGATTACCACAGTGTAAATCCTTCTTCCCCTTCCCCTACCTTCCACCGTCAAATCTTCAGAGAAAACCTATTACACAGAGATGCCTTGTGTCTACAATATTTCAAGAAAATGTAGGAGAACAGACTGTGTTCCCCTTTGAGAATTACGTGGGATGGAGAAAAAGAGCAACCAAAAGAGGTGAGACTCAAGGAACTCAGGAGAAGCAAGAACTAGAAAACATTAGCTCCCAAGATCCAAGTTATTGGCACGTGAGATTAGGTTTCCTACTGAACATGAGATGGAGACGTGGTTAGCCCAACAATTTGGAGGGCTTGGGACCACTCGGGTCGTTGACATTTGAGCCATGGAAGTAAAGGGGGTACGTTTCTTATGCCACAGATTTAGACATGCAGGGTAAATCTAACTCTGTTTTTCTAATTTGATTTTAAGGCTACATTCCATGGGCTTGGGGACACCTAATCCCTCTCATTGCAGTATCGGAGAAGACAAGTGAGAGTTTCTCCCCATCCAGGGATTGAACATGTCTTCTGGGGCCTGGGGTGGAGAGGGGCTCACATCGTGCCCCTCTAACCCTCTAGCCCACTGCACAGGAGCCCTCCATTTGTCCATTGTCAATCCACACAGCTCATTGCTGCACCTGCTCCGTCTCCTTTTCAGGGATACAAAGGTAAGCATCAAATTCTTTTGATTCCCCATCAATTCTTCCTCTTTCCACCCAATTTAGGCAAGTTGTCAAGGGTGAGAATGGCTTTGACATATTTCAATCTTTTTCCTTATGTCGGAACAATTTATCTTTTGTCTCCAGTACTGCTGGTTTTGACAATCCTTCCCTGAGGCAATGCATGCCCATCTACTCTGAAAAGAGGAACATAAAATATAGAAGAAAATGATCCAAGTTAATATTTACAAATATTGTTCAGCAACACTTGCATTATATCCTCCCTTTCACCTTGGTTCAGAATATTCCTAGTAAAATAACCATCCTGCAAAGAATTGAAACTGCATTTTCTTCCATTGCTAATTTCTCCTTTGATCTACCATTAATTATTTAAGAACTTAAAGTATTCAAGGATCTACATTAGCAGTCTGCAAACTATAGCTCATGGGCCAAATATGGCTAACCACCTGTTTTTATACTTTTAAATGGTTGAAAAAATCAAAAGAAGATTAATATTTCATGATACATTAAAATTATATAATATTTAAAATTCACCATCCCATAAATAAAATTTTATTTTAACACAGCCGAGCTCATTCATTCACATATTGTTTATAGTTGCTTTCACTTTACAACTGCAGAGGTGAAGAGTTGCCACAGATCTGTACAGCCTTCAAAGCTTAAAACATTTACTATCTGGCCCTTTGCAGAAAAAGT
Source organism: Dasypus novemcinctus (assembly GCF_030445035.2). Lineage (NCBI taxonomy): Eukaryota > Metazoa > Chordata > Mammalia > Cingulata > Dasypodidae > Dasypus > Dasypus novemcinctus. The sequence goes on along the minus strand of NC_080701.1, from coordinate 4,967,011 downwards.
TTGCCAGTTACTGTTCTACACCATTCCTTTCACCTATTGTCAGGGTTTTACTTGTTTCCTGACTTAAATCAGGGGAGGAGTCTTGGGTAGTTCACCCTTCCATCCAAACCCCCCACCACCCCCCCAGCCCGAGTTGAACCTTGGAAATTATTTAGTACTCTTCTGGTAAAGATAGAACATTCTAACCTCTCACATCTGGTTAATGAGTCCACATATTTCTGCCAGTTCTTTCCAGAACTTAGAATCTTTCTCATGGAAGAGAAACACGGTGTGAGAAGAATACTGATGGTAAAAGAGCAAAAATTATAGCACGTACAGCTGTAGCTTCCCTCAGTAATGTGGTAAATTCAATGTGGTTGAAGCTGGGGAGGGGCAAAGTAAAGTAAATGTTGGATATTCCTTCACCAGGCCCATGCTTATCTGCATGCATATACCAGGTCTAGTTGTCAACTGTAGATCTCCTTATTTCTATGAGAAAAGACACTTTTCTAGCCCAGAGTTCATCCTTAAAAAATAAACAATGTGAATCCTTATTTCATATAATTTTATTCTCAATAACAGGGTGTAGCTGTTTGATATGGTTATGAATTCCAAAAATAGATATTGGAGTATGTTTGTAATCTGGTCTGTACCTGGGCATGATTGAGTTATGATTAGGGCTTTGATTGGGCCACATTATTAGGGTATTGAGTCCCCGCCCCTTGGTGGGTGCAGATGCACAGATAAAAAGGAATGGCAAAGGACAGAGTTGAGGGTTTTTGATGCTGGAGTTTTGATGTTAGAGTTTGATGCTGAAGCCTTAAGCTGGAGCCCTGGGAACTAAGCTCACAGAGGAAAGAGAAGCCAGCCCCAGAAAGGGAAGAACCCTGAGCCCAGGGAGAAGCAAGCCCTGGGAAGAAGGGAACCTTGAACCCAGAGAGAATAAAGTCCCTGGAAGGGAGGAACCCAGGAAGCCTGAATCCTCGCAGCCGTTGGCCAGCCATCTTGTTCCAACACATGAAAATAGACTTAGGTAAGGGAACTAACTTATGCTTTATGGCCTGGTATCTGTAAACTCTTACCCCAAATAAATACCCTTTATAAAAACCAATCAATTTCTGGTATTTTGCATCAGCACCTGTAGTAGTTTGATATTATTGATGAATTCCAAAAAGAAATACTGGATTATGTTTGTATATTGATCTTTTCCTCTGGGCATATTAGATTATATTGGATTCAGAGGTTTACTTGATTAAGTAATCAGGTCAACCTCTTGTGCCAGTAGGGCGTTGAGCCCTACTGGTGGGGATTCACAGATAAAAGGAGTGGAAAAGGACAGAGTTAGGAATTTTTGATGTTGAAGTTTGATGCTGAAGCCTTAAGCTGGAGTCCCAGGAAGAGAGAGAAACCCTGAACCCAGAGAGAAGCAAGACCCTGGAAGGTAGGAAACCAGGAAGCCTGAACCCTCACAGCTGTTGGCAGCCAACTTGCTCCAACATATGAAAATAGACCTTGGTGAGGGAAGTAACTTATGCGTTATGGCCTCATATCTGTAAGCTCTTACCCCAAATAAATACCCTTTATAAAAACCAATCAATTTCTGGTATTTTGCATCAGCACCCCTTTGACGGACTAATACAGAATTTGGTTCCAGGAGTGGGGTAGTACTTTTGCAATTACTGAAATGCTGGAATGGTTTTATAAATGGGTAAGGGGTATTTTTTGAAGGAATTGTGAAATGCTTGATGGAAAAGTCCTAGATCACTTTCAAGAGATTGTTGATAGCAATATGGATGCTAAAGAGATTTTTTATGATGCCTTAGAAGTAAATGATGAAACTATTATTGGAAACTGGAAGAATGGTGATCTATGTTTTAAAGTTGCAGAGAACTTAGTAAGATTAACTCCTGATGTTTTATGGAAGGCAAAATTTGAAAACAGTCATCCTGGGTATTTAGCTAAAGAAATTTCCAAAGTAAACCCAGAGAATGCAGGTTGGCTTCTGCTTGCAGCTTATAAAAAAATGCTAGATGAGAGATGAGAGAGAGATGCTGAGGACTAAACTGTCGGGCACAAAGAAAACAGAAAATTATTCTGGAAATTCCAAGCCTCTGGAAATCAAGTTCCCAGATGAAAGTGCCCCATTTGAGGACTGAACTAAACTTGGAACTTGTAAATCAGGATTGAAAATGCAGTTATGTTGGAAAGACTTGTGGAAGGTCTTACTGTCTGATGACTTAGACCCCTGCTTCCTGCATACTAAACCAACAAGATTTTTGAGAGAGTTGTATGAACAAAACCACAGTCAGCCTGGAATAAAAAGGACATGGAAAGGAGAGATTGAATGAGAAACAACTTTAGAGGAACACCATGGAAGCTGAGATCTGGAATTCAGACATCACCTTGAGCCAAGGGTAGAATCCCACCATGTGTACAGAGAGGGTGAGTTTGCCCCAGCAGTTGAAGAGGGTGGATGTTCTTGTCCAATGTTCTGGGAGAGTTTTGCTGCCCCAGGGTACAGAGATGGTGGAGCACATTCCCCAAGGATTAGGGCGGTTAAGGTCAGCACCCCAGAAGTCTGAGACGTGTGGACCTGTCCCCCAAAGGTTAGGGAAGGCCAGCTGCCAACTCATTGCTCTGAGAGGGTTGAGCCTGTATGCCAAAGGTTAGGGGGAATGTTGTCCTCATGTCACTGTACAGGAGGGTTAAGGTTCCAACCCAAAAATTGGGTAAGGTGTGGCAATCACCCCACCACTCTTGGAGGGAGAAGTCTGGAGCTTGCTCAACACCCAGATGCTTGATGAGGGTAGAACCAAGAACATGGCTGTTGGGCAAGCCAGTGGAAAGGGTGGGTCCTCATATGGCCCAAGGAGAAGAAACCATCTTCTTAAGAATGACTCCCAGACTTTGAAATCAAACAGAAGATTCCCTGTAGGTCTACTGAACTGTAGAGAAACTGTGACTCACATTTCCCTCCCAGTTTCTCCTTATGGTAATGAAAATGTTTATCCATTTGTGTATTGGAAGCAGATGAATTGTTTTGTAAGTTTCAGAGGTCTATAGCAGATGGGGACTTTGCCTGAGCACAAACTGTATTTCTTTAAATTGATTGTGATATGATTTAGTACTTGCACTGTAATTGATTTAAGGGTTTTAAAAAAAATATTATGATATCTTTTTGGAATTCAGAGGGTGGAGTGTAGCAGTTTGATATTATTGATGAATTCCAAAAAGAAAAATTGGATTATGTTTGTACACTGATCTTTTCCTCTAGGCGTATTAGATTATATTGGATTCAGAGGTTTACTTGATTAAGTAATCAGGTCAACCTCTTGTGCCAGTAGGGCATTGAGCCCAGACCCTGGTGAGTGGGGCCTCAGAGATAAAAGGCATGGCAATGGACAGAGTTAGGGGTTTTTGATGTTGGAGTTTTGATGTTGAAGTTTGATGCTGAAGCCTTAAGCTGGAGTCCCAGGAAGAGAGAGAAACCCTGAACCCAGAGAGAAGCAAGACCCTGGAAGGGAGGAACCCAGGAAACCTGAACCCACGCAGACGTTGGCAGCCATCTTGCTCCAACATGTGAAAATAGACTTTGGTGAGGGAAATAACTTATGCTTTATGGCCCGGTATCTGTAAGCCCCTAAGTCAAATAAATATCCTTTATAAAAACCAACCAATTTCTGGTATTTTGCATCAGCACCCCTTTGGCTGACCAATACAGCACCCCTTTGCCTGAGTAATACACAGGATTTATAAATGTGTAAGCCATTAAAAAGTTTTATATATTTCTAAAATTTTTTCCTATCATTTAGGAAACAAAATCTATACCATACCATATTTCTACATTTTTTGGAACCCTGTCATCTAATTACCCAATTTCTCTACTTAATTAACAACCTGCTCCTAATTATAGTTAATATTTTTCTGCTGTAGAGGTGGTGGAGGGCTAGAAAAAGATAGAGATTATTTTAAATCGTGAATTTTTTTATTGTTATTCACACCCCTTTGCTTAAATTCCTTCAAAGTAATATGTCCCGGAAAGCAAGCATTCCACACAAAAGTACTATACTTAGTGCAGCTCTGATTAGGTGTGTAATAAATAGAGAAGATGGGGTGAAAATATATGGAAGAAATATACAGCAATTACAACTCAATAGAAGTAAAGTCACTTAAAGGCTGATGAGATACAAGTATAGATGGAATTATCAATCACAAGGGTCATGTTTACCGAAATACGGAGCTTTGAAAGAAAAACCATAAATGGGTTTTTAAGGAGTTCAGACTGGTGTACATGTTAATATTGTATGTTGACAACAGCAACTAAATTTCCTTGAATCAGGCAGTAAAAAGTCTGAACCAAGCAGTAATTGAGAGATGACATGGCAATTAGACATGGGGAAAATGGGGAAAGGTAAGATGAGCCTTGAAACATTTACTTATGCGTGTAGGCTTGATAAAATTAGTTAATATAAATTTTTAATAATTGATATAATTATGTATGATAACTGCAATTTTTGAGCAAAAGATATGCATCATAAATCTGAATTCATATGTTTTTCTCAATGCAAAGGCCAGCTCAGTGGTTTTCAATCAGGAGTGAATTTTGCCCTTTGCCCCTCCCCAACTCCAGGGGATATTTGGCAATGTCCAGTCACCGCTGGGGAGGGGAGGTACTACAGCCCTCCGTGGGCAGAGGGCAGGATGAAAGCACAAGACAGATGCCACAACAAAGAATCGTCTGGTCCAAAATGCCATTAGTGCTGAGGTTGAGAAGTCCTGGGCTAGATTAAGGCAAAGAGGCAGTACCTGCTTTAATTTAACCAAAGGTATAAGAACTAGTCCTTGTTTGGCAAGACCAATTTTGTCTTCCAAGTTTCCCACAAAGCTATTTTGAAAAATACAGTTAAAATTAAGTTATATTCATTTACAGGAATATTCCAAAATCTAAAAAGTTCGTGTTTACACCCATTTACATAGATATATCTCAGAAACATAATGTTAAGTGAAAAAAGTACATCAGACAAGAATATATTTATTATAACATTTATATTAAGTTTAGAAAGTATATAAGGATATATACATATTCCATTGTTAGGAATATGAAGGAATGATAATACCAAAATTCAAGATAATATTTATGTCTGCAAAGAAGGGGAGTGAGTTTGGAGAAAGGTGGTCCTTAAACATACTGGTTATATTCCATTTTTGAGATTTGATGGTGGGTTCTTGAGCGTTTATTATAGTACTTTTATAATTTATATATCACATAAATTTACAAAATCACATAAAAACAATAATAAAATTCAGTTATCATAGTAGCGGTCACTGAACATTTTTCTTTTAAGTTCTATCACCACCTGCAGGTTAAAAATAGGTACTGCCTTTTCAGAGAAGAAATTAATGAACATCAAATTAAATGAACTCTGCAAGGCATCAGTGATATAAATAAGTACAAAATGCAGCATTTCTACTCTAGCCATGCTTGCAATCCATTTGTGGAGAAAGGACATTCAGATATTACAGTATAAGATAGTATATTGTTGTGCACTTGACCAGTGTCATACTAAATATCAAATGGAAACAAATAGTATTTTACCCAGCATGACAACTGATTTAGTTTAATCAAAATCCAAGCTCCCTTTTTTAAAAAAAGATTTCTTTCTTTCTTTCTTTGTTTCCCCCCCTTCCCCTCCTCACACCCTGTTTTTGCTGTCTGTGTTGTCTTTTCATTTTCTCTCCTCTAGGATTCACCAGGATTCGATCCTGGAGACCTTTGATGTGGAGAGAGGTTCCCTGTCAATTGTGCCACCTCAGCTCGTGGTTTCTGCTGCACCTCACCTTGACTCTCCCTTTGTCTCTTTTTTGATGCATCATCATCTTGCTACATGACTCACTTGCGCAGGGTACTGGCTCATCATGCAAGCACTCACCTGGGCACTGGTTTGTCGCATGGGCACTCTTTCTCTTCTTCTTTTTCACCAGGAGGCCCCAAGGATCAAACCCAGGTCCCTTCATATGGTAGGTGGAAGCTCTATCAGTTGAGCTACATCCGCTTCCCCAAGTTCCCTTTTTATATTCAGTTCTGTGACTCCCTTGGCCAGGCCTTGATTACCTCATGCCATTGCCACCTGTTTTCCTTGTTGCTCCCTTCTCCTATCCCCAGTCTATGTTAAACATTGCCACCAAATTAAAAACCTTAAAATTTTTTTAATGTAATATCTTTTTAAAAAACGAATAAATTGAGTAGAATTTGAAAAAAAAAAAAACCTTAAAATTTTATCATTGCTTTCTTTCAAAATCTCAAGTACTTCCACATTTCCTGCAGAACAAAGCCCAAACTCTTCAGACCAGTATTTAAGGCTTGCTATAGTTTGGCCCCAGCTGTTAATCAGCCTTGCCATCTTCCACCTCATCAACAACACCATGTGAATCCTGAACTTTGGGGGTCTGGTCTCTGCATTTCCACTGTATATTCAGAATGTATCATCTGTGTTCCTGCTTGACCCTTTTTCTTGAACATCATTTTTTGCATTTAGTCCTTTCCCCCATCTAATACACGTGTGGTTCTCACCTCCTGTTTAAGCTGAAATGCAGTTTCATCAGGGATCTTCTAGTGGCCACTCTATATCTACATCTATTAATACATTCCCCATCTACATTTCCACCAGATTGCTGCCCCTAATTTCATGCTAAACAGAAATCCTGGATCCATCGTTATTTTTGAAGCAATGTATCCCCACTTTTTCTCTGAATTCCTAAAGCATTTACTGTTTGTACCATTTACAGTCATATACTACTGACAGGAAACCAATTCATTTGCATTTGGTTTTTTAAATTAGATGTTAAGTTCTCAGAAGCCAGTGAAAATTTTATAGTTTTTGCATAGTCATATACTACTGATAGGAAACCAATTCATTTGCATTTGGTTTTTTAAATTAGATGTTAAGTTCTCAGAAGCCAGTGAAAATTTTATAGTTTTTGCACATTCTCTTTCCTCATTCTACTATGAAGATTGATGATGCTCGTATTTGAATTTGAGGACCTTTTCAATGTTAAAATTTCTCAAACAATTTTAGGGTCCACACATTCAGCAACATAAATGACCAAGAGCTACCATGATTTCAGTAATGTATTTGAATTGTTTTAATGACAAGTTTTCATATACACTTAAAAATATTACATAAATATATGTAGACAATATTTGATGAACATTGACTTCTATCCCATCATAGGTCATAGGTCAGGAATAACCCTGAGACATATCACTACTAAAAACAATAAATTTCATAAGCACCAGTATTACAAAATGCTTCACTATATATTTTCATAATTAACATTATTGTATAGCGAACGGATTTAGCAATTGCATAAAGCCACAATTTTCACAACCCAAAATGATAATAATGAAATAGCTAATATTTGGGGGTCTCCTCATATGCCAGTAGTTTTCCCGACGCATTTTATTTAACCCAAAAAAATCCTCCAAAGAGTCAGATGTAGGGAATTTGTCACTTGGAGCTGTTAAAACGTTGGTGACTTAACTTCTCTTTTGTAAACTGGGATGGAGGCAGCACCACACAGCGTTTACGTTTCTTGCCATACAGAACTTTGTTTTCGCACTCCGTCTGTCCACCCTTCACTAAAATGCGAGCTCTTGTGGGGTAAGAACGGTGTTTTTTTTTTACCTCAGCACTTAGCAATCGTCGACACAGAGAACGTGCTACAAATGTATGAAAAATGAGTAAAGTCAAGGTTCACAGCGTTGATAAATGACACTCGACCCACAGCGAATGGCAGCGGGCAGGAAGCTTTAGACATCTGAATCGTGGTGAGCTGCAGCTCGGCTAAAGGTTTTATTTGTGAACGGCGCCTACTGGTAATTGAGGAGAACAATGTGTTGTTGGAACCCAGATGTCCTTTCATTTCTCCCTGTCTTTATTTTGCTTTAAAGAAAATATCCTATCTCTTCTGTCCAAGTAAAATTGAAGGGTTGTTGATCCAACTTTTCAGCCAGGCTCACTTTTTAAAAAATCTCATTTTCCAAAAGAGAGAACAAGTCAGTATATTTACTTTAACAGAGCTGGGGTTAAAGAGCCTGAGTTAAAATGGAAATTCGGAGACTCTAGTTTGAGAGACTCTCGCCCAAGATTCCGTTCTAACTAAAATCATCCGGTTCTTCTGAGAAAAAAAAGGAGAACATGAATCCAAGCTGGCATTAATTATTAACAATATTTACGGGCTCTCTCACTGATTACTATTCGGCGTTCTGGGGACACTGTTTCCTCAGGTAGGAAACTAGGAGGCCGGGCTTTGGTTTCCCTGGTGACCGGCTATCCTGGGCAGGGAAGAGCACGACAACCCCCGCCTTCTCCCCTCTTTTCCCACCCCCGCGGAGGCCGACACCAGGGGAAGCTGACTTCGCGCCTGCGCGCGTTGCCCAGCGGATCCATCCGCGGAGGCCGGTAGGCCTCGGCCCGCGGTGGGCGCCGGGAAGCGCACAGCCTGCTGGGACTTGTAGTCCCGCGGCGAACCGGCCCTCTGGGATATGTAGTCTCAGGTTGTTCGTTGGCGTAGTCGACGCCAGGCGCTGGAGCCAGAGGCGGCACCACGACCCTGGCGGGTCACGTGGCCTCAGCCTAGCGCGCCGTGCGCTTGGCGGCTCCCGCCCCCGCGCGGCCGTTGCCGAGGAGACGGCGCCTGTCGCACCGCGCGTCGCCCCTCTGCAGTCCCCCCGCCCCTCTTCTCCCACCACAATGAGCTCCTAAGATGGCGGTGGCTGCGGCGGTTGGCGCTGAGCAGCCGAGGTAGAAGGGCGGCCATTGGGCCCCGGGCGGCCGGGGAGCCGTGGGCCGTGCCGCCGCCGCCTCCAGAGTGGCGGGCCGCGAGGGCTCGCCGCGCTTCCCCTCGGCGTGCAGGTAATGCCTGCGCGTCCCGGGCCCTGGCAACCGCGGGCGGCGCCGCCGGGGGAGCGCCCGGCCCCCGCGCCAGGCCCCGGCCCGCGCCTCCGCCGGGCGCCACCGCCTCCGGCCGAGCGTCCGGGGCCGCGGCGGCCGCTGCAGCCTCTCCCCGCCCCTCTCCTCTTCGGGCCGGGAAGAGGGCTGCCCCTCCGGGCGGGCGAGCGCGAGGGGCCGCGGTGGGATGCCGGGGGCCGCGGGAGCGCTGCCGTCTGGGGTTTCCCGGGCCCCGGAGCCGGGCACGCGGCCCCGGCCGTAGCCCAGGCGGACGTACTCGAAGAGAAAGTTAATTTCATGCGCCCCTCCTCCCGATCCCCGCTGCAGAGCGCGTCGAGCGGGCCCGGGAGCGGGGAAAAGCGAAGGCCAGGTGGGGTTCGGGGACGCCCGCCCGCAGGAACAGGTGTCAGGGGTTCGGTGTCGGGCCCGGCCCGGGAGGCGGGCGCTCTCCGCCGCTCGCCCGTCGGGGGGGGTTGGGGGCCGGGCTGAGGTCTGAGGGTGGCCGTGGCGTTAGGGCTTTGGCGCTGCAAGCGGCGGGCTTTCTGGGCGCCCCTGCCACCCCCACCCAGCAACCGCTTTCCGGACTCCGCCTTCTGCTGGTCTCAGGTTGCTGGCCTGGGTGCACCTGCCCCCTTCTCTCCCTAGCACCTTCCTGCGAGGGCCCCCGGGAGCCATTCTCATACTGAGTTTGGAACCGAAGGTAAAACCTTTCTGTAGCGACAAGGTGGTTTCAAGATGAAGCGGCTAGCTTTTAAACGAACAGACACCTTTCTTCTTCCATCTTCGGATGGACAGTTTTTGAATAGTTTGACAAGAAGTTAATGACTGGATCAGTCAGGAGAGCGACTGTGGCAAGGATCTCTAAGTGATAATTAGGGTTAATCATTTTTATATATTCCAAGGTAGAGATAAAGATACCGATTTGCTGTTTGGTGGGATCCTACAAATTTGGAGGGTTTAAACATTTATGCGTATCATACTGTTTTCCAAAAAAAAAGACTAAGGTAATTTGAGTTTAAAATATTGTTAAACTGGATTTTTTCCCTTTTTAATTCTTCTAAACTTCTTTAGGTCATAAATATAGTATTTGTTGTTCTGTACTTGATAGTTGTAAGTAAAGAATTCCTAAAGTGATTTTTTTTTTTTTTAATCAAAAGCAGGCAACAGCTTTGAAGTGTGGATCAGGAAAGGTGCTGTTTCTGAGCTGCAAAAACTAGTTTCTAAATAGGTAATTTAGCATCATTATATATATTATTGTCCTTTATCTTTATATTATAATTCCGGAAGACTGTGGTGGAGACTGCTATCAAAAATACCTTTGTTTGAGGGCTTTCTTTACTTAGTAAACAGTTGGGGTTTGCTGCCGTTTTCCCTGCTTTTTTAGAATGCCACTTTGGTCCGCCTTCATACCTTCTTTGGCAAAATATGATTTCATTCTTAATTATTAAACATTAGAATGGTTTATGCAATACTTTTTGAAATTTCTTTGTTTTCACAAAGTTTCTTCAGTCCACTTGAGTTTGAATTTATCCTTCAACTCTTTGGGTAGCCTTTCTTTCTAATTCCATTTACTCTCAAGTCATTTAAAATTATCTTTTACATTTCTTTTAATTTGTTGTTTACAGCTTGTTTTTTTCCTGCACAAACACTTATATGTTTTGAGCTTGTTATTCCTACTATTAATGGATACTCTAGTTTTTCTTTTTTGATATCTGAAAATACTTTAAACATTAGTTTTGTGCATAGTCACGTGGAGAAAAAAATGTACTAGGGAATATAAGTTCATTTGGGGAAAGGTAATTGCTAAGGATAATTCATAAATTAAATGATTAACAGATGAGAATCAGAAGAGGTTTTTGTTAAACATGTCTTAGAAATAATTGCTTTTTTAAAAAAACTCAGAAATATTCTGAACCTAAGTCTATAGTTAACATTTTAAGAAAGTCCATTTTCCAAATTTGTTTACTATATCCTTGCTTTCTACAAAAGCGGACAAATTTTCTTTCCCATTTGAGATGAGCCGACTATCATAAGAAAATGCAAATTAGCAGGTGATTTTACATTTTTATTATAATTCCCTCCCATTGGAAGATTAAAACAGAATAGGGCAAAAATAGAACTCAGGGGAAAGGTCAAATGAGTATTGTATTAGAGTTTTTTTAAACACTGGAGTGATTTTTATGTAGTAGACATTTAGTAAATAAGAAGACTGATAGAATTAGTAATAGTCAGGGATCATTTTCCATGTTTTGTTTTGTTTTTTAGGAGGTACCGGGGATTGAGACCAGGACTTAGTACTTGCGAAGCAGGCACTCAACCACTGAGCTACACTGGCTCTGCATATTTTCCTTTTAACCCATTAGAGAAAATGTGTGGGATGGGATACAGATAGAGGGATAGTGAGTTAACTCATATTGAAAGACCTTGATTTTTCTCAGTAGGGGATTTGGCCATTTGTGGAGGAGACAAGTGGATTTGAGACATGGAAAAAAATTGGAAAGGGTTTGGAATAATCTCACTAGAGAATTCAGTAAGAAATCAACAAGGAACATATGGCATTGCATTCATTCTGCACATTCAGCTGCATGCCTAGAGTGTGCTACTTAATGACTATAAAGTACTGGAAACATGACATTGAGCAAAATAGACAAGATGCCATATCTCATAGAGTAAACTTAAATTTTTGCAAGAGAAGGTGTTTTGTGTGTGTATTTGTGTAGTATAGAATAATACTTCAATAGAGGACCCAGTCAGGCCATTTTGTGGCTATATCTCCAATGCTTGGCAGTTGAGTAGAAGGGGAGAGGAGGGGAGGGGAGGAGGGGAGAAAGCAGGTAATCGAGGTCATCCAGAAATGAGCTCACAGGGAATATAAATGGTGGCATCAAGGAAGCAAGGGAATTGAGGAGGGATAAATGGATTCAGGGAGAGAGAAAGGATCGAGGAACTGGAAGTATTTAGCATGGCCATGAGCAGCTCAGTAGGAATGAAAAAGTAAAGAGAAAGAATGCAGGAAATTATGATCAGAAAGAGGAATTTCAGAAGTTCAGAATTTTGAATGAGCTATCAGTTCAGAGTAAAAACAGTGTTGGACTAGAGAAGATGAGACAGACACTGGAATCGAGGCCAGAGTCTAGAAAAGTTTTGCACACGTTCAGGTCATGAAAGCAGGGAATGAAGTGGAAAGAGAAACCTCAAACCATTTGTTGAATTATCTGGAGAAATGCAAGGCTGTGTCCTGGGGAGCACAGTAAGAAATGGTGCCCAAGATAGGAAGAGTGTTATTTTTCACTGTTAATTGCTGCAAAGAAGAAAGATTAAGGAAATTAAATAAGAATCATCTGCAAATAGTATCTTCATGAATCTGGGAGAGTAGGAACAGCATCTTTTTGAGAGGATTTCCAAGGACATTATGCTTTTAGGGTGATTGGAATTTTATTGAAGTCAGGGAAGTAAGAGGAATGTTTGGAATGGATGGGACATGTACAGGGAAATTGTTCCTGATGGTCCAGTAGAAGGGGATGGTAAGAGAAGCTGTTATCAGTGAGCACAGAATGGAGTGGCAGTGAAAATAGGGATTTCAGAATGAGGGAAGTAGCCAGGCCTACTTATTTGCTAAAGGAGGTATATATGAATAATGATAAGGAAATGAGTGATAGATTTGAGGCATAAATTGCAGGGAGGGAGGGGTCATAGCAAGCAAAATTTTGTATATTGGGAGATTAATTAGCCTCAAAGTTCTCCCTTGCTTTTGTAGAAAGCAAGGATATAGTCTACTAATTTTGTTGGTGTGAAAATGTTTTGTTTTTTTAGGAGGCACCAGGGATTGAACTCAGGATCTTGTACGTGGGAAGTAGGTGCTCAGCCACTGAGCTACATTTGCTCCCCAACGAGAGCTGGTTTTTTCTTTTCTTTTTTTTTTTTTTAGGAGGTGACGGGAATTGAACTCAGAACCTCATACATGGGAAGCAGATGCTTGAGATACATCTGCTCCCTGGTATGAAAATGTTTTGTGTAAGATAATTGTCCATGTAATAAATCTAGTGTAATACTTGGTACATAGTGATGTCTCATCACATTTTTGTTGACATAAATTGAGTATTATATTTTGCTGCAATTTGTTTATCTCTCTGCCTTCAGTCTCTTACAAGTTTTAGTTTTTTAATTAAGAGGGGATAATTATAGAGGTATCTTTTAAAGTTCTAGGAAATTATTAAAATGTAAAAATTGAAAGAGCTATGAAAAAGCTCCTGTATGGTTTTTAGGTGCTTGGCTTTCCTAATTACAGAGGAAAAATTGAGAAATTCCTCAAGTGAAACTCTGGCTAAACAACATAGAATTTCAAATACACGTTTTCTTCTCATTTTCCGTTAAAAGTGCTTAGTTGCACTGGCTCTTTGGGTTCTTATATTTACTAAGTGATGATCTCCAAATGATAACCTTTAGAAAACTTGTATTGATGTATAAAATATCAGCTTTGTTTATTTTAACTTGAAGTGACTAGGGGGGGAAGAATGTTACTTTCTACATTATTTGATTTGGTTAATGGTTATCCTACCCCCTCCCCCTGTTTCTGCCACTCCCTCTTCTCTTTCTATACCTTCTCAGTGTCCTTTGTCTCTGCCTTTCTCTTAGAAATACCAGTATCCTTCAAGGTTCCTTCTTCTTTTGCTCTTCATCTTCTCCTTGGACCCAAGGAGATGCTGTAAGTGAAAGACTTTGATATCTCTGCCTAGTCCAGATTTCTCTTGAGAGCTATGTAGGTGTTTGTCGACTAGACACATTCAGTTGGATGTTCCATAGGCACCTCAAACCCAACTCACCATCTTGTAGCAGCAAGAATATTCAGCACTTTGAATATGTCATCATCTACGCAGGAGCTCAAGCTAGAAATTTAGGATTCATCCTTAGACCCCTTCATTGCTTCCTCATCCCCCACATCATAATAATCACCAAGTCCTATTGATCGTACCAGATAAATCTTGCTTCAATTGGTCCTCTTTACATCTTTAGTGTTTCGGTAATTGAAAGTTACTCTTTACTTTAAATAATAGTTTATATTAACGTGTCTACAGAATAAAATTTGGAAGGCAGAAATCCTGTATTTTAATGTTGACTTTGAGGTGGTTAGAGAGTTTGGCACAAGGAAAAGAGAAGTGATTTGCCATTTGTCTCTCTAGGGGAAGTGGAAAATATTTACTCTCTTAGAGAAATCCACTGACAATATATTGGTCTACATGGAGTTATTTTTTAGCTTTGCACTGATTGTTTCACTTTTATAGTTGTGTGCCTTTTAAACACACTTGGTATCATCATTATGTTGTTAATATTAAATATTATTTTACTGTATGGCAATGACAGTATAACAGTAGGCTAAATTATTCATTTTATAAATGTAATAGATAAGACCTTAGTAATGGTCTTCTAAAAAGATTTTAAAAGATGTGAATCTATTCTTCCCAAACTAATTTTAATATACAGTTTAAAGTGTTTTGGAAACTATTTTAATAATTTTTGAAGTTACTGGCCTGTAAATAGATCCCTGAAACAAGCTCTGCATCTTAGGGAGAATCTATCATGATATAAAAATAGAATATAAAACATTATTTCACTAAATATATTCTTTTTTTATTTCTCTTCCCTTCCTGCCCCCACCAGTTGTCTGCTCTCTGTGGCCATTCACTGTGTGTTCTTCTGTGTCTGGTTGTATTCTTGTCAGCAGCACCTGGAATCCCTGTCTCTCTTTGTGGAGTCATCTTGCTGCGTCAGCTCTCCATGTGTGCGGTGCCACTCCTCTGCAGGCTGCACTTTTTTTGCACGGTGTGGGTCTCCTCACGGGGCGCACTCCTTGCACGTGGGGCTCCCCTACGCGGGGGACACCCCTACATGGCACGGCACTCCTTCTGTGAGGCAGCACTGCGTGTGGGTCAGCTCTACACGGGTCAGGGGGCCCTGGGTTTGAACCCTGGATTTCCCTTGTGGTAGGGAGACACTCTATCATTTGAGCCAAATCCGCTTCCCTATGTTCTTAACAGACTTATCTTTGTGTTTGTTACTGTACTGATAGAAAGTATAAAATACCCTATTTTGAGAAATTTATATGTAAGAATTTTTACTTCAATAATTTTTCCCTTCTACTTTGCCTTTAGTACTTTTAAATAGGGTATCTCCTCTACTGCATATGTATTTCTTGAGCATTTAGTCTTTAATATTAGAAATTATATCAGTATATATCTAGAAATTAGTAGTTGAGAAATGATTCATTTAAGTGGGTCATTTCAATTCCCTAAAGCATACCTCTCTGTGGGTACCAGAAAGTTCTTAAGTATATTTCCAGTATAAAAAAAAAATATTGTAAAGGTATTTGCTGAAATAATGACACAGAAAAGAGGAAAGATCATCACATTCCTATCCTGTATCCAGCAGTTGCCCTCATGCTAGCATTTTAGTATATTTCCTTTTTTTTTTAGTTTATTTCTATCCAGTGGGTATAGGACTGTTTGCCTAATGACATTTATCTTGTGGTTTGACCTTTAGTTTTTTTCAATGTACTGCAAGTATAACAACATCTTTCATTTTAGCTTTCCCGTATTTAAGGTTTTCTTAGACTAGATATGAGAGCTAGGATTACAAGGTCTAAAACTTATTTCATCTCTTGATACAGTATTGCTAAAATGCTTTCCAAGAAAGTTACACTAGTTTATATTCTCACCATAGTATATGAGGGTTTCAGTTTCCCTTTACTATCGTCATGACTAGGTAATAATGTAATTTATATGAAATTTAGCAAATTTAATAGTCCCTTTAATTTACAGCTGGACTTTGTTATTAATATTTTTTATGTTCTACTTACTGTTTTTTTCTTTTGTAAATTGTGTGTTCATCTTATTTTGTGTTTTTTTTTTAATTTAAAAAAAATTCTTTATATAGTAAAGGTATAAAGTTACGTATTTCATATTTTAGATTTTTTCCCAGTTTGTTGTTAAGCTATTTATTCTCTGCCTACGGGGATTGTTATATAATAAAATCTGTTGAACTTTTTTCCTTTTTATGTCTTTGGCTTCTAAATTTAGTAAGTTCTTTGTTCTTTAAGTACATTCTATTTTCTTGGTGGTGGTTTGATTTTTTTTTTTTTTCTCATTTACCATTTCTTATCCACTGACTTGTCTTAGTGTTGCATAGGACAGCCTTTCTCAGTTGGGAGACAGTTAAGCTCCAATACTTTATTTAAGGCAACTATTGTATATTGTGAATTAACTTCTTTGTGTCTGGAACGGTAGTGGGTATGTCACATACTTGGTAGAATTGAGAAAATAGTGACTGATCATTTTTCTGTGTTCTGTGGTTGAGATGAAGAATCCCAGTTAAGAGAGATTGTTGAAGTTCTAAATAAATCTTTTTCAAAATTGCTAGCAAATCGTCCCATCAGTTGAATAATCCTACCTTATATAATTGTCATGAAGATTAAATGACAGAATGCACATATAGTATTTACCATAGTACTTGGCATACAGTAAGCAAAATAAATGCTATGATTAATTTTTCTCATTATATTTTTCTAGTTGATATTTTAAGAGTTTTCTTTCTTGGACTGATGCGAATTTAATCATATGGACATTTGTCATGGTTGACTATCTTGGGCTAGTTTTGTACTCTTCTGATTTCTGCTGCTACTCCTGTTTGTTTTTTCTCATTTATTCTTCTAGATGAATTTAGGATCCTTTTGTCATGTCGCAAGAAGAATCCCAGTAGAAATTTTTTGGGAATTATATTAAATACGTACACTTAGAAAAATTGGTTATGTTTGCAATATTTAGTCTATCCATCAGGAAAGATGTTTTGTTTTTCTACTTATTTGGATTCCCTCTTAATGTTGTTTTATAGAATTTAATAGAGCTTCTTGACATGGAGTAAAATCCTTGTTATTTTGTTCCTAGGTATATTATATGTTTGTCAATATTATAAGCGGCATTTTCCCCATCATATTTTCTAAGTGGTTATTGGTGATATTTTGAAATGTTCTAGATTTTAATGCATTTTCTTTAAAAATATCACCTTTTCTCTCTTTTCATTATTAATATTTGTTTCATGGGTTTTTATTTTGTTTGTCATACTTTCAAAATAATGTCAAGTACTGGTTTAAAATATACTTCTTTTCAACTCTTTAGAAAATTGTTGAAAATAAAATATGCTAATTGAAAAAACTGCATAGTTATTTAATATATTTATTACTCCAAGGAAGTGTCAATGTATTTCTACCTTTGAAGTAGTATAATTAACGTGTTGGATTTTAAGATAACACTTTTTATTTGAGATGATACAATTTAACCTGCTATGTAATACGTTGACGTAATAAGTTATTCTAATAGATATCCTAGCATTAAAACAGCCATGGGATAACTCCTACATTGTCGTGATTGATAAGCTTTTTATAATGTGCTGAAGTGAATGGGATGAGTTAGGATCTTAGAATTAAAGCAACTTGGGTTTTTGCATTCTTTTTTGCTGTTTTTAGCTGAATGATCTTAGCAAAACTCTTGAAAATGAATGTTGCTGTTTGTAAAATGAGAAGCCTGTTCTAAGCAATGTCTAATGGCTTTCCCTGCCCCTTATATTTTGATAAAATTTTCTTCACCCCTTCTTCACCCACCTCCCCTCCATCTTACCCTGCACAATTCCACAGCTAATGGAAGTGCAAGATTATACAGAAATCTTACTTCCTTATGATCTTCTCTACTTTTGAACCTCTGCTTCCACCATAGCTGCTTCTGTTTCACTTTTTTTTTTTTTGATCTGGGTGTGAAATTCAGTCTGCCTTCCTTGATTTTACATACACAAGCAAAAACCCACCTTTTTTTTTTATTTTAATTTTTATTTTTTGTAGGGAACATTTGTCAGTTTGGTTGACTTTATTAAAGATACAGGGAAAGCTGTGAGGTAGCAGTAATACAAACAACTTAAAATAGGGCAGTAGGCATGACTATTTTTAAAATGTTTTTTAGCCATATCACTGTTGTATTTTACTGGCCCTTCACCCTCCCTAGTCCTGTTTCTCTCTCCCTTTTCTTCATCTCGCTTACCTCTTTGATGTACCTTACTTCTTATTAATACAAAAACTTTCTCCTTGTTTTATGCAGAGCACTTCTACCTTCTTTGAATCTTTGGCACCAAACTAATGCCCAGGTCCTTGGGGCGTGGCCTTTATTCCAAGTTCATTGTCAACACAAGGTCTTTCCTAAGTGAAGTTCTCATTCTAGCTGTTAACAACTCTTTTTCTTCTCTTTACCTTTTAGACTGTGTGAATAAACTTAATGCAGTAACCTTAAAGCCTGGCAGTCCAGTGCAATAAGAGGGTATTTAGTAATTTCTCCCTCCTTCCACCCCCAGCATGCTAGCCACTTAATTTGCTCTATTTTGAGGTTCTGTCCTTATAAAATGTGACACCATTGGCTTTGATTAAGTCAACAGTCAAGTTTGATTCAGGCCTCAGTGTTGAAGTTTCACTTTAATCATAATATGCCTATAGCACCTCAGTCAATTTGTAATACGTGGTTGACAATGCCTTTTTTATCTCGTAAAATCAGCTTCTAAGAGATGCCTTTATATCGCTAAACTTCATGGAATGATTTAAAACTTGAAACTTGTTTTTATGTGTTGAAAGGCTTAGTTTTTACCTGTTTTGCAGAAAGTTAATTAACATAACCAGTATGGCCACAGGAGGTGGTCCTTTTGAAGAAGGTGTGAATGACCAGGACTTACCCACCTGGAGCAGCGAGAGCACTGACGACAGACTCAACAATGTGGTATGGTGCTTCAGTGCTGACTGTGTGTTGTTGACTGCGAATTTGAAAATGTGGCTTTGTCTGACTTAACCAGATCTAACTCACTGAAACTCAGTGTAGTCACATTTCTCCCTGCCTTCCAAAATATTAAGGGACCCTCAGCTATTAGTTATAGTCGTATGAAGACATTTGGCTACAGATAACAGAAACCAACTTGAGTTAGCATAAGCCGAAAAGGAGACTTTAAAGATGTTTTATGGAAACCAAAGTCAAAGTATACAGATGGGTTTTAGCAAGGTCCTGGAAAATGGAACTGGAAAGTTCTCAAGAATTACTTTTTCACTCTCTAGACTCTGCTTCTGAGCATCTCTGCTTAACTCCACTTTCTCTTCACAGACCATTTTTTTCTCCTTTTCTGGCCACACTATGGCTTTGGCTGCAATTATTTACTAATTAGTTGTACCTTAGCTCCAATTTGAAACTTAAAAATATGATTATCCCAGTTTGGATGCCTCTCGTCCATTCCTCCCTGAGCAGGATGGGGTGGGTTAAGTAGTGCTGGAGGTGGGCACATGGACTGGGTAGATAGAGCTCAGAGAAAGGAGTTAGCTGTAAATGAGGAAAATATTCCAAAAGGTTTTAATTCTAGCATCAATTAAAATGTTCTTCCAAAATGAACACGTGAAAATTTATATGAATAAGTTTGTTATGAGGGTATGACTAAGTAAATATAAATGTTTTCTAGTTATAACATTAAGTATTTTTTGTCATTCCATATCCAGATACTACATGTAGTACATTGTTGCCTATAAAAAGTTTTTAAAAATTGCTATGTTTTTCGTCTACTTAATGCTATATGCTGTGCTAGATGTTTTGTGTATTTATTTTTAATCCTTTATTGAAAGTGTTGCTGTTTTTAGAGATTAGGAAATGAAGACTATAGGAAGTTAAGTAAATTACTGACTCCAGATCAGGTTGTTTTTATCATACATACTACCTTTAATCTGAAGGAGGCCAGTAAAGGAATCTATAATTTATTCTACTCTTCAATTTATAAATAGTAAAACACCATTTTTTAAAATGCTTTGGAAAACACACAGATTAATCATAAAATTGCAGTTTGGGGATTTGTATTTGTTAATGGTCTATGATAGAAAAGTAATGTTTTTTGAAGGACAAGTGATGTATTTAGGATAGATCTAATGAGGAACAAATGGATTATTACAAGTGTAAGTTTTCTTTAGCATTATATATTTATGTGGAAAATATTTAATTTTACTGTTTTAACTTTGTGTCGACTAAATGTTTTTAAGCATAGCAAATTATTTCCCATTTTGATAGAGTCCAGAATAACTTTTGCTTTTACTGTTTTGAAGGATTGGGGTGGCCAACAGAAGAAGGCAAATAGACCATCAGAAAAGAATAAGAAGAAGTTTGGTGTAGAAAGTGACAAAAGAGTAACTAATGATATTTCACCGGAGTCATCACCAGGCGTTGGAAGGCGAAGAATGAAGACGCCACATACATATCCACATAGTAGATATATAACTCAGATGTCTGTCCCAGAACAAGCAGAATTAGAGAAACTTAAACAGCGGATAAACTTCAGTGATTTAGATCAGGTTTGTGAATTATTTTAAAAATCAGACTTGAAATCTATTAAAGGATTTGTCTTAAGAATATAAAATTAAGCTATTTTTAAAAAAGTTTCTGTTCGTATGGAAAGAATTTTTTTTCTTTTTAATGTTACATTAAAAAAATATGAGGTCCCCATATAACCCTCCCACCCCCCTCACCATATGGAAAGAATTTAACAGTTGATTATTGGTGTTGATGTTATGTACTTTGGAGGAAAATGAAGTCTTATTTTTAAACTTGGTGAGGATGAGTGTTTCTGGACTTTATTACTATGCTATGTGACTAAAGGATTTTATTATGAAACTAAACTTTGTATGTTAAAAAAACAGTAATACTGCTTTTAAGCAAATGGAAAGTTGCAGCTTAGTGTATTTATTATTGGTTCAGCGTGAGATTTGGATTACCTCAAATTAAGAATAAAACTAATTTGTGTGTATAGTTACTGAAACATAATTGAGACCTATAAGCAAGTAGAAATGATGACGAATTCTTTCTTGACAAATATTCTACTGTCAGATCTGTATTTGGCAAAGATAAATGGGTTCCAAAATACGCTTGAAGATTAGATTCAAATCTAGTATGATAATGGTGATCACCATGTATCATTTGGTCTTCTCTTTACCAATTATTGAATACTTTCTCTATGCCTGGCACTGAGCTGAATATTTTTGTAGACAATGCATATCATATAGACACATTTTTATGCTGATGGTCATATTGTTAATATTGATTCTTTGGGTCCAAAGCTATTAAAAATTCTGTGAACAAGTAATATCAGTATGGGTCATAAATATGGTCCATAGTCCTAGTCATTTGAACTAACACTGTGCATTTTCAACAATTGAACTGTCTCTGACAAAATAAGGAATAGGAAGTGCTAATTGAAATTAGATAATTTAGTAAAAAAAATTTTGTAGATCTGAAGCTTTTTCAAATCTAATTACAAAGCTGTTCATGCACACTTCCTGAATTAATACCTACTGGTGAAGTTTACTAAGAACATTGCAAAATATCTTTTTAATTTGTTGAAAAATTAATGTTTCTGGGATTTGGTTTCTTTTTGATATATAGAGAAGCATTGGAAGTGATTCTCAAGGTAGAGCAACAGCTGCTAACAACAAGCGTCAACTTAGTGAAAACCGAAAGCCCTTCAACTTTTTGCCTATGCAGATTAATACTAACAAGAGCAAAGATGCTGCTACAAGTCCTCAAAAGAGAGAAACAGTTGGATCAGCACAATGTAAAGAGTTATTTGCTTCTGCTTTAAGTAATGACCTTTTGCAAAACTGTCAAGTCTCTGAGGAAGATGGGCGAGGAGAGCCTGCAATGGAGAGCAGCCAGGTGGTAAAATTTGTATTTCTTTTGGTCTTTGCTTTCACCTTTGAGTGTAATCATTAAGATTAAAAAAATAAAAGTTATATTTGGTTATGCACACAGGAATTTTACTTAGGTGGGATTAAAGTACTTCTTCTGTGACCTTCCTCATGGATCTGCCATATTTATTCAAAATAGATTAAATTTCTTTTTATCCAAAATGACTATAGAAATTATATATTCAGATTAATGGAGGCTTCTATTTATTTGCCACATACTGTATTGCCAATTTTTAAAAAAGGGAGGGAGTGGGGAACAATTAATACATTGTTGTAACTTTTTAAAAATGGTAATATTTTTGTAAAGTACTGTCAAATCTCATATGTTTTTATGTATTTATATTTAGTCTTATATAAATAGTTTGGTTTTGCAGTTCTATTAAAGTTTTTAGGTATTATAAATTTTAAATTATTTTAAAATCGACATTAATTTGAAGTTGTTAGTATTGACAACTATTGATAAACTTCTAAATTTGATTCAGATTTTTTGCAATGTATGTATTCACACAATAAATAGAAGGTATTAGGTTGATGCAAAAGGAATTACGGTTCCACTGTGAATTTTAAATCATTGTAATTAGACTCAAACACGTCTTTATTAGTCAAAATAGGAACTATTATAATCAACACATTTTTGCCATTGAGAAATAAGTTTGTTTATTCCTGTAGCATAAAAATCTGTGCTTTGGGATTTGTTGAACTCTTGGAAAGCATTTTTTGCATCATGCTGGTTGTGGAAGCTTTTTACCTGCAAAAAGTTGTTGAGATCCTTCAAGAAGTGGTAGTTGGTTGGTGAGAGGTCAAGTGAATAGAGCAACTTTTGAAGCGTTGGCTGTACAGTGTGCAGTTGGGTGTTGTCGTGGAGAAGAATTGGGCCCTTTCTGTTCACCAATGCCGGCTGCAGGTTTTAACAGTTTTTGGTGCATCTGATCAATTTGCTGAGCACATTTCTCAGATGTGATGGTCTCCCTGGGATTCAGAAAGCTGTAGTGCATCACACTGGCAGTAGGCCACCAAACAGTGACTGTCATCCTTTTTTGATGCAAGTTTGGCTTTGGGAAGTGCTTCAGAGCTTCCTCTCAGTCCAGCCACTGAGTTGGTCATCGCCAGTTGTATAAAATCCACTTTTTGTCGCATGTCACAATCCAATCAAGAAATGATTGGTTGTTGTTGCGTAGAATAAGAGAAGACACTTCAAAACCATTTTTTTTGATTTTCATGCTGCCCATGAGGCACCCACTTAGTGAGCTTTTTCACCTTTCCAATTTCCTTCAAATGCTGAACAACTGTAGAATAGTCAACGTTGAGTTCTTTGCAACTTCTTATGCAGTTTAAGAGGATCAGCTTCCTTGATTGCTCTCATTTGGTCATTGTCAACTTCCGACGGCCAGCCACTACACTCCTCATCTTCAAGGCTCTCATCTCCTTTGCAAAACTTCTTGGATCACCATTGCACTATATGTTCGTTTGCAGTTCCTGGCCAAATGTGTTCCTGATGTTGCGAGATGTCTTTGCTGCTTTACGACCCATTTTGAACTCAAAATAAGAAAATTGCTTGAATTTGCTTTTTGTCTAACATCATTTCTATAGTCTAAAATAAATATAAAATAAGCAGCAAGTAATAAGTCATTAGCAAAAAAAAAACATAAGAAATGCCCATTAAAATGATATATAACATAACCACATTGATTTAAGAATGTATTCCAGTATCAAAAAGCAAATTTCAGCAATGCAAAACCATAATTACTTTTGCACTAGCCTAATACCTTTGATAATTATCTTTGAAATATAAAACCTATAATATTATTGCCAGTGGATTATGTGTAGTTTTATATGTTGTTTACTTTCTTTTTAAAAAATATTTTCTTTGCAGATTGTAAGCAGGCTTGTTCAAATTCGTGACTATATTACTAAGGCTAGTTCTATGCGGGAAGATCTTGTCGAGAAAAATGAAAGATCTGCTAATGTGGAGCGTCTTACTCATCTTATAGATCACCTTAAAGAACAAGAAAAGTCATATATGAAATTTCTCCAAAAAATCCTTGTAAGTTTTATACCTTTTTAACAATGTGTTGAGTTATTATTGTAGTATACCAGTATGTATGTACTAATGACATTCTGATGCCACCCCAGGGGAGTTTACTTATTTTCAAAAAATTGTGCCATCCATGATAACATTTTCTTGCCCCGTTTTAATAGTTGTATGATTTATACCACTAAAATATTTCAGGCTAGAGAAAATGAGGAGGAGGATGTTCGGACTGTAGATTCAGCTGTGGAATCTGGTTCTGTAGCTGAGAGCACATTGCTAAACATAGATGTGCAGTCTGAGGCTTCAGGTACCACGGTAAGCAGCTTTTTGGTAATTAAAGGGCTGGAAATGAAGATTAAAAATTTTTCCACATTTTTCAAAATGACATTTTATGGGTATTCCTTAATGAAAAGTGTATTGCTGAGAAGAAACACTCACATTGTTAATGCTGTATATATTCTTTTTAAATATAAAAGTTTGTTAATGTTAAAAATAGTTTTAATGATTGATTTGAAAATTATTTTATAATCTTCAGCTTATAGAAACATTATTTTTCTAGTTTTATTATTATATACAACTTTACTAATTTTAGAGGCATTGAGAAAGTTAAAATTTGTTACAGATATAAGGGTATAAATTGATTCTATCATTCGCATTTATTTAGCACATTGTCTATTGAAAAGTCCATGTTCACTTGCCATTGAAAACTTACTTTAAAGCTATTAGGACTTTTTTATTTCTCAGCCTCTTAGCTTAGGACTCAGGCAAAATCAGATTATTGAAAAACTCAGATGCAAGAATAGAAAATGGGTCAGCATACCATTTGTATTGTGACTTATTCACAGTGAGAAGAATATTAACTTTTCTGATTCTGCAAAATAAAGTTTATCAGAATGCTGGTTTTATTTGTAAAATTAACTTAGCTCAAAGAAGGTAGGGGGGGAAATCATGTTAAAAAAAAAATTATCTACTGTGGAAAACCGTTTGGCAGTTCCTCGGAAAGTAAAACAAAGAACTACCATATGACCCAGCAATCCCACTTCGAGGTATGTACCTAAAAGAAGAGAAAACAGATGGAACAAGATACCTATAGACTAGTGTTCATAGTAGTATTACGTGACCGTAGCCAAAAGGTAGAGACAGCCCAAGTGTCCATCGGCAGATGAATGTACAGACAGAAATGTGGCACATCCATACACAAGGCAGCCGTAAGAAGACTGGTTATTACATGATTCCACGAGCTTTCTAGAATTAGCCAATTCATAGAGAAGGGAAGTAGAAGACTGGGGAAGCGGGGAGGGTTGCAGGGAGGAATGGGAGTTACTGCTTCGTGGGTATAGAGTTGCTCTTTGGGGTGATGGAAACGTTCTGGAAGTAGGTAGTGGTGATGGTTGTATAACATTGTAAGTGTAATTAATGCTGCTGAATTATATTCTTAAAAATGGTTAAAGTGGCAATTTTATGTTACATGTATTTTACCATCCACAATATAAATAAACTTGTGTGTCTCTAAGCATTTTTGTTTTACAGATGAGCCTATGACTCTGTATTAGTAAACTTGAAAACCTGTCACCAGTAAAGCTTTTCTTGTGTAATGATAACGGCATATCTTTTGTTTTTGCAATATATCCCAAATACCATTCAGCATTAAGAATTTGAGGGTTTGTTTCCTTTACGTTCTTACCTGCCTTATTTCTCTTCTCTGCCCTTCCTAATTTGAAGAGGAAATTTGAATTTTTCTTTTCTTTGTTATTTTCATCCAGAAAAATCAGAGGAAAGGGCTTGATCCAGACAGTTATTGAAGATTGGATTCTGTATTGTTATAGGAAAATTAATTTAACTATTTACACTGATGCTGGGATTAATTTCTTCCTCACTTTTCATTCCAGCAGAAATGGAAAGAAATTCTGTTGGAGAGGGATGGAAATGGTATGGTTGATTATTATACTTGACAATAGCATTCATCAAGTATTCATCATGATAATTTTTTCATAATAACAATATTGACATTATGAAAGTTGACAAGTAACATGTAGCAGAATAAGTGATAAAATATACTTCAGCATTTAGTTGTATAGTTTGGAAATACTAGGTAATAATACTTGTTTAATTTAAGCCACAGTCTAGCCTACAGAAGCTTAACTGTCTAGTTAACTTGACTGCCACTGGGTGGGTGAATTAATTTTTTTTTTTAAGATAGACTGGTAAGTTTTATGCATTTATTTGCAAGGCTGGCTTGTATGTCAAATAGGAGTTTTGTTAAGAAATTAATATGCTACATTATTTAATAAAGGAGGCATCCTTTAGTCTAAAAATTGAGCCATACTTTAAAGACAAACTGGGGAATTCAGCTTCACAGGAGCAGGTTTGAACATGGATGTCACTCCAGTCCTGAAGGGACAGGCGCCGGGCCTCTGAATGACAGGGGACTGAGGCCTGGCAGGGGTGCAGCCGGCACAGGGATCCCCCAGGCATCCTTCACACCATGGGCTTGGGAAGGCCACAGGGGCAGCTGCTTTGCTCATGTTTCCTGGGTTGCTTTTGTTGTTATTTCTCTATTATTATTAACATGGCTAATTATGTTGTCATTGACTTTAGAACAGTGTTATCCCTTAACATTTTAATTTCTTAATTTACATTAACAAAGGATTTGAAACTTAATCCATTTTCCTTTTTTTTGGCATTTGAGGACTTAATATATTCTTAAATCTTTACGGTCTATCAGTTGCCTTTTGTCTCTAATGTTTGTGTTCCTGAACACAAATGTTAATTTTAAATTTCATTCTTATTTCCTATGGATGGTGGTCATTAAAGAAAAAAAAATAGAGGAAGCTAATAACTCTCCTCTCTTTGTAAGAATGAAAAACTTAGTGTTTTTTGGTTTATAGTTTGTTCCTTCCATTCTTTTTTTTTTTAAGATAATTATCCAGTGATTTGTTGCTAATATTTTTTCTGTTTTTTTCTACAGTGTTTGTTTTAATTGCTCTTGCTTTTAATTTTCCATGACTTGAATTAAAGACACTCAGGAAAAGTTTTAAGAACCATTGTGTAGTTCCATTTAAAACAATTTTAATAAAAATAGCATTTGTAAAAGAGCTTATATCCATTTGGCGTAAGTAAATTACTATTTTAATAATTGAGTATAGAAAAGAATTTTACATGTTTAATTACCGTTTATTACCTAGGTAGGATCAGTGCTTTTGTTTTTCTATTATGTACAAAAATAATATATTTTCTTTTTGTGGCTGTTTAAAAATGACAAAACTTAACCCTTAGGTATTGGGGCAATTTTTGTGTGGTTTTTTTTTCCTTTGAGGACAAAGTTTGAAATTACTTAGGGGGGAGGGTCTTACTATATAGAATGTTAAGCATAAGTTGCCTGAATTTAACAGAGGAAAGTTGCTATTTATTTAAAGACCTGGGAAGAGACTCGGACGTGAACATGAGGCACAATAGGTGGCCTTTGGGATATTTGTCCTTCTCTCTTTAGGTCTTCTGAATAGTGACAAATGAAATTTAGCGGTTGATGGTTATTACAATGTGGTATCTGCCAGTTTTCATTTACTTTAAAAAGCCACTTTACTGTTTTTTAAGTTTCTTTGGAAAATGTCCATAAAAGTAAGTACTTTTCTCTGTTGAACTTGCTTCTTGGAGTTTATTCCAGTTTGATTCTTTTTTATCTTTTAATGATTTTTAAGGCTATCCAACTGTAGTCTTATGAGTCTATTTTCATAATATGATTTAAATTTCTTAGAAAAATCCCACCAGCAGACTGATGTCTCTCTCCTCTGCAGGATCTTTCATTCTTCTCACCCCACCCTCATTGCCTCCTTAGAATCCTTTTAAAATGTAGTTCGTATTCTTTTAGAAGACTTGGAAGAAAGAGTTGAGGTCTTACCTTAGATTCAGAGCTGAAAGCAGCTTTGTGGTTACAGCTTGATATGAGATGACTAATGTTCTAGAACTGCCTCTTAAGGTTACAGTCCATTTTATGAACTGTATTATAGACATGATGATACTTTGCATAACTCACCAAAAGAAAGGACTTCTGTGGAGATGGAATAGAAAGACACGGGACTCTCTTCTCCCAGAAAAATAATGAGAGGAAAGTCAGAAATGGTCTGAAAAATATCTTCTGGGGTTTGCGACACCCGGGAAGGTGGGACACCCCCAGAAGAGAGAGGAGCGAAGGAACAGAATCCTGACAGCACGACTGCGAGGTAAAGGCAGCTGCTGCAAACGCGGGCACCCTCCCCACACCATAGCACCTGAATTCTCAGGCCTCGGCAGCTACTGAAAAAGGGCACCCAGGAACCCACCTTCTGAGGAGAGCGGAGAGAGGTGGACATGGCCTACGATGGACTTGGCTGTGTCCCACGAGCCCTTCCTGGCTTGGAGGGCCGCACCATTGTTTGCTCTGGGTCCAGCAGAGACTAAAGAGATCCAACCCTCTCATTCACCATCCCTACTGACTGGGACTGGTTGGGGAGGACGCAGATGGGAAAAGGAGGGGGCTGCCAGCGAAGGTTGGAGAACTGTCTCTGAGAGTTTGAATTATGAGGCTTTTAGCCTCCAGGCAGGAAGCGCTATCAGATACGGTCCTTGTTGCAGCAAACATGCACTGATCTGAGAGCTTCCAAAGAGCGCCATCTGCTGGCAGACCAAGGAAGTGCACATGAGAAAATTAAATGAGAGGCTTTTTTTGGCCTTTACAACCTCCCTCCCCAGGGCCCTGGAAGTGGTTCCATTACTGGGTCCAAGGCCCAGATTTGAGAAACAGGGACAATCCTAAAGACCCAGCACAGGTTGAATCAAGAAACAAAGAACAGCAGTAACACACAGCCACCTGCCACTAATACTACAAAAGAGAGAAATCGACCATCTGAGTAAACTCACCACCCTAATAAGATGCCTAGGCAGCAGCAGAAAATTACAAGCCATACTAAGAAACAGAAGAAATAGCCCAAGAAAAGGAATATATCAAAGCCCCAGAAGAGATGCAGGATTTGAGACAACTAATCAGTGAGATGCACACAGATTTCCAAAATCAAATTAATGAGTTAAGACAATATGGCTAAAGAGATAACACCAAGAAGACACTGAGCAAGCCCAAAAAAGAATTTGAAACCTGAATAGAAAAGTAACAGAGCTCATCGGAAGGAAAGTCACAATAGGTGAGATCAGAAACACATTAGAGGGAAGCGGACTTAGCCCAATAGATAGAGTGTCCGCCTACCACATGGGAGGTCCGCGGTTCAAACCCCGGGCCTCCTTGACCCATGTGGAGCTGGCCCATGCGCAGTGCTGATGTGCGCAAGGAATGCCATGCCATGCAGGGGTGTGCCCCAAAAGGATAGCCGCCCAGCACAAAAGAAAGTGCAGCCTGCCCAAGAATGGCACTGCACACACAGAGAGCTGACACAGCAAGATGACACAACAAAAAGAAACACAGATTCCCAGTGCCACTGATAAGGATAGAAGCGGTCACAGATGGACACAGAGAGAAAGCGAAGACAACGGGTGTGGGGGGGGGGATAAAAAAAACACCACCACATTAGAGGCATGCACCGGAAGACTCAAAATGATAGAAAGAATAAGGGATACCGAAGGCAGAACAACTGGAATTGGAGAAAAGAACAGAAAGAAAAGAATGGAAAAAATAGATGAGGGCTCAGGTAGGTGAATGGTAACACAAAACGCAAAATACTAGTCATGGGAGTTCCAGGAGAAGAGGGAGAAAAGGGGCGGAAAGAGTATTTGAGGGAAATAATGGCTGAAATTTTTCCAGCTCACAAAAGATATGAACTTACACACCCAAGAAGCACAGTGTACCCCAATCAGAGTAAATGCAAATAGACCTACTCCAAGACACATAAATGTTAAAGATAGAGAAAATTCTGAGAGCAGCAAGCCATCACATAAAAGAGATGCACAGTAAGAATGCGCATCTCTCATCAGCAACCATGGAGGCGATAAGACAGTGCTGTGATAAAATAAGGATACTGAATGAAAAATCACCAGTTGAGAATTCTTTATCCAGCAAACTTGCCCTTCAAATATGAAAATGAATTAAAATATTCACAAACAGGATACAAGATCAACACGCAAAAATCAGCAATGTTTCCATACACTAGTATGGAACAAGCTGAGGGAAATCGGGTAAAATTCCATTTAAAATAGCAACAAAAAGACTCAATACCTAGGAATCAAGCTAACCGAAGAAATGCAGGATCTAAATGCAGAAAAGTAGAAAACAGTGCTAAAAGAAATCAATAAAGACCTAAACAGATGGAAAGATATTATGTGTTCATGGATTAGAAAACTAAATATTGTGAAGATGTCAGTCAAACCCAAACTGATTTATAAATTCAATGCAATACCAAAAACCTGCTTTACAGAAATAGAACAGGCAATTAACCAAATTTATCTGTAAGGGAAAGTACACCCAAATAGCCAAAATGCATTCTAAAAAAGAAGCGTGACAGGAAGAATTTCACTGCCTGACCCTGAAACATATTACAAAGCTACAGTGGTCAAAACAGCATGGTATTGGCAATGAAGATAGACACATCAATTAGTGGAATAGACTTGAGAGTCCAAAAATAAACCCTCACCTCTATGACCGACTGGTTTTTGACAAACCTACCAAGTCCATGTTGATGGAACAAACAGTCAGTTCAACAAATGGTGCTGGGAGAACCGGATAGCCATAATCAAAAGAATGAAAGAGGACCCTAGTCTCATTCCTATATAAGAATCAACTCAAAATGGATCAAAGACTTAAATATAAAAGCCAGGACCATAAAGCTACTAGCAGAAAATGTAGGGAAACATCTTCAAGACCCTGTGGTAGATGGTGGTTTCTTAAACGTTACATCCAATGCGCAAAAAAAGAAAAAACAGGTAAATGGAGCCTCCTCAAAATTAAACACTTTTGCACCTCAGAGGACTTTGTCAAATGGGTAAAAAAGGCAGCTGACCCAATGGGAGAAAATATTTGGAAACCACGTATACATTAAGGGTTTAATATTCATGATATATAAAGAGATGCCACAACTCCACAATAAAAAGACAAATGACCCATCTAAAAAATGGGCAAAAGACTTGAAAAAGCAATTGTCCAAAGAAAAAATACAAATGACAAAAAGACACATGAAAAATTACCACTAGTGATTAGGGAAATGAAAATCAAAAACTACAGTGAGATATCATTTCACATCTATCAGAATGGCCATTATTTAAAAGGCAGATAATTACAAGCATTGGAGAGGATGTGGAGAGACAGGAACACTTATTCACTGTTGGAGGGAATGTAGAATGGTACAGCCATTGTGGAGGACTGTTCGGCAGTTCCTAAAGATGTTGATTATAGACTTGCCACATGACCCTGCAGTACCATTGCTAGGTATATACCCAGAAGAACTGAGAGCAGAGATGCAAACATTAACTTCTGATTGCCCAAAGATGGAAACAGCCCAGGTGTCCATCAGCTGTTGAGTGGATAAACCAACTGTGGTGTATACACATGATGGAATATTATACAGTGATAAGAAAAAAATGTCCGGAAGCATATAACAACACGGCGGAACCTGAAGGATATGTTGAGCGAAGCAAGCTGGACAAGAAAAGGACAAATGCGGTTTGATTGCACTACTGTGAATAAAATAGATTGTGTAATCTCATGAGTTAGTAACTTGAATTTGGGTTAACATGGAACTGTATAGCATAGTAAAACCGTGTGAAATATGAATATGGGTGAAATTGTATATTAAGGACTTTTTCTTTGAAGCTGAACATATATATGTTAATGTTACAAGATTTTAATATCAAGACAAAAATCTAAGTGATTAGAAAAAATACTACATATTGTATGATTTCATTTATATAAAGTGTAATTATAAAATCAGTTTATAAAGATGAAATTACATTAGTGGTTATGCAGGGCTGGGGAAGGACTGCTAAGGGGTATGGAGTTTTTCTTTTTGGAGTAATGAAAATGTTCTTAAATATTTGTGGTGATGAATGCACAACGTGATTATACTAAAAGCCATTGATTATACACTTTGGTTAGATCATATGGTATGGGAATATATCTCACTAAAACTTCCTAATAAATAAATGTGCAAGAATAGCCAGAAATAGCAGCCATGTACAGGAGGGGAAGCATAGAGAGATTGAGAGGTGAGGAGTTTTCTCGTTTGTTTGTTTTTTGTTATTACTGAAATGATGAAAATGTTGTAATAGGTTGAAGTGATGAATGCACAACTATGTGATTATACCAAATACCATTGATTGTACACTTCAGTGAGTACCTATGCCCTCATTGTTTTTCTACACCCACCTTCCCCCACCTATCTCAGTTCTCAGAGAATTTATGAACTTTTTTTTAATAGCATGTAGGTTTTTAAATTGTTTGCTTTTTAAAGGGAAAAAATCTCCATAATATTAAATTGTTTAATAAGTTAGGTAAGGTAATTTTAGTCTAAACTATTTTGGAAGTTGGAGAGATTATCAGTTAGATGAAGATTTGCATTCTTGAAGTTTTTTTCCCAATAAGACCATTTTCATTATTTGCATTGTTTTCTCCTCTTAATTAAATACTACTGATAACTTTGCTGGAGGAGTGTTTGATTGATTATATCTGTAGAGATTTTTTCTGAGTCATTCTATTGAGACCTCTGTCTCACTGGTCTTTACCATTGGCCTTAATTATTATGAATGTATTTTGGCTCAAATCTGTGAGGGCTAGGTATGGAGAGTAACCCATCCCCCCCACTTTTTTTTTTCAAGATGTAAATGACAGTGAAATATGATAGGAGATAATGTGAATATTAACAAGGTAACTCCACTTTTGTTTATGGTAGAGAAATGAGTAAACACTAGTTAATTTGTGAAGGGGTTATTAGAAACTCTAGGCAGTAGAAAAACATCCAGTACATAGTGGCTTAAGCATGTAGGTTATTTTTGTCCCATGTTCACAAAAACCTAGAAATAGTTCAGGGTAGATAGGCGCTGATTTGTCTCCTCTGATGTATACATGTCCTAACCATAGTATTCTACTTACTATCTGTCCTTACTTTGGGTACTTAAGTCTGTGCCATGTTTTTATCCATTCATTGAATTTATTGTTACGTTGTAAAATATTATTACCATTATTCATTCTGATTCACTGTAGTTACAAGTTTTAGTTGGGGAGGTAAAGAGAAGAAAAATGATTTTTGCTCAACATTGGTAAAAGATGTCACCCAAAAGCGAATTTCTCTTGAGCCATCATGTTCTCCATAATTTCTTCAGGTATCAAATGTGCATAGGGAAAGTAGGTCCGTGCATTCCTACTGTCAAAAGAAAATAATTGAACTTTATTATCTGTAGTAACTTAGGGAAATAGATGTTGATTTAAAATCTATTATAACCCTAAAATTTTATGGCAGTGCAAAGTTTAAATTGACAAAGTGTAACAAATGTATAGGGTTGAGTTAAAATATTTTATAAAAATGTTAGATAAAGTCATTGAGCTGCTGTATGTAAGATTTTTTAAAAAGTAAATTAGTGGTAAAAATACTATTGTGGTATACCTTTAATGCGTAATTTGGCTTTTATATTTTGACGCTGTATTTATCTTTTTGCTTAATTGTTTCTTTTTTCTTGTGTTACTATTTTGAATAGTTTTAAGATTAGCATTTAGAATTCTTGTAAGTGGCACTTACATAACCTGTTCCTATACTTTTGGACAAGGCGATAACCTAGCTTTTGAGAGGGGATTTGAAAGTATTTACTTCTTGTTCAAGTTGTCAGACTCAGCAGCTTGGGCATATTTGAAGAGAAAAAGTTGTAATGACATCCTTGGTACAAAATATAAACTTTCCTACTTTATCATATGTTTATATATTAAGATGCAACTGTGGCAGGGGAGGAACACTGGTGTGGGATGTCATTGATGTAGGATGCATGGGGAAAAAAGATGCAATTAAATTAAAACCTACTTACATATGATCATCAAATAAAAAGTATTGTAAAAATTTCTGTCCTGGTTGAAAATAAGAATACACCTGAAGCGGGTTTGTTTTTTTCCTGCAACCCCCACCCCTACCCCATCAGTTCTAGGAGTGAGGCAGAAAGGTTCTTAGTCTGGTCTTAGATACTTTCAAGTCGCTACCCTGATGTAACTTGCTCCCCTTTTCTGTAATTTGCTCCCACTTTTCTGTAGGGCCTGGATTCCTCATTGCTTTTGTGTGCCTGGGTGGATGTGAGGCCCCTTTTGCTCACTTGGCCTTCTTATCTTTCTTTTGATCTGCCTTTTCCTTACTCCTTTTGTTAATTCTTCATGCTGAGCCATTGCTTAGGATCTTACACAAAGGAATTATCTGACATGGCAGTCTACCGCTGTGCTGTTTAGTCTTACTCTTCTTTCAGGTCTGCTCAGACTGTATCTGGGGTTGTATCTAATTATCTGTTTATGTATTTTGCCATTG
The DNA here is from genome assembly GCF_030445035.2 of Dasypus novemcinctus. Lineage (NCBI taxonomy): Eukaryota > Metazoa > Chordata > Mammalia > Cingulata > Dasypodidae > Dasypus > Dasypus novemcinctus. Next base: position 4,932,784 of record NC_080701.1, on the reverse strand, counting down.
GTATTTCAGACAGGAACATGGGTTTTAATAGTCAACTCTAAGTATTGTTGGTTTTATTTTCTAGGCCAGGGATCCTCAGCAGGAGCCTATGGAAGAGATAGAAAATTTGAAGAAACAACATGATTTATTAAAAAGAATGTTGCAACAGCAGGAGCAATTGAGAGCTTTGCAGGGACGACAAGCTGCTCTTCTTGCTCTGCAGCATAAAGCAGAAGAAGCGATTGCTGTGATGGATGATTCTGGTATGCCCTGGTCTTAGACACTTGTTTTTATAAGCAAGGCTCAATGAAGAATGGTACTGCAAGATGGAGGCTGGCTCTTAGACAGCCAGATGTTGACTCTTGTCTAGTAAGGCTCACCCTGTCCGGTGCTTTTCTTTGGTTATACAGGAAAGACACCACGCAGACAGCTCACTCTCTTTTCTATCAGAGTATCCTTAAGAGGTCAGTGGGACAAGTTATAGTTCTGTTTTTGGACCTCAGAGTGAAAAGATTCTTGATCCTTTTAGTCCAGGCTTTTGTGCTTTGTTCAAATAGGGTTACTGTACTTTCTTCCCAAAGAAGTGTTAAACCTAAAGCGCGGTGGTGTGTAAACTTACAGAGCACCTTTAGCTTCTGAAGTTCTGATTGGCTAATTTAATTTAGGTCTCGAAGTGCATATCTTAGCTCCTTTGAGCTATGCGTATCCTCTACAGCCCTACTGAGATGCAGAAACATTCTTTTCCCTCTTCTCCCTTCCCTCAGAGCATGTATCATTTAGGTGAAAACTTTATGGAATTCTTTTAAGTATTGAGTCTAGTTATATAGAGTCTGTCTTACCACCTCAAATGTAGGTGTTTGATTTCTTACTAAGTTGAAAATAGGATTGGCACTTATTAAAACTCAGTTAAATGAAGGTTTTAAATAGTAGTTTATTCCCACCACACCAGTCTAATGATAACTTACCTCCTTTCAGGCACTCCATTTTTGCCAGTCACTGAGGCTGCCGAGGTGTTACTCAGTTTTTCTTGCTGTCCACACCTGGCCCAGCCTGCTCATTAGTTACTGTTACACTTAGTATAATTCTGCATTTTCATAAGAGACTTTATGACTTTCAAATAACTTACTCTTTTGAAAGAATTATATAGTTGAATATAGTATATAGTAATAATTACAGAGTTTTTCTTATTTTTCTCTTGTAAAATCCAAAGTATTATTAACTTGGGGAGTGAGTTATATGGGAACCTCTTATGTTTTTTGTTTTTTTATGTTTTTTTAATGTAACATTCCTTGTGATCTATTAATATAAAATTTTTAAAATAAATAACAATATTTCAAAACAGCAAAAAGGTAGAAACAACTGAAGTGTCTATCAATAAATGAAAGAATAAATAAAATGTGGTATATGTGCTCAATGGAATATTGTTCGGCCATGAGAAAGACTGAAGTTACGAGACATGGTGCAACATGGAAGAATCTTGAAAACTCAATAAGATAAGCAAAGCACATAAGCACAGATACTGTATAATACCACTTTTAAGAGATCACTGGAAATAGCAAATTCAGTGATAGAGAGCAGTTTAGAGGTTTTACTGAGCAATGAATGGGGGGTATAAAAACATAAAAAATAAAAGGATGAAGACCCTAAAATATCTCTGTATAAGGAAAAAAGGAAAAAAGAAAAAGGGTTGGCCCCTAAATTCCTTATACTGTAATAAGCCAACTTTGATAGCATTAATTTAGCATAAAACCCAAGCTAGATCTTTTATTTTTAAATTACATAATGACTAGTATTAATTTGGTTGATGACTACCTTTTGGATATTTTTCAAGTTTGGAGTATCACATTTGAAAACTGATAATTATGTTACTCTCATGCTTATATTTACATCATCTTATTTGATCTTCACACAATTGTAAATTAGTAGCCAGAGCTTTTATTCTTATTCCTATATTTTATAGAGAAGGAACTCTAACAGAATTTGTGACTACTTAGCTTTATGTAGAATTTTAATGTAGTAGAATTAAATCTCTTGTTCTAGACAAGGGGTCTTTTTTCTATTTCTATGAACTTTTTTTAAGTAAGCATTGGTTTTAATTTTTTTAAATGTAATATGAGGCAAGAGAACCAGGAGTAGAATGAATTTGAATTTCTTTTAAATAGTATTTCAAAAAGAATTTTAGCTTAGTAGTTTTAAAACAAATTTCCTCCTATGTTTATATGATTTTGCGAGGCAATTGCTGATGAAAAACCAGAATTACAATATTTAATCAATATAATTGTCATGGGAAAGAGTATTCTTTTCACCACTAAACTAGCAAATTGCATGTTAGTTATCTGGACTGTAATTTCGTTCTTTTCAAAATAGAGTTTAAACTAGAAAAATGGGGTTGCCATCCAGCCTTGAAATTCTCAGTCTAATTTCTTGGTGGAAAAGACTCAGGTTTTTCCTTTCTAACAGAAGTAATTTATAGCTAGTGCTGCTTTCAGAACTGGAGAGTTATAAATGAGGATAAGGGTGGAGTGGTTGACTAGTAGAGGAGCAACTAGCATTAAAATTGTCATTAGAAAACTACCTTAGGAATATGAGGGCCTTTTTAAAAAGATGATTTCAGAGGTTATATGTCTGCAAAGCCTAAGAAATCCACTGCTTTCCGTTCATGAAAACGTGTGCCAGCCCCTGTACTAGAACACTGATTCTGGGGAGCAGAGGTGGAAACCTGTCAGAGTCAGCTGTGCTTCTCACGCCGCCTGCCCTCCCCTTCCCCAGCCCAGCTCTGCTCCATTGGGTGACTATGATCAGTTGGGAAAGAAGATGAACCACTATACTAGAGATTACTGAGTGTCCCTTTGTTTTTAGGTTAGTAGAAAATAATAAAAAGATTGGTTTCCAAATGGTGCTTGGTGGATTTTTTTCTCTTTTATTTTCAAAATCTATTTTTAGCTTTTCAAGTTGAAAAGATATTCAGTTTATTTATTTTAATGGATAGTTGTTTATTTTCTTTCTAGTTGTAGCAGAAACTACGGGTAGCCTGTCTGGAATCAGTATAACATCTGAACTAAATGAAGAGTTGAATGATTTAATACAGCGTTTTCATAACCAGCTTCGTGATTCTCAGGTAACTTAATAGTGTAATTGAGTTTAAATTAACATTGATTATAACAGTGGTTCGCAAACTTTAGTGACCATAAATATCACCTGGCAAGATTATTTTAAAAATACAGATTCCTTTATCAACAGGTCCCCCACCTCCAAAATTATGGTACACAAATTGGGGTGGGCTTCTCCCCATGTGATTCCAGTGCTGGTGGTCTAACAACTAGACTTTGGGGAAGCCGGAATTAGAGGAAAATCTTTGACTGAATCGATTAGTGTACCATTTGGATGCCTTTAGATGACATTCTTTTTTCCTCAGAAGATTGTTACCAGTCACAATCCTTTACTAACAATTTTAAAAAGCTTCTTAAGTTTAATTTGAGGATTAATAAATGTTGAAATATGATGACCTTTGTAAATAATGGTGTAAATGTCAAATTTCTATCCGTGGGCCTTGGGGAAGAAAGGGTGAATTAATACTTGTGTGCCAAAAAGGAGTATGAGGGAAGGCGCAGCGCCTTGTGCCCTCATGCTGCCCAAATGAAATAAAGAAAGGCACAGCAGCTCGGGAGGGAAACTTAGCATTTTTTAGTAAAGGTTAGATGTTTTTTCTTTGTGACCCAGCAAATCCCATCTTGGAGAAACTCTTGCATGCTCCCAGAAGACAGATAAAAGAATGTGTGTGGCAGCATTGTGTTAATAGCACAAAACCCAGAAATGACCTAAATGCTTATGAATGGGAGAATAGATTAATATATTATAATAGATTGAAATACCCTACATTGGTCACAGTAAACAGATTAGAGTTAATGAATGGAAAATGCATGTTAAAGGACAACACCTTTTATGTTTAAAAATATGTAAAGCATGTATGTTTTTTAGGGATACAGTCATATGTATTGTAATAGAAAAGCATGTAATGAAAATTATAAAAATCTAATTCTCATATTGACATTACTGCTGGAGCAGGTAATGTCACTGGAGAGGAATACACAGAGCTTCAGCTATATCTGTAATGGTTTGTTTCTCAAAAAAAAAGAATTGATATAAATATGGCAAAATGTTAAAATTTAATTAAGCTTGATGGTACATCTTATGATTCCCTAAACCCTAGTGGATTGGGGAAATGCTGCATAATTATACATACACACATACACATTGCAATTGAGGAGCATAGTTTAAAAAAAATGGTAGGAAAAATTAATAAATTAAGTTAAAATTTATAATGATAGTTCTAAAAGGATGGCAAGAGAGAGAATGAGGTTTTTGAAGGTTTATTCTAGATAACATGTGGCGTTGTTAGCACTTAATTTAGATCCAGATAGTAAGGCTATCTAGTGAATATGGCCATTGTTTGGGTATATGTGTGTATAAAACTATATGTTGGGAAGCGGACGTGGCTCAACTGATAGAACGTCTGCCTACCATGTGGAGGGTCCAGGGTTCACACCCAGGGCCTCCTGACCTGTGTGGTGAGCTGGCCCACGCACAGTGCTGCCGTGTGCAGGGAGTGCCGTGCCAAGCAGGGGTGTCCCCCACGTAAGGGTGCCCCACGTGTGGAGAGTGCACCCCACAAGGAGAGCCACCACATGCAAAAAAAAAAAAAAAAAAGCGCAGCCTGTCCAGGAGTGGCTCCGCACACACAGAGAGCTGAAACAGCAAGATGACGCAACACAAAAAAGACACAGATTCCCAGTGCCGCTGACAAGAATGCAAGGAGACACAGAAGAACACATGGCAAATGGACACAGAGAGCAGACACCTGGGGGAAGGGGAGCGAAATAAATAAAATAAATCTTTAAAAAAACCCAAAACTGTGTGTTTGTTATAGTGGCATATTAGGAAACAGTGTTTCACTTGGGAATAGGAAAGACATATGGTTAGTTATCCATCAGCCAAACCTAGCTAGGCACATACTTGTTATTTATGAAGTCTAAGCATTTTTAAAGTGAAAGTGCAACATTTAATTACCTTAAATTTTCTTCTTATTTCCTTAAGCCTCCAACTGTTCCTGACAACAGAAGACAGGCAGAAAGTCTTTCATTAACTAGGGAGGTTTCCCAGAGCAGAAATCCATCAGTTTCAGAGCATTTACCTGATGAGAAAGTCCAACTTTTTAGCAAAATGAAAGTGTTACAGGAAAAGAAACAAAAAATGGACAAATTGCTTGGAGAACTTCACACACTTCGTGATCAGCATCTAAATAATTCTTCATGTAAGTATGTCTGGCTCAGTAGTGCAGGTATTTTAGTGGTATTTTCCTGGTTCCTCAAGAAAATCAATTTTTTTGTGGGAGATAAGACTTGCATATGAAAAGTTTAAATAATAAGGCCACGTATGATAAAAGCTACATAGATGGTAGATGTGGTCTGTAATTCAGAAACAGGAAAGAGTATTGTGTGCTGAGTAAAGTTGGGCCTTGAAAAATAGGTAACTTTCTTTAAAATTAATTTATTGAAATATATCACCCACACACAAACATACATAAACAATCAGTGTATAGTAATAGTTGTGAACTTAAAAACAAACATATAACATCATACAGGACTCTCATAACTCACCCTACCCCCAACACCTTACATTGTTGTCAAACCTTTTTAACTAATGAGTAAAGAGCATTGTCAAAGCATTACTAACCAAAGTATTTTCCCCCAACCCTCCCTACTATTATCTTTATGTCATTTATATATGAACATACATAAACAAGTGTATAGTAAAAGTTGTGACCATACAAAGTAAACATGCATAAGATCATACAGGGGACCCATACATCAGCCCTCTACCAACACCTTGCATTGTTGTGAGACGTTTGTTACAAATTATGAAAGAATATTATCAAAATGTTACTAATTATAGTCCCTATCTTACATTTGGTATGTTTTTGTCCCAACCCACCCTATTATTTTTTAAATATATTTTTTTATGAACAGAAGTTGTAAACTTATAAAACAATCATGCACATGTGCAGAATTCCCAAGCAACATCCCTCTATCAACATGCCACACTATGGTGGAACATTTGTTACAGATAAAATAATATCATCTGATGGTTACCATGGCCGTAGTATACATTTCACCCACATTTTCCATACTGCCCCATTATCAACACAGTACATCTTTGGCATAGATGCAAGAATATTATTACTGCTAACCACAGTCCATAGGTCATTCTAGTTGTATTTTGCCATGCTTTCCTGATACCCTGCAGTGATGCACATTTGCTCTAGCTCATAAAGGACATTCTTGCATCTGTACCATCAACCACAATTCTCATCCACCTCTTTGTTTACTGTGCTATTCCATTCTTAGATTATTCCCAAGTATTCTGTCAGTTGGCATTTACATCCCTAGACTACCATTTTCAGCCACATCCCCATTTATAAACTAGCTGTTACTATTTGTTAACCATCCATTCTATACATTTTCACACTTTTACAGTAAAACTAATTAAAACTTCTGCATACGTTAAGCATCAATAGTCCATCTCAGTCCTTATCTCCATTAAGAATCCACCATCTCCCACAAGGTCTTGAAGATATTTTCCTTCAGTTTCTTCTAGAAGTTTCATGGTCCTTTTATTTTTAGTTTTTGATGCATTTACATTTTTAGATAAGGTGTGAGATAGAGCTCCTCCTTCTTTCCTTTGGCTATAGATATCCAGTTCTTTCAGCACCGTTGTGCTGAATAGACTGTTCTGCCCGAGCTGTGTGGGTTTGACAGGCTAGTCAAAAATCACTCGACCGTACATGTGGGGTCTGTTTCTGAGCCATCAGTCTGGTTCCATTGGTCTGCGTGTCTTGTCTTTATGCCAGTACCATGCTGTTTTTACCACTATAGCTTGGTAGTATGATTTAAAGTCTGGAGATGAGGGTTCACTTTTCCTTTTGTGATGTTTATGGCAATTCAGAACTCCTTACCCTTTTGAATAAATTTGATAATTGTGTTTTCAATTTTTTTTTTAATGCTGGTGAAATTTTTATCAGGGCTGCATTGAATCTGTGTATCAATTTGAGTAGAATTGACATCGTAATGATATTAAGTCTTCCACTCCATGAGCATGGAATGTTCTTCCACTTATCTAGGCCTTTTTTATTTGTTTTAACATTGAGCTGCAGTTTTCTGAATACAAGTGCTTTACATCGTTGGTTAAGTTTATTCCTAACTATTTGAGTTTTATCTGTAATTTTATTTTCACCACTCTTTGGACACTTTTATTTACTTTTATTGATATAATCTTCATTTCTAGATTTTCTTCCAGGCCTTTCTCACCTGTCTTCTTTTTAGGCTCTAGCACACCCTTTAGTATTTCCTAAAAATCTGGTCCCTTGCTTAGAAATTCTCTCAGTTCTATTTATCTGTTAATATTCTGATCTTGCCCTCATTTTTGAAAGACAGTCTTGCTGGATATAAGATTCTTGGCTGAAAGTTTTTCTCTTGTTATATCTTAAATATATCATACCTCTGTCTTCTAGCCTCTGTGGTTTCTGGTGAGAAATCAGCACTTAATCTTGTTGGGAATCCCTTTATATGTTATACATTGCTTTTCTCTTACTGTTCTCAGAATTCTCTCTTTGTCTTTGGCATTTTTCATTCTGATTAGTATGTGTCTCAGAGTTGGTCTGTTTAGATTTTTTCAGATAGGAGTACGTTGTGCTTCTTGGACATGGATATCTATGTCCCTCAATAGGGTTGGGAAATTTTTTAATATTCTTTCTTTAAATATTCCTTCTGCCCCTTTTCCCTTCTCTTCTCCTTCTGGGACACCCATGACACGTATGTTTGCATGCCTTTTGCTGTCATTTAGTTCCCTGAGACCTTGTTAATTTTTTTCCATTCTTCATCTGTTCTTTTGTACATTGACTTTCAGAGGATATTTCTTCAAGCTCAGCAATCCTTTCTTCTGCCTCCTCAAGTCTGCTATTATATGATTACAATGTTTTTTAAAATTTCATTTATTGCACCTTTCATTCCCGTAAGGTCTGCTATTTTTCTATGCAAGTTTTCAAATTCTTCTTTGTGCTCATCCAGTGTCTTCTTAATATCCTTTATCTCTTTAGCCATCTCATTGAATTTATTAAGGAGGTTTGTTTGAACATCTATGATTAGTTGTCTCAACTCCTTTATGTCATCTGGAGGCTTATCTTATTCCTTTAACTGGGCCGTATCTTCCTGTTTCTTGGTGTGGATTGTAATTTTTGGTTGGTGTCTTGGCATCTGGATTACTAGAGTATTTATTCTGGGTGCAGCTATTCTTTTTAGTTTAGTGCTTCTTGTCCTTTCTTCCTTGCTTGTTGTGCAGTGGGAGCCAAGAATGTAATTGGTGCTGTAAACTGTGGAGGCTCAAGCTGCCCTCATTGCCCTAGGGACCGATGAAGCTTCTCCCAACTTTCTTCTTTCCCAGATGTAGGGACAGAGTCACAACTGTGTGGAATAATCCAAGTCATACAGGCATAGATTGTAGTTGCCCAGAAAGACTGATGAAGCTTCACGCCCTTTTCTCCCCTTCCTGGGGCATGGATGGAACTGCAGGTGTGGGCAGCAGTCTATGCAGTGCAGGTCCAAGATGACTGCAGTTGCCCCAGTAGACTTTTAATTATTCAGTTTGTGGCAGCCAAAGGTACCCTCAGTTACCTGGATAGACTGGTGCTGAGCTACCCAGCCTCCTCTCTGCCAGAGGTGGGACTGAAGCCTAGGCCAGGGCTGCAGGTGATCTGGGTAAAAGAAACTGGTTTGGTCAGCCCAGCTTCCCCTCAGGCTGGGGGCGGAGTCAAAATGGCGGCCACTGGCCCTTTTCCAACTTGGACAAATTCACACCCCAGCTGTTCCTAGGGTTATTCCTTAGCCATCCGTGTCTCTCAATCAGTAGCTGAAATCGGCAGCCAACCATCTCCTCCTCCCATTTCTGGCAAATGGAGCTTCCAATTCCTGTCACAGAACAGCTCCTGGGGCAGCTCACGCCGCCAGAGCAGAACAATCACCAGCCTCTGCGGCTTGGCCGGCAGTTTCCCGGAGAGGCTGGCGCAGGTCCCCGCAGCTTCCTCCCCACTGAGGTGGGGCTGGGGCTTAGGCTAGACCTGCAGTCTGACCTGCATGGAAGAAGCTGGTCCCCACCAGCCCTGGGATCCTCAGTCCCCCCGTGTCCCCTCGGGCAAGGCGCAAAGTTCAGATGGCGGCTCTTGGCCTCTGACCTGGACAGGCTCAAGCTTTAGCTGTTCTTAGGATTATGCTTTAGCCCCCAGAATTTACTCAGTAGCTGAAATTGGTACCCAAGTGTCTCTTCCTCCCTGATTTTGGGGAAGTGAAGCTTTCGATTCCAGCTGCTGAACAGCCCCAGAGGCTGCTTGTGCCTCCAGTGGAGGATGGCACTGGCCTCCAGGGCAGGGAGCCTCTACTTCCGAGTATTCTCTACAGACGGGAGCCTCCTCCTCCCACTCCCTCAAGGATGTTGCAGGGTGCTCTTCTGGCCTCCTGGAGCCCCCACACAGGTCCTTCAGCAGCTCCAGAGAGCCTGGATATTTGCTAACTGCCCTGGAGCAGGAGCTGACTCTAGGAGCACTTTACTCTACCGCCATCTTACTGTAATAGGTAGGATTTTAATAAGGGAAAAAAGAAGAGCAAGTACCTACTAGATACTTGGACATAATAATATTGCATTGTTTAGCATATTTTATATTTTCCTTCAGGAAAAACTAAAGTTAATACTTTCAGGTAAAATCCCTGAAACTATGAAACATAGATTTAGAGTGTTTATACAAGAAAAAAAGTTAAATAAAAAACATTCATATATTGCATATAGTTTAGTGCAGAAAGTTGATGACTTACAACCATTGGACCTATATACATGTTTTTAAAATGTATAAATACTCTTCTCAGGCAGCTATAACTATAGGAACTGTGCTTTTTCTGATCCATATTTAGTTTTAGTTACTTTAATTTAGCCCTAGTTACTGTCTTTACTTGGTATCCTTATAGCTTCTCAGTCCTGATCACTGCCTCTTACCCACACGGTTGGAAATAGAGATTCTAGCACTGAAAATTGGGATCGGCAGGGAGCACTCCCACCAGTCACCTCGTTCAGATTTCCACTCCCTCCGTCAGTGGAGAAAGGCCAGGGTCGAGACATCAGGTCGGGAGGGCCTGGGCTGCCTCTTCACTACCAGTGGGATTACTCTTCTTGCCTGGAGGTCGTCCGTCCTTTCTCCTGCCGCTGCAGGTTCTTCCTCCACAGTATCGTCTACTCCCAGTTCCCTGTTCCTCTCACAAGCAGATGAATACAGCTAAGCAAACGTAAAACTTGAAAGTTGTGCTCAAGCCTAATAGTGATCAGTTTTATACAGAGAAACATTCTGCCTCCTGTTGACACTACAGGTGTTCATTTTTTACCCCAGGGAGACTAAGAGTAGCTTCCAAAGGTAGGATAGTCAAGGAAGAGTTGATACTTCTGGAGACCAGCTGTAACAATTGTGGCATTAGATGTGAGCAACAAATAACGATGGTCACTGTGTGAGAGAAAAGACAATAGCTTTGAAGCAGTAGGAGGTAGAGAAGTGCAAAGATTCTTAGTCCCCATTAATTGCCCTTGAAGGCATAAGATATCTTTTGTCTGATGTCTGTGGAGAGAAAAGTCATTAAAATTTAGTTCAAGGGTTTTGCACTAAAATTACCTAACCCTAATTAGGGATTGTATTGTAAGTTTAGTCATCATCTAATTAGGAAATTTTATTGCTGGGTAGTATACCTGGTATGGATGTACCACCGTCACTTAAATTTTTACTTTTTCTGCTGGAACACGGAAAGTCCCATCTTGAGAGACCAGAGGTGGTTTCATTGACCATGTAGATATGGAGCTCTTTAAGGACCTAATTAGCTTAGGGAACCCTGTAAAGAGTTTCTGATGGAATACTGTATGTCATACACAGTGACCCTGTTTAACTCAGCCTGGAACCAAGTTTATCAATACACCTCTAATTACTTCTCCAAGATAAAATGTATCATATTTCTTGTCAAGATGGAAATTGTCTTTCCTTTTTCTTTACTTGCTGTTTTAATCCAGGAACTGAAATGTAAAAGTGATGGAATCTCTGGAAGAAAGAAGTAAAAATATCTGTGTGTTGGGTTATGGAACATGTTAATAAAGTGTGCCTGGGGCTATTATATCCTTAAATTTTTAAAATTTAAATCCACAAATTTTAAGATGTTAATGATTTTTATTTGTTTTTCTCCATTCAACTAAGAGTTGCTTAATGCCATGTTTGTTTGAAAGAATTATTTTTGTTTTTTTTTTTCTTTTTTATAGTTGTGCCTTCACCCTCTCCACAAAGGGGTGTGGATCAAAGAAGTACAGCTTCAGCTCCCTCTGCTTCTGTAGGCTTAGCAACAGTGGTCAATGGAGAACCCAACAGCCTGACAGCATCTATGCCTTACCCTCCTGCTTCTCTGGTTTCTCAGAATGAGAATGAAAATGAAGGCCATCTAAATCCAACTGAAAAACTCCAGTAAGACATTTTACAGACATTATTTATGTAGATTAGAATTGAATAATGGGGATACATTCTCATTTCTTTCTTTGGAAAAAGAATATTAAGTGATAGGGTAAAAAAGGTATATGTGTGCTGTATGTGTATTCTTTGAATAGTTCAAGAGAAATGTGATTTTGTAATATAAGTAATTTCTGTGAGCTAATGTTATTGTATTCTAGTTTTCAAATAAATGATCAGAAATGACTGAGACTAATTTGAAATGGTTCAGTATTTAAAGCTTTAGAGCTCAGGCTTTAGCATCAGGGAGCTCTGAAATTGTATGACGGAAGGCTGTGTGATCTTGGAAATGACTTATCCTCACTAAAGCTGTTTGCTCAACTGCAAAATAGAGATAATAATATAGCAATTCATTAGGGATGTTTTAAGGATTCACACTTGGTATAGTTCCAGGCATTGAGTAAAACACTCAACAAAACAAATTATGTTTGATAGAGATATTATGAGCTTTACAGACCTCTATATATTGAAGATAAATCAGGAACTTTCTGTAAAGGTTCAGTAATGTCCTGCATATCTGATTGGCCTAAGAGGTAGTATTTAAATTGGATATTTAGTACTTTGTACTTTTTGATACTTAAGAAATTTAGGAATATTTTTGACATTGAGTTTTATGCTTAAAGTAAATAATTAAAATTGAAATTTGCTTTCTTATGGTTTTGTCCTTAACATAATATATGAAAATAAGCAATTAGGTTTTAAGTAAGCCACCCTTGAAATTAAAGTCATTACCCTAGGTATCTGACCAGGTCCAAATTTTGTTTGTGTTGGCTGCTATTATATGAAAATAATTCATACTTTATTTTACTAAAATGGGTATAAATACTATATGCATTTTTTTTTAAATCAGGAAGTTAAATGAGGTTCGAAAGAGATTGAATGAACTAAGAGAATTAGTTCATTATTATGAACAAACATCAGATATGATGACCGATGCTGTAAATGAAAACACGAAAGATGAAGAAACTGAAGAGTCAGAATATGATTCTGAGCATGAAAATTCTGAACCTGTTACTAATATTCGGTAAGAACTTTCTTTAAATTTTTCTAACATATTTATCCTAACCTAATATATATTTTTTAAACAAACCAATTTTATTGATACATATTTGTAAGCATATAATTCATCCAAAGTGTACAATCAGAGATATTTGGCAGGGAGCAGATGTAGCTCAAGTAGTTGATTGCCTGCTTCCCATGTGTGAGGGCCCAGGGTTGATCTCCCATACCTCCTAAAAACAAACGGAAAAAAACAACTCTTATCGGGGAGTGGTTGTAGCTCGGTGGTTGAGCACTTGCTTCCCACGTATGAGGTCCTAGGTTCATTCCCCTGTGCCTCATTAAAAAAAATGGTATTTGGTATAATCACATCGTTGTACATTCATCACTTCAGTCATTAGAACATTTTCATTATTTCAGTAGTAATAATAAAAAAACAAAGAAACATACAAACAAGAAAATTCTTTACCTTGCAACCTCTCTATGCTTCCACTGCTGTACAAAGCTGCTATTCTGGTTATTCTTGTACATTTATTTATTTATCCAGGTTTTTTTTGAGAGATATACACCTATACAATCTATCCAAAGTGTGTAATCAATGGCTTTTAGTATAATCACAATGTTGTGCATTCATCACCACAAAAAATTTTAGAAAAACTTCATAACTCCACACCCCTTAGCAGTCCTTCCCCAGCCCTACATAATCACTAATCTAATTTCTTCTTTATAAATTGATTTATATTTACATTTTATATAAATGGAATCATAGACTAGTACTTTGTGTTTTATTTCTTTCCTTTAGCATAATGGTTTTTTTTTTTTTGGTCTCATGTTAACATCTTTTTTTTTTTTTAACATTTATTTATTTCTCTCCCCCCACCCCACCCCGGTTGTCTGTTCTCTGTGTCTATCCACTGTGTCTTGTCCGCTTCTGTCATTGTCAGTAGCGTGGGAATCTGTGTATCTTTTTGCTGCGTCATCTTGCTGTGTCAGCTCTCAGTGTGGGGGCGCCATTCCTGGGCAGGCTGCACTTTTCTTTCGCGCTGGGCGGCTCTCCTTATGGGGTGCACTCCTTGCGCGTGGGGTTCCACTATGCAGGGACACCCTGTGTGGCAGGGTACTCCTTGTGAGCATCAGCACTGCGCATGGGCCAGCTCTACATGGGTCAAGGAGGCCCGGGGTTTGAACCTCCTGTGTGGTAGATGGACACCCTAACCACTGGGCCAAGTCCGCCGCCTCATGTTAACATCTTGTAGTGTTAACATATATTTGTTTAGCTTCAAAGACAAAGGGTCTTATCCATGCATTTTTACCTTGTATATATTTTGTATTTCATATGCATTTTTACTATGCTATACAGTTCCATGTTACATTTTTTAGCTTTCCTTTTAGTAATATACATGACCTTATACTTTCCCTTTAAACCTCTTTCATGCTCACATAATAGTACTGCTAGTTGCAATTATGTTGGGCTTTCACCTTTTCTATTCATTTCCAAAGATTAACACATATCTTTTTTACCAATTCTGTGCAAGTTAACCCTCAGCTTTCCAGTCTCTAAACTCATTCTGTTTTCTGGTGACCCATTATTAAGTTATCAAGTCATGAAATTACACAATATATTTTGCTCATAGTAGTGTAATCATAATGTATTTGTCCTTTTGTGTTTGGCTTGCTTCATTCAACATACTCTCCTCCAGGTTCATTCATGTTGTCATATGCTTCCCGGCTTCATTTCTTCTTTAAGTGCGTAATATTTCATTCTGTGAATACACCACAGTTTGTTCATCCATTCATCTGTTGATGGACACCTGGGTTGTTTCCAGCTTTTGGCAATCAGGAATAACACTGCTGTGAACATCAGTGTGCAGATGTCTGTTCGTGTCACTGCTTTCAGTTTTTCTGGGTATATACCCGGCAGTGGTATTGCAGGCTCACGTGGCAACTCTATATTCAACATCTTTAGGAACTGCCAAACAGTCCTCTCAGTGCTGTACCATTCCACATTCCCACCAACAGTGAAGGGGTGTTCCTATCTCTCCACATCTTTTCCACCATTTGTGTTGTCTGTCTTTTTAATAGTGGCCATTCTGATAGGTATGAAATGATATCTCATTGCAGTTTTGATTCGCATTTCCCTAGTCATTAGTGATGTTGAACATTTCTCCATGTGTTTTTTTGCCATTTTTATTTCTTTGGACAAATATCCATTCGAGTCTTTTGCCCATTTTTTAATCGGGTTGTCTTTTTATTGTTGAATTACAACATATCTCTATATGTCATGGATATTAAACCCTTTATTGTATATGTGGTTTTCAAATACTTGAGTCAGCTGCCTTTTTACCCATTTGACAAAGTCCTTTGAGGTACAAAAGTGTTTCATTTTGAGGAGGTTTCATTTATCTTTTTCTTTTGTTGCGTATTGGGTGTAAGGTCCAAGAAACCACCGCCTACCACAGGGTCTTGAAGATGTTTCCCTACATTTTCTTCTTATAGTTTTATAATTTTGGCTTTTATATTTAGGTCTGTGATCCTAACCTAATACATTCAATGTGGGGGAAAAAATCACCTCAGTGAAGTGCTCACTGTGTGCCTTTGTTTGAGCTTCTCCCTTTGTAAGTCTGCTCCGAATCAGGTGTTCATACTTGTGAAGAATTCTGTGATCTATATTGTGGTGTACGTTCTCTGAACAGTGTGGAAGTACTAAGGATAGCAGTTCAGTGGATTTATTTGTTTGATCAAATGCAAGTAAATCATGAGTAAAGTATCTAACTTAGCATTTTCCTACCTCTTTTAGATGTAAATTTATGATTCAGTTATTTTTCTTCTTAAATGTTCAAATAGCACATATGGAGAAATTAATAAAAAGCAGAAACTCATTATTGAAGGCTTAAATGGGGAAAAGGCCAGTGATATTCTTATTTGTAATTATTTTATCAGCAGTTGTAAACTTTTTTTTATCTTTAAGAAAACTGAGTCTCTCTTCTTTCTTTTAGAAATCCACAGGTACCTGCCACCTGGAATGCAGTGAATAGCAACACTAATGCACAGTGTGTTTCTAATAGAGATGGGAGGCCAGTTAATTCTAATTGTGAAATTAACAACAGATCAGCTGCCAACATAAGGGCTCTAAATATGCCTTCTCTAGGTATGATTGACTATATTTATGGATAATTTTACCACATTATTCTCATGAGGTGGATTTTCTTTCCTTAGTGCTCTTCTAATAAGTTTATTAAAAATTATTTCAGTGATACAGTCTGTTCTGTATCTGTTTTCAACAGATTGTCGTTATAATAGAGAAGATCAGAGGGTTCATGTTGCCCAAGCTGAAGATGATGAGGAAGAGGAAGAAGAAGCAGAAGAGGAGGGGGTTAGTGGCGCTTCACTATCTAGTCACAGGAGCAGTCTGGTTGATGAAGCTCCAGGAGATGCTGAATTTGAACAGAAGATCAATAGGCTTATGGCTGCAAAACAGAAACTTAGACAGTTACAGGACCTTGTTGCTATGGTACAGGTAAATACTGCTTGATTTTTAAACAAAGTGTTTGTCAAATAGTAAAGTTACTTGTGAAGTCAAATTTATGTATGTATTTGAATAATATTCTTGGTATAGTTAGAATAGTACACATTTGTTGAGTTCTTTCCATATGCCACTTTTAAATGCTTTCTTTGTACCTTATAGGCTTTCTTTTTTAAAGGTGTGTTTTATTTCTCTTCTTCCTCCCCCCTCCTCCATTGTCTGCTCTCTCTGTCCACTCGCTGTGTGTTCTTCGTCCACTTGAATTCTTGTCAGCAGCACCGGGAATCTGTGTCTCTTTTTGTCGCATCATCTTGCTGCATCAGCTCTCCATGTGTGCAGTGCCACTCCTGGGCAGGCTGCACTCCCCCCCCCCCACTTGGGCGACTCTCCTTACGGGGTGCACTCCTTGTGGGTGGGACTCCCCTACATGGGGGACACCCCTGTGTGGTATAGCACTCCTTGCGCGCATCAGCCCTGCGCATGGGCCAGCTCACCACACGGGTCAGGACGCCCTGAATTTGAACCTAGGACCTCCTATGTGGTAGGCAGATGCCCTGTCAGTTGAGCCAAATCCGCTTCCCCCTTATAGGCTTTGTATTGGGTTGGTAATCGTTTTCTAATAAAGGCCAGTTGGTAAATACTTTAGGCTTTGAACTCTGTATTGTTTGCCACAGTTATTCAAGTCAAAAGCACCCATATGCAATGCATAAACAAATGTGGCTGTGTTCCAAGAAGCTTTACTTATAAAACTATGTGCTGGCCAGATTTGATCCATAGGACTTAATTTGCTGATGACCCCTTCCTTTTATCATGTAGAATCATAGCATCTCAATGTGGTGTAGGTATTAAAACAGATCGAAGAGGTGTTAACTCAAGTATCAGAGCCAGAATTTAAACTGTCTGATACCAGAGCCTGAGCTTTTAAACTAGCTTGATGTAAAAGAAAAGACATATGTTGTATAATAAGTGAAGTTGGAATTATTAACCATAAATTTTAGAAAGCACTCTGTACATATGAGCATAAAATTACATAATTAACATTTCTTCATTGATCCTCCAAAAGCTTAGCTTTTTGTGTGTTACTAGAGGAGATGTACTTCATCAAAAGCAGCAAAAGTGATTTAACTTTAAAAGGTACAATCCTTTTTATCCTCATCATTTGTGATATATCCCTATACAAATATCTTATTGAAAATCTTTACTAAAAATGAACCATATTTATAAAAGTGTAGAAAAATGATTTTCATTGTGGATGAAAAAAACTTGTTTTATTCACATAAATTTTGAAATTCTACTTATTTTGAAGTAAAAGATGCATGTATTCTTGTTTACCAAAAAAATGAGATGTGCATCTTACTAGTAAACTCCCTCTTGGTCTCCATTCATAATCCCATTTTTCCATAGAGATTACAAATTCTATTTTGCCAGAGCTTTTTCTTTGCATTTACATATATCGGTATGCACTTATAAAACATAGTTTTATTTTTCTTTTGCTCTCATAAATTGTTAAATATACATTTTAGAGTGCTTTTTTCCCCACTCCACAATGTCTTAGAGAATTTTTCATGTAAGTGTATATAGTGCTATACAATATATGGATAACTATAAAATATATGCTAATGTGTATGTATATAGATTAGTGATAAAATTAATACATGAAAAAACTAAACAGTATGTATATATAGTACATGTAATTTTCTTAAACTGCAACATGGTATTCTGTAATATCAATGGACCTTACTTGAATTAACCTAACGTCCTGTTGATGTACCCTTTCACCCTTTCACTGTTTCTAATTTTTCACTATTTACAAACAGTGCTCCAATCAACCTTTTTCTACAAGCCTCCTTGTGCATTTGTGTGTTTTTAAGAGTAGATACGGAGAAATGGAAATGCTTTGTCAAGAGTTCCTGCACATTTTAGTTTTAATGGATGCTGCTTAAATTGTTTTTCAGAGTGATTGTGTTAATTGGTACTCTAAGCAGTGGTGTATGAGGGAGTCCATTTCCTCAAACCCTTGATTACTTATTATGTTGATATACTGTAGCTTGTTTAATGATTATTAGGATTAGGCTCTTACCTTTTACACTTTTTCCCTATATTATAAGGGCTACTGAGGGGAGAAGTGGCAAGGAATATTCATATGTGTACACATGTAAATACAGACACACATGCTTGCATTTATTTTTGCTTATTTATTCAAAGTATATCTGTAAAATGACACATAAACTGGTAACATTGGTTGCCTATTGTGGGCCAGGGATAGAAAAGAGACTTTTCTAAATGTCTTTATTACTTTTTAGCTTTCATCATATTACTGTATTGCCTTGGGAAAATTAAAGCAAATTATAAAGGGTTGTGCTATCTTTTTTTTTTGAAGATTTCTCTCCCCTTCTTCCTCCCCCCACCCCCGTTGTCTGCTCTCTGTGTCCATTCACTGTGTTTTCTTCTTTGTCTGCTCACATTCTTGTCAGCAGCACTGGGAATCTGTGTTTCTTTATGTTGTGTCATCTCTCCATGTGTGCGGTGCCACTCCTGGGCAGGCTGCACTTTTTTCGCGCTGGGCGGCTCTCCTTACGGGGTGCACTCCTTGCGCCTGGGGCTTCCCTATGTGGGGGACACCTCCATGTGGCACAGCACTCCTTGCGCACGTCAGCACTGCTTGTGGGCCAGCTCACCACATGGGTCAGGAGGTCCTGGGTTTGAACACTGGACCTCCTGTATGGTAGGCGGATGCTCTTATCAGTTGAGCCAAATCCAATTCCCAAGGGTTGTGCTATCTTGGACATCATTTTACTTACTAATTTCTTTCTCATTTCCCCTTTAAAGATTCTTTTCTCCAGGTGTATTGCCCAAAGTAGGATTTATAGATCAGAAATTATGAAAAACTTATTGGCTTATAGAGGAATCAGTTTAATATTAAGCTTTTATAATTAGTAGAGTTCTTTTGCTTTAGAGGGAGTATTTTAAGACATGGCATAAATATGAGAAATAAGAAAACCACAGCTCATAGAAATTAAGACCTTCTTCCTTGTAGAGAGCTATTATAAGAATGATCTAAAACTCCCAAGTTTTTTAATTAGTTTAAGATTGATAATTGTTACTTGTTTTATTAAGGGTAGTATGTTTTTGTTGTTTTTTTCCGCTCTCTTTTTGTACCCTAACTTATATTCTGGTTCCCTAGAGAGACCAGGAGAAAGTCTAAACAGTTCCACAATTACCATGCTCATGGGAGACTCTTGTCACACTCTCTTGATTATGTTAGCCTAGGTAACTTAGTGTAAAGGACCTTAAAATGAACTCTTACATATCTTTAAGTCTCCAGACATGGTTATATTTAGTTCCTCCATCTGTGATGCAGGGTATGATAAATGATAACACTGTGCCAGTTACTTTCTCAGCTTCTAGTAGCATTGGTGTTTTCAGGCACTCTTATATGTATTATATGAAACTTCAGGTGGTTTTGCTTTTTATTTTTCCCTCCTTAATTTTTCCCCTTTTCTGCTTCTCTTTTCACAAATCCCAATTGAGTTTCTTCCTAATCTTCCTGCCCATATCAGCAGTGGATTGGATTAGATTTTAGATTGATGCAAAGACCAAAGTAATACTGTTTTTACAAACTTAAAATTCATTAGGCAGTTTTATAATTAAGGGTCAGCTCTAACTCTCTAAGGTTTTATTAGATTGATAGTTCCAGAGGTTTCAGTTGAGCTCTTCAGAGGTAGCATGAATGCACATAGCGTATGAAGAGTTAAATGCTTTCCCCTTCCCGTTTCTAAAGTACATTGATTCCAACAGAAAATGTGTATCCACTCTTAGTAAGATAGGAACTTTACTTGTTTCTCCAGTATCATGACAGATTTGAAATGATACAGTCTTGTTATCTTTTGTATTGTGAGCATTGGTGCTTATTTCCCAAAAATGGTTGGATTGGCTTATCCATGTGGTGCAGCAGTGCTCCAAAATGTATTCACCAAATGCAGTGACTGTGCCACGATAATGAAAGAGGTTGTTGATGTGGGAGGAGTGGGGTGAGGGGGTCGGGGGTATATGGGGACCTCATTTTTTTTAGTGTAACATTTTGAAAAAAAGAAGGAAAAAAAATGGTTAGGTGGGGGTGAATTTAAGCAGAGTAAGTGACAGGAGACAGTGATTATTTGAAGTTGTTAACATCAAAGTTTTATCTTAAGTTATACAATGAGCTTGTTATGATATGGCCTTATAGTTTTGGTGTAACATTTATGTAATCTAAGTATCTTTTTAAAAAAAAAAATATGAAATGGCAGTTCTTTGAGATTCTGCAGAATCTTTGTATTCTCCAGAAAACTATTTTTGATTATGTTTAAAGATCCTGTAACTCAATATCTGATAAAGATGGGAAAGGGCTACTTAATTTCTATCACTACTGGGTAACTAGAAACTGATTTTATTTTATTTTTTTCAGATTTATTTCATTTATTTTCTCCTTCTCACCTCCTTGTTGTTTTGCACTTTCTGTGTCTATTCGTCTTCCTTGTTTTTTTAGGCGGCAGTGGGAGCCGAACTTGGGACCTCTCATGTGGGAGGGAGGTACCTAATGGCTTGAGCCACCTCTGCTCCCTGCTTTGTTGTGTCCCTCATTGTGTTTTTTTCTCTTTATCCCTGTTATGTCAGCTTGCTATGCCTGCCCATCACACCAGTTCACCGTCTTCTTTAGGAGGCACCCAGATCCGAACCAGTGGCCTCCCGTGTGGTAGGCGGGAGCCCAGTTGCCTGAGCCACGTCCACTTCCCAGCAGTTCGTTTTAAATGAGCTGATAGCAGTTTTAGTACTTCATTTCCTGCCACTGATAGAGGATGAACTTCAGTGTTTAAAAATTTGCTTTTTCTACTGCTGTGGTTTTTTTAACATAACATGCATTTTACAGATGATTAATATATATTTAAGGTATGAATTGGATAATATCTTTAGATATCAAGATCATTTTAATATGATGATGCTCTTTTAGGATGATGATGCAGATCAAGGGGTTATCTCTGCCAATACTTCAAATTTGGATGATTTCTGCCAAGCAGAAGAAGACACCAAACAAAATCCAAATAACACTAGAGGAAATGCCAATAAAATACACAGAGATGCTGGAGGAAATGAAAAGGCAAGGTATGTTAAGTTTTTGGTTTTCATTTAATAAAAATTTAGTGTCTGTTATAGCTCAGCTAGGTACCATATTATGTATACTTAATACTGCCATTAAAATTTATTGACATCCACAAATATAACATCAATTTAATTACAGAGAGAAATTTTATGAGGCTAAACTACAACAGCAACAGAGAGAACTCAAACAATTGCAGGAAGAAAGAAAGAAACTAATTGAGATTCAAGAGAAAATCCAAGCATTGCAAAAGGCATGTCCTGACCTACAGGTAATTTTAAAATTAATTTCCTTCCATTTGAAAAAAAATGTTAAAATCTAATGTAAACTGAAAAATACTCTTTTTCCAATATTGATGTGACTGATATGTATCTACTGATATTTATGATTGTTGAAAGGGATTAGTGATGTAGCTTTATATTGTGAAAGAGACTCCACATAGAAATTATTTCTAATTATTTTCATTTATTTACTTGTTGGGCTAGCTACCCATAGATGCAGAACATAAATATTCATAAATATTATGTTAAAATATTCTGGTTTGATTTTTGCAATTATGTACCAGTATTTCCATATTTCTTTTACTGGCCTAAAATTACATAAGGCCCTTAAGTCATCATGACTTACTTGTGTAATTTGAATATAAAATGTATGTACTTTTGCTTGTTAATTGATAGGCTATGCAAGGGTCTTTGAGACTGATCAGAAAACAAGAAACCTCTGATCATGTCACATAACCCAGAATAGGGTTAATGTGGGAGAAAGTAATTTTCTTCTTTTGAAATTTGCCTAAAATTCAAAGAAAGAGAAACACATCAGATCACATGTAGCTAATATAACACTTATTTTCTAGACTGTTCCCCTTTCTCCTTCTTCTCCTGTTTTTCTTTATCCCCATCCGAAATAATGTCCAGAGGATATATATATGCCAGAGTTGGGTACGTGAGAGATTCCATAATAACATTTTCCCCTATTGTCTTGAGGCTTACTACACATCAACTTCAGCCTAGGTTCCTCTTTCTTAATGTCATTTTCTTTGGATTATGACAGGGATGGGAAAGTGGTAAATAACTGCTTTTATGAAATTAACATAACTTTTAAATTCCTCATAATTTTTATTTCCAATCCTTTTTTAGCTGTCAACTACTAGTGTGGCTAATTGTCCCAACAAAAAATATGTGCCAGCCATTACTTCAACCCCAACTGTTAATGAAAATGAAACCAGTGCAAGCAAATCTGGGTTTGAACCTGAAGATTCTTCAGTGGTGGATAATGAGGTATTGTATATTGTACTCTGTTGTTTCTGAGTTAGTCCTAAGTCATATTTTAAGAAAGGAAACTGTATCTCTGAAACATGTTTTTAATTCACAGTCTAATTTTTTGTCTTAATTGGGGGGAAGAACATTTTTTCCCCAAGAAATAATAAAGTTGTGATCTTTTCACAGTAATCTTTTTATCAGCAAATATTGTCAGAAGTATGTCTAGGGAGCATTTGGAACAAATGGTAAACATGTCAGAAAGACTTATCCTTTCAACATGTTATTTCTATGTGATATGTAGAAAACATAACTTTTTCTAAGTAGTGCATGAAGTATATTTGGGTACTTTTATTTTCATTTAGAACCAACAGTTGCCTAAGATTTTCTTACTTATTGCTAAAATTATTTTGACCTTTATTGCTCCACTAGTGCAAAGCAAGATAGAGTAAGAATAGGAAGCGTGTTTGTACTGACAGTAGAATTATCTTTTTTTTTTTTTTTTAAGGCTAAAGCTAATTCTAATATTTACATTTCCTTCCCTCTGATTTTTTTTTTTTTTTAAGCTATGGTCAGAAATGCGTAGACATGAAATGTTAAGGGAAGAGCTGCGACAGAGAAGAAAGCAACTTGAAGCTTTAATGGCTGAACATCAGAGAAGGCAAGGTCTAGCAGAAACTGCATCTCCAGTTGCTGTGTCGGTCAGAAGCGATGGATCTGAGAACCTATGTACTCCTCAACAAAGTAGAACAGAAAAGTAGGAGTTGCTTAAACCCTTTTTAAACATCACCCAGCTAAGGCCTGTAATCTGTTTCAGTGAGACTGATTTTTTAAGTATCAACTTTGTGACTCAATTTATCTGACTCTGATTCTGTTCTGACTTCCCATAGCATCAGTTTTTTCTCTTTTATTTTTTATTTACTTTGGCCCTTGAGAAAATGGTAATAATAGATTTTCTTATGTGTATGAACCTTATTTTCTTAGTTTTATGCTTATAATAAAAATGTTTAAAATTATGTAATGCTTTACTGTAAGTCCAAAAATAAGCCCTAGTGTTCTTTACTTAAATTGAGCATCTTAATGTTCTTAAAACATTTTATTATATAGAACATTTAGTTTTTAGGATTTCTTATGTTTGAGATTTCCACGTTTTGAACATTTTTTCTAAAAGAATTGCTCATCTGTAAGACCAGTTATTTACTTATATATTAATATTTAGATTTAAAATTTTGAAATCCAGATTCCTTATGACCTTATCTTTTGATTTTCTGGTGGCATTTCTGCAACAAGACTTATGCTCACTCTTTCCTACTCTTAGAGCTATTCCTATTCTTAGTGTCCCGTCATGCATTTTATTAATCAGACTATATCTACAGTATGTTATTCAGTTCTAGGTACCACACATCCATACTTGTAAAAAAAAAACCTAGGTTTGAGAATCATTGGTCCAGAACTGTACTATCGAATATGTCAGCCACTAGATATATGTAGCTATTTAAACTGAGCAAAATGAAAAATTCATTTTCTGATTCTCACTAGCCACATCAAACATGCTCAGTAACTCTGTGTGGCTAGCGGCTACTATGTTGGACAGTACGGATACAAATCATTACCACTGATGAGAATGTGCTCTTCGATAGTGCTTATCCAGAAAACTGCCACCCAAGGAAAAGTGGAAGGAAGTTGAAAGGGATTTAGTTTTGGAAAAACGTTAAGAGGATGACTGTTTTAATTTATTTGAGAACTTGTTTTCTGGAAGGTTAGGCCTAACATTTTCTGTGATAACAGCATTGGAGAGAGTACCTACCACCTAGCTCATACAGTTTATGATTAAGAAAGGTTGTTTACACACACGTGTGCATTTGTATATTGCCCAGTATGTGGTGGGTGGTGAGATATTCATCTCCTCTCCAGAATAATCTCTGCTATTTCTCTTAACCATTAGAACCATGGCGACATGGGGAGGGTCTACACAGTGCGCGCTAGATGAAGAAGGAGACGAAGATGGTTACCTTTCTGAAGGAATCGTTCGCACAGATGAGGAGGAGGAAGAAGAGCAAGATGCCAGTTCCAATGACAGCTTTTCCATGTATCCTCCTAACAGCGCAAACCATAATTCCTGTACTGTAAAGGAAACTAAGACCAGGTTAGTGCAGTGTTTAAATTGGCTTCATTTGAAGTGTCACTGTGATGGGCCCCAAGCTAGGCCAGGTCAGGGTTCACAGCTCTGCGCTTCACTCCTTTTCTGGGGACTTTAACAAAAAGGGGAAACTCCTAAATAGTGAAAAGGGTCTGTCAACAAAGGTTTTATTTCCATTGTTATTTACAAAATGAAAAATTATTCATTAACGAAAGATAATTACCTATGTTATAGTAATTCCATGTAATAATGGAATGTTATGTGGCTGAATTTAAAGCACGAAGAGTGGGAGATTGCTTGTAATGTTATGAATAATTTTATTCTGCAGAATATAGAATTGTATGGATACTTCTCTGTAAAAATATAAGTCAAAAACTGGAAAGGACTGCAAAAATGATTATTACATAAGGCTAGAAGTCTGGATTCTGGCCCCCCCCCTTCCCATACTGTATAAGTCCTTTGAACTTAAAAGAGAAACTGGTCTATGGGCCACAGTTTCAGGATTTTATTTCTAAAGTTTAAAAGTCAAATTATGATGACCTAGTACTTTATATCTTATGTTAGATGGAAGAACAATCGCCCTTTTTCAGCAGATGGGAATTACCGTCCTTTAGCCAAGACAAGGCAACAGAATATCAGCATGCAACGTCAAGAAAACCTTCGTTGGGTGTCAGAACTCTCTTACGTAGAAGAGAAAGAACAATGGCAAGAGCAAATCAATCAGCTGAAGAAACAGCTTGATTTCAGTGTCAGTATTTGTCAGACTTTGATGCAAGATCAGCAGGTAAAAGTATATTGTTCAAGGAGATTTTACTCTTAGCTTCTTTGTGGTTTTTGAAGTAATACACATTTTTTCATGTCATTGGTAAATATATATTTATCACCCAAATTTTTCTGTCTGTAGACTCTCTCTTGTCTACTGCAGACTCTTCTCACAGGTCCGTACAGTGTTATGCCCAGCAATGTTGCCTCTCCTCAAGTCCACCTTATCATGCACCAGCTGAACCAGTGCTATACTCAGCTAACGTGGCAGCAGAATAATGTTCAAAGGTAATCTCTTTCCTAGGATAACGAGGCTATGTAGGAAGTACAACACCTGAGTGAGACTTTTACAGTGATCCCTTAGGAGAAAAGAGTATGAGCCAAATGGCATATTCAGGTATTCTTCATACTTGTCACCTGAGAGTTTTATAAGCAGTGATACCAGTGTTCCCTTTTAATACTGTGCACTTGACTTTTGTTCTTAAAAATTTGTAGCATCTAGCTGTCCTTACATTGGGTGAATTATTACATGGTATGTAAATTATAGCAAAATAATGGTGTAAACAACAAAAAAGAAGGGTTTGCTCTAGTTATTGCTATGAGATCATTGAAATGCTAAGTTCAGTTCTTGTTCCAAAGGGTAGTTTATAGAGGTAACCTACAGGACAAGTGAATATTTGCTATATAAGTATTAGAACAGTTAGTCTAAGTTCTGCATGCTATTGAATCATTTTTTACATACATTCTTTTTTGATTGTACTGTAAATAGATGATAATAGTGATTTTTAAGTTTCTGGCTTAAATTTTTATAGATTGAAACAAATGTTAAATGAACTTATGCACCAACAAAATCAGCATCCAGAAAAACCTGGAAGCAAGGAAAGAGGCAGCAGTGCATCACACTCTCCTTCTCCCAGTTTATTTTGTCCTTTCAGCTTTCCGACACAGCCTGTTAACCTCTTTAACCTACCTGGATTTACAAATTTTTCATCATTTGCACCAGGTAAGTGACTGAAAATCTAAAGGGAAAAGAAAGAAATGTAAAGTGTTTGAGAATATCATTTGTCTGTTCATGGATTTTTTTTTTTTAACAGCCTCTTTGGGAATGGTATGAAATGTTTACAAAGAAAATTTTAAACTCTTTTCTAGTTCATTCTTTATAATGCTTAATTTCATTGCTAATGAAATTAAGTTACTTTGAATGATTGCTTCGTCTTATACCTTTAAATTATTCAACAACTATTTAGTATTCCAATACTCGGAAGGAGCTTCATGTCTTGTTAGAACGTTAAACAGTGGTCTAAAATGCAAGCTTACTAGGCTTTTATAGATTATATGTCAGACATTATATCAGTTATTGTGAATTCAAGGATAAGACTAATCCTTTGAAGAATTCAGAGTCTAGTGAGGATGCTCATGTCAGCCAGGCTGACTTTGCAGTGCCACAGATGCTATGGTGCCAGTGAGCTGCAGCCTTCTCTTCCTTGGACATCAGAAGTAAAAAGTGAATGGAATTTCTTTCCTGAGAGATTAGAAGGGAAAGGGCTTTCTAATCAATGTACAGGTAGAAAGTTTGAACTAGTAGAGCATGTGAATAATTTAGAGGTAATTAAATGTGCCTGGTGTTCAGGGGCAGGCAGGGGAAGAGTAAGGGGTGTGGTGGGAAAGTAGCAGGGACCTTGCGTGCAGAGCAGCGGAGCTCCATCGCAGACAAGGATCCTTTCGGTATTTTGAGCAAGGGGATAGCATGAGGTTTATATTTTAGAAAGATTACACTTGGCACTGTTAAAGAGAGATTAGTGGGGAGGAGCCTTAAGGGTATAGAGGAGGAATTAGCAATCTATCGCAGTACTATTGGGAAGGAAGTATAGCGTGACCCTAAGGCATTGGCAGTAGGGATAGAGGAAAAGGAGTGATTGAAAAGAGATTACTGAGGTGGACTGACTGGGTTAACTGGGTTAAGTTAGATGAGGCAGGTGATGTAGAAGGAGGAGTTAAAGGCGTTTGGCAGGGAATGTAGGAGAAATACGATGGGGAGCTTTGGGAATGTAAGTGTCTTTATACCAAAGTGTGATCTCTTAACAGGATTTGTAAAAACTGTGGCATTAAAAAGAGTAACAAGGTTTTTAGTTCCTGATTGTCCATAAGTAGTGGCATCAAACTTGTTTTGAGTAAGAATTTAGATAATCAGTTAGAAATTGCACATGCTGTTCCTTTTACCTGGAACACACGTCTTAGCCACATGAGCCATAAAGAAGCCATCCGCTCTTCCCAAATCTCCTGGGTTCCTTCCTCCAAGCCGGTGGGAGTCCTTTAAATACCTCTGATACAGCACTCTATGATAAGTAGTTAATTATATTCTACTTTCCCAGCTCTCGTTATGCAGGCCCACTTAATAGATGTTATTTTCTCATCATAAGTAAAATAGTAAATAGTAATTGAATAAATTTTAATCAGTTTTATTGATACATATTCATAAAGCATGCAATGTTAGGTTATTTTAATGAACAGTTCATTGTTTTTGTAGATTTGAACAGTACGTTTAAAACTATCCTTTAATTTCATATTAAAGGCTAAAGGTGCCTCTTCATTGTTCTCTTACCTGTGGCTTTTCTTTGTTAGGTATGAACTTCAGTCCTTTATTTCCTTCTAATTTTGGAGATTTTTCTCAGAATATCTCTACACCCACTGAACAGCAGCAGCCATTAGCCCAGAATCCCTCTGGGAAAACAGAATATATGGCTTTTCCAAAACCTTTTGAAAGCAGTTCCTCTCTTGGAGCAGAGAAACAAAGGTACTTGACTGTGAACATAATCCATTTTTTGCTTAAAATTCACTCTTGTGATTACATATAATTATATGTAATTTGAAAAGGCAGGGGTGATGTTTCTGTTTGACTTGACAGTGTTTGGAATGTGAAATTGTTACATCTCAGTAGAAGCCTCTCGTGTATACACCCATGGGTAACCCTGCTGCAAGACAAGTCCAGAGTTTGTGGTCCAGCATGGACTGTGATTTGTTCTGGAGGGCCGTGCCCTGACCCACAGGCTGTCTTTCGGCTCTGATTTGGTATCTCGGGACTAGGAACTTCGCATTAACTGCTAGAGGGGAGTTGTTACTGAGTGTTGGCCCTTTATTTGATTCAACGCCCTTGATTAGATTCAGCTTCTATAGCTCATCCAAAGAGTGTTTTGAGGGACTGCTGGATTTTAAAAACAATTTTAGCCTGAGAAGTTTTATTGATATTATAATTACAAATTTTTTTCCTTGCTGTTTTTTAATGTGTTAATCTTTCCAAATACACTTTTTAGCCCAAATAGTGGTCAAGCATTTTCTAGGCACTTTTAATTTTGGATAAAATAGTGTTTTTAATGATTTTACATGTATAAATTCAGAAAATGATTTTGATAAGTAGTTGGTAAAAATATAGGTCCTTTTTATTATTTCAGAAAAAATATTTTTGAAAGGATGAAAAATTAGAGATCACCTGAGCCGAATGTTTGTCTAAAAAATTTCTGTGACTCTTTTTCCTTATCCTTTAAAAATACGTAACTGGCATTATAACTGTTTCCTTTTAACTCCAGCTCTTGGATTACCATTTTGACAATGCTTAATTGTTAAATCATAAGCCTTTTGGTTTTATCGGACTCCATTAACCAATAACTCTTAGAATTCAACTTTGTATTCACCTCTAGGAAACCTCCTCTGATTGGCCTCTCTTTGTTGACTCCTTTTCTTAGCTGTCCTAAGGATCATTTTTCATTAATAAATTTCATGTGGTTCAAATGAGTATTCTTTCATCAGAACCTAATGCAGTGTTTAGTGCACAGTTACCATTCATAAATGTGGTTGAATGAATCTTTATTACAAGTAATTAAAAGTTAATTGAATAGGGAAGTAGATGTGGCTCAAGCGATTGGGTCCCATCTGCCATATGGGAGGTCCAGGGTTCGATTCCCGGGGCCTCTTGGTGAAGGGCGGGCTGGCCCACGTGGAATGCTGACCCGTGCAAAAGGGCTGACCCGCACAGGAAAGCTGGCCCATGCAGGATGGTGCTGCAAGGGGAGACACAGCAGACCAGGGAGCTGAGGTGGCTCAAGAGATTGAGAATCTCTATCCTGCTCCGGGGGTCCCAGGTTTGGTTCCTGGTCCACTTGGAAAGAGGACAGGCAGACACAGAGGAACACACAGAGAGCAGACAGTGTAAAACAAGGGAGGGGCAGGGAACGGGATAAATGGATAAAATGAATCTTAAAAAAAAAAAAATTTTTTTTTAAGTTCATTGAATAGACTTTTCTATAAGAAGGTACCTACTTCAATATTTTCCATATTTTATATGTAGTTGACAATAAAATTATCCTGGTTCTACGTTAGGTATTTGTATCGTTTTTAGAATGGATGTGGATATCTAATGTTTTAGACCTCATATCCACCCCAAATCTTAGCCATTATAGCTTCCCTGAATTAAATGACTGGAGATAAAAGGAAGTAAGCTGAAAGAAACATCATAGTCTTGAGCAGCAAGCATTAGTAAAGTTTTCCTGTAAAAAACCAGATAGCAAATATTTTAGGCTTTGTGGACCATACACTCACTGCTGTAACCATGTTACTCTGCTATTTTAGTGGAGAAAGAACCATAGACAATATTTAAATGCACTCACACTCATTTGTTACACTTTAATAACACTTTATTTATAGGCACTGAAATTGGAATTTCATAAAATTTTCATGTGTCACAAACTATTATTTATTTTCTTTAACCATTTAAAAATTTAAGTCATTCTTAGCTCTCAGGCCATACAAAAAAACAGGCTGCAAGCTGAATTTGCTTACCCTTGTCTTGGATTTAAACCATATAGAGCAGTGTCTGCCAAATTATGTTCTTTGGAACATTTCTCCCCGTATCAAGTTACATGATAAAAAGTTTTGGCATCTTGTGCATTATATTCCCCGTATTTATAAAAGACATTTCTAAAGTGTTTCAGTATATTAAAAGCTCTGAGAAGTTCTGCAGATTTGCTTAACCTTGTTTTACTTTTTTTTTTCCCATTTGGAACATTTTGAGAATGGTTTAATAGAAAATAAAAGTGATTTAGTACATTAGCTTAAGTGGTATTATGTGCTTTATGCATATTTTTGTGAAAATATTTTATAGCTTGTTGGTGATTTATTAACTTGAATCTACTCATTAGTAAACTATAAATAATACTATGGACTTTTCAGTAAAGAGAATAATCTATAATTGTATTTCTTAAAAACTTGTTTTCAATGTAAGGAATCAAAAACAGCCTGAAGAGGTGGAAAACAGTAGGTCACCATGGTTATATGACCAAGAAGGTGAAGTAGAAAAACCATTTATCAAGACTGGATTTTCAGTGCCTATAGAGAAAACTACAAATGGTAATCGCAAAAATCAATTAGATACCAGCAGGAGAAGACACCAGTTTGATGAAGAATCATTAGAAAGTTTTAGCAGTATGCCTGATCCAGTAGATCCAACAACAGTAACTAAAACATTCAAGACAAGAAAAGCATCTGCCCAGGCCAGCTTGGCATCTAAAGATAAAACGCCTAAATCAAAGAGTAAGAAGAGGAATTCTACTCAGCTGAAAAGCAGAGTTAAAAGTATTGGTAAGTATCGAAATTGTTTGCATGTTGATTAACAAATGTTAGTTAAAACTCTAGCATGTTGATGGATTTAATGTCATTATGACTAGATGAACAGATTCTGTTCTAGACCTACTTGAACAAAGTCAAGTTCCCACTATAATTTTAATTTTTTTTAACAAAATTTATTAAATAGGCTTTTGATTTTATAAATATTTCAAAACTTAGCATTCTCTTTTGGTTTCCAAGTGCATGTAAAAGTTATATTTACACAATACTTTAGTCTTTTAAGTGTCTATATGCATTATGTCTAAAAAATAGCATTATGTCTAAAAAAAAGTATATCCCTTAATTTAAAAATATTTTATTGCTAAAAAAAAATGCTAACCATAATCTCAGACTTCAGCAAGTCATAATTGATAGAGAATCTTGCCTTGATATTGATAGTGGTTGCTAAGGGTTGTGGTGGCTGTGACGATTGCTTAAAATAAGACAACAGTGAAGTTTGCTGCATCAATTGACTCGTCCTCCATGAAAGACTTCTCTGTAGCATGCAATACTGCATGATAGCATTTTACCCACAGTAGAACTTCTTTCAAAATTGAAGTCAATCCTCTCTAAACCTGCATCTGTTTTGTCAACTAAGTTGATGTAATATTCTAAAGATTTTATTGTCGTTTCAACAATATTCACAGCATCTTCACCAGGAGTAGATTCCATCTCAAGAAACTGCTTTCTTTGCTCATTTATAAGAAGCAACTCCTCATCCATTCAAGTTCTATCATGATATTGTTGCATTCAGTCACATCTTCTCGTTCTCTGGCTGTTTCTACCACATCTGCAGTTACTTTTTCCACTGAAGTCTTGAACCCCTCAAAGCCACCCATGAGGGTTGGAATCAATTTCCTCCAAACTTCGGTTCAGGTTGCTCTTTTGGCCACGTCCCATGAATCGTGAATGCTCTTAATGGCATCTCGAGTGGTGAATCCTTTCCAGAACACTTTCAGCTCACTTTACGCAGCTCCACCAGAGGAGTCACTATCGATGGTAGATACTGCCTTATGAAATCGTCCTTTCATTTGACTGCTGGAGACCACTGTAGGGTTATTTATTGGTCTCATTTCAATATTGTCGTGTTTCAGGGAATAGAGAGGCCCAAGAAGAGGGAGAGAGATGGAGAACGCCAGACAGTGGAACAGTCAGAAGACACATTTATCCATTTAAGTTCGTGGTCTTAAATGGGTTCAGCTCATGGTGCCCCAAATCAATGAAAATAGTAACATCAAAGATCACCTTAACATATTTAGTAATAATGAACAAGTTTGAAATATTACAAGAATTCCCAAATTGTGATGCAAAGACATGAAGGGAGCACTGGATGTTGGAAAAATGGTGCCGATAGACTTGCTTGACCCAGGGTTTCCATAAACCTTCAATTTGTCTGTGATCTACAGTGTGTGGTTATCATATAGATGAAGCCCCTTTTAAAACAGGCTTGCTTTCAGTACTTCTGTAACTAAACTCTTGTTAATAGGGTAAAAAATTAACCCATATTTTATTGAATCTTGCCACTGAGGTTTTGTTTTGTTTTTATCTTTTTTAAATTTATTTTTTAATTGCCATCGAGTTTTAAAACAAAGTTCTCTTTATAGTGTTAACTGCATACCACCTTTTTAATGGGTTTTCTGTGATTTTTGAAGATTTCCTGAATTATAGCACTAGGTTAAAAATAGTCTTATTAGTTAAAATCTGGAATATTATAGCTAAAGGATGCGTCTTTAAGTTTGCAAAGGATACTTTTTGTCTGTGGCCTTGAGAGAGGTTCTTGGTTCCAGGAGATAGTATTTGATGCTTGAGAACAAAGTATTCTAGGTTTGTAATCAGAAAAGTTTGAAAAATCATTTCACACTGCCAGATCATTCTCTTGGAAGCTTACTATATATAAGAATACATTAAAGATCCTGGGAAATCTCATAGTTTAAAAACTAAACTTCTGAACTTTGACAATATTTTTTTTTTAAGATTTATTTTATTTATCTCTCTCCCCTTCCCCCCTTCCCCCAGTTGTCTGTTCTCTGTGTCTTTTTGCTGCATCTTCTTTGTCTGCTTCTGTTGTTGTCAGCGGCACGGGAATCTTGTGTTTCTTTTTGCTGCGTCATCTTGTTGTGTCAGCTCTCCGTGTGTGCAATACCATTCCTGGGCAGGCTGTACTTTCTTTCCTGCTGGGCGGCTCTCCTTATGGGGTGCATTCCTTGCACATGGGGCTTCCCTATGCAGGGGACACCCCTGCATGGGACGGCACTCCTTACATGCATCAGCACTGCGCATGGGCCAGCTCCACACGGGTCAAGGAGGCCCGGGGTTTGAACTATGTGGTAGGCAGACACCCTAACCACTGGGCCAAGTCTGCCGCCCTGAATTTTGACAGTATTGATTCTAGCCCTTTTTTTTTTTGATTAATGGAACACTTCAAAAATCTGATGAAAGCAATAGATGTAAAAGAAAATTGGATGCATTTTTTTTTTCAATAATCCACGTACCTTTGAAGTCCTTGGCTCTCATGCCTTATAAGGCTCATATGAAGAATCTCATTTGAGCATTAAACAATTAACATATTTGAGCAGGCATGACATTTTTCTTATTACACACATTATTATCCTTGAAATAATTTTCTGGTAATAAAGGTTTGGGTGGAGCTGCTTTATTTACTATATTAATCAGTGGTCTGAAGCCGTTAAGATGAAGGAAAATACACCTACTTTGCTTTTTCAAAGATCACCCAGGGTTCCACCACAGAACACTTAAGTAATTAATGACCTGGTTGTTTTGTTTTGTTTTGTTACTGCTGCCTGTACTCTGTAGCTCATGATTTGGTGTACTTTTCCACAAACCATCCTGTTATTAACTCTGCATATTAGTACGGTGTATTATAGTTCATGAGAGAGTGTTCTCATATTTGTAGTGTTAACCACAGTCCATCCTCCACCATAGGGTTCAGTGTTTATATGGTCCCCTGCCTTGTACAGTCCATCCAAAGTGCACACTCAGTGGTCTCAGTTCCATCACAGAGTTGTGCTGTCATAAGCTCAGTCCATTTCAGAAAGTTTTCATTACTCCAAAAGGAAAAATCCCGTAACCCCTTATACCCACCCCATTAGTGACCATGAGCACTGATAGAGTACCTTTTTTGCCACTGCTGTAAAAATACTACAGTATCGCTGTTATCTATAGTCTATATATTACATTAGTTGTATTTTTGCCATGTATTTCCATATTCTTAATACCTTCTAATAGAGGAACATTCTTAAACTGTCTTATTAGCTACAATCCTCATCCACTGTAGAAATCACTGTTATATAGTCCCTAGATTACCCTTTAGCTTACTTTTGATTGACATTAACCTCCCTAGTTGACCCTTTTCAGCCACAATCACATTCATAAATAGGCAATGTTAATTATACTCACCATAATGTGTTACCATCACCTCTAACACATTGACAGTTTCCCTTATTAAACATTCTACATACATTCAGCATTGGCTTCCCCTTCACAACCCATGTTCTGTCTTCTGGTAATCTATACTCTAGAGTTTGTTTACTCATTATATATATTTTATATGATGAGACCATACATTATTTGTCCTGTATGTCTGGCTTATTTGACTCAATATAATGTCCTCAAAGTTCATCCATGTTTTCATGTGCCTCCCAAGTTCATTTCTTCTTATAGCTGAATTGTATTCCACTGTATGTCTATACCACATTTTGTTATTTCATTCATCAGCTGATGGACACTGAGGTTGTCTTCCAGCAATTGTGAATAATGCCGCTATGAACATCAGTGTGCAAATGTCTCTGTGTCCTCACTTTCATTCCG
Organism: Dasypus novemcinctus; assembly: GCF_030445035.2. Lineage (NCBI taxonomy): Eukaryota > Metazoa > Chordata > Mammalia > Cingulata > Dasypodidae > Dasypus > Dasypus novemcinctus. The sequence goes on along the minus strand of NC_080701.1, from coordinate 4,897,876 downwards.
CTCAATATATTGCTAGTAACAGAATTGCCAGATCATAATGGCAGTTCTATAGTTAGCTTCCTGAGGAACCACCAAGCTGTGTTTCACAATAGGTTGCACAATTCTTCACGCCCACCAGCAGTGAAGAAGTTTTCCTGTTTCTCCACATCCTCTCCAGCCTTTTGGCCATTTTTATTTCTTTTTTGGAAAAATTTCTGTTCAAGTCTTTTGCCCATTTTTAATTGGCCTGCTTGTTGTTTTATCATTGAGATGTATGGCCTCTTTATGTAACATGGAGATTAAACCCTTATTGGATATGTGGTCTGAAACCGTTCAGGTGAATGAAAATAATATTGTTTTGCTTTTTCCGAGGTCACATGCTAGGTACCTCCTGAGAACACTTAAGTTGATACTGACCATTTTGAGGGCAGCCCTTTAGGAAGCTCATAGTGCCTTATCCTTGCAGAAATGCTTTTGGTTGTGTGAATAAATAAGTAAAGCTACCATTTTTTATCCCAGCATTCTTTCATTCAACTAGTTAGTTTAAGCATGCTGGAGCACTACTTCTTAAGCTTTTAATGTTCATGAAAATCTCCTTGGGAAACTTTATGAACTGCAGGATCTGACTCAGTAGGTCTGAGGAGGGATCTGAGAGTCTGCATTTCTAACATGTTTTGCCAGTCATGCTCTGTGGACTCCCATGTACTCTGAGTAGCCAGGTCTTAGAGGACCCTTAGCAATTTATGAGGCATGACTACCTAAGCCTAGAAATACGTGTTTTGTATTTGTTGAAACTCCTTTATTCTGGATAATTACTATTTCATATATGCTTCAAGGCCAAGACTGACATTCTGATCTTCTGTCATGTTTAAGAGTAAAAGTAATAAATAAAAATAAAATTGAGTATAAAAATAGCTGCCAAAAACATATTAACATTTGTTCAACAGGAATTCAAGACCATCCATTGTGTCTGTCAGTTAGTGAGAGCCTCACTTAGGGCACACACACACATAGAAGACGTGGTAGCAGAGTCCAACTAACACGTAGCAAGATCAGATGAGTCAGCTCGATCCTTGCTCTTCAGCCGTCACACGGAGCATTGGCGTTACCTGGGTGCTTACTAGACATGCAGGCTCTTGAGCCCTACCCTGTACCAGTGGAAGCAGTGTGCATTTAAACAGGATTCCAGATGTTTTGAGAGGAAGGTATGCATACTAAAGTCTGAGAAGCGCTGAATTAGCCTACTAGTTTATTTTACTTTTGTGGAATAGGAATTGCCAAATTTCTTTTAAAGGGGGACTTTTACTCTGACTTAAAGGAAATGGTAAATGGAAGTGGGTGGAGAGATGGTTGCAAAGCATTCGAATTTGTAGAAACAGTAAGAAGTGTATAGTTGAGAAGCAAGAAGAAAGGATAAGAATAGTGGAAGCAAGCAGGATATAGTGAATGGCATAACAGGACTTACATTGCTATCTTGAGAGCCGTAGTATAGCCAGTTAAACTGTCCCAAACTTAATAGACTGAATTGTTTATATTTAACTTTTAAGTTTCCATCATGGTAATGTATTTTACTCTTTAGAGGGTCTTCATATGTATACACCTATTGCTGCATGTGAGGTAAGGTTTTACAGCTTATGTATTAACCATCTTTTAAAACTTAGTTCAGATTTAGACCTTACGAGTTGTGTGATTCTTGCCTTGCTGAGTTTTTCAGTTTTCAGAGCTATAATTTGATATGTTAACACTGTACCAGGCCCATTCTCACTTTTGCTATTAGACGGGAGGAGTAGGAGCATGTTATCTAGATCCTCCTCATTCTTTTATTGAGAAATTAAATGGAGGAGTGAATGCATTGACTCTGGGCCCTAACCTTCCGTAATCATCCTCCCACCCTCTGCCCTGCCGGTGTCGTTCACTCGCAAAGATTGATACGAAATGGATGTCGAGCAGAAAGCAGAGCAAGACCTGACACAGCTTAGGCAGTGAAGAAACAGTGAGCCCATTTTAGATTCCGACAGTTTATTACTTAGAAGGAAGAGTAGCCAAGGTGCCAGCCCACACACTGATAGGACAGCACTGAAGCAAAAGGGACCCAATGGCAGTTGCAACCCTGATGGTGATATGCCTGTTGCTGAGGAGCCAATGCTGCGCTGCAGCTAAGGAGTTGTGCCCTGAGGGGTTGAAGCAGAAGGGCGTTGTGCTTCGCCAACCTGGGAGGAGAGGAGAAACAATCTCTCAGTAGCCTCCCAGAGGACATAGGGAGACAAATGGGGAATGGCCACCTTGCACCTCATCCCAAGCCTCCCATGCACTCTTTCTGGGAGGATCGTAAGGCCTTCTGCCAAGACTTAGATCAGCTGTGGCTCGAGCCTCGCTTTAGATAAGGGTGCCGAGCTGTTCCCCTGCAAGGTGGGCACAGCTAGAAGTACTGTTTCTTCCAACTGTGCCAGCCGCTTAGGTTGAAGAAACAGAATGGGGGTCAGGGAGAGAGTAGTGCCATGGAGCAGGAGCTAACACCCCTGGTCAGAGCAACCGTCATGTGCTGCTGTGGCTGTCATTAACCCGCTGGGCTAGCCTTCCTCGATTCTGCTTCCCACCCTGGAAGAATACTTCTAGAGCTCCCGAAAGATGCAGTGCAGCCAGACATCAGTACCTGAGCTTTGGAGATCCAGCCCTTGCTTTTAATTTGGGACACAAATTTAAAATCATAGTTTTTCTCTTTTCACAGCATCTTTATACTTACATCATGCTTCTCCTCATACTTAAGCTCTTTCGGAAGGTGACTCTATAAGTATTTTTTTTGTGTAAAAAAAGGGATTGAACCCAAGATCTCATACATGGGAAGCAGGTGCTCAGCCAATGAGCTACAACTACTCCTGTTATGCCTTTTTGAAGTGCCTATTTGGGTACTGCAAAGAGCATTTTGTGCATGACACATACCTATATTTTTATTTTAGTTCATTCAGTCAGTTGATATGGGAACAAGAGTCAAAAACTATTCACAGCTTTGTGTGTTATTAATTAAATGGGCATTTTACATATTTAGCAGTTGTATCTTTGATTAGACAATTAGTAATCAGGGAGGATCCTTTTCTAGTATATTTCGCGCATAATGGATGAAAGTGGCAAGACTTGAGACTGAGAGATACATGAAGAAACAAGGAGCCTAAATTTAAGATGATGAAGTTCTAACTTTCTTGATGGCCTTAGAAATAGAAAGAAAGGGTTGGTTCTAGATAGGATATCTCAGAGAATAAATTGACAGTATCTGGAGAACTTATTTGTTGTGAAGTAATTAGAGATCTAAAATAATTGTAAAGTGGTGAAGTGTTAGACCAAGTAGGATTAAGGAAAGATGTCTGTCTATACAGGGATTCATGCAGCTCTCATTTATCAACGCCAACTACTTGTTCTGAGCAAAGCAGCCATCATGATCTGGGTGTTGTCGGCAGCAAGGCTTTAGGATCTGCTGACTTTCAGCACCTGCCTTTTCCAGACTTTTGCCTGCCCCTTCAACGTTCTGGTGGGCAGGGGGGCTGCTGAGCATGTAGGTGACATCTCCCTCACTCGGCAACTAGGAGAACATGAAGTGACCTTTGCAGCTGAAGAGGCTGAGACGTAGAGAGGCTTCCTCTTACTGTCTCGATGGGAGACTGACCCATTGCCGGGCAGAACATCGCTTGTAGGTAGTGAAGCTTGTCAGCGCTCTCAGCGAGCCGGCTGGGCCAGGGATATAAAAGGACACAGAAGCAGACCCCTCAGGCAGGCCAGTCCTGGTAGAACGAAATGCATAGCTGGGGCCAAGTAATGAGGAGCACTTAGCAGATCGAATTACAACATACTCTTTAGAACAAAAAAAAATGACTTTCACAGCCAATGTCTAAGATGATTTGACAAAAGAGGACAGAAAATAGTCCCAAATTAGTGCTCTAGAAAATCAAAGGGAAGAAATTTCTCCTTTTACAGAGCAAAAAATTGGAAGAGACAAAATCTAGAGGAAAAAATTAGAAGTTTAAGGACAAATCCTGTAGATCTGATATACAGGGAATTCCAGAAGAGGAAAAAAACAGGTGGAGGAGAGGCAGTAGTGAAATAAATATTGAAGGAGAGTCTATGGCTGAAAAAAGGCTTGAAACAGCCAGGAGTTGCGTAGGTGTTGTCCAGCTAGAAGTGAAGGGGAGAAGAAACCCACAGACCTGTGTATGTTGTTAAGCCGCTGGATTCCAGGAGAAAAGTAAAAATCTCATAGGCTTCCAGACCAAAAGTGCAATTTACGTACAAAGAAAATGAGCTAAGCTGACATCAGATAATGTTTACAGTGTAGAGGAAAATGCAATAACATCCATAAATGTGAGAAAAGGACTGTAATTCCTGACCCTTTGCTCAGTCTAGATGCCCTTAATTATCAGATGGAAAGTGGATACTGATGTGTCCTTTCTGTGTGTCACTTTCTCAGGAAGGTGACAGAAGCAAGATAAGATGCGTAATAGAGATCTTTACGTAGGGGAGATGGAGAGAAGGGGTAACAGTGCAATAAGGAAAATAATGGTATAAATTCCAAAGTAAAAATAAAATACTAGCAAACTGGATGTACCAGTGTATCAAGCGGATCATAGACTACTGTCGGTAGAATTTATTACAGAAAGGTAGTCATGGTCCAGTATCAGGAATCTGTTAACATAATTTATTTTATCAACAAATTAAAATACACAAGCCATATAACTATAGAAGTATTAGATAACAGTTGAAGTCATTCCTAATGCAAATCCTAGGTAAAATGGGTATATGACAATTATTTAAATATAATGAGGGCAGCCGGTGCTCAATCACAAATGCCATTGCAAATAATGATACTTTAAAGACATTTCTGTTAAAATTAGAAGCAAAACAGGGACCACATCATCATTGCTTAGCATTGTTTGGGAAGCATTATGATAGGAAATTAATAAATAATGGAAAAGGAGAAAAAATTTATTTTTTTCTAATGATAACTTGTATACTAAGAGAATCCAAGACATACTGGAAAATAGCTAATAGAATTAACAGGGTAAGTTGGTAAAGTAGCTGGTCATAAAACGTACAAATATTTTTCTCTATTATAGTAATAACCAGTAGAAATATAAGTGGAAATTTTCTCAGGGGGGTGAATAGGGGGAACTTCTGGAGTAAATTTAACAAGGAAAGTACAGGATCTATAGAAAGAAATCTATAGACTATTTTTTAATTAACAAGATTGAACAAATGTAGGAACATTAGCCGTGTTCTTGGATGGAAATGCATAAGATGATTGTCCTTGTCTAAATGAATGTATACCTTTAATATGATTCCTTTTAGAATCCCCATAGGTAACTTGTTTTTGAAATTGGCAAAAAAAAGCCACAAAGCTTATAGAGTGATAGTGTCCGGGAATAGCCTAGAAAGGAAGAGTTGCTGGGTAGGAGTTACCCCAGCACGTGGTTAAAAATACTGTTAAAGGTATTTTTAAAAGAAGACGTGAAAATGGCATTGAAATAGATAAGTTGAACAGACAATATGCTGAGAAATAAATTCCGGTACGTGGGAATTTAATATATTGACCAAGGTTGCATTTTGATTCAGTGGGGAAAGAGTAGTTTACTTAGGTACAACCAACTCTCCATGTGGAACAAAATTAAGTTGAATTCCTGTCTTGTACTATATACCAAAATAAATGTTTTTAAAAATGTCAGAACTTGGAAGGAAAATTTAGTAGACTGTATGCATAACCCATGGGTGGGTAAGATCTTTTAAACCAAGACATGTCACACGAAAGGTATAAAGAGAAAAGGAGACATGTTTATTTAATTCCCATTACTCTTTTTTCTATTATGGATATTCTATATAGATTATGATTCTTTCTTATGTTCTAATACTGAAAAATTGTTAACTTGGAGTCTAGTAAGGAATTTGAATTATATAAGGTCTGCCATATAGTTTGAGTTGGGACATATACATTAAGAGGGACATCAAAGGACAAAGAGTTATCAAAATTTATTGCTGTTTTCTGTGCTTCTAAAGGTTAGTGCAAAGAGAGTCAAGATTTATTACTTTCCGTTTTATATTATACTTACAGTAGGCCTTCCATAGCATTATAAATCAAATCACCTGTACTGTTTCACTATGGAAAACAGTTGCACTTTCAGCTTGAGGTAGTTGCAACTGATAACAGTTGTCACTTTTTTTACTCAAGGGTATGAAAGTGCCAGTATGTCTAGCACATGTGAACCTTGCAAAAATAGGAACAGACATTCAGCCCTGACTGAAGAGCCTGTTCAAGCAAAAGTATTCAGCAGAAAGAACCATGAGCAGCTGGAAAAAGTCATAAAATGTAGTAGGTCTACAGAAATATCTTCAGGTATGTTCTTTTTAAATTTGCTTTAATGTAAGGAGGCATCTGAGACTTGAAAAGCTACATTAAAACAAGTTTTTAAATTGGTCTATTTTTGTGTTACATGCAGGGTTTTACAGTAGTTACTACAGTATTTCTTGATATCAAGAAATGTAAACTAGAAGTGTCTTGTGTATTTGGGGGGATTTGATACTAGTTTTTGGCACATTTTAAGGAAATTCTTTCTAAACAAAGAATAGTTGACATTAATTTGGAACTACTGAAAATTCTGTATATCTTACTGAATAAGAATCAGGTATAAAATTGTATCACTGCCCTTTGCTTTCACCTTTGCTTTCATGGGACCTTCAGGCTAAAGTTCGAGTACCTTATATATGGCCCTTGAGAATTTGCCTCTCTAGACTTGTGTCTCACCACCTCCCACAGTGAACCTCTACTCTTTCAGTGGCACTGACTGTTCCCACAGCCATCATGCCGTTTCTCATTCTCACAGTTGCCTCTTCTGCCTCCAGTCCTGTATACCCTTTGCAAGCTCTTTTCTGTGATGGACCCTTACACAAGGTCTTAAATCTGGCATGCTAAAATTGCTCCTAATCCCTTTCCCCTCTTCGTTGGCGTAAAACCTCTTTTGTTGCCCATATCACATTGTGTAGTTATATCACTTACCTGATTAGTGCAGTCACCCTTTCGAGTCCCTGGACAGCAGGTACTGCCTTTTCATACTTTTGTCTTCAGTGCCCACATAATTCCTGATGTGGTTAGGCTCTCAGTTGGCTAATTGTTGAACAAATGGAATCGTATGTATTTGCCAGTGTCTTACTTTAAGTATGTGTAATTTCCTGGTTTACAGAGAATAAGTACATCTCAAAATTTGGAGAGAGGGACAGTAAATAAATTCTCAGATGATTTCAGTTGTCAGTTAGATCCTTGGTGAAAATGAGAATAGTACTACCATTTTGTATCATGCTTTATAAATTACCCACACTTCTTGTCTGAGCCTCACAACACTGTGAGTTGGTTCATTTACATTTTGCAGATGAGAAAACAATCAGAGAGGATTTCTGATTTTGACACTATGATTCCAACTGTTTAAACACCAATTGGAATGGAAAAAGACAGGAAGAAAGGCATCACAGTGTTATAGCGTTTTTTGTTTTTTTTTTTCTGTTATCATCCTTAAACTTTTCTATGTTTTTAAAAACCTTTGTAATGAATATATATTACTTTTGAAGTCATAAAAGAAATAGATTTGTCTGTACCTTGAAATTATTTCCTCAAGGTCATATTGTTAGGAAATAATGGTAGAGATGAACTTTGACTCCTGGTCTCCTCCTAAGTCCTGGGTCATTTGGCAAAAATACCAATTCTGTTGTCCCAACCCTAGAATTTTACCAAAGTTTTATAATTTTCATTTCTTTTCTCTGTCTTTACCAAATAATCATATCTTCAAAGACCAAATAGTTGTGTGGGGATTGGAAAAGGGCATTATATTGAAAGGTTTAATAAATTGGATATCAATTTATCAATTACCAAGTAGCTGATAGTTGGCCACAGTACTTCAGATTTTATTACTGTCACTTGGAAAAATGTAGTAGTTGAATTTTGGTGAATTATGAAGTGTTTCAATTGTGTAAATTTACTCTGCTGTGTATTTACATCTTTACGTTCTAAAAAGATTTATTTTTAAACTATTGCCCTAAACTTGTTTATAGCATGTAAAAGCAGTTTTTATTACTCTACCTGTCATATTTGACTCTTAGAGTGTGGTATCTCTGACTGATAGTCTTGGATTATACAGTCCTCTTCTCCCTTGGGAGTGGTGAGAGGCTCACCTTGATGTGTGTGCTCGCAAGCGTGGATGGTAGTAGACACTAGTTATGATGGTCATCACTGGCCATGTTGAGATGTTTCCAGCAAACCTGGAAATTTCCTTGGTGAGATTATTTTTAAATAGCACAACCCATACTTCATAATAGAAGTTCAGACAAACATACATATTTTTTAATTTGCTTATTTTTTTCACCCACTGATTCATATTATAGATCCTTTCTTTTCTCATACACATTTTATGTTCATCCTTGTCTGCCCTTTCCTGCAGAACATGCTAGGAGAATACTACAGCAGTCTAACAGAAATGCATGCATTGAAGCGCCAGGTAACAATCTGCTTAGTTTTGGTGTCCATTTTTTGTTAATTTTTTCCCCGATTTTTTTTTTCTCTGATTCTTTTTTTTAGATTTAGCTTAATGTTTGTATGTTATTATTTGACTATTATAAAAATGAAAGAGAATTCGTACTCATAAAAATCTGAGACCTTACATTTATAATTCTTTCCTTGGTAAAATTGTTTTCATTTTTTATTAGTGCATGTAACATAGCCAACACTTTTGGATGTTAAAAGGAACCTTTTTATGATTTAATGTTTGATTTGAAGTTATTTTGAATTTCTTAAATGCTTATAATTCAAAGCATTAACGTTTTAAAAAATAAAATGTAGCTGTTTTTACTCCTGGCTGTGATCTATGGTGCTAATTACTGTACATGATTTGTGTTATAGTTGCTTATTTTTCATTACTGACCAGCATCAATAAATACATCATCAAACAAAAACACCTATGACATGCAAAGATGAAGATCATGGAAAATTACAAAGATTCCGGAGCACTCCTTTTGTTTTTAACCTATTGTCATTAATTATGGTTCTTTTTGATTTAAAATTGTAAAGTTCTTTAACACTTCCTGAAGTTATACATGAGTGAGAAATAAAAGGCTGTTATGAAACTTGAGGGGAATCTAAAGAGGTAAAATTAGGGTCCAGATCTAACAAAGCTGACTGTATCCAGTGGCACTTCCAAAAGAAAGAACTCTGAAACTAGAGAGGGTAAAAGCAAGATTGGATCAGAGAGACCTGGCTGACGTCAGGGATTTTCTGACCTCAGTGTATGTATTTTAATCCGTGAGAAGAAAGTAGTATAAACTTTTTACTTCTTGACCTTTGGAGGGAAGAAGTAAGCACATGTTTTGCATAGTTTATTATTTGGGAATAATTTAATCCTTTAATAATATATAATTTCGAGTGATAATTTTATCACATATAAAGGTAATTTAAATGTCATTAAAATATGCTCTGGGGAGCCAGTGTAGCTCAGTGGTTGATCTCCTGCTTCCCATATACAAGGTCCTGGGTTCAATCCCCAGTACTTCCTAAGGAAAAAAAAATTACACACACACACACATACACATGCACGCCCTGGCCTTATAGTTTTGAAATAATAAACATCTTCACAATCAAACAGCTGTGAACAAACTACAACATAGTAGGATAAATTTAAAGTTTATACGTCACATCATATCTCCTTGTCTAGATTTTTTCCTTTAACTAGAGATTTCCTACAGAGATAGTTTTGGTTCCTGTTTATAGTAAATATTTTTATAATAATATGTCACACTGGACACTAAGAAAACTTTAGTATATTACTTTATTTTATACTCATAACTCACTGAGGCAAAATACAGAAGTTGTATATTTATTGTCATTATTTTATACTTTTGGAAAATGAGACCTTATTAAATTGCTTTCCCGATTTGTATAAAGTTTTTCCATTAGAGCACATACCTTTCTCATTTTATCATCCTCACAAAAAGTGAATTAAATTTTGATTTTCACATACTTGTTTGAAAGCATATTGTATTAAAATACACATTTTTAATTCCCTTTCTTAGAATCTTGTCACTGATTTTTTCTTTTTAGTAAAGTTGTAAACACAAAACAATCATGCACAATGTACAGAATTACCAAATAACACCCCTCCACCAACACATTACATTTTTGTGGAACATTTGTAACAGATTATTGTCACTGATTTTTGTGGAACATGATATTTAACTGGCTACTTATAGTTTTAATATTACTCTAGAAAATTTAAAGCATTCAATAGCTAGAAGAGCCACTTGGAGATTTTTTTATTTTTTGTCATAGAGAACTCAAAATGGGAACAGTTCTAATTTATACTCTTTAAAAAGAAAAAAAAAATCAAAGGTATGACTATATACCTTTAAGGGTGCTTACTCTGTGTTACTATCAGATACATATAGCAGAATTATATTAATACCCAAATAATAGAGTTAGACCTAAAGTCTGTGAAGCTCAAAACTTCAGTTGTATCTTGCCTGCTCCAGATTATACTGCATATGTAAATAAGATACTGTAGGGAAATTGACCTGTTGTTTTATAGTTACAAATTCAGTTTTTCATCAGCATAGCACTTAATTTTCTGTATGACAGATGGGATTCGAGAATTAATAAATCTAACTGGAGAGATCTTAAATAGTAGCTTTCATAGGCAGCTTTCAGTTCTCAACATTAACAAAGTAGACAATTTCTGTTCTGTAATGAGGTTCATATTAGAAAAAAATTACTTTCGCTTATTTCATTCAGATGCTGAAATAATACCATTGATTTTTCCTTTGAAATATATAAAATGTTACAAATATTTTTGATAAGGCATAAGTATTTTCTAAGTAATGCTAGATAATTCATAAATTTAAATCTTAATTTTCAGATTCTTTTTTCTAGTTTAAAAGTCCTGAAATAGAGGTAGATGCATTCTGATTTTTAAATAATTGAAACTGTGATTCATGATGCAGTTAATAGGTAGTATCATTAAGGTATTTCATCACTATTGATTTTCTGATCTTTTATATCTTCCAGAAACTGGGAGTGATTTTTCCATGTTTGAAGCTTTGCGGGATACTATTTATTCTGAAGTAGCAACTTTAATTTCACAAAATGAATCTCGTCCACATTTTCTGATTGAGCTCTTCCATGAGCTTCAGCTACTGAACACAGACTACTTGAGGCAGAGGGCTCTGTATGCGCTGCAGGTATCTGGACCTTACCTGTATTTCCTCCCTGTTACTGCCTTTGTGCATGAATATATCTCTGTACTTCTTAGGTTGTAGCATGTCCCTCCTTCAGATATGCTTTGGTATTTCTGTGTGCTCTTTTGCCATTTTATTTAAAGTTCCTCGTAAAGCTTTAGTAACTTTTAGGTAGAGTTTTTTTTTCTAAACAGTTCTTCACAGTTTTGTTTTTAATGTTACTTTTCCTCACAATTACCCTGTGAGGCAAGGAGTATGATATTGGTGCTTCTATCTGCTTCTACTTTGAAATGTATAACGTAAATTTGTGATTATGCAATTATGTTTTAAATAAATGACTATCTTATTTCCTTATTTAGGACATAGTATCCAGGCATATTTCTGAGAGCCATGAAAAAGAAGGGGAAAACGTGAAGTCAGTGAATTCTGGTACTTGGATAGCATCAAACTCAGAACTTACTCCCAGTGAAAGCCTGGCTACTACTGATGATGTAAGCTGGTAAATTAGAGAAATGTAGGCATAATTTTGGTATGCAGTAAACAAAAGTTAAATAGGCTGATGTGAAATTGTGAGGACATCTGGTCTGTTTGGTTTTTGGCTTTTTTATAAAAAACTCCAGAAGGATGTATAGTGCATTATTTTGAAGTGAGGTATAAAACTCAATCAAAATATGGCAACAAACATCAAAAATTATGTATAAATGATAGATAATGTGGTCTAAAATTAATCACATTTATATCCCCATTGCCCAAGATAGGAACTGGCTCATAACACACATTTAATAAGTATTTGTTGTGTTCTTTAGGGGTATTTAGTAAACCAGATAGTAATCAAATCATGCTAAGGCTCCTTGAATAAATAAATACAAGATAAATTGAGTCTTTGGATACAAGAGAAACCTAGATAAAGTCATCCAGGGGGGAGGAGGAAGTTATTTAATCTACTTCAGTTGATGATGATAATTTCGAATACAATATAAAGGATATCTAGAGATGGAAAAAAGTAGTGAGGAAAATGGTATGATTCATTAAGCTGTGTCTTCCTTCAGTTCAGTCAGGGATTACATTTTTTTACCTTTAAGGTCCTAGCTCCCCTTAGCGCTCAGTATTCAGTTGGATGAATGAATACATGACAAAACTACCAGGAAATTTAAGGTATAACGTTCTAGATGTTTAGAACTCACTATTTAAAAGACCCGGGGGCAAGGTGTGTGAGGCTGTGGTTTTAGTGTGAAAGTTTATATGTGGTCCTGGGAGAGAAAATATGTTCATCTTTTGACTCCACCTCTATCACCTAGAGAACGCAGATAATCCATGGGAAAGAATGCCGTAATTGATTAACAGGTATCTGCTACAGGTGAAAAGTTGGAAGCATTTGTGACAGTGTGTCTGCCCACTGTTGAAATGCTCATAATATAAGTGTTTTTTTAATAGATAGTTGCTTTAATATGTTTTTTTACTTTACTGGTGGTTTGAGGTTTTTTTAAAACCACACTTTTATCATTTTGTCTCTTCAACCATAGAAATTTCCTTTCAACTAAAGAGTTCTTCCCCTATCTTTAATGTCTATCTTTTTTTTTTTTTGATAACTTTAATGTCTACCCATGTCCAAAACATTTCTTCCCCAAGTAATCTTTCTTGCTTAGAAGCTTTCTCTAACAAGTTTCCAACTCATATACTCTGAACATAAATCTGTCTAAAAATTAAATGATTTTGATTGAATTTACAATATTGAATATAAATTAATGTAATTAGTAATTAGCTGTTTTTGAAAGTTACTAAAACTAATTGAAAATTGTATCCTCACTTTTATGGGAAATGGAAAGTGGTCCAGCCATATGCATAAAACATAGGATCTTGAGGTTTATAATGCAATCAAGTATCCCACTGAGAGAGTCTTGGCTCTTAGAAATGTTCTTCAGTAATTTCATATTTTTAACCCTACTGTCTCCCCTTTAATCCATATTTTAGATAAGCAGCATTATTTCTACTTATTTTAAAAGATTTGAGCACATTGGTTTGTACCATTAATGGCAGATTTGGAAAATTTAAGATGACATTAACCTGAGAAGCTTTTAAAATTGAATAAAATTTAAAGATGCTAAATGACCTGATAAGTAGGATCTTGGCATAAATAACTAAATTGGTTCTTTTTTTTTTTTTTTTTTTTTAAGGAGGTACCAGGGATTGAACCCAGGACCTCATTTGTAAGACAACTCAGTAAGAAATGGGCGAAAGAGATTTAAACAGGCACCTCATGAAAGAAATGTACAAATGAAAAAGTACTCAGGGAAATAAAAATTAAAACAGCATGCGGGGGATCGGCTGCCATGCAGGAGCCGTACCAGCAGGGCCCACAGCTCTGGACTTGGGCACCCTGGCCATCCTGGCCACCATGAGGGGAGGCACCACCACCTCAGACCCACGGGATCCCCGGGATGGCTAGGGGCGCCACCTGCAGCCCTGATGCCACCTGCTAGGGGCTGATCCCGCCTCAGGGAGTGAGCTGTCTGGGCCATGCACAGCAATGTCATGTGCACTGTGCGTGCCTGTGGCAAGATCTTGCCCAACAGCCCTGCGCTCAACATGCACCTGGTCAAGAGCCACCGACTGCCTTCAACACGAAAAGATTTGAAAACTGCACTGCATTCTACTGTTGTCCAATTGAAGGGTGTCCTAGAGGCCCTGATGTGCCATTTTCTCAATTCTCTCGTAAAAGAGCACTTTACGAAAATGCTCGTGAATAAAAGCATAAATGTAGTAAGTACAGCAGTTCACATGGTACCAATTGAGACTTGAAAAGACATGGGAGCACTGTGGCAAGACCTTTCAGTGTGTCTGAAGCTGTCCTCACACGGGCAGAAATGCTGTGCAGTCTCACATCTGCTGAACTGGCCATGAGATCCCTGCTGAATACAGTGATCCACCAAGTAAGAAAAGGAAAATGGAGAACCCTGTGAACAACCAGAAGTTGTTAAAAAATGCCATGATATTGCCCATCAAAAACCAACCCCTAGACACTCAAGAAGGAGAAACATCAGAAATAGCTTCCTTTGAAGATTCTCACAGCTATACTGCCAGAAAACGAACTCTTAAAACAGCTCCAGGGTATCCAGGGAAGTTGCTTTGACCAAAGCCCAGGGTAGCTTTGGTTACGCTGCCTTTCATGCAGCTCTCTCCTATGCCTGTCTTTGTGCCTGTGGCAGACTCCTGGGTCCAGCCTTTGGTTGTCAGAGTCGAGCATTAGGGCTCAGCCATGGGCGCCATCCACCTGCTTCCCTTGTCCATGGGAGCCCTGATCCTCGGCCTAATGCAGAGGCTTGCACTCTTCAGGAGAGCCTACCTCTCTCAAAGACTGTGAATCCCTTTGCTGATGAGCCAGTTAGTGCAGGTATTCATTCAGGTGAGCTTGGGTAAAAGTCCACCTACTGCTTGACAGCATCTAGGGAACATGTGTCAGAAGAGCCGCATGTCTTGGCGTGCAGACAGGGCTTCTTACACCCCACAGAGCTTTATGCCTTCCCACAGTGGAGATGCCTCTCTCCCCTTGTGCTCAAACTGACGTGATGTTTGGTTCTCAAGTTTCGCTTCCTGTTAGTGTTCACACTCAGACATTGTTGCCTGATTCTAAAGTAACTTCACCTGGAACTGCTCAGACTGATGCTTTTTCAGATGCTTGTTTCCAGTCAGGTGGGATCTCCAGAGAAACTCAAACCTGTGGAGTGCAAAGTTCCACAGATGGACTAAGTGGTGATGTATGGAGTCATTTTTGGGAATGTCTGTTCATCTTAGAGGGTTTCTACAGACAATAAAAGAAGCAATTTGGTAACAAAGACTGTAACTCATGGTTTGTTACCTCAGAACTACCCTAAGACTTAACCAAGATGTTGAGAAATCTGCACCAATTATGAACTTCAGTGAACAGAATAGTATACTTCCATCTCAAAACATGAATAATCAGAACCAAACCATAAATTTATTAAACAATTTCGAAAACATCTTGTCAAGTAACCTACTAGGCCACACATTGGATAATTGCAGTCTTTTGTCTGACACAAACATTGGACCGGACCAAACACACAGCTCCCACCTGGCCCAACCCCAGAATCCCAGAATAGATTTTGATGGGTTTTTTTTTGTTTTTTTTTTTAAGGCAGTGCTGGGAATAGAATGAAGGGCCCTGTACATGCGAAGCAGGTACTCAACCACTTAGCTATACCCGCTCCCTAGCTTTTGATAGTGATTTATTTTCTGCCTCCAATATCCAAACTCAAAACGGAAGAGAATGAACTTAGCACCATGAACACCGAGCCAGTCTTGGAGTCCCTGGACATGGAAAACCAAGCTGACTTTTTACTTGCAGACACCTCTTCTCAGGCATACAATTGTCAGGGAAATGCTCACTTCTTAGGCCTTGAAGTGTTGACACAGACACAGACAGACTTAGACTTCTTCTTAGACAGTAGCCCTCATCTGCCTCTGGGCAGTACCCAGCTTTTCCATGAGCTTTGATTCATCTGACACAGTAATGAAAACAGAATGAATCTCCACTGCTAATAACCTACCTGCTCTTAGAAAGCAGGGTTCAGTTAAACAGGACAGAAACACAGACCATGAGTTCTGGTTTTGAAACCCTAGAAAGTGGTTTTCCCTAGCAGTGAACCTCAAGTGGCAATGGATGATGTCCTTTTAGCTGATTAGGCCTGGAACACGATGTAGTCTGAGTTCAGTTCTGTGGAAACCCAGATGTGTGCAAAACTACACACTATCTCCAACTTCTAAGAGTGAAGTCCACATGCAGGATGGTATTTACAGTGTTCTTCTGGATTTTAAAAAAATGGGGAACTGGGATAATACTATTAACTCTTGAATATAGTTGATTATGGAAATGCTTAGGTTCTTTGAAGTTCTTTGCCTTTTATACTTGTAAACGTGAAATTTATGTATAAATGTGAGTGTATTATTATAAAGTATATGATGTTGATCTAAAAAAGCAAAACCCATGAGGGCGGATTTCCAGGAAGATAGTGTCAGAATTAGCAGGCAAGGCTCAACAGTCTCACAAAAAACAATGGAGAAAGGGCCAAAAGCTGTCCAAGGAACCTGCTTTTAAGTCTTAGGGTAGTTCTGACGTAACAAAAGCTGTCCAAGGAACCTGCTTTTGCACACCCAGGACAGTGCTGCACAACCCCCAGGAGGGCAGGAGACAGAGAAATGAAGATGCCAAAACAAGAAACGAGTTACCAGTCCCCTGCTTCGGCCGTGAAGGGCTCCCATTCCCACTCTCAAGGCATGCAGCCTAGATAAAGCCACAAGCTCACTGCAGCTGCAGCTCACTACAGGGAAAACTTAAACACGCAGTGTGGCAGTTTGGTATTGTTTATGAATTCCAAAAATAGATACTGGATTATATTTGTGAACTGGTCTGTTCCTCTGGGCATATTAGATTGTATTAGATTCAGAGGTTTCACTTTTACTTGATTAGATTATGATTAAGGCTCTGATTTGACCATGTCAGTAGGACATTGAGTCCCTGTCCCCTTTGTGGGCAGGGATTCAGAGAAAACAACATGGCGGACAGAGTTGGCGCTTTGATCCTGGAGCCCTGGGAAGTGAATACACAGAAGCAGCTATGTAAGGAAAGAGACAAGGCTCCTTTAGACATGGCAGAGGCCCCAGAAAGAGAATGAGCCTGATAGTCCACAGCTGACCTTGTGAAGAGAGCAGAGCAGATGAACCAGGAAAGAAGCCCTGGGGGAGAGAGACAAGCCTTTTATCATCCTACAGCTGAGAACAGAAGGAGTAGGACACAGAACCTTAAGAGGAAGGAGAAAGACTGAACCCTCATGGAGACCAGGAGCCATCTTGCTCCAACACGTGGCAACAGACTTTGGTGAGGGAAGTAACATGCTTTTTACGGCCTCGTAAATGTAAGCTTCTACCCCAAATAAATACCCTTTATAAAAGCCAACAGATTTCTGGTACTTTGCATCAGCACCCCTTTGGCTAACTAATACACAGGCAAGTGGAGGATGAAAGAAACACCAGTGTGGAAAGATTTACTGACAAGCCATCTGCTGGCCAGCCAGGAAACTGCAAGGAAAAAAATTGCTTTTAGGTCTCTCTCGGCCCAACTCCTGGGAAAAAAATGCATGCCCCGTTAGTGAGTCCCTGGCCCAATTTTGATCACTTAATCTGGGAAATTTTAAAGACTCAGAATAAGTTGAAACAGAAATCAAATATGAGCAATGAGGGAAAAAAACACTAGGGAAGAGAGAGAAATTGAACATCAGAGCAGATTCAACAACATGTGCCTAGACATCAGCAAAAAATTGCATGCCAAAGTAGGAAACATGGCCCAGCAAAAGAAACAAACCAAATATCCTGACAAGAGTGAGAATTTAAAGATAATTAATCAGTGATAACCACACAAATCTCCTAAATCAATTCAAAGAATTAAGGAAAGTAAGACTAAAGAAATAAAGGATATTAGGACACTGGGTGATCATAGAGAAAAATTTGAAAGCCTGCAAAGAAAATTAGAGAGCTTATGGGAATGAAACAAAATGGATGAGATTAGAAATACATTAGAGGCACATAACAGCAGGTTTGAATTGCTTGAAGACAGAATTAGTGATATCGAGGACAGAATATCTGAACTGGAAAAAACAGAAAAAAGAATGGAAGAAATGAAACAGTCCAACATGCACAAACTTATGCATAATTAGTGACCCAGAAGAAGAGAATGGAAAAGGAGCTGGAAGAATATTTGAGGAAGTAACGACCAAAAACTTCCCACCCTTTATGACAGACACGAGTATAAATGCCCAAGAAGGCCAACACACCCCAAACAGAGTAACTCCAAATAGACCTATCCTGAAACACCTACTATGCAGAGTGACAAATACCAGAGATAAAGAGAGGATTCTGAAAGGAGCAAGAGAAAAGCATAGCATAAAAGGGAAACACAGGAAGTTTAAGCACCTACTCATCAGAAACCATAGAGGCAAGAAGAAAGTGGTACCATGTGTTTAAGGTACTAAAAGAGAAAAACTGCCAGCCAAGAATTCTGTATCTGGCAAAGCTGTCCTTGAAAAGTGAAGGTGAGTTTAAAGTCTTCACAGACAAACAAAAACAGGGAGTATACTACCAACAGACCAGAATTAAAGGGAATGCTGCATACTGAAAGGAAAAAACAAGGGTGAGACATGGAGAAAAGTATAGAAGTGAAGATTATTAGAAAGGTAAATTAAAAGGTAAAAAGTCAGACAGTAGCAAAATGTGATAATTCAAAGGCAAAAGATAAAATGGGTGACGCAAGTAATACCTTAACAGTAATAACGTTGAATGTTAAAGGCTTGAGCTGCCCGAAAGAAGCCATAGACTGGGGAGCAGATGTAGCTCAGTGGTTGAATGCCTCCTTCCCATGTATGATGTCCTGGGATCAATCCCTGGTACCTCCTTAAAAAAAAAAGAAAAGACATAAATTGATAGAATGAGTTAAAAAATAATGGGCTATCTATATGTTGTCTCCAAGAGACTCACCTAAGACATAAGGACAACCAGATTGCAAGTGAAATGTTGGAAAAAAATATTCCACACAAATAGTAACCAGAAAAGATTTGGAGTAGTGATACTAATACCATACAATAGATTTTAAATGTAAAACTGTTACAAGAGATGAAGAAGGCCATTATATATTAATAAAGGAGGCAATTTGTAAAGAAGAAATAAGTATAATATTTAGGTAGTTAACCTGGTTGTCTCAAAGTACATGAGACACACACTGGCAAAACTGAAGGAAGAAATAGACTTTTCTACAAAAATGGAGATTTCAGTACCCTACTCTCAGCATTGGATAGAATATCTGGACAGAGGATAAAGAAAGAAACAGCTTGAATAATATAAGTGAACTAGACCTAACACATTTATAGAGCATATTACAGCCCACCCAAAACCACAGGATACACATTCTTTGCGAGTGCTCATGGCTCCTCCAGGATAGACTATATGTTGGTCACAAGACAGGTCTCAATAAATTAAAAAGATGGAATTATATAAAACACTCTCTCTAATCATAACAGAATGAAGCTGGAAAAGGGAAAAATGCATATGTATATGGAGATTGAACAAACTCTTAATAGGTTAAGGAAGAAATTACAAGCAAATTCAGTAATTGTCTTGAGGCAAATGAAAATGAGAGCATAGCATATCTTGCTCAAGCTCCTCTTTGATGCCAAAATCACCCTAATTCCAAAACCAGATAAAGATACTATGAGAAAAGAAAATTACAGACCAATATCTCTAATGAATATAGATGCAAAAATCCTCAACCGATGCAAATCGAATCCAAAAACACATTGCAAGAATTATACACTACAATCAACTGAATTTTGTCCCAGGTATGCAAGGGTGATTCAACATAAGAAAATCAATTAGCGTACTAAACTACATTAATAAATTGAAGAAGAAAAATCACATGAACTTTTTGATTGATGTGGAAAACATGTTTAACGAAATAAAACATCCTTTCTTGATAAAAGCACTCCAAAAATAGGAATAGAAAGACGCTTTCTCAATGTGGTGAAGTGCATATATGTAAAACCTACAACTACCATTTTGCTCAATGGTAAAAGACTGAAAGCTTTCCTACTGTGATCAGGAACAAGACAAGGACGCCCACTGTCACCACTGTTATTCAATATTGGGCTAGAAGTTGTACTAGAGCGATTAGGCTAGATCAAGAAATAAAAGGCACCAATACAGGAAAGGAAGAAGTAAACCATTTTCTGTTCACTGATATGATCCTGTATCTAGAAAATCCTGAACAATTCACAACAGAGCTACTAGAATTAATAACAGGTTCGGGGAAGCAGATGTGGCTCAGGTGATAAGGCCTCTGCCTATCATATGGGGAGGACCCAGGTTCAATCCGTGGGACCTCCTGATGAAAAATAAGAAGTAAAAGCATGCCCACACGGTGAGTCGAGTGCCCGCCTGAGCGCCCACATGGCGAGCCAGTGCCCACGCAAGTGAGTCGCGCAGCAAGATGATGACGCAACAAAAGAGAGACGAGGGGAGAGTCAAGGTGAAGCACAGCAGAGACCAGGACTGAGGTGGAACAATTGATAGGGAACTTCTCTCCACATCAGAGGTGCCCAGGATCTGTGAAAAGAAAAGCCAAAAAAGAGGAATAGATATAGAAGGTCACACAGCAAATGGACACAGCAAAAACAGCAGGGTGGGGGCGGGGGAGGGGGAAAGGAAAAATAAATTTTAAAAAATTTTCAGCAAAGTGGCAGGATACAAGATTAATATGCAAAAATCAGTAGTTTTTATACACTACTGATGAGCAATCTGAGGAGAAAATCTGGAAAAGAATTCCATTTATAACAGTGACTAAAACAATCAAATATTTAGGAATAAACTTAAATCCAGGACATAAAGGACTGTCATTCCAACATCTACATAACTTTTCTAAAAGAAACTGAAGAAAACTTAAATAAATGGAAGAACATTCCCTTGTCATGGACTGAAAGACTGAATATCGTTAATATGTCAATTATACCTTAACCGATTTAGATTCCACACAATCCAGTAAATATCCTTACAGCCTTTTTTTTTGCAGAAATAGAAAAGCCATTTATCAACTTTATTTGGAAGGGTAAGGGGCCCTTACCCTTACCTTAGCCAAAAATGTCTTTTAAAAAGAAGAATGAAATTGGAAGACTCTTACTTCCTGACTGTAAAGCATATTACTTGGCTACAGTGGTTAAAAAAAACCCCAGAATGGTAATTGGCATAAAAATAGACATATTGACTAATGGAGCCGAACTGAGCACTTAGATCCTTATAACTATGGTCAAGTGATTTTGCAAGGCCGTCAAGCCTCCCCAGCTGGACAAGAACAGTCTATTCAACAAATGGTGCTGGGAGAACTGGAGAGCCATGTCCAAAAGAAAGGAAGAGGATGCCTATCTTACACCTCACCTTGTATAAAAATTTACTCAAAACGGATCAAAGACCTAAATATAAAACCTACAACCATAAAACTCCTGGAAGAAAATGGAAAAAAACATCCTCAAGATCTTTTAGGTGATAGTTTCTTAAACCTTACCTCCAAAAAGCATGAGCAATGAAAGAAAAAATGGGTAAATGGGACCTCTTCAAAATTAAACACTTGTGTTCTTCAAAAGACTTTGTCAAGAAAATAAAAGGGCAGCCAATTCAATGGGAGAAAATATTTGGAAACCACCTATCTAAAATGGTTTGATATCCATGCTGTGTAAGGAGATCATACAACTTAATGATAAACATACAAACAACCCAATTTAAAAATGGGCAAAAGGCTTGAAAAGACGTTTTCCAAAGAGGAGATATAATATAGATGGCCAAAAAGCACATGAAAAAAATGTTCAACATCAGTAGCTGTTAGGGAAATTCAAGTCAAAGCTGCAATAAGATACCATTTCACACTGTTATAATGGGCATTATTTCAAAAAACAAAACTACAAGTACTGGAAAGGATATGGGGAAACAGGAACATTCCTTTGTGGTTGTTGAAAATGTGGAGTGGAACAGCCTCTTTGGAAGACAGTTTGGCAGTACCTCAAGGAGCTGAATATACTACTGCCGTGGGATCCAGCAGTCCTGTTGCTGGGAATATATCCAAAAGAACTGAAAGCAAGGATGTGAACTGACATTTGCACACTGATGTTCATAGCAGCATTGTTCACAGTTGCTTTATGGAGACAGCCCATGTGCCCATCAACCAATGGCTGGATAAACAAAATGTAATATGCACACACAGTGGAATACTATTTAGCTGTAAGAAAAAATGAAATCAGGATGCATATGACATTAGTGGACCTAGAGAATATTATGTTGAGTGAAATAATCCAGATAGAGAAGGACGAATATTGTATGGTTGGTCTCACTAATATGAACTAAATGTGAGTAAACTCATGAAGGTAAACTCTAGGTTACTAGGAAATAGAAGGTGGGTTGAAAATGGAAGACGATGCTTAATGTATGTAGCATTAATAAGGTTATTTGTAAAAGTGTGGAAATAAATAGAGTTAAAAATAACATGTAATGAGTATAACTAACTGCTGATTTATAAATGATTGTTACTGAAAGGGGTGGTCCGTGAAAGTAAATGTCAACTGAAAGGAAACTAGAGAATAATCTAGGGAATGTTTAAGAGTGATTTCAGTGGCAGATGAAGATTGTGGTTCCTAGTATAAATAGAAGAACGCTCTTCTCTTACTAAGTGCCAAGAATATGGTGGTAGACGGGAAAATTACAACTAATGTAACTTATGGGCACTATTTAACAATAATGTAATACTTTGCGGCAATGGCAAGATATTTTTTCAATACTAGAGACAACAGTAGAAGGTTATAAGGAGGAATGGGATTTTTTTCTTTTGGAGTAAGGAAAATGTTCTAAAATTCACTGACGCTATGACAGCACAACTCTGATGAAAATGAGAACCGCTGTGTGTACCCCTTGAATGGACTGTACAAAGCATGGGGCTGTGTAACACAGGGAATCCAGAGGTGGATGATGGACTGTGGTTAAAAAGACAAATAGGAGAACGTTTTCTCCTGAACAGTAACAAATATATAATACTTAATACAGGATGTTAATAATTTGGTGGTTTGGGGGGGAACCAAATGTAAGATATGGGCTATAGTTAGTAATATTGTTTTGATGATGCTCTGTCGTAGTTTTTAACAGATGTTTCACAACAGTGCAAGGAACTGGTAGTGGGGAGATGTATGAGAGTCCTGTATGATGATCTGCATGTTTGTTTTGTAAATTTCACAAATTTTACTATCCATGTATTGTTTATGTATATTCATGTATGAATGCTATGCTTCAATAAAAAACATGTGATGGAAAAGATTGACAGTAAGAAGTGTTAGTGAAAATGTAAAGCAATTGCAGCTCGCACACTACTGGTAGGAATGTGAAATTGTACACCCACTTTGGAAAGTAGTTTGGCAGTTTCTTATAAAGTTAAACATAAACTTGGCATATGACCTAGTAATTTCTAGGTTTTCATCTAAGATAAATGAAAACATGTGCCCATAAAAATATTTGTATACTAAAATCCATGGCAGCTTTATTCACGATAATCTTAAACTGGAACATCAGTTGATAAATGAGTGAATAAACTGATATAGCCACACCATTCAGCCATTAAAAACATGGACTTGTAAAACACACAAGAGTGTGGATCAATTTCAGAAACAGACTGGTTCTGAAGGAAGCCAGGCACTGAAGATTATTCTGTGTGTTTCCATTTATATGAAGTTCTGGAATCAGCTAAACTCTGTTGCAATTAGAATCATGGGTGTGGTGTTAGGGTGACATTCACTGTAGAGGGACTTGAGGGAACTCTGGGCTGCTGGGAATTGTCCATGTTTTTAGGGAAGGTGTTCAGTGAGGATGTATGTTTGTCAAAACTCATCAAACGCCATGCTAAAATGGATGCATTGTATATATATGTAAGCTATTTTTCAATAAAATTCATTTTTTAAAAAATATGAATGCAATCACTTTTTTTTCCTCCTGATATGAGGCAACCAGGTATTGTAGTAAGGTACTAGGCATTGTTAGAGTCTGGTGATAGGTGAATTTCCCTCAAGGTACAGAAAAAATGTTCAGAGGTAACTTGGTCAAATTTAGAATTTAATCCGTAACAGGCTTTGTGTATTTTCATCAACATGAAGACAAACAGAAGTTCTGCAAGGTTACTTAATATTTTAATGTTTTCTTTGGCTCTGTTCAATCTTAGATAACGTTGGTTGTACCACAGTCTTGTTTCAGTGGAAAATTCATAACCTGTGGATATTTCTTTTGAGTGTATGGCTTAATGCAAATATTTGGTTTCCATGTTAGATTTTAAATATTAATCATAGTTTGTTAAAAGAAATATTAGTAATTTTTGTTTGCTTTTCTTTACTAAGGAAACTTTTGAGAAGAACTTTGAGCGAGAAACACACAAAATAAGAGAGCAAAATGATGCTGATAATGCTAGTGTCATGTCTGTATCTTCAAATTTTGAGCCTTTTGCAACAGATGATCTAGGTAAGCAGACTTTTGCCACATTCTCAGAACATGAATTTAAATTCATCTGGTTCAGTCTTTGTACTGCATTGGTATGGAAACAAAAGCCTAAAAAGGCAAGGTGTGGTAGAAAGCACGTGGACTTTAAAGTACCCGTCTGTCTAAATTCAAGAATTTCCTTGCTATTAACTCTTTGATCTTAGGCAAACCATCTGACCTTTCTAACTCTTTCTGTATGTACTAAAGAAATGGGAATCTTATTTCCCCTGCTATGTTCTTGTGAAAAATATTTAGAATTTTCTAATATGCATAATAGGAGCTCAGAGAATGTTGACTTCCTTTACTTATCCTTCCGGTCTAACAGGAAAGTTATAATTCAGAGGTATCAATGACTCATCCAATCACAATTTAATAAACATCTTGACTCCATAATTTGAAGTAGAGAACTTAAACTTCTCAGAATAAATAATCTGTAGTGACCCCAGATAGAGCTCTAAGATTTGGCACATTGCTTTTCAAAAAAAGTTTATCATCAGTATTAAAATAAATGAGGGTTGTATAACTCTTAAGGGGGGATATCTGAGTCCTAGACTTCAGATTAGGGAAAAGAAAAATGTGTAGATACCCCATTCATTTCCTAGGCTGTGTGGCCTATTAAAAGACTCCTGAGAATTCAGTCACTCAGATCTCCAGGGCACTTTACTGGTACAATAATCTAAGGCCCCATTATTATAGTGCTCACATAATGAGAACAAGATTTGGATGTTTTCAAAGGCATGTTTCCATTACAAAGAAAGGGGCCAGGCCTTGCCTTTCAGTGAGGTGCCTTTTGCCCTATCCTGCCGAGGGAGGACTGTTGAGTCCTAGCTCCCTGCTCAGTAAATGTCTGTCCCGTCTGTCCTGAGCTTAACCCATAGTGGAGAAAAATCTCCCTATGGCCAGTCCTCTGGCCTCAGGTTGTCTCCCCTTTCTGAATTGCCTAGTGACTTGAAGTCCTATCTGTTTTCTTTTATTTGCTGGTTTGTTCCCTTCTAAATACTCCTTACTCCTAGCTTTGTGTGAAGTGGACAGAGGGGAATTGGGAAATCTCATTCTTAGGCCTTTTCCTTATCTGATTTACTTGTGTTAGGTTGGGTTGTTTTCATCAGAATCTGAAACACATTTTGGATTTTTTTCTTTTTACTGTTCAAGTGAAGCAACGTGATGTGAAATAAATATGGGCTTCAGAGTTTGACAGACCTGAGTTCAAATCCATGCTCCTACATTTAACTGGCTGTGAAACCTTGGGCAAGTTACTTAAGTTCTCTGAAAATGAGGGTGCTACTTTATAGTATTGTTTTAAGGGTTAAATAAATAAATGTGATAACGTATGTGAAGTACCCAGCTAGTACTATATCTAGAACTTATTAAAGCTAGTTTTTCTTCCCTATGTTAAACTTTATTTTTTAATTCATATACTTTGTGGAATACATTAAAGAATTTACATCTTCTAGAAATATTTCTGTTCCAAATGCAGGCAACACTGTGATTCACTTAGATCAAGCATTAGCCAGAATGAGGGAATATGAGCGTATGAAAACTGAGGCTGAAAATAATGCAAATATAAGATGCACCTGCAGGATTATTGAGGATGAAGATGGTGCTGCTGCTACTTCTGTGGTTAATAATTTAGAAGGTGTGTACTTGGATTGATTAAAAGTGAAAATAGTAGTTCCATATAAAAAATAAGAGCCCCACGTGATGGCTTATGAGTGTTTTTTTTGTTTGTTTGTTTTTTAATTTATTTCTCTTCCCTCCCCCCCCCCACCCCAGTTGTCTGTTCTCTGTGTCTGTTTGCTGCATCTTCTGTGTCCGCTTCTCTTGTTGTCAGTGGCATGGGAATCTCTGTCTCTTTTTGTTGTGTCATCTTGCTGTGCAGCTCTCTGTGTGCAGCACCACTCCTGCGCTGGGCAGCTTTCCATACGGGGTGCACTCCTTGCGCATGGGGCTCCCTTACGCAGGGGACACCCCTGCGTGGCAGGGCACTGCTTGCACACATCAGCACTGCGCATGGGCCAGCTCCACACGGGTCAAAGAGACCCGGGGTTTGAACCACGGGCCTCCATGTGGTAGACGGATACCCTAACCACTGGGCCAAGTCCGCTGCCGTTATGAGTGATTTTATCACAACTTCCTTTTCATTATCAGTGGTGCAGAAACAAACTAAATGCACCTTTGTATTATTTTAGTATAAAATCATCAGAATTTAATCTTAAAATTTTTGCAAAAATTCATATGTATGTCAGAGGCTTTATTTTGCTAATGATCATTTCCCTTTTAAAACTAGAAACTCCCATTATTGAAAATCATAGTTCGCAGCAACCTAAAAGTGAAGTTTCTACAGTCCCTTGTCCTAGAATTGATACTCAACAGCTGGACCGGCAAATTAAAGCAATTATGAAAGAAGTCATTCCTTTTTTGAAGGTAAGCAATAATTTAGAAAAACAACTTTGTGTTATGTTTTATGAGTCATACAAAAGAATTCATTATAATAAATTCAGGAAATACAGATAAACAAAAGAAAATTAAAATCACCCATAATTTTGTCGCTTAGGTATAGCCCCTACCAACATTTTGGGGACCTTTCTGTGCTTTTTTGTACATGTATAAGTGCCTTCTTTTTATTTTTTTCATGTACTATACCAGAAACATCTTTCTAGATTGTTACTTTTCTACTGTATATTTTTTAATGGTTACACAACATTCATTCATTCAAAAATATATTTAGAATGCCTAATGTATGCCAGATTTTATGGATATGGCAGTGAACCAAGTCAGTGCCTTTGCCTTCATGGAGCTTGTATGCTAGAATGGGAATACAGACCCAAAACTCGTGCCATGCAGAGAATTAGAATACAGTGAGGTGATGGTATCTGCCTTAGAGGGAAGGGCAGGGAAGGCTTCTGAAGAGGCGACATTACAGCGGTGCGAGTGGTGAGGAGCCAGCTTTTACCCAGTATCACTCCAGACGGAGGGTGGAAATGGAGGCCTTCAGCTCGGCTTGGCGAAGGAACTGGAGAAAGGCCTTGTGGTTGGAGAGGGAGTCTGGACCTGTTAGGTAGAACTTTGTAGGCCACAAGTAAGAGTTTTTACTTAATTCCAAGTGCAGTGGAGATTCTAAGCAGAAGAGAGACAAAATCTAGTTGCTTTGCAGAATTGATTATAGGCGGCCAGGAGTGCAGTGAGGCCAGATGAGAAATGCATAGTGGCTTCAGGGCAGCAGTAATGGAGATGGGGAACAGTAGACACGTGGGATACACTTGAGGAGGAAATCAGCAGATCTTACTCATGGTTGGGAGGTTGGAGGATGAGAAAAGGGAACTGGCTGGCCGGAAATGTGGTTGACTGAGACCAAGAAGGCTTGGAAGAGGTGGAGGGTCAAGGGTTCTCTATTTTGGACGTTAAATTTTTGAACTGCCTGTTACAGAATTACGGGGAGAGAAGGCAAGTGGTCATTTGAATATTCAGCGAGCCCCAGACAGACAGGGTAGCTTATAGCATATTGATGTCACCTGAAGTCTTGGCACTAGGTAAGAGGACTGGGGCCAAGGACCAGGTGAGCCAGCGTCTGCGAGCTGAGCAAAGGCACACACAGCCAGAGTGACCACGGAGTGCCGGTAGTCAGCAGCGGAATGATCGGCAGTTTTTGCTGAATGGTACTTCTGTTTGTTTGTTTCCTGTTATAAACATTTTCTGTGATTTACCTAAATTTAAAAATACATCAGTAGAATTTCTAGCTCAGAGGGTATGAACATTTTGAAGACTTTTGAGACATTATGCAGAATTGTCCCTCAGAACGATTACCCAACTTATATTCCTGCCAAGAGTGAGAGTATGAGACTAAGCAGTGCTCATCATCTTGTTTAATAACATTAGCGAAGAAGAGTGTGTGTGTGTGCAAGAAATGGAGTAGGAAAACATGATTAGGACTTTTTTTTTGAGATGGTACTCTGTTACGTGTGTGTTCTGGCAAGTACTAGGAATTGAACCAAGGACCTCGTACATGGGAAGCAGGTGCTCAACCACTGAGCTCCACCTACTCCTCTTATGTGTTGTTTTAAAATGGAAATTTAAAAATTTGAAACTTTTCAGTATTTTTTTTTCATCCAGATATGGAAAACTACAAGATATGTTGTCCTAGGCCTCATGTCTTATGTTACAGTTTAAGTTCTTTGTAAGACATTGACAATAGAAAGTTGTCTTAATGTGCTTTTGTTTCTTCCCTCAGTGGAAGTAATTGCTTTCCACAGCATGTTTTGAGGGAAGAGAGATCTTTGAGAAGTAGCATGCAGCACTTGTAGAGGTTGCTTTCTCTGAAGAGATCACAGGGTATCTGACTAGCTGAAGGAAAAGAGAGGATCAGGTGACTGCTCAAACTCAGCACTTGCTCCATGTAAAAACCTCAAAACACCCCTTCTTGTGGGCGGTCGTTAACAGCAGTGCAGTGGCCTTGCTGTCTGGTTGCCTCCTGTGCTAGTCTTTGAGCTCTGCTCCTAGGTGCGCCACGCTTTTGGGGTGGGACACCTGCTGCAGCTGTAGCCTAGGACGCTCTTCCCTCAGATTCTTGCAGGACTCTCCCCAGAACCCTCAGGTGCTTGGTCAGATGCTGTGGAGCAGACCCACCGGCTTTTCTTTTCCTCGGAAGCACTCTTCCTCGGCAGCCGGTTAAATAGGCTTACTTACTTGGTCTCTGCTCACTGAAATACAGGCTCTGAGTATTCAGATGCTAATCTTTTGTTGACTGCTGCATCGCCACTGCTGAGAGTAGTTTCTGGCTTACAGTAAATACTCAGTAGATACTTACTGAACAGATTGATAAATGGATGTTTGAAAACAACTGGCCCATGGGAGGAAGACCAGCTTAAACGTCTCTCAAGACCTTTTCCAGCTTGGCCTGTCTCTTAGCTCTTTTCCCACCTACCTGGTGTCCTTCCTCCAGGCTCCTTTGACAGGGCACTCTTGCCCACTTCCTCTATCAATAAATCTTATCGCAGGACCAGCCGTGCCCTGTTGCATGTCCTCACCAGCAGGCTTGCTCGTCCCCTTCCCAGCTGTTGGGAAACGTGAATGCCATGCCTTTATTCGAGCACTAAGACCAGGTGCCATTGAGCTAGGTCGTGTTGAGGGATGCTCTGAACAGCCTGCAGGGCCCAGTGCTGCCGAGATGGGGAAACCTTGAGTTAGGACATAGTGGAAAGGAAATGGGTAGACAGTAGGGTTGTAAGAGAAGTTGAAATTAACTAAACTGGGAACAGGAAAAGACAGGCAAAGCGGAAACAGTAACATTGGATAATTCTCCTTAAGGTACAGAGAGGAAATAATGAGGAAGTTTGGATCAGCCAGTTTCTTTTACTGGCTGTCATCTGCTATGGTGGGTCAGAATTGCCAAACATATAAGAATACGTAGGGAGGAAGTTTTAAACAGTACCTAAATTTATATCTTAACCAACTTGGATTTTTCTTAGGAGCACATGGATGAAGTATGTTCTTCTCAACTTCTAACTTCAGTAAGACGCATGGTTTTGACCCTTACCCAGCAAAATGATGAAAGCAAAGAGTTCGTCAAGTTCTTTCATAAACAACTTGGAAGTATATTGCAGGTAAGAGTTCATACTTGTATGTTGACAATTTCAAGTTACCAATATGCATCATCTGGTTGGAACTTCTTCTTTTTTTTTTTTTTTTTGCCATTTTCTGGCATTACACAATTTATTTAATCAGGTAGATAGCCGTTCTGGTATCCGTTTGGATGGCAGTTTAATGCTTTTTAGGTTATTCTTTTCCTTGATTAAAAAAATTTATTAGGACCTATGTCTTCATTTAACTTGATCATCTATAAGGCCTATCCCAACTCTAATAAGATTTCATGGTTTTGATTTTTCTACAATTGCTAAAGTTATTTTTTATAAAATCTGGGCAAATTTAAAAGCCAGATACCAGCTATTGACTATTGAGAAATTTTAGGCTATAAGAATAACCTTACATTATGCTACGGCGGTGGTTCTTAACTGGGGAGGTGTGGTCCCTTGCCCCCATCCCTGCCCGGGAGACATTCAGCAATGTCTGGAGGCATTTTGGTTGTCACAGTGAGGGGGGAGAGGGGAAAGCAAAATCTTGCTGGCATCAGTGAGCTGCGGCCAGGGGTGCTTCTGAACCTCCTCCAGTGCACAAGACCCCCCCGCCCCCCGCAGAGGCCAGCCCCAGTGGTGGGGGCGCCCGGGAAGCCTGTGTGCTTTCTCCATGTCCCAGATGCCGCGACAGGTAAATGCACCCAGCTTCCCAGCAGGACATCAGGGATGTTGATGTTTACTCCAAACTAGAAAATACATTTTTCTTTTCATATTTATTACAAAAATTTCCTGTAAAGTTTCTCCCTGATTCCTATTCCTTGTAAATTGGTTTTAGATACAATGTTATGACTGTCTTTCAACTGTTTTTAAATCCCTGGGATTGATGGAGATTTCTACCACTATAATTTTCCATTTTGTTATTATTAAGACTAAACTATAAAGTTGATTGTAGTTTCCAAATTATTTTATCTTTGTTTAGTCTAATAGTACTAACACATAATTTATAAGGAGTAGAAGACATCTGTGGAAATATGTATTGTTTAAAAATGCTTGTATCTTAACCAACTTGAATTTTTAGATATATGTATTTGTCTAAATTTAGCTAGCTTATTCCTTCAGAAAAAAAGTAACCCCATTTTAGAATCAAGCTGAAAAAGAAATTGTTTATAATTTAAATAGCTTTTATTAAGTTTCATGGAGCACTTCCACAGTTGTGTCTACTACTATCATAATTGTCTGCAGATTCCAAAGCATTTGTAAAGATTTTCTTTTCCTAAGTCCAAGAAAATCTGACTTGCTTTTCTTTTACCTTTCATGATTTTTTTAACAAGGGGGACCTACGTGCTAATAGAAGTTAATTTGCACTAAATGAATACCCCAAATATTGAAAACTTTGCATGAGCTAGAGGTTAAATCTACATTTTTTTCCTTCTGAAACTTGTTCAATGAATTTTTTTAACAAAGCACCTAGCATATGTACTTCTTTCTATGATTGTGCTAAGTAAGAAAGTTTTAAGTTTTGGGGGAGGAGGGGAGCACTGACAATTATAATTCTTTGCCAGTTTTCTAAATAGCACCGTCCATATTTTTAGGAAGAGAGATAAAGAGAATCAGTTTCATAAAAATGGTATAGAATATAGAAGACATCCGTTTGATGAGTACTGTATTTCAACTTGGACAGAAGTAAACTAATACTGAAAAGAAAAGAAATAGAATGATTGGTTCGCTTTCATAAAGGGGGAAATCTAAAAAATACCATTTTCCATTTAGATGTGAAGGACTTTGTATTTTTCTCTCTTTTCATCACTTAGGACTTAATACTTTCTTGTCTGAGAACTCTTTGGGAATTAGGAATCCCCTGTCTTAACTTGTTTGTGTCTAGCATTTATATTAAGTAGGAACTAAACTTATGTATGATAATTGTGTTCTTTAGCTCTCCTTTTGTATCCTTGTTAAACCTTAAACCAGTACGCTTCCTACTTAGTAATATTCTTTAGTAATATTATCCTGTCTTTTCTTAGTAATACTAGGCCATCAGTTTAAAATTTTTCAATACATAAAAGTACTAAAATTGTTTTTTTCTAGGTGAGTATTACAGTTTAAACTTTTTAATCACTTGTATGGCTCTACCCATAGTTGAAGTTTACTACAATCTTAAAATGAAATTACTTGGTTTATCTTCAATAGGATTCACTGGCAAAATTTGCTGGCAGAAAACTAAAGGATTGTGGAGAGGATCTGCTTGTTGAAATATCTGAAGTATTGTTTAATGAATTGGCTTTCTTTAAGCTCATGCAAGATTTGGATAATAATAGTGTAACTGTTAAACAGAGATGCAAAAGGAAAATAGAAGCAGCTGGAGTAATGCAGTCTTATGCAAAAGAGGTAAGTGGCACTTTGATAAGCTAGTGATAAAGAGAATATACAATTTTTCTTGATCATTATTACTAACTTTAATCATACTCGGCCTCAGCAAAAGTAGGTATTGTTAGTCGTACCAATCAGATTATAAACCAGTGCATATGTTGGTTACACACTGTAGATCAGAAGGGCTGACAAGAATTGAGGCTGGATTTATGTTTCCATGTGTAATTCACATTACTGGCTCTGTTATTGTCCCCATTATTATCCTTGACCAGCTGCCTGTCATGGACGTCGCCCGTGCCAGTTAAGTGCTCGAGGAGTCCGTATTAGCCAGAGTGACTTGGCACATGTGTGGGCTTATTTCCCAGCTCTCATTTTGGTTTCAGATCCCTGTAGCTTCTCATGTCCTGTGAAGCTAGTCTTGATCACATGTGAAGTGAGACAGGGATTTCCCCTCAACTTGAGGCACACCAGGAGGCTTTCCCTCGAGATCCCTGCCCTTTTCTTGACTGAACACAAGAGGGAAAGCAGGCCAGCTCCCTAAACAGGAAGAGAGAACCCTTTTGCCTTAAAATGTAAAGTAGATAGCATTAAATGACCTCTTGCACACTTTTCTAGATACTCATATTCTAGACAATGAATACATAAATGTCAGATAATCTCAACCATTGCTAAGAGCTTCAAGAAAAGTAAAAAAGTATAATTGAATAGCAAATCATTAGAAAGATTACTTGAGGTAGTCTCACAAGGCTCTGTGAGAGGGTAGAATGCGAACTAAAATAGGGAAAACAGGAAGGAGCTAAACATGAAGGTGAAGGACAAAGAGCTGCCAATGTGAAGAACCTGAGACAAGATGGGGCAGTGTGGCGAGCCGAGGGAAGGCCAGGTAGCGGGAGCACACGAAGTGAGCTTGACCAGTGTGGACACGGGGTCGGAGAGCAGGTAACGTGAGATCATGGGCCTCAGGAACCGTGATAAGCACCTTTTGTTCTTTTATTCTAAACATGCTGGAAACCCTGGGCCAGTTTGAAATAGGGAGTGGCATAATCTGATTGTAAATATAGAAGATTCCTTTGGGTACCATATTTCACCAGGATTGTAAGGAGAAATGGAACAGGGAAACCAGTTGTAAAGCTGTGCAATAGTCCAGGTATGAAATGTGTCTTAGATTTGGGTGTGTAGCAAAAATGGATACATTTTGATGATTGAGCCAATATGGCATTCTAATGGGTTTAGATGTAAATGTTAAGAGTGAGCAAAGAGGGAAACGGACTTGGCCCAGTGGATAGGGCGTCTGTCTACCACATTGGGAGGTCTGCGGTTCAAACCCGGGGCCTCCTTGATCCGTGTGGAGCTGGCCCATGTGCAGTGCTGATACGCACAAGGAGTGCCGTGCCACATAGGGGTGTCCCCCGCGTAGGGGAGCCCCATGTGCAAGGAGTGTACCCGGAAGGAGAGCCGCCCAGCGCGAAAAAAGTGCAGCCTGTCCAGGAATGGTGCCACCCACACTTCCCATGCCGCTGGCGACAACAGAAGTGGACAAAGAAACAAGACGCAGCAAATAGACACAGAGAACAGACAACTGGGGGGGGGGGATTAAATAAATAAATCTTTAAAAAAAAAAAAGAGTGAGCAAAGAATCAAGGCTAATTCCCAGTTTTCTGTGTGAAACATAGTGCCATTTACTGAGATTTGGAAGTCCAAGAGAGAAAGGGATTTTGAGAGAAGGGAATCAAGGATTTTGTTTTGACTTGGTAAGTTTGAGATACCTCTTATAATGGCCGAGGAGATGTCAGGAAGGCAGCCATGGATCTTGTTTTATGAATTTAAAAGATTTCAATAAAATAGTTTAATGTACACATCCAAGGAAACATTCACATCTTTGAGTGATGGTCAAAAAGAAAAGCATTTGTTAGAGTCTACTGAATACCTAATGTCTATCGCTGAAGGTTTCCCCTAAATTCTGTTTAATTGGTTTGCTTATAGGCCAAAAGGATTCTTGAAGGAGATGACGGCTCACTTGCTGGAGAGATGAATGATGAAGACAAAGTATGTACTGGTTGAGGACGCCCAGTAGCACTGCTTCTGAGACCAGAGCGGACAGCTGGCAGCCTTTGCCTTCCTGTCAGGAGCGAAGTCTATAATCAAATGTCCTTTTTTCTCACCAACCTTTTTCTTCTTTGAAGAAACTAAACCATCAAAAATGATTTTTTGTATTGTTTTATGAGATAATGACCATTATAATTTTTATGATGGACTTAATATTTACCCTTCTAAATGTTCTTTAGGAATTAATCTCTCAAATTTATTTGTGGCTAGGACAAGCGTGAGACTGAAAACGCTCAGCAGACTCAGACCTCTGAAGTGTGTGATGGTGAAGGTCCCAAAGATGTGAGATCTGATGTTTCTGATCAAGAGGAAGATGAGGAAAGTGAAGGACGTCCCGTGTCTATTAGTAAGTTTAAAGCCTCTGCACTGTGTTCGCACATTACTTCGTGTCACTTATTGACATAAGTTGGTAGAGTGTGGTAATGAGTACAGAATTCAGTATTAAACTAGAAATTGAATTCCAGATCCATCACCTATCTATGTGACCTGGCTAAGTTACATGTCCTTTGTATACCACAGTTTTCTGCAATTCTGTTTTGAAGGTTTCAGAAATTGTGTGTAAAGCACCTGTGTAACATAGATGTGCAGTAATGGGTAGCTCTTTCTAAGTGCTGAAAATTACTAAAAATTGTGTGTCAGTTACCTTAGATTTGTCTAAAGCTGAAACTCAGGCTTTGACTAATTATGGAAGTGGAGAAGATGAGAATGAGGATGAAGAAATGGAAGAATTTGAAGAAGGACCTGTAGATGTCCAGACTTCACTTCAGGCTAACACTGAAACAACAGAAGAAAATGAACATGATCAGGTATTTTGACGTAGACTTTGATAAACCTTTTTCATTCTTAAAATTTGTAACTATTGAAAGCAGGTCCTTCTTAAAGATGTCAATATTTACAGTTTCTCGTTTCTCATTCTCATGAATAGAAACCTCTTTAATATTCTTCTTGAAATCTGGAACATTCTTTATATTCAGCAACACTTAAATGTACAGCACTCCAATCTTTTAATTTTTTTGTAAGAAGTCCTAAAAACAATGAGATTGTTTTGGAAATTCTTGGGTTTTAATTTATATTTTTATCCTAGTCATACCTGGAAGAAGTTTTACAATTCAGGTAGAGCTAAGTGAGAGGCTCATAACAATAATTTAAAAATCATCCTCTTCTCTACCTCCACTTTACCCTGCCCCAGAGGCAGTGCTTTGAACAATTTCTTCTGCTATTTCTTTTTCTGAAAAATATGCATATATTATGATACATATATATAAGACATTATCTATTGACTTCATACTGTAATATGTAGGTTTTTAGGTCAGATACACACCTGTTCCCCTTATTCCATCCTCATTTAATTATATTTCTTTTGGTTAAATCTATAGTTAACCAAATATTTAGATTTTACCAAACTATGTGAATATCACTACTGAGTCAGTATAATTAGTGTGTATTGCTTATCCTTGTTCATTTTTCTCCTAAGCTTAATAACTCTCAATTTTTCATTTGTTTAATTTTCTTTGAACATATGCCTAATTTGTCATGTCCTCTAGTAGCTGTATAAACCATCAAGTAGAATTTTCTACGTGGACCCAATTTGCCCCTTTTTTGCTTTCCTAGAGTACTTCTTCCTGCTTCATTCTAGACTTAACTGTTCTCTAGACCTGCTGAATCGCTGTCAGCTTGGAAATTCTCTTTGTTCTTATTCTTTTTCAGGTTCTTGTTTCCAGAATCCAGATTTTGTCTTTTTTCTCTCTTGATTTATTGTCTCATTTTTGTGGAGCACATCATCCAGTAATTCTCTGAGAAAAGAATGCATAAAAGATAAATATTTTGACATTTTCTATGTCTGGGAAAATAATTTTCCTCAGCTCTTTGAAGGCTTTGCTGCTTTGTCTTTTTGTTTCCAGTATTTCTGTTGAAACAGTGACTTTTCTTAGTTCATTGCATTTATCTTTTTTCCCCTCCCTGCTCTAGAAGCTTTTTTCCATGGAGCTGAAGATTTACAGTGAAATACATCATTAGGTCCAGAGTGCTGGGTACTTAGTGGGTATGTCAGTCTGTATCATATCTTGAAGGCCCTTTATATCTCTCCTGCCATTTTCTCTTTTCACCCTTTCTAGAATTGCTATTATAATGTAATTATAATCATCATGGATTCATCTGATTTTCTCCTCTTCCTCTTATTGTTGCATCTTTATCTTTGGTTTTACTTTCTGGGAGATTTCCTTGACTATAACATTTGTTTGAAGTTTTTTTATTTCAACTATAATAGTTTTAATTTCTTAGCACTTTGTTTTTTTCTGATTGTTACCTTTCCATAGCACCGTTATTTCATGAAAGCAGTACTTTCCCTTACATACCAGGAGGCTTTCTTCAGGTCTGCTGAAGCTTTGGTGTTTTGGTAATGAATGAGATGCCACGACGCAGACGGGGGTCTCTTGGCTTCACTGCCGGGCAGTTGAGTCGATGGCTAGCTTTTCAGTAAAGATGCCCAGTGCCCGCATCTGCTGGCTTCTCTTCAGGGCAGTTTGGTCTCTCTGAAGATGGACCTCCAGTCTCTCCCTGGGGGGTACATGGCTTGGCTGCTGGGGCTCTGGGGCCAAGGGCCCCACCATTCCACAGACTTGCCCCGGATGCCTCTGCCCTCCCCTGTACTTTCTGTCCCCTACCCTACCCTGTCCACCACTAATTAAATTTCTCCAAAACAGAATGGTCCATGTAGGGTGGAGGTGGGGAGAGGAAGCCGGTGTCATTTTCCCTTGCACAGCTTCGTTCCACCTTCCTTCTGAGTCTGGTGGCCTTGGCGCCACCCTCTCCCTCCTGAAGGCCCTTGAGAGGGAAAGCAGGCTCCTCTTCCTGCACCACAGTTCCAATGTCCTTTAGATTTCTTTAAGACAGAGTCTAAAAATAATAATAAAAGTGGAATCTTTAAGACTAGTTCAGTGTGTTATTTTGAGGTGGGTAGGAAAAAAAGGAAGCTTATATGCTTCGCTCTCTTGAATTTGCATCATAGCACCCTTCCCTAAAATGTTTTACACGATGGTTTTAAACTTCTTTGTATGAAGACCTCAGGATGGACAAAAACCACACACTACTAACTGTCTCCCGTAGAGGCACCTTATGTTTAGGCCCTGCTAATGGAGTATTTCTTTTCCCTTCTAGGTTCTACAACATGACTTTGGAAAAACAGCAGAAAGCAAAAATGTCCCATCAGAGCAAGAATCCACTCCTGGTAAAGGAAAGGAGTCTAGATAAGTGTTCAATTTGAAGATTACCTATGGTGCCATTTATGTGCTTAAAAACTAAGAAATCTAAATTCTTAGCTAACGTACATGTGAAAATATTTTGAATCAGATGTATGCCTTTTTTCTACCCCTCAGTCCTTTGTGGAAAACATAAAAGGGTTTTTTTTCCCCCTGTGAATACCTGTTTTTAAAAAGTCAACAAATATTTAACCATGCAGGAAAATTCTTCAAGGAAGGCAGCCTTAGATACAAACGGGGATTTTTTGTTTGTTTGTTTTTTAAAAAATTACCCATTCCTTAGCCCTACAACTGAAAATTCTGATTCATTAAAAACAAGGTAGATTTCAGGAATCTCATTTCTAAAACATCCCCAGATGAATCTGATCAACCAGATGTAGGAATCATTACTGTGGAAAACTCATCATTACTTTTTCTTTTTGGACCTTAAATGTCTCATTCATGCACATTATCTTCATTTGGTATATTATAGAAAAAAAATTTAACAACTACAGCATTATACTGATACTAAGACTTCCTTTTCATCACAGATGACCACGACAGCTTGCCTGTGAAACCCTGTTACCTAAATATCTTGGAAAATGAGCCACCTGTAAATAGCCCTGCCCCCAAGGACTCAGTCACAACCGTGGACTCATCGAGACAGCCTAACCCTGCGCCGTTCCCCATCACGGAAATTGAATCCTTAGTGCCTAGAATCAAAGAAGTGAAGTCTGCTCGGGAGACCCCTGAGAGCTCCCTGGCCGCGAGTCCTGACACGGAGTCTCCCGTGTTAGTGAATGACTATGTATGTATTCCTTACATTTCCAAATATTTTTGCTTTTTATTTCTGTGCATATTTCTTCACTTTCAGTTGTACATTGTTAGCATATAAACGAAACTGCACTTTAGGTTTAGAAACTATTGGAAGTAATTTTTTTTACTTCTTATGAAGCTTATTTTAAATTTGAGCAGAAGGGTACAGTGAGACAAAATGGTCATCTCTAAACCTAAAAGCTGTTTTACTTTTTGTAAGTTTTGAGAAACAAAGAAATCTGAGTTTTAGGCAGCCTTAAGAGTTCATTTCAAGCGCAGGTCCATCTGAAGTGATGCGCAGGTGTGGCACCTGAGTCGTCACTAATCTCACCCTGCCCCCCCGTGACTTCTCCGCTGTTTAGAGCGGTTTGTAAATCTTTGACAAACTTAAAAGAATTCATTATGGATTTGAAATAAAACAATTTGATAGGAAGAATCCTTATCTCTGTACATTGAGTGACAGGAACATACCCTAGAAAATCTGCAGTTATGATAGTAGGTAGTTTAGTTTTACTTTAGATCTTTGTTTCAGTTTCACTTTATAGCAAGAAGGTTATTTTTTGGAATCTTCGGTTGCGTCTTGCAACAAAAACAAAGACATTTATAACGTAATATCTGAACCAAAAAATTACTTTTAGATCCAAGAACTGTACTTATGTATTTCTTAAAACATTCATTCCCTTCTTAAAGATAGATTTCCAGCTATAATAATTTCTCAGGAAGGGGGCTTATATTGATTCAAAAACATTATTAGAAAGAACAGTTCTTTTAACTGTTTTGAATGCCCCTCTTCCAGTAAAATTATGCATTTAAAACTCCGGAGGAAACCCGCTAAATTTATTTTTATCATTTGAGTAATTTGTAGAGTTGCTGTAGGAGATCTTCAATTGAAATTAACTTTAAGTTACATTAAGAAGGCCTTGGATTTGAATTTTAAGCAGGGGACCCTAGCGAAGGTTTTTGTGCAGGAAAATGAAATGGTCCAAGCCCTGGTTTATGGGGCTTAATCTGACGACTTTGTAAGATATATAGTCGAGGAAGCTGTGTTGGGAGGCTCCACTGAGGTACATGTGTGGAATCTCAGCTGAAGGAGAGTGCAAGGAAAGGAAACCCCTCAGGTTTGCCACTTGGGTAATTGGTAGAATGATGATAGTATTAAAAATCAGAAGGGAGAACTAGAAGAAGAAAATAATTCAAGTTTTAATAAAACAGTTTGGGGTGATTACAAAAATGAGTTAATAAATTCATAGCATCTTATTTGAACCTCTACAGAATTGATATTAAAAAGTTTATAAATGTTGATTTATATTCTGCTGGATATGGCTCTCTGATGCATTCCGTAAACATACTAAAAAATGAAAGTTGTTTTCAAAGTTGTTTTGACACTAATATAACTACCACTATTTCTTCCTTTAAACTGCATAGGTTAAACGATCTTTTTTTTTTTTTAAGAAGCTTTAGATTACATAAATGTTACATAAAGAATATCAGGGATTCCCATATGCCCCTCCCCCACCCCTCCCACTTTTTCCCACATTAACAACATCCTTCTTTAGTGTGGTACATTTGTTAGAGTTGATGAACCCATATTGAAGCACTGCTACTAGCCATGGACATAGTTTTACACTTTGTCCCATACGCTTTTGTAAGTTATGACAAAATATACAGCGGCCTGTATCCATCACAGCAGTGTCATGCAGGACAAATGCAGTGTCCCAAAAATGCCCCCATATTACACCAATTCTTCCCTCTCCCATCCCTCAGAACTTCTGGTGGCCACCGCCTTTATATCAATGATAAGAGTTCTTTCATTGCTGAAATAATAAATCTGTAATAGAATAATAATGAGTCTACTTTAGTCCGTTGTTCATTCCCCTATCTTGAGGATTTGGGGGCGGTTATGCCCACTCTGCTTCTCATTGAGAGGAGGCTTAGATTAGAAGATGGATGAAGCTATCTTGGTTGCAGTTGCAGACTCTCGGTTCCTTATGACGGCATTGTCCATCATCACCTCCTCATTAATTATCCTGGGTAATGAACTGGAGAGTAGGTGTTGCAACTCTACTGAGATTCAGGACCCGACTGGTACATGAATGGACCAAAGATTTAAGTCTCTGGGACATATATTTACAAGATTAGTGCTTATTGTAGGTTCAAGTAAAAGGGGCAGAAGAGCCATGTGTAGAGAACCTATAAATGAGTTGGTCACACTGAGGAGACTAAATTCTTTTACAACATGAAAGCTAAGCCAAGGTCAGTAGTGGGCCCACAAACAGGTGTGTGACTCTTCTGGTGAACTCTAGAATTCCCTTTTATCAGTAGATTTGAATATAGAAAAAAAAAACGTAGCAGAGTAAGAACCCACTTCGTATCTTGGCATGAATGGCTTTGTTTTATATCCAGACATTTGTTTCTCTTACAGGAAGCAGAATCTGGTAACATAAGTCAAAAATCTGATGAAGAAGACTTTGTGAAAGTTGAAGATTTACCACTTAAACTGACAATATACTCAGAGGTATTTGGCTTTCTTTTCCTTAATTATAAATGTCTTTATGTAACAAATACTGTTAAGATAAAAAATAATTTGTGTTTTTTATTTTCATTCTAAAGGCAGATCTAAGAAAGAAAATGGTAGAAGAAGAACAGAATAATCATTTGCCCAGTGAAATATTATGTGAAACAATGCAGAATGAAGAATTAGCTGGGAATTCTCAGACACTCAAAGAGCCTGGTAAGAGTTAACAAATTTAATCTTACTATATTGAAAAATTGTTGAATCTTGATTCCATCAATTTGTTTTGTTTTTTAAGTGCACCGCTGTTAATTAGTACGTTAGAGACTTATCCAAATTTTGGAAAGGAAAATTTTGAAAAAGAAGCAGACTTCTATAAAATGTTAGTTCTATTGCCCAAATTTATAAAATGATAATATCAGCTAATTTTTTCTATGTTTAAAATCTTAATTTTGGCAGAATACTATGTGCACATTGTTTAAGAAAAAAGATGCAGAAGAGTTAGAGAAACAAGATCCTACTTCTTTTAATAATTATTTTTTAGTCCTTCAGAAGGTCTCTGTAAATCTATTGTTGTAACTTTTCCTAGTTTATAAAATTCAGATAATATCTCTTCTCTTCCCTGTGAAAAGTGTCCATATTACTTTTGGATTTTGTTTGTTTTCTATGTTACTTTAAATACCGACCCTTCTCTAGTTCCATCATTTTTGGTTCTTAGTTTTTCTCACTCCTTCTTCCCTTTCTGCTGCTTTGTTCAATTTTTTTTTTTTAAACATTGTGGTTATTAAAGTAAACACACTTGAGACTCTGTTTTTGTAGCTATAGTGATAATTACATCTATAGTTTTTCTGAGGAGGATTCATTCAGTGACTGAAATATCATTCACTGCAGAGCCAAAAAATAGTCCCAGATTTCCTTCTTTATGGGTCTAATAGCACAACCCCTGGGCCAAAGGTTCTGCTATCAAGGTCAAAGGGTGGTTTTTTTTTTTGTTTTTTTTTTTTTGTTATACTCCTTGAATTGCTTAAAACCATAGATGATTTTTTATTTTTATTTTTCCTGGAAACAAGGTGAAGAGAAAGGCAGACCGTTCAGATATTAGTTCATCAGTTTCCCCGTTTTCAGCCCAGTTTCTTCTACCTGCCCTCTGTGGTTCCTGGCCACCTTCAGCCTAGCCCCTCTCCTGCCTTCCCTTTGGATATGGTACCCGCCTCAACTGCTGCCTCTCCTCGTTTGTCCAGGTTGCAGCTTCCTCCATGCTGTTCCAGTCCATCTCCACCTGCTTCAAGTCTCTTGGGCATTTGATACCTCCTGTTCCCTTATCTCTCATAACCTGTCTTCTCTCTTTTTGTCTGTTTTATTTTTATTCCTATTCTTTTTTCTGGTGGGTTTTTATTGTTGTTGGTTGTTGTTTGAAGAAAGGATGTGTATTCTCAGTATGCCATTTTGAAACTGAATCCCTCATTACTTTTTTAAGAACTCTTACTGTGTGTTATCAGGAAATTATTTTAGTAAACTAAGTAGGATTTCCTTTTCATTAACATTATATTTAAAAGTAAAAACTTTAACTGAAGGGAACCATTTTAAAGTAAATTGTAGTATATAGTATCTTAATTCAGTAAGTATAAGGCATTAATTATTATTCTGTGTTTCAGAAACAGTGGCAGCCCAAAGTACATGAGGCATCTTCAGAAACTCATCTGACTCTTCACATAGCCAATGCATATATGAAAATGGCACTAAATAAACATCTGTTTTGATCTGTATAAAAATGTAAATTAGTTTGACACTGCATTTTTAATAGGTGTACTAATTTCTGCCCGTGGCAGTTTAAAACATCAGAAACTGAATTCTGCACAGGTTCAAGCCTTGAAACACAGTGTTGTGTGGTTTTTTTCCCCTTTTACCCCCCCATTGTGATGTTTAGTAACCTGATAATTTAAAATATAGTCTTAAATAAACTTTGGACTTGTCTGTAAAGTATCTTTTTTGAAAATTATGTTGAATTCTATGCAGCAAGTCACTGTTCTATATAATTAGGCTATTCAGAGAAGAGCAATGGTTACGAGTTAGAGAAATATGCTATTTATTATAAAGCCCAGTCACTGGTATTTTTCTTTAGGCCAGGCTTTCGAATAATGCCATTGTTGCTGCTATTGGGTTATAATGTTCTTTTAGATACCTGCAAGCCCTATTCCTGCACAAGAATAGGGTCGGCTTAAAAAGATAGCCATGAATATTTATGAACCTATTGTAGAATATATATTAATATTCCATTCAAATTGGGTTATAAGTTTAAAACATGTCCTTAATACCTAGAACTTACATAATTGCCTATGAGATAAATATTTTCCAGAATTTCAGTTCCTGTTTATGTTGCTTCAGTCTTAAAAAGAAAAAAAAAACACTTCATATAATTAGTATTTATGCACAAAGTAACACTGTGATTAATTTTAAATGAACAACCAAACTCTTTAAGTAGGTATTAGTAGAACTAAATTTATGTACCAGAAAGGTTCTGTATGCCTTCTGACAAACTTGCCGTTTAAGGTGATAATTTAATACATAGCCGTTTTCTGTATGTAGTGAGAGATTCATTCGCAGATGAAATATTGAATAAAGAAAATCTTTGTAACAGCTTCATCACTGAGTAAATCAGCTTTTAAAAGGTGATGACCTTCATACCCAAACTTGCCATATACCCAGTAAGGCTCCACTTATTTAACAATAAATAAACCTTACAGGCTCTTCCTTGAGTAAAATATGAAGAATTAGTTTCAAGTGGTCTTTTAAATTTAGCAATTGACTGAAATACCCCATAGGAAAAGGTCTTGGTATTAAAGTCCTTTTAAAATATTCCTTTAAAAACTCTTCCTTGCTTGATACCTCAGTATAAAACTAGAATATCCAATCAGAGAATATTAAATGAGGATTTTCCTATGAGGACATTTACTATATCACTACTTAATTTAAATTATGTAAGATATATATCTAACTTTAATAAAAAGTATTCTTCAGAAAACCACCATTCCAGAATCAAGAATTCTCATCCAGTTGGCCCTACATCAGGCGAATTGAAACAATACATTACATTATATGTATACTCAAATTTTATATTTGCTTTCTAGACTCTAAGCAGGAAGAGGGGTAAACTGCATTTTAATACTCGAGCCTAACACAGTACACATTGCAGTATTACATACTGCGGCTGTCTCTCTCTCTCTGCGTGCATCTTAAGGTAGGTACAGTGGACAACTTGGGCTTATTCTTAGCTTTTACTGAAGTACTAAGAACCTTATCAAACTTGCTTGTTTGTCTTGAGTTAACAGATGCTGTTACCTAGTCTGTTT
Organism: Dasypus novemcinctus; assembly: GCF_030445035.2. Taxonomy (NCBI): domain Eukaryota; kingdom Metazoa; phylum Chordata; class Mammalia; order Cingulata; family Dasypodidae; genus Dasypus; species Dasypus novemcinctus. Next base: position 4,853,577 of record NC_080701.1, on the reverse strand, counting down.
TTTATTTTACTTGAGAATTAAATTTTTAAAGTTCTAAAATACCTAGGGCTTGTAAACAGATAATTTGTTTAAAGTGTTTTCCATTACTATTGCTTAAAGGGTTAGGTATTAAATATTCTTGTTTGTCTTCATTTTTAAATTGAAAATTTGATTAGAGGTAGAGAGAGAAAAGGTCACGATGCTAAGCGCGAACCCTATGCAGGCTGAGATGATGCCTAAAATAGTGAGCTAGCCAAACTGGAGGCACTCTTCGTATTTTGTAACATTCACCTTGGGTAAACTGTTTTTTCACTATTAATAAATGTATATCTTACATACCAACCCTGAATTGCATTTTCATTTAAATTGACATATGCAATTAATTATGCTTTAGAATTCATTCCAAAATGATGGCTTATTTGACGGATCTAAATGTTGGAAAAAATAAAATCAAGACATGAAAAATGAGATATTTTTTCCTGTAGTGCAGATAAATTCTGGTATTATTTCCTAATTAATATGTATTTTATACAACTCTACATAGTAATGTAGAGAACATTCTCCTATTTAAACAAAAATAGATGGACTTGCTTCTTGCCCAGCTTTAAAATAAATAGCTCATTCTTCATGGGGAAAGGGATGTCAGTTCTGGCTTTCACTTCCTTTCCTCTATGGCTATGCTTGCTCAGTCACTGCGACCAGAAGAGCCAGGCTTTCCTCCTGCTCTCGATGCACAACTAGTTGTTACTTGAACGCTTTCGGTGGTCACCTGTCTGGTTTCCTCTTCAGATTCACTGGTGACACAGGCTGGCTCATTTTTCATTAAAGAACGGAGGGCCCTGTGCCTACAAATGGCCTTGATTCATATGTAAAAAGAGTTCTATTTAGCTGTCTCTTCATTTCCTCTTCACAGGCTTAGAAATATCTATAACAAAGGAAACTTTAGGCCAGTGATTTACAGAAAGCTATTGATTTGGTTATTTGAAAAGCTAATCACAGTATAAAGTTTCAGTATAACAGAGTTCTGTTATTTCTCTCTTACATGCTTAATGTATTATTCCATTAAGACTTTTCCTAAAGGTAGTTATCTCCTGTATATGGGTATAGGCAATCACACGTGATTAACTTTAATATATAGCTGTAAATATTAAGTTACTCAATAGTAGTTATTTTGTTCACAATCCTTACCTTTAATGAACTATGTATCTCCCAAAGTATAACTGCATGTTTAAAGCAATTCTGTTAATTAAATGATACCACGAAAAGACTTTGAAAAATATAAAACTACATATACCAGTTTCACAGTAGTAGTAGTCAGCATTTTAATTAAACCTCACTTTTAGTGAGACTGTGAACATATGCATTTAGGGTTTTTTTTCCCATCCCTTTGCTATTTTTAAAAAATAAACTCACCAACTTGACTTTCACTTGTTGCTTCACAGTTTTAGTCATTATTTTCAGACTGGGTGTAGACATGGATTGTTCCATCAAATGAAATGCTTTGAATATAAGTACTATACAAATGCAAGGTATCATGTATATATCCATTTTGGAGAAGGCACAAGAAAGAAGGACTGAAATTTTCCTCAAACTTAAATAGCTGGGTAGTTGTGAGATATTGCTTACTTTTCAATGTTTTCCTAAGCAATCTACATTTTTTTTTTATTGACTTTGTAATAATATTACATTAAAGATATATATGTGAGGTCCCATTCAGCCCCACCCCCCACCCCCCCTCCACCCCCCAACAACACTCGTTCCCATCATCATGACACATCCATTGGATTTGGTAAGTACATCTTTGGGTACCTCTGCACCTCATAGTCAGTGGTCCACATCATGGCCCATACTCTCCTCCATTCCATCCAGTGGGCCCTGTGAGGATTTACAATGTCCGGTGATTACCTCTGAAGCACCATCCAGGGCAGCTCCATGTCCCAAAGACGCCTCCACCTCTCATCTCTTCCTGCCTTTCCCCATACCCATCGTCCACCATGTCCACTTTTCCCAATCCAATGCCACCTCTTCTATGTGGACATTGGATTGGTTGTGTCCATTGCACCTCTATGTCAAGAGGAGGCTCAGATTCCACATGGATGCTGGATGCAATCCTCCCATTTTCAGTTGTAATCACTCTAGGCTCCATGGTGTGGTGGTTGTCCTTCTTCAACTCCATCTTAGCTGAGTGTGGTAAGTCCAATAGATCAGATTGTAGGTGCTGGAGTCTGTTGAGGCTCAGGACCTGGCTATCACATTGTCAGTCCAGAGATTCAAATCCCCTAAATATATCTTAAACCCCAACATTAACTGCACCTCCAGCACATTAGCATGAAAGTCTTATGAAGGGAGATCCCATCTGAGTCCAGATTCATCACACATAAACACCATTTCCAAAGAGGGGCCATCTGCCCTGGTAGTTAACCCCATCGGCCATGACCATAACTCCCATGGGTCTCTTTAGCCCTCACAGGAACCAATATCTGGGGGTTGTATCTGCTTTATCTGTCTCTCTGACTCTGCTCAGTTGTGCATGAGGGCAATCCTTCTGCCAGCCTCCAGACTCTTTTTTAGAAACTCGTAGCCATATAAACTCATTTCTCCTTTCCATTTCCCCCTTACTTTAGGTCAAACAGCATTTTAAAGTCATGATATTTTATGTAGACAGGGATATTCTGCTGATCCGCATTGAACCTTCCGTATAAGGTCATTTTCCAGTTGCATCATCAGTTGGTAGTTGATAGTGGTCCCTCGGTGCCAGGGAGGCTCATCCCCGGGTGTCATGTCCCACGCTGGGGGGAAGGCATTGCATTTACATGCTGAATTTGGCTTCGAGACTGGCCACATTTGAGTAACATGAAGGCTGACAGAAGGAAATTCCCAGGTACAAAGTTGTTCTAGGCCTTGTTCTTATTTTAGGTTTATCAGCTCACAAGCATAGTCATTAGGATCAGGGGCTCACTGTTGAACCCTCACTCCCTCCCGGTCCCCGCCACTGTACCTGGGAGACTGTCGCTGCTCCCCTAGGGACCACGACAGAGCACCACTGGCCAGGAACCCAGTACCCCCCCCTACTGTGGTTTTTAATTGTTGCCACTATGAGTATATCCATACATTGCCATGCACCCTGGACATATGTTCTGTACAGCTCCCTGTCAGCCATATATCACCTGTCATTGGTATCCCATACCAGTATCCCTCCATTGCCATTGTTGAAACACTCTGTGATCCAGAACTCCCCGAAATTTGAAGCCCAATATAATGTCATGGTCCCTTACTAGGGAATGGCATATAGCGATGGGTTTAAAGGATAGATAAAGAACTTGGATAAAGTTAGATAAAGAACTTAGATAAAGAATGTTGACTTGAAAAAATTCCACATCCTATCTTCCCCCCCCCCCCCCAATTATTCAGCTTTTCTTCACAGGAGTCCTAGACCACAGCAATGTATATATATAATATACAGCACTCCCACACATCCACCAGAAAACCTTTTCCCTTCCACAGTGATACTCTTTCGCCCTATTCATATCATATTTACTTAAAGTGATGTACAGAGTCTGAGACATTAGCTTTCTAACAAGGTGACATCTGTGCTTACATTAGGGTGCATACTTTAGGATACACAGTTCTTTACATTTTTAGTTATCCTATGTTTTACATTATGGTTTACATTATCAGTCTGTCATCTCCTATATGTTATGGTGTAATATTACATGTTTTATATTCATCCTTGTGTACTCTCAAGAAACTCCTCTCTTACCCCCTATTTACTTTGGTTCCACACATTTAACGTCCATTTTCCCTTCCACCTTGGTGCCCACAGTGACAACCAACCTCCGTTTCCTGAGGAGCCACTTCCAGAGATAGATGGAATAGTGTTCAGGGCCTAACTTGCTCAACTGCCCCAATGCCCTGGGAGCCACCCTTTCTCTCGAGGGATACAGTTCCTCTATTTGATGGCATTAGTCCTCCCCAGGATGTGGGTCCACCCCCACTCTCACTACTTGGGTTTCTACCCCATGGTGTCACCCACTCTGGCAGAATGAGCATTTAGACATTCCCGAGGAGCCCGTCCTGTATCAGACCCTCCCCTCCGAGCATTCTAAACAGGTAACCCTCTTTATTATATTTTGATATGATTTTCTCGGCATTTTACTCTCCACCAACACCTGACCCTCTCCTGTCTACATTTTAATCTATTCCAGAGGCAGAGTTTTAAATACCGATTGTAGGTGAACTGTACGAACACTTTCTTCCAATTTTTTTTTCTTAACAAACATTCTTTGTTAACGTTTCCTGGCTATATACTGTTTATAAGTTTCCTCCTCTTTAAGTAGATAGGCGAATTCCAGGGAGTCCACACTGTAATGAATGTTAGATATGCAGTTTTCCTACAGTGTTGGTTTCACCATTCCAGATCTCTTCCTTCTATTTTGTTTTACTCTCCTTTCCATTCCCTCATTCTTAGGATAAACCCGCACACGCAGTTTTAAGACAGAAGTAGAGTACGTTTTTAAGCTAAGCTAAGAAATTAGTGTTTCAAAATAGCTATTTGTATTACAATTTTGAAATGTCTCTTGGATTATGTCACGTGACTGTGCCTTCTATTTCTTTTTCTCCTCTCTATAATTCTTTTTATATTCTAGCACCAATAATTGTCAAATGTAGATTTTACAGGTGTATAACAGGTTAATTTCTAAACTTTTTCTGGGCCGTCACTGAGTTCTTTTGTATTCGAGTATAATTTCTAGAAATAGATAGAAAAATAAGGCATATTTCATGATGTAATTGTTTTCTAACCTAAGAAATTTATGTTAGTTTTCCAGTTATTTCTTCTGATTCTGAAATATATTCTCTGGTCGTCTCAGTAGTCAGTCCATGTTAGATATTCATGTAGAAAATTTCTGTACCCTCCAAGAGACTGTCAGGACTCATACCTCAGCTTATATGTGATATTGTGGTATAGTTCACCTCTTTTTCTTCCATAAATATTAGCAGTCTCTGGTTATTTAGCCTAAAATACCTTCACAGACAGTATTTGGACAGCATCATAATAAAGCAACAGAGAGCTAGGATTACTATGAATGACATTTGGAAACACTACACAAAACATACTGGTAGTTATTTAACCAACTGTGATGTATTTACATTATATCAAATGTTAACTGCTAACATTTTTGAAGGATTTATGAAGAGAATTAAAAATGGAAATAAACAATTATACAAATAATTATCAATGTTTAAATCCCAATGAATAAGAAAGTGTTGAAAAACGAGTCTCAATTTCATGATAGGATTGAGATTAAATTGCAAGGGTCCGTGCAACCCAGCTGTGTCAGGAAGAGCGCTTCCGTGATTTGGGGAGCTTCTGGCCCTATCCCTTGTCACGATGACACTGCTTGAAAAAATACGGTCTTATTGCTAGTCCTTAGACGTCTTCCTGGAACACGTTCCCCAAACCATACTCTGCCCCACAAGAGAAGGGATTGATCTGTAGATTAACAAGCTCTTTCCACTCCCACTAGGTTCTGTGAAACCAAAGGCACATGTCATTGTTCCTTCCCCAACCTTACGTATAAGCAATTAAATGATATTTTAAATTGTCTTCCAGCATAGTAGTCTTATATTTCTATAGGTTAGACTGAAGGAATTCATATGGAAGAATATTAAGATTCAGTTAGTAGCATGCCCCAGGACTTATTAAATCTCTCCATTACACTTTTGTGCTTACCTTGGTGGCCTCATCTAGCCTTGGCCTTATGGTTTGAAATATCTGTATTCTGTCTACTTTGAAATATGTGTATCTCCAGCCAAACTCCCTCACCCTGAAAACCCAAATTCCAGGTTCTCCTGTTGGATGTCTATGAGGTTTCTCAAATTTAATGTGTCTAAAACTGAGCTAATTTCACCACATTTTATTATTCTGTAGTTTTCCTCTTAATAAATGGCAGTTCCATCTTTCTTAGACCAAAAACTTTGGAATAATCTGTGGCTCACCTCTTTCTCCCAAACCCCACATCCAGTCCTTCAGTAGACCTGGTCAGCAATACCTTTAAAAAATAACTAGGGTCCAACCACTTGGCCCCACCTCTTCCGTTTCTACCTTCGAGTCGAGCCGTTCTCGTCTCTCGCCTCCTACAGGGCCAACCTAAAACCGCAGCTCCCTGCTGATGAATGACGTCCCCTTGGCCACTGCTTTATTTTTCTCCTTGTTAGTATCACCAATTAACTTTACATTTTTTACTTATTTGTCTTATTGTCTGTCTCCTCTCTACTGCCTCGATTAGAGGGCAAGAGCTTTCTTAGTTCACTGCAGTACCCCCAGCCTTTAAAGCAGTTACTGGTCTATAAAAGGAGTTTGATATCTATTGAATAAATGTGTAAACTCTCTGAATATTCCAAGGAGAGGTTTGAGTTCTTCATTATGTTTTGCTAAGGTGGATTGAGCTTCTCATTGAGTTATGGTAGATGGATTTTTCTCCACCTGCGCAGTTTTAAGCAGGATCTGTGAAATACATTCCTGTAATACTGTACTTCATATAGAAAAGTTTCAGCTGAGGAAGAATGCAAATATCCCTTTTCAAGTCTGCTAATAGATAAACTATGTGGATTGATGTGATCAAAATTAACATGAAATTAAAATTTCTTCCATATAGAAATTCTGCCAGCACTGTTGGCTGAAAAGATTATCCTTTCCCTATTAAATTATTTCTTGTCTTTGTGTAAATAAATTAATTGTAGATCCACACATAAGACGATCTATGTATGGAATATCTGTTTTGTGCTATTGATATATTTGAATCAATGTCATAAATTACTTTTGCTTTACAGAATTAAGTCTTAAAATAGGCAGTGTAAGTCCTCTAGCTCTTAAATATTTGGGCTATTCTAGGTGCTCTGCATTTCCATATTTTGCATTTCCAATTTTAGAATCAGCTCTTTCCACGAACACTGCTTCCCCTCCCCCCCCAAAAGTGCTTGGATTTTAATTGAAATTGCATTGAATTGATAGATCAATTCAGGAGAAATGGACATGTGAACAATTTTGAATTTTCCAATTCATGAACATTGTATAGCTTTCTATTCATTTAAGTCTTCATTAATTTTCTTCATCACTGAAAAAAGTTTTTAATTTCAATTTTGAAGGCTATTTTGACTTGATATAGAAATTAAGGTTGACTTTCTTCCCTGCACTTTAAAAAGGTTGTTTTTTGGTGAAAGTCTGCTATCATTGTTCTTTGTGTAAGGGATATTTTTTTCTGTGTGCTGTTGAAATTTGGTATTTATCTCTCATTTTCAGTAATTTATCTATGATAAGCGCCCGGGGGGGTGGGGCGTGTTACTGCTTAGGATTCATTGAGCTTTCTGTGAATTTCTAGTTTCCAACAAATTTGGAAAAGTTTTGGCCATTAGTTCCTCAAATTTTGTTTTCTCTCTCCAGCCCTTCTAGGCCTCCACTTAAACATATGTTAGACTGCAAGGAGAAAATCATGTTACCTTCAGGGTGGAAGACTTTAATACCTAGTGATTGACTGCTTAAGCATCCAAAAACCAAATACAAAGAATATTTGAACAGGGTAATTTAAACCAACTATATCTAATGGTCAAAGGTATATAGATTTATTAAATTCATTTCTTGTATGCAGGAGACATTTTCACTTGTCCACTACCAGGCCATAAAAATCTCAACAAATTTCAAAGGACTGTTATATTGATGATCTTCTCTGACCCCCAGCAAGTAAAATTTACTAACATCACTGCTAGTAAAGCTCCTTATGTTTTGAAATTAAGGAACACTTCCATGTAATTGTTGGACCAAAGAACAAATCAGAATGAAAATTAGGAATTACTTGGAACTGAACAATATTGAGAAAGCCACATATCAAAACTTTTGGTGTTTTGTGTTTTTTTTTTCAATTTTTTTTGTCTTTATTTTTTTAATATTACATTAAAAAATATGAGGTCCCCATATACCCCCCACCCTCCTCACCCCACTCCTCCCCCCATAGCAACAATCTCCTCCCATCATCATGAGACATTCATTGCATTTGGTGAATACATCTCTGAGCACCGCTGCACCTCATGGTCAATGGTCCACATCATAGCCCACCCTCTCCCCCTGTCCACCCAGTGGGCCATGGGAGGACATACAATGTCTGGTAACTGTCCCTGCAGCACCACCCAGGACAACTCCAAGTCCCAAAAATGCCCCCACATCTCATCTCTTCCTCCCACTCCCCACCTCCAGCAGCCACCATGGCCACTTTCTCCACACCGGTGCCACATTTTCTTCAATTACTAATCACAATAGTTCATGAATAGAATATCAGTAAGTCCACTCTCATCCATACTCTATTCCTCATATCAAAACTTTTGGAATGCAACTAAAGCTATACTTAAGGGGAAATTTACAGTTTTAAATTATTATATATGCTGACTACTTCAACTTAAAAGTTAGGAAATGGTCATGAGAGTAAATCCAAAGAAAAATAATTACAATAAAGCAGAGCTTGAACAGATAGAAAGCATATCATGAAAAACGTTGTTTCTCATTTTGACTTAGTTAAAATGGACAAATTCTTTGAAAAATATAACAAGTTAAAATGGAATAAAGAACTAAAAAACTTAAGTTGTCTAATAACAAGGAAATTAAATCAGTTGAAAAATCACAGATAACTAATTCTAGAGTGTGTATTTAGAACTCCGTACTTTCTGCATGATTTTTCTGCAAACCTACAAAACCTACAACTGCTCTAATATTTTAAAAATTCTGGCCTTTTACAAGTTATTTCAGATTGCAAAACCAACACTCCCACATGTATTCCCAAATGAGGTTGATGTAGTCTTGAAATCAAAACTTGACACTACAGGGAAGCAAAATTCTAGATCAGTCTCATTCATAAATACAGAAGTAAGAATCTAAACAAATTGGATCTGGCAATATATGAAAGACCCAAGTAGGGTTTACCCAAGAAATGTAAAGCTAGCTTAACATTAAAAAAAAAATCAATTAATGTGATTAACCACATGAGCAGATTAAAACAAAAGTCACATCATCTCAATGACTACAGAAAGTTTGATAGTCATTATCCTTTTTTTTTTTTTTTTAAGATTTGTTTCCCCCCCTTCTCCTGCCCTGCTGTTTTTGCTGTCTGTGTTGTTTTCTCATTTTCTCTCCTCTAGGATTCACCAGGATTCGATCCTAGAGACCTCTGATGGGGAGAGGTTCTCTGTCAGTTGTGCCACCTCAGTTCCTGGTCTTTGCAGCACTTCACCTTGACTCTCTCCTTGTCTCTCTCTCTTGAAGTGTCATCATCTCTTTGCGTGACTCCTTGCATGGGCACTGGCTCTCGACGCGGGCACTTGCTCACGACGTGGGCACTCGCGCAGGCGCTGGCTTGCTGCACAGGCACGGTGTCTCTTCTTTCTTCACCAGGAGGCCCCGGAGATTGAATGCAGGTCCTCCTGCATGGTAGGCGGAAGCTCTATCAGTTGAGCCACATCCGCTTCCCTACCATGTATTTTTAAAAAGAAGATTAAAACCACGAATAGAAGGCAAAAATTTTGGGTCCATAGAAGAAAACTTAGAGCATAGAACATTCTTAAAACATCAGGATAGGAAGGATTTATTAAACAACATAAGAAACACATAAATTATTAACTGTGAAAACTTGATCAAAAAGTTGCTTTGGGAACATGGATTCACAACAAGGAGAGTAAATCTGAATGATTCACAACAGGTCTTCAGTTCCCACGATGGGATTCTGAACGTCAGGGCTCCCTCTCTTTTGAAACTATTGTGTAAATAAATGGGAGAGACTATTACATGTACGTACACATACACATATTACAACTTGTTTTCTAAGGAAAGGTATTTGTTCAATGAAAGGCACTTTTTGCCTAATGCATATCTTTTTTTTTCTCATCTTCCTCAGCTTTAATCAAGCAGTTTGCAGTGAGCCGTTTCCTCTTTTTTCTCCCATGTGATCTTTTTTTTTTAATTGATTGTTTTTAATATTACATTAAAAAAATATGAGGTCCCCATGTACTCCCCACCCCCTCCCCCAGTGCATATCTTGATAGGTTGGATAAACAAAAGGAAGGTGAAGGTGAAGTCTGGCAATAGCTGCTGGGGAGCGTTGAATTGTTCTGCCTAAGTGAGGAGAATTTGGAGTTCTGAGCAATGCAGGAGGAAAAGGAAGGAAGACTGTGAAGGCGGAAGGAACTCTCGGAGCAAGCGAGGTGGGGCAGCTGGACAAGGTGGGCTGAGAGGCTGGTTGGCAGTTCCTAGTGGCGGGGTGCCCGGACAGACAGACACATGGCCGATCACATTCAGGGTACCGTGGCGCCCTCCTGGGAGAGGCAGGTATGCAGGAAGGAGCTCACCTGCTCTGTTCAGTGCTACGCTAACAGATGGGAGGATCCAGGAACCCGGAGGCAAGGGGACAAGGCTGTCGTCTGGTAAAATCCGCAGCCTTGGTGGCTCTGGACCACCATGGGGGATAGAAGGGAGGAGGAAAGGGCCAGGCCCCTCCAGAACTCACGGGCTGGGACAGCCCAGCGAACCCTGCTTTCCTTACTACGCGCAGTTTTTACTTAGAAGTTTGACTTATTAGAAAGCTGTATTCATTAAGATAGGGTGTGGTACAGGCCCAGGGATGGGCACACTGGAATGAAGGAAATCCAGGCACATCTGAAGCCTTGTGTTTGCAGAGCAGTGGGAAAAGGAAAACGAGGCAGCGCTGCACAGACAGTGGCTCTCCGTGAGGAAAAGCACGACGTTACAGCGCTGTATCACCATATGCAAAATCCAAGTCCACATGGATTAAAGACTGAAATGCGAAGGAATGACACTTTACTAAGAATATATAGCAGAATAATTTTTACCCTGGGGTAAGGAAAGATTTCTTAACTAAAATAATCCATAAAAGAAAAAACTGATACATTTGCTACAGGTAACAAAATTGACAAGTCACAGAAGACTAACCCCATTTTTAAAAGGCTCAAAAGCAAGCAAACCTAATGCATGGCTGAGGGGTACATATGTACTAATACTTGAAGGAAGAATGAGAAAAAGTTAAAATTTACGATTGTGATCTCTGAGAAGGATGCAATGGAAAGGCATATTAAAAAGATAACAGTAATCAAAACAGCATGGCACAGAACCAAATTGAGATATTGGAAATAAACCCTCCCATCTTTGGCCAATTAATTTTGACAAGGCTGCCACGTCCACTCAATGAAGAAAGAACAGGTCTCATCAGCAAATGGCTCTGGGAATACTGAATATCACACGCAGAAAATGAAGGTGGGCCCCCCCCCCCACACCACGTAAAAACCAACCTCAAATGGATTAGAGACCTAAATATAAGAAAACTATAAAACTCCCAGAAGAAAACAGAGGGAAGCATCTTCAGGAGCTTGTGTTAGGCAATGCTTTCTTGGACTTTAAACCCAAAGCACAAACAATAAAAGAAAGAAAAATGGGACGTCTTCCAAATTAAAAACTTGATCAAAGGACCTCATACTGACAGTAAAAACAACCTACAGAATGGGAGAAAATATTTGGAAAACATATCAAATAAGAGTTTAATATCTAGACTATTAAAGAATTCTTACAACTACAAAAGCCATACCAATTAAAAAATGGGCAGAAGGTTTGAATACACATTTCTCCAAACCAATGACTGATAAGCACATGAGAAGATGTTCACCATTATTAGTCATTAGGGAAATACAAATAAAAATCATGACTTACCAACACATATATAATAGAATATTGAAAAAAAAAAAAAAAGGACAACAAGTGTTGGAGAGAATGTGGAGAAACAGGAACGGTTTTTCTTTGTTGATGTGATTATAAAATGGAGCAGCCACAGTGTGAAATAGTTTGGCTAATCCTCAAAGTTAGGCACAGAATTACCATATGACCTGGCAATCCACTTCTAGATACATAACCAAAAGAACTGACAGTTGGGTCTCACGTAGACATTTTCACACTGATGCTCACAGCAGCATTAAGTAATGCCAGGAGAAGGAAGTAAACCAGGTGCCCACCAGCAGGTAAATGGATAGGCATAAGTGATATAAACATACAATGGAATATTACTTAGCCATAAAAAGGATTAAATACAAAAATTAACTCAAAATGGATTGAAGACTTAACGAAAACTATAAAACTAGAAGAAAATGGGAACATCCTCAGGACCTTTTATTACCAAGATTTCCTAGGCTTTACATCAAAAGCATTGGAAACAAAAATGATTAGGACTTCATCAAAATTAAAAGCATTTGTGCATCAAAGGACATTATCAAGGGGCGTAGTTGTGGCTCAAGTGGTTGGTTGCCTGCTTCCCAAGACATGGAAGTCTTGGGTTTGGTTCCTGTTATCTCTTAAAACAAAAAAACAACAAGCAAAGGAAAAAAAAAAACATCTCAGGGGAACCAATGTGGCTCAGTGGTTGAGTGCTGCTTCTCATATAGGAGGTCCCCAGCCCTGGTACCTCAAAAAAAAAAAAGACTATCAAGAAAGTAGAGAGACAACCTACAGACTAGGAGAAAATATTTGGAACCATGTACCTGATGAGGGTTTTTATCCAAAATATATAAAGAACTCTTACAACTCAACAATAAAAGACAAAAAGGACAGAAAAATGGGCAGAGGACTTCAGACATTTCTCCAAGTAAGTACGAATGGCCCATAAGCACATGAAAAGATGCTCAACATCACTAGCCATGGGGGAAATGAAAATTTTTTAAAAACCACGGCGAGACACCACCCCCGCTAGAATGGAGTGAGGCAGGCTGCTCAGTGTTTTACAAGGTGATGTTCAGTAGCGAGAGGCCTGCGCCTCCTACTTGGCGGGAATCTGGGGGCACCCTGCAGGGCGCTCCCCCAGTGATTTCCAGGGAGGTGTGGCTGGGGCCGCTGGTATTTCTGATGTCGTGCTGGGCCACAGCCGCAATAAAACAGGTTCTTTAAATCTCCACTAACTGAGCACTGTTTAGACCCAGAGTCGTGAAAAGCAAAGAGCCTGCTGGGCATCTGCACTGCCACCACGCTCCGACCCCTGGAGGGCTCCCGATGCCTGTGGAAACGCTGGTTCCCCGAGAGCCACGTGCTCGGGACACCCCGACCCGGTGGGGGCTGTGGTGAGGGAGCCTTCCTCCGCCCTAGCTGTAGGAGCTAGCTCACGGTGAAGAGCAGAGCTGGGCAGGGCCCGTCCGGGCTCCGGCTCTAACACTCTCAGTCAGAACCAGTGACTTGACCTCCGTCATCAGCACGCTTAAGAAGATTAGTAAGACAATGAATGCACAGCGTCTGGCCCCAGGCCTGCGCTTCTCAAGTTCTGGATTAGTAGTTCCTGTGACCACGGCCAGGACCTTGGAGCTACGTGTGTGAAAGAACAGAGGCAGGAGCCAGAGCTGTGAGACTCCCTAAAACTAGGGGAGGGGGTCACAGCCCAGGTGGGGTCCACCATGTGCCTTAGTATCGTCCAGTATTTCTCAAAATATGCTCGTTAGAGTCCACAGCTATTACGTTGTTTCAAAAATAAAACCCCATTTAACTAACACCGCTGTCAACTTGGCTAACAGCGTCCAAGTTATCCTCTAGATGTAGAGTCCAGACGTCCATTTAGTAGACATAAGTAAATGTATAAAGTGTACCTCAACAGGCTTACACTGTATAGCCTACATTTTCATTAAACAGGAGTCCCTAAAATTTTAATACCTCTTGTTATTTTCCCCAAACTCTTCAATTTAGTCTTTAGGAACCTATTCTGAAACAACTGGCATGTCACCTTTTTATTTTATGGTCATGCATATCAAAGGCTACCACATTAAACCACAGTATCAAGTTTACATCACCTGATTTTTACAAGAGGGAAAAGGCCAACATGACTTGTTTCAACATAACACGAGTCATACTGTCATTCCTCCTGCTTCGCCGAGATGGTGCTGGAATCACTGCAGAGCCTCCGATGTGGGGAGTGGCTTGACAGGCTGGGTGGCAGGCTTAGCTACGTAAGTCATGCCATTTAGTAAGGTTCCACGGCCCTCGTTACCCAGTTCCGACAGTTATGCTCAGCTTGTATTTCTTAATACAAGTCATACCAACATTCAGTCTACTCCCACTTGGCACACATCATGCTGACATGGCTTTCGGTGGCTGTTTATTGAGTGTCGTGAATAAAAGACATTATACAAAAACTTACTGGATACAGCCTCACCCAATTAGCATACATTTTACAATTATGAAAGTTAAAAAGGTTATTAACAAATGCTATGAGCACTTTTCATAAATTTTGAATTCTGAAAAACACTGTCAATGTCTATACTTTTAAAAGTTTAAAAAAGTCCTGTTGATCAGAAGGACAAACTAAAAATCAATTAAAATATTTATTGAATAATATGAGATTTTTAAATAGTGGGTTTGCCTCCCATTTTCCATATGTCTTTGACCACTTTATTTAATGCTAGTTCAGAGAAACCAAGACTGAGTTTTTGAAGTTAAAAACTTCCCGGGGTTACTGGGAGATAGAGTAATTATGAAAGAAGCAAACACTTTGGTTCTTTCTGTAAGAGACCGACTTGTGTACTGAGTAATTCAGGAACCCCAAAAGCCCTTCTACTCGCAGAGCCAAAGGCCCACGTGTTGTCCATTAAGAGAAATAACAGTGGAAGAGCCCACACCTCCAAAGCAAAGAACAGAACTACACTGCTGTCACAGCAGCGGGGCAGACGGGATAGTAATTTAATAGGAGCATGTTAAAGAGTACACCCAGGAGGAAAGGACTGTGATACAGGAAAGCACACAGATACGTAAATAAAAGGAAAAGCCTGCGCAATGGGTACCATTTCAGATTCAGCGCTCTGCACGGGGCGCCCTGATTTACACTGCCACGGGGAGTCCCGCCCGCTGTCCTAACGGGGCTGGAGCTGGGCCCCTCCGCCAGGTGCCCATCTCGGAGAATTTCAAAGTGAAATCAAAGCTGACAGGTTAGTTCTAGACGAGTGCTGTACTTCACAATACGGATGTTATCTCTAAGAACAGTCAACTGTTGTGGCCAAGTCAGCTGCACCGAGAAGGCCGAGCTCACGCTGAGAGAACCGCCGCGTCTTGGCGTGAAGGTGGATGGCGGCGCCGGGCGGCCGTCCTGCAGCCTGGGACGTCCCGCAGCAGAGCCGCGCTGGCCGGAGACCCTCACCACCCGAAGCAGGGGTCTGGGCAGTCCCGCAGGAAACTCTCATAGCGGCCCTTGAGAACGTCCATCAGGGTCGTGAACACAGTCAGCTGAAAGGAAAGTCACGCTCACTTTGACGCGGCCCGACGAGGCGGCCTCTTACACTTCCAGGGTTTGTTTTATGAAGTTACTTCATATAAGTAATGGCAAACAAACAGCCAACTTGAAGAGCACTGCTGTGCCAGGCCCGGCAGGGGCCCTGTAGCTCTCCACAAGGCCTTGTTCCCACCAACTCCTGAAAAGGGTCCAGCAACGTGTAACTGGCTCCCACGCAAGGCCTCACGTGTGCTGTGGAGGGCGAATGGTTTAGCTCTGGCTACCCTTATCCCTAAATCATTTATAACACAGCAGGGCAAAATACGTGGGCACAAAGATTACCGAACACACCATCTCCCCCAGCCACACACGACACGCGGCAGCACGGCGGGATGGCAGGTGGAGGAGGTGTGCGGCCCAGCACTGCTGAAGGGCAGGAGGATGAGGCGAGGGAGGCGCCTGTCCTGGAGGGAGACTGAGAGGAGAGGCCAAGGACAGGCAGACCTGGAGGAAGGGGGAACCTGGGTGACTCTCTAGAACACGCAGGGTGTGCGAGAAAACTGGATGAATAGGAAACTTGGCATTTTTCCAGCTCTGCGGTGGGGAAGAAAAAAGGACATCATAAAACTAATCCAACAGACGAGCTCTGTTGGAAAACGGACTTTTAGACGATGCTTTGTTGAGTTTTAGAGGTGTTAGCCTGAGATTTCTGATGGATAGGGAAACGTCAAGAGCCAAATGCAGACTTAATTCTAGTGCCACTCAAGTAAAGCTGGGAAGAGTACCTCATCAACTTGGACATCGAGCGCCAGCGATCACCTTCATCATAGCCATAAAGTTATGCCTTGATCACACAGAAACCTTAAACACTCAGCTTTCATGTGAACATAACATGGGATTCTAGTCCATCTTGATCCAAGGTAACAGGGAAAGATAAAATATAGGACAAACTATTCCCCCCAAAAGCAAATATATAAAAAAGAAATACCTTGTTGAGGACAGGTTTTGTTGACAGCACATCATATAGGGTTGCAAATGAAATATGCTGAAACACAAAAAGAGCTTGGCTTAGTTAAGTTAATACAGACGTCAGAAACGCCATCCACCCAAGTGCAGTATTAGGAACTCCCTCCTGTCCCCACCAGCCCCCTAACCCAGGGGCTCTTCACCTTTTCTTGTTCCATGGACCCCTTTGCCGGTCAGGGGAAAACCACGGGCTCCTCACGAAGTCCACACTGTACTGTGTAGTGTGATTTAACAAGTACATCACGCCCGCACCAGCACGTGCCCACGAGGAATGGTTTTTTCAATTTCAGTTCAGCTCAGGGACCCCTTGTTAAGAGCCCCTGCCCTAAAAGAAGTTCCCTTGGGTCATAGTTGGAAACAGAGACCGACCCAGTACGAACTCGGACGTGTGCTGCTTCCTTCTCCCTCCTGCTCCCTCTTCAGCTCCTGCCTGTCTGTCGTTCAACTTGAGGGAAGGGTGCCCGGCATTTGATTAGGACAGGAAAGGTGCAGCGACACGGTGTGCCTCGAGGCCAACAAAAACGCAGGGGGTCCTGAGGAGCATGGGGTTTCTAAATCCTCTGAAGGAGAATGCCAGAACTGAGCACAGGTTAGTGGTCAGCTCCTTTCTGAGTGACTCCGGGCATACCTCCTGGGTTGTCCGGTTTAGACACATCTGCGTGGGAGTCCTGCGGTCATCGATGAACAAGGGGTGCCTCCAGCGGTCGTAGTTCGTTTCTGCCACGTACCACTTTCCCTCCTTAGGGCTGAGTCTTGACAGAGAGAGATCCGCTCTTAGGTTTCAGGCCTGACACCATGCGCTTGTCAGGGGACGCTTCGGCTTCCCAAACCTACTTACTCGTTTACGTCCAGAGACTCTTTTCTGTCCCGTGTGATCACACAACCCTCCCCGGATCGGCTGCCTCCCAGGATGAAGTATGCTGGGGCCACTAACTTGGTTTTGGTCAGTATATTCTTGGCTTCTTCATAACTAAGTAGAAATATTGAAAAATTTAATAGGAAACATTTTCAGTTTATTTGAAAGATTAGGAATAAAAAATTTTCAATTCTGTTCAAACTAAGAGAAAACAGTTACCTTGGGGATGTGTATTTTTTCCCAAAGGAGTGAGCAATGGGTCAGAGAGGACACCTGCTGACCCTGTGTGCTCAAACATTGAGAACTGAAAAGGGACTTTGAGAAGGCCCCTCGAAAACTGAAGGAGAAGCAAAACGGCCTCAAAGACCTTCTTCTACCCTTATGGTCTGTGCCTTCACTCAACAATCAAACGGGGAAAAATTTTTAATTCCAGTATATAGGATTCAGGCAACCTATAGTGTAAGCTTCCTTGAAAATTAGAGCTATTAAAAATTGGAGCGGATTACCAGAGAAGACTCTAAATCTCATTCTCTGGCAGGCATTAGAAATGGGAATGATGCCCATTTAAATTGGGTTGTTTGGACACAATGCTGGCTAAAGGAAAGATATCTGTACTAGAGCAGAATATAACTTCTAAGTTTGTATATATTACCATTTAAATGAAGAGCTTATCATAGGTTTTCCCTTTATGTATGATATTTTGCATGCATACACCAAAAAATTCATAGTTGTCCTTAACAGTTGCAATATTCTTAGTATTTTTAAATAAATCAATTCATGTCCCTGCTATTAAAACACATAAACAAATGCAAAGAAAACATGAATGATTTCATTTCCCATTGAGTGTCAAAAGCATCATATTCAGAAGAAATTCTGAAATAATTTCTGACTGGCAGATAAATGGGGCTTGGCAAATATTTTTACATTTTAACATGAATAATTTAAGCTAAATATTCATTTTTTCTAATAAAGCAACCAAATGTATTACCTTGTGGCATTTTCCAGAACTGATCTGCTGATAAACCCTACCCACGCGGCATCTCTCTTTCCCAAAATCCATTCTATTATACCTGCAAGAGATGAAGCACAGACAGGGTCACGAACTGGGAAGAAGAGTCTGTGGTCGGAAGGCGCCGCCCATCCCTCTGCACGCACCGCAGAATCGTCATTTCATTTAACAACACTCCACTTACCCAAAAAGCCGCCACTTAGAGCAAATCGTTCGTTCAGCGTGAGGCTAAACCGTCCCTGAGGGAAACAGAGCAGTGACGTCAGGAGCCGCAGCCCCCCCCAGAAGGCCTGGCCCTGGCACTTGCATGGACCGGGCCGGACAGTGCGCAGACGAAGCCGACGGTGCTAACGGCCTTTTAAAAAGCGCAGCGCACGTCCACACCACACGTGAGGCCAGCACGCTGGACTCTGCTCTAGGGTGAACTGCGTCCCTCGAGAGGGCAGGCCCACGCGCGAACCCCGTGCC
This sequence comes from Dasypus novemcinctus, assembly GCF_030445035.2. NCBI lineage: Eukaryota > Metazoa > Chordata > Mammalia > Cingulata > Dasypodidae > Dasypus > Dasypus novemcinctus. Next base: position 4,834,958 of record NC_080701.1, on the reverse strand, counting down.
CGGGTGGGGCTCGTCAGGGCCAGCGTCACTGAACCGGGGCCTCGTCAACGGGACTCGCCCGACCATGGGGACGCCGGGCTGCCACCCCGAGGCCAGAGGCCAGGAGGACGCCCCTGACCGAGCCTTGCCAGGCACCTCAGGCTCCGAGAACGCACTGCACTTGTCTCCAGCCCGGCCCAGGGGGCTTTCTCCCGCAGCCCAGGAAAGTACAGCAGGCATCCTAGCCTCTCTTCTGATAAGGAAACTGAGGCACGGAGAATGAGCACCTCACTGGTCAGCACGAGATCCCGGCCGGTGGCTCCCCTCCTGGACGCCCTGCACACGTTCTTTGTTCCAGACCAAGCCGGGAAATCTTCCTCCCCTTCTACGCTTCCCTGCCGTGGACGCTCATGCCTACGCAGGAGGCAGAGAGCGCACACGGCTGCACTGGGGCCGCCTGCTCTTCTTTGGGGCGCCCTTCCCTAGACCCCGCCCCTGAGGCACAGGGCCACCTGGGAGGCCAGGCAACGGCAGGGCCCTACCGGCTGGAATCCCGTGAACATGCCCAGGTAGCCAGCGAAGCCTGTGGCCTTGAAGACGGTTTTACTGTTTCTCTGGAAGTCCAAGTTCACTGTTAAAGGTTTCAGCTGCTCGGTTACGGTCCAGGTGTTATTTCTATTCCACCTACAAAAGACAAATGTCAGTGACACTGAGGAATAACGTGACAATAAAGGGGGACAAAAGGACGGGAGACAAGCATTAGACTGGGCCTCTACCCACCTAGACACTGATGATCCTGTAATGTGGCTGGTTTTACCCCCATTTTCCAGGCAATAAAACTGAGGTTCAGAGATGCTCAACAGCTCTCCCAACAGTACAATACCCTGTCAATAGTGAGCCCTGGATTCAAATGTAAATCTAATCATAAAGCCCAACTCTTGGAAAACCAAGACGACACATAAAAAGAACACCACTCTTCCTTCCAAGCAATGAACAAGAGATGCACCTAGAGATTTCTGTGCACCATGATTTCTCAGTTACAAACTCAAATAATTCCACGATGAGAGTGTGTCCAGCCTATCTCAAAACTAAGTATTTTCACTTACAGTCATATTTTGGGCACAACTTGGGACTACCTTTTCATCAAGATCGTACAATCTACCCTTTCTTAAACTGTAGACTGGAATACACCATTCTGTACTTACCCAAGAAATAACCCGAAGTCCATGTTTCTAGCATGGAGTAGATGGCCTAGTTGAAAGTGAGCAGAAGAGACATGCAAAAGCAGTTTGATAGGACAACTGATTCTGTATCAAAGCTGGACACTTTTGTTTTCATTCACAACTACTCAAGCTAACCAGAATTAAGCAGCATCCTGATTTTGTGAGACTTAACCAAACCAAACTGTTGACACTGTCACGTCTGCCAGGACCCTCCCACAGGGTTTCAAGTAAGATCAGGGTATGGGAAAAGGAACAATGGCCATTCTTTGGTCCACTATGGATATCTTGGCCTCAACTAACAGGACTTACTGACATCCTTCCCGGTGGAGATTGCTACCCACAGCTGGGGGCCAGAAGGTGGGTAACGGCAGGCTTTATGCCCACGGGACAGGCAAAAGCAGGGCACCCCGTTCTCCAGGCAGCCGGCAGGACAGACAGGAAGGCGAGGCTGGCACGCACAGGGTCACGGTTCCTCGCCTGGGGAACGGTGGGGGAGTGCGCCCTGGGCTCCGAGGCCAAGTCATTTCGTATACGGAGACGATGAGGTGCACCTCTGTGATGGCTTCCACCCCATCAGCAGACAGGCACACACGGGGAGGGCAGGAACGTTTATTCCCCTGAAATCCTTCCAGGTTCTTTGCAGCCTGAATTAAACTCTGACAGACACTACAACAGTCTTAAATTAAGGACAGTTTTCAATTTACCAAGATAAGTCTAACTGTATGCAACATACATGGAATTCATATATCAAGTCTGGATTGTAAAGGAAGTTCCAGCTCCGCTGTTTCAGAAGAATTTTCTACTCAGGGTTTGGCACTGCCCACCCTCTCTCAGCACACATTTACCTTCTTTGTCTTCTGTCACTATTGAAGTACACAGGGAGAAAACTTCATAGAAAATATTGTATGAAATAATCTCGCCTATGAGAAAAGGACATTTTCTTGTTACTAAACAGAACCATAACAAGGCAAAAACGTTACTTTTTAAGATAACAGTAACTTCATTACTGCACGAGCGTACGGTTTGGTGTCTGTAAGTGACCCTAGACGAGCTAAGCTGCGGAGCACCAGGTGGGGTCTTCCACTAGCCTGTACCCTCCCTAGACTCGAGGTAAAACAAGTCGCCAAAGGGGAAGTTACTGGGCAAGAGGGACGCCTGGGTAAGTTTGAAGTGGGTCACAATAAAATATCCAAATTTTCATCAATGTGCTTCATTTTAATTTTCTTTTGGGAGGCTCAAATATGGTAATTTAATACATCTGGTTCTAGGAAAGGTAGACTATATTTTGCCCAGATTTCTATTGTGACTAATATTTCTAAGGTGAGAAAAGAGAGATGTGAATGTGAGCTATTAAACAAAACCGTCAATGTAGAACTGCCAAGAAAACCCACTGTAATATTTTATTTTTTGAATGTTTTCCAAAACTGTACAATACCACTTAGTATTTAACTCAAAAGTATACAGGGTACTTTTATCACATAGCAAGTTCTTTTCACCCAAACCCAGTGCTTATTTTGTTTTGATGTGCTTTCTATTTTGGTTAAATTCCATTCTTACTTTTCATTATGAACCATCTGTCAAACTTCTTAGTCAATTTTTCTCTTGAGATATTTATGTTTGTTATTGATTTGCTAGAATTCTTTACATGATAATGCAATTCGAGACTTGTTTCTCATATAGATTGCAAGTATATCTCTCCAGTATGTTGATAATAAGTCATTTTTTTGAAAAAACAAACACAAAAACCAAAACCTAGCCACGATTGTTGATGAATACTATTAATTTTCAGAAATTCTCAGACATCCCTTTTTCCTTGTAAAACCAAGGTAGTGCTGGCTGTTTAAACAACAAATCTACTGATTTGGTAGCTTGAAGATAAAACTTTTAAAGTAGTGGAAATGCCATTTTCATTACATTAAAAACAAATGCTATACAATTGAAAGCTGAAATTTTAAAAATAGCTTCCCTAAACATCAATTCCTAAGAATAATGTAATGAATGCCATACAAGACTTCCTGGCTGAAAATAGAAAATGCCGCTCGATAAAATCAATGACTTAAATAAATGGAGAGGTAGACCATATTCTTGTACTGGAACACTCAACTTCATTAAACTGTTGCTTCTCCCCAAATTGACAGAAGTTAACAAAATAATCCAAAAATTTAGACAGAAATGCAAAGGGCTTAGGACAGCCAAGATAATTTTTAAGAAATCATTTTAAATTATACTACCTAATTTTAAGACTTACTATGAAGTTATAGTAATTGAGGTAAGTGTGGTACTGGTGTAAAGAAAAGACAAACAGGTAAATGAAACTTAATAGAAAATTCCAGTCAAGAAAATGGTTGAAATAAAAAAAAATACTAAGTATCAAGTGGAGAAGGATCAAGCAAAGAAAACAAACTCTTAAACTATGCTGACTGCGAACTGAGACAATCACTCTGGAAAACTGTTTGGCAGGGTCTATAAGCCTAAGCACATCTCTACCCCGTATCCCAACAGTCCCATTCCTACGCATATACCCAAGAGAAATGCATGCATCTACCCATCAAGGGACATGTACAAGAATGTCCCTAGCAGCTTTATTCATAACAAGTAGAATCGGGAAACACCTAAACGTCCACCCACAGGCGAATGGTTAAATTGTTGTATATTCCCTCGATAGCATACTACCAAGATACCATGATAAGCATAAGAAACCAGACACAAGAGCTCATACAGTATGGTTCTACTTACAAGAAGTTCAAGAAGAGACAAAACTAATTTGTAGTGAAGTCAAAACAGTGGTTATACTCGTAGGAGTATTATCTGCAAAGGGGTATGACAGAGCATTCAGGAGTGCTGGAATTTTCCAGATCCTGATCTGGATGTGGTTATAGGAACATGAGCATTTGTAAAACTCTGTGAAGCCGTATACTTAAGATATATGCTCTTTACCATATGTATATCTCAATAGAAACATTTTTTTTTAAGATTTTTTTTTATTTCTCTCCCCCCCTCCTCCAGTTGACTGCTCTCTCTGTCCATTCGTTGTGTGCTCTTCTGTGACTACTTCTATCCTTATCAGTGGCACTGGGAATCTGTGTTTCTTTTTGTTGCGTCATCTTGCTGTGTCAGCTCTCTGTGTGAGCGGCGTCATTCTTGGGCAGGCTGCGCCTTCTCTTGTGCTGGGTGGCTCTCCTTAAGGGGTGCACTCCTTGCGCGTGGAGCTCCCCTATGTGGGGGACACCCCTGCGTGGCACGGCACTCCTTGCGCACATCAGCACCGCTCATGGGCTAGCTCCACACGGGTCAAGGAGGCCCAGGGTTTGAACCACGGGCCTCCCATGTGGTAGGCGGACACCCTATCCATTGGGCCAAATCCCCTTCCCCTCAATAGAAACATTCAAAAATGATTTATTAAATATTTTAGAAACTGCAAAGTGGACTTTACCTAAAGGTAAGCCAGCAACAGCTGCAATCCCCTTTATTTCTTCTCCAAAAGGTTCAGGAAGGTGGCCAAGAAGCTCTGGCTGTAAAACAAATCAATGAGCAAATCATTTAACCTAAGGCATGCTTTGAGAGCTGGTCCTTGTACATATGATTATTCCAGATGTTGCTACCACAATAGGTGAAGAGTTAATATTTTAAGCATATTTCTATCGTGTATTTCTAAAGATCCTACGAAATACTCAACCTTGAGCACCCTAATTCTTTAATGTTAGCTTTCGTTCCCCTAAGCTCTTCCATTCTTAGGTATCATATGGAGATTGTTTTCTCTTGTCCTTGAATTTCACCCTATCTTCCAGCAAGAGAGAGAACTGGAATAATTCCACATGGATAACCCAAGAAGAACTAAACTCGAGAATCAAGACAGCAACACTTCTCTCTTCTACTCAGACTTGCCCTCTAATCAACGATATTACATCCTCTTTATTTATCTTTTTTTTAATTTGAGAAGTTGTAGGTTTATAGAAATATCAAGCATAAACTACATCTCCATTACCATTTCTTTCCCACAGGGGCAGCAGCAACTTGACTATTCTATATATTCACAAACCCTTTTGTCATGACCGTGGGCTAATAAGCAGTAACTGGATTCTGCCAGCAAATAATGGGACACAGGAGCAAATTCAGTGGTGGACACTACACTTCTCAGCTGCAACTACTGCCAACAATGAGATGACAATTTACACTCAGTGCCTCTTGCTGAAATAATATGCTTAAAATTCACAAATCCCATTTTTCACCAGCTTGTAATTTATATGCAATTTGACCTAACTCAGCATATTATTTTTCCTTCTAGAATTCAAAGCACTGCCCAAGTAGAATATTCCAGTCAACGTAAAATATAAAAATGACTTATTGAACACGTTAAATCCCAGGCATTGTGCTTTACATATAATAGGTCACTTAATTCTCACAACAACCACCATATGAAGTATGCATCATTAGTAAATATTTTCTTTCTTGAAGAGAAAATTGAAGTTGCAGAGGTTAAGAAACTCGCCAAGGACACCCAGCTGGAATGTGACTGGACCAGCCGTAGAACCCGATTCTGTCTGGCCCAGGGCCTGGGCATCTAAACACTCTGCATGCGGCCCCCGGCCCCTGACACTCAGAGTGGGGGGCATAAAGGCAGGTGGAGTCTTTGGGGGTCACGTCCTCTCCGCCCCGCAAACACTTTTTTTTTTAATTTTGGAGAAGTCCTGTTAGCATGAACATAAAGGACGGCCCTGGCCTGCGGCCCTGAGATCCCAAACAGGAGGGAGAGGGGTCTGATGGTCAGCAGGGGCAAGGGGCTCGGGGGAAGTGCCCGAGGGCGTCGGGAGCCCGAGGTGAGCACCTGGGGGCAGGGATTCTCGCCTGGGGCACCTGGCAGCGTTGGAGACGTGCTGCCCTGTCACACGACATCGGGCAGAGGCCGCCGACCTGGCTAGCATCCTAGAGCCCAGTGCAGCCCCCACGAGGCGACGACGGGCCGGTGCTGCGAGGGAGCCGGCCCAGCGCAGGAGACGGCCAACATTGGCACCCTGGGGCCGTGCTGCCTGGGGCCCAGCCAGGGCGCGGGTGCCAGGGCTACCTCCAGGGGCTCTGGGGGCTCCATGTAAATAAATACGGGGCGCCTGCGCGACCAGGAGGAAACGGAAAGGGTTGGCAACTGCGCAGCCACCACCAACCGCAAGCTGAGGGCGTGCCAAGGGTCACTGCAGCTGAGCGGCTCCACAGAATGCCCCAGGCTGGGCATGCCAGTTGGTCATATCTACAACATTCTCTGGGTAAACAGAAAACTCAGGCAAGGTACTTAGGAAAAAACAAGTGTTCAATAGTGAACTTGCAAACCTAAGCTTATATAAAGAGTAGGAAATGCCATATTCCCAGATGGAATCTGTTTGCATGCTGCTTAGGAAAATATTCTGTACTTAACAAAATACATCACTAAGCACTCAGTGACCAAGGTTTGTCATGTGATTTTGTGTCTTGTTACTCTAATAGTCCCAAGGCCCAGAATTTCAAGTCCCTCCTAAGTTTTGACAGCGGCCGAGAATAAATTCAACCTTGTCCAAGAGGAAAGGTTGGCAAAGAAGGTTTTTAAATAAATACCAGAGCCTTTTCTGAACTGTGTGATTATGTGTGTACATCTAAAATTTATTGTTGTCAGACACAGTCATTCTTACCAGCTTTTGATCCACTATCTGCACAATTTTTCCACTTGGTACGAATGCATTTACTAAATCCTTTATGGACTTCACCATAAGTTTTATCTGAAAAACAAATAATAAGAAACACAAGAAAGGGATGACATGTTGGTATAATTTTAACAAATCCAGAACTTTGGGTTTACTCCTCTCTAGCTAAATTAAACAGAAAGTGTTGCTTGAAAATATTTTCAGTGAATAATCAGAATGCAGTCTAATTTTACCTTTAAATTGACACTTCACTTTTAATTGTTTAGATGAAGGAAGATGATATAGGGAGAAAGAAACAGAGGCAAAGGCTCCTGAAGGGAGCAGGGCGCTCCAGGGGTGGCGGCTCCTCCTCTGCTCTCAGTGTGCACAGCGGAAAGGCATCCAGAGCCCCTGCTCGAGTAGCTGGGGTACTTTCATGACGTGTTCTTTCAAGAGTACAATTACACTCAGCAAATTCCAAAACAGAAGACGTAAAAACATACAATTACACTCAGCAAATTCCAAAACAGAAGACGTAAAAACATACAATTACACTCAGCAAATTCCAAAACAGAAGACGTAAAAACATACAATTACACTCAGCAAATTCCAAAACAGAAGACGTAAAAACCATAGCAGGGAGGGAAACGGACTTTGGCCCAGTGGTTAGGGCGTCCGTCTACCATATGGGAGGTCCGCGGTTCAAACCCCGGGCCTCCTTGACCCGTGTGGAGCTGGCCATGCGCAGTGCTGATGCGCGCAAGGAGTGCCGTGCCACGCAAGGGTGTCCCCCGCGTGGGGGAGCCCCACTCGCAAGGAGTGCACCCCATAAGGAGAGCCGCCCAGCGTGAAAAGAAAGAGCAGCCTGCCCAGGAATGGCGCCGCCCACACTTCCCATGCCGCTGACGACAACAGAAGCGGACAAAGAAACAAGACGCAGCAAATAGACACCAAGAACAGACAACCAGGGGAGGGGGGGAAATTAAATAAATAAATAAATCTTTAAAAAAATAAAAAAAAAAATTTAAAAAAACCATAGCAGGGAGGCGGCTGTGGCTCAAGCAGCTGGGCTCCCGTCTACCCTGCCCAGGCCCTGGGTTCGCGCCCCGGGGCCGCCCTGTGAAGGCCGGCTCGCCCGCAGGCTGCGGAGCGCCTCCGGCCCGCAGAAACCGCAGAGCGCAGCGCCACCGGCCTGCAGATGCCGCAGAAGGTGGACTCAGCAGGGCGACGCAACAAAAAAGGGAGACAAGCAAAAACACAGAAGAGCGCGCAGCGAATGGACATAGACAGACGGTGGCGAGCAAGCCGCATGGGGGGGGAGTAAAATAAATAAATACAGACACAGAAGAACGCATAGCGAATGACGCAGAGGGCAGACAGCACACAAAAAGCCACAAGGGCGGGGAGGGATAAAAACAAAGAAAAAAAAACCATAGCATACCGCGGGTGCCTTGTCAACCATCACCTCGTGCCATCTTTTGTAGGGTGGTAAATCGAGATTTATGGTGTACCAGGGAATTGGACCCCTGTAGCTGTAAAAAGAGATGTATCATCTTGAAATGCTGAAAGCATATATTTTTTTGAGGGGGTAGAGAGTTACATCTGGATGGATATGTTAGAGGCACATTATTAGAGCAATATAGAAATTGGTTACTTAGGCCACAATTTGCAAAGAAAGCTCATTTTCCAGCCAGTGCTTCAGCCCTATTTGGCAGGTACAATCATAAGCAGTTGCAGAAGCCCTGAAAGCTAATGTAAATTAACATGTGAGAGAATCAATCGTGGCTCAAGAGATACAGCCTGCTGGAGAACAGCTGCCTTTGAAAAATTTTTCTCTGAAATCTTCCAAAGACTTAGTCCAGGCTCCAACACTTTTCAAAGTAGCCTCCCAGTTGCAGAACTCCGTCTCAGACAGTCGACCACCACTGCCGGTCATGGGTGGTTTTAGCTGCAGGAAGGCGCCGTTTCCGGCCCCCGGGGCCGGGGCTGAGCTCCGCTGGTGTAAGGAGCCCCGGGCGGCGGCCTAGCTGCCCCGGCGCCTCCTCTGCCGCCTCGGCGCGGAGCCCGGGGCTTCCCGCCGCCGCCTCCCCGCCCTCTTCAGCTCACCCGCGGCGCGCGGGAGCGGCGGGCTCCCGTCAGGGGCGGGCTTCCCAGCGCGCACCCCCGGCTGCCGCCTGCAGCTGCGCGGACGCGCCTCCCGTCACCAAACCCACCCCCTGCGGGCTCACGCCCCGGGGAAGGCCTGCGGGCACTCGGCTGCGGGGCGTGGAAGGCCTGCGGGCACTCGGCTGCGGGCTCACGCCCCGGGGAAGGCCTGCGGGCACTCGGCTGCGGGCACTCGGCTGCGGGCTCACGCCCCGGGGAAGGCCTGCGGGCACTCGGCTGCGGGGCTCACGCCCCGGGGAAGGCCTGCGGGCACTCGGCTGCGGGCACTCGGCTGTGGGGCTCACGCCCCGGGGAAGGCCTGCGGGCACTCGGCTGCGGGGCTCACGCCCCGGGGAAGGCCTGCGGGCACTCGGCTGCGGGCTCACGCCCCGGGGAAGGCCTGCGGGCACTCGGCTGCGGGGCGTGGAAGGCCTGCGGGCACTCGGCTGCGGGCTCACGCCCCGGGGAAGGCCTGCGGGCACTCGGCTGCGGGCTCACGCCCCGGGGAAGGCCTGCGGGCACTCGGCTGCGGGCACTCGGCTGCGGGGCTCACGCCCCGGGGAAGGCCTGCGGGCACTCGGCTGCGGGGCTCACGCCCCGGGGAAGGCCTGCGGGCACTCGGCTGCGGGCTCACGCCCCGGGGAAGGCCTGCGGGCACTCGGCTGCGGGCACTCGGCTGCGGGGCTCACGCCCCGGGGAAGGCCTGCGGGCACTCGGCTGCGGGGCTCACGCCCCGGGGAAGGCCTGCGGGCACTCGGCTGCGGGCTCACGCCCCGGGGAAGGCCTGCGGGCACTCGGCTGCGGGCACTCGGCTGCGGGGCTCACGCCCCGGGGAAGGCCTGCGGGCACTCGGCTGCGGGGCTCACGCCCCAGGGAAGGCCTGCGGGCACTCGGCTGCGGGGCTCACGCCCCGGGGAAGGCCTGCGGGCACTCGGCTGCGGGCTCACGCCCCGGGGAAGGCCTGCGGGCACTCGGCTGCGGGGCTCACGCCCCGGGGAAGGCCTGCGGGCACTCGGCTGCGGGCACTCGGCTGCGGGCTCACGCCCCGGGGAAGGCCTGCGGGCACTCGGCTGCGGGCTCACGCCCCGGGGAAGGCCTGCGGGCACTCGGCTGCGGGGCTCACGCCCCGGGGAAGGCCTGCGGGCACTCGGCTGCGGGCACTCGGCTGCGGGCTCACGCCCCGGGGAAGGCCTGCGGGCACTCGGCTGCGGGCTCACGCCCCGGGGAAGGCCTGCGGGCACTCGGCTGCGGGCTCACGCCCCGGGGAAGGCCTGCGGGCACTCGGCTGCGGGCACTCGGCTGCGGGGCTCACGCCCCGGGGAAGGCCTGCGGGCACTCGGCTGCGGGGCTCACGCCCCGGGGAAGGCCTGCGGGCACTCGGCTGCGGGCTCACGCCCCGGGGAAGGCCTGCGGGCACTCGGCTGCGGGCACTCGGCTGCGGGGCTCACGCCCCGGGGAAGGCCTGCGGGCACTCGGCTGCGGGGCTCACGCCCCGGGGAAGGCCTGCGGGCACTCGGCTGCGGGGCTCACGCCCCGGGGAAGGCCTGCGGGCACTCGGCTGCGGGCTCACGCCCCGGGGAAGGCCTGCGGGCACTCGGCTGCGGGCTCACGCCCCGGGGAAGGCCTGCGGGCACTCGGCTGCGGGCACTCGGCTGCGGGGCTCACGCCCCGGGGAAGGCCTGCGGGCACTCGGCTGCGGGGCTCACGCCCCGGGGAAGGCCTGCGGGCACTCGGCTGCGGGCTCACGCCCCGGGGAAGGCCTGCGGGCACTCGGCTGCGGGGCTCACGCCCCGGGGAAGGCCTGCGGGCACTCGGCTGCGGGCACTCGGCTGCGGGCTCACGCCCCGGGGAAGGCCTGCGGGCACTCGGCTGCGGGCTCACGCCCCGGGGAAGGCCTGCGGGCACTCGGCTGCGGGGCTCACGCCCCGGGGAAGGCCTGCGGGCACTCGGCTGCGGGCACTCGGCTGCGGGCTCACGCCCCGGGGAAGGCCTGCGGGCACTCGGCTGCGGGCTCACGCCCCGGGGAAGGCCTGCGGGCACTCGGCTGCGGGGCTCACGCCCCGGGGAAGGCCTGCGGGCACTCGGCTGCGGGGCTGCCGGCTCCCAGGCTGACACCCACGTCCACGCTCCCGCGGGGCTGGGCCGCTGCCAACACCAGGACGCGGAGCTCCACCCTGGCACAGGACGGCGGGACCTGAGAAACGCCGGCCACCAGGCCCGGCAGGCCCGCTCCCGCGCGCAGAGCCGCAGGGCAGGACGCGCCGCGCCCTCAGGACGCACGGCCGCCCCGCTACGGGTGGGGCCGCTGACCCCCAGGGCAGGAATCGGGATTACCGTGTCACAACGACGACAAATCCGCCGCCCACGGGCTGCGATGTCGGGGACACCATCGTAGACGAGCTCCACGTCCTCACCCCACAGCGGGTCCCCCAGGCTCCCAGTGGGCGACGGCGCCCCGCCCGCCCCCCAGCACCCAACAGCACCCCCCCAGCCCCCGGCACCCCACCGCGCCCTGCCCCGCCACCCCATCGCGGCCCCGCCCCCCCCGTACCCTCCACGCCCCGCCCCTGCACCCGACGGAGCCCTGCCCCGCCCCCCACGGTGCCCTGACTCCTCCCGGCACCCAACAGCACCCCACCCAGTCCCCCGCACCCCACGGCGCCCTGCCCCCCGCCCCACCACCGTGCCTCGCCTCCACCCCCCTGCCCCCCCCAAAAGCGCCCCGCCCGGCCCCTGGCACCCCACCCCGCCCCGCCCGGCCTCTGGCACCCCAGACGCCCTGCCCACCCCCAGTACCCACCGCACCCTGCCCCCCCCCCCGCACCCTATGGCGCCCTGCCCTCCCGCCCCCCATCACGCCCCGCCCAGCCCCCAGCACCCCACCGCGCCCCGCCCGCCCCCACACCCGACCCCACCCCCGGCACCCCCTGCACCCTGGGTTCTTCTCCCGGCCCCAGCGCAGGCTGGAGAGTTCCAGGGAGACCCTGCACTCACCTCAGCGGGGAAGGAGGCGGCGGTGAAGGGGAACCCCAGAAGCCGCTCGACGGCAAACCTCCCTGCGCCTCAACTCCCCGAGACAAGGGGCCAGTGTGAGAAACAAACAAAGTTATTTTAATGCCCCAAGATGAGCCGTGACCCCCGTTCCACCCCACGTCCTGGCACTTCTCGTCTGTCCCTCAATTCCCTGCGTAATAAGAGCGCCGCCCGGCGCCGCGGGGACCGCGAACCGTGGAGAAAGGCCGCGCGCCCGCGCCCCGCGCCCCGCCGCCCCGCGCCCCGCGCCCCGCCGCCCCGCGCCCCGCCGCCCCGCGCCCCGCCGCCCCGCGCCCCGCGCCCCGCCGCCCCGCCGCCCCGCGCCCCGCCGCCCCGCCGCCCCGCGCCCCGCCGCCCCGCGCCCCGCGCCCCGCCGCCTCGCGGTCCGCGGAGCCGAGTTGACGGCCGAGGCTCGGCGTGTGCTGAGGGGACCCCAGGGCCGCGGGGCGGAAGCTGGGGACACCCGGCAGGGACGGGGCGCGCGGCGGGAGAGACGCAGCGGGGTCAGGCGGGCCCAGGGCGTCCCCCCCCCCTCCTCCCCTCCCCCCCCACGCGGCGCGGGCGCTGGAGGCCCGGATGGAGCGGCGGCGCGGCCCAGGACGCGTGAGCACGCGGCCTCGCGTGACCCACGGGAGCGCACGCGACACGGCCGCGCAGGGAGGTGCAGCAGGCGGGCGAGGAAAGCGCCCGAACCCGGAGCGTTCCCCTGCAAGGCCAGCGGGCGGGCGGTGAGGCCCCCGCGGGGAACCTGAGGGCGCAGACCGAGGGGGGGGGCGGGAGAAGGAAGACACGCGAGCAGCCGCGGGGGGCTGCGTGGGCACCGGCTTCATACGAGGTGGGGGGCTGCGTGGGCTCCGGCTTCATACGAGGTGGGGGGCTGCGTGGGCACCGGCTTCATACGAGGTGGGGGGCTGCGTGGGCTCCGGCTTCATACGAGGTGGGGGGCTGCGTGGGCACCGGCTTCATACGAGGTGGGGGGGCTGCGTGGGCTCCGGCTTCATACGAGGTGGGGGGCTGCGTGGGCACCGGCTTCATACGAGGTGGGGGGCTGCGTGGGCTCCGGCTTCATACGAGGTGGGGGGCTGCGTGGGCACCGGCTTCATACGAGGTGGGGGGCTGCGTGGGCTCCGGCTTCATACGAGGTGGGGGGCTGCGTGGGCACCGGCTTCATACGAGGTGGGGGGCTGCGTGGGCTCCGGCTTCATACGAGGTGGGGGGCTGCGTGGGCACCGGCTTCATACGAGGTGGGGGGGCTGCGTGGGCTCCGGCTTCATACGAGGTGGGGGGTCTGCGTGGGCACCGGCTTCATACGAGGTGGGGGGCTGCGTGGGCTCCGGCTTCATACGAGGTGGGGGGCTGCGTGGGCACCGGCTTCATACGAGGTGGGGGGCTGCGTGGGCACCGGCTTCATACGAGGTGGGGGGCTGCGTGGGCTCCGGCTTCATACGAGGTGGGGGGCTGCGTGGGCACCGGCTTCATACGAGGTGGGGGGGCTGCGTGGGCTCCGGCTTCATACGAGGTGGGGGGCTGCGTGGGCACCGGCTTCATACGAGGTGGGGGGCTGCGTGGGCACCGGCTTCATACGAGGTGGGGGGCTGCGTGGGCTCCGGCTTCATACGAGGTGGGGGGCTGCGTGGGCTCCGGCTTCATACGAGGTGGGGGGCTGCGTGGGCTCCGGCTTCATACGAGGTGGGGGGCTGCGTGGGCACTGGCTTCATACGAGGTCAGAGGGCTCACCTGTATGCTTACTGCCAGTACCTGCCTTTCTCTACATAAAGGTGAGGAAACCAAAAGAACCTGGGTAATTACTGTGTCACTCTATCTTGGACAGAGGCTATTCGGAATACACAATTTAGACAATGCACAATTTAGACGAAAGCCACGTAGTATATAGAATTCAGAATGTTGCAAAAACCGAGCCGTGGCCTTGCCGCTACGCGGAGTCGTCCTGCGTTGTCCTCCCTCCCAGAGGCTCCTCCACTGCAGGGGTAGCAGGAAGAGAGGACCGCTTCCTCCACCTGTCCTCCGTACTCTCGGAGCCCACGGCTGTACGTGGGGCGTTTCTCCAAGCCACTTAACCACCAAGAATCTGGGAGGGCCGAAAGCCGGCCCAAGCAGGCAGGGTAAACCAACTAACACGTGATTCCCGCCCTTCACCGTGCTTTCCGATCCCATTTTGTCCTCGATAGCCTTGATTATCCTACTGAGCACAGATGAGGCCCAGCACGTTTCTGTTCCAGTGTAAACTGGTGATGTATGTCCAGGTACCACAGGTCAGCTCTATTCACATGACAAAACACAGGCTAGGATTTTGCTTAGCAGTAGATAGAAGAGCTTAGCAGAAAAGGAAATCCCCTTTTTCCTACAATTTTGATAATTTAGAAATGGACATCTTAATGATGGGACACATTCATATTTGTCCAGGGACTTAACCAAATGCATAATATACAAACCTGAGAAAAATATTTTGTCATAGGAGAGAAGATAGGATTTAAATTTTTATTCAACATTATTTTTATGAAAGAGAGGAAAGCTCTCCACAAAGACCAAAGTGGATTTTGACAATCAGGTGTTTACTTACGTTGGTCCAGAAGGAGGATAGGTTGATTTTCTGCAGTCTTCTGTCCACTATTTCAAAAAACAAAGAAAATGAAAGTTTCAAAAGGTAAGAAATGCTGGGTAATCAAATATTTTATAAAAAGTTACAGTTTCAGATAATTTCAATACCTTTTCTTAATGTAAGTCTCCTCCTTCCACAAAACGTCTAAAACCCCAAACCATTAGCTCTATTTTCAGAATCCAATTAATTTGTACACATGCCAGGTGTTATCACTTGGATCTTACATTACAAATACATGGAGTTAGGAGGAGATGAAAGAAAGTGGATGGAAAACAAGTCAGGTTGATTTAGCACCAACAGTAAATCATTTTACAGGAAGCAATACCATTTCACCTTATGAGTCAACTCTGTTGCAACCTGTCCTGGGGTTTGCATCCCAAACCATACTTGCAGCACCCACTGCACAGGGCCCTTCGTATCTGGCCATAATCTACCACCCCAGCCTCATCTCTGGCCATTCCCCCAGCTGACCACCAACAAACGGCGCTCTCACACCTTTCCGCACCTGTGCATGAGCTGCTCCCACCCCTGGCACACCCCATCCCTGCCTGGTAAACTCTGGGTTACCTCTTAAGACCCAGTTCAAATGCCGTCTTCTGGGAAGCAGACATGGCGCAATTGACAAGGGCGTCCGCCTACCACATGGGAGGGTCCAGGGTTTAAACCCAGGGCCTCCTCACCCGTGTGTTGAGCTGGCCCACCTGCAGAGCTGCCGCATGCAAGGAGTGCTGTGCCACGCACCATGCGCAAGGAATGCACCCTGCAAGGAGAGCTGCCCTGTGCAAAAAAAGTGCAGCCCGCCCAGGAGTGGCGCCGCACACATGGAGAGCTAACGCAGCAAGGTGAAACAACAAAAAAGATGCAGTTTCCCGGTGCCACTGAGGGTGCAAGCGAACACAAAAGTATACACAGCGAATGGACACAGCAGACAACAGGGGAGGGAAGGGGAGAGAAATAAAAAAATAAACAACCAAAAACAAACAAAAAAACACAGTCTTCTTTGCGAAGTCTTCTCCTACCACCCGTATGCAAATAGTCATCCCCTCCTGTCTATTCCCACGGCATTTGTCCACATCTCCATTACCATATTTATGAGAATTCTGTGCCCCCAACACTGAGTCCATTGCCTGAGACTCTAGGAAGAGCTGTTCAAGCTTGCAGCAAAATAAAGAATTTGCTCTCAACATGAAATTCTCAAAAAAAGCTACTGGGATTATATGATACTCTTATTACTAGTTCAAGATGGTAGCCCTTCTCTGAAGAGCCAGTACTATAAAACTAAAATAATTTTTTAAAAGAATTTTAAGTTCACAATAAGAGAACAAAGTGGAGTGGGGAAGGAAACTACTGGAACTGTAGCTTGAGCTCAGAAAATATAGCTGCTGTAAAGGTTTGCAGAAATGGAGAACTCACAATTGTTTTAACTTTTGATAGCATGGAAGATATAGAAAGTAATTGGACATTACTTGTGATTCAAGCTTTAATCACTGTCAAAATGACTTCACCACAGTACAACTTTTTCACATACACACTGTTTTTGTAAATTGGGGTCCAATTCATTAAGAAACAATATCAACTTTGCAGCAAAAACTAATTTCCAAAGCCATCTGGTGATCAATAATAGTGGTCAAAGGCAGTTCCCATTCAGGAAAATTTTAGTTTCAGCCCTGACCTCAAAAGTTGCCGTAAAACTTTACTGCTGCTTTCAAACTGCTGTGTGGTGTATTCAGTATCTATTTCTTATAAACACTCACAGAGATGATTGTAGTTAAGTCAATGAGAGCAAATGAAGTTCATGGTTGACATTACCAGATCAATAACACCTGATAGCGTCATGCATTTTCCACAGAATATCTGCCGATGACTAACATAATTACTAACTGTAAGCTTTAAACAGCTTACACTGTCACAAGTTTTGTAAATCTGTGCAAGTCTTTTTCTTCTCCACACATGTTCTTACCACTGTCATTTGTTACACATCTTAGCAGATTCCACTTCAGGCTATAAAGAATTATTCCTTTCTCATATTCTTTGACAATAGATATTTCATGCAGACTATTCACAGAAGGTACTTCTTCAGTCACTCAAACTCAGTACTGACTCCTTGAAAAAAACATCAAGTGATTGGTACTGGTAACTCCAAGAGCCGAGGAAAAACATTTCAAATCATTGGCCTTGGATTTTTTTTTTTTGGAGGTACCAGTGATTGAACCTGGGACCTCATACATGGGAAGCCGGTGCTCAGCCACTGAGCCACATCTGCTCCCCTGACTTGGCTTTGAATTGACAATGCTGCTGCTCCCAAAGTCTCGTGCAAATCTTCTCACTTAAAAGCTAATATGAAACAAACACATTTTTCTCTGTATACATTTCTTCTACTGCTGCAATCAAACACGATTTAGTAAATCACCATAGTTTTCTCTGCTTTGCTAATAAATGAGCTAACTGGAGGCTTACTTTGGTTGCAGCCTCATTTTCCTTTTTCAAAAAATTTGTAAATTCTGCTATGGCATGATATTCTGTTTCATATTTTCTAATTTTTCTCACCATTCCTTTCTTGTCAGTTGGGAATTTCATGACTTTTAGCCTGGTAATGTTGAAATATATTACATTCCTTTAGCACTTTAGTGTCATTGCAAATCGACACAATGCCATGCCATCTAATTCAATAACTGAATAACCCATATTTCACTTTGCCTCAAAGTACAGCATTTAAAGTCCACGTTTGGCTTTTGTTCCTTGTTTTGGAATGTTAGGTATGCGCTAATCGTTTTTTAAAAACGACAGGAATGTTGTGGTACAGTGATACGTGTGGCATTGAAAGCTGTTAAGTCATTGCATAATTGTGATTCGTAGTACACCAAGCGCCAGGGGGCAGTGCTGAGAGCACCCCCCAGGGACTGCGTGGTACCGAGTCAACGTTGTGCTGTAACGCAAAAGCAGCGGTAGACAATACGCAACCAGAGGAGCACGGCTGTGCTCTAATAAAATTATACTTATGGATGCTGAAATGTGCATTTCATATAATTTTCAATTGTCACAAAATATTCCTATACGTTTAATTTTTCCTCCTACCTTTTAAAAATGCAAAACCATTCTTCGCCCACAACCCCTGCTCTAGGACACGGGCATCTAGGGCACTCTTGTTTGCGCTGGATTCCGTCCAGTGCCTTTAGGGGAAGCATGTGCTGCGGGGTAGTGAGGGAACGTGTGCTTAGTTTCTGCCTGGCAAGAAAAGGCCGAGGGGGGATGACCTGTCTACTGTCTACTGGCCCCTCCACTCAACCCGCCGTCCAGTCGCACCCAGAATTTCTCCTCTTAGTACGGATCCCCCCACTTTGCCACATCCGTCAACACTCTTCCACCTATTGCCTAAGTGGCAAAAATCAGTTAGTCTCTTCGACACAGAGACTCAGTTAAAGTCCGATGCCTGGATTAGTTTTCTAACTAGTGGCTCACTAAGTCAGTCTTCGACTTATCGCCCTACCAGTGCGGGAGGGCAGAAGTCCAAGGCTGCCCGGCCACCCTCCTGGGGGCTCTGAAACTCTTGCCTCCCCTCTTCCTGCTTCCGGAAGCGGCCCGTGTTCCTTGACTTGCGCCTTCTTCCATCCTCAACGTAGAAGCCTCATTCTTAATTCCAATGGGCCCGCCTGCTTCATCAAAATAATTTCTACATTGCAAGATCCTCACCACAGAAGGTAACACAGTGACGGTTCCAGGGATTAGGACGTGGGCACTTTTGGGGACCGCTAACAATCACTAATATTAATTAATACCAGCCTATCATTCTGTTTCTGTGACAAGATGTTTTCAAAGATGGAATAGGTAAATTCTCACTAAAGATCAGGAATAACAGAACATTTGTGCTCAACTTTGATGACGGAGAACACTAACTTTGAATTCCAATTAAGCAAAATGTGATCCTTCCAAAAATAATTATTCTAATATTAGATCTGTGATACAAAATTTGTGCTAAATTATTATTATGCTTTGATTTTTGTCAATAAAAATTTGTGGAAATGTATCTTCTCTCTTGTTATGTCAATATTTATATAATGTCCTTGATTTTTGCCTCTTGCCTACAAAACTGAAAATACTTATTTTTTGGCCCATTACAAAAAAAGGTTACTGGCCTCTGCCTGAGAATAATGCCCTCCTCATAACATTTAGAGGAGCTATGGGATAAAATGGCTAATTCTGCACCCATCTGCCCTAAAGCAAAGCCTGTGAGTCAGCAAAACCTACCATGGAGCTACAAAGCCATCCCTCCTATTCTCTCAGTCTTAAGAACGTTTTAAAACTCAAACATTTGAAAAAAGCCTGAAGCATGAAACATGAAAGTCAAAGAAAACAGACTGAAAATTTAACTCCAAACCTTGCCTAATTTAGGGAACAGAAGAAAAAAATAAAGTAAAATATTGAAAAACAAGACACAACACTATAATAGCAATCTCAGAAAGAAGGGATTTAACACACTATATCAATATAAGAACAATAGTAATCTTAGAAAAAAGAAATTTAATACACTAATATAACTATAAAACAAGAACAGGATACTATGAAAAAAGTTAAATCAAGTAGTTAAAAGTGTGACTGCTTGGAATGGTTAGGTTAATGTGTCAACTCTGCCAGGTAATTGTGCCCAGTTGTTTGGTCAAGCAAGCACTGGACTAATTGTAATACAAGGACACTTATGGACTTTAGTCACCAGTGACTTTACTGCATATAGCTGATTACATCTACATCAACCAAGGAGATTGCCCTCAACAATGAGTGACCCTTTATCCAAACAGTTGAATGCCTTAAAAAGGGAAGAGATTTCAGCATTCAGAGAGAATTTCCCAGCTCATCTTTGGACAGCCAGCGTCTCCCAGAAACTTATCAAGGACCTTCATTGGTTTGCAGCCTGCCTGTGGAACCTGGATTTGTGCATCCCCATGCTCACATGAGAGAATCTTATAAATCACATGTTATTTACAGATAGCTCCTGTTGATTCTGTTTCCCAAAAGAACCCTGACTGGTTAGTACACTGCTGAAATAAAAAGGATAGGGATATAAAATCAAAGAAATCTCCATAATATAAAGACTTAGAGAATAAATCCATGAAGTCCAGTATTTTATTAGTAGCAGTTCCAGAAAGAGAAAGCAGAGAAAATAGAGAGGAAGAAATTATGAAAGATATAAAAGCAAATTTCCTGGAGCTAAAAAAGATAAGAATCTTAAAGAAAAGCCTACTAATTACTCAAAATAATGGCTGAAAAAATGGCCCTCACTTGAACATATGACTGTGTTATTTCAGAACCTAAACGGTGAAGAAAGAAGCCTACAAGTTTTGGTAAGGTGGAGGGTTTTCCTACAAAAGAATTAGAATCACACTTGCATCAGACTTCTCAACAGCTAGATGGTTGCTAGAACACAGTGAAACCATCAAAACGATGGGAAATTAATTTAAAACTAGGGTTTTATCCCAAGTTAAGGTGCCAATCAATTGTGGGAATTGAATCAAGTCACTAGAAGAATTCAGAAAGTTTACCTCCCACACATTCTTTCCTAAGTTAGTTCAAGATACATTCTAGAAGAAGAAGAAAAAAGGAATAAAAGATAAGATGGGATATGATTCAGAAAACGATGGCTCCAACTTACACAGCATGGTAAATGGAACACTTAGGATGATAGATATTCAATAAACTTTGAAAAACAACAGCTCAGAAGAGTCCTAAAAGGGGACTCCTTAGAATACCATAAGGTCTGTTAGACCTTAAGCATGTGATTTCGAAGGCACAGAATGTCATAATAAAATGAAAGTAATCAGGAATGTAACAGAAAAAATGTCGTATTTTAAAATGTCAGTCCAAATAACAAGAAAATGGTCCCAACTAGAAAAGGAATTCAGTAGGTCTTACGAAGAAGAATGGATAAAAGAAATGAGAGAACAAGTCAGAAGCTGGGAAATACACAGGATACAGTGATGAAGGTACAGGTTTCTCCTTTAATAAGAAAAAGAAAGTAGTCTCAGAAATCCCAGGAGGAAAATCTGTACAGGAAGGCATGGAATAAATATGAAACAAATTAAAAGGTTGCATGATTTTGAATAACTGGTAAAGAAAACAGTTGAATATTCTTTAAGTGCTATAGGTGTTTTGGATTTAGAATTATAGAAAAAGAAATGTAATCATAGCATTCGAAGCAATGACCAATATTTACAAATCATAATACTTTAAATACTGTTTACTGTTTTTGCATTTCTTAAAGGAAACAACATAGACAACACAGGGAAGAATCAATTACAGTTCCAATTTTGCTGTCAACTTTGACTGAGCAAGAGTAAAAGAGTATAGAACTGAAGAAGGAAACTGAGGAAAGAAAGGGAGAGCGACCAGGGACACTTGCTCTTGTCACTTCTCATCATCACTGCACTAGACGTCCTGGCCAGGGCAAAGAGGTGAGAAAATGAAAGGGAAGGCATCTAGATTGCAAAGGAAGATGTACAACCATCTCTCCTTGTAGACGACCTGATCTAAGCAATCCATTAAAAATACTACAATTAATAAATGTGTTCAGCAAGGTTGAAACAGATAAATATACAAAAATCAATTTCATTTCTACACAGTAGCAATAACTAAAACAAAAATAACATTAAGAAAACAGTTCCATTTACAATAGCATTAAAAAGAACAAAATACTTGGGAATAAATTTTAAAAAGCAGTATAAAATTCATACTCTGAGAACTACAAAAAATTGTTGAAATAAGTTAAAGAAGACATAAATCGAAAGACACCCTGTGTTCTTAACATCGTTAAGATGTTAATACTCCCCAGATTGATATACTGACTCAACACAATTCCTATAAAAATTCCAGCTGGCTCAGAGGCTTTAATTGATGAGCTCACCCTAAAGATCATATGGAAACACAAGGACTCAGAATACCCAAAACAATCTTGAAAAAGAACAAACGTGGAGAGCTCATACTGCCCCATTTCAAACCTACTGCAAAGCTAGAGTAATCAAGACTTTGTTAGTACTGGCTTAAGCCCAGACATATAAACCAAATGAACCTCCAGAAATAAGCCCTCTTATGGTCAATTCAATTTTGATAAAGGTGCCAAGACAATTCAATGGGGAAAGAACAATCTTTTTTAAAAAATGGTGCTAGGATAACAGGATATCTGTATGCAAAAGAATGACGTTGGGCCCCTAGGTCACACCATATGCAAAAATTAACTCCAAAAGGATCAAAGACTGGGATGTAAACCCTAAAACTCTTAGAAGAAAACACAGGTCTACATTTGTGTGACCCTGATTTAGGGAATGGCAATGGTTCCTGAGAGATGACAGCAAAAGCATAAACAACAGCAACAAAAGAAAGTATACATTATCAAAATTACAGTCTTTTGTGCTTCAGAGGACATCATCAAGAATGAAAAACAACTCAAAAGAATGAGAGAACATTTTTGCAAATTGTATACCTGATAAACACTTACTTGTATCTAGGATGTATATGGAACTCTTATTGTAAGTCAATAATAAAAAGATAAATAACCCAATTTTTAAAATGGGCAAAGGATTTGAATAGATATTTCTCCAAGGAAGTTTTTTTAAATGGCCAATAAGCCCATGAAAAGATGTTCAACATCCTCAACCATGAGAAATCCAAATCAAAACTTCAAGGAGACCCCACTTCAAACCCCACTAGGATGGCTATAATCAGAGATGACAAGCATTGCAAGATGTGGAGAGTGGAACCTTTACACACTGCCAGTGGGAAGGTAAACGGTGCAGTCACCTTGGAGGAGTCTGGTAGGTTGGACATCGAGTAGCCACATGACCCAGCAATTTCACTCCGAGGTGTTTGCCTAGAGAAATGAAAACATGTGCACGCAGACGCCGGTACAAGAATGTTCATAGCACTTTTACTGAATTTCTGGCTCCAAGTGCTGGATGCGAGACCCTCCTTCGAGCGTGGAAGGTTGCCCCTGCCGGACGCAGCTGCCCACGGTGGAAGCAATGAAGCAAAGGCCTCGACTACCTGGGGCAACGTGCTTCATCATCACCAGAGAAGGCCAAGCGGTGCCCACCCCCACGACAACACCTGCAGGCTGACAGGAAATGCCAATTACCAGGCAGCTTTCACTGGGCAGCTGCGCGCAGGCTGGCAGCGCTCGGCAGGTGAAGGGAGAGGGCAGCCTGCCCCCGAGGTTAGAAGTGGGGATAGGTAAGGTATTTTACTAAGGTCATGCCAGTGGCGTGAGCAGGTGTGGCATCTGCACGGCGTCTGGGCACAATGCGATAGAAAGAAAGAAAGGTGGTAGCTGTGGATACCCGGACATACCTGTAAAAGGCACCTGACATACCTGTAAAATAACATCTAAGTCATTTTACACAAAAAAGTTAGTTTTGGAGGTAGAGTAGAGAGAGATCTACATCTGCACCTCAAGGGAGAATTCTTCGTGGGAAAGAGCTTCGAAATCTTTCTCAAACCTGAAACAGAAGTACAGCGAGCTACTCTGTTATTTAAACCATCTTACTACCCCCAAATTTAACTCTCCTTGGTTTACCAGCAGACAGCCGTATCCAGCCAGATAAAAAGTTAAACAGAGGACAGATACGGCTTAGACACAGGTGATGGGCACGTCTATGCAGCTGGACTGGCACACTGGCCTCTGTACCAGGGAGACAGCAAGCTGAGGGCCCGTCCCTCTCCCGTCACTCATTTCTTTTTGTTTTGCTTCCTAAGGCCAGAAATGGTGAAAATTTGGTGCTTCCGTGTATTTGCGAGTCCAGGGAAAATGTCTTTTCTAGACAAAGGTCAGTGAGTTCTCAAGCTATTCTGATTATTTGAAAGAAACTTGAACCCGTGAAATTACTCAGTGTTTATGTCCTTCCCATTTGTTGAGAAAAACTACTGTAGAGCTACTGGATATAACCTACTCAAGGAAGTAGCCTGGAAGGTGAAAATTCATCCACTAGGTATGCAAGGACCGCTCCACACCTAAAAGCAGTGGCGTAACTCTACCTGCTCCTTAAAACATTTTTTTGGGTATTGCAGCATCAGTGAGAACCTCAAGAAAATGTATGCTTCTAATAACGTACAAAAACAGTGAGCAAGCCCTTTGTGTGCCTGCCATTCATATACTTAGAAAAGGGCAATAAAAGACAAGGTGAAGAAATTATATAGATACCCAGCCGAAAAGAATTGCAGCAAAAAAAATTTCAATTTGAATTCTTTAGTTCTTCAGTAACTCCTTTCTAAATAAAATGTTTCCTAATTCTCTATGTACAACTTGGTAGACAGAGTTATTGAATAAGAAAAGACGTGTTTTTTATTCTATAAGAATTTCAGATGAGCGTGCACATCTCTCCCTACGACTCTTGACTTTGACGGGCTGGCACCCCACGGAAGTGCCGATATTGAGGTGCGCCCTCCGAAAGAGCAGGGCATGGATCACTGACGCGTCCGAGCGCCCCGAGCAGAGTGTGGCGCCAGGCAGCCCCTTGCAGCACCAGGGAAGTAGGGTCCATTACAATAAAGGTGGCTAGGACGCGGGCTTATACAAACTTTATGACTATTATTGCTAAAGCTGCTTCAGTGGCCAATGTCAACCCTATTAGTCACAGGAGAAACCGATGCATAAAGATAAGCTGGAATCGGCCCATTAACTTGAGTCCCTTATCTTGGGTCTGACATCTCCTGGCTCTGCTGACTTGTTCCTGAACAGTCATCTTTCCACTCCTTCCTCCCCCAGAGCCCTGCTCAGCCTCCTGCCACCTATTTTCTGTCCTCTGGACAGCTTGGGCCGAGGCCACCAACGACGTCCCCTTGCCCAACACAACGGCCCCTTGTTGCACCACATTCAACCCAGTGACCGTCTGCCTCTCCCCTGGGCAGCCAGGACCCTCCGCCCCTGGTGCTCCCCTGCTCCAACCATGCCCACGCCTGTCGAGCTCACACCCCACGGTGCCCTGGCCGTGCCCCCGTCTTCTCCTGGCACGGCCGAGCCTACAGCGCCCAACACTTCTCTTCTGAGCTCAACTCCCAAGAGCCTGATGGCTATCTCCCTCCCACCCAATGCTGGACAGCATCACAAGGAAAGCACTCCTCCTTCAGCTCCCCGTCCCTCACCATGTCCCCACTGCCACCGCGCAGCCGGCCGAGCAGTGCCCCTACCTACTCAGCCCATCTGGCTGCGCTCCCTCTCCCTCCTAGGGAGCTCTAGAACTTTTTCTCCCCCTCCACAGGTGCCACCCTGCTCTCTGCCCTGGACTAGTCAAATCCACCCTTGCTTCCTTCCATCCAAACTGATCTTTTTAAGGCAAAAATGTTATCTTCTCATTTCTTGTTTAAAGCCACCGTTAGTGGAATGAGATTCAAAGTCCTTAACAAGGCACAGGACCCTGCTGGCGCAGCCCTGGCCTCTTGTGAGAAGAGCTTAAGATCTGCCACGTTATGAAAAGCCTCAAAAACAAAACAAAAACCCTAGAGTTCCCAATCAAATAACTTTTCTTTGTAATTTAAAGCCAGTCCTCATTATTCATGTGCTATTTTTGCTGTGTCCATTCGCTGTGTGATCTTCTGTGTCTATTTCTCATCTTTCTTCTCTTCTCGTTTTTCTCTCCTAGGATTCACTGGGATTCAATCCTGGGGACCTGTGATGTGGAAAGAGGTTCCCTGTCAATTGCACCACCTCACTTCCTGGTCTCTTCTGTGCTTGACTTCCCCTGCGTCTCTTTTGTTGCACCATCATCTTACTGCGTGACTCGCTTGCGCAGGCACGGGCTCACCACGGGCTCACCACGGGCTCATGCGGGCACTTGTGTGGGAACTCAGCGGGCCATGCAGGCACCGCTCACCCCGTGGGCACCTGGCTCACCAGTGGTGGTTTTGAGATATCATTTTTTTTAATGTGAATCATATAAAGGTTCAACTGAATAGCTGCTTATTCTCTACAGAAGGTGCTTGCTGGACTGCTGGGAGGCTCCATCAGTCCTCTCAGCCAGTGGGTCCCTGGTTTCCCAGCACAGAGCTTCCAGGTTTTACTCTGTCAAGTGGAGAGGTTAAAACAAACAAAACCCACCACTTAACATCTCCCTTTGCTGTTATTTTATAAAAGAAAGAACCTTTAAAAAATATGACTAAAAACTGAAGTCCAGGGAGCAGCTGTGGCTCAAGCGATTGAGCGCCCGCCTCCCACACGGGGAGCCCCAGATTCAGTTCCTGGTGCATTCTGAAAAAACAAAAACAAAAACAAACAACAAGCAAAACAAATGAAAAAACCAACTCAGGGAAGCCAATGTGGCTCAGTGGTTGAGCGCCGGCTGCCCATATCCGAGGCCCCAGGTTCAATCCCTGGCCCGGGTACCTAAAACAAACAAACCAACAAACCCAAGTCCATAAAGTCAGGAGAAAGGCTGACCTTCTAAATTAGTAATTTCCGTTTCCTGCCCTTCTCCTTTTCTTATTTCAGAAACTGTGGAAACAGCTTCCTAAACTGTTCCCAGGAGCTGGACCAGATGTTGAGACCCACTGCTCTAGAGAAGAATATTATGAAATTCGCCAAGGGACTGTTCCTTCTTTTTTCTGAAGACAGCTTTTAAAATATTTTTGCTTGAAAAAATAAATTATTGAGAGAGTGGAAAAAGGAAAATAGAAAGCCTCAGCCCCGGGCGCCGGGGACCGCTGGGACGTTCCGGGCCGGCCGCCCAGGCAGGGCCCTCGGGTCGTGCTGGACACGACAAGCCGCAGAAGAGCAGCGGGAGCGGGCAGCGCCGAGACCCGGAAGGCCCAGCCCGCGCCCGCGCCCGCGGGATCGCCGGTGCACACCCGCCGCAGCGCGGCCCACACCCGCGGGCACCCCGCAGAGCCCGCGCCGCCCGCGCCGCCCGCAGCGGCCGACAGGAAGGAAGCCGGCCCGGCGCCGCCTCGGCAGGGCCCGCCGCCGCGCGTCCCCCAGCTCCCGGCCTGGTCCGCGCCCGCGCGGCGGGGCCCGGCGGCCTCTCCCTCCCCAGCGGCGGCCCCCGGCGGGCTCCGCGCCCGCTCTCCTCGCGGCGCGCCGCGGGGCAGGACGCCGCGCCTCGGGGCCGGCCGCCTCCCCTCAGGGCCGGCTCGCAGCGCCTCGGGGCCGGCCGCCTCCCCTCAGGGCCGGCTCGCAGCGCCTCGGGGCCGGCCGCCTCGCTTCAGGGCCCGGCTCGCAGCGCCTCGGGGCCGGCCGCCTCGCTTCAGGGCCCGGCTCGCAGCGCCTCGGGGCCGGCTCGCAGCGCCTCGGGGCCGGCTCGCAGCGCCTCGGGGCCGGCTCGCAGCGCCTCGGGGCCGGCCGCCTCCCCTCAGGGCCGGCCGCCTCCCCTCAGGGCCGGCCGCCTCCCCTCAGGGCCGGCCGCCTCCCCTCAGGGCCGGCTCACAGCGCCTCAGGGCCGGCCGCCTCCCCTCAGGGCCGGCCGCCTCCCCTCAGGGCCCGGCCCGCCGCGCCGCCTCGGCCTCCCCGGCGCAGCCCCGCGGCGCAGACCCCGGCCCAGCGGGGCCCCGCACAGCGCCCCCGTCCCCGCCCGCGCCCCGCGCTCACCCACCGGCGGCACCGGCACCGTCCCTACGCGGGCGGCGGCCGCGGCCAGGAGCAACAGCGCCAGGCGCCCGGGGCCCCGCATCGCGCTCCCGCTCCCGCTGCCCCGCGCTCGGCACCTCGGGCCACAGCGGCCCCGGCCCGCCCTCGTGGCCGCGCCCCTCGTGATCCCGGCCCGCCCTCGTGACCGCGCCCCCTCGTGACCGCGCCCCTCGTGCCCCCGCCCCTCGTGGCCCTGGCCCGCCCTCGTGGCCGCGCCCCTCGTGATCCCGGCCCGCGCTCGTAACCGCGCCCCTCGTGGCCCCGGCCCGCCCTCGTGACCGCGCCCCCTCGTGACCGCGCCCCTCGTGCCCCCGCCCCTCGTGATCCCGGCCCGCGCTCGTAACCGCGCCCCTCGTGGCCCCGGCCCGCCCTCGTGGCCCCGGCCCGCCCTCGTGGCCGCGCCCCTCGTGATCCCGGCCCGCCCTCGTGGCCGCGCCCCTCGTGATCCCGGCCCGCCCTCGTGACCGCGCCCCCTCGTGCCCCCGGCCCTCGTGTCCCCGGCCCTCGTGGCCCTGGCCTGCCCTCGTGACCGCGCCCCCTCGTGACCGCGCCCCTCGTGCCCCCGCCCCTCGTGGCCCTGGCCCGCCCTCGTGGCCGCGCCCCTCGTGATCCCGGCCCGCCCTCGTGACCGCGCCCCCTCGTGACCGCGCCCCTCGTGCCCCCGCCCCTCGTGGCCCTGGCCCGCCCTCGTGGCCGCGCCCCTCGTGATCCCGGCCCGCGCTCGTAACCGCGCCCCTCGTGGCCCCGGCCCGCCCTCGTGACCGCGCCCCCTCGTGACCGCGCCCCTCGTGCCCCCGGCCCGCCCTCGTGACCGCGCCCCCTCGTGACCGCGCCCCTCGTGGCCCCGGCCCGCCCTCGTGACCGCGCCCCTCGTGGCCCCGGCCCGCCCTCGTGACCGCGCCCCCTCGTGATCCCGGCCCGCGCTCGTAACCGCGTCCTTTGTGACCGCGCCCCCTGGTGACCCCGCGCCCCTCCTCGTGGACGCGCCCCCTCGTGACCCCGCCCCCTCGTGACCGCGCCCCCTCGTGATCCCGGCCCGCGCTCGTAACCGCGTCCTTTGTGACCGCGCCCCCTGGTGACCCCGCGCCCCTCCTCGTGGACGCGCCCCCTCGTGGCCCCGCCCCCTCGTGGCCCCGGCCCGCCTTCGTGACCGCGCCCCTCGTGACCGCGCCCTCTCGTGACCGCGCCCTCGTGACCGCGCCCCCTCGTGACCCCGCCCCCTCGTGGCCCCGGCCCGCCTTCGTGACCTCGCCCTCTCGTGACCCCGCCCCCTCGTGACCGCGCCCCCTCGTGACCCCGTCCGCCCTCGTGGCCGCGCCCGGGCTGCACCACGATTGGGGGTCAGACTCCCCGCAGAGGTCAGGCGGGGCGCGGGGCGAGCGCGGGGCGCGGGGCTGGGGTCGCCGGGTCCGCGCGGACAGCGCGCGCAGGGGAGGGGGTCAGCGGGGGGCGCAGCAGTCCGCCGCCCCCGCCCCGCCCCCGCCGAGGGGCCCCGAGGGTGCCCGCAGAATCCGCGTGGGCCACAGCCCCGCTGCGGGGGCACTTCCTGGACCCCGCCCCCCGCAAGGGGAAGGGGCTGGGGCTTTCCCCTGGGTTCTGCGCTGCGCTGCGGAAAGGAGTCTCAGGAGCCCCCAGGGGAGTTAGGCCGGTCACTTCCTCAGGCAGGGAGGGCGAGAAAGGGGAGAAAACGGCAGAGCAGGGGCCCAGGGGGAGGGAAGGGCTGACTAGGTAAGGGGGCTGACTCACAGGCTGCAGGTCCCTGTCGGAGTCGCGGCCCGAGGGTACCGCGAATGAAAGAGAGAGACTGGGATCAGGGGATCTGAGAGCATTGAAGCCTCAAGCTCATCAGACACGTTTATTAAGATCAGGGGCTTCTTCATATACCCCAAGCAACCTGAGAACCAGCAACTATCCTAGATAACTATTCCCATTACCTCATTCTTGAAAACACAGTGCTCCGTTGATAAGAGAGTAACCAAAGCTCAAGATGTTCTATTATGTTATTGAAACAAAAATACTCATGAATCTTGTTGCCCAGGTTATTCGTACTGTCAAGTCCTGGTTCTGCTGGAATTTCATGTTTCCCTGAGACATTAGCCACCTGCACGTATCTCTAGGGACAGCATGACCCAGTGGTCAGAAAGTAACTTGCTATTATGGAAGCAACATGCCTTTGTTTCCCTCAGTTCCCCATTGTAGGTCAGGAGCGCCCAGGTTGACCTGCCGGCCTCGTGGAGGAGGAAAAATGGAGAGAGCAGAGGGCAGGACAGGTCCAGAGGCAACAGAGCGGGAGCTCGGGCCTGCGCCTGGCTTTTGAACTGCCCATTATCCCGCCCCTTTGCTAATGGCAGGGGACAGTTCCCCCTGTTTGCTGTTTTGATTGATTCCCCCCTCATCAATTCCCCATGAGGGCGCAATCATAAAGTCCCCAGGGAATATCGGGGCTTCTCCTTGCTCCCAGAAGAAGTCTTTGTGCTGATGGCAGGACCTTGGGGTGGGGGTGCTCCAGCAGCAGCCTGGGGTTCCTGATGTCCACGTGGACTCTCTGCGGGTTCCAGATGTCCATTCCCCATCTTGCTCGCCGGCCTCAAGGGGAAGGGGCAGGCTGCAGCCGGGCGTCAGAACCTGTCCCTGAAGTCTCCCTCTCCCTTTTGTCTTTGCGAGTGTGTGAAATTGTGGCTTCCACCCATCTGCACGTCTTCCTCTTTTGGTGGGAGAGGCTGGAGATGAGAATTTAATTTAAAAAAAATTTTTTTTGTAGTTGTCAGCGTTCCTCTCTTTGAGGAGGAAGTTTGACTTTTGCAACAAACCAGATGATTAAAGCTCGTCTGGGTTCGTGCTTCAACAGAAGGCAAGCAGATGGGAGCGAAGGCTTTCACTGTTAACTCAAAGGCCTGTTTACTGAGGACCTGCAAACGCTGGGGACAAGCAGTGGACAGGGGAGACCACATCCCCTCCCGAGGCTTCCATTCTAGATGAAGTAGGACACCCTCGAGGAAGGGGCAGGGCGAGGGGACCCTCTGCGGCCGTGGGGCGGGGAGCAGAGCTGTGGAGGAGGCGGGAGCCAGGGCAGCGTGTCCAGGGGCTGGCACCTTGGAGGGTTAAGCAGCAGGGGCTGCTGCAGAAGCCAGTCCCCGGGTAGCAGAAGACGGAGGGCTGAGAAGCTGTGACGGCAGGGGAGGGCAGGGGCAGAGAATGGGTGCCTTAGCAGCCGCTCCAGGGACTTGGCTTCTACGCTGGAGACGGTAATGTGTAACATGCCGAATTGTCAAATTGTCTTGAGCTTATGTAAGTCTGTTACAGGTAAAGGATTCCCATCTTTTGGCATGTAAATAGCCATTTGATTTGAAGATCATTCACCTCAAGGGCAATGGAGAGCAATTTTCCCTGAGAGGGTATTAATTGGTGGGTAGGTGGTCTGGCGAAACGAGAGTCTTCATGCAGAAAACTTACATCAAGGGACATAATCTAATTTTCATCTCATGTTGCATATAACTTCTAAAAATCCATTCTGCACTGTTGATTCTATTTCAGACAAACTACATTTTAATTCTACTACTCTAAAATTATGTTTTTATGTGTTTTTTTCTTACACACACACACATATATATATTTTTTATCTACTCCATTCTTCAGTACCAGAAATGTACAAAAAGCACAGGCCAGAGTAGGAAACTTTGCCATGGTATTTGGCACACTGACCTATTCAGAGAGTATGGTATTTAAATGTACAAATGAATGATTATGTTGGAGGAAGGGTGGTTTAAATACTGTCTTCACAGCAGGTATCAAATTTAAGACTTGGATAATCTGTTTTTTTTATGCAGGAGTCAACATAAGTAATCAAATTGTTTATCAGATTAGCTGAAGTTCTTGGCAAGTTATGGACCTTTTCTAATCCTCTACCTAACATTTCTAGGTTCCTGAGTTGGAGCCTTGAATTAAAAACCATTGCAACCTACCCTCCCCGCCCTAATGAAATCTACCACAGGTACTGGTACCACATTGCCCAGAACAGGTATGACTTGATTTAATAAAACTGAATATACAAAAATTTGTCTAGAAGATCAAGAAATATGGATATCGGGATGCAGATTTGGTTCAATGGATAGAGTGTCCGCCTACCATATAGGAAGTCCAGGGTTCAAACCCCGGGCCTCCTTGACCCATGTGTAGTGCCGATGCGCGCAAGGAGTGCCCTGCCATGGAGCGGTGTCACCTGCATAGGGGAGCCCCACGCACAATGAGTGCACCCCGTAAGGAGAGTCACCAAGCACGAAGGAAAGTGCAGCCTGCCCAGGAATGGCACCGCACACATGGAGAGCTGACACAACAAGATGACGCAACAAAAAGAAACACAGATTCCCGTGCCGCTGACAAGAATGCACGCGGACACAGAATAACACAGAGCGAATGGACAGAGAGAAGCCAGGGGGGGGGGGGTGGCGGGAAAGGGGAGAGAAATAATAAAAAATAAAAAATAAATCTTTAAAAAAAATGGATATATTTCTTTTTTAAAAAAAAAGATTTTAAAAATTTTTACAGAAGTATTTAACATAGAGCTACCTAATTTTAAAATTATCCTTTTCAGGAAGGCATATAGAGAATGAAAGATGTAAACAATGGAAAATCTGAGGTCATACGGAAGTATTATATGATCCTTTTTCTCTAGTAGCTTTCTCACACTGTGAAGGATTATGCTTTTTTATGTAAAAATAAGAATATGTTAACTCATCTTCCTTAGTACAAGTATGATGATACTTTATTTCATTACAAAACTACAAATTTAGTGCCCACATTTAATTCTAATTGTCCCTTCATATTATGTCAAAATAAAAGTATCTCATTAAGATCATTAAAGAATCATTGATTATTTTCTTCACTTTATGCTTCTCTTTCTATTTCTAGGTGAAATATTTTCAATGTCTTACTGGATCGCTGATGCCCTAGGTATGTTAGAGTTTGAAGAGTCAGTTCATACAAAAAACAAAAACCCTATTGTCCTATTTCTACTTTCTTTGATGAGACCTTTGGCTTGGAGCAGAAACTTCTTTGTTGACTCAACTCAAATCCCATAACCTCGAAATCTTTTTTGTTTTCCTGGCTTCATATTCCTAAATAGTTTCATTTTCCTTGAGCAAACCTCAAAATCTTTTTTTGTTTTCCTGGCTTCCATATTTCTAAATTTTCCGTGAGCAATCATAGCTACCTATTTAGTACTCTAATAAGTTTGTGATTATTAATATATTCACTCAATAACCATTCAGCTTTTACCACCAATAGAGAGCACTTAATCTGGGTGCTGGGTGGATGGTAAACAGGTGAGCCCTGCTTGCTTGCGTTCTCATGGTAGAAAGATGCATACCTGAAAATGTTGAGTATGTTTAGCGGCTACCCTCCACCCTCTAGTTTAATATTGGACGTTGTGATGCTTCACCAGCCTCAGTTCCGCCCTTCCCATGGGGCAGCCGGGCAATTCCGAGGAGACCCATCTTTGTCCTCCTCCACGGAGACCGCCTCGACTGGCCTGACACGCTCGAGGTCAGCCTGCCCCTCCTCTGGCCATGGTGGGTGGCTTAGGCCTGCAGCTCCCGGCTCTGCTCTGCGGTTGAGGCCGCTTCCTTTCCTTCTCTCTTGGAGTAGGAAGGGTGACCCGGCAGGCTGCGTGTCGCCAGCATTCGGGCCCCGAGCTGGGAGGGAGCTGCCCCCAGGTGAAGCAGTCATCCTGGACTGCAGAGTGGAGAGATGGAAAGAGCCTCGTTACCGATGGCGCTGCTACGTGCTGCACCAACCGGCCACGGAGCCTGCCCCACACCGGGACCCTTCCTTTGCAGGAGCCGTTCTCTCCTTCATTGTTTCTGCCAGTCCAGGTTGATTTGTTGGGCAAGTTGAATAATCGCGTGGAAGAGCACCTCAACTGAAACACACATAAAGACAGGCAATTGTGTTTTTACCTTCCAAAGAGCAGAGGATTTACAGTGAAGCTAATGAAGTTTAAGTTCTGGACCTTCACTTACATCTGCTACTTCCTAATTTTACAGTTAGCGTTTAGTGCTCTTTTTCTTAAGGAGGATGTATTAGTCAGCCAAAGGGGTGCTGATGCAAAATACTGGAATTCTTTTGGCTTTTATAAAGGGTATTTATTTAGGGTAGAAGCTTAGTCACAAGGCCCTAAAGAGTCCAACTCAAGGTACCATAAGAGGTACTTCCTCACCCCAAGTCACTGGCCACGTGTTGAGCAAGATGGCGGGCGATGTCTGCGAGGGTCCAGCCTTCCTCTTCCTCTTAAGGCTCCTTGGTTCCAGCTTCTTCCAATATCAGCTGGGACAGGCCTGTCTCTCTTTCGGGACACATTTCCCTCTAGCTCAGCTGCTCAGGGCTCCAGTCTATGCAGCTGCAAACTATCAGGCGGACGACTCATCAGTCTTCCTGGGGCCCCAGGATCCCGTCTGATGACCTCTCTTCCTCTGTGTTCCCCTCAGTGCATTTACTTCCTGGGGCTCCAGCTACAAAACTTAAAAAAAAAACACCTTTCTCTGCTGTGTCATTTTCTCTGTGAGTCTCCACCCACCACGGTGGGGACTCAACACTGATGTGGCTGAATCAAAGCCGTAATCGTAATTTAATCAAGTGAAGTGAAACCTCTGAATTTAATACAATCTAATAGGCCCAAAGGAACAGACCAGTTTACAAACATAATCCAGTGTCTAGTTTTGGAATTCATAAATACATCAAACTGCTGCAGGGGGCCTCCCCCTCCTAGCCATCCCCGACGGTATCAGCGTCAGACCCCACAAAACCTGGCTCTTCCCTGGGACGCTGGGGAAAGCTCCCGCCAACCTCTCCACCCCCTCTGTCCATGCCCCCTGAGAGAGGGCTGGCCGTCCCTGGACATGTGAGGCCTGGCTTCTGCTGGCCTCTCGCTCGGCTCGGGCCGCCCACAGTGAGAGTTCACCAGGGAAGCCCTGGGAGAAAGGGCGAAGGGGTAAGCAGCTGCGGCCTTTGCAGCATTTTTCAAACTCAGGACCTTTCCAGCAAACTTTAAAGGCACTGATAACACGAAGGCTGTGGAGACTGAAGAACTATCATGAAAGGGGAGCTCTGGGAGATAGAGAACACAGTCGAGGGATGGGTCCTTTCCTAAGTAACTGCACCCCTGCCCCCGCCCCTCAGCCCACCCCCTGGAGAGCACCTGGCCGTGCCCTTGGTAAGCAGAGCGCACCTGTCAAGTGCCTGCATAACTTCATTTCAGAGGAGAGTGGGAATCCTGTTTTGGCCTCAAGCTGTTTTCTCTATTCCAGCTCAATCTGCAGTAAAGCTGATAATGATGCCCATCTCATTCCTGCATCTACTTCTCAATCGCTTCCTAATCCAGAGAGGCGCACTCTGATTATCACCATGGAATTAGGAGAAGTCAGTAATAACAATTATCATCTTGATAAGTGTCTAAGAAGTACTGGATGCCCTGTACGTACAAAGCAGATTACCTGGCACTGTACGAGACATTCATGCAGTAAAACACAAACCTATGACCTCAGGGAGTTTACAGTTGGAAAAGAAAATAGCATGAAATAAATGATACAAAAAGCCAGTTACAATTCAAACTTATTTCATATATGTTCGGATATATTACATTGCCCCATGGGAAACTGCCATTTTGCTAGATAAAAGGTGGTTGAATACAGACACTCCCATCTGGTCAACCTGTGTTGCCGACTCAGGACGTTCACAGGGCTTCACTGGGCTGAAAGCTGCACCATCGCAACGGGGAGAGCCGTAGATCCCCTGGTGGCTCAGGCATCCTCCCGTCCCCTGAAGACTCTCACCTGCCTCACTAACTCTCTAAAAATTCCTATCAAAGTTTGTGATTTCAATGTCCACACCGACAATCCTTCCACTCCTCAGGCTTCTCATTTTTGTAATCTCCTGTCTAGCAATGTTCTTGTCCTCCATTTTACCTCAAACCTCCACTTCCATGGTCATACCTTAGACACTGCTGTTACCAATAAGTCCATAACTTCAATTCAGTCATCTTTCTCTACAACCCCCGCCTCTCACCTGCCCAGGTCTATCCCTCTGGTATCCCCAACACCCACAACTCTTATGCCAGCTGGCGCCCGCGATCCGCTGGATGTCGCCTTCTCACTCGCACCCCACCTCTACCCAGTTTCCTGCTGTCCTCACCCGGTCCTTATCTCTGACGTACACCTTCAACTACTTGGTCCACCTTTCCACTGGTCATGCCTGCCCAGTAAGCCCCAACTCTGGCCTTGTCCTGCTGTCCCCCACTTCATGTCTTTAACCCGACAGCTGACCTCTGTGGGTGAAGATGACCAAATAACTGATTTCACTGTAAATTCATGAAGCTCTAAAGGACATTTGGTACCACCTGGAATCCCACTACATTTCTCTAGTTTATTCTCTCCTTAAATATCTAAACTTCCTCCCTTTTCCTCACTCTTAGCTTGGTATTTTACTGAGAAAGGAAAGAAAAACAAAAGAGAACTTCCGCATGCTTCTTTCGTTCCATCTGCCAACCCATGAGCATCCGTATCCATGTTCATTGGCTTGACCCCAAGTCTGAATTAACTGTCCATGCATAAAGTACTGATGAGTATTTGAGTAAGGGCAACCGCTTCCCGTGTGGCTATGAGGACACCATTACAGCAGTCGTTTCCTCTTGTTCTTGAATCACCAATATTTTCATCTCTATTGATTATTCAAGTCAGCATATAAACATGATGTAGTTTTTTTTCTCTCACTTGATCCCACATTCACTTTGAGCAGGGTTGGTGTGAATTCCTCTTGGAATGTTTGGTAGACTTCCCCTGTGAAACCGTCTGGTCCTGAGCTTTTCTTTGTTGGGAGGTTTTTTGGTGTGTGTTTGTTTTTTTGGTGTGTTTGTTTTTATTTATTATAGAACTTGGGGGTTTATAGACAATCATGCATAAAATACAGGACTCTCATATCTGACATAGCATGGTCTATGTTGGGAGTTTTTTAAAAGGGTTTTTCTGTTTAATGGTTCTGAAAAGAAGGCATATACAAATAATTGAGACATGAGAAAGCACTGGTTCAACACTAATTATTCTATAAAAATGAGGATTTGGGGAACGTAGAAAAGATTACCCAAACATAAAACAAAAAAACTGTAACCCAGATAAGCTGATAAAATCCCTCTGAACTCATGAAGAGCCGTGAGACTCTTTCCTGGTTCTCATAAGCCTGGAGAGCCTCAGCTGGCTGCTCTAGGGCTCCTCGGGCACAAAGCAGAAATAAGGGCTTCTCCTGCCTGCTCCCTGTGAGGTGCTCTCCCCTGCACCCGCCCCTGCCCTCCCCTCCCAGCACCACGCCCGCGGGTGCTCTGCGTGCCAGGCCTTCAGCTGTCCTGGGAACACCCTATCGTGTGCATCTATCCTGCAGCGGCACATCCATGCCAAGCATGTTAGGCAGGAGACTTCCGATTAGGGGCTCAACCCATTCAGTGAATTTCAAAAGGTGTCACACATCATTGATCAGTAAAGCAGTTAGACATTAACCTAAAAACCAGCAAATGGCAGACATTCCCTGGAGAGTCCCGCCCGTAGAGGGCACCTTGGAGAAGAGGACGCGAGGCAGGCTCCACCGCGCCCGTGGGTCTCAGCACACCCGGTAACGCCTGGTGGACAGGCAGCCTTCCCACGGGGTGTCCTAAAGGGGTGCCTGCCCCAGAGCACCCGCTTCCCAACTGGCTCAGGCAGTGGGACGTGGAGCCACTCCACCCCTCCCCTCAGGGGCTGCCCACCTTGCACGGAGTTAGAAGCCAGACTAAATAAAAACACCCCCCCAACAGAAAGGCGGGGTGGGGGGTCAGCACCACTGAAACGCCCCGGATCCCTCTCCAGGGAGAACCAGGGCGCAGGCTCGACAGTTCAAATCAGTCGGTTTCAGAGCCAGCACACGCAGGCCTTGTTTTTAACCCCCAAAACCCACACCAAAACAAAAACTCGTCCTGGTGACTTTTCTGACCACGGGCAGTGGCCTGGGAGGGGCCAGGAGGGCCGTCGCTGGGGGCTTGTCACATGACTGCAGGTGGGCAGGGGCAGGGCGCTGGTCGCTACCACAAAAAGGAATTTCGGTCTCTAACGTTTGAGTTAAACATGGCTTTCAGCACGATGCCTGCACCAGCCGTGCTCCCTGTACTGTGAGCGGTTTCTGAGGAGCCGGTTTGTGTTCCCTCTAAGTGTTTCAAGTTCGCCCGGCCTCGGCTTCTGCGCTGGGTGGGGTCTGGCAGCACTGCGGGGCCTCCTGCCCAGAGGTCTTGAGCTCTCAACCTCTTTACTAGTTACTGGTTTGCTGAGATCTTCTCTTTGCTCTTAGGTCAATGCAGATAGTTTGTGTCTTTCTGTGAATGTGTCCATTTCGCCTGGGCTAATCTGTTGGTGTGCAGCTGTTCACAGTATCCCTGTAGAGCCAGCCTTTTGCGTGGGGTCGGCAGCACGTGCCCCTTTTCACTTCCAATTTCAGTCATTTGTGTCCTCTATTTTATTATCTTTGTCAGTCTAGCTAAAGGCTTGTCCATTTTATTGATCTTTCTAAAGAACCAATGTTTTTTGGTTTTAATTCTATTTTTTTTTCTTTTCTACTTTATTTATTCCTGCTCTAATCACCATTTCCTACCATCTGCTCACTTTGGGTTTAGTTTGCTCTGCTTTTTCTAGTTCTTCTAGTTTTGAGGTTAGATCTCCGATTTGAAATCTCTTTTAATGTGAGCATTTAGAGCTATATAAAATTCCCTCAAAGCACTGCCTTTGCTGCAATTCCTTATATTTGGTATGTTGTTCTCATTTTCATTCACCTCAAGATATTTCCTAATTTCCCCTGTAACTCACTGCTTAAGAGTATGTTGTTTAATTTCCACATATTTGTGAATGGTCCATTTCTCCCTCTGTTATGTATTTGTAGTTTCATTCCATAGTGGGACGATTTGTATTGTTACTGGATTTTGTCTAGGTTCTTGGCTGTGCTGCAGAAATGAATCTCAAGAGCCTATCAGGTGAGTTAGGCCAGTAATTTATTCAGGTAGGGCGGGAAGAGAAATGGGAGAAAATAACAGAGCATGGGTCCCAAGTAGAGAGGAAGGGGCAGAGAAGTGATAAAGCAGACCGATTCACAGGCTACACTTCCCCATTATAGGTTATAAATCCCCAGGTTTTACTTGCATGGCCATGCTGGCAGAGGAAAAAGGGTGAGAGCAGGGTGCAGAAGGCAGGCACGGGTCCACAGGCAGGGAGCACGAGTTCAGGCCTTGTGCCTGCTTTCGGAACCAGTAATTATTCCGCCCCTTTGCTAATGGCAGGGGAGGGGCTCCAGCTGTTGGCTGTTTTGATTGACACCCATCAATCCCCCATGAAGGCCCAATGACAAAGTCCTAGCGGAACATCCGGGGTTTTGCCGGCTTCAGGGGGAATCCTGGGGAGGGTCCTCCAGCAGCCGTCTTGGGGCTACTGATGTCCACGTGGGCTCTGCCAGGTTCCAGATCCACCTACTGATTCCCGGTCTTACTAGCCGGGAATTCAATTCAGTATTTTTGAATGCATTGAGGCTTGTTTTATGCACTAAGATACAGTCTATCCTGGAGAATGCTCCATGTGCACTAGAAGAGAATGTGTGTTCTGTTGTTGTCGGGTGTTCTATAGATGTCTGTTAGGTCTAGCTGGTTTAGACTGTCGTTCAAGTCTTGTATTTCCTTATTGACTTTTTGTCTAGAAGTTCCATCCAGATTGAAAGTGGTAAAGTCTTCTACTATTAATGTAGAACTGTCAATTTCCCCTTCAAATCTGCCTGTGTTTGTTTATAGTGTAGTGTTCTGCATTTAGGTGGATATATATCTATACTTTTTACTTCCTTTTGCTGATTGGGCCCTTTTTCAATATATAATCACCATATTTGTCCCTTGTAACTGTTTTTGACTTGAAGTCTATTTTATCTGATATTTGTATAGCTATCACAGCTCTCTTTTGGTTACTACTGTCATAGCATATGTATTTTTCTATCCTTTCACTTTCAGCTGACTTATATCTTTGAATTTAAGGTGAGTCTCTTGCAGACAGCATACAGTTGGATCATGCTTTTTAATCCATTCTGCCAATCTTTGCCTTTTGAGTGGAGAGTTTAATCCATTCACATTTAAAATCACTTGTGATCATGCAGGACTGTCTTTCTAAGTCTTAGTCTTTCTAAGTCTTGTTCCTTTTGTCCCTTAATTCTTCTGTTAATGCCTACCTTTGTGTTTATTTGAGTTTGTATTGTACCATTTTGAGTCCCCTCTCATTTCTGTCTGGATATATTTTTCATATATTTTCCTTGTGGTTACTTTGGGGTTAAAATTTAACATCTTAGATATATAACAATCATATGTGGGTTGATACCAGCTAAACTTCAATAGTATACAAACATGGTTCTTAAACCCCTCTGTCCCCATCTTTTTTTCTGCTTGTTATAAATTACATCTCTGTGTATTGTATATCTATAGCTATAGATACTATTTTTATGCATTTGATTTTTAGTACCTTTAGGAAGTAAGAAGTGGAGTTACATACCAAAAACGACAATATTACAGTACTGGCATTTGTAATTACCCGAATGGTGACCTTTACCAGAATTCCCTATTTCTTTAGGCTGCTTTGAACCACGTCTGGGGTCCTTTCCCCTCAGGCTGAAGAACTCCCTAATGCATTGCTCGTAGGGCAGGTCTAGTCGTGACGAACTCCCACGGCTTGTGTTCATGGAAATGTCTGCATCTCCCTCATTTCTGAAGTTCTCACTGGACAGAAGACAATTGGCTGGCAATTCTTTCAGGACCGTGTTTCACCCTCTGCCCTCTTGCCTGCATGGTTTTTGATGACAAATCAGCATCTAAGCTTTATGGGACTCCCGTGAAGGTAACACTTTGCTTTTCTCTGCAGCTTTCAGGACTCTCTCCTTGTCTTTTGCATTTTAAAATTTGATCAATACTTGACATGGCTGTGTTTTATCTGTCTGGTTTTGGTATCAAGCTAGTGCTAATCTCATAAAATGAAATGGCAAGTGTTTCCTTTTTGTTCTGTTCTTTGAAAGAGTTTGTGCAAGTTTGGGATTATCTGTCCCTCCAGTGTTGGCGGACCTTGCCTGTTCAGGCCTCATGCTTTCCTTACGAGGGGCCTTAAACTACCGACTTAATTTCTGGAATGGTTGATTTATGTACCACAACAAAAGACAAGTTCTTAAACCTAGTCCGTGTTCCTGGGCTACTAGACCTTTAGAAGGTATTATTTTAAATTAAGGTGTGGCCTGACGGAACCAGGGCCTTAACCTTTGTTACTGGAGTCCTTGTAAGCAGAAGTTTGGATGAAGTCAGAGACCCATGGGAGGTGGCAGAAGCCCGAGGTCAGCAAGCTGGAGGTACAGGGCTCGAGGTCCCTCTGTGGAGGCGGCAGTGCTGCGGTCCTGGGGGCCCAGGGACAACAGCAAGCACCCCCTCAGCACTCCGGCTTGGGGAGAACGCGTGGCCGTGGCAATGCCGTGAGTCTGAACTTCCAACCTGTTAGCCACGAGCCAGTGAGTCCTGTTTAGCCAGCCCACTGCGTGATTTGCCAGAGCAGAGTTGCAAAACAAGACCATTCGGCTTTCTAACTCCCTGTTGAGCTGCTTTTGATACGTTGTACTTTTCTAGAAATTATGGTGTCATCCAGTTTTCAAATAGTACACAAAGTTTTCATGAA
This sequence comes from Dasypus novemcinctus, assembly GCF_030445035.2. Taxonomy (NCBI): domain Eukaryota; kingdom Metazoa; phylum Chordata; class Mammalia; order Cingulata; family Dasypodidae; genus Dasypus; species Dasypus novemcinctus. Next base: position 4,793,973 of record NC_080701.1, on the reverse strand, counting down.
ATCTCTGGTTAATACTGCTCACAGTATCTCTGGTTATCACTTTTTAATTCCCAAAGTTATTTATGCCTTCTTTCTTGATTTCTTGGTTATTCTGCCAGAGGTCTATTTTATAGGTTGTCTTGGTTTGCTGGGACTGCCGTAATAAAGTACTGAACGCAACAGCAGTTCACCGTCTCACCGGCTTGAGGGCTCTAAGCATGAAATGAGGAGGCCCTGCCTCTGTCACATGGCATCTTCTCTGCCTCACCCCACTAGTCAGGTCCAGACTTCTCCTCTAAGGACAGCAGTCCTGCCGAATGAGCACGCTCCCGAAGCCACTCTGACTTCATAACATCTTCAGAGATCCTATTTCCAAACAGGCCTGGGGGTTAGGACTTGGACATAATTTGGGGAACACAATTTAATCCGTAACGTACATCTCCTCAAAGAACCAACTTTTTGTGTTCATCTTCTCATTTTTTTTTGTTTCCTATTTTAGTACTTGCTATTCTTTACTTGCTTCCTTCTAGTTTTTAAAACTTTTATATTTTCCAGGTTTTTCTTTTAAGTGGGATGCTCAGCTCATTAATTTGGAATATTTTTCTTTTCTATGAGGGCTATAAAATTTCCTCTCTCTACTACCCTTGCTACCTCCTCCTATTTTGATATGTGACATATGGAGTTGCAAGAATCAGCAGATCGGGGAATAGTAAATGTGTTGGCAGACATGTGAAATGACGCCTCAGCCTTCATTTCTTAGTTACACCATATTGATCAGTAAATTTCTAGTATTCAAGAGAGAACTGAGGATCCTGGTTACCATAGGAACTGGTCAAGATGTGGAATTTCTTAGAGGTAACATTTATGTTTATTATATAAGAAAATACTGGTTTGTACTAAGCTACTTTACATACTATGAACTCTCAAGTATTAAGAGTATAATTTATTAAAGAGCTAACAATTTGTTAGGTTTGAAAATAAAACAATGGCTGACTAATGTAATAACAACAGAGAAGATTTGGAACTGTGTCGGTGATCTCTAAACTTTTTCTTTTAAAGAGAAGTGCTCTAGGGAAAGGGACACACAGCCACACTGCAGGAGGGACGTGCAGAGTTAAGGAGTAGGGTTTTGATCCAGGAGGCAGGTGAAGCAAAGGCCGGACCGTGTCCCAGCTGGCCTGGAGTGAACTAAGAGGGAGTAAGAGATCAGCTGAGCTCTGTGAGGCAGCTGAGTGTAAGGCTCCAAGTCCCCGAAACTGAGGGTGGCGGGCTGAGTGAGAGGTCCAAGTTGCCGCTGCACAGCCACATGGAGCTGCGGTGGTACCGGCCGTGGACGCTAGGTACTTTTAAAATTTTTTGGAAGTACCGGGCATGGAGCCCAGGACCTCGTACGTGCAAAGCAGGTGCTCAACCACTGAGCTCCACCTGCTCCCCTGGACGGTATGCATTTCAGAGTCCGAGTTACTGGGCAGTGGGTAGTGAGGAAACTAATACTTGGTATATGCTTCTCCCATTCCAGGTGCACCGAAGTGAAGGCTGAATTCTGCCTGGAAAAAACAGCAAAATGGGCATTTTCCTGGGAGTGTCAGGAAGAAATATACCTATTGGCCATTTGTGCTTGGTTTTCTGTTAAATGCTTAAATCTGATCATTTTTGTACTGATGTGGAAGGAGAACACTAGCTTGTGAATAAGGCTGTGGCAGGGAAAGGAAGATGGAGAAAGAAGAGTGGGTTCCGGCAGCTGGAGAGCGGAAGGGGTTGAGGCAGGGACGGGATGCACTGAAGGCTCCCAGAGAGGGCTTTGGGGATGAAGACGAAGAGCTAGGGCACATGGGTTCTATTCCAACAGGCTATGGGGAAAACTACTTTCTTAAAGAACAGTAGGGAGACAGTCGATAGCTGCTGAGCTTTAAAACTGACTTAAAGTAGGACTTCCAGGGACGAGGAGCTGTTGAAGCTTGGCTGGCCTCAGGTACCTGGTCTTTCCCACCAAGTCATCAGCTTAGGTCACCATTTTACAGACACAGAGTAGTCTCCGCCTGCAGGGAGGCCAGGCGTCTGGAACGCTATTATCTTACTGTAGGAAGTTCCACTGACGCTAGTAGAGCCTTGTTTTATTCTGGGGTAAGTGAAAAAACGCTTTGGGGAAACAAATATATGAACAGGATAAAAGAAATAGTGACACAAGCAAAAGGGATAATAGAGAAAAAGAATAAATAGGAGACCAGAAGTTTAAGGCATTATATATATATATTCTAGGATTGGCTACAGCTATGCAACTTAATTTTGTCAGCTAGCAGTTAAGGAACTAAGGTTAGATCTTATGATTTGATTCCTTACCTTGAAGTTCCCTTATATTTCGCTGGTTTCTCTTTTTAAAAGTTTCCACACTTCTAAAGGAGTAAAGAAACATGATTGTGGTATGTTCTTCTTTCTCTTTCCTACAGTTCCACTCAGTAGCTAAAGACTAGAATTAGAAAATTGCATGATGGAAAAACAAATACAAATGAGTAGTGCTATACTCTTTAATCTATATTAGAACACTCAGAATAGGATTGCAAAACCTTATTAGATTTGCAAAACACTGTAAGAAAAATAACCATTTGCAGAGTTTAATTTGTAAACCCTGGCTATGCACCCTGAAAATAAAAACTATTCTTCATGAAATACAAAGGCTAATGGGAGGGAAGCAGATATGGCTCAACTGATAGAGCATCGGTCTACCATATGCAGGGTCCAGGGTTCGATCATTGGGGTCTCCTGACCCGTGTGGTGAGCTGGCCCACGCGCAGTGCTGCCGTGTGCAAGGAGTGCTGTGCCATGCAGGGGTGCCCCACGCGTGGGGTGTGTGCCCCTCAGAGAGAGCCACCCCGCGTGGAGGGGGCGCAACCTGCCCAGGAGTGGCACTGCACACGCTGAGAGCTGACGCAGCAAGATGATGCAACAAAAAGAAACAAGATTCCTGGTGTTGCCGAGACTACAAGCAGACACAGAAGAACACACAGCAAGTGGAAACAGAGAATGGACAATGGACGGGAAGGGGAGAGAAATAAATATGATAAATCTTAAAAAAAATTAAAAAAAATCAAAGACTAATTGGAAAGAAGGCATACATGTATTTTCTCCGTTGGAGAAAATAAGCCTCAGTAATATTTAAGAGCAGCATCTCAGGGGCATAAAATTAAACAGAAACATAGCAAATAGTGCCAGAAACCTGCCTTGGGTTTAGTACACAGGAAATGTCAAAAAAACAAAATTTGCTTTAACACCAAGGGAATAAAAATCAAGCTTCCTTAATGAAAGGTGCACTTCTTTTGTTTTAAAACTGTAAATTAATAAGTGGGCAAGGAAGGGAAATAAAGAGAGGTCTGGAATCATTCTTTTTCTCATTTTGTTTCTAACATTTTCATTTTAAGTGAAAAAAATCTTAATGGCGCTTATCTGTTTTAAGCCCCTCAGGCTAATATTAGTGGCTATGGCAATATCATAAAAGAACAATGTCACGAAAATAAAGTCACTTTTGATGTTTCTCATCCTGGTGATGAAAATTACCATGTTAATGGTCATAATTAAATATTTTATTTATGTTCTTTAGTTAAGAGTTTAGGATAACCTACTAAGTATAATTCCTGCAATAGTAACTGAGAATCCGGCAGACACTGGGTTATCCCGTCTGACTGAGTTCAGTTTTTTAGGAATTTAGTCTGTTTCAAGATGTGTAAATGTTTACTTATTTTTTCCCTCACTTTGGGGGAGAGGGCAAGGAACCAGTAAGTGCCATGGCAGGGTAGCTTAACCCTCCCACAGAACAATTACCCTCTGGACAAACTATTTTAAAAAACTAGGGGAAGGCACTGGGGAGTGAGGCAAGGCAGGCAGAAACCAGTTTACCCAGGGAGAAGGGAATGCTATCTCTAAGGCTGTTTTGCCTGAGGGGAGGCCCCAGTCAGGGCCACTGAGTCACTGAAACCCATCTAGAAGCCTGCAGGTTATTTTTTTATCTTTATTTTTTTATGGCCCTGCAGTCTTAATAGTTGAGGAATGAGGACTGACTCCAGAGTGACCACAGTGAGGGGGAAACCCTGAAAAGGAGAAATCCAGAGGGCATCCCAGTCCCCAAATCTCGCTGAGCCCGGAATTCTGCACACGCAGGGGAGATTTCAGGTTCAACTAAAATGACTGAGTAAAGTCCAGCTGCTACCCACTGCAGAGGAGACAGAGTTTGGAGCTTAAGTTCAACCCAATTAACTTCCTACTAAACAACAACAAATCAACATTCTTCAGTGGAACCACCAGAATCCAGTCTCTTCAGGGACTGGGGTAAAACCCATTTATATTATTATTATTAATATTTTTTGTCTTTATTTTTTTAATATTACATTAAAAAAATGATGTCCCCATATACCCCCCACCCCCTTCAACCCACTCCTCTCCCCATAACAACAACCTCCTCCATCATCATGAGACGTTCACTGAATTTGGTGAATACATCTCTGAGCACTGCTGCACCTCATGGTCAATGGTCCACACCATAGCCCACACTCTCCACAGTCCACCCAGCGGGCCATGGGAGGACATACAATGTCCGGTTACTGTCCCTGCAGCATCACCCAGGACAACTCCAAGTCCCGAAAACACCCCCATATCTCATCTCTTCCTATGAAGAAGTCAGAACATGGGACCATTCTCAAAAGGAAGGACAATCAATGGAGACGGACTCCACAATGATCCAGATCTTGGAATCAGCAGACAAGGGCTTACAGCAGTACTATAACTCTGCTCGAATCTGGTAATGGATAGGCTATCTCGGCAGAGAAAAAGAAACTATACGGAAGAAGGACCACATATAAATTCTAGAAATGAAAAATACAGTATCTAAAATAAAAAAATTCACCAGATGGGTTTGATAGCAGTTTGGAGATGGTAAGAATGGGTCAGTCAATCTGAAGACAGAGCAAAAGAAGATATCCATTCTGAAAAACAAAATATGAGCAACCAAAGTAAGTTTGGGTGGGGGAGATAGATGGAAAGAGCCTTTTTTTTTCAGGTACTGTGGCCAAGGGGTTGAACCAGGGCGCTCTTATGGGGGAAGCCAGCATACAAACATTGAGCCACATTGGCTCCCGAGTTGATTTTTTCATTTGTTTGCTTGATTTTTTGTTTATTTTTAGAAGGCACCAGGAACCGAACTTGAGACCTCCCATGTGGGAAGCAGGCACTTAACCATTTGAGCCACATCCACTCCTGTTGTTTTTTCGGTTAGTGCTTTTATTTTATCTAACCTTTTTTTGACAAGCTTACTAGACTGGTAAAATGGGAGAATGCTTGGCCAGAGTTATCTTGATTTTGGCAATGCTTTAAAGAAAATTTCTTGTAGAATCATGTCCAAGGGGGAAAATGTGGACCAGATGATAATACGGAGATGCTTGCATTCTTGACCTTGGCTTCTCTCCCAGACCAACATCAGTGTTATAAGGGGCTTTGTATAAAGTACAGTGGCTGGCCAAAGCAGGGACTATCTCGAGCCCTCGAGTAGGTCTCACAACCTTTACATTATCGACGTTTTGGGCTGGATAATTTTTGGCGTTAGGAGTGCATGTCCAGCAGCAATCCTAGCCTCTAAGCACTAGATGCCAGAGTACCCCTGCTCCCACCTTTTTTAAAAAAAAAAGATTTCTCTCCCCTCCCCCCCCCAACCCTGGTTGTCTGTTCTGTGTGTCTATTTGCTGCATCTTTTTTGTTCGCTTCTGTTGTCAGCGGCACGGGAATCTGTGTTTCTTTTTGTTGCATCATCTTCAGCTGCTTCAGCTCTCCGCGTGTGTGGCACCATTCCTGGGCAGGCTGCACTTTCTTTTGCGCTGGGCGGCTCTCCTTACGGGGCACACTCCTTGTGTGTGGGGTTCCCCTACATGGAAGGTATTGCTATGCTGCAGGGCACTCCTTGCGCACCTCAGCACTGCGCATGGATCAGCTCCACATGGGTCAAGGAGGCCCGGGGTTTGAACCGCAGACCTCCCATGTGGTAGACGGATGCCCTGACCACTGGGCCAAGTCCGCCACCCCCACCTACTTTTGTCTCCAGACACTGCCAAACGTCCCCTGGAGGCATGCTCACTGAAACCACTGCTTTGGGGGAAGAGAGTGGTAATCATGTCCTCAACTCAAGAATCGGAAGAGCACAAGATGGGGAAAGGTCCAGCGAGGGGAACAGGAGGGCCCAGTTAGGGCTAGACCTAACAATCAATTCTTACAAAGCTAACACTGGTAGCTTCCGGGCTTGTACAGGGGTCGTGTGACTCTAGATTTGGTGCTGGGTGGGATAAAAAGCTGAGAACGAGACAGGGCCAGGCAGGTAGGCCAGGTTTCAGTCCTGCTGTGCACTGGAACCCACTTAGCGTCTTAAGAACAGAGATGCCCGAGCCCACCTCTGACTTTCCGGGTCAGAATGCTCAGGCACGTGTACCTCAGGGTTCTGTTACACTCCCTGGGTTAGAAGGCATCGGATCACTGGGACAGGAACTCAGGTGGGCTAGAAATAAAACTGCTTTGGAACGGCATGCCTTGGTAATGCTTGGCATCTGACTCTCTCGCAGAGGACAAATGCATTACATCAATAGCCTCTGTGACTGAACTCTCCTGCTCTGTGTTCTGAGCCTATCTGCTCTTCTGTCATATGTCCATTTTCTACCCACTGCTTAAAAACAGCTTTCTTTCTGCCCAGTCCCCTTGGTCTAATACTTGAATTGTCTGTGATCTGGGTAATATTTAAGAGGTAGAATCATGAAGCCTTGTTGATTGGATTGGGAGTTTCTAACTTCCTTTTAAAGGAATCCTGGTTAAGCTATTACTTTAAAAAGAATTTCATTACAGACCCAGACTCTGTAAAAGCACTTCTAATGAATACTTTATTCAGGAAAAAAACAAAAACGGTAAGACAGAAACAAAATCTTGGTCATTTGCAGTATCTATCAGCTTTCAGTTTGGCTCTCCTGTTCAAACAAAGACAAATAAATATTAATCTATGCAAAAAATGCTATAGACAGTCAATATTTATGTCCTACAGACACTAAAAATAAAACTAAATACAAAACATGCTTAGAAATTGTTTGGGCTCCCAGTTTTGCTTATCATGTTACCACAAAAGTTATATTCAAAGGTCTGTGTTCAAATTTTACGTTTCAGTTTTATGTTTCACAAAAAATGGATTCTGATCTTATGAAAGTCTTCTCCTAATATTTAACAAACATTGCCCAATGGCTTTTACAATGCAAAATAGCAGTTTTAATTACCTCCTTTGAATTTAAGCATGCCCTAAAATTTTAACAGGGTGACAATGCTGTATTTTGACAAGTGATAAAAGCTACAAAAGAAAGAACTTATTCTATTTCTTTTGAGTCCAAATTCTGATCATTTTTTATATACCATTCCTGATTTCTTAGAACTAGATATAAGCTAATTTGCTCACCTGGAAACATTTTTTTACATAATTCACTGACTTCAGGTCAGAACTCTGTCAACTAGTTAACGGGAAATATATTAAGCATTACCTTTGTAAAGTAATGTAAAGAAAAGTTTTAAGAGTAAGTTTTCAACACAGCACTTGGCAGAAGATTGAAAGGGATTGAAAGAAATTCTCTTTCAATCTGGCACTTATTTGATCTGCAGCCGTGCTCGTGTTCTACCTGTCTTTTTATGTTGTAAATCTGGGACAATATTTAAATAGGAGTAATAAATACTAATAATGTTCTATGATAAATATCCTGAACACTTCTCAATTCAACTTAATAAAACTGCTTCAATTCCATTAATTTAACTTCTATACTTAGTAATTTTTGCTCTCTTTTTCTTATTATTAGGAATGTGGACTACTCTAATAGCTTCTACAATATTTGACATTTGTCAAACTACTTTCTACCCTTGGTTCTAATAGTTATAAAGATGATGTATGTAAATTTATGAAGTAATTTCAGTCAAACCTGAATTTCTTACAATGAAGTAATTTATGATGTCTTTTCTAGGTAATATTACTAATGTTCTCAATTTAGAAATAAAGTAATTTGGTAAGGTAAAGAAATAACATAAAGCAATTAAAAAGAAGATTGGTTTTGTATATGCTACTTCTACTGACTACTGAAAATAGCTGGAGATAAGTAAAAAATATGCCTACCTGTCCAGAAGAGTCTCATGCAAAAATCCATCTTTCCGAGCCTTTTTGAGAATTTTATTGTCTTCTTTACTTATTTTAAGTTTGTGGTCTTGGAAGCTCTGAAATTTCTTTCTGTTAAAAAAATATTCTTTGAAAAATCTCAAACTTTGCTTATACCTGTACACTGATGAACTTACAAGTACTGCTGAAGCTTTTTTCATTGTCAGAAAGCAGCTTTTCAATAATGCAGGACTCAGTGACCCACCAATCCACAAGGCAGTTATTTGGGTATTTCTAAAAAGCCCCAGGTCTGCTAGGAAACGCTGGCCAGAGTGCCCTGAGTTTTGGTCACGGAACAGCATTTCATGGGCAACATGTTCTGACAAGTGCGCGAACAGGGAGACCTAAGCCAAGTGACTTTATCTTTGAAAACTAGGATAAACAGGAAAACCAACACCTTCAGAGAAGAAAAGCAATCAGCCAGGACTTTGTCCTCGAGTCCACATTATGCTGCCTCTTCTTGTCTTTTAGGTATTTTACTTTAAAAGCTTCTTGAGAAACACCTAACTGTCAAACATGTAGGTATAAAAGGAAAATACATACACATAATTTATTTCACACTGTTTAACATTTCCTTTGTCTTCTTCTGGAATGTCATCTTTTTTCTTGGTTTCTCTTTCAGCACAGGATCTAATCTGGGTATTGGAGAAGTGAACATAACAGATTATACTTTTATTCCTCCCGCTTTTTTTCATTACACAGATTTGAAGGAATTTCTTAAGATAAAAGAAGAAAACGAACACTGTAGCACATCGGTTCAGAAAAAGGCTCTGGCTCGTGTTTTGATTTCATATATACTGCTATTATATGCTTCTCTAAAACACTTGTGTCTAACAGCTAAAGAGGATAAGGAGAAAACAGTTTGAAAAACATTTTACTGGTCAGACCCTGCTGAGTAATTAGGCAGTTTCAGAAATATAATACTGCCTCAAACTAAATGCATTAAGTTCTAATTATTGTTGATAGTGTTCATTCATCAGACTGAAAGTTAAGATAGTACCTACTTTACTTCGCATAATTGCCAAATATATTAAAACTTCCAACGCTTTTACTTTATTGAAACCACTTTTAATCCTCTTTATATCCTCATGAGTCTTGACAGATATTTGCTATCACTTGCCATAAATTAATTGATCCAGATACAGCAAATTAGATCAGGAAGGTGGGGCAAGGAGGGAAGCAGAATTCAGGCTCATAGAATCAACCCAACGGACCCCAGACTCCAGAGAGGCCTCCGTGGCTCAGAATCCAATTCCAAGACTGCTTAGAGTGGTGGCCAGTAACGTGTGTGCCAGTGACACGTGTGCAACAGTTTTGGCTGGGGGTCCTGGAAGACCTGGGTAAAGTCTTGGCTGAGTTCCACGATACAGGACTGCTTTTGGCAAGAGAGTAGGTCATGTTCGGCCACAAAGGTAATCCAGATGAAAAATAAACATGATATAACAAAATTAATTGTAAGTAATTTAAACTAAATATAGGTAAGTCACAGATGCATCAGCATTTTCCTCATGTCCTTTTCCTGAGATATGGTATGGGAGGTCAGGGTGGCCTCTGGGGACAGGCAGGCGTGGGAATAGGTCCTGTCTCCTCTCTACCTTGCTGTGTGGCTTTCAGGAAGTGCGTGATCAAAACAGGTGAGGATGCAAGCAGGGCCGAAGGCTGTTTCCTTATCTGTGAAGTTAAGACAATAGTGATGCTCCTTCACAGGAGCTTTTTGAAAACTGAAGAAGAAATTCATGTGACACACTTGGCAAAGTGCATAGCTACTTGTATTAGTTTTATTTTTATGTAATTTAAAAATGTGATTAAACTTACACTTTTCAAAATATAATAAAGAATGTGTAAGTTTTCGACCGAAATTATTTGATATTTCTGGTAAAGGACCTTTTGAGGAAGTATGTAAGATCTACTGATATTTCTAATTCCTGTGCTGTCAAGAGTGGTAATTCTCCATCAATGAATTCCCAATGATGTAATGAATAATCAGTGATATTCTCATTTGTGTTTAAAAAGATTAGGAATATTTTTCAAGGTTAAAAAATACGAAAAGACTAAAATTGGCTATTATGAAAATTAGGAAATTTTTAAAAATAATAAAAGCACATATGTGACAAAGAATTCTAAAAACAAAGTAAGTACAGATGTTTGATGCTTTTACATTATGCTGGTAGTAGAGAGAAATATAACATGGATTTTTTTGCTTTATTTATAAGGAGTACGGCCATTTTAGAAAAAGTCTTTTCCCCTCCACTCACTAGAGCCTTCGACTTTGGTCCTCCTAATCCACCTGCCTCACGCAGGGAATCGCCTGCCTTACACACGGCGTAGCCATATCAGAAAAGCTGGAACCAGCTGATTTCCCAATAGAGACAAATTTGGCAAGATTCAGTGTGCCCATGACTGGGATAAAATGTTAAGAAAAAGAAAACAATGTGTCAAGAAGGCAAGAGTTATTCTTTAGACGTATCCTCATGCATGTTTGTCATTAAAGATCATGTGGCTTTCCTAAACCTAAGAAATTAAGCCTTAAAAACCTTCATCAAATTCCAGTTAGGAAAACTATCTGGTCAATCCAAGTTATTTTGTCATTTTATCTAGAATTTCACCATGTTAAGAAGATATCTGTAGAACTTGTAAAACACACAGGAGGATTAGGGACTTTGCCCTTGAAGTTCTACCATGACTTTTCTTTATTTTACATAGTGATTATATCATGGATACGCAATTATTTTTAAAAAAGAAAATAATCTAGTGTTCCTCTCATACTTACTGGTTGGAGTACCAGTTAGTACAACCTTCGTGCAGGGCATCTGGTACTATCTAACAAAATTACAAATGAATGTACTCCTTGCGCTGCAATTCTGTTCCTGAAAATTTATCTTTGGATAAATGCACACCTACAACATGATATACATTTAAAGTTACATGTTGTGGTATTGTTTATAAGGGCAAAAGATTGGAAACAATCTAAATTTCCATCTATAAGAGAGTGGTTAAATAAAGTATATCCCTAAAATGGAATAATTGTAAAACTTTGTAGCTATAAAAAGAAAGTGAATAAAGTGAGAGAGTGCCAAATTTGTCTCTATATACTGGTCAGGGATGATCTCCAAGATAGAATATTAAGGAAAAAAATAAAGTCTAGAAGAGTGTGCGTAGGAAGCTACCTTCAGTCTGAAAAAGTAGAAAATTGCCAACATATTCCTGTTTTTACCAAGAAACTCAAGAAGGCTGCATCGAAAAATAAATTAAGGGAGGGGAGAGAGGAACAGAGTAGAAAGGTGACATATTTCCCTAAATGTTTATATTAAAAAAAATTTTGAACCACGTGAACATATCTATTTGAAAAATTAAAATAAAATATAGGAAAGAAAAAAAGAACACCAAGATCTAAAATGAATGTGGAGCTACACCAAAAAAGATAATAATATAAGGAGATAATAGTAAGGTAGCTTGTAGATGTAGTAATTTCACTACCGCACTGTGCAAACACGCCATCAGTTATGGGATTTATAATTAAGCCAATCTGGACATGGTATTTTGAAAAGGAATTAATTAAATCTCTAAGTGGCATCACCTTGCATTGTGAAGAGACCGATCACCTCGTGTGAGAGAGTGTACTAGCCGACAGAACGCCACGATTACCTTGATCATTTCTTCTTCTCCTGCTGTTTTGCTTTTGGCTTCTATGTCACCTGCTTCATTGCATCTAATAAAGCAGCTATTTGAGGCCAATAAAGCCATTTTCCCCTAAATAAAACACAATAATGACAACAGAGCTATGACATAATTGCACGAGAATTTGTAGGAAACCAGAAGACACAAAAATTTATACAGAATCATCTATAAACTTACTACTTGAAGATAACCACAATAAATTCTTTAGTATATTGTTGTAGTAGGACCAAATTAACTGGTAATGTGTGAAACAGACTTGTTTCCTTTGGCCTAAAAGATCAATTGAGGATATAACATTTAAAAGTTTGATTTAAAAGTTAGCTTTAAAGACTTAATAAAAATGTAGGAGCAATATAATTCACAATAATTACTCAAGGAATAGTATTTTAAGTAAAATTAATTTTCTCCAAATTTAGATAATATAAAAATATATAAAAGCTACTCCTTAATATCTTTGAATTTACTGTTTTGACCTTTAAGAATTGATGTTTGAAGAACTTCTGTGTATGGAAAGAAACATTTATACCCTTTATAATTGTTTAATGCTAAATATATTACACTGATTTCTAATAAACAAAACCTTGAAAACTAATTTTCTTGTGTATCTAAATGTGGATGATACATGTGATTAAATTCCATCAACAAATTTAACTGTAATTATAATTTGTAGGTGATTGATTCTTTCGGAAAACTTTGAACACCATAAACATCAGACAAAACAGTAATAAATATAATTATTACAGAATGTAGGGAAAGTTCATCACATCCAGGCACAGAATTGCTAACATGCAGCGGCTGCCTGCCGTCTGGCTGTCGTTTGGTCAGCCTGGGATGTGGCTGCACTGTCCAAGGTGATTAAGCCCATGCTGTGTATCATTCGGCCAAGTTCCTTTTTGGAATCAAGTGTTACTTGTTACATCAGTGAGTTTTAAGTGTCTCTTTCATCATTTAAATGTAAATATTTGAAATTTACTATCTTTTAAAAAAAATTAAGCTCTGTATGACTGTTAGTATCTGACTTGTCATCCTGTCATTAATGATATATTTACCTTTTCTGTTAGTATAATTTTTATTTTATCTCCTATTAGATTAGAATCATCTGGAAGGGAATGCATCTCATCACAATTAGTAGGATCATCAGGAAGTGGTTGCAACCCGTTCACAGGTCATGATATCAATTTAGTGGGTCCTGACCAGTATTTAAAACACACACATACACAAAGAATAAAATACAACAGAAAGTATCAGAGCATATAACATGCAGATAGATAAATATTGTTAAGTGCAACTCTTGTTTCAATTATATATCCACTGGCTACAATATAAAAATGTATTTCTAACTCTGGGCTGAAGTAAAAAAAAAGTATGAAAGCCAATGACCCAGAGATTTGACATAGGAGTTGTGGGAGTGAGTTAAGTAATTTTCTCTGTTGGAAGATGGGTGGCTAATTTATCACCTTGGAAAACACTGCTGGATCCTATCTTGAACCTTGGTTATACATGGCCACTGGTGCTACTACCTCCTGTGCTACTTGGTTATTGTATGACCAACTGGGCCAGATCCTCCTTGCTGTTCTTGAAGTAGAATTTACTTTTGAGAGACTGTTTTCTACTAGTATGCTTTTATTCAATCTTTACTGCTTACACAAATAGGAAAAAAAAACCCCACATCTATGCATACTGCATAAACGAACACAGACTTAACAAAACATCCATATATTGCAATACTTTCCTACTAAAATTAATAAAAATTAACTACTGTCTTCACCCTTCTTCTGTATTAAAACTACCTTTTGGTAATATAATACATATGATTTCTCCTGGGCATCATTATGTAGTAAAGGACCTTCACAGACTGACTTTACTTCAATGAGCCATTATTTGTTCTTTTATGCACAAATCGCCACACTTTGCACACTGTAATATTGCTCTGTGGTCCTCATGATGTCCTAAGGTTTCTGAAAGCATCTTTTATTTCTGTTAATAAAAAGACACTCCTGAACTCTGGTCCGAAACTTAGGACTAGCAACGCTCAAAGGAGTCCTAGTTCTTTAATGACATATAAGAAACCTAGGCACCTGAGTGTACAGGAATGATGGGGGGCAAAAGTACTACTGCTACTTTTGATGCATCATTCTTTGAAATCTTTTCAAGGTTTTGAGTTCATATTGATTTACTCCTGATAGAATGTATTAGGTTATTTACCCTAATTTTGCTTTCTTTCTTTCTTTTTAATTCATAATCTCACTGACTGTTTAAAGACTTTTTCTATTAACAATAACACTTACATCTTGAAAAACTGGCTCCCATTGTTCTCTTGGTCCAATTGCATCTGAACGCCCAACAACAAGTCCATCTGAATTTATACCAAGGTATTTTCCATAGCCAGATTTCAAGGCAATTCTTCAGATTAAGAAAATTGATAAATGTTAAAAACAAGGAAAAGAAAATTCAGAACAGAACTTAAAAATTTATATACAGACACAAGATTTTCTACAATGAGATTTTTATTCGAAGAAATTAATTTTTCTCATTAGCTCTATGAACCCTGTATATACATACAAAAGATAAAAAAAACCCTTTGCTTATTAAGGTAGTTGATAAGCAAATAGTTTCCTCATTTTTCTATTAATTTTGTTTAAAATGTTTACTGTAAAGAAGTTTGCATCTACCGCTTTCATTGTTTTAAAGCGCTTTACCACACTTTCAAAGTATACAAATAATGATCTTGGTATGGTTCTTTAAAGTTATGATTTCTTATTTTTTACTTTTGATCCCAGAATTGAATTTGTACTCACTTATAGGTAATGATAATATATTACAAATCATTACCATATTGATGAACTCAACTGCCAGAATCCTGAAGCTCAGCTTCATGATCTACTATCATACTGTACTGTGCATTGTGAGAATGAGAACGGTCACCTTTTGAAAGTATTGAAAAAATAGTGAGTAAAATATTCTGGTCCTTATGACTATGCAACATTTGCTGCACATTTGAAGAATAATCTTCTCTTCTTCAACCCTCCTGTTTGTCTTTTGACTTCTGACCAGTGAGTTTATATATCACAGCAATATCAGACCAGGTTTTGTCTTATATTCATTTTCTTCACATGATCTTTTAAAAGCCATTTATCTAATTTGGTCTGTGATATTATTAATCATTTCTTCTAGTCTAGTATTACATACTGCTAGGAATCATAATGTATGCTTTCAATCTGAATATATATAAAAAATGACATGTTTTTGAAATGTCACAAAATCAACTCTTCAAAGAATACTGTTTTGCTTTTTATATCAAAATTACTCTCTGGGCTTAAGTTAGTTAGATATTGGATTTTTAAAAATGAATTAAATTAAGTAAAAAAAAAACCTAAAGGTTATATTATTATTAAACTCAAGCTTACCTGGAATCGGACAATTTGACAGCTGTAAACTGCTCTGGAGGACTAGGACCCTCATCAACTACAAAAGGAAAATCATTTAAAAATAATTTGACATTTCTTATAAATACACATGTAAAGATATTCCTTTGCTTTAAGAAATGTAGCTTTTTCTTTTAAAATTAGGACAGCACGAGTAAACACCCAGAGCTCTCTGGAGCTGCTGAAGTGCAAAGCAGCCGGGAGCCGCAGTCTCAACTCTGTGCCCGGCCCGAGGCAGCAGGGGGACTGAGGATCCCAGGGCTAGTGGGGACCGGCTTCTTCCCATGCAGGTCAGACTGCAGGTCTAGCCTAAGACCCAGTGCCACCTCCAGGAGGAAGCTGCAGGGACCTGCGCCAGCCTCTCCGGGAAATTGCCCGCCCAGCCGCAGAGGCTGGTGATTGTCCTGCTCTGGTGGTGCAAGCCACCCCAGGGGCTGCTCTGTGATGGGAACTGGAGGCTTCATTTCCCAGAAACAGGGGAGGAGGAGACGGTTGGCTGCTGATTTCAGCTACTGATTATTAGACTCGCCTGGCTAAGAGATAACCCTGGGAACAGCTGGAGTGTGAATTTGTGTTCAAGTGGGAAAAAGGTCGGTGCCATTTTGACTCCACCCGCAGCCTGAGGGGAAGCCGGGCTGACCAAACATCACGGTGACAGGAGGAACCAGTTTCTTTCACCCAGATCACCTGCAGCCCTGGCCTAGGCTTCAGTCCCACCTCTGGCAGGGAGGAGGCTGGATAGCTCAGCACCAGTTTATCCAGGTAACTGAGGGTACCTTTGGCTGCCACAAACTGAATAATTAAAAGTCTACTGGGGCAACTGTGGTCATCTTGGACCCGCACTGCATAGATTGCTGCCCACACCTGCAGCTTCGTCCATGCCCCAGGAAAGGGAGAAAGGGCGTGAAGCTTTATCAGTTTCTCTGGGCAACTAGAGTCTAGGCCTGCACAACTTGGAGCTGTGACTCTGTCCCTACCTCTGGGAAAGGAGAAAGCTGGAAGAAGCTCATCCTCCCCTGGGGCAATGAGGGCAGCTTGAGCCTCCACAGTTTATAGCACCAACTACATCCTTGGCTCCTACTGCACAACCATCAAGGGAGAAAGGGCAGGAAGCCCTAAACTAAAGAGAAAAACTGCACCCAGAACAAATACCCTAGTAATCCAGATGCCAAGACACCAACAAAAAATTACAATCCACACCAAGAAACAGGAAGATATGGCCCAATTAAAGGAACAAGATAAGCCTCCAGATGACATAAAAGAGGTGAGACAACTAATCAGAGATGTTCAAACAAACCTCCTTAATAAATTCAATGAGATGGCTAAAGAGATTAATGTTATTAAGAAGACACTGGATGAGCACAAAGAAGAATCTGAAAGCCTGCAGAGAAAAACAGCAGATCTTATGGGAATGAAAGGCACAATAAATGAAATTTTAAAAATATTGGAATCATATAATAGCAGATTTGAGGCAGAAGAAAGGATTGATGAGCTTGAAGAAATACTCTCTGAAAGTGAACATACAAAAGAACAGACGAAGAAAAGAATGGAAAAAATTGAACAAGGTCTCAGGGAACTAAACGACAGCCAGAGATGTGCAAACATATGTGTCATGGGTGTCCCAGGAGAAGAAAAGAAGGGAAAGGGGGCAGAAAGAATATTTAAAGAAATAATGTTAGAAAATTTCCCAACCCTATTGAAGGACATGGTATCCCTGTCCAAGAAGCACAGCGTACTCCCATCTAAAAACATCCAAATAGACCAACTCTGAGACACATACTAATCAGAAGGTCAAATGCCAAAGACAAAGAAAGAATTCTGAGAACAGCAAGAGAAAAGCAATGCATAACATATAAGGGATACCCAATAAGATTATGTGCTGATTTCTCACCAGAAACCATGGAGGCAAGAAGACAGTGGTCTAATATATTTAAGATACTACGAAAAAAAAACTTCAAGCCAAGAATTTTATAACCAGCAAGACTGTCTTTCAAAAATGAGGGCAAGATTAGAATATTCACAGATAAAAAGAAATTGAGAGAATTTCTAAGCAAAAGACCAGATTTCCAGGAAATACTAAAGGGTGTGCTAGAGCCTGAAAAGAAAAGACTGGAGAGAGAGGCCTGGAAGAGAGTTTAGAAATGAAGATTATATCAATAAAAGTAACTAAGTGTCAAAAGAGTGGTGAAAAGAAAATATGACAGATAAAACTCAAGTAGTCAGGAATAAACCTAACCAACAATGTAAAGCACTTGTATTCAGAAAAACTGCAACCCAATGTTAAAAGAAATTTAAAAAGTCCTAAATAATTGGAAGAACATTCCATGCTCATGGATTGGAAGACTAAGTATCATTAAAATGTCAATTCTACTCAAATTGATATATAGAATCAATGCAACCCTGATAAAAATTTCACCAGCATTTAAAAAAAAAAAATTGAAAACACAATTAGCAAATTTTTGGGGAAGGGTAAAGGGTCCTGAATAGCCAGAAACATCACAAAAGAAAAGCATACCCTCTATTCCAGACTTTAAATCATACTACCAAGTTATTTATATATATATATATATATATATATATATAGTAGTAAAAACAGCATGGTACTGGCATAAAGACAGAGACACAGACCAATGGAACCAAACTGATGGTTCAGAAACAGACCCTCACATATATGGTCAAGGGATTTTTGATTAGCTTGTCAAACCCACACAGCTCGGGCAGAAAAGTCTATTCAGTAAAATGGTGCTGAAAGAACTGGATATCTATAGCTGAAAGAAGGAAAGAGGACCCCTATCTCAAACCTTATCCAAAAGTTAACTCAAAATGGATCAAAAACCTAAAAATAAAAGCAAGAATCATAAAACTTCTAGAAGAAATTTTAGGAAAATATCTTTAAGAGGTGGTGGTAGGTGGTGGATTCTTAGAGGAGATAAGAGGAGGACTGAGATGGACTACTGATGTTTAATGTATGTAGAAGTTTTAATTAGCTTTACTGTAAAAGTGTGGAAATGTATAGAATGGATGGCAAAACTAGTAATAGCTAGTTTATAAATAGGGATGTGGGTGAAAATGATAGTCTAGGGATGTAAATACCAATTGACAGAAGAGAATAATCTAGGAACTGAATAGCACAGTAAACCAAGAAGTGGATGAGAATTGTGGTCGATAGTACAGATGCAAGAGTGTCCTCTGTGAACTAGAGCAAATGTATATTACTACTTCACCGTTTTGGGAACGCATGGGAAAAATAGAATATGAGTGATCTCTGGACTGTGGTTAGCAGTAATAATATAATATTCTTGCATCTATGCCAAAGATGTACTGTGTTGATAATGGGGCAGTATGGAAAATGTGAACCAAATGTATACTATGGACATGGTAATAATCAGATATTATCTGATTGTTGATAAGGGGGTGTTGCTTGGGAATTCTGCATATGTGCATGATAGTTTCATAAGTTTACAACTTCTGTTGTAAATATAATACTTCTGTTTAAATATAATAATAAGGTGTGTTGGGGGAAAAACACACCAAATATAAGATAAGGACTATAATTAGTAGTAAAATTTTGACAATATTCTTTCGTAATTTGTAACAAACATCTCATGACAAGGCAAGGTGTTGGTAGAGGGTTGATGTATGGGGCCCCTGTATGATGTTATCCATGTTTGCTTTGTCAGTTTACAACTTTTATTATACACTTAATTGTTCATGTTTGTTCATATATATAAATGACATAAAGATAATAACAATAGGGAGGGTTGTGGGAAAATACTTTGGTTAGTAGTAATATTTTGACAATGCTCTTTAATCATTAGTTAAAAAGGTTTAACAACAATGTAAGGTATTGGTGGTATGGTGAGTTATAAGAGTCCTGTATGATGTTATATATGTTTGTTTTGTAAGTTCACAACTATTATTATACACTTATTCTTTATATCTGTTTGTATGTGGGTAATGTATTTCAATAAATTAATTTAAAAAATTAGGACAGCATAACACTTACAAATTAGTGGTGTAAACATCAGAGTATGTCAATGGCGAAAGTAATTCTGACCTTTTAAACTACTTGCCTTTCCCACTATGAAATGATGAATTAATTTGTTAATGGGTAAAATGGAATAAAGTTGGCTGTTCCTAATCTAAATGTAAGAATATTGTGATATAATTGTAAAAATACAGTACCTGTAATATCAAGATCTACTTTACTTCTTATAACCTAGTCTTACTTAATAAGGTAGGATGGCATGTGCTTACTAAGGCACTTCCAAGGTTTTAAAATATGCAGTACATAAACATATAAGCAATTAATATTTTAAAAACCCAATGTTCTCATTTATTTATATCATTCCGACCAAATGATACTGCTTTTCACCTTGTAATTACCTGACACTTCAATAGTACTTCCTGCAATGGGCTAAAGGGAAGGAGATATAAAGCGTCAAATTGCCAATTGCATCTTAGGTGAGTTTTGGCAAAAGGTCTCAAGGATAATGAAATTCAAACATTTGACTCAACCAGGTTTTCTTTTTTTCTTTCCACTTGCTATTTCAATTATTCAAGTTGTTGTATTTCAATAAATACTCTTTTAGAACTATACAGTATGTTTCCAAATGCTTATCTGGAAAAAGGGAGTAGCCAATAGTTGATAGATTTTCAGAGAGGAAACAAGTGGAAGTGTCAGATACAACAGTTCCACTCCCTTGGAGGTACCTGACGCTAGTTAGACTTTGGCTGAGGGAAATAAGTGTCCCAAAACACTGACTTTTCAAGTAGCCGTTCCCCTTCCACCGCTTCTACCAGCACTGACCTTCTTTATGTGGAGCTCCCAATGTAAAAAGACCATTGTCAAGAGCGTGTATATAGGTTCCTTTATCCATTTCAATGGCTATGGTTCCGGAAATTTCACCAAAGTTGGTTACTGTCCACCAGATTCCTGAAAAATAAAATCAGTATATTTTAGGTGCGGCCCAAAGTTCTTTTTGTTGTTGTAATTATAACTTATTTTTAAAAACTTTTTATTTTGCAGTTATAAGAAATAGAGAGATCCCATATAATCTTCTCCCAGTTCTCCCAATAATAGTATCTTGCATGAATATAGTGCGATGTCAGAACCAAGAAACTGACAATGATACAACTGTGGACCTTATTCAGATTTTACAAGTTTTACATGCACTCTCTTGTGGGTATGTATAGATTCATGAGACCACCACCAGTCAAGATGAGACTATTTCAAATACTAAAAATACCTAGGCAATACATGGGAAGATATGACAAGACATACAGAGAACAGTCTCTCATTCCAGCCCTCGGCAACCCAGGCCTGCTTTCAAGAGGCAAGTGGAATCCCTCCAGAAAGATTTTCGAGCACAGTAACCATAACTGTGATTTTTAGATGAAATGCGAAATGAGCAGAAAATCATGTACACTGTGTCTGGTTCACCAACAGAAATGCTAAACTCTGCGGTCTACTTATTTCAACAAATCATTGCGAGAATTTATATTCTAACAGAAAAAAAGATGGCCTCAAATCCTCCCTTGAACAGTACTATAGTTAGAGTAGAAGTGAGTCAACCAATGACTGGATATTAGATGATATTAAAGAATTCTGGTTAATTTTGTTAGGTTTGATAACAACACTGTGTTAGAAAAAGAAAGAGTACAATAGAGGGAGACAGAGAAAGAGAGAGAAAAGATCTTATAAGCGATGTACATTTACGTGTCTTTAGGTGAAATGACATTGTATCTGTGATTTAACATTCTGCAGAATAAAATGCACCAAAGTGTGCAAGTATATGTACAAATGAAACGAGGTAGACAAAAGCTTTATAACTACTAAAACTGGAGTATAGAAACATGGGGGATTCATTATTCTCTTCTCTCTCCTTTTGTGTTAATTAAAAATTTCCATAATAAAAAATTAAAAAAATGTTGCTCAAAATGTCCTATTTAGCGAAACAGTTCAGGTAGTTCACAATTAATTTAAAAATATATTAGTAAAATTTAACTAAAGACTATTAGAAAGCAATAAAAATAATAATTTTAATGAGGTTTAGATGATGAGTTATTTCTGACTTGAAACTATAATCATTTCCAGTGAAAGAAACAAGTGCTTTATTCAGAATTGTGATCAACAGCCTTGTGATCTTCAAAAATTTCTTAAGAATACAATAGTTAAGGAGTTTTAAATTATTTGCATTTTAATTATTTGCTTTACGACATGTTTATGACATGACATGTTGGGCAGAGGAGGAAGGACCTGTATTTTGAGAACCTTTCTCTGTCTACCACCCGTCTCCCGAGCCGCTCACAACCCTCCGGCCAGTGGCCACGGCCTACCCAGGAATGCACTGAGGAGGCCACGGGCACGAGGGGTGCTTGTGAGGGCTTACCTGACGTTTCACCTGCCCAAAGCTGGTGTGCCAGAGGTCTCCCTGAAGTCTCTCCCATAACTGTGTCCTTGGCACAAAGCACCAAATATCTGAGCTTTGGAAATGCAATTCCCTTCATCTGTTGCACTGTCGTCTAGAATCACTCACGAAACTGCTGCAGGAAGCTGCCCGAGCCCAGGCATAGCCTTAACTCCTGGAAAAGCCGGTGGTACAGAGGAGTTTCACAACCATCCCACTTTAGGGGCGGGCGGCCGCCGCCTGGCGGTCAGTTCCGGGCGGCTTTATTTCCAAACCTAGCAGAGCTCCCTGAAACTACTTCCTCACAGATGCTCTTCTGTAACAGTGCTCAGACGTGGTGATTTCCACGTGAGAGGCAGAAGTCCTATTTACCAACCCCCTCTGGCTTCAGGTCTTCCTTTTAGATCTCTGTGTGGAAATCAACAGAATGGCTTTAGAGCTTTTTAAAAATTTTCTTTTTAAAACAAGCATACATTTCACAAAACCAGAACAAAAGAAGGTGGGAGGGACAGAGAGGAAAAGGCAGGGAGGGCGTTCCTCTTCCGGAGGTAAATGGTCTAGACACTGGACGGCATGCATGAGAACACTGGTCAGCGGCTGGACACCAGGCAGAGCAGCACTGGGAGCTCCGAGCGAAACCTGCACTTCACTTCACATTTCTGCCCACGGCAGCTTCTGGACCAGAGGTGGGGAGCTCGTGGCGCCGAGAGCTGTGGCGTGCTGCAGTAGCCGGCGTTCACGGAGAAGGTGCTGAGGAGGGCTCCACGGGGTGGACGAGGCACCCGCAGTCCCTGGGCAGGGCCGCGCGGGGCACGCCTTCTCGGCCTCAGAGCCGCACAGCCCCGCGCCAGCGATGAGGCGACGCCGGGAGCTGCTGGGGCGGGCAGAGCTGAGGCCTCGGGCGTCCGGCTGAGGCTCCCGGAAGACCACTTCCTGGAGTGAGGGCCATACAATAAGTCTACTAAAGAAAAACCCAAGCCTGACAGGACCAGAAGATCCTCAAGTAATTAACCGGACTTCAGGACAAGGAGGATTATCAGAGTAAAGAGGGACGTTTATTAGGATAAATATGTGGCTTCATCAGGAAGCCGGCCATCCTAAATGTGTGTGCGTTACTAACAGAGTTTCTAAATACTTTAGGCAAATGTATTTTGTTTTATTTTACTTTTATTTTAGGTGAAAGAAGAAATCACAGGGGAAATATATTATTTTAAAATGAATGAAAATGAAAATAAAATATAAAAATTTGTGGATGTAGTTAAGTGGTGTAGGAAGGGTCTAAACTCCTGTTTTAAGAAGCTATAAAACAAGAGCAATTTTTACCAAAACAAGTAAAAGGCAAGAAACAATAGAGTGGAAATAAATAAAATAGCAAATGAACAAAGAGAGGAAATAAATGTTACCGAAAGTTGGGGTTTGAAAAGATTAACAAGTTGGCAAACCTCTAGCATAATTGATTTATCCAGGAAAAAAAAGTGTGAAAGCATTACTAAGATGAGGAATTAATGAGGGTAATATAAGACAGACTATAACATTAAAAGGCTAATAAGGGAATACTATGAACCACTTTATGCCTACAAATTCAACAATTCACATGAAATGAAGAATTTCTTGAAAGACATACTAAAACTGACAAGAGAAAATCTGAAAACATCTAGCAAAGAACTTTAACTCATAATTTAAAACTTTCCTACACACACATATACATACACACACACACAACCAAACCAACAACAACAACAAAACCCTGGTGAATTCTACCAAACATTTAAAGAAAAAATAATACCCATTCTTACACAGCTGTTTTCAGAAAATGGAGGAAGAGAGAGTCCTTCCCAGCTCATTTTATGAGGACAATTTTACCTTGATACCAAAATCAAATAAAGGTATTTCAAGAAATGGAAATCACAGCCAATATCCCTCATCAACACAGATAGGGAAATCTTTTAAAATACCAGTAAGTTGAATCCAGTAATAGCTATATCAAAAGATAACATGGGAAGCAGATTTGGCCCAGTGGTTAGGGCGTCCACCTACCACATGGGAGGTCTGCAGTTCAAATCCAGGGCCTCCTTGACCCATGTGGAGCTGGCCCATGCGCAGCGTTGATGCACGGAAGGAGTGCCCTGCCATGCAGGGGTGCCCACCGTGTCAGGGAGCCCCACGTGCAAGGAGTGCGCCCCGTAAGGAGAGCCGCCTAGCGTGAAAGAAAGTGCAGCCTGCCCAGGAATGGCGCCGCACACACGGAGAGCTGACACAAGATGACGCAACAAAAAGAAACACAGATTCCTGTGCCACTGACAACAACAGAAGTAGACAAAGAAGACGACGCAGCAAATAGACACAGAGAACAGACAACTGGGGCGGGGGCGGTGGGGGGAAGGGGAGAGAAATAAATAAATAAATAAAAAATCTTAAAAAAAAAGAGATAATATGACTAAGTAAGGTTTATCTTAGGAATGCAAGGCTGACTTAAGAACTGAAAATGAAACCAGTATAATTCATTAGCAGAATAAATGAAGAAACTCATATAATTATCTCCATAGATGCAGAAAAATCATTTGACAGAATTAAACACCTTTATAATAACAACTCTCAGTAAGCTAAGTTTTAAAGGAAACATTTTCATTTTGTTAAAGGACACCTGCTAATGTCCTGTAGTTAATATCATATAGCATGAAACTATAAAACACTAAGGAATACATTTTAAAAAGAGCTGTACACTATGAAAACTACAAATCACTGTTGAGAATCAATACTGTTAAGTTGTCAAGTCTCCTGAATTACCCAGATTCAACAAAACACTCTCCCCCCAAATCCAGCAAGCTTTTTTGTAGAAATTAACAAGCTGAGTCTAAAATTTACATGAAAACGCAAAGTACCTAGAATAGTCAAAAAACAACAACAAAAACCCCAAAACAACAAAATCTTGACGACTGCTTCACATCATACCAAAAATGAATTTGAGTTGGATCAGAGACCTAATGCAAAAACTAAAATGGTGAAGCCCCAAAGGAAGATGCAGAAGAGAATGTCTGTGACTTTGGAGTAAGCAAAGAATTCTTAGATTAGAGAGAGAAGGCTGGGAAAAAAAAAAAAAAGGGTTGGGAGGTTGGCTTTACAAAATTTAAAACTTCTGCTCATCAAAACAAAACAGAACATCAAGAATATCAAACAGCAAACCACAGACTGGCAGAAAAAACTAGCAAACATAAATGTGACAAAAGATTTGCATCCACAATATACAAAGTTGTACCTCAACAGCAAAAAAAACACAGCAAAGTTTAATAAATGGGCAAAATTTCTGAACAAACACTTCATGAAAGAATATATTCAAAGAACCATTAAGTACATAAAAAGTCACAAGTCATCACAAGTCATCAGGAAAGCAGAATGACTTCACACCCCCTTAGAATGGCTCACTTTAAAAAGACTGAAAACACCATCAAATGTCGTGGGCATTAATACATGAACACTTTCTTGGTGGGAGTGTAGGAGAGTACAACTGGCCATTTCTCATTAATATTCATCTATTCTTTTATCCAACAATTCCACATTTAGATATGTACACCAGATATTCACCCCAATTTTAGAATTGTTGATTTTCTATTTCAAAGAAATATGAGATTTTCTACAACATATGCTTTATATCATTTCACATAAAATGTAAAGAAACCTTAATTTATGAAGTTTTAAAATGGAACTTTCTCTGTTTTAAAAGTGATGAAAAAGGGCTTGAAAGTATAGGTGTGGAAGGGATAGAAGAATGAAGTGGAACAGTCTGGTTGAGGGTGTTTGGGCCAGTTACCATTTATAGGCTACCTTAATGTTCTACTTGGTTTAATGAAGATTTTCACTCATTTTTACAGTTTACAAAATTATTCTTTTTATTGTGACTACAATTCCTTTGGGAACAAATAAATCACTATAATTAAAATGCATACATGTTCAAAGAAAATAAGTTGTAAAACATATTTGGTTAAATAATATTTACCTATATTAGTCCTTGAAATTATGTATCAGAATCTCTGGGCAATTATGTAGTCTAATGGTACCTATTAAATCAGAGAGTTATGTTACCTCTATCCTGTGCTTTATTCTGATAATGAAGAAAGGTTATCAGTGATATCTACTGTGCTAGAGAATAAAATGAAACTATATTTGAAAATAATATGTTAGCACTTTAGGAAAATATTAATAGGAACTCAACAGATACTGGTTTTTCTCAGAATAAAGTACTGAAAACTGACTCACCAACAATATCAAGTTGGGTTTCATCTTCCTCTTCTCTTTTCCTCTTCTTATCTTTGCTTTTTTTCTTCTTACTACAAGAGATAATTTATATGGAAGGGTTTAAATGTATTGATTTGTATGTTAATTATCACAGGACAGAAGTTTAGAAGAGTCTGTAAAACTGCACACTGATTTGCAATAATTTACATTGACCTATCATTTGTACTTATAGTACTGGGAGTCGCTTCTGGCACTGAACATATTGCATAGTAGTTAAGAGTACAGACCCAGGAGGCAACTTGCCGGTTTGGAAGACTGACTCTGCCATACTGTGTGATTTTTAGGAAGGTTACTTAACTTCTCTTAGTTTCCCTACCTATAAAATGGTCATAATAATCTAACACACTTAATAAAGTTGTTGGGAGGATTGAGAGTTAATATGTACCCTCATATATGGGGAATGTGAAATGACACAGCCACTTTGGAAAACAGTTTGGGGTTTCTCAAAAAGTTAAAAACAGAGCTACCATATGACCAACAATTCCACTCCTAGGTATATACCCAAGATATTGAAACACAGGCTCACACAAAAACGTGTGTGAATATTCTTAGCAGCATTATTCAATTATTCATGACAGCCCCAAAGTGGAAACAACCCAAATGTTCATCAGCTGATGAATGGATATACAAAATGTACTATCACACATAAAGGACTATTATTCAGCCATAAAAAGAATGAAGTACTGATATATACTACAATATGGGTGAAACTTAAAAACATTACGTTAAGTGAAAGAAGCCAGACACAAAAGGTCATATGTTGTATGGTTCCATTTATGTGAAATGTTTGGAATAGAAAACTCCAAAGAGACAGAAAGTAGATTAGATGTTGGAGGCTGGGAAGAGGGAGACTAGGAAGTGACTGCTAATTGGTACCAAGTCACTTTTTGGGGTGATGAAAATATTCTGGAATTAGACAGTGGTAATGATTGCCCAATCTTGTAAATATAATAAAAAAACAATGAATTGTGAAAGAGTGAACCTTATGGTATATGACTATCGCAATGGAAAACAGAAACAAAAACAAAACGCAAGGATCATTTAAAAAAGTGAGTATGTAAAGTGCTTTCAACAGTTCTTGGCACAAAAGAGAGTACTATTTCTAAGTGATAATTGTAATCGATAGTTACGAGAATACACATGTCTGCATTTTCAAATGAAGTAAGTTTTCGTAACTAAACCCTCCACCCACCAGCAAAATCAGACAGTAAAAGTTTCGTATTTATTCAGAAAAAGGTCTACATGTCAGATCACTAGGCAGAGTTCTCAACGGCATTGGCTTCAATTTGTTTCTCGACACCTCTTTTCCATCTCACCTAAAAGTACCAAACACTGTCACTAAGGCCAGGATATACTTAACATTTATAAGAAGCGTCAATCCTGTACAAATCCACCACTTCGAAAAGAGATGGAGATATATGTGGATGGATATTTTTTCCTAAAAGTCTAGAATCACAAATCACAACTATCACCTTCTCCTTGCACTTGGCTCTGCTTACTTACTGGATATATGCAACCTCATTTACCTCTCATAAAATCCTATTTGAATAGCGTTACTAATCCCTCCTAATAAATAGCTGAGACTCAATAATATTAACTTGCCCCAAACCAAAAATTCTGTAACTGATTCATACTCAAATCCCAATCAAGGCCCACATCCTTAACCACGATGTCGTTTAGTCTAGTTTCACTTCTCGTGCTACATTAAAAATTGTAAACAAAATTGTGTGTGTGTGGGAGAGGGTCAGGGGTCAATGGTGAAAATACTTATCTCTAAACTAAGAAAGTTTTCGTTACCATTGGCGTGATCAGACCCATCATGCGGAGTCTGGACGGAGGCCGCAGGGCCAGACAGGGGACTCCAACAGGTGGCTCCCGGGCTCTGGACCGCCCACTTCTGTCCGCTCCCTTCTCAGGGCGCAGCACCTGGACGACGTGGGAATCGAGGCGCTCGGCAGTCCACCCCTCCAGGCCCAAGGGCTGGGACCTAAACGACAGCCCTCTACGGTTCCCACGGGACGGGAGGGGCGTGTCAGAGAAGAACGAAAGAATCCCCCACCAGCCTCCCGTCTCACCTCTTAGCCTTGGTTCCCTTGAGCACGAGTTTGGTGGACTTCACATAGGAATATTCGGCCATGGTTCTGGAACACTTCTAGCCCGCCCGGAGCAAAATACCTTGACTGGGGCCGGAAAGGCCAAGGAAGGCGGAAAGGCGGCGCTGGAGCAAGGATTCTCTCAAAGCATACCAAGCAGCGGTGGCGGATGCTTTTATGAATTCGTCTTTTTCGCCTGAAGAGTCTTAACCAGAAAAATTCACTTCCTGTTTACTTGCCTGGCACTACGGCGACTGCAAAGAACCTAAATATGCCAGTCTTCATTCACTCTAAGGCGGCTGTGAAGGGCCTAAATACACTGGCTTCAACGCTCTACGGCGGCCACAAAGGGACTAAATACACTGGCGGTCATTCGCTCTACGGCGACCGCAAAGGCGTAAATACGCTGGCGTTCATTCGCTCTACGGCGACGGCAAAATGACCTAAATACACTGGCGTTCATTCGCTTTAGGTGTGACCGCAAAGGACGAAATACTCTGGCGCTCATTCGCTCAATGGCGGTTGCAAAGGGCCAAATATAACGGTCAAAAAAGGCCTAACTACATCGGCCGTCGCCCGCTCTACGGCGGCCGCAAAGGGCCTAAATACATCGGCGTTCATTCTCGCTCGCGGAGTTCTGAGGACCTTTCAGGGCTTTCCCTGAGGAGGGAACCCGGAGCCGCGTGCCCTCTGCTGGACGTGGCTGGTTGGGACAGCCTCCTGCTGGGCCTGAGGAGCCGGCCGCAGTCTCCTCGGCAGTGGGTAGAATGGCCCGGGCCGCCTCCCTGCTCCCGTGTAGGGACCCGGCGGACTGCGGGGCGGGCGCCGGGGAGCGGCGCGGCCGGCGGGACGCGGCTTCCGGTCACCTCCTCGCGCTGTGTTGGCCAGGGCACTCGAGTGGCCGGGGAACCCGTAGGGGACACAGCTCAGCTTGGGCCTCGGGGCCCACGGGCGCTGTGGGATTCGGGTGGGGGGCCCGGGGTGGTTGAGGGCGAAGTAAGCGAGAAGCCTGACGGTTCCGCTTGCCCCGACCTCCTCGGCTGCTCCAAGGTTCTCGGCTCTGCTTTCATTTTCTTCCCTTTCCAAACAGTTTTCTGTACTGCTGCCTGAGTCATCTTAGAAGTAGCTCATCTTTGTTATTCCCCTTCCTAAAATCTATTAAAGGCAACCTGTTGCTTTTAGGGAAAAGAAAATCCCAGCATCACTTAATGAGCTGATGACCTGGTTTCTTCTCCCACTGCCTCCTGCCACATTAATTCCAGCCGTGCTCAATTCTCGGGGAGTTTTAAACGCTCTGTTTGCTTCTGTCTAAATGGTGCCTTTTCCCTCCATTTCCCCCTTCAGCTAGACCTTTTTTCAACCTTTAAGGCAAACTCAGCCATCATTTCCTCCCCCAAAGCCATCTTTGAGTGACCTGTATTTCCCGTAATAACCTGCACTTCTCAAGCTACCGTGTAATCGTCCTCTTTTTTAGTAATAAGTTTAAGTTATTTATAGTTGATTCACCTATACATTACCCAGCACTTGCTTTTGAGTAGGCATTGGATAAATAAAAGTCAGGCAAAGTATTACTCCTAAGCCTGAAGTAAGTTAAGCCGTGGGGTAATGAGAAGGGGTAGGACAATTGGGAGTGTGGCTTCACTGGAGGGATGGGGGTAAGAAGACAGAACAACCAAATAGGTGGGGAAATGCCTTATCTTGGAGGCCACTGAAGTCAGATCCTTAGATATTTCTCAAATATCTCTGTATAAGACACCATGTTTGGTGCACAAAGGGATACAAAAGTTAGGCAGACTCGGCCAGCTCTTAAGGGCCTTTGCCTAAGCGACGTGCAATGAGAGGCCGCAGAGCCTGTGCGTCAGCGGAGCCTCTGGAGCCAGACCGCTTGGGTGGACAAGTCGGGCTCTCTTTATAAGCACGATGACTTTACGCTAGTTATTTAATTTCCATGTTTCTAAGTTGCTTCATCCGTAAAATGGGAATGATGCCTTCTAGGGTTGTGATGAAGATTAAAGGGATTAATGTTCGAATGCACGTAGAAAAGACCCTGATAAATAGTAAATGCCTCATGAATGCTAGCTACTAGTATTAGGATTTTAAAACGTGCCATGGGCTAGTGTTTTAGTTTGCTAAAAACTGCTGAGAGCAATATACCAGAAATGGGTTGTCTTTTACAATGGAGATTTAGCAGGTTAAAAGCTCACAGTTCTGAGGTTGTGAAAATGTCCAAATCAAACTGTTGTCAGAGATGCTGTCTCACCAAAGGCCGGCCGCTGGCGATCCTGGACTCCTGCCAGGGGGCAGGACACGGTGGCGGCCCTTGCCCATCTGGGTCTCTGCCTTCTCCTGACTTACCTTCTCCCTGAGCTCAGCTGTGGGAGATCAGGGATGTGGTCATCTCTCCCCGCTCCTCTGGGCCTCATCTCTCTTGCAGTCACTCAAGGGCCTTGCTGTGCCACTATCCTTCAGCCTCTGGCCTCCGGCCCCTTGGGATTTCTCCATCTCTGAGCTTTTCCTCAGTGTCTGCTCTTTTTAGTCCTCCATTTATGAAGAACTCCAGCAAGAGGACCAAGACCACCCTGGGTCCTGCAGTCTAATCCAAGGCCTGAGCCGAAGCGATCTAATCAAAAGGTCCCATCTACAGTGGGTTTGCAGGTGCAGGAATGGGCTCGCTTTAAGAACAGGATTTTTGGGGTCCACAAAAGGCTCAAACCAGCACAGCTAGGCACAAATAAATTATGGCAGAATATTGAGAGTGATAAAGAGCAAGGGCATGAGATGAATGGAGCAGTGCCCCAGGGTGATTGATCTGCAGCAATGTATATGATGGATTGTGAAAGTGATACTAGAACTCTCCCTCTGGAGCATGCGTGGCTCCTTACTTAAATAGAAAATGTAGAGACAAGTTTAGCTTCAAGAATCCTAGGCGATGTTAAGCTCATGATCTCTGGAGGCACCATAGAATCAGGATGAGCCCATCTTAAACTTACTTCAGGAAACAAATAATTTATAGATGAGTATCCTAGCTCACTTTTTTAAAAACAAATTTTATTTGGTACATATTAATAAAGCATACAGTTCATCTAAAATGTAAAATCTGGTGTTTTGTATAATCACATAGTTGTGCATTCATCAATTCAATCATTATTAGAGCATTTCAGTATTCCAATAATAATAAAACAAAAATTAGACAAAAACCCATTACCTCTCAATCTCTATGCTTTCCCTGCTGTGCGCAGCTGCTAACCTGTTTCTGTCTAGTTTATTTATATTTATATTTCATATAGCAGGAGTTGCGCAATATGTAGTACTTTATGTCTCTTTCCTTTGCTATATTTCCTTTTTTTAAAAAACTCCTACTGGAAGATTATTAATATATTACTATATACCATTGTGCTTCATTTGCTTTGGTTGTTACTTTTGCCTGATCTTAACATCTTGTGACATTAACATTCGTTTGTTCAGTTAAAAAAAGAAGTCTTATATATGTAAATGAGAATTCACTACACTATACAGTCCCATGTTATGTGTATATATATATATTTTTTAATTTTTTAAAAAGATTTACTTATTTATTTCTCTCCTCCCCGCCCCCCCAACCCCGGCTGTCTGTTCTCTGTGTCTGTTTGTTGTGTCTTCTTTGTCCGCTTCTGTTGCCGTCAGCGGCATGGGAATCCGTGTTTCTCCTTGTTGAATCATCTTGTGTGTCAACTCTCCGTGTGTGCAGCTCCATTCCTGGGCAGGCTGTACTTTTCTTTCGCGCTGGGCGGCTCTCGCACTCCTTGTGCGTGGGGCTCCCCTACGTGGGGGACACCCTTGTGTGGCATGGCACTCCCTGAGCACATCAGCGCTGCACATGGGCCAGCTCCACACGGGTCAAGGAGGCCCGGGGTTTGAACTGCGGACCTCCCATGTGGTAGACGGATGCCCCAACCACTGGGCCAAGTCCGCTGCCTTAGCTTTCTTTATAATAATATACATGACCTTAGACTTTCCCTTTCAACCACTGTAATATCCACATAATAGCACTGCTAGTTACAAACACTCTTATGTGCTTTCACCTTTTGTATTCATTTACCAGTATTAACAAACAACCTTTTAACCAGTTCTGCACAGATTAACGTCAGCTTTCCATTCTCTAACCTCATCTGTTTTTTGGTGACCTATATTCTAGTTACCAACTCCATGGATACTCATAATATGTTAAGTTCATAATAGCACAATTACACAGTATTTGTCCTTTTGTGTCTTGCTTGCTTCATTCAACATAATGTTCTCTAGGTTCATCGTTGTTGTCATATGCTTTACGACTTTGCTTCTTACAGCTGCATAATACTCCATCATGTGTATACACCACAATTTGTTTATCCATTCATCGGTTGATGGATACCTGGTTGTTTCCATCTTTTGCCTTGCTTGCTATTATATCTCCAGTATTTTAACAATATTTCTCTTCTTATACCATCACAGTCCACATGGCATGATGAACAAATTCTGAGGATCATTAACAAAAGAGCTGCATGGGAAGTTGCTCCTGTTGGCTTTTTCAGGAACATTTGGCAAAACATTCATTTCTTCATCTTTTCAAATGGAATGAATATTAGTACCTCTAAAATCACTTGACCATCTATATGATGGTCTGTTTCTGAACTATCAGTTTGGTTCTGCTGTCTATATGTCTATCTTTATGCTGGTATCATGCTGTTTTACCACTATAGCATATAATATGATTTAAAGTCCAAAACCGAGAACCTCCAACTTTGTTCTTCCTTTGAAGATACTTCTGGCTATTTCGGGGCACTCTCCCTTCCAAATAAGTTTGACAATTTTGTTTTCCATTTCTTTAAAAAAATGTGTATATGTATATATATATATTAAAATGTGTGTATGTATATATATATATATATATATATATATATATATATATATTAGTTCCTCTTTAGGCTGTGGGAATTGAAGGGTATAATTCATGTAGAGTAAATAGTTTAGGTAGTGAGTGCTCTGTAGATATGAACCGTGATCATCTCCAGCATCATCATCATAGATGGCTATCATCCCATAGGTGAGAAGCCTGAAACCAAGAGGGTGGATGCATACCCCCAGGGAATGAATGTGGAGAGACCAGTAGATCAAGAACTAGTTCATGCAGTGTATCTACAGTAAAGAGACAGAAAGAAGTGAAGCTAGGAAGAAAGAGATAAGTTAGGAATAAACAGGATTAGCACAAAATACAATTGTGTAAATTTAGGAGAAGAGAAGGAAGGTGGTTGGAGTTGACATTGAGGTAAACTTTCAGGAAACAATTTCAAAAGGGCTGTAGAGAAGGGAGTCTGCTTGAGGTAGGAGCAGTTTGGTATATTGACTGCTCAGTTTTACAGGGAAATAAGTTAAACACCCGCTTTTCACCTTCACTAATTCATCTTTCAGCTCCTCCCAGGTATCTGCGGTTTTCATGGGATACATAAGCCCTTCTGAAGTCTTGATGAATGGAGGCGGCGTGAGCAAACACTTTCTTGGCAAAGGAAGGATTTTGAAATCCTGTTGATATTTTTCCAGGAACTCTCTCAAGCCTTCAAGGTTATGCAGTGACAGCGATCCTAGTACAATTTTCCAAGCTTTACTCATCATAAAAATCACTGTGGACATATATTAAAATACTCATTCCCAGGACATTCTCCTAGGGATTCTGAGTTAAGAGATCATGAGTGGGACTTAGAAATATGCTTTTTTTTTTCTTTTTTTGAGGTAAATGGGGCCAGGGATTGAACTCAGGACCTTGAATGTGGGAAGCTGGTGCTCAACCACTGAGCCAACATTGGCTCTTCTGAGTTGGCTTTTTCATTCTTTTTGCTTGTTTTTTTTTTTCTTTTAGGAGGGATTAGGAACTGAACCCAGGATCTACCATGTGGGAAGCAGGCACTCAACTGCTGGAACCACATATGCTCCCCAGGAATCTGTACTTTTTTCTTCCCTTCCCCCTTCCCCACCTTGCTGTTTTTTCCTGTCTCTGTCTATCCACTCTGTGATCGTCTGTATCAATTTCTCTTTTGGTCTTCTCTTCTAGTCTTTCTCCTCTAGGATTCAGCAGGATTCGATCCTGGGAAACTCTGATGTGGAGAGAGGCTCCCAGTCAGCTGCACCATCTCAGTTCCTGGTTTCTGCTGTGCTTCATCTTGACTCTTGTTGTGTCATCATCTTGCTTCATGACTCACTTGCATGAGCACTGGCTCACCACGTGGAAACTTGGCTTGTTGTGTGGGCACTTAGCTCGCCACATGGGCACTGTCTCACCATGCAGGCACTGGCTCACCACGTGGGCACATGTGGGCACTTGGCTCACCACGTGGGCACTTGCATGGTGCTTGGTTCGGCTCGTGGGCACTTGGCCCACTGCGTGGCCACTAGGCTTGTGGTGCAGGCACTTGCATAGGCACTCAGATCACCATGTGGGCACTTGGCTCGCCATGTGGGCACTCGGCCCACCGTACAGGCCCTTGGCTCACTGTGTGGGCACTTGGCTCACCATGCGGGCACTGGCTCTCTGCACTGGCTCACTTTCTCTTCTTCTTTTTCACTACGAGGCCCCAGGGATTGAACCCAGGTCCTCCCATATGGTAGGCGGAGACCCTATCACTTGAGCCACATCTGCTTCCCAGGAATATGTATTTTTGACAAGTGTCCCAAGTGTTTCTTATAGTCGGGCAAATCTGGGAAACATTGAGCTAAAATTTATGTTTCCATTATTGGCAGCTGGAGAGTTTCCCAAATTTCTTTCCTTTCCCAAAACAAAATATTTATTTATTATTATTTTTTAGGAGGTACCAGAGATTGAACCTGGGTCCTTGTACATGGGAAACAATCACTCAGCCAAATGAGTTACATCCGCTCCCCAATATTTATATTTCAAAAGGAAAATTGTAGGACTAAATACTGTATTTATACATTCACTGTACTATATTTATACTTGTCATATTTATAATTAAGGCTGGTAAGAACATATGATTGTTGTATATTAAATGGAAAGAGAAGTGCACGAAGGTGGGAAGAAATGAAAGAAATATTACTTATTACTGTGAAAAAGTAGAAAGCCCAAATGATAGGAATCTAAGGGCACTAATAACAAGGGCTTCATCATTATTCCTGAAATGTTCTTTGATGCTGAGTTGTGAACATGCTTTGGACTAGATTTAAGAGAAACCAATTACATTTAAAGAGTCCTTGTGCTAGGGAAGTCGCAGACACATCTGGTGGCCATCTCCCAGCCTTCACTAAACCCCATCCATTTCTGTTGTGTGCAGATGTTTCAATGTTTCCATTCTGCAGCCTGGGACACACTAATGGAATGGCTTAAAACACCTTAAACCCCAAAATGGGAGCAGCATTATGCTCCTTCAGCAGTGCCAGGGCCCCCTCCCACTGGGCTGTGTAAATACCTCCCCCTCGGGCAGCACGGGTTTGCCTCTTCTCTCCAACACAAAGCGGGTTGTGTGGAGCTGCCGTCCACCTGTTCTGACCTGAGCACTTGGCCTCCCCAGCAGCCCAGCCCTGCTATTTTGGTCCCTTTGTGCTGTATAAGTAGTAAAGTGGCCATTTGCTAAAGTTTCTGCAGCACCTAAGCCTGTGTTTTCATAACACACTGTATATCAACTCATTCCACACCTTGTAAAAGGACTTAATTGGAGAAAAGTCTATATTTACTTGAACCAGTTGAATTTCAGGAACTTATAACAAATTATTAACCCCTCCCTCTCTTCAAAATTATCTGTCATTTGAAATGGGAATTTAAGCCAGTATTTATACTTTTTTTCTCCTTTTTAAAAATATTTATTTCTCTCCCCTTCCCCCCTCCCCCCCAGTTGTCTGCTCTCTGTGTCCATTTGCTGTGTGTTCTTCTGTGACCACTTGTATCCTTATCAGCGGCACCGGGAATCTGTGTTTCTTTTTGTTGTGTCATCTTCTTATGTCAGCTTTCCATGTGTGCAGCACCATTCCTGGGCAGGCTGCGCTTTCTTTCACGCTGGGCGGCTCTCCTTACGGGGCGCACTCCTTGCGCGTGGGGCTCCCCTACGTGGGGGACACCCCTGCGTGGCAGGGCACTCCTTGTGTACATCAGCACTGCGCGTGGGCCAGCTCCACACCGGTCAAGGAGGCCCAGGGTTTTGAACCGCAGACCTCCCATGTGGTAGGCAGATGCACTATCCATTGGGCCAATTCCGCTTCCCAGTATTTATACTCTTAGTAGTAATAGTATGAAATATTTAAAGTGCTGAAAGAAAATAATTACCATCTGAGAATTTTATATCCAGCAAGACTTTCCTTCAAACATAAGGGAGAGATTAAGACACTCCCAGATAAACAAAAGCTGTGGGAATTCTTACCACCAGGCCTTTCTTATAAGCAGTGCTAAAGGGAGTTCTTCAGACTGAAAGGAATGGGCATTAAGCAGTGGCTCAAAGCAGCATATAGAAATAAAGACCTGCAGTAAAGGTAACCATTTGGTTAATTACAGATGTCAACACTATTATGTGTATTTTGTGATGTGTAACTCCATTTCTTTTTACAGGGGCTAAAATGCAAATACATAAAAAGTAATGATAAATCTATAGTTTAGGGCATACAATGTACAATGATACAATTTATAACAAGTACAAAAAAGGGGGGATGGAGAGGTATGGGAACAGTGAAGGTGTGTGGTATTGAAATCAAGTTGGTATTAAATCTAATATTACTGTTATATATTTAGGGTATTAAATTTTAATCCCATGATAGCCACAAAGAAAATACATGAAAAATATATTCAGAAAGAAATGAGAGAAGACTCAAACTAATGAAATACAAAAAATCAAAACAAAACACAAACAAATATGAAAGTAGAGATTAACTGAAGTATTGAGTGTCAAGAAAGGTATAGGCTTACACAGACTAAATAGCAAAATGGCAGAAGACAGTCCTGCATTATTAGTAGTGATGTTAAATATAAATGGATTAAATTCTCTAGTCAAAGGGCAGACCTTGGCAGAATGGATAAAGAAGCATGACCCAACCTTATGCTGTTTACAAGAGACTCACTTTATTTATTTATTTTTATTCATTTTTAAAAAAATGTTACATTCAAAAAATATGAAATCCCATTCAACCCCACAGCCCCCACCCCCCACTCCCCCCACAGCAACACTCTCTCCCATCATCATGACACATCCATTGCATTTGGTAAGTATATCTCTGGGCATCGCTGCACCTCATGGTCAATGGTCCACATCATAGCCCAAGAGACTCACTTTAAATTCAAGACATAACTAGGTAGAAAGTGAAAGGATGGAAAAAATATACCATGTAGGTAGTAAACAAAAGAGAGCTGGGGGTAGGTATATTAATATCAGATAAAATAGACTTTAAGGGAAAAACTATAATGAGGGACAAAGAAGGTCATTTTATACTAATAATTTAATAAGAAGATATAGCACCTAACAGCAGAGTTCCAAAATATATGAAGCAGATATTGACAGATTCGAAGGGAAAAATAGACAGTTGTACACTAATAATGGGGTATTTCAATACATCATTTAAAAAAATAGATAAAAAAATCTAGAGAAAATCAATAAAGAAATACAATACTTGAACAATACTCTAAACCAGGCAGACCTAAAAGACATATGTAGAACATTTAATCCAGCAGCAGCAGAATACACATTCTTCTCTAGTATACATGGATCATCCTCCAGGGATAGACCATATGCTAGGACTCAAAACCAGCCTCAATAAATTAAAAAAAATATTGAAGTCATACAATATATCTTCTCCAAGCACAATGGAATGAAGCTAGAAATCAATAAGAGGGAGAAATGCAAAATGCACAAATATATGGACATTTAAAAAATGTACTCTTAAACAATCAATGGGTTGAAAAAGAAAGAGAAATTAGGGGGAAACGGACTTGGCCCAGTGGTTAGGGCGTCCGTCTACCACATGGGAGGTCTGTGGTTCAAACCCCGGGCCTCCTTGACCTGTGTGCAGCTGGCCCATGCGCGGTGCTGATGCGCGCAAGGAGTGCCCTGCCACGCAGGGGTGTCTCCCGCATAGGGGAGCCCCACATGCAAGGAGTGCGCCCCGTAAGGAGAGCCGCCCAGCGCGAAAGGTGCAGCCTGCCTAGGAATGGCGCCACCCACACAGAGAGCTGACACAACATGATGACAAGACACAGATTCCCGTGCCGCTGACAACAGAAGTGGACAAAGAAACAAGACGCAGCAAATGTAATCAGAGAACAGACAACTGGGGTGGGGGTGGGGGTGGGGGTGGGGGTGGGGGTGGGGGGCGAGGGAGGGAAGAGAAATAAATAAATAAATCTTAAAAAAAAAAGAAATTAGGAAATAACGAGATAAAATGAAAACACAACATGTCAAAACTTATGGGATGCAGCAAGGGTAGTACTGAGAGGGAAATCTATAGCTCTAAAAGCTTACTTTAAAAAAGAAAAATGTTCTTACATTACAGACCTTACATCAAAACTGGAAGAACTAGAAAAAGAAGAGTAAACTTAACCCAAAGTGAGCAAAAGGAAGGACACAGCAACAGAATGGAGATAAATGCTATAGAGAATAAAAAACAATAGAGTTAACAAAATCAAGATTTGGTTCTTTGAAAAGACCAATAAAGTCAACAAACCTTTAGCTAGACTAACAAAGAGAAAGGACACAAATAACTAACATCAGAAATGAAAGTGGGAACATTACTACTGATCCCACAGATAGAAAAAGGAGTACAAAAGGATACTATAAATTATTATATACCAACAAATTAGATAACCTAGGTGAAATGGAAAAATTCCTGGAAACACATAAACTACACTGACTCAAGAAGAAATAGAAGGTCTCAACAAACAATAACTAGCAAAGGGATTGAATCAACAATCAAAAAAACCTTCCAAAGAAAGCCCAGGGCCAGATGTACTCACAATGGAATTTTACCAAACATTCAAAGAATGAGCCCAGTCCTGCTCAATCTCTTCCAAAAAATTGAAGAGGAGGGAACATTCCCTAACTCTATAACTCTATGACTTCTATGAGGTCAATATCATCTTTATACCAAAACCAGATAAAAATACTGTAATAAAAGAAAATTACAGACCAATATCCCTTATGAATACAGATGCAAAAATTCTCAAGAAAATACAGCAAACCAAATTAAACAGCACATTAAAAAATTATACACATGATAAAGTGGGATTTATTCCAGGTATGCAAGGGTGGTTCAGCATAAGAAAACTAGTGAATGAAATGCACAACATTAATAGAACAAAAGTAAAAAACCACATAATTTCAACTGATGCAGAAAAGACGGTTGACAAAATCCCATACTCTTTCTTGATAAAACATTTAGAAAAATAGGAATAGAAGGAAACTTCTTCAACATGATAAAGGGCCTATATGAAAAACCCACCACTAACATCCTACTTAAAGGATAAGACTGAAAACTTTCCCTCTAAGATGAGGAACAGATGTCCAATGTCACCACTGTTATTCAACACTGCACTGGAAGTTTTAGCTGACCAATTACCCAAGAGAAAGAAAAGTCATTCAAATTGGAAAGGAAGAAATGAAAATTACCATATTTGCAAATTACATGATCCTATATGTACAAAATCCTGAAAAATCCACTGCAAATCTCCTAGAGCTAATAAATTCAGCAAAATGGTAGGGTACAAGATGAACAGTAAAAAATCAGTAGTGATTCTGGGAAGCAGCTGTGGCTTAATCAGTTGGGCTCCCGTCTACCATATGGGAGGCCCTGGGTTCGCGTCCCAGGCCTCCTTGCGAAGGCAGGCTCACCCGCACACTGTGGAGAGCCGCCAGCCCACAAGTGCCACAGAGAGCCGACTCAGCAAGGTGACCCAAGAAAAAAGGGAGACAAGAAAAAAACGCAGAAGAACGTGCAGCAAATGGACACAGAGAACAGACAGCAAGCAAGCCACTGGGGTGTGGTGGGGGGGTGGAGAAATAAAAAAAAAAATACAGTCACAGAAGAATGCACAGCGAATGGACACAGAAAGCAGACAGCAAGCAAAAAAATCCACAAAGGGGGGGAGGGGATAAAAAAGATTCAGTAGTGCTTTTATACACTATTACTGAACAATCTGAAGAAAAAATCAATTTTAAAATTCCATTCACAATAGCAACTAAAAAAATAAAATACCTGGGACTAAATCTAACCAAACATGTAAAGGACTTGCACACAAAAAACTAAAAACTTGGGCAAAAGAAATCAATGGAGACTTAAATAAATGGAAGGACATTCCCTGTTCATGGATTAGAAGAATAAATATTAAGATGCCAAATCTATTTACAGCCATTTACAGATTTGATGCAATCCTCAAAAATTCCAACAGTGTTCTTTGCAGAAATGGAAAACCCAATCATCAAATTTATATGGAAATGAACAGCCAAAGCAATCTTGAAAAACAAGAAAGAAGTTGGAGGACTTACACTTCTCAACCTTAAAACGTACTGCAAAGTCACAGCAATCAAAACAGCATGGTCATGGCCCAAGGGCAGACAAATGGACCAATGGAGTCAAAAAGAGTTCAGAAAGCAACCCTCTTGTTTATGGCCAACTGAGTTTTTGACAAGGGTGCCATTACACTCAATTGGGAAAGAATTATGTCTACTACAGATGGTGCTGGGAATACTGGATCACCATTTGCAAAAGAATGAAGGTGGACCTTCTACCTCATATTAAAAAATCACCTTAAAGTGGATCAAAGACTTAAATATAAGAGGCTAGAATTATAAATTCCTAGAAGAACATGTAGGGAAGCATCTTCAGTACCTTATATTAGGCAATTGTTTCTTAGCCTTTACACCCAAAGCGTAAGAAACAAAAGGGGGGAAAAAAAAAGAGATTAATGGGGTTCCATAAAAATTAAAAATCTTTGCATCTCAAAGGACTGTATCTTGAAGGTAAAATGACCACCTGTACAATGGGGGAAAATATTTGGAAACCACAAGAATATATAAAGAAATCCTACAACTCAACA
This sequence comes from Dasypus novemcinctus, assembly GCF_030445035.2. Lineage (NCBI taxonomy): Eukaryota > Metazoa > Chordata > Mammalia > Cingulata > Dasypodidae > Dasypus > Dasypus novemcinctus. Next base: position 4,752,856 of record NC_080701.1, on the reverse strand, counting down.
AGAAAAAGCCAAACAAACTGATTAAAAAATGGGCAAAATACTTGAATAGATATTAATATTTCTCCAAAGAAGATATACAGATGGCAAGAAAGCACATGAAAAGATTCTCAACATCATTAGCTCTTAGGGAAGTGTAAATTAAAACCACAATGAGATAATCATTTCACACCCACTAGTATTAAAAAAGTGGGAAATTACAAGTATTGGAGAGGATGTGAAGAAATAGGAACACTCATTCATTGTTAGTGGGAATGTAAAATGGTGCCACTGCTGTGGAAGATAGTTTGTTCATTCCTTAGAAAGTGAAATACGAAATAACTGTAAGACCTGGTAATCCCACTTCTAGGTATATACCCAAAGAATTGAAATCAGGGACTCGAACATACATTGTCACGCTTCTATTCATAGTGGCCTTATGCAGAATTACCAAAAGATGGAAGCAACACAAGTATGCATCAAGTGACAAATGGATAAATAAAATGTGGTATATCCATATAACGGTACATTATTCAGCTGTAAAAAGGAATAACATTCTGATACATGCGACAACAGGGATGAACCTTGAAGACATCCTGTTGATTTAAATAAGCCAGACACAAAAGGACAGCTGTTTTATGATCTCTCTGATACGTATTAATTAGAATAAGCAAATTCATAGAGTCAGAAACTAGAACATGGGTTACCTGAGGTCATGATAGGGGTAGAGGATGGGAAATTAATGCTTAATTTGTACAGAGTTTCCATTGTTTGGATGGAAAAATTTTGGTAATGGATGGTGGTGATGGTAGCATAACAGTTTGACCATAATTAAGAGCAAAATCCAGTACTCTTTCTTGGTTAAAAGGGAAATTTAAGGTTGTGTATATATATGTGTGTGTGTGTTTATATGTGTTTATATATATACACAACTAGAATAAAAATTGAAATAAAAAACAACCCATAGGTCTGTAGAATACAAACACCAAGCCCATGTAAACCACAGACTCTTGTTAATAGTACATTGTAAAAAAAGTTCTTTCATTAAGTGTAAGAAATGTACCACACTAATGTAAGGTGTTAATTATAAGGTGGTATATGGGAACTCTATTTTATGCATGTTTTTTTCCCCTGTAAACCTGAAACGTCTCAAAAAAAAAAAAGAAAGAAAGAAAAGGACTTAGCAGTAACATACTTTACATTTCAAAACTTTCATTTCTTGATTTTCTTAGAAGGAATATATTGCTCAGTTGATTTTTTAAAAACAAGGTAAAACATTTGCAAACTTTGCTTTCTTCTCTAGCTTTCTGGTGGTAAAAGATTGAGTTTAACCCAGTGATTTCAGCTTGAGAGCAGAGGGCATGTAATGGAGACAATGAAGGCTACACTGGGTCCAGCCCAATTGTACTAACTTTACTAAAATTGCATTCTCTGGTTTGAATGAAAAGGAAACAGGATATGAACTACAAATCTGATATGAAAAAGACAAGAATTTATGGTAGCAAAAGGAGAATGGAGAAAATAGAGGTAAGGTTATAGAAACTGACAGGCATTACTAGGCAACTATCCCGAAAGCACTGGTCTGCTGAAGGACATTGTCAATTGTTTACATTTGTCTCCAATCGAAAAAATAAAAACCTTTCCTGTCTGTAATTTTTTCATTCCCAGAACCATTCCTACTTTTAAGGAGTGTGTAGGGTGAGTGCTAACGGAATTATTCACAGATCTAAGTTGAAAGTTCAGAGTATTTCAGGCTGATGGTGGTAACAGGTCAGTGTGCTAAAAAAAAATCTACCTGGGTGGGATCACCAGGAAGCCATAGTCACGTTTATTAAGATATTTATTAAAACAGATGATTGTCTTAATAGGAATTAGGCAAAATATTATTGGATATGGTAACCCAAAATTGGTAAATAAAATTCACTTTTGTTGATTAATTTACATTATTAGACATGCTGTTCTGTCCACCCTCCTTCCGTGTTTCATTCATTTGTTTGTTCATTCATTAGTGCACATGGAACAGTGGTTTCCAGTCTAAGATCCTCAGGTCCCTAAAGACTCTTTAAGGTCATAATGGGAAGTGGGGAAGGGGTGAGGGACTGTCCAATAGTTGTATTTTATATTTTGTAGAATCTAAAGAAATGATACATTTACGTCAGATGTAGTTACACAGATTATAAAGAAATATGGCTGAGTTTCTTTACTTTTATCCAGAAATGAGTCGATGGAGTGCAGTAATGTTGGTTATTTCATACTGATCAGAAACTCTAATATGTAGTCTTCTATGTTTTTTATTAATTAAAAATAAAATAGGAAAACAAAAAATAAATATACTCTGTGTGTGTGTCAAAGTTTTCAAACCAAGGAAGCAGAGGAGGGGGCCATTAAAAGTGGTCATTGGTGGTAAAAAGGTTAGGAAATGGTACAAAAAGAGTAATATCTATACCTGCCTCTCAGGGTAGCTCCCTGTCTTTGTAAAAAAAAGTGTTATTGGAGTACAGCCACACCCATTTTTAAATGTATTTTCTGTGGATGATTTCCTGCTGCTGCAGAGTTGAACAGTTGTTACAGCTCTATGGCTGGCAAAGCCTAAAATACACATATTACCTGGCCCTTTACAGAGAATGTTTTCCCTGTCCTAAAGTATCTTTGTCACGAATTTAGACACAGTAAGTCTTTCCTTAACTGATCTCCACTTAACTAATTTTCCTGATTAACTAATACTCTCCATTATCCCTGTCAAAGCTACTGGTGCCCCTGCAAGCTGCAAGCTCTTAAACTACTCTTAATGCCTCTGCATCTCTGCTCACATCATATAATTTGTATATGTTCCAAAAGGTAGTTGTGTTTATTCCCAAATATGTTTATGGCATTTGTTCTTGTTATTGTAATTATATAATTATATAAACTGAGAAAATGAGTATAAAAAGACCATTCTTTCTCTGAGAAATCAGCTGAATGCTTTGGGAAGACACATTACTAAAATAACTGGTGCCAGATTAAATGTAGGCAAGAAAATTGTAAATGAATGGGAAAAATTGTAACTTTTAAGATTCAGTTCTCAGAGTGATTTACCCCATTTTTTACTTTATAGGAAGTGAAATGGGAAATCAGTGACAATGCATCACTGATGTGGTTGCTGCAAGAAACTCCAATTAAATCCATGTAAAGTTTTGGACCTGTATCAAAACACCGACACATTTATTTACATATATATATTTATATATATATATTTTAAGATTTATTTCATTTATTTCTCTCCCCTTCCCCTCCATTGTCTGCTCTCTGTGTCCATTCTCTGTGTGTTCTTCTGTATCCACTTGCATTATTGTCAGCAGCACCAGGAATCTGTGTTTCTTTTTGTTGCGTCATCTTGTTGTGTCAGCTCTCCGTGTGTGTGGTGCCATTCCTGAACAGGCTGCACTTTCTTTCGCACTTGGCGGCTCTCCTTATGGGGCGCACTCCTTGTGCGTGGGGCTCCCCTATGCAGGGGACACCCTGTGTGACACGGCACTCCTTGTGTGCATCAACACTGTGCGTGGGCCAGCTCCATATGGGTCAGGAGGCCCGGGGTTTGAAACCTGGACCCTCCATATGGTAGACAGACACTCTATCAGTTCAGCCACGTCTGCTTCCCAACATATATATATATATATATATATTTTAAATTAACACAAAGGTGAAGATATATATGGACAATTTTATGACCCTCTTCTGTGGTCTGTGGCGTGAGTTGCTACATGGGGCGTCATAGGAACACACATTTTCAGCAAATGGCTGCTTTATTACTTACACAACACAGGGTGTCCTAAAAAGCAGGGAAAGAGATCCCATCGTGGCCAGGCTCCTGGGAGGGCCCAACACTGATGTCGGGGTGGATGCACGGCTGCTCCACGTGCCCACTTTTCACTGGAGAAGAGACGAGTTCGTGCAGCCAGAGGTGGCTGTTTATCCTTCCCGGGGCGTGCGCCTTGCCACCGAGCGCTTCCTGCCCGGCAAGCACCTGAGGATGCTGCTCCCGGTGCCTGGAACCCAGTAAGACGCTAAGGTTAGTTCTATGGAGAATTACAGGAGCCATGCTTACCTATAGAAGGAGTGCCGGAATGGGTTTGCGTCACAGGGGCAAAGCGGACTTCTCTCGTGGTTGGTGGAGGAGGAAAGCTCATGACACTTCCATCAAAGAGTGTTTATTTGCATGTCTTTAGACGGGAGTCATTTGTATTCACGGTGATCTCCAGTTCTAGAAATGCAAACTGTGAAAGACAAAGAAGTCTCCTATAGGCTTATCTGAGCTCATATAGGGTCATATAACCCAGGGGTCGCTCTAGACAGCCTGGTTTTCCGCTGAAGACAGCCGTAACCTGTGGTCCATTGGAAAGAGTTCCGCAGTTAGGCCTTCTGGTAAGTTCCTCAGGTGACTCTGATCAGTGGGTCCCGCGAGAAAGCCGTGTGTGGGCCGCAGAGGGTGGAGGAGCTGTCTGCCCTCACACACTCACACTCACTCACACTCACTCCAGGACGGCTGACCGCCTCCCGCGGTGGCACTGTCACCTAAGGCGGTCCTATAAGATGAGGACAGCAGTAGCCTCTACCTCCTCAGGTTGTTAAGCATACTGATGAGTCTATCCACGTTAAATGGAGATACCGGTTTTGAAATAAGGAGATTTTTCTGTTCTTTTTTTGTATTGCCCTTTTCTTTGTTTGGCCAAAGCATCTATTGCCGTGGATAACAGTAAGAATGCTACAGTAGGAATAAAAATAAAATCAATGTTACCTTTTTCATTTCTAGAATAAGAAGATGAGCCCATAATAAGATAGCAGACTTGAGAAAACAGGATTTGTTGAGAGAGAAATTCATTTTAAAGCTTTGTTTTACACCCTCAGGAATTCATCTTGGACAGTGGCAATTCCGGTTTCTGCTCTGATGTGTCGAGGGTGTGGAAGTCCTTTCCCACCCTCACAGCAAGGAAAGAGCAAACAAGCTGAAAAGTAATGACTTTTCCTAGCTCCATCTGAGAGGTAAAGTCACAGGCCAAACTGCCCCCTGAGGGCTGGAGCGCGGGCGAAGGCAGAGCATCCAGACCAGCTTTCTTGAAGTGGGAGTTGCCGGAGCCAAGAAGTGGACGGAACCTGAGATGGTGGCCTCCCAGCTGCGTGTGGACTCCCTGGAGAGCTGAAACGCCCCTGGCCCACTTCGGGGCCCTCTACCTTTATAGTTTTCCTCCCAGGAGCCCCATCACTTTTCACAGTGACGCTGCGTCACTGGAGAAAGATCCCCTGTTTTATCCCTGGAGGAAAGCCCCCGTTTTGAAATGAGCCAGAGCATTCTCCACGACAAGGCCTCGCCCAGCGGAGGGGGCTTCCCCAGCGCCCCTCAGCCAGGGGGCAGCGAGACCACCCCACGCCGGGGCCCGCAGCTCGTTTGCCAGGAGGGGTGGCCAGCTCGCGCCCTGCACCCCGCGCTGGGAAGGCCCTCCTGCCCCACGCCCGCCGCAGGGCAGGGCCTCGGTGTGACCGCAGCGGGTCCACCCAGGGGGCCGCACTCAGGCTCCAGCAGGGCCTTCCGGGGAGGGGCTGCTCGCCAGGGCCCGCCAGCTGGAGCTGGAATTTCAAAAGCGTTCTTCTTGCCGGACGTGCTGGGCAGGTGCGGTGTATTTTTAAATAACGCAGTGTAGTGTGGGCTTGGTAAGGGGTCCGTGGTTTTCACTCATCTGGCAAAGGGGTCCGGGAACAAAAACCGTTCAGAAGCCTGTTCCAGGGGAGCCCAAGGCCCTTGAGGAGACTGAAGGCTTCTGTAGCTACAGCCACAGCGATCAGCAGGCGCAGCCTCTCAGACCAGAAATGGACACCGCCCCAGGCCTGTCGGCCTCAGGGCCCGTTACGTGACTTGTGTCCAGTTTTCTAGAGGAGGTGACAAAGCGTCTTAAATGGCAAGGACAGAGCACAATCTGAAGAGACAAAGCGACTCAACGACAGCAGACTGCGAGTTAAAAACAACTGTGCTTAAACTGCAAAGGGCTCTGTGTTAGTCAGCCAAGGGGTGCTGATGCAAAGTACCAGAAACTGGTTGCTTTATAAAGGGTATTTATTTGGGGTAGGAGCTTACAGATACCAGGCCATAAAGCACAAGTTACTTCCCTCACCAAAGTCTATTTGGAGCAAGATGGCTGCCGACGTCTGCGAGGGTTCAGGCTTCCTGGGTTCCTCCCTTCCAGGGTCTTGCTTCTCTCTGGGTTCAGGGATCCTCTCTTCCTGGGGCTGGTTCCTCTTTCCTCTTCCTGGGGCTCCAGCATAAGGCCTCAGCATCAAACTCCAACATCAAAAACCCTCACATCAAAAACTCCAATTCTGTCCTGTGCCATGTCTTTCATCTGTGAGTCCCCACCCACCAAGGGGGAGACTCAACACCCTAATGACGTGGCCCAATCAAAGCCCTAACCATAACTCAATCACGTCCAGGTACAGACCAGATTACAAACATAATCCAATATCTATTTTTGGAATTTGTAACTATGTCAAACTTCTACAGGCTCTAATGGACGAAAGTGGCCAATGTGCACAAAAAGTGAAGTAGTACAAGCAGAGAGATGGAAACTCTAAGAAGGAGTCAAAGGGGAGTTCTAGAGACCACAGGCTCTCCCAGGGGGGTGCCTGCGAGGGGCTTGGCTGTGGCCTGGTCACGGCTGAGGGAGCTGTGGGCCTGAGGCTGGTGGCAGGACCTTCCCCTCTGAAATGCAAAGAGAGAAAAAGCCTCAGGGTAGAAGTCTAAAGCCAGGAGGACATCCTTCCTCCATGGAGGAATGGGAATCCTGGGGAAGGTGACCACGGGAGGGTCTTGGGGTCTGATGAGGTGCCCAGCCAGCCCCCTCTGGGGACGTGGTCAAGCAGAGAGGCCAAGGCCTAGCAGAACCTGTCAGGGTGGGCCCGGCTGCTCTGCTGTGCACGGCACAGCCCAGGGGCGCTGGAGGGCAAGGAAGGGGCACCTGGGAGGGAGGGCCGAGCCCCTGGCCACTGCGAGAGCTGCAGGGTGGGACTTGGACGAATCGACCAGCCACGGAAGCCTCGGGATGTCGAGGCAGATGCAGTGACCACACGCCTGGACGTGAGGTCAGCCAGTGCCCACAGGCGGGGCTGGCCGTGATCAGCGTCTGGAGAAGAACTGGCCGCGCAGCGGGGGCCACCTGCCCCCTCCCGCCTCCACGCGGGGGTGAGGCCCCTGTGCCCAGCTCCTCCGGTGGGCGGAGGTCCCCAGGGCAGCCCCTCTGTTGAGGAGGCAGCCTGCCTCGGGGCGCGAACTCTGAATGGACTGAGGACTCGAGGGAGTTAGCTCATGTGCAGGAGGCCGAGGTGCATTTAATTAGCAGGTGTTGAAAATGTCCCCCGTCTGCTGAGAGAGAACAGGATGCAATCAATGACAGAAATAAAGGAAAATACTTTAAAACTTTTGCACATATGCGCAGTTATGTAAAATTTCAACTCTGTCACGCATGTGATTCATATCCATGTAGGAAGCACTTCGTAAATACTACGATGTTTCATTTCTAGTTAGCTTTATTTATAAATATTCCCAGTTAGCTTTTTCCTTAATTCCCTGTGGCAGCTCCTCCGCAGGCTCGCTCCTTAGAGCACTGCTCCTCTTCTCTTGTGGATGAACTTCCTCCGCTTCCTGTTTCCTCTTTCTACCCCCATTCACGGCGCTCCTCCTTCTGCCTCTGCTTCCTGTCGAGGCTAACTCTCACCTCTGCTCCAGAGCCTACTCTCCAGCTTCTCCATCACGGATTCTGTCTCACATTTCCTTCTTTTTCAAATTCTTCCCATCAGAGCATGAAGATCGTCGAGGCCTCCCACAGGAAGGAAAATCCTCCAGACCTGTGAGGTAACTTTTCATCACCTTGCCACGTCCCTCTCCTTTCCTTTACAACCAGCATTCCTGGAAAGGTTGTCGCAGAACCTCCCCTGTGTCACAAAGTCGTCGTCGACGTCGGGCGCCACCTCCCTGCTGAGGTCTCGTTCCGTCCCCACCACAGCTCTGGAATTGATCCCCCTCGTGACTTCAGGGCCATCTAATTGCCACGTCTGCCCTGAGCAAGCATGCTTGGTGAAATCAAACTGCAACCTGTTTCTCTTTGAACTTTGTTCAGCCGAAGCTCTTCTGTGAACTCTGGATGAAACTTAAGGCTGACAGGACATATTAGCTCATTCTTGAGAGGGTTACCTTCATGTTACATTGCAAATGCCGTCTCGAAATGTTCGGTCCAGAGATCGTTCAACTCTTTACCCCCCATTCCACATTAAAAATTCTCTTTTTCCGGCAATCCTGGGATAGTGACTGTTGTCTTCAGGAAAAGGTGCACCTGCTCATCTCCCATGGTCCCCACACCCTGTCCCTGTTGGCTGGGTGGTGGGTGGGGATCTGGTATTAAATGATAATTTTAAAAAATCTAAAATCATTACTCTCATAAAAATATAAAATGAGCATGGGTCAATTTTTAAAAACTCGTCGATTGATGAGGTAACCAGTTGATGTTACAACTGCTTTAAAGGGAAATTCAAATAACACACATACAGGCAAACAGGCATGTTAAAATAAGTCTACGGATAGTGTGAAAGTGGTCAGTATCCCAGCATAGCAATCAATAGCATACCACCAGACAAAAATTCGTTTGCATTTCTATGGACAAGAGCCATTTGCGTAACTATAAGATTTTGCAATTTTCAGAGGTATAAAATAGCTCAAAGACACTGAACGTCCCCTGCAAGAGTCAGATTGCCTGGGCACCCATATTTTTTCTGATCCATTTCAGGATCTTTCAAAAATGTTCTGGGAGTGAATGTGCCTCAAGCAGTTGAGTGCCCGCTTCCCGAGTGGGAAGTCCCAGGTTTGCTTCCGGTGCCTCCTAAAGAAGAAACAGAGAGACAACGAGCAAAACAAAAACCAAAAAGCAAAATGAAAAAAACCACGAGCAAACAGTTCAGGGAACCATCTTGGGGCGGGGGAGGCGGCGTGTTTTCCTGACAGTAGAAAGGTAAGGGAGAAGAATAGCTTTTCCTCCTCTTTCTCTGTCTTTTTGGCTAAGAATATGTATTAGTCAGCCAAAGGGGTGCTGATGCAAAATACCAGAAACTGGTTGGTTTTTATAAAGGGTGTTTATTTGGGGTAGGAGCTTACAGACACCAGGCCAGAAAGCATAAGTTACTTCCCTCACCAAAGTCTATTTCCACGTGTTGGAGCAAGATGGCTGCCGGCGTCTGCCAGGGTTCAGGCTTCCTGGGCTCCTCCGGGCTCAGCTCCTCTGTGTTCTCCACCAGGTCAGCTGTAGACTCTCAGGCAAATGGCTCTGTCTCTCTCCCTGGGGTTTCTGCCATGTCTAAGAAGCCATCTCTATTTCTCTGTGTTCTTCTCCTGGCTCAGGTCCTCTCTTCCTGGGGCTTGCTTCTCTTTCTTCTGTGTCCTTACTTCCTGGGGCTCCAGCTTAAGGCTTCAGCATCAAGCTCCAACCATCAAAACCCTCAACTCTGTCCTTTGCCTTTATCTGTGAGTCCCCATCCACCAAGGGGCAGGGACTCAACACCCTAATGACGTGGCCCAATCCAATCCCTAATCATAACTAAATCACACCCAGGTACAGACCAGATCACAAACACAATCCAGTGTCTCTTTTGGGAATTCGTAACCATGACAAACGGCTACAGAGGCTTCGGGCTTTCTTGGCCCAAAACCCACCTCCCGTGGCAGTTCCGAGCTGCGCGTTCCCGGGGGCCCGTCCCCCGTGTTCCTCTGAACCAGCAGCTGTGTCCTGCCGAGGCGGCTGTCGTCAGGGTCCCCGCTGCTGGTCACAGCACAGGTCACCAGCTGCGGCTGCGGGCCCAGGCTCGCTCCACGGAGCGCTGCCGTCGTCAGGCCTGACCGGGTGGGGCCGACGGTCTTCTCGGCACGGCCGCCTGCCAGTCCTCCACGCTGTGCCTGAGGACCCCGTGGCTGAGCCCGCCCCTCGCAGGGTGGGCGTGCGTCTTCCAGGAGGCGGGGGCACTGCGGGGGGGGGGGGTCGGCAGACCTGGGTGAGCAGGACCCGGGGAACATGAGTCATGCCTGGAGTCTCCCAGTCTCCGCCTCCTCCTCCTGCTCCCGCTCCCCTGGCCCCCCACTTCCCCTCCAGGACAGACCTACGAGTATAAATCCAGCTTGGGGCTGTTTCCTGAGCTGCAAACTCCTGTCCTAAGGTCTTTTTATTTATTTATTCCACGCCCCCCCCGAGTTGTCTGCTCTGTGTCCATTCACTGCGTGTTCTTCTGTGACTGCTTGTATCCTTATCAGCAGCACTGGAAATCTGTGTTTCTTTTTGCTGCGTCATCTTGTTGTGTCAGCTCTCTGTGTGTGCAGCGCTATTCCTGGGCAGGCTGCACTTTCTTCCATGCTGGGTGGCTCTCCTTACAGGGCACACTCCTTGCACGTGGGGCTCCCCTACGTGGGGGACACCCCTGAATGGCACGGCACTCCTTGTGCGCATCAGCACTGCGCGTGGGCCAGCTCCACACGGGTCATGGAGGCCCGGGGTTTGAACCGCGGACCTCCCATGTGGTAGATGGACGCCCTAACCACTGGGCCAAGTCTGCTTCCCCTAAGGTCTTTTCTAAAACATTGAGTCCAGGGAAGCAGACGTGGCTCAACTGATAGAGCATCCACCTACCATATGGAGGGTCCAGGGTTCCATCCCCAGGGCCTCCTGACCCATGTGGTGAGCTGGCCTATGTGTGCCACACAGGGGTGTCCCTGCATTGGGGTACCCCCCTAGCAAGGTGTGCGCCCTGCAAGGAGAGCTGCCCCGTGTAAAAAAGAGCAGCCTGCCCAGGAGTGGAGCCGCACACATGGAGAGCTGACGCAGCATGATGACACAACAAAAAAGATGCAGTTTTCCAGTGCCACTGGATAATGCAAGTGGACACAGAAGAACACACAGCAAGGGGACATAGAGAGCAGACAACGGAGGGGAAGGGGAAAGAAATAAATAAAATAAATCTGTAAAAAAACATCAAACCACCTAGTCCAAATTCCCATAGTTCTTACTATAAACTGTCTCGTAATTAAGGACTTTCTTGCCTGTCTTTTCTTCCAATCAAAAGGCTGTGTTACTTCCTATTGCTGCCGTAAATTGGCACAGGTTTACTGGCTTGAAAACAATGCCCATCTATTCTCTCACCCTCGGTGGACGAGAAGGCCGAGCCTGTGTCCTGGGAGGCTGGGGCCCGTGTCCCCAGCTGGCGGCCCCGGGAGGTGACGTTTCCTGGCCTCCCCCCGCTTCTCCAGGCCGCCCGCATTCCCCGGCGCGTGGGCCTCCAGTTTCAGAGCTGGCCGCCTTGCTCCTCTGACGGCTCTTCAGAGTCACCTCTCCTTCTCACCACGGCCCGGAGAGGTTCTCGGATGACCCAGTTGACCCAGGATAATCTCAAGGTCCTTAATTCCTTTTGTCATGTGACAGCATGCTTGCAGGCTCCAGGGAGGGCCACCTGCTGCCCATCCCCAAGGCCAAGCCTTGGCCTGATTCGTGTTTATATTCTTCGACTTCAGAAACTGGACTGCGCGAGGCTCTGAAGAAAGCTGGAGGCCCTTCACAGACTGCTGCGCAATCCTGGGTGGAACGATGACACAACGTCTGCTCCCAACGTCATTCTGCATTTAGATTGGCCGTGGTGATAGGTTCTTTTACCTGGGGAGCTCGAAACCGCCTCTTTTTATTTCTATTTGTAACAATCTTATCCATCAAGCCCTTCTTACAGGCCACTTGCACGAAACTTCTTCTGGTTGCCAATCAAACACAGTCTCTCCCTCCTCCAAATGCCCGTGACAACATCTTTAGATGTCTGGTGGCACTCATATTCTGCCTCACAGAAGGGGCAAGGTGCAGCAGAGTGGTTTGTGCTTTCAGTTGTAAGTTGTTTCTTCCTTTACTGGAGATTTGGGTGCCGTGGATGGAATTGGAATAGGGTGCTGTGGTGGACGGCTGTAACTCTGGGTTGCACGTTGACCAAGCACCTTCCCTGTTTTTCGGAATCCTAAGATAAGTATACGGCGGTGTCCGCCGTTCTCTGCAAACCCCTTCTTCCAACCTGTGCCCACCAGGCCTGCCATCTGGAATCTCCTGCTTGGGCATTCCAACACAGTGGGATGAGGCAAAGGAGCTGGGACAGTCAGCGGTCGTTCTGTGCAGTGGGAGACGCAATGCACGTGCAGGTGTGCGGCAGCAGGTGCAGCAGAGCCTGCTACCTGGTGGCAGGTGTCGAATGTCAACCCTGGGGCAGCAGCCAAGCAGATTGTTTCTGTGCGATGAGCTTGGCTGTGCCCACTCCCACCCTCGGCTCCCAGCACGCTCAGTGACTGTGAGCTAGCCAGTGTCTTCTCAGTAAGCTCATGTTCTGCGGACGTGCCTAGAACTTATTTCTGTAGTTTGCAATGATGAATAGGGACTGATTATGCTCTCATGTTAAAATCCCACTCCATCAAGGTATCTAGTGTGATCCCACTGGAGAAAAGTGTGCATTTTATTTTTTAATTCTGGCTCAGAATAATACGGTTAATTGGCACTATTAGCAATGGAGTTGAGTAAATTTTGTGAAACTTGTTCGTAAGGATGAAACAAAATCCTCTTCTGGAAACTTTGCCATCAATTGTTTCCATAAATCTATTAAATGCATAATGTTAATTTACCAAGATACTTGATAAAATCGGTTTGTGTCTTCAGGGTAATTTTTTCACTTTAAGATAATGCTTTTGAAAATAGGGTATCTCTAGTCCGTTCTCTCCTAAACTGTCTGTTGTCATTGCCATTAAATCGATTTATTGAATTTCTCTTTCCTTTTAACATGTTCAGCTATTGCATGATTAAAGCAAAATAAATATTCTTGAGTATTGCTGAAATTGCTGCCGCTTTGATGCTTATCTACTTCAAACCACCCAGTCACTTTCCCAAGTGGTCAGCTTGCCTGTTAGGACCTCCTGGCGAGAGGTGATTCCTTTTCTATCTTATTAAAGTTGCAAGAAATTCAGCTTCTTTCAACAACCACTAGGAAGTGACTTTGAAGCAGGATTTGCAGGTTTGACTACAACTAACTTTTGGGACTTTTTGCTTGATGCTTCTGTACCCATTTATGACTATCATAGATGCTAACCAACCATTTCCCCCTCCTTTCTTACTTCATTCATTTTTTTGGACTGAACTTAAAGCATTTACAAAGTTTACTGATGTATATATACCTTGCTTTTGGAAATTCTGCTAGAATAATATAGTAGGACTCTCTTGGTTATGAGAAAATTCAAACCCGACCTGGTTTAAATAACAACAACAAAAAAGGTGAATTTATTGATTTGTGTAACTAAAAATTCCAGAGCTTAGCTTCAGAATGGTTGGGATATAAGGAAGTCTGGACTTGTTTCCTCTCAAACTCTGAGCTCGGTTTTCTTTGCTGTCAGCTTTACCCTCAAGCATGTTTTCCACCTCATCTCCAGGCTTACGTCCCATTAGCTCTGTGGCCCCAGAGGGAACACTTTTCCTAATAGTGTTACTGATTTCAAGTCCACCTCTGGTCATCTGCCAGGGGCTAGGACGTATTCATTGGCCAAGCCCATGTCAATTGTCCAGCCAGTGTTTGTTTCCCTTCCCCAGTCGGTGCCTTTGGAAGAATTAACAGAGGGTCCCCCATCGTGGAGGTGGAGGCGGCCCCCTATGTGGGCACGGGGCTTGGAGAGCAGGGTGCAGCTGATTTCGGCCCCCACCGGCTCCTTGGGCTGTGTTCACAGCACGTGCAATTGTTAGCGTTTCCCCGTGCTCGCTCCTGGAGTCGAGTGGAGTCAGCTCCTCCAAACCCAAAGACTCTCAGAGCAGCTCGCCTCTGGGCTCAGACAACCCGAATACCGGAAGGAGAGGGGAGTGGTCGCTGTGTGGGCCAACAAACAACAGCAGGAAAACGGAAGTCCAACCTGTCTAGCCTTTATCTCAGACACCACTTACGGTCATTTTCAACAGAAATATCATCCCTTCAAGAGTGTTAAGAAGACTCTAATGAGCATATCTCCTCAGGACCTAAACGGGGACATTCTGGCCTCGTTAAGAACTTGCCATTTAAACGTGTATCACTGACCAATGCACACAGAGAGCGTATCACAGAGGAACACAGATGACCGGGCCTGAATCGAGACATCCACCAAGCACTGTACCACATTATAGCATTATTTTCTAATTTATCAGAAGGCTCAAGGAATCTTCCTTTTTTCCCTATTGACACTTTTCTAAGCAGAACTCTGTTGACTTATGTTCTGAACAAGAGAGCATTTACAGGGAAGTGGATGTGGCTCAACTGATAGAGCATCCACCTGCCATATGGAGGGTCCAGGGTTCAAACCCAGGTGAGCTGGTCCACGGGCAGTGCTGCCACATGCAAGGAGTGCTGTGCCATGCAGGGGTGCCTCTGTGTAGGGGAGCCCTACGCACAAGGAGTGTGCCCCATAAGGAAGAGCTGCCCTGCATGAAAAAAAGCACAGCCCACCCAGGAGTGGCACCACACACATGGAGAGCTGATGCAGCAAGATGATGCAACAAAAAAAGAGAGATGCAGTTTCCCAGTGCTGCCAGATAATGCAAACAGACGCAGAAGAACACATAGCGAATGGACACATAGAGCAGACAATGGGGGGGGGGGGGGAGAAAAAGAAAAATAATAGTAAAAAAAGAAAAAGAGAGCATTTACAAAATATGTCTCAGTGAGAGAGGCAAGGAATGGGTTCAAATGGATTAATGACATAAAAGAAGCTCTTAATTAAAGATATTAATAAATATTGTCCAAAATATTGAGGATTTCCTCACAGCAGGGAGGGCTGGAAAAGAGAAAAAAATCTCTGGATTTTGCAACCAGGGTAGATGAGAGGAAGGAGAGATGAATGACTGTGTTTAAGAAATGGAGTGGGTGGAAGCTGTATCAGAGAGTGCGCTTGAGCGGAGAGGTTCTCAGACTTAGGTTTCAGAACCCCTGTGCCCTCTTAAAAATTACTGGGGACCCCAAAGGTTTTTGTTTATGTTGGTCAAATCTGTCTACCTATATACATCCATCCAATCACCCACCCATCCCTCCTTCCATCCACCCACCCACCCATCATCCATCCTTCCGTCCATCCACCCACCCATCCGTCCATCCACCCACCCATCCACCCATCCACCCATCCACCCATCCACCCATCCATCCATCCATCCTTCCATCCATCCATCCATCCATCCATCCATCCATCCATCCATCCATCCATCCATCCATCCCTGTCTATCTTCTGTCTGCCTCTACCCACCTATCAATCGATCACTTACCATCTCTCTATACTTTCCGTATTAAGAGTTAGAACTTTGAGAATGACCCTGGAAAGGGATGATGCGGAGGAGTGCCCAAGACTTTCTTCAAATTAATAAAATGAAAAAGGTTAATACTGAGAAATTTAAAACTATTTGTCTACTAATCACTAAAAATAATAAACATGTCAACATAAGTAACATTTTTATTAAAATATAACTCTTTTTCAAAACAAGAAAGCTGATGAGAAGAGTGGCTTGCTTTACATTTTTGCAGGTATCGCTGGAGAATTATTATGAAGAGCTTTGACCTTGTCGGTCCCTGAACGACTGAGCCAGAAGGCAGTGGGTCGGGGTACGTTCTGGGTGCAGGAGCCTGCGCAGAAGCGAGGCAGGGCTGGCGGGGCATTGTTGGATGTGGGGGTGCAGGGAAAGGTCCCCCCGCCTTTCCTCTCCATTGAACTCTTGTGCTGGGACTTGCTTTTTTTTTTATTTTATTGACTTTGTAATAATATTACATTAAAAATATATATGTGAGGTCCCATTCAACCCCACCCCCCCACCCCACCTCTCCCCCCCCCCCCCAGCAACACTCCCTCCCATCATCATGACACATCCATTGGATTTGGTAAGTACGTCTTTGGGCACCTCTGCACCTCATAGTCAATGGTCCACATCATGGCCCTTACTCTCCCCCATTCCATCCAGTGGGCCCTGTGAAGATATACAATGTCCGGTGATTGCCTCTGAAGCACCATCCAGGGCAGCTCCATGTCCCAAAGACGCCTCCACCTCTCATCTCTTCCTGCCTTTCCCCATACCCATCAGCCACCATGGGGGACTTGCTTTTGAGGTTATGCTGTTACCACACACCAGCATCTGTGTGAACAGGTAACCCTTGCTACTGCCTCAGCAAACACTTGACGCTGGCTTGCATTTTTTTTCTCACTCAGTTTTGGTATTTTAACTTCCGCATTCTCTCTTAGAAAGAGTCCATGTAGGTATATTTACCTGATGTGTCTCTCTTAAGACATTTTGGAATCATTTATAATTCTCTAAAAGCAACGTTATGCTGTCCTTTAATTTGAACATAACACCGCTTTCCTTGTAGAAGGAGCCGCACAAGCCTAAGTGGGAACAAAATTTATGCACTTCTTCAGTTTGACCACAAGGAGATGCTGTTTACCTTCTAATAACACAGAGCTGGCTCAAAGAACACCATTTGTTAAAAATGACCACAGTTCCTGTTGCATTATCATTAAATTTTGGGTTTTTTAAAATTAGGTTTGTTTCACAGAAGGTGTGTGTAGGGTTTTGCTTGTAGAAATTATTATTATTATTTTTTAATCAACGAGTTAACTCAAAATTCAGCATGTCAGAGCAATTATTTCCTTTTTTCCTGTCATTTTATTGCTAATCATTATGCTTCTAGAGATACTAACTCTTTTATAAAAGCATCTTTATATTATATGCCCGATGACTGTGAAATAGTTTGCTTTGAAGCACAGGGAAGTCATTATTTAGCAAACTGGGTTTAAAAGAGTGCCATTTTAGGAAAGCTATTTACACTCTAATTTGCAATTGTTTTTTTTTCTTTTTGTATAGTGTGAAATTAAAACACTTCTAAAATGTACTACGATTGTTTGAAAAAGTAATGGTTCTTTTTACGGTAAGGAAAAGAAATTGAACCTCTGTGCTGGAAAGTGCAGGAAAAAAATCAGCATCTTTTATAAATAGATTTTACTGCTGGTTTAGAAATTATCTTCTGTATTTTTTAGATGGTCGAAAAATACAGTCAGCTGTGATGTGCACTGCGCGTGCAGCACCTTCGCTGTGTCACTTTCTAGAGGGTCCTGGGACGTCGGGAGGCCAGGAGTCCAGAAAGGAAGCTCTAAGAAGTGGCAAAATGGGAAAACGAGGAAAAGCGAGCCTGTTTGTTTAACTGTGGGTCCGAGGACGGAGCTGGGCCACCCTGGGTTGGAGCCAGCGGGTCTGTGAGCGGCCAGACCTCCTGGGTGAAAGCCCCGTGGAGACGAGCTGACCAGAGGGGCAAGTGGACAGAGCAGACCTGCTGCAGGTGAGGGCAGAGCGGTTGACGGCAAGCGGGGCAGCGCTGGCCCCGGGCTCGGGCTTCCAGGCCCACCGGTGGCCCGTCTGGTGGCAGAGCGAAGTAGAGCCCGAGGTCCGAGCAGACCCCCCTCAGAGGTCTGCTGGGAAGCAGAGGGCTGGTGAGCATTGGTCCACTGAGCGCGCCGTCTCGGCTTGTTGAGTTCGACGGAAGCACCCACAGAGCAGAGGCAGGTGCCTCACAGCGGAGCTGCGGCCTGGGCTGGAGCGGGACTGGTTCTTCACCACAGGAGGGAGGAGGCGGTGGCTTGGAAAGGTAGGATTTCTTAAGGAGGAGAGAGAGAATATCCTCATTTAATAACAACCGTTTGCGCTTTGAATAAAAACCTAGCCCCTATAAAAACGCTTAAAATATGATTCTTGCCCAAACTGTCTGCATTTGTTAAAGCATCAAGCATACTGGGCCATTTCTTCTAAAGATTTACCTCATTCTTATCCCAAAACCTTTATTACATTTTCAGAATGGCACATACATGACTTCTCACAGCTTAAGCTCGTAGAGGAAGCTCTGTCACATTGTGGTGAGAAGCAGGGGCCTTGGAATCAAACAGCGGGATGCATGAGCTGGTGTCATGGCACGTTTAGCTGAATCCTCACGATGCCCCGTGCTGGCTCCTCTTATCCTGATGTCGCAGTGGACCTAAGTTTGAGAGGCTTCTGGAGGTGAAGGGTTAGCAGGTGGCACAGTTAGGCTCTGAACGCACCTCACTCTGGGGCCTCTCTGCCACACTGCGACAGCACTTCTGAGTCCTCGAGAACATTATCGTGCTCCTTGTGAAACCTCCCCTGTACCTGGGTAGCAGCTTTATTATACTAACCTGGAAACAGGGCGCCCTGTTGCGGACAGGAAATTCCTGGAAAGCCTCGGGGTTCACAGTGAGCGAGCAAACGGTTCTGTGGTCTTGTCCTCCAGGAAACAGCGTTGGAAGGTTCACCGGGTACAGGCTCTGAAACAGGCAGAGAGAAGCTCTTGGCCTCTGGAGGATGGAAGGCCACAGCTTCCCTTCCACTCTTCTCCAAGCACTGCTGAGGCTGCTGGCATTTCCCTCCTCCTGGTGAAGATCTATGGGCAGGCAGGAGCTGCAGGTGGCCCAAGGCTGTTCCTTTTGGGAGAAGATGGATTGTTTCTCTCGTTGGCAGGACCTCCTCTTGCTGGGACAGACAGAGGTGTGTGCCTTTGGCACTCTCTTCTACCAAATACAGATAAAAAATGTCACCCAGGACAACTCCAAGTCCCGAAAACGAGCCCCAGCACACCTCTTCTTCCTTCTCCCTGTCCTCAGCAGCTACCGGGGCCACTTTCTCCACATTAATGCTACAATTTCTTCCATTACTAATCCCGATAGTTCCATAGTAGAATATCAGTAAGTTCACTCTAGACCATACTCTAATCCTCCATCCTGTGGACCCTGGGATGGTGATGTCTTCTCTACCTCTAGATCAAGAGGGGGGCTTAGATCCCACGTGGCTGATGGATGCAATTCTCCTGCTTGGGACTTGGAGTTTTCCTGAATGATATTGCAGGGACAGATGCTGGATATTGTATGTCCTGCCATACCCCACTGAATGGACTGGGTGAGAGTGTAAACTACAATGTAAACTATAATCCATGTGGTGCAGCAGTGCTCCAAGATGTATTCACCAAATGTAATGAAAGAGTTTGTTGATGTGGAAATAGTGGCATGCGGAGTGGGATATGTGGGAACCTCATATTTTTTAGCGTAACATTTTTGTGTGATCTATTTTTCTTAAAAAAAAAAACAAACAATAAAAATGCTAAAAAAATAAATAAATACAAACTAAAGCTCAAGCCAGATCTCCTGTGCCATCGAGGCCACTCTCTGGCTCGTGGCTTGCTCTGCCTTCCTCACTTAGGTGTTCCAGCACTTTCTCCCTTGGGTGTGGCCAGATCCAAGGTTTGGATTTGGTGTTGGGGAGAAGCAGGCGGGAGGGGTCGCTGGTGTGCTTTGGCGTCAGACCAATTAGTCACAGAGTTCTTCTGACTTCAAGCCCAGCCCAGGAGAGCCCCGTCTGGGTTTGGGACAGTTCTCCTATTGGTAGCAAAGCGTTACTTTGTTTTCTGTGTGTGCATCTTTCTTGGGGACGTGATGGGGAGATTTGTTCCCTGTTTAAATGCTATCTTAATCGCCTCTATTATTAGACACATTATTCCCCTGGTGGAATTCAAATCTAAAAGGAGACTCAGGACTCAAGGACGAGCGAATGCCATTACGAGGTCGATCCTTCGGCCTCTTAGGGACGTGGACTCGCCCCCGCATTCTTCATCAAGCCGTGGGCATCTGGAGTGGCCGCTTGGAATGAGGCGGAAGGACTAGAACCAGTGAACCAGCCCTCCCCCTCGAGGGCTGCTGGGAGGGGGCTCCCCTCTCCCACTGCCAGACATCCCCCTCCCGGGAGGCGGTGGGCTGGGAGGTTGCCCCTGCTCAGGGGGGGCCTGCTTTGTGCCCGGCTCTGTCCATTGCTGGACACAGTAAGTCATCTTGGTACCTTCACCCTCGGCTCCCGCCGTGCTGGGATGGGCGTGTCCTTAGCCCATGACCAGAGATGTGACCCAGCGGAGGATGAGAGGTCATCACAGCCAGGAGCAGGGGCTGCAGAGCCCCGGAGTGCCCGGCCGCCTGGCCTCTCACTGCCCTAGGGTCAGGTCTTGGTTTCTTGAAGGTCATCGGCTTCAGGAATCACTCTCCAGGCGGCAAGCTTCCCAGGAGGAGCTGCCACTTTACACTTCGTGGCTCAAAGTGGAAGTTTGGAGCTTGAGAGGGGGATGGGGAGGGTTTTGTTGATCAACAGACCAGCTCAGATTTTGTCCTGCTGGCTCTTGCACGTTTGTTGTCACATCTTTGAACCTCTCCTTTTTGTAATAAGTGAAAGAAAGTCTCAGTGAAATGTCAGAAGATTGAAAAAAAAAGGAGATAATATAAAAACTGGTCTCACCTGAATCTCTGGACTGTCCATGTGACAGCCAGGCCCTGAGCCTCAGCAGACTTGCAACTCCTACTCTCTGGTTTATTGGATTTACCCCGGACAGTGAACAGGGAGGTGAAGAAGGTCAACCACCACACCAGGGAGCCAAGAGTGCCTACAACTGCAAGCAGGAGAATTGCATCCAGCATCCATGTGGAATCTAAGCCCCCTCTCGATACAGAGGTGGAGTGGACATCACCATCCCAGGGTCCACAGGATGGAGGAATAGAGTATGGACTAGAGTGGACTTACTAATATTCTATTATGGAAATATTGTGATTAGTAATGAAAGAAATTGTAGCACTGATGTGGAGAAAGTGGCCACGGTAGCTGCTGAGGGTAGGGAGAGGGAAGAAGAGATGTGATGTGGGGGCATTTTCAGGACTTGGAGTTGTCCTGGGTGGTACTGCAGGGACAGATGCTGGACATTGTATGTCCTGCCATGGCCCACTGGGTGGACCGGGGGAGAGTGTAAACTACAATGTAAACTATTATCCATGTGGTGCAGCAGTGCTCCAAAATGTATTCACCAAATGCAATGAATGTGCCACGATGATGAAAGAGGTTGTTGATGTGGGAGGAGTGGGGTGAGGGGGGTGGGGGGCATATGGGGACCTCTTATATTTTTTGAATGTAACATTAAAAAAAAAAACAAAGAGGGGAAAAAAAATAAAAAGCTAGACCAGGGGTTCTTAAAAAAAAAAACCAAAAACTGGTCTCAGATCCCTTGCTTTGGTCTCAAGGTTTTGTTCAACCCAAACAGGCCTTGGCATGGAAAAGCAGAAATGATTTGGTAATCTTTGGCAAATTCCTCAGTGTCCATTGTTCACTAAATTGTGAGTAGAAATTCGTTTAAGTTTCACTAGATCAGTTAGTTTGTGTAGTCCAAAGGGAATAAGACACAGGACTGTTGGGGTTCAACAGGGACAAAGACGGGGACGAGTGTGAGGACAGTGAGCCTGGCAGGCCACCCGACAGGGTCAGGGCAGGGGAAGGGGGGCCTGGAGGCCGGGGAACTCGCCATCTTTGGGTTGACCAAAGATGACAAAAGTCACCTCGGCTTCAGGGCTGCCCACGCTGCTCAAGCTCACCAGGGCTCTGAGGAGACGGGCCTGAGGAGATGGGGCCTGAAGAGCACGGGGCCTGAGGAGATGGGGCCTGAGGATGGGGCCTGAGGATGGGGCCTGAGGAGCACAGGGCCTGAGGAGATGGGGCCTGAGGATGGGCCTGAGGATGGGCCTGAGGAGACGGGCCTGAGGATGGGGCCTGAGGAGCACGGGGCCTGAGGAGATGGGGCCTGAGGATGGGCCTGAGGATGGGGCCTGAGGAGCACAGGGCCTGAGGAGACGGGCCTGAGGATGGGGCCTGAGGAGCACGGGGCCTGGGGAGATGGGGCCTGAGGATGGGGCCTGAGGAGCACGGGGCCTGAGGAGATGGGGCCTGAGGATGGGCCTGAGGATGGGGCCTGAGGAGATGGGGCCTGAGGAGACGGGCCTGAGCACGGGGCCTGAGGAGCACAGGGCCTGAGGAGATAGGGCCTGGGCATGGGTCCTGAGCATGGAGCCTGAGGATGGGGCCTGAGGAGCATGGGGTCTAAGGAGCACAGGCCTGAGGAGCATGGAGCCTGAGGATGGGGCCTGAAGAGCATGGGGCCTGAGGAGCACGGGGCCTGGGGAGACAGGGCCTGGGCATGGGGCCTGAGCACGGGGCCTGTGGATGGGGCCTGAGGAGCGCAGGCCTGAGGAGCATGGGCTTGAGGAGCACGGGCCTGAGGAGCACGGGGCCTGAAGAGACGGGCCTGAGGAGACGGGCCTGAGAACGACAGGGCCTGAGGAGCAGGGGCCTGAGAAGCAGGGGCCTGAGGAGCATGGGGCTGAGGAGCACGGGGCCTGAGGATGGGGCCTGAGGAGCATGCAGCCTGAGAACAGGGCCTGAGGGGCACAGGGCCTGAGGAGCACGGGGCCTGAGCATGGGGCCTGAGGAGCATGCGGCCTGAGGAGATGGGCCTGAGGAGACAGACCTGAGAATGACAGGGCCTGGGGAGCATGGGGCCTGAGGAGCATGGGCCTGAGGAGATGGGCCTGAGCAAGGGGCCTGAGGAGCATGGGGCCTGAGCATGGGGCCTGAGAAAACGGCGCCTGAGGAGATGGGCCTGAGGGGCACGGGGCCTGAGGAGACAGGGCCTGAGGAACATGGGGCCTGGGCACGGGGTGCTGAGCCCCCTTCTCCCATCAGTCCCTTGGCTGGTGGCCGTGCACGTGGGTGACTGGCCGAGCTTTCCTGATCCACACCAGAGGACTTGCCCTAGAAGTGGTGTGGAAGCTCCGGCGGAGACGACGTGTGCCACGTCCTGGCCCTGCGGCCGCAGGGGAAGCGCCTGCTGCCCACCAGCTGCTTACTGGTACTCTCCGCACGTCCCGGCCTGCACTGCTGCTGGCCCCGGTTATGCTGCCCCGAGTCGGCGCAGCCCGCATCAGGGCGGGAGCGGCTCTGCGGCCCCTCAGGCCTGGGCCGGGCTGGCACGCCCGCGACCTGGAGGGCGGCGGCTGTTCTTCTGTCGTGAGGCAGGACATGTTGATCGCTTCCCCAGACACAGGAGACGGCAGGGCTTGGAAAAGAATCCCTGGCAGGAAGTTCATTTTCTTTACTGCCACCTCCCCCGCCTTAAAACTAAAAGCTTTTTACGTAAATCGCGCCTGCTCTCTCATGGGAGTGGGGGATCCTTTTTCAGAGATTTTCCCAGCTGGGGTTTGGTGCCAGGGACTGCAGAGTTTTCCTAGCTCATTGGAATCTGAAGAGCCTTTCTAATTGAGCCTTCTTGTCTCCCCCCATCCCAGGGCTTCTGTTTTTTTGTCATTGGTGTGTTCTCCCCCAAATCTCAGATTCCTGAAAGTGAAATCTTCTCGATAAGAACTTCATCATCTTTCACTTAATTAGAACATCTTTCCCCTATTGTGCGGGCTTTAATTCCATCTCTTCATTACTTCTACTTGAGTTTCTTCTAATTATTTGACTGAAGTCTATTTCACTCTTGCAAACGACCAGATTAAATGGAACCCTTGCTTTGTGTCTAGGCATTTTTTGGGGTAACAAACTATTTTTGGGGTGCTGGTCTTCTGATTTGCTCTTTGCTAATGAATAAAAACATTACTCAGAGTATTCTTATTTCCAAGATTTAAAAATAAAAAAACTGACATTGTATCTAATTCACTCTCCATTTCTGGTGGAAGTAATAAGTCAGGAGCCTTGTGACCAAAAATTGGCAGTGTGACTAATCTGCTCTGTGACCTTGAGCAGACCAGTTCATTTTTCCTGTTTCTTCATATGTAAAATGTGAATTACATTGTCTGTCCCACTTAACTCACAGGGCCACTGTATGAGCTCATGTACAACAAAGTGTATTGAAAGTCTACATTGATCTCCATGCTTGGGTGTAATAATATTACTGCATGGTTTGGAAGCCTCTTCACTCCTGAGACGGTAGAGAGAGGGTAGCTGTTTTTTCGTAAAAGACATCCCTCTATGGGATCCCATCCTTTCTGTTTCTGGTTTTTCCAGGAGTCTATTCATTCTGTTCCTAGCTCTTACCTGCATCTCCAATCTCTCCCCTTCTTTATGCTTTCCATCAACGTTTAAAATGGAATCTTTAAAAAAAATACGCTTTTTAATTTTTTTTGGAAAGTTACTTAGATTACATAAAAAATATAGGGGATTCCTATATGCTCCTCTCCCCCCCCTCACATTTCCCCACATCAACAACATCCTTTATTACTGTGGTACATTTATTACAATTGATGGACACATTTTGGAGTATTGCCACTAAGCTGGATTATAGTTTACATTGCAGTTAACAGTTTATACTCTTTCCCACACATTTTTGTAAGTTATTACAAGATATATAATTGCTTGTATCTGCCATTGCAATGTTATTTAGGACAGTTCTTAAATCCCAAAAATACCCCCAAGTTACACCTATTTTTCCCTTTCCCTCCCCTCAGAACGTCCAGTGGCCACTGCCTCCACGCCAATGATTAAAGCTCTTCCATGGCTAGAATAGTAAGTCTGTAGTAGAATCCCAGTAAGTCACTCTAGTCCATTGTTCATTCACAATCCTAAGGATTCAGGGATGGTAAGGTCCACTCGACTTCTAATTGAGAGGGGGCATTTGTCCTGGGGCGGATGGATAGGACCAACTTGCTTGTGGTTATAAACTCTCTCTGCTCCTTGGGATGGTCATTGTCCATCATCGTCTCCTTGTTAGTTGTCTTGGGTGATTCCAATGAACTGGAGAGTAGAAGCTGTAAATATGTTGAGATTCAGGGTCCAACTAGTACATGGACAGCCCAAAGATTATAATGGATTTTATTCTCATCCATTCTGTCTTTCATTCTCATAAGGTCTGTTACTTTTCTTTTTTTTTTTTTTTTTATTCTTTAGATATTATTTATTTATTTATTTTTTTAATTCTTTAGATATTATTTATTTATTTATTTATTTTTTTTATAATTTTTTTTATTTTTTATTGACTTTGTAATAATATTACATTAAAAATATATATGTGAGGTCCCATTCAACCCCACCCCCCCACCCCCCCTCTCCGCCCCCCCAACAACACTCGTTCCCATCATCATGACACATCCATTGGATTTGGTAAGTACATCTTTGGGCATCTCTGCACCTCATATACATTGGTTCACATCATGGCCCTGTTACTTTTCTTTGAAAGCTTTCAAATTGCTCTTTATGTTCACCCAGTGTCTTCTTAATATCCTTAATCTCTTTTGTCATGTTTTCTTTCAGATCTTTAAATTGATTAGGAGAATTGTGTGATCATCATTGATTAATTGTCTTAAATCCTGTATCTCATCAAGATATTTGGTTTGAGGAAGCCAACTTGGCCCAGTGGTTAGGGCATCCACCTACCACATGGGAGGTCCATGGTTCAAACCCTGGGCCTCCTTGACTCGTGGTGAGCTGGCCCACGTGCAGTGCTGATGCACACAAGGAGTGCCCTGCCATGCAGGGGTGTCCCCTACTAGGGGAGCCCCATGCGCAAGGAGTGCTCCCTGTAAGGAGAGCTGCCCAGCGTGAAAAGAAAGTGCAACCTGCCCAGGAATGGTGCCACACACACGGAGAGCTGACACAACAAGATGATGCAACAAAAAGAGACACAGATTCCCATGCTGCTGACAACAACAGAAGTGGACAAAGAAGAACACGCAGCAGATAGACACAGAAAACAGACAACTGGGGTGGGAGGGGAAGGGGAGAGAAATATAAAAAAAATAAATAAAAATCTTAAAAAAAAAGGAAGCACTATTAAAAAAAGATATTTGGTTTGTTCCTTTGGTTGGGTCATCTCTTCGTATTTTCTAGTATGGCTTGTAATTTTTTAATGTCTAGGCATCTGAATATATTGGTGATTTTACTCTGATGACCAATTTCCCTCTCTTGCCTATTGTTATTATTTTTTCACACCTCTTTTTTGATATTTGTTCAACCTATCCTAAGTCTTTAAAATTGTCCTGCTTAAGTTATCAAAATCATGCCAGGGACTCACTACTGGGGCCCTTATTTTCTCCCAGAAGTTAGAACAGAGAGACCCAGTTGCAGTTTTTGTCTATGCAATTTCCAGACCAGCCAGCAGATGGTGCTCATTGGCGCACCTTTCCAGGGAGGTGTATCTCTCTGTTTTCTTGTTTTCATCTGGCCAGAGCCGAGATTCAAACTGGGCTCCACTGGCCAAGTTTACTGAAGAAAAGCCCCCTGACTCCCCCTCCCTCTTCCCTCCTAACAGCTGACTGGAAGGAGGACATCTCCTCCCCTGTGCCCTCTTAGTCAGCTGCAAAGCGGCATATTTGCTCACGGGGGTGGATATGCCAGGGGTGGTGGTGGGGAGCCCTTCCCAGCGGCCGGGAGGTTTAGAAACTCATGTTTGTTGTTTTGGGCTCTTCGTCTCTCTGCCTCTCACCCTCCTGGTCTGCTGACCCCCAAAGCAGGTTCCTCAGGCAGCTTTTGGCTCTTTCTACATTGTTTTTGTAGAGAGCAGAGCCCTGTCTGCCTAATCCGATGCCATCTTCCCACAGCCCTCCACATTCTCTACAGAGCAGTCGGAGTGATCCTTTACAGATTTTGAATAGATCCTGTCTCTTTGGTTAAAAATCTCTAGTGCTTTCCCACCCACAAGGTAATTCTGTTGGACTGCAAGCTCTGTGTACACAAGGGTATTTCTATTTATCAGGAAGCCGTCGCACCTGAAGTGCACGTCACACGTTGACGCCGTCCTCGTCTGCCTTTCCAGCCTCACCTCACGCCCTGGCGTCCCTGTGTCTCAGTCACACTGCTCTTTCCTCAGGTCCTTGGGCTGGCTGGGCCGCGGTGCTCTCCCCCAACCTTCTAGCATTCTCCTATGTCCTCGCTACCCGGAGCGTGGATGTCCCTGGAAGCTTGTTGGAAATGCAGACTCCCAGGCCCACCCAGGCCCCACCCCGGCTGGGGAATGGGAGCCTGACTGTGCACAGTGCAGCTCAGGCTGCTGCAGACGTTAGCCTAAGCCTGAGTTCTTTTTTTTTTTTAAAGATTTTTAAAAATTTATTTCTCTCCCTTCCCCCTCACTGTGTGCTCTCTGTCCATTCGCTGTGTGTTCTTCTATGTCTGCTTGTATTCTTGTCAGCGGCACCAGGAATCCGTAGCTCTCTTTGTTGCATCATCTTGCTGCGTCAGCTCTCTGTGTGTGCAGCGCCATTCCTGGGCAGGCCGCACTCTCTTTCGCGCTGGGCGGCTCTCCTTATGGGTGTACTCCTTGCGTATGGGGCTCCCCTATGCGGGGGACACCCCTGCGTGGCAGGGCACTCCTTGCGTGCATCAGCACTGCGCATGGGCCAGCTCCACACGGGTCAAGGAGGCCCGGGGTTTGAACCGCGGACCTCCCATGTGGTAGAAGGACGCTCTAACCACTGGGCCAAGTCTGCTTCCCCTAATTGTGAGTTCTTGAGAGACGCTCTCCCCAACTGGCCAACGCGTGGAACTGCACTAGCATGTTCTCGTGACACCTGGAAGGAGAAGGGGGTGAACCACAGGGAGGCAGGTGTGGGTCGTCCCCCAGTCAGAAGCTGCTGGCTTCAGGATTTCACGCCAGGCTGACCCCATCATGAGCTTTGGATTGTGTAAAGGCGTGTACACAATCTGAAGAGTTTGGTTTGAGCCAGTTGAAAAATATGAAAAATTTTCTTTGCTTTAAAAATATATTTGAGTTCATTCTGACAGTCACTTTATATAGCGGGTTAGTTTTGATTTGCCACATTATGACGCTGCAGGATAAACGCATAGCAGGGAGCCGTGATTGATTTGAGTTTTCCGATATTCATTGAGCCGTGGTTTTCGTGTGCATTGTGGAAAGTTCGGAAGGAACGCCTACTCTTTAATGTAATTTGATTCCAGCCTTGTTGCAAGTCAATGGCTTTGCGTTTTGCTGAAAACGCTTTGGACCTTGCACAGTGGATTGACTGGCTGTGGTTTCTGGAGTCTTCTGTGGATTCTGTTAGAAGTTCAATAATGACCTTTCTGGAGACCTCCAGCCCTTCCCCAGGGACACACGATGCGTGTTCAGTGGATAAAGTAAGCCAGGATCCTGACTGTGTAATGACAGAAAACACTCTAGTTAAAAATAAACACCTTTTTGCTTATCTCTGAAAGCACGTCCGTTGCCTCTATTGCTCGGTATTTCAGGATTTCATGGTTACCAAAATATTCTATTAATTCACCTGGAAAACCTGTTGGAGTTATTCAACAAATTATAAGTGCTGGCAGAGCTATAGTTGTAAAGTGTGACCCCACTCGTTCCTGGAGTGTTACAGCTTCTTGTTTGTTTAATATCAGAGCTGATGAATAGTTCATCCGAGAGGAACGCTGGTTGCAGGTGGCGCTGGTGTCTGACGTCTGTCGCACGATTTCTAGGCAAAGCCGAACAGGTGAAGACCAGCCCTAGGTCCCGTCTGCACGCTGTAAAATTTCATGGAGTTTCTGAGGAAAGGAGGGAGGAAGTTCAACAGAATTCCAGGGAATGAGAAGGGGCCAACCTTTGTGGGTCACCTCCTACGGGGCCCCATTTAATCATCACAGCCTGTCACCGTAGGTTTTATGTGTTCCATTTTACCTGGATGAAAGTGTGAGCCTCATACCCCATGCCTTCGCCCTGGTTAGATGTTGGCCTCGCTGGGGTGGCATTGACAAGACACGGCTTGGACTCGGCCATCAGAGCTGCTGGCACGATGGGCCTGGGGTGGGCCTGGGTCCCTGGGCCTCCGGGCTGCCCTTGCCAGAGCCGCAAGGTCCCTTTTGGCTTCCTACTTGAGCCGGAGCCCTTCTGAAGAGCCCCAGATGCCAGCTCTACTTCCTCTCTTCTTCTCACTTCAACCCGCTGCCCCCAACCCCAGCGAGGCATTAGGAGAACATCAAGAAGACCAAGCTTATGGAAGCAGACTTGGCCCAGTGGTTAGAGCATCTGCCTACCACATGGGAGGTCCCTGGTTCAAACCCCGGGCCTCCTTGACCCGTGTGGAGCTTGCCCACATGCAGTACTGATGCGCGCAAGGAGTGCCCTGCCAGGCAGGGGTGTCCCCACATAGGGGAGCCCCACGCGCAAGGACTGTGCCCCGTAAGAAGAGCCGCCCAGCGCAAAGAAAGCACAGCCTGCCCAGGTGTGATGCTGCACACACGGAGAGCTGATACAGCAAGATGACGCAACAAAGAGAGATACGGATTCCTGGTGCCGCTGACAAGAATGTAAGCGGACACAGAAGAACACACAGCGAATGGACACAGAGAGCAGACAAGTGGGGGTGGGGGTGGGGGAAGGGAAGAGAAATTTAAAAAAAAAACCAAAACCCCAAAAAACCCCAGAAGACCTCTTGGCGTGCAGCTCAGGGCCCTGAGGTGGTAAAGGAATTCCTTCTCCACCCCCTACTGCTCTGCTTTCCCCGGCCCCCACACCAGCTCCCCTGGGGCCCTGGATCCTGAGCTGTCCTCGCATCTAAATCTCTCCCTTCTACCCCCTTGAAGGAAGGAGCACGGTCTATGGGATGGGGTGCTGGCCAGGATTAAGCCACGTGAGCTCAGGAACCCTGATGAGCTCCACACTACCTCCTGACACCAGCGCAGATTGTGGGGTGCCTTTCACTGGACAAGAAAAGTCACTGTTTTTCACATGTGCCGGCTTGATCGCTCTTTCCTAGGTCAAAACCCATCTGCGCCAACACTGCATTTGTAGATGCATCTTACCTCCCTTTTGTATAAAATACAGGGGTGGCCTGAACAGTTGTTGGGTTTCCTTACAGCTCTGACATTGTACCTCTGTGGCGGAGCTCCTTTCTCCGTCCGGTGCTTCCCAAGTCTAGCCTCTTTGGGCTGGCTCCTCCTTTCCGATACACCTGCTTTTTTTGTCTGATTGATCCAATGTATATTTCTAATACTTTTACCCAGACAACTCAAACTTCTATCCCTTACCTCCCGCTATGAAGCTGGCTCAGGTAACGGTTCTGTCGGAAAAGTAGACAAGACTGAATGGAGTTAAACTGTATGTTATATTTATTTGGTGGCAACAATTCTGATAAGGCAGCAAAATTGCTTCTTTTTAAATCATCATTAAATCCCCAGCAGAGCAGTTCAAAACAACTTAAGTCCTAGAATCTTGTATCTGTCAACCCTGGGTGTTTTCTCGCTGATTTTTATTGAGGCTTTATGTATTTTGCCCCTAGCTGATTCCCAAACTGCTTGGGAATCCCAAACTGCTTTGCCCAGACGGAGGGTGGTGTGGAAAGCCAGGGATTGCCAAACGGGGAGCATCTCAGGGGAGCGGACAGTTCAATACCCAGGAACTTTGTGACTTTGTTACACTGCTGGGTGGGATGGTGGGGATATTTGCGCCGTGGAAATCAGCAGTGCCCCAAGCCCCTGTGCTTTGGTTTGCCAGAGCTGCTATGACACGTCCCACACACTAGCTGGGCAGCACAGCAGGAATTTATTGTTTCATGGTTTCAGAGGCTGACAGCCCAAGCTCTGGGGGTTGGTGGACCGCGCTTGCTCCCCAGGTCTGCAGCGCTCGGGCTCGGGCTGGCAGCAGCCTGGGGCCCCTGGGCTGGCAGCCGCCTCCCGCCACAGGCTGTCCCTCTCCTGCCGACTGCATGCGTGCTTTCCCCGACTCCTGGCTTCTCCTCTGATGGCACCCCAACTTCCTCAAGGCCTCCAGTCCTGTGTCTTCAGGCCCCCTCGTTCAGTTTGGCCTCACCTGAGTCTGATTTTATGAGCTCCTAGGCCCCTGCGGGGGTGCAGATCAAGATCAAGAACATGCTTCTTGGGAGGTGGACTTGGCCCAGTGGTTAGGATGTCCGTCCACCACATTGGAGGTCCGTGGTTCAAACACCGGGCCTCCTTGACCCGTGTGGAGCTGGCCCATGCACAGTGCTGATGCGCTCAAGGAGTGCCCTGCCACGCAGGGGTGTCCCTACGTAGGGGAGTCCCACGCACAAGGAGCGCACCCATAAGGAGAGCCGCCCAGCGCGAAAGAAGGTACAGGTTGCCCAGGAATAGCGCCACCCACATGGAGAGCTGACGCAGCAAGATGAGGCAACAAAAAAAGGGGCACAAGATTCCCGTGCCACTGACAACAACAGAAGTGGACAAAAGAAGAACATGCAGCAAATGGACACAGAGAACAGACAACTGGGGCGGGGGGGAAGGGGAGAGAAATAAATAAAATAAATCTTAAAAAAAAAAAAGTACCTGCTTCTTGTGAGAGCACACAAAGCAGGCTACCACCCTGGGTGCCCGTCCCCCCACAGCCAGTCCACCGGCACACCGCTTTTATGCCTTTCAAGGTCCAGAATTCCCGTAAAGGGTCGCAGACCCTCCTGTAGCTGCCCATCTCACTCAGAAGAACAGCCGTCGTCCCTGCAATGGTCAACCAGGCCCTAAATCAGCGGTCACCCCTCCACGCCCCGTTCTTCCAGGTCCCCCGCTAGTCTGCTCCCCGCGTTTCCTAGGTGTAGTGCTGGTGCCCTTACCTCAAATACCTTCTCAGCGAGATCGTCTGTGATAATTTCCTATTGCTGCTGTAACACATTCCTGCAAGTGTGGTCATTTCAAAGAGCTCACGCCCTCTCTGGGGGACATCTGTTGCCTTCTGCTTCCAGGTGCTGCCCACGTGCCCTGGCGCTTGGTGCCTCCAGCCAGCGGCTCCAGCCTGGGCCGTTGCACCTCTTTCTTGGCCTCTTTTCCTGATGACAAGCCTTGGGTCCGCCAAAGGGGATACTCTCCCCACCTGCAGCTCCTCAACTTGGCCTCACCTGCAAAGCCCCGTTGCCTTCTGAGCGTGTGGCCCTCTTTGGGGACAGCATTATTCTGCCACCCCCCTCTCCCTTCACCCACTATTTAACTGTGCACCCCCTCCTGGCATTCCTCACTGCCCTTCCCCGTTGGTCTTTCTCTGTACCCCTTATCACCTTCTGACACGGGAGCTGTTCTACACATTTGTTTTGTCAATGGCCTCCCTTCCCCTGCTGGAACGTGATCTGCATCAGAGTGAATAAGTCAAGGCAGAAATATTTATGTCATTATTTTCACTGCCTCATCTTAGTAAACGGGCATAGTAAGTGTATGCTTATGAATGTGAGTGAATTCGGTAGAGAGGGTTTGTAAAGAAAATGACAGGTTCTGGAGGGTTCTCCAGTGACTGGAAAGGGCCTGCAGAGGAAGCAGAGGTGCTCCAGGGATGGCTCAGGGCAGAACGGCGCTGTCCACATTAATGGATTTGCCCAAATTCTTCTTTTACTTCTTCCCTCCCATCTTTACTTTTGCTCTTCCTTTGGAATATACTCAAAGTTTTTGTTTAGGTTCTGACTCTAAATTATAAATTCCTTAAGGAAAGAAACCTTTCCCCTGACATTTCTATAACTCTTCCACTCTGTCTTACACAGTGCTAGATACTTACTATGTGGTCATCAAACACTTTTTTTCTGATTTCTTAAATTTCTTGGAATTCAGTCTAAAGGGAGACAGGAACCAATGCTTTCAATATTCTGTGTTTTTTTTTTTTTTTTTTTTCCTGAAAGGGGGAGAAGGGCCTTTGGAGCCTCAAAGCTATTCACTGATACAACTTTTTCTATTAACTCTGGGCAATAGTGAGCAGTTGTTACCAGGGACAATTTTTACTTTAAATTTCACAATTTGTTTATGTGTTGGCCGAAGGATCTATTTTACATAGATCTGTACCTAAAAATGTCAAGACACTTTTCTTGATAATATTTCATAATTATGGAGAAAATGGAATTCTTATTAGGATTCTCAATTTCATGTTGAGAATAGAGGCTTTGATACTTGTCCTGCTTGAACCTGGCATCATGGTTTAAAGGCAGTGCTCCTACTATCTACCCACAGTTAGAAAACACACCTAAGCATCTACGCCACACGCTCATGGGGCATTTCTAAGAGTTATACTTACTTATTCCAGAGCAAAATTAATAATAGTAAGTGGAATATCTTCTGTTGATATCTCAGATATGAGAAGAACTCTCCTTAGGAAAGCAATAGTGTGTTAGGAGAACATTGGGCGCGCTAGTTCCTTTGCCTTCAAGGCACGGCAAACAACTTGAATCAATCCAGTAACCTTATCAAGTGCAAGCAAACAGTAAAAGGAAAGCCATTTATCTGAGAAAGCAGGTTGAAAATGTCCCTGGTACACTTTGAAGGCAGCTCACTTAACCCTGCCAAAGCTTTGCTTCACCAGAGCAGGATGTGAAATTTTCATTGTCCCAGTAATCAAGGTCTTTAGAGTTTCACGGTGTTTTCTCTCTAATATAGTCTAACATGTTGAGCATTGCTGACATTCTGCTTATAGTTGCCAAGGATAAAATAAAAACTTGCTTTGAATAATATTTTAAAAACATGGAAAGAAATAGCTTTGCCACAGGCACTGAGGCTCAATTAGTTCTCTATGCAAAGTCCCTTATGGTGTGTGTGGGTACAAACCATCAACTGTGATTTTCGTTAACAGAAACAGTTATCTTTTTGGATGTATGGAAGAAAGGAAGGAAAACCCCCAAATTATCTGTTCTTGCCACTGTGTGTAAGGCTCAGTGTTCTGTTTTGTTCTGCTTTAGAGCCTTTCCTTACTTGGTCTCCAGTGTATAGAGAGGAAGCTTCAACAAGCCCAAAGTAGCAATCCTGGGAATTTACCAACATGTTCCCATGACACCATCTAAATGCTCAAAAAGCATTTAGAGAATTCTGGTTTTGGAGCTGCCTTCAGAGCAAGTGGTAAGTTTGCTCTTCTATGAAGAAGTCAGTCTCACTGGCTTACAGCCTCCATTTGGGGTCACAGGAGTGGAACTACCATAGACCTTGGGGTCTCACAGCTGTTATGATTCTGGTTTCTGCCCTCAGTAGAAGTTACTTAATCTAGCGGAGTCTCAGTTTTCTGGGTATAATGACACATAACTTAGAGGGTTATTGTGTGGATTAAATTGTGTGGATTAATTAAATACCTATAATCTAGTCTAGCATTGTCTTCTCTCCTACCTCCCCTCCTCCTGCATGAGATTTCCTGTCTGGTGCATCTGGTTATGTCTGATGTCCAGCTTCTGAGAGATTAGAAATGCAATCATGCTAGAAAATGAGGAGCTAGACTTGAGTGTGAGGGGACCTGGGAATGATGCCCATGATGCTGGAGGCACCTGCACAGCCTAGGAGAAAGGCGAGGAGATGCTGTGAATGGCCACCTGGGCAGTGCCTGGGCCTCTGGTCAAGGCACTGTCAGTGCGAGGTATCTGGGGCCCGAGGTGGGGGCAGCTAAGAGATGGATGCCAGAGTTCGCCTTGTCAGGAGGCTGTTAATTCCTGCTTCCTGCAAGCCCAGGTAACCCCTTCCATCCCAGTCAAATTCATGGGCAATTAAAGCTCCTGCCACATTTCTGGCCAGGTCTTTTAACTGCCTTCTCTCCTCCACAAGGGTTTCTTTGGGCAAATGGGAAAGTCTGAGTGCCCTGGGGCAGTGAGGACTTGCCCTGTGTCCTTCCTTTCTACTCTGCTGCAGGCTGCCAAGGTCAGGACATAGCCTGTTTATAGCACGTCGGCGATAGCCTCTCTGAATTCCAAATAAACAAACCATTACTCAGTCGGAGTTCCCATTTACTTCATTTGTTCACGGGTTCATTCATCCATTCATTTATCCGAGGAAAGGTTGGCATGGAAGGGAGAAGGGACCATTCCTTAGCCTCTGGAGGGAAAGAAGAAAGAATTCACAGAATTATAGGCTTGGCTTTGCATGACTTTAGACAGTTTTTAAAATAAATAAAATCAAATAAAATAGTAAAAAAATAAAATAAAACAAAATGGTAAAGTAAAATAAAAATAAAATAGTAAGGAAAAAAAAAAAAATCCTGGAAGGGCCAAGACCTGCTTTCACTACATTATATGAAACAACCAGAAAGTCAGTTCCAAAAGAACTTACCAAATGTCTTGAGAAGTGCTTAGCCATGTTGGGATATCTGTATCATATCAAGGTTTTAAAGGGTTCAGCTGACATTTATGCAGGTCTGCTGTCTGGTGCAGGACAATTGTAGTGGAGGCACAAGAACGACTTGGAGCCAGGTAGGAAGTCCCCAGGCTCTGGGCTGGAGGGAGGAGGGCAAGTGTCGGGGCTGAGCAGGGCCTGTCCTGGAGGAGGTGCTATTGGGGCCCCTGTGAAAATGAGCAGGACTTCAGCAGGCAGCTTGGAGGGGCGTTTGTCAAGACATCTCCTCTTCCTGGGCGCTTATTTGGCATTTCTGTCTCATTTCCTCTCTGGACATCAGTTCTTAGGAAACCCTCTCTTTTCCCCAAGAGAGGAGTGATTCTTTTTGTGTACTATTTTCCACTGAAATTCTTTGTGGTGCCAAGCTTACTGATAGACTGAAGCTTGCCAGAGTTCTCCTACGTGCGAGTTGGAGCTCAATTACCACCCATCACCTCTGGTGTGGGAGCTGTATCCTTGCTCCAGTGCTCCATGTATACCCCAATGCTTCTGGGGGGCTGGCCTGCCTTCTGTGATTTATTTACAGAGCAAATGATGAACAATTCCCAGGCTTAAACCTATAGCAGGGGTTGGAAATAGTTTAAACTCTGATTTGCGCTGACAAATGTACCCTTCCAGAACTACTGCTTTCCAACATGCTTGCATTGACCAGTTGCAGACTTCTATTGCATGTAATGAAAGTGCTTCGTAAACTATAAAGTTCTAATATTGTAATTAAAGCTGCAGATACCTTCCTGGATATTAGGTGATGATCTTAGAAATTGTATGGCTTTTTAAACCATGAAATTATTCTAAAGCATGTAGAATTTAGGAATAATCGTTCCTTTGGGAATATCATGGCTACTTTTAAAATTTCCTTGATTTACAACCTTCGTTGTACTGTGGATTCACAATTGAGCATATTAGAGTGTTTGAGATTTAGTGAGTTCTTGTATAAATTTTTAATTTATCAAGACAAAATCTAGATAAATAAATAGCATTGCATTTGTCTCATGGCCCATCATTTTGAAGGGCGATTTGAGACCTTAGGAACTACTGACCCACCTTTTCCAAAGAGGCAACTAAACGTCTTCTTTTTTTAGCTCCAATTTCATCCTGCCTATCTTTGATTAACTCATCATAAACCTTAAATGAAAAATTCTCCTTTTTATTTTTTTAAACCGGAGAAGGAACATGAAATGTTTTGCTTGGGCCTGTTTTCTACACTAAACATCATAAAAATTCTTGTTGCCTCTTTAATGTTCAGTTTCATTTTTCTTTTTCCTTGATCAATAAAGTTCATAATCTGAACTTTCTCACACTTCTCTGTCTGATACAGAACCCAATTCATCCTCCTGTCCCCCTCCCTGTATTTTTCCTTCCATTCCTACAGTCCTTTTTATTTTCACCTTGATGTCCAGGTCAAAAGCCTGAGTTTCCCAACCCCCTCACCCAGTTTCCTTCTAAAGTTTCTCTCAGATTCCCGGTCTGTCCATTTCCATGGTCACTGCATTGTTTGGACTCTAGTCATTTGTTGTAAGGGTTTCCTTGTGGCCTTTGTGCCTCTGGCCTTACCCCTCCCCTGCTAATATTCTTTCTGAAGTATGATGTGAGCACATCGCTCCTGTGCTTAGAAACCTCATGCTGGCTCCCAGCACACACAGAGTCAGCTGCCAGCTCTTCAACATGGGCATGTGGCCTCGCACTGTCCCCACCTCCCCCTGTCCCCACCTCCCCGTCAGGTGCTAACACTTTAACCTGGGCATTTGACCCCACACCGGTGCCCCAACACACACAGTCAAGTGCTAACTCTTTAACGTGGTATATGACCTCGCACTGCCCCACACCACCCAGAGTCAGGTGCTAACTCTTCAAGTGGTGCATATGTTTTTCCATGTTCTGGTTCCCAGTTATTTTCCTAGCTTCAGAAGGGCCCCTTGCTCTCCATATGTATCAAATAACTTACACCTCCTGCTGTAGGCCACCGTGCCTATTTCTCTACCTGAAGGCTCTTGCCCACAGCTCCCTCCCCCTTGTTTAACCTTTGGGGATTGTCTGGTATCTGTTTTATTGAACTTTGAGCCTCTCATCTGTTTGTGTCTTTTGGTATTTGTGCATTCCTGATTTTGTCTGCCTAGTTGTCTTGACCTGCCACTTGTACTGCCTTTGGCTTATCTGCCTGATACTGGGCAACAGCGTTACTTGTAAGCATCCCAGCTATTTGTTCTCCCAATTACTTTTCAGTTTCCCCAGACCAGGCTTCTGACTCTGGATCTGTAAACTGCTGTTGGTTTGAGAGTAACAGTATATTGCATTTTTTAATCAAACTAATTTTGTGGCTATAGTTCCATGCAGACAATGGTATAAAATAGATCCATTTTGGGTCATTACAACAAATAGAATGAATTGCAACATTACCTAGTGATCCAAAAAAATTTTATTATTATTGTTATTTTTAAAATGGAGGCTCAAGGGGGGCAGAGTTTGTCCACCAATCTGCACTTGAATCTTAGCCTTTCTTAGGATGTTAGTGATCCCTGCTAAAATTCTGAACTTTAGATGCCATTCAGCAACCTGAAAAATAATCTTTTGGCTATTTAGTACCCCCAAAGCTCTTGTTCTTTTTTTTTTTTTTTTAATTAGAGAAGTTGTGAGTTTACAGAACATTCATGCATAAAGTACTGGATTCCCATATACCAACTGTATTAGTTAGCCAAAGGGGTGCTGATCAAAGTACCAGAAATCTGTTGGCATTTATAAAGGGTATTTATTTGGAGTAGAAGCTTACAGTCATCAGGTCATAAAGGTAAGTTATTTCCCTCACCAAAGTCTGTTGAGCAAGATGGCTGCTGGTCTCTGGGAGGCTTCAGCCTTCCTCTTCCTCCTGAGGTTCTGTGGTCCGAGCTTCTGTTCTCAGCTGTAGGCTGGCATAAGGCTTGTCTCTCTCCCCAGGGCTTGTTTCTCTCCTGGCTCAGCAGCTCTGTTTTCTCTCAAGGCCAGCTGTAAACTGTCAGATGAATGGCTCATCTCTCTTCCCGGGCCCCTGCTGTACCTAATGGAGCCCTCCTTTATCTGCTTCTCTGTGTGTTTACTTCCTGGGGCTCCAGCATCAAAACCTCCAACTCTCTCCTCTGCCATGTCATTTTCTCTGAGTGGGTAGGGACTCAGCATCCCACTGATGTGACTGAATAAAAACCCCAATCTTAGTTTAATCAAGTAAAAGTGAACCTCTGAATCTAATACAGTCTCATATGCCCAGAGGAACAGACCAGTTTACAAACATAACCCAATATCTATTTTTGGAACTCATAAACAATACTGTATTAGTCAGCCAAAAGGATGCTGAGGCAAAATACCAGAAATCGGTTGTTTTTTTATAAAGAGTATTTATTTAGGGTAGAAGGTTACAGTTACCAGGCCATAAAGCATAAATTACTTCCCTCAGCAAAGTCTTTTGCCATGTGTTGGAGGCAGATGGCTGTTGACATCTGCCAGGGTTCAGGCTTCCTGGGTTCCCCTCTTCACAGGGTTCATTTCTCTCTGGGCTCAGCTCCTCTGTTTCCTCTGGGGCACACATTTAATGAGTAGAGTGCAAAACGATAGGGGCAGAAGAGCCATGTGTAGGGAAGTTACAAGTGAGTCTAACTCTGTTACACTGGGGAGCACACACTCCAAAGCAAGGCCCAATGACAGGTGCTGAACTCCCAAGATTGTCTGCCCTGCCCACAGTGTCTTGATGTCTTCAGAGCCCCCAGAGCCCCTCTGTCTGAGGCAGTGTCCACTGTGGCGGACAATGAGATCCTGCTGAAACGTGCACAAGCACAACCCTTGGACTCCTGACTCACTTTGAAATCTCTTAGCCATAGAAACTCATTTATAGTTAATATTTCCCCCTTTTGGTCAAGATTTTTTTTTTCCAAATGCACCACTACCTAGCTTGGTAATAATCCCTCGGTGCTAGGGAGGCCTATCCCTGGGAGCCATGCCCCATGCCAGGAGGAACAGTACCGTGCTGTCTTGATTGCTGTGGCTTTGTGATAAGGTTTAAGATTGGAAAGTAGGAGTTCTTCAACTTCTTTCTTCTTTTTCAAGATGGCTTTGACTATTTGGGCCCCTTACTTTTCCATATATATTTGATTATTCACTTTTTCATTTCTGCAAAGAAGGTTGCTGGAATTTTGTGTTGAATCTATAAATTGCTTTGGGTAGTGCTGACATCTTCATGATATTTAGCCTTACAGTCCATGAACATGGAGTGTCCTTTCATTTATTTAGGTCTTTGATTTCTTTCTCTTCCTTCCTTCCTTCCTTCCTTCCTTCCTTCCTTCCTTCCTTCCTTCCTTCCTTCCTTCCTTCCTTCCTTCCTTCCTTCCTTCCTTCCTTCCTTCCTTCCTTCCTTCCTTCCTTCCTTCCTTCCTTCCTTCCTTCCTTCCTTCCTTCCTTCCTTCCTTCCACTTATACTAGATGTATTTCCTTATTATTATACTTATACTAGATGTATTTCCTTATTATTATTATTATTATTATTAAATTTATCATCCCCCTGATGGTTCTCTCTTCTGTCTGCTCATTGTTTGCTCGCCTTCTCCAGGAGGCACTGGGAACTGAACCTGGGACCTCCCACATGGGAGGCAAATACTGGAAGGCTTGAGCCCCTATCTGTTCCCTGTGGGTGCAGTGTCTACTGGCTTGTGGCGTTTGTTTGTTTAGGTGTCTGCTCATTGCAGTGGTGCAGCATCTGTCTAGCTTGTTGTGGTGGGTGGGGAATCTACTCATCTTCTTTAGGAGGCATCGGGACCTGAACCCAGGGCCTCCCATATGGTAGGCAGGTGCCAAACTGGTTGAGCCACATCTGCTTCCCCTCTTTGATTTCTTTTAGCAATGTTTTGTAGATTTCTGTGTACAAGTTCTTTACAACCTTGGTTAGATTTATTCCTAGATATTTGGTTATTTTAGTTGCTATGGTGAATGGAATTTTTTCTTGATTTCTTCTTGTGTTTGTTCATTATTTGTGTATAGAAATACTACTGTTTTTTGGGTGTTCATCTTGTACCCTGCCATTTTGCTGAATTCATTTATTAGATCTGAGAGCTTTGCTGTGGATTTTTAATAATTTTCTGTATATAGGATCATGTCATCTGTAAATAGTGAAAATTTTACTTCTTCCTTTCCAAGTTGGATGCCTTTTATTTCTTTTTCTTACCTCATTGCTCTGGCAACAACTTCCAGTACAATGCTGAATAACAGTGATGACAGTGGGCATCCTTGTTTTATTCCTAAATGATGTATTTTTCTCCTTCACTGTGGTGATGTGATGTATTACTTTAGTTGATTTTCTTATGTTAAACCAATCTTGTATACCAGGGATAAATCCCACTTGATTTTGGTGTATACTTCTTTTAATATGTTGTTGGATACAGTTTGCTAGTGTTTTTTTTTTTTTTTTTGAGGATTTTTGCATGTATATTCAAAGAGATATTGTTGTGTAGTTTTCTTTTCTTGCAGTATATATATATATTTTTAAACTGGCTCTGGTATGAGGGTGAGGTTGGCCTTATAGAATGAATTTGGAAGTATTCCTCTCTCTTCAATTTTTTGGAGGAGTTTGACCAGAAGTGGAGTTAAGTCTTCTTGGAATGTTTGGTAGAATTCCCCTGTGAAGCCACATGGTCCTGGGCATTTCTTTTTGGGGGGTTTTGATTACAGATTCCATCTCTTTATTCTTAACTGGCTTGTTGAGATTTTCTATTTCTTCCTTTATCAGTATAGGTAGTTTTTGTGTTCTTAAGTATTAGTATTCTGTTTTTGTTGGATGAAGTATTCTCTATGTGTTTCTAAGGTTTAGTTGGTATAGAGTATAATTCAAGTCCTGTATTTCATTTTTCATGTGTTGACTAGAAACTCTATCCATTATGAAAGTGGTTTACTAAAGTCTTCTACTATTAGTGTAGAACTGTCAATTTCTCCCCTCAAATATGTCAATAATTGCTTCATATACTTTGGGACTCATCTGTACATGCATATATATATTTATAATTATTATATCTTCTTGTTGAATTGCCCTCTTTATCAGTGTATAATGACTGTATTTGTGCCTTATATCTGGTTTTGACTTAACATTGATTTCATCTGGTATAGGCACCCTAGCTCTCTTTTATTTATTATTCTATTTTTTATTTTTAAAATTTATTTATTTATTTATTTCTCTCCCCTTCCCTGCCCCAGTTGTCTGCTCTTTGTGTCCATTCACTGTGTGTTCTGTGTCCGCTTGTATTCTTGTCAGTGGCACCGGGAATCTGTGTCTCTTTTTGCTGCAACATCTTGCTGTGTCAGCTCTCCAGGTGCACAGTGCCACTCCTGGGCAGGCTGCACTTTTTTCATGCTGGGGGGCTCTCCTTAAGGGGTGCATTCCTTGCACGTGGGGCTCCCCTATGCAGGGGACACCCCTGCATGGCATGGTACTCCTTGCATGCATCAGCACTGCACGTGGGCCAGCTTCACATGGGTCAGGAGGCCCTGGGTTTCAACCCTGGACCTCCCATGTGGTAGGCAGACACTTTATCCATTGAGCCAAGTCTGCTTCCCCTAGCTCTCTTTTAGTTACTGTTTGCGTGGTAGCGTGGTATGTTTTTTGCATCCTTTCACTTTTAACCTACTTGTATCTTTGAATTTAAGGTGTCTTGCTGACAGCATATAGTTGGTTCATGCTTTTTAATCCATTCTGCCATTCTCTGCCTTTTGACTGGAGAACTTAATCCATTTACCTTTAATGTAACTCCTGATAATGCAGGACTTTCTTCTGTCATTTTGCCTTTGTATGCCTTATACCTTTTTTGTCCCTCAATTCTTCCTTTAATGGTTACTGTTATTTGCCTTTTTTTGGTGTGTGTTTTACCATATGAGTGCCTTCTCTTTTCTATCTGGATCTATTTTTCATTTATTTTTCTTGTAGTTACCATGTGATTGAAATTTAATATCCCCAGTATATAACAATCATATTTGGTTTAATACTAAATTTGCTTCAATAACGTACAGACTTTTCGTTTACTCCTCTATATTTCTCAACTTTTTTTGGGTATTTGTTACACTATAACTTTGTACATCGAGTGTCCAAAACTAGAGGTTTATCATTACTTTTTATGTATTTGCTTATTAGCACCTGTAGGAAGAAGTCAAATTACATACCAAATCACACCCTACAATAATACTGGCATTTATAATTATCCTTACAGTTACCTTTACCAAAGTTCTTTACTTCTTTATGCTGCTTTGAACCACTGTCTGGTGTCCTTTCCTTTCGGTTTGAAACACTCCCTTTAGCGGTGCTTGTGGGGCAGGTCTAGTGGTGATGAACTCCCTCAGGTATTGTTTATCTGGGAATATCTTAATCTCTCCCTCCTTTTTGAAAGAAAGTCTCACCAGTATAACATTCTTGGTTGGCAATTGTTTTCTTTCAGCACTTTTATTTCAGCCCACTGCCTTTTTGCTTCCATGGTTTCTGATGAGAAATTGACACTCAGTTTAATTGGGACTCCCTTGTACATAATACATTGCTTTTCTCTTATAGCATTCAGAGCTCTCTCCTTGTCATTTGCATTCAAAAGTTTGATCAATATATAAGTGGTGTGTTTGTCTTCATAGCTATCCTGTTTGGTGTTCTTTGAGGTTCTTAGATGTGCATATTAACAGCGTTTGCTTAGTTTTAGAAGTTTTCTGCCATTATTTCTTTGAATATTCCTTCTGCCCCTTTCTCTCTTTTATCTTTTTCTTCTTCTTGGAATCCCATAATGTCTACATTGTTGAGCGTCTACATTGTTGAGCCCAGTGGTGCCTCAGAGAATTATTAGACTATTTTTGCTTTTTATAATTATTTTTTTCTTTCTATCCCTCAGCTTGACTCATTTCAATTGTCCTGTCTTCAAATTCACTGATTTTGTTTCCCACCAGTTCTAATCTGCTCTTTTGTGGTCTTCAACTCTAGCACTTCTGTTTTGTTCCTTTTTAAAGTTTCTTTCTTTTTGTTAAGATAATCATATTGCTCATTCATTGTTTTCCTGACAACCTTTAATTCTTTTTCTGTATTTTCTGTTATATCCTTGGGCATTTGTAAGATCATTTTTAAAAGGCTTTTTTAGGTACATCTACTTTCCCATTTTCTTTGTTGATCTTTTCTGGATTTTTATTGTTTTCCTTTGGATGGGTCATCATTTCCTGTTTCTTTGTTTGTCTTGTACTCTTTTATTGCAGTGTACATTTTAATCTTTTAAAATATTAGCTCTGGGTTTATTTCCTGAAATGTCTGTTTCTTGGTTTTATAACCAGCTGGTGATAAGACAGAAATTTTCTTGTGCTTCAGCCCTTCTATCATGAAAGTCTGCCCCAACTTCACCTGTTCAGTAAATGCAGCCCTTCAGCCAACTTTCTGCCCTGGCATTTTGAAGCACATCATCCTTAAATCTCTTTCTCTTCGGAGGTAGTGGGAATTGAACACAGGACCTTGCACATGGGAAGGAGGTGCTCAAACATTTGAGCTACACCCGCTCCCTATTTTTTCCTTTCTTACCAGCAACCTAGCGAAAGACTGGACTCCATCACAGCCTGCCTCAAGAGTAGGGCATGGGTGCTGGTAGTCACCACATGGAGAGCGCAATTTACTGTTCTTTACTGTAACTTATCAGCCTTTTCCTCTCACTCTTTGTTGGATGCTGCGCAGTGTTCTTCTGGCCTCCAGAGTTTCAACACAATTGTTTCAGATCTTTCCTGTTTAATGTGGTTCTGGTGGCAGGACTG
This sequence comes from Dasypus novemcinctus, assembly GCF_030445035.2. Lineage (NCBI taxonomy): Eukaryota > Metazoa > Chordata > Mammalia > Cingulata > Dasypodidae > Dasypus > Dasypus novemcinctus. The sequence goes on along the minus strand of NC_080701.1, from coordinate 4,709,108 downwards.
CATCTGGGGGCTCTGGTATCTGCCATCTTCCCATAAGCATCTCTGATTTTTTTTGGTTTCTTGACTCTTAATGACTCACTGTGTCTTTGTCCCATTTATCTGGTGTTTGTGTGCTACCTTATATTGGTGGATTATACTTGCCCACTATGAGTAAGAAGACTACAAATTTCTTGAGTGTGGGGACTGGGTCCTGTATTGGTGGCAGCTTCAAAACGAGGTTTTAACACACAAAGTAAACCTGGTTTCATTAGAATCCATTTTAGGTATCTGCAGTGCACATGCCCGATGAAAGTATACGGTCATATTTCACCTTGTGTGTTTGGAGTAAAAATGTTAAAGTGAAACATGATTAAAGAAGATACTCAGAAAACAGCACCTGCACTTCTCATTTCTCTAGTCTGAGTTTTCTTTGGCTTCTATGGTAAATTCTGCATGTGGCTGAGCAATCCTTGACTTGTTGGAAGTTATATTTAATAGCATCAATTCCAACCTTGGTATCAACAGGTGAACATGTCTCAGCACCAAATATTTGGGCAGGAGGGTTGACATTCCATTTTAAAGGTGTTCGTGGGCAATTAAATATTTTCACACACTTTCAAAAAAACATTGTGTAATATAAGTGTTTAGTCTAAGTGAAAAGGGTTGGGAAATGGACCCTGAGTTTTATAAGAAAAAGGAAGAATCCATGATTTCTTTTTGTGCCTTTAATACCCCCAAGTCACATGTAATATAAAATTTTAGATTTAGTCCCTGGTGAGGTTTCCTCCATGTCTTTTGAAAGACTCTTCCCAAATCGAAATAAAAACACCACAATTTTTTTTTCACTCAATTTTGTTCCATTTAAAATTTTTCATCTATTTCTGGTGGCACTTTAACTTTCTCTGTTTTCCTTGGTATTATACTCTATAAATATTTGTAGCTAGTTGTATCTCTCTAAAGTCATTATTTAGAAAAAGCACTCAGATCTGATTTTTCTATTCTTTCTATGTAAATTATCCCCTTGAGTCCTTTAATTCTCATTATTTTATGCCCCCTAAATCCACTTTGATTTTTATGTGTTTTTCCCTTCGAGGCCTGAGGACTAAGCCTAACACTAAGATGCGGATTCAGTGGATCCTGCTTAAGGCAGTCACGTCACTTCTAAGTGAGGTGCATTCCTGTGCTTGTGCCACCCACGCTCCAATCCCCATTTTTATTTTAAAGCCGTCACCGCCGTAGTAAATCCCGTTTCAGTTTCTCTTAACAGGCCTGTGTCTCTCCACCATTATACGTTTACAAGGACCTTCCTTCCATTACCTAAAGGTGTTTTATAACAGTCCATGCAGAGGATTCAGCCTTCTAGGCTCAATCTTATTTTTATTGCCTGCCTCCATTGCTAATCGGACTGTATTACCTGGTTTCATTTCTCAGCTCTGAACGTTAACAACACTGCACAGATGGGTGTTGTGATTTGCCTACAGAAGTTATTAAGATGCTATTTGCTTCTCCTCCCTAACGCCATTAATAAAGATGGGAAAAGCAAGTTCAAAAGCAATCCCTGTGTTCTAGCATTAGACACTCTCCCCGGCCCCAAAACAAATCGAATATGCTGTACTATAATCTTTCCATTTGTTTTCTTTCATTCACTCGTTTGAATCCCTTTTACCAGGCTCTTGGCAAAAGAAATGCAGCCCAATACTGTGAGTTGAATTAGAGGAGTCCCTGATCTTTTGTCATTGTTAAAGTCAGGATTTAGGTCATTTTGTCTGATGAATTAGCACTAATTGCATAAAAAGAGCTTAATTAGATCCACCTGGCAAAATTCATAAGGTGATCATTTCTCCGAATTTATTGAGAAAGAAAAGTCCTCCGATTTGTTATGCTTTCAAGGAGTAAAACAGCAGCTGGGAAAAAGACCGTTAAGAAGGTCAAAGTGTATTATGGCAGGGTTGGTGGGGAATAAGTTTGTGTCCAAGTCACACTGGCATCAGCATTCTGAACAAGGCTACACGCAAAGGAAAGTGGGGCTACGGTCCTTCATTTAATAATTGAACACCGGCCTGAGGTGCTGGGATTGCAGTGATGACGAGGATGGACACATTCCTTACCGAGCAGGCATGCTGAAGTAGGGTCAGCTCATAGGGAAAAACCATTTCCGGGACAGGGCAATCAGTACCCTCACCTGAAGTTCAAGGTGCCTGGGGACCCCTGGGGCCACCTGCCCTCTTCAGAACTAACTGCTAACGATGGCATCTTGTGTTTGGAACTGTTGGCAAGGATGGAACAGAAACGTTGAATTTGGGAAACGGACTTTGGGGGAAACGGACTTTGGCCCAGTGGTTAGGGCGTCCGTCTACCATATGGGAGGTCCGCAGTTCAAATCCCGGGCCTCCTTGACCCGTGTGCAGCTGGCCCAAGCGCAGTGCTGATGCGCAGAAGGGGTGCTGTGCTACACAGGGGTGTCCCCCGCGTAGGGGAGCCCCCGCGCAAGGAGTGCACCCATAAGGAGAGCCGCCCAGCGCGAAGGACGGAGCAGCCTGCCGAGGAATGGTGCCACCCACACTTCCCGTGCCGCTGACGACAACAGAAGCGGACAAAGAAACAAGACGCAGCAAATAGACACAGAAAACAGACAACCGGGGAAGGGGAGGGGAATTAAATAAATAAAAAATAAATCTTTAAAAAAAAAAAAAAAGAAACGTTGAATTTATCAGCATAGAACACTAGCATAGTTAGCATAGACTAGTACTATAGTTGTACTTAATTGCATAAAAAAATTGGTAAGTCCAAAGGAGGAAGTGACATGGGAAGTTTTAGCATCACTGGTAAAATTCATATGGTACACTACATAATTCTCATAAAAATGTGAGCACTCACATAAATGCAATGAAATATTAAGCTGTAGAGAGAATATTATTGAATAGTATGCACTTATTAATTTTCATAGCAAAATCATAGGTGCTTAGTAGACATTCATCCAGTTATGGAATGGAATTGGGATGCAGGGGGTATCATTAGCTGAAAGTGCCATTAAGCAGTGGACTGGGAAGCTTCATCTGGGTTATCTGTAATGAATGTGGCGGAGGAACTTACCAGGACTGTCACCCGTGGGAGATCTAAGCCAGAGCCCCTTGCCCTGCAGGGAAACAAGTATCTGTCTGGAGAGCTTCAAGTACATGGCCTTTAGGTGGGTGCTTTGGCAGCCTGCAGGAATGGAGCCTGCTCGCAGTCCTCCAGTACTCAAGCATGCTTTGCCTCCCCGAGCAGCCCCGGCTGGAAATAAACCAGGTGGTCTCTTTAACTGCCTTGACCCGGCATCCTGCCCTTGGAAAATGTCGCAGTGCCCTTGTCCTCGCAGTGCCCCTGGTACTAGCAGTGCCGCCCACTCCTGGGCCCCGCTTTGGCTGTAGCAGCGATGCATCTGTGATGTGTTAGCTTGAGAGTATTCAATGGACGCTCATGCCTAGGACAGTGGATTTGAAAATTGACACGAAATGCCAAAATTGCATTTGGGTGATAATGGAATACAGGAAAATCAGGTACCATTTTGGTGTCTTCCATTTACCGTAGTGTAGATGCCCAGCAAATGGAAATTAATAAATTGTGAGCAATCTTTGTGGTTTTGAAACAGAGCAGTATCTTGATTGTGGTGGTAGATGGGCAAACCTACTCTGGTGATAAAATTGTATAGAATTTAATGTACACACACAAATGAGTGCAAGTAAAACTTGGGAAGTCTGAATAAGATTGGTGGATCAACTCAGGGTCAAATTTTGCTGTGTTATTGTACTGTGGTTTTGTCAACATTACTATTGGAACAAACTGGGAAAAGTATACAAGGAATCTTACTGTTTGATTTCTTAAAACTGCATCTACCATTATTGCAATAACAATGTCAACAAAATAAGAGACTCACAGTGAAATCTCTGATTTCAGTATTATGCCATGTTCTGAAAAGAACTTAGAGAAAATTATCTTAAAAATTAGAATATAATAATATGATGACAAATGAAAAACATCTTTGGAAAGTTTTTAGCTAATACATTTGCCCATAAGGAGGATGATATTTTAATCTAGCAGTTTCTTGAAAGGAAGTTTAGTTTAAAAGAGGAAAGTCATATAAGCAACCTGGAAATAAAGCATAAAGACCCACTTTTAGTAAAATTTTAAATGATGTGATATGTACTTTCATGTGAGACTTTATTTTTTTTATTTTTTATTTTTTTTTTAAAGATTTATTTAAAGATTTTTTTAAAGATTTATTTATTTATTTAATCCCCCCCCCCCCCGTTTGTCTGTTCTCTGTGTCTATTTGCTGCGTCTTGTTTCTTTGTCCGCTTCTGTTGTCATCAGCGGCACGGGAAGTGTGGGCGGCGCCATTCCTGGGCAGGCTGCACTTTCTTTCGCGCTGGGCGGCTCTCCTTACGGGTGCACTCCTTGCGTGTGGGGCTCCCCTATGTGGGGGACACCCCTGCATGGCAGGGCACTTCTTGCGCGCATCAGCACTGCGCATGGGCCAGCTCCACACGGGTCAAGGAGGCCCGGGGTTTGAACCGCGGACCTCCCATGTGGTAGACGGACGCCCTAACCACTGGGCCAAGTCCATTTCCCTCATGTGAGACTTTAAATGAACATTGTTAACCAGTAGTCACTATGATATAATTACATGATTATCTGGTGAGCAGAATCTGATTCACTATGTTTTAAAATCTGTAGAAGTTCATTTCTTTCCCTACAAATTCAGAATGTAACCCAAACACATAAAATCAAGTAAGAAGTCAAGTTAAGAAAAAAGACAAACCCTTAAGCTTACAGTCCTTGGTCAATATTTGCCATTTGAGTGTGTGTGTGTGTGTGTGTGTGTGTACCACCTTAACGTAATCACCTTGTGAGGCGCATACTTATTCCAACTCTCTTTCCTTAGTACCAGCATTCTCTGAATATTTCTTTTGCAAATGCCTTTGGACTCTACAACACATTAATTTGAATACCATTGGGGTGGGGAGTGTTTGGTTTTGAAGGGAAGTAAAAATCTATCACGTTACTTTTGAAAAATGAAGTGTTAGATGAGGCTGAGTCATATTCTACTGGGTGAAAAACAAGGGGTTGCGGTAAAGCAGGTGTTTGATTTCCTTGAATGGCTTACTTATTGGCTCTGAAAAAAGCGAGAAGGTTTAGAGCTGTGACAGCCTCAAAGGGGTACATGTGTATCACATTCGTGTACTTGGTTATGTTTGCTAGAAAGCCCGTTTTGTGACTCTGTGGACAAATCTTTTGCATTAGACAATTTGATATTTGTTACACACCTATATTCCAGGTGATGAAGGGTTCAGCACAGTGAGATGGTAGTTAGCTAGGAAGACACATTCCGTACGCCCCGTTTAGTCCCTATGCTTAAGTATAATAGAACACACCTGCAGCCCTTGACCCATTTTATTGAGAGATTGGTGATTACTGTATCCCAGAGTGCTGATCCAGAATGGAGCCTGGCAGTTGCGTGTGAAACGGATTCCTGTGGACCAGAGTGGGTGAGCTTGAGGAAGCATTGATGGCTGTGAGCAGGAGGCATCCATGGAACAGTGAGGAGGAGCTTGAGGAAGGCTTGACGGCCACGAGCAGGAGGCATCCAAGGAACAGCCAGGAGGAGCTGAAGAACTTGTGGGAACCCATGCTCTGACAGCCTGGGAGGTTTACTTTTCAAGGAGTAGTGCCTCTGGAGCCCTTCAGCATGCGGAGGCTGTGCTCTCCTACTTTCCTTCACGGTACCAGGCAAATGCTATGTGTCCTCACAACTCAATTGCAGTTCTATGCCAAGGTCAATAATCAGGGAATTCAGCAACTTTTTTTTTTAGGAGCTACCAGGATTGAAACTAGGACCTTGTTCATGGGAGGCAAGTGCTCACCCACTGAGCTGCTGTCTGCTTTCCTCTACAGCATTTTATGTGTTGTGCCTGAGAATGCACCTGTGACCTCTGGGTAGACACGAATTTAAGCTTAGTTATATAAGGCTCTGCCAGTTGCTAAGAGGCTCTGCTGTGAGCTCACACATTCTGAGTTATGACCAAGATACTGAATTTCTATATTGCTTCCCCAATCAGCCTTGCTTCTGAATGTTGATGTTTTTAATCCAGGTTGTAAGGCGATGTTAATCTTCTTGCTTATGTATTAGAGAACGCTGTTCTAGGCTGCCAAAAGCAGATACCAGAACACGGGTTGAACTTTTAACAGTGGGAATTTATCAGCTCACAAGCTTACAGTTTCGAGGCTGAAAAAATGTACAAATCAGGTCATCATCAGGCGGTGGCTTCTCCTCAAAGACTGGCTGCGGCGATCCCGGACCGCTGTCCACGGCAAGGCACGTGGTGGCGCCGGCTGGCCTCTCGCTTCTCTTCTGGGTTTTGTTGCTTTCGGGTTCTTGCTTCTGAGACTTTTTCTCTTCTTATCTGAATTTCATTCTCTTACAAAGGACTCCACTAAGAAGATTTAGACCCACCTGAGTGAGGTGGGCCTCTTCTTACCCTAAGACCCCACTCACAAACCGTCCTCTTTCCACTGGGCCCACCCATGGAAACAGATCAGCTTTAAGAGCACACTTTTCTGGGGTAAATGCAGCTTCAAACCACCCCGAATGATTTCTTGCCGTCTCAAGAAAGCCATTAAAATTTTAAATCTAATCACCTATTGAGGGCTAGTAACTACAAAAATAAACATTTTATCAATATAAAACATTGCATGAGTAGACAAAAATTTCCCAACAGAAATATTTGTGCTCCAGATGAAACAAAAGGAATGCTCACTTTTAGAGAGAGAATACATAATACAGACATCTAGATGGGTTTAAAAAGAGAAGGGAAAATTGCACCAGCATTAAAGAAAAAATTGAAAACACAATCATTAAATTTATTTGGAAGGGTAAGGAGTCCTGAATAGCCAGAAACATCATAAAAAGGAAAAGTGAACCCTCATCTCCAGACTTTAAATCATAATACCTACCTATGGTGGCAAAAACAACATGGTACTGGCATAAAGACAGACACAATAGATCAATGGAGCCAAATTTATGGTTCAGAAACAGACCCTCACAGGTCTGGTCAAGTGATTTTTGACTAGCCTGTCAAACTCACACAGCTTGGGCAGAACCATTCACTCAACAAATGGTGCTGAAAGAATTGGACATCCATAGCTGAAAGAAGGAAAGAGGACCCCTATCTCACACCTTATCCAAAAATTAACTCAAGATGGATCAAAAAACTAAAAATAAAAGCAAGAACCATAAAACTTCTAAAAGAAATTATTGGAAAATATCTTCAAGACCTGGTGGTAGGTGGTGGATTCTTAAAGGAGATAAGAGAAGGACTGAGTGACTAATGATGTTTAATGTATGTAGAAGTTTTAATTAGCTTTATTGTAAAATTGTGGAAATGTATAGATGGTAACACACAGTGAGTAAACAGCTAGTTTATAAATGGGAATGTGACTGAAAATGGTAGTCTAGTTATGTAAATGCCAATTGACAGAATGCTTGAGAATAATCTAGGAACTGGATAGCACAGTAAACCAAGAGGTGGATGAGAATTGTGGTTGATGGAACAGATGCAAGAGTGACCTTTGTTAGCTAGAACAAATGTATATCACTACTGCAGGGTGTTGGAAATGTGGAGAAGCATGGGAAAAATACAGCTGGAGTGACCTATGGACCGTGGTTAGTAGTAATAATATAATATTCTTACATCTATGTAAAAGATGTATTGTGTTGATACTGAGGCAGTATGGAAAATGGACAGGGCAATAATCAGATGATATTTTATCTGTAGCAAATGACACAACACATTGTGGTGTGTTGATAGAGGGGTGTTGTTTGGGAATTCTGCACATGTGCATGATTGTTTTATACGTTTACAACTTCTGTCAAAACAAATATATTTAAAAATAATAATAGGGTGGGTTGGGGGAAAAACACACCAACTGTAAGAAAAGAACTGTGATTAGTAGTAAGATTTTGACAGTGTTCTTTCATAGTTTGTAACAAACGTCTCATGACAATACAAGGTGCTGGTGGAGGGTTGATGTGTGGGACCCCATATGATGTTATGCATGTTTGCTTTGTAAGTTCACAACTTTTACTATACACTTAATTGTTTATGTATGTTCATATATAAATAATATAAAGATAATATTAATTGGATTGGTTAGGGGAAAAATACTTTTTTAGGAGTAATATTTTGACAATGCTCTTTAATCAGTTAAAAAGGTTTAAAAACAATGCAAGTTATTGGTGGTAGGGTGAGATGTTATATATGTTTGTTTTGTAAGTTCACAACTATTATACATTTATTGTTTATGTATGTTTATGTATGAGTGATATATTTCAATAAATTAAAAAAATAAAAATAAAAAAAGTGTAAAAAAATAGTACACAATAACAAATAGCTCCATAAAAAAAAAAAGAGAAGGGAATAAAAAAGAGGAGAATATGGAATAACTTGTAATTCTTCGATTTCAGGTTTCCTTATTGCTAGGTTTTCTGGATCCAGTTCCAGGATAGAGTTTTTCCTATTATTATCATCCTCCTAGTGGGTCTTGTAATTAGGAAAAAACTCAAAACAGATTCCCCCTTGCCATGTTTTGGATGAGTAGCCTTCCTGTTGGTGTCAATTAGCATGAGTATAAGGCTCATAATCAAATGGAGTTTATAAAACGAAATAGTTCTTCTTTTAAATGTACCTCTGTAAGCTCTGTCCCTCATCAGATGTCCAGATTAATTCTGTTACAGTGGATAATGGGGCTTGTTCTTTACATAAGAAAGCAAGCTCTGTTTTCTCACAAATAGAAACTGCGGAGATGGCCCCGCCGCACACTCCCACCTTGGGTTCCTGGGGGAGAGCTGGTGCTAAGAGATGTTATCCATCCTGCCCCACAGATGCGTAAAGCTCCCCAGGCCACCCGCGTGCTGCAAGGTGAGAGGGGATTTAAAGTCTCCTGAGAATGATTCCTCACATTCTGTGGTTTTCTATTACTGATCCAATACTTACCTTCCCAGCATCTGCGACACGAGTTTATTTTTTCCTTCGAACACGAGGGAGCCGCTTAGGAGCAGTTACCATTAGCGAAGTACAGGTTGGTACCACTTTGCTCCGAGGGGCTCAGTTTTTTCGTCCTCTGATTCTTTTGTCCTAAGCAAGTGCGCTGTGTGCTTACTAAGACTAAAATTCCGTTTCAGAGAAGGAACGCAGCCTTTTTAAACAGTTGTGATTTTTATAACTAGGCGCTCTAATTTCCTCTTCCCGGGTTACCTGCTGTAACAGGTGCAGCAGGTCTGCTTTGATGCGGCAGAACAAGGACTCCCTTTTCTCTTGGTCTTTTTGGCAGAAGCCCTTAGAAACGGGGAAGGAAGTCTTGCCTCTTTGCTGTGTTCTGATCCCTAGAACAGAGCTTGGCTCTAGTAGATGCTCAGTGAATAACAAGTGGGCTGGCTGAAAGAATCCTCAGGAAATCCTGCAGCGCGGGCGTCTGCTGTGACTTGACCTCTAACGACCTTCTCATGGGGAAGAGGTTCTCAGTGAGTTGCATGGGTCCCCTTCCTCTTTCTTTGTCCTGGAAACAGATGCCCCACCTGCTCCCAGGCTCATTCCCCAAGGAAGCAGAGCTCTGTCGTCTCGATCACCAAACCCAAAATCGTTTCAGGGGCCAATTTGAGGAGTTGAAATGTCTTGGGGTGTTTGCATCAGCCCTGAGGAGAGGGGCCCATGGGCAGAGCGCTCATTCCCAGGACGGCTGGGCCCTGCCCTGCCAGGGGTGGAAGTCTTCTCAGGCTCCTGGAGGGCACGCCTGCTTTATTTAATTTATGAATGCCACAGACCTAAAGTAGAAAGCAGCAGCCAATTGCTATATATATATAAAAATTATTTATGTATTTCTCTCCCTTCTCTCTGTGTCTATTCACTGCGTGTTCTTCTGTGTCCACCTGTATTCTTGTCAGTGGCACTGGGAATCTGTGTCTCTTTTTGCTGCATCATCTTGCTGTGTCAGTTCTCCGTGTGTGTGGTGCCGCTCCTGGGCAGGCTGCACTTCTTTTCACATGGGGTGGCTCTCCTTATGGGGTGCACTCCTTGTGTGTGGGGCTCCCCTATGCGGGGGACGCCCCTTAGTGGCACAGCACTCCTTGCACACGTCAGCATTGCGCGTGGGCCAGCTCATCACATGGGTCAGGAGGCCCTGGGTTTGAACCCTGGACCTCCCATGTGGTAGGCGGACACTCTATCTGTTGAACCAAATCTCCTTCCCCAATTGTTATATTTTACCACAGTTCTTATTTCACCACAAACAACTCAAAGCATGTGAAGATTGGTTGGAATGGGTAAAGAAAAGCTTAGGAAGCAGATTTCAAGACCAGCAGGTGACTTGTATAACTGCTCTGAATTACAGTCTCAAGGATGGAATGCTGACAGTTGCTTCTTTCTTACTTGTGAGTGCTAGAATTTTATTTTACCCCTTAACACCTCATTTTTGAGCCAATCTTAAGATGAGAAGACTCTTTGAAGAATTGTGCATGATGTGTAGAAGATTCTGGACCTTATCAGTGGGGGCCCTGCCCGTCGAGGGTGGGGTCCGGCACACAGGGTAAAGGAGATGATGCCCAAGTCCACAGACATAGGAGCTCATGACAGGGACCCAAGCCGTTCCTCGTAGCCGTGCGCTGTCTGTGAATCTGCTTAGTGGGCCATCCAAAGTGATGACATTTAAGATATAGCTGGTACACTGTTTATCTTAAACATTCTAAAATTAATTCTTCAGACCTGTGCCATATTTTCACTTCTCAGTTTAATAATATCCAGATGTGCTTTTGGTTGCTTGTGTGAAGCAAAAAACACGTGTGCTTCTTCATAAATCAGTCAGCTTTGAATATATATAGTAGATTTCAAGTATATAGCAAAAGCCTTCTAAACACATTTATTGGAGCAGTATGAGGATTTGTGTTTGCTTCTCTTTTGGATTTTTAATAGACTTCACTGTTAGGTAGTGAAGACAGAAATATGGCATGGAAGTCTCTGGATAAGAGCCAAGATTTTTTCTCTTATGTTATTTTAGATCCTATTGTTTCTCTCTGGTGCTCAAAATGGAAACTACACATTCTTACTGTTGAGTTAAATAATTAGAAAAAAATAATACCCATCAATTTACTCTTTTGACCCTTAAGGTAAATATACTGATACATGAGTTCATAATTTTAAATTCTGATTTTGTAAAATATTTTTAAGTACTTCCAATGAAGATACTGCATTTGTATTCTTTGTCTGATTTGTGATAAAATTATGAGATCTTTGTTTGTCGAAATAAAATATGCAACTTGAAAGTTGTTTCTAAGTATACATCTAATCCATCATATTGTCCTGTCAATTTTATCACTAATTATTTCTTCTATTTCTTCATTTATTTCCATTCCTACTTCTGTCACCCAGTCCAAGTCCCCATCATCTCTTTATTATCTGGATAACTGGAATAAAATACCTTTCCCCAAGTTCTGGAATAGTTAATGACACAGGAAAATACTTGATGTAAAAAAGTAGGGAAGCAGATGTGGCTCAAGCAATTGGGCTCCCGTCTACCACATAAGAGGTCCAGGGTTTGATGCCCAGGGCCTCCTGATGAAGGCGAGCTGGCCCATGTGGTGAGCTGGCCCACGCCAAGTGCTGCCCCATGTGGAGTGCTGGCCCACGCAGGAGTGCTGGCCCACGCAGATAGCTGGCACAGCAAGATGATGAAACAAAAAGAGACACAGAGGAGATATAATAAGAGACACAGCAGTTCAAGGAGCTGAGGTAGCGGAAGAGAATGATCGCCTCTCTCCCATTGCAGAAGGTCCCAGGATTGGTGCCTGGAGCCACCTAGTGAGAATACAAGCAGACACAGAAGAACACACAATGAATGGACACAGAGAACAGACAATGGGGGAGGAGGGGGAGAAAGAAATATATCTTTAAAAAAAAAATAAAGTAGAAGTTCAAACTGAATATTCAAATCAGCCATCATGGAAGCACACCAAAATATTATATTCTATAATTACCATGAATTACTTTACATTCTCATCATAAACATTTCAAGAAATACAAAACAAAGTAAAAGATGAGAACAAACTATCAGCTAAATTCCTACTACTTAGGAATAATTTTCATCAAATTAGGTGACCCTCATGCCAAACTTCTCTCTTTCTACACATACCCCCCCCCCACACACCCACAGAGGGCAAAGGAGAGCTAGAAAGACAAGCATAAAAAATAAAATTTATAAATACAGGATCAAGCTATATATGTTTTTAATAGAATTTTAAAAATTTATATTACTCTTATAATTTATATAAAAAATTACCCTTGTTAAAAATGCAAGGTGTTGAATGTTATAACAAAAACATGACATACCTGAAGCTTTTGTGGATTTAGATACGCAGTATCTAGCTATGGTCCAATCCATTCCTCTCCCCCTTTGTCCCAACTGCCCCTCCCTGTGTGTGACTTTCAGTCTGCTAACATATTAGTGCTGTAAAGATAATATACCTCTTGAGAGAGGGGAAGTTGGAGAGAATGTCCTTTCCACCTCCGAGATGATTCTTCTTTGTAGAATATGTCAGCTGTTTTCCTTTCGATTTTCCTGAGCAATTTTTATATTCTTTCACCAACTAGTGAATAGGTATATGTCTGCACAGCTAGATATTTATTAATAAATCCATTGAGCCCCTTATGTAAACCTTTCTGAAGAAAATATATGGATAAAAAGAATGAAATCCAGAGGTCTTCAAATTGTAAAGACCAGACAAAATAAGTGGAGAATAAGAAAAGGAGTTTACAGTTTAACCTGGATTCAGTGGCCTGTGGGCTTACAGCCCCAAATAAATTGAAACATTTATATTGAGAACCAGTTCATGGGACAATCAGCAGACACTACATCTCTTTTCTTTGTACTTGCTACTTGATTTTTTGTACCATCTTCCCCAAACCTTTAACATCTTTGTGTGAAAGTTGCAGTGGGCTAACAGTGAAGAACTCTTGGCTAACAGAACTGGGTTTGAAAATTCTTTCTCTGCAAGTTAGTATCAAGTGTCTCTTGCATCAATGTCAAAGAAGCTACTGTGTTAATAATAGGAGGGGGATGGAAAAAATATACTAAATGTAAGCTTCAGACCATAGTTAGTGGTGTAATAATCTGATGATATTCTCTCAAAATCTGTAACAAATGTTCTACAACAATGTAAGGTGTGGATGGAGGAGTGTTGTATGGGAATTATGCACATTATGCATGATTACCGTATAAATTCACAACTTGTCTAATTTTTAAAAAGTTAAAAAAAGAGAACTTATAAAGAAAGGTTATTCTTGGCTTGGGTTAAAAAATATTAACAGAAGGTTTTCATGAGAAAGCATAATTACAGAGTTGTCATACTCAATGTTAACTTATTTTAAACTCTGAAGTTTAAAATTATGATACCTGGTAGGCCCAGGAAGCCTCACACCAAGAAATTACTTTAACTAGCCTGGCATTGCTTTGCACCTGGAATGCCCAAGTTTGAAGCAAACACAAATTCTCTACAGAATAAAGCACTCTCAACCCAGACCTTGCAAGACTCCTGCATGAAAAACCCAGGCATTTAAACATAAGCTCAATCCAAAATGTAAAAGACAATAAGCAACCTCTTCTCCATGGAGCAAAGTCATCTTAAAATAAAAATAAAAATATGATTATGTCACTCCTTTGGTTAAAATCCTTTGATATCTTCCCCTTATAATGCATATAAAACAAAGGGTCCTTCGCATGGCCTTTTTGATCTTGCCACTGTTTACTTTTGTAGCTTCATGTTGCTGCCATTGCTTTTTAAAAAAGAAATATTTATTTATTTACTTTTAAAAGATACTTTAGATTACATAAATGTTACATAAAAAGGATAGGGGGTTCCCATATGCCCCTTTCCTTACCCCTCCCACACTTTCCTACATTAACAACATCCTTCACTAGTGTGGTACATTTGTTACAATTGATGAACACAGTTTGGAGCATTGCCAACTAACTATAGGTTATAGTTTATATTACAGTTTACACTCTGTCCTACACAATTTTGTAAGTAATGACAAAATACATAATGGCCTGCATCCATCATTGCAATGTCATGCAGGACAATTTCAATGTCCTGAAAATGCCCCCATATTACACCTATTTTTCCCTCTCCCTCCCCTCAGCAACTCCAGTGGCCCTTGCCTCAACATCAATGATAAAAGTCCTTCCATTGTTGGAATAACAATAAGTCTATAGTAGAATAATAGTAAGTCTACTTTAGTCTATCATTCATTCCCCAATCTTAAGGATTTGGGGATGGTGATGCTCACTCTGCCTCTAATTGAGAGGGAGCTTAGATCCCATGGGGCAGATGGGTGGAGCTATCTTGCTTGCAGTTGCAGACTCTCTGTTCCTTGTGATGGATGTAGTCCATCATCATCTCCTTGTTAGTTGTTCTGAGTGAGTCTAATGAACTGGAGAGAAGGTGTTGCAACTCTGCTGAGATTCAGGGCCCAACTGGCATGTGGATGGATGAAAGATTTAAGTCTCTTGAGCATACACATATCAAGTATAGTACTAACTATAGGTTTAAATAGAAGGGGTAGAAAAGCCATGTGTAGGGAAATCACAAATGAGTCCATCTCTATAATACTGGGGAGCATAAATTCCAAAGGTCTACTGGCATGGCACCAAACTCCTGAGCTATCTGCCCTGCTGAGGCCATATTTACTGTGGCAGTCAATGAGATCCTGCTGAGACACGCATAAATGTAACCTGTGGAATGACCTCCCAACTTGCTTTGAAGTCTCTTAACCAAATAAAATCATTTGCCTTTCCCCTTTCCCCTTTTTGGTCAAGGTCTTCTTCCAGATGCATTGCTAGGTGGTGCTTGGTAATAATCACTTGGTGCCAAGGAGGCTCATTCCCGGGAGTCATATCCCATGTTGGGGGAAGGTAGTGTGTTTATATGCTGAGTTTGGCTTAGAGAGAGACCACATTTGAGCAAAAAGGAGGCCCCTAGGAGGTAATTCTTAGGCACCATATAATACTAGGCTAAGTTTCAATTTCAAAAAAAAAGGTTCATAAGCACAATCATCAGTATTAAGGGCCTGTAGTTATTGCTTTCAAGGGCCCTTTTTTGGTTCCTTTAACAAGCTAAGCTCTTGCTTGACTCTGACATTTTGTGTGTGCTGATTCCTCTGCCTGGGAAGCTTTCTCTCATAGGTTTTGCTTGGATGACTACTATTTATCCTTCATTGCTGGTAAAATGTCACTTCCTCAAAGAGCCCTTCCCTAATGTTTTCCTCATCATGCCTCTAAATTAGGTCTCTCAGTTATTAGCATATCTTTTCACGTGCTTTCTTTTTTTTCCATCACATTTATGTCAGATTGTGACTAGAGTATGTATGTTACTTGTATAATTATTTTTTATGTCTCTCTCTCCTCCTAGACTGAATGCTCTATTAGGTAGCTACTATGTCTGACTTGCTCTTCTCTGTTTTCCTGGTGACCAGCACAGTGAGCAGTATGCAGTAAATATTTAAAAAAATTTTAAAATACATTTAAATACATTTTTAGGCTTGAAATCTAAAGGATGTCACAAAAAGAAAAATACTCATTTTTCAAATTTTTAAAAATATTAGGGACAGAATATTAGGCAAATTGTTTCAGTCATTTTTACTTAAGTCATTCTTCTGATAGGGTAATCATAAATGTTGCAGTTTTGAAAGAGCAGCCCCTTCATTCATTCAGAGCTACATTTTGACATACGTTTGAAGTATCATAGATTTGCACAATATCTATTCTTTCACCAGTTGGTTGTAACAGGTACGATTTAGGCATTTAATGAATACGCTGGTTCAATGTTCAAACGCAGTACTCTGTTTCATACCAAGATAGCAGAAACACTCAGCAAAGATATTATGAAATGTATACTTTCTTTACAGAATTAATCTGAAGTTGCCCTTTTGTACTTTTTTCCAGATAATGTTTAAGGTCATTCAGGACTTTCTCGTTAAAGCTTCTTAAATTTCTTTCTAGAAAGTGTCTCCTCGGGCCACATCCTGGACTCCCCACCTGCGTTTGTCCGGCAGAGGCCCCGCCTGCGGACCCTGGAGGGGGCGGCAAGCTCCGGCTTCACGCTGCGTGTGTTTCCTGACTGCCTTCCTGTGTCTGTGCCCTGAGACAGCTAAACCGCGAGGGGTTCAAGTCTGTGAATCCCAGTAAGTCACCAACAAGAGCGGCCGTGCCACTGAGGAGTTCTGAGGGAACAGAACGTACAGAGCGGGGACGACATCTGCCCCCACGCGCCGTTCAAGCCCAGCAGAACGCCCGGCCTCCTCCCTTGCTGTGTGTGTTGGCTTCCTGCGACTGCCGCGACAAAGGGCCTCAAGCACGGTGGCTTCAGCAGCGGGAACGTGTTTTCTCTCAGTTTTGGGGGCAGGAGTCCGACACGAAGATGTCACCTGGCCGTGGCCCCTTGAAGGCCCCAGGGAAGACTCCTGCCTTGCCTCTCCCAGCTTCCGGTGGCCGTGGCAGCCCTTGGCGTGCCCTGGTTTTTGCTGAATCACTCTGTTTCTGCCCCGTCTCCACACGGCCGTCTTGCCTCTCTGTGCACCTGTGTTTTTGTACCTATCCCCCCCCTTCTCTTAAAGGGACAACAGTCACTGGATTTAGGGTCCACCTTAATCTAGCACGCCCTCACCTTAAGATGTTTACATCGGGAAGCGGACTTGGCCCAGTGGTTAGGGCGTCCGTCTACCACATGGGAGGTCCAGGGTTCAACTCCGGGCCTCCTTGACCCGTGTGGAGCTGGCCCATGCGCAGTGCTGATGCGCGCAAGGAGTGCCGTGCCACGCAGGGGTGTCCCCCGCATAGGGGAGCTCCACACGCCAGGAGTGCGCCCTGTAAGGAGAGCCGCCCAGTGTGAAAGAAAGTGCAACCTGCCCAGGAATGGCGCCGCACACACGGGGAGCTGACACAACAAGATGATGCAACCAAAAGAAACACAGATTCCCATGCCACTGACAACAACAGAAGCAGACAAAGACGATGCAGCAAATGGACACAGAGAACAGACAACTGGGGCGGGGGGGGGGAAGGGGAGAGAAATAAATAAATAAATAAATCTTTAAAAAAAAATATGTTTACATCTGCCAAGAGTCTAGTTCAAAACAAGGTGCTATGGCCTTGGATTTGACCATATCTCTACGGGGGCACAATTTAACTCACTACTGTAGGTAAATTTTGTAATGATGTTGAAGAGAGTAAGCAAGTGCATAGGGGCACCACATGTGGAAATGACACTTGACTAAAATGACACCTTGAAATATTCCTTAAGGAATAGGGCTCTTACACTGCATGGAACTTGTGGGTATAATCATGTTGCATTTGAACAAATTGTGGAAATGTTATGAGGACCTAAACTTGCATTGAGTAAAATTGGTAACTGCTTTTAATGTTGAAATGATGAAAATGGCTTGGGTTGTACCATGAAAATGGATTGTTGTAATACAGTAGAGGTGTAGATCTACCTTTAGCAGCTATGTCAGAAGTTTACTAATGGGTATGATGCCATTTAAACGATGGCTTGGAGGACGACGTTCAGAAGAACTTCTTTCAGCAGGCAGGGGTGATCTGGCTGTGTTTTTTCTCTGCAGAAGGCCTGCTTGATGGACAGGCCATCTGGTGATGGACAGTGTAGGACCAGGATCCTGAGCTCCACTGTGTGAGCCCAAAGGTAACCTTAGTAGGCTGGATCGCTGCTGGACTGGCAGGAGGCCAGCGATGGCTTTTGGCACACAGAACCCACCGCTTTAGAGCTCAGAGGGTCATAGCTTACACAGCACACCTGCCCCCTTCCCCCTGCTTTATAGAGGAGGCCTGAGTGGTTCCTTGATTGCCAGAAGTCATGCCAGCCTTAGAACCGAAACCTCCAAACCATCAGGTGGCTCAAGGCTTCTGCCCTGAAAAGTCCCTTGTGCCCCGTGCTCAGTGAACATGGCCTAGAGTTTGGGCAAACTTGGTCCATTATAAAAGACAAATACAAATGAACAAAAACCGCTTTTCTACTAGAGTCAGATGGGTCCTGGTCTTGGTTTGCCGGAGCTTCAATACAAACCCCACAGACAGGTTGGCTTAAGCAACAGGAACTTATTATTTCCTCGTAGTTTTGGAGGGTTGAAGGCCAAAGGCATGGGCCAGATCACACTTTCTCTGCTTTGTCTGTAGCATTCTGGTGGCAGCTTGCCAGCACGACTCAAGCCTGCCTCCGTCACATGCCATCTCTTTGCTTTCTCTTTCTAAGTCTGCATCCAAGCCTCTTCTTCTGAGGGCTCCAGTCATATAGGATGAAGGCCCACCTGCTGCAGTGTGGTCCCACCTACACTAATGGGATCTCTGTACAGAAGACTTTACATCCACAGGACTGACGTAAGCATGTCTTTGTGAGGTATGTGGTTCTATCTGGAACAGTCCTTTGGGTGCTGTTTGGTTTAGGACGTTGTATTATTCTGCCAAAGGAGTGCTGATACAAAATACCAGTAATCTGTTGGTTTTTGTAAAGGGTATTTTTTTTTTTTTTGGGTAGAAGCTTACAGGTACCAGGCCATAAAGCATAAGTTACTTCCCTCACCAAAGTCTGTTGCCACGTGCTGTAGCAAGATGGCTGCCAGTCCCCGTAAGGGTTCAGCCTTCCTCTTCCTCTTAAGGCTCCATGGTCCCAGCTTCTTCCCATCAGCTGTAGGCCATCAGGCTCTCTAGGCTTTGTCTCGCTCCCTGGGGCTCCATTCTCTCTGGGCTCAGCTGCTCTGCTCCTCTGTGTGTTTAGTTCCTCCAAGGGGGTGGGGACTCCATGTCCTACTGATGTGGCCCAATCAAAGTCTTAATCATTATTTAATTAAACAAAAGTGAAACCCCTGAATCCATTATAATTTAATGTGCCTGGAGGGACAGGCCAGTTTACAAACATAATCCAATATCGATTTTTGGAATTCATCAACAAATCAAACTGCACTGACATTTTGAAATTTTGTCCTGGAATGTCACAGCTATCCCATCCTGATAGGAACAAAGCCTCTTGGGACACCAGTCTTCTAGGGTCCTGCTGGCCAGATCTGCCCACCTGGGCACCAGAATTATTGCTGCCATTGTCAGTTAAGTCTATCTTGTCTCGATATCCATAATATGAGTCCTTAACTTTGGATTTAAAAAGGCAATAAAAGGATTAATTGGGGCAGAATGAATGAGTTTATGCTATATAAAGAGGACTAGATAAACTATTTTTAGGTACAGGAAGCAAACAAATTCATAATTCATTAATTTCTGTCTTCTACAGTGCATATTACAGGATGAACTTTCTGTTTGTACTGTGCTGAGCTATACTGGCTGGTTGTCCACATGTATCTGTGCGTTGAATAACAGTTGGAGAGAATATTATGACTTCCTAACAGCTCTCAAAGTTTATACTTCAATAAAGACAGCTTCTGTTATCAACTTAATGGAAATACAACTTATATACAACAAAATGCACACATTTTAAGGGTAGAGTTTGATATATTTTGAAAATTATCTACATCTGATGGGTAGTTTCATGTGTCAACTTGGCTAGGTTATGATGTTCAGTAGTTTGGTCAACTTGTTCATGTGGAATTTACATCTATAATCAGTTGATTGCACCTACAATCAACAAAGGAGATTGCCCTCAGCAATGTGGGGATTTTCCTCATCCAATTAGTTGGAGGTCTTAATAGACAGAACTAGGATTTCAGAGGTCAGAAGAGGAATTCAGCTTCAATTTCAGTACTGACTCCTGTTGGAATTTCCCACCAGCCAGCGTGCCCTGGAGAATTTGGACTAAGGACTTTAGCATCATCTTTATTGGAGTTTACAACCTGAGGCATGAGCCAATTCCTTATAATAAATCTCTGAATGGTTCTATTTCCCTGGAGAACATTGACTAACAGCATCCAAGTAATCAAGATACAGAACGTCAGTAGCACCGCCTGGAAGTTTCCTTGTGCTCCTTGTCAATCACTCTCCCCGTGCCAGTCATCCCTCGGCCCCAGGCAATCACTGATGTGCTTTCTGTCACTTAGATTGCTTTGCCTGTTCTAAACTTCATATACATGGAGTCATACACTATGCCCTGGCATCTTTTGCACAGCGTAAAAGGTATCACATTTTATCAAATAGTTTTAAGGAGGCTAATTTTTTTCCAGATTTATTTATTTTATTTCATTTATTTATTCTCCCTGCCCCCGCCTTGTTGTTTGTGCTCACTGTTTGCCCTCAGCTCTCCGCAGCAGTGCCGGCCAGCTTGTCTTCACCATGAGGCCTTGGGAACTGAACTCAGAGCCTCCCCTATGGTAGAGGGAGCCCAATCACCTGAGCCACATCTGCTCCCCAGGTTTATTTTATTTCTTTCTTCCTCCCCACTCTCTGTTTGTGTTCGTTGTCTGCGCTCTTTGTCTGTTCTTTGTGTGCTCTTTGTGTCTACTCATCTTTTTCGGAGGTACCAGGAACCAACCCCAGGACCTCCCATGTGGGAGGGAGGCACCCAATCGATTCAGTCATATCCACTCCCTGCTTGTTGTGTCTCTTGCTGTGTTTCCTTGTTGTGTCTTCTCATTGTGTCATCTTGTTGCATCAGTTCACTGTGCCAGTCCTTCATGTCAGCTCTCTGTCTTGCTCATTTTCTTTAGGAGGCACTGGGAACTGAACCCAGGACCTCCCTTGTGGGAGGGAGGCACATCCACTGTCATTGTGTCTCCTCATTGCGCCATCTTGTTGAGTCAGCTCACCATGCCAGCTGTCTTGCTGTCTTCTTTAGGAGCCACTGGGAACTGAATCTCCCATGTGGTAGGTGGGCACCCTCTGCTTGAGTCACATGCGCTTCCCTAAGGAGGATAATTTTATTCAGGGCATCCTGCAAAATGCCAGCTGATCATTTTGTCCCAGAAATAGCTTGAATGTTGCAAGACACCATGGCTCCACTCGTCTGTGCTCTGAACAACCACTGACAAGGTGTTTGTACAACTTTTAGAGGTAGTTGATTGGAGAGGGAAGTTCAGAGGTTAAGGAAAACTCTGAACTGTAAAAAGGATGTCCCACTATAAAAGATTCCAGCCCTTCCTATGGTTGACTATTAAATACCTCCTTTCCTGCCATCATTTCTCCTATTTTAGTTGACAGTGATAAAGTTAGATTGACTTTTAGGCACCGGAAATAAAAAGTAAAACAAATTTTTTCAATATACCTTTTATAATTTCCAAAAACTATTTGTTAGAAATGGCTGCCTCTGGGAGAAGATTATTTTAAAACATCATTTTTGAAAGCAAACTTTCAGTTCAATTAGAACAGAAACTTAATGTATCACAGCCTTGGAAAATCCTCCTAACAAGCTGCTTTTATTAATCGACTCTTTTCACTAATAAAGGCCCTTGGCCGTTGGGAGGACTTTCCCCTGTCCCTGTGCCCCTTTTAACTACTGGGCACTATTCTCTTGAACCATAAGAAAAATAATAATTGGGAGATGATTTTTAAATCTTCCTGAGGGCACTGCAGTTTCCTTGATTTACCCACACAACTTTGATGGAGGGCGACACTGGGCCAGGATGCTGGGATCCACCAGAACTGAGACCCCCTCCCATTCATATGTGGCCCCTTCCTCTTCCATGCAGAGGTGTCACCAGGACCGCTAGAGCCTCGAAGTCAAGGCCACGGCTCATAGCAAAGTGGACGTGGCCCATAGCCATGACTCGGAGGAGCAGTGGCCAAGCGAGTAACTCCGTGATTATGTCACACAAATCCCCCCCTTTCCCAAATTACAGTAGGGACCAACGAGGGGGGATAGACAGCTCTGGGGCTGGAGCTGCTGTGGGGCCCCAGGCCCCGTGCTCTAGGCTCACTGAGGACGAGGGCCAAGCCCATTCACCCTTACCACCCAGCACAGTTCCAGACACACGGCTGCATCCGGGGCCCTAAGGGGAAACGGGTCCACTGCTCTTGATGAAGACGGCAGCCTGGCGAAGAGGGAGGCCACGTCAGGCGGGGGGCGTGGGAAAGCAGCCTCGGGGGGACTCAGTGGGAGGCTGCGGGGCTCTGAAGCATCAACACGGGCCACATGGCAAAGGCAGCGGACAAGCAGGGGTGTTGGAAAGGCGCCAACGACTAATTTCTCTAATTTTCCGTTTTTTCCAGAACACTCCCTAGAGGTAGAGCTATTTTAGGCAAAACCCAAAGTATCCAAGTTGGTTAAAAAGAAAGAAAAGAATCCCAGTTGCTTCCAGCGTTGTCAGGAGCCTCAAAATGGTGGAACATTAAAAAGTGGAATGATTGGGGAGCGGACGTAGCTCAAGGGGTTGTGCGCCCGCTTCCCACACACAAGGTTCTGGGTTCAGTCTCCCACAGGCAGACCTTTTAACAGAAAGTTTTTGGAAATTATAAAAGGTGTATTAAAAAACTCAGTTTACTTTTTATTTCCCAGGCCTAAAAATCAATCTAATATTTCCATTGTCAACTAAAATAGGAGAGAGCAATGGGGCACGACACAGGCCATTCTCCAAGGGATCTGAAATTGCCTTCATACCATTTTTTTTAAGTGTATTTTTTAAAAGATACACAGATTACACAAAATGTTACATTAAAAAATACATAGACCTTGATATCATTTTAAGCTCATGGAATAGGATATTTGATACTTAAGAATATATAAGGATATATTAACCTTTTCCCGGAGGTTATATAGCAGATGAGAAGAGCTCAAAGAAAATTTCTGGCTCTAAAACAGTGTGTTCATGCACTGCCTCTGAAAGAAGGTGGCTGAATGAATAGACGGGCCAGGAAATTAAGGCTGAAAATGAACACTGCTGGAAATAATGAATCTGAAAAATGAATATGTTTTCACTGGCGATGTGGAGTGGAGGAAAAGGGAGCACGACTGATGAAGAGCCTGCGGCCCGGTGCTCAACAAGGTGGGCTGGTGACGGTGATTTAGCTTCTGGGTAGATACTGTCATAGCCTGATTTACAACCAGGGGCCTGGCGGTGGATTAAGGATACTTATTTGCATTGATCGTGTGGCCCTATTTCATCAGAATTTAGATCTTTAAAATAAATGGAAGGCATTTGATAACATTTGTATAGTAAATTGCTGCGAATAGATTACAAGTGATAAAATAGAGGTTGAAAATGAATTGGTAAAAAGGATTAAAAAAACTGTAACTGCATGTGAAAATAAAACTGGCTTATTTAGCTCTGGATCTGGGCTCTATTTTCTTATGGTTTGACAGGCCATTTAAACCACTAAATTAAACAGGAAAGGGTATAGCTTTAAAAACTAATGCATTTAAAGAGCCACTTTAAAAAAAAAATCTCAGAAGAAATCCAGACTTCTTGTAAATATTTTCGTTGTTCCTACATTCCTTTCATAGGTGAACGCTTCTGTTTGCAGTTGATAGTGAGTGACCAACATGACTTTACAGTAAGATTTTGCCACTGAAGAATAACGTTAATGAAATACAGGATGACGTTACTTTCTGTTCCAGATTTTCCTCCAAAAAGTTGTTCAAGCGATTGCCACTTGCAAAACCTACTTTGGGATTTTTTTGGGTCTTTGTATATATTACTTGTGTTTTCCAAAGGTGCCACTGTGATGGTTGATTTTATTGCCAACTCGGCTAGGTTGGGGGTCCCATGCTGGCGGGAGAGGTACTTTGTAGATAGGTTACATCTCTAATCAGTAGCCCTTAAGTGCAAGAGCTCAACGAGAGGGCTGTTTTCAATGGCTGCCCAGAAAGGTCTCAGGACCCAAGGGCCAGGCACGCTGCTGTGCGCTGCGCCTGCGAGAGGGCCGCCTCTGCGCGGCGCACAAGGGCCGCTCTGGACTTGGTGCTCTCCTGCTGCCATCTTGAAAGTCACTAACGTTTGAATGAGGGGCCTGGCCTTTTCATTTTGCACTGGGCCCCACAAATTATTAGCTGGCGTTTACTGAGGTCCATGCACCTGGCGTTGCTTTAACTGTTTAAAAATATTTATACGTCAGCTCCTTTAGGAGTTATAGCAACCTTTGGAGTTGGCGCTGGGGTCTGCCCTCATGGGTGGCAACCAGCACGTAGGTGAAAAGGCCAAAGCAGGGGTGGCTAAGCCAACCTCCTGGCCCGGGAGCCGTGCCCCCAAGTGCCGGCCGCCCTCCTCGGCCTGCCCGTGGCTTCTCCCCTTGCCCCCGTGCTGAATTCTCCCTGCTGTGGGAGGCTGATGTGGCTAACACCAGTGGAACCTGCAAGGTTTGCTTGCTGATCCGTAGCTGCCCTCCTCCTCCAAACTTGGTGCCTCGAGAATGCACTTGACACATGCACATGTGCGACCCGAGACGTCAAGCATGATTCCCCTTAATCACATCAGCATTAACTAGCCGTCACATTGAGTGAGTTAGCACGGGAAAGGAAGGAAGAAAGGAAATGAGTGGGAGGAAGAGGTGGAAGACAAGGTTAGAGCGTGGGGTCGGGTCAGCCGGGGAGCGAGGGGGCTGGCGGTCAGGGGCAGCAAGGGGCCAGCCCCCGGCTCATCGGGTCGGAGGTAAGTGCTCATGGCTTTAAATCAGCCAGCGGCTGAGGGAGAGCGTTTTTCTGATTTGCAGGTGGCTGGGTGTATTAGTCAGCCAAAGGGGTGCTGATGCAACATACCAGAAATGGGTTGGTTTTTATAAAGGGTATTTATTTGGGGTTGGAGCTTACAGATTCCAGGCCATAAGCATAAGTTACTTCCCTCACCAAAGTCTATTTGGAGCACAACGGCGTCTGACGTCTGCGAGGGTTCCGGCTTCCTGGGTTCCTATGTTCCTGGGGCTTGCTTTTCTCTGGGTTCAAGGTTCTTTTCTTCCTGGGGCTGGCTTCTCTTTCCTCTGTGAGCTTACTTGCCGGGGCTCCAGCTTAAGACTTCAGCATCAAACTCCAACATCAAAACGCCAACATCAAGAGCTCTCAGCTCCGTCCTTTGCCATGCCTTTTATCTGTGAGTCCCCACCCCTTGGTGGGGGGGACTCAACACCCTAATCATAACTTAATCAGGCCCAGGTACAGATCAGATTATAAAAACATAATCCAATATTTCTTTTTGGAATTCATCAATTATATCAAACTGCTACAGTGGGTGTGGGAGGGCCGGCTGGGAAGTGTGGCGAGAGCCTTTCGTGCAGCTGCGCTGGGCGTGGCATGACCAGCCCACGGGCGCCAGGCTGCCCCACAGTTGGCACATGGCGGGCACTCGGTACTGTGAAAGCAACGCGCACGTGAATGCCTCTGGGCACCTGCCCGCTCTGCCGGCTCTAAGGCGGGTTCAAAATGGGCAGCAGCTGTTTTTCTAGCGCACGGGAACTGTTGAGTTACAAGCCACTGCACTTCTCCATTCCCACCTCTGTAGTTTGGTGCTCAGGGGACAGCGGCCCCGAGATGTGAGAGTCCCAGTGCCCAGCACAAGCAAAGGGCATCGGTGTTTTCTGAATCCACGATTAAATGATGTGATTTGGGGCAAGAACTAAAGCCAGCCTCTTAGATCCCAGGGCCCTATTTGCCCATCTAGGCCAAATGTGTTGTCTCAGGGTCACTGAATTTTGATATCCTGATGCGGTTTACTCATTACCCGTAGCCTGGGATGAAGGCTTCGGGCTTGGATGCGATGGGAGGCATTCAGGGCATCTTCTCAGGGCATCTTCTCGCTTTGAGAAGCTTAGCGCCAACTGCTGTTGAACGGGAACTAGCTACGAAGAGACTGAAGCACCTGCTTTGCAGAGAATGTCCTGCCTGGAAGAGTGCTGTTTTCCCTTTAATGTTGTCACATGCCAGGAGCATGCGGGCTTCGTTAGCTCTGCTACCTCTGTTTCTATTATTTAGGGGCCCGTAAAGGGCACCCCTGCCCTCTTCTCACCAGGCCTGTGCTTCTGATCAGAGCGAGGAAGGCTTTTGCTCACCGTGTCCTTCCCGGGCAGCCTCGCTGCAGCCCCCCTGCTCGCTCACAGCCAGCTTCGGGGCGTTGTAGCACATTTAAGAGGGCGCACCCTCCACCTCCGGGCAGAAGTGTTCTTTTCCATTTCAGGCATTGATCCAAAAGCATGGGACACTAAATGCAAGGAAGTGGCAAGAAAATATTCTCAAATCGTAACTACACGAAAATCAAAGAACCGACGTACTTGTTCGTACATCTCGACAAATCCGAAGTCCAGCCATTTAAACTATGAGCTCCGTGTGAGAAGGGGCTCTTGTTTATAAACGCTTCTTCATAGCCACATCCCTCCTGCTTCGCATTCTGAAACGACTTTCGCATTAAAAGTCTTCGACGTGATGTTCGTAATCAGTTGTTAAAGGGATGCCTTTATTATTGGCTACTTCCCCTTGCCCCAACGGGAAGGAGAGCGTTGAGGGAGGCAGGAGGATGGGGACAAGGTGCCCCTGTTTCCAGCTGCAGATGGGGCTGGGGGAGGACGGCGGGCACCGTGGAGGGAGGAAAGGGCACCACTGAGGGGCACGCACGACTTGCCGGAGCTGCAGTCAAGTTGGTCGCCTCCTCCTCTGCCGAAAGGGGAAAGCGTGTTGCGGGAAAGAACCTTCGGAGTGTCCCATGAACAGGACGTGACTGGGCCCCTGCGCTGCGCCGTGGGCGTCAGCTGGGCAGAGGGCAGAGAAATCACTTTCTCTCTCTGGAGGAAAACTCAGGAGGCTGCTTGCTTACGCCCGTGCTACCCAGTGGTCCACCCCAGGGGACGCTCCAAGCTGAAGAGCGCCCAGGGGTCCAGTGCACATGGCCAAAGTGGCGACCGTGCTAGACCCTGGTTCTAGCAGCGCTGCACCTGCTGGCTCCGCGGGGAGCAGGGACTCCTACAAGGGGCCCTTCCCTCCCTCCAGCGTGCTGGGGAGAAGGAACCCTGAAAGGAGCTCCAGGTGGAGGGGGCTTCTGGAAGGGCTCCTGCCTGGTCCAGGCTGCCGCCAGCCCCGGCCTTTGAAATGAAGTGCACTGCGCGCCCGGGCTGTCCCAGCACCTGTCCGGGAACAGCTCCTCCCTTCCCCTGCTAAGGCGCCGAGCTCGGAGGGGCAGGGTGGGCCTCGCGGGCACCCGGTTGGCTGCCCCCCAGGAAGGCCTCGGAGCGGCGCGGGCCTCCCCCAGCTCCACGGCACCTTCACTCTGGGGTCCGAGGGCACCTGGCAGATCCTGCTCTGAGCGTTTTGTGGAGGAAAAGCAACAGGTGGAGCTGGTGTGGGGCTGTTGGCGCCACACCTTGGACCCAGGCTGCAGCGAGCCGTTTTAGAACCTGCAGGCAGGCGGGCCCTGGAGGGCTCGGTTCTGACCACACAGAGTGGATTCAAGGGCGGAATGAAGGAAGAGCTCTGTCTTGCCAGCCGGCCGGGCTCGCGGCTTCTGCCCGTCGCTCGGAGACTTGGGTTGGCATAGGGAAGGGCGAGGAGACCACTTGCTGCTTCGGAGTCAGGGTTTGTGCAAGTCAGATCTGCAGGTACAGGTGATATTTGCTGGCTCTTCTCAGTTCCCGCCCCAGCACACCTGCTGATAGGTAACTCAGGTAGAAAATCTTTTGAGACTCTGCTTAGTGGGTATGATAGAAACTGTTTGCGCCACATGCTAAGAATAATAATGTTCAATTAGCAAGACCTTCCCGGGCCAGCAGTGCTCTAAATAGAGGACACGCCTCTTCCAGTGTCTACCCTCTTCATTTTCATGTTAAACCTGAAAACGTGGAGGCTGAGGGAGGCTAAGTGCCTTGCCCTGGATTAACAGCCAGCGTCATGGTTTCAACTTAGGTCAGTCTGGCTTGACAGCTTGTGCTTATCACCACTGCCTGCCGAGATGAAAATAGAAGTGTGAAAGCACGACAGGATATTTGCACAATGCGGTGGCTTTCAATCTGCAGGGAGACGTTCTCCAAGGATTCTAGTTTTTTCTCCCACTTCCTTGCCACGAGCCACTGCGAACCAAAGGTACTAGACACATAAAGTTAAAGAGGGCTCTAAGTCCATTATCTCAAACGCACAAACCGGGGGAGATTTTCCAGTCTTTCTACCCCTGACAACTCTTTCATTTATTTCCTTTGCTCATGGGGTAAGTTCTAAAATACTATGTCATCGTCAAGAGGTATATAATGAGAGTAAGGTTGCCAGAGAAAATACAAGACTCCCAGTTAAATTTGAATTTCAAGTAAATAAATAAGTTTTAGATTTTAAGTATGCACAAAAATTGCTTGGGATGTATTTATATTAAAACATTATTTATTGCTTATCTGAAGATCCAATTTAACAGGGCATCCTTTCTATGTATTTGCTATCTGCCCATCCCAAATTAGAGAGGTCTGCGTACAAAGAATGAACCTTGAATTTGCTGTTTCATGCGGCTTGGTCAGGCGCCCAAGGAAAGCTCATAGGAAAAGGGGTAAAAGAGAAACCTCGGGGCAAGTTACATTAAATACTTGGATCTACTTGGCTTGTTTAATTAGTCTTTTCATAAACATCTTGCTAATGCCAGACAGTGTTTAATTCATTGATATTTCATGTAATATGGTACTGCTTAGAAGGTTACCAAGGAATTATTTTATCTTCATCAGTGGTTCCGTTGATGTTCTACTAAGGCAACATCCTCAGTGTAAACCTTGTTTTGGTATTTTCACATTTTTACCTTTTATCTGGATGTACTACAGGGCCTTTGTGATCTTCTGGGAAAAAACCTTTCCATATCATACAGCCGGAAGGTACACTTCTGCGATGGAGTTCATCATTTCTGCTTTTGAAAGCCGCCGCACGGAGCTAAGGCTGTCCCTTTATCTACGATCCTGACAGTTGGCAGGTGCAGTAAGCTCTGTGGTCGCCCCCTCGGAGCTTTGACCTGGCTCAGGGAAGCTGTTGCTCTTAAGACTTTAGGGAAACCTTATTTTCCGGGCCAAGGAACCTTTTTTGATGCCCTCCATCGCGTGCAGTGGCAATGGTGTGTGTGTGTGTGTGTGTGTGTGTGTGTGTGTGTAGGATTGCAGGGAGTCTGGGTCCTTTTACAGTTGACTTTGACCAAAAATAATAAAAAACTACTTGGCTCTGGAAATTTTCTTGAAGAATATCTTAGAAATAATATCTGTTCATCGAGTACTGCCTATTTCAAGTAACAAATCAACCTATAAAACTGCATTGCAGTAGCATTTATTAAGAAAGCTGCATGTGGTGTAATAGCGAACTCTTCGTGGGACTTTGTGAAATGAAAGAAATAAAAGAAAGCTTTATTTTCTGAAGGTATTTATAGGCTTTTTGAGGCCCCGATTGTCACTGCTTTCTGGGTTTTCTTCTCTTTGATTGATGATGTGTCCCAGATTTGGTGACTTTTCCGTACATGTGACTTTCACGTGTTTTTCACTGGGTGAATATGGATTGATAATAGACAGGAGAGTAAAAACCCGCAGGAGAATTTTCATATACAATGAACAGGAATCCAGCGGTCTGTGATCTGAGCGTTCAGTCTTCTTGGCCACTCTCTGTTTTATTTAACAACTCCCAGTCTATTACGGCTTTGCTTCGCTCAACGATTCCATGTTAATCATCTTCTGTTTTACAGCCCTTTTCTGGCTGGAATCAATATCCCATCAACTTCACTCACCATCCCCTCTGTGATCTACAAGATGGGGCTTGTACAGGTTGAATTTATACCAGAGCAGTTTGCTTTAAATGCTACCGGCTCTTTATCCAAAACATTTCTTCCAGTTTATTCTCATAATTTTACTATTTCTTTCAAAATTGCTTCCCTGCTTTTAGAGACTAGGGAGTGGCAAGTAAAATTTAAAAGGCTTCATCGAGGACACAGAGGTTGGGCTTGAAAACACAAGAGGAAAGGCTGGAGATGAAGCAGGTTAACAGGCATGCTGGCTCTGTTGGAAAAAAGAATTTCCTGCTCTGTGGCTGTGATTTCCACCTTGCTGGCAAAACTGGATCATTTTAATGAGACCACATTTTCAAGCCATTTTGAATCCTGCTGGTATATTCAGATTGCCTCAATTCAAGCAAAATGAATCAGTTTTGGCACCCTGTCGATGCATCACACTTGTGATCTAGCGTTCTCCTTCTCTATGGCTTCTCATTTGGAGGGGTGGCAGCTGTCCTTCAGATCATTATTACTAATCTAAGTTCAGCATCACGGGGGGGCTCTGAATTCGTGGTAAGATTAATTTAGAAATTAAAAGTGCATTATCCTCTTCTAAAAATACATTATCTAGATCGTGATGCCAGTGTTTTTAATAAAATAAAATGATCAAGTTGCCTCAATCTTATCACAAAATGCAGTTGTTTGCTGCTGCTGAGGAGCACGCAATGAATTCTTTCTTGATGCCAGTTAAGACATTTTATCTTGCAATAGGATTTTAATGGTGATGATGACACCCTGTACTTTTCAATGATTATTACATTCATTTTAACGGATATTATTTTCTTCTTAAATGGAATGATTTCCTTTCAACTTGTGAGGAGGTCTATTTCCTAGCATCCCCATGAAGCAAGTATATTTTAATTTGTTCGAAGATGTCTTTTTCCATTCTGTTTTGAGTATTTATATGGACAATGCATAATAAAACATAGTGAAAAGCCAACTCAGTAATGCAAATTCACTTGCTTGCTGAAATTGCTAAGGCTTGGTCCGTTAAGAGAATGTTCCAACAGCAGCTAATTTTAGATGTCTGGTTCTAAGAAGACTTTTGGTTTCAGCTTTCTCTTTTGTAAAATGGGAATAATAATCCCAGCCCTGATTTCCTTTCAGGGCTGCGTGAAGGAAATGTGAAATTGCTTCAAAAATAAAGTTAGGAAAGAAGTCTGACTTACTATAAAGAGAATGGATATATGAGGATTAAACAAGACGAAGTACATGCCGATAAACACAAAGTGCAATTGTATTAGTTAGGGCTCTCTAGGAAAACAGGACAGAAGATGTAATATTATGAGATAATGTAAATATTAGTTTGAGATTTTTGCAAGAACTGTCTCATGGGACTGTAGGAATTAGAAAATCCAAATTCCAGAGGGCAGGCCACAAGCTGGGAGCTTTGATGAAGGTTTCTGATGAACTCCCCAGGAGGGACTCCTTGGCCAAAGTGGAGATGGGAATTTCCCATCTGACTGCTGAAATCTTTACTTGCCTTTTGAAGACCTTCAACTGATTGGATGAGATGTCTCTCGTTGCTGAAGGCCATCTCCTCAGTTGATTGTAGATGTAATCAACCATAGATGCCATCAACTCACTGATGATTTAAATCCATGAAGTATCCTTACAGTAAAATCAGGCCAGTTCTTGCTTGACCAAACAACTGGATACCATAATTTGGCCAAGTTGACTTGTGAACTTAACCATCACATCAGCCATGTTGTTAGCAATATTATAAGAATGTTAATCACACTTTTACCGATGTTTTCTAAACTTCAATCATATCCTTTTTTCCTCCTGTAACTCTTTTTTGCATTTGGTCTCTATATAAGAAAATTCCTCTGGAATTTGTTTTTCTACCTATTGCCCTCTTAACTGTGGGAATTTGAAATCATCTTTCACAGCTGGTCATTTTTGTCGGTCATGTTTAAAGTTGTAGATGACAAAAATTTTCTTCATGCCTGAGCACCCAGGGCGACTGGCACAGCCAAATTGGGGGATTAACTCACTCATTGGAAGAGAAAGTTGGTCCACAGAGTGCTTCGTGTTTCCTTGGAGCATCCTTCAGAGGCGGGCCAGGTTTGGCCTGCTGGGTCCCCCCACACCACCACTTTAGCTCTGACCTGGCACTGAGCAGCGGCCTCATGGATTCATTGACTGCCATCTACGAATAGATCTATTTGGTGAGCGTTTTGTCCCTCACTAATAAAAAATGGAGAACGTTAGAGCTATTTATTTAGGTGGCAATTACTCAAAGGCAGTGCGGTGCATTTGTAGGAAAACTCTTGTAACTCTAATAGATTTAGCACAGAGTATAAACATCTTTTTCTCCTTTTATGCTTTATCGTTTGTATTTTATAAGAGGTTAAGACCAGCTATGAAGTGCTACGAGTATTTTATTTTTAACCATGTAATGAAGTTCCACCATTTCGAGAGATATCTACCTTTGAAGTATAACTCTTTCACTGAAGGCACAGGTTATATTACAGACGTGATGTTGTGATAGGTAAATGTGAGCTTTTGACATGATCATTTGCAATGACTGACAGGTGAGAAGGCCATCGGGGAAGGCTAAGAAGGGTAGCCAGGAGTCTAAAATGAAGGAAGAGTGATGGATTTAAGGATCAGGTTGCAGGAAAGAACTATTTTTATAAATTGTACTCCGAGTGTGAGTCAGTAGACCAAGGATCAGGTGATTTGGGAGAATCTTGATTTTATGTTTGTACTGTGAACCCAGCAAGAAAGGATGGGCCATGCCAGGAATTAGGGGTCATCGGGGCTGCCAGTGTGAGGGCCGTGGTGCCGGTGATGGCCCAGCATCTCCTCCTCTCTGTGCGTGCTGCTCCCCACCTCAAAAGGCAGACCCCAGAGTCCCCCACTTGAATCCAAGCCAGCCTGCTGACGGCCTTGACCCATGCGATGGGGCAGAAGTGGCTTCCAGAGAGTTCTGAGCACAGGCCTTGGAGGCTTCCGCTTCCTTCCTCTTGCAGTGATGGCCCTTCGACCTTTGCCCTCAGCACCCAGTTGCCTTGCTGTGAGAAGCCCAAGCTTCCTGCAGAGGCCGCGTCGGGGAGAACTGACGGGTTCTGGGAGATGCCTGTGAGCCTGCCGGCCCTGTGAGCGAGCCGCTCTGGAAGTTCTGGCTGAGCCGAGCCTGCAGGTGACTGCAGCCGAGCTAGTAACGCACCGAGCACAACTATCCCGCTGAAACCGCCGCCCGGAGTCATGAAAGACGCTGCAGGGTCGCTCCCCCTAGAGGGGCACCTTTTTCTGTGCCCAGAGGAGTCCTTACAGGTTGGGCATGCACTGCGTCTTAGAGTGAATTACACTAGAGCTGTGGCACCAGGTGAGGCGTCTCTGTGGCTGCAATTTACCTTCCCGTGGAGAGCCTGTGCCTCCGTGGTCCTCACGCTATGGGAATGTCGTTTTTTGGCTTTAAGTGGCCAACTGGGGTGTCCTGGGCAGATGACCACCTGTTGGAGACATGTGCCAGGAGGCGCTTGTGAGTAAGGTCACTCTATTAGCCAAAAGGGTGCTGATGCAAAACACCAGAAAATGGTTGATTTTTATAAAGGGCTTGTATTCGGGGTAGGAGCTTACAGATACCAGGCCATAAAGCATAAGTTACTTCCCTCACCAAAGTCTATTTCCACGTGGTGGAGCAAGATGGCTGCCGACGTCTGCGAGGGCTCAGGCTTCCTGGGCTCCTCTGGGCTCAGCTCCTCTGTTTTCTCCACAAGGTCAGCTGTAGACTATGAGGCTCTCTAGGCTTTGCCTCTCTCCACAAGGTCAGCTGTAGACTATCAGGTGAGCGGCTCTGTCTCTTTCCCCGGGGCTCCAGCTTCAGCATCAAACTCCAGCATCAAAACCCCAACATTAAAATCCCCCCAACTGTGTCCTTTGCCTTTTATCCGTGAGTCCCCATCCACCAAGGGGTGGGGACTCAACACCCTGCTGACGTGGCGCAGTCAAAGCCCTAACCACAACTTAATCAGGCCCAGGTAGAGAAGATCGCAAACAGAATCCTGTATCTATTTTTGGACTTCATAACCATATCGAACTGCTATAGTCATGACGTAAGAAGGTCTTCCCGCGGAGGGAGAGGCACCCCCTCAACTCGAGGAAGGTGTTGGCTGCGGAAGGGACAGGGGCTGACTGCTGACATTTTTTTTAACTGAAAAGTCTCATGAGATTTTGTCGAACTCCAAAGGAAGCTTGAAACTTTAAGGAGGAATGTAGCACTTTCACTTTGTAATCCATGTGGCAGAGGAATGCAAACTTTTGTCCAAGAGCAGTTTACATGTTTGTGCTTTGTGTTAGGTATACACTTTACATGTTTATGTTGTTTTAACTTTTTTTTTTCCTGATTAAATCGGGGCATGTGCTTCTATGTGTTCATTTTTCAAATGTTTCATCTCTGCTTTAGCATGTTTTTTTTTTTCCTGTTGTTGTTTCTTGTTCAAGATTATTTAAAAGCATTTGAAGTTATATTATTCATCCTTGGACAAGTCCAGTTTTTCCCCCCAGAAAGTGTAGGCTGTGGTAAAGCTATTGAGTTATACAATACATGCAAAGGAAGGAGAGAAGAATTTAAAAAAACTTTTTATTTGAAAATAATTTCAAACTTACAGAAAAGTTACAAGAATAAGAATAGTGCATAGGACTCTGATTTATCTTTTACCTAGATTAGCCTACAGTTAACATTTTGCTTCATTTGCTTTTTTATTTGCCTTCTCTCTTTTTTGCTCACTTGCTTCCTTGCTTCCTTTCCATGTATTATTTTTCCTTTTGTTTTCCTATATCATTTGAAAATAAATTGCATTTATCACCTTCAAAACTTCAGTGTGTATTTCCAAAGAATAAGGATATTCTCTCAACCACAGAGCAGTTTGCAATGTCAGCAAATTTAATATTGTTACAATAATGTATCTAATCCACCACCTGTAGTCCAGTTTTGGCAATTGACCCATAAATTGTTTTTCATAGCATTTTTTCCCCCTTAGGAGATGATCCAGTTAGGAACAGATTGTCATGTTTCTTTAGTTTCCTTGTGCTCATGCTGCTTGTTTTGAAAAATTCTGAGATTCAGAGCATTTGGTGTATTAAGAAAAAAGAAAGAGAAGAGAACGATAAAGGCTTGACATTAATGGGAATGGAGCAGTTCAAAATTAGAGTGTAAAAAGTTTAGGACCACAAGAAATCAAAATTGGAATTGAATTGGAATTGAATGTATCACCAGATGATGTGTCATGAAATGGGTTATTACAGGGACATGTCACAGCCAAGTTACCAGTGATACTGGATGGAATACAGATGCAATCTCCCATTTCTGTCGAACAGGTACACAGAGTGGCTGAGAGCACCTGTGTGTGTGTTGTGTGTTCTTGTGATGGGCTGTGATCTAGGGAGGCAATTTGCCAGGACCACATGTGTTTGCTTGTGGGAATGGAGTGGACTGTCATCTCCTCTTCAGGAATCTTTGGCTTTTTACCTGTATTGTGGATAATATTTAGAACTATATTTCTTTTCCTTTCAGATGAATCAATGTGCTTCAGCAAGCATTAGGATCGTTACTGAAGCAATGGTCTGCTCTGGATAACCAAAAGGTGATTTGTAAATCTATAGTAATACAAAAAGCTAGTCTGGGGAGGTGAAAATGCATTTTCTAAATTTCTTCAGCTTCCACGAACACACGTGCCATCGGACTTGCTCACAGAGCTTTGTTGTAAGCTGTGGGGTGGAGAGAATCAGAATATATCGTCAGAGAAATCCCTGCTGTAGGAAAAGCGAAGAGCCTTGTCTTGTGGCTTTGGAACCACAGCAGGTTTGGGGAGAAGCAGGGGAAGGGGTGTGAGCGTGAGCCTCGCTCTGCATTGGCATCCCCCAGGGGACCTCTCGGCCAGGCGAAGGGGAAAGCTGGAGGCAGAGGGATTTCCTGATCCCTGGTTTGAACTTTGGTGGGAGACAGACATGCATGGCGATCCCTTGATCCCTTGGAGCACAGGTGGCATGGTGGGCAGAGGGGCCTGCGCATCCTGTGGGCCGCGAGGAGCTCGCCAGCACTGCCGATAGCTGGGGCCCTGTTTCCAGGGGTGGCCCCACTGCAGAGACCATTGAGCAAACAGCCTCCAGAAGGCAGGTGGACTTGAGGGTCCAGCAGCCCTTCTAGCTACTGGTCAAGAAGGGGAACAAAGCACAGCCTGACCAGGCACGCCTTAGCGGAAGCCACGGCGAGGGGCCGGGGAGCTTGGCAGGCTGGAGACTTTGTCACAGAAGTTCACAGAGCGTTGGTGCAGCCCTGGAGACCCACAGGCCCTTCTTCACGCTCGCGCCCGGCTTCTGGCTGCCACGGCGGACCCCTGGGCCTGAGCCTAACCACTGACCCAGGGGAGACGAGAGTCGGCAGGGAGGCTGTTCAACTGGAAGAGACCAGAGACCTTCACCTGGCAGGTGGAAGTGCTTACCCAACTTCTGGACTGGCCTTTGGGAAAGAGACGTGGTCTTTGCGCTCTCGAGGAGCAGTGGGTACAACTTTGGATTCCATTACGTGTCCTTTGGTAGAGATTGCTCCAGAGTTCTGGCAACCCTTCTCCCGCTGGGAAGGCCTGCTCTTACGGGGGGTCCCGCCAGCTGTGAGCCTGACATTGGCCTGTGATGCCTTTGTCCATGTGTGTCAAGAGGCCTTTGGAGAGCCATGTCTATGTTATGGGCCGGTCGTCCAGAGGATCCAGTATACAGGAAATACCAGTGGAACTCAGGGGAATTCACTTTAATTGGTTCTGGGAGATAAAATGTGTTTCCCCAGGAGCTGACGATTTTGAAAGAACAGTTTCATTCTGGGCCAGATAGACATGAATCATCAACTGGCTGTGCAGGGCGGTATCGTCCACCAGCTATACAGGGTGGTAGCATCAACTAGCTGTACAGTGCGGTATCATCTACTAACTGTACGGCTGGTATCATCAACTAGCTGTACAGTGCGGTATCATCTACTAACTGTACGGCTGGTATCATCTACCAGCTGCACAGGACAGTATTGTGCTCTGACCACAGCAGGCAGACGTGGGCGCTGACTGGTGGTTCCGGGCATCGGCTCAGCCTCCCTGGGTTAATGACTGACCTTTGGATGGAGCTGTAGAGCCTCACAGCTCCTTCCTGTGCATGTATCACCTTAGACGGCCACTCTGGTAGTGAACAAGTCACGTCTTCCAGACTGAGCTGGGCACCCCACCAATGGACTTTTGTCTCTTTGTAAAAATTTCTGCACGTGGTGGACTCTGTTCCTCAATAAGATAAAAAAAAAAAATGGACAAAGAGAGGGGCTCTTGGCCTGTGCTGCTGTAGAAGATCCAAGTGCCCAGCTTGTGATTACAGAGGATAAACTTTAGCTGATATTGCAAATTGTTTTCCCTGTAACCTGCCCCTCTAACTCAGTTCTTTTCTATGGTGTGCAAACAAAGGCAAATATTATTGTCCTGATTGAAGATGTAAGTATACACAAGAAAAGAAGTTCCATGATGTGTCTGAGGTCATTTTTAAGAACAAACAATTAGGACTTTGGGTTCACTCACTCTATCAAATTCCCGGTAAGGATTTCCTTGAGAGCCGTAGAATCTGTATTTGTTTCTCAAAGGGCTGACTCTTGGGTGCTGGCCTATATTTTCATATGTGGTTAACAGTGACTGGAACTGGAAGGAGTCCCATTAATTAAATCTATTTTTAGAAATACTTTAGCATGTGGCTTTGCAAGCTCGCCATTTCATTCCTCTATAAACCAGTGAGTGCTGTCATAAAAATTCTGTCAAGATTTACTGCTGCTTCATGAGACCCTGGTCTAAGCTAGAGGCACACTGTGTACCCTAAACCTACTAAAACTGCTCCCTCTGAAATTCTGCTCTGTAATTTGGTAAGTGTTTTAAAAAATACAACTAAATGGCTACCACATGGTGGAACATTAGCAATCTGGAACAGAAACTTTTGTGTGGTATTAAATCCACATGCGGAAAAAATTAAATATCATCCTCAATGCCCGCCATGTGTTCAGTTGTATTAAATGACATGCTTATAAAGTGTGACATTATTGAACTTTTATAAGGTTTGTCACATCTAGTAAAACTTATGACTGCTCTTTTGAAGACTTTGTACAGGTAACTTCTGAGCTCACATTAGTCTGGTCGTCCTATGATATACATACAATTTATTACTGAGTATAGCACCAGGCAATCAGCAGTGGAACTCAAACCAGGACAGTTTAATGGAGAACAGAATGCAGTAAATGAGGGTCGGCAATGCTGTGGCAAGTTGGGCCATAATAATCCAATAGACGGGATTTTATAAAACATGCAGGGCGTGATATGCACCATAAACTGTTTTGACAAAATTTGACTCCTTAAGATAAATGATTCCAAGTATCTTATATTTCCCTAAATTTAAACAGTACAGCCATGTGACCTTCACAGCCTGCACCTGCAGATGTGATTAGGCTGCTGAATAAATGCCATAGTCACAGAGAGAGCACGGAGGATAAGGATTTTCAGAAAGTGTGTCCCCTTGACTCATTTGCCTCTGACCCGAGAAGAGATTCCCGAGCTTGCAGGCTGGATACTCTGTGTCAGAGACTGACTGGTGTGTTAGACACCGAGAGCCCCGGTCTCCAGGACCTCGGGCGCCCATCTGTTGTTGCGTCTCTGAGTGTGGTTTCTAGACCATCAGCATTGGGATCGCCCGCAAGGTGGGAGCTCTGCGTGCATGTCGATCTCTCCAGGTGATTCTCATGCATGCTAAAGCGTCAAAGTCACTGACAGTTCAAAGCTCTTATGTGACAGATAGAAAACCAGCCTGAGAAGGGAATTTCCCCAACTTACTCAGCTGTGAAATGTGGAGGACAATAATGCATTGTTACCCAGCCAGGTCTGTGGTTCTCAGATGTACAAAGTGACCCACCTGCAGCTCAGCCCCTTGATTACCTGGGATAAAGTGCATTGCTGCCACAACAGGTACTGCCCCACCTTAGCGCATTCGTCCTTGACTCTCAGCCTGGAGGGCAGTGAGCAGGAAATCTATTTTGCTGTGACTTGAGACCCAGAGCACTCAAACTCTTCATACAATTTATGCTGTGTCCTTAAATTATCTACATTTAGATCCCAGTCCTGGAGAGGTTTTTGGTTTGTTTTTTAGTGGGCCAAAAGAGTTTGACCCTCCCACGTGTGAAATAACCCAAACTCCCAGACAGTTTAAAAGGTATGCTTGGATTCACATAGAGCATAGCAAAATGTATCAAACCTGATTCTTCCCCATAAATAACATGACACAAGTCCATTTATTGCCGCATGCTGTGAGACAATGTCTTCTGGGCAAATGTTTCAGGTTCTGGTCAAATGATCCTGCTTCACGAGAAACACCTGAGTCAAAATCACACCTGGAGATAAGCTGGAAAGAGTCAACGGTTATGTCCAAAGAGAAACAAATGAGTTGTTTTCAAGGTGTTTTCAGGTGCAGTTATCCTCACCACCCCATCTTGCTGCTGCTCTCTGATTATGTCACTGTGGCTTATGTTATAATATCGTCAGCTCTCGGGGTCTAGATTTTTCCATGGATCAGCAAACTGCTTGAGGCAGCTGGCAGATGATCAAAGCCTCCAATCGCCGCTAAAAATGTAACTACCTGTAAAGGGTGATGCTTTTCAAATAATGTTTTTCCTTTAGTTCCAAATTTTGTGCAGTACGTTAATGTCACTTGGGAACTGGCATAATCGTGGCTGGTGAGAGCACTTCTCCAGCCACTTGTTCTAAATTTCTGTGGTGCTTCTTCCCAAAGCAGAGGCAGATGCCCAGGAACAGGGGATTCGCCCTGCAAGCGTGTCCCATTTCGTTCATGTCCAGAAAGCTCCTTGCCTGGGGTCCTCTCAGGGAGTGCCTGGTAAACGCCTTAGAAGTTCCTCTAGAGTCACCAGAATGGGGGAGGTCGTCTCATCTTCTGAACTTGAGTTCAGCTGAGCTTTTTAGCAGATACTGTTAGCCTTTTTTTTTTTTTTGCCAGCTGATAAAATAGGAACATTGATCCACCTGCAGGCTGGAGTCAACGGTTTTCAAGGGGATTAGGAACATTGCATGATTCTTTGGTTTATTTGTATTTCTGGTTTAGAGTGCAGATGAATAACTCTTGAATTTTGGGGTCAAATTGCATTTTGGAGTCACATTTGCATTTTTTAATGAAGCATGTCATTCCAAGTGCCAGGAATAGGGGACTCAGCCATCCAGTTCTGAATTTTATGGTCAGCCTTTGATTGCGTTGAGTCAACCAAGGGGAGATTGTGGGGCGTTTGGGCCAGTTGGAGTGGGTTGTGTCTTCTTTCCCTGCAGCAGGAATCCCGGTGTGACTGGCCTTGGCTTTCAGTTGCCAGGGCAGAGTGAGTGCTGAGCAGGGGTGCCCTTGTACTAAACGGAGCAGCCCCTGCCCCAGCGGGGTGCCTTTCCCCTGGCTCAGAGCCCACGGAAAGTCTGTCTGCCATCTGGCTCCAGTGGGCTGGCGAGGGGGTGCTGCCTGGACCCTCCACCCTGGCCCAGGAGAGAACTTCGTGGGCCATTGAAGTTCAGGACACGCGAATGGGACGGGAGTCAGAAGACGCACACCCACTCCTCCATCCCTTTGAGGATACTAACGAGGAGGATAATGAAATGGTTCAGGAGTTATCAGATCTGATTAGAATTGATTGTTTGATCGATTACTGATTAAGCAAGAAAGTTGGGAAGTAGATGTGGTTCAAGTGATGGTGCTTCCACCTACCATATGGGAGGAACTGTGTCCAATCCCAGGGCCTCCTGGTGGAAAAGAAGGAGAGAAAAGTGTGCCTGTGTGACAAGCCAGTGCCCACACGAGTGCCCGCGTGGCGATCCAATGCCTCGCACAAGTGAGTCCTGCAGCAAGATGATGCATCAAAAGAGAGGCAAGGCTGGAAGCAGCTGTGGTTCAATTGATGGGGCTCCCATCCACCATATGGAGGCCCTGGGTTTGTGTCCTGGGGTCTCCTTGTGAAGGCAGGCTGGCCCATGCCCAGGAGAGCTGATGACCCATGCCTGCGTCCACGGAGAGCTGATGCAGCAAGATGACACAACAAATGGAGACAAGCAGACACAGAGGAACACGCAGCAAATGGACACAGAGAGCAGACAGCAAGCAAGCGGCAAAGAGGGAGGGAAATAAATAAATGAAAAAAAGAGAGACAAGGGGAGAGTTAAGGTAAAGCACAGCAGAGACCAGGAACTGAGGTGACACAATTGACAGGGAAACTCCCTCCCCATCAGAGATCTCCAGGATCGAATCCTGGTGAATCCCAGAGAAGAGAAAATGAGAAGAGAAGACAACAGACAGCCAAAACAACAGGGTGGGAGGAGGGGAAGGGGGGAAAATAAACAAATAAATCTTTAAAAAAAAAGTTGATTAAAGACATTTGATATGGAAAATGTACATGTACATATACATATACATATTTATACATATCAGTGCATGTTATACAGAGTATTTGAAATAAAAATGTCTGCATGCACATTTGTCTGACTGTTTTAGTGTAGGCTCAAGGCCTTTGATTGCTGGAGTGCTGATTGGGCTCCTGATTGTCTTTCTTATGGAAGGTGCCACTGTAATATTACCCATTTCTTCAGAATGGAGTGAGAGCTTAAAACACTGGCAGAGTAACTTGAATGCAGAATATTAATATTTTGCCTAATTTGCTAAACATATTGTTAAAAGTCACGCACCGCTCTGGAGTGTTTCCAAAACTATCACCTCAGTTTTCCTAGAAACAATACTTCCCTTTTTGCAGTTATTTCAGCACCTCAATTTCAACAGTGGTTCCATAATTCTGATCATTAGAATTGCAACAAGCACACACAGGTTTGGGGACAAAGTCAACCGGCTCGTGGTAACCAACTGGCACACGTGCTGGGAGAAGGAGGGAGCAGGGGTTTTAGGGTGCCCACAGCCTGGGGTGGCCCTGCTTGGAGAGGAAACGGGGAGCATCGGTCGGCTGAGGAGCTGGGCTAAGGGAAGGTGGGCTAAAGGAGCTCCTGCCGTGGTGGAGCTGGTGGTGGAACCTCTGCGGTGGGGCTGTTAGGAAAGGGGCATGCCAGGCGGTTGTGCAGCTCCACAGGCTGTTGTCTGGAGCGGGGGTCTCTCAGGGACCCCTGGAGACGCCCTGATTCTAGCTTCCTCCCAACGGCGGCCTCGGTGCACCCTCTCTAGCAGGAGCACCCAGTGGAGGCTGGGTGCAGGTCTGGCCTCAGGCCTTCCTCATCCTCAGGCCTTCCTCATCCTGTCCAAGTGTTATGGGAGAATAGGTGACTGTGAACCAGTGCCGTTGTGTAGATGACACGAATTGAGGCTTCACAGCCACACTAAAGAAGACATTAGCAGAACACAGAGCCTGCACAACATCTTGTTTTTCCTTTTAAGATTTTTTATTTGTTTCTTTCCCCCACCCTGTTGTCTGCTCTCTGTGTCCGTTTGCTGTGTGTTCTGTGTCTGTTTGGATTCTTGTCAGCAGCTCTTTTTAGGTGCCAACCTAAAAAGTAGGGCATAAAAGTCTTGCCTTTTTAAAAAAAATATCTTGCCTTATTTTGAAAGTGTCTCTTTGTGTTGCATCATCTTGCTGCGTCAGCTCTCCATGTGTGCGGCACCACTCCTGGGCAGGCTGTGCTTTCTTCACACAGGACGGCTCTCCTTA
The DNA here is from genome assembly GCF_030445035.2 of Dasypus novemcinctus. Taxonomy (NCBI): domain Eukaryota; kingdom Metazoa; phylum Chordata; class Mammalia; order Cingulata; family Dasypodidae; genus Dasypus; species Dasypus novemcinctus. Next base: position 4,666,700 of record NC_080701.1, on the reverse strand, counting down.
TGGGGTGCACTCCTTGCGCATGGGGCTCCCCTATGCGGGGGACACCCCTGCATGGCAGGGCACTCCTTGCGCACATCAGCACTGCACGTGGGCCAGCTCCACATGGGTCAGGAGGCCCTGGGTTTGAACCCTGGACCTCCCATGTGGTAGGCGGAAACTCTATCTGTTGAGCCAAATCCGCTTCTCCAACATCTCATTTTGGTGAAATCTGGCCTCTGTGCCCAATTTTACAGCTAAGCTGACCACTGTGCCTCCAGCTCACGACTTGTCTAGGGTCAGCACAGTTGCTCTATGATGAGCCTCGGAGCATTCCTCCCTGTATTTTAACTATTAAGCCATGTGGCCTGCTACAGAATATGCCAGAAACATGCCAGGTGTGCGCGGAAGGAGACCCCCAGACCAGCCAGCAGCGAGCCGCTTAGCACGTCTGAGTATCTGCTGCCCTTGGCGACCCCCCTGAAGCATGAGGACCCCGGCCCGGCTGCCGTGGGCGTTTCCACACAGGCCGTGTTATGAGATTCTCTCCTGAGGTCCCTTCCTAGCAGGCCGGGATTTAAGAGCTTCTGTAACAGGCAAGGAAGCAGGCAGCGTGGGGCTTTGCTTTCAGGCTGTCGTTTTAAGCAATGAAGCATTTATGTGGGTAAGATTTCCAGTCCAGCTGCCGGGCTTTTTGTGCTTGTTTATAGGCTTTGGTTTCACCTTGAGAACATCTTTGAACTTAAGAAGTGCGCTTTGTCCTTGAACGGGACATGAACTTCTGCCGTTTCTGATGTCCAGTCATGAGGATTCCAGAACCGGTGGCGGAGAGCAGCGAGGCGCTTCCTTTTAACGGTGTATCCAGCAGAAGGCCGCCTCTTCCTGTTTTCAATATTGTCCTCGCTCATTAACTGCTCCAGCCCTGGTAGAAACCAACCTTCCTCCTTAAGCGAGTCACACGTTAAGTGGCTTCTGGCTCTTGGCTTGATCACTTGGTTAGACCGTCTAAGATAAAAGGTGTTAATTGCGTGTTTATTTTCCCCCAAACCATCACCCAAACCAGTGTTTCATCTCCACCAGGTTGAGGGAGAGCCGAGCTTTGTGACCGATTGTCTGGGGGCTGGAAGCCTGATAGCTCCTCCTCCGTGGAGCGCCAACTGTGGGCATCACCCGTTCCTTCAGAATGGCGCCAGAGCTTGGGAAGCACTTGCAGAGCAACCTAAAGAGTAGGGCATTGAAGTCTTGCCTTCTTTTGATAGTCATGGCTCAGATGGTTTTTTTGCTCAGGCCCCAACAGCAAGACTCCATACAAATATATATATATATATATATCAGAAATATAATGGCACGTCCATGGACATTTCTAATATTTTAAACCTAATTTGTTAAAGCCTTTATATTTTTCAATAAAGCTTATGTGCTCATTTGAGTCAATTTTTAAGTTTTTAATTAAAAAAGTTTTTTTACAGAGGCACTTCCTCCACGCCCTCCAACTCTGTAGATGATCCTCCAGGTCAGATTTGCCTGGGTTTGTTTATGAAAAGGCCGCCTCAACCAGACCCTCCCCTCCCCTCCCCTCCCCTCCCCTCCCCTCCCCTCCCCTCCCCTCCCCTCCCTTCCCCTTCTCTTCCCTTTCGTTTAAAATCAGGGCACATTTGCTTGTTCCATCTGTGCGTTTTGGGCGTTTGTTTCTCCAGGACACCCTGCCAGGTTTGGGGACCAGGCACCGGCAGCTGCTGCCGTGGGCACGTAGCCCAGGAGCCCGGGTGGGCCACGAGGGCCAGGCCGCAGCGCTGGGGCCTCTCGGTCGGGTGCTCAGAGCGCGCTCCGCTGTGCTCTTGCTGGCTGGCTAGCTTCCCCAGGGAGGCTCTTGGGAAGTCAGGGTGTCACCAACAGCCCGGTGTCCTTTCGGAGGCCTCGTGCGACCAGGGTGTCCCTGAGACCACATCTGGGCACCTCCTTGGCCTTGCTGCACCCCAGGCTTTGGAGAACGCCTTCAGTTTCTGTCTTAGGGGCTATATTCCGAGGGAAAACAGGCCATAAGCAGAAATGATAGCAATCGAATCTAAAGTTTTTCATAGAAATGGTGTAACAGGGGGTATGTCCATTTTTTAAATAAGAAACACCACATGTTCCTTCTGTTATTTTTTGCTTAAAAACTGTTGCGTATCTACTGTCTTTGAAAGGCATAATTTTAAGTGCTGGTAACACAGTGGGAAGCAATACAGCAAATACATGCAACATGTCCTATAGTATAAATCCTTAGTGTAAGTAAATAAAAAGAGGGCAACACAGTCACTGGCCACCGATAATTACATTTAATTAGTGGTGCATCACAGTATAGTGTGTAAAGTTTTTATTTCCATCCGTCTTGCCTTATTTTGATGGAAATGATTACGATGGTAAAAGAACACTTTCAAACACCGTGTTTGGAATTAGATGATGGCCTTGGAATTCAGAAGGACTTATTTGGAGAGTTTTAAAACATAAAAGCCATTTATGATATTTCTGACTACAGAAGTATTATTTTTCATTGTAGAAAATTTGGGAAATTCTAAAAAACTTGAGGAAGAAAATAAAAGTCATGCAGAATTTTACCATCCAGGGATAGCCATCGTGAGTAGTATTTTGGTATTACCTTCAGCTTTTTTGTGTGTTTACGTTTGTGTACAAAGAAAAATGCTGGAAGAAATATATTTTTTTATATAATACAGGCATACCTTGTTTTATTGCACATCACTTTTTGAGTTCCGCAGATACTGACTTTTTTACAAATTGAAGGTTTGTGGCAACCCTGCATCGGGTAAGGCTATTGGTACCATTTCCCAACAGCCTGTGCTCACTTCATGTCTCTGTACCATATTTTGGTAATTCTCACAGTATCTCCCACTCTTTCGTTATTATTATATCTGTTATGGGGATTTGTGATCAGTGATTTTTGGTGTTAGTGTTGAACAGTTTTGGGGTGCCACGATCCACGCTCAGATAGGAAGGCAAACTTAATCTGTGAATGTTGGGTTGTGTGCGCTGACTGATCCACCGATGGCCGTTCTCTGTCTCTGTCCCTCTCCTCAGGCCTCTTTATTCCCTCAGACACAAAAATATTGAAATTAGGCCAGTTAATTACCCTACAATGGCCTCTAAGTGTTCAGGGAAAAAGGAAGTGTGGCAAACCTACTTTCAATAAAAAACCAGAAATGCTTAAGTTTAGTGAGGAAGGCATGTCGAAAGGCCGAAAGGTAGCCTCTTGCGCCAAACAATCAGCCAAGTTGTGGATGCAAAGGAAAAGTTCTTGAAGGAAATTAGAAGTGCTACTCCTTGAACACACAAATGATAAGCAAACGAAACAACCTTACTGCTGGTAGGGAGAAAGGTTTAGTGGTCTGCCACAGCATCCCTTAAGCCAGAGCCTAATCCCGACAAGGCCCTAACTCTTCAATTCCAGGAAGAGGAAAGAGTTGAGGAAGCTGCAGAAGAAAAGTTTGAAGCTAGCAGAGGTTGCTTCATGAGGCTGAAGGAAAGAAGCAGTCTCCGCAATATGAAAGTGCAACGTGAAACAGCAAGTGCTGATGTGGGAGCTGCAGCAAGTTATCCAGAAGATCTAGCTGAGCTCACTAATGAAGGTGGCTACACTAAACAACAGATTTTCCTTCTTTCTTCCCTTTTCATAGGTTTTGTCAAAATGTGTAATGGGCTGTATCTGTCATTGCAATGTCATGCAGAACAATTCCAATGTCCCCAAAACGCCCCATATTACACCTAATCTCCCTTCTTCTTCTTTCTCTCAGAACCTCTGGTCACCACGGCCTTTATATCAGTGTTATAAGAGCTTCCATTGCTAGAATAATAATAAGTCTACTTTAGTCCACAGTTGCCTTCCCTCTTATGCTTTTTTATTCCTCAATCTTGAGGATTTTAGGGTGGTGATGCCCACTCTGTTTCTGATTGAGAGTGGGCTTAGATCTCATGGGGCAGATGGATGGAACTGTCTTGCCAGCAGTTGTAGATACTCTGTTTTTTGGGATGGGCGTTGTCCATCATCATCCTTTTGTTTAGCTGTCCGGGGTGAATCTCGTGAACTGGAGAGTAGGTGTTGCAACTCTGCTGAAATTCAGGGCTCAACTGGCACTTGGACAGACCAAAGATTTAAGTCTCTGGACATGTATTTAATAAGTATAGCACTAATTATAGGTTCAAATGAAAGAAGCAGAAGACCCATGTATAGGGAAATTATAAATGAATCTAACTCTCTTACATTAAGGAGCATATATTCCAAAGTGAGGCCCACTGACAGGGTGCCAAATTCCTGAGATTGTTTGCCCTGACTCTAGTGTCGGGAACCCTCAGGAGAGCTCCTGCCTGAGGCACTGTTTACTGTGGCAGTCAATGAAATCCTCCTAAAACGTGCATAAGCGTAACCTTTGGAATGACCTCCCGACCCACTTCGAAATCTTTTAGCCATAAAAACTCATTTGTATTTAATATTTCCCCCTTTTGGTCAAGGCCTTTTTCCAAATGAATCACTAGTTGGCACTTCCCTGGGAGTCATGTCCCATGCTGGGGGAAGGTAGTGAGTTTATATACTGAGTTTTGCTTAGAAAGGGGTCACATTTGAGCAACAAGGAAGCTTCCAGGAGGTAACTCTTAGGCAACATGTAATACTAGACTAAGTTTCAAGTTCACAAAACAAGGTTCATTAAGTACAACCATCAATGTCAAGTGCCTACCATTCCCTTCTCCACCATCTTGGATCCCTGTTACAAATATTTGTATATGTATTTTGTTATTTCTAGGGCAAATTCGTAGAAGAAAATTTACTGCACTTACAGAGCCAAAAGGGATGAATACTTTTTAAATGTTCATAATTTCTCTCTACTATATCTCAATAAACAATAGTGAAAATAATTGTATCCTACATCTCTTTTTAACTTTAGTATCACTTTTTAAAATTACTGTTTTTCGGAAAGATTTAAGCGGGTACTGTATTTGAGATTGTGGCACAGTCAATATAAGTGATCTAAGAGGATTTCTACAGTATAAAATTTGACATCTGAACCTCAAAAGAAATTTCAGTTATATTGGCATAAGCGCTATCCACTCTACACATTGCAGTGTGTAGTCCTACAAAGTCACATTATGTAGGCCAGTTGTGGTAGGTTGAATCATGTATCCGAGGAAAAACCATATTTCTAATCTTAAACAATTCCTGTGGGTTTCCATGAACTCATTGTAAATAGAGCCTTTTGAAGATGTTATTTTTAGTTAAAAGTGTGGCCCAGTGGAGTTACTGGAGGCTTTATGAAGAGAAAGCCTCATGGAGGAGAGGAAGCCAGAAGTCAACAGAACAGGGAAGAGAAAGCAGAGGATGTTGCAATGTGTATCGCCATGTGATGGGAAAACTGAGGACCGAGGATTGCCAGGAGGCAGCCCCAGAATGCCCCAGGCTGGGGGAGAAAGCATCACCTTGCTGCCACCGCAGCTGTGGGCTCGTCCTACCCTCGCAACCTGGGAGCCAGTCAATTCCGATTTTTAAGTCAGACCATTGTATGGTATTTATTTTAGCAGCTGGGAAGACACCAATCTTCTACCGGAATAAGGAGCCCCTCCGGTTCCAATTCTTAACGAGGCTTATGTAGTCTCTGCTTAGCCATTTCCAGAGGCCACTCTCACTGGCAACCCTCACACTTAGTCTCCATCTGTGCAGATCAGGTTTTTGTGTGCTCCTTCCACTTTCGGGTCCTTGAAGATGATCCAGACAGACTTCTGAGCAAACGTACCATTTGCTTTACATTTCCCACAAGGTGTGCGTGGGACACAAATACTGATCCTCTTCAAGTCATCTCAGGATGCCATATTATGCATGAATATGTTGGAATCTGTGACTCCCCTTCTCAGATGATGAATTTTCTACTAAAGAGAATGTTTCCTTGGACCTTATCATTCTCTGCTATATAATCCTGTAATTTTGGACACTGGGGATAATGTAAGGGAAAAGTTTCCTGGTATTTAGAATTCTTGGAAGATGCAGTATATTTCTGAAATTGGTAAATGTGATCGCTTCTTGTTTATTATTTAGTGTTGCCATCAATGGTAGTTACATGTATATGGTACTTTAGTTTATAAAATTATTATACAAATATTGCTGTCTTCATTGCATTCTCAAATAATTCTTTTACATAAGTGGAGTAATTATGTTATGTATTATTATTTGTAGCTACATCTTCTCCATCTTTTTTTTTAAAGATTTTTTATTTCTCTCTCTTACACCCCCCACCCTCCGTTGTCTGCTTTCTGAGTCCATTCGCTGTGTGTTCTTCTGTGTCTGCTTGTATCCTCATCAGGCAGCACCGGGAATCTGTGTCTCCCTTCATTGTGTCATCTTGCTGCGTCAGCTCTCCGTGTGTGCGGCACCACTCCTGGGCAGGCTGCGGTTTTGCGTGGGGCAGCTCTCCTTGCACAGGGGCCACTCCTTGCGTGGGGGCACCCTTATGTCGGGGCGTCCCTGCATGGGCTGGCACTCCTTGCACGCAGCAGCACTGTGTGTGGGCCAGCTCATCACATGAACCAGGAGGCCCTGGGTATCGAACCCTTGGCCCTCCTAACTGGTAGGTGGATGCTCTATCTTTTGAGCTGCATCTGCGTCCCGATCTTCTCCATCTTTAGAGGTCAAATGCCTGGCCAAAAGTCACACGACTGATACCTGAAGTCAGTACTGAAATTCAAGAACAGAACTCTGATTCTACATTCTGTGAGCTCTTCACCTCTTCTTTTAATGTATTGCCTTAGGTGTCCATTGTTTCTGACTTACTGCATGTTTACTTTACATGAGGCTGTGATGCAGGAGTCTTGCGTGAGTCTTAGAACTTCTCTAGCTTGAGCACTGGGTTCAGAAGCCTCTTGGACTTGGGGCAGGTGCCCTCCTTTAGAAAAGAAGCCTGCATCTGTGTATCATATCCACATGGTCAAACCGTTTTTTTCTAAGCTTGCAAAAATTTAATCAGAAGGAAAGAATAAAGGTCAAAACCTTTCTTGTTGGATTCGGTTTCTAGAGAGGAAGCCTACAGCTAGAGAGAAGAGTGACGGACAACTGGTGAGTGAAGGCTGGCATTAGCCGTGCTCGCTGTTGGTGAAGAGAGAATAGGTCCAGTTGGAGAGACCGAGGGCGGTCCCGTTGGTGTCTAACTCCAAATTTACTTATGCCTATAAACATTGTTATTTAGAGGATGGGAGAAAGAGAGAGTTCAGGGTGCAGAGCCTGGCGTGACCTTTAGTTCCCTGAATGAGAGATCAAGAATGAAGAGAAGGTCATGTTGAAAGTGACACATCCAGACTTTCATTTGTCCGTGAATCAGAATTTTATTTCATCCTAACTGCTGGCACCCTAGGGTGTAGTGAAAAGCGTTCTAATCAAAACAGCATAATGAAATATGATCTAAAAAGGAATATAGGTTTATAGGTTAGCTTTCAAAACAGACAGGGGTTTTGTTGCCTTAAGGAATTAAATTCTCTAACTGACGTGCTCCTTTTGTCATTTAATATGATCTGTAAGATGCGTTTTTTTCCACAGAGCTTCAAGAAGTCTTATAGTAAGGCACTCGAAGTTCACATCATTAGCATGAAAATGAGGCTTGGAAAATCTCTCCAGTTAGGAGCAGTGTAGGGCAGAGCTAGTATTAACTTGCTTAGGCGTTAGACATTTTTTGTGTGTGGATGAACTAATTCAATTCGTTTATTCATATAATCAAATATTTATTAAGTGTTGTCTATGTGTCAAGCGCAGTTTTAGATCTAGTACTTTATCTGGTCCTTTACTGCCACAAGTGGCAAAAATAATTATGAAATGAAAGAGTAATTGTGAAATGAGAGAGAAATCCATGGGATGATTGCTTTAAGTTATTTGCATAATACTGTGTTCTCAGGCCCATTATTTCTCACAGTTTTTTTAGGTAGGTTTTAATTTTAGGTATTTAAGACTGTAATTCAAGAGTTATAAAGAACTTAGAGATTTAGATCCTATATTTCTCAATCCTTGCTCCAGTTACTGTTAGAGTTTGAAAGCAAAGAAGACTTATTAGTAGCTTGTTATGAAGTCAGTGGAAACTGTCTATGGAACTATTGTGTTTTTTTATTTTATGATAGCATCCTGTATAAGAGATACAGCTTTTATAGATTAAAAATACATTAAAGGGGAAGCGGACTTGGCCCAGTGGTTAGGGCTTCCGCCTACCACATGGAGGGTCCATGGTTCAAACCCAGGGCCTCCTGGCCTGTGTGGAGCTGACCCATGTGCAGTGCTGATGTGCGCAAGGAGTGCTGTGCCATGTAGGGGTGTCCCCCGCCTAGGAGAGCCCCACGCGCAAGGAGTGCGCCCTGTAAGGAGAGCCGCCCAGCATGAAAGAAAGTGCAGCCTGCCCAGGAATGGCGCCGCACACACGGAGAGCTGACATAACAAGATGAAACAACAAAAAGAAACACAGATTCCCGAGCTGCTGACAACAACAGAAGCGGACAAAGAAGAACACGCAGTAAATAGACACAGAAAACAGACAACTGGGGCAGGGGGTGGGGGTGGGGGAGCAATAAAATAAATAAATCTTAAAAAAAATACTTTAAAGGTAGAAGATTTTATAGCTGCCAATATCGTGTTTATTTATCCAATTTTCTTTTATGTTCTGGACTTTGGGTCTAACCCTTTGTCACATTCACAGTATAAAGTTTCTTAATACCTTTTAAAATAGCTACTGTGATGCATAGTATCATCCTGAGACACGGCTTCCTGCAACCCACACTCCCTTAGCACTAGGAATTCCTGGCTCTTATAACTTTGAGACACACTGAAGACCATGTCTAAATTTGTTGTGTCACTTTCTTTATTCGATTCATGGATCTCTGAAAGGTAAACAGCTCGAAGCTTTTGATCGGTAGGTGCTTGGAGCCTGAGTGATGATGCTTCACGGATTCAATACCCTTTCCTAGCTCCGAGCTCTGAAAACGGTAGCATCTATTCCAAGAGATCTGGCTGTTTTCTGCATGTACAGCAAAAGACAAATATGCCACGAGGTACAGCAGTTCCTTGCAGATGGCAAATTCTTCTGCCACAGATAGCAAAATTATTCTTTATTTCAGAAATGTTAAAATGCAAAGAACAATGATCGTAGAATCAAGGAAATGGGGCAGCTGGAATAGGAGAGGGTGGTGCTGCGTGGGAGGATGATGTGTTGGGCGAAGGGCTTCAAGTCCAGGCTGGACCTGCATGGTGGCTTCTGCCTTTGTGCTACATTCCATCTTCTGTGTGAGTGTGTGTGTGTGTACGTGTGTGTATGTGTGTGTGTATGTGTGTGTGTGTGGCTGCCTGCTGTGATGTGTTCCATTTTAATTTCAAAATACCACAAGCCAAGAACAATTAACCTAACTTGATCATTCATTCGCAAAACAGAGAAAGCCAAATGTAGATCTAACAAAAAAGTCAGATTTTAAAGAATTTTTTCTTTTCTACCACCACCAGTAGTTAAAAAAAAAAATAGTATGAAATTCAAGCCAAAACACAATTCTTTCCTGACCAGAAAAATTCAATATTCACACACAGAAGTAACATAATACAATATTTATTCAGTAAATTCAGTATTTTACACCCAATAGTACACCTAAAATACACCCCCCCCCAAAAAAAATCGAAAGGTTTTATTTCTGATAATTGGTAATAATTAGAACCAATGAGTTTGATTCTCTGGCAATGATTATCAGTATCTAGGATGAATTTATGTATAAACACAATTCTTATTGTTTTAATCTGCAACTTAAAGAAAAGTTACAAATACAATGCAAAGAACCTTTTTTACCTGATCCTTTTGAAAGCAAATTACTAATAGGATGCCCCATCATCTCTGCATACTTTATAGAGTATTTTCTATAAATAAGAATGTTTTTCTACATAACTTCAATTATCAAAATCAGAAAATTAACATTGCCACATTGCCATTTAATTGGCACACACTGTTCATGTTTTGTTAATTGTCCCAATAATATTCTTTGTGGGGAAAAGATCCAGTTCAGAACCATATATTCCCTTTAGTTGTCATGCCCTTTTAGTTTTGTTCTGTCTGGAAGAGTTCCTCATTCTTTCCTTGTCCTTCATTATCTTGACACCTTTGAAGATTACAGGCCAACTTTTTTTTTTTTTTTGTAGAATGTCCATCAATATGGATTTGTCTGGTGTTTCCTCGTGATGACATTAAAAAAAATATATATATATATTTAAAGATACTTAGAATTCATAAATGTTACATAAAAATATAGGAGATTCTCATATGTCCCGCTCCCTACATCTCTCACATTCTCCCACATTAACAACATCCTTCTTTAGTGTGGTACATTCATTACAACTGCTGAAAACATTTTGGAGCATTGCCACCGAGTGTGGATTTTAGTTAATATTGTAGTTTACACTCACTCCTGCATGATTTTGTATGTTATGGCAAGATATGTAGTGCCCCGTACTCATGATGGCATTTCAGATATTTATCTTTGGCACCTGTGTCACGTAAGTGACATCATGACCTTCTTGTATCTTAGCAGGTGAGCTACGATTTCAACTTGTCACATTACTGATAAAAGGTTGACTTTGATCACTTGATTAAGATAAGGTAATAACTACCAGTTTTCTCCATCCACTAAGTTTACTCCTTTTTCCTTTATAATTAATGAGTATTTTGCGGAGAGGCACTTCGAGACTATGGAAATATTATAATCCTAATCCTTCAAGTAATTCAATATAATATTTATTTATATCAAATGGATTCTTGGTTTTCTCTTTATTCAGTAGGCTATAATCTAACACTCTTATTTTGATACTCAATTTTCTTCTAGCTTTTGCTAGTGGGAGACATTTAAGTGGCTTTTGTCTTTTCCCATGTCTCTGCAGACTCTTCTCTGTCCTCCCTTCACCCCAAGGGAACCCTTTCTGCTTGGTCTCTGACACTCTGCTGGGGCCACCTCGGTGCCAACTCCCTAGCCTTCCATCAGTGGCACGGCTGCTGCCCCTCCTCAGCCTGAAAGTTTCAGGAGGGGAAGAGGAAATGCTCTTCTGCTCTCAGTGATCTCCATCAACTTGTCTTCTGTACCTTCACTCAAAATGCCTTTGGCCATCAGTGTTTCGGTAGGTATGGTCTTGGCCTACTAGATGTACAGATGAGAAGACACAGTCACCCCTTTGGGAGTATCTGGCTTAGGGGGAAAGATGAAGTGAGGACAAGCACAGGAACTGGGCTGGCCCGGCCCTCTAACAGGGGAATGGGCAGGAAGGCTCATCCTGACCATGGACAAAAGGAAGCCTTCAGAGAAGGTGGTATCAAGCTGGGGGAGGACATTCTGGGCTGAGGGAGAAGCACAGACGACAGCGTGGAGACACGAACGTGCAGGGCGTGTTTTGGAATTAACAGTGGTCTAGGATATGTAGGATCTAGATGGAAATGGGAGGAAATGAGGCCATGAATATTCATCGAGAGGAAAGCAGGAAGCAAAGAAATTGGGGCCAATTCTGAAGGACTTTGAATGTCTTGGGAAAGTTTAAACTCTGCATATTCAATCAGCTTTGCATTTTAGAAAGATAACATTGGCAGCAGTGTGGAGAAGAAGCTGGAATTAAGTGAGAGACCAATTTAGGAGGCTATTATCTCATCTTTCCTTTCTACCAAGCCTCAGGCCGGGATTCTGGTCTACCCTAAATCCTCTGGAGGCAGGAAAGATGGGTGAATTTTGCACTTTTAGGTCTGAGGTAAATACAGTGTTATGCTGGTGAACTGCCTCTCTGGGGAAAACAAAAAGCACTCTGGTTTGTAGCATTTTCTGAATTTCTGATGTGTAAATACTCCCATCACGGCCAATTTCAAGCTTCCAACAAAATGCTCATGGGCAAGATATTGTCCACCTGTATAATTCAGGCCAGTTCAGAGTTCTGCATATAATAGATGTGCAACAAGTGATTTTTGGATAAATAAATGAACAACCTCATGCACATCACTTAATCTTTTAGAAATGAGAGTTTTGTAGTATTATACGTCTGTCTTGAGTTTTAATCTGGGGTATCTCAGAATTAAGATCATCTTTGCATGGTGCATGACGCTTTCCAGACAAGAATTTGAGAGATACCAGAAGAACCAGACTGCTTCGTATTTGAGAGATTGGACCTTATCATTTGCTTCTGGACTACGTAGCCCCTCTTTTTCAGTGAATTTCATTAGCTCCATTGTTCACGTACAACAGCTCCTTCTCTCTTGAGTCACCTGCCCTGGGGGGCTCCTGAGGCTGGATAGTGCCGCTGAGGGTTTTGTCCAGTGGCGGCCAGTGCCCCGGGAGCTGCCCAATCTGTGTGTAGAGTCCACGCATCTCACCTGAAATGAGGGCTCTGGGGTCTTTCCTGACCCTCCGCAGAGTTTATTGTTTCAAAAAGCTGCTTTTTGATAGATGTCAAGAATGCATCGTTCCACCTCTTTGATGAGAGGCAGAGCGTCCGTTAGAAGAAAACCTCTGCGTTTTGAAAGACCGAAGAGGTTGGCACTTAAACCACTTAAAAGGAAATTCCAGCCGGTTAATTTAGGGTGCTGAAGAAAACGTCCAGCGTAAGAATGCGTTCTGGCCGTGGGCCCACAACATTTTCAGCCGAGTGAACTGCAGAGATTGTCATCACTTAGGGGCGCCGCTTCTCAGTGCTGTCTCCTTCAGAGGCGGGAAAACAAGTGAGGACAAGTGGGTTGGCCCAAGTGTCATGGCTGCGCTCACGGACGGGGTTAGTCCCAGGCGTCCTCGAACCGAAGTGGCCTCGTACTTGCTGACATAGTTGAGGTAAAATAGCGAACAAGAATTTTTTATATTTCCTTTCTGGTTAATTACTATTTTTTGATCATCGCCTACTAACATTTTGTCTTTTGTTTTGATGGGGATATTCTGAAGATAGGATGAGAAAGCTTTAAGCAAAATAAAACTCTAGAAAACTGTTAATATTCTTCCCAGGGGCATAACATGAGACAATTTTTATGAATCCTCTCAGGGCATCTGCCCTCCAGGTGATGACTCAGCAAGTCAGGGTGCTTTAATTTTGCTGTTTTGCCAATGCAATTCAAGGCCTCCATGTTTGCGGCAGTTTGGTATTGTTCATAAAATCCAAAAACAGATGTTGGATTCTGTTTGTAAACTGTAATAATTAAGGCTTTGATTGGGCTTGTTAGTAGGATGTTGAGTCCCTGCCCACCAAGGGGACAAGGCAGAGAAGAAAGTTAGAGCTTGGATCCTGGAGCCCGGGAAGTAAGCACACAGAGAATCAGATACATGAAGAAAGAGAGAAGGCTCCATTAGACACGGCAGAGGCCCCAGGAAGAGAGATGAGCCGTTTGCCTGGCGATTTACAGCTGGCCTTGTGGAGAGAGCAGAGCGGCTGAGCCTGAAGAGAAATGAGTCCTGAGAGAGACAAGACTTATCTGAGTCTGTGGCTGGAAGACTGGAAGGAGCTGAGACCACAGAGCCTTAGGAGGAGGAGAAAGACTGAACCCTCTCAGACATTGCCCGCCATCTTGAGTCAACATGTGGCAACAGACTCCGGGTGAGAAAGTACCTTATGGGACCTTGAGCTGGATTCTTTTGGGCCTTGTGACTGTAAGCTTCTACCCCAAATAAATACCCTTTATAAAAGCCAACTAATTTCTAGTACTTTGCATCAAACACCCCTTTGGCTGTCTAATACAATGTACTTTGATACAGGGAAAGAGAAGCTAAAGTGTCATGTAGAGGCTTTTCATGGTTCCAGCCTGGAAGGGACATGTGCCACTTCTGCTCACCTTTCATTGGCCAATGGTGGCCTCATGGACCTGCTTAAGTGCAGGGGGCATTGGAAGTTGAGTTTCCCATGTGCGCAGAAAGAAGAGGTTAACTGGATATTGGGCACACTAAAAATGGTGCCCATTGCTGTGTTGTCCAATCAAGTGTACTAGACGTCAGCGTGTCCCAAGTATAGAAACTTCACAGGTTTGCTGACACCCACAAAAATTACCAAAGTGAGACCTCTGACATTGTGAAGTCCATTTCTTGTTTCTACAAAGCATTTAAGGCTCCCAAAATAAGTGACCTTTCCCACAGAATTTCTTTCCTCTTCCATTTTCCTCTTATATTTGTTTCCTCCAGAAGAATGTTGCTCAAGTCCCTGAGGAGAATCTGGCTTTATTTTGTAGTAGCTGCAGCCCCTTAAACTGTTGCACTCATCACTACCTCCAGTCATGAATTACTTCAACTCCAAATCTTCCATACCCTCCTCTCAAGGCACCTTTTGTTTAGAGCCGTATGATGCAGTTGCCCTCAAGTCCACTGATGCACACACTCTGGTCTCCCTGACCTGGTTGTAGAATGGTCCTCTAACCCCCACATTGCTTGGGTGGCTGGCTATCTAGTGACCAAAGGAAATGAAAGGTTAGGGCAGTTGGGTCAGGTATTAGTATACAAGGGGTCCAATCTTCATTTAGTCCAATTCTAACACTCATTTTCTTTTTGGGTACAAATCCAGGTATCATCTTACTTCTCTGTGGACAACTTCTTTTAACAATCATTGTAGTATTGGCAATGAATTATTTCAGTTTTTGATTGACCGAGACAGTCTTTATTTCTCCTTTATTTTTTGCAAAGTGTTTTTGCAGGATAGGAAATACTGGACAGACAGTTTCTTCAGCACTGTAAAGATATAACTTCATTGAATTTTATCTTGGCATGGTGTGGTGGTATGAAACTATTTACCCCAGAAAATCATGTTCTTGAAACTAATCCACTGCTGTTGGTGTGGACCTATTTCATGTAGGACCTTTTGGTTAGGTGACTTCAGTTAAGGCATGGCCCAGGTGGGTCTTAATCTTCTTACTGGAGTCCTTTATAAGAGAATGAAACTCAGACAAAGAGAGAGAAAGCCAGAGAAGCAAGAAATTGAAAACGATGAAATCCGGAAAGGAAAGGAGAGACCAGCACATGCCACCATGTGCCTAGCCATGTGACAGAGGAGCCCAGGGCCACCAGCAGCTGGCGTGGGTGAAGAAAGTGTTGCCCTGATGATACCTTCATTTGGACATTTTTCTGGCCTCAAAACTGTGAGTGAATTAATTCCCATTGTTTAAGCCAACCCATTTCATGGTATATTGCCTTCAACAGCCTAGCAAACTAAACACATAGTTTCTGCTAAAAAGTCTACTGTAATTTTATCCTTAATGCTCTAATATAATTAATATCAACTGCAAAAGGACTGAGATTCTACTCACAAGCAGAAAGCTGGCCTGCCTCAGTTTCCTAGAAGCTGGCAGAGACAGAGAACTTGGTGGTACCTCAAGCAGCATGAGCACCAGCATATTTGCACCAGTCTCTCTATCCTCTGAGTCCCACTGGGTCGATGCTAATGGGCCCAGGTGGATTGTGTTCTAGGAGGGGAACCCTGAACTGGGGGACCCCAAATCTTTCCTAATGAGCAGTAAGCACATCAGTCCTTTGTCCTAGAGAGAGATGCTTCTAAGACTATTGCTCCAGAAACAGACAGTATATCTATCTTTGAAGGCTGGTTTATGCACAAACATGCCTGAAAAGATAGTTGGAAACAAAGGAGAATCAGTGCCTCACTTTGCAAGACATTCAGAAACACGAGGGACCTGCAGAAAATTGTCCCCAACAGTAATGGATCCACATGGGAATGGGGAAGGTCTGGTTGTAAGTTCCTATCCAGAGGCTGTCTGTCAGGAAGAATCCATCATCTGGAAAACAGGATAAAGAGCAGGTGGGAATTCGGTCAGGCAGGGGATGGGGAGTGGAGGTGGCCTGTCAGAGTAGCAGAGTAACGGGAAGGTTCTTGGAGCTCAGGAAGGACTCTGCGGAAATACATCCACAGTACTCACGCTTTGAGGGATCTGGCCAGATGGCAGACAGGTTTCCAAGTGAGGGGCTTGGGTATAGAATCTGGGTAGCACAACTGATGTGCAGCCTGGGTAGTGAGACTCGGGAGAGGGGCATAAGCCCAGCTGTGAAACCTGAGGTGCAAGATCAATACTGAGCTAATGCCGAGGTGGTAATGCTGAGCCCAAGAATATTGGTCTAAAGCTCCTTCAACACCTCTCGAAGGCTAACACTGAGCACAGGAGAGACAGCAACAGGCATGGCATGCAGGGGAGGCTGGGTGGCCAGCTGTGAGGAGTGGAGGGCTGGAAGGATGGAGACCAGCCCAGGTCTGATGGGAAGCCTGCTTGCCCTCCCCTCTGGGCCCCAGCTGAGTTTCTTCCCTCCAAGTCCCGATGCTGCTGTTAACACCAGCCTATGCCCAGGCCACAGCGCCTCCTGGCCCCAGCAACCCATTTTGCTCTCATCGCATGTGGAAAGTCATAGCCCCTAAAATACTACAAATGCACTGATAACAGATGTCACCTTAACTGCATCCAAAAGAGCTTCTCTGCCACTCCCACCACCCTGGAGAACTCTGTTCCTGGTTGCTGCTTGGAGGAAGGTTGCCAAGAGAAGGAATTCCTTTATGGATCTCTCAGTGCTTCCCCTTTCTTTATCTCAAGAGGCAAACTGAGCTTTATTGCTAAGTATTCCAGGACTGACCCTGCTCAGATGACTCTGACAGTCTTCCAAGCCTTACATGGTGGGCTCCATAAGGAGCCATAAGGTGGGCTCAGTATTACAGACTTTCACTGCCCCCCTGCAAGGGAAGTATTACAGACTTTCACTGCCCCCCTGCAAGGCTCAAACGCCTTCCAGAATGGCTGGCTGATGGAGGCTCGCTTGGCATGATGTGTCCTCAAGTCTAGGTTCCTTAACTCTGACTCTCCTTGTTCCAAAACCTGTGGGGAGTAGCCCAAAGTGATCTCATCCTCCCGGGACGCAGGGTGGCATCTATTCATAACTACTTTTAGAAGAAGGGTATTTTCATGATGTCTTCAAGACATACAGGTACATGCATGTATACATTTAGTCTTATATATGCATGTAAATGTTTGTGTACATTCAAAAGGTGGAACTGGGCCCCAAATATTTTAAAGCAGTTTCTTTCACTATCCTAGAGATACCATATTCCATATGCAAATTGTCTTGGTGCCCAGGGGCATAGACTTCTATTTCAGGTACTTTTGCTGTGTAACAGATTACCCCCAAAGTCTGGGGTTAGCACACCCATTCTCTGCCTGTTTAGCAGGTATTTAGACCAGGCACAGTGAGGATGCTTGCCCTGCTCTGTGACATCTGGGTCCTCAGCTGAAAGAATCGAAGGATGGGTTGAGCCCACAGTTGGGCTGGAATCCTCTGAGGACTCTTTCTTTCCTGGGCCTGGTGTTGGGTGGGGCGGGCTCCAGGACTAGGGCCCAGGACGGGAGCCTCCACGTGGCCTCTGCTGGCCCTCTGGTTGGCAGTTCTGGGCTCTAAGCACGAATGTTCCTGAGGACGAGCACAAGTTGCATCACCTTTTGTGACCCGCCTGAAGTGAAGAGTCATCGAGCGTCACTTCTCCTTCTCTCTTGGTGTAAGAAGTCACAAGTTTGTCCAGATTCAAGGTCAGTGGACCTAGACCTCTCCACTTAATGGGAAAGGTGATGAGGGATTTTAGGGTGATGTCTAAAAACCTCCCCAACATCTCTAAATTATTTCCATGGGAAGGCAGGTATGGTCAGTTCAAAACAGTTTACCCCTTGTCAGAGTTTCCAAGGGCTGCAAAGTACCACAAACTGGGTAGCCTAACACAACAGCCATTTGTTCTCTCATGGTTCTGGGAGCAAGAAGTCCAAAATCAAGGAGCTGGGGGCCTCTCTCTCTAGGGGCTCTAGGGAGGCACCCTGCCTGGCCTCGTCCAGCTTCCCTGGCTTGTAGCAGCAGCCTCCAGTCCCTGCCTCCTTCTCTCCAAGCCATCTTCTCTCCCTGTGTCTCCATCTCTGTGCCTCTTGTCCTCTTCCTCTGAGGACACCAGTCATCCTGGAGAAGGACCCGCCCTACTCCACATGGTTATCTCAGGTCGAGCCACCTGCAATGACCTTATTTCCAAATAGCCTAGGGGCTGGGACTTCAGCACACCTTCTGGGTGGATCTCATTCAGCTCATAACACCCCTGAATGTAAGTCTTTTCAAGCCTAGGTCCACATGAGGTTAGAGAAAGAGGATAAGCTCAGACTAAACAAGGCCAAGTGGAGAAAGTTGGACATGATTAAGAAGGAAATGAAGACTAGTTTAGGATTTTAGAAATGATACGTGAAGTGCAATGACTGGTACTTTTTACCGTCTTTTTAAGAAGAAGATGAAACACCCTAGCCTAAGTTACACTCTGAGAGTTAACGTGTTTTGGTGGGGGGCAGCTTTCAGATCAACATGCAAATCCATTAGCCTTAATCTACGCGAGAGTACCTGAGCCAGAAGCTCACTTGACAGAATAAAAACTGCCGAACCCCAAATGCCAAAAATATGCTTAAAACTTGCAATTTCATATGACAGTCTGTATCAGACAGACACTTTCTCCTCTCCCTGATGAGAACAAATGCATGCTATACACAGCAGAAAAAGGACTGCCAGTGCAGCTGTCGGTGAGCTGGGCTCCCGTGCAGGCTGCTGCACATGGCGTAGCAGGAGGCAGGGGCACGTGTTAGGCTGCGGCTGCTGCTTTGGATGAGGCTATAAATTCGTGAGGAAAAGCCTCATAACAAGCTGACTTGTTATGAACACCTGGAAAAAACAGCGCAGAGAGCTTAAGTATCTTGGCTAATGAAGGGTAGAGCTAGATAGATTCGCATCATTGCCTATTCTCAAGCAAAAGCTCTATCTGTTCACACCAATGCCTCTTTCTAAAGGAACCAAGTCTTACTTTTATTTTATCTTCATTTTATTTCAAAAACAAGGATCGATTGCATCCATGGCTTTTGACTCTAAACTCAGGAAGCAGATAGAAGGGGGAGGAGTTGCTGAGGCAGGTGCTCCCTAGAGCTGGCGTGCCCCAAGCTGGGTTTCTAGTGGGAAAGGACCCCAGATGTGGCGGAGGCCGGCGTGCTCTCTGATACCTTGGGCTCACTCACACGCCTCAGGCTCCTGGCGGGTAGGCTGGAGCCATGCCGCTCATGCTGGCCAAGGCTGAGCGTGCAGCCCGCCTGCCTGAGCTCTGGGCTGAAACGGGGAGCAGCTGTGCCTTCTCCACGCTCACTCTTCCCCTGTCTTGGCATGGGGCCATGTGTTGAGATGCCACCGCGCCCATCGCTGGGTCCCTGGATGCCCACGTGGAGCAGAGCTCCCCGCTGGTCCACCTTGGACTTGAGTGAGAAGCAAGTCTTTGTCACGTTAAGCTCCTGCAATTCTGGGTGTTACTTTGCTGTCACTGGAAAACACAGCTTTTCGTGACTATATACCAAGGAATTCTAGGCAGGTCTGAGAAGTGAGCCGCAGTTTGAGAACAAGTGGAGATGTGAAACTATAAGGAGCCATCTCTAACAAATTAACAAAGATCTTTCAAGTCATATTAGTTATAAGATAATGGAAAACTTTAAGCAGTTAGCATTTAATCGATGTGATGTGTGCTGCTGTTTCAAACTCAGAACTTGCTTTCTACAGACGAATGCCTGCTGCTCAGGCTCAGCTCCTCCCTCAGAGGTCCCCTGTCTCTCCCGAGGGGAGCGTGTGGGAGCCCAGCTGTCCAGCCGTGGACGTCAGCAGCCACCCCATGCTCCCCTGAACTCAGGCATATGCAGAGGGGCCTCTGAACAGCCCCGAGGGCAGGCCTTGCTCAGCCAACCTAGCTTCCAGGGAGTATTAAACTCACCCTCTTCAGGTGAGTATTAAACGATTCAGGTAGTTCTCCAAATTGACTTCTCAGAGTATTCCCAGATTTCTACTGCAAATAAAAGTTTAGTGGGTTAAAAGTAAGTGAGGAAGGATGGCTTTTCTTTACAACTGAAGTCCGTTTCCCATCCTCTCCTCCATTTTGTGAAGGCAAGATACAAGATGGAAATGTCCTACACTTTTGCAAATTTGCCGTGCAGTGAAATTTAATGTGCGAACGCTCTCCTCTGGGCGCTCATCCAAAGGGGCGGAGTGAAGATTTATTAAAAGGCCCTCCTCTCCAAGGTGGGCTTTTGAATGGACTGGGGGACCGTGGGGTATTGAGTCTCTAGAAAAGGCCTGGCTTGGCGCGCCTAGATTTTCCTACCTCCAGGGATTAGCGGAGGCTTCACAACGAGTATTTGTCTAATGCAGATAAATAACAAATGCATATTCCATTAAGCTGTAAGTCATGCAGGAAGCCGGCCTGGCTGTTTATGAGCTTCTCCAGCAGAGCTGACTCTGGCTTTACAATTTAAGGAGAGAGCATGCCTAATATATAAGTTAACTCAGGTAGATAAAGGGAAAGTTCAGATTTGTGTTTATGTACTGTTCTCTATGGTAGGAAATTTCTTCCTTACACATGCTGGGTTAGGATTTGAAATGCTGCGTTTGTACAATGCTATATTGACAAGTCAATACTCCCCCCAAAGAGTCATGCATTATGTTAACATTTGCTCAGAAAGCACGTGGACACAAGATGCTAAAAAATATTCTCGGGGTGTTTGAAAGGTAATCTATCTTCATTCATAATTATATAGATGATACCAAAGATTTGATGGTAACAATTTCTGTTTTCTAGTGCAAATGCCCCGTGCTGCTGCCGTGGCATCGGCGAGTAAATAAATCAGCACTAGCAAATCCAAAGTGATTCTCCAGGCAGGGATTCTGCTAAACTAATCACCCAAGAAAATGAACAAACACACTACAAAGAGTAATTAGGAAACCCGCGGGATGTGGGGGAGCTGAGGGGACCGGCGGTGGGAAGTAGCGAGGGAGGCAGAATTGAAAGGAGAGGTCACTTGTTATTAGACCTGGGAGACAGATCAAAGCTCCGTTCCAGTCTAATTACACCCAACAAGGTGCTGTTTGTATTCATTTTTGAAAGGCAGCTAAGTTTATAGTGAAATATCTTTGTAATATATTCTGGGAGACAGAGTGCTGAGGATGCTGAATGATGTTGGCCAAGACCGACCTGTCGTACATTGTGGGTCTGAGGCAGGGCTTTTCAATTCTCTAATGAATTCAGAAAAGGATAAAACGGGGTAGAAGGCCCCTCACGTTGTGATGGAATGAGTAAGACTTCAAAATGCCACAGGTGAGGAACGCCGAGTAAAGGAAACCAGGAGATGGGGCATTTCTGTGGTTAAACAGCACTGCCTTCACAGTCCTCCAAGGGCAATTCTTCCCTCTCCCCCAGCCCTCGGGGCTTTATTTGTTTCGTTTTAAATTCCTGTGTTCTGCTGCAGCTTTTGGCCTTGTATTCACATTCCCAACACAAAGCATAAATCTTGCAGATTTTCAAAAACACATTTAAGACTTTAGGCTTCTTTCCCCCTCCATAAAAATCCCTCTCAGGCCGCTCATTTGTAGTGGTCTCCCCGCATTGGCATTTTCACCCCCATCTTGGTATTCGAGGGTCAAGCCAGCCTTCCGGCGCTGGTGTCCTCCGGGGAGATTCGGGCCTTGGGCGGGCCGAAGCCGCACCCTAGGCCGGCTGGGGCGCTGGGTCAGCTCCTTCCAGGTTCAGACCCTGGTCCAAGGTTTGCCATCTGGTCAGCAGGGGAGCTGAGCTCTCTTTCAGCACGCTGAAATCACAGACGGGGGCCCCTTACTCATTTTCCTGATTCTCTAAACGCAAAGCAAACGTTTGCATAATAATGGTTTTAAAAAGAAAGGACTGGAAGCGGCCCTGTGAGGAATGTCGTCCTTTTTCCCAGCTGCGTTTAAACTCCGATAGCTGAGGAGCCCACACAGCTTTCAGGTAGTTGGATAGAGACGAATCAGCCCTTCTGTGCATTTACCACGGGACAGACTAGTTTACCCCTAGGAGGATACTGGGAGAGTTTCTAGGGCCCCCTTTGACTCTGGGGAAGTGGGCTTGGCGTTGCATAGGGTTCCCTGCTGCTCGGGGGCAGAGCCTGGACTCGCCCAGCTCCGTCTCCTTCTAGAGCTTTCTACTTCGTGCCAAAGGGGCTCTTAAAAACAGTAATCTAAATAAATAAATCTTTAAAAAAAAACAAAAAACAAAACAGTAATCTAAATACGTTCCCAGTACTAAGACTATGCCAGAAGATATCCATGAAGGGTTTAATATCCATGATGTATAAAGAGATACTACAGTGCAACAATAGAAAAGTCAAACTACCTGATTGAAAAATGGGCAAAAGACTTAAATAGACATTTGTCCAAAGGAGAAATACAAATGGTGAAAAAAGCACTTGGAAAAATGTTCATCACTAGTGATTAGGGAAATGCAAATGGGAACTACAGTGAGATATAATTGCACACCTGTCAGAATGGCCACTATTAACAAGAGAGAAAACTACAAGTGTTGGAGAGGATGTGGAGGGACAGGAACACTTATTCACAGTTGGTGGGAAGGTGGAATGGTGCAGCCACTGTGGAGGGTTGTACAGCAGCTCCTAAGGAATTTGAACATAGAGTTGCCATGTGACCCAGCAATACCCCTACTGAATATATATCCAGAAGAACTGAGAGCAGTGACATGAATAGACATCTGCACACCGATGTTCACAGTGGCTTTATTTGCAATTGCCAAAAGTTAGAAACAACTCAGGTGTCCATTCTCTGATGAATGGATAAACAAATCGTGGTGTATTCACACAATGGAATATTATGAAGCTGTAAGAAGAAATGAAGTCATGAAAAGTATGACCACATGGATGAACCTGGAGGACACTGAGTGAAGCAAGCCAGACACAAAAGGAAATACTGTATGATTGTGTTAGTATGAGCTAAATACATTGTGTAAACTCATGGAGTTCATAACTAGAATATAGGCCAACAGAAAATAGTATGAGGGGAGAGAATGGAAAGCTGAGGGCTAATCTGTGAAGAACTGGTCAAAGGGTTGTTTGTAAATCTTTGAAAATGAATAGAAATGTTGAAAGCACATCATCGTATTTGTAACTAGCGAACTATTATATGGATATGCTAGTGGTTGAAAGAGAGAGTCTAAAGTCATGTATATTACTAGAAGGAAAGCTGAAAAATGTAACATGGGACTGTATAACATAGTGAAATCTCATGTGAAATATGAATATGGGTAATATTGCATATAAGACGGTTTTTACAAAACATAAGCACAAATAAACTAGAGAGATGGAAATAGAATAGCAGCTGTGTGTGGCAAGGGAAGCATAGAGAGAGTGAGAGGGGATGAGTTTTCGTTGTCTGTTTTTTGTTTATTTATTTATTTTATCCCCCCCCCCCATTGTCTGCTCTCTGTGTCAATTCACTGTGTGTTCTTCTGTGTCTGTTTGTATTCTCATTAGGCGGCTCTGGGAACCAATCCTGAGAGAGGCAATCATTCTCTTGTGCCACCTCAGCTCCCTGATCTGCTGCATCTCTTATTGTCTCTCCTCTGTGTCTCTGTTGTATCATTTTGCTTTGCCAGCTCTCACGTGGGCCAGCACTCCTGCATGGGTCAGCATTCCTCCGTGGGGTAGAACTCCTGCATGGGGCAATACTCCTGCGCAGGCCAACACTCCCTGTGGGCCAGCTCACCTCACGGGTCAGCTTGCCTTCACCAGGAGGCCCTGGCCATCGAACCCTGGAC
This sequence comes from Dasypus novemcinctus, assembly GCF_030445035.2. Lineage (NCBI taxonomy): Eukaryota > Metazoa > Chordata > Mammalia > Cingulata > Dasypodidae > Dasypus > Dasypus novemcinctus. The sequence goes on along the minus strand of NC_080701.1, from coordinate 4,643,065 downwards.
CTCCTATGCAGTAGACAGGAGCTCAAATGCTTGAGCCACAGCCACTTCCCTGTTTTTTGTTTATTTATTATTATTGGATAATGAAAATGCTCTGATAATGATTGAAGTGATGGATGCACAATTATGTGATTATAACAAGTACCACTGTACACTTTGGATGGATTTTTGTCTTATTAATATGTATCAATAAAATCGATTTGTTAAGAAAGAATATGCTAGTAAAAGCCATTCTTTTGACGGCTACAGAGTGAAGAAGGTGTAGGACTAGTACCATTGCCATTAACAGATGTAGATATTAAACTTGGAAAGGTTATGCTGGATCCCAGGCCATGGCAGGGCCAGTGGCAGCTCCAGTGGTTAAGCTCTGTGTGTTCTCTCCTTGACTTTCCTTTCTCAACCTACTTAGCAAAGTCATGCTGGAAGAGGAGGAGTCTTACGCAGAGCTTGAGATGTGGGGTGACTGCTCTCAAGCCTTCTGAAGGTGTGTTCTGAGAGTGTTTGCTCATCTCTAGGTGGAAGCAGGAGTGTGCACTTCACAGCATGGGGGCGAGGGGTTCCATGGGATGATGCTTGGGGCAGGGAGGGGTTTTGTGTGAAAGCAGACATCATCAGTGGCTTGTCTTTGTAGTGAAGCTACTATGTGAGAAATTGGATATGCTGACTTTTATGGTTTCGAGTATAGACATACAGAAGGCCTTCCCAGGGCTGCACTTGACTGTAGAAGGTAGAAGGTTGTATTAGTCCGCCAAAGGGGTGCTGATGCAAAGTACCAGAAATCTCTTGGCTTTTATAAAGGGTATTTATTTGGGGTAGGAGCTTACAGATACCAGGCCATAAAGCCTAAGTTACTTCCCTCACCAAAGCCTCTTGCCACATGTTGGGGCAAGATGGCTGCCGACATCTGCCAGGGTTCAGGCTTCCTGGGTTCCTCTCTTCTCCGGGTTCATTTCTCTCCGGGCTCAGCTCCTCTGTTTTCCCACAAGGTCAGCTGTAGACTCTCAGGCGAGCAGCTCTGTCTCTCTCCCCAGGACCTCTGCGGTGTCTAATGAGCTGTCTCTTCTCCTCTGTGTTCTTCTCTTGTGTGTTCACTTCCTGGGCTCTAACTCATAAACTCCAACAGCAAAACTCCAACATCAGAATCTTGAACTTTGTCCTCTGCCATGCCTTTTATCTGTTAGTCCACACCCACCAAGGGGTGGGGACTCAACACCCTAATGACAAGGTCCAATCAAAGTCCTAATCATAGCTTAATCATGCCCAGGTACGGATAAGTTTACAAACATTGTCCAATATCTATTTTTGGAATTCATAATCATATCAAACTGTTACAAAGATCTTCAGGGCTGCACCTGACAGTAGAAGGTACAAGGCTTTCCCAGGGCTGCACTTGACTGCAGAAGGTAAATGTCTTCAGAGCTGCACTTCATGTGTCCTCTCTACTGCTGTTGCATAGACACGATCACAGATACAAACTGATGTTCAGAATAATCCAACCCCTTCAAAATTTGTATTTAAGGAAAACATGAGTTTTAAAGAAATCTGTAAACCACAAAACACACTCCAATGTCCTTAGTGGTTTGTAGGACGTTGCTGACTTGTGAGGCACAAATGCTCGCTCTTCCTGTGTTAATCCTGGCACCTCCCTCTCTTTGGACATGTGGCTGGCGGTAATTACTTAATGTCATAAATAATATCAACAGGTGTTTCTAACATTGACAAAAATTGCCTCTGTAATTATGTAAGAAGTAGTTAAAAGAGACCCATAAAATATTTTAAAAACACTCTTTGGTTTTAATGACAGTTTAGCAAGATGTAGCTTGAATTGTACCCTGGATTGTCCAAGCAACCCCACGCGACCCTTGAGGATAGCTCCATTCAATGCACACCTACTTCTCCAGGTCCTCTGAAGACAGTGGGAAGAGCGCTAGCCTGTTCACCCAGCAGGGGGCAGTCCGCTCCCAGGTTTCTCTTCTGACCGCTTTCCTTTGAGGTAACTGCAGTGGCTGGTGTTCCGAAGCTCCCAGACGGCTGCTTCATAATTGCAGACACTCAGCATTTCTGAAGAGAAACATAAAATGTTTTGTGAGGTCAATGAAATCCTTTGTCAAGACTTCTCTGCAGAGCTGACCCCTCAACATGACGGGACAGTATCGACTGAACAGAATCTTGTGTATAAAATCATGAACCTCCCTGGGCTAAATATCTTCGCGTTGCTTTATGTTCTTTGAATAATAGCAGCAGTCCCTGTGATTGTATCAGGGTGAGAGTTTACCTGACTGCCAATAAACGAATTATGCCGTTTTCAGACTTTTGTCTCTTCTGCTTCCCAAATGCCACCTTCCCTTGAGCAGTAGAGGGTTGGGATTTTATAAGATGGACAGAGGTCTGGGCTCTTTCTCTGGACATCCCTCTCCTTTCACCCCTCCTTTGTCCTGGAAGTTGTATAGCAGTTTGGCTCAAGTAGAAAACACAGGTCACTCTTCTAAGAGAAATGAATCCTGAGGGGGTGGAAAGGAAAATATAGGACTGTGGTGGGGGACTTTGGTGAATTCTCTTGGTGTTCTGGGTGGGGGGAAATGCTGTGTGTTATTGAACTAGTTTCTGCCTAATACAGGGGCTCTAATGAGTTGTTTTGTTGGTCAGACTGGAATAAAATTCTTTGGGCATGCCTAGTTTCTTTGGGGGGGAAAATCATGGCAAATGTTGGACCATAATAGTGAGGTGAACCATGTTTTCATTTGTATTCTTTGCAGCCATCCTACTCTCCGTGGCCCATGACGGAGCTGACAAATGTAAATGTTAGGTTACATTTCATCCAAAAGACCTATTAAGTAAGAGAGGAAAAAACTGCAAAGGACTACAGAATATATTCTTAGCTGAGAAGTTCTTTAAATTGTCTGCCATGGATATGGCTCCAACTCAGCCATCCAGGTGCTCAGTGACATCAGATAAACCCTGGAGGTCAAGGGTCCAGATTTTGTTGCCCTTGGAGAGTTCCTGGAGCAGGAGCTCTTCAAGGCAGGCCACTTTGCTTTTCTCATGAAGGGAATACCAGCCCCCAGGGGATAGCACACGATTGTTGAATGAATGAATGAATGAATGAAATGGTTTTTTTTTAAAGCAGGACAAAATCAGCTAAGGATTCTTTTATTAGACATATATGATTCATATTTTCCCATTAAGAACTGAAAATTTTTCCTATGAAAATCTTATTTTTGTGCATTTACTAGGTGCTTGGCTTACTCTTTGAAAATGATTGAAACCTGATCTTTCTGAAATAGGTACATTATGCTCGAAGCTTAGATGAAATACAGATGTCTTTGGTATAGTGAGGTAGGTGAAAAAAAAACCTGGAAAATACTATCCTTACCATTTAAGTTTACAATGTAATTGGGGAAATCAGGCCAACCCACATGAAAGAACAAAGAGGAGTATAAGACAGTATATTATTTAGAGTTGGGTTTACTCATTGCAGATTAGGAGTACAATAAAAATTAGGAGAAGAGAAAGATTGCTGGAAAATGGTGTGGTTCAGGGAAACTTCGTGGTTGGGGCGGGACTAGAACCAGATATTGAAAATTGAACACCGTGGGGCAGAGAAGTGGACGCGTTCAACACAGTCAGCTGCCTCGGCCCTAGGACCTGGACCTGCCTTTCCCACTGCTAGACCACTGGACCAGCTATGGGGCTCTGGAAATTACCTGGGCGTCCCCTCTCCTGTTAGGGCTACTGCGGGGCGGCACCTTGTGCTGAACTTCGGAGAGTCCACTTTGCCTGGCCCGTGAGAGAAGTTTAAAAGTGTTGTTTGGATGAAGACGCTGAAGCTGGAGTTGGAAAGGAGCGTGGCATAGTTGCTCAAGTGGACAGTCGCGTAGGTGTAGCGTGGAGAGGAGATGGAGCTGACTGGAGCAGACGGTTTGTGTTGAGGGCAGCAGAAACCAGTTCGAGGCAGTTGATGATGAACATGACCATCAGGTTAACCAAGGGGGAGTTCAGATGAGATGTGACGGCAACAGGGAGCCGCTCAAGCAGGGACGGGACTAAAGGTGGGGTTCTGGGAAATTAACCTGGCTGTGTGGCACAAAATGGTCGTGGGACCAGAAAGCAGCAGAATTTGACAACACAAATGCTAATTAGCTATTCTTTTTCTTTAAACTGAAACGATGGTTAACGTGATGGCTGAAAACGTGGTGGCCAGAGCACATGCATTAGACTTGGGTAGATTTAAGACTGGATGCTGTTCTAGACAAGAGGAGAACATGGGCAAATTACTAACTTTTCTCGGCATTGGTTTTCTCCTCTGAAAAATGAGGCTAATGATTCACACCACACAGGATCTATAGGCTGAGAGGAGATAAAAAATGTGCTGCACGGATCGGGGCCACCATTCTGATCCCCAACTTTAGCAGAGCCCTCAGTGCCCACTAATCCTCTGGTTCCTTAATAGCATCTCTTTTCCATTCACGACAGCAGTTTTATATACTTACCTGCCCCCTGGGTATTTTACTTAGAGGACATACATACATGTAAAACGCGTATGTCTAAAATGAACTTGCTCTAAACTTGCTCCTTCCCTTACGTCCTCCACCTCAGTAAATGAAGTCCCCGTGCTCTCCAAAGGTTAAGTGCAGACTTGGAATTTGGTCTTGACTTCTTTCTCCTCGGCACCTTCACGCCTAATTACCACTAAATCGTGTCAATCCGTTCACTCCTCTCCCAACCAACCTGCTCTACCTCGTGCCTTCCCATCCCGTCCACGTCTCTTGTGTTGTTCCTCTGCTAGTCTGCTAATGGTTTCCTGCCTCCACCATCTTGTTCCCCTTCTGATCCGTTCATGTGGCAACAGGTCAACATTTACAACACACAAATGTCACGGCTCCCGGGGCCATCGTGTTTGGTTGTACACATCCCCAGATCCTCCTCCTGCCTCCACAACACTCGTCATGCTATGTTCGACAAATATTTGTTTGTAATCCTCACGGCACTGCAAGCTCTGGGGTGGCGAGGACATCATGTTTGCTTTGCCACCACCATAAACAAGCCTGGTAGACTGTAGATAAGCCGTACATGTTTGTTGAGAGGAAGAAGAGAAAATGCACCTAGCACAGCTGCTGGAATGCAGTAATTCTCCTTTCCTTGTTCTCCCTTATCCTCTTTCTTTTCCTTCCTTCTCTCTACTGTTCCTCTCTCTCCTCCACTAGTCACTATAATTATTGATGGTAGTTGCCATCATCATCATCATCATCATCAGTCATCACCCAACATCACCTGTGGAATAGCAGGGGCTTGCTGGCCAGCAGGAACGGCTGGAGGGACATCGGTGATGGTGACTCAGAGGACTTGGGGGGACAAGAGGATGTGCAGGGCCCTCCCAGCCACATCCTGTTAGTTTTTGAAGGTTTCTCTTGGAGGAGAGCAGCAGGCATTCTTGTTAGCCTGCTCTACCTGGTGGGTCAGCCTGACCGTGCCCTGTGGAAGCTCGCGTGCTAACTGCATCTCTGCTGGCCTGTCGTCGCCCTCCTCTGTGGTGCTCCCACGGCCTGGGTGAATTAGGGAGACTTCATCGTTCACTTTTTGCATTTTGGTTCTCATTTCTCCCATTTCAGTATCTTCTTGTTGTTATCCGCAGGGACGAAGTACCCTCTTATGCCTAGAAGTCTGTAAGTCTCTACCCTTGTTGTACAGAGATTGAATGAATGAATTAGGTGATTTGTTGACAGTCACACCCAACTGGTCATTCAGAGAACAGGGACTGGGATTTGGGTCCTCCAAACTGCAGGCGAGAGTCTTTCCACCATATTTATTTTCCCAGGAGGACACACTGAAAAGCACAAGTGAGTCTGGAAAGAAGCAGAGTAGATTGTGTGTGTGCATTTGGGGGTGAGCTTATCTCCTCCCGTCCTACTGCCTTCAGCTGCTATCTTCACTCTCAATACTCTCCTCTTCCATGCTCATCTTCCCAGCTCAGTGCTTTCACTCTCTCCTTCTACCCTTCTCTCCTCATAAATTGCCTTTTATCTTCCACCCTCTTGACTTCTTCCCAAATCATGTCCCCTTCATCTTTTGCCTTCTCGTTTCTCCTTTCCCTGACTCTGTTCTGAAGGTTCAATGAGCCCCCAAAATAGAAAATGCTGGAATTTTAAGGGACATTAAGGATATGTAATTTTGATTAATTTTCACTGTAGCCAGTTTTTTAGGGACTATTTGATGTCCAATGAGCCTTTGAAAAGTCTTAACTTTTTTCTTAAAATGGTAAAATTACATTTTTTGACTAAAACTAACACCCGAAGACCAAATTTTTTTTTGGGGTACTTTATTTCTTTGCTCACACATAGGCATGCATGCCCATCTTTGCAGTTATGGCAGCTGCAAGAAACATAAAACCCTTGGAAAATCGTGCAGCAAGAGGAAACTACAATTCACACTTGCCTCCTGTTCTTGAGGGGCAAGTTTGGGAAGACAAGAGTTTGAGCACAGGTTAATGAAATAGACCAGTGTCGGGGTGGGGGCTGGTAGAGGCAGGACTTCGATGAGGGGGGTGGAGCAGGCCAGGCTCCACTGCTGAGTGGTGGAAAGCGTCCAGTGGTTCGGGAGGGCCCTGGAAGTCTGCAGACCAAGCACAGAGGCCAAGGGCAACTGTGGGAAGCTCTGGGCACCGAGGGCTGTGGGCAGTGATGAGCGAGTGCCTGATGCCTTATTTTCAGGCCCCCCACATCCTCCTCCACCCGTCTGTCTCTGAGGTGGAGCCTGGAACAAGGCAGGATTTGAACACTAGTTAGAGATGGAGTCAGGTGTGACGTGTCAGCTCTTGTCCATGTGGAGGTGAATGGCCACAATTCTAAGAAAATCAGGCTCCTTCTCCGGCGGGCTGAGGACCAAGGTCTGCCTATCGTCCCTTAGCAATCCCTCTCTTTTTATGGCCCCGCACATCTGGGAACAGGGAGAGGGAAGTGATGGCAACTCTCACTCCTCCTTCTATCTATGCTTAGAACAAGGTCCTGGCTTAGTGAGATGTCAGCACACCCGAATCAGAGGGTGCCAGGTTATAGCAAACGCCCTAATCTTCCCATCTGGGGAGTCTGGTCACACCTTTTCCCAGGTGTCCACTTCTGCAGTGTAGAGGTCAAGGTCTCAGTTCTAGAGCTGGCTGCTCCAGCTCTGCCTGCTGGCGTGGTCTCAGAGAGTTGCTGCAGCTCTCTGCTTCTCACTTCCTTGATGGAAGCTGGGTAGACTTCCCAAGTGTGGTTTTAGCGACAGCCCCTCTGGTGGTTGTGATCGTGGCTGTGGGTGCAGCACTGAGTCCAGGCGCAGGGGAGAAGGCTCCGGGGCCTGAGGCTGCACTTCAAGGCTGTTGGGAAAGGTCCCGCAGGTCTCTGAGGCTTGGTTGGGGCTGGCAGCTTCCCCTCCTTCTCCTACACCTTCTTGCACTGTGGAGGCTGGAGAGCCCAGAGTTGTATTTCCTTGATGTCTTTCTGTGTGGGCTTCTGTACCCCAGTGGGCCTCACAAATTAGATTCTCTCATGTAATGTTTGGCCAAAACGAGAAGGAATCACCCTGCCGGCAAGCATGGTGGTAGAGATGAAGGGTTTTCTTTGGCAGAGTTCCAAAATCTGGTCACGAGCTTTGATGGGCCACCGATCTAGATCTTGAGAACTGGGAAGAGATGCTTCCAGTTGAATTACATGAACTTATGAAGCTATTTCCACCTCGGACTGAGGCTGAAAATACAAGATGAACTGGAAAGGCCACTTCCACGCAGGAGAGCCAAGTGGGCACGTCGGGGTTGACTCCTTGCTGGGCTGACTCCTTGCTGGCTTGGGTGGGATTGTCCACCCAGCCTCATAGGAGGCTTCTTCCTCCACAGTGATGTCAGTGGTAGGTTTGAGTAGATCAAGACTACAAGTTAAGCAAGTGGTTTGTATCTTTCCATCTGTGAAATCCAGGTTCTGGTCTAAGAGGAGGGAGGGGGTTGGAGGCAGAGAACTGCAGTAGGAAATCTGGGGACCATCTCCACCAACCACAAGGTGCCATGAGCCTCCTTTCTGTAGGGTTCATGAGGATCTGCAGGTGAGGGGAAGATGAGGTGTTCCCGAATTTTAGCGCCATGCCCTGGACCTGGGTCGGGAGTTGACAGGACAGGGCCTCGCTGAGGGACTGGGTCAGATGGAGACTGGGCAGATTGCTAAAGGCTTGTCCAACTGGTGAAAGGATTTGAACAGGATGTGGCCAGCTGGAGAGTCCACCAGCAGGATGTTCAGGGCAAGAGGCTGGGACCAGGGCTGGCCACCAAGGCCAGGCAAACTGGGGAGTCCCCAGCAGGCCTTCTGATCTCAGAGCCCTGTCTATTTTATTTGATCCAATTTTCTTTTGACCCAGTTTCTAAAAAACCGAGTTTCCCTCCTCCATCTTCCTTTTCTCCTTTCCTTTTTCCTTCTTGCCTTTTCATTTTATTTTGAATCAAAACACACTTAGTGTAAAGAATCAAGTACGTCCATAAGATCTATTTTGAAAAATAATTTGCTATTGTCCTCCTCCCATTACCTTTTACTCAGAGGCAATGGCTTTAAACATTTACTGCCTTTTTTTGGTGTGTTTTTACCACTATGTATAAAAATAGCATGCTTTTATGACTGCTTAACATGGTTCAATTTTAAACATTGTTTATAGAAGGTGAGGATTTGGCTTTCTTTTCTCCTCCCCTCTGCCCCTTCACGAGCATCCTTCCATTATGTTACGATTATTGTTAGATCAATAGCCACCATTTTCATTATTGTGACCATGTACTGCCATTATTAGTTGAGCATAGTGAGCAAACTATGATCACTTTTCTTATATGACCTTTTGTTTTTCCTGGATTAATAACAGTTTTGTTCTGTTTTTCATTAACTTTCTTCACATTTTTATCACTACTTCAACCTCAGACTCCTGCCGGGTCCAAATCTACCCTTGAAAAGGTCTCATACGTTAGGTGTCAGGGACTCCCAACTTCCTGCAAATCCTTTCCAGAGCCTTCAGACTGGTCTTGTCCTGACTTTTGCCTCCACACCCCCTGCTCAGTGCCGTACCCCGAGATCTCCTTCACCACCTGTATTAGTTACCCAAAGGGGTGCTGACCTTAACTGCCCTAATCCTTGGGGAATGTGCTCCACCCTCTCTGTACCCTGGGGCAGTAAAACTCTTTCAGAACATTGGGCAGGAACATCTACCCTCTTAAACTGCTGGGGCAAACTCACCCTCTCTGTACATGGGTGCGGTTTCTCTCTTGGCCCAAGGTGATGTCCTAATTCCAGATCTCAGCTTCCATGGTTTTCCTCTTAAAGCGGTTTCCCCTTCACTCTCTCCTTTCCATGTCCCTTTTATTCCAGGCTGACAGTGGTTTTGTTTGTACAGCTCTCTCAAAATGTCTGTTGGTTTATCATGCAGCAAGCAGGGGTCAAAGCCATCAGACAGTAAGACTTTCCACAGGTCTCTCCAAGATAACTGCATCTTCAATCTTGATTTACCAGTTCCAAGTTTAGTTAAGTCCTCCAATGGGGTACTTTCATTTGGGTGCTTGACCTCCAGAGGCTTGGGATTTCCAGAATCAGTTTCTGTTTTCAGTTCTCAGCATATCTCTCTTGTCTAGCATTTTGCTATAAGCTGCAAGCAGAAGCCAAGCCGCACTCTCCGGGTTTACTTTGGAATTGCTTCAGCTCAATGCCCAGGCTTGCCATTTTCAAATTCTGCCTTCCATAAAACACCAAGCGTTAATCTTGCTAAGGTCTCTGCAATTTTAAAACACGGATCGCCTTTCCTCCAGTTTCCAATAATTGTTTCATCATTTATTCCTAAGTCATCATAAAAAAGTCTCTTTAGCATCCATATTGCTATCAACAGTCTCTTGAAAGTGATCTAGGCCTTTTCCATCAAGCATTTCACAATTCATCCAAACAATACCCCTTACCCATTTATAAAACCATTCCAGCTTTTCGGTAATTGCAAAAGCACTTCCCACTCCTCGGTATCAAATTCTGTATTAGTCAGCCAAAGGGGTGCTGATGTGAAATACCAGAAATTGGTTGGTTTTTATAAAGGGTATTTATTTGGGGTAGGAGTTTACAGATACCAGGCCATAAGCATAAATTACTTCCCTCACCAAAGTCTATTTGGAGCAAGATGGCTGCCGACGTCTGTGAGGGTTCAGGCTTCCTGGGTTCCTACGTTCCTGGGGCTTGCTTTTCTCTGGCTTCAAGGTTCCTTTCTTCCTGGGGCTGGCTTCTCTTTCCTCTGCATGCTGACTTCCTGGGGCTCCAGCTTAAGTCTTCAGCATCAAACTCCAACATCAGAAACCCTCAACTCTGTTCTCTGTTATGCCTTTTATCTATGAGTCCCCACCCACCTAATCATAACTTAATTATGCCCAGGTACAGATCAGATTACAAACATAATCCAATATCTATTTTTGGAATTCATAACCATATCAAACTGCTACACCACCCTAGTGGGGGTTCAGCCTTGGCTGTTGCGCTCTTCTCTGCCTCCTGGATGTCAGTTTTCCTTCTTTCTTCACTTAGTCGCCAGTTTCATGACTCCAAAGTCCTCCAGGAGCTTGCTGACACAGCTTCCTAAGAGAGCTCCAAGCTGGGATTCCCACGGCTGGCTCAAGCTAGATCTAGCAGCTGGGATTCCCACACTGACTCAAACTAGAAATGCAGGGAGTGTTAATAAAGGCTGTTCACACGTGTGGGAGGCTGTGGTGCCAAGCGCCAGGAGGACAAGATGCCTTTTCCTTGCCAGGGGCAAAGGGAGGGAAATGAGGACAAGTGAGGGATGCACCCATCCTCCTTGGCCCTGCAGGATTTCCTCTTTTTCCTATTTCTGGAACTCCTATTAGCCAGGCAATAGTCTTCTTGTATTGAGGATCTTTTCTTCTTTATTTTCTTTTGGACCCTCTGCCCTCTGTTTCATGAGATTTCCTCAGCTTTATTTCCTAGCTTGTCCATGGAGTTTTCTTTGAGGGGAGGGGCAATTTTTGCTATAGTATTTTAAGTTTCTGACAGTTTATTTGCATCTCTGAGTGATCATTTTAATAGCAGCTGTTCTTGTTTCATTATTGCAACCTTTCCTCTTATTTTTTTCCCCAAGGCTAGCAATGATTCCTCTTTCGAATGGGGTCATCTTCTCTCTACACAGTTTCTCCAGAGTATGCTCCAAGGTGCCATGCCTACCCTTTATTTTTGGTTTACGGTTTTGTCTTTCATGTTAGAGGTTTCCTCTCATGCCTGGATTTCCTTGGTTGTCTGGTCAAGTGTAAAAGTGGAAGATTCAAAACCTGGTTGGAAGCCCTGAGTGTGTGGATAGGGCTTGCTGATGCGGGTGTTACAAGGTGCTCTGACTGGGCCATTGCGTAGGGGAGGGCTAGAGGTCGGTAACTTCGGTCTCTTCTCTTGCATAGCTCCGAGTTCTCAGAGGAAAGCCTCCCAGTCATCTACTGAGGGTAAAGGGCTGGCTGAACTGTATCTGGATCCAAGAGACACAGAGGGCTGGTGGAGGGCATCCAGGAAGCACATATTCATGTAATCTTCCTGTTTTTAATTTTCTCCTACCTTACCCTATTACTGGCACGCTGAAAACTTCATTAATCTTCTCAAGAGACTAAACATCCATTTTTCTGCAAGTTGGACATCTAGAATTCTGAGTCCTTTGAAGGGGCTTCCAAATATTTTTCTTTATTTGAGCTCCACACTTACCCCACTTGCGGAAGTACAGGGTTCCCTGAAGCTTTAGAGTTCTTGGAGTTTAAATCAAGTTAGTTATCGTCTTTTCTTACTGTTGGCTGAAGAGTCATCATTCTTAGGTCCACCAAGTCCATCTGTAAAAATTCCTTTCCTGATGTGTTAGTGGAATTTTGTGAGGAGGTAAGATCAGATGTGCTGTAAGTCTCAATGGCCTTCCTAAGTCAGCTGTCCAGTCAAGAAAAAGTTGGCTGCATATTCTCCCACCCAGAAAGGCTGCTCTCTCCTGAAGGACGTGGGTTCACCTGGGGTTTGGTTGCCTCAGGCTGGTGGAGGATCAGGCTCTTGTTCATGGCTGAGTTGTTCCTCTGAAGCTCAGTCTACCTTCTGGAGAGGACACAAAGGCCAGCAGCAGGGCCCTCGCTTGAATCTTGGCCTCTCTTCTCCCTCCTTGTGGCATCCATCCTCCATTGAGTGACCTCATGCACCCACTCTTCTCTCTCAGGTGGTCTGAGTGGACTCTGCTTTGCTGAGACCCCCGGGCTTGTTTACTGCCTCACTTGGGCTGAGCTCCCAGGGTTGCCCTATGCTTTCCAGCTAATGGGTTACCTAATATGCTGGATGGATTTAAGGGACTCAGTGGCTGAAAGACTTACACCTTGTGGTAGGTTGGATTTGGTACCCCTGCAAAGGACGTGCTCATAATCTTAATCTGTGTTCCTGTTGGTTCATGTCTAAACAGGACTTTTGGAGGCAGCTACTTTCAGTTCAGGAGCGGCCCAGCTGAACTAGGATGGGCCTTAATCTATGCTAATGGGTGCCTTAAGAAGGAAAATCAGAGAAGTCCCACAGCCAGAAGCCAGAAGTCAGTGGACACAGGAAGAGCAGACACAGAGAAAGGAGCTGCCATGTGGCAGGAGGCCGAGATGCCAGCCTCAGAAGCCCCCGGGCTGCAGGCTCCTGGAGGAAGCACGGCCTCGCCAACCCCTGGATTTTGGGCTTCTGGTCTCAGAAACCTAGCGCTAATCAATGCTTATTGTTCAAGCCAACACACGGTATGGCACTTGTCATAGCAACCTGACAAACTAAGACATACGGTATGAACTATTTGCTTTCCAGCAGTAACTTCCATTCTTTATTAGAGAAGTTGTGAGTTTACAGAACAATCATGTATAAAATACATGCTTCCTGTTTAGCATCCCACAACCAACATCTTTCATTGGAGAAGAATCTTTGTTAAAATTGACGAAAGCACATTTTTATAATTGTTCTATTAACTATGGCCCATAGTGTGACTTAAAGTTCACTATTTCTATAGTGTACTTCCTTGGATTAAAAAAAAAATTATTCTGTTAGCATATATACAATCTAACATTTCTCCTTTTAGTTATAATCAGGTCTATATTTCAGTGCTGTTAATTGTGTTCACAATGTTGGGGTACCATCACCACCATCCATTAACAACAAATTTCTGTGTTTCAGATAGGAACCCTGTACATTTTAAACCCTAACTTCCCATCCCCTGGTAATCTATATTCTATATTCTGAGTTTCTGAGTCTGCTTATTCTAATTGTTTTAAATTAGTGAGATCATACAGTGTTTGTCCTTTTGTGTTTGGCTTGTTTCACTCAACATGAAGTCTTCAAGGTTGATCCACGTTGTCATATGTATCAGGACTTTTTTTCCTTTTTGTGACTAAGTAATGCTCCATTGAGTGTATATACCACATTTTATTTACCCATTCTTCTGTTGATGGACATTTGGCTTGCTTCCATCTTTTGGCAACTGTGAAAAATGCCTATATTAACATCGGTGTGAAAATATCTGTTTAAGCTCCTTCTTTCAATTCTTTGGGGTCTATGCCCAGTAGTGGGGTTGCTGGGTCACATGGTAGATCTATACTTACTTTGTGAGGAACCACTGAACTGTCTTCCACGGTGGCTGTGCCATTTTACGTTGCCACCAGCAATGGGTGAATGTTCCTAGTTCTCTGTATCTTCTCCAACACTTCTTATTTTTTTTCTTTCTTTTTTTAACAGCAACCATTCTAATTGGTATTTATCTTGTACTTTACCACTTTGCTGAATACTTCATGTCTTAGCTCTAGTAGTGTTGTGGATTTTTCTGTCTGTAGGAGCATGCCATCTGCAATAGAGTAAATTTTCCTTCTTCCTTTCCAATTTAGATGCCTTTTATTTCTTTTTCTTGCCTCATTGCTGACTAACAGTGGTGACAATGGGTATCCTTGTCTTGTTACTGATCTTAGAGGGAAAGCTTTCAGTCTTTCATGATTAGGTAAAATGTTAGCTGTGGGTTTTTCATATATTCCCTTTATCATGTTGAGGAAGTTTCCTGCTTTTCCTCATATTCTAAGTGCTTTATCAACAAGGGGTGCTGATTTTGTGAAATGCCTTTTCTGTATCAATTGAGAAGGATCGTGTGTTTTTCCCCTTTCATTTTGTTAATGTGGTGTATTACTTTAATTGACTTTATGTTGCACCAGCCTTGCATAGGAGGGACAAATCTCACGTGATCATGGTGTATAATTCTTTTACTATGCTGTTGGATGCATTTTTCTTGTATTTTGTTGATGATTTTTGCATCTATATTCATAAGAGATATTGGTCTGCAGTTTTCTTTTCTTTTTGGTGGGGGTTTAATATTGTTTTTATTTTACAAAATACAGTTATCCTATGGTTCCTTGATTATTTCATTCAGTAAAATAAAGTTAGATTTCATGGCTATCTCCTTTAAGGTAATGCAGTTTTCTCTCATGTGGTATCTTTATCTGGCTCTGCTATGAGGGTGATGTTGACCTTGAAAATGAGTTGGGGACACCCAAGAAGGCGGAATAAAGAGCGGTGGCTGCAGTCCTCCTTCAGCAACTGCAGGAAGAAGGACTACAGACTGTAGAAGAAAATCTAAAATTGAGGTCCATTAGGCCTCTTCTTTTTATCTTAAGGACACAGCTGAGGTGGAAAAACACAGGACCCTTGCATAATCTACATTCAGAGAATGGACAAGCATATAGAAGATTGCTGGGTGCTCAGCACGCAGTCTAATGCTTAGAAAAAGGAAAGACACTCTATTTACAGTTTCAGCTCAAACCGAAAAATAGCCTCGGAAATCATTTGACCCTGTTGGCAGTTTAAAAGAAGATTATGTAAATGAAAGAAAATCTCCAAAAATGAATGATTTGAGTAGAAAAGAAAATAAGTTAATCAGAAGTGATCAGTTAAATGAGCATTGTTCAGTAAAAGAGAAAAACTTGCTTCCTTTGTGCTTTGAGGATGAACTGAAAAGCCCAAATGCCAAGATAATGAACATTAATCAGCCAGAGACAGTGATTTCTGACATGAAACAGAAGGACACGAATCCATTGTTTTCTATGAAACACAATATGTACTAATGTTTCCTTATTTCCAAAAAGAGGTTTCCTCCCCATCCTATGGAAAATGAAAATATTTATTCATGTAGAAGAGCAAATTTTGTTTTAGAAAAAACTGCAATCTTCAATTCTTTAACTCCTTCCAATCCCAAAAGAAAAGATATACAAAGAATACCATTTGAAGTAGAACACAGAGTTGTAGGGGATAAACCAAAGAAGAAAACTAGTAAGGAGACACTAGAAAGCAGATCTTGGAATAAACTCTATAATTTCTCACAGGAAAAAAAAATTAAAAAAAAAAAAAAAAGAAAATGAGTTAGGATGTGTTCTCTCTCTTCAATTTTTTTTGGAATAGTTTGGCCAGAATTGGAGTTACATCTTCTTAGAATATTTGATAAATTCCTCTGTGCTGCCATCTAGTCTTGGGCTGTTTTTGGTTGGGAGGTTTTTTATTACCGATTCAATCTTATTACTAGTTATTGGTTTGTTGAGATCTTCCATTTTTCTTGAGTGAATGTAGGTATTTGTGTGTTTCTAAGAATTTGTCCATTTCTTCTAGCTACCAAATTTATTGGTGTATAGTTATTCATACTATTCTCATATAGTCCTTTTTATTTCAGTGGGTTTGTAGTAATGTTCCCCTTTTTATTTCTGATTTTTGTTATTTGTTCCTCTCTCTTTCCTTTTTTGGTCTAGTAAAGGTTTCTCAACTTTACTAATCTTTTCAAAGAACCAACTTTGGGTTTTGTTGTTTTTCTCTATTGTTTTTGTTTGTTTGTTTTCTATTTCATTTACCTCCACTCTAATCTTTGTTATTTCCTTGCTTCTGCTCCCTTTGGGTTTAGTTTGCTCTTCTTTTTCTAGTTCTTCTAGTTTTAAGGTTAGATCTTTGGTTTACAATCTTTCTTCCTTTCTAATGTCGGCATTTAGAGCTATAAATTTCCCTCTCAGCACTGTCTTCATTGGCATTTTTAATTTTTAATATTTAATTTTTCATTCTTTCCTACTTTCACTTGTGATTTCCCCTTTAACCATTGGTTGTTTTAGAGTTTGCTGTTCAATTTCCACATATTTGTGAATTTTCCATTTCTCCCTCTGTTACTGATTTCTAACTTCATTTCATGGAAGTCAGAGAATATACACTGTATGTTTTCAATATTTTTGAATTTACTGCAACTTGTTTTGTGGCCTAACATGTGGCCTATCTTGGGGACTGATCCACTTGCCTGGAGAAGAACGTGTGCTCTGTGTTTTGTTGTGAAGTGTTCTATGTATGTCTGTGTGGTCCAGTTGGCTTAGAGCACCTAGTTTTCTATTGCTGGTAGCTCAAGGAGTGATAAAGATGAAATATCCATGTAGTACTTTTGACTGGTAAGTTTCCTTATAAATCTACTCCAGCAACTTTTTTTTTGTGATTTTGTTCTCAGTATACAAGCTAGACTGGCTAATATGGTGGGGGGAGAGGTGACATATATCTTAAGTGTACACAGTTTTTGTGGCTAAAGACCAGATGCTGCCTCAAAAATTTGTTTCTACAGGGTTTAAATGTACTGATGTACCAATCCTGCAGGAATGGACTCAGTTTCATGGGATTTGCATCAGTTGAAAGCTAGGCTGTTGGCATCATTTCATAAATTCAAGGCATTCGGACAAATAGTGCTCGCATAGTCATGATGGCTGAGAAATTGAAGGCAACTGGAATGATGTGTCGTGTTGGTTATGTCCTGCTCCGATCCACTGGGGAACAGAAGTTGAACTTTGTTGCTGAAAGCCACCATGGAGAGTGGAAACTGACTGCAGATTGCTGAATGGTGGAGTGTTATTTTTTCACGCAGAAATAGAAGCTTCCTTGCCTCTGTGGGCTGGGAGGTGGCACCGATTCTTAGTCTTGTAATTGAGGCTGATTGTCTTCTGGTTTTAATTTCAAAAGAGTAAATATTTAAATAGCTAATACAAAAAAATCATGGACATTTTTCTTCGGTGGGCCATGGCTGGGAGTTAGAGAGTAAGGCAGAATTCACACGTAGAGAAAAATACCGTAGAAATCATCTGTAATCCTTTTAAAAGTTGGCAAAACTGAGCAAACTTTTCTCTGAAAATCCATTTTAAGATTAAAAAAAATTATAAATTTTCTTAAGCCCTGCAATTAGAGTGTAATATGCATTTATGGTCCCCTAGGTGCTGCACAATAAAAATGGTTAAAACCTTTAGTCCTTTTAGTAGTTCACAGTTTTATTGCCAAAGTTATTTTGTAGAGTTTATGCTTAAGGCAAGGTCAGTGTATTGCACTGTATAAATTATTCTAAGTAATTGCTCAGTTATTTTATAGCTTAGTCACAGGATTTTTTCATTATTAAACATAGCCCTTCCTTTTAAGTTGGGATGAGAAGGGCCCTGTAAATCACAGCGGAGTTTGCCATTGGGGGTTTCGGCTTCACCTGCGATAAGGTTTAATAACATCTGACCGGGAGTCCAGCTCCCTCTCAATTACCTTCCACGTGGGCATTAGTTCACACTGCTTAGGAAAACCTCCCCTCGTGGCTTTTAAACGGAGTGTTTCAGATTAATGCCCCCATGGAGCGTAACTTCACTGCACGCCATTAAAGCTAGATTGTACAAAAGGTTACTTCAATTAAATCCAGAAAGCGACCTTAAATCTGTATAGATTTCTTCCCCCCAGAAAATGTGATCAAATTGCGCTGCCAATCCTTTGAGATTAACAAGGCAACCTCCCCTTCAATAATCAAAGTGCAAAAACTCGTGTGCCTGTTTTGAATTTTCCTATGGCGATCCATTTGGATTTTACAAAATTAGAAGGCAATCCGCGGGAAGAGCCTGGAGTTAGAAATGAGTCAAGTTACTGGAGAGCAGACGTGCCGTGACGCAGGAGCCTGGAGAGTTTGTGAAACCTTTTGTTTCGCCTGGACGGATGCTGTGAGTTTGGTGCTTCAGTGAAAGTGTTTTGTTTCCTATGTAATAAAAATATCTTTCTAATTACGTTGGCTTGTGTCTTCCAGCACAGGAGTGATATAAAGTATGGCAGAGCCTCTCTCTGCTTCGCTACTCCCTTCTGTAAAGCATAGCTTGTGGCAGTTCCTAACCATTGTCTCCTCGGAAAACTCGGGATAATTGGAAACATCATTACCCATCCCACATTCTGGGACTGGGGCGATGTGTGAATTGATGCTCGTTAACCCCAAAACTCAATAGCTCAGTTTGATCTTTGCGCAGATTTCAAATGGGCTCAGGGAAACCGGCCCAAGATCCATGTTCTGCTCTTTTTGGACTGGAGAGATGCCGGAATGGCACGTTCTCAAGACCTCAATCTTGTTCATTAATTTAGGAACTCTTCTACGGTAGATACTGTAAAAAATAATATAGATTTTTATTCTTAAAGAAGTGAAGTTGGTAATTGCTATGTTTTTAAGGAACAGATATGTTCATTGTTCCCCTTTGGTGCAGGATTTCTGCCTGCCTCTGAGTTTGTATTTTTATTTTTGGTTTGCTTTTCTTCTGATATCATTTGCTTGGGGCTTGGGTTTTGTCTACTTTTCATGGTTGAAAGTAGCCTTTATTTAGGATTGGTAATCTAGTATTTATTCAAATGTCTTGTGCAGGTCTTACGAAGCCAAAAGTGAAGATGAGATAATTTGAGGAAAGTGAGGTAAAAGCCCTCCCACTGGCTACATTTACATGTAAGTAATTTACATGGAAGGCATGGAAGCTGTGAGTTGAAATGTAATATGGTACGAAGGATGCATGAGCCATTCAATGGTCATCACCAATGAGCAGCTCATTTCATTAAACTAGCATGTCACCCCTCTGGAACCTGAGGGAACAATTAGAGAATGAATGTATTTTGATTTAGAGAAAGAAGCAAGGTGAGAACGTGAGGCACTACAGAAGGGTGGTTCCTGCTTGGTTTGACCCGGCCGTAAGGGATTCTGGGCTAAAGGCACTCGTCAGGAGAACCAGGCGATCGGGTACTTGAGGGGTAGAGGAGGCAGGAAGCAGAGCCGAGCTGACAGCAACGCATCCCTCCTTTGCATTTGAGCTTCGGTGGTCCACACACACTAGAAGTTGGTTACTCTCAAAGTGTTGGTAGGAGAAGCACGGAGGTCCCCGCCACCCTTTTAAGGGGTCTATGAGGTCAAAACTACTTTCACAGGAACATCCAAATTCCATTAGCCTTTTCACTCTCACCTTCTCCTGAGTATACAGAAAGTGATTTTGCAAGAGATGGCACAGAGAGGTTGACAGGAGGTTTCCGACGTCTTCCATTAATCAGGGTATCAGTGATGTTTGAAAAATGCCAAAATAGTGGACTTTCCCTACTACATTCTTTTTGTTTTAGAAAACAGATTTTTTCATAAAATATGTTATTCATGTTAACATGTAATGAATTTATTCTTATTTCAAAATAACTTCATAAATATTTAAAAATTCTTAGTGCTGTTTTTATTATGATAAAAATAAATCAAATAAACGAAGCTCTCTGAGGTCCTTAATAGTTTTAAAGGCTGAAATGGGTTCTGAGGCCGAAGCGTTTGGGTTCTGCTGCTACAGGTGATGGGTGGTCTCCTGCTCTGTGGTTTGTCCTCTGCTCCAGAACTTCCTGTGTGGGACGCTGGCACTTATGCTATTGAAGTCTTGGGAGTATATTTATTTATGTACTTCTCCTAATGTCGTTGGGGAGAAAAAATGGGGTTGAACAACTTTTTCTCATCAAGTAGATAAACTTTTTAAGAAGAATTCTTGTGACTGGTGGTGAGGTAGAGAATAGCTAAGAAATGTGAGAACTTAAAAGAAGGAATTTGAAGGTATCAAAAACAACCTTACACCAGTTCATGGCTAGGTTAAATACCTTCCTTTGGTATAGCCATTAGAATATTTAGCTTCTACAAAGGTTTTAGGGTGAAGTACTCCTTTGTATCAGATTTAATTAGCATTGAAAAATAATGTTTTGATCACGAATGTCACAAATGCACACGGGTGAGCATTTTGGAAGTCGTGACCTGAGAGTTGAGAATGAGAAATAATCGGACATGCTTGGAGACTGGGGTGATCCCTGGGGAGGGAAGTAACTGGAATTCCCCCTCCCGTTGAGGAGGGACAGGAGCAAAGCAGCGGGGGGAGTGAAAGCGGTGCCTGCGTGGACAGCTGAAGAGGATTCCACAAGGCTGTCGAGAAAATTTAAACTGCCCAAGCCGAGTGTGAACAGAACATGGCTGGCTGCGTCTTCAGGCAGGAAATGATGAAGACGTCCCACGGAAGGGCTGAGCCTGGGTTGCCTCTCCTGACCACAGAGCAGAAGCCAGGGGCCGGTACCTTTAAAGCTACCTCCGCTAGAGTTGCAGTTGGAGGAGGAGAAATATCTCTGCCCATGGTGGGGGGCACTTACCCCAGAGGCTGGAAGGGCCGAACGCCCCACCCCCCGCTGGTTACGTCCTGAATAGCTGGGTTCCTACAGTAACTTGTAGCTGTTCAAAACCGGTGTTCTGTCCTTTGGCTATTCCCATCTTCTGCCCATCACAGCCAGATTAATAATCTCTCAAGCCCATTAAGTCATAACCACATTTGCTCCAAACTTGCAGTTACCTCCACTACCCGTAAGATAAATTCCATATACAAATGCCAAGCTGGTCTAGTCTCTGAATCCTGAACTCTCTGAGCCCCTCCCCATTTCCATCTATTTGCTCACGACACACCCCTGCCCTCACCACCCTTCTCCTCCTGTCCAGGTACGAATTACCTGTAACTACCTCTGGCTCGTGGAGAGGTTGTAAAGAGTTGCCCCAGAGTGACTTGGTGGGCCCTGGCTTTCTAACTCAGAGCTTCAGGTGCCTCTCCAGCATCTTTCTGGATGGTATTTAACAGGATGAGTTTAGGGTTGGGCCCTCAAGCTGGAAGGCGCAGAAATTTGATTTTGTCACCAAATCATTTTCTGTCGTGGACTCACAGAAACGGGGCTCACAAGACTCATTTTAAAAATCACAAAATTTCCATGATGTGAACTATAACAGTCACATGGCCACGACGCTTGTTTCAGTACCACCGTGTAGCCAGACCTGCTTTAGAAGTCTAGAAGTTTCTGGAGGATGGCTTGGCAGTCAGGAGGCCACGGAAGGGGCTAGGCCTGATGCTTTGTCCTGCTGAGGTGGCCGTTAGACGAAGCCCTGTGGTTGGGGCTGTTTGACACCGTTCCCATCGTTTGCTTCTTTTGCTGTTTGACTTTTCTTTTGCTGTATCTGAAGTTGACCAACCCATTTCACTACTGCACGCTTAATTAGCATTTCTTTTAAGATGATTAATCAGATTATTGCTCATTTTTACTGACCTGTGATTCATCCTGTTTCCTTAGGGACACTTCACCAACTAGGATCTGATTTTTTTGTCCTCATTCCATAATTTTTTTTTAAAAAAAGATTATTTATTTATTTATTTAATTCCCCTCCCCTCCCCCGGTTGTCTGTTTTCTGTGTCTTTTTGCTGCGTCTTGTTTCTTTGTCCGCTTCTGTTGTCATCAGCGGCACAGGAAGTGTGGGCGGCGCCATTCCTCGGCAGGCTGCTCCCTCCTTCGCGCTGGGCGGCTCTCCTCATGGGTGCACTCCTTGCGCGTGGGGCTCCCGTGCGCGGGGGACACCCCTGTGGGGCACGGCACTCCTTGCGCGCATCAGCACTGCGCATGGGCCAGCTGCACACGGGTCAAGGAGGCCTGGGGCTTGAACCGCGGGCCTCCCATGTGGTAGACGGATGCCCTAACCACTGGGCCAAAGTCCGTTTCCCCTCATTCCATAATTTACTTCTTAGAGAATCATCTTCATTTTCTTTTTTTTTTTTTAAGATTTATTTTTATATTTTTTTCTTACCCTTCCTCCCCACCTCCCCACCCTTGCTCTGTGTGTCCATTCGCTGTATGTTCTTCTATGTCTGCTTAGATTCTTGTCAGTGGCACCAGGAATCTGTATCTCTTTTTATTGTATCATCTTGCTGCAGCTCTCCGTACAGGGCACACTCCATGTGCATGGGGCTCCCCTATAGGGGACACCCCTGCGTGGCACGGCACTCCTTGCACGCATGGGCCAGCTCACCACATGGGTCAGGAGGCCCTGGGTTTGAACCCTGGACTTCCCATGTGGTAGGTGGATGCTCTATCAGCTGAGCCAAATCCGCTACCCCATCTTCATTTTCTTCTTCCCAAGTGCTTCAAGGGACTACTTTACTTACGACAGTTTCTATTTGATCTTCCTAACAACCTTTTAGGTAGATGAGTATCTTCCCCAAATTATAGATGAGGAAGATACGATTTAAAGCATTAAGAGATTTGTCTGAATTCACATACTGTAATTGGACAAGCCAGCAATTAAATTAATATCTTCTGACCTTAAGCTCACCTCTGACAGTAGGCCACTTGTTTTAATTTCTCCCTGTGCTCCTAGCACAGGGCTGGGTCCATTGTAATTGCTTCCTATATATTTCTTAGAGAAATGAATAAGAGTTCTATGAAAGAAATCCTTTGAATCAAAGGCAGCATTAACTGCAGAAGTCTAGGCTGCAAGCTTTTAGTTCCTCACTGCTAACTCTGTTAAGCTACTAAACTAATTTCAGTTTTATGCTTTGCAAATGAGCGTCATAATTCTTCTTGAGATGAATTAGTCAGGGTGTGACTGGGTCACAAAGATTCAAGGCATCTCCTTGGCATGGCCATGAGTCACGGTCATAGGGCGAGAGTGTAAGAAGCTGTAAAGTGGAGAGATTGCATCACACTCAGGCTTTCAAGGTCATGATGATACTTGAGGTCAGGACCCCAGGAAGGTCCCTGACTTATAGCAACTGTAATTGTGAGAAAACTTTCTTTCAGATTATGACCTTTTGTCTAGGTTTAGGCTTTCTTGGGTGATCTTTCCTACAGATAGAATTCTCTGGAATTTAAAGGTCCTGGCTTGGCCATTGGAGATCTTTGAGTTTGAGAGAAGATTCTATCAGCAAGGTGCTTGGTGGCAAACAAAGGAAATCAACCCTGGCTAATCGAAGTAGAAAACAATTTCACTAGGAATCTGTCTAGAAGAGCTAGGCACAATCCTGGGGCACTATATCCAGAAGACAGGTGGGAACCAGGTGGAACTAGGTAGCTGAGAACACAGTCAGATCATGCCAAGGCTCAGTGGGCAGCGGGCAGTGGGCCTTCACCAGCTCTGCTGCTAAAGGGCAGCCCTGCAGCTGCTGTGCTCACCACTCACTAACGTAATGACCTTCCATCATCTCGACCTTCCTCTGAGTGCTACATCGCCTTCTCTAGGTACTGGAATTGGAGGAAGCTCTGGCTGGCAAGCTTGGGTCGTGACTTCTGCCCGGGGGGTCTGGGATGAAGGGGTGGGCTGTCTACTCTCCACTGGCCTCTGAAATGGAAGCTGTCTGGAGGAACAAAGGTAGCACTGTGTTTATTATTATTATTAATCTTTCCTCTGACCTATGGGACTCCCACTATTTGAAGTCCACCCTGGATGGGCTTTCCAGCTGGTCTTGGCCTTTGTCCCCCCATGTCCCTCTTCTCACGCACCAGGCTGTAAGAGTTGTAGCTGAAGTTCATTTGGCACATGCCTGATGGTCACCAATGGGTTTTAGGTCTCTGCTTACCACTGTAGGTTTCTAATTTGACTCACATATAGAATTCTGAGTATTTTTTACTTTCTTACCAGCTGGCCAATGTATTTTTTAAAGATTTAATAGTCTTCCTTATTTTCAGTGTGCCTATCTTGATAATCATCTACGCAGAAATGAGAGTTAGACCTGGCTCTTGTAACTAACCCATTAAAGGGAATAGAAGTGAACATATGGAGTTCCTCAAGAAAATGATTCCTAGGTGTGGGAAAAGTGGAGAGGGGATATATTCAGGCAAAAGTGGCCAGAGAATGAGTCATCTGGGCCAGGGTACTCTTAATTAATGCTCAGCAGACTGATCCGAAAATAAACATTGTGACCTAATTCATATTATTTACTGTGAGCTGGGTATTTCTTCAATTTAAACACTTACTTAAAGAATAATATCCCTAGCACACACAGACTGATTAAATAAAAGAACCAGATGGTCAAAATCTGAATGTAATAGCCATATACAGTCAATGATACGTACTGAAGTTTAGTGCCATTTATAGGACCAGATTCTGGCTGAATTCTGAGCATATATTTGGGCTCTACAGTCCAAGAGAAAAACCTCCCACATGTAGAACTGCATGGTAAGAGCCATGCTGAAGTCAAGAAGGGACCTGGAAGTGAAGTTCTCTTACGACCAGTGGTGGAAATTGTTTATATTCCTGCAAGTGGTAAGATTAAGTTAGTTATTTCTCATATTCTGTCTTAAAAATCCAATTAATGGAGTCTGTTGATGAGGAAAAACATAATCCAGCTTGAACTTAACTTGTTCTGAGAGCGCCATCATGGTTTCAAGGAACTCTTCCTGCAACTCTATCTCTATAACTCCTTCATGGATGTGTCAAGGTAGGGTTTGCTCTTTTGTGGAAGACCGAGCCACACAAAAGCTCTCTATGCCCCTGTTTCTCTTCTGCTTTATTTTGGTAACCTTGTTGTAAGACATTATTCATAAAACCTGTAGGTATTGTGTATAATACATTGACACTAAATGATTTAATTAAAATAATTTAATACCGCAGGTAGCTAAAGCTGACTTACATCAACTTCTTAAGAATCACCCTGCATGCTGCGATCAAAGTTGTTGGCTTTTTATTAAAATTATCCAATCCTATATAATTTTCCAATTGTAGGATAGGTTTTTATAATTCTACAATTTTGACTATATGATCAGTTTGAGCAGTATGGGAAATATCGTACTGCATTTGCGGAAACTACTAATGAACAAATAGACCATTTCCCCTGCAATTTTTACAATAATATTCTCAGAACACTTTTATACTATTAAAAATTATTGAGGACCTCTAAGAGCTTTTGCTTAATGTAGGTTATATTTATTTATATTTACCATATTAGAAAATAAACTGAATTATTAAAAATGTGAATTCATTTAAAAATAATAAGCCCAATACATTTTAACAAAAATATTTTTATGAAAATTAATTACACGTTTCAAAACAAAAATATTAGTGAGAAAATTAAAGTTGTTTTACATTTTTGCAAGTCTTTTTTATGTCTCCTTAATAGATGGTGGTTGGATTCTCATATTTATTTCTATATTCAGTCTGTGGTGACATATTGTTTATACTTACTTTCCCCCAATATTTTCAGTATAACATGCATGCAATCTAAATCTCCTTTAAATATAAAGAAAAAAAATATTAAAAAAAGAAAAAAAGCTCTTTTAAAAATGAAGGAAAAATAATTTAAAAAGAAAATGTACTGTAGTAACAGTACCATTTGTTGAGTGCTTGCTATGCCCCAGGCACTGTGCTCAAACTTTACATACATTATTTCATTTAATAATCACAGCAACCTTAAGAGTTAGGTACCATTTTTTTCTTTTTTATTATTATTTTAAAATAGCTTTAGATTGCATAAATGTTACATTGAAAATAAAAGAGATTCTCATATACCTCATCCTTTTCCCTTCCCATACTTTCTCCTATTAAAGATATCTTTTATTAGTGTGGTACACTTGTTACAATTGAAGAACACATATTGAAGCATTGCTACTAACCATGGTGTATAGTTTACATTATGGTTACACTTTGTATGGCACAATTTTATAGGCTTTAACAATATATAATATGGCCTGTATCTGTCATTGCAATATCATGCAGACAAGTTCCAATGTCCCCAAAATGCTCCATGTTACACCTATTTTTCCCTCTCCCACCCCTTAGAACCTCTGGTGACCACTATCTTTATATCAGTGTTATAAATTCTCCCATTACTAGAATAATAATAAGTATACTTTAGTCCATTGTTGCATGTCCCCTTACACTTGTTCATTTCTTAATCTTGAAGATTTTGGGATGTGACGCCCATTCTGCTTCTGATTGAGAGGGGACTTAGATCCTATGGGGCAGATGGGTGGGCCTATCTTGCTTGCATTTGTACATACTTTTTTTTTTTTTTGGATAGGAGTTGTCCATCATCATCCTTTTGTTACTGAGTCCAATGAATTGGAGGGTAGGTGTTGGTTGAGATTCAGGGCTCAACCAGTATATGAACAGCCTGAAGATTTAAGTCTTTGGACACATATTTAATGGGTATAGTTATGATTATAGGTTCAAATAAAAGGGGCAGAAGAACCATGTGTAGGAAAATTATAAATAAGTCCAACTCTGACACATTGTGGGGATAGGTTATCATATCTTCCAGTGTAAGGCTTACTCACCAGTTGCTGAATTTCTGGGATTGTTTGCCCTGCCTGTAGTATCCAGAAGTCTCTAGAGCCCTCAGAGTCCCAACCCCACTTGAGGCACTGTTTATTATGGCAGTCAGTGAGATCCTCCTCACATGTGTATAAGCATAACTTCTGAAAAGACCTTATGACTCACTTTGAAATCTCTTAGCCATAAAAACTCACTTGTATTTAATATTTTCCCCTTTTGATCTAGGTCTTTTTCCAAATGCATTGCTAGTTGGTACTTGGTAATAATCCCTAAATGCCAGGGAGGCTCATCCCTGGGAGTCATGTCCTACATTGGGAAAATATGGTGAATTTATATGCTGAGTTTGGCTTAGAGAGATGTCACTTGTGGGCAACAAGGAGGTTTTCAGGAGGTAACTCTTTTTTTTTTTTTTAAATATTTATTTATTATTATTTTTTAAAATTACATTAAAAAAAATATATGAGGTCCCATTCAACCCCACCGCCCCCGCCCCCCACTCCCCCCACAGCAACACTCTCTCCCATCATCGTGATACATCCATTGCACCTGGTAAGTTCATCTCTGAGCATCACTGCACCCCATAGTCAATGGTCCACATCATAGCCCAGACTCTCTCACGCTCCATCCAGTGGGCCCTGGGGGGATCTACAGTGTCCCGTAATTGTCCGTGAAGCACTATCCAGGACAACTCTACGTCCCGAAAACGCCTCCACATCTCATCTCTTCCTCCCGTTCCCCACACCCAGCAGCCCCCATGGCTACCGTTCCCACACCCATTCCACATTTTCTCTGTGGACATTGGATTGGTTGTGTCCATTGCACACCTATGTCAAGTGAGGGCTTAGATTCCACATGGGTACTGGATGCACTCTTCCCGCTTCTAGTTGTAGACACTCTAGGCTCCATGTTGTGGTGGTTGACCTTCTTCAACTCCATGTTAGCTGAGTGGAGTAAGTCCAATAAGTCAAAGTGTAGGAGCTGAAGTCTGTTGAGGCTCTGGGCCTGGGTGTCATATTATCAGTCCAGAGATTCAAATCCCCTACATATATCTTAAACCCAGCACCAACTACAATTCCAATAAAGTAGCATGCAAGTCTTGTGAAAAGAGATCCCTTCTGAGTCCATTTCCATCACGCAGAAACACCAGCTCCAAAGAAGGGCCATCTGTCATGGCAGTGAACCCCTTCTGCCATGACCATAGAACCCGTGGGTCTCTTTATCCCTCAAAAGAACCAATACCTGGGGTTGTATCTACCTTATCTGTCTCTTGGACTCTGTTCAGTTGTACATAGGGGTATTCCTTCTGACAACCTCCAGACTCTTTTTTAGAGACTCACAGCCTTATAATCTCATTTAGGAGGTAACTCTTAGGCACTATATAATACTAGGCTAAATATTAATTGCACAAGAACAAGGTTCATAAGTACAAGTATCAACATCAAGGTCTTGGCAATTTGGTCTGTCCTCCTTTACTAGGCACTGCCCATGTACTTGCTACTTTATGAGAGAATATAGCTGGACTCCCAGGATAGGAATTCAATATTCTTTCAGTTATTGTGTGGATCTTCACCACCAAGACAATACCCCCTGACCACTTGACTACTTTCATATTGCATAGAGATATGCCTGAGGTGAACCCCTGCCCACATAACCCCCCCCACTAATACCCCGCACCAGTAATCCTCCTCACCACAGTTGCAACTCTTCTGCAGTCCAAAACCTTCCCCAAAACAAAGCTAAAAAAATAATAAAAATAATAAAATTAAATATATATAAACATTAAAAAAAATTGCATTGTGTCTTTTATTCCCATAAAATCTCTTATCTTTTAGGTACAGTGACAATTTCTTCTGTATATCCCCCAGGGTTTAATTTTTTTTCACTTTATTTTCAAAGAAGCTTTAGGTTACAGAAAGGTCACATGGAAGCTGATAAACCTAAAATAAGAACAAGGCCTAGAGCAACATTGTGCCTGGGAATTCCCTCCTGTCAGCCTTCATGTTACTCAAATGTGGCCAGTCTCGAAGCCAAACTCAGCATGTAAATGCAATGCCTTCCCCCCAGCGTGGGACATGACACCCGGGGATGAGCCTCCCTGGCAACGAGGGACCACTATCATCTACCAACTGATGATGCAACTGGAAAATGACCTTATACAGAAGGTTCAATGTGGATCGGCAGAATATCCATGTCTACATAAAATACCATGACTTTAAAATGCTGTTTGACCTAAAGTAAGGGGGAAATGGAAAGGAGAAATGAGTTTATATGGCTACGAGTTTCTAAAAAAGAGTCTGGAGGCTGGCAG
Source organism: Dasypus novemcinctus (assembly GCF_030445035.2). Classification (NCBI taxonomy): domain Eukaryota; kingdom Metazoa; phylum Chordata; class Mammalia; order Cingulata; family Dasypodidae; genus Dasypus; species Dasypus novemcinctus. Next base: position 4,614,324 of record NC_080701.1, on the reverse strand, counting down.
AAGGATTGCCCTCATGCACAACTGAGCAGAGTCAGAGAGACAGATAAAGCAGATACAACCCCCAGATATTGGTTCCTTTGAGGGCTAAAGAGACCCATGGGAGTTATGGTCATGGCCGATGGGGTTAACTACCAGGGCAGATGGCCCCTCTTTGGAAATGGTGTTTATGTGTGATGAATCTGGACTCAGATGGGATCTCCCTTCATAAGACTTTCATGCTAATGTACTGGAGGTGCAGTTAATGTTGGGGTTTAAGATATATTTAGGGGATTTGAATCTCTGGACTGACAATGTGATAGCCAGGTCCTGAGCCTCAACAGACTCCAGCACCTACAATCTGATCTATTGGACTTACCACACTCAGCTAAGATGGAGTTGAAGAAGGACAACCACCACACCATGGAGTCTAGAGTGATTACAACTGAAAATGGGAGGATTGCATCCAGCATCCAGGTGGAATCTGAGCCTCCTCTTGACATAGAGGGGCAATGGACACAACCAATCCAATGTCCACATAGAAGAGGTGGCACTGGATTGGGAAAAGTGGACATGGTGGACGATGGGTATGGGGAAAGGCAGGAAGAGATGAGAGGTGGAGGCGTCTTTGGGACATGGAGCTGCCCTGGATGGTGCTTCAGAGGTAATCACCGGACATTGTAAATCCTCACAGGGCCCACTGGATGGAATGGAGGAGAGTATGGGCCATGATGTGGACCATTGTCTATGAGGTGCAGAGGTGCCCAAAGATGTACTTACCAAATCCAATGGATGTGTCATGATGATGGGAACGAGTGTTGTTGGGGGGAGGAGAGGGGGGTGGGGGGTGGGGCTGAATGGGACCTCACATATATATTTTTAATGTAATATTATTACAAAGTCAATTAAAAAAAAAAAACTAGAGAGACATTACCTAATTATAGGTAATACTGGGTTATACAGCTCAGAAGACGTTGTCTAATTCCAAAGTCTCAGCTGCTACAAAATAGTACCTTCTGTACTCATGAGGATAAGCAGCCTGGCACTCCACTGCACTATCTTCCCATTGGGACACACATAATTTGCATTGTCATGGCAAAATATTGAGAACAGACTGACAGGAAGAATGTGTGCTGGCTTTGGAGAAAGTCAATTCTAAAGAAAACTTTTAAGAAAATAAATTGTGGTAAGTTTTCATTGAAGTCTTCTTACCAGTGGCATACCTAGCATATTTCACAACTGTACTGGATAATTTTTAACACCTCATTATACAGCATAATTTTTTTCAGAAATAATAATGAAATAAAACAAATATAATTGTATCTAGAAAATAAAATTGGGAATGTATATACAAGTATGTATGTGTTTGTGTGTATAGCAGGTAAAAAAAATAAAATAAAAATAAGATATCAAATGGAAAAAAAAAAAAAAGAAAGGTCACATGGAAAATATAGGGGATTCCCATACACCTCTCCTCCCCCTCTCACATTTTCCCCTATTAATAACATCTAACAAGAATATGGTACCTTTGTTACAATTGATAAACATATATTGAAGCAATGCCACTAATCATGGTCAGTGATTTACATTATGGGTCACATTCTGTACAGTAAGCTTTTATAAGTTATAACACAATGCATAATGGCCTGTATCTGTCATTGTGAGATCATGAAGAACAGTTCCAATGCCCTAGAAATGCCCCTCTTCCACCCATTCTTTCCTACCCTTCCCCTCCAAGCACATGGTAACCACTGGGTTGGCATTTTTGAAAACTGAGGTTCATAGCTATATGCATTAATATTGAGGGCTTGACATATTGGTCTTATTTCTTTCATCAGGCACTGCCTATGTTCTCGAGAGACCCTTGCCCCTCTATTTGAGAACCTAGGAGGACTCCCCAGGTGGGATTTTAATATTTTGTTGTTTATTGTGTGGGTCTCCATCCCATGACAAGATGAGCACTTCATATTCCCTAGAAGCATGCCCCGGGTGCATCCCTTTTCCACATATCCCCCCACCTCTGACTCCCTGCACAGTAACCCTCTCTAGCCTTATTTGCTAGAAGAAGATTCCCACCATTGTAGTTTTAACCACAGACCAACAGTCCCCAGACTTCTCCTGCTCCTTCCTCTAGCCTTCCCTCCAGTTCCATGGATAGTCCAGCTGAACTGCCCCACCCCTCACATTCCAGCACTGTCGTCCACCTGCATCCACTGCCAAACCACCCCTTGCACCTTATAACAGCTTTTGCTTAGGTACCATTTTTGTTTCAAATTATGGATTAATTGAGTTAAATTATTTGTCCAAGTTTCACATTGCTAGTAAGTGACAAAGCTGATCTTTCAACTCAGTTCTAACTCCAAGACTTACATTCTTAGTCATTACCCAAAGTTACTAACAAAATATTTTCAACCCTAATTAACTAAATGAAATTTTGCTATTCTAACATACATTTTAGTTTATCATGGATATCTATAACTATATTCATTCAAGTAACCCCTCTTCAGGAAGTCTTATTGTTCTTTTGACCTGATTTAAATACCCCATTTGGGACTTTCATGGCTTCAATTTTTGCCTGTATTACTGTGTTCTGTAATTATGTACCTTCCTTTCCCTCAATTACTACAAGATCCTTCAGGTCAAGCATCATATCTTATCCACTTTATATAATATATCCCAAACCAACCATTGAGCAAATAGCAAATAGTTTCCCAACCAATAATCCCTCAATTCAACTGTGAGGTAGATTGCAAATTGTCAAGAACTCCTGTCATCAAGAGTTAGAGAATATCTTCTCCTTGAATCTGGGCTGACACTGTATGCACTGTGCTTTGGCCAACAGAAGGCAGCAGAAGGAACCTTGGGCAAATCCAAGCCTAATTCTTGAGAGTGTATGTCCATTTCCATGGTCCTCTTGGAACCCTGCCCAGCAGTCCTCTGAATAAACCCAATTTAGCCTGCTGGAGGGTGAGAGGCCATGTGGAGCAGAGAGGAACTATCCCAGCTAAGGCATCTAAGCCAGCCAGCCCCCAGCCAGCTCAGAGCTGACTGCAGACACGTGAGTGAGTCCCGCCCGGATCAGCCGAGACTGCACAGCCCAGATCAGTTCAGACTGGCCCGGATCATGAGAACTAGATTGAGGAAGGTAGCTCAGACTGTCAACCCATGCAATGGTGAGTGAAATAAGGCTGCGTAGGCCACCAAGTTTAACCTGGAGCAAAATCTATCTGATATACTTTGTAACCATCAGCTCTTCGGGCCTATCAACTCTGCAGTCAGCAGTCTTTAGAACTGTTGGGCAAAGAATTACAAAGTTTACTCATCCCAAAAGCAAAATCATTTTTTTCCTCCGTGAAAATTTAAACTTTTAAGTATGTGCTGATATAGCATATAGTTAAAAATGTTAACAACAGTTTTCTATAAATGAACTTGCCTCTCGTTGACACTGTAGCTGGAAGACTTGCATATGTGTTTGAGAATGAATTAGGACAGATGGTTGTCTTTTTGAAAGAAGGTTTTGGTTGTCATGTAGAAAATCCTTTAGGTGTCCATCTATAGCTCATCTGGTCATGTTAACTGACATCCTTACCTGTTTGACCTTGTGCTAGATATCCCCTTCCAGCATTTACCCCTGCTTCCCTGGTACAAAACTAAAGTAGAGCATCTTTTCTCCATAGGAGTTGAATTTTTTTAAAGCAATTGGCCATTTTTAATGTTCTGTCTTGACTCTGAGTGTTTAAGTACTGTCACTAGAATAATACTCGTTGGCTGTACTCACGGAAGAAATGCCTTGCTTTTTTCTCTCCCTCCAGGAGTGCTGCCGTGAACCGGGCCAGCCCAGTCCTTCCTGCCAGCTCATTGTTTCTTCATTTTGTTCACAGATCTCTTGAGGCAAGGATTACAAGCAGTGCATTGTTTTCCTGACTTTTGGCAGTCAAAAAAAGTTTAACACATTCCAATAAAAAAGTATTTCCTGTGCCCTGAATAAAAGAATAATTCGATGAATTCACTTGAGGTCTGAAAAACTTTCCAACTACAGCCAAGTCTTGGCTTTTGACTCTTCCTCAGTTCTGAAAGAAGGGAGTCCACCCGCCTTGTAAATGTTTACACTGACTGTAAATATTGTAAACGCATTCCACTATCTGTGAAGACAAAGGTTGTTAGAAAGTAGCACAATCAGAATCAGTACCATTTATAGAAGTCTTAATATGTGATTGCATTGGTTAAACACTTTACAAATATGATTTAATTTAATCTTAATGAATCATGTATGTTAGGTACTAGATAAATGATATCGAGGCAAGAAGATATTAAATAATTTGTCTAATGATAGTAAGTGGCAGACTGAGCATTAAAACAGTCTGGGTGACATCAAAACACATAGTCTTCAGCAAAACCTAATAATGAATTAATGTAGGAGATATTTAGAGGCTTGAATGTGGAGACTGTGGTAAACAGAGATGCAGTGTATGACAAGGTAAATTAAACAGGGATGCAGTGCTGACATGGTAAATTAAACAGAGATGCAGTGTATGACAAGGTAAATTAAACAGAGATGCAGTGTATGACATGGTAAATTAAACAGAGATGCAGTGTTTGACAAGGTAAATTAAACAGAGATGCAGTGTATGACAAGGTAAATTAAACAGAGATGCAGTGTATGACAAGGTAAATTAAACAGAGATGCAGTGTATGACATGATAAATTAAACAGGGATGCAGTGTATGACATGATAAATTAAACAGGGATGCAGTGTATGACAAGGTAAATTAAACAGGGATGCAGTGTATGACAAGGTAAATTAAACAGGGATGCAGTGTATGACAAGGTAAATTAAACAGGGATGCAGTGTATGACAAGGTAAATTAAACAGGGATGCAGTGTATGACAAGGTAAATTAAACAGGGATGCAGTGTATGACAAGGTAAATTAAACAGGGATGCAGTGTATGACAAGGTAAATTAAACAGGGACGCAGTGTATGACATGGTAAATTAAACAGAGATGCAGTGTATGACAAGGTAAATTAAACAGGGATGCAGTGTATGACATGATAAATTAAACAGGGATGCAGTGTATGACAAGGTAAATTAAACAGGGATGCAGTGTATGACAAGGTAAATTAAACAGGGATGCAGTGTATGACAAGGTAAATTAAACAGGGATGCAGTGTATGACATGATAAATTAAACAGGGATGCAGTGTATGACATGATAAATTAAACAGAGATGCAGTGTATGACAAGGTAAATTAAACAGAGATCCAGTGTATGACATGATAAATTAAACAGGGATGCAGTGTATGACAAGGTAAATTAAACAGAGATGCAGTGTATGACAAGGTAAATTAAACAGAGATGCAGTGTATGACATGATAAATTAAACAGGGATGCAGTGTATGACAAGGTAAATTAAACAGGGATGCAGTGTATGACAAGGTAAATTAAACAGGGATGCAGTGTATGACAAGGTAAATTAAACAGGGATGCAGTGTATGACAAGGTAAATTAAACAGGGACGCAGTGTATGACAAGGTAAATTAAACAGGGATGCAGTGTATGACAAGGTAAATTAAACAGGGATGCAGTGTATGACAAGGTAAATTAAACAGGGATGCAGTGTATGACAAGGTAAATTAAACAGGGATGCAGTGTATGACAAGGTAAATTAAACAGGGATGCAGTGTATGACAAGGTAAATTAAACAGGGACGCAGTGTATGACAAGGTAAATTAAACAGGGACGCAGTGTATGACAAGGTAAATTAAACAGAGATGCAGTGTATGACATGGTAAATTAAACAGGGATGCAGTGTATGACAAGGTAAATTAAACAGAGATGCAGTGTATGACATGATAAATTAAACAGAGATGCAGTGTATGACATGGTAAATTAAACAGGGACGCAGTGTATGACATGGTAAATTAAACAGGGATGCAGTGTATGACATGATAAATTAAACAGGGATGCAGTGTATGACAAGGTAAATTAAACAGAGATGCAGTGTATGACATGATAAATTAAACAGGGATGCAGTGTATGACATGATAAATTAAACAGGGATGCAGTGTATGACAAGGTAAATTAAACAGGGACGCAGTGTATGACATGATAAATTAAACAGGGATGCAGTGTATGACAAGGTAAATTAAACAGAGATGCAGTGTATGACAAGGTAAATTAAACAGGGATGCAGTGTATGACATGATAAATTAAACAGGGATGCAGTGTATGACAAGGTAAATTAAACAGGGATGCAGTGTATGACATGATAAATTAAACAGAGATGCAGTGTATGACAAGGTAAATTAAACAGAGATCCAGTGTATGACATGATAAATTAAACAGGGATGCAGTGTATGACAAGGTAAATTAAACAGAGATGCAGTGTATGACATGGTAAATTAAACAGGGATGCAGTGTATGACATGATAAATTAAACAGGGATGCAGTGTATGACAAGGTAAATTAAACAGGGATGCAGTGTATGACATGATAAATTAAACAGGGATGCAGTGTATGACAAGGTAAATTAAACAGGGATGCAGTGCTGACAAGGTAAATTAAACAGGGATGCAGTGTATGACAAGGTAAATTAAACAGGGATGCAGTGTATGACAAGGTAAATTAAACAGAGATCCAGTGTATGACATGATAAATTAAACAGGGATGCAGTGTATGACAAGGTAAATTAAACAGGGATGCAGTGTATGACAAGGTAAATTAAACAGAGATGCAGTGTATGACAAGGTAAATTAAACAGGGATGCAGTGTATGACATGATAAATTAAACAGAGATGCAGTGTATGACAAGGCAGTGTATGACAAGGTAAATTAAACAGGGATGCAGTGCATGACAAGGTAAATTAAACAGAGATGCAGTGTATGACAAGGTAAATTAAACAGGGATGCAGTGTATGACAAGGTAAATTAAACAGAGATGCAGTGTATGACATGGTAAATTAAACAGGGATGCAGTGTATGACAAGGTAAATTAAACAGAGATGCAGTGTATGACAAGGTAAATTAAACAGGGATGCAGTGTATGACAAGGTAAATTAAACAGAGATGCAGTGTATGACAAGGTAAATTAAACAGGGATGCAGTGTATGACATGATAAATTAAACAGAGATGCAGTGTATGACAAGGTAAATTAAACAGGGATGCAGTGTATGACATGATAAATTAAACAGAGATGCAGTGTATGACATGATAAATTAAACAGAGATGCAGTGTATGACAAGGTAAATTAAACAGGGATGCAGTGTATGACGTGATAAATTAAACAGAGATGCAGTGTATGACATGGTAAATTAAACAGAGATGCAGTGTATGACGTGATAAATTAAACAGAGATGCAGTGTATGACAAGGTAAATTAAACAGAGATGCAGTGTATGACATGATAAATTAAACAGAGATGCAGTGTATGACATGATAAATTAAACAGAGATGCAGTGTATGACGTGATAAATTAAACAGAGATGCAGTGTATGACATGATAAATTAAACAGAGATGCAGTGTATGACGTGATAAATTAAACAGAGATGCAGTGTATGACATGATAAATTAAACAGAGATGCAGTGTATGACGTGATAAATTAAACAGAGATGCAGTGTATGACATGATAAATTAAACAGAGATGCAGTGTATGACGTGATAAATTAAACAGAGATGCAGTGTATGACATGATAAATTAAACAGAGATGCAGTGTATGACGTGATAAATTAAACAGAGATGCAGTGTATGACAAGGTAAATTAAACAGAGATGCAGTGTATGACAAGGTAAATTAAGTAGGGATTCAGTGTATGAGAGGATACCCCAGTGGTTCCTTAAGGGAAGGTGGATACTCAATTTAAATAGCTCTCCATGATTCTTCTGTAAACCTACAACGTCTCTAATGGAAAAATTACATACAAAATGTAAATTGTAGCCTTCTCCTGGAACTGGTCTTGTAGATAGTTTATAGTGCTAAGGTAGATTTTTTTTTGGTGTGTATGTGAACAATACTGAAGATTTTAATCTGTTTTTTTTTAAACCCACATACCATACAATCCATCCAAAGTGTACAATCAGTGGCCCTCAGTATAATCACAGAATTGTGCATTCATCACCGTATTCAATTTTAGAACATTTTCATTGCTCCCAAAAGAAAAATCCCATATCGCTTACGCCCCCTTTCATTGACATTTAGCATTGGTGTGGTACCGTTTTTACAAATGATGAAGGAATATCACAATGCTGTTGTTACACTAGTCCACAGTTTGCATTAGGTGTGTTTTTTCCCACATACCACCCCATTACTAACTGGTAATAGTGACATACATTTGTCCCAGTTCGTGAGAGAACATTCTTGTATTTGTCCTATTAACCACCGTTGTCGTCCACAGCAGTAAGCAGAATTCTTCAAGGGAGAAGGGCCAGAGTCACAGGAGCCCGTGAACTCCACGGCAATCTTCTCAAGCCTGCAGGGGGTATTAGGATTTACTTCAACAGACAATGTAGGGAGGGAAAGGGGTTGTTGGAAGTTACAGAGGGGACAAAGGAAGCCCATTGTCTTATCACAACATCATGTAGATCAACAAGATGAATAAGCCAGAGGACCGTTGGTGGTGATGATGACCTTACAGCTCAGTGGTTAGAGTACATAGTCAGATCACTCCATCGTACAGGCCAACAAGATGGATAAGCCAGAGCGCCATTTGTGGAGACGATGATGTTATAGCTCCATGGTCAAGAGTACATAGTCCCAATCACCACGTCATGGAACCCAAGAAGTAAATAAGCCAGAGCACCATTTGTGGTGACAACGTTATAGCTCCGTGGTCAAGAGTGCAGGCTGCAGACCGACCCTGCTTACGACCAGTTGTTTGCTCCGCTAATTACTAGCTCTTATTTAATTACTGTGTATTGGTTTCTCCTTTAAAATAAGGATAGTAATATGACCTTCTTCATAGAATTGTTTCAGGGACTAAATGAATATGTTACATAACGTGTAAATGTAAAGTGCTGAGAATATTGCCTGACACTAGGGGCTGGCTAAATATTATTCATTCTTATTATATAAAACGCATGAAGGTTTTGCAACGGTATTTCAAGGTTTTCGTTTCCTGTGCAGCAATTCAATAATCTTACATTTAGTTGCTAATGACTTTTAGATTAAGGCTGTGTCTATGTGATGCCAAAGGACAAAGGAAGTCAAGTTGGAAAAAAGTCAAGCCAGTTGCCAAGTCAATGCAAATATCAGCCTTAGTGACCCACCTGCACGTCCAGGCTTCCTGCTGTGCTGCTCGCCCAGAGCTTATGTCCATGTTCAATGGAGCTGTGGGACTTTGCCATTATCCACAGCAACGCCGAGAAGATCCCACCCTCCCGGCGAGATGGTTTCGGTGTTCAGGTTCACAAGGGAGAGAGACAATACTTTTTGAGAAGGTGCCTGTTTAACGCGTTGACTGGGGAGTTGGCAGGCAGAGCTTCTGCAGAAGACTGCAGTGTAGACTGGGCCGGGGGGGCGGGCGGTGCTGACGTCAGTTCAGGCCCCTTCTGCAGGCCCTTTCCTCCCCTTATCCAGAGCACGTGGCAAGCTGGTGTTTCCTTTGCTGAGGAATTCAGAGGAAAATGTAGAGAAGAATTATCAGGGCCCGAGCCTGTCCACATACCTGGGCTTTTACAGATTTCATAGGTTTGGTGCAGTGCCACAGCAAACTGTAAAAGTATTACTGCAACCCAGAAGGCTGTAAACGTTAAAACACAAATATCTGAATTACGGGGCCTAGCAAAGCTTCATGCTGTAGCTAAGTCATCATGTACATCATTATCCTTCAGCATTCTAACGGTTCATTTGAGTAAATATTTTATCAGCTCTTTGCCATAATAATTTCTTGAAATAGGCTATTAATTTTATTTTCACAGTGGGCAAATTGTATATGGACCAAAAGTATGAAAAAGGATGAAATCTCTATGTTTAAGATACAGAGTTTGGCATATTTTATTCTTTCCACCTCATTAATTATATTACTTATTCTTTTTTGTCTTCATTCTATTTTGGTTCATGTTTGAACATGAGATTTGTTGTATACCGATAGGTGAGTTAAAATTGTATCAATTCCTGCTGTATGTCTATGTGCTTGTGTTATGTGCATTTTGATGCTCTTTTATTTGGCATATTAAATTTTATTAACATCACATTTTATTATTAACTTGCCCATTTACTATTATACAGCTTAATACAAGGCTTTAATATTCCTTGGCCCGTTTCCCTCTTGTCTACGTTTGAAAAATATTCTTCGTCTCCTAGGTCAGCTATAAAAGTAGCACAACCTGCACGGCTTCCAACAACAGAAACGTGTCACTGCCTCACCGTTCCAGACCCAGAAGCCTGATCCAAGCCGCGCAGGGCCGTGCCCCGGGAGCGAGGAGACAGCTGCACCCGCCCTCCTGGCACCCGCTGGGGCCCAGCCTCGCCTCCCCATGGGGTCCTCACCGGTCAGCCTCCCAGAACGTGGCCGTGTCCCTGTTCCCACTCTCCTGAGGACACTGGCCAGCTTGGGTTCCGGGCCCAGCTACTGCAGCACGGCCTCATGTGAAGTCTCCAATTCCGTGGGCCCCGAGCTGTGGGCACGAAGGCCATGTGCTAAGGTCCCGCTCCACGCGACACCCAGCCTCTCCCTGCTCGTCTTCTAGTTCAGCTTTGCGAACGTTTCCAGGGTGCTAGCAGCCTCTTGGTGCGTTTCACTGTTGCTGGATTTTGTCTTAATTCAACCTGAAACCATGCAAGCGTGGGAAGAAGAGTTGAGGGCTTTAGCACTCAATGCCATTTTTAAAAAGAGATTGATTGATTGATTGATTTCCCGCTCCCCCTCCCCCCGCCCTGCTGTTCCTGCCATCTGTCCATCCGCTGTGTGATCTTCTGTATCTGTTTCTCTTTTGGTCTTCTCTTCTCTATTTTTTCTCCTCTAGGTTTCTCTGGGCCTCGATCCTGGGGACCTCTGATGTGGAGAGAGTTTCCCTGTCAATTGCGCCACCTCAGTTCTCGGCCCCTGCAGTGCCCCACCTTGACTCTGCCCTTTGTCTCTTCTGCTGCGTCATCGTCTTGCTGCGTGACTCACTTTCATGGGCACCAGCTTGCCACGCAGGCTCTTGTGGGCACCGGCTCGCCATGCAGGCACGCTTTCTCTTCTTTCTTACCAGGAGGCCCCAGGGATCAAACCCGGGTCCTCCCACATGGGAGGCGGAAGCCCCATCACTGGAGGCACATCTGCCGCCCCCAGTGACCTTTTTTAAGCTGTTTAAACCCGTGGTCCTCTCATGTATATCTTGATGAGCTTCGCAGTTGGAGAACTGAGCCCCGGGAGGTCAAGGAACGACGTCAGAGAGCCTTTGAGCGGACCCAGCGCCGTCGAGGCAGGAGGAAGGCAGCCCTCCCTCGTGCTCGCCGAGGCGATCACACCGCCCCCCTGGCGCATTGGCACCCTCTCGCTGTCTCACCTCCACATCTCACACGCTCTCCCCTATTAAAATTCCTGGTGCCGCAGCACTTAAAACTCACCCTTACGGGTCTCTCCTGTGACCTGCAGCGCCTTTTATCAGCCGCACGATGCTAAGTGACTGCGTGGGTTAAAGCCTTGGCCCCCAGGTACAGAGAGGGGGAAAGGGACTTGGGAGCTGATGCTATGGGGTTTTCCGTCTTCGCAGCTGAGGGGTCGATGCAGCCATGTGCCTAGAGCAAGGTGAGTGCTCGGCGTCTTTCTTTCCCACTTACATAACCACCAAGCAGTGCTTTACTGTTATCATCTGTTTTAAGCATTTTATTTCTGTCTGATAAACCAAGCTGTGTACTTTTCAGATCACGTGTTTTAAAAATAGTACACAGACCTGTTCATTTTGACTGCCGATAATAATTACACCAACAACAAAGGCTACCATTTACTCAGCTTCTTGATGTGCCCTCCTTAACTGTGTATTTTTGAGGCCTTATCACTAGCTCTTACAGTCTGGCGCAGATAGTTCTAGTTGATAGATGAGCAAACTCAGGCTCACATATAGCGAATGTGCTTCAGAGCACTTTTTTTTTTTTTAATTAGAAGTTTTAATTTTGCAATGACTTCACAAACATTGACCCTGAATCCTGGTCACTTCTTGGGACCATGCATATTTTATAAAGGCCAAGTCACACGTTTTCTTAAAAGAAGACTCAAGATTTAGCCAAGAGAACATGCTCACCACGCAGATGGAATTGAACGGCCATCAGGGTGTGCACTGTTCAACCAAGATTAAAAAGTGTGATCCGCAGTGAAAACTGGGCAGTCCCCGCTGGGAGCTGACTGATCTGCTTCCTGGGATATCATGTTTGCAAGGTCAAAAGGAGGCTTCTGTATGAAGTACAGGAATAGTATCTCGGATTGAAGAGGCATTTGCTGTGTGCACATATTTGACTCGGCTTTCAGCTCCAAAGCCCTCTGCCTGGTGTGCCAGGAAGGCCCCATCTGGGTCGCCCCCTGTCATGCACCAGGTTTTGGGAAGGCATGGGTGAGGGATTAGGCTTCATTGGGGAAGGCAGAACCTTAGGAGCCCAGGGAGGGCTTTTCCTGTAGCGAGGACAGCAGGGCACAAGAGCCCTGCTGAGGGCAGGTGGGTCTGCACTCCAGGGGAGGCCCTCTGCCCGGCTGGGAGCACGGCCCTGGGAGCGAGCCTGCTGACCACCTCAGCAGCAAGTGGTCCGTGGGGGTGCCAGCTGCTCTTTGCAGCTGTCTGGGGATGCTGGCTGCCCAGCCCCCAGAGATCCTGGGACCTGTGGGTGTTCCTGTGGAGGACAGTGGGTGGGAGGCCCCCAGGGTGAGGGAAGCTGGGCTTGGGCACAGCTCCTCTCCAGGGAGAAATCCTGGAGGAGCGCCATCTCAGTGAGCTGCAGGGTGGGCACGTCGGAGTGGACCTCTGGGGCCACTTGGGTCAGCTTTGCTGATTGCCCCAGTCTTAGCTTTGCTTATTGCCCCAGTCTTAGCTTTGCTGATTGCACCAGTCTTAGCTTTGCTGATTGCCCCAGTCTTAGCTTTGCTTATTGCCCCAGTCTTAGCTTTGCTGATTGCCCCAGTCTTTCTACTCTACTCTCTCTTTCGTGTTCTTTGGTAAGTTTTGTTTTTAGTGTCTCAGTAGGAGAATGCGTATTTTGTGGAAGAAACAACCAACCCTAATAAAGCCCTTCCATTTGTAAAGAAATCCTTGCCAGATTTGAGTTAAGAGGCCTCCAGGGAGAACCGTGCAAAGTAGAACTGGACGAGGCACTGAAGAATCTACTGGCCACGTCATTGACTGCCCCCGGGGGGAGAGCCACGTGACTCAACAGGGCGTTTCCCTTTGCAGCTTCAGCAACCTGCTGCCGGGATCCTGCCGTGGTGGGCGCCACCCACAGGCTCCTCACCCCAGCTTCCTCTGCCCACGCTCTCCTCTGTCCCCCCGGCCGTCCCCAAGGAGCTGCGCGGCTCAGAGGAGAACGTCTTTTACAGCGTTGTGATGTGAGGGACAGGCAGTGACTCCCCAAAGAAAGGAGACAGGGTTTGCAGCCCAGAAGAGTCAGCAATTAGGACCCCAGACTGAGTTTTCTTTGTCTGATTTAACTAGGATACTTACATGCACACAATGATATGTCATCATACCAGCAAGGCTGTCTGTGGTGGAGAAAAGAAATACAGAGTGAGCTTTTCAGTTCAGCACTCAGAGTGTTTTCAAGACTTGCTGGGTAACGGCTGCCCCCACGACCCTTCCCTCTCTCATGGAAGGGGTTCAACTGCAAGTCCACTTGAGCATTCGAAATTAGGCTGAGAAAAACTGGTGCTTAGCTAAGAGGGAAAGTGCTGTGGGTCAGGAAGCTGTTTCTGCGTGGAACTTGGGGAAGAATAGATTATCTTTCAGGCTCACTGGATACAAATCTCAAAGGGTCTCTGGTTTAAATGGACAACTAATTCTCGTGTGGGTTTTTTTTTTTTCTTTTTTCTTGCAGTAAGTCTGATGCTGATGTGTATGATTGGAGTACAGGAAGAGGGAGAAGTGGGAGGAAGACATGCCATCATTTCCTGGTGAGTAGCACTTGTGAGTCGTCCTGACAAGGTTAGTCGTTTGTCCTTTATGGTTTTTTCCTTGCCATTTTAAGAAATATTTGAAGATCCAATGTGAGCTGTTTAATAGACCACCGGAGACCCGAATGGGTGTGGTTCTGAAGCGCCGCACACGCCCTCCACCAGGGCCGCTGGTAAGCCACAGCAGAAGGACCCTGTGACCCACAGCGATCAGAAGAGTGTCCAGTCCCTGGTGGCCTCTCCTAGAGTGGTAGGACAGCAAAACCAGGCCACCCGTTAGGTGGAAGGAAAGGCCTTGAGCTCATTCCCTCTCACCAGCTGTGAAGCCACTGGTCCCTGGGTACGTACTCACACGCCGACTCCTCTCAGGGAGCGCTCGTAGATGGTCAAGGACAGAATGGCTGCTTGAGCTGCCCAACGACTGACCCCGAGCACATTTTAAACGAGTCTTCTGTTAGTAAAAAACCACATGCTTGTGAAGAACCCAATTAGAGCTTAATCCATTATTGCTCACTCTCATATTTTATACTGGTCATTATAATAATTAAAAGTATAAACTTTATTTTTTAGAACAGTTTTAGATTTACAGAAAAATTGAGAAGACAGTACAGAGAGTTCCCACGTGGCCCTCATGACTGATTCCCTTTTTATTAAAAGCTTAGAGTAGTATGGTACGTGTCTACGGTGACTTAACAGTATCGATACATTACTATTAATTGAAGTCCATATTTTATGCAGATTTCCTTCATTTCTCCCTAATGTTGTTTTTCTGTTCCAGGATCTCATTGAGGATTCCACATTATGTTTACTTGGCCAGTCTCCATTGTCAGCTCTTGGCTGGGACTGCCTCTTAGACTTCCCTTTTTTTGAAGATCTTGACAGTTTTAAGGCATATTCCGCAGGTATATTTCCCTCTCTTGGAATTTTCCTGTTGTTTTCAATGATTACACTGGGGTTATGGGTTTTTGGGAGGAGCACCCCAGACAAAGTGCTATTTTCCTTACATCTTGTCAAGGGTACGTGCTATCAATACGACCTATCACTGTTGAAGTTGACCTCGATCCCCTGCTAAGGCTCAGGGGTGTTTGCCAGGGAATTGCACTAGAAAGTTTCTCGTTTTTTCTCTGTTACCATGCTGGATGCTTTGGAAGGAAAGCACGGTGTGCAGTCCACCTGTCAAGAGTGAGGAACTGTGCTTCACAAAGTTGGAGTAGCTACAAAAATTACCCGGAATTCTTTGCACATGAGTCCTGCCTCTTCTCCTCCATTTATTTTTCCTTGAGGTGCCAGGGGCTGGGTGTTGAACCCGGGACCTCGTACGTGGGAAACCTGTGCCCAGCCACTGAGTCCCGTTGGCTGCCTGAGTTGGTTTTGTTGATTGTTTTTGTTTTTTCAGGAGGCACTGGGAACTGAACCCAGGCATGTGGGAGGTGGGAGCTGAAGCACTTGAGCCACATTTGCTCCCCCATTTGTTATTTTTCAATCATTTATTTATATCAGTATTGACTCATGGATATTTATTTTATACGTTGGGTTATAATCCAATATCACTCTATTTTGTTGTACAAATGGTTCCACCTTTCGCCACTGGGAGTGTTTTCAGCTGCTTTCTGTATTTATTTGACATACTATCAGTATAGGGCTTTAAAAAGATTTTTAATTTTTGAAAAATTTTAGTTTTGACACAATAAGAAACTCCAGGCTCAACTTGTATAATTCCTGCTCCAGTGCTAAAATCAACAATTTCTCCACAGATCTCCAGCTCCTTTCACTGGAGCATATTTTAGAATCCAACATCTGGGTGCTAGGTATGCTATTTGCTACTGGAGTGCCATTGCCTCTAGGCCTTCCCAGCTGACAGAGCAAGGAAATGGATCTTTTTACTGTTTTATAATTTTGCCTTTTATGGAGGGTCATATAATTGGAATCATACAGATGTAACTTTTTCTGACTGGATTCTTTCCCTGGGTAATAAGCATTTAATATTCATTCATGACATTTTGTGGCTTGCTAGTTCATTTCTCTCTCTTTTTTCACTACAAAAGTTGTAGATCTACAGAAAAAAATCATTCAGAAAATATGGAATTCCCATCTATCCCTCTTATTATTAACACTTTGCATTAATGTGTGTATTAGTTAGAATTAATGAGTATTAATGTACTATTAACTATGGTTCATAGTTTACATTAAGTTCACTGTGTTATATAGTCCTATGTTTTTTTAAAATTTTCATTCTAGAAATATATATATCTAAATAGAAACATATACAAACCTAAAATTTCCCCTTTTAACCGCAAATATATAATTTGGTGCTGTTAATTATGTGCGCAAGCTTGTACTGCTGTCAACACCATTCATTACCAAAACTTTTCATCACCCCAACTAGAAATTCTCCACCAATTAAACATGAAATCCCCATTCCCACGCACTGGTAACTTATATTCTTGTTTTTGAATCTATAAATTTGTTTATTCTAATTATTTAATATCAGGAAGATCACACAATATTTGGTATCTGATATATTTCACTCAACATGTTGTCTTCAAGGTTTATCCATGTTGTCACATGTATCAGAACTTCATTCCTCTTTGTGGCTGAATAATACTCTGTTGTAAGTTTATACAATATTTTATTTATCCATTCATGGTTGGTGGACACCTCCATCTTTTGGCAATAGTGAATAATGCTACTATGAACATTGGTGTAAAAATATCTGAGTCATTGCTTTCCATTCTTCTGGGTATATAACTAGAAGTGGGATTGCCTGGTCATATGTTAATTCTATACTTAACTTTCTGAGGAACTGCCAAAGTGTCTTCCCCAATGGCTGCGCCACTGTACATTCCTACTAGAAGTGAATGAGTTTTCCTATTGCGGTGGTTTGGAGCTATGTACTCCAGAAAAACATGTTCTTAAACTTAATCTATTCCTGTAGGGGTGAACCTTTTACATTAGGACCTTTTAATGAGGCTACCTCAGAGAAGGTGTGGCCCAGGATGGATCTTTATCCTATTACAGAAGGCCTTCCAGGGAAAGCAACAGATAGAGAAAAAATAGCCACAGAGAGAGCAGACAGAAGCTGAAAGTCAATGAAACTTGGAAGAAAAGAGAGAGATCATGTGTCATGTGACAGAGGAGCCAAGGACCAAGGATCACCAGCAACCAGGCAAGAATAACAGTCTTTGGGAAGGATACATTGCTTTGATGATACCTTGATTTGGACTTCTCCTAGCCTCAAAACCATGAGCCAATAAATTCCCATTGTTTAAGCTAATGTGACAGTTTGAAGTTCTTTTATGAATCCTAAAAAGAAAAAGATTATGTTCTTGAACTAATCCATTCCTGTGGGTGTGGGGCTTGTTTGATTGGACGACATCAGTGAGGTATGACTCATTTTGGGTTTCCACTCTCTTGCTGGGCCTTATACAAATGGAGACACACGGAGAGAGACAGAGAAAGGAAGCTGCCAGTTTTGATCCTGCCCTGTGAGAGAGGCCATGAAGATCACTAGCAGCCAAAGCGTAAGCATGAAGCCCCCAGGAGACTGGGTCCAAGGAGCAGCTCAAGGCTGAAGAGGTGAGCCATATGCCTGATAGCCCACAGCTCAGGAAGAAAGCAGAGCAACTGAGACTGAGAGAGGAGGCCCGGAAAGAGATAATTTGTGTGCCTCATTGCCAACAGCTGGGCTCTGGGACATGGTGAGTAAGGAGGGGAAGGCAGGGACCTCAGCATTGACCGGCCGCCATCTTTGCCAGATGGTAGGACACCAGGATCACCAGTAGTTGACTTTGGTGAGAAAACATCTCTGACGGTGCTTTGATTTGGACATTTCACAGCCTTGGAACTGTAACCTTTTCTCCTAATAAAATTATCAATATAAAATCCATCCCACTTCTAGTACTTTGCAAAAGTAGCCCTGTAGCAACAAAGACACCAAGTCATTGCATGGTATTTGCATAGCAACAGGGAAACTAAAATAGTTTTGGTACCAGGAGAGTGGGGTGCTGCTACTGCAAATACTGAAAAGTGGAAATGGCTTTGGAATTCCATAATGGGTAGAGGTGGAAAGACTTCTAAGGTGGTTGATAGAAAAAGCCTAGCTTGCTTTGAAGATACCGTTTTAAAGAAGAGCCTTATTTTACAGTGACAGAGATCTTGGTGAAATTGAGTTCTGATGTCATAAAGGCAGAATTTGAGAGTGATGAGCTTGGATATTTATCAGAGGAGATTTATATGCTAAATGTGGAAAGTGCAACATGGTTTCTCCTTGCAACTTATAGTAAAATGCAAGAAGAAAGGGGTAAACTGAGAACTGAACTCCCGGGCACAAAGAAACCAGAAACTGATGGTTTGGAAAATTCTGAACCTATCCAGATAATGTGCTCTGAGACTAGGACTAGAAGCTGCTCTGCCATCGACCTCCCTGAGCTGCCAGAAAGCTAGTCTCTGGAGAATAGGGCTCCATGTGAGGGTTTAACTGAAAATGCAAAGTCAGTCATTTTAGTGGAAATAAGAATTATAAATGCAATTATATAGGAAATATCTGTGGCTAGTTCTCTTGTCTCAAGGTTTGGACCCCTATGACTGCATGCAAATCTAACAAGCTTTTGTGAAATTTGTATGAGCAGAACCCTGCTGTCCTGGACTAAAAGGGACAGTGAAGGTGTGTGTGCCACATTGTTCAGAAAGAGTGATGCTATCTCAGTGTTCAGAGATGATGGGGCCTGTGCCCTGGTATTCACAGAGAGCCTGGCCACAGTCAGATGCTTGGAGAGGGTGGCATGTACACCGTAGTGTTTGGAGGGAGCTTCACCACTGCACAAGCACTTGGCAGGGGTAGGGCTGCTGCTCCAACAGGCTCAGAGGAGAAAACATTGACCCATAGATAACTCCAGATCTTGAAATCTAATGGAGTATGTTTTGCTAATGGAGATGGGTCCTGTAACCCTCGTTTTCTTTCCAATTTCTCCCTTTTGGAATAGGAATGTCTATCCTTTGCCTGTTGTATTAGTCAGCCAAAGGGGTGCTGATGCAAAATACCAGAAATTGGTTGGTTTTTATAAAGGGTATTTATTTGGGGTAGGATCTTACAGATACCAGGCCATAAAGCATAAGTTACTTCCTTCACCAAAGTATTTGGAGCAAGATGGCTGCCAACGTCTGTGAGGGTTCAGGCTCCCTGGGTTCCTATGTTCCTGGGTCTTGCTTTTCTCTGGGTTCAAGGTTCCTTTCTTCCTGGGGCTGGCTTCTCTTTCCTCTGTGAGCATACTTCCCGGGGTTCCAGCTTAAGTCTTCAGCATCAAACTCCAACCTCAAAACGCCAACATCAGAAACCCTCAACTCAGTTCTTTGCCATGCCTTTTGTGAGTTGCCACCCACCGAGGGTGGTGACTCAATGCCCTAATCATAACTTAATCATGCCCAGGTACAGATTAGATTAAAAACATAATCCAATATTTCTTTTTAGAATCATAACCATATCAAACTGCTACACTTATCCATCAATTGTCTATTGAAAGTGGATAATATTTCTTCTAGGTTTCATATGTCCACAGACAGGGGAATTGTGTGCTAGGATGGACCATGTCCACAACAATTTTGATGAGACTTTATACTTAGCATTATTTCTGAAATGGCTTAAGGCTTTTGGGATGTTATGATTGAATTAAAGTATTTTGTATGTGGAAAGAACATGTGTTTTTGGGCTCCAGAGGGTGGACTCTCATGGTTTGGAGCTATGTGTCTCAGAAAAATATGTTCTTAAGCTTAATCCATTCTTGCATGAACCCTCATAAATAGGAAAATTTTGATGGAGTTACTTAAGATAAGGTGTGGCCTGGGATGGGTCTTAATCCTATTACTGAAGACCTTCTAGGGAATGTAATCGAAAGAGGGAAAAAAAAGCCAAGAGGGACATCCAGAGACTGAATGCTATTGGAAGCTGGAAGAAAAGAGAGAGGCCAGGAGAGGCTGCCATGTGCATCGCCATGTGACAGAGGAGCCAAGGACCAAGGATCATGGGCAGGCAGCTCCAGAATGCCAAGTCTTCAAGACTGACTTGATGGTGACCTGATTTGGACTTCTCCTATTCTCAAAACTGTGAGCCAATAAATACCCGTTGTCTAAAATAACTCATTGCATGCTATTTTCTTTAGCAATGAGGAAACTAAAACACTTTCTCATGGCTATTTATATTGAACATCTTTTCATGTGCTTTTTAGATGCTTGCATATTTTCTTTGGAGAAATGTCTATTCGAGTTTTGTCCACTTAAAATTTTTTTTTTGTCTTTTTGTTGTCCAGTCAAAAGGCTTCTTTATATTAAACACTTATTGGGTATATGGTTTTCAAATATTTTTCCTTTGTGTAAATTGTCACTTTACTTTCATGATAAAATCTTTTTTTAAAAAGACTTATTTATTTCTCTCCCTTTACACCATCCCCCCCCATTGTCTCCTCTCTGTGTCCATTTGCTGTGTGTTTTTCTGTGTCCACTTGCATTCTTGTTAGTGGCACTGGGAATCTGTGTCTCTTTTTGTTGCATTGTCTTGCTGCATCAGCTCTCAGTGTGTACAGTGCCACTCGTGGGCAGGCTGAGCTTTTTTTGCATGAGGCAGCTCTCCTTGCAGGGTGCACTCCTTGTGCATGGGGCTCCCCTATGCAGAGGACACCCCTGCATGGCATGGCACTCCTTGTGCACATCAGTATTGCACGTAGGTCAGCTCATCACACAGCTCAGGAGGCCCTGGGTTTGAACCTTGGACCTCCCATGTGGTAGGTGGATGCTTTATCTGTTGAGCCAAATCTGCTTCCTATTATAAAATCTTTTGATCTACAAAGCATTTTAGTTTCATTTATTTATTTTATCTTTTGTGCTTGTGCTTTGGGTGTAAAGTCTAAGAAACCATTGCCTGAAGATGCTTCCCTATGTTTTTTTTCTAGGAGTTTTACAGTTCTGGCTCTTATATTTAGGTCTTTGATCCAATTTGAGTTGATTTTTGTAGATGGTGTGAGGTAGGGGTCCATCTTCATTCTTTTGCAAATAAAGTTTTCCCAGTATCAATTGTAGAAGAGACCATTCTTTCCCTTAATTGGTCTTTAACTCCTTGTCAAAAATGTAAGGGTTGATTTCTGAACTCTCAATTGATTCCATTGGTCTATTTGTCTGTCCTTGTGCCAGTAACATGCTATTTTTTTTCCAGCTTTGAATGATTATTATTGGATCAGAATGCAATTCACACTAATTATTCTTAAAAGTTTACAAGCATTAAAAAGTGCATAATAATATTTGGATCTATAGGGCTGAAAAAAGGCATGAAAAACACAATACAAGGACTCTACTTTGTGATTAGTGTCCACATGATTGCAAGGAGATCATTTTTTCCATGTTTTGCAGCCTCAGGGAGGTAAACTGTCCCCTTCGAAATTAAATAATAGCACACAGCATTGTGAGAAATTTAATTCCATAAGAACAAAGCATTTCCAATTCTTAGCACAGTATTACCTTGGCTTCTTTTCCCACATTCCCATTCCCCTAAAATTCTTATGATTGAAATGAAAATATTAGTTGCGGAAAGCTCTCTGCTTGGGAACAAAACAAAATTGACAAGTTGAATTCCAGTCTGTGCAGACATCAAACAGACTGAATTTGGATACTACTCACTTGAATGGATATTTCTTAATGCCTGTAAAAGAAAGTAAAGGATCTTGATAAATCTGTCAGACTTAATCAATTCGCTGACATAAAGGGATTGAGGGGATACATTGAGCTAAAAAAAGTGTGTTCTATCCTGTGTACACCACCACAGTACAGAAAAGAAAAAAAAGGGCAGCCCTTTGAAAAATGAGTAGTATAAAAATTCACAGTAACATACATCATTTTTGTTTTTCATAAGCAATTAAGGAAGGGGGCAGTGCTGAGCATCTAGATTGTACATTACAAAACAGTGTGAAATACACAGCAGTAACAAATGGGTACATAATTCTAAAATCAGTGCTTTCTGGATGTTCTTTTACTGGGTGAATACTTGAGCCAGAGATCTTTAAACTCTGAGGTTCAATAAACCCTTTGCGATTAGACACAGTTAAATCCTCTGGCCCTGTGAGGGGCCAGAGCTACAGGGAGAATTATCATCACATCTCGGTGCTACTCTCCACAAGCATTACATTGTGTGATCAAGTGAAAGGATCCACACAAAAACTATGTCCAAACACAAGCCGCGTGCTTTTCAACCACTGCTAATGACAGAGGTAGAGAAAAGTCTCTCTGCAGCCAAGCCTCTGCCCCCATTTTTAACACAAAAATGAGCAGGTGCCTGCAATGCAGCACAGCCATTTTCTTTCCCCCCTTTGCACTCTTGGAAACAAATGCATTCTGGCTAGGTCTGGAGATTTAAGACCTTGGCAGGTGTTGCTGAAGGTCGAAGTGGGGCTTAGCTTTCGGATTTTGCTGCATCACTTGGGCTTGCCCGCTTTGTTCTGTTGAATTTCGCTGTGCATTTCTTCACCTTCTGTCTTGTTGATCTCAAGATCTGTTACTTTCAAGGCTAATTCCTTGCTGTTTCCACTTGCAGAGGAGACTGGGATATCATACATTGCATTTCTTCTACCTGTTCTTCCTGAAGCAATGAAGTCTGCACACGTAGTTTCCACATCAGTCATTGCTAACAAATACCCATCTAGCAGGGACCGAATGGAAAGCTTCTTATCCTTAATCCATTGGCTCATCTGGATTTTCTCCCTTGGATGAGACCTTCAAACCTCTACAGGAAATCCTTTAGGGCTTTGGGTTTCCTTTAGGGAAACCAGGAAAATGGTGCTCAGACCTTGATTTCTAATCCCACTCTCCAATAAGAGGAGTCAGAGGTCCTTGGAGAAGTGGGTTGATTTCAGTCCTGATTCCAGGACTGAGGCAGGAAATATACAAGATGACCTGGACCATGGTGTAGTCCCAGAAATAAAGTGCTGCTAGCTGCAGCAACTGCACCTGCTGCTGAGCTCCGGCTGCATGAAGTAATCCAGCATGCTATTTTGATTACTGTGGCTTTGTAATCAATTTTTAAATTTTATTTATTTTAATGTTACATTCAAAAATATAAGAGGTTCCCATATAGCCCCCACCCCACTCACCCCACTCCTCCCACATCAACAACCTCTTTCAGCATTACGGCATGTTCATTGCATTTGGTGAAAACATTTTGGAGTACTGCTACACCACACGGATAGTGGTTTACATTGTAGTTTACACTCTTCCCCAAGTCCACCCAGTGGGCCCCAAGTACAATGGCAAAGACCATTAAAGGATGATCCATCAATGAGCCCTTGATACTGATGACTATGCTTATGAGCCTGTGCACCTGAAATATGAACTAGGCCTAGAGCTGCAGGGTGCCTAAGAGTTACCTCCTGAGAGCCTCCACGTTGCTCAAATGTGTCCACTCTCTAAGCCAAACTCAGCATGTAAATTCATTTCCTTCCCCCCAGTGTGGGACATAGCTTCCAGGGATGAGCCTCCCTGTAATAAGTTTTAAGATTGGGAAGTGTGGCTCTTTTAACTTTGTTCTTCTTTTTCAAGATGGCCTCAGCTCTTCAGGGCCCCTTACCCTTCCATATAAATTTGATAACTGGCTTTCCCATTTCTTCAAAGAAAGCTGTTAGAACTTTGGTTTGGAGTGCATTGAATTTGTAAATCATTTTGGGTTGAACTGACATCTTAACAGTATTTACTCTTCCAAGCCATAAACATGAAATATCCTTCCATTTATTTAGGTTTTCTTTGATTTCTTTGGGCAATGCTTTCTAGTTTTCTGTGTATAATTCCTTTCTATCCTTTGATAGATTTATTCCTAGATATGATTATTTTAGTTGCTATTATAAATGGATTTTTTCTTCCATTTGTTGATTCCTAGTGTATAAAAACACTGCTGATTTTTGGGTGTTGATTTTGTACCTGCCACTTTGCTGAATTCATTGGCTCAAGGAGCTTTGTTGTGGATTTTTCAGGGTTTTTCTGTCTATAGGATCAGCCATCTGAAAATAGGGAAAGTTTTACATCATTTTCAACTTGGATGCTTTTTATTTTTTTTTCTTGCTTAATCACTCTGCCAAGAACTTTCAATGCTGAAAAAGTATCTTGTTCCTTATCTTAGATGGAAAGCTTTCAGTATTTCACCAGTGGGTATGATGTTAGCTCTGGGTTTTTCATATATGCCCTTTATCATGCTGGGGAAATTTCCTTCCATTTCTGGTTTTCTTAGTGCTATTATCAAGAAGAGGTGCTAGATTTAGCCAAATGCCTTATCTTCAATATGATCTTGTTTTTTTTTCCTTTTTCCTATTTATGTGCTGCATTAGAATAATAGATTTTCTTATGTTGAAACAATGTTACATATCAGGGATAAATCACACTTGATCATGGTGTATAATTATTTTGAGGTACTATTGGATTCACTTCACTAGTATTTAGTGGAGGATTTTGCATCTATTTTCATAAGGTATATTTGTCTGTAGTTTTCCTTTTCTTGTGCTATATTTATCTGGCTTTGATATTATGGTGTTGTTGGCCTCATCAAATGAGTTAGTGGGTGTTCTCTTCAATTGCCTGAAAGAATTTGAGTGGAATTCTTCTTGGAATATTTGGTAGAATTCACCTATGAAACCATATGTTCCTGGGTTTTACTTTTCTGGGGAGGTTTTTGATGACTGATTCAAACTCTTTACTAGTTAAAGATAATTTAACTAGTTTATGAAACCAGAAAAGATTTTCTATTCTTCAGTCGGTAGTTTTTGTGTTTTAAGGAATTTGTGCATCTAATTTGTTGGTGTACAGTTATTCTTAGTATCCTTTTGTAATCTTTTTATTTCTCTGCAATTGGTATTAATGTTCCCCCTTCATTTCTGATATTAGTTAATTGCAGCTTCCCTCTTTATTAACAGTCTAGCTAAGGGTTTGTGGATTTGTTGATCTTTTTGAAGAATTAACGTTTGGTTTTGTTGATCTTCTTAATTGTTTTATCTTTATTCTTTATTTCATTTATCTTCTGTCTAATCTTTGTTTTATCTTTCCTTCTGCTCTTTTCGGGTTTAGTTTGCTCTACTTTTTCTAGATCCCCCAGTTGTATGGTTAGGTCTTTGATACGTGATCTCCTTTTTAAATGTAAGCCTTTAGAGCTATAAATTTCCTTATCATCACTACTTTGCTGCATTCCATCAATTTTGATATGTTATGTATTCATTTTCATTTGCCTCAGGATATTTCTTATTTTCTCTTGTGATTTTTTATTTGATCCATTGCTTGTTTAAGAGTGTGTTGTTTAATTTCCACATATTTTTGAATTTTCCAGTTCTTCCTATGTTATTGATATCTAACTTCTTTTCATTTGTGGTCAGAAAAGATACATGGTATGATAGCAATATTTTGGAATTTATTGAGACTTGTTTTGTGACCTAAGTTATGGTCAATGCTGAAGAATGATCCATGTGCACTACAGAAGAATATGTATTCTGCTGCTGTTTGCTTAAGTGTTCTGTAGGTTTGTTTGGTCTCGTTCATTTAGAATATTGTTCAAGTCTTCTCTTTTCTTATTGACCTTCTTTCTGGATGTTCTATCCAGTATTGAAAGCGGTGTATTGAGGTCTCCTCCTCTTAATGTAGAACCATTTATTTCTCCCTTCAAATTTGTCAATATTTCCTTGAAAAATTTTAGGGCTCTACGATTAGGTACATACGTATTTTTAATTTTTATGTTTTCTTGTGAATAGACCCCTTTCTCAGTATATATTGACCTCCTTTGTCCCTTATAACAGTTTTTGACTTACAGTCTATTTTGCCTGATATTAGTATAGCTACCCCAGCCTTCTTTTGGTTACTATTTGTATGATATATATTTTTTCTGTCTTTTCACTTTCAACCTACTTGTATCTTTGCATTGAAGGTGAGTCTCTTATAAAGAACTATTGTTGGGTCATGCTTTTTGAAAAATTCTATTTTGCCAATATCTGCCTTTGAAAGACTTTCTTCAGTCATTTTTCTATTTGGTCTTTGTATGTCTTATTCTTCTTTGAGCCTCAATTTTTCCAGTCATGCCTACTTTAATATTTATTCAATTGTTTGTTTTGTGTCATTTGAGTCCTTTCTCACTTCCTTATGGATATATTTTTCACATATTTTCTTTGTGATTACTATGGGGCTAAAATGTAATATCCTAAGTTCATTACAATCATGTTTGATTTGATACCAAATTAACTTCAATAGCATATCCATACACTACTCTCACACTCTTGTCATCCCCCAACTTTTTGTTGTACTTGTCCAAAATTATATTCTTATACATATCTAGTAGATATGTACTAGTATCTCATTGTTGCTTTAATTTTCAATTATCTAATGAAAAATAATACTGAGCATCCTTTTATGTGCTTATTTACCAACTGTGTATCTTCCGTGGTGAGGTGTCTGTTCAGCTCTTTTGGCCATTTTTAAATTAAGTTTTTTGTTTTCTAACAGTAGGGTTGAAGTGTTCTTGGTGTATTTGGATACAAGTGCTTTATCAGATATGTGTTTACAGTATTACTCCCAGGCTGTGGTTTGTTATAATATTGCTTTTCCAATTTAATTTGACCCCATAATGGGAGCGTCAAAGAGGAAAAGAGGTTAGCCAGTTCCAAGAACCCAATAATATCTCACCTTGGGATGAGCAGCCTGCTCTCTCTTGGAATCCAGTTTTCATTAATCTTCCAAGAAACCATTCTTTCAACACTTGAAGCAGTATCAGAAAAATGTTAGGAAGAAATATCATTATCTCAGTATGGAGAACGGACCTTTTCTTATCACTTGGTTCTCACAGTGACCCGGTGAGATGGACAGAGCAATCCTCAGCAGAGTGCACATGATCCATAAGGAACATGGAGCCCACAGGAGCCATATGGCTTGTCCAGAGATGGAGCCTGGTCTATACTCCTCGATTCTGTTTCCGTGCCCTGACTTCTCTCACCTGTTTCACCCTGGAATTGTATCTTGCTAGCCAAAAGACCACTAGTGTGCTTGTCTAAAGTGCAAATCCAGTGATAATTCATGTATCTGACAGTTTATCTTTCTGATACATTTGGCTGCCCTTGGCTGGGTCAGGTAAATAATTTACTCAGAATGGAATGATTTAAGATGTAGCATGGACCATGACTTCTTTGTATTGTGTGGCTGTAGTGGATTCCTTATATTCTGCTATTATTGGATTCTTCTAGAACATCCTTTATAGCTCTCAACTTTTTAGTGGAGGTAGCCCTTGGTATTTGCTAGTCATTTTCTTTAAGAGTTTGGAAGAAAAATATATGCTATTTAACCGTTTAGCCAATTTGAAAATCGGAAGGTCCTCTAGTGCTTGATTTCTCAATGTTGACACGATGGAAATGTGGGCTGGAAATTCTTCATTGCAGGAGGCTGCTTGTAGATTCTAGGTGGCTTAGTAGCATCGGGACCCTCTACCCACAGGATTCCAGGGGCAGCCCACTCGAGTCGTGACAACCAAAAATGTCTTCAGATATTGCCACATGTCCCCTGGGGACCAAATCACTCTATGTTGATAACCAGTGGTGTTTAAATCGACAGCCAATGGCTCAGGCAGCCCTAGATTGTATCCTTTTATGTCAAGGAAGGAAATAGAGACTTCATGCGTAAGCAGAATATAAGACTTTCAAACTCCAAATCATTGTTTTCTTAGGTCATTAGTACCTTTGTATAGCAATTTGGTACAGCAAAACAAGTTTAAATTTTTATTTGAAAGCTGATAATAAAATGGAGTGTATAGAGAAACTATAGGAGGGCTGGAAAATGATATGGAGTTCAATTATGAGATAAATGTTTTTGTTTTTTCAAAATGAAACAATTCTCTGACTGAAAAGTTCTTCATTGGAGCAGTGTTTTCCTTTTCTTTAAAAAGATTTATTTATTTATTCCCCTTCCCTCCCCATTGTCTGCTGTGTCCATTCACTGTGTGTTCTTCTGTGTCTGCTTGTATTCTCATTAGGCAACTCTGGGAACCAATCCTGGGACATTCTGGAGGGGGAGAGAGGTGCTCAATCTCTTGCACCACCCCAGCTCCCTGGTCTGCTGTGTCTTTTATTGTCTTTCCTCTGTGTCTTTTTTTTGCATCATCTTGCTGCACCAGCTCTCTGCTTAGGCCAGCACTCCTGTGTGGGCCAGTACTCCTGTGTGGGCCAGCACTCCTGTGTGGGGCAGCACTCCTGCATGGGGCAGTACTCTGCATGGGCTAGCTCACCACCCGGGCCAGCTTGCCCTCACCAGGAGGCCCTGGACATTGAACCCTGGGCCTCCTATATGGTAGATGGGAGCCCAACTACTTGAGTCACAATCTGCTTCTCTTGTTTGCCTTTTGTTGCCTCATTATAGAGATTATAAAGTGAGCTCTAGTGGATAAAGGAGGCCGAAGCATTCGTGATGCATTCGTGTACCTTCTAAAGCAGCCCATTAGCCTGAGGACTGTAAGGCACGTGGCATAATTACAGGAAACCTATAGTTAATTAGAGCTTTAATTACAGCATAGTCATGATATGGGAATTATACATATGACAGTTTCTTTAAAAATTGTCCCTTCTGAACCAGACTCCCCAGAGAACTGGCTGATTCTTGGGCTGGGTCAGGGAAATAGGAGACATGCCTGGAACATTTGGAAGTACAAGAAATTAAGGAGACACTGAAAAGAAAAAAGAAAGAACTGGGCAAGTGAAAAACACAGGAGCCAATCTGAAAGAGCTCCCAAAGGCACATACTGGAGCAATCTGAGTGATAAAACAAATAAAAGTAGTACTGAATTATAACCTAAAGAATAAAATACATGTCTATGAGATCATAATGATGTAAATAAATGATTGCATAAATAAAAAAGTAGGCAAGAAATGACAGATCTTCCTTAGAGATGAGTTCTAAATAGAAAATACAGAAAGCATGAGGGACATAGAAAATGACCATTAGAATATCTCATTAATAATCATTGCAAATGAGATTCATGGATGAATGCTAGTTTCAGTGGTTGAAACTTTAAGAAGAGGCTGTTTGTCTAGCTCAAACATCACTTTCTAAATATTTATTAACTACTGTGGTGATTTTAACAAATGTCTACAGTGGAGGGCAGGTTGGATTTAGTGACAGCTTCCAAAGAATAGAGAATGGGAAAGGGAAAAAAATAACTTTATGGTGGAAAATCTGACTGTGTTACTCAGTCCGAGGGGTGCTGATGCAAAGTACCAGAAATCTGTTGGCTTTTACAAAGGGTATTTATTTGGGGTTGAAACAAGGCCTTAAGCGTAAGTTACTTCCCTCACCAAAGTCTGTTGCCACATGTTGGAGCAAGATGGCTGCTGGTCTCTGTGAGGGTCCAGCCTTTCTCTCTCTCCTAAGGCTCCATGGTCTCAGCTTCTTCTGATCCCAGCTGTAGGCTGGGATAAGGCTCGTCTCTCTCCTGGGGGCTCCTTTCTTTCCGGGCTCAGCTGCTCTGGTCTCTTCACAAGGCCACCTGTGGACTGTCAGGCTCATCTCTCCTTGGGGGCCTCTACGTGCCAGTGGAGCGGTCGCTCTTCTTCTGAGCTCCTCTGTGTTCTTCTTCCCTGGGTCTTCTTCCATGTGAGAGTCTGTTTTATAGGCCTGCCGAGGGGGCAGGGACTCAACCCTGCGTGCCCTCATGACGTGGCCGAGTCAAAGTCCTAATCTTAACGTGATTTAATCAAAGACACCTCAGCTGTGGTGTATCATGCCCAGAGGAACAGACCAGTGTACAAACATAATCAAATATCATTTTTGGAATTCATAAACAACATCAAACTGCCACACTGACCCAAGTGATGGAGGGTGACATCACCAGTGATGTTATGTCGATACCACCAAGCCCTGAGAGGATCTGATGAGAAGGGAAATCTTTGGGTATCCCTGCCCTCCCAATTCCTTGACCCCAGTCTAATCATGAGAGAATATTGGACAAACCCAATTGAGGCTTAGTCTGCAAAATGCCTGACTAGTTTTCTTCAAAAGTGTCAAGGTTATGAGAAACAGGACAAGCTTGTGCAGACTAGAAGGGACTAAATGTGGCATCGTATCCTAATTGGGTCCTGGGACAGAAAAAGGGCGGTACCGGAAATACAGGTGAAATCCAGATAGAGCCCATGTGTTGTTTAGTTCATAGTGTTGGAGCAGTGGTAATTTCTTATTTTTGATAAATGTACCAGATGCCAACTTTAGGGGAAGCTGCATAAAGGCTAGGTGGGAACTCTACGCTATCTTTACAAGTCTTCTATAAATCTATTATTGTTTCCAAATGAAAAATTCAAAAGTTCCCTCTTTCTAATTATCTATTCAATGCTTGTTAGATGTTCAGAATGTTTATGGAGGTAAAATACTTTGGAAAATGAGTTAAATTACCCAGTAAAATTAACTATTTGCATTCCCCATGACCCAGCAACTTTGCCTTTAGGGTAGTTTAAAAAAAATTATTGGGAGCAGATGTGGCTCAAGCTCACCTCCCTCCCGTATGAGAGGTCCTGGGTTTGGTTCCTGGTGCCTCCTAAAGAAAAAAAAAACAACCAGAAATTGAGCAAAAATAATGAGCAGACAACAAGCAAAAAAATACTAAAAAAACCCATTGAATTGTACACGTAAAAAAAATGTGCGAATGTAAGGTTTGTAAACTATGTCAATAAAATTATTTTAAAAATTATTATATAACAAAAATAAACAAAAAAGAAAAAAGATAAAATTTAAAAATGAAAAATAAAAAATGAAAAAATTAAATAAAAAAAAAGAAAAAAATAACAAAAAAAATTATTATGCATGTGCACCAGGAGATATATGCAAGAAGGTTCACAGGTACGTTGTCCGTAATAGCAAAAACCTGGAAAAAGACCCACACGTCCACTGGCAAAATGATGGGTAAATTGTGTTTTTTCACTCAATGGATTAATGTAATACAGAAGTTAAATTAATGAGCTATAGTTATGAATTTCAATATGGATGAGTCTCAAAAACCAAATGTAAATTGAAAGAAGCAATTGACAGAAAAATATACTCCAGGTGATTCAATTTATATTAATGTTCAAACCAGGCTAGGTTAAATAATATGTTCTATGGGTATACTATAAAAACAGTTTAGAAAGTTGTTTGCTCTGGGTAGGGTGTGAGGCTTACATGTTCTCCTACTGGTGGGTACAAAGTTGTCCATTTTAAGATTATTTCATACATATATTTGTTAAATAGACTCTTAAATGTTTGAAATATTGCACATTCATAAAAATCCATTTGCTTCCTTTATCTCATTCCTGTGACCTCATGACCTCTTTGATCCCCTCTCCTGCTCTCCCCCCACTAGTTCAGGAAATTTTAAAAAACTATAGGCAAATAATAGTAAAAATCACTTTCATAATTTAAAAATGAAAACTTCCTTTTAATGTGTTTATTTTAGAGATGGGAAAAATGACATTAGAAGTGACTAATTCTTAATTCTTTTGTTCTTATTTTTGTATTTTATTTCCAGTGATTTTGTCCAAATTCCAAATCTCTCAGACTCAGTGTCTCATAATCCACATGGGCAAAATTTGTGCATCATCTGCTCTGAGAACTGAACTAAATGCATCCACTACTGAGTGCCGGTCCATGTCCTGCTGATGTCTCCAGCCAGGGGCAGAAATGATGGCTCTAAGCCAGGTGGAGAGCCCCCGAATTTTGCACTTGCAAGAAATTGGTTGCCTCCTGCATGACAAGCATATTTCTCCTTACAGGAAGGTGTTTTTATCTCCTTGGTTTGTATTAATTCATTCAGTTTTGTTTTTATTCCTCCCCCTTGCAGCTTGCTTGCTGTCTGCTCTCTGTGTCCATTCGCTGTGTGTTCTTCTGTGTGTCTGGATTTATTTTTACTTATTTCTGTCCCCCTTGAGGCTTTTTTGTTGTCTATTCTCTGTGTCCATTTGCTGCATGCTCTTCTGTGTTTTCACTTGTCTCCCTTTTTGTTGCGTCGCCTTGCTCAGTTGGCTCTCTGCAGCCTGCGGGCAAGTCTGCCTTCACAAGGAGGCCCGGGGACATGAACCCAGGGCCTCCCAAATGGTAGGTGGGAGCCCAACTGATAACCACAGCTGCTTCCCAATTCATTCAGTTTTTACTGAGCACCTGCTATGTGCCCAGCCCTGTTTTAGATGCTTGGAGCAGATCAGTGAACAAAGGACTAAGCCATCTGAGCTTGCTTCAGTAGGGAGAGACAGGGAGCAGGGAACGAAACAGTAAAGCTGGCTGTAGGGCACGGTAGATGGTGACAGGACCACGGAGAAAAGCAGGAGTAGACAACCACCACGGGTGTGGGGTGGGCATGTGCAGGAGGAAATGGGGCAGCCAGGGCGGCGGGGCGGCCCCACGCCCATGGGAAGGACCTGAGTGGGGAGATCAAGGGGCATTGGGAGATGTCCAGGCTGCAGCAGGAGGAGCAGCGCCCAGGCAGGAGCTGGCCTGGGCGCCCTGGGCAGAACGCGGGAGGGTGGCTGGAGGGTGGCTGGAGGGTGTCCACCAGGCCTGGGGGCCCACAGCCCACCTGGAGGGCAGCGGCTTTTGCTCGGAAGGCGGTGCAGTGCCTGCAGCTTGCGGGGCAGGAGGGACAGGACCAGACGAGCCTAAGGCTCCTCCAAACTGCTGGCCAGGCCTTAGCTGGGGGTCGAGGGCTGGAGCAGGGAGACCCGCCGGGGCTGCCAGTGCAAACCCGGGGAGAGGGGGTGCCTGGCAGTGGGCGGTGCAATCGGAGGTGGTGCAGAAAGGGTGATTTAGGCATTATTTCAAAAGTAGAGCCAGCAGAACTTCCCGGGGGGGGTTGGCTGTAGAGGGTGAGAGAAAGAAAACAGCCAAAGATGACTCAAGGATTTGCTGAGACATTTATTAAGAGAATTCCCTTATGTCCAGCAGTAAAGAATAAAGTCTTGTAAAAGACATTCTATTTCTGCACTGCCATTTGAAAATGCCAGCAGAGCATCTCCTCTGGGGGGGGGGGAAAGCAGCCTCGTGTAAAAGCTGTCTACACCTGCTGGTCCTCTGGCCCCAGGTTTCATCCCATGCAGAGCCCATCGGCTGGCTGCTGGGAGAGCACGCGGCCGGAGGGAGGGCCCACGCAGCTCCGGTTCTGCCCAGTCGTGGGACAGAGAATGCACGTGTGGAGCGGTAAGCTTAGGTTTTGGTTCTGTTTAGGAAAGACTCCCACGAAGTCTTCTTGTGTCTACAAGGCTGAGAACAGTGATCACTAATTGTATCCGTGAGCTCCTGAGGGGTAACCACGCCCAAGACAATCGGTAATACCAGCTCTGTGATTTCTTCCAGGGCTTATCCTGGGACAGGGACCCTGGCTGGGGGCTGTACACATTATCTCCGAAATGCTCTCAGCACCTTACCAGTTATTATCCTTTTCTATCAGACAAAGGATCTGAGGTGAGAAAGGTTACTCGCCTTGTGCAGGTTCAAGTACATTCCAAGAAGTGGGCTGGGGCCCCCTTGACTTCTTTCCAAAGCCCATGCTCTCAACTTTGCTCCCAGCCAACCTCACGGGTTTAGATGAGTGAGGCATCGGTAACATGTTAATCCAACAGACATCTTGATTTAGTGCCTTCTGTAAGTTAGGGACTGAGTTTATGCAACAATGGAAGAGTAAAAGACTGGCTGATTGATTGATTAAGGGATTATTGAATCTATGATATACCCAGAAACCTGCAAGTTTCTGCCCTTGAGGAGGAACTGGCTCTCCTTGGGTGTCCTTGGCAGTGGAGTTTATAAGTATTATAAGATAAGAAGCAGCAGAAACCTCCGTGGGGACACTTCTGTTTGCAAAGGCTGCTCTGTTTCATCCAGGCACTTCACCAATTTATTAATCAAAGTCACTTGGTACGTCTTTGAAATGGAAGAATTACACAATCATATTTCAAGAATGGCTTGAAGAAGGCTTAATACAGGTATAGTTCAGAGTTCTTTCTCCTAATGTATTCTCATTCAGATTCTTGGTTTTCTCCAAAATGCACTATTAGGTAGGTAATGAATAAAGATAGAGTTTTCAAATCGCTCGGAGAATTTATCATTTCACAACACCCTTGTTTCCACTTAGGAAACTCACTCACATGCACCATTCCAAAATGTATTCCTGTGGTCCTCATGTAGTCATCCACAAAACTTACTGTGCATCGACTGTTTGCCAGGCAATGTTTATCTATTTTCACTATACTGTGTATTATTTAATAAATACCAGCAATGCTTAAGTGCTGTTGATGGAGCAGGGGGCAAGAAGAACAGGTCAGGTTTCCTGCTGACATGGAATTAATTCTACTGGTGGGAGGCAGGTAATAAACAAATGAGCATACAGGTGATTTCTGATGGGGATAAAGGTATGAAACAATGTGATAGCATAAAGTGATACAGACTGGGTGGGCGGGGGACCTGATTTAGATAGGGCAGGCAAGGACGATCTCTGAGGATGACTTTTGGGTTGAGAGAGAAGTGAGGAGAAAGATGTAAAGAGCTGATGGAAGAGAATTTCAGATAAGGAAAAGGCAGGAATAAAAGCTCTCAGGAATGGGACCTGTTTGAAGGCCACAGTGGATCAAGTCAGGGTGTGCCAGGAAATAAGAAATGGGAAGGTTAGTGAGAATCCAGTCATAGAGAGCCTTGCAGGATATAGTAAGGAGGTTAGATTGGATCCAAGAGGAATGGGAAGCTACTGGAGGGCTTTAAGGTGGGATGTGATTTGATTTATGGAGGAATAGAGTATGGATCAGAGTGGACTTACTGATATTCTACTATGGAACTATGGTCATTAGTAATGGAAGAAATTGTAGTATTGATGTGGAGAAAGTGGCCACAGTAGATGCTGAGGGTGGGAGAGGGAAGAAGAGCCGCTATGTGGGGGCATTTTCAGGACTTGGAGTTGTCCTGGGTGGTGCTGCAGGGACAGAGGCTGGGCATTGTATGTCCTGCCATGGCCCACTGGGTGGACTGGGGGAGAGTGTAAACTACAATGTAAACCATTATCCATGCGGTACAGCAGTGCTCCAAAATGTATTCACCAAATGCAATGAATGTCCCATGATGATGAAAGAGGAAAGAGTTTGTTGATGTGGGAGGAATCGAGTGAGGGGGTGGGGGGTATTTGGAGATCATATTTTTTGAATGTAACATTAAAAAAAAAAATAAAGACGGAAGAAAAAAAAAAAGATCACTTTGGTCATTCTGTGGAGAATGGGTTTAAGAGGGAAAGAATGGAGTCATGGAAACCAGTTAAGAGGCAATGACTGTAGTTTAGGCAATAGGTAATCCATTGTACTAGGGTGGTGCAGTGGTGTTAGACAAATGAGTATATTCAGCTGATTGGCCAATTGTGAGGAATGAAGAAAAAGGATAACTTCTAGATTTTCAGCCTGAAGAACTGGGTAAATAGTACTGTTTACTTGGGTTCAAGAGTTTTGTTTTGGACATGTTAATTTTCAGAGATCTATTAGATATCTAAATAGACATGTTGAGAAGGCAGTTGGATTACCAGGCAGTTATATTAGATATCAGGGATAGAAAATATAAATTTGGTAGTCACTGGCTTAGAGATAGTATTTAAAAGCATGGGCCTGGGTTAAGTTAACTAGAGATAAAAGATCATTGGAGAGGAGAAGTAGGCCAAGGGCAAAAACCTAGCATCCTCCAGTGTTTAGAAGTCTGGTAGATTGAGGACTAGCTGGGGAAGTAAAGGGGGAACCAAGAGGATATGATGCCATGGAAGCCAATAGAAGGAAACTTTTCAAAAATGACCATCAGCTTTGCCAAATACTGCTGATAAGTAGAGCAAGATGTGGAAAGAAAAGGGACATGGTATTTGGCAGCATGGAGGGCATTGGTGAAGTTGATAAAATCAGTTTTATGGAGTGATGAGGATGGGCACTTGACTGGAATGTGAGGAAGAGAGAGTGAGGACTGAGAGAGTGGGAATGGGGGAAGAAGCTGTAGAGAAACACTGGGTTGTGGGTGGATTTTTAATGAGGGATAGTTCAGAGTGCATCTATATTGATGGGAATTATCTAGTGCAGAAGAAGTTGTGATGATGCAGGTGAGATGGGGTAGCAGGTGAAGCCAGCCCTGGAGCTGAGAGATGACAGGTCAGGGTGTATTGCTCTGAGCTGTAAACAAGGCCACCTCATGGTGACAAGAAGAGGAATTAATAAAGGTAAAGCTGCTGGCGGAGCGTAGATTTGGAGGTGGGAAGATGAGGGACTTCCTGTTCTATTACTTCTTTCCACAGATGAGAAGAAAGAGATGTGTTGGAGGAGAAAAGAGGATAAATACTTGTCTTGGATATGGGGATGCAAATGTAGGAGATGAACATGACAATGATGTGAGGATATGTTTCAGATTTGTGGTCATGATTTTAGAGTGGGAACAATCATTGCAGCTTTGTGATTTTCTTCAGTTATTTGGTGACTGTGCTTAAGTAGGTGTAGAGCTGGGTTTAACCGGGGACATGGTTTCACTGTGTGACTATGAAAGAACAAAAGATTATGGTTATAGGTTTACACACTTACATATCATGATTATAATGAAGGGCCCTGGACTCTAATGTGGGAAAGAGTGAAGTAGGGGCAAGAGGGAATAATGGAGAAAAAAAACCATTGTAATATCAATGGGTTTGTGGTTGACAGGTGTGTTAGTTTGCCAAAGGGCTGCCAATGCAAAGTACCAGAAATGTGTTGGCCTTTATAAAGGGTGTTTATTTGGGGTAAAAGCTTACAGTTCCAAGGCCATGAAAAGTCCATTTCAAGGCACCATAAGAGGAGCTTTCTCACCAAGTCAGCTGCCACGTGTTGAAGCAAGATGGCTGCCAATCTCTGCCTGGTCTCTCCTTCCCCTCTGGCTGTCCCTTCTCCTGGAGCTCAGCTGTGGACAACCAGAAATAGGGTTTGTCTCTTACCAGGCCTCTTCCCTCATGCTCGGCTACTCTGCTTTCTTCCTGAATTTAACTGCAAGCTGTCAGGCATATGGCTCATCTCCCTGGGGCCTCATCTCCTTGAACCCCTCCTTTCTCTCAAATGGCAGAATCAAAATTGGCAAAGCTCTCTTTTCCTGTGTGTCTCCATTTTCTGTCAGACCTGGCAAGGGGTCAGAAACTCAACCCAAGTCACATTTCATTGAGGTAGTCCAATTGAGAAAGGTCTCATGCCCACAAGAGTGGACCAGCCCGCAGGCATAATCTTTCTCTTCTTGGGGTTCATAAAATAATGTCTAATTGGCACATTTCACCCTCTGTATCCCAAAAGGACTTGTTCCTTCTATATGCAAAATTTTTTATATCACAATATTTCAAAAGCCTTAAATCAGTTCCATAGATATGGTAAGTACAAAATCACATAAAAATCAGTTACAGGCATGTAGTTTGGCATGTAGCCAAAAGGTCCTTCTGGCTGTAGACCCGTGAAATTTAGAAACAAGTTATCTGCTTCCAACATACAAAGGGGGAACAGACATAGGACAAACATTTGTATTACCATAAGGGGACACTGAAAGAAATAGAGGTGTCTTGTGGTCCAGACAGTTCCAAGAAACTGCACAGAATACTCCATTAGATTTCACAGCCTGAGAGTCATCTACAGAATAATGTCTTCTCCCTGGGGCCTCACAGGGGCCCACCCTTTCCACTAGGCTCCACCCTCATCAAGCTTCTGGGTGGTGGCAACTCATCCTCGAAGAACATTGGGGTGATGGCCCCACTTTCCCCAATCTCTGTGCTACATACTCTACCAACTCCATAGCCTGAGGCAGCCAAACACTCCCTGAACAATGGGCCAGAAGATCCACCCTCTTCAATTGCTTTGCCCTCTCCATACACATGGGTGGGGTCCCTCTCTTAGCCCAAGGAGATGTCTTAAGTCCAGACCTCAGTTCCAGGGCTTTCCTCCTGTTTTGTCTAACAACTTTGCTTTTAGTTGCTTTTAGTCCAGGCTGAGAGTGATTTCATTCATACAGATCTCATAAAAAGCTTGTTGGTTTAGCATGCAGGATACAGGCATCTAAGCCATCAGACTGTCAGACTTTCCACAGTCTGGATAAACTGTATTTTCAATCCCGATTTACAAGGAGATGCCTGGCCAGTTCCAGGTCTACTTAAATCCTCACTTGGGACATTATCTCTGGGGGGTTTGTTTTCCAGAATTTCCCAAAACATCAATTTCTGATTTCTTTGTGTCTAACAATTCAGTTCTCAGCTTCTTTCTTTCCTCTTTTATTTTACTATAAACTGGAAGGAGAAGCCAGGCCACATTTCCCATGTTTAATTGGGAAATCTCCTCAGCTAAATGCCCAAGTTCAAATGTTTCAAATCTGCCCTCCATCTAACATCCAGAGTTGATTTTGCCAAGTTCTCTGCCATTTTAAAACAAGGATCACATTCTTTCCAGCCATCATTTCTGTCTAAGTCCTCATCAGAAATAACTTTAGGGTCCATATTCCTACCAACAGTCTCTTCAAAGCAATCTAGGCATTTTCTATTAAGCATTTCACAATTCTTCCCCCCAAAAATAGCCCCTACCCATTTATAAAATTGTTGCCACATTTTTGGCATGAACCCCACTCCTGGTAATAATTTCTGTTTTAGTTTGCCAAAGGGTGCTGATGCAAAGCACCAGAAATGTGTTGGCTTTTATAAAAGGTATTTATTTAAGGTAAAACTCACAGTTCCAAGGCCATGAAAAGTCTACCTCAAGGCACCATAAGAGGTGCTTTCTCACCAAGTCAGCTGCCACGTGTTGAAGCAAGATGGTGGACCATCTCTGCCTGGTCTCTCCTTCCCCTCTGGCTCTACCATCTCCTGGGCTCAGCTGTGGACAACCAGGTACAGGACTTGTCTCTTACCAGTCCTCTTCCCTCATGCTCGGCTACTCCGCTTTCTTCCTGAATTTAGCTGCAAGCTATCAGACATATGGCTCATCTCACCCTAGACCTCCAACTCTTTGAGCCTCTTCTTTCTCTCACATGACAGGATCAAAATTGCCAGAGCTCTCTTTTCTCGTGTGCTTCCATTTTCTATCAGATCCAGAAAGGGGGTAGAAACTCAACCCGAGTCACACTTCACTGAGGTAGTCCACTTGAGAAAGATCTCACCCCCACAGGAATGGACCAGCCCACAGACACAAGCTCTCTCTTCTTGGGATTCATAAAATAATTTCAGACAGCCATGACAAGGTTGGGAAATTGCTGGAGTAGCTCTCCTGGAATAAGTGGGTTGGGAAGATGAGAAGGCCTAATGGGGGTGAGATGTTAAATTCAAGAAGGTGGGATAGTGCATGAATTGTTATTGACAAGGTCTAGGGCATGACCATGGGAGTGGCCTTGAGTCATGGCAGAGGAGAGAGTGCTGGGGAGGACCAGGCTGAGGCATCGAGAGCTCATTGCTGGGGAGGTTATCTGCGTGGCTGCTGAAGTCACTGAATGGTGGCAGAGTAGGACTAGAGGAAGCCAGAGACTGTCCTCTCCTACTTGGTGGAGGCACGTGCCCTTGAAAGGAGATGACTGCACCCACGATCTCACCTTTCCTCTTCTCATGGACTGGAACACGGATGCAGTGGGGAGTCGTTTTCCACTGGTGATTAGGACACACCTGAAGGATGTCAGAGTGACAAGGCCGAAGGCATCAGGGCCCGTGGGTGACGGCATGACTCAGTGCCAGTTATCCACCTGGAACCACCTACCTACCTCTCGAAAGTTTTGTGAAAGAGAAATAAGTTCTACCTTGTTTGGGTTCTAAATATTGCATCATGTGCCCCATCTTTTGGTTTTTGAGCCTGTGCTAATTGCATGCATCAGAATATTTAGAAACCTAAAATATTACAGGCCAAGTATAGGATTTACTTTGAAAATATGTAAAAGACTGTATAACACAATTGAGTTTTTATTAATTCCTTATTATTGGGAAGCTAGATACAAAAGTGGTAATAAATCCATAGATATTGGAGTAAAAACAAAATCTTGCAAGCTGTCATATAATTTGTAGCAGTTTGATATGTTTATGAATTCCAAAAATAGATTTTGGATTATTCTTGTAATCTCGGCATGACTGAGTTATGATTAGGGCATTGAGTCCCCACCCCTTGGTAGGTGGGGACTCACAGACAAAATGCATGGCAAAGGACAGAGTTGAGGATTTCTGATGTTAGAGTTTTGATGTGGACTTTGATGTTGAAGACTTAAGCTGGAGCCCCAGGAAGTCAGCACGCAGAGGAAAGAGAAGCCAGTCCCAGGAAGAAGGGAACCATGAACCCAGAGAAAAGCAAGCCCCAGAACGTAGGAACCCAGGAAGTCGGAACCCTCATAGACGTCAGCAGCCATCTTGCTCCAGATAAACTTTGGTGAGGGAAGTAAATTATGCTTTATGGCCTGGTATCTGTAAGATCCTACCCCAAATAAATACCCTTTATAAAAACAAACCAGTTTCTGGTATTTTGCATCAGCGCCCCTTTGGCTGACTTATACAGAATTCTTTTCCGCTTTTGAGAGTCACATGGCAGGTGCCGTTTGTATAATGGAGTCTTCTGCTTCTATTTGGCAGCGTAGCATTTTGGCTACTAATTTTCTCTATTTTGGGGTTATCGTGCTCTCTTTGTCCCATTGCAAACAAATAGAGTGAATGAGTCATGAGGTAACATGGTTTTCCTTGTTAACCAAGGTTGAGCAGGTCGACCTTTCCATCGTTCTGCCAGTTGAATGAAGCAGAGGTCAAAATTTCCATTTCACTGGAGCAGTTTAGCAGTCTCTTTTTATTCAATTGCATGAGGAATTTTGATTTAGGACTGAAAAGCAATAAAGCAAAGTGACTCAGTTCTTAGTGGAATGACATTAGTCATATCCCTGTCTTATTGAAATGCTGGCAGGGATGAAACATTTTCCTTTGTTTAAAATACAACATTTTAGGCCATTCAGTAAGGCAAAAACCTCTTCCACAACGCCCATTTTAGAAATAAGTCCATTTGCTTGGTTACTTTGAGAAGTTTCATTGCTTTTGTCTTTCAGCTTCAGCGGCTCTTAGCAACAATGTTAATTATTTAGCTTTGCTAACCAGTTAATGCATTCTATGAGCAGCTTTTCTCCCTTCTCCCTCCTGTGCAGTTTTCTTTTTCCTAACCTGTTCTGCATAGGAGCTGGTACAAGTTGTCCTGAGAATGCGTGCATGCACATTTACTGGCAGTCAGCTGTGCTGTGGGCAGGGCCAGCCTGAAGCACTTCACCTGATTCTGTCCCTGCACCAGGCGGATGCAAACCCTGGCCTGGGTCGGAAGGAAGTGGCACGTCCACGCAATGGGTGAGAACAAATCGGCCCTTTCACAGCTTCGTCTGTTTGCAGGGGCCGCCCTCCCTGCGTGGAATTCTCTTCTTCCTCCTCTCCACCTCGATTTCTTTTCAACATCTTTTAAGGCTCAACAATATCGCTGCTTCCTTCGTCAATCCTCCCAGGGAGTGTGTCCGCAGGACTTTAGGAATATTGTTCTCACAAGACCATCATCTATAATTCCTTCCCTCCTTCCTTGCCCTCCCCTTCCTTACCTGTGACTTGAGCGTGAAGTGTTTCTAGAACAGCCTCCCCGCCTCAGCTCCTGCCTTCCTCGTGATGCTCAATGCACACAGGAGGGCAAGGATCGACGCAGGTGAGCCGGTGCCAGCGCCAGTGCCAGCACACTTCGGAAACCCAGGTGTCCCACTGACGGGTGGTTTGTGCATCGCAAGAGCTGAGAC
The DNA here is from genome assembly GCF_030445035.2 of Dasypus novemcinctus. NCBI lineage: Eukaryota > Metazoa > Chordata > Mammalia > Cingulata > Dasypodidae > Dasypus > Dasypus novemcinctus. Next base: position 4,572,497 of record NC_080701.1, on the reverse strand, counting down.
CGATGCTGTGGTTTGTCCTTCTCACCAGAAGAACCAGCAGCCACGGGGAAGGCGGACGTGTTTGGTGGCCGACTAGTTCCCTGCAGCGTCGAGGCTCAGCCCCTGAGGGCTCTTCGTGGGTAAAGGAGGGTCTTACCTTCTCTGCCACAAATGGCAGCCGGTGCTGGTAGAGGCTCCTGCCTCCAAAGTTAAGCAGCAGACAGGAGCAGAAGGTTTGAGAGCCAGACATGCACTTGGCCCAATCTTACAAAGTACTGCAGAAATCTTGAGTTCCATAGTCACTAGGAGTTTTGCGGGTTAAAAAAGAAAAAGAAAAAAGAGTCCAGGGTATTTGTGCAGTCCCTGAGAAAAATATTTGTTGTGATAATAAGTAGATACTAATTCCAGTTGGGCTTAGAGATCAGAAAGAAACACTGATCCTTTTCTAGAAATTTTTAATTTTTGACTTTCAGATTGCATTTATTTAAAAGTAACTATGTAGGCGTAGCTGTGCATATGCCGTGCTATTTAAGCAAAAGAACGTGGTCTATATAGGGAAAGCTTACTGTGTCTGATTCTTGACCTTTTGCCCATCTTTGAGCTCCCTGCCCTCCCTGGCTCTCTTCCCTGCCTGCAGAGGACACTGCTGGCTGCTGATGACATTTCCTGGTTGTGAGGTTTCCGCCAGGGAATACATCCTTGCATATGGTGGCATCTAGATAAATGCCAGTGTGAAAATGGCTTCCTTCCTTCTTTGCTCTAATTTCTGAACTTTTATTTCTGTGGCATTAGACTCTCCAGGCAGAATGCTTCCACTTGGCTCTCAGGGCTTGAGAGCCCTGCACACACTGCCTCACCTTTCCACCTCCCCCTCCAAGATGAGAGCAGCAAGTGAAACAAAGCATTCAAATATTTATATTTAAATATTTACATGAAGGAGTCTGAGTTATTGCTGTCCAATAGAAATACAATTCGAGGCACTGTGTAATTTTAAATTTTCTAGTAGCCATATTAAAAAAGTCAAACAAGCAATAGGTGGTAATGTTTTTTCTCCTTTATTTTTTTCAAGTGTTACATGAAAAAAATATAAGAGGTCCCCATATACCCCCCACCACCCTCCCCCCTCTCCTCCCACATCAACAACCTCTTTCATCATCATGGGACATTCATTGCATTTTGTGAATACATTTTGGAGCACTGCTGCACCACATGGACAGTGGTTTACACTGTAGTTTACAGTCTCCTCCAGTCCACCCAGTGGGCCATGGTAGGACATATGATGTCCAGCATCTGTCCCTGCAGTACCACCCAGGACAATTTTAAGTCCTGAAAATGCCCCCATGTCAAATCTCTTCTTCCCTCTCCCTACCCTCAGCAGCTACCGTGACCACTTTCTCCACATCAGTGCTACAATTTCTTCCATTACTACTCACAATATTTCCATAGTAGAATATCAGTAAGTCCACTCTAATCCACACTCTATTCCTCCAACCTGTGGACCCTGGGATGGTGATGTCCAGTCCCCCTCTATATCATGAGGGGGCTTAGATTCCACATGGATGATGGATGCAATTCTCCTGCTTGCAGTTGTAGGCACTCTTGGCTCCCTGGTGTGGTGGTTGACCTTCTTCATGTCCCTATTAGCTGGCTGGGGTAATTTTAATGATGTATTTTATTTAGCCCAATATAACCAAAGTGTTAACATTTCAATGCACAAAATCTAATGAGATGTTTCATATCCTTTTTTGTGTGTACTACATCTTTGAAGCCCAGTGTGTCTGCATTCACAACACATCCCAAGTTGGACCAGCTCATTTCCAGTGCTCAGCTGCCAAACCTGGCTGGTGGTTGCCATACTGGCCCCGCCATGCTTAGAATTCAGCAGGGACTGACCGCATCACGGAGCCTGCTTCTGACTGCCTGACTGCCCAGGGGCCCTCACATTCACTCTCTGTCTTTCAGGAATGCACAAGAAAGCACCTGGTGAAGCCTCCAACCTAACTGCCACGACCCTCCGATGTGAGCCGTGAGAAGGGCTGTGGACCGAGTCCAGCTTGGATAGCTAGCAAGAGCCTTTCGAACCTGAAAAACAAAACGTGACCCAAATAGTACGATGGAATGCCTTTACCCTCGAACGCTATGCCTCTTGGCAACATTTGTTTTCCAGTCATGATAGGGAATGACTGACACTTTGCTGTTATAGCTTCTTGTCAGCTCTAATGACTTTTATTTATAGCTAGTGACAATGCGCCTTACAGGAGGGGCTGGCCCGTGCAGTGGGCCTTGACGCGAGTGGGTTGCCAGGACAACTTCAGCACGTGCTTTTAATACTGACACGGTGCTTGCTTTGAATAAATGCCATGTGACTCCAGGAATACATAATGGAAAAAAGCTCTTGCAAGGCAACTGACGTAGTGTGATCGTCAATTAGTGTAATTGTTGTCCTTACCCTTGGAATGATTTAGTCACTTGCCTAAGTTAGCGTGTTGGCTTCCTACTGCTGCTCTGACAAATCCCACGAACTTAGTGCCTGACGCAGTATCCACTGATTACCTTACGGCTCTGAACGCCTGAAGTCTGAAGATGGATTTCCCTGGCTAAAAGCGAGGCCGAGTTCCCCGTGGAGAGCCTCTGCCTTTTCCGCTCCTGTTAACAGGAGCAGCTCGCCTTCCCCGTGGGTGAGCGCCCGTCCAGGCCAGGGTGAGCACCCTCCAGCCTCTGCCTCTGACCCCTGCCTTCCTCCAGCACGCGTCCTTGTGATTACACGGGGCCCACCCAGACAACTCAAGGTGGTCTCCTCGCCTCAAGGTCCTCGATCACACTTCCCCCAAGACCCCTTTGCCACGTGAGGTGACGTGTTCACAGGCCCCGGGGACTGGCATGAGCCATGGGTGGTGGTGGCGGCGGGGGGTGAAGTGGTAATTTTCTGCCTTCCACGTAAGGAGGGTGTGGTTTTAGAAGCTGCGTGTCCCAGAAGAACACGTTCAGTCCATTCCTGCGGGCCTAACACCACCGTATAAGTAGGAAATTCTGATGAGGTTACTTGAGTAAGGCGTGGCCCAGGGGGTCAACTGGACTTAAAATTCACTAGGAAAAATTGTGTGAGCCATCTTAATTATCAGAGAGAGAGCGAGAGAGCCCGGGCACACACGTGCACCGTGGGAGCAAGAAGCTGACACCAGCGGTGCCCAGGAGAGAAGCAGAGCCCGCAGGTGGCGCGCCGGGCCCTGCTGGGACTGCGGAGCTGGGCAGGTGGTCCTGGAGAGGGTGCACCGCCTGACACCGCCTTGGCTTGGGCGTTTGCTGGCCTCGCCTGTCAGCTGGTACGTTCCTGCTGGGGAAGCCGCCCCGTGTCCTGGCATTCGCTTTGTGCAGCCGTGGCCACGCCGTCGGGGCATGTGATCTCGTGGTTGCGTAGCGATGACAGCGCTGATGTCCGTTCTGCACCCTTGGTCTTAGCTCCGGCCGTGCTCGAGGGGCGCACACAGCTGGAGCCCCCCAGGCCGCAGCTGAGCCCTGCCTGTGCCGTCGGCTTGGCCTGTCTGGTTGCCGCGTTCTCATCCGCAGGGCAAGGGCTGAAGCAGGTTAAGTGGCCACGAAGGCACCTAGCGCGGTGGGCACCCCTGAGGCTCCTATTTCAATGTTCTTCCCCGACCCCAGAGGAGGGAGCGCACGGTCCTGCTCGCAGGTGCAGGTGTGGGGTGACAGCGCCCATCACTGGGGATGCAGGGGGGACGCCGCTGTGGCGAGGCAGGCGGGCTCGTGGCAGCGTGATGTGCTCGACAGACGCCGGGGCCAACGGGGTCTAAAAGTCCCTATGTAACATAATTCTATGTAACGTGAACATTAGATTTAAAATCAACAATAAAAAATATCTCATAAAAAATAATAAAAGTCACTAGGAAAATTTTGTGAACCGTCTCGAATATGTTGATGCCATAAAGGCATGGAATCGTGTCCTGACAGACGGGCAGTTAGGACTTTGAGCACCGGCGCCTTTTAGCTCACAGACGTGCTGTCGTTTCACTGCGGACAGACTGTTGGCTGCCACCCCCTCCTGCTCCGTCCGAGACCATTTTAAACGAGACCAGGACCGGGCAGGAGGGCTTTGATTCTGAATCACTGTAAAAACAACTTTCACGTGGTAAGCTGCATTGATTTTTTATTTGTGCTCTGAATTTTCATTTTATGGTTAAAAAAGGCAAATAACAAGGCAATTATATTTAGCAGATGAAAAGAGACATATGAACATCATAAATTTAGTGGTGATTCTCTCTGACCCATTATAATAATATTTTCAGTTTCAAAAGCCAAATTATTTCTCAAAGCAGCTTTTTACTTTGCTTACACAACCCGGTTAAGAAGAATTCAAATAGGTCCACGTGCATTCCCAAGAGATAGCAACATTTTAAACGATTTTTTGCGAGTTGGTTTTCAGTTAAGAGATAGAGTATATTATTGTTTTTTTCATTTTTAAGAGCCATTAAGACAAAATGGAATTTATCCTTCCATACAAATTTACCTTTTATTGGGCATTTTTGGGCATTTGCTAGGTTAATGGGTTTTTGAAACATCTGTAAGCAGAAGTTATTTCTTTTAAATTTAGTATTCAAGAAACTTTGCTGGCAAATGAGAAATGAAGTTCATTTATTTGGGGATCTGTATAAATACTGAATGTTAAGTGTTTGTTTTAGAAAGATAAAAAATGGCATTAATTCAATATTTAATATTTTTACACATTTTTAGATCTTACTTGTGACTTTCAAAATTAGAACAAAATTGACACATTACGTTCTCCTTTTAAAATATCTTTGTATATATAAAACCAATAGTATAGTATTTATTACACAGCATATATTATGAAGTATAGTACGTAAGGTATATATAATATTATATGTAGTATATATTACATGCTATTTTACACATGCATACACAATTCTACAGGACAAACTTTTTGCCAGAAGAATGCTGTTTTTCACTGAAATTTTGTATGAACTCTACAAGGTGAGATGCCCTTTTGGTGAATCTGGAGAAACGGTATTTACCCCTCTGTTTTCGCCCAAGCTTGCTTGGACGATGATGGCTAGCATTTGTAAAATCAGTCAGCTTTCTAAACCAACGTGGATCTTTAACAGGAACTTTATTTGCCTTGGACCAAGCCGGCTTTTGGTCCGCTCTTTCCTTCTGAGGAGGGACTTTCGCCTTGAGAGTGGCCTCGTCTGGTGGAGACGCCAGGAGCCAACGTGCGGCAGGAGTGAAGGCAGGAATTGCTCTTGGGGAGGACGCCCCTCGGGGAAACGTGGCACCCCAGGGACACTGTGCAGGGAGACCTGTGACCGCGGGGGCAGAGCCGGGGCCCGGCCAGCACTGCCTATGGGAGCCGGCGGGCGCCTGGAGCCAGGGCACCTGCCGCACCTGCTGCAGTTGGGAGCCTAGGGGGCAGTGCCCTCCGTCCCCTGGCCCTGCCCGGCCAGCACTGCCTATGGGAGCCGGCGGGCGCCTGGAGCCAGGGCACCTGCCGCACCTGCTGCAGTTGGGAGCCTAGGGGGCAGTGCCCTCCGCCCAGTGGCCCTGCCCGGCCAGCACTGCCTATGGGAGCCGGCGGGCGCCTGGAGCCAGGGCACCTGCCGCACCTGCTGCAGTTGGGAGCCTAGGGGGCAGTGCCCTCCGCCCAGTGGCCCTGCCCGGCCAGCACTGCCTATGGGAGCCGGCGGGCGCCTGGAGCCAGGGCACCTGCCGCACCTGCTGCAGTTGGGAGCCTAGGGGGCAGTGCCCTCCGCCCAGTGGCCCTGCCCAGCCAGCACTGCCCGTGGGAGCCGGTGGGCGCCTGGAGCCAGGGCACCTGCCACACCTGCTGCAGTCGGGAGCCTAGGGGGCAGTGCCCTCCGCCCAGTGGCCCTGCCCGGCCAGCACTGCCTATGGGAGCCGGCGGGCGCCTGGAGCCAGGGCACCTGCCGCACCTGCTGCAGTCGGGAGCCTAGGGGGCAGTGCCCTCCGCCCAGTGGCCCTGCCTGGCCTGCACTGCTCAGGCCTCCTGTGGCCCCTCCTGGACCTTTACCTGGGGCGAGGGCCAGGGCCCTGCTGAGGGTCCAGGCGGGACCGCGGTTGCCCCCGGGGCCGGCCTTCCCTGCCTGGCTCCCATCGCGGCCCCCAGCCGACTGTTTCTATTACCTCGCTGAGACCCCGAGCCTCTGCTGGCTGCGTTACAGAACATGGGTCCTTCTCTTTGCAAGGGATGAGGGAGAGAAGCCAAAGTAGAGTGGGTTCAAGGTTATGGATAAACGAGGGGCTTGCTTCTATGACAATGGTGCTGTTTGCTTGAAGTACTGAAGTTCCTTCATTCATTGAGTGCAGTTCTATTCTTTGGCACTGGCTATTTACCAGGCATGTGTTTTGGACTCTTCTATCAACAGACAAAGAGACCCTACCCCAGGGGCCCTGCTGGGGTGGGGAAGGGTGGCACCCAGAAATGTCTAACAAGGTTGCCAGCTCTCTCAGGTTCTATGTAAAGCACCGGGGAGACACTGAGGCTAGCAAGGAATTCTTCCAGTGCCACTGACAACAACAGAAGCGGACAAAAACAAGAACACACAGCAAATGGACACAGAGAACAGACCACTCGGCGGGGGGGGGGGGGGGGGGGGGGGAAGGGGAGAGAAATAAATAAAAATAAATCTTTAAAAATAAACATAAAAAAACCCTAAGAGGTTCCCACATACCCCGCTCCCCACCTGGAAAGTTGTCAGGGAAGACGTTTGCTCCGAACGTGGGAAATTGGGCAGGGGCTGGCTCGTGGGGTGGGGGAGGGCTCTTGGGAAGAAAGAAGGGGTTCCGGGGTGCCTGCCTTCTGAGAAACAGCCGTGGCTGGCTCGGGTGGAACGCAGCGTGTAGACGGAGGCCCGTTTGGATTTGGGGGTGGCCGTGGAGGCCTCAGGGTTTATCCTGCATGAACCAGTGGTGGTGACAGTGACACGATGAGGTCACAGAAGCTGGTGGAGAAGATGGCTGTGACGAGAGATGCTGCCAAGTGAGAAGAGAGGTGAGAACGAAGCACACGCTGAGGTTTCCTGCGTGAGACTTGACTGTGACCTTGGCAGGAGCCCCGTGGAGACGGGAAGGCAGAGGAACCTCCTGGCTCAGGAGTGAGTCGGCGGGGAGCGTGCACGGTCCCTGAGGTATAGACCGTGTGTGCGAGGCGCGCAGCTGTGTGTCGGGAGCCACGTCTGGAGTGAGCTGTCCCCATCCTGGCACCGCTGCCTGCGGGCCCTGTGCCTCTGCTGGGCCGCCCTGGGCGCTGTAGGTGCTGGCAGGCCCCGCCTCTACCGCGAGATGCCACGTGGTCCCCCCAGCTCCCACCTGCTGTGACAGTTTCAACAGCCCCAGATATTGCAGATGTTCCATTGAAGGAAGAGCTCCCCTGCTGGGAACCCTGGCCCAGGTGCCATTCAGGGGCAAGGAAGGAGTTTTTTCCTCTTTTAGTTTGGAGAGATGTGGTTGTTCTTTTTTTTTTTTTCCCCAGATTTTTATTTATCTATCTTATTTATTTCTCTCTCCCCTGCCTCCAAGTTGTCTGCTCTCTTTGTTCATTTGCTGTGTGTTCTTCTGCGTCTGCTTGTATTCTTGTCAGCAGCACCAGGAATGTTTCTTTTTGTTTGCGTCATCTTGCTGCGTCAGCTCTGCATGTATGTGGCACCACTCGTGGGCAGGCTGTGCTGGGCAACTCTCCTTGAGGGGTGCACCCCTTGTGTGTGGGGCTCCCCTATGTGGGGGATACTCCTGTGTGTCACCACACTCCTTGCGCACATCAGCACTGTGCGTGGGCCAGCTCACCGCATGGGCCAGGAGGCCTGGGGTTTGAAGCCTGGACCTCCCATGTGGCAGGCGTATGCTCTATCCATTGAGCCATATCCGCTTCCCACATGATTGTTCTTCAGAACCAAGGAGGAAAGGCGGGATAGGATGTAGACAAAGAGGTGGAATGGGTGGAGAGTAGGGTGGGTGGTGACGGCGTCCAGTGGTCCCATGACAGGTTGCTCCGTGGTCTGGTGGCTCTGTTAAGCACCAGCCTGTGCCCAGGCGAAGGTGGAGATGACCTGCTGAGCTTGGTTCTTGAGGCTTGCCCCAGCCCCTGCCAAGTCCCCGTGGTTGCTGCCATGGCCACCTGGCCATGCCGCTTTCTGCCCTTACCTGCTGGCACTGCCCCAAGCAGCAGGGTGCCGTCGTCCCAGGGCTGGGAGTCAGGGCAAGGCAGTGGGAAGAAACAGAATGGGGGACGTGCTGGTTCCAAGCAAGAAGGCTGCAAGGGGCTGGCCTCCGGCAGCTCTCTGGCTCTGGTTTGGACACAGTAAGAGGTCCACTGCATATCCCCATTGTCCCCCACGTCCTGGTGCTGCTGGAGGACGCGCTGCAACGACAGCCTGAACGTGCTCGAAGGGGCAGAAGCCAGGAGGCTCTGCTCTTCAATCCGACCACAGAGGGGCGGTTAGAATCAGGGTGGAAGATTTGCTCTGAAGACGTCTTGTGTGTATTTTCATCTGTACTTGAACGGAACTCAGATGAAGGATTTAAATGTGCCCTTGAGAAGGGATGGGACAGGGAGGATGGATTTGCCCCTGCCCAATCCTTAGTCCTCTTCCTGTGCCAAGTAGGCTGATGTTTTTATTTGGAAACTAATCATCTATAATTCCTGTAGCATTTCATTTTGGCTGAGCCAGGTGGATTTTCTTCTCATCACTTCTTTAAGCACGAGGTTTTAAAGTACCTTCTTCTCTATAAGTTACCTAAAAATAAGTTGTTGTCCATTTAGATTTTATAACATACAGAAATGTTCAAGGGGGGCTTGTTAAAAGGTGTTTTCAGCTAGAGGGAATATAATTTGTTCTCCTTAGATTTTACCCCTTAAATGATGGCTGGTAAATACAGCAGCTGCCTTTCCTATGAAGAATTCGTGTGGCGTGCAGGCGGGATGACACTGCCGTTTTACGGGTTAAGAAGAGCATTAAATAACTCGCATCTGGTAAATACCGATTTCACAAATAGTGCTTATCCACGTTTCTGCTTGGCAGGGGCTGGACATGCTAAGTTTCTATGCCACGAAATGAAAACAGATGAGCAAAGAAGGGGCCCTGAGCTGCAGACCTGATGTGTGCCGGCTGCGGTGTGAGAACGTGGCACCAGTGTGGCGAGATGGGATCCTCTTTAGCAGGAATTGGTGGCCAGGGCATGGAGGGTGGCCGCAGAGGAAAATGACCCTAAATAGCTGAGCAAATAGCAAGAACAGAGGGAAACCATTTCAGGTAATAAAACTCTAAGGACCCCAAATTAAAAGTCATATAAAATGTCTACTGAGAGCGCCACAGTAGGAGACCAATAAAAAGGTGGGGTTTTTTTTTGGGGGGGGGGGGTGGAGAGGAGGGGATACAATTTTGTTTAAGCAGCAGGAAGACCATTCATGATTTTCCCATTCCTCCCTCCTTTTTGAAGCACCACTCTCCCAAAGTGGTAGAAAATCAAGACTCCAGTAGCTTTCCATGCTGATGGACGTCCCAAACTAAATTTAAAATAACTTTTAATTCTTTTATTCAGGTCTAATTTCTAAGACCTATTTCCAAGTTCTTTGACTAAATCCTTCACTTCATTAATATTTACCAACTTTCTGCATGTATGTATCTAATTTTGTATTTTTCATGTATTTTTCCTGAAAAAACAAGTCAAATATTTTCTTAAATAAAATATGCCATTTTAACTCTTTTCACATACGCAATTTGGTGGTATTAATGACATTACATTAATTAATTATATTCACAATATAGTGTTACCATCCTCTACACACATCCCCAAATTTGCCCCGACACCTAATAGCATCTCTAATCATTAGGAAACAACACCCTGTTCCCCTCTCCTGGTAACTTCTAAGCAAACTTTCTCCCTCTTTGAATTTCCTTACTCTAGATATTTCATGTAAGTGAGGTCCTACAATGTTCTTCCTTGTGTGCCTTGGTTATTTACTCAACAGAAAGTTTCTAGGGGTCACAGTGTGGCAGCACACATCAGAATGCCACTCCTTTCCACAGCTGAATATTATTGCCCTGTACGTACATTCCACTTGCTGTTTACCCACTCATCTGTGGATGGACACTTGAGATGTAGCCTCATATCGGCTATTGTGAACAGTGTTAATATGAACATAGTTTTACGAGTCTTTGTGAATCTGCTTCTCATTCTGTTGGGTGTATACTTAGGAGTTTAATTGCAGGGTCATATGATAATTCCATGTTTAACGTCTGTATTTTCATATATTCTTTGCAATTTACTTCTGGTCTTAATTTCCCTCAACTGTCACATAAAACATAAAAAATGCAATTTCTCTCTTCTTTTCGTAAAGATTTATTTTTTAAATTTATTTCTCTCACCTTCCCTGCTCGCCACCCTCCCCCCCGCCCCAGGTGTTTACTCTCTGTGTCCATTCGCTGTGTGTTCTTCTGTGTCCACTTGGATTCTTGTCAGCAGCACCAGGAATCTGTATCTTTTTGTTGTGTCATCTTGCTGCGTAGGTCTCCGTGTGTGTGGCGTCACTCCTGGGCAGGCTGCGTGTTTTTCATGTGGGGCGGCTCTCCTTATGGGGCACACTCGTTGCACGTGGGCCTCCCCTATTTGGAGGTGCGCGCATCAGCACTGCGTGTGGGCCAGCTTACCACACGGGTCAGGAGGCCCTGGGTTTGAACCCTGGACCTCGCATGTGGTAGGCAGATGCTCTATCAGTTGAGCCAAATCTGCTTCCCTTTCTATAGTTTTTATAGCCTGGGTAAGTTAAGCCCTTCATTTCACAAACATAGTTTTTGTCTCCAATTAGTCTGAAAGTTTCCTGAGCATAGAACTATGTCTCAAACATCTTTACTATTCTCTGTAATGCATAGAAAGTGCTGTCTGAGTTGGAGTGGCTGAATATTAATTATCAAACTGAATAAAATTGAAGGTAACTTTCCCAGATCATAAAGCAAAACAGTATTTTAAAATTAAACCACATAGTTAATGTCTACCAAATTGCCTTCTTGCACCATTCAATTCCCCATTTCACTCAACAAATTTATTGAACAATGTTAGGCGCTGGGCATCAAAAACAGGCTTACCAGAATTTTCACTGTAAAGGGTGTGAAAGAAACATGGTATGTGCGGCATTGCAATTATAAGCCTCAAAATTTTGAATGTGTCTTGGGTTAAACAAAAAGAAATTCCATATCATGCAATGATTTTGATGGAAGACTTGAAAGAAAATATATCTCTTGACCATGACCATAATTACTTTGAGAATTGTATTTCTCAGCAAGATAAAAGAAGGCTGAAGGGTCCGCATATTCTGGTGCTCTAAGACGATGCGCTGTTGAAGAGGAACCAAGAAGAACTCACTTAAGTTTAAAGCTATTTATGTTCTAGTTCTTCTTCTCTTGATTACAGTTCTTTGTGTTTACTCTCATTTATTAATTAAAAGAAAAAATAAGAGTAGGTTTTTTTGTTTTTAGCTTATTTTTTGGTTTAACCTCCTAGGAATTTACTTCTAACCATGAAGCTTAGCTGCATATTTTTCCACAATAAACATCAAGTTTTGTGAAGTTGTTTTTCACAGAAAACTGTAATTATTCATTTGGGCTATCGAATTTTTTTTTTTATAAGGAATTAAATTCCCTCATGCTGGAAGTCTCCTCATCAGCCTTGTAATAATTTGCACACGCTCTGTAAACAAACTCACATTGTGCTCATTAAGTCACCCCAATCGGTTTTCTTAAGAAAATTTTTGTCCTATTTCCTCCCTGCAGAACTACTTGAAATGGATTCAAACACAATATAAATCTTTTTAAAGTCTATAAAAATGGGGCCCTTAGACAAATTTTGTGATTTGAAACTTATAAGATAATTAAAGGGATCAAGAGCCATCTACTTTTATTTTACTGTGATTTCATTAATCACAGTATTTTCATTTCGAAGTCTTCAAAGTGATTTGAAAGCCATTATCTCATTTGAGTAACCGTGTTGTGAGGTAAGTATGACTATCTCAGTTTTATAGATGTGGAAACTGAGGTTAGGAATTTGCCAAAGTTTGTTCAGTTGTAAGTTAGGAAGTCTTCCCTTCAGAACCTAAAAGTCTGAAACTCCTCCAGACGGTTCAGTCAGAGCTGCCCACTGGCACCCACGAGCCTGCCCATTGCACACACACACACACACACACACACACACACACCCCACTTCCTGTCAGAGCTGCCCGCTGGCACCCACGAGCCTGCCCATTGCACACACACACACACACACACACACACACACACACACACCACTTCCTGTCAGAGCTGCCCACTGGCACCAGCGAGCCTGCCCATTGCCTACACACACACACACACACACACACACACACACACACACCACTTCCTGTCAGAGCTGCCCACTGGCACCCACGAGCCTGCCCATTGCACACACACACACACACACACACACACACACACCACTTCCTGTCAGAGCTGCCCACTGGCACCCACGAGCCTGCCCATTGCACACACACACACACACACACACACACACACACACCACTTCCTGTCAGAGCTGCCCACTGGCACCCACGAGCCTGCCCATTGCCTACACACACACACACACACACACACACACACCACTTCCTGTCAGAGCTGCCCACTGGCACCCACGAGCCTGCCCATTGCCTACACACACACACACACACACACACACACACACCACTTCCTGTCAGAGCTGCCCACTGGCACCAGCGAGCCTGCCCATTGCCTACACACACACACACACACACACACACACACCACTTCCTGTCAGAGCTGCCCACTGGCACCCACGAGCCTGCCCATTGCCTACACACACACACACACACACACACACACACACACCACTTCCTGTCAGAGCTGCCCACTGGCACCAGCGAGCCTGCCCATTGCCTACACATACATACACACAAACACACACACACACACACCACTTCCTGTCAGAGCTGCCCACTGGCACCAGCGAGCCTGCCCATTGCCTACACACACACACACACACACACACATACACACACCCCACTTCCTGTCAGAGCTGCCCACTGGCACCAGCGAGCCTGCCCATTGTGCACACACACACACACACACACACACACCCCACTTCCTGTCGGGCTCTCCCCTTGGTCTCTCTCTTCAGCCACTTGCCCTCGCCCCTCCGCAGGCTACCGAGCAACATGGAAGGACAGCACATGGGAGCACCATCGGTCCCCGTTTTCTGACCCGCATTCCCTCAGCAAACTCTTCTTGAGCGTCCCTGCTTCGGGTCAATTTCCGGGTGTTACAGGGAGCACAGTTCACGGGAGAGACCAACCTCTCACAGCTCTGCAGAAGTATAGTTTGATTCTTATTTCTCTGCCCAATAAGTGATTTGATTTTTTGGTTGTCTTCTATTTTAAATCCCGCAAATCATTTCTGAAGTAAATATAATCAGAGTAAAGCTAAAAATGGAGGTCATGACTATGCACTGATTTATTTCTCTTGCAAACTCACGCTCTTGCCAGGGACTATCGGTCTCTGTCTTGCCTCTGGTTTTTGGGGGACGCAGGTTTGGCCACGCTTTTCGACCTTCCTGGCAGCATCCTGCTCCTCACTCACGGAACTGGCTCCTGGGAAGGCCAGCCCAGGACTCCGCTTCACGAGGAATCTGGGTCGCTGCTCCCCAGCTCAGGGCAGCCGTGGGGCAGGGGCGGGCTGAGGGCTGGGGCTGGGGTCTCGGGCGCCGTCGGTGCTGAGAGGCCGAGGCGGGGCCTTCTCCCTCGGGTGCAGGTGGGAGGCTTCCTGCTCGGCGGTCACCGCAGGCGACCGCTTCTGGGGCCCGTGGTTTCCTTCCATCCTCTGGTGTTCCCCTCTGCTCATCTTGGAGCCCTTCCGTCCCTGCCACCAGGGCCTTTCCACTAGACGCCCCTCTCCTCGAGCCCCGCTTCTGGATGTGTGCAAATAAAGAGCGCTACATGCATGCTTGGCTCGGCCCTAGGAGCCTCGGGCCCCCAGTGCAGATGCAGGAATCATGAGGCTCTGTGGAGGGAGGGGTCGGTCCTCCATCAGCACGAACGCCCAGAATCGATTCCAGTGCGTGATGCGTGCTCCAAAACTGTCCATGGCAGGAAAAGGGAAAGAGCGCAGGGGAGGGCAGGGCAGGGGAGGGCAGAGCCAAAAATGCAAAGTTAAAACGATCACTGAAGAACCACCTCTCTTTTTCTTTAGCTATGCTATCTCTCAAAGAAGAGAGAAGGGAAGCAGATGTGGCTCACCTGATAGAGCGTCCGCCTACCACATGGGAGGTCCAGGGTTCAAACCCCGGACCTCCTTGACTCGGGTGGAACTGGCCCATGCGCAGTGCTGATGTGCGCAAGGAGTGCTGTGCCACGCAGGGGTGTCCCCCGTGTAGGGGAGCCCCATGCACAAGGAGCGGGCCCTGTAAGGAGAGCCGCCCAGCACAACAGAGAGTGCAGCCTGCCCAGGAATGGCGCCGCACACACAAGAGCTGACACAACAAGATGACACAGCAAAAAGAAACACAGATTCCCGTGCCGCTGGTAAGGATAGAAGCAGTCACAGAAGAACACACAGCGAATGGACACAGAGAGCAGACAATGCAGGGGGGAGGGTAAGGGGAGAGAAATAAATCCTTAAAAAAAAAGAACCTGAGGCACAGAGATGATTCATAACTACCCCGAGGTCACATGGCGTATCAGGTTTGAAGCAAAGCAGCTTAGTCTGCCCTTTGTATCCAGAAAGCTGTTAGTGACATTTCTCCAAGAAGAAAATGGGGAGGGAAACTCTTCTTCCTCCGTAAGACAATAGGAAAACCCCTCAGGAGGACCCCCCCAGGGTGCAGTCTAGTTTTGATGGCGCTATTGTAAAGAAAGATCTGGGGCTACTACATATAATAAAATGTCACAGGTGTGTTGGAATTGGGCAGGTGGCGGATGTGAGGTATCACCCTTCAGTGATGGACTCTGTCCTTTCTTTGGGCCACATCACTAGGTGTTCTGGAACGCTTCAGTCAGCTAAACATTTACGGAGTGCCAACTGTATGCAATGCATGTGACTTACAGAAGCTGCAGGGCATTCAAGGGCAAGTAAAGAGGTTCCAGGCTCTGGGTAGCTCACCTTCACCTGCCTCAGGAGCAGGGCCCGTATCTTACCTTCTTCTCAATTCGTCTCCTCAGCCCAAACCTGGCAGGAGAAGCGGGTTGATAGCTAGAAGTGCGGGCAGTGCATCCAGCACCTCTTGTGCCTTGCCTCTAACCCAGGGGCTCTTAACCTCCTTTGTTCCATGGACCCCTTTGCCAGTCAGGTGAAAACCATGGACCCCTTCTCAGAATGTAGCGGCAGAGAGCTTTACGACACTCAATATCAGCATGTCTTTAAATTAAGTTCCGGGATTATTCAAAATTATGTTTTACAACTTTCCCATAATTCCAATACCTGATAACCTAACACGGTATAGCATCTGTTCAAATGGTCATTTCTGGCAAACACTTCGAAATTTGAGTTTTCCCACGGTGTCACAAAACCATCTTCACTATTCTTACCAAACTTTTTGCAGGCAGCTATCCACTGTACTAAGAACATGCTTTATCAAAATAAAAATCATACTAAGTCCACACTATACTGTGTATTATTTAATACATATATCACACCTGCACCAACACGTCCCCACAAGAATAACGTATTTTTGACTTTTCAATTCAAGCTTATGGACCCCCTGAAATCTTTCCACAGACCTCTTGGGGGTCCGGGGACCCCTGGTTAAGAACCCCTGCTCTAACCCTTTTTCGCTCAACATTTACAGGCATAACCTGCCAGCACCTCACCTCAGCTGCCGCTTGGCGCGCTCTTCCTCCGTTCCCTGGGGCTCCTCGGATGCTAGGTGTGGAACACTTGTGGGAAGCTTCCCACACACACCTGAAATGCAAGAGCAGCATTTCCTGGGCAGTGGTTCTCAATCCTGACCGAACACTGGCATCACCTGGAGATGATTAAAAATACAGGTTCTTGGGTCATCACCACAGAGGGTCTGATTTAATTGGGTTGCTTTGCAGCCTGAAAATCAGGATTATAAACACTCCCCAGGTGATTCTGATGTGCATTCAGGTGCGAATCATGCATAGTTAGGGCCACCCTTGACTGACGGTGGAAGGAGTGGGAGGGTAAGTGCATCTCGTAGGTGGAACCTTCTCAGGCACGTTCTACACCACTCCTCAGAGCCTCTGAGCAGGGTGGAGCTTCAGTTACCCACAGAGCTGCTCACTCAGGTAATGGACCCTTGAACTGATTCTCCTTCATCCCCCATTTCACTCTTCCAAGACCCCCATTCCTAGTTCCAGTGATTAATTACAAATTAAATACCTGGGCACAGGTCCTTCTCTAGACCCGCTTTTGAGGAGGAACCCAGGCAGGAAGAAAGCTCAAAGATAACACCTGTAAGGGGATTTATTTCCAGGTATCTCAGAGGAGGTGTGAAGGAACTAGATGTTTCACCTTTTAAGTAGATGCAAAAGAGCTCTTCTTCCTTTATAGCCTGACTTATTTTCCAGCCTATGCTTAAGCATCCCAACGTAGATGCTCCAACACAATTTGTTAATAATGTAATAACCTCTATTTTTTCTTAAATTGCATTTTTGAGTACTATTCCTTTTAGGTAAACCCTAATCTAAATATTTCTTCAATTGATGGAGACCTTGCAGCCTGCTTGGAGGTTGTAATTGGGATGGAAAATACATTGATATCAATTTTCACCTTTAAGGTACCATCTCACACATCTTCTTCCACACTCCTTCATCTTCATCCCTACCTCCCTGCCACCTGCTTTTCAGCCGTGCTCTTATTCAGCCAGTGAATTAGTGAATGGGTCTCTGGTCTCCTGTGTGGAAGGAGAGCAGGGAACTTCCATGCTGCCTCATTAGAATAACGTGGAAAGATCCCTTCATCTGCCCACCTGGTGACGTCACGGTCCCTTCTCTTCACTCAGCTCAGGAGAAGATTTGTGCAGAATTCTGAACTAGGTAGAATTCTGAGCATGTCTTAAGTGTTTTTTAAAAATAAATAAACTCTATTGAGACATAATTTACATACATTAAAATATACCCATTTTAAATATATAGGCAAAAGAGTTTTGAAAAACTTATGCAGATTGATAACTACCACTATAATCATGGTACAGAGCATTTCCTTTCTCCATAAAACTTCCTTCATGGGCCTTGGGAGTGAATACCCTTAGTGATGTACATTTGCTCTAGCTCACAAAGGACACACTTGCATCTGTACCATCAACCACAATTCTCATCCACCTCTTGGTTTACCATGCTATTCATTTCCTAGATTATTCTCAAGCATTCTGTCAATTGGCATTTACATCTCTAGACTACCATTTTCAGCCACATCCCCATTTATAAAATAGCTGTTACTCACTGTTTATTACTGTCCACTCTATACATTTCCACACTTTTACAGTAAAGCTAATTAAAACTTCTACATTCATTAAACATCAGTAGTCTGTCTCAGTCTTCCTCTTATCTCCTTTAAGAATCCACCACCTACCACCAGGTCTTGAAGATGTTTTCCTACAATTTCTTCTCGAAGTTTTATGGTTCTTTTATTTTCAGGCTTTTGATCCATCTTGAGTTAATTTTTGGATAAGGTGTGAGATAGGGGTCCTCTTTCCCTCTTTCGGCTATGGATGTCCTATTCTTTCAGCACCATTTTTTGAATGGACTGTTCTGCCCGAGCTGTGTAGGTTTGACAGTCTAGTCAAAACTCACTTGACCATGCCTGTGAGGGTCTGTTTCTGAGCCATCAATTTGGTTCCATTGGTCTATGTGTCTGTCTTTATGCCAGTACCATGCTGTTTTTACCACTATAGCTAGGGAATATGATTTAAAGTCCAGAGATGAGGGTTCGCTTTTCCTTTTTATGATGTTTCTGGCTATTCAGGACCCTTTACCCTTCCTAATAAATTTGATGATTGTGTTTTCAATTCAATTTTTTTTTAATACTGGTGGAATTTTTATTGAGATTGCATCGAATCTGTATATCAATTTGAGTAGAAGTGACATCTTAATGATATTTAGTCTTCCAATCCATGAGCGTGGAATGTTCTTCCAGCTACTTAGGCTTTTTTGATTTCTTTTAACATTGAGTTGCAGTTTTCTGAATACAAGTGCTTTACATCTTTGGTTAAGTTTATTCCTGACTATTTGAGTTTTATCTGACATATTTTATTTTCACCACTCTTTTGACAATTTTAGTTACTTTTATTGATATACTTTTCATTTCTAGACTCTCTTCTAGGCTTCTCTCTCATGCACATCCTTTAGTATTTCCTGAAAATCTGGTTTCTTGCCCAGAAATTCTCTCAGTTTCTGTTTATTTGTGAAAATTCTAATCTTGCCTTCATTTTTGAAAGACAGTCTTGCTGGAAATAAGATTCTTGGCTGGAAGTTTTTCTCTTGTACTATCTTAAATATAACAGACCACTGTCTTCTTGTCTCCTTGGTTTCTGGTGAGAAATCAGCACTTAATCTTATTGGGTATCCCTCATATGTTATGCTTTGCTTTTCTCTTGCTGTTCTCAGAATTCTCTCTTTGTCTTTGGCATTTGGCATTCTGATGAGTATGTGTCTTGGAGTTGGTCTACTCAGATTTTTTGGGATGGGAGTACGTTGTGCTTCTTGAACATGGATATCCATGTCCTTCAATAGGGTTGGGAAATTTTCTAACATTATTTCTTTAAATATTCCTTCTGCCCCTTTTCTTTTCTCTTCTCCTTCTGGGACACCCATGACACGTATGCTTGCACATCTCTGGCTGTCGTTTATTTCCCTGAGAACTTGTTCAATCTTTTTTCATTCTTTTCTTCATCTGTTCTTTTGTATGTTCACTTTCAGAGGCCATTTCTTCAAGTTCACCAATCCTTTCTTCTGCCTCCTCAAATCTGCCATTATATGATTCCAATGTTTTTAAAATTCCATTTATTGTACTTTTTATTCCCATAAAATTTGCTATTTTTATATGTATGCTTTCAAGTTCTTCTTTGTGCTCATCCAGTGTCTTCTTAATGTCCTTAATCTCTTTAGCCATCTTATTGAATTTATTAAGGGGATTTGTTTGAACATCTATGATTAGATGTCTCAACTCCTTTATGTCATCTGGAGGCTTATCTTTTTCCTTTATTTTATTTTTTAAAAAGATTTATTTATTTATTTCTCTTCCCTTCTCCCCCCTGCCCCAGTTGTCTGTTCTCTGTGTCTATTTGCTGCGTCTTCTTTGTCCGCTTCTGTTGTTGTCAGCGGCACGGGAATCTGTGTTTCTTTTTGTTGTGTCATCTTGTTGTGTCAGCTCTCCATGTGGGCGGTGCCATTCTTGGGCAGGCTGCAATTTCTTTTGTGCTGGGCAGCTCTCCTTACAGGGTGCACTCCTTGTGTGGGGCTCCCCTACATGGGGGACAATCCTGAGTGGCACGGCACTCCTTGCATGCATCAGCACTGCGCATGGGCCAGCTCCACATGGGTCAAGGAGGCCCGGGGTTTGAACCGCGGACCTCCCATGTGGTAGATGGATGCCCTAACCACTGGGCCAAGTCCACTTCCCTCTTTTTCCTTTAATTGGGCCATATCTTCCTGTTTCTTGGTGTGGATTGTAATTTTTTGTTGGTGTCTTGGCATCTGGATTACTAGGGTATTTATTCTGGGTGCAGTTTTTCTCTTTAGTTTAGGGCTTCCTGCCCTTTCTCCCTTGATGGTTGTGCAGTAGGAGCCAAGGATGTAATTGGCGCTATAAACTGGAGGCTCAAGCTGCCCTCATTGCCCCGGGGGTGGATGAGCTTCTCCCAGCTTTCTCCTTTCCCAGAGGAAGGGACAGAGTCACAGCTGTGTGGAATAATCCAAGTTCTACAGGCCTAGACTATGGTTGCCCAGAGAGACCGATGAAGCTTCACGCCGCTTTCTCCACTGCCTGGGGCGGGGATGGAGCTGCAGAGGTGGGCAGCAATCTATGTAGTGCAGGTTCAAGATGACTGCAGTTGCCCTAGTAGACTTCCAATTATTCAGACTGTGCCAGCTAAAGTTCTATTATTAGGTATATACTTATTTAAGATTGTTATTTCTTCTTTATGAATGGACTCTTTGTCATTATGAAATATCAGCTTTTATCTGATAATATTTCTTGTCCTGTTTACTTTTTCTGATATTAATAATGCCATTCCAATTATTTATTAGTGTTTATAATGTATTTATTTTTAAAATATCCTTTGGCTTAAAAAATTTTTTTTTTTACTTTGCTTATTTGAGGAGCAGGGGATGTATCATGGACTCCTCTAAGCAATTTTTTTCCTTAAGATTTATTTATTTATCCCCCCCCCAGTTGTCTGCTCTCTGTGTGTTCTCCTGTGTCTGCTTGTATTCTTGTCAGTGGCACAGGGAAGCTGTGTCTGTTTTTGTTGCATCACTTGCTGTGTCAGCTCTCTGTGTGTGCGGCACTACTCCTGGGCAGGCTGCACTTTTTTTGCATGGGGCAGCTCTCCTTACAGGGCACACTCCTTGCACATGGGGCTCCCCTACGCAGGGGACTCTCCTGCGTGGCATGGCACTCCTTGTGTGCATCAGCACTGAGCATGGGCCAGCTCCACATGGGTCAAGGAAGCCCTGGGAATTGAACCCTGGACCTCCCATGTGGTAGGCGGGTGCTCTTATCAATTGAGCCAAATCCGCTTCCCTTCTTTTGCTTTTATCCTATCTCTTTCTTTATACTTAGCCTGAGTTTCTTGTAGACAGCATATCAAAAGCTCTTTAGATTTTTATCCATCCAGTAATCTTTGCCCTTTAATTGGAATATTTAGCCCATTTACATTTAAAATAATTTTCACATAGCTTTAAGTCTACTTTCTTGCTATTCATTTTCTCATTTCTCACCCATTCTTTTGTTCTTTTTTACTTGTTTCCTCTATTCCTGTCTTCTTTTGGATTAATTGAGCTTTTAATATTCTATTTTATCACAAATATTGACTTATTTGTTGTAGCTTATATTCTTTTTTAGTGCTTGCTCAAGGACTTACAATAGTCCTCTTTAACTTAAGACAATTTATCCTCAAATAATATTATACATCTTCACAAATAATGTCACAACTTTATGACAGTATAACAGCAAGTCCTCACTTTTCATGGTTCTGAAATACATGTTTTCCAGTATCACAGTTAGATTGAATAAAACCAATTTCCTGACAAGATGGTCAAAATTTCAATTACCATGTATGTTAACTGTGAATTACATAAAGTAAAACCTTCACTGCTAGCTCTTCTGTACACAAATCACTATGTAATTAAAAGAAGAGCATCATGATCAGTGAGCAATGTCAGTTCTTTCCAAGTCTGTAGGTAATTAGTTACTATGCATCAATTATTCAGTTCAATACACAGTAGAGCATGCAGTTGTGTTGATTCTTTGTCTCCCAGTGATAAACCCACATAATTTAACCACATAATTTAACCCACATAATTTAAAGTAGTGCTTTAGACACTACTATTTTTGGATAATGATCAGATACTTTCTCTGTATTATAAGTAACACAAGAAGGCAAACACTATTCAAATTACTCTTAATGAACTTTTTTTTTTTACAAAGAAATAAGTTTAATTCTTAATATTTCTACTATTTAGAGTGTGCTAAACACAGACTAGTTTTACTATTTTGTTTTAAATGTTTTGACAGCATTTTTAAAGGTCACAGAACAATTGTATTTTTCCCCAGTGATTTTTAGATCACTTTGCCCAGTGTCAGCCTGCATTGCCATTTAACAGTTACACATGACTGCAGTGAGGACTTCTTGTACTTCCATCCTCTCTCCTCTTATTTGTGCTGTTATCCTCTGCTAGTCTGCATCTACATTTAACTGCAAAATATGTGATCACTTTTTGCCTAAAACAGACAATTATATTTTGAAGAAATTAAAGAAATATGAGAAAAAGTATTTGATATTTACTCATATACTTACCATTTCTGAGGCTCTTTGTGTCCTAGCATAGCATAGATTCAGGTTTCTGTTTGGTATCCTTTTCTTTCACCCTGAAGAAAATCCTTTAACCTTTTTTGCAGTGAAGGGCTACTGGTGATGAATTCTATCGGATTTTGGTTGTCAGATTAAAAATCTTTATTTCACCTTTGTTTTTGAATGTTATTTTCTCTGATAGCTTTTATCTTTAATACTTCAAGTGTATTGCTCCATTGTCTCTGGCTTGCATTTTGCTTATGAGATGTGAATTAATTATTTTTTATCTGTACCCCTGTGTACAATATGTTGTTTTCCCTCTGGGTTCTTTTTAAGAACTTCTCATTATTACTGCTTTTATTAATGAGAGTATAATAAGCCTTGGTTTGTTTGTGTGTTTCTCTGTTATCACATAAACTTTTTATTAAAGTATCCATACGGAGACGTGCATGCTGTGGATTGAATGGCACCCCTTAGAGACAAGTTCTAGCCCTAGCACCTGGCCCTAGAGTGAGAACATGCTTATAAACAGGGTCTAGTGTGTAGCTTGACAAATGAACACTCTGAGGCCCCCTTCTATGACTTATTCATGCAAACTACTCTCATGATTTTTCACACCATAGATTAGCTTTGTCAGATTTTAAACTTTATAATTGAAATAATTGAAATTATTTTGGCTTCTTTTGCTCTGCATTGTGTTTGTGAGTTTTAGTACATGTTGCTGCATGGAGCAATAATTTTTCACATTTACTGCTAGTGTACAAATATGCCCACATTTATTTATCATTGTATTGTTGACAAATCCTTCAGTTTCCATTTTTCCTTATTGTAAGTAATGCTGCAGTTAATATACATATCTACAAATGCATGAGTTTCTGGGGGGTGTATCCAGAAGACTGAAATTGTTGGCCTCAAAGTGTGAATAGGTTCAATTTTAGTACCATAAAACTAATTCCAAAATGGTTGTAGCGTTTCTACCACCTGACGTGAGAGTTGCATTTGCTCCTCGTCTCTGACAGTGCTTGGCATTTCAATTTTTAACTTTCTGCTATTTTAGTGGGTGGATAGTGCTATGTCAGTGTTTTCAATTTGCATCTCTCTGCAGATTAATGAGATGGAATCATACTTTTGTTTTATAAATCCATGTTTTATAAATTCTTGATTTTAAACCCCTAGCTGCCCTAGACCAGAGTGGTTCCATTTTAGTAACCACAGATCCCTCTGGTAGTATTTTTAAAAGTTTCAGCCAGATATTAAAGTCTCAGTCAAAGTTCATGGTCCCGATGTCCTTCTCCCTCTAAGCGTCCACGCTCCATAAAAAGTGCGCAGCTGCCCTCCTCGGGCTCTGATGAGGCGGCCGGGGCTGTGCCTGCCCCTGAGCCCCGGTGGCCCTGCTGAGCCTGCAGAGTACCCGAGGCCCTTGCCAGGGCTTCCCGGGCCCTGGGAACCCGACGGGGTCCAAGTTTCAGGACTTCTCCCATGGACTGGCCCCGCCTGCCTTGCACAATCCCAGCAACTGGAAGGAAAAGCCAGTCCTCTGCGTTCACGAGTCCTCTCCCCCAAAACTCCCACGTCCCTTATTTTATTTTCTGTGGAATGAAGAGCCTCTTAGTCTGTTCTCCCGAGCTCTGATGTCGTTGGGGCAATCTGGCAATAGGAATATAGCTCGTTTGGAACTTGGCAGTTAAAAACATCATCTCTTTGCTCTGAGCTGTAAACTGCCTGCTCAGGGTTCCTGCATTTCTAGCTCAGACCCCAGACGAGGACTTGGGCAGGGGCTGGGATTGCTCTGCCTCCCAGGGTTAACCTCAGCTCACCTTTGGCCCCTTAAAAACTCCTTCATCTCTCGTTTTTTCCACTTCTGCTTCTGTTGCCACGTGCCCGATTTCTATACATTCCCGATTAAATCACCAGGCTCGTTTTGTTTGTTTGTGCAGATGTTGTGTTTTAATGTCAGCCTTCTCAAGGCTGCTAGCGGGGCTATGGATTGGCCAAACCTTGACCTATTTTACTATTCCTGAGTTTGGGTAGCGGTCAACGGGTAGTCCTCAAAGAAGCTGGAATATGTGAGTCAAGTGGTGTTTTTTGGTGTCCTAGGAGTAAGTTATTGCTCTGACCAGCCATCTGTAGCATGTATTTTCACGTGCAGTATTTCTAGTTACAGGGATGGATTTGCAGTGCCTTTTGCATCTTGTAACCAATAGCATGAGAATGCGAAATCCTGGGTTGAGGAGTTCAGCCCATGGCAGTGTGACTAGACGTTCCCCTGTGTGGAACTAAGAAAAACACATCTCTGGAAACTGGATGTTAATGCTTTCATTTTGTTTCATTACCGGTTTGCTTGGATGATGGAAATGGATGGGGAAGAGCCTGTAGTGGCCGAGAATCCTGTTCCCTCACCGCTTGGGGATTCGAGCTGTCATGCCCACAACTCCTCCTTCTGCTTCACTCACGGTGAGGTCAGAGAGGGTTTACCAGCAGCACTCACATCTCCGCTACCCGTGCCCTTGGCAAGGCTTACGCCTCTGGTGCAGGCAGCGTTATGACTTTAAAGTTCAGCAGCTGGTTAAGAGCGTTTTTCATTAATTTCATGGCGCTAAGCTTTACGTGTTTTCACAACGCTATCAGCGATTATTGGTATTGCCTTTCAGCTTTTGATTATTTATAAGCACCTAGATATTTGGTCCCATTTATGTGGGCTCTTCCTGTTTTTTGTTTTTTTTAAAATTTTTATATCACTATAAATGTTATGGTACAACAACCACGAGTGTTAACAGGTATAGAGAGTAGTTGCAGTAATTGCAAGGTGCTGTTATTCATGATGCTAAGCCAAATAGGATGACATTAATACTAGTAGAAAGAATGTCAGCCCAGAAACTGTAAGTTTAAGGAAGATGATTAGAAATTTGGGAGCAGTGATTTTTCATGATTGGAACGGTTAATCATTTTTGTGCATCTTAGGGGGAAATCAGTCTAATTTTTGCATGATCTACTTCTTAGCAGTATATCCAGAAGTTGTTTTGAGATAACAGAACACTGACAGTTGCTAATAGGCTTTATAAAATTAACTTGTTAGCATGCTATCTTACACACTGATAGATAAACTTCAGGAGTACTTAACAGAGTGCAATGTCCTCTGGCTGCCAAATGCTAGGTTTAATTATTTATTAGGATCAACAGAGGAGCTTAGACATACTGCTGGCAGTGTTATCAAAATTGAAATTAGGGATCCAATGGGATGCCAGATAAAGCCAAAGAATGTTAGTGTTAATATTTTTGGTTCCTTGGAGATGAGATGATCTAGTTCACCATCTTCATTTGGTAGAAAAGACACAGAAAGAGAGGAAATGACTTATCTAAAGTTATACAGAAACAGGATATTATTTCAGCTATATTGCTTCTCAGACTCAGCATTCTCCACAATACTGGGCTACTTTTGTTTCCAATTCCTTTATTTTGTCTTCGTCCCTTTATATTTTGCCACTGCAACCACAACAAGATCCTGCCCTTTACCCCAAGTATGTGAATTTATTACCATTATTGTGTCTTTGCAAGTAAAATACTGCTTGTTTTTTAGTGTGATGCTAATAACAGTATTAGTCAGGAAACAAAACCACAGGGACGTATAATTCCACAGGGCAGGCTGCAAGAAGGAAACTCCGATGAAGGTGAAGTTGAATTCCCCAGGAGAGGCTGGCTGAAATAGAGGCAGACATTCTTCTTTCTGATTCTGAGATACTCAGATCTGGATTTAAGACCTCCAGTTGATTGGAGAAGGAGATGCCCCTCCTTGCAGAGGGCAAGCTCCTTCGTTGATTGTAGATACAATCAGCCATAGATGCAGTCAACTGACCGTAGATGCAAATCCATCTGTAAGATACCATCATGGTAACAACTGGACCAGTGCTTGCTGGTCCCAACAACTGGGCGCCATAACCTTCACAAGATGACATGTGAAATTAACCAGCACAGTGACAAACAAATGTTCTGCCCCTTGGGAACACCGGAGAAGCTCAGTCCCTCAGGACACATCAGAGGACATGAAATGACAGCTCTCTGTGTAATGGGCTGTTACATATTTGACAGTATTGAAAAATTCCATTACTCCTTATTTTTTCCTCTTTGAAAATGATGCATTTAGGTCGTATCATTCTTAACTTTAACTTTATTTTGAAATATAGATTCACAGGAAATTTCAAACTAATGTGCAGGGAGTGTACTTGTGAACTCTTTACTCACATTCTCCCAATGTTTACACCTCACACAGCCACAGTACAATCAGTGCAATCTCAAAACCCAGACATTGATGTAGGGACAATCCAGAGAACTTACTCAGCATACACAAGCTTTACATGCACTCTTTTGTGTGTGTGTGTGTGCACAGTGTAGTGTAGTAGATTGAATTATGTTCGTATTCTAAACCCCAGCCCTGTGGATGTGGACTCATCTGAGAATAGGAACTTTGAAGATCCTCTTTAGAGGAGGCCAAATAGAATCAGGCTGGGCCTTCATCTGTGTGACTGAAGACCTTAGGGGCAGAGGAAATGCAGATGCAGCCAGTAGACGCCAAGGAGGAGACCCAGGGAACAGTCAGCATGTGACAGAGGAGTGCCAGGAAGCCATCAGCCATCAACAAGCCTGCCCTGTCGACGAGAACTCTAAGGCTTTGGAGAAAGCCTGCCTTTGTTGATGAGAACTCTTCATGCTTTGGAGAAAGCCTGCCCTTGTTGATGAGAACTCTAAGGCTTTGGAAAAAGCCTGCCCTTGTTGACAAGAACTCTAAGGCTTTGGAGAAAGCCTGGCCTTGATGACGCCTTGATTTTGGACTTCTGGCCTCCAAAACTGCAAACCAATAAATTCCTGTTCTTTAAGCTAACTAGTCTTTAATATTTGTCATAGCAGACTTGGCAAACTAGGACTTACAGTTCTAGGCAATTTTATTGCATGTGTAGATTTATGCAACCTCCACCATCACCATCGAGTAGAGAATGTGCTGCCACCACAAAGCTCACCTCCTGCCCTTCCTTTGAGGCCATACCCACTTTCCTCCTCTCCATCCCTAACTCCTGGCAACCACTAATCTCTTTTTTATTTCTGTAACTTATTTTAAGAATTTATATAAACGGTTCGTATAGCATCTTATTTTTAAATGGCAGAAACAAATCACAGAGATGTCACTGGTTAGCTCTGCAAAATAATTTTTAACAGTCATTTATTTTAAGTCCTGTTTTGAAAAATGTGCTTTGATCTTTTCCATATTTTCTATCAGGATAGAAAATCAATGAAAAACAAAATAATTTCACTCAGTTTTTTTCCCACTTGTTTTATTGATTGTTCTGTCTTCTCTGTCTTTGTTTTTCTTATACTAAAGTAATTTTGGAAAGCGGACTTGGCCCAGTGGTTAGGGCGTCCATCTACCACATGGGAGGTCCGTGGTTCAAACCCCGGGCCTCCTTGACCCGTGTGGAGCTGGCCCATGCACAGTGCTGATGTGCACAAGGAGTGCCCTGCCATGCAGGGGTGTTCTCCGCATAGGGGAGCCCCACGCACAAGGAGTGCGCCCCGTAAGGAGAGCCGCCCAGCACAAAAGAAAGTGTAGCCTGCCCAAGAATGGCGCCGCACAGGTGGAGAGCTGACACAACAAGATGATGCAACAAAAAGAGACACAGATTCCCGGTGCTGCTGATAAGGATAGAAAAGGCACAGTGAATGGACATAGAGAGCAGATAACTGGAGATGGGAGAGAAAAAAAATCATAAAAAAAAAAAAGTAGCTTCATGCTCGTCATCTCTTTTAAGAAAGCTTAGTAATGAGTTTAATGCAAAGTCCAGACTTGTATAAGCTTCTATTGTTTTTGATTTGTATAATGAGCATTTTTTGTATGGCTGCTAACTTGGATAATCCTTGTTAAGCTGGCCCTTATGATGTCTTATCAAAGTGGAAATAAATACCTAAAAATGCAAAATGAGCATTTTGCTCAGAATGTACCATTTTAGAGAAAGAGCCACCTCTTCCGAATGTCTGTGAGCATGACTCATATTGCTCTTTACTCCCTTTTATCCAAAATCTGTATTTTTTAAAAGGTCCTATAACTGGGTAATGAAATGTGAAACTAAGTGATTGTCAACCAATTACATGAATATTAATGATGACTGTTGAGAAGCTGCTCACGTGCTACTCTGCCCTATCTGGGGTCTTGCTAGCTTTGTGAGTAATGTGGGATCGTCTAAGTACTAACCGAAAACTTATCGATGCCTATAGGAAGCCATTTGTATTAATATAATCAAGAAACCCTATCTAACCCTGGTAAAAACTTCTTGAAAGTAACTGAGGACTGAGTCTTTATTTTAAAGTAAATGAATTAGTGGGAGTAATTAGGATCAGCCCAACAAAAATTGGATTCAATGAGACCGAATAGAAACAAATTAGACTAATTGGAAGCTAAGCAAAAGTCAATTAAGTCCTTATAATTTCAACTTTATTCAAGTTATTGAATTAAATGACCAGGATCAATTAGCAAAGGGAAGTAAAGAAGTGAAGTATATTTTTGGGAAATAGATATTTTTTAAAGGGAAAGGTATTATTTCACTTAATGATTAGAGTTCAGTGAAAATCAGTTTAATGAATTTTGCAGGCTTAGCGGTTTAATCATTTCAAATGAAGTAATTATGAAAGTTTACGGTTTTACCTACAAAGTGCTGTAGAAATTGTTTTAAGGAATCAAGAAATACAATAGGGGCCTCCTGGAACTAATGAATGGAGGTGCTTTGCCTCCACACCGAGCCGAGCGGGGAGCTGTAGGAGCACTGCAGGTGGCCTGCCGTGGAAATCGGGCGATTGGGGTGCACCCACGCCCTGCTGTTTGCACCTTCTCCCGGTGAACCAGCCCTCATCCCTCCCGCTCGGCTGGCCCCCCAGCTGCGGAGCCCTGAGGGCCCCGGTCAGTCTTCATTCTTAAGTGTGTGATATTCTGTGTAACCGGTCACCTAAGCAGGCAACGCCGATACCCTGGTTATGGAAACAGCCTCCCCAAACACAGCTCAGCTCAGTCGGAATGTGGCGATGGTTTCTGCTTCTGGAATGTTCGAGGAAATGTGCGTCGTGACTCACTCAGTGACGCTCAATCACCCTCCCAAGGAGATATGAGCAGGCATGGGATCAGACCACAGTTTTGATTCAAGGCTGAACTACAATTCTCCAATGGGGATAAACTCACTAATTCTGCTTTGATGGCCCCAAAAGAAACAAAGAAGCAAATCTGGCTCAGGAGATAAACTTGTATGTGAGGCAGAGAAGCCACACGGCTTTAGAGACACCATCCTGTAAATACAGGATGTCTGAAATAAAACCAGTGCCAAGCACCCTGCAGGGGCGGTGCATTCTTTGCTGGAGCAGGTAAGCTGGTTTTCTCCAGCTGGGTTGAAAAAAGATGAGGGCATGTTTCATGGGGTTAAAGGGAAGGAAGGATGGCACTGTCCATGCTGTGGGTGACTCCTGAATAACAGTGAGGTTTTATGGAAGGCGTGACTGGACAGGTGTGAGGGCAGGGTGGAAGGGCAGAGGGCACACATCTGGAAATAGGAGATGGCTGCCACTTTCACCCTTGCCATGCCTTGGCACAGCCTAGTCCCATACTCACAGGCGCAGGTCACGCCTGGGTCCTTGGGGGCTGGGGGTCGTGGCGGGGGCAGTCCCCAGGATTCGCGGCTCTGTTGCTTTGGTAGGGCGTGCGGGGTCTGCCTGCACTGGCTGTCACGTTGAGGCTGTGGGTCTGAAGCTGTGGTTCAGGGCAGTGATTTAAATGCCCGTCACTGTCCTCCGGGCCCCTCCGTGCTGCAGTCACTGACATGTGTTTGGGTGTCAGAGGCAGTGTGTGAATGTCAGGCAGGGGGCCGAGTACAAGCAAAAGTGGAAGAAGAGGGACGCCCTGGAGGCACCGCTCCCTGGGGGCAAACCTGGCCAGCACGACAGGTTTTCTTGGCTTCCTTCACACCTTCCAGGCCTGTTCTGTCCCTTTGAACCTGAAAGGAAGAGAGGAAAGCAGCAACTAGATCAGAGAAATACAGAGGAACAAAGTTAGAAAGGGTGGTAAAAAAAAAAAAAGAAAGGGTGGTGATGGAAGGTGGATCCTTGAAAGCGATGGAGCTGATTTCAGCGGTGACGGCCACAGTTCTAAAGCCTACTCTGCTGTTACTAAAAGTGTGGTTTGCGTGTGTCCTGTGTACATATTAAGGGTTGATAAACCTTTTACCAGGAGGAGGATTGGAGATCTGGTTGTTTTAGTGCGTTGGCTCCTTTCCCGGGAGCGGCTCTGCCCCAGGGCTCCCTCTCCGCTGAGTTTGAGAACTGTCTGCCGCTCGGCCCGGCGCGTGCAGCGTGCCCTTGAAGCCAGAAGGCAAGGGCTTACAATGCACAGGGCTCCTACCTGGAATGCTGGAAGAGTCTTGTTCATGGATGGTGGTGATGGTAGCACAATATCGTGAATGCAATTAACAGCACAAAATAATATATCTGAATGTGGTGAAAAGGGGACTTGTTAGTTTGCATGCATGGTAACAGAATAAAAAAATTTAAAAATCCATGGAACTACAGCATAAAAACAGTGAACCCTAAGTTAAGCCATGGACTACAGTTAGTACAATTATAAAAATGTGCTTTCATCAATTGTAACAAATGTTTCACAACAATGCAAGTTGTTATAAATAGGGGTTAGATGGGAATCCAGAATTTTATGCATGAACCTATGATTTTAGAAAAACCCACAACTTCTCTAAGAAAGAAAATCAGCAAGATTCTGGATCAAATTTCAATTCTAGTTGCGTGATGTTTTGAAAATTGCTTAATTTCTCTGACTCCCAGATTGCTCATCTCTAAAGTAGATAGAATATCTATCCTTAATGGGTAGTCAGAAATAACATTTATGAAGTATTTAGCAAAATTTCTGGTAGATCAGGCACTAAAATAATAATAGCCATTATTTTTAATAATTTCCTCTTTGCCAGTTTTCATTTTAATTTGGAGAGATTTTCAGTAAGGTTATATAAATGATATGTCACAAATTATTGCATGTTTGAGAATGCCTTTTTGACTTTGTTCTTGTCACTACAAAGGAATGACAATTTGGCTATATATCGAATGCTTAGTTAATATGTTTTAGCTTTCAAAAGTCTGTAGTCCTATTTCCATTGTTTCAGTATTTCAGATGACTTTGAGTAGAACTGGAGTTTGGAATTCATCTATGAAATCATCTGAGACCAGTGTGTTACTTGTTGACTTATATTTCAGTTGAGAGGAGTTGGTGATAAAGTGGATTTTTAATTACTGTTTCAGTTTCTGTAAAGGATAGAAGACCATTCAAGTTTTCAGCATATCCTTCAGTAAATTTCGGTAAATTGCACTCTTGTAGGAAATTATCCACTTCATGTCTTCAAATTTATTGCTGCAAATTTTTTAATCATATCATTTTATTATCTCTTAAATGTCTGCTATAGATACAGATGTATATTCTATGTCATTCCACCTATTGTTTATTTGTCTTTTCTCCTTTTTTTCTTGATCAATCTTATATAGGATTGACTATTTTATTAATATTTTAAAATAAATAACTTTGGGTTTTGTTGGTTCTCTTTATTGAGTCTTTCCCCCCATTCCATTACTTTTTGCTCTTACTATATCCTTCCTTCCCATATCTTTAAGTTTACTCATCCTTTCCTTTATTTTATTTTTAGATGCTTAGTTCATTCATTTTTAGTCTTTAAATTTTCTAAAATGAAATGCATTGGTGAAGATCTCCTAGACTTTACTGTATACCCTAAATCTGATAGGCTGTATTTTAACTATGTTCCAAGTATATTATAGTCCTATTATTAGTTTTACTTTAACCTATTAGTAATTTTATATGCCTGACAATTTCCAATGTATTATGTTATAAATTACCTTTTTGTTATTGATTTTCAATGTTGTAGAATTATGTCAGAGAACATTTTTTGTGTGATGCCAATTGCTTGAATTCATTAAGACTTATTTGACCTTGCTTATAACTGTGTGCTTAAGAATGTGTATTTACTAGTTATTGATGAAGGTCTTATAAATGTTCACTCTTATGAAGTTATCTGAATCTTCTACATTCCTATTAAAATTTTGCATAGTTGATGTAGCAATTACTGAGAGAGATATATTAAAATTTGCTGTTATGAAGGTTGGGTATGTCTATTTTTCTTTTTAATTCTCTCAAGTTTTGTTTTTCTTATTTCAAAGCTTAAATTTAGATGTTTCAAGTTTATAATTACTACATCTTTTAGGTGAGTTGGAACTTTTATAATTAATTAGTGACTCTCTTTATCCCTAGTAATGCTTTCAGCTTTGAGTCTATTTTATCAGACATTTTAGCTTTCTTTTAGTTAATATTAAAAATTGCTTGATACATTCTTTTATATCTTTTAATTTCAATTATTCTCTATTATGATGTTTAGGTGTGTCTCTTTTCAAATGCTTATAGCTAGATTGAAATTTTGAGACTAGCCTTAGGATGTGTGTTTAAAGGACCAGTTTAAGTCATTCACATTTATTGTGATTACTGACATTTAGATTTATACTCTCTCATTTAGGTGTTTTCTTTTGCCTGAATTTACTATGCTTCTTTTTTCCTACATTTCCTGACCTCTATTGGATTGATGGAGTTTTAACAATTCTTGACCCCTTTCCTCTTCTAGATAAAGAAATAAGCTAACATGAGCTGGAGTCAGTACAACCAAAAAGTAATTAGTGTGTGTTGCAATTTTGAATTGTGGGTATTTTTCACCTAGTCTCTATTGGTGGGAAGTCTGTGAGCCTGGGTTGTGAGTTTCCCACTCATGAAAGGTTTTACATTTGTTTGAGCCTGGTGTGCCACAGTACTCCCTGCCAGGGATTTCTTTATGGTTTTTTCTTGACTCAGATTTTCTTAGACCCTGCTTGAGTATACATTTAACACCAGGGTTATGGTTTTGCATTCTCAAAGAGGAAATTTTCCTTCCTTATGACTCAAACTAAGGTGGAAAAGTGCCCCTTTCATCTCTTTGTTAGCTAGAAGATTTTCATTCCCTGATTCCTGGGTTCTGAGTCTGTGCAGTATTCACTTCTACCACTCTACTGTGTCTTCTGTCCCCTGCATAGCAATCTGAATCTCTTGATTCTTGGGATTGACAAATGTGCTCAGAGCAGCCATGGCTTTCATAATCATTGCCATTTGGGTTTTCTGCTTTTTCTATTGTTGTTTCCCCCTGGGCATGTCTTTGACTGTCTTGCAAAAGGACTGCCATGCATTTAAATGGTATTTGTTGAATTTTATGTAGTATGTGTTTTGAAGTAAAGGTTTTTGTTTTGTTTGTTTTTTAAAGGATATCAGGTTCAGCATATTGCTAGAAGAAAAGGTTTGCTTTAATGTAGTTTAGAAATATCAAATTTTATACAAATGATATGCTTTATAAAAATGATTAACAGATGGGTTTCTCAAGTATCCCTGCTGGGCAATATAGTAATCCTAGGTATGCCATATTCTCCTACTACAACAGTACGTCTACTGAGTCTTATAATTTGATTTTGTTTATGTGATTTTGGCTGCTATTACCTTCAGTACACATTAGTGAGACTCTTACTGGCTCTTAGGTCACTTGGCAATCAGCCTTAAATCCATACTGTCTGGAAGTGGATAAATAAAAATTACTGAAATCTTAATGAATTATTAGATCTTATATCTAGTGTTCTGAAGCTCTTCTCCATTCTGTAGGTAATTTTGCTCAATAGAGTAAAATACTGTAGGTTTCCTATGGGTGGATATATCTGGATATATCTGTGGTGGGTTTGTGGACCAATGAGTGCCTGGCCATTCTCATTTTTGCAAGTGCTGTGTTTTCTAGGAGGCAGACTTATAAATGAGTGCCTGGGAAGCCACAGTCAGGTGTCCTTTCTGCAGGTCTCACGGGCTGTCTTTCTGTTCGGACCACATAATTGTTTTTGCTTCTCACATCTGGGACAGATGGAACAGAATAGTTGGACAAGTAGATGTTAGGGGTTGAATTGTATCCCCTGAAAAGATATATTCAATTCCTATCCCCCAGTCCTATGAGTGGGACCCTACTTAGAAATAGGATATTATGGAAGTTATTAAGGTGAGGCCAAACAGGATTACGGTGGGCTCTTCATCCAATACAACTGGTGTCCTTAGACGTAGAGGAAATTTGGACGCAGTAAGAGAGAGACAGAGAGAGATGGCCACATGGTGGAGGAAGACACTGAGGTAAGCGGCCAGAGCCGAGCAATAACATGGACCCGCAGGGCCCCCAGAAGCCAGGAGAGCAGCCTGGAGCAGCCCCTCCCTTGCAGAGGAGACGTAGCGTTGCCAACTTTGATTTCTATCCTCCAGAACTGTCAGGGAATACGCTTCTGTTGTTTAAGCCAACCAGTGTGAGGTCCTTTGTTACATCAGCCCTGGCAAACGAACACAGAGGAGTTAGCGCGCCGGGAGTCACGTACTCCCTCAGCACGTGTTGTGATAATGGCTCGGGGAAATCTGCGAAGCCATGGACTTCTCCTTTGTAACGATGGACTGCTGTGGTTAACAGGTCTTCTTTTAAAAGTTCCTTTCATGTGGTATGAATTCTGATTATCATTTAACATTATCAGCGCAAGCAGGCTTGATCGGCAGCAAGTATGCAGGGAATCGCCTACTGTGTTAAGTGTCAGGAAGATGGGGAGAAGATGCGCGTATCACTTGGGGGGAGCCTGATAGGTGCACCAGCTTTCATACTGCACTGGCTGTCGGTGTGTACGGACAAGTCTTCAGTGTCTGCCAGGTTACCTGTGGATATTAAATTTACAACTAAACCCTCCTTGGGCTTTGTAGGGTATGTGGATTTGGGAATAGCCACCATGATACACATAACGACTCTTTAAATGAGCAAATAGACTAGTATCTTAAAGATCAAAAAAATGTTTGTCCTTTAGTGTAATCCCTATGAGTGGCTATTTTCTTGTTCTAACTATTCCCCCAGTGACCATTGTACAAAACAATCCCAAAGCAGTTCTGCAAACCTTATGGAATTGTCCCTGATTCTATGGCACATTTCCTAGGGGTATCTCAATGGTGGCAAATCTTCATTGTCTGGGTGAATTTATGAATTTTGGATATAATTAAGTGTTGCCCGTCACCGATTAATGAGTATAAGGTTGATTCCTCATTGACATGTAATCACAAATTAATAAGGCTTTTACTTATAATGATAGGCAATATTTGAACACGATCCCAACTGTCTAGTTTAGAAGTGTTTTCAGCGTCACTGTAAGAAGACGGCCATTGACGATGACTTTGAAAAGCAAAGCTCATTTATATATGAGATTTCACACATGGACTTTTAAAATTAGCCCTACTGTTTGGCAGTCCCATCTCATCCTCTCTTTCCTAAGAGGAGCAGAGAATGGGCTCCACACAGAGTTCTCTTTACCTGTGAGCACAGAGGCTCATCTGGTTCGTGACTTCTCCCGCTTTTCTAGGTAAAGGCACTTCACTTATTTTTCAGGAACTCCTTTGCCTCCCCTCAGTCCAGTCATCAATCTCTGTCCTTCCCTTTGAGGGAAGGAAAATGGACAAGTTGGCAGCCATGGCCTTGGCTTTAAGGATTGGTCCTGGAGTGACCAGGGGAGCCACGTGGGCAAACACGGCACTTCTCCAGAATCCTACAGACTGGAGGTGCAGGTAGAGAGCTTTCCCACCTCCGTTTAGAGAGGGGCTGTGGGGAGGAAGTAGGGCCCAGGCTGAGGAAATGAAACCAGCCCACCAGAAAAGCTGAGAAGGAAAGACCTGGTGAAAGCGCGCCTCCCTCTTCAGGCCCGGCTCGAGGTCGAAGCCCGGCTCTGCCCACCCTGCTGCGGTTTGGTTCAAGAGAGCTGCCCATTGCTCTTTCTGGGGATTCGCTGGTTTGAGGTAGGCATCAGTCCTTGCACTCCAGAGTCCTGACTCCTTATCTCTTTCATCAAAAAAGTATTTTGTAAGTGCTTCATTACTTAATGCCATGGTTTCGGCGCTGAACAAAGTGATTTTGACAGACACAGTGGTTTGCATTCTAAGAGCTGTACGCCCGGCACTCCTCTCTAGAACCGTAACTGCTAAGCTTAATGCATATTTGATACCCTTTTTTGGGAATATTGTTAAAAATTTCTTTGATAGCTGGAAGTCCTCCATCCTTCCAGGAGGTGCAGACCTGCTCCACCTGTGTGCTAAGGGACGCTTGGGTACTGGTGTCTGCAGAACTCTTGGTGTCAAGGTCGAACCCCTTCTCTAACTCGCAGGAGAATGGATACACGTCCCTCCCGGCCCCTGTGCCCTGGAGAGCTGAATGTCCTTTCCCTGCACTGACCACGGAGCCATTGTCTGCACTAGATACTCTGGCTTTGTTCAAGCACACCACTGTTTGTGTTTTAACTCCAAGTCTTACCTCATTATGAACAATTTTCTGCCCTTTCCTCCGGGGAAAGGCTTGTTTATGTAGAAAATAAAGCTAAGGAGTCGGTGTGGACGTGCTGGCTGGCTCTCAGAGGCTGAAAAGTGCAGCGCTGTCTCTGTGTGTTGGCTGTCCCCCACGCTCTGCCTCTTTATGTCCGGCTGGGCCTTCGGCAGTACGCTGGGACCTTCTCCCAGGTCGCTTGCCCCATTAGCCGCTGAGGGTACTGTCTTCAGTGAATGCTTTGCTTCTTTCGATGCCTTTCTCTCTATTTCCCTTGTTCTAAAGCTCAGACCGAGCGACCACACTTGAGGAGACTATTTGGGCTAATGACAAAGCCCCCCGCTGTGAGCGCTGGCTTTGCTCCTGACTTACCTCTCTAATATGCTGAGGAGCGGGGGGTGCGTGGGGGGGCCTGGGAACTCGTCAAGCACCCTGAGCGACTCGCCATGCTAGCAGCCTGAGCGGTAACCAGGTATGCGGCATGTGACACCCCTGCCGCCGGGCCACCGGACCCCACACCACCAGCTCTCGGCTGTGCTCTTGGAGGAAGTAGTTTTATGGTGTGGCCACAAACACCACCAGGAGAGGACGAAGGCTTGTTGGAAGGAAGTCGGCCATCATCACCTATGTTTGGCCAAGACTTAAAGGCAGGCAGGGGTGGGAAAGCTTTGTGGAGGAGAAGGAAGCGCCAGTGTGCTGGGGCTGGCGGCCCTCGGCCCGGGGAGCTGGAGGTGGGCTAGCCAGAAGGGTCCCATGGGACTGCTTGGCTTAGTCCAGGTGCTCCTAAATTGGAAGGAGTGGCAAGTTTAGGGAAGCTGTCAGTCGTTGTTTGAGTCCTGGCTATTTTGGGGCGATTGTTACTAGGATTGGGGTCTGAGGTTTTGGGATATTTGCTGTAGACCATGGCAGCTGGCTACTGCAGGAAGTGGGCTAGAGTGACTTGGTCGGTGTGCTGCTGACGGTGGGTCAGAGTTTTCTGGTCATTGTTCATTTGTATGTTCAGTCTCTCAAAGTGTTTTCTTTCTTTTTTCTTTTGGAGTCACAATAAACTTTATGTTTAGAGAATTTTTAGATTATAGAAAGGTTATATCAAAAGTATCGGGGATTCCCCTATAACCCCCCACCCAGATACATACTTTCCCTATTATTCACATCTTACATAGTGAGGTATGTTAGTTACAATTAATGAACCAGGTTGAAGCATTGCAGCTCATCAAGGTCTATGGCTTATGGCTCACATTTTGTGCTATACAGTTATATATGTTTAGACAAACATATAACATCATACATCCATCGTTGCAGTATCACATGGAACTTTCAGCGCCCTAAAAAGGCCCCGTGTTCCACCTACTCTTCCTCCCCCCCCCCCACTGGATCCCTGGCAAGCACCGTCTCCATATCAATGTTACAGGTTCTTCCACTAACAAGATAATAACTACGATAGCAATAACTCTACTTTGCTCCATTGTCATACGCCCCACTTATATTTGTTCATTCTTCAGTCTTGAGGAATTTTGGGAGATGTCTGCTCCAACTGCTTCAGACTGAGAGGGGGTTGGTAGATTATGGGACAGATGGAAGGAACTGTCTTAGTTGCAGTTGTAGATGCTGTTTGTTTTTGGGGGATGGATGTTGTCCATCATCGTTATTTTATTGTCCTGGGAAAGTGTGGAGAATTGGAGAGAAGGAGCTGGCTGGGATTCAGGGCTCAACTGGCACATGAAGAGACCAATGATTTAAGTCTCTGGGACATATATTTAATGGATACAGTGATAATTATCAGTTCAAATAAAAGGGGCAGAAGAACCACGAGTAGGGAAATTATAAATGAGTCTAACACTGTTATGTTGCAGAACTAGATTATGATACAGTCCCAAGTAGGGCCCGCCGAGGGGCGCCGAGGGCCGTCATGGAGCTTTGTGCCCTGCCTGTACTCTCTGGATGTCCCTTGAGCTCGGGGGACACTTTGCTTACCGTGGCGGGTAGTGCAATCTGTCTGACACCTG
Source organism: Dasypus novemcinctus (assembly GCF_030445035.2). NCBI lineage: Eukaryota > Metazoa > Chordata > Mammalia > Cingulata > Dasypodidae > Dasypus > Dasypus novemcinctus. The sequence goes on along the minus strand of NC_080701.1, from coordinate 4,533,994 downwards.
CGTAAGCGTAACCTCTGGGCTGACCTTCCGACTCATTTGAAGTCTCTTAGCCGTAAACAATTTTTTATTTATATTTCTCCCTTTTGATCAAGGCCTGTCTCCAAATGCATCATGGTTGGTGCTTCGTAATTATCCCTCGGTGCCAGTCGAAGTGGTTTCGGTGAGCTGGCCTTTTTCTTTCCCCTATAGAATGTTTCGTTTAGTTGTGAAAACAAAAAATTGTCTTGATCTGAGTCATAGGATTTTGTAAAAACAGCCCAGGAAAACTTCCTGTCTCCTGTACAATTGGGGAGGGTGTTATTTTTACGTGACCTCTGGACAAAGAACTAAGGAAAAATTGCTTTCTGGACTCACTATCTGGAAAACTTGCTCTTTACTGAAGCAATTGTTTTATTTGCACTAAGTAGAAAACATGATTTTGTTTCCTTCTTTAGGTACCACGAAGCATAGAACCAAGGTGGTTACTCATCTCTGGCAAATGTAGAGGATTGTTTGGCATGCATGGCAATGCGTCTCATGCTTGACACTATCTTTTCTTTCTCTTTGCCTTACACTTCACCTCATTTTTTATTTTACTTATTTTTTTTTAAGATTTATTTTTTATTTATTTCTTACCCCCCCCCCCACCACCACAGTTGTCTGCACTCTGTGTCCATTCGCTGTGTGTTCTTCTGTGTCTACTTGGATTCTTATCAGCAGCATCCAGAATCTGTGTTGCATTTTGCTGCATCATCATGCTGCATCAGCTCTCCGTGTGTGCAGCACCATTCCTGGGCAGGCTGAACTTTTTTCAAGAGGGGCAGCTCTCCTTATGGGGTGCACTCCTTGTGCGTGAGGGCTCCCCTACGTGGGGGATACCCCTGCATGGCATGGCACTCCTTGTGCACATCAGCATTGCTCATGGTCCAGCTCACCACACCGGCCAGGAGGCCCTGGGTTTGAACCCTGGACCTCCCATGTGGTAGGCAGATGCCCTATCCATTGAGCCAAATCTGCTTCTCATATTTTACTTATTTTTAATTGTGTTATTTGTGATATTATGCTTTTGTAAAAATCCCCTTTTCCAGATCATTTAATATGATTTTCTTGTATTCCATCAACTTTCTATTACGTGGTGCTCGACTGCCTAAGTGTCCCCTGAGAAGCAGTGTGGTGCTCCCTGGTGTTTTTAGAGACCCCCCCCTCCTATCTGTCCACCAGGCCTCCTTTAGATACTCCCATCCTTGGCTTTTCATTCTTCTTGTGTTAGATACTCCAGTTCTCAAAACTTATGATAGAATTTTCATAGTCTTTCTTTTTACTGATGATTCATTTATATTCACTTATCTGCCTTTCAACCTTCAGGCCTTGCAGATGTGACATAACGGTAGCTCTAGAAAAGAAAGGTTCCTTCATCCAGCCCTGGGTATGCAGATGCAGTGTATGTATATGTTTGTTAGAGAGGTTGTGTGCTTACAAGACAATTATGCATAATGTGCAGAATTCCCATGCAACATTCCTCCCCCAGTAGCTTACATTGTTGGGAATACTTGTTACAGATTATGAGAGAACTTCATCAGGCTATTACCTCGAATGATGGTCTATAGTGTACATTTAGTTTATTTTTTCCATACCTTCCCTATAATTAGCATAGCAGCTTTTTTGATATTGATGCAATAATATTACAATATTGCTATAAATTATAGTATGTAAGTTAGATTAATTGAATTTTTCTCATGCATCTCCATACTCTTACCACCTTGTAAAAGTGATGTACATTAGTTCTAGCTCGTAGAAGGACATTCTTTTATTTGTACTATTAAGCACATTTCTCATCCACCTCTGGGTTCACTGTGCTATTCAATTCTTAGACTATTCTCTAGCTTTCTTTCAATGGACATTCACATCCCTGGACTACGTTTTTCAGTCACAATCCCATTTATAAACCAGCTGAGCTAGTTATACTCAGTATAATGTGTTACCATCAACTCTACCCATTAAATTCCCTTTTCATGAAAAGGAGGACATAAAGACAATAGGGCAGACCTTTCTTATAAAGAGATGCCTATTCTACTCCAACATCCTATTTTAACGGTCTTTTCATCCTTCGGTTGGATGTAGCCTGAAGCAGTAAGCAACAGCTGAAGGCAAATTCTAAAGCTCCTGCATCAAAATCTACTGCCTGTGGCTTAAAAGTGAATCCCTCAGCCCTTATTTCAAAGCTTCGGTCAGGTTACATGCTATTTAAAGATGCTTCAACATGTGATTTCCAAGTCCATAGTTGATGTAAATGAGAAAATTAGTAATAGAGAGGTAAGCTGCTACATAGGAATATTGTTGGCAACAAATATGGAAGGAAAAAATAGACAAGTGAAAAAGCTGACAATGCAAATAACACCACTTACTTTAATGGGCCTTATTAGAGATACTATATACATTATCTATATTTATTTACATATATTATTGAGCCCATCAATGGTGTATTACTTATGTTCTCCAATGTTCATAATCGTGACTGAGTCACCTAGGAAATGTGAGCCGTACTCCAGGTCAGTGTGCAATATTATCTTTATGCTTTGGAAATTATTTAAAAAGATTTCCATCCAAAATATTTAAAGAAAATCAGTGTTGATTAAAGGAGTAATCATCAATTATCTGGACTTTTTTGGCTCTCCAGAATGCTCTTATTCCAAGGACCCTAGGTAACTTAGTGTTATAGTATATAAATTGTTACCCTACAATGAAATTTCTGATTCGTGTGAATTTGTGAACAAAGTTGAACAACAGTACATGGAAATAATCAATCTTTGACCCTCTCATGGCATCATGGATCAAATATTAATAGATTAAAAAAAATAGCATGAATATAGGTTCAATACTTGCTGGTTTCACTAGAAAAGTGCCATTTAATAGTACGCGAGAGACTGACTAGCCGTATCACGAAGGCCACACAGCAAAGAGCTTCTGTTTTCATCCTAGAATGCAAAAATGCTCCTTTAAAAATTTAAGCTATAACCAGGTGGTATTGTATTATCTGTAATTACCTTTCTATCTGGTTTAGTATGGATTTTTTTAAATTACAAGAAATGTGTGCCCATTTAGATTCTTCACCTGTTCCCCATTTCTAGGGTCCTGCTGGGTGTAACTCCAAGGTTTTCATTTGTTTTCAAGAGGAAGCAATCCATTGAGGTGCTTCCACAAGGCTCAGAGAGTTTTCCAGGAGGTTCAGCCTGTGGGTGTGGGGCCAGAATCCCGTGTAGAGAAATGTTGCCTTTCTTTTCCTGGTGGTTGATCTCTGTAGGTATATTTCTTCAGAGGGTTTCTCAGGAAGGAGTGGTGACTGGCCGGGGAGAGTAGTTTATTTGACCTATCTCCTCTTAATTTTTTTAGGTGGTGTTTTATTTTAAATTTTGATTTCTTTTTAGTAAAATATTAGTGTATATTTTAAATAGAAAAACAATATTAAAGAGTATCCATTGAAAAGTCTCTTCCCCTCCCACACCTATTCTCTATCCATCCAGTTCCCATGGGTCACACCGCTAGGATACATTGTACATCACTTCAGCGTTTTTATTTGCATCCATAAGCAAAAGCGCATGCATACTTTTATATTCCTACATTTTGCATTAAAGGTAGTATACTAAATACACTGTTCTAACCTTTGCTTTTCTCTAAACAAATTTCTATGTTACTCAGTGTACTGAGTTTATGCATCTATTTCATAATGATTGCATAACATTCGACGGAAGGGATATATTATAATGTGATTAATCTGTCCCCCTACTGAGGAATGGTAAGTAGTTTCCAGTCCTTTGTTAACAATGCCTCAATGAGTACACTTAGCCATACATTATTTTGCACGTGTTCAAGGACTCCCATCTGTTGGATAAACCCAGGAGTGGAATTGCGCTGTAAAACATTATATGTATTTGTAACCGATAGATACTAATTGTCCTCCATAGGGGTAGTAAAAGTTTATAATCCACAGCCTCATTGATGGTGTTTGTCATAAAATTTTTGAGTTTTGTCTTTCTAAAAGGTGACAAATGGTATCTCAGGGTAATGTAATTTGCATTTCTCACTTTATAACTGAGGTTGACATCTGTCAAAGAGTCGTTTGAATTTCTCCGAGAGGAGTTTATATCTTTGGACCTATTTTCTATTGATCTTAATCTTTCTTATTGATTTTCAAAGAACTTCCCATATATTAGGACGATTCACTTTATGATATAATTGCAACTTGTTATATGTCTTTTGACTTTGCTTATTATTATTTTTGCCATATAGATATTTTTTCTTTTTATGTAGAAAAATGTTAATATTTTATGGATCCTGGATATTCAGAAAGAGTTAAAAGGGCTTCCTTGCCCCCAGATTTTAAAGGAATTCTTATTGTTTTATTTATATTTGTCATTAAATATTTGTTTTATTTGGAATTTATTCTTCTACATGAGAAATGAATCCAAATTAATTATAAGAAATGAATATAAGAAATGAATCCAAATTAATTTTTTTCATATATATACCTTACTGTCCAAACACCACTTATTGAATATTCCATCTCTTCCTTATGATTTGAGATATCTTCCTTATCTTCTGGGTGTAGAGATGAAATGGTATAGTGATTAAGAACATGGGCTCAACTTACTGGTTGTGTAACTTTGGGTCAGTTATTTATCCTCTCTGTACATTAGTTTCCTATACTGCAAAGTAGAGATAATAATAGTAACTGCTTCATAGAGTTATTGTGAGGATTATATTAGTTAATACCTGAACAGTTCTAAGATAATAGCTGGTATGCAATAAGCATTTAATAAATATTAGTTATTCTTAGTATCATACATTCTACATGCATTTGTGCCTCTTTCTGGACTTTCCAGTCTGTTCCATTGTCTGGATATTCATTCTAGTTTTGTTCTGTTTAAATACAGAAATATTTTTGTTTGTTACTGTTAGGCTCTCCTCATGTTCTTCTTTTCCAGCAATATCCTGGCTATTATTTTTAAAAAATTTTTTATGTGAACTTTTGAACCAGTTTGTCTGGTTAAAAAATCTTTTTATAAATTAGCATAGAAGTACTTAAATTTATTAACTTGAATTTTCTATCCAATAGCCTAATATATCTTTTAACACTCGATGGAATTCTTTTTTCTTTAAGTTCTTTGACTCCTTTATCCCACTGGTTTCTGTCTTTATGTTTATGATGAGAAGTCAGTTGTTAATTTTGCTGGTGTTCCCTTGTACATGATGAGTTGTTTTTCTGCTTTTAAGATTTTTCTCTTTGTGTTTGACATTCAGTATTTTGATAAGCCCAGCTGTGGATCTCTTTGTGTTTATCCTACTTGGAGTTTATTGAGTTTTTTTGATGTACAGATAAAGTTTTCAGTCATTATTACTTTGAATACTTTTTCTGCCTTTTTCTCTACTTCTGGTACATTATGTATATGTTGGTGTGGTTAATGGAGTCCCACAGTACTCTGAGGCTCTGCTCTTTTTTTATTCTTTTTTCTTCACTATGTCAGAATACAAAACCTCTAGTGGTCTATCTTCAAGTTTGTTGATTCTTCTTCTGCCAGTTCAAAGCTAGTGTTAAACCCCTTGTCATGCTTAAATTCATTTGTCAACTTGGCTAGCTTATGGTGTCCAGTTGTTGGACAAGCAAGCAGAAGCCTGATTGTTACTGTGAGGGTATATCATGGATATAAATCCTTAGACAGTTGATGACATCTATGGCTGATTAAATCTACAATCAACAAAGAAGATTGTCTTAAGCAATGAGAGAAGTCTCATCCAATCAGTGGAAAGCCTTAAAGAAAGAAATGATTTCAGCTACCCGAAGAAAAAATTTCCATCTCTACGTGAGCCAGCTGGCTTATCCTGGGGAATTCATCAAAACCATCAGAGTTCCAGGCTTACAGCATGCCCTGTGGAATTCAGATTGGCCAATCCCCACAGTTGCATGAGCCAACTCCTACAATAAATTACATAATATTACTTAAGTATGTATCTCCTGTTTCACTCTGCTAAATTGTGCTAAAAGCAAAATATCAGAATGGCTTGGCTTTTACCATGGGGATTTATTAACTTATAAGCTTATAGTTCGGAGGCCATGAAAATGTCCAATTCAAGGCTTCTTTAGGCAGTGCTTTTCTCCCCAAAGACTGGCTCCTGGCTATACTCCTCTGTTTCATGGCAAGGCACAATGGCAGCATTTCCTGTCTCTCCTTTCTTCTCCAGGTCTTGTTGCTTTCAGCTTCTGGCTTCCTCCAGGTTTCTCTCTGCTTCTGTGGCTTTCTGTCTCCCAGGTTCCTTTGATTTCAGCTTCTGGCTTCTGAGACTATCTCTTTCCCACTCCTGGGGGTTTCTCTCTGTCCATGTCTCTGTATTCATTCCCTTTATAAAGGACTCCAGTAGGAGGATTAAGACCCATGCTGGTCATGCCCTACTGAGGTCATCTAGTGAAAAGTTCCCACATGCAGTAGGTTTACAGCCAAGGAATGGATTTGCTTTAAGGACATGATCTTTACTGGGGTCCATGAAAGCCTCAAACTACCACACACCCTATCAGTTGTTTTCCTGGAGAACTCTAAAACACCCCTCTAGTGAGTTTTACATTTCAGTTATTGTATATTCCAACTCCAGAATTTCCATTTGGTTCCTTTTAGTAATTTCTATCCCTTTATTGATAGTCTGTACTTGTTAAATAATTGTCATGATTCCTCTCTTTAATTCTTTAAACATGGTTTCCTTTAGTTTTTTGAATATATTTATAATTCTTGGTTTGAAATCTTTGTCTGCTAAGTCTGACATCTGGACCCTATTCAAAGAGAGTTCGGGAATTTTTATTGTCTTTTTTTTCCTATACAAGAGTCATACTATTTTGCTTATTTGCATGTCATAAATTTTTGTTGGAAACTGGACAGTTAAGAGGATATATTGTAGCAAGAATGGATTCTGACTAGTCCCCCCAACCTTCAGAACTTGTTGACATTGCCATTTTTCGTTAGTTTATTTGTTGAGTAATTTGTTTGAACTAATTATGTGGAATCTATTTCTCCGGCACTATGAAACCTCTGATGTTACTGCTCAGTTTTTCCTGTTGTTTTCATTTTTAAACCTGGATTCCTGAAAATCACCCCTCTTTCATATAGTTTAATGGCCAGTCAGTTGTTGTTGTTTAGAGATTATGGTTAACTTGCATGACCTAGTAAGCTCCTTCCCTTTGCCACTGTATCTGTGTGAGGTTTGGGGATTAAGCCTTCATCACATTTGTCCAGGGACTGATAGCTCCCAAATGTCTGCTCTGTTTGCTCCTGAGAGGGTACAGCTTAGCACATGTGCGTAGCGTTCTGGAAGCACAGGGATAACTGAGGTTCTAATCAAGGCCCTTTAGAGCCGTCTCTTTCCAGGGTTCTATTAAACTTCTGATTAGTTCACCGTATTTCCATTGTTGTTGTTGTTTTTCTTGCTAGTTTCAAGTAGAAATTAGCTTTCTTTAATTGCTTGCTCCTAAGATTTCTAGTGCTTTCAAAAATGTCCCAAGGCATGAATGCTTCCCACTTTATTCCAAATTAAGTCATCCCTCTCCGTCATCCCCATGTCAGTCTTCCTGTCTTTCTCCCACTATGGCCAGAATCTCTGTAAAGCTGCACCAGAACAGGGGACAGGGAGTGGCAGCCTGCTTCCTCCCAAGTGACACCTTCACACCACATCGTGGGAGCTGGACAGCCTGCCCTGCCCCACTCAGTGCTGCAAGTGGGACCTGGAGAGGGGCTGTTCAGGGCCCCCCGTCTTCTCAGTCACGGTCCCCTGGCCCAGAGCTTCTGCACCGGGGTTGGGAGTTGGCAGTGAGTGATGCTGGAAAACTGCCCTTCCTGGGGTGAAATTGTGGCTCTTTGCCTGGGAAATGGGGTAACATGGATCTCGCATCTGCTTGACCACACTGCATGGTCCATCTTCTGTGACGTGGAACCAGGAAGGGGATGGGAGCAGGTTCTGGCTCACATGCTACAAACTTCTTCTTGACATTTAGGTGATTTTCTTGAAGAAATGCTTCTTGATTTGCTGTATATTCTTAAGTCAGTTTCCAGAGTCTTTAAATAATTGTGTTTTATAATTTTCACTGTGAAGGGGTTGTTTCACTGGGGTGAGAAGAAGCTGCTGAGATGCTCTCATAGCCATTCTGGAAGTCTGAGCAAATTCTTTTTTTGTGTGCTTTAGTAATATTTTGTTTAATTTATATATTTTAGTAAATAGTCTTTTGTCTGTCTTATGTTAGATTTCATGTGTTTAAAATTTTTAGAATTCTTTCACTATGTGGTTTGACTTGTTTATTTGTGAACAACTCTGATAGATATTGATGGTTAATTACAGGTGTCAACTTGGCTAGGTTATTATGGTGCCCAGTTGTTTGGTCAAGCAAGTACTGGCCTTAAAGTAACTGTGAGGGTGTTTTGTGGATTTAAATAAGTCAGTTGATTGTATCCATGGCTGATGTCTACAATTGACACAGATGATTGCCTTCAGCAGTGAGAGGTGTCTCCTCGGTCAGTCAGTTGGAGGCCTTAAAGTGAGAACAGGATTTCAACAATGGGCATTTCTCTCTCTACTTTAGATATCTAGCTTCTCCTGGGGAATTTATTAACACCTTCCCAACTTGCTAGTTCTCCCAGGAAATTCAGTGCCATCTAGTTTCCAACTTGCAGCCTGTCTGGTTGAATCAGATTTACCAATCCTCATGGCTGCACAGGTCAATTCCTGTAAGAATCTCTTAAGCTGATCTGTTTCCCTGGAGATCCCTGACCCATACAAATTCATTTGGGTACTTGCTCAGTGGTTACCTTTTAAATTAAACTTTATATAATATTTTTAATAATCCATTTATTCCCTACTTTGCTCAGTGTTATAATTGTTTCCTCTTTCTACTCCTTTCTTCACTTTTTATCACCACAGGAATTTATCAACAGTATTATCAATCCTAGTATTTTTAATTTTACTATTAAAAATATACTTTTGTTTCTAAAACTTTGTTAGCTTTAAATGATATGCTGCTATTTATATTTTAAACTTTTTATTTTGAAATAATTTCAGGGACAGTTGAAAAATAACAGAAACCCTGTACAAAGAAATTCCATTCTCCCCTCCCCTCAAATACCCAGGTCCACCTTTTTAACATTTTGCCACCTTCGTATCTGTCTGTCTGTCTGTCTATCTATCTATCTATCATCTATCTATCTATCTATCTATCTATCTATGTATCTATCCGTCCATCCAATCATCTATCTTCTGGATATTTGAGAGCAGATTGCACACATCCTGCACATCATAATCCTTGAACACAAATACTTCCAAAAAAGGATATTCATTTCTGTAACCTTAAAACTACAGTTACCAAGTTCAAGAAAATTGATGTTGATATAAAGCTTACATTCTATATTCCATTTTTAAATGTCTCAACAATGTCTTTTAAAAATAATATTATGTTTAATTGGAGAAATTGTAGGTTTATGGAAGTCATACAAAAAATACCATGTTCCCACATACCCCCCATTGCTGACACTTTGCATTAGTGTAATATTTTTGTTGCAATAGATGAAAGAATATTAAAATTTTATTAGCTATAGTCCATAGTTTATATTAGTATATTTACCATATATCACCCTATTATTAACACCTTGTGTGAGTGTCATACATTTGTTATAATTCATGAAGAGCATTCTTATACTTGTGCTATTAACCCCAGTCCATCATCTGCAATGGAGTTCACTGTGTTATCCAGTTCCACATTTTATCATCTTTTCTTCTAGTACCATACATGACCCCAAATTCCCCTTGCAATCACATTCATATGAATAATTCACCGCTGTTAATTAATGCATAATAATGTGCTACCATCACCGACATCCATTTCCAAACCTTTACAATCAACCAAAATAGAAATTCTGTACAAATTAAGCATCAGCTCCCCATTCTCTTCCCCAATCTATCCCCTGGAAGGCTATGTTCTAACTCTATGAGTTTGCTTATTGTAATTATTTCATATCAGTGATATCATACAATCTTCTTCCTTTTGTACCTGGCTTATCTAGGTTCACCCACGTTGTTGCATGCATCAGGACGTCATTCCTTTTCATAGCTGAACAATAGTCTATCTTACGTACATACTGCATTTTGTTTATTCATTCATTGGTTGATGGACACTTGGGTTGTTTCCATGCTTTGGCAATTGTGAATAATGCTGCTATGAACTTCAATGTGTAAATATATGTTCTAGTCTCTGTTTTCAATTCTTCTGGGTAGATACTTAGTAACAGGTTTGCCGGGTCATATGGTAATTCTATATTTTGCTTCCTGAGGAACTGCCAAACTGTCTTCCACAGCAGCTGCACATAAATGAGCAATGAATGAGTGTTTCTATTTCTCCACATTCTCTCCAACACTTGTAAATTTCTGTTTCTTTAATTGTCATTCTAATGGGTATGAAATGATACCATATGTTTTTTTAAAAACTGTATTTCAACTTCAAAAAATAAAATAATAGACAAAGGTAATAACAAATTATGGAAACATTACTTTAAAAAATTCAGTGCTTTGATATGCATTTCCCTAATAGCTAGTGATGTTGAATATCTTTTTTTGTGCTTTTTAGCCATTTGTATTTTCTCTTTGGAGAAATGTCTATTCAAGTCTTTCACCCATTTTAAAATTGGGTTGTTTGTCTTTTTTATTGTTGAGTTGTAGCATTTCTTTATACATTCTGGATATTAAATCCTTATCAGATCTATGGTATCAAAATATTTTCTCCCATTGAGAAGGTTGTCTTTCACTCTTGTGACAAAGTCTTTCGAAGCCTAAAAGTTTGTAATTTTGAGGAGGGCTCATTTATCTGTTTTTTTTTTTTTCTCTTTTGTTGCTTATGCTTTAGGTACAAAATCTAAGAAACCATTGTCTAACACCAGATGCTGAAGATAATTCTCTACATTTTCCCTAGGAGTTTTATAGCCCTAGTTCTTGTATTTAGGTATTTGATGCATTTTGAGTTAATTTTTGCATATGGTATGAGATAAGGTTTCCCTTTCATTCTTTTGCATATTGATATCCAGTACTCTCAGCACTATTTGTTGAAGAAACACTTTCCCAATTGAATGGATTTAGCAGCCTTGTGAAAAATCAATTGGCCATAGGTGTGACTGTCTATTTTTGGACTCTCAATTTGATTCCATTGGTCTATATATCTATCCTTTGGTTAGTACCATGCTGATTTGGTCACTATAGCTTTGTAAAATGTTTTAAAGTCAGAGAGGTGTGGAGTTCAACTGCATTTTCCTTTTCAAGACTTTTTTTTGGTGCTATTTGGTATCCCTTACCATTTCAAGTAAATTTTATAGTTGAGTTTTCCATTTTTGCAAGGTAGGGTGTTGGGAGTTTGATTGGGATTGCATTGAATCTCTAAATCATTTTGGGTAGAACTGATATCTTAACAGTATTTAATCTTCCAATCCATGAACATGGAATATCCTTCCATTTTTATTTAGATCTTCTTCCATTTCTATTAGCAATGCATTATAGTTTTCTGTGTGTAAGTCCTTTTCATCCTTGGTTAAATTTATTCCTAGATATTGGATTATTTTAGTTGCTATTATCAATGGAATTTTTCTTCTTGATTTCCCTTCATTTTGCCCATTACTATACTGACTATTGCATGTTGATCTTGTACCCTGCCACTCTGCTGAATTAGTTTATTAGCTCTAGTAGTTTTGCTGTGAATTTTCAGGACTCTCTCTCTGTAGGATCACATCATCTGCAAATAGTGAAAATGTTACTTCTTTCTTTCTAATTTGGATGCATTTTTTTTCTAGCCTAATTGCTCTGGCTAGAAATTCCAGTACAATGTTGAGTAACAGTGGAGACAGTGGACATCCTTATCTTCCAGATCTTAGAGGGAAAGCTTTTGTCCTTTACCATTGAGGATGATGTTAGCTGTGAGCTTTTCATATATGCCCTTTATATGTTTAGTTCTATTATTTTTATCAAGAGAGATGCTGAATTTTATCCTATGCCTTTTATGCATCAATTGAGATGATTGTGTTTTTTAATTATTTATTTATTTAAATTTTAAAAAATTAAAGTTAATAGATCACAAGGAATGTTACATTAAAAAACATAATAAAACAAGAAACATAAGAGGTTCCCATATAACTCACTCCCACCCCACCACATCATTTTTGTAGATTATATTTTTTTGAAGATATATACATCACAAAAAATGTTACACTAAAAAATATAAGAGGTTCCTTTCCCCCTTTGTTTTGCTGATGTGGTTTATTACATTAATTGATTTTCTTATATTGAACCACCCCTGCATACCTGGGATAAAACCCACCTGATCATGGTGTATAATTCTATTAATATGCTGTTGGATTCGATTTTCAAGTATTTTGTTGAGAATTTTTGTACCTCTATTCATAAAAGAAATTGTTCTGTAATTTTCTTTTTTTGTAGTATCTTTATCTGGTTTTGGTACAGGCTGATGTTGGCCTCCTAGAATGAGTTAGGTAATGTTCCCTCCTCTTTGGTTTTTTGGAAAAGTTTGAGCAGGATTTGTATTAATTCTTCTTGGAATGATTGGTAGAATTCACCTGTTAAGCCATCTTTTCTTAGGTTTTTCTTTTTTGGTAGGTTTTTGATAATTGATTCAATTTCTTTGCTTGTGGTTGGTCTGTTGTGGTCTTCTATTTCTTCTAGAATCAGTGTAGGTTGTTCGTGTGCTTCTAGGAATTTGTCCATTTCATCTAGGTTATCTAATTTGTTGGTATACAGGTGTTCAGAGTATCCTTTTTATTTTTATGGGGTCAGTGGTAATGTATCCTCTCTTGTTTATGATTTTATTTATTTGTGTCTTCTCTCTTTTTTTCTTTGTCTACCTAAGGGTTTGTCAATTTTATTGATCTTTTCAAAGGATCAACTTTTGGTTTGCTAATTCTATTTTTTATTATTATCTTTTTTTAAAAAAACACATAGATCACACAAAATGTTACATTAAAAAATATAAGAGGTTCCCATGTATCTGACTCCCCATACCTCCACTGTTCCCACATCGACAACTTCTTTCATTAGTGTGGTACACTCATTGTATTTGATGAGTACATTTTGGAGCATTGCTACACAGCATGGATTATAGTTTACATTGTAGTTTACACTCTCTCCCAGTCCATTCAGTGGGTTATGGCAGGATATATAATGTCCTGCATCTGTTCCTGCAATATCATTCAGGACAACTCCAAGTCCCCAAAAATGCCCCCATATCAAACCTCTTCTTCCCTCTCCCTGCCTTCAATAACTCATGTGGCCACTGTCTCCACATCAATGATATAATTTCTTCCATTGCTAGAGTCACAATAATTCTATAGCAGAATACCAGTAAGTCTACCCTAATCCATATTTTATTCCTCCATCCTGAGGATCCTGGGATGGCAATGCCCACTCAACCTCTAAATTGAGATGGGGCTTAGTTCCCACGTGACTGATGGATGGGATTCTCCTGCTTGAAGTTGTAGATTCTGTTGGTTCCCTGGTGTGGTCGTTGACCAACCTAACCTCCCTGTTAGCTGACCTGTGTAAGTCTGAAGAACTGGAGAGTAGGTGTTGCAACTCTGCTGTGGCTCAGAGCCCAGCTGGCACATGGACAATCCAGAGATTCAAGTCTCCTGAGCATACCCCAACCCCCATGCCAACCACAGGTTCAATTAAAGTGACAAAAGAGGCATGTGTATTCGTCTCTTATAACTACTTTTGACTCCAAGTCTATTTTATCTGATAGTATAGCTACCCCAGCTCTAGTTGGTTATTATTTGCATCCTTTCACTTTGAACTTATTTGTGCTTTTGGGTCTAAGGTGAGTCCCTTGTAAACAACATATAGTTGGATCATGCTTTTTTAATTCTTCTATGAACCTACATCTTGACTGTAGAGTTTAATCCATTATCATTTAGGTCATTATTGTAAAGGCAGTACTTACTTCAGATAGTTTGTCCTTTGATTTTTATGTGCCATATCTTTTTTGTCATTCTTTTCTTTATCAGTCTTCTTTTTGTATAGTTGATCTTTTGTGATGTATCTGATTTATCTTTTTCTCATTTCTGTATATTATTTAAAATACTTTCTTTGTAGTTACCATGGGGTTTATATTGCATAACCTACACCTATAACTACTAATTTGAAAAGATACCAACTTAGCTTCAATAGCATACATGTTCTCTACTCCCATATACCTCTATTTCCCCTCTTTATGTTGTTTTTGTCCCACTTTACCACTTTATATTTTAGCATGTTGATTATCAGGAAATAGGCCCTTTTCTTGTTTTACTGTATTCTGATTCCTATATGAATTAAAAAGTAGAGTTGTATATTGAGGATTATTCTTATTGATGAACTTCATTTCTCCACAATTCTCCAAACCACTCTCTCCTGCCTTTTCCTTTCAATCTGCAGAAGTCCTTTTAGTAATTCTTATAGGGCAGTTATCTTACTGACACATTTTCTCACTTTCTGCTTATCTATGAATATTTTAAACTCTTCCTCATTTTTGAAGGACAGTTTTGCCAGATAGGTAATTTTTGGCTAGCACTTTTTCTCTTTCAGTACCTTAAATGTATTATACCACAGTCTTCTCACCTCCATGGTTTCTCATGACAAATTGGCACTTAGTCTAATTAAGGATCCCTTGCATGTAATGAATTGCTTTTCTCTTGCTGCTTTCAGAATTGTCTCTTTATCTTTGGCAATTGACATTCTGATTAGGTGTCTCAGAGTAGCTCTATTCAGTTTATTCTTTTTGGAGTATGTTGAGCTTCTTGGACATGTATATTCATGTCATAAGAGTTGGGAAGTTTTCAGTCATTGTTTCCTCAAATATTCTTTCTGTCCCCTTTCCCTTCACTTCTCCATCTAGGACACCATGATGCATGTGTTCGTGCACTTCATGTTGTCACTGAAATCCATGACACACAGCTCAACTTTTCCTATTCTTTTCTCTATCTGCTCTTCTGACTGTATGATTTCAATTGTCCTGTCTTCTAGTTGCTGATTCTTTCTTCTGCCAGTACAAATCTGCTGTTGTATGCCTCTAATGTATTTTTTCACTTTTTTTCAAATCAATTTTATTTATTCATATTAATAAAGCATAAATCCATCCAAAGTGTACCACCAGTGGTATTCGGTATAATCACATAGCTGTACATTCATCACCTCAATCATTTTTAGAGCCTTTTCATTATTCCAGTAATAATAATAATAACCAAACAAACAAAACTCATCACCTTTCAAACTCTCTATGCCTCTCCTGCCATACACAGCTGCTACTCTTTCTTTCTAATTTATCTGTATTTATGTTTTGTAAAAACAATTTTGTATATGCAATATCACCCATATTTGTGTTTTACATGAGGTTTCACTATGTTATACAGTTCCATGTTACATTTTTAAGATTTTCTTTTAGTAATATACATGTCCTTAGAATTTCCCTTTCAACCACTGTCATACCCATATAATAGCTCTGCTAGTCACAAATCCATGATGTGCTCTCACCATTTCCATTCATTTCCAAATATTTCCAAACAACTCTTTAACCAATTCTGCACAGTGTAGCCATTAGTTTTCCATTCTCTACCCTCATCCTATTTTCTAATGACCTGTATTTTAATTATTAATTCCATGATATATTTAGTGCATAATAGCCCAATCATATATTATTTGTCCTTTTGTGTCTGGTTTGCTTCACTCAACATAATGTCCTCCAGGTTCATCCATGGTGTCATATGCTTTACAACTCCATTTCTTCTTACTGCTGCCTAATAGTCCCATCGTGAGTATACACCACAATTTGATTATCCATTCATCAGTTGATGGACACCTAGGTTGTTTCCAACTTTTGGCAATTGTGACTAATGCTATTATGAATATCAGTGTGCAGATGTCTATTCTGTCACTGCTCTCAGTTTCTCTGAGTATATACTTAGTAATGGTATTGCCAGGTCACAAGGCAAGTCTATATTCAACTTCCTTAGGAACGATCAGAGTCCTCCACAGTGGCTGTACTATTCTACATTCCCATCAACAGTGAATAAGTGTTCTTAACTCTCCATGTTCTCTCCAACATTTATAGTTTTCCAACTTTTTAATAGTGATCAATCTAATAGGTGTGAAATGATATCTCATTGCTGTTTTGATTTGCATTTCCCTAATCACTAGTAATGGTGAACATTTTTTCATGTGCTTCTTCACCATTTGTAAATCTTCTTTGGACAGTTATCTTTTCAAGTAGTTTGAAAAAAAATTTTTAATTGGTCGTTTGTCTTTTTAGTGTTCAGTTGTATGATCTCTTTATATATCATGAATATTAAACCCATCAGCTATGTGATTGTCAAATATTTTCTCCCAATGAATCGGCTGCCTTTCACCCTTTTGACAAAGTCCTTTGAGTGTTTAATTTTGAGGGGCTCCCATTTATCTATTTCTTTATTTTGTTGCTTGTGCTTTGGGCATAGATTCGAGAAACTACCATCAACCACAAGATTTTGAAGATGTTTTCTTGTATTTTCTTTTAGGTTTTTTATGGTTGTTTTTATATTTCAGTCTTTGATCCACTTTGAGTTAATTTTTGCATAAGGTGGGAGGTAGGAGTCTTCTTTCTGTTTTTTTGGATATGACTATCCAGTTCTCCCAGCACTGTTTGTTGAATAGACTGTTCTAGCCCAGCTGGGTGGGCTTGACAGCCTTGTAAAAAATCACTTGACTGTAGATATGAGAATCGATTTCTAGTTCTTGATTTGGTTCCATTGTTCAATGTCTGTCTTTATGCCAGTACCATGCTGTTTTTTTTTTAAACCACAGTAGCTAAGTAATATGCTTCAAAGTCTTTGATTAGAGTCCTCCAACTTCATTCCTTTTTAAAATTAATTAATTATTTATTTTTTAAATGTTACATTAAAAAAAATGAGGTCCCCATATATCTCCACCCCCCTCACCCCACTCCTCCCACATCAACAACCTTTATCATCGTCGTGGGACATTGATTGCATTTGGTGAATACATGTTGGAGCACTGTTGCACAACATGGAAATGGTTTACATTATAGTTTATACTCTCCCCCAGTCCACCCAGTGGGCCATGACAGGACATACAGTGTCCAGCACCTGTCCCTGAAGTACCATCCAGAACAACTCCAAGTCCTGGAAATGCCCCCACATCATATCTCTTCTTCCCTCTCCCTACCCTCAGCAGCTACTATAGCCACTTTCTCCACATCATTGCTACAATTTCTTTTTTAAAAGACATTTTTGGCTATTTGAGGTCTCTTACCCTTCCATATAAATTTGATTCTTGGCTTTTCCATTTCTGCAAAATGCTATTAGGATTTTTATTGGGATTGCATCGACTCTGTAAGTCAGTTTGGATAGAATTGACATCCTAACAGTATTTGGTCTTCCAATCTATGAACCTGCAATGTTTCTATTTATTTAAGTCTTCATTGATTTCTTTTATCAATATTTTGTAGTTTTTGGAATACAAGTCCTTTTTATCCTTGGTTAAGTTTTTTCCTAAACATTTGATTCTTTAAGTCACTATTATAAATGGAATTTTTTCTGACTTCCTCCTCAGATTGCATATCAGTAATGTATAGAAAAACTATTGATTTTTGTGTATTAATCTTGTACCTTGCCACTTTGCTGAATTCATCTATTAATTCTAGTGGCTGTGTTGTAGATCTTTTAGGATTTTCAAGATATAGGATCATATCATCAGAAAATAGTGAGAGTTTTACTTCTTCCCTTTCTATTTGGGTGACTTTTATTTCTTTATCTAGTCTAATTTCTCTAGCTAGAACTTCTATCCCAATATTGAAAAACAATGGTAACAGTAGGCATCCTTGTCTTGTTCCTGATCTCAGTAGGAAAGCTTTCAACCAACTTTTCTCCATTGAGTACAATGTTGGCTGTGGGTTTTTCATATATGCTTTTTACCAAATTGAGGAATTGTCCTTCTATTCCTATCTTTTGAAATCTTTTTATTAAGAAAGGATGCTGGATTTTGTAAAATGCATTTTATGCATCAATTGAGAGGATCTTGTGAATTTTCTTCTTTATCAATGCAGCTTATTACACTAATTGATGTTCTTGTTTTGAACCACCCTTGCATATCTGGGATAAAACCCAACTGATCGTGGTGTATAGTCTTTTAATGTGCTTTTGATATCTGCAAGTATTTTGTTGAGGATTATTGCATTTTTATTCATTAGAGATATTAGTCTGTAATTTTCTTTTAGTATCTTCTGATTTTGGTATTTGGGCAATGTTAGCTTCATAGACTATGTTTGGTAAAATTCTTTCCTATTCAATTTTTTTTTTGAAGAGCATGAGCAAGATTGGTATTAGATCATCTTTGAATGTTTGGTAGAATTCACCTGTGAAGCTATCTGGTCCTGGGCTTTTCATCTTTGGAAGGGTTTTTATTACTGTTTCAATCTCTTCACTTGTGATTGGTTTGTTGAGTTTTTCTATTTTTTCTAAGCGTAGGTGGTCCATGTGTTTCTAGGAATTTGTCCATCTTGTCTACATTGTCTAGTTTGTTGGCACACAGTTGTTCACAGTATCCTCTTATGATCTCTTTCATTTCTGTGGGTCAGTGGTAATATCTTCTCATTTCTGATTTTATTTATTTGTGTCTCTTCTATTTTTAATTTGTCAGTCTAGCTAAGGGTTTGCTGATTTTGTTGATCCTCTCAAATATCCAACTTTTAAAAATATTTTTTATTTTCTTAAAAAGATATTAAGATTACACAAAATGTTACACACAAAAATATAAGGGATTCTCATATGCCCCACTCCCTATACCTGCCACCCTTCCTCACATTAACAACTTCTTTCATTAGTGTGGTATATTCATCGCAATTGAAGAACACATTTGGAGCATTGCCACTAAGCATGTATTATAGTTTATATTGTAGTTTCCACTCTCTCCTTCTCAATTCTGCAGGTTATGGCAGGATATATAATGGCCTATATCTGTCATTGCAATGACATTCAGGACAATTCCAAGTCCTGAAAATGCCCCCATAGTATACCTCTTTTTCCCTCTTCCTGCCTTCAACATCTCCATTGGCCACTGCCTCCACATCAATGACACAATTTTGTCCATTGCTAGAATCACAAGTCTATAGTAGAATACCAGTAAGTCAACTTCAGTCCATAGTTCATTCTCCAGTCCTGAGGATTCTGGGATAGTGATGCCCACTCTACCTTCAGCTGAGAGGGGGTTTCAATCCCATATAGCCAGTGGATGGGACTCTCCTGTTTGTAGTTGTAGACTCTCTAAGTTCCTTGTTATGGTGGTTGTCCATTCTTACCTCCTTGTTAGTTTTCCTGGGTGAGTCCAATGAACTGGAGAGTAGGTGTTGCAACTCTGCTGAGGCTCAGGGCCCAGCTGGCACATGGACAGCCCAAAGATTCAAGTCTTTGAACCAACCCTTTTACTAATTATAGGTGCAAATAGAAGGGACAGTACTACCAACCAACCCAAGTACTAATTATAGGTTTAAATAGAAGGGACAGAAGAGGCATGTGTAGAGAAGTCACAGCTGAGTCCAACTCTGTCACACTGGGGAGGACAAACTCCAAAGTAGGGCCTACTGGCAAGGCATCAGATTCCTGAGTTATCTGCCATGACTGTAGGACCTGGGTGTCTCCAGAGCCCTCAGGAGCCCCACTATTTGGGGTAGTATCTGCTTTGGGAGTCTATGAGATCCTGCTGATATGCACAAGTGTTGCCTAAGGGATGACCTCCTAACTCACTTTGAAGTCTTTTAGCCGTATAAACTCATTTGTCTTTACCTTTTCTCCCTTTTATTCAAGGCCTTTTTCTAGTTTCATTGCTAGTTGGTGCTTGGTAGTAATCCTTTGGTGCCAGGGAGGCTTATCCCCAGGAGTCTTATCCCATGCTGGGGGGAAGGTAATGCATCTATATGTTGAGATTGGCTTAGAGAGTGGCCACATTTGAGCAACATGGAGGCTCTCAGGAGGCAACTCCTAGGTACCTTACAGTGCTAGGCTAAGTTGCAGTTTCAAGAATAAAACCTCATAAGCATAATCATCAATATCAAGGGCCCACGAATGCACCATCCTTCTTCAATAGTCATTGCTCTACACTTCAAGGATTACTGCTGTTCCATTAGAGAATGTGGCAGAGCAACCCAGGATGGAAATTCAATATTCTTTTGGTTAGTGTGTGAATCTCCACCTACTGTGACAATACCCCAGGAACATTTGAACACATTTATATGCCTTATATATATGCCCAGGTGAACTTCCTCCCATGTATCCCCCATCACTGATACCTCACACCAATGATCCTCCCTTTCTCCAGTTGTAACCCTTCTTTGGTCCAAAACTTCCTCAAAAATGAAGCCAAGAATATTGCCAATTAGAATTAATAGGAAAATGAAATAATGATAGATTTAAACATAAGAAATAAAATATGTAATAATTTACAAAAGCTAAAGCTAAAATAAAGTTAAAAAATTTGCATATTAAAAATAATGAAAAACGTTTAAAAAAATCTTTTTGACGTTTTGTCTTTCATCACTGTAAGATCTGTTGTCCTGTGTGTACAGTACTTTTTTTCATTTTGTCTCCAAAGGAGTTTTAGGTCACAGTAAAATCACATACAGAACACAGGGGACTCCCATATACCCAACATCCTCTCCCTATTCCCCCTTCTCATATCAATAACCTTTTTATATGTGGATGGTACATTGGTTACAAATGATGTACAAATATTGAACATAGTCACTGACTATGGTCAATGGTTTACATTATGGGCTACACTCTAGACCATACACTTTTATAAATTTTTGATGAAATTCAACATGGCCTGTGTCTATCATTGAAAGATCAGGCAGAACCTGTCCATTGCCCTCTAAACACCCCCTCTTCCATCTGCTCTATTCCTCCCTCCCCCTCCCTTCAGGGCCCATGATGACCACCAGGCTTCACTCCTTGAAGGACAAGATTCACAGTTACTTGCAACAACACTGAGGGCCTGGTCTGTCCTCCCCTATTAGGAACTGCCCATGCTCTCCAGAGACATCCATCCCTCTGTTTGAGAACATATTGGGCCTCACCAGGATGTGAGTCCAACTCCTTTCCACTCATTATGTGGGTCTCCATCCACTGATATAACACAGTATGACAAAATGATCATGCACACATTCTCTAGAAGACTGCCCCAGGTGTACCTGTCCTGAATGCCCCCCTACCCAACACTCTAAACCAGTAACCCTTCCTTGTCATATTGCCAAAAGAGCTTTCCCAACATTGTATTTTCAACCGCATACCTGCCAATCTCCAGTGTTCACCTGCTCCCTTCCCCATCCCTACCCCAGTTCCATGGACCATCCAACCCACTCTGCCCATTCTGTTCCCTTTTCAAACTTGTACCACCCAATCCAATAGTATCACTACACCCCTTCAAATCCCTTCACTGCACAACTACTCACTTCTACCTTATAGATTTTGCTTATATGAGTGTTGGCTCACAACCTTCTTCTCCCTTTCTATTTCCTAGAAACCTATCTTCCAGACTCTAGCTCTGTGAGAAAGAAGCTGATTTTATTTGTTTCTGCATTTGCTGATTTTATTTATTGCTTTTTGTTCCTGATTTTATTTCTTTCTGCTCTGATCTTTACTATTTCTTTCCTTTGGCTTAGTATGGGATTAGTTTGCTGCTGTTTTTCTAGTTCCCCCAGGGTTTCAGTTAGATCTTCAATGTTAGCTCTTTATTCTCTCTTAATGTGTGCATTGAGGACTATAAATTTCTCAGCACTGCCTTTGCAGTGTCCCATAGGTTTTGATATTCTGTGTTCCCACTTTTATTCATATCAAGATATTTGCTGAATTCTCTTTCAATTTCTTCTTTGACCCACTGATTATTTAAGTTTATTGAGACTTGTACCGTGACCCAACATAGGATCTGTCTTTGAGAAGGATCCATGAGCACTTGAAAATATATCCTGCTGTTTTTGGGTGCAGTACTCTACTGATGTCTGTTAGGTCTAGCTCCTTCATCATATATTATTCACGTTCTCTGTTTCTTTATTTATCCACAGTCCAGATGTTCTATGCAATACGAGAGTGGTGTAGTAAAGTCTCCGGCTATTTTTTAGAGACATCTTTTTCTTCCTTCGGCTTTGCCAGTGTGTACCTTATGTGTTTTGGGACACTTAGGTTAGGCGAATAAATATTTAGTATAGTTATTTCTTCATGATGAATTGCCCCTTTTACTAATATACATTGGCCTTCATCAACCCTTATAACAGTTTTGCATTTAAAATCTAATTTGTCTTATATTAGTATCACTACTCCTGCTCTTTTTGGTTACAATTTGCGCGGAATATCTTTTTACAGCCTTTCTCTTTTAACTTGGTTGTGTCCTTACATTAGAAGTGAATCTCTCATAGACAACATATAGATGAGTCATGTTTTTTAAAATCCATTCTATCAGTCTATGTCTTTGGATTGGGAAATTCAAGCCATTATCATTCAATGTTATTATTGTAAAGGCATTACTTCATCAATTTTGTTCTTTCACTTTCCATTGTCATATCTTACTATTGTCTTTTTACCCTTTAACTTACCCTTCCTAATAATCTTCATTTCTTTACTCTTCTCCAAGTCTCTTGCCCTTGTTTTTTCCTTTTAGGCTGCAGCACTCCCTTTAGTATCTCATGTAATTTGGACTTTTGTTAATATATTATTTCATTTTTTATTTATCTGTGAAGACTTTGAACTCACCATCATTTTTGTAAATCAGCATTGCTGGACCCAGAATTCTTGGCTGGCAGTTTTTCTCTTTCAGTACCTTAATTATATCATACCACTTTCTTCTCTCCTACAGGTTTTACAGAGGTTAGCACTTAATCTTATTGAGTTTCCCTTGCATGTGATTCTTTTATTTTGTTGCTTTCACAATCCTCTTTATCTCTGTTATTTGTCATTCTTTTTTTTTTTTTTAAAGATTTATTTATTTATTTAATTTCCTCCCCTCCCCTGGTTGTCTGTTCTTGGTGTCTATTTGCTGCGTCTTGTTTCTTTGTCCGCTTCTGTTGTCGTCAGCGGCACGGGAAGTGTGGGCGGCGCCATTCCTCGGCAGGCTGCTCTTTCATTTCACGCTGGGCGGCTTTTCCTCACGGGCGCACTCCTTGCGCGTGGGGCTCCCCCACGCGGGGGACACCCTTGCGTGGCACTGCACTCCTTGCGTGCATCAGCACTGCGCATGGCCAGCTCCACACGGGTCAAGGAGGCCCGGGGCTTGAACCGCGGACCTCCCATATGGTAGACGGATGCCCTAACCACTGGGCCAAAGTCCGTTTCCCTGTCATTCTTAATAGTATGTGTCTTATAGTAGGTCTATTTGAATTTACTCGTTTGGGTTGCTTGCCCTTCCTGGATATTGATATTTATGTCTTTCATAAGGTTTGGGAAATTTCCATCATTATTTCCTCAAATATTCTTCCTGCCTCTTTTCCATTCTCTTCTCCTTCTGGGACACCAATAATGCATATGTTTATGTGGTTCACATTAACATTCAGTTCCCTGAGACCTTGTTTCATTTTTTCTATTCTCTTTCTGTTCTCTTCTTTTTCCCAGTTCAGATGTTTTGCCTTCAAAATCACTAATTCTGTCTTGAGCAATTTAAATCTGCTCTTATGTATTTTGTATTTTTAATCTCATCCATCATGTCTTTCATTCCCATAAGTTCTGTTACTTTTCTTTTCAGGCTTTCAAATTGTTGTTTATGCTCAATCACTGTCTTCCTTTATCTCTTTTGTCATATTTTCTTTCAATTCTTTGAATTGATTTAAGAGAGTTGTGTGATTATTGTTTATTAATTGTTTTCAGTCCTGTATCTCTTCAGGATATTTAGTTTGTTTCTTTGGCTGGGCCATATCTTCCTGTTTTCTAGTGTGGCTTGTAATTTTTTGGTGATGTCTAGGCATCTGAATATGTTGGTGAATTTATTCTGATGTCCAAGTTCTCTCTCTTGCCTATTGTTTTCCACAGCTCTTCTTTGATATTTGAATCAATTTATTCTAAGTCTTTAAAATTGCTCCATGTAAGTTATCAAAATTGGCCAGGGACTCAGTAATGGGACACAGATTTTCTGTTAGGACTTCAGGTACAGAGAGAACCAAAAGCAGTTTTTACTCATGCAATTTCCAGAATGACCAATAGATGCTGCTTGTTGGCACACCTTTTCACAGACGTGTTACAATCTATGTTTTCCTGTATCTTGGTCTGGTCAGAGCCGAGATTCAAAGTGGACTCTGATGGCCGAATTCACTGAAAAAAGCCTCCTAACTCTCCCTCCCTTTTCTCTTGTAATAGCTGACAGCAAGGAAGATGTCTGTTCCCCTCTTAATCACTTGCAGTGAGCCAGGGGTTTTATCCCAGCTCAATATCTTGGGGGATGTGTGAGGGGCTTTGTAATTCATGTTTCTTGTTTCAGGTTCTTCCTCTCTCTGCTCCTCATCCTCCCAGGAGTTGTGAGGTTCTGTGCTGACCCCAAAGCAGTTCTGTCAGACAGCTTTTGGCTCTTTCTATATTGTTTTTATGAGAGTGTTGAGCCCTGCCTACCTAGTCCAACACCACCTTCCCACCTCTAGTATATTTTGAATCTCTGCTATTGTTTCTTTCACCCTCATAATTTCTGTTATGTTTCTGTTTATAGTTTTAAATTCTTCTTTATGCTCACAAAATTTCTTCTTAATATTCTTTATCTCTTTATGCATATCATCCTTCACCTCCTTGAATTGACTTAGGAGCTTTGTTTGAATATCTTTGATTTGTTGTTTGAACTTCTGAGTCTTCCCTGATATTTTAATTTGTTCCCTTGACTTCGTTGTATCTTCCTGTTTCTTAGTATGGCTTAATATTTTGCTGATGTCTAGGTATCTGATTATCTCTATGAGTTAACTCTTATTCCTCTTGTCTAGAGCTTTATTGTTGATTGGCTTTGTGTTAAGGCTCTTTTTATGCTTGGTCTAACTTATTCTAGACCTTTAGAATAACCCTTGTTTAACTGTTCAGATTTTTCAGTTCTTCTTCATCTGATTCTTGCCCTGGATATGCAGTGCAATTTTCAAGGTTGTATATTTGGTGCAATTGTTTCATCTCCAGGAGGGAACTTCATTTCTTTTCATTTTTTTTTAAAGACATTTTTTTATTTCTCTCCCCTCCTGCCCCCATTGTCTGCTCTCTGTGTCCATTCACTGTGTGTTCTTCTGTGTCCACTTGCATTCTTGTCAGCAGCACTGGGAATCTGTGTCTTTTTTTGTTGCATCATCTTGCTGCATCAGCTCTCCATGTGTGCAGCGCCACTGCTGGGCATGCTGTGCTTTTTTTGCATGGCGCGGCTCTCTGCAGGGGCACACTCCTTGCATGTGGGGCTCCCCTACATGAGGGACACCCCTGTTATGGCACAGCACTCCTTGCACACATCAGCACTGCGCATGGGCCAGTTTACCACATGGGTCAGGAGACCCTGGGTTTGAACCCTGGACCTCCTATGTGGTAGGCAGATGCTCTATGGGTTGAGCCAAATCCGCTTCCCAATTTCTTGTGTTCCTTTTCTGGGAATCTTGTCTGTTCCATTTGTTTTTGTGCAGACATATCTCCTCAGCTCCTATGATTTATTTAAATTCTCTCTGTCACTCAGTGCCTCATTTTCCTTATACTTTTCAGTTCTAGGATCCATCCTATTTTATAGTAGTTCGGTTTAATAGCCCTCTTTTTTTCTATGAGGCTTTTCTGCCTCTGGTATCTTCCCCATTAGGGTATCCCACCTTGAGGAGTCAGATGAACATCAATACAGAAAGGTTGATCACTCCAGAAAAGTCCATTTTGCCTTTAGGTGTCCAGCCAAATGGAACCGGATTAAAGAAAGGTGCAACATTTCTACCAATTTTTCTATTATGTTCTCTTTTTTTCTGCATCTGGGGACTGTTTTGCATGCAGCACTGTGCCTAGCAAATAATAAGAGATCTACCATCCTCCAGAGTTCTAAGCAAATGCGATTTGTCTTTTTTAGCCACAAATCTCTGAATGTGTTAAATTACCATGTCGATGACATTATTCCTTAAATGATAAACTTTGACTCTTGGCTATTACAGATAAGGTGAATTAGGTAAAACTCCTCAGAACGGCCACCTCTATTTGTATAGGTTGTGCCTATAAATCTGTAGAGGTTGCTGCTTATGTCAGAGTCTAGGAGAATGATAGCTTTTAGAAATGTGCAGCAGTTCTGCTCTACTCTGTGCTACACTCTTTCTGTTATACTCTTTATATGTTGTTCGTTCATATGGTATTGGCATTCTTTCCATTATCCTGATACTCATGTTTTCTTCATGATCGTCAGTGCCATTTTAATTGTTTTGTCTTACTTTCTCTAGCCATCTTTTCATCAGCTGAAGTACATTTTCTAATAGTTCACCCAAGAAAAAGAATATTCCCTGAGTGGTTGTGTATTTAAAACTTACCCAAGTCTGTATATGAAGCACAGTTAGTCTGGTTATAAAACTTTTGGTTTACAGTTTCTCTTTCTGAAAATCTTGGAAGTGTTGTTCCACTCACTACATTTTGTCTTTGAGTAATAGCAAAAATCTGGGGGTAGCAAGTTACATTTTTTTTTCTGTTTTTATTTTTTTAATGTTACATTAAAAAAATATGAGATATCCATATACCCCCACCCCCTTACCCCACTCCTCCGCCATAACAACAACCTCCTCCATCATCATGAGACATTCATTGCATTTGGTGAATACATCTCTGAGCACCGCTGTACCTTGTGGTCAGTGGTCCACACCATAGCCCACACTCTCTCACAGTCCACCCAGTGGGCCATGGGAGGACATACAATGTCTGGTAACTGTCCCTGCAGCACCACCCAGGACAACTCCAAGTCCCGAAAATGCCCCCACATCACATCTCTTCTTCCCACTCCCTACCCTCAGCAGCCACCATGGCCACTTTCTCCACACCAATGCCACATTTTCTTCGATTACTAATCACCATAGTTCATGAATAGAATATCAGTAAGTCCACTCTAATACATACTCTATTCCTCCATCCTGTGGACCTTAGAATGGTTATGTCCACTCCACATCTGTATGAAGAGGGGGCTTAGATTCCACATGGATACTGGATGCAATTCTCCTGCTTTCAGTTGTAGGCACTCTTGGCTCCCTGGTGTGGTGGTTGACCTTCTTCACCTCCACATTAGCTGAGTGGGCTAAGTCCAATAAACCAGAGTGTAGGAGTTGCAAGTCTGTTGAGGCTCAGGGCATGGCTATCACATGGTCAGTCCAGAGATTCAGGTCCCCTGGGTATACACTAAACCCCAGCGCCAACTACAGATCCAGTAAAAGTAACAGGAGAGGCTTGTGGACAAAGATCACATCTGAGTCCAGCTCCATCAAACAGAAACACAAACTCCAAAGTAGGGCCAACTGACATGGCACTGAACTCCATCTGCCATGACCATAGAACCTGTGGGTCTCTGTAGCCCTCAACAGAACCAATACCTGGGGTTGTATCTACTTTAGCTGTGTGCATAAGGGCGACCCCTCTGATAACCTCCCAGCTCTTTTTGGAGACTCATAGCCATATAAACTCATTTGTCCTTTCCATTTCCCCCTTTTATTCAGGTCAAAAAGCACTTTTAACTTCTGGTATTATACGTAGATTGAAATATTCTGCTGGTCCGAGTTGACCCTTTTATTCAAGGTCACATTATTTTTTTAATAAGTTACTTGGTCTTTTTCCCTGACTAAATTTTTTTTCTTTTCTTTAATATTTCTTTAAAATTTTCTAGGATATTCTTAGTGTTTCCCATTTTGGAAATCTAATTTTATTTTGGGAAAGTTTTCTTAAGTCAGTTAAGTAAATGTACTGTTTCATTGCTTTAGTTTTGCTTTTGCTGTACTACTGTTTTTTCATGTTGTAGGTAATCTTTACTTACCTTTTATAGAACTCATTTTTATGATGTTTTAAGTTTATCTTCTTTCTGGTTTCTGCCAGGACACATTTTTTATCTCTTTCTATTGTTTCACCACTTTTCAAAGTGCATTCTTCTATTTCTGCTTCAGGGTCTTTTCCATTTTTTGATGTGATAGCTTCGTGAAGTTTTTTTTTTTGTTTTATGGCAAAACATTTAGTCACAATTTTCATCTCATCTTTGGCAACAATTTTTGGTGTGTACTTTGTGCGAGTTTTACTTTGCTTTTCCATAGTTTTTTAAGAGGGTTTTACTATAAATTAGTGATTATTATGGCACTAATTGAATTTTTTAATTAGTAAACGGTGGTAAGTCCCTTTTGAGGACAGGGCTGGGGCCGAGTTCTTGCAGATTTCACACACTAGTCTTTCTCCTCTTGCCACAGAAATAGACACAGAAATAGGCTGCTTCTGCACGCATGGTCCACTGGTGTGATTCTTCACAGAGCCCCACCTTCTCTGAACCACTCTGGACCCAGCTGGACTTTTGCGACCTTCCTATCTAGGTTCTTAAAACCATTATAAATGAAGAACACAACTTTTGTACCTCAGAAGGAGTCCCTTGCCTTCAGGAAGATTAATTTCACCAGCATTTTCTGCAATCAGCCGCCGTTGTGCCCTTTAGCCATACATTCTTCTTCTTTTCCTTTCCTCTCTTATGACTTGCTTGATGGCAGTGTTTTTCAGTCTCTGCATATTTTGGAGTCTACAGTTTACATCTATTTTCTCCTAGAATTGTTAAAAATGGAATTTTTATTTTTTAAATTCTTGCTGCTGGTGGTATTATTTGGAGTGGTGAGAGAGGCTGTTTTCAGAACTATGGTCACACCATAATATTGAATGTCATTTAATAGGACTCTAATCATGTATCTCTAATGGAATGCCTAGATTTTCCCAAGGATTGGAAATGATGTTATATTTGTCAATGCCGACAACATTTTCTACTATTGGGTATATTTTATAAACATGGTTTCAATAAGAGACCATAATATTTGGAAAAAGATTGGCTCCCTTTCCCCGCCCCTCCCCACCCCCCACTCCAGTATATACCATTTCCTTTTCCTGGCCCCCTCACTTGTGGTAGACACCAGCCTGGGGTGATTAAGCATGTAGAGTGCGGCAGCCAGGGTTGGGTTTGTAGGCTAGATGAGCAGAGTGGATGCTTGGGTGGGACGTGGGGATGGAGCTGCTGGTGGACATTATTTCCATGCCTGAATAGTAGCTGGGAAAAACTAGAAGTCAAATCTTCTGGAATCACAGCCTTCCTGGATGACCTGGGATTTCCTTGTGCTCCATCTTCAGAAAAGTGTGAGGAGCTCTAAGCCCTTCTTAGACTGTGAGCCCAAGGGTAATTTTGAGAAAAATTGGCATAAGATCATTTACTCATTTCATTTGACAACACCTTCTATGGCATCTGTTAATATCATGTGCAGGAACCGTGGACTGATATAAAAAAGAATATGCATAAGCACACAGTGGAAACTGATAAGTTACAGAAGGAAGAAATCTGGCTTCCCTTGAGAGGATATCTGGAAAGGCTACTCAGTGGAGGCATTGTTTGAAGGTTACATAGTGTGTGTTAGGAACAAGTGAGTTTTTCTTTTTAAAGAAAGGTTAGTGAAAGAAAGAATAGTGTCCTTTAAAATATTTGGAACAGGTAAAATGCAAAAGATTACCCTATGAAAAATCACCCTTCTGTGTGGCATGAGACGTGCTCAGTTAACATGTTAGATTTTGCTTTCCTGTTTAATAGAGAATCATCGGTTTATTATTTTAACTAGCTACGAGCATTGGAAAGAAACATTCATGTTACTGCATCTTCTTTAAGACTGGAATCAGACAATGCACTCAATTATTACATTAAAAATTGGTTTAATTCAGCAGATCCCATTCCACCAGAATGCCAATGCCAGGAAAAACCTGAAATCGAACAAGAGTTTACTGTCCCAGGAAAAGCCTGTTGGGTAGCACCTGGTCATGCCTATAAATGGCAGACCCATTCACAGACAGGAGCACAAAGGGCCACTTAAGTAGGGGAGCTCGTGACGGCTCTTTTACTTAGAGTACCCAAATGAGCCTGGCTCGGTGCCTTGCGTGGGAGCCAGGTAGGAGGTCTCCATCGTGTTTTCCTCGTGCCAGCCAGCACTGCCTCCTGTGGGAAACCTGCGGTCTGAAAAGGCCACATCCCTGTGTTCCCAAAGCTTGAGTGGGTCCAGTGCAGAGGTCCTGAGCAGGGAGAGCATCACCTGCTGTTTCTTGTTTTCCAAAATTCTTAACCACGCTGCTGACAATAGGGGCGCTGTTACAAACAGTGAGGCATTTATAACAGCAGGTCACAGAGCCAGGGCTGCTCCAGCCAACACTCACACCAAAAGGGACCCCTGGGACGGGGGCTGCGGGTCTCATTTGTCTTGTCTCAGTTACTAATTTCTTCTTCTTCTGGGCTCATTTCTAGAGAGTCTCTGTTCATTGTTGTGTGCTTGTCTGTGCAGATTTAAAATGCCTTAGTGGTGGCAGGAAGTAATTAGCATATAGAGCCCCAAAACTCAACTTTTAAAGTTTATTAGTGAGCAGAGTTCAGCTCCCCTTTATATTTTAACTGACCCCAAGAGTTTTCAGGAGAAGTGCCTAAATAGGAACACAGGTGCACTAATAAATGAGAATTATCAGTCCCTGGATTTAATTGGTGTCACCTTAGCTTTTAGGAGGGTAATAGGATAGTATTGCCACCTGCAATCATTCAAGACTACTTTGCCCGCTAATTAGCTCACTTACAAAAATTAAATGACCTTTCAAAAGTGAGTAAAATGGAATCTGGGAAGGACCAATGAAAATATATTTTGAATGTAGCATTAGTAGAATAGTTAACCATAAATGATAGAATTTATTTAATCATAAAATCTCAGAGTTGTGAAGGACCTTAGTGGTAATTTTGTACAACGTCTGCCCATGAAAGAATCTCTTGAAAAACTCTTAATCCTTAGATTCTCTTTATGCAAACCAAATTATGGCAAAGTAGGGCATTTGACTCTCTTGGACAAAGGTGCAATTTACTCCACCAACATTTGTTGTGTATGCCTTGAACGATGGTATACCTATTTTTGACATAGAAATAATAATAAAAAAACAAAAACATAGCTGTATTGTCTCTGAAGAGTTTATATTCTGGGATCTAGAATGAGGCATATAAAGTACAACTTCATAAAAAGTTAAATGTTGCATTATGCGAGTTAGACAGCTGAGAATCATCAGCAACCATGCACAACCACAAAAATAGATGGAACTACAAATGGAGCCAGTGGGCATCTCTTGTTCCTCAGGAGACGTTGTCCGCATTAAAGAAGACCTCAAGATGAGACCCAGGTGATTTTCACGGAGCAGTCTGTCCCCTGCCTCTGTTGTAGATGCTCGTGCAAATGCTTTAACGGTGTGTGGTTTGGGTAATTATCTGCCAGCTCGGAAAAGAATGCAAGCTAGCTTTCTTGGCCTTTCACTTTAATAAGCATGAAGCAAAATTCATTCGCATTCAGTGCCTCTTCCAAACACGCATCCACAGCATGTTTCCTGCTGTGACAGGGCTCTTTCTCTCACACACAGTTAGGTCTCCTAAAGAAGAGAGCACCTGTGCAAGGGTCCATGACATGAGCTAACGACGGGTGCAGTTTATTCTTCTGAGCCGTTTCCTAACATACACTTGAGAGTTCACAAGATTTGCTACTGCACACTATCACTGATAGAAACACCCATGCACCTAACTTACTTCCTTAGCCTAAATCCTGCTATTTCTCCACATCAGCAAACAATAATAATAATTACAGTTGCGAACATTCATCGAGCTCCTATTGTCCGCTAGGCACTGTGCTAAGGACTTTGTATTCATTTATTTCATTTCATCTTTGTCACAGCACCATGAGTTCTATTCTTATTCCTATTTCATGAAACAGAAATTGAGGCAAGTTGTGGTTCAGACTCAGATATGTTTGACTTCAGAGCCAAAACCGGCAATGGAATCTGCTTGCCGTTGCTGGAGCACACCTAGGCAGTCCCATCTCTGTTCATTTGCTTAGGTGGCTCCCTCCACGCTGCAAGCTCCTCGGTGCCCAGGAAACTTTGTATCTTCAATGCTTGCGAATTCCTCTTCTCCTTTGGTGGGTTCAGTGGGAGCACTTCCTGAATTACAGAAATGAAAGAGTGTAGTGAAATGTTAATAAATACCAAAGTCTAGTCCACTCTCCCAGTTAGCAGAGTCTTAGAATTGAGCGTTTTACACAGAAAGAGCAAAGGATTATTCCAGGAATAATTTCTTTAAAGAATCTCTGAAACGGGCCTCGATGTTTGAAGCCAGCTCTAGGAGAAGCTTCAGCTCACAGTTGCCACTTCCCCTCTGCTTTGTGAGCTTCCCACGATCTGGACAGCACTTGGGGCTCCTCAGATGGAAAGCACAGCGGCGTCAACAGATCCACGGGTTGGGCTTTGGGATCTGTATTGTCAAGTCGCTACTGAAAAGAATCTAGGAATGTTGGTTAGGGAATAAGTCTCCACACTGAGTCGCTTTTTGGCTGGTGCTTCCTTCTGTAGGATTGATGGGAAAAGAATGGGAAAAGATCTGTTTTTTCTTTTCTTTTCCTTTCCTTTTCGCGGAGCAGGTAGGCCTTGCTCACGGAACCGTACAGGGCGGGGCTGAGACCGCTGAGAGGCAGGTAGAACAGGTGTGCATGGTGGAGGGGGGCAGCGCGGGCGTGTGGGGCCAGCAAGGCTCAGCCTCTTTAATCTAGAGTATTTGTCAGATTAGATTTTGCCTCAACATGACGACGATTTCATGCTCAGCATCACAGGCTCCGGTGCTCTGAGGAGGGAACGCGCTGCAGCTCTGGGTTTGCATTCAAGCAGAGCCTCTCAGGCCTGGAGGCCTGGCCTTCTAAGTGCTGTCACGGGCACGGGGCCAGCAGGCCTGAGCGGTTCACTGACTTCGTTGAAGCCCTGAGCTGGACTGGGCATCAGAAGACCTGGCTGACCCTCCTTTCCTGTAAACCGCTAGCTAAAGGTCTTGGAGCTACCACGGGCAGCCTGTTTCCTCACCTCCAAAAGCAGCAGTTTGCACACAATGGCCTTTTAAACCATCTTCCGGCAATTGAGTGCTAGAATTTCAAGCAACCTCTCCTTCTTCTATCCGCCAGCTTTTTTTCTATGCAAAAAATGACTCAGGAGGGCCTTTCCCACGTGCTATTGAATGCTGAGGATTAAGCTATTTCTCTATGGCTTGCAAAAACGACGGGTCTGATTGTTTTCTTACTTCCTCCTCCACGCATCGAGGGTTCAGTGGTTGAAAGAGCTTGTGAGTCGTGGCCTAGCTAGTGCTGGAAGGTGGCCTGCGCTGTAGGATTGGAATATTTACAGGCCGTTTATGCAGTCATAATGTAGGTAAGTGGAAAGTTTATCATCTCCTGGCACGGGCTTGTAGAGCATGGCCTGACCTGGGTCCAGCCCAGGGAATCCCCTGCCCCTCCCTTCTGTCCCGCTATGCAATGCTGACACAGGCCGCCTTCTGATAATGCAGCCCTTAGTGTGTGTGTGCTGTGAGCTGCAGGGTGCGCACCTGTAAGAGCTTGATTGCGTGAGCCAGCAGGCTAAGCTGGGCCAGCAGCTGTTGCCTCAGCCAGCATCCATTTATTGCAAGGTAACCAGCAAAATTGGCTTCTGCACTCCCGCCTGCTTCCTGCCAGCCTCCCTACGTGAGCCTCTGCAAACCACAGCGGGGTCCCAGGATCTGGAGATTGAGCTCTCCTCTGGGTCTGCACGCACAATGAAACTTGGTTCCTCCATCTCTCCGAGTGTCGCTTGGGTTTCTCAGCAAAACCTGAACATCTTCTGCAACACTCACACCTGGCGTTTGGTTTACTACGTCGTAGATGGGGTCGCCTCGCAGTCCTGGATGTACTGGAAGCCAGCGTGTTTCTCTGTTACTGAATGATTCTTCTTGATTACTCTGGGAGGAGACCTTAGACTTCCTGAGGACACCACGTTTCCTCTCTTGGAGTGGAAAAGCACGTGGCAGGCACCAGACCACTGTTCTACTCCAGCTCTGCTTCTACTTCACGGTGTGATCTTAGGCAGCTCATTCAAGGTCTCTGAGCCGTGATGTCCCGAGAGCCGAAACTGCAGCCTTGAACTAGACGGTTTCGGAGGTGTCTCCTGAATATAAAGTTTGCTCTATGCTCTGAGGCCAGGCTTTCGTTTATTACTCTGGCAATAACATACTTTCTGGCAATAACTTGGAATAAAATCCAATTTTTATAGAATCCCCAGATAACTAGAGAAGGAGAATTTCATTTCAGTATTGTTGTCCCACAGACTGGAATAGGTCTCAGCGCACATCATAATTCCTGAAACATTACAGGATTTAATAAAAGCCTAAAGTTAACATGATCAGGTAATATCAAAGACAGTGTCCTGTCTTGGGACATGGAAGATCTATTTCTAGAGCCTGGTAGAGATTTCTCCAAATGGTCAATATACCTGTGGAGGCAGAAAGACCATTTATTTTAAAACTATAGACTTAAGGAATGCAGGACGAGGGCAGAGTGGAGAGCTCCAGGACTCAGGCCTTCCTTGAAGACAGCTGTGACAGGCAGGCTCTGTCTGAAACAACTACTCTGAAACCCTGGAGGCCAGAGGGCAGCGTGCAGCACCCAGGGGAGAGCAGCAGGAGGAGGCTGAGAGGTTACGGTAAAGGACAGCATTTCTCCCTCCGTGAGGCAGATTTGGAGTCCAGCCCCATGCTCGAGGCAGGCCACGGTGGGGTCCAGCCCCTGGCTAGCTCATGGGTGGGAGAAAGGCCCCAAGTCCAGGGGTGGGCACGGCTGGCCTGGTCATGTCTTATCACCACTGGGGCCACCCAGTGTCAACCACCCCAGTGGGGATGGAGGCGGTGGAGACCTAAGGGTGCTGCACCTCAGGGCCGCGGGGGACAGTCAGCCGAAGGGCTATGTAGCTGCGCAGGCCAGGAAGGCTCAGCTTTGGGCACCCCTGGAAGAACCTTCTGGTGCCTTCCAGAACCCTCCCCAGGAAACTCTGGAGCTGGTCGGGGCCCACTTTGGGCCTCTGGCACAGTTCTGGGGGTGAAAGGCTGTCTTAGGAAAGTCCTCTCCAGTGTGCTGCTTCTCCCGGAGTTTGTCCTCCAAGCAAAAGTGGCTTGAATCAAGTGAAGGAGTATAAGAAACAACCCAGCAGGCCACTGGGGCAAAGGCCTGCCAGCCTCAAACACCTGGGAAACAGATGAGACAACCAACCTCCTGTAAGCAAGGAACTCCAACACAATCAACAAGCAAAAGCCCAGGAAAGACAAGGCCCAGAAAGAGGGAAAACCCTGCACACAGCACATAGCATTCACCTTGGGCAGACCAAGAAAATCTGACTTATGGCCAGATGGTTACAGAATAAAATAAACAGACATCTCAGGGATTAAATCCCAGAATTAATGTACAATGTTCAACAAAAAAAGGTACAAAACAAAGAAAAAGGAAATGATGGCCTCTCCAAAGGAAGAGGATAAAAATCCAGACAGCACCAATGGAGAAAATGAGAATGTGGACTTACTGAACAAAGCATTTAAAAAATGATCTTAAAAATGCTCAAGGAAATAAAGGAAAATACAGAGAAAGAACAAAAGTATATCAGGAAAATAATGATTAAGCAATATGACAATCTTAGTAAAGAGACAGATTTTTTTTTTAAAGGAACCAAGCAGAACTACTGGAGTTGAAGTCCACAAAAATGGAAATGAAAAATTCCCAGGAGACTTTCAAGAATAGTTGGAACTGACAGCAGAATCACTGAACACAAAGACATAACACTTGAAATGAGTCAGGTTGAGGAACAAAAAGAAGATAAAATTAGGAAAAGCACAATAGCCTAAGATGTCTCTGGGATACCAGTAATTGTACAAATATATACATTATCAGAGTCCCAGAAGAAGAAGAAAGAGAGAAAGAGGTTGGAGGAATATTTAAAGAAATAATGAGAGAAATTTCCAAACTTAGCAAAAGACATGAATATACACATCCAAGAGGTCCAGAGAACACCAAACAGGATAATCATGAAGAAAAATATACCACCATATGATGTTATATGATAACCTCTTGGTAATCACAAGGAAAATATTTGAAAAATATACCCAGATAAAAATCAGAAGTTACCCAATATGGTAAAACACACACATATACACACAAACCAAATAAATATAAAAGCAGGCATAAACAGAAGTGAGGGAAAAATGTATAAGAATTACAAAGACTGAATAGCAAAATGGCAGATGCAAGTCTTGTATTATAAGAAGTGACTCTAAATGTAAATGGATTAAACTCTACAGTAAAAAGGCAGAGATTGGCAGAATGGGTAAAAAAGCATGACCCAACTATTCTCCAAGGCAATCGATCACCTTAGAGTCAAAGATACAAGTAGGTTGAAAATGAAATGATTGAAAAAAATATACCATTAAAGCAGGAACCAAAAGAGAGCTGGGGTAGGTATGCTAGTATTAAAGAGACTTAAAAATAGAGACAAAATAGACTTAAAATTAAAAAGTTACAAGGGACAAAGATAGTCATTATATACTAATAAAGGGGACAATTCCATAAGAAGGTTAACAATTATAAATATATGTTCACCTAAAAGCAGAGTCCCAAAGTATATGAAGCATATACTGACAGACTTGAAGGGAGAAACTGACAGTTCTACATTAATAGTAGGAGACTTTAATACACCAATTTTAATAATGGATAAAACATCTAGGCAGAAGAGCAATAAGAGAATACAAGACTCTAAATGAACTAGACCCAACAGACATATAGAGCACTTCACCCAACAAAAACAGAATACACATTCTTTTCAAGTGCAGATGGACCATTCTCCTAACATATAGAACATATATTAGGCCACAAAACAAGTCTGAATATATTAAAAAATATTGAAATCATACAATGTATATTCTCTGACCACAGTGGAATGAAGTTAGAAATCAATAGCAGAGGGAGAAATGGAAAATTCACAAATATGTGGAAATTAACCAACAAAGAATCCATGGGCTAAATAGGAAATGAGAAGCAACATTTAGGAAATATATCTTAAAATGAATGAAAATGAAAATACAATATATCAAAGTTTATGGGATGCAGCTGAGCCAGTGCCAAGAGGGAAATTTATAGGTCTAAATGTTTACATTAAAGAAAAAGAAAGATTTCAAATGAAGGTCCTAACCTTAAAATTGGAAGACCTAGAAAAAGAAATAAAAACTAAACCCAAAGAAAGCAGAAGGAAGGAGATAACAAAGATTAGAGGAGGGAAACGGACTTTGGCCCAGTGGTTAGGGCGTCCGTCTACCATATGGGAGGTCCGCGGTTCAAACCCCGGGCCTCCTTGACCCGTGTGGAGCTGGCCATGCGCAGTGCTGATGCGCGCAAGGAATGCCGTGCCACGCAAGGGTGTCCCCCGCGTGGGGGAGCCCCACGCGCAAGGAGTGTGCCCGTGAGGAAAGCCGCCCAGCGTGAAAAGAAAGAGCAGCCTGCCCAGGAATGGCGCCGCCCACACTTCCCGAGCCGCTGATGACAACAGAAGCGGACAAAGAAACAAAGACGCAGCAAATAGACACCAAGAATAGACAACCAGGGGAGGGGCGGGGGGGGGGGGGGGGGAAATTAAATAAATAAATAAATCTTTAAAAAAAAAAAAGATTAGAGGAGATATAAATGAAATAGAAAACAAAGCAAAACAAAATACAAAAGAGAAAGTGAACAAAACAAAAAGTTCTTTGAAAATATCAGTAAAATTGGCAAATTATTAACTAGACCACCAAAGAAAAAATGAGAGAGGATACAAATAATTAAAAGAGAAAATGAAAAGGGGGACCTTACTACTGACCCCATTGAAATAAAAAAGGGCGATAAGAGGATGCTATGAACAACTATACAGTAATAAATTTGATAATCTAGATGAAGTGGACAAATTTTCAGAAACACATAAATCATCTATAATGACTCAAGAAGAAATAGAAGATCTCAAAAATCAATTGTTAGCCAACAGTTTGAATCAGTAATCAGAAACCTCCCAACAAAGAAAATCCCAGGACCAGATGACTTCACAGAGGAATTTTATCAAACACTCCAAGAAGACTTAATTCCAATCCTACTCAAAGTCTTCTAAAAAATTAAGAGGAGGGAACACTCCCTAATATATTCTACAAGGCTAACATAAGCCTCATGCCAAAGCCAGGTAAAGCTACCACAAGAATGTAGAGCTACAGACCAATATTTCTTATGAATATAGATGCAAAAATCCTCAACAAAAATACTAGAAAATTGAATCCAAGAGTATTTTAAAAGAATTATACATCATGAGCAAGTGGGATTTATCCCTATGATGCAAGGTTGGTTCAACATCAGAAAATCAATTAATCTAATAAACCACATTAACCCCAGGAAACTAAACCTCACATGATCATCTCAATTGATGCTGAAAAGTCATTTGAAAAAATCCAGCACCTCTTGATAAAAACACACAGAACAGTAGGAATAGGAGACTTCCTCAATGAGATAAAGAGTATATTTGAAAAGTCCAGATCTAACATCCTACTTAATGGTGAAAGACTGAAAACTTTCCCCCTAAGACTAGGAACAAGAAAAGAATGCCACTGCCACCATTATTATTCAACATTGTACTGGAAGTCTTGCCAGAACAATTAAGCAAGAAAAAGAGATAAAAGGCATCCAAACTGGATAGGAAGAGGTAAAACTTTCCCTGTTTACAGATGATAAGAACCTATAGACAGGAAATCCTGAAAAATCCACAACAAATCTCCTAGAGCTAATAAGTGAATCACCAAAATGGCCGAGTACAAGAACAACTCCCAAGAATCAGTAATGTTTTTATACAAAAGCAATAAGCAATCAGAAGAAATCATGAAAAATATTCCAATCACAATAGCAACTAAAAGAATCAAATATCTTAGAAGAAATCTAACCAAGGGTGTAAAGAGCTTATATAGAGAAAACTACAAAACATTACTAAAAAATCAAGGAAGACCAAAATAAATGGAAGGATATTTTGTTTTTATGAATTGGAAGACTGAATATTGTTAAGATGTCAATCCTACCCAAAGCAGTGTAGAGATATCCTGTAATTCTAATCAATATTCCAACAAACCTCTTTGCAGAAATGGAAAAGCTAATCATCAAATTCATTTGGAATGATAAGGGACCGGAATAGCTTTCTTGAAAAAGAAGAATGAAGTTGGAGGACTCACACTTTCCAATCTTAAAATGTATTACAAAGCCATAGTAAAGAAAGCAGCATGGTCCTGGCACAAGGACAGACATACAGACCAATGGAATCAAACTGAGGGCTCAGAAATCAACCCTCACTTTTATGGCCTACTGTTTTTCAACAAGGGGCAAAGAACAAGGGGGGCAAAGAACATTTGTATTTTGTATGTGGAATGAACCTATCTTTTTGGGGTTCAGAGGGTAGAGAGTGGTGGTATGAAACTGTATGTACCCTAGAAAAGCACGTTTTTAAAATTAATCCATCCCTGTGGGTGTAAAGCCATTGTAAGTAGGATCTTTTGATGAGGCTGCTTCGGTTAAGGTGTGCGTGCGCCTTGCCATGTGGCAGAGGAGCCCAGCAGCCAGTCTTCAGGAAGAAAGCATTGCCTTGATGTTACCTGGATTCGGACATCCTCATGGCCTCAGATTGCAAGCTAATAAATTCCCGTTGCCTAAAGCCAATCCATTTCATAGTCTCTGCTTTGAGCAGCCTATAAAACTAAAACAGATTTTGGTACCAGGAAAGTCTGGTGCTGTTACTGCAATTACCAAAAATGTGGAAATGGCTTTGGAATTGGTTAATGAATGAGTAGCTGGTGCAGGAATTGTGCCGTGCTTGATAGAAAGGGCCTAGACTGCTTTGAAGAGACTGTTGGTAGCAATGTGGATGCTAAGGTGCTTTCAGTGAAGCCTTAGACAAAAATGATGAAGGAGTCATTGGAAACTGAAAGAAAGGTGACTCTTGTTTTAAAGTGGCAGAGAAGTTGGCACAATTGAGTTCTAAGGTTGGGTGGAAGGCAGAATGTGAAAACGCCCTGCTTGGATATTAAGCTGAAGAGATTCCCAAGCTAAATGTGGAAAGGGCAGCCTGGCTTCTCCTTGCAGTTTAGATGAGAGGAAAGGCAGAAGCTGGGAACCGAACTCCTTCACAAAGACACCAAAAACTGATGGTTCACAAGCTCTGAGATTCTAGGAAGCGAGTCCTCAGAGAAGAGTGCTGATGTGAAGGTCTAACTGAATGTGGCTCTAGTCAGTCATTTCGGTGTAAGTCACAATTGGAAATGCAGTTGTCCAGGAAGGATTTTCTTTTGTCTGATGGTTTTGACCCTGGTGTACTACTTGCGAAACCGACCAGATTTTGGTGTGATATCT
Source organism: Dasypus novemcinctus (assembly GCF_030445035.2). Lineage (NCBI taxonomy): Eukaryota > Metazoa > Chordata > Mammalia > Cingulata > Dasypodidae > Dasypus > Dasypus novemcinctus. The sequence continues at coordinate 4,493,445 of NC_080701.1, read as the reverse complement.
GAATGAATGAAACCACTGCTGGCCGGATTAAAAGGGACAGAAAAGAGTCAGTTTGAAGGAAAAGTGCCTTCTAGGGCAGGGACATGGGAGTTGAAGTCTGGACCAAAGGCACTTTCTCCAGCCAAGAGAACGAGCCCATTCATGTGTGGTAAGGGTGTGTTTGACCAGCACTTGGAGAAGGTAGGTCTTCTGTCCCTAGTTCAGGAAAAGCGCTGCCACCCCAGTCTTCAGAGAGGGTGGAGCATGTTCTCCAGGAATTGTGGAGGTTCTGGCCACCATCCCTATGCTTGAAGAGGTTGGAGCCTTCACCCCAGTGTTCAGGAAGTACATGGCCACCATGTGAGCACTTGGAAAGGGTGGGGCTGCTGCTCCATCAAGACTGGAGGACAAAACATCCTTCCACAGATGACTCCAAGACCTTGAAATCTAATGGAGTGTGCCCTGCCAGATTTCAGAATTGTTTGGGGCCTGTGGCCCATGTTTTCCTTCCAATTTCTCCCATGGGAATGGGAATATTTATCCTATGCCTGTCCCTCCTTGTGTATTGGAAGCTGACAACTTGTTCTCTAGCTTTCACAGGTCCACAGATGGGAGGGGACTTGTCACCCATGGCAGACCACACCCAAAACCAATTTTGATGAGACTTTGAACTAAGCGTTGTTTCTGAAATTACTTAATGCTTTTGTGATATTCTGGTGGAATAAATGTTTTATTTTTTCCTTAGGAGGTACTGGGTATTGAATCTGGGACCTTGTACATGGAAAGCAGGTGCTCAGCCACTGAGCTACATTCGTTCCCATGAATGTATTTTGTATGTGGAATGAACATGTCTTTTTGGGATCCAGAGGGTGGTATGGTGGTTTGAAACTGTATGCACCCCAGAAAAGCATGTTCTTAAATTTAAATTCATTAATTGTGTGTGTGTATGCATTATAAGTAGGACCCTTTGATGGGGTTACTTGGGTTAGGGTGTGACCCACTTTATTCAGGATGGGTCTGAATCTTCTTATTGGAGTCCTTTATGAATGGAATGAATACAGAGAAAAAGCAAAGAAAGCCAGCAGAGCAAGAAGCTGAAAGCAAGGAAGCCTGTAAGAAAAGGGAGAGTCCAGCAGATGTCTCCATGTGCTGTGTGGCAGAGGAGCCCAGGATCCTCAGCAGCCAAAGAAACCATCTCCTTGATAATGCCTTGATTTGGACATTCTCACGGCCTCGAAATGTAAGCTGGTTAAATTTCCATGGTTTAATGCCAACTCAGTTGACGATGTCTGCTTTCAGCAGCCTAAGAAACTAAAACACCATTCTAATGGGAAAGAATATTCTCTTCAACAAATGGTGCTGTGAAAACTGGATCTCCATTTGCAAAAAGAAGGACCCTTTCTTATACCACATACAAAAATCAACTCAAAGTCCACCGAAGACCCACATATAAGAGCTAGAACTTTCCAACTCCTAGAAAAAAGTAGGGAAGCATCTCAGGACCTTGTGTTAGGCAATGGTTTCTTAGACTTTACATCCAAGCACAAGCAACAAAATAAAAGATAAATGGGACCACATAGAAATTAAAAACTTTTGTGCCTCTGAGGACTTTATCATGAAAGTAAAAGGACAAACCACACAATAGGATAAAATACTTGAAAACCACATATCTGATAAAGGGTTAATATCCAGAATATTAAAGAAATCATTTAACTTAGCAACAAAAAGACAAACAACCCAATAAAAAATGTGCAAAAGACTTGAATAGATATCTCTCCAAAGGATATACACACATGGCTATGAAGCACAGGAAAAGATGCTCAACATCATTAGCCATCAGGCAAATGCAAATCAAAACAATAGATACAATTTCACGCCCTCTAGCATGGCTACTATTTAAACAATGGAAAATAACAAGTGTTAGAGAGGAAGGAGAGAAATAGGAACCTCTCTGCATTGTTAGTAGGAATTTAAAATTCATCCACTGTGGATGATAGTTTGGCAGTTCCTCAGAAAAGTCTAGAACTGCAATATCACCTGGTGTTTTAGTGTGCCAGCCTGCCAAAATGCAACACACTAGAAATGGGTTGGCCTTTACAGTGGGGGTTTATTTGGTTGTAACCTTACAGTTTCAAGGCTGAGAAAACCGTCTAGATAAGTCATCATGCGGCAATGCTTTCTTCCTGAAGACCGGCTGCTGGTGATCCTGGAGGTTCTCTCACATGGCGAGGTGCATGGAGGCACCTGCTGGGCACTCCCTTCTCTTCTGGGTTTTGTTGCTTCAGCTTCTAGCTTCCTCTGCTTTCTCTCCAGTCCTTTGGCTTTCTCTTGGTGTGTCTCTCTCTATTCATCCTGTTTAAAAAAGGACTCAGCAAGATGACACAACAAAAAGAGACACAGATTCCCAGTGCCTCTGACAAGAATACAAGCAGACACAGAAGAACACACAGCGAATGGACACAGAGAACAGACAGGTGGGGCAGGGGTGGGGAGAGAAAAAATAAAAAATAAAAAAAAAAGGACTCCAGTAAGATTAAGACCCACCTTGAATCATGCCCTATGGAAGTAATGTAATCAAAAGGTCCCACAGGTTTATACCCGTGGGAATGGATCAACTCTACAAACTTTAGAGTGATTTTCTGGAGTCCATAAAAGTCTCAAACCATCACCTGTGGCAATCCCACTACTCAGGAAATACCCAAAGGAAGTGAAAGCGTGGGCTTTTTCAGTTATTGGCACAGTGTTCACAGTGGCGTTAGTCACAATTGCCAAAAGAGGAAGCAACCTAAGTTTCCAAAGACGATGTGGCCTATACATGCAAGGGAGCACTTTTCGGCTGTGAAAGGACTGCAGTCCTGATCCACGTGATGGCAGGGAGGAGCCCTGTGAGTGCAGAAATCCAGACACAGAGGGGCTGGTGCGTGATCTCACGATTGGAAACAATTCAAATAGGCACACTGCCGTGTCAGGAGCCAGGACAGCAGGACACGGGGTGTGGGGTGGGGCAAGGGAAGCCACGCCCTGCAATGCGCGGTGCGTGGGGTGCTGGGGGGTGGCGGTGGTGGGTGGGGATGGACGTCCAGCGTGGCCAGCGCCGGTCACGGCACCCAGGTACGTGTCAGGATGCGGTCAGGAGGGGGAGCGTTGGACGGTAGGTGCGGTAACAGAACACAAGCTTAAAAAACACCCGTGGAGCTGCACGCGCGGGAGCCCTACGCCGAGCCACGGACTGGGGTTCACAGCAGGAGGGGAGCTCAGGAGAGAGGGGGAGCAGCTGAGACCTGGCGGGACGTGTGGTCGTGGTGCACGCAGCCCTGCACCTGTCTGGAGACCTGGGGGGGAGGCGGTGGTAGGGACCCCCGACACCCGGGCCGCGAGGGCCCGTGGGGTCCAGGGGAAACCCCAGACCTTCAGAACGGCCTCCTGTTGGCCCCTGAGAACTGACAGGTGGGGCAACCAATCAGAAGAGCACGCAGCCGGGGCCCCGCCCCCAGCGTCAGGAGGGGAAGGGGGAACCCGGCTTCGTAAGGGCACCCCACGAGCCCCAGTGCGCTCCGCAGAGGAGAGCCTGCTTCCACGCCTGGGGTGCGGAGTCCTGTTCTTTTCTCCCATTTTTCAATACCCTACTGGCCTTCCATGGCATGTCCTTGAATTCTTTTATGTAACGTTGTTGAGAAAGAAGAAGCATAATCTTGCAGAAAAAGTGTCTGAGCCACTCCGGCCCCAGCTTCTATAAATCCGCCCGTGAGAACATGGCCTTGCAGGAGACTGTCCCAGGATGACTCCGGCCCCCACTTCTGTAATTTGACAAACCAGCCCTGTCCCCCGCTTCCGTAAACCAGCCCGTGAACTTGCACCTGCGTTCTGCTTCTGTAACTGACTTGCAAAATTTCGCCTAGCAATGCATTAGCCAATGAGCAAAAGTCATGCTGATCCCATGTAAAATCCTATATAAACCTATGAAAACCGAAAAACGGGGCTTAGATTTTGGAGATTAACTCTCCTCTGGGCCTGCGCTTAGTAAACCTGTTCCTCCACTTCCCCTGAGTGCTAGTTTTGGATTTTCCTGCAGTTCAGAACTCCTGGCTTCGCTGCAACAACATAGCCAAGGATTTGGAGGAATCTGTTACCCCCAGCTTCCCCTGATTTGGGCAGAACTGTAAAAACGTGCTCTCATCAGTTGTAACAAGTATTCCACGGCAATGCAAGGTGTTCTGGTAGGGTGGTGGGTGGGGATCCTATATTTTATGCATGATTGGTCTGTAAATGTGCAGCTTCTATACACTTCTCTTATAAAGAAAAAAAGCCAGAGAAAAGCAAACTGTACGCTTGCATCTGCCTACAAACGCAGACACAGCTGAACACTCAATTTTAGTCCATTCTTCAGTGGGCAAAATGCTCCCGGCTTACTTGTCCCTTTCTCTGGGTTTGGAAAGAGAAGACTTGTTTTCACTCCCTAAGAGGCAGCCTTAGGGGAAGTCACGTCCTCTCTGTCAGATGCCTGAGAGCTTTGTAATGCAGATCATGCTGCTCCTTGCTTCTTACCAATGACTTAATTTGTGACAGGATTGTGTGAGTAGAAAGTTTGCTCATCAGTTTGAAACAGGCGGAGGCTGGGCCCCTGGCAGTTTGCCAGAACCTGTCTCCTAAAGACGAGGCTGACAGCTGGTCTCCTTTTGGCACTGCTTTGCCCATTATCTTATCATTTGGTTCATTTTATATGGTCCATGTCTCAAATTACAATGGTTATTTGAAGGCACTCCAGAGAAATGGGCAGGAGACACCACGTACCACTTAAAGATGCTGATTTAACCGTACTTTGAAAGCTACGTTGCCTTGATGTAAACTCCAACCCCCCCACAGCACCCCTGTTTTTGGAGCTGCTAAGTGAATTGAGAGTCATCAGTTACTTTAGCTCTAGCCTTTGGATGTAGCTAATGTGATATTTGCTGATGAAATAGGGAAAACAAATTTGATTTGGCTGTGGGAACATGTGGATTCTTGGTCTATTAAAAATAGTGATTCTTTGTGTCATTCTCCAGAGCTCTAAAGTAAAAATTAGGCCAATGAGCCCAACTTGTCCTCCGAGAGGTTTTGAAGTCAGGGAGCGGCAGGTTCACAGGATGCACTTTAAAGGCTGAAAATCCAAACTTTGTAGGGTAACATGAAAGCATGAGTCAGGCAGATGTAGGGCAATAGGATGTGTTGGGGCCTATGGAAAACTAGATTTTCCTAAAGAGTTTCAGATTAGGATTTAAGAAGCAAACACCATGTTCCCAAAAAACAGTAACAAAAAGAGCCTGGTGTACATTTATCACCTTTGAAAAAATTAGAGTTTGAAGATTGTATTAATTCTGGTTTCTGAGACAGCGTTGCCATTTGCACCGTATTTCACAAGAGAGGCAGTAAGAGATTTTGGCAGGAGAGGAAAAGGAAAAGAAAATTTAAATTTACTGAGTATCTACTAATATCAGGCGCTGTACTCACATTTGAATAGACATGGTTGCATGAATCTTCTCAATGACCATCTGGGGTCGTCTGTATTATCCCAACTTCACAGATAAGGACTTTAAATCTCAGAGAGTTTAGGGAATTTACCCAAAAGTGGATGGAAAAGCCACAATTTAATTACAGAACCCGTGTTCTTTCCTTTATACTAACCATAGGAACTTGATTAGGTCATGTACCTCCCTGCGTCTCACGTCTAAAACAGGTATAGCATCTTCTTCCCAGGAATATTTTTAGGACTAAAAGTTTAGTAATTGTAAAAATGTTTCACAGAATCATGAAATTTTTTTTGAAAGCGTTATGATAATCACCGTTGAGCATGGTTCAATATAGCATGCTTGCATTTTTCTGCCACAGGGAGTTGGGCCAAGTCATCAAGACTCCTTTACCTGGATTTATTGTAGATTATGTCCAAATAAGCCAGCTAGGATTTGAGGTGCCGCCAGTGGCTGTGTAATGGGGGAAGAATGCTCACACATTTTGGTTACTGCAGTATTGAGAGTAATAACTGTGGACGAAGGAACAACAGTAATTGGGGTGGCTGTGACTGCGTTAGGAAAGGATCTGATATTAACAGAACACGGCAGCAAAGGTATTGAGTGAGGGTGCGACTGTGGAAAGGGGTGAGAATGGTGAAGAATTTTGTTAGCTGAAGAGTTTCAAGATACTTGCTCATCCAAGGGCATCTTCCCACAGGAAGGCATGTGGGCTGCTCAGGTGTCAGGACGCCAGAGCTGTCAGCCACGGACTGATGGGGCATCTGCGTGCAACGAGCACTAGCTGATAAAGGAGCTGGAATGTCACCACCAGAGCTGGGGGCCAGCGCCGGGACTCACAGAGCCTGGAGAGGGGACGCTGTCGGAGCACGGCCGGCACAGGAAGTACCAGTGCCTTCACTTAGCTCCCACTTGGAGCAGGTTGGAGTCTCTTCACCACCAACTGACCTTTACCATGACCACTTTCATACCTTCTCAACAAACTTGTCCCTCTCTTACCTGGGGGATCTCACCTGGTACAACTCCCGTTTTTGTAAATTCAGCCTCCAGACAGCTGAATGTGACTGGAAAAAACTCATGACCGTGCTGATTGCCCTCCCTTTAAATTCACGGCTATTCCCAGAGCTAGCTACGGAAAATGAAAATGCAGGGCCCCTTGTTTAAAAGGCACAAAAAAGTGTGATTAAGTGCACTAAAATATAAAGCTGTTTCCTTTTAGAAATGTTTTGTGACAAGTAAAACGTAATACAGGTAATAGTGATACAAGAGTAAGAGCAAATTTTACAAATCACCAAAAGTAATATTTTGGATGTCATAAAATAATACAACAAGTAAATTCAAATAATAAATTATATCATGAGATTTTTATGATTCATTTCCTCTAAGGTCATTTATTAGAGCATCAAAATATATTCTCTTAGCAACTATTTACAACTGATATAATTGGAATCAGACAAATGCAAGATGGTAAATAATTTTTCCCCTGAGATGACTCCCTTGTGTGCTCCCATCGTCTGCACTCCCGTGGTTTGCGCTCCCATCATTTGTGTGTGTATGTGTGTGTTTTTTGTTTTCCCAAGAGGCACCAGAAACTGAACGTGGGACCTCCCCTGTAGAAGGAAGTCATGTAACTGATTGAGCCACGTCCACTCTGTGCTTTTTTTTGGGTTTTTTGTTTGTTGTCTGCTCATTGTTTTGCTTGTTGTCTCTGCTCATTGTCTGCTCCTTGCTGTCTTGTTTAGGAGACACCAGGAACAGAACCCGGGACCTCCCGTGTGGGAGGCGGGCACTCAACTGCTTGAGCCACATCCACTTCCTGCAAATAATTTTTTGGTAAATGTTAATTTTGGAGATTTTTTTCTGCTGAAGCAACTGTTACAAGAAGTGTTAAGAGTTTTTCTTTTATAGTCTGTGACAAGTTCAGCTTTAAAAAATTTTTGTATTGAATTATTTACTTTAAATTACATTTTAAAATTTAAATTATTTTGATACAGAACAGTTCATCCAGAGTTGATAATTTTTGAAGAAGAAATTTTCTAAATAATCTAACTCTTCATAAATTCCTTTTTGTGTAAGTCTGAATTTAACTTTAAATGTAAAATTATACAATGACATTTTAATATTTCCTCTGACATTTTCTGTAACTTAGAGATGTTGTGTAAGTAATTGAAGGTGGCGTCATGATTTCTGTATAATTCAAAATGCATGTTTGTGCATTTTCATGCTGTATCTTCGATTACAAAATAATTTGTCTTCTTTAATAATTGATTCAGCTGAAGCTTCTTATGTAAATAGTGTCCTTTTCTGTCAAATGCAATGAGTTCTAATTTAATTTTTTAAAACATGTTTTTATTTATTTTTAAAAGATACATAGATCACACAAAATGTTACTTTAAAAAATAGAGGAGGTTCCCATATGCCCCCCACCCCCCACACCCCACTCCTCCCACATTGACAACTTCTTTCATTAGTGTGGTACATTCATTGTAGTTGATGAGTACATTTTGGAGCACTGCTACACAGCATGGGTTATAGTTTATGTTGTAGTTTACACTCTCTCCCAGTCCATTCGGTGGGTTATGGCAGGATATATAATGTCCAGCATCTGTCCCTGCAATATCATTCAGGACATCTCCAAGTCCAAAAATGCCCCCATATCACACCTCCTTTTCCCTCTCTCTGCCCTCAGCAACTCCCACAGCCACTGCCTCCACATCAATGATATAGTTTCTTCCATTGCTAGAGTCATGACAAGTCTACAGTAGAATACCAAGAAGTCCAGTCTAATCCATATTTTATTCCTTCATCTTGAGGACCCTGGCATGGTGATGTCTACTCCACCTCTTAATTGAGAGGGGACTTAGATCCCACATGGCTGATGGATGGGACTCTCCTGCTTGCGGTTGTAGACTCTCTCGGTTCCTTGGTGTGGTGGTTGACCATCCTCACCTCCTTGTTAGCTGTTGGTGAGCCCAGTGAACTGGAGAGTAGGAGTTGCAGCTCTGCTGAGGCTCAGCTGGCTCATGGACAGTGAAGCCAAAGACCCCTGCACGACATGCAGGGCCAGGTTATCTGCCGGCCCGCCTCACCTTCTCTACTCCTGCATTGCTCACTGTGCTTCTATTAGCCAGGGGTCTCCAGAGAAGCAGAACTGACAGGTTATGGATCGTGTCTGTACCTGTACCTATCTCAGTATCTGTATCGATGTCTCGATATGTTTATTATAGGAATTGGATCGTACCGCCACGGGGATTGGCAAGTCCGAATTCTGCAGTGCAGGCTGCAAGTTGGAAACTCTGATGAAGGAGGAGTTGAATTCCCTGGGAGAAACTGGCTGGCTGAAAGAAACACAGACATTCTTCTCCCTGACTTCTTTCATCTTTTATTCTGGCTTTTATGACTTCCAACTGACTGGATGAGGAAGCACTTCTCATTGTTGAGGGGATCTCCTTTGTTAACTGTAGATGCAATTAGTCATAGATGCAATCAGCTGACTATAGATGGCAATCCATCTATGAGATACCTACATAGTTACAATCAGGCCAATGTTTGCTCGACCAAACAACTGGATACTAAAACCAGGCCACAATGAACTTGGAATTGCCTATCTGGTCTGCTAGTTGACCTGCTCCAGTCTCCATGCTGGACTTCAGATCTGTTAGGCATGCTCCTTCCTCCACGCCTCTGCATATCCTCGTGGCTTGCTCTGTCCCTCTTTAGGTCTCTGCTCGAATGAATCATCTAAGTGAGCCTTTCCCGCATCACCCAGTTTGAAATGGTCATCGGGGACTCCCTGTCTCTCCTCACTGCTTTATTTTACTTTGTAATACTTATCACTGTCTGACCTGTTACATATTTTATTTGTCTTTGACCTTAGTTCCCCCACCAGAATGGGAGTTCCATGTAGTCAGGAATTTTTGTTTGCTTTGCTCACTGCTCTGTCCTCAACCTAGAAGTACTTGGCACAAGCTTGGCATTCAGAATATATTTGTTCATTGAATGAAAAATAGCACCCGTGAATCAACACAGGGAGGGATAGAAGTCATGTATGTAAACACAGAATTTCATGATGACCAGATCCCATGAGACATCAGAATTTCAGGGTGAAAGCCACCTGGCTTCGCTTCAGTGGGGCACACCACCTGTTATTGCCCTTTGACCAGGGACATTTACTTAAGGGGATTGCGCCTGTCCAGGAAACATGGCCCATTCTTGTTTTCAGTGAAGTGATGCCCCGCTGTCTCGTTTCTCTGTCTCTCTTCACTGGAGTGAGTTTCCACTGCTGGGCTGGCCCGATGACCTCAAAATGGCTTTTCGGGTAGAAAGGTACCCTCTAAGTTGGCACCATGGAATTCTTTTCCTGGGGCAAATATATGTCTAGCTTGGATAGAAGGTCAAGCAGACACTGCTTTACATACATCAAATTACTCACATGTTCATTTTTGGGAGCAATAACATGTCTGGCTTTCCTCGCTTTCCTTGGATAGAATTTGTTTTAATTGATACTTCACATTTCTCTCAGGTTGAGCCTTGTGCCCTACTGTGTCATACATCCTCAGTGATTGTAAGCTAATTTTCTGCCCTTTTGCTCGGTAGATGAAAGGTTTTCCATACTCATTTTGTTATCAGCAATTTGGATGTCCATTAAGTGTTTGAGACTTAATTTTCAAAGTGCGATTTTTTTTCAGTACTCCTCTAAATCCGCTAATGTAGACATTGACTGCAATAAAGAATAACTTGTTAGGAAGGTTGCCTTGACATAATAATCCAGAATGCCCTAATGAATACGTAAAAAATCCTGAAAATATGATTAGCATTTAGAAAAGAGACTGCATTCCAACAAAGGATAGTGTCATCCAAATGTTTGGGCCAAATTCCACATTTTTAATGTTTCTGGGCAGTGTAATATAGACAACTCCATATACTTATATTGTTTCACTTAATATACATTTTAGGAATTCACATTTCAGTCAAAATATTTTTAGTGTCTAATTTGGGACATAAATTTTGAAAAACAAATTCTTAATTAAAGAGAGGATATATATATATATGATTACAATTATTCATATCCTTTCATCCACCTTTAGAATTTATCTAAGGATAAATTACTATATTCCTAAAGATGCTCATCACCATTATTTATCAAAGGAAAAGATAAACCTAGATATTTAACAATAAAAATAGTGAAGTAAAAGTATGGCATATTCATAAAATGGACTATTATACAGCATTTAACACTGTTTAAAAGGATTTTTAATGACATGGCAAATGCTAAAATAGGAAGTGAAACTAGCATTCTACTGTAATGTATACTGTAGATGACCACAATTATGTAATAATATGCATATGAAAAAATACTCACGTGGAAATACCAAGATGTTGAGGGCTGCCATTGTGTGGTGGGATTGGGTGGCTTTTCGGTCTCTAAATCTATGTTTTTGTTGATGCATAGAAAACCCTTGTCTTGGCCCGAAGAAGATCTGAAGACTGTCTTTCAGGCAGGGTCAACCTCTCAGAGGCCTGCCAGGTGAGGGAGGTAACAGGTGAATGAAGCAGGTGAGGTGCAGTTCCAGAGGCCCGAGGAAGGGGGCGAGGCTGTGCCCCGCCGACACAGACAAGTCCTGCCAGTTGTTGTGTTACGGGGTAGGCTCAACGTGGCCAGTTGTTTCCATTTCAAGAAAAACTGGAAATCCAGATTTCTTCATAAAATGTTCTGAATTTGTTGGCAAGTAATTCTTTTTTTTTTTCAGGTTCCAGGGCTGGGTATTGAACCTGGGACCTTGTATGAGGGAAGCTGGTACTTAATCACCGAGCCACACTGGCTCCTCTGAGTTAGTTTTTTCATTTGTTTGCTTGTTATTTGTAGGGTTTTTTTGTTTGTTTTTAGGAGGCACTGGGAACCAAACCTGGGACCTCGCATGTGAGAAGCAGGCACTCAACCACTTGTGCCACCTCCACTCCCCTCATTTTTTAAAAAGCAAGGGGGAGGTCAAGCAAAACGTGATGTTTTTGTTTCCTAGCTCTCCAGCAAATGCCAAGAAATGGGTTGGTTTAAACAACGGGAATTTACTACCTTACAGTTGGGAGGACAGGAAAACGTTAAGTCAGGCATCGTCAAGTCGAGCCTTTCTTCCCTAAGCCTGGCTGCTGGTGCCTCTGGCTCCTCTGCCACATGGCTAGGCACATGGCAGTGTCTGCTGGGTTCTCCCTTCCCTTCGGGTTTCCTGCTCCCATGGCTTTCTCTCTCTCTGTCTGAATTTCATCCTCTTATAAAGGACTGCAGTAATAGGATTAAGACCCGCCCTGATTGGGCCACACTTAACTGGAGCAGCCTCATCAAAACCTCCCACTACATTGGCTCACACCCACCAGAATGGACGAAGTCCAAGACCACGTTTTTCTGGGGTACACACAGCTTCTAACTACCACATAGGACTTAAGGGCGAGTCTATTTACAACTTCTTTAGTAAACAAATACAGGTCAGGTTTATATGACAAACGCCCCAGAGTGAGCCCACCTGTTTGAACTAATTAAGTAATCAGTGCAGCGCTCTGTGACTGCACATGGTGTGCACTGAATAAATAACTTTTGATCCTTTTAGTGTATATTCCTATGGATAGTTCATAATTTTTCTTTTACATCATCTTTCTTCCCTCTGTTCAGTTCAGTGGATTTTCAGCTTTTGTTCTCAGCCCTTCTTAATAGACTTTAAAAGTTATTGAGGGCCCCAAAGATCTTTGTTGATATGGGGTATATATATTTATCTTATTAAAATTTAAAATAGAGAAATTCTAAAAAAAAATTAACTAAAAATAACAATAACCTATATATGTAAAACAAATAACACATTTTTAAAATTAAAAGCAATTCTATTCTCCAACACCAAAAACATTTATTGGGAAGAAGACTGGAATTGTTTTATATTTTTGCAAATCTCCTTAATGCGTGGCTTAATAGAAGTTGAGATTCTCCAGTTTCTGCATTTAATCTGTTGTGATGTCATTTGTCATTAATTCTTGGAGAATTCTATATATTTCTGAGCGAATGAGAGTAAAAAGCACGTAACACCTTATCGTTATGAAAATAGTTTCGACCTCATGGGCCCGCTACAAAGAGCTCAGGTCTTCCGGGGGTTCCCAGAGGTACGGTGAGAACTACGGTCTGGGTCCATTCTGAAATAATTATTTTTTAAAAAGATTTATTTATTATTTCTCCCCCCTCACCCTCCTTGTCTGCTCTCTGTGTCCATTTGCTGTGTGTTCTTGCGTGTCTGCTTGTAGTCTCGTTAGGTGGTGCTGGGAACCGATCCTGGGAACTTCTGGACTGGGAGAGAGGCGATTACTCTCTCGTGCCACCTCAGCTCCCTGTTCTGCTACATCTTATTTTCTCTCCTCTGGGTCTCTGTTGCGTCATCTTGCTGTGCCAGCTCTCCGTGTTGGCCGGCACTCCTGGGCGGGGCGGCATTGCTGCGCAGGGTGGCACTCTGACTTGGGGTGGCATTCCTGAATGAAGATGGCATTCCCAGGTGTGCTGGGGCTCCTCGTGGGCCAGCTTGCCCTCACCAGGAGGCTGTGGGCATCAAACCCTGGACCTCCTGTATGGTAGACGGGAGCCCAACTGCTTGAGCCACATCCGTTTCCCCATTCTGAGATAATTTAATAACCTGGATCTGTGAGCAGCACACGGTGAGGACCTGCCCCCACCCAGCACCCATCTCTTCATTAGCCTGCCCAAACAACTCATTCTTTCTGAGTCAGGTCATTCTTTTCTATCAAAATGCAAACTAGTGTAAGAGATTACATATTAAGCAGTTAACAGCTACCTGTTCCTTAGTGTGAACCAATCTTACTCATCTCGACCTGAGAGTCCGTGAGAGAGGAGACGAAAGAGAAAGAAGAAGGGCCAGAAATAGGGTATTTGAAGACAGTCTTCCTTCCCTGACCAATGTCAACTGTGTCTACTTCACAGCATGTTTTGGGACCAACTTAATTCCTAAATACTTCGCTCACAGCTATGAAAAGAAGACATCCCAAACTGTTTTAATTGCTTGTGTTCAACAGCTACATGAATTTGTGGTAGTCCAGTGGCCACTAACAATTTAGGAATCACTGATCTAGAGAATGGAAAGAGTTACAACTACTAATAAAAAGCCAATCAACAGGGAGGTGAAGAAGGTCAACCACCACACCAGGGAGCCAAGAGTGCCTACAGCTGCAAGCAGGAGAATTGCATCCAGCATCCATGTGGAATCTAAGCCCCCTCTTGATATAGAGGAGTGTGGGCATAACCATCCCAGGGTCCACAGGATGGAGGAATAGAGTATGGATTGGAGTGGACTTACTGATATTCTATTCTGGAACTATTGTGATTAGTAAGGGAAGGAATTGTAGCATTGATGTGGAGAAAGTGGCCATGGTAGCTGCTGAGGGTAGGGAGAGGGAAGAAGAGATGTGATGTGGGGGCATTTTCAGGACTTGGAATTGTCCTGGGTGGTGATGCAGGGACAGATGCTGGGCATTGTATGTCCTGCCATGGCCCACTGGGTGGACTGGGGGAGAGTGTAAACTACGGTGTAAACTATAATCCATGTGGTGCAGCAGTGCTCCAAAATGTATTCACCAAATGCAATGAATGTCCCACAATGATGAAAGAGGTTGTTGATGTGGGAGGAGTGGGGTGAGGAGAGTGGGGGGTGTATGGGGACCTGATAATTTTTTAATGTAACATTTAAAAAAAATAGAGAAAAAACAAACAAACAAAAAAGCCAATCTAAACAAGCCCACTAATTTCTATAAAAAGTGTTTTTATTGATAAACCTGCAGGAAGCCGTTCATGAATCTCTCTTGACTTATTTGGGTTTTCAGCCTCCATATCTAGGCCTTATGCTGCCTTAGCCACCTGCACTTTTCTTAAATATTCTTTTTTCCCCATCCTGTCTTACCCCTGGGGACATGCTCTGCGATTTCTTCATTCCTAAGAAAGTACACATTCCATTTGAGCAGCTGTGCTGACACATCCTTGGAAATTAAATTTTAGTCTTTGTTCGTAGGGCAAGAATAAAATACAGCGTCCGGTCATGTGTGGCAGTTCAGCTTGCTGTTAGTTTCTGCAAATGAAAAGTACAAATATACTTAATTGAGGGGGAAGAAACAATGGGTTTTAGCCACTGGATAGTCACAGCTCTGATTGTAAGTGATTTTTAACCAAGCTGAGCGTAGCAGGCGCAGGTGGAGGAAGGAGCTGGCTTCTGGAGTGGAAGTCTGATGGGACTGCTGGCTCAGGCATCTACTGTGGGTCCCTGAATGGGGAAGCAGCCTCCATCAGGCCGAGAGTGGTCACTCCAGAGGTAAGCGCAAATGACGATTTTGGTCCAGTGCCTGAGTGTAATGCAGAGAAGTAATTCATGCCCGAGCAGGGAAATGCAAGAGGCCAAGAATGGATTGAGGCGGCGGACTTGGCCCAGTGGTTAGGGTGCCTGCCTACCCCATGGGAGGTCCGCGGTTCAAACCCTGGGCCTCCTTGACCCGTGTGGAGCTGGCCCATGCGCACGCAGTGCTCATGCGTGCAAGGAGTGCCCTGCCACGCAGGGGTGTCCCTGCATAGGGGAGCCCCACGCGCAAGGAGTGCGCCCCCTAAGGAGAGCTGCCCAGCGCGAAAGAAAGTGCAGCCTGCCCAGGAATGGCGCCGCACACACGGAGAGCTGACACAGCAAGATGACGCAGCAAAAAGAAACACAGATTCCCGTGCCGCTGACAACAACAGAAGCAGACAAAGAAGAAGACGCAGCAAATAGACACAGAGAACAGACAACTGGGGTGGGAAGGGGAGAGAAATAAAATAAAATAAAATAAAATAAATAAATCTTTAAAAAATAAAAGAATGGACTGGGAAATTTGGAGGTAAAATTACTTGGGATGAAGATTGTGAATAAAAGTGACAGTGATGATCGGGTGCAGCTGGGGTGGCCTTCTTGGGCTTAAGAATGGAGCCGAGAGGGAAGGAGAAAGTTGCGTTACAGACAGACAGGCTGTGGGAGCTGCGGCAGGACCAACTGTTGTGAGCGGGGATTGGTCTTCTGAGTCAACTGTGCAACATATGTTCCATGTTACCACGTTCAAACATGTTTATTTGCTGATGACTGTCGTACCAATAATATCACCGGAAAAATCATCCATTTTGATTTTCAGCTACAAAATGGTAAGGAATCTAATCCGAGGATACATGTCATGTCATAGGAAGTACTATTCTTGAAATTATTTTACTGTGTTTTTTTTATGATTTTGAAGAAAAATCTCAATTTTCTGCTAATATTTAATGGGTTAGTCATTGTCCTAGTTTGCCAGGGCTGCTATGACAAATACCACAGATAAGCAGCAGGTGCTTATCGTCTCATGGCTGTGGAGACTCCGAGCCCACTGCCCCGGTGTGGGCAGGGCTGGCTTTCTTGGAGGCCCACGGCCTTCCTCCCAGGCGCGGCCTGGCTGGCGTCCCCGGCCACCCAGCCCAGTACCAAGGGCACGTCAGCCCTGCTGGGGACTGCTTCTCCTACAGAAAGTCGAACAACCTTTTTTTTTTTTTAAGCTTTGTGAAGAAATTAGATGGGGTGCCCAGCATTTTGGGAGGGGACATGTCCTCTTGGACAGCCCGTTTGTCCCCTGGAAAGATGGCCCGCTGCAGGAGGCAGCCTCCAGTTCTTTCTTCTCGTCTCCCGTGCTTCCCTCGTGGTCCCTGCCCTCTAGCCACACTGGCGTCTTTTAGATGTCCTCTTGTCACGTCCCACCTCCTGAGGGGACACCTCATGTTCCCTCTGTGAGGAATTTCCACTCATGCTGGAGCTCCCAATCGTTGAAGCTTTTCTCCAGAATCCTCCCTGGCTCTTCAAACTCTTTTTTGCTCGTACACTGCTGTGTTTCCCTTGCTCCGTGGGCTCTGTTCGGTGGCCAGGTTCACGTGGCGATGAGCATCAGGCTTTCCGCCCTAGCCTGAGAGCCGGCTTCTGTCCGCTTCCTCCACCGCTCCACCCCCAGGCCCGCCCCAGCGCTGACACGTAGTAGGTGCTCAGTGAACGGCGAAGGGGCAAACCCCGTCCACTGACACCTACGCTCTGCCAGCACTGCTAAGTGGTACCAATACCCTGACACGGTGCTTCCTGCTCTCAAGGAGCTCGGCCTCAAGAGAAGGCAGCCGTGCAAGGAGAGGAACTGCCCGAAATGCTAGGAACTGCCCCAGGGGTGCGAAAACCCAAAGGCAAGAAACAGACACCGCCTCCAGGCAGGCAGGACACCGCGTGGAAGCGTAGCGAGTGGAGCCACCGGCCCTGCCGGGGCTGCCAGGGGAGGCGGCAGAGGAGGAGGCAAGAGCCGGCTCTGGAATCACGCAGCTCTGAGTTCGAATTCTGCTTCTGTTGCTTGCCAGGCCCGTGTGAATCTCAGTTTTCTCCGTAAAAGGGAAGGAATGATACTTGCTAATACCCGCTGGGCAGGGACTTGTGAGACTTCCTTGAAAACTACCTAAGCCTGTTTTCAGCTGGGGTCGCTTGCCCCTGAAGATGTGTGTGCACCTCGATTCCTTGCCAGGGCGCAGCCCACAGCCCTTCCCCAAATGTCGACACATTGGCAGGGCCGTGGCTCTCACAGCACCTCCGACGCTGGCGCCCTCCTCCTCTGAACCCTCCTTCTCTGTCTCTCTCCGTTCATCCTCGTGGGGTCGGTATTTCCTCTGCTCTGGCATTAACTCAGATGTGGAAGTCACACGCTCCCCGCAGCCCCCACAAAACCCTCAGGTGGGCCCCGACTTCCCCGGCGTTCAGGAGACGCCGTTTGCTGCAGCGACCCGCACGGATGGAGCTGGCGTCTCGGGTATCCTGGACCTGGAAACGGAGAGGCTTCGGCCAGGCTGCGGCTCCCCCTGCTCTCGCCCTCTCTGCTCCTTTCTCTCGGGAGCCCCAGACAAGCACGTGCCACCCAACAGGAGAGACCAAAAGAAGCCCCTTCCTCCTCCTCGTGATTCAGGCCCCTCGAGCCCCGGGGAAGCTGCGCCTTTGCACCCCTCCTCTGTCTTCGCATAATCAGGAATTTTGCCAAAGCTTTGGGACGATCAGCTCTTAGAATCTGATATGATTTCAGCAAAATCACCTCCTTCCTCTCCCGCCCCACAACCCCCAACTCTCTCAGGCTAAGGAAAGCCGTCGCTTTATCATTCGAGTTATGTTTACAGTTTAAGCAAAACCAGCCCTCACACAGGCGAGGCGGGCGTTCAGCAGGTAGGAGCCCGCCGTGTTGTCTCGGTTGTGGGGCTTTTATTTATTTATTTTATTTTTTGTTTTTAGCAATCTTTTTTTTTCTTTTTTTCTTTTTGTATTTATTCATTTTTTAATATTACATTCAAAAAATATGAGGTCCCCATGTACCCCCCACCCCCCTCACCCCGCTCCTCCCCCCATACCAACATTCTCCTCCATCATCATGAGACGTTCATTGCGCTTGGTGAGTACATCTCTGAGCACAGCTGTGCCTCATGGTCAATGGTCCGCATCATAGCCCACACTCTCGGTTGTGGGGGTTTTATAAAAGTGACCTCGAATTCCTTGGCATTTGCCCACTGAGACGGGGGGGCCTGTGGCCCCTCCCCTGAGTCGGGCTGGCCTTGGTGACCTCTAGTAGGCGACAGAACATGGAGGATGGGACGCCGGCTGACCTGGGAGCTTAGGCCAGGGGAGGCGACGTGGCTTCTGCTCTCTGTGCTGAGGTTCTCGCCTCTGGGGCCCCGAGCGCCTGCGTGGAGGCCTGACCGCTCCACGGGGACGCCCAGAGCACCTGGAGGGTCCACACAGAGGCCACTGCCCAGCCCCGGCGGAGGCCCCAGGGAACAGCACATCCCCCACAGGAGAGTGAGGCTGGGGGCTCCAGATGGCTCCACCTGCCAGCGGCTCAGTCCCCTCTGGCCTCTAGTCTTTCCATCCGAGTCCCTGGCTGCGATGGCTCAAAGACAAGCCACTTCTGGTGTGCCCTGTCCAAGTGACTGACCAGCAGAATGTATCGTGAAAGCTGTTAAATGTTGGAGTTATTTGTTACCCAGCTATAGTAACTGGAAAAATTGCTCTGTAACACTTGATATTGACCTTGAAAGATGAATGGGAGTGATTAGAAAAGTCTGGGCTTTTCAGGAGAAAGTGAAAAGTTCAGTGTTTTTTTTTATTTTTTAAAGATTAATTTTTATTTATTTATCTCTACCCCCCCCCGCCCCAGTTGTGTGTTCTCTGTGTCCATTTGCTGTGTGTTCTTCTGTGTCCACTTCTATTCTTATCAGTGGTGCTGGGAATCTGTGTTTCTTTTTGTTGCGCCATCTCGTTGTGTCAGCTCTCCATGTGTGCGGCACCATTGGGCAGCCTGCACTTTCTTTTGCGCTGGGCGGCTCTCCTTATGGGGCGCACTCCTTGTGCATGGGGCTCCCCTACGCGGGGGACACCCCTGCGTGGCACGGCACTCCTTGCGCACATCTGTGTGTGGGCCAGCTCCACATGGGTCAAGGAGGCCCAGGGTTTAAACCGTGGACCTCCCATGTAGTAGGCGGACACTATCCATTGAGCCACATCTGCTTCCCAAAAGTTCAGTGTTAGGAACACACACAGTTGTGAGAGAATCTGGAGATAAATAAGAAATAACGATGGGAAGCGCATTGTTGGTGGGACTATAAGATGGTGCAGCCACTGTGGAAAGCAATGCAGCGATTCCTCAAAAAACTAAATATAGAATGACCACATGGCCTGCAATCCCACTTCTAGGTATAAACCTAAAGAAAATGAAAATATGGGTTTGAACACGTTTGTACACCAATGTTTATAGCAGCACTATTCACCGTAGCCCAAAGGTGAAAACAACCCAAGTGTCCATCAATCAATAAATGGATACACCAAAGGGGGTACATATACACTGTTGCGGTTTGGAACTCTTTGTGCCTAAGGAAAACCTGTTCTTAACGTTAAGCCATTCCTGGGGGTGGGAACCCACTGTAGGGAGGACGTTTTCATGAGAATAATCCCGTCAAGGCGCGACTCGCCTCCGCCAGGAAGGGCCCCACTCCTGCTCCTGGAGTCCTTTATAAACTGGATGAGTATGTAGAGAAGACAAAGCTGTGGAAGCAAGAAGCTGACGTCAGTGACAGCTGGAGGAGAAGGGAGGGACCGCGTACACTGCCACGTGCCTTCCCGCGTGACAGAAGAGCGAGGATTGTCGGCAGCTGGCCTTGGGGAAGAAAGCGTTACCTTGATGACGCCTTGGTTTGGACATTTTCCTGGCCTCAAAATTGTGAGCAAATAAACTCCCATTGTTTAAGCCAAACCATTTCATGGTATTTGCTTTGAGTAGCCCAAGAAGGTAAAACTGAATTTGGGACCCGGAGGCTGGGATGCTATTACAAATACCCAAAATTTGAAAATGGCCTTGGAATTGGGTAATGGGTGGGGCATGGAAGAGTTGCGCAGTGCTTGACAGAAAGGGCATAAAGTGCTCTGAGGAGGCTGTTGGTCTAAATTAAATGCTAAAGGTACTTCCAATGAGGCCTAAGACAGAAATGATGAATGTGTTTGTTACTGGAAACCGGAGGAAAGGCAATCCTTGATGTAAAGTGGCAGAGAACTTGGCAAAATTGAGTTCTGATATCAGATGGAAGGCAGACTTGAAAGTGAGAGTATTTAGCTGAGGAAATTTCCAAGCTAAATGTGGAAAGTGCAGCCTGGTTTTCTCCTTGCAGCTTATTGTAAAACGATGGGGGAAAAGGATAAGGGCATAAAGAAACCAGAAATAAATGGTGTGGAAGATTCTGAGCTTCCAGAACGGGAGTTCCCAGAGACTAGCGAGGGTTTAACTGAATGGGGATCCAGTCGGCAATTTCTGTTGAAGTCAGGGTTGGAAGTGCAGTTACCCAGGAAGGATTTGTGGAAGGTTCTTTGTTCTGAAGGTTTGGACCCTTGTGCATTACATGTGAGAGCTGTTATCAATGAACCACCGCCAGCCTGGACTAAAAGGGACAGACTGAAGGAAAAACCACTTCAAAGGTAGAACTGTAGGGAGGGGCTGACCTGGAGACTTCTTCTCGGGCCAAGAGAGTGAGCCCATCCTTGTGGGTGGAAAGCGTGACTCTGCATGGGCTTGAGAGGTGGACTTTTCACCCTGTTGTCCAGGAAGGGTGCAGCCCCCCAGTGTTCTCAGAGGGTGGAGCCTGTGCCCCTGGGGATCCTGAAGAGCTGGGCTGCCATCCCGGTGCTTGTAGAAGGTAGAGCTGTCACCCCCGTGCTCAGGGAGGGCGTGGCTGCTGGACAAGCCAAGCCTCATTCCACAGACTACTTTCTGACCTTGACTTCTAATGGAGTACGTCCTGCTGAGCCTGGGAATTGTTTGGGTTCCACGACTCCTGTTTCCCTTCTAATTTCACCCTGCGGCAATGGGAATGTTTATCCTGTGCCAGTCCCTCCTTTGTACACTGGAAGCAGCTCACTTGTTCTCTAGATTTCACAGGTCCACAGAGGGGAGGGAATTGTGATCACACCCAGAGCCAGTTTTCAGGAGACTTTGAACTAGGCATTGTTTCCAAAATGACAATGCTTTTGCAATTTGGTGGTGGAATGAATATGTTTTGTATGTAGAAAGACATGTCTTTTTGGGGTCAAGAGGGTTGAGTGTGGTGGTCTGCAACTGTGCGTGCCACAGAAAAACACGTTCCTAAGGTGAATCCATTCCTGTGCACGTGGACCCATTGCAAGCAGGACCTATCGCTGAAGCTGCTTTAGTTAACGGTCGTCCCCCCTCAATCAGGATGGGTCTTAATCCTGTCACTGGAGTCCTTTATAGATGGAGTGAACACAGAGAGAAAGAGAGAGAGCCACAGGAGCAAGGAGCTGACATCAGTGAAACCTGGAAGAGAAGGGAGAGCCCAGCAGGGCCACCACATGCCTCGCCACCTGCCAGAAGAGGCAAGGATCACCGGCAGCCAGTCTTTGTGGAGAAAGCATCACCTTGATTTGGACTTTTTTCCTGGCCTCAAAACTGTGAGGGAATTTCTACACATACCTCTTCTATCACTTTTTTTTTAATAGTTTTATTTTTGTTTCATTTATTTGCATTTCCAAAACTGCTTATGAAACAATCTAGCCCTTAGTGATATGAAATATCATTTTTATATACATTTTCATGTACATTTAGTATGTGTATATACATTTTCTTTTTTTCTTCTTCTTTATTTTCTTTTAAATGTTACTTTTACTGAACTGTGGTTGGCGCTGGGGTTGGTGTATACCCAGGAGACTTCAATCTCTGGACTGGCCATGTGCCAGCTGGGCCCTGAGCCTCAGCAGAGTTGCAACTCCTACTCTCTGGTTCCTTGGACTGACCCAGTCAGCTAAAAGGGAGGTGAGGATGGTCAACCACCACACCAGGGAACCGAGAGCGCCTACAACTGCAAGCAGGAGAATCGCATCCATCAGCCATGTATCTAAGCCCCCTCTCGATACAGAGGTGGAGTGGACATCACCATCCCAGTGTCCACAGGATGGAGGAATAAAATATGGATTAGAGTGAACTTACTGGTATTCTATTATAGAACTATTGTGATTAGTAATGGAAGAAATTGTAGCATTGATCTGGAGAAAGAGGCCACAGTAGTTGCTGAGGGCAGGGAGAGGGAAGTAGAGCTGAGATGTGGGGGCATTTATGGGATTTTGTGTTGTCCTAAATGATACTGCAGGGTCAGATGCTGGACTTTATATACCCTGCCATAACCCACTGAATGTACTGGGGGGGGGAGTGTAAACTACAATGTAAACTATAACCCATGTGGGGCAGCAGTGCTCCAAAATGTATTGACCAAAAGCAATGAATGTGCCCAATGATGAAGGAGGTTGTTGATGTGGGAGGAGTGGGGTATGTGGGAACCTCTTATATTTTTAATGTGACATTTTTTGTGATTTATGTATCTTTTAAAAAAAAGGACAAGTTAATAAAAAAAATTCCTATTGTTTAAGCTGAACCATTTCACAGTATTTGCCTAAATATCCTAGGCAAATACTAAACACACATCATGGAATATTTGGTCATAAGGAAGAATGAAGTTCTGAGATGTGCTACAGCGTGGAAGAACCTTGAAAACCTTATGCTCAGTGAAATAAGCAAGGCACATTGGAATAAATACTGTGTGATATCACTTATAAGAGAAGACTGAAAATAGCAGATTCACAGAGAGAAAAAGTAGGTTAGAAGTTACCAGGGGTTGGGGGAGAGGAGGAAAGAGGAGTATGTGTCTGTAAAATAAATAAACAAACAAATACATAAATGTAAATAAAATGGAAAAAGTTAGAAAAATGAAGAAACGTTATTGGGAGAAAGTGTGCTGTATGATTTAGTAAAAGTTTATGCCATGTAACTTCTGGAAGCTTCCTAAAATTCAGAAGTGATTGGTCATAGGGCATGATTTTAGCATGTTTTAAATTTCTGGAAATTATTCTTTAGTTAGGATTACCATCCAAACTCTATTAAAATTAACTTGTCTTCTATTAAGGCTTAACTGATGAGTGTGTGTAATTCGATTGTTAGTTGAAGAGATGCTGGAATTCCTCCTGTATGCGCATATCCGGTTTCAAAATGGCTTTTTTAGGTTGGGGATGGGGACAAGTTGAGACAGGGAAGCATTCCTATCAGGGCATCTAGACACTAATACATTTTGTATGTAATTTTCCACAGAGGTATTGATTTTAATCAAATGTAGCACCACATTTGTCACGGCAGAAGACCCAAATGCACAATTTTTTCCTCAGTGGGCAACTGGTTATAATGAATGTGCTCAAATATATTAGTTATCTGTTAACCTCAACATGCAAGAAAGTAGTAGCTCATCAACTTACCTTACAAAAAGAGTGCCTACAGCCTGACCAGCTATAGGGGAAGCCAGATCAGCAGAGCGAGTGGTCTGTGAAGATGCCAGTTTGTGAGAAATGCCTGGCTGCGTGTGAAACAGGGACATTATTAGATGGTGCATATGATGCATAGCATAATGATGCCATTTACGGCAGGACAGCATTACCCTTTTATCAAGTGGTGTGCTGTGTACATCAAAATTCATAGTCTCATCTATCTCTGGGATATTGTGTGAACTTTGCAGCGCTGGAAGGGTTTCAAGACAAATTTTGATTAATTTTTGGTGGTTTTATTTGGTTACTGAAGTGTAGCTTGATTGTGTGTGTGCTTTCCCTCTTTTCTTTTAAGCCCTGACAATTTCCATTAAATTTCACCTTGAGGAGTGTGAAGACAACAGCAAAGGAACTGCCACAATTTCTTCAAGATGAATGGCTTTAAATTCTTGGAACATCTCATCTAGAGGAACCTCTCTGGAAGAACAGTGGAAGGCAGCAAAACTGACCATCACAGCACAGGGTAGCTGGTGGTTGTGTGTGTGTATTGATTGTAATGGTTTCCTCCTAAGTCTCAAATGCAGGGTTTATTTCTATTTCTTTCACAGCTTCCTATCTCATCATCAAATGGCTGCCGGAGTATCAGATAGTTGGCATTTAAATTGCATGGGTGGGGGTCTAATTTTGTGAGGTTGCTCTGAATTTTACTGTAAGAAATATAACACAGCATCTAGAGTGGACAAAGGCTTTGTGCTGAGCAAGCATGGAAGAGTGAACTGCTATCCATATGCCTACACTCTGCACTGTGATGAGTAGAATTTCACCTCAAACTGCCAAGGAAAAGTCTACAAGGTCTTTGTGCGAGTTACCTACAATTCCATGTATCCACTTTTGTGGTCTTCCCGGCTCTACTGTATAATCTCAATTAGCCCTTAGGGCAGGGAGGGGCTCTTAAACTTTTTTGTTCCACGGATCCCTTTGCCAGTCAGGTGAAAACCATGGACCCTTTTCTAAGTCCACACTATCCTGTGTATTATTTAGCAAATATATCACGCCGGCACCAACATAAGAATAATGGTTTTTAAAAACTTCAGTTCTGGCTCAGGGACTTCTTGCTAAGAATCTCTGCCTTAAGGGATGTTTGGAAGGACAAGTACTTAATTTACATCAAGGTTTGAGGGTTTATTTAACAAACCACTGCTGAGCACCAATTATATCAAGGGTCTTTGCTGTCCGTTGGGATTCCAGGATGTGTAAGTCTTGCTGTCAAGGACCTCACAATTTAGTGCCATAGAATGATATCAAAATATGGGATATAGAGGAGGGAGGGACCAAAAATGTGCAAGTTGCAGGAATGACAGTGTAAGAAAGCTGGTTTTGGAAGAGCATATTTACTTGTCTTTATATATGAAAATTCATTACAGAAGAATAAAAACTTGAGGATTGAAAGACATTTTTATTTTAGCAAATTGGCCATCTCTTTTCTTTGAGCTTGTAAACATGCTTGGCTAGAATGTATTAGGACAAGAAAACCAATACGGAAGAGTGGACTTGCTTTCTTTTGTCAGAAATGACCAACTGACACATAGGAGAGACGTAAAGTAAAGCTTAATTTTTAGGTAGTATTGAGAAAGTTTAATGGAGTAAGTTATGAAAAACCCAAAGCTGGAAGAATCTTTTCTGGAAGAAAACTTTCATTATTAGGTCAAAGAGCAAGAGCGTAAAGCAGTAAATTTAAATGACTGCGGAGTGCACTAATGTGTACTAATCTGGCATAAGCACGTACAAATGCATGCACATTCACAAGTATGCATATGTGCGAGGGGTCCCAAGACCACCCTCAGGACCGATGATTTGCTAGAAAGACTCACGTGTCTCATAAAAAAGTGTTATATTAGTAGTTGCTGTTTATTACAGTGAAAGGATACGGATTAAATTCAGCAAAGGAAAAGCCACATGGGGTGAAGAGGAGGAGGAAAGAGCACACGTCTCCAGGTGTCCCCTCCCAGGGGAGTCACACTTGTAGGCACTTAATCCTCCCAGAAATTATGCGTGACAACATGTGCCAAGTGTTGCCGACCAGGAAACTCATCCTAGCTGAGATGTTCTTTGGAAGGTCGGTCACTTAGGTATGTAGCACCCGTTTGATGGGCCTCAGCTATTCAGACTGCAGCTGGGCCCCCACCCTCCTCACAGCAAAAGCAAGAATTCACCATAAATCAAATTATTCAGATTAACGTATCTGGTCGAACTGTGTCAGCAGGACGCAAGGTCTTTAAAACAGGTGTTTGCGGTGAATACAGCATGGCCCAGCGCCTCAGTCCTACAAAAATGCTCTGATCAGACAGAATATTCCAAGGGCCCAGCAGTGATCTCCCTGAGTGATCTCGGAGCCAGCTGAGGGCAAATCCTGAAGGTAGGCTTTGCTATGGAATGTTCGGGATTTGAGTAATCCCAGTTTTCTGAGTTAACACTTTCCTGCCTGGTGTACGTATAAATATGCATGTGAGTGTGTATGTAAATTGTTATTAGAACTACAGAACTTTCTTGGAAAAGTTGGCCAAGTAGAAGACTGGATGGTACACTGAAAAAAGAAGTACTAAATGGTTAATAAAAAATGAAAGCTAGGTTCACATGCTCGAATAATAAAAGAAAAGCAAATACAATAAGATACAGATATTTTTACCTACCCAATTGATAGACATTAAAAAACCAATATGTTCATGGGAGGTCCAGGGTTCGATCCCCAGGGCCTCCTGACCCATGTGATGAGCTGGCCCGCGGGCAGTGCTGATGCGTGTGGGAGTGCAGTGCCACTCAGGGGTGTCCCCTGCGTAGGAGAGCCCCACGGGCAAGGAGTGCACCCAGTAAGGAGAGCCGCCCCGCGTGAAAAATGCACAGCCCGCCCAGGAGTGGAAACGCACACGAGGAGAGCTGACGCAGCAAGATGACACAACAACAAAAAGAGACACAGATTCCCGGTGCTGCTGACAAGAATGCAAGTGGACACAGAAGAACACACAGTGAATGGACACAGAGAGCAGACAATGGTGGGGGGGGAGGGGAGAGAGATAAGTGAAAAATAATAAATAAATCTTAAAGAACAACAACAATATGTGAAGAGGGCTTGAGGCGCCCCTTTTCAAACCCTGATGGTGAGAGTGCCACCTGGAACACCCTCTTTGGAAGCAGCATGGAAAAATGCATCAAAAGTTTTAAACACAGCTATAGCTGTTATGATTATACTATTAATTACAATAGTAAAAGAGAGAGCATCCAAAAACCAAATATTATCCCTGGCACTGAGGGATTGTTACCAAGTACCAACTAGCAATGCATCTGGAAAAAGACCTTGACCAGAAGGGGAAAGTGGTAAATACAAATGAGTTTTTGTGGTTAAGAGATTCCAGAGTCAGGAGGTCATTCCAGAGGTTATGCTTATGCACGGCTCAGCAGGATCTCACTGACTGCCACAGTAAACCAAGCCTCAAACTGCAGGGCTTCTGAGGGCTTTAGAGATATCCAGAAACAATAAGCAAGGCAGATAGCTCAGGAATTTGGCACCCTGTCAGTGGGCCCCACTTTGGAATTTATACTCCCCAGTGTAACAGAGTTAGACACATTTATAGATTCTGTACATGTGGCTCTTCTGTCCCATTTATTTGAACCTATAATTAGCACTATACTTGATAAATATATGTCCCAGAGACTTAAATCTTTGGTCCATCCCTGTGCCAGTTGAGCCCTGAATTTCAGCTGAGTTGCAACACCTACTCTCCAGTTCATTGGACTCACTCAGGACAACTAACTTGGAGATGATGATGGACAACTCCCATCCCAAAGAACAGAGAGTGTCTGTAACTGCAAGCAAGACAGCTCCATCCATTTGTCCCATGGGATCTAAGCCCTTCTCAGTTAGAAGCATCGTGGGCATCACCATCCCCAAATCCTCAAGATTGGGGAATGAACAATGAACTAAAGTAAACTTATTATTCTACTATAGACTTATTATTATTCTAGCAATGGAAGAACTCTTATCATTGATGTAAAGGCAGTGGCCACCAGAGGTTCTGAAGGATGGGAGAGGGAAGAATAAGAGTAATATGGGGCATTTTTTTGGACATTGGATTTGGTCTGCATTTCATTGCAGTGATGGATACAGGTCATTGTATATTTTGTTATAACATACAAAACTGTGCAAGACAAAGTGTAAACTGTATTGTAAACTGTAGTTCATGGTTAATAGCAATGCTACAACATATGTCCATCAATTGTAACAAATGTACCACACTAATAAAATATGTTGTTAATGTGGGAAAGTGTGGGAGGGGGAAGGGGTGAGATATATGGGAACCCCTTATAGTTTTTATGTAACCTTTATGTAATCTAAAGCTTCTTTAAAAATAAAAAAAATTAATAAAAAATGCCCTTGTTTTGGAAGAATATTTAATGACATGTAAGATATTCATCATATATTGCTAAGGTGACATAAAATTTCAGAATTGGATGTGCATATGATCTCAATTTAAATAAATGAATCAGGCGGCGGACTTGGCCCAGTGGTTAGGGCATCCGTCTACCACATGGGAGGTTTGCGGTTCAAACATATGGGGCTGGCTCATGTGCAGTGCTGATGCGCGCAAGGAGTGCCCTGCCACGCAGGGGTGTCTCCCGCATAGGGGAGCTCCATGTGCAAGGAGTGTGCCCTGTAAGGAGAGCCGCCCAGTGTGAAAGAAAGTGCAGCCTGCCCAGGAATGGCACCACACATACGGAGAACTGACACAACAAGATGACGCAACAAAAAGAAACACAGATTCCCGTGCCGCTGACAACAACAGAAGCGGACAAAGAAGAGGCAGCAAATAGACACAGAGAACAGACAACCGGGTTGGGGGGGGAGGGGAGAGAAATAAATAAATCTTAAAAAAAAAAAAGGATCAAAATATACTTAAATACATGCATTTACAAAGACTAGCCAAAGAGGCATTAAAATATTAACAGCAGTTATCTCTGGGTGGTAGAATTACAGGTGATTTCAATATTCTTTATTTACTGAACTTTGCAAATTATTTTTATTATAACATATAATGTTCTCAAAAATATAATTCTTTGGTTGTTCTATCCAGTGGAAAATGGGAACAGCATCCTATAACTGTTTGGTATTTGAGTGTTAACAGTTCTTTCTCTTAAGAATATCCTGCATTTGACATGATTATGAATGAGGTCTGCCTTCGAGTCAGAGTTTAATTAACACAAGGATGGATTTTTGCAGTTGGATGAGACTGCCAGGTGCTCCTGGCCCTGCCCCTCCATTTATAGATCAGCAGTGCATTCCGTGAAGGGTCTGACTTTCCTGACTACAAAAGCAAAGCTCACTAGCAGCATCCCTGTTGGAATTTACGGAGAGGTGGCTGTATTCGTTATCTATTGCCACATGACAAATTGTCACAAACTTAGTGGCTTAAAACAGCACTCAGCTTCTGTGCTCAGGAATCCAGGCAGGGCTCAGCCAGGTGCTCTGTTTCAGAGTCCCTCACAAGGTTGCCGTCGAGGTGCTGACCAGGGCTGGCCTCAGGTGAAGGCAGGATCAGGGCAAGAGCTGCGTCATCTCATGTGTGGGTGACAGGGTCCAGTTCCTTCTGGTCTGCTGGACTGAGGGATGCGCCCCTCTAGCTGACTGTTGGCTGGAGGCTGCTCTCGGCTCTGTCCAGGTGAGCCTTTCTTGCTTCGCCAAGGCTAGCATGGGACGTTGTCCGGGAGCAAGATGGAGGTTGCCATCTTAGGTGGCCTCATCATGAATGTGACTTTCCACCACCTTTGACATATTCTGCAGGGTAGAAGCAATTCACTCCACCAGCCTACACTCAAGAGGAGGGGATCACACAGGGACGCAGTTATGGGATGGATTTTGTCACCTAAGAAGACATATTCTATGACTTTATTTGGAAATAGGGTCTTTGAAGACGTTATTAGTTAAGATGAGCTCACACCGTGTTAGAGTGAACCCAGTCTACTAAGACTGGGGTCCTCATGAGAAAGAGAGGAGCCCCCGACTTGGGGGAAGATACCATCTGGGAATGGAGTCAAAAAGAAGGCGGTGTGGGACAGAGGAAGAGATGGGCTTAAAAGTCAAGGAAACTCCACAAAGTGAAGGGGCAAGGAAAGGGTTGTCCCCTAGACGCCTCCTGGCACCTTGGATTTGGGCTTCCAGTCTTGGAACTTCAAGACAATAGCTTTCTGTTGTTCCGAGCCACCCGTGTGGTACGTCGCTATCATGGCCCTAGAAGACCACGGCAGGCATGGAGAACAGGAGGTGGGATCCCTGGGGCCACGGTGGACGTCTGCCAGCTGCACTGGGCCTCCAACAACTTAGAAAAGCGTGGCCAGAGCCCGTGTCTTCAACACTTTGGAAGCTGTTCTTTATTGTTTCCTCTGAATCCTAGCATGAATAATGCATCTCTAATTACTAATATGCAAAACTCGTCTCTGCAGATGACGAGCAGTCCTATCCAAAAGGGGAGGAAACCATTAGCGACTCGAGCTGAAATGAATGACAGACTACTAGGAAAAGTTCTCCTCTATATGCTGCTACTTGGGCCAAAGATTAGCACAGCAAGGGATATGGAGAATTATGTGTTAGTTCATCAGGCAGAACTTGTCGAGGGATGTGGCTCACTTGTGGCCATCACCAGTAATTTTGATGGCTTTGAAAGGTATTTGAGCAAGGTCAATTTGTTGATTTAGTCACAGCTAAGTGTGCGGCTTTGATCTTCTTCATATGGGTATTAACTTCTATTCAGGAAATGAAGGAGCGCAGGTAGGAAACTTTCATTTTATGTCTGTGTCATCAGTGCTAAGTATACGGTAGTGGCACAGTCTGTGATTTTTCAAGTTTTCATCCATTCATTCATTCACTTAAATATTTACCTTGTGCTAACTGGGTGTCGGGTAGCTCTTTAGGTGCTGGGACTATATGAGTTAATAAAACAAAGTCTTTGCCTCCACGGGACTTATGGTCTAGTGAGACTGCCACTAGGCTACATAAGCAAGTAAAACATATTATCTCTGATAGGGAGAAAATTTGCAGAGAAAGGTGAAAAGGAAGTGGTAGAGGGTGAGTGAATGTGAGGGGGTTGCTGTTGAAATGGGGTGGCCAAGGGGACCCCACTGAGGTGATATTGGAAGAGAAGCTGAAGGAAGAGAGAAAACCAGGGCTGAGAATGTCTGGACGGAGAGAGCCTGTGCTGGCCACAAGCAGGTGCTCCCAGGCCTCCGGTGCCTGCTGTCGTGCAGGCCATCAGCTCTCCAGGGACCGAGCCCAGCAGGCTCTCGGGGCCGTGGAGGGCCTTGTGCCGGCGACCGTCTTGCCTGAGGCTCCTCAGCCCTGCGCTGCCTTCGGAGCCTTTTCCCCCCCCCGCCCTCCTCCTCCTCCTCTCCCGACAGAGGTCAGGCCTGCCTTGGGCTTTGGCAGCCCTCCCACCGCCTCCAGCTCCGAGCCAGGACGCTTCTCCCGAGAAAGCTCTCGCGTCTTGAACACCACATCGGCGTCTTCTGCTCTGAGGAGCTGGACTTACCCAGGGTTCCCAGGAGACGTTACACAAGCACAAGGTGCCGCGGGTTTGTGCCTTTTCAGGGACCGCCAAAGCGGCCAGCGCAGGTTTAGTGAAGGTGTAGACATCAAGAGAGGCTCAATGATTTGCATATAGAAAGGCCAGGACTCAGGAATAATTTTGGGAAGGAAAAAGTAATTTATTTACAACCGGCCGGGCCTGGAACTTCTTACTCAAAATCCGAACCTGGAACAAGATTTCTGAGTTCTTTTTATACAGAGGAAAGGCTGAATGGTTCTTTGTTTCAGTGCTCAATAGGCTCGAATTAGCATATGTCTTCCACATCCTAGGTAAGCTGTTAGCATGGACTTCATCTATTCTAGATAAGCTTTTAGCACATTTGGTTTGCATTTTCCCTGAAAACTTAAAGTTTATAGAGTTTGTATTGCTACACTGTTATTCTGGGACTGGAGTTGTTGTCACGGTTACCAAGGGCAGGGCAGCAGTTCTCACTGTCCCACTGCACATCTCAGGACATGTACAGCTCAGGTTATCTACGAAGAGATGAACAGTTCCCCCCGCCCGCCCCCCAGAGCCTACATCAAAGGAAAGGGGAAGAGGCCAGAGGCGGATGCAGCTGACGGCCTAGGAGACGAAAGAGTTGGCTTGGGTACTGTGAGATCCTTTTGAGAAAATGGGCCCCAACTGTTAAACAGCTCAGCCTGTGTGTCAATTTCAGAACCTCCAGGAAGAGCATTTTAGTCTCAGAGCCTGGCAGCCTTCTTCTCTGCAGCCCTTAACAGCTGACTAGATAGTGAATGTAAGATCTGACGAGGTAGTAAATTTAAGAGGCCACGTTCTGGGCCGTTAAAATTCCGATGTCATCCATTAAGGCGACTTATGGGCCTTAGCGCCAAGGGCTGCTGCCGTGGTACCTGCGAGAGGGGCAGGGGTAGGGTATATTTTATGCAAATTTAATAGATTTGTAATGAGCCATCTTGTTTAATAAGTTAGTCCATTTGAGCATTTCCTCGACATGATCAGAAATGTCTTTCTACTACTCTTTTGCAATGCTAATTATTTAACTAACCACACTTAACATCCTTTCAAACACACAATAGGCCGGAAGTCTATTTTATTACCCAGGTGAGGAAGGGATGGATGGTTCTGACAAGCTGTCAAGGAGCCACACAAAGCGACCACCAGAAGCTACGGAATGATCCAGATGAAGAGACTAGCAACTTCCTTTGAGGAGGGGTTGCGGTCCTGTTTCACCACAGACCCCAAGTCTGCCGCAGCCTGGCCTTGACAGCCATTTCACGGGGCACTTGAACCCTTTTGCTTCCTCTCCTTTCCCTCCATAACCTGTGACAGGGTTTCTGCTTGGCTTCTGATGAGCAAAAGGTTGGAAAGTCCTGTCAACTTCAGAAGCAGGGCAGTGCTCAGTCAGGCGCTAAAAGCCGTGGGCGTGAGTCTCGACTATCATCACCGTGTATCCACTGACGCTGGATGAGGAGCTCTCCATCCATCCAGGCTCTTTTTCATACTGATGAGATACTCTTCAAAGGTGCAATTACCGCTTAAAAATTCCGTTGGAGTGCAGGAGAGACAATAGGTTTTTAACGTCTTTTAATTTCTTTCTACATTTTCTCATATTATATTGGCATTTTCTTTTTTTACCGGTGAATTCATGGGACTTTCAAGGACTTTTTTCCTCATTAAGTTAAAATTCCAAACAGAAAACTCAGCTAACAGGTAAAACTTGCTTCAGTTACCAAGGAATGCCTGTAATAATTAAACTCTCCCCATGGCGGTTCTTGGCCTGCCCAGTCCTCCTCCCCCTCTCCTGCTCCCACCTGCCCTGAGTCCAGAGCTATGTCCAGCCTGGAGCCGCGCACCCGGGGCTTCGGGCAAAACCAGGAGCTGGGCGAGGTGCTCGTGTCCTGGGCTGCGGCGAGGCGGAGGCTTGGGCTCGCCGCTCTCTCGGGCCCGACCCCTGTGTCCTGCTCCACGGGTGCTCCTGGCACCCCGAGCAGCATTAGGACTTGGAGGGATAAGAATGGCCCGGGAGGCTTTCAAGTTTGTGACCGTGGAGCGGGGACTCTTGGGGCCCGTGTGAAAAGGATCATCTGCTCCTCATTTGCAAGGAGCCGCACAGCAAGTGGGGCTGCTACAATCAGCTCACAACAGGTCGGCTCGATGGGAAGGTAACAGAACTTACAGAAACAAAGGACAGGGAAGCAGACTTGCCTCAGTGGATAGAGTGTCCGCCTACCACATGGGGGGTCCAGGGTTCAAACCCTGGGCCTCCTGGCCCGTGTGATGAGCTGGCTCATGCGCAGTGCTGATGCGCGCAAGGAGAGCCGTGCTGTGCAGGGGAGCCCCAAGTGCAAGGAGTGCGTCCCGTAAGGAGAGCCACCCAGCGCGAAAGAAAGTGCAGCCTGCCCAGGAATTGTGCTGCACACAGGAGAGCTGACACAACAAGATGACGCAACAAAAAGAGACACAGATTCCTGGTGCCACTGATAATATAAGCAGACACAGAAGAACTCATAGCAAATGGACAAACACATAGCGAACGGATGCAGAGAGCAGACAACTGGAGAGGGGGGGAAGGGGTGAGAAATAAATAAAAAATAAATCTTAAAAAAAGAGAAAAGAAGTAGAGGACAAAGGGAGACACACAAGAGAGGAGATAAAGATGGAACCAGGGGACTCACAGCTTTCAGAACTGAGAGCCTCGACCCTAGTTTCCACCTCGTATTTACTGGAAACTACCGAGCAGCTGTTTGCTATTAGAACTGTAGCATCATCTGTAATACGGAATAACTGCAACATCTACAATAAGGCAACGGTACAATAAAACAGGTGTAACATTTACAATAAGGAGCAGGTAAGCCAGTTTCCCACAACATGGGGCCGCTTTCTTTCTGGATGGGCGTTCGGCCCAGTTCTGGCCTGCAAACTCTCCAGGGCTTTCTGTGTCTGTTTGGACAGAGCGCAGCTTGTCAGCTGGCCCCTGGGCCTGAGATGCTCCTGTCCCGTCTCCCCCCCAAGCCGCCCTGCTCCTTGCACGCCCTTCCTCCTCTTCCTTGTACTCGCCTGCCTCTTCTCAGCCTCTGCTTACC
The DNA here is from genome assembly GCF_030445035.2 of Dasypus novemcinctus. Lineage (NCBI taxonomy): Eukaryota > Metazoa > Chordata > Mammalia > Cingulata > Dasypodidae > Dasypus > Dasypus novemcinctus. The sequence continues at coordinate 4,459,384 of NC_080701.1, read as the reverse complement.
CCAGGCCCTGTGCGGGAGGCCAGCCCTCCCTCTCCCCGCCGCCTTCCCGTCTCATCTCCAGCCCTGCTCTCGGGAAAGTGCTCCCTGGGCATGGGCGCCTCCCTCTGGCGCGTGCAGCGGGGCTGGGGTCTCTCTGCTGAGGGTCAGTTGATGGGCGTCCCCCATCGCTGCCACCTTCCACCGCAGCATGCACTTCTCGGGACAGGGGCCGCGCAGGGGTCCGCTCGCCAGTGCACGTAGCCTGGGGACAGTGCTGGCCGAGGCCTGTGCGTGGACCATGTGCACGTGCTGGGAGGGCCCCCGGCCGGGAGTGGGTGCGTGGTGCTGTGGAGAAGCTCCTGCGCAGCACCGGGGCCCGGGTGTCCTGGCTCCGGCCTTTCACGGACGAGCTTTCGGGTGTCAGGTGAGCCACTTGAGCTGCTACGTCTCCCCAGGTGTAAAACGGGACGGCGGTGCCCTCTCAACTTGCCTTATCGAGTTATCCTCCCGTAACCGGGATATCAAGTCTGTGTTCATGTGAGCCGGGTGTTAGCCAGCCGGAAGGGGATGCGACGGGCAGGCCCTGACCTTCACACAAAGCGTGCTTGAGAGTGGAGTCATAGGCGGGTTGACAGCGGCGCGGGTGGCATGGCCAGGGGATGCAGAGTGCGCTTTAAAGCTCTGAGTGTCCGTTCGTCCTGTGCTGCCTCCTCGGCGCAGGCCGCCCGCCGTGGGCTGCCGACGCCCGCAGGTGTCCCAGGCGGGGGGCGCTTCCCCAGCACTGCCTGCCCTGGCCCGGCCGCCCTCTGCCCTTGGCCACAGCGGCCATGCCATGCACAGAGCGTTAAGAAGCTCTGGGAGCTGGAAACAGGTGCAGGGAAAATAAGTTCTACCTTCTGTGGCCTGCGGAGGGCTGCCAAACGACCTGAATTCTTTACCCATCCCTGCATCCCGCCCTCTGCCCTGTGACTTTGTAGAGTGCCCCCCCCCCAGTCTGACTTTGGACTTAACCATCTCATTTGCTTTGGCTAAAGGAATGTTAACAAATTGGATGTGAGCAGAAGTCTGAAAGACTCTTGGCTGAGTGGGCTCATTTGCTCTTTTTCTTTAAAAAAGGTTTATTTTATTTATTTCTCTCCCCTCCCCTACCCCATTGTCTGCTCTCCGTGTCCATTTGCTGTGTGTTCCTCTGTGTCCACTTGCATTCTTGTCAGCAGCATTGGGAATCTGTGTCTTTTTTTGTTGCATCATCTTGTGTCAGCTCTCTGTGTGTGCGGCGCCATTCCTGGGCAGGCTGCACTTTCTTTCACGCAGGGTGGCTCTCCTTACGGGGTGCAACTACTTGCATGTGGGGCTCCCCTACGTGGGGGACACCCCTGTGTGGCAGGGCACTCCTTGCACACATCAGCACTGCGCATGGGCCAGCTCCACACGGGTCAGAACTCTGGACCTCCTTGGGTTTGAACTCTGGACCTCCCATGTGGTAGGCGGACACTCTATCCATTGAGCCAAATCTGCGTCCCCTCATTTGCTTTTTGAGACTCTGTCAGGGCTGGGAGAACATCCCCAGGCTAGTCTCCTGTCAGCTGAGAGATCCATGGAGCAGAGCCAAGTTCCCAAGTTGTCCCAGCCAAGGGCCACCTAGACCCGCCAGCAGCCAGCCAATCCCCAAGGACAGTGGAGGTCAGATGAGCCTCTTAGCTGGGCACCAGATGCATCAGCAGTCAAAGCTCCTTGGTACATGCCTTTGATTATTTGTTACAAAGCATCATTTGGGCAACTGATAACTGACACACCATAAGAGCCTACCTTCTACATCCTCGTGTGGTCTTAGTGAAATGCCACCTGTCTGGTCACCTGTCCTCTAGTCCTGCCTGCAGCTGGGGAGTCAGGATAGCCACTCCAGGGGGGACTGAGGGAAAAACATAAACTCCAACTCGATTTGAAATATAGACTCATGAGAACAAACTTCTCTCAGTAAATAGAGGTCAGGCCGGGAGCGTCTCCAGGTGGTGGGACGGCAGGCAGGTTCACCTGTGGAGGTGATAAGAGTTGAGATGGCAGAGTGGACGCCCAGAGGGCGGCTTTGGGGTATCAAAGAGCAGTGGTGGGGCAGTCTAATGCACCTGCCGCTGCAGTTACAGCTGCTGCCTCCTCTTCCCTCCACGCGACTTGAGAACAAGGATCCCTGCCCAGGCCTGGCCGGGTGTCCATTTGGAGGCTGCTCTGGTGGGACTCTGAAGAACTGGCCGGTCCTTGTTCACGGCTATGGGGCCACCCTCTGGATCTCTGGGATTTCCTGGGTCGGGAGTGACTTTTGTTCTTTCTGGTGGGACCACACCTGATAGCTACAGGTGGGGCCAGGCCCCTCCCCTGGCAGTTAGGGTGGGGGCAGGCCAGAAGGAGCAGGAGGTGGGGACTTTGAGCCAGGTCCATGAGCCCACAGCAGCCCACTCCCTGAGTTGGGGAGGGGAAAGGGGCTGGGGCTGGAGGTCAACCTGTGGGTATGGGTTCCGTCGATCGCGCCTGTGTCGAGCCCCATTGAAAACCCAGACCCTCGAAGCTCCAAAGAGGCAGCTCCGCCGGGGGGTGATGCTCTGGCTCCATGCGGAGAAGCTTGAGTCTGTGACGCTCCCAGGGCTTGCCCCGCGTGCCTCCTCTTCTGGCTTCTTCTACTTCACATCCTTTTGCTGTAATAAAACTGTGATGGTCAGGAGAGAGCTTTCAGGGACTTCACTGGGTCATTCCAACAAATTGGCAAGTGCAGGGGGGTTGGGAACCCCCGAATGTGTGGCTGTTGGTCAGCAGTGTGGGTGGCCCTGGCCCCTGGGTGTGCAGCTGGCCCGCGCAGGACAGTCTTGAGGAGGGCTGCCCCAAACCGGGTGTGGCAGTTTGATACAATTGATGAATTCCAAAAAGAAATATTGGATTATGCTTGTAATCTGATCTGTACCTGGGCGTGATTGAGTTTAAGATTAGGGCGTTAAGTCCCTGCCCCTTGGTGGGTGGGGACTCAGATAAAAGGCATGGCAGAGGACAGAGTTGAGGGTTTCTGATGTTGGAGTTTTGATGTTGGAGTTTGATGCTGAAGACCCGGGAAGTCAGCACGCAGAGGAAAGAAGCCAGCCCCAGGAAGAGAGGAACCTTGAACCCAGAGAAAAGCAAGCCCAGGAACGTAGGAACCCAGGAAGCCTGAACGCTCGCAGACGTCGGCAGCCATCTTGCTCCAAATAGACTTTGGTGAGGGAAGTAACTTATGCTTTATGACATGGTATCTGTAAGCTCCTACCCCAAATAAATACCCTTTATAAAAACCAACCAGTTCCTGGTATCTTGCATCAGCGCCCCTTTGGCTGACCGGGATCTCCCAGGTCCAGGGAGTCAGAGACAGAATCAAATTGACTGAGTCCTGCGGCCTTTGTAACGGGAGCCGGGGGCAGCTGAGGGTGGCGGGGGCGGGGTGCGGGCGGCAGGTGGTGGGCACAGGCGGTGGGTGCGGGGTGCGGGCGGCGGGTGCGGGGCGCTGGCGGCAGGTGTGGTCATGGGCCTCAGGGCTGCTTTCCTTGCCTTAAACAGGCGGTGGCCTCACCCTCTCCTGCGGGCTGTGGCTGGGGTGACGGAAGAGCTGGCCACCCCGCCTGTGACGAGCAGGGAAGGGACACTTCCTTGCTCTCTGAGGTTTGCCCTGTGACCTCCCTGAGCTCGGGTGTCCTCTGGAAGATGGCCTGCCACGTGCCCGCATGTCTGTGCTGCCCACGCAGTGGACGTGCAGCTGCCGCACCTGTGGGTGACGGGCCGCCCTACCTTCTCCTGGGCCGTGTGACCAAAGCAGGAGCCGCGGCATGCCCCGACATCGGGCTGGCTGTCACCATGCTGCCGCTCGTCCTCTGGCCCCTGACATCCCTTCCTCCCAGCGGCGCTGCTCCCCTGCGCATGGCTCCAGTTAGGGAAACAGACCCCCGGAGGGGGGCAAAGCCTGGAGTGGAAGCCCTCACCTGGGGGAGACACGGGCTTGAGGAGAGTCACGGAGGTAAATAAAGACCCTGAAATGGGCGCCTTGGGGTAGCCTGAGCTGCTGTCCTCCTGGGATCTGGGCCGGTCACAGCCGCCAGTGCGCCGCAGGCCTGTCCCGCGTGGCCGTCCTACCTGTCCCTCCACAGGTGGTCTGCGGGGTGGCCGCCTTGGGCCACCTCGGCCTGGCCTGGGGAGCGGGGGTCCTCCACGTTCCACAGCGACGGGAGAGGGGCCCCCCGCAGGGCGGGGCCCGGGGGGCGGGGGACAGGCCCCACGTGTCCCTTGAAGGCACCTGACCTCCGGCCTGGCCTGAGTCGTCCCGACTGCACTGGAGGCCGCGGCCCTGGACCACGGTGTGGCTTCTGGACACCTCAGCGTCCAGCAGCGGTCAGCGGGCCCTGCTCCATGGGCCTCTCAGAACACAGCGCGGAGGCTGCGCCTTGCCCCGTGCCATCGTGCCCACTGCGGCGGGGGCCGTGCTCAGCCGGCGGTGGGAGAGGGGACGGCATCTCGGGATGTGGCTGGAGAGGCCTGGACGGGGGAGCTTGGGCCCAGCGGCTGCTCGGGGGGCCGTCACACCTGGCCTGGCCTCACCTCAGGCCTTGGTCCCAAACCCGGCCCCAGGGAGCCGTGACTGTGCAGGGAGGGGGCTCCTGGACCCCTTTCTTGGGAGCTGGAAGCACTGGGATGTCTATTGTCTTCTGTTCTGTGTGGGGGGTGTGGCTCTAGTTCTCAGCTTTTTTTTTTTTTTAAAGATTTACTTTATTTATTTCTCTCCCCTTTCGTATTGTCTGCTCTCTGTGTCCATTTGCTGTGTGTTCTTCTAGTCCGCTTCTATCCTTATCAATGGCACCGGGAATCTGTGTTTCTTTTTGTTGCATCATCTTGCTGCATCAGCTCTCTGTATGTGCAGTGCCATTCCTGGGCAAGCTGTGCTTTTTTCATGCTGGGCGGCTCTCCTTACGGGGCGCACTCCTTGTGCGTGGGGCTCCCCTACGCGGGGGACACCGCTGCGTGGCGCGGCACTCCTTGCGCGCATCAGCACTGCGCATGGGCCAGCTCGACACGGGTCAAGGAGGCCTGGGGTTTGAACCGTGGACCTCCCATGTGGCAGGTGGACGCCCTATCCACTGGGCCAAGTCCACTTCCCTCTATTTCTCAGCTTTGAAGAGGGCAGAGCCGAGCACAGCGACCTTGGACATGTCCTAATTGTGGCGTATCCACCGAGAGGCCGGCCTGAGGGTCCCGTCATGCGGCATCGTCACAAAACCCCCTGCCAGCCAGTGAGTGTGGCATTCTCATTCGAGTAGAAGCACTGGGACGCCAACGGCTGCTACCCCCAGGCCCAAGGCTCTCTCTAAATTGGCTGAGCGGCTCTGGTCAATACTGCAAGTAATGAACGATGTTGCAGGGACAGACGCTGGACATTGTGTGTCCTCATAACCCACGGCGTGGACTGGGGGAGAGTGTCAGCTACAATGTGGACTGTTCTCCACGTGGTGCGGGGTGCCCTGGGGTGTGTCTGCCACCTGCAGTGATGTGCCGCGGTGGTGGTGGGGTTGTCGACGTGGGAGGAGTGGGGCGATGGGGGCGGGGGATATATGGGGACCTCTTATAGGTTTTGAATGTAATATTAAGAAAAAAAAAGTGCAAAAAAAAAAAAAAAAGAAACAGTTCATGTTGTGAAAGCAGGGCCCTTCCCTAAGCGCTGAGCCCGCCTGGGAAATCTGCACCCCCGATTTGAGTCTGGGGAGAATCAGGCAAAACCTCTCGGCCTTGTTCCAGGATTTCCAGGAGAGAAGTGAGAGCTTTGGGGGCCCGGCACCCCCCGGGAACCTCTGCCCGCAGCGCCCTGTCCCCCGGAGAGCGTGGCCCCCCAGCTGCGGGCGCCCTCTCCGCCCTGCACGGGGCAGCGGGCCCCCTCGCATCCCGGGCGGCCCGCGTGGGGCCTGGACCCGCGCAGCTCCGTCCTCGAGGTCCGCGGCCTGGCCTCTGGCCTCCCTCGGGCCTCCCGGGAGGCTCCTGCCCGGCCGAGCGCCAGGAGGTGGGGACGGAGCGAGAACGGCCACTGCGGGCCCTGGTTCTGGGGGCGAGCGCCGGGCCTGGGCCCAGGGGTTCTCCACGGGAGACGGAGGTCGGGACCCGCTGGGACCCGCACGAAGTCTGGACAGACAGTGGTGGTGGGGAGGCGAGAAAACCTTCTGGACACTGCACCACTCCGTAGCGGAGACGACAGAAGCTTTCCCCGTGCTTCGTGTGTCCCCTCCAAAGTGCACTGGATAAATAAGCACATGCTTCTGCGCTCTGAAGAATGACATGACTGGAATCGCTAATAACGTTTCTGAAATTTCCTGTGAGAATTGATGTGCACTTTTTGCTAAGTTCAAGGCACCATTTTCCCCTAATTGTTTTCAATATTTCTTCATATTGTTAGCATCTTTTAGAAAAACATTGACAGATTGCTTTCCCCAGAGGAAAGGGAAGAGAATAAAATTCTGCAATTTAATCTTTAAAGAGATGAGAAAAAAATAGAAATCTCCTTGTTCAATGGTGGCATCTTCTAGTTCTCACATGCTTAGGTAAAATCTAAATAATGCCCAGAGGTACCCATCTTGTGTTTAGAGAACCAGGTCACAAGTCTTTCTCTTTTTTTGTTATCAATAGTCTCAGAAACACTTGATAAGAAATTCCTGGTCTTTTTACAAGCAGGGTTTCTAAAATATTGGATAAAACAAAAATTGGGCTACTGGGTTCTGATAGAGTCAAAATATGTATCAAATGCCTTTATATCAGATCCTGCTGTGGATCAAATGGTACCCCCCAAAAAAGACGTGTTCTAGGCCTGACCTCTGGTCCGGTGAACGTGAACTTACTTGTAAACAGGATTTTGAAGAAGTCATTAATTAAAATGAGGCCAAATTGGATTAGGGTGGGTCCTGATACAGTATGGGCAGTAACCAGGGTGCTGACAAGGAGAGGACATTCGGACACAGATGTAGAGGGGGAGGGAGGGGGAAGTGGAAGAGGGAGGGAGGGGAAGGGGGAGTGGGGAGGAAGAGGGAAGGGAAGGGGAGGAAGAGGAAGAGAGAGGGAGGGGAGGGGGAGGGGAGGGGAGGGGGAGGAGGGGAGGGGAGGAAAATAAAGGGGGCCTTGTGATGGATGAAGGATGGAGTCGGGCGCCACATCAGGGAGTCCCTGGGTCCCCCCCAGGATTCAGGCAGCAGTGGGGAGCGTGTCTCCTGGAGAGGACTCACGGCCCCGCTGCACCTTGTTTTCCTCTTGGAGGCACTTCTAAATGTTACTAAGATCTCAAAGGACGGAAGCTCTTGGCCAGGCCAGCCCACACGGGGGGGCCTCCTCTGGGCGGGCAGCCCCACCCACGGCCATGTCGTCGGGACTCAGGCCCCAGTGCTGCCCGCCCCGGGTTCCTTGGGGGCCCCTGCGCCCACGAGGGACCCCGCACCTTCAGGGTCAGCGGAGCAGGCCCCTGCGCTCGCCCGGCTGCCTCTGCGCCCGCCCTCTGCGGCCCTGCCCGCTCCTCTACCTGCAGCCTCCCTCCTGCCCTCCTAGGCCTGTGAGGTGGCCGCTCCCACGGCTCCTGCCTCCTCAGCCTCCCCCTGCAACGTGACAGAGGCCCTGTCCCCGCTGCCCAGCGCCTCGCCGGGCCCCTCGCTCCTCCAGGTGCGGCTGGCTGCAGGTGGCTGAGCCCAGGGCCCCGCGGCTTGGTGCTGAGCTGGCCGAGTGGAGGTGGCCGCCGGCTTCAGTGTCGTCCTGGAGAAGAGCAGGGCTCTGAGAGAGCGACACCTCCCGGGGCTCGGGGATGCTTCTCGCCATTGCCATCACCCGATTTCTAGATCCACCAGCAAGAGGTGAGGTTCTGAGCGTGGTCACCAGGTGGGAACAGGGACACAGAGACTTCAAACTTGGGAGCCTCTAGGGGCCTGCAATGTCCTCTGGCGAGGAAGTCCTAAAAGAAACGTGTGCCCTGGTCAGCTGCTGGTGGCAGGAGCTATGGTGGCAGTTGCCAAATGAACTCTGTGTCATCCAGATGCACCTGGCATTCCCCTGCCCTTCTGAGTTAGACACGAGACGCCTGACGAGCAGGCCACTTCCTGAAGATATTCTGTTGATGGTTTCTACCGCTCTCTCATGTGGCTAACCCTATTCCACAGAGCACCAACCCAGAGAGAAAATTCTAGCTCTTCCTTGATTTCCCACATAAAGTCCCTCTTGCCTGTGGCAAAGATGCACGGGGAAGCTTTGAAGGAGAGGAGAGAAATGATTACATTGCAGAAAAACAACCTGTCCATGAATATTAGAAGCCACTGTTCTTCTATGTCCTTTTTCCATTTCTCCACTTGGGACCTCTTTTCTCAGGTTATATGTTCTCTGCCTCTGAGAAAGAGCTTGATTAAAAGATCATTTGTCTCTCTTTTTTTAAACTTTATTTCAATTTCAAAACATTTTTCTCTTAATACTGGGAATTCATAGAAAGAACTTTGAAATCCTTTAAAACGTGATGCAAGATAAGAACAATTTTTTAGAAAACATTCCTTCATTTATTCATCTGTTTCTTCACTCATTCATTCTGGGCTTCTCTTGGCTTGGTCTCTGTAGGAGGATTTCTGAAAACAAGCAATACACTGCCCCCCCCCAACCACACACACAAATGAAAGGACTCCCCAAATTACTGGAGCCAAGCCATTTGTGCGTATGGATCACCCAGCTTTTTAAGTCACTCACGTGGCCATCCGTGGCCATTTGGAGACCCATTCTCTGTGTGTCAGGAACTCCGGTTATTTCTGTGATCCTCTTGGAGAGCATAGGTAATGGTTCCACTATGCAGGAAAGCCAAAGAAAACAAAACCAAACAAATACTGTAGTTTATAAGAATGTTGGCAAGCCTTGCAAAATTTGCTTTGTTCTTTCTGGTAAACATTATTGAACCTAACAAACACAAGAAGACAGCTCAGGAAAGAGCCTCTAAAACCTGGTGCTGCTCTCTGCCAGGGAACATTTCCTAGGTAAGGTCTTGTTTCCTGGAATATTCCTTGCAAAAATGCGAATGTGTAGCTGATGTGACTTTTGGAACAGTCAAGACCAGTTATAGTGGGTATAATACCAACTCCAGAAGGCAGAATACATCTATATACAAACAATCTGACTTCTGTCATCCATTTGTTTGTTTAAACAACGTTTAACAACACAAGGTTATGTATAATAATCACGTCCCACAAAATTTGTTGAGTTTTTGCTCTGTGCCTGCACTGAGTTAATTTATGTACACTGAGTTAAATCCAACAAAAAGTTGGAAATGAATTTAAAATTCGTTTAGGTTCACTTAGTGGCCATGTTCAGAACCAGTCCTTTAGGAAAAGAACCTAAAAATCTAGTGGGATTTGCCTTGAGCTTCGTCCCAGGTGACATTTTGATAAACGTTTCTGTCTCTTCATTCCCTGTGTGGATAGTGGTATAGGAAAGCCTGCTGGCAGTCCACGCGGGAGGGAGAAAGCCTTTTCCCAGGAACCAGTTCCCTGGGGACCAATTTGAATGGGACATTTGTCTCCCGACCCATTTTTAAGTGGAATATAATATTATCGAGTGGGGACAAAGGGACAAGTGTTGGGGATACCTCTACTTCCTCCCCCACTGCCATCTTGGGAGTCAAATCCCACTCTCTGCTCAGGAGTTTATCTTGTGCTGGCCCTACAGGCCGTGAGGAGCCAAGCCCTTTCCTGCCGCAGGGCTGCTGTCCTCTATTTCCTCAGCCGCGGTGCTGTCCTCTCAGGGGTTTGTGACGAGCTCCTCCCTCTCTAGACCTGAGCTCCTGAGAGCCTTCCCAGGCCCCCTCTCCTTCACTGTCACTCCCCTTTTGTTTTCTACATAGCACTTTTGTCCAGTTTTTAGATATTGTTTGTTTATTTAATGCTCCAGCCCCCTTTTCTTGGTTTCTCCCATTGGAATAAGAGCAGTGCAATGGCAGGCTGGGCTTGGCTTAATCACTTGTGTGTCTCTTGCGCCCTCTCTGGCAGGTAATTAATAAATATGAATGAAAACATTAAATATTCTATGTAGTGTATGTAGTTGTTGCTTCATGTAGTTTTTGCCACAGAATGGGCATGCTTCATGTGCGTGTGTACGCACATGTGTGTAATTAGGTACCTCTTCAAACAATTCTCTTTGTGATAAATACCCAGGTCAGCCTGATTCTTCACTGTTGACAGAATTGTCTTGAAGTCTGACCTGCGATCGTTCAGGTGTTAGGTTTCAGCTGGTTTCTGCAGTTCTGTGACTCGAGCAATCCCTGACTTTCTGGGGTTCAGAGTCCCTACTTATCAAACTTGAGGCTTAGTCTAAAGCAGAAGTTGGCAAACTGTAGCCTGTGGCCAAATCCAGTCACGGCGGGTTTATGCGTAACAGTAGCCTTTATGGTGAACGTTTGTAATTGCTTTGATAATAGGGAACTAAGTTTGAACTCCAATTTATTCTTCCAAAGGAATCCCATTTATCTCGTTCGTTAGAAATGTATTACAAAAAAACTGCACTCAATTTTTATGACATACTTTGAATTTCGCCGATAAAAACGGTGGAAATTCGTTTTCTCTCTTCTTATATTAACACCTACATAATATCTTTGATTTTTGCCTCTTGGTTCGAAAGTCTAAAATATCCGCTATCTGGCCCTCTATAGCAAAAGGTTGCCGGCCCTCGTCTCAGTGGGAAGAGTCCCCGTCCACGTCATTCGGGAGCCCCGGCTCTCAGGGACGTGCAGTGAGTGGTTGCTCTTTAGTGACCTTTTCTCAGTTTAGTGACCTTTTCATTCAAGAGCCGCGTCCTAGACGAGTGGGTTTGGAGGAAGCGGGTCAGGTAACCGGCGCCGTGAAGGCACTAGATTCCAGGCGGGAGCGTGACAGGGGGTGAGGAGGGCAGCTGTGGAGCTGCAAACCAGCCTTCCAGGGGTGCTTGCCCCGATGCTGCACCTCTGTGCCCCCCGGAAAATGAAGGTGAGCTGAGGAGATGGCTGCGCTGTCCCCAGCGACTGCTGCTTCCAGCCGGCCCCGGGTGTGCCCCACCTGCGGCCTGCCGAGGTCAACAGGGCCTGGCCATGTGGCCAGCACCCCCGACTCGAGCCGGCTCTGGTCTTTGGTTTATTTCCTTGGCTTTGCCTCTGGTCTAGCTTGAAGAGGACCCCTGCCCTCGTGCTGGCTCTTGCTGGGGCTGCCCCGCCTGCCCCACGCAGCAGCCCGGGACCCTCCTCCCCGGGCACGTGCAGCCACCGAGCCCCTCACCCAGAGGAGGCTGACGGGAAGGAGAGCGAGCCCCTCCTGGCACGTGCGCCCCGGGTTGAGCGGTTCTTGCCCACCTCTTGTCGACAGGCGCGAGCGGGGAAGCGTGAGTACCGTGCCAGGCCCTGGGCTGAGCGCTCTGTGCAGACTGGCTCGTTGCTTTCCCTTTCCTAAGAGTCACGTTGATTTTCATCCCCACAAAGCCATTTCACTGTTTGATGCTGAGCGCCCATGTAGACAATATTTGGAGTCAGTGCAAAGGAAGGTTTGGCAAGTGTCTTAGGAGATACATTAGCCTCCGTGTGAGGGATCAGTTTGCATTGTAGTTTTCCATTGCAGGCTTTTACAAACTTGATTCCATCACGGCACTGAATTAGGAAATATGCCAGAGGCAGAAGGAGATGCGAAGAAAAGTCTTGTTCTCTTGAGTGTCTTGGAATTTGGATGCTTCACAAGAGTTGACAAAATCCTATGAAACCTCCTTTCTGCCTTTCACTTATCTCTTTCTCCCTTGCCTTGCTTTTTCTCTCCATTTCATTAGGTTTGGCCCTATTTCCAGGCCTGCACTTCAGACCAGACCTCCTGCTGCTGTCAGCTGCCTGGAATGCCCAGGAGGCGGGGACTCCGCGGGAGAGCTTTGCCTCTCCTGCCTGGGGATACCCCGGTCCAGGAGACCCCATACATGGTGTGGCCCCTCCTCTCCCCCAGGCCCTGGGACCCCTTAGACCTGGATGGGGGGGGGCAGCAGAGAGAGTGGAGGATTGCAGGCCTGGAAGCAGCCCAGGAGGCAGGTGGCATGGGGGATGGACGAGGACCAGATGGAGTCTCTTGGGGTTCTAGAAAGCTCCAAAGACTTGAGTAGGGACCGAGCAGTGCACCTCAGAGCCAAGTATGTGAACAGGAAGGCTTTGCTCGGGGAGCCCTGAGGGAGGTGTGCTCTGCTTCTCCGGGTGTTTTCACCCGCTGCAGTCCCTCTGGGTGGGAAACACGTTTTCTCCCAATGCTGGCGTCCATTTCAATACCTACTCTTTGTGTGTATTTAGAAACTAAAGGGACTAATAAATCCAGATGCTAGAAATGGTCTCTACAAGAAATTTAAATCTAGATCAACCCCAAATTCTTAGAGGGATTGTCGTATTGACTTCTCTGGTTTCACCCCTTTCTGTGTGAGCTGAGCCTAAAAGCGCCCCGTCCTGGTATCTGGTCGGGCGTCTCTCACACTGTCCACGGCACTGGGTTTCTTGCCTTCAGTTCAGATTGATCTGCCTGACGTGGAGGCCTGGGTCTTCCCTAGTGAATGGACCCTCGCCACCTGCCTTAGTTCTTCCAGCGACACCATCGCCTTCTCAGTGGCCCCTACTGAAACATTTGAGCTACTTTTGATTTCTTTCTTCTCCATTTCTACCATGTCTTTGAGTCTCCAAGTCCTGTTAATCGATTCTTTGGGCCCTGCCTGCTCTTTCCATCTGCACGGCACCACTGTTGATGCCTCATTTGTGATGGACTCCTGCCCCACGTCACCCCACATATTTTGGGGTTGCTTTATTCTTCCCCAGAGTGTAGAAATTGATCCACATGGGCTTTTGGGCACAAGGAGCACTACTTCCCTCATTTCACAGATGCAAATGGAGACACAAAGGACTCATCCCCTTTCACTTAGGTCAAGTATTGGAACCGAGCTTCTACCCAGCTCTAGGGAGAGGACTTGTCTGGTGTCCTCCTTGTGTTTTTCCTTCTCTTCAGTTTAGCACCCATACCTTTCATAGTCTTTCTGGTTCAGAGCCAGGCGCATTTGCAAAGGTGTTTCATACCCTACAGGGGAAAGTCAAAGCTCCTGAGTTGACTTCAAACATCCTCCCCAATCTGATCTGATCTGTTGGATTTTCTGGTTTTCTCTCACTCATCTCAGCTACTTGAAAACTGCTTCAGCTGTGCCCCTCTTCTCTTTCTTCCTTAAGCACCCCCTGCAGACATCTCCTCTAAGCTCTGCATCAAACTGTTTTCTCTCTCCCTGCCCAAATCCCCTATTTTTTCACGAAGCCCTCCCTGTCTGCTCATACGGATCTCTTGCTGCTTTGTGACATGTGTGGTGGACACGGACTAGATGCTCTCCAATCTGCTGCTTCCTGGAAACACAGAAAAACAACATTTCCCAGCCTCCCTGTGGGGAGGTTGGGTCATGTGATTATGTTCTGGCCAATAGGACTGGGTGGGATTTACACGTCACTTCCGGGGCTGACACTACAATTCCAGGCTCTTTCTACAGTGACCTAAGAACCCTTGTGTCCCAAAGGGCATAGTTTTAAGAGGAAAGCAGCTCAAAGCTCTGAGTCACCACTTAGAGGCCAGTGAGGAGACACTGACTTTGCATGACAAAAACATGCACTTTGAGAAGTTGCTGAGGTTTTGAAATAGAGATGGCTCCTTAGACAAAGCAGCAACGTTGGTTACAGCAGGCCGCCAGCATTTCACTAAGCCAGTGCACCTGATATGATTGTCTGACATGTGTATCTTGTCATCCCTGTCTTGAGTTTAGAGTTGAGGGTAGGGGTGCCACAGAGAAATAGAGATGGTTCCTTAGACAAAGCAGAAGCCCCGGGGAGAGAGACAGAGCCGTTCGCCCAGCTGACCTGGTGTAGAGAGGTAAAGCCTAAGAGCCTCATAGTCTACAGCTCATCTCGTAGAGAAAATAGAGGACCTGAACCCAGAGAGGAGCAGGACCTGGGAAGGGAGGAACCCAGGAAGCCTGAGCCCTGGCAGATGTCGGCAGCCATCTTGCTCCAACATGTGAAAATAGACTTTGGTGAGGGAAGTAACTGATGCTTTATGGCCTGGTATCTGTAAGCCCTACCCCAAATAAATACCCTTTATAAAAACTAACCAGTTTCTAGTATTTTGCATCAGCACCCTTTTGGCTGACTAATACAAGGGTTTTCAAGACGTCCCTGGCCTTGACTGATGCTGTAATAAAGGTGAGGAGGGACCAGAATGAACTTAATGCTCAGATCACCCCAATGGCAGTTGGTTGGGTGATGTAGCTAAATTCTACAGCCCACAGACCGCACAGAGAAGTGCAGGTGGCCCTGCTCTAGGGAGTAAACTGGAATGGGTGTTGCATATGATTTACACAGCAGTGGCCCATTCCGGGCTCTGCACCTTGGGCTCTGGAACAGCTGATTGTGTGGCTGTCAGGGGGATACATCTCCCTGTTTTCACCAGCCACAAGTAGCATTCCTCCAAGCACTGTGAGACTCTGCATTTGGCCTTTATTTTAGTTTGTGTACTTTGCCCTGGACTGGTTTTTCATCAGTATGATGTCAGCCTCCATTTTTTTTACTGATGACACAGTTATATATGTCTTTGATTTTTGACTTCTTTTTTCTTTTCTGGCAGGACCTAAATAATGTTCCAAAATCATATGCAGCTGAAACTTAGTAAAATAGAATTTTTAGTGACAAGCTTCTTATGATAACAGAGATAATCCAGGCTTCTCTCTTTTTTTTTTGGCCTCTGCTGACCTCTGGTTTCCCTTCAAACAAGTATCAAGGGGGTTACTTTTAATTGATAATTGTCGTTTTTCCTGATAACCTAAGTATGAAAACCTGCTTTTTACTGGGGAAACCTTGCTACAATCTAGGTATTTCTCTCCATTCCTGATGTGGCGAGCTTCTCAGTCATGATTTATAATTTTCAGATTAAATTACTGGGACTCATGGCCCTTCCTGAAGACTGGCTATCTCAATAGCAAAAATTGTCCTGACTCTGCTACTTGGTTTTTGACACACAATACATCATGGCACTGCTGGCTAACCAGCAGCTGCTTCCACAATCTTCTTTTTCCTCTGAGGGGATTTTTGCACAACCTCCTTTCAAGAGGATTTTCCATCTTACTTTCCAAAGCCTCCTCACTGTTGAAACCAGTCTCTCTTTGACTGGGGAGACACTGCTGAAAATCCCGCAAGACTATCAGGCTGATTCTTTTGCTGCACGATTTAAGAGAGTCCCTCTAAATGTGACGACGACGACAGCAAACAGAAACGGCAAAGACCAAGAGCAGCTAATGTTTATGGTCCCAGACATGGAAGGACAGGCACAAGGCTGTCCACTGATGGTCTACCAGCACTGATGCTGCTGATTCTCACGGTGCCCTAACAGCAGATGAGGAAACTGAGGACTGAGACACCTGCGCCAGGCCATACAGCTGAAAGGTGGCAGAGCTGGGCTGACACTGTGCCCCGAGACCTGGGCGTGGTCCCAGTAAGAGAACGCGGGAATAGGAACTGACAGTAAGGCTGATTGGGAAGACCAGTGTGCATGGAAATACAGAGAACACAGAAGAAATAACTAATACAGAGAAAATGCAGGTGTAACAGCTGACAGGCTGCTGTGTATTTGGGGAGCTATTCCCGATGTTATCTATACTTTGCACGTTAGTGAATTATTTATTGCTATCCAGGGCATAACGTATCATTTAGTGGGTATGACGCTAACCATCATTGTGCAAGGTGACGTTGTGCCTGTGACAACTGGTGGGTGGCCAGGATCGACCACTGTGTGACAGAGGGAGGCGTGAGCAAGAGAAGGGAGTGGCCCGAAACGGCCCTAGCCCGGCTGTGCTCACGCACCGACAAAAGCCCGTTCCTGCTGCTCTCCTAGTTGTCACTCATAACTGTTAATGACTAACTTGTCACACTAAACGCTTAGTTCCTGCAGGGACAGTTTCTGGACACCGTATGTCCTCCCATGGCCCACTGGGTGGACTGTGGGAGAGTGTGGGCTATGGTGTGGACCACTGACCATGAGGTGCAGCGGTGCTCAGAGATGTATTCACCAAGCGCAATGAACGTCTCATGATGATGGAGGATGCTATGGGGGGAGGAGTGGGGTAAGGGGGGTGGGGGGGTGTATGGGGACCTCATATTTTTTGAATGTAATATTAAAAAAATAAAGACAAAAAAAAAGAATTCACCACCTTAAAAAAAAAAAGCTTAGTTCCTGTTTTTACTCATAAAATAGCACATTTTGGCTACCCTACCTGCACAGACGAAGTAACAGAATGCTGACCTCAGGCTACCGACCCCCAGCGAAGGTAATAAAAGTCACACGCAGGCAGTGGGCCGAGGTTGTGGGTGCGAATCAGCGTGGTCAGGGCAGCACGCCCCCCACCCAGCCCTGCCCCGCCGCCTCTCTGCAGCCTGCCCTGCTCCCTGCCCCACCCCCTGCACAATCACACCCGTGCCCCCACCTTGTGCGGCTCTCGTCTCCTCTTTGGCTGCTGAGTAACACATCTTATTCTTTTCTGGAGATCCCGGGTTGCAGGCTCGGCCTCCGTGCGCCCTGGAGCGCACGTGCCCACTGGCACTGCCCACCCTGCAGCTGGCCAGGGCGCTGTCCTGGCCTCATGCCCGCTGGGCCGGGGCGGGCACCGGGGAGGTGGGAGCACCTTCCAGACAAGCCTGGTGGGGAAGGGCGAGGCGCAGGCCTGGCTGGAGGGCCCGGGTCCCCTCGCAGGGGGCTGCCTCGCTGAGCCGCTCTTGGCTGGGGCTGGCACACCTTCCAGCTGGCGCGTGGTCGCCGCCGCAGGGACTCGCTCTGCACGGGACCTGCCGCTGCGGTCTGAGTCAGCCCACTTCACTCCCCTCCTACCCCCAGCCCCTCGCTCGCCTGCCTGCCGAGTGCCCCCGGAGACCCTCTGCAAGTCATTTCCAGCCTCTGCTTTTATCCTTTCTCCAACACCCTGGGAGCGGAACGTGCGGTGTTACAGGAGTTAACTACACGCACAGTAGTACACCTGAAAGTACTTGACTCTTTAAATGAAGAACACTGTACTTGTGATGGTAAACTAGTAAAGCACAGCTAGTAAAGTGCTCTTCATTTAAAGGGCTTTAAAGAAGAACTGGTTTAGATAACTAGTTTCCCAGTGATAGAGGCTGGTGGACTGTGTGGCTCTTAGGGTGGTCAAGTTTCCTGATAGTGAATTAACTCTGAGTGTGCGTGTTTCTCCCCAACTGCTTTTGGTTGACATTTAAAAATTATCCTGCACACTTTGCTGCATGCTTGGTAAGCACAGGATAATCCAGACTTTTCTTTATATTTCAGGTCCACCGCTACCATTTGCTCTACTCTACTTTAGATATAGGTTTTGGGCTGTCATATGTTCCCTTAAATGACTTCTGGGTTAATTTCTTTTCCTTTGCCTCCTTCTCATAAAAATAGAATTCAGAACAAGTAGTGACTCGCTTCCTGGGTGTTTATTTATTTATTTATTTATTAAAGATTAATTTTTTATTTCTCCCCGTCCTACCCTGTTCTCTACTCTCTGTGTCCATTCTCTGTGTGTTCTTCTTTGTCCGCTTGCATTCTTGTCAGCAGCACTGGGAATCTGTGTTTCTTTTTGTTGCGTCATCTTGCTGTGTCAGCTCTCCGTGTGTGCGGCGCCACTCCTGGGCAGGCTGCGCTTTCTTCGCACAGGGTGGCTCTCCCTACAGGGCGCACTCCTTGCGCGTGGGGCTCCCCTACACAGGGGACACCCTGTGTGACACGGCACTCCTTGTGCACATCAGCCCTGCGTGTGGGCCAACTCACCACGTGGGTCAGGAGGCCCGGGGTTTGAACCCTGGACCTCCCATGTGGTAGGCAGACACTCTATCAGTTGAGCCAAATCTGCTTCCCACTGGGCATTTTAATAGGACTTAATTTTAGCTACCAAAAATAACTCTGGGACCAAATACTGACTAGTCTTCTGTCTCCTTGGGCTCAATCCCCTAATGTCCTTCTCGGTGTTCTCATCCTCTGTGGCTGGAAGCCTTCACGACTGCCCCTCATTTCCACGTTGTTGTTTTCTCTCCTGTGCTACTTGCCATATTTCCCTCATTTAGTTCTCCTTTGGCTAACTTTTCTTTGGTTTTTATCATTATACACATTTTGTCCTGACTGTTCTATTCCTTTCTCTGTTTAATTCCTAGAAAATTCTCCCCAAGATTGGTCTTTCGGATTTCTCTCTTGGACCTTTATTTTCTCAAAAGTAATTCTGCTTGTATTTCTCTTTGGTGAAGATTGTCCTTTGTAATCCTACTCAATATTATTGTCTTACGGTGTGCAATCTCTTTATCCTTCTCTAGGTGAAATATCAGTCTCCCATAATATCTCTTGGATTGCTGACCATCTAGCAGCTGTGGTCAACATGGCGCCAGATGGTCTTTGTAGTGTTTCCAGAAGGAAATACGTTACCATGATCTCATTATCTTTATACAATACAGATAAGGTTTCCTTGGCCTATGAGTCTAAGAGGAGAGTCTAATTGTTATCCATTTTCACTTTATCCATTTTCCCTTTGGCTAGGACCTCCTGTTTATATAAATTAATGCAAACTGTGTTTGTGACTCTGTGAGCATGTGGCCTAGAAATTTCTGTTATGAGAACTTGTGAAGTAGCCAATGCTCAGAGGCAAAGATAGTGTTTTCTGGGAAATACAGAAGCCTTGCTATGAGGAGAATGTTAAAAAATTTTTCTTGCAATGCTGTCCTGCATTGGGGAATAGTTAACTATTAGTGGAGGCATAGTAATCTCACACCACAGCTTATATATTACATTTTTAAAATTATCAGGGCTAAAGCTTTTGACAAAACTATTGTTTTGATGCTCGAAAACGTTTTTGAGACTGTCATATCTTTGCCTTTCTATAATCTACTCATACCTTCCCTGTGATTTCCCTTGAGGAAACCTTTCGGTGGCTTTGTTTTCAGAAATGCTGAGCCACAATGGATACCTTGCCCTTAAAGTAATTTACCAGAATAGTAGTTGCCGCTCCTCTGACAGCCTGAGGAGAGCTCGGTTCTTTTTGGGCTTTTTCATACTGATTACTTTGTAAAAGAGGCTAGTAGACTTTCCTATCTCATTTTTTTGAACTGATTGCAAAAGTAAGAGCCAAAGAATGGGATGGCTCCTCATGCCCTGCCGTTGTTTCCTTCCATTCTTGATCTTCTTAACTGAATGTTTCTGTGCCCAGGAAATAAAGGGCTCTGAGAGCGATGAACGCAGCGCTTCGCTCCCCGCGCTCGCCGGGACTGTTGTCTCATGCTCTCGAAGGGCGACATCTCTCCGATTCACCGGTGCCGAGGAGGACGTCTCTGCTCTGAAGGTAGCTGTGCAGTTTGTCTCCACCAGCTGGCTTTTTCTGGGGTGACACGTATTGTTAGTGTTGAGAGACGTATTTCAAGCCTGCCTTTTTGTTCTCTGCCTCCCTTTATTGCCAAGTCAGTTCTGCTGGGGAACTATTGTGGTTAGTAAGGGAAGGAATTGTAGCATAGACGTGGAGAAAGTGGCCACGGTAGCAGCTGAGGGTAGGGAGAGGGAAGAAGAGGTGTGATGTGGGGGCATTTTCAGGACTTGGAGTTGTCCTGGGTGGTGCTGCAGGGACAGATGCCGGACATTGTGTGTCCTGCCATGGCCCACTGGGTGGACTGGGGGAGAGTGTAAACTATACTGTAAACCATTATTATCCATGTAGTGCAGCAGTGCTCCAAAATGTATTCACCAAATGCAATGAATGTCCACGATGATGGAAGAGGTTGTTGATGTGGGAGGAGTGGGGTGAGGGGGTGGGGGGTATACGGGGACCTCATATTTTTGGAATGTAAATTTTAAAATAAAGAAGAAAAAAACAAAACAGAACAAACAAAAAAACAAGAAAAAGTTGTGTGTGTGTGTGTGTTTGTGTACGTGTGTCCAGGTGGGGAGAAGGACAGAGAAGGGGCGGAAGCACCCTAGCTGGTCTTGAATTTATGACTAAAAGAAGGTTTTGGGGAAAAAGTTCTTTCCTTGCCAAAGAGGGCATTGGGTTGTTTCCAGTTCTTTTAAAGCATCATATTTTCTTTTTATTTAAGCATTTAGTAAATTTTGGGCAGTCCTATTTAGTGAAAGAAAATGAATCCAATCAGCGTGACTTAGGTTTCTTGAAACTATAGCTTGGGGGAAGAAAGAGCAAGTAGGTGGGGCAGGTACCCCTGAAAAAAATTGGTCCTAGCCTTTGTCCATTCCTGTGGGTGGGAGTCAGAGGACCTTAGCAGACGCTATTTTTAGTTAAGCTGTGGACACCTGAATCGGACTGGGCCTTAATCTGGATTGCTGGGATCCTTCATTAACGGGATGAAGTTAAGACAGAGAGAGTTACAGGAGGAGCCGGAGGCAGGTCAGCGGACCCAGAAGGTGGAAGGGGAAGGAAAAGACAGGGCCCCGTGCATTGCCGCGCGATGGCAGTGCTGACCCAGGGACCACCGGGAGCCAGCCAGGGTGCCACAGGCCTCCGGGGAAAGCAGCGGCTCGCTGGCTCCCCAAATTTGGACTTCCGGCCACAAAAACCATGGGCTGATCACTTCCCACCGCTCAAGCCCCCTGCCCGTCTCGGCAGCTGGGAAACTAAGGCAGTGAGCTCGAAAGAAGTCGACTGGGTTGTGCTTTTAACTCACCTATAGTATTTAATCAGAGTAGCATAGATGAGCAAGTTAGCCGTTTTGAGGATATGTCGATGTCATAGAGTGATGGGTAAGAAAAGCGGGGCCTGGAGAGGTTTACCTTCGCTGCCCAATGAGCGAGAAGGTGGCAGAACCAAACTGTGACCCTAGCCAAGCAAGGTTTGAAGGTTCCTCTCTCGACAGCACCGTAATGCCTCGGAGGAGACTAACATGCAGAGAAGTGGAGCGACTTGGCAAGGCCACCCACTAGGTGGTGGCAGCAACTGTGCCCTGCGGTAAGATCAGACGAAGAGCTAGGGCAGGGCCAGCCCAGGTCCACCCTGGCTCTCTTTACTTCTTGGAGGAGTTCTTATTCTGACACGGATCTGGTGCACAGGTGCCATTAGAATGTCCCCTTGTAACTGAATCATAGTCTTTTAATGTGTGTTAAAGTTCTCTCACATTTCTGCTGGCTTGTGCACGCCCTCCCCAGGTAGCTCTGCCAGCCTCCCTCTTACTTCCAGTTTGCAAGGGGGCACGATAGGAAAAAAAAAGGACAAATCCTGTGGGTTTGTTTCTCTTGTTGCTCTTCCAGTTAGAAGGGAATTTCTTTTCTCCACATTTTCTAAATCAGAGCAAATGGATCCCCTTCCCAGGAGATGCTGCCCTTGCGTTGCTTGTACATAATCTGCATATAACCCTCTCCTCAGTAATTAGCTCTTTTATAACTTCTGTCACAGGTTCTTTCAGAACTGATCATTTTAAAGAAGACCTTCTTTCTTGGAACATTAAATTAATACAGGTTCAGTGGTAAAGGAATTGGAAAATACATAATGAAACAGAAAGGAAAAAAAATCTATAATTCTATTACTCAGAGATAACTACCCTTAACATTTTAGTCTATTTTCCCTAAAAATTTTTATTGTGCTTATTTTAAAGCAGAATTCGATTAATAATATAAGAACAACTTGTATCTTTTCTGCCTGAACATGATTTTCTGAAAAATTTCCATGTTATTAAATACCTTTTTCAAGACATTTTAATCATGTTACAGAGTATTTCATCACTTGGATGGGCCATGATTCTATTTGTCAACATTTTAGGCTGTTTTCAAATTTTGCTGTTATAGAAAATGTTGGGAAGCTTAATATATATATCTTGGCCCGAGTTTCTTTAGATTCCATTGCCAAGGGAAGAAGTCCAAAGTTTTATATACTTTCAGTCTTGGAATTTATTACTCACATTTTTATGGAAAGGTTTTATCAAGATTCACTGCTATCACCAATGCATGAGAATAGGTATTTCACAGCACTTTGATTGATTCTGAATACTCTCACTAAAAGATTAAAAAACTGACAGTGCTCAATAATTTGATGGACTAGAAAATCATTTCAAAATGTGTCCTAATTAGAGATTCTTTAGTAGTTTTTGAGATTAACTTTTGTTTGTTGTGTGAATTTTTAGTTCAATCCTTTGTTAATTTTTTTTTCAGTGTTTTTACTTTTTTATTAGAGAGATTTTGGGTTTACAAAAAAATTATGTCTAAAATACAGGATTCCCATATACCAATCTATAAGTAACACCTTGAATTGGCATGTTGCATTTGTTACAAGTGATGAAAGCACATTTTTGTAATTGTACTATTCCATGGTTAAAATTAGGGTTCACTGTTTGTGTAGTGCACTTCCATGGACTACAAAAATTTTTTCTATTACCTTATATACAGCCTAACATTTCCCCTTTTAACCATGTTCAGATACATATTCAGTGCCGTTAGCTGTGTGCTCAATGTTGTGCTACCATCACCACCATCCATTACCTAAACATGTCCATCTTTCCAAATGGAATGCTACACATTTTCAGCCCTACCTTCCCATACCCTGTACCTTCCTCTGGTGACCCATATTCTAAATTCTGACTCTCAGAATTTGCTTATTCTAATTGTTTCAATTCAAAGAGGTGATGGAATATTTGTCCTTTTGTGTCTGGCTAATTTCACTATACATCATGTCTTTAAGATTCAACCATGTTACCACATGTATCAGGGTATTTTATGGCTTTTTACAGCTAAATACTATTCCATTGTATGTACATACCACATTTTGTTTATCCATTCATCAGTTGATGGACACTTGGGTTGCTTCCCTCTTTTGGCAATTGTGACTAATGCCGCGATGAACACTGGTATTCAAATATCTGTTGGAACCCCTGCTTTCAATTCTTTGGGGTTATACCTAGTAGTGGGATGGCCGGGTCACATGGCAATTCTATTCTTAGCTTACTGAGGAACCACCAAACTCTCTTGCACCGTGGCTGCACCATTTTACATTGTCACCAGCAAGGAATCATGCTCCTATTTCTATTTCTCCACATCCTCTCCAAGACTTGTTATTTTCTATTTTTTTAAATAGCAGCCATTCTAATGCGTGTGAAATGTATCTCATTATGGTTTTGATTTGCATTTCCCTGATGGCTCATGAAGTTGAGCTTCTTTTCAAGTGGTTTAAGGCCATTTGTATATCTTCTTTGGAGAGATGTCTATTCAAGTCTTTTCCCCATTTTTCCTTTGGGTTGTTTGTCTTTTTGTTGTTAAGATGAAGGGTTTCTTTATATATTCTGGATATTAAACCTTTATTGAATATGTGGTTTCCAAATATTTTCTTCCATGTGTAGGTTTTCCTTTTACTTTCATGATAAAGTCCTTTGAGGCAAAATGTTTTTATTTTTGAGGGGGGCCCCATTTATCTATTTTTTATTTTATTGCTTGTTCCTTAGGTATAAAGTTCAAGAAACCATTACTTAGCACAAGGTATGAAAAATGCTTCCCTATGATTTTTTTCTAGGAATTTGATTGTTCAATTTGATCCATTGAAAATGGAGGTAGAGTTTTCCTAGCATTAATTATTTAAGAGACTATTTTTTTCCCAGTTGATTGGTTCTTTGACACTTTGTCAAAAATCAGCTTGCCATCAATATGAGGATTGATTTTTGAGCTCAAAAATGGATTTTTATTCCATTGGACTATATGTCTGTCCTTGTGCCAGTGCCATTCTGGTTTGAGTACTGTAGCTTTGTAGTAGGTTTTAAGATCAGGAAGTGATAGTCCTCCAAATTCATTCTTCTTTCTCAATGTGACTTTGGCAATTTGGAGCCCCTTACCCTTCCATGTAAATTTGATGATCCGCTTTTCCATTTTTGCCAGGAAGGTTGTTGGAATTTTGATTGGGATTGCACTGAATATGTAAATCACATCAAGTAGAATTGACATTTTAACAATATTTAGTCTTCCAACCCGTGAACATGAAGTGTCCTTCCAGTTATTTTGGACTTCTTGATCTCTTTAAGCAATGTTTTATAGTTTTCTATGTCTAAGTCTTTCATCCTTGGTTAGATTTATTCCTAGATATTTGATTCTTTTAGTTTTTATTGTGAATGGAATATTTTTCTTGATTTCTTCTTCCCTTTGTCCTTTGCTTGTGTATAGAAACACTACTGAGTTTTGGGTGTTGACCATGTACCCTGCTATTTTGTGGAATTAATTTATTAGCTCTAGGCGCTTTCAGGATTTTCCATCTATAGGATCATATTATCTGCAAATAAGGAAAATTTTACTTCTTTCTTTGCCATTTGGATGCCTTTTATTTCCTTTGTCTTTCCTAATTGCTCTGGCAAGAACTTTCAGTACAATGTTGAATAATAGTGGTGACAGTGGGTATCCTTGTCTTGTTCCTGATCTTAGAAGGAAAGCTTTCTGTCTTTCACCATTGAGTATGACATTAGCTGTGGACTTTTCATATATACCCTTTATCAAGTTGGAGAAATTCTCTTTTAGTCTTATTTAATTTTTTAAGTGTTGTTAACAGGATGTGGTGCTGGATTTTGTCAAATGCCTTTTCAGCATCAATTGAGATGTTCATGTATTTTTTCCCCCTTCATTCTGTTAATGTGTCATATCAGATTAATTGATTTTCTTAGGTTGAACCATCTCATACATGAGATCAATCCCACTTCATCATGGTATAGTCTTCTTTTAATGTGCTATTGAATTTGGTTTGCTAGTATTTTGTTGAGGATTTTTGTACCTGTATTCATAATAGATGTTGATGTGTAATTTTCTTTTCTCATGGAATCTTTATCTGGCTTTGTTATGTGGGTGATACTGGTCATGTAGAATGAATTTTTGAAAGAGTTTGTGTGGAACTGGTGTTGTCTTCTTGGAGTTTTTTATAAAATTTCCCTGTGAAGCAATCTGGTCCTTGACTTTTCTTGGTTGGGTGGTTTTTAATTATGATTCATTTTCTTAGTAGTGCTTGGTTTATTGACGTCTTCTATTTTGTCTTGAGTCAGTGTAGTTTGAGTGTTTCTAAGAATTTGTCAGCTTTATCTAGGTTACTTAATTTATTGGCTTTCAGTTGTTCATGGTATGCTCTTAACATCCTTCTTCTTTAGAAGGGCTGGTAGTAATGTCCCTCTTTTAATTTCTGATTTTGTTATTTTTACCCACTCTCTTTTTTCTTCATCAGTCTAGGCTAAAAGTTTGCCAATTTTATCGATCTATTTGAAAAAACAACTTTTGGTTTTGTTGATTCTCTATATTTGTTGTTGTTGTTGTTTAATTCTTTTATCCTCATTCTAATATTTGTCATTTCCTTCCTTTTCCTTGCTGTAAGTTTAGTTTGTTCTTCTTTTTCTAGTTCTTCCAGTTTTGAGGTTAGGTTTCTGATTTGAAATCTTTTTCTTTTTTCAATGTAAGCATTTAGAACTATGAATTTCACTGTTAGAATTGCCTTTGTAAAGGTTTTGGTATGTTGAATTTTTATTTTCATTTGCCTCAAGATATTTCCTGATTTCCTCTTGAACCCACAGGTTATTAAGAGTGCATTGTTTAATTTCCTCATGTTTGTGAGTTTTCTATTTTCCCCTCTCTTGTTGATTTCTAGCTTTATTCTGTCGTGGTCAGAGAATATACATTGTAAGATTTCAGTATTTTTGGAATTTATTGAGACTTTTTTTGTGACCCAACATGTGGTCTATTCTGGAGAATGATCCACGTGCATTCGAGAAGAGTGTCATTCCTGTTGTTAAGGGGCCAAGTGTTCTGTCTGTGTTTGTTATGTCTGGTTGGGTTAGACTGTCGTACAAGTCTTGTATTTCCTTAGAGCTCTTTTGACTAGATGTTCTATCCCTTATTGAAAGTGGTGTATTAAAGTCTCCTACTCTCAGTGCACTCTCAATGTTTTCCTGATAACCTTTGGTTCTCTGTGTTTTCCTTCATCTCTCTGAGCATTGTTATGATCATTTTTCTGAGCTGGGAGTGAAGGTGTGTTTGCTTTTAACACCTAGAGAAGGAGTTCTGTCTTTTGGGAAATAGAGGCAGCGTTCGAACTCCTCTAAACAGGGGAATTCCAGAAATGGCTAACAAACACAAGCCCAGGACAAGAAACAGGCCCACAAAATACAGTGGTACACTGGATCTGCATTCCCCTAGGGTGGGCCTTCCTAATAGAAGGCACGGCACTCTGGAAAATCTGTCATGCCGCCAGCTGGTTACGAAGTCAAGAAGCAGATGTCTCATGGAATAGACGTAGAGTTAAAATTTTACAATATCAAAATGTACAGTGTGCAACAAAACAGTACAAGACAAAAACAGGAAATGGTGATCCATCCAAAGGAAGAGGATAAAAATCCAGAAAACACCAACTAAGAAGACCAGAATGAGGGCCTACCAAATAAACTTTAAAAAAGTGATCTCAACCATGCGCAGGGAAATGAAGGAAAATATGGAGAAAGAACTAAAGGATATCAGAAAAACAGTGGATGAGCAATATGAGAATCCTGGTAAAGAGATAGAAATTTTAAAAAGAAGCAAAAGAACTACTGGAGTTGAAGCCAGTACCATATTTATTTCATTTTCTGTCCTTTTGTTCCTTTATTTGTGCTTTTTTATCATCTTCTTTAACGACCTGCGCTTGGTGTTGAGAATACAGAGCATTAGGGTACAATTAGAGCCTGCTAGGGAAGAAAAGATTTCCTGTCAAATGTGAATATGAGTGTGCGTGTAATAATCTACCTCTGCTGTTGATACGTAAGCACAGGTAAAATCCCTTTATATGGTGATGCCTAGCCATGCCCTGTCACATACACACTCATCATAACAATACCGTATCCCAGGTTCCAAAGGAATGGTGCAGGCACGTGCCATTACAATGGTGTCCAGTGAGGACGGTGGCAGGTGGGCAGGCCTAAGGCCATGGCCCTTAAACCCAGCATTGAGGAATGAGAAGAGAGCATGGGAGAGCATTCTTCACAGGAAAGGTTTCTGAGCACTTTTGTTTCCAGGAAATAACCTCTTCAAAAGTGTCATGTTGGGTAATAAACACAGCATGTTCTGGAGAGAACGGGCTAGTTTGAAACAGGATTGATTTAGGTGAATACTGGCAAAATTTTGGAGACAGTGGGTTGTGTTTTGAAGTGTTGTAAGTTTTGACATGCTAAGTACGTTTTGGCAGGAGGGAAGCATTGGAGATTTTTCTGTGGGGAACAGATCTCCACAAATTATTTTAGAGGATTAAATTAGAAGCAGCGGGTAGATGGACTGAGACAAAAACTTGAGGTGAGGAAGCAAAGTGACAGAGAGTAGCATAGGCCTTGCGAGGTGTGAGGACAGTTGAGGCATTCCCAGGGAAGGGTTGGTGAGTAGCTCATTGCACGCTGGGCATCAGGCGTGGGAAGGGTCTGAGGTTACACCACGTTAATGACCATAGCCTTGTCAGAATATGACAGTCAAGAAGGGAAGTCGGTTTTGAAGGACAAAGGAAAAAGGATCAGGTGAACCGTCTACCACCTTCTTGTAATTTGCCACTAACTCTTTTATGAACTCTGTCAGGAGCAGAGGTGCACGATGGTAAACCATGATGTGTTACTGGATGTCAGGTACCCTTGGTCCTCTGTTCCCTATTAATTTTGACAGACAGAGAGGCTGTGTTCAGATTTTCAGAGAAGCATGAATTCTATCAGGCCATTATTTAGAATCTGCAACAGCATTTTTCCTCTTGGAGCAAACCCTTTCCTTCTTACTGGATCTTTTTAAAAAAGTTTTTTTCAATAAATCTGTTCTGGTAAACATAATACTGGTTAACGAATACCTAAAACACTCTATTTAGAATCCTCTGGCATCTTTAATATCAGAAACAGAATGTACTTTATCAGAGAATAATTTCTACTCTGGTTTTGAGGTCCTAAGGGTTAATAATATTTGAAAGTCAATCTCCTTATTCAAAATAAGGGGTTGGGTCACTTCAGTTCTGTCACAAGTTTACCTCTTGCCTGTTTTGATAAGATTAGTTGAGAAAACCTGGCAGTTAATGAAACAGCTATTGATAAGTTTGGATAAGAAACCCTACATAATTTGCATCAGACTAAATATGTTACTTCAAGGCGATGATGCCTTCTGTGGTGCTGTGTGATATTAGAGACGCGAGCCAGGACCAATTGGCATTTTCTGTGGGTCAGAGATTTCCTTCAGGGACTCCTGTTTTTGGTTGGAAGGAGCTGCTCTGAATAATGGTACCCACCGGGGTAGGTTGGATTAGGTGCCAGGGGGGCAAACAAACATATTCTTAACCCTGATGCATTCCTGTGGTATGAACCCATTGGAAACAGAAACAGAAACCAGGTTGACTTTAATCTATATTACTGGAGTCTTTTATAAATTGAGAGAATGGCTGAGGAAGAGCCAGAAGCAGGAAGTGAACGGAACCCGGAAATCAGAGAGGAAGGGGAAGGCACATCAATGTGCGCTGCCATGTAACGAACGGAAGAGCAAGAACCCAAGGAGTGCAGCAAGCAGCCCCAGAAAGCACAGGCTCCAGGGAGAAAGCACCGCCTTGCTGGTACCTGGATTTTAGACTTCCCTGAGCCTCGACACCATGAGTCAACCAGTTCTGATGTTTAAGCCAACTGGTATGGTATTTGCCTTAGCAGTCAGGAGACGAAGACATCCATGCACCCAATCAAGGTTGGTTATGAAGCCATAGCTAAAGAAAGGACATTTGAGTTTTATTTACTAAAACAGAGTATTAAGTAATAGAAATGTAAAGGGCATCACATTTCACTGCTTCCACCCTCTATTACTGCCCTCTGATGTGACATGGAAATGACACAGTGTATTAGTCAGCCAAAGGGGTGCTGGTGCAAAATGCCAGAAATTGGTTGGCTTTTATAAAGGGTATTTATTTGGGGTAGGAGCTTACAGATCTCAGGCCATAAAGCATAAATTCCTTCCCTCACCAAAGTCTATGTTCACATGTTGGAGCAAGACGGCTGCCGACGTCTACGAGGGTTCAGGCTTCCTGGGTTCCTCTGGGCTCAGCTCCTGCTTTCTCCACAAGGACAGCTGTGGACTCTCAGACAAATGGCTCTGTCTCTCTCCCTGGAATTTCTGCTGTGTCTAAGGAGCCATAGTGTTATCAATTCACTTCTGCTCAGAGCTACAACCTCACTATTCCTGTTAGTCGTTTCTCCTTTCTTTAAACAAATATTTATTGATCGTATTGTGTGGCAAATACAAACAATACAAGTTTCCTGCTGTGCAGCAATTCATATTCCTGTGGGGGACATGGTCAAATAATCAGACAATTCCAGTATAACACTGTAAATTGAAATCTCTGAGGAGGAACCCCTATTGATTTAGGGTTGAGGCATTTGGTTTTCAATAATATTTCTTATATCCAAAAGCAGAACTGACTTTGGCATGGAAGAGTAATTATTTACTCAGTTTACTTCATTTCAAAGTTAATGTGGTCTAGCTCATTTGAATGAAGGTACATGAGAATTTGGGCAAGGACCATTTCCTGATAGGATTATTTGAATCTATTATAAATGATTTGGTTTCTAATTCGACCAGGGATCCTGTAAACTTACTCATAGCTCCAGTGACATTCATAAAAGGACTCATACATGCATTCTCTCACCTGACGGTGGCACAGATCCGCCTCTCCATGCTTTCCTTGTGCCGCAAGATCTTTGCCAGAGTTCTTTTATAGAACTACCACAGTTTATATTTTTATATGTATGAGCCCCTTTTGGGCAGGGCCTGAATCACACATCTTTTTACTTGCCACATTTAGTAAAGTATTCATCTTAAAAAATATGTATTGGTGATGAGATGTAGCTCAAGTGGTTGAGCTCCTGCATCCCATGTATGAGGTTCTGGGTTTAATCCCGGTACCACCTAAAAAAATGTGTTAAATAGGAGTGAATGACCACTTGCCTAATCTTTACAGCAGAACTGATGACTTATGTGGCTGGGGATTAAAATTATTTCAATCATTCAAAAACCTTTGGTGCATAGAGGCCAAATCCACATAACTATAACAAAGCAATAGTTGAAGATAATATAGGCAAAATATCTGTTTCCATCTGAATCATCTCAACTTTCCATGTTGCTTGGATGAGAAAACTCATTGAAAAGAGATGTCTGAAGAGAAAATCAGGGAGGGTCCCTGGAGCACTTTCCCTCTACTTGACACAAGAGTTTGCAATTTGAGGGTGGATTCTTGGCTCTATGGGAGCTCTGGACTCTGTCTTCAGTATTCCCATTTTTATTCTTATGCTTATTTCTAATAACCACAAAATAATATTTGTCAGAGTTATTGGCCAATGGTTTTAGCTTTACTCTGATAACATAGCAATTTTATTCCATTTGATTCGGCATCATTTATCACACTTCCTTAGTCATCAGGTTTACTTATCACTGAACCGAGTTGCTTGCCCGGAGCCCCTGTGTCTATGTAGTAGTTTTGAGGGAAATGCAGCAGGAATGCTTATTGTGGCATTTCACTCCTATTCTTTTCTGAGGCAGAATGTGTTTTCAAATTTTACTAGAATTTTCTCAAGATATGCTTTTGTTTCCAGATTTTTAAATTAAGAGCCTTAGTTTAGATGAATTTTTTGCTTATTGTGCCTCCTTGTTAGACCAGGCTCCAAAATAGGAAAAATTGAATGGATGTCCAGGGATTTACTCTGGGCTTCACTTTCCAAGCTGGTTGACAATTAGTGATCCTTGGTGTTTTTTTACTTCTTCCTTAAATTTAGATGAAATTTCCCCTTAGTTTTTTTTTTTTCTCTCCCTGAGAGGGCTCCCACATCTGTTTGCTAATTGTTTTTGCTTATTATCTGCTCATTGTTTTTGCTCCTTGTCTGCCCATTGTTTTTTGCTCTCTGTCCACTCATTGTCTGTTTTTGTTTTCTTTAGGAGGCACCAGGAACTGAACCTGGGACCTCCCATGTGGGAGCAGGGTGCTCAAATGCTCTCTGCTTGTTTGCTTTTGCTCATTGTCTTCCTCGTTGTTTTTGCTTGTTGTTGTTTTACTCATTGTCTGCTCATTGTTTTTGCTCTATGTCTCCTTGTTGTTTGCTCACTGTTTGTCTTCTGTAGGAGGCAATGGGAACTGAACCCAGGAACTCCCACATGGGAGGTGGATGCTTATCTGTTTGAGCCACATCCGCTCCCCAGTTTTTTTAATTGTCAAAAGATATTCATGTTTTCATCTTTTTCTTTGATATGATGCTTTTTTCTCTACTTCTTGAGGGTTGAAATTCAGGAAAGAAACTATAAATTGTTCCTGTTCAACAGGACAGGGGGTGGTTTTGCAACTACATTTATGAGGATACAGTTGAGAGATCATGGGAAACATTTGAAACATTCAAATTAGACAACTGTAACTTCTTATCATTTCTGATCTTTCATTTGGAATTTATAAGATATACCCAAAAGAGTCCCTCATCTGCTTTGCCATATGGAAAGTTTATAAATGTTAGAGTAGAAAGCCAGAGAAAAATGGAAAAAGAAGGACTTTTAAGGTAGTTTAGGTGCTCAAGAATGGCAGCATTTTCTTTTGTTGAAAGAAACAGCTGTTGTTTAGGGGAAGGTAAGCACAAATGATTTTCTACCTTGCTCCTTTGGGTCTAGTAAAAATATCAGAAAAAAAGCACCCCTACCATCTATTTTCAATCCTGTCATTTTTAAAAGGTGACTTTATTCCATGCTAAAGAGTTAACTGACAGAATCAATCATGTCAGTGTTTAAGCAGAGGATGTTTTGTTCATTTCTCAGTTAGAAGAAAGAAGAAACTCAGTTATTGAAAGCCAATTTTAGAACCCAAAGTCACATTTCCACTCTATACAAATGAAGCTGATGTCATCTTGAAAAGCATTTTGAAAGAAAGAAACTGAAGGTGGGACTAAGGTTAGGGAACTCAAAGCAAATGATTTAAATACAACTGAGAAGAATGAGTATCCAAGAAAAACCTATCCAAAGAGGACTAAGGTGTGGGAAAATGGTGTTAGTTAAGATCATGTCACTAAAAAGGGACATTAATACTTATTTCATATAAAGGACAAATGTCCTAACATAATATGAATATGTTCCGCAGAAAAATGCTGACCAATAGCAAGAGAGGTGACTTTCCAAGGTTTCTTGGGGTTTCTCTTATGCGACTCATACAAAATACTGATTACTGCTGACATAAAGTGAAAAATTCTACCTCGCATATAGAAGGATTGACCTTAAAAACAGATCTGTGTGATTCCAGTTTCTTTTAATACACTTGCTTTCAAAGAACTTGTAAGTTTTAATGTATTTATAATTACTTTGAGAAATCTCTACTTCTGTTCACCCACATTCACTCAGCTCATTCTGTTGGTCATAGACTGTGCCAGGCATTGTGTTTGGAAGTGGGAATTTCTAGACAAGGAGACATGAGCTTCGTGGAACACAGAAATTAGCAGGAGGGTGAAAAGTGAAAGCAGTTACATGTCCCATTTCTTCCTGGAGATCCAAAATCTTTAGAGCAAACAAAAAACTCCTTAAGCTTTCATCCTTTCTTGGAAAGACAATATTTATTCATGAAGTGAACAAAACTAAGCTCAGAAGAAAATACTGTTGATGCCTCTACTTTTCTTTGGCTTATTTTTTCACTGAAAAAAAAAAAAAGAAAACAATAACCCTAACCCTAACCCTAACTTTTTTTTAGCATGGTTAAATCCTTTCTCCCCATAACCTTTTTTGGACTAGTGTTTTGTCTTTAGTCAACTGAGACTTTAAGAGCTGAACATAATGTTTAACGTTGGAAGTCTTGGAAGAGTGACACAATCCCATCCCTACGCATATCCTAGAGGTCAGACATCCATACCCCCTGAGGGTTCTGTGGACCTCAGGGCATAGTCCAGTCTTTCTGTCTTCACAGAGGCTTATACCAGGCTCAGATTCTTCTAATTTCTGCTAATTTTAAGCCACAAATGTAGACTAAAATCTATTGCTATTGTTTTAGACAGTCAATGAAAATGACTATAGATATGGAAAAACATTTTCTTTTTGACCATGGGAGTAAGTGGTTTTCTAGTGTAGGTTTCTTCTTCTCTTTAGGTGAATGAAAGCTACACACACACACACACATAATTCTCCACTTGGCTGGGATTCAGAAGAATAAATTCTTATTGTTGGTACTTTGGCTCTTCTTTACTTTTGATGTTTTGGTTGAGATGAGGTCTTGGATAAGAGTTTAATGTAGTCTAAAGAATTTCAGTTTTGGAACCCTCTTTGATTTTATGCTAATTTAAAGTCAGACTGGAACTTTGCAAGGGAAAAGAAGAAAAAAGGAAAAAGTGATTAGACATTCAATTGTAAGACTGTTCAGTAGAAGTATTTACATTGAAATTCTCATTTAAAATATGGCTCTATTCTTAGCATATTATTTCACCATTTCTATGTCTATACTCAGTAGATAATGCACACTGGCTGTCTTTGATACTTTGTTCAAGTGCACACAACAGTATTTTTTCTCACTTCACTCTGGTAGCATATTCAAAGGGTAATCAGTGTAGAGAGGAGAGTATTAGCAACCATCCAGGCCCTGTTGGCATTTCCTTTCTAACGTGGAGGGGGAACCCTTCACAAGGGGCACAGCAAACACATGAAAGTTTTATCACAAAGCTGCTGGCGTTTGACCTTAGAATGGTCCAACTGACTGTGGAGCTTCCAGGTACGAAACGTTCTCATTACAGTGTCATGGCAACATTACTGGAATTATTAACTATCCAAGTGGGATGATGGATGTCACAGGGTGGTGATGTCCTTGGCAGAACATATTGCCTAATTATCTTCTTTTAGTACCAGCACACAGTCACGTTCCTATGATCAAGTGCTCTTCTAAATGAAGACGAAATGAATTCATAAGGAGAGAATATTTAAAGATCTTATCCAATAACAGCGCAGATTAAATGTCAGCTCTTCAGATCTTCATTAGGGATTCTTTAATCAAAACTCTTTTTGTGGTTTAATGACAAATCCTTCCATTTTTGCCACTTGAGCCAAAGACCCTTAGGTCCAAAATGCACTGTTCTGTCACTTGAGCTAAAGGGGAATTTAATGGTTTTTAAAAGGAGGATTTATGGTCTAGTGGGTAGGACTCATGAGTTGAATCCGGAAAGCCTTTAATTTTAGTTCTGGAATTAACAATGACTCTTCTCTGATCCTTTACAGAGCCATAAAGCTCTGTGACTTAGTTTCCCCATAGGCAAAAAGCAGAATGCAGTATAGTAGTATGTATACTCGCAGCGTTATAGAAGGAAGCATTTATCAGAATCACCAAGGTTCTTAACAGTCTGTCGGGGACCTACGTAATTTTGAAAAACACATAGTCACTGCCTTCAAGCAAGTAATTTAATATTGTCTATTTTAATTAATTGATATTTGTTAAATGCTGTAAAGATGGAATGGGCGGTGGGATATAATTTTATCTAGCCTGCAGTGAAACAGACTTCAGCAGTATTCTGATTTTATAGACAAGAAGTGTTTACACAGCAAGGAAAGTCCCAACAACAACGAGTTTCAAGAATGCTCATCTTAGGGGCTTCCACGTAATCCTAAAGTGTCAGCTTGGAAAATAGCACTGCTTTCCCACAGAGGGAGCGGATTCAGTGAAGAATGAAACTCACCTGTTTTTGGTTATTATGAAAATGGAAACAATTTATCATCTATTTGTTTTTGTGGAACTGGCTTTGGAAATGCAGAAATGAAGTTGGAAAATCAAGTAAATTGACTACTAGAGACTAAATTTATGTGTTAGTCAGTTCTGTATTAAGATAATAGCGTGTATTCAAAAGCTAAAGTCAAGTGTTTTCCTTATCTGAACAGCTTCTGTGTGGAGATTATAGGACTAAAGTCATTACACTGGGTTCAAATGTGGGAGAAATAGTTTCACAGGAAACTCTCCTGTCTATTAATTGGTATGAATTAGAACTCCCCTGTGCCTATTAATCAGTATGAATTAGAACTCTTTGTAAGCTTCATATCCATATCTATATTTAGATATGATAAATCCCTCATTTATAGCTATTAGTGATGACAATGCAAAGCTATATTGTGATTACATTTTAGATCATCGAGGTCGATATCTGATGCTCAATTGAATGTGCTATTTAAATTCTAATTCTTCTGAAATCGGTAATCCATATATGATAATTATTATTAAGAGGTTTTTTATTAATGAAAACATCTCAATCCTCAATTCTTTGTACACGTGTTTTGGTGCTTCTGGAGATCAAAGGAAATCAAATAGATTGTTAATGCTTAATAAAATTATAAAATATAAAAGTGTTATAAAACATATGTTATGTAAGGGCCTAAAAAAGAAAACAGTGATTATTTGGAACTCATTTAAGTTTATGTTAAGTCAAGATAAACTAAATTTATTTCTTTTTGTGGAAAGAATACTGTTATGGCACGTGAGAGAGTTTCATGTGCTTCCTTGTGAACTGGTTGTAGAAATATGGACTGACAGATAATACATTTACAGAAGCTTGGCCCATTTGAACAGCTGGCCTCAGGGTGTGTTGATAAATGAATGAACCGATATCAGCCTTAGGGAACGCTCCAGTAGTTTAACAAAGGGCTAGGACAATGGCTGTGTTCCATTCAATATATATATTTTTATCAAAGCTTTGTCTGTGGAGGTGCTCAATAAATATGTGTTGCAGAAAATTGGTTGATTATTATACCATATAGAAGGCATGTTTACTACATGAGAATTTAAGAGGTTAATAATAGAATTCAGAATGGGGTTTGTAGGTTAGAAAGAAGAGTAAAACCAATCGGGTAGAATTTTATGGAGATAAAAGTGCAATTGTGACTAGTTTAAAAAACATCAATGTAAATATCAAGTAGTAGCTTGACCTAGAGTAGGAAGCAAGTTATGTCATCCAGCTGCTGAAATCGTTAAATTGTGGGGACCATGTCTTACTTGTATTTTTATTATCATGAATTAGTCTGGAGCCTGCGACAGAAAAGGCACTCCACAAATGTTTGCTAAATGTAGTGAGTGATATTTTCCATAGATAATCACAACAATATCTTTTATCCTCCATGCTCTTCTGTAATGTGACATTATCAAACCCATATCAAGAAATGGATCTTATCTCTCCACACCCTTCTACCTGGGCAGGCTTGGTGACTGCTTTGACCAATAAAATATGCTCAAGTGACACCGTGACAGTTCTGGTTGTAGCCCTTGAATGGCCTGGTGGCTTCTGCTTTCCACATCTTGGAAGACAGATGTCTTCCAAGAAGTGTGAGCATCTTGGAACCACCATGCTCTGAGAAGTCCAAGCCAAGTTGCAAAGCGCTGGAGGATGAGAAGACATATGGAGGGAGAGAGAGTGGGGCCAAGGATCACTCTGGTGAGTAGAGAAGCCATCCTGGGTGTTCCTGTCACCTAAGCCTTCAGATTAAGTGCAGTCCCAACTGCTATTTGATTCTGACCACTTAGACCCAAATCAAGACCTGCACGTGAGGCCAGTCAAACCCTACAACTCTGAAAGAAGATAAATTGTTTTAAGTCACTAAATTTTGGAGTGGTTTGATATGGAGAAATAGATCATTGGAGCCCTGATTGACTGAAAGAGCTCACAATCAAGTTCTATACAGACAATGGTGAAGATGGCATCTATCTGCAATCCCTCTTTCTAGGAAATGGAAGAAAACTGGGAAGGAGGGTATAGGAATTGTATGAACCTCTTGCATTAGTCAGCCAAAGGGGAGCTGATGCAAAATATCAGAAATTGGTTGGTTTTTACAAAGGGTATTTATTTGGGGTAGGAGCTTACAGATACCAGGCCATAAAACATAAGTTACTTCCCTCACCAAAGTCTATTTTCACGTGTTGGAGCAAGATGGCTGCCGACGTCCGTGAGGGTTCAGGCTTCCTGGGTTCCTCCCTTCTGAGGTCTTGCTTCTCTCTGGGTTCAGGGTTCCTCTCTTCCCAGGGCTTGCTTCTTCCTGGGCTCAGGGTTCCTCTCTTCCTGGGGCTGGCTTCTGTTTCCTCTGTGAGCTTACTTCCCAGGGCTTCAGATTAAGGCTTCAGCATCAAACTCCAACATCAAAAACCCTCAGTTCTGTCCTTTGCCATGCCTTTTATCAAGGCATACCATCAAGGGGTGTGGACTCAATGCCCTAATGATGTGGCCCAATCAAAGCCCTAATCATAGTTTAATCACGCCCAGGTGCAGACCAGATCACAAACATAATCCAATATCTATTTTTGGAATTCATGACCATATCCAACTGCTGCACCTCTCAAGGGCCTTAAGTGGGGAACTGAGTAGATCGTTAGCTTCACCGCACAGGGCAGAGCTAGGAGCACGAGGGGGGCATCCGCACTCCAGAACAAGATGACGCATCTTCAGGATCAGAGTTGTCGCTTACGAACTCAGTGGCTTGGTAGGCTGTGCGTTGCTGACTGTAGACTGAAGGGCCCCTCCTAGGATGCTCTAGGAGGAAGTGCTGTGTAGGACGGGGCTAGGCAAGGAGCAGTATTGGAGTATAGAGAGTGTTGGCTGACTTTTGGAAAGAGAGTGTTCAGATCGGAATTTAAGAGCACTGATGATCTCACCTCACCATTAATTCAGTATGTGAGGCTCAAATAGTATATTACTTTGTGAAGCATTAAAGCCAGCAATCTAAAAAATTCAGACTTAAGTGCACTTTTATTTCTCCATGGAAAAGTAACCTGTAGAATAGTTGTCCTCAAATTGGGCTTTATCCATTTTATTTATTTATTTTAAACCT
Source organism: Dasypus novemcinctus (assembly GCF_030445035.2). Classification (NCBI taxonomy): domain Eukaryota; kingdom Metazoa; phylum Chordata; class Mammalia; order Cingulata; family Dasypodidae; genus Dasypus; species Dasypus novemcinctus. The sequence continues at coordinate 4,421,528 of NC_080701.1, read as the reverse complement.
AAACAAATCAGTATTTATTTTATTTGTTTATTTTTTTGTCTTTTTTTAAATGTTACATTAAAAAAATGTGAGGTCCCCATATATCCCCCACCCCCCTCATCCCACTCCTCCATCATCATGAGACATTCATTGCACTTGGTGAACACATCTCTGAGAACCACTGCACCTCATGGTCAGGGGTCCACACCATAGCCCACGCTCTCCCACGTCCACCCAGTGGGCCATGGAGGACATACAATGTCTTATCCATTTTATTTTTGCACCCTGTTTTCTGTGTCTGAAAGTGGGGATTAGGGTGCTACCACCTGGGTGCTCTGAGGGTCAGTGGTTCAAGGCTTTCGAAAGTCTTTCAACAACTGAACAAAGTACTCTTACTCGGAACATGGAGGAAATACATGCTCCGTTAGGTAGGGGCCTCAGCCTACTCAAAGGTTTTTTACTTTCTATTTTTTTTTTTTTGAGCTGCTAATTATGATACCTTTGTATCATTGAATATGTTGATTATTTTAAGAAGTACACATGCTTTATTAGTTGCATGTGAACGTATTGAAAGAGTTATTTATTTGAGACAAGTCTAATAGCTAAAGATAAAAAATATGGTGTTTTAAGTGTAATTTGCCTTGACATTGACTCCCTCTTCAGTATTTAGATGATTAAAATGTGAGAGTTCATTTTGCAAGTTAAGAGAAACTAAACTCAAATTAAATGACAAGGCAATTTAAAAATGACTTATTTCAGCAATGAAATAAGTTAATCTAGACTCTCTTTGACAGTCTAGTCTTATCTGAGAGCTCAGCTTTCATGGTTTAATGGGCTGACCGGATGGACCACTGATGAAGAAATTGGGAAATGTGCTTTGAAATCAACCAGCATCCATTTTTTTTGAGTTTTATATTAAGAGGCAACTTCCATTTCCTCCCAATTACTATAGTACAATTCAAAGCTCAGAATTCGATTCCTTGGTCAAAGGAAGAACTATCACAAGATTGGCTTTTGGCTTTGATATGAAATGTTTCTCCATTCCAGTGAACCATTAGCTTAAACAGTATTTGTTGGAGCCATGGATAGACGCAACTGACTCTAATATCAATAGGATATAGAGAGCAATAATATTTTTGGTGCAAATAACTTTGGAAGAATGAATCGCTTGTCCAGAGGTGACAAATAAGGAAGGCGTCAATGTTTTTTGAATGGACTTAGTTTATTTTCAATGTTTTCCTAAACTTTGATTTGAAAACTCTAGATCTTTATTGGTTACAATGTTAGTATATAAAGAATGCAGCGTTATATTAGTGTCCATAAATGCCATTAGGGTACTTCGTTGAAATAAACAGGGTTTTCCTGTGTTTTTAATAGATACGGAACAAATATTGAACGTAATTCTTTATCATAATGATGAAATAGATAACATTTTAAAAATTTAAAAATTTTCAGAATAGAGTAGAATTAGTTGAAATGAACGCACCACTCTCCATTTAGTGCCAAGTGCCAGATAAACTCTTCTGTCCTTTGATTATTTGAAACACAGGTATTGTTATCCTTCAGGTGCTCCTAAGCCCCTGAGAGCATGTTTATCTGATTTGTGTCCCTAGCAACTAGAGCAGTACCTGTTCATCTACCATATAGGTAGATAACATTTATTTGTGGAATGCATGAGAAAAGTTATTCACTGGCTATGACATCCTGTTAAAATATCTATAATACATCTTAAGTGAAACAATGATCTGGTAAAGAGCCAAAATTTGGTATTAGAAATAGAAAACTAATGAATTTTGTTGCCAAGGTCTTGGGAACAAAAAATCACTGTACATCTTATGATGAAAGCAAACAATGATAAGAAAGTGGCAAATCAACTTTCAGGTCTATCGAAAGCCTCTTGCTGTGATTCTGTGATATAGCACAAACATCATATTTTGTTGACATCTTCTTGAGTGATATCAGAAGCGCAGATAGAGAGCATTTCTGGCCAAATGACAATGACATAGACTGTGGATTTGGAATGAATGCTATTGAGATAACGTCTCTCTCTCCAGGGGCAGTTGACCATTTCTATCATGTCTTCTACTTTATCCTGGAGAACGACTGGGCGTGACAGGGCTAGCAATGCTGATGGCTATTGATCTGATTGAGAAATGAATTAACTCAGAGTTTCAAGGACTGAGAAATGGCTTCAGACTTTCCTTTTTATAAGATGATATCTCACTTTCTGAGCCCAGAGATGAGGAGAAAAAGTTGAAAATGAGACATGCAAGGTAAAAACTCAAATAATTTGCATTAAGTCTGAAGGAGAATTTTGTTCCCTTCTATATTATATTTACCATCTGATAATCATACAGTGGCAGTTAGTGCTTTCCAACCACTGAGAATTAGGGCAGGAATATGGATTAATTTGGAAGGTGACTATAAAATTATTTCTGTCATAATACTTTTGCCATTTCACTCCCAGAATTTAACTAAGAAAAATATTACTTTCACAAAATACTGTAGTGAACACGGCCCTGGAAATAACTTTCGTATGGTGCAAAAAAGTGATATTTCAAAATGTTAAAAATAATCAATGTGAGTGAAAATTGGCCTTTGAACTACTTCCTCTTTGTGGTGTGTTTCCAATTTTAGGGGCTTGGGGAAAGACAAACTGTGCACACACATAATGCCCCAATATTGGCTCCGTTCCTTTACAAGATCTAACAGGATGATTTTCAGGCTTAATGCCCTTGAGATTCCTTAATAATTCCCAAATCTATTACCCGTGCACCTCCCTTCAAAACTACATCTAAAGGATTAATTCCTTTTGATTTGTAGAGTGACAGAGTAAGGAAAGTTAATATTTATTACAAGTATTCCAAAATAACTTCATTAAGCTGATTAATAAGATGGTTTTAATGGTTAGTGTTTGGTCACCCACGGTTTCCATATTTACTTCCACTGGCACTAAGGAAACTAAAGTGTGGCTGACCAAACAAGGCGCTTGGCAAGCCCTACCTTTGTAGCAGACCAGAAAGAGTGAAGATGATGAATGATCAAAATGGGTTGTAAGAGGATGTTCCAAACTTAAAAAATATGGGGCAATTATTACAAGCACTAAAAGTTACCAAAAGCAGTACAAAATAAAATTAAAAAAAAAAGTTTTATATATATGGAAAAACCCATTTAAAAGCAAACAGAGAGAATCAAAATAAGAAACTAATGAGTAAAACAACAACTTAACACTTGGGTAATTTTTGTTAACTATCAATCTCTCCTTTTTGAAAAACAACTAAATATGTGCATGACATTAGATTAAGCAGTTCTTAGCATTTAGGGACTAGTATTTTTGAAAGTTTTATGGACTTCCAGGCATAATACGTTAAGTCACTTAAATTGTGGGCCTGTTGTTTTGAGTACACTGTGTTAAGCACTTAAGTGCCTAATGAACATTATCATAAGTCTCATTAAACTCTCCAATAAAATATTGTCTAAATACAAATATTGCCTTTCTTCCTTTTGAATTTGTTGAGGAAGAATGTTTTAGCCAGCCTGCTCAAAAGACCAACTTTTCTGAGGTCCAAGAATTTCCTTGAAATAGGAAGTTGCGGAGTTTTCCTCTTGGAGTTCCTTGCGTGTGTACATCCCTGGGTGCCTTCCTTTATTATGGGAGACGGCAGGGCGTCAAGTCAGATGTCAGAGGCAGAGGCCTCCGTGTGAGCCTGGAGTGCTTTATCAACGTCAGGAGAGCGTGATAAGCCTGGGCTTTCAGCAGTGCCTTCGTTAGATTCTTAAATGTTAAATCACAGCCTCAATCATTGTCCAGTTTCTTTTTCTTTCTTTCTTTTTTGGCAAGTTGGGATATGGCTTTGTAGAGATAAGTTCTGAATGATCCATTAGTGAGTCACAATTTGCGCGGAAACCCATCTCTTTTCACCTTTCAACATGAAGCTCATCTTCATTATTGTGCTTTTTCTATGAGATACATGAAACCATGAAAATGTCACGCAGAAAGAGACCTGCCTTGGGGACCCATCAAGCCTCATCAGTAGTAGAAGCATTACCACAAAGTATGGATGTAATAGCTACATCATAACACCAGGGACAGAGAGCTTCTAATTGGTGCACTCCTGGACTGTCAGGAGATTTGTTGTTCCATCTACCAATTTGTTCAAATAGAAGGTAAGCATATGTTTGGGTTTCTACAGATGCTCTGCAGCTCTTTCCTTAGGTATGGTCGAAAAGGTTAGGCCCGATGCTGCTATACTGTAAACTTTTTAACCTCGGCCCGCTGACGAGCCATTTGGATGGGGGCTGGCTGATTTCTCAAAGAAGTTCCTGTTCAGCTGGGATTGCCACACAGATTGTGCCCTGTCTAGTTTGCAGTATCATTTACAGAAATCCATGAGTGAGATCTAGAAATAATATCTAAGCAAGGGGAAGGCAGCATATTCTCATTGACTTCCCATAGAAACATCTTAGGAGGGAAGTTGTCAATAGTTCTGAAAGGCTCTTTCTATCTTAGTGCATGCCTTTTAACATATCCTTCCCATCAAGCCGAACCAAACCACACACACACATACACACACACCCGGGAGGGGGCTGATGGAGAAATTTTAGGTTGTATGCATGTTACTAGATTAAAAAATTAAAAAGCAGTAGCACTGTACAACACATGAACTGTAAACTGTAGATGATAGTTAATAGTATAATTGTAATGGTGTTCTTTCATCAATCGTGACAAAGGTACCACACTACTATAAGGTGTTGTTAATGGAGAGGGGTATATGGGAACTCTGTATTTTCTGCATGATTTTTCTGTAAACCTGCAACTTCTATAATATTTTTATCTGGTATCCTGAAGACACTATTAGAGGCTGGCAGATTTTTTTTTAAGAGTGACTCTTGTGTATCGTAAAGAATTAATTTTTAATTTCAGTTACTGAGGCTCCTTTTCCTAATTCCCATCTTTCTGTGAATATTCTCTTTGTATTCATCTGTCATTTTCTTGATTTCCTTTAGGTCTTTGTCCATAATTCCTTTTAGCCATTTGAGCATATTTTGACCATTTTAAAAAAATCATTTTCTGAAATGTCCCAGTCAGGTCCTCCTCGTTGATGGTTTCTACTGCTTTAATCTTCTCCTTTGACTGGGCCGCTTCTTGTCTCTTTGTATGTTTTGTAATCTTTTGTTGAAATCTAAATATATGGGTATTTTAATATAGAACTCTAATCTTTGGTTGATGTCTAGATATTTGGATATTTTTAAATGGAATTTAGATTCCGAGGGGTCTGTTCCTTAAGCTTATATCCTGCTAGTGTAAAGACAGAGCTTTCTTTGAACACCAGGAGCTAACAAAATAATTTAAAAAAAAAAGAAGAAAATGTGTCTGCACAATCCCAGGGATTGCAGATTGACCTACGGGAGTGCGTTCCCTCAGGGCATATCCATTGGATGAGTTTGGAGGCAAAACGGAGGGGCTGCCCCCATCCTTTCCGGGCATGTGTCTTCTGTTGGGCGTGCTCACGTGGCCCTGGGAATTTCCCTCTTTCCACGGATCCACATGCCCCCTCTTCTGGTCCTGGTATTGCGCTGAGCATCCTCCAGCCAGCAGGCCCCTGCCCCCGGCGGCCACGTGGCTGCTCCCCACCTGCGTGCTGCAGGAGAGCCGGGGAAGCTGCCTCCTCCACACGGGGCAGGTCTGAGGCCGGGAGGCCCTCAGGCCACCCCCCGGGCATACTGGGCCAGACACACATGCATACCCACTAGGTCTAGGAGTGTGGCTCTGCTCCTCCAGAACCAGGACACGGTGCCTGCACTGGGAGCCGGGGCCAGCTCTGCGCCAGGCTGGTTGGGGGGGGGGGGTGTCCAGCCCGGGGGCCACAGGTCCTACGTGCTTCAGTAGCCTCCTTCTTGATTTGGCACTCACCCTGTTGCTGCAGGCTCTGAATTGTTTCCTGGTGCCTTCAAAGAGGTGTTTCTGCTGGGTCTTGCATGTTGTTCAAGGCTTCTGTTAAAGCCAGAGCCTGAGGCCCTCACTCCACCATCTTCATTTGGGGTGGGAGTGCGAGGCCTTTTTCTTTTTTAAAGCCTCCAAATGTAAACCAGCTGAAGTTTGAATTCCACCTTACCAGTGCGGGCGGGTGAGGGTGGGTGTTGAAGAGGCAGGTGGTCTTTTCATCATCCTACTCCCTCAACGCTCCCATCTGCACAAGGGTTACTTATTCTCGGGGTGCGCCCCCCCCCCCACTCAGGCCACCCACCCACAAGTCTCAGGACTGTTCCACCTTCCAGTTTAGCGATATTGTTAATCCTGGTTCGTGTCTCCCTTCTCTCTCTCCGTCCCAGGATTTCTCAGCCTTGGCACGACTGACACTTTGGGTGCACACTTCTCGACTGTGGGAGCTTGACTGTGCCTTGTAGGGCCCTTAGCAGCATCTCGGCCCTCTACCCCTACGTGCGAGTAGCACCTACCCAGGTCACGGTGACCAGGGAGGTCTCCAGACATTTCCAAATGGCCCCTGGATTGCAAAACTGTCCTCAGCTGAGAGTCACTGCTCTATTCCCTTCACAACGATACTAGTTTGGAAAAGGCTTCTTTCTGCTTTGCTTCCTGAGAAGGTGCTTCTTAGTTGCTCATGTCTTCATTTAACAAGTAATTTATTACATGGCCACTGTACATGTGAGAGCCAATGAATCCTAGTCTAACTGCATATTGATTCTGTACAAAATATTCCATGATCGTTGTATAATTTTATTGGGAAAAACCCTCCGGAACAAAATTTTGGGATGATTCTTGTTCCTTAGTTGCTTTGGAATTTGACTTATTAGAATATCCATTAAAATAACTGCACTTACTGGTCAGGATCGAGCTTATAAAGGGATGGAGATAGGAAGGAAATGGGGAGAACATCAAAATCCAGTGCCTGACTAAAACTAGAAATCTGCTAGAAGAAGATATAAGGAATATCTTCAGGTCTTGGTATTAGGCGATGGCTTTTTAGACTGTACACCAAAAGCCCAACAACAAAAGAAAAAAACATAGATAAATGAGATGATCAAAATTTAAAACTTTTTTGCTCAAAGGGCATAATCAAGAAAATGAAAAGATAACCAACAAAATGGGAGAAAATATTTGGAAACCATGTACCTGATATGGGTTTGATAAGTAGAATAGATAAGGAACTCTTACAACTCAACAACAAAAAGACAAATTACCCAACTAAAAAGTGGACAGGGGACCAGCAGTCGAGCATCTGCCTCCCAAGTGGGAAGTCCTGGGTTTGGTTTCTGGTGCCTCCTAAAGAAAACAGACAACAAGCAGACATTGAGCAAAAACAACGAGCCGACGATGAGCAAAAACAATGATCAAGACAATGAGAAAAAACAAAATGAGCAGGAAGTGGATGTGGTGCAAGCAGTTGCGTACCTGCATCCCAAATGGGAGGTCCTGGTTCAATTCCCAGTGCCTCCTAAGGAAGAAAAAAACAGACAGTGAGCCAAAAAAACCCCCACAAAAAACAAAACAGCAAGGCGATAATAAGCAAAAAACAATAAGCAGACAATGAGAGCAAACAATGAGCAAAAAAAATGAGCAAACAGATGAGGGAGTCATCTTGGCGGGCAGCAGGGGAAGAGGCAATGGGCTTGAACAGACATTCCTCCAGAGAAGATACACAAATGGCCAGTAAGCACATGGAAAAATGCTCAGTGTCATTAGCCATTGGGAGAATGCAAATTAAAACTGCAGTGAGATGCCATTTATATGCACCAGAATTGCTATCATATAAAAAATGGAAAATAACTAGTAGTAGCAAGAATGTGGGGAAATAAGAAATTTTGTGCGTTGTTGGTGGGACTGTAAAATGGGGCACCACGGCAGAAGCATTTGGCAATTCCTCAGAAAGTTAAGTATAGAATTACGTATGACCCTGCCATCCCGCTTCTAGTTATAAACCCAAAAGAATTGAAAGCAAGGACTCAAACTAATATTTGCACACTGATATTCATAGTGGCACTTTCACAATAAGTAAAAGGTTGATGCACAAGTGTCCATCCACAGATGAATGGATTAACAAGGTGTGATATGTACATACCATGGAATACTGTTCAGCTATACAAAAGAATGAATTTCTACCTGTGACAATAAGGATGAATTGTTTTAAACAGATCAATTTTATTGGTACATATTAATAAAGCACACAATCTAAAGTGTACAATCAATGGTATTTGGTATAATCACATAGTTGTGTATCATCACTTCAATCATTATGTTCATCACTTTAATCATTTTCATTATTTCAATAAAAATAAAACAGATAAACAATAGACAAGAAAATCCTTCACCTCTTAATCTCTCTATGTGTGAACATTTGGAGTCAGATATTAGAGTGTAGGTATCCAGGGGCAGGGATGGGGACTGGGGAATGCAGGCGTAACTGGGAAAGAGTTTCTGTCTGGATAGTAGAGTAGGTTTGGAAAGGATGGTGGTGATGGCAGCGCAACCTTGTGAGTGCAATGAACACCAATTAAACACTTGAAAATGGTCAAATGGGAAATTTTACTTTGTGTATATGTTTCCACACTAAAAAACATAAGAAAAAACATAAAGAACATGTTAAGGAACTCAGATTTTATCCTTTGGGCAAAGGTATGCCATGACAGAGAGTCTTGCCCCACCGTGTAGTCTTTATCAGTTGTTACTTATTCCATTGCAATATAGTGGCCAAAAAAAAAAAAAAAAAAAAAAAAATCTATCCAGCCCCTGGTCAATGGGGAATAGATGAAAATGTTAGGAGAACCAAAGCTCAAGGCTTCCTTAGATCTGAGCCTCCAATGTATCAAAAGACTGGAATAAAGACTCAAAGTCTGTGGGCTATCTGCTGTGACACTTGCCTCTGAGTTGTTTACAGCTCAGCAAAATATTATTGCCTTCTGGGGGCACCAGCTAACGCCGTGGATGCTGGTTCACCAGAGTCAGGATGCAGAGTGGTTAGGGATTTTTATTGTGCACCAAACAGCTACGAAGTGGGGGCACACTCTCCCCAAGGGTGCTGGGCTCCATCGCCAGGGTGTCCCGTGAAGTGGGGGCACACTCTCCCCAAGGGTGCTGGGCTCCATCGCCAGGGTGTCCCGTGAAGTGGGGGCACACTCTCCCCAAGGGTGCTGGGCTCCATCGCCAGGGTGTCCCGTGAAGTGGGGGCACACTCTCCCCAAGGGTGCTGGGCTCCATCGCCAGGGTGTCCCAAGAGGCCCAGTCCCAGGATGCGGCTCTTGAAATCAGCATGCCCAGCTCTTTACACTACAACACGTGGTGCGGAAATAAAAATGCTATTAATTAGTCTTGGGGGGACTCATTTCCAAGTTGAAATTCAATAGGAATTACAGCAAATCACACTTCCTAAATCGTTTTCTTATTTCTTCACGCCATTCTTTAGTGTATATTTTGAGTGTTTTCCCTTGAGTTCTTTCTCTTCCTCACTATTTCTACGACTTCTCCAATAATGCATTTTCAATGAGAATTCAATTACCTGGAGAGGCAGATGTGTTAAATGGCAATTTGAGGATTATTATTTTTTTCCAAGTTGATTTCAAAGCTGACTCATGATTCTGTGCTGATACTGTCAGGAGAAAATCAAGTCAGCAAGCTGTTAAAAATGAAACCCAGTAATGAGGGAGAATAGATGAAACATCAAGTAAATCTCCTTGTTCTTACCAGTTGCCTCATTTAATTGGCACTGTTTTATTGAATTTTTAATATAATGAAATGAGATTTTAATGTAATCTCATTGAGTTTAGACCTAATTCAATATATTAATTTATTATGAATCTTACATCATTAATTTTTTTATGTGAAGCTATGCAATGAAAAGTTTCCAAAGTTGTCATTATTTCATTATTTGGAAGCTTTTATTTTCTCCTGAGGAGGTTTGTTATTTGTGATACAGGCATACCTTATTTTATTTTGCTTCACAGATACTGTGTGTCTACACATTGAAGGTTTGTGTAAACCAACAGCAAGTGCTCTCTTCATGTTTCTGTGTCAGGTTTTGGTAATTCTCACAATATTGCAAACTTTCTCATTATTATTTTACCTGTTCTGGTGATCTGTGATCAGTGATCGCTGCTACTACTGTGAGTACTTTGGGGTGCTGTGGCCGGCTCCTATAAATAGTGGGAAGAGAGATTCATGTCACTTAACAGTGTGACCTGAAGTGGTTCCTTATAAATGATGCATTTAGTTTGAGTCCAATGAAACTTTTTTAAAAGAGGAAATTGGAAGTCTCCTGAAAAAAAAAAAGCTGAGTGACTTTATTAACTATTTTCTGATAGTTTTATTCCCATGTATTTAGGGAAATTACATACGACCTTTCAGATAGGGCGCTTAAGATACTTCAACTATTTGAAGTTTCCACTATTTTAACAAGGGGATGAAACAACCTGGAAGACATTTGGAGTTGCCCATAAAGAAATTCACCTAAGGACATTGAGTGGCACCCACGATATTTCAGTTTCCCAGGCCACGCCAAGCAAGGACCATGAAATGGTTTGGCTTAAGCGATGGGAATTGATTTGCTTACAGTTAGAGTCCAGGAAAATATCCGAATTAAGACATCATCAAGGCATGCCTATGCGATGCTGGGCCCTTCTGCCACACAGCAGGGCTCCTGCGACACCGCCGGGCTCTCCCTTCTCTTCCAGGTTTCTCGATTTCAGCTTCTTGCTTCCATGGCTTCCTCTGTCTCTCTATTCATTCCATTTACACAGGATTCCAGTAAGAGGATTAAGACCAGCCTGAACGAGGCGGTCACACCTTACCTGAAGCAGCCTCATCAAAAGGTCTTAACAATGGGTCCTCACCCGGGGGAAAGGATTAGAGTTACACGTTTTCCTGGGGTCCAGACAGCTTCAAACCACCACACATGAAAAAAAAAAAAGAGATTTTGTAAGATTCAGGATGGTTCAGGTGTCTATAATATTTTAAAAGGCTTAAGTAAGTAGTTTAAATTACAAGAGTAATAGATACATGTATTTAGAAATATTTGAAACATAGGGTAATAACAAAAATACGTGTCATTATATACCCAGAGAGAGACACTGTTGGTAATTTGTTATTTCATCATACAGACATTTCTGTGTATTTCATACAAAACAGTTCATAATATTGGCATTGATTTTTTTACTCAACAATACATTGCATGTCAACAAACATCAATAGCAAATCCCTTGTTAGTGGCTGCATCGTGTCTTTTTGTGTGGTTCTACTAAAACATATCCCAACAATCCCTTGTGTTGGTTATTTAGCTTGTTTTAAATATTTTTTGCTACTGTACATAATGCTCTGACGAGCACTTTGCACATTCAGGTTTGTGGACTTCTTCCTTCTGTTGCTAGGACAAACTCCTAGAGCAGAAGTCAATTCATGTTGCTGAAAATGACTTGGTGAGAACTTTGGAATCTCATGGAAAACCTATTCCTATTCTTCCCAGCGGGGTTCCATCGGTGAAGTTCTACCTAAATAGGCAAATAAAAGAAGAGGGACTTACTTGTTGGGTGCATGGACAAAAAAGAAAAAAAAAGAAAGAGGACAAATTATTCTCCTGCTTCTAAATCCAGAGCTGGGAAGACTCTCCCAGTCTAGACATTTTTTGCTAGGGTGAATATTTTTGTTGGGAATCTTAGATCAGGATCTGTATCCATGGATCACCTTGAACCTTGGCTAAGGTACATTGTCTTTATTACCCCTGTTCATGGAAAAATAGGAAGACCTGTGTTCGGTCTTGGAACATCCCCTGGTACCTTGGCCCTCATATTTTGTAGGGTTTACCCTGCGATCAGAGAAAGACTAGCTTCTCCCTGCCCTCTGCCCAAAGCTGTTACTGATGAAGGGAAGAATGGGACTTATTTCCAATGGCCCTGTTTCCTCCTAAGATTAAACCTGGAGAGAAGTTTTAATGACAGTTGGCTTAAGAACTGTATCTTGCAAATGGAGACATATTTAATAAAACAGTACATTTCTGGGTGGGCCATACTGACAAATCTTAACTTGGTTCCTTATCTCCTCTGAACCTCCAAATACTCATTATCTGAATATTGGCTGTCTGGAGTCTAACATTTGGAATTCCGCAGCTTTCTTCTACAACCTTAGCATTTTTCTTGAAGCCCTGAACCGGGTTTCTCAACCACAGCTCTACTGGCATTAGGAGACAGCCAGTTCTTTGTCCAGGGCACGAGGCTGTCCTGTGCATTGTAAGATATTTAGCAACATCGCTGGAGTTTATCCGCTAGACGCCGGTAGCACCTGCTCCAGCTGTGACAACTGAAACATCTTCCGGCATTGCTACACAGGCCCTGGGGGAAACTCGCCCCTGATGGAGAGCTCCTGAGGAAGAGAGCTGGCTCCATTGCGAGAGCGGTGCAGTTGATTTGGAAGGACTTGAGCGTTTTATGGTTGCTAGCAAGTGAGGCCAATGAAATAGGCTGCGGACTGCTGTGGGCTTGATAAATGTCTGCCATAGAGCGGGCTGAGCAAAGTCAATGCCCACGCCTGTTTCTGACTGTAGATTTATGCCTCCCTTTCCTGGCTGACGTGTGGCAGGTGCAGAGCCCCTGCCCTGTGCTGCCAGACAAGACAGTATTTTATACAGTGGATTAAACATTTAAAACTATTTATTCTCAATAACTGGTTTTGCTCTAGTAGAAACTATGAATTGATCAATTGCTTCATCTCCTCTAAAGCAATTGGCTGATTTTATCTACAAATATGATAGATCCTTTATATTATTTTCTGGATGAGAACGAAACATTAAAATTACAGGATGTTTGGAAGAGAAAATGTTTTATAGGTCTTGCTTAGGGGCTGTAGATGCTGATTAAACTCTAAAACGGGCAAATGCTTTGTTGCATTAATTATTTCCATGATTTGAAGGAATGGTATGGGAAGGAAATGGTGGGCGGGAGTGCCTGTGAACTTTATGGTCTTAGCTAAGACATATTCCTCCAGAGAAAGTTGCTGTGACAGATCATGCATGCAGACTTGACTGTTTTTCTACTTGTGCTACTAAGGCTGCCTTTTTAGTGTGCCATAGCCATGGAGTGTCCTACTGTGCTATGCCATAGTTGTCGACCCATGATTGTCAGCAGGTCTGGGAGCCTGGAGTCACACATCCTTGGACCAGACCAGGTTACTCAAAGAGTGGTCTGGGGACTGTTACCAGTCGGGAATAAGAACAGAAACTGAGAATTTAGAAACGTGTAAAGCAATTTGATGGTGCAGTGGTACATAAGGTCATGATCTCTTCTTTCAGTAATTCATTTTTATTGTAGAGTATAAAAATGTTGACCTACATTAAGCTGGTAAAACAGGAACAAGTCAAAATAGGAAAAACCCACCCACCCTCCCCCAACACCAGGATCGTTTGAGAAGCACAAGACTAGACTGCTTCCATCCTAAGTTGTCCAAATGGTCTAATTCAGCTCATGCAGCAGGTAGACTTCTATGAGGGTGGACTATTAAACACGGTGGTCCTTTGGAGGGAGCTGATGGACATTGATGGCTGAAGGACGGCTGCGAGGAAGTGAGCCTCCACCTCGGCTCCCCGTAGGAAGACCTTGAACTCTTCTGCCCAGCCTCAGGCCTCCTGGGTCCATCTGGGACCATTTGTGGCCCCCCGGCCAGGGGTGAGGTGTGGGGCTGGGATGTTTGCCTGATCTCAGAGGGCACTGAAACCAGCACTGGGACCTGCCACCCTCACCTGGGCACTCTGGGAGCTACCATGGCTTTCAGCATCCCATCGTGGAGCTTCAAATGGCCAGTGTCCTACTCAGACCTGCCTACGCCTCTAATTGAAGTGCTCTAAGGTAGACTAAATACATCTTTGTTTTTGTTGCTCCATTTTCAAGGGGTCTGAGACTCTACTTATAGATCATACTTGTAAATGCAGAGGCATAAAAGGAAGGCACTTGTCCTATTGAATGTAAAAAATGAATTTAAATATGCCCACACGTCATGTGGAAAGATGTGAGCACTGTTTTCTCCAAACGAGGAGAAGTTCTTTCTACGTCTACCTTCTGTAAGACAATGGCAATCCTGATATTCAGGAACTGCCCAGGTAGCATAAGGCTAAGTAGGATAGAAGCTTTGCTCTGCTTGCTATTAAAAGTAAAACTTGTGGCTGGTCTAGCAACTTAAGAGGGTCCTAAAGAAGTGAGAACGAGCATTAGGTTGTTTACGGTCTATTGCCACCTTTAACTTTCTGAATATAATTTCAGATATTTTGAATACATGCTAAAAGGAATGATACCGTTTTTCATTAGTTTTATCTCAGTGACTTCCTTTTCTGTTAAATTGCTTCAAACATGGATAATTCTTTTCTCCAAATTCAGGTCTGATTGGAACTTTCTAGGAACTAATTGGGAAGAGGAGGAAAAACACTAACAACGTTGCCTGAAGTTTGTTCCTCCAATTGATACTGTTTTCAGATAGTCACTTAAACTAGGAAATCAGTTTGAGCAATCTTGTTTCACCTAAAACATAAAAGATTCCTAGACTTAATTTGTTTTCGTCTGGCCTCTTGTTATATTTTTCAGGCCTCAAATTCTTCCTGTCTGAAGAGCATCTTTCCTTAATTAGGAAAAGCAGAACTTTGTTCCCATAGTATCTGTTCCCTTTCCCAACATTTTCATAATTACTAGTGACACAAAGTGAAAGCTTTGGCCATTTCTATCTTGTTTCTTCATCTTGCCCCATATGAGTAGTTTGTCATCAGGTTCTTTCGTTTCTTTCTTCTTCTTTTCAGAGTTACTGTCTTTTATGGATTTTCTTGTCCAAGAGTGCTGGAACAGGGACAAAGTGGATTTCTGGCTTGTGTCCTCCAGTCTGTTCTGTGGACTCTCCTCTTCAATTCTTCTCCTGTGCCGCTCCCCACCACAGAACTGCAGTTCTCATTTGGACCACGTTATAAACCCAGTTATGAACTTAAAGGACCACCATCATTACTTCTGCTCATCAGATTAGAGACGAGCCAAACCAAGTATTTCTGGAGGAATAAACAAAAATAATCCCAAAGCTTGAAACTCACACTTTCCTGTAATTGCTCTTCTGATTTTGACTCTCTTCCTCATAGTCACGTGAACCCCTTTCAGTCAGGTTGGTTTCCTTGGGCACAGTCATCGCCTGCCCTCTTACAGCTGCTGAGCTGGGCATTTTTCTGTGCTGCTGTGTAGCAGTCCCTGAGCAGGAGTGTTGGTACGCTGTCTTCTAGAGGTGTGGCATCCGAGCAGCCATCGTGGGCAGGTGCTTGTGGAGCCGTGTACCAGGTGGAGCTTCTGGGGCTGTGGTCTGGAAGGGGGTGGAGCCAGAAGGTATCTTGAGGGAGGAAATGGGGGGGAACCTCCACTGCTGGTTAAAGGTGGAGAGGGGGCCAGGAATCAAAGGAAAACAGAATCAAGCTCCATATCTCCAGTGGCTGGGTGCTGAAGAGAGCACATTTGAAGCAAGCGGACTATGGCTACAGCTGGATAGGCAGGGAGAACAGAGTTGAAGGAACAATGGTAGATGGCACCAGAACTCTGTTGACTCTTATAAAGGGTATTTACCAGGGGTAGAAGCTTATAGTTAACAGGCCCTAAAGAGTCTAATTCAAGGTTACTTAAGAGGTACGTTCTCACCCAAAGTCTGTTGCCATGTGCTGGTGCAAGATGGCAGGCGATGTCTGCAAGGGTTCAGCCTTCTTCTTTCTTAAGGCTCCGTGTCCCAGCTCCTTCTGATCTCAGCTGTAGGCTGGCATAGGGCTCGTCTTCCCCGGGGCTTGTTTCTTCTGAGCTCAGCTACTCTGGTATCTTCCCAAGGTCAGTTGTAAACTACTAGGCTCACCCCTCTTCCTGGGACCACAGGATCCTCTGTGTATCTTCTCTGGTGTGTGTATCTACTTCTCTGTGTTCTTGATTGAACGTTCATTTATATAGCCCACCAAGGGGGGCGGGGATTCAACCCTGCAAGCCCTGATGACGTGGTCGCAATCAAAGCTCTAATCTTGATTTAATAAAATTAAAGGGAAACCTCTGCATTTAATACAATCAAAGGGGTATCATGCCCAGAGGAACAGACCAGTTTACAAACATAACCAAATGTCTTCTTTTTTGAATTCATAAATAATATCAAACTGCTACACTGCTGATTTTCTGATATGCTGCCCTGGTGCCAGGAACCTGTTATGAGAAAACAGGGGCCTTACGAGGGCAGGGAGGGGAGGGACATCCAGCCAGATCAGAGAGACGAGTGCTGGGAATTTTAGTTGGGATTTTGTGGTAGTAGATGACTATAAATGATTACATAAGTCCTCGCCCCTTGGCATATATTCTTTTAAAGACCTTACTAACACTGGAGGATTTGATTAAGAACCCACTGATTTCTCTGCTATAAATTTAATGGTTTTAATGATAATACTACTGCTCCTATAGTTATATTTACTCAACTCTCATTTTGTGCTGGAGTATTGAGACTCTCATCTACTAAGGTAGATGGAGTCACTATTTTGCAGCTTTTTCCCATCCAGGGTATCTTTCCAACCCTTGTGTCTAGGCTGAACTTGCAACTTGTTTGACTAATCCAGTATAATGAATGGGATGTATGAATTCAAGAGCCCAGGCCTCAAGATGCAGGCAGAATTAAAAGAAAAAAAAAAAAATATATATATATGTATATATATATATTTGTAGTGAGCTTACAAAACAATCATGCCTAATGTGCAGAATTCCCATACATTCCTCTTCCACCAACACCTTCCACTGTTGTGGAACATTTGGGACCGGTTATGAGAGAACATCATCAGATTATTACCACTTACTGTGGTCTGTAGTGCACACTTGGTAATTTTTTCCATGCCCCCCTGTTATCAACACCATATTAGTATTGCACATTTCTGCTTTTGTTATAGTTCACGAGAGAACAGGCTCATACTTGTCCTGTTGGCCAAAGTCCGTCATCCACCGTGTGGCCCACTGTGTTATGCAGTCCCATGCCTTGTACAGTCTATCCAAAGTGTACACTCAGTGGCCCTCATTTTCATCACAGACTTGTACAGTCACCGACCCAGGCAAGTTCTACTTTCTTTTTCTTGGAGAGGAAGCAAACCTGTCATCATGGAGGATGAAAGACGACGTGGAGGGAGAGGCCCATTCTCCCAGATGTCCTAGTTGGGCCCAATGCCAGCCAAGCCTCGAGTTGAACCCCACCACTGCCTGGGGCCTAAACCCCATGCATGACCACAGAGCACCCACAGAGCCAGCCCAGGGAACGGGCGAAATGTGCCCCACTGACATGGGGGTGCTTTGTTAGCAGAACCAGGTACACGCACAGTTTTGATTGCTCTGCCCTTTGGCAAAGTGACTCATCCAACACACTGATGAAAGTGATAAACATGATTTCTCTAGGGTTTTTGAGAATTTGTCAATAGTTAATATAACTGGAAAAATTGGGCTGTTGCAAAATACAGATTGACTATCGCTCATTGTTTGTTCTGAGACAGTTTCACAGCCTGAAAATCCACAGTTTATACCCAGACCTTATCACATTCAAGACCTAGTTGCTTTCGCAACAGTTGGGCTGAAGAGCTGGGCTGCTTCTTGAGTATCAGAGGCCTAGAGGAAGGGGCCTGGGGCTTGATCCTTGGCCCACCACCAACGAGAACGCTCTCTGGGCATATGGTCTCGCTCTCCTGGAACCTCACAACCCCTTTGGAAAGGGAGGCTAATAAACCAGTCAGGGTTATTTTGAAGTCTATTGTAAAATTTCTCAGTAGAGTGCTTATCACAGAGCGGCCTTCCAAAACTGCGAGCTCCCTTGCTCTGGTGCCGTGTTCTCCAGCTGCTGTGCCCTGACAGTCGAAGCCTCTGGAGTCCATGAGAAAATGTGGGCTTTCCAGGTCCACAACAAGAATACTCAGCATGGCTTTTACTTTTTAGAGTAAATTTTCTTGATGGTATTCTTTGAAACTATCATACACGTGGCACCCACCAGAATGACCAAAAATGTCTAGACAATGTCAAGTGTTGGCCAGCAGGTGGAACAGGTAGAACTCTCGTATACAGCTCCTGGGAATATATGTTGATAAATCTGTTTTGGAAAACTTCAGCAGCATTTACTAAAGCTGAACATATCTATGATCTACTAATTCCACAGAAATGTGTATATTCCTTTACCAAAAGGCATTATTACAATTTTCATAACAGTACTATTTGCAATAGCCCCAAACTTGGCACTACCCGATGCCATTATCTTTGGAATGGATTTAAGTGGTTTTTGGAATATTATAGAGTAATGAGAGTGAACAAACTACAACCACATGCTACAGCGTGGACGGATCTTGCAGCCACAATGTTGAGTCAAAGAAGCAGGCCTAAGAGTCACACTGTGTGCTTGCATTTCTTTAGGCTAAGCTGCGGGGCTGGAGTCAGGACGGTAGTTCCTACTGTTAGCATAAGACCTGGAAGGGGCCTCAGAGAGATCCCTGGGGCTCTTAAATGTTCTCTGTTTCTTGATCTGGGCTCTGGTAACATGGGTGTGTTCACATCGTAAAAATCCATTGTGCTATAACATGAGTTGAATATTTCTCCCTCTATATGTTACACTAAAAATAATTTACATTCACAAAAAAAGAGGGAAGCGGATTTGGCTCAACTGATAGAGCATCCACCTACCACACGGAAGGTCCAGGGTTCAAACCCAGGGCCTCCTGACCCATGTGGTGAGCTGGCCCATGCGCAGTGCTGATGCGCCAAGGAGTGCCCTGCCATGCAGGGGTGACCCTGTGTAGGGGTGCCCCACGCACAAGGAGTGCACCCTGCAAGGAGAGCTGCCCTATGTGGCAAAAAAGCATAAGCCTATCCAGGAACGGCGCCACACAGGGAGAGCTGACACAGCAAGATGATGCAACAAAAAGAAACACGGATTCCCGGTGCTGCCGAGAATGTAAGCAGACACAGAAGAACACACAGCAAATGGACACAAGAGGGCAGACAACGGGGGGGGGGGGGGGGGGAGAGAGAAATAAAAAAAAAAAAAGGAAATGATAGGACAAAAAGGATAAAAGCCTAAACACTTTCTTTAAGTCTCCCTCTCATCTCTCCCTGTATTTGTTTCTGAGTTCTTCCACATCAATGTCTGGGAAGCTAAAAGTAGTATTTTAAGTTAAACTTCATTTGTGAATGTCTTTGCATTTATGTATTTTTTATTTGTCTTCCTTTCCTGCCCGCATTTACCACATGGACTCCAAGTGGCTTTGTAAATAATACAGGGAGAATAATTTGAAACCGAATGTTCGGGAACACACTTTTGAGAGTTGCGGTGATGGATTCACTGGTTCTGTAGGTGTCCCTGCTTCCCCCGACGCCGGCAGACCTGGTTTAGTGAGCCTCTCAGCCTCAGGTCTGGATCGATGGCACTGCCAGCTGGTCTGCCCCTTCTCCATTCATTCTCTCCTAACACGGTCTCTTTTCTGTCCGGCAATTCCTCCTGTGTTCTTAGAGGTTTCTTTCTGTGTTAGGATTTGAGTTTGTTGATGGGATACGGCCACCCCAGCTTCATCCTATGTCAGTGCACGGCAACCCTCATCCACGGTTTCTCCTCTCTTCACCACCCCTTGAAGGCATTCACTGAAGGCCTGAATTGAGCATAAATAGTTAATCTCATTTATTTATCCACTGAGTTGGGCCTATCGCCCCCTTCAACTGCAGCCTGTACATTTGCCATCTGCCCAACTGCAGCAATTTCAAAGTGAGTCCCACGCCGTGAAATCCTGGATGGGGAGGCTTCTGTCGGTGGCCTGGACACTTGGCAGCTCCTTGAACAGCTCTATCCAGTCACAGCCTGCATTTATTTTTCTTTTTGTCCACAGTAACAGAAAGCTTTGTCGGGGGTGGGTGAGTAGTGGTGACGGGAACCCACACTTGCTGAAGTCTCTCTGTGTGTTTCTTGTAAACCAAGGAGGGTGCGCGCCTTCTCGTTTTATCAGTGGAAGGAAGCAACCCACCCGAAGGAACTCGGCTTAGAAGAGAGGGCGCTCAGATTCGGCGTCCAGGACAGACTCGACATCCGTGATCTTCCCACCCCGTCCAGGTGCGAGACCAGCGAGGCCGGGTTCCTTCTCGTGCCCGTCAGGCCCGGGGGTGCTGCTGCGGCGTGCAGGGAGCTGGCCAGCCCGGCCCCCGGGGGCGGCCGTGGACGTGGCGGCGCCTCCACCGCTCCCCCCAGGCCTTCCTGAGCTGTTAGAACACAGGCGGCTCTGGAGCGCAGGTGTGCGGTCAGCGTAGGTGTGCCATGCAGCGTAGGTGTGCGATGGTGCGTAGGTGTGTGATCAGTGTAGGAGTGCAATGGAACTAGGTGTGCGATGCAGCGTAGGTGTGCGATGGAGCGTAGGTGTGCAATGGAGCATAGGTGTGTGATGGAGTGTAGTGTGTGATGGAGTGTAGTGTGTGATGCAGCTTAGGTGCACGATGGAGCATAGGTGTGTAATGGAGCATAGGTGTGTGATGGAGTGTAGTGTGTGATGGAGTGTAGTGTGTGATGCAGCTTAGGTGCACGATGGAGCATAGGTGTGTAATGGAGCGTAAGTGTGTGATGGAGCATAGGTGTGTGATCAGTGTAGGTGTGCGATGGAGTGTAGGTGTGTGATCAGCATAGGTGTGCAATGGAATGTAGGTGTGTGATGCAGCGTAGGTGTGTGATCATCGTAGGTGTGCCATGCAGCGTAGGTGTGTGATGGCGCATAGGTGTGTGATCAGTGTAGGTGTGCAATGGAACATAGGTGTGCGATGACACATAGATGTGTGATGGAACGTAGGTGTGCGATGGAGCATAGGTGTGCAATGGCACATAGGTGTGCAATGACACATAGGTGTGTGATGGAGCGTAGGTGTGTGATGGAGCATAGGTGTGTGATTATCGTAGGTGTGCCATGCAGTGTAAGTGTGCAATGGAGCATAGGTGTGCCATGCAGAGTAGGTGTGTGATGGCACATAGGTGTGTGATGGCGCGTAGGTGCGTGATCGAGCGTAGGTGTGTGATGGACGCCAAAGGCTTCAGAGGTCACTGGTCATGGCCTGTGGGGGACACTGGCAGATCCTTAGGATTCATAGACAAGCTATTGTCTGGCTACCTGGGAGAAATTTACATAAGAGGTGAATACGTCCTTTTCATTAGATGTGTTGAAGAGAAAGAAGATGCCTAGGAAATAAAAGTGTCTTTTGTGGGATATTTAAAAATAAATATTCCTAGAAAATGAAGATTTGTTTAAAAAATATCCTGGCCACCCTATCCAAAGCAGTCCCCCATCTCTCATTTCCTGTTCCTCTCCCCGGCTTTATTTTCCTCCCTGCACTCCCCATTCTCTAACGTGCTGTAACGTGCACGGTTGATCTTGTGGATCTTTCCCACAGGAGTGCTACCAGGGCAGATATTGTGCCTGCCTGGTTCTCGTTGGAGGGTGACTGACACTCAGGGCTTGTGCGAGTATTCGTTGAATGTATATACTTTCTGCCTTTGATGCCTGATTAGCTTCTGGATGTTGACCAAGAGGCAAATCGGTTTGCTCTTAGCGACCTGATTGAGCACCTGCTTTCCAGCCATTTCCGGGGCTTCGAAGTCACTGGGTGTGATCCTGTGGGCTCGAGCGGCCTCAGGCTGACATCCAGCTCTGGACAGGTATCCGTCAGGGTTCCTTCCCGAAGGCCACCTCTCAAGCCTGGGGCGTGAACTTGGCGGGCAGAGCTCTGCTGGATATCGATGTGAAGGCCTGGACAGTGTACACTGACAGCTAAAGGTACGAGAAATCAAGTTGTAAAAAATATTTAGCAGGCTGGAACAAATGAAAAAGCAGGCAAAATATAAATTTGCGAATATAGTTCTTTGACATAAATGAACAAGAGTGTAGATACCTACCGTGTATGTTGTACGGGTTGGGGTCCAGGCAGGAGACCGGAAACCACACTAAACATTTTAACAGGAGCATTTAAAGGAAAAGCTCCATCAGCCGTGCTTAGAGGGCTGAGAGGACAAAAAGGGAATATTGAGGTAGTTCAGAGAACGTGAGCTAGGTCTAAGGGAACAAAGAAGCTGGATTTCTCAGAACCTAGAAATCAGAGGAGGGGTCCCAAGGGCTGGGAAGCAGACCTGAGGACGGTGCGCGGCCCAGTAGGTTCTAGTACCTTCCATAAGGTGCCTGGAGCCTTGCTCTGGAGAATGGAGAGGAGCCAGAAGTGGAAGCAAGCCCCTCTTCCTTACCCCCTTCCTCCTGCCTCTCCCCTTCTCCCCTTCTCCTCCCCTTCTCCTCCCCTTCTCTTCCCTCCTTCCCCCCTCCTCTTCTCTCCTCCCCTCTTCTCCTCTCTTCCTCCTCCCCCTCCTCGTCTCCCTCCTTTTCCTTCTTCCTCCTCCCAGCCCCTCTCAACTGCCCCTCTTGGTAGAGCCAATCAGGCTTCCATTGGCAAAGAAATAAAAAGTCCTAATTTCAGTGTCTATTCTGTGAAGAGTTGAAAACTGAGAACCAATAACCTAATAATCAGAGTATATTGTAATCTTTCCAGAATAACATAAAATTAGGTTCCCAAAACTTTTCAGGTTATAAGCATTCATAACCAAGGAATTAAGACTTTTTTTTGGAGAAAGAGAATGCAGAGGAAAGATCATGAGAAAATTTAAGAAAGCATTTTGGCTTAGTGTGTGAGGGATTGTATTAAATGATTAAATGCGTATTTATATATCCCAACACATCACCTACAATAGAGGTTATGCACTATGTTCATAAGTTACTTGGATAAATTCCATTCTTTTCTCTTCTTTTTGTTTCCTTTCAGTATGTCTATATTATTAATTCAAAATAAAATTGAATTTGTTCCAGGTTGGTTTATGTTTTAGGGTTTTTGTTCCCCCTTCTCATTGTTGACTTATATTTTACCAATACGAAGAAGATTCAGAAGTAAAAATGTAGGACAAGTGATACTCAGAGATGTGTTACCTGCTTCCATTTTCCCCAACCACTTTTATTGTTTTCTGGCCTGGTTTATCTTCCCTGTTTCCTTTCATTAGAGCAAACGTGTCTATGCTCGTTGTCTTGTTTTTGCTTCTTTCTTACACAAAGGTAGCATGAAACATATGCTCTCTGGCACTTTCCTTCTCTTATTTACTATTTCCTGGAAATCACTCCACATCTACACACAGGTCTTCCTCATAAGTTTCTACAGTTGCATAGTACTCAGTTGTGTATATCTACAATAGTTTATTCAACCCATCTCCTATGTCTGAACAGTTTGGTATTTGCAAAATTTTGAAATGAAAGTGATGTTGTAGGTAATAACCTTGGGCATGTTCTTAAGTATTATTGAAGGTATATTTTCTAGGAAATTTCTTAGAAATGGGGTTGCAAAAATGAAGGGTAAATTCATCTGTATTATTGCTAGATATTGCCAGATTTTCTCTGTAGGGATTGTATCATTTTGCTTTCCCACCGGGGTGTGTGAGTCTGCCTGTTTCCCCAAAGTTTCACCAACTTTGTGCATTGTCAGGTTTTTGAACTTTTGTCCACCTGATAGGTAAGATCTGGTGTCCCAGTGCAGGATTAAATTGCTTTTCTCTTATTACGAGGGAAATTGAACATCTTTTCATAAGCTCTCAGACTTTACTGATAGCTTTTCATGTATTTACAAGCCTCCCTGGAAGGTCAGTTGCTTATATACACGTTCAAAGTACTTTTTCCCAGTCTTAGTTCTGTTTATTCCGTTTATTGCCACAAGGTGCTTTCTTCTAATATGTTTTATAACTGTGTGAGTTTCTGCTGCTGCAGTTCTCCAAGTCTCGAACTTAAGAGCCTTTTGCCGTGTTTCCCTTGCTATCTGCATTTTCTCAGCCATTATAAGCGTTTTCTATTCCATGGCGATTAGATTGGCAAGTTAAGTCCATTTGGCAGGAAGATAGTGTCATGTCTAAGTCCAAGATGAAAATGGATCTCTTTATAGAGCAGCATGATGTTACCTCCAAATAACTCTTAACAGAGCTCACTTCCGGGTCAGTCGCAGGGACTGCATAAACAGCACATGATAACACGTCCACAAGAGCAACAAAACGAAAGACCAGTGCTTGTAATGACGGACCTGGAATAACAGTAAGTGGCTGTGTATCCTCTGAAAACTCATTTAACCTCTCTGTGCCTCAGTTGCTTCATCTGGAAGATCGAAATAATAATTGCAATTGTCTGATAGATTTCTTGAAAGAAATTAAGTGAGTTAGGTCAGTGCAGTGCTTGGAACAGTGCCTGGCACATGAGAAGACTTAGGTAAGTGTTAGTTAAAAATAAACTCGTAATAAAATACAATGAAGTGAAATAAACTAAAGACAAAGTATGACCAAATGAGTAGTTGGTATTAAGGCAAATGAAGGGAAGTTTGAATAACGAGAGACGTCTTCCACCTGGAGAACTATTCAGTGATATGACACGTTGGAACTTGAATGAACTAGTATATATTTATCTAAAATTCCCACGCTTGAGGAAAGGCAAGCAAAAAAGAAATCTGTTTCCACTCGGATTTTGCGTAAGAGAACCGTGATGAGAAGGGTGGGCGGTACCTTGGTTTGCACATAAAATTACCATGTTTTATAATGCTTTGAAAAATCTGGACTTTAACTGCTTTATTTATTAATTGTTCTGTCTATATTGAGCTACTACTAAAACATAAATTAAACCTGTAAAGACAAATTCAGCTACCTGATTAAGTTTGGGGTCCAATGCGGAGACAAATGGCACTGACTCTGCCAGTGAGTTTGGCAGTGCCTCAGGTGTTCACATTTGAAAAGGGAGGTTCTGTTGTTGGGATGCCGCCGGGATTTTAATCTGGGTTCAGGGATGGGTTCTCTAGAACCTACAGACATCACGTGCAGGTGTTTGCATTTAGGGCTTTTTGTTGCAAAAGTGACCATCAGATAATCAAAGGGGTCTGCGTCGAGGTTAAGATGATCTGCTTCTTTAGTTAATATTATGAGAAAGCCTTTTTCTTGAAAGAGGTAATGCAGCCGCCATTTGAAGATGATATTATCTCCAAAAAATACCCATTCTGCATGAAAATGGAAAAGTCCCAGGAAAAATTAAATACAGTACACACTGAACATTTATCCTTTAAACAGTCCTCTTGCTTTACTTTCTTTTGTTCCTCTTCAGTATTATTATATTGATTTTTTTTTCAATTTGGATGGCAGCTGTGCTCATCATTACGCAAGCAATGCTTGTTTTTTTGTTTGTTATTAAATTAGGTGTTCAGGTAGATTATATTGCCTGAGGAATTTTACTTCAGGGCAGTCAATGAGGAAATACATGTGTTTTTTTTTTTCTTTTAAAGGGAACATTGGTCTAATAGGATTAATAACCGTCCATGACGTGGAATCTGAACGATTCTAATTATACAAAATCTAGTATGTTATAAACAGTCCCCAGAGACCTTTACTGATTTTTTGGGAAAAAAAGATTCCATGTAGATTCTCTGTTTGGGGCAGGGGCTCCAGCTAAGTTTAGAGTAAAAACAAAGTACTAGAATTAAGGAAGAAAGCAAGTGGCAGCTGGGCTTCTCCCTGCACGTCCCCTCCCTCTCTCTGCCCTGCCTGCCTGTCCGTCGCTGCACCTGCACGTGACGTCCATCACGCCTCGTCTTTCTCGATGTCGCCTACAGAGCACTGTGTGCCAGAGCAGGTGGCGAGTCACATTCTCCTGTCCTGTGCCCACCCCCAGCAGGGCTCAGTAGCAGCGACAACGGCAGGGCTAAGAAGTGAATCTAAATGTAATCCCGGTTTGTTTGCACTAGTCGCTCTCCCTCGTTGATGCCTGCTCCCACGGTATCCTAATGAGCCAGGCGCCTGGCCACCCTCTGCAGGCAGCCCTGGTTAGATCCTCAACGGCACAGCAAGGGCGAAAGCAGAGCTGAGCTGCCTCTCGTTCCCTGGTGACATTTGGCCCAATGGAAAGTGTGCTAATTTTGGATTGCATCCTGGCTTTTACCCCGGTATTTTAGTCCACGTGTCGTAAGGAGGGTATACCTTAGAGTAGCCAGCAGATTTCACTGAGGGATGGCAGGGGGTGGGCAGGGCAAAAGGAGGGGCAGCGAGGGTGAAGTTCCAAGGAAAGCTTTGCAAAAATATCCACGGTTCAACCCTCCACCAGCCGCCAGCTCCCCGTTTCCCCAAGGCAGAGGCTGTGCCCTGCCTGAGCTGTTGTACCTTGACAAGTTCCCCAAGGTGACTTTTTTGCCAGGTTCTGTGCCACCATCAGCCCCCGCCCCCGCCCACGGCGGGGACCTCTGCAAGCCGCGTCCCACGCAGCGGTACAAAACGCTTTCAGGGCTGGAAGCTGCTTTAGAGAGAGGGGCCGCCTTTGTGCTTTTGGGTTGTTGGGAACTTTGTTGTAGGAACTTGGCTTCATCCTGCAAATTGCAGGTGCTGAGGCTTTGGGATTGAAAGCCCCTGTGTGCCGGGAACTGTGCCTTCCCAGAGGCACCCCAGGCCAGGCGTCCAGGGACACCTGGATTCCACACACTGCAGCAGCTGCGCCGAGTGACACAGGAGGCTCCGCGCCAATTTGACACGTGTTGTGTAACTGACACTTCCAAGTGGTTTTTACTCACCTCCGGAAGAATCTAATTATATATATTTCATGAAAATAGCAGAGATCAAGCCACAGTTCCTAAAACACAGCATTAAGGCAGATAGTAGCTGACGTACCAGGGTACAGCTTCATGGTAGCTGTCACCGTATGGCATACATACTAAGAGAAAATGGTTTTCTAGAGGTATATGATTACTGTTAGGATCAAGTGTAATAAGTTGCCTTAGCGATGTCCGTGATTTTAGGACTCAGTGAAATATGGGCTAAAAACCGTGGCGAATGTGGGTTCAGATTTTATGCTTACTGAAGAAAACAACTGCTTCTTTCAGTCCACATGGATGGCCCCATGTATTTTTATTTCACAAACACTTATTAATGCCTACTTTATACTAGCTATTGTTTTGGTCCTGGGGATAGAAACAACAAAGTCCCTGTCTTCAGACAGTTAGCCGTCTATCAGGGAGTAGACGTGAAAACAAAAGATTACTGTGAAATGTAAGTATGTCCATAAAGTACAACAAGGTAGTCACTTCTGAGAGGAAGTGACCTTGAAGTGATTATTCAGAGACAAAAGCTAAAAAAAACCTTCTTAACTGACACCTGAAGGAGAAAACCATTGATCTTAAGTATTTCGTTTGCTAGAAGCAAAAACGATGTGAATGAGAAATGTGCAAAGACTTGGAAGCCGGAGTCATTGGAACAAACGTCAGGTAATATGGTCACACCCCTGATGACCGAGGGGCCGCACATTTGGTCATTTGGCTCACCGGGAATAGCCTGTGAGCCCGTCAGAGGCCAGGGCTACGAAAGCGCGGTCGCCTGGCTCGGCGGCCCCTCCCACCCCCTTGGCACCCCATGGCTCTCTGTGCTTCCTCCTCTCAGCTCTTATCAGAGTTCTCCACCGAAGACCCTCTTCTAACTCCATCCCCCCAAGAGCCCTGGAGAACCGCGGCCATGTTCTTTGGATTTTGCATCTCCAGCTCCTAGCATGGCCCCTGGCATTTAGTAGATGCACGAGGCATGATTGTCGCATGGCTAAATCATCAGGAGACCCGAGCAGGGGTTTAATCAGAAACGTTTGAAAGGTTTTGTACTGTCAGCAGTCAACAGGAGGCAGCTGCTGGAGCTGCAAGCTGGCAAGTCCATAAAGCCTGGGCGAGCTTGAATTTGAGACTGAGAGGAAGCAGTACCTCCTCTTATGATGGGCTTCAGTCTGAGACTTTAATTCATCTTTCTGGGAGGGGCTCCAGTGTGTGCTTTTAAATAATGACATTTATATATTTATTTAATTTTTGTCTTAAGGGGTTAAGCCACTTTGGGGGTCTTAAACATGAAAAGCATAATAAATCAAGACCAGGTGCCACTGGAAAGGTCTTTGCCCTTTCACTCTTCTTCAGTCAATAGGGTCTGCTCTTCAGTTTTCCCCAAAGATTTATTTATTTATTTATTTTTAAAATATTTATTTATTATTATTATTTTTAATTACATTAAAAAAAAATATGAGGTCCCATTCAACCCCACCGCCCCCGCCCCCCACTCCCCCCACAGCAACACTCTCTCCCATCATCGTGATACATCCATTGCACCTGGTAAGTTCATCTCTGAGCATCACTGCACCCCATAGTCAATGGTCCACATCATAGCCCAGACTCTCTCACGTCCCATCCAGTGGGCCCTGGGGGGATCTACAGTGTCCCGTAATTGTCCGTGAAGCACTATCCAGGACAACTCCACGTCCCGAAAACGCCTCCACATCTCATCTCTTCCTCCCGTTCCCCACACCCAGCAGCCCCCATGGCTACCGTTCCCACACCCATTCCACATTTTCTCTGTGGACATTGGATTGGTTGTGTCCATTGCACACCTATGTCAAGTGAGGGCTTAGATTCCACATGGGTACTGGATGCACTCTTCCCGCTTCTAGTTGTAGACACTCTAGGCTCCATGTTGTGGTGGTTGACCTTCTTCAACTCCATGTTAGCTCCAAAGATTTATTTTTTATTTCTCTCCCCTTCCCCTGCCCCAGTTGTTTGTTCTCTGTGTCCATTCGCTGCGTGTTCTTCTGTGTCTGCTTGTATTCTTGTCAGTGGCACTGGGAAACTGTGTCTCTTTTTGTTTTGTTATCTTGCTGCGTCAGCTCTCCATGTGTGTGGCACCACTCCTGGGCAGGCTGCACTTTTTACGCGTGGGGTGGCTCTCCTTACAGGGCACGCTCTTTGTACGTGGGCTCCCCTATGCGGGGGACACCCCAGTGTGGCATGGCAGTCCTTGTGCATATCAGCACTGTGCCTGGGCCAGCTCATCACACAGGTCAGGAGGCCTTGGGGTTGAACCTTGGACCTCCCATGTGGTAGGTGGATGCTCTATCTGTTGAGCCAAATCCACTTCCCTGGGGTCTGCTCTGTATCATCACACAAGTTGAGGCCATTGTGCAGAGAATGGCAAACATGCCTGGCTTTGTGCAAACATGCCTGGCTTTGTGCCCTCAGCTGTGGGGCCACAGTGTGGCCTGAGCCTGAGCTGCAGATGGAGAGGAAACAAGAGACAGCACATTGGTCAGTAGCATGGATGGTATATCTACAGGATTTGGGGACCAGATATCAAAATAAAACATAGTCAGATTTGTCCCATTGTCTTGGTCTTAGTCCAGTGGTGGTAAACGGTCCACAAGGTCCATTGACATCAGAAACATCATCTTGATGGAAAATGTAGCATAAATTTGGAGTCAGAAAGTGTCCTGCTTTCAGCTCTATCGTTTATTTGCTGATTTGGGAAAGAAGCTTCATCTCTCTGGTTTCCTCCTCTGTATAGCGGGGCTGTTAAAACTTGCGGAGTTGTTAGGGATTTAGATGTGCTACATAGCTGAAACGCCTGCTATGATAGGGAAACAATCAAATAAAATCATCTTCCGTGGTGCTTACTGGAAACCCACGCGCTCTTCCCCACTGCAGGGCATTGCATTTGTTCTTCACTGGCCTGGAGCTTTCTCCCCTGCCCCTGCCTGCCCGGCTTTTTCTATCACTGACTCTCTCATTCAATTCTCACCTCAAACATCATCTCCGAAAGGGCTTCCCAACCACCCGAGCTAAATTCTTAGTCACTACCATATCATTTTTATTTCCTCCACTACACTTTCAGCACCTGAAATCATCCTGATTGTTCACTTGCTTACCTGCTTAATGTCTCTATCCTCCTAACAGAATAAGAAGAACAAGCATCTTGTCCATCTTTCTGACCATTATTCTCCCAAAGGCTAGAAAAGGACTTGGATCATAGTAGGCATCTCAATAATATTGCTTTTATGAATGAATTAATGAACCCAATTGCCATTTTTCTTTCTACCATTTTGATTTTAAAAATATTTCAAATTACATTGTGATTCTTCTCTTTTCCTTCAGTTGCAGAAAAACATCAGCAGATACTAAAGAACATTCTATACACAATTTGGAATACTTTGGGCAAGGCTAATCCACATGCCCCATCTGTATCTTTGGGTTTTCCCTCAGTTTGGGCAGAAAACGTAAAGTCAAGAAGATATGGGAGAAGAAACCAAAAAACAAAAAGTCCATGCAGGCTAAATACTTAGCAGTGTGGTAAAGTTCTCCAACAGAAAAAGAAAAGACAAAGCTTAATTGGATCCGGTTTCTTTGAGTACTCTTTCCTTCACTCTGTCCTGAAGAAAAGAAGGGGGAGAAGGGACCTTGCCAAATGGTGAGTTAAATGTAGTCAAATATTGCTAGGGGCCAAGGCAAGGCGTTGCTGAAGTTTATTTCTCTTTCACTAGGGTGAATTTCCAGCAGGACTTGAACTGTGATGGAAGAGAGATCAATTATAAAGAACAAATACACTTGGTATCTGCCTCTGTTAGTTGGCAAAAATAATTGAAAGCATGAGTGTTGTGTAGTTTCTCCAAAACTTCAAAAGTGGACGTAATCACAGAAGGGAGAATGCCATCTGTTTGTTGTTAGGGCCATGTTTTATTTTCCTGCTTATGCTCTCAATATATTCCATGAACTTAGTTTTTAGTGTTTTATAAAGCAAACTTGGTTATTATTTATGTTAGGTTTAGATTAGTGATGAATTTATTCATTTCACCCTTTCCATTAGTAGCAGAAGGATCTTAGATAATAGATTAAAATCACTTCTCAATGAATCAAAGTCATCTTCTCCTAGAAACTACTTATTGGCCAAAATAATCAGTAGAAACATGACTCAGAAAAGAGTGAATCCATCTTTTGTATATCTAATATCATGTTGGCAGGTTTGCAAAGTTTGAGAACAAAAGCTTTTGTTCTGCAGTGTGCAAGGGGTGCATTGCCAAATAGGATTTACAGGTCATTTGCCATCAGCCTCCATCCACTGCACCATCTGTGGAAGCCCTGATGCACAGCAGTGAAAACAGAGTGGAAAATACAGAAATTCAGAGCTCGACTCTACAGTAGAGGGGCACAGTTACCGTGGCAGACTAAGCTATGTACCCCAGGAGAATCATGGGTGTGAATCCACTCTACACATGACCTTGATGATGCTACTGCTCTTCTTTAGTGAAAGCGATGCCAACTGAACGGGAGTGAACCAAAAAGTCTCAAAATGCAGAAAGGAGAGAGCATTTCCAAGTGGTGGGGAAGCCAAGCCATCCCAAGGATTGCCTACAGACAGCACCAGAAAGCTGAGGTCTACACGGAGTAAGCAGTCCTGCCAATATCTAGATTTCAGGCTTCTTCTAACCTCAAAACCATGAGCTGATCAATTCTTGTTGTTCTGATTCTTAACCCAGTGGCCATTTGACTTCACAGCGAGTGTTTGCAAAGCCAGTCCCACTCTTTTCTGGAATGGATGCAGCTCGACCTAACCCATTAGGGATTTCACATCAAAGTCCACAAACCTATATTTAGGGTCAACTGTGTTTCAGGCTATGCTGGGCATTGCCCCGTTGCTTACACTGTTTATCTGGTCCTTAAAAATGGCCAGGATGTGGCTTAAGCAAGAGGAGAAGGAACAGCAGACAAAGGGCGGGAGGAGATAATATTAAGTTCTAGGAAAGGTGTTTGAACTGATTCAGAGATGAAAAGGCAAGTATCAGTGGGCAGAGGTTTATGTCTAGTGTGGGAAGTGGAGGCTAAAGTTGTAGACGTTGGAAAAGGGGGATTGTGTAGCTTGAACGCTACGGTGAGAAGGTGAGCGGGGGGACATGATACAAGTGACCAGTACTTTGGAAATATTGACGTGCAGTAAAAAGCAGCCGTGTTTCTAAAACTTTAGCCATTTGTGAAGATGTGCATGATATTTTTTCTGTATTTCTGAGTACCACTTTTACTGTACATTACTTCATATTTTTCTTTAACTGGCTTTTTAATTTAAATAGGCCATCTTAAAAGGAAATTATAGCACTACTGTACATGAAAAACAAAGATCACTTTTCATTATTTGAAATACATAAAATATAAATCTAATGAAAAACTGTTGAAATCTCTCTAGATATTGCTTCTGCCCTATCCGAGGCATCTGAGAACATTATAACAATGTTCCTTCATTGTTATAAATAGAGATTAATAAGTATTAAAAAGTAATAAAGATCTTCAGCAAAACAGATCTTTGTGTAAGCGTAGCAGCAGAAAGAAAGTTTTAAAAAGGAGGACATTTCTCACATTATGAGTCACTACTATTTGGTTCTCCGAGTGGGTGTGGCATGAAATCATCTCCACGCTTCTGAGTGTTACTTGCCCTCGCGTTGGGCAGCAGTGATCTAAAACAGGGCTCTGCAAACTTTCTGTCAAGAGCCAGCCTGTAAGTATTTTACTTACAGACGGTCTCCGTTGCCACTGCTCAGCTCTGTCCTTGCCCCGTGGAGGTAGCCATCGACGATGCATCATTGAAGAGATGTGTCTGTGTTCCAATAAAACTTTATTTCTGGGAAGTGGATTTGGCTCAATGGATAGAACGTCCGCCTACCATATGGGAGGTCCAGGGTTCAAACCCCGGGCCTCCTGACGCATGTGGTGAGCTGGCCCACGTGCAGTGCTGATGCGTGCAAGGAGTGCTGTGCCACACAGGGGTGTCTCCTGTGTAGGGGAGCCCCACATGCAAAGAGTGCACCCTGCATTGAGTTGCCTGGCACAAAAAAGGCAAGCCTGCCCAGGAATGGTGGTGCACACATGGAGAGCTGACGCAGCAAGATGACGCAACAAAAAGAGACACAGATTTCTGGTGCCACTGACAAGAACACAAGTGGACACAGAAGAACACACAGCAAATGGACACAGAGAGCAGACAATGGGGGGAGGCGGGGAGTGAGGCAGGGAAGGGGAGAGAAATAAATTTTTAAAAAATCTTTAAGGGAAACGGACTTTGGCCCAGTGGTTAGGGCGTCCGTCTACCACATGGGAGGCCCGCAGTTCAAGCCCCGGGCCTCCTTGACCCGTGTGGAGCTGGCCCATGCACAGTGCTGATGCGCGCAAGGAGTGCCGTGCCACGCAGGGTGTCCCCCGCGTAGGGGAGCCCCACGCGCAAGGAGTGCACCCATAAAGAGAGCCGCCCAGCGCGAAGGAGGGAGCAGCCTGCCTAGGAATGGCGCCGCCCACACTTCCCGTGCCGCTGACGACAACAGAAGCGGACAAGAAACAAGACGCAGCAAAGAGACACAGAAAACAGACAACCAGGGGAGGGGAGGGGAATTAAATAAATAAAAATAAATCTTTAAAAAAAAAAAATCTTTAAAAAGAAAAACAAAAACTCTGTATCTAAAAGCCAGAGGGAGTGGAGTGTGGCCTGCAGGGCATGCTGGCTCCTGGTCTATGGTGATGGTTCCCAAATTTATTGTGGAATAAAAATAACCTGTTTTGTTTTTTTTTAAGTATAAATTTTGGGACCCAACCTAAGACCTAGCAAATCAGAATATTTATGTGTTGGATCCAGGTATATTTATTAAAATATTAATAAAGGTTTAAAAATCCCCATAGATGCCCCCGTGATTCTGGGCCCAGAGTTGGTTCAGAACCGTTGGTGGCAGATGGAGGAGGCAGGGGTGGGCTCAACCATCTCAGGAAAATACTAGATAATGCACACGCTGGGTGAGGGAGTCCTGGGTTAAGGTTTGGGCAGTGGATTTGGAAAGAAGATGCTCTGGTTGCTTTGATCCAATGAGGCACATAGTAAGTTCTTGGGGAGTTGGGACTGGGGGGGAAATGAAGTATGTGTCTGTCCCAGTGGAAATTCACTACGGCTCTTGGAAGCGTGAGCGTGAGGCTTGGGTTAGGGCAGATGTTTAGGATCATCCTCAGATCAACAGGAAAATAAACGAGGGCTCGGGGGGTGGGGATGAAGAGAGGGGGTGAAAGGCTCGATGCCATAGTTAGCTGGAGAAAGGAGTAGGAAGAGTGAGCGAAGGAGACGGAGCAGGAATGGCAGTAGGGTAGGAAGAGAAAGTTATTAGAGTGAGGTTCTAAGGATGAAGGGGCAGTGTGGTTCAAGCGCCCCATGAGATCAAAAGAAGGTAACAAAAGGGAATAATGGATTGGGTTAATGAGGTCCCACCAACTCTGAGAAATCACTCTTAGTAGACTATGGAATAAAGCCAGATCTATGACCTTTAAAGGGTTTGCTGTAAAAGGTATGGGACAGATATAGGCATAGAATAGGGTAAAATGTGAATTTTTCTGCCTGGGAGATCTGCGAATGTTTGAAGTCACAAAGAAAGACACCAGTGAAGAGAGACAAATTGAAATTACAAAGTGCGGACGTGGGCTCCCCTTCTCAGGGGAGATGGAAGTGGGGGGGATTCTCTGGTTCTCTGTTTTTCCTCTATTGCCAATTTCTATTTCTTCACATAAAGTATCAGCTCATTCTCCCTCTCTTCTCTCCCCTCCCATCATCTCCTCCCTTCCCTTCCTCTCCTGTCCCCTCTCCTCCCCCCCTTTCTCCCTCCCCTTCTCCCTTCCTTCTTTCCTACTTAGTTGTGTTTTTTAACTACTGCTATAGTACTTCAGAGATTTGGGGTCTGCCATTTCTTTAGAAAATTCTTGTAATCTTTGTTGCCATCTAGACAATAATAAGACCGGGATTAAATTTGTCTGGAAACTTCTTTCATAGGTTCTGTAGTATTAATGAGAAATAATTTAGTGATATTACTATTTATATGAGTTGGTTCTATATCTATTTACCTATCTAATACATATTCCATCTGTTTCTAAAAATGATATGGGGTGGCTATTAAATAATGTTTACAAAATGTAGACTAGTAGAAATGAATAATAATATAGCTTACTCCCAACCGCTTAAAAATGAAAACTAGGAAATGATAATCTTTGGTCATGAAAATGTGCAGCCGGGGATTCCACTACAAAGCTCATCAATGGAGGAGCCGGGGATTCCAGCACGAAGCTCATCAATGGAGGAGCCGGGGATTCCAGCACGAAGCTCATCAATGGAGGAGCCGGGGATTCCAGTACGAAGCTCATCAATGGAGGAGCTGGGGATTCCAGTACGAAGCTCATCAATGGTAAAAGAGAGAATGAGAAAGATGGCATTTGCTAGGGACTGACTGGGGGGAGGCACCTGATTCTACCAGTTGAAGATAAGACAGAGCCAGCTGAAGCTGGGACCGAAGAGATGAGGCTTATTGTATACAACTACAGGCTTGGTTATGACATCACCTGGCTCCAGATTAAAACCATGGCTGTAGAAGAAAAAGAAGGTTTTTGGCCAACTTTTCCATCATCGATTCCTATATCAACACAAAGCAAGAAGCAAAAAAAGCCCAAAGTCTGAAAGAGTAATAAAAAATAGATGGCATCACAGATGACAGAGGATGGGAAGATTCTGAACACTGAGTGTGCCGTGGCCTGCGGGGCAGCATGTGGACTGTGCAGCTACTGAGGTCAATAAAAATGAAATGTCTTGCCATCTTAAAGGTTTGGAACTTCTAACAGAATAAGCCTTTGATTAATGAAACAGCATGTACTGTAAAGAACAAGGGATCATAAAAAGCTGGTTCTTAACAGCCCAAGTACCTTTTGCAGCTTGAAGTCTTTTATCACCTTGTAAATCACCCCAGAGAGAAATAATCACAGTGAGACAGGGCAGATTTCTATCACCAGCCTCTCCACTTTGGGACCTTGGCACTGGTTTCTTCAAACATATTGTCTTGGCTAACACTCTGCAGTACTTGCCTTCCTTCTAGGGAAAGGAGCATTGCGATGATCCTACCTTTGGTAAATGTCTCAGAATCAATATGCCCCTCATGGAGCCATTACCTTTCACTTGATGTCGCCATTCTATTGGTAAAAAACTAGCAACCACGTGTGTTAGCCAGTATGGCTGAAGCTGACCCCGCTAGACATGGCCAACCCTTGGTAGTGTGGCGGTGAGCCACTTATAAACAGGGTGGTTGAAGATGTGATTAATTATGGGCGGGTCTTCACCCAGTGGGACCAGAGTCCTTGCACGAGAGAAGCTGTGAGCAGTCAGGACCAGGAGGGGTCAGATGGCATGGGGCAGAGGTCGTGAAGAGCAATGCTGGCAGGCCACCCCCAGCACGCTGCAGACTTCAGGGAAGGGGCGATCCTGCCGGCACCAGATGGTGGACCCCTAGCCTCCCCAAGTGTGAGTCAATCAATTCCCGTGGCTGAGTCGGCCATCTTCAGTATTTGTTATAATGCCCAGGCAAGCGAAGGCAGCCCTCAAACCTCATGGCTTCCCACAGCAAGCACTTCTTTCTCCAGGTTGGCCTGAAGGCTGTCTGCAGTGGAGTCAGGTCTTCTCCACAGGCCTTTCAGGCAGAAGTGCGGCAGCCCTGAGGCATGTCACCTCATCACGGGAGGGAAGCCAAACCTCCCCAGCTCTTTTGAAGCTCCCGGTGGCCCATGTTAAGTCTGCTCATGAGACATTAGTCAAAGCAAGGCACATGGCCAAACTGAAAGTCATGGAGTGAGAAAGTGTTTTCACCCACAGGGACCAAATCATCCCATTTTCAAGGCGCATCCAAGTTGTCACATGCATCAGGACTTCATTGCTTTTTACAGCTGAAAATATTGCTTAGTATGTATATTTTTGTTTATCCATTCATTGGCTGATGGACACTTTGGTTGCCTCCATCTTTTGGAAATTGTGACTAATACGTCTATGAACATGAGTGTGCAAATATTTATTTGAGTCCCTGCTTTAAATTCTTTGGAGTACATATCTAGTAGCGGGACTGCCAGGTCATTTGGCAGTTCTGTACTTGGCTTTCTGAGGAACCGCTAGACTGTCTTCCACAGCAGCTGCACCATTTTACATTGGCACAGCCATGAATGCTTGTTCCTATTTCTCCAATCCTCTCCAACACTTGCATTTTCCATTTTATTTTGGTAGCAGCCATTCTAAGGGTGCGAAATCGTCTCTCATTGTGGTTTTGATTTGCATTTCCCTGGTGACTAATGATATTGACCATCTTTTCATGTGCTTTCTGGCCATTTGTATATCTTCTTTGGAAAAGTGACTATTCAAGTCTTTTGCCCATTTTTTCATTGGGTTGTTTGTATTTTTCTTGTTGAGAGATTTCTTTCTATATTCTGGATATTCAACCTTTATTAGATATGTGGTTTCCCAATATTTTCTCCCATTGTGTGGGATGTCATTTTATTTTCATAATAAAGTCCTTAGAGGCAAAAACGTTTTTAATTTTGAGGAGGCTCCATTTATTTCTTTTTTCTTTCATTGCTTATGCTCTGGGTGTAAAGTCTAAGAAACCATCGCCTACCACAAGCTCCTGAAGATGTTTCCCTACATTTTCTTCTTGGAGTTTGATAGTTTTGGCTCTCATATTCAGGTCTTTGATCCATTTTGAATTGATTTTTGTTTAAGATGTGAGGTAGGAGTCGTCCTCCTTTCTTGTAAATAGAGATTCAGTTCTTCCAGCACCATTTGTTGAAGAGATGATTCTTTCCCAATTGAGTGGTCTTTGCCTCCTTGTCAAAAATTGATTGGCCATAAATCTGAGGGTTGATTTATAAGCCTTCAGTTTGATTCCATTGTTCCGTATGTCTGTCTTTGTGTCAGTACCATGACTTTTTGATTATAGTGAGTTTGTAATAGGTTTTAAGACCAGAAAGTGTCACTCTTCCAATTTCATCCCTCTTTTTCAAGTTGTCCAGGCCCCTTACCCTTCCATATAAATTGGCTTCTCCATTTTGGCAGAGATGGTCATTAGAATTTTTATTCATATTGCATTGAATCTATAAATTGATTTGAGTAGGATTCTCATCTTAACTCTATTTAGTCTTCCAATTTATGAACATGGAATTTCCTTGCATTTATTTAGTTCTTCTTTTAGCAATGTTTTACAGTTTTCTATGTACATCCTTGGTTAGATTTATTCCTAGATATTTGACTCTTTTATTTACTATTGTGAATGAATTTTTTTCCTTGGTTTCCTCTACACACAATACGAACAGTGAACCTTAGGTTAAACCATGGATTATAGTTAATAGTGCAGTTATAAAAATGTGCTATCATCAGTTGTAACAAATATTCCACATCAAAGCAAAGTGTTGAAAATAGGGTGGTATATGAGGATCCTGCAGCTTATGCATGATTGTTCTGTAAACCCACAGATTCTCTAATAAAGAAAAAACAACCCAAAACTAAAACAAAAATCATCCCATTTACCACACTGTGGATTTTGCAGGTTGGGCCCATGGGCCCCTAATTACTGAGCCTGGATAACTAGCTGCCGGTCTCTGAGGTTAGAGTGGGCAGCTCTAGTCTCAGGAGATAGTTGCTCTCCATAGGGCAGACCTTACTAAAAAGGAGAGAACCCTCATTTTCAGAACTTTGATTCACTTAGATTTATAGCTTTGGTCTCAAGCAAATTCTTGGTGAAACAGCTATTGACTCTTTAGGTGTGCACTGGGAAATGTGCTGAGCAAGTTATGCACATTAACTAATTTAGTTCTCAAAATGTTGTTATTCCCATTTTACTTATGAAGGAACTGAAACTGAGAGATCAAGTCACACAAAGGTCACCGAGCGGGGATGGGCAGACCTGGGCTTTGAACCCACCTGAGCACATCTGAGTCTAAATTACATGCTGTGTTGGAGGAATTACCTCAGGTTTAAACCTGGCGAGGACTGACACCCACAATGTAACTGTGAGTTGTGGCTGC
Organism: Dasypus novemcinctus; assembly: GCF_030445035.2. Classification (NCBI taxonomy): domain Eukaryota; kingdom Metazoa; phylum Chordata; class Mammalia; order Cingulata; family Dasypodidae; genus Dasypus; species Dasypus novemcinctus. The sequence continues at coordinate 4,382,786 of NC_080701.1, read as the reverse complement.
ATGCTCATATCCTTTGGTCAGCAATTTCACTTCGAAGGATTTACCTTGGGGAAAAAAACGTAGATGTGGAAAAAGCTATTTGTGTGAGGATGCTCATGCAGTGTTATCGGTAATGGTGAAAAACTGAGAAAACAACCCAAAGGAGTAAACATAGGAGATGTGTTAAGAAATTTGAATACATCTGTTGGCGGCCATAAACTTATTTAGAAGAATATTTAATAGCATTGCAAGTGTGCAGCATGGAAAGCAGGAGGCAGGAAACGGTGGCGCAGTGTGACGACCAGTGCGTGGGGAGAAGACTCCAACTTCAGCAGTGAGTCCTTCTGAGCAGTGTTCTTTTAGGCGGCGTCTCTCCGATGAACACCTTTTACTTTTGGAGGTGGAGACTGTGCCCTCTCCCAGCCCACATGCCCCAGATGGCCTGTGGCCGTCCTCAGGCTCCTCAAACCTCACTTCCCCGTGGCCTCTGGGCCCTCGGAGGAGGCCTGACCTGTAGCAGCAGTGCCCCAACTTCCGATCCAGCGGCCACAGGTCTAGCAGAGGTTGATGGGATGGTTCTTACTCTAGAATGCCAACTATCAAGGGGTCTTTTTTCATAACAGGAGTATTTTATTTTAAAACTTGTTATTAATACTGCTTATAAAAGCAATGCATGTTTCTTAAAGAAAAATTTGAAAATAGAAAATTTAATGGTAAAAATAATGTATCATCCCACCCTTTATAAACAACTTGTCTTCCTAAAGCTGTAGGTTTACAGAATAATCATGCATAAAATACAGGATTTCCAGATACCACCCCAATTATTAACACCGTGCTTTGGTGTAGAACAGCGGCTGCAGCTGATGGCAGCACATTTTTATCGCTGCACTATTATTAGCTGTAGTTGTGGTTAAACTTAGGGCTCACTGTGTGCTGCAGTGCCCTGGATTTCTTTCTATTACCATATAGACAACCTGTCCTTTCCACTTTCAGCCACATGCAGATCTACATTTCGGTGCAGTTGATAATATACACAGTATTGTGCTACCATCACCAGAACTATGAGTAACTTCTCAACGTTAGAATTTCTATCAAGAAAATACGATACGTGCGCAGTCACAGTTATACACATACCTATCTGTATACAAATGTGCTCATGTATGACATTTTGCCTACCAGAATTAGAGCACGTTTGTGATTTCATCACGCCTTCTACTCCCTTGCCCCAGTTTCAGGTGGAAAACTTCAGTGAAGCTGCAGGAACATAACTTGGGCAGCAGGATACTGTGTGGGGTATGCTGCGTAGCATAACGCACACTTGTTCTGGTTTCAAACAAAAAGGGTTTTTCAAAGAGGGACATCAGTTTCTCTAAGAAAAACACTGATTTGGGGATTAAGTGGCTAGCATAACAGTCAAGATAATAACAAAAATGGAAAAAAAAATACCAAAGCGAAACCAGCACCACCAAACCAAGCCGCTGGCATAAGCCCCCTTATTAAGTATGTTCGAGAGGCAGGGCAGTGTCTTCACACAAGTCTGGCAGCCTTTCCTGAGGTAAAATAGACAAAACAAGCATCAAAAGTGTTTCCACGTCTATGCCTATGGACTATCTTTCAATGTTAAAAATTTCTCCAGAGTTGTAAAAGGAGCTCCGTTCTCGTGGTTGTAATTGGGATAGGAGAGCTAACCTTTGCTGAGGGCTTGCTTTGGATATCAAACCTTTCCTATGCAAAGCATGTTTTGGGGCCATTTTGTAACAACGAACTTCTCCATAATGGACTTAATTTGCTCATCAAAGTACATGAAACATTAGATCGTTCTAGATCAACTTATTCTTTTTCTATTGAAAGTGTGTTTTGTAGTTTAGTTTAATCACTGGGCTTTAAAAAAAAAAAAAATCATGAGCTACTGGATGATCCTGAACTCATTTATTCTTTATTACCATAATCTCTTCTTGTGTAAAATGGTGATATCGAGTTCATTTTTACTTCAGAACTCAATTTACTTTCAAAGAGCAATTTAGGGCATCATTAGAGTGAGACAAGAATATAACTTAAGGAGTGAGTAGATGATAACTGATGTCTAGAATGCTTCCAAACAGCTATTAACTTTTTAACACAGCACTCAGTTTTGCCCAACTAATAATGAGGGGACACGGCATTTACGTGAATTCTCTGATGTTCCTGGGACTGACCCATTCGTAACTCTTCAGGATACAAAACTATCATCTTAGTGAAACCTCTGAAATTTTGGGAGAATATTGTTCAAATATTATGGCTCTATACTTTTAAAGTACAGACAAAAAGGTGGTCCAATGAATTTGACAAATGTTTTGGAACTTGTCTCTGACAGTCCCATTTTAGATTCTTCAAAACCAGAAGCATCAAATCCAAACAAAGAATATACATTTGTTGTTCTTCCAACAAAACTTTGAGCGTAGGAACTGTCCTTAATTGACAGGTGAGGTTCCAGGAGCTCAAAGGTGGGACGTGCTTGACTCTAAGTCCCTCGGGGAGGGGTGTCCACTGGCCCCTGACTCTCAGCACCCTGCCTTCTGATAGTCCTTAGGGAGCCATTTGAAGGAGAACTTCTGACCTTTTTTGGAAAGATCGATGCTCTCTAATACTCACCCTCACTGACAACGCCTTTATCATGGAAATGAAACCAGGGAGCGTTGGAGTTAATGTTCCATCAAGGTGTTAACTGCCCACATGCTCGCCCCACAGGTAAGCCTCTGCCAGGCACTGGGAGAGAAGGAGAGCACGAAGAAATCGCAGGCGGTGTCGCTCTTCTCTAAAGTAAGGAGGGTTTTATTGGTACCCATGTGCGCAGCCTGGAGCCTAGCATAAAAAGAAGATCGCTTCACCTGCTGGTGGCTCACAGCCCTTCTCTGCGCCGCGTGGCCACGATTCTCCCTGATTGTGGACCGTAGAATCAGTGTGCGAGGTCATTGGCTGCCTCGATTTTAAACGTAGAGGGAAAGTGAAAGTCATGGCTTCAGACCTCTTCATGCGTCTCCTCATTTTTCATGTCTTTGACAATGAAGAAGGCTGCAACGTGATGGAGAAACGTCCCAAGTGAGTAGCTGGAATCACTGAGTGTATTTCCGTGCTCTGGTTTTGTCCTCAGCAGAGAACACATGGTGATATGGATCAGACTCATACATAACAGCCTCTCTTTCCATTATGTAAACATTCCAAAAAGGGAAGCAACATTAAAAATTGAACCCAGCAATGACGCCCGGTTATGAATCATGATTTAGTGGCAAAGTCACTGCAGGAGAAAGAAAACCTGTCTCTCCTCCTCTGATGGCACTTGCGATAAAATACAAGAGGATGTGGCCCTGCTCTCCTTGATAAATTGGGCGCTGGAAAAGCCATGAATGTGAAATTATCTAGCACATGATAAATCTGCTGTAATAAATAAAAACCCAGTAGTCAGAAGAAGTAGGAACTGCGTGAAACCAACTTTGCTTCAAACTCTGCCTTTCTAAGCCCCGGCTGCCTGAGGACGGCATAACTGGGTCTGTCACGTAATGATGAGCACCACAAAACCCGTGCCTGGAAATGAAAAGTCACGGAGCGAGAAGTTTCCCCTTTAAAACATGGCCAAAGGACTTGCAGGATGCATGCACAGTTGGTGAAAAGTCTTTGTTACTTTCAAACGGACAGGATTGGCGGGGCTCTCCAGTTGACGGTTGGAGAGGGGCTGCCTTTCACAGCCACACCGTGAGCCACTCGACCTGCCCTCCGTCAGCCGCTGAAGCCTCGCTGTGACCTCCAGGCAAAAATGAACGTCGTGTTTTAAACTCTAGAAAACATTACCAAGAAACCACAATTCTTTCTTCTCTATCTAAACTTATCAGCAAAGATGTACTGAACACACCCGAAACTATTGGGTCACTAATATTTTTATGATGCCAAATGGAGGATTTAAAATCAAATTTTAATCTTGTTTTAAAAAGATTTCTGGTGCCTCAGTAGGTCATTGAATGGACAAACCAGTACTGAGTCGCTTCACACTTGCCTTTGGCTTCTCGAATTTTGAGCCACCAGGCATGGCTCGGCGTGGAGATAAAGCATCCAGATAGGAGAGAAGAGGCCAGAAAAGTTTACCAAGTAAGTAAGAGAAAGAAAGCGTTGGTGTGATAGTAAAGGTAAGCTGTTTATGTTTGTTTAAAAATTGGTTTTGCATCATGTCATTAAATATCGTCAACAAGAAAGCAGTGTTAATTCTCGTAGCTTGATAAATTCTGCAGGCCCCTTTTTTACTCCCTCTTCATTTGCCATTGAATTTAAACATCATTTATGTCCATGCTTCCTTCTTCCCACCACTATGAATTCAAGCCTTTCTGTATCCATTGGCTCAGTGATGGGATATGGCAGGGAGGGAGATCCAGAGAATGGGGTCTTCCTTGATTTTGTTTCTAAATATCTGTGACGTCAGGGAACCAGCAATAAAGGGCTTGCTTCTCTCCCATCTCCAAAACTGGAGAAGGGTTGGGGTGGGCAGGCGCTAGCATGGTGGCTTCTGCAGAAGGAGGCCCTGCTTTCCATCTCACGTTTCCTGGATGCAGCTCTGGGCTGTCTACAAACCTTGAGAAAGCTTTGTGGGCTCAAGAGCAGGGAGGGCCTATACCCTTAAGGGAAATGTAGTGTGACAGGACCACAGAATGTCCTACCATACTGGTTGGCAGAGATGCCAGATCGGTTACTGTGTGTCCATCTATATGCAGACACCCCCAGTCAGAAGGGGATGCACAGGAATGTGTGACCAGTGGGTGGACGGGTGCATGCTGGAGTGCCTCAGCAGAGGACAGATGTCTTTCCTGATGCTGGAGTGGACAGATGACATCTTAGCTCATAAGCCCCCATCCAACTTAAACACAGTTTATAGAAAGAGGAGAAGGTGAATTGAATGAAATTAATTTTTTACCCATCCCAGTAGAATAAGAAGCTCAAAAAAGAATTAAAATTTTTTAAAAAAATAGTAACTTTTCCATATGGGGATTGAATCATGCCCCCACAAAAGCTAAGTTCAGGCGCCAACCTCGGGTCCTGTGATAAGAACCCATTTGTAAACAGGACCTTGGAAGATGTTCTCAGTTAAGGTGTCCCCACACCGAACGAGCGTGGGCCTTAAGCCAATAAGGCTAAAGGCCATATAAGCAAAGGAAATTGGACGCAGAAAAAGAGTCACAGGAATAAGCCAGAATTTGGCAGAACAGGAGTAGAAAGCAGAAGAGCCGCCTTGTGTATTGCCAGGTGACAGAAAAGCCAGGGACCAAGGCACACTGGCAGTCAGCCCCAGAGTGCCACAGTCTTCAGGGAGAAAGCCTACATCTGTGACTTCCTCTAGCCTCAAAACAGTGAGCCAATAAATTCCCATTGTTTAAGCCAACCCACTGTATGGTATTGTTTTAATCGCTGGGAAACCAAGACACCACATTAGTTTATGGACTGAGATTTATATCCAATACTTGGGCTTGACTTTCAATGAAAAGCTCGATTCCTTGGGGTACATCGATACGTATGTCTGATTTGCTCGTAAGGGAGGTTGCAGGTATACTGGAAAGAGGTTAGATAAAGGAAGGAGAAAATTATATTTAATCCTTGTTCTACTACTTACTCTTTCTTGGCCTCATTTTTCTCATGTGCAAAATGAGGGAATTTGTGCTGATTATATAAGTATGTACCATCCTATTTACTGAATTGTTGGTTAGTGTTTATGGATCAAATAATGCATATAAAATACCTATCTAATGACTCACCACTTAGGTGTCAATAAATATTAATTCTTATCACCCACCCCCACCCTTTCAAAATGGCATTATCTGTCATCATTGTTTTGAAGTCAAAGATAAGGTTCATAAGATCTAATTAGCAGGAGGGACCATTCCTTTCTCCTTTCTCTATGTTCTGGTGCTTGTCCTGTTTTGGAGAAGCTGTAGAGTGGGCCGATTTGTTAGCATTATTTGTTTCCAACAACTCCTCCTCTTCAGTTCCTTTCTCTGAGGTTAAAAGTTTTCTCTCTGGACTCTGAAAAGGAGCTTGGATGGTGGGTAGGACAGTCCGATCCCTCACTGGTGGTTCATGAGGAGAAAATTAATAATGGGCTCTGAGCAGCCCTCGGCTGACCTGGACTTGTGGCCAGGCTGCCTGGGCTTGTGGGAGCCCCTATGGGAGCAGCCCTGCTTCTCCTGTGTTCTTTGATGCAGCACCACTTAGGGTGGTCAAGTTTCATTCCAACAGGAGTTACTAAGTAGTTGCCACTGCACCCAGGAAGTTCACAGAGATGGAAGAAAATGCTAGCTCTTCCCAGAGCAAAGGGTTCGTCTGCATGGTGTTTGCTTGCCCTCTTGGAGAGAGTGGTCTTGATCAGGGATGTGGGATCTTCACCCTGCTTGGACTCAGGCTACTTTCCTTCAGGGGTCGTCCTGTCCACGAATCTGAGCCTTACCCGTGGAAGGTCTTCAGCCATGTACTCCTCAAGGGTCGTGTATCATGAAATCATGCCTTCTATACAGACAATTTTTATGGCTGTAGAATAACTCATCATTCCTTGTCTCACAGCCTCTCTATGCTTTGATCTTCCACCTGGTCCTGAAGCCAGCTGCCCTCTTTCTGGCCTCTGCTTTACCTTGTTCTTAATCCGTGGTTAGTCTGGTACAAGGCCCTGCCCATTTGTCTGAGCTGGAGTGGGGATGTGCTGATGAAAATGGTGTTTTGGTTTGGCTCTTTGACATCTTTGACTCAAAATGCCCCACCAGGAGCTTCAGATGGTGTTTCTCCAAGTATGGTCTGCAGATCCCCTGCAGTAGACCAACCTAAGGTGCCTGTTAATGCAAATTTGTGGATCCCACTCCAGATCTCCTGATTCAGACTTTCTGGAGGGACCCCTAGAATTTTCACTTTTAACAAACGCTCTGATGCTTCTTCTGCACATTAAATTTTAAGAGACCCCACTAATTCATCCTCTTTGGCTCTTAAAGTTTTCTTCCAGGAGCTATCTCAACTTATTTGGACTTTTCTTTGTGGGAGAGCCTTTCTGTAAAGCTGCCAAAAGATGCTAAGGTAGACCTGCATTTGGTCCACATGGCTGAATCCAGTAGCCACATACCGTTAAGCACATCATTGTAATTTTCCCTTATGCACCCCAAGTCCAGGAAATTAACATATAAGATCTGTAGATCTTTCAGTTCTTGTCACCATGTATTCATTCACTGCCACAAGAGCTGCAATCTGTGCTGTGGCCTCTCATGGGCTGTTTCCCTTGTTGCTTGTTACAAGTAACAGCCCACATGAGGACGCAGTTGTGAACAAGTGTTGGGAGAAGCACACATTTGTGCCTCTTGGGGGATGGGCTCTTTGGGTTGCCTGCATCATCCTGGCACCTGGTGCGTGTGCTGGCTCAAAACGTCTTTCTTGCTCAAAATGCCTTATCTGTTCACTCAGCATTTCTGGGTCGGCCACATGACCTGAAGTTGCACACAATGAATCCCAACTGTTGCTGCCACCTCCTTCTACATATGGCAGCTATGGAAATCTCTTGCTGCTATTTATCCTGTTTAGCCAGTGGAGTGTCTCAGGATTTGGGCCAGCAGGTTTAGAGTTCTATGATTTTGGTGCGACCAGTCCTTAGGCACTGTGTAGCCCAGACACCCCATTGGCAGTCTGGGAAATCCTCTGAGAAAAGCATTTTAAGAAGCCAAGGCTAGCATACCTATGATTATGAAGGAATCTGATTAGGCTGAAATCAATTTATCACAATTTTTTAGTTTATGATATGCTAATGTATGTGCTTCTTCATTAATGCATTAAGTAAAAGAAATAGCTATATGTTTCATGATTACTGTAAATTTAAAGAGCTGGCGATAATAAACGTAATTTTGAGATATCTGCAATGACTTTACTGCAGTGTGAAGATATCTGTGATTTATACTGAAACAGAATGGCAGGTATTGCTAAGAATGCTGTGGTTTATTACTTGTATTCATAATTTATATTCATAACTGGAGGAAATGGCATAAATTTTAGTTAGAGATTGCGGAAAACAAAGATGCATTTTCCATTTAAGCTCATATCCCCCAAATGAATTCTAAGAACCCTTGATCTAGTTCAATTGTCCGATTTTACTATGAAGGAAATATAAAATGAATTGTCAAGATCACACAGTCAGTTCTTGGCCTAGTGAGAGTCAATCTGGAAAGCACTTACTCCATTTCTCTTTTTGTTCTGCTGCTTCTGGTTACTGACTTTCAAGACGGGCTTTTTGATGGTTCTACCAGGCGATTCTCCCAGAGTTCAAATTTCTTTGTGCTACATTTGATTCTAGCAATTCTATAATATTCTTCTTCTCTGAATCATGCCTGAATACGAGTGCTGTGTGGGTGCCGTGCCATTTTTCCCTCCCCTAGGATAGGATGGCAAGTCCCCTAATTTTCTCACTGTTATCCATCAAAGTACCATGTTTCTACATATTTAGAGAGGAATAAGCAGAATCATAGCACATAATTAACGTGAAGGATCTTCTACCTTTGGGCAGTGTTGGTCTAGACCTTACTAGATTTTACCTTAAAATTTGGTCAAGCTATGAAACAAAGGGAGATCAGAAGAGATTAACCACACAATAAAGATTTATGAGGAAAGGAATTGTGACTAATTTGTCCAGCGGATCATTGGAAGACTGGAGAAGAAATAGAGCACACTTTGTATAATGGATTTCAATCTCTCAGAGACTTGATTTAGATACAATTTTTCCTTGAAGAAGAATAGATTATGAGGGTCAACCATATTCTATAGTACTTGGATTTTATGCATCTTTATTTAAAATGTCTCCCAGTCACTTCACTGTTTTTAAAAACATTTTCTAGATTGGAGTCAAGGATAATATTAATCTTTAGATCTTATTATTATTTAATTTTTCTTAAACACATGACACTTTCTTAAACACTTAAGATGCTTGCCTTCTCAATGAGCATATGGACTATGTGCTTTCTGGTATTGTACTTTTTTTTTCTTCACCTTTCATAGTCTTATAACTGTGTTTGGCTATAAGCATGTGTGGAAAGAGTATCAGCTTTCTACCCAAACAGACCAAACCATGAATTCCAGTTCACTATTTTGGCCAGGCATGAACCCAGCTAAGCCTCGATTTCCTTACCTAACAATACCTACTTGTGCAGAGAGTTGTTTAGTGGGATGATAACAGTACAAACAATGTTTAGGACAGGAGCTGGCACATAGCAGAGGTTTGACAAGACACTATTATTATTTTTATCATTATTGTTGCCCAATAGATACTAATTTTACTTGATGCCTTTTAAAGGCTAGAGTCCAGAATGTCTTTCTGGTACTTTTCCTTTTTTTGCAGTCTCAGAAAATTGGATTAAATAAGGTGAAAGCTCGTGGAGTGGGCAGAGCATGGAATTCACTCATGCATTTTAGTAACAGCGTGTCCTGGATGTGTCATGTCTATTTATCTTGTCTCTCTCAGAGAATTTATCCCATTGAGCACAGACCCTGTTTTCGCTTCAGTTTTTACAGCCCTGTTTACTAAGTCGGTGAAATTGTTTATATTTCTTTCAAAAGACCAAGAAAAGAATCCATTTCAAAAGGGAAGAATTGTGTTGGGGATTTAGGAAGCCAATAAATAGCACTCCTTTTTTTCCCTCCCAAGCCTAGAATATATTGCGAGAGTGGACCCGGAAGACAGACGAATGGAGAACAAAATTTGAAAATAGATACTATCTGTTTTAAAATTCTAAGCCGGTTGGAGAAGATGACTTTAGCTCTGTGATCTAATGCTTAGCCTAAACTGAGCTCTGCTTCTCCAAAGAAAACAAAACACAAAACTGGAGGTCCCCGAGGAAAGTGGAGCGGGCACCCTGTCTGGGCAGGTGCCTCTGAAGAGAGGAATTTGCTCTGCTGAGCACATGCCCTTCCTTCTCCCAGACCCACTGTGAGGCCAGCCACCCACGCCTGGAGCAGGGCATGGAGTGGGCGGAGAGCAGCTGGGCCACCTTTTGGCCAGACGGTCCTCGATGTGGCCCTGGCCTGGAGCCTCAGTCTCACCTGAGAACTTGCGAGGATGGAAATTCTGGGGCCTCCTCCGGTCTGCTGGCTGCTGTGGGGGCCCGGCTATCTGTGCCCCAACAGGCTCCCCGCAATCCTCCCGGAGCCTCGGTTTGAGCTGTTGGTCCAGCTCCGCGGTCCTCGGCTTCGGCTGCACGTTGGAATCTCTTGAGGTTTAAAAATTCCCCACCTTGGCGCCACTGGCAGACAAAGGAACTCAAGATCCCTTGGGAGCAGGGCCTGGGGATTGTGATGGGCGGCCCGTGCCCAGGACCGCCTGGCTCGCGTCTGCCCTGGGAAGTGGCGCACGCATTAAGCACCTATGGTTTACTCTTGGGACTTCGAGCTCTGAGCCCTGCCACCCGGGAGCTGTCTTGCCCTCCACCTCGGCACCTGGCATTGTGGCCGTTACGAGGTCCCCCAAGCGGCCCCCCTTGACCACGTCGTGGGACCGGGGAGTGGGGACGGCTTCCTCGGGCACAAGGAACTCTGCAGGTCTCAGTGGCACCTGGACAAGGCCACCAATACCTCTAAACGTGGCGCTTAAGATGCAGACTGCATTGTTTCGAGACATAAAACAATCTAGGGCAGGTGGGAACGACCTCATGCCGTTCACAATGAATATTTCTTACACCTTGGAAAGGAATCCAGGCCCCAGCCTCTCTTTGCGGGTGCCGAGATGGTGCTTCAGAGGACCAGAAAAAGGGAGAAGAGAACGGGAACCTCCGACTATCTAGGACGGCTGTGCCCCTGGGAACAACTGTGCTGGGGAGGCAGAGGGGTCTCCTGAGGCTCGTGGGGGCTCCACGGCAGGCTTTTATACTGTTTTAATGCACATGACATCCATGGGCAGATTCCCACCCCCAAAAAAGCCCAAAACGTGCTGTGACTGCCTTGATACATTGCTTCACGGGGAGTGGCTGAAGGAGAGGACTTGTCAGCTAGGTAACTAGCTCCATACCTCCCGCCAAAGTTTTAGGGACCCGCTGCCTCTAAAACAGTGCTGTGCAATAGAAATATGGGATCTACAGAGGTCAGCCTCTGTCTAATTTAACTTAATTTAATGTTATTTTTTTAACGATTTATTTTTATTTCTCTCCCTTACCCTCCCCCACCCAAGTTGTCTGTTCTCTGTGTCTATTTGCTGCGTGTTCTTTGTCCACTTCTGTTGTTGTCAGCGGCATGGGTATCTGTTTCTTTCAGTTGCGTCATCTTGCTGTGTCAGCTCTCCGTGTGTACGGCGCCATTCCTGGGCAGGCTGCACTTTCTTTTGCGCTGGGCGGCTCTCCCTAAGGGGCGCACTCCTTGCGCGTGGGGCTCCCCTACGGGGGGGACACCCCTGCGTGGCAGGGCACTCCTTGTGCACATCAGCACTGCACATGGGCCAGCTCCACACGGGTCAGGAGGCCCGGGGTTTGAACCGCAGACCTCCCGTGTGGTAGGCGGACGCCCTATCCATTGGGCCAAGTCCGCCTCCCTCTGTCTAATTTTAAAAGTGCCAGTAACCACATTAAAAAACATAAAGAATAGTTACCTGGCGGGGCGGACACCAGATCATGAAGATGGTTTTCCCAGGCGAGGCTTATCTGTGGCGCTCCAGATGTGCTGATCCCTTCGATTTCCCCAATGTGGGAAACTCCACTGCGAAATTTGTGGGGGACTGTGTTCGCTCTGTCCCCTAAAAAAAAAGCTAAAAGACCACGTGCAATTAATTTCAACAATTTAAGTTATACAGTCCAATATATCCAAAATATTTTTATTTTATGTAACCATTAAAATTGTTATTGAGCTAATATACATTTTTTTTGATATGAAGTCTTTGACGTCCAGTGTGTGTTTTATGCTCACAGCACATCTCCATTTGGACTGGATACATTTCAAATGCTCCATAGCCCCTGCAGGGTTGGTGAGTTCTATACTGGATGGAGCAGTTATAGAACCTGGTTGAACCCCCAGGTTTGCTTCTCACCTCTCTTCTAATTTGCTGCAATAGCAATAAATGACTTTTTTTTTTAATTAGAGAAGTCATAGGTTTACAGAAAAATAGTTCCCATATACCCCCTATTATTCATACCTTGCATTACTGTAGTATATTTGTTATAAGTAATGGCAGAATATTATCATAATTGTACCATTGGCTATAGTTTGTGGTTTACATTAGGATTCCCTTTATTAGGTACCAGCTTCTTATTCTTTATAAGCCAAAGCACAAACAACAAAAGAATAAATACGTAAGTGAGATCTTGACAAATTTAAAAACTTTTGTGCATCAGAGGACTTTATAATGAAAGTAAAAAGAAACCTTAAAGAATGGGAGAAAATATTTGGGAAACTGTATATCCTATAAGGCTTTATTATCCAGAATATGTAAGGAAGTCCTACAACCCAGCAACAGAGACAGTCAATAACTGTCTTAGTCATTCCCTTTGATATTCTTTACTGAGAACCAAGAAGACACGACTGATAGTTGTTTTAAGGTTAAGTACATCTTAAAAACTGATAATTCCTTTTTGTGTGTATCATTTCTTTTGAAAAGCTGCCTTATCTATCACAGTAACCTTTTTTCACAAAACCTTTGAGCCACCAGCCAGATAAGGATGAAATTGCCTAGAAATGCTGATTTGAGGGAACGGTTGACTGAAATTTAATATACCTAAGAGAGGCAGGCAGTAGGTCAGGAATTCGGGATAAGGTATCAGTTAGAGACTGGGAGAATGGCGATGGCTTGGACGGGCTCTCTTAGCCTGGTTCCTTGAGCTCAGCACAGAGGTCCTTCTTTTTGGACCATAGTGCTTCAAACACTGACCGGCTGATGACTGCCTGCTGAGAGCATCAAGTCTCATCCCCTGGGTGTCCTGCGTGAAGAGGGCAGCTGCTAGCATGTGGTTTGACGTAGAACAGGCAATCGTGGCTCAATGGTTACTTGCTGATTATGAGAATTAACGATAGAGTCAGAGGTGCACTGTTGATGATGCCTTGTTTATTTGACAATGACATCACCCTTGTTTTTCTCAGTTTTAACTCACTGGGTGGAGTTGGGGGAATAAGCAACTTACTGCTTTTCATGCATTCTAAGTGACAGACTTTCTATTTTCCCACTTTAGATTTTTTTGAAATTAGGATGCATCCTACAATTGATTATAATTCACTGTTAATCGCAATGTCCTTTCAATTTCTTTTCCTCAGTGGTACATAAAGTAATGGTATATCTTACTGGCTTTGATGCCCTAGATTAGATGAAATGCAATTATAGTTGGTAAAATTTATCTGTAACCCCCAAATCAATATTTGCGGTGCTTGCACAGTCACAGATACGTGCAGAACACTGAAAAATGTGAGTTCGCTGGTGTGTACCTTCCCAGGTGAAGCTGAGCGACGCAAACCTCTGCTGCTTATTCTGGCTTGAAGGTTGTAAACGAGTATCTTTTCCTGGTGTATTTAATGCTGTTTAAATTGTTTTCTCATTTTTTGGCCCCCTAACGCAGTGCTAGAGCGCTGTCCTGTGCTCCTCAGCACAAGAAGGCTGTGATGTGCCTTTTGGAGAAAATGTGTATGCTAGGTGACTTTATCAGGCATGAGCGGCCGTGACCTTGGGCACGTGGTCAACTGGTGTTCATGAATATAACTTAGTAAGGTGTCTTTAAAACAAAAATGCACGTTTATTCATTAATGAGGTCCGCAGGTTTCTGACCTTGTGTTTTCCCAGAGCACTAGTTCAGGATTCACTCATTCTGGGTTTGCAGCCACTTCCTAGAACATGACAGTGGTGGGTGAGACGAGGTCCCCGAATGTCAACACTTACTATGTGGCTTCTCTGCTAGGCTTTGTGCAAGGCGCTTTGCAAAGATCTCATTTACCCTCACTGCAAATAGCCTTTGCAGAAGAACAAATGGAAGTAGAGAAAAATAACATCTTTTCCTGTATTTGGAAAATTGTGGAATTCAAATCTCTGATGGCAAGTGATGTCCTCAGCTGTCTTGGGCTCTGCTGCTCCTTATCCTTGAATCTGATTTTCTATGTGTCTGTCCTAGCCTGCTGGAGCTCTTGTTAATACCACTCAATGGGTTAACTTAAATGATGAGAATTTATTGCTTACATTTTTGAGGCTAAAAGAATTAAAAATCAAGGCTTGCTTTCTCCCTGAACTCAGCAGGTTCTGGAGTTCTTGGTCTCCCATCCTGTGATCATGTCCCTTTTTGTGTTCTGTAACTCCCAGGTTTTCTTTATAAGGCCTCCACAGTTCAGATTATGGCCTGCCCTGCTTGGGTGAGCCCCATCTTAGCTAAAAATAACATCTTCAGAAGGTCTTCAGGTTCACCCTCCAGACGCACGGATTAAGGTTGAGAATGTCTGTTTGAAGGGGTTCATCATTCAATCCACCACAATGTCTGAGCCATTCTTTCACCCCCTTCACCCACCCACAATCCCAAGAAATTTGGGGAGACGATAGTGCCTGCAGGAAGCCATCTCTGACCCATGGCCCTCCTTCTGTATCTAAATTAGGAGTCCGCTCTAACTTTTCCACTGCACCCTGTTCTTATCTCTAAATTACATTTCATTTATTTATGTCTTGGCCATCCTGCTAGAACAGGCAGATCCTGGAGAGAAGATGCTCTGAATTTATCTCTGTATTCTTTAAGCCTAGTGGTCAGTTTGAAATGGAATCCATCTTCAATATCTGTTTGTTGATTGACGTAAAATCATTGCAGTAGTTGCTGGCTGGCATAGCCTATTGATGCTCATATTTTCACTTTTTACCACTTTTCTTGATTTGCTCAGTATTTTGCTCCCTGTTTCTACTAAGCCACTCTTTTTTAAAAATCCTCAACAAACATCAAAAACCTCACTGAACGTCTTTGCTCCTCTGTCTTCTGGCAATTTCTGTGTGAGAACCTTGGATACGTCCACACTTTCATAAAAGATTCCTTTATGACTACACAATGTGCAACTCCATTTTCCATTGATTTTATTGGACTTTTGATGTAATCAAAGACTTAAATTTAACTACATGGTCCATTATATTAGGTTTTGTCCTTTAAGATTCATTATTGCATTCTCAGAAGGAAAATGATGTATTCTTTCAGGCTATTACCAAAACATGGATAGTTTAAAAGTGAACTTATATTTCCTAAAGAAAATGGCTTTTTGATAAATTATACTTTTTAATTAAGAACAATTACTGAGAATATGGCTAGAGGTAAGAATTGATTTTTCATGTTTTTTTTTTTTAAGAAAGAGTAGATTATAAAATGGAGCTAAAAAAAGGAATGGGATGGGAGAGTAGGTGCTGAAAGCATTTTCAAGATGACCATTAAGATCAAGTCAAATTTTACTCTCTGGGGGCCTTGGGTCAAAAATAGCCTTAGATTTGTGCATTCTAATGTAAGGCTCATTGACTCAATAGAAAGCATTAAGAGCCACCTGGGAAAATTCTCGAGACATTTGTAAAAGTTTTCATTCATTCTAATTTTTTAAAGAGTAGGCATTTTACAACACAACTGAGCAAATACAGCTAGACGTATTCTGTTATATCAAGGGAAATGAAGGGAGTAAGGAGAAAGGAAAAGAAAGAGAAAGGGAAAGAGGTGGAGGAAAAAAGGAGAGAAGGAAGGGAAAGCATGGGAAGAAGTAAGGCCAGGTGAACAGAAAGAGAAACATAAATGCAGAAGAAGAGAAAAAGACAGTGGAGAAGCGGAGATGGGCAAAGGAAGAAGGTGATTAGGTAGCCAGTGAAGCGTGCCAGGAGATGGCCTCCCATGTTGACTTGGCCGTGGCCTTCAGTAGTCCATTATTCTATCTTCCGCTACACTTTGAAATGACCAGCCTTGGGGCTTCTATTCACAGGCATTTCACTGCTCTCTATCCTTAGCTTTCAGAGATGGTGAATGGAATGTTATAATAACCCCAGAGATTATAAATTACTCTGTGGATAACACGTCAGTGACGAGAGCAGTACTAACTTGAAGTCCAAATGAAATCCATCCAGGGTTAGGTCTACCTAGACATCAGAGGGTTCCGGGTCCAAGATGCTAGAGTGGGGATTCTTTGATCATTTGGAAAAGAAACCACCTATAAATTCCATACATATCTGAAAAGCAGAAATGAAATGACGTTCCTGCAGACGCTGCCAGTAAAATGCCGAGTGAACATTGACAGAATTCATGTGCCTTCAAAGAAAGCAGCCCAGACTTGGCCTCCTTGAGGATGAGCCCTAAATAGGGGGTGTTTCAGCTGTGTAACTGCCTTCCTTGAGTTATGGCTCCTCGCTAAGCCGCTGTCCCTGACGATGATTCTGGCAGCGTATTTTGGAGTGACAAGCTGGTGCTACCCCATCTATCATGCTGCTGGCCCCATTTTCCTTTCTGATTTCCTTGGCACACTTTGGGCTCCCTTCGGGAAGCTGTGAGGCACCTGCTAACCTTGGGAGATTACTAGAGTTGGATGATATACCTGGTTTTCCTTTTGTGTCCTGACGTTTTCTATTTCCTGGACCTGTGATTTGGTAGAGCAAAGGGGATGGTAGCAGGAGTTAGGATGAGATATACAGTGATAAATCTTAGTGCGCTTATGTTTACTACCTGAACATTAGATACATAAATTCTAAACACTCAAACTTCTTCACCCATCGAATGCCCTATTGTGCACTGCACTTCCAGCAATTCCGCAGGCATGTAATGCGGTGGGAAGAATGTGGGCTCAGCAGTAAACAAAGACTAGGGGGCTGTGGGGCCTGCCCACAAATGCGGAGCAACGGGTGGAATGTCAGCCTGGGAATCCTGGACTCAAAGCTGGCGTTCTAAACCACTCTGCCATTTCTACCTCTTTTCTCGTAAACATGTCCATTGCGTGGGTTACGGAAGCTAGGGGAAATATTAGAAATAACACATTGAAGGATTTATAATTATGACCGCCACATGCGTGCGTTCAGTATGAAGTAGTTTCCCTTAAAATAGTTGTTGCATTATTTTTTCCCCCAGAATATAGTCGGGGAACAAAAGCATCTGATTGAATGAGTACATCACATGAAACTATGGCTTAAAGCTGGTGAGGGTATTTTAGCTTAATTCATTCATAATTCTAGTAAGCTTTCTTATCTAGTTTCTAAGCCCACTGATTAGACATGGAAAATTATGACTGGAAAGGGGACAACTACAGAAAAGGGCTGTGATACTTATGAGAACTGATAGTTAAAAACCTGAAAACAAAAACAAATGATGAAGTTGAGTACGTGAACTGAAACAAAACAAAAGAAGAACAAAAAACAACCCACTGGGGCCATTTATTTATTTATTTTATTTTATTTTTTTATTTTTTTAAGGATTTATTTTTATTCATTTCTCTCTGCTTCCTCCCCCTCCCCCCAATTGTCTACTCTGCGTCCATTTGCTGCGTACTCTTCTGTGACCGCTTCTATCCTTATCAGCGGCACCGGGAACCTGTGTTTTTTTTGTTGCGTCATCTTGCTGTGTCAGCTCTCCGTGTGTGTGGCACCATTCCTGGGCAGGCTGCACTTTCTTTCGCGCTGGGCGGCTCTCCTTACGGGGCGCACTCATTGCGCGTGGGGGACACCCCTGCGTGGCGCGGCACTCCTTGCACGCATCAGCACTGCGCATGGGCCAGCTCCACACGGGTCAAGGAGGCCCGGGGTTTGAACCACGGACCTCCCATGTGGTAGGTGGACCCCCCAGCCACTGGGCCAAGTGGACCTCCTACTATTTAGTTTAAAACAAAATTACTGATGCCATAGGCCTTGCGTCCACTCCATCCCAACACGATACCTCCACCAGCTACCTGTAAGGTCTGATGCTATTGGATTCTGAATGCTTTGGGGTGTCTCCTTTCTTTGTTTTTTTTTTTTTTTGAGGTAATCACAAAAATACATTTCATAATGAAGAAAGCAATTAATCAATTGAAACTATCCTATAACCGATACATGCATTAGAATTACAAGAAATGGACAATATAATCCCATTAGGTATTGCATTTTATGATTTGTTAGGTGAGAAGAGAGAAGTATTTAGTCCCGGGATAACTGTCCCTCCCTAGTGACGCATCACCCTTAGTACTCCGTGCAGTGCGCACTCCGAGCACTCGTACACACAGATGATGGGTTTTCTGTAGTAGGAAAAAACGCTATTTCCATCGCTATATGATGCCAGGTGCTGTTTCCCCAATCCCTGTGAGTGATTCATTCTCCAGCCTCATGTAGTTCCTTTCACAGACGCACGGGCCGTGCTCTGCTGTGTGCACAGGGCAGCAACCCTCTCCAGGGCTCTGTGCTTCTGTCTCTTGAGATTCTCAGCTCCGCGTTCTCAACCCAGGGGGCTGCTGAGCGCCAGTGAGGCTCTTTGCATTTCACCCTGGAACTTTCAGGGCATTAGGCTGGCAATAGTCAGGCTCACCTGATTTGTTTCTCAACCCTTAGGGTTTGCTGCATTTTTCTTGTCCAATTTAGTCTCCTGGGAATTTTTTTAATATATTGTTTTATATATTGTTGTCTGGGCTTTTTATTGTTTCAAGTGAAAGGGTCATTCTAGGCTTGTTACTTCATCTTGTCTAGAAGGAGAAATCTCTTGATCAATGATCTACATTACAATTAGTTATCAAGGAAAGAGTAAAGTACATTTAGTAAAATATTGTGTTTGTGAAGACAAAACTATGCAGTCTAATTTTTTTTTTTTTTTTAACTTCTAGGGGCTCAGGTCTGAACCCGAGACATCATATGTGAGAAGCAGGCACCACATCGTCTTCCCTGAGTTGTTGTTTTTTTTTTTAAGATTTATTTATTTATTTATTTATTCATTTATTTATTTATTTTATTTCTCTCCCCTTCCCCCCCCACCCCAGTTGTCTGTTCTCTGTGTCTATTTGCTGCGTCTTCTTCTTTGTCCACTTCTGTTGTTGTCAGTGGCATGGGAATCTGTGTTTCTTTTTGTTGTGTCATCTTGCTGTGTCAGCTCTTCGTGTGTGTGGTGCCATTCCTGGGTAGGCTGCACTTTCTTTCACGCTGGGCGGTTCTCCTTACGGGGCACACTCCTTGCACGTGGGGCTCCCCTACGCGGGGGACACCCCTGCAGGGCCCTCCTTGCGTGCATCAGCACTACGCATGGGCCAGCTCCACACCGGTCAAGGAGGCCCTGGGGTATGAACCGCAGACCTCCCATGTGGCAGATGGATGCCCTGACCACTGGGCCAAGTCCGCTGCCCTGAGTTGGTTTTTTGCTTGTTTGTTTAGATTGTTGTTTGTTTTTGTTTTTTCAGGAGCCACTGGGAACTGAACCCGGGACCTCCCATATGAGAGGTGAGCGCTCAACCACATGAGCCACATCTGTTCCCTCGGTATAATTTTATAAGTCATTTCATCCTCTTTCAAAAGAAAAACAAAGGGCAGAACCTCAATGACTGGAAATCTTTGGTCTGGAGAATAACATAACTTAAAAGAGTTTGGGAGGCAGATATTGACTATGACGAAAACCCAAAGTATTTGGGAATTTAATACACACAAGGATTTTGAGGAACGGCTTCCTGCAGATCAGAGAGAGGTCAGAGTGCCGGCTGGTGGGGGCAAAGGTGACCTTGAAGAGGATGCATCTCGCGGGGGGCCCCGCCTCCACAAGTGTGTGCGCAGTGACCTTCAACGCTTAACTCCGAGGGCATACAACCCCCGCGAGGTCTGTTAATGGGCATTGCTCCTCGATGTTCATACGTGGCTACCATATAGCCTAGTCGTTTTTATTTTTTATTTTTTAAAATGAAGCTGAGGAATAAGTGCTGCCGACTTGCTCTCTGAGAACTTTACAGATTCCAGATGGGTTTCAACTGTGTTCTTTCTCCAAAAGATTATTCATAGATTATTAGGACGTGTGGGAGAAACAGAAGTCAGTTATATTTCTGATGAATTCTTGAATCCAGTTCATGGAGAAAGAAGAATCCATATTCAGGTGGAAGAAGAGAGAATCATTATGTCTTCAGGTGAGACATCTTCAGGTATCTTCCTCAGGTGAGACCGCTTCAGGTGTCATTGAGGAATACTTTTCAGGGTCTTGTAAGGAGTCATGTGTGTTACCTCACCCACTGTGTTCAGCTGAATAGGGAACAATTCTGGTATTTTTCATGATGTGAAATATCTGATATTACCTGGTTTTTGGTCATAGTCACATTATTCTTGTTTCTAGGATGGCAGGTACAGTGATTCTGCTAGTGTAGAAATAAACTCATGTAAGACTGTGACTGTGTATTCATGAAGACAACTCATGCCATGCTATCCGACATAGAGACAATGCTTTACTCCATTAGATTTGAAACTCCGTGACGACAGGGGCTGCATCTTTATTTCTTTCTGCAACCCACTGATTGACAGTAAATATAGGTAAAGGTATAAACCCATGGATGGATGGTGGGCACCACCAAAGCCATGTTTCAATGCTGGTAGTGTTTGTTGGGAAACACCTTTAAATGTTACGTCTGTTATTAGCTATTAGTATTATTAGTGTAAGGAGCTGGAAAAGCTATATAATTTGTGGTGCCTGGCGCAAGATGAAAATGTACGGCACCTTGCTCAAAAATTATTAGGAATTTCAAGAGGGTCATGGGAGTTAATCTGGGTACCAGGCTCCGGTAGTAGGAGATCACATGTCTGTGAGCTGGCCCTGTTAGGGAGAAATAAACTCTAGGCTGTGAAACCCAATTCCAAGTACAAAGAACAAAAGCAGAACAAAACAAGCAAGACCACGATGGGTTTTTAAATTGCCAAGCATTGAAGACCCTGGTATTTCTTCCAAGGAACAATAATTTGATTTGAACAAAGCCATTGTTACATGGTATATACCTTTGGTCTTATTAGATTTGTTATTCTCAGTGCCATCAGTATGAAAAGTGACTAGCTGAGTTTGAGGACTTTTAAAATTAAAATATATGTGGCTACTGTGACTGCAAATATGGGGCTTCATATCTGGAAAAATGTTTACGTTATATTTTACTGCTGATTGAAAATGCTGTGGATATTGGAGCATCCTGAATTGACTGCATTTCTTTTATACTTCCATTTTGTTTATTATCAAAGTGAATGCAAAACCTTAAAGCCTTAAGCTTAAGTGAAGTGCTGTGGTTATGACTATTAACTTGAATGTATAATGCCACACTCCTTGAGATTTGCTTTGGGGGAGCTAAATAATTTTCTGGGAACACATCTTTGTTTTATTTGTTTTGTTCAAAAAGAGTGTTTGTATTTTGATTTAAAATCTCTAAAAGTCAGAGTAAGACTGTCTACAAAACTGTCAAGATGCATTTTGTCTTCTGCCTTCCATTTTTTCCTTCATTTAAATGCAATTTAGATGATAAAAATCACATTTACATTGAAGAATGCTGTAGGATAAGTGTACTTGGGGCTTGCTAGACATGCAAATTCTGGGGTTCCGTTCTAGCTCAGTTAGCCTCTGTATGGGGCGAGCTGGAAACTGTGTTTATGAAGCTTTCCAGGGGTTTCTTTTGCACACTCAGGTTGAAACCTACTCCGTCGAGTTTCAACACTCATTACCTAGACCTTAATGGATACAGCCATAATTTCTGAATTATTATTGAGAAGCAGAATGTGCTTTTACTATAAATTTCTGAAATACATAGCTGTATGCGCTGAGCTGTACGGATGTGCTGCCACGCTGAAGAGAGCAGGAAAATCAAAGCCCGGAATGAGTCATATTTGAAATTCAGCTTTGAAAATTGATGGCTTGATACTGAGTCTCAATGCCAGGCAGAATGTGTGTCTGTGCTCACTCTCTCTCTCTCTGGCACAATTTCCATGTCTGGAGGCTAATATTTAGGCAGCAGTGGCTTAATTTCTGCTCCCTGAATTTCTGCAGAATGACATGGCTTGAAAGTCAAGAGCCGCGGGCTCACCAAACAGACTGTGGCATGGAGCTGGATTGGGCAGGGCTTGCCATTGACTGAATTTGAGCTTTCCAGGGAGGATGAAAGATATCGTTCGCACTCCACTTAGAATGCTACCACTAAGTCCAGAGGCCATTTCATTTGGCAGTACAGTTGCTGCCATGGTGGTAAGTGACAGCTCTGCGGTATCTGCATTGTCTTCTCCAGCTCACACATTTTTCAGCCATGTCAGGGCAGGGGAAGCTCAGAGAAGGTAAGAAGTGCTGGTGGCCCGTGCCCTGAAGCTTGCAGCTGGAATTGGCAAATGCCAACGAACGAGGACGTCTTCAGTTGTGTACCAGCACCTCACCTCCCTCAGTCGCTGTGCACTAGAGGGTGATGCCACCACTTTGCTAGGAAATTGGGGACCTCAGTTATGATGTTAGAATGATACCCCCAAAAGTGGTTCATTGAGCCGTCAGGCGTGTCACAATTAAAAATGACTTGGTAATGATCATGTCATGTTTGTAAAAACACGTCGAACTTGTCCAAGTGCTTTCACACACGTCGTCGTGTTTAATTCTTGCCTGAGTCCTGCTAGGTGTGCGGGGCAGGTGCGATCTATTTTATGAATGGGGAAAGGAGGCCAGAGGGGCCCTGAAGGTAGTGATTCTGGAGCCAGCATAGGCCCCCAATTTTTGGAGTCTAAGATTGAAAAAAATATCCTGGCTGGAAAGAAAGCCGTTGTAAACGGTACATCTGGTTTCTGAAAGAGTCGAGTGATCATTTGGCACTTCTTTCTTGCCGGGTGTCCATGCCAGGGTGCTGTTAGCCGCATCCAGCTCCAAGGAATAGGTGGTGTGAAATTTTCCCACTCCAGGGGGCAGCGGGGGCCGTTCTTCCAGAATTTGAAATGTGCTTTGGTTACGAGTGTGTCCCGAGGAACACAGCGTCCCTTGTTCTCATTTGTCACAGTATGCATGATCAGAATTTTAATAGCCGTTATCTTCTATGATGCAGAATGGCATGGTAGATTTTAAAAAATTCCTACTTGCTGATCTGACTGGCTAGCATGCCAATCCTCCCCTGTCTACGGCGCTGCTACTTGGTGGAATTCACCAGCATGTCTGAGTAACGATGGTGTAGGGTTCTTTTTTTTTTTTTTTAAAGATTTATTTTTATTTATTTAATTCCCCTCCCCTCCCCTGGTTGTCTGTTTTCTGTGTCTTTTTGCTGCGTCTTGTTTTCTTTTGTCTGCTTCTGTTGTCGTCAGCGGCACGGGAAGTGTGGGCGGCGCCATTCCTCGGCAGGCTGCTCCCTCCTTCGCGCTGGGCAGCTCTCCTTATGGGTGCACTCCTTGCGCGTGGGGCTCCCCTACGCGGGGGACACCCCTGTGTGGCACGGCACTCCTTGCACGCATCAGCACTGCGCATGGGCCAGCTCCACACAGGTCAAGGAGGCCCGGGGCTTGAACCGCGGACCTCCCATGTGGTAGACGGACGCCCTAACCACTGGGCCAAGTCCGTTTCCCAGTGTGTACGGTTCTGTGGTCAGAACTTATTAGACATCAAAATTCTAATACCTCCTGCTCATGACCAAGGTGACAAAGAGTCCAAAATGCCTCAGTATGAATCTATTCTCACCTGAACATAATAAAAATGGGGAAAAAAGGCAAAGGGAACGCGTTCTTATTAAGCTTCTGGAGCCAGATTTCCTGCCCTCAACATGAATTGTATCGTCGGGGCTCTTCAATCAAGAACGTCCCATTTGAAGGAATTCTTTATCTAGTAAAACATAGGAAATCCACTTCTGAGCACCTGTCTTTAGAAGATTCTGTTTCCTCAATTAACCAAATTGGGGGGAACTTGTTACAAAAGCCTCACGCTGGAAGCAAGTACGCCTGGGTATGTGTGCGTATGGTGTGCAGGATGATTGTAGCTAATCACAAGTGGGCTGCCTCAGGAAGTGTGGGGCAAAGCAGTGCTCACACCGTCCCCTTTTCCACAGCGTTTACCAAGGCCTCGACCTCATCCGCTCTACCCAGCTTATTTTGCCAAATGTGCCATAGTGCTTCCAGCAGGGGTGAGTGCAAGAGGGCTTAGAAAACAGAGGAACAAAAATATTTTGTTGGCTTTGTTGTTGTTGTTAGACCCTTTGAGGTAGCTTAGCTTGTTCTTTTCCTTCTTGGAAAGGATTTACTGCAATTAATGCTCAATTGCTTTGGGCAATACTAAAGCAGGGTACCTGGTTTATTTCACTCTGTGTCATTTGAAGAGAGTGGGCTAGCCAAATATGCTTGTAGATTAGCTTAGGTTAGTTGTAGGTTAGTTGGTACCCTTTTGAAGTACTAACAAGGCTATGTTTTAGATTTCAAGAGTGATTCAATGTGATAAGGCAACCCAGGAAGCCTGCTGGGCTGTGCCAGGCCGAGGGTAATTCCTTCTGTCCGCAGCCTCAGGCTGGCTCCTTGCCACTCGTGTCTGGGAAGATAATCCAATTCAGAGCAGCGCCTTCTTTGAAGCTGCCGTGGACATGATGACAATGAAGGATTGAGAGTGAGATCACTGAAAGACTGATGTTAGCAAAGGAATATTTCATTTACGCATGGCTAAGAAAACGCAATCTTTTATCGGAGCCGGTGTCGGTTTACAGAAAGGTCAGGCAGACAGTGCGGCGTTCCCATGTACAGGTGCCGGCCTCCGGGTCTCCCTGCTCTCGCCACTTTGCGTTAGTGTAGTGACTGCTCCACCGGCTGAGGCGCTAGTGCTACGCTTGTACTCTTGACCACAGACCAGAGTTTACGTTCAGGCTCGTGCTCTGGCTGTACTGTGGTGACATCTTTAAAATTTTATTTTGGTGACATCCGTACAACCTAAAGTTCCCCATTTTAGCACTGGGAATGTGATTTACAGCACTGAATTGCCCATTGGAAAAATAAATCTTAGCAGTTTGGGAGAGCCCATCTCTTGCACGATGCTTTTCCCATGGTTTCCAAAATTGGATCGGTTCTTCGGATTGCTTTAAGCGGCTCCCTCTTCCCAAGCTCTTCTGCATGCACACGCCCTCCTGTGTGTCCTTCCTGCAAGCTTAGGTAATGCACGGGGTTTTTCAAGGTTCCTTCAGCTCCTCTGTGCAACGCGGGTGTCAGCGTACACTGAGGGTGGGAGGCGGGACTGGAGCAGGTAGAAGAGAGGCGTCAGGTTGGGGACGCCAGCTGGTGAGAGGAGAGGAGCGGGCCAGGTGGCCGCGTGCTCAGCAGGGACGGCGAGCTGGGCGGCTGCAGGGCAGGCTGAGCACACTGGCATCTGCCAGCGCTGCACGGGGTGGATCTGGGGAGGGCAGAACGGAGAAGAGGTGGCGTGGGGGTAGAAACGCCCTCTCCGAAACTGACTTTGGCCCTGCTGCAGAGGAAGGACTCCTTCGGCCACACGAGCGAGAGGCCACTCGACACGTGGTCCCTGCGCAAACCTGTTCATGTGGTGTGGTTTTGGTGACTTCCCTGCAGTGCCCGTATCCAGAGCTAAAGCGAGACACGCAGAGGTCTTGGTGGAACCAGCATTTCTGTGAGGGATAAACGTCCAGGAGGAGCCCACACTCAAGAGGGGTTGAAGACACTACTGGGATTATGTCTCCAATTTAATTTTAAGCTTTCTTTATTCCAGTTTGCTTTACATTTGCTTTCTCCTATTCTCTCCCTCCCTGAAATAAAATGGGACAGTAGTGTGTTTCTAAAATTGGGAATCAGGGAGTATTATGAAATAATCTTTTCAATTGCTATCATTTAGAATGAAGTTAAATACCTGGAGGATTCCTTTGCTAATTACCATCAAAAATTGTCTTAATACCCCAATTTCCTGATTATCATTACTTTATCATATCAATCCAATGAATTACTATAAACGTTTTCATTTAAGGGGGGGAGGGAAAAATGGATTAGGCAAGGAAGAAAGAAAGGAAGGGAAGGATAGAGTCAAGATATAAGAAATTAGTCATCTCATGCCTGCGGTAACACACAGCATTCTTCACTTTAATCCAACCCTGACTTATGTATGCTCCTCTACTAACACTAACTTTAACTAGTGTGACATAGAGACACTCGAGTTCAGCAACTTCCTGTGGCTTAAAATCTTGGGGGTTGCTCTTATTCTTCTCTAATATAAAAACCCTAATTCATCTTTGCTGTTTTTACTCAACCAGTGGAAAAACGAGCATCCATTTGGAAAGCTTAGGAAAGATATTAAGAGATGTGCCCAGGCCAAGATTTTTTAATTGAAAAACTGGTGACGTTCTTTCCTACATTAATAAATTTACACCCAGCTCATACTGATGGATATGAAATTAACAGGAAATTAATAAGTTGATCAGTTTATCCCAGTAGAATTAAAAAACCTTGCTACTCCATTCATTTAGTTTCAAGTCCTAGTTTGAAGGCAAAGAGCATTTTCTTCCTTTTTAAAATATATTTGAGTATAGTGACTTTCAAGGCCCCATGTTTATTGGCATAATTTAATGGAAAAATTTATGCCCCAAAGCATTCATTTTTCTTTCCAAGCTTTGTGGGCAGCATCTAGTTTACATGGCAGAACAGAATCTTCCCAACGTTTTGATTCCTTTAATAAAATGTTCAGTGGAGAATGCAGCCAAGGTTTGAGGCAACCAAGGATGTGACCTCATGTCCATTCTTGTCCTTGTGGTTGTTGACAGGCAGTTATTCTTACATGTACTCACCTAATAAGTTTTGACATACTCATGTTCTTTGGATCAATCTCCTTCAAAATCAGCTGAAGAACAAACAAAACAGCGAAGTTTCTTATACCCAACAGTATTACTGGCTCTGGGGTATCTCAAGACTAAAGTCTGAGTCAAAGAAGTTGGTTTAAATGGTGTTAGCTTGACACCAAAATACACCACCGAATGTGTGTTTCTGAACAGACTTCGAAGGGCGTTAATGTGTTAAATGCAGAATTCTATAGTCTAATGGTGGGAAAGGTGATAAGACTGTACACCCTTGGTAACCTGTAGGGGCTGCTCTAGGCCACAGTGTGTTTTCTGGAAGCTACACCCACACGACTTCTACTCGAGCTGTGAGTCCGTGCCCAGCTCCTCAGAGCACTGTGTGAAGAGCTGGCGAGCCCTGTGTCTCCACTAAGGTTCTCTCTTGTTGGCATTAGAAGCTGAACTCTTTGGTCCAGGTGCTTTGGAACTACCCCTTGAGCGGCTGGCAACTCTTAAGAGCCCCAGGGCGTCCGTATTTCTCAGGTGGTCGCTGGCGACTGGCAACAGCTCCCAGACCTGCGGTGGCCTCTTGTGGGCACTAAGCTCGCCTCACGCCAACTCCATCCTCTTCTCCAATTCCAGGCACGCTTCATGGCGTTGGGCCAGCTGCTCCTTATGGTGTGTGAAGGAAGCCGGGCACTGAAGGGCAAATACTGCGTGACTTCACTGATGTGACTTAGGCAAATTGAGGAGACTCACGGAGCTGGAGTGTGGAAGACGGGTTATTAGAGGACAGAGAGGGAGTAGAGGGTGGTGAGCTGCTGCCCTTTGGGCTAACCTATGATGAGGTGGAAGGGGGTGGTTGGGCATGGATGGGGCCATGGTGGTGCACGACGGGAGTGGGGTCGGCGGTGCTGTAAGTTTCAAGGCAGCTTAAAGATGAGAAAACGCAGCCCTGGGAAGGTGCGGTGGCCATTCTGCCGTCTGTTCAGTGGCAGAGTCAGCCTTCAAACCCAGGCTAGTTGTCAGGTCTCTTGTGCCAGACGAACGCCTTTTGGGTGATCCAAGAAGTGTTATGGCTCCAGCTGCGGTGAAGACTCAGCTTCCATTTGAGATGTAGGTCACTGGGGAGGAGAGACTCTGTGGGAGCTTTGCCCGTCAGCATTACCTGGACTCACCTGGGTTGCACTCAAAACCCCTGCATTTCTTCCAGAAGCCATGATGCGGGTCATGGCTCCATCTGGGGTTGGTGCAGGCTGACTGCAGGTAGCTGTAGGTATAATACACAGGCCTGACTGCAGGTAGCTGTAGGTATAATACACAGACCTGACTGCAGGTAGCTGTAGGTATAATACACAGACCTGACTGCAGGTAGCTGCAGGTATAATACACAGACCTGACTGCGGGTAGCTGTAGGTGTTATACACAGACCTGACTGCAGGTAGCTGTAGGTATAATACACAGACCTGACTGCAGGTAGCTGCAGGTATAATACACAGACCTGACTGCAAGTAGCTGTTGGTATAATACACAGACCTGACTGCGGGTAGCTGCAGGTATAATACATGGGCCTGACTGCAGGTAGCTGTAGGTATAATACACAGGCCTGACTACAGGTAGCTGTAGGTATAATACACGGGCCTGACTGCAGGTAGCTGTAGGTATTATAACAGATGACAGGGTAAAGCCATAAATATAAGTCTCCTCCAAGTAGAGCACTATTTCATCTGATTTAGAATTATGGAAGCTGAAATCTAACCTTTCTTAAAAGAAAGAAAATAAAATGGTTTTTCTCCCCCTCAATGATCTCTAATTAATGGCTCTAAATATGGGTATAATTTTGGGAAGTCTATGAATAACTTTTTTTGGCCAGCATCACATCATAATTTCTTTTATTCCCTGTCCTTTCTCCATTAAAGTGAGTGAAAGGGAGAATTGTATGTATCTCATTCTTGCACCAAGAAGCATATACTTTAACATTTTTTTTTTCTTATTCCGAAACAGTAAGTCTTTATTTAGGAGTGACTGCAGAAAGTGGGAAGAGAGCAATCCCATCCCACAGCTTTGACCCTAGAGCAATGAGAAGCTGCTCTCAAACTCCAGTGTTTCAAGAATGCCCTGGGGCCTGCTACAAAGCGTGTTCCCAGACTCGGCCACCGCAGGTTTGCTCCTGGGGGACCCTGGGGCCTGCGGCCCTGGCATCTTGAGCCTGTCTACGACCTGCGTGCCCCTGGGAAGGGTGACGCCGGCTGGTGGCAGTGGCTTAGTTCTCACTCCCCTCATCCTGCTGCGTCTGGTGGCTTGGTATTGTACATTTCTGCATTTGTGTTTCTGATGTGAAATCCTCATGGTTGAATCTTTAAAGACTGACCGAATAAATGCAGAGAGAGTGGCCTCGTACATGACAAAGGAAAAGGCTCTCTGGCAGCCAGGAGGCAACTAGGAATTCTCCTGGAGCGTCCACCCTCGCCTAGGAGGAGAGAGGGAGCCACGCTCCCTCCCGCCTTCCTTCTGGGCTCCCGGTTGCTGAGCTCAGTAGGAGGCTGGCGCCACCTGGACCCAGCTCGCAGGAGTCCTGCCCTGGGCACCTGGCACGACCGGGAAGGCAGGTGGGGAGGATCTGAGTGCTGCAGGCCACGGCCTGGAGGGTAAGTTGTCCTGGAGCGAGCCCCACAGCACGTCGTCAGAGAAACCCAAAGAAACAAGCCAATGTGGAGGCCGAGGTCCACTCCAGGTGGAAGAGGCTGGGCAGTCCTGGGCTCAGAGCAGGGACTCGGGGGCATTGCTACGAGTGAGTTTAGGTGCAGCAGAAACAAGAGCATTTTCTGAGTGGCCTTCTCATTTCACCTTAGTGCAAGACGTGTGTTTGTGCATAGAAAACAGCTGAGCTCACTGTGCCTGGGAGTTTCCTCCTGACAGCCTTCATGTTACTCAAATGTGGCCAGTCTCGAAGCCAAACTCAGCATGTAGATGCAGTGCATTCCCCCCAGCGTGGGACATGACACCCGGGGATGAGCCTCCCTGGTGGTGAGGGATCACTACCAAATTCCAGCTGATGATGCAACTAGAAAATGACCTTGAATTAAAGGTTCAACGCAGACCAACAGAATAACCCTGTCTACATATAATAACAGGACTTTAAAATGCTGTTTGACCTAATGTAAGGGGGAAATGGAAAGGAGAAATGAGTGTATATGGCTATGAGTCTCTAAAAAATAGTCTGGAGGTTGTCAGAAGGATTGCCCTTATGCACACCAGAGCAGAGTCTCAGAGACAGATAAAGTAGATACAACCCCAGGTATTGGTTCTTTTGAGGGCTAAAGAGACCCACAGGTTCTATGGTCATGGCAGATGGGGTTCACTGCCATGTCAGTTGGCCCTTCTTTGGAGCTGGTGTTTCTGCGTGATGGAACTGGACTCACATGGGATCTCTTTTCACAAGACTTTCATGCTACTTTACTGGAATTGTAGTTGGTGCTGGGGTTAAAGATATATCTAGGGGATTTGACTCTCTGGACTGACAATATGATAGCCAGGCCCTGAGCCTCAACAGACTTCAACTCCTACACTCTGATTTATTGGACTTACCCCACTCAGCTAACATGGAGTTGAAGAATGTCAACCACCACACCATGGAGCCTAGAGTGCCTACAACTGAAAGCAGGAGGATTGCATCCAGTATCCATGTGGAATCTAAGCCCCCTCTTGGCATAGATGTGCAATGGACACAACCAATCCAATGTCCACAGAGAAAATGTGGCATTGGAGTGGGAAAAGTGGCCATGGTGGCTGCTGGGTGCGGGGAATGGGAGGAAGAGATGAGATGTGGAGGCGTTTTCGGGACTTGGAGTTGTCCTGGGTGGTTGCTTCACGGACAATTATGGGACATTGTATATCCTCCCATGGCCCACTGGATGGAACGTGGGAGAGTATGGGCTATGATGTGGACCATTGACCATGAGGTGCAGCGATGCCCAGAGATGTACTTACCAAATGCAATGGATGTGTCATGATGATGGGAGAGGGTGTTGCTGTCGGGGGAGTGGGGGGTCGGGGCAGTGGGGTTGAATGGGACTTCATATTTTTTGAATGTAATATTTTTTAAAAAATGAATTAAAAAAAAAAAGAAGAAAAAAAACAGCTGAGCTCGCGATCAGAGGCGGTGCCTGGAGCTGCCACCCCGCCCCGCCCTCAGTTCCCATCTGGGTCCATTTGGAACGTCGGTATCTCTCTCTAGCAGAGTGTTCGGAAAGCAACAGAAAGCCGTGATTGGGTCCTGTGGGGAGGGAAAAAGCCCAAGAAGCCAACAGTTCCTTACTGTGTCCAGTTAAGAGTGAACCACCAGAGCAGCTGTGCCTGGGGAATGCCCGCTTTCCTGGGGAGCTGAGCTCGGTCCTCACTTAGACCCCTTCTGAACGCCAAGGTCAGGCACGCGGGTCCTTCCTCCCAATGCCGGCCAGCCTGGAACCTGCGATGTGCGCAGAGAGCAAACCGCGGGCCTGTCGGAAAGGCCCACTGTGCGTGGCCGCGGGAGTTCCACGCGGGGAGCTGCCCCAGGGCTTCGCCATCCTCTGGGGCTGTGTCCTCGTCCTCGCCCAGCGGCTCGGCCGAAGCAGAGGGCCGCGTCCTCGCAGCAGCTGCCCGCCGCCGCCTCGGAAGCACCCGGAGCTTCTGTGGCCGCTAGGAAGCTGCCAGGGCGTGCCTCCCCGTGACCTTGCTTTCACCTTGATCTCTTGCTTAACGAGTCCTGAGTCTCGGGCAGATGTCACCTTTTCGGTTCGCTTCCTGGCTGGGGGCAGGGGAGTCCAGCCGCCTTTTGGGGTTGCATCATTGTGGTTTTTCTGCTAGCCTTGTTTTCAAACATCCACGCATTGCCTTCCCTGCTCAGTCCATCACTGGGCACGGAAAGGGCACAGCTCTCTCATCAGGAGAGGTTTGAGAAATCCTTTATTCCGATTGATCTAACGTTAGGCCCGTGCACTGCTTGTCAGTCTTTCTCCCGATGCCCAGTGCCAAGCATGCGCCAGTTGTGCGTGTCTGAGTGTGAAGCGTTCTGCTGGCTGGTTTAAAGGGCTTCGAGTGAATCGCTGGTTGCCATGGTGACGCATACTTTAGACAGGTGACGTACAGGTGAGACTCCCCTGCAGGTGCTGCAGTATCAACAGAAGTGTCATGTTCGGCTCCTGGGTTGGGTTCACAGAGATGAGTGTGCCCTAAAGTACTTAATATTTTGTTATCTTCTTTTATTCATGTCCTGCAGGTGTTAGGAACCCTCTGGCGTGTTATCAACAAGCTTCTTCCACTCATCCCTTCCCCCCACTTCTGAGGGACATGAGGCATCATGACATGAGGGATTAAAACAAGTCCAGCTATTATTTTAAAATCCGAAGTGTTCTGAAATAAAAATCCAGTGAATTTCCGAGCAATTATATCTACATTTTCCAATACTGGGCTACGTGAAGTGGAAAGACGGGGCACTTTGGGGGTAAAAGCAGCTTTGTGCAATCAAATGATTTGCTCCTGTGCCTGGTGCCGAGATTTGGTTATAGGGTTTCCCTGTGACAAGGACAAAATCAGATGTTAAGTAGCATTTATGGTGCCCCTTCAAATGGAAAATATTTTCCCGTCCCATATTCTCAACCGTCTAAATACACCAAGTGTCTCTTCGGCGTCTAATTATATTCTTGCCCCGAGGGTAAACGTCGGCCCCCACGGCTTATCGCTTCTTTCAAGAAACACCGTGTCTCGCCCGAGTTCGAGGCCCCGCAGTGGCAAAGGTCTCAGCGGGCAGGACAGCAAGTCCAGGTCTCCAAGAAGGCCCCGGCCTCAGGCCTCCACGCTGGAGACGCCCTCGGCGGTGGACGGCGTGCCTGGCTGCGGAGGTGCGGGCCAAGGGTCGGGGGTGACTGTCCACGGGCAGCGGTGGCTCAGGCCCTGCCCCGGCCTGGGCACCGGCTGGCCTGCCACGTCCTTCGGCGCGGTGGGGAGTAGAGCTGCCGCGCCTTTGGCATGATCTCCGCCTGCGGGAAGGCTCGGAGCCGAGGTCAGATCTACAGCCTGGCTGGTTTCGGGGTTCAGCTCCGTCAGAGTTGATGAGCCGCATCCTGAGCACTGAAAGGCCGGGCAAGGCGTGGCAGGACGGTGGAGCAAGGCGCCCAGGCCTAACGTGGCATGGGCTGCCCGTGCGCAGCGCAGGGCGCAGGGCCACCTGGCCTGGCCGGGCGCAGGAGCAGCGTCTCCCCGCTGCTGTGAGCCCAGGGCCCGGCGGCCTTCAGGGGCCTCCTTTATTTTTTTATTTAAAAAAAATTTTTTTTTTAAAGATTTATTTATTTATTTATTTCTCTCCCCTTCCCAGCACCCCCCCGCCCCAGCTATCTGTTCTCTGTGTCTATTTGCTGCGTCTTCTTTGTCCGCTTCTGTTGTTGTCAGCGGCATGGGAATCTGTGTTTCTTCTTGTTGCGTCATCTTGCTGTGTCAGCTCTCCATGTGTGCAGCGCCATTCCTGGGCAGGCTGCACTTTCTTTCGCGCTGGGCGGCTCTTCTTACGGGGCGCACTCCTTGCGCGTGAGCTCCCCTATGCGGGGGACACCCCTGCGTGGCACGGGACTCCCTGCGTGCATCAGCACTGCGCATGGGCCAGCTCCACACGGGTCAGGAGGCCCGGGGTTTGAACCACGGACCTCCCATGTGGTAGACGGACGCCCTAACCACTGGGCCAAGTCCGCTGCCTGAGGTGCCTCCTTTAGAGCCACCGTTTCTGGAATCCCATGGCCCCCGGCCACGAAGCGATGGAGGAGGACGTCAGAGCCTGCTGATGAGTGATGCTTAGAGCTTTTCATCCTCAAAAAATGTTTCAAGATTACCTAAATTAAAAGGACATTTTGCTGGAAATTTCTCAGATTGAGTTTCACTTTAGAAACATGATTTGGTCCTAGGAATGATAGGGGAGAGATCTGCTCTCAGTTGATGTAATCTGCAGGTGATTCCAACCCCTGCCACTCAGATATGTTGTTCTTTATATTTGGGGAGAAAAGGTAAGGGGAACGAGGCTTTTCTTATGATTAATAATTCAAATGTTTCAAATTAGTTTGAAGTAATCTTAGTGGTTTCATCTTGCTTCATTTGTTGATGATACATTCCAAAGTATCTGACCACCTTTCTCAGAAGGAAATAATTTAACTTCCTTTTCTCAAACTCCCTCTCCCTCTCTGACAGATTGGCTTAGGTACCCCAGAAAAAACATGTGCTCACTCTTTTTTTTTAAAGATTTATTTTTATTTATTTATTCCCCCTTCCCCCATTGTTTTTTTGTGCTGCTGTCTGCACTCTGTGTCCTTCCACTGTGTGCTCTCTGTGTCTGCTCACTTTCTCTTTCGGAGGCACTGGGAACCGAACCTGGGACCTCACATGTGGAAGAGAGGTGCTCAGTCACTTGAGAAAGCCACCTCAGCTCCCTGCTTGTTGTGTCTCTCACTGTCTTCCTCTTTGTGTCTCCTTGTTATGTCATGTTGCCATGTCAGCTCACCACACCAGCTCGTTGTGCCAGCTCGCTGTCCTGCTCATCCTCTCCAGGAGGCACCAGGAACTGAACCCTGGGACCTCCTATGTGGTAGGCGGGAACTCAATCACTTGAGCCCCATTCACTTCCCTGTGCTTACACTTTCGTCCCCCCTCCCTCCCCTTCCCCTGCCCTGCTGTTTTTGTTGTCTGTGTCCCTTCGCTGTGTGATCTTCTGTATCTGTTTCTTTCTTTTTGCCTTCTCTTGTTGTATTTCTTCTCTAGGATTCACTGGGATTTGATCCTGGGGACCTCTGATGTGGAGAGAGGTTCTCTGTCAATTGTGCCACCTCAGTTCCTGGTCTCTGCTGCGCTTCACCTTGACTCTCCCCTCCGTCTCTCTCTTGTTGTGTCATCATCTTGCTGCGTGACTCACTTGAGCAGGCACTGGCTCGCCCTGCGGGCACTCACACGGGCACTCAGCTCACCATGTGGGCACTGGCTCACTGCGCACACGCTTTCTCTTCTTTTTCACCAGGAGGCCCCAGGGATCGAACCTGGGTCCTCCCTTATGGTAGGTAGAGGCGTTCTCACTTGAGCCACACCCGCGTCCCTGTGCCTACTCTTCATGCCATTCCTGTGGGCGTGGACCCTCCTTGAACAGAGCCCTCTGATGACGTCGTTAGGTGAGGGGCCAGCGGAGTGAGGGCAGGCTTGATCCTGGAACTGGAGCCTTCCCAGGAGAACGGCAGGGGGCGGGGCCAGAAGCCCGGGAACCTGGCGAGGACGTTGTCGTGTGATGGGGAAGCCAAGGGGCCCCAGCCATGCCAACCGGTCAGAACGTTGCTGACCCCAGGAGAAAACAACGTGCGGCCTCCAGAACCGGGAGACAGCCGGCTTCCAGTGTTTAAGCCAATGCGTCGCGTGACGCTTGTCACAGCAGCTGGGGCACAAGACGCCGCCTTAAAATAACCTCCAGGAGGTATAATGGGCAGAGTGGATGGAGATCCAGCCTATCCTTTGGAAACATCCATTTCAGTCTCATGTCTAATATTTACTCTTGGCAAATCTCTAAATCTAATGTTTTCAGTTTCCCCATTGGTAAGATAGAGCTAATAATACAATCTTACGTGACTTGCAGAACTCAGATGGGAGACTTTATGTGAAAAGGTTTTTAAAACTATGAGGTATTACCTCAGTGTATGGCATTGTAATTACTAGGCTCTGGCCTAATACAGGTGCATGATACAAATAGAAAAATAGTCAAGAATACCCACTGGTGTCTGCTGTTGCCCAGATTTTCAGTTTTCTCATGTCATTTCTCAGAGGCAGCCACCGCTCCTGGTGAGTTCTAGAGACATTTCTGAGGACTCTCTGACAGCCAGGATTTTGTTAAGTCTGTTTAACAGTCACTAGGTCTACTTCCTAGGAAAATACGTTTTTACTTTTTGTAGGATATAATTCCTAGTGTGTGATAATGCTCAAGATTTAAAGGGATACAGCTTCATAATTTCTCTTGTTCAAAATAGGAAAGAGTAAAAATCCACATTCTCTTAGTTGGCTGAACCTGTGTGCTGTACTTGTGCACCAAATAAATGACATCTCCGTACGTGCCCCACGTGTCATCTTTCTGGGTTATACACTAGGTATTGCAGGCATGCAAATTCTTCCCATGTAGGAACAGTTCCTAACGAGTGGAAGTTTAAACGGTCTCCACTGGTTGCATAGAGTGTTGAAGTTCATGGGGTACCATCTCAAGGAATGGAAAATAGCAACAGACACAGTTTCACCCTGCGTGTTATTACTCTTTATAAAAGATGCTGTTCTTCCTTTTGTCTCCAGATCACTGGATGACAGCTCTGGCAGAAACAAATAGCAGGTGGGATGACATGTGTTTGTGGATTTCAGGTGTTAGTTTGACTCTAACACATGCCATGTCTTTTTTTCCAGACTTGCCTTCCTCTCGCAGGCTCACCACCTCCTGCGAACGTAACAATTAGATTCAGGACCTGCACTTCCGCCAGGATGCAGTCCCGGCTCCCTGCGCTCATCCCATCTCAGCTGCGGTTCCACGTTGCTCCTTCCAGGACAGGGGCTCATTCGTCTTGGCCATGCCAGCCCGGGAAGCGTCAGCCTCTCCTCCCGCTCTTTCCAAGGAGCTGGTCTCTTAGGTGTCTTTGCTTTTTATTACCACAGAGCCCAGGAGGGATGTGTCACATGTCTCCCAGATCTTTTACCCTTTAATTTGTCCATGTTGCCTTAGAGATCAATCCCAACCAGATATGATCCTCAAGAGCTAAGCCTATTCAGAACATGCAGGGGCCAGGATCAGGGGCCTGAAGAGTGGACATCTGAAAGAGCAATAAAACTGACTAGTTTTCACCTGACCGTAGGTAAAAGTAAATCATATTTATCATTACTAACTATAATTTACCTTAAACAACAAAGAAGACATTGCTTTAAAATGTTTATGTCTCAAGGGCTACTGGTTATATTTACTGGGGATTTTGGCAATTGAAAACTAGGTCAATTTAGGAAAAACTTGAGTTTATTGATTAGGAGTCAAAAGGACAGCCAGGTCCACTGTTTCAGCATGAATAATGAGGAATTAAAAATGCTGTAGACTCAGGGGTGGCGGACATGGCCCAGTGGTTAGGGCGTCCGTCTACCACATGGGAGGTCTGTGGTTCAAACCCCGGGCCTCCTTGACCCGTGTGGAGCTGGCCCATGTGCAGTGCTGATACGCGCAAGGAGTGCCGTGCCACGCAGGGCTGTCCCCCGCTTAGGGGAGCCCCACGCGCAAGGGGTGCGCCCCGTAAGGAGAGCCGCCCAGCAGGAAAGAAAGTGCAGCCTGCCCAGGAATGGTGCCGCCCACACGGAGAGCTGACACAGCAAGATGACGCAACAAAAAGAGACACAGATTCCCGTGCCGCTGACAACAACAGAAGTGACAAAGAAGACGCAGCAAATGGACACAGAGAACAGACAACTGGGGTGGGGGGGGAAGGGGAGAGAAATAAATAAATCTTAAAACAAAAAATGCTGTAGACTCTTAAGTGTATGTAGAAAGCTTGAGCAAGTCTTGGTTCAAGACCATGCTTTGCTAAAGCATTACGTCTTCTTTCCTGTGGACCAACATTCTGAAATAAGCTCCTGGAGGAGCAGTCCAGGTGGATGAACTTAACATATTACAGGAACAACTAGGGCTGAGAACTGAAGGTCTTGAGTGAAGTGATGAATAATTTTTGCTTAGGAAAACTAATAAAGATAGCGTATTGACTAGACAACAAAAACATTTTAGACATTTTAAATTGATGGGTACAGTGTAATGGAATTCCTGTGAAATTCTGTGGATCTCCTCCTGCAGTTTCTTGCCTAGAATTAATTTTGCTGTGATATATACTAAGCCAGCATTTTCTCCTCTAGTGGGATGTCAAATGTTCATTGCTGTGGTGATTTCATAACTCTGAGAAGACAGCTCCTGTCTAGTTGTCGGGTACCATTTTGGTGTTGGAGACGTGGATGGACTTGGATGATTGGGAAGAATAACAGTGGTCAGGCTGAGGCACTATTTTTCAGTCACCTTCTCTGATGGGTTGTATCACTCCCTTAGGTACACTCATGATGCCCTCAGACCCCTGCAGGAAGGCACTAGAATGTGGAATCCCTCCCTTCTCCCTTCAAAGCTGTCTTGCAAATACCTTTACTCTGGATCATCCATTCAATGTTACCTCCCTGTTTTTCTTCCCAGCTCCCATCTGATTTCCTATTTTAAAATGACTTCCATCAGAGTGACTGAAATTGTGTACATGCTGGAAGCGATATTGCTGCAGACACGTAAATTGTTCAAGTGTACGCAGGCTTTCTGGGGACTTGTGGAAGAAAAATGATAAGAATGATAAGAAAAACTCTACATTTATTTCGTGCCTTTCCTGAGCACAATTGTCCCCTTTACTTCTTTAAACAATCCAGTAAGGTGGTGGCATTTGTCTCTTGGTTTTAAAAGGGGGTAAGGTAACTTGTTCAGGGTCACAAAGATAAAAGCAGTGCAGCTAGAGCTAAGATCCTATCCTTTGGGTATTATGCTCTGTTGTACTTACTAAGCTGTAAGCTGAGGAATATCAAATGGTGGGGGATATACATACGGGATGGATTTTTAATCTGTAAATAACCGGCACCAACTGTGCTAGGCTGAGTGTCCTAGCACTTAGTCCTGTTTTGGTGAGATTCTAGTCATTTACATTTAGAATCATCCTATCTTATTAATTAAAACTCAGATCTGGTTAAGTTTCTTCCTGAGGTATAGTAAACTTATAGAAAAGCAGGTAAAATGACAGCTCGATGGATTTTTACATATGTACACAGCATATAACGACCCCCTAGATCCAGATAGAGAACAGTGCAGGTACCATGTACCCCTCCCCACTCAATAGCCCTCCCTCCAAGATAATTGCCCTTCTCACTCAGTAATCAGCACTCAGTTCTGCCAGCTCCCGAATATCGTGCAAATGGAATCACAGAGTATGTATCCCATGGCGCCTGGCTTCTTTCACGCAATATAAAGTCTCGAATCATCTGTGTTTCTGTGTGAAACAGGAATTCTTTTACAGTCTACTGTTAGAAGGCACTGTCATTTGTTTATTCACTCTCTTGTGGATGGACATTTGTATTCAGCTGGTTTTGGCTATTATGAATAAAGCCGCTATAAACATTTTTGAAGATGTCTTCTCACGGACACATGCCTTCATTTATTCCACAGGAGTGGAATTGATGGTCACAGTGTAGGTAAACGTTTGTGTATACTGCCAGTAGTTTTCTGAAGTAGTCAAACCAAGTGTATTCCCACTAGTAACATATTAGAGTTTCCATTGTACCATAATCTTTTCCACACTTGGCATTATCGTTTCATTTTAGGCATTCTGGAGGCTGTATGGTGGTATCATATTGCAGTTTTAATTGGCATTTCTCTTATGAGTAATAAAACTGACTTCTTTTTGTATACTTATTGACAATTTTAATATTCTCTTTGCTCAAGCATCTGCTAAAATTTTACCCATTTAAAGGAAATTAGCTGTTGTCTTATTGATTTGTAGATGTTCTTTACATATTCTAGATGTAAATTGTTTTCATTTATACATATTTTGAGTATCTTTTTCCAGGTCAGCAGCCAGTCTTTCTTTCTTTTAATGTTGTCTTGTGTGATTAGATGCTCCTGATTTTAATGCAATACATTTTATCATCTTTTTAAATGTCTAGTGACTTTTGTTCCTATTTAAGATATTTTTGCTTACTCTAAGGTAATGGATATTTTTCTCCCTAGATTTTCTTATAGAACAGAATTTTCCAACCTTTCCTGGTTCATGGAGTCTTTAATATGCTAGGAAGATTTTCACAGAGCCGTTAGACCAAAAGAAAATTCAATGTTTCCTTTTTTCTTAAGTAGTTAGTACCAAACAACACAGTAAGAATTAATATACTGAAAGCATAGTAGATATTAAAAAAAACACAAGTAAATTGAAAGAAAATTGATTAAACTTCTATTTTATTTTTGGCCACAATTTTTTATTTATGGGATGTGTGCTTCTAAAGAGCACTGTACATTTCTTAAACCTTGGCTTGGAAACCAACATATTCATACCCTGTTACATGATAATTTTTGCACAGTATTTGCTTTTTATGACAGCCATAATTGAAAACGCAGGTTTGCAAAGACATGATGCCATAGAATGAAATATAGTGCAATGGAGAGTTGAAACTGTGAGCTACTTTGAGCTGATAGTTTGTACAGCATCTGACAGAATTTAGTATCCTTCTTTCCCTTATAAATGTAAAATGTCCCATAGCACCCTTTGAGTTTGCTGTAGACTCCAAAGTTCTTGGCTCACAGTTTGCTTCTAGAAGATTTATTGCTTAACATTTTGCATTTAGATTTATAATCCATCTCATATTAATTTTTACATGTTGTACTTGCACTTTATTTAGTATGTAAATATTATGTGACTACTTTTAAAGAAGTTTTAGACTTCAGAAAAGTTACACAGAAAGTGTAGGGGATTCCCATATAACCCAGCTCCTCCCCCTCCCCCATTTTCCCCTATTAATAACACCTAACATTCATGTGGTACATTTGTTACCTTGTGTTGAAGCAATATTGAAGCATTGCTCATCGCCAAGGTCTATAGTTTACATCATTGTTTACACTTTGTACTGTACAGTTTATAGGATTTGAAAAAATGTATAAATGGCCTGTATCAACCATATATACAGAACAATTCCAATGCCCTAAAAATGCCGTATGCTCTACCTATTCTTCCCTCTCCCTGCCCTCAGAACCTCTGGTGACCACATCTTTACATCAATATTGCAAGATCTTCCATGACTGAAATAATAAGTCTACTTTGGTCCATGGTTGCATTCCCCCTCTCCCCCTTGTATTTTATTGTTCCTCAGTTTTAAGACACTGGGGATAATGCCCACTCTGCTTCCAACTGAGAAGGGCTTAGCTCTTATGGGGCAGATGGGAGGAACTGTTTTGCTTGCAGTTGTAGATACTCTTTGCTTCTGGGATGGGGTTGTCCATCATCATCCTTTTGTTAGTGGTCCTGGGTGAGTACAATGACCTGGAGAGCAGGTGCTGGCTGCAGCTCTGCTGAGACTCAGGGGTCAACTGGCGTAAGAAAAAATTGAAGATTTAAGTTTCTGGGACATAAATTTAATGGGTATAAACTAATTACCAGTTCAAATAAAGGAGGTAGAAGAATCATGAATGAGGAAATTATAAATCCATCTAAGCCGGCTACATTGGGGAAATAGATGGTCACTTATTCCAGGATAAGGCCCACGGATGTGGTGTGATTTCAGGAGGCTCTGAGCCCTGCCTGCTGTGTCCAGGTGTTTCTACAGCCTTGGAGGCACCTGGTTTCGGCCGGCACTGAGAGGTGCGTAAGCGTGACCTCCGGAATGATGTTCTGACTCACTTTGAAATCTCTTAGCCATAAAAACTCGTTTGTATTTAATTGCTTTGGGTCAAGGTCTTTTTCCAAAGGCAATGCTACTTGGTCCTTGATAATAATCTCTCATTACTATTATCCCCGGGAGTCATGTCCCACGCCACTGGGAAGGTAGTGAGTTTATTTGCTGAATTTGGCTTGGAGAGAGGCCACATTTGAGCAACAAGGGGGCTTTCAGGAGGTAACTTTAGACATAAATATTACTAGGTTAAGTATCAATTTTATAAGAATAAGGCTCATATGTACAAACATCAGTATCGAGGGCCTGGCATATTGGTTTGTCCTCCTTTGCAAGGCACTGCCCGTGTGCTCTAGACTTCCGGCCACTCTATTCGGGCATGTAACAGGACTCCCCAGGGTGGGAGTTTAATACTTTTTGGTTATTGAGTGGGTCTCCACCCATCCAGGAAACAGTCCGTGACCACATGAACACATTCATTTTCCATAGTGCCCCAGGTGCACCCCTAACCATATATTCTCTCCCAGGGACCCCCTCCTGCCAAAGATCCCAAAAGAACACTCCCACCATTGCATTCTCAACCACAGTGCTCAGCCTCCCCAGAGTCCACCAAATGATGAGTGTATACGTTTGTTTTTTTGGCCATATGAATATTTAATTGTTCCAACACAATTCTTTGTAGTAAATTAGGTGACCCATATCTGTGGATCTATTTCTCTAAACTCTCTCTTCTGTTCCATTTGTCTATTGCCTCTCCTTGCATCAATGCCACACAATCTTTAATCACTATAACTTTATAGAAAGTCTTAAAATATGATAGTGTAAACTTCTCATCTTTGTCCTTTAAAAATTTCCCATTTTAGGTCCTTGGCATTTGCACATATATTTTAAGATTTGCTTGTGATTTTCTGCCAAAGCAATATCCTGGGATTATGATTGGAATTGCATTAAATATTAATATATATTTATTTTGGTAGAGTTGGAATCTTAACAATACTTATTCTTTTCATTCATCAGCACAATAATATTTCCTCATTAGTACTGAATTTTAAACAATATGGTTGTAAATGATATTGTTTTATTAAATTAATTTTTCTAATAATTTGGTGGTAGTATATACAAATAAAATTGCTGTTGTATGTGGATCTTGTATTCACCTTCCCTAATAAGTTATTTTATTGCTTGTAAATTATTTTTTATTTTCTATATCATGTCACTTGTAAACAATGATGGTTTGAATTTTTCCACTCCATTATTCATGCCTTTTTTATTGTTATTGCATTGACTAGAACCTTACATAAAATGTTGAATAGAAGTGGTGTATTATGCATTCATATCTCTTTCCTAATCTCAGGAACAGAGTATTCAATATTTAACTTTTATATATGATGTTATAGTTTTTTGTGGATACTCTTTATCAAATTAAACAGGTATTCATCTATCCCTAGTTTGCTCAGAGTTTTCATCATGAAAATGTCTTGAATTTTTGAAATGCTTTCTTTGCATCTATTGAGATAACTGTATAACTTTTCACCTTTATTTGTTTTGTGATTAATTGCATTTAAAATTTTTTGAGTGTTAAACATCTTATATTTATGGAATAAACCTTACTTGATTATGAAATACATATATGTATATATGTTTGTATGCTCTCTTTTAATCACTGAATTCAATTTGCTATTATTTTGTTAGAATATTTTGGTGTAAGTACAGGATGGATATTGATGTGAAATTTCCTTATTTTATAATGTCCCTGTTATATCTTGTTGTCAGGTCTGTGTAAGCATCACAAAGTTGGTTGAAAAGTATTTCCTCTTTCTCTATTATCTGAAGAGTTATATTATTTTGTTTTGTTTTTTATCTTAAATATTTAGCGAATTTTATCAGTAAAACCATCTGGACCCATCTGGATTTTTTCTATGGGAACATCTTAAATTATGGATTTAACTTCATTAACAAGTAAATACTTTTAAAATACTGTTCAGATATTGTACCTTTTTCTTAGAAAACTGTGTTTTTCAAACAATTTGGCCATTTTCACTAAGTTTTCAAATTTATTTGCATGGCTATTTTCCCCAAATGCACTATTATTTTAGTGTCTATAGGCTTTGTAATGATGTCTCTTTGTTCATTCCTGACACTGGTCTTTTGTATTTTTCTCCCCCTTTTTTTTATCAGTCTTGCTAGAAATGTAGCAACTTTAATAATATGTTCAAACAGCTAGACTGGTTGATTTGCACCTGTTCTATGTCTACTC
Organism: Dasypus novemcinctus; assembly: GCF_030445035.2. NCBI lineage: Eukaryota > Metazoa > Chordata > Mammalia > Cingulata > Dasypodidae > Dasypus > Dasypus novemcinctus. The sequence continues at coordinate 4,339,429 of NC_080701.1, read as the reverse complement.
TCTAGATTATTGATTTTACTTTTTATTTTTATTTCATTCCTTCACATTATGGATTGAATTGTGTCCCCATAAAAGATACATTGAAATCTTAATTATCAGTATCTCAGAATGTGACCTTACTAGGAAATACGGTCAATTCAGATGGAATTTTGCAAGTTAAAATTAGGTCAAACTAGAGCAGAATGGGCCTTTAATCCAATATCACTGGTGTCCTCATAAGAAGAGGACGTTTATACACAGACAGACAGATGGAGAATGACTGTGATGACTCCAGCAGAGAGTGGCAAGACTTGCTGGCAAGGCACCACCAGGAGCCAGGAGAGGGGCATGGAGCAGAGTTTTCCTTATTTCTCAGGAAGCATGGCCCAGCCCACAGCTTGATTTCAGACTTCTGCTATCCAGTACCGTGAGATGACCTATTTCTGTTGCTTTAAGCCATTCAGTTACTGGTACTTTGTTAAGGCAGACCTAGGAAATGAAGACATGTTTTCTTTCTTCTTGGAAACTTATATCACTGATATAAACTATAAACTTCCCTTAAGGACTTTGTTATCTGAACCCCAATAGTTTTGATATGTTGTGTTTTCATTATTTTTTCAGGTCAAAATACTCTTTAATTTCAATTTTAAGTTGTTTGACCTACAGGTTATGTAGAATTGTTCTGCTTAATTTCTAAACATTGGGGATTTTCTAGTTTTCTCTGTATTATTTATTTTGAATTTATTTTCACTGGGGTCAATGAATATATTCTGTATGAATTCATTCTTTGAAATTTGTTAAGACTTCCATTATAGCCATGTCTGGACATTTTAAACCTCCATTCTTAAAGTCAATTCAAACCCCTTCTCCTCTCTTCTCTTCAGTGTAGTTAGACTGTATGCTACCACTGTGGCGTAGAGCATGTGTTTGGAGGGAAGGTAGGGGGTATCATCTGCTTTCTCATAAGTCCCTTTTCTAGGCGATAGTTCCTTACGTGTGTTTGGGCAGTGGGGGAACAAAGGGAGAAGGAAAATGGAAAAGTATCTTCCTTATTAAACTGGAAGGATGAAGGTCATTGCTTTTCCTCATTCCCAGTGGATGTTAGTTGGCTTTGGTGTGTAAATACCATTCCTCGCCCTGTGGCATGTGCGTGGACTCTTCAGAACCCAGGGTAGGAGGACCATTCCACTGCACAGCTCGCCCCTCCCACGCTCCTCTTAACCTCTGAAAAATTTGCCTTTACTTTTTTTCCCCATCCCTGCCATCATCTTCTTGCTGCTAAGATTCTTTACCTCAAGGGATGCCCTGAGTGGGAAACTGGCAAAAAGCCTCAAACCCAGCTACTATTTATGGTCCCGCCATACTCACAGAGCACTGTTTTAGTTTCCTATTGCTGAAGCAAATACCATGAAATGGGTTCACCTACACAAAGGGACGTTATTGGCTCATGGTTTGGGGGCTAGGAGAAGTCCAGATCAAGGAGTCATCAAGGTGACGCTTTCTTCCATGTGACTGGCTGCTGGTGATGCTTGGTCCCGGGGTCATTGACTTCCAGCTTCTGGTGGTTCTCTCCCTGCTTTCTCTCTGTTTCTCTAACTCTCTCTGAATTTCATTCAACTTCCAAAGGACTCCAGTAGTAGCATTAGGGCCCATCCTGGTTGAGCTGGGTCACAGCTTAACTGAAATCTCCTCATATAAAGGTTCTTCTTACAATGGGTTCACACCCACATGAATGGATTAAGTTTAAGAACCGTTTTTCTGGGGTACATATCCCCAACCCCCTGTAAGCACAATGCTTGCTTGTCACCCCCATTTACTCTCCCACGTTCTCTTTTCCCATGCCTGGTACTACAGGAGATGACTGATAAGAACACTGGCTAAGCAACATGTCGCCAAAGATTAAATGCCAATGTCTTGTCTTTCAGGCAACATCAGCTACAACAATTCATTCCTCTCCCTGTGATGGAGGAGTGTGAATAGTCTCTCTACAGTCCCTTTATCCTAACAGTCCCTCCAGCTCACACATTTATCTCCTGTTTATTGGTAACGTAGTGGTGGTTGGTGCTGACACTGTGCAGAGCTTGCACCTCTCAGTAAGCTGGGCAAGACCGGCCCTAATTATTGGCAAACTGTTGGCAGAATCTGAATCTTCAATGTGTGGTCATTAGTGACTTTGATTTTCAGTTCTGGGCCATAGCTGCAATTCAGCCTTCTGCCCCAAGACCTGCTTAATTCCAAGTCCTGTTTTTAGGTCAGTTTTTAGGTCAAAAATCTAAAAGAACAGAAGACCTTTCTTATACTTTCCTCTAAAATCCATTCGTCTCATTTTTAATAGGAAATGATTCTTTTTTATTGGTCAGCTTTGATAAATAGTACAATTAATAATGAGATAAAAACTTTAAGAAATATTGAGAAAAATATAACTGTGTATAGCACAGGTCTAGGTTCTAGGTCTGTATATTAACAAATCTGATTTAGTACAGAAAAATAAATCTAGGAGTTAGGTGTTATTATTTAAGTTTAAACTTGATAAAAACCAAGACTGAGAATATTGGTTTCCAAGAAACCCAGTTTGCTTGCTATTTCAACCATAGCATCTCCTCAAAGTAGGTAATTTTTCATGAGAACAACCAGGAGGAAAATGTTAGGTGTGCATCCATCTGGAAAGCAACTCAAAAACAGATGACCTATCGATGCCACAATTGTTATCTTCTTACACACGTAAAAAAGCACATTAAATCTTGAACATTTGAGATGATTGAACTTCAGCCAGAAGAGATTTGTCATTGACTGCTCTAGAGACTACCTAGCTAACCATTATGAGGTCAGCACAAGAGCAATAATTCACTTTTATGTTCCTGGAATTGCATCTTGTTTCTTTCATCTTGAGAACCAAAGAGAGTTAGCATTTGAGATAAATGGGAAGAAAAAGACAAAACAAACAAAAACCTAAGATTATTTCATTTGGCTTGTTAACTTCCAAAATTTAGTAGAAATTTCCAAAAATGTATATTTCTCATGAGTGTATTGTTTTAGAACTTGAAGGTATTTGGGGAATCTCTGAATACAGATGCAAAAACATTTCAAGTCAAAGTTAAAGAAGCAAACTCATAGATACCTTCAAGGTCCAGAAAAACAGAAAATGATATCTGCCTTCGAATGAAGTTGTTTTTCTTTTCTGAGATGACCACATGCCACTTTCATTAGATATTCCAAGTGGCTTGGTACCTTTAAATAGGATTTTATTTGATTATTGCCTTCCAGTTTTAACTTAGTGATTGTGACCCAGTTTGACAAATATTTTATTCTGTTGGAAAATCTCATTGAAGTTTTACTTTTCATAAAAATTCACTTAAGTTATAAAAACCTTAGCAAGCCTGATGTGAATATGATTTGAACTATAATCAGTTGAGTTCTATCTCTTCCTCATTAAGATATTGGAATGTTTTGCATTTATATTCATCTTAAAGTCTGATTCATATGGTTTTGCACTTTAATGCAAATCTGAGCTGTTTTATTTATAGGAGGAAGGCACAGCAGGAAAGCGCTGCCATTATTTTAACACATGGAACAGCTGGCCCATATCATTGAAATTTACAAGGTGAGTCAACAAAACATTTTTAGATTGTAAACCAAATTTGATGAAGGATCTTTCTCCTGGAATTGGAAAGAAATGAAAAAAAAAAAAAACCACTAATGAAGTTTTTAACTTTTGTTCTTTCTTAATTTGATGTCTTGAAGATAACGCCAATCTATGTAGCAATTCATCGCTAGACTTTTAAAATTTTTTAGATTTTCTAAATGGAGCCCCTTACCATACTTTAAATTGAATATCATGTTTCTGTATCTATAAAGTAGATTATTTGGGCCTGGGTGGTCAGCAGCTAGGACATTAGAGCATTTGGATGGGCACTCTCCCAAATGGGGGACCTTGCTTCTCCCTTTAAGTTAGAAAATATTTTAGAGTTTTATATGTGGGAGACCCTTACCACTTTTATGAAAAATGTTTTATGAAAAACACTTTTATGTGTTTTTCCTGAAGGGCTAATTGAGGTGAGTTAGAAATAGTACATGGAGATGGGTCACACTTGACTGACTAACCAAGAGAATTCAACTCAATAACTATTTAAAATATTAATCAGGAGTTAAAACTCAAAACTGTCTTACACAACTTTGATTCCCCAAATGAAAAGTGGCCCTATCATCCTCTGCAGAAGGCAAATTCCCTGAATCTACAGGCTTACTTATGGAATTATTTGTTCTTTTCCTTCTAATCTCATGATTTTCTCACCTCCCCAAATAATTATAACAATTTTCAATAAAATATACTTTTCTTCATATGTAACAGAGGTAAAAGAGCTGATATTTGATTAGGTTTAACTTCTACTTGGACTATGAGAGAAATGACTTCTAGAACTAAAATGAATTTAGATTGAATTTGGAAAAAATAGTACTATTCTCTGGTAATTTAAATTCAGGAAGTCCTCACATAAAAGTCAGCTGTTCATCCTGTGCTCAGAATGAATTAAGAGAGTGAGCAATATAATGCCTTGAAATATTAATTATCCTGGAATATGGAGACAAAATTAGAGAGAGAGAGAGAGAGAGAGAGAGAGAGAGAGAGAGAGAGAAAGAGTGCCCGTCTGAGGTTAGTTTTGTCCTCTTTTTAATTTTGTAATTTCATATAACTGTGGAAAAAATGTAATATTTATGTAGACTAAATGAAGTTTTCAGGTGTGCAAGTAAATGTATTTATTTTCTTTCTCTGGTTTATATTGCTCCCAAAATTTGGTATGTGAGTGAAATGTGGATGCAAGAGATTTTGTCTTCTCTCCTGCTATGGTCAATTTTCTATAAAAAAATGTACATCACTTTCACAACTTAAATGAAAATGAACTGGAATAGGAATACTAGACCACAAGAGTGTTATACATTTCTACTTATAAACTCCCACTTGTGCTATGTGGTGATATTTAATAAGTGAAACCTGCACTCACATCTACCACCAACATATCTCAACTTAGAGAATTACTGTGCTTCTGCAAGATATAATTTAAGGTAATTATTATTTTAAGGTATCTTTCCTGTTACAAAATTAATGATAAATTAAAATTGTAATTTTAAATTATATGTTTAGTTTTTTATCTTCTTTATTATGAATGAAATGATTAAACCTATATCTTTCAAATTACTGTGGTTTCAGAACAAGCCCCAAAGTTATACATCCTAAAATTAAATATTTCATTGTTCAGAAACTCATTTTCAAGGCTCCAAGAACAAATGAATATACAAATCTAAGCATTTTGAATTTATTTTTCTATAAAATTTCAAATAAATGGATTGCTAATTAATTTGCATATAAAATAAACTATGGAATTTCTAGGAACATATCCTTGAACATTTACAAAATTTATGTGTGGTCTTTAAAATTATGATCAATAGTATTTTCTTCTATCACTAAAAATTATTTTTCTGCTTGTATTATTTTTTCCTTATGATGTTAATAGGCATTATTTCTTAGAACATTTTTAAATTTACAAAAAAAAGTGGAGAAGATATTAGATTGTTCCCATTTATCCCTGTCCAGAGTTTCCTATTTTACTAACCTCTTTCATTACTATGTTACTTTTGTTACAATTAATGAACCAATCGTTGATGGCTTCTTATAAAAGTCCACACTTTATTCAGATGTCTTTGGTTCTTACCTAGTGCCCTCCTAGCTCCAGGATCTCATCCAAGGTGCCCCATGCATTTGTTCTCATGTGTTCTCAGGTCCTTTGGATGTGATACTATCTTGGACTGCTCTCAGTTTTGATGACCTTGGCAGTTTTGTAGAGTACTGGCAATGTATATTACATTGTAGAATGTCCCTCTATATAATTTGTACGATGCTTTTCTTGTGATTACATTAGGGTTTGGGGGAGGAAGTTCACAGAGATGTAGAGCCATTTTCATCACATCATATCATGGGTATATAAGACCAACATGCTCTTGATTATGATCTTGACTTTAACTGTTTACTGAAATAATATTTTTCAAGTTTCTTCACTGTAACACTGTAAAGCCGCTCTCCATGCTGTAATCTTTGGAAAGAAGTCACTGGGTAATCCACACTTAAGGAGCCTGTATGTGTGGGGGTCTTCAATATTTTAAGAGTGGGGAGAGGAGAGGATTAAGACTCTTTTATGATAGAATAGAAGGAAGTTAACGACACAGAAAAAACAGGAAAAATCATCCCCAGCAAGAAAATGTACAACAATAAATGCCAAAATATGGAACACAGGTTGAGACTTATAAATATCAAATATTACCAAATGGGCACTTAGGGATAAACACACACACTCACACATACACATGCACAATTTGAACCTGGGGGAAAAAAGCCCCAGAAAACTATTACCCAAATTGGTCAAAGAAAGAAAGAAAGAAAATGAGTTGATTCAATTTAAAAAGAAAGAAATTGAAGAAAACATTATATCAGAAAATAAGACTAAATGAAGAGAATAAGATTAATTCTCCAAAGGAGAAGGAATTCAAAGGAAAATCTAATAACGGCATTGAAGAAGAGCAGAAGCCCCAAGAGAATGGAAATGAGATGGAGGAAGAAGTAGAAAAGGTCAGAGGAATGACATACATGCTGTGTAATTAGTATCCCTGAAGTAGAAAAACTGAAACAATGGAAAAGAACCAGTGTTTAAAACTAAACCCAAGAAAAATTTCCAGAAATAAAAGAAGACCCTAAACTATACAATTAAAGAGTCTCACTTTCAAGGAGAATGGACAAGTAACAATAGTCTTTGATGCATTTCCTGGTTAAATGGTTATACCTGAAGATAAAATTAAAATGCTCGGGGTTTCTACACAAGGATAGAGTAATTTACAAATCAAGGAAACTAGACAGACATTGGATTTCTGGAAAGCAACATGCAAAGGAGGGCAAAGGGGACCAGCATTTTCAGAAAGCCTAAGGAAAGAAAGTATGCATTAATGATATTAGAGACAACCCAATGGTTTTTTATATATCAAGGCATGCTTTTGAATGTGCCAGAGCTCAGGCATTATGATAAACAAAAATCCTTCATGAGGAATCTTCTAGAGAGTGAGCTCCATCCAACAAAACCATGACGTTTGGCAAAAGGACTGATTGCTATATACATTTAATTGTAGAGCTAAGAGTTACAGGAGGGTGGAATCATGGGTAGAAGAATTATACTTAAACATTACACATGATATGTTCTGACAATGTAAAGGAGGGTAACCAATAAATGGGAAAAGGGAAAGAAGAGAGAAAGAATAAGATTATTATTGTTTTGTGGGAAAAGGTGGAAATCAATGGATACTAGTTAAATATATCAAATAAAATATTAAGTGATAAAAGAAATTAAAAGTTTATGAAAATACTAATCCAAAGGTAACCATGAAAATAAAAATAAAACTTTCCCAAACACCACAAGAAATTGTAATAGAATCAAAGAGGACACACTGAATATAAAATACATTGTAATTAGCACACAAAATTATATAACAGACAAAATTGAGACCAAATGTAATAGTCATATCAATAAATGTGAATGAACCTAACTTACTTACTAAAAGACAAATATTTTCAAAGGACTTCATAAAGCAAAACCCAATTTTATGATATATGTAAGGGATGCACTTAAAATGCAGTGGTTCAAACGGTTTTAAATTTACAAAGACAGATCAAGGATTCATCGATATAATTGAAGCAAAAAGCTAGTATTTTGATATTGATGCTACATAGAGTAGAATTCATGTCATAGACATTAAATTAGAAAAATAAGGACACTTGATAGTGGTAAAAGCCATATTCTTCAATGAAGATATAATAATCATGAATATTCACATAACAAATAATATAGCAATTAAACAAAAACTACAGGAAACTCAAAGAGAAATAGAAGCATGCTAATAGGAGCTTTTTAACCTACCATTCTCAGTATAACACAGAGGAGTGGACAAAATACAAAGGTTATAAAGTTTCAAATAAAACAGGAAGATTTTATATATATTTATATATAGAGAGAGACATCATAAAAAAAGAGAAAATAGAAAATACCTTCTTCTCAAGCACATGTGGGACACCATAAAAATTGAGCATATACCAGGACATAGAGAAAACATCTGTAGGTTCCATAAAGTAAAAATAGCAAAACAGAAAGATAAAATACTTGGGAATCATTTTCATATAATTGTTTAAAACCTGTATTTTTAAAACTATACATTACTCCGAAAAATGAAAACATAGCTTTGAACAAATGGAAAGACATCTTTTGCTCTTGCATAAAATGTGACACCCTAGGATGTCAGTTCTAAGAGAATGTATAAATTTAATGTGACCCCAATAAAACAATTTGGGTGAATTTTTCATGGAGATAGACAAATTAGTTGTAAGTTTCATATGGAAAATAAGAACACAAGACTAGCTAAGAAACCATTGAAAGGAAGAGTTAGGAGGAGAGACTAGCCTTATCTGGTCTTAAAATATACTATAAATCCTCTGTAATAAAAACAATGTGGCAGTAACTTGTGAAAGGATAGATAGAACAATGGAATAGAATAAAAAGTTCAGAAATAGAATCAACTATACATAGAAACCAAGTACATTATAAAGATGGTATTTCAGTCACCAGGGAAAAGAGTGTCTTTTTACTATATGGATTGGGACAATTGGAATGACATAACCCCTATGGTGGGGACTTCAGCAATTTCCTATGAAGTTACACATGCCTTTGCCTTTTGACCCAGCATCTCTGATACATATTTTCTGCTATATCTGAGAATATACATCTGGCATCGACAAGGCTATTCATTGCAATATTCTTTGTAGTTGCTAAATATTTAGAAACTACTGAAGTGCCCAAGCTTAAGATGTTGCTTGAGTACACTAGGGTTACCTGCTCACAATGGAGTACTATCCTGCTGATATGGGCTGTGTGTGTATTCAAGAATGCTCTGGGCTGTGTGTGTATTCAAGAATGCTCTGGGCTGTGTGTGTATTCAAGCTTACCTAGTGTCTGGCAAGCCCGCAAGCCCTAAGAAACCAAAACTTAAACTTTTCGCACCAAATGCTTCTTAACCCCACCCCTCCCATACTCTCTGTATAAAAGCAACCTAAAAAACTGGCTCAGGGCTCGGTTTTTGGACTCAGGTCTGCCGGGCCCAGCTGACTGTAATAAACTTCCTTTCCACGAAGGTCTTGAGTCCTGGCTTTCAAGACCGTGATCATAGACTCCTCCCCAATGCCGCAACATTTTGTGGGGCTTATCTGGGATCGCTGAAAAAATCAGTGATGGTAACATTTAGTTGCCCCTCTCGGATCTCCTGTGGAGACTGGGATCTTCCTTGGGCAATCCCCCTGCCCAAGGCACCCCTGGACTCTCTTAGTCCAGTATAAGGTACTGGGCTCCACTGAGGCCCTCCCAGGGAACTGGGGGCACTGAAATTCCTGGAGGAGACCCCTTGGGAATGAAGTAGAGGAACTCTGCATATTGGATGGGTAAGTCCCCCAGGGGCATAGGGAAAGCCTGACACTGAAAGTCAGAAGGGGAGCCTGATCACCTCCTAGGAAGACCTGAGTATTCCCAGGAGGGGAGGAAACTGTCTTTCCAGGCCTGAGAAAAAAGGGAAGGAGGGTGGTAGTGTGCATGTGATTGAGAAATGAGAATGTGTGAGATGCAAAGAACTTTTGTGGGGTGAGCACGTAGCCACCTCATATGGTGAAAGGCAGTGGAAGAGCCCTTCATCTGAGATGGGCTTATACCATCATGCCATACTAAGAGGCACTCTAAGTGCCTGTGAGGAGAGTGGCCAGAGACAGACAGAGTGAAAGGCTGAATGTGTGCAGTACAGTGCTGACACAGGGTGGGAACATGGGAAACACACAAAGTAGGACCCCGCTAGGTAGCAAGCTGAAAACTTTCCCCAAACATTCCATGGGGACATATATGGCATAAAGTTCCAACTAGTAAGACTCAGAACCCTTTGTGAGGTAGAATGGCCAACTTTCAGCATGGGCTGGACCCTAGGGGGCATCTTTGAATGCTGGATCATGTGTAAGGTTTACAATGTGGTGACTGGAAAACCAGGGCACTCTGACCAGTGTCCATACATTGACACCTGGCAGGATACTGTGAGTCAAAGTCCACACTGGTTGAAGAAATATATGACTGAAGAAGCCAGCCTGATACAAAGGCCCAGGGGTGCTGTCCAGGGGGCTGGGTCAAACAAACGCCTTGCAAAGGGTCTAGAAAAAATGAGCTCGAAATCTAGTCCCAATCCACCCATTCTGAAGAGGTCAGATGAAGATGACCTCCTGCCACCTTATGCAGTTACTCCTACCACACCAATGCTGAGGAATGAGGATGAGGCACCTTCTCCAAGTAGCATGGTCTCATCACTCTCGCAGCCACATTCTCCAAGTAGCACAGCCTCACCACCCCTGCAGCTGCTGTCTCCAACAATCTTGTACCCTGGCAGCATAGTGTCATCTTCCCAGGTTCAAGTCAGTCAGGAAAGAGCCCTTGAAAGACAACAACTCAGACCATGGGGAGCTCTGGAAACAGGTACAGCAGGGAGGGCCACCCTACAGCTACCTCTCTGTGAAACCCAAGCTCCAATTTATTATGATGTCAGTGGCCATGTCCAAGGAGGAAAATGAACATTCGTGTACCAACCCTTCACTACCACTGACCTCTTTAATTGGAAAAGTCACACCCCATCATACTCAGATAAGCCTCAAGCCATGAGGCTTGCAGTACATCATACATACCCACAGACCCACCTGGGCCAACTGCAAACAACTCCTCATGATCTTACTCAACTTTGAGGAGAGACCACAGGTCACACAAGGAGTCCTAACCTGGCTCAAAGAGCACCCACCTATGGGAACCCTGGACAGTGACCAATATGCCCGCACACAGTTTCCAGATGAGGGTGCCTGATGGGATTCCATGACACAACTGAGCTCAACCAACTAGAAACCTTCCACAGGGTCTTAGTCAAAGGGTTCAGGGCTGGGAGCCAAAAGGCAGTAATCATGGCCAGGAACACCCAAGTCCTACAGACTCTCTCATGAAAGTCCTGCTCAGTTCTACAAGCAGTTACGTGAGGCATTTTGTGTATACACACGCTTCAACCTGGATGCCCCTGAGAGCCAAACAATGGTCAATGTGGCATTTGTCACCCAATCACAGGCTGGCATCTGAAGAAAACTACAAAAGTTGGATGGGTTTGCTGGTATGAGCATCTCCCAGCTCATGGAGGTGGCCACCAAGGTCTACGTCAACCTCAATGTAGAGACCAAGAGGGAGGAAAACCGGAAAATGAAAAAGAAAGCAGATGTCCTTGCAGCTGCAATAGTAGAAAGAAGCAACTCTGTGTTAAGGAGTATGAAATGGGATACCCCTGACCCATGGAGGGGCCGCCCAGCCTAGGATGAAATCAATGTTCATACTGCAAGGAGGAAGGACACTGCAAGCGGGAGTGCCCCAACATACCACTCGACCCCATTGCTTCCAAGAAGGTGGCCAAAACATCGGCCAGAAAAGCAAACGAGGCACTGCAAACTGAACCCTGGGCTTGCAGAAATTCAGAAGGAAAGCCTGCAAATCAACTCATCAGACTTGCAGGAATAGAGGGCTCTGATGAGGACTAGTAGGACAGACTGGGCTCCTACTCTCTCAGCCCCGTGGAGCCCATGGCTGGAGTCCAAATTGGGGGCTGCACCATACGTATGATGGTTGACACTGGAGCCCAACACACTATGATGACCAGGCCAGTTGGGCCATTATCAAAAAGGCCAGGAGACTATCGTAGGGGAAACTGGTAAAAGCACCCTGCAGCCCTCCCTCCAAGCCAGAACCTGTAATGCTGAGGGTAAAAAAGTCACTCATGAGTTCCTGTATCTCCCAGAATGCCCAGTCCCCCTCCTGGCTTGGGTCCTGCTGTCTAAACTACAAGCTCAGGTTACCTTTGATGCCATGGGCCAATCATGCTAACACTCAAACCACCAAAGTCTCCAACAGTTGTGCTAACCCTCCCTCTGCAGGAAGAATGGAGACTGTTCTGCCTCACTGAAGCTGGCCAGTCCATGCCCATATCACTCCCCTTTGAAGATGTGTCCAGCGTATGGGCAGAAGGCAACCCAACAGGGATGGCACACTCCATCTCCCCAATTGTTGAAATAAAGCCCACTGCCAGCTCAGAAAGCATAAAACAAAATTCCATCTCATGTGAAGCATAAGAAAGAATCCAGTTACGTATTCAAAAGTTGCTGAACGAAGGCATACTGAGGCCCTGCCAGTCCCCATGGAATACCCCAATTTTCCCAGTTTGAAAGGCCAATGGGGAATACCGCCCAGTCCAGGACCTGTGAGCAGTCAACTCAGCAGTAGTAACCCTACACCCAGCAGCCCAGACCCTAAACTCCCCTCAGCTTAATACCCTCATCAGCAGCCTACTTTTCATGCCTGGACCACAAGGATGCTTTCTTCTGCATTCAGGTGGCATCCCGAAGTCAACTAATCTTCGCCTTTACATGCAATCCAAACTCTGGCGAAAAGCAGCAACTCACCTGGACATGGCCCCCTCAAGTATCCAAAAATGCACCCACTGTTTTTGGACAAGCCTTGTCCAATGATCCTAAGTCCTTTGAACTGAAAAGCTGCAACTGTTTCCTCCTCTGATATGTAGATGATCTCATCCTTGGAAGTCCCACCTACCAAGACTGCACCAGTGGAACCCATGCCCTTTTAAAGCATATGCAACAAAAGGGTTACCTAGTGTCCAAAAGGAAGGCCCAAATCTGCCTGCATCAAGTCAGATATCTGGGTTACAGGATAGCACAGGGGCTCCATGAATTGGGACCTGAAAGGAAAGCAATCTTCAGCCTCCCTGAGCCCAGCACTCACCAAAAGCTATGAGAATTCCTCAGAGCGGCCAGATTCTGCCACCTTTGGATCCCCACTTTGGGAGTTCTCACATGCCCTTTGTATGAGGCCGCAAGGCGGGAAGATCATGAACCCCTGCTCTGGGAGAGGCCCAAATGGGCCTCCTCATTTATGGTAAAGGAACAGACCCAGGAGTCTACATTTGGGTCAGGTACCAGGGACACTCCCTCACAAGTAAAGCCCACTCTGGGTTCCAATCCTTCACAAGCTTAGCTGAAACTACAGGAGCAACCCTAAATGTCCCCTCATGCTGTGTGTGTGGGGGTACTAACGTGGAAGGCCAATGGCCCTAGTAGAATAGAGAACACAACTACAGCCAACCACATAACGAAACTGGCCTCCTGGTAGTCCCTCGAGATGGTGTGTGGCCTCTACAAACTTCTGTCATAGGAAAATATTGTGCTTCAAGGATATGCCTAAATTCCTCTTTATCTGTTGGAAACCTTACATGTGCAGGAGGAAGTTCTCAAAATCACACCACCAATAGAACGGAGCCCTGGGGGAAGCAAAATGTATCTAACCTCATTCTCATAAACCGTACTTTGCCCAAATTAATTGCGGTATGGAACTCCACTGCAAGGGCCCTTTTACCACCCCAAATGGTCTGTACTGGATTTGTGGGAAGGTTGCATTCCAAAAACATCACCAAAATTGGTGCGGCACTTGTATGCTTGGTACAATAAAACCCTCCTTCTTCCTCATTCTCCTAGCAGAAGGGGAGAAGCTGAGTCAACTGGTATACCAAAACATGAAGAGGGGAAAAAAGCTGTCACTATCTGAGCAGATAATAAATGGCTCCCTGAACATATAATCCAATATTATGGGCCAGCCACATGGGCAGAAGATGGCATGTGGGGCTACCGTACCCCCACTTACATGCTAAACCGTATCATCTACCTACAGGTGGTAGTAAAAATAATAAATAAAACTGTCCAGGCTTCCTCGCCCAGCAACAAACAAAGTTCAAAAACGCTATCTACCAAAACCACCTCACCCTAGACTATCTCTTAGCAGCAGAGGGAGGAGTGTGCAAAAAGTTCAATCTCTCCAACTGCTGCCTCAAACTAGACAGCCCTGGAAAAGTTATCAAACAAAATGGTAAAGATTGTCCATGTTCCAGTGCAAACTTTGAACGGTTGGAACCCAGGTGATCTCTTCAGGGGGTGGTGGTCAATAGCAGAAAACTTTAATACTTCTAGTGGGGATTGTTGCCTTCCTCATAGGAGGACACACCATACTCCCTTCCCTCCTCCCCCTCATTATACAGGGTATGCACCCTATTAGATAGTGTGGTAAAAACACAAACAGCTGCCCACCTCATGGCCCAGTATACATACCTGCCAATCCAGGAGGACTCTGACAATAGTGATGCTGAAGCTTAACGAATTTAAGCATGCATCAAAGGGGGGAATGATATGGGCTGTGTGTGTATTCAAGAGTGATCTGGGCTGTGTGTGTATATTCAAGTTTACCTAGTTTCCAGAAAGCCCCTAAGCCCTGAGAAACCGAAACTTAAACCTTTCACACCAAATGCTTCTTAACCCCACCCCTCCCACACTCTCTGTATGAAATCAAACTAAAAGACTCGCTTGGGGCTTGGTTTTCGGACTCAAGTCTGCCAGGCCCAGCTGGCTGTAAAAAACTTCCTTCCCACAAAGGTCTTGAGTCCTGGCTTTCAATACTGTGATCATAGAATCCTCCTTGATGCTGCAACACTGCTGTAAAAATGAAGGAAGAACCAGAGAGTAGGAGTTGCAACTCTGCTGAGGCTGAGTGCTTAGCTGGCACATGGCCATTCCAGAGATTCAAGTCTCCTGGGCATACACCAACCCCAGTGCCAACCACAGGTTCAGTAAAAGTGACAAAAGAGGCATGTGCAGAGAGGTCACATCTGAGTTCAACTCCATCACACTCAGGAGCACAAATTCCAAAGTAGGGCCCACTGACAAGGCACTGAACTCCAGAGCCATCTGCCACAGTCATAGAACCTGTGTATCTCCATAACCCTCAGGAGCACCACTACCTGGGGTTGTATCTACTTTGGCTGTCTCTGGGATCCAGCTGAGGCATGCATAAGCACGACCCCTCTGATGACCTCCCATTGAATGTACGGGGGTGGGGGGGAGAGTGTAAACTACAATGTAAACTATTATTCATGTGGTGCAGTAGTGCTCTAAAATGTATTCACCAAATGCAATGAATGTGCCACAATGATGAAAGAGGTTGTTTATGTGGGAGGAGTGGGGTGGGGCGGGTGTCAGGTGTATGAGAACCTCTTATATTTTTTAATGTAACATTTTTTGTGATCTATATTTCCTCAAAAAAAATTTTTTTTAAAACCTACAATGTAAACTACAATCTATGTGTTATAGCAGTGCTCCAAATGTATTCATCAAATGCAATGAATGTGCCACACTGATGAAAGAAGTTGTTGATGTGAGAGGAGTGGTGGAGGGTGGTAAGTGGGGTATATGAGAAACTCTTATATTTTTTAATGTAATATTTTGTGTCATCTATGTATCTTTTAAGGAAAAGAAAAAATATTTTTTAAAAAAATGAAGGAAGAATATTTCTATGAATGAATATGGAGTGATTTCCAGAAGATGTTGTAAAGTGAAATAAATAATATGTGAAAGTGCTAACACAGTTTGCTACTTGAAAATTGAAATGAAAAATAAGAATAAACATATCCATATATATATATGTACACATATATATATATTGGTACGATTACCTTTTCATAAAGAAACAGAAGTGATGAACCAGAAAACACCGAAGTTTGTCACCTATTAAGAAAATACAATTAAATCCAGAAGAATAGGATTGGGGCAAGAAAAGCCCTAAAACTAAAAGCAAAAATAAGCAAAGGAACCAAATTGTATTCTTATGAATAGCAACCACACAGAAAGGAGGAAAAGACTAGGGCGAGGTACTAATTCAAGAAACTAAGGAACACAGTATTTGATTACACCCCCAGGCTTGGATGACGTCCTTGCTGGGTGAGGGATTCCACTGCAAACAATCTATACTTCTTTGCAGAGGAAGCCCGAGTTCTTTTTAGGAGGCTCCTTTATGTGGTGGTACTGGCAACACGATTCTGTGGGTGAACTCACGTGGTAATAGGAAGTCAGGTTCCCATTCTAGAAGAAGAGACACAGACCTACAAATTTGAGAAGGGCAAGTGAGAACCAGTGAGAATGGACTGGAATTGGAAAATCATTTGTAAACTTATGGCTTCTGAAACATGTAACTGTGCATGTGCACAACTCCACGTACGTATATATCCATGTGGGATTTGTCCAGGCAGACGCTTCCTTGCTCTGTTTGCTGAAAGGGTCTATAAGCAAAGATTCCCCGGTGGCACCTGAAGGCTAGATTTGGTTTTCTCACTACCAGGAACTGGTTCCCTGGAGAAATGGCTGTTACAGGGTTGGACACAACGGGTTCAAGATGAGGCTAAAACACCTCATTATGCCAAAATTTAAGGAAGTGCTTTAAAGAAAGGATGGAGCCATGACACAAGGACACAGCAGCCCCAGCTGGACTGGGTCCTTCCTGCAGACATTTGGTACAGTTTGAGCTTCAAAATTATGATCAACAGTAATGGACTATAAACCATCGGGCGGAAGGGACTGAGAGTCCATACAGATAACTTGATAGGTAAACAAACAAGCAAACAAATGGAGAAGGGGCTCTTACTAGCAATAGAACGCTGTTTGATGACCGGTACATGTGGTGTGCTAGAATTAGAAGCATTTTGTAAAGATTGGACCAGGCAAGAATCATCACTGATGATACATCTAGGGGGCTCTTTTTGATGAAGGACAATGTGTTTACATGCTCTTGAAGGGTTGTCTCCCCACAGACTGGTTGATTAATTGCAAAGCAAACAGAAATAGCCATGCATAATCTCAATCCAATCATGAGTAAACATCAGTGTGGTGGTTTGAAGCTGTATGGACCCCAGATTAAGTTCTTAAACCTAACCCATTCCTGTGGGTGTGAAACCATGGTAAGTAGGACCTTTGGTTGAGGCTGCATCAATCAGGGTGTGACCCACCCCAGTCAGGATGCTTCTCAATCCGATTTCTGTGGTCCTTAATAAAGGGAATGAATACAGAGAGAAAAGAAAGCCACGTTTTAGTTTGCCAAAGGGCTGCCCATACGAAGTACCAGAAATGTGTTGGCTTTCATAAAGAGTTATTTATCTATGGTAAAAGATACATTTCCAAGGTCATGAAAAGTCCAACTCAGAGAAGCTTTCTCATCAAAGTCAGCTGCTGTCGATGCCGCCATGTTGCCAGGTGGTGAAGCAAGATGGCCGCCCATCTCTGCAGAGGTCTCTGCCATCACCCCTCGGGCATGCCCTTTCCTCTCGAGCTGCCCCGTGGGCTTAGCCTCTTGCTTAAATGATCCTCTCCTACATGGCAGGACCAAAACGGCGGCTTCCTTTTCCTGCGTCTGTCTGACTGAGTCTCTCTCTGTGAGTTGGTTTTCATCAGTCCCAGCAGGGGGCAGGGACTCAGCCTGAGTCACGCCTCACTGACTTAGTCCAATCCCAAGTCCTAAAGCAGTCTACTCAAGCAATCTAACCAAAGGCCCCTCAACTGGATTTAATGCAATCAAAGGGTATCATACTCAGGGGGATAGATTAGTTTACAAAAGGAGTATTTTACTTTTGAGGATTCATAAAATAATTTCAAACTGCCATACCATGGAAAGAAGAAGCTGTGATCAAAGGAGCCAGAGAAGGGAGTGACCAGGAGCTGCCTCTTGTGCCTTGCCATGTGGCAGAGGAGCAAAGATGGCCAGCAGCTGGTCTTCAGGAAGAAAGCATCGCCCCGATGATGCCTTGATTTGGACATTTTCTTGGCCTCAAAACTGTGAGTGGATAAATTCCCATTGTTTAGGCCAACCCATTGTAGGGGAGCTTAGGAAACTAAAACAATCAGACAAACCCAAAATGAAGAATGCTCTTTTTACATAAAAAGCTGGGCACTGTAAAATGTTAAGGTTGTAAAAGTCAAAGGCTGTAGAAATTTTCCGGGTGAGAGGGACCTAGGGACACATGACTGCCGTATGAGCTTCCTGATCTCAGATGGATTGTCTAGGGAGGAGAAATGCCATAAGGCCTATTATTGAGTCAATTAAGAAATGGCAATATAGGTGAAGTGTGGATAAAAATAATGTGTTAAAGCACTGTATCAATTCATAGAAGTTGAAAATTGTTCCAAGGCTATGTCAAAGAATATCCTTATTCTTAACAAAGCACTTAGAGATAAAGCCCACAAAATATGTGGTTTATCCTCATGTGTTTTTTTTAGTATAAATACAATCTTATTGTAAATAATTGTACTGACCATGGGCAGGGGTATGTAAACCCGTCTCCTGCCTCCAGGTGCTCTGCCGCTTCCCCCAGCTCTCTTGCACTCTTTGATCTTGCCCAAGACCCAGGTTTGGAAACAGGGTCTTTTGTAGCTTGAGCGGTGGAATTGAAAGAGAAAGGGGAGGCGGCTTGATAGTGCCTGAGCTTAATCAGGGCTGCCGAAGTCCCAAATCCAAACCTGTCCCACGTGGTGAGAGCTGGGCTCATTTGAAGCTATGATCAAAGTTCTGTGTGGTTCCTGCTGAGAGGTAGACTTTTTTCCCTTTTCCCATGTGCCTCTTACTTTCATTTTGCTCAGCTTTAAAACATTTGCTCTATTTACATGAATGTATTCAACAGGCAGATTGTTCCTTGCCTGAGAATTCTTCCCATGAATGCAAATAGCAGTTCTTAATCTCTCACAGCTGGTTCAAGAAGTATGCTTGATGAATCACCTAGGGAAGATAAAAAAAAAAAAAAAAAAAAAGGATAAAGGGAAGAAAAACAAAGGCAGAACATTATATAACCCTTGAGCAGCCCGGTAACAATTTAACTGATGCAAAATATGCACTGCATGAAGAATTGCATTAGCTAGAACCCACAAGGCTTTCTCTGGGGCTCTGGAAAGACAAGGTCAGACGACTGATGCTTTAAAAATGCAGAAAGGCTAAACAGATGTGATTTCTATGCCAGTCTTGCAAGACAAACTTGAATTAGGAAAAAAAAACCCATAAATGCTCTAGATAGACCAAAACCCCTCATCTGCTGGAGAGGGTCGACATTCTCCTGGAGCTGTATGATCGAAGTCCTTTGCTGAAGTCCTCCCGCGAGCTTTTCAGGGGAAATTTGGTGCATGCAAAGCTATTCCACTGGCAGCCCTTGTTTGTGTTTAACAATAAAGACGGCTAGGCGAGGAGGATCAGTTTCGCTGCTCTTTCCCTCCGGGAGATGTTAGGAAATTGCAGGAGGCTGTAGCTCCCTTGTCTGCAGACCCAAAAGAGCAGTTTGGCACCACGCAGGGTTTGCAGAGCTAGGGAACACGTTTGCACATGGAACTGAAGAAAAGAGGCTGCACGTGCTCCCCCCAGGGGGGTCTCAAGGCTAGGGAGGGGACTGGCAGCTGGGGGTAAGCAAGATGCAAAATAGTGTTCTACTAACCGCCAAAGTCAGCAAGCAGAAATACGCAGGGTGCTACCACGTATTTCCAGGGGGAAGCGTGCTGCCTGGCTCCTCCCCGGGGCTCAGGGCTGAAGGTGGAAAGAAGCTGCCAGAGGATTCCCCCTGTGGAAGGTGGGCAGGAGAGGTCGGTGCTGCCTGAGGAGAGGCAGGGCACAGAGCAGCCAAAGTAGGTGAGATGAGTCCACGCTCGTTCGTCCCTTTGTTCAACGAACGTGTCTCCCCATCACACTCTTTTGCTGCTAGAGCCGTGCAGTGCTTTCCTTTTATACCTGGACCATGAGGGAATTGTATGCCGAGCCAGGCTCTCACGGCTGTGGCCGCAGCCCTGCCGGTCTCTCCTGCTCCATCTGATCTCCTGCTCCATCTGAAGGCATCTCGTCTCCATCCTCCTCTCCCTTAGGAGTTAAGCGGTTTCCCCAATTGGAAGTGCCCCCTGTCCCCACACCCCATCCCTCTGGCCTCATCCTGGGTCTCTACTCACAGAGGCTCCCTGGAGCAGGTGCCCTGGCCCCTTTTGGCCTCAGCGCTCTGCGCTCTCTCCTTCCTCCAGCGTTCTCGTCGCCGTGCACAGCGATTGGATTTATGCATTGTCCGCGTAGCTCTCCGTCTTGGCCACATGTCCCAAGGGCAGTGGCTGCGCCCACTTTCCCTCGTTGAGTTTCCAGCCCCTGTCACAGGGGCCGGCGCCGAACTCAGGAGTGAATGGCCGAAGGACCTGGGGGTGGAGGCGACGGGAGAGGTCAGTGGAGGCCATCTCCAACCTGGGGCCCTCAGGTGCAAGCCGCGCCAGCAGCAGAGGGGTGGGGGCTGCAGTCGGTCGAGCCGCACTCTTCCAGGTCCTTGGGCTCTATCTTGGAAGAGGTCAGAGGTGGGTTTTGCTCAGGAGGCCGTAGCACTTATGATCCTGAGGTTTACCGATGGGGACTCTGCTGTTGCCCGTGAGCGGTTGGCCACAGGCCTTGCAGGGCACCCCCTCTCCACCAGGGACTAGAGCACCCTGACTGTGCTAGGATGGGAGTACGTGCAGGTTTGGAGTTTCTGGTTCTGGCCCCTGGCGTCTCTGAGCCCAGGGCTAGTTCTGGGTCACCTCCGGAGGCCAGCACCCAGCAGTGTGTCAGCACATCAGAGGACACAGCCTTCTGGGGCACGGGCAGCTAGAGAGGCTCTGGGGGTGTTAGAGAAGTTGCTCTGCTCCTTTCTGCCTGTCCTCCCCGATGGGACAGGTTCCCCCTTGGCACAGGTTCCTCTCCTTTGATGGCTACGTCCCTTGCTTTCCCTTGCAGTGACATCCAGCTGGTGTGTGCAAACTGAGGATTCTGAGGAACTTGGCAGTGCTCCCTAACTCCTCCCCCTGCTCTCCCATAAAGCTCAGAGCAGTTCTCCAAATCAGTTCCTGAGCTCAGCCTTGGGGATCTCATGGTTCCCGAGGTGCCCGTGCCAAGTCAGCTCTGATAATGACGTGGCTTTGCTCCTTTGTAGATCAGACTGAATTTAGGAAAGGACTTGGGGGTTTCTCACTACCTCCAGCCCTGACGTGGAGGTGGGACACGGCAGAGATTTCTACACGCTGAGGCAACAGAGTGAGCTCAGAAGGCGGGCGCTCGACTGAGTGAACAGAGTTCGAAGGCCCTGTCCTCGTAGCAAACCTGCAGTGGAGCAGAGCGCCAGGATGGCTGCTGGGAGGGGAGAGCGGCCCCTGCTCTTTGAGACAAGCCTGTGGGCTTGGACTCTGCTCCTTTGCCAAGAAGCCAAGGGGTGGGCACAGATAACGGATGCGCCTCTGGCCGAGCACCGTTCAGTGTAAATGAAAATGCTCTATTCCAAGCCTCCCCTCTGGGGACACCCGAAAGGATTCGAGGTCGGCCAAAGGAAGAGAAAGCACTGATGTTTAAAACAGAACATTTAAAAAAACTTCCATTCTTTCATGGCAGAATTAGTCCTGTTTCCCACCTGGTCATTTCTCCCGCAACAGGGAAAACACATTTTTTTGTTGGAACATGAGGGGCCAGCACATCACAGGAATGAAGGCAGTGCACTGCAGCCAAGCAGCAGCGACAGGTGCTTCCAGCCTACTGTAAACATCTCAATTCATCATTTCTATAAACCGCATCCCTGCTGGGTCTGGACTACCAAACCTTAGGACACGCTAGCAGGTACGCTGTTTCCATAGCTGTGCGAGCAGGTGCTCCCAAGTGGTTCAGTCGCTCATTTCTACTGGCCTGTTATAAGCGGCTGTTGTGCAAGGTGGTGTCAGGGACTGCAGTGATCTCTCAGCATTCCGGGTGCTAATCAGCGTGATGAGAAGCAGCCCTGCGGGCTTAGCCTTGCCTGGCACATAGCAGTGCTCCGTGGAGGTGGAGACGCCCCTGTGGTTCGCAGCCCAGGCGGCCGCCCCTCTCTGAGTCGGTGTGTCGTGGCTGTGCTCTGAGAGAGGTGCAGCCTGCCTTCCACTGCAGGGCTGGGCAGCTCTGGGCCCCCAGGCCGCCCCTCACAGGGACACTTTTGGGGTGAGTCCTGCATGAAGCCTCTCCGCCTTCTTCCTGGATGCTCTGGAGCGGGGGCCTGGGAGGAGGGGGGCTCTTCTGTACGATTTAAGCACCTTGCTTTCCTCCCTCTCCTGCCCACTGCAAGAATGCCAGCGTCTCCAGGGTAATTATGGAGAGATTTCCACCAGTATTTTGTACATTTAAACAGGCCAAGCAGATTGGATTAGAGTCAATTAATTGAATTAACCTTTAAGGATCTGTCAATTTATATTAACATTTGGCTCTTTCACCTTTGATCATGAGGAGACCTTTGGAACCCATCTCTGGGTAGCTAAATTTCATGGGATGAGGAGAGAGTAACACAACTTTTCCACTAATCGGTTCTTCAGCTAGTTTATAAAAAATAGAAATTAAGAACCACCAGCCATATTCAAATTAGCGCTGATATTGCTGATATTCTGAGCTTATTTTCCCTATTTAAAAGACAGGGACTTAGCCATGATGAGCCCAACAGGAAACATCTCTGGCTGGGAAGTAACTATGTAGAGTCGGGTTTGCGTTTTAAGTTATAGAGATTCCAGTTGCTTGTGCCTTTCTTTGGTAACTAAATCTGTGTCCAAAGTAGCACTGTAATTTGGTCAATAAATTTGTACATTTTAGAAATTCAAGCTTATTCTCAAAATTTTACACAATTGTCTTGTCTAATATGATGATTTGAGACCTGGTTTACTGGGGACAGCATTTTGCCTGAAAGCATTTTGGTCTCTAACTCTTACCTAGGTGGATTGCTCAAAGGAGTCCTGGCTTGGATAATATATATTGTTTACTGTATCTTTATGAATACGGAAGATAAAACTCTAAATCTATAGCAACGCTAATAAGGATGACATCAAAATAGCGTTTATAGAGTAACAAGGAGGAAACTGTCTTTAAGCTGGACAATGGGTAAGAAATAGCATTTCAGTCACCGGCCAAGGGTAGATCTACTTATCTGCTTTGGACAATGTGAGTTATTGGGTAGTAAGCAACCAGGTTTGATTGCTAGCATCCAACTATGTAGCTGATAGCACATCCAACAATGTAGCTGGTACAGTAGGAAATGGGGGGTTGTTGGAGGTTTTGGAGCAGAGATGTGACCGATTAAAAAGCCATTATAAGAAAGTTAGTGTGCCAACATTGTATGGAAAAGGTTGAAAGGGCAAGTGGTACCCCTCCTAGTGGAGGACCACTGAGAGAGGGGCCGGTGGGGCATGAACCGGGAGTCTTAGAACAGCGAGCAACCTAGCGGGCATACCATCTGTTGGGGAAAAATATGGTGCTTACTGGGACATGGAGACTGATATGACCAGAGGCAGAGAAAGAATTTACTGGGAAGCTCTCCCAACAGAGGGGTCTGAAGAACAGCCTCCAGCCTCCCTACAGCTTGTAATTATCGCAAGCCCCTAACGCCATCCAAGTGAGGCATCCTCTGGGGGCACTGGCGGGGGGCGGGGGTGGGCATGTTAGCGGGAGTGTGGAAGCTGAGTGGCAGTGCGCTTGAAACACGACGCTAGGCTGGCCCCAGCGCTCCTCGGGCCTGCTCCGTTAGCTTCAGTGATCTTTTCTGTGGTTATCGTGGCTGAAGATAAGACTTTTGTCTTGAGGGTATAGCTCAGGACATGAGAAAATGATTCCTCCCCTTATCCCTAGTAAGGATCTAAAGCCATATTTGGGACATATTGGTATTGAAGGGTTAAAAGAGTTATGAAGACTTTAAGACTGAAATTGAGTTAGATTTTACTTCATCAAGGGCTTCAAAATATACATGGAACCAAGGACATCTTTTAAAAAATTATGGATGGAAGCCCTGAGGAATTTTTCCAGGGTTTATTTAAGGTGTTGAGGAGCACGGCTTAATCTCTTGAGCACAACATCATGGAAATCCTCCCTGGTGCTCACTAGCAGGCTGTGATGTCTGTTAGAGGATACACAGAGCTCAGTAATACTTTGTCCTTACTCAGGATGGAGTTTTTATATTCTTACATTAAGAAATTGTGTGCTCCTTGTGCAAATGCCAAAAGCCAGGGAAGATAAGGCTGGTCCACTGTGCCTATAATGAATGGCAGCTTCCCAGGTAATCCTCTGCCTATTTTAAATTGGGAAGTGTTTCAATTTTTATAATCTACCTATATCCCTATCATGTGTTTTCTTCTTTTATCTTCTCTGGCCTAGAGCTAAACAGTGCTGAACCTTTGGGAAAGTGGAAAACAATATATGGGAGGAGAAAGAAAGCAGTGCACAGTTCCACGTGGTTTACTAAATGTTTTAAACATTTCAGGATATTTCAGGAACTCGCTTTATAAGTAGGCAGCAAGGAGAGGGGTCAGTTCTTCAGAATTACTGGGGTGTAATACTTCCAGTGTGGACAGCAAATCGCACTCTAAGGAAATCAGTTTCTAGTTACACAATCACGAGTATGTCCACTCTCTTTTATTTATAAGGTAGTCTAGGTTAATTACTCAGCCAGTATTTATTACTAACCACCAAATTCAAATTCCTTTCAATTTTTAGGGAAAGTATTTCCAATTACACATGTAATATCGTGATCATCAAAAAGTGTAATATCCAAATGTAAAGCTCGTTGTTCCTTTAGTAGCTTCATAATTGGCAAACTTCATTTTTCATCCCTCAAACGTTTGACTCTTTGGGAGCACTTCAGTGTGCAAAATTATGGTATCACTAAAAGAGAAGTGTACAATAATAACTAATAATTTTTCAATGTTCGTATTCAAAATTCAAAATACAGTATTTGGCTGAGGCAGGACTTCCAGAATAGTGGACTGAAGAGCCCTGTAAAACTTCCCTAATGTTAAAGTATGTGAATTATAGCTCAACAAAGCTATTAAAAAGTATACGGACTTTGATTTTCAAATCCTTCTCTTGTTGTCTAATCTTGTCACTGCTGCTCTGTAGGAGTATAGTACATTTGAAAGGCAATGATGAGAGGTAGGTTTGGAAAGGATGGGAGAAGGAAGAAAACTAGGATGCCCAGGATTCTCTTATCCTTGGGGCATAAAATAAAATTGATTTTGTTTCGGTTCATATCTTTCATTGTCCCATATTAAATCTTTTTCACCCCTTAACAACCTATTCAAGTTTCTGGCCTCTTTTGCTTATTGCAATCCAGTCAAGGTCAGTTTAAACATTAATCTCACACTTGCACAGGTGCCCCCTCTTGGGCTGGAGTTCTGCTCTCTGCTCTGTCTACCTGAGCGTGGGTGGGGGCTGGTCACGCTCGGCTCTAAGACGCCTACAGTCCACCCCTCCTGGGGCGTGGGTCAGGGCAGGAGAGCCAACAGGTCACGGGACCCACAGCTCTCTGGCCATGCAGGCGCGTGTCCATGCCCTGCTTGGCTGGTTCTCCTGGCCGTGGACGGCCTTGACTTCCAGAGGTCTGCGCCCCCGTTCCTCTCCAGTCATGGCTCAGCTTGGACCTGCCCACTGAGGACAGGGCTGGCCTCTCTTCCTCTGGCCCCACATGTGGCTCATGTCCCCGTGGCCCTGTCCCCAGGCTTGGGTGCCTGCTGCCTTGTCGCCCTTTGACTTCCCTGGGCTGTCAGGGGCCAGCTCAGCCTTCGCAGTGCCGTGGGCACCGTAGCCCCCTGTCCACCCACCTTGGCCCTTCCAGTCCTGCCGGGCGTTCTCTGCTGGAGAAATGAGCGGCTCCCTCATGCTCTCACACCTTGGGTGGTGGGTGTGGAGCTGTCGGGGAGCTCCTCACCCAGCTCTGCCCTGCAGCAGCAGGCTCATCCCACGAGGGCTCTGTTACCCGGTGAGCCGGGAGTGGCCCCGCCTCTCCTTGCCCCCCGCCCCAAGCCCCCTCCCCTTGTTTAGCTTAGAACTTGGAAATAAAGGATTAGGTTGAAGTAGGTGTGGGGATTGTCCCTGGTTTCATTTATCTTATTTTGTTTCAGGTTTCATATTTTTGTATCCTATTGTAAATATTTTTAGTATCTTGTCTTCCAAACGATTTATGAGCTATTTGAGAGCCCATGTGCTACATGTTCTGGTAGCTCCTGCAGTGCTATTTGAGAGCCCATGTATTACACATTCTGGTAGCTCTACTATTGAGCACATAGTAGGTGCTCAATAAACATTTCTGAATGTCTACTTTTCCTTAACTGCAAATTAGAAGTATGCCATCAACTCCCTGCTGTAAAATCTTAAAACATTTTCTCTTATTAAAAAAGAAGCAAGAATTCTTCAGGCTACTAAAAGACTGATATTAGATTAGAGCAACTGGAATTATTCTTCTTTTACAGCTAGACAAACTAAAATAAAACCTTCCAGCACTACCAGCAATTCCATATTGGCCTGATGAACTTTCCCCTGCTCATCAGATCCCTGAAGTTGGTTAACGTGGATGAGAGTAAATAGACGAGCCTCTTGTATGGGGATGCAGATATGGGGAAATTTCCGTTGTCCTGAGCGTCTAGTTGCAAGTCAAGCTATATACCATACGAGTAACAGAGTTGGACAGGAGCATGATGAAAAATCCCTGAGTCACTGCAAATAATTTAATTATAAATAGAGTTTTTATGAGTGGTGTTGATGAGCGCTACCTCAGCTAACCTGACAATAAAGGTTTCACAAGCTACAAGGACATCTGGAACCAAATCACATGTAGGAATTATGCAGTGGCAATAAAAGCCACTTAATTAGCATTGCAAATAGTGTTCCAACATTTATGAGATGTCTGCAAATTTGCATACAGATACATAATTACATAATTTGCAGCTGTTGTGTTTGTTCCATAAGACCTTGCCACTTTATTAGCAGAATATGTAAATCAGGAGTTAAGTCTCTTTATCTTTTTCATTCGCAGGCTTCTAAAAACGTGTGGTGAATCACGGTGATTTTGGTGCTTCATCTTTACCTGAACTTCATCACCTTGTCCCAGAATGGTTTTAGAACAAAACGTATCCCATGACTTATTTAGTGAGAGAGATATTTTGAATGATTTATAAATACTATTTGCTAATGAATGAACACATTTATTAGCTATTGTTGGCTTTCCCTATTCATCTTTGAAATCCGTTACTTGTTCTATCACCCTAGAAATACGGCCTATTTATGTTCCTGCTGGTTTAAAGAGGCTAATTACATATTTGCTCTTATCTGTCTCCTTCAGAGAGTGGCAGTTATATTCTAAATTAATACAGTCCACTGGAATGGAAGAGCCTAATCAAAATGGAATAGAATCTCGGTGGCGGACTTGGCCCAGTGGTTAGGGCGTCTGCCTATCACACGGGAGGTCCGCGGTTCAAACCCCGGGCCTCCTTGACCCGTGTGGAGCCGTGCCACGCAGGGGTGTCCCCCGCATAGGGGAGCCCCACGCGCAAGGAGTGCACCCCATAAGGAGAGCCGCCCAGCGTGAAAGAAAGTGCAGCCTGCCCAGGAATGGTGCTGCACACACAGAGAGCTGACACAGCAAGATGACACAACAAAAAGAAACACAGATTCCCGTGCTATAACAACAACAGAAGTGGACAAAGAAGACTCAGCAAATAGACACAGAGAACAGACAACTGGGGTGGGGCGGGGCGGGGAAGGGGAGATAAATAAATAAATAAATCTTTAAAAAAAAATAGAATACTGTTTGGTAAGACTTGCGGATGCAGAAAGTTGAGCAGGCCTGGTTGCGAAATACAGACGAGAAAGAACATACACCCAATGTAATTTATATATATATTGTTGAGCCTTCTGAAGGAAACTCTGTTTGAACGAAGTTAATAACTTGTATTGGTGCAAATCCATGGGCTAGAACCATATGATTATTTTGGTATTTCAGATCTAGATGTTGTGAAGAAAAAGAATCACCATTGGTTTGTGAGTTCTTTGCAGATTAAAAATATGCACTTGGGTGGGCTGTGACGGCTTGAGGTACCCAGGACGAAGAATTGGATTAGCCTATTAAGCTGAGGCTCGCTTGTATGTGGACTCTGAGGACAAACAGCTAACAACTAAATATTCTTAGTCACTGTCAAAGACTTATTTTTTCAACTTTTTACTGCCAAAGATTTCTTTAAATGCTCATGTTTATATAGTGCTGGGAAGGCCATAGTTTAATTAAATAGATAACTTTATAGGAATTTTAATTCAAAGGTGAAAATGATGTACAAAAAATGGTGAAATCTACAGATCCGTCCACATACATGAAGCCGTGGGCAAGGCGTGGTTTTGTGCCTTGGAGGGGGGAGTCGTGTTTAAGCAATGGGGAGAAGAATCCTCCTTCCTTGGATAGGAGGGTTCTGCAGGCGTTCCAGCTTGGGGCTAGAGTTGGACTCAGAACCCGTGTGGCTCCCTCCTAGCACCTCCTTTCTCTGCCTATTCCATCCTTTTAGAAAGATTCCTGAAGCCACCGACCCCTGTGTTTCTAGAAGGGTCTGTGGGAAGGCCGCGGGGCTGCTCAGGCCGCGCCTTCCACTCACCAGCCTTGGGGCATCGGTGAATGGGACCAAGGTCCCGGGGCCCCATCAACCGGGGCATAAGGATTATATCACAGGAAAAGCAGAAACGTGTCCACACAGGACTTTGTATGTAAGAACCTCGTAAACAGAAAGTGGGTATGTTGGCGACCCTTTAATTCTCTCCCTACAGGAAACTTCTGTTCTTTCATAGAATATTTAGCCATCCCCAAGAACACCTCATTTTCCTTTGAACCATCTTTGGAACCTGGAATTGGTTGATAGAGTGAAATAAAATAAAAGGGTGTTGCCTTAAGCTACCTTAAGTTTTTGATCTATGGAGTCTTTAATAACCCCCAACTCAACAACATTTTTCGGAATTAAGGCTCCTGCACTGGCTTGACCACCCCGAGTGGGCTCTGGGCTCTGGCCGCCTGGCGCGAAGGTCCTTTCACAGCGCCCGCACTCCGAAGTAGAAACGATGGCCACGCACAGTGGTGGTGGGCTTTCTTGATGGGCGTACCTGTGCCAGGTAATGAGCCGGCCCCTCTTCCTTTTCGCAGCTCGCTGTAAATTTTAGTTACGTAAGTGCTACAGCACTGGACGCTGATGTGGTCACAACAGTGAAAAGGAGGAGGTGGACTCCCACCCTGGGGATGTCTGCTCTGTTCTCAAACCGGGACAGGATTCTCTGGAGAGAATCACTTGCTCGGGGTCAGCTTGCTCGGGTGAACTTGGACCGACTCCGGTGGCTTCCAGGCTGCCGCACCTGCGCGTGGGCGCCCCTTTCTCCTCGGGTCCCTCTCTAGACTCCCAGGGGTCACCTCCAGAAGTGAAAGCCGCAGCCTCGCCTCCCTGCCCTGCAGTTCACCCTACGGGAGAGCTGAGTGCTTCTGGTCACGGGGCTGGCACTCGAGCGGGCGAGGGGGTGAACGAGGCGCAGCTGGCCCCGTTCTGGCCGCGGCTGCCCCGCTGTGAAGCCTGACCCGGCCCCGCGCCCCATCGCCACATCTGTCCCTGCGCACAGGAGCTCAACGTCTTTGAAAGGGGCAAAGTGTTGTTTCTGGTCTGTAGCTTTAAAGGTGTTTGTGAATTTCTAGAGTCCTGCTCACTCTTCTTAGATATCAGAGAGAGTAATAGAGACAACTGGCATTTTGCTAATAGAAAGGTGAGGAAAATGAAAGAAAAATGTAGAGGCTAATTTGGCAATTTTCAGCTTAAATAATGGAAATGAATTAAAACTATACTTAAACTTGTAAGTATAAGTGTAAGGATTATTACTGCAGTAATTGACAATTTCTTTTTGCTATAGTCTTAATCAAATGACTGAGTGGTTATATCTGGGATCCAACAATGATCCCTAGAAAGAGGTAGAAATTATTTCTTTTATGCCAGAGTGGCCTTTACTTCTTTCTTTTTACCTATTGCAAAAGCATCAGTTCTTGAAATTTATGGCTTCTATTAAGTTACACAAGTAACAAAGGTCCAAAACTTACAAAGTTGGACCTACCCCAAGGAAAGAAGTACATCGTTAATTCATTTGATTTGGTAAAAATAATAAGTCTAGCAACAATGTTTTCTATTATGATTTTAATGTTTTGGAATGCCTATTTTTATATTTAATCTCTGGCACTTTCATCGGCAGTAGTAAAAAATGTAGTCACTGGAAAAAATTTAAAAACGTATTATTGCAATAAAATAATGATCATATCCTTGTTGAGATGAATAGTTGAAAGAAGAAAAATGCTTATTAGTCAGAGTTCTGTCTGAATAACAGCACAGGAGACATTTCAGCAGCATGGTGTTTTTATTTTTCTTTCTTCCTTTGGACTTTATTTTTTTGTCTTTTCATTTTTTTATTTTTAAAAAGGTACTTATATTACAGAAATGTTACAGAGAAGATATAGAGGATTCTCATGCACGGTCACGTAGGACACTTCCATCGCCCCCAAAATGCCCGTGTTCCATCTGTTTTATTCCTTCCTCCCCTCCCCTCAGGACCCACGGCGACCCCCAGGCTCCACTGCTGGAAGGACGAGGTTCACAGGTGCTTGCAGCAACACTGAGGGCTTGGCACCCTGGTCCGTCCTCCCCTATTAGGCACGGCCCCTGCTCTCGAGGGAATCCTGTCCCTCTGTTGGAGAAGAGAGCAGGACTCCCCAGGATGGGAGTCCAACTCCTTCCCGCTCACTGGGTGGTCTCCACCCACTGATATATCACACTATGACAAAATGGTCCCTCGCACCCTCACTGGACGCCTGCCCCAGAGGCACGCTGACCCGAACGCCCCCCATCGTACACCCTGAACCAGTAACCCTCACTTGCCATGTTGCCAGGAGAGCTTTCCCAACACTGCAGTTCAGCCACGTACTGCCCGTGCCCAGGGCTCGCCTGCTCCCTCCCCAGCCCTCCCCCAAGTTAGGGCACGAAGGGCTTTCAAGGTCATGTGCAAGGTCACAGGCTCTGGGGCCCTGCCTCTCAGAGGTGAGGGCAAGCCGCCCCCGCAACAGGCACTGCCAGCGCGTGGAGAACCCAGGGGTCTCGGGCCCAGGCCACAGACGCCGGTGGGCTCTCTTTCTTCAGCACTTTCCAGGGTGGTTTTTGGGTGAATTTCCCAGGCCACCACAAAGCCTCAGGCTTGCCTGGATCCCGCGTTTGCCTGGCACAGCCTGCCGAGCATCCTGCGAACCTGCCACTCTCTCCATTTCAGTCCTTCCTGGGCAGCCTGCCAGGCGGGGAAGTGGGGTGCAGTCCCCCAATCCCACAGTCTGCAAGGGGGGAAAATGGGGAGCAGTCCCCCAATCCTGCAGCCTGCCGGGGGGGTGGGGGGGGAAGTGGGGAGCAGTCCCCCAATCCTGCAGCCTGCCGGGGTGGGGGTGGGGGAAGTGGGGAGCAGTCCCCCAATCCTGCAGCCTGCCGGGGGGGGAGGTTGGGGGAAGTGGGGAGCAGTCCCCCAATCCTGCAGCCTGCCGGGGGGGGAGGTTGGGGGAAGTGGGGAGCAGTCCCCCAATCCTGCAGCCTGCCGGGGGGAGGGGAGTAGGGAGCAGTCCCCCAATCCTGCAGCCTGCCGGGGGGGAGTTGGGGGAAGTGGGGAGCAGTCCCCCAATCCTGCAGCCTGCCGGGGGGAGGGGAGTAGGGAGCAGTCCCCCAATCCTGCAGCCTGCCGGGGGGGAGTTGGGGGAAGTGGGGAGCAGTCCCCCAATCCTGCAGCCTGCCGGGGGGGGGTTGGGGGAAGTGGGGAGCAGTCCCGCAATCCCGCAGCCTGCCGGGGGGGAGGGGGGGAATGGGGAGCAGTCCCGCAATCCCGCAGCCTGCCGGGGGGGAAGGCGTGCGGTCCCCAGCTCCGGCAGCGGTGCAGCAGCGCGGTGGGCGCGCATCGAGGCGCCGGCGCCCCAGGAGCGCCCCTGCGTGTCCTTCCCACCCGGGGGCCAGGGCTCTGCCCTGCGGCGATGATCACGGCTCCGTCACTTGGTCGGGGCAGCCCCTGTGCCCCCACCGAGGGGCCGCCCCGCTCTGGGCGCTCAGCCCTGCGGCCTCCCCACCGGCTCCACCCCGTCAGGGGCAGCGCTGACCCCACGGGGGACCCCCGTTGGGCTCCCTGGTCATTTCTCCCGGCCCCCCCTCCCCCTCCCCCTCCACGCGCTTCACCCTGTGTGTACCCCGCGGCTCGTGGGGCGCTGCCGGAGGCGGGGGAAGCCCCGCGTGGACGTGGGGGCAGCGCGTGGCCGGGGCCTCCCCACCCCTGTCCGTGCAGGCCCTGCCTTCCCCCTGGGCTGCTGCCTTCTCCGGTGCAGGCTGCGTCTCCCTCAGGCCGGCTTGGAGGGACCAGGCCACTGAAAGGACAGCTTCTGTTCCCTCCTGGACTCGCCCTCCCAGGGGGGTCTTGCGGGCACCCCCTCCCTGCCTGGGCACTGCTGTGGCCGCTGGCCTTCGCCACCCACCCACAGAGCTCCCTGTCTGGAATAAGTTGTTTGTTTTTGTTTTTTTTATTTTTATTTATTTCCCCTGCCCCCATCTGCTGTCTGTGTCCATTCACTGTATGTTCTTCTGTGTCCGCTCACATTCTTGTCAGCCGCGCTGGAATCTGTGTCTCTTTTTGTTGCAGCTCTCCGTGTGGGCAACAACACTCCTGGGCAGGCTGCACTTTCTTTCATGCTGGGCGGCTCTCCTTACAGGGTGCACTCCTCGCGCATGGGGCTCCCCTACGCTGGGGACGCCGCTACATGGCACGGCACTCCTTGCGCGCATCAGCACTGCGCATGGGCCAGCTCATCGCACGGGTCAGGAGGCCCTGGGTTTGAACCCTGGGCCTCCCATGTGGTGGGCAGAGGTTGTATCCATTGAGCCACATCCCCTCTCCCTTTTACTCCCCACATCCCTTCTGCAATGTCTCGTTCTCTGGTCTCATTGACCTTCAGTTTCCTCACCTCTTCCCAGGCTTCTAATGTGTCCTGAACTTCCTTTCTACTTACTGGTTCACCTGGATCTTGGGTTGCCTTGACTTGAAATGCCACCACGTCATGCTAATTCCTGAAGTAGGGCCACCCAGCATCCTAAGAATCGTTGTTTTTTTGTACCTTGGTCACCCTAATGACTAGACTAGTAGCAGACAGTCAGGAGAAACGCAATGTGTCAAGAGAGTAAATGAACCTCACTCCCTGCTTTCTCCACTTCTGTTCTGCAGAAAAATCATATAACTATGGTTACCGCCAATATAAATTTTTGATTTCTAACTTCAACTGGATGCTTAATCAATCATTTTTTCTCTTTGCTTATGCTTCGTGGGATACTTTCTCTGCCTGGTTCCCGAGAAAAGTGCTTGAGGCAAATCTGTGTGCTACAGTTTATTAAGCTGCTGTTCAAGGAATGGGCAAGTGCTCTAGAGGCAAGGGGAGTGAGGCAGGAAACGGGGCGTGCAAATACAAGGGAGTGTGCTCAGGGCCGGCCTTGGCACCAGCTCGCAGGACGTCCTCCGAGGAAGGTTCTCCAAGCCACAGGCAGGGAGTGGCAGGGAGATCACCTGCTAGGAACTGTCTCCCCCGCCACGTTCCACCCCGTGGGACGTCAGCTGCCTCACGCTTCCACTCCACGCACGTGGGTGCTGCGAGTCCTGTGGCACCTGGCCCTTGGCAGCCCCAGGGCCCCCTGGCTGGGCGGCAGCCTGGCTCTAGGAGCGGCACGAGTCCCGGCTGAGGCTAGGTTTCCTCTGGCTGAAACACAAGCCAAGTGCACGTACCTGGGGTGGCAGGTGAAGTAGCCTGACACCTTTCCTTCCACCACGGGGGTTTTAGCGAACTTCTTTTTCCAGGTAAGAGGGAAGTCTGCTCCATATGCCAGTGGTACATTCCTAAGTTTTAAAAATTTATTTTTATTTGGTAAGTTGGGAGTTAACAGAACAATCATGCATTCCACACAGGATTCCCATGCATCGCCCACCACCACCACTGTGCTTTGGTGTGACGTGTTTGCTACAATTGAGGAAGGAACAATGTTACAATATTGCTGCGATCTAGAGCCCATAGCTTACCCTTGGTGTGCTCTCCCCCAAATCACCGTATTATTAACACCAAGTATTAGTAAGGCACATTTGTTATAGTTCCGGAGAGAATGTTCTCGTAGTTGAACTATTAACCACAGTCCATCATCCACCACAGGGTTCACGTTCTTACGTGGTGCCCTGCCTTGGACAGTCATCCAAAGTGCACACTCAGTGACTCTCAGTTCCATCAGAGTTGTGCTATCATAAACTCAGTCCATTTCAGAACGTTTTCATTACTCCAAAAGGAAAAATCCCATACCTCCTTAACCCTCAATTACTGACCCTTAACAATGATATGGTACCTTCTTTGCCAGAGCTGTAAAAATATTACAATATTACTGTTAACTATAGTCTATATGTTACATTATTTATACTTTCCCATGTATCTCCCTATTCTTAACACCTTGTAATAGGGGAACATTCTTTTTTGATCTTGAGGTTTTGATTATTTTCAAGGACAGAATATCAAATATTTATGTTTAATATTATACTGTCATATACTCTCAGTTTTATGTAAAAAAAATTCAACAAGTAGATTTGGGTGGTATTATTATTCTGATTTTGAAAATGAGACAGAAATTTAGAAAATTTGAAGTTATTGTCCATGATCACAGAGCCGAAGTGCTTTAGTGAAAAGAAATTTTGACTGGCAATCAAAAGATTGAGTTTCAGTTCTATTTACATGTCATACTTTTTTTTTTTTAAGATTTATTTTGTTATCTATTTCTCCCCACCCCCTTGCCATTTTTTCACTTGCTGTGTCTCTTTGTCCTCCCTGTTTCCCCAGGAGGCACAGGGAGCCAAACCCAGGACCTCCAATGTGGGAGGGCAGCACCCAACCACTTGAGCCACCTTTGTTCCCTGCTTTGTTGTGTCTCTCATTATGTGTTTCCTCCTTGCATGTCTTGTGGCATCATCCTGTCGTACCAGCTCACCATGCCTGCCAGCTGTGTCAGTATGCTACCTTCTTTAGGTGGCACCAGGAGCCTCTGCTCCCTGCTTTGTTGTGTCATTCATTATGTTTTTTCTTCTTGGTGTCTCTTGTTGTGTCAGCTTGCCATGCCCACCCATCATGCCATCTTGCTGTCTTCCTTAGGAGGCACCAGGATCTGAACCAGTGACCTCTCCTGTGGTAGGTAGGAGCCCGGTCGCCTGAGCCACATCTGCTTCCCAACATCATACATTTTTATTTTCATTATTTTTAACCCAGAAGCACTGATGTCCAAATTAAATTTGAATGATGGGCTCAGCAATTTCTTGTCTCACAAGTGCCTTCCTCCACCCAGGGAGTGGGTTCGTATTAAACATTTCACCAACATTTTATGGAGGTTTTGGGTCTGCGTAGACATTAGTAGAGAAAGAAAGTGAGAAAAAATGTAGATTACTTGACTTAGGACTTTTATGTCTTAGAGGCAACGACAAGCCAGTTTCTCTGTTTTCTTTGCGTGAGTATGCGCAAACGTCCATTGGTGGGAAATGATGAGAAATCTTGTCCTAAAATGAAATGACACGCATAAAAAACACCAACTCTTTTGCTATCTTGACAGCGAATCATTTGGGTTTTTAAATTGCAATATTTCATGTTTGATGGTATTATTTATAAAATAAGTATTATTGAATGATTGCCTTTAGATTGCGATGTGTAAATTAAGGTTACAGGCCAGGGAATTTTCCCCTCAAGAATATGGTCTTAAACCAATTTCACAACTAAAGTTGCTTCCATAAAATTACAAAGAATTGTGATCAAAAGGAACAGAAACTAATAAAACTAGTCGCAATTGCAAGTAATTCTGGTCTTTAATGCTGTAAAAGTATAAAAAGAAACAAATGAAGCATCATGAAAATGTTAGCCTCTTTCAGTCATCAGGGAATGATGTAGGTTTTAAGCCTTGAAAATACACAGTTTGCTCTTCTCCTCACGCAAATAGCCACTTAATGATTGAGTTACCGTCTGCATGTCCAAAATACATTGAATTCGACCCCACCACTCAACGTGAATACTGCAGACGATCCATTCTATTTTTCCTTTGGTTTCCTTACCATCTCTCTGAATTTACATCTGTATTGTGACTTATCTCGTAGCAACTTTCCATAATCAATCATATGTATCAGTTGTCATAAGCATTTTTTAAATAATAATTTTGCAGAATATTTTTATTTTATAGCCAAAAACCAAAGTAATATCAAGTAAGCTCAGGCTTCCTGCCAGCATCAAATATGGGTGGAAATTAAACTGTGGAAATTGGAAGCCAATTCAATAGTTTTCTCTTGATCATGAAGAGATAATTAGTACATCTGCCAAAAAGCATGTAATTTTTATTGTCCGTGAAGACTTTGCCACAATGAATACATCATTACCTGCACAAATAAGTAAGCAGAACGCTGCATTCACTGCTGATGCTAGGAGAGGGGAAGGCCAGCCACCTGACCTTGCCTTTTTCTTTATAATTAGCATTGCTGAAACAACTTCAAGGGCAGAGCCAAAAGAAGATACAAACTAGACTGGTAACGAGTTGGGAAGAGTTTATAATAAAAGAGACCTGTAATTATTTGGCGACTCCGCTGAGCCTTGACGCGTGGGAGGCTGAGCTATCAGAAAGTGGAGCTGGTGAGGCTGTAGCAGTGAGAAAAGGAATATAACCCCAGCAGCCACCTGGGGTAGAGAGTGGGAGGAAGTGGGGGCGTTTTCGGGACTTGGAGTTGTCCTGGGTGGTGCTGCAGGGACAGTTACCAGACATTGTATGTCCTCCCATAGCCCACTGGGTGGACTGTGGGAGAGTGTGGGCTATGATGTGGACCACTGACCATGAGGTGCAGCGGTGCTCAGAGATGTATTCACCAAATGCAATGAATGTCTCATGATGATGGAGGAGGTTGTTGTTATAGGCGGAGGAGTGGGGTGAGGGGGGTGGGGGGCATATGGGGACCTCATATTTTTTGAATGTTATTAAAAAAAATAAAGACAAAAAAAAAAAAAAGAGAAAAGGAATATAAAGCAAGGAATTAGGGCTCGTTAGAAAAACCAAAGGATGGGGAAGGAATACGTGAACTGCTTGACAATGAAATATGCAAAGTGCTCTTCAAATAGCAGGTCAAGTTCCCGAGGCGGAGCCCCGTACGGAGCAGGGGTCAGGAGCTCTGGGCATCACCTTGGACCTTGCGCAGTTGTTTTGAATCTTAGCTTTGTCATAAGTGACATTGTCCGAGGGATCATGGCATTCTCCAGTTTGCTAGGGGACCGTGTCCCAAGATGGTCTGGATCTCAAAAGTCTGAATTATTAAAGGCACTGCGCGGCGTTTCTGTGGTCGCAGAAGCCTGTGCGCACTTACAAATGACACCCAGGCCGGGGCAGGTGGAGGGTCCTGCCAGCTAGCGACAAGCGCCGTGGGAGAGGGAGAGGCTTTGCTTCCAGCGCTCCTCCCAGGGCTGCAGTGGGTGCTGGGGCAGCTCCCCTCTGTGAACCTCTCCCCATTTCTCTTCTACAGCTCTCAGTGGCTCGCTCGCCTGCTCCTCCTTCCACCATCCCTGAATTTTCTGCTCCTTGACCCAGTGGCAGGGAGGAGGCAGTGAGCCACCCGGGCGTCTGCTCCTGCAGGACAGAAGCCTACAGCTCTGAGGCTTTATAGCAATGTCTACCTGCAGCGACACTTAGTCCTTGAACAGGCTTTTTTTTTTTTTTTTTTGAGCACCTGTGGGCGGGTGGAATACCTTGCTTTGTAGATTTCCCCAAGCACTTTGGGCCCCCGACTGCTTTTTCCTGCCACTGCAGCACCCAGTGCTCTGCTCGTGGGTCGTTTTCCTTATTGCCCCCGGGGTGGAGTCCAGCCCTGGGAGGCTGGAGCTCGAGCAGGCACCAGTGCTGCCTGCAAAAGTCCAAACTTACTCCATAAACATGAGTTCTCAGGGCAACAGTGGATTTCCCTTAAGAATTTTAATTAAAACATTCCAGTTTGATGATTATGGGAGACAAAAGACATAAGACTTCATGAGTAAATTTAGGACACACCAAAATGCAATTTAAAAATGCATAAATACGCTTCGCTCAAACGTCCTTTGTTTCCTCTTGGGTTCCTGCTGTGATCGCTCGAGAGCCTCTAGGGTTTACTGGCTTAAAGTTACCTGAGTCGATAGCTGTCCTCTGTAGCTATTTGCCCTCCCAGAGGTGGGCTTTCTGCTTCTAAAATGACTTTCTGTGGAAACAGGATGTGGGTTGACTGGGGGAGCTTAAAGGGGCCCTTCACGATGACGTGTGCCCGCATTTCGGTGACGGCCTTGGGGTCTGCGAGGGGCACCTCCAGCCCCGGCCTGTGGGGACCTGGGCGTCACCGAGGCGGCATTTGTCACCTGCCGCCCTCCGCTTCCTTGTGAAGAGCTTCCAGGCAGCTCCCGGCAGGAGGACTGACTGAGCCCTCTCAGCCCTCAGGGGGGAGAAGAGACCCCAAAACCTCTGCCCGCTCCAGCACCGAGAAGGGGGACACCCTCAAGAGTTTCTTTGGAAAAATAGAGCTAAGGTGGCTGAGGTCATCTGCGTCTACACTGAGAAGGTGGAATGTGATTAGATTTATGAAGATGTATCTTCATTGCAAAATGATTAGGGAAATAGAGGAAAAATCATTTATAAAACCCACAACCTGGGTAGCTGCCTTTAATATTTTGGTTAATAAATTTCCAGAAACTTTTCTATAACCATTTGTGGAATTCTGTCTATAGTATATGAAGTACCTTTATTGCATTAAAAATTTTTTAAACCACTTGCTGTTTTTAACTTTTGGTGGTGGAATTTACTTTTCCATCATTATTTCTACCTTTAGGGTCATACTTAGAAAGTAAATAAGTTTACACACACATACATACATATATATATATATTTATATATAAAGATAGATAGATGTAGGTATACATATGCCCTTATATAGTCTCTCACATTTTTATGGTTTTGGTTTTCCTTTTCACAATCAAATATGCAACATTTTTTGAATGCATA
Organism: Dasypus novemcinctus; assembly: GCF_030445035.2. Taxonomy (NCBI): domain Eukaryota; kingdom Metazoa; phylum Chordata; class Mammalia; order Cingulata; family Dasypodidae; genus Dasypus; species Dasypus novemcinctus. Next base: position 4,300,479 of record NC_080701.1, on the reverse strand, counting down.
AACTGTAAGACATAGATATGGGATTTATTATTCTTAAATTTTAGGTGAAATTCTTAATAGTCATTGAAAAATTTATCTGTTACGCACACCCTCTTTGAACTCTACCATCTTCCCCTCATGCTATATCTTCATCCAAAAGAACAAGATTATCAAATACAATCTTTCTCATACACCCTCACCACCTATAACGGTATGAGTGGACATAGGATAAATATTCATACCCACTTATAGCTTCCCTCCACCAGTTTTAGAAGGCGAGGTGTTTCTCTAGTTTAAGAACCATTTCTTCACAGAGAAGGTGGAATGTGGACGGTCCACCCAGACAGGGCAGAGCCCAGCACGCCGAACGGGGCGTAATCAGATCTGGGACAACGGACCGACCCTCCCAGCTAGGCCCGGGTCCACCTGCGTTCATCTCCTGGTTGGGGAGAAGCCGGAGCCAGAAGAGGCTGAGGGTCTTCCTTCCAAGCCCATCCTCAGTTTCCCCACGACCGTGTCACTTCTAAAGAAGGAGTGGCATCTGAAGCAGCACACGGCCTTCGCTTTTGATTAGTAATTCATTCATTCTACACTGTTCAGAAACACGTTGGTACAAACACTGATTTTCTTTGTCTGCTAGGAATGAGAAAATGCTGATGTTCTTCCACTATAATAAAAGCAACTTGTCCTAATTAAGTAGAAGAAAACAAACTTACTACCACTGTATTTAAGTTTTTTGCCGATCTTCATTATTATAAAAATGAGCAGTATTGTTATTTTCACGATAGCCTGCTTTAGGTGGTACAAAAAGCAGGGGCCTTTGCTTGGCTGGAACACCTGACTTCACATCTTTAATTGCCTCTCATGAGTTGTGTGACTTCAATCAAATTACTTCACCTTTCTGAGACTCAGTTTCTTCATTTGGAAAATGGAAATAGCCTCTGGGTTCTAAAAATTACAGCGCCATAATGGAAGTGAAGTATCATGTTAATAGGCACTTAAAATTTTGCAATTAGTGTTGCTTAATAGCTGAAGAAATTTAATCCACTCTTGTAGCTTAAAATGTATTATTTATATATTATTCCAGCTACGGTCCAGGGACTCATAGCAACTGGAGCCAAAATAAAAAGTTACTTAGTTTCAGGCATTATCTTAGTTTGGAGAAAGTTACTCATTTTCAGGCATTATCTTAGTTTGCCTGAGCTTCTATGAAAAATGTTGCCCAATCGATTGGCTTAAACCATAAGGATTTATTGTCTCACAGGTCTTAAAGACAGGGGTCCAAAATCAAGATGAGGTTGCCGTGTTAGTGGCGGCAGTCCTCTTTCCCATGGTGTGGTGGTTTGGAGTTGTATGTACCCCAGAAAAATAGGGTCTTTAACCTAAACCATTCCTGCAGGCGTGCACCCATCGTAAGTCAGAACTTTTCTTTTTTTTTTAAAGATTTATTTTTTAAATTTATTTTTCTCCCCTTCCCCCCCCCCCAGTTGTCTGCTTTCTGTGTCCATTCACTGTGTGTTCTTCGGTGATTGCTTCTATCCTTATCAGCGGCACCAATAATCTGTGTTTCTTTTTGTTGCATCATCTCGTTGTGTCAGCTCTCCGTGTGTGCAGCGCCAATCTTGGACAGGCTGCACTTCTTTCATGCTGGGCGGCTCTCCTTACGGGGTGCACTCCTTGCGCATGGGGCTCCCCTATTCAGGGGACACCCCTGCATGGCACGGCACTCCTTGCGCGCATCAGCACTGCGCATGGGCCAGCTCCACATGGGTCAAGGAGGCCCGGGGTTTGAACGGCAGACCTCCCATGTGGTAGACGGATGCCCTATCCATTGGGCCAAGTCCTCTTCCCAGGTTGGACCTTTTGATGAGGCGACATCAGGTAAGGCGTGGGCACCTCAGCTAGGATGGGTCTTAATCCTTTTACTGTAGAATGAATTTCGGTGGGGAGAGGGAGAAAGCCATGGAGAGTCAGACACTGAAATTCAGCGGGACCCAGAAGAGAACTGGGAGGCCAGGGAGGCCGCCATATGCGTTGCCATGTGGCAGAGGCGCCCAGGGCCCGGGACCGCTGGCAGGCGGCCCCAGGACCTCAGTCTTGGGGAAAGAGAGCATCCCAGGGTTTGGAGTTCCTTTCAGCCTCAAAACCGTGGGATAATAAATTCCCGTCGTCTGGCCCGCCCCACCTCATGGTATTTGCTCGGTGGTGGTGTCTCAGCCCCCCAGGGCCCCGTCTGACTTCTGGGTGGCCTGAATAGGGTCTGCAGCCCTCGGGATTACGGCCTCTGGCTCCATCGGCCCTTCCCACACAGGACCCCAGGAGCCCCCACCCAGAACTGCGCCCATACCTCAACTGACACTCGCTCTTCATGCCGGCCTGTCTCCGCACGGATTCGCGCCCCCAGGAACGAGATTGCGGTCAGGGCCACGTCTTCTACGGCACCACACGTGTTCAGGACTCCTGTGAAAAACACTCAACGCAGGTGCTCGTTTAAACGTTTCCCCAGGCAGTGCCGCCTCCATGCTCAACGTTCTCCTCCTGAGAAGACAAGCTCAGGCTGTTCCGGTGACCCTCAGGAACCCACTGGGTCTGCCCTGTTCTGATTCTCTGATCCCACGCACCCTGCTAGGCTCTCCCTCCCTCCCTCTGCTCCTTCCGCAACGGCCTCCTTCTTCAAATACTCCAGGCCCCCCTCGCCTCAGAGCCTTTGCCTAGTTGTTTCCCGTGTCTGGAACGCTTCTCTCTCCCTTCGTTGCGTGGCTCACTCCCTCAAACTGTGCTTTACTGTGGCTGTATTCCTGGTGTCCAGTGCGTGGCACACAGTAGGTGCTCAGTTATTAAGAGCCGAATGGGGGAATGGATTCAGGGCCCTGAGTTCACGTCTAGATCATTGCTTCTTCCATTTTCTGTGACCCTCTTCTCTCTTCACTGTTTTCCCCACTGCTACCTGAACAGCAGGTCACCCCCCTAAATGAAGCCTTGACACCCCACTGCGCGTGGTGTAAGTCACACCGCTCAGTGGAACTAGAGGGCAGGTTGCCGCCTTGGCTTTCCACGTGCACCCCTCTCCCCGCTTCCTGGGACGCCCGTACCTTCACCACGCCCATCTTGCTTCCCACTGGGCCTTCAGCAGGTGCTGCTGGATGGTGCTCTAGGACACTTTCCCCCTTAATTTTTGGCAAACTTGTGTTCATCTAGTAAGACCTATTCATAGATCTCTCAGGCAAGTCCAGCTTGAAGCACCCATGTATTTTGTTTGGCTATAGGGATTGCTTTTGCATTTTAAAACAAAAATCACTGGCTATTTCTTATATCTTTGCTTGATAATTTATTTAAAAATACTTCAGTATTATACATGAGTGTATTGGGTGTAAATTAAATTAAACTCAAGTTCTAGGGATTGTTAGCATTTGGACAACTTTAACGAGGATTTCACACCCTAGGGTATCTATGGCAAGCATTTCAAGTATTCTCTAAATCTACAGCAGAGATTTAATTAGCAGAAGGAATGCTAGAAATAGCTTATTTTGATGTAATAAATGGCATTGACCTACATCTTTGGCTAGACACGTTTTGTGGGCTCTGCTGCCCTGAGTCAGTGCGGTCGTGGCCTCGAGCATGGCAAGCGCAGCCACGGAGCACCCTCGGGGCTGAGTCCCAGTTCTGCGCTGCCGTTTGGTCCATTCGTGCCACCCTCGGCAGGGCTCTCCGCGCTGATGTAACTGCAGGTTTGGCTGACCCTGCCGTGGGAATCAAATTGTGCTCCTTTTGGAGTGAATCATCAATGCCAAGTGCTCTTTGGAGTGGTGGGGACAGACAACAGGTCATCACTGCGCTTACACAGTAGCTTGCATGCTTATTCTGAAGCATGGGGTCAGTGAGAAGCAGATTTAGAAGAGTTGAGCAAAATTTCCTGTTTAACAAAATCGAGGCACCCAGGGCACAAAAACCAACTTTAAATTTCCAAGAAAACTCTCTTGGGCCTCTCCACTTGCTTTTCCTTTATCTCTAGCAGGAGCTCTCTCTCTTTAAGTATGACCATTGAATAAAGAAAATACACTGCAAGCAGGGAGGAAATCAGTACAAGCAGCAGCATTGAATGTTCAGAATAATGATGCCTGCAGCTTAAAAACCATCCCAGGGAGGTTGCTGCAACCCTGAAATATTTTTGGGACTAGCAGAAATGTTTGTGGAATCAGCCTATTAGAGGCAAGGATTGGTACTGGTGGTCCGTTTAGTTTGTTGGTTGCTTAGGATTTGATAAATGGATATTATTTTGTCATTAAAATCATGTTTTAAAATGATCCTTAATACATATAAACATACCCAGAACAATATTAGTAAAATTCTATAATTATGCCTCCTAAATAATCTCTCATCATTTGGATTATTTGGGTTACCACCGTCCTCTACCTCTTCCCTGAGAGCTGCAGAATGACCCACGGTGCCTCTTGTTGGTCAGGCACAGGTAACGTTTCCATCCCAAACTGATCTTTTTGTGATGAACTTCTATGGGCTGGGAGTGGAGGTCAGCCTTTCTCAATATACAGGGAGTGAAAGTGGGGGAGGCTTGATCCGCAAAAACAAATAATGAGATGCTTGGGAGGCACAAAGAACAGATGACCACCTCAAGTTCAAGGTCCTGCTGATGATGATGTAGAAAACCTATGTTTCGGTTCTGAGAACAGCGTTCTTTCTACTTCCATGGTCTTACTAGGTTTTATATGAAACAAAGAATGAATTCCCAAGAGAATTCAACTAAAGATAGTAGAAAACAGACAGGAAGACCTGTATTTTAAAGGGAATCGCTTTACCAATGGTGCTGGAACCTTGTTCCATCGAGTGGCCGCAAGCCTGTCCTCTCCGCCAGGTTTATAGAGAGATGAATGCGGGCTCAGCGGGTGTTTAATGCAGTGTTCTCCACATGAGCTTGGACGGTTTTCCCAGATGAACATAGGGTGGTGCTACATTTTTGAGCATGGGTAGTGTTGACTGAGGAATTAGCCACAACACCCATAGCTCTCATAATATGGGGCAAAAGGAACCACATTTTTTGTTGTTCTTGTTTTTAATTTATTTTTTTAATTTCTCCCCTCCTTTGCCTGTTCCCCTGTTGTCTGCTCTCCTTGTTCATTCACTGTGTGTTCTTCTGTATCCGCTTGTATTCTCATTAGGTGGCTCCAGGAACCGATCCTGGGACCTTCCGGAGTGGGAGAGAGGCGATTACTCTTTTGCATCACCTCCACTCCCTGTTCTGCTACATCTTCTTATTTTCTCTCCTGTTTTTCTTGTTGCATCTTCTTGCTGTGCCAGCTCTCCATGTCAGTCGGTACTTCTGTACAGAGCGGCTTTCCTGCGTGGGGCGACATTCCCACATGGGCTGGCACTCTGCATGGGCCAGTTTGCCGCATGGGCCAGCTTGCCCTCACCAGGAGGCCCTGGGCATCGAACCCTGGACCTCCTCTATGGTAGATGGGAACCCAATGGGATGAGCCATATCCTTTTCCCTCTTGTTCTTCTTGAAGATTGTTCTCTTCACTAGAGTCATCCAATTTCCTGACTTTTGAAAGATAAATGTTTCACACAAAAGATTTTGAGAGAAGACCCAAGCTTGACTTAGAACTACAGACATGAAAAAGCAGTGTCAACATTTGTGGAAACAGCGACTATGTTTTACAGCCCATATTTAGAGAAAATCCCATTCGGAATAGATTTGGCTGTCTAAGGAGTTCAAGAGCAGTTCTGCCTTAAAGCAATGAAAATCCAAATAGAGTTTTTTAGATGTGTAAGAGAATTAGAACAAATGTGTGCTTCTCCACAGTTCTTAGCTCCTTTTTCCAAGGTGTTAAAATGCTATCTTTGAAGGACTACTGAAAAACAAACCCGAGAGTAAAACTGCAATGGCTTTGGTTTGTTTCTACCAGCCCGCGGTTGGAGCAGGTTTTATTTTCTCTCGTTATTTAAGGGAGTGCAGTTGCCCCTGTGCCCTGGTATCTCAGGGAGCATGCGCAGAGGAGGCAGGTGGCCTGTCCTGAAAATGTACAGCCTCCAAGGTGGGTGGCTTATCCCTCAGACCCCCAGCAAGGCTGTCACTCTAGGGTGAGTGTTTCATAGAGTAAGGGGACCTCCCCTAAAAATTTAGGTGCACCGTGTAGGGGCAATTGGTGTGATGTAAGCAAGGTGGATAAAAGCATCTCTCTCCTCCAGGAAGCAACCTTAAGGACAAATTTAGGCTCCAAAAATACTACTTAAAGCCTTGCTGGATCCTGAAAAATTATTTTATTAGTTGCACATTTATACTTCTCTACAACTTAACATTTTTTCACTGTCCTAAATTTGTCAGGCAAATGCTCCTCCTCCACATTTGATACCTGTCAGAATCCTTACGCTGAGCAAGCGGTCCTGCTCAAACCCCAGGACGCGTCGGCAGCTGGGCTCGCCCTCCAGCCTCACTCTAGAACAGCTACTTCTCCTCCTCACGGGCCACTGGGCGAATAGCGCGTCTCCTGAGACCAGCAGAAACGCCCAGAGTTAACATTTTCCATCTCCTTGCCGAAAGAGTGTTCTTAGTTTCCTCTCACTCAACTTTTAACTCTGACTAGTCCCTGCCCTTCTGTTCTGCCCAGGTTTTTGGGTTCAGACTCCAAATCTTATGCATGTCTTCTTGATTTTATCTGTCAACCCAGATATTGAAGGCAAGCCACATTCTTCCGCTTCATTCGCAGAACTTCAAACAAGAAAAGTAGGCTTTGGAAAGAACCTGTTTCTGGTTCCTCCTAACAACTGCATAGAACTATATGCTAACATGCTTCTGAGATGCTGGAGCCAACTTGTATCATCTCAGGGCTCCATAACCCTCCCCAGAGGCCAGGGTGGGGGGCATGGAGGGAAGCCTTCCATGGGCTCATCCTTGCCCATCCATGGATGAACTGGAAAGTTCGGATGGTCAGAGAAGGTCTCTGCTGCAGTGAGATTCTCAGAATCTCACCTGCTGGAGGGCTCCCCGCTGCTGCTTCTGGCAAGCAGATCTCCCCCCTATCTTTCATGATTATCATATTTGGATTTGGGGGAGCTTTGCTTTCAGAATCTTAACTGTTAGCTCAGAATTCCTGCTGACGCAGTTGGACACCGTGATGCCATTTGATGAGCTTTAGGGCAGCCTACGGGATGTGATTCTGGTTTCTAACTTCTTAGGCTAAGAGAGGTTCTTACTGTGCATCTTCCTTTGGTATTCAGTGTGTTATTTTTTAAATGCTGGAAAATTCTACTTCAGAACTGAAGCTTCCAAACACATATTCTTTAACATGCTTGAGAATTTTTCAAATCAAAATAGAATCATGAGATTTGTCAAGTGGTTAAAAAAATAAGGCAGCTTAACACAATACATTGAGATATTTAGTTATTGGAATATATTCTGTTCAATGAAGATTATACACTAGGGTTTAAAATTGATTTCTTCAAAATGATGTGCTCAGGGTAAAACGGAACAGACTCAGTGTGGCCTGGGCAGTACTGTGCACTTTAAAATTGCTCCAGTAAAGCAATTACATACCGGGTTCTGGCATGTACATATGTATCATGTTTAAAAATGTCCAAAACTCTGTAATTTTCACTTTGGGTCGTAATGATGTTCCAGGAATTCTGAATGCCTCTATTCCTAGTTCTCATTAAGAGAAATAACTATTTCTGTAACTGTTTAGATTTCCCAAAATAACAATTCAGGGAAGAATGTAAAAAGCCAAAACAAAGAAAAGATATTGAAAATTTTAATTGCAAAAAGAAAAGGAAGAAATTTGTTCACTTTGAAATTTAAGTGCTTAGACTTCTCAGATGTAATTTGGAAATGGCCTTGAGGTGTGGTGGCTGGTTTCCAGAATCCTGTCTTACTAGAATGAGTATTTTGAATTGACTTCCAGGGGTCTGTTTTTCAAATCTATTTTTGTTCCTGACTAGAGCGCTTGCCAGGCACTGGAGCTGCTCCCACTGAAAATAAGGAAGGCATGCCCGCATTTCACAGGATTTAATGCAATGCGATTGGGTATTTCTAATGCTAATGGGCATTTACTCCAGGCATATGGAATTTCTCCTCACCAGGAAGACGTTTTCTGGAGGGAAGTGGTTTGTGAGTAGCTGGGTAGTCAGTAAATACAGCTTTCTAATCCCAACACTTCCACTAGATTTCCATATAACCGAAGGGGGTGGATTACACTGTCAGTGCTCTAATCAACCCACACTTAAATTTAGGTAAGCCTGTAGAAATCACTTTTTCTTTTTTTTTTAAAGATTTATTTATTTTTTCTCTCCCCTTCTCCCCCCCCCCACCCCGGTTGTCTGTTCTCTGTGTCTATTTGCTGCGTCTTCTTTGTCCGCTTCTGTTGTTGTCAGAGGCACAGGAATCTGTGTTTCTCTTTGTTGCGTCATCTTGTGTCAGCTCTCCGTGTGTGCAGCGCCATGCCTGGGCAGGCTGCACTTTCTTTCGCGCTGGGCGGCTCTCCTTATGGGGTGTACTCCTTGCGTGTGGGGCTCTCCTACGCGGGGGACACCCCTGCGTGGCATGGAACTCCTTGCTTGCATCAGCACTGCACATGGGCCAGCTGCACACGGGTCAAGGAGGCCCGGGGTTTGAACCACGGACCTCCCATGTGGTAGACGGACGCCCTAACCACTGGGCCAAGTCCGCCTCCTGTAGAAATCACTTTTGTCTGACACTCTCCTTTAATACCTGCTGAGACAATGGGGGAAGATGTTACTCCTCAATATAAGGAATTATTTGGTCATGAATCTATAATTTCTAACACATTTCCCCCTCGAGAACAACATGGAAGTTTAAGTCCTGCTTCCAACAAATGACAAATCAAAATTGTTTACTCTTTTCTTACAATTTTCATTAATAAAGTTGTTTATTTCCTTCACATTTGTGGAAGGGGCTTAATTTATATATATATAGTAATGTTTATATTGGTAAATGATTTCTTTTTTTGATATTCAATGTTCATTGAATATCTCCTTTTGCGAGGCACTGTCATAAATTTTTAAAAATATATGTAGTTTTAGTTTCCTACCTGTTAAGACAGATACCATGCAGTGAGTTGGCTCAATGACAGGAGTTTCCTGGCTCATGGTTTCAGAGGCAGAGGCTAGTTTCGCCCAGGTTCAGCATCTTCTGGTTGCCTGGCAGTCTTTGGGGTTCTTTGGCTTTTGCACCGCATGGCCAAGACCTAGGGAGTCTTCTGCTCCTCTTCTGGCTGCTCGCCATGTCTTCCCTCCCTGCCCGACCTTCACTCTGCTGATAAAAGGCTCCTGTGATGCGGGTTAAAGCCAGGTCCGACTCAGGTGGGCCACACCTTGATCGAAATATTGTTTTGAAGAGATCTTAGTTGCAGTGGGTCCATGCCCACCAGAACGTGGACCAAGAGCCTTCCAAACTGGGGTGCACAGTTTAGCCCCCTCTACATGTGCGTATCCAAGCCCCTTTGAGGGGTAAATATGATACCCTTTATGCACATCAGAAAACTGAGCTACAGAGAGGTTAGATCCATTGCCTGAGGTCACCCCTCAGTAGAGGAAGACCCGGGATTCCAACCCCGTCTGTTGGCAGTCCTACAGCGTCATGGTTGTAATTGCTTAGTTACTTAGTAATAGAAAACACTTACAAAGGCATTACTATGTGATGGACACCCTCAAAAGCGTTTTCCTTGTATTAATCGGTATTGATCAACTACTATGTAAGAGGCCCTGAGTAAGCGTTTTTGCAAACTTTATCCTACTTAATTATTTTAACAACCCTCCGAAGAGTGTTTAGGGAGATTGAATAACCTTTCCAAGATCATAAAGCTAATACAAGATACAGCCAGAATTCAGCTTGGTCTGTCTGATTCTAAGGCTATACTATTTTCTCCATATCACAGTGTCTTTTGATTTTATATTTACATGTGCTCTTCTGCATTGTGGACCCTGCATGAAAATAATGCATTGGGAATATTCAAGTCTCAATAATCTACAAAATAGCAAAGCTTAACTAATATTGCTTTTAAGAAGGGAATAATCTACAAAGCAGCAAAACTGAAATTTGCTCTGGTGAATTATGACAATGATAAAATATGTGAAAAACTAACTTATCAAAGATAAACAAGAAGCTATATAATTAAAAATTATAATTGACACCCATTAATTTCTTTCTTAATAAATCTATTTTCAAAATACGTACATATGCATGATTTAGGATTTCATTATTATATATATGTACGTTCTTGATACTCATTCAAAATTTGCCTTTCATACATGGGTTTTGCAATTAATTTTCCTTCTAAGTGATATTAACCATAACCATATCTTGGCAGTTTGAAGCTTACTGATATAGAGCAGAATTATTTTCTGCTTTGTGGTGTCATGGACTTTCTTCACTTTTTAACACCCTTAGAACATTTTTTAAACATATGTTCTTAGTTACTTACATGTGTCTGCGCATACATTAGGGAAAGGCGGTAAAGCCACTTATCTCAAGGGAAAGCGTGATATTTGCCAGTGGCTGAAATGGGTGTCACCCCTTCATCAATCATCTTTTATTTTTCCAGCTGCCCCATCTTGAAAGCTGCTGAATAAAATATTCTCTATTGTTATTGGTTTGAACTTGAAGGTCTTATGAAAATATGGCTAATTGTGATGTATAATGAATAGAGGACATGGGATTCATGAGAACTTGAGGAAGATGAGGTGGGAGTTGGACCTCATTTTTGAAAAATATGCATCGTCTTTAGATAAGGATTTGAAGAATGGTACAGAAGGACTGTAATATCTTTCACTATGTGATTTGTTCACTCTTCAGGAGCCGTTTTCTTATCCACTCTTGCTGGTGATTACCCTCCTAGGATCAGGAGTGAGTAAATCCTCAGATTTGGGGCTTTTGTACATGCTCTGAGGAACAACATGTAAAATTCATAAATATAATCACTTTCAGTAGGTGCTCTTAATTTATATTAGTAATTTCCTTTATTTGAAAATAATAAGCTTGTGCCTGAGTTACTTTAAAATTAATATGTTTATTCTTTAAATATTTACTTCTTACATCCATGAATGAGTCACTGAATTTTTATTATTACTGCTACTTTTGCCACTGCTGCAGCTTCCTCTCCCCTCCTAAGTGAAGCCTGGGAGCTTGAAGGGAATAATAGACCATCTTGAGTACTTTGTTTTCCAATGAGAGTTTCTTAGGATGTTGTTTTCTAAAAAAAGACATTTCTCTTTTGAGATTATTTAGTCCTTCATGACAATCAGTATTTAAAAAAATGATGATCAAATATACCTCAATAGCATAATGATCGTCATAGTCCTGTAACAGTTACAACAATGTTTTAATTCCAAATTGAAAACTATAGTGATCTTGGTTTGGAAAATATTTTAACTATCCTCACACTTTTCATGTTTATCCAAGGAAGTCTCAAGACCGAAAGGAGAACATTTCTCTCTAAAGAGAAGATTGTGTGAGACGGTACAATATCTTAAGAAAATGGTATAACAAAGATGCACATGGTAGCACCCAACCCAGTACCTGCAGACAGCATAGTTTAGAAGCTTTAGTTCTGTGTCCTATTAAGAGTTAAGATCTTAGTCTGTTAATAGCTGAGTCTCAGAGCCCAATGTCTGCCATCCTGTTTCTAGGAGGAGGTTTGATTACCCTAAGAGCCCTGCCTTGACTCTCTGTCTGTCCAGAAAAGTTATGCTCTCCTAAAACAGATACACTTCCCTAATTCCTCTTTTATTCTTCATACATTGACTTTCAGGATAATTATACTTTATATCTCAATGACACAACATTGATTATCCATTTTGTGGATTATCCAGACTTGACATCAGCCTTTGTCTCTTACATTTTTGCTCTTTTGCTTTGTAGAGCTTACATCATAAAAGATGGAGGAATGGAGGAGCAGCTGAAGCGGAAATAAGTCACTCTGGCAATAATTTCACTATTATAAATCAATGGTTTAATTAGAGAGGAGCTAGATATTACAGTTTGTCCCAGTGATCCATTGCAAACCATCCCAAAATGTAGTGGCCTGAAACCACAGCAGTCTGTTACACAGTCACCACCCTGTGGCGTGGGCAGGGCAGGACAGCTTGCTCCCAGGGCCTTGGTGGACAGCTGGTCTGGAGATGGGGATCACCCACGGCAGCTCCCTTCCAGGGCTGGTGAGTCGCGCTAGTGGCCGGAGCTCCTGGGGCCGTGGGCTGCTTCTCCACAGCCCCCGTGGGCTCCCACGGCAGCGTGACTGAGTCCAGGAGTGCGCTTTCCCAGCGGCAGAAAGCAGAAGCTGCCAGGTCCTGGAGGTCTGGGTCCCGAACCTGTATTCTTGGAATAGAGCAAATAGCTCAGATTCAAGCAGAGAGGACATAGACCCACTTCTTGACGGGAGGCATGTCAGAATTTGGGTCCATATTTTAATTCTGCCACATAAGCCAAACATATATATATATATTTTTTTTTTTTGTCTTTTTTTAATGTTATATTCAAAAAATATGAGGTCCCCACCCCCCTCAACCCCCTCCTCCCCCCATAACAACAATCTCCTCCATCATCATGAGACATTCATTGCATTTGGTGAATACATCTCTGAGCACCGCTGCACCTCATGGTGCACATCATAGCCCACACTCTCCCACATTCCATCCCATGGGCCATGGGAGGACATACAATGTCCGGTAACTGTCCCTGCAGCACCACCCAGGACAACTCCAAGTCCCGAAAACGCCCCCACATCTCATCTCTTCCTCCCATTCCCTACCCCCAGCAGCCACCATGGCCACTTTCTCCACACCAATACCACATTTTCTTCGATTACTAATCACAATAGTTCATGAATAGAATATCAGTAAGTCCACTCTAATACATACTCTATTCCTCCATCCTGTGGACCTTAGAATGGTTGTGTCCACTCCACATCTATATCAAGAGGGGGCTTAGATTCCACATGGATGCTGGATACAATTCTCTTGCTTTCAGTTGTAGGTACTCTTGGCTCCCTGGAGTGGTGGTTGACCTTCACCTCCCTGTTAGCTGAGTGGGGTAAGCCCAATAAACCAGAGTATAGAAGTTGCAAGTCTGTTGAGGCTCAGGGCCTGGTTATCACATGGTCAGTCCAAAGATTCAGGTCCCCTGGGTATACATTAAACCCCAGCACCAACAACAGTTCCAGTAAAAGTAACAGGAGAGACTTGTGGACAAAGATCACATCTGAGTCCAGCTCTATCACACAGAAACACAAACTCCAAAGTAGGGCCAACTGACGTGGCACTGAACTCCATCTGCCATGACCATAGAACCTGTGGGTCTCTGTAGCCCTCAACAGAACCAATACCTGGGGTTGTATCTACTTTATGTCTCTGGGACTCTGCTGAGGTGTGCATAAGGGCAACCTCTCTGATAACCTCCCGACTCTTTTTGGAGACTCATAGCCATATAAACTCATTTGTCCTTTCCATTTCCCCCTTTTATTCAGGTCAAAAGGCATTTTTAACTCCTGATTTTATATGTAGACTATTCTGCTGGTCTGAGTTGTCCCTTTTATTCAAGGTCATTTTCTAGTTACATCATCAGCTGACTTGGTAGTATTCCCTCGGTGCCAGGGAGGCTCATCCCCAGGAGTCATGTCCCACGCTGGGGGGAAGGCAATGCATTTACATGCTGAGGTTGGCTTTGAGAGTGGCCACATTTGAGCAACATGGAGGCTCTCAGGAGGTAACTCTTAGGCACCCTGCAGCTCTAGGCCTTGTTCTTATTTCAGGTGCACAGGTTTACAAGCATAGTCATTATATCAAGGGCTCATTGTTGGACCTTCCTTCTTTTTTGGTCTTTGCTGTTGCACTTGGGGGATTTTGCTGTTCCTTTAGGGACTGTGATAGAGGTCCCCTGGCTAGGAACTCAGCACTCCCTCAGTTGTTGTTTTTAATTGTAACCACTATGAAAATATCCACACATTTATGTACCCTGCATATATGCCCTAGAGAACTCCCTACCAACCATGTGTCCCCTGTCTATAACATTCCACACCAGTATTCCTCCCCTGCCATTGCTGAACCTCTCTGAGATCCAAAACTTCTTCAAATATGAAGCCCAACATATTGCCAGGTTGCATTAATAGTAAAATGGAATATAGTGATAGTTTAAAGGTTAGATATAGAATACATATTAATTTAGAAAAATTAAGGTAAAAATAAATTGGAGTATCAAAAAATTTAAAAATGCAAAAGCTTTGTTTTTGATGTTTTGCATTCCATCACTGCAGTAAGTGTTGCCCTGTATGCAAAAATTGGCAAGGCAGCTTCTTCCGTCTTTTCTTCAGTGTCTATGTCCTTTTTTTTTCCTTTTTTTCCCCTAATTTTAATTCTAGTTTTCAAGTATCCAGTGTATTCACATGTTTGTTGTCCCTAATTCCTGTAAGTATTACAGTAAGTATCCTAACAGTGCCCCCATCTTGATTTAAATGAAATTAAATTATTAGAAACAAAATAAAACTAGAAACAAAGCAGAAATCTTATACGGCTGTTGAGCACCGGGGATATCATATATGTTTTGGTTGCATATGTCTGAAAGGGCCTATAGAGGCTCTGGCAGGTCAGGAAAGACAACAAAACAAAGGGACAGTTGGCCCTGACACTGTAGAGCAGGTTGAGGTCCTTTCAACTGGGATGAAACGTAATGACATCTACACTCGTCGTTTGGACCGGCACACTTCTAAGAGCTTGCCTGCATTTGTTTATTGAATCCCAATGGCCACCCCGTGGGGTATGGACCTACTCTCATTCCCACCTTCTAGACCCTCATACACTGCCCAGCAGTTCACTAGCAGGCTAAGGTGGTCCGTGACAAGCTGGGATTTAACTTGGTGGCTCGTTCTGGAACCTGTCCTCTGAACAGCTCCAGGCCATGCACCCACCCTGGGCTGTGCTCACCACCCCTGCCCTCTCCTTCCACAATTGTCATTCATTAGATGAGAGTGAGGCGGGGAGAACTCTCCACACTGCTGTGTGCTAGGAAAGGTTGCCAAACTTTTGGTAGGAACTTAAGGATCTCTGATAAATATTGGGCATGCAGATCTAGAGAGCAAAACACATGCCAGGCAATCCAAAATTTGGGAAAATTAACGGAGGAATCCTGTGCTGGACTTTGGGATTTCTCACTCCTTCTAGGGGCAAGGTCCTTGATGCTCACACTGTCATGGGCTCTTCGAGGGCCACCGCCTGATGGTGCCAATCCTCAGTGTCCATCAAGCCTCGATAAGTGTACAAAGAGAGGACCCACTGCCAAACCAAATGCAGATGGCAGACTCAGTAAAGAGGCCAACACTCTTGCAATGATTTTTTTCCTTTTGTTCCCTCACTACAGCCTGAAGACTCCTACAGTTTAAACTCTGTCCTTTCCCCAAAGAGGGTCCCATCCTGATCTGGCGGGTGGAATCTCAGTTCCTCCTTGGCGTCAGCTAAGTGGAGGCAGCGCAGAGCTCCTTTCACGTGCAGTGGACGATCAGTTACCTACCGGGCATCCTCTGCCTCTTCTTCCTTCCTAAAACCAGCGTGATTACATTAAGCCTTCCAGCTCCATGG
The DNA here is from genome assembly GCF_030445035.2 of Dasypus novemcinctus. Classification (NCBI taxonomy): domain Eukaryota; kingdom Metazoa; phylum Chordata; class Mammalia; order Cingulata; family Dasypodidae; genus Dasypus; species Dasypus novemcinctus. Next base: position 4,284,903 of record NC_080701.1, on the reverse strand, counting down.
CTACTCTCACCACACCGCATGTGTCTCGCTGGAGGGTCACTGCATCCTACGCTCCAAGCATGGATCCTGATTCAACTATGCCAAGCTCAGGGATCCCGTTCTTCCAGCGACTCATTGGTTCAGGAACTTAGGTTGTGGCCAGTCTGGGTGGATTGCTTCCCTGGTGGTAGTGAACTGTTCCATGGGAGGCACATGCCTTAGTTCCATCCCACCTGCCTGAAGTGAAAGGCTCTTAGGCCAGGGCAAAGAGAAGTAGCTTTCCCTCTCTTCTCTGGAGTTGAACAAGAAAGCTTGTTTTCCCATTTGCTGAAGACAGCTGCGTTGCAGTGTATCAAAATAAAATGAAATATAAAAACCAAAAACCCAAAGTAGATTATCCATAAAGGTTTTTACAAGATAAATGACACACGTACGTGTACGGATTCTTAAAAGCAATCTGAGCGATTGAATGTGAGAGAACTCAAATGAGGAGCCCAGGACGTGGATGCCTCTGTGTAAAAGGCCAGTGGTAAGGAGGAAATCCATGTCAAACTAAATAATTACTGCAACTGCAACCAGGATGACCTCCTCCATGGTTTCCACACTGGACTTTCAGAGGCCAGGTGATGAATTAGTTAGAACGTGGAATTTGGAATCAGCAGATTTGAATTTGAGTCATATCTCTGTAACTCCATGCTACTGGAAGAACTTGAGCTCATGATTTAATTTCTCTGAGACCTGATTTCCTAATTTGTAAAATAGGGTGACTATGATCTAACCCAATGAGAATTAAGTTGAACAGCACATGAAAACATTTAGCCTAATGACTGGTATATAAAGAGTGGAACCGAGGCAGGTCATGGTCATGGGAACTTGTCAGAAGCATGTGGAGTTTTGAGTGTCCACTGACATCCGCTGAGGAGGCCTGGGCTCCTGTGACAGGATGGCCAATTCGCGCCCTCTCCATGGAAGCTGGCAGAAGGGTGGTCTTGTTCTAATCACGTTTGCTCCTCCTCGAGCCTGTGGCTCGATGAACATCATGGAAGTGGTGATAGGGATGGAACTCCATAAACATTTGATGAATGACAGAAGTGGGATTCCTGGAAGGGAGAAAAGACTGAATAGAAAGGGCAGTTTTGGGCGAAGTAAAAAGATGTACTGTTTTTAGCATAGTCTACTTGAATCGTGGAGCTCGTTACTCAGGGTGAAGAGGTAAATTAATGGGGGGCTATGGTAAGATACCACGCTCATTGGAAGGATGGGCTGTGCTGAGGGATGCCGCCATGCTTTTAAGAAGAAGGTCATGGAAGAGGCAATTCTGAGTAGGGCATCAGATCCCTTGGTGACATTCTAGGACAGGACATAGGACGTGAACAACCACGGTTGGGAAGGCTTTTCTATCTAGTAACCCAATCACACTCTTAAGTTTGGGGAAACATTATATTTTTCATATAGGATTACATGTAATTTCTTTTTTAGTCTCCTCTTAAGCACCTCTTCTGAAGCATTCAGGCTTAGAAATTCATGATCAGGTCCTCATTTGTCAAATTTATTTAGTCTAATGAATTGCACACACTATACATTTGGATGCCGGATATACAATTTAGTCCCTCAATGAGAACATTCTGGGAAATCTCAAAAGAGGGCACTAAATTTTAAAGTTTTCTGGCCTTCTGAAATATTTTATGAGCTTTATTTCAGCAAAAAGGACCATTTAAGCCTTGGACCCAGCACATTTTTATTCTTTGAAAACGTTCCCAGAGTCTATATCAATATATTATGTGTCCACTTAAAATGAGGTTCCACACTTCATAAACTTAGGTTCTGTATTAAACTTCATCTGGGGAAGTCTGTATCAGTTTTCTAGGGTGTAAAGTGATGGAAAAAATGAATCTTGTTTGAATTGATGTTAGCTTGCTTATGAAATAGCCTCTGGGGGCAAGAAGGAGAGCGGCTGGAAACTTGCGTCTGCAAAGGAGGCTAGGATCTGTTAAGAATTACCTCGAGATAAGAGGAATGAGCTGGGTAATGAAATGATTTCAATAATATGGAGCATTTGTTTTTAATGTAGAAGTCATTAGACATGAGAATTGTCTGCTCTTAGTTTTTTTCTCCCTGACAAGGGATTTCCTGCTGTTAAAATATTCTTTCTAAATTTCTGTTGAATTGTTTGCCAATACAATCCAGAAATCTTGTTAGTCCTAGGTGAGAAAATCAGGATTAACTTTCCTTCTGCTAACATTTCCACTATTGACCTAGGATTAAAAAGCCAAATGTGATTCAGTCGTAGAAATGTTCTGGAAAATGAGTGACACCTGTGTAAAAGGAGGCAGACTATCAGTAAATGGCAGGGAAAAAATCCTGCTAGATTTTGACTACATGATTTGATTTTCATGGTGAACCTCATCGTCTTTTTTTTTTTCATTCTGAATTTAAAATATCCAATTTTGTCATTCCATGCAAAATACAGATAATACTCAACTTACTGGGAATGCACTTTTCCTTCTAGCATGCACACTAATGAAATCACTAATCTTGAAAGAATTTAGATTGATTTTGAAACCCATAAATTTACCTACTGTGTCTTTCCTATATATTATTGCCTGATGAGTCTCTGTAGCATGTAAACTGTATTTAGAATCTGGGTAAATTAAATAGAAAAGTCTAGCCTCTATCACCACAGGAATATTTAAAAAATAGTTTCTTAATTTAACTGGCAGCTTCATTTGCAGTCAATTTATGTTTTTCTTTCTTCTGAATAATAAATTCAAGAGTTAGATAATAAACAAGAAGGTTTCTTCTTGAATGCGATTTGCATATAATATTTCTTAATGTTCACGGTGATTTTCCACTGGAAAAAATGCCACTAGCAAAGGAAAACTATGCAAACTTCCAAAACTATTGTTGGGAAATTGTCCTGCTCTTTATTTCCCAAGTATCAGAATGGCCTGATCTAGGCTTGCAGGGCCCCTGCGCCCACCCGTGGGTTCTCTCAAGCAGAGGAACATCTGGTTTCTGCTCTCTTAAACTGGAGTGCCCTTCAGTCACACACCCTCTAGGACCTTTTCAAGAATCGGCATGTGATGGTTAACTTGGCTTTCCCCTGCTGACATGGCCAGTATGAACATTCATGGTACAATTTAGGTTGTGGGGAGGGGGAAGTAGAGGAGGAGAAGAGAGGAAGAAGGAGAGGAGGAGGAGGGCGAGGGGAGGGGGGAGGGGACAGGAGAGAAAAGGAGCGGAGAGAAATAGAACAAAAGGAAAAAGGGAGGAAGAGAATATGTGTGAATTGGACGCATATCAGCACAATACGTACATATTTAAAGCCCAGGCGTGAAAAGTCATCATAGGAAGCCCAAATAACCGAACGTGCACAGTGATCGTTCTTGGTTTAAATTCTCCGGGTTCAGCCTTGGATATCCTCCCTTTCTGGATCTGGGTACAGGATGGCTCTTTTGGCTCTTCCTTGCGGGCTGGGCGCTCTTGGCATGCCGACTACGACTACGCAGAGTACTAACTAAATTGTTGCATTGGTCGTTGAGCCGGTGTCACTTGTTGGTGCTCATTCAGGTTGTCAGACTTCTGATCTCTAAGACAGAGTTTCTTTTTAAAGGGAGGAACGATCCTCAAAGTCACAAGGTAGATGAAGTATTTGAATGACCTGAAGGTCTCATGACTCAAGGGTGATATTTTTCTTCTATGAACTTCCAGCAGTCAATAAAATGACTTTCTCACGCTGAAGCTTCTCCATGGGCACTGGCCTCTCATTTCAGAGCCTGTAGGAATTCTTTCTCTCAACCCCACCTTCTAATTTACTCTGACCTCTTCCCTCCAGGTCTGGGTGTGTGTCGGTGTCAGTGATGGAAAGATGAAAACGTGGGGAAGTGTAACCGTAAAGGAGAGGGAGGCAGTGTCTTGCCAAACTCTTTATAAAGCTCCCCTTCAGTAAACTTGCTTTTTCTCATCTCTTTACCTGGCAGGATACGACCATCTACCAATTATGTATTTATATATTTTTACAAATGAGCTCTTTGATTTGGGGCCTATTGATTCCTTCTGGAATGAAGAATAAATGCCTCTTGATTACCATAAACTGTTTTTTTTTCTTGCTTTTCAAGAAAGGACCTAATTGGTTTATGGCACTCAAAGATGATGAAATTATTTGCATTTATCTACTCTTTTTGCTTTACATTTCAAAACCACCAGGGTGCTTTTGACTATCATAAGTGTTTGGACAGTGAACCATTATGTATCCCTTTTAAAGGCCTAGTGTTTAGCTGATTACGGTTTGGATGCCAAACATGCCAAACATGTAGCAGCTTTTGCATGTGTTTTTTTTTCGAGAATGCCTTTTGCTACCTATCATCGCAGTACGTAATTATTTTGTTTAGTTGACTCCCTTGAGAGCGTATAAAAGGAAATCAACACCATCCAAAGAGCAACAATGAAAGGCATTAGAAAAGAAATGCTAATCACACATTTTGAGAAGGCAATACCTGTCTGACTATATTTGAGCTTAAAAATATATATAAGCATCCCTTCATCCAACTCACAACCAATGAGTTGTGGGGAAATAAAAACATTTTTCAAATAGGACCATCTTTTCCACAAGTGTTGCGGCAAGAGACTTTAAAAAATATGGATAAAATTATACGGGAGTTTAGAAAAGAACGACTTCTCATTAAAATCAGCAAAATCTTCCTCCAAAGGTGAGAGTGAAGCTGGGACTTAAAGAGTGGGTAGGCTGTGGATCCGCAGAGATGAGGGAAGCCTGCGTAAACAGGTGGAGCAAAGGCATCGAGGCACTGGTGCAAATGGCATCTGATCAGAAGGTAGTGGAGGATCTGGACTAGCTGGAATGGACAACGTGATAGGGCCCCATAAGTAAATTCCGGAGAGCAGTAGGGCTACCGCTGAGGATCGCATCATGTCCCCGCCACGGCAGGCAGGTTTGGGTGTGGCCCTGGCCCTGGGGGTGTGAACCCATTTGTAAACAGCACCTTTAAGAGGTTGGTAAGGTGTACCCAAACGGGATGAGGGAGGGCCTTAATTATGACTGACGCCCTTAAAAACAAAGGAAATTGGACACGGAGAGGAAGCCCCAGCGAGCAGTCAGAGCTGGAAGTCAATAAAAGGCGGAAGAGAAAGGAGAAGATGGCGCCATGTGCCTTGCCCCGTGATGGAAAGGCCAAGGAACCTGGAGATGGCCATGGGGGGAGACACCGTTCCAGGGGGAAGCCAGCCGGGTAGCCCAGGAGACCGCCAGCCAGTCACTTCCTTTTGTTAGGCTGACCCATTGGATGGTATTTGTTTTAGCAGCTGGGAAATGAAAATAACTACTCTACCGTAGGGAGGTGACTGTGACCGGTTTACCCATGAGACGTAAGTAGCAATTTATGACTTAGGGACTTAATTCCAGAGGACTTTTATTAGTGGTATTTTTATCTGACACCATATTTTTCTGGCTGTCGTATTAAAGACTTCATTTTCATCGTAAATAATGGAAGCATTTGGCTAGAAGTTATGAATATACAGAAGGCAGGGACAGAAAAAGCATTTGGAGTCTGATGACTCTTGATATTCCTCCATCTTGGTAACTATTATTAAACTTTATGTGAGGCGAGAATGTCAGTTTTCCATTATTGACTGCAGGGAGTGTTTTACCGGTATCCGAGATTTTCCCATTGATTATAAATATGGGTAATAGTGTCTTTGTACTTGAAATTTAAGGGCATTTGCCACCATCTGAATTAACCTGTTGTATAGTAAAAAAGTTAATGGGGTCTCTTTCTTAATTATTATTGAATAATTTTGACCAGGGATTATTTTCTTATTAATCAATACCTGGATTAATTCCAGAATTTTCTATCCGGTATCTACTTTGCGTAGATCTTTCTATCTCAGTTAGACCAAACTAGAAACAACCAGTTGGTTGCTTCATCAATTTTTAATAGTCAGTAATCAGCCATGCTTATTCTTAGGAATTAATACTTGCATCTGGTAATCACTGACAGTTAAGAATATATCTCAACATTTCCATTTGACTCTCACAGTAAGCCCTAAATAGATAGAGGGATATCAAATAACACAAGGCACGTGGAGGGTTTTACACACAGAATAGATTTCAGAAGCCTTTTACTGAGAAGGCGTCGGACAGTCAAAGATGCTAAGCTCTCTGATATCTTGTTCAGTTTGATTAACAAACTATGGCACGATGCGAATGACATCAGCAGGGCTAGGCAAGGTCAGGTAGACTAGGTTATCTTCTTCTTGGTGTTTCCAACTTGTGGCAATAATGTCTTTATTCTTGAGACACTCTTCTGCTTTCCCATGTTCTCATACACTGACCGGGTTTGATTCATCATGTAAGCGAACTCACTCTCCACAGATGTTTTAACCAGTGGACAGCATCCTGGAATCTGTTGTCTGTCACTGCCACAGAAGAAATCCCTTGGGCAAACTCAGATTCCTGCAATGAGCAACATTTGGACATGTGGGAGTAAAGCATGAGTTTAGAGATAACTGTTGAGTGAAGTAGCTCCAAGAAATAGAACTGTTGAAAAAGAAAGAAAACGATAGCATTTTTTTTTTTTTTTTTTTGGCTTGAGAGAAGATACTCAGCTTTTTGGTATTGGTTTTTAACAATGCAGCTGATTTAGTCTTGGTTTTTGAGTCCAGAGTTTACTTTATTAGTACAGAGCATCTTAAATCACAATTACGAGCCCAGACTTGGTCATGGAATTTAATTGATTTAATTCTTACTCTCCAGTACGTTTTTACCATGTTGACCCCTTTGAACAAAGCTTTGAACACAGAGAGAAATCAGTGTAAGTGTAAGGTTGAGATTAATGCAATTTTCCTTAAAGCTCATCAGTTATTTCCTGGAAGGCAGTTAGCCACAATTTAAATATAGCAGGATTTAAATTCATTCATGAATGCTGATATACCTTCTATAAAGTGTACAAGAATTGACTTGTTTTGTTGCAGTGAACTATGTTACATATTTCTTGAAAGAGAGGGGCAAGTGGTTATTGCACATAGTAATGCCATGTAGCTCTCTTAGATGGCAAGCTGTACTTTCACATGAAGCTTGCAGACACAATATGCTACTACTACTCATAATAACCTGAATACCATTCTTTACATTTTTTGCATTATTTTACAGCTATAAATAGATCCGTGTGTTTTTGTAATAATTACAAAAAATTCTAGAAGATACGTTACTCTCCATCATTTTAGTACAAGGGAAGGAGGATCTAGGAGATTAAAAGGTCCCCCAAGCCATGAGCTTGTAAGAGACAAAGAGACAGGACTTGGTCTTGCTAGTCCACTTGCCAAGCCTGCACGTGTCAGGATACACTCTGTATTTTTTAATTGATGCTGACCGACTTGGAGGGTTGTCTAGAAAAGGAGCCTGAGGGCATCACTTGTTGATGGTGATTAAGCAGAGGACTTTGCTGAACCAGCAGGGAAGTCTTGGCCTGCTTTAATTTGGTCCTCCATGTACCGCCTGGAGTAATGGCAGATTGCTTAAAATATATACAGAGGGGTCAAGTGCTGCAATTTATTTTTCAGGCTTAAATAACAGACATTTGCTAGGAACCTCTGCAGGGTATAATTTAGTGAGAACGACTTTTAAAAAAATTCCCTTAGAGAGTTATTAGTAAGCCTGGTCTTAATATATTAATAAAGAATTTATCCCTTTAAGCCCTTTGATTAAATTCTAACAAATAGGGAAAGGAAGAGTAGAGGGGAGCCCAGAACTCACGTCACTAATATCTGATATGCTCTTGGCCATCTATGGGTCTGAAAAGCTATTTGAGAGCTGCTTCCATTTAGAAAATGCCTTAACATGTGGCCATAAATAGAATGCTCATTTAGAGAATTTGAAATGTGTTTTCATTTTCACAATCCTATTTAATAACAAGTTTATTGGGCAAAAACAATATATGTGTATGAACAGAGGTAAGGATGGGCTAATTTCATGGGAACAATGATCTGACAGGCTGAAGAGAACATAATAATGCCCAGGTGTGCTCCTTTTATTTCTGTATTCAAGATTAAAAATTCTTGCCTCTAGGTGTTTTCTGCTCTAGTTCTGGAAGTAATTTACCTGTACTTCAAGGCCTGTGTTTGGTCTGAGAATGACCTAAGCAGCTCACCTACTTCTCAGTGAATTCTGGGCATATCCTGCACATTTTGGGGGGCAAACATATTTAGTCTTGCTGGTACAAAGGTATAAGGCAAAACCACTCTGGTCAGAAAAGATATTATCATAGATCTCAATATTAAATTTCATTCAGAAGTGATTTTATGACCAAAAGAGAAAACAGAAAGGTAAGTCACAATTTGCTTTAGTGAAAGTCAATGTACATTAAGAGCGATGATGGTACGTAATTGGGGCTTTTCTGGGACTGAGGTTGGCTTCTTGACTCAGATTCTACTGAGATCCCTGTTTCAGGAGAGAAAACTATATGCAAGTTTTCTCAAACAAGATACATGTAGGGAATTATTCTTTCATGTACAATGACATTGCATCTTTTTTCCACTTTCAAATTTAGTGGAACACTTGTTCATTTGCTCATGTCACCCACCAAGGAATTTTCATTAAAAAAAAAGTCAAATTTAAATATAATGAAGGCAGCAGACTTGGCCCAGTGGTTAGGGCGTCCGTCTACCACATGGGAGGTCCGCGGTTCAAACCCCGGGCCTCCTGACCCGTGTGGAGCTGGCCCATGCGCGGTGCTGATGCACGAAAGGAGTGCCCTGCCACGCAGGGGTGTCCCTTGCATAGGGAAGCCCCACGCACAAGGAGTGCTCCCCATAAAGAGAGCCACCCAGTGTGAAAGAAAGTGCAGCCTGCCCAGGAATGGCACCGCGCACACGGAGAGCTGATGCAGCAAGATGATGCAACAAAAAGAGACAGAGATTCCCGTGCTGCTGACAACAGAAGCGGACAAAGAAGAAGATGCAACAAATAGACACAGAGAACAGACAACCCGGGGGGGAAGGGGAGAGAAATAAATAAAAAAATAAATAAATAAATCTTTTAAAAAAATAAATATAATGAAGAGGGGTCTACTCTTAGTTAAGATGGAGTGGCATATAATACAACAATATTCCTATTCAGAACCACTAGAAAAGCTGAATAAAATAGAAGAAAATCTGTGCCTTTGGGGATACCAGAATGTGCCTGTGACAGCTAGACTTTGAGGGACAAGGATTCAGAGAGAAGAGAGGCCCTTTGAATGTGCAACTAGCGTTGGTTTGCTTTTCCCCGTAGGCGATTTGCTATTGCGGGCAGGGCTCTGAAGCCATGAAGAGGGTGGCTGCTGAGAGTCAGAGGATCCAGCAGAGCTTTAGAGGCACTCCAACGGGGGCGAGGAAGTGGACATTGAAGGCTGAGGCTGCCGTAGCAGCTGGAAATGGAGACACAAAGAACCCTGAGAGAAACGAGCATCAAGAAGTAAGCTTGGCACTTGTTTTCTTCCATATGAGGCATTTGCTGAATTCTTAATATGTGAAGAAAAATATAGTCAATTACAAAACAGCAGAAAATCAAATAGAGTTTCAAGGTGGTAAGGAAACAAAATTTGGGAGGAGTAAATTTTTTTCCAGCAGAAGACCCTTAGGCTCCTACTTGGGACACCTAGTGGGGCAAAATCAAAGATAAATGAAGCCTTAAAAAGACCGACCCTGCATCTCAAGACCGAGTGATCTGGGGTGAGGTTGGAATGATCCACTTCAGCTGACTGCTAGAGGGTAGGATGAATCCTCTGGGGCACCAGGTAACATCTCCCAAAGCCTCCACAATGCCACACAAGATTTCTGCATTCCATAAGAGGAAAAATAGACATTCGAACTAGATACAAAGGTGATCCAGAGAGTGGCAATATCAGATACTAACTTTGAAATAACTGTGACTAACATGTTCAAGAAAATAGGGAATAAGATGAAGAATTATATAACTTGAATCAATAAAAAGAATCAAATAACATCCTATAACTGAAAAATATAATAAAATTAAGAATGTCAGAGTTGGGGTTAACGACAGATTGGACAAACTGAGAGAAAAAGAGTGAACTAGAAGATAAGTTAGTAAAAATAATATCCAGGAGGAGAAAAAGGATGGAAACTTGAGAGGAATATAAGGAACATACTGGAACTTATAAATATATGTAATTAGAGTCTCAGAAAGGTGGGGGAAAGAGAACACGGAAAAATCAGTATTTGAAGAGACAATGGCTGGGAATTTCCAGAACTGATGAAAGGAAAAAAAAATACAGAATCAAGAAGTCTTATGAGCCCAAGCAGAATAAGGAAACTACTCCTTAGCACAATAATAAAGCTACTGAAAACAAAGCAAGAAGACAGAACAAGCAGCCAGAGGATAAAAGAAATATTACCACCGAAAGAACAACAATAAAGCTGACAGCTTTTTTCAATAAAAATGAAAAATGGATATCACGTATAAATGCTGAAAGGAAAGAGGAGCCAACCTAGAATTCTATACCTGGCAAGATATTCTTCAAAAGTGAGAACAATAATCCTCCCTGGTCAAGGCTGCAGAGAGAGACCCTGCAGGACTCCCCCCTCCCAAAGCTGAACAACCGGCAAGAACTGGAAGAAACTTCTTTCTCAAAGACCCAGAAAACAGGTGAACAACAAGACAAAGGTGACTTAAGACAGCAGTGCCTTGTGGCTCCAGGGTGGCCCCACCATCCTCCGTGGAAATCCCTGGCCCTGGTCCTGAGGGAGCAGAGGAACCCTCCTCTACCACCTGGGAGATTAGGTCTGGCCCAGTCTGTCAGGTGGTGGCTTGTGGTCTCACCATCCCAGAACCCGCCTGCACAAGGAAGGTGGCTCACCAAGCTCTTCTCCTACAGAACACTGTGGAGAGCAGGAAGGATGTGCGCAGGGGCGAGGGACTGCTGGCTGTAGAACACCCAGCGCAGGGCCGGGGACTTGGAGGAAGAGGGGCCCTTCAGAACCTTGTGAGCGGGGGAATTGCCATGGCCACTTGTGCCCCGTGGTAACTGCAAGGAAAATACTGGAGAATATGCAAGCTGGTAGAGACAGAAATTAGAGTGCCAGGGGCAGGGGACAGGGGCAAAGGGGAGTCAATACGTAATAGAAACAGTGGCCCTGTCTTGGGAGGTGGAAACGTTGTAGTAAGACAAGGTGGTGAGGGTACAGCATTTCTGTGAGTGTGGTTAATCCCATTGCTTTGTAACCTTGGGAGTGGTTGAGATGGGAAAATTTATGTTTCATATGTGTCCCCACAATTTAAACAGAGGAAAGCACAACCAGGTGCAAGGCGTGACCCTACGCAGGATCTAGCAAGGTAGGAGAAGAGGCTCAAAGGAACGTTATTGGGACATCTGAAACATTTGGAATATAGACTACGCTTCATATCAACGGTGGATTTCTTGAATTTGAAAACTGCACTTAACATGGCCATGTAAGTGAACGTCCTTGTTCTTAGGAAATGTGCATGGCTGTATTAAGTATTCAAAGAGCATGATGTATACATCCTACATGCAAGTCTTCAGAGAATGGGTAGGTGGGTAGATGGATGGAAAACGTGGCAAAATGTTAAAAGTGGTATCTGGGTGGTGGTAGGTGGATGTTAAGTTTGCTGTGTGGAGTTTGTATTATTATTGTAACTGTCCTGTAACTTTGAAAATATTTCAAGATAAAAAGATTTAAAAAGTGAAAGCAAAATTAAAGACATATCCAGAGAAATAAGAATGAAGGGATTTTGTGGCTTTGAGACCTGTGTTAAAAGGAAAACTAGCTGGAGTTCTTCAGACCAAAAGGGGCTTTCCCCAGTGGAAGCACAAAAACGAAGGCAGGAATTAAGGTACCAAGCACTGTAAATACATGGGAAAATCCAAATGAATGTTGGCTGCACTGAGGGTTAATAGTAAGGTCTCGTAAGATTAAAAAAGTTTACAGAATCAAACTGTGTGAGAAAAAAACACCACATGGGAGAATGCAGAGACCTGTGTTTTTTAAGAACCTCGACTTGTCTGGGGAATCTAGAAGTACTAATTTCTAGTTGATTCTAATAAGTCAAGGAAATTGGCTATAATTTTTTGGGAATCTACTGAAAGAATGTAAAATAATTCATAACTCACAAACTAATATATCCAATAATGAAATAGGAAGGGGATAAAATATGATTATTCCAAGAGAAATCTAAGGGAATAAAGGAGATGGGGCAAAAGAAAATCACAACAACAATGAAAACCAAGGTGTATGATGTAGATATAATCCCAAGTAGAGTGGCAAGTATATTACTGTTAAAGGATTTCATACACTAAATAAAGGAGAAAATGGTCTCTCTGAATAAAAAATAAAACCTAATGATGTTCACCCCACAAGAGACAGAACTTAAATGTAAGGATTGCTGTTTTAGGTACCCTTTGACTATACCAGATAGCCTTACCACAGTGCCTTATAAGAAGTGGAGGTTTTACTTTTTTAAAGTATCAAATACCCTGGAGGAATGTGTGCTAGCAATAGCTCAGAGGTTGGAGGAGGTCCATGTTGCGGCATCTATGATTGTAAACTTTTCCTATACAGTAGCAAGATGGCAGATGCAGCTCCAGCCAAAGATCTGCTTGCGTGGGGCGGCATTTGTGCCAGGAATAATGGGTACCCAGGGCACCAGCAGTGATGGGAGCCATCTGGCGCAAATGCAGGCAGCGACAGATCTATCATCTGCAGAAGGTTAAAAGTCCATTGGCTTTTCATTAGCACTATGAGCTGGCAATTTAAAAAATGTTGGAGATAAAACAATGTCTGCAGGGAGAACCATTCCCACCCTCCCTGCCCCACGTCCTCCTGCCTGTATCACAGCTCCTTGGTAAGAACTGCGCCCCACAGCCCACCAGGTCCTCTGGGAAGGCACATTTTCAGCCTTGCAGTCTCTCTAGTCAAGAAGACAAGAGGCAAACAAGATTTACTGGGCGTTCCTTTAGCTTGTCTTACCTGCAGTATTTTGGTGAATAGTTCACGCGTATTTGAAAAAAAAAAGTAAAATCTATTATTGCTGTGGACATTAAACTGTTTATATCAATTAGGTCAAGTTTATTTTAGGTTCAGATCTTCTATATCTTTACTGAATTTCTGTCTGGTTGTTTGACCAGCTATTAATATGGGTGTGCTAAAGGCTACCACTTATATTTTGGATTTGTTCCTTCTCTTTTAATTCTGTCAATTTTTCCTTTACATAATTTTGAGGATCTGTTGAGCCTGGACAGTTTTATAACTGTTATACTATCCTGGTGATTTACTCCCTTTTTTATTATGAAACAGTATTCTGTATGTCTAGCTATTCCTCTTAAATTAAAGTCTATGTCTGATGCTAGTATATTTTCAATAGCTGTTCTTTGGTCAGAGTTTTCATGATATACTTTCCATCTTGTCATGTATTAAAATTTAAGGTGTGTCTCTCATATGTAGCATAAACTAAGATTTGTTTTCTCATGTAGCCTGACAAGCTTCTACTTTCAATTAAATGTAATTACTACCATATTTGGGATTATATTTATCAATTTCATATTTGTTTTCTATTTTATTGGTTAAAATTTTTCATTCTTTTCTTAACTTCTTTAAGATTAATCAATATTTATGTTACTCTTTTATTCTATATATTGACTTAGTATTTATAAATTCTTTTATTGTTTTTTACTGGTTACCTTAGATATTTCAACATGTATTGTGACATTATTGTCTAATGTAAATTATTGTTTTTACTATTTCCTTGATAATGGCATAAACTTAAACTTCTTTACTTCCATTTTTTCCCCCATCTGTTGCAACTAATCCTATGTATACTTTAAATCCCAGGAGGTAGTATCATCATTGTTTTGTTCATCAACATTAATTTGTATCCATCCATATCTTTATTTTTTCCATTCCTACCTTCCTGAACCACAGTGTTTATCTTTGTACCATTTTTCTTCAGCCTGTACAACTTACTTTAGTATTTCTTTAGAGCAGATCAACCACAGATGAATTCCTTGTACTTTTTTGTTTTGGTCTGAAAAATAAATTTAGTTTTTTTTATTAGAGGCATTATAGGTTTAAGTAAAATCATGCAGAAAATAAAAAGTTCCCATATAACCCATCACACATACAGTTTTCCCTCTATCAACAATTTGCAAAAGTGTGCTTTCTTTGTTATAATTGATGAAAAGATATTATAAGTTTACCATTAACTTTAGTCTATAATTTACACTAGGGTTACACTGTTGAACAGTCCTATGTACTATGTGTTTTTAAAAATGTATTCTAGTACAAATATATGACCTAAATTTCCCCTTTTAACCACATTCAAATATATAATTCAGTGCTGCTAATTGCATTCACAATGTTGTGCCACCATCTCTACCATGTATTACCAAAACTTTTCCAATACCTCAAACAGAAATTCTGTGCTAAGTAAGCATTAATTTCCTGGCTACAGTCTTAGTTTTCCTCCATTGAAAAGTAATGTGTCTTTTTCTTTTGTTGTAGAAAATTCCCCCCCTTGGTATTTTTAGTTTTAGCTAATTTACTTTCACGTTCCTAGGTGTGTGTTCCTTGAATTTATCCTGCCTGTGCTTCTTGAATATGTGGGTTGACATATTTTTTTCAGTTTTGGAAAATTCTTATCCACCATCTCTTTAAATATTGCTTTTACTTTTTTCTTCACTCTTTCTTCTGGAATACTTTTCATTATGCCTCATCTGCTGCATATGTTCTTTCATTTTTCTTTATTTGTCTCAGTTTGGATAGGTTTTAGAGACCTGTCCTCTAGTACACGATTCCCGTTTTGTTTTGTGTCTAGTATACAAACCCATCTATGAAGGTCTCAGTATTAGTTACAGTATGTTTTAATTCTAGAATTTATATCGGGTTCCTTGTTTAATGACTCCAATCATTTGATAAAATTCTTCATCTTTTAATTTACTTTCTCCATCTTTCTCTCCATTTTCTTACATATATTAATTGTACATATTTTAATATTCTTATCTTACTTATAAGTCCAATATTGTATTTACATGCATCTGCTTCTATTGTCTTGTAAAATTGAATTTTAGTTAGAAAATCCTGTTTCTCCTCTTTTCTAGTAATTTTTCTAATTGAGTGCCATTCATTGTGAGTGGAATTATTGTAGTGGCTCCAGATGATGTTAGCTTCCTCCAGGGAGGAGTGCTCTTTTGTCAGCTGGGTGAAGTGGGCTAAGGTAGTGGCAGTGGAGGTGAAGAAAAGTAGATGGCATCAGCATGTATTTCACTCATGGAATCAACAGCACTCGATGATGAATTGAGTATCCAGGAGGAAGAGAGCCTGAGGAATCAAAATAAATGCCAGGGGAAGCGGACTTGGCCCAATGCATAGGGCGTCTGCCTACCACATGGGAGGTCCGCGGTTCAAACCCCGGGCCTCCTTGACCTGTGGTGAGCTGGCCCATGCGTGGTGCTGATGCGCACAAGGAGTGCCGTGCCACGCAGGGGTGTCCCCTGCGTAGGGGAGCCACACACGAAAGGAGTGCGCCCCATAAGGAGAGGCGCCCAGCGTGAAAGAAAGTGTAGCCTTCCCAAGAATGGTGCCACACACATGGAGAGGTGACACAACGAGATGATGCAACAAAAAGAAACACAGATTCCTGGTGACGCTGGGGGGGGGGGTGGTGAAGGGGGGAAAGGAGAGAAATAAAAAAATAAAAAATAAAAAAATGCCAAATTTCTGACCCGAATACCCTGGTCATTTGTGTTGGTGTTTCCTGAGTACCAAGAAGAGAACTTGTTTGCAGATGGTGTATGCTAGAATTTCCTTTTCTGTATGAATTTAAGATATCTTTGTGCTCCCCAATCAGAGGCAATACATGTGATTTTCCATGTTAGTCCATTTCATCAGTTTCCAAAGAGTTGTGTTTAGCCTTTAGAATCTTGCTTTGGAGAACGGGTAGCTAGGGTAACAATTAAAAGTTAGTATGTTCCAGTGAGCATGCTTTTCTTCAGTTAGTTCAGTCTCGCTCCAAGCCCTATTTTTAATGATTATGGGGAAATTTGTTAACTAACACCATCTGTTCCCTCATCAAAACACAAACTAACTGCTGTTTGATTTAGAAGGGGGTGGATGGTCCACATCTAGTTTCTGAGTTTGCCGTTCCTAAATTTTGCTGGCACTAAAAGCTTGTCCCTCTGAGCAGTGAGCTCGGTGTAGCTGCCCAGGACACAGCATCAACAGCCAGAGTGATGGACCTCAACGCTGGGCAGTTTCACGTCCTAACCCTGGGTGGCAGCCCACCACAGCCCCAACGGCCAGGAGCCTTTGCTCTCGGACGTCCTTCTCTGCAGGAAGAACAATTAAAACGCTCCCTGGATTTCAACAAACTTCACCCATCTAATGTGCAAATAATACTCTACCTCACGCTGGCCCCTGGATTGATAGACTATGGCTTTTTTTTTTTTTTTAACTTTGAAGAAAATAGTTCTCAATTCATTTAAATCAGTATCCTGAACACAACATGTCTCATATAATAAATTTCCAAGTATCCAGCCTGATTCTGAAACTAACACTTTGTGGGTATCTCATTGATTGGGGCTATATATTCCTTGTAAAATGTACAATGTGCTTTCTCTTTTCTTAGATTTTTTTTTAAAGGAAACAGCACACGAAAATATGTTCTTGTCTGATTCTTAACTTGCAAGCTAGCTGTACAATGTGCTTTCTCTTAGATTTTTTTTTAAAGGAAACAGCACACGAAAATATGTTCTTGTCTGATTCTTACTTGCAAGCTAGCTGTACAATGTGCTTTCTCTTAGATTTTTTTTTAAAGGAAACAGCACACGAAAATATGTTCTTGTCTGATTCTTACTTGCAAGCTAGCTCTTTCTGTTTACTTTCCATCTATAAGCCCAAATCTTGCTAGAATTTTTAAAAACCTTAGTCATTATACCCATACAGCCTAATTCTTGAAAGCACAATCCATTAGAAAGTCCCTTTTTAATTTACTGCTGTATTCCCTAGCCCCTGTAACAGTACCTCACACATAATAGTCATTCAATTTTTGAATGAACTGATAAACGGATGAATAGATTCAGTAGTCTCTGGTTGCTCATCGGTGTGGAGCATCTTAACTGGGTCCTCACATAGCTTTCCAGCACTTGGATCAACCAGCCACGTGAACTCAAGCACCGTTTGCTGCCAGCATTGCAAGTTGTAAAAGTCAGGACCATGGCAAATCCTTCTTTAAGTTCAAAGAGATTGTATAGAATAAAGAAAATAACAGAGGTTACTAGTTAGTTCAGGATAAAAGTTATTAGGTTGTTGTTTACATATACTCTGAAGGGATAGAAACATACTTGTGCCACAATCTGTACTGTAAAACATGTTTTAAAATCCCACCCTGGGCAGTTTACAGGCTTTCCTGGGGTCGATTAGAATCTCTGATGGGGAACCATTGTTGGACAGGTAACGTGAGCATTTCTCTGTTAACTGTATTTAATATGTATTAAATTCCCAGTGAACTGAGAGCTGAAACGTATTGCTTGGTGTCAAAGGTGTATGATTTTAAAAAAGTCTAAAGTATGACCCTGCCATTCTTCTCTTACTTATCTGGAAAAGCACTTACAGGGATTAGTGAAAACTGCAAAGCAAGCCTGACAAAGAATGAAGGCCACGGTCAAAGCCTACGTGGAAATTCTCAAAAGAGAAATGACGTTTCTGTCAAGTAGAGAAATCTGTGCTCTGGAAAAGACCAGAATAAATGGACTTTGAGAAGCGGGGTCTTTCTCTTAAGCGTCTTGTTGTGGGTTGTTAATGATGCTTCCTTGCTCTTGTTACTAAAGAAAATAGCAGCTAAAAACCAAGGTGTTCAAGTACGATCAAGATGCTACTGGCCATTTCGCCTGGCAGGTCTTGAACACTTGAGTATTAGCAAGTTAGTTGTGTTGTATTTCTTACTACCTAAAACTGTGAGTTCTCTCTACATTAACCAAAGTCGGCTATAGACAAAACTACGTATTTCTCTTTTGTTCCTTCTCTAGCTAAGTTAGCGTTCTGGTAAACCAGCACCATTACCAACAAAACACTGATGTTATTTATGGAGCACTTGATACTTGCCAAGCACGATGTCGAGATCGTGACCTGCACCAGCGGAGCACCACAGCAGCCCATGAGGCATGCATTATTATTTCGCACATTTTAAAGATGAGAAAACTGAGGCAGAGATTAAGCGATGCAGTAAGCCAAGCACTCAGAGCTCGTGTGAGTGGGTCAGAGTGGGCATTCTGCTCTTACCTGGCCAGGTTTGGAAACCAGCCCCGCAGCAAGCAAGCTGACAGCTGGGGCCCTGGTTACTTCTTTGTCTTTGTAGGCCTAAAACAACTAGTTCAGATTGCCAATAAGAACAAATAATTTCAAAAGCTTCAAAACTCGTTAATCACAAGATATGACACTATCTTTGTTGGGAAAATGGATTTGTAGCTCAATTAATATCAGTGAACTGTAGTAGAGAGCCTTTCAGTGCTTGAATTTCTGCTTGCTTTGGGAACATGCACCTGTCAGATCTTAAGTCAATTATTAACTAGTGTCCATAAAAGATTCATTAATATTACCAGTGTTGTTTCTTCAGGGCTCAGGCTGAAGGATTATGTATTCAGTTGCAGGCTGTATAGTATGGGGTCATGAATAGGCACCACTTATATATTATTCTGTGTTTTCTTATTTGTTCCTGAAGCTAATTTCTCTCATTATCACTCTTAAATCCTTCTCTTGGGGATGCAATTTAGAGTTTAAACAAATAGGCTCTTTAACAAATATATGTGAATCCTTATAATGAAGCTTGAGCCTCCTTGGTTGTCATAATGGTTTTTCAAGATGAATTACAAGTTTAACTCTCAAAGAGACTTTTCTTCACCTGGAGCTCAAAATTGGAAAATTTTGGGCTGCAAATGATGGAGGCTATTTCTTCCATGGCCACATCCCCTGGATTTTTGTGATTCCAGGGTGTCGTCCTGACTCAGTTCTAGCCTTTTCTCTGTAGCCCACTTGTATATCTGTGCTCCATTCCTTGCCTCATCCAAGGAATGGATCCATCCCCACGGATCAGGGCAAGATCCATCTCTTGCAATGAGACGCTATGTTTGCAGTAGCCTGGGATGCCATCAGCGAAGACGATGACAGAAATGAAAATCCTTATCTAAACTCACTAGGAAACGTTGTCTTAGCTCAGACGTGAGTGTGTAAGAGCGAGTGGGCTGGGACGCAGGTTGATGCTCATGAGGAGAGCTCAAAGGGTGATGGCACGAGGAGAATGTTAATCCTGTGATTTCATTAGGAAAAGTGACACTGCAGTAGGTTATTGTATGAAAATCCAAGTATCATCTTTTCTTAGATAAACAGTATTACTAATTAGATCCTTCACTGCTGTGAAAGAAATAAGCATAATATGTCTAAAAGATATTTTCCAAATTACTGTATTTTTTAGAGTCTTCTTACCCTACATTTGAACATCTTAAAATAGACCTGTGTCTTACAATTTAGGTGGCTCTTCAATATGGTGCTGTATTATCCCTTGTAAATCTGTTATTAAAGTTAGATGTTAGGTCATCTTAGATGTTGGGGTATTAGACGGATAACTGTTCCTACTCCTTAAATAGCTCCAAATTCGAAACCATTTGGAATTTGAGAGAGAAGGAGAAGGAGGACAAAGAAGAAATCATATAAGAGGGGATCAAAATATCACTGTATGCTAGTGAATCTGGACTAGTGACCATGACTTAGACGAGCTGGGCAGGGGCATGCATGCCCTCACTACCTGGCTGCAGGAGCAGGGAAGCCCCAGCCATCCTCTGAATAAGATGATATGGAAAAAAAGTGGACCCCAGAGAATTTTTTTCAAAGACCCCAATTATTAGTCGTTTTTGCATCTTAAGTAAGGTTTGGCTTTGGAGAGAGACAGACAAGCAATATTTCTATCCTACTTTCCCCTCTGTGACTGAGTGAATTTTCTACCTAATGGAAAATTTGAGAAGTAGGAAGTAATTTTCCCCTGTATCATTAGAATTGAGGAAAAATGGTAAAATATACAAAATATTGTCTGTGTATTAGCTAAATAAGAATGACCAGAAAGAAAAAATATATAATAATGTTATTCTAAAACATTTTCAGACCTAAGTGTAGAATTTAAAAACTTTCCCTCCATAGGTTGGAGAAAAGTGGCTTTTGCCTTAAAGCATCTGAAAATTTTGTCTATTTTTGCCAACCCATGTAGGCAGCCAGTTAAGAGCATTTAGGCATCAAACAATTAACATTTTAAAGGCATTTACTTAAACCTCCTTAGAGGTCATTTTGAAAATAGAATAAAACAAAGACAGATATCTAAAGCATATTGTATTCTTAATGAAATTTTCTGTTGAGCTTTTTCAGGAGTTACAACTATTGTTTAAGAGGGGTGGCTATTTAGCAGAAGGTAAAATTCTTGTAATTAGAAGATAGACGCAATTTTGGCTCTCTTTTAGACATGCCATTCTCCCAAAGCCTCTGAAAAGTTGGGTCAGAGGCTCTGCCACCTCAGATACTTCTTTGCTGTGTTCATACCCTACACTTGACCTCACCGAGTTACGTACCCCTAGTGTGGAGTTTTTCCCAGGGTGGGGGGCTGAATTCTTGTGCCCAGACTAGAAAGAGTAGGTGATTATGAATGCAAGTGTTGCACATACAATTAAAATTCTTATGATTTGATACCTGTGGCTAATACTCATGGTTTTATTTTTTCTATTCAAGAACATGCATATTTGTGAGAACATAGTCCTTTTATGCCACTAAATCCTTGTGATTGGAAGAAGTCAGGTTGACATTTTTGTTATTATATAAACATGGTGTTTAAAAATGACAATCTAGTTGTCCCAGTCAGGAAATGTCTAGAAATATTCCGTAGAGAAAATGTCAGAATTTAGGGTTTTCTTAAGGGATTGGTTTTGAGAATTAATTGGAATCCTGTTAAGCTGCTACTGTTGTTTGACTTTTTTTTTTTTTAATTAAACAGGATGCCATTCATGATAGTTCAACTTACATAGGCAACAATTATCCCTTCAAAGGTTTATCTCTTTCAAAGTGCTGGATTAAAAGATATTTTAAAAGGAATTAAATGTTACAAACCTGCAACACAGTGCTTGTCTTCAAGGAACACACTTAATTGGGGAAATAAATTACACACAGAAAGTCATTAACCATTTGTGAGATGCTGATAAAAATGCCTTCAACTTTTCTCATCTTGCAGATTCCTCCTGTGAGAGATGAATGAGGCAATTGGACCAGATGACTGTCAAAGTTTAGCTCAGCTCTGTAACTCAGAGTTGAGAATAATTCCAGAGCAATGGGTAAAGTAAATAGAATGCAAATAGTACATTTATATGCAAGATAATAAAGTATTGGATTCATCTGATCTTGAGAAAGGCAAGGCATTGGATTAGAAGACATAAAAGAAGCACCTTGTTCCTTGTGCCTAGACAAGTAGAATAGCCTCAAAATTGTGTTAATTGCCAATTGATTCCATTTTATGTGCTGGTTCTCTGAGCACACACTTTCTCTAAAGTCAGTGGCTGTTCATTGTCTACAGACTGAATTCTGACTTTACAGAATAGCCACAAAACATAAATTCCAATCCATGAACCTTGAAGATGGAACTGACATGTGCTCTTCCAGCTCTAGCACCTCATCATTTGCCATTTGCCCTCTCCCGGCTGTACTTTCTACTTTTCTGTCTCTGTCTTTTCTGTGCTATACCCTCTGCATCTGATGTGACAACCAGTAGTGCTGTTAGGAATTTGACTTTCCCTTGGGACACTTTTAGATCCCAGGTAAAATCCATCTGCTGGTGTGTGTTGGGTTTGGTGGGAGACTGCTTCTCCTCTTCTCCCTTCTTTCCCACCTAGAGTCATCTAGAGAGAACTTTCTTCCATTACGTTTACTCTTTAGTAAAAGTATGGAAAGGATGATGCTGTCCCTCTTGCCACCAGTACTGAATGGGGCCACGACTGGCTCATTGGGCACAACAGTTCTTCATGGTCAAGGACTGTGACTCATTTCAGGACAGCTCAGCATCCTTGTCACTGGATTGATCCAAAACACCCATGCCTTTCCAATTCTCTCTTCTCCCCATGCGTGTCATCTCACCTCTTGAGAACCACTCAGTACTTTTCCGAGCTCCCCAGCTTTGGAGATGGGGGTGATTGAGCTGGTACAGGTGGTGAGAGTCCAGCATTTATTGGCTGCCGTTCTCCACTGGAAAGTGCTAAAAGGCACTTTTCAGGCGGGATCTGTTTCTTTGTTCCTTCTTGCACCATTTCTTTGGTGCTCTGGATTCTTGAATCCCTTTATCACCTAAAATTCTTAATGTCTTGTTCATTGTAGGTACTTGATTATTGAACTGAATGCTAATACTAGCTTATACTTGTTGAGTGGTATTATTATGCTGTTGTAAAGGCTCCATGTGCATTGACTAAATTCATTTCCCCAAAAACCTGTGAGGTAGCTGCTGTTCTGTGTCATTCTACAGATGAGGACTCAAAGGCTCAGAGAGGTTAAGTGACTTGAGTTAACCCAGTTAGTTAGTAAGTGGCACAGCCAAGCTTTGAAGTCAGGCAGTGTGGCTCCACTGTGCAGAGCATAGGATAGTGCTGGCAGGGGCGGAATTGCAAATAGAAAGTCACAAATGGCACTTGAGAAGTATTCTCCATCCAGTCTTTCCTCCTCCCTCTCTCCCTCCTTCCTTCCCTCCCTCCCTCCCTCCTTCCCTTCCTTCCTTCCTTCCACTGGAAGAGAAACCATTTATTGGAGTTATTTTCAAAACCAGTCCCTTTGATTTCCTCAGGGACCATGCTCTATGAATGTGTATGTGTGTTTAAGGATCTATTACAAGCCATGGAGTGGAATGGGGTGCTCCACAGGGGTCTCTTACAGGCCACAGAGTGGAACGGGGTGCTCCAGGCATCTGCCCTTATTTTAATTAGCTCTCCACACTAGACACCTGTGTGTAATTTCATTTGAAGAAAAGGGTCAGCTGCTAAAAGCATCGTTTGAAAACTAGACAGAATACCACCAAATGGCCCAAAGTGCGTTCTATTGGTGAACAGACTTCTTTATTGTTTAGGTGCATATTTTAGTCATTCATTCTGTTAAGTAAACCAGGGCACTAAAATCATTCTTTTACTGCTTTAACAGCTATTTCAAACAAATACATTGAATCCTTTTCCTAGGAGGTTAATAGACACTCTACCCAATCATCAATAGCATAGAAATTCAACAAATCCTAAGGGCAGAAAGTGTTTTCAAACAAAGGCAGTTAAGTTGCTAGCTATTAGGAGAGATGCTCTGTTTTGTGGTGGCTGCAAATCACAGTTCTGCTTTATCTTCCATACCTTACAGATGTGTGCTATAAAATCAGGATATGTCCTTGCTAGATCTTTCAGCTTCCATAGATCAGAACTTACGTGCACATATTTTCTTGGCGTCCGTGACCACTTCAAGGCTCCTCTCTTCCTGTGCTTTCCTGGCGTCTTATGGCCCTTGTCAGGAGAAAATACGTAACTCTTCATGGATTATGCTCACCACTTCTGTTTCTGTAATGAGTGTAATGTAATGCGGGGGTAATGGCTGTCACCCTAGATCTGGAATTCACAGGCTCATAACAAGTAAAAGCTGTCAAACCTTCAAAGCCCAATGAATTATTGTGTCAATGCCATGAGAGAATTTTAAGGTAAAGTGTAGAGCAAAGAGGCACTGTTTAATAGCTGGATAGATTTAGTTTCAGAACAGGTAAGATTTGAGAAAAGATTTCTTTTTTACTTCAGTAGTCCAAGAAAGAAAAAGAAAACTAAAAGGATAGAAAGTAAATAACAATTAGAAACAAGATGAATATTAGTAAATAGATAAGAATACATACTATTCTTTAATAGCTGAATCTAAAAGTTCTGTAGTGTCCCTGTGATTTATGGTATTTATTTGCAGGTCATTCTAAGACAGAGTTGATAGCTTCATTTCACCTTTAAATTTCAAGTTCAAATATCCTTGCAATTGGTTAAATAAGTTAAACATAGATTGTTGTCTTTTCCCTGGGATTTAAATAAACGGCTTAAATAAGCACCTAATCGGTTGATTAAAGAAAATAATTATGCTTGGGAGTATGAACTCTGAGAGACACTTGAAAAAGTAAACTTTTTAAAAATTTCACAAGCCAATTTTATTGCTAATGTCACACCTGTAAATATTTGGTTATATTAAATACCAGCAAATTTTAAGCAGTGCATTCACAATTTCTGGCTGTAAGGATGATTCTATTTCATCATGATATTTGATTGCTAAGTGAATAAACATGAGAGGCCCAGTGAGGGATAGATGTAAGCTAGGGGTTGGGGGACACTTTAACAATAAACACAGAAGAATAATTATGAATAAACTATGCCAATGCTCTTGAAGATTAGTCCAAATTAAACGTTTGGTGGGAAGTGAAAAGGAAACATAAGTTGAATAGGCTAAAGGTGCTGTTTCTCCTGAGGGCTGCAGCAGCCAACAGGTTCTATGGTCAAGGTAGATGGCTCTGGAGTTCAGGGCCATGTCAGTTGGCCCTACTTTGGAATTCGTGTTCTGGAGTGTGATAGAGTTGGACTCAGATATGACCTTTCTACACATGCCTCTTCTGTTACTTTTACCAGACCTGTGGTTGGCGTTTGGGTTGGTGTATACTCAGGAGACCTGAATCTCTGAACTGTCCATGTGACGGCCAGGCCCTGGTTCTCAGCAGACTTGCAGCTCCTACCCTCTGGTTTCTTAGACTTACCCTGGCCAGCTGACAGGGAGGTGAAGAGGGTCAACCACCACACCAGGGAGCCAAGAATGCCTACAGCTGCAAGCAGGAGAACTGCATCCATCATCCATGTGGAATCTAAACCCCCTCTTGATGTAGAGGGGGACTGGACATAGCCATCCCAGGTCCACAAGTTGGAGGAATAGAGTATGATTAGAGTGGACTTACTGGTGTTCTGCTGGGGAACTATTGTGATTAGTAAGGGAAGAAATTGTAGTAGCCATGTGGAGAGGGTGGCCACGGTGGCTGCTGATGGTCGGGAGAGGGAAGAAGAGATATGGTGTGGGGACATTTTCAGGATTTGGAGTTGTCCTAGGTGGTGCTGCAGGGATGGATGCTGGACGGTGTGTGTCCTGTCATGGCCCACTTGGTAGACTGGGGGAGAGTGTGGACTACAATGTGGACCACTGTCCATGTGCTGCAGCAGTTCTCCAGAATGTATGCGCTGGGTGCAGTGGATGTGCTGCAATGATGGAAGAGGTTGTTGATATGGGAGGGGTGGTGTGGGTGGGGTAGGGGTATAGGGGGACCTCATATTTTTTTAATGTAAAATTTAAAAGAAAATAAAGAAGGAAAAAAAATTAGCCATTTCTTCTTTTTAAAAAATCTCTGTGTCACATGCAAGTGGATGAATGTAGGATTTACCTATATGGCAATGTATGATTCATCTGGAAATTGAGTCATAGTTAACGGTAGCTGTACCATTTAGCTACTTTCAAATTAAGCTGCATCAAATGACAATGAGTGATTGAACAAGAAAGGCCATTCCTCCTTTTATCCTACATTGTGATGCAATAATTTCCCAGCCATCTGTTCTTTGAAATATTTTGCAGAGGAAATGAAGAGCTGAGATTTCTGCAGGAACTTGAGCGTTCATCCAGAGCTCATCCATGTACCTTCAAAGTCGATCAGACAGACGTCAGATATCCTGGACAAAGATAGACTAGAAATGACCCACAGGGAAGTTTTCCAGAGGCTTCATCTCCTCAGGATCCCTGCGGGTCTTTTTATGAATCTAATCTTTGTCCTCTTTAATGGAGAATTCTTAACTCTCATAACATACATTAACTGGTAGAATTGCACTATTCGTGATAACACCACTAAAATTCTCATCCTGAATATAAACCAACCTGAATAGTACAAACTCTTCTAAACTGCTGAAAGGTGATGTAGTTGGAAGTAAAGAATTCCGATTTTCCCAAGGGCCACAAAAAACAAAACAAAACAAAACAGGAAAAGACAAGTTCAGACAAGTGAAACTTTTCTTCCGGAGCTAATTTTTGTTCATTATCTCATGTTTTATGGTCAGCAATCCAGACTGGGGGTTGACAAACACAGCTTACACAAAACCAGCCAACTGTGTCGGGTGACGTAGAGGTTGCCTGAGAGATTTCTGAGCAGGTTGTGCTTTGAATCAACTTTTGACCAATATTGAAATGCCAGCGGGGAGTGCAGCTGTGAGCGAACGAGACCCGTTTTGCCGGTGCATCCGGCAGACGCAAACGTTTTTATGACGGGGCCTGGGTTTAATTTTCTTAGTTTGACAAAATCGGACTTTCTCTGGCAGAGTAATCTGTCCATTTGACACATTTGGCCTCTGCAGAATCTGAAGAACGGGTAATGCAGCAAAGGGGGCTGACAGTTGTAGCGTGCTTCAGAAGGAAGAGCTCTTACCTGCAGGGGAAAGGGGCTGCAGCCAGCTTCCATGCGTGATCAGAGAACGCACTTGGTGCTGAAGACGAGCTCTCAATTCTCATCTTCCCATCTCTGGGAAAGAGTCTTCTTGTGCCTGAGGTGGACTTTTTCACAGACGCTGTGCCCAAAATCTAGAAATTTTTGAAAATTTTCATTGTCTCTTTCTTCTGCAAACCTGAGAAATCAAATGGTCTCAAGAAAGACTCCTGCCAGTCTTTGTACAAGGATCATTACTCGGAAATTTCTTTTATAAAGTGTTATGCTTGAACGTGTACAGATAGAAAAATTATGAGTTTGAGAATTCAGCAGTGCCATTTGTTCTGATTTGTTTTCTCCTAGTATCCAGGTTGTAATGGGCCGAGCATTCTCACAGTGAGCCCGAGAATGTGCGCATCATATGACCAAGTGACACCAGACCACAGTGTTTATTAGCGTCGAACTAGCTGGAGCTCATAGAAATGAGAAAAGGGGATTGTGTTCACCAGCACGTCAAGATTCAGAAGCTGTAGAATAAATGAAACGAGAACCTTCTGCTCTTACCATCTATCACTTATTTACAGCTATTAATAGATTTCCTAATTATTTTGTACACATTGTATCAATATATAAAATATTCTTGCGCGTCATCCCTTTTTGTGCGATCTGCTTTGACCCTTTCAAAATTCCACATTTCACAGGTGAGTTGTTTTCCCCCAAGCTGTAAAATCAAGTCGTAAAAATAGCCAGCTGACCTCATTGCAGAAGGCCCCGGAGCTCTCAGCGATGTGAGCTTCGTTTAGTTGAATATCAAGGCAGCGCCAGTGAGGAAGACGGTGGTGAGAGAGAAGGGCACAGGGCCTGGAGCGGGCCCGGGGCTGCCAGAGATCCTTCCTCCGGGTTCAGTGTAGGGCCTTCTCTGTTGCTTCAGCCAGGGGGATTTGAATGCACAACATGCTTTATAGATCATCTTATCAGAAAGTCCCAGGAACGGGCTAATTACTAGAAGATTTCAAACACGAATTTTAATCTCTCTCATTTTTCTCCCTCCTCCACTTTTTTTCAAATGCTCCCTGGGTGTCCTAAGAGTTATAGCACTATGAACTGAAGATCTGAACAAAGATGCCTCAGCAAGGTCACTCTGCACTTTATTTGTCCTTGCTGGCCAGCAAGTTCCAAATGCTTAGTAACATATCCATGGGACAGCTTCGTAAAATCCAGAGGCAAGGGGAGATTAAAAACTGTTTTCTTAGGTCAAACCAAAGTGCTGCCAAACCCAAGAGGCTTCCTCAGGGTCATGGGGATGGAGAAGGAAAATGGGTCATGGAAATGAAACTTGGACTCAGATGGTAACCCGGAGGCCCAGAGCTAGGGAGACGAGCTGTCCAGCATCAAAGTTCTGCTGTGGAAGTCACCTTTGCATCCCAGGCCAGGGTTCTTAAAAAGCTTCAAGGCAGGTAGCATGAGGGTGGACAAATAAAAGTGAAGTGGACGCAGCAGGAAAAAAATTGGATACAATGTCAAAGCTCCCTTAAACTATGTCTCCAAACTGTCATTGGCAAATCTGATGAGGATAATTTTCTATCTCTTTCATCTCAATCCCTGTCTCTAAAGTTTCTTGTGGCAGGTAACTTCTAAGATGATGCCAATCAATTAGTTACTTTTTAAAAACCTGTTTCACACTTCTTGTCCCTGTTCGAATTATAGCGTGAGGGGCATTGTCTCAAATTTCATTCTGAGATAAGGCAGGAGTGCAAGTCTGAGAAATCTAGTGGAATTGTGTTGCATTCTATGATTATTACTCAAAAATTAGTCTTCTCTGAAGTTCGGCTCATTGGTTTGGTCTGGTCTACAATTCTTCAGTGCCTTTTTTGCCTATAGAATGTTTTATATGCAGTTTCTTCTCTTAATGGCCAGCTAAAAGTATTTTTACTATATTCTTATTGTTTATGTTCATGTATGAAAGATATACTTCAATAAGTTGTTTTTTTCTAAATAAAAAAAACAGCATGGGGATAATAAAAAGACATTTTTTTGTGGCCAGTCTTGAAGCCAAAGTCAGCATGTAAATGTGTTGCCTTCCCCCCAGCGTGGGACATGACTCCTGGGGATGAGCCTCCCTGGTGCCAAGGGATTCAAACCAAGTACCAGCTGATGAATAACCCTTGAATAAAAGGGTCAACTGGGACCAGCAGAATATCTCAATCTACATATAATGCCAGGAGTTAAAAATGCTTTTTGACCTGAATAAAAGGGGGAAATGGAAAGGACAAACGAGTTTATATGGCAACGAGTCTCCAAAAAGAGCTGGGAGGTTATCAGAGGGGTTGCTCTTATGCACACCTCAGCAGAGTCCCAGAGACAGATAAAGTAGATACAACCCCAGGTATTGGTTCTGCTGAGGGCTACAGAGACCCACAGGTTCTATGTTCATGGCAGATGGAGTTCAGTGCCATGTCAGTTGACCCTATTTTGGAGTTTGTGTTTCTGTATGATGGAGCTGGACTCAGATGTGATCTTTGTCCACAAATCTCTCCTGTTACTTTTATCGGAACTGTCGTTGGTGCTGGGGTTTAATGTATACCCAGGGGACCTGAATCTCTGGACTGACCATGTGATAACCAGGCCCTGAGCCTCAACAGACTTGCAACTCCTACACTCTGGTTTATTGGACTTACCCCACTCAGCTAACAGGGAGGTGAAGGTCAACCACCACTCCAGGGAGCCAAGAATGCCTACAACTGAAAGCAAGAGAATCGCATCCAGCATCATGTGGAATCTAAGCCCCCTCTTGATATAGATGTGGAGTAGACACAACCATTCTAAGGCCCACAGGATGGAGGAATAGAGTATGGATTAGAGTGAACTTACTGATATTCTATTCATGAACTATTGTGATTAGTAATTGAAGAAAATGTGGTATTAGTGTGGAGAAAGTGGCCATGGTGGCTGCTGGGGGTAGGGAATGGGAGGAAGAGATGAGATGTGGGGGCATTTTCAGGACTTGGAGTTGTCCTGGGTGGTGCTGCAGGGACAGTTACCGGACATTGTATGTCCTCCCATGGCCCACGGGATGGAACGTGGGAGAGTGTGGGCTATGATGTGGACCATTGACCATGAGGTGCAGCAGTGCTCAGAGATGTATTCACCAAATGCAATGAATGTCTCATGATGATGGAGGAGATTGTTGTTATGGGGGGAGGAGTGGGATGAGGGGGGTGGGGGTTATATGGGGACCTCATATTTTTAGAATGTAATATTAAAAAAATAAATAAAGACAGAAAAAAAAAGACATTTTTGAATTTTCTGATGAAACTTGGCACTCCCCTGAGACCATGGCCTTGCCAAATGTTGATAGGGTGAGACTACCTATATCTTTTCCATTTGGCTGGAATCTCACCCTAAGAATCATATTTTTGAGAACATGGATAAACTCTCTCTCTTTTTTTAAGTTTTTATACTTTTAAAATGAGAAAAAAAGAAAAAGAAGAGAGAAATGCAAGAAAAAGGGCTTTTGTTAAAGACAAGAGAAACCAGAGAGAGAGAGTTGAAGTGACTTATTCAAAACAGATTTTCCTAAACTCTAAAATTTGGATTGATGTTTTCCAGTGGATGCTGAATGGAACTGAGAAATTCTCTGTCCATGACTGAATACACAAACTAATTCCTTCTCCTGTGTTCTTGGTTGCCCAAAAGGCTTAAAGAAAAATAATCTGCTACCCCTTTGACCATCTATAAATAGCAGGGAAAAGCCATTTTACATCATAAATGATCAATTACGTGGCATCTTGTGCTGTTGTCTGGCTGGTGGAAGGAGCAGCAGGTGGGCAGCAGGCTGAAGCCAGCTTCATCTTTTCCTTGAAGAACTCCTGACGTGCTCAAGGGTCTTGCCAAGTTGCTCCTGGGCTCTGGGGGGTGGACACTGTGGGCTGCCTGTCCACGCTTTGCCACAAAGACTCCACCAAGGAGACACTGGAAAGTGAAGGGGGCAGCCAAGACAGTGACCGCATGGGTCGAGGTTGGCTCTACTTATGAAGATCTGCTGGAGGAACTTGGTTCTTCTGGGATGCCCTGGTAGAGGTCTAAATGGCAGACCCCTGAGTGGCACCAAAATTGGTTTTCTTGCCCTCCCAATGATTCTGTAAGCTACCTAGAACCCTATAATAAAGCAATTTCAGTTTAAACTACTAGAATGGATTCAGATTTTGAACAATGAAAGACCCTGCCCAACATACATGGGATATAATGTCTATATTTTAAAACTTGAACTTATTTAGAAGAGCTAGATGCCACCACACAATCATCTGCTCAAATTTGATCTTTGTTTTGTTTCTATTAGTAGAAATTCAACATAATTTACCTTAAAAATAAGAATCGAAACAAAATAGGGTTAAGGATTTCTATTTCCTATCCCTCTTCAGTTAATATGTGATTTAAGTTTAATCCACTTTAGTGAGATATAATTTGTGTACAATAAAATGAATGCATACTTTTTAAGTGTACAGCAAAATGTTTCACCAATGTATAGACCCATGTAACTACCATCACATTGTCGATTTAGAAATTTCCACACTACAAAACATTCCCTTGTATCTCTTACCAATTATTTTACCCTTCAGCCACCCCAGGCAATGCCAATCGAATTTCTATCACTGTAGATTAGTTTTGCTTTAACCTGTTCTATAACTTTACATAAATGCATGCAGAATCTTGTTTTTTAGTCTGGTTTCATATATTTAAGAATTTTTTATCTTACAATTTTTGAATGTATTATAAAAGTTGTAGGTTTACAGAAATATCATACAGAAATTACAGCTTTCCCATATACCCCCTGTATTAGTCAGCCAAAAGGGGTGCTAATGCAAAGTACTAGAAATTTGTTAACTTTTATGAAGAAATTCGTTAACTTTTTATCTGGGGTAGAAGTTTACAGGCAGAAGGCCCTAAAGAGTCCAACTCAAGGTATCATAAGAGATACTTTCTCACCCAAAGTCATTGGCTACGTGTTGAAGAAGATGGCGGGTGATGTCTGCAAAGGCTCAGCCTTCCTTCTTCCTCTTAAGGCTCTGTGGTCCAGCTTCTTCTGATCTCAGCTGTAGACTGGCATAAGGCTCGTCTCTCTTCCCAGGACTCATTTCATTGCAGGCTCAGCTGCTGTGCTCTCTTCTCAAGGTCAGCTTTAGACTATCAGTCTCATCTCTCTTCCTGGGGCTGCAGGATCTTCTGTGTATCTTCTCCGTGTATCACTTCTATGTGAGAGTCTGTTTTATAAGCCCAATGGGGCTAGGACTTTTTGTGGAGTCACGCTCTAATGACATGGTTGAATCAAAGCCCTAATCTTAACATAATTTAATCAGACATCTCAGCAAAATCTAATACAGTCAAGGTGATCAGGGGATCAGGAGCAGAGGAACAGACCAGTTAACAAACATAATCTATATTCATTTTTGGAATTCATAAATATCAAATTGCCACACACCCCCAGAATTTTCCCTATTAATAATGCTTTGCATTAATGTGGTGCTTTTGTTACATTTGATGAAACAACATTATTATAATTACACCATTAACCCTAGTCCATAGTTTAAATTTAAGTGTAGTATAGTCCTAAGGTTTTCTTTCATATTTTTAATCTGGTAACTAATATACAATCTAAAATTTCCTCTCATAACTCTATTCAAATATTTAATTCACGAGTGTTACTTCACTACATCATGCTGCCATCACCACCATCTACAATCAAGACTTTCCCATTACCCCAAACAGAAACTCTGTACCAATTAACCAGTAACACCCCATTCCTTACCCACACCCCAGCCCCTGATAAATTACATTCTAGTTTCTGACCATAAGAATTTCCTTATTCTAATTATTTCACAACAGTGATATCATATAATATTTACTCTTTTGTGTCTGGCTAATTTCATTAAATACAATGTTTTCAGGGTTCATCCATGTTGTCTCATGAATCAGGTATACATTTGGCTGGATTATTTTCCTTTGTATGTATATACCACATTTAGTTTGTCCTTTATTTTCTTGATGGACACTTCAATCTTTAGTCAATTATGAATAATGGTGCTATGAACATTCGTGTGCAAATATCTGTTCAAGTTCCAGCTTTCTATTCTTTGGCATTTATATCTATAAATGGTAATGCTGAGTCATATGGCAATTCTACAGGTAACTTTTGGATGAACAAACAAACTCTTTTCCACACTGGCTGCAATATTTTCCATTTTCCCTTGCCACGAATGAGAGTTCCTGCTTCTCCACATCCTCTTGAGCAGTTGTTACTTTCCTTTTTTTAATAGTGACCGTTCTAGTGGGTATAAAATGGAATCTCATGGTTTTGATTTACATTTCCTAATAGCTAAAGATGCTGAGAATATTTTCATGTGCTTTTTGGCTATTTGTTTATCTTCCTGGGGAAACTTCAGTTCAAGTATTTTGTTCTTTTTTCATTTAAGAATTATTGAAGTATATCCTTCATACATGAGCATACATAAACAAAAGGGCATAGTAACAGTTGTGAACCTACAAAATGAACATGTCTAACATCATTCAGCGTTTGCATACATCACCCCACCACCAGTACCTTGCATTGTTGTGGAACATTTGTAACAAATTATGAAAGAGCATCATCAAAGTATTACTTTGAGGTATCACCAATTCATCTTCCCCCTCCCCTCAGAAGCAATCTTTATATCAACGTTGATATAAACATCTTTATATCAGTGTTGCACATTCTTCCATGACTACAATGCTAATAAGTCTTCTTTGGTCTGTGGTTGCATTCCCCCGTCGTATTTGTTCATTCCTCAATTCTGAGGCTTTTAGAATGATGATGTCCACTCTCATTCAGATTGGGCAGTGGCTTAGATCTTATTGGGCCGATGGATGGAGCTGTGTTGCTTGCAGTTGTAGAGACTCTGTTTTTTGGGGTGGGCTTTGTCCATCATGATCATTTTGTCAGTTGTCCCGGGCGAGTCCCATGAACCTGGAGTAGGTGTTGGCTGCAACTCTGCGGAGATCAGGGCTCCACCAGCATGTGAACAGCCCGAAGAATTTAAGTCTCTGGGACATACATTTAACAGGTATTGTTTAAAGCTGCATTTTCTTGATTTGGCCTTTGCCCAGTTATTGCAATGCTTTAACTGTTTTACACAGTGCTGAGGAAGAGTTCTTTGTCATTTTTTACTGGTTGTTTAAAGATTCTGTCAGAGAACAGCACGCAGTAGCATCTTACGCTCCATCCCTGTCGAGTGGAAGTTGGGGAATTCACTTAGATATGTTTTGAGATTCACATTGTGCAATACATCCGGAATATATTCTTCTATTGTATTTGAGAAGCATTTCATTGTATATTTATGCTATAATATGTTTATCATTTGACCTATTGCTGGACATTTGATTTGATTCTAATTTTTTACTTTTATGAATAAAACAGCTGTGAAATTCAAGCCTAAGTCTTTTGTGGAAACATGTTTTCATTTCTCCTGGGTAACTGTCTGGGAATAGATGTGGGTGATAATGTAAATATCTTTTTTTCTCTATATGCAAAATATTTTCCAAAACGGTTGTGCCAGTTTATATTTCCACCAGCAATATGTGAGAGGTTACTGCTATATATCTTTACCATCATTAGTTATTATCAGTGTTTATCTTTTGTTTTTTCTGGTGGATGTTAAGTAATATCTTATTATGGTTTTAGTTTGTGTTTTTCTGATGACTAATGATGTTGAATGTATTTTCATGTGCTAATATATGATTTTGATCCCTGTTTCTTTCTTATTTTTCCTGTAGCTACATTTATAACCTAAACTCCTTATCTGAATTTTCTTTACTTTAAAAAAATGGTTGTTTCCCATATTCTGACTTTAGAATATCTTAGGCGACACTCATCATTTTCTTTCACCTTGTCCTAGCTTTCATGGTGCTGTTGTCCAATGTTGGGAAGAGGTGGGCATCATTACACAAGTAATAAGACGAGCATGGAATTAGAATTTGGGTTAGTGTTCAATGAGGATGTGTAACAGGAAGACTTGATATGGTGGGTAGCCTGGGTGGTCAGGAAGTTACTGTGCAGGAAGTAACATCTGAGCCACAAGGTCTCAGAAGGAGTTAACCGGGAGAAGGGAGATAATTTGCCAGGATGATCACCCAGGAGATGTTGGCTATCTGAAGTAGAGATGAGGATTCGCTCTCTGATTGCTGAAATCACTTCTCCTTTTAAGGTCTTTACCTGATTGGATGAGGCGTTACTCATTGCTGACAGCACTCTCCTCAGTTGAGTGTAGATATAAGCAGCCATCTATGCAATCAACTCACTGATGATTAAAGTCCACGAAATATCCTTGTGTTACAATTAGCCCTGTGCTTACCCAGCCAGACAACTGGGCACCGTTACCTGGCCCGAGTTGACACATTAGCCTAACCATCACAATGACTCAACTCATCGACCACTTTTCCAGGAAACATTTCCTGAAACTTGATGCTTCAGTGTGTTCCATTATTATGAGGATTCAGTACCATGTATTTTTTCTCTTCCATACTTTATACTACATTGTAAACATCAATTAATTTTTTATCTTCCCATTCAGAGTGTAAACCCTCTTTTTTCATATATCCACAATGTCCAACCCAGTGTCTCACACAAAACAGGTAACTATTTTTGGTTGAAACAATGAATAACCTTACACACACACACAAACACACACACATTGTGACAATGCCATTCTCCAAAGCTCCTTTTCATGCTCCTCACTTGTTTTTTAAGATGATAGCATACTGGTATGCGTAAAGAAAGAAGGAACAGTCCTCTGACTGTTTCAAATTAACATCTACATGGCAGCAGTGATTTCTCTGTTCTTGTTAAAGACATTGAATTTCTGCGCCAGAGCAGCAGCCTTGCTCTTGTTCCCGGGAGCTATTCAGTCCAGTTGGCCTGGTAGTTGCTGGAAATACCTTCTAAATTCTGGCAGTGTTGATTGTCAGGCCTCCTTTGGGTTGTTATTGTGGATTTTGGATTGTTTATTGCCTTTACAGATATTTTCCTGGAAGGTTAGGAGAGGCTGTCAGGTACTATTTTAAACCCAAGACTGGTTGTTGAATGAACAATGACTATTAAATAAACCATAGACATTGTACCCTGGCACATGTAGCGTGACACGATGTGGCATTAAGGCTTATATCTATGCTATATGTTTGAGCTCAACTGCTGGGATCATCCCTGAACATCCTAAATCCATAACTTTGTTTTCTTCCTTCAGTTCAGATTCCCTTATATCCAAAAATACTTGTTGAAATTCTATGCTTTATTCAAGGACTGTTATGAGGATCAACTCCCAATCTGATGTCTTCAACAGATATTCTCTCCCTCTTTTGAACAATCATAATTTATTATTTATGTATCCTTTATGATCTTTGCATACATAATGGATATGTATTATCAGAACCAGATATGTCACAGATATTTGGAATTACCAGACATGTAGTTAACTGTGATTGATATATTAAGAGCTCTAATGGGTAAAGTACAAAACATGTAAATATAGATGGATAATGTTAGCAAAGAAATGGAAACTCTGAGAAAGAATCAAAAGGAAATTCAAGAAATCAAAAATAAGGTAACAGAAAAGAATGTCTTGGATGGGCTCATGAGTAGACTGGTGTGCTTGAAGATGTGTCAAGAAAACACTCCAAACAGAAATGCAAAGAGAAAAAAGACTGAAAAGGTAGAACATCCAAAAACTCTGGAACAAATGCAAAAGGTATAATACATGTCTAAGTAGATTATTAGAATAAGAAAAAGTGAACAGAAGAATCATTTGAAGTCGTGATGGCTGAGAATGTTCCAAACTACACTACACATCAGAGAATGTGTTAGTTCAGAGAACACCAAGAAGCACAAATACTCAAACACACATACCTAGTCATATCATACTCACACTGCCAAAAACCAAAGACAAGGAGCAAATCTTGAAAGAAGATTTGCTCTTCTTTCAGACAGAAGGGCAAATAAAAACCACTTATCTAATGAAGGGCAAGGTAAGAATTACAGCAGACATCTCATCAGAAGCCATGCAATCAACAATAAAATAGAATGAAATAGTTAAATTATGGTAAAAGAAACTACACCGATTCTATATCAAGTAAAATCATCTTGCAAAAGTAAAGGGAAAATAGGCTTTCTCTGACAAAAAGAAACTAAGTTAATTTATTGTCAGCAGACTTGCTCTGCAAGAAATGTTATAAGAGATTATTCAAGGAGAAGGAAAATGATATGGATTGGAAACTTGTATCTACATGAAGGAGCAAGAGAAAGTAAAATAAAATCTGTTACTTTTCTTCTTAACTGATCTAAAAGATAACTTGTTCAAAGTAATAATAGTAACCATGTATTGGGTAATTATAGGATATACATAAGTGAAATAAATGACTTCAATGTCATAAGGACAGAGGGAACAATTGGGAAAACTCATTATAAGGAACTTGCAGAACTTGTGAAACAGTATTTGAAGGCAGACTTAGATGAATTCATATACTGTATTACATTCTCTAGGGAAACTTCTGATATTAAAAGAATTATTTAACTGGTATACTAGGAGAGGAGATAAATGGAATCATATAAGATGCTCAGTTAAAACCAGAGAGAGAAAAAAAGAGGGGAAACAAAAAGAAATAAAAAGCAAATGCAAGGAATAGAAAATCATTCCATAAATGGCAGATATAAGGCAATCATATCAATAATCATTTTAAATGTGAATTATCCGAATACACAAATGAAAAGACAGTATCAGAGTGGAAATAAACAAGAACCAACTGCTTGTTGTCTACTTGAAACACACTGTGTATCTATAAAAATTCACATAGGTAGGTGAAAAGTAAAAGGATGGAGAAAGATACACCATGCTAACTTTTACGCTAAGTGGTGGCAGAAGTGAGAAACGAAGTCAGATTTATATGCTGTTGATTTTCCAATCAGAAGATCCAAAGAGAATCAAGCAATCATCAAGAAGGATGCTGAAAGGAAATATAATAATTGCCAGTTTTAGCATTAATTAACAGTTTTGGGGATGATAATTTCTTAACTGCACTTGGAAGCCAAACATCAAAACACATTAAATTAATTCTTCACAGAGTTATCATCAACTCATATTCAGTGATATTTTAGATCCTAGGTGCTGTAGAGCAAAGAATAAAGAGAACTAATGTGATAAGCAGGATAGAAATCCTAAACTAAATGGCTGCTGAATTTCCTTCTTTTACTCTTGTAAAGCTGCCGCATTTGCTGGGGACTCTGTAGAAGTGACAACTTCATTGGGACACGAGTCAAACCACGCGAATTTCAGTGACTTTGAAGACGTTCACCGCTTCTCAGAGATGAGCGGGGAGTCTTCTAGCAGCAGACGTGGTGTTCTTTCTCGTGACCCTCTATTATTTTGGAGTGCCACCCACCGATTAGTCTTTTCTTTGTTCTTGTCAAGAAATGATGTTGAAAACGGGAAAGGTTGCGAAGTGCTCTGTGGCAATAACAAGGCAAAATACCTTCTTTTAAAAACTTTGCATTCCAGAAAACAAAAGCGCACATCATACCATACCTTTTCATTTATAATCTTACAAATCATATATTGCTAAGATGTATTTTATTGAGATGACTCCTCTTTTCGGAGGAAGTCATACACGTTTTTCCACTTTGACTTTCACACACATGTAATTTCCTTGAAATGACACTTTTAAGGATTTAAAGGATTTCTTTGTTTAAACTTTAGAGAGCTCTGGATAATCAGTCTGTGAGCACCTGGGCTCACACAGATGTTGCTTGAGTCTCAGTGAAGGTTACTGCCCTGTAGCTGGTTTTAATTTTCTCACCCTATGAGCCTTATTAGGTTTCATGAGAACCCTGAGGAACGTTTCATATATCTAACATATTAAGAGATTTTCCTGTACATAAATTATTAATCCAGGAGGATTCAAAAGACACCCCTTTAGAATCGTGTACTCAGTAGGGAATTAAGTGTGAGTGTGCTAACTATCTACTTGTCTCATCTCGTCCTGCCCCCTCCTCTGTAGACCAGGGACAATATGACCCGTAAATACTCTCCTTGCACATCTGCACGACAACTTTGGTGATGAAATGAGCCTGTATGGATGAAAGGGCTTTGAAGAAAATGGCATGTCACGTGCCATCGACGCTATCTTTATTGCCGTATCAGATCTTACTTCTAACTTCTGTAATGTGCTGTTACAGCAGGGTTTGGCCATGTAGCTTCCTAGGAAGCCCGCCCATCATGAGGGAACTTTCTCTTTATTTCCCTCATCTAGAGGAGATAGAGGCAAATGCACGCGTTGGAATCCTGTGGAGAGCTGTTTATTCCAAACGTGGATGAGCAGCCTGCGATGGGCAGGTTATTTCAACTCATTTCCGGGGAAGTGACCTGCATCTACACTGTAAAATTTCCTAGAGTCCCAAGGGAGAAAGCGGTTCCATAAACACGATGCATTATTGAATTGGTGATTTCATGAGAGAGCAGCACCTGTGCTTCCACAAACAATGACTAGTTGAAAGTGAGGGAGACGGGAGGGCAGGAGCCGCAGCCAGTGAAGGCTTGCTGCAGCGGGGAATTAATCTCAGCTCCAGGCTGCGCTGGAGTTGAAGGTTGTTGACTGTTGTTAAAATTCAGTGTTACTGCCCTGTCTTCTGCCTGAGGCGAGAAAATTTTAGTTGTGAAAAACACCTCAGGTAACTTTTCAGCCTGGCTGTTTGTGTAGTCGCCACTTTATGGAACGGGTCCCTGTTTTTACGCACTGGGATTCCAAGGTGGCAGGAGGAGAGCGTCACTCCCGACTCTCCAGGAAGGGCTCATTGGGCTTTCACAGCAAACCGCAGCTAGCGAGGAGCCAGGCATCCTGGGGCCCCAGAAAGTGAGGGAGTGCTGGGGAAGCAGCAGAAGGGGGCACGAGCAACCTGAAGGCGCCCCTGTGGCCAAGGCTGGAGGCATTTGAGCAAGAAAACACACAGGGTAGTGTGGATTACAACCCAGGCTATGTAATGCCTCAGTCAGTAGGAATACAAATGATTGAAAATATTTTAAAAAACGAGGACAAATATTTCTTATGGAAAAATCACAAATGTGTAGAGGTCCTTCACACTACAGGAGTGGAGGTTAATCTTCATCCCCAACCCCACCTCTCCCCTCCCCCACCTCTCACCATCTCCCACTCTCCCCTTCCCCCACCTCTCCCCTTCCCCCACCTCTCACCCATCTCCCACCTCTCCCCTTCCCCCACCTCTCACCCTTCCCCCACCTCTCCCCTTCCCCCACCTCTCACCCTTCCCCCACCTCTCCCTTTCCCCCACCTCTCCCCTTCCCCCACCTCTCACCCTTCCCCCACCTCTCACCCTTCCCCCTCCTCTCACCCTTCCCCCACCTCTCACCATCTCCCACATCTCCCCCATCGCCACCTCTCTCCTTCCCCCACCTCTCCCCTTCCCCCACCTCTCCCCTTCCCCCACCTCTCACCCTTCCCCCACCTCTCCCCTTCCCCCACCTCTCACCCTTCCCCCACCTCTCCCCTTCCCCCACCTCTCACCCTTCCCCCACCTCTCACCTTCCCCCACCTCTCACCCTTCCCCCACCTCTCACCGTCCCCCACCTCTCACCCTTCCCCCACCTCTCACCTTCCCCCACCTCTCACCCATCCTCCACCTCTCACCCTCCCCCCACTCTCCCCATCCCACTTCTCCCACTTGCCCCACACCTCCCCATCTCCTACCTTTCACCCATTCCCCCCACCGTGTGCCATGGGCTAACCTTGGTGACTCCATTCCATAAGAGAGTAGGACAGGAAATTATGGTCATGTCAAATGAAGAAAACCTGCCCCAAATTACCTGAAACAAGTGATGAGAGTTAATCTCACTAAGGAGGTCCGGTGGCGCTCACAAACCCTGGCCTGGGATGAGATGACGAGACGCACTCTGCTCTGAGAGGAGGTGACGAGACGCGCTCTGCTCTGGGAGGAGGTGACAGGACGCGCTCTGCTCTGAGAGGAGGTGACGGGACGTGCTCTGCTCTGAGAGGAGGTGACGGGACGCACTCTGCTCTGAGAGGAGGTGACGAGACGCGCTCTGCTCTGGGAGGAGGTGACAGGACGCGCTCTGCTCTGAGAGGAGGTGACGGGACGTGCTCTGCTCTGCGGTCTTCTTCCCCAGAGCCCAGAACTCCAGTGTAATCATGACAAACATATCAGACAAACGCAACCCAGGGCCTTGTACCGGTGCTGGCAGGACGCCTCAAGATCCTCAGGGCCAGAAGAACCAAGGAAACCTGCTGCAGGCCGAGGAGACCCGGAGCTGTGACCACTGAATACAGGCGGGAGCTGGAGGGGATCCCGAGGCAGAAGAGGACGGCGTGGTGACAGCGGCTGGACCAAGGGGCAGGGACGGGCTCCAGCATGCTGCATGGTGGCCTTCCAAGTACGCGCGGCCTCATCTCCAGGACCCGAGCATTACCTTATGTGGAAAACGTGTTTGCAGGAGGACGTCAGGCTCTTATCCTGGATGATTATCCTGGATTAACTAGGGGACCCTAAGCCCACTGGCAAGCGCCTTACAATGCACAGTGAAGAGGAGGCCGAGCTGGAGTGACTTGGCCACCCGGAGAGGGCGCCTTGGCCTCACGCTTCCGGCCTGCAGAGTGGAGAGGACAGCCCTCTGTGGTTTTAGGTGCTGGTCACAGCAGCTCCTGGAAGCTCAGAGATGCGCCAGTGTGGATTTCTTACACCATGACAATGTCCAAAGGTAGTCGTGGCGGAAACTAGAGGGAGCTATACAGAAACTCTCTGCTCTCTCTCTTCGCAGCTTTTCTTGTAAATCTAAAATTATCTCAAAATCAAAAATACATGATGAAAATAAATCACAATTCCACATAAGGAATGTAAGATTTTACCTCTACATTGTAAAGAGCCAGTCTTAATATTTCATTGTGTACCGTCTCTTGTGCCATTAAATTTTTCCCAAATGATCTAGACAATAAGCATTTCCAGAAAAGAAGCCTTTCACATGGGGACGTTGGTCAGAGAAGCCAGTTCTCGAGCAGTGCCTTTTCATATTTGGATTTCCTTGTGTTTCAGAGCTGGGGTACTTCTCTACTGCTTTGTAGTTGGATTAAGGTGAGTGGTTTTAACCGGTGGTATCACTGATGCTCATTCCAAGTGTCATCTGACCTTCAGTCAAATATAAATTTATTTGATCTTGCTTCCAATTTTTAACTTCAGCTGAATGATCACCAGAGTTTAAGCAGTGATGCAGATCAATTAGCTTTTTTTCCTGTATCTTCCTTATTTTAACAAATAGTACATGACTGGAGGCTTGCAAGGAAAACAGCACACTTCATGCTAGTGTATTTTAATGACAAAAAAATAAGGAAATGGTCATTTTGATTATCTGACATTCTTCACCTGATAGAAGGAGCCTCAGGCATTACCAAGAGCCTGAAATTGCTGTAAAGTGAGGGTTTGTCATCAAGCGTGAACACCTCAGGGAAGAATCTGAGGATCATTGTCCTGTGCAGGTACAACAGGACCTGTTTAGGTCCTGGCTTAAGGTGAGGCCAGAAGTCAGCCCCTAAACAGAAGTCACCTGTTCCATGATTGACCAAAGGGATAAGTTAAATACCCAGAAACAAGAACTTACTTTTCAGGGAAATTAAGATCTGTTTTGACAGTAGTGATGTAGCACCCAGACGGCCTTGCAGCTAGTTTGGAGATAGCGTTAGTATTTTGTCGATTACTTTGGTAAACCTCGGTGGCCTTGCCGTCAGGTGCTGGGCTCTAGGTACTACTTCCATGAGTATGAATCACGAAAGACTGTATAGAGAATGTGAAATATACAGAAAGAGATATTTAACTCATGAAAGGACTTTGATTAAGTATAAAAACCAATGCGTATCTACTAAAAAAAACTAGAGAAAGAGATTACATTTTTTAGATGAGAAATAATGACATTCAGGCCTATCAGTTTTTAAAATGATAGGTATGCTTTTTTTTAAAAGCAATAAGTAATTAAAAATTTTTTTAAATTTTAATTATTTATCCCCCCCCCCCCACTGCTGCTTGTTCGCTGTCTGCTCTCTGTGTCCATTCGTTGAAAGTTCCTCTGTGTCTGCTTGTCTCCCTTTGTTGCCTCATCTTGCTGCATCAGCTCTCTGCAGGTGGGGGCCGTCAGCTCTCTGCGGGTGCAGGCCGCTTGCCGTCACAAGGAGGCCCTGGGACATGAACCCAGGGCCTCCCATATGGTAGACGGGAGCCCAGTTGATTGAGCCACATCCGCTTCCCTAGGTATGCTTTTTAATTTAGGCAATTATAAAGCACTATTACTATAGAAGAAAGTGAAATAAATAACATGGAGACTCATGCTTTCACTAATTTTTTTTTCTTAATTCATAAAACCCAAATTCCAAGTCTGTTATAGAGTTAAGTCTCCTTGATTTATTACATTTTGAAAAGCCTTTGTGAAGGTACTAATTCTTAAATCTGTAAATTTAGTTTTTATTTTGATACGCTTGGCTAACGTACCCTTATTTCTAAATACAAAGCCCCTAATTTAGCTTGAAAGCAACAATCGTCTCTCAGGCCGTTCTCACTGACCCACTCAAAGAATGCACTTAATGCCAGTCAGTGACTGGCATTTATTGAGCACCCACTGTTTTCTAAGCACTTCTACTCGACTTTTATTGAGTGCCCACTGTTTACTAACCACTTCTCTTGAGACCTGCATAGCAGTGACCTGAAAAGTTTGCCTTTGAGGAATCTACATCCTTTTTCCCTCCACAGGCCCCATTGTGTATGCCCTGCCCATTGTGCTACCCTCTTCATCTTGGTAGGCTTTCCCAACTTTGCCCCTGCTGACATTTTGGGTTGCGTAATTCCGGTTCTGGGATCTGTCCTGCGCACTGTTTAACAGCATCCCTGGTCTCTACTCACCGGATGCCAGGAGTAAGACACCCACAAGCTGGGACAACCAAAACGTGTCTCCAAACGTTGTCCAATGTCCTCTTGGGGACAAAATCATCTCTGATTGAGAACTGCTGCTCTAGGTCTAAAATGTTGGTGGTGTGGATTGCTCCTCTTCGGAACGCTGCAGGACCTGCTTGGCTCTGGAGACGCTGTCTGCTCCACGTCTCCTCCAAATCCTCCGGCTCTTCCTTCAAACATTTAAGTGCAGGTATTCTCTAAGCTCCTTTCTGCTGCCTTCCTTTTTCTGTTTCTAAGGGTCTTTTCTCAGTATTCTCCCCTGGGTTTTAAAGTATTTCCCTGCTGTAAATAGTTGTTGTATACACGGAACCTCTCTTATCCTAGCCTGGCTCCTGATCTGTGTGAATTCCCACTTGGCCATTTCCCAAAGCAATCCCCCTGGCAATCTCCACCTGGAAAGTCTGCCACTATTGCTAACTTAATATAGCAACACGGAATATGTGCCTCCCCCTAAACTGTCTCCTCTAGTCCCTGAGGCCACTTAAACAGGTCACTTCAACTAAGTCAACTATGTTTTTGTTTTTTATTCAGTACATTAGGATTCCATGGTTGGGACGAGAAGAGTCACTCAAACAGATGTAACACAATGTGATAAGTGAGATGATAAAAGTAGGCATAGAGCAGGGACGTCTCATCCAATTTGGGAAGTTGGGAAAAGCTTCTAGGGAGGTAGAGAGATGCAGCAAGACAGAGTCTGAAGGAAGAAGCACAAGTAGGGCGAGGAAGAGAAGATACAAAGACCTTTAGACAGGTAGTCAAGACAGGTAAGTACCAGGTAGGAAGGAAAAGCAGATTACATACAGTTTATTTTTTACTTTTATAAGTTGAGTTAAGATGTCCTTTATATAATTACTTGTGTGCCTCTATGTCTATGTCCTTGGAGAAACTTCTAAATTGAATTTATTGGTTCAAAGACAATGGGCTTTTTTTTACAGGCCACTTGTCTTCCACAGAAGTTTTCCTTCCCCAGATTTATGATGGGCACTCATTTCCCATCCCCTCATCAACACAGGATATTCTATTATTAAATTCTCCCAGGTGGTCTCAGATTTAAGTTAAGTTCAAAGAGAGCTGACATTATTTTATGACATTCTTCTGCT
This sequence comes from Dasypus novemcinctus, assembly GCF_030445035.2. Taxonomy (NCBI): domain Eukaryota; kingdom Metazoa; phylum Chordata; class Mammalia; order Cingulata; family Dasypodidae; genus Dasypus; species Dasypus novemcinctus. Next base: position 4,240,247 of record NC_080701.1, on the reverse strand, counting down.
CAAGATTTCCCAAACGCCCCATGCTGATAAATGCAGAGACAAACTGCGGCTTAGCGGTAGCCCTCCGACCTCCGCCGTGGGGTGCAGTGGGCTGGAGGCTCTGACGCCCTGGCTGTGGCTGTGCACCCCTGGCTCTGTGGACTGCACCCGCTGGCCCTTTGCCCGAGCTTCAGAAGTGGGACACTGGATGCTGCCCGTGACCTCTGCAGGGCGTGTTGACCGGCGGTGATCAGCCTCTGGTCACTGTCCCAGGGGCGTGAGGTCACCTGAAGGCGGGGTGCGGGGTGGAGGAGCCCCTCTTGCCTTCCTTTTTGCTGGCTGCTTTTGAGAACACAGCCTTTGGGAGTGTGAGCTGTTAGCTGTGGGCGGCAAGGGGTGTGCTGTGAGCTGTAGGGTGTGTGCTATGCACTGTGAACTGCAAGGTGTGAGCTGTGAGCCGCAGGTGTGTGCTGTGAGCTGCAGGGTGTGTGCTGTGAGCTGCAGGGTGTGCTGTGAACTGTGAGCTGCAGGATATACTGTGAGCCGCAGGGTGTGTGCTGTGAGCTGCAGGGTGCGCTGTGAGCTGCAGGGTGTGTGCTGTGAGCCGCAGGGTGTGTGCTGTGAGCTGCAGGGTGTGTGCTATGAGCTGCAGGGTGTGCTGTGAGCCGCAGGGTGTGTGCTGTGAGCCGCAGGGTGTGTGCTGTGAGCCGCAGGATGTGTGCTGTGAACTGTGAGCTGTAGGGTATACTGTGAGCTGCAGGGTGTGTGCTGTGAACTGTGAGCTGTAGGGTATACTGTGAGCTGCAGGGTGTGTGCTGTGAACTGTGAGTGCAGGATATACTGTGAGCCGCAGGGTGTGTGCTGTGAGCTGCAGGGTGTGCTGTGAGCCGCAGGGTGTGTGCTGTGAGCTGCAGGGTGTGTGCTGTGAGCTGCAGGGTGTGTGCTGTGAACTGTGAGCTGTAGGGTATACTGTGAGCTGCAGGGTGTGTGCTGTGAACTGTGAGCTGCAGGGTATACTGTGAGCCGCAGGGTGTGCTGTGAGCTGCAGGGTGTACTGTGAGCTGCAGGGTGTATGCTGTGAACTGGAAGCTGCAGGGTGGAGCTGGGAGCTGCGCCTTCCCAGCCTGCCTGTGCTGCGCAGCAGGCTGCTGTACCTGGACAGCCCTGGCCTCCTTTTCTCTCACCGGGCTCGTTGGGTTCCTGCCTCTTCCTTCTTAAGTCCCTATTCTATCCTGCCTGACATTGGAGGATCACTTATTTACCCAGAAAATAAGCACCACATTTGGCGTGTCACGTCAGGCCAACCTATCCTCTTCTAGGCAAGTCATCTTCAAGGGACTTAAAGCTTGGAAATTTAAAAAAAACTACGTCTAGAACTTCAGAATCGGGGTCACCGTCTTAATATGAGATATTCCAATATTTGTGAAAGTGAACGCTTCCCACGGTGAGATTGTTTTTCGACAGTTGATTTGACAGCAAGAGGCGATTTCCAATAACCAGGAGTAGCGAGGGCTCGGTGGCGTCGCCCGGGGAGTGCCAAGCGACGCTGTGCTGCCCCGACGCGCGGCACAAGGGGGGCGGAACTGGCTGAACGCTTCAAGCACCCGCAGGGCCCGAGCCCAGCTGCTGGGCTTTCTCTTTCAGGAGACCTTAGACCTCTGCTCAGGAGCAGCCGGCCACGGCCACGGAGCGGGCGAGAAGACGCTCCCACCGCTGTGGCATCTCCGCGGCCTTCGCTTCCCCAGGAAGCCCCGTGCCTGTGCGTGCGAGGAAGGGGCTGGGCAGGGGCCCCCTCCTGCTCGCCATGGCCAGCCCTTGTATTCGGAGGTCTTACACCATCATTTTGGAAAACACATCCACTGACAATACTTCCATGGAAGGAAATTTTCATAAACATGTAGCTCAACTAGTTACTTTGTCCAAACTCAAGTCCAAGAACATTCCAACCTCATCCAAGGGGAGAAAGCAGATCTTCGTCTACAGAGAGAAGCCTCTCCCTCCAGCTCTCCCTGCAGCTCCTCAGGGAGCTTTGAGCTAACCTTTTATTTTTTCCCTTAACTTGGATAAAACCTTGGAACAGGGGTTCTTAACCTTTTTCGCTCCATGGGCCCCTTTGCCAGGCAGGTGAAAACCGTGCACCCTTTGCTAAGGCCACACTATACCGTGCTTCATTTAATAAATATACCACACCTGCACCAAGACATCCCCACCAGGATGTTTTTTGGAATTTAAGTTCAAGCTCACGGACCCCGGGTTAAGAACCCCTGCCTTAGGAACTGGGCAGCCGAGACTCTGTTATTTCCCACGTCTTCTTTCTGCAGGAGAAAAAGGAAGCTGAAGATTAAATTTGCCACTGGGGTATGTGTGGGAAGAGATGGGGCTAGTTTCTGGACACCTGATGATTATTTTCCTCCCTCATTATTTAAGTACTGGTGGTACTTGATATTTCTTTTTAGATAAAACTGAAGAGCAGCACTTTATTTATGTTAGTAAGAAAAATATTCCGGAGCAAGCATTTCTGTAAATGCCACCTTCAACAATTTTTTTTTATTAATGTGTATTTTCAGTTGTTTTTAAGGATAGAAGTTGGCTCGTGAAGAAAAGTACAAAGAGAGGAGAGAGCCAATTCTCAAGTCATGAATAGTGACAAGTGAATTTATATGGGGAAAGGAAATCAATCCCACCAAATGAAAAAGGGCAAAGGAGGAGCCGAAGTAAATGAATCATTACCCACTAGAACCCGACTTCTCCACAGCCGCGCGTTGGGGTCTGAGCGAGCTGTCGGTAATGGAATAGCATCGGTGGGTTTCTAGCGGCCCCAGAGGCAATGCCCCATTACTTGAGGGAGAAGGCCACGCTTTGCTGGTGGAGAGAATTTGAGGACTTCCAGGAGATAAAGTTTGTAATTTTACTTTCTCTTCTTCTTTATGGTTACATAACTCTGAGACTGGGTAGAATTCAGGAGGATTTGTAAAATTTTTCTGGATGGATCAAATGTTACAAACTGGTCAAGAGAGTGAGGAGCACAGCCCTGATTTGGGTTAAAATAACTGGAGGCTGGAGAGTCGTCTTCTCTGGGTGCCTCTTTCCTCTTTCTGCATGTGGGTTCCTCTTTCTAGTCCTTTCCACTTAAAATGCTATGAGGGAGGAAAGGGTGCTTTGACTTCCTCTGTTCCAAAACGGGAATTTTCACATTTCCTTAAATAGTGTCTTGACGTTAGACTGTTACACCAAGAAATTGGAGGGGAAATAAAAATCAAAAGGAAGATCCAGAAACCTTTAGCAAAACTGACTACCAGAGGGGGATTTATCCCAGCTTTTGAAAACCTGGGGAGACAAAGGTTTGTCTTCTAATATAACTCAGTGGTAGCTACCGAAAGACTTGCTGCTACAGTCTCATTTCATTTCATACGGCATGGGGCTTGCCAGAGAGGCTGGTATGTTCTTTCCTAAACAGAGATTCTTCTGGAACCCAGAGCTGGCACCTCGCCATCCCAAACGCCTGCTGCCATTATGCATATGTGCTCTCAGCTCAGCTAGTTAACGAGATCCCATTTGCCGGGAAGTCTTTATGGCCCTGGAGGGGGTGAGGTTTGCTGTCTGAGACATTATTTGCTTACCCTAGGATTCCACCCGTTATTATAATGAGGATGTTGGAGGGATCTGTAGAAATTGACTGCTAGGGTCGTGCCTAAATAACAGCAAACATTTCAGCCAGGAGTAAAATGGCTCCTACCCAGGGCTGGGAAGCCTCCCTCGCAAATCGATAAATTGGTGTTTCAATTTCAATGAAAGTGAAGGAGGGGTTAGGTCTAGGGCTAAAATGCAGGAGTTAAGAGAGGACAAAAGGGAACAAGAAAGGAGAAAAAGAGGAAGGAACTGAAAGCCTGGCGTCTGCGTGTGTCCGTGCAATGTCGCGCGGCTTCTCCACAGAGCCCTGTGGCTGCTTTGCACTGGGCAGCCGGAGCTGCTCGGCACGAGTGCCCTGGCGGCCTGACCCCGACCCTGGAGGGCAAAGGCGATTTTTCAAAACGGTCTTCTTTCCTCTTTATTCTACTCTCCCCTCCCAGATATTTTAAATTAAATACATTTCCCTACACATATCTTATAAAAAGGATTATGTTTTGGCTTCCCACTTCCTTAAGTAGAAATTTTAAAGTGGCACTTTCTTTTTTTATCCTAAAGGTATTTTTCATGATGAGTTTAGGAAGGTGCCATTTCTGAATCTCAATAAGATTCACAAGCCTAATTGGGATTCGGGAACCTCTTATTAACAGATACAGCGCATTAATATAAGAAAACACCATGTACCTAAATAACTAATAAGGCAATATTTATTTTTACAGAAATTTGTACTTCCAAAGAGTCATATTTTCATCAGATTTTTAATTTCTTGGGCCCACACTTTTCGTTAGCTGACACAAGACCCCGGTTCACTGTCAACACAGCTGTGGAAATACTGGGAAAGAAGGCAAGGGGAAGCGGCAGATTTCATACTCCTAGGTTTGTGCCACCCGGTAGGTAAGGTGTAGCAGTTTGATATAATTGATGAATTCCAAAAAGAAATATTGGATTATGCTTGTAATCTGATCTGTACCTGGGCATGATTGAGTTAGATTAGGGCATGCCTAAAAAGCCTGGCGAAGAACAGAGTTGAGGGTTTCTGATGTTGGAGTTTTGATATTGGAGTTTGATGCTGAAGACTTAAGCTGGAGCCCTGGGAAGTAAGCTCCCAAGGAAAGAGAGGCCAGTCTCAGGAAGAAAGGATCCTTAAGGCCAGAGAAAAGCAAGCCCCAGGAACGTAGGGACCCAAGAAGCCTGAACCCTCATAGACGTCGGCAGCCATCTTGCTCCAAATAGACTTTGGTGAGGGAAGTAACTTATTCTTTATGGCCTGGTATCTGTTAGCTCCTACCCCAAGTAAATACCCTTTATAAAAAGCAACCAGTTTCTGGTATTTTGTACCAGCACCCCTTTGGCTGACTCATACAGTGGGTAAGGGCGAGTGCCTGGCAGTCCCAGCCAGCCCTTCTTGAGCTCTGGACTGCGGGGCCAGTCAGAGGAACCTCCTCCAAAAATTCTAAAACACCCAGGATCAGACAGTTTAAATAATGTTGGTATCTCTTGGTGAAGATCCTAATGATCCAGAATAAGGACTAAAGGATCTAAAAAAAGACTGAAGTCACTGAAGTAGATTCCACCAACTTCTTGATTTAGTCTATGTGCATTCAACAACTATTTATTGATAGTCTACTACATTTCAGGCAAGGTTCTAGCTGTGAACAAGAGAGATTAGATTTTGCTCTCATGGACCTAATATTTGGTCTTGGTGATAGGGGGCAACGGTTTAAAATACGTGTATACATAAATAAGAGACTATCAAAGAGTGACACAGACGGTGGTAAGCAGAGCAGCACACCTGGGAGTCAGAGACAACCTCACTGGGTGAACTTGGAACTGAACTGGGCAATAAAAAATGGCGGCCAAGCTCTGCGCCCTCACGCCTGCTTCAAGTCATCCAGTCTGCAGGTATTTGTTTCATACAGCGGTACTTATAAGTAGGAACTTTTGGATTAAATAAAATGAAAAGATCCTTAAGGCTCTTAAAACTCTACAATGTAGGATGACCTTGATTTTGGTGGGGGGAGGTGATGGAAGTACTAAAAACGCTTATGCTTCTGTTGATAAGAATGATCACCATTTACCAAGCACTCACAATATTCCTTCCTTTCACTCATTCTCACAACAGTCCAGTGAGACAGTGCCTGGTAGTGGTGCTCCAGCGGCTGCGTTCTTCTCCCGTCTGAGCTCTGACACATGGTGTGTCCACGGGAGGACACACTTTTAGGTGGCCCTCCAGGCTTTCTGTCTGCTTCTATTTCCTAGCCCCCTTCTCTCTCCGTCCATTTAGCCATCTATCTCCTATCTTTCTATCTACTGGTATATTATGTGTTCTGGTACTTTCAATTAGATTCTACTCTATTTTATTTCTAATAAAACCTGCTCATTAGTAACTAAATTGATTTTATAACCCATTTTTGAAAACCACTGGCTTCTATAATAGCAATTATGGGTCTGGGTTTGTCTTCAGATATATCTGGGTTTGTTGGAATATAGAAAAGTTTCTTTAACTTACAAAGGCTCTGTATTATCAAATATGACATGGAGTTAACAAAAGTAAATATCTCAAAGAGTTTTAGGGGAAATTAAATGAGATGATGCCTGTAAAACATTTTATACAGTGCATGGAATATAGAAAGTGCACAATACATAATGGCTGTGATTTATTTGATCATTTTAAATTTTCTCCTCTTTTTAAAAAACCTACACAGGTGTCATTTTAAAAATATTTTTCCTACTTCTCTGCTTGAGGCAAAGAACAAATTCTTTCAAATAACAATTAACATATCTATAGATTTGTTGAGGTAAAGAATTTGAAAAGAAAAATGTCTTAATTTGATATAAAGACACCACCTCCATTTGGGTCTATTTTGTAGCTCCTTTGTCCTTAGTTATTTCTTCTGGACAAAAGGCACAATGAATAAATTATAGACTACAACTAATATAAACAATTATGCCCTGGTTTTGCTTCCTAGTATTCTCCTAACTGTATGTAAGTTTATTTACCATTAGGTTCCTGAATATTCAAAGATAATATAATGATTGTCAGTGATCCAAAACATCAGCATAAGGTCCCTATCAATGAGTTAAAATATACTTACTACGTGATACTAGTGAAGGACTAAATTATTCGCTGGACTAAAAGGTTCTCATTACTTTTAAGTAGAAGGAAATCTGTCTAATGTAAACTCCATAAGGGGCAGTTTTTGCTTGTGCTCTTGTGTTTGATAGTTTGTTTTTTAAATACTCCTTTATTCTGTTTTTGAAGATAAATAAATTTAAAAGAAGTGAATTGTCAATGATATGAGAAATCCTTCACAAAGTATCAATTGTCTTAAGTTAAATGTAGAGCTACAGAAGTATTTTTTAATAAGCAAATATAAGTGTAAAGTGTGAGACTGCTAAGCACCCAATTTGTTTATGAGCAAGCACTGGAAATTAGGAAGAAATTATTATTTTAAAAAAATTACAATTTAATGTCCAGAAAGTACAAGGCATTTCATTTTGAATGCACAGATTCATTCCATAAAACACTATATTTCCCTTTCTTTTTTTCCCTTCTAAAAAACACTTGTAGCTCTGTGTGAATTTTCCAAGTGATAATAGGATACTATATTTCTTATAGCACATAAGTTCACTAATACTCATAGTTAAAATAAAGAAACATGTTTTGATAAAATGTACTGTGCAGACATGCTACTTCCCTGCCTTTCATTGAGGTAGCTCTCAATTGTGGGTTAAGAATTACTTTGTTACATGCCTGATTGGCTTCTTGGTCATTCCAGGGTCAAAAGGCTGTGGTTAACCTATTCAGCTTCAAGGAAATAGTCACAAAATGTCAGGCTTAATGCTGAAAACCATAAAGTTCTTAAGTAGACACTCAAAATATTAACATTCAATCCCCAAAATAGTATCAAAAACTTTGTTCGACAGTTCATAGTGGATAGTCAGGAATTCTTTGTCGCTCCAACACAATTGATCTTGAATGTTCAGTTCTGGTTTGCTCAGGTTCATCGTAGTCTAGATAGGGAGTTAATACATGTTAAAGACAAAACTCTTTCAAAGTTTAATTTAGAACTAATGCCTCACTTGTGTAAGAATGGAAAAAACAGTGTATCTAGTATTTTGGGTTGTTAGCTTAGTTCATGAGTGAAATAAACTTAATTTTGGCTTACTTTATATTGACCATTATAATTGAAAGACTGAATATAATCAGAAATATCAATGACTATTGTATATTGCTTTAGAACTGACCAAATATTTTAGCATGGATTATATATCATTTGATCCTCGTAAAATACTGTGAAATATTAATATTAGGGAAATGATGAATGACTCAAATGCATCCACTTCTTATGAGTGCCTAATATGCATTATTTTATCTCAAAACTAACTTAGAGGTTATTTGCTACTATTATCTGTGTAAAGTAATTATAGGCTTAGACAGGCACTTGCCAAAACCTTATGGCTAGTATTAATAAATGGCAGATTTAGAACTATATTATGTCTGAAATCAAAGCCTAAGCTCTGAATTAAAATTATAAAGTAGGTTTTTTATAACTGCATTGGATGAAGCCCTCAAAGTGGTATGGCTACGTTTGAATGCCTGAACAAGTGCAATGCGGAATTAAAAATAGAATTAGACTGCGTTGCTCTAAAAGTCAGAACTCACTAGGACCAACAGGGGTTGAAATTAATGGGAAGCAAGTTTCAATTCAATGTAAGGTAGAATATGCACTACTATTTTTCAGTAATAAATTGGGCTGCATTTTGTGGTGATCTCCCCATCCCTGGAAGTGTGCAAGCACTTTCAGGTATTAGAGAAGCTATTTTGTAACAGGTGTGATTTAGGTGGGGCTCCCTGGTTAGCCTTTTAACCATGGATGTGTATATACTGAAAATGGATTTAACACTGCTGGCTATGTTGACTAGGCCTAATGCAAACAGAAAATCACTATGTAGGCCATGTACGGTTTTGCATTAAATATCCTTTATTTCTATAGTAGACACTTGCGAGAAAAAGCAATTCAAATAATTAAATATAATTATCATGCTTTTATCCCTCCTCAGTTGCAAAATGTATATGGTGTTCATGAGAGTATAAAACTGGAAAGATTGGACGCTTAAAAGCTTGTGGAAGGAAAGAAGGCAGCTGGGGAATCAGGTAAGTACCTTGCCACGGCTCAATAGCACAGGTACGCTCCGTGCATTTTCCTGCCAGGCAATGTTTTACTGGCATGGCTAGGGCTTTCACATCGACTCTGTTCTAGGTACACAGATCTTGGCTATGCAAAAGCTGTCAGGGTTCTCACCTCGCCTTATTTCAATCTGAAGGATGCGCAAATCTGTTTTGCTGTTTTGTTGTTGTTATTATCATTGTTGTTTGATGTGAAAGAACAAATGCCTTTCTGAGCCCCTGTATTTCTAAGTCAGAGAGACTTCTGAGTTTAATGGCCTTTCCTTGCTATTTCTTTTATTAGAGATAAATTAAGATCATTTTTTGGCAGTAAGCTCAAAATGTTTTATATCGAAGAATACAAATATCACTCTAAATTGATTTTGGTTTCTCACTTATCTGTGACTTCTGCTGTCATTACTGAGGACTTGTAATTTTCTTCCTTCTAAATTTTAATATATGAATGAGGCCAGGTTCCAACTTCTTTTTCTTTTATTACACAAGGAATATATGCTCATAGTAAACAAATCATTCAAAGAGCTTGGAGAATAAAACAAAGAGCAAAATTCTTTTGCCCAGCTCCTGCCCCACTCTATAAGCTCACCTATTTTCCATTTCTCCTGGTAGTCACATTTAAAGTATCCTAAATAATATTTTCCGACTTAATTTGTTGTTATATCAACTACAAGCTACATTTAGTCATTCCCTATTATGACAGATGACAAACTTTGCCCAGTTACTCTATCTAGCCCTATTTCAATTCCTCCCCCTGTCAACCCTTCAACACATCATGGAATTTTATTCAGGTCCTTTCATTTGATATCCTTTCAATATTAATATATTTAACTTTGTATTTCTTTTTCAAGAAGCTTTAGGCAATATACCTTGTTTCCCACTACGTAATCATAGGGTTTAGCATAACTCCACTGTTCTTTTGCTCTGAAAAGCTTATATTTGCTGATTATTTGAAATTGTAATGGTTCATAAAAATAGCATTTTGTTGTCACCTCTGTTTTGTGTGTAAATTGATCTCAAAACTGAAAAGCAGTGAACTGAAAATAATAACATATCCAAATACTGTTTCATATACACCCGGGATTAAGCACATGTATGTAGAAAGGAAAACTGGGCTACTCAAAGGTGAATATTGTAAGTACCACATTTAAATGGATTCTCTTTCTTCCACTTAGTCAACTTCTAAAAGTCTTGTCACCTTTTGTTTGGCTCCATGAGCAGCGCATGCTTTCTGGCACTGTTTGATTGTTCCTTTCCCTGGAGTTTCTGATCACATCTTTCCCTCCCTCTTTTGCAAAATGATAACACGTTGTTGCTAACATCTCGTTGCGTCTGCCTTCGACTGATTAAAGCAAACCCGCTGTCCCCTTGAAGATCTTCTTCCTGAAACTCTGCCTCTGCTCCTGTGCGGGCCGCCTGAGAGGAGACGGCGAAGCTGTCAGACATGCTGTTCCTGATCTCACGCCACCTTCTCTTTGGGACACTTTCTCTCTGTTCTTGGAATACCTCATTCAGTAATGATTTTTCTCCCAGAAATGTTTGAAGGGTAAATGTCCTGAGTTTTTGATATCTGGAAATGTCTTTCTTTCTTCTTTTTAATTTAGATTTATTTATTTATCCCCCTCACCCCCTTTGCTGCTTGTTTTCTGCTGTCTGTTCTCTGTGTCCATTCGCTGCATGTGTTTTCTTTTGTCTGTGTCTGCTTGTCTCCCTTTGTTGCGTCAGCTCTCTGTGGCGCACGGGCCAGCCTGCCTTAACAAGGAGGCCTCGGGACACGAACCCAGCGCCTCCCATATGGTAGGCAGGAGCCCAACTGATGGAGCTACAGCTGCTTCCCGTGTCTTTCCTTTTCCATCAAACTTGCGTAATGTTTGTGCTACGTATAGTGTAAGATTCCTGAGGGATGGGTGGGACTGGTATTTCCAAAACACACATGGGGGAGCAGTGTGTTTTCAGCAGGAGGAAGGCCCAGGCTCATCTTCACTGCCTCGTCACTCTGTGACTTTGGGAAGTCCCGTGGCCTTTCCGGGGATCTCTTCCCGTGTGGCTCATGAGCCTCTGCCTGGTGGAATGCTTCTGAGGGATAACTGGGATAATGGCGGAGAAAGGCATCACGGGAGACCTGGAGCCTCGGGGGCATCAGCTGGTGGTTTGTGTCCAGGACAAAGACCTTGGATTACCGGCTGGCCCGATATTTATGTTTTAATTCTTTCCTCCTGAACAGGGTCGGCAGGTTGATCTTCCCTTTGATATGAATACAATTTGAGACAGGTGTGAACGTTGGAGTTTCTGATAAACTGCTTTTGTAGCAAAACCATGGGAGATCTGCTGCCTGATGGCTAGTGTTGAGTTAAGGGTGGGGAAGAGAGGAGATTAGCTGAAAATATAACAAACGAATTTCAAGCAATGAACGTGAGACTCGTGTGGGATTTAAGTGTGTGCATGGGCAGCTGCGTGCACACGGCGAGACGTGCCCTCAGCTTCCCTGCTCGTACGGCTGATCTGGGGTCAGTGAGCTGCAGGACATGGGCTGTTTCTACAGCCACGGGAGGAAAGTGCGGTTTTGTTTTTAAAGGGCTGTAAACCAAAAAAGAAAGAAGTAGAAGAAGATGCAACAGAGACTCTAGAAGGCCCACAAAGCATAAAATATTTACTCCCTGGTCTTCGACAGGAAGTGTGCTGATCCTGCTCCAAGTTGGAGAGCTGAGCTTGGTCTCACGCCTCCGGCTGACCGAATCCCTCCTTAGGGCAGCCTGCACGCATGCTCAGCTCACGTTCTCATTTCTCTAAGAAAGAAGCAGCATATATGGGTTTGCTAATTCAAAAAATTTCTAGGTAAAATCATAATAGAAATGCAGCACCTTAAGGCATATTGGCTAGTTGTAAATATTTTTTCTAATCAATATGGATGATTGGATAATTGCTTTTCACTGATCCCTACTTACATAGACTATCAATAAGCAACCTTAAAAAATGTCTTTATTCCTAAGTGAACACCAATTATTTAATGAACTAGAGTAGTATAAATTGTAAACATTTTATATAAACTCATTTATTTGTTGCCCATTTTAACAACATTTTCTTCCTTTGGTTTTCTCAGTAATTCCCAGGCCATATGAAATGCAGGATTACATGGCGTCTTGATATTTTTTAAATACTTATTTTCTGGGAAAAAAAATCTAATGAAGTCTAATAAGCTGTACGTAGGGTTTCTTACGCACACGTGTGTTTCTTATGCACAAATGCGTGGGCTTTTTTTCCCCTTTATTCAAGTTATATGTATCACTGAAAGAACACAGCAAAGATGTAGAGCAGGGCAACAAATAATAAGTATATCCTAGAAGCCGGACTTTGCAGCCCTCAGGGTTTGCTTTGCTCTAGAGCTGTCATCCTCCTCAGTTCCTTCATTTTCATTTTCCCTTGAAAATTCTTTCAGATGTGTATAAACTCCCCTTAGATCCTGTCACAGAAATGAGGTTTGGGATTTGGTAGGTAACAGTGGTCTTGCTCCGTCACCGTCGCTGGATGTCGTCTTGGTGTACCTGGGGGCCTGGCACACAGCCCAGAGGTGGTGTGGCTTAAAGGACAGGAATGTGTTCTCCTGCAGTTTGGGAGCTGGAAGCCCCCAATCAAGAGGCCGCAGGCCCGTGCTCTGACACCTCTCAGGTTCCGGCAGGCGGCCTGCGGTGCGCATCCAGAAGATGGGCAGTGCTCTCCCCGGGTCAGGGGTTCCTCCCCCGGCGAGGCCCCGGGAAGGTGGGCCAAGCCCCACGGCGTCCCCTTGTGCCGGTGGCACCAACCGCCAGCACGTGAGGGGCCGGACCTGGCCACGCCTGCCCGCTGTGCTCGCAGTGCCCGCTGGCCTGCGGACACCACCTGCAGAGGAAGACGGCCCAGCGGAGTCCATCAAAGACAGCAAAGGGCTTCTGGGTTCTAAGCACGAGGCTCTGGTATGATTTGTTACACAGCTCTACTGACCTGAAACAAGCTTTTTAAAAAGAAGGAACATAGCAAGGGCGGAGACCCAGGTGGGAGTGTGCTCGGCACGTTTCTGGAACAGCAAGGAGGCCGCTGTGATCGAGGAGGGGCTGGAGAGAGGGAGGATACAGCCCAGGGACTAGCGGGCAGGCACAGCCGGTGCTAGGGCCCCAATCAGCACAGGAGGGCCCACAGGCCCAATATCTCCGCCGCTGGTCTTGCAGGGGCGCCGCTGCTCCCGTTCATTCACGCATTATGTTGGCTGCTTTTACGCTACGACGGCAAATCTGCTTAGTTGCAACAGCAACCATATGGCCCTCAAAATCTCCTTATTAACTCCCTGGTCTTTTTCAGAAAAAGTGTGCTGACCCCTCTTAGAGATCACAGGAGTCCGCTGTGGTGTGTCAGCAGGGGGTTGGTGTGACAAGGCTCCTGCTTTAAAAAGATCCTTCTGGCTGCTGTGTGGAGAATGAACTGAGGGGGGAACGGGAGAAGTAAAAATACTAAGAGGAAGGCCGATTCTATAGCGTAGAAAGGAAAAGTTTAAGGAGAATCGGCAAGGTTGGGACACGCAGTCGAGCATGGGGTCTACCTGGAGGCCTGGGTTTTAGATGGGTGAGGTGTGAGAAAGCTCAAGGGTGATTCTGTTCAGGAAATAAATATCGACTGAGAAAAAGATTTTTGATTACGCTATGGGGAAAAAGCAATAATTTGTTATAATCCCGACTACATTATACTTATTTTCTAGTGAGATAGAAAGTATAAACCAGTATTCCCTGGACTTTCTAGGAAGAGCAATATTTGAGAAACACGTATTTTGTGGAGTCTTCCTGTGGACTGACAATGGTCCTGTGGTGCCACAGGCCAAGCAATGACCAGTGTCTCCCACTCTATGCCTGGTCGGCCTCTGTGGGAAGTGCGCCCAGGTCTGGGGTCCTGTCCCCAAGTTACCTGACGGGAAGACACGGACAGAGTCTAGTTCTTAGTCTTCCCTGGGAGCATTCGTCTCTTCTGTGGTCCACAGAGTCGTTTTGGACACAGCTGCTTACTCCACCACCCATCTCCATCTCGACGCATACATTGCCCACTGGAGTCACAGAGGGTCCGGGGTGGGGGGTCTCCTGTGGCTGCCCATGGGCCTTCAGCAGAGGAAGCGCTGGAGGCGGCCTGCGCTGGCGTCGCAGACCCCAGCCCACCGCGTCTTCCACTGACGCGGCCCAGGAGGGGCAGGTGTCGTGGGGGCGGCGGTTCGTTTCGCGCGCCTCTCCTTACGGCCGCAAGGCCTCCTTCGGAGGGATGCTGCCCCTCTGCCACTTTCAAGTCCAGTTACCTATTAGTTTTAACACCAAAACGTGGAACCTGCCTCCTTCAGGAAATGGGAAGCCCCTGAGTCCCGGGGGACTTTACTCGAGGAGAAACAGCTCTTGGCTTAGTTGAAGCAACTGTCCTGTTCTCAGCCAACCCCCCAAGTACCCGACACGCAGCTCCCAGCCTGCCTCTGAAGGAGCTGGCCCTAAAATGTCCTGCACCTGAATCCCCCAAAAGCCAGAGCACTGTTGACGATGTGTCACTCCCCCCACCGCCCTCTAGGAGAAGGACAGGCAAGGGTTGCCTGAGGATGGTTTTTTTGATCAAGGGCTTGTTTGATCACCTTCAGGAGGATCAGAGAAGACAGACAAAAACTAGAGTCGGGTTGAAGTTGCCGGCGATGGGGCCTAATGAGCACTGCTCGGGGGTGAAGAGGGCAGAGGCCGGCCCTGGGGCACGGGGTCCCGGCAGGGCCCAAGGCCAGTGTCCAGCTGGGTTTCCATGGCCTTTGAGGTTGTGTCACCAAGTGCACAGTAAGCTCAGGTCAGTCGTTATTTTTTTAAAGAAGTGAAAAGATGAGCTTCCGGGCACCTACCTGCAGCACGTCGGGGAATTTAACAGAGCACCTGCCCCTGGCAGCCGCACCCCCTCTTAAAGGCCTCACCGAGGAGGCCAGGCACCCCCCTGCAGTGCTAAGGGGGAGGCGTGCCCCAAGCTGCAGGCTTAAAGGAGAATTGGTATCAGATGCAATGATTAAGCATTGACAGTTTTTCAAGCTTGGAAACGGCTTCCCCTTGGCAGCCGTGAGACAGACTTGTATTTACGGGCACTTGGTGAGTACTCCGACAGGTTTATTATTTGTTGGCTTTCTCCAGCATTGCACAGTAAAAATTGTTTTCCAAGGGCTTCAAAAGCAGAGCTGGCTGTCACTGTGGCCAACGGAACCCTTCCGCTGATATATTCCACCCCCTTGATTGATACCTGGCTCCGTGGTTCGGCATTTCAGGAAAAGAGTGGAAAGAGAACAGGTCTCAGGGGTCGTTAATCCTCTGTCTCCCCCGGGCTCCCGGCTCGTTGCGTGGGCTGTTCCCGCTTTTCTGATGGCTCATCCCCACGGCTCCACGCCCATCCCTCAGTCCTGTGGTCAGTCCCAGGAGCCCCCTCCCCGCCCCGCCGCGCTTACCCCGAAAGGCAGCCTCTACACAGGCGGTGCAGGGCCGTTCCCTGGGGAAGGGGCTCAAAGCCAGAGCTGGAATGTCCCTTACTGCCCGGCTTTTCCAAAGGCGCCTTCCTGGTGGCTTCCTACATTAAGGGTGGGGGGGGAGGGGGGCGTTTCGTGAACCCCTTTACTATGGAAGCGGCTCAAGACTCAGTGTCAGGTGGAAGTGGGCATTCACCTGTGCCTCCTGAGAGGCCAGTCCAGGGCCCTTCTCCATGCTCCACCTGCTGCCCTGTGAGCGAGAGCAGAGGAGAGCCTGCCTCCTCGTCTATTCCCAGCATGGAATAACCCTTTGCTGGCAGAGAGAGAGGCTGTTAGTTTTTATTGCTGTAAAAAACCTCAGTGTGTTCCGAAGTGGATTTGGCCCAAATGATAGGGCGTCCGCCTACCACATGGGAGGTCCAGGGTTCAACCCCAGGGCCTCCTGACCCATGTGGAGCTGGCCCATGTGCAGTGCTGATGTGTGCAAGGAGTGCCCTGGCTCGCAGGGTTGTCCTCGCGTAGGGGAGCCCCACGTGCAAGGAGTGTGCCCCGTAAGGAGAGTAGCCCAGTGCAAAAAAAGTACAGCCTGCCCAGGAGTAGTGCCCCACACACGGAGAGCTGACACAGCAAGATGACGCAACAAAAAGAGACACAGATTCCCAGTGCTGCTGAGAATGCAAGTGGACACAGAAGAACACACAGTGAGTGGACACAGAGAGCAGACAACCAGTGCGGGGAAGGGGAGAGAAAAACAAAAACAAAAACAATGACACCTCAGTGTGCTGGATGAAATGCGAGGAAACCTTAAACCAAATTGGCCCCCAAAGATAGAGCAGATGGTGATTATGCAAACTTGGTGCCTCTAATTCATCGGAACATGGACCTTCCGGGGCCTGGGGGGATGTGTGCTTGGGCGGACCCCCGGCAGTTTCCTGCCAGCCTTCTGCTGGTTTGCAAAGCCAGGGCTCCAGCTCCCCACGGGTCCACTGTCGCTGGGTGGCAAATCCGGGTGAGGGGCAGGGGGTGGGGGTCCTGTCACTTGCCAGAAGCCTGGGGGTGTCGCTGTGCTGCTGACATTGTCACCTTTTGCAGAAGAACATTTAACTCAAACCCAAATATCCTCTCCAGCTGTCCCTGGTGGAATCTGCTCTAGACAAAACCTTTGCCCAATATTTGGAGCCCAGGTCTTCCGAGCTCCCCGAATTGCCTCCATTTGTATGGAAGGCTGTGCTGTCCACAGCAAGAGCGTAGTACATGCTTTGAGGAAACATTTCTACAGGAAGTTGTTAAATGACGCGAAGTGGAAAAGTGAGTATTGAGAGTCTTGAAGTGGCTTCTAGTCCTTGGCGATGGGCCCCACTCGGCATTGGCCCCACTGCATGCTGGGGAGGTGCTGTGCTTATGAGGCCACGAGAGGACAGATGGGACATCAGCCCAGCGGCTGGCAGGGAAGAGTTCCCTGCTCTTCTAGCATGCTCTAGAAATTCGAAAATAAAATCCACATTTCTATTTGCCTAGCTTTGCCTGGAAACGTGTTTACTAAAGATGTGTGGAAAGATGTCTGCCGAGGCTAGCGTAGGAACACGTGGATTTCAGGCTACCCCTGGTGTGTTCTGGATTTTGAAAAATCAGTTTTATGGAGGTCCAACTAACCTGCAATAAAATTCACTCATTTTAAGTGTATGGTGAGCTTGATGAATCAAATCTTGGTGCCCTATCCCTTTTACTTAACGTGCTCTCGTGTACCTCATTTGACCATCTCATGGGAACTGGGTAAGCGAAGCAAGACAATTACCAGTGGAATAAAATAAGGGACCTGATCACGTGCGCAAGGTCCGATAGCTGGCCAGTGGTGGAGGTGGCCTGGAAAGTCAATTACTGGGTATTTTTATTAATCGCTTGCCTTGTGCCACTTGGGTCAGCATAAAGCAATGCTGTGTAGGTAGGCTAGGAGATGGTTAGAGCTAGTTCATTCAATCATTCAGTCACTCAAGCATATTATTGAGCACATACATCTAAGTACGAAATTAACAGATGCTAATGCTACGGGTGTGTGTGTGTTAGTTTCTGAATTGTAGGGGAAAAATATGTTTCTGTCTTCCACCAAAATAGGAGAAGTTAATCTACTGCCAGCTAACGAATATTGCTTTAGGTGGTATAAAAAAAGCCTGGGTGATCTTTTAGGTCTTCTTTTCCTAAAATATTTTTAAACGCTCAGTGTTACTTCTAAGCAAGCCAGGTCTACTTGTCAGGCTACTGCTGTTGGAGAAGCTGGAATGGGTTATTCATTAATTTTATCTTGTGGGGTGTTTGCTTTTATATGTCCTTTGCTTTACTGGAGGAGCATCCTCCATCTCCAATAAAAGTGAAAATCTCTGGTGTTGCATTCCTTATTCTTAACCTGTTATTGTGAGTTTTTGGTGTAGGATTATAAGCACTTAACTGCTTAACAGGACCCAGTGTCCCAATTCTCACCTGATTCTGAAAGATCTTTCAGTTATGGGGTTTGATATGTTTGACGTGGTTTAAAATATTAAATGGTTGACTATTTCATATTTCAAATCTTTCTTAAACATTAAATTATGCTTATTTAATTTTAATACTAATTAAATGCTATCATTTAAAATATCAAATTAAATGTTCATTATATTGCTACATATTGCTATAGTTTATTAATCATTTGAAATAATACTTGTTTTTCTTAAATCATGTTTTCAAGTAATACACACAGACATTTTAATTGTCAAAGATTCAAACTAGGCATCTAAACTAATATAAAGATACGCTTCACTCTTTCCTTTTTCTTGCCTTCTGATCTTTGCTCATTCAACATCTTCAAAACTTTTGGGCTCTGTCAGTTTGGAGATTGTCTTTTTAGGTCTTGCCATTTTTCCAATCAATTTCTTTGATTAATTATACTTCCCATTTAAACTCCTCTTCTAAGCCATTTCTAAGACCTATTAAATTTTTGGAATTTTCTTCATGTTCCTAATTCTCTAATACTTTTCATATTTGGGCATTTTGCATAACTTACCGGGAGAATACTATTTCTCGATATTGCAACTAATGAATTAGTTTTTAATTGCATCAATTTTACCTTTTTAGCCCTGATATTAACTTTATGACATATTTTTAAATTTCCGAGACCCCTAGGTGTTTCTGTTTTCATATATGCAGTATCGTCTCCACAGTCCTGTTGACTAGCTTTGTTTATTAACTCGTTTCCATGGTGTTAGTTCTTCCTGTCACTATTAGAGCGTTGGTGCCTGGCGCAGCGTTTCCTCAAATGCTTGTGGTTTCTTGCTGGCGGCTCCTCTTTTCCTTTGAGCCTCCCTCTCCCTCGGGCGACTCTGTTCACAGGGCTGGGTGGGCTATAAGTGCTGGTTCAGGGCGGGTTCGGATGAGGGGGCTCTGGCCCCTTCTCTGTCAGCAGCTACCAGGGGCACTTTCCCCACTTCCTGCTCTACCAGGGGCAAGCGCTGCCCTGACCACTGCAGGGTAAAGGGGCTGTGGACAGTGGCCACGGGGTCAAGATGCTTCCCCCAGAATCTCCGTATTAGCGACCCCTCCCCAATAACTACCGAGAGTTCCGCTTTGCCTCCGCGGGCTGACCTCGGAGCCCCCCTTGTTTCCTACTTGGCCTTGCTGGTGATTTCTCCCTGGGTGCTTTTTCCCTCCACAGTGTGGCCGCAGCCTGTTTTCTTTCTTTCGAGGATGACACAGGCCTGCTTGCACACTTTCTGGTTTCTTATTATTGTGCTACTGTTTTCCCAAATGGGAAGTAAAGAAGTGCCTTACTCAAGCTGATTTCTGGATTCAAATTCTTTCCCTCTGGAAGTTTCAACAATAATGAATACGTAACACACCTTTGGTTTCTTATCAAAATTGGCTCACAGCAAAAATTGGGATATCCATAAAGTTTGTTGTTTTCTCTCCAAGTAGTTCTGTACATTTTCTTCCACTCTGGTAGACTCAAGAAATCTCATTTACACTTAATTCTAAAAGACTAATCGAAGTGTTAGTTTCCTGGAAGACTGCATTTTTCAATGACTCAAGTCCTATCCTAAGGTATTGCTTGTGCTTAATAGGCATTTGGGGAAGTTAGAGTCAGAGATAAAAGGCTGGGAGCTACACAGCCACTGCTGGGCACATCTGTCTAGAAGTCGTACATGTGGCACTCACAACCAAATACAGATTTACCTGTGCTCAACAGACCTTTTTGCCATATCTAAGAGGTCTTGAGTTACTTTTGCTCAGTTGAAGAGGGAAAACATACTATTATTTATATGCATTTATGTTACATTACATTATATATTATGTTATATTATTACATTACTTATTATTAATTCCAGCCTGCTGATATTCTGAAAGGCCATGAAAATCCTCACTAGTTAATATTTGCTGAGCATTGATAATTATTTCATTTTTGAATAAGAGAAACACAACAAATTGATGCAGAACGAAAGCTAAGTTACTTAGTAATGTTGATAGCATAAGCTTTTTCATTTTGGAATTTCTGAAAATGCAAGCTGTTTTTGGGTCTTTATATTATAGCTTGCTTAGAAATCAACTAGTCAACCACCCTAATTTAGTAGAGGAGAAAACGAGGTCAAAGAAATAAGCTTAGTTAATCATCCTCACTCAACGGCTGTTGACTAATTACAGGAAACCAATTTGTGGCTTAACTTGTTTTCTCATTCTTTCCTTTCTGCCATGCTCCCACAGAGAGAGTTTCCAGTGGAATCTTTGTCTCTAGTCAGGAATTACTCTAAACTACAAACTTGGAAATGAAAAACAATTTCCCTTTCTGTCTAGTCTCTTTAACATGCTAGAGAACTCCTGCTTCCCAGAGGCTTAGGTCTGATTTATCTGGAAAGAAGAATGCAGCAAATGAGATAGGCGATTCACAGTGTAGCCCTCAAGCTGAGGGAATGGTTTCGGTGCATAGTGACGTGAATGATGCAAGCTTACAGGGCGCAGTCTGTGCCCACACACTTCTCTGCATGGCCCAACTTTCCTGGTCCTCTATAAGTGGAACCAAATACTGGCGTGCTTTCTCCATGAAGACGGAAGCCACTGCTCCACTCGTCACTTCCACAAGTTACTCACGTGCTCAGATGTGACCGTTGTTCCTCAACTAGAAGCTTGGAATTATATGCCGTGGGGCTCTCTTCTCACTGATGGTAACAGATCCCTTAGGAAAATGCTCCTGATATGAACGTTACGGTAACTGCGGTCACGTGCTTCTCGGGTGTCCCGGGGGTTTACTGCGATGGAACAAAACAGGGGCAGGGTTTTGGTTTGTTTCTGTTTGTTTGTGTTGAGAACACAACACTCAATCAGGAAAAACGTCTATTATCTATTTCGCAAAGTGTTGAACGTGTTTGAATTGCATTCAGAGAAGCTCAGCAATTTGAAAAGAAGTTAAACAATGAAAACAATGGTAATAGTAGAAAGAGTATCTTAACTGAGTACTTCTCCTCTGTGCCAGACACTTTCCTAAGCTTTCCATTAGAATCAGTCCATTCGTTCCTTACGGACACCGGGACGGACATGGCATTGCTCCCGTATTAGGGAGGCATCGGGGAAGCTGCGGGGCCAGCGTGCCACCGAGGCTGGCCTCAGCCCGCACACCTCCACCTGCCCCAGGGTGGTGGACCTCTGAGCCCCGCTTCTTTCCTTATCCCCCCGTCCATATTGTTTATAGAAACCTAGAGCGTCCAGGATTTCAAATATTTTAAATTGGGGTGTGTGCGTGCCTGTGTAAGGAAATAGAGGTGGTGGTGGTTGATTTTAAGACTGTAGTTTCTTTCTTCTTGAGCTATTTTTGTAATCTACTTTTTTGGAAACTGAAGCAACTTTCCTTGTTAACTCTTTCCTCACCACCATGGTTTCATTTTGAGTGCTTTTCATGATCTTTTTAATAAATCCATTCAAAATGGGGAAATACCAAAATGGTAAATAACGTATTCCCTGCTAAATGTAGATGCTTCACATGGGCTATGTTCTATAGCTTTAGTTTGGTTTTAAATTTTTCTAGGACTTTAAATTCTAACACATGTGTGTGCTACACTGCTTGATTTTAATTTGTGCGGTACTATGAACATATTGTTATTAAATTCTTTAAAAATTTAAATAAACTTTTGGGGGAACTTTGTACACTCTGATATCAACATTTAACAGAATTCTACCCAAGTAATAAAGAAGTTTTTGAAAGATTTCCCCAAGTGGATGGGCTATTCTGAAAGCATCAGTCACAGAACTAGGACTTTATTTCGTTTACTGTTGAATCACCCTCCAGCACCTAAAATAAACCCTGGAATAGCAGGCACTCAACAGATAGGATGAACTAACCAACTTCAAGCACGTCCTGAATCTATTATCTGTGTATTTTATGACTCTAATTAGGTAACTGAAAATGCTGGAGTCTTCTTTCCTTTCGATATTTGGTAATGGGAGATGAGAGACGGACCAGACAAATCATGGCAAGGCAGATATCAAAACAGAGCCTCAGGAGCACAGACCCCAATCTCTGCAGCCGTCGGTCCCGAAGGGGCAGGACTTGGCCAGCCACGGGCAGCTCCCCTAATTTTTGCCTGACCAGAACCAACCAGAGAAGCCCCATGTGCTCCCCTAACCTTCCCATGGGATCCCCCTCTCTGGACAGCCCTCCTCCCGTGACCTCCAGTCGGAGGACACCTGAAGCCCCTCTTTCCACCATAAAGTTTTCCCACTCTCAGCCTATGAGTCTTTGCCCAGCCAAGGGATGGTGGCCAACTTCTCCTCTTCTGAGAAACCCTCCTTTTCCAGCTCAATGCAACGTGGCCCGGGTCCCCTAGCCTCACTATTCAGGGGAGGGAGGTCTGCTTATTCTCTAACTCTTCTTGCTCTTCCTTCTCTGACAGAGCCGTCCGTCAGCACTCAAAGTATTCTAGATGGTTTCTTCTTGGAAGAGCTCCTCTCCAAACACAAACCCCTCTAAAGCCTGCTCTGCTCCCTCACAGGACGCCTTTCTAAATAGTTGTCAAATCCTCTGAATATGACAATCCATTCCTTGTCCCCTCTTTTCTCTTACCTCATGTCCCGTGACCCCCCATTACTCCTTTAGTGCACTCTTGCTAAGGTCTGTCATAGTTCCAAATCCAAAGGCCACTTTTTTGTCCTCATTTTAGCAGATCTCTCAGTAGCATTTGTTAGAGTTAACCACTTTCTTCTGGAGAAATTTTTTTCTCTCAACTTTCAGGACACCCCTCTACGGCAATTTGAATTTTTTTGTGAATCCCAAAAAGAGGAAGAGTGTATTTGTGAACTGACCCATTCCTGTGGGTGTGAGACCCTTTCAACTGGGCTAGGTGAGAGGTGTGACTCAGGTGGAGTCTGTGCCCACTTGCGGAATCTGATATAAATGGAGACACATAGAAAAAGAGTTCTGCCCTATTTGATCTGGCCGTGTGAGAGAGAAAACTGCAGGAATGCAAAAAAGCCCACGGGAGGGCCGCCACGGCAGAGAGCAGCGGCCATCTTGCTCACCACGTGGCTGGACACAGGGTCAACTGCCGCTGACTTTGGTGACAAAGCACCTCTGAGGGCCTTGGTTTGGCATTTTATGGCCTTGGAACTGTAAGCTTTTACCCCAAGTTGATCCCCTTTATAAAAGCCAACCCAGTTCTGGTTTTGTATCAACAGCCCTTTGGCAAACTAAAACATCCCCATCTTTGTTTTACTGCTAGTTTTGACCATTTCATTTAATTTCCTTTGTTGGCTGCTCTTCCTTTATCCTCATCCTAAATGTTGGAGCTCCTCAAGGCTTATTCCTTAGCTTTCTTCACATTATATACTCAATCTCTAAGGCTTTATTATTTCTATGTACATATACAAAAATGCTTTGAGAAACACCATAGTATGACCCTTTTTATTGAGTCTGGAAGTGAATTTAAACTTTCTCCCCCAATATTTTATTCAGTTTGCTTTTCTTCTTCTATTGGAATCACAATTACTACATTGATAAGCTTAAAGGTGATTTTAGAAATATCATGGTTGGATGATACAATTGTATCTAAACTTTTAGAGCTAGGTCTTTGTTACCTTGTATTTACGCATTTGATTTTTGTGGTCTCAAGTGCAGGGCATTATAGTTATTCATGTTACATTTTGGCATGACATATAGTTCAGAATTCCAGTGTAGAGTGACTATTTTGTACCTAGATTCTATCATTCAACATGATCCTATGTCTCCATGCTTAGTGACATGGTTAGATTATACTGGAATTAAGGAGAAGGTTCTAAATTTGAGAGAGTTATGGAAACCACTGTGGTGCTTCACCTGAGGCCCACTTCAGAAATACTGAGTCATCAACCTTCTGCAAAAAAGTTCACTCAAGACAGTAACTGAAAGCAGGCTATATCATATTTCTGTGATGACACATCATGGTTACAAATAAGAATTTACATTTATTGGATGCATATTTCAAGCCAGGAACTTTTCTAAATGTATTACCTGTGTGAACTCAATCACCACTGCTGACATATGAGAAGGATTATAATTATCCCTATTTTACAGGTGAAGATGTTAAGTAACATGAAAGAGGCCACAAAGCTAATGATTGGTCGAGCTTAGATTTGGCCCCAAGGAATTGGCCCAGACCTTGCATTCATACTGGTATGTTCTCAATGTATAATAACTTGAACAAATTTCAGGGTTTTTTTTTCTTTTGAAAATAAAGCCTAGATATTATTCTTGGGGAATGAATCACATTGATTATTCACCTGGGGCGATTTGATTAATTTGCCGGGTGATGTAGACTAAAAACTATTGTCCTGAAACAATTAATAGCTATTTGGAAGAAGTCTTGCCTTCCAAGGCTGCAAAGCTAACGTTTGTATATGTATATATTATACACATACACACAGACATTTTCAGAGTGAAATTTTGAATGAATAATTTTGAAGTTTTTCTTAAATTTGGTGTTTTTTCCTGGCACATGATTTACCTTGAATAGTGATTGACCTGTCTTCAAGTTTACTTTGTACCTCGTCAGGTGTTTTCTTTCGAGAGCTCCGGTGCATTTGGGATGCAAGACCCATTAGCCACCAGGAATGCCTGCAGAGTTGTCTAACGGTAATCGATCATTCCAGTAGTGCTTTTCCCAGTGTGGTTGTCCAGGGATTACGTTTTGTAATCCAGCTGTTCATTTTTGACACTACTTAACATTCTGGACTGTTCTGGAAACAACATTAAGTATTTCAGGAGACTAGATACTGGTAATCCGCAGAAGTTGGAATTTCCTAAATAGTCCTTTTGAACCCTGAAAAGGTTAATTCTGCTTCCAGATGTGCCCTATTGCTGAGATGTAGGTTAGGTCCCAAGGGAAGTGACTCAGTGAATGTTAATTGATGATGATGATGATGTTCATGATCTAATGGCATAAAGGGAGGTATAAACCAGTCTGTTCTCTTTATAACTAGTTTAAATGCCTTTTCATTCTTGACACAGGAATGTGTGTTAAATACTGGACACAACTTGTGTAGATTTTCTGAACTTTGAGATCGTTTGTATTTCTTTATTCTTCGTGATTTTGAGTTTTTATTAGTATACATGACATCAATAAACTAATTTTTAATGTTGTAACCGTGTTGTGCAAATTAGGATTGCTTATGTATCGCTTTATCTATTAAATTTTGGCTGGAAAAAACTTATTTAGAAAAGGATTACACCCCCATTTCTAAAGGTTGAGGAACTAGAGATAGAGAAAAAAGAGAAAATGAAAATTATCCCTGATTCCACTACTCAGACATAAATACCAATAAAATTTTATAAGAGCGTATGTTCTACCGTTTTCTGTTAATGTCTGCTTCATATCGCTCATCTTTCTAAAGAAAAATGAGATTAGTTTTTTGTAATAGCAGTTAAACTTCTTAATATATTAAGAACCTCTTTCTTCATTACTATACAGTTTTATGCAACATTATTTTGAATTGATACATAAATTTTATTGCCATAATTTATCTATTCTTTTATCTGTGGACATTTAGATTCTTTTAAATTTTTTACTGTCATAAATGTCGTCACAAAAACTATCTTCCAGACAATATGAACACACATTGTTCCAAGAAGCAGATTGTTAGTTCAAACAGTTGCAAAAGTTTAACGTTTGACCAAGTTGCCTTATAAAAGAGTTATTCAATTTATACTTCTATTTACCATACCTGAGTGGTATTTGTACTGATTTTTAAAATTTCTGGTACTCACCTACAAACATAACAGGAAGTGAGTTTAATTGAATTTCCTAACATTTGTTACACTTAAAAAAATTCCAGACCAGGTTTGTCATCTCACGTTTGCAGTATTGTTCTAATTGCAGTCTCTAAAAGCTGCCCGGAAACCAGCCTTAGCGAGAAATAGTTATGGCTTTTTCTTCTACAAAACAATAAAAATGCATTAAGATTGTGAATAGACCTTCTGTAGCATCCTATTTCAATATTCTTATATTTGACAACCATTTTTAGTAATATTAAAATACAAAATAATAATTAGTAATAATAATAAAATTGGTATTTATATATTCACTCTGTACCAGGTACTGCTCTGTGTGTTACACATATCATACCATTTTCTGAATGCTAATTTGATATGAAATGAAACATCCAGTTTATGTCTTAAAATATTTAGTCCATAGGATAAAATGTAGTTAAACTGGTTTTCCAGGGCTTATTAAACAACTGATTTTATTTACCAGAAATATTGGCTCTGCCCTTCAAATAGAATAAAACTATTTGAACTTGAAATAGAGGCAGTGCTTTTACTCTTATGTTCAGTTTTCCATGATTATGGTTTCTTGACTTACTTGGTATTAAAGATTTTCATATTATCCTTATATAGGGGTGACCTTGTACCTTTTATTTGGTAATCCTAAAGTCTAAAAGTTAAAGGAAGACTCAGGATGCATATTATTTTTGGTGTAATATTTAGGTAAAAAATTTATTTATATTTAGTAATTTAGTAAAACTCAGCACATTGCTGTCACATTATAGAACTGGTTCCTTAATTTGTCAAGTAAGTGAAGAAAACTGTAATGCTACATAACTTCAATGATTTATTTGAAGAAGAAAAGCAACATGAACATTTTGATACTTCACATAAAATAATTTGATAAAATTGCACATTATACTCTGATTAAGAAAATCACTTTTATCTGTTACTTAATTAGGAATAAAATTTTATTATCTTCATATGATAAGTATCTGCCAGTCTCATTTAAATATTCTTGACTTCCTTTCCGGGCCAATCCCCAATCTTATTTAAACCTAAGTCTGTCTCCGGCACACTGCCTTAGCGCAGCTGGCCGATGCTGGGGGAGATTAGACAGTGTGAGGACAGACTCACCTTCACCCCCAGTGTACTGGTGCAACACACGTGCATCCATCTAGACTTTCTTCCTTCTTCCTTTTGCTACAGAACACAATCTCTATCCTCCCAAGACAAACTTAGTGCTCCAGAGCTCATCCTCTCTCCCCTTTCCAAGATCTTCACACCTGTGATTGCCCCTTGCTCTTGCACCATCTGTATGTCCTTAGTTTTCACTCGTATGTGCTCTGGTTCCTCCTTCTTAGGGAAACTGGCCCCACTTTCCTCTCTAGCTGCTCCCAAACATAGAGCAACTTCTGACTGAGATCTTGACAGTTATTGTCTCCGCTTCCTCTCTGCACATGTCCTTGACAATTTATTTCTCTCAGGTCTCCATAGCATCCATGTTGGCAAATCCAGGGATCACCTCTATGTACTTACCTTGCTCAGCTTCTCATCCAGCGACACGTCTAGGTACTTAGCTTAGCTTCTCAGGTTTATTTAACACTGATGAAGGCTACCTTTCTCATAAAACCCTTTCTTACATTGCTTTCCATGATTCCTGGTTTTTCTTTGAGCCTATTGGCATTGTCTTCTCAGTATACTTTGCTGGATTTTTAGATCCTGATGTTTGGAGATTTCCAGATTTCAGTTTTGAGTTGCCTTCTTTTTTCTGTTTACCCACTTTTCCTAGGTCATCACTTTCGTTGACTGACTTCAAAGAGCATCTGTATGGTGGGACCCGATTTCTATTTCCAGCTCTGTTGTCACTCCCAACCTGTAATCCAAACTCCTCAGCTGGATCTCCATTTGGAAGTCTCAGAGGCCTCTCACGTACAACATGGGTATTATTTCTGTATTTTCCCTCTGAATTTTCTTCCCCATTTCTTTCCCATCTCAGAAAATGTCCTATCATGCACCAAGTTGTTCATATCAAGACCTAGTTGTCCTTCATTTTTCACTTTCCTTCATCTACCACCCAGTTCATTAGCAGGTCCCATGGACTCTAATTTCAAAAGTAAGAGCAACTCACTTTTCCCTATCTGCACCGCCAGCACCTAAGCCCAAAGCCACCTGGAGAGCCACCAGAGTCCCCCAAGGGGCCTCCCATTTTCTACTCTTGCTCAACTAGATCCATTTTTGCTAGGATTATCTTTTTACAAGTTAAAATGTCATAACACCTTTCGATTAAAGCCTTCAGCAGCTTCTTCTAGCACTTGGAATGAATCTGGAGGATATGAGAAAGCAATCGTTGGAGGCCTGGCAGCTCTCTCCTTCCTTCCTTCCTTCCTTCTGCCTGCTTCACCGATACTGAGTCACTGTTCTCGCTGTGCCAACATGTTTCTCGCTTAGTGCTTCACGAGACGCTGTCATTCCTGGAGTGTTATTGATCTTATCTTGATGTAGCCAGTCTCTTCTTGATCTCTGTCTAAATGTCATCTTCACTGAGAAGCTATTTCTATCAGTCCTTAAAAGCCACCCAGCAACTCTAAGTCATCATCTTATTTTAATTATCTGAATAGCTCTTTTCACTGGCTGACATTTTTCTTATTTATTCTATTTGTGCTACATCAATTATTTTCCATTGATTCTTAAAATATTTTTACATTTTGAAATTGAAATATGGCTTACAATCAATTGTGTATAACAGTTTAAGTGGTGTTATTTTTCTTTAGCTTAAGCACAATAAATTATGGTGAATCTTCAGATCGATGCCTCGTAGGTTCAATGACTACAGTATTTATCCAATTACTATTTTATTTTATGATTCCTTCCATTAGGATGTACAGAGATTTTGCCTGCTTAGTGGTACCATCAAATGTATAACAATGCCTGTTCAGAAACAATTCAAGAAATTGTTAGTGAAGATATAATAGAAACCAACTGCAAAACCTTACTTAGGAAGCCATGAAGGCAGTCTATTTAAATTCAGTAATTAGATAAATGGGAAGTTTAAATACTAGGAATAAATAGACTTTTTTTTTTTTTGGCAGAAAGTATGATTACAAAACTAAAGATAAAGGATAAAAATAGTATTAGACCTCATAAAAGGATTGAGTAGATTCTTGCGTATGTGATCTATATACCAAGAGCGAGGTTTAGAAACTGAATAACACAAGTTGGAAAACTGAATGGAAAAAAGTGATCTATCATTCAACAGCAATGAGAAAATATCATAAGAAATAAACTGAACCCAAAAAACTGTAGGATATATGAAGCAAATCATAAAACCTTAGAGAGAGCGGAGAGAGCTGACTTTACTAATGGAGCGAAAGAATACTCAGCCAAGATGTCAGTTTTCCCTAAATGAATCCAAAGCTTAATGCAAATGGAATAAAAATCTATATATTTTTTTCCTGCCTGAATGTTACTTATTCCAGGAGAGAAAAAACAAAACAGAATGGAAAGTTCAGAAACAGGCCCAAGTACATAGAAAAAAAATTTTTTCTATTTTAATTTCTCCCACTTTTTCTGTCTTCTCTGACTTTAATTGGGCATTTTATGAAATTCCTTTTTATCTCTTGCACTGTGATTTTGTTTCTTTCCCTGTTCCTTAGTCTTTCCCTGATTGCAGCTTTCCCAGTGTATTTGCAAAGCCCAGCCTCCTATGATTTTGCTTTTGCTTATTTCCCCTTAGATGAAACAGAAAGTCTGGAGAGGCTGGAAAGGAGAATGATTTTCTTCTGGCAACTGGGGTAGCTTTTCACTATTGCTAGACATTAGGCATTTTCTGGGAAGGTGCTGGCCTATTTCACAATTGGTGATCCTCCGTTCCCCTTGCAGAGACACGAAGGGATTGTTTCCAGATTCCCACCGTGAACCTGGTGGGATCCTGGAGGGAAGAGCCCGCTGTGTGGGCTTCTCCAAGACCGCAGCCCGAGGCCCTTCTCCCTCTCACCCTGGTCGCGTCCTTTTCCCGCAGCCCAGCAGAATTACCGTGGGAGGCACCCTCTCTCTTTCTTTCCCCGTGGCTTCTCCTCCAGGTAAGATTCCTCTCGCTGTATATCTCTGGATGCACCTGTCTCTCCAGAATTTGGAGTGGAGGCTTTTCCTGTGACCCCAGTTTTTGATGGGCTCAAAAAAGTCATTCCTTTTCAATTTTTCTAGGAGAGGTTTGACAACTTTCTAGGTCCTTGGCCCTTGAAGCTGAAACCATGCCTATATAT
Source organism: Dasypus novemcinctus (assembly GCF_030445035.2). NCBI lineage: Eukaryota > Metazoa > Chordata > Mammalia > Cingulata > Dasypodidae > Dasypus > Dasypus novemcinctus. The sequence goes on along the minus strand of NC_080701.1, from coordinate 4,210,458 downwards.
ATATATATATATATATAAACAAATGGGAGAAGACATGGTTTACTAACTTAATCTTGTTAGGATATTTATCTGAGATATCCCTTCTTCACATATAACACATCCCAAAATTTCAAATGAACTAAAAAATTAAGTGTAAAAAATGAGATCATAAGATACTAGAAATGAATTAAGCATAATAAAACCATTTTAAAATTATATTAAAATTGGGTCAGGCTTTACTAAGTTTGTTACCAGATCCTAAAATAGGCTGTCAACTTCCATGATTAAATCCATATACATGATTAACTCCATATACATAAAAATACTTTCCTGTTGCACATCAAATAGACAAAAGAACTCCATCAAACAAGGGGAAAAACATTTTAATCAATGTTAAAGTAAAGAGAGGAAAGCATTTAAACCAATATATTAGTGGAAGTTTTATTATCCTTTTCTGGTAAAGGAAAACTTTGTGAAAACAAATAAGAAGAGATAACCACAAAGTTGCACAAAAACAGACTGTTCAAAAGGAAAGTACCCATTGACCAATACCCATCTGAACACTAGTCTAAGCAGAAATGCAGATGATACCTCTTTTAATCTCTGAGGTTGGCAGTGATGGAAATGGTTACACTGACCTTGTTCAGATGATGCTTGTGTGCCTCAAGTTTGGCAAAAGTTTTTCACATGATAATTTGTCAAGGTGTATTAAAACCCTTGAAGTTTTTTGAATTACAAACTCCTCTAGAATTTTTTTTCCAAGAAAATAATCTTATAAATGGACTAAAGTACTGTTCACCTTATAGTTTTTAGAATCTAAACACTGGAAGCAATCTTAATAATCAATATAGAATGGCTAGATTATGTGTCTGCTGTGTGTGTATAATGGGCTATTAAGCAATTATTAAAAATGATGGTGTTAAGCTTTAATTCTTGACCTGGAAAAAGGTTTATGATTTTTTAAAAGTGTAAAATAATAAATCCAGGGGATTATAAACAAAAATGGCTAATGTCGTTTCTCTAAATGTTAAAATTGGAGACTTTTCTGTATTATTTATATCTTTATTAGCAAGTTTTTTTTTTAAGATTTACTTATTTATTTATTTCTCTCCCCTTCCCCCCCCCCCACCCCCCATGCCCGGTTGCTGTTCTCTGTGTCTATTTGCTGTGTCTTCTTTGTCCGCTTCTGTTGTTGTCAGTGGCATGGGAATCTGTGTTTCTTTTTGTTGCGCCATCTTGTTGTGTCAGCTCTCCGTGTGTGCGGTGCCATTCCTGGGAAGGCTGCACTTTCTTTCGCGCTGGGCGGCTAATCTTACAGGGCACAATCCTTGTGCGTGGGGCTCCCCTACGTGGGGGACACCCCTGCGTGGCTGGGCACTCCTTGCACACATCAGCACTGCGCATGGGCCAGCTCCACACGGGTCAAGGAGGCCCGGGGTTTGAACCGCGGACCTCCCATATGGTAGGTGGACGCCCTAACCACTGGGCCAAGTCCGCCACCTATTAGCAAGTTTTGAATGCTCTTTGTGATAGAGATGCTGTGCAAGTTGTTGGTCCAATTCAAAGACCTTGAAGAAGAGATGAGGGGTTATTGTTTGTGATTACAGATCTGTCACCGGAGCTGATTGGAGGAGGCCTGGACAAGCAACCTACATTGATTCTAAAGTTTTTTTTTTTTGGTCTTTGAATAATTCTCTTTTAGAGATTCTGAAATTGCCATCAAGTGGAGTCATAACATTTTTGGATTTTTGGAATGAAATGCTGTGGAGGTCCACTGGATGAGATGAGTGAGCCCGGGATGCACTGTTAATTAAAAATCAGGAGGCAGTGTCTCAGAGAGTTTAAATGAGAGACCATGTGCATCTGGGAAGAAAGAACAAGAGGCAGCATGGGAAGAAGCACTACTGCTCGCCTGACTTCAGTTCCTGCTGCATTCTCAGGAGGCTCAGGCATGTTTCTGCAGTTATAGTCTGATTGTGGTTTTGTTAATAAATTCTCTGTCTTCTGGCATGATCTTGTCAGGATTTCTATACTTTGCAAGCAAATGATTTATAAGACACATAAAATAAGAAAAAAATAAAGCCATGTTTATTCTCTTTATACTAGCAATTCCATTTACAGAAATTTATCTTAGGGAGAGAATTAAACAAAAATGTGTCTAATAATTTAATGAATGCTTTTTGTAAAAAAAGATGTAGACATATCCTAACTATCTACCCTTTGATGATTTTATGGGAAGTATTATAATACAGTTCTATTTTGGTAAAAAATTCTAAAGTAGATATATGCATAGAAAAAAGAGATACAAACTATTGAGAAGTTATCTATTATTTGTGCAATTAAGGATTGTTTCCAAAGTTTTATTTTGTTTCTTCTTTAATCCACAGTTTTATTTAGCTGACATGTACTATGTTGCTTTTTGTAGCAAGTACAGGAACCAGAATGTATGTTGCTTTTAAAAAAATTAAAACAGGGAAGTGGATGTGGCTCAAGTGATTGGGCTTCTACCATATGGGAGGATCCAGGTTCGATCCCTGTGGCTGCCTGGTAAAAGGCATGCCCACGTGGTGAGCCAATGGTGCCCATGCAACAAGCCAGTGCCTGCACAGCGACCTGTGAGGTGAGCCAGTGTCTGCGTGGAGAGCCAGGTCCATGTGGTGAGCCACACAGCAAGATGATGACACAACAATAAGAGAGACAAAGGGGAGAGTCAAGGTGAGATGCAACAGAAACCAGGAACTGAGGTGGTGCAATTGACAGGGAACCTCCCTCCACATCAGAGGTCCCCAGGATCGAATCCCGGTGAATCCTAGAGGAAAAAACAAGAAGAAAAAACAAAAAGAGAAATAGATACAGAAGATCACACAATGAATAGACACAGACAGCAAAAATAACAGTGGGGGGAAGCGGCTGTGGCTCAGTCAGTTGGGCTCCTGTCTACCATGTGGGAGGGCCTGGATTTGTGTTCCAGGGCCTCCTTGTGAAGGCAGGCTCATCCGTGCCCAAGGAGAGCTGACAACCCGCACCCACAGAGAGCTGGCACAGCAAGATGACACAACAAAGGGAGACAAGCAGACACAGAAGAATGCACAGCAAATGGACACAGAAAGCAGACAGCAAGTAAGCCGTAAGGGGGGTGGATAAAAAAGAATTAACAGTGGGGGGGAGGGGCAGGGAGAAAAAAAAGATTAAAACAGTTTGCTCTGACTAGAAGTTGTAGTTGCTGCTTTGTCTCTGGACCATCTCCTCTCATCTCCCACCTCACCTTCTAGATGCTCAGTGAGTAGCATGAATCGGTTTCACACCCTATTCTCTGTCTTCACTGCTGTAGCTGCTGCTGTAGTTTGGATTCTCATTATTTCTTGTTTTAGAATGATGTCCCTGCCTTGGTATTATCAGCCTCTGACAAACTTCCCCTCTGTGCTCATTGTGCCCTTTAAAACATACTTTACTGAATCCCCATTATCCAAATCAGGAGTTGGCAAACTCTTTTGGTCATGGGCCATAGAGTAAGCATTTTAGATTTTGCAAGCCATGAGGTCTTTGCGTTACTTGAAAGCAGCCGTAGACATTTGTAAATGAAAAATTGTGGTTGTATTCCCATAAAACTTGATTTACCAAAATAGGTGGCAGACAGGATCTGGCCCATGGCTGTAGGTTACCGACCCCTGATCTAAAGAATGAAGTCCAATTTCAATCTTGTTGCTTCTTAACTGGTATTCCAGTCTCCCCTCTTTAATCCCTCCGCATTAGAGTCTTTATATTCCCCGGTGACTTTTACTTATTTAACTTCCTTGATATTTTCTCCTCTTGAAAGAACATTTGCTCCCTGATGTCTTTGCCACTGCTATTCCTTCAGAACTAGGATTTGGGGCCATTCCTTGGAGGGGGTTTTCCCTGGCCCCTCGGTACTCCTCTCCGGTCCCACCTCCTACGAGTTTCCTGTGTTGCTCTGATCATGCCTCCCTCGACTTCCTTCAATGAGCTCCTTAAACAGAGTACTGGCCGGACATCTGCAGGGAATCTTTGACTAATTTAATACAAGTTCAGCAGACGCAGGGAGCTCCGTAAGCACACGGCTCTTCCAGGAAAGTGACGGGGTTTGTATGCAAAAGAGACCTTTCTGCGTGGCCAGGCTGCTCAGCGTTTGTCCGCGGAAGCCACAGCGGCCCTTCCTGGACATCCTGGCCACGGAGGATCAGAGCGGCGGCAGAGGCTCACCCTCCAGCTGCTTTTTTCCTTTCTGTATTTTGGCAGGGAAGGGATTGTGAGGAAGTGAGAAATAAGAAGAGAGGACGCATATGCTTATTTTCTTTGTTTCTTGATTTGAATCAGGGTCTTTTCTAAGCTGCTGATACAATGTGCTGGAGATGGTCTTGCTGAGACGTGAATAAAGCCGATGAATCTATGTTGAAGAATAGTTAGTGATTGCGAGTCATCACTAGAGAGCACTGCCAAGAGTTGCTTTTAGCAAAGATTACCCGAAATTGCTAACACCCTTAAAGAAGAGAAACTGTAGATTCAATGATATAAGAAGGGAGGACATCAGAGCACACACAGAGTTCTTGTGTGAGCTGAAGGATGGACAATACAGTCATGGGAATGCTTGCTCTTTGGATCTGAGTTTCATTTTTCTTGACATGCTTGCTGAGAACAGGATTCTTTGGTCTCCCCTCTGTGTTAGTTGGCCACAGAGGTGCTGATGCCAAGTACCAGCATTCCGCTGGCTTTGACAAAGGGCGTTTATTTGGGGTAGAAGCTGACAGTCACCAGGCCCTGGCGTCCAGCTCAAGGCTGCTTTCTCACCTACATCAGTTGCTGCATTTTGAAACAAGATGGTTGCTGATCTCTGGGAAGGTTGAGCCTTCCTCTCTCTTGGCCACAGGCTGGCATCGGGCTTGTTTCTTTCCAGACCTTCTCAGCTGCTCTGGTGTCTTCACAAGGTGAGCTGTAAACTCTCAGGCCAATGGCTCTTCTCTCCCCGGGGCCCCAGGATCAACCACGACAGAGCTCTCTCTCTCTCTCTTCTGTGTCTTCTGGAGCGAGTGTCCGTTTCTATAGGTCAAAGGGGGCAGGACTCAACCCAAGCTGCACCTGCTGACATAGCCCAATCAGAAGCTCTAAATTCATTTTTTTTAAGATTTATTTTTTATTTCTCTCCCCTCCCCCTGCTCCAGTTGTCTGCTCTCTGTGTCCATTTGCTGTGTGTTCTTCTGTGTCTGCTCCCATTCTTGTCAGCGGCACTGGGAATCTATGTCTCTTTTTGTTGCGTCATCTTGCTGCATCAGCTCTCCGTGTGTGCGGCGCCACTCCTGGGCAGGCTGCACTTTTTTCACATGGGATAGCTCTCCTTATGGGGCTCACTCCTTGCACGTGGGGCTCCCCTATGCGGGGGACACCCCTGTGTGGCATGGCACTCCTTGTGCACATCAGCACTGCACATGGGCCAGCTCACCACATGGGTCAGGAGGCCCTGGGTTTGAACCCTGGACCTCCCATGTGGTAGGCGGACGCTCTATCCATTGAGCCAAATCCGCTCCCCCTAAACTGATTTTATCAAGTAAAATTATCAGAGGCCCTGACTGAACTAATATAATCAAAGGGCATCACACCCAGAGGAACAGACCAGTTTACAAACATAATCATTCACTTTTGGGGATTCATAAATAATCTCACAGTGCCACACCCTCGAGCCAGCTTTCCATGCTCTTGAGCACTTTTAGACGAGCCTGGCAACGTGGAGATGTAAAGGCAGCAACCTGAACTGAAAGCTGCTTCAGCTGCTTCAACTACCCACGTAACTATTTTCAACCCGCACTAGTGTTTAACGTCATTTGAAGCAACTAAATTGAACAATGCCAAGGTTTGTGAAATAGACACTTGAGTGGAACTGATAGTGAAAGAAGGAGCTAAAGAAATGGTACATCAAGTTATATGGCACCATCAATGACTCTAGCACCAGGGGAAAGAGTGACACATTGGATTTAATCAGAATCTGTAGGGAACATACTATCCTGGCTTCATTTCTCTTTCTCTTTCTTATGCACAGACTTACTCGACATTTCTGAAAGATTTCCCCAAACCCTAGCACGCACTTGGAAAATGGCATATGGTCAATTAAAATGTAGCAACAACCTATGTCAGGCTGTTGTTTTCCTAAGCCTGGCATAGCACCTAGGACATGGCAGAAGGTTATATTTTTAAGTAATGGATCTGTTTCATATTTGGCATTTTTAACGTGGCCTGCTGCTTTCGAGCCACGTGCGTGAGCTAGAGATGTAGATTGCAGTGGGTGCTGGGGCCACTCAGTGCCGTTTAAACAGTTCAAACAGCATTTCGGCTTTTCCAGAAATGGAGGCACGGCTGACTCCGTCTTCTGCCCAGTTACTGATGGGATTCTGTTCAGAGGCCGAGCTCTCACTGGAGAATTTCAGGGAGCTGTCAGTTTCCATTCGAGGGGGCCACACTCTGGAAAGGATTCAGCTCGAGAGCTCCGAGAGCCCGGCTTGTGTGGGATGCAGGTTACAGCCCAGCGACGACTCACATAAAAAAGAGGAGCGAAGCTGGGCATCGATCACATGGGAATTAAAGAGCGTCTATGATTACACAATGCGTGTCTTGATTGAAGACAATGAGATTCTCGTGACAAATATTCAGTACTGGGCCACTCATAATAGTTAACTGGTTTTTGTTTTTTGAAAAATTTATCCAATCGGTTATCTCTTAATCTGCCAAACTTTTTCTTTAGGTAGTTTGCTGTAATTCTTAAAAATTCATTTGAAGTTAGAATAAATCTACTTCACTTTAAATTGACTATGTTGGATTATTGCACTGTTTTTGTAAGAAATGAAAAAACAAAATGAAGTCTATGTAATGAAAATGTAACGAATTTTCTGCTACTCCTCCCATTCCATTGCCAAAATTTCACACTCCAGTCCGCTCCATTTTGCAGAAACCTATCTGTAAATACGGGGGATTGTGGGTTACTAGAATAAAAAGGGTTTTTAAAATCTCATAAGGCAAAAAAAAAAAACCAAAACCTATTTTAAAGATCATCTAAAACATTAATGAACAATTAAGTGCTTTTATTGATCTTTCTTTAAAAGAATCTACCAAACTGCAAAATGAATCTGCTTTTAAACAGGAGGAATACAAAACAATATGTGCACACATAGAGGGGTATTTTAAAATAATTCAGGTGCACAGACATAATCCCTTAGTTGTTCCATGAATGCCACCCCCTTCTAGGGTGTTTTCTTTTCAAATATTAATAGAAGTTTAAAAATTAAGCATTCAAAAATCCATAAAACTACTGGAAAAAATACAATGAAAACCATCACACTGTATTGACATGGGTTAACATTTTGCAAGCTTTCTTTTGCATTCCAGACCAAGAGTGGTCTCCCTTACTCCACTTCCATTCCTCTTGCTTATCAGAGACAACTGTTTCATCTGGTTATAAAGTATATATGAAAAGATAACTTTTATATTTTTATATTCAGAAATAAAATTCACATAAGGGTGAGTATCATGCCTCAATTTGCTTTCTCACTTTAACACCATGTTGTTAAGTATAGATTAGAATGGCATTTTCTCTTTTGAATATCCTATATTTTCAAAATTTTTAAAATCTTTTTTAACTTTAATCAATTTTATTGATACATACTAATAAGGCATACAGTTCATCCAAGGTGTACATCAGTGGTATTTGCTATAATCACAAAGTTGTGCGTACATCACTTCAATCACTATTAGAGCATTTTCATTATTTCAGTAATAATAATAAAACAGACAGACAAACAAGAAATTCCTCACATCTCAATCTCTCTATGCTTCCCCCACTGTACACAACTACTGTTTCTGGCTTTTCCACCCAAAGTGTTAAATCAATGGCTTTTAGTATAATCACAATGTTGTACATTCATCATCTTAAAATTTTTTTTAACAATTTCATTACTCCAAAAAGAAAGACTCCAAACCCCTTAGCATTCCTTCCTCAGAACTACATAACAACTAATCTTTCATCTTTATGAATTGATTTATTATTTACCTTTTATATAAATGGAATAATATAATATGTAGTACTCTGTATCTGGTCTCCTTCACTTAGTACAATGTGGTTTATTTTCTTGTCTGATATTAACATTGTGTAGTATTAACTTACATTTGTTCAGCTTCCAGAAAAATGGTCTTACATATACAATTCTACCCGTATTCATATTTCACATATTTCACATAATATATTTCCTTCATAATAGGGCAGTCATACAGTATTTTTCATTATGTGTCTGGTAGGCTTCATTCAACACAATGTCTTCCAGGTTCATCAGGTTGTCATATGTTTCACAACTTTATTTCTTTTTACTGCTGCATAATATTCTATCACGTGTTTACTCCACAATTTGTTTATCCATTAATCATCTGATGGACACGTGGGTTGTTTCCAACTTTTGTCAATTGTGAATAACACTGCCATGAACATCGGTGTGCACATGTCTGTTCGTGTCACTGCTCTCAGTTCTTCTGGGTATATACCCGGCAGTGGTATTGCCAGGTCACATGGCAAGTCTTTATGCCACTTCCTTAGGAACTGCCAAACAGTTCTCCACAGTGTTCGTAGCATTCTAAATTCCCACCGACAGTGAATAAGTGTTCCTACCTCTCTACATCCTCTCCAACATTTACAGTTTGCTGACTTTTTAAAATAGTGACCAGTCTAATAGGTGTGAAATGATATCTCGTTGTAGTTTTGATTTGCATTTCCCTAATCACTAGTGATGTTGAATATTTTTTCATGTGTTTCTTTGCCATTTGTATTTCTTCTTTGGACAGTTGTCTTTTCAAGTCTTTTGCCCATTTTTTAATCTGATACTTGGTCTTCTTATTGTTGAGTTGATGATCTCCTTATAGATATTAGATATTAAACCCTTATCAGATATGTGATTGCCAACTATTTTCTCCCATTGATTCGGTTGCCTTTTCACCCTTTTAACAAAGCCCTTTGAGGTGCAAAAGTGTTGAATTTTGAGGAGGACCCAGGTATTTTTCCATTTGTTGCTCATGCTTTGGGTGTAAGGTTTAAGAAACTACCACCTACCACAAGATCTTGAAGATGTTTTCCTACATTTTCTTCTAGGAGTTTTATGGTTATTGTTTTTTTATATTTAGTTGCTTAACCCATTTTGAGTTAATTTTTGTGAGAGGTGTGAGATAGGGGTCCTCTTTCTTTGTTTTGGCTATGGCTATCCAGTTCTCCCAGCAACATTTGTTGAATAGACTGTTCTGGCCCAGCTGGGTGGGCTTAACAGCCTTGTCAAAAAACACTTGACTGTAGATGTGAGGGTCAATTTCTGAATTCTCGATTTGGTTCCATCAGTCAATCTGTCTGTCCTTATGCCAGTACCATGATGTGTTTTGTTTTGTTTTGTTTTTTTACCACTGTAGCTAAGTAATATGCTTTTAAAGTCAGGAAATGGGATCCTCCAATTTTGTTCTTTTTTATGACATTTTTTGCTGTTCAGTGTCCCTTGCCCTTCCAAATAAATTTGATTATTGGCTTTTTGACTTCTGCAAAAAAGGCTGTTGGGATTTTTATTGTGATTGCATTGAATCTGTAAATCAGTTGTGGTAGAATTGATATATTAACAATATTTGGTCTTCCAATCCATGAACATGGAATGTCCTTCCATTTATTTAAGTCTTCAGTTTCTTTTAGCAATTTTCTGTAGTTTTCTGAATACCAGTCCTTTATGTCCTTGATAAGTTTATTCCTAAATATTTGATTGTTTTAGTCTCATTATGAATGGATTTTTTCCCATGATTTTATTCTCAGATTGCACATCAGTAGTGTATAGAAACACCCTTGATTTTTGCTTATTAACCTTGTATCCTGCCATTTGCTGAACTCATTTTTTTATGAATATATATATATTTAATTTTTTAATTCATTTTTTAAAAATATTACATTCAAAAAATATGAGGTCCCATTCAACCCCAAAGCCCCACTCCACCACTCCCCCCACAGCAACACTCTTCTCCCATCATCATGACACATCCATTGCATTTGGTAAGTATATCTCTGGGCATCGCTGCACCTCATGGTCAATGGTCCACCTCATAGCCCATACTCTCCCACGTTCCATCCAGTGGGCCCTGGGAGGATCCACAATTTCCGGTAATTGTCCCTGAAGCACCACCCAGGACAACTCCAAGTCCTGAAAACGCCTCCGCACGAACTTATTTGTTAATTCCAGTGGCTTTGTTGTGGATTTTTCAGGATTTCCTAGATATGGATCAAGTCATCAGCAAATAGTGAAAATTTTACTTCTTTCTTTCCTGTTTAGGTTCCTTTTATTTCTTTGTCTGTCCTTCTAGGTAGAACTTCTAGCACAATATTGAATAACAATGGTGACAGTTGGCATTCTTGTCTTATTCCTAATCTCAGTGGGAAAGCTTTCAATATTTCACCATTGAGTATTATGATAGCTATAGGATTTTCATATATGTACTTTACCATATTGAGGAAACTTCCTTCTATTCCTATATTTTGGAGGGTTTTTATCAAGAAATTATGCTGTATTTTTTCAAATGCTTTTTCTGCATCAATCGAGAGGATCATGTGATTTTTCTTCTTCAATTTATCAATGTGGTTTATTATGCTAATTGATTTTCTTGTGTTGAACCACCCTTGCATACCTAGGATAGAACACACTTGATTGTGGTGTATAATTTTTTTTTAGTGTGCTTTTGGATTCTGTTTGTAGGTATTTTATTGAGGATATTTGCATCTATATTTGTTAGAAATATTGGTCAGTAATTTTCTTTTTTCATAGTATCTTTATCTGGTGTTTGGTATTAGGGTGATATTGGCTTTATAGAATGAGTTTGGTAGCATTCTTTCCTGTTCAGTTTTTGGAAGAGCTTGAGCAAGATCTGCATTAGGTTGTCTTTGAATGATTGGTCGAATTTACCTGTGAAGCCATCTGGTCCTGATGCTTTCATCTATGGGAGGTTTTTGATGACTGTTTCAGTCTCTTCACTTGTGATAGTTTGTTGATCTTCTATTTCTTCTAAAGTCAGTGTAGGTGGTTCCTGTGTTTCTAGGAATTTGTCCATCTCGTCTACATTTCTAGTTTTTTGGCATGCAGTTGTTCATAGTATCCTCTTATGATCTCTCTTATTTCTGCAGCATCAGTGATAATGCCCCCCTCTCATTTCTGGTTTTATTTATTTTTGTCTTCCCCCTTTTTCCTTTGCCAGTCTAGAGAAGAGTTTGTCAATTTTAGTGTCTTCTCAAAGAACCAACTTTTTGTTTTGTTGATTATTGTTTTTTTGTTCTCTATTTCATTTATTTCTGCTCTGATATTTACTATTCATTCCTTTGCCTTTGTTTGGGATTAGTTTGCTGTTCTTTTTCTTGTTCTTCCAGGTGTGCAGTTAGATCTTCAATTTTAGCTCTCTCTCTTTTTTTAATGTAAGCACCGAGGCCTATAAATTTCCCTCTCAGCATTGCCTTTGTGGCACCCTATAGGTTTTGATATGTTGTGTTTTCATTTTCATTTGGGTCAAGATATTTGCTGAATTTTCCTGCAATCTCTCCTTTGACCCACTGGTTGTGTAAGAGTGTGTTGTTTAATCTTCACATATTTATGAATTTTCCCTTTTTCTGTCCATTATTGATTTCCAGTTTCTTCCATTATGATTGAAGTGCTTTGTATAATTTCAATCTTTTAAAATTTATTGAGACTTGTTTTGTGACCCAAATGTTTCCTCTCTGTCTCAGAGAAGGATCCATGAGCACTTGAGAATTTTATATATCCTGTTGTTTTGGGGTGCAATGCTCTATAGATGTCTGTTAGGTCTAGTTCATTTATTATATTTTCAAGCTCTCTGTTTCTTTATCCTCTGTCCACCTGTTCTATCCAATATTGAGAACGGTGTATTGAAGTCTCCAACTATTATTGTAAAAACATCTATTTCTCCCTTCAGCTTTGTCAGTGTGTGCCTCATGTATCTTGGGGCACTGAGGTTAGATGCATAAATATTTAGAACAGTTATTTCTTCTTGTCAAATTGCCCCTTTTATTAGTATATAATGATATTCTTCATCCATTCTATCAGTTTTGCATTTAAAATCTATTTTGTCTGATATTAGTATTGCTACTCCAGCTCTTTATTTGGTTACTAATTACATGGAATATCTTTTTCCAACCTTTCACTTTTAACCTGGTTATTTCCTTACATCTGAGGTGATTCTGTTGCTGACAACATACAGATGGGTCATGTTTTTTAATCCATTCTATCAATTTATGTCTTTAGTTTGGGGAGTTCAATTCATTAACATTCAATATTATAACTGTAAAGGCATTATTACTTACTTCATCCATTTTGACCTTTAACTTTCAGTTGTCCTATCATACTATATTCTATTTGTTTTACTCTTTCTAATATTCTTCATTTCTACACTTTTCTTCAAGACTCTTGCCCTTGTTTTCTCCTTTCAGCCTGCAGCACTCCCTTTAGTAGCTCTTGTAATTTTTGTCTTTTGGTAACATATTCGATTAGTTTTTGTTTGTTTGTAAGACTTTGAACTCTCCTTCATTTTTGAAAGACAGCTTTGCTGGATACAGAATTCTTGACTGGCAGTTTTCTCTTTCAATACCTTAAGTACACCATACCACTTTTTTCTCTCCTACATGGTTTCTGAGGAGAGGTCAGCACTTAATCTTATCAAGTCTCCCTTGTATATGAAGCTTTGCTTTTATCTTGCTGCTTTCAAAATCTTCTCTTTATCACTACTTTTTGTCATTTTGACTAGTAGGTGTCTCAGGGTAGGTGTATTCATGTTTATTCAGATTGGGGTACATTGTCCTTCTTGGGCATTGATATTTACGTCTTTCATAAGGGTAGGAAGGTTTCAGGCATTATTTCCTCAAATACGTTTTCTGCCCCTTTTCCATTTTCTTCTCTTTCTGGAATGCCATTAATGCATATGTTTTCATGTTTTGCATTGCCTTTCAATTCCCTGAGACTTTGTTCCATTTTTTTCCATTCTCTTCTCTTTATCTTCTCCTGTCTTTTCCAGTTCAGATGTTCTGTCTTCAAAATCACTAATTTTGTTTTCAAGCAGTTCAAATATGCTCTTACTTGCCTCTATTGTATTTTTAATCTCATCCATAATGTCTTTCATTCCCATAAGGTCTGTTACTTTTCTTTGCAGACTTTTAAATTGTTCTTTATGCTCACCCAGTGTCCTTAATCTCTTTAGTCATAGTTTCTTTAAACTCTTAAAATTGATTCAGGAGAGTTGTATGATTATCATTGATTAATTATCTTAAATCCTGAATCTCTTCAGGATATTTGGTCTGTTTCTTAGGCTGGGCCTTCTCTTCCTGTTTCCTATTATGGCTTGTAATTGTTTTGCTGATGTCTAGGCATATGATATATTGGTGAATTTACTCTAATGGATAATTTCTCTCTCTCGGCTATTATTATTATTTTTTCACAGCCCTTTGATACCTGTTTTAACATATCCTAAGTCATTAAAACTGCTCAACTTAAGGTAACAAAAATCATGCCCATGACTCTCTAATGGGGTGCAGGCTTTCTCCCAGGGATGGGATAGAGAGAGCTCTAAGAGCAGTTTCTGTCCATGTATTTTCCAGACCAGCCAGCAGATGATGCTTGTTGGTGCACATTTCCACAGAGATATATCTTTCTCAGTATTCCTTTGTTTTCTCCAGAGCCAAGATTCATAGTGGGCTCCACTGGCCAAATTCGCTGAAGGAAACCTCCTGACTCTCCCTTCCGTTCTCCTTGTAGCAGCTGGCAGGGAGGAAGACATTTGCTCTCCTCTCTGTCAGCTCCAATGCGTCTCGGGTTTTACCCCTGCTGAATATCTCAGGGGTCGGGGAGGGCAGCCCTTGTTCAGCAACTTGCAGTTTGTCATATCAGCTTCTTTGTCTCCTGTCCCTCACCCTCCTGGGAGTTGTGTAGCACTGTCCTAGTCTGCTGACCCCCAGAGCAGGTCCCTTGGCAGCTGTAGGCTCTTTTCCACTGTTTTTGTGAGAGCACTGAGCCTGACCTGCTAATCCGATGCCATGGCCCCATTGACCCATTCTCACACTAATGGACAGAGAGCCTGTCCTATCCCAACCTGCCTGTGCACAGCACTGCACCTGTCCTCTGGTCCATGGCAGCCCATAGCCGGGCAGCGTGCGCATCACAGACATGCAGAGTTTCAGCCCTCGTCCCACACCTGCTGAATCAGAATCTGCATCTTCACAAGGTCCCCCGAGCATTCATGTGCACATTAAACTTTGAAAAGCCCTGCTTTAAAGGGTATTCCAGAAAGTAGAATCATGAGGTCATGGGAACAAACACTTTAAACTCGACTGCGAAATATTTTCCTAAATGGTCATAACCATGTAGTCCCGCCGGCAGTGTGTGAGGCTGATTCCCCACATTCTGAAAATTTGGTACCATCAGACTTTTAAAATTTTGCCATTCTACTGAGTGTAAAATAGTATTTCATTGTGATTTTGTTTGCATCTTATTAATTATTAGTAAAATCACTCAGCTCTTATCTCCTATTTCTCCTATATCTTCAAGTTTTCTCCTCTCTATATTGTATGTAAAAACACATTAAATTCTCCAAACTAAATTATGCCCCAATATAAAAGCAAATAAACAAATGACGTTTCTCCACTGTTTTCTCCCAGCTATGGAGCTTTCACCCTGATCTTCTTCATAGCGAGTCTCTTGGAGAATTTGTATTTGTGTACCGTTTCAAAGTCCTCTCTCAAGCCTTTTTCCAACTTGGCTTTTGTTTTATTCACTTCAACGAAACTCTCCCTCTGTCGTGCAAATGTCTCAATATTGCTTAATCCAATGATGAATTTCCCATCCTAAATACACTTTCCATTTCGGCACCACTTGGCACAGATATTCCTTTCCTCCTTGATGAACTACTTCTCTACGTGGCCCCCGTGGCATTCATTTCTCCTGGTTCTTCTGCATCAGCCCTGCCTCCCCTGGACTCTGCTGGCTCCATCTGAGATTCGTGACACTTGGCATGTCACAGGTTTTCATCCTATTGTGTACTGGGATAACAGTAGTGTTCTTGAATCCAAAAACACCGCAAATGTTTGACCACAACTAGGATGTAAACATATGGAGAAAACCACATTCATAACAAGTGATGACCCAACGCATGTGATATGGACTCACTGATGTCCACGAGGGGCAGCCCCTCCACAAGGACATGGATGACCAGACCTCTGAGGCATCAAAGCCCAGAGCAGACACCACTTGGTGGGCATCAGGCAAAGGTAGAATGCGCTGCCAGGCCACCTGCCACACGGCAACCAGTGCCCACCTCCGACAGGTTTGGACCCTCCACTGATGCCCATGCTGGGCTGGCTCCCAAAACCTGTTGTCAACATCCCCCACCTGCCTTCTTTCAGCTCTTGGCCGATGGACTTCAGAGCATCCAGCATCCTCCACCTTTAAATGTGTCCTGTGTCCTTGACCTGGTTATTGCATAGCGGTTGTGTTAACAGCTTGCCACTGTGCAAGCAGAAAAATTGCATTGAGCATCCAAATTATTGCCGTGCCCAACCTGCTCACATTCAAACTATTGTTGTGTCGAATCTTCCTTCTTGCAGCCTTTTTTCAGGTTGTACATGACAATTTTGTGGCAATTGCATGACAAATTCTTAGACCTCTTCTCTCTCCATGCCCATTCCTTAGGTAATCAGATTCAATCTTGTGTTTAAATCGCATCTATGGGCTGATCATTCTTCAGGTGACAGCTGCAGTTTCTGTTTCCAGCAGCCTACTGAACCCCTCCCCTGGACTTGTGTATATGGCATCTCCAATTCAACATGCCCAACTTTGAACTCCCAATTGCCCAGCTTAACTCAAAACTCTCCTGCTGTTGTCTGTTCCACCTTAGCAAAGGACAACTCCCACACTCCGGTTCTTGAGGCTCAAAATTGATGAGATGACTCTTGATCAGGCACTTTATATGCAATCCCTCAGCAAATACCTTTAGTTCTACTTTCAAAATATCTGCAGATCCCTGCTGCTTCTCAGCACCTCCACCCTGGCCAGGTGGCCCGTGTCCTTTCAGTTCGGGATTCTTATTACCACTGTTGGTGGATGGTAAGGGGGAGAGAATATCCTCCAGGCTTTAAGTTTAGGTCAAATGCACATTCTTGAGGAAGTCCTCGCTCAGGCGATGTGGAAATTCCTGTTTCTATGGAAAGAGTCGGCTGCAGTCCCATTGATTATGCGGGCCCCAGGGCAAAGAGCCAGACTCTCAAGGAGAGGTTTTTTGTGCTGAATATAGCAAATAAACAAAGGCTCTGGTCTTTAGAATCTGCTGCCAATGCTCAGCTTAGTTAGGTCCACTCAGGCCTCAGATAGAACACCCTATGATTCTACAAACTCTAAGACCACATTAACAGCTAACTACTATATCCCAGCAGGCAAGGGCAGCTTGTATCAAAAGGTAAAGTCTACCAGGGAAGTGGGTGGGGTAGGGAGTGGGGAGGGAATGCTCAAATTGTGCAGAGAAGCTGTTAGAGATGATGGGAAAGTTTTGGTAATGGATGGTGGTGATGGTAGCACAACTTTGTGAGTATAATTAAAACCACCGAATTATATATTTGAATGTGGTTTAAAGGGGCAATTTTAGATTTTATATATGTTACTAGAATAAAATTTTTTAAAAAATCCCGACACCATAGGACTGTATAACATAAACAGTGGACCCCAATGTAAGTTGTACTGTTATAGTTGTATTCTTCTACTAGTTGTAACAATTGCACCACACTAAGGCAAGGTATTAATAAGAGGGGAGATTTGGGGAAACTGCATTTTCTGTATGATTTCTCAATAAACTTGCAGCTTGTCTAATAAAAAAAAAAAAGAAAAGGGTATGCTATGTGGTCACAAACTTCCAGAGGAATCTTCATAAAAGACACATCAAAGATGCTGGAAAGAGGTACACCCCAAAATGTAAATTGTTAATGTGAGCATCTTAGGAATATGAGTGATTTTATCCTCTTCCTACTTTCCATTTTTTTCCTCAAGTTTAAATCATAAGCATGTATTTCTTTAAGTATATCTACATATTTATGGAATGAATTTAAGTAATAAGGTTGTATTTCTTTAAACACACACAGTTTTGAAAAAAGATTGGGAATATGGGGATGTTTCTTTAGGAATGAGAAGGGTACAGGAGGGCGTTCTGGATTTTCCTATTTTGATAATAACCAAGTTGAGAAAATGGCTTCCCTCCTTGTTTCTAACTGTAAATTTAATTTAGAAGATGTTTAATGGTATTGTAAAAAAGGAAAAGAAAATTGGGAGATGTTAAGGAGTCAAGCATTATTTCACAATTTTGGCTTGGCCAGTTGAAAGGACCATAAAAATAATAGCTAACATAAACCGAGTAACAGCCGAGTTAATTGAGCCCTCCAGTGTTCCAGACAGAATTTCAAGTGCTCTGCATGTGTAGATTCATTTATTGATGAGCAATGATAATGGAATTAAGATGATAAGGATCATGTTTTAGGAGACCTGTTGGGAGGCTCTCACAAAAATTCAACATCATTTCAAAGCCATTATGTCTAAATCTACTGTCATTCCTTTCAAATGCGCTTTCCTTCACAGTCACTCCCTTTCTTTCAGGAGCGGCTTTCTTCTTTTTCCCCTTCATTACCCACACCCTAGAGTTATTTTTGACCTGTCTCTTTTGTTCTCCTTTTAGCATCTAATTCATTTAATCAGTCTATTAGTTTCAAATTGCAAGCCTCACCTTTGCAAATTAAAATCAGAATTGAGAAGAGAAACGCAGGTGTTCTTTTAAAAGACTGCTTAGAGTTGAGAGGGGAGGGACAAAAAGGAACAATGCTGGAATCCTGCCGTAAGTCGGGCACTGCTTGAAGCCTTCTACATACTCATCTTCTCATAATTGTCCCATGTGGTGGAGATCACAGATTTTCAGCTTCATTTTAAACATGGATAAACTTCTGCTCCTAAATGTTAAGTCGGCCTTGGTCACGTGGTTCCTAAATGACAACTCTAGGGGTCGCTCCAGAGTCTAAGTAATTCCAAATAAATATTACAGACTTATCAATACTCTAGATATCAAGTGATTGACTATATGGCCACACAATTAGATTTATTGATACGTCAAATTAATAATACCACAAACCCATTTTCAAAACAAAACTATTAATGTTTTGAAATTGATTAATCTGTGTTAAGCTAAGATGGACAAAATAGAGGGCACCCAATTAAATTTGAATTTCATATAAGCAACAGATAAATTTTTTAGAGAATTTTTCAATATGTGTGAAATTCAGGGAAAGCCCCAAATATTGCATACTTATACTAAAACATATTGTCTGAACTACAGATTTGATTAGTGGTGTACCATATTTTTACTTGCTACATCTCTGCTGGGCACAGATTTCTAACCTTTGGGTGTGTGTTCCAGCTGGAGGCAGGATTAGTCATCATCCTCCTTTCATTGTTGCATCACTGACACCATCGTCATCACATCTGGTGCCCCTCGACTTCCATCCTAAGTGTTTCATGTTAATTCATTTAATCATCTCAACAACCTTACCAGATTGTTACCACTGATATCTCCATTTGACTGATATAGAAAGCTTGGCAAAAATCAGAGTTGTCTGAAGGAAAAACTAAAAGCAATGCTTTAGGAATGTTTCCACTTCTAATTTGGTGAATTTTAAAATATGTTCAGGAATTTGGGAGTCAGAGACCTGGTTCTCACACCTGAGATAGATCCATTAAGAGCACATGTTTGAAATATCATGCACTTATTTCTAAATGTGCTTGTAGTGCATAAAAATAATTTGTACCATGCTCTGAATTAAGTATGCACCAAGCTAGGCAAAATTTTGATAGCTAGAAATTTAAGAAAGGCCTTAGGTGAGAATTATTTATAGGTGTTTATATACAGGAGAATCTACCTTTGAAGTCTCCTTTTGACATGAGTAAGACATAAATTTAGGGCTTGAGATGTATCATTTTGGATGAAATTTTCTCTTGTGCTTTTAAAGTATCCTCCCTTTGCTTTTTCCAAACCCATAAACTTTAATCTTGAAAGTTTAGATGACATTTTGTAGGATTCAGGATTATTCCACAATTGTTACATGGCAAGCAAGTATATATATTTCTAGTTCTAAACCCTTAGAAGTTTTGCTTGGACCTATACCTTACAGTAACTATTTTACTTTCAATTTCATTTTTGTAATAATTGGGTGTTGGTTTCCAGTTCTTTCCTGAAATAAAATATATTGGTTTCATACTTGTCATGTTTCCATACATTGTTTTTCAGTTTCTTTAGCAATAAAGTTGCATTTGTTGGGCACTTTAAAAGCTAAAATCCTCTCACACTTTTGCATTTTATTTGTATTCTACTAAGAACTACTTGCTGGAAGTTACTTTAAGGGTTAACATTCTCCCTTAATTTTGTCCTGGAGAATTCATTTTTCTGTAGGTAAAC
This sequence comes from Dasypus novemcinctus, assembly GCF_030445035.2. NCBI lineage: Eukaryota > Metazoa > Chordata > Mammalia > Cingulata > Dasypodidae > Dasypus > Dasypus novemcinctus. Next base: position 4,190,937 of record NC_080701.1, on the reverse strand, counting down.
TTAAATTTTTATGCAGATAAACAGGATAATATGCCTAATAGAAAATTGCAATGCAAGCAACTTTTAAGGGAGGTATTTATTTGGATGTTAAACAGGGCTGAACAGGTAGTTTCTTTTTCATGACAGTCGACTTTCAAGTCTCTTTCAGAGGGGCACGCTCTTTCAACCTTCTTTCCTCCGTGATTCTGTGATAGATGACAATGTTACAGTGTAAAACATTCAGTGCTTTAGTATCCCTAGCAATGGAAGCATTCCTTAAGGAGGGTTACAACGTGACACCCCGGTGGACCAGATGCCCTGCCTTCAGCCTTGCACCTAAGGTCCTGCTCTCACTCCCTGTCACTCTCTTTCCTGGTTTCCCAGGGTGTCGGGACCCTCTGCCTGCCCACGGCAGCTCAGAGCCTCTCCCCGGCCTCCTCAGGCCTCTCCGCTTCCTGGGGTGCCCGCTGCTACATCTGCAAGGGAGCGAGGGGGCTGGTTCCTGCTGTCCTGGCGATGGGAACTGCTGCTCTGTGTCCACCGCCTTCAAATGTGTAACTGAGAAATCCTAGAGAAGAAGGGCTTGGAAAACTGAGCAGAAGAGCACAGGTTCGATTGGGGCACCTCGGTCCCGGGAGGCCGGCCGGGCTGCAGGTCGGTGCCTGCCCCGCTTAGAAGCACTGGCGTGGGGCCGCAGGTGGCAGGAAGGCTTGCGGTTCAAGTCCACGGGCCTCCCTAAATACCGAATGACAGTGGAAGGGGAAGTCCTGGTCTATTCAGAGCAGCGCTGTCGTTAAGGTGTAGGAGAAACAGGCGTTGAGTGCTGGGCTCTGCGGCTAGATTCCAATTTAAATCCTTACGTCCCTTCTTATCAACCCTCTGCAAATTAAGACGGTAAGCCTCAGTTTTCCTCTGCCTAGAGTGTGACTCCTAACACTTAACTCACAGATCTAATGCAAGAAAGGGTGTGCTTACTAGACACGTGGCAAAACATTTCTGGAAGATAGAGCACAAGGGGTAGATAAGATAACAGGGAAAAAAAGCCCTGCAAGAAATAAAAGTACTGGAGAAAACAGACAACCATCAGTCCCGGAGTGACCTCACAGGGACCTGGAGGAGGCACTGGGCGCTCATCAGGCCACTGGGTTTTAGGCTAGCCAAGGGCAGTCGAGCCGCTAGCCTGCGCTCACCTGCAGGCACGCCGTGCCCCCACGGCTGCCCCAGAGCCCCTGAGCTGCTGGCCCAGCCATAGCTCCTGCAGGACCTTTGGGGAAAGGAGGGAAAAGCAGAGCATAAGTGGACGATAAGGGGGTGGGTGGTGGGGAGTTCCTGGACTGCAGAGAGTGGAGGCTTGTGCCTGCACCCCGAAGAGAGCGAGCTGGGCAGAAGCCCCCAGCCCCCCATGCACCCCCCCAAGGACGCTGTCGAAACGTGATCAATCAAGAAAGAGCATTGGCTTAGCCTGTCCCTTTCCTACACTTGGGGCATTTTCACTTTTAACTCCTCAGGCTCAACCTCAGGATATACTAGACCTCAATTCCCCAGATTTCGTGGCAGCCAGGGAGCAGAAACGTGACCTGATTCCTACTAACTGCTCCCACCAAAAAGCCACAAGGATTCAGATCAGAGAAAGACAAGGAAACGCTCTGCTTGGCAGAGGGAAGGAGGCAGGGGGAGCTCCTAGGAACCCGGGGGCAGTGGTGGCAGTGACCCGGGGGTGGCTGTTAGCCCCGCAGCTGGGAAGGGCGCCTTTGCCATTAAGCTCTCAGGTTCTGGTCATTCTGTGCACTACTTAGAACTTTTCAATGCTTTTATTTTCTGTTTAAATAAGCCAAACATGGCTTTTGTTGCTTGCAGAGAAGAACACTGCCTGGGGGAGTGGACATCTTTCAGGAGCTGGGGATTGAGCTTTCTAACTCACCCCCGGGTGGGGCTCTGGTCATCTGAGTGCTTGGCAGCCAGGCGTCCCTGGGGAGAGGTCCCCGGGAGGGCCTGAGGCTTGCAGGGCAGGTGGGCTGTCCACACTAGTGAAACGTGCTGGAAATAAATCCCAAATGTCCGATCTCAGCTCAAAATATCGTTAAAAGCAGGGAGCCCTGTGGCCCTTCTACAATACCTCCTGCTGCGGAGCAGGATGGGCACATCGAGATTCAAGGTCAGAAAATCGATGGGGCAGCCTGGGAGCATCTGGGGACAAGCAGGACCCCGATGGGGCAGCCTGGGAGCATCTGGGGACAAGCAGGACCCCGAAGCCAACCACGCCTCCTTTATCAGCAGGAGCAGCATTTCCCCAATGGATGACGCTGTCCCAAGTTCACTGAAGTTCCTGTGCCAGCCTGGTAGCAGAGAGCAGCCCTGCCAGAAGCAGCCCCTTCTTCTAAGGTGTCCTCCAAGCCCACCTCATCACCTCCAACTCCTCCTAAGTTGTCCTTCACCTGCTCCTCATTACCTCCGACTTTTCCTAAGGTGTCCTCCACCCTCTCCTCATTACCTCCACCTCCTCCTAAGGTGTCCTCCACCTGCTCCTCATCGCCTGCAACTCCTCCTAAGGTGTCCTCTACCTGCTCCTCATCACCTCCGACTCCTCCTAAGGTGTCTTCCACCCACTCTTCATCACCTCCGACTTCTCCTAAAGTGTCCTCCACCTGCTCCTCATCACCTCCAACTCTTCCTAAGGTGTCCTCCACCCACTCCTCATTGCCCCCAACTCCTCTTAAGGTGTCCTGCACCTCATCACCTCCGACTTCTCCTAAGGTGTCCTCCACCTGCTCCTCATCACCTCCAACTCCTCCTAAGGTGTCCTCCACCTGCTCCTCATCATCTTCAACTCCTCCTAGGGTGTCCTCCACCCGTTATCATCACCTCCAACTCCTCCTAAGGTGTCCTCCATCTGCTTTTCATCACCTCTGACTTTTCCTAAGGTGTCCTCCACCTGCTCCTCATTACCTCCAATTCCTACTAAGGTGTCCTCCACCCGCTCCTCATCACCTCTGACTCCTCCTAAGGTGTCCTCCACCCGCTCCTCATCACCTCCGACCCCTTCTAATGTCCTATTAGACCCTAGCCGCACCACACTGGGGCCTCTGCAGTCTGTTGGCTGCTCAGGCTGCTGGACGCCCTCACACGCGAGCAAAGGCAAGCGAGGGGCCACTGATGTTCTGGCATATTATCCAGAAAAAATGCAGGAATATGGAGCAAACAGCATGTCTGACCAGCTCACCAATTCCAGCTCTGTGTCCCTAAGAGTTCCCTTTATTAAAGCAGTTTAAAAAACGATGATGGTGAGATGAGGGCAGATAACTGGGAAACACTGCTATGGGTAGGCTCTTGCGGCCAGGACTGAGTGTAGCCATGAAGACGTTGAACTGGGTCAAAGAGGATCTGGGCCACTTTCAAATGCAGATATTGAGGGTCACCCCTCTGTGGCTTCTTCCCTCCCCCAGCAGTCCAGCCACTTTGCCATCAAAGACTCTGGAGTCTGAAGCCAATGAAAACTTAGCTTTCTGCCTCCCTGTGCTGTGGTGTGGACGGTAGCACAGACCAGGGCTACCAAGGGAAAATTTGGCCTGGTGTGTTCCTCATCTCAGGGCTGCCCTACTACCATTTCTGCCTGTGTTTTGGTTATCTGTCAGTCCTTCAAAGAATTGCTTTTATAAAAAAGGACAGCCAGACTTTATCATTGTTATCAAGAGGAAAGCTAGTCTAAGTTATTATTGTTGCATAAGACATTAAACCACAATTCCACAGCTGGATTGTGAGTACAGCTTGTACTCACAGAGCCGGGGGTCAAGAGCCAAGAGCCAGGAGGACCTGGAGGTGTGGCACGACCCTGCCTTGCGGTGACCGGCCTCCTGTGAGCAGATTCCACGGCTGGGGATGCAGGGCTGACCCTGGTGCCTTGCCGGGGTGGTTGACAGGAGCACCTAATGAGACCCTGCCGGGGGCTTGTGGCCTTGGAAAGTCCCAGCGAGGTGGGCTTGTGCCAGCAGATTCCTGTTGTGGTGGCTCAGCGCCCAGAAGTGCGCCTCCTGCTGACGAGCTGGATGGTGGGTCGCTCCCTATGGCCAGGGGTCACCTCATCGCGTCCTTCAACAAATCAGTTTCACTGAGACATAATTGACAGAATAAACTGCCCATATTCCAAGTGCACAATTTGATCATTTTGATATGTAGATAGATACACATTTGGGTAATAGACACAGGGCTATACGGGCTATTTCTTCTGCGTGAGCTTTGAGAGATTGTGTCTTTTAAGGAATTTGATTAGTTCATCAGCATTTTGCTATGTTGTGTTTTCACTTTCATTCAGATCAAAGCACCTTCTAGTTTTCCTTTGGATTTCTTATTTTGCCCGTTAGTTATGTAGAAGGGCATTATTATTTTCCAAATATTTTGGAATTTCCCATTAGTGATTGCTAATTATTACCTTTGTGTTCTGAGAACATACTTTGTAAGACATGAGTTTTTAAAAAATTTTTGAGACTTGTTTTGTGGTCCAGAATATAGTTTATCTAGATACACGTTCCAGAAGGTGCTTTGCTGGTGCGGGTGGAGTGTTGTGCAAATATTAGTCAATAGGTGAATAGACTTGATGAATAGAATTTATTCTTAATGATTTCACATCTACTTATTCTGTCAATAATTGAGAGGTATACTACCTAGCTATAATTGTTGAATTGTTTATTTCTCCTTGTAGTTCTATCAGTTTTGGCTTCATATATTTTGAAGCTCATTTATCAGTTACATAAATAGTTGGAATTTTTTTATGTTTTCTTGGTTCATTGACTCATTACCATACCATAAAATGATGCTTTTCCCTTTGTTACAAACTCTACTTTTTAAAATTAATATTACTAAACCCAAATCCAGCTTTCTTTTGATTGGTATTCACATAGTAAATGTTGTTTGTCCTATTACCTTTAGTCTACTTATGTCTTTATATTTAAAGTTTTTTTTTTTTTTTTTTGGTAGGTGTTCTATCCAATCTGTCAGTCATTTTCTTTTATCAGGCTGTTTAGACTCATTTAATGAGTTTTTCTTTATTACTGATTTTGAACCATTTGATTTTGAACCATTATGATGTGCCTTATTTGATGTGCTTTTTTTTCTGTAGATTTGTTGCTATTGGTGTTTGCTGAGATTCTTGGGTCTGTTGAAACTTGGATAAATTTGGCTACAATTTTTTATCCCTCCTCACTTTGTGTTCTTCAATTACACATATATTAGGCCTCCTGAAATTATACCACTGCTCATTGATGCTTCATTCATTTTTAAAACATTCTTTTTCCTAGTTTCCATTTTGTATGTAGCCTGTTGTTCTATTTTCAAGTTCACTGATGACTTTACTATGATGTCTGTTGTTAATCCCACTGAGTGCAGTTTTCATCTGACCTTGCCATTTTCAATTCTAGAAACTCCATTTGTTATCTTTTGTGTCTCTACTTAACGTATTCTGTCTTCTTCTAAGTATTTGAACACACAGATCAGAGCTTTAACCTCTGTTCTACTAATTCTGCCATCTGTGTCAATCATGTGGAAGCTTTGAATAATCGATTTTTCTTCTCAGTATGAGTTTTATAATTTCGTTTCTTTTCTTATCTCATAGACTTTTGTTGGACGCCAGACATGACTTTTACCTTTTTGGGGGTGTTTGGGTGTTGGGTTCTTTCCAAAAGTGTTCTCGAGGCTTGCTCTGGACCATAGTTCCTTCATGTGGAAGGGGAGTGATCATTTGGGGACCTGCTCTCAGGCGTCGTTAGCTGAGTCTAAGTCAACACCTAGTGCGGGGCTCTTTCCTCCACTACCGAGAAGACGCACCAATGCCCAGGGAGTTACGAAGCTCTCCCGGCTTGTTTGTGGGCACAGGCTCCTTGTCCTCTCCCCTGCGCTTTGGCTCTTCTTCCTTCTAACACTTGCTGGGGCTCTTTCCTGCCTCCGTGGTTCCCACACACATCAGTGCTCAGGTGAACACACAGGGCCCCTTCTGAAGGCTCCGGGCCTCTCTGTCCTGTCCAGCCTCTGTCAACACCATGGGCCCTCTGGGCTCCAGCTCGGTCTCCTCCCCGAGGTCAGAGCTGGTCTTCAGGATCTGCTGCCCACTGCCCTTCAGCTGGAGCCTCCGAGGCTGCGCGCACTGGCCAGGGCAGGGCTCGTCCCCTTTGTCCTCCTCTCCCAGGCATCACTGTCCTTCATTCCTGATGTCTAGTATCTCCAGAACTGTTGCTTCATATATCCTAACAATTTATTTGTTTTTAATAGTGGTAAAATAGACATAACGTGACTCATCCGATACATTCTAAGTGGACAATTCTTTGGCATTAAAGACATTGACAGGGGAGAGGATGCGGTTCAGTGGTTAAGGAGCTGCTTCCCATGTACAAGGTCCTGGGTTCAATCCCCAGTACCTCCACATAAGCAAATATGTAAAAAAATTCCATGATGAATGAAATATCTGTAAATATATATATATATATATATATATACACATACTTATATAGATCATATTGTGTAACTTTCACCACTATATCTAGACTATTTTCATTATCCCAAACCAGTACTCATACCCATTTATCAATAATTCCTCATTCCCACCTCCCCCACCATTAGTAACCACTATTCTGTTTTCTAACTGTGGATTTGCTTGTTCTAAGTATTTCGCATGAATGAGGTGATACAATATTTGTCTTTTTGCATCTGGTTTGTTTCACTGAACATAATGTCTTCAATGCAAATCCACATTGGAGTATAAACCAGCACTTCCCTTCTTTTTCTGGCTGAATAATATCCTATTTTATGGATGTGTACCATTTCCATTACCCATTCTTCAGTTGATGGACACTTGGGGTGCTACCATCTTTTGGCAATTGTGAATAATGCTGTGATAAACATTGATGTACAAATATCTGTCCAAATCCCACTTTCAGTTTTTTTGGATATATATCAAAATTGCCAGCCCCCATATTGGTTCCAAGTATAATGTTCTGTGGACTGACAAATTTTTCTACAGTGGCTGCACCATTTTAAGTCCCCACCAACCGTGTGCACAGGATCCTGTTTCTCTACATTCTTGACAACGTTTGTTATTTTCATTTTCTTTTCAAGTAATAGTGGATGTGAAGTAGCATCTCATTATAGTTTTGATTTGTATTTCACTAAGGGCTAAAGGTGTTGAGTGTCTTTTCATATATGTATTTGGAGAGACATCTATTTAAAGACTTGGCCCATTTTTTATTTGGCCTTTTTGTCATCTTGTTGTTGAGTTGTAGGATTTCTTTATATAATCTGGATATCAAACCCTTATAGGCCATATGACTTCCAAATATTTTCTCCCATTCTATAGGCTGTCTTTTTACTTCCTTGATAATGTCCTTTGATGCACAAAAGTTTTGAAAATTGATGAGGTCTAATTTTATCTAGTTTTCCTTTTGTTGATTGTGCTTTGGGTATAAAGTCTAAGAATCCATTACCTACAACAAGGTCTTGCAGATATTTCTCTATTTTGACTTGTAAGAGTCTAACAGAATTATCTCTTATAGTTGGGTCATTGGTCTATTTGGAATTATTTTTTTGTGTGTGGTTAGAGGTAAGCGTCTACATGCCTGCACTTGCACCTGGATCTCTAGTCTGTCCCGTCACCATTAGTTGAAGAGACTATGCATTAAGCACCCTAGTCAAAAACGAGCTGGTCAGAGCTGTGTGGGCTTTGTCTGTGCACTCTCAATTCTATTCTGTTCCCTTTGTCTTTGTGTCCTTCCATATATGTCTTATCCAGTACAGATTAAAAAAACTTAATTCCTGTAGGTTCTACAGTGAGTTTTGAAATCAAGAAGTTTGAGTTCTCCAACTTTTTTCCTCTCAAGATTGTTTTGACTATTTGAGGCTCCTTGCAATTCTATATGAATTTGGGGATCAAATTTTCCATTTCTGCAAAAAAAAAAAGAAAGGCTGCTGGAATTTTGATAAGGGTTACGTTGAATTTGATAATATACTTTGGCCATCTTCTAAGCTGATTAAGGCAGGAGGACGAATCCCGTGCCTTTTACTCCGTCTTTGCCGAGACGTAGATCTCTTGTGTGCGTGTTGACGTTTGAGAATGGTAGCTACGTGCCCCTGGAGCTGCACAGCTTCCACCTGAGCCCTGAGTCTGAGCCTCACTCAGGGATGCTCTCAGGCAAGTAAGGGAAGCATTCTGTGCCTTGGTTTCTCGTCCCTAAAATGGACGTAATGGTCCCTACCTCATGAGTTTGTTGAGTTTTAGTGAGAAGTCAATGAAAGAGGTTTTTATTTTATTCAATATCATTCTCTACTGTTTAAATCTTAACAAGAATGAGTGCAATATTATCATACAACTCTGGAACATAATACAAAATGTTTATAAGCTCCCGGCTCTGGACTTACGAGGCGACAACACACCAACAGGCTGCAGTCCCAGTGCTCCCTAATCTCACCCATTATGCCTGCAGCAGCAGACCTCTAATGGTCGTGGAATGTTGTGATAAAATGATAAGCAATACAGATTAGTTTACTTACAAGTATTTTTATAATCGTTTGGATAATTTCTCAGTAAATGCCTGAAGGAACCTGAATATTTTTGGTTCTATCTGTGTCAGCTGATATCAACAGTAACGTAAAAGAATGTTCTTGACTTCTGTAGCATTAAAGATTCTTAGATAGTGGGTAAATGCGAACCAGAAAAGTTGCTTTGCATTCACTTAATTTCTTCAGTGCAAAAGCAAATGGCATGAATAATTAAATGGAAATGGTTCTCTCTAATTATGCACAGGTGTAAGGCATACAATAAAGAGTTCCTCTAAATGACACAAGTTTAAAAATAAATTATTTTTCCTTGAGATTTCAAGACCAAATTTACTCTATCCAATAAATTTGAAATAACATATGGGGAAGAAAAGGAAACTTTCTTAGTATGTTCCGACTTGTCATTTCTCACATACTTTGGCAACACCTTTGAATGAAAAAGTGGGTTATGTTAATTCAAAAGTAATCCTGTATTGCATCCCATTTATTCTGTAGCTTTGTAGAAATCTTTTAGTTTTTGCTTTCCCAGCTGTAAAATTGTAATAAAAATAGTAACAAAGGGTAGGAGGGTATGCGAATGACCTGTAAACCACCATGCATATACCAAACAAGAAAACATAAAAACAAGAGTATCAACTTTTATTTTTTTGAGAGAAATGTAAGTTGTACCACTCCCATCCCCAGGAGTTAGCATTACCAAAGAAATGTTTGCTTAATTGAGAGAACACGTACACTGCTTGAAGAAAGATTTGTTGTAAATGTTCTGAAAAAGGATAAGCTCATGCAAATATGTATCAGGGAAAACTTGCTGGCCATCATACCTGATATTAAAACATTTAAAAAATGTTTTGTAGAAAAGAAATGGAGTCATTATTTTTTCCTCAGTGAGGAATTGAAATTGCCCATTTCCCATAGGAATCCATTTTTCTTTGACTTCATGTGATAGAATATTCGGAAATACTGCAGTGTGATTTGGTCAGATCCAAAAGAGGCAGGGGCATTTTTCTCTTTCACCACTTATTCAGAATGGATGTCTGACAATACCCTTCTGTTTCCTATGAGCTGGGTGCATGTCCGTCTTCTAATGTGTGGCTGCAGTGTCGTTTTACAGCCTTGATGTCTGTGGAAATGAGTGGAGGGGCGTGAGGGACTTGGTGATGTAGACTGGCTGATAATGTAGAATTCAACAGCGTAAGGAGCAGCTGTGCCCTTGACACTGCACTGTGGTGCACTCTTCCTAAGAAATCGGCCATCCTCATAGACCTTCCGATGACTTTTCTGGCTGTTTCTCCTTCGTTAAGCTAAAACAGAAAACTTGGGTAATTAAAAAATAGATACAAAATTTGAAACAATGTGTCTGTGGCTAACGAATCCCTTCCACCCTCTAGAGTAGGCAGCCCAGGAAATGTGCAGTGAGGAAATAGCACCAGCTGCTTTCTTCACTCAGACTCTTTCCCCTAAAACATTGAGAATTGTCTAAAAACCTGCTAGAGAAATGCCCACTCAACTTAGATTTTGCGCCAATCCTCTCGGTGAAACCTTTTAAAATAATATTTCTGCATGAAGTGTCATTTACATGCTCTGGAGTTGGCATTATTGACCTGGTGAATAGGTTGCTAGCCAAAATGAAAGAGGGCAAGAAAAATTATCTGTACATTAGATCCTGAAGGGATCCAAGTTCAATTGCAGGCTCCTAATAAAACCTATAATAGAAAAACTGAGCTACCCCATAAATTTCTTGTAGAATTCTTCATCCAAATAAGATTTTCTAGCCCTTGCCTCCTTCCTGTGCTGAATGTCTTGGTTCAGATAGAGATTGCGTCTACCGTAAGAGATTTATAGCTTGGTGAGATGAATTGATGCCCCCACGATGTCTGCTATCTTTGAGTTTAGATTTATGTGTTAGCTCCTGTTTTTTAAAGGAAATTTTTCTTTCCCTCCTATGAGATGTATGATCATTGCTAAACCATCGTGGATATCCAGAGACCCTGATTACTCCCTTACCCAACAGCAAGGGACCCCAGATGCCAGAGGAAACGTTCCTTTCTGTGAAGAAGTTACAGCTACAGGCTACAGCCAGGTCTTCAGGCTTCCAGCCTTGCTCTCTGCTGCTGGGCTAGAGAAGCATAATGAGCCTGTTTCTAATAATCAAAGTGACAGTGCTTCTGTTTCTAATAAGGAGAGCTCTAGAGTAAGGCAAGAGCCAAATCAAATGGCAAATGAAATTATCATTATGAGGAAACCCCTTTCTGAGAGGATGGATGGGCTCATTTATAAGCAAACTTGGGGCACATAAAAGTGTTAAAAACTGTCCACCTTCTATCACAGAGATTTGAACTTCTCAAACATTCGTGATTGATTTGCAACCTGTCAGCAGTGGACGCAAAGGTGAGCTTTCAAGAGCAAGTTGCAAATTAAAATTGCAGTTTGAGCAAGAAGAGGTGCGTTTTTAGTGGACGGGTGGCTCCTGTTCAAAAGAGGAGGGCTGGGGACTCTTTTACCAATGTGCTGGTGCTGTGACATGTGAGGTGGGGCTTGCCACTTGCCCATCTGCCTGGACAACTGCTGGAGGCAGAGCCCATTTAGGAAGTAGCCCACACGGTGCGGCTGCAATTCCATTCTCATAAAGAACTCAGTCACAGCTCCATTCTGTCTTATTAAACCAATTTATGACGACTGGGTAAATTGTTCTCTTAGGCAATTGCCCACAGAGCAGGGCATTTAAGGCACTGTTATCGGGTATGGTCTTTTAAAGATTGACTTGATGTTAATAGAAAAATTGTGAACTGCCTTTCTGAGTTTATATTTGTTTGGTTATACTTCATCTAAATGACAAGGCCTGATAACAAGTCCTTCCCTGTGAAGTATAAAGCCCATTTGTCTGAGAGGAACTCTGTGCTGACTTGCTTTAATCTCCCCTTAGACTTTATCCTGGAGTTTTTATCTCTAAAAGAAACAGTTTGGGAAGAAGGCGCTGTTCTCTCCATCCATCTTTCCACTCATTTACTTACTGCTGTGTTACTTTTGTGATTCACAGATAAAAAAACATTAAAGGCACGACGATTTACTAGCTTTCCTTGGCTTTCCTGGTGGGAAGTTTGATATTTCATCAAATGAGAGCATAGCGAATGAGCAAAAGAACACTTCCCTTGCCATAGGACTCAAATTACTTTAACTTTTAATAGTTTGCAAATCATGCCTTAGTGTTTTATTCTGAATCTAATAAGCTTGGTGGTCATGGGTGTTGCTTTTCCATACTTTGCGTCTGGATTGTGTTCAAATCATGTATAGATTAAATGACACGTAGTATATGTGATTTGTCTGTAAATACCTTAATGTTAGGAAAATTTGACTTTTCTTGGCAGAACATTCTCATCAGTCATGGAGTCACTGGCTGATAAAACACATAAAACCACCAAGTCTAATCACATCTGTGGGTCTCCAATGCGTTTGGTTGCGAAAGACTTCCAGCTCCTGCATGTTTCAGAGCTCAGTGTGTCACGAGGCAGTGAAGTATATCATCTCCAGGGAAACATTAAACAACTCTATGCTGGTCTCTAACTTGCTCAGAAATTAAATAGTGTAAGCAATTTAGAATAGCCTTTCAAGATCATCTGAGAGTCTTCCCCTCGTTTCCACCATGTTTGATTTCCCAAACATGATATGTGCTTGGAGAGACACTCATTTTCTTGGAGTAGACAAATGCCTTTGATAGTTCCACAAATTATCATTCTGTAAATTTTATTATGAAACAAATTAAATGAATAAATTCAATTCATAAAGCAGAACAAAAAGTTGAACACATTTATAGTTTGCTGAATTCCGAATTGAGAGAAGTAAGTCAAATGATTGAGGCACGACCTTTGAAAATTGAAAGGACTTTGGGAGTGGAGAGCTTTGACAATCTGCCATTTCATCATTTCCTCTTTAGCATGGCTGTAAGAGACTGCTCTTACGAATGATTATCTCTGCTACGTTGCTCTCAAAAGCAAAATTATTAAAATATTGGCACTACCCCTCCTCCCAGAATTACCTTCTTCCTACGTTTGATGGTTTCCCTGTGATTTAGTCTAAGAAGCTTGCAAGTCTCTTAAAGGTTTTAAAGACTATGAATAGTTCCATTGTGCAACTGCTGCATTTCTATTTCATAGCAGTTTAGTAGTTTCTGATTACTAAAGTATTATATTACTACCTTCATGTTAAATGCTTCACAGGATTCTGGCATCTCTCTTTTGACAGATTTTTTTTCTTCTCCACATTATTCATGGTTTGAAAAGGTAACTGAAGACCTTGAAGAAATAAGCACTATTTTAACTCCTTTCAAGTTTAAGTTATTTTAGTGTAATGGTAAAGAAAATATTGGAGTTAAACAATTGTCTACATAGAAGATGTCAGAAAACAAACTTTGGTTATCTGGACATAGAGTTTGATTCTTTAGTAAAATGATGGATTTGTGACTAGTGATAGTGATACATTCTATTGTGAAGGATTCACTTTGTAGAAACTTATGATTTGACAAAAAATGCCCCTATGGGATATGAGCATTAAATGATACAGGAGACAACAAGTGATTTATTGGGGCAGTGCCTAGTAACTTAGAGGAAGATCCTACAAAGAATGAGAAGGCGTTAAATTTTAACAAAAAGAAATTAGTAACACTAATGCACATTGAGATGGAAGTCATGAAGATGGTATGTCAGCAGAAGGAAGTATCCTTTTTCAGAAGAACCTGATCTAAATGCAGCAGAGAGTGGCAGCTACAAATACGTGTTGAGCCCTGAGGCAGTTTCGATTGAGGGAACAGGAGACAACCCCAAGTGGCATTGTCATGGGATACTAGAGATTGCCTGGCTGAAGGAGGAGATGCTACATGCTTTCCTAACGTAGTTCCAACACTGAGGGGCTGCTGTGCTGGCAGCTGACCTCAGGTGTGCAGGCACCTGCTGGGGATCTTGTTCTCCTGAAAACCATGCACGTGGTGGATGTTTGCCTTGCCTTTATGGCAATTTCATTACTTGGCTAGTGGAAACAGTGAGGGACACTTCTTTTCCATACTCAATCCTGGCTAATAAAGAAAAGTTGCTGCTAAACTAAAAATGCTAGTACTTTGGGTGTCCTTGTACTTTGCATAAGTGAGGAAGGATATGTTTAGAGAGGAAAGTTGTGCCAGAAAGTTGTACTCAGAAGGTAAGTTTCCCAGAGTCAGGCAGCTAAAGGGAAGTGAGAAGCTATTGAAAAGGATAATACTGACGGTGAGAGTAAAAAGGATTTCAGCAAGGATAAATAGAGAAAAGCATATAAAGGAATCCAAGTGATGGTATCAAGACTTTCTGGTTAAAATATGCTTAGTTGTCACATATAGGTAAAATAGGTGATGTAAACCAAAACTTAAAAGACTTATGTAAAATAATGGTTAGAGTTCGTCAGAGTGTCTGGAAAGCCAGAGCTCTAAAAGGGACTGAGGTTTTGAAAAATATGTTTAGAATAATAAAAAGGCTTTTTGGGGTCTGTTCAACAAACTCCCTGCCCTCACTTAATTTATAGTCTCCTGTATGGAGAAAGACAATATACATTAAGAAAAATTAAAAAAGCCCATGATATGTTAAAGGTGGTAAGTGCTATGGAAAAAGTGGAGCAGGGCCACGGCTGGCAGTGGGCAGGTGCAATAGTAAATAGGGCAGTCCAGGAGTTCCTGCTAGGGGATGTTTAAGCAAAGACCGAAAGAAGGTGAGGGAATTTGCAGGCAGCAGGAAACAAGATCGCAAAGCCCAAGGGCAGGAGGCCACCTGGTCATCTGAGGTGCTGTGGAGGAGTCCACCTGGCTGAAGCAGAGGATCCTTGGGGGAGGGAGGACAGGGCATGGAGAAGTCCACCTGGCTGGAGTGGAGGAACCTCGGGATGATTGTGGACAGGGCATGGAGAAGTCCACCTGGCTGGAGTGGAGGAACCTCGGGATGATTGTGGACAGGGCATGGAGAAGTCCACCTGCTGGAGTGGAGGAAGCCTGAGGTGAGTGTGGACAGGGCATGGAGAAGTCCACCTGGCTGGAGTGGAGGAAGCCTGAGGTGAGTGTGGACAGGGCATGGAGAAGTCTACCTGCTGGAGTGGAGGAACTTTGGGATGATTGTGGACAGGGCATGGAGGTGAGGCAAGAGACGACGCTGTGGGGAGGCGAATGAGAGAACAGGTGGAGACATTCCTCACAGGGCAGTGGGGAGCCCTGGACACAGGATGGTCAAATGGTTCTGAGGTTTGCAAAGGCCAACCTTGGACACTCTGTTGAGAGGAGTCCGGAGGGCAGCGAGAATGGGAGCAGAAAGCCGGGCTTCAAGGCAGCGCCCAGCCAGGTGAGGCGCGATGCTGTCGGGACGTCACCTGGAAGAGACTGGGGCGCTGCCACACAGACAGCTCTGTTAGGTCAACGGGCCTGGGGGCGAGGGGAGAGGGAGGGCAGCAGAGGGGCTGGGGCTCACTCAGCCAAGACTCCTGCAAAGCTCAGCCGAGCAGGGGGCAGAGAGAAACGGTGGCATTGGCATTATCGGACAAGGCCAATAACTCAGTCTTTCCCCCTCTGTGATACTTAATTTCATGGCCCAGCTTGGCCAGGTCATGGTATCCAGTTGGTAGGTCAAGGAAGCATTGGCCCAATGCTTACGGTGAGGGTGTTTCATAGATGGATGTAATTAGTCAGCGGATTGTATCTCTGGCTGACCTCATCTACAATCAACAAAGGATGCTGTCCTCAGCATCGAGAGGAGTCTCCTCATCTGATCTTTGGAGGACTTAAAAGCCAGACCGAGGATCTCAGAAGTCACAAAGAAGTAATCCAGACTTTCCAATCCCATGGTTGCATGAACCAATTCCTATAATCCTATAATCGTGTGTTCTCTCTCTCTCTATATATATACATATATATAGCTCCTATCAGTTCTGTTTCTATGGTGAACCCTAATACACCCTCATTTTCAGAAAAATACAAAACAACGTAAAATTTGTGATTTATGGTTTTTAAAAAACCACACAGCAGTTTTACTTTCTTGGTTGTTTACCTGGCTTCAAATGAGATTCTCAGTGCGAGAATATATAGTATTCCAAGCTGCTAGTGTTGTCAGCTATGATGAACTTAAGCTGTCAGGCACTAATTTTTTCCCGAAAGTGTCTTATTAAGCAACCACAGTGTTGCTGTAATGAGATCCTTCTTACTAAATATCCATTATTTTATGTGTCTATCAAAATGAAGCTCAGAATTTTCATGCATAAAGAAATGGAAATAGAGCTACTTCTAAAACTCTTGTTTAGACACATTGTTGTAGGTTATAATACACAGTGACCACAACACCCCTTCAATACCGACCTGTGTATGTCTAATCATATACACAGATGCCTTAAAGTATACGGGACTGTTGAGGGTTTCTCAGGTTGGGCA
The DNA here is from genome assembly GCF_030445035.2 of Dasypus novemcinctus. Lineage (NCBI taxonomy): Eukaryota > Metazoa > Chordata > Mammalia > Cingulata > Dasypodidae > Dasypus > Dasypus novemcinctus. The sequence continues at coordinate 4,174,997 of NC_080701.1, read as the reverse complement.
GATGAGTAGAAGTTAAAGGAAACATTTACGGGCTCCAGTCCTAATGTTCGACTTTCAGTGGTGCCGAGGTCGGCAGGCCTGCGGGGTCGCGCAGGCTTGGTCCTCCCACCCTGCCCTTCCACAGCCAGCGCTTGTGGTCACAGCCAGTGGCTCCCGCGTCTCCCCTACCGCCCCAGCTCGTCTCCAAAAACACAAACATAGAAGAAGTAGTTCGGTGAATTATTCATTCAGCATGTATTTATTAGAGGGCTACCATGTAGAGCTATAGCAGAAAGGAAAGGCATCTCCAAATTGGATAGAATTTATGTTCTAGTGGAGAAAGAGGCAGTCAAGAGAGAGACAATTATTTACTCCGTAAGGTGGAGAGACGTGCTGTGAAGAGAGTAAGTCACGACACGGGGCTAGAGAGTGCTGGGGGCGGGCGGGAGTGCTTTATGTTACAGAGTGACTGTGTGCTATCACCCCCTGCTCTCACCGGACAACCCACTCCTCTCTAGAGCCACAGTCCTGCTGAGCTCTGCTGAACACTGTCGCACCCCAAGCAATCGGGCAGTGGTCCTCAGGTCTCTGTGTGCCTCAGATCTACTTAGGGAGTCTAATAAAGGGCAGGACCCAGGCACCCCCGCCAGGTGGTCCTGCTTCAGCAATTCTGGGATGGACCAGGAAGTTGTGTAGAAGAGAAAAGGAATCTCAGATGATTCTGCTGCAGAAGTCGTGGAGACCCCAACCTGAGCAACACTGGCCTGGCATTAGATTCCTTCAGTTTACCCAGTTTGGAGGCCCTGGAATTGAGGTTGCCAAATCCAAATGATAAGAAAAACCTAGAGGATGATCTAAAAATGTTTTAGTCAAATCCTTAAACCTAGTGAATTTGAGTATTTGAAGATAAGACTCAGAGAAAGCATACTTTTTGCAAAGCTCCCTAGCTTTCTTTCTCACAGCAAAGCATCTCCATTTTCGTGTCTGAGAGAGGAGGCCCTTGGCAATACTTGGCTCTTGACCTGAGCGTGCAAAGCAAACCTTGCTAATTGACAAGGCACAGCGGGCAGTAAGAGATAATCTAGACAGTATAACCTTGACACATTAGGACAACCCTCAATTTGTGGACCTCAGGAAGGTTTAAGAAGATTTTACACCTAAGAAAGACAATTAAGACACAGGTGACAGGACTGTGGGAAAATGGCGGAGCAGGAGGCTCCAGGAATTAGTCCTTCACCACGCAGCTACTGGCCCGGCAGGAGGTGTCTGAGTTGATGCTTCTGAGACTCCAGAGTCTGGGGGACTCTACGCACAGTCCTGGGAGGAGCGGGGGAGGAGGCTGGCAAGTTGCAGCAAATACAGGTGGCCCCACCCCCCTGCAGTGGCTCCAGTCCCCAGCCCCAGCGTGGGGCAGGCCGCAGTGGGAGCTGCAGCTCGAGCTCCTGCCCCAGCGGCTGGTGCCAGGGTAGACGTAACGCCCTCGTCCCGCACGCTCTGCAGGGAGTGCCTGCTCGCTGATGGTTGATGCGGTCAGCTGCTTCAGGTGCTGGGGTCTGAGGGGAGGGGGCCACTGCTCCAGCCCCCCCTTGGGGGAAAGCAGCAGGAGAGACAGTACCCTTCCTCAAAGCTACGAGAAGAGTTAGGACTGGGCAAGCGCTGAAGCCAGAAAGTGCTGCTTCAAAAGCCACAGAAGGAACACCTGCACCCCTGCTGGTCCCACAACGTGGAGTGCAGCCAGCTTGAGTTCCATTTGGGGGTCTCTGCCCTGTTCCAGCGGGAGCAAAGTGGCCGCTGCGCTCTGGGGCACGTGGATGTCAGTGGCATTTTATCTCCTAGCCGGAGGAAGTGGGAGGGACTGAGCCCGGGACCTTGTCTCAGGCTTGCCCTTCCAGAGTTTGTCCTGAGGGCAGAGAATTGGCTTGCAGACAGCTGGAACAAGGACAGAAAAAAAGTAATTCAAACAAAAGAGCATCCAAGATCAACATGCAAGCACCAGTAGGGTTTCTATATAAAAGTAATGAACAATCTGAAGAAGAAATCAAGAAAACAATTCCATTTACAAGAGCAACAAAAAGAATCAAATATCTAGGAATAAAACCACCAAGGATGTTTTAAAGGGCTAGTACACAGAAAACTAGAAAACATTGCTAAGAGAAATCAAGAAGACATAAATAAATGGAAGGACATTCTGTGCTCATGGATTGCAAGATTAAACATTATTAAGGTATCAGTTCTGTCCAAAGTAACTTACAGATTCAATGCAATCCAAATTAAAATTCCAGCAGCCTTCTTTGCAGAAATGGAAAAGTCAATCATCAGATTTCTATGGAAAGGTAAGGGACTCTGAATAGCCAAAGTCATTTTGAAAAAGAATGAAGTGGGACTCTCACATCCCAATTTTAAAACTTATTACAAAGTCACAGTTATCGAAAAGCATGGTACTGTTTCAAGGACACACATGGACCGACAGAATCAGATTGAGATTTCTGATATCAGCCCTCACATTTATGGCCTGCTGATTCTTAACAAGGGGACAAAGACCACTCAATTGGGAAAGAAAGAGTCTGTTCAACAAATAGTATGGGAAAACTGGATCTCTATATGCAGAAGGAAGGTAGATCCTTACCTCATACCATAAACAAAAATCAACAGAAAATGAATCAAAATCCTAAACAGCAGAAACAACTGAAAGTATTTAGAAGAAAGCAGAGGAAAACATCTTCAGCACCTTGTATTAGGCAATGGTTTCTTAGACTTTACCCCCAAAGCACAAGGAACAGCAACAAAAAATAGATAAGTGGGACCTAATCAAAATTAAAAATTCTTCTGTATCAAAGGACTTAGTCATGAAAGTAAAAGGCAACCTACATGAGAGAAAATCAGGACTTAATATCCAGAATACATAAAGAAAATCTATCTATACTCAACAATTAAAAGGGAACCCAATTAAAAAATGGGCAAAAGACTTGAATAGACATCTCTACAAAGAAGATCTACAAATGGTCAACAAACACATGAAAAGACACTCAACATCATTAGCCATCAGGAAAATGCAAATCAAAACCACAATGAGATACATTTCACACCTAGTAGAATGGGTACTATTAAAATGAAAAACAGAAAACCACAAATGTTGGAGGAGATGTGGAGAAACAGGAACACTCATTCATTGTTGAAGACAATGCAAAATGGTGCAGCTATGGAAGACAGTTTGTTGGTTCCTCGGAAAGCTAAGAGCTCAGTTATCATTGAACGTTCAATTGGCACTTTGTTTTAGCTGGTCATTTGGGAATGCTGTTGTCATTTGTGTCTGGCATCTTTATACCATATTGCTGGCTTGCTATATTTAAAAACTTAGGTTTTTCAATTAAAAAAATTTTAGCACTAGGCAAGAAAACATTTAAATAGTAGACAGAAGGTTTTAAATAGGGTTTCTATTCCTTGGTAAATATCTATCATCTCTCCTCTCTCTCCTCTCTCTCTCTCTTTCTCCCCCTTTTAGCATTGTTCCAAGTTGTATTTACTTTGAAAAGTAAAGATTGATTGCTATTTGGTATAACCTACAGAGATAAATCAGTAAGGTGTTAGGGTGTTAAGAGGCTCACTGTACTTGTAAGGTACAGCATACACCACGTGTCACTGAGACAGGATGGCATACAATATGGGGATTGAATTCTATATAGCTAAAAGGCAGGAATGGGATTTGTTTAGGGGGAAATGTCCTAACCAATTTCAGTTAAACACAAATATATGTTTACAAATTTTCATGTTTAATTTTTCCAGATTCATTGGGACATTTGAGATGTATAATTTTTTGCCTAAAAACTGCAGATATTAAAAGTCTTTGTATGCTTGTTTTTGACCTTTGTAACTGTGTTAATTCTTGTTACTACGAGTTTGATTTATTATGATGTAAATTAACTAAAACAGAGTCAGATTGTGCTCTCTTGGAAGGTTGTGTATCATATTGTTAACCAGTTATGATTAGGATATGATGCTGCCTTCTAGAGCAGTTGGAGAGTAGTCTTCTTGCATTTGCTTTCAGTTGCTCTCCCCTGAGTCTCAAGCAAAGCTGCTTTGATTTGATCTGGTCTAGTCTAAAGAGGAAATTGAACCATGTTTTCCATGATCTGAACATCATAAGGAGAAATGTATTTGATTATATTGGCTTAATTAACCTCAATTTCTCTTTCTTTTGACCCCTTGGTTTCCTTTCTATCTCCTTTGTTAGTAGTAAAATCTACAGCTACTCTATCAGATAAAGTGGCCATTAGCCACATCTTGGCTACTGAGCAAGTGATATGTGACTAGTCAAAATTGAGACTTTTGGTAAGTGTAAAATGCACACTAGATACTGCAATATAATAATCATGTTAAAATAGTTCACTAAAATTTTTGTATATTGATTACAGTTTGAAAACATATTGTTGATAGGTTGGGTTAAATAAAGATATTAAAATTCATATCACTTATTGCTCTATTGTTTTAGAAAATGACATATTTGGCTCATATTGACTTTTTACTGGAAAATGTTAATCTAGAAGGGCATAAAAAGACTGCTTAAACTCACTTAGACTTGCCCCCAAATGAAACATGACCTCGCTTTTCCAGTTCCCTCAGCAGAGTTCATGGTGAGATCAGATAGGGTTAATTAAATTAAGTAAATTATTCCAAGTTGTCACCTTTACATATTTATATGAGAAACCTGTGGCATTTTTATGCCTTGGAAGAAGACTGTGAGACTGGGAATCTCAGCCAAATGTGATCTCATCATGGTTATCAAAAATGTGCGTAAAGGTTTTTGACAATGCTAAGCGTTAATGAACAGAAGTTAAAATAAATAGAACCGATAAATCTTGGGATAGCAAACCCAGTCAGAGCATAATACGTACAGTTAAAATTTAAACTTTTGTTCAGTGTCAATTCCTTGACACAATTTACGATCCCATTATTAAAGAGAATGTCTCTATTGGTACTCATTCAAAGCACATTTTCAATAACAAGAGTTTCCCTGATCTAATAAAAGTTATTAGTATAGATAATGAATATTAATAGTATTGCAAACTATGTAAATCTATTTGTAGCCAATTTATAAAATAATATCAGGACATAAGAAAACCTAAACAGCAAAAACAATTTTCTTTCTTCTTAAATAAAAAGAAAAAGAAAAATGGACGGTCCAGAGGTGAGGGAGTCTTTGTTGAGTGAAGAGACAAGTACAATGTGATAATAAAAGTATTCAGTTTAACTTATTTTTTCAGACCATTCATAGACTAAACCTCAGGGTCCATCTTAAGAACATCTTAGCACTTAAGCATTTTGTGGAAAATAAAGAATAATAGGGGCATTGATGACATATTTCAATTGTGAAAATAACCTGATATAAAAGAGATCGAATATTATCTACAAATTGTCTAAAGTTTGTTCACTGATATTCAGGCCTACCACTTGAAGAGGTTTTATTTTGTTGCAATGAACTTACACACAGTGATGGAATTACCATCTAGCCTTAGAGTTGTTGCCAGCTGTGTTCAATTAATAAAGCTGAATAAATGGTAGAATATATTTTTAGGTTTCTTGACTAAAATAGAAACTAGCCTGAGATGACCGACTTGAAACTGCTTAACTTCCAACTGAAATATGGAAACAGAAGAAATGTGAATATAAAGCAGCACTGTGAACTAGGCTAATTAGTCTAGGATCTGGTGGAATTTAGGAGGAATTTGAGCTAACTAAACTATCCAAAGGAACTTGAGGCAGACCGTGCCTCCAGGCAGTGTTTGTCAACGCCCACAGACTGCCCTCAACAGTGCCTTTAGAGAGTGCAGGGAATGGTTTGGGGCATCATAATAGCTGTGGATGCTGCTAGAAATTAGTGAAATCAGGCTAGGGACTCTAAACACCCTGCAGGATGGGGGATGCGCGCCCGACATAAAGACGTGGCGGGCCAAGAGTGCGGCAAGGCTCTCCTTGAGACTCATTGTCGCAGAAGGTTTCCATCCACCGCACTGGACTGGCCTTCACGTGGCAGGCAAGAGGACGCTGGCTTCACGCTCGGCTAAGGAAGCTGTGGAAAGCAACTGAGGTGGCTGTACAATTGCCCCTCCCAATCACCCTCGTTAATTCTTATTCTCTTTTATTTTAAGCCTGCTCTTTCTGAAGTCTATATAGGCAGGGTCCAAGTTGGCAGAAGTTGAATTATTGCACCTGGAGAATTAAAGTTGGAAATGGAGTGAAAGAAGACGCAGTGAGAACGAGGATCGTGTGGCTTCTTGATGGAGGGGTTCGAGGGTGAGCACTCACTGTTCAACTTCCAAGTGAGACATGCAAGCCGCTTCCTCGCCTCCAAGACGCACGAGGTCTTCTGTATAATCAAATGATGCAGCAGAGCAGGGACTTCCTTCTTTATTTCAGAGGACGATAGGGAAATACTAAGTCATATAAATTTTTTATAGTGGTGACATAAGTTTTCTCTGTATCATCAAAGTACTTTCCTTCTTTAACTTGAAGCTCAGTAGTTGAGTTTCATTATTCTTTCAAGAGTTCTGGAAATGTAAGAATAACTTCTTATCTTGATCTTGCCACAGAAGGCTCCATGAACTGTTTTTATTTGTACAATCACCTTTCTCTCTTTTATTCCAGAAATTGTCAACTTTCACCTCAGAGACATTTTTCAGAGGCCCCCAAACATGATAATCATCCCCCTTCTGAAGGTCTAAAAGTCCTATATCCCATCCACCAACAACAGTTTACTTCCTATAATTTTTTTTCTTATGGTATTTTTTATTTAATAGATTTTAAAAAGTTTTTTTTAAAGATACATAGATTATACAAAATATTACATTAAAAAATATAAGAGGATCCCATATTCCCCTACTTCCCACCCTCCCCATAATTCTTGCCTATCAACAAGGAGTAAGAGTTGCTTGATTTTGAGATTGTCAAATAGTGAGTAATTACAGAAAAATATTTGTATGCACATTCACTAGCCCATTATGATGTGTTAATTATAACTAATTTTTATTGAGCACCAAGACATGCTGACAAATTCACATGTACTGTTTCTTTTAGTACGTAAAAAATTTCTGTCTGAAAAAGAAATGCTAGTTACTCCATCACCTCCACTTTAGAGGCCTACCAAGTTGAGTAAGTGGCCCCAAAGGTTGATACTTGGTAGGAAATAGAAGCGAATTCCAGCCCAAGTCACGGTGCAGAGCCCCTGCCCCTAAACGCCGTAACCAGCGCCTCCCTTCTAAGTCGGGGCTTCTCCAGCTTCCACTTGCCCTCACGTCACCTGGGACCTGATGAAATGCGGACTCTGGCCTCGCAGGTGGAGCTTGCCCGTCTGAGTGTCTAGGAGTGCCCACGGCATGCTGACGCTGCTGGCCACAGCCCGCACCTGGATTAGCGAGGTCGTGGCCTCGTGTCCTGCTGCCCTGGGCCCCGTCCTGCCATCGCACCCCACGCCTGCTCTTTGTTGGAAAAGAAGCCAGGCTGCAGATGTGCAGATCTGCACAGGGTACCTCTTGTGTTCCAGACATGGGGCTAGATGTGGGAGATAAGGGGTCAGATAATTCACTGTCCCTACCCTGCAGGAGCTCACATCCCAGCGCACTCAGAAGGCAGTGTACAGCTTTCCTCTTGAGGGGCTGGGTGAGCGCTGTTCCCACAGAGGTGGGCTCAGGGCTGCCCAGGGAGCTGGAGGGGGAAGGCGGCAGCTCACCCTGCAGGGGCCATGCCAGCAACACACCTGGGCGGTCCTCACCTCGCTTTCAAAGCCACCTTCCAACGCAGCACTGCAGCTGCTCTTCACGATTACTAACAAGTCCTTCCTCTGTCTAAATGTCCCCCAATTTTGCAAAGCTAAACACTAAGCAACATTCTTCACATATTAATTGTCTATCCTTGATGAATCAACATGTCATTACTTTTCATACATTTAAATTATATTTAATTATATATAGTATATATTGATTAATAATGAATTTGAGCCACATGTATGTTTTACAAGTTTCATGATGTATTCCATTTGGTGTTTTGCAACTTGTTTCGCTCTTGTTTTCTAAGCTTGCTCTTGTTGGCTATCACTTCTTCCCTTTAGCTTGTTTTAATTAGGCTACGAAAAGAAATGAATAAGGTAACTAGTGAATGAAGATTGCTAGTACCAAGTGAAGTAGAATAGTAAACCAGTAACTATCAGAAAAAAATACGAATATATAAACTCAGAACTGGATTGGAAAATAGCACAAAAAGACCAACTTAAAAATGCTGAACTAAGGTGGTTAAGAAATAATTCCACTGGTTTCTATCTGGCTTATGTATAAATGTGAATGAAATATTTATATGTACCAGGTAGCTTCATAATGCTGAGAGCAAAATCAATTCCAGCAGCTTTTGGAAAAATCTATGTCAACATAGTGCTCAGTGCTGATAAACCATAAATAAAAAAATCAAATTTGAAAATGAGCACATCTACAGAGAAATGTGCTACACACTGAGATAAGTTAATTATTAATCTCATAAGCATATTTCTTTATTTAGCATGTGGGAAGGTTCAAAACAACATACAGAAAAAAAATGTTACATATGACACGGGGAGATAGACGGAAGCATTAGTTGAAGTTCTGACCTGAATGGATTTACCTTCTCTTTACAAAAGATGAACTATACTCAGTTTAGGAAGACAGAATGGTATGGACATAAGTGAATAAACTCATATATTTCAATCCAATAAGACAATATTTGTATTTCAATCAGATCATTTAGTTTATTATTTATTCTAATTATTGGTATTAAAACATTCTAATTAATTTCTACCTTCTGGGTTTTGCTATTTTTCCCAAATTTTCTTTCTCTCATAGAATAATCTGATGAGATATTGACATTTCCTATGGATTGATTCACTTTCTTTCCATTAACATCCTGTGTTTTAGCATTCATGTACTGCTTCTACTCTTACTGATTCCTTTTGACAGTGCTGTATCACAGTGCTTCAGGAGATAGTGAAAATATTTCATATCCCTTCTATCTAATATGGCAGCTACTGGTCACATGTGAACATTTAATTGTAAATTAATTAAAATTAAAAGAGAAATCTGTTTCTGAGGTACACTAACTACATTAGATTGAGAGTAACATGATAGCTACCATACTGGGGAGTCACACTAAACCAGCATAATCATCTTTACATTCTTCCCAAATAGTACATGGATCTTAGAGCACTTTAATTCTGATCACACAACTTCTAGCATATGTGCCACTATTTTCAGGTAATATTATTCTATTTTGTTTTTCTAACCTTAGGGACATTATAATTATTCTTTTATAAAATTAGCATGTTTTTGATAGGTCTGCATATTACAACCTTTATTGCATTAATTTTAAAGCAAGAAAAATTTGAGAACTAATTAAAAAGTTCACTTAAAGTTTCTGCATAGCAGATCAAAGAATAACCATAAGTGGCATTCCATTATATTAACAAACCACACAAAAATAATTCTTACAACATTTAATTTATAACTGAAATAAAACTCTGCTTCGAGAGAAAAATGTAGCAAAATTATGTGTGACCTTTATAGAGAAACTTCTAAAATTTAACTACATGAAATTAGACATAAATTGGCAGCTGTATAATGAGACTATTATAAATCTATGTATTACAATTTTGTTTTCATTTAATCCAATCACACTATAAGGATAACAAGTAAAGAAACAGATGTGGATATTTAGATATATTTTACAAATTACTGCACAGTTCTTTCTGCCAGAGTATCTAGTATTATATTCTCAAGAGATTTAGATAAGACTTCTTATTATTTGGGCTCTCTGTCAGATTAAAAAAATACTAAATAAATAATGGTTACTTTGAATTAAAATATCTCTCACTGCCATCCTACTAAAGCTACAGTTATGTTTTCTAATAAATACCATTAAAATCCTTGTTTTAGGGGAACCTAATATCATTAGTCACTTTATCCCACTTCTCTTAGTTCTTATATAATTATAATTTTGTTTGTGTCTGTGTGTGTACATTATGGTGTCTTTCCCATTTTCTCTGTAATCTGGCACAAGCTCCATATATAACATCTAACAATACCGCAGAACACTTGACTTTTATGTGCCCATCAGGTAAGAGAAGACAGATGTTACTGTAGAGATCTTAATTGTAGCAGAAACGCGTACTATTTGACAGACAAGTCATTTTATGCTTTTTCCACAGAGGTTATATCCCAATAATTATGTTTCAAAGTCATCAAAAATAGGGAATACATTATATATTTCTAGCTGAAAATAATAATGGTAATTAGCCAACCTTTGAAGAAATGTGATAAAAATATTGACTGTCAGAACTCACTAAAATCACATGAGTTGCAATGATTTACACTGTCGATTCTTCATAAGAATTTGGATAGAAATATAGATACATTTGATAAGTGCAATTTAAAATTAGAGTGCTTTGGTAAAACATTCAGACATCTGTATTTTGAACCAATTATCTGTCTTTATGGTGAGAATTAAATTTCTATCCTTTACGAAGCAAATAATATAGACTTTATGGAATAAAAACCTTCAATCACTATTACCAATGATGGTAGATATGCTTCAGAAGAGAAATCGTCAGTACAAACTATTTGATTCATGTGTTTTAATTAGAGATTATGAGGATGAACCCCTCTTTGAAGACAATGGGATGGATGGAAAACTTTTCAAAGTTTCTTTTATAGCTATTGTAACATGGGCAATTCTTCATAATAAATAAGAAATCAAAAAAAGAATCTTAAAGAAATACTTCACCATGGAAGTGAACTTTTCTTAAATCAATTTCATAAAGAGGATGTTTTCCCAAAAAGGCTTTTTGATCTAATTAAGAGTCTCCTTTAATTACTCTGGTGAATACTTTACAGGGGAAAAAATGTATGTCATGAGTTTTTCCCCGTTGTTTGCCATTTGCTTTTCTATGGTGTTTTAATGTGTAGAAATTTTACATTTTTTTATACTTCAGTTTGCTACCCATTTTAATGTGATTTCTCTTTGACATTATTATTTAAAAAGATATCCTCTTCCAAACTCAGAGTAAAACTCTATCTAATTATCCACTATGGTTTCATTTTTTATATTTAATATTGGAACTAATTTTAATACAAGGTATAAGATTCATATGCTTGAATCTTTCTGTGCTTCTTGTTTTATTCTAATATCTGTTTATTTTTGAGCCATTTCAACTTTGCTTAATTTCTAAAAATTATAATGATTTAAAATACCTTAAGGTTTTCCCTTATAATCTTAGTTTTTATTGTATATTCATTAGATGAATTTAGAATCACTTTGTCATATTCCAAAATATTCTTGTTGGAATTTTTATTTGAATATGTGTATTTGTAATTGGTTTACAAGAAATTAAAGATTTAATACTATTGAGTCTTCTCATCAAGAATGTTGATTGCAAGTCCTTTAATTCAAGTTCCTTTTTATGCCTTTTAGCAAAGATTCATATCTTTGGCTCTACTTTTATGTTTTATGCCTTCTATCTTCTGTATGTTTTCATTTTCATTGTTTTATATCTTTTGCTTTATAGGTTATACTTTTTAACTTTTTCTGTCTAGTGATTGGGAAGTATACAATTCATAATTACAATTCATAAATAGAAGATTTAAAATATATTTTAAAAGTCAATAAAGTATAGTTGAATGTGGTTAAAAAGGAAATTTTAAGATTGTATATACATTATAAAGAATAAAAAATTTTAAAGAATCCATGGCACATCTAAAGCACAAACAGGGAACCCTACATTTAACCATGTTCACATACATACATATTTGAATCAAACGTCATGGTGATATTCTGCAACAACATCCTTTGGCTCATTTCTAAAGCAGATTTGTGTAGAGACGGCCGTTGTCAGGACTCAGGAGTTACGACGGCACTCTAAAATTTACTTTGCTGCAAACATAAACCCAAGAAAAATTTTATAACACACTTTCCCCAATTGGTTTTCAAAATGAATTGTGCAGTTTGAGCATGCCATGACTATTTTAAAGTCCATAAAAGAGGGAAAAGAAAGATTTACATCTCCCAAATGTAGCTTGTCCTAAAGCGCCTTCAGGTTTGCACACGAACTCTGGTCTTTAATAAAATGGCGGTTATCCAAATTTTCTTTCTGTTGCTATCAATATTTGACGTGATGTCTGCCTGGCGTTGAGTCATTCTTGGTGTCAGTCTCTCTCCTGGGTGCTGGGTGTATAGCAAGAAATAAAAGGAAGTCCCGTCCCCTTGGGCTTACTTCCTAGTGGGCAAGGGCAGATGATAAACGCCAGCGAGACTGGGTGTGTTAGATGCTGTTAAGTGCATGGAGGACGTAAGGCATGAAAAGGCGCCTGGACCTGGTAGTGGAGACACAGGCTGTTCTGAGTAGAGTGGTCGGGAGGGCCCCCTAGAAAAGTGATATTGACCTTGAAGTAAATAAGGAAATGGACCATGTGCTTATGCACAGTCCTGACAGAGGGAGTGGCGAGGGAAAAGACCTTAGCTCAGGATTGTGCTGGAAATTTCCAGGACTAGTAAGGGGGCGGTGTGGGTGGAGGAGACTGAGCAGGAGGAAAAGTGCTAAGGTCCAAGATGAGAGCGGGACAGGTGCGTTCAAGGCGGGGGCTGTGGCTTTCCTTGAGGGAAATGGAGGCCAAGACAAAGGTTCCAAGCACAGGGTCCTTTTGTCATCCAAAGCAGTCACTCTGACTACTGAGCAGGCCACAAATCTGAAATAGGGAGAGGAGAAAGATATTGCCATAGTCCAGGATGAAATGATGCCAGCTTAGATGGAAGTAGAAGGATGAAAGTGAGAAATGGTCATACTCTGGATAAGCATTGAATCCAACTGAGTTATTTAGCTGGTGTGGATGTGGCTGTGAGCATTAAATGTAGCCCCGTTTTGCCTGGGTAACTGAAAGACTGAAGCTGCTGCTATCTGCTATGGGGAAGACTGCAGCAAGAGCCAGTCTGAGAAGGAAAATCAGTAGTGTAATTTCAGACCTGTGAAATGTGAGATGTGTCAGACCCCACATGGAGATGAATAGACAGACCTGAAATCCAGGAGGGGAATCTGGGCCATAAATACAATTTGGGAGTCATCTGTCTGTAGCTGTTATGTAATGATATGAATTGGGTTGAGTTCATCTAGACTCTGGAGTGGGTATAGACAGAGAAGATTTCTAAGGCCTAATGTCTAGGGAATGCCAAATTTAGAGGCAGAGAAAGGAGGTAAAGAGAGTAAGAATAACAAACCAGCTAGGTGGTTAGAGACTCAAGAGGGGTCTTGCTCAGAAGCCTCACCTGGGAAGTGTTTAGAAGACGGCATGATCACTGTTCAAATGCTAGAAGAAGAGATCATGATCAATCGTGTCAAATGCTACAAGAAGAGAGCATGCTCAACTGCGTCAAATGCTAGAAGAGAGCATGATCAACTGCGTCAAATGCTAGAAGAAGAGAGCATGATCAACTGTGTCAACTGCTGTGGATGGGTCAAGCAAGAGGAGCACCAAGTATGGACCATTCAGTTTTGCAATGTGGAAGTCAGAGATGACAGTGGAAAGAAATTATTTGATGGCATCATTGAAGGAGATATGATTAGAAGTACATGGAGAGGAAACACAGGGAGAGGAACTAGAGTTAATGAGTATGGATAGAAGTTTTGCAATTGAAGGAAACAAAGATGTAAGGCAAGTGTACAAAGGTAAGATAGCTTGGGATCAGAAAGATGAAGTTGAATGACTAAGCACATTGCTTTTAAATGAGATGAAAATTGCAAAGTAAAGAACATAAATTAATAAAAAAAAATTAGCCTGTTGTAGAACTATAACCAAGTACTCTTTTATGCAATACTAAATCCTTGTATATTTTATGTAGGAGGATTAGAAAACTATGTGGTTTTAGATAAAGGAGAGTAGAGAGAAGGTAGGGAATGCACATTCAAATTCATGCTATTTTGGGTGTGTATTTTGGGTGTGTCATGTTACAGATGTAACTTAACTTGTCTAGGCCACAGTTTGGGTTAAGTGCAAATGAGACCATTGGATCAGATCAGTTGTTATCCTCTCAAACTTAGCTATATGTCCATGAACTTCTTAAATTCTCAAAGGTTACATAAAGAGAAGGACTAAAAGGATAGATGAGGATTCACGTGGCTACTGAAGGTGGAGGGCAGAGGCATGAGTTGGTGGATCATTCAAACAGATGCTAACATCACATATTTGTATGTACCTGTAGGCTCTAGTTGCTTGCTGTTTAAATTTATGTTTACTGATGATAAAGTCCAAGGAGAGAGGTCTGATACAAATTTTCTCTTCTCACTGCATGTTTAATCTATTGCCAATTTTGTTGCCTATATATTCAAAATATAGCCCAAACCTGTGTCTTTTGCATTCCTTCCATCACGGCAAATCTGGTACAAACCACCATGCCTTTTCACCTAAATAATTGCCACAGCTTCTTAATTAGTGCCCTTACTACTACTTTTGCTCTCCTGTGGTTTCTTTTACAAATTCCCATCTCACTCAGATCTCAGCCCCCACAACTCTCCCTCTCCTCCCAGAGCACCTTGCTCTTCTTCCGAGACCTCGGGCGCCTCTCTGCCTTGGCCCCCACTTGCTCTGTCACCTCACTGCCTGAGCGAATGAATGAACTTGATTCTCCCTGTGAGTAGTTAGAAAATCAATTCTCATCATTTCAATGGAGGCTGTTTTAGAAGGTCTTCATCTGGTGAGTTTATCTGACCTTAAAACACCTAGCTAAGGACATACTTGCTCCCCCATGGTAACCGGACATGGGCCTGGAAGTTCCAGAAGCTGCGTTGTTTTGGGAAAATATGGGACTTGGATGGCAATGTCGCTTCCTCCGAGATCTACGGTGGCTCCGGGTAAGTCGGTGACTGCTATTCCCATTCTGTAAAATGGGGCTCAGGTCAAATTGTTGCGAAGATCCTGTCCAATTCTGCAATTTCATGTATTGAAACTTCAACCCTCATGTGCTACTCTATTACCTACTATCTGTGTGTGTTTGTCTCAATCAAATAACTCACACAAGGCTGCAAAATTATAATCTGGGAAAAAGAATGCCAGTCTCTTCCATTTCCTTCTCCTCTAAGTTTGCCATCATGTTTCTTTCAAGAGCACGAGGGAGCTAACAGGGACACGCAGTGGCTCTTCAGCTTTCCATTTGCATATATTGAGGCTGTGTCTGTTCACCAGTGTTTGGGCAAACCACGTCATAACTGTGGTGCCACATGCCAAGGGGAGAAATGAATAATCGTCTGAACTTTGTCACTGGAGTAAAGCTTATTATAGGAATTCTCCAACCGTTCTTCACAGAAGCAAGCCATGTTATTTGGGGACTTACATATTGCTCTGGTGTCCAGGAAGTGGGTTCCAGTCTCGGTGGTCTTCAGCTGTTTCTCATCCCACTTAATTTTGTGGAATTTGCCCCCGTGTTTGCCACAGTGGCTGAGGTGAGCTCTTCCAACCTGGGCTGTTAGGCCTCACGCAGGCACGTGCTGCCCATGCCTGTGGACCAGGCACTCCCACAGGCTGCTGCCTCCTCTCCAGCCCAAAGCTTTCCCCAGCCCACCAGTCATCTTGGCTCTCCCAAGGGGTCTGAGAACACTTGCTCGTCTTCTCTTAACTTCACCCCAGTGGGAAGGTTTCTGGTAGGCTGTGCACAGGCCTACCTGCCTAGAAATCATTCTCGACCCTGTTCCCCCTCTTTTTGTACCACGTTGGCCATGGGTCCCTTGTGAATATGTGGTTTCTTCAAAGGGCTTCAGTCTCCCAAGGCCCTGCTATGAAATGGCAGAGACGTTTCTCCATTTCTCGGGCTTCGTGAACCCTATCTTGGTACGTGTGGCTCCGTCCTCCACCAGGACTTGGAGTTCAAGGGCAGGCAGAGCAGTTGCTTTTGAACCCCTCTCCTGGGTTCTTTCTCTACCCTGGGGAATGTTTTCCCATCCTTTCTCTGCGTTGACAACTTTCCTAAAGTCTCTACGTCAGGGGCTCTGAACCAGGGGTCTGTGAGAATGAATTGAAATTCAAAAAGCATTATTCCTGTGGGACGGTGTGGGTGCAGGTGTGATCTATTTATTAAACGCCACACGGTTTAGTGTGACCTTAGTAAGGGGTCCCTGCTTCTCACCTGACTGGCAAGGGGGTCTGAGCAGGTTAAGAGCCCCTGCTCTATGTGCTAATCCCAGGAGCTTTGTTACTGCTGTGTAACCTCCAGCTGTGAAAGTTTCAAGAAAATCCTTTTTCCCACAATAACACCCAGCTTCTGCAAATACAAATTTGTATTTAGATTATTATCACACTGTGCACTAAAAAATTGCCCACGTTTAAAAAACTCAGAGAGAAGTATTGGCAGTTTGTTCTAGGCCATATAGAAAAAAGACTTTAATGGGGAGAGCAATTATAGATCACTATAGGTTAAAACAATTGTGTCCATACTTTCAAAAATAGAATCATATTATACTTACCACTAAAACACATAAAATTATTATCTAACTGAAACAAACTGGGATAAAGTGGAGAGAGTAGGACATTGACAGGTACAATGTAAAGTCGATAGATCAAGATGGAAGATTTGATTTACCATACTAAGTTATAATATAGGCATTAGAGTAACTAAACATCTAGAACCATAAAATTTGTACTTATCAAAAAGGAAACAAATTCTCAATGAAAATACAAACAGTATAATACAAGACTGCTTTAATCAAAGAAAACATTATAGTTAGTAAAATTAGATGGCAGGACTATGAACAAATATATATAAACATCAATATCTTTATGAGCTATGTAATCAGTCCAAAGCCAGTATCTTGTTTAATGTTACAAAAACATCTCCATTAAGTCAGGAAGAAGAGAAAGATAGCTGTGAGGAGGGAATATTAATTATAATTTCTCTGTAATTTCCAGATGAGTGAATAACTGATATTTACAACTTAAAAAGACATCACTCCATTTCTTTTCCTTTTTGTTACGATCCAAGTGGTATCCTCCTTTTTTGGAGCCAATTCCGCCGCTTCTTAAATCCATCTTCCTCAATTATATTTCTCTCACTTGTTTTTCAGCTTTTCTGCTGACTTTCTCTGGCAGCATTCAAAGGTGCTCAACGTCTTCCATCCTGACAAAGCAGAGCAACCAACAAACAAAAGTAACGGCTGTTCCTGATCCTGTTTATCCTATTAAGTACTATACTGTACTGATCAGATGTCTTGGAAGTATTGTTTTCACCCTTTATGTCATTTGTTTGTTTGTTTTTGTTTTTGTTTTTTCTTTTGTAAGTCACTCCTCATCTCAAGAGCATCTGGTTTTTACTTCCTATTCCAGTGACACCCCTGCCTCAACCTGACATTTTTTTTTATATCTAAATGCAAAGGACACGTGAGTCCCATCTTGCTAGCTCAGTAATGCTGAGCAGGGCTCTTTCCTTGAAGTGCTCTCTTTTAATTTTCTGGGAAGCTCTCTTGGTTTGCTTTTTGAGTCCCAACACCTTATAATAGGGTTCAATTTATTATAGAGTGCCTTTTCCTCTGCATAATTTAGGATAGTGGCTCTGGAAGAAGACGAAAATGAGTGAATCAGTGGGTCCCAATTCAAGGATATCAAGGAGGCAGAATGCTTAGCTTAGGAGTCTGACACCGCTAAGGCATCAGAAGAAAGGGAGAAGAAAATGACGAGACTGACTTGCTGGTTTTGGGCGCTCACGAATGGGGGTTTGGGGGTGGCATGTACTGACAGCTCCTTCGAGGGTGAGTTGGGTTAGGAGCGGGGATCATAGGTTTGATTGGGGCACGTTGTGCTTAAGGCAGTTGTTCCCATGGTTTCTCTCACAACTATTCCATCTTCACAATCTAGGTTCAGCCAGTTCTGGCACTGAGCAGAATCTGTTTGTTCCAGTATTCCAGCTGTAATTGTACTTTTTAATTCTTAGATATTTTTTATTAGAGTCATTTTGGGTTTACAGAAAAATCATGCATAAAATACAGGATTCACATGTATCACCCTATTCTTAACACCTTGCATTTTACCGTGGTACATTATTACAATTGATGAAAGCACATTTTTATAATTGTGCTATTAACTGTAGTACAGGCTTACCTTAGGATTCTGTTTTTGTTGTACAGTTCCACGGGTTTGTTTCCTTTAAATTTTTATTCTAGTAACATACATGCAGCCTAAAATATCTCCTTTTAACCACATTCAAATATATAATTCAGCGTTTTTAGTTAGGTTCACAATGTTGTGCTACTATCTCCCCTATCCATTACCAAAATGTTTCCATCATCTCAAAAAGAAACTGTCCTTTGATCTTAGACATTTGAGTCGATTGCCTCCTTTAATCTCCTCCTAACCGACTCCTACCTCGTGGCCTCACTCCCTTCCCTACTTATCTTAAATTCCATGTTCCCATATTTCATTTACTACTTACAAGCCCTAAAGCAGAGGTTCCCAAACTCTCTCAATTCACACATCTTTAGTCATGTTAATTTTTCTCATGACCCCCTCTAAACCAAAAGAATTATCTAAAGGTTCCATTTTTTTATGGAGATAAGTCCAAGCAACATAAGGAGTATTTATGTCCTAATAATTTAATGGGAAGTGTGTGCCTGTTGAACACCACAAAACTTCTCAAACTTGGAATCAGGTTGGACATCTCCACCTTCACTTCCTGTTCCACACTAATTTTTGCATAGTCCTTGCTTTTTAAAATCATAGCCCCACTGAAATCCCAGCTCCAAAAAGATATGAGGGGAAGTGGCTATGGCTCAAATGATTGGGCCCCCATATACCATATGGGAAGTCTTGTGTTCACGTCCCAGGACTTCCTTGTGAAGGCAAGCTGGCCCTTGGCAGTGGAGAGCTGATGGTCCATGCCCGCGGAGAGCTGATGTAGCAAGATGACATAACAAAGGAAGATAAGCAGGCACAGAAGAATGCACAGTGAATAGACACAGAGAGTAGACAGCAAGCAAGTCGCAAGTGTGTGTGGGGGGATAAAAATAAATATATATATTTTTAAAAAGATCATGTCATCCACAAATAGTGATAGTTTAAAAAATATATAATGAGGCCTTGGAATGGTGCTGCCCACCCTGCTTCCGACTGAGAGGGGGGCTTTGATCCCAGGGGGCAGATGGATAGAAATGTCTTATTTGCAGTTGTCACCTATTCTCTGTTTTATGGGGTTGGGGGTTGTCCATCTTCATCCTTTAGTTAGTTGTCCTGGATGAGTCTAATGAACTGGAGAAGAAGTGTCAACTGCAACTCTGTTATTTGGGGCTCAACCGGCTTATGAGCAGAATGAAGATTTAAGTCTCTGTGACATATTTAATGGGCATAGTGTTAATTATAGGGTCAAGTAAAAGGGGCAGAAGAACCATTTGTAGGGAAATTATAAATGATTCTAACTCCCTTACATTGGGTTGATAGGTTATCATATATTTGTAGGTAAGTCCCATTGACAAAGTGCCGAATTCCTAGGGTTATCCACCTTGCTTATAGTGTCCAGATGTCTCTAGAGCCTTCAGAAGCACCCCTGCTTGAGAGACTGTTTACTGAGGCAGTCACCGAGACCCTCCTATGATGTGTATAAGTGTAACCTCTGGAATGACTTCCCAACTCACTTTCAAATCTCTTAGCTGTAAAAACACATTTGTATTTAATATTTCCCCTTTTTGGTCAAGATCTTTTCCCAAATGTATCTCTAGTTGGAGCTTGGTAATAATCCCTTGGTGCCAGGGAGGCTCATCCCCATGTGTCCTGTCCCACATTGGGGGGAAGGCAGGAATGAACACACATACACACATAAGGGGAGAATGCAACTATGGACTAAAGTAGACTTATTTTTATTTTGGAAATGGAAGAACTTGTAACACTGATATAGAAACAGTGGTCCCCAGAGGGGTGGGAGAGGGAAGAATAAGTGTAACATGGGGCATTTTTGGGACATTGGAGCTGGTCTGCATAATATTGCAATGCCAGATACAGGGCATTGTATATTTTGTCAAAACAATAAAATAATGAGTTGCAAAGTGTAAACCATAATGTAAACTGTAGACCATATTAGTAACAATGCTTCAATATTTGTTCAATTGTTACAAATGTGCCACACTAATGAAAGATGTTAATGGAGGAAAGTGTGGGAAAGGGAGGGGATGGAGTAAATGGGAATCCCCTCTATTTTTCATTTATCTTTTATATAATCTAAAACTTCTTTAAAACTTAAGAAAAAAAATGTATGTACAAAAAAAGTATGAGGTCATCGAAAGGCATGTGGCACGATCTGATTGAAACTGTGAACCAACTCAGGATGAGCAGGGTGTCTCCCAAGATGCCTCACTGTTTCCTTGGCTTTTCATTCTGTTCACACTGCAAATGCATTGGGCCACACCACCATTGCCTCTCTGTGTTACACAGACTCATGATGAAATTTCCTGCCTCTCATCTGTTTCTTTCTCCAACTCTTGTTTTCCAAGGCAGTTAGAATCATCTTTTCAAAACAGAAATCATTTGTTACTACTCTGTTCATAATCTTTCTAGGACGTCTTAATCTCATGGTAATCCTGAAACTCTTTACAGTGTTCCAAGGCTACCTGAAGGCCTTCACGATTGGCTTCTGCTGGCTCTCCACTGTTATTTTTATCATTACAGGCTTCATCCATTTACTCAGTTCTGTGACACATTATGTTTCTTTTCAGCTTCCAAGTGTATCAAATTCTGGTCCTTTCCACAGAAACTTCTTTCTGCCTGGAACACAATTTTCAAATCTTTTTGTTCACCTAGTTAATGTCCTCTTAGCTTTCATGTTTTTCCTTAGATATTTGCTTCTCAAGGGTGTATTCCCAGATCCCACCAGGCTCAGTGTAAAGCTTTTTCTATGTGACTCCTTTATTTAACCTAAAGTGGAACTTATTGTGAAGTTATAACAGAATTTCTAATTGCTTATTCATCACATTTTCCTTTAGACTAAAGCTCTTTGAAAGCAACGACTATTTTATGGTGTTTTCCCTTTGTTTTCCCTTTGAGTAGTGTCATGACCAGTATATAATATGGGGTCAAAAATACTTAAGAAGAAATACAAATGGCAAAGAAACACATGGAAACATGTTCAATATCATTAGCGATTAGGGAAATGCAAATCAAAACTACAATTAGTTATCATTTCACACTTATTATATCAGACTGGCCACTATTTAAAAGTTGGAAAACTGTAAATGTTAGAGGATGTGGAGAGACAGGAATGCTTATTCACTGTTGGTGGGAACGTAGAATGGTACAGCCACTGTGGAGGACTGTTTGGCAGTTCTTTAAGAAGTTGAATATAGACTTGCCATGTGACCTGGCAATACCACTACTGGGTATATACCCAGAAGAACTGAGAGCAGTGACACCAATAGATATCTGGGCACTGATGTTCACAGCAGCATTATTCATGGTTGCCAAAAGTTGGAAACAACCCAGGTGTCCATCAACTGTTGAATGGATAAACAAATTGTGGCATATACTCATGGTGGACTATTATGCAGTGCTAGGAAGAAATGAAGTTGTGAAGCATATGACAACATGGATGTACCTGGAGGACATTTTGTTGAGTGAAGCAAGCCAGACACAAAAGGATCAATACTATATGGTTGCGCTATTATGACCTACATAAATTATGTGAAATATAAATATATTATGTGAAATATTTATGAATATGGATAAAATTGCTTATATGAGACAGTTTTTCTTTGAACCTGGATAAATGTAGGTTAATACTACAAAATGTTAATATCAGACAAAAAAACATTGTACCAAGTCAAAGAGACCACACAGTACCACATAGTGCATGATTCCATTTACATAAAATGTAAATATAGATCAATATAAAGATGAAAGAAGTTTAATGGTTATGTATTCTGAGGAAGGAATGCTAAGAGGTGTGGAGCTTTCTTTTTGGAGTAATGAAATTGTTCTAAAATTTTTTAGATGAATATACAACACTGTGATTAAACTAAAAGCCATTAATTATACACTTTGGATAGATCATATGGTATATGAATATATCTCAATAAAACTGCTTAATAAACAAATAAATAATTGTGCAAGAATAGCCAGAGATAGCAGCTATGTACAATGGGGGAAACAGAGAGATTGAGAGGTAAGGACTTTTCTTATTTATGTATTTTATTATTATTGAAATAATGAAAATTAATGATTGAGTGATGAATGCACAACTTTGTGATTATAGCAAATACCCTTGATTGTACACTTTGGATGAACTGTGTGCTTTATTAATATTTATCAATAAAATTTATTTGTTTAAAAAATATTTATTAAATGACTTAATAATAGCAATTCTAACAAAATATGCATCATAAAGTATACTTTGCCAAGTAATATCAGCCATTATATTAATAATGTAAGTGATTGTAATAAATCTTATCACTGGCAGAATTGTACAATAAATACTCAAGGAAATTTTTCTGCATCATGGTAAAACTATCTGATTATCATCTGGTGAAGTTTTCAAAATTATCCCATGCAATACTATCCCTCCAACTTTCTTACATTCATAACATTTGGTTTTACTTATATGGAGACTCTAACATGAGTCAAATTCATATTTATAGGAGACTATCTGAGTTGGGTAATTTTATTCTTAAAATATGTAACATCAAAATATGTACAATTTGGCTACTTGTATAGAAATCCTTGCTCAGTTTTAATAATAAACTTAAGTCAAGCGTTGAAGAAAACATTTATTTCAATGTTTTTTTTTTTAATGAAAGGCTAGGCTCCATTTTATATTAAAGTAGTTGATATATGGCCAGCAGCATTTTGGGAGTTTTGGTGATATTTACCTGAATGCCATTCAGTGACCTGCAGGTCACACAGGACAGTCTTTGGAAGGAGAGAACATGTCAGGGCTCTAATCCTGCTCTCCCTTAATAGCAGGGCAGAGTCAGAACAAAAATCTGCTCTACTTCCACGTAGGCAAGTACAGGACTTTTCCCCTAGCAGAAGCCTGTAGAGGGTTCTTTACAGTAAAGTGCCAGAGGAGTCATTTTCTAAAAGGCCAGGAAATAGCTGCTCATTTTCCCCTGCTACTTTCTCTATTTTTGGAAAGGTGCAGTAAAAGCTGACATTGTGTTTTTATGAGAGCCATGCCCAAGTGCTTCTGGCATGGCTGCTGTACCTGCCTTACTCTCTTCCTTAGCCATATTCTCTGGGGCTTGCTGGAAATCTCTACTGCTCCTTCTTTCCTGGGTACCTCCAGAGCAAAAGTTGCCCATTGCGCACTTTCTGGTCCAGGGACGTGCTGCAATGGCTGTTGAGCCTTCGGAAAGGAAATGGAGGACTGTGGGTATTTGATCAGTTCCTACCACTGGAGCTAATGGAAGGAAACAACTGCTCCATCCTGCCTCTCACATCAGAGATTCTTCCTAAAGCTTTCAGTTTCCTGTGCTTTAGAAATTTATAACGAGATTTTTCAGTTTTAGAGAGATCTTAAAAGCAAAAAGAGTGCCTTCAAGGAGAGCATGAGCCGAGGAGTGGGTAGGGAATATAAAAAGAGCTGCCAGCTCCTTTAGTGATGGGATCTAGCCTGCAAGCTCGACGGTGCATGGTGATTTGTGTCCTTTTAAAAAATTAATGTAGCTGTGATGCCTATAGCACTTCCCAGCATATCGTAGTTACACAATAAGTATTTTTGGAAAGAATGAATGAAGCCAGGCTCAGATCCTCTTTGGTGGACAATGGAGCGAGCATTTATACAGCGAGACATGAAATGATATCAGTATAACCCTGCACGGCTGCCACGTTTCCTTTCATTTGTACGCATGGGAGACTAGGTAAAGTGTTCTGAAAACAAAACAAAACAAGCATGGGGAAGTGTAGCTCAGTGGTTGAGTGCCTGCCTCCCATGTATGAGGCCCTGGGTTCAATCCCTGATACCTCCTAAAAATAAACAAACAAGCAAACAACAACAATAACAAAAAACCAAGCAGGTGGGTGTACTGCCAGGGTGTGAAAATATAGAACTGTCTGCACAGGAGCTGTGCCATCTAGAACTTGAGTGCATAACTGGTATATGGTGTTAATACTGTTTCTGGCATAGATAATTGAGGGTTATCTTAATTATTTTAAAACTCATTATTTAGCGTGCAACTCATCTTTCCCTGATTCCTTTTAGGGAGGAGAGATTATAGTCTCCCCCAAACCATTACATGCATCCATTAGTATTTAGGAGCTAGTCTCTTTATGAAAAATAATGTAGGGTATTTGGCCATTATTTGCACTCACAGCAGTTCTATGACTTGGAGAAGATAATGTTTCCCGGGTTTCCAACATCCTCAGCACCATTCTGGGCTAGTGTGAAATCATCTGAGATGGTGCTACAGATCCAGCCCCAAGGAATGACAGTGTAGAAACAATTTCCTAATCATCACTTAAAATATGATCAGTTGCTGGCAAGGAAGACAGTCAGAATCTTGTTTTGAAGCTGTATTCCAATTACTTTCTTTTCTTTTAAGCAGAGAGCTGTGTATCTCATGTCTGGGAGCTCATAAGATTCATAAATAAAAGCTATTAACAATTGAACTGCAGATAGGGTTGCAAATATAAAAAGTGGAGGCTTCTGTAAGTAAACTCTAATGAAGTTCATGATGGTGATATCTTGTGAAGATCAACTTAGCTCCAATGATGATAAGCTAATGGTAGATGCCAATATAATCGAGCCAAAGAAATGCATAATGAATTATTGTAGATGAATTGTTTACAATTATTTACATTAATGCTTCTAATGTAAATACATACGTATAAGTTGCACAGGTAAGTTACCAGTAATAAAAACATATAGTGTTTTTGAATGTGCCTATTTACTTTCGATGTTTATAAAAATTTGTGTTCTATGACTTAAAGAGGAATAGACTCCTACCATCATGATCCCAAATGGGAGAGATGAAACAGGTGCATATAATTAATGCTGGAATGATTAAACTGGCTGCACCTTAAGTATGCACCTGCTTAATTTACAATCTATTCAACCATCCTGATGGTGGAATCAAATGGTGGTAATTTTTTAGCATTGGACTGGAAATTTAAATGATATAACCCCAGATTTGGCAAAGTTTGTGCAGATATGATGGAATACTATATACATAAATTAATTTTAAAAGACAATATATTCAGAATAGGAAATTGGACTCTGACATTTTAAAATAATGCTTAGTTGAATGTTATAAGTGATTTGTCTGCTTTATACATTTTTATTGATTCTTTTACATATGCAACAAGTATTGATCTCATGCTGATTTTAGTAGGAAATTTGTTAATTTTTATTTTGAAATTATTTCATATGTACACAATCCCCTATAGGGATCTCCAACCCCTACCCATCTAGATACTCAGATCCATCAACTTTTAACCTTTGGCACACTTGCCATATCATTCTATTGGCCAATCCATCTATCTTTCCATCTTCTTACCTAGTTTATAGACATTTGAGAATAAGTTGTATATATCATGCTTCTTGAAAACTTAATACATCCTTGTATAAATCCTAAGAACAAAGATATTCACTTATGTAACCACTGTAAGTACAGCCATCAGTTTCAAGAAATTTAACATAGATAATAAGCTTATAGCCAAACTCCAATTTTTTTCGTATGTCCCAATAATGTCCTTTCGGCATTTTCTCCTCCATTATTAGATCCAAAACGATCATGTATTGCCATTAGCTGATGTTATCTCTTTAATGTCTCTCTCGTTTAGTTGTGGAAACATTGATATAACATCAACTTTCCCATCCCAGTCACTTCCAAGCACACAATTCAGTGGATGAATCATACTCACACTGCTGTGATACCCTCATCATCACACGTGACCAGAATTTTCGCATCATCCCAAATATAAACCCAGCATGCATCATATTTTAAGTCTTCTTCCTTCTCCCCACCTCAGTAACCTAAACGCTGCTTCCTGTCTCAATGAATTTGCAGATTTTAGCTATTTTGTATAAGTGGAATCATGTACTACCTGGCACTGTGTCTGACTTATTTCACTCCAACATGATGTATTCAAGGCTCAACTGTGTAGTAGAATGTATCAGAACTTCAGTTTTCAGGGTCACATTTCTTTATCTGTTCACCTGTCTGCAGACTGGATTGCTTCCACCTTTGGCTATTTTGAATAATGTTGCTATGAACTATGGTGTACAAATATCTTTCCAAGTCCCTGCTTTCAATTCTTTTGGGTAAATACCTAGAAGTGGGATTACTGGTCCATATAATAATCTTATATTTAACTTTTGAAGGAACTGCCAAATTGTTTTCCACAATGACTGCATCATTTTAAATTCCCACCAAAAACATGCTGTTTCCCATTTCTACTCATTTGTCAGCATATATTGCTTTCTGTTTTTTAATGGTAGCTATTTTAGTGGGTGCAAAATAGTATCTTGTGGTTTTGATTTGCATTTCCCTAATGACTAATGATATTGAGTATCATTTCATGTGCTTATTGACCCTTTATGTATCTTATTTGTAGAAATGTCTATTCAAGGTTTTTGTCTATTTTGTTTTAGTGAACACTGTAGCATCCCTTCTCATTTCTTTCTTAGTATATTTCCCAATATTTTCTTTGTAATTATTATGGGACTTAAATTTAACATCCTAAATCTATGACAATCTCACTTTGTTTTATGCTGAATTGCAATAGCATATACATACTATATATGTATGCCCTTCTACCTCCCCATCTTTACGTAATTCATGTCACAAATTGCATACCAGAATATGTATCAATTCAAAAATATATCAATGTAATCCACCCTACTAACAGGCTGAAGAATAAAAACCCAAACACGATCGTATCAATTGATGCAGAAAAACCATGTGACAAAATTCAGTACCCATTCATGACAAAAACTCTCAGAAAACTGATTATAGAAGGTAACATCTTCTACTTGATAAATAACACATTAAAAAAAACCTAGATATCATGACATTTAGTGGTATGATGGTTGAACACTACTGCTATTTAGCATAATAATGAACGTTCTAGCCAGCAAAATAAGTGCAGAAAAAGAAATAAGAGGATTAGAAAAGAAATAAAACATAGAAAACCCCAAAGAATCTAGAAAAAATAAATCTCCTAGAACTAAAATAAGAGAGTTCAGCAATGTTGCCAGATACAATTCCAACAGAAACCAATCATATGTCTATATGCTAACAATGAACACATGGAAATTGAAATTAAAAATATAATTTAAACATTTCTCCACATATGAAAGACATGTAAATCTATTTAACTTGTATAGCATTTGTATGCTGAAAACGAGAAAATGTTGAAGAAGCAAATCAATGCTATATATAAATTGAGAAAAATTCTGTTTATGGAATGCAAGACTCAACAAAACAAAGATCTCAAACTGATATAAAGATTTAATGTAATTACTATCAAATTACCATCAGTAACTTCTGTAGACATGGGAAAAAATCATCTAAAATTTATGTGGAAAAGCAAAAGAACTAGGAGAGCTGAAACAATTCTGAAATAAAAATAGTAAAATGGTATGACTCATTCTATCTGATTTCAAGACATTTTTTAAGGGGGTACCATGGATTGAACCTGGGCCTCATACACGGGAAGCAGGCACTCAAACCACTGAGCTACACCCACTCCCAAGACTTATTTTATAGCTGCTATAATCAAGACTGAATTTTACTGATGGAAGAATAGATAAGTAAATCATAGAACAGGATGAAGAATCTTGAAATAGACCTACACAAATATGCTCAAACATTTTTAACAAAAGTGCATGAGTAATTCAATGGAGAAAAGATAGTTTTTTCAACAAATGGTTCTGGAGTAATTGGTCATCCATAGGTGTAGGCAAAAAAAAAAAAAAGAAAAAAGGAATCTTGATCTACATCTCACAACTTAAACAAAAAATAACTAAAAGTGGATCCTAGATTTAAATGTTAAATTATGAAACTTTAAAAAGATAACCTAAAAGGAGACCTCCAGTTTGGTGAAGAGGTTTTAGATATGACAAGAAGAAAACTGATTAATTGGATTTCATTGAAATTAAAAAATTTGCCCTATGAAACATCCTCATAATATGATGAAAAGGCAAGCTGTAGTCTAGAGGAAAAGATTTTAAACCACATATTTAACAAAAGATTCACATCAAAACTATATAGAGGACTCTCAAAACTTAACATTAAATAATATAAACAATCTTTTTAGACATGAAGGGTCCTTTCACTGAAGAGAATATATGGATGACAAACAAGCACATGAAAACGTCCACCATCACTAACCATTAGGGAAATACAAATTAAAACCACGAAATGATATGCCACACACTTATTAGAACAGGTAAAATTTAAAAAATAGTGACAATACCAACAGCAGATGAAGTTGCAGAGAAATTGGATCGCTAACACATTGCTGGTAGAAGTGTAAAATGGTATATTCATTCTGGAAAACAGTAAGATTTCTTTAAAAAAATAATATACTCTTAATATAGGTCCAAGCAATTGAACTATGGGGCATTTGTTTCAGGGCAATTTAAACTTATGTCCATACAAAATCTGTACATGATTTTTCAGAGTAGTTTTAATTGCAATCACAAAAAACTGGAAAAAAACAAAATGTCCCTCAGTAAGTGAGTAATTAAACAAACTGTGGTACATCCATAACATGGAATATGACTCAGAAATGAAAGAAAAAAATTTGATTATTGATTCACACACTAACTTCGATGGATGTTCAGGGCATTATGCTGAGTGCAAAAACAGATTCAAAATATCACATACTGTATGATTCTATTTATGTAACTTTCTTGAAAGGACAAAATTATAGTTGGCTTCTGTGGGTTCAAGATATTGGGCGAAAAGGGACTTAAAAGGGATAGGGTAAGGAAATCCTTGTTTTGTCTCTTGATCTGGTGGGGGTTACACAGATCTACACATTTGACAAAAAGAACAACACACACACGTTGAACGAGTGCCAAGTTTCTGGTTTTGTAAGATGTAACTATTGGGGAAAATTGGGTGACAGGCACACAGGACCTCTCTGCTAGCTTGGTCACATCCTGCGAATCCATCATCCTTTCAAAATAAAAAGGTGAAAAAAAGCAAAAAAGATAAACCACAAAAAAGCCATTGGATTCTGTTTAAGTTTGTAAAGACAAAGCATCTTTGGCTACTCACGCACAACGTCTTCTGTTTCACTCTCATTTACAGTTCCAAATGGATATTCCAGGCCAGCCTCCATCCAGGGACCGAGCAGGATGCATTTCCGCCATCTCAGATAGAGACCCCCAAGAGTGCTTCTGTTCACTGACATTGCACAGCTAGGGAGAGAGAACATGGAGCAGGCAAGCTGGGGCTCCAAGGGCCTTCAAGACGCGGCCTGCAGCAATTCCGCTCACGTTGCATTGGCTACAACTTCAGCTACATGGGCACGTCTAGCGGTAGGAAGCACGGCCAGACTAGTTTGGCACATGCCTGTTCGAGAGGGTGAGCACGGCCTTGGTATTCAGCACAGAGCGTCTGCACAGCCCACTCCTTTGTCCAACAAACGCACGTGCACCTTCTTTCCCCACGTGGCACGAACTGGCAAGCCTCAAACATTTTAAAGGTGGAGTCATCTTTGCTTTCCAGAATGCTCTGCAGATGCGGTAGAACTGTCAGGAAGTTGCTGCTGCATGAATGTCGAGATAATCCGGAAAACCGCTACCCTTCCCAGTGGCCCAGCCTAGGGCTGACTGGTGGGCGAATATGCAGTGCGGCCAGAACTGAGAACTCATGTCCCCGAAGCCTGCCACGGGCACTGCTGCTACTGGAGGTAAAGAAGAGACTTCCTCGCTTCCGTGGTCCAAACCAGGGCCAAGAACGTCTCAATAGTAGAACGTGAGCTGTCCCTGGAACCCAGGGAGTTTGCTGCCCACGTATGACCCCTGCAGTGAGCTGTCGCAGACGTGGGTTGGAGGTCGGTGCCACCAACCGCCAGATGCTAGCCACCTAACCCCACCCCTTTACTCATCACCATTCATTCCTTCTTCTCAACTTCAAGGCTCCCCAGACCACACCCATGGTTTCCACTGCAAGCACCTGTAATTCTCTGCTTGGGGTTTTCTTTTGGCTTATTTTCAGCAAAATTATTGAATAGTATATTTTAAAATAACTCAGAGCAGAATTTTTAAAAATACATATATGGGGGGGGGAAATGGGTCATTTAATCTTTGAATACTCTGCATTAATATTTTTCCTAATTTTGTGCCCAGTTATTTTTTAACAAACGCTAAAATCAATGCATTTATTTTCCTTGGCTTCAAAGTATCAATAAAATGTGAAAGAAAATACCTTTCTTTATGTTTAGTGATGTTTTTGTGTTTATGTGTGTATATGTATCTATATATTTTATAGTTACATGAGTCAATATGGGCAATCTCAGTATAAATATAGGAGAGGACTATGGTAAATAGTTAGAAGTACTTTAAAAAAAAAGAAAATAAAGGAAAAGAAAAGAGAACAACGCGACGTAGCCCATACATATGGTAGTAGACTGCTATTAACAAAGGCAAATAGGTTTTCCTGGTTTGGGTAAGCTTGATATGAATAGAAATGCGGGGCACCATTTAGTAGTATAACTTTTCAAGCTGATGAGAAACCATTATCTATTTGTCTGCGGCGCTGGAAATGCAGCGAGACTGAGCTGGGGATTAGAAATGATGTATCTGAATGTGACAAGACTTGACTATTCCCCAAACCAGAATAATTTCTTAAACTAGAACATCACTGCCTCAAACCACTGTAAGCTTTCATTAACAACTCAAAATGAAGCCTAGTTATTTTGAATATCACTGAGATAATTCAACCTTAATTCAAGAGAAAACTGAAGATTAAACATCCCTGAGATACTGTAATTTTGGATGAAAAGTCTTTTACAATGTATTTATCATAAGAATGTTTTGCTTTGGTATATGTTTTCCTTCAGTGTTAAAATTAAAGAATGTATTATGAGACTTAAAGTAAAAATATGATAGAACCATTCAAATAGAAGTAACATTGTTGTTACTCTACAATACATGACTTTCAAAGTTGCTCTTCTTTTTGCTTAACTGTGACTGGAGTTCCAGGTCAACATACAGAATTCCAAAGCGAGAACGAGAGGTTCTTGACGTTACATAACATCACGCAGTCGGTTTTGCTTTGTAGAATTACTTTGAAATTCAGGAAGACCTCTTCTGTTTTCTCATTCCACGGACCCGTGTGGTGTGTATTGTGCCTCTAAGGAGTCTCTCTCCCGCAGGGGTTCTTAACCTCTTCTGTTCCGTGGACCCTCTGCCAGTCAGGCGAAGACCACGGACCCCTTCTCAGAAGGTAGCGGCAGATCGTTCTGTGACACTCAACTAGCGTCAGGTCTAGCAACTACCGTAATTTAGAAGTATGGATGAGCGTAAGTGATTTTTCAAGATATGCAACCACTGTAATGTGATATGAAATGAACGCTACTGTAATTTATTGCGTGTATTCATAAGTGAAGGAAATGCTAGATTGCAGTTGGAGGTCAGAGAAAATAAAGATAGTAAGTTGATTTTTTTCAATTCAAGTTCACGGACCCCCTGAAATCCTTCCACAGACCCCTTGGGGGTTCAGGGGCCCGTGGTTACGAAGCCCTGCTTTAGAGCAATTTTACTTTGACTACATTTTATTTACATAATTCCATGATACATAGATAACATTGAGTAAAGCTGTTGCTCCCAAATAGCATGAATATAATTAAAATTTCAAGCATAGTCTTGTGGATTTTATGTTGATGCCATCTTATCCCAGAAGAATATGGCTCTGAGAATTAGATTTGGAAAGTTTAATTGAAATATTTTTCTTTTACATCCTAGTTTTGCCTCTTAATAAAATAATTGTTTTAGTTTGTTTCCTCATAAGAAATTTAAAAAATGAATTTAGTTAAGATCTTTTAAAAATGCTTCAATTATCTTTTTCTTTTGTTTTCCAATTATCTATTTGTTTAAAATTATGTCACATTGAGAAAAACCGTTTCTTTTTTATATAACTGAGACTTTTCTTTGAAATGGGATAAAAAAAATAGTCTATGTTCTCTGGCTGTCCTATTTTTTAAGTTCTTAAATGCAAGGATTACGTCTTCTCTACAGTTTCTGTGCTGATGTGGGCTTTATATTATACACAGTAAGGGCTAAATAAAAGTTAACATTTTATAGACAATTGACAGGAATAATTTTATCATCTGCATACAATTCAGCTAGAAATCTCATCCACACTTACTCCTTTGTACATGCAGCATGTTTTCCAAAACAAATTAACAAGTAAGATGTCTTTATAGCTCAGGGAGGACTCTGATAATTTGAAATTTTAAGTTACTTAAGAATATAGACCACATTTTGATCATATTTTATTACCAAAAGAATTTAGTATAGTTTTCTAATAAAATTGATGCTTAAAAGTTTTTCATTGCTTAGAAATGGAAAGAATATTAGAGACAAATTGTCCATTTTAAATTGTGAAATGCTCTTTTTTTCTTAGGATCTATTAATATAAGATTTAGGGTAATTCCAACTGCTGTAACGAGTGTCAGAATGCCGTGGTTTTATTGCGCATATAACAGTCCAAAGTGTTACTCATAGCAGTGGGTAGCTCTTCTCCACAGAGATTCTGGAACCTGAGTTCCCTCCTGCTTGTAGCTTTGCTATTCGCCGGTGGCTCCTTAACCTCTTCATCTTCCCAGCCAAAGAGAGAGTCGGGGAAGGCGCACCACTTCGTACATGCTCAGTCCAGAAGGGTCACCTCATTATTTCTCACTAGTTCCATTGCCTGAAATTTGTCACCTGACCATGCCAGATGCGAGAGGGTAGGCAGAGGAGCAGGCAGGAAGTGATCTCAAAACAGGGACTCACAAAAGTGCCTGGATTATTCCAAGAATGGAGAGTTGCTTGTGGTACCTCCGGAGCTATGGGAATAGTAGGTGGCAGGAAACGGAGCTGCGAGAGGAGGTAAAGCTAAAGCATGAGGGACCTTCAAAAGGGGTGGAGAGTTACTTTTGGACCTGTTCTAGGAAGATGATATCTACTCAT
Organism: Dasypus novemcinctus; assembly: GCF_030445035.2. Classification (NCBI taxonomy): domain Eukaryota; kingdom Metazoa; phylum Chordata; class Mammalia; order Cingulata; family Dasypodidae; genus Dasypus; species Dasypus novemcinctus. Next base: position 4,141,874 of record NC_080701.1, on the reverse strand, counting down.
AGCCCTGTGGAGGCCTGGAGGGATGAAGGCGTGATGAAGCTGGGGGAAATGGATTTAGTGCCCAGGGCACAGTGGTTACTCCTATTTTCTTAAGCAGGGGAAGGTCCACCTTACGTCTGAAAGCTGGGGAAAGAGCGGCAGCCTACACGGAGAGCTCGAAGAGGACGTTGGCTGAGCCTAACTACCCCTGGATATTTTATTAGCATCAGGACCTCTCTAGATGACCATGGACTTCTGCAGTTACCAGTATGGCGGAGTTAGGTATCCTAGAGTTGAAACTGGCGGGTCAAAGGGTATGTTTTTCAATGTTGAGAAACATGAGCCAACCTGATTTCCACAATGGTTAAATAAAAATACTACGTAATAACAACATGTGAGAGCGTGTCTTTATCTACAATTTTCCTCTGTAATGGGTATTATTATAATTTATACAAGTATTGATTTGTGAGGTTTACAAAACTTATTGGCTTATTTTGTTTACTCTCATTTATTTGAGTACTGATGAGTTTGAACATCTTTCTTGTGTTTATCAGACATTCTATGAAATATGTTTACATCTCTTTTTAACAAAACTTACCTAGAACTTACTTATGCTAGACATCGTTCTAAATATTTTATAAATATTAATTTAATTTTAATAATAGTTACGTGCCTGTTTTATGGAAAAAAACTGAGGTGACACAATGTCTAGTAACATGTACACATTATAACCTACACAGATTGGATTTATCTATTAACTTAAGTGAACACGTGCATTTATAAGTTAGAGATGATTTATGGCAAATAAATGCAGTTATTACCATTAATATAAAGAGTTTTTACTATATATTTGATTTTTAACTTTTTGAAGTCCTGGTTCTCTTTAGAAAAAGTGAAGCTAGAGAGAATAAAGCTGCATAACTAAGAAATACAATAATCCTTTACCCAAGTACAGGTGCTTTAAATATGATCTAGAATATAATGGTCCCTTATTAACAGGGATATATTAACTATAATTTATTATCTAGTATGACATACTGTAACAAAAAGGGATTATCAGCTACCTTTACTGTGTTGTTCAGATAATTATATAATCAATGTGTAATAATAAGTAATTTGGGCTTATTTTCCTTTATTTGGTAAGCAATACAAAACTGTCAAATGAAAAAGAAGAAATTTGCTTCCTGACGCTTAAGCAGTATTGAAAATGCAAGCTCCAAACTGTTGTTGGCAGTGGAGTGGCAAAAGGGTCTCTGTGGGGAAAAATGAGTATTGAAGCTTTTTCCTTTTTCCTTTGGATCTTCATGGATGATAAAAGTACCTTGAAGAAACAGACAGAAAAGCTACATAAACTGAATTATGAAGTGAAGTAAAATACCAAATTAGTCAGGAAATCTCGATAAAAATCCCATTATTCATGAAAAGAAAAATATCATTATGCTTTTTTATTCCTTGGTTAATTGCAATGGGTGGTGTACACAATGTCAAATTATAGGAAACTGACAATTAATTTAGAAGAGAATCTTAAAGTAATTTCCTTTATAAAATAAAAGAAGCATTTATATGCATAAGTAGGTGCAATATGACTATTATGCAGAATCTGCAGCCATATTTTGTGCGGTATCAGAGTGAAAACAACTTAGTGCTCTCCAGTGCTAAATGACATGGAAGGTTTCCTTTATAAATTTTCCCTTTAGAGAGTACAAAGAAAGTTTCAGCTCTATCCCTGGCTGGTAAATGAACCCATAACATTATGTCTGTTATTGGTATTTTAAAAGTTGTTCTGCAAATTGAAGACACTAAAGAGCTATTTCTAAATAATAGAGCATTTCCAAAACTATAAAATTAACATCAAGTTATTTCTTCTTTTGCAATGTTTGTTAATTTGTGATACTTAGAAACTTTTATAACTAAGTATCATTTCTCATGATCAGTTTGGCCAAATTTGAAAACTTTAAAACGCCATCTGGTAGCAAGGTTGAAGGAACAGGTACTCTGACGTTGTTAGAGGGTGCAAGCTGATAAAAGCCCTGTGGAGGGGAGTTGTCTCTCGCAGCCAAGCCCCTCACTCCAATCACTCCCCGAATCAGCAATCCCAGGCCCATCACTCAAATTGCAAAAGTCACTTCCACAAATATGAAAAAAATAACAAAACACATGCAGACATTTATTCAATGTGACGTTATGTGCAAAAAAAAATTGAGAAATTAAAATTAATGTCCATCAACCTAAAGTACATCCACAAGTAAAGCAGTGTTATCTGTGAAACCCACAAACATACACACACACAAAGAATGAAGAAAGCTATTAGCAGTATGATTGCTGCCATGTATTTTTAAGGGACTAAAGCAAGGGGTATGAAATATTGTATATTCTATGCAAAAAGGTGGGGGAAATAAGAACACACACACATTTGCCTAGTTTTCAAGAAGAAGCACTGGAAATAGGAACAGGGTAGAGTTTGGAATAGAAACAAGACTTTTCTCACATGTTTTTAACAATGGTCTTTTGAATCCTGCAAATACTTTGCATTCGGAGGGAAAAAAAAGAATCACTAAAATGGAAAGTGTTAGCACCCAAAAGAGAAGAACATTTTTAGACTGTGCTAGGATGACCATAGGGGTATCAAGGCAAAAAGTCAGGTAGAGATGCAGGAGATGGGCTTATGGGATTGCTAATCATCATCAAAAATTTAGAACATCCCCTAAAATTTCACTCTATTCTATCCCCGTGACTGAGCTGATAGTTACAGTATGGCCTCTCCTGGAATGTCCTCTAAAAAGTTTGTCAGTTCAGTTTTATTATGATGTCTATGGAAATAGTATACCATGTCCACTGAGATGTTGCTAAGTTGTGATGAACTCAACTGACCAACTTTATGTTCTGATTGCTTTGTTCTTAATACAAAGAAACTGATTACAGGACAATCCAAGTGTAGCAGTTTGATATTGTTTATCAATTCCAGAGATAGATATTGGATTATAATTGTAAACTGATCTTTTCCTCTGAGCATATTAGATTGTATTGGATTCAGAGGTTTCACTTTTACTTGATTAAATGATGATTTAGGCTTTGATTGGGCCACATCAGTAGGATGCATCAGAGAGAAGGGAGGTTGGAGTTTTAATGCTGGATCTCGGGGAAGGAAACACACGGGAGAAGAGCACAGAGGAATCGAGATGGCTCCATAGACACGGCAGAGGCCCCAGGAAGTGTCTGAGTCTACAGCCGGTCTTGAGGAGAGAGCAGAGTATCTGAGCCCAGAGAGAAACGAGCTCTGGGAGAGAGACGAGACTTGTCCCAGCCTACAGCTGATTGGAAGAGGCAGGGACCATGGGGCCTGTGATGGTTAGGCTACTGTGTCAACTCGGCCAGGTAATTGTGCCCAGTTGTTTGGTCCAGGAAGCACTGGGCTAACTGTAACACAAGGGCATTTATGGACTTTAGTCACCATTGATTTACTGCAGTGGTAAATCATAGATAACTGGTTATAATTATATCAATCAGGGAGACTGTCATCAGCAGTGAGTGACACTTAACCCAATCAGTTGAACACCTTAACATGGGAAGTGATTCCAGCATTGAGGGAGAATTTCCCAGCTCTTCTTTGGACAGCCAACATCTCCCAGAATTCATCAAGAATCCTCATTGGACTTTCATTGGAACTCCTGGTTGCACCTGCCTGCAGAACCTGGACTTGTGCATCCCCACGGCTGCATGAGAAACCCTGATAAATCTCTTACTATCAACAGATATCCCTTGTTGACTGTGTTTCCCTAGAGAACCCTGACTAATACAGAACCTTAAGAGGAAGAGGAAGCCTGAACCCTGGCAGACGTCGGCAGCCATCTTGCTCCAACACGGGCCAACAGACTGTGGTGAGAAAAGTAACTTATACTTTATGGACTGGTAACTGAGCTTCTACCCCAAATAAATACCCTTTATAAAAGCCAACAGATTTCTGGTACTTTGCATCAGCACCCCTTTGGCTGACTAATACACCAAGTATGTCAGTGAACATGGTATTTTCATTGTAACTCCCCAGGGCAGTAATTAGATTTATTTATTTTACTTATTTCTCTCCCCTTTGCCCACCCCCCCCCCCCCCCCCCAGTTGTCTACTTTCTGTGTCCTTTCACTGTGTGTTCTTCTGTGTCTGCTTTTATTCTTGTCAGCGGCACCGGGAATCTGTGTCTCTTTTTGTTGCATCATCTGGCTGCATCAGCTCTCTGTGTGTGCGGTGCCACTCCTGGGCAGGCTGTGCTTTTTTCTCGCTGGGCAGCTCTCCTTAAGGGACTCAGTCCTTGTGCATGGGGCTCCCCTACGCGAAGGACACCCTTGCATGGCACGGCACTCCTTGAGTGCATCAGCACTGAGCATGGGCCAGCTCACTGTATGGGTCAGGAGGCCCTGGGTTTGAACCCTGGACCTCCCATGTGGTAGGTGGACGCTCTATCAGTTGAGTCACATCTGCTTCCCCAGGGTTACTTTTATCCATTGCCCGTAGGCCAGGCAGCCCTCAGCAGTCACTTCTAAGCAGGGACAGTATGCTTTGGCATTGGTCAGTCCATCCAGCAGGTCCAGGGCCACGGCTGCTCCCGAGATGGTGCTTTCATCACAATTCTTTGATATACCAGACTCACGAGTCTCTGCCTGGCATTGCCAGGTCATACCGCTCTCTCTCTACTTTCCTCTCCAGCTCACTGAAATGAACTCCACCCTCAGGCCTGTTACACTTTCTCTATCCCACAAGCCATGCTCCCTTACTTCCTGGGTTCTCCCATTCTTCTTTCCACACTAAATATCTATCCCTTCTTCTCTCTATCTTACCAAGGCTCCCTATTATTACTTTCACAATATGAGTTTCTAACCATTTCTTTGTCCATTTTCCCTTTATGTGATTGTAGTACACATTCAGTTTAAAATCTCAGAACATCTTGATGTTTTCTTTAGGTGATTCATATATTTAAAAGCAATCTCTCCAAAGGATTATAAAGTGCCTAAAAAACCCTTTCCTTCTTTTTTATTTTATTTTATTAAATTGTCTTTTTTTAAGGTGCATAGATCACAAAAAATGATATATCAAAAAATATAAACGTTTCCCACATACTCCACCCCCCACCCCGTACTCCTCCCACATCAACAACCTCTTTCATCAGTGTGGCACATTCATTGCATTTGGTGAATACATCTTGGAGCACTCCTGCACCACATGGATTATAGTTCACATTGTAGTCTACACTCTCCCCCAGTCCACCCAGTGGGTTATGGCAGGATATATAATGTCCAGCATCTATCCCTGCAATATCATTTAGGACAACTCCAAGGCCCCAAAATGCCCCCACATCACATCTCTTCTTCCCTCTCACTGCCCTCAGCAACTACCATGGCTACTTTCTCCAGATGAATGCTACAGTTTCTTCCATTAGTCACAATAATTCTATAGCAGAATGGCAGTAAATCCACTCTAATCCATATTTTATTCTTCCATCCTGTGGACCCTAACACCTCCATAATTTTGGAAATTGGAAGAGGTGATCAACTGAACAAACCACCAGAATAGAATAAAACATATACTGTTGAAAGAAACATGTTGATATAAAATATTTTATGCAATTTTATCTCCATAAATTAGATTTAAAAACATACATGTATTTAAAAAGCACCTATACATAAAAGTTTTTTTAAATCATGAATTTTCCACCATAGAAGGGGCTTTAATGTTTATGTATGCTCTATCAAGGTAAATTATGAAATAAAACATGCAAAATATTTTAATTATATTATCTATTTATTTAAAGTTTCCTTTTTTTTTTATTTTTTTATTATTTTTTTATTTTTTTAGCTTTTATAAAGGGGGTTTATTTGGGTTCTAAGATTACAGTTCCGAGGCCATAAAATGTCCAAATCATGGTACCATCATTGGAGTTTTCTCACCAAAATCAGGTATGATCGATCCTGTTGTCAGGCCACGTGGCAAAGCAAGATGGCCACTGATCTCTGCTGAGGTCTCTGTCTTCCCTTTCAGGATCTGCCATATCCCAGAGCTCAGCTGTGGGCATCCAGGCATACGCTTTTCTCTTTCAGGCCTCCCCTATCAGTCTCAGGTGCTCCACTTTCTTGTTGAGTTCAGCTGCAAGCTATCAGGCACATGGCTTATCTCCGCCTGGGCCTCGGCTCTTTGGGCCTCTCTTGGGCTTCTTTCCTTGCATCTCAGTTGTGGGCAAAATTGGAGTCCTTTCTCTCACATTGCAGAATCAATTAAAGTTTCCTTTTTTATTTGAAGCAACGGTTTCCCCTCCATAATGAATTAAGCCTTTTACCCCACAACAGAGTTGCTGGGTTTGCAAGTTGTACCCGTTTGGAGATCTGAAGAAGCCCTAGCCTCACTCACCTCACCCCATTGCCCCATATTGATTCAAATAAAGCAGCATACTGATGTCTAAGAGCCTGTAATTAGAAATTTATTTATCTGACTGAAGTATTTTATATTAAAATTTATGCAATGAACATATTATGGGTCAAATGAGATGAAAACCCCAGAGAAAATAATGTAAGAGCTTGAAAAAAATGTCTGAATAAGTGAAAAATTAATGTGAATTAATAAATCAGTTTAATCCCTTAAGGGAAAGTTTGGATTGGGTGGCAATGTGGTCATGCTATTGGCTGGAAGAAAGGGCATGTCCAAGGTGAGGAAATGGGGCAGAAAACTTCCGAAACATCAGAAACTTCAGAAAATTTGCCAAGGCAAATTGCAGATTACCTATATTTTTGCTAAGGTTCAGATATTGAGAACATATTTATCTTCAGTAGTTTATGAATAAAATATTGCTTCAAATATTCATCTGGCTACCACCTCAAAAATTATGTCTGCAGTGGCTTGACTTTTGTACCCCACATTTAGACATGTTCTTGTCTTAATCCACATTCCTGTGGCTGTGAACCCATGTAAATATGATCTTTTGAACATGTTATTTTCAATGAAAGTGTGGCCCAACTGAATGCATTTGTTCTTAACCTAGGTTATTGTTATATGTGTGTTCTGTTTTACCTCCCCCATGATGCTATGAATAAATCACTTAACTTTAGTTAACATCATCTTTGGGTTTAGTGAGTTGGGACTGAATTAGAGGGCCTTTAAAATCACTTAAAATTCTTATTAAAATACACTGTATTATGATTGTATTTTACAAACCAGCAATATTTTGTCATTGGGGTTTTGGTAAAATCAAGGAAACAGTAGAAAATGCCCTATCTAATTTTTCTATGCTAAAGAATATATAATAATGCCAATCATTGGGATTGAATATTTTTAAGTTTTAGTGGACTTTAAAATGTTTTATCTAATAAAATTCAGAAAATATCATTTAGTTAGAAAGATTTTTTCATCCCTATTGCTTACCAAAATTTATAGATGAGTTTATGAAATAATATTTGCCTTGAAGCACCATTGAACATTTTTGGTCATTATCAGTAAAGCTACTCTAAATGTTCTTTTTAAGTTTTGTGAGCATATGCTTTCATCCCTCTTTGAGGAGTACCTAGAATTGGAGTGGCTTTGTCCTGGGGTAAATGTAAATTTAGTTTATATAACAATTTTTTTTTGGTCTTTCTAACATTTTGCACTTCTACCAACAGTTTAAGAGCGTTCCAGTTGCTCCATAGCCTTGCCTGTATTTGGTGTTATCAGTTTTTCTCTTTGTTGGTGTCTCTTTCAGGCTTTAATTTGCATTTCCCTGGTGACAAGTGCTAATGAGCACTTTTCATTGGCCATTCATATATCCAGTTGTGAACTGTCTGTTAAGATTATAATGGATTCTTTTGATGAGCCCAAGTTAACTTTAATGAAGCCTGCCACATTTGTTGAAAAGAATTCCTGCTCCCCATTAGACACTTTAACCTTTGTCTAAAATAGACTGGAGTCTATTGTTGGTCTCATTATTCCTTTGCATTCATTGATCATAAGCCACTACCACACTCAGGTGATGATCGTAGTTCTATAATAAGTCTTGAAACCATGTAGTGTGAGGCCAGTGACTTTATTCCTTTTTCAAGATTGCTTTATGTATTCTAGACCAGTGCTGCTTGTTTTATTTGTACACATTTGTGCTTGAAGGATATTATGCTGTAATTTTCTTTTATGGCAATGTCATTGTCAGGTTGGGCTTTAGGATAATTTGGCTTTGTTAAAATGAGTTTGAAGCTTGTATCTGTCAAGTCATCTAAGTCTAGAATCTTTTTGTATGGGGAAGATTTTCATAATGAATTCAGACTTAATTTCCTCTATCCAACTTTTTTTTTTTAAGATTTATTTATTTATTTAATTCCCCCCCCCTCCCCTGGTTGTCTGTTCTCTGTCTCTTTGCTGCGTCTTGTTTCTTTGTCTGCTTCTGTTGTCGTCAGCGGCAAGGGAAGTGTGGGCAGTGCCATTCCTGGGCAGGCTGCACTTTCTTTCGCGCTGGGCGGCTCTCCTTATGGGGTGCACTCCTTGCGCGTGGGGCTCCCCTATGCGGGGAACACCCCTGCGTGGCAGGGCACTCCTTGCGTGCATCAGCACTGCGCATGGGCCAGCTCCACAGGGGTCAAGGAGGCCCGGGGTTTGAACCGCGGACCTCCCATGTGGTATACGGACGCCCTAACCACTGGGCCAAGTCCGTTTCCCTCTATCCAACTTTTAAAGTTGCATTTTTAAGTAATTTGTCCATTTTATCAAAAGTTGAATTTTTGGTATAAAGTTGTTTATAGTGTTCTTTTATTATTGTTTGAACATTTGTAAGATATTATAAGAGGAGTGATAACTCCTCTTCCTTTCTGATATTAGTCATTTGTGTTCTCTTGTTTTAGTCTTGATCAGTCCAGCTAAGACCTTATCATTTTTCTTATTCTGTTCAAATAACCATATTTTGGATTTGCTTGATTCCATATCATTCATGTAGTTCTTAAAATCATTTTCATTAAATACATGAAATTCTACATCTTTTGGGAGCTTTGCCATGCCCGTATTTCTTGCTTATTTTTACATTTTCATTGATTTGACAAATTTTTTTCAATATCACTGATGTTTGACATGTTAGGGAGGGAGATATTCTGGCCGTAAGCAAGGAAGAGATCAGACTGAGGACAAACTGTATAAGGTTATTTCATTGTAAATAAAATCTTAGCACCAAAGATGCCCTTACTAATGTGTATGTAATGTGTAGCAGCTTGGGGAGCACAGAGCAAAGGAGGTGTTAAATAATTATATATGTTGAATGTCTGGGGTACCAGCCATTCTGCACGGTTCAGTAAATACAACCTCTATCAAGAATTCCAACTGTCACTTAATCAGCTGCTACATGCTAGGCATGCCTGGTGTTTTTAATCATCACAAAAATCCCGTGCCCTGTTTTACAGGTGAGGAAAATGTGGTTTAGAGGAATCAAATAGCACAATAATATTAGGACCTTATTCTGGCCAATGAAACATGCACTGTGGGGCTTCTAAAAAGTTTCCTCGTCTGGCAATGGGAGCTCTTCTCTTCCTCTAGGCAGTGCCGTGTGGTTGACGCCTGGACAGCTGAGGACAAAGCCCGCTCTCCGGGGCTGGTGGAACAGAACAGCCGAGGCCTGAGGTCCAACCAGAGCAAACTGCGAGTCATTTAGACCCAGCCTGACCCGACTTCCCATTCCTGTTTTTCTTACTGTTTTGGAGAACCCAGTTCAGGAATTCCATGACGAAGCAGAAAAGATCCTAACGGATAAATTCATGTTGTCCTACAGTGTTTAATGCGCATGGCGATTTGGCTTCTGGTGCTCACCTGCACTTTGAGAGCTCCTGGTGTTTGCTTTCAAGCTGCGGCTCTTTCATCGTATTCAGCAGTCGACAAGCAATAAGAGAGGAATGAAAACCATAGCGCTGTGCACTGTGTCTCAGAGGTTCTGTGCAGAGAAAACGGAGCCAGTTTTCACAACCTCATGTCCTTTTAGTACAAAACCAATCAGGAACTAGACAGCGAGAGACTAAGCACCTTGCCCTAAGTGGGTGGAAAGTCAGGATTTAACATAAAAATAACTTACAATTGTTGTTTCCCTTTTAGTTTTAGTACACCTGGTGATCAAGGTGAATGATTTTAATTGTTGTTATTGTTTACATGAGTCTGGAGACCTATAGAAAAACTAGGTCACTTAATTTATTTCTCTGTCTTAAAAATTGGACATGATGAATTAACCAGGCATTTACATTTTCCCATTCTCGTTGATCAAGATAATACATTCTTTCTTTGTAGCCAGACACCATATTTATTCTCTTTACTTTTCACAAATTATATTTATTCTAAAAATTTTTTTATGAACTTGAGATCCACTTGCCCATTTACTCATTTTACTTAAAGTGATTCTACATATACTTAACATCAAATGTGAACATGCATTTTTTTTTTTCCATATATGAGCTTATATATATTTTGACGTATAATGATTCCTGAGCCCACTTCTTAGACATAAAAGAACTGTTTTCTCATTTTGCTTTATTTTCTCTGGACTACGGGTCTTCTTTGCTTCTATTTTCCAACGTAGGATCTGTGGCGGTCTCTGTAAGACAAGGTTGAAACCATTATGTGTAGTACTAGGTCAGAATTCCTACGTTGAAAGAGTAGCCCTGGTATTTAGACCAGTTACGTAAGCTCTCGCAGCGGTACTTCTCTCGATGATTGCTACCCTCTGCCAGGGGGGCCTGCTGTCACCTGTACTCCTCAGGCTTTGTGACTTTTTTTTTTTTTTTTGCCTGAAACACATTGTCCACTCGGCACCCGGCTAATGCAGGCACTGCCTGCGAGCCTTACTTTAAGAGCCTTTTCCTCAGGTGGTCTTTCCTTCATCTCTCATTCTTCTCCCCATTATTCTTTCCCATAGTTTCCTGCTGTTTTCCATCAGAGCATTTGACTCAAAACACACAGCTTCTCCAGCCCCATTCCACACCTCCTAAATCATCCTATCTACTGGTTTGGCATAGGCACTGAGATTTTCGTAAGCCCCTCAGGTGCTTTTTTATAAGTGCCACCGAGTCCATGGTCAAATTCAAGCCCCAGCTTGACACACAAGCACAAGGCCCTTTACGATTTGCCCTCAATTATTAATATGTAGGCAGCTTGTGCTTTGGTCGGTACCTATTTGTTGCTATACATATATTCCAGGTACAGGAACTCACGTGCTGCTACAGAATTTATCATCTTTTCCAATCCTCCCAGCAATTTAATTTACTATTTTAGATATTTTTACTACCCAATATGTCTTCCTTTGTTTTAATTCTAGCTCAACTGCCCTGGTCTCTCCTGACTTCCTAGACAGTTAGATCATCTGTCTATATTGTTGGTCTCATTATTCTATGGCATTCATTGGCCATGAGCCATCACCTTCATGTCCATTTCCTTTCTCCTCTGGTAGATCAATGTAGAAGCTTCTATAGTGTTATGAGTCCCCTTTGAAGTAAGAACACAAGCAGGTATAAAACCTTGGGAAGAAAGTAAGAGGACTTGAGACTTCCATTTGATTATGTTCATGGCAAATCCATCTCCACCTGCATAATAGGCCATTGCTATTTGTTCATTTATCTAGACTCTGATTCTTTGAGGGGAAGGATGCTGTGTTATTCAACTTTCTATCTCCAGCAAGTAGCAAAAAAGTACAGAGTAGGTACTCAGGAATATTTTGATAAATTAGCAGAGAAATACCCAAATGCTCCAAGTTCATTTTCTCTGGAACAAAGGGGAAAAAATGAAATTAGAGACAGTAAGGTCAGGCGCTGATCTACTGACTCCTTCTTTTCTACTGGAAATGCCCCTTTCTCATCTTTTCTCCTCCTCTTGACTCCCACCCTGCCAGTTGCAAGAATTGTCTACTGTTCTTTGTCATTTTATACCTGGCTTACTACAGGGCAATTGTGATCACAATTTGGTCCATAAATTTTGTGTATCAAAATTGGATAGTTGGTTATAAAAGCAGATTTATTAACACCACATCAGACTTTCTAAATCAGAATCCCTAAGGGCAGTGCCCAAGAATCTGCATTTTAATTAGCCCCTTCTGAAGCATACTTAACTGTGAGAACCACTCCTCTAAGTCTTTTGTACCCAAATCTTACCACTTGTTTGAATTCTGTATTAGTCAGCCAAAGGAGTGCTGATGCAAAGTACTTGAAATCTGTTGGCTTTTATTTGGCATAAAAGCTTTCAGTTACAAGGCCCTAAAGAGTCCAACGTAAGGCACCATAAGAGGTACTGTCTCACCAAAGTCAGCTGTTACGTGTTGAAGCAATATGGCGGGCGATCACTGCCTGGCCTCTCCTTCCTCTTCCCCGAAAGGCTCCATGGACCCAGCTTCATCCATCTCAGCTGTAGGCTGGCATAGGGTTCATCTCTCAGGGCTTCCTCTCTCAGTCTGGCATAGGGCTTGTTTCTTTCCAAGCTTACTCAGCTGCTCAGATGCAAACTCATCTCTCTCCAGGGGGCTCCAAGATCAAAACTGACAAAACTCTCTCTTCTGGCATCTATGGAGTGCTCTCTCTTCCCATGTGTCTTCTTGAGTGAATGTCCATTTATATCAGCCCACCAGGGGGGCGGGGACTCAACCTGAGTCACAGGTTATTTAATCAAAGATATCTCAGGTGAATCTGATGCAATCAAAGGGGATCACACCCAGAGGAATAGACTGGTTTACAAACATAATCTTTTTTGGGGTTCCTAAATAATCTCAAACTGCCACAAATCTTTACTGAATTTCTCTGGCCCTTTGCCAGTGGTTGTACTGCAATGGGAAGTGCACAAGTCAAGAGAAAGCTCTGTGGGGCAGGACTGTGTTTGCCTTCTTGGCCAATTTGTCCCACTGCCCAGCACAATTCCCAACTGAAAGTAGGTCCTTGTCATCTTTGGATAAAAGAATGAAGAAAAGAGGCATCTCCCCTGTCTGGGGGAGGGGCAAGGCAGGGATGGAAGGCAACAAGCAAACCCGTAGCAAGGGTCACGAAGGACAGTGGAGAAATGTGAAATAAGCACGACTTGCGGTTGAGTGTCTGCTAAGGATGGAAAGAAAGGGGAGTCTGGGGTGGAATACATTTTATTTATGAGAAGAATAGTCATAAAGACTGGAGAAAGTGATATGGAGGGAGCAGGAGGTGCCGTTTTGCCTCCTTTTCAGGGGAAGACTTAAAGGCAAAAGTGCAATAAAGCTGTTTCTTGAGTTGAAAGATTGATTCAATGATGTCAGTGTATTTATTAGGATTTATGAATACAAAAGGCAACTGGTTTTTAAATATGCACATTTTTGCTCTATTTAGAATGCAGCCCACAGACCTACCACATTAACCAGGTAAACTGTTCATCTAACAAATTTGGTCATGTCTGATTGAACACTGATCTATAAGGTTAGCTGGAAACTATGAAATACTATATTGTGTTATATATTTTTAGCCTCTGGCAGCACACACAGTGCATTGGGCTGAGTCAGGAGTGTGGAGTGAATATAGAACATATTGTGTTGTATCCATAAAACCTAGTTTAGTACGTTGACAAAGGCCTGCATATCTCTCTTACTAAGAATTGGAATTGAGTTTCATATCTCTCTCTTAAGTACTAAGTACTATCCTGTAAACTAATTTAAGATATTACCAAGTATTTCTGTTGGTAAGAAAAAATAAGAAAAAAAAATGATTGAAGGAAATAGAAAAACATAGGAATATGGGAAAGAATGAAATCACCAATTTATTTTTGCTAAATACTTGCAAAAATCCAGAACAAGAAAATTATGTCAGATATTTGAAGTAGATAATATAAATTAAATGGGAGAAAGTAAAAGTGATGAATCTCTTTACAAATGACAATATTCAAATGTCCTCATGTAATTTATTTTTATATACTTGCTAGAGCACTTATCAAATCTTCATAAATAATTCTAGAGAAGTAATTGCTGGGGAACGGAAAAGGTGTATAGTGGTAGAAAGACAAAGAAATTTCAGTACTGGATATTGGCATCCCAGGGTCCACAGGATGGAGAAATAAAATATGGATTAGAGTGGATTTACTGCTATTCTACTATAGAGCTATTTGACTCTAGCAATGGAAGAAATTTTATCACTGATGTGAAGAAAGTGGCCACGGGAATTGCTGAAGGCAGGGAGAGGGAAGAAGAAGAGGTGTGATGTGGGGGCATTTTCGGGACTTGGAGTTGTCCTGAATGATATTGCAGGGATATATGAAGCACATTTTACATCCTGCCATAACCCACCAAATGGACTGGGGGACAGTGTAAACTACAATGTAAATTATAATCCATGCTGTGCAGCAGTGCTCCAAAATGTACTCACCAAATGCAATGAATGTGCCACACTGATGAAAGAGGTTGTTGATGTGGGAGGAGTGGGGGTGGAGTGGGTAGTGGGGATATGGGAACCTTTATATTTTTAATGTAACATTTTGTGTGATCTATATATCTTTAAAAACAAGACAAAAAATTTGCTAAAAAATAGAAAATGTAGTTATAATAATTTTTAAAATAGTGCCATACTAATATAAGAATAAGGTCAATGGAACTGAAAAGAAAGCTAAGACATAAGTATGAATAAAATCATCAGGTCTTATGCAAAAAAAAAAAAAAAACAGCACTAACTTCCTCTGAAGAATAAATTTAGGCCAGTTTCTGTTCTCAGTTCCAAAGGTCAAATGCCATGGTGGAAATGATGGTTGACATGTGAATTTTGCCAAAAGATGATATACCCGTCTATTATAAGTTTAGGTTTGCTATACTCTTGACTGATGTATCTTTAGGGTCTACCTCAGTACCTGGTGCATATTATAATTAAATATTCAGTAAAGTCTTTATTGACCTGAAGGAAACTTTTATAAGAGAGGCATGAACATTTTGAATTTTCGATTTGTTTAGAGGATATTTTTTAAAAAGATTTATTATCTCCATATGAAAACAACTAAAGAAAATCTTGAAAAGAGTTCTTCAGTTACAAAGCTATGTACAACTTGGAATAGGAGCAGTGCTTTTGTACTTCTTATGGTCCAGGAAACCAGCAAACTTAAAAGTAAGTTTTATTGCAAAAGTTTATATATTGTTTCAAAATTTGAATGCATTTTTTTCCACCATGGTTTACCCCATCTCATTTCTCCAAAACCCTATCTTTAGATGTAAACTAATTACTGCATTTTGAAAGTTCATATCAGTAAATATTAAAAGTGTTCTGTATGCAAAGCACTATGAAGTATTGTGTAAATTTCAAAGATGAAAAAAATAGACTCAGACTCCAAGAGCTCAGTGATTACTGCAGGGAACACACACATAGGGAATTAATTTCAATATAAGGCTGATGGCCAAATATGCTAGAAGTAAGATATTTCAGTATGAGGTAAAATATTCTATTTGGTAGAAATTAATTTTATTAGTAATAGAAAACAAAATAACTCCATAATAATAAAATCTAACATATCTTGAAAAACTAATTATGTTTAATTATCTAAAGTCAAGAATGACCCTCCTACAAAGACGTGTCAGTGGTTTCCTGTCCTTGGACACGTAAGAAGTGGAGGGAAAAAGATGTGGACTTGGAGAAGTCTGGAGCCCGCTTGCTCCCTGCAGGCTCAAGATCATCCTTTCCCACACAGAAAATAAAAGTAAATAAATAAAGTCAAGAATGAAGAAGAGGTAGACCAATTTGTAAATGTACTGAAAGGTATTTTGGCCACATATTCAACTGAACAAGAATTGAACTGAAACATTTTCAACCTATTAGCACTTCAAAGTTTAGATCTCCATAAAGACATGTTCAGTGCATGACACCCAGTCCAGTAAATTTGACACTTCGGAAATTGGTCTTCGAAGATGCTATTAGTTAAGATAAAGCCGAACTGGGTTAGGGTGGCCACGATCCCTGTGATTAGTGTCCTTTTGGGAAGCATAGAACTGGACACGGACAAGCAGTGAGCAAAGATGCCATGCAACAACTGAGGCAGAGGATGGCATGGGTGGCCAGCAAACCACCAGGAGCCAGAAGAGGCCAGGAAGGACCCTTCCCTACAGGGCAAAGAAGAAGCACATCCCTGACGTCAGACTTGTAGCATCCAGAACTGGGAGACCACACTCTTCTGTTGTTCTAAGCCAGGCTGCATGTGGTATTTTCTTCAGGCAGCCCTTAGCAATCCAGGACCCATTGTGTCCAACTTGCCACGAGGATACCTTCTCCAACAGCAGTCCCCAGAGTGTGACTCCTGAGGTGCCTGAATATCCTACACCTACCTTCTACGTCATGAGGTCTCCATTGAACATTTTATGGAGCTCCCAAGATGTGTGAGCCCTGGAGGTGTGGAACTGAATAAGGTGCAGTGCCTTCCCACAGGAGCTGTCAGTACAGCAGAAAGGGCAGAAGTGTATGGAAATTAATTACAGGAGAATGTGATACACCAGAAACATGCTACAAAAGGGCAGGGGTCATTCCCACTTTGTTTACTGCCAAAGTCATAAAGCAGAGCTCAGTACTTGGTGCTAAGTAAATATTTCTTAAATAATAATAAAGGACAAAAACAGAAGCATATTCACGCAATGTTTAAAGATACCAGTTAAAGTAGACTGGAAGCTCTCTGTTGATGCACTTTTCAGGAATAGGGTGTAAATGGGAACACTTGGCGGCCAGGCTTTGTGCATGCTTCTTTGTTTTCCCAATCCCAGTCCACAAACATCTTCTGAAGATGAATAAATGGCTGTACAGAGAAAGTAAGTCATTTATCAAGAACCACAGAGCTAACAGTGTTCAAGTCTAGGTATCTGTGGCTCACCATAAAAAAATAACATGTTTTGCTTATATTAATTCCCCAACCCCCCAAAATGAGCATACTTGGAGATGAGTCTTTTCTTTAAAGTCACAGAGAAGCATTTATTAAAGGCCTATTCAATAACCAAACAGCTCAATAAATTGAGAGCATTATGCAGCATGTGTCTTAAAATTTACTTTACATATCCCTTCAAGGAAATATGTATAGGATGCTATTGGATATGTCGATTTGAACCTTAGAAAATACTGCACAGTATATATGTATATATACTTGTGACGAGAGATGAAAACCAATATTGCATGGATGGAAAAAGAGTAAGCATTACCAAATATTGAGAAGGATTGACAGCTGGTAGAGGAGAAAATCCATAAAAGTGGTATCATGGAAAGAACATTTTCAGGCGATAGAGTGGGCAAAATATAAAATGCTCCTGATAAGGTAAGCATGACATGATATAAAATACGTGAAGAGGTCTAGCAATGGGGAAGTTGTTTGTCATTTGCAAGGCACTGCAGGGGCTTAGCAGGAGGACAAAAGCTCAGTTGCCCCATGTAAGGACATAGGTGGAGGTGAGAACGTGGAGCTAGCACATGTGGACACTTCCATTAAATCGGCTTATTCTTGGAGAGGAGGGGAGAGCCCCAGTAATAACTAGAAAGAGCAGCTGATCAGAACAGAGGGCTTTACTTCATTTTTGAGGTTAAGGTGGGAGAGAATGAAATATTTTAATGAAGACAGGAAGGAATCTGTGAAGAGAGTATGGAAACACAGCAGAGGCTGGAAAATATGAACCAAAATGACTGAAAAGGGAGAAGGCAGCACCCAAAGTCAAGGGGGAAGAATTAACCAGAAACACTCTTCTGGAGTCCAGCAGTGGGAGGAGGATGAGGACAGCAAAATCTAGGCTGGGTTTCCGTATTCAACGATAGGACCTTGGACAGGTCTCCTTTTTAAAAAGATTTATTTATTTATTTAATTCCGCCCCTCCCCGGGTTGTCTGTTCTCTGTGTCTATTTGCTGCATCTTGTTTCTTTGTCCGCTTCTTTTGTCGTCAGCAGCACGGGAAGTGTGTGTGGCACCATTCCTGGGCAGGCTGCACTTTCTTTCGCACTAGGTGGCTCTCCTTACGGGGCGCACTCCTTGCACATGGGGCTCCCCTAGGCAGGGAACACCCCTGCGTGGCACGGCACTCCTTGCGCGCATCAGCACTGCGCATGGGCCAGCTCCACACGGGTCAAGGAGGCCCGGGGCTTGAACCATGGACCTCCCATGTGGTAGACGGACACCCTAACCACTGGGCCAAGTCCATTTCCCGAAAGGTCTCCTTTTTGAAGGTATTTGTTTTCTCGAAGAAGAAGGAGGCACGGAACCATGAAATACTTGCTTTGGCAAATATCACATTAGCTTGCATTTCAAAATCCTTGCCTTATGAGTAAGGATATTAATGTTTGATGGGTCTCCTCCACAGGGACCAAATGACCTTGCATGAGTTTATTCATTTAACGTTGGACGTTACACAATAATAGCAGAGATACTATCAGCCTGAGTATTTCAAAGGCTTGAGTTAGGACAGCATTTCTTATACATGCATCCCGTAACTGATGGCAAATCCTTCTCTGACTTCTCCACTATCACCCCTGATAACCTGTTTTTAGCATTACCAGGCATCAGGCCCTATTCTAAGCATGTTGCATATACAATATCCTATTTATTTCTTATAACACCCTCAAGGATGGATACTATTAAAGTTCCCATTTTAAAGTTGTGGAACCCAGAGGAGAGGTTAAGTAACGTGGCCACGGTCCTGAGTGGATTCCATCTGGGCAATCCGGCTGTGGCGCCTGAGGCTTGGCTACAACGCTGTGCTGATGGTAGCGATGTCGTGTCACCCTGTACGTCAGTTGGGGCCCAGAGCTGTTAGAGAGCTTGGAAAAAAGCACCTGGAGAGCAGCAGCCACGCTGTCCTGCACTGAAGGATAGTTCACAAAGCGAGAGAGCTGGATATAAATTTGGTTGCCATCTTTGTACATACATACATGTGGAACATAAAGAGCCCACATATTTTAAGTAAAGAAAGAAAACTTCATCTTTGGCTTTAAAATGACCTTATTCAAGTTTTCAGGGGCACCTTGAAATTCTACTAATTTTATAATTTAGTAAACAATATTTCTTTCATTTTATTAAGTTTGCTCATACATGCTTAGATTAAATCCATTTCAACCTTTATATCTCAAGGGGAGTTCATAAATTTGCGTGCTGCAATACGGTAAAATAGATTATAGAGCATTTGTCATCATAGAGTTTGACTCATGTTGAGGGTGCGCAGCAGGGCCTGCTTCTAGCTTCCTAAAGACACGTCACCTGTCACCCTTTTGATCTGTGTACTCAACCAGCGAACAGGAACAGGGGACTTGAATTCCCCTGGCCGAGAGACCCCTGCAGGTTCTCTTCAAACCACAGGGTTTGAGCTCCTGCAGAACAATGGAGTTCAGATGTGTCTATCTGCCCCATGACCTTGAAAAGCTGTCCCTACATTTTCTACATGCCAGACTAATTATATAGCCTAGGGCAAAATTGCGGGCATTATCAGGCATTATCTGTGGGATAAGGTTATAGAGGAAATGTTCTGTAGTCATTGAAACTGGTCTTTTAATCTAAATAGTACCCTTACGTCCAGTGTGCTGTTCCAGAACTTCTCTCACAGAGTTTTAATTTTTCTCTCCTCCTTTGGTGAAACGACTTTAGACTACGGTGCTAAAGTGCAAGTGGTTGATTTATCGTTTTCATCGAAAAGCTTCTTCAGTAAATTTCATTGAAATAAATACGAAGAAAGGTAAAAATTCATTTTTGGATATGATGTCTTCTGCAAATCACTAGAGAAGAAGTGATCAATCTCCATATTATGTCCCTTGTCTCTTTTATGTAATATTTAATTTATTTTATCAGAAAGGCCCCAGGAGAGTGCAACTTTGCAGCTTGAGGTTCTGGGAAGCAGTTCAGAGAGTGCAAAGCTGATGGCTTTGATACGTCTGCCTCTTCTGCAGTGCCAATCATCTTTTTCTGATATTTGCTTTCAAATAGAGACTCAATGGGCCAAGTGATGAGAAGTAGGCGTTCGATGCAGGTGCTGGTCCCAGTTTAAACATATGTGGTATTCAGCACCAGGTAATGATGTGCACGGGCGTGATGCATGCTTGTCTACAGAGGACTGCCATATCGATTCCTCTTTGCCAGACAACTTGGGCTGCGATTCCTGAATCATTCCAAAAGGTCTTTTCCTTGAGGGCATGTGCACTATTATTCCTGCTAAAACTGCACATTTTAGGGCACTACTGTTGCTTCTAGCTAACATAATAGGGAAATGAAGTATGTTTGGGCTTGAGAGTTAAGGAAATATTTTTCATTTAACAAAGACCTCATCAGGAGTCTAGTGGAAATCAATGATTGCTTTTTAGTGAAAAACTCTTTCCTGGGTGGATCTGCATGACCGATTGAACGCGAGATATTTCCCACCCTCTGCTTTGTTTCAGGGACACAGCACCTTTACTCCTTGCAGCCTCTGCGGGGACAGGTCAGCTCCGCTCTCCTGCAGTGAATCTGCCCTGTAGAAGCTGGTCGGTGCAACCTGTCAGTCAGGTTAGGGCATTTGGTTGGTGATAAAGCTTCAAGAATTTCTCTCTGCCCCTAGATTAAACCCAAATTCTTTCCCATGGTCCCCAAACACTAAATGATTATTTCCTTGCCTTCTTCTCCAGCACCTTTTACCTCTTTTTATTGCCCACTTAAGCTAACCAGATTATTTTTAATAAAATTTTATTGAAGTATATCATTCGTACATGAATGTTACACAAACAATAAGTGTATAGTAAAAAGTTGTGAGCTTACAAAATAAACATGCACAGTATCATGCAGGGCTCCCATACATCACTGCACTGCCAACACCTTGCATTGCCGTGACACATTTGTTGCAAACTATGAAATAGCATCATCAAAACTAACTACTATCTATACCACATATTTTAAGTTTGGTGTATTTTCCCCCACCCCAGCCCCAATTATTGACACCCCGTATTAATATTACAAGTTTGTTACAGTTCGGGAGAGAATGTTCTCATATTTGTCCTGCTAACATGGTCCATCTTACCCTGCTGGAGTCCCTGTGTTATACAGCCCATGCTTTGTACAGTCCATTCAAAGTGCACACAGATGGCTCTCATTTTCATCAGAGAGTTATGCTGCCATCACCTTAGTCAATTTTAGAATGTTTCCATTACTCCAAAAGGAAAACTCCCATAACCCCTATAGCAGTTTGACATAGTTATGAATTCCAAAAGTAGATACTGGATTATGTTTGTAAACTGGTCAATTACTGGACTTGACCAAGTTATGATTAGGGCTTTGATTGGGCCACATCATTAGGGCATTGAGTCCCCATCCCTTGGTGGGTGGGGACTCACAGATAAAAGGCATGGCAAAGGGCAGAGGTGAAGGTTTTTGATGTTGGAGTTTTGATGTTGGAGTTTGATGCTGAAGCCTTAAGCTGGAGCCCCAGGAAGTAAGCTCACAGAGGAACCAGAAGCAAGCCCCAGGAAGAGAGAAACCCTGAGCTCAGGAAGAAGCAAGCCCTGGGAAAAGAGGAACCCTGATCCCAGAGAGAAGCAAGACCCTGGAAGAGGGGAAACCAGGAAGTCTGAACCCTCTCAGATTTCGGCAGCCATCTTGCTCCAACACATGAAAATAGACTTTGGTGAGGGAAGTAACTTATGCTTTATGGCCTGGTAACTGTAAGCATCTACATCAAATAAATATCCTACATAAAGACCAACCAATTTCAGTATTTTGCATCAGCTCCCTTTGGCTGACTAACACAACCCCTCAAACTCCACTATAGCTTTCTCTTAAAATTGATATATCTTCTTTATATTGCTGTCAAAATATTGCAAATTTACTGTTAACTATCATCTATAAGTCTCATTAGTTGTAATTTTCCTGTATATCACAATATTCTTAAAACTTCATAAAAGAACATTCTTATATTTATACTCTTAACCACAATCTGCACCCACCATTGAAATCACTATGTTATACGTATCCTAGATTATTCTCTAGTTTCCTTAAAATTGACATTTACATTCACAGATTACTCACTTCAGCTGCAATCTCATTTATAAATCAGCAGAGTTAGTTTTACTCATTATAATGTGTTACCATCAACTCCACTCATTTCCACACTTTTACAATTACCTTCATTAAAAAATTCTACATATATTGTGCATCAGTTCCTGTTCTCAACCCACATTCAATTTCCTAGTAACCTATACTCTAGAGTTTACCTCCATGAGTTTACTAATCGTATTTAGTTCATATTAGTGAGACCTACAATATTTGTCCTTTTATGTCTGCCTTATTTCACTCAACATAATATTCTCAAGGTTTATCCATGTCATTATATGTATCCCATTTCATTTCTTCTTATAGCTGAATAATATTCCATTGTATGTATATATCATGTTTTGTTTACCCATTCGTCTGTTGATGAACACTTAGGCTGGTTCCATATTTTAGCAATTGTGAATATTGCTGCTCTGAACATGAATATGTAAATGTCTGTTCTCATGCTTGCTTTCATTTCTTCTGAATATATTCCTAGTAGCGGGACTGCTGGATCATACAGCAGTTCTATATTCAGCTTCTTGAGGTACCACCAAATTGTCTTCCACTGAAGCTGCACCATTCTACATGCCCACCAACAGTGAAGGAGTGTTTTTGTTTCTCCACATCCTCTGCAGCAGCACTTAGAGTCTTCTGTTTTTGTTTTCTTTAAATATAATGGCAATTCTGTAAGTTGTGAAATGATATCTCATTGTAGCTTCAGTTTGCATTTCCCTAAAAGCTAGTGATGATGAATACTTTTTCATGTGTTTTTGGCCTTTTTTTTCCAGAGAAATGTCTATGCAAACCCTTAGCTAGACTGAGAGAAGATACAAATAAATAAAATCAGAAATGAGAGGGGGCAGATTACCATCGATCCCACAAAAAGAAGAGAGATTGTAAGATGATACTATGAACAACTATATGTGAATGAACTAGACATTGTACATGAAATGGACAAATTCCTAGAAACACAAATAACCTAGCCTGACCCTAGAAGAAATAGAGGACCTCAACAAACTGATGACAATGAAGAGATTGAAACATTCACCAAAAACCTACCAAAGATGAAAAGTCCAGCACCAAAGGGCTACATATGTGAATTCTACCAATCCTTCAAAGATGATTGAATACCAATCCTCCTCAAGGTCTTCCAAAAAATTGAACAGGAAAGTACATTATCAAACACATTTCATGAAGCCAACATCACCCTAATACGAAGACCAGATAAAGATACTACCAAAAAAGCAAATTACAGACCAATTTCTCTAATGAATATAGATGCAAAAATCCTCAACAAAATATTAATACTTGCAAGCATAATCTAAAAACACATTAAAAGAATTATATACCATGATCAGTGGGGTTTTATCCCAGGTATGCAAGGATGGTTAAACAAGAAAATAAATGTTAATAATCCACTTTAATGTTTTGAAGAAGAAAAATCACATGATCCTCTCAACTGATGCAGAAAGGTTATTTAACAAAATACAGCACCCTTTCTTGATAAAAACACTCCAAAAGATAAGAATAGAAGGAAGAATTCTCAACACGATAAAGTTTATATGAAAAATTCACAGCTAGCATTGTATTCAACTTTAAAAGATTGGCAGCATTCCCACTGAGATTAGGAACAAGTCAAGGATGCTCACTGTTACCACTGTTACTCAATATTGTGCTAGAAGTTCTAATAAGAGCAATTAGGCAAGAAGAAATGAGAGGCACCCAAACAGGAAAAGAAGAAGTAAAGCTGTTGCTATTTGCTGATGATATGATCCTATATCGAGAAAATCCTGAAAACCTGCAACAAAACTATTAGACCTACTAGACAATTCAGCAAAATGGCAGGATACCAGATTAATATGCGAAAATCAGTCATGTTTCTTTACACTATGGATGAGCAATTTGAGGAGGAAGTTAGGAAAAAAGTCCATTTATAATAGGAGCTAAAAGAATAAAATATTTAGGGAAAAACTTAACCAAAGACATAAAGGACCAGTATTCAGAAAACTATATAACATTGCTAAAAGAAGCCAAAAAAGACCTAAATAAATGGAAGGAAATTCTGTGTTCATGCATTACAAGAATAAATATTATTAAGACTTCAATTCTACCCAAAATGATTTACAGATTCAATGCAATCACAATAAAAATCCCAGAAAGTTTTTTTTTTTTTTTTCAGAAATGGAGAAGCCAATTATTGAATTTATTTGGAAGGGTAAGGAGTTCCAAATAGACAAAACGTTCTTTAAAAAGAAGAACGAAGTTGGAGGACTCTCCCTTCTTGACTTTAAACCATATTACTTAGCTACAGTGGTAAAAGCAGCCTGGTACTGGCATAAGGACAGACAGATTGACCAATGGAACTGAACTAAGAACTCAGAAATAGACCCTCACATCTACAGTCAAGTGATTTTTGAGAAGGCTGTCAAGCCCACACAGCTGGACCAGAACAGCCTATTCAACAAATGGTACTGAGAGAACTGGATAGCCACAGTCAAAAGAAAGAGGACCCCTATCTCACACCTTATACAAAAATTAACTCAAAGTGGGTCAAGGATCCAAAATAAATACTATAAACATAAAATTCCTAGAAGAAAATGTAGGGAGACATCTTCAAGATCTTGAGGTAGGTGATTGTTTTTTCGACCTTACACCCAAAGTGAATTAAGAAAAAAAACAGATAAATGGGATGTCCTCAATATTAAACACTTTTGTTCTTCAAAAGATTTTGTCAGGAAATTTAAAAGGCAGCCTACTCAATGGGAGAAGGTATTTGGGAACCACATATATGACAAGGTTTTGATATCCATGTTATATAGAGAGATTGTACAATTCAATGATAAAAAGACAAGCAAACCAATTAAAAAGTGGGCAAAAGACTTTTTTTAAAAATGTCATCTCAGGGCTTTCACTTGCTTCTTCTGTGGTTGAAATTTTCATCATATATTTGAATAGATCATTTAATTTTACTGTTTACATTTCATTCGAAGTCTAGTTCCTTAAACTCACCAAAATATTTCTCTGATACCCCTTCTTACCCTTTTTGTATTTTCTTCATAGCACTTAACACTATAATTATCTGTATGTATTTGTCTAATTTCTTCTTCATTCACCAGAGCATAAGCCCCATTAGAACAGAGACTACAATACAATATTGCTATTTCTCCAATGCCAAAAACAAGGAGTGGTCCCAGAGCAGGTACTCAGAACATATTTGTTGCAAAAATGCAAACGAGGAACTGATTTTGTAAATGCTCTCCTTGAGTAGGAAAAAAACAAACTCTGTTTAATGATTCAACTTAATTTGTGAAAATTAGGATTATACATATTTATCCAGTCGCTAACTTATTTTAGAGTTCCTTATAGATGCAAGTCTGTCGGCATAACATAATTCTGTTTTTTTTTTAAAAAGAAAACACTAGTCTTGCTTTTAACCATAAGAGATTTCTCTGTTGGAAAAGTAGTTGGGACCATAGTTACACTGTTGACTGATGACCACCTGCAATGAATTGGCTAGTTTGGTTCTATCCAAGGGGCAGACAATAAAAGCACCAATTTAACTTTCAAAATTCTGATCATGGAGAAAAGGGTTAATGGCAGCTCTCTGAGCCAACGAGGATGGTTGGAGAAGCAAGAGGTTCTATACAGGACAATCAGTGCAGAGGCTCAAAGCACTCCTCATTTCTGCTAGCCAGTTGGGTTTTCTATTTGTTTTCCATGGATATTGCCCTCTTGTAGGTCTGCAGTCATTAGCTACTTTCTCTGCTCTATTTGGAGGGTTAATCTATATGAGTATAGCGATTTAGACATGAAATAGAAAAAACATCACAACTGCTTAGTATTTAAAACAGTATGGGACTCATATTTTCTCAGAGGGCTCAGAAAGATGATCCCAATGGCTCCTACAATGAATGGTCCTCAAAAAACACCAAGGAATATATCAGCGATGGCCCATTTCTGTTCTTCACTGAATAGAATGTCTCATTGAAGAGAATAACTCATTAGGACAAAGGATGAAAGGTAGATACAAGCTCGTATATATTTTTTCTCTTCATAGCTACTTCATTCTATTTACAGTGTTTGTTTGGCCTCTGTGAGGCTTTGCCTTATTTATTTTCTACCTTTTCTTCTTCTTGCCACTCCTTGAGTGTCTGTTGTTGCCCTCTGCTCTCCCTCGTGTACACTCTTCCTCTTAGAACCTTGAAAACTTGTATTGCTTCCAGTCACGTCTATGAGTGCGATCCACCTCTACATCTTCTGTCCTGATTTCTCTTCTAAATTCCAATCTTGTTTTCTCTTTATTTCCCTATAATATTAATATTTATCATTTCTCCTGCAAAATTATCTGCTTGTTCTTATTTATTTCTATAACTTCAAATACAATAACTCCATTTTGTATGACATCAGCTATGTAAATTTGAGGACATTTCTGTATGAACAGGTAAGGCTAGTGGCCCCTGGGCCATCACCTCTACTCCCCACTGCCATGATAAGCCTGAAAATACCCACTTTGCAAATTTATTATTAATCTACCCATTTTTTACATCACTTCTTAGCTCAGGAATGGACAAAGGCCTCATAACTGCTAGGGACAATAAAAAAACAATATTTTTACAAGTGTGAGAATTGTGGAAAAATTTTTACAATAAGATAGTATGTTCATTTTTAATGAAATTTAAATTCATTACTTGATGAAATTTTAAAAATCATTTTTAATCATGATGTTAAATATTTTTCAGTTTTATTAAGTACAAAGTTTAATCCCAGACAAACTTTCTCATGCACGTACACCAGATATACACTGATTCATGCATACAAACAGACACATACCTATTCCCATCTAAACAAATAAATAATCATTTCCAAAATCCTCTTGGTGTTGGACACAGAGTGTCTTTAGTAAGTTCCTTTCATTGTCCAGTCTTCCCTCTGTTCTTGCATCTTGTCCTTTTTTTTTGTTCTTTGTTCATTTCTTTCCTTTACTTTCTTCCTCCCTTTGTTAGTGTATCTAAGAAGTTTGTTTAGATCTCTCCTTTGCTTAACTATCCAGTTTAGATCAATGATTTATTTAAATCTTATTTTTATAAAGTAGCCTGAATATGTCTTATTTGGGGAATCATACCTTAAACATTCTAATTCCCAGATTATTTTAAAAATTTTCTTCACCAAAAGGTTTTCTCTACTAAGCTGAAACATCTTGCCTTCAAAAACAAATGACAAACTTTCTATTTTTTCTACTTGACCCCATGACTGAAATGAAGGATTTTTATTTTAAAGCCATAAATCCACGAATCTAGAAAAAGTTTTTAAATAACTGGAAACATTTCCTTTTAAACAATGTTACATCCTTGTTATTTCTTGTTATGAAATCTCTGAAGTATTAGTTCATGGAATATTTCTGGTTTAGTAAATTACCCTTCCAAAAATTTCTGAAGTACCGGTACAATAGGACTTAGACTCTTGCCAGAGTAATGTTAATCGGGTTAACTCATCTAGTGCAGTGTTAATTTGAATGTAAAGGTTGGCGAATAAACTTGGCAAAACTGCCTTTCCC
The DNA here is from genome assembly GCF_030445035.2 of Dasypus novemcinctus. Lineage (NCBI taxonomy): Eukaryota > Metazoa > Chordata > Mammalia > Cingulata > Dasypodidae > Dasypus > Dasypus novemcinctus. The sequence continues at coordinate 4,114,386 of NC_080701.1, read as the reverse complement.
GAGCTTCCAAACCCAGCCTTGCTAGTCTGACAGAGAACTTACGGTGATTAAAGACATGGGCAATCTTCGGACGAACTGTCACACTTTCCTGACACTCCTGCTTCCGTCACTATTGATGTATTACTTCTATTCTACCATCGTTTGGATCTTAGGCTTTTGGAGTTTGCATTTAGTAGAGCTTCAAAGCAAAAATTGGGATACCACCTCAAGGTTACCTGAATATTTAACTTTTACTTTGGAATATTGTTAAATTAATTTAGCTCACCTAATGTCACCATCCAAACCAATATCTGTCTATCTTATCTATGTATTTTTATATTTCTCATTTTACAATGAATTGGAAGATATTTGATATATCTCGAAAGAGGAAATCGTGTTGTTCTCTTTTCCTATTATAATATTTATTTCCTTTCTCACAGCCTTGCGTTTGTTCCTTTGTAGTAAGTAGTAAATAGCACGTAACTGTCATATTTTCATGAGAACCTTCTCCAATCATTCACAGATTTACTCCTCATGCCGCATCTCATAATACCAGGGAATTGCAGTTAACCAGATTTCATAAATAAATAAGTTTAATTGAAACTATTATTCATTGTTTAAGTGAGAAATCTCAGAACTTCTGGAAAATACAAAACAACCAAAACAGTCCCAAAGTATTCTGATGAAAGGCAGTAGTCCAGAACTACTTATTTTATTTGGTCTACTCAGAACATGGATGTGGAGGATGAGAATGAAAGCTTCAGTCCATTGAATATTCTTCAGTCCACATTTAGAAAGACCAGTGTATCGAGATCGCGTGGGATTGTTATACATGTTCTCTAGCAAATTTGGCTAGCCAAAATCCTGAGTCACTTAAAGCTTTCTCCAATTACATGGAGATAAATCGGGTACTAGAGGAATGTAGGCCCTTTCCCGTCACGCATTCTCCATTGATGGTGAAATCCAGAGAAAGGCCTGACATTTTCCCACCAGTTCACCAAGCCAGTGATATAAACTCTTCCATTACCCTCTGTTGCCCTTGCACCTGTGAGCTGTCTGTCAGCAGAACAGTGTAGAGGCTCTCATCAGATCGCTCACATCTTACGGGCTGGTCAAACAGCCGCAGACGGATGGTTAGGTGTGATTCATGTGGGGACAATTTTTCCATCATTCCGGAGGTATTTATTGGGCACCACTGTTGACCAAACATTGTGCTATGTGCTGGAAATAAAGTAGTAAACCGGACAATCAAAATGTCTTATGATCAAGCTGATATTTTAGAGAGGGAAACATACAATAAGCGATGGGCAAGCAAATAAGTAGAAGAGTTGTGACTCGTGGCAATTCTTTGAAACAAATAGGTAGGTCTAATTTCTGTTGGGTGGTTAAGGACCACTCCTTTGCAGGAAAAATGTATAAGTGGCGATCTGACGGGTGAGGAAAAGCCAGATGTGCTCCCTCCAGGCAGAGGAGACAGGTGAAGCAGAGGTGGTGGGGAAAGAAAGGTGGGTCCTGGTCAAAGGTCAGTGTGACCTGAGATGGGAGGTGCAGAGGGGAGAGTCGGCAGACAGGAGGCTGGAGGGGAAGGGTGTCCCATCGGGAAGCATCTTTCAGGCCAGGAGAGAACCTTCCAGAAAGATTTTGGCTCCTGTCACTGGGTTGATGACAGCAGAAACCACTTCAAGAGACTTAGGTATATTGAATGTCTTCATGTTCACTTAACGGGATGAATCAAGAAGAGTTTCTTCATGCAGCGTGGCAAGTGTAATTCATTTTGTCCCCAAGGATCTCAGCTGAGCTTTAGATGTGAGCTTTTTCCATGAGGTTTACTTTGCAAGAGCCCACAAACCACAGCCAAAACCCTGTTTAATGTTTAAGCACGACCCAGACGTTTGAAGCTTGGCTAGGACGCCCTCATGGTTTATTTAAAGAGCTCACAATGGCTGGTTTAACCACAAAAACAGAAATTACTCTCTGGTTTCTGCAGAACGAATTGCACATTTACTGAGAGCATTATTTAAAGAAGAAACTTGCAATGAACAGTGCTTGAACACAAGATTTTCTGTGAAGGAAAGTCTAGTTTCGTTGTTATTTTATCTCTCCCACCTTCCCCCTTCCCTCTCTCCTTCCTCTCTTCCTTCTTTCCGTCCTCACCCTCCCCGTTATCTCTGTAATGTATACTTTGTGGAGATTTATAGCCAAAAAACAGGCTTGAGTAGAATGAAATCCTACAGGAAATGGAGGAAATACAGTTGTGGAAGGAAATAGCTCTTTTCATCGGTAAACAGAGCACCCAAATCCAGTAGACGCAGAGCGGGCTTTTTGAGCTCTGCTTGTTTGTTTCCGCACCACTCGTTTTGCTCTTGGGCCACAGCAGAGTGCACACGTGTCCGTGACTCAGTCCCCGGGGTAACGTGTCACGCATGCCCACAGCCGTGGTCTGAGTCTGGCATTCTTGGAGAATAGCTGAGACTGGATTTAACCAATGGGGGTTCAAATTGTACCATCCAGAGGAGAAAATGTTTATTGTGAATGTTTATTGATATGTCAACAATCTGGCTCAAAACCCCATCATCGTGCCTCTCCAGACAATGAACACTTTCCCAGGCTGTTGTCATAAAATGAGTCACAATGGGAAAGAAGATACCTTACAATTTCAAGCTTTACTTTGAGAATTTATCAGGAACTGGTTTTAAGTCTCAAAACCAACATTTTTCCTAAGAAGTTGCAAGTATAATAGAAATAATTTTTAAGAGGCCTTTTTTACCTTGACACCATTTGTTAAAAAATACTTGCAGATTTCCAGCTTCATTCCGCTGTGGTCAGAGAAATTATTTTGTATGATTTCAGTCTTTCTGAATTCATTGAGACTTTCTCTGTGGTCTATCTTGGGGAATGATCCATGCACACTTGAGAAGAATGTATATTCTGCTGTACTGGGGTGTAATGTTCTGCATATGCTCATTGTGTCCAGCTCCTCTAATATATTGTTCCAAGTCTTTGTTTCTTTATTGATTCTCTGTTGAGATGTTGGGATGGATAAATAATCAAGCCTTTTTGAAAAGCAGATGTGCAGGTCCTCAGATTATTAAATTAAAAATTACCTTTTAAACCTACAATTTCACTTCCAGACATATACCCCAAAATGTTAAAAACAGGAATTCAAGTATGTATTTGTACAGCAAAGTTTCCCGCTCAATGAGAGATGTTGTGAATATAACCCACAAATCCTCAGGACTGGGAAATGAACAATGGACTAAAGTAGACTAATTATTATTCTTCTTTAGACTTCTTATTCTAGCAATGGAAGATCTCTTATCATTGATGTAAAGGCAGTGGCCACCAGAGGTTCTGAGGGATGGGAGAGGAAAGAATAAGTGTAATTTGGGGGCATTTTTGGGACACGGAGTTGTCCTGCATGACATTGCGGTGATAGATACAGGCCATTGTATATTTTGTCACAACCTGCAAAATTGTGTGGGACGGAGTGTAAATTACAATGTAAACTATGATCCATGGTTAGTAGCAATGCTTCAATATGTGTTTATCAATTTTAGTTATTGTACCACACCAATGAGGGATGTTGCTGATGTGGAAATGTGTGGTAGCGGGAGGTAGCAGGGCATACGGGAATTCCTTATATTTTTAATGTCACATTTACGTGCTCTAAAGTTTATTTAAAAATAAAAAGAAGTATTTAATAAAAAAGGAAATTATATTAAAAAATACTTAGAAAATATCCACGTTATTACCCTCTCCCCCCATTTTCTCATTTTTCTGTCTTTTGATAAATTGAGAATATATGCTTGATTCAAAATAATTTTGCATTTTGCACCTATGGACAATGTGACTGGATATGAGATTAGCTCTTTCATTTAGAGCCGCAGGCTTCCCCTGTGGGCTGTGGAACTGTCACGGGTAAGGGCTGTGTCACCATGAGAGGCATTAGCAGGTAAACAGAACCACATGGCGACTGTCGAGTTATTCTCTGGCCCAAATGGCAAATCACTAAGAACGACTTGTGGGTGATTTAAAATGGCAATAAAAATGAACCCAAGAAATTAGAGCAGTGTGTTTCAATGGGGTTTAAGATATATCTAGGGCATCTGAATCTCTGGACTGACCATATGATAGCCAGGCCCTGAGCCTCAACAGACTTCAACTCCTACACTCTGGTTTACTGCACTTACCCCACTCAGCTAACATGGAGGTGAAGAATGTCAACCACTACACCATGGAGTCAAGAGTGCCTACAACTGCAAGCAGGAGGATTGCATCCAGCATCCATGTGGAATCTAAGCCCCCTCTTGACATAGATGTGGAATGGACCAATCCAAGGTCCACAGGAAGGAGGAATACAGTAGGATTAGAGTGGACTTAGTGATGTTCTATTCATGAACTATTGTGGTTAGTAATCGAAGAAAATGTGGCATTGGTGTGGAAAAAGTGGCCATGGTGGCTGCTGGGTGTGGGGAATGTGAGGAAGAGATGAGATGTGGAGGCGTTTTCGGGACTTGGAGTTGTCCTGGGTGGTGCTGCAGGGACAGTTACCGGACATTGTAGGTCCTCCCAGGGTCCCCTGGATGGAATGTGGGAGTGTGGGCTATGGTGTGGACCATTGACCATGAGGTGCAGCGATGCTCAGAGATATATTCACCAAATGCAATGGATGTGTCATGATGATGGTGGAGAGTGTTGCTGTGGGGGGAGTTGGGGGTGCGTGGGGACCTTATATTTCTTGAATGTAATATTTTTAAAAAATGAATTTTAAAAAAATGAGGAATTCTGGGAACTCAGGCGAGTAGAGGAAAGCTCCAGTGTCTGGGACCTTATGCTGCCAGGTACTCCCTCTCCCATTGTAGATCCTCCCATAGTCCCCCTTCCCCATTCTAACCATCAGTACTGCTCTCACATGGTCTGTATAATATAATGTTCTTCCCCCATCCACATTACCTTGCAGATACGCCCTACTTTCCCATTTCCAAAGTTCCGCATCTAACACAGCAGATATTAAGAAATTCGCATCTGCTCTCTCCATTGCCTAACTCCCACTCACTTTGTCAGCCCAGGGCCATGCAACTTCAGTCTCCATCCCTCTACACAAACCATTCTGTGCTGGGTCATCACCCGCCAGTCAATTCCTAAGCGCTCTTGTGTGTTATATTTTTCCTACCAAATGATCATAGACAGTCTAAACAATCATGCTGTGTCTGAGCTTCCTGTGCCACTGTAACAAATTTGGCAGTTTAAAGCCACCCAGATCTCTGCTCTCTCAGCTCTGGCAGCCAGAAGGGGTGTGGGCAGGTGGGCTCCCCTAGAGTCTCAGCAGAACATGGCCTGCTTGCCCAGCTAGTGCCGCTGCCAGCGTTCCATGCTCTGGAGGTTTAGCCAGCCCTTTGCCTCTCCGTCTGTGTCTAATCTCCCTCCTCCTTCATTCAGAGCCCACAGGAAAATCCAGGATAATCTCCTCAGGATAAAGGTCTTTAATTTAGCCACATTTCAGGATTCTTTTCCAAATAAGGAAACATGTTCAGGGTCCAGGGATTGTGCCCTGATGTCATTGGGGGACGCTCTTCAGCTCGCTGCTTTGTAGTTTCCTGAGCCCCGGTGTTGGGTGTCGCGTGCTCTGGACTGTGGGGCGGGTCCGTCATTGGTGAGTGTACTGCTGTCCCTACCAGGGCCAGCAAGCACAGTGCTGGGCCATGGAAGCTATCAGCCAGTGTTTGTTTAATCGCTATCTTAATGGATTAACTGCAGAAAATTCACAAAGTGTGAAATAATATAACAACAACAACAAAAAACAATGGCGAGCATTTATAGTCTCATCATCCAGGAAAGTTTTAGTTAAAATCCTGATGAACTTAAGCCATCTTTGTCTTTGTATATGTCCACACATGGATAGATCAGTGTAGTTCACTGTCTCACTGATGTATTTCTGATTGATTTTTTTTCCCATAGAGTTAATGTATTTCTTTGAAACCTGCAGATTTTTGGGAGATAAGATTTACTTTTTTCTTTCTGCCAGGTGGATTTTTCTTCTTACCTTTTTCACAAGTATTTTCTTTTGTCACCATTCTCCTCTTTCTCTCACACATACACACACACAAGCACAACCATACACACAAATTCAGGGGATCAATTTTGTTTGAATATTTTTCATTGATCACATGTCATTTTTTCCATGTATTTTTTTTTTCTAACCATTTGTTGACTCCTTAAGTTTTCTCTTCACTTCCCATATCACCAGGAAGGGATTTTCTTTGTCTTGTGACTTCTCTTTTCATCCTGTTTAGCCAGGCACTTTTGTACTCTTTATTATAGGGTTTGAGATCACAGCCTGGATTGGGATGTTTGTTTGGGCTTTTTTGTGTGTGGTTTGTTTGGCCTTTTGGTTGCCTTAGTGTTGTGAGGAGAATGGGTTTTTGGAATGTAGGGCAGTTGACGTTATGGAACTTTATCTTTGTTTACTTTCTCTCTATAATTATATTAAAAATATCTAGTTTCAGGGACAGCAGGGCTTCTTTGTAGATGCAGGGTGTTCTCTTTTACATTCTTTAATTTCTTTCCCTTGTGGTGAGGTGTCCGTCGCTGTGATTTGAAGCCTTAATAGCTTCTGACTTTTGTTTGGTCTATCTTTTAAAATATATAGATATGTTTGTTTTATGACTGGTTATTATTATTCTGTCATTATATTTTCTTCCAGTACTCTGTTCTTATGTCCTTTGTGATAATTCTCCTTGTTTGTTTCTGTCCAATGTGGTTGTCAACCCTTTCTTTCTGACTAGACCTGAAGTAATATTGGTTGTTGGTGGAGGAGTAGAGAAGGCTTCTTAGTGAAACTTCAGGTCTCATGAAAACAACCTTTAGGGACATCTGAAATTTCCCCTTCCTCCTCCCCATCCCTCCAGGTTACAATATTGTACAATTCTCCAGCAATAGGCTGTTCCAGAGCTTTCTAATACTGGAAAGAAATCTTTTCAAATGTACTCTCTAATCTTACAGTTTTGTTGTAGGTGGCTTATGCCCTACTCATCTACATTTTTTCTTTGCTTATTTTTTTTCTGATCATTTGACCAATATTTGCTCTTTAAACATAAAGCATATTGATACTTTTCCAAGTATTGCAAGTAGTTTAGCTGTTATTATATATTATTTGAGGATAATTTTGACATAGAAGTCTTCTAAAGTTTATGCAGTCAGATCTTATACTTAAGATGTTTGCTTCTATATTTTTAAGCTGGTTTTTGTCATTTTCCTTTAACTTATTTTTAAGGCATTTATTATAATTCTAAGACATTTTTTGTGGTTTCATAAGGTGATTTATGTAAAATGCCTTAGAATGATTCTTATTGCAAGGAAATAGTTTCTTAAATGCCTGAAAGAATATAAATGCACTAATAAAACAAACAGCCTAATCTGCATCTCAGCCCAGTTCCTCTTACCAGCTACTAAACTACTCTACTTTGAGTTTCCAAAGGCTTCTCAAATCTAACATGATCTAAATGGGTCCAACACATCCTTAGCCTAATGCTCTGTTCTACCCCAAACTCTATCTCTTTCTGGGTTCCCCATGCCATTTGGTGGATTCATCTAGTTTCTAAGCCTCTTAGAAACCCAATTGTTATTCTCATTCTTCCTTTTTCCTGAAACCAATCCATCCTGAACCTGCTATTCTTTATCTCTCTGATCTACCAAATCCATCTCATCTTTCTCGTTATCACCATATTTTTAGACTATTATCACCTCATTTACTTTTCCAGATTTCTTGTCACGTTTTATCCCATTTACATAGTGAGGCATGGACGTTTAAACAAAAATGGGATGTGTCACTAAATTGTGTAAAACACTTGCTTGGTTCCTCTTAGGATAAATTCACATGCCTTACATATCTTATAAGGACTTTCCTGATAGTACAATTCTTACTCTCCAGCAGTCTGGCTACTGCCGACCTCATACTCTAAATTCCAACCACGCTCAAATACGCTCAGTGTTTGAACGAGCTTCATTCTTTCATGGCTATTGATAATGGCCATGTGTTTCATCTATCTGGAATGCAAAACGCAATCTTCCCAGGCCTGAAGCCACTCTCTTCTCACTATATTCTCTTAGCAAATATCTCCAATTTGAGGCTCATGTCTCAGGCAGAGCCTTCTTCTTTCAAAAATCCTTCTTTTTGTAAGGTTGAGTGGAATAACCTTCTTTGGCTACAACAATTCATAGGTCCACCTTCCCTAGAATTCTTAATACTGCACTCAGATTGTTCATTTATCTGTATTTCTCTCAGATAGATTGAGTACATAAAATATCATCATACTTTCTTACCAAATGGAAGTATACATATATAAAATAGTTTATAATGTTCATTTTCTATATCTTGATTTAGTAATTTTAATGGATGTTGCACATATTCCGTAGCAGTACAGTCACTTCTACAAGACTATTTTCTAAATTGTGTTTCAGAATACCCATCCATGAAGATTTATCAGCAAATATTAATCTATTGTAGATGCACAAAGATTAACTATATTCAAAGTACCAAAAAATATTCAAAGTACCAAAAAACTATATTCAAAGTACCAAAAAATACAGAAATCGTTTTTAACATTTAAACCAGAATTTAAAAAAAAAATTCACTTACATAAACTCTTAGTTGCTTTGGGAAACATTATTCAACCATATGCTTCTTACTAGACCCTGTGTTGGTAATTAGTTTTCTTCCTCTGCTTATTTCCCCTTAGCACAGTGCTCTGTAGATGTCAGACGTTTGCTCATTGGTGGAGTGGACAGCTGCTCCTTGTTTCCAGTACCTAAGCCTGGTTCTTTTCAGCATCTTCTTGGAATTATGCTGGCAGGTGTGAAGATACATAGAGCTCCTAAGCAACTGCATCTATCAGACATTTTTCAAAATTGCATTTGCTGAGCTGAAGAGGAAACTTTGATTTCTGCCAGCTCTTAGTTTGACCATGTGGCAAGTGATTTACTTTTATATTGTTTTTAGTAACTTGGAGAGCTCCCCTTTGTATAAACTGCAAATCAAAAGCTGCAACACCAAGTTCTGTGCTTCCACAGTTTCTTCAAACCACTTCCAAATTCTAGCACTCAGGCCTAAAACTTCTTCCCACATTACCTTATCCCTGGCTGACACAATATATTAACGCGATTTAAGGTTGGAGATAGCAGAGGTGCCCAGTGGCTGCTGCTTGTTTTTCAGGGTCAGGGCCATGAGGTAAGACGTGCAGTGGGCGCGTGGGAATCTGACTACTTTTCCCAGAGACCCCACATATGGTTTCCATTTGATTGGGAATAAATTCCTCCTGGATCTTGGAAGTTCATCAATTTATACTCCTCTTTACATCTTTTGCATGTTTTTATAAATGCAAGAGAAGATCCTTTACCTGAATTGACTTGTCGATTGTCTTGCTCTTTTCCATGACCATGAAACTGACGCCCTCAGCTTGTGGAGTGATGAGCCAGGAGGTATGTTCTGTGCTCCAAGTAATTCAGCCCCTACCAGCTGAGCTGTATATGTACCAAGACTCACCTAAGAGTCACAGACCTGCCTGCGCCATTGTATTTTCATAAGTAAACATTTCCTTAATATCATGCAAGTTGAAGAAATATAAGAACTCCCTTTTTCAAAAACAGTTGAATTAGCTAAATGCTTCAGAAAGACCTGCTAATTTGAAAAAGGCTTCTGAATGAGGCGAGGCAAGACAACTGTAAATATTTGAGGAAAAAATAAAAAAAAAATCCAAAAATCTCTTAAAGACAGATTATCAAGTATCTCTACATTTTCTTTCTAAATAAATGGAGGAAGCAGAGATGAAATCAGAGATTATAAGTATTACTTTATAGAAATGGCACAAAAGTTTCTCATGTATGTACTTTACCATCTTGAAAAAATTTCCTTCTACTCCTATCTTTTGAGTGTTTTTATCAAGAAAGGGTGCTATATTTTTTGAAATGCTTTCTTTTGTGTGCATCAATTGAGAGGAGCATGTGATTTTTCTTCCTCAATTTATCAATGTGGTTTATTATGCTAATTGATTTTCCTGTGTTGAACCACACTTGCACACTGGGATAAAACCCATTTGATCATGGTGTATAATTCCTTTAATGTGCTTTTGGATTTGATTTGCAAATATTTTGTTGAGGATTTCTGCATCAATATTCATTAGAGATATTGGTCTGTAATTGTCTTTTTTTTTTGTAGTGTCTTTATCTGGTTTTGGAATTAGTGTGATGTTGACTTCAGGGAATGAGTTTGGTAACATTCTTTCCTGTGCAATTTTTTGGAAGAGCCTGAGTATGATCAGTATTAGTTCATCTTTGAATGACTGGTAGAATTCACCTGTGAAGCCATCTGGTCCTGGGCTTATCATCTTTGGGAGGTTTTTAATGACTGTTTCAATCTCTTCACTTGTGATTTGTTTGTTGAGGTCTTCTATTTCTTCTAGGGTGAGAGTGCTGGTTCATGTGTTTCTAAGAATTTGTCCATTTCCTCTACATTTTCTTGTGTGTGTTTTTTGTTTTTTGTTTTTTTTTTTTTGGCATATAGTTGTTCACAGTATCCTCTTATACTCTCTCTTATTTCTGCAGGGTCAGTGATAATGTCCTCCCTCTCATTTCTGATTTTATTTATTTGTGTCTTCTCTCTTTTTTTCTTAGTCAGTCTAGCTAAGGGTTTATCAGTTTTGTTGATCTTCTCAAATAACCAACTTTTGGTTTTGCTTATTCTACTTTGTTGTTGTTTCATTTATTTCTGATCTGGTCTTTATTATTTCTTTCCTTTGATTTGGTATGGGATTAGTTCACTGTTTTGTCTTTTTAGTTCCTCCAGGTGTGCAGTTAGATCTTCAATTTTAGTTCTTTCTTCATTTTTAATGTAAGCATTGATGGCTACACATTTCCCTCTTCCCTCTTAGCACTGCCTTTGCAGTGTCCTGTGGGTTTTGATACATTGTGTTCTCATTTTCATTCATTTCAAGAAATTTGTTGAATTCTCTTGCAGTTTTTTGTTTGATTCACTGATTAAGAGTGTTTTTTAATCTTGATATATTTATGAATTTTTCCTTATTCCACCAATTATTTATTTCTAGCTTCATTCTGTTATGATAAGATAAAGTGTTTTATTTAATTTCATTCTTTTTAAATTTATTCAGACATGTTTTGTGACCCAACATATCATCTACTTTAGAGAAGAATCCATAAGCACTTGAAAAGAATATATTATCTTGCTGTTTTCTGGTGCAATGCTATATAGATGTCTGTTAAGTCTAGTTTAATTATCATATTATTCAAGCTCTCATTTCTTTCTTTACCCTCTGTCCAGATGTTCTATCCAATACAGAGAGTGTATTGTAGAGACATCTATTTCTCCCTTCAGATTTGCCAGTGTGTGCCTAATAAACATGGGGTATTCAGGTAAGGTGCATAAATACTTTTATAGTTATTTCATCTTGTTGAATTGTACTTTTTATTAATATATAATGACCTTCTTCATTCCTTATAACAATTTTGCATTTAAAATATATATTACCCAATATTAGTATTGCTACCCCAGCTCTTTTTTTGCATGGAATATCTTTTTCCAACCTTTCACTTTTAACCTGGTTGTGTCCTTATGTTTGAGGCAAGTCTCTTGTAGAAAACTTACAGATGGGTCATATTTTTTAATCCATTCAATCAGTCTATGTCTTTTGGTTGGGGAGTTTAAGCCATTAACATTCAATGTTATTACTGTAAGGGCATTACTTACTTCATCCATTTTGATCTTTGGCTTTCTGTTGTCATATCATACTATTGTCTATCTTATTATAATTTAATTTACCCTGTCTAATAATGTTCATTTCTACACTCTTCTCCAAGTCTCTCTTGTTTTTTCCTTTCATGCTGCAGCACTCCCTTTAGTATCTTGTAATTCTGGTCTTTTGGTAACATTCTATCACTATTTTTTTTTTTTTTTAATCTGTGAGACTTTAAATTCCCCTTCATTTCTGAAAGACAGCTTTGCTGGATATGGAATTATTGGCTGGAAGTTTTTTTCTTTCAACACCTTAAATACATTATATCACTTTCTTCTCTCCTCCATGGTTTCTGATGAGAGGCTGGCACTGAATCTTATCAAATTTCTCTTGTATATGATGCTTTGTTTTTCTCTTGCTGCTTTCAAAATCTTTTCCTTATCTCTGATATTTGTCATTCTGAATAATATGTGTATTAGGATAGGTCTACCTGGAATTATTCTGTTTGGGGTGCATTGTCCTTCTTGAATATTAATATCAATGTATTTCATAAGGGTGGGGAAGTTTTCAGTCCTCACTTCCTCAAGCACTCTTTCTGCCCCTTTTCCATTTTCTTTTCCTTCTGAGACACCAATAAAGCTTACATTTTTTCATTTCACATTGCCATTCAATTCCCTGAGTCCCTCTTCCATTTCATTGATTCTTTTTCTATTCTCCTGTCTTTTCCAGGTCAGATATTCTGTCTTTGAAATCACTAATTCTTTCTTAAGGAATTCAGTTCTGCCCTTATGTGCCTCTAATGTATTTTTAATCTCATCTGTCATGTCTTCATAATGTCTGTTACCTTTCTTTGCAGACTTTCAATTTGTTTTTCATGCTGTGTAGTGTCTTCTTAATATCCTTTATCTCCTTAGTCATATTTTCTTTCAATTCTTCAAATTTATTAGGAGAATTTTGTGATTATCATTGATTCATTGTTTTAAATCCTGTATCTTTTCAGGATATTTCATTTGTTTCCTTGGCTGGACCATCTCTGGCTGGACCATCTCTTCATGTTTCCTAGTATGGCTTTTTGCTGATGTCTAGGCATCTGAATTTGTTGGTGAATTTACTCAGATGGCTAATTTTTTTTGCCTATTGTTATTAATTTTTTACAGCTCTTCTTTTTGGTTCAAGTTATTCAGAGTCTTTACAGTTACCAGCTTAAGTTCTCAAAATTGTGCCAGGAACTCACAAATGGAGTGCAACTTTCTCCCAGGGGTGGATCAAAGAGAACTCTAAAAGCAGTTTTTGAGCATATAATTTCTAGACCAACCAGCAAATGATGCTCATTGACACACCTTTCAATGGAGGTGTATCTTTCTCAGTTTTCCTTTGTTTTCATCTGCCCGGAGCCAAGATTCAAAGTGGGCTTTGCTGGCTGAACTTACTGAAGAAAAACTCCCCAAGTCCCCCTCCCTTTTCCCTTGCAACAGCTGACTGAGAGGACGATCTCTGTTTCTCCCTCAGTCAGCTGCAATGAGCCAAGGATTTTACTTCCCTCACTTAATATCTTGGGGATGGCAGAGGGGAGCCCTTCCCTGTGGCCAGGAGGTTTTGTAATTCACAGTTAGTTGTTTTGGGGTCTTCCTCTCTCTGTCCCTCGCCCTCCTGTGAGTTGTAAGGCACTGTCCTGGCCTGCTGTCCCCCAATGCAGGTCCCCTGGGCAGGTTTTGGCTCTTTCTCTGTTGTTTTTGTGAAAGCTTAGCCTTGTCTATGTAATCTGATGCCATCTTCCCACAATCCCCTGTAGACTATTTTTATTTTCAGGATATTCCACCTAAATGTTCAAAATTAATGGCAAAATATTGTTCACTGTATTCTCATAATTTCATGACTTCCCTTTAGGATATTAATACTGAAACACATGTTTCATTTGTTTAATATTTGTCTTTTCCCATATATTGTTTCAACAATTTCATGCCATTCTATTTTTGGTGAGTAGCTTGTAAATAGCAATTAGGTGGATTTTTTGAGTAATTGAAAAGGAGGGTCTCCTTTAATAAGTTTGTTTAATCAGTTTACCTTAATCATGAGTATTGGGAGCCCTGACTTTACTTCTGTCTTATTTTTGTGCTGCTTACCATGCTTTTTGCTTGTTCTTCCCTTGTTTAGTGTTTTGTATTGTAATGATCCTATGGATTTAACTTTTTTTCTACTTTACCATCATTAAATTTGTGTGGTTTGATATTGTTAATTGTTACTCTTAAATTTATAAATGCACACTTAACACTAAACTTGATTAACAATGTGAAAAGTTAATATCTACTGTGAATGTTCCACACAATAAAAGGCACTCAGAGTCCTCTCTACTCCTTCTATCCATCTCACATTATTTTAGTCAAAGATTTTGTTCTGTCTTGATTTATTTCCCAAATTTATTTTTCATGTTATTATTTTATAGTCAATGCTCATTTAGGTTTATCAACTTGTTTTTCTTTTTGTTATTTTTCATAGTTTCTTTTCTAATTCTACCTTGTCCTTTTTAGTTAAGACCTATTTATTGAATTATTTTTAACAAGGGTCTATATATGATAAAGATTTTGCCTTTGAATGTCTGAATTTTCTTTAGTTTGCATTAATTTTTAAAGACAGTTTGAATTAGATTCTGGAACTTGGAAAATATTTCATACTTACTGTTATTGACAAGAATTCTATTTGGAGTCTGCTCTTTGTTCCTTTGTAAATAACGTATTTATATATGGTTGTTTTGTTAATTTTTTGTCTTTGATTTCTCATCAAACCATTTCTGCACTGTGAGTAAAGTGCAAATTTAGCCCTTACACTTTTGCATAACACAGGCTTGAACTAATCTTTCATAGGTAGTTCTTTCTCTTATGATACACCAGTAAAGTATTGGTTCATTAGACTCTTCTAAATATTGTCATTTTAATTCAAAATATGCATGTGCTATGTACAAAGAATATGACTTTCTAAATGAAGAAAATGTATGATAGTTATTTTCCAAGATAATACCTCAAATCAATATTGTTAGATTTGTGACGGGAATTTCAGATAAGAACTTTCTCACTCAACCAAAGCTACTTTCTTTTTAGCAGATTCTGAGATGTTTCTCAGGAAGCAATTCACTGATAATAATGCATATTCTAAGAGAAAACTACTATTTCCGGACGCTGGGGTGAATTCAAAGCAGCCAGAAGGCATGAATTGAGATGTAATAGAACCCAATAAATCTGATGTATTTGATTGTTCCAGTTGTTACTCATTCAGTAAACATTTGTAGAACATAGCTTAAGGGCTAGGGATTGTGCTACAAATTGGTAATATGAAAATGAGTGAGACCCATGCACCATAGTACCAGTCTAGTTGGGAAGAGCTCAATAAACACGTAACGATGTGTTATTAAATCATTAATAATAAATACAAATACAATAAATATAAGCAGTAAGTGATATTAAATGACAAGTCAAGGCACAGAAAATTGTAGAGCTGCAAACTCGTTCAAACTTTCTCAATATTTGTCATCTCAGGAAGCCTTTATTTGCATAATTACAAGTTATTGAAGACCCAACAAACTCTAGTTTACATACATTTTCATATTTGTTTCTATATTGAATTTGCTGCAATATGGTTTTTGGACTGAAGAATATAAAGTATATCTGACCTCACACTAATTTTTATTTGGAAAAGGGAGTAATGATTAAGTAACCTTTAAAGACAATTGCTGATAATTTTTGTTGATTCTACACCATAACTAAACAAGGAGTTGTTTCTGTAAGTTTAGGAAGCTGAACTCATATCAGTGAATTTTCCAAACTATTACATTAAAATTTGTTGGATTGTCTTGAACTTTCAATGAATCTTTTACCCATGCATGATTTTGGAAAATAGTGGTTCTTTGAGTTATCTGCCATATATTTCTAATCACCCATTTTAATCATACAATATAAAAAATCACACTTGTTAATATCACCACCAATGTCATAAGAAAACTCTTCACTATTGCAGAGTTATCAAGCTCACAATGGTGCTACAGATTTTGAAAATTCTAATTTTGACTTGAAAACTTGAATTTTGTCATTGGCAACAAATACACCCATTGTTATTCTTGAAGTTACAGGCTTATTGTGCTCTTTTCTGAGAAAATATTTGCCAAGAACACAAGTCTGAATAAATACAGTTTGTTTGTCAGTCATGGTATTCCATGAAAAAAGTAGTTGGCTCAGTTCACATCTCAAACAATGGCCCGATTACTTTTCCTTTAGACAATTATCTTACTTTTGTATGCAGCAGGAGTCCTTTATGCATAATTCTCCTTTCATCATACAGAATATTAAGAGACATATGCTTATGGGTTGATATATAATAAAATTAATAATAACTGCTGCTTCATCAAGGGCACTCTGAAGTAAAAATAGACTTTTCTTTTTCTCTGATGCTGTGATATGAAGAAACAAGAACGACTAGTATGGTTTGGTGTCACTGCCTTAATTCAGGCTAAGCAGCAGTTTTAAACACCTTTGTCATTGCACCATTTGCATTAATATCAACAAGTTAAAATGGAAATGAATATTTTAATATTATTAAGAAAATAATTTTGTGCTCATGGACTTCCTTTTGTCCCCTTTCAGATGACACTTTGAGAAAACCGCTATGGAGTATGATTGTACCATGTTAAATTCCTAGAAAAAGACATAGAAAAAATACTTTTAAACAGCATTTTCTCTTGTTGGTAAAATTATGGGTGATTATCTTTCAAAAACATTTTTGGGCACTTTTCAAATGTTCTGCTGGGGTTTATATTATTTACATGATGAAAAAAAGAAGATCCCTGGTTGTACAATGATGGGCTTCCAAGCAGGGAGAGACAAAAGTTTAATTAAAGATACATGTTTTTCTAAATATGGAGAATATTTGGGCATGTGCTGGGCTGAAAGTCAACTAAGATGGATGACAGTAAATCTAAGATACGGGCAAAGAGGTGAACATTGACTAAAAAAAAAAAATCCCAGGAGAAATGGGATCAGAGCGGACCGTCCTTTTGCGTAGCCGGATCATGAGTCAGGGCACAATAAGACCTGTGCTGCCACTGACATTCTGTCCTGGTGGCCGTAGGGGACAGGCATGGACTGATGGCCAGTGGCCATGCATGCCAGAGAGAGCACTGCAGGACTGAGCAATCCTCCAATCAGGGCGGACCCAGTGCAAAATAAAATGTGGAATCCCTGTTCAAATATTATTCAGAATTTCACGACGGTCCTCACAGAGCACACCTGTGGATCTGCTAAGGCAGCGCCCCAACGGGGGCTTGGGCGCGCACCCATGAACCTGGCCCTACCTCTAGTAGTTAAAAATGCATTAGAGCAAAAATCCCAAGGCCCAATGCTTCCTGCTCCCTAAAAAATTTCAAATGTTCTCCCCAGCAACGTAATAACAAATCTCCTAAGGCAAGAGGACGGCTGCCAAATGCATGCTACCATGTTCTTTGCTTTGGGGGCTTTCACTGTAATTCAGAAATAGTGGAGTTTCATTTGTGGAGATAAAAGATTAAGAGCATCAACTTCTTCAATAGAACTTCTCAACTTGACATGATGTGGTTATACATTTGTTTGTTAAATGGAAGTCCAATATCATTAGTCATTTTGGCATTTGTTTCCAAATGTAACATAGATGACTGTATCTTCTAATGTAAGAGTATGGCTGTTTAATGTCACTGAATATCCAGAAATATAATGTATGAGTTAAAAAGAGTCAAGGTTTGCAGGAAATTAAGGGAATCATGTAATAGGCACTCAATAATAAACCAGTGAAAAGGGGAACCCAGGAGCAGAGAACTTATATGAGATGGTATTCTAATCTAGGCATTGTTCTTTTCTTTTACCTTTCATGTTTGACCATTAATTTTTATTAACAAATCAATTTTATTGATACATATTAATAAAGCATCCATCCAAAGTATATAATCAATGGTATTTGGTATAATCACAGACTTGTGCATTCATCACT
Organism: Dasypus novemcinctus; assembly: GCF_030445035.2. Taxonomy (NCBI): domain Eukaryota; kingdom Metazoa; phylum Chordata; class Mammalia; order Cingulata; family Dasypodidae; genus Dasypus; species Dasypus novemcinctus. Next base: position 4,096,657 of record NC_080701.1, on the reverse strand, counting down.
TCAAACATTTTTTTTGCACATTTTCATTATTCCAGTAATAATAATAATAATAAAAGCAAGCAAACAACAAAAAAACAGAAGTCATCACCTCTCAATCTCTCTATGCTTCTGCTGCTGTGTATAGCTGCTACTCTGTTTCCTCCTCTTTAGGATATTTTTATTTATATCTTATAAAAACAGTCTTATATAGGCACTATCACCCATATTTGTATTTCACATGAGGTTTCACTATGTTATACAGTCCCATGTTACCTTTTCAAGTTTTCCTTCTAGTAATATACCTGACCTTAGACTTACCCATTCAACCACTGCCATACCTGTAATAGCTCTGCTAGTTACAAACCCTATGATGTGCTTTCACCATTTCTATTCACTTTTAAAGATTTACAAACAAGTTTTTTTTACCAGTTCTGCACAGATGAACCATCAGCTTTCCATTCTGTATTCTATTTTCTGGTCATTTATATTCTAATTCCTAACCCCATGAGTTTATATAATATATTTAGTTTGTAATAGTACAATCATACACTATTTGTCCTTTGTGTCTGACTTGCTTCACTCAACCTAACGTCCTCAAGTTTCATCCATATTGTTATATGCTTCATCATTTCATTTATTTTTACTACTACATAATATTCCATCTTGTGTATATACTGCAATTTGTTTATCCATTCATCACTTGAAGGACACCTGGATTGTTTCCAACTTTTGGCTATCTTGAATAATGCTACTCTGAAGATTGGTGTGCAGATGTCTATCCGTGTCACTGATCTCAGTTCTTCTGGCTATATATCTAGCAATGGTATCGCAGGGTCACATGGCAAGTCTACATTCAACTTCTTAAGAAACTACCAAACAGTCCTCCACAGTGGCTGTATCATTCTGTATTCCCACCAACAGTGAATAAGCATTCCTAACTCTCCACATCCTCTTCAATACTTAAAGTTTTCTGAGTTTTTAATTAGTGGTCAGTCAAATAAGGTGAAATGATATCTCATTGGAGTTTTGATTTGCATTTCCCTAATTGTTAGTAATGAACATTTTTTCATGTATTTCTTCACCATTTGTATTTCTTCTTTATACAGTTGCCTTTTCAAGTATTTTGCCCATTCTTTAATTGGGTAGTTTGACTTTTTATTGTTGAGTTGTATGATCACTTTATATATCATAGATAGTAAACTCATATCAGATATGTGATTGTCAAATATTTTCTCCCATTGAATCTACTGCCACTTCACCCTTTTGACAAAATCCATTGAGGTACAAAGATGTTTAATTTTGAGCAGGTCCCATTAATCTATTTTTTGTTTTGTTGCTTATACTTTGGGTATAAGGTTTAAGAAACTACTGCTTACCACAAGAACTGGGAGATGTTTTCCTACATTTTCTTCTAGGAGTTCTATGGTTGTCTCTTTTGTATTTAGGTCCTTCACCCATTTTGAGTTAATTTTTGTATAACGAGTGAGATAGGGGTCCTCTTTCTTTCTTTTGGATATGGCTGTCCAGGTCTCCCAGCACCGTTTGTTGAAGAGACTGTTCTGGTCCCTCGGGGTGGGCCTAACAGCCTTGTCAAAAATCACCTGACTGTAGACGTGAGGTTCCGTTTCTGAGTTCTCATTTAAGTTCCATTGGTCATTCTGTCTATCTTCATGCCAGTTCATGCTGTTTATACCACTGTAACTAAGGAATATGCTTTAAAGTCAGGAAGTGAGAGTCCTCCACTTTCATTCTTCTTTTTTTAAGACATTTTGGCTATTCAGGGCCCCTTACCCTTCCAAATAAGTTGACTATTAGGTTTTCCATTTTGGCAAAAAAGATTGTTGGGCGTTTTATTGGATTGCACTGAGTATGTAAATCCATTTGGGTAGAATTGACGTTTTATTGATATATAGTCTTCTAAACCAGGAACATAGAATGTCTTTCCAATTATTTAAGTCTTCTTCAGTTTCTTTTGGCAATGATTTTTAGTTTTCTGAATACAGAACCTTTATATCCTTAATTAAGTATACTCCTAATTATTTGAATCTTTTAGTCACTATTATTAATGGATTTTTTTTTCTGATTTTCTCCTAAAATTGCACATCAGCACTGTATAGAAACACGAATGATTTTTGAGTATTAATCTTATATCCTGCCACATTACTGAACTTGTCTATTAATTCTAGTAGATTTTTTGTGATTTTTTTTCAGGATTTTTTAAAGGATCATACCATCAGTGAATAGTGAAAGTTTTACTTCTTCCTTTCCTATTCAAGTGCCTTTTATTTCTTTATCTAAACTAATTGCTTTAGCTAGAATCTCCAGCACAGTATTGAATAACAATGGTAACAGCATCCTTATCTTGTTCCTGGTCCCAGTGGGAAAGCTTTCAGTATTTCACTGTTGAGTACAATGCTAGCGGTAGGTTTCTCATACATGCACTTTACCACATTGAAAAAGCTTCATTCTCTTTCTACTTCTTGGAGTGTTTTTTTTCAAGATAGAGTGCTGTATTTTGTCAAATTTCCTTTCTGCATCAATCAAGAGGGACATGTGATTTTTTCCCTTCAATTTATCAATGTGGTTTAGGACACAAATTGATTTTCTTGTGTTGAACAACCTTGCATACCTGGGATAAAATCCAGTTGATCTTGGTGTATAATTCCTTTTATAAAATAAATCCTTTTGGATTTGGTTTGCAAGTATTTTTTTGAGGATTTTTGCATCAATATTCATTAGAGATATTGGTCTGTAATTGCCTTTTTTTTTGTAGTATCCTTATCTCGTTTTGGTATTAGGGTGATGGTTGACCTCATAGAATGAGTTTGGTAGTGTTCCTTCCTGTTCAATGTTTTGAAAGCGCCTGAGCAAGATTGGTATTAGATAGTCTTTGAATGATACGTAAAATCCACCTGTGAAGCCATCTGGTCCTGGGCTTTTCACCTTTGGAGGTTTTTGATGACAATTTCAATCTCTTCACTTGTGATTGGTTTGTTGAGGTCTTCTATTTCTTCTAGGGTCAGTGTGACTGGTTCATGTGTTTCCAGGAATTTGTCCATCTTGTATATATTGTCTGGTTTTCTGGCATACAGTTCATACTCTTATGATCACTCTTATTTCTGCAGGTTCAGTGGTAATGCCCACCCATTCCTGATTTTATTTATTTGCATCTTCTCTCTTTTTCTTTATCAGTCTAGCTAAAGGTTTATCAATTTTTATCTTCTCAAAGAACCAACTATTAGGTTTGTTTATTCTTCTTTTTATTTGTTCTCAATTTAATTTATTTCTATTCTGATCTTTACTATTTCTTTCCTTTAGCTTGGCTTGGGATTACTTCACTCTTCTTTTTCTAGTTCCTCCAATTGTGCAGTTAGATCTCCAATTTTAGCTTTTTTTTTTTATGTAAGCATTCAGGGCTATAAATTTCCCTCTTAGCACTGCTTTTATGGTGTCCTGTAAGTTTTGACATGTCGTGTTCTCATTTTCACTTGTTTCAAGGTATTTGCTGAATTCTCTTGCAATTTCTTCTTTGACATACTGATTGTTTGAGTGTGTTGTTTAATATCAATTTATTTATTAATTTTCCCTAATTCCACCCATTATTGATTTCCAGCTTCATTCTGTTATGATGAGAGAAAGTGTTTTGTATATTTTCAATCTTTTCAAATTTATTAAGTCTTATCTTGTGACCCAACAAATGGTTTATTCTGTAGAGGGATCCATGAGTGCTTGAAAAGAATGTCTAACCTGTTGTTTTGGGGTACAATGCTCTATAGATGTCTGTTAAGTTTAGTTCATTTAACATATTATTCAAGTTTTTATTTATCCTCTGTCTAGATGTTCTATCCAATACTGATTATGGTGTATCCAATACTGATTATGGTGTATCCAAATATTACTGTAGAGATGTCTATTTCCCCCTTCAGTTTTGCAAGTGAGTGCCTCATGTATCTGGAAGTACTCAGGTTAGGTTCATAAATATTTAGTATAGTTATTTCTTCTTGATGAATTGTCCCATATAGGACGATTATCCCTTATAACAATTATGCACTTAAAATCTATTTTAGCCAATATTAGTATAATTACTCCAGATCTTTTTTGGTTACTATTTGCATGAAATATCCTTTTCTGACTTTTCACTTTTAACCTGCTTGTGTCCTTATGTCTGAGGTGAATCTCTTGTACAGCCAGCATATAGATGGCTCGTTTTCCCCCCATAAGTCTGTGCCTTTTTATTGGGGAGTTCAAGCCATTCACATTCAATGTTATCACTGGAAAGGCATTACTCTTCATCCATTTTGTCCTTTGCCTTTCTGCTCTCATATTGTACTATTGTCTGTCTTTTTACCCTTGTATTCCCTTTCTAATAATCTTCATTTCTACATTTCTTCATTTCTACTTGTTTCTACAAAACAAGTCTCTCACTCTTTTTTTTTCCTTTTGGGCAGCAGCTTTCCCTTTAGTGTCTCTTGTAATTTTGTTCTTTTGGGAACATATTCTATCAGTTTTGTTTGTCTGTGAAGACTTTAAACTCACCCTTACTTTTGAAGGAAAGTTTTGCCAGATACAGAACTCTTGGTTGGTAGGTTTTCTCTTTTAGTACCTAAATACATCATACTACTTCTCTCTGCCATGGTTTCTGAAGTGAAGTTTGCACTTAGTCTTATTGAGTTTTCCTTTTATGTGGTACTTTGCTTTTCTTTTGCTACTTTCAGAATCCTCTTTTGATCTATGATATTTGTCATTCTGAATAAGTATCTCAGAGTAGCTCTATTCATATTTATTCTCTTTGGGGTGTTTTGCCTTTCTTGGATGTTGATATTTATGTCTTTCATAAAGGTTGGGAAGTTTTCAATCATTATTTCCTCAAATATTCTTTCTGCCCCTTTTCCATATTTCTTCTCCTTCTGTGACACAGATAACACATATGTTTGTGTACTTTGCATTGCCATTCAATTCTCTGAGACCCTGTTCCAGTTTTTCCATTCTCTTCTCTTTCTGTTCTCCTTTCTTATCCAGTTCAGATGTTCTGTCTTCAAATTGATAATTATGTCTCTGAGCATTTCAAATCTGCTCTTGTGTGCCTGTAATGTATTTTTTAAAGGAGGTATGGGAGATTGAATCCAGGACCTCATACGTGGGAAGAGACACTCAATCACTGAGCTACATCTGTTCCCCAATGAGAGCTGGTTTTTTCATTTGTTTGCTTTGTTTATGTTTTTAGGGATCTAACCTGGGCCCTCATACATAGGAAGCAGGTGCTCAGTCGCTTGAGCTACATCCACTCTGACTAATGTATTTTTAATCTCATCTATCATGTATTTCATCCCCATAAGCTCTGTTGCTTTTTTGCAGGCTTTCAAATTGTTCTTTCTGCTTACCCAGTATCTTCTTAATATTCTTTATTTCTTTAGTCATGTTTTTTTTCAATTTCTGGAATTGATTTAGGAGAGTTGTGTGATTATCATTGATTAGTTATCTTAAATCCTACAACTCCTCAGGATATTTGGTTTGTTCTTTTGGCTGGGCCATCTCTTCCTGTTTGCTAGTATGACTTATAATTTTTTGCTGATGTCTAGGCATCTGAATATGGTGGTGAATTCACTATGATTGTTGTTTTATTTCCCCACAGCTCTTCTTTGATATTTGGTTTAACCTGTTCTAAGTCGTTAAGTTTGTCCAGCTTATGTTATCAAAATCCAGGCCAAAGACTCATAATGGGGCACAGATTTTCTCCCAGGATTTTGGGTTAAGAGAGACTCAAAGCTGGTTTTCCCCATGCAATTTCCAGCCTGGCCAGCAGATGGCATTTGTTGGTGTACCTTTCCATGGGTCGTTTCTTTCAATCTCTTTTCCTTTGTTTTGGTCCAGCCAGAGCTGAGATTCAAAGCAGGCTTTGCTGGTGGAGTTCACTTAAGAGAAGCCTGCTGACTCCCCTTCCTCTTCCCTTCCTTTTCCCTTTAACAGCAGACAGGGAGGAAGACACCTGTTCCCACTTGCCACAGTGAGCCAGGGTCTACCCCAGCTTCATAGCTTGAGGGTGGAGGGGTGTCCTGGCCACAGCGGGGCTTGGTAACTCATGTTTGTTGTTTCGGCTCCTTCCTCTCTCTGTCCCTTGCCCTCCTGGGAATTGTGAGGTGCTGTCCTGGTCTGCTGACCCTGAAAGCAGGGACCTTGGACAGCTTTTGGCTCTTTCTCTGTAGTTTATGAAAGAGAGTTGAGCCCTCCTGCCTGCTCTGATGTCATCTTACCAAAAACTAGGCATCGTTCTTTAAACTTGGAAACTTTGTTTCTGCCTTCTTTTTCTTTTCCTTTAATAAAAGTGTTTGGATATAAGTCATGTCATCTTCTTGTGGCTAAATGACAAAGTTTCCTTATTTCTAAGGATAGAAAATCAATTCCATGAAAAGGTGATAAATGAAACAGGATTCTTCATGTTGATCTCAAGCCTTTTGGGGATGTAGTAAATTGCTTTAACCTGATGATAGGGATATCGCTCCCAGGTATTTTCTCTTTAATATGTATATATTTTTAAATTCAATAGCTATATCTATCTAATCAAAATACTTATAATGTTATAATGTCTACTTTTCCCAAGTTAGTAATGCTTGTGAATGCACAATTACAAGATGTTAAAACAACAAACTAATTCACACAATATCTAGATGTTCTTTGAAATGACACCTGATGTGTCACGTAACTATTTCACAGTAGGGGAAATTGACAGTCTTCAGAAAGAAAGCACACTCAATCACTATGGAGATGCATATGTATATTTACATTTTAGTTCAGTTTGACGAATCTGAGAAATACATGCAATATTTTTCTAAGTTTACTATGTAAAGGTGAACAATAAATCTGAAATTGATTTTTGTTTTAACTAGAGGTTCACATAAGAGCAGTTCATCATGTGTCTGTTCAACTATTATTTATCACAAGTCACAGCCTTCACACAACACATAGTGTATTAAACCACTAAGCCAGCATGGCGTTACTTTTTCTAAAGCATGTTTTTTTACTTCTATTTGGCAAACACATATTGTGCTTGCTATAGTAAGTCCTTCTAAGCATTTCATAGATGTTAACCCATTTAATTCTCCTAATAACCACAGGATGAAGGTACGGTTATAATCCCCATTTCATAGATGAGGAAAAAGAAGCCAAGTGCTGGATCCGCCAAAGCCAGCTCTGTGCTGATAGGAGGCAGGAGGGTGATTGCCTTGGCCTGGGTGCAGCAAGCACCCGAAGGGCCAAGGGGAGAGGAAGCTGGCGTCCTCAGCTAATTCTCTTTCTAGATCTGGAGCTGGTTACACAGACTGGCTCAGTTTGTTGGGATTCATTGAGCTATACACAGAAGGTAAGAGCTCTTCTCTCTCTCTCTCTTTCTCTCTCTCTCTCTCTCTCTCTCTATATATATATATATATATATATACACACATATATATATATATACACACATATATATAATACTTCCAAAAAAAGCCGGGGGGAAGGAGAAGTCAAATGCCATGCCAAGTTCAAGTAACTTGTAAGCATCAGGACCAATATTTGACCCCAAGCTTGTCTAAGTTCTTAACCACCATGGATTAAGACACGTTTCTAGGATATTGAGTTTTGTTTTGCTCTTTGAATTTTCTCTCCCTGGACCCTTCCCATATCTCCATGTTGGTGAAAGGCCCCCAGTGTTTTCTTGCTGGGATCTTTGTAACTCCAATTAAAATTTATAGGAAGACAACAGCTCTCTGATTTTTGTCTTTATGTAAATACCTAAAGATACTGAGAATTAAGTTATGTACAGGGGAGATAGAAGGGCGTTTCTTTGAATGGAGCAAAAGAGTTGGGATTCTCCCAGATGCTTGGGTGAGGACATGGTGTGCATACATTCTCAGGACCTCGATCCCCCTCCAGAGCAGGGTTCAGAGAGGGTGACAAGACTCCAGTGGGAAGGGCTACCGGCAAGCCCAGGGGTGCAGTTATAGATCTCTGGGTCGAAAAGGAAGTGATCCCAGGGTCTTAAGGGACCACGGTGGTCTTGGTTGATGAGGTTGATACTAAGTGCATTTTTTTTTTTTTTTACTCTTAGGCATTATTTAAGCCCTCCAGATCATTTAAATCAGTTGTTCTGATTTTTGTCTTTGGTTTACCCAAAATCAATCCTTTATAAATAAATTAGAGAGTGAAAAAAGGAACCATGAACGTATAGATGCTTCTGTATGTCCTTGAACTGTCCAGATATAGATCTTATCTAAGACACATAGTTCAACTTAACCCAAGACTTTAGAGTTATTTTTCCTAATGCACAGTCCCACCTTTGCATGAAATAGGAAAAAAATGACCCAGGTACCGGGTTTTGTAGTTTTAAAAGAGAAATTCTCAATTGTATACTTGGAATAGGCTTTGCATTGACCTACAGTTTATTATCACTTTTGTGAATGCAGTGGACTTTCTGAGGCCAAGCACAGATATCTGTCACCTGAGCTGGTTTTAAGGAAGGGAATCCTAAATTTCTGCTCTTCTTGAGCATTTAATATGTTTAAAATCAGTATCCTCATTTCAAGAATAGTAGAGAATACCAAGCACCAGCAGGCTGAACCATTCCACTGTGTACTAAGGAGAAAGAAGTAAAGAGAAAAGCAGGTTTTCTCAGGCTGCTTTTGGTCACCAGGGAAACCAGGAGGTGGGCGGAGTATCAAAAGGGGATCTTCACCACACGGATGGCAGATGTCACCAGGGCTTCTCCAGGTCGATCACTCAGCTCTGCAGTCAAGGTACGAGTTGCTCTCGGTCAACCAAAGCCAGCAGCAGTGGCTTCTGGCTGGGTTTAGAGTTGATTATTTATCCACTCCAGGTCCAGCGTGGCTTGTGCAGGCTGTCCCCATTTTGTCCCCGAGGTAAAATCCTGAGAGCAGCGGGAACAGAGCAGAACGAGGTGGAGGTGGAGAGACTGGGGGTGGTTGGGGAGATTCGCTGGAAGGGCGCGCCTTGGATGGCTGCTTGGTCTTCAATGCTAAGCTCTCTGAGCACCACATGACCATAGCCCTCCGTAATTTTGCCGGCAGAAGCCAATTTTTTGTGTGTTTGTTTGTCTGCTCCCAGGAGCCCAAATCCATTGGCGAGCCAAGGCAGCCATTCCTAGGAGAGACCGCAATGGGATTGGATGCTTCCTTTTACCTTCTCTTCCAAAGCTGTGGCCTCTGATCCTTAGACTTCCTGTGTGTCACTGAGGCATGGAACCCACAGCACGTGCATTTACATTTTTAATCTTATTTGTTAGAAGCACTTGGGGTTCATGAACCCTCCTGAGTATTCCGCCTTGACAACCACCTCTTCTCCTGCTTGAATATAAAATGTATGGATAGTCCTGCAATGGGTAAGGAACTTGTAAGTTTTTTCCTAGAAAATAGAGTTTGTGGGTTTATAAATAGAAAATTAATTTTTAGATGAATTTTTCATTTGGGCTTTTATGCAGGGTTTTCTTTTTTAAAATTTATTTTATTTATCTCTCCCCACCCCCTTATCATTTGCACTTGCTGTACCTGTTCATCTTCTTAGTTTCTTCAGGAGGCATCAAGAACTGAACCCAGGACCTCCCCCTACTCGGATATGGGAGGGAGGGGCCTAATCGTTTGAGTCACCTCCATTTCTTGCCTTGCTGTATCTCCCATTATGTTTTTCCTCCTGGGTCCCTTGTTGTGCCATCTTGTTGCATCAGCTCGCAGTGCCTGCCCATGGCATCAGTTGACTGTCCGGCTCATCTTCTTTAGGAGGCACCAGGAACCTCTGCTCCCTGCCTTGCTGTGTTTCTCATTATGCTTTTCCTCCTGTGTCTCTTGTTGTATCATCTTGTTGTGTCAGCTTGCTGTACCTGTTTATCATATCAGCTCACTGTCCTCTCTAGGAGGCACCAGAAACCAAACCATGGACCTCCCATGTGGTAGGTGGGAGGCCAAACAGTTGAGCCACATCTGCTTCCCCATACAGGTTTTTTAAAATGTTTGAATATCATATACAAGATCAAAATAAATCAGGAAAAATTTTGTAAAGTTAATTCTAGGTGCTTTACTAGAATTAAAGCACCTAGTAAACTGAGAGAAGTCATGATCACATAGGTATGAAGAGGGGAGAAAAGAACACAACCACTGACTAAAAGGTAAAATAAGGAAGGGCTCTGTTAAGAAAAGCACATCTCCCTTCTGCCCACTATTTCACTGAACCTTTTAGTAGGGTCACCGCTGATTTCCTCGGAACACTATCCAATGGATTTTTTTTTTTCTTCTTTTACGGTATCTTTTAGGCCTTAACCATATGGACACTCTTCTTGAAATTCTTTTCTCTCTTCTTTTTCCTCCAGTTCTTCTGGGTCACTATTTATTCCCTGAATGCTCTCCTGTATCTCTTCAATAGGTTTCTCCCCTACCCCCACTCCTAAATTATTTTCTTCCAAGGGTTAAAGCCTGGGATTTCTTCCCCTTTTATTTTATTGCTTTACTTGGGCATCCTCGTTCATACCCATTCTTTCATCTGTTCTTTATGATGACCTACATTTTTATTTCTATCTAGAATTTTTATCCTGAGCTCTAGAATCACGTATAGAACCAGCTGTTAGACATGATACAGATCATTCTGAACTAGCATTTCTAGACCTGGGATCGGTCTTTCCCTTCTCTCCACCACTCCCCTGAGTTTCTTTCCTGCTTAGTTACCCAGATGCCTCAATAGAGTCCCTGACAGTCGCCTCAGCCCTCGACCTGGTCTTCATTTTATACGTCTGCTGTGAGCAAGCCATACTGTTGATGCTTTTTAACTAAATGTCGTATTTAGTCCCATGTTCACCCTTTCTACCCCTATTGCTACCACCATACGTCAGGGCTTCCTCTCCCCTTTTTTTGACCATTGGAAATTCCGGTTACACCCTCTCCAGCCTCCTGCGCAGTCCTCTGTCACATGGCAGTAAGAGTGATCTTTCTAACAGCACAATTTGAAATCCTTTCCTACATTTCATATTTCAGGGGCTGCCAGAGACTGCAAGACATGATTCAACTTTCTTATGAGGGAGTACGTGCACAGCAGCACCTAGGCAAAATGTGGACACAGCGCCTGTGTTTATTATAAGAGCAGATCTGCCTCGCCTGCTTCTCTGGCTTGGCTTTTTCCAACTGGAACAACTTGTATTTATTTTCCATTTCATCTGAGCAGTGTTTTTGAGAAGCCTCCATGATTCCCAAAGCAGACTCAGATGTCCACTTCCTTGGTCTCTATTACTAGCAAATTTGTCTCATTTTTCCACCACGCTGTTCATCCCACAGACGTTTCTTTGTTGGCTTGCAGGCTGGTGCACTCTCTGTGGTCATGGACAATATCTGTTATTTGGTCTCATGACTTAGTACGTAATCTGTGTTCAATAAATGTATAGCAACTAAAAGAAATAATGAGACTTGTCATCAAAGGTAGAGTAAATTTGCTATTAAATGTTTTTAAGGTTATTGAAGGTGCAAAATGCATTACTAAATATTAAATATATATTAAATAAAGGAATCATGAAATTCATTATTAAGAATGGACTTTGAAGGATGGATACATTATTTGTTGAGTGGAGCTGAGGAGAAATAGAGAGTATAGCACATACGTGGCACACGGTATGCTGAGGAACAGCAAGTTTTTTGATTGGTGCTTATAAGGAAGTAGTTAAGGGAAAGAAGGTAAAAAGAGCCATCTTTTGGCAGGCCTTGAAGCCTTGACTGTGTTGTCTTTCCTGTGATTAAAAAAATACTTTGGCATAGACAGTGGTCTATAGGATGTTTTGGTTTTAATTTATAATCTAGAGGCTTAGGTATTAATATTTGAAATACATGGAAATAATCAGGAATACATAATCCAGTGGTGGCTAGTCTAATGGAAACTCTAATAAGGCTGTTACAAGGAGCTGCATTATCTTTTGTTTTGATCAGCACTACTCACTTATTATTATTTTTTCTTTTTTTAAGGAGGTACCAGGGATCAAACCCAGGGAAGCAGGTGCTCAGCCACTGAGCTACATCCGCTCTCATGTATTTTTAAGTAGCATAAAGAATGCTAGAGATATTTCTGTTGTTGCTGGAGAACCGTGTGTTTTAAAGATACGTGGATTGACCTGATATAGTAGTACCTCCACCATCGCCTGGATGAGGCCTGAGCATGGGGGGAGCTCAGCAGCCTTTGACCTTCTGGGGCACGTTGTTGGCTTAGGGGTCCATTCTACCCTGCCTGTTTCGTCACCTGGTTCCAAGGAGAAAGCTGGCAAAATCCTGCTATCAGAATAGTGTTCTGAATACATCAGGTGAAATTGTATGCAAGGTCATGGTTAGCCAAAAGGAAGAGACTTGAGACATTTCCATTCAAATAGGCACAGATTGCATGATGCCTTACGTGTGCCAGATTGCTATTGTACGTGTGTCTGTTTTCACATGTTAGAATTGCATGGATTCTTGTCTACACCACCTGACAGCGATGGTTGGGAGACTGATTATCTTCCCAGCAAAATCCAATAAACATGAGAAGCCAAAGGAGCTTAAGTCAGCCCACAAAACTGGTTAGGAATAAGGACTTTGTATTAATTTCTTAGATAAAAAGTAATCACGGAGATATCTGAGCTGGCTGATTGCCTTGTTGATTACTACAAGATGGTTTGAGTCAAGGGAAAGGCTAGTTGTGTGAAATTAGGTTGACTCTCCCTAAACTTGAAAAGCATTTGTATAAGTTGAAGTAAATCTGTACCCTACGAGTTGGTGTGATGGATTATCACAAATTCATAACTCTTACTACTACTATTACTTTAATAATAATATAATAATAATAAACAAAACGATCTCAGAACAAACATTTTAAGTGTCACCGTTGGATAGTTACCACCACTGGAGCATTGTGTCATGAGCACTATCTAACTAGGTGTGGGATTTTTTTTTTTTTTACTTTAGCATTTAGGTGATTATTGGTCATTATTTCTCAAATTGTTGGAACTTTAAAAACATCTGGTTGTTCTTACATTCTCTTTGCCTCTTCCCTCTAGTATCAGTGTCTTTGATTGCTGAGTAAACTTAAGTTGTAGGAGGAGGGCACTGGACAGCTCTAAGTTGTTACTTTATTTCTCAAGCCACTGGCAGACTTTCAGGAAGTTCCAATCCAGGAGAAATTTTCCCATAACTCACCTGAGACCGTTTGCCCCTTTCTGCTCCTCCTGAGAATGGACACGAGGATCAGGCAGCATATAAATGAAAATTCATGGTAAGTGAGCCTGGCTCCTCCAGATACTTTAATTCCTTTCTCTGGTTTTGGCAAGTACAGTGCATGCTCCATTTCTCTTTTGTGACCTAATGAGCATACAGACCCAAATATACCTTATGAAAGAATTACAATTTAAATTAAGAAAGCAGACTGACTTTGTGTCGCTAATATAACCGAATCTGAAATTCGTTTTGCTACTCAGACACAGGAGGCAAGCTCACATGTTTAGTAACACCAGGAGGCCTTACGTGTTTGTCTTAAATGTATCAACCTGTTGGGAAGAAAAAATGTTTGAAAAAGATGTTAATTTTCCAGTCTCTGACAAGCTGTCTACCAAATGACTTTCCTATGACAATAAATAGGTTTTGCTTGACATGTCTATTTACCTACTGTTTAATGTACCTTGAACTGAAAGGAGACAAATAATAACTTGAAGAAATGCTAGATCACTTGTTCTATGAAGATGGGAATATAAATTCTAGACCTCTAATACAAAATGGCTGTAATCTGCTCACTAGTGAATGAGAACCATAACTTCTCTGCATTTTACCTTCCCTTTGTTAAAAATAAACCTCGTTTAAGGGGGTACGGCTTTTGTTTTCTCCTTTTGAAGTCAATGGAGAAACTGTGTGAATGAAGAACAATAAATGTGATAAAATTCTGTAATTCACTGCACAATAGCTTTGTCCTTCTCACAAATCTGCAAATGATAAATTTATCGGAATAAAATTATCAATGTTTATCCATCTCCGTACACCCTATTTTGGAAGAGTTATTCTGGGTGTTTGATCTTCTAGAATTCTCCAGTGACTATGGTAAAGACCAGCAGGAAAACGTTAAAACGTACATTATCAATTATGTAATCATCTTTCATAAAAAGTCTTCTTGGGTACAATAGGCTTGCTTTGTACCTGGCAGCAAAATTATCCTACTCAGATACTTAAATTTACCAAAATTTGGGCCTTCGTGGTAGTAAATTTAAAAATTTTTTAAATTCATGTTAAGCAGCATTTTCAGGTTTAGCTGAAATATTACCTGAAGCAATGATGTGCTTTACAAACCATCAGCACTAAATAAACATGTATCACAAGCTTCAAGTTTTGGAGGACATGGTAAAGAAAGGGAATTCTGGATCCATGTACAAGGGCAGACGTGAGCTCTGCCCACAGCAGCCTGATGCCCGCAGCCTCCTCTCCTTCTGGGTGGACACCGACCTGAAGGTCAAAGCTTAAACAGGTGCCCGAAGGGTGGAGACCAGAAGACCATGCACCCAGAGTCATAGGTCATAGGTCAATAACCTGCCGTTTGGAAACAGACAAAAAATATGCATTGGTATTTTATGGTACGATTCTACTTTTCTATTCCTTGAGATATCAACGAGTTACATTCCTTCCTTGGAACTTAAGGACTTAGCTGCGCTTGCATCACGCCCCTGTCTCTGAAAGTTTGGGGTGAACATTCACAAGGCAGTTATGTGGTTCTCGGTCAGTCCACACATCTGTGGCCCCTTCAGGCCATACTTGAGAAATCTCTAAAAATCTATTCAATTCAAACACCAACCATCTGAACCAGATGGTCAGATTGATGTAGCCAAACTGCATCATTATTTCAATTGTGGCTATTTGCATCAGTGTACAAATATTAATTTCACAATTTTTTTTTTTTTTTACCAGAAAATAAGGCAACTATAAGGAGTCCGGGTAAACTGAAAGATACTTAGGAAGCATTTCCTGAAATTTAAATGAACTCAAGTAAGTATAGTATTAGCGATTCTGGAAAACAGTATTATGTTAAATTTATCTGAAGAATTTCAACTTTACCATTTTAATCTCAGTTTTCTCTGATGGAAAATACAATTCGTAGATTAACTAGGAAAAATGAAACCGGTTGAAATATCTTTTTAATTCAGACACTGAGGCTCACTTTCTGTTGGTGTCCTCATTTGAACTCACGTTTTCTCTTGCTTCTTAATGGCAGTAAAGGTCCGGGTACCTGCCTTGTATCATAATTGTAAGCTGTCAGAGTAAGTAAAAGTAGGTGTGAAACCTGATAACTTTGGTCAATTACAAGAACCTTTTCTAAGTGCAATTATGTAGTGAGCAAAGAGTCCATGGCCTCAGTTCAAGAGGTCCAATCCAGTCTATTAGCAGCTCTCTGTTCCTGTATTTTATTAGGTAGGCTTTTTAGCCCATATTTATCACTTCCAGGAAGACAGAGCTTTCATCTTGATTTTCTCATAGTGCATCTCATTTCAACTGACACCCACACACATAAAAAGCAGATTCATCTTTACAGCAAAGTTATTGTGCTTTTTTTTTTCTCTCCTGCTTTGCAGTGCCATAGATCAACATTTTTCTAAGTACATTACTGACTGATGCTGAACTGTGAAAATTTAAACTGGGTGATTAGGCTTGGGTGAAATTTGTTAAAATACCTTCTTCCCAATGGTAATGTCTGGTAGAGGCAACACACACAAAATTCCATCAAAGGAGCTATAACACCCGATACATATGCAGAATACTGATATTCCACTTTACTTTGACTTGGTGACGACATCTTTTGATAATGTCAAAAATTGAGAGTGGGGCAGATTCTTTTGCAAATGTCTCTTTGTATTTAAGTGTACATCTGAAGCACATCTGGCCCAGATAACTCTCCTAACAGCCACACATCATTTTAAACCTCTCCTGATACTTTGATCCAGTCATCAGCTACAGAGATCAGCTGGTCAGCCTGAAGCCAGCTGCAAGCTTTGGGGCATACTTGAGATCTTTTAGGCTCCGGGGATGGCTGGCCTTTAGTAACATAGGACTGCGGTTGACACATTATCCCCATCTACATGTCATCCTGCCCTGCTACACGACAGCGCGGAGGTCCCACTCAAGTTATTTCTTTCTTTAGTTTAGTAAGGAAATTTGCTCTTTTTCAGACTTTTGCTTCAAATGGTTAATAGCAAATGAAAAAAATTTCTAAAACTACAATAGAGTCACGTGGACTTTTTGTATTCTTTCATTTCAGATAGACTTTAGATCAATATGAGATTGTGGCAGCAGGTAGACTGCAAAGATGGATTAGTTTCATCTAATGGGTTTTTAAGAATACTACTTAACAAAGTTTTTTCCATTTTTGTCTTCATGTGCAAAATCTATATAATTTCTCCTATGACTCCAGACAATATTGCAGTGTTTCTCAAACCTCTTTTTTGGAAGTGCCAAAAATCCATGTGTATTCCCAGAGTTCTGGAATGACCTTAAACAAAGCCATTTCAAGTTTCTACAGCGTAGTTATAAATAATGACAGAGAGACAATTATTTTTTCATATTATGGAAAATCTGTTGAAAGTAACCTTTTTCATTTTGTAGAACATAAAAATCAGGGCTTGATTATATTTTGCCAGGTAAGTGTTCTTGACACTTGTTCACTTTCTGAAATTATTACTATGGTTTTTTGTTTTACTTTTGCAAATGGTTCTTTGGTTACTATCCATTCAAAACTCTGAAAAGAGAGTGCTATTTCATAGCAACTTTTCCTGTCGAGCTGACTCAAAGGTCCAAAAAGATGATTTATTTCCATACATAGTAGGACTGAAATATTCCAAGGTTTTATGGTAAAAGAGCAAACATTTGAATCAATGTACTTTCTTCAACAATTCGCTGGTTGTGTGATAGGTAACTAATGAGTTTCTCTAACTTCTTGAATGATTGATATTCTGATTCTAGAATGAGATTTTAGGTACAGCCAGTTCAATGAAAAAGGATTGGAAATATTTTTAGAGAAAACATGTTGCTTCATTAAAAAATTTCAAATACAAACAAGCTACAAATCAAGCATTGCAGGTAAGAAAGGGAAACAGTCAATTGCCAAATACAGGAAAGGATCTGAAAGCCAAATAGGTCCTTTGATTCAGGCGTAGTAGGGTTTTATCACCAGCATGGAGACAGGAGGTGATGCTCCAAATCCATGTGAGTCAAGGACTGGAACTCAACTCCCTACATAAGGCCAAGGATCCTGAGGGAATAAGAAGAGGTCACTAGAAACATGCCCATCCGCACTGAGAAACAGAGTCACCAACGAGAAACTGGACACCAAGCAGAGGCCAAGGAAAGCGGTGGAGGCCAGCTTTGCAGGCTGATAAGGGGAGTCTTAAGGAGGAACAAAAAAGTCACCAGGTTCTTTGAATATCTTATGACCCCCGCAGGAGCAAATGCTGCAGCGCATTCTAACTTGCGGGGAAAAACATTCTCATCAGGAGCTCACCAAGAAAACTTGCCGTTTCTCCTGGGAGACAAGCTGCAATGGGAGGAAACTGGGAAAGACGATAAACAGGAGGTTTGTACTCTAAGAGTTGAACTTTTGAGACCTTACATTATGTGGGTATGAAGTGATGGAAGAGAAAAGAAATAAATCATCAGATTCGAACAAGACTATTCAAAATAGAGTTTTCCTAGATGAAGGGTCACTAGATGTTTTAAGAATTAGATTATATGAAAGTGAAGAAAGCATGGGTGTGCTTAGAATATTGAATGTAAGTATGAGGAAACCACAGAACATAGAGCTCAGTGAGGAAGAGAGACAGAAAATCTGAAAGAGGGGTTGAAAGCTTGGTGAGTGAAACTGGAGCTCCAGCCTTTAACTATTGAGAGTTCAAGAGTAGAAGGCTGGGACAATGCTAAAGGCACAGTATTCTAGAATAATTTGTTGAGACTTTTCCAGAATTGAAGACAAACAGGACTGCTTATGTTGGAGGTTCACAGTAAGCTCCAAGCCACACAAAGGAAAACAAATTTCCACCCAGACACACTAGGGCATCAGAGACAGAGGAGGCTGATTATTTGAAAAGAACAAGACAGTGGACTTTTCTTTAGCATCAATACCTGTTAGGTGACAGGACAATAACTGAGAAGAAAACACAAAGAATTTTAGACATAAAGGACTAAATTTACTGCTCACAAAACTTCTCTGAAAATGTTACCAAAAGATGAACTTCAACAATAAAAAAAAGGAAAACAGATGAAGTAGGTGAGGGATAATTCTACACTATGAAGTTGATAAAAGTCGTTATGTGTAAATAAGTATTATTGGAATTAAAAACAAACCACGTGGCCACTTTGGTGGGTCAAAGCTATGAAATGGTAATGTTAATAAATGGCATTAAATACTAGATTTCAAAACTATGGAAGATGGCAGAGGCAGAGGCATTGTTTGGGAAAATGATAATGATTGAATCACTTTAGCCTTTTAAAAGATAAGCATGCATGGTATGCACTTAAACATAAAACTTTACTGCTTTAATTTCAAATCAGTAGAAAACCAATATGTGAATTAAGGAAGTTTACACAATGTAACAGTGGTCAGGAAAAGATAACTCTAAAAGCTTAGTAAAACACAGCAAACTGAAAAACAACCAGATCATAGAAATTATTTTGCAGTATCAGTCGTAATAAACAAGACAACGAATTTTATTTTAGAGCAAAGATTTAAAGAATGAATAAATAACAACCACCCACCTATGTGAGAAGAGTAAGCAGACAAAATGTCTATCAACAAGAGAACAGTGTGGCAGTTTGAGGGTATGAATCCCCAAAAGAGAAAGGTTATGTTTGTAAACTCATCTATTCTTCTGGGTGTGGTACCCTTTGATTATATTGGATTCATTTGAGGGGAACTTGTTTAAATTACCTGTTAAGATTAGGGCTTTGTTCATGTGATAGTCTACAGCTGATCTTGTGGAGAAAACAGAGGAGCTGAGCCCAGAGGAACCCAGGAAGCCTGAACACTCGCAGACGTCGGCAGCCATCTGGCTCCAACATGTGGAAATAGACTTTGCGAGGGAAGTAACTTATGCTTATGGCCTAGTATCTGTAAGCTCCTACCCCAAATAAATACCCTTTATAAAAACCAACCAATTTCTGGTATTTTGCATCAGCATCTCTTTAGCTGACTAATACAGAATTGGGTACTGAGGAATTCAGCTTATAGCAAAATGCTAGATGACAGAGTTATGCTGAGGACTGAACTGTTGAGTACAAAGAAAACAGAAACTGGTTCTGGAAATTCCAAGCCTCTGGAAATCAAGCTCCCAGATGAAAGTGCCCCTTTGGAGGACTTAACTAAACTTGGAACTTGTAAATCAGGATTGAAGATGCAGTAGATCCCAGAAAGTCTTGTGGAAAGTCTTACTTTCTGATGGCTTGGACCCTGCTTCTTGCATGCTAGACCAACTAGGTTTTTGAGAGAGCTGTATGAACAAAAGCACTGTTAGCTTGGACTAAAAGGGAAATGGAAAGGAGATATTGAAGGAGAAACAGCTTTAAGAGGAAAACCATGGAAGCTGAGATCTGGAATTAAGACTTCACCTTGGGTCAAGAAAGGAACCCCACCCATGTGTACAGAGAGCAGTTGAAGAGCATGGATGTTCCTGCCAGAGGTTCCGGGAGAGTTTTGCTGTCCCAGGGTACAGAGAGGGAGGAGCACATTGCACAAGGATTAGAGCAGTTAAGTTCAGCACCCCACAGGTCTGAGAGGGGCGGATCTGTCCCCCAAGGTTAGGGAAGGCCAGGTGGTCAACTTGTTGCTCTGAGAGAGTTGAGCCTGGATGCCAAAGTTAAGGGGGTATGTTGTCTTCATGTCACTGTATGAGGGAGGTTAAATTCTACCCAAAGATTGGGTAAGGTGTGGCAATCTCCTCACACTCTTGGAAGGAGAGGTCTGGAGCTTGGTCCACACACAGATGCTTGATGAGGGTGGAACCAAGAAAATGGCCATTGGGCAAGCCAGTGGGAAGGGTGGGTCCCCATATGGCCCCAAGGAGAAGAAACCATCATCTTAAGAATAACTCTCAGACTGAAATCGAATGGAGGATGCTCTGCAGGTCTACTGAACTGTAGAGGACCCATGACTCATGTTTTCCTGCCAATTTCTCCTTATTAAGGAAAATGTTTATCCTTTGTCCATTTGTGTATTGGAAGTAGATGAATTGTTTTGTAAGTTTCAGAGGTCTATAGCAGACAGAATTTTGCCCCAATGTAAACTATATTTCTTTAAATTGATTGTGATATGATTTAGTACTTGCATTGTTACTGATTTAAAGTTTTTTTGAATTTTGTAATGTCTTTGTGGAATTCAGAGGGTGGAGTGTAACAATTTGATATGGTTATGAATTCCAAAAATAGATATTGGATTATGTTTGTAATCTGGTCTGTACCTGGGTGTGACTGAGTTATGACTGGGACTTTGATTGGGCCAAGTCATTAGAGTGTTGGGGGGGACTCACAGATAAAGGCATGGCAAAGGACGGAGTTGGGGTTCTTAATGTTGGAGTTTTTATGTTGGAGTTTGATGCTGAAGTCTTAAGCTGGAGCCCCAGGGAAAGAGTCAGAGCTGTTCACCTGATAGTCTACAGCTGACCTTGTGGAGAAAACAGGAGCTGAGCTCAGAGGAACCCAGGAAGCCTGAACCTTCACAGACACCCGCAGCCATCGTGCTCCAACATGTGAAAATAGAGTTTGGTGAGGGAAGTAACTCATGCTTTATGGCCTGGTATCTCTAAGCTCCTACCCCAAATAAATACCTTTCTTAAAACCAACCAATTTCTGGTATTTTGCATCAGCACCCCTTTGGATGACTAACACACTCAGGTTGAGTTCCCACCCCCTTGGTGGGCTGATATAAATGGATCCTCTCTCAATAAAACACATGGGAAGAAAGAGTGTCCTTTTTGATCATGGGGCCCCAGGGAGAGATGAGCCATTAGCCTGATAGTTTGCAGCTGACCTTGTGAAGAGAAGATATAGAAGACCCAGAAAGAAATGAGCCCTATGCCAGGAGAGAGAGGAACCCCGAGACCAGCCAGCCGTGTGCCAGCCGCAGCTGAGAGGAAGCCCAGAGGGGGGCTGAGCCTGAGGCCAGCGGCCACCTTGCTTCAACACTGGCTGGTGAGAAAGCAGCCTTGAGCTGGAATCTTTAGGGCCTGGTGACTGCAAGCGTTTACCCCAAATAAACCCTTTGTAAAAGCTAGCAGATTTCTGGTACTTTGCTCGCACCCCTTTGGCTAATACAAACAATACAGCAAATGGCGGTACACTTGTAAGATGGCACGGTATAGACTAGTTAAAATGAATGACCCGGGTCTAGATGTATCGCCATGGGCCTGGGATTCATTTAGGGAGGAGAAGGTAAGTTGAGAATGGTCTCTTTGGTTTACTACCTCTGTAAATAAAATGCCAAGTCCATCCCCTGGCCTCATGAGCCCACCACGTTTCTTTCTCTGGAAACATCTCTTACCCGCTTCCCTCAGTTATTCTGACCAAGTCACAGCTGACCTTGGGGCAGCAGCTTGGATGTCAAGTGGGAGGCTCTACCACCCCTCGCCTAACTTCACTGAGATCAAAGTCACCTCCTCACAGACCTTTCCTCACTGCTCTCTTGCACAGGTCCTTTTTCCTCCCCATTGTTTACTCAAAGCACTTATCCTAGAGAGCTGGACCTTTGGTCATCTATGTAACATACATATTAGCTTTCTCCCAGTAGAATGAGTGCTTCACGGGACAGGACAAAAACCTGGGACATAGCAGATGCTCAATATTTGAATTATGAAGGCATACATATGAGACTTTTCCAATAAATTTCAGTAACCATATATATTAAATCTTGTTGAGAGCTATAGGCATATACAGGGAAGGGTGAAGAGGCAGAAGCCTGAGGATTTCTCTTGCCATCTCTGCCCCCTCAGGTCACTTCCATGCACTGTGGAAACATCTGCAGGTGAGGGGCAATCAGGGGTCCAGAGGCGCAAGTCCTGTTCCCCTAGAGGGGACAGAAACCCATCTTTGGAGCAGCAGGACCTCTCACAGCCTGACCTCGCTCCTTCTCCACCGTGTGCATGGGTGGGCAGGGCAAGTAGGGGCCAGAGGACCCTCAGGGCAAAGCAGGAGGGATTTCGGTTGGGGGCAAAGGACGGTGAGGGTGAGCTACCGGTCATCAGACTCCCATCCAAGGACAACCTGCCAGCCCTCGCCAGCTCAGGCAGGTGGTGACGGAGGCCAAGTGGCCAATGACACTGCCCAGAATGGCCACCGTGGCGCCCCCCACTCCATATGCCTTCTCACAACACTCCGTGACGATCGTCCCTTCAAGTGGTGTGACCCTGCCACCTGCCAGTAACCAGTGCTACGTGACACAATGATGCCGTGTGCTGTCCAAGGCTAGGCCAGCTTCTGTCTTGATTTCTGGAATTCATGCTCTTGAGGATTTCTGGCTTTCGGTGAGCTCTTAGCTCTTCGGAGGCCACCATGCAGTGAGGAAGCTCAATCAAGCCCACGTGGAGAGAGCACACAGCAGTGTCCTGATGCTGCCCGAAGAGCGAGGGAGGCTGGCCAGCTCCTCACCTTGACCTGCCACACCAAGAGGCAAGTTCACGAGGCACCATGTGCGTCAGATGAAGTCTGACTCCTGATGACTGGAAGCCATGAACCCATAGCGAACAACAATAAAGTAAGGGGTGTCTGGAGCCACATGGTTTTAGGGCAATTTGTTATGCAGCAATAGTGACTGGGCCAGAGCTTCAAAGCCATAATGAGAAGGGTGTGTAGCCACACCGTAGACTCATGTATTACTTGGGGAGAAAAAAGAGAAGAGGAGGAGATTAGAAAAATGGTCATTTACACTAGTGAGATGAAAAACTGTTAGGGACCATTTGAGCCAGGGGAATTTGAGACACTCTAAATTGGCATTTTAAATCCAATCCTTTCCTCCCCCTAGCACCCATTGTGGTACTAGGAAGATTAGATTCTAGAATAAAGGAAAAGCTAGGTGTAAAATTACACTGAAAATTAAATGTAATACTATAAATATAAAGCACTTAGAACCCAACACATGCTAAATACAAAATTGAAAGTTAAATATAATACTTATCTTGTCAGTCACTACTTAATAGTGGGTTAGTCTTTCCTGATGGGAGTCACAAACCCAAGGACAAGTGAAAATGATGTGAAAGCCATACAGACCAAAAATCATCACCTTAAGGGAGTATTCTATTTGGAGCCCTAGAAAAGTTAATATTTATTTTAAAAAGAAAGGTCTTATGAAATCCTCAAAATTCTAAATAAATAAACTCAGTGGGTAATTTATTATTGCAGGAAAGGGCTGGCACAGGGAAGCTCATGCATTTTAATGGTACAATTGCCTGCTGATCAATATTGTTGTGCTTAATCTTTTATATTTCAACACCATCTCTGAGCTGTCAGTGGGCCTTTAATTTGAAGCCACTGGTGCAAAGTGCTTCTTGAGGAGCATTAGCGTGATTATGATAACAGCATCTTTACAGGCTCGAGTGACCCCTTCCTGCCCACAGAGCTGAATGATATCTTGAATTATAGGATTTTATACAAACACCTTCAGAGAGACTTTACTTAAACTCTGCATACACTGGTTCTTGTGTTTGGTTGCAATGTGTAATGGTGGCATAGTTAATTAATTGTCGGAGAAAAGTTCATATGGCAGTGCCTTGTTGCAACAAATTTTAACTTTATTGATGACATGATTCATGAAAAAGGATTTATCCGTGAGGATTCTTTTTAATAGAATGAAGACATATTTGTAAATTTTATGACAAAGTATTTTAATTCTCAAGGTATGAGTAAGACATTGCAGCAGTTTGATATGGTTATGGATTCTAAAAATAGATACTGGATTATGCTTGTGATCTGATCTGCACCTGCGTGTGACTGAGTTATGATTAGGGCATGCCTACAAGGCATGGCAAAGAACAGAGTTGAGGGTTTCTGAGGTTGGAGTTTTGATATTGGGTTTGATGCTGAAGCCTTAAGCTGGAGCCCTGGGGAGTAAGCTCCCAGAGGAAAGAGAAGCCAGCCCCAGGAAGAAAGAAACTTTGAACTCAGAGAAAAGCAAGCCCAGGAACGTAGGAACCCAGGAAGCCTGAACCTTCGCAGACGTCGGCAGCCATCTTGCTCCAAATTTTGGTGAGGGAAGTAACTTATGCTTTATGGTCTGGTATCTGTAAGCTCCTACCCCAAATAAATACCCTTCATAAAAACCAACCAATTTCTGGTATTTTGCATCAGCACCCCTTTGGCTGACTAATTCAGACATCACATTATCATAAATGTACATACATTTTCTTTTAGCCTGATAATTTGAGCTATTTCTCTCCTTTAATGGAGTATAGAAGGGGCATGTAGTCAGGGAAGAGAAAGTAAAGGAAAGATTTTACCAATTTGGAGTCATGAATTTTGAAGATCACCTTTTCCTCTGTATACACTGCTTTAAGCACTTATATTAAAAATTTATTAAATGACTTCTATGTGCATTCTATGTGCAAAGAGATATACACTCATGTATATATATATGCATATGTGTGTGTAAACATATATATTTTCAGAACTGGGGTGACAGAAGAACCCAAGGAATAATAAAAGGCAACAAGGACTTGGGGGAAGAATATGAGTGAAGACATGCCAAGCTTTGGATTGATCAATTATGAGGACCCAAACTCTTCCACTGGTGCTAAATA
The DNA here is from genome assembly GCF_030445035.2 of Dasypus novemcinctus. Taxonomy (NCBI): domain Eukaryota; kingdom Metazoa; phylum Chordata; class Mammalia; order Cingulata; family Dasypodidae; genus Dasypus; species Dasypus novemcinctus. Next base: position 4,071,888 of record NC_080701.1, on the reverse strand, counting down.
GGCCAGTTTTAAATATCTTAAGAATGTTTTAGTTTGCTAAAGGCTGCCCAGTACAAAAATAACAGAAATGGGTTGGCTTTATACTGGGAATTTATTAAGGTAAAATCTTACAGTTCTGAGACTGTGAAAAAGTCCAAACAAGGCATCATCAGAGATGCTGTCTCACCAAAAGTTGGCATCCTGGACTCATGTCATGTGGCCATGCAAAATGGTGGCCAGTTTCTCTCTCTCCTCAGGCTCACTTTCTCCTCCAGTTCAGCTGTGGGCAGTCAGGCATAAACTCATGTCTCCCTGGGCTACATCTCCTCAGCTTCAGGCTCTCCACTGAGTCCAGCCTCTGCCTCTCTCTCAGCCTCTTGGGGTTTCTCTGTCTTTCCACAGCTGTAGGCAACCCCGGAGGCCTCCTTTACATGGCAGGGTGAAAATGGCAACTGTCTTTCTCTGTGTATTTCTGCTTTCAGTTCTCCATTTATGTCAGACTCCAGCAAGGGGGACGAGACCCACCTAGGTCACGCCTCACTAAAATAGTCCAATCAAAGGCCCTAAAGCGATCTAGTCAAAAGTGATCTAATCAAAAGGTCCCTTACCTGAATCTAAGCAAAAGAGCCCTCATAGAGTAGGCTTCCACACACGGGAATGGGTTAGCTTAAGAAGATAGTTTTTGGGGGTCCACAAAAGAATCAGACCATCGCAAGGAGGACTGTGGTTCTACTTCTGTTGGAGAACAAGGTAGAGGGCAGGGAGCAGAAAGCGCCTTTAAATCCCGTGCTAGTAATTGGATTAATGGCAGACACTCAAGACAGCAGCTCATATATTTTCAAAAGTAAAAAATCATAAACGAGGGAAACGGACTTTGGCCCAGTGGTTAGGGCGTCCGTCTACCATATGGGAGGTCCGCGGTTCAAACCCCGGGCCTCCTTGACCCGTGTGGAGCTGGCCATGCGCAGCGCTGATGCGCGCAAGGAGTGCCGTGCCACGCAAGGGTGTCCCCCGCGTGGGGGAGCCCCACGCGCAAGGAGTGTGCCCGTGAGGAGAGCCGCCCAGCGTGAAAAGAAAGAGCAGCCTGCCCAGGAATGGCGCCGCCCACACTTCCCGTGCTGCTGACGACAACAGAAGTGGACAAAGAAACAAGACGCAGCAAACAGACATCAAGAACAGACAACCAGGGGAGGGGGGGAAATTAAATAAATAAATAAATCTTTTAAAAAAAAAATCATAAACGGACACATCTGTGAGCAACAATGAAATATTGGGACACAGAGCTTTGCCTTTCTCCCATGCGTAGACTTGGTGTGTGCTCAGGTTAAAACCTGATGATCCAGCTCATGACTTAATGACTCAAAGTTGCCCAAAGCCTTCTAGTGAACCACTTTTCTACTAAGAGCTTCCTGAGGGTGCTTCAGGTCTCCACAGTGCCTTTATTGATGATGTGCATTCTTACATTCAATTCATTCATTTATCATTTATTTAACCCTGTTCTCATTCAATCAATAAATGGAGTAAGGCAGTGAAATATGGTGGAATCAACAAGGATTTTGGAGCTAGAAAATCCATTATTACTGACTTATTTATCAGCCCTATGATTTTGAGAGTGCCATTGTCCCTTTCAGAACCTCAGCTTCCTCATCCACAAACTGTAAATGATATTTACATAACCTCTGGAACAGTGCTTGGAGCATAGTGAAGCCTAATGAATGTTAACTGTTTTAATAGTTACATTGTGGGTGGTTATGATAGGCAAAGCACTGGGACTGGAAGTGATGAGTAAGCTCTGCTCCCTTCCTTGCCAGCAGGTCATAGTCTAAGAGAGGAGAATAGTTCATAAATACCTGGGAAAACCGTGACAAGAGATACAGCAGTGGTGCTGGGGCATGGTGCAGTGGAGGGCCATGGCAGGAGACTTTTCTGTGGGCCTCAAAAAGGCTTCGGAAAGGTGATAGAACCAGGTCTGCTCAGGGTGAAGGACCAGTTTAGAAAAGACACAGAGACATAGAATACGTTGCCGTGGCCGAACAGCTTGCGAAGGAAAGGAAGCTCAGGCCGGAGAATATGTCATAAAACAACCAACTCAGCTTAGTTGCTTTACTGTATCAAACGTTTCTGTTCTTTTAATTAAAAATAGTTTGGTGGTAATTACCACCCCCAAAATCCCGTCCTCCCTTTACCTCCCTGAATTGTGTAAGGACACATGTGCAAAACAACCATAGTCACAGAGGGCTCTTTAAATAAGCACCGGTTCTACTCATGTTAAGAATTTTGTTCTTCTGATAATTCTGGGGCTTTCCAGCAACTTTTCTCTTCTCTACATTTTGATGCCGAGAAATTTACAGAGCTGAATAATGGTTTCTTTCTTCTCACACTTTCACAATAATATCTTCCCCTCTTCCCATCAGAGAAATGACAGGTAATTATTGTTAAACTGTTTAATGATAAAGAGCTTACATAAATGTTAGCTATAGATGTTATCATTAATTCAGTGTACAATCTAATCCAGCTCAATTATACACAACTAGATAGATCTCCATGCAGCCCCCGAGACGCCTGAAAACCTTAATCAAACAGACACCACTGAATACAGAGCACAAGGGACAACAAAGGAAGGGAGATACTAAAACCTCTCACTCACAGGATGACTTTGGGTTTATGGCCCTACCATGCCAGACTTCATATCGATCACAAAAGCTAAAAAAAAAAGCAACAGCAACCACTCTCATCACATATTTCATGGAGATGAGGGTACAGTTAACGAGAAAATGTTAGTAAAACATTTTCAGCTCCACTGGAGGAAGACACTGTATAAATAGAGAGCAATCTTATTTGTCATTTTAATGGGATGGGATTTTTAAGGCTTGAGAAGTAGACCCCATTTATGTTCTGCTGGTCTTGCATTACTAGATCACCTTTGCTTTCCAACAGAGCTAGGGTGGTTTAAACTTCTCCCGCGTATTATCTCTGAAATTGGAGACAGGACTGGGTAAACCAGCAGCTTTGCCCTTGGCTTTAGAAAGCCATGGCTGTGGTGCTGTGTTGAGATGTATTATTGTTATCTCTATGTACAAAAGAAAATCACAATAAAGAAGGCTCATGCTGAACTGGAATACAGCCTCCCAGGTCGGGGCAGCCGCAGTCCCAGGGCACACATTCTTATTATAATAGCTCACCAAGCCCACGCCCCTCGCTGTCTCAAGCCACAAAAGGCCGAACAAATCATTACAGGTTCAACCAAAGAGCAAGGCTTTCGAGGATGACAATCCACGTTCATTCCACGTCAGGGCAAAGAGGAATGTCAGCCCTGAAGTCCGGGAAGGCACTGTTAGAAATTTCTCAGGCACTGGATTTTACCAATCTGTCTCAAAAGTCAACCTTCAGGGCTAAGTGCGCGTCTCTGCAAACCTACCCCCCCGGCAGTGCTGCTGGGCTGGAAGGGTTTGGAGGAAGAGCACTCGGGCTGCCCTTGGTCGTGAGCACCCTCCTCTGCAGGTGCCCTTGTTGGAGTCACGTGGAAGACACCAGGACCAGCTAAGGACGGCCCGTTTCTCCCGGGCCTTGAGGCTCCAGCTGGGGTGCTCATCGCCTCCTGCCCCCGAGGCTGTCACCGCTCGGTGGCCGTTCTCCCCGTGGTCCTCCTTGCTTGCTGACCTCGTGTCCACGCTGGCCTCACACGGCCTTGCCCCCTGCCTCAGGACCACGTTCTTCTCCTCCACTTCCCCCACTCCCCACCTAGTCCCGGGCCCCTCACGCCGGAGCTGCTCTCCTGTGGGGAGCCCCGGGGCGCTCTTCCCACTCCTCTCCCCACCCGCCCTCTTCCCCAGGCGTCCCGCCCGCCCCCTCGCAGCTCTGCCTTCGCTGTCCCCTCCCCTCGCTTGGCCGCTGTCCGCTCTCCTGGCCTCGTGGACTTCATTCCCCTGGGCCCCTACCTCCCCGCCAGGCGCAGCCCTCCAGTGTCCCCTTGTCCTGCCCCCCTAATTTCCACGTCTGCCTCGGCCACTCTGAAACCTGGAATCGACTCCCGGGTGTCCTCCTGCTGCTTCCCAAGAGCGCCCGGGCCGTGGTGGTCACCCCCAGCCTTTGGGCACAGGCTGGCCTCTCGGGTTTGTGGAAATCCGCCGGCTGCTCTCAGGCTCCTCCTGCCGCATGTCACCCAGTCCACAGCCCCCGCCCGGCTGCAGCCCCCGACCAAGGGCCCTCGAGGCCAGTCCACGCGGCCAGCGGCTCCCAGCACCCCACTGCAAGCCCAGAGTGTCCTCACTGCCCTGACGTGCAGGGACACGCTCACAGCCAGGGTGGAGTGGACAGGCCCGGGCCCCCTGCGTGGTGGGGAAGGGGAGCAGATGGGGGCCCGGGACCCCCCTGCGTGGTGGGGTAGGGGAGCAAACCGGGGCCCGGGACCCCCCTGCGTGGTGGGGAAGGGGAGCGGATGGCGCAGAGCAGCGCAGTGCAGAGCTTGGGCCACAGCGGCCAGCGGGGTGCAGGGTCCAGACCCCCCGGGGGACACCGAGGTGAGCAGAGCGCCAGGCCTGCGGCCCCCTCACCACGGGACGCAAGGCCGGCAGCCCAGGGACAGACGCCCCTCAACACACAGACATGCACACCCCTAGACACACGGACACCACTAAACACACACACCCCTAAACACACACCCCTAAACACACACAACCCTAAGCACACACAGACACACCTAAACACAGATACACACCCCTAAACACACACAGGCACACCTAAACACACACACAAATAGACACCTAGACACACACACCTAAACACACACACGCACGTGCATCTGTCCAAGGCTCACTCTTCCTGCTTGTGTCAGTGTCTTCTCCCACAGAGTCTGAGGCCCAGTTCTAACCTTCGTTTTTAACCCCTCGCGTTCGTCCTGTCCTGGAAGTAATACTCACCTGACCACTGTCTCCCCAGTTACTTTCCCTTCATTTTCAACCTCCTTAGAATGGTTATTCCCTTAATCTTGCATTTAATTGTCAATCCAGTCCACTTTTTATTGATTTTCACTTCTACTCTATGGCCCTCCTTCCCCATCTACGCTGTTTTAGCCTCTGCTCTTCCTTCTGCAAAGGAACACTTCTATCAGTGGCCGGAGCGGCCCCTGCCGGCCTTCATCTACCCTTCGCTCCCATTGTGCACAATACTCGGGGGGCTTGGCCTCCTCCACCCTCTTCTTTCCTTGCCCCCTGGTTTTTATGACACCACTCTCACAGACTTCATCTACTTTCAAAACATTACTTTTTAGTTTCTTTCCAGGGCTGTCTTCTCTTCCCCTCTCTCTTAAACTTTGGTGTTCCTTAGAGGTAGGTTCTTAGCTCTAGTATTTTGTGTCCTCTGCTTGCTTACTGGTGAATGTGGAAGGACTACAGCTTTACATACGGTATTAGTCAGCCAAAGGGGTGCTGACGTAAAATACCAGAAATTGGTTGGTTTTTATAAAGGGTATTTATTTGGGGTAGGAGCTTACAGATACCAGGCCATAGAGCATAAGTTACTTCCCTCATCCAAGTCTCTTTCCATGTGTTGGGCCAAGATGGCTGTCGACGTCTGCCAGGGTTCAGGCTTCCTGGGCTCCTCCCTTCTAGGGTCTTGCTCCTTTCCGGGCTCAGGGTTCCCCTCTTCCTGCGACTTGCTTCTTCCTGGGCTCAGGGTTCCCCTCTTCCTGGGGCTTGCTTCTTCCTGGGCTCAGGGTTCCCCTCTTCCTGCGACTTGCTTCTTCCTGGGCTTAGGGTTCCCCTCTTCCTGCGACTTGCTTCTTCCTGGGCTCAGGGTTCCTCTCTTCCTGGGGCTTGCTTCTTCCTGGGCTCAGGGTTCCCCTCTTCCTGCGACTTGCTTCTTCCTGGGCTCAGGGTTCCTCTCTTCCTGGGACTTGCTTCTTCCTGGGCTCAGGGTTCCTCTCTTCCTGGGACTTGCTTCTTCCTGGGCTCAGGGTTCGTCTCTTTCTGGGGTTGGCTTCTATTTTCTCTGTGAGCTTACTTCTCAAGGCTCCAGTTTAAAGCTTCAGCATCAAACTCCGACATCAAAAACCCCCAACTCTGTCCTTCGCCTTTTATCTGTGAGTCCCCACCTACCAAGGGGTGGGGACTCAATGCCCTAATGATGTGGCCCTAATAATAAATTAATCATGCCCAGGTACAGACCAGATTACAAACATAATCCAATATCTATTTTTGGAATTCATAACCATATCAAACTGCTACAGGTATGCTCCCACCTCTGTTCTAAACACACAGCTGCTGCAGGCACACACACCTCCGTACCTCTTTTCCTTCCTCGGCCCCCTCCTGTCTCCCAAATGTCTCTTAAGTTAGTCACATCCCCTGGCTTTCAGTCCCACCACTTCCATTTAGGCCCTTACATCCTTGCTTGGATGTTCGCCAAATCTCAGCTCTTTCCCACAATAATGACTCTTCCATCCTGCCTTTGCTTTCATTTCCCAAACTTGGATACATTCTGGAACAGACCTTTCAAATCTCTCTATTGTCCCCAAATGCGCCCTTAGGCATAGCATTCTAAAGGTAGATTTCGCTTGCTTTTACCTCTTCTCCCACCAATATTCCAGCTAAATTGAAGTGCTTGCTATTGCCCCAAACACTTGATGGACTTTGAGCCACAGTTCCTTGAGCAGGCACCTCTCTCCTTTCAGCCTGGACACATGCTGTGCTTTGCTCAGCGCCCCATTTCAACGTGTCTTCTTTTGTTCGACTTTCCTCACCGCAGCCTTCCTTGACAGTACCCTGTGGTCCTGAATCGAGCATTTCATTTGTTGTATGCTGTTTTACATAGATCATGGGTAATGACATGTTCAGCTCAGGCTTTGAGTCTTATTTAGGGATAGGATGTTGAAATAGGGAGAGGCAAAAGAGAGGAGAACTCAGGCTTTACAATGTGAGATGGGGTAGTTCTGTGATGACGTGATCTGGGAGATAGTCACTCAAGCAGGTGCAGTGAAGCAGCAAGGCTATGGGAGGTCAGGGTGCCACTCTTACAAACGCATCGCCACAGCATTCATTTTCACATAGTTTACTTCTCACATAAGGAAATGTAATGAAAGTTGTATTCTGATACCCTCTCCTGCAGCCTTGATCATTTCACTTATTAGTTCTGATAGCTCTTTCGTAATTTAATCAAGATATTCTATGTCCTTTATTATAGTACATTTAATTAAAGACAATTTTACTTCTTTCTTTCCAATTTGTACTCCTTTTTATTTTTCTTTCGTTTACCTGACGGTCCTGGTTAGAACATCCAGTAAAATGCTGAACAGAGGAGGTGAAAATGGACATCATTGCCCTGTTCTGGAAAGCATTCAGCCTTCCACAATTAAGTAGGATGGTTCCTGTTGGCTTCTGTGGACACCAGTTATCATCTTTTCTTCCTAGATGACTGAGAGTGTGTCTTTCAAAATCCTTTGTTAAATGGCCATTGAATTCTGGTAAATGTTTTTCAGTATCCATGGAAACATTCATATCATTTCCTACTTCATTTAATTAATATAGTGGATGGCATTGATAGGCTGAGATGTTAAACCATTTTGCCATGGCTTGGATAATGTCTCATTGCTCATAATATATTACTCTTTGAATGTATTTGGCTTACAATTTATTAAGTGTATTTACAGCTAGGCTGTAGTTGGTCGGGGTTTTTATTTTTGTCTGGCTCTGGTAATATTGGCCTCATAACATGACTTGGGACACATTTTACCTCTCTATTTTCTGAAAGAATATATGTAGAGTTGGCATTATTTCTTCTTTAAATGCTAGAAAAAAATGTCCAAAGAAATAATTCATGACTGGACTTTTCTTTGTGGCAAGGTTTTAAACTGATAATAACATTTCTTTACCTCATATAAGGATACTGACATTTTCAATTTCACCTCGAGTCACAATGAATTTGTACATTTCAGCAAAGCTGTAAATAAGGTGGGAAAAAGTTGTTCGTAACATTCTCTTATTAAGTTTATAATGACTTTAGGATCTATAATGAGGGTCCCTCTTTCATTCTTGCTAAGGGTAATTTATTTCTTTTTCTTCCCCTTAGTCTAGCTATAATATATCAAATTTACTGATGTTTTAAAAGAACCAGCTTTTGTTTACATTGATTTTTCTTATTTTCTGTGTTTTGATCTCTGCCATAATTTTTACTATTTCTTTCATTCTACTTTAAAAGTAGTTCATTCTTTTCTTTTTTCTAGCTTATTATGTTGGAAATCTAGATGATTCATTTTAGATTTCTTTTCAAATAAAATATTCAAAGCTCTAAATAAATCTCTCAGTGCTGCTTTAGCAGTATTCTACAAATTTTTTTAGGTTATGTTTTATTTTCCTTCATTTAAAATATTTTCCTAATTCTCTTCACGATGTTTTCTTTGATCAATGGGTAGAAACATACTATTTAATTTCTACCTATAAGGTGATTTCCTAGATTTCTTTTTTATTGATACCTATGTTAATGCTTAGTTGTCAGAGGACATTTATTACATTAATCATTTTAAACATTTTGAGAATGTTTTCTATATTATCTACACTATCTATATTCCATGTGTACTTAAAAAAAATAGATGCATTCTTAAGATTTTTGGAGGGTGGTGTTCTATAAATATCCATTAGTTTACAGTGATTGATATTATTGCTCGAACCTTCTGTACACTTACAGATATTTTCTACCTGTTCTATCATTCCTAGAGAAGAGTATTAAAATTTCCAAGTATGAGCTTTTGCCTTTATCCTTTTTCAATTATTTCAGATTTTGCTTTATTTATTTTGGAGCTTTGTTGTTAGGTGGAAGTAAATTTATAACTTTTATGTCATCTGACTTTGTGACCTTTTCCCTTTAAGAAATTACCTCCTTTGTCTCTATAAAATTTCCTTGTCCTTAAGTCTATTTTCTCTAATATTAATGTAGGCAATGCTGTTTGCTCTTTCCATGCCATATCTTTTTCAACCTACTTGCATCTTTGAATTTTAAGTAGATCTGTTTTAGAACCTCATAGAATGTGATATTCTTTTTTTAAAAACCAATCTGTATAATGTTTATCTTTTATTTGGAGTATTTAGAGATTTTATGCAATTGTTGATAACATATTACGGTTACCACTTTATTTGTTTTCTATGGCTCATTTCTTTTTTCTGTTCTTTATGATTTTTATCTTTTGTTAAACAAATGTTTATTGTACCTGTTTAATTCTCTATGAGTGCTTAGTTGTCTATATTTGAATGACAATTTTCAAGCCTGTTCTAGTGATTACAATATCATTTTAGCCACAACTGAATTTTTTTTCCCTTTTTTTGTGATACATCATTTTACTTTATCTGTGAATTATAGTAGTTTGTCTTTACTTTGTCTAATTGTGGTTTTCTTAGTGTTTATCTTCTTTAAAAAACATGCATAAAACTTTTCATAAAATTTGGGAATGTTTGATCATTTTAAAATATTTTCTGCCCAATATTTCTCTCATTTCTGATATTTTAATTGTTCATATATTGGAGTGTTACTGAGATTTTCATTTTCTTAATTCTCTATTTTATTATGGTGGTCTTGAGAGTGGATGAATTCTTCTGCAGTCTCAAATCTGCTATTAGGTCCTCAAATTATTTTTCATTTCAAGTATTATGCTTTTTAAGCCCTTGAGTTTTCATTTGATTCTTTTCTTATAGTTTCCACTTTTCTCTTGTGACTTGATATTTATTGACTCATGTTTAGCAATTTTATATTAACTCTTTGAAACTATTTTTCCTTAATCTTAAAACCTACTTACAATATCTATTTGAAATATTTTTCCACTAAATCTGACATCTGCACCCACTCAGAATCAGTTTCCATTGATATTTTTCTTTGTGTTTTCATTTTCCCCTGGATATGCCTGGCACTTTCCTGATTCTTTTTTGTCTAATATTATTTGGGGGTTGAAAGTTAACATTGCGTGTAATATATTACAGCAACTCTGGATTCTGTTTTATTCTTCTGAAGGATGTTGGTTCTATTTTGTTTATTTTGTTTTAGTAATAGATTAACTTGCCTGGACTCAAACTGAAAATCATGCAGCTCCTAACATCTCTTCTCAGGCATTTTGTTCATTTTGCCTGGGGTATTCCATGGACCACACTGTTAGTGATTATAAAACTATGTAGAATTATGCTCAAACAACTCAATCCAGAAATGATTCATCCTTTCTCACTGAAGAACCTTTTGGGTTGAGGAATGCATTAAAAAATGCGACACATTCATTGCTAGGGTTTTGACTTCTTTGGCTGCCTGGCATCTCCTGCACACGTGTGGTTTAGCAGTTGTTCAGTGAGGTATTGAGAATACGCTGTCTTAGTCCTTCCTTGTGAGCCTTCCCACATGATGGGGGCCTTTCTGCCTGCTTTGTTGATCACAGCTGATGAACCATCTGAACTGGTTCCACCTGCTCCAGCTGGTAAATTTGTTGGTTTGCTCTACTTGAGTTGGGGAGGATCGCATGTCCCAAGTAAGAAAACCTAAAGTTGACCATTCCATTTGAAGCAGCCACAGTTTTTTTTTTTTTTTTGTTTTTTAAAGATTTATTTATTTATTTAATTTCCCCCCCTCCCCTGGTTGTCTGTTCTTGGTGTCTATTTGCTGCGTCTTGTTTCTTTGTCTGCTTTTGTTTCTTTGTCCGCTTCTGTTGTCGTCAGCGGCACAGGAAGTGTGGGCGGCGCCATTCCTGGGCAGGCTGCACTTTCTTTTTCACGCTGGGCGGCTTTCCTCACGGGCGCACTCCTTGCGCGTGGGGGCTCCCCCACGCGGGGACACCCTTGCGTGGCACGGCACTCCTTATGCGCATCAGTACTGCGCATGGCCAGCTCCACACGGGTTGAGGAGGCCCGGGGTTTGAACCGCGGACCTCCCATATGGTAGACGGACGCCCTAACCACTGGGCCAAAGTCCGTTTCCCCAGAAGCAGCCACAGTTTTTAAGGAGTAAACATTTCTCATTTGTTGCCAGCCCTGAAATGCCTTCTTTTAATGTTTTTTTTTTTTGGTCTAGTTTTATATTTTGCTTCTACATCTTGGAACTGCCTTCTTCTTGCTATATTTACATAAAAGTAGAGACCAAATTTACTCTTTTGAGAATTATTTTTAGGGAGCAAAATGAATCACCTATTTTCCTCTGTTATCACTCAAAACTCCTTTAATAGTTAAGCTAACTCCCTTTATTATTATGACTAGTAAAAATGGTAATTTGGGCATATTAGAAATATGAAAATATATGCAAGACATAATTATGAAATTTTCTAAATTTAAAATTTTAAGCTTCCCTTGTCTATTTGAATGATGCTTTTTGCTGTAATAATTGTTTTTTAAAGAGCAACCTTTGGGATCCATAGCCATATAAATTTACTTTCTAACACAAAAAGTGACTATGTCTAAGAAGGCTCCTCTTTCCTTCCTTTGGTTATCACTTCGACTCATATATGCTTCCTGTAAAAATGAGCTCCTTTGATCAAGGGGCATGAACTCTTCTAAACTGTAGCATAGAGCAGAGGATATATTATACTAGTGCTTTATTGACTACATGGATTGTTATAAGGTGTCAGCTTCTACTTCATCTACTTATAAAATTTATTTTCAGTTATTTCCTTCCAGTTTACTATATGCTCTCCCTTTACTAGCACAAGATTTCAAACAATTTGACCAAGTTCTGAAATAGGGTGACAAGCAATGTGGGAAGATGCACGCCAATTTCCGGCTCAGGAAGCATGGTCACCTAAGTGTTACTAAGTATTTTAAGGGAAGCTTAAAAACTGTAAGCTATTTAAGACATTTTAAGCTTAAGAAATCTAGAAGAAAACCGGAAAGATCTACTTTCTTCAATGTCTCAATTTACTTAGACCTAAAAGAAGGATTTCCTGTCTATAAGGTTTAAGCAATGTTGTGCCTCATCTGAATGGAGCTCACATGAAAATATGCATGTACATATTCAGTAGAAGAAACATCCCAGTGGCCATTGGCATCATATGCAACGTTCTTGACAAAATTCAGTTGTTTTTTCCTCCAGCTTGTCAGTAACTTGTCACTACATATCTACTTTGTATTCTTTTTACTAGTGAAACAATAATAGGGAGCTTTAGCAAGACAGCAGAAAATTACTACTGTAAAATTGCCTTTGAGCAATTAACTTTTCTTCTGATTATGAAAGACAGGTATTGATGCACAGGCAAATTCCTCTGTGGTTCCTCTTTCAATATTAAAGCAAATCTCAGAAGTCTTAGCTGTACTCTTCAGGCTAGATTCTCCATAAACATGTCGCTATTAAGATCAATTGTAGTGCTTATGTCCTAACAGATTTTGAATAATCAACAGTAAATCATGCAGCTAGTTTTCCAATATTGCAGATCTGCATAACAGGAACCAGTCTGTTGAAAACAATTCTCTGGAACTCTGTAGACTGAAGTCATTTCAGAGCACAGGCAGTAATGAGCTGCATTGCAAAGCTGGGATTAATAAGATACTTTTGCCTGAGAACGGTATTTGACAGTTTTTTAGATTTATTTTTTTACTGCAGCATGGTTAAGGGTTTTGCATCCATCTTTCAAAATATCCACCAAAGTACAATTGAACATGTTCCACGTGTAAGTCTAACAGAGTCAAATCAATGCAAATACCTATTGCCTCAAACTGATTAGATAAGGAATTCTTCTTTTAGGTATAAGTGAAGTGACAGCATTTGCATTTGTGATCCATGCCTCATCAGGTTCCTCTTTCAACAGCCATGTATTAAATTCCTTTCATTTTTTGTATATTTGATATTCATAAATAACTAGAAATTGACATGTGTGACCAAGGAAACATTCTTTTGTTTCTTCCACATTAAAGGCAATTAAATAAAGACATTTCATCAGCTCAATCAATTTTTGACCACTGTAGTAGCTCCATATTATTCTTTTAAATTTTACTATTTATATCACTTAACCACAAGAAAAAATCACCAAAATGTAAAAGCTGATGGCTAGTACTATTAACATCTTTTTAAACAAAATTCTTTCATATGGTGCCAAAATTTTTAAGAAAGATGCAAACATTTAACTATTTAGTGCTAAAACAGGTAATGCTTGATCCTAAGTGTAACTTTTAATCAAGACCAAATCCAAAACCATTCCAAAGAGCAATGAATCCATAAAGAATGCTTTATAATAACATTAACACCATTAAATAAGTTAAGGCAATTCCTAATGAGTGATTTTGAGTTTACTGCAGAGTTCTTGATAAAATTAAAAGCAGCCTGGTTGGTCAAGTGTAGATGTCAAGTATCAACAGTTTTGTGATCTGGTTAGAAAGTATACTTTATTTTATTTACATTTTTAGCAGCTCTGTGCAATCTTTGGAGGCTAAAATGAAAAAATTATTTATCTTTATTAAATAATCTTACAACTCACAATGGTTCCATAATGCAGGATTATAGATTATTACACATGCTTAGTAAATGAATAAAATTTTCTGAAATGCTGAGATTTTACAGTTATGATATTCAAGGTTAAGTCCCTTATTCGTGTTTTTACTGCACAAAGCTCCTATTAGAAAAATTCACTTTCTTAACTAGAAGATTATGAGAAAACCCAGACAAGTAAAACATTGCAATTCACCTAAAGGAATCCTCCCTGAAAGATCAATGTTTGATTGTTTTGCTTTGTTTTACTATCAGTATCTTCTTATAATTATTATAAGGGTGGATATAAAATCTTGCATTAACTAAAAACTCTTTTATCTTAGACTCAACAGCAATTGATAGATAAATGGATACGAAGATAGATAGATAGATAGATAGATGATAGATACCGATAGAAAGTTAGAATTTAAAATGAAATGTAAAGTATTTGTACTAAAAGTTTCCAGTTGTAAAATGTTTGCTCTAATGAAATTTGTAGAGTAAATAAAATTACCGCAAAGCTTAGTCATCATGACCCTAAACCAAAAAGGAATCTTTATACATGTTTGAGTGGACTTCTTCAGTGTGTTTACATGTTGTTTTCTTTTTCTTAAGGCCTTACATTTGTGGCCACATTGTTATTGATTCGCTGTACAACTAATGAGTGTTTTACTTGTTTAAGAATACCATATTTGGAAATAGCTCGTCATGTTTCTGTAACCCATAAATAGTATGTTTACCAGAAGGGGGAGTATTTTCTGCTATGATAATTTTCATGGTCAGACAGAGTCTAACAATAAATATTTGTTTTACTGTCTTCTACAGAGAGGGAAGAAATCTGCCAAAATTGTGGTTGTGGAAAGCATTTCTTCAGAAAAGAATTAGGACATGACCATGGATTTGGTTGTATGCTCTAGTTTACAAAATAGATCAAGATCACAACCCATCAGCCAAACTTCTTTTCCTTCTGTGTTTCCTGCCTTCTATCAGAGGAACCCATGAAAAAACAATACAGAACTTTGTCCATATAAACTTTAGTTATATAAAGTTTTGGGGATGAAAAGGCAATACAGGACTTTGTCCATGTAAACTTTAGTTATATAATTGCTACCATTAAGTGCTTTCCAAACCTTCATCAATTTCAACACATGTTTTGTTGTTAGAAAGATCAAAAATAAGTTCTTGACTGAAGTCTGGTCAGAGCCTGTTTCCCAGGTCCTTTTTTACTCAGAGAAGTAGTATACATAGTGCCACCTCTCAAAAATTCAAACTCTTTGAGATGTAAATAAGAGAGAAAAAAAAAGACATGTTTCTCTCTGCCTGAAACCTCAAACTAAATAATTTCAGCTCTCTTGCCAAGATCCTAAGTTACAGTCTTTGGTCAATTATTCTCTTCTCTTCTCCATCGGCAGATGGTGGGAAGCCAGCCTACCTGGAATCCTAACACTTACAGATCAGGGATGATTCCAATAATAGAAACAGACTATTAAAAGTAGAAAGGACTGCTGGCTCAAAATCTTAGGTTCTGTTTGTTTTTATATGCTCAACTTGCACCTCTCTGCTTGTCTTTGCTACAATTGTTTCTGGAAGAGACTGAATATTTTCTGCCTCCTGTAAAGCCTTTTCAATCTTTGAGTATATCCCACACTCTTAGTATTATCTATAAGTTGAGATCTGGTAGTGCTGAAACATCTTCTCATTGGTCCCAGTTTTACTTAATTGATAGAAGCATAATCCATTTTCTGAATAACAGACTTTCAAACAATTGAAGAAAATTACCAGCTCGCTTGGTTAAAACTTCATAATTACATGCTAAACATTAACAATTACTTCAGCTTTGTCACAGCAATAAAATATCTCATAGGTTAAATGTCTCTTTCTTTGACATTAGGTCCAATAAACCACTTAAAGTGTAGGGTCCAAATTTGAGCACAGTTCTCTAGATCCAGCAAGGAATAAAATTAGAAAATATTTCTTTCACATACAAGGATTCAGATATTCTTTGTTTTAAGCTTGACATTGATTTAATGCTGGAAATTGTAATGAAAATAGTTCAGTGTCAGTCTCTAAGATCCTAGATTATTTAAAATGAATTAATAATTCTTTAAAATTATCTTTCTTTTTTGAAGTACTGCTAGAGATTTGATGACATTTTCTCAAAAATGGAAGTTTGTATGGGTTTGACTTAAGACTATCCTAAATATTCATATAATATTTTCTTCAAAAAAGTTTAAAAACAAACATTTCCAATTATACAAGGTTTGATCTACCTTAGTTCATTGACACTTTAGAATTACACATGTAACATGGAATGTAAATATGACAGGAATTACAAGGCCTTTTCCTTAGTCTTCTACTCACTTTATGTTTGTTATATGCAACTTAGAGCTATGAACCTTGGGCTATTGCTGTCAGGGTGGTGGTGAAGGGAAGATATGTTAAGATAGCAGAGGACAAACTTTAAAAACCACATTTTCCCCCCTATGAAAACCCTTAAGAAACTTGGCTCTATTAAACAAACTTTCTCTTTGAACTTTTGTAGCAAAGTTATCTAGCTAATAGGCATGGAATATGCCAATAGAAGAGATGAAGTTGAGTGATTTGTCTGATCATGCCTATAGATAAAAGGGATATTAGATACAAATTCAGAAGAAGGGTAAAGGAGATTAGAAACCCTTTTTTATTCCATCTTTCTCTTTTTGCTGAATTTGCTCTTCAAAATTCTTCAGCCATGAGAGAATCATTCTCAGCAGCTCTCCCTTCTGGCTAAGCCTTCAGCTCTGAACAAGCAGGACATGAAGGGTAAGCAGCGTTTTAAACAATGTCTCTAAGTGCTGGTGCCATGTCCTCATGACACAGCCCTCTGGGAAGACTGGGAGACTTAGATGTGAGTATTTAAATCAAGCCGAGTCCAATCACTAGCTGACAACTAAGTTAACAAAGAAGTTGAGTGTATAGTTAAAAACTTTCTGAAAAATAAAACTACAAGCCCAAATGGATTGATTGGTGAATTCTACAAAATAGTTAAAGGAGAAATCATGTAAATTCTACAAAAACTCTACCTAAAAATAGATATTTTATTTATAAGGTAACACTTGCCAACTTGTTTTATAAGGCCAGAATTATTCTGCTACCCAAACCAGAGGGAGACATGTGAAGAAAAACAAACACAGGATACTACCTCTCTTGAATATAGGTAAAATATTTCTAAAAAAAAAAAAATAGCAAATAGAACCCAGTGATATATAATATGGATAATACATCTTAACAAATTATGCTTTATCATGAGCCTACAAGATCATTGAACATTTCAATGTCAAGCAATGCAATCTACCGTATCAACATATTAAAGAAATAAAAGCACATAATTAAAATTTATCAAAATTCAACTCCCATTCATTATTAAAATGCTCAACAAATTAGGAGTATAATAAAACTTCTTCAACCTTATAAAGGCTATCTACATACAAACTAGTGTTGACAATAAAGTTAATGGTGAAAGCCTGAAAGCTTTCCACCTAAGCAAGGAACAAGGTAAATTGTCTGCTCTTACCATTCTGTTCAAAATAATACTGGCGGTCCTTCCTAGTGAAATTAGTCCAGGAAAAATAATAAAGTCTATGCATATTGGAAAGGCAATAATAAAGTCATCTTTATTCACTAACATGATTTTCTGTGTGGAAAATACCATGGAATGTATTTATATGTATATGCACACACATATATGTATACTGGAACAATAATTTAATTTAGTAATATCACAAGATACAAGATCAATATAAAGCTTCTATATTTAATATCAGAAGGAATATTTGAAATCTATTTTTTAAAAAGTATATTGAAAAAATGACATTCTTAGCTTTAAGTCTAACAAAATCTGTGTAGGACCTCTGTGTTGAAAACTACTGAAAACTACCCAAAGAAATTAAAGGAGACACAAGAAGTGGAGTTATATACCCTTTGCATGCACTGGGAGAAAATGTGATTAAGATGTCAATTTTCCCCAAATTGACCTATACATTTGAAACCTTCTCAATCGAAATTGAAGGGGCAGGTTTTTCCATACATATTGGCAAACTGATTTTAAAATTAATATTCAAAATTAATGGAACTACAATAGCCAAACAATTTTTAAAAAGAAGGATAAAGTTGAAGACTCAAGCTGTCTGGTTTCAAGACTTATTTTAAGCTGCAGGAAAGAAGAGAGCATGATATTTGTGAAAGAATAGACACATATCAATGGACAGAATAGATATTCCAGATACATCCCTACACATTTGACAAAGATATAAAGACAATTTGATGAAGAAGGATAATTGTTTTAAGAAAAGGTGTCGGAAATGTTGGTCATCTGTATGTTTATTTCTTACCATATACAAAGAGTAAAGCAGAATGGAGTGACAGATGGTAGAATTAAATGAAAAACTATAAAATTCATAGCAGACCATCTTTGTGACTTTGATAGGCAAGGCTTTCTTTGATAAGAAGCCAAAAGCACAACCACTAAGAAAACAAGGAAAATTTGGACTTTATCAAAATTAATAACTTATGTCCCACAAAGAGAGAATAAAAAATAAAAGACACAGAGTGGGAGAAAGTATTTTCAAAACACGTACCTGACAAAGGACTTGTATTCAGAATATAAAAACAAAATGCCCAAAATTCATTCATGAGATGAGGTTATAAAAATGGGGAAAGTACTTGAACAGACACTTTGCCAAAGCAAATATACAGATGACAAGTTAACACAGGAAAAGGTGTTCCAAATCAATAGTCATTGGGGATATGCAAATTAATTCTATAATGAGATACCACTTCACTCCTAAGGGAATGACTAACATAAAAAAAATCTGAAAATTCCAAGTGCTGGCAAGTTTGCAGAAGTGAGACCTGTACACATTGATTTAGGGAATGCAAAATGGTGAAGCTGCTTTGGAAAATAGTTGGCATTTAAACATACAACTTAGGAGCTGTGCTAGAGAAACCATTTATACACATATCCATGGGAAATGATTACTTCTGTTCACATGTGAATGTTTATAGCCTTCTTATTCTTGATGCAACCATTTCCTTCACCTAGTAAATAAATTTAGGAAATATTAGTTTTAATAAAGTTTTCTAGTCTTTGTACTTTATTTTTATTCAGAAACTCTCAGAACCTTTAATATTTTAAAATGAACTAGAAATCTGTGCCAGGTGTCTTGTGCCCTACATATCTCAAAATCTTTGTGTATGAAGAATCATAAAAAGGGTATTTTGTGGAACACTCTTGGGGAAAATTTATCTTACAATTGTTTACTTCAAAGAACAATAAATATTACATAGTTTGCAATGGGTTGATTATGGAGCAGAATCCCACAATGCCTCTCTTTCCTTCAGCGCCTTTTAAAGTTCATTGCTGAAAGCTCTTTTTAATCCCTGGGAACTCCAGGTTCTAGTGTTTTCTACCCATTGCTCACTGCTTTGCTCTCTCGGTGACAGGGGGTGCTGTGTTCCCTTCCTTTAGAGAACGTTCTGTTACTGCTTGTTTTTGAGCATTTTCCCCTATGGTGACATTTGACAACTCTTCCTGTGTGTCCTATTTATTAAAATAATGGGGAAGCTAAGAAATAAGACTTGGAGTTGTCCTGGGTGATGCTGCAGGGACAGTTACTGGACATTGTATGTCCTCCATGGCCCACTGGGTGGACTGTGGGAGAGTGTGGGCTATGATGTGGACCATTGACCATGAGGTGCAGCGGTGCTCAGAGATGAATTCACCAAATGCAATGAATGTCTTATGATGATGGAGGAGATTGTTTCTATGGGGGGAAGAGTCGAAGGAGGGGGCTGGGGGTTGTATGGGGACCTCATATTTTTTTAATGTAATATTAAAAAAATAAAAAATAAATAAAAAAAAAAAGAAACAAGTGACTCATCCGGCCAGTGATTATAGTTCTAACATTAGCCACAGGCTTCTCTTGGGTTCTTCATCATTTGAAATGGCTGATTTAAACTTCTGCCAGGTAACATTTGTGAAAGGCAGGTATTCTCTCTATAAGTAACAGACTCTTTCCTGTAGATTGTTTGATGTTTTCCAGGGGTTTCCAGGTAATTATTGTATTAATATAAAAGAAGAAAAAACTTTTGTCCATCCTTTTGACTCTCTACAGAAGTAATGTAGCTTTCACCAAAAGTCACCCCAGACTCCCGGGGGGGTCATAGAGTATTCAAATGCCTGCTCACCTTGGGTTCACAGGCACCATAGCTCATCAGGTGTGTTTAGAATATTTACAGGTGAAACAAAGGATGGCAGAGAGCACTGCTCTTTTCCTCTTGCAGAGGTGAGTACTTGCCCCACTTTCAAAAAGTCTTTGGAGAATTAGATGTAGCAATTATAAAAATTGCATAGCAATAGATTTGATTAGTCTTTTGGGGGGGAATTATACCATAGTTAAGGGTTCTAATGCATCACTTTCTTTTTTTATGAAGATAAAAGTGATCTCTCTATTGAAATGTAAATCATTAGAATTATAATACTGCTAATGGAATTTGTATAATAGACATTTTCTAATTTTGCTGGAGACTTTTTATTTAAAACTTATAAGCAAACAGATGTTAAAACAGTATAATCAGTAACGTGATATATTATTTTCAGGATTATTCAATACTGCCTAAGATTTTGAATTAAAAACATCTATTTGTATATGTATAAAATAGCCCAAGAAGTTCTCAGTAGGTGCAGAAAATTGACCTTGGAAAATTCTCTCTCCTCTTGCTGTGGGAGATGAGGGCCATATGAATGGCCCCTAAATAAATGTTCATTACTTATAGAAAAAAAATAGATGTATTCAATAGCAAAAATTTCTGAGATACTTTTCAGGATTGAAATATGCTGTAATCTCAAAAGTTTCACTATTAAAATTTTTCTTATTTAATGCAATAGCAAAGATCTGTGAAATGCATGGGAGAGGTGGAGAGGTATTAATGGTAGACTTTTAAATCTTGCCTTAATTTTGTATTTTAACTCTCCTACACATCATCTGTCTAAGCCTTAAAGTTTAAATAGAAACCATTGACATCAAGCAGAATAGTAGAGGAGCAGATATTTTGTCTTCTTTTATATTTATATTCAGTTCATTTTACCAAGAAGGTCAAAGTTTATTTGTATTTTTAAATGGCCAGATTTACACTTGATTAACTTGTATGGGTAACAGTATTTATGGATATCTGGGGAAATAAATCTCAGCAGTCTGTATCTTGGAATGCCAGGAACACTCATAATGATTTGCACAGTTAACGAATGTGTGAATGATTGTGTAAACTAAACTGTTGGGCTTGTTGTAGGCAGGTTACAGAGATCACTTAACACAAGGCTTTGCAAGCTCCCAAGCTGACACCTGTGAGTTTTAATGGAAAAACAAATAGTTTTCTCCCTAGTATATGCATTGAAACTATGTACTGAGGATGTTCCTTGTATTAACACAACAACTGAGATATTATTTTCAATGAGGAGATTTAGATATAGAGGGTTTAAGTAACTGACTAAAAATGAAACAGAATTTGTAGTGTAGAGAGGCATGATGGTGTAGTGGCTAAGAGCAGGAACCTGGAGGAAGACTTCCTGGTTCAACTCCTACCAAAATTGTTAGGAAAGATGCATAAACTTTTTGGACATCAGTTTATGCATCTGTAAGACAGAGGTGATGATATGATGTGGAGGCTGAATGTTGATGTCCGTAAGACATTTAGAACAGGGCCTGGGTGCTAGAAATATTCTCTTAGGTAATGCTTGCTTAGTCCATAAGAAGTTCCTAAGGGTCTACTACATTCCATCCACTCTTCTAGGTACTTTGGGGATATCAGAGAACAAAACAAGAAAAAAGTCCCCAACCTCATAGAGTTTACATTTTAGTGGAAGGAGACAAGTAATAAACAAAGTAAAAAACTTAGTGAGTTTGAAGATGATTTGTAATGGTTTATAAAGGGATTGAATGTTCTCTTTGTCCTTCGCATTTGACAGTTTGATCAGTATGTGTCTGTGCACATATCTCTTCAGTTTTATACTGTTGGATGTTTTCTGGGATTCTTGGATGTACATATACATGTCTTTTACTAAGTTTGGGAAGTTTTCTGTCATTTTTTGTATAGTCCTTCTGCCCCTTCTCTCTTTCTTCTCCTTCTGGGGCTCCCATAATATGTAGATTGGTATGTTTTATAGTGTTCCACAGGTCTGTTAGGGCATTTTCACTTTTTATAATTCTTTTTTCTTTCTGCTCCTCAGCCTGACTCATTTCACTTTCCTTGTCTTCAAGTTCACTGATTCTTTCTTCTGCTAGCTCCAATCTTTACTTGAAACCCTCCTGGGAATTCTCCATTTCAATTATTTTGGTCATTGACATCAGTAGTTTTTTTGGTTTCTTTTTAAAACTTCTCTATTGAGATTGTCATTTTGTTCACTCATTGTTTTCTTGATATCCTTTAGTTATTTCTCTATATTTTCCTTGGTCTCTTTGAGCATATGGATTGATTTCCTGATATCCTTTAGTTCTTTCTGTGCATTTCCCTTCATCTCTTTGCACATATTGAAGATCACTTCTTTTAAAAAAATCTTTAGTATGCCCACAGTCTGGTCTTCTTCATTGATGCTTTGTGAACTTTTATCCTCTTTCTTTGGATGGGTCTCCATTTCCTGTTTCTTTGTTTTGTAATCTTGTGTTGCACTCTGTACATTTCAATATTTTAAAATGTAAACTCTGGGATTTTCTTGAGTGTCAGGAGCTAACAAAGCCAAACAAACCTCAGCAAAAACACCTTTCACTGTCTTTGCAATTTGGCTTTGCATAAGCAAAAAGCTCTCCTTCAGGGTTCAGCCCTTCTATCAAGAAAGTCACCCAAAGCAAAGGCTAAGGGCAGGCTCCTCTCTGTATTTTCCAGGTCTGTGTCTTATCTGTGCTTGTGCTTGCTGGTGGGCACTGGAGTTCCCCTGTTTACAGGAGTTTGAAGGGCCTTTTCTACCTCCTAGAAAACAGATGGTCTCCCTCCCCCAGGTTTCCCTTTGCAGGACTTAAGCAGGGAAGCCTTTGCTCCAGAGATTTGCCTCAGTTGCTTCTTACACTGCTTTCTTTTTTGTCTCAAGCTGCTTTTACCTGGAGAACAAATTCTGAGGAAGGCAGGAGCATTCTAGAGAGGAGTTTCCCAAGTCGGTCTTTCTCAGCCTGAACAAGGCCAGGGACCCACAGAGGGAGCACTGGCTGGCTCCAACCTGGCCTGGGAAAGGATGAGTGAAGGGACAGGAAGGACACCAAGAACTTCTTGTATAGCTCCTCAAAGTTTCATTTTCTTGACTCAGCATCTGCCAGCAAATGCAGCCTTCAACGGCCCTCCATAGCTCTGAGGAAGCACTCCTCCTGAAAGTCTCCTCCACCACCTCCGGCAGGGGTGGGCTGAAGCCATCAGCAGTCCCAGAGCCAAACCCACAATCTGAAGTCGCTACTGAAGATCAGCAATCAGTGACTGAACCCCACATACCCCTGGACCTTGGGGAGCAAAGTTTTTATGTCCCTTATTGGCACTAGCCTGCTGTGTGAGGGGCCTGGGCACACTGCTGCCTGCCTCCAGACTGGGGGGTGGGCAGTGGTCATCACCATGCAGAGAGAACAGCATATTAGTGTTTGCCTCATTTAGCAGCCTCTTTCTTCCATTCTTCCCTGGATTCTGCACAGTGTTCTACTGAATTCTGGAGCTTTGAAATGGTAGATTCAGACAGTTCCTACCTGTTTTTCTGGTGGAGGACAGATTCCTGGAGCTACTGACTCTGCTATTTTCCCACAAGCCTCTCCCAATGTTGGTTTGAACAAATTTTACTCTTAGAAAAGACACATGATTAGAAGTTCTTATAGTCTGAAAATATTCAGATTGTTGGTAGATTTCCTTTTATAATAGGGAATGCATAGTAAGGAATGTTCCAGTGGTCCTTGGACTCCATTTGTGCCCTATTGGATAAGAATACATAGCATTAAAAAAAATCAGGCCTTGGGAAAAGTTCACTGTTCTCCCCTATGTCATTCCTTTCTCTTAACTTCTAAACTCTCTAAAGGAAGAGATTGTGTATTTATTTATTTTTGTGTAGTAAGGATTTCAGTTGTACAGGTTGAAGTTATTCTTTTAGGAAGCCTATTTGCTTGAGATTCTGGTAAACATCACATGAAATACTAATTATTTATATTAGGGGTGGTAACCAAAATTTATAATTAAATTCTTCATCAACAGTCTGGGAAGCTGTAGAAAAGTTCTGCCTGCAATCCTCAGAAAACAGGAAGGATAAAAGTCCTGAGGGGAAAAATAAATCAGGCTGGATGAGCTTGTTCCAGTAATATTTGTTGTATGTCAGTGGGATGTGGTTCTTTCTACACCTTTTCCCTTAACCCAAACGTGTTTGTGTGTGTGTGTATGCATGTGTATCTGCATATATGACTGTTTGTCTAGAACAGGGGTTCTTAACCTTTTTTGTTCCATGGACCCCTTTGCCACTCAGGTGAAAACCACAGACCCCTTACTAAGTCCACACTAGACTGTGTCGTATTTAAAAAATATATCACACCCGCCCCAACATGTCCCTGCAAGACTACTTTTCTGAATTTCAGTTCAAGCTCACGGACTCCCTGAAATCTCTCCACAGACTCCTGGAGGGTTTGGGGGCCCCTGTTTAAGAACCCCTGGTCTAGAAGGCACTAGAACCTTTGCCGATAGCTACAATATCAACTTCAGAGATGGAGAGGTTTCTGATGGGATATTGGTATCCCAAAGATGTCAGATACTAATTTCTGGAAGCTATAAATGATACCTTATTTGAAAAGCAGAGTCTTTGTAGATGGGGTTAAGTTAGGGATCTTGAGATGGGAAGATCATCCTGGACTATTCGGGTAGACCTGAAATGTCATTTAAGTGCCCTTATAAGATAGCCAAAGGGATATTTAGTGGAGAAAGCAATGTGAAGATGGAGCAGAGAGGGACTGGAAGATACTGGACTTGAAAAACGAGTGATGGGGCACAAGCCAAGGAATGCCAGCAGCTGCCCAAAGCTGGAAAAGGCAACAGATGGAGTCAACTTGATCTCTGAGGAACTTGATCCTACTGACATCTTGATGTTGGATGCCCAGCCTCCAGAACTCTGGGGGAATCAATTTGATTTTTTAAACCACCAACATTGGGGCAACTTGTTACAGCCACCACAGGAAGCTAATACCATGAGTTAAAGTGTAACAACCAAGCTGGGGGAGAAGCCACAGTAGCCCCCGAAGTTGTTCTGCTTGCTTGGTGGGTGGGAATTCCCATAGGCTCTGGAAGTGTGCCTGGATGAGCAGCTGGTGTGCAGAGAGGACTGCCTTGGCTGTCCCTGGACCGGGCTTCAAGAAGGCAGGATCTGGGCAGGTAGGGTTCCTTGTCTTCAAACTGGTTGGGCTTGAGCCAGAGAACATGATCACGGATACCTGGAAAGTTCATGCTCTTCCCAGAATCTCTACAAGGCTTGTACTGTGTGCTCCTTTGTACATGGTATGTGCTTCTCCAACTTGCCAGTAAGGAGAATGTGGGGCAGTATTAATGCAGTAAAAGAAAGTAGAACCAATAAGTTTGCCTTCCAGGGTATGCATCAAGAGTAGAAATAGAAATATTGCTTAGGGTGTGGTTGTGCCAAAGTGGATAGTGCCAAAGTGCACAGAAGTCACATCAGTGATCTGGACAATGAGAGAGAGAGACAGAGGGAGGGGTGGAAGGTTGCAGGGAGGGAGAAGGAAGGAGGGAGGGAAGGAGCTTTGAGAGCAGATAAAGAGATTTTCAAGAATAGTAACAGGAATAAGAAAACTGGAAAGAAAAGCTATAAACACTTTCAGAATACATTCCAAGGTAAAATTGGCATGCTGGCTATATTTTATATGTATACAAAGGAAAATGTTTTGAAATGACAAAGTCATTAAGGTGAACTTTATCATTGCAGGAAACAGTGGACCTAGTTGGTACCACTGGACCAAGATAACTATACTTCTCATTATCTCCCAAGGGGACACTAGAAATTCAAGTTACATCTGCACCAGGAGCTGGAAGCAGACAAATACAGGATTGCCAACTGTGGTAATTGGATTTTTATTAGTGACAGAATAATAGGTACCCAGAAAAATTGTTGATTGTCTGGCACAGAACTTCTCACTCTCCAAGTAAAAACTCAGGGCTTGTCACCAAATTAGCAACCCAGGACTCTATCCACACCTCTACCTGCAGAATATTTCTTTCTCTTTTCTTCACAGATATTTAATGAGGAGATGTGCCCATAAATATATCTTTATAAACTATTGTGAAAACAAACAATTCTAGGATTTTGTATAGAACCAAAATAACTTAATGAGATTCAACAAAATTCACGATGAAAACAGTACACTATTTCAGACGCAGTTTAGAATTACAATTATACAGGGTCTTTTGAATTTTCTGTCTTAAATCCTTATTTAAATGCATCCAGGTCCCTAATATATAATTTTCCTCCAAATCGTTTCTTCTATTCCTGCATGTTTCATGGATTTGATAAATGTCATCTGCTCCTCTTGTAGATTCTGGATTGCAAATCTATTATGACTGGCATCACATTTTATGAAATATTTGTTACATATCATTTTATTTGTGACTAGTATATACAAAGCAAAGAATCCTCAAAAAGTGCCAAAGTTTAAAATATACTACTGTCAGCAGGCTGGCCTGTTTTGGTTTTGATTTCTCTCTATTTTAAGATATATTTACCTTGGAATGGGCCTAGTTTATGGTAATTCTGGATAGCTTATTTCCCTGCTCCACCTCCAGCTCCAGGCATTTGTGGAAAGCTTTGGCACTTTAAAATGTTCTCTGAGATCATCCTTATTCAGAGTGATTACAAGCCAAACAGAAAAGGAGCTGCTGCTGCACACCTGGCAGTTTCCCTAATTTTGTTTAATCCCATAACTAGAACACACACAGGCACGTGAAACTCATCTCCCATGCTCAAGGCTGGCCAAGTCGGCTCCTGGAGGTGTGCGTGTGCCACGAGCTGGGATTCTAGAATCAGGCTGCCAGCGCTGTGTTCTTGGCGCTGCTATTTGCTCTTTGACCTTGGGAATATTACTTAATCTCCCAGAACACAAGTCCTCAAACTTTAAAATGGAGATCAAAGCACAATCTATCTCATCAGTTGTTTTTATAGTCAATGAGCCATCATTGTAAACAAAGCATTTAAGATGCAATGACTGGCACATAGTTGAGTGCTCAGTAAGTGTTAGCTATTGTTAGTTACTTATCCTCATTAAAAATAACCCTATTTTCCTTGAGGTATAATCCACTCACCATAAGATTCATCCTTTTAAGGTGTACAAATCAGTGATTTTATATTAGTGGCATATTCACAAAATGTGGTCCATCATCCCTCTCCAATTCCAGGACATTTTATCACCTTCCTAAAGAAGCCCCACACTCATTAGCAGTGACTCCCCACCACCCCTCCCGCCTCCCAACTCCTGGCAACCACTTGTTTGCTTTGTGTCTTGATTTGCCTATTCTAGAAATTATTAATAGATGAAAATGTAATCATATACTATGTGGCCTCTTATGTCTGGCTGCTTTCCTTTAGAATAATGTTTTCGAGGTCCTTCCAAGCCGCAGCTTGTACCAATATTTCATTCTCTTTTTCTGGATGAATAATATTCTTTTGGTAGATGTGCAACATTTGGTTTACCCGTTCATCTTCTTCAGATGGAATGCTTTCATTCTCAGGAGCTGAGCTGAACTGAGAGCCGAGCTGTCTGGTGTTAAGAGTAGCCGATTAAGATGAAGAACCGAAGTGAAGGTGACAGACAAGCCTTTAACCATTTAATGTGGTAGTGTAAGGCAGAGGCTAGGTGAATGCCCGCTGCCCCCTGCTCTTTCCGTTCCCATGGAATTGCAGCACGGGGCAGAGATCAGATGAACTGGCACAGACCTGGGAAGGGCCCCCCGAAGCCTCCGTTCCTTTTATAGACCCAGGCCAGGGGGGCAGAGGAGAAGCTAAGAGTGGAAAATGACCAAGCACCGAGGCAGAAGGGAGCAAAGTGTCTTCAGGTTCCCCTGCCCCTCCCAGAGCCCCGGGCAGGCCTGGGGCCAGGGCTCCAGTGAAGACGGCCTGGGTGGAGGACCCTGAGCTGGGCAGACGGAAGGGCCTCGGAGCCGGGCAGCTGGGGGAGCTGGTGCTCGTCTACACCCACTGTGCTCCTCGTCTACACCCGCTGTGCTCCCCGTCTCCTGCTGGGAGGCCAGCTTTCACCTTGCAGGTGCCTGGGTTGTGGCCGGAGCAGGGCTGCGCAGCCACTTTTTGGTTGTTATGAACGTGCTACTATGAACATTCAAGTACACGCTTTTGCAT
Source organism: Dasypus novemcinctus (assembly GCF_030445035.2). Lineage (NCBI taxonomy): Eukaryota > Metazoa > Chordata > Mammalia > Cingulata > Dasypodidae > Dasypus > Dasypus novemcinctus. The sequence continues at coordinate 4,044,098 of NC_080701.1, read as the reverse complement.
GAACCTGTGCTTTAAATTCCCATGAGATCGTACCTACAAGTGGAACTGCTGAGCCATGTGGTAACTCTTTCAGCTTTTTGAAGAATTTCCAAACTGTTTTCCGAAGCAGCATTTTATAGTCCCACCAGCAATGTGTGAGCTTCAATTTCTCCACGTTCTCTCCGATACTTTTTAAAATTATTTTTAAAATTTTATTTACTTATTTTTCTTTATTTTCTTTTAATGTTATATTAAAAAAATATGATGTCCCTACATACCCCCACCCATCCCACCCCTCCCACCAACCACCTCTTTCATCATCGCGGCACATCCACTGCACCTGACGAATACATTCTGGAGCACCGCTGCAGCACATGGACAGTGGTCCACGTTGTAGTCCACACTCTCCCCCAGTCCACCCCGTGGGCCACGGCAGGACTCTCTGTCTTTTTATTACAGCCAGCATAGTGGGTGTGAAGTGGTAACGCATTGTGCTTTAGGTTTGCATTTCCCTAGGGACTAATTACGGTGAACCTCATTTCATGGGCTACTGGCAATTTGTGTATCCTCTCTGAGAAATATATATTCAAATTATTTGCTCAGTTTTTAGATTTTTCTATTTTTTATGTTGCTTTGTAAAATTTCATTACTTATTTTGGATACTAGACCGCCATCAGAGATAGGTTTTACAAAAAATTTTTCCTGTTTTGTTGCTTATATTTTCAATATTTTCATAGTAGTATTTGAGGCACAAAGTTTTTTTATTTTCTTTTAAGTTCAGTTTATTTACTTCCCTCTTTGTTTGTTTGTGCTTTTGGCCTATTATTTAAGAAAACATTGCCTAAGCCAATACACCAGAGATTCACACATATATTTTCTTCTAAGATTTTTATGGTTTAAGCGCTTACAGTTAGGTGCTTGTTCTATATTGTGATATTTTTTACATTTCCAGCTTGATTCCTTTTCATGTGGTTTTCCAGCTCCTCCATCATAATTAGTTGAAAAGATGAATCTTTCCCCCATTCAATTGTTTTTGCACCCTTGTCAAATATCAATTTATCATTAATGTGTGGATGCATTTCTGAACTTTCAATTCCAGTCCCTTGGTATATAACTTTATGCCATACTACATGTCTTTATCCCTGTAGCTTTTTAGTAAATTTTTGAAATTGGTAAGTATAAGTCCTCTAACTTTGTCTTTCCTTTTCAAGATTGTCTTGGATCTTTTAGGTTCCTTGAATGCTATATAAATATTAGGAACCAGCTAGTTAATTTCTGCAGAAAAACAAACTGGGATTTAGATAATGAGTTTGTGTTGACCTCAGTGCTATTCTTATCCCAGTGACTCAGCCAGACCCCACCAACTGATCAACAAAATTTCTTAGAAAGGAAAGAATAAATATCGAGTTCCTACAAGCAATACTGCATAAACACATTATTCAAATACTTTTTTCATGGGTAAATGAGGGAAAGTGGTTAGAAAATATCAAAATATTGACATAAGCGTAAGTTCTGAAAGTAAATTCAGAAAGAGAAAGAAGAACCAAGAAGCAAAATGTTGGGATTCAGATTGCAGTAGCTATCTGGTGTGCGTGTGTGTGTGTGTGTGTGTGTTTGGGGGAGGGGTGTAGTGTACAATGCCCCCATTTCTTCCAACAGCAGAACTTTTCTTTTTCAAAAGAAACTTACTTCATGTAGTTCCGGTAGGGCCACACTGTGTGTCATGTTCTCCCTTCTCATGGAAGCGAACATGTGGCTCAGGCTGGGTTCAACGCAGCCCTTCCTCCCACAGAGTTTAGTTCAGAGAGGGGCACGGGGCATCCAAAAGTGGCTTCTAGTTTTCAAAGACATGATATGTAGATTTGGGGTGGGAGAGGGACTCTTACTTTGGTATCATAAGTTTAAGGACATTTCAGATGCCAATTTTCCCACCAAATGTGGAGATTCTACTCAAATATAAGGCCAACAGGGAAATAATGTCAAACATGGGGGAGCAGGGATGGTGGCACCCTCAGCGTAGTGTTTGTGCCCCTAAATTTAGAAGTGTCTGAGAGCAGGTGGAATCCTGGGTTTGAAATTCTATGAGCCAAGTCATTGGTGCAACTTCCCTATCAGCTTTTTGGCGTTTAATCTCTGCTACTTACCAGCAAAAGATTGGTTAGTAGAGAAAGCTCTAGAGATGGAACCAGAGATATGCCTTTGAGCTTGGCACTACTTATGGAGTAATAAATGCAGGTGAGTAATTGAACGTCTCTAACTCTCACTTTCTTCACTATAAAATGGAGGTATCAATCTATGCTTACCTCATTAAACTTTATGAAGTTTGGTAAGGCAACATCTGTAATGGAGAATTCTAACGTAGTGTTAATTTAATCCTGTGGTCACAGAGATAAATATCTGGGGTCACTAGAGTTTGGGCTTCCCAGCTTTGCTGAGTAATATGCCCTTGATTTGCAAGTGCCTACTTGCCTTTACTTAAACGTCGCAATATATTAGCCAAAATTTTAATGAATGGAATTAGGTGGACTCTTTCAGTTTATAGTATGTTTCAATCTGAACATGTTTACTGGATATATAATTTTCGAAAGTTGTCCTATCAGAATGATTGATTGCAACCTTTAAAAAGAGTATTCTGCTTAATTATCAGTGTTTCATTGCTATTAGGAAACATACTGATGCAGCTTGAAGAAGGAAATCCTGAGGACCTTGTGAAATCTCCTTCACTCTTTCACGGATTTCAAGAACTAATTCCATGAATAATCGTCCATCTAGTCTTGTTGATGGTGTTTGCCTGCTCTTTAATTATTGAGTATGCATATGTATTTTGCAAATGTTTACATGCAGGTAGCAAAGAAAATAGTTTCAATAGAGATCCTTTCAATTCTAAAATATAAAATTTTTATGTTAAGTGTATCTATGCATATAGTGTATTGGTAACTTTAGAGCTCTGGAAAACATTTCCAGAATGCTCCAGCATTGGTGTGGGATGCTAAGGTGCCCTTTGGACCATAGGTCATCCATTCAGATTTTCCCAGGCATGATGGCCCTGAAATCCGCGTTGTCTGTCCCATGTCCACTGGCCTATAAAATGAGCTCACCTAGCTGAGCTCAGTGATCCGAAGCATGAATAAAATCAATGCTGAAACCACAACTGTAAAGACTAATGGTCTTTTCAGAAAGAGCCGAAGTTAGCTGTACATTGAAATGAATCCACCTTGCTCCAACCAGGGAGAGTTGAGACACTGACAAAGGAATAAGGCAAAGACACTGTTTCTAGGAGGCACCAGGGATTGAACCCAGGACCTTGTACATGGGAAGCAGGTGCTCAACCACTGAGCTATGTCCGTTCCCCAAAGACGCTGTTTTAAAGGCTGGAGCTGTCCTCATTCCAGCTTCCGTTTTGTAGAGCGACCCTGTACTGCCTTCAAATTCTGTTGAAAGTCATCTCAATAGTTGTCTTCTTGGTCTCATCCTTATCTCAGAAAAGCCTTTAACAAATGGAATTATGTTCAGTGCATGTTGGGAGTTTGTCCCGTTGGATTAAGTGTAATCTGATTTTAGGCTCTCAGAGGAAGGCTCTCAGTTTGTCACGATGGTGTCCAACTTTGTGTATGTCCATCAGATAGGAGGAGCTGCTTGTCACCCTCACCATATCAGCAGCCACCGCACTACACCGGGGAGAGGTGCTGCCTCTGTGATATCAGCACAGGAATTCACGGCTGAGCTCCAACTGCCTACACAAACCTCATGGCAGTTCCATCAGGGAGGAAAGTTTGCCATTTTAAGACAGGCTTTTCAAAAAGGAGTTCAAGAGACACTTTCTCCATCACATACTGTAAAGGTTTAGTTTAGCTTCCAACTTTCCTTTTCCAAACATACACGGATGTATATACTATAACCTTGTTAAATGATTGTTTTCACTCCCAAAACAGTGTCAAAAGAGAATATTGAAGAAAATGATTTTAAAATAATTCTACATCCTTATGAAACTAAATGTAGTATTTTGTGGAGCATATTTAGATTCAATGATGGAAGATAGGGTATGAATTTATACCTCAGAGATTGGCTTAAATCTTAAGTTGGTACTTTATTTCATTGCCAAGAGCTAATGTCTAGAGCTATATCATTTCGCTCTATGGTACTACAGAGTTGGAAGGTCAATGTACAAATTTTTTTGTTACTTAAATTATGTTAATCCATGTAGTGCTAATGTTCTATTATCAATTTCCAAATATTAATATTTACTATTATAAATGTTGCAATGTTCATAAATAGAGATTACAATAAAGAATTGACAATATTCTGCTCACAGTACCACCTTTCTAAGGCCCTCTGAAGAGCTAGTGAGTTCAATATTGTTAGGGTATCAAGTCAAATGTAGTAAGGATGAGAGGTGTTCAGCTTGACATGCTATAGATTACAAGCACGTATTCTGGAAATACCTTGATTTCTGTGGTGTTTTTAGGGCCCACAAGGTATTTTTTCTTTACAGAAACTCTAATCTGATGGAGCCAGAAGAGTCTGATGCCCTTGAGACGTGTTCATGGGGAAAACGTTAAGGAGTCAGTGCTCTGGCCGCCTCCAGGTCAGCGCCGTTAGCCTTCCGTCAGGCGAGGTGGGCTCCTGTCCACTCTAGGTCAAGGAGCTGACCTTCCGCACACCAGCCCAGCTCAGCCAGAGCTCGTACACCGTGTCATACAGGAAGCAAAGGGCTGCGCTAGGGCTGGCTCTTTTGTTGCGCAGCCATATCCTTAGAAAACCGGGAAGGTGTGTTAGGATTTAGGTCAAATTTATGCCCTTGCTCTTCTATCAAATATGAAACTCACTGTGGTTGGTTCATTTCTTCCTTTTAGGGAATAAACTAGCCGGTCATTCCTTCCCCTTGAACTTTTCCTCGGTGCATTTAAACCAAAAGGCTTGCAAGGAATTTCTCCTGTTTTTCATCATCTGTTAACCCTGGAAGGCAGATGGGTGAAAGTGGGGGAACTGGTAAAGTAATGTCTATGAGCAACTACCCAGTGCTGGGTACTGACATAATACCATTTAATCCTCATAAAATAAATCCAGTATGTCCCTACTGTACAAGATCAAGCTAATAATATAACAGGCGAAGTGACCAACTTATGATGATACAACTCAGTTTTTGAACTTGATATTTAAACCCTATCCTTTGTGCAGTTACTCTGGAAGGGGGTAGTCCGAGCATGGCCTGCCACCCTTTCCTGGGTTAGATGTTTTAGCCTGGCCCCTAGGGCGGGATGATAAATTGCACAGGCTTCCTCTTGGAAGTACCTGGAGATGAAACACATCCCTTAGTAGACAGTGGCCTGTGGCATGTTGCTTCCCTTTTACCCCCGTATGTGTAAACACTCACTGGAGAGAGCTTAGCTAAGTGTATATGTTTTGTGGCTGCTGTATCGATGGGGAAGGGATGGGAGGCCCCTCCTACAGCACACAAGAGAGGGGTGCATGTTGACTGTCCCCAGCCTCAGCTGCGGAGTGAACCTGCCGGCCACAGGGTGCCAGCGCCCACCAGTGAGGCTGACCTTGCCGTGTCTCTTCTCTGGGTGAGTCAATGTGGTTCTGTCGTGGCCCGTGTGGGTCATGTTGTCCTTGGTGACCCCCACATCTGTATGGGGTAGAGTAAAATTGCTTTTCTATCCTCCGTGTGGTAGGACTCCCCTGAAGGTGGTAGCAGTGACATTTACCTGGATACCAGGTATTTCCATATTTGAGATTTCCATTTCCTTCTTAATAGACCATTCTAGATAATAGAATAGAGACCTTAATTTATGTTGTTTGGAATATTTACTAGAGCTGGAAGACAGAGAATATTCAGAGACCCTGTTCCCTCAAAGGATATTTAGTAATTCAATGATAATATGAGATTTATTTTCCTGGTAGAGCCTAAAGTTAAGAAAAACAAGTGGCGATGATGCTTAGGGAAAATATACATAAAATTTGCGACATTTCAGTGTCTCCAGGCTCAGCGACTTAAAAACAAATTAAGACTACTTTCAAAAATATTAGACAGAAGTCATTTACCCTGGAAGTAAAATAATAGCTTTGTATAAAGCCATTTGGAAACTAGAGCATCATTTTCCACACATGAAGCATTTTGCTCATTAATGGAGAACATTTGATTCATTGCACATCACAGACCTTTTGGCGTTCTGTGTTAGACAAATAAACCTAGGCTCAATTTGATGGAAAGAGAGTTATGTGTAGAGATGCTACTTAGGATCAAGTGTGACGGGTGCCGTAAGGAACAATTTGTCACCTCAGAAAGAATTAAAAACACTGGGCTATTAATTCAAAGGCATGACAGGACTTAGTATTGCATGTTGCTTAGAAATGTGGTTGGCCAAACTGATGGGAAAATATGACCAAAACATCATCTGCTCCTTTGCAGTTGTATTTTGATGATCTGTGAAGCCTGGCTCCCGTTTGGAATTATACACCCTGCTTTTAAAAGGTATAGCATACATCCTCTTATCTATAAAATTACTTATGCTCATTAATTCAACAAATGCTCATTGGCTCTACTGTGGATCTGGCTTTGTGTTAATTCTGGTAGCTTTGCTTGTGTGGGGAATTCTCTGGAAGTTTGGGATTCCCAATATTACACTTTGCGGTTGAGGGCAGAGGTTTGGGTTTCAATAACTATGTTTTCATTTCTAAAAATGGCAGTTTACTTCCTCTATGTGCCATTATTGAATAAAGGCTTAGGGTTCATTTTGTGGCTAGGTGATCTAAATTGTATTCCTTACAATGAGTTGGTTTGCATGTTAATATTCAATAATTCATTAAATAGCATCACATTTGCATTATTACTGAAATTATATCTTTGATAATTAATGTTTCCATATCTGAAATTCTTGTTTTCTTGTGTCTTTTTTAATACATGGAAAACTCAACTGAGATATTTCGGACTAGTTTTTCATAATCTAAAGAAATGCTTTGGCAAAGAAAACAATATCCTATTTGACCCATTTTCTCTTTCCCGCCTACAAATATGAAACACATTTTTTGGATCAGGACTGCTAGTTCATATGTGGGGATTGTATTTCTGTTTTAGGCTCTCTTGCATTTTGAAATCTGTCTTACCTGCATCAGTTCTTCTAATGATGGCATTCTATTCAAGTACAGTTCAAGGTCATTCACAGTTCAGCCATGATGCTCACATTCAATCGTTTATTATGTTACCAAAACCAGAATGTATGCATGCTTCATTACTTTGGAAAAAATAGATTTACACTAGTTCAGCAGAACTTTAAGAGAAGGCCATTTCTAATTATTTTGGTTCATTGATTAAATATAAGACAATTTGACTTGTATAATGTGTTTTTATGAGAGGGAGTATTCTGATCTTTGATTTTAAATATTTCAGGATGTAAAAGTGGCCTCTGTGATTTTCATTTGTACAGTGTAGGCTGCACATGATTTGAACTATGAATGTACTAAACATAATACTTACCTGCAGTAACTTGATTTATTTTGAAGACTTGAAGCAGCTTTTAGAATTGTATCCAATGGGTTTGCATTGTTTATTCTCTCAGAACAGAGAAAATATTCTTTTATTGATTGTACCCAAGTGGAAGTCTGTTACAGATTGCTCAAAGCAACACTAGATAATTTCAGAACAGGTGGTAGCTGATGAGGCTGACTAATTGTAGGTTTATAGGTGTAGGATGCCGAGTCTGGACCTCCAGGTGTGAGTGAAATGTCTGTAATATGAAGTGCAGACCCCAATCTGGGTTCAAATCCCTGCTTTCCCCACACTAGCTGTCTGATTTGGATCAAGTCACTGAGTCGATGTCATCCATTTCATGATTCATTAAACAGGTGAACTACATGTAACAGATGCCCCAATGTTTTCCTGTTATGATAGCGTATGCAGTACCTTATCTATCAAGTGGCACCATCCTCTGCCTGCCTTAAGTAATCTTGAGCAACTGGGGAACACATTTCATTCAAGGAAGATATAAGAAAGAAGGAATGGTGGAAAATATTTCCCCTTTGTAGCAAGCAGGCCCTATTTCCTGTGTTCTACTGTGGATAGAAAAGAAAGAAATAATCCAATGTTTTGAAATAATGTTGTAGAGCACATCAGAAACTGGAGATCTCTGGATAAAATGTGAGTCGAAGATATTCATGTGTTACAGCAGTTAAGGAACCCTTGGCTCTAATGCAGTGCAATTTCATAGTTGTTTTTCCTCCAAAATCTTCTTTTTGCTGATGGGAAACAGCAACCTTATCTAAGCCTACTACTGTAGTCAAATCTTGCTACTAGCCTTGAAATTCTCTCTTAAAAACACATTTGATAATCCATCTTTTAATCGTATATTTACAGAACAACAACTTGTCTTTGGTATAAACCTGGTAATAAAATATTTCGTTAGACATTTAATTAATTCGTAATATTTATTATGACTAGTCTTGTGTTGGCTGAGCTGGCACATAGTTTACAATTAAAGGACCCTGGGCTCACATTCCATTCAATTTTGAGAGATGCGTGTCTTTTTAACTCAATGAATAATACTGAGAGAAGAAAGGGCATGTTGTGTGCTATGAAGACTGGTTCTATCAGCGTAAAAAAGCCAGTCATGGAAACCTTCCCTGAGATGAATGCAAGGACATGCCATCCTCCTGGAGACATATGAACGCCTTGGCTCTTTCAACCACTTGAGATTTTACCCAAACCATTCTTTGGTTTTATGCCAGCCCTCTTCTCAGATCAAAGAAGGCCAAATGCAGGAAAGTGAGATTGAATACCCAGTTAGAAACAAAGAATGTTGGCGTTCTCAGGGTGTGAATTGGTGTGGAGAAATCCCTGGCACCCATGCTCAGCCCCAAATGTAATCGAATTGCTCTTATCTGGAAATAGGACTTGAGAGCTTATGAAAGTGGAATCTGGCTGCCACTTGGCATGGGCTTGTCAGAAATGCAATAAGCACAGGCTTCATCACAAGATGGTATTTTGTTGTTTGGACATCTGGCTGAGCAGTTAACAACATGCAGTTGTGGGGAATATGTGGGAAGCATTTCTTTGGGATAAATAAGGAGATTCTTGCATAGAGGTTTAGTGCTGGATTCTTAGATTGTTTGGGTATGCTATTTTCTTTCAGCAATAACATTCCCTTTCTGTTTGTTTATGTTAGAGAGGAAAAAAGTCTTGTGTTTATTATAACAGTTGTAGTTACAGTGGAAACAGTTGCTTTTCCATTTTAGCAAGCTGCTCTTAGAAAACAAAATAGGAAGTCACATACATCATTTCTACATGTTTCCAACTATGTGGAAAAGTAGTATTTTCAAACTTCAGTCTAATACATATAAACAAACAGACTGCATTCATCTCACAGGTAACACTGATGTCTCTTTGGACAAATGATTTGATCAGGCAATAAAGAAACAGACAAAAGTTCTGCATCTGAAAGACTGCTCTGCTATAATCTGCTATTTCTCTTTACTAAGAGACTATATTAACAAAATATTTCTAATTTAAATTCTGGAACACTCTCCATTTTCTTATGTTCTAAACAGATCTGTGTCTGTATGTGGCAGCAATCCTTCACTATTGCAGTGGTGTAGATTTAAATGTACTGGATTGTAAATGGAAGGTGAATTTATGCATTGAAAATAAACCTCAAGTAGATCCTCCCAGTTTTATGTTGTTCAAAATTCTCTGATGAATAAGAGTAAATGTCAATTTCCAGCAGATCTGCCTTTTTTGTGATCTTGGGCCATGGTAGACTACTGATGTTGTATCATCATATCCTCAGTACACTAAAAGCAAAATAACTGACCTGTTTCAGAAGGTCATACATGACCAAGTATTCATGTAGAATAAAAACTATTTTGTTTTTCCTCAGGTTGAAACATAGACTATATTAGGGAAAGATGGGATAATTCTGTCTTTTAAAAAATTCACTTTCATGAATGCCTTAATGATTCTGCAGATATCTGAAGTACAACTTGTCTTAATACAGGTGTTGATCCATATATCTTTGATTGCCAAACCCCTGATTTAATCTTCAATATTATAGAAGTCATGGATTAGAGAGGTTCATTTAGTGTTTGATTTTCCAGAGAATTTCATTTTTAGGAAGCCCCAAATACAAAAGACTTGTGGAGTGGTATTTCCCAAGTGAATTAACGAACAGGAGTTTCTGAATAAGAGCTAGATATGTTAAGAGTGGTAGTAACTGCCCACATTTGGTCAATGTTTACTATGTCTCAGCCACTGTTCTAAGTTTTGTAGATGGGTTAATTCATTTAATTCCAAAGAACAATTCTGCTGAATAGGTATTACAATTTTCTATCAATTTAAGATGTATGATTTTCACATTTTAACCATTCTGTAATCAGGATATGTTTTAAAATGGCTGACTTCTTACCATCACTATCTTTGAAGTTGCAGGTGAGATGTATTTGGTATGTGAAAAGAGCAAACTCACCAGCCTCAAAGCGTTCAGAATAGATGTCAGGAGTTAGGGATAGAAAACGAAGCACTTTTTAACCCCTAGGATCCACATAGCTGGTTGGTAGTAGGGGAAATAGTGAGTCCAGCATATTTAGCAACATTCATAAAAACATTCTGGAAGCCAGCTTAGAAGTCCTGCATCATGGCTTTTAGTTGTCTCACATGTTTCTCTTAACAAATAGTGTGCCATCAACACATTTGATAACACAATGGATCATGTTATAAGGAAAAACACAATCATTGATGAATCTGATTCAAGCAGGGCAGGTCTGACAGGGGGTAGAGTGGGTTGGATGGTCCATGGAACTGGGGGCAGGTTTGGGGGAGGGAGCAGGTGAACACTGGGGATTGGCCGGTACGTGGTTGAAACTGCAATGTTGGAAAAGCTCTTTTGGCAATATGGCAAGTGAGGGTTACTGGTTTAGGGAGTTCGATGGGGGGTCATTCGGGACAGGGTGGATTTGCGGCAGGCTTTTAGTGAGTATGTCATAGTGTGATGTATCAGTGGGTGGAGACCACATGATGAGTGGGAAGGTGTTGGGTTCCCATCCTGGGGATGTCTGCTATGTTCTCAAACAGAGGAGCAGGAGTCTCTCAAGAGCATGGGCAGTGCCTAATAGGGGAGGCCATACCAGTGCATCAAGCCCTGCATGTCGTTGCAAGTAGCTATGAATCTTGTCCTTCAAGGAGTAAAGCCTGGTGGTTGCCATGGACTCCAAGGGGAGGGGAGGGAGGAATGGAATAGATGGCATAGGGACTTTTTTGGAGGTGATGGAAGTGTTCCCCATGATCTTGCAATGATGGATACAGGCCATGCTGAATTTCATCAAAAATTTAAAAAGTGTCTGGTCCAAAATGTAAATCATAATGTAAATTATTGGCCACAGTTAATATTTGTACATCAATTGTAACAAATGTATCATCCACACATAAAAAGATTATTAATATGGGAAGGGAAAAAGTGGGGAGGATGTTGGATAAATGGGAATCCTTTGTGTTCTGCATGTGATTATACTATGACCTAAAACTTCTTTGAAGAGAAAATGAAAAAAAGTAAGACACTGGGGAAGAAATGGAAGAAAACGTCCCTGTGCATACTGGACAATAGACCTTATAGTGATGAAAGGCAAAATGACAAAACATTTTTTAATGTTTTTTCATTATTTTTTAATGTTCTAATTATTTTATTTTAGTTTTAGTTTTTAAAAAATTTTCTGTATTTTATTTCTTATGTTTAAAATGATCATTATTTCATTTTCTTATTAATTGTATTTGACTATTTATTGGCTTCATTTTTGAAGAAGTTTTGGATCACAGAAAGGTGACAACTGTGGCAGGGAAGGATCATTGGTGTGGGGTGTCAGTGATGGGGGATACATGAGAGGAAGCTCACCTGGGCATATGTATAAGGCATATAAATGTGTTCAAATGTTCATGGGCCATTGTCACAGTGGGTGGAGATTCATGCAACAACCAAAAGAATATCAAATTCCCATCCTGGGGAGCTCTGCCACATTCTCTAATGGAATGGCAACAATCCCCCAAGTACAGGGGCAATGACCAGTGAAGAAGGATGGCCCATTGATGGGCCCTTGATATTGATGACTATGCTTATGAGCTCTTTGCACTTGAAATTGAAACTTAGCTTGTTGTAGGGTGTCTAAGAGTTGCTTCCTTGGAGCCTCCTTGTTGCTCAAATGTGGCCTCTCTAAGCTAAACTCAGATATAAATGCATTACCTTCTCCCAAGCATGGGACATGACTCCTGGGGATGAGCCTTCCTGGCCCTGGAGGATTGCTACCAAGTATCAATAAGCAATTCAACTGGGGAAAAAAAAAGGACCTGGACCAAAAAGGGGAAAAGGTAAAGACAAATGAGTTTACATAACTAGGAGATTTCAAAGTGAGTCAGGAGGTCATTCCAGAGGTAATGCTTAGATACACGTTGACAGATACCCCACATAGTGGGACTCCTGAGGGCTCTGGAAACATCCAGACACTATAATCAGGGTAGATAGCTTAGGAGTTTTCTCGCTTGCCAGTGGGCTCTACTTTGGAATTTATTCTCCTCAGTGTGACAGAGTTTGACTCAGTTGTTATTTCCCTACACATGAAACTTTGTCCTTCTATTTGAACTTATAATTAGTATTAAAGTTGATAGCTATATGTCCAAAAGACTTAAATCTTTGGGTTGTCCATGTGCCAGCTGGGCCCTGAATTTTGACAGAGTTGCAACACCTACTCTCCAGTTCACTGGACTCACCCAGAACAACTAACAAGGAGGAGATGATGGATAACCAATATACCAAGGAACTGAAAGTGTCTATAACTGCAAGCAAGAAAGTCTCATGCATCAGCTGTATGGGATCAAAGTCCCCCCTCAATTAAAGGCAGAATCGGCATCACCACTCCAGAATCTTCAGGATTGGGGAATGAACAATAGACTAAAGTAGATTTACTAGTATTCTGCTATAGACTTATTATGATTCTAGCAATGGAAGAAATATTGATGTGGAGGCAGTGGCCACTGGAGGTTCTGAGAATAGAGAGGGAAAAACAGGTGTAATACAGGGCATTTTCAGGAATTGGGAATAGTCCTGAATGACATTATAATGACAGATACAGGCCATTATATATCTTGCTATAACCTACAGAATTGAGTGGGAGAGAGTGTAAACTACAATGTAAACTATAATCCATGCTTGGTGGCAATGCTCCAAAATGTGTCTATCAATTGCAGTGAATGTACCACACTAATGAAAGATGTTGCTAACGTGGGAAAACGTGGCAGGTGTGGGGAGCAGGGTATATGGGCATCCCCTATATATTCTCAGTAACATTTGAATAATCTAAGTATCTTTCAAAAAATAAAAAAAAATGAAAAGACAAAAAATAAAAAATAAAAAAAAGTAATTTGGAAGGGCTAGAATTTAAATATAAAGAAATTTTAAGTAAATCTAACCCAACTTATCTTGCTCACATTTTCTTTTCCATATGTATATTGTGTGGTATATGATTAAAAGTGTGTTTTGTAAGTCATTCTAAAATTTCAAAAATCACAAGATAGAAACTTAGAGTGTTAAGAGTTTTGTGTCATATTTCAATTGACTGTGGTTCTCCTTCCTAGTGGTGAAGAATATTGTGTCTTACACTTGAGAAATTTTTAGATTTGGTAACCATAGTATAATTATTCCTATTTTATAGAGAAGAGGAAATTGTGACACAGTAAGCAGCAGAACTAGCCTTTAGGTTGAGTCTGTCTCTAGAACCTGCATGCCTCATCTTTAGACGATACCATTTCTCTAATGAAGTACAAAGCTATTATAATATTTTTATTATACCATTTATGATAAAGTTGCAGCAGGAAATTTTCAAAATTCCATTTTCTTTCCTCCCCTGAATTTCTGCCTGGGACCATGGTGGTAGGCACATCCTGTCCTCTTGCGGAGAAGCTAAGAAGGGCCCCCTTTCTGTGGTCCTTCCTTCTTCAAACTCCCTGCAGCAAGCCCAGCCAGAGCCCCAGCGGGGCCCAAGCTGGAGGAGGCTCTGCTAGCTCACGGAGGGGCTGCGCAGCGGGCTGTCTCGGGCCCCTCTGGTGCTGGGCAGGCACAGTGCCCGCACTGCCCTGGCTGCGCCCTTCCCTTCCGAAGTCACCTGTCCTCTCTTACTCCAACCAGCTCAGAACCTATGGAGAGTGCGGGTGGAGCATTCCCTCCATCCTATCTCCCAATTTATTTGCTTTTCTAAATTCATGCAGGAACAGCAAAGATATTTCATTTGATGTGTGCTCAAAATATGTAAAGAGAAAGTAAAATGTCTTTCCATTGTATTATTCTTATGAAATACAACTTACAGAAAACACATGCAAATGGAAAGTATGCTTTGGGGGCCTTTATATCACATATAAGCCGAGCATTAGAAATGATGCCACTTTTTCTGGATATGAAAAGGTGATATAAAAACAAGTTTTTATCTAAATAATGTTTTCATTTCAGTATAAGATGAAGATCTGATTTCACACAGGTATGGTTGCAAAATAGAAGTGTAGAAATTGCATATTTTGTAACTATCAATGATAAGGCATTAGACTAATCTATAACCCAACAAGATTTTTGCTGGGATAGTTCAACTCCTAAATTTTTGGAAACAGAAGGCGCAACTGGTGATCCTTGCTCCTGGATATCACCTTTCTATTTTATCTTTCACAAACAATTTGGGAAACAGGATATTCTGTTTTTCATTAAAAAGAACCAAACAACTTTATATCAGCCTTCAGAAACATGGGGAAACAAGTTTTGCAGGAATATTTACCATGCAATAAGCAATCAATACTATCACAGGTACAGGTTGAAATTAAAGGAAAAGACGCATGTACCTGCAAACATTAAACTGATGATGAGCATCAATACTGCCGAGGGTAGGCAAAAGGGTTCTTTGTGGAAAACAGTCCTGCAATTTTGCAGCAAGAATCTTTCCCACGACTTCCCATCATTCTCAGGTATGGTTCACAATTTATTAAGAGAAAAAATGTTGTTTTCTTCTTATTATGAATTATGTTTCTATCATGAATATGTCATTTATTAATGATGGGTTTATAATTCATAACCACAGAAAATTATCATCTTCCATTTCAAAAAAAGAAGTTTCAGGAGAAAAATAGTGCCAATGCAGTATTTGTTCATTTTCGTTTTGTGTTATTCTCAGAAATCATTTAATCATACATTTTTAAAAATACAGAATATCATTTAGGAAACGCTACTATAAAAAACTACATGGGTATGTCAATGGAAAACTGCTGAGGTAATATCCACATTTGAAAAATCTATATAGCACTAAATGCAAGTGAATTATTAACAGTAAAAGTCCGGTCGTACTTGAAGGACCATCAAACTGAGAAGAGTTGATTAGTATTTCCTCTCATATTTAGGAGAGGAAAGTTTCCTCATTTGCTATTTCATTAATATTACACACATTTTATAATTCAACTGAAAGGACACATAAGGGAAACTTGATATTCTTCACTCCTAAAAAAGTATCACCTTACCCATTGCAGATGAGGGAATGGTGACTCTCCATAGTGCCAAACTCTGGTTTTTAAAAGGCAAGTGACATAATCAAGTGAACTCTCCATAGCTGAGTCATCAGACTGAAGGTGCTGCTTGGAATTTCAGCAGGAATCCACCATCAGTACCCTTTCCTTTTATCTAAGAGTGTGACAGAAGTCAGAACTTGTAGAACCATATGTTTATACTAGACTTGTGAGCTCTTAATTTAAGATGGACTCTGGATATTGCTCACCAAGTAGTCTGCAAAATATCTGACTAAGATAAACTGATCTTGGATGTTGGTTCTGCTTTTCTTTAGGGGCTTTAAATATCTCTTTGCCCTTTACGACAATAGCATTTTCTACTCTATTTATCATGTACATCCATTTTTATTCTCCCAATTTTATCCCTCCTCTGTAAAAAGTTTAGCCTTGACAGTTTGGCTTGTTTGCACTGGACCCATTATCTTACTAGAGATTTATGTGTGCATTTGATGAAGAATTTGTACTTTTACTAAATAATTGAGAGCCTTGCGGGGGGGATGATATGTGATACTTTGCTGATAAGAAAAAAACATGGCATTATTATCTAATGGCCCAAAAGTCAGAGTTTTATCACTCATCACTATTTAAAAGCTTGTATTGTACTTCCAAGAGGATATGGAGAATTTGATTGATCTGACTGAGAGAAAAGTATCTGTAGCAGTTTGATATAGTTATGAATTCCAAAAATAGATATTGGATTATGTTTGTAAACTGGCCTGTACCTGGGCATGATTAAATTATGATTAGGGCTTTGATTGGGTCACGTCAGTAGGGTGTTGAGTCTCCACCCCTTGGTGGGTGGGGACTCACAAATAAAAGGTATGGCAAAGGACAGAGTTGGAGCTTTTTGATGCTGGAAGGTTTTTGATGTTGAAATTTTGATGTTGGTGTTTGATGCTGAAGTCTTAATCTGGAGCCTCAGGAAGAAAACATACAAAGGAAAGAGAAGCAAGTCCTGGAAGAGAGGAACCCTGATCCCGGAAAGAAGCAAGACCCAGGAAGAGAGGAACCCAGGAAGCCTGAACCCTTGCAGACGCCGGCAGCCATCTTGCTCCAACATGTAAAAATAGACTTTGGTGAGGGAAGTAATTTATGTGTTATAGCCTGGTATCTGTAAGCTCCTATCCCAAATAAATACCCTTTATAAAAACCAGCAGATTTCTGGTATTTTGCATCAGCACCCCTTTGGAAGACTAATACAGTATCATATAGAAATACTGGTAACATGTCAGTTGATAACTCCTCCAATTCATGAATTTTCCTGGAGGACTGAAGATTCCATACTCTTTCCAGACATTCCGTCCAATCTGAGAAGTATATCTAAGGGGAATGTGCTCTAAGCAAGAGGTGTAATTGGTATTATAATTGCATAGAACAAACCTTAGCCAGGGGAAGTCAACTGAACACACAGTATGAAACTAAATATGAGCCAAATGCTTCTGTAAACAATGCTAATAATATTTTGAATATTTTATAATTTCTTACTTGCACAATAGTTTACCTTAGAGGAACTAGTAAGATTCAATTTAAGGACATAATCACATTTTTATATCGTCTCGATTTCTAACTTTCTCAGAGTGGATAGCAGACATCTAGAATTGTGCATTGTATTCATTCTTATCATGTATGCATTCTTTGGAAGTGTAAAAGCTGATATTGCTGAAAGCAGTTTGAATTGTAATGATCTAGTCCTTGTTTTACATTAACTGCTTTCATTTTCATTCTCCTCAGAGCCAACTCCTTTGGTGATAGTTGCCAAAGGTCAATGGAATTTCTTCAGAAATATTTTGGATATGGAAATATCTTGGAACTAATATTATATTAATAATTTTACTAATGTAATATTTTTTAAAGAGGCTGGTGATGGACTTTTCCAAAATTATGTACTATGCTATTTTTGCCAAAAGGGCTCTCAACCCATGGTATTTTTCATTAACTAAAGAGTTTATTTCTTATATCACTATTATCCAGATTCCAGATATTTTAAG
The DNA here is from genome assembly GCF_030445035.2 of Dasypus novemcinctus. Classification (NCBI taxonomy): domain Eukaryota; kingdom Metazoa; phylum Chordata; class Mammalia; order Cingulata; family Dasypodidae; genus Dasypus; species Dasypus novemcinctus. The sequence goes on along the minus strand of NC_080701.1, from coordinate 4,026,560 downwards.
ATCTGATGAGGTGATTTGGCCTTTTACCACTGAGGAGAATTCCTGGATTCTCGGAAACTCAGTCTTTACATTTTATGTGAAAATCCATCATTAGATACTAAAATGAAGGTTCTCTCTTGAGAAGAACATGATCACATGAGCTGTCATGTGGAATTCATCATGGAGGTTTTTCATCAAGACAATAAAAACTGGAGTTTTCCCCTTAGGGGCTACAAATAATAGCAATTTCCCTATTAATGGGCCACGACCCGAGGACTGGCCTTTGATCCCTGTCAAGGATAACTGAAATGGGTGGGATCATTACTACACCTCCTGATTTCTCTTCCTGGACCTTGCTTTTGATTTGTCAGAGAATATTTCTTTACCATTGAATATGCATAGGCATACTGTTCAGGAGAACTGAAATATATTGATTTCTTTGGTTGGAGTTCGTGTTCATTAGAACCAGCTGTAGTTAACTTGTTTTCTCCTCTACTACCAATAGGGGAACCAGTTGGAACAGAAGCAGCCTCAGATGCTTGTCTTGGTTTTGAAGCAAACAGATAAATATGGTTTTACTTTTGTTCATGAAAAAGTAAGAACTTGGAACATTTGAATGTAAAGATCAAGCCAAGCAACAAATATTCTAGAGTTGGCAAGATGTGCACATATACCATCAAGTATAGCTGAAACAGAATGACCATTCCATGGAAGGAAGACAGGTAAATTTGGGGAGAGTTAGTCAATGTTCAAATTGAGTTGTATTTCCAGAATCTGTTAAACAGAAGCAGCTGGATGAAGAGTTCATCAAGATTCCAGTTGCAAGAATTCAGTGGAAAGGTGGATGGACATTTTAAGAGGTTTGGATGAAGATATCAACATCTTAGTTATCAGCATCATATCCTTGGAGAGACCCATGTTATGGGAAATAGGGGACCACAACATGGATATCAGGATTCTAGTAATTGGGAAACTAAGGTACAAACACAGAACAGAATGTGTAGAGGTATACAACAGAATTGATCCTTAAGCTATTAAGGTATTACTATATGTTATAATCAAGACCAAAGTTTCTCTGAGAGTTTGGAGTGGAAAGGACACTACGAGTGATTTATATGGCTTAGGAGACAAAGAACCAAGTAGTCCATTATAGTACAAATAGATTTCTCAGTGTTATTTATAAGGAGGAAGCGCTATATTGGTGCATATCCTTGGGAAATGAAGAAGCTACAGGAGAAAAATAAAATTACTTGTAATCATTTAAAGTGAGTAGAACATCTGAAAAGCAGAAAACTAACTTGTAAATGGTTTGGCAAACTTGGGTTGTGTCCATATGGAGTAATTAAACCTAAACTGTTTAGATTGGAGCCTCTTTTTTTTTTTTTTTTTTACATTATTCTTTTAACTGATTTCACATAAGTAAAGAGAATGGCTGCATATATGTCTTTTCTAGAGTCATTAAAATGACTGTAGGGAGGTAATTGTGCACAGCCTTCATAAATAAGTTTGACTGTTGAAATAGGCTAGATGTGGTGATCTTGCTCAATGTCTTGATGAGAGAAATCCTCAGACTGTCTTTTCTGTAACTCCAGTGTCAAGGGCAAATGGATTTAATTTCTCTCTCCTTTGCTGATCAAGTCTACTTCTGGAAAGCACTGACGATGTACTGACTTTCCAGGTTCAAACCAAAAGACATATCAGGAACTTTGTGGTTCAGTAACACCTGGAATTGGTTGGCATTGTCTTAGTTTGCCAGAGATGCTATGATAAATCCCACATTAGGGGTTGGCTTAATGACTGGAATTTATCCTATGGTTTTGGTGGCTCAAAGTACAAAATCAAGGCATCAACAGGCCACTTTGTAACAGCCACTCATTTAAAGAGCTTTAGTAGAAGTCAGTGAAATCTTCAGCTCTTCAAAACCTCCTAAAGAAGGTCTGTGTATTTGGTGTTTATTGTTTTCATTCCACTCAAAAGAATATTTCTGGTATTGACAGATGCAGAAAATAAGATACATTCCTCTGCCTCCCTCTGGTTGAGTTTCTTCCTCATGATAGCATCGAGTATTTGGGATTTAGTTTTCTCATGTGCTTAACAATAATAATGGTATGCTCCTTTGGCCTTTTTCCTCAGGCTACCTAAATACTAAGATTTGTGTTTGTAAACATCTGAAGAACATATGGAATTCCTTGAGGGTAGTAGTAACTGAGATTTTGTTTTTGCCCCATAGATGGAAGTCATTTGGTGTTTTATGGTTAAACCCCAAGGCTGTGGGTGGAGATAGCTTCTAGCCAGCTGATGGCTGGAAGGAAGGCGGAGGAGTCAGACACAGGCAGGGAGAAGCAGAGGCTGACACTGTGCTCTTTCAGCATCAGAAAGACATCCTTATGGGAACTGAACCACTTCTCAATGTTGATGTGGTTGACTAGGACTGCGCCATCATGTTTCTCCTTTCATGGACTTGGCCAGGAAGCAGGAGTCACTCTTTCAAAAGCGAGTGTTGTGATCCGAAGCACAGGACCTCTTTCACGATTAATGTTTTCATTGGCTGTACCTCTGCATTTTTGCCTTCAGGCCAGGAACCCCACTTCGGTTTGACTACCTTTAGGTAGTTATATGACAATCAAACTAACATTAATATAACATTCTGAACCCACAGAATGTGCCTTGTGTTTTTTCTGAAGAGCCCCCTATTGATATGGAATATTTAAACTTTATTAGAAGAGGCTATTTTAACCACAAAGGGACTGCTAAACAGGATAACAAGTAGCTAATTCTCCAACGGACTTACTAAAGCAGTTATTTTTCTTACTTAAAGCAATTCAGTATTTGGCTACATACAATCTTTTTATTTAATATTGTTTGAGCTTATACATGGTATGTGCAAATAGTAGAACAGAAATGGAACGATGAAGAGAAGGGAAACAAGTAGGTGGGGGAGGAAGAGTGGAGAGACGTGATCTGTTACAGGCCTGCCTTAGCACCACGCGCTCGGGAAGACGTGGTGGCTTGGTAACGCGGCGTTCGGTTTACACCGCAAGCCCGCCCTTGCTGGCTTACAGCTTGTGCCGTAGTCCTTCACAAGCCAGCCGCTCCACTCTTTCCTGGTCATTTCCTAACAGCAAAATGTTCAATGATTTGATTGTTCCTTTTCCCCTCATTGAATGAGAACACAGTTTTATGTTTAGTTTAAAATGGATAAAAGAACAGTATAGATGGAGGTTCAAGATGCCTCTCTGCGGCATCCTGAGTCAGGGGTTCAGAGGACTAATTATCAGTACCTCACAGTTCTTGTTGAGTAGTAAATGTTGGAAAGAGGTGACTCCAGGAATGTTTCCTCCAGGCTCTAATAGTACAGCTGATATTTAAATAGATAAATTATAAAATAGTAAGTTACTGTTATAAATAAAATTTAAGAAAAAAGATAATAATTAAAAAAAATAAGGCAAGGAGTAAGGATCTTGGCTGTATTTCTGATTTTGTAGGTGTCTGGCTTAGAAAAAATCCAAATATGATGTCATTAAACAAGCGTAAATTTTTGTTTTCATCATTTCTATCGTTATTAATATTCTAATAATTTATACTTCACCTTGGATAATCCCATTATAAAACTATGTAAATAAGCCTGACCAGGATATAGCATACTACTCAAAATTTCATGTGTTCAAAAAAACCAGTGGGGAGTGGATTGAAAATCAAGATTTCTAGACTCCATTTATAAAGGTTTTGATTCAGGAACGTTCATAATTCATAAATAACCAGGTTTTTCTGATGTAGGTGGCCCATTATCAGTGCTCTTATTTTATAATCAGTGTAAATTATAAAACAATATAAATTACAGTTTTAGGATATTGCTAAATCTTCCCTTCCCTCGGCCCTGGCAGAACCGCCCCGGGCTATGACAGTCAGAGCCAGCATTTGCGGGGGGCCAGTCTGTGCCAGGCCTCTTCTGAGGGCACTGCGGCCATAAACTGCGTCACCGGCACAGAGCCCTGGGAGAGGGGCACAGGTGTCGTCATAGCACCGATGGCGGAAGGTACAAACTTCAATTCCGTCACTAGCTGTGGACCATCAAGGGAAAAAAAAGAATTCTAAGGCCCTGAAGTCAGTGCTCACATCTAAAAAATAGGAGCAACACAAGACAACACAAGACAACACAAGACAACACAAGACAACACAAGACAACACAAGACAACACAAGACAACAGGGAAAATTAAATGAGAACGTGCCTAGAGCAGACTGACTTCCACAATGGAAAGGTAGTCCTTGAATTAAGAAGAAATTGAGGCGGTGGACTTGACCCAGTGGTTAGGGCGTCCGTCTACCACCTGGGAGGTCCGCGGTTCAAACCCCGGGCCTCCTTGACCCGTGTGGAGCTGGCCCATGCGCAGTGCTGATGCGCGCAAGGAGTGCCCTGCCACGCAGGGGTGTCCCCCGCGTAGGGGAGCCCCATGCGCAAGGAGTGCGCCCCGTAAGGAGAGCCGCCCAGCGCCAAAGAAAGTGCAGCCTGCCCAGGAATGGTGCCGCCCACACAAAGAGCTGACACAACAAGATGACGCAACAAAAAGAGACACAGATTCCTGTGCTGCTGACAACAACAGAAGCGGACAAAGAAGAACATGCAGCAAATAGACACAGAGAACAGACTACTGGGGCAGGGGGAAGGGGAGAGAAATAAATAAATAAATAAATAAATCTTTAAAAAAAAAGAAGAAATTGAAATTAAATTAAAGATAATAATTGAATTAAGAAGAAATCAGCTGTCTTCCAGGACTTTCTCTCATTTTGCTTGCTTTCTTTCAAATCCGGGTGAGTCTGGCCGGCTTTGTTTTCCTCTCTTGGGATGGAGGGCTCAACCTCTACCTTCTATTCTGTACATTACAGGTGGGAAACTAAAAAGAGATGAAACCAAACAGCTACAGTGGCAAATGACCATTCACTTTATTTTAATTTGCTCTTTGTCCTACCGATAATTAAAAAGCTTTTAATAAAAGCTAAAATGGTGCAATGATGTTGGGAAGCAAATTATGAAAAATATCTGGGATTATTTAAGGGGTGAATGAATTTTTGGTATAAATTTCTCTTTAAAATAAATGAAATTAACCAGTATTTTTATCATGTATTTTCCTTTCCACCTTTTGGAATTTTGGGGATAGTTATGCAGTGTCACCTATTAATAAGCATAGTGGTGATAGTGGAAATACACTTCCTATGATGGGACTTAATGTTTCTAATAAAGGAAATCAACAGGAAGGCAGTAGTGAGGGTTAAGCAGCCAAGATGGAAAGGAAAAAGTAATCTGTCTTGAAGTGTCAATTAAGTTTAATATTTTGAGTAAACGGACAATTTCAAAAGATTAGCTTGACTTAAATCTCTCATTCAAACATTTCTATTCTGTGGTCTAAAACCTTGACAAATGAAACAATAACCCTTACTTTAGTTTGCAAATGTAATGCCAGCCATTGAATACCATAATGGGTCTCAGTATTACAACTTATTCCTTTATGGGCTTCCACCATCCTTAAATTTAGTTGCGTGTCTTCTTTTAGTAAAGAATAGTGTCAGTCTTTCTTTCTCTAGCTCCAGACCAGTCTATGCATCATGCATTTAAAATCCATCTGTTTGTCTCTCCATCGGTCTTAAAAATGGCGGTTTATTTTTGACCTACTTATAGCAATATTTAACCACTGAACCTTTTAATTACTTTTGCTGACAAGCAGAGCACATTCCGAGTTGGGAAAAAGAGCCTGGTGCATGAAAATTGAATTGAAGTGGCAAATGACTGCTCCTTTCCCATTAGCTATCTGGTCAGATTTATTGTGCAATAAAAAAAGCCCAAAGCCAATGTTTGCAGCCATAAAGAGTGGCCAGAGTGGATGCAGAAAACAGTATGGGAATATGATTGCACAATTTTGCTTGAAGGAGGAAGAAGGGTAGGCAAGGACAAACAATAAAGCAAAAATCCGTCCCCTCTTCCATTAGGAATTTCAATCAAGTGAGCCTTTCTTGAATGCATGTGTTCTGAAGAATTGGGGGGCTGTCTGTGTCTGTGTTTGTGGAATGAGTCTCAGCACCCCACTCATCGCGCTCTAATTGGTGAGATGAGGGGTAGTTATTTAGCATCCCTTATGCATTCTAGAAACACCACTTCATCTTTCTTCTGTGGACAAACAACCGTCCTCAGAAATAAGGAAACTTCTCCCAGATTTCAGGCAGCATTTATTGAAAACCTACCGCCTGCACTGGACTGTGCTTGCACTTTGTGTTTGCAGAATTTATTCCATTCTTTTGAAAAAATGTTCAATGTTTCTGTGGCTAACTCAGTGATAACATTTTTACAGAATGAAGGAGAGAATTGGATTGTTGGAAGATGTAATTGCTAAATCAAGTTTGCAGTCCAGGGTATTTAATTAGAGAATCATAGCTCTGGCATTGGGCTTGGGGGATGAGGCGAGACTATCTGGATTTGGAATTATTTTTCTACTTCCTTTTCTTAATTTATTTTACAATAAGTTTTTTATGATTTTAGAATTAATATCATTTCATGTAAAATAGAATATTTTAAAAGTGTAAAGAAAAATTATTTATGAATCTATTATTTAAATCACCCCTATTAATATTTTAATATATTTCATTCCAATTTTTAAATTTTATACACATATAAGTGGTAGTTTAAGCAACTAGGACTTGATAGGATGTAATTTTTTTATGCTTCACCAATTTCTTTAACTTTTCTTTCTGGAATACTTATTTCTATCCCCAGAGGAAAGCTCAAGCTTGTCTCATATTCTTTCCAGTCACTCCAAAGTAAATAAAAATCTAATGTAACATCCTAACTCCAAACTTCAGGATTTTTGTCACTTTCAGATTTTTGGATACTTGGCATAGCTCCATGGGGTGGCAGAGTCGTCTTCTGGCTGGTGTAATCTAGCTTTGTGTGTGGCCACAGATGTCAGGTTGCTGGTTTCTTCTCTTAACTGTAGTGTCTCAGGAAAACCCCTCCTGTCTCCAGCTGCAGGGTCCTGCCTCCAGCCCACGCCGGAGGAGTCAGCATCCTGGGATCTCTTTTCCTTCTCTCCATCCCTCTGACATCCTTTTGGGCAAGATCCCTGCTCCTCTGTTGGCAGAAGGGCACTTACACCTTCACCCCTGTGCTCTTTTTCATTATTGAGCCAACATACCATGAGACCCATGCAAATCTCTGAGTGGTTTTATTAAAGTCTATCCCCTTTGACTTGGGGTCAGGGAGAAGATGCTCTATCTGCAGGAAAGTGGATCTGACTACCTTTTCACTTGTAGACCCTTGTGCATAATTAGGGCTAGCGTGAGACACATTAGTTTATGATCTCAAACTGTGCCCTGTAACCGGCCCACACCTATAGGATGTGCTGGGCTTTTGACAGTGCATTTATCTTAGTCTCAGCTGATTTTGAGACAGGAAGGACCTTATCTTACATGTTGATCATCATTGGACTACATGCAAATAAATATCTTGTTTTTTCAGTTATTATCACACCATAAGTATTTTCCAATTGCAGCAGGTTGATACAATTGATGAATTCCAAAAAGAAATGTTGGATTATGCTTGTAATCTGATCTGTACCTGGGCGTGATTGAGTTAGGATTAGGGCATTGATTCCCCACCCCTTGGTGGGCGAGGACTTACAGATAAAAAGCATGGCAAAAAACAGAGTTGGGGGCTGTTAATGTTGGAGTTTTGATTTTGGAGTTTGATGCTGAAGACTTAATCTGGAGCCCTGGGAAGTCAGCACCCAGAGGAAAGAGAAGTCAGCCCCAGGAAGGAAGGAACTTTGAAGCCAGAGTAAAGCAAGCCCCAGGAACATAGGAACCCAGGAAGCCTGAACCCTTGCAGACATTGGCAGCCATCTTGCTCCAAATAGACTTTGGTGAGGGAAGTAACTCATGTTTATGGTCTGGTATCTGTAAGCTCCTACACCAAATAAATACCCTTTATAAAAACCAACCAATTTCTGGTATTTTGCATCAGCACCCCTTTGGCTGACTTCTACACCAAAGACTTTTAGAGGAAAGTCTAAATATGATAATGAATTATTATGGTAATTTGTTGTAAGAAAACACAATTTTGTAAATTTCTTTAATTCTTCCTATATTGTTGATTTCACTTTCTATCAATGTCTTCAATAAACATTTTAGGATGTAAATCCTTATCTAACTTTTTTATTACTTAAGATAGATTCCTAGAGATAGAGCCACTGGATTAAGGGATATGAAAATTTTAAGACTATTGATATATTCCATTAAATTTTCTACAAATTAATCTGTATGTAATTCACTACACCTTGATCAACAGAGGTTGTTATTTCTCCATGTTTATTTTATTACCTGTCCAGTTCCTGAACTATATTATTAATTTTAGTAGTTTTAAACTGTGGTGTCTTCTGTTCATTTTCTAAACTGGACTGTCCTCTACAAAAATGATCCCCGTTTCTCTTTACACATGCACATGCTAACCTCCCTGTTTCGGGTCTCATTCAGCTGTACAGAAATGAAGGAACAGTTTAAATAACTTTGAGGACTACAGGTGCAGCAGAAGGTCTTGATGCACCTGCTGTCCCCAGGCACTCAGCCTTCGGGGGGGAACAGGGCATGCCCACTTAGAGAACTGCCCCTTGGTGGGGCCGCCTCCCCTCAGGCTGCTGAGATGCGGCAGCCTGCAGAATCAGAACACCCTCCACCAGAACTGGCAGTCCTGAGAGGCTGCTCTCCCTCCACCGCACTGCCGGGGTGAGTGAAGGGTGAAAGTCTGGGGAGCCTGGACTGTCCCAACACTCCTCTAAATTAGAGGTTATCTGTCATTTCTCGTTTCAGTGCTGCTGTGCATTGAAATGAGATTGGCCGGGTGCAGAAAGGAATAGAAGAGAGAGAAGGCAGAGCTGAGGGAAGGCTTGCTGGTGGGCCCGGCGGCCCATCGGGTATTTAGTGGGTGCCATCAGGAGTCGATGGACTTGTGCCTTCTGCACCCTACATTAAGTAGTGCCTAGATTAAGCAACTAGGACCTGTGCGGAGAGACAGAGAGAAAGAGGAGGGAGTGATGGTTTATCTCAGACTTGCTCGCCCATGTAGGGAAGGAGCATCCTCTAAAATAATCAACAAAAGGGATTAACAAATATTCCAAATAAGAGCACCGGTCCAATTTAGCAGTACAGAAATGGCAACCAGCAGAGAGAGTTCCTCTCCCTCCAGTGCCCACCCCTTACCTTGCAGCTCCTGCTTCCCATCTCTGAATACCCTACTGAGTCGCATGTGCTGGAAAGGACCCCTCGCCCGCCCCTCCCCACAAAACACACAGTCCAGGTTTTGCATGGGAGGGAAGAGGAGAGAAGAGTTTTTTTTCCAATTATGTCTTTGTCTTCTAATTTACAAGAGATTTCCTGGATTTTTCCTTCAAAAATTTCCGTTGAATTTTCAGTTATTTATTTCCAACAGCTTATTCTTATTTTCTGATTATTCCTACATTGTATTTTTAGGTTATCGTTTTATTAATGTAACATCTACTTAGTTTTATTCCAGGGATATAATTTTGTATTTAGTGATGCTCTCTTCTATTCCCTGAACTATCTTTTCTTCATATGCTCTATTGTTTTTGTTTTACATTTTTAGTTTTTTGCTTTTTGGTTTGTATCTTGATATACATATTTATATATATATATGTATTTAAACAGGGACAAAAAATTGTTTGGCAGCTCTGTGTAAATATGTGAAGTTTGTGTAATAGTTCCCTGTGCTTCAGACTTTTGGCAGGAAAAAGGCAAGAATGTTGGACATGCTAACTTCCAGCATTTGAGGTATTTGTTCTGGTCCCAGGTTACTCACTGGCTGCTGGAAACTCTGCATGAAATCTTCATATCAGCCATTTATATTTTGAAAGTCTTATGTTTTCTTTTAATTTGCAATTGTACTGCAGTTGTTTCTAATATATTTTTCTTATTGTTTTCTAATATATTTTTCTTTTGTTAAGTAAATCTTTTGCAATTAAACAGACATTCTTTATCTATGAAGCACAATTTTCTCCTTTTAGTGTAATATTATTTTTATAATCCCATGCTAGTTTTACTTTTACTCATTCTAGACTGGGTTTTGGCTACAGGCAGGGCATTCTGTTTCTTTTTATCCTATACTGCTGTCGATTAGGTAGGAATGGTTTTCTCAGAACTTCAGCTCTGGAAGGTTGGTGTGACTATTTCCTCGCTAAAATAGTGGTATTGTGTGGGTAATTTGAAATGCAGTTCTTTTGCAATGCGGAAGGATTTTCTCTGGATCGTTCTGTCTAGTATTTCTGATACGAGGAACACAATTTATTGTTAAATTATTTAAATATCTCCATAGTGCATTTCTCTCTGATGGCCTCCTAATATCCTACATAAGATTTTCCATTGGCTTTCCCCTTTGCTCTTGGATATTTTACAAAAATTAAAAAAGCATATGCAACAGAGGTCTAAATGTATGAAACAATCTGCTCATATATTTTTATGTATTATGGAGATCTGCCTCTGTGAAAAAGCTGCTGAGAGTTTGATTCTTCTATTTTTTTAAATCATGGACAGTTGATTAAAACTATGCCTTCCTACAGACCACTCACATTTCCCTTAACAATTATATCACCAAAGCATTACTCTATTTTTCACATTTCCCTCTCTTGAAAAATGTTCTCCTTCCTTCAAAAACATTTCAGACTTACAATCTGGTTCAACATGTCCTTGAAGACCTGTTTTCTAAAAAATTCAAACAATAGGCATTTTTGTGATGAAGCAATAAGAATATAACTAAAGGTTTCTGGTATGTAACTTGCAGAGAATACAGAATTGACCACATATTCAGTATTCTGCATCACATAATTGTGTGGACCAAACATCAGAAGCCACAAACCCCTCCATTTGTGAAGACTTTAGAGCAGGGGTTCTTAACCAGGGGTCCACAGACCCCCAAGGAGTCCATGGAAAGATTCCAGGGGTCTGTGAGCTTGAATTGAAAAAAAATCAACCTATTATCTTTATTTTCTCTGACCCCCGATGTTGAGTGCCATAAAACTATCTGCCGCTGCATTCTGAGAAGGGGTCCATGGTTTTAACCTGACTGGCATAGGGGCCTGGGGAACAAAAAGGCTAAGAACCCCTGCTTAAGAGCGTGTTTGGAAAACACTGCAGGACTGGACCAGGGCAGCGCAACTCCAGTTTACCGTCTTAGCTATTGGCTTGAAGCCAGTGAGCCATGTCCTCTCATTATCAAGTCTCCTTTGAGTGAAGTGGACAAGAGAGCTTCAAGGGACATCCCCAAGGGAATAAACGTCTCCTTTGTTCTTTATTTGAATAATTTAAATAAATATATAAACACACATGCATACACAGATACACCTATACACATATATAAATATGTGTAGATTATTAATGTATATATTTACATATAATATAAAAGTAGACAGTCTTTGACTTTGAGATATATAGATAGATAGGTAGATAGATAGATAGATAGATAGATAGATAGATAAAAGAGAGAAAGAGAAAGACAAAGAGGAAGAAAGGGAGGAAAAAGGAAGGAAGGAATTTTGACTGTTGATAACACCTATTTGAAGCACATTTTCAAGTCCTTGTTTAAAAAATGTTTTAAACATTTTTTATTATGGAAAAATTTCAAACATACACTATAGCAGATAGAATACTATAATGAACTTCTGTGTACCCCGTTACCCAGCTTCAACTCACGGTCTACCATGTTTCTTCCACTCTCAGTCAGCCTTGTATTATTTTTAAGTAAATCACAGATATATCATTATACTGATAAATATTTCAGTATGTATCTCTAAAAGATAAGGATTCTTTTTTGCATAACTACAATTCCATTATCATACCTAAAAATAAATTACGATAATCCCATAATGTCTTGAAATATCCAGCACTCAAATTTCTTGTTGTCTCAAAATGTCATAATTTTGTTTTCAGAGTTTTTGGAGATTAAAATAAAGCCTACATATTGTAATTGGCTGTTAATTTTTAAAATCTTTTCTTACTGCACATAGTCTGGCTATCTATTTATTGATGGTTCTGAACCATTTTTCCTGGAGAATATCTCACAGCGTGGTGTTACTGACTGCCTAGAGGTGGTGTTAACCTTTGCTTCTCTCCTCAGTGTTTCCTTTCTGCCTCTCTTCTGCTAGGTCTCCAGTCCAAATTTCCATACATTTGAATTGCTAATGCAGCTTAATTGAAAGCGACCTTTAGGAATTTGGGACTTGAGGTGATCAGCATTCTCTAAATGAATTTAGCTTCTAAGTTTTCTCTTTTGTTAGAAGGTCTATGAAATGGAGCCGTCTGAGAACATACTCATTAATTATTTTATTCATCATCCGTTCAACCACATCTAGTATCTATCTCCGGGTTTAAAGTACTAATTAGAATATTATAGTTTCTGGTCATTACACAGAAAGGGGAATGTATTTGTAGCTTAATGACTTTTAATATAAAACATTTGTCCTAATGTATATAAAGTCTTGATGAGTTGCTATGCAATAGATATTCTTCAAGATTAGATAGATGTGCTTAACTTGTGCATGTTGTCCATGCTCTAATTTTTATGCAAGTAGTCACCTCAAAGTATTTGGCTCTGATGGGCTTTGCCTGGGCAAACGTTATACTCCATTGAACGTACAACTACCCTCACAGTCTCTCTGTCTACAACCACAAAATTACCTCTCCTAGTTTAATTTACTGACATTCCCTATCATTATTTTTATTGTAGCTTTTTAGAAATACTATTGATAAAGCTATTAAACATAGATCTTCTTTCTGATACTTGGCCATTTTTTTTTACATTCCAAAGCAAGACTGTAAATAGTTTATAGATTGGTGGGAAGATACCTCACTCATGCTCATTATAGAATATATTTCTGAGCCCAATGTTTGCAAGTAACTAATCAGTTCATTGATGCCTAAGTATATTTTTATCAAAATATTCTAATTCTAGAGAAAGAGAACATCAGTATTTCTTAAATAACATCCCTTTGCAAATAGGTAGCTCTCACACACCAAGTGTCTCTTCCTTTCTCAGGAAAAATCTACCAATATTACTTTTAACTAATATTACCAAGACTACTATGCTCTTACTATTATTTCTATCACAGGGTTTGAGAAAAATGAATATATGGCATCCTGATTTGTTTTTTGAATAAAAAGTTGAAAAATGAGATCATAATTTAGATTAGTAGTCATTCTCTATCTGTCTGTCTGTATTAGTGTCTTGGGCTGTTATCAAATACCATGAAATTGGTTGAGTTAAACAAAGGGAGTTATTTTCTTACAATTTTGAGGCTAAAGGAAAGTCCAAATCAAGATGTCATCAAGGCAGTGTTTTCTTTCCAAAGACTGGTGTTCTGGGACTGGTTGCTGATGATCCTCAGTCTTGGGCTCCTCCATCACATCGCAAGGCATATGGTGGCCTCTCCTGGTCTCTCTTGTCTCTTCTGGGTTCCATTGATTTCAACTTCTTAACTTCATGGTTTCTCTCTGAGTTTCAGTCTCCTTATAAAGGACTCCAGCAATAAATTCAAGACCCATCCTGACTGATGTGCTTCATACCTTAACTGAAGTAACCTCATCAAAAGGTCCTACTTACAGTTGGTTTACACCAGCAGTAATAGGTTAAATTTAAGAACATTTTTCAGAGGTAAATGCAGCTTGAGCGTTTGGTGATACAAACCACCACAGTCTATCTCTCTTCTCCATTTATGTCTCTAAGTATATATCATATATTTGAGTTTGACGCTATTTGCCTGGTAGTAACTTGGGCCAAGATTATTATAGTTTAAGTAAAATTACTACCTTATTTATGTAGTAGAAATTCTACCCTAAATTTTAGTTAATTATAGTTTTTCTCCATAACAATCTTCAGCAGTTCATGAATTGCCTATGTTTAAAGTGGTATTTTTGTTACCTAATTCATTATATTATTGTAGAAGGTATATTGTTGGTGTTTGCTTAGCCCTACCTCATTTTTAAAATATCATCCCCAATTCATAATTCCTTCTGGAATGGTGGGCCTACATAGAAGTGTACAATTTGACCTTGACTCCCTGGCCCTAGCTGCTTAGACTGGGAAGGATTCTCATTTAAGTAAATAATCCATAGGTCAGGTTACTCAAATTTTCTCTTTGGCTAATTTGAGCCAAAAGATGCAGAAAAAGTCATCGGAAAATGGTGAGTGTGAAAATAATGTACAGTTGGACCAAAACAAATCAAAGCATCTTGCAAATAAAATTTGCAGGATTTAAGAAAACCATAATTAAATAGAAGAAGCCACTGTACACAGGAAAGCTGAAGAGTGATGCACATAGAGCCAGATATCAAGCAGGAGGTAGCACAGCTCTGGGCCTCTGGGCTGTTTATGTCCTGTCCTAACAGCTCTGAGGAGGCTCTTGCTCTTGAGGCAAGTTGACTGGTTCCTCATTTGTAAGTGTGCCTGACTGGAGTTTCTTTCTTGTTTTGTAAGACAAGAATTTCTCTCTCCCTCTCTCTCTCTCTTCCCTCCCCGCCCCCCCATATGTATGTGCATATATATATACATCCTTTTCTAACTATGTATTTTGTTTATGTTGATATATTTAAAGTGATGAATAACAAGGTTGAAATACACAAGGCAGGTGAGGGGCAAAAGGAGCATAAAGAGTTCCTGGAGTCAGCTCATACTACAGGGCAGCTAGTAATCATCCAGAACTATCTGAAGCACCTGGTTGGGGCCTCCAGCAAACCAGAAGACCATCCTGCAACATCCTTGAAAGTATAGAAGGAGGAGACTGCCCATCTGCTGAGAAGATTCATAAGTAGAGCACTCCTCACCGTGGAAGTTGGTGTCTGTATATCACTGGTGGCATGGGCTGCCTTGGGAGCTGTTTCCCATAAACGGGGGAGGAAGAGACAGTTGGGCACTAACTTCAGCTACTAATTAGTAAATTCAGTGGGTTAAAGTATAATCATAAGAACACCTAAAATTTGAAACTGCCTAAGCAGAAAGAGGCCAGTAGCCACCATTTTGACTCTACTCCTGGCATGAGGGGAAGCAGGATGGACTTAAAATCACAGTGACAGTCGGGACTGGCTTCTTTCACCCAGATTGGCCTGCAGCCCTAGGCTAGGCTTCAGCCCCACCTCTAGCAAAGAAGAAGCTGATGGGTCCTGCACTAGCCTCTCCAGGTAACTGCAGGTATTTTCAGCCAGCACAGACTGAATGGTTGGACATCTGGGACTCCATCCCTACACCCCAATATGATAGGAGAGGAGCTGTGTTTCCTCAGCCTCTCTGGATGACTGTAGATGTTTTCAGCACACGTGAATTGGTTTGTTGAGTGCCGCCAGTTCCATCTCCACTCTCTAACCCCATAGGATAGGAGGTGTCTGGGGTTTCCTCAGCCTCTCTGGGAAATTGCAGGTGCTTTAGTCCACACAGACTGCATCTCTACCGCCCAATAGGATAGAAGGGGAGTTGTGTTTCCTCAGCCTCTCTGGGTAAATGCAGGTGCTTTCGACTCACACAGGCTGACTAGTGGACACCTGTAGTTCCATCTCTGCCCCCAAGTAAGGTAGAAGGGGAGCTGTGTTTCCTCAACTTTCCGGACAACAGCAGGCACTTTTGGCCTGGAGGGACTGACTGGTGAGTACCTGTGGATTCACCCCCACCTCCAATAGGATAGCAGGGGGCTGCTGTTTCCTCAGCCCCTCCAGGCAATGACAGGTATTTTTGGCCCACAGGAACTGAACTGTTGGGTGCCTGTGGATCCACCCCCATACTCAATAGGATAGGAGTGGACGGGTGTTTCCTCAGCCTCTCCAGGCAACAGCAGGCACTTTCAGCCTACACAGACTGAACAGTTGGGAGTCAGTGGTTCTATTCTCACCCCCTAAAGGGCAGAAGGAAAGTACTCCCTCAGCCTCTCAGGGCAACTGTGGCACATTCAGTCCATGCAAAGTAGATTGTTGGGCACTCCAGAGGGTCTATCCCACCCCTAGCAGGGAGGGGGGTGCTGGTGCTATGTCAGTCTATCTGGGCAAGTGCGATCATTGTGGACCCACACTGAGTAGATTGCTGCCCACACCTGCAGCTCCATCCCCACTCAAGGCAAGGGAAGAAGGGGTGTGAAGCTTCATCATTCTTTCTGGGCAACTACAGGTGGTCTTGGCCTGCATGACTTGGATTATTACACATCGCTGTGGCTCTGTCCTTACCCTTGGCAAAGGAGGAAGTTGGGAGAAGCTTCATTGTCCCTGGGGTAGTGAGGGAAACTTGAGCCTCCACAGCTTATAGCACCAACAACATCCTTGGCTCCTACTACACAACCAGCAGGGGAGGAAGGGCAGGAAGTCCTAAACTAAAGAAAGAAACTGTACCCAAAATAAATAGTCTAGTAAGTCAATGCCAAAATACCAAAAAATTACAATCCATACAAAGAAACAGGAAGATATGGCCCAGTTAAAGGAATAAGATAAGCCTCCAGATGACATGAAGGAGTAGAGACAGCTAATCATAGATGTTCAAACAAATCTCCTTAATAAATTCAATGAGAAGCCTAAAGAGATTAAAGATATTAAGGCATTGGGTGAGCAAAAAGAAGATTTTGAAGGCATACATAGAAAAACAGCAGATCTTTTGGGAATGAAATTAAGAATACACTGGAGTCATACAACAGCAAATTTTAGGAGGTAGAAGAAAGGACTGCTGAATTTGAAGAAATGGCTTCCAAAAGTGTACATATAAAAAAAAAACAGATGAAGAAAAGAATGGGAAAGATTGAAGAGGGTCTCAGGGAGCTAAACAACAGTAAAAGATGTACAAATATATTTATCATTGGCATCCCAGAAGGAGAAGAGAAGGGAAAAGGGGCAGAAGGAATATTTGAAGAAATAATGGTAGAAAATTTCCCAACCCTATTGAAGGACATGGATATCCATGTCCAAGAAGCATGACATACCCCCATCCAAATAAATCTGAATAGACCAACTCCAAGACACATACTAATCCTAATGTTAAATAACAAAGACAAAGAATTTTAAGAGCAAGAGAAAAGCAATGCATAACATAAAAGGGATACCCAATAAGAGTAGGTGCTGATTTCTTATCAGAAACTATGGAGGCAAGAAGGCAGTGGTAAGATATATTTAAGATACTGCAAGAGAAAAAGAAAACTGCTAGCCAAGAATCTTGTATCTGGGAAGATTTTCTTTAAAAAATAAGGGTGAGTTTAGTATATTCATAGAAAAACAGAAACTGAGAAAGTTTATAACAAAGGGACTGGCTTTGCAGGAAATACTAAAGGGAGTGCTATGGCCTGAAAAAAAAAAAGGCAGGAGAGACTCAGAAGAGAGTCTAGAAATGAAGATTATATCAGAAAAAAATAACTGAAAGTGTCAAAAGACCATGAAAATAAAATATGACAGATAAAACAAAAGGTCAAAATGGGTGAAATAAAAACTGCCTTTACAGTAATAATATTTAATATTAATGGACTAAACTCCCCAATCAAAAGGCACAGACTGGCAGAGTGGATAAGAAAACATGAGCCATCCATATGCTGTCTACAAGAGACTCACCTCTTTAGACCCAAACTTACTGATAGATTGAAAATGAAAGGCAGGGAAAAGATTCCACACAGGCAGTAACAAAAAAAACAACAACAACAAACAAAAAACAAAAAAAACAGAATAGCTCTACCTATATATATCAGATGAAATAGACTTTAAAAGCAAAACTGTTTTTAGAGATATAGAAAGACATTATGTATTAATAAAAGGGACAATTCAGCAGGAAGAAAGATCAATCATAAATATATGTGCATCTAACCAGGATGCCCCAAGATACATAAGGCAAACACTAGCAAAACTGAAGGGAGAAATAGATACCTCAACAATAGTAGTTGGAAACTTCAATACACTACTCTCAGCATTGGATAGAATATCTGGGAAAAGGATCAATAAAGTAACAGAGAGCTTGAATAATATTCCTAAAGAAGCTACATATAAAACTGCCATATGATGCAGCAATTACTCTACTAAAAATATATCCAGAAGAACTGAAAACTGTGATGTGAACACGTTTATAGCAGCTTTATTTACAATTGCCAAAAGATGGAAACTACTCGTGTCCATCAACAATTGAATGGATAAGGAAAATGTAGTATATACATACAACGGAATACTATACTGCAGTAATAAGAATTGAAATTGGGACACATGTGATAACATAGATGAATCTTGACATTATGCTAAGTGAAGTAAGCCAGACATAAAAGGACACATATTACATGGTTTTATTAATATAAACTAAATACAAAGAATAAACACATGGAGTTAAAACCTAGAGTATAGGTTATTAGGAAATAAAAGGAGGGCTGAGCAGGACTACCAATGCTTAATGTATGTAGAAGTTTTAATTAACTTTAAAAGTATGAAAATATATAGCATTGATGGTAATATATTACAGTGAGTAGCAGCTGGTTTATAAATGAGAATGTGGCTGGAAAGGGTAGTCTAGGGATGTAATGTCAATTGAAAGAAAGCTAGAGAATAATCTAGGGACTGAATAACACAGTGAATCCAGTGGTAGATGAGAATTGTGGTTGATGGTACAGATGCAAGAGTGTCCTTTGTGAGCTAGAGCAGAAGTATGTCATGACTGCATGGTGGTGGGAATGTGGAGAAACATGGAGTGACCTATAGACTGTGGTTAACAGCAATACTGTAATATTCTTGCATCAGTGCCAAAGATGTACTGTGTTAATAAAGAGGGGTATGGAAAAACTGTGCCAAATGTATGCTATGGACCATGGTTCATGCTAATAGTCTGAGGATATTATCTCATAATCTGTAACAAATGTTCCACCATGGTGTGGTGTGTTGATGAAGAGGTGTTGTATGGGAATTCTACACATGTGCGTGATTGTTTTATAAATTCACAACTTTTGTAATAAAAATATATTTTAAAAATAATAATAGGTAGTTTGGGCAAAACATATACCAAATCTAAGATGTAGACTATAGTTAGCAGTAAGATTTTGGTGGTATTCTTTCATAATCTGTAACAAATGTCTCACAACAATACAACACAAGGTGCTGGTTGATGTAGGGAGCCCCTGTATGATGACATGCATGTTTGTTTTGTAAGTTCACAACTCTTACTATACACTTATGGTTTATATATGTTCATATGTGAATGATATACTTCAATAAAATAAAAAAAATACTAGACAAGTGAGGAAATACAAAAAGTATATACTTAGAAAAACAAAATGTATTTTTTGTAGAATATGTTTGTTTATATGTCAAGAATTACAAATATTAATATCTTACTGTGGAGTTTCACTGTTGGGCTACAGATGTGGTATTGGAGGACACTGTCAAAATCCCTGGCCTATTATGTTCATATAATTTCATACAATTTATTATTAAACAAATATCGAGACTTTATATAAAAATATTTTTTCTTTTTTAAAACTTTATTTTTAACAAAGTTTTAGATGACATAGAAAATATAAGGGATTCCTGTATATTTTCTACTCTGTTCCCCTCTCACATTTTCCCCTGATAATAACATCTTATATCAGTGTGGTACATTTGTTACAATTAATGAACAAATATTGAAGCATTGCTGCTAACCATAGTATATAGTTTAGATTATGTTTTACACTTTGCACTGTACAATTTTATAGGTTTTGGAAAAATGTATAATGACCTGTAGCTGTCATTGCAATCTCATGCAGAAGATTCCAATGTCCCCAAAATGCCCCATGTTACACCTATTCTTCCCTCCCCCTCTCATCAGAACCAGTGGTAAAAAACATTGTTATATAATTATTACAATTTTTTCCATTACTACAATAATAACAATAAGTCTACTTTGGTCCATGTTTGCATTCCACCCTTATGTTTGTTCATTCCTCAAACTTGAGGATTTGGGGGTGGATGGTGATGCCTACTCTGCTTGAGAATGAGAGGGAAAAAATATTTATTTTTAAAAAGTACTTTAGTGCATAATGATGCTAATATCAGTAGTGAACTGACTCAATTTGGGTCTATTTTATTGGACAATTAAGGACATTTTTGGAGCATAGAGGATAACTCAAACTATGAGTATAACTAGTGGACGATTCTAATTCATTTACATTTGTTTCAAGAACTGAGTTTAATAGTCTTTATCCACATTAAGTGACAACTAACACCCTTTTCAGTAGCCAATTTTTACATCAGACACTTTTTCAATATAATTTTATGTATGTGGGCATGATGTAATTCCTAAGAGATTTTCTCCTTCCTCCTTGTTCTTCTTCCTAAACCCTCAGAAACACTCTGAATGTTCATTCATGCTGTTGTAATCATGCAGAAAACTTGAATTTATTAGATCATGTATGAGAAAAAGAATTTCAGCAATCTTTTGGAGAAAATATGGACTACATTCAGTTTATGATTGAAGACAATTTGTGGGATGATATACATAGAGGGAACACGACATGAAAAACTGCTCCATGGTTTTTTTCTTTTTTTTGATAATAATAAACTTTATATTTAGAGAAGTTTTACATTTATATTTACAGAAAAATTACACCAAAAGTATAGGGAATTCCCATTTAACCTCCAACACCCACACTCATAGTTTTCCCTGTAATTAACATCTTACATTCAAGTGCTATATTTGGTACAATTGATGAACCAATACTGAAACATTGCTACTAATCAAAGTCTATAGTTTACACTATCGTTTGCACTTTGTGCAATATTGTTTTATAGGCTTTGACGAATAATGTCATGTATCCAGCATTGCAGTATCATATGGAACAGTTTCAGTGCCCTAAAAGGCCCTGTGTTCCACCTAGTCATCCCTCCCCGTCCCCTCTGAAACCCTGGCAACCACTACCTTCATATCAATTTTACAGGTTCTTCAGTGAACACAAGATTATAACTACAGTAACAATAAGTCTGTTTTTTGGTCTGTGATTGCTCTTCTTTGTGTTTTGTCCATTCCTCAATCTTGAGGGGTTTGGGATGATGTCTGCTCTGACTGCTTCAGGCTGAGAGGGGACAAAATTGTGGGGCAGATGGAAGGAACATTTTTGCTTGCAGTTGTAGATACTAGTTTTTTGGGAAAGGGACTTTCCCATCATCATTGTTTTGTTGGATATCCAGGGCAAATCTGAAGACCTTGAGAGTCAAGTTGACTACAACTCTGCTAGGATTCAGGGCCCAAATGGCATATGAGCAGTCCAAAGATTTGATGCTGGTGCCAGATCTGATGACCCAGAAATCCACACAGATGAATTACCCATGTTAGAAAGGAAAGTGCTGATATTGATGAGGTCTTAAGCAGAAGGATGAGCAAGTCATAGAGAATGGATTGAATCAGGATATTTAGAGTGATAGATAAGGACGTGAGATTAAGATGTTTAACTAGAAATGTAAAAATCTGGTCCTTTCCCTCCACTGCTATTATTTTAAAGAAAAATGTTGAAAATGTATCTCTAATGGAACACCAGGAATCCCCTGAGTACAGGGGTAATGGCTAATGAAGGAGACTGGGCCATTGATGGGCTCTTGATATTGATGACTGTGCTTATGAACTTTTATTCTTGAAATGGAACCTTAGCCTAATATTATAGGGAGCCTAAGAGTTACCTCCTGGGAGCCTCCTTGTTGCTCAAATGTGACCTCTCTCTAAGGTAAACTCAGCATATAAATGCATTACCTTCTATCTAGCATGGGACATGATTCCCAGGGATGAACCTCCTTGGCACTGCGGGATAGCTGCCTAATACCAATGAGCAGTGCAACTGGAAAAAGACTTTGACCAAAAGGAAGAAAAGGTAAAGACAAATGAGTTTATATGGCTAAGAGACTTCAAAGTGAGTAGGGAGGTCATTCTCGAGGTTAATCGTATGCATGTCTCAGCAAGATCTCATTGACTGCCAAAGTAGAATAGCAGGGCTTCTGAGGGCTCTGGAGACATCCAGACACTACAGTCAGGACAGATAACTCAGGAGTTTGGTGCCCTGCCAGTGGGCCCTACTTTGGAATTTATTGACAGAGGTGGACCCAGTTTTGGTTTCCCTACACATGGCTCTTCTATTCTTCTATTTGAACCTAATAGTATTAGAGTCAGTAGGTATATGTCCAAGAGACTTAAATCTTTGGACTGTCCATGTGCCACCGGAGCCCTGAATCAAAATGGAGATGAAATATTTACTCTCCAGTTCATTGGTCTCACCCAGGACAACTAACAAGGAGGTGATGATGGATAACTACCATACCAAGGAATGGAGAGAGTCTACAACTACAAGCAAGACAGTCCCATCTATTGGCCCCATGGGATTGTAGCCCCCTCTCAATTAGAGGTGGAGTGGACATCCCTATCCCATAGTCCTCAGGATTGGGTAATGAACTATGGACTGAAGTAGACTTACTGATATTCTACTATAACTTATTGTGATTCTAGCAATGGAAGAAATTATATCATTGATGTGGAGGCAGTGGTCACTGAAGATTCTGGGGGCAGGGAGAGGGAAAACAGGTGTAATAGGGGCCATTTTCAGGACTTGGGAATTGTCCTAAATGACACTGCAACAACAGATATAGGACATTATATATCCTACTATAACCTACAAAATGGAGTGGGAAAGAGTGTAAACTAAACTATAATCCATGCTGTGTGGAAATGCTCCAAAATGTGTTCATCAATTGCAATGAATGTACCACTTTAATGAAGGATGTTGTTAATGTGGGGAAGTGTGGTAGGGGTAGGGAGTAGAGCATATGGGAATGTCTGACATTTTTTATGTAACATTTATGTAAACTATCTTTTAAAAATAAAGAAAAATAATTTTAAAAATGTTGAGAATGTACTAGAGGTTGTTCTTCCTTATTATGTGATGATTTGACATATGTCAAGCGGATTTTAGAAACAACTAACTGGGTTTTCAGGGAAAGTAAATCATTTGCACATATTTATGCTCTAGATTTTAGTTACAGCATTGTCACATTAAATAAAGGATCCTATAAATTAATGTTGTACTTTTTATTTTTCACTATTAGTTCCTGCTTTCAAAAGCCGAAGTATCTAGAATAGAAAAATGAGCTTTAGTATCAAGTATTTCTAGTTATTCTATTCTATCAGTATTTTTATTTCCCTAAAATTTTGTATTTTGAGTGTTTCCATAGTAAAAGTAAAAACACGTCATTTGTGCTTGACTAAAAGCTCCCAAGTCATTGTAAGAACATATGAATAATTAATTGAAATTTTCTAATACGTCTTCAACCATTGCTCATTTGTTGTGGAATGGGAGCACAGTGAAGTTTTTAAGAACATCCAGTCCTAAAATATTAAATTCAGTGAAAGAAGCAAATATTATGATTACCGTTGCACATAAACACAATAATTGGGCTTTTCAGGGGTTTGTAGTCCTGCAATTAATTTCTATTGTTACAATGGATTGCAAAAATGAATTGTGAGAAGGCAATAGGCAGGCTTATTTCTCTCATTAGAGAATGGATCTATACACATTAGAATCTTTGACTGCATAATGAAGAGTAAATGTGTACGTTTACTTAATAGGTTTTGTTTCGTCTCCAAATTGGGATGTCAAGGAGGCTAATTAAAATAAAATAGCCAAACTTCATTTCTTTCTCTTTTTTTTCCTAGCTGGTGATTTGTTTGTTTTACTTTTTCAGTGTGGAAATTTCATTTTAGTATTGTATACTTTAGGTATATCAAACAGGCCTATGATCATAAAAGGAAATACAAAGAGGAAATGTAAAAGGAAAGGTAAAGTGTAAATTTGCACTATCATCCTAACTACATTGCAGGGTGTTGTAGGTTGGAACGCTTGATGGATTTGTTGCCTGCGCCCTGATAAAATGTGACTTGGGGATTCAAGGCCTTATTAAAGACAGCGTTTGGTGTCTGTCCTTCTAACTCATCCCCAGGGGCCTGTAAGAGTCACATCTCACCTGAGTTTCTTGTAGCAGCCCCTGCGTACGTTGCTTTGCAGAAAGGACAGCCACTTGGGCTGTGGTGGACTGTGCTCGCCTCTAAGGCAAACAAGCCCCTTGGAGCTCACGGGCTTTCGTGCAAAAGCTTTACGTTTGTGCTATGAACTTGTTCTTCATTCCAAACTCAGCACATTGATGAGAATCTCAGGTGAAAGAGGGCCGGAAGTTAAATAGGAAATATACTCTCAGCTGTCAGGCAGAGCGCGATCCCGAGAAGTGAGGGAAAATAAAAGCGCCAGGCCCTGTTTGAGTAGATATGTTTGAGTGGCATTCTTTTTTTCTGGGTTAGGGGGTGAATTTAATCAAACGTGTAAGTAAAAATGATTTGAACGGATATAAGGAAATAAGGATATAAAAGAGAGGCATATAAAGATTTTTATGTTAAAACCGGCAAAATGGCTTAGTAAAAGATAATTATGAGGGAATGAATTGCAACGTGTTCCCCAAACGATAGGCAATGAATTCTTAATAAGACTTAAAAAAAAGGATTAAGTGTTGAGTTTGAACTTCTGAGTAACAAGGTCATATTTATATTTTTTAGCACGAATCATTTGTAATGGAGATTTCTAAAAGAGACCTGAAAAACAATAGTTAAATGTCCCTTTCCTTGCTTCTGCAAATGTGTAACCAAGAGAATGAGAAGAATCAATGCTTCTTGTTTGCTAGGGTAGAGAGTACACAGGGCAGTATGGAAACTGTTTTCTTAGGGATTTAAGTGTTATTATTCTTTTTTAATATCAGATCTCAATTATAAGGAGAAAAATGCTTCCAGTCTTCCTAGCAAAGCTAATGAGCCCTGAGGTGCTTTGTCTTTGTGGAAATTTCTGCTGTTTTGCTTTGCCTTTTTAATATATATGTAATTGTGCGGTGGTGTTTATATCTCACCCCAGTCAAAAAGGAGAGAAAGCGATAAAAGTTTCATGAGTTCATTAAAGTTTTACAGGCACTGCAGCGCCTGGAAGAGCGGTGGTTGCTCTAACCCCGGCAGTAGTTCTGGCTGGGTGGCATTTTATTCATTAGGGGACGAGGGATTGGGGAAGAGGACTGGGAAGGCACAAGGGAGGTTCCACGCCCAAAGTCTTGTTATTTAGAGGAAATTCAAGGTTCTCGGAGCTTTCGGTGCTGCCAGGTGCACCCTGACAAACGCTGTCAGAGGGGAAGTCAGCTGTGGGAAGCTGACAGTACCAAGCCCCAGCGGTGCACGGGGGGCCACTCGGCTTCCTCCCCCAGGGCGGTCCGCGCTTGGCTGATTTCGGGATCAAGGTTAACACTGATGGGAAACGTCCTCCTTGATCTGTTCAGAACAACTTCTCAGTTGATCTAATCAGTGTGTGATTTAAGGGGACCTCTAAGGATGTGCTGTATTTGGTAACTTCTACCTTGGGAATGGTGGTCCTTGCTTTTAACGAGGTGGGCATCAGCACGTGCGGTGTAGGAAAGGGCCTGTGGTTTACACATTTCTAGGCCCCAGCATTGAGTACATAGTTTAAAAGAACTAAATTATAAAATTATGGGAGAGAAAAAGAATGAATGACTGATTGAATCCCATTTCCTTTTAGACAGGCAGGAGAGGCGAGGGTGACTCAATAAAACACTAACACTGGAGAAAACATTTGCTAATTTAAATTAATGAAAGACAGGCGGTTAATGTAGATTAGAAAAACTAAACACTACAAGAGGTTAAGGGGATGGTGTTGCCACTTGCTAAATACTCTGCAGTTCTATTTCACACCTAAACAGAGCCACCTCAGGCTATTTTAATTGTTTTAAATATTCCTTCCCACTGTTGCTCATTCTCAGCTTTTAGGGAGCTGTTAAGGGTACATTATCAGCTGCTTACTAGGCCCACTGATATCTCACCTGGCTTTCTGAGTTTCCCCTGCTCTACTTTGTTTCTCCAGGTTTATGGAGTAACTGGCTCCTGCACAAATGTCAACCCTATCCACCATGATTCTTTTCAGGGAGTGGGAGTTCTTGCTGTATTATTTTTTCCCTGATTACTGCCAGTGTGTATGAAGTTCCCACTATTGTAAGGCTCTTTACACAGTCAGGTGCAGCCCGGGCGAGTGGCTCTGGACACATATGAAAGAAGCCTTTACTAGTCGCCACTGTCCTGGCACGGAGAGCAGCTGCTCTCAGGGGTCGGGGAAAGCTCAGGGGCGTGGGCTTAGCCGAGCAGGGGCCACGCCCTCAGAGTGGGCAGGGGTGAGCCACAGGGCTGCTGGAGCACCAGCAGGGACTGGGGAATTGAGAGGATTTTCACGGGGGCTTCAAACGCGGTCAGATGTGCAGGAGGCGGAAAAGCTCCTTACCTCGTATGAGCAGGTGTCGGCCGTGGTCCTTCTGGCAATGCAAGTGGCCCTTACCTGCTGCAGACTCCAGGAGCTGAGACAGCGAGCACCTGTGAAAAGCAACAGCCTTTTTTTTTTTTAATTTGTGATTTCTTTTTTTTCTCTATTTTTTTCAAATGTTACATTCAAAAAATATAAGAGGTCCCCATATACCCCCCACCCCCCTCACCCCACTCCTCCCACATCAACAACCTCTTCCATCATCGTGGCACATTCATTGCATTTGGTGAATACAGTTTGGAGCACTGCTGCACCAACTCTCTGCGCTGTGCAGGCGGCCGGTGTAGTTCTTTTTGTCCTTCAGGCACAGGTCGCATCCTCCAAGGCCCACCTTCTCTCATCACCCCTTCTGTTGGCTCTATGCCATGTTACTCTTTGAAGTGGTCTTGGTCATTTTTCTACCACTTCGTGCCTTTCTCCTCATCTCTACCCATCCTTAGCTGAGAGCGCACGTTCGTCTTGTATACACTGCTGTGTCTCAGCACCTTTCCGTGTTGGACACATACAATTCAGCAGATATCTGTTTAATTCATTAATTAGTGAAAAGTCAACATTCTAGGGCAGATTTGTGTAAGTAATAAAACTTCGATTTTGGAGAAGATTCTGTTATGTCTATGCAATAGGAATAGAAATAACTTTCCTCTGTTATGGTTGAAATGTAATGTAATGCTTTATGAAATGAAACCGTATTTATATCGCTCTCAAGTGCTGCCATGGGAAATACAGGAATTGCATAAAACTCTCAGTGCCCGGGTGGCCCAGGTAGAAGCAGATGTGCTCGTGATTGCTCCACTGGAGCAACTGCCAGAGCTTCAGCCAGAGACCTAGTAAGGCCAGGAAGTGGAGGTCCACAAGAAACTGTTGAAGAGACACACTTTTGAACTTTAATCGCCATGATTACCAAATAGATTAGATTTACTAAATATTCTTAAAAGAGTCTTAATGGCACACTACTCTTTCAGCTCACCAAGTATTCATTGTAATGTCTTTCCTTTATTCAGAGATACTGAATAGTAGTTCATTATAGTAACTACTCTTTCAGACCATTTTGCTGTGCAAAATAACTTACAATGACCTGCCTGCCATTCCTATTAATATGAGGTGCTTAGCAATTAAGAAATGTTTATATCCACTCATCCTTGTTCACTTGGTTTTTTTTTCCTTTTAAAACCATTTATTAGGTAGGTATTACATTTTCCAGGTACCATCTTTTTCTTGGTCTAGAGAAACCAAGAAAGCACAATCCTGGCCTTACAGAAGCATACATTCTAACATAGGGTAAATCTGGAAAAAAAAATACAATAAATGTAACATAAATTACATTTACCAAGATATTCCTATATTAAAATATAGGAAGCCTAATGCTGACAGGCCACAAAAATTGGGTGTGCAATGCATTTGTTTTGTTTATGTATTTATTTTATGGATTTTAATGTAATTTCTCTTTTGAGCATCTATTTCCACCTAATAGTAGAAAATGCAATCTTCATCAACTTCAACTTGTTTCTAGTCACTTAGGATGTAATACTTATCAATTTTACCTTTTCCCAAACCCACCCAAATATCAGTGCTATGATTTTCCCCTTCTTACAATGATTGCTTCTTTGAGCATTAATGTCAAATATCTCTTCTTTTCTTTTTTAAATAGAAGCAGGCTTTTATTTTATGCAGTAATGATATTAAGTACCAAAAAGGCAGGTGGGTCCTGAGCACCCAAGGACTGGGACAGGCAAACAGAAGCCCCAGCAATAAAGTGGCAGCTACTTCTAGGAAGGATGCCTAGGAAAGGACATAGAGTTAGGCCTTACCCCTGTTAATCCACCTGAGGTTTATCAAAAAATGGGGGCACAAAATGCGGCATGGTGCACCCCAAGGGAATGTTGGTTGGGACAGGACATGAAGGGCATTCAGGATTGGCCAGGTAGGAGCTGGCCACAGTGAGCTCCCTCTGGTCTGTTAGGTCTGAATTGTTTTCTCCATATCATCTCTAACATACGGTAGATGAAACTTTCCACCCTTGTCGTAGTCGCCAGACATCTGCACATTTGCTACCACTCTTGTTGTTAAGTTCTGTATTCTCCTGGGGTACACAGAACGCTTCAGCTGCCTTCCTGCAAATCTGTTCTCCATGGAAGCTGAGTGGAGCAGCTCCTGACTCAACTCATCCTTCTCCAAGCTGCTACTCCCACATGGCCTAACCAATAGACTAACAGCTCACTCTTTCTTTTTTTTTTTTGAATATGCATATTCAACCAGGAATGACTTAATCCTACAATCTCTCCATTTCCTCCACATCCTGGATTTGTCCTGAGGAAGGCAAGGTGAAGTCTTCCTCTTTTGAAGAGCCATAGCAACAGCCCTATCTCTGGACTCCCTTTTAATATCCCCAGCTTTTCTATCCTAGAAAGAGCTGGAAAGTCCTCTCTTTCTGAAAAGAGGTTAGGCAATAATACATATACCCTTATTGTTTGTTTTTGCCAAAACATTGTTGTTGCCTTTTTTATGGTGATAGTAGAAGCCAAGGTTCAATTTGAAGGTTAGGAGAATGGAATAAACAAATCAATAGCAGAGCTTTAAATTTTTAAAATTAACACAAGAAAGACCACAAGCTTGTTATTGCTTTGCAGTCTGATCCTGGCTCGGGTACGATTCCAGGATAGAGCAGTGGCAGTACAGAGAGGGTGGGCCTTTCTGCAGGGGTGGAGAGGAGGCGAGGCTTGAGAACATGCATTGAAACTATCTTTTGTGATCAATGGGAATATGTCAGATGGGGCAGCAAGGAAGGGCATTCAGAGCAGATGCGATGCTTAGGAGAAAAGACATGAGGAGGAGAACATGGATAAGGGATCCAAAAACCTAATTTGGTGTGGCTGAAATGAAGTATACAGCACATAAGAGCCAGATCATGGTGGCTTTTTGATACATATAATAGTATCAAGAATTGACCCTACAGGTAACAGAATCCTTGAACTCATCTAAACATGTAGTGTCAAGATGTGATTTATGTCTTAGGCTGATTGCTCAGGCTATTGTGAAGTGTATAGATCCTAGAAAGTCAGCTGGAGGCAGAGAGATGAGTAAGGTCCTCTTTGAGTCAAGATAAGTTCATAGCAATATGGAGGAGAGCACTGTAGAAAATGTGCATGTGCAACTTGTGGAGATGGTGGCGGGTGGGTGGGGAGTGCAGCAATATATGTTGCCATTATTTCTAGGTTTGAGATTGTCCTTTTCTTGTTTAGACACTCTTCCAGGTTCTGGGAATACAACAATGCATGAAACAGGCAAAATCTCTGAACTCACATGTAATCTGTCAGAGGATGATAAGTGGACAAAGAATACCTAGGGAAGGTAGATGGAATAAGTGGTTATGTGTATGTGGGAGGGGATGATGGGGTTGATGACATTGTTCTTGTTTAGATGGGGTGATCATGGAAGCCCTCTCAGAAATTACATTTGAGCTGACATTTGAGTGAGGTGAAGGAATAAGGAGAGGAATATGTAAGGCAGGAAACAAGTGCCAGTGTCCTGAGTGTGTATGGTATATTTAAGCAAGATCAAGGTAATTAAAGGGTAAGATTGGGGCAAATACAGAAAGGAAGAGAGATGCAAAAGGTCAAAGTGGTAGTTGGGGCAAATCAGACAGTTATTTTAGATCTTGGTAAAAACTTTGGGCTTTATTCTGACTGATATGGTAAGAAATTAGAGATGTAAGCTGAAGAGTGACGTGGTTTACTTATACTTTAAAAGGATCACAGGTGACCGCGAGAAGAAATGGCTCTATTTTGGCAAGGGAGACAGCAAGGAGAACAGTGCTGAAGTTACTGAAATAATCCTGGAGAAAAACTGCCATGGCTTTGTTCAGCTTGGTAGCAGCAATGGTGAGAAGTATGTAGATTCTGCAAACTATTCCAAAGGAGAGGGGAAAGCTGGGGGGCATATTCTGATGGGAAAGCTGATGGGTGTTTTGTAGAATGGGAGAGCAAGAAATTAAGCATGTGAGGATTTTGGCCTGAACAACTGTGTGAATATAATTGCTGTTTCCAAGAAGGGGATGAGTCTTAAGAGGAGAGAGATTGGAGTTTAGAAATTCTTAATGGCATCCTAATATACACCCAAGGGTGTAGGTATAGTGCAGGGGTTCTTAAATCTTTTTTCTTCCATGGACCCTTTGTCAGTCAGGTAAAATGAATGCTACTGTTATTTATGGCATACATCCACAAGTGAAGGAAATGCTGGATTTCAGTTAGAGGTCAGAGAAAGTAAAGATAATAAATTGGTTTATATCGGTTCAAACTCATGGACCCCCTGAAATCTGTGGACTGCCTGGTCTCGTGAGTGGTAGAGTCAGAGATGAACATTTAGGAGTTATAAAGTCTAGTTCTGTGCCGTCTGAATGTTACTGCTAACCAGAGGTTACTATTTCCTTTTAAAGTTAAATTAATTAAACAAAATAAAATTAAAGGTTCATTTCCATATTTCAAGTACTCGGTAGCCACATGGTCTGGTGGTTCCTGTACTGGGCAGTAACATAGAGAGCACTTCATCATCACAGAAGCTGTATTGAGTAATGCTAGTCAAGATGAATTTCAGAGTCATGGATGAACTCACTCAGGCAGTGATAATAGACATGGAATAAAAGATGACCCAGTACAGATTCCTAGAGCTCTCTAGTATTTACAGTCAAGATAATGCAAAGCATCCATTGAAGGACCAATTGAGGAAAGAACCAAACATAGTGCTGTTTTGGAAGCCAGATGAGGGGCTGATCAATTAAATCAAATAGAGCTACTAAGGAAAGCAAGGTGAGGAAGGAAAAGAGTTGTGGCAGATCGCTGACGACTTGAACTGATTAATGGAGTGCTGAGGATAGAGAGGACTAAAGAAAAATAGAAGAAGAGTAGATGCAAATAATGTTTATACATATTGTATTCAGCCGATCTGCCAGAAATGACAGTAGGGAAAAAGCATAGAGGACAGACAATGAAAGGTCAAGGAACTTCTTTAAAGTGAGAGACTGGATGGCCTACTTACATAAACCCAGCACAGCAGTGATACAGTAGAGAGAAAGTTGATCATTCAGAAAGAAAGGGAATTGGTTCAAGTATAAAGTTCTTGAGAATGCCCCAGGGCAGTGGTTCTTAGCATAGGGTCTCAGATGAGCAGCAGCACTGGAACGTGTTAGAAATACGAAGACCTACTTACCCCAAAGCTCTGGAGGGGAGGCCCAGGATTTTGGAAACTTCTACAGGTGATTCTGAAGGATGCTAAAGTTAGAGAACCACTGCCATGGGCAGTGGGATCCAGCCCTCAAGTGAAGAGAATTACTTCAAATAAGAGCATTGTAATAGATGAAAGAGAAGAGAGAGAAAATGTGTGTGTGTGTGTGTACAGAGTGGGTGGTGGGAGGATGTGAAAGCAGTCCTCTGATTACTCAATGAAATGACAAGAAAGGTTACTAGCTAACGGTAAGGATGAGGAGCAGAGGGTTTGAAATTGGAAAAAGAAGAAAGATGGAACGTAATGTCCTAGATGAGGAACCATGAATGGATCAGGAAAATTTGCTCTGATTGTCTCAAAACATTGAGGACTCATGCGAGGTTTGCAGTCATGAACTTAAAGTGAGACCAGTGAGCATGGTTCTGTGGGTTTCTCTAGCCAGGTTTATTTGCTCAGGTGCAGCAAAGAAGCATGAAGATAGAATTTTACCAGGGTTGATTTTCGAGAGGCAAGCACAACTGGTGTAGAGAATGGAGTAGAGTGGAGGGAAAGGGCAAGGAGGTGGTTATAATGATGGGTTGTGGATGGTAAATTTTGGTGCCTGATAGACTGTGAAATGGCTATAGGGTAAAAAAAGTGGAAATAATAAAAAGGATTGGCCATAGATTTTTTGGATTTATTGTCTAAGAGAGAATGAAATCACTAAGAAAGAGTGGTATCGGGATGAGATTTCAGAGGCGGTATATTTATTGATATGAGAAGGTTAAGTGCGGTGGTTTGAGTCTTCTGTGGACCCAGAAACTCATGGTCTTATCACTAATTCTTCCTGTAAGCCTATTGTAGGTGGGACCTTTGGATTAAATTATTTCAGTTAAGGGACTTTGATTAGATTGCCTGGCCCAGGATGGGTCTTAATCTTCTTACTGAAATCTTTTATAAATGGAAGAATAAAATGCCACAGATATGAATGGCCACATGCCTGACAGCCCACAGCTGCAGCTCGGGGAGACCGCGTGTCCTGATGTTGCCTTCAGGTGGACACTTCCACAGCCTCAAAATGAAGCTTCTCAGTTAATGAAGCCCCGTTGTAAAAGCCAACCCATTTCTGGTATATTGTTTGGCAGTCTTTAGAAAACGAAACATTCAGTGTGACTATGAACATGGCTGATATGTAGGAAAAGTGAATCATAAGACATCCGTAATTCTGGATTGTTTTGAGTTTTTATATATCTAGATCATGCTTATATTCCAACCAATCATGGCACCAGATTGGGTTTAAACATCTAAAATAATTTATGCGACTTAAAATCACAGGATCAGTTCTTTCTGGAGTGCTTTATTTATTTTTTTACAAGAAATGATAGTTTTTGTCTAATTGCTTCTCTGAAAACATAATCTAGCTCAAAGGAATGTTCTCACAATTACTTTAAATTTAAAGAGGTAAGGAGAAAGGAATGATTATGCATTGAACATCTATTGTGCCAACATCTATCTTAAGTTCACTATCAAACATTTAATTTTTATTTACACAGTAACTTTTCAATGTAGACCAAAAGCAATTATTAGGAAACACACTCATAGTGTGATAAAGTTTAAGATGAAACAGATGGAAAGTGAGAATCAACCTAATAAAAGGCTCACTTAAATTATTTTCTAAAGATAATTACCTATGTCAAAATTAAATAGTGAAAGTATCTACACAGATAAAACTGATCATGTTGAACATGTAACATTGCTATTCAATACTTAAGCTCTGAAAATCACATCAGATGTCAAAATTGAGCAAATAAATACTTTTGTCTCTAGTTAGCAGGGAATAAATATGTGTGTCCTATGTGAAGAATTTACATGATGAGGTAAAAAATAAAACAAGTGCCATTTGAATTAAAATAATAAAAAGCAGCCTCTTAACTATTTCCATATGAATTTGTATTTTGCATTTTATTTGAGAAGCTAATATACTTTTATATCATGGAAAAGATTTTTATATGAGAAAGGTAGAATCTGTTAAATCCTACAGAGAAAGATCATGGAGTCTCCTTATGCTTGATGGACTTAAACAACTTTATGTACAGACTACTAAAATGGTGCTTCTGTAACAAAATGCTTCAAATCAAGGTTTCAAAGTAGCCACTTGTTCTCAATAACATATATAATACATCGATTTTCAAAAAATTCCAGCTACAGTTAAAACATAAACATTTTCACAGATTTGAAGCTGTGGACTGCTTGCTATGGTACACCTTTCCATGCACCTCCAATCCAGTACTTTCCTCTCTTACCTAAATATATGTATCAATTCACAGTCCCTCCAACTGCCAAGACAAATTATTTAGTAAATCTAATCATCAGCAAGTTGTCTTTGTCTCTTAACTTTTACTCTGTACCTTTATGTGTTTCTTATTTGTGTTCTTTTGTTTTTTCACTCAGGTTTTCTTGTCCTTTAAATCATGAGAGGGAGTGCAAATCTCAAATGCATATTAATGCAGGAATAAAATAAGAAACAGGAAAAGCGGACTGAATTCTCAAAGTCCTATCTATAACTAGTGGCAAATGTGGAACTGGAATTAGGGGCCCTTGGGCGAGCCCTACTGCTCTTTAAACACCTCACACTGAGAGGCCAAGTTTTTGAAGTAGCTTCACTTGATTGACTCCATGGGACCTGTTTACATCAAACACTTGGGATCACTGAGACTAAAACAAAACAGAATAGACACACTACAGGATAGACGTTGTTTCCAGAAAATGTGGAAAAGTTCTTGTATGGTTCTTCCAAAAGTCTGGGTAAAAAGTAATAAAATGGAACTCCTTAGAGGCGCCTTTGTTTCTTCCTGGTACGAAGCTTCTTTTGTCTAGCCTGAGAAGGTGATCTCTGAGGTGGGTCTCCTCAGGAAAGCAAATAGTTTACTAGAACCAGCAAGCCCACCGTGAACTGCTCACCATACTATTAAAATTCTTTACTCCAGGAGACGTCTATTTCTGGAATTCATCCCGTCCTTGCTTCTTAGCTCATTCTTTAGGATATCTGACCCCTCACCAGCCAAGGTTCAGCCATAGGGATACCTGTATGAAAAGCAAAAGTACTTTGAAAACATGTAATTGCCGTAACTTAGGTGCTTGGGTAGATTTTGGGAAACAGGAGTTTCACACCGTATGACATGATAGACATAAAAAAGAAAAACCAGAAAAAACATGGCTTCCACTTCTACTAAAATGAGTTTTTATGTTACTTATGTTGAAGTTTGGTTTTGAGATTGTTCTCAGAATAAATGCCATGGAATATGAAGACCCAGGCAATTAAATTAATTGGCCTAGTAGCTGTGTTGTGCATTATGTTTTGTGTGAATTTCCACCAAAAAATAATAATAAATGACCTTTTGGCCTTGCCATGGTTGACAATCAGCTTCTTTTAAAAATAATACATAGACTATCAACCATTGTTTTAATGTAGCACTCCAAAGTTATGACGATAAAGCCATGCAATGGCTAGATAGCAATGATTATACAACAACTTATTGGTAAAAGTAAACCTATATCTAGAAAATTACCTATTGTCATTCAATTTTATCAAGTCAAATCCGACCCCAAATGAATCCAGTTCTCTCTCTTTGCAGTCATTTTTTCCCCAGACTTAGCTTCCAAGGGCTTCTGAAGGTCATGAAAGAGAGAAAATTAAAAGAAGAGATCTACCATGCATGTACGAAAATCAACACACCCTGCAAACCTGCTGCATTTCTGTATCAGTGCCTTCCAGCAGGACATCCCCAGGACATACCTGTAATTAAACAATTCGGGCATATTATTTATTACACAGGAGAGAAAGTTGCACCATGGGAGGACCATGGAATGTCTCAGTAAGGGGGTGTGAGGACAAATCTGTTACAGAATGTTGGCCTTGATCATGTGAAATGGGCAAGGGTCCAAGGAATAGGGGTATGCTCTAGAAATATGTTTTCAGGAAACAGGTGCAGTTATATAATTGGGTTTCTCAATATATCTCCTTCATAAAGAGGGCAGACTGGAGTGAGGCTAAAGCTGTATTTGGTTAATGGTACAAATACGGGAGTGTTCTCTCAAGAACTATGCGGCTGGGGCGGCTTGCACCCCGACGCTGATGGGGGGGTTTGGAGGGGTCAGCTGGCTGCAAAGGCGTCTGAGGCTGCGGCAGACAGCCTCAGAGGGGCTCTCAGGCGTGGAGGATGTGCGGCGAGGGGAGAAAGAATGCCGGGGAGACCAGGTCTGGTACGCAAGTCCGGTTTATTAAGGAAGTGCAGTGGGTTATATAGAGAATGAGGAGGGCGGGGTAGAGCAGGAGGAGTGAGGGCTACGGGGCGGCTGGGGATTGGCAGAAACTTGTGGGCGGACTTGTGGTTTTGTGCTGTTAGCTGTTGCTAGGGAAGTGGGCAGATTTCAGGTTATGATGCAACAGAACTATAACAAATGTACAATATTAATACATAGTGTCAACAATAGGGGGTGTTTGAAAAAAATATACCAAGCATAAGCTACAAACCATAGTAAGTGGTACTAGTCTGATGGTGTTCTTTCATAACCCGTAACAAATGTTCCACAACAATGTAAGGTGGAAGAGTGATATATGGGCATGATTGCTTTGTAAGCTCACACATTCCCTAAAAGAACAAATAAATTATAAAAACTAGCAGTTGCTCACATTACCTAGAGGAGGGGAATGTTTGGTATTTTGCGTGCTGAGACACAAGTGTGGAATGACTTTGCTCTGCTCATTGTGTCCTGGTTGCAGAGTAACCTGGCTGGGGTTGTCGGGACGGGTAATTTTTGTGTCAAGGCTGTGATGGCGTTCAGTTGTTTGGTCAAGCCCTGGCCAACGTGTTGCTGGGGAGGTGTTTTCTAGTTGTGATGATCATCTGTAATCATTGACCTTAAGTAAAGGAAGTTATCCTTGATACTATGGGGGAGCATCAAACGATCTGTCCGAGGGCCTGAGGGCAGGAAGTGAGAGTCCTAAAAATAAGGAATTCTACCTCAAGACTCGTGATCTGTTCCTCCCTGACTCTCCAGACCCTGGGCTCCTCTACAGATTCAGACTCAAGATTCCAGTTTCAAGTCTCGCTGGGATTTCTATCATATGGGCTGTCTGTCCTACAGCTTTTAGACTTGCCAGGCCCAGAGTTGTATAAGCCAATTATAAAATAAATCCCTTATATGCATGTTTCTGTGAGTACGTACATACATATACCTGTATGATGGTTACGTCCTGTGGTTTTTTCCCCGTTCAGGTGCATAATTTGGAGTAGACACACTCAGCGCCCAGCAGAATCCCCACATGGGGTCCCTGGCCTGTGGAGTGGGGGCTATCATGGCAAGAAAGACAACGAGGAATC
The DNA here is from genome assembly GCF_030445035.2 of Dasypus novemcinctus. Lineage (NCBI taxonomy): Eukaryota > Metazoa > Chordata > Mammalia > Cingulata > Dasypodidae > Dasypus > Dasypus novemcinctus. Next base: position 3,989,595 of record NC_080701.1, on the reverse strand, counting down.
CACGGGAGTTTCCTGCCCCTCTGCCTTTATGAGTGGGGAATACAGCGCCCCAGGCAGAGAGGAACCAAGAAGCTGAGAGAGGAGGCCCCGGGAGCTAAGGAAGCCGCTTTAGCCAGAAACCCAAAGCGAGGGGGCCGGAGGCGAGGGGGCGGGAGTGGACGCAGCCGTGTGCCTGCCCGCCACAGCTCAGGGAGAGGCACCACCCAAGACGCCTCGGCCGGCACCCTCCACAGCCTCAGAAAGCAGCTTCCAACCTAATAGAAGCTTCTAGCCTAACACGAGGGTGTTTTGGCACCATCCGACAAACTGAAACAATGTATAATATACAAAATTATATTAATTTTGTGTTCTGACATCTACGCTGGGTAGTCAAAACACATCTTTATATTTGCTCCTTCTGTCCCTTCACCTTTAACTGGAGCTTGGTTTCCCTCAAGAGCAGGCCATAAAACAATTATTTGCATACAGGACGCTTATTTGGGGGTTGATCTTGGAAATCACAATGAGAATATGGGAAAGTGAGGCAGAGAAGGAAGGAAGCCAATCAATGTAACTTATTTGTTTTTTAAGATTTATTTTTATTTATTTCTCTCCCCTTCCCCCTCTCAGTTGTCTGTTCTCTGTGTCCATTCGCGGAGTGTTCTTTTTTTTTTTTTGTCCACTTCTGTTGTTGTCAGCGGCACGGAAATCTGTGTCTCTTTTTGCTGTCATCTTGCTGTGTCAGCTCTCCGTGTGTGCGGCACCATTCCTGGGCAGGCTGCACTTTCTTTCGCGCTGGGCGGCTCTCCTTACGGGGCACACTCCTTGCGCGTGGGGCTCCCCTACGCAGGGGACACCCCTGCGTGGCATGGCACTCCTTGAACGCATCAGCACTGCACATGGGCCAGCTCCACACGGGTCAAGGAGGCCCGGGGTTTTAACCGTGGACCTCCCATGTGGTAGGCGGATGCTCTAACCACTGGGCCAAGTCCGCCTCCAAATGTTAACTTATCGATCAGCTATACTGTAAGCTCCGGGGACTCAAACCCCAGCTGTGCAGTAGGCGACTGGACCCCTGTGAGACAGTCTAGAAAACTCTAGAAAATTATCCCCAAACATGCCAGGAAGCTGTGGTATTTAAACACGTCTTTCCCCTCGCTGGCCGAGGGGCTCTCTCGACGGTCTGAACTCCAGGGCTTGCTGGTGCGGCTTCCACTGGGCACGGACCTTCTGGGCTTAGCCACTGGCTCGCTCGCTCACAGCGAGAAGGGCGGGCTCCTGCTGAAGGGGCTTTCCGGGTGCAGGGCAGCAGCTGAAGCTGCAGGTTTCCAGGGAAAGCTGAGGAATATCGGTGGGCACTGGTCTGCCACACTCCCGCAGGCCTGTAGCGGCTGGCTCCATCTAACCTGGCCGTCCCTGTGATGCCCAAGCACTGCAAAGCAGTTGTAATCCAGTAATTATTCCTATCGAGCTTCACATCTGACTTTGAATTAAAGTTTCTGTCTTCTCCCATTCTAGGGCGACAGCCAGCAGGGTGGCTGGAGTGTGAGGGACGCTGTGTTGGGTGGAAGGTGGCCCGCCTGTCCTGCTCCCATAGCTCTACCTCGCTCCCCGCTAGCAGAAGGCATGGGAGGACAGCAAAGGACAGGGAGCTGACTGTTCTGTGTAGAATCCATTTTTCAACCAGTGTGTTCTATTTTCTCTCCACATTTACGAGCAAGTCTAAAGACCCTTGGATAATTTTCAAAATGATGTAATTATTAAACATCAAATAAACTGCCACGAATTTGAAAGTCAATGATGAATAAACTAAAATGTTAAGTAACTGCACAAACTTCATATCCCTTTTCCAAAGCAAGGCTGAAAAGCAGCAACTAATACAGATGGTGGAAAGGAAAGCATGAAGGGGATGGGTGCCGAGATGCCAAGCAGGAAATCTGCATAGCCAATACCACGTGAAAAAGGCCCAGTTTTATGGTCAATGAAGAGAAAATATTCAGGCAACCCAGTGAAAATATTTTCACCTACTAAAATGGGAGAAAACGTTTTAAAATTAATCTTCTATCCTGTGAAAGTAATATAGAATCCCCTAGCACTGAGGAAACAGGATAGTTCAAAATGTTTTTCTTCAGAAAACTCCCTGCTATTCCAAAATTTTAGAGATACACTAAGTTTTAGCACTGTTTTCAGCTGTAAGATAAGCCATGAAATAATGACCAGATCTAGTAAAATATGCATTTGGACTACTGAATATTTTTATCAGCTGTTCAGAAACAAATTCCAAGATTCTCTTTAAGATTATAGCAGGCAGCATATGTTGGAATATAGGAACATACTCATAAACTTCTTGTGTAATGGACATCATTTATACTTGATGGATAATTTTTAAATAAAATTGTTTCATCATTTTTTAGCTCTTGCTGGTAGGTACTATATGCCAGTGACCCAGATGCCATAGCCTAGAGGTCCTGCTGCCTTCTCCAACTGGTAGATCTGTCCGCTGTTAGTTTTTTCTTGATAATCCATGCCACCCAGAGATCTTTTAAGGAACTCTAGATATCATTCCTTGCTTTCCATCCTCTCCCCCAATCTCCTGGATTTTTCCAAAAGCATCCTATTTCTCCTTTTTTCTCCTTCAGCATAAAAATCCTCAGTCACTTTATGACTTTTCTGTCTCTTCTCAGCATGATGCACATTCTCTTCTCTGATGTCTATCATATTGAAGTGGCATGACCATGCTTCCGTTTAAAAGACTGTAAAAGAGATCTAAATTCACTTACAAGGTGGGAAGAGCTAAGATCCCTTATACATATTTTTTTAAACAAACAAAAGAACGGTGAAAATTCACCATGAACTAGACAGTAAAATTGTATCAATCCTTAAAATATGGAAAGACTATGATAAAAATGTATTAGCATGGTTTTTCCACAGATGTCATCATAGTGACACAAAATGCCATCTCAATGAACAGGTGCACACACAAAATATGTAATCTAAACATAGATTAGTAGGTGGTTTTGAAAAAAAGTAGGAAAAGGAAATAATATGATGAAAAGTTATATCAACTTTCCTTATTGGCATGAAAGAGAAAAATCTTGCTCCCAGTTCACAAAAGAACATTGATTCAAAATTTGTTTTAATTGCATGCAAGGAGATACTAAAAAAAAAGTTTTGAAAAACTTTGTAAACAATGTTTTATACTTTCATTCAAGAAGTTATTCCAAATTCATTATTGAATGCAAAGTAACAAATACATGAAAATTTTTCTTTTGGTAACAAATAATGGGTTCTTGAAAAGACCGTCTTGAAAATTCTTGTCAAAAATTACATTTTCATTCACTTATTAAAAAAACATATTTTGTTATAGACAATGCACTACACTAAGTATTTGTTTATATATTATATGGTTCCTTGGAAAATATGGAGAAATAGGAGGAAAAGTTTAGAGTAATAGGTAATGTATAGTCCATTTCAGTGAATTAAAACAGATTTTTATTCCTTTCTCTGTCACTATGTGTCTTTTTACCATATCTGTGCTAATTTCTAATTAAACTTTCTTGGTACTTAGCAGTTCTAATAGAAGAGATAATTTTGGGGGATAATTTAAGTGAAGAGCTACATTATTATTTGCAAGAGATCTGATTATGTTAATCCTAACTTTTTAAAAATAGAACTAATAAATAAAACCTATCTCTATAATGGCATTGAATTATTTATTTAATATTAATATATAAAGATATACCCCAATATATGTGCATTCTTTTTAATTGATTTTAGTAATAAGTATAAATAGAAATGTGGTCCCTAGATTTAGATAAACATTTTTAATTCTAAGCCTGCATTTCCTAGGTATCTCTCTAAGCTTAACTTTTCCATCTTTACAAAAAACAGATTAAAGAATATCTTCATCATAGGATTTTTGTGAAGATTAAATTTGGTAATTTATTTAGAACTTAACCTCTAATGTCTAAAACCAACTAAAGATGCCAGTTAAAAATATTATTACTCTTTCAAATATCCAGTAAGTTTTGGGAAAACATAAGAATCAATTTGGAGGATCAATGAATCAAAATTCTCTAGATACCTTAAGTATATTTAGCATACTTGGTTATTTCCAATGATCATTTCAGAAGCAAGTAAAATTTAAGGTTGTGAGAATAAAGGCAATTTCCGTGTTTTAACATTGAGTAAAATCTGTTCATCCAAGACTAGAAAGCACTGAAAATTATTATTTCATATATGTAATCACAACATGCTTACTTAAGTGGATATGTCAACTTATTTTTTAAAATAAACTCTTCAAAAATTTTATATGTACTTTATGTATTTTTAATATTTAAAATACTCATCAGCAATACTATAGAGCAAGAATTCCTCCAACTTAAAGTACAGGTTTTTATTTTGTAAGTTTTTTCATCCATCATGTTAGAATTTCAGTAGTTAGAACTATTAACATTATATACCTATAGTGTGTTTATTCTTTCTGATATCATGTCTTGATGTAAGAAAATCTATATCTGACTGATTTATACTGGTATCTGAAAATAAATTTGAGTATCCTAGAACAAGGCAACATTTTATAATTGGCCCCAGAGCAAAACAATATTACAAAAAAACTATCTTTCAGGCATCGGCCATTTTAGACAACAGATTTAACTGGTCATGTTTGAAGAGTTCATGATAGACACTTCCCTAAGATAGACATTCCCTAGAATGTAAGCTCCATGAGGTAATGGATTTAGCACTTTTTTTTATTCCTGATGTTTTTACAGAGACTAGAATTTTGCCTGATGCATAGTAAGTGGCCATACATTTTTGTTGAATATGTAAGTGGAACATTATGAGTGTTTTGTAAACCCTAAATTTACAAACTATAAAAAAGGACATGTAGTGATTATAGCAATTCTGGTCATGTAAAACTTAGTTCATAGTTTATATACTTTAATTATCTGTTATATAAAGTACCACCCTATATTTTACATTCTTATAACAGCAATTAAACCGTCAGAGGAAATTAAAGACCCTAAGGAAAACATGTCAAAACCACAAGAGATTTGAAATATTTGGAATAACTTATTTTAAGCAAAATATTATGAAACAAGCTTTTCTTCTAATAAATGGGGAAAAGTGCTCTTTCATATTAATAAAAGCATTTTAATTAGTCATATAATTTTACCGGGGCATGTTTTAAGTTAATTTCCATGGTAAAGACAATTAAAACAAGTTCTTCATCTCACAGAATACTGTTTTCCTTGGCACTTTTTTTTTTTTTTTTTTGCTATTGGCTACTATGTAGGTAATTGTAGTATAACTAGGCCATTTTTATTTAGTTATTTTGGTACTTAAAATATATTTTAGTTAACCTCTTATAATAATAATAAAAATGATTAAAGAATTATTTATAAGACCTTTAAGATATCACTTACATACTATAAAATTCAACATTGTAATTCAATGATTTTTTTAATGACTTTTAAAAGTGGTTCAACAATTACCCCATTTCTGTCATGCAAAAATTTTCCTCTTGCCCAAGTGCAGTTAACTCCTGTTCCAATCCACAGTGCCAGATGAACGTTAGTCTACTCTGTGACTCTAAATAGCAGCTATTCTGGACATTTCATATACATAGAGTCATACAATATATTGTCTTTTGTTTCTGAGTTCTCTCATTTACCATAAGGTTTTTGAGACTCATCTCTGTTGTAACATGTATCAGTACTTCATTCCTTTTTATTACTAAATAGTATTGCATTGTATACTATATGCATTTTTAATCTATTCACGAGTTGATGGACATTTGCATTGCTCCCAATTTTTGGCTATTATGAATAATGCTGCTCTGAGTTTTCAAATAAAAGTCTTTGTGTGGACATATGCTTGCATTTTTCTTGAGTGCATTCCTAGAAATGGAATATTTGGGGCATATGGCAAATTTATGTTTAACTTTTGAAGGAATCGCCAAACTGTTTCCACAGTGGCTGCAACATTTTACTTTCCAACCAACAATATACAAGAGTTCCAATTTCTCTGCATCTTCTCCAACACTTTATTTTCCATTGTTTTGGTTTTTTTTCATAATGGCTGTCCTTGTAGGTAGGTGTGAAGTAGTTACTTATTGTGGTTTTAATATATATTTCCCTAGTGGTTAATGATGTTGAGTGTATTTCCATGTGTGTATTGATCCTTTGTGTATGTTCTTTGGAAAAAAATATCTGCTTCAATCCTTTGCCTATTTTTTAACTCAGTGGTTTGCCTTTTTTTGTAGTTGTTGAGTTCTGTATATAATATACATATTAAACTATTCTCAGATATATGATTTGCAACCATTTTTTCCCCATTCCAAAGGTTGACATTTTGCATTTTTAATGTCCTTTACTATAGGAGAATGGGCAAAGGACTTGAAAGTATACTTCTCTGAAAATGATATACGTATAGCAAATCAGCACATTAAAAGTTGCTCGACATCATTAATTGTTAGGCAAATACAAATTAAAACCACAACAGTGTGCTGTTTCCTATGCACTGGAATATGAATAATAATAATAACCATAATAAAAGATGTACATGAGTATTCACAAGGGATATTGGTCTGTAGTTTGCTTTCCTTGTGATGCCATTGGCATTGGTTTGAAAGTACACTGACCTCATGGAATGAATTGGAAAGTGCTCCCTCCATTTCCACATCTGGGAGAGTTGTGAAGGATGGATATTATTTTTTTAATCAAATGTTTGATAGAATTCATCAACGAAGCCGTCCGGGCTTGGAGTGTTCTTTGTTGGAAAAATTTTAATTCCTAATTCAATGTCTTTACTTGCTCTAGTTCTATTCTGGTAGAAATTATTATCACAGAGCCTATTTTGCATGATTGATGAGCTTGACTTGTGACTCTTTGCTGAGTCAAGACTGTAATGGACCTAAATGTTTGACTTCTCACTGATGGTCAGCCAAATTCTAGTCACTTAAGACTTGACTCTATTTAATTCACTTTAAATAATTAGATAGAATGGATTAAAAGGCTTTTAATTATAGACATTATATAGTCAGATTTTTAAAATCCAGTCTGATAGCTTCTGTCTTTTGGATGAAGGAATTCCCTTTGAATTTAACATAGTTATTGATAGGGCTGAATTTACAATGGTCATTTCGCTATTTTGCTATTTGTGGAATGTGATTAATTCCATGTTAACTCTCCCTCTTCCCCTTTTCTTATCTCAAAATTCACATATTATTTGGTCAGGATTCTTGCCTGTAAGTGAAAGAGACTCAGCTGACCTGAATTAATAAATGGATAAAGAAACAAAAGTGTATTTGCTCCCATTGCTGAAGTCACCTTAGCTGTGTCTCAGTGTTCAAATGGCTCGTGAAGTAACTGTCTATTCTCACTCTCCTTTGTATTCTTCTATATCAATAGTGAGAAGATGGCTGTGCTAGACGAAGTCAATGACCCCACGGAGATGTTTTCCCTTCTTAAGCCCCAGAGGCTTTGAATAACACTTTACATGGAAAAAGAGTGACTGTAGCATGACGTGGCATAGACATGATACAGTTGCGATCCTGAGAGGGAGCTTCCCTTGGTTATGTGGGTGGGCACTGAATTCAATCACATCTATCCCCCTGAGGCAGGAGAGAGAGGCTGGGCAGACACAGGAGGAAAAGACAAGGTGCAGGTGCAGGCAGGATGGGCGATTTGACCACAGCCAGGGCATGCTGCAGAGAATGCCTACAGCTGCTGAGAGCTGGGGAGTGTGGGACGAGTTCTCCCCAGAGCCCCGGGCAGAGTGCGGCTGGCAACACCTGAATTTCAAACTTCTGGCCTCCAGATCCTAAATTTGTGTGTTTTGACACCAAGATTGTGCTAATTTGTTATGACCCTTACAGAAAACTAATACGACCATGATCAGAATGAAGCTCATATCCTATCTGTTTGGTCACTATAGACGGATATAATCATATTATTTCACCAAAATTTGAGCACAAATTCCAGCAACAAAAATGACTCTTATTGCTGGATCCATCGCTGTGGTCAGGGGAATGGCTTATTCTTACTGGTAAGGCAAATATCAGTGACCACTAGAGGAGCCAAGAGCTGTCACAAATGGCTCTGGGAGTTAAAGCTTCCCCAAAGATAAATAGGTACTGTATTTGAGAAAGGATGCCGGACTGGCAAACACATAAATGTTCTGCTATAACCCTCCCTAATGCTATTTTCTTCTTGCATTCTTACTTGGGCTTTTCCCCATCAGTTCTGACAGAATATGAGGCCATGTAGAAGGAATGAAGATTGCAGTGCCCTTCCCACTATTAAGGGAGTAAATTAACACTTGGTTAATGAATTAACTAACCATTTGTGGAGAGTTCTAGCAATCCCATAAAGCCATAAAATCTTATATTTCCACAGGAATTAAAATGAAAGCATGTGTGGTAGATGGCATTTCTCAAAGATGTTTGGGCATGTGTGTGCACACATACACAAACACACACAAATATCTACATATATAACCCATCCCATACTTACAATGTGACAAAGTGGTGAGTTCTGTTTTCCTTCTCCATGAATCTGGGTGGGGATTCTGGCTGTTAGGACATAGAATGTGTGAGAGAATTGATTCTCTATGATTTCTGAGGTTATGTCATAAAAATGATAGAGCTTCTGCCCAGCTCTCTTTTTCTCTCAGGACTCTTGCCCCTGAAACTAGCATCATGGTGTGAGAAAGCCTGGAGGACATGTTGGTCATATGGAGGTGTTCCTGCAATTGTACTGCTGTACATCCACAGCAGGCATGTGCATGAGTGAGCCTTCAGGTCACCAGACCCAGTGAGTGAGCCCTCAGGTCAACAGACACAGGGAGTGAGACTTCAAGTAACCTTTCCCCAAAGAATGAGCCTATAGGTCAGGAACAGCAGTGAATGAGCCTTCAGGTCATCAGTCCCAATGAGGGAGCCTTCTGGTCAGCCATTCCCAGTGAGTAAGCCTTCAGTTCAACCAGATCCAATGAGTGAGCTTTCAGGTCAGCCAGACCTACTGAGTGAGCTTTCAGGTTACCAGACCCAACGTGTGAGCCTTCAGGTCAACTGATGCACAGAGTGAGCCTTCAGGTCACCCACACTGAGGGAGAGAGAGATTCAGGTCAGATATACCTCATTGAATGAGGCTTCTGGTCATTCGCACACCAGTGAGTAAGCCTTCAAGAAAGCCACAATCCAGTGAGCAAGACTTCAGGTGATGAGAACCCAGACTGGAACCCAGACTGGACTCTTAAGTTCAGTCACACCCCAGTGATTGAGCCTTCAGGTCAGCCACACCCAGTGAGTGAGCCTTCAGGTCATTAGAACCAGCAAGTGAGCCTTCAGGTCACCAGACCCAAGTGAATGAGCTTTCAAATCAGCCACACCTCAATGAATGAGACTTCAGGTGAGCACACAGCAGGGAATATACCTTAAGATCCACACCCCAGTGAGGGTGTCTTCAGGTCAACAGACCCAGTGAATGAGAATTTAGGTCAGCCTCACCCAATGAGACAGCCCACTGGTCAGCCACACAGAGTGAGTGAAACTCAAGGTCAGAAGACACATTGAGTGAGCCTTCAGGTCCCCACACCCAGTGAGTGAGCCTTCAGGTCAGCCAGAACCAGTGAGTGAACCCTCAGTTGAGGAGACCCAATGAGTGAGACTTTAGGTAAGCAGACCCATTGAGGCAGCCTTCAGGCCACCTGACTCAATGAGTGAGCCTTCAGGTCAGGCACACCCCAGTCAATAAGCATCCAGATCAGGTTCACCCATGAGTGAGCCTTCAGGTCAGCACATCCAGAGAGTGAGCCTCAGGTCAGCCACATCCAATGAGTGAGCCTTCCGTTGACTAGACCCCAGGCAGTGTCCCTTAAGGCCAATCATACCCCAGTGAATGAGTGCTCAGGTCTCCAGACCAGTGAGTGAGTCTTCAGGTGACCTGATACCCTTGAGTGACCTTCAGGTCATTCCAGACCTAGCGAGTGAGTCTTCAGTTCACCCTACCCAGTGAGTGAGACTTTAGGGCAGTCACACCCAGCTGGTGAGCCTTCAGGTCACTAGACAGTGAGTGAGCCTACAGGTCACCAACCCAAGTGAGTGAGGCTTCAGGTAAGCCAAACCCTGGTGACTGGGCCATCAAGCGACCACAACCCAGGAAGGGACCTAAGGTCAGCAAACCCCAGTGAATGAGCCTTCAAGTCAGCCACACCCTACTGAGTGATCCTTCAGGCCAGCAAACCTAGTGAGTAAAAATTCAGGTCAGCCACACCCAGTGAGGGAGCCTCCAGGATAGTAACACCTGCTGAGTGAGCCTTCAGGTCAGTCATACCAGGTGAGTGAGCATTCATGTCTGTCACACCCCAGTGTGTGAGCTTTCAGGTCACCAGAAACAGTGAGTGAACCTCCAGGTCAGCAAGACTTGGTGAGTGAACCATGAGGTCAACCAGCCCCAGTGAATGAATCTTCAGTTCAGCCACAGCCAGTGAGTGAGCCTTCAGGTAGCCATGCCCCAGTATGTGAGCCTTCAGGTCAACCAGACCCCCATGAGTGAGTCTTCTGGTCACCAGACCCATTGAGTGAACCATCAGGTCTCCAATCCATTGAGTGAGCATTTAGGTCAGCCCCCACCCAATGACTGAGCCACCAGTTTAGCAGAAATACGGGGTGAACCTTCAGTTCACCTGACCCACTGAATGACCCATCAGGTCAGCAGACCCACTGAGTGAGTTTTCAGTTCAGCCACACCCCAGTGAGTGAGACTTCAGTTCAGCAGACCTAATGAGTGAATCTTCAGGTCAGCCACATTCCAGTGAATGAGCCTTCTGGTTAGTCATACCACAGTGAGTGAGCCTTAGGACAGCCACACTAGAGTGAGTGAACCTTCAGGTCACCTGACAACCGTGAGTGACCTTCAGGTCAGACCTAACCTTCTGAGTGAGCCTTCAGGTAAGCAGACCCAATGAATGAGACTTCAGGTCAGCTGACACATTGAAGGAATCTTCAAGTCAGTCACACCCCAGGGCGAGAGCCTTCAGGCCAGCAGATCCATTAGGTGAGTCTTTGGGTCTGAAGACCTAGTGAGCAAGCATTCAGGCTGACTTGAGGTCAGTCACAACCCAATGAGTGAGACTTCAGGCCAGTCACATATGAGTAAGTGAGCCTTCAGGTGACCAGATACCAGGGAGTGACCCTTAAGATTAGCCACACTCTAGTGAGTAAGCCTTCAGTTCAGCCACACCCCAGTGAGTGAGCCATCAGGTCAGTCACACCCCAGTTAGTGAGACTTCTGGTTATTCAACCACAGTGAGTGAGGCTTCAGGACAGCCACACCCAAATGAGTGAGTCTCCAGGTCACCTGACTCAGTGAGTGAGCCTTCAGGTCCCCACACTCAGTGAGTGAGCCTCAGGTCACTAGACTTAGTCAGTGAGCCTTTGGGTAAGCCCCACCCCAGCGAGCAAGCTTTCAGGTCACCTGACACCCGTGAGTGACCTTCAGGTCAGACTTGACCTTCTGAGTGAGCCTGCAGGTCAGCAGACCGTAGTGAGTGTGCCTTCGGTTTGCTAGACCTAGAGAGTTTGCCTTCAGTTCATCCAAGCTGCAGTGAGTGAACCTTCAGTTCAGCCAAACCAGTGAGTGAGCCTTCAGGTCAGCTAGACCCAGGGAATCAGCTTTCAGGTCAGCAGATCCATTGAGGGAGTATTCAGGTCACCTGACTGAGTGAGCCTTCAGGTTAGTCACACCCCAGTGTAAGAGCCTTCAGGTCCATTGGGTGAGCCTTTGGGTCTGCAGACCCAGTAAGCAAGCATGCAGTTCAGCCACACTAGATGAGTGAGACTTGAGGTCAGTCACAACTGAGAAAGTGAGCCTTCAGGAGACCAGACTCCAGGGAGTGACCCTTAAGGTTCACACCCGAGTGAGTGAGCTTTCAGGTCACCAAAAACAGTGAGTGAGCCTTCAGTTCAGCAAGACTCAGTGAGTGAGTCATGAAGTCAACCAGTCCCAATGCAAGCCTTCAGTTCAGTCACAGTCAGAGTGTCTTAAGGCGACCAGACCACAGTGAGTGAGTGTTCTGGTCACCAAACCCAGTGAGTGAACCTTCAGGTCACCTGACACCAGGGAGTGAGCCTTAAGGTCACCTGACCCCCCATGTGTGACCTTCAGGTCAGTCCAGAACTCGTGAATGAAGCTTCAGGTCATGACCCAGTGAGTGAGCTTTCAGGTCAGCCACACCCAGTGAGTGAGCCTTCACTTCAGCAGAACCAATGAGCCTTCAGGTGACTAGACCCCAGGGAATGTGTCTTAATTGCAGCCATACCCCAGTGAGTGAGGCTTCAGGTCACCTGAACCCAGTGAGTGAGCGTTCAAGTTAGCCACCCCCCAGTTAGTGACTCTCCAGGTAAGCCAGACCCAGTGAGTGAGCCTTCAGGTCTTCCATGTTCATTGAGTGAGTCTTCAGGTCAGCAGACAAAGTGGGTAAGCCTTTGGGTGACCTGACCCAGTCAGGGAGCCTTCAGTCAGCAGGACCACTGGGTGATGAACCTTCAGGTCAGCACACCCAGGGAGTGAGACTTCAGATCAGCCACACCCTATCAATGATCCCTCAGGCCAGCCACACCCTGGTGAGTGAGCCTTCTGGTCAGCTGGTCCCAATGAGTGAGCCTTCAGGTGACCAGTCCACAGTGAGTCACACCCCTTCAAGGTAAAGGGGATAGTCAGAACTTTCTGAGCAGAAAAGGGTCAATATTTGATCCCCCAGGACTTATGCTTGCATCCTAGCACAAACATCTGAGCTAAGACCTTATAATAAAAAATCTCAGAATTTTAGAGCTTAAAGCCACTATATTAGTCAGTCAAAGGGGTGCTGATGCAAAATACCAGAAATTGGTTGGTTTTTAAAAAGGATATTTGTTTGGGGGAGGAGCTTACAGATACCAGGCCATAAAGCATAAGTTACTTCCCTCACCAACGTCTATTTCCACATGTTGGAGTAAGATGGCTGCTGAAGGCTGTGAGCGCTCAGGCTTCCTGGGTTCCTCTGGGCTCAGCTCCTCTATTTTCTCCACAAGGTCAGCTGTAGACTATGAGGCTCTCTAGGCTTTGCCTCTCTCCACAAGGTCAGCTATAGATTATCAGGCGAATGGCTCTGTCTCTCTCCCTGGGGCTCCAGCTTCAGCATCAAGCTCCAACATTAGAAGCCCTCAACTCTGTCCTTTGCCATGCCTTTTATCTGTGAGTCCCCATCCACCAAAGGGTGGGGACTCAACGCCCTACTGGCACCAGAGTTTTACATAATTACTTAATCAAGTAAACCTATGAATCCAATATAATCTAATATGCCCAGAGGAGAAGGTCAGTTTACAAACATAATCCAATATTTCTTTTGGAATTCACCAATAATATCAAACTGCTACAGACACCTATTCTAATTCCCTCATTCTAGAGATGGGAAATTATTGAGGCTCAGGAAAGGTAAGTAACTTGCCCTTATATTTTATGAGGCTTCAGGTCAGCCTGACCCAGTGGGTGAGCCTTCAGGTGAGTCTAGAACCCACTGAGTAAAGCTTCAGGTCAGTCCACATCCCCAGTCTCAAGGTGTCCCAACTGAGGCCGAGCACAGCAGAGACCACCAATTTCACTGAGCCATACCCACATTGCAGACTTGTGAGAAAAAAGAGTCATTGTTTTAAACCACTGCATGTTGTATACTTCATTAAGCAGCTTTATTAACTCCAATTACAGACTAGAGAGTTTTTAAAAAATCTGTATTATTATCTGCTATCTATATAGTCCTGACACAGAATAAATTATATTTTTAAACATGGCCTCCTGATAAATTTCTATGTGAAAACCTTAGGAGAACACTTCAGTTTATAGTTAAAAGGCTAATGGCAACTAATTCTTGAAAGGAGAAAATATATTAGATATTTAATATAGATAAATAGTTTGGTTTATCTCTATTACAATGATCCCAAGGAGTGCTACTGCAAGTGTTTTGCACATATTTATCAGGCAGAGTGAAAATCAATGTGAATTGTCATAGTTCTCAAAGGGATGCCTATGTCTGAAGCAATCAAATCCAAAATATGTGCTTCTAGTATGTAATCTTTGACAGGTTAATGTCTCTAAAGACAACCATTTCTCTTTGGCATTTGCTACCAGTCACCATTAAAACAATTGCTTAAATTTCACCTGTCCTCATTTTGGGTAGAATAATTCAAGGATGTATGAAAAATTAGTTGTTTTGATTTTTACAAATCAATTATTCTGCATGCATTATCTATCATTAGTTTGAGAAACCATTTTTTAGAGATAAAAATCTTTCCCATTACATCAGGTCTACTCTAAACAAAGAAAGCTATTTGTCTTACATCAGGATGCTCTTCAGTTATCAGGCCTTTGGGAAGCAAAATGATTATTTTCCAGACATAATGAAGGATGAGAACTTTGTCATCACTCACTCCAAAAGACTCAATGTGCCCTGGAGTTAGAGAACAGAGTGCAAGTTTGTATTAGGTTATTAAAGAGAATATGGTACAGCACAAAATGTTACTGCTCAGGTCTTCAGAATTGAAATCTCAAATCTCTAACCAACCTGTAAGAAAACATCTTTATAAAATTTGAATTATAGTAAATTATTTTATATTTATGCCCGTTGAATTCAAGGGCAGTGCTGCTGATTTGTTATTCAAAACCCTAACACTGGATTCCTAGATGATAGGCATAATTTATTAATTAGTAATTGCAGTGATTTGTTAAAAGTTGCAGATGATTTTCAAAATGAAAAACTATAGTTAATGTGGAGCAGGAGATATGATTCTGATTGTATTGTTAGGTATATAAGTTGTGCTTTGTAAGTGGTCATGTGTGTATGTGAGTGTGTGTGTGTATGCATATATATATATAATATTCATGTGGGCAATCATAAGTTCTTACTTTAATGTCCAGACTGTGTATTAACTTTCCATCAAAGTAAAGAATTTAATAAAAATTTTAACCTTGTTGAGTATGTAGTAAAAAAAGAAGGCATGGCTGGTTAATTTTTAAAAATATATATTTTATTTATTTTTAAAAGATACATAGATCACACAAAGTGTTACATTAAAAATATATAGTTGTATTCCCATATGCCCCACTCCTCACACCACTCAATTTTCCACAACAACAATTTCTTTCATAAGTGTGGTACACTCATTTGAATCGATGAACAGATTTTGGAGCGTTGCCACACAGTATAGATTATAGTTTACATTGTAGTTCACACTTTCTCCCAGTCCATTCAGTAGGTTATGGCAGGATATATAATGTCCTGCATCTGTCCCTGCAATGTCATTCAGGACAACTCCAAGTCCCGAAAATGCCCCCACATCATACCTCTTCTTCCCTCTCCCTGCCTTCAGCACCTTCAGTGGCCACTGTCTCCACATCAATTATACAATTTCTTCCATTGCTAGAATCACAGTTAAGTCTGTAGTAGAAAACCAGTAAGTCCACTCTAGCCCATATTTTATCCCCCAATTCTGAGGACCCTGGGATGGTGATGTCCACTCCACCTCTTAATTGAGAGGAGGCTTCAATCACACATGGCTGATGGATGGGACTACCCTGCTTGCAGATGTAGACTCTCAGTTCCTTGGTGTGGTGGTCGTCCATCCTTACCTCCTTGTTAGCTGTCCTGGGTGAGTCCAATGAACTGGAGAGTAGGTGTTGCAACCCTGTTGAGGCTCAGGGCCCAGCTGGCACATAGACAGCCCAAAGATTCAAGTCTCCTAGACATACACCCACCAACCACAGCACCAACCACAGGTTCAATAAAAGGGACAGAAGAGGTATGTGAAAAGTAGTCACATCTGAGTCCAACTCTGTCACACTCAGGAGCACAAACTCCAAAGTAGGACCCACTGGCAAGGCACTAAACACCGGAGCCATCTGCCATGACAGGAGAACCTGGGTGTCTCTGTATCCCTCAGGAGCACCAGTACCTGGGGTTGTATCTATTTTGGCTGTCTCTGAGATTCTGCTGAGACACGCATAAGTGCAACCCTTCTGATGACCTCTTGACTCTTTTTGAAGCCTCTTAGCCATATAAACTCATTTGTCTTTACCATTTCCCCCTTTTATTCAAGGTCTTTTTCCAGTTGCATCACCAGCTGGTGCTTGGTAGTAATCCCTCGGCTCCAGGGAGGCTCATCCCCGGGAATCATAGGGGGAAGATAATGCATTTACATGCTGAGTTTGGCTTAGAGAGTGGTCATATTTGAGCAACGTGGAGGCTCTCAGGAGGTAACTCTGAGGCAGCTCTAGGCCTAGTTGAAATGTGAAGCACACAGGTTTATAAGCATAGTCATCAGTACCAAGGGTCCATCAATGGACCATCCTTCTTCATTGGTCATTGCCCCTGAACTTGGGGGATTGTTGCTGTTCCATTAGAGAATGTGACTGGGCTCCCCAGGATGGGAGCTCAGCACTCCCTCAGTTGTCAGGTGAATCTCTACCCACTGTGGCAACAAACATCTCAACATATCTATATGCCCTATATTCATGCCCAGGCAAACTCACCCATGCATCCCCCATCAATGACACCCCCACCAATGCTCCTGCCCTGTCATAGCTGAACCCCTCTGTGATCCAAAACTTCTTCAAAAATGAAGCCAAACATATTGCAAAATTCAATTAATAGGAAAATGAGTTGGTAATGAAAGGTTTAAACATCAGGAATAAAATACATAATAAGGAAAAATATTTAAAAAATGTTTTTACAGTTTGCCTTTCATCACTATAACTGTTGTCCTGTAAGTACAGTGATAATTTTTTCCTCTGCGTCTTGCTTTTTTTTTTTTTTCATTATGTTTTCAAAGAAGTTTTAGGTCACAGTAAAGTCACATACAGAATATAGGGAACTCCCAAATACCCAACATCTTCCCCTTTTTCTCACTTCCCTATTAATGATCTTTTTACTTGTGGATGGTACATTTGTTACAAGTGACGTACAAATATTGAAACATAGCTACTAACCATGGTCAGTAGTTTACATTATGGTTTACAATTTAGACCATACACTTTATAAGTTTTTGGTGAAATTTAACATGGCCTGTATCCATCATTGCAGGATCATGCAGAACACTCCCATTGCCCCCAGTTACCCCTCTCCCAACTATTCTATTCCCCTCTCTCCCTCCCCTCAGGGCCCACAGTGACAACCAAGCTTCACTTCTTGAAGGGGAAGATTCATAGACACTTGCAACAATGCTGAGGGCTTATCCCACTAGTCTGTCCTCCCCTATTAGGAACCACACATTCTCTCAAGAGACACCCTCCCCTCTGAGAATATCGGGCCTCCCCAGGATGGGAGTACAACATCTTCCTGCTCATTTTATGGGTCTCCACCCACTGATATAACACTCTATGACAAGGTGAACACTCACACACTCCCTAGAAGCCTGCCCC
The DNA here is from genome assembly GCF_030445035.2 of Dasypus novemcinctus. NCBI lineage: Eukaryota > Metazoa > Chordata > Mammalia > Cingulata > Dasypodidae > Dasypus > Dasypus novemcinctus. The sequence continues at coordinate 3,972,163 of NC_080701.1, read as the reverse complement.
AGGTGTGCAATGTGCTGAATGCTCCCCCATCCAAAACCCTAAACCAGTAGCCCTTCCTTGTATTGCTGATAGAGTTTTCTCAACACTGTACTTTCAAACACATACCTGCCAATCCCCAGTGTTCATCTGCTCCCTCCCCCAAGTTCCATGGACCATCAGCCCCATCCTCCCCACTCTAGCCCCCCGTCAAGTTTGCACCATGCAATTCAATAGTTTCCCTACACTCCTGTCATATCTCTTCACTGCCCAACTACTCGCTTCCACCTTATCATAGATTTTGCTGGTGTGGGCATTGGCTCACAACCTTCTTCTCCCTTTTTATTTCCTGTAAACCTATCTTCCAGACTCTAGTTCTCTGAGATGGATGAATTTTCTTAATTCATGTCAGAGAGGTCATGTAGTGTTTGTCCTTCAGTACCTGGCTTGCTTCAATCAACATAAGGTCCTCAAGATTCATCCATGTTACCCCATGTGTTAGTACTATATTCCTTCTTACAGCTGAGTAGTATTCCACTGCATGTATATACCACATTTTGTTTATCCATTCATCTGATGATGGGCATTTGGGTTTATTCCAACTTTTGGCAATAGTGAATAATGCTGCTATGAACATTGGTGTTCATATAGCTGTTCATGTCCTTGTGGAATTATTGCTGGGTCATATGGCAGCTCTATAGTTAGTTTCTTGAGGAACTGCCAAACTGTCCTCCATGATGGTGGACCATTCTTCATTCCCACCAGCAGTGGGTGATGGTTCCCATTCCTCCACATCCTCTCCAACACTTGTAATCCTGTTTTTTTTTTTAATAGTCACCAGTTTAACGGTGTAAGATAGTATCTCATTGTAGTTTTGATTTGCAGTTCTCTAAAAGCTAGTGATGTTGAGTATCTTTTCATGTGCTTTTAGCCATTTGTATTTCTTCTTGCCCATTTTTTATTTTTATTTTTTATTTTTTTATCCCCACCCCCTTGGCTTTTTGCTTGCTGTCTGCTCTCTCTATCCATTCACTGTGCATTCTTCTGTGTCTGTATTATTTATTTGTTTATTTTATTGCCCCCCACCTTGTGGCTTGCTTGTTGTCTGTTCTCTGTGTCCATTTTTGGGTACTTTTCTGTGTGTGTGTGTGTTTTTTTTTTTTTTTTGCTTGTCTCCTGTTTTTTTTGTTGCATCACCTTGCTGAGTTGGCACTCGGTGGCACTTGCGGGCTGGATGGCACTCCATGGTGCCCAGGCCAGTGGCTTTCCAGAGCATGCAGGCAAGCCTGCCTTCATAAGGAGGCCCCGGGATGCAAACCCAGGGCCTCCCATATGGTAGACGGGAGCCCACCTGATTGAGCCACAGCTGCTTTCCACTTGCCCATTTTTTAAATGGATTGTTTGTCTTTTTATTTTTGAGATACAGGATTTCTTTATATATGCTGGATATTAGGCTCCTATCAGATATATGTTTGCCAAATATTTTCTTCTATTGGGTAGGCTGTCTTTTCACTTTTTTGACAAACTCCTTTGAGGTGCAAAAGGTTCTAATTTTGAGGTGGTCCCATTTATCTATTTTTTTTATCACTGCTCGTGATTTGGGTGTGAAGTTCATGAACCCATTTCTTATTACAAGATCCTATAGATGCTTCCTAGGTTATCTTTCATGGTCTTTATGGTCTTGCCTCTTATATTTAGATCTTTGATACATCTTGAGTTGATTTTTGTATAAGGTGCGGGAAAATGTTCCTCTCTCATTCTTTTGGATATGGATATCCAGTTCCCAAACACCATTTGTTGAAGAGGCCATTCCCTTCCCACTGAGTGGGCTTGGTGGCCTTGTCAAATATCAGATGACTGTATATGTGAGAATCTATATCACAACTCTCAATTGTTTCCATTGGTCAGTATGTCTATCCTTGTTCCAATGCCATTCAATTTTGACCACTGTAGTTTTGTAGTATGTTTTAAAGTCAGGCAGTGTGATTCCGCTGATTTCATTTTTCTTTTTCAATATGTCTTTGGCTATTCGGGGCCTCTTACCCTTTCAAATAAATTTCATAGTTAGTTTTTCCAATTCAGTAAAAACTGCTGTGTTAATTTTTATTGGTATTGCATTAAATTTGTAGGTTAGTTTGGGTAGTACAGACATCTTAATGATATTTAGTCTTCCTATCCATGAACAGAGAATATTCTTCCATTTATTTAAGTCTTCTTTGATTTCCTTTAACAGTGTTGTGTAGTTTTCTGTGTAGAAGTCATTTACATCTTTAGTTAAATTTATTCCTAGGTATTTGACATTTTTAGTTACTATTGTAAATGATTTTTTTTCTTGATTTCCTCCTCAGATTGCTCATTATTGTTGTACAGAAGTGTTACTGATTTTGCACATTGATCTTATAACCTGAGACTTCACTGAACTCATTTATAAGTTCCAGAAGTTTATTGTAGATTTCTCAGGGCTTTCTATGTATAGGATCATGTTGTCTGCAAATAGTGAAATTTTGACTTCTCCCTTTCCAATTTGAATGCCTTTTATGTCTTTTTCTTGCTCAAGAAAACACTTCTAACACAATGTTAAAAAGGAGCAGTGATAGTGGGCATCCTTTTCTTGTTCCTGGTCTTAGAGGGAAAGCTTTTAGGATTTGACCATTGCATATGATGTTAGATTTGGGTTTTTCATATATACCCTTTATCATATTCAGAGAGTTTCCTTGTATTCTTATCTTTTACAGTGTTTTTATTAGGAAAGGGTGCTGTATTTTGTTGAATGCTTTTTCTGCATCTATAGAGATGATCGTGTGATTTTTTTCTTTCAATTCACTTATGTGATGTATTACATTGATTGATTTTCTTATTCTGAATCTTCCTTGCATACCCAGGACAAAACCCACTTTGTCATGTGGTTATCATTCAGTTGATACATTGTTGAATATGAATAGCAAGTATTTTGTCGAGGATTTTAGCATCTAAGTTCATTAGAGAGATTGCTCTGTAATTTTCCTTCCTTCTGGGATTTGGCTTTGGTATTAGGGTAATGTTGGCATCATAGAATGAGTTAGGCAATGTTCCTTCTACTTCAATGTTTTGGAAGTGTTTAAGGAAGATTGGTGTTAGTTCTTTCTAGAGTGTTTGGTAGAATTCACCTGTGAATCCATCTGGTCCTGGGCTCTTCTTAGTTCAGAGGTTTTTAATGAGCGATTCTATCTCTTTACTTGTGATTGGTCTGTTGAGTTCATCAATATCTTCTTTCATCAAGGCAGGCTGTTTATGTGTTTCTAGGAATTTGTCCATTTCCTCTAAATTATCATTCTTGTTGGCATATAATTTTTCAAAGTATCCTCTAATCATACTCTTTATTTCTAAGGGATCAGTGGTGATAACCCCTTCCTCATTTCTTATTTTGTGTATTTGTATTTTCTCTCTTTTTTTCTTTGTTAGTATAGCTAAAGGTTTGTCAATTTTATTGATCTTCTCAAAGAACCAGCTTTTTGTTTTATTTTTTTCTAGTGCTTTCTTATTTTCTATTTTTTTTTAGTTCTGTTCTAATTTTTATTATTTCTACTTTCTTTGGGGTTAGTTTGTTGTTCTTTTTATAATTCCTCCAAGTGTGTGGTTAGGTCTTTGATTTTAGTTCTTCTTTTTTAATATATGAATTTATGGCTGTGAATTTCCCTCTCATTACAGCTTTTGCTGCATCCCATATGTTTTGATACTTGTGCTGTCATTTTCATTTGTTTCAAGGTAGCTACTGATTTCTTCTGAAATTTCCTCCTTCACCCACTCTTTGTCTAAGAGTGTGTTGCTTAACTTCCATAACTTTTTCCTAATCTGGTTCTCTGGCACTTTCAGATTTCCAATTTTGTTCCATTGTCATGTGAGAAATTACTTTGTATGATTTCAATCTTTCTGAATTCATTGAGACTTTTTCTGTGGCCTAGCATGTGGTCTATCTTAGAGACTGATCCATATGCATTTGAGAAGTATGTATATACTGCTGTATTTAGGTGTAGTGTTCTGTATATGTCTATTAGGTCCAGATCCTCTAATGTATTATTCAAATCTGTTTCTTTATTGATTCTTTGTCAAGATGTTCTGTCTAATGGCAATAGTGGTGTATTAAAGTCCCCCACTATAATTGTAGAGGTATCTATTTCTCCACTTCGTTTTTCCAATGTTTGTCTCATGTATTTTTCTGTGTTCTTGTTAGTTGCATAAATGTTTATGATTGTTCTTTCTTCTTGAAAGATTACCCCTTCAAAATATATATTGCCTGTCTTTGTCTTTACAATAGTTTTGAATTTAAAGTCTATTTTGTCTGATATTAGTGTAGCCACTCCTGCCCATTTTTGGTTATACGTGCTTGTAAGGGTGTTTTCCAACCACTCACTTTCAGCCTCCTTGAATCCCTGGCTCTGAGGTGGTTTTCTTGTAGACAGCATATAGATGGGTCATATTTCCTTATTCATTCTGCCAGTCTGTGTCTCTGACTGGTGAGTTTAATCCATTAACATTCAGTGTTATTACTCTCAAGGAATAACTTATATTAGCCATATTTTCTTTGGGTTTATATATGTCATCTATAGTTTTTATTTCTCTTTTTGTCCTTTTAGTTGTTCTTACACTCTCCCCTAACTCTCTCTCTCTTATTTTTCCCTTGCAACCTGCTGAATTCCCTTTAGTATTTCTTGAAGGGCAGGTTTCTTATTGGCATACTCTTTTAGTTTTTGTTTATCTGTGAATATTTGAACTGCCATCATTTTTGAATGCCAGCTTTGCTGGATAGAGAGTTTTTGGCTGGAAGTTTTTTTTCTTTTAATACCTTGGCTATGTCATAATACTGCCCTCTTGCCTCCATGGTGTCAGATGAGAAATCAGCACTTAATCTTATTTTCTCTTGTATGTGATGGTTCTCTTTTCTCTTGCTGCCTTCAGTATTTTCTCTTTGTCTTGAGCATTGGAGAGTTTGACAAGTATATATCTTGGGGTAGGCCTGCTGGGATTTATGCTGATTGGGGTGTGCTGCACTTCCTGGACATGTATATCCATCTCCCTCCATAGGTTTGGGAATTTTTCAGCCATTAGTTCCTCCAACACCCCTTTGTCCCCTTTCCCTTCTCTTCTCCCTCTGGGATGCCTATAATGAGCATGTTTGTGTATTTTGTATTACTATTCAAATCCCTCAGTTCCTGCTGGATTTTTTCTATCTTTTTATCTATCTGTTCCACTATCTGTTTGATTTCAGATATACTGTCCTCCAAATTGCTAATTATTTCCTCTGCCTGTTCGAACCTGCTGTTATGTGCTGAGAGTGTATTTTTGATACAGAGTGTATTTTTGATACATCATATCTGTTATCTTTTTATGTATGTTTACACTTTCTTCATTGTGTTTTTACAGTGTTTTCTTAATATCCTTAATCTCTTCTTTCACTTTGTTAAGTTGGTCCATGATATTTGTTTGGGCAACTTTGATTAGTTGTTTGATGTTCTGCTTCTCTTCCTGATTTTTAGTTTGTTCATTGGACTGGGCCATGTCTTCCTGTTTCTTGGTATGGCTTGAAATTTTTTGTTGCTGCCCAGTCTTCTTTTCATCTTGATGGGTTTATTCAATTAATTAGCTTATCCCTCTACTCTAGGGTTTTATGTAGTTGTTGTTTTTGTATGTGTGTTAAGTTTACTCTTTGACACTTTGTTCTTCTTATTCTATTTCCTTTTTTTTTTTTCTATGTTTCCTTGAAGGAAGTAGCTTAGGGCCAAAGAAAAGGAAGAGGTAAGAAAAGAAAAAGCATAATAGTAATAATGATAATAAAAGTTAGAAGAGGAACCAGGACCTCAGAAAATGAATATTTAACTCATGTAAGCAGTGTAGAGCAATAGGAATAAAAAATTGGAGTACCTACAGTGAAATGGGAAACTGGATATAGAAAAATATATAGAATGAATGAAAAGGCCAGAATGATGAGGGTGAAAGAGAAAAGATAGGAAAAAAGAAAAATAAATAAACAAAAGTAAACAGTATAGAAGATTTAGAAGTAAAAATCCAGAAAAATTGGGGGCTAAACAAAACGAAATGGAATATAAGAACAACCATAGAAAGTGGAAGATAGAAAAGTTATAGGAAGGAAAAGAGATAGTGTTGGTAGCCAAAATCAGTATACACTGAAAAGAGTAAATCAAGGAAGAGGAAACACAGCAAACAACAAACAAGCTAGCAGCACCTTACTAAAAGGGGAGAGGGGAGGGAAGAGGAAAGAAGGACAGGAAAACAACAGCAAAAAACAAACCCATAAGCAAGTGGTCAAACAAAAATTAAGGAAAAACAGCCTTCCCTCTTAGGTGCCGAGGAGCTTCTCAGGCTGCCAGTGTTCATCAATCAATTACCCTGCAGCCTTCCCACTGCAGGTTTTGAAGTGGGTTTTAGCAAGTAAACTGCTGAGACCAGCTCAGCAATAGGTTTGCATCAAGGGAAGGTGACACAGAACTGAAGAAATAAAAGGACAGAAAGAAAAACACAAGAGAGGAAATAAAGATGGGAGTAGGGGACTCACAGCATCTGGAACTGAGAGTCTCAACACTAGTTTCCACTTCGTATTTATTTAGGAACTAACAAGCAGCTGTTTGTTACTTACTATAATAAGGGACAGGTGCAACATTTACAATAATAAGGTACAGGTCATACAAAGTTCAAACACCTCCTCACACAAACATTTTTTCTTGCTAACAGATGGGTTCCATCTAGTCAAGGCCCAGTGTTCCTAAGCCTACACTTTTTGTCTGCATTATGGAAACGTTTCAACTTCAAACCATGTTCCTTACTGTTTTCCCACAACAATTCCCCCTTTTAGTTTCTGCAAAGTAGTGATGACACATTTGGTGATTTCTTGCTGCTTCATATCCTGGAGGGTTTATTGCATGCATCTGAGGAGGGTGCTGTTACTGTGGCGAGCATAGCTACCAGCAAATTAGGAGCAGTAACTGGCAATTTCTCCTTTTCCAACTGTTGTTTGGCTTCTTGACTCAGATGTTTAATTTGTTCCTATGTGGGGGGTGAAGCTGCTCTGGTCTTCAGAGGGGACCCAGCCATATAGTTTCCAGTGTCAGTCTCTTCATCTGCATGACCGGAGGTTCTGGGTTCCACAGGAACTTTCATTGTCTTTTGGCATTCAGATATGGTTTTATTCAATGAGCTGATACCCACACAGGATGTTCTCCATCTCCTGGGGAAAAACAAGCATACCCTCTTCCCCAAGTTAACAGCTTCCCTGTTGACCATTCATTAGTCAGTGGATCATTCCACCAAATTAAAGATTTTTCAAATAGAGTTTGGGTTTGAGTTTTTGAATTATTTTGGAAATGCCTTTCAGCTGCTGTCCCTTCCAGGGTGGTTCCACAGTTAAGAAAATTAAGAGTGAATAGTGCTTTATGTAACTGCACCTGCATCGTTTTCATGTCTCCCCCTTTCTGTTTTTGTAACATGAGTTTAAGGGTTTGGTTTGCTCACTCCACAATAGCCCTTGGGGGTTATACAGAAGTCTGATAATATGTGAAATACTCCAAGTATCTATAAATCTTTTAAGGAAGAAACTGGTATACATTATCTGATTTAGAGACTGGGGGAGTCCCATTACAGCAAAGCAAGCTAACAAATGCTGTCTTACATGTTGAGCAGTTTCTCCTGTCTGAGCTGTAGCCCAAATGAATCCTGAACAAGTATCTACAGAGACATGAACATAACATAATTTTCCAAAGAAGGAGATATGAGTTACATCCATTTGCCACAGTGAGTTAGCAGTTAAACCACGGGGATTTACTCCAGATTTCAGTTGTTTTGGATTATTAAGATTTTGACAATATGGATAAGTTTGAACAATGTCCCTATCTTATGTCCATGTTAAAGGAAAATGAGCTTTGAGACTGACTGCATTTATATGAGTTAGATTATGAAAATGAATAACTTCTCGTAAAACAGGAGTGACTAATTTATCAGTGACATTATTGCCTTGTACTAATGGTCCAGGTAAATTTGAATGAGATCAAATGTGAGTGATAAAAAATGTACTTTTTCTATATCTAATTATCTGTTGAAGTTTGTGAAAAAGCTTGTAAAGAAACTGATTTACATTAGGTTTGATAAGAGCTTTTTCAACCAATTGAGTAACCTGGATGACATATGCCACATCTGAAAGGATATTTATGGACTCTTGTATGTCTTGCAAAGCAGTAATTACTGCTATTACTTCAGCTTGCTGAGCCAAAAATCCAGGTGTAGGAATTTTTTAGTTTTATACCCAGTATACCCAGCTGCACCATTTCCAGACCCATCAATAAAGATTGTAGGGGCATCAAGTATTGGTTGAAACTTAGGTATGCTAGATAAAATGCATTGCATTCTTTTAATGAATTGTAATATGTGATTTTTAGGGTAATGATTATCTATTTGTCCAATATAACCAGCAAAGGCTATTTGCCATTTTAAGTGATTTTGTAGGCAAGCCTCAACTTCCTTGCACAAAAGTGGAAGAATGATATGAGAAGGGTCTTGTCCATAAAGGGCACAAGTGCGTTCATGTTCATGGCCTTTAAGTATAATTTTGGCCATAAAATCCACATAAGGAGATAAAGTTTTAACAACACTGTTAGGTAAAAATATCTTTTCTACAATATCATCTTGTTGCATAAGGATGCCTGTGGGGGAGTATAAGGAAGGCAAGTTAATCAATTGCAGTGGCTGTTCTGGATTAATGCACTCAACTTGGGCACTTTGAATTTTTTTCTCTATGAGTTTTAATTCTTGTTCTGCTTCTCTTATTAATTAATTGAGGATCTCCTCATTATAGGGAAAAAAGATTAGACAGTTTGTATATGGAAATACCCACTTTGGGCCTCAGCCAATTTGTATCTCCTAATAATTTCTGCAGATCATTCAAAGTTTTAATAGAGTCCCAATGAATCTGACCCTTCTGAGGCTTAATTGTAATTTTATCAACAATAGTCCCAAGATAAGAAATGTGAGTAATCTTTTGAATTTTCTCAGGGACAAATTTTAACCCTGTTGCAGTAAAGCTTTTTTCTAAGGTCTGATATGCTAAAACTAGAGTCTGGGAAGAGGGAGCAGTGCACAATATATCATCCATGTAATGTATAATATAACAAGAAGGAAGAGCCAATCTGACTGGATTTAAGTCTTTAGCTACAAAATTTTGACATATGGTGGTGCTATTAAGCATTCCTTGAGGAAGATATGTCCAGTGAAACAATTTCATACATTCTTCATTATTGAAAGAAGGCACTGAAAATGCAAATTTCTCACAGTCTTTGGGATCCAAAGGTATTGTAAAGAAACAATCCTTTAAATCAATAACAACAAGTGACCAGCTATGAGGGATCATAGCTGGTGTGGGCAAACCTGTTTGCAGGGCACCCATAGGTTGAATGACTGTGTTTATGTTCAGAGGTCTGTTAAAAGCCTCCATTTGCCTGATATTTTCTTAATAGAAAATACCAGAGGGTTCCAAGTACTAAAAGATTCTTCAATATGCCCCTTATCTAACTGTTCCTTAACTAATTTATGAAGTGCCTCCAATTTTTTTTGGGTTAATGGCTGCTGTTCAACCCAAACCAGAGAGGTTGTAGTCCACTTGAGAGGGATGGGTTTGGGTGATCCAAGGAAGTTAGACTGAGCAGTGGCCATATGGAAAAGTGAATCCATCATGATCCATTGGTTTAACAATTCCCTGGTGGAGTTTACCCAATCCTAACCCTGGAACATGCCCCTGTTTCCTCATTAATTGCTGACTTTGTTTACTATATTGACTAACCTGAGGAATATAATTTTCAGCCTGCCATTGTTCTAATAGATCACATCCCCAGAGATTAGTAGGTAAGTCTGCCAACTTGTGACTGCAGGGTGGCATGTTGCCCATCAGGTCCCAGACAATGGAAAATTTGCACACTCTGTTTTAAATCTCTGGGAGTGCCAAGTCCCACAACAGAAATAAATGCATCTTGTAATGGCCAAGCAGAGGGCCAATGGTTAGAACTGATGATAGAAATATCAGCTCCAGTATCAATAAGTCCTTTAAACCATTTGTTCTGAATGGTTATTGCACAAACTGGATGAGAATCTAAGATTTTTTCAGTTAAGAATGCTACTGTTATTCTTGTACTTCCAAAACCATTTTTTCCCTCAGACTTTCTCACTAGCTCCTACAGGAACATAAGGGAGTAACAACAATTGTGCTATGCAGTCTCCATTATCAGCTTTCCATGGAACTGAGGTGGACATGATAACTTGAATCTCTCCTTGATAGTCACAATCAATTACTCCTGTATGCCCTCTAACTCTCTGGGAGGTGAGACTGCTCCTCTTGAGAACTCTGACCATGCCAATTGGTAAAGGTGCCCTTATTCCCATTTTTACACAGATGGGAGTATCCCCTGGAAGCAAGAAAACAGGTTCTGCCATAGGAATATTGACAGCTACACTTCCTCCCATGGCAGGGGATATGTCAAGGGCACCGTGGAGTATCAGGGAATGCTGTGATTGCTCTGCTGAACTGGGAAAAAACCCTTTTGGATGGGGCTAGGAGTGGGCCCCACTGTAAGTTTTCCAATAAAGGAGTGTCATTCTTATGATAATTAGACTGACATTGGCTAACCCAATGATTTCCTTTACTGCAGCAGGGGTACTGCTCAAATGGTTTCCAAGCAGAAATATCCTGTCCGGGTGGCATTGTTTTTCCCTCAGACTTTTTCCAACAATCTTTTCTCATGTGACCAATTTTTCCACAATTGAAACATTTTCCAGAGACACTCTTATTGATTTTCATTCCTGCCATAGCCTGAGCCATCATTGTAGCATGGTGACCCTCCATCCCTACATCCTGGCACAGTTTAATATATCCAGTCAAATCTACTTTATCTTTCATAATCCCAATAGGTTTCTGGCAATCCTGATTAGCATTTTCATAAGCCATTAGCTGCAAAATAGTGTCAGCAGCTTCTATATTTTTTATTTGTTTTTTTGATAGCCTCTTGTAACCAAGTGCTAAAGTCAAGGTAAGGTTCTTTAGGTCCTTGTAAGATTTTTTTGAAATGACACTGTAGGCTGGCCTTTAGCCTCAATTTTTTCCCAGGCCCTTAAGCAACAGCAACAGACCTGTGTGGTGGCTTGATCATTCATTGTTAATTGCTGATCTACTCCTGCCCAGTTCCCACCCCCACTAATTGATCCAAGGAAGTGGGGATATTATGGGCTCTATTACAAGCAGCCTGAGTCTCTGCATGATCTGTCCACCAGATTTTGAATTGTAAAATCTCTCCAGACCCTAGGGTGATGCGCACTAACACAGACCAGTCAGCCAGGATCAGCCTAGAGCCTTCTGCCAGCCCCTGCACTGTTCCATAGGTAAAAGGAGAATTTTGACCATATTGTTGCACTGCTGCTTTTAACTCTTTCAAAGTTTTAAATAGGAAGGGTTTATGAATGAACTCATAAACTCAACTTGGATTTTGAGGATCCACTCCAGGAACTACTCTTTCTTGTATGGTGACCAGAAAGGCCATTTGAAGTGCCTCCAAGTTACCCTCCCTTCTAGCCTGTAAATTCCTTGTTGTAAAGCTGACAACTTTGGCTGAGCATCTCTGGACATAGGAGGGGAAAGAGGTGTTGGCGGTGGAGAAGGTGACTTTCTAAAGTCAGTTAATGAAGGAGTTGAAGGCAAAATAACTTTAGTATCATCAAAAAATCCAGTGAGAGGACCTTTCTCACCTTCTCTGTTTTCATTTTTCTCTTCCTAATCTTCTGTTTGCAAAGGTTCCAAAACAGATTTAATAATCATCCAAGTGGACCAAATAGTAACAGGGAGTGGAACACCTTGTATATGTAATTTTTCTCTTTTCCTACTCTTTCCCAGTCTTCTAATTCTAAACTTCCTACTGCTGGAAACCATGAGCAATATTTTTCTATAATCTGTAGAAGTTCTAAAATACAAGACTCACTGGCCTCAGCTTCTCCTGCCTTGAGAATTCATTTGAGGAGACAGACAAATGGGTGATATTTTGTTGAACTGTCTCTGTTTCCCATTTTAACCCTGTTAGAATACTCAAGAGTGTCCTTACTAACCAAGGACTTGGAAGGTCTTCTAAACCACTTAGGGCTCTATGCCATGACAACACCTTTAATTTCACTTGAAGCAATTTTTCTTCCTTTCATGCACCACATTGGGCACCAGGTGCTGAGACCAGCTCAGCAATGGATTTGCATGAAGAGAAGGTAAAGAAGAACCAAAGAAATAAAAGGACAGAAAGAAAGACACAAGAAAGGAAATAAAGATGGGAGTAGGGGACTCACAGTTTCTGAAACTGAGTGCCTCAACTCTAGTTTCTATATCATATTTATTTAGGAACTAACAAGGAACTGCTTATTTACTATAATAAGGGACAGGTGCAACATTTACAATAATAAGGTACAGGTCATACAAGGTTCAAATGCCTCCTCACACAAACATTTTTTCTTGCTGACCAGATGGTGTTCCATCTAGTCAGGGCCCAGTGTTCCTAAGCCCACACTTTTTGTCTGCATTATGGAAACATTTCAACTTCAAACCATGTTCCTTACTGTTTTCCCACAACAGTAAACTAAGTTAAATTTTAAAACAAAAGTATACTTTTTTTTTTTTTAAGGAAAAATAAGAGACCTAAAAGAAGCTAATACAAGAATAATGTCTATGTTTTCCCTGTTCCAAAGTATATGCTGGAGGTTTAATATCCCAGTGGGTCACTATTCTAAGAGGAGTCAGAAATCGAACTAGGGACCTTGTATACTCAAGGCAGAAACTACTTTCCTGAGCTAAACTTTCTCATTGGGTCAGTTAGCTCTTCAGAAAGTTTTCTATTTACTTTCCCTTGGGCAGGTTTGACTCTTTGCAATTGGATAAATTCCAATTGCTGATTAGTAATCTGTCTTTGTCCCCTTTCTATTCTTATTGCTTTCTCTCCTAGGGCAACAGGATGCAATAGCATGTGTGAGAGTTTCCTTCTGAAGTTCAAATGTGACTTAAGTCACTGCAGATAAAAATGATGCTCAACCCTCTTCAAGAGCACCTGCTCCTCCCAGGGAACCCTAAATAGACTCTTGGAAGCTAATTAAGTGCTTCCTACTGCCTGCCTCCCTTAGCAGAGTTGAAATTTTGTTTTGAAAATTAGTTTTCAGCACCATACTAGTTAATTGCCTTACTCTGCCTTCTCCCAGGCCAATTTTCCCTATCCTAGTGTGGTTAGGTGAATCATGCTGCCTCAGCAGATTCACCTCTCCCCTCTTTCTGGTGTCACTTTGAGCCAGTTGGTATGCTCCTCGAAGCTCAAATAGGGGGTACAGGCAATCAAACCCACAGAAGAGAAACCCTCTTCACCCTTCACCAAAACTGTCCCACTTTTGGAGAATGCCTCCTCCAGCTGGGTGAGAGGTGGGAGTCGGGGCTCACTGTGGCTGCCTGCCCTGAGGGCAGGGCTTAGCTGTCCCACAGCTCCAGCCCCAAGCACCAGAAACTCATGGTTTCACTTTGAACAATCAATCTCTTTGTCACACTCTCTCCAGATTGATTCCCTGAAGTCTCCTGCTCTGTGGGTTCCCAAAACAGCTCACTCAGGCAGGTTCTTGACCCCACTCAGCCATTTTTTTTGTGAGAGATAGGATGAGTGCACACTTAATCTGACACCATCTTGCCCCTCCCTTGCACCATGGCTGGTTAATTTTATTAGTTAGTTTATCAAGGTTTAATGCTCTGCTATGAGACTGCCATTTTTATGTATTTCCTCAAACTTATACATGCTTGTATTTTTAAAAAATCAAATATTTGTATAATATTAGTTATGAAAATTTCAGCCCTCAGATTGATAGTTTGTCTGGGTATAGAATTCAGGGTTGGAAACAATTTGGGGCATTGTCCCATTGTCTTTTGCCTTCTAATATTATTGTTGAAAAGTTACATGCAACTTTTTCTATTCTTTGTAAGTGGTCTTTTTTAATTCTTTCTGGAAGATTTTAGGATTTTCTCTTCATCATTATGTTCTGAATTTTACTTTTGATATACCTTGGCATGGGTTTTTTAAAATGAATCATTGACTGATCTCTCAGTTTGGAAGCCTTACAGGTATTGGATATTTTCCTGAAGTATTTCTTTGATAATTTCTTCCCACTTCCCCCTCCCCCCCACCCCATTTTTTTGTTCTGTCTTTCTGGAACTCTTTATTTAGATTTATGAACTTTGATATATTCTTCTAATTTCCTAAACTTTCTATTTTCCTTCTTTTTTAAAAAATTTTGTTCTGCTTCCTAAGAGGTTATTTAATTTTTTCCCATTAGATGTATATGTGTGGTTATACACTCAACCAACATTGTATATTTTCCAGCTTTCTAATTTTGCTCATATAATGACTGCACTTTAAATATTTTCACTTTTCTTTTAATGTTTATGCATCTGATTACTAATGAGTTTGAACATCCCTTCATATGACTAGTCTTTGGAATGCATTCCATTGAAAACTGCCTATTCCTGCTTTTTTGGAATCTTGTCATTTTTGTTTCTCTAGGTTTTCAGGAATTACCTGCATATTATAAATACAGATACCTTGTTGGTTTTAGATACTACACGTAATTTATCCTAATTTTTATTAATTTTTTCCATAATGTTCTTCACTGGAAAGACATTTTTAATTTTTAAATAATAACATTTATCAATTTAGTTTTGCCATTTTTTGCGTGTTTTTGAAGATTTACCAAAGAATTTGTCTCACCTGTCTATGTGCCAAGGGTATTTTCCTTTATTATCAACCATTAGTTTGATCGTTTTCCCTTTCACACCTGGAGTCCACCTTTGAAATTGTTTTACATGAGAATCTAGTGTTACTTTTCTTTATATGGTAAGGCAGGTTTACTAGCAGCATCACCAAATAGCATGCTATTTCTTCATTGATTTGTGGTAACAGCCTGACCATAGTCATAGGAACATGGATTTATCCTCTGTTTCCCCCTTTTTTTTTTCCATTTAATTCAAGCCAACACCTTATTCCTATTATGACTTTAAAATATCTTAATCTTTCCTTTAATAATTGCATAGGAAAAAATCATCCAATTGGGAAATCTTCTTTTGACAATAAACCTCTGAGAGTTTTAGCTAGGAACAATTTAAAGGAATATTAATCAATTAGAAGATGATTTATTTATATATGTGTGAGGGAAGAGAACGAATTATACAGAAACCTCTTTAGGAGTAATTTTCTATGACTAGTTTAATTTTGACTATAACATATCTCAATTTGCAGATGTATTTTTGGAATTGGTTTAATAGAATCATAACTTCACTGAAAAAATGAGAAAACAATAGCTTCTGCTTGCATAAGATATATGATACTGGCTGCTGTTAAACATTTTTATGAAGAACAAGCAAATAATTTTAATTATCTACAACATTCTTAGTAGAAAGAAAAGAAAGAGAAAAGACATTGGTTAAATTTAGAAGTTTATTCCGGTCACACACTGTAACTCACTTCACCAAATGTATTTTTTTTTGCTACTTTCCATAATTTATAACACTTCATAGTTTAAGGCAGTTCTCCCCAGCCTATAGTAAATGTGTTTTATTTAAATTACAAACAATACTTCAGTTGATATCCTTATATTTATGTGTACCTAAGTGAGTTATTTCTAGAAGTTGATTGCTAAGTATGATAGGAAATGTGAATTTTATTGTTTATGAGTTCCTGACAAACTGTATCCTAAAGTAGCAATAACAATTTATATTTCAATCAATAGATTGCAAGAGTAATTTTGTACATATAAACAGGCCATTAAAGGCCCCAAATTATCTTTCTTACTAGCTTTTTAAAATAAATTCACATTTTTGTGATTAGTAGGGTGTGCACATTTTCATATTTTTTTGACCATTTACACTTCCATTTTGTTCACTTTTTCAAGTCTTTTTAACCCTTTTTAAGTCACGTGACTATTTTTCTGTTGGACCCTTTGTTTATATTAATTTGAAGTAGTTCTCTAAATTATACAAATATCCATTTTTCTATTACATATACTGCAATTATGTTTTCTCTCCATCTTTTTATTTTATGAATATAATTGCAGAGAAGTTTTAAATTAATTCAGTAAAGTGTAGCAATAATTTCATTTATATTTATGTATATTTTTAAACTCATTTTTCTTCTTTATCAGTCCCTTCAATTTTTATTATCTTTGCTTTTGGTCTTTAGTTGATGTAATACCTACATATATGTGTAATGAAAGTAGAAATCTAATTTTATGTAGACCGTGGTCCTGATTAAACTAATTTTCCCACTGATATGATTTGCTAGCATTGCATAGAAATATGGAACTGTTGTTGAAAGTTTACATTTACTCCATTGATCAGGTTTTTTGTCTCTGAGCCAATGACAAATTATCTCAGTTGATTTATGTATTTTTTGAGGTATGAATTTCCTAATTTCTTAGACCAATTTTAGAATCACTAATTTCCTAGATATTTGTCCATTACATATAATCTCTCAAATTTATTAGTATATAGCTAATATTCTATTTTATATTTAAAGTTCTGTATCATTGGTTATATTCTTTTTTTGTTATTAATTATATTTTTGTTTCCTCTATTTTTTTATTTTTTACTCCCCATGGATTTATGTTTTTTATTATTCTCTACAAATCTAGCTTCTGCTTTCATTAACCTACTCATTAGTGTTAATTTTAATTTTAGTAATTTATTTTTACATCTATTTATTTCCTTTCTTCCAACTTTATTTTGAATTTTGCAATATCTTTTTTTTTAGCTTCTTGAGTGAAAGTTGGCTCATTTATTTTGAGTGATCCCTTTTGTGTATTCCATGTTTTAAAGACTATGTATTTTCTACTGCATTTCACTTTGGTTTTCCCTATTTTATTCTTTCTATTTTTATTTCCTACTTATTAAATAATTCCTTAGAATTGTGTTCTCAAATTTCTGGTTGTCTGTGATTCATGACTTTTTTAATGATTAAATGAGATAAAATATTCTCAATATATTCTCTAATACACAACATGTGCTCAGGAAAGGTTCTTCTTCCTCTATTATTGGCAAGTTTAATTAGGTTCTCATTCTGAACTTACATTTCCCGTTTATAACATTTCATACTGTCTTGGTTTGCCAGGCTGCTATAACAAATTACCACACAAAGATCTGGTTTAAACAACAGGAATTTATTGTTTCATGGTCTCAGAGGCTAGACCTTCAAAATCAAAGCTTTGTACAACCTTGCTTGCTCTCGGAATCCAGTACATTCTGGTTGGTTTTCCACCATTCCTGGGGTCTTTGGCTTGCATCTATGCCTTGTCTGGCCGTCTTTCTCCTTCTGGCTCTGTGACTTCTGGGATCTCTTTTTTAAATTAGTTTTTCTGTTTTTTTATTTTGATATAACAAACTTTATTTTTAAAGAGGGTTTACATTACAGAAAAGTTACATTGGAATTATGAGGGATTCCTGTGAACCTGCCTCTCTCTTCCAATCATTTCCTATTTTTAAAAAATATAGCAGTATACTTTATTATGATGCATCTGTAAAATCTACTCATCAAACAAAATGCACATTTAAAAAAATGACTCACTTGTGGTAAGGATTAACCTACCTATGGTGATAATCTAAAAAATAAAACCATCATTCTGACATTCAATTCCCTGAGACTCTCTTCCATTTTTTCCATTCTCTTTTTGTTCTCCTGTATTTTCCAGTTCAGATGTTCTGTCCCTGAAATCACTAATTTTGTCTTCAGGCAATTCAAATCTGCTCTTTTGTGCCTCTAATGTATTTTTAATCTCATCCATTGTGTCTTTCATTCCCATAAGGTCTGTTACTTTTCTTTGCAGGCTTTCAAATTGTTCCTTATATGCTCCCAGTGTCTTTTTTTAAGATTTATTTATTTATTTATTTCTCTTGCCTTCCCCCCTGACCCCGGTTGTCAGTTCTCTGTGTCCATTCGCTGCATTTTCTTTGTCCGCTTCTGTTGTTGTCAGCGGCACAGGAATCTGTGTTTCTTTTTGTTGTGTCATCTTGTTGTGTCAGGTCTCTGTCTATTCGGCGCCATTCCTGGGCAGGTTGCACTTTCTTTTGCACTGGGTAGCTCTCCTTATAGGGTGCACTCCTTGCACATGGAGCTCCCCTACACGGGGACACCCCTGTGTGGCACAGCACTCCTTGCGCGCATCGCATTGTGCATGGGCCAGCTCCACACAGGTCAAGGAGGCCCAGGATTTGAACCATGGACCTCCCATGTGGTAGACGGACGTCCTAACCACTGGGCCAAGTCCGCCGCTCCAGTGTCTTAATATCCTTTATTTCTTTAGTCATATTTTCTTTAAATTTTTTAAGTGGTTTAGAAGAGTTGTGTGATTATCACTGATTAATTGTATTAAATCCTGTATCTCTTTGGGATATTTGGCTTGTTATTTTGTCAGCCATCTCTGTTTCCTCATATGGCTTGTCATTTTTTCTGATGTCTAGGCATCTGAATACGTTAGTGTATTTACTCTGATGGCTAATTTCTCTCTCTTGCCTATTGTTTTTTTCCACAGCTCTTCTTTTATATTTAGCTCAATTTATTCTCAGTCTTTAAAATTTCCCAGCTTCAGTTTTCAAAATCAAGCTAGGGGCTCACTATGGGACACAGATTTTCTGCCAGGGTTTGGATACAGAGAGCACGAGCAGTTTTTGTCCATGCAATTTTCAGACTGGCCAGCAGATGGTGCTAGTCAGAGCACCTTTCCACAGAGATGTTTCAGTCTTGGCTTTCCTGTGTTCCTGTGTCGAATCTCCAGATCAGGGATTCAAAAATGACTCAGCTGGCCCAATTCACAGAAGAAAAGCATCCCAACCTCACTTGCCTTTTCCCTTGAAACAGCTGACAAGGAGGACTATGTCTGTTTCCCTCTCAGTCGATGACAGTGAGCCAGGGGTTTTACCCCAGCTTAATATCTTGGGGTTGGGGGAGGGGAGCCCTTCCTGGCTGCCTCAGGGGCTTGGTAACTCATGTTTGTCTTTAATCCAGGAATGTGGATTAAAATTAAAGACCTGTTTTGGCTTGATACACCACTTAATCTACCACATATGCATACAGTCTGTCCTGATCTTTGAAAGTCATTTCCAGCCTTAGCTTACATTATTACACAATGCTATCCTATTCATTATCACCATTCATTTTCTTCTGCATATATTCATGGCTTACATTCTTCCCTTACAAAGTCTATCATTTTAGTCACTACTTAATAACACCTTATATCCTGCCTATATTATATATTAAGATAGGAATTATATATCTTGGTCAAAACTTAACAATCAAAACTTACCACAGCAGTTTACTTTTTCTGTTTTATTTTCCATAGTTTACCCTTCCCCTCCAATAAAAACAGAATGTCTGGTCATGTAGTTTTCTTTTACTGCTGCAATTCCTTCTGTCTAAAACTCCTATCTGTACCACTTCTATCACAGTCTTCATATTGCAGCCATCTTCCAAGTTAACCATAAACCCTTCTAGTTCTCAGAAGATTTTCCTGAGCATTCTGACTGTACATATTCTTTCCTTGCCTATAATTCCTATAGTAATTGTTAGAACTTGCCACTTGATGCTTCCCTTGATAGCTTTATGTTGTATGCATTTCATGTTCTCTTAAACCATCTAGGCCACTGGAGAGAAGGAACAGTATTTTGTTTGTCTAATTTCACTTGCTTGCAGTCTGAAAAGTAACTAATACCTATGATGTGTGAGAAACTAGGGATGAGCACAGAAAAAGTGAAATAATTCTTATTCATAGCTCTGTGTAGTCAGGTTGCCATAGCCAAATTCTAGGACTCAGCTAGAAACTATATTCTCATATAGAGACTACACAACAAGTGTTTACTTCAAAAACCAAGTGATAAAGCCAGAGGATGATGTCACTGGCAAAATCAGCATGCATGCTGACTATACAAATCTGAAAATCCTGGGACTCCATGGACAACATAGATATCAAAAATCAAGTTCAAACATACCCATGTGCAGAAAAACATCTTGAGTTGGCCAGGAGAAGATCCAAAGCAAAGATGAGACCAACCATGGAATTGTGCCTTGTCTCAGAAAGTAGCATCAGGAATGGACACCATTTGTCACTTTCAAACCATGCGTCTCCAGAATTCAAAGATAAGGATTTCCTTAAATAATTTAGCTGGAATATGTGGTGTTGTACTAGCTAGACATTACACTGTGTTCTCAGTGACCAGATGTGTTGAATGGATTGGTCATGATCACAACCTTCATGACCCCAGAAGCTCTTCATGACAAAATTCAGGTACAACTGTTCATCCAAAGCACCACATGCATATGCCCAGAGGTCCCCTTTATAGATATTGCATCTCCATGACCTGGAGGAAAGTATGCAGGGAGAGCGAGGAGGGATCCAATTCCTGAAGCCCTCTTCAAGGAGAGATCACCACCTTGGATGCTAGAACTCCCCAGCTTTAGCCATTCCTCCCCGTGACCTGCATAAAATCATAATCACAATTCTGGATTGTTCTTTCCAACTTCATATTTGGAGGTGAAATCAATGGTATACACATGCTGTACCCATGTTAATTTAGGAGTCTCAAGAATGGCCGTGGGCTCAAGTTTGTTCTATTGCCCAGGTTTTGTAAACTATCAACTTCCTTTTTGTTGCTAACTGAAAGAACTTGTCTCAGGAAGTTTCTCCAGTTGAGCTAACAGAGAGTTTTGCCAAATACCTCGCTTTGGTCTGGTTCTATCACAACCCGAAGAGTATTTCTCACGATAAAATTCTAGACTAACTGGCCACAGCTCCATCACCCCCACCACATCAATCTACATCCCCTAGAAGTCCCACTTTCATTTTCCTTTAGTTTTCATTATCTATCTTTATCTTCATTTCCACCTAATATACCATTATACCATTCAAGGGGATATATCTGTTTAGTTCAACGTTTGCAAAAACATTTTGCATACCAAGCCCATAGTATAGTCATTTTGGTAAGAGAGAGGAGTTATTAAAGATAGTAGTGGTTGTCTCCTCATTCTTGCATCTTTATCTTTGTGTTTAAACCGGGGGCAGTGAGTCACATTTTCTTACTTAACACAAAGCTTCTATGTAATCTATAATCATCAGCTGGCTTAATTCTGCCCCCTGGAGTTAGTCAGGATTCTCTAGGGAAACAGAACCAACAGGAGGTATCTGTAAATATTATGAGACTTTATAAAATTGTCTCATGTGACTGAGGGGATATACAAGTCCAAAGAAATCAATTCACTGACGAATAAATTCCATGAAATACTGTTTTGTATTACAATTAGCCCAGTGTTTGCTTGACCAGAC
Organism: Dasypus novemcinctus; assembly: GCF_030445035.2. Taxonomy (NCBI): domain Eukaryota; kingdom Metazoa; phylum Chordata; class Mammalia; order Cingulata; family Dasypodidae; genus Dasypus; species Dasypus novemcinctus. Next base: position 3,950,794 of record NC_080701.1, on the reverse strand, counting down.
AACTGGGTACTGCTACGTGGCCCAATTAACACATCAGCCTAACCATCACACCCCATAAACTCCAACGCTCTTCTTGCTTCTTCTCCTTGATGGAGATTTAAAGGCTTCAAGTTTATAAGGCTTTTTGGTTGATAATTCTTGAAAATTACAAACACTTCATTATTTTTCACAAAGTTCATGGGAGTAGAGAGAAAAGCAGTTGGGCAGACTTACCACAACCCCTGGTCACGTCGGGGACTGTATCTGGATTTGTGAATGCGTGTGTGCACACTGTGCATTTTCATGAAGGAAATCTGGGAGAAGGTGCAGGTGTCTATGATTGAGTTTCCTTTGCCACCTATGCTGAGATCTTCACTTCACTTTGTAGCCTTCACACAAGTTGCCAAGTTTCAAGGTGGAGAGTTTTTATACCATATCCTCCACTCTCCCATTTTCACATTTTTGGACAACACAGGAAAATGCCTTGAGGTACCGTGAGAATGGGCTTCCCCAGGAGGCCAGGCTCCTCAAGACTCTTACAGGAAGAGGGCTGGGAGCTGCTGGGCTCAGTTGGTAAAGGGGACCTGCACTATTACATAAATAGAGCGAGTGCTGAGTAAGTTTTCAAAAATAAAAAATAAATCAACCAAAATAAAAACAAATTCTCTCAGTCAATAATCTAAGCCATTCACTCTAGGCACCAGATTACTAAAGTCTCATAAAAATTCAAGTTGTTGATGCTCAGGGACATGCAAGACTTTTTCACCGAGGTCAAGCTGGTCCAGGGTTCCACAAGGGATCACAGCACGACGGTAGCACCTGAATTAATCCTGAGTTAGAGACTAAAGCAGTTACTGTGGACATCTCATCATGTGCACAGTTTCTGAAGACTAGTGTTACTGGAGGGGATGTAGAGTTCTCTGTATTTATCACTCTATCTTCTCTTGTGGCTTTGTGATAGAGGTTGAGTTTCAAAGCACAGAAGAGAAATCAGCTATAACAAGGGAAGGAAGCAGACCTTGGGCATGCTGCTTCTTGCTCTACTTTGGGTTCCTGAAATTCACATCTGAGTTTGGGGAAAATCATCCTGCAAATAACACTTTCTACAGGTTTCCTGACCTGATGTATGTGTTTGAGGTGCACCAGTGAGAAATGAGTTTCTGGTGCATTATGACTGATGTCATATCTCCTGTAAAGTACATTTGGATTCTAGCATAGTTGGAATTCCACTCGTTAGCAACAATCCAGTTAATCACCAGATGTTTGTTTTAACAGATATCCTATACAAGCAATCTTTTTATTTATTTCTTTTTTAAAGATTTATTTTTATTTGTTTCTCCCCCCTGTTCTCCCTGTTGTCTGTTCTCTGTGTCCGCTCACTGTGTGTTCTTCTCTGTCCGCTTGTATTCTCATTAGGTGGCTCCGGGAACCGATCTGGGACCTTCTGGAGTGGGAGAGAGGTGACTACTCTCTTGTGCCACCACATCTCCCTGTTCTGCTATGTTTTCTTATTTTCTCTCCTCTGTGTCTCTTGTTGTGTCATCTTGCTGTGCCAGCTCTCTGCGTTGCCTGGCACTCCTGGGTGGGGTGGCTTTCCCATGCTGGGCAATATTCCCACTCAGGCATCACTCCTGCATGGGACCAGCACTCCGCGTGGGCCAGCTTGCCACGTGGACCAGCTTGCCCTCACCAGGAGACCCTGGGCATCGAACCCAGGACCTCCTATAAGGTAGACAGGAGCCCAATTGGTTGAGCCATATCTGTTTTCCAAGCAATCTTAACAGTCCATTGTGCTATGTTTGTGAGAGGAATTGTCTTCACCTGGGAATTTGGCAAAAACAATGGCAGCACCCAAAGTAACAGAACAGATATGAGGATGTTTTTTCCTGAAATAAAACAAATAAATACTATTAATACTGTTGTCATTAGCTGGGTGGGTTGGGGAAACACACAACAATGCAAGATGTGGGCTAGAGTTAGTAGTAATATTTTGCCCATGTGCTTTTATAGTTTGTAACAATTGTTTCACAACAATGCATGGTGTTGGTGGTGGGATGGTGTATAGAAGCCCTGTATGATGATCTGCATGTTTGTTTTGTACTTCACAACTTTTACTATACACTTATTGTTTATGTATGTTCATGTATGAATGATAAACTTTAACAAAAACAAGTTTTGAAAGTGTGCTTGATATATATTTTTTATTGTTAGCATTTATCCTTAAAATTGGAAACTCCATTTCTCAGCTTCTTTTTTTTTCTCACTGTGATGGCTTCTTTAGCTTGTGATGAAGCTTCTCAGTAAGTACTCCTGAAGCCCCTGTGGCATGCTGTTTCTGAGCTTTATCTCTGTACCAAAGGTGTAAATTACCTTCTTTCCTTCAATCTTAGTATCGCCTGTTCTCCAGCATCACTGCGTAGTATTGCAATCACACTGCACTTTCTTTTAGCTGATAATTTCATGGCACTCTGTCACACCTGGGTGCTGATCAGATTCAATTCTATCTCCCCTTTATCCTGTATCACTTTCTTCTATGTGGCTATTAAATCCTGTTCTTTTCCTACTGAGTAACTATTTAAAGTTATATGGATTGTGTCTTCTGGAGAAATTACTGAAGTGTTCAGCTTTTTCAAAAGATACTGTCGATGAAATCAAATTGATTGTTTTACTTGGAAGGCTCAAAGTTTGGAAAAATACAGCTCATATTTGTTTTGGGGGTCAAACAATCTTTCAGTCTGCCATAGCTTCAAAAATAATGTGATCTTACTTGCTCAAGGAAAAGGCAAAATGCAAAATAGAAATAAGGAGGTGACTTGGTACCTCAAGACTTTAGAATATTAAGTAAAAAAGCGTGGATGAAACTGAAAATGTTCTCCTTCTGTAACTATTTTTTGATGGTTCTCTTTTATTAATGTAACCAAGTTAGAACCATCTTGATGAAACCATGTTAAAATCTTTCCAGGTTTCTAACTTTTTGAAGATGTACTTATTTGTTTGACCATAAAGGGTTCGAGTACTTGCTTCTTGGAGCTTGTGGTGGTGTGAAGTTGTGTGTCCCCTGGGAAAGCATGCTCTTAAAACTAGCCATTCTTGTGGGTGTGGACCCATTTTAAGCAGGATCTTATAATGAGGCCACTTCAGTGACTGTGTAGCCAGCCCAATCAGGGTGGGTCTTAATCCTATTACTGGAGATCTTTATAAGCAGGATGGAACCCAGATACAGAAAGAGAAAGCCCCAGAAGCCAAGAAACTGGACCCAGAAGAGAAAGGAGAAACCAGCAGACACAGGACAAGCTAAGGACCAAGCCAGCCCCAGACGGCCAGTGTTTTGGAGAAAACATTGCCTTGGTGACACCTTAATTTGGGCTTTCTTTTAGCCTCAAAACTGTAAGCTAATAATTTCCCATTGTTTAGTCCATCTATTTCATAGTATTTGCTTGAGCAGCCTGGGAAACTAATACAGAATTCAAATGAACCAAATGTGAAGCTTTTCAAAGTACTTATGACCTTTGAATGAATAGTAGCAATGCTAAATGTCCTTGAGGTGTTTCACAATTTTTGAACATTCTTATTCGGTCTTATTTGTGTGTACATTTTTTTATTTCTATGGACTCAAATTGTTTCATTGTTGTGAACTCAAGAATAGTTTGGCACAGAAGATTTGGGGTATAAATACTTGGATTTGAAATTAATGTCTATGATTTAGTGAGTAACTGGGTGAGTTAAGGCAAGTTACTTGTACTCCTAAAACCTGTTATCTTACAACTAAAAATGAAACATAATACCTACTCCCTCTTTTATCAAAGACTCAAAACAAGGTTAAAAATGAAACAATATTTGTGAAAATACTTTGCACATTTTAAAACATTGTGCAAATATGATTTTTCATCAATAGCACATTTTTATGCTGTAAGAACTTTCTGGGCTATATTTGAGAAGAAGGTAATTCTGGAAAGTAAATCTGAGCCTTTCCTGAGAAAGTTTCTCTAGAATATACCTTAGTATTTCCTCTTTTTTTTTTTTCCAGTCATGTTTTCCAGTTAAGATGTAAAACTTGGGCTATCTACAAGTTGTAGATGTTTCCTAACATTGAAACATGTTTAATTTTTTGAAATATTCACCATACTTTGACTCTGAAATACATTCAAACACAAACTGTGTTTCATTTATGTTTACATATGTCTTCTTTTAATAAAATACCAATTTTTTATATGTACTCCTGTGATAAAATGTACCTTCTTCAGGAATCAGAAGGGATGTATTTAAGATGTATTTAGTGTATATGCTTAAAGATGAACTTTGATTTTAATTATTTAATTGTATGCAATTTACCATGGTTTGTGTGCATAATTTTATACTATTTAAACTTATTAAAATGTTTAGTAATAGTAATAAATGTATGTATATAAATAACACACAAATGCAGGTCTCTTCACCAATGACTATAAAATAAAAATCATTTTCTTAAAGGGGTTAGGTTTCCTTTCAATGAAAAATCAGAGGCTGAGGACATGGGGAAATGAGTGAGTATCAATTCTGAGAGTTGGGGAAAGAGAAAACCTGATTTCATGTTTTTACCAAATTTTGTCTCAGCAGGTATTTTATCTGTGTAAACGTCCATATACCATTTCTTAACCCTTTATTCTGTCCAAGCCATCTTGCTTGGTTTCATCTATTTATCAGAATGGCAAGTACTGCAGGTTTCTAATTCAATTGATTTATCAAGGGAAGAACTCTGGAATGGATGAAGCCAGAGAATGCGGTTGCAAGGATAGCTCTGCAGGAAAAAAGGAATGGGGAAGGACTTAATGCTTGACTTTGGTGATATTGTGTTTTTACTATGGAGAACGATGTTACCTATCAAGTCAGCATTTGCTGTATCATTTTGCTTTTAAAGACACTCAAATACTGAACAACTACTTAATGCTTGTTCTTAACTCTTGTCAGGATTATTATGGTAAAATTCTGCATAAAATTTAAGTTAATCAATTAAGATAGTTTTGTGTCTTATTCATATATTGCGTAAGTTTCCTACATAAACTAAGGTCAGACATTTCTGTACATTAGTTAAAATCAAGTGATTGCTTAACAAAGGAGTAAAATGCTATGAACTGCAACAAAAACTCTTGGACATGCTAAATTTTCTCTCGCTTACATCAAGACTACAAAATACAGGATGAAATAATCAAATTTGTCAACTTGATTTGAAAGTTTCAAAATGCTCTTTGCTAAATGTTGTACACATAAATGGTAGTATATAGCGGCACATCATAGGATATATTGCTTTGTTGTATTAAGTGTGATCTCTATGTAGTAATAATCCCTATTGTGTAATACACTATTGATAGGCTATTTCCATAAATCTATGTGAAAATTAACTCTCTCTGGTAAGTTTGAAATGTAATATACATGCATTAGCTTAGGGAATCACCTGATTATATGAATAAAGTGGTGATATATATTCATGATTTTAAACAAGAGGCGAAGAACAATGCTGAAAGCTGAAGCTTGTAAATTCTAATATGTGTTTTGCAGTGAGACAAAAGCATCTATTCAACCTATCTGAATCTGCTTTTCCAGCCACTTTGCCCTGTCTTCATGACTTCTAGTACCTAGGACAAGTGAGGGAGATAAACATATAAATGTATTTTTCAGTGGGAAAATATGCATACATTTAACATCCTTGATTCCAACTGTTCATATTCAGGAAAAAAAGAAAAGGATGAGAAACTATGAAATGCTGTTTGAATAGTGAAGAGATAATCTACCTGCTTTTCCATTAAGTGAACAGCAGAAAAGATGTGTCAGAACTTTCCTTACTTGGGGTCGGTTTCTGGGGTCTCTCAGGAGGTGCACACCTTACTATGCTGAGTGTGAGAATTTTTATAGGCTATTGCATGTATAATCTGAATTTATATGTTATATGCATATATATAATAACATATGTAAGATGCATATATATAGTAAGATCACCTGTTTAGAACTAAGTCCTAAGTGCATCGTATTGTGCTCAACTGAGAAAATAGTAATTGGTCTCAGTATTGGAAGAAAATCTGCTGTTTTGAATATTTCAGGGTCAATATGTCAATTTCCAATAGAGAATCTTCCTAGTAAATTGTCATTATTAATACTATCCTTTTATTATTTTCCCTTTATGCTCTCATTTTACATGTATCACTTTGGAACTTAGCCACTACATAAGGTACTAGTGTAGAATTTTGGAAGGTAGATTACATGTAAAGCAGAAAGCTATGTGTTAATTAGACACTGGCATGAAAAAGGTATGGAACAGGCAGAGGGAGTGACTAGCTAACCCAGCCAGCTCTAATGCAGAGAGGCATTGCAGGGGAGGCTGCACGGTGCACGGCTTAGAAGGATGGTAGAGGTAGCAGAGATGGGAGAAGAAAGGCATTGAAGCCAAGTTCTATCTAGTGAGTCGTTACTAGTTTGGTGTCCCAGAAGTCCATCCACACGAAAGACTGGAAAGAATGAAGCTGGGAAGCTGGGCAAGATGACGAACAACTTGTTATGTTGAATAAAGGAGATCCAATTTATACTGTAAACTTTAGGAAACAATTGAATAACATTGGGAGTACTATTACAGTCAAGAAACATATGTGTAGGGAATAGAGACTGGAACAGAGTAAGAGAGTTAGGGTCCTTCAAATTATATTTGCTGAACTGAGGGATGAAGAAATGAACTAAGCAGTGGCAATGAAATGATAGAAGGGAGTGGGCAGGATAAAGACATGGTTTTCTAAAGAAAATATATTGAAATCTTGTGGGGAGTGTGGGAAAGATAAAGTCAAGGATGCCTTTGATGATAGTCAAGAAGAAGAAAAAGCCGCTGCTGAGATCATCGACTCTGAAAGACTGGAGAGAAAAGAGGCCCCTGCTGGGAGTTTTCAAATGAAAACTATCTTAATTCTCCCCAAACCTACATGTGGGAAATTTGAACAAGAAAGCAAAGAAAGCAGGAACAAATCTCAAGGCTGATGAAGGTGGGAAACAACCATAATAACTAGCTTTGCTGTGCCTTTCACTCATTAATATCATTGTTCAAACAAGAGAGTTGTGGAAGTAAAATTGTATAAATTATTAGCAAAAGTAATTGTGAGTTAAGTGAAATTAAATTTAATTGTTGGAAAGACACAAATATTTATCTTTTTAAAAAAAAATCAGAACTATTATTTACTTTGAGCTTAGCAAGTTCAAGGACGGTATAAAAGGATCTTAGATACACTCATGGATCAGATTCTTCCATCTCTGTAAAAGATTTGTCTATGACTCCATTAAAGGATTTTGTATTAACATAAAGAATTTTCTACCCAGGTATACAAGAGAAGCAAAATACAGTAGACAGTGTTTTTACCTTTTATTGTTATATTCTGGAGCTGTGAAGATATTTCCAATTTAGGGTATAAAAGCTCATTTCAACTTTTCTACTACCATATCTTTCTCTTATTGCTAGTGTGTTACACTCTGAATTTTGGATTTAAATATAATAAACTATATTTCTATGCAGCATTCACTATGCAAACTCATGTTCTGAATGGGTAGTGTAAATATATGCTATGCCACCCAGCATAGCTACAACTAGGAAGTTGAACAACCCCAAATTTTTGCAAAAATGTATTTGAAGTAGGAGTTTCAGGAAAATGGCATCTGATTAGGTAGGCAGTGCTCAGCTGTCTTGCAAAAACAGCAGAGGAGAGGCAGAATATATCCAGAGCTGCTGCTTTGCGGATCTGCAGACCTGGAGGGCTCTGCACACATCATCCAAGAGGGAATGAGACAGAGATGAAGAGGCCAAAAAGAAAATGGTGAGTTATTTGCTCCTACAAAGGGAAGTGGCATCTATACCCTAGCCTCAAGGTAAACAGCTTCAGTAAAACCAGTGGCTGATGTCAGCCACGTAGAGGGAACAGACAGATTCCTCTCTGGGAAGAGGAAGGAGTCACGGAGGGTGGAGAGTGGTTTCTTTTCAGTAAGTTTAAGCAGCAGGGCTCCACTTTGAATTGTGGCTCTATGCTGCACAGAAACTAAAGCCAGCTGACGTTGAAAGAATTTCTTCCTTGGGAGAGTTCACCAAAGATCGCCATCTGCTGGCAAGCCAGGAAAGTGACGGAAAACAAGACTTTTTGAGTCTCCTCTCTGTCCCCTTGCTGCCTTGGATTTGGCCTGCAGCCCATTACAGGGCATCTAAGTGGGCAATTTCAAAGTTTTAGAATAAGTTGAACCAAAAATAAAAGAATAAAAATGAAACAAAACTTCTAGGCCAGAGGGAGAAATTAAACATCAGCGTAAACTCCCTAACATAATCAATTGCCTAGACAGCTGCAAATAGTTACAAGTCAAACTAAGAAATGGGAATATTTGGCCCAGCCAAAGGAAGAAATTAAATGTCCTGATGATACATAGGATTTAAAACAACTAATCAGTGATGTTCACACAAATCTAAATCACACCAAGGAGTTGAAAGAAAATATGGCTAAAGAGATAAAAGATGTGAAGAAGTGAGAGGGTGAACATAATAAGAATTTGAAGGCTTGCAAAGAAAAGTAGCAGTGCTTATGGGAATGAAAGACACAATGGATAAGATTAAAATATATTAAAGGCATAAAACAGCAGGTTTGAATTGGCAGAGGAATGAATAAGCAAATTAGAAGACAGAGCACCTGAACATGGAAAGGCAGAAGAAAGAGAAAATTTTTTAAAAATGGAAGAGGGTCTCAGGGAGTTGAATGACAGTGTGAAACCCACAAACATGTGTTATGGGTGTCCAGAAGGAGAGGAAAAAGGAAAAGGAGGAGAAAGAGTATCTGAGGAAATAATGGCCCAAAATTTCCCAACCCTTTTGAAAAACATAAATAACAATATCCAAGAAGGAAAAGACACCAAACAGAATAAATCTGAACAGGTCTACTCTGAGACACCTATTATTTAGAATGTTAAATGCCAGAGCTAAAGAGACAATTCTGAAAGTAGCAAAAGAAAGGCAATCCAGCAATTCATCTCATACAATGGGTGCTCAATAAGACTAAGTGCTGATTTCTCATCTGAAAATATGGAGGCAAGAAGGCAGTGATATGATATATTGAAGGTCCTGAAAGATAAAAACAACTAGCCAAATATTCTTTATCCAGTAAAACTGTCCTTCAAAAATGAGAGTGAGTTTAAAGTCCCCACAGATAAACAAACCTAAGAGAGTATGTCACCAAAAGACCAGACTCACAAAAGGTACTAAAGGGAGTGCTGTACCCTGAAAGGAAAAGACAGAAGAGGCATGGAGAAGAGTGCAGAAATGAAGATTATTAGTAATTAAAAGGGTAAAAGGACAGACAATAGTAAGATATAACAAGGGAAAGCCAAAAGGTAAAGTGGATAAAGTAAGTAATGCCTTTACAGTAATAACATTGAGCACTAATGGATTTAACTCCCCAATCAAAAGGCACAGACTGGAAGAATGGATTAAAAAATAGGAGCCATCTAAGGAGACTCACTATTGACACAAAGACACAAATAGGTTCTAAGTGAAAAGTTGGAAAAAGATATTATGTGCAAATCATAACCAAAAAAGAGCTGGCATAACTAAGCTAATATCAGACAAAATAAATTTTAAATTCAAAACTTTTATAAGGGATGAAGACGGTCATTATATATTAATAAAAGGGACAATACATCAAGAAGAAATAACAATAATAGACATTTATGCACCTACCCTGGGTATGTCAAAATACATAAAGCAAACACTGACAAAACTGAAGGGAGAAATAGGTGTTTCTTCAATAATAGTTGGAGATTTCAACACTCCACTCTCATTCTTGGATAGAATATCTGGACAGAGGATCAACAAGAAAACAAGTTAAACAATACAGGAAATGGATTAGATTTAACAGCCATAAAAAGAACATTACAACCCAAAATGGCAGAATATACATTTTTCTCAAACAAACATGAAACTTTCTCCAAGATAGATCTTATGTCTTTCCACAGAACATGTCTCAATAAATTTAAAAAGTTGGAAATTATAAAAAGCACTTTCTCTAATCATAATGGAATGAAGCTGGAAGTCAATAACAGGCAGAAAAAGGGAGAATTCACAAATATATGGAGATTAAATAACACACAAATAATCAGTGGGTCAAAGAAATTGCAAGATATCTCAGTAAATACCTCAAGAAAAATGATAATGAGGGAATGATATCAAAATCTATATGATGTAGCAAAGGCAGTGCAAAGAGGGAAATCTCTAGCCCTTAATGCTTACATTTAAAAAGAAGGCAGAAATAAAAAAATCAAAGACCTAACTGGACACTAGAAAAAAAGAAATATAAAAGTAGCATCAAACTAATCCCAAAGAAGCAGAATGAAAGAAATAACAAAGAACAGAATAGAAATCAATGAAATATAAAAAATAGAGAGAATAAATAAAAGCAAAAGTTACTTCTTCAAGGAGATTAACAAAATTTAGAAACCTTTAGGTCTGACAAAAGAAAGGAGAAAAGATGCAAATAAAGTCAGAAATGAGAGCGTGACATTACCACTGACCTCACAGAAATAAAAAATCATGGGGATACTATAAATCAACAAACTACACAATGTAGATAAGATAGATACATTCCAGAAACACATAAACAGCTTATAATGACCTTAGAAGAAATAGAAGACCTCACCAAAACAATCACAAGCAAAGATATCAAAAGAGTTGTCAAAATCCTCCCCAAAATTAAAAGGCCAGGAGCAGATGGCTTCACAAATGAATTCGAGCAATCATTCAAAGAAGATTTGATAACAATTTTGCCCAAAATCTTTAAGAAAATTGAACAGGAAAAAACCTGCCAAACTCATTCTATGAAGCCAACGTCACCCTAATGCCCAAACCAGACAAAATTACTGTGAAAGCAGAAAATTACACACCAATTTCTCTAATGAACATAGATGCAAAAATCCTTAACAAAATACTTGCAGACCTAATCCAAAAATACAATAAAATAACTACACACTACAGTCAAGTGAGTTTTATTCCAAGTAGGCAAGGGTGATTGAACACAAGAAAATCAATCAGTGTATTACACCACATTAATAAATCAAAGAAAAAAATCACCACATGATCCTCTCAATTAATGCAGAAAAGACATTTGACAAAATACAGCATCTTATCTTGATAAAAACATTTCAAAAGATAGGAACAGAAGGAAGCTTTCTCAACATGATAAAGTGCATCTACGAACAAAACTCACAGGTAACATCGTGCTCAATGATGAAAGACTGAAAGCTTTCCCACAGAGATCGGGTTTCAAGACAAGGATGCTTTTCAATACAGTGCTGGAAGTTCTACATAGAGAAATTAGTCATGAAAAAGAAGTAAAAGTTACCCAAAATAGAAAAGAAGAAGTAAAACTCTCATTATTTGCTGATGATATGATCCTATATCTAGAAAATCCTAAAACAAATTCCACAACAAATCTACTATAACTAATAAATAAGTGCAACAAAATGGCAGGATGAAAAATTACTATGCAAAAATCAGTAGCATTTCTTTACAGAAATAATGCATAATAGAAGGAGGAAGTCAATAAAAAGTTCAATTTACAATAGTGACTAAAAGAATAAAATATATAGGAAAAAACTTAACCTAGGACATAAAAGACCTGTATTCATAAAACTAGACAAATATTGCTAAAAGAAATCAAAGGTGACCTGAACAAATGGAAGGACATTCTGTGTTCATGGATTGGAAGACCAAATATCCTTCTACAGAAATAGATTTACAGATTCAATGCAATCCCAATGAAAACTTCAAAAGTATTTTTTTACAGAAATGGGAATGCCAATGTTCAAACTTATTTGGAAGGAGAAGAGATCTAAAAATATCTTTAAAAAGAGGAATGAATTTGGAAGACTCTCACGTCCTGACTTTAAAGCATATTACTTAGCTACAGTGGTTAAAAATAGTAATAGTAATAATAATAATAGTAATAAATATATATATATATATATATATATATATATGGTAATGGCATAAAAATAGCCATATTGACCGATGGAACCAAATTAAGAAATCAGAAACAGAACTTCACACCTACAGTCAAGGGGTTTTAAACAAGATTGCAAAACCTACCCTGCTGGTTCAGAACAGTTTATTCAACAAATGGTGCTGGGAGATCTGGATAGCCATATCCATAAAAAAGAAAGAGGACCACTATCTCACACCATGTACAAAAATTAACTCAAAATCCTATTTGACCAATATAAAATCTAGAAGTATAAAAGTCTTAAGAGAAAATATAGGGAAACATCTTCAAGATCTTGTGGTAGCTCATGGTTTCTTAAACCTTGCACCCAAATTATGAGCAAAAAGAAAAAAGATAAATGGGAACTCCTCAAATTAAATACTTTTGAGCTTCAAATAACTTTGTGAAGAAGGTAAAATTCAGTCTATTTAATGGGAGAAAATATTTGGAAACTACATATTCGCTAAGAGCTTGATTTCCACGTTATACAAAGAGATCATACAACTCAACAAGAAAAAGAAAAGCAACCCAACTTAAAAATGAACAAAAGGCTTGAACAGACATTTTTCCAAATAGGAAGTACATTTGGCCAAAAAGCACATGAGAAGATGCACAACATCACTAGCTATTGGGGAAATGCCAATCATAACTACAATGAGTGAAGTAGGTGTAGCTCAGTGGTTAAGTGTGTGCTTCACATGTACAAGGTCCTGGTCTCAATTCCTGGTACTTCCTAAAAAAACCCATTTCATGCCTTTCAGAATGTCTTTATGTAAAGAACAGAAAACTACAAGTGCTGGAGAGGATGTGGAGAGATGGGAGCACTCCTTCACTGTGGGTGGGTGTGTAGAATGGGGCAGCATCTGTGGAAGACAGTTTGGCGGTTTCTCAGGAAAATACATAGAGATCTGCCATTTGATCTGGAAATCCCCCTATCAGGAATGTATTCAGAAGAACTGAAAGTAGAGACATGAACAGACATCTGCACATCGTTGTTCATGGCACCATTGCTCACAATTGGTAAAAAAAAACTATTCAAGTGACCATGAATGGATGAATAGATAAACAAAATGTGGTATATATAGATGATGGAATACTATTCTGCTGTAAGAAAAAATGAAACTGGGGTGTATATGACAGCATGGATGAACTTCGAGGACATTATGCTGAGTGAAATAAGCCAGACACAAAAGGACAACTGCTGTGTGGTCTCGCTGACATGAACTAACTATAGTGCATAAACTCGTGGCGTTAGACTACAGAGTATAGGTTGCTTGGAGATAGAATGTGGGTTTAGAAGGGGAAGCTGATGCTTACTGTATGTAGAATGTTTAATAAGGTTCATTATAAATCTGCGGAAATGGGTAGAGGTGATGGTTATACATTACAGTGAATAAAAATCACACTGCTGACTTATAAATGTGATTATGGCTGAAAGGGGTAGCCTGAGGATGTAAATGTTGTTATTTGAAAGGAAACTAGAGGATAATTTGGGAAATGTCTACAGTAGAAGAGCATTGTTGTTAATCAAACAAATACAAAAATGCTCTTTTATTACAAGGTGTTAAGAATACGGAGATACAGTGGAAAAATACAACTGATATAACTTATCGACTATAGTTAACAGTAATACTGTAATATTTTTGCAGAAATGACAAAGGAATACTATATCATTTCTAAGTGTCAAAATGGGGGGTATAAATGGGTATGGGACATTTTCTTTCAGAGTAATGGCAATGTTCTAACATCGACAGAAGTGATAACACAACTCTGAGATGAAACTCAGAGCTACCGAGTGGACACTCTGAATAGATTATGCAAAGCCTGGAACTGTATAACACACAAAATCCTGTATTGGAAGATGGACTGTGGTTAACAAGACAAATATGAGAATGTCCTTCCATTAACTATAGCAAATGTACAATAAAAATACATGGTGTTAATAATAGGATGATTTGTGGGGAAAAGACACCAAATGTAAAATATGGACTACAGTTAGCAGTAATATTTTGATGATATTCTTTCATCATTTGTAACAAATACTCCACAGAAATGCAGTGTGCTGGTGGTGGGAAGATGCATGGGAATCCTGTTTGGTATGCATAATTGTTTTGTAAACTCACAGCTTCTCTAATAAAAAAGAATATATAGGAATTAAAATCTCATTGTTGCTGGTGAAAAAAGCGAATTGAAATGTATATCAATAAGTACAAAAGTCACACCTTGCATGTCAACCCAAGATGAGGAAAATGCACCTATAGGATAGGGAGGCTTGTTCTAAATAAGGATCAGTCTGAGGAAAAGCTTTTCTTTGGGTAGCAGGGTCAAATTCGGGGGACATCAAGGAGGAAAGCAGGCTTGGAAGGAAATAAACAGAAGAAACATCTGGCATCCTTACGGATCACGCATAATAAGTACCTCTGTTGGCTCATTTGAAAACCTAGTCCTCAGGTATCTGAGAATAAAGGATGGAGCAGCCCATAATTTGGGCAAAATTATGCAGATTCTTGCAGCACTCTAACCACTGCCCCAGAGTCCACATCATCATCTGTGTGGGTCCCTTGAGCTCTTGCAATTCACCTAGCTCTTCACTTAACAATCTTTCTTCTTATCCCAAGCCTGCCGTTCTTCACCTATGATTCAAACCTGACAAAACAGGTGGCAAACAGGTTTTATTTCTCTTACCACTTGCAAAAAACCAGTAGGCATTGCCTGGAGTGCAGTAGCAAGAATGGATTTAAAGTTTCATCCAGGCTCAAGGAGAAAGAATATTGTGATTGATTAGCAAGGGTGGCTTAAAAATATCTACAAAGAGGATGGAGAGGCACATACAATTGGGGCTCCTAGACTAGAGGTCATCTCAGATTACAGGAGTGTATTTTTAGCAGTTTTCTAGAGCAATGCCTCCTCCAACTGCCTCGTCCCTGCCCTGAGCGATGAGAAGCACTGCACCTGCAGGTATTCTCAGCCTCCAGCATCATTCTGCTACTTGTGCTGTTCACTGTAATAGATTTTCCAAACTGGCCTCAGCCCATGAGTGGGTCATGAAATCAGTTTAGTGGTAGAGAGCGATCATATTGTAGTGATGAGAATAAAATAATATAGGATGAATAGGAAAACCAATTAAAGTCCCACTCACACACACATATCATGATATGAAACGTATTTCCTACATTTGAGCAAATGTAGACTTTTAGATGTTAAGCATCTCAAAGTTTGAAATCTGCTCATTTATGGGACCATTCCAGGATCTGTGGGTTACAGGGAAAATAACATAAGTTTTCATTATCTGAAATGTTAGTCACGTGAAATTTGCCACTGCAGGTGTTGGGAAAGATGAAGCACAGGATGCGGTGTGAGTGTGGCAATTGGTATGTGCGGAACAATTGACAGACAGGTGGTGCTGCTAATGAGAATTCTTGATTTTAGGAGAAAGGAATAACAAATGCCCATCATCCTCTGCATGTAAATAATTAGTAGCAACTCTTCCTTTGCTCTGGGGCTATTAATGGAGTTGAATTGGGAGCACAACTGACCCTTTCTCAGGGTCGAGGGCCTAAGTGGCACAGGGCACACGTGGCCAAGGACACTCCTGGGCCTGCCCCTGAGGCTCGGAGCTGTGGGGGGGGGGGGGGGGGGGAAGCGGCTCCTGGGAGCCATCCCGGCTTCAGAGTGAGGCATCAGCTTTTGGAAGACTATTTGAACTGGCGTCTCAGAGGAAAGCAGACACCTACAGATCTTTTCCGGTAAATATCAAGCCTCTAGGTGTTTGCAGACCCTGGCTGTTCCGACACCCCTGGGGAGTCTGCATCCATCCCGCCGAGGAGGCCCAGGGGAGCCGCTCCTCGCTGCCTCCGGGAGCCAGCGCCTGTGGGGACAGCCTGACGCCGCGACGACTTGGCTGAAGAGCGAACCACAGCCCGTCCCCAGAGACTCGCTCAGCAATCATCTCCATCCATAAAGAACGTTTTACAGCGGCCCTGGGACCGCGGTGACATGTCTACTCTAGAATAACCACCGTAATACTTCCAACCTGTGAAACGCACTTACCCAGCGCGCTCTGCTTCATACAACGCCTGTTTCCCTATTTCCCAAACAGAGACTTTAAGGTGCACAGAAGGTAAATGCTTTTCCTTAGGAAATATCGGTGATTGTACTGAAAAATTTTTTTGAAGAGTGATTTTGATTCTCGTATGGCTCTTCATAGAAGGGTGATGTTAGCTGGGTAAAGCAAACAAACAAATGAAAAAACAATGAAAAAAAAAAACACCCAGAAAATAGAATATTCTGATCTTTCAGTAAGGGAGAGACCTAAGAAATTTCGTGTGCCATGGCAGTGCCACGCACGGGAGCTGTGGGTTCTTATCTGGAGGTTAAATTTCATTTTCAGTAGGTGCAGAGCTGTCCTGAGGGGGCAGCAGGATGGAACCACTTTTGCTCAACGAAATGAAATGTAATGCAAACGGCGAAAGAAATGTCCCCTCCTGCAGCGCCTGGTGGCACCGGCGCTTGGACTCACTTTTCCGGGGTGGGCACGGGCTCACACGGCTGTTCCCGCTCTCTTACTACTTGCCCAGCGGGTTGGGGATGGACGGCGAGGCTCCATTGACCATGCAAAGAGAATTAGGGCCAGATGAACCCATGGCATTTAGCACCATAGCATGAGGGCAAGAGGGAAATGTGGGGTATAAGAACCTCATATCCTCTTTTACTAGCCGTTTTATATGAGAAAGTCAGTTAGGACCTACATATCCAAAATGGATGAAGCAGGACAGAGTTGGCACCAGGCTGGGACGCGGGTGGGTGGCTGCTGTGTACTTACTGTGCACGGGCTGCAGTAGGATGGGCCCTGGTGAGCGGGAAGGGCCCGCATCCCAGGCGACGCCCCGCACCCTTTCCCCTCGTCCCCACAGGCCCTGGCCTTGGCTCGCAGGTTCTAGCAGCAGCCAGCGAGGGCCTGGCCGCGTTGCCCGCCGCTTAGAGGAGCCCGAGGCCTCCCTGGAGACAGGCAGGGCTGCGGGACCCTTGCCAGGCTCTCCCGCGTCCTCAGCCGGACCCTCGCTCTCCCCAGGCACAGGCTGCCTTACCCCCCACCCAGACCTGCCCTGAAGGCTGCGGGAACCACTTAGGCCGTTTAACGTCGCCAGCCTTCCTCGTGAGCTCGTCCTGAGACATCTCCGTGCCCAGCTCTTACTGTCGGGTGTGCTTGTACTGATTCGAGCCACATGGTTCAAGGCTCACCTGGCCTGCTGGTCCCGGGGACAGTTTCTGGAATTCCACATGACTCTCCCGTGGGAGCCCGTCTCCTCGCCTCTCTGACTCAGTGGGTCGTTGGTCCCCTATGTGCAAGCATGCCCAGGGTGCCGAGTCCAGACTAAGGCAGCCAGCACTGCCGACCTGGAGGGCGTCGGTGTGGACCTGAGAGAGGACTTTCCTCTGAGTGGACAGAGTCCCTTGTCCTTGGTGAGCGGCCTCAGGTCGAGGATGAACGACGCCGACTGCGAGGAGGCGCCTCCTGCTCCCGCAGACACTGCCCGTGGCGGGCTCCGTGGGGCGGCAGGTGGAGCGGGTGCTGCGGGTGCTGCAGGGGGAGCAGGTGCTGCAGGGGGAGCGGGTGCTGCAGGGGGAGCAGGTGCTGCAGGGGGAGCGGGTGCTGCAGGGGGAGCAGGTGCTGCAGGGGGAGCAGGTGCTGCAGGGGGAGCAGGGGGAGCAGGTGCTGCAGGGGGAGCGGGTGCTGCAGGGGGAGCAGGAGGAGCAGGTGGAGCAGGTGCTGCGGGTGCTGCAGGGGGAGCAGGTGCTGCAGGGGGAGCGGGTGCTGCAGGGGGAGCAGGTGCTGCAGGGGGAGCGGGTGCTGCAGGGGGAGCAGGTGGAGCAGGTGGAGTGGGTGCTGCGGGTGCTGCAGGGGGAGCGGGTGCTGCAGGGGGAGCAGGGGGAGCAGGTGGAGTGGGTGCTGCGGGTGCTGCAGGGGGAGCAGGTGCTGCAGGGGGAGCAGGGGAGCAGGGGGAGCAGGTGCTGCAGGGGGAGCAGGTGCTGCAGGGGTGCAGGTGCTGCAGGGGGAGCAGGTGCTGCAGGGGGAGCAGGGGGAGCAGGTGCTGCGGGTGCTGCAGGGGGAGCAGGTGCTGCAGGGGGAGCGGGTGCTGCAGGGGGAGCAGGGGGAGCAGGTGCTGCAGGGGGAGCGGGTGCTGCAGGGGGAGCAGGTGGAGCAGGTGCTGCAGGGGGAGCGGGTCCTGCGGGGGGAGCGGGTGCTGCAGGGGGAACAGGGGGAGCGGGTGCTGCAGGGGGAGCAGGGGAGCAGGGGGAGCAGGTGCTGCAGGGGGAGCAGGTGCTGCAGGGGCGCAGGTGCTGCAGGGGGAGCAGGTGCTGCAGGGGGAGCAGGTGCTGCAGGGGGAGCAGGGGGAGCAGGTGCTGCGGGTGCTGCAGGGGGAGCGGGTGCTGCAGGGGGAGCAGGGGGAGCAGGTGCTGCAGGGGGAGCGGGTGCTGCAGGGGGAGCAGGTGCTGCAGGGGGAGCGGGTGCTGCAGGGGGAGCAGGGGGAGCAGGTGCTGCGGGTGCTGCAGGGGGAGCGGGTGCTGCAGGGGGAGCAGGGGGAGCAGGTGCTGCGGGTGCTGCAGGGGGAGCGGGTGCTGCAGGGGGAGCAGGGGGAGCAGGTGCTGCAGGGGGAGCGGGTGCTGCAGGGGGAGCAGGGGGAGCAGGTGCTGCAGGGGGAGCAGGTGCTGCAGGGGGCGCAGGTGCTGCAGGGGGAGTGGGTGATGCAGGGGGAGCGGGTGCTGCAGGGGCAGCGGGTGCTGCAGGGGGAGCAGGTGCTGCGGGGGGAGCAGGTGCTGCGGGTGCTGCAGGGGGAGCAGGTGCTGCAGGGCGCAGGTGCTGCGGGGGGAGCAGGTGCTGCGGGTGCTGCAGGGGGAGCAGGTGCTGCAGGGGGAGCAGGTGCTGCAGGGGGAGCGGGTGGAGCGGGTGCTGCAGGGGGAGCAGGTGCTGCAGGGGGCGCAGGTGCTGCAGGGGGAGTGGGTGCTGCAGGGGGAGCGGGTGCTGCAGGGGCAGCGGGTGCTGCAGGGGGAGCAGGTGCTGCGGGGGGAGCAGGTGCTGCGGGTGCTGCAGGGGGAGCAGGTGCTGCAGGGGCGCAGGTGCTGCGGGGGGAGCAGGTGCTGCGGGTGCTGCAGGGGGAGCAGGTGCTGCAGGGGCGCAGGTGCTGCGGGGGGAGCAGGTGCTGCGGGTGCTGCAGGGGGAGCAGGTGCTGCAGGGGGAGCAGGTGCTGCAGGGGGAGCGGATGGAGCGGGTGCTGCAGGGGGAGCGGGTGCTGCGGGTGCTGCAGGGGGAGCGGGTGAAGCAGGTGAAGCAGGTGCTGCGGGTGCTGCAGGGGGAGCAGGTGCTGCAGGGGGAGCAGGTGCTGCGGGGGGAGCAGGTGCTGCAGGGGGAGCAGGTGCTGCAGGGGGAGCGGGTGGAGCGGGTGCTGCAGGGGGAGCAGGTGCTGCAGGGGAGCAGGTGCTGCAGGGGGAGCGGATGGAGCGGGTGCTGCAGGGGGAGCGGGTGCTGCGGGTGCTGCAGGGGGAGCGGGTGAAGCAGGTGAAGCAGGTGCTGCGGGTGCTGCAGGGGGAGCAGGTGCTGCAGGGGGAGCGGGTGCTGCAGGGGGAGCGGGTGCTGCAGGGCGAGCAGGTGCTGCATTTCAGCCCCGCGCCCCCTCGGAGAGGCCTGGCTGCAGTTAACCGTCTACAGAAAATGCAAGCGGTCTTGGGGACGTTTCACGACTCCTTTTTCTGATACTAACTCTAGCGCAGGAATCGCTCTGGGTCCTAACTTTCCTCCGCATCTCGATTTCGCTCGGCGAGAGTCAGGACCCGAACTTCAGAATCTCACGGCTGACCTTCTGGATGTCCATCGCTGCGAAAATCCACAATTCTGACGTCATCCTGATTTCACAAATCACACGTTCCTGTAGGCTGTGCCTATTTATTTGAACCATGGCTTTCAGAAAAACAGCGCTGTGGTAATCAAACCTGCCTAGAACAGGCCTGGCTTGTGACAGTGTCTCAATAGCTCATCAGCCATTCCTTCACCACCTCGGGCCTCTCCTGTCCAGGAGCAAGTTTCAGGCTCCTCCACTCTTTGGCTATATCCAGTAAAATTGGATATATCTTTGGCTATATCTAATAAAATTATTCTGCTTGGTCAACAAGTTCCAAAGTATTAAAGTTAAAATGAATGTTAAAAAGTGTTACTAAAATGAAGATATTCATTAAAGACCTAAATACAGGAGAAGTAATATAATGTGTAAGAGGGAAATGTTCTCTTTAATGGTTTTGGCTGTAGTTGATAAATTATTTTACCAGAAAGGATGTAATAGCCGTGAACATACCATGGTGCACTATATTTTTTCATTAATTGGCTAATAATTTTAAGTTAGCACTGGGAAAATGTGCACTTATTGCATGTAGGTGGGAATCCACTTTTTTCCTGATAACTTCCTACTTGTGACTCGTTCGGCATGTTACAAACCCTTGCAACGATGTCGTTATGTCACTTTACCCCATATTTCTTTTGTGGACATCTTTTCCTTTTCCTTTCTATGCAGATGTGTTTTGTGAGGACAACATTATAAGATCTTTTCTTTTCAAAACCTAAGGGACTATGCAAAACAAGGACAATCATTGCAAAGCATTAGTGACCATTTTTTATGTAATAGAATATTTCAGCTGCTCAGCCAACTTGGAAGTGCTCCAGAGAGGAAATGAATGGTTTCTTCTCAAATATGTCATTTGGTATTAGCAGAAGCTGGACAGTTTGAGAATTATTGCTCGTATATCTGGAATTAAATTTCTAATGTTTTGAATGCTCATCCTTTACAGAGCTGCCACATTCTCAGAAGCTTAGCCAGTAATAACGTTTTCTGCCCCAATAAATAAAGTTGGGGGAAGTTCATCACAGCCACTTGCCTTCTGTATTGAACAAAATTGATGATATCCCATTGCACAGATAACAGAGCAATCAAGAAAGAAAACTTTTATTTTTTAAACTCAGATGGAAAGTGATAAGCATGCTTGCTAAAACTGCAGGACCGGAGGAAAATGCTAGACTAAACCTGTCTCGCTTTGGGAGCAATAGACTTTACTGCTATGTTTTTCTGAAATGGACAATGTAGAGTTGGATATACTGAAATGGTTATTTAAAGGGACAGTGAAATTATGTCCCCTTGGAACACATAAGATTATTTCTTCCAATCCTTGCCTTCGATCATTCTTTTTGGGCAAAACGTGTTTACTAGAGTAACTTCTGATGCCATACTACTCGAACTCCTGGACCCAGGTCAGAAGCCATGGGTTAAGGGCCCTCGTTTCCACGAGCTCGGGGCTTCCCAGTCCCCCAGCATTCTGACCAACTGGCTACAAATTCAGGGATTCCCATCTTCCACCCAGGTTCGATAATTCACCAGAAGGATTCACAGAATTCAGGAACATGCTATCCTTCAGTAAGTTCCATTATAGCGAAAAGAGTATGGATAAGGAGCCAGAAGGAGAGACTCACGGGGCGAATTCTGGGAGGGCCTTGAGTGCCAGCTTCTGGGGCAGCCCCCGGCACCTCCACGTGTGTCACCCAACCTGGGGAGCTCCCCTGAGCCCCCATAAGGGGGGCCCTTATGCAGGCATGAGTGACCAAGTCAAGGGCCACGGGCTGACACGGGCTGAGCCCCCTCTCCTGACGGTCAGGCTGACATGATGTGGCTCAAAGCACCCAGGCCCAGGGTTGGCCCTCCGCTGTGACTGCAGGTCCGGTGGGCCCCCCTTGCCCCTTTGCACCTTCCTGTAAACCGCCAGGTGCGACGGGGAGACGTGGAGGGCTCCCCGTGGACAACAGCGTTCTTCTCCAGGGAAACGCCGAAGCGTGAGCTGTTACCCCCTAAGATCCATGGAACTCCTTACGACGCAGTTAGGCGGACAGACAAAAGATAGGGAGGGGCTTCTAAACCAAAGGAAAAAAGAGAAAGGAAAAAATCACCACGGGTGTCAGAAAAGCAGAAGGTGGACTGAGTGCTGTAATGATGTTAAATACACAAAACAGACCTGTGCTGAAAGAAAGAAAAAAACGTGCAGTTTAGGATCTCACTGCGTTATTGAGCGATTCATGGATTGGGCAACATCTCGTTCAGAAAGCAGAGGGGAGCTCTGCCAAAGAGAAGCCAAGGGAGCGCTCCAAAGGCAAACGTGGAAGTAAGTGGTCAGTTTCCATTTTACATAGGGGGGTCTTTCCGAGGGGGAGCAGACACGCACTGATTAGGATGGTGTGCTTGTCCACACCGGCCTGAAAGCGGTTTATGCCATTTCCTTGAGAGCCCTCAGAGGCCAGTTGGTGTGTGTTTGTTTTTCTATTAAATTGTCTTTTTTTTTTTTTAAGGTGCATAGATCACAGAAAATGTTACATTAAAAAATGTAAAAAGTTCCCACATACCCCACAACCCCACCCCACTCCTCCCACACCAACAACCTCTTCCATCATTGTGGCACATTCATTGCATTTGATGGACACATTTTGGGGCACTACTGCCCTGCATGGATTATAGTTCACATTGTAGTCTACACTCTCCCCCAGTCCGTCCAGTGGATTATGGCAGGTTGTATAATGTCCTGCATTTGTGTTTTGGAAAATCCCTCTCTGAAAGGGCAGATGGCCATGCCAGCTTAGTTAGCCCCTGTAAATATGGAATTGCTATATGGTGACAAACGTGGCAACGTTTGAGTTGGACCTTTCAGAACAGACGGGATTTTGACAAGGAGAAAAGGAGAGAACATTCTGGGCAGTTGAAGTAGCATGCTAAGAGGTGCCAAGGGGAGAGAGACTTCGAGGACTGGATCCAGTCACACATGGTGAGCAGATCTGGGCTAGAGGCGGTGAGGGCTGCAGCAGAAGAGTACAGGCTCAGACTAAGGGCAGCTGAGAGGAAACCCCTGCCGGTATCTGCCATCGGAGGACAGGTCCAATTTATGAAAAGAAGTGTCACGTGGGGCTTTTAAACGGTGAGATTTCCTGTTTGTGCTTTGTTTTGTTTGCTTCGAAAGCAAGAGTCTCCCGCCACTTGCCAGAAATTTGTTTTACTCAATGCAGAACGCTACCAGGGGCACGGTGCCCCTGATCACTGTGGCCCCCACTGCCCAGCTCCCTGCAGGGCCCCCACCCAGCGTGTGGCAGAGGCCGTGGCTGACTACTGTCCTTCTGTCTTCTCCAAGAGCCTCCCCACAAGCATGTCCGGGGACCCGTTGGGGAGAAACGTTGACATCATTCGAGCCCAAAGTTCTCTTTCCTTATTTTCAAAACCATCTTTATTGCTGTATAATTTACCCACCATAAATGTCACCAATTGTAAGTATGTGTGATACGATGAGTTTTGACTTTAATTACGCCCAAACAATAGCAACAACAAAATGTTCCTTCACAATGCGTGAAAACAACCCATCAGCTAGACATTCTGGCAGCCATGTGGCATGTGTTTGTGGACCTTCAGAGTGAAACTTCTTTCCAGGGCAGTGATTCAAACTTGGACTTTAAATAAGGCAGCTGGAGAATGGAGCTGGAGCACTCATCGAAGGCAGACTCTCAAGGAGGATGCCTAGGAAGATACATTTGTTAATGTACATTAAGGGGCTCGATGGGGCTCCGTTACATTTCAGTAAGTATGGGTGCATTTCACCATTGCCGCTCATGATAGAAACTGAAGAATCACCCACCCATAAAATGATAGAAATTAAACATTGTGTACATTAAAAAATTACATTACTTATCAGGACCTATCCGTGTTCATAAGCAGCATTACCTTTCAATAAAATAGCAATTATATATACCATTAACGGGGTAGAGCTTCTTGGGTGAGTTTTATTTTGTTGTGACGTTAAGCACGTGCTTGAATGCCAAAATATGAGGTAGAATCAAGGAAGCAGGCCTTTCCAGGGCCTGTTTGGGAAGATGGAGAGATGGCCAGTGTTACCTAAGTGCAGGCTGCCAGGAGACAGAGAGAGGCAGAGGGGCTCAGGCCACAGGGAATTCCACAGCCGTGCCAGGACTGGGGCCTTTACCTCGAAGGGCGGGTTGGAAAGAGTTGGAGCAGAAGAGCTGCAGGGTCGGGTTTGCCTTCTGCAAAGGTCATCCAGCAGCTGGGAGGGGACCCCTGAGGGCACGAGGGGGGCAGAAGGCACCTAGCTCCAGTTATCAAAGTAAGAGACAGTGACGGTGAGGGCAATTAGATTCATCATCCATTTAACATATACTTACTGAGAACTTACCATGCCCCCCACCTGGAAAAAGATAGAGTAGTGGGGGAAAAAAACCCAGAGATACAAAGGCCTGCATTCTAGCTGGGAGGGAAGGAACAAGCAAAGAATAAATAAATAATTACCCATCGTGCCAGGATGTGCTTCTGGATGTTCTGTTATATAAAGATCCCCTTATCCTAACTGATACAGTATGTAAATGTAGATTTGGCATTCTGTCTATTCAGGTCACATCACTGAATTTGGCTTTACATTGAAAGAAAATGGTTGCATGTTGATCTGGTTACTAGTTAAGTCAAATTATATCAATTTCTGCCTGCTTATCAAATATTCTAAAACTGAAATTAAAGCATCTTACTAGATGTAAAATAATTTTCAGTATGAATACTCTAAGCCTGTTACTATTTTACTAAACATTTTTGGGGTTTTTGTCTATGTGATGTAGACATGATTGTAATATTTCACCCATAGTCTAAACAGGGCTTCTAACAAGGGGTCCATGAGCTTGAATTGAAATTCCAAATAAACATTAGTCTTGTGGGGGAAGTGTTGGTGCAGGTGTGATATATTTATTAAATAATGCGTATCATAGTGTGGACTTAGCAAGGGGTCTGTGGTTTTCACCTGAATGGCAAAGGGTCCATGGAACAAAAAAGGTTAAGAGCCCTGGTCTAAAAGAAAACCTTGATCGTCTAACAGTGTAGATTAACGGAACAAACTCCTAACAAAGAGGCAAACAAGTCGTTTCTGTGCCTGACTCTTTAAGAAATTCTGTGACCTTGAACAAATTTCCAAGATCCTGGCTTCATTGTTGTCGATGACAAAAATATGTGGATGAGTCTAAATAGCTTATCACTTTAGTTTTGGGTTTGAAATTATTGACCTCAGTATGATGAGAAATTTTATATCAAGTGATGTTTAAATTTGGGAGAAAACTTAGAGATTATCTATGAATAAGATCCAGGATCTTAATTGACTTAATTTTTGTTTAATTTTACAAAGAGTCTATACCAAGGGGCTTTTGAGGTAGGCAGATGTTTGTGTTATTTTAAACAATGGGGATTTTGCAAAAAATATGAGGATTACGAACAGGGAGGATGGTGAGACCATATTGGAAATGCTACAAAAGAATCCCTGGAAGATGAGAAGGATGGTAACTATTTTATACCAGAATCTGGTATACTTGGCAGCACATGTGGACTACGAATCAGGAGGATGAAAGAGAAATTGTATGTTTTGAAGATTAAGAATGGTATGTCCATAAAAGAAGAGAGAAGGGCTTATGTGCAGAGCAAAACTAATGGTGGAGTTTCCGAGAGCTCGTGGGCTATCCAAATGAATATACTTAATAACATTGGAAAGAAGGTAGCACCAGAGTTAAACACACAAGATCCAAAGAACGATAAATCCAGTACCTCATTCTGTCTCTGCCACTTACTAATTATGTGGCCCTGTGACAAATACTTAACTTTAGTAAACTTTGGTAGCTTGTTGATAATTATAACCTTTAATGAAAATTCTCTCCTCATATCTTTTGGAGACTTACACAAACTTAGTCATTAAAAGCAGGGCTCTAATAAATTACTGGCCTAACAAAAAAAAATAAAAAATAAAAGCAGGGCTCCATTGTTATGCATTTCCTTCTGCCCCTGAAAAGCGAAAGTCCTGAATAGAGAGAATAGACATTAAATGTATTTTGGGAAATAAAATATACATTTATGTATAAAGCTTCTGTTCTTTAATAAACATCCTTACAGAGTCAATTTTCATATTTTTCTAGTTCACTACCTTTCCCAATTCATTGAGTCTGTCATCGCAAATGGAAGAGAAAAGTTGTTTTCTTTAACTCAGATTCAGCTAATGAGTTAGCATTTGAGAAACAGGACATAAATAAAACCGGCTGTAACAGGAGTTTTAAAAAATCTGAAAATTACATATTGTCCGTCTTTGGTTCTTCTGAAAAGTGCCTTTAAAAATCAGCACTTTTCTTCACATTTGCATTTGTTTCTAGAGAATGAATAGCTTGTTCAGACAATTAGGTAATTATTAGCATTTTAGAAAATTTCAGTAATATAAAGTGTATGTGGGACAGACGTTAATAGCACTTCATTTCATGGTTCTTTGACACAAATTCTCTTAAAATATTATGGGACTTGTAGTTTGGGAGTTCTAATAATTGAAATGCCAAATGTGTTAGAAAACACATTTAGGGCAATAACATGGTTATTCAAAGATGGGCCACACAAATTAGTTTTTACTTTTTGATTAAAAGTTCTAAAATGGACCAATTTCACAAGGAAGCCAAACCAAGCTTTTTATACAGATGAGCTGTTTGAAACGAGAAGGAACTAGCAAGCAGATTCACGGAGCTCCAGCCTCTCAAAGCCGCGTGCTCTCTAATGGAAACACCGGCACCAACTAGCTGCCTGGGGCACGGTTTCATTTTTAAGTTGAGTTATAGAGTAATGGAAATAAAAAGTAAAGTCACCAACATATATTTAGACAGAACCACATTAATGGAAGATGCTCTAGGAGTTTGTGAAAATATAGCACTCTGCACTAGATTCCTGTTTCTTTCTTTTTCTTGTTTGCTCATGCTGGCATTCCCGTATATGATTTCAGAGAAGTCACAACAGGCTTATAATATCCTAAAAATGAGAATCAGGCAAGTTTTAAATGTGAATAACCTATTACAATATCCAAGGGCATAGGCTTCAGACGCACAGAGAGTCATCTCAATAACTCAAACTGTAAGAAAACATTTTCTTTTTCTCTGCTTGCCATAATTTTTCCTGGGGCACGTTGCCTGTGGGACTCCTGATGGTTAAAGCACATCGTCTCCAAAATACTTCAGTAACATCCCAACTTAGCAGAATCCAATAGAAGTTTTTTTTTTCAAGGCAAACTCGTTTTTTGCTGCTTTCTAGAATCCCCCCCCACCCCCATGAGTCAAAGCAGGTACTGTGAGGCTGTTCTGAGTCCAGCTGGAGATGTGACACACCAACTCTATTGATTGCCAAGCAGGAAGTTGTGCTCTTTCAGGCATTAGGAGGTCAAATCTTTCCATGAAACCTTAAAAGAAAGCTAATATGTGGCTGCTGGGTACAGGGAATGGGAGGAAGAGATGAGATGGGGAGGCGTTTTCGGACTTGGAGTTGTCCTGGGTGGTGCTTCATGGACAATTACGGGACATTGTAGATCCCCCCAGGGCCCACTGGATGGAATGTGGGAGAGTGTGGGCTATGATGTGGACCGTTGACTATGGGGTGCGGCGATGCCCAGAGATGTACTTGCCAGGTGCAGTGGATGTGTCATGATGATGGGAGAGGGTGTTGCTGTGGGGGTGGGGTGGGGGGTGGGGGCGGTGGGGTTGAGTGGGACTTCATATTTTTTGAATGTAATATTTTTTTTAAAAATGAATAAAAAATTTTAAAAAAAAGAAAGCTAATATGAAAAGTAGAAAAAATACTGTTGAGTCTGTCTTCTTTAATGAAGAATTTATATGCCAGCAGGGTCAATCCATTCTACAGGGGAATCTAAAACAAACAAAAACAGCTAGCAATCGTGTGGAAGATAAGCTCAGTAGATGTCTTTTTTGGTTATTACTTTAAAGTACTACTGGAATTTAAGAAGTGCATAAAATTACTAGCTTAGAGGGAAAGAAAATAAACATTTTGCCTTTGCTAGTTTCTGTTTTATTTAAAAGTCACTTTTACTAATACTAAAAATTGGCAGGGGCAGCAAAACAAATACACAACAACAAAAACTCTTCGGAGAGTTACACATTATTAAATGGAACATTTGGAAGAATGTAGCTTTCAAAATATCCCAGTTTGATAGAAATCAACTTTTTCCATGTGGTGACACATATTTGATAATGTACAAGAATTATATTTGGTTTGAGAAATGCTAACTCATTTAATCATTCCAGTAATTCTGTGGGATGGATGATATTACTATTACCCTCATTTACCTCATGAGAAAAACTGATAGAGAAGTTACTCAAATTTTTGGATTATTACTGAGGGATAGTTCATTATTCAAGCATTGATGTAATATATTTTGCTACAGTTGAAATAAGATATTTATTAAAAGCCATTTGTTTCTGAGATTGCAAAATGAAAATCAGACATTTCCTTGTGTAGAATGCTTTAGGCATGGTGAGAAATACATTTGTGGGTATAAGGAGTTAGAGTTAGTGTGAAGAAACTGATTTATAACATTTTATTGGCTGGTATTATTTTTCATTAACTTGTGCTTAATGGCAAACTGGAATGCATCCTTAAAATGCAGCAGTCTCCTTTAAAAGCACAAAGAAGATTATTAGAAAAAAACTGAGACTGGTGCTAGGATCGTTTATACTTAAAAATTTAAAAAAAGGAAAGGAGAAGTTGACCAGAAATGGTTCCAGAAGAGAGGATACTGTACACAAGTTTGCAAAATCTCGTAGACGAAACTGTGTCAGAGATTTGGTTAGGACGTGAAGCAAGTGGGACTCCCATGTACGTGATGGATGTGTGCAATGAACAACCCTCCGGAAAACTGGCAGTTGCTTCAAAGTTAAATGTAGAGCTACCATTTGACCCAGCAATTCCTTTCCAAGGCATTCATCCAAGAGATATGAAAATACATGCTCACAAAAAGATGTGTGTTCCAGGGTTGACAGAACTTTATTCGCAAAATCCAAACATTGTAAATGACCCAAGTGTCTATCAATGGTTGACTGGATTAAAAAAAAAATAGCAGTTATGTTCACACAATGGAGCACTATTTCCCAATGAATAGAAACAGAAAATGATATAGGCAACCACTGGATTGACTCTCAAAACTATTTTGCTAAGTGAAGGAAGTGAGGCACAAAACACAAATAGGATTCCATTTACATGAAATTCTAGAATGAGCTAACTGCTGGTGATGGAGAGAACATACAGTCATTCTTGGGGCCTGGGTGGAGGGCGGTTGGTTACAAAGGGGCATGAGAGGACATTCTGGGGTCATGGAAGTGTTTGCTGTCTGGATGGGGAGAGCTTGCCCAAGCACGTACATCTGTACATTTGTCAAAAAGCAGCGGAGGCTATGCTTACGATGAGCACATTATTTTGCATGTGTAAAGTATATCTTTAAAATGGAACAAGTATTAATATTATATTTTCTATATGAACCACTTAGCAGTGAAGAATAAGGTAATAGCTAGGACTAAAGTGATAAAAAGAACTTGACAAGCAAAAGCCAAACCAGTTCAGGCTTAACTTCATCGTTATTCAGAACTAAGCAGTGCCTTCTGTTTAACATTTTCTAGGTTTTATTCTGCATATCTAGACTTTATCTTACAATTACAACATTGAAAAGATTAAAAAGATAGTTTAAGTTTTTTTAAATTTTCATGAGAAATTACAGACTGAGCAACACTTTCTGGGAGCCCACACCAAAGTCATATCAATAATTACTAAATGACAAGGACCAAGGATCAAAATGAAGTACTTTGAAATTTTAAGAATATTCTCTTTTTAAAACAATTTATTGAAGTATATCATTCATACATGAACACACAATAAATGTATAGAAAAAGTTGTGATCTTATAAAACCAACATGCATAACATCATACAGGGCTCCCATACATCACCCTACAAACACCTTGAATTGTCATGAAACATTTGAAACAAATTATAAGAGAGCATCATCAGAGTATTACTACTAACTATAGTCTGTATCATACATTTGGAGTATTATTTTGACAAGTCTTAAAATCAGCTTATAAAGAGCAATGGGAACTTCATAATCTCTATTTGTTAAAAGGGCATATGGTTACTTAAATATAACCTCCTTAGATATAACATGCAATGAAACAGAGAAATGGGCAATGTCAATATTTTAGTAAGCAATAGGCAATAATATTAATGATTTTCATATATCAGTGTTCCTTAATGTATATTCTACCAAAACAAATCTTTGTCATATATCTCCAATGAAGAAGTTTTAGTAAAAATAGGCATTAAAATATCTGAAAACTCACAAAATATTCACATCTAATAAAGAAATATATTTCTACTAAAAAAGTATTTGTTTTCTTCTCTTTAAGTGCTCTCCATTGAGATTAGACTTCTACGGAGAAAATATGATATAAGAAAAATATTGAACATGAGGCATGTGATCCAACAAAAGTGGTATTGATGTAGGAAGTTTGCTAGAAGTGCCACAGTGTTAGATTTGCAGTAGAGATGTGCAGCTATTGAAACACTTGCATGCATGACGCAGCTAGTGAGATATTTAAATGGCTGCTCTACATATAACCACGGCAATTTTCTTCCCCTAATGGAGCCTTGCATAGGCAATCAATCAATCCTAGCTTTTTATCTGTTGTATGCAGACATTTCACTGGTTAAAGTTGGAAATAGAAAAGGAATTGTCTCTGCCTGCAGGAAATTTAAAATTGAATGGAGGAATTGGATAAAAATGAATAGAATCATATTAAAAGAAATGTGAAAAATGTAGTCTTTCTCCCATAAATGGAGCTCCCTTGTATACACACATAAATAATCCGCTTGATAAATTTCTCGCAGTGTGTGGTCTGTATTCATTTATTACAATAATGCCCAACTTCCTTTGAGTTGTACTCGCATTGGTTTAATGAGCACAAACTTTTTTAAAGTTAGTTTAAACAAATAGAACAATTAAATAATGATAGCAAAAGAAGCAGTATAATTCCTAAGTGAAAGGCAATTAATTTAAAGACCGTGGGCAGTCATTCTCCATTGACAGAGGAGCTGTGCTCACTGTGCCCAGTGGAAAGATACGTGGTGTACCATGGCCCAGTTATAGCTCTTAGCAAACATGAGAACTGAGATTTCCAAGCTCTCTTCTTCCCACACTGACGTATTACCAACTATGTGGCCTGCATTTCCACTGGCAATCATCAGCGGGAAGTGTCCTCAGAGATTCTGATTTCTCTGTATTTAGAGAGACCACAAAAATTATGGTCCAAATCATGACAGACACCTTTGCAAGAGAAAGGGGAGACAAGCCAAATGGGACACTGGAAAAACACATAATACTCCCTGGGCAAACCAAGTTACAGTCATGGTCATCCTTTCCCCCCTCCTCTCTTTAGGCATGCCCATTGCTTCAAGGATCAGCGCTATGACTCCTAAACATCTTAGGCTCAGTTCTCTTTGATTCCACTAAATTACCAAAACTTTAACTCTGTTACCCATTGCCAAGACACCATCACGTTACCCATTACCCAGATCTCTATTTCCAAAGTGCAGTCCTTCTCCTCTCCTCCCTAACTTATACCATAGAATCTGTCCAGTCAAACTGGATTTACTCGTGATTCCATAGTTCAACATTTTATTGTCCAATTATGTGGTTTCCTCTGTCTGGAATTCACTTTTTCACTCCTTTTCTCAGCTTTTATTCAAATGAAAATAATTTTAATTCCCTGTCTTCTTGACTGTTATCTACTTAATTCTTCCTTGATCTGACTTCTCCTGTGTAAACAAATCAGGGTAGGTTTTCTATGTGCCTTGAATTTTGTTTATATTTTTTATTTTACTTCCTAATCTCATGTTTTATTTCAATAATGTTTTAGTCTACTAAAATAGGAAATTCCGGAAGCTTTAAACATGATGGTAAGCTCTTTGAGGTCTATGGACTTCTTATAGATTAGTATATCCTACATAGTATCTTGTTTCAGTTTTTTATTATGGTAAATGTTCAATAAAGATAGATTGATCTCCTATAAGAATAACGTAAATTATGAGTGTCATTGAGTGCATTTTTATTGGCATTAATAATAATTATTTGTAACATTCATTTATTTGTTGTGATTTTTTTTTCCTGTTCTTTCATGAGTGACCTTAATACAGCATTATGGAGATGATTTTTGTTGTTTGAAATGGATATGAAAAATTGTTGATGGACTACTCTGGAAGCAAATTCTCCATAACTTCTTTCTATGACAGGTTTTTAATTATTCTAAAACTCTGTTAAATATATATTATTTCATGTAGATAATAGTATTGTGAGCATAACTGAATTCAGGTTTTTGTATTTCTTTGGATTAGACAAATATTTTATATGACTCAGTAAATGGCTGGAATTAGAAATTTATATTGTAATTAAATTAGCCTGTAAATGCTGTTAATTTATAAATATGCTTATTTGCCAAAATATAGACGAATAACTATTTCATAAAATATATTTCTAAACATTTCTCAGTTTTCAGTTTTTCTCAAAGAAAATCTTCTAAATTTGTAAGGGTTTTCAACTCATTTTGTGAAGTTTTTTCACATTGTATTCCATTTTTTAGAAGTCAAAAGTCTTTGTTGGAGCCATATTAATCTGTAGAGTTTTTCAGCTATACTTTATACAGCATCTCCTATTGTAATGGATACAAAGTTTTACTCAATAACCACATATTGCAAAATTCAAATTTCTCTTTTCCTCCAAAACTCTTAGTATCTGCGGCAGAAAATACTATTGCTTAATGCTAGAATTAGCGGTTTGTGCAGACTTAGCATTATATCTCTGCTCATAGAGGCCTACTACGGTGGCTTTTCAAATTTGCAAAATTGTGCACTCGTTTCAAAGAAATACTCTGTTTTTTGTAGATAGTAAAATTTACCTTAATAAATCACTGGAAAAATTCTCATGGAATTCCAACAGATAAATGAGGAAATATGGGCGGTCCATGCAAAACAAAAGGGATTCCAAGGTTTGGGTAGATTCCTAATTGTTTGAGTACATGTGTTCTCTCCTGTGAAGTTTTTAAATTTATCACACAAGCGGTTCCATCCCTCGTTCCGCTGGCTCCGTGGTCTAGCTCCCCACTGCTGTTTCATGGCCCGACTGCAGGTGGGCTCCTCTCGACTGCCCTGTGACTCCCACGGGCCCTGGGCCAACCAGTCACTACATGCCACGGGCACTGCCTGGGCAGGAGCCCAGCACTCCCCTTCTTTCTCACGTCAAGGACCAAGGAGCCTGCTTTCAAGTGGGGCTTTGCTTTCACCATCACTAAAGATCTGGAGGAGACCAGGTACCCGGGGAGTTAAAAGTGGATAGAATGCCGCTTGTGGGATTCTCCTTTTTTCGTCCATGCAGTGGAAGGAGTGGCCTCTAGATGACCACTCCAGAAGCTGATTGGTGCTTCTAAGCCTGTCGTGTTACTCCTCAGCATGGTTCATGACCAGTTACCAAGGAATCTGCCCAAGGAGCCCCCGTTCTCCGCCCCAGTGCCCTCATCGCTAAGCTGCTGTGCTGTCACTGCCAAGAGGGGCAAGCGGCATGGGGAGTGCAGAGGCCTCCTCGCTTGCTCTCACTTGTCTATTGTGAGGTATAAATCTCCCACTAACGTGGGAAGTCCAACTTGGACGGTTCCCACCATCATCTCCACGTACTACGGTTCGTGAGGGTGGTGGCCAGGCTGGCCCCTTGCTTTGAAGTCTACCCATGACGCTCACTAGATCATCATGCACAAGGGCTCTTCAAGTCTATCCGAATGCCCACCTCATCCTGCAGACATGGGGAGAATCAAAGAAACGACGGTCCAAAGCCTCAGTATTTTGTTTTTCCACTCTTTTTATAACTTTATGTAGGTATAGATGCATAACTATATTTATAAATTATAGCTATGTTAGCATAAATTTTACCTTCTCAATGTTTTCTATGACTTCTGTTGCCAGTCAATTAGCATGTACTTATCAAAGCCCCAAAGTATGCAATACTGGCACTTTTTGTTAATAATATTTTGTTGTTTTTTTATACTGTGACTCATTCAGCTATTAATAAAACCCAAATGCTGATTTTAGGGAGCTTATGGTCTAGCACCGGAGATAATTCCTCTATACAAATAACAATAACAAAAACTAAGACTTCATGGAGTTTGTCTGGACAGGGGGAGAATACATTTTCACTGCTTCCTTTCTATATTCAGAAACTGGTAGGAGAGAAAGACCTGTCAAAATTTGATCATTAAAAACAGGAGAGAGTCATTTCCTATTTTCTGCCAGAGCATTGCAGGTATTTAAGGGGCATCCAAATGAGTTTTCCCCTGCAAATGATATGCCTGGAACCAGTTTTGGATAGAAAGAAAACTGCTTGGCATATGATTGTAACAAAAATGTGGAGGTTGGGGATTGGATCCTAGAAAGGGAAAAGAGGTTGGGAGGAGAAATTCTTCCCCTAAGTAAGTCTAAGTAAGTAATGAGGGGAAAAGTTTGGAAATTTCCTCCAGTAGGTAAGTGGCCCGTGAATTTTTAGGTTTATAGTATCCTAATTTTACTTATAGGTGGTAGATTGGCATTCTGAAATCCCTTCTGTTAAATCAAAATTTTAGGAAATGTCTTCTGAGCGCTCCATCCTTGGGGTCGTGGGCCGTTGGGGGAAGGAAGGACAGGGTCGTCTAGGGTTTAGGGCGCAGAGCAGAAAAAAAGGACAACAGTCGTTAGAGGTGGGGCAGTGCGGGGGTCAAAAATTCAGAGAGAACAGGAAACTGTACTTGGAGGAAAGCATTTACCAGGAAAAATGCAATTCACACCACAGTCCCCAGCCCCACAGGATCTTGGCGTTAGTGGAAGAAACAAAAGATTCCCCACTAAGTATGGAATGCGAGTTGGTTAGGAAACTTAAGGACAACCAAGAAGCCATTCGGAAATGGGAAATGGGAAAACAAATCTCTGGGCCAGAGTACGAAATGATCTCAAAGAGGTTCAGAGCTCCACGTACATTCGGGGAGGGCAAACAGTCTGAGCCAGCGCTTAATCCAGGGGTTCTCAGGGATGAGAGTGGGCACTGTGGGGGCTGCCGCGCTGAGCATTCTCGGGAAGGTTTCAGAAGTGCAACCTTCTAGGAAGGATTTTTCCGGTTAGGAAACTTACGGTTCTCCAGCTTTGTCGCTAAACATTACTATTTAACCAATCTCCGACCCATGCAAAGCCTTTTATTCTACTCATGTCTATGAAACCCATGGATTACAAACTATTGTGTTCCTGTTCAATAAATACGGACATCAAAATTCAAACAGTCAACGTGATTGAAATGTAGGTGACAAATTGCAGGTACATTTTGTGCATCTATTAGGAGGTTTGGGGATGACTTATTTCCCTCTTCTCTATTCTGGACGTTTTTGCTTGGTCTGCACACTTACATAAGTTAGCTAGAATGGGTTGAAATCACCCACCACTGTGAGCACAATAGGATGTATATGGCTAAATAGAATGCAAATAGAAATACAAAAACAGACAGTGGTAAATATTCAGGTTCTTTAGAGAAGCAGAGCTCTGTAAAAAAAGGGTACCATAAAATGTTATTTTGACTCTTTCCTACATGAAAATGACCCATAAGAGAAAGTCAATTCCAGTCAAGTGAGTAGTTTATTAACAATTTTTAAATTGCATAAATCCTGCTCTTGCCAGTCACTATGTCAGCTTGTATTGCCTGATACAGCCTATCCTACAACCTTCCAAGGTAGAGGCTATTATACACTTACACCTTACTGAGGAAGAAACAGAAGCACAGAAGTGGAGGGTGAGCAGTGGGGCTAAGTAGCTTCCCCAGTCGGTAAAGCATCGTCCAGTGAACAGTGCCTCCAGGCAGGCGGTCTGACTCCCAGATGATGCCCTCATGCACCGCCTTAGGTAACCACACATTATGCTTCGTTACAAATTATTTTTTAAGACTGAACTGGTGCTGGGGGCTGGACACTTCTGCTTCTTCAGAGACACTGCTCCAGGAGTGGGCTGGAGGTGAGCCGTGGGAGAATTGCCCAGTTCTGGGATCCAGGATTAGCAGAACAGCTCCAGGAGCAGGCT
Source organism: Dasypus novemcinctus (assembly GCF_030445035.2). Lineage (NCBI taxonomy): Eukaryota > Metazoa > Chordata > Mammalia > Cingulata > Dasypodidae > Dasypus > Dasypus novemcinctus. Next base: position 3,914,741 of record NC_080701.1, on the reverse strand, counting down.
GGAAGTGAGGACTCTGTGAGAAGCTGTCCAGTTATGGAATTCGGTATTAGCAAACCAGCCCCACCAGCAACTTAAAGCCTCCTTCTGCATCAGGGTCTCTTTCAGTCTTTAGCTGGCAAAAGAGTACATTCTGTTGAAGGTGCCCCAGTAGAAACCCACAACCACCTCCCAAATGCAATTCTGTTCTTCAGGAGGATGCAGAACACTTGCCAGTGAATATCTGAGCCATTCTTACCCTTGATTGTTTCCTCTTATTGTAAACATTTAGGTTTTGCTAACATGTGTCATACTTCATAAAAATACTGAAAAATATTAGCCAAACTCTTACCTGTTTATTTTTATCTCTAATATTTGCATGTACTCAGTCACCTACTACATGCTAACCACATTAATATCTGAGATTAGGTCTACATACAGATCCTAAACTATTGGAGTTATCAGTTATAATAACTATTTATGAGAGAAAAGTGGTAATCCCATTTTGTCACATATATTTGACATTTTGATTCTTGTACTTAGCTTTCTTCAAAGACAGTCTATAGCCCATCTGCTTCCAGACTTACCACAGTCACTTATTAATAGTATACCTACGTTGTAAAGTGTATCACTTGTAGTTTTTGAGGTTTGCCATATAGAACCAAGGACAGTGAAATAATTGCACCAGTGAACCGTAAATAGTCGGCTAGAGAGAAAACACTCATGAATGAGTCCGGACTAAACTGCCCAGCGAGGGAAGGGCTCCACCTGCAAACATGGTACATGCTCCTGAGGCTTTAGGTTTTGGCACTCAGTGAGGTGACTGCTTCTAGTGGAGAAGAATTAAATTCCTATTTCTACATTAGCAACCATGTAGCCACATTGCAGATGCATTCAGTCCCAGCCCTCCACAATGCCAACCAGCAGCTCCTCTGAGTTACGTGGGATTGTTCTCTACTGTATCTGTACACCCACAATAGCTCAGATTCCCTGGGAATCACACATGCAAGCCCACAAAGGACTTATTTTTTCTTTCTGACTTTTCTGAAGAAAAACAAAAACAAGCCCCTCCCCAGCCAAACATAAGGCACTTTTTCCTAAGGTAATCTTTTCAGGTAACTTTCTAAAGACATGGAAAGCCTGAAGTTCCTTTCCTTGGCTCCATTATCTGGCAACATAGACTTGTAGCAGTTTTGCTTCCAGGGTTTGTTCAAGCTAGACAATGAAATGAAAAAGCAGAGTGAAGGTAGATGCTCTCTTTGCAGGGTGGCTGTGTGAAAATGGAAGGTGTTCAATCACAGAAAAGACCAACCGTGTCATCTCCTTTTTCCTGCAAACACAGGCTCTCTCCCTCTGGTATAATTCCTTTTTTGTTATTTTCTCTGTTCAGTCCAGACTTAAATGATACCATATGTTGGCTGTCCAGCAATATTTAGCTCTTTCCTCAACTGGAAAATTGGCTTTATCTTTTTTCCATTTCATGAAAACTCCTCAGGTCTGTTTAAAACAAAAATAGAACACAGTTTAAGAAATCATCATTAACTTCTGCAGTCCTGATTTCATGTTAATTATATTTTGCACTAATCATTTAAGAAATAATGATGGGCAATGGGCAATCTGAACAGGATGTATAAGCTTCAAGCTTTGTATCAGCTTGAATATAGCAATGTAAGCTTCAAGCTTTTCCAGAATTAACACTTTATAAATTAAATGTTGGTTTATATTGGTGTGTATGGATAGAAATATAGTTTATGTAAAATTTATTTTATATAAATTAACTGATGGACCATTTAGCCAGCAAGTCTCTCTATAAAGCAGTTACTGCATAGTGACTCCACGTTTAGCATTTCTCTTTCATCATTCCGTAAGAAGCTGGAAGCTGGAAGGAGGAGTCCTGAAGCAAAGTGGGGTCTCCACAAACAGTAAATGGGGTCCAAATTTTAGAAAAGTATCGGTCATTGTGACAATTTGATGCTGGTTGGATCCCAGAAAATCCTGTTCTGAAATTTAATCCAGTCCTCGGCATGTAAACTATTGTAGATGGGACCTTATGATTAGATCCAGCGGAGGGCCCATCCTTTTGATTAGATCACTCCAGGGGCGTGGCTCAGGGTGGGTCTTAATCCTTCAATAGGAGCCCTTTATAAACAAAGCAATAAAAAGCCACAAACAGGTGTGGGGAGCAGGGCATATGGGAATCCCACATATATATATAGTCTTTATTTTTTTTAAATATTATATTAAAAAAATATGAGGTCCCCATATACCCCCCACCCACCTCACCCCACTCCCCCCATAACAACAACCTCCTCCATCATCATGGGACATTCATTGCACTTGGTGAATACATCTCTGAGCACTGCTGCACCACATGGTCAATGGACCACATTATAGCTTATGCTCTCCCCCAGTCCACCCAGTGGGCCATGGGAGGACATACAATGTTCAGTAACTGTCCCTGCAGTACCACCCAGGACAACTCCAAGTCCTGAAAATGCCCTCACATCACATCTCTTCTTCCCACTCCCACCCTCAGCAACTACCATGGCCAATTTCTCTACGTCAATGCTACATTTTCTTCTATTACTAGTCACAATAATTTCAGAGTAGAAGATTAGTAAATCTACTCTAATCCATACTCTATTCCTCCATCCTGTGGACCCTGGGGTGGTGATGTCCACTCCTCCTCTATATTGAGAGGGGGCTTAGATTTCACATGGATGATGGATGCAATTCTCCTGCTTGCAGTTATAGGAGCTCTTGGCTCCCTGGTGTGGTGGTTAATCTGAGTACCTTTAAATATATATATATTTATATACACATCACCTAACCTTTAACCTAAAAAGAAAAAAAAGGAAAGCCACAGGCACAGGAAAAAAACAAGCAGAGAGAATGCCACGACAGCAAGAAGCTGAAGGCAACGCAGCCTGGAGGAGAAGGCAGAGCCAGCAGAGTGGCCGAGGTGCCCGCCGTGTGGCAGGAGTCCAGGACTGCAGGCAGCCAGCCTTCAGTGAGACAGCACGTCTGAAGATGCCTTTATTTGGACACTTTCACAGCCTCAAAACTATAAGCTTTTAACCTAAAAAAAAACCCCACGGTAAAAGCCAACCCATTTCTAGTATATTGCCTTGACAACCTTGAGCAAACAAAATATAGTCCTCAATACGATTTTGAATTTGAGTATTTATTTAGCAAATCTATCTGCCCTACATGGAGGACATCCATGCACAGAGCAGATCATACGACGGTGCAGTGTAGCAGCAGGCAGTCTAAGGTACTGTTTATAGCATGGGTTTTGAAGGAAATTAGAACTGCCCACGAGGGGCATGGAGGGATGTGAAGGAGACTCATCTTTGGGTCTGAGGGGCTCTGAATAAGATGAGAAAATGCAGCAATGATTAGTGTAGGACAGTGACTGCAACCTGGCAGGAAACGAGCATCTCAGGGACGCTGACACGGATACGTGACAGGACTGACAGTCAGATGCTTCCACCCACCAGCCCATGTCTTCTGAGCCCCAGAAGGCAGAAGACAACCCTGAGAATGTGAGGTGAGATTTTGAATCAAATGAAGAACTGCGGAAATGACTGTGGTTGCCCCAAATTAGTGCAGATTGGATTTGGCTATCTGGAAAACAGAGCCCTTAAGTTCAGTTGGTGGAAACACAGAAAGTGGGTTCCTGAGTCCTGAAATTGCACCTGCACTCGTGGACTCACTACGTGTATGGCCATGCCTGCACACTGGACTGCAAATAATTAAGAGATTCAGCTAATCGAAGAAAAGCAAGCTATAGCAAAGTTTCAGGGAAATAGATGGAAGTCTGCTCAAATCATATGTAGAAATGGCAGAAGCCATGGTGTTCCAGAGAAACAAGAAGAAGGAAGCATGAGAAAAATAGAGCAGTCATTTAAATAACAGGTCTAGAAAGACGCTGAGGACGTGGCTCCGGGGACAGCCACCTCTGGGATGACACGACTTCTGGCCATTCCACAACTCGTCACTTTACTTCTTCCAAGTACAAAGGCAATTGCCTATTTTCTGGAAGTTGCTGGAGTAAGTAGAGAGAGATCTGACCTCTTAGAATGGAAGACAGTCCCTTGGAGTTTTTCTCCTTTCAGAACTGTACACGATGGAGCCAAGACTATGCTCAATGGGATTTAGGGAGAAGTTGTGAGCTTACAAACAATCATGCACATGTGCAGAATACCCGTACATCACCCCTCCACCAACACATTGCCTTGCTGTGGAACATTTGCTGTAGATTCTGAGAGAACATCCTCACACTACCACCACTAATTATGGTCTATAGCATACATTTGGTCTATTTTTCCATACCCCCCAATATTAACACAGTACTTTGACATTGATGCAAGAATATTACAATATTGCTGCTAACTCTGGTCCAGAGGTTATCTGAGAGGACAGATGGAAGCCAGTACATCAGCTAGGCAACGCCCCCTTACTGGCACATGAAAAGCACCCAGTAGAGCAGCTGTTGCTGTTTTCCTCATAATTATTATGCTGTGTTGTCAGTACCAAGTATATAGTGCAGACTGAAAATTCCTTGGGAAATTAGAGAATTGACAGATCAAGGTAGCTGAGAATAGTTGGCTAGAGTTGAAGAGAGGATGCTAGACACGAGCAGCTCTTGAAGGAGGCCTGAGATTTGAGTAATGAGAAAATGAGACGAGGGAGGGGGCCGGAAGTGCACTCGGCTGAGGTGATGCTGGCGTGAGAATGGAACCCTGAAGCAGGGAGGGCGGCGTGGGCAAGCGGGGCCCCGTCAGCGAGGGCCTTCCAGGGGGGCTGCACACAGAAGCGCAGAGGGGCTGCAAGGCGGAGCTTGATTTATTAGCTCTCAGGTAGCCGTCGGGCTCAGGAGCAGCAATTCCCAGTTGCCCAACATCTCCTTTGTTTGAAGTTTAAGGACAGAAACAGCAGAAGTTGTTCAGGGGCCTGGCAAGCTCAGCGGTCATCAATTTTCCTGTTAGCTACTGTTAAGAGGTTTCCTTACAGCTAACGTTTCTTATTCTTCAAAAATCTTTTTAAAACTTCACTTTCCCTTATTTTTTTTCATGCAAAATATTGTATCACATCAAACATATCTATTTTTTTTATTTAAAAATTATTTTTTAAAAAAGCTATGGTCCATTATTGCATGGAAAAATAAATGTAAAAATTTTTTTTTCCTGATGCAAACTTGTTCTGATTTAGAGTTGGGAGATATTTTTGTTGACTAATCACAGTAGTTTGGACACTCTAAGGTTTGCCCAAAACACCAATCTATAAAATCCATGTGGCATCTTAGTGTAATTCAGTGCAAATTTCTTATTTTAGCTTTCACATAAGCATTTATTTTCCTACGTATTTTATGGACTATCTTCAGCTTTTTTTAAAGCCTCTGATACATTTGGCTGATTTATTCCATGTTAAGCTCAACACAGATCCATGGAATTAAAAAAAGAGAGAAATTGGAATAAAAAAAAAACCAAGCAAATAAAATGAAACAGCTCCGCAATTACTGCCATAACTCTCCCCTACCTTCCAGTTGCCCTGCTTTTGATCCTATAAGCCTCCTTAGTAAATTACTGAATTCAAATACCAGGCAGGCAGTGAGAAGCACGTGAATTACTGGAACAGGCAAGGGGAAGTATGCCTCCATGAAGAACAAATTCTTGCATCCACGCCCATTGCAATGACAACTGTATCTCCACTGCCTTGAGACTAGGCTGGCCTTTCGATTGTCCGTGACCATTAGAATGTGGTGGAAGCACTGTTGTTTTGAGTTCCACAGCCTAGAACCCTGAGACCACCAGGCCAGGAGGAAGCTGAGCTCATTCAGGAGAGGGAGGGGCTGCATGGAGGAGACGGGGGGCCCCAGAGCAGACACAACTACTCCCAGGCATGCGAGTGACGATGTTCTAAGCCCACCATCGCCATCAGCCCATCAGGTCTGTAGCAGTGTGAGGGACCCCAAGTTAGAGCAGCAGAACCGGCCAGATTATTCACCCAAAGAGTTGGGGGAAATAACAAACCACTGCTCTCTTACACCACTCTTTTGGGGTGTTTTGTAACAGAGGCCATAGAAGATGGACATGTATGTCTATTATTTTGTTAAATAATTTCCTATTGATGCAATTCTTCAGGTCAGGTTGCCTACGTGGATAAAACAAATATGAGTCACCTTAATCATCTACCACAAATCGCAGTTAAGGACTTGTCAAAGATAGATTGGCTGTCAGTTCATCAGCTGCTAGGTCCTTGTACCTACACAGGTGCTCAAGATGCAGTGCCATGGCCTTGGACTTGGAGAACCGATTCACATTTTTCAATGCCACGAGAGACTGACTATTTATTCAGAATGCCTATATCTTAAAATAAAATTAATTCTGAAAAGTGGGTAAGGCCGTTCACCTCTGTTGATCAGAAAAATCCTGATCCCTGCATAGTAACACGAATGAAAAGCTAAACAATTCAAGGTTATAGATGGTATGAGCTGGAGCTCTAAGATCCTGATGTTCCTTCTTAGTGATGAACAGTGGAACTCAATGGTTCATCCCAGCAAACGACCCCACACATCAGCAGTGCTGGGGATACAGTGACAGATCCCAGCTCTCATGCTCCAATTCATTAGACTCTGTATGGACGAAAGCTCTTCTAGTGAAACCTGCATTACATCACCTTGACAGCATGGCACTGGGATCCCATTTTTATTGTCCATGTATTCTTTATGGAACAATGCACTAGTTGGACATTATATTAGTCAGCCAAAGGGGCACTGATGCAAAAAAACCAGAAATTGGTTGTTATTTATAAGGGGTATTTATTTGGGGTAGAAGCTTACAGTCACAAGGGCATAAAATGTAATTTACTTCCCTCACCAAAGTCTGTTGCCACATGTTGGAGCAAGATGGCTGCCGCCACCTGCAAGGGTCTAGCCTTCCTCTTCCTCTTAGAGCTCATGGTCCCAGCTTCTTCCAGTATTAGCTGTAGGCTGGGATAAGGCTTGTCTCTCTCCCAGGGCCTGTTTCTCTCTGGTTTCAGGTGCTCTGCTCACTCCACAAGACCAGCAGTAAACTCTCAGGTGAATGGCTCGTCTCTCTTCATGGGACCTCTGCTGTGTCTATGGAGCTGTCTCTATTCCTCTGTGTTCTTCTCCTGTGTGCTTACTTCCTGGGCTCCAGCTCAAAACTCCAACTAACTTCTGTGCCTTTTCATTTTCTCTGTTAGTCTCCACCAACCAAGGCGGCAGGGACTCAATGTCCTACTGACATGGCCCAATCAAAGCCTTAATCATAATTTAATCAAGTAAAAGTGAAACATTTGACAGACCAGTTTACAAACATAATCCAATATCTAATTTTGGAATTCATAAATACTACTACTACAGACATTTATCAACTCTAATCTATTTTTGCTTATTTTCATATTTTACCAATCTAATTCCCAAATTTGGAACCATATCACTGCATCACTATATTTATCCTATGTAAGTCCTAACTAAAATACCTACAAATTCTATCTTTACTTTTTGGGCATACCTATAAAGTTCATATAATTATTCACATTCTTTCTGAATGCTTGCAAACAAATGCCTTATTTATTATATTAGGAGCTCAATCCCTTTCATAGGTATACTTTAGTACATTATTTCATATAATAGTGAATCTAAAATATCATTTTAAAGGAAACATGGCTTAATAAGATTAAGCTCTACTGACATACTTCTCTTGTGCAATACATGATTGCTGGATCTCTTTACCCCAGTGGGGAAATGATAGTTAAGTTACTGCAGTAGGCCTTTTCCTCAGAATTAATGCCTTTGCTTATTTTTGCACATTCACAATTTTTATATTTCTTCTCCCTCTTCTATTATTAGCAATAAAACCTTTCCCCCACACAAAAACATAAAGGACTAAAATAAAGAATTAGTCAAAAACGAGGATGGCATAAAGATGTTTATCAAAAAAATTTATCAACTGTTTTATGAATAAACCTCTTTAATTGTACACCAAATTTTATGATTTATATGTCTAGAAACTTCAAATGCAGTTCATATATCTAGTATAGAAAAGGTTTCTAACTACTCTTTATCCCTCACATTTTCAAATGGAACATCCTGCAATTCTAGCATGAAAATGAAGCAGTTAGGAAATAAAGTTGTGTGCCCTTGTATTCACAGTGTTTCAAAGTACTATTTGCTTTTCTACTTTCGATGACTTATGTAAAAACTAAGTGAAAACTCCCCGTTGAAAAGGTTCAAGTCCCTCCTCTCATTATTTAAAGGGGATTTTCCTCCCATATGATTGATTAGCACTGGAAGAGACTCTTGGGAGCCCTAGTTGTTTCCTAGGCACTCTGGTTTGGGTTAGAATGGGCTCAAGTGTGTAGGCGTCACCGAGCCTTCCCCACTGTGTCACACCCACAACAGCCCATCAATAAGGTGTTTTCTGCCATCATCCTATCCCCAGGTGTGCTGCCTATTCACTGAATGAATAGATTGTTTCCTGTACAGCAGGGCAAAAGTTCCTCTGATTCAATGACAAGCATGGAGTCCATCAAAGTCCAGAGCCCAGGATGTGCACTCAGGTCCCAGCAGCTATCAGCCCCGGTGAGAACTGTCCCGCTGGGGACATTGCTATCTCTTCTCCAGGGTAATACCTGACCACATGTTGCACAACCAGTGCTTCAAAAGTTGAACGGATGTGGCTAAGTGATAGAGCTTCCATCTACCATATGGAGAACCCAGGTTGGATCCCTGGGGCCTCCTGGTGAAAAAGAAGAGTAGTAGCATGCCTGCAAAGTGAGCCAGTGCCCACATGGTAGGCCGAGTGCCCACGCAGGTGAGTCACGCAGCAAGATGATGACACATCAAAAAAGAGAGAGACAAGGTGAAGCACAGCAGAAACCAGGAACTGAGGTGGTGCAATTGACAGGGAACCTCTCTCCACATCTAAGGTCCCCAGGATCGAGTCCTGGTGATTCCTAGAGGAGAGAAAATGAGAAGAGAAAACAACACAGACAGCAAAATCAGCAGGGTGGGAGGAGGGGAAGGGGGGAAAATAAATGAATAAATCTTAAAAAAAAAAAGTTGAACTATTGGCTATGAAGTGTTGTCTCATCTGCCACATTTACCTGACCTTTTGCCAACTGACTACCACTACAACTTTTTACAGGAAAAATGTTTCCATAACCAGCAGGATGCAGAAAATGTTTTCCAAGAGTTCATTGAATTCCGAAGCACAGATTTTTATGCTACAGGAATAAACAACTTATATCGTTGGCAAAAATGTGTTGACTGTAATGGTACCTATTTTGATGAATAAAGATATGTATGAGCCTAGTTATGATGATTTAAAATTCATGGTCCAAAGCCGCAATTCTTTTTGCACCAATCTAAATAGTTCTAAACCTGGCGTGGAAGCTGAAATAGACCCCCACAACATGATTTTCTGCTTTCTCGTTCATCTTTTTATGAAAGAGAATGCCATGCAAATCCAAATGTTGGGGGGAGGGGCAAAAATAGGTGTATAAAAATGACATCTTTAGCAAGAATTTCCTAGCATTCATTTATAAGTATCATATATGCCTGGAACTGTTAATTTTTTAACATGTTTACATAACTTAATTTCCCACTAGACAGGAACTCACTTGAATGCAGAGGCATTGATTTATATGCCATTTTTCCTCCAATAATTAAACAAGAGCAATATGACAATAAATAAAAGGGTTCCTATTTAGTGAGCTCTTTGTTCCAGATGCAATGCTAAACAATTCCCATATATAACTCCTGTAACCCTTCAAACCATTCCATGAGGATGCTATCTTCCACATTTTATAGATGATGCAACTGACATTCACATGATAACTCACTCGCGCAAAATGATGTTTCGTTAAAGGAAAGGTTCAGTTCAAGAAGTTCGTTTGCAAGCCGGGCCTTTGGAACGAGACAGACGAGCATTTCGAGTTGGCTCTCTGGAGCGGCAGCTGCTGCATCTTCTGCAGGAGTAACAGAGTTTGAAGCCGGGAGCAGGCACGTCCCTTGCCTGCCTCAGCTGTGAGCATCTTCACCTCGTCTGACTCAGCTCTGGCCCTGGCCCACAGGCCCCTCTCAGACATCACAATGCCAACGTTGGGGATGAACGAGGAGGATTCGTAGGGCCCCAGAATGAACCCCCTCCCAGAGCCTCACTTCTCTGGAGGAAGGTATGTAAGCCAGAGGTTTTCTACTTATGGAAAACCGTTAAGTGCAGAAATATCATGGAGAGGTTCTGCTGTTCCTGCTTTGTGGTAATTTACAACATTTCTCAAATGCATAGCTACATGGTAGAGCAATTACACCGGTAATAAACTGTATCTGAGAACACAGCGGTCCTAATAGCCAGCCTTTTCATGCACACTTGATTTCTTCTGATTTATTAATCACTTCCTCATGTTTAAGTGATTTTCTTATTATATATTACTTCTTATTTCACAGTGGTGTGATCTTAACCAAACAATTACTGTACTAAAATTCTCTTATGATAGACTTCATAATTCTACATTTGCTTAGCATATAAAATGGCCTTCTTTATAAAATGCTCTTCTTTATGGTAAAGCAACAGGGAAAAAAGAATAAAGCAGAAACATACAGAAGGGTCATCGAGAAGCTGATTAACAAGTCAAAATGCAGGGATACTAAAACCATTTCGTTCTCTTCTGGCAAAGTGATGTTAGGAGCCCATCGTGACATTTTATGAAGCAGGAAACAACACGCCTGCAAAGCTGTTTCCAGTGCTCTAACAAACACCACAGTGATCCTAGTATGAAAGTTCAACAAATGAAAGATGATAAATTATATCACAACACCAAACAATTTCTAAAAAGTAATTTAAATACAAATGACAGTGATCAAAGACACTGACATTCTCAGTTTATAAGCTAACTGGTTTATCTTTGTAGCTTATTCACGTAATATTTTTTCCAACAATGAATGTAACTAGCTCCTCATTTTGGTTTGACATTAAAGGTTTTTAATCATTTTTCTTCCTAATAACATCTCTGCTGGGAGAAAGTAAGAAGCAAAGGCAGCTCTACCCAAGGCTTTTCTAACACAGGACTTTTAAAAACTCATTTTTGCTGCAAAAATTTGATTAGTTATAGCTAGTCCAATCTGATTATTGAGACAGTTGAGATAGCCAGATATATTTTTAGTAATGACCAGTGTGGCGAAAGAGAAATTGAGTCTGTTTCTATAGGTGCATGATGAGAACAGATATGACTTTAAAAGATGTGAGCAATCGTTTCCTGTGATGCACTGAACTCTCTTTGCCATTGGAACAGCTCTATTTCTTGCTCCCAAATATCCACATCTAATATTCACACTTCACTGACTTTCTTTACTTTGACTTACATGGATTACATTTTGAGGAGTAGATACTATTTTTCTCCTTTAACAGGTGAGGAAAGAGTGGGCCAGTATGGTTAACTGATTGTCCACTCATGAACAGACATTATAACAGGGCTGGGACCCAAGTCTGTCTTGGGCTAAATTCATTCACTTTCCAATACCTCTTCCTACTTCCTGGTTTATAGTAAATTGGAGCCATGAAATCTATTTATTTCAATTTTTATCTAAAATATGATTATGGTCCTCAATAAATTCTAAAACAATTAGTACCTATCAATTAATAATCGTAATCTGAAGAGAGAATTAAACCAACAGAAAAGACTGTTTTCTCTCGTGGCAAGTGCCCACACATAAAATTGACCAATTAAATATATAAGTAATGTCTCGAAGTTCTATAGATATTTCAGGATATCTTATGATTTGTACGAAGTTCAGCACTTTTATCTCAGAGATGAGATTATCTACTTCCAGTCTCAAGGAAAGAACAGCTTTATTATCTGAAAGCTTAAACTAGACAATGGAGTTTTCATTTACCGGGATATAATATGTGATTAAAACTTCCTAGCACAACAAAACATAAATATGACAAACTAAAATATGACATTGTAATTTTCTCCTGACATTTTTATAGGAAATCCAGGAATCATGAAAAATTAAAACTGGACATGAGAAGAAATATGTGTAATATATAATCATATTTCAAATTCAATTATGTACAGTATTTTCTCTGGGCAATTCAAAAGAGGCATTTTATATTTAGTCAGTAAATAATACAGTAATGTCATTTTGGAATGGGGTACAGCTCTTTAAAGATTTCTAACTCTCTGACTTGGATATATACAAGCATATTTTAATAAAGAAGGGGAGAATTATTGTCAAAAATTAACATTCCTTTAGTGCTCAAAATTTCATGCCACTGAACCTAGTTCTACAAAGATGAGAGAGCATTACTTATGAGCAGGTAGGCCCTTCCAATATGAGGGGGCATTGGTCTTGCAAATAAAGTCTGCTGTTGGCATCATAATTCATTGGGGAAATTTTTAATTAAATATAAGTTTCTTTCCCAGTCCAAAATTCTAAATGTCCATTATTCTAATAGTAAAATCAGAGATACCCATCAAAGAGAGTAGGGGAACATTTATTTAAGGCATGCTGTTCACTCAGTGGGGTAGTGGAATGGAATGAGCACTTGGCTTGGAGTCTGAAGATCTGTTTTTAATCCTACCTCTACCAGTAATGGAAAAATAGCCTTGTTTGAATAAACTCAGTTTGGTTTCCTAGGCTGATAAGCAAATACCATGAAATGGGGCAGGTTAAACAATGGATGTTTATTTGCTCACAGTTTGAGGCTGGAAAAAATTCCAAATGTAGGTATCACCAAGGCAATGCTTTCTCCAAAGACTGTGGAGTTCTGGAGCTGGCTGCCAGTGATCCTCGGTCCTGGGTGCCTCTGTCACATGGCAATGCGCGTGGCGGCCTCTCCTGGACTCTGCAGACTCTTCTGGGTTCCCTTGAGTTTCAGTTTCTGATTCCCAGACTTTTTCTCTCTGTGTCTGAATTTCACTCCACTTGTTAAGGACTCTAGGCAGCAGACTTGACACAGTGGTTAAGGCGTCCGTTTACCACATGGGAGGTCTGTGGTTGAAACTCCCGGCCTCCGTGACCCGTGTGGAGCTGGCCCACACACAGTGCTGATGTGCGCAAGGAGTGCTGTGCCACACAGGGGTGTCCCCCATGTAAGGGAGCCCCACGTGCAAAGAGTGCACCCTGTAAGGAGAGCCACCCAGCGTGAAAGAAAGTGCAGCCTGCCCAAGAGTGGTGCTGCACACACAGAGAGCTGACACAACAAGATGATGCAACAAAAAGAAACACAGATTCCTGTGCCACTGACAACAACAGAAGTGGACAAAGAAGAACACAAAGCAAATAGACGCAGAGAACAGACAGCTGGGGTGAGGGGGGAAGGGGAGAGAAATAAATAGATAAAAATAAAATCTTAAAAAAAATAATAAAGGACTCTAGTAATAGGATTAAGCCCCATCCTGGCTGAGTGGACCACACCTTAACTGAAGCCTCTTCATCAAAAGGTCCTCTTTACAATGGGTTCACATGACAGGAATCGAGTAGATTTAAGAACATGTTTTTCTGGGGCACATACAACTATAGACCACCATAAAATTGGATTCTGATTCTATATATTTCCTTTTCAAATCTTTTATATTTAATTATTTTATTAGAGAAGTTGTAGGTTTACAGGAAAATAACACACAAAATACAGAGTTCCCAAATACCACCCCCCCCACATGCACAATTTCCCTTGCTATTAATATTTTCCATTAGTGTGTTACCTTTGTTACAATTGGTGAAACTATTATTATTACTATGTTATTAATTATAATACATAGTTTACATTAGGACTCACTGTGTTGAACAGTGCTATGCTTATTTGTTTTAAAAATGTTTATTCTGGTTACATTCATCAAACCTAAATTTCCTCTTTTAACCACCTTCAAATTTATAATTGAGTGGTGTTAGTTACATACACTATGTTACGCTCCCATCACCACCATCCATTATGAAAGCTTCACTATCAAGAGAAGGAAAAATTCTGTACCAACTAAACATTAATGCTCCATTCCCTGGTACCTGCATTCAAGTTTATGACTATGAATTTGCTTATTCTAATTATTTCATATCTGTGAGATCATACAATTTGTCCATTTTGGGTTAGGTAAATTTCACTCAACCTGATGTCTTCAAGATTCATCATGTTGTCACATGTGGAAGGGTTTCATTCCTTTTTACATTCAAATAACATTTCATTGTATGTATACCACATTTTGTTACCCATTCATATGGTGATAGACTCTTGGTTTTATTCTGCTGGCAAATATGAATAATGCTGCTTTTAACATTGGTGCGTTGGTGTGCAAATATCTGAGTCCCTGTTTCAAATTATTTTGGGTACGAACCTAGAAGCGGGATTTACCAGGTGACATAGTAATTCTATAGTTTTGATAGAACTGCAAATCAGTTTTTCACAGAGGAGACACCATTTTTCATTTACACCATCAATGAATGAATGCTCTATTTCTCCAAGCTCTTGCAATGACTGCTATTTTCTGTTTCTTTTAATAGTAGGCATTCTAGTGGTATTTCATTGTGGTTTTGATTAACATTTCCACAATGGTTAATGACGTTGACCCTTTTTTCATGTTCTTAATAGCTATTTGTATATTGTCTTTCAAGGGCTGCTTAGTCAAATTGTTGGCCCTTTTAAAAATTGGTTTGCTTGTGTTTTTGTTTAATATTAGGATTTCTTTATATATTCTAAATATAAACCCTTATTAGATAACTTGTTACCAAATAATTTCTCCCATTCTGAAAGTTGTGATTTTACCTTTATATTGATGTCCTTTGATGTACAAACATTTTTAATTATGATGATGTTCCATTTATCTATTTTTCTTTTGTTGACTGTCTTTTTGTTTTAAAGTCTAAGGAAATCACAGCCTAATACAAGTGTCTGAGGATACTTTCTTCTTTTATATTCTAGGTGTTTTATAGTTTAGTTCTTATGTAGGTCTTCAATCTATTTCTGACTTATTTTTATGTGGTGTGAGGTAGGGGTCCACCATCATTTTTTGCATATGGATATCCAGTTTTTCCAGTATCATTTGTAGAAGACTCTATCCTTTCATCTTTGAGTGAATGTGACACACTTGTCAAAAATCAATTGGCCATAGATGTAAGTTTATTTCTGATCTCTCAATTTGATTCCATTGGACTATATGCCTATCCCAGGGCTAGTACTGTGCTATTTTTTTTTAAATTAACAACTTTGTTTCAAATTCACAAAATTAAAAGAACAGAAAAAGGCAACTCAACAAATTATGGAAACATTACTCCTAAAATGTTCTTTTTCATGTACTTTTGTCTTGTCTAATTCTAGCTGCTAACTCAGTTGTTCTCCAGTATTCAGAAAAGTACACAGATGAACACAGATTAGTTAAATGACATAGTCAAGGTATTATTAAACTATGCTGTTTTGATTACTATAGCTTTATAATGAATCTTTATTTATTTTACTTTTTAAATTTTAATATTTTAGGAGGACTGGGGATTAAATCCAGGATCTCATAAACGGGAAGCAGGCACTTGATTACTGAGCTACATCTGCTGTCCCTTATGAGGGTTGGTTTTTC
This sequence comes from Dasypus novemcinctus, assembly GCF_030445035.2. Lineage (NCBI taxonomy): Eukaryota > Metazoa > Chordata > Mammalia > Cingulata > Dasypodidae > Dasypus > Dasypus novemcinctus. The sequence continues at coordinate 3,899,171 of NC_080701.1, read as the reverse complement.
ATTTATTTTGTTCTGTTTTTTGTTTTTAGGAAGTGCCAGGTTCAAACCTGGGACCTTGTATATGGGGAGCAGATCAACCACTTGGGTTACATCTGGTCCCCTGAAATAAGTTTTTAAAGAGGGAGTATATGACCTCTAACATCATTTTCTTTTTCAAAATTGTTTTGGCTAATTAGGTCCCATTACCCTTCCATAAAATTTTATGAATGACTTCCATTTCTTCAAAGAAAGTTGGAATTTTGATTGGGATTGCATTGAATCTGTAAATCACTTTAAGTAGAATTTGATATTGTAATGATAATTAGTCTTCTAATCCATTAACATGGAATGCCTCAATTTATTTAGGTCTTTGATGGCTTTTAGCAATTTCTTGAACTTTGCCATGTATAAAGCCCTTTTCATCCTTGGTTACATTTTTCCTATGTATTTGATTATTTTCGCTGCTATAGGAAATGGATTTTTTCCTTGATATCCTCTTCAGATGGTTCATTACTAGTGTAGAGAGACACTACTGAGTTATGCAGTATTGCTCTTGTACTCCACTCCTTTGCTGAATTTGTTAATTAGCTTTAATAGCTTTGTTGCAGACTTTTCAGGATTTTCTCCCTATAGCATCATGTCATCTGCAAATAAGGAGAGTTTTAAGTTTTCCTTTCTTATCTGAATGGCTTTTATTTCTTTTTTTCCCCTAATTCCTCTGGTTAGAGCTTCCATTATGATTTTGAGTAAGAGTGGTGACAGTGGGCCTCCTTGTCTTGTTTCTGATCAAGGGAGAGCTTTCAATCTTTCCTTTAAGTACAATCTTAGCAGTGGATTTTTCCATTTTATTCCCTTTATCATGTTGAGAAAGTTTCCTTTAATTCCTAGTTTTCTAAGTGTTATTATCAAGAAAGGGTGTTAGATTTTGTCAAATGTCTTCTCTGCATCAATTGAGATGATCATGTGTGTGTGTTGTTTTTTTCTCTTTGTCTATTAACACAGTATACTACATTAATTGATTTTTTTTTAATGGTGAATAACCTTGTATACTTGGGATAAATCCCACTTGATCGTGGGTGTATAATTCTTTTAACATGCTGTTGGATTAAGTTTGCTAGTACTTTGCTGAAGATTTTAAAATCTGTATTCAAAGAAGATATTGATCTACAATTTTCTTTTATGTTATCCCTATCTGCCAAGTACCGGAGTGATTTAGGATGTGTTTCCTTTTCTTCAATTTTCTGAAAAATTTTGGGCAGTATTGGTATTAATTTTTGGAATATTTGGTAAAACTCACCAGTGAAGACATCTGGTTCTGGGTTTTTCATTGTTGGGAATTTTCATTTATTGATTCAATACCTTTACTTGTTATTGGCCCGTTGGGGTATGTCTATTTCATCTAGGTATCTATTTTGTTTGCAGACAGTTGTTTACAGAAATTTCTTATTATAATTCTTTTTATTTCTGAGTGGTCAGTGCTAATGACCACTCTTTTCTATTTATTTATTTGTATCCTTTCCCTTTTTTTCCTTTGCCAGTCTGGCTAAAGGTTTGTTGATTTTATTGATCTTTCAAAGAACCAATTTTGTTTTCACTGATTCCATTTTTAAAAATGTTCTATTCCATTTAATCTTTGCTCTACTCTGTATTTCCTTTCTTTTGCTTGCTTTATGTTCAGTTTGGTCTTCTTTTAGATCATCCAGTTGTGATGTTAGGTCTCTGATTTGAGCTCTTTCATCTTTTTAAATGTAAGCATTTAAAGCTGTAAATTCCCTTTCTACACTACATTTGCTGCATCCACAAGACTGAGTATGTTGTGTTTTCATTTTCATTAGTGTCGAGATATTTACTAATCTGTCTAATGAGTTATTTTTTGATCCATTAGTTGTTTGAGTGTGCTGTTAAATTTCCACAATTGTGTGTATTTTCCAATTCTCCCTCTGCTAGTTTCATTTCACTTTGGTCAGAGAAGATTAATGATTTCAATATTGTTAAATTTATTGAGGCTTGTTTTGTGGAATTACACATGGTCTATCCTGGAGGATGACACACATATTCTAGAGAAGAATATTCTAGAGAATATTCCAGAAAATGTCTATTAGGTTTGTTGGTTTGTAATATTTTCAAGTCCTTTTGTTTCTATTGTTCTCTGTCTAAATGTACCCATTATAATAACTAGTGCATTCAAGTCTCTTACTAGTAGTGTAGATTACTTTCTGTTCCAATCTGTCAACATTAGCTTCATATATTTTGGTGCTCTTCCACTGAGTGCATATATTTTTATAATTGTTATGTCCTCCTGATGAATATGAATTGACTCCTTTATTCATAATAGTGACTTTCTTTGTCCCCCATAACTGTTTTGGTTTTAAAGTCTATTTTACATGATATTAGTATAGATATTCCAGCAGTCTTTTGGATACTATTTGCATGGTGTACATCCCCCCTCCATCTTTTCACTTTCAACCTACTTAAAAAAATTAAGATGGGTCTCTTTTAAGCAGCATTTAGCTGGATCATGATTTTTAACCCATTCTGCTATTCTCTACCTTTTGACTAGGTAAATTTCTCTATTTAATCCAGTAGCTACTAATAATTTAGGACTTTTTTCTGCCATTTTGCCTTTTGGTATTTGTAGGTAGGTCTCATAGTGTTTTTGTCTCTGAGTTCTTCTATTAATGACCTCTTTCTTATTAATTCAATTTTTGTAGTGTATCCTTTGAGAATGTTTTCATTTCTTTCTATATATTTTTTTAGATGTTTTCTTTATGGTTACATGGGACTTAAAGTTAATATCATAAATACATAGCAATCATATTTGATTTGATACCAACTTAACTTCTATAGCACACACATACACTTTTCCTATGCCCCTTTTGCCTCCCCCATCTTTTTGTTTTACTTGTTAAAAATTACATATTTTATATATCCCAAACCATGGAAGTATCAATATTTTTTACTTTTCCATTTTGGAACCAATAAGATGTAAAAAGTGGAGTTACATACCAAAAATACAGTATACTAATACTGGCATTTTTAATTACCCATATGGTTACCTCTGCCAGAGCCTTTCTTCTTTTATTCTCCTTTAATCCACTTTCTAGTGTCCTTTCCTTTCAGTATGCAGAACTCCCTTTAGCATTTCATGTGGGTCAGGTCTAGTGTGACAAACACGCTCAGCTTTTGTTTATCTGGCAATGTCTTAATTTCATCCAAAGTTTTAAAGGACAGTTTTGCCACATAATATATTCTGGTTGACAATTATTTTCTTTCAGCACTTTAAACATGTATTCCCACTGCCTTCTTGCCATCATGGTTACTGATGAGAAATCAGCACTTTTATTTGGGCTCCCTTTTATAGAATACATTGCTTTCCTCTTGCAGTTTTCAGAACTCTCATTGTCCTTGGTATTTGACATCTTGGTTAGTATGTACCTGGATATACTTCAAGTTTATACTGTTTGAGTTTTATTAGATTTCTCATATATATATACATATCTTTGATGAATTGGAGAATATTCTGCCCTTATTTCTTTGAATATTCCCTCTCCCCTTTCTCTCTTTCTTCTCCTTCTCGGACACCCATAATGCAAATATTGGAATGTTTGATGGTCTGTGGTCTGTCTCTTTGGTTCTGTTTACTTTTTTCTTTCACTCCTGATCTTTTCTGCCCTTCAACTTGAATCATCTCAATTGTGCTGTTTTTGAGTTCAGTGAGTCTTCTTCCAGATCAGATTTGCCATTGAAACCCTCTAAGGGATTTTCCCTTCAGCTCTTTGGTTTTCAACACCATTATTTCTGTTTAGTCCCTTTTTAAAATTTCCATCCCTTTATTGAAATTCTCATATTGTTCATTCATCATTTTCCTGACATGTTAGTTCTTTCTCCATGGTTTCTTTAATCTCCATGAACATATTATAGATCCTTTTTAAGTGTTGTCCTGGTATGACCAAAGTGTGGTCTTCTTTGTAAATGGTTTCTGTATTTTTATCTTGCTCCTTTGGATGGGCCATTGTTTCTTACTTCTTTGTCTTGTATGCTTTCATTAAACACTGCATATTTTAGTATTTGAACATGTTAACTCTTGTGTCTGGTCCCTGAGATTTCTGTTCCTTAAGTTTGTATTCAGCTAGTTGATATAACAAGATTTCATTTAATGCCAGGAGTTAAAAATTGAACAAACCAGCACAATAAAGGTATTTCACAGCCTTCGCAAATTGGCTCTGTGTTGGCTCATGTGTCCCGTCAGAGTGCAGCCTTCCAACCAGAAGATCCACCCAAAGCAAAAGTGAAGGCGAGGGTCTTGTCTCTCTTCTGAGCTGCGTCCTGTCCTGGGCTTGTGCTTGCTAGTGGCCTTAGGAATCCCACCTTATGGGGGAATCTGCATGTTCTCTCTACTGCCTATGAAATAAACTTTCTCCCCCTCCTGTGTGCTCTATTGTATTTCTTGCAGCAGGTAATTCTTTGTCCCTGGTCACTTTGATTTAATTTTCTCTTACAATGCTTTAGCTACTTTTGCTTGAAAGTTACATTCTGGAGGGCAAGCCAGAGATAAGTTTCCTGGTTCAATCTTTCAGGATGTCTCCTGATAAATCGGCCTAGACAAACAGGCACCCCAGTACGCACATAAATGTTACTTTGCTGCCTCCCGAACGGGGTAAAACCCACAGGGAGGGGACAGCCCCCTGCAAGGCACAGTGGGAGGGGCTGGAGGATGCTCCAGAAAGGATTCCAAGAGCTTCTACTAATTTTAAATCTGTGCTTTCTGACTTTGTCACTTGCCCAGTTAATGAAACTCTTTAACTCCTTTCTCAAGTTTTGAGGAAAGTGCCTCTACCAAGTTTGCTAGAAACGCAAAGATTCTGTTGAGGAATGGCACCCTGAAACATTTTATACTGTCATCTTCATTGACTACAGCTGAGATTTGTTCTCTAAATATTTATTTTTAATAAGGAAAGTGGGGGTTTGAAAACTGACATCACAAAAGGGAATAAAGAGAAGAATTATTATAGGTTTGTCCATATGGATGCCTGGATGACAGCTTCAATTGTTAGCAGGCAGTGTAGCAAAATCAGGGTGTTCGGGATGCTACTGTAAAGAAGTAAAAGAGGTTTGGCTTAGGAGAGCATACACCTGGGGTCTTTTCCCCACACTGTACTGCCCACCCACAGCAAGGCAATTAACCTCTTCAGGCTTCCAATATTTCACATGTAAAAGAAATGTGTGGGACCGATGATTGTAAGAGTTATTCCCTACTCTTTGGTTCTTGGTTTCTGAAAACACTTGAACTCCCTGAAGAAACTGATGGAGTTCAATTTTTAAAGAGATGAAAGCACAGGTGATATGAGGCCAAATGGCCTAGACTAGAGCTTTACCAGAATTGTTGAAAGCCTCCAGAGAAACAGTGTGTTTTTTTTCCTTTTATCCTTTAAAACTTGTTCTCTTGGTAAAGCACTGGAAACCAGAGCTTTTTTGTTGGGGATTTCATCATGTTAGCTTTTGAAAATTCCCTAAGTTGAGAATGTATATGTTAAAATAGTTTAGTACTTGATTATTTAGTAAAAGTAGAAGCAACAGGCCTCCTGTTTATCCAGTTTAAAGCAGTTCCATGGATTTTTTCTAAGAACCCTTGTAAAGGATTATTTATTAACCTTTTATACTGTGATTCCTTGCTCTGGAAGTCTGAGCTTTTGTGGACCTCAGAAAATCTTGTTCTTAAATCTTAGAGGGTTTTCTTAAATCCATTCCTGCCCTTATAACCCCGTGCACATTGGGCCTTTTGATTAGATCAAGCCAAGGGCCCTTCGTTTTGATTCGATTGCTTCAGTAGACCCCTCCCGGGAGTCTGTTGTAAGCAGAGGGATGAAAAGTGAGAGACACGCAGAAAGAAGGCCACAGAGGTAGAAAGAAGCCTCCAGAAGTTGAAATCATCAAACCTGGGAGAGAGAAAAGCCACACACAGAGCACCTGAAGCTGAAGGCAGTGTGGCCCAGAGAAGGGAGAGACCAGCAAATGCTGCCACGAGGCTGACCTGTCCCAGCTGAGGCCGGGTGAGCCAGCGTCTCTGATGAGGCCTTGGGCTGGACTCTTTCACAGCCTCACCTCTAAGCTTTTAACCTAACAAATCCCCACCGTGAAGGCCAGCCCATTTCTGGTATACAGCTTTGCCAGCATTTAGCAAACTATAGCACTCCCTCCCACCTATGTCTCTAAATCACTGAGTCCTTGGGTGAGCCTCCACCAGGTCACGTACCTCCTAATGCTATATCTTTTACACAAAATTGTAAAGTCAGTTGTATTTTCTCTAAAACGTTATTCAATTATTTATTAGAAGGCTAGATTCAAACCCAGGTGACTCAGCTTTTTTCTTTTGCACTGTTGTTTGATGAGGCATTTGATGCAGGAAGGTTGTCCCTTTTTTTTTTTATTATTTAATTCCCCTCCCCTCCCCTGGTTGTCTGTTTTCTGTGTCTTTTTGCTGCGTCTTGTTTCTTTGTCCGCTTCTGTTGTCGTCAGCGGCACGGGAAGTGTGGGCGGCGCCATTCCTCGACAGGCTGCTCCTTCCTTCGTGCTGGGTGGCTCTCCTTATGGGGTGCACTCCTTGCGCGTGGGGCTCCCCTATGCGAGGGGACACCCCTGCGTGGCAGGGCACTCCTTGCGCGCATCAGCACTGCGCATGGGCCAGCTCCACACGGGTCAAGGAGGCCCGGGGTTTGAACCGCGGACCTCCCATGTGGCAGACGGACGCCCTAACCACTTTGTCCCTTTTGAATCATCCACAGACCACCTAGAATTCCTGATCTAAGGCCCTTGTTGTTTTTGTTGCATGTTTTAAATTAATAAAAACAGGAAACATAGGTGGGTGATACTATAAACCACAATGTTGCCAACATTTAAGTAAGAAGTACTTAGCTCAGCACTCTTGAGAGTGTTTAACCTACACTATCTCAAGGAAACCTTAAACAAGCTAGGGAGCTAGGTACTTTTATCTCTATTATGCAGATGATGAAACAGATGCAGGAAGTTTAGGTGACTTGAACAAGGTGAGCCAACAGTGGACTAGGGAGTAATACAATGGAAGCATGTTTCAGGATTCCCAGTCTTAGGAGCGATCGCCAGGTCAGCATCGACTTGTAACTGCTTCCCTAAAACAGCTCCAAGGGGAAATCACTGCATCTGCTGAGTGTCTGAAGTCTTCCAAGTCAGGGAGAGCCTAATTCACTTCCTCTTGGAAGTTAGATGCAAACAAGATAAAGAGCGCTAATAAGCAAATCAGACCTTCAGAAGAATCAGATACAAAATCACTAACTTCTTAATGTAATTCGCAGATTTTGTTTTATGACTTGGGGCACTACTTAAATATTTTGTGTGAGGCTTCCAAAATTTAATTAAAGCATCTCAATAGTAGGTAAAATAAAACTTTACATAAATCCTTTTAATTGATTTCAATCATTTGCTACATGACAGCTTTTAAACATTCTCATTTAAATGCTTATTTCCCCCCAGCAAAATCCAAAATTCACAAGTGGAATCAAGTGTACTTATTTCTTAAAAAAACTTTAGTCATCAAAATCTGGCAGTAGAAACCAAACAGGATGTTCCCTGCAGAAATATCACTGTGAAACCCAGATCTTACCTACCTTGGAACAATTTTTTTCTGAAGAGAGAAGCATCCACCTCTCTGACAGGTTTTATTCTGAGAGAGAAATCCAGCTTTATATTCAAAAATTTTTATTCAAATTGCTTATTCATCTCAGGAGTTAAATTACTGGGGAGCAAACAAAGACCACCTGTATTTGAAGGGCACCTGTCTAAATAGGCTTAATTTCCCATTTTTCGCATGGATTCTATTTCCTTCAGGAGATGCATAGCAACTGTAGGTGCTTACAAGGCTCATTAGGTTGTAAAGGTGCCAATTTAAGGAAGATGGTTCATATCGGAGTCCTTTTAGATGGAAATGAATGTATATTATTTTGAATTTTGGGTTGTAGATACCAAAAACCAAACTCACATGCCTTGCAGAGTAAAGAGGGTTTGTTGGCTCACAAACACAGACGTCCAGGACAGATTGGACTTTACTCAAAGCACGAACAGAGCCGTCTCCTCATTTTTCTTGATTCCTTTCTTTGTCCTGGCTGTCAGCCGTATCCTCAGGATGTCGTCCCTGTGGTCACATGACAGCTGCTGGCTTCTTCTGCATATCCAGTGGGAAGAAGATGATCCCTCTCCTCACCTGTTGAACACATCCTAGGGAGGCTCTCTCAGCCACCTACGGTGCTCGCTCAGGCTTGAACCAATTTCCACCACCAGAGAAATGCCCCCTCGTGGTTTAGCTCTGAGTTGGAAGCTTCTCCCTGAAAGCCTCAGGCCTGGGATGAAGTAAACGCCACCCACACGTCCTGCCGCTCCATGATGAGGGGCAGGTGGTGGGGAAGGGGGCGGTTGGTGAGGTAACCACATTCTCCACTTAGGATTCAGCCATTTTAGTGAATTCTAGCCAATGCAGTAAGGTTCCCACTCGGAAATAAGTAAACACGGAATCCATGTATTCATAGAATTGTAATGTTGGGAAAAAGTTCAACGATAACTTAGTCCAATCCTTATACATTGCAGGTAAGGAAACACGCTCAGAAGTGCTGGCGAGGCTACCCAAGAGGACACAGCCGAGCTTTAGGACACTCCACGCCATTCACATCTTGTCCAGACACTTCCCATGATGTGACAGCTCCATTTATATACTCATTCAGTGTGTGCTGAGCCTTGCTCTCTCCAATGGGTGTCCCTTCACTCCCCACTTCAAATGCCACTTCATGCAAAATTTTCTCAGTCTCACGGTAAACAACTTCCTCTCCTGCATGTGCTCTAATGGCATTCTGAACCTCTCTCTATTACTTCTACTTCTTAATAAAATATTTTATGTTCTTGCTTATTTTCTCTCACTGGAGTGTGAGCGCCTTCAGTGAACAGCCATGTTCTTTTCTCCAGACCCTTCAGGGAACCTGACAGAGTTTCAGAAACAGTCCACATAGGAGTGCTTGAACTTCTAGGCATGCTTTGGCTCAGGAAACAGTTATTCCAAAGTGTCTTGGAAGCCCTCAACTGTCCTTCCATGGTTCAGCAGAACCCTGCTATGGTCCCTTAGTAGTAAGTGGAATTGAACTAGGTCTCTTTCGATGATTCAGCGTTTGGATTCTGGCAAAATAGTGAAGTGAATGAAGGTGGCCTTGGCTCTTTCTGAACAGCTCTTTTCAGTGTCATTTTTTTCTGAAGAACCTCAGCTCTCCCCAGCCCTATCAAGGTATAATTTTTTCTGCTGCATTCCATCAGACTTTTCAAGGAATCACTTGAGATAAATTTATTCTAACTTTGTTATTAAAATTCTCACTGGCATTTGATTTTAAGGTTAATATGCACCTGTGTAGTAAGAGTTTTAAGAAATCTGAATTAAATTTTGAGTTTCAAAGAGCACGCTGAGTTAAGGTGTGACCTTCAAACCCAAGGCAGTCATCTCCTCTGCTCACTACTTAATTTCCACCCATCAGGCCAGTCTAGCATTTTCCACATCATGGCTAATTTCGCAATATCCCTTGAAATGACCCTATAATGAGGAGAAGAGTACACACTGAAAGAACATGACACACTTCCCAACAATGAAATGAACTCCATTGGGCCTACTGGGACCCCATCTTTCTTGACAAATGTAAAATTGATAATGCATTTGCTCGTCAGAAGATGAAATTACCACCAACACAAGTGCCACTGCCTCAAAGTCGTAATGGAAGTACTTCAGAAGCTGTTATCTGAGAAAGAATCTATGTTTATGATGGGGCCACACATTGAAAACTTTAGAGGACTGAATCTGCCCAGAGGGAAACATACTGAGAATCATAAGATGTGCCTTATAGCTTATGTACCAATATTTCATTAAGTTTCATGTAGATATGGGAGCAAACATTTAATTACAAAGAAGATAGCTAAAACTTAGCAGTCTGTTATTGCTGTCTTAGAGCCACATATCGCACAGACCACCCTTTACAATAAATTAAATGGTCTCTAAAAATATTTTCACCATACCTGGGAATTTGTGCATATGAAATAAGAATAAATTATTTCATTACTGCACAATCACTCTGTAGAATATGATTTTTTCACACTCTACCCCATTTTATGCTTTTACTTGCCCTTTAGTTTTCACTAAATGTTGTCAGAAAATTTAAAAAAAGGATTGGTTTATTAATGGACTTAACAAGAAGAAAAGGAAATAAAAAATGGGGCAATAAGTATAATGTTTATAGGGGCAAGCACAATACAAAATTGTGGATTGAAGTTGCCGTTGTAATCCTATATTTTCAGTCCTAGGGACATTCAAAACCTTTTTGGCTTTAGAATTCAATTTTTCCAGTATTCATTGAAGTGATAAGGTGTTTCTTTTTCTGAAAAATAATCCATTCAGTTATTTTTGAATTCTGAAGGAGCAGGCACCCCAAGAACTGAAATGACTGAACACAGCCACTGCAAATCCGGTACGCGGCTAAGCCCCCAAAGAAAGAGCAGCATTTAAAGGAAAGAGTACAGAGAATTCCACAAAGAAATTCGCATCTTCTGAGTGCTTACTTGGCATTAACTGGAGTGTGACTCAAACTTCAAAGAGGCCTGGTCCTGTCTCGTAGCTTGTATATAATCCTGGAGGGCAAATGGTTCTTACGGAAGGATAATAATCTGAGCTTTGAAAAATGTGGAATCATTGATGCATTTTGTACATAATCCAAGCTGACACATCACAGGTTGGAATTCTCTTACTCCTTTTCCAGAAATTCCCAGTTCCTGCCCATCTGTCCCACCATCTCCCATACATTCTGAATATGGGCAGAACCGTTCACCTCATTTCTCTGATGGAAATAAGAATAATGAAGCCCATGTCGTGTTTATTCTGAGTTCCACCATCATGGGGGACAGAGCTACTCAACGGTGATACAGTGACAACTGATTTATTTTTGCTGTCATAGATTTTCTTTCAGTGAAAGTAAACTTTTAAGATAACTAAAATTTACTCACTTAAGTGTTGAAAGATTTTTCCCCTTGAATGGTTTGTTTAAAAATTTCTAAAATGCCTGACAACTTTAAATACCTTAAACTTTACACCCTTTAGAAAGGAGATCGATAACTATTAACCTACTGAACTTTCATAATATCTGGGTCACTTATGAAAAATCCTAATTAATTGAATCAGCTGAAATAAAGTAATGTTTTGGAATCATAAAGCATACACAGCTATTTGATCATACAATAAATTCTGGATATTTATTGTTCTGTTTTGGTACCTGTTGAATAATGTCAAATTATTTGTCCCTACAATTAAAGTCCCTGGGTATTTTTTGTGTGTGTTTTTACCATGTTATATGCTATTTTCTTGTCTCTCACTTTTAAATCGCCACTTTTGGTACCTTTACATATAATTTTTCTGGAGGACATTTACTCTCTAAAATATCACTTCTTTTTTCTTAGAGCTGGGAAACTGAATAAGGAATCTTCTGAAAAATCAATTCTTTAAAAAATTTGATTGGTACTTTTCTGCTGAAAAACCTGCAGTACCTCCCCATTTCACAGAGTAAAAGCTGCAATCCTTCTAAAGATCAACAAAGACAGCTTTGAGCAGCTCCCTGCCCATCCCCCGGGTTTCTATTCATTCTTTACTGTGCTTATTATGCTTATCATCTTGTTACTACGGTAAAACAGCTGTTTTAGAAATAAACAGCTGTATAATTCTCCAATGCCATAACTTTATACTCTCCTCATTGAAACAAACCTTGATGATACCTCAGTAGGTAGAGTTTCCTCCAGATTTATTCTGAAGGATATTCCCATCAATTTATTCTAAATATTCTGATATTCTCATTAACTTGTTCTAAATTGGTTTTAAAACCTGAGGGAAACAGAAGGAATAATTCCATAAATGAAATCTAAACATTTATTTATATAATCTTTATGAAACTCCTTAAAACTGGAGACTGTAAAGCTGAGTTGTGTCATTTCTGACAAATATGTGGGAGGAGGGCTTTCTCTACTGTGTTAAATAAAAAATCTACAGTGTTAGTGCTAGACAAATGTCTAAGCTTAGTGCTATATTTAATTAACACACACAGGAGGTTGAAAGAATAAAAGATTGTGTCCTAGTTTAAGTATTTCTACAATCTGAATGCCTGAGAATACAAGCAAATGTTATGATGTGTGCAGTTCATCCTAATGAGTTTGAGACTTCGAAGTTAATAGGAAACACAAAGACACATAGGATAAAAAAAGATTTTTTTTTGTTTGGGGTTTATCACGTGACTGCATTTGATGAAATATGCCTAAAATAATTTTGGCATAGGACTAAACTTTGGGTGATGGAATGCAGATAAAATTACTTATATTAATTATAATTCAATTTATTATAGCTTGCTTATAATTGGCTGAAATTAAATTTAATAGTAATGGCTAATATTCTATTAGTGTTTATAATGATGATGACCTTCATAAGAAGTTCACAAAATAGTTCGTCAATAGATCTATGAGTCATATCAATGAAATATTTTTATGATGAAATAAAAATCATATGGATATATGCCAAAATGTGATTATCACAAATTATCACTTATTTTGACTCAAAATAAGTGATAATTTATTATAATTATCATATTTTTATAAAAAGAAACTAGGAGAACTAGAAAGTGCTTTCTTTTGAGATTGAGTAAAAAAGCCAAAGATCAGGAACATCCTGAATTGTAGAACAAAATGTCCCACGATAGAAGGAATCTACTAGAAGCCGAGTAGCATCTTAATGACTGGAACCAGAAAGCATTAATATATGAGCACGTTGAGAAATGAAAGGGACAATTCATGGAAGTGACAATGCCCAAGGAATTGAAAGATCTCTATCACCTTGCCCTCAGGACCACATTACTTCCTACCTGCCTTGTACTGATGATTCCAAATACAGTAACGCAGAGTAGTTGAAGATGACAGGAGGGTCTCTGTGTGGTGATGCAGCTGTTAGAATAGCTGCATGGCCATTGGCTTATCTTACTAAACATTGCTTTTCCATTTTGAACTAGAAACGTTGGAGTAGACATAACCTCTACCTCGTGTTTTGACATCTCCATGTCACAGAGAATACCTTCTCCTATCTGGGAACACCAGTGCCAGATTTGAAGCTCGTCCTCCAACCAGGTCACGCCATCTCTTGAAGTACTTTATGAGTTCCCCCAATGTCATTTACCTTTTCTGATAGGTATTCTATTGGACGGTGTTGATATATCAAATACGCTTCTTTTGTCTGTTAGGAGAAAGATTAAGTTGTTGTAAACAGCAAACCCCCAATTCCACTGCCTTGAATGTGGTATCTTTCTCTCTTTTGTAACAGTTTGGCTAGGCATGATGGTACAGTAGCTCCTTGACTTTAGCAAGGGGTGCAGATTCCTTCCATTTTGTTTTTCTGCCATGCCTTAGGATGCTGTACTCACCTGCCACGTTGAAGGCTGAAAGGATAACGCCTGAAGGAAAGGATAAAGCAGGGGCAGGAGGTAGGGGGAAAGGGTCAAAGTCCAAGGAAAGCAGTTTGTCTTAAATCGAAGGTAGATTAGACTGCACAAACCACTTCTTATATTTCACTAGCCTAAGCCTAGTCACGGTGGCACAAAAATCCCAAGAGAGGTGGGACGGTAGCCTGTATGTCTGTCAGTTCAGGACATGTGTGACATTCTGACTAGCTTCTCACCCTTTCATTTCTGTGATGATAGCGGAATGTAACTAACATCTTTCTGAAGATTCAGCCCCAGATTAATCTTGGTTTTTAGCTTGAAGGAGATAGAGTGACTACAGCAAGTGTTTACTTGATCCACGTTGAAATGTTTCCTTCTGGTTTCACTTTGACCTTAACAAGACAGAAACCAAGCTTTGGTCCTATTTCTTCTACTCAATTATGTTTTCTATTGCCGTTTTTGGTCATTTGTATAGTCAACTATGAACTTCATCTCTGATTTTCATGTTTCTGTAGTAACTGGATTTCTATTTATGGACTCCAAATTTTAGCGCACAGATCCCTTGCAATAGTCATGATACGTCACTGAGCTGATGTCCTCTCTTTCTTGACCACTGCCAACTGGAGATTGACCTACCTTTCCTGGATAGACATGCTCGATCTCCAGTTCAGCATCTGTGTCCTTCCTGTACGTTTGTCCTTGTGCACTGATTTCCCGGGTTTGACCCATCTTAAGATACTTGTCCTGTAATTTCTATCCCTAGAGTAAACTCTTGATTTGATCTTTGGAAGAAACTCCAGGCCTTTGCCTAATCAGCTGGATATGCTTAGAATTCAGTTCTCCCTCCCTCTGGTCAGGATTGTGCTGCTGCCCCTTGAGTTCTGATTATATCACCTTCCTGAAGTAGAACTTTACAAATACCCCATCAGAACACTCATTTCAGAGTCAAAACAGACCATGTAGCTTCTCCTTACACATGAGGAAAAGTATCATTTTACCTTGCTCATAATAAAATAAACATGCAAATTCTCCCTTGGCAACAAATGTAGATACATAAATACAAACATGAATCAAAAGCATTGCTATCTGAAAGAATGCTTCATAGGCTATTTTTAAATCAATGGGCATGTAGTCTGCAGATAAAGATCATTTTCAATATACCAGTCTGCATGTGCCTCATATTGAAATATTGGAGGACTGATGTACCAAGCACTTAACCGTTCCCGGCACATTCACCGATCCTCTTGCAAATGGAATTGGTAATTGCTCCTGTGGAAGTCCTGGGGTGCGGCTTGGCGTTCCTCTTGTCCAGACAAGGTGCAAAGTCCTATTTGCAGGTTTAACAAGAGTGTGTGATTCTTGCCCTCACAGCACCCTTCCCTCCCGTCCTGATCGCTCCTTCTATTGTACGTTTTGGGCAGTAGTCCTCATCTTCAATAATCCCTGCCAAATGTAACGTTGCATCTAAAGCCTGTTTAATGGACATGATAGAGCTGTGACAAGGCACAATGGAAGGGGTTTAGAAACGGTATTCTGCCCATTTGCCTCCGGCTCTTAGCACATGGGTAGCAGCACAAAAATGTAAAGTAATGCACCATTGCTACCCACTGGGTTCCGAGTCCACTTTTGGTTTGCTCTACCCCTCTTTTGGAGGACACCTGAACTATCCATTTGGCTGAGCTAATTAAAGGACATAAAATCCCCAAGTGCCAGAGGGCCAGGTGCCCAGACCTTCTTAAAGAGGGCCGCCCAACGCTTCTTAAGACGGTCACTGTGCATCAGCTAAACATGTGGAGACTCTCATGAAGGTGACTTCTACAGATGACGACTGGGTCATTTTCCTGGTATTACACACATGACACACGCACACAGAGAAGTAATGACTCCCATCACACTTGAAAGCGCAATTCAGGTTCAGTGTTCCGGGGCCCACGTGCTTCCTCCCAGGTGAGCAGGAGCCATGAGCCACATCAGGAGCTGCGCTGTCCTGGGTGCTCACGTGGCCTTAAGGCCCAGTCCCACTGATGTCAGAACCACTGCTCGGCCACACACAGTCTCCACTAACCGACCACCTGCGTACCTGGTGCCCCACCTGCCCGGGCTCAGCAAATGCATGGGAATGGGGTGACCTAACCCGCGGGCCGGCTTCCCCACTGCCTGAATGCGCCGTCAGACGCGCGTTCGGCTCATGCTCCAGGAGGAGAACAAGCCTCTCGGCCATCCCAGTGCACTTTGCCTGCTTTAGAAACACAGTTTCTATTGGAAAATATGATTTCTGTCGCTAAAGAAATACACTCGACGCCTTGTCTCCCCCTGGCATCACGGAGTGGCACGAGTTCCCTCGTGAACTGGCAGCCGTGGCCCCGGTGCGTGGCCGCCCGGTTGATGGGGCCCATGGCCTGGCCCTCCCCAGGCGCCCGCCTCAGTGGTCTCCACTTTCCACCGAGCGCGTTTCACTCGTTTTGTCCAGGTGTGGTCGGAGACTTGGCAGGATTTTCTGACAGGTGGCATGTACTCTGTTCCTACTTCTACGCTGCTTCAGGTAAAAGAATAAAATCCTTTTGCTGTGGCCTACCAACAGGCGGGGCCCTTTCTCTGCAGGGGGCTTTTAGGAGCTCGTGAATCGAGCGTCAAGGCTTTTGGAGAGTGATGATTAAGGTAGTAAAATAATATCTGGTTCTCATTTTGCCTTCCTGACTGATTCACTAACAGGGTTCCAGGCGTCCTCTGACCTGCCGAGGACCAGGTATTTTCAGGTATGGTCTCCTTCACCTTTCAGACAAAGGAAGAAATGCCTCCCTCCAGATGCCTCCAGTTTACTGCCTTTGGTTTACTTCGTCTCTATTGCATCAATTTTTTAGCTGTCAACCAGCAATTTCAGTTGTGTTCAATGTTTGTTATATGGGTTATTTTGAGAAAATGGAATCAAAAGTAAAAAAGCAGGGCTGAAACACTGGTCTTTCAATAACACAGATAGATCCACAGATCTATATTAGAAAGACATATTCACAGGAAAGCTATATCTTTTTATAAAAGATTCTGTATAGACTTCTCCTCTTTTATTATTTCAATATCGAGTTTCTTGGAAAATAACACAATCCCATACTAGAGTGAGGATGATAGAGACGGGAGTTACGGGTAGGGACGTTATAAGTTACTGGAGGCATCCGTTAACTACGAAGGAAGATCAATGCACTAAATAATAATTAACAGTAAGGAATAATGGCATGACATTGAATGTTTGACAATTAAGTTTTTCATTTACCATGATCTATCTTTTTATATTTATTTTTTTATTATTTATTTTTATTTTATTTTATTATTTATTATTATTAATTATTTTTATTTTTAAAGAAGCTTTAAATTACATAAATGTTACATAAAAAATATAAGGGATTCCCATATGCCCCATTCCCTACCCCTCTCACACTTTCCCACACTAACAACATCCTCCACTAGTGTGGTTCATTTGTTGCAATTGATGAACCCATATTGAAGCATTGCTACTAACTATGGACTATAATATACATTATAGTTTACACTTCGTCCCACTTTGTTATGACAAAATATACAATGGCCTGTATCCATCACTGCAATGTCATGCAGGACAAATCCAGTGTTCCCAATATGCCCCATATCATACTATTCTTCCCTCTCCCATCCCTCAGAACCTCCAGTGGCCACTGCCTTCACATCAACGATAAGAGTTCTTCCATTGCTGGAATATTAATAAGTCTATAGTAGAATAATAATAAGTCTACTTTAGTCCATTGTTCATTCCCCAGTCTTGAGGATTTGGGGACGGTGATGCCCACTCTGCTTCTGTTTAAGAGGGGGCTTAGATCCATGGGGCAGGTGGATGGAGCGGTCTTGCTTGCAGTTGCAGACACTCTGTGTTCCTTGGGTTGGGCGTCGTCCATCCTCACCTCCTTGTTAGCTGTCCTGGGTGAGTCCAATGAACTGGAGAGTAGGTGTTGCAACTCTGCTGAGATTCAGGGCTCAACTGGCACACGGACGGACCAAAGATTTAAGTCTCTGAGACATATATTTATCAAGTATAGTGCTAATTATAGGTTCAAACAAAAGGGGCAAAGAGCCATGTGTAGAGAACCTATAGATGAGTCTAAGTCTGTTACACTGAGGAGCATGAATTCCAAAGGCCCATTGACAGGGGGCCAAATTCCTGAGCAGTCTATCCTGCCTATAGTTCCCAGGTATCTCTAGAGCCACCTGGAGCCCCACTTACCAAGCTCTGTCTTACTTTCTAATAATTTTTGTCCTTTCAGTGACTTTTTAAAAGTAATCCTACATAATTTTTAAGTTACCTTCTGCCTATTATTTTATTTGAAGTTGAAATAAAGTTTAAAAATTTTATAAATGAGCCATTTCCCCTATAATTTTCTTTAACAATAATCTTCTCTTCTTTCCCCTCTAATTTTCACTGTGGATCTTTGAGTCATTTCTAATTTGGAACTTCAGTTGAATACTAAGAAATATGATTGCAATAGATGCTTTCATGGGAACCCCAAATATTATTTTATAATATTAGTGTAAAATTTACTCTTGGATTCTTTTTCTGATTTACTTCAAGCACATGATATGTTATTATGCTTTGCCACTTGAATACATATACAGAGTAATTTAGTGAAACCCAGTGGTAGCAAGTTTTATGTCCTAGAGAAGGTTCATGGCTGAATTAGGATGTTTAACCAAACATTTAACCAAAGTTCCTTTTGTCTTTTTCTCTTTTCTTCCTCTCTCTCCCCTTCCCTCTCTGCTTCTTTCATTTCTTCCTTTCTTCCTGCTTTTCTTTCTCCCCCTCTTTTTTCCTTCCTTTGCCTTTCTTTCTGCCTTTTTCTTTCTCTCCTCACTTTTCTTTCTCATTTTATTCCATTCTTTATTTTCTTTCTATCTCCAGTTGCCCCTTCTCACCTAAATTTTCTTGTAATTTTTATTGCTTTTGTTCAACTCAGTATTATTTCCTCTGCATTGAACTGCTTCTGCAAGTCATATTCAGATATTATTGTGGCATTATACTGGATAAAAATGCATTTTTTGTTGTTTAGTGATGTGCAGCAATCAGCACACAATAGCTTGGTTCAAAGGGAAGGCAACAAAGAACTTTATGAAATAAAGGACAGAGAGAGAGACACGAGAGAGGAGATAAAGATGGGACCAGGGGACTCACAGCTTCTGGAACTGAACGCTTCGACCCTAGTTTCCACCTCGTATTTATTGGAAACTACCAAGCAGCTGTTTGCTATTAGAACTGCAACATCAT
This sequence comes from Dasypus novemcinctus, assembly GCF_030445035.2. Taxonomy (NCBI): domain Eukaryota; kingdom Metazoa; phylum Chordata; class Mammalia; order Cingulata; family Dasypodidae; genus Dasypus; species Dasypus novemcinctus. The sequence continues at coordinate 3,880,391 of NC_080701.1, read as the reverse complement.
CTATAATAATAGGGAACAACTGCAATATCTACAATAGAACAGGGGTAATATTTACAGTAAGGAACAGGTAAGCCAGTTTCCCACAACAGTGATGGTATAATAAAAATTGAAAGGCCAGATAAGCCAGTTATCTTACATACATCACAAAGTTTTTATTGCATTTTTGAAAAACAAACAAATAGTTTTGCAGTCCCTGAAATTCACTATCTTATCCTTATTCATGTCACAGAGAGCAGTGGGTTAAGTGAAAGGCTGACTATTGAGAAAATTGGGAACAGTGTCATATTCTCATTTAGCCACTTGGAAAACTACTAGACTACTCATTTGCCAATTGCAGCCTCAGAGATGAATCAAATAGCTGCCTGCGGCAGGTCTAATAAGAGATGACATTAATCTATCTTAAATTTCCATTGAGTTTCCCTTTAAATCACCCACACAATATTGGGGTAGGAAGTGACAGCTAAACTGCTTATCTTAAAATACCATCTTTGACTGAATTGGGAGCTTTCTAATCGCTATCAGCTTCATGGCTTTGGAAGGAAAATGCCCGGAAGGGTAAAGGGAGAATAGAATTTTACAACGTAGTTTTAAAAGGTATTTTAAAAGGACTGGGGGTGGAGGAGCAGGGACAAAATGTTGCTCCACAAGACTGTAAATGAGATATCCCAAAAGACAAGCACCTGATGGGAAACAGGGTCTTGGGTTATCAATAATGGAATTCTGGGAACAAGCAGAGGTCAGTACAAGGTGAGGGCTCCTCTCGAGTGACGGAGAGCCTCTTCCCGTGCGGTGCTTTTGAAAGTGGACGTTGTTTGCTTCCCAGTCAACACTCTGGCCTCCTTCCATGCTGACCAAAATCCCATCTGTCAGCATCTTAGGCCTCAGGAAGGAGCACCTCATTCCCAGCTCATGGACTGACTCTTATTCGTGAAAGCCAAGCGTTGTAATCTCGTTCTTTTACCTAGGATTGGTGTTGGCATGAGCATGCACTCAATAACACACGCTGGCCAATGAAACTTGAGGAAAAGTATAAGGAAGACAGGCATGGGGCTTCTAGAGAAGGTTTCTAAGTCATAAAGAAGATACTTGGGAGCGGATGTGACTCAAGCTGTTGAGCACCTGCCTCTCACATGGGAGGTCCCAGGTTCGGTTCCCAGAGCCTCTTAAAGAAGACAAACAAACAGTGAGCAGACACTGAGCAAAAAAAATGAGCAGACAATGGGCAAACAACAAGCAGACGATGAGCAAAAACAAAATGGGCAGGGAGCGGATGTGGCTCAAACAGTTGTGCATCCACCTCCCACGTGGGAGGTCCTGGATTCGGCTCCTCGTGCCTCCTCAAAAAAAAAAAAAAAGGAAAACAAACCACACCACGAGCAGACCATGAGCGAAAGCAACAAGCAGGCAATGAATGCAAACAGCTAGCAAAAACAACAAGCAGACAGGGGAGATGTTTCCTGTGGGGTGGGGAATACCAGAATAAATGTCAGTCCCTTTTTGCCTTGACTGTGTCCGGCTGTGATTTCTATTGTTACCGCAGCTCTCTTATTCTCAGCGTGAATATGACACCGATCAGGAAGAGGTCGGAGCCGAGAAACAGGGGGAGGAGTGAAGAGCGTTCTGGCCACACAGTGACAGGATTCGCCTACTTCTGGACCTCTTGTTTTGTGAGCTGATCCCTCCCTACACTATTTAAGCTAATTTGAGTTGCTTTCTCTATTACTTTTAGCCAACTATTTTCTGTCTGATAAGACATGATTATCTTTTGGTAAATTTCCATGCTTGCCCATGAGTTTTCTTTTTAATAAGTTTCAGCTTCATAAAAACATTAATGTTAGGTTTCATTACTTTAAATTAAAGAAAGCCAAGAATATGTTTCTAATTTAGGTTGCAATACCTCTTCAATCCATCCTCCACACCACAGAAAGTGATTTTCTCAAATCTATTTGTAACTCTCCTGATAAAAAGGCATCCCATTGTGTGCTGCCACTTAAGTGATGAGAGTACATTACTTCAGCACATCTTTTAAAGCATGCTCTTTCTAGAATTATCTCCTCTGTGCTTCAAATTGCTTTAATTGTGACATCCAAGGCCTTACTGTGGCAGATGGCACAAGCCACAAAATATCATCAGTTTTCATCTCCTCGAACTACAGCCACGTGGATCCTGGATCGTACAGGAAATCTACAGAAATGCTAAGAATAACAACAAGGAAATCTGTTAGTCTGAAGATCCAGGTAGTGATAAGTCAGATGCCACTGAGCTAATCTGTGCACTTTAGGACCCTTAAGCTCAACCTCTTGATAAGAGGATTTTGAAGTGGTTCTTTAGAACTTTTGAAATTGTCATCATGACAACATTCCCTAATAAATTAGTTAAGGACAAACTTTCATGTCTTTCCAAAGTGGTCTCCGCACTATAAGTATGTGATTCTACAATTGCTAGCAGCCTTCACAAAAGCCACTACTTATGTTTTGCTTATTATGTGCTAAGAAACTGACACACATATACACATAATAATATGTAACACCGTGTTGAGAATCCTCTAGGAAATAGAAACACAAGACTGTGTTGATTGGTAGCCATACAGTACCATATTTGCAGATGCAGTAACTGAGCACAAGATTACATTTTGTTTCCAAAAGGAATGCAAAATTTTATACCTCTCTAAAACTTTATTATATTTTTTATGAAAAAATATTGCCTAATGTAGATTTTGTGTAAGTCTAGGGTGTATAACCCAGAGATTTTTGTAGGCTCTTCTTTATTGTGAACATTATGAAAATCCTTTAGCTTTATTGTCTTTTTTTCATATATATTACCTCCCTGCATCAACAAATATAAGTATGAATTAGAACTGAGTGAGTTACAGAATACACATTTTCACTCTGGATTTTTCTCCAGGTGTCGTTCTTAGCCCTGGCTCCAAGGACATCCCTTCCCCGCAGCACCCAGGAATGGTGGCTGGAACCTGCTTCCTTTCCCGGAAGGTGTTGGGGGGCGGGGAGGGGGGCTCCACACAGCAGGGAGGTGGCCATTTCCCAGAGGACACCCACCTGCGTGGTAGCTGGTCCTGCACCAGCACGTGGGGTCGTGGGACCCTCCACCTGCAGATCGCGGGGCTCCTGCCGTGGCTTCGCTGCCACCTTCCACCGTTCACCGCCACCTGCTGCATTCCGCACCGCTGGCCTTTATGCACATTTTCATCAATATCTCCCCTCTCTCCTTTATACAGCAGCCTGCAAAGCAGCCACAAACAAAAGGCAGGAGGAGGGCATCCGAATTCACCCGGGGAAGGGGGAGGCAGCTCTGCCGCCGGGGCCTGGACATTTGGCTCCACATCTCGGCCTGGGTGCCCAGGGCAGCCTGGCAGCCAGATGGAGGCAGCGGGAGGCAGCCAGATGGAGGCAGCTGCCCGGCTGGGTCTCTGTGCGGCCGCTGGCTCAGGAAGACGGGGGGTTTCTGAGCAGGAGTACGGAACAGTCTGGTGGTTTCTGCTCTAAGAAAGGGCCATCCGGGCCTGAAAAATTCTGACTAATGAATCTACTGAGGGTGTCCGCAGAAGACTCGTACCTCAGGATGCTATAGACAGCATGAGGAAAGGAGGGAGATTTCTCTGAGTCAGTCTGGGGAATTCTGGGTTAGACGTGGTAAGCAAGACTCTACCCTACCCTATATCTATCCTGCCCTAGCTTTTAATACATTTCTAAAACATATCAGATCATGAAAACTTTACAAACTAAAGATCTGGTAGAACTGACATTCTTTTTAAAACTGTGCAAGAAATGCTACAGTAGCAGAATCCTGGCTCTTTAAGGGGGAAACCAGCTACATTGGTACATGAGTGGTGCCAACGCCATGCTCAGTACACAAGTGGTGCCAATGCCATGCCTGGTAAACCAGTGATGCCAATGCAGGGCCAGTACACGAGTGGTGCCAACGCCATGCTTGGTATACCAGTGGGGCCAATGCCATCCTTAGTACACAAGTGGTGTCAATGTCATGCTCAGTACACAAGCGGTGCCAACACCGTGCTTGTACGGCCACAGCTGCCCCTTGCCTGAGAGGTGGTCCCTGCACTGTGGTCATTTATTCCACCGATCCTTTTTGCATAGCTCTGGCTTCCTCTGTGTTCATTATACCTCCTCTAGGAAAAGTCGTCTAATCACAAAACGTGACTTGCTTACCCCTGTTTTATTCTTCTCGATTCTATGTGCACGCTCTGAACTCTGCCCAGACTAGTCACACAAATGCTAGACTGTTCAGCGGACGGACGTCCCTTAACTCACGCTTACACGTCACCCTCGGTGGACTACATTGCTGGTGGTCCCCAAACACAGCAGCCGTGCGCCGAGCACCTAAAACGCATCACGGTATCCAGGCCTCAGAACACACCTGGCAGGCCGACGCTGTTATTACTCCCCTTTCAGAGTTTAAATAGAAGCATCTCAGAAAGATACGTACCTTTACCAACTCTTGACTCAAGTTATGTACTAAGTATTTGTTCTTCAGAACCCTGAAGTAGTAGTAGTTTTTAATTGCTATTATTTTATCTGTCAATACTTACTCCTTATTTCTATAACAGTACAGTTTTAATAATTAAAGGGACTTAATTAACATTTTGGAAGTCTCACTCAACTCCATATGATCATGAGCAATACCATGTGTTCTCATCAATAGATTTTAGCCAAAAAAATAAAAAAATAAAAAACAATAAATATATACTATATATATATTCCTGAGCTCCCATGGTCTGTTTCAGCACAGCCTGGTTAGCATGCAACCATACTTACCTTCTGCAAACATTGCTATCACCATGGCAGCCTGTTACTCTAAATATTTCTAATTGTCCTTTCTTCTAAAAGATATAATCCAGAAACTGATATTATGTTATTTTTAACATGTGCTCTTCATTATTCTCATAAATTAAGTCTCTATCCCATCACAGGGTCCTGCCAATCAAGGCCGTAACATGCCATACAAAGTATCGACTCTTCTCACACACAAATCCTCCCTTGCAGCAAGGACCACCCATTTCTTTTCACTATCCAAACTCTGCCTGTGCATTTATGTAAATATGCTTTCTTATAAATCACTGTTAAAAATGTTAGAGATTACGCCTGTAAAACACAGGTAAGAGAAATGCATCAAATTACCAGCACACCCCCGCCTTAGTCTTCAACGTGTTTTCCCAGCACTGCAGGTTAGTTAATGTCCTTGAAGAGTTTGGTCTGACATTGCACGATTGTCTCTTTTCCATTTACTAAACTAAACTCGCAGATATACTTTTCTTCTTATATTTTAGGTTCAGAAACTTGAGATGAGCCATTGAATTGGTTATAAAGGAAGAAGGAAGCCATGTTAAAACCTTTGGAAACTTCTGTCCATTTATTACTTGGTCGATGCCCAGGAATACTCTGCCTGAGGATAAACTGAGCTCGCTCTCTCTCCTTCCAAAATTAGGAGTTGTCTTGTTAAATTATTTTTAAAAATTAGACATCTATACTTTCAAAATAAAGCTATCACATGGGATTTCCACAAAAAACCTAGAAAACTGAGGGAGGCAAATACATAAGTTTCAGAATACTTTAATCCGTAGAGTGATATGCCCTCCCCTCATGATGGCTATACTTTGGGCTCTATAGGAATTTGGGGCCTTAGAGAAAAGCAGGTTCAATCATTATAAAATACCTATATTTTTCTGTCATCGCTTAAGACAGTCAATGTCCTTGATCTATCTGAGAGTATTGGAGTTGATTTTGGAAACCTTTAAGCTGAGGCTATAGCGTTTTTCTCCTTTGTAAATACAATGATGGCATTTTTTATAGTCCTGTCAGACAATGTTTGGTTCTACATGCATAAAGGGACGTGGGGAATTGAGAATATTATGATAATTAATTTGATTAATTACCTCATTATGGCCTTGGTTTTCCATCTCCCTCTGTGAGTAAGGCAGAGCCAAAATTTAAGTTTTCTGAAATATTCCAGGCATCAAATTACATGTAGGTACTTTTAAAAGAAAACATTGAAAATCTTGTGAATAGGTTCACCTAACCACGTTAAGTGTGTATTAACGGGAGCAAAGGATGAATATTTACATAAAATCAGTGTGTATCTTCAAATTGATGTTATAATGCTTTCTTTCCCTGTGGAATCAAACGACAAAAGCCTAGTGTTATTTTCTCTTATGTGAACAAATGTATGCTGAGAATCTCTCTGCCAATGCGTTCTCTGTGAAGTCACAATTTGGCTCATACACACAGCTCAAAATGATCTGTAATTTGGCGCTTAAATTTACAAATGTCGGGAGGTGTCTGGACATCGATTTGGAGGGAAGGTAACAGAGAGGATTCGTCTGTGAAATATACACGGAGATCCCAGCTACCTGTAGAGGATTCCCTTCTTGGGTAGGCGGAGACGAGGCATCTAGCCCCGCTCTAGCCCCGCTCGGTGGGGCTGAGCCAGGCCGGGCCGGGCCGCGGTAGCGTTTGGAGCCAGGCGGGGCCGGTGCAGGCCCCGGCTGCGGGCCCCGGTAGCGCTTGGAGCCGGGCGGGGCCGGTGCAGGCCCCGGCTGCGGGCCGCGGTAGCGCTTGGAGCCGGGCGGGGCCGGTGCAGGCCCCGGCTGCGGGCCGCGGTAGCGCTTGGAGCCGGGCGGGGCCGGTGCAGGCCCCGGCTGCGGGCCGCGGTAGCGCTTGGAGCCGGGCGGGGCCGGTGCAGGCCCCGGCTGCGGGCCGCGGTAGCGCTTGGAGCCGGGCGGGGCCGTTGCAGGCCCCGGCTGCGGGCCGCGGTAGCGTTTGGAGCCGGGCGGGCCCGGGTCAGGCCGCGGCGGGTACGGAGCCGGGCAGGGCCGGTCCAGGCCGCGGTGGCGGGAGGTGGATGCCGGAGCCGGCTGGGCCGCTGTAGCGAGCGGAGCTGGGCGGAGCCAGGCCAGGCCAAGGGGAGCCGGGCAGAGCCGGTCCAAGCCTCCGCGGCGGGCGGAGCCGGGCCTGCGGAGGGGTTTCTGTTTGTTTCTTTTTTTTTTTTTTTTGAGCATCTGCAGTACTGGGGAGTTCGTGGGCCCTGGGCGGCCTATTGGGGGTTTGTGGGAAGGGAGGTGCTTGCAGACCCATTTGGGCAGACAGACGGGGGGGTTTTAGGGCAAAGCGGGGGGAAGTTGTTGTTTTAGATAGTGTTGCAATTGTGACACGTGTGTACCTGTATCTCTCTTCTCCCTATCCGTTCCCCACCGTTTGCCCATCCTCTTTTTCTTTCTTCCTTTCTTCTTGCCTTTCTTTTTTCTTTATTAAAATTAGTTTTTGTTTTTTTTTTCGGTTTTCTCTTTCCCTCTTGTCCCTCATCTTCCACTTATTTTTACTTTAATTCAAGTATACAATAGGTGCTACAGGGAACACCTCACATTTGCTGGGTTTTCCCATCCTCCACTGCCTCATTTCTGTGTGAACTGATTTAGGCTACCTACACTATCCCCCTTCCCCTGCATCTTGATATCCACTATCATCTACTGTCTCTCCTATATTCCACCCCCCACCTCCCGTTCTTTGATCCACAAAGTGTCTAACTCTTAATTTCTAATACCTTTGTTCTGTTTTCTGTCTATTATCCACTCTTGAAACTATTACCTTTCTTTTCTTTTTTCCCTCTCTCATGAAAACAATAGCTGTGTAGTTCATACCATATTCCTCCCAAATTCAGTCATCAACTTCATAAAAGGTACTCTACCTACAGCTATAACTCTATACAATCTACATGAATCTAACCTCCATCCTTCCAGATCTCATATTCCTGCTTTATTAACATACATCACCAATACAACTTTACACTTTTCCCTTGCTTACACAATTGCCTTTCCCCAACACTAATACTTTCCTCTAAAGTGAACTTAACCAACAACAAGTAACTAGAATAAGAAGAAAAAAGTGACAAAGAGAAGATATAACACCTGTGCAAAAATAACAACTAATTAACCTCCAAGAGCAGACAAAGAAGCTAAGGAACTGATTAAATTCATCAAAATAAAGAGATGACCAGGAAGCAACAAAAATCTACGAACCAAACCAATAATCAGGAAAACATGGCTGAATCCAATCAACAAACCAATAATCACGAAGGGGAGCAAAACTTGGCACAAGCAATGAAAGATCTCAGAACATTTATCACCGACAAATTTGATGCAGTAATGAAAGAGGTTAACAACATGAAGACATCACTTGGAGGGGAAATTGCAGACATACGCAAAAACATAACAGATATGATGGGAATGAACACCACAGTTCAAGAAATCAAAAATACACTTGCAGCAAATATCAGCAGACTAGAAGAGACAGAGCAGAGAATTAGTGATGTGGAAGACAGTACATCAGAAATCAAACAGATAGTAGAAGGGGTCAATAAGAAGATAGAAAAAATCCAATTAGGATTTAGGGACCTGAATGACAATGCAAAACGCTCAAACATACGTATTATAGGCATTCCAGAAGGTGAAGAGAAGGGAAAGGGGTCAGAAAGAGTGTTGCAGGAAATAATGGCTGAAAACTTCCCAAATCTACTGAAAGAGACAGATGTACATATCCAAGAAGCACAGCGCACTCCACAAGTCATAAACCCCAACAGGCCCACCCCAAGACATATACTTGTCAAATTATCCAATGCTCAAGACAAAGAGAAAATCCTAAAAGCAGCAAGAGAAAAGAAAACCATCACATACAAGGGAAGCTCAATTAGATTAAGTGCTGATTTCTCTTCTGAAACCATGGAGGCAAGAAGACAGTGGTATGATATAGTCAAGGTACTAAAGGAAAAAAATTTCCAACCAAGAATACTCTATCCAGCTAAACTAGCATTCAAACATGATGGAGAGTTCAAAATATTCGCAGACAAACAGAAACTGAAAGAGTATACCAACAAGAAACCTCCCCTTCAAGAAATTCTAAAGGGAGTTCTGCAGGAAGAAAGGAAAAAACAGGAAAGGCAAAGTTGGAGGAGAGTATAAGACCAACAACAACAACAAAAAAGACAAAAAAATATATACAAACAAAATATGACAAACACAAATCCAATCAAAATATGGCTAACACAAATAATTCCTTGATAGTAATAACACTGAATGTCAATGGATTAAACTCACCTATCAAAAGATTCAGACTGGGACACTGGATAAGGAAATATGACCCATCCATATGCTGTCTACAAGAGACACATCTTAGACCCTGAGACGCATGGAGATTGAAAGTGAAAGGCTGGAAAACAATCATACAAGCTAACAATAACCAAAAAAAGGCAGGAGTAGCTATATTAATATCAGACAAAATAGACTTTAAATGTGAAACAATTGTGAGAGACAAAGAAGGATACTACATTTTAGTCAAAGGGAAAATCTGTCAAGAAGATCGAACAATCATAAATATCTATGCCCCTAACAAGGGTGCCTCTAAATACGTCAGGCAAACGCTGGAAAAACTAAGTGAAAGAATAGATACATCTACAATTATAGTGGGGGATTTTAATACACCACTATCAACTCTGGACAGAACATCTCAAAAGAGAATCACCAAAGAAACAAAACATCTGAATAGTATATTAGAGGAGCTCGATCTAATAGACATATATAGATCGCTACACCCAAATACAGCAGGATATACATTTTTCTCAAGCGCACATGGATCATTCTCCAAGATAGATCATATGATAGGCCACAAAGAAAGGCTGAACGAATTCAGAAAGATTGAAATCATACAAAACATTATCTCTGACCACAGTGGAGTCAAGCTGGAGATTTGCAAGGGAAAGAAGCCCAGATTTCACACCACGATTTGGAAATTAAACAACACACTCTTAGAAAAACAGTGGGTCAAAGAGGAAATCTCAAAAGAAATCAATGACTACCTTGAAACAAATGATAATGACAACACAACATACCAAAATTTATGGGATGCAGCAAAAGCAGTACTGAGAGGGAAGTTTATAGCCATAAATTCATATATCAAAAAAGAAGAAAGAGCAAAAATTGAAGAACTAACTGCACATTTGAAGGAATTAGAAAAACAACAACAAAGTAACCCAACAGGAAGAAGAAGGAAGGAAATAACAAAGATAAGAGCAGAACTAAATGAAATAGAAAATAAGAAAGCACTTGAACAGATAAACAAGACCAAGAGCTGGTTTTTTGAGAAGATTAACAAAATTGACAAACCTTTAGCAACACTAACAAAGAAAAAAAGAGAGAAGATGCAAATACACAAAATAAGAAATGAGAAAGGCGATATCACCACTGACCCCACAGAAATAAAGACTATCATAAGAGGATATTTTGAAAAACTATATTCCAACAAAAACGACAATCTAGAGGAAATGGACAAATTCCTAGAAACACAGAAACAGCCCATATTGACAAAAGAAGAAATTGATGATCTTAACAAACCAATCACAAGCAGAGAGATAGAATCAGTTATTAAAAATCTCCCAACTAAGAAGAGCCCAGGGCCAGATGGCTTCACAGGTGAATTCTATAAAACATTCCGGAAAGAACTGACACCAATCCTGCTGAAACTATTCCAAACCATCGAAACAGAAAGAACATTACCCAACTCCTTCTATGATGCCAACATTACCCTAGTACCAAAGCCAAACAAAGACATCACAAGAAAGGAAAATTACAGACCAATTTCTCTAATGAACCTAGACGCAAAAATACTTAACAAAATACTTGCTAATCGTATTCAACAACACATTAAACGAATTATACACCACGACCAAGTGGGATTCATCCCAGGTATGCAAGGATGGTTCAACATAAGAAAATCAATCAACGTAATACACCATATAAACAGATTGAAGGAAAAAAATCACATGATTATATCTATTGATGCGGAAAAAGCATTTGACAAAATACAGCACCCTTTCTTGATAAAAACACTCCAAAGGATTGGAATACAAGGAAATTTTTTGAACATGATAAAGAGTATATATGAAAAACCTAAAGCCAATATTGTTTACAATGGAGAAATCCTAGACTCCTTCCCTCTAAACTCAGGAACAAGACAAGGATGCCCACTGTCGCCGCTCCTATTTAACATTGTCTTAGAAGTACTTGCTCGAGCACTGAGGCAAGAACCAGAAATAAAAGGCATTCAAATTGGAAAGGAAGAAGTCAAAATTTCATTATTTGCAGATGACATGATCCTATACATAGAAAACCCTGAGAGATCTACAACGAAGATTCTAGAACTCATAAATGAGTTTAGTAAAGTCGCAGGTTATAAGATCAATGCGCAAAAATCAGTAGCATTTCTGTACACCAATAATGAGCAAGATCAGGAGGAAATCAAGAAACAAATACCATTCACAATAGTAAATAAAAAAATCAAATACTTAGGAATAAATTTAACTAAAGAGGTAAAGAACTTATACACTGAGAACTATAAAAGATTGTTCAAGGAAATCAAAGAAGACCTAAATAAATGGAAGACTATTCCTTGTTCATGGATAGGAAGACTGAACATTATTAAGATGTCTATCCTACCAAAATTGATCTACACATTCAATGCAATCCCAATAAAAATCAATGCAGCCTTCTTTAAGGAACTAGAAAAACTAACTATGAAATTTATTTGGAAAGGAAAGAGACCCCGAATAGCCAAAGACATACTGAAAAAGAAAAACGAAATTGGAGGAATCACACTACCTGACTTCAAAACATACTATAAAGCTACGGTGGTGAAAACAGCATGGTATTGGCATAAGGAGAGACATATAGACCAATGGAATCGAATTGAAAGCTCTGATATAGAACCTCACATATACAACCACATAATATTCGATAAAGCCACCAAACCCTCTCAACTGGGAGAGAGTGGCCTATTCAACAAATGGTGTCTGGAGAACTGGATAGCCATATGTAGAAGAATGAAAGAGGATTACCATCTCACACCTTATACAAAGATCAACTCAAGATGGATCAAAGACCTAAATATAAGAGCCAAGACCATAAAAACCTTAGAAAGCAGTGTAGGGAAACATCTACAGGACCTTGTAATAGGTAATGGATTTATGAATATCTCACCAAAAGCACGAGCAGCAAAAGAACTAATAGATAAATGGGACTTCCTCAAAATTAAAGCCTTCTGTACCTCAAAGGAGTTTGTCAAGAAAGTAAAAAGGGAGCCCACACAGTGGGAGAAAATATTTGGCAATCATATATCTGATAAGAAACTTATAACTTGCATATATAAAGAACTCCTACATCTTGAAAATAAAAAGATAAACAATCCATTTAAAAAATGGGAAAAAGACTTAAACAGACACTTCTCCGAAGAAGAAATACAAATGGCAAGAAAGCACATGAAAAAATGTTCCAAATCTCTAGCTATCAGGGAAATGCAAATCAAAACCACAATGAGATACCATCTTACACCCATAAGATTGGCAGCTATGAAAAAAACAGAAGAATACAAGTGCTGGAGAGGATGTGAAGGAAGGGGAACACTCATCCACTGCTGGTGGGAATGCAGAAGGATCCAACCATTCTGGAGAACAGTATGGCGGTTTCTCAAAAAACTAGCCATAGATTTGCCATATGACCCAGCAATACCACTGCTGGGAATATACCCAGCAGAACTGAAAACAAGAACACAAACCAATATATGTACACCAATGTTCATAGCAGCATTGTTCACCATTGCCAAAAGTTGGAATCAACCCAAATGCCCATCAACAGACGAGTGGATCAATAAAATGTGGTATATACACACAATGGAATACTACTCGGCTGTAAGAACAAACACACTACAAACACATGTGATAACATGGATGAATCTTGAGAACCTTATGTTGAGTGAAGCAACCCAGACATTGAAGGACAAATACTACATGACCTCAATGATATGAAATAAACAAGCTGCCCTAGATAGCAAGAGACTGAACGATAGGCTTGCAGGAAATCGGAGGGTGGAGGAAGGATATGAGCCGATGTCTGCAGGGGTGGAATTTAAGACGAGATGGTGGTAAGTATGAACACAAAGAAGAGATAAAAGGGGGGCAAGGGGTTGCCTTTGCTTGGGGCTTTGCGGGTTTGAGGGTGGCTGGGGAGGGACGGGTGGGTAACGTTGCCCAAAAGTGGGGGGAGGGAGGGGTAGCATACGAACCAGGAGAGGGTCAGGTGTTGGTGGAGAGTAAAATGCTGAGAAAATCATATCAAAATATAATAAAGAGGGTTACCTGTTTAGAATGCTCGGAGGGGAGGGTCTGATGCAGGACGGGCTCCTGGGGAATGTCTAAATGCTCATTCTGCCAGAGTGGGTGACACCATGGGGTAGAAACCCAAGTAGTGAGAGTGGGGGTGGACCCACATCCTGGGGAGGACTAATGCCATCCAATAGAGGGAACTGTATCCCTCGAGAGAAAGGGTGGCTCCCAGGGCATTGGGGCAGTTGAGCAAGTTAGGCCCTGAACACTATTCCATCTATCTCTGGAAGTGGCTCCTCAGGAAACGGAGGTTGGCTATCACTGAGGGCACCAAGGTGGAAGGGAAAATGGACGTTAAATGTGTGGAACCAAAGTAAATGGGGGGTAAGAGAGGAGTTTCTTGAGAGTACACAAGGATGGATATAAAACATGTAATATTACACCATAACATATAGGAGATGACAGACTGATAATGTAAACCATAATGTAAAACATAGGATAACTAAAAATGTAAAGAACTGTGTATCCTAAAGTATGCACCATAATGTAAACACAGATGTCACCTTGTTAGAAAGCTAATGTCTCAGACTCTGTACATCACTTTAAGTAAATATGATATGAATAGGGCGTAAGAGTATCACTGTGGAAGGGAAAAGGGTTTCTGGTGGATGTGTGGGAGTGCTGTATATTATATATATACATTGCTGTGGTCTAGGACTCCTGTGAAGAAAAGCTGAATAATTAGGGGGGGGGGGGGGGGAAAAAGAAAAAAATAGGATGTGGAATTTTTTCAAGTCAACATTCTTTATCTAAGTTCTTTATCTAACTTTATCCAAGTTCTTTATCTATCCTTTAAACTCATCGCTATATGCCATTCCCTAGTAAGGGACCATGACATTATATTGGGCTTCAAATTTCGGGGAGTTCTGGATCACAGAGTGTTTCAACAATGGCAATGGAGGGATACTGGTATGGGATACCAATGACAGGTGATATATGACTGACAGGGAGCTGTACAGAACATATGTCCAGGGTGCATGGTAATGTTTGGATATACTCATAGTGGCAACAATTAAAAACCACAGTAGGGGGGGTACTGGGTTCCTGGCCAGTGGTGCTCTGTCGTGGTCCCTAGGGGAGCAGCGACAGTCTCCCAGGTACAGTGGTGGGGACCGGGAGGGAGTGAGGGTTCAACAGTGAGCCCCTGATACTAATGACTATGCTTGTGAGCTGATAAACCCAAAATAATAACAAGGCCTAGAGCAACTTTGTGCCTGGGAATTTCCTTCTGTCAGCCTTCATGTTACTCAAATGTGGCCAGTCTCGAAGCCAAACTCAGCATGTAAATGCAATGCCTTCCCCCCAGCGTGGGACATGACACCCGGGGATGAGCCTCCCTGGCAACGAGGGACCACTATCAACTACCAACTGATGATGCAACTGGAAAATGACCTTATACGGAAGGTTCAATGCGGATCAGCAGAATATCCATGTCTACATAAAATACCATGACTTTAAAATGCTGTTTGACCTAAAGTAAGGGGGAAATGGAAAGGAGAAATGAGTTTATATGGCTACGAGTTTCTAAAAAAGAGTCTGGAGGCTGGCAGAAGGTTTGCCCTCATGCACAACTGAGCAGAGTCAGAGAGACAGATAAAGCAGATACAACCCCCAGATATTGGTTCCTTTGAGGGCTAAAGAGACCCATGGGAGTTATGGTCATGGCCGATGGGGTTAACTACCAGGGCAGATGGCCCCTCTTTGGAAATGGTGTTTATGTGTGATGAATCTGGACTCAGATGGGATCTCCCTTCATAAGACTTTCATGCTAATGTGCTGGAGGTGCAGTTAATGTTGGGGTTTAAGATATATTTAGGGGATTTGAATCTCTGGACTGACAATGTGATAGCCAGATCCTGAGCCTCAACAGACTCCAGCACCTACAATCTGATTTATTGGACTTACCACACTCAGCTAAGATGGAGGTGAAGAAGGACAACCACCACACCATGGAGCCTAGAGTGATTACAACTGAAAATGGGAGGATTGCATCCAGCATCCAGGTGGAATCTGAGCCTCCTCTTGACATAAAGGTGCAATGGACACAACCAATCCAGTGTCCACATAGAAGAGGTGGCATTGGATTGGGAAAAGTGGACATAATGGACAAAGGGTATGGGGAAAGGCAGGAAGAGATGAGAGGTGGAGGCGTCTTCGGGACATGGAGCTGCCCTGGATGGTGCTTCAGAGGTAATCACCGGACACTGTAAATCCTCACAGGGCCTACATGATGGAATAGAGGAGAGTATAGGCCATGATGTGAACCAATGTATATGAGGTGCAGAGGTGCCCAAAGATGTACTTACCAAATCCAATGGATGTGTCATGATGATGGGAACGAGTGTTGTTGGGGGGGGGGGAGAGGGGGGGGTGGGGGGGTGGGGTTGAATGGGACCTCACATATATATTTTTAATGTAATATTATTACAAAGTCAATAAAAAATAAAAAAATTAAAAAAAAAAAAAATTTACAAATGTCGGGCTCATGAATTGGACCTGAAGGAGAATGTTGAGCAGGACTTCAAGTCTGGAGGTAGAACACAAGACAATTTGTACATGGACGAAGTTGGCTGCTTCTGTTTCACTGGATAAGCCCTAGAGAGAGTTTAGGCTACACAGAAAGAAAATTCTCCAACCTTTCTTAGCTATTAACTTGTAGACCTTTAGATCTAACATGATTTATTGCTCTCCCCATGTGCAGTTAAAGATCAGTCTACTTTTGGCTGGAAGCCACCCCAGGCCCGTAATAATCTTCTGTTTTCGGACTGGAGCGCAGCAGCTGGTGGACTGTCAGCACCGCGCGAGGAGCCTGCGGATCTCAGGTCGCGTGGCTTCACTGAACAATCGACTTCTCTCCTCCTCTCCCTTACCTCTTCTCTGCACTGCGTCACATCAAATCAAAAATACCCATTTCTTGATAAAACTTTACAGGAAGGCAAAATGGCATTGATAGAACACACTTGTTATAACTGAACTATATAGCTCCAATTACAAGTAAGATGAATGAGCCACAAGCAATTTCAGCTGAAGTCGGACAAGTATTATCTCCAGGTGCTTTCACCGTCCTGATTCTAATGACCTAGCAGTTAAAGGTCACTCCAACTGGAGTTCTATCATGTTAGGTGTTCTACAGTGAAGACATGGAAATTTGAAACTGCTAAGTATATATTTAAGCGTGTGAAAGAAAACTTTGATTCAACATAAAATAAAATAAGAAATTGTCCATTTTAACAAAGGGAAATGGAAAATTGAGGTATTTCAAGCTAACACAAGTGTTTTTGTTTTACTTAAGCTTTTGCCTTATTTATCTAATTATCCCAATTTTTAATTGAAGTTCATATATGGACCACCCAGATTTTCAAGATCAAATTCCTACTTGCCATGATGGTTTTGGACCTGGTAAAACTGGAGCTCTGTATCAGTCAGGGTTCTTGAGAGAAGCAGATCAATAGGAGATTAGATAGATAGATAAATAGATAGATGATAGACAGACAGATGATAGATGATAGATGGTAGGTAATAGATGATAGATGATAGATGATAGATGATAGCTGGATGAAGAGATGGATGGATAGAGAGAGAGAGAGAGAGATTGATAGATAAAGGAATTGGCTCCCATGTCTGTGAGGGTTGGCAAGTCCAAATTCCTTACAGCATTCGGGCAGGCTTACTGCCTGGAAATTATGGGTAAAGTGATACTTAGGTCTTGAGTCCAAATTCCTTAGGCTGGAGACTCAGGAAGGAGTGCAGGAGAGGTCGTCTTCCTGGTTGCTCTCGGGATTTTTTCTTTTAAAGCCTCCATCTGATTGGAGGAGGACCATCACCTTAGGGGGGGCAATCTCCTTCACTTAAAGTCCTTTGATTGTGGATGTCAATCCCAGCTACAAAAAGTTTCCAGCAGCAACATCTAGACCAGTGTTTGATCAAACAACCAGACACCATAACCTAGCCACGTTGACACGTACAATTAACCATCACAGTCTGTGTGATTAAACTCTAGAAATTGTCAATGCGCCTAAAGTTTGCCTGAAATAAACTGAAATTAATATCATGATGGACTTGCATATATATATGGTTGATGATTTTATATATTCTAAATTCATTTCTTTTCTCCACAAAAATAGCATATATATTTGCCTACTATATTTTGTTCATCAAACCTATTATAATAACTTCCTTCTGGGCAAGTTATTTCTTGGTGTCCTTTGGTTGAGAACCTGGAGCGTGTGACAATTCTGGCAAATACAATGTGAGCAGCTGGGATTTATAGCACTTCCAAGTCTCAGCCATAGAAACTTCCCATATGTATCTCCATTTCCCCCACCCCATCTTCAACTTAGAGGAGGACAATGAACTCGGAATCCAGATCTAGAAGAAAATGGAAGAAATGTCCTGGATCCTGTCTAGATAAGAGCCACCCAATGATCTAGAGCACTGTTTCCAACTTCACTTGACTGATAAATATGCATTGCAGTAGGTCATTGAAATGAGCCAGTTTATCTTTTGCAATAGATAGTGTTACCTTAACTAATATACCTGCTTCTCATGTTCCCTGTTTTAATAAGTGCCATTATTAAGTGACATTATTAAATGTCATTGTTACTATCTATCTGACAGCTCAGGCCAAACTAGATTTCCCTTCTTTCTGAAATTCTACAGTCACCAGGTCCAGGGAGCTACATTTCTTTAACATAGCTTAAATCTACCTTTCTTTTTTAAATGTCTCTCTCTTTCTCATAGCATAAAATAAGCCCCTCATGATCTCTTGCCTGGACGATTACAATAATCTCCATATTTTTTCCTTGTCACCTGACTCACTTACTTGACATCTCCTTTCTATGCTGCAGATAAAATAATCATTCCAACTTATATTTAATAATTCTTTACCTTTCTCTCTATAAATATATATATTTTAAAACCTATAATTATCTTTTATCTAGAATATAACATTCAAATCCTTTTAAATGGTAATTACTATAACAAAATAAAATACCTAAATCAATGGTATTATTATTAGGCACTGGTTTCTGCCACTTTTCTCTCCATTCCTTTCCCAACATAAGCACGTTAACTTCTAGCTCCGTTCAATTCCTCCAACACTGATCGTGATGCAAAGTTCCAAAGCTTTGCTCCAAGCCTTCCTTCTCCCTCTGCCTAGAGCCCTGTCTCTTACTCCCTCAAATTCACCCAGAGAAACCTACTCATTAAAGCTGACACCACAGACACACACACTTCAACAATTCCTTCCTGACTCCCCACCTTGCCCTCGTCTGGTAATCGCTCCCTTAAGTATGTTCTCAGGACCTTCTCTCCATCAACGCTCCCCAAAGTATAAAGCCCTAAACCTTAGTCCTGAGAAATGCTTCACAAAATGATGTTCCTTGATTAGATAATCTTGGGAAACACTTAATAAAAGAACACACTGCACGAGGAACTCATCTACCTATGTAATCCTATATTCTAGAAACCTGAGCCACTTAGTATACCTCAGAAACCTCTTTAAGGGCAGTGAGGGGAAGAGGACTTGGCCCAGTGGTGAAGGTGTCCGTTTATCACATGGGAGGTCCGCAGTTCAAACCCGGGGCCACTTTGACCCGTGTGGAGCTGGCCCATGCGCAGTGCTGATGCGCGCAAGGAGTGCCCTGCCACACAGGGGTGTCCCCCGCGTAGGGGAGCCCCATGTGCAAGGAGTGCACCCTGGAAGGAGAGCCGCCCAGCGCGAAAGAAAATGCAGCCTGCCCAGGAATGGTGCCGCACACACGGAGAGCTGGCACAGCAAGATCACGCAACAAAAAGAGACACAGATCCTGATAATGATAGCCTTGCTTGTATAAACTGCTCTCAGAGTAACCACATGGGTGACGAGGGGAAATTCCTCATTATGGGAGTGTTCCCACCAATCATTGAAGAAGGAAGGATAGAATTAGACTGCTACTACTTTTTCATAACTAATGAAACAGCAGATGGACTCAGCGGCCGTCAGTGGCTCCGACTTTAGATGAGAGAGCTGTTGAGGCGCCAGTCCCCGGACGGAACCTCACAGCAGCACTTGGAATCTTTTTTACCAAAATCTCACACCCTAATCTGACCAAGCCTCTAGATTCAAATAAAAATTTACAGGAAATACAGAGCACAAAACAGACGCTCAATTACGACGCCTATTATAAAAACAACAAAATCCAGTTGGAGGAAAATTCTTCAGGACAAACATTCGTACCTACAAAACGCTATACAGCTAAAATAACATGGGCACGTAGTGCATTTTTCTTGAAATAAAAGCAGAATCAATCTAACCTTCTGCCAAAAAAAAAAATCACTAATCTCTTCATTTTACACATAGATTCCTATACATAGCACATGAGATACGAACTTAGAAGCATTGACTTCTAGACTTCATTTTACTCCCGTCCTGCAGTGGAATTTGGAGGGAAAATTTTTAATTTCTAGCTATATTACCTTGATCTTTAAAATGAAGTTGAACCATTTGAAGGAGATACTGTACCCAATCTTGCCTTAGAATTTGCCTCAGGTTTTCCTACAATTCACAAACTTCCAACAAACATTCCCCTATCTCATCTTCCCCATCCAGACTTTCAAGAGCACTTCCCTGTTAATACTTGCTGTTTCTTTCTCTCATCATGGCGTATGTGGCATCAGAAAGAGACCCCTCCTTTGGGCCTAATTCCTTTCCGTGTCTCTTGGCTCCTGTCAGGTCCCTGCCAGGTCTCTGAGCCCTTTGGGTCAAGACTCTAGAGAGGGGAGCACACTGCTTCTCCTTCCTTGTAGAATAGTGGGGGGACAATTCATAAATGAACAAAGAAATGATATTAAATAGGAGAGAAACTCACTCAAAGGGGACATACAACTGTAGATGCACACCCTTAGTTGAAGAAATTATTAAATGTAATAGAATCCAAATAGGAGTCAAAGTACATATGGGATCTAAATTATATAAAAACCATCAGCCAGCTCAAAACCTAAATCCATCATAAACTGGCAAGTTGGACTTGGTAAGTTTGGAACAATTTTTAAATCTCATTAGTTTATCTGTAAACTTAGAAATCAGAACTCCCATGTGATAAACTTGTGTGAACATTAAAATGTGTTTTATGTGACATGACATAATACAGGATGTATTATTTTCAACCTTGTGGACTCCTGAGTACAAAGTTAGCAAAACCTTCATTAATATGACTAGAAAATATTTATAAATAACCACATAAGCTCAGAATACACACATTTAACCGTTCTACCAAATAATGATCATCTGAGTACCACGAACGAGGCTTTTTTCTTAGTGTTGAGGACACAGCAGTGAACATAGCACAAGTTTCCACCCCGTAGAGCTTATATTCCAGCAGTAAAAACTCATCTACATGTAAAACATGGTAAAATGCTTTTCAGTATGTATTTCTTAAATTGAGTTGCAATTCATAACGTGGTCTAGAATTTAAGCTACTACTCCACTACTAGAGACTAGAACTTGCCATGTCCAAACAAGTCTGAATAGTTCCACCAACCCCCCTCCACACGCCAATCTGTCTCACATGAGTAGCTACTGATAGTGAAATTCTGGATAATTTAGGAAGCGTTTGATTCATTAATATTCTGTGAGAATGAGAGTGGTGGTCGATCAGTTCATCAGAACCGTTTTCTAAGAACTTGGCAGTACACTCACGGCACGTACTGAGCCCGGCTGAGAGCAGGTGGTTGCAATCTGCAGCACTTTTGCTTAACTACTTTCCTCCATTTTGCAAGCTCTGCTTTCTCAAGTTCAGCGACACTGCACCTGAGCACTCATGGACGTGCAAGGACACGAATGGCTGCCTACAGTAAACATAGATCCCGCTTAAAAAAATAAGAACGCCACGAGACAGCACTTTCCTTAGTAGAATGTGTCACTCATCATTTCAAGGGTTGTGATTTTCTGGGAGTAAAGCCTGTTTTGTTGTTTTTTAAACTTGTCATTGAGCCAAACAGTGAGGATGCACAGGTGTGAGGATTTAAATGGCAGTGATTGGCCTGCCCACCCACAAAGAAATCCAACTAGAAAATGAAAACTGGTGCCAGAGTTTCCCAGCTTGATTACTCCCTCCAACAGAAATCACCATCTCCGAGATGCTGAGCATGCTGCCGGGAGATCCTCATCATTTTCCACTAAAATCTAATTGGAAATCTTATTATGTTTCTGACGAAAAATAACATCCCCAGATGAGGCAGTGTATTGGAAGGGATTTATTTTAATGGATTTAAAAGTATTTGTCAGAACCATTACCAACCCTACCAAGACTTGCCTTGGCAGCTGGAAGAATTTTGTTTGCTGATTTGACGTCCAGTATATGCCCCAGGCAGCCCCAGCAGCATGGCACACACGTGCCAGTGTTCTGTGATGCCCACACCTCCTTCTAGCTGGTGAGGCGTCAGTGTTCACCTAGGGTAGGGATT
Source organism: Dasypus novemcinctus (assembly GCF_030445035.2). NCBI lineage: Eukaryota > Metazoa > Chordata > Mammalia > Cingulata > Dasypodidae > Dasypus > Dasypus novemcinctus. Next base: position 3,858,707 of record NC_080701.1, on the reverse strand, counting down.
CCCCAGATTGCTTGATTACAATAATCCCTACAGGTTCTTAGGCCCCTGCCCCAGAACAAACCAATCAGAAACTGAAGAACAGGGCATGGGTGTTTGTAATTTCACAATTATTGGTGAGACAAGTTGGAAGATCACTGAGATAAAGGATAAAGACTTGAAGATCACAAATAACCAAAATACACATGAGTGCCATGTAGGAAATCAGAATTGGCCAAACCATGAGAGGCACTGGGTTTCAGTGGTGAACATAAATGAGATTTTTTTACCTCAAAAGGCTGCCGATAAAGTGCAGCATATGGGTGGGTGGGAGTGGGGTAGTACATAGTATGTATGGACTTATTGCAGAAAATGGCACTAATGTTTGAGAATGGGTTGGGAAGAGTTGAGTTAGATACTTAAGTTGTGGATGAAGAGGTTTGAGGTTTAAGATGATATTATCTGTTGGCTCCTAATGTTGATAAAAGGATATTTTATGACTGCCTCTCAACTTTCAGAAAAAAAATGAATTTAAAAGATATGAACCTATTTAAGAAAGGATGACACAAAGTTATTCATAACAACGTTGTACCACAGCTCATAGCTGAGTCATTTTTCCAAACAGAATTCTATGGTCCTCCAAAGCATTGGCTCACAGTCTGGAACTGAAGAGGAATTATATAAATAGAATTATTTGAAATTCCAAAAAGAAAGATATACATAGAATTTTTCATTCTCATATACTCCTTTCATGTTTTCCATTCTATGTTTTTCCATTTATTTGTGTAATAGTGAACTTTAAATCTATCTAGCCAAATGGGTATTCAAGTAAAGCTAAACTTACTTAATATTTAAATACATTCTTTTTAAAATACCACTTTATTCTGCAAATATTTTATTTTCAATGCTGAAAGTTCTTTCCAAAAAAATTGACATTGATACATTAGTGATTTATGACCTGGTTTAAAAATCCTATTTTCAGTGACTGACAAATGGTCAAAGAATATCAGGCATTTACATACATATCCCTCTTTATGCAATAGCCAGACATGAAACATATTAGCTTCCTTAAACCAGAAGCATTCAGTACTCGCACCTGCTCATTTTTCTCTTCCCCCGTGGCTCTACTTTTCACAGTTCTTGTACTTAGGCGTGTGGTTCACATCTGAAAGAAGATTCTTTTAAGTTCACACTCGTAGATGGTTTTTAAATAATTTACTAGTGCTAATAAATGCTATCTAGTTTAATTATGTTCATAGATTTTTCCCTTTCTTTAGAAACTAAACATTTCACATAAAACCAGTAAGTGGTATGATATTGTTGAATTTGCAAGTACAAGGAAAGAAAAATCCATAATTAAAAAACTTCACAAATGGGGATGATGGAATGTACATGCCCTTGAGTCATTGCCTATTCATACACTAGCTTGAATGGTTAGGCAAACCTGCCTCTCCTGACATTGACATTGACGGAGGAATGCAGCCTCAGTGCAGTTAAATCTGCTGCTGAGTTTTAGAGACGCTAACTAGCAGCCCATCGGATGGTTATACCCACAGTCTGGCCATTTGAGGTTCTCTTATTTTAGGGTCATAGCAAGATCACTCCATTTCCTTGTTGACAATTTCCAGTGTCTTTAATAATGTAATAATGTCACTATCTTTGAAGTAATCAATTGTTCTGTAATAGACTGAGACATTTGAACATCTAAAGCACAAATTCCAAGCCATGCTGGTTTGCTTCAGGGACTCTTTTTCATCCAGTCAATATAAAAGTTCTTAGGTAAAGTGAAGATATGTTGTGTAAAAAATGTTAAAATATAACTTTCTTTTATTCATGTAATTTATATTTCCTAAGTACATTTTACCAGCACTATTCCAAAGCTGTTTTTCACATATTCTTAGTAAAGTTTTAGTGAGTTATTAGCCACTAAGGCAATATCTATTTATGTTTATGGGCTGTATTGTAAGAAATTTAACGGTCCTCCATGTAAAGAGAAACTGCTTTTTTAAGAAAACAAATTCTACTTGAAATTTTGAAGATTATTATTTTATTATTATCAATAAGTACAATAGCACTAGACAAGGACAATATAACTGAATTTGGATTTTATGTATGATTTGATAGATTTTTGGTATTTGACTTCATCTAATGAACATGGCAATGGATGGCTCCCCAGTCTTCTGATTGAGGCATTTCAGATATTTCCTGATAGTTTCCACATGGCTTTCCCACGTGGCGCTGCCCCAGGAATAGTTTTGCTGACTTAGCATTTGTCTAACAACACTTACCCATCATAAGGCACTCCTGTGATCTGGGAACCATTACCTAGCTGGAAAACTTTTCTACAACAAAGAGAGCAAAATCTGTTTCTGTCAATCTTTTTTTTTTTTTAATTTGGCCTTTTAAATAAGATAAGAAATCCTGTCAAGGATTGCTCCATAGGACTTTTTCCTGAAGACATCAACTATAGGCATTTTCTGTTATTCTAGATGAACCCTATGTGAGTCAGTAACATGGATGAAGAACGGATGACAAGTGTGAGAGTACATCAGAAAAAAAATAATTCAAAAGACACTCTGGGTACCTTTTGTATTATCTTTAAGAACTAAATTTATCTATTCAATGCCTCCCATCCCACATTCCTTGATGTTTAGAATATAGGAAACAGCTAATGAAAACCAAAAATTGAATTTATAACTCTGTATTTTAGTATCCAAAATTCTTCCCAATTATAAGTTTGGGTGTTTGTTTTTTTGGACAGGTGCAATAGGAAAGTTTTATATATTTATTCATTTATTTATTGTTTTATAAAATTTGTTTTTAGGCCCCATATCTTATCAACATCAGCTCTCCATTGACAAGATTTATTTTATTGTAAGCAGGAATGATACAAAATATTATTCCAAAAATGTAAAAATTCCTTGACTATATGATTTTATAAAATTAACTGCATTAGAATTGTAAATAAAAATTATTTTTCTCACTTGACTTATTTTGGTTGGGTCTCACAATTTTTAGCATGCTACATAATTTTGATTTAATGGTATTTTTAAAATGTATGACTTTTCACACAAGAGAAGAAAGAGACAAATAATCAATCAAGGTTCTAGTCCTCAGCTATAAATGAGATAATATTACCAACTGTAGGGAGATAAGGCAAAAAAAGAGTACTGGGTTTGGTATAAAAGAAATATTTATTAAATATTCCTTATTATATAATATTAGGGCCAACCTCATATAACGATGTTATGCAATTAAATACTTATTATTTATAGATATTCCTATTACCATCATTATTGGGGATAACTGCAATATCATCTAAAAAGCATATTGGACTGCAGCATACTGAAGGAATGCAGCATACTGAAGGAATGCTTTGTATCTATTTCCAGTTAGTAATGAATTATATGATCTGAATGTGCATGCTGTTCACATCACACAGGTAGAGAAACTCTGAAAGAGACCGTTGGAAAAGATTCTTTGTGCACTAAAGTGCTGTGTTGTGGTGTGCCTGCCTTAATGAGCACTAAAGAATCCCCAAAGCATTTGCTGGGATCCATTAGCTCTGTATAATTACTTATCCAATCATGCAAGGAACTGAAGGCCCTGAGAGCAGGTAACAGGCGGCTTTTCATCACAGTACATGTGCCTTCAAGTCACATGGAAGAATTATTTCAGAGAGTACCTAAAGACTGTGTGGTTCAGGCTTTTGTTTCCAACAGAAAGGCAAAGTGTACATCCTGAAATGCCTTTCTGCCATAAAACACACAGACGCAGGATAAATTACAACTATAAACTTTGAAATGCATTGCTGAGTCCACGGGGAAAGTAAAGGAGATCCCCTAAGACCTTTCTACTCAGGGCTACTTAGAAGCCTGAGGAGGAGGAGGAGAGAATTTCCTGCTCATGGAGGGCCAGAAGTGGCTTCCCAGGTGACTCTCCCTCGTGTGCAAAGGCTCTTTTGTCACTTACGAGTATGAAAATATAACACTCAGGACAGCCAGTCTCCTATTCAGACCACCATACAATATGGCATATTATGTCCTGTTATGAATAACAGACTCAAACTGCCTATATATGAAACTGAATGTGAAACTTAAGTATTTAACTGATGGAATGGATTTAAAAAAAAAAATTAATGGCCAAAACTAGATATTTTGTTTATTATTTATCTTTTCAAAGAGTTCTATTTTTCATGCTTGTCATTTCCATTGAAATGAAAACATTCCAAAAGCAACTGCAAACTTTCAGGGTTTGTTTGTGCTACTAATATTTTAAAGATGGTATTCTAAGTTTGAATGACATCCTCACTCCTTCACTACAAATCATATAATCAATTAATGCAGTAAATGGTTCAAGCTCATTGACTGAAAACAAGATAACCCCTCTAGCTGTGCTCCACAAAAAAAAAAGGAAAAAGAAAGAAAGAAAAGAAAGAAGGAAAGAGAGAGAGAGAGAGAACTTAGGTTAAAGTTTTCAGAAATCCAAACACTGAATGGAATTAGAGTTGTGCTAAGATAGTGGAGACACCAGAACACGTGAAGTCAAAGTAAACCTTTATTTATTTACAGTGTTTAATGGCCATGAAGAAGGAGGCAGGTGATATTGCAATTTTTACACCAAACCACATGAGGCTAAAAGAAACAGTTGGGTTACCCATGTGTCAGCATTCTCACCCTACCACGCTTGTCAGCACTATAATTTCCAACATATCAGTTAGTTTAAAATACAGTAGGGAAGTCTGAATGTTTGTTTTGTTCTGATGAGCCACATGACTCAGAGCAATTTCAGAAAATGAGGGGATATTGCAAATTACAATGGTTTTGTTCACAGCTGTATAAACTTATTTTTTCTGTAAAGCAGGTACACATTGAGCCTTATTTCCGAGGGCTTAAATTCCTAAAACAGCAATTTTCTACTCTTCTTTGGTTGCCTGAAACCAAGCAACTTCCAAATTTGCCTAACACCAATGAAGTAACTTAGGAAATGAGATAATCTTTTTGAACTCTTACCTTCTGATTACATTTTTCATATGCAGCAAAATTATATTACTATATTCCATAACTTGGACATATGTGCCATTTTATCATTGTATTGTGCACTTAAATAACATTTAAGAAATTATTTCAGAAAATGCCTAAATGCCACGGAATTCAGGCTTATATTTCTATCAGAACAGCAGAATTCATATTCTGAAATGTCCTTCTGCCATAAAACACACAAACGCAGGATAAATTACAAGCATAAACTTGTGAATGCATTGCTGAGTTCACTAGAAGGTAACAGAGATTCCCAAGGGCTCCCACACCTTCAACTCTCCTTACCCACTGTGAAGAAGAAGAAGGAGAAGGAGGAGAAGGAGGAGGAGGAGGAGGAGAAGGAGGAGAAGGAAGGGGGGGAGGAGGAGGAGAGGAGAAGAAGAAGAGGGGGAAGAAGAAGAGGAAGAGGAAGAGGAAGAAGGAGTGAGCAGATTCCAGAGTGATAGGTAAAGGTGGAAGCTGGGACTGCCCCAGATGCACATGTCTCTGGCAGGCATAGGCAGGGCTGGTGGGAATGGGAGGCTAGAGCTTGGGCCTGGCAGAGGATGAGCCTGGATCTGAGAATTCTACAGAAGTGTGGGACTCCTAGAGGTGCCATACCCTCAGTAAAAGTTTTAGGTTGATCTGTCCTCCTGGCAGTAAATGGCATCAACAAAGTATCTTTGGAGAGAACTCGTAGGCCTGTCCTCACAAGGGTCTGTGGTTTGAACTTACAATCCCTGCACACTCAGGGAAAGCCCACCTAAGAAGTTAACTAAAAATGCTTCCAGGGTGTAGCTCCTCTTGGGTCGTGGCAGGAGTTAAGGTCCTTTTCACTGAATACCATCTTAATCCCGCCTCCTCAGGGTTCCTAAGAATTAAGACAAATAAGATTTAACAATGAAAAATTAACAAGCACACGAGGAACCCAGTCTCATCAAACAAGGATTTCATAGAGCGGAAATAACAGACACAATCTAAAATGTGTTCATATGAAAATAGGATTGACATTTAGGTGTGTTGGTGAAGGGGTGCTGTATGGGCATTCTACATATGTGCATGAATGTTTTGTAACTTCACAACATCTGTCATAAAAATATGTTTTAAAAATAATAATACGGTGGGTTGGGGGAAAAATATAGTAGATGTAAAATATGGACTATAATTAGTAAGATTTTGCATATTCCTTCATAATTTTTAATAAATGTTTCACAACATGCAAGGTGTTGGTGATGGGTTAATGTATGGGACCCCTGTATGGTGATCTGCATGTTTGTTTTGTAAGTTCACAACTTTTACTATACACTTATTGTTTATATATGTACATGTATGAATGATATACTGCAATAAACTTAAAAAAAAAAAGAAAAAAAACCTCAATGGAAAGATTAAAGAGCAGATTTGATATAACTGAAGTGAGAATTCATGAGCAGAAAGTAATTTTGAGAAAATCATAGAGACTATAGTATCGGGAGGTAAATAGATGAACTATATTGAAAAAGAAGAAAAATAAAGTGGTCAAAAATACATCTAACTCTGAAGTTTTAGAACCCATTTATAGTCTTAAAAATTGCTGTGAGAAACCCCAAAGTGTTTGAATTTTGTGTTAAATCTATTGATATCTTATATATTAAAATATGAAACAAAATTCTAAAATTCTTATTTATTAATTTATTTCTAAGAATAAGCTGTTTGCATGTGAATAGAAATACCATTGATATGAATAAACATATTTTCACAAAGAAAAAACAAATTCGTATTTCTACTAGTGTTTCATATTTTTGCAACTCTCTTTAACATCTAGCTAAATGATGACTAGTATCACAGATTTGTTTCTGTATTCAGTATTTTGATAAATATTTTGGTTGAAATATATGAAGAAAATTCAGCCTGAAATATATAGCTAGTTGAAATAAAAGGAGGAATATCTTAATAGTCTTTGTAAGTAAATTTGGATATTATTCTATGATACTAAACCAGGACTACAAATAGTACTTTCTTAAAGGTTAATTGCAATGTGTATTATGAAACCATATATTTAACTTTGTATAAAACCTGTTATATTAGAATCCAATGATCTATCTTGCACTTCAGTTTGAAGGTATATTTTATCCTGAATGATTTTTCTAACATCCTACATTGGTGATTTGAAAAATATCAGTTCTCTGGATTATGCAGACCTTTCAAATGTTGACATATTTCATTCTGCAACATCAAAAAGCAATCATGTTTGTTAATATTGCTTCAGATCTTATCCAGAAAATCTGTCAATCATGTTGGCAAATATAAATTTCAAAAATTCTAATTTTCTCTTGAAATTTTGAATTTTAACATTGACAACAAATGCTGTGGTTTTCCTAGAAATTATAGGTTTATTTTATTAATTTTCAAGAAAATATTAAGTGCTTTGATCAACCAAGCAGTAATTATTAAAAGAAGCAGTTCCATGAAAAAATATGTTTGAGCATTGAGAGAAAAAAAGAAAATTATAGTTTGTATTGCATCATCAAGTAAACCATTAAGGAATGCTAGTTCTTATTTATCTATTTATTTTACTGCTTGTGTATAGCAGTGAAGAAAATAACGGTCACTAGACATTTGGTACCAGTGCCTGGATTTGTGTTAAACTGCCCAAATCTGTACCAAACATTGCCTTTGTCACATTTGCACAAATGATAACACAATGAAAAAGGCAAATAATAGATTAATACTATTATGAAAAGTAGTTTTGACCTTGAGGAACCCCTGAAATGGTCTTAGGGAGTGGGGTCAAAGTTGAAGTTCATCTTTTTACCGTGGACATATCCACTGCTCCAGTACCATTTGTTAAAAGATTTTGCTTTCCCTTTTGAATTGACCCGGTGGTACATTGTTCCAAACTCAATTGATTATATATATATATGTTGATCTATTTCTGAATTCACTATTCTGCTCCATTTCCCTATTTATCTATATGTTTGTGAATATTACACTGTTTTAATTACAATAGTGTGATGGTTAAGTTGATGTGTCAAATTGGCTAGGTTGTGGTATCAAGTTGTTTAGTTAAGCAAGTCTGGGTGTCACTGTGAGGATATTTCATGGATTCAAATCATCGGTAAATTGATCGCATCCATGGCTGATTACATGTATGATCAACTAAGAAGAGTGCCTTCAGCAATGAGAGAAGTCTCATCCAACCAGCCAAGGGCCTTAAGGATAATTTCAACGGGCAGAAGGAAGAGTTTCCACTTCTGCCTTGCCAGTCAGCGTCCCGTGAGGAATTCGTGGGAGACATTCATTGGTGGTCCCGGCTTGCTGCCAGCCCCACGGAATTTGGAGAATCCCACCCCACGGTCCCATGAGCCAATTCTTACAACAATCAGTTCAATAACTTGTGTTTTGAAAGGAATTTTTCCATTTTATCTAATTTGTTGAACTTACTGGATAAAGATTTTAAGGTCCATGTGCTCTATAGTGATGTTCCTGATTTCATTCCTGATATTGGTATATTATTTCTTTTGACATGATCAGACTTGTTAAATATTAATAAATTTTATTAGTCTTTTCAAAGCATTAACTTTTGTTTTTGTTGATTTTCTCCATTGTCAGTTTTCCTATTTTATTTATTTTCACTTTCATTTTCATTGAATCCATTTATCTATTTTGTGTTTAATATGCTCTTTTCTTTGTAGCTTTTAGGTATAAGTTTAGGTCATTTATTTTAGATCTTTTAACTCTTCCAATACAATTTTTCAAGATAATTCAATGTAAAATATTTTAAAATATTCCCTTACGTTTTATTTTTTGACATGGGAAATTTAGAAGTTCTTTAATTTCCAAATATTTGGTATTTTCTAGGTATTTCATTGCCCTGGCGTTTATTTTAATACTGCTCTAGAATACCTGTATTTAAATCATTTTTATCCTTTAAAAGTTATTAAATCTTAATTTGTTGCTCAACTTAAGTTGGATCTTTTTTTTTAAAGGTTTATTTATTTCTCTCCCCTTCTCCCTTACCCCCCATTGTCTGCCCTCTGTGTCTATTTGCTGTGTTTTCTTCTGTGTCCGCTTGCATTCTTGTCAGTGGCACTGGGAATCTGTGTCCCTTTTTGTTGTGTCATCTTGCTATGTGTGCAGTGCCACTGCTGGGCAGGCTGCGCTTTTTTCGTGCTGGGCAGCTCTCCGTACAGGGTGTACTCCTTGTGTGTAGGGCTCCCCTATGCGGGGGACACCCCTGCGTGGCAGGGCACGCCTGGCACACATCAGCACTGCACGTGGGCCAGCTCACCACACAGGTCAGGAAGCCCTGGATTTGAACCCTGGACCTTCCATATGGTAGGCAGATGCTCTACCAGTTGAGCCACATTCGCTTCCCTTAAGTTGTATCTTGAAAATTCCATATTTACTTGAGAATATCACTGAATTTTGTGGTGTAATATTTTATGTCAGTTAGGCCAGTCTGGTTGAAATGGTGTTGTTCAAATCTATGGTTTTAGTTTATATTTCTCTACTTTTCTACCAGTCACTGAAAGAATGACATTAAAATCTCTAATTCTTTGTCTTTTCCTCTCTTTAGTTCTGTCAGGTTTTGCCTCACTTTTTTTTTTTTTTTAAGATTTATTTTATTTATTTCTTTCCCCTTCCCCCCCGTTGTCTGCTGTCTGTGTCCATTTGCTGTATGTTCTTCTGTGTCTGCTTGCATTGTCAGGAGGTACCGGGAAACCGCGTCTCTTGTTTGTTGCATCATCTTGCTGCGTCAGCTCTCCCTGTGTGGCGCCACTCCTGAGTGGGCTTATGCTTTTTTGTCACATGGGGCAGCTCTCCTTGTGGGGCGCACTCCTTGTGCATGGGGCTCCCCTACATGGGGGCACCCGTGCGTGGCAGGGCACTCCTTGTGCACATCAGCACTGCACATGGGTCAGCTCCACATGGGGCAGGAGGCCATGGGTTTGAACCCTGGACCCTCCATATGGTAGGCAGATGCTCTATCAGTTGAGCCATGTCTGCTTCCCTGCCTCACATTTTTTAAACACTTCTATTTGATGTATTTAAAATTGTTCTTGGGTCCCTGGGGCATTGAACTGTTATAATCACAAACTATCTACCTTTACCTCAGGTTAGTCTGATTGTCTTGAAGTCTACTTTTTAATTTTAATAGAGCCACACCAGCTTTCCAATGTTTAATGTTTTCAAGGTATATATTTTTCTTCCCATGTTCTTTTAATCCTCCATTTCTTAATATTTGAAGTCTGTTTCTTGTAGACAGCATATTGCTGGATGGAGCTTTTTATTTTATTGTGTTTTTTTAAATTCAGTATGACTATCTCCCATTTACATAGTATATTCAGTCTATTTGATTTAATATAAAAGCTGGTATGATTTGGTTTAAGTCTATCATCTTGGTATTTGTTTCCTGTTTGTACCATCTGTTTTTTGTTCTTCTGTCCCTACTTTTCTGCACTCTTGGGTGAATCGAATAATTCTTAGTACTCAATTTTATTCTATCATTTTATAAATTATACCTCTTTGTGTATCTGTGTATGTTGAATTTTGCTCTAGAGACTATAATATGCATCTTACAATAATATTTCAACAATATCATCCTACAATATTAAGGGAAAAGAAACATACTAAGTAAATAATGTAGGCAAGTAAACAAAACAATACATACAGCTCTGTCTCTTTTCCTCACACACACGAGAACCCATTTGTAACACTCCTCTGTGTGTGTGTGATAGGATGTGCGGTTTTGACATTTAAAAAAATATAGAAATACTTTTATTTTAAATGGCCTATTCCAGACATTTATGCATTTTGGATATTCACTTTTTTTTTTCCCAAGTTTTTAAGTTACATTTTTAAGAAAGCAAGACTTACAATTTCTATTTATTTTTCAAAGTTTGGCATATAGTACCTACCAAATAAAAGTATGTACAACTGCTGGTAAGCACTGACCCTGTGCCAGCTATTCACATAAAGGAGCAGCAGAGTTCTCTCGGTATTTCACAAACCTTGGGCACTTGTGACTCCCTGGGGCTTAAACAAAAACACCATCCCGAATGTCATCTAGCTGAGGACTTCCCTAGCCCAAGCCGTCCACGTGCCCAGCACAGGCTTGCACCCACGTCAGCTTTAAATCAAACCACAGGCACGGCCTCGAGTTTTGTTCTCTCTTCTCTAGAAAGAGAAGGTGGGAAGGATCAGAACGGATGTTCTCTACCCCAGGTTCTAGGATTCGGAGCCATTGGTCTTCACACGATAACATTGTGCATCACTAGCATGAACTAAAGCAGATAATTCCCTTGGTAAAAAGCCTCTCAATAATGGCGACTCCTTCAGGGTTGAGGCGTTTTCTCAGAGAACTGGCTTCTCTGGAGGAGAGGCCCTCCTGCCCAGCCTAAGTGGACACGTGTGCCTGGGTAGCTGTGCAAGAGAGCAGCTCCTTGTTTCCCTGACTCACCATTTCCAACAGAACAAGGAGAACAAAGAGGACTGGAAAAGTTTTCCTTCTAGCACAGGGGCAGCCCTGCTATCAGCCGTACAGCTGAAGGGCAGCCTTCCCCGAAGGCAGTGTGACAAGCAGATATTCTTCCTACGCCATCAGAGCCTGGTCACAGAACAAGGGGATGGCACAGCTGAGGAGAGCGGGCAACGGGCAAAGCTCCTGTCCTTCAAAGTCCCCGTGTGTGTATCAGCTCATCACCTGGGCAAGTGGCTGAAAGCGGTGTCTGCTTCTCTAAGACATTTTAGTTGATGCTGTCATGTTCTTTGGATCAACCTGTGGATACAGGTAGCTCAAAGCTGTTAAACAGTTTCAGTAACAAATGGGTTCGTAACATTTGCATTCTATATACAACATGGTCTCTAATTCCTCAGGTTGAATTGATCGTCCATCTAGAATCCTTGATTTCGAGCAGACGTGTACAAGGAGCTGTAGATGCCGAAATTCCTGACGGAAGTGTTAGCTCCTTAAATAAAGGTTGGTGGAAAATAAGACACCAGCTGATTTGTCTTTACACAAAACGTGTAGGCTTGTTTTCAGAAAAGTCCAGTCAGCACTCGGGGTTCCTGAAGTGCTTTGTAAACCCCAAAGGAGTGCTTGAGACGAGGGTGGATTGGAGGGGCCATTGAACACAGCACATTTTTCCAATTACAGAAACACCTGCACGGGAGGGCTTTATTCTGATCTGTCGTGCGCATTTTACAGAGTGTTTAATAGTCTTTCAAATTCCTCACTCGGCCATGAAGGAATCCAGAATGGGCTGGCGGTGATGCTGGCGTGAAAAGACCTGTCGGAGGCTGCTCACTGGGGTTGGTCTGATTCTCTCCGGCAATGTAGAGCGTTGTACCTGGTAGCTTCTCAAATGACACACATAGACACTCTAATTAACATCCTCTGTGGGCTGACTTCTGGAAAAAATGCTTTGTTTTCTTTAGCTCCGTGAGAAATGGTTGTTGTAAAAAGCAATGACTCAGCTCTTCAGCAGAGAAATTATTTACAGGGGCGAGAAAGGCTGCTGCAGGCTTGTAAAAATCTTACTGCAGATATTTTGTTTTCTCTTGCCTTGTGAAACTGTGGTTCAGCTAAAGCAATGAATTTTCAAACATCATCTGAACATCTCTTGCTTAAAACAAACGTGCTTTTCTGCCAGAAGACCCAAACAATAATTACCTTAATTGTTGCTGTTTACCCTTGTAGAAATGTAGCATCTGAAACTACAATATGGGAATTGTTAGGCTTTTAAATACTCTTTCTTATAGTTAGTGAAGAGTAAAGGATGGATATAAAGTTCATCTGTATTATGGAGCTCTAGCGAGTGCAGCTCTAGCAATTTTTAAACCCTGCCAACTGTATTTTGAAAATATCATTTGGAGTAAAATATTATGAGGTAGTCAAGTCTCTTTCCTAAAGACAAAACTACACTTAGAATCTTTTCATTACGATAGTTGCTTTTTATAATTCCTGTGAGAAAATGGCATATACGTAGTGAGATGCAGTGCAAAAATAATGCAACCGAATTTTTTATTTCTTCTTTTTGTAAGTCATCAAGAAAAGACGCATACAACAATGCCCTTATATTTTTGGTGGGTAAAGTAAATACCAAACTTCATGCGTTAATGTTCTGGACTTTCACATTAAAATAAATATTATAGCACTGAAGTTTGGGTCTTCTTATTTTAATTCTGACTATGTGGTTAATTTTTCTGTAACTTCAGTCAAATCCAAAATTTTCTTTTTCAGCAATATTTAAATTCACTGAAAAGTAGCTTAATGTAATAACCTACTCTCAAATATGTATTTTAAGAATCATAATGTATTTTAAATCTGCTGTTTAAAAATAGCAGAAAATAATAAATTATCTGTTTTTAATTGATAAACCACCACTGTAAAAGCCATGAAATATAAAGTCCACTAGCAATCAGAAAGAATTTTCTAGAAACTTCAGTCTACATGTGTCCTAAGTGTTATTATTTTTACAGTCAAATTGATAACCAGCCCCTTTTTCAGCATTGACTTGTACCATTAGAGTTGTGACACATCTAAGAATAAAATTCCTTTTGGTCTCTGTTTTTCATATACCATAGAAATAATCATATGTATAATAATAATAGTAATATATATGCACCTGTCTAGCATAAGGGAATGCACTTGTCACACTGAATGAAGTTCTGTGTATGTGCAAGTCAGGTGTCCTGAAGGTAAAATAGTTTCTGAGATAGCACCACTAATGTTCAAGCCATTTTAGTAATTCCATTAGAGTAATAATTAATTTACTGACCTTTCAGTGAATGGAAGAGTTTTAAAGTCTCCACAGATTAACACCACCAATTTTAGAGCATAACTGATACCTAATATATCAATCAATGTAAAAGTCCATTAGTAGGGAATGGCAGATATTTAAAAGTTAGATTGACTCTGGCACTTTGTATACATTTCCAGCTGAGTATTCTTTAAAAAGTTTTGAAATTACCAATGTTTGTGATGGTTAATTTTATATGTCAACTTGGCTAGGCCAAGATGCCCAGTTATTTGATCAAACACTAGCCAATGCTGCTTTGAAGGTATTTTGTAGATGTGATTAGCAGCTATAATTGGCCACCTTTAATTAAGGCAGATTATTCTTGATGAGGAGGGCAGGCCTTATCTAATCAAGCTGAAGACCTTAAGAGCAAAAAATGGAGCTTTCCCAAAGAAGAAGGAAGAAGAAATTCTTTCTCAAGACTACCACATCAGGTCTTGTCTGAGGTTCCAACCTGCCCTACAAATTCCAGACTTTCGGCTCCACCCCAGTATTGTGAGGCAACCCCTTAAATTAAATCTCTTTGTATATATATATCATGATTGGTATCTGATTGGTTCTGCAGCTCTTGGAAGAACCTGACTGACACGGCTGTTGATTTGTTTTTGTTTCTCTCCTAGTCATCTATTTTTCAAAACTATAGAAAGGAAAAAAGAGATTCACTAAGACTTGTACCTGAAACAGATGGGAGCAGGAGATGCAAATGGTACGCTGAGCCCTGAGGGCGCTGGTGGACCGCCTGGGAGGGTGGCCGTCACTTAACTCTGGAGCAGCATTCTCTTTCCTGGTTTCCTTTTTTTTCCCCTAAGCAATTAAAATCGCATCTGTACTTAATTTAGATCATCCTACTATTGAAAATACCAAGGTTAATTCTGCGTTCTTTACAGTGATTATACTTTAGTAGGAAGTGTCTAGTGTAAAAGACTTATTTTAAATATTTGCTAATGAGCTTTCCCTCATTATTGTTCTTTTATAGATGAAATGAAATCCATACACAAAAGAAAAAAAAGGCTTGTTGTTGTTGTACAGCAAAATGAGACAGTAAGAGATCTCTGCAGGAATGTGGTATCTGCCCTGAAAACGGCAGCTTATACGTTTCCTCCTTCCTGGGGCATTATCAATTAATGAGATTTTGCTCTGGAAATGGTTGTAGGTGGAAACAGCCGATGCCAAGTCAAGTGCTGGTTTGCACACACATTGGATAAGCATTCAGGACATGTTTGTGGATAACGATGACTAGCAGAAGGCACTGTCACTCCAAGGATGCTTAAAGTGATCTCCTATGATCCAGTGACTCATGTGACAGGGAGACTTTAGAACCAGCGCAGCACACCTGCCTTCAGGTAAGCCAAAGAAATGGTCTAGTCTTCTTTGTAACCATTTTGAAAACTATGCTTTGGTGAAACACTGGAGCTGTTTGAATGCCTCCCCTCCCTCTTTTTTTTAGATAAAAGTCTTTTTGGCCTCTCTTCCTGATGTACATCCAATACTTGACTAGAAGTCCCGTCAGTTCAATCAGGTACTGAATTGTCCCAGGGCTCTTGCATTAGGACTCGACTTGTAAGAGCACTGCAGGAAGTCAGGCTGGCTTCAGAAGGATGTTAGATCCTTAGCAACCTGAGAGATGACTCTGTTTAAGGCAGTTTTCCTCCCTCCCAGACTAAAAGACAAATGTTCAGTCAACTTGGGAACTTCTCCATTCAGGCATTTTGCTGTCAGGTTGGTATCCACTGGGTCCCTGCATGGACTTAGTGGTGAAGAAGGTTCTGACTGAAGGAACTCTCTGAGAAGATCCTGATTTGGGCAGAGTTGACTCAGGGATTCTGTTCCACTGATCGCTAGGTGGCTTTTTAGTGTTGGGTTCTATTGTATTTTAGATACTACTTAACAAATAGGTTGTTGGAGGGGATTCTGACTTCCAATAAGATCAGTCTATGATTTTACTGTAAGCTATCTAACAAATGACCAGCTGGAAGACAATGGCCAAGAGGATACTTTAAGGATGAAGTGAGATGAAACAGCATCCAAAGAAGTGGCATGTGAACACCTACAAATGTAGTCAAGAATATTCCCCTTTTCTAAGTGTAGTTTTGTGGTTTTGGTGAGGAGAAAAACTTCAGAAGAGGAGAAACTGCACAAAGAAAAGTCAGTTTAGGGAGATTAAAATCTGTACTTTGAGAAATGAAACTTTCATTCAAAAGCTGTAAAATATCACACTACAGTATTTGCCTTTTAACATACTTCTAATGATATAAATTGATTTAAAAACATAAATCCAGTCACTAAACAGTCATAAGTTATTTGCTAGAGATATGCAAATAACAAAGAATACCAAAGAAGCTCTTTGATTCTCAAGAAACATCAGGTCAGGTAAAACTATTTGCGCCAAGAAAACTTGACTTTGTTTCAGATTTGCTCTAAGTGGGTTAACCAAGTGGGCTAGAATTATTGCTGACATGCACAAAATACATGTAGGTCTGTCCTGTTTTTATAAGCTTGTTATGAACAGCACTGAAGAAGCAGGAATTTTAGAACAATTACTTTTAGAGTTCCAATTTTGAAGCTATTATCATTGTACTACAAGGAGTAACACAAATGAAAATCTGAAACTGGATGGCACAGGAGAAGCATGTTTCTTGGAATTACTGTACAGATTTTTGACTAGGTCCTAGGAGGACAAAGCTAGCAAAAGAAATTACTTTTTATATGAAATATATTTAGTTGGAACCCTAGGGTCAAATGATAGGCTTATGATGAATAGATACTTTGGGACAACGAGAAGTCCCTAGACTTTTAAAATTCCTCAATACTGTACTTAACCTTTAGAACCTTCTAAAAGCATAGTGCACACAAGTTGCTCCCTTGAAAATTCCTATATTGAAAATAAAATCTAGAATTACAGAGCAAGTTATGACCTTGTGCCCACGTCCAAAACCTATATATGTGGGCTTTGAAGTGGGGATGCAACTGGGAAGAGTGCTGACTAAAATGGGAGGTGGTGAGTTGTGGGACTAAACTGCAAAATGTGCTTTTCTTTCCCGTTGGAGGATATGACCTTTTCCACAATCTGTTTTTCCAGTCTTCTCGATGGGACGTCTCACGTTCTAACCAGTGCCTCATATTTCCAGTTACCGTTTCCATTTTCTAACTGTAAATTTATACTGCAGAGGTTCCTTTTGATTAGGAAACTTTATGTGTTCCAATATTTTGCAAAATTAAAAATTAGTTCTCTAAGAGAATAGATCATAAATGGATGTCACTGACAACTTTGTGTTTCCAGCGAGGGTGTGATCCATGAAAGGGTGAAAGACGCTCATGGGATGAGAGATTCAAAAAGAGCCTTTAGTCCAGCCTTCTTTTACAAGTGAGATAATGAAGGTTTAGCCATTTCTGCCAACTCATTTAGCTTGGCAATTTGCAGGACTCTACACTTAAACTCCCCCTTTCTGCGTAATTACATTATTAGCATTGTATACTTATAATTTGTGCAAGTTGCTTTGTAATTTTTAACTGGCCAGAAAAATTTGTAATCGAACCATCGCTGAAGTATGCTAAAAATAGCTTTCATTTATTTCATATTTTCTTTTTTTTTAAATCTTAAAGCACAAACTTTACTTTTAGAATCATGACAAAATATCTGTAAATTGTAGAAATCTCGATTCTCAGTCCTTCCAGATTACCCAGGATACCAAGAGGCTCCAAAGAGCAGGCACATAATGGGTGAAATTTTGAGTTCCAAAAGTTTGTCAGGTATCAATTGAGACACAAGAACTGTAAAAAGGAATTAAAACAAATAGACATAAAATAGCAAAGAAAATGAATAAAATGAACAAAATAAACCCTAAAGGATAATGAAGCCTAACTGTGACAAGGAATGGAAGGACAGGTTGCTTTGATTTTTCCTGGTTTAGGTTGCAAAGACAGAGAGCTGGCCAAGACTGAGAAGCTGCCAGTTGAGAAGGAAAAAGAGAAACCGGAGCAAAAGGAACATGCGTCACTTTTTTAAAAAAACTTATCCCCGCACCCCCCTTGCGGCTTGCTTGCTGTCTACTCTCTGTGTCCATTCGCTGTGAGCTCGTCTGTGTTTCTTTTGCTTGTTTCCCTTTTTTTGGGTCACCTTTCACTGAGTCGGCTCTCCGCAGCGCTTGCGGGCGAGCCTGCCTTCACAAAGAGGCCCCAGGACTCGAACCCAGGGCCTCCCATATGGTAGACGGGAGCCCAACTGAGTGAGCCACAACCGCTTCCCCACATGGGTCACTTTTATTTTTATTAAGGATAAAGAAAGAATTGCAATTTGAATATGGGAAGAGCCAGCAATATACATGGGTTAAAAACCCAGACTCTGGCTCAGGAAGCGTGTGTTCGAATCCACTCGGCTACACCGTGGCCTGACGTGGGCTGGCCACCTAAGCTCACTGTGCCTCCTTCATCTCACCGCATGGGAATGATCACTACTTACCCCAGGGGCCTGCGTGAGGTCTCAAGTGGCACAGATCTTATACATAGGCACTCTTGGAATCTGGCACTTAGTAACTATCGTAAAGTATTTGTTAGATTTAAAAATTACAATAAATAAAATGAAGTGATAATTATAATTGCCAGGTAATTTCTTTGTAGAAACTAAATCTGTCTGGTGCATTATTAGTAAAAATAATAATTATCATAAATACACTTTTGTTTTCTTGCAAAAAGGTAATAAAAATACTGTTGATCTTCTTTGTGTATTTCACATGTTTCCAGAATGATCTTATTTTAACACGTTATTTATAATCTCTCGCTCTTGCATAAAACCTTAAGAGAGGATTCTAATATTTTGCTTTTATAATGAGAAGGTTTTGCAGTCTCCCCTTTCTTCTTTCAATGAGAATACTGAACAATGCTTTACATTGGAAGAAAAAGAAGAAAGAAATATGAAAAATGAATTTTTAAAAAATCAGGAATATCAGGTTAAGAAAGATCAATTACATTTCCATTGTCAGACACTGACTGCTGGAATCACCATGATGATTGAATGATTCATGGCTAAGTTGTCCTCACATTTTTTAATGCTTTAGAATAAAATATCAACCAGTGATGTAGATTGCGAAGTGATGATACTGTGTGTGTAAGAACCCATTAAAATGAATAGCAAGTTGAATGAACAGTAACATTGAGCCTGATATTTAAGGTGACTTCGCTCTAGAGTTCAGCAGTGTATTACAGATGTCTTAAACAGCACGTAAGAAAGCAGTACACAGTTATCATTTTAACTTAATTTGATTGTTTGCATAATCAATATTAGTGCAAAGAAGATCCAATAGTAAGAAAAGAAAAATCCTTTAACAAATGAATGTGAAGTTTTCCTCACACAGGGAGAAATAGTCAAACAGCCACAGTAAAATCCCTGAGAAAAAGACCAAACCAAAAAAAAACAACAAAAAAAGACAAACAGTCAAGGGAGTTTATCATGAAAATATTAAAATGAGCCAGATGTTGAGATGATTATTGCATCCTAATTAATGTTGGAATTATAATTGGCTATTATTCCAAATTACAATTTTATGTCTCTGACCTATGCCTAAAGGAAGTGTCCTGAATTATCACAGACATCTGCATTCATTATCTGTGACATCTACTTATGGACAGAACAAAGCAAAACAAAACAGAAAAAAACAACAGAAACAACAAAAAGTCATCTTAAGTGCTACACCTCCAAAATTTCCTTTAGCAATGTAAAGTGCCACCCAAAAGAGATTAGATTTCACCTGTCAATAACTCCATAAAAACCTGATATCTCTATGCATGGAAGGTCCATTCTACATCATGCTTATCATCTGTACACAGAAATTTTTAAAAAATGAGAGAAAAAATATACATTTCCAAATCCATTAGCGTGCTTTTGCAATGAAAATAGGAAGATAATAAGATACTTTAAAAATAGGCTTTTAATGAAATTTGGTGAGTTAAATTGTGACTGGAACGTAACATCATGTTGTAAAACTATTTACTTATTTACCTGGATATTTAGTGAGGTAGAGATAGCTGGGAAATCTAATCTAGTCCTTACTATTCCTACTTCATTTTGGATTTATTCTATTTTTAAAATAGATTTAGAAAGAATACTTACAAATTAAATAACTATGTGACAAACAGCATGCTCCTTGTATATATATAGTTGAAGAAGTCTTGGTCAACTAACTAAAATAACTAACCTCCAAAGAAATAGAAAACAATAATCCGTATTATAAGAATATATTTGAAATCCACGAGTAAGAAATTTTCTTCAAAATATTTTGCCTAAATATGGTAAGAAATTCTGACCTCATAAAATAGCCTTAGGGCCCAGAAAATATAAGAAGCATAAAAATGGGGTTGATGTTAATATTTATAACTATTTATAAATCTTATCTTCAATAAAACACACTATTAATTAATAATCCTTCACAGTGTTTAGTCATAAAATCCCGCTCACTCCAATATGCAGTGCACGGTGCTGCCAGAACTCTCCAGAAACACTGCTTTAGTCATGCTAACTCATGTTAAAAGGCTTCAGTGGTTCCTCACTTGTGCCACGTCCCTTGACAGCGCACTTGAAGCGCCTTATAAGGTGAGCAGATACATTTTATCAACTTAACATCTCTACCACCTATTAAAAACCTTTGCTTTAGTTAATCTGAGTTACCAGCACCCATCTATGATTTATACATTCTCTTTGCCCATACTCTTCATATACTACAAACATTGGGGCCGTTGCTATTTGCCTGCAAAATTCCTTAAATTGGTCCATTCTGATTTTCTCCATTACAGAATCCAGAGTGAGCCTTATTCTCCTTTGAACTCCTGCAGCCTTTAGTATATAAATCATTCATTTTTCATCTAAATTATTTGTCCTTGAACTATTAACGCTATGTTGATCTTTCCTAAGCTCTTTCTTAATAGCAGCAAATAAATAAAAGCAAAATCAAAGAGGAAAGGGATTGTTTTGCCTTTTCCCCCCATTCTCCGTACAGTACCTATGACAATGTGTTTCTCATAGTAGATGCTCAGTGAACATGTGCTGACTGATCTACATATAGGTCGTGAACGCACAAAAGGGAATTCTGAACAATGAAGGTGTGCCTTATCTGGAGAAGACCTAGGATCACAAATATCAGACAACTCTTCCCTAGTGGCCCATGACGTGGGAAGAAAGGTTGTCTTTCTCTATGAGCAAGAGTAGAACTAAACTCATGCCTAGAGCACCAGTAGCACAGGGCAACCCCTACAGAAGCAAAGCACTTTTGAAAGGAAGACCCATAAGCAAATTACAGAGAACATCAAAACGGTTACCACGGGAAAGATCTGAACTGGATTGGATTTCCCTCTTCTTTTATAGTTTATCTTTTTTTTTTATTTTTTACCTTGGATCACATATTAGGGAGGTGCTAATGATTTCATAATCTAACCCTGAATCCTGAAGAAGGAATGTAGATTTTGTGCCGTTTTCTACATCCATTGTTTTGTATATGGTTAATGAATTATTATTCCCTACATACTTCTTGAATACATTTGATAACATTTGAATGAAGACATTTAACACATTTCCTATGAATACCAGAGCGCGCTGCCCCACTGAGGTGTGTCGGTCACTGTGTCGGTCACTGTGTCAGTCAAGCTTGGGGATGAAGCACAGGGAATGGGGCTGGACTTCCGTGGCCCTCTCTTCCTGGGGGGCGGCTGGACTTCCGCGGCCACCTCCTCCTGGGGGGCAGAGGAGTCACTGGTCAGCAGGCCAGGGCTGAAGGTTTTCCTTAGGTTTCCATCACGCTCTATCAGGTGATTTCTGAAAACTGTAAACCCTAGTCATGCTCTTAGACAAAGCCTGGGAGGCAACCAGCTCTGAGAGGAACAGAGAAAATGGGTCATCTGAAGACCTGGCAGCCACCTGGGACATTTCCCCCCGTAACTGGCCGTGTGTGCCCAGGGACTATGGAGAGCTCCACGTGTTCCTTTACTCTGGTCCCCACTTGTTTCTATTTGGGGGTGGTAACCGTGTTTGCCCGCAGGTGGGCTATGCTTGAACCGTGGCAGGCAGGCCATTGAACATAATCCGAGGGAAACAAATACTTCATGTGACTGCCTCCAGCTCCTGTCCAGGCTGGGAGCCCCTTCACCTGCACTCCCCTGGATTCTGAGGGAGCTGCTCTGCCACCCAAGGCTGTCTGAGTCGCATCAGCAATGAGCTCCAGTCTGCAGCACGCGGATGGCACGGCCTCAGCTCGGGTAGGGCTAACGGGTATTTGGATGCCACACTTATTCACATGCTGCCAGAGTTGTAGAAGGAGGATACCTAAGGACACTGGGCAAATACTGAGAACAAACCAGTCTATCTAGATTTCGTTTGTATAGCGCATCCCACGGCATGACCTCTTTCTGCCTAGGAGCCTGTCAGCACGGATGTTTTTACGAAATGAAACACTGCTCTTCTGTGGTCTCTTTATCACGGATCATGCTCCTCTCCCCAGGAGAAGACAGCACCCTGCTCTATGCATAGCACGTGTGCATGGCAATAGCACACGGCGAATCGCCCTGCAGTAACAGGCTGTTGAAATCTTCATGTTAATGGAATTTGTTTAGTGAATGTGTAATCCTTGGAAAAATACTTTCAAGGTTGGAAGATGGCATGGGTAATTCGAATGACAGTGCAAAAAGTACACGTTTGGGAAGTATTCGACTAAGGATTTTCATATCCTCATGATTTCTAAACTTTTAGAAATAAAAATACATCATAAGTAAAATATCATGATAGTAAAATGCGTTTCTTCATTCCTCCTTCAAATGTTGCAGCGTAATACCCTTTCTGAGAAAATTCTAATACGATGGAATAAATGGCAGAGGAGATTTTTCTCTAAAATGAAACCATTGCCCAGCATATTCATTGTTTGGAGCAGGACTCTTGGATTTTCGATTTATTGAGATTATTTCTTGCTATATCAGTCTCTCATTTGTGACTTTAAGAAAGGTTCCATACTTTAATTCCCTTACCTGCAATTTACAAGCAATAGGTTATATACAATGAGGCTATTTATGAAGTAAATAAATGAACTGAAAATAGAAGTTGCCCTATTTATCTTTAAGGCCCAGTATAAGGACAGACACACGTGGAAATAAATAATTACACCAAATGTGAGGTTTATCTTTTTGCTACTACAAAAAACATTGCCTCCATTTTCAGATTGGCCTTAACAGTACTTGGTCATCATTCTATGTGCCTTTAATCCTATAAATTTTTTTATTTTCCAAAATTAATTCTGGCCCTTTTCCTATTCCTTTCTAGACCTTGCTACCCATTTTATACAGAAAATGGAAGCTTTTATTCTATTATGGATTGAATTATGTTCCATTATGTGCCCCAAAAACCTAAGTTAAAATACTAATCCTAGGAACTCAAAATGTGAACTTACTTAGAAATAGAGGCATCACAGACAGAATTAAACAAGCTAAAGTGAAGCCATTTGGGGCTCAGGTGGCCTTTAATCAAATACACCTGTTGTCACTGTTGGAGGGGACACTTGGACACAGACAACAGAAGGGAGAGAGCCATGGGACAACTGAGAATGCCATGGTTTGCCAACAACCCACTGCAAGAAGCCAGAAGAGAGCGACGGAGCTTCACTACAAAACTCCAAATAAGCGTGGCTGTATAGTCACAGGTATGCAGTGTAATATAATATGTAAAGACGTCAGAATTAAGGGATTGATTGTAGGAATTGGTTCACCTGACCATGGGGATTAGCAAATCCAGATTCCATAGGGCAGGTCACAAGTTGGAAACATGATTAAGGTGATAGTGAATCCCCAGGAGAAGCCAGAAGTTGGGGACTTTGATTTAAGTTGATGAATTCCCCAGGAGAAGATGTCTGTCTGAAGAAGAGATAGAAAATCTTCTTTCTGACTTCTGAAATCCTCAGTTCTCTCTGGATGAGGAGATGCCTCTCATTGTTGAAGGCAATCGCCTTTGTTGATTGTAGATGCAATCAGATGGAGATGCAATCAACTAATTAATTATTTAAACCCACAAAATACCCCCACAGTTACAATCAGGCCACTGTTCACTTGACCAAACAGCTGAACACCATAGATTAGCCAAGTTGACACATGAAATCACAATCCAGCCTTGTCAACTTGGCATCCATGCACATCTCCTTGAACCAGGTTTAATCTATAAATAAGTACAATAACAAAGTCATATGTTTACCTAACATAATTCACCTGTCCTGTGTACAACTGGAAAAACACTAGTCCTTTCCCCAGAAGAGGATGCAAGCCCTTGGGTCCTGGAGTAATACTCAGTCTTAAACTTGCCTGTAAGTCAGACAGGATGACATAAGACGAAAACAACTTGTGTTAATGACAAGGGGATACGCTGGGTCACGTGGGCCAAGCTGCCAGAACAGCCTGCCGGGCAGCCTCCTCTTGTTTTGGTCCCCATCCAAAACTAGCAGCTTTCTTTTTTATCACTCAGTAAATGGGCTGGACTAAGACACCCAAATGAGGACTATACTCTTCCAAAATCCACAGAGGCCCACCAGGCATTGTGCCTCTTCTCTGGGTGGAGGAGAGGCCGCATGTAACGGATGTCCTTTACTGTAGAAGGGATTGCCTGACCTGTCCTACAACTGGGGAAATTTCCCTGAGGCAGAGTCCCCTGGATCTGTGTTGCATCTATGTTCCACACTCTGCCACACAAAATCGCTCACCAGCACATCCAGAGTAGTTGCTATTTCTTGCTCGCTCAGTCCAGCCAGCATAATGTCCTTGACATAACGGACCGGTGTGGTGTTTTATGGAAGGGAAGGCTGCGTAAGACCCCTGTGCACTTGGCTATGACATGGGCTTGGAGAGGAGACATACCCCTGAGGTAGGACAGGGGCGTTTTTTTGCTGGTCTTGCCAGCTGAAAGCAAACTTCACTGCCAACAACTTGATTTTGGTCCTTTACCCTCCAAATTTGTGAAATAATACATGTCTGTTCTTTCCAGGCACCCAGTTTATGACACATTATTATGCAGCCCTAGGAACTAAGGCAGAGGCCAATAGACAAAGAGGTTTATAACTTCCTGGCAGCCCATTATAAAATTAGCAATGCTGGCTTCCCTTTATCCCTTTGTTCTAGTTCAATGAAAGATTTGTTCTTCTTCTGGCCCAAATCTAATTCTCTTGCCTCAATATTTTACTGCATTAACTACACTTTCTTTGCTGTATCTTCACGTTCTCTCTCACCACAGGCTCCTCCATTTTCTACAGCAAGTATGTATATCTCCCCATATTTATAGATGCAAACACACACTCAAGTTTTTCACTCATTAAAATCCCTTCATCTACACTTCACTGCAATCTATCACCTAAATCCATTCCCTTCCTTCCACAAAGTTATTTGGAAAAGAATTCCACACTTGCACCCTCTGTGCCTTACTTCCATATTCTTTTCTCCACAGAACAATTGAATGATTCTTTTTAAAAAATAAGTCCAGTCAGGATACCTCTCTATTTAAAACCTGCAAAAGTCTTCCAACACACTTAGAATAAGTCCCAGATTCCCTCCCAATTTTTCCTCGAGGCCCTCCGAGATCCAGCTTGCCTGCCTCTCCCAGGGCACCTTCGCCCACTCTTCTTCACAGTCTCCCCTCCCCTTCAGCCATCCTGGGCTCCACGGTGTCCTCTGGACACCAAGTATAGTCCATCTCAAAACCACTGCAGCGTTTTCCTCCCACACGGCTCTCTGCACCTCTTTCTCCCCTTCACTTCATTCAGTTCTCCCCTCAAACACCTCCTCAGTGAAACCTTTTCTGGTCACTGCCATGCATTTACCTGGTTGCTTCTGTGTTATGTCTTCCCACGCAAGAAGGTAAGCTCTGTTAGCCCAGATAATTGGCTTGTTGTTTTCCCTGGTTGAGGTCTGCACAGCACTGCGCTTGGCACCTGGGAGCATCCACAAATGTTTGCTGAAAGGATGAATGAAAGGTTAATTGGAATTGCTCTCGATTCTCTCCAAAATAGCATGCCTGTTCCCAGCACTCCTCAGAAGTTTTCCTCACCAGAGCTGTCAATGGCTGTGTGCTTGCAATATCCCTTGGCTACATTTCTTCTCTTCCCTCATTTATCCTCCACAACATTTGGAAAGGTGAATGTCTCTACCACTTCTTGACATGTCATCCGTGTCTTCCAGGTCGCAACCTTTGGCTGTTGCTCCTACTTCTCTGACTGCTCGTCCCCGCCCTCCTCACTCTACTTTACCTATGGGTTCCTCTGTCAATTGTACTTTAAATATTGGTATTTCCACAAGTCCATCCTCAGTCTCCTATCTCTCTTTCCCTTGTCTCAGAGTCATCTCATCTCCCCTATGATCTCTATTTACATAAAAAACCTCTAAATTTAGATCACCACATTTGATGTTCTTGGGTACCTGACATTCATTTACATCTTTGTCATATTTGCCATATTCCCTTTGTTGTCCTGAAATCAAAATTTCCTTTAAAAGATGTTTCTCTACCAATATTCTCCAATTTAGGTTAATAGCAACATATTTCCTCCTTCTCTGAAAATAGAAACTTGGAAGAAACACTTGTGCTACATTGCCCTTCTCCCCTTTCACAGTTGGTGCTAACACTGTATCTTTGGAAACTTTTGAATACCTTAAGTCTCGCACATGCTCCTATTCCCACCCTGTAGCAGTTTGATATTGCTTATGAATTCCAAAAATAGATACTGGATTATGTTTGTAAACTGGTCTGTTCCTCTGGCCATATTAGATTGTATTCGATGCAGAAGTTTCACTTTTACTTTATTAAATTAAGATTGGGGTTTTGATTCAGCTACGCCCACCAAGGGGGTGGGGAAGCACAGAGAAAACAGCACGGCAGAGAGGAGAGTTGGAGTTTTGATGCTGGAGCTCCAGGAAGTAAATGCAGAGAGAAGCAGATAGGTGAGGAAAGAGAGAAGGTTCCACTAGACACGGCAGAGGCCTTGGGAAGAGAGAGAGAATATACAGCTGGCTTTGTAAAGAGAGCAGAGCAGCTGACCCTGGAAAAAAAACTAGCCCCAGGAGAGAAACAAGCCTTATCCCAGCCTGCAGCTGAGACTGGAAGAAGCTGGGACCACGGAGCCTTAAGAGGAAGAGGGAGGCTGGACCCTCGCAGACATGGGCAGCCATCTTGTTCCAACATGTGGCAACAGCCTTTGGTGAGGGAAGTAACTTACGGTTTATGTCCTGGTAACTGTAAGCTCCTACCCCAAATAAATACCCTTTATAAAAGCCAACAGAGTTCTGGAACTTAGCATCAGCCCCCTTTGGCTAATACACACTCCCACCTCGGCCTTAGACCAGGCCTTTCTCGTGCCTGGTGTCGACTGCATTAGCAGCTCAGGCTCTGTCCTTTTGATTTGTGTTTTGCTACCACCAATGTGCTCTTTCCAGAGATACTCATCTCTTCATGCCTCTCCCAGACTTAAAATCCTTTGCTGCCTTCAGAACAATGTCCCGGCAAGGGTTTGCAGGCCCTGCCCCAGCATCCCCTTGCTCCACATACCCTGTGCAAGCACACTGGGCCATTTACAGTTCCCAGAAAGTTCCGCATTCTCCTGCACTCATGTCTTCCGTGTGTGCCTCCCTGAGCCTCACGTGCACACTGCTAAATTCATCTAGTCACCTTACTCACCCTAGAAGACTTGTTTTGGGTCACTCTAAAGTTCATCAAAAATTCGTGAAAAAATAACAAAGAAAGCTTTGGACACTACAAAGAATGAAGGGGATGTTGAGATATAATTCAAAGAAAAATTCTTAAGAGTTCTTGCCCAGAAATTAACAAATGGAGAGGCCAAGAAAGAAACCAGGAAAGAAGGAGAGCCCAATCATTCCAAATCACATGATTTATTTTCTATCTTATTTTATATCATGCTGCATTTTATTCTAACACATACATATAAAGTACTGCAGTGGACCAGGCTTTGTTCAAAATGAATTATGCACCACCCTTCCTGCTTGGTAATATAAAACATTGAAAAACTGGCAGCATGTATAGCTATTTAAATGGTCGTGGTATTTTAATTTTAGGATTATGGAAAATGTTAAGATGAAATAACTTGAGGGAAGGAGGAAAAGAACTAAAAGAAGCTCAATTTTCTATAAGAACAACATTTATTTGCTATGGTCAGAGTAAAATCTAATTTTTAAAAAATTTATTTGAACAACGTATACAAACAATATGTCCATAGACCAGATATTGTGTTAGGAAATCATTCTATTACATGTAGCTGTTTGAAATGAAATTCATTATAAATTTTTAAAATCATAATAGTGATCCCTAATTTCAATGCATTCTGCTTTTGAATAACTTGCACTCTAGAAAGTTACACACTTTTAATCATAATGCCTTATACTTGTCAAAATTTATGTATCAGGCAACCATGACTATTTTGGATTATCACATAATAATATTGATTTGTCGGTGGCATAATCTACAGCTGGGTTTGTAGAAATATTAGAATGTAACATTAAACTTTATAATTATATAAAATTAATAAAATTACATTGCTCTTGGGAGAGAGCAAATGTGACACAAATTTCATAAAATTGTGATAGATGTAAATTATCAGGTATGCTGAAAAAAGAGAATCTTTTACCTTAATGGGATGCACATTGGCTGAAGTCAGTTGATTCTGCATTCCATCAAGAGAGAAAAGAGTAAAATTAGAAATATTGATCAGATTGGCAGTAAAGCATCATAAGTTTTTGTCCACATGTTTTAATTTAGTGTATAGCTCTGAAATGCATTATAATTTTAGGCAAATATTTAATTGAAATATAACATGCAAGAAAAGTGTACATCAAGTATGCAGGTGAATGATTTATCATATAATGAACACACCTTGTGATTTCCACCCAAGTCAACAAATGAGCATTGTCAGCGTTCTAAAACCACATTTCCTCTCCTCCCCAGGCAGTGCCACCTCCATCCTCCCCAGGCGTAACTACCAGATAGACCAGTTTTGTCCATTTCTTAATTTAATGTATCTGGAATTATACCGTACATCTTCCCTCCCTCCCCTCCTTTCTTCCTATCTTTCTCCCATTTTCTCCCTCTTACCATCCTCCCCCTTTCTCTTTTTTTTATTTTTATTTTTTTAATTTATTTATCTCCCCTTCCCCTCCCCCCGCCCCAGTTGTCTGTTCTCTGTGTCTATTTGCTGTGTCTTCTTTGTCTGCTTCTGTTGTTGTCAGCGGCACGGGAATCTGTGTCTCTTTTTGTTGCGTCATCTTGCTGTGTCAACTCTCCATGTGTGCGGTGCCATTCCTGGGCAGGCTGCACTTTCTTTCGCTCTGGGCGGCTCTCCTTATGGGGTGCACTCCTTGCGCATGGGGCTCCCCTGTGCGTGGACAGTCCTGCATGGACGGCACTCCTTGCATGCATCAGCACTGTGCATGGGCCAGCTCCACACAGGTCAAGGAGGCCCAGGGTTTGAACTGCGGACCTCCCATGTGGTAGACGGATGCCCTAACCACTGGGCAAAGTCTGCCGCCCCCCCTTTCTCTTTTTCTTTCTTTCAT
Organism: Dasypus novemcinctus; assembly: GCF_030445035.2. Lineage (NCBI taxonomy): Eukaryota > Metazoa > Chordata > Mammalia > Cingulata > Dasypodidae > Dasypus > Dasypus novemcinctus. The sequence goes on along the minus strand of NC_080701.1, from coordinate 3,829,366 downwards.
TCTCTATTGTTGTCTTCTTTCACCTAATACTGTATTTGTGAGATTGCTAATTAAAAGCAATGTAATACATATCTTTTGTGCTTATATTTATATGTTTCTTTTGGGCCTATATAGATATGGGAATGGAAATCCACAGTTATAGGGCATGCAAGTTTCAGACTTTAGCTGATAATATCTGAGAGGTTTTCTAAAATAGTTTTATGAATTTTCACTCACATCATTGTTCATATTTTTACTTAGTTTTGATCACTTTTTCAATTTAATCATTATAGTAATTGTGTAGAATTTTTCATTTTGGTTTTAATTTCTCTAATTACTAATGAGCTGAAATGCCTTTTCATATGTCTACTTTTCTTTTGAATATCCTCATTGGGATAAATAAATTCATATGTTTTTATCCATATTCTTTATCTTATTCATTTGCAGGGGTTATTTTTATTTCTGGATTCAAGCTCTTTGGGTTTTATGTTTTACAATATTTTCTCCAAATTTGTGTCTCATCTTTCCATCTCATTTCTCCTTGCTCTCAGGCTTGTAAAGAGCAATGCTTTGTTTAAATAATTGCTCTTCTCAGGAGGGTTTTCAACAGACAGGATTTTTAATGTTCAAAAGATCTTAAATTTAGTTATGTTCTAATTGTTAATCTTTTTAATGGTTTATCTTCATGTATTTTGACAAAGGAAATTTTCATTACCTTCAAAGTCATAGTTATGTTTCTAGGTTAATTTCTAGATTTTAGATTTTCGTTAAGATTTCAATCTATAATCAATCTGGGACTGATTTTGCCCATGTTGTAAAGTACAGATTGTTTCCTGTTTTTTCCATAAGTTTATCCAATTAAAGTAGCATAATTTATTAAAGTCTTTTTTTCTATTCCAACTACCCTGCAGTTCCAATTTTATCATAAAACAAATGCCCATATAAGTATGGGTCTACTTCTAGATTCTCCATATAGTCCACTGACCTATTTGTTTCTTCTTTATGTTTTAATGTCACAGCTTTATAATAAGTCTTGATATTGGGTAGGGTAGGTCTTTTCCCTGTGTTTTTCAAAATTGTTTGACTAATCTTATTTTCCTACAGACTTTACAATCATCTTGTCATAGTTCCACAAGTAACCCTGTGGCTTTCAGTTAAGATTTTATTGAATCCATAAATCATTTCTGGGAGAATAATAAATTTACAACATTGAATCTTCCAAGCCATAAGCATTGTATAGCCTGTCACTTACTTGCTCTATTTAATTTTTCAAAAATAGTTTAGGATTTTCAATATAGAAGTTCCATCATATTTTATTAGATTATTCCTAGATACTTAGCTCCTTTGATACTGTTCTAAGTACTATCTTTTTAATATTTAATTTTACAGTTTCTTTGTTGTGGAAATATAGAAATTTATCTATCATCCTTTTCAACCTCAGTTCCCTTCTTTCTGTATAATTTAAATTTCATTTGGGATTTTCTAACTATCCTCACGTCTTTGGCTAATGTTTAGGAAAATTCAGATAGTTCCACTAGTGGCCCAGCCTATTTTGCAGTAGGGACAAATTGGATAAATTCCATGAAAATGACTCTTCCCTCTCCCCCGAAATTTTCTTAAAATATTTGCCTCAAGCCATGAGTTATTTGATTCCATCTAGGAATTGTCACATCACTTTTACTCCTTCAGCTCTCTGACATCATTTATTAAATCTAGCAATGCAGGTAGGAAACGTCTTCCCATGTTATCTTCTGACATCTTCCCAGTCTCCTTTTGACACTATATCATTTGAGAAGTGCTACACATTGACAGAAGTGGCCATTTGCATATCCAACCCTAGAAAGTAACTTAAATCACAAAATTATATTCAATATTTTGCAAAGTATTGCAAATGAGGTGGACATCCAAAATAAAAACAGTTGTAGCTGATGTAGAATTCCTGGGGTGGGGACACTATTTCTGTAAGGTGGGACCTTGTCAGATCTTAAAGGCTCATGAATTGCTGTGCCACTCCCTTACTGGGTGTGAGGCTGAGCTCCCCACTCAGAAAGGTACACAACTATTCACAGCCTCATTGTTGAGCGTTTGCGGACGTGAAGCCCTTGTTTTACAGCCAGACCATTTGGCATAGGTGGGGTAATGTGAGCAGGTAGGTCCAGGTGTCAGTAAATTGTCTAGGGCCCCAGAAAGTCAATCTCTCTGTATATATGTTGACTAGAAGTGGAATGTGCAGTCTAGATAATGTTACATTAAAATGAATATTGGAGGGAAGTGACTGTGGCTCAATCAGTTGGGCTCCCGCCTACCATATGGGAGGCCCTGGGTTCATGTCCTGGGGACTCCTCGTGGTGAAGGCGGGCTCGCCCACACACTGCAGAGCGCTGCCCGGCCCGGGCGCCACAGAGAACCGACTCAGCAAGGTGATGCAACGAAAAGGGAGACAGGCAAAAACACAGAAGAGCGCACAGCGAATGGACACAGAGAGCAGACAGCAAGCAAGCTGCATGGGGTGGTGGGAATGAATCTTGGAGATAGGATGAATTCCTCAAACAGAAAAGCTTTCCAGAAAATATTAAAAGGAGGTATCTTGAAAATTATTTGGAATGGGGGCGTGAGGGATGAAGGGGGGCATTCTCCAGAGAGAAGGGTGCGTTCTGCGGGCCCCAGGTGGGGCCCAGGGCTGCAGGGCCTGCGCGGGTTGGCATGTCTGAGACCAAGCAGGGGGCCCTGGGGGGTTCGAGTCTCTTAGGGGTTTCGGGCTGCTCTCCAGGGGTGCTTGGCTTCTGGCTGCTGTCCACGAGCGTGGCAGGGCATGCTGGCCTGCAGCATAGCCACTGTCCACGAGATGGGAGGTCACCTGAAGGAAACGGGGGCTGGAGCCCTCTGTCCCTTCTCTCTTTCCCACCAGAGTGATTCTGTTGTAGCCTTTTGATAAAGCGGCCCTTTGGGCGTGTGCTGTGAGCTGCAGGTATGAGCTGTGAGCTGCAGGTGTGAGCTGTGAGCTATGAGCTACAGGTGTGAACTGTGAGCTGCAGGCATGTGTTATGAGCTGCTGGTGTCGGCTGTGAGCTGTGAGCTGCAGGCATGTGTTTTGAGCTGCCGGTGTGAGCTCTAAGCTGTGAGCTGCAGGTGCGTGCTGCAGGCTGCAGGGTATGTGCTGTGAGCTGCAGGTATGAGCTGTGAACTGCAAGTGTGAGCTGTGAGCTGCAGGTGTGAGCTGTGAGCTGCAGGTGTGAGCTGTGAGCTGCAGGTGTGAGCTGTGAACTGCAAGTGTGAGCTGTGAGCTGCAGGTGTGAGCTGTGAGCTGCAGGTGTGAGCTGTGAGCTGCAGGTGCGTGCTGCAGGCTGCAGGGTATGTGCTGTGAGCTGCAGGGTGTGTGCTGTGAGCTGCAGGTGTGAGCTGTGAGCTGCAGGTGTGAGCTGGGAGCTGCCCCTTCCTATCTGGCCCGTGTGGCTGAGCAGGCTGGTGTAGGCCAGAGCTTCTGTGTGTGCCCTTTAGGCTCCTGCCCCTTCCTACCCTCTCTCCTGCCTTGCTACACTGTGAAGTCTTGCCTGTTGATTAGCTTACCCTGAAGTTTGCAGGAAAAGCCACAGTTGTCCCCCTCAATAGAGTGGAACTTCCCCCCAACACAAGAGGCCGGTGCTGTTTCCATGACGTAGTCCACCTGCTGTCCCGCTAATTGCAGTGCTGGGGGATAAGGGCTCCCTTAGTGGCTGTGCTCTTCTGGACGGTTGAGACGAGACCTGTAGAAAATACAGCGTTTGTTTACAAGAAGATGCTGGGACAATTTTGGGGGGAAATCATGTACAAGCTGGAAACCCGTCAGAGCTCACATCCCCGTTGTCCTTGGCTGTAAGGAGCACCGAGCCCTTTGAAGCCCATTGCCCTGGTTTCACCCCCTGGGAACTTTTTAGTGTCCGCTGTGTGCCTTGAAATACAGACCTTTATTAACCTCCCTTCTGAGCCCCTCCCTGTCCAAAGTTTTACTTAAGACAATGGTTCTCTGTTCCCTGCCATCTTTCAATTCTTGTAAGTGAGGCATTATGCGTATCTGCCAGGGGCTTTGGTGACGGTGTCCACTGATCAGCAGCTATTTTAACTGAACGTCCACGAGAATCAGAGGAAGGGGAGCCTGGGATAACACTGTCCCTCGAGGACATGTGCTGGTGCAACCTGACAGCTCGCCTCCTGAAGGCCTGCTGGCTACAGCGGCTGCCACTTCCATCCTTCATATAGATGCCCTCGTCCCCAAGGGGCAGGCATTAGCTGACGGGCACATCCTGACCTTAAAGTGATGTGAATTCTTATCTTGGATGGCGGACTTAGACTCTTCCACGAGGACAGTTTTGAAGTAGGAGAACATAAGAAGCAGCAGGATTTCTCTTAATCAGTCTTTGGAAGCCACTTCCAGTACAGCTATGGTTTATTTAATTATGCTTCTGGAGTGGATTATACTTTAATTTTAGAATTCTTTGGGCCTGGTTGCAATTTTATTACTAACGTGAACCTTTCTCAAAGGCGTAATTTTTGTAAAGCAATAAAGTGCAAATTATTAGGCAAGGCCAGGGGCCATTCATCCTCTCCTTTCGGCAAGCAGCATTTTTATAGAGTTTCAGAAGCCATTTCCTTTTACTGCTAGAATTGCTCCGCCTACCAGACTGCTCATTAATTATGCCAATTACATTTCAAATGGTACTAGAGGGTGCAAGGGTAAAATATTAATCAGTGCATGGTTTTACTACTTGCTTTTGTCCAGAATTTTATGTCCCTTTAGGGTTATTTCTGCTAAAAAACAATCTATAAAATTATCTTTAATACATTGATTTTTTTTCTTTCTAACTATGTATATCGTTTACTTCAAAAATGGAAGCGACACAGAGATTAATCATTTTTTTATGTTCAAAACATGTAATAGTAATCCGAAAGTAAAAAAACAATAAAATGTTTTATAATAAAACATACCATCTGTAAAATAAGAAAATCTTCAGTATAAATGTTGAGCTTGACGGCAGAATAAAATGGATACCCAAGTAAAAAAATAAAGTATTACAAAAACTCAAAGTCCTTTGTGAGATCTGCCACATTGCTTTCTTCTGTAGTGACCTAGAGGTCACAGTCATCTTGATGCTGAATTGCGTGCCCATTGTGCCTTTGCTTTAATAATTTACCCACTTTTATGTGAATTTTAGCAATATATTGGTTAGTTTTACATGTCTTTAACTGTATATTTATAGACTTTTATTTAACCATTTCTGTTCAAAATAATGACCATTATGATTTATTTATGTTGGCCCATGACTGTATATCATGCTGTAGGTCCATGATTTGTAGCATTCATATAATTCACCCTTACTGCTGTAAAGCTCCACAGTATGTGACTATGAGTTAAATTACTTGCACTATTGATAGACCATTGGGTTATCTGAGGATTTTGCCATTATAAACAATGCTGCTCTGAACATTTTCCTATCCATCTCCAGCTGACAAGGAAAGAGCTTCTCCAGGGAAATGCTTCTCGGCAGTTTCCAGGTAATAACCACATCCATCTGTTTAACCACACCGGGGTGATGTGCTGCTCCAGGTCCCCGTCCTCCCCGGGCTGAGGGCAGGAAGATTCCAGGCACACCCGTGGCCGGTGCAGAGCATCTCAGCACACCCCGATCATGCCAGGAATGGAACTGTGAGAGCCTCGGGGGCCGACACGCTCCATCTCCCCGTAAGAGGCCGAAATAGAATGCAAGCCGAGGACAGCAGAGGTTACAGTGTGACGAGACAGGTGGAAAGCACTTCATAAATGGGTATTTACAAAGCAGAGAAAGGAGGCCTCTTCCGGCCTGAGGCAAAGGGGCTTGGGGAGCAAGGAGACAAAACTCAAGAGATGGCCGTTGAGGAGAGAGCTGCCTGGCAGCCTCTGCGGTCATCAGGAGAGACAAAGACAAACCTGACACCTGGCAGGGGCAGGTGGGAGATGCAAACCCCCATTCTACGTTCTTCACACCATCTGATGCTCTTCTAGCATCTTCCTTTGGGCAAACCAACAAAAAGCCAGGGGGTGAGGGAAACTATCAGTGTGGAACATCACACCTGGCTTACAGGTACAGAGCAGGGCGCACGACTGCAAATGAAAACACCACGGCAGTCAGAGCAGGTACCTGCTTACCCTAAGCGTACAACTTTCTGTGGATCCGCGTGCTTGTGCACTTTCTTAGGCAACAGTTAGGTGTAATATCCTTTGCACAGATACTGTATCTGCATTTTAGATATTTAACTGTTCAATAAATCCTTATAATCTTCTCCTATAAGGTGTTATTCACCTGTTAATTTATTCTTTGAGCTAGCGTTGAATCAAGAAATCATGTTATCAGTGTAAAATGATTATTCAGTTTGCATTGTTCTGATTTTAATAATGAGGTTGTGCATGTTTGCTTGTTTATTGGCCACCTTTTACAAGTCTCTGAGATTTTTTTCATTTTATTTCCATTTTTCAATTAGACTTATCATTTTTTATGTAATTATGAGTTCATTAATATAATGGATACTAATCCTTTTTTCAAATATACATCCAGTAAATATTTTCTCTGAACTTGAAGAGTCTATTTACAAACAGAATTCTTAATTTTATGGTAATTCAGTGATTACTTAATCTTTATTAATTTACATTTTTTTCTTTGCTTGCGTGTATGGATTATTTAAGAAATGGTTCTTTCCCTGAAGTCAGAAAGATACTCTAATATTTTCTTATAAATTGTAACATTTAATGTTTTAATCCACCTAATTTACTTTTGTGTATAGTATGAGGTAGGGACCTAATTTTATTAATTTTTTCTATATGATCAACTAGTTTTTGTTTTTGTTTTTTTTTTCAGATGCTATTCCCTGTTGGCAAACTGCTTTGTTTGTAAGATTGTAAGATATTTTGATGTTTGGTGCTTTGCTGTTCTCTACAATATGTCCAACTGCTGATTTATTCTTATTTTTCTCACATGGGGGTTTTAGACTTCTTGGATTAAAAAACTAGAAGTTTCATCAGTTTTCAAATATTCTAAGCCCATATCTCTGCAAAACTTTCATCTTATATTGACCTTAATTTCTCTATTTCTTATGTCTATTTGTGCCTCAACCATATTTTTTACATACTCTCTCTATGCTACATCCTATTTATTTCTTCAGTTATAAAACTTCTGCTTCTAGCTCACATATTTGTTTTTAATTGTATCTAATATAATATTTTGTGTCTGTTTAGTTTCTTTTCTCAATAATTATATTTTTTTCAATTTTTAAATTTCTTTTTATTGTATTCAAACATACATCTGCATTTTAGAGTTTCTTGTCTCATTATCATACTTTGAATACCCCCATATATTTTTTTAAACATTCTGATAATCCTCATATTTTAAATCAAACTATTTCAACAATCACATTCTTGTAATAACTATTATTTTTATTCTGCTCTAGCTCATGTTGGCTGGATTACACAAGTGCTTCATAATTTTTTATTGCAACGGATGTTTTTTGGAAGTTAGTTTAAAATGGATTCCTCTAGCCTGGAGACATTTTAGTCCCTACGTAGTCCTTTGCATCACCAACCCATGGAAGATTTAAATTTAATTCTCACCTTGTAATGTTCTGGGGAAATGAATTATGAAGTCTAGCCTAAACCCACATGAGAGTCAGCAGTTCTCAAGGAGATTTTATTTTCCCCAGTACCCAGGGGAATGTCTTCATTTCTTTACCGTCTTTGTTTGGGTGGTAGGAATCCCCTCTCCTGACCCCCACCTCCGCTCTTTCGGTCAACCCTTAAGGGAGTTGTTTTTGGTTACTTAGCTTTATATATGAGTTTCCAATGTAATGCCCTTTGCAAGCCCCCACCTTTATCTCCTGCCAGGCTTGACTTGTTACAGGATCTATTATGTGAATACTACTGTACAGATAGAAGATTTCATTGTTCTTTTTTCTGTATTACCTACGATGTTGAAGTGATTTACAGTTAAGAAATGTGATGCCTTTCTCCAGTATATTGTTCAGAATATGACACCTCTGGAGCCCTCATACCATCTGCGGGAATAATATTTCAGAATCAGAAGAAATTATTTACATGATTTATTTCTGGTAGTTTTAGGGTAATATTGTAAATTACTGAAAGGATAATATGATACAGGAAATTAAAAGATATAACATTGGCATCTTATATTCCTAAAAATCATCAGGCAACACAGGACAGAATGCCTTTTTAATATATTAGGCTTAGAATTTAACATTTGAAAATGTGTTCTCATTATAATTCATTTTCAGGAACACATATTGCCTTCTTTCTAAAACTAGACTCCTTATATATTTGGAAGACTAAGAGAGAAAAACTTTATTAAGTCTGGGGCATCAATAAACTTGACATTTATAATAGCATTCCCTAAGGACCTTGTTGCAATAGAATTATGCCTTCATCATTTTCACACGCTCGAGCCCTTGAGCGAGGGGCATGTGAGCAGGCTGAGGGCACTTGGTTACTAATGGCTGCCTTGTCAGACATTTTGGGGGTAAGTATGAACTTTACCTTATTCCCTTTGAAAACAGACTTTCTCCCAAGAGGGAATGAATTTGTAGGAATTTACAATTTCTCTTTTTCTCTTTGTAGAGGCAATCTATTTAGCAGGTAACCAAAGGCCATCAAAAGAGAATGGTGTGCCAACAATACAGAAAGAAATTATGGAACGCTGAAAGTAATAAGTAATAATAAGTTTGCTTAGATGGATTCTTGTCTTCTTCATTTGGAGCTTTTTCAGAAAAAAATTGTTCATTTCAGACAATTTTATTGAGCATTCACAAATAGACTGTTTACATTAATATTAAGAAAAGAAAGCAAAACGAACACACCAATTTGTAAATAATTACTGATAAGTTTGGAATCATTAGTAAAAAATCCACAATGTGTAGAGGTTTCTTAGGAATGTATGTGGGTAAAGGAAAAGAAAAAAAAAATTACCTCCATCTTTAAGGAGAGCCTCTATGAATCAGAATTGACCTATAAAATGACAACAAAGTGGATATTTTTAATGATTAACTATTTAGATAGAACTGTACAAGGTAAAAAGAGATTCAAGAAGCAACCTAGAGTAAAATTTTAAAGTGAATTCTCCACTCCCAGTGTAAAAATTATTGGGGACAAATGTCTGATGCTTAGATCCATTAAGTGGATTTTCCCTCCCACTGTACCCTTTTATTCCTTTTTTCTTAATCTGTCTTATCTGTGTTATTATCAGCCCCCAGCCTGAAGTCAACTTTATGTGAACACTTTCCTTTTGTTTTTTATTACAAAGTCATTGTAAGGATGAGATGTTTGATTTATTTATTTTCTTATGTAGCAGTTGTATTTTCATGGATTCTTTTTAACAACATTTTGCAGTTATTTTGTATGGAATTTTATTACTATGCTTTTCCTGCCTTGAGTCATTCTATTTATTTGTAGATTTTAAAAAACAAACAGTTTTTATGCTCCTCAACGACTTATTTGCATTGCATTTGCCATTTATAAATCACTTTTACGTGCATTCTTTATCTAATCTTTAAACCAGGGCTGCAAGGTAAGAAAGATAATTATTGGGAATGTTAAACGCTAGACTGAAAGATCCTTTATTCAATTCTCTGATTTTTTACAGATGGGGAAACCTTCAAAGGTTTCCTCATGGGCAGAGAGCTCATTTGTGGCAGGATGTGTTAACATCAGTTTGAAGAAATGGAGGCTTAAAGAGGTTAAAAGAATTACCAAGAACTAAGTTTGTATGATACAGAGCAGACAAGTATTCAAAACCAAACCTTCAAACCTTGCATCTTTAAAATCTGTTATTATTTGTTTTGCCATGCTGTTCTATGTTTGATCCTTTTTTTTTAGGTTGGTTTTAAATTTCTGACACATATGTCTTGATTTTTTAAAGGAATTAAATTTGATTCCTTCATAATAGACCAAATTTCATTTTCTCAATTTTTCTTTGATTTTAAAATTTTGTATATCAAGTGGAAAGTTGATTATCTCTTGCTATTTTTCAAACTACTTGCTGACCTCAGTCTTGGTTTGAGAATATTATAGGAAACGGGGTTAGGAATGTTTGCCTGAAATTCTCAAACTCTGGCCCTTAACCCTAACTGGCCTTCATAACTGCACAGGAAATTTCTTAGAGGATTTATTTCCAAATGAGCCAAATTACTTTTACAGAGAGCATGCAATCGAAACTGCATATGGAAAATTTTAAAACATATTGTTAAGTAGCCCTTGATTTTGTGTTTCTAATTTTTAAAAATTAAAGTTAGGCATTAGATATCTTCAAAAGCAGTTTTTTATTTTATTTTAATAAAACATTTTGGTAATAAACCATAGTGATTACCGTAATTTTGTAGTTTTAAGTATCAATATCTTATTTCTATTCAAACCAAAACCAAATGTTATGTTATGATTTGCGTTCCTATCCCTAAGTACATCTTTGTTTATGACTGGCTTTATGAAAACATCAGTCATTTAGTTTTAAACATATCTGTATATATATTACTTATATATATGGAGAAATACATCATGTAAGTCAGAATTCCTGTACAAATAAAAATAATAAAGTTCAATTAGAAAAGAACAGGACAAAAGAGGAAGGAAAATCATGTACTTTATTATTGCTCATTTAGCAAAGGAATAATACTAAATTTTTTGAGCAACCAAGCAAACACTCATAAATCTATTCAAAGGTAAGTTTGTGCATGAGCTCACAACGGAACTGGAATTGGAAATGGACAAGATATTTCTGAACTTCTACCTTTGGAAAGGTGGTGTTAGACATAGAAAAATGTTGATGTGAAGGCTGTGTCATTTTAGCCGGTCACAAAAGAAAGCAGAGAGGAAATAATTTTTTAAGGATCTACTGTACTGCTTTGTATCACAGATTCTTCCAGTCTTCATTACCTAGAGGTAGCCATAATTTATCACATACATGGTTAGCAAATGGCATGTCACTGGTTGGCTTCCCCAAGAAGCAGACTCTGCAATGCAGATTAGCATGCAGAAATTTTACTCCAGAGAGCCCTGAGAGTCAATAGCTGTGTTGAGGGATGAAGGCAGGGTTGGTCAGGCTGAAGCGGTTGCTTCAGCCTCAACTCAGTTGAGGCTGCTGGCCTCAACTGACCGCAGAAAACTCAGAAAACTGGAGTAGCCATTCAGAAGCATCCCAAGTTGAGGGAACAGGGTTGGGTATTTATTTTTTATGATTTTTGTTTTTATAATTATTTTTTATTTTTAAAGAAGCTTTAGATTACATAAAAGTTACATAAAAATATAAGGAATTTCCATATGCCCCACTCCCTCCCCCTCCCAGTCTTTCCACATTAACAACATCCTTCATTAGTATGGAACATATGTTACAATTGAACACATACTGAAGCATTGCTATTTACCACGGACTACAGTTTACATTATCATTACATTTTGTCCCACACATTTTTGTAAGTTATAACAAAATATACAATGGCCTGTATCTATCACTGCAATGTCATGCAGGACAAATCCAGTGTCCCCAAAATGCCCCCATATTATACTTATTCTTCCCTTCCCATTCTTCAGAATCTCTGGTGGTCACTGCCTTTACATCTATGATAAGAGTTCATCCATTGCTAGAATAATAAGTCTATAGTAGAAGAATAATAAGTCTATTTTAGTCCTTTGTTCATTCCCCAATCTTGAGGATTTGGGGATGGTGATGCCCACTCTGCTTCTAATTGAGAGGGGGTTTAGAGCCCATGGGGCAAATAGATGGAACTATCTTGCTTGCAGTTGCAGCTGTTCCTTGGGATGGATGTTGTCCATCATCATCTCCTTGTTAGTTGTTCTGGGTGAGTTCAAAGAACTGGAAAATATGTGTTGCAACTCTGCTGAAATACAAGGCTCAACTGGCACATGGATGAACTGAAGACTTAAGTCTCTGGGACATATATTTATCAAGTATAGTACTAATTATGCAAGTTCAAATAAAAGGGGTAGAAGAGCCATGTGTAGAGAACCTCTAAATGAGTCCAATTCTGTTACACTGGGGAGCATAAATTCCAAAGTAATACCACCTCACAGGGTGCTAAATTTCTGAGCTGTCTGCCCTGCATATAGTTTCTGGATATCTTAGAGCCCTCAGGATCCCCACTATTTGAGGCACTGTTTACTGTGGCAGTCAATGAGGTCCTGCTGAGACTTGCTTAAGTGTAACCTCTGGAATGACCTCCCAACTCACTTTGAAATCTCTTAGCCATAAACACTAATTTGTATTTACCATTTCTTCCTTTTAGTCAAGGTCTTTTTCCAGATGCATTGCTAGTTGGTGCTTGGTAATAATCCCTCAGTGCCAGGGAGGCTCATCCCCAGGAGTCATGTCCCATGCTGGGAGGAAGGTTGTGGGTTTATATGCTGAGTTTGACTTAGAGAGAGGCCACATCTGAGCACAAAGAAAGTTTTCAGGAGGTAACTCTTAAGCAGTATATAGTACTAGGCTAAGTTTCAATTTCACAAGAAAAGATCCATAAGTACAATCATCAATATCAAGGGTCTGGCATAATGGTCTGTCTTCCTTCACTAGACCTTGCCCTTTCACTTGGGGGATTCTTGCTGTCCTATTAGAGAAGGTAGCAGAACTCCCCAGGATGAGAATTCAATATTCTTTTGGTTATTGTGTGGATCTCCACCCACTGAAACAATGTCCCATGAACACTTGATCGTATTCATATCTCTTAGAGGCATGCAGCAAGTGAACTTCTTCCCATGCATCCCCACATCACCCTGCACCAGTGACCTTCCCCTGCCACTGTTGTGACCCTTCTGTGATCCAAAATCTCTCCAAAAAATGAAGCCAACAAAATAACCAAATAAAATTAAGAGGAAAATGAATAATTGAAAAAATAACCAATATTAAAACAACTTGAAATAATAAAATTTTTTTAAAAATTTAACCATTGTGTATTTCATCACTGTAAGATCTGTTCTCTTGTATGTACAGTGACATTTTTTTTTACCATATATTCCCCCAGTGTCTTTTTTTTTTTTTTTTTTTTTCATTTTATCTTCAAAGGAGCTCTAGGATACCGAAAAGTCACATAAAGAGTACAGGTGACTCCCATATACCCAACACCACCCCTTTCCCCCCTCTCCATTATTAATAACAGTTTACATGCAGATGGTAAATTTGTAACAATTGATTTGCAAATATTGAAGGTCAATGGTTTACATTATGGTTCACATTTTGGATACTATACTTTTGACAAAATTTGAAATGGCTTATATTCATTATTGCAAGATCATACTGAACAATTCTAATGCCCTAAAAATGCCCTATGTTCCATCTATTCTATTCCTCTCTCCCCCTCCCTCAGAACCTATGGTAATCACTAAGTTTCAAATTTTGAAGAATAAAGTTCATAGTTACTTGCAATAACATTGAGGGCTTGCCATATTTGTCTTTTTTCTTTATTAGGCACTGCTATGTTATCAAGGGATTCTTGTCCTTCTAATTGAGCACATCCCTGGGATGGGGGTTTAATATTTTCTTGTTGATTGTCTGGTTTTCCACCCACTGAGATAACACGCCATGACAAGATGAACACACACATTCCATAGAAGTATGCGCAGGTGCGCCCTGTCCCGTATATCTCCCACACACACATACCCAACATCCTATACCAGTAACCCCCACCCAGCTGTATTTGCCAAAAGAGCATTTCCAACATTGTAGTTTTAACCACAGACCTGAAAATCCTGAGAGTTCACCTGCTTTTCCCCCAACCCTCCTCCCAGGTCCCATGAGTAGTCCAACCCAACCCCCCGCCCTACTCCCCTCACAGACCAGCACCGCCGAACCCAATCACATCACTCACCACCCCACGTCACGCACACCCCCAGCCCACAGGGTTGGCTGTTTACACCAATGCCTTGACAAGTCACTGGATGTGGGCTTCCCTCAAGGAAGCAGCGACTGGGGCCCTGAGAACGCGAAGAAGCTCTTGACAGTAGAGGGTAATGCCTGGAGAGAACAGACAGCTGAAATCTGTCAGCTGACACCCTCTCAGGGCCTGGGAATTAAATTTCCAGTTTTGAAAGGATATGGGTGTCACAGAATAGCCTCCCATGCTTTGGTGGGATCCACTTGCTTCACGTAAGTTCTGTAAGTTGATCCTTCAGAAATTTTAAGATTTTTTTAAATTGAAGTTTATCATTCATACATAAACAGTTATATAGTAAAGTTGTGAACTTACAAAACAAACATGCATATCATCATACAGAGCTCCCAGTTATTTCCCCACCCTCGACACCTGCATTGGTGTGAAATATTTGTTACAAATTATGAAAGAGTATCATCAAAATATTACTACTAAATATAGCTAATATGTAACTTTTGGTGTATTTTCTCCCAGCCGAGTATCATTTCCAACCTTATAGAATGGCAATTATTTAAAAATAAAATAAAATAAAACCCAGAAAACTCCAAGTGGTGGAGAGGATGTGTAGAAATAGGAAGACTCCTTCACTATTGGTGGGAATGTAGAATGGTGCAGCTTCTGTGGAAGACATTTAGTCCCTCAAGAAACTGAACATAGAACTATCATAAGATCCAGCAAAACCCTTATTGGGAATACATTCAAAAGAAATGAAAGCAAGGATGCAAACTAAATATTTGCAGACTGATGTTCATAGTGGCAAAATTCACAAATGCTAAAATATGGAAATAATCCAAGTGTCTATCAACCCATGAATGGATAGACAATATGTGGTATATACATATGATGGAATATTATTCAGCTTTAAGAAGAAATGAAATTGGGGTGCACATGACAACATGGATGAAACTTGAGGACATTATGTTGAGTGAAATAAGCCAAACATGAAAGGACAAATATTGTATGGTCTCCCTATTATGAACTAAAATGATGAGTAAACTCATGGAGGTAAACTCTAGGGTATAAGGAACTAGGGGATAGATTGAAGGTTGAGAATGGGAGCTAATTCTTAATGTATGTAGAAATATAATAAGGTTTATTGTAAATGTGTGGAAATGAATAAAGTTGATGGTAATACATTATAGTGGGTATCACTAACACTGCTGATTTATAAAGTGATTGTGTCTGAAAAGGGTAGTATGTGGGTATACTATTTCAACCGAAAGGAAGCTAAAGAATAATTTAGAGACTGTATAACATAGTGATCCTTCAGGATATGGATGGACTTCTCTTTCTGGGAGAAACCTGTGAGACGAAGGTTACTTTAAAAGCCACAGTCTCTGTTCCTGCAGCTGATCTCAAGCCTGCAGTTGACACCCCATGACCCCTCTTCTCTATTGTCCATTCTGAACTCCTTCAGATCTGGCTACAGCCTCTGTAAGGTGAGGACTCCCCACCTGATGGGGTCACCCAGATCTTCATCCTGGGAGGTCCAGAGGTTGTCGTTCTTTTCTCCAACCACGGCTGCACCTGTCCATTACCAAAAAAATCGAACTCGTGGAAACTGAAGGGATGGCCAGGTGGGTCCCCTAGATGCTAAATGTCCCCGCCTCCTCCTCAGGATCAGGGCTGATTCTACCCCCACTCTCACCCCAGGAAGATGATTCCTCATGCTTCCTTCTTCTGACACAAGGAGCCTAAACACACCGCAGCCAACTGCAGTTTAAGTTGAATGAGGTCACTGCTTTGTCCTCTGGGAAGTGTCTCCTCTTCGGGGGCAGGACTTCTAAACCCACAGAACCCAGATTGCAGGGAAAGAAAGCACATCATCGCTGAGCGGGCTAGAGGGAGTGTTGGTGTGTGGGGCCACTTCTCCTTCCAGCCCTAGTTGTGGACTTGAGTATTAACATTTTACCTATTGGAGGACACAGCATTATCTAATGGTCTTTATCTGAAGGAGTATGTGTGGCCTGAAGGATGACATCACCTTGGTCTGGCTCGAGCTGCACCTCTAAGAGGTTACCCTCTCACTCTGGAGGGTCAGCAGGTTTTGGATGGTGTGATATGTGTTAGGAACGACACACCCTTCGACCACCGACATGTTCCCTTTGTTACAAAGTAGGTCCTAGTCTGCTGTCGTGTGGTGAATACAAAGCTGCCAGACCTTGGATGAGGATGCTGCTGGAGCCCTACTGAACAAGAACTGCTGTGCCATTCAGGTGGAAGAGGTGCAGCGTATTCTGCTGGCTTTGAAGAATCGGCTGCTTCTCCTGGATGGATGGTGCTCTACGGGAAGTCCAGGGTTGACCTCCTGCAGGCAGATTCGACCTTCAAGAGTAGTGGTCATTAGATCGGTCTTGCTAACCAGGAGCCACTCTAATTTGCCCATGCCTGGTCTCGATTTCTTCCAGCTCAGCTTCTCCATTCTTGTGTTCTTATATCAGCACTGTGGTGGTTAATGGCAGAAGCTGGCATGCATCAATTGGCCTCGTAATTCTAGGTTGTTTATTATTGCTTCCTTACTGGGTGCTCTCTGATGGACATTGACATGCAATAAAAATAATGCCCACATCGTGGGCCCCCTCCATAGGTCCACCACCCTGCCTGAGAATGATCTGTCTTGTCTTCCAACCTCTCTCACCCCAGGTCCCTGGCTGAATATCCCAGTCTCCCACCAGTGCACCTAAGTCCACATACATTCTAACAAAGGACACTTCTCTTTCTTTACAAAGTAAATAACTGTGCACCCCTCCAAATCTCTGCCCACCAAGAGGATTTCCTCTCACCATAGTCTTTCAAGAACACCCACAAACAGGGCTATGCTAAGCCAACCCCCCTGTGAACCAGGCTTTGGGTTTTGTCACTTTTAGTCAGTGTGTAATCCTCCTCTGAAGAAGGCATAACCTGCTCCAGAGTCCCCAGGGTCTATGCTGTGATTTTCCCATTGGAGCTTGCCAGAAATGCCAAACTGTATCTGTTGTCACTACTGATGTCTCTAACACCATGAGGCATATGGCCCCAGAGATGGGGCTACTGACCCTTTGCTTGGACCTGCTGCTGCTCTGGCTCCATGCAGTGTTGACAGCATCTGTGTCACCATACGTGGGTCCCATTAGCACTTCAGGTATGAACTGTGCCAATTTCACAACCCAGGAGGCCAACCAGGCATTTTAAGTCCTTGTCTTTCATGGTCCATCTCTAGGTAAGGGTGTGGCCTTGGGCAAGGTGGCTCTCCTCAATGCAGGTACATCCTGGGAGGACTGGAAGTTGAGAAGAGGCACTGGACCACCTCAGCTGCTGGGAAGGTGAGCAGTCAAATCCCAAAATCGGAACCTGGATGGCTCCACAAGGCATTCATGAAACGGAGGCTGAGGTTGTAACTTGACTGCCATCACAGGGCCAGAATCAAGGTGGGAACTCCGGTTTTGCTCGGTTCCAAAATCTACTAGATCACGATGCATTAAATCCACGAGGTCATGATGCAGTAGATCTCATATTCAAAAGAACCTCACGTTAACTCACCCTCATTGTACATTAGTATTACTGCTGTTGTTTGTAGATTTGTTTAGAGCTTCTCATAGATAAGCCTGACATTTTAGCCTTTCAAAGTCATGCTCGATAAATACTGTTAAGTATATACGTAAATCTTTAGGCGGGACCCACCTGTTTTGTTATTTTTCTGAATGGACACTTTCATCCCCATGTACATATTCAATGGATTCGTTTTAACCAATGAAATGGGCAGAGTTAAATTTGGTAAACACTACTCTATCTTATTTTTGCATTTCAAAAATGAGTTACAGCTAAGGATAATAGTGCCTGTGAAAGAACAAGCAGGCAAATACAGTGATTTCCCAGGGCAGACATATTAAGTCATTTAACTTTTTGAAATGTAGGTAATGAAATGGTGCTGTCCCATTTTTTTCCTTATAAGAAAGATAATCATTTCCCTCAAGGAGCTCATAATGTGGCAAAATGTCTGAGGAAAATGGCATAATGGAAAGTGAATGCATTATAGTGCTTCTTTGTCTCATATCTGAAAAAAAATAACATTGTGATAGATTATGCTCAATTCACAATTTATCCAGGCATTCTGATAAGGAATAAAATAGTTATTTCCATTAATGCCAAATACCTTCTGAAGACAGATATGTCAATTCGGATTAAATTTATATTTTATTACAAAGTCTTTCCAAAAGAGAAGATTAAATTAATATAAGACATATCCTCTTACATTGGTCTTCATGAGTAATTAAAAATAAAATATGATATTTTGAGTAAGACTTTTGACACTTCTGTCAGCCAATATGCTCCTGTCAAGCAATCAGGGACCAAATTTGTCATGTATGCAACTTTATTGTCAAGTCAGTTTGCCATTAACTATGCAGTAGAGGAGAAACAGATTTTTAAAAACCATATTCTGTTAAGAATAATTACCTTGTATAAAGGAATAATCTTTTATATATACATCAATCCAATGATGATTAAACCTATGAATCATTTTATATGGCAAACTACAGTGGATAAAATAAAACAATGCCAACACCTGAAGCTGGTAACTTAGACTCCTTTCATATCAACAAAGAATACACCACTCTTTCTCCCTTATGATGAAGTTGATAATTTTTTTTATTTCGCCTAACAGTAAAAATATTAATCACATTGTCTTTTTTTTTTTTTTTTTGGTTGTTATTGTTTTAAAAATGGAGGTAGTACTTCCCTCTACTTTTCAGATTTCAGGAGATATTTTTAGTGGCATCTTAAGATACTTCCATCAGGTAAGAGAAATAATCCAGCATTTGACATCAACAACTGAAAAGAAGGAAACGTACAGAAATGTGTAGGTAGGATGAGCAGAGCTATCACAGATGAGAGTGAAAATTGTTTTTATAACAAAAAATGAGTACAAATTAATTCAAAGCACCCAATAGTTTCATTAAAACAGAATTAAGAAACATGTATTTAGAAACTTTTTACTTTAATCCTACTATTTCTGAAATGTCAACTATTCCTAGGGCTTTCAGTAGCCAATAGGTTTTTTTTCACCATCATCAGTGCGATGTGATTTTTGCTCGGCGCTTCTTGGGAGAGTGTGGACAGATGTCGGCTGGGGCTACAGCTGTCCCTGAGCCTGGCTGGGCTGGTAGCCCACGAGGGCTCGCTCACCTGACCAGTACACTGCAGGCTCCCAGTTCTCGGCCAGAGCACCTACACATGGCCCCTGAGTGGCCAGGCTTCTCATAGCACGGAGGCCAGGTCCCTAAAGGGAGTTTCCAGAGTGAGCAGGCTAAGAGCTGAGAAGACGCCCTATCAGGCTTCTTAGGACCTAGCCTCAGAAATCACTCACCAAGCATGGTTGTCACTTCCATCTTTTGGTCAAAGCAGCCCCAGGCCTGAGGAAGTAACCAACAGACTCCCTGTCTTGATAGGGTGGTGGCAAGACCACATTGCAAAAGAGCACGTTGGAAGGAAGTCAGCATTACAGCCATTTGGGAAAATACAACCTGACGGAGAATTTTAAATTTATGCAGCGTTGTATTTATAATACAGTTATAATATATTAAGAAAGGCAAAGATAATGTAAAGACAATTTAAGTAAGAAAATGTAGCTTGGCAAATAAGAGCAGTCAACTGGAGAGGAAAAAGCACATTAATTTCCAGTAAGGCTGGGTTTATGTGAAGCATGCTGCAGTGGGCAGTACGTACTGGTTGTTACTCCTCTCTGGCAACTTTGACCACCAGATCATTTAGAATCCCCTCTATAGTCATATTATAAGCTATCATAGCAAGCACAAATCCTTTTCTTCCTAATGTTGCAAAAATTCAGTTCCTTGCTCTCAGGCTGTACCTTCCCCTGAAGGAACACCCTTTCCACCTCATTGAGGACTCACATTTTCCTGCCTGCTCTCCAGCTAGTTCAAGCTGCTGGCTCACCCTGCCTGGCACCCGGTAGTGTTGGCAAATCCAGTACAAACCCTTGCCAGCATTTTGGTGAAAGGGGCTGGAGAGACAGTAGATGCCCATAATGACTTCTCTAGCTCCAGGCTCAATGTCCTCCCCCTGATGGACCACCAGCTCTCAGGGAGAGTTCTGTGCCAGCCACCACTCTACTGCTATGTTTTAAAACACTGAGACTTCCCACAGGGCAGAAGAGCCAGAGATACTTGGCTGTAGGGAAGTACAGTGACGCTGGAAAACAGTGCTTTTCTTCTTAAGACTTTGTCCATGTTATCCTGTCCTATTCTGAGACATATAAATGTTTACTATTATATTTAGAACTCTACTGTCTCTTGCTTACTGTGATCTTGGCAAAGTTATGCTTAACTAAAATCCAAAATACATGCAGAATTAGTTTTATACCAAAGGCATATTAAAGTGATTATTTTATAAAGTAATCAACCACATATTCCCAAATATGCTAAAATATATCTTATGTTCAGGTACAAGAAAGTGATCCATTTATTCTGTGTCAGTTAAAATGCTTTCATTTGCAAAGATTAGAAAAATATCTCAGATTATTGTAATAGTGGGAGGGATTTACAGCTCATATGGCTGGATGGTCTGGGGCAGCCTGAAATGATATGAACAAGATTTGGGTTCTCTTATCTCAAATGCCTTCTACTGTATTTGCTCTATTATAAGTAGTCTTCCTCCTTGTGATTCAAGATTGATTAGAATACATAGGAAGCACGGAAAAATTTTAATACTGGATAAATTTAAGGCTGCCAGATAAAATACAGAATAACCAGCTAAATATGAATTTCTTATAATCAACAAATAAATTATACAGATCCTATCCTCAGGTCTAAATGCAATTTAAGTCAATGCATTTATTAGAAATCAAAGGCAATGTCACTAGAAATAAAAATTTATATTAAGAATTAAGAATTAAAAAGATAACTAATCTTATATATTTTTAGAAGCTTAAAATACAGTCAAATTGATGGGGTAAGGAAAGCATTAGAATTGAAATTGCAAGAAGTAGTATCCCCATAAATATAATAAAAAATCTACTTAACAATTATGTGGGACCCTGCCAAAGATGTGCTCAGAGGTAAATTTATAATTTTAAATTAAGGAGCTAATTATTAAGCTCATGATATTAGAAAAAGGACTGCAGAGTAAATCCAAGCAAATAGAAAGAAGAATATATTAGAAATAAGACAAAAATTTTTTAAAGGGAAAATATAATTAACAGATACAAATGTTGAATCTTTAGAATTGCTTATAAGATAGACTGCTTACAAAAAGGGAGGGGAAACAAATAATCTACACTAGGATATAATACTACATAATACATACAGTTAAACTAAAAGGAAATTATGAATATAGATGATATAGATGCTGGTAAGCTTGAAAATTTAAGTAAAAAAAAACATTTTCCTGAAAACATTAATTTTCTTACAGAAGAAGAAATAGAAAACATAAATAAGGAAAAATGGCCTATTAAAATTTTATCCCTTCCTCCCCCAAAGTAAACCTTACAATTAAGGTTTACTTTAACTTAGGGAAATTCATAATTCCTATATTTTAAAACTAGTTAAAGGGAAGAAACATTTAAAATCCAGAATGTAAAATATAAGGCTAAAACAATCTCTCTTTAAATCTAGGAAAAGACAATTAAACAACAATTGACAAGTAAGTCTCGTTTTAGAGCTAAAATAAAGCCATTTTAAAGTACTAGCAAATAGAGGTCAGGACTGTACTAAAGTGTGCAGTTTGTTAAAGGAGAGGATATCTCAGAAACACAGAAAATAGCTATCAAAGGAATACTCCACATTAAAAAGCAAATGAGTGGGAAAAGCACATGATCATTGAAAAATGTGAATCCACACTTACCTAATTAAGAAACAAAGGAAATTTCTTTAGAAACTTTCCCATTTAAGTCAGAAAAAGACAATTATCTCCAATATTCTAACTTGTACAGGAAATGCTAGCCAATGTACTGCAATGGGGAAAAGGAAAGAAAATACTTTATTGCAGATAATATCATTTTTAAAGAGTATAAACAAATGAATAGAAAAATGATTAGAAATCATAAGAATGTACTGAAAGACCTATTCCTACATAAAGCTAGAATCCAATGAGAAACTATAAAAGAAAAATATCCCATAAACAAAAATTATGATTGCCTGGAAATACATCTAACATAAATGAGCAATCTTTGCAGAAAATATACCAAAAGCATTATTGAAGAATATAGATAAGAAGTAAATTTTAAATAAGTGAATTTTACCAATATAACTTAAATTAATATGTCTGTGTGTGTGTGTGTGTATGTGTACCAACCTAATCCTAATATCATATTGAGGGCAGAGATTCAAACATACTTAAGGCATATTTGAAGATGATTGATTTCTTTTCCTACCTTTATATCACAATATTATAATGCAACAGTATAGTATTGCCACAAGGATAAACAGAACAGAAAAGTGAACATTTATGGAAAACTGACATATTAGAGGTAGCAGTGAAAATTGAGTAAGGAATAAATTATTATGGCATTTTTAGTTATGAAAAGAAAAATAAATTAAGAACTGTGTCATAATTCACTGTAAAAGTAAAATCAATTTGACATGAATTGAAGACCTAAATATGATATATGATATAGCAAACATTTTAGAAGAAAATATGTAAGGACATCTTTGTGATCTTGGGTAGAAACTGATTCTTTTAAAAAGACACATACTACAGTGCAAATATAAGAAACTTCTTCCATGAATTAAAACAAATATACCTACCGATTATAATTAATAGTACAAGTATAAGAATGTTCTTTCATTAATTATACCAAATGTGTGACACTGATACAGAGTGTTAACAATGGGGTGGGATATGGGAAGAAGATACATCTAGCGAAAGCTATGAACAGTGGATAATAGCAACATTTTAATAATCTTTCATCAATTGTGACAAGGATAATGATGTTTAAAATATAATAGTACAATTACAAAAAATTTCTGTCATG
Organism: Dasypus novemcinctus; assembly: GCF_030445035.2. Taxonomy (NCBI): domain Eukaryota; kingdom Metazoa; phylum Chordata; class Mammalia; order Cingulata; family Dasypodidae; genus Dasypus; species Dasypus novemcinctus. Next base: position 3,806,475 of record NC_080701.1, on the reverse strand, counting down.
AATTGTGACAAATGTTACACACCAGTGTGGGTTGGTGGTAGTAGGATGGTGTATGGGAATCCTGTATTTAAAACATGATTGTTCTGTAAACCCACAACTTCTCTAATAAATAAAAAGAAGAAGAAGAAAACATAGAAAAAACTCATGAAAAATTTTGTTATAATTTTTAATATTAAAAGAATGATGATGCCATATCAAAGTTATAGCAATGACATAATTCAGGAGAATAAATTGCAATTCTTATCAATATAACAAGTATTAGTATTCAGCATAAATAATGAATACTAATAAATCAATAAACTAAAAACACATGTATTGAAAGAAGAATGATTTAAATACAATTTGCAGAAGCATGTATATGAATTGATTTCACACTGATTTCTACTGAAACATTGGTAAAATTTGCAAGACTAATTGGTAAGAATTGATGGAAAGCATATGGATAGTGCTTGCTTTGGCAGCAAATAAACTAAAATTGTAACAATAAAGAGAAGATTAAAGTGCCCCTGCACGAGAATAAAATGTAAATTCCTGAAGAATTCCATATTTTTAACAGAAATACTTGAGCTCAAGAATATAAAAACTGAAATGAAAAATGCCCCTAGAGAGTTTCAACAACAGTTTGGAGGTGGCAGAAAAAAGAATCAATGAACAAAAGAACAAGACAATTGAAATGATTCAGGTTGAGGAGCAGAAAGAACGAAGAATAAAAAGGAGTGAAGAGAGTCTAAGGGACCTGTGGGACCCCATCAAGGATGCCAGTTTAGGAATTATGGAGTCTGTGAAGGAGAGGAAAGATAGAAAAGGGCAAAGGAATATTTGATGTAATAAGAGCAGAACGCAGCTGCAATTTAATGAAAGACATTAATATGCACATTAAAGAAGCCAATGAACTGTAAACAGAGTAAGTTCCAAGAGAACCACAGCCAGCACATGGTAATCACACCCCCAATGCCAAGGAAAAGGAGAGGGTGTGAAATCTACATGAGCAAAGCCATGAGTTATGTACACGGGAATTCCAGTAAGATTATGTGCTGATTTCTCATCGGAAACCATGAACATAAGAAGGCAGTGGTATGGAATATTTAAAAGTCCTGAAAGAAAACAATTGCCAACCAAGAAATTTATATCTATCAAAACTTTCAAAAATGAGGGAGAGATTAACGCATTCCCCAGATTAAAAACATAAATAAATAAAAAGCTTAGGGAGTTCATTATCACTAGCCTTGCTCTACAAACAATGCTGAAGGGAGTTCTTCAGACTGAAAAGAATGGACATATTGGATCAAAATGGAATAAAAGTATAAAGCACTCTAATAAAGGTATGAAGATGTAAAGGCAAGAAAAGAAATGATAAATCTATGATTTTAACATGCAATGTAGAAAGATATCATTTGTAACAATTACAAAAATAGATGGGGGGTAGGGGTAGGGGAAGATAAGTTGGTACCGAATCAAATATAATTGTTACAGATTTAAGGTGTCAAATTTTAACCCTATGGTAATCACAAAAAAATACATGAAAAATATATTCAGAAAGAAATGAAAGGAGGCTCAAAATTGTAGAATTCAAAATCAAATACATATGAAAGTAGGCATTAATGGAAAAATTGAAGGTTAACAAAGGTATAAGATTTACAAATAATAATTAGCAAAATGGTAGAAAAAAGTCCTGTATTGCCAGTAATTACTTAAATGTAAATGAATGAAACTTTCCATCAAAGACAGATATTGGCAAAGTAAAAAAAAAAATCATGACCCAACTGTATGCTGTTTACAAGAGACTCATCTTAAATTCAAAGGCCTAAGTAGATTGAAAGTGAAAAGATGGGGAACAAACATACCATGCAAGAGAGTTGGGTAACGATGCTAATATCAGACAAAGTAGATTTTAAGTAAAAACTATTATAAAGGACAAAGAAGATCATTAAGTACTTATAAAGGGGTCAATTCGACAAGAAGATGTAACAATTATAAATATATATACACATAACGGCAAGGCCTCAAAATATTTAAAGCAGATTCGAAGGGAAAAATGAAGGCTTTATGTTAATAGTAGGAGACTTTAATACACCACTTTCAATAATGAATAGAACATCTAGACAGAAGATCAATAAGGAAATAGAAAACTTGGACTGTCTCTAAGCGAGCTAGGCCTAACAGGCAGATGTAGAACACTTCACCAAACAGCAGAATAAAAATGTTGGTCTAGTGCACATGGATCATTCTCCAAGGAGACCAAATCTTAGATCACAAAATAAATTTCAATAAATTCAAAAATATTGGAATCATACAATGTATCTTTTTCAACCACGATGAATGAAACTGGAAATTAATAACAGAGGAAAAAAAGGAAAATTCACAAATATATGACAACTAAAAATGTGCTCTTAAATACACAACTGGTGAAAGAAGAAAACACAATGGAAATTAGGAAATATTTTGAGGTGAATGAAAATGAAAGTAAAAATTCCCCAAACTTATAGGATGCAGGAAAGGCACAGCTGTGAAGGAAATTTATAACTCTAAATGCTTACATCAAAAAAGAAGAAAGTTCTCAAATCAGAGAATTAACTTTGAAACTGGAGATTCAAGAGAATGAAGAGCAAACTAAGCCCAAAGTGAGCAAAAGGAAGGAAATTTTTAAAAATTAGATTGGAGATAAATGAAATAGAGAATTAAAAACAAAACAGAGAATCAAAAAAACAACAAAAGATGATTTTTAAAAGATCAATAAAATCTATAAATGAAATAAACAGAGAAGATACAAATGACTAAACTCAGAAATGGAAAGGAGAACATTACTAGTGAAAAAAAAAAAGAAAAAGGAAAAAAAAAAAAGAAAAGGACTATAAAAGGATATTGGGAACAATTGTATGCCAACAAATAAGATAGTCGGGATAAAATAAACAAATTCCTAGAAAAACAAAACCTCTCAACAAAGGAAAGTCCAGAATTAGATGCCTTCAGAGCTTAATTTTACCAAATATTTCAAGAAGAGTTAAAACCAATCCTTCTCAAACTCTTCCAAAAACTTGAAGAGGAGAGAAAACTCCCTAATTCATTCTACAAGGACAATGTCACTTGTATACCAAAGCCAGATAAAGATTCCACATGAAAGAAAATTACAGACCAATATCTCCTATGACTATACATGCAGAGATCCTCAACAAAACACCAGCAAACTGAATGCAGAGGCACATTAAAAGAATTATACATCATGATTAAGTGGGTTTTGTCCCAACTACGCAAGAGTGGTCTAACATAAAACAAACCAATTAACATTTTCTCACATTAACAAAATGAAGGGAAAGAACACATGATCATCACGACTGATATAGAAAAGGCATTTGACAAAATCCTGTATCCTTTAGTTATAAAAAAATTAAGAATAGAAGACAACTTCCTCAATATGATGAAGGGTATATATGTAAAACCGTAGCCAACATCATACTCAATGCAAGACTGAAAGCTTTCCCCCTAAGATCTAGAACAAGAGGGGGATGGCTTCTATCACCTCTGTTATTCAACATTGTACTGGAAGTTCTAGCCAGAGCAGTTGTGTAAGAGAAAGAAAAAAAAAAAAAAGTTGTCCAAATTGCAAAGGAAGAGGTAAAACTTCCCTATTAGTGGATGATATGATCCAATACAGAAAACACTGAAAAGTTTGCAACAAATCTACTAGAATTAATAAATTCAGCGAAGTGACAGAGTACAAGATCAACATGAAAAATCATTAGCATCTCTATACACTAGTAATGAACAATCTGAAGAAGAAATCAATTAAAAATTCCATTTACAATTCAACTAAAAGCCTCAAATATCCAGAAGTAAAAAGTAAATGTAACCAAGGGTACAAACGACTTGCATTTTAAAAAAATAATAATAATAATAATTGCTGAAAGAAATCAAAGAAGACCAAAATAAATGGAAGAACATTACATGTTCATGGATTAGAAAACTAAATATTGTTAAGATTTCAATTCTATTCAAAATGATCTACAGATTCAACATACTCCCAATCACAACTCCAACAGCCTTCTTGCAGAAATGGAAAAAACAGTCACTAAAAATGTGTGGAAAATTACTGTGCCCCAAATAGCCAGAGCCATCTTCAAAAATGAACAGAATTGGTAAACTCATATTTCCCAATATTAAAAACTTATTAAAGTCTCAGTAATCAATACTACATGGTCCTGACACAAGAACAGACATATAGACAAATGGAATCAAATTGACAGTTCAGAAATCAACCCTCACATTTATGGCCAACTTTTTTTTTTAATTAAAAACAATTTATTGAAGTAGATCATTCATACATGAACATACATACACAAAATGTGTATAGTAAAAGTTGTAAGCATCCAAAACAAACATGCATAACATCATACAGGGCTCCCATATATCACCTCACCACCAACACCTTGCATTGTTGTGAAATATTTGTAACAATTACAGAAGAGCACCATCCAAGTATTATTACTAAGACCATATCTTTGCTGTCTTTTCTCCCAACCCATCCTATTATTTTGTTGTTGTTCAGAAATCATAAAATTTAGATAAAGTATACAATCAATGGCATCATCAAGTTGTGTATTCATCACTTCTATCAATATTAGAGCATTTTCATTACTCCAAAAAAAGTAAAACAGCAAAAAAACCACGATCATACCCATATGTTGATGCTACTAATTAGAAATCCTATGATGTGCTTTCAACATTTCCATTCATTCTCAAACATTTACAAACAACTTTTTCCAATTCCGCACAGATTAAACCTCAACTTTCCATTCTCTAACCACGGTCTTTTCTCTGGCGACATATTCTAGCTATTACCTCCATGAGTTTGTTCATTACATTTAGTTCATAATAGCAAAATCATATGATATTTGTCCTTTTGTGCCTGGCTTGCTTCACTCAACATAAGTTTCATGACTTCATTTCTTCTTAGAACTGAATAATATTCCATCCTGTGTACACATGACTGTTTGTTTATCCAGTCGTCAGTTAATGGACACATGGGCTGTTTCCATCTTTTGGCAATTGTGAATAATGTCACTTTGAGCATGGGTGTGCAGATTTCTGTTCATGTCCCTGCTCTCAATTCTGGGTACCTAATACATGGTGACTGAGATTTTACCAAAGCACAAGCTGCAAAAGAAAAAAATGGGTGAATAGGATGTCTTAAAAATTAAAAACTTTTGTGCATCACAGGACTTTATCAATATAAGTAAAAATACAACCTATTAATTGGAGAAAATATTTGAAAACTACATACTGTTTAGGGCTTAATATCAACACTATATTAAAAAATCCTACAACTCAATAATAAAAAGACTAACAACCCAGCTTAAAAATGGGCAAAAGACTTAAATAGACATTTCTCCCAAGAAGATATACAAATAGCAAAACACACATATGCAAAAAGATATTCAACACCATTAGCAATTAATTAAATGCAAATCAAAACCATAATGAGATACCATTTCATACCCATTATAATAGCAACTATGAAAAAAACAGAAAATCACAGAAGTTGGAGAGGTTGTAGAGAAATAGGAACACTCATTCCTTATTGGTGGGAATATAAAATGGTGCAGCCGATGTGGAAGACAGTTTGGCATTTCCTAAGAAAGTTATGTATGGAATTACCACATGGCCTGGAGATGCCACTTCTGAGTATTCACACCCACAGTATTGAAAGCAGGGACTTGGAGAGATATTTGCCACCCAATGTTCATAGCGGCATTATTCACAATTGCCAAAAGATGGAAACAACCTAAGTGCTTATCAGTCAATGAATGGATAAATAAAATGTGGCATAGACACACAAGACATATTACTATTTAACCATAAAATGAAATGAAGTTCTGATACATGTGACAACATGGATGATTGTTGAAGACGTCATCCTGAGTGAAATAAGCCAGACACAAAAAGACAAATATAATAGGAGATCACTGATATGAAATACTTAGAATAAGCAAATTCATAGAAGAAACTAGAATATAAGGTACCAGAGGCCAGAGTGGATTAGTAAGGGATTGTTACTTCTTAAATTGTAGTGTTTATATTTGGTGTGATAGGCAGACTTTGTTCTTGGCTCTCCACATTGTGAATGTTAGCAACTCTGAACTGTATATTTGAATGCAGTTAAAAGGGAAAAATTTAGGTTTGTTACTAAAATAAATTTTTTTAAAAATCTATGCGAGTATGGAACACAGTGAATTAAAATATAGACTATATGTAATAGCACAATGATTAAATGTTCTTTCATCACTTGTAATAACTGTACCACCCTTATGCAAAGTGTTGATAATAGGGCAGTATATGGATACGTATTTTATGCATGATTTTTCTGTAAACCTATAACTTCTCTAATAAAAATAATTAAAAATAAAAGTAAAAAAAGAAATATATAGAGAAATAGGAAATGTCAGAATCTTTAACTCAGAATAAATTGGTACAAAATATTTGGAAAGCAATTTGATAATTTCTTGTCAATGTGAAGATGCTCAAAACTGTAACCCAGTGTGATCCAACAATTCTATTTCCAGCTTTGTTCCTTAGATAAAATCAATATATGATTAGAAGAACATTTATTGTAACATTATATTGGTAAAAATTGGTCTTAATAGTCATAACAGGAAAATGGGTAGCTTGTGCATTAAACATGGATAAATTTTAAATATGGATAATATTTAAAAATAAAGCTGAACATCCAAAGAAAAGCAAATTAAATATTTCCACATATAGCATGATGACATTTTTATATATGTTATCCAAGCAGGCTATTCTCTACTTTATTTAGGGATACAAACATGCAAGTTAAAAAAATAAAATGATTACTGGGAAAGTTGGAAAGAAATACCTCAGGAGAGTGATTACCTTTGAGGAAGGAAAAAATGTCATGTTTGCCCTGTTTGTACTTAGCAGACAAACATATGAAGTAAAGTATGCTATACTCTTACAAATCTTTTTGTAGGAAGAAAAAATCGTGTCTACATTGTAAAATGAATTAATCTCTTCTGGTTAGTAATAAGGTTAGTTTAGAAATCTGATAGAGTATGAAGATGTTGGCAGAGAAAATTTGTCCTCAAAAAAGGAAAGTAAAAATTTTTTTCTTTCCATGATTCACAGTATTTTAAACATTTCTGGATATTTGTTATTGGAAAAATTTTAAAAAAACACATACTTAGAACTTTACAGTAAAGTCAAAGTCATTGTAAAAGTTATATAAAGGTATTTTTTGCAGAAATTTGTAAATTATATTCTTCAATCATTCTTCTAATAAATACATGTGATCATTTTATATGACTATTTTCTAACTCCAAAATGAATAAAAATACAGTCACATACTTTCTTAATTCCTTGTATAAACCAATCCTTTGCCTATTTAATCAAACACCCAGGAAATGGAGATTATGAATAAATTTGACATAAATTATTACCAACTCAAATTTCACATTGTCAAGAATAAGCACCAACTATATCGAAATTTTGCAAAATCCAAGTAGGCACATACATCCTTTCATATACACAGAATATTCATGTTGTAAACCATTAGACAACATGTAACCATTAGACAAACCATTAGATGTAAAAGCATCCTTTAGTTTGGAAGAAAGAATAAATTGTGCTTATTAGAGATTTTAAAAGATTTCTATACTGAAGCAAATGCCCATAGGATGTAAAGTGCATAACTTGACTGCCATTTGATTTTATTAGAGAAAAAGGGAAAGCATTGAATATTTTCTGATTTTTTGCCCTTTATGTAACCCCAATGTGTTGAGGAAATATATAACATTTAAAGAACATTTTTTTGAAATCCTATCTAATTCCCAATGTGCAGAGAATACCATACTATAAACCATGATGAATCTAGAAAACTGGACAAAGTGAGCCGTAATATTCTGTCTTAGTTATATTCTGTATCAATTCTTCATGAAAGCTTTTCTTACAATGGACATTAACAGCACAATGTGCTATTACTTTGTAGCATTTTCCACAGTTGCAATTTGCTCATACAATTATCTAATTAAAGCTTGTCCCCCACCAGCCTCTAAACTTCTTCATTGTGTCAGTATCTGCATTTTACTCATCACTGGAACTTCAATTATTGTCTTCCACAGAACTTGCGAGATGCCAGACATTTTTCTAAGCAAGCTTTAGAGATTAATCATCATAACACTCCTGTAAAGAAAGTATTTTTATTTGGTCTTTTTTACAGATAAGAAACCAGAGTCAAGACAAGTGAAATAACTTGTCCCAAGCCATACAGCTGCTACATGGCAAAGCCAGGTTTTAAATAAGGAGAAACTGCTACAGAAAATAAAAGCACAGAAAGCAGGACACAATACAGGAAACAAACAGATTTTAGATATCAGACAATGAGCAATGCAGGAATGTTATTCCATAAAGAAGTAAAGCAAGCAAGGTGAAATCAACCTTCAACGGCTTTTTTGCTTGGAAGCTATTTGCAGGCTGTTGTGCAGAAGGGTTTGATCATACCAGATCTCAGCCATTTTGCTAAATTAAGGAGATAATGATCAGTGTTCAGGCATCCAAGAAATCTAGAAAATCTGGGCTCTAGTACCAGAAAAGTAGAAGCTACACTGAGAATGAGCTCCAGATACCTATAGGGGAAATTTCTCATGTGTTTGATTAAAGACCCATCTCTCCAAGCCAGGGGAGAACTTTCTGAAGTTTGAAAAAGAACAACTGAAAGAGAAAGTAGAATTATCAGGACGCTAAGGTCAAACCATTGCAAAAACTCACATAAGATTAGAATCATTCAAGTTTTTACCTGCTGGAGTAGAAATATTTTGATGAATATCCCAAGCAGTACATGAAGACCCAAGAAGTGCTATGTCTTTGTTATGGGAATAAACTGACCTTAGAGTAAAGTCTACTCCAGATTCACCCTTACAATGTTAAGAAATATGCCCAGAAATGTCTAAAAGCACTTTCATAGTCAGAACATATCAAAAACTCTTTAAAGAAACATGATTAAACCTGCACACAGCAATGTATATTTCACAATGTTTAACATCCACTGAAAAATTATTCATTATCAAAGAAACAGGAAAATATAGCTAAAGTAATAAAAAAAAATCAATAGAAACAGATGCTGAATTGACAAGATGAGGAATTAGCAGATGAGGATATTAAAAAAGCCATTGTTAAGGACGTAGAGGAAGCCTAATATAATAAAAGGATAAATAGAAGATATCAAAAAAGCATGAGAACACCAGGGATAAAATATCTGAAAAAAATTACTTCATGAAGTTAATAACAAATCATTCACTACAGAAGAAAAAAAATCCTGGAATTGAAAATACAGTTATAGACACTATGCAAAATAAGGCACAGAGGGAAAAAAGAACTTCACAAAAAGACCAGAACCTAAGTGACCTATGGAATAATGTTAGCAATTTATATTGATAACTGGAGTTCCAAAGGAGGAAAGAGTAAAAGAATAGGAAAAATAAAATATACTTGAAATATAATGTAGAGTTTTATAAGCTATAAAAATATTTGAGAAATGTAGACATATTTAAAAATTTGATGAAGAGTATAAATCCATAGATCCAAAAAGTTCTACAGAACCCTAGCAGAATAGGCACAAGAAAAAAGCACACCAAGGCATATCATAGTCAAATTACTGAAAATAATTTGTAAAGCTGTAAAGACAATCTCAGAAAAGCAACCAGAGATAAAAGGACACATATGATACAGAGGTTATAATTTAAGATTAGCAGGATTTTTCTCTTCAGAAATCCTGCAAGCCAGAAGACAATGGAATGACCTTTTAAAGTGCTGGAAGAAAATATAAATATCAATCTAAATTTTTTTTTCAGAATGACTCTAGGAAACTCCCAAACTATTTGGAAATTAATAATCTTATGTAACCACACAATTCCCAAACTGTATGGATGCAGCATACCTCACTAGATTTGTTTAAACTTTAAGACTGGCAGGGAAGAGGTTATTACTTCCATTTTACAAATAAGGAAACTGAAGCCTGAAGATTTCTGAGTGAATGTCCTAAATGGTAAAATTAACACAAGCTATTCTGAATCTGTCTATACCTCCTTGCACTACACTATGCCCTCTTTTAACATGGATCCCTAATTTCAAGGACTTATCAAAATATGTCAGTCAAAGCACAGACAATTATGTTTGATAGAAATATATCTTAAAATAAATATGTATACATACATATGTTATGGATGTATGCTTATATATACAGGGACTATCTCTGGAAAGGTATACTAGTAACTGGTGAGGATATGCAAGTATCTCTGGAGAGGTAAACTAATATGTAGGAAGGGACACTGAGTGGCTGGAAGACTGGGAGAGAGATGGCTTCCCAATGGATACACATTGTATGTTTAATGTTATGCTTTATATCATACGTGCTCTTTTAAAAACTAAACTAAAATTTAACCAAATGCTAAAGAAAAAATGAAAATAATTTATTAATATGTTTGAACCTACTCAACCCTACCCCACTTAACTTGTAAGCCTCTATTTTTCCTTCTTTGCTGAACTGTCCTTATCCTTTGGTCCTTGTCCATCTGAATGAACTCACATATTAAAGATTCTAATTTTCTGTCCTTCATACTGGCTGCAAATATTTTCTCAGTTATTAACTATTTTTTAAAATTCTAGGTTCAACGATGGCAGCAGAGGAATACTGGTGTGGGATGTTATTGACAGGGGACACATGGTTGGCAGGGAGTTCTACAGGGCATATATCCAGGGTACATAAAAATGTTTGGATATTTTCATAGTGGATACAATTAAAAACAACAGCTGAGTGAGTGCTGAGTTCCTAGCCAGGGGACTTCTGTCACAGTCCCTAAAGGAACAGCAACAATCCCCCAAGTGCAACGGCAAAGACCAAAAAAGAAGGAAGGTTCAACAATGAGCCCTTGATACTAATGACTATGCTTGTGAGCCTGTGCACCTGAAATAAGAATAAGCTTAGAGCTGCAGGGTGCCTAAGAGTTACCTCCTGAGAGCCTCCGTGTTGCTCAAATGTGGCCAGTCTCAAAGCCAAACTCAGCATGTAAATGCGTTGCCTTCCCCCCAGCATGGGACATGACCCCTGGGGATGAGCCTCCCTGGCACTGAGGGATTACTACTAAGTACCAGCTGATGATGTATCTAGAAAATGACCTTGAATAAAAGGGTCAACTAGGACCAGCAGAATATCTCAGTCTACATATAATACCAGGAGTTAAAAATATTTTTTGACCTAAATCAAGGGGGAAATGGAAAGAACAAATGAGTTTATATGGCTATGAGTCTCCAAAAAAGAGCCAGGAGGTTATCAGAGGGGTTGCCCTTATGTACACCTCAGCAAAGTCCCAGAGACAGATAAAGTAGATACAACCCCGGGTATTGGTTCTTCTGAGGGCTACAGAGACCCACAGGTTCTATGGACATGGCAGATGGAGTTCAGTGCATGTTAGTTGGCCCTACTTTGGAGTTTGTGTTTCTGTGTGATGGAGATGGACTCAGATGTGATCTTTTTTCACAAGTCTCTCCTGTTACTTTTACCAGAACTGTAGTTGGTGCTGGGGTTTAATATATACCCAGGGGACCTGAATCTCTGGATTGACCATATGATAGGCAGGCCCTGAGCCTCAACAGACTTCAGCTCCTACACTCTGGTTTATTGGACTTACCCCACTCAGCTAACATGGAGTTGAAGAATGTCCACCACCACACCATGGAGCCAAGAGTGCCTACAACTGAAAGCAGGAGGATTGCATCCAGCATCCATGTGGAATCTAAGCCCCCTCTTGATATAGATGTGGAGTGGACACAACCAATCCAAGGTCCACAGGATGAAGGAATACAGTAAGGATTAGAGTGGACTTACTGATATTCTATTCATGAACTATTGTGGTTAGTAATCGAAGAAAATGTGGCATTGGTGTGGAGAAAGTGGCCATGGTGGCTGCTGGGAGTGAGGAATGGGAGGAAGAGATGAGATGTGGAGGTATTTTCGGGACTTGGAGTTGTCCTGGGTGGTGCTGCAGGGACAGTTACCAGACATTGTATGTCCTCCCATGGCCCACTGGGTGGACTGTGGGAGAGTGTGGGCTATGGTGTGGACCATTGACCGTGAGGTGCAGTGGTGCTCAGAGATGTATTCACCAAATACAATGAATGTCTCATGATGATGGAGGAGATTGTTGCTATGGGGGGAGGAGTGGGGTGAGGGGATTGAGGGGTATATGGGGACCTCATATTTTTTTAATGTAATATTAAAAAAATAAAGACAAAAAAAATTCTGTTCAGTTAATAAATTTAATATTCACTTTTCTTGCCAATGTACAAGCAATACTACTTTAAGAATATTGAACTCATTATCTGGATAAGCAATGACAGGGAACATGCAATATAAATATACTGTGGTAGTAATTTTTTCTACCCAGCACAGTCACATCCCTTCTTCTCTTACCAGACAAATGGGTTGTTTATGCTTAATTATTTGGCACGTTAATTCCCTTTTCATGGTGAAAGTTAAAAAAAAAAAATAGAGGCAATACAGGTTTACTGGTTCAGAGGAAAAGTAAAGCCAATTCAAAATATCTCCTTTCCTAAAATAGAATTAAAATGGAGGCAAACTATGCTTTTACAAACAAGAAAAATGCCAATAATCAAGAAATAAAGGGTGCAATGTCATGGGTTTTTTTTAAAGTATGGCCAGAGAAAGTGAAGGCAAAAGGTTATAAGAACCCAGGTTGTCCAGCATAGCCCAACAGGTACCTGTGCAACAGGTGTCCTCACTCCTGTGACTGCCCAGTCTGACCCGCCTTCTCCTCGCCACACAACACACAGTAAGGAAAACCAGAAGAGGTTCATTTAGCCCTTTGCCATCCCTCAACCTGCCAAAAAAAAAGTCTAAAGAACACGTAATGCCTATATCTCAAAATGAGGAAAAGAAATACAATTCTCAGATGTGATGGAAAATGTGAAAATTGAATCAAGGAAAACATTCATACTATATAAATGCAAAATGATACAGCTGTTCATGTTAAATGTGAAAAAAGAAAAGAAGTGAAAACTAGGCAAAAAATATTACAGTGGGTAAAATTAAGGAAATGAAGAATATAATCAAATAAAGAGAAAGAATTCATTCTGAACAGTAACAATTCAAGAGGAGTAGGAAAAACCTCTTCCCTTGAGTCTTTTGTAGCTTAGGTGAACTACAAGAGGAAAGAAAATGAGCTGAAAAGACATCAAAGAAATTATGACAAAACAACAAAGGGGGAAAAGGAAGATTATGATTGTAGGAAACAGAAGAAGAAAAATAATACTGTTCCATCAATAATCAAAACATTTAAAAGCAGAAATGCATGCTTAAAAAGGAAAATGGAAGAATGGTTTAAGATAATCACAGTGAATATTAGTGGAAAAGAACAAAGATAGATAAGGACAGACAATGAGGACAAGAGACAGTTTATTACAAAACAATGAAAAGTTATTACCAGAAAATAAATGTAAAGGCAGTTAAAAATCAGAGAATCTAGAAAAGCCATTTCAAATTGATAATAAAGGAGCATAGATCTTTTCCATAATCAGTGAATGGAGCTGGGATAACTGACTATCCATTTCTGGGACAGGGAGAACCTGTACCCTTTTAGTATTTCTTACATAAAATAAATTATAGAAATTCCCTTTAACCGAACAACTGAAAATATAAGACAAACATATGGATAATTTTATTTAAAAATAAATAAAAACTTAAAAACATAACAGAGAAATTGAAATAAACAGTCTATGAGAGAAGATTGCAGAAAAACAGAAGCCCCGGAGAGGCTCAAATAGCTGAGGCCCAGAGACAGAGAGAAGGCCCAGGAAGAGAGAAGCCCTGTGCCAGGCTTGCCTACAACTGCAGAAAGGAGAGACCTTGGCAAAGATGGGCGGCCATCTTGCTTCACCACGGGCCACCTGCCAGTATCAACAGTAATGACTTTGGTGAGAAAGCACCTCTTAGGGTGCCTCAAGTTGTTTATCTCGAGGCCTTAGAACTGTAAGGTTTTATACCAAATGAATCCCCTTCATAAAAGCCAACCCATATCTGTACTTTGCATCAGCAGCCCTTTGGTAAAGTAAAATACAGTTCTTAGCAAAGGTAAATAATATTTTTGCATATCATATCAGCACCAGTATTTGCACTGTGAAGAAGCCCGAGTATTTGCACATAAATTTTGAGTGTATCTCAATTTTCGACTGGTGCAGCTCTTTGGAGAGTACCTTGCAACACCTCTCAAAATATTAGAATACACATTCCCTTTGACATATCAATTACACTGCTAGGAATTTACACTGAAATATAGCTAAAAAGTGCAATAACGTATTTGTCCACCAAAATTTGTTTCTAGATTTTTCTACAGCAAAAAAAAAGTTAAATAAAATTGGGAAGAGTACTGGGATCCAGTTAAATTATGATACTTTCCTTTGATAGATTCTGTCACTAGAGAGAATGAGATAGATCTCCATGTCCTGATTCAGAAGGTAAGGAATGTGCAGCAAGCTCTGAATCGAGTTTCCACTTTGCTATTGTAAGTAGTTTGAGAGACAGGTGACTCTTGGGGGAGTAGGGGAAGAGAGCAGTTGTGATGCAAGATAATGCTCCTGACATAGAAATGGCATTGAGGGGGCAGTGGTGACTTGCACAAAGAAGAGTGTTTGGCATTCACAAATACCTCTACTACTGCTGGTGTTAGCAGCCGAGGTAAAGGCTTCTGAATGAGGACCATTCTGCAGAGTAGTTCTAGAACTTTTCCTGGAATAGAGCCTCCATTCTGTTTCCCCAGGGCTTCCAGTGAATTCCTATTTGGCTTAAAGTAATAAAAGTGAGTACGCTTGTTTGCAACTAAGAGTATTATCTGGTATAGATAATCTTGGTGATGAAAACATGGATCATTTTGTTTTCTAGTTTAAAATTTTATTTATTTTATGTGTTTTTACGATCTGCAATAATTTAAAATTTCGTGGGAACCCAAAGCTCAGACAGCAGAGCATGAAATTGCAGAATGTGCTTAGAAAAAAAATTTTCCCCATAAAATATAGTCCTGGTGAGTAGCCTGCCTCAGGGAATTAAAAGCTCCAACATATATGCTAAAACCTGGTGTCCTTGAGATTCGTAGTGTTTTCATAGATGGGGAAACATACCATACATAGTATATAACACCTTGGAGTAAGTTGTTGCATGATACCTCCTGGGACCACAGGCTGAAGCACAGCAAGGACTTTCAGCAAATGACCCTGTTATACTCATACAGCACAAAGGGCCCCAGAGAGTAGGGAGGCCAGTTGCTTGGGTCAGGTCAGTGGACAGAGAGGGGAGACAAAACTGTGCTGCCTCAAGGAGGGGTATTTATATAACCCCAGGGGAGGGGCCCGTCCCCATAAGCAGCTGGAGCCGCTTGTTCCCATTTTGGGGTTTAAAGTTTGCCGGGGCTGCTCCATTATGCCTAAAGGCTCCCCTGGGCTGTGAAATGGAAATAGTAAAACACCTGCATGCAGCAGAAAAGGATGGAGGGGAGATGAGGGCAGGGAGATGGCTCCTAGCTGTGAGTGCCCTTCCCAGCAACCCCTAATAAAAGTATAGTGTACGTGGGAGGTATATGATTTTTAACCGTGTTTACAAGAGATCCCAAATGTGAAGATATGAAATGGTAGTGTTAGTGAAAAGGTGTGAAAAAGCTTTCTAAACTGTGAGATACCATATTGAAGTAAATCAGCATATCCTCCTTGGCATATTTTCCAGGAAAATATCCATGCACCAAATTTACTTTTCATTAGAAATAAGTTAAATCTGATTGAGAAAGGATGGGCCAAATTAATGCTCAGATATTGCATGATTTTATTGTGACATGATATTCAATGTTTCATCAGTTTATAATAAACTCAATGCTTTTGTACCATGTTTCTGTTCTAATAAATAGTATTTTCTTATCATAAAATGGACATTTGCCTTTTAAGCAAGTAAAGGAAGGAAGAAAAAAGTGCAGCTACAAAGCAAAAATGCAATAGTAATGGCAATTGTATTTTCCCCTCTTCTTACCCTCACTGGAGGTTGGTATTTCTTCATTCAGCTTCAGTGTATTTTCTAGTGTCTTTTTCTTTTAACCTGTAGAATTCCTTTTAGCCTTTCTTGTGGGGCCAGTCCAGTAGTGATAAACTCTCTAGCTTTTGTTTATCTGGTGTGAGGGTTAATGTGTCAACTTGGCCAGGTAATGGTGCCCAGTTGTTTGGACAAGCAAGCCCTGGGCTAATTGTAATACAAGGACATTCCATGGACTTTAACATCAGGGAGCTAATTGCACAGATGGGCTGGTTACACCTACAAGCAACTGAGGAGATTGCTGTCAGCAATGACTGACGTCTCATCCACTTAGTTGAAGGCCTTAAAAGGAGAAGTAATTTCAGCATTCAGGGAGAGAATTCCCATCTCTACTTCAGACAGACAGCCCTTCCTGGCAAACTCAACAAATGCCTTCATCAGAGTCCCTGCCTTGCAGCCTGCCTTACAGAATTTGGACTTGTGCATCCCCACAGTCACATGAGACAATCATATAAAATCCCAAACTAATGACAGATATCTCCTGTTGATTCTGTATCCCTAGAGAACTATGACTAATGCATTTAGAATGTCTTAACATCTGCTTCTTTAAAGAGGGGGCTTATTTTGAAAGTTTTTGCCAGATACAGAAATCTCAATTGGCAATTGTTTTTTGGGGGTGGGGGCGTCCAGCATTTAAAATATGTTGTTCCACTCATTTCTTGCTTCTACGATTTCTAATGATAAATTCCATTTAATCTTTTTTTTCTTTTCTGGCAGTCATTTTATTGTTAAATCTGAAAGTTTGGTAGCATCTGCTCAATGCCTAAGGTTTTTCTTAAGTATGGTTACCTGATACCTGCTTAAGCCATCACCCAATCTCACATATATATGTTTCTAAATATACTTAAAAAATTTTTAAAGATACTTAGATTACATATTTTACATAAAAAAATATGGGGAATTCCCATATGCTCCTCTCCCTACCCCTCCCATATTAATAACTTCTTTTATTAGTGCGGTACATGTGTTACAATTGAAGAACACATTTTGGAGTATTGCCACTAAGCATGGCTTGTAGTTTACATTGTAGTTTATACTCTTTCATGCATGATTTTGTAAGTTATGACAAGATATATAATGGCCTATATCCGTCAGTGCATGCATTTAATCTTATTGAGCCTCCCTTGCATGTGGCAAGTTGCTTCTCTCTTACAGCTTTCAGAATTCTCTCTTTATCTTTGGCACTTGACAGTTGGGTTATAATATGCTGCAGCATGGGTCTATTTGGATTTATCCTGTTTGGAATTAATTGACCATCTTGGATGTGTCATGTCATTTCTTAAATTTGGGACGTTTTCAGCCATTATTTCTTTAAATATTCTCTCTTCCCCTTTCTCTCTTTTTTTGTAAAGAATAATCCAAGAATATATTTTATTTTTAATTTTGGGTAGAGTCATTTGTTTTCAAAAGGACTATCTTCTCTTTTTACATTTTAAATAAACTCAAATAAAAAAAATATATATTCCATACACATTATGTTACAAGCATTTTCAGTGATAAAATATTCAATTTTATGGTTCTCTTATATATTCTATAATGTTCTCTTTTTAAAATGTTTTTCTGTTTTCTAAATAAAATTGTATTGATATATATGATTCACACATGAACACAAGCAGTAAATATGTAGTAAAAGTTCTGAACTTACAAAAGAAACATGTATATCATCGTACAGGGCTTCCATATACGACCCCACCACCAACACCTTGCATTGTTGTGAAACATTTGTTACAACCTATAAAATACCCGTGTCAACATATTAATATCAAATATAACTCACATCTTACATTTTGGGTATTTCCCCCCAACGTGCCCAATTATTAACACCCTGTATTAGTGTTAAGCACGTGTTCTCATATTTGACCTGTTAACCCCGTCCCTCATGCACCGCTTGATTCTCTGTGTTACACAGTCCCATGCTTTGCAGAGTCCATTCAAAGAGTGCATTCAGGGGCTCTCACTTTCATCAGAGCTGTGCTGTCACCACCTCAGTCAATTTGATGATGTTTTCATTACTCAAAAAGGAAAAATTCAAAATATCCTTTTACTCCACTATAGTTATTTAAGAATTGATATATCTTCTTTATAATAACTGTAAAAATATTACAATATTACTGTTAACTATTGTCCATAAATTATATTAGTTGTAATTTTCCCTTGTATCACCATATTTTAACACTTTGCAAAATAAGAACAATCTTATACATTTAATCACAATCTTCCTTCACCACTGAAATCACTGTTATACATTTCCTAGATTATTCTCTAGTTTACTTTCAGGTGACATTTACATCCACAGATTATCCCTTTCAGCCACAATCTCATTTATAAATCAGCAGTGTTAGTTTTTTTATGGTACCTTATTTTATTATATAAAATATCCTAAAACTCAGTTGAATGTGTAAGAATTTTAATACTTTAGCTTAATGGATTTGGGTGCAAAAAGATTCATTCTATATTTCTATAAAACAGTGACCTAAAATAGTTGGGGTTTATAACTTTATAATTGATGTATTCTTAAGGACATGTAAATTAACATTTTTAGGAACTGGACAATATATATTCCAGTTTTTCTCTGCTACAATGGTAAGGAATCAATATTTCATCATAACTGGATGGACTACCATCAAAGATCCATAAGTAGTTTAATCTGTAACCACTCGTTTATTTACTGAGTTACAGCAGTTTTTATTGACTTGAATTTCAGTGGAATTTAGGTCAGAAGCCATTTAAATAAGTAGTTTAAAATGTTATCTAAGATCTACCTTTAAAATCTGTATTTTAAATTCAATGAAAATAAAATGTAGATATTGAATTTTCTGGGTCTTGTTCCTATTAATAACAAGGTATAAACAGACAGCTGTCCAAACATAGATCAAAAAATATTAAGAACTCAATTTAGTATTTGAAGGAAAAAAGTGACAAAATTGAGTATAGTATAAATTTTTGGCAAAACACAAACACAATCTGGCCAGAGAAAATTTAGAAACTTGTTCAGAGAGACTTTGAAGGACATTCATAAGATATATTCTTTAATTTATAAAAACTTGTCCTGACATGTGTAAAAGACACAACATGGAATATAATGGCCTTTAAATCAAGAAGTCTATTAATTTATTCAATAGGAAATTATACAAAATCCCAACTCAATATACCCTTATTTTGGTTTTATTATGACAATGCTAGAAGTTCTAACCAGCTAAACAAGAGTACAAAAGAAAGAACTATTAGCTAAAATTGTAAGTATTGACCCATTTGTGTATGTTAGTTGAAAGCCTAAAAACCAGCAGTGAGAAAAACCATTACACCTCATAAGAAATTGAAGGTGAACATTTAAAAATAAATTATGCAAAATATTGGTAGTTCATCTTCACACAAGCAGCTGTTAAAGAAATACAAGGAAAAAATACTATGAAAATAATGACAAGTAAATATTAAGACTTCATTTTCTCTTTTTGGCCATTGGATGTTTTAGGCAGTGTTATGAGTTGTCTGGAACTATAGAAGTAAATGTGAAAGGCAAAGTCCTTACCCTCAAGTAGACATATGTGTGTGGGTGTGAGGGTGGGGCAGGCAGCTAGTAAGTAGATAGATGTACAGCTTAATTTTAGATAATATAAATACTCTAAAGAAATCCAAAGTAGAATAAAAAGATAAAAAGAATAACTATGGATGGCGTAGTGTTGGCATATTATTTATTTAAGACTCCCTAGGAAATAAACGTTATTTGAGCAACTGAGGAGAGAATAAGATTGTTTGTCTTGGTTTAGATTTAGATGGATATTTGCTATCCAAGTAACAATATTGGGTTAGCCAGTGGATATGAATCCCTAATTCAGTGGAAAGATTGAGGATTGAGATATAATTTCAAATATTGTCAGAATATAAATAGTATTTAAAACCACATATTAAATGAATTTCCTATGTATACTTAAAAGTAATCTTAATAGTTAATGTACAGAGATAACATGACAAAAAGGTAAGTTAATTTGCTTTACTATGACATTAAAAAATCAAATGATTATAGAATTAATTTGCCTTCCTAGGTTTAAAGGTACAAAATGTATAGCTATTATTTACTCCAAAGTAATGGATATGTTTAATACCACTGAAATTCCAATGACTTGTTTTTAATATTATAAAGTGATTTTTAAATTCTCTTGAAATGTCAAGTGGAATATAAGAGTAGATAAAATATTTAGTAAATGGGATGAGGACACATAGCCTATATATTTTAAAGTGATGATAGGTATGATAGTGTCTCTATAGTATAAGAACTTACATAATATAACTGAAACACAGCAGAAATTTCAGAAACAGTATAAATGTGGTCCTTTAGATGAGCATACAAATGATGACTTAAGAAATAAATAGTTCTGGACTATCATCTTTGTTTTCTCCAATTAGCCAACATAATTCCAGATGGTTCTAAAAGTTAACTAAAAGCAAAACAAAAAAAGTGCTCAAAAATATCAGTTTATTTGATCTCCAAATTGGGAAAGGCTTCTAACCATTATAAACAGTAGAAAGGAATAATCAAACTAAATAGCAATGAATTTACCAACATAGATTAGAAAATTAAAACTGAAATCGCCTTATAAGCAAACAGTTAATTGGGAAAAATCTTAGCAATCTATACTCCAGGACTTTGACAAATCCATAAAGAAAACTGAAGCTGGGGAAGTGTTGGATTCCTCTAGGTTCTTGGCTATAAAAGAATTTAAGAACACACCAGTTTAGTTATGTCAGTAAAAAGAATTTATTGAGAAATGGGGGAAAAGAACAGAGCTTGCTGAGAAATGAAAGAGAAGAACCTATATACACACACCGAGATTTGATGTGGGCTCCTCTAGGCAGAGAAAGTGGGTTTTGGTTTGTGTGGTCACCTTTTAAGCTATTAATTATTCCTCCCCTTGCTAATGCTAAGGGGAGTGTCCTGGCTGTTATTGGTTACCTCACCAATGGTGAGGGCCAATGGTAAGGCCTGTTTGGAATATCCAGGGCCTCCCCTGAGCCCCAGCTTGGACCTCAAGGTCAAGGTTAAGGTCTTAGCAAGGTCTGTCAGCCATGTTGTCTGTCAGCCATGTTGTCTGTCAGCCATGTTGTCTGTTAGTCGTGTTGTGTCTCTTCTTATTCTGGTTTCCCTGTACTAACGTGCCTCAAATCCTCCCTCAGAGAGTTCACACACCCTTATTATTAAGGGGTGCTGAGGGGTGATAGTCATTCTTCCTCAGTTACTTCTGATGGTTAGGGTAATAGTCCCTGCCTGACAGGGCATAAACTTCTTTGGCTATTCTAGAGGAAAGACAGGTCCAGCATCCTGACTGGAACTGGATGAAATCCCTGCGTAACTAATAAGGCATTGATTCTGTAAGAGATACACTTAGTTGGAATGTTGAAGATACAAGGTCCCACTAGAAGGATAAAGAAGATGGTGGTAGGTGGGCCAAAATGGGGACCAGCCATGACACACTGGACCATGACAGTGAGAAAGACCAGGTGCCTTCAGAGGCTGCCTCCTCCCAGAGGTGATGGGAAGCAGCCTTCTTCCTTGAGTCCTTTTATGCTGTTGGTTAACTCTAGGGAGAGACTGTAGTAGGCCTGCTGGGGTGGGTATAACTGCCAACCTCAGTTCCCACAGCAGTGGTTATGCCTAGGGCAGCTAGGAGAGGTGTGAAGAGAGGCACTGCCCTAGACATAAACTCACAAAGACAGTATAGACAACAAGACAAGCATATGGCAAACAAAATAAAGACAGTCCTTAAGAGAGCCTTTCCTTTATCTTATATCCATGTTCATTAACTGCTTAGAAAATGAATTAAGTTTACTGGGACATTAACATTTCAATATCCCTCTGCATATGATCTAGAAAAGAAAAGATATAATAATCATCAGGCAGTACTTAATGGTAATCAATGCATGAGTTACTCTTTGGGCTGCAATTAATAGATCTAAGCTCCAGGTCTGCAGTACCATACATGTTATCTCTCCATGGGAGCAGGACAGGATGACAACTGGGTTTATTTAAGGTCTAGTCACAATACTCTGGTAATCATTGCTCCACTTGGTATATCCTTCACATAGCTGGCATGTTGCAGCACCATTAACCCTAGAGAAGATAGGATGATAAGATTCCAGTGTTTCACCAGCCTGGTGCAAAGCACACTTTGGGACTATGGAACAGAGCCAGTCTGGAGGCAGTGTCCGTCCTACATCTGGCCATATCAAGCCATCGCCAGCTGCTGCAGGAGTCTGAAACTGAGACATACTCTCCATCCACTTCAGGAACATATTAAGAGATGTAGTAGATATTTTTATTGTTTTACGGGTCAGTGACCATCCTAGCCAATAACTTAAATGGAGAGGTACCATGCAGGATATTTGGGCCTGACTTGAAAGCACAAGAGAGTTTGACCATACTGAAGTCTGTCTCTTAATCTTTATACACTTTCTAAACATTTCCAATGCAATGAATAACATATCAAGTGAACTTGACTATTTCAGTACCTTGCTTTTTACTTTCACACATTTATGATGATTACATTAATTAACAAGTATTTTACTTTAGCAGTACAGGAAAAACGACCTTTGCCGTTATTTTATGAAAACTGAAGATTCCCAATGGAATCAAGGTTATCTTTCCTTACCACCACTTTAATATGCATGTGGCCTCTGACAGGTTTGCCTGTTATGAAGTTACTTTTTGTTTTTAAGTTTCTAATTAATAACGGCTTCCTGGAATTAGCAATCTAAATGCTTTAGTTTAGAAGATGCTTTTACAAACTCCTTATAATTAGCCATAAGCACATAGGCTGGTTTCTTTACTATAAAATAAGCTTATTAAATTACAGTTAGTAACCAATGAAATTTACTTCATCCATTTAAGAGATGGCAGATCTACATTTCCTTCTTTAACTTAATTTCATTAAACAAGAACGTACAACTTTCACCATATTAAAGATTTAACACATTTAATGCTAATTTATTTAATTGGTATTCTATAAACTTAGGGAGATTACACACAGACTAAGTAAAATTGAAACCATTATAGTTTATGCAAGCAAGGAATGTTCTCTTTTTTCCTTCCTTTACAGGAGGCTAAAAACTCTTTAATAAAATTCTAAAACTCTGAATAATCTTTAAAGCATGCTGACTACTAGGTTCTGGAATACTTATAATTGTTTAATTTGTTTTAAAAGATCTTTCCATGGCTTTCAAGAACCTTCCTTTATTTACTGAAATTTGACAATTGAATTATTAACCACCCTCATTTTAAGACTGGTTTAAATTGGAGAATTACAGGGCAAACTGATTCTAATTTCCCCAGCCGAGAAGATTGAATTTTAATCTGCCACACATAGTCCCTCCCTCAGAGCTCCTGCAAAGAGAAAGCCATTGGAGCTGGGTAGGTCATAAAGCTCAGGAAAATCCTTTTCCCTTTCCCAGTAGTTTCTATACTCAGATTTCTATATGACCCACCCTTCCATCCTGCTCAGCCTAATTTGGGCTCTAGGAATATTCATTCACATATAGAACCACATATTTAATTTTAGCAGGTAGAATAGAAATCTTTTAAGAATTTTCATTTGTTAATTTGATATTACCATCCTGATGTATGAAAGTATACATTGAGTAAATAGGCAGACACAAATAGAGAGTTAGACACAAAGACACAACTCACCAATCTTACTGATAATTTGAATTCTTTTACAAAATAAGTTTAACTGTAAAATAACATTTAAAATATGTCTTTGAAGTCTATTTCTAATTAATCTGATTTGCACTGTGACCACACAGTTTTGTATAAGATTTCCCATCTTTTAATTATTGGCTTATAACCAAATTGTTTCCAAACTTCAAAATATAACCTACAATATTTCCTTTACTTCAGAGCTTTGCTTATTTCCCATTTTGACTTTGACAGACCTTGCATGAGAAACACTAGTTCCAGTCAATTCTCACCGAGGTCACTGAAGCCTCAGGGAAACTGGCTTCTCTCAGGACCTGCTGCTTTTAGGAACCTCAACACTGGAGGTGGGAGGCCTCTGGATTTGTCCTTGGCCGCTGGATTGGGAGAGTGAACGTCCAACCTGAGGGTTGAGAATTCCACCAGGCGGCAAACACCTGTCTTCAGAGAGCAAGCAGGGCCACGAATACCAGTGGAAGGGCAGGAGACAGGGGTGTCTTAAATTTGCTTTCCCCTAAGCCGTGGTGGGCAGAAGCTGTCGTGAAATAACCATAAGCAAAGGCAAGGGGTGAGGCTAGACCTGAAGTAACCATATACAAAGGAAACTCAGTTCAGAATTACCCTCACATAGCTGAAGTCTAAGGGCTAGGGGAAGCCAGTCACAAAATAACCATAATCACAGGTAAGTTTAGTTTATAATTACCATTACCTTAGCAAGCACAAACTAGACCTGAAGTAGTCATTTAAAAAAGTAAATTTATTTCAGAATTATCATCACCATAGTAGATTCCAGGCTAAATCCAACCAGTTATAGCAATTTTAGATATTATCCTTCTGCCATTCCATAATATAAAGTCATCTACATAATGATCTTACCTTTTAGTTACAGTTTCGAATCAGTTTCCGCTTAAAAACAATTTGGGCACTTCTGTTTATTAACTAAGCAACTAAAACAATTTTATTCGTAACAAGTTTGCTAAATTTTTCTGCTTTTTCAGCCGCTGAATTAATTCTACTTGTGATTTCTTTTATACATTGACTTATAATGGAATTCAGTTGCAAGATAGTATTGACATTTAAAGGGCTCATTTTTATGTTACCTTTCACCGTTATCCAATTTGTAGCAGGCGAACCCCAAATCTGATTTACAAGGTTCTAGGCATGAGCAGACTAACAAAGTTAAAGCGAACACAGATTAGGACAGAAGAGAGACTTACACGCTTAGCTTAGCTCAGGGAAAGACCTGCCTTTAGCCACGAAGCTCCCAGTGTCTGTCCCCAGCGGAAGTCCCAGGCAGGGCCCTCCAGCTTCGTCCCTCTAGGAAAATCCTGGGGCAGCTGCTGGGTGTGGAACTAGGGGGTCCAGGGAAGCCAGGCCCTGACGAGACACAAGCGGGGGCTGCTCTGCGGGCTGCATCTCATTAGTTACCTCCTGGCAAGGGGGAGAGCCCTGCAAGCCTTTTTTTCTGGAAGGATTGGAGTGTTACTAGGGAACAGGCAGGGAGGTAGAAAGTCAGGAGCCTTTTAATGGTAACTGATGGCACAAGAAGAGGCTCCTTATTCTACAGGGGAGAGGTTTACTGATGGCCTAGATGGTGACGTGCCATTCACTCCCCTCGTTAGGCGCAACCGAGGTTGGGAGAGGTCTGCGGTGCAGCCAGGACCAAGGAATGAGCTCCCAGGCTAATCAAGAAATTAACTATCTTACCTGCCTCGCCGAGGGTCACCTGAGGCCTCCTGGTTGATGGTTCACGTGGCTCGAGGCCCCTTCCGCCCTCCCCTGGGCCAGGCCCCAGCGGTCCACGTGGTGAGGCAGCGTGGGGCCGGGCTCCCGCTGACGTAGAGCCCGGATTCGGGGACCCCTGAGGTGATGGTGTCTTTACCAGCGGCATTAGAGGGGAGCCTACATCCACGCCCTGTGCCTGACCCTCCGCACCTGCCTCTCCTCGGCAGCTCAGTCCCGATTCCTGAAAACCGCAAAGGCTGTTTCTAAAAGGGAGTTATGGGAGTTTGGGGCCCAGGGGAAGTTTCCGCAGCTTTCTGTGGACACCTGAGGCAGGCTGGAGCTCCTAGGAGGACCTGTCCTTCTCTAGAGTCAGGATCTACTAGGGGGTGCTTCCATTTCCTCAGCGAGCTTTCTTTGACATGAGGCTAGGTATGTAGGTTCTGCCCCGAGTAACTTCCCTAAGCTTACATAAAATTGACCGCTTTGGTGGTGTGTTTCTCATGCCTTCAGGAGACACGACCTTGTGGTCTCTGGCCCTCAGGCCTGCCTGTCCCCTCCTTCCCACTTACACAGGTTTAACTGGAATTCAGAGTCCCACGCAGAGGCCACTCTCCTCCATACTACAGCCACGTGGTGTGCCAGGAAAAGATTAGCCTCTTCCTTTTTAAACCATCAGTAGGCAGGTGATCCCAGCTTCAGAGAAGGCATCCCAATGGGGAGTCTTCTGGAATGCTGGAAGAGCCATCCATTATCCTAGCTGAGGATGAGCGGGCTAGGCAGTCTTGTGGCATCCCACAGCTAGACCTGGTGAACAGATTGCTTGCCAAGCTGCGGTGCTGGGGGTCTGGGTGCCCCCCTCACTGTGCCCACATTCTGCCGATTGAAAGCTTTATGCCTCCGGGCATCCCCAGCACCTTAGAGGCCTAGGGGGCATCTGATCCCGTTCCCACACCGTAACCCCAAGCCAGTCTTTCCCTCCAGGAAAGGCGCTAGTTAGGAGCCTTGCTTTGGCCTACTTTGCAGAGGTGCTAGGGGTCAGCCATGAGTGAGCTCACCTCATGGGAACTCTCACGGTCCCAGGTCCTAAGTTACACCCGACGTTTAAAGCCCATTTAGAAAACCAGACGCGAATTGTCCTCTGACTTGCTGACAATCCCGGGGCCTCCCCAGGGCTCAGAGGGACAGCCTCAGCACTGCTCAGGGTGGGCTCAGGCCTCCCTCACAGAGGCACTTTCAGTTAAGGCATTGTGAAGCACCTCAGGGACCCAAAATGAGGACAGCAGTCGTGGGAAGACTGAAGGCACCATTAATTAAAAGAAGTTAACTGGTGGTCTGAGGAAAAGACACAATGGGTGATAGTCATTCTGAACTCACAGAGAGGGCCTGGTAAACTTCCAGTGGACTCCTGCTGGACTCAGGCCACATGCCCATCAGGTCTCAAAGACAGTTTCACCCACTACCCAGAACATCCTTGGAGCTATACGGTATGGATGCCCACTCCTACCACCTCCGAAGATGGAGCAGAAGTCTGGGCAGACCGAGTTTAAGAACTGAGGAAGCCTATCCAGTCACCCCTTTAAAATGGCAGAAAAAAACCTGGCAGCACCGAAGAGGACACAGAGAGGCCTTAATTAAAACTCATCAGTCTCTGGAGAGGGGAGAGGCCTCTAGACGTCCTGGCTGACTTGCCAAATGAAATGAGGAAGTGTTGGATTCCTCTAGATTCTTGGCTATGTTGCATAAAAGAATTTAAGGACATGTAAGTTCAGCTAGTCCAGTAAAAAGAATTTATTGAGAACTGAGGGGAAAGAACAGAGCTTGCTGAGAAATAGGAGAGAAAGACGGAAATGCGCCCTGAGATTTGATGCGGGCTCCTCTAGGCAGAGAGAGGCAGCTTTGGTTTGTGTGGTCACCTTTCACGTTATTAATTACTCCTCCACTTGCAAATGCTAAGGGGGGGAGCCCCAGCTGTTATTGGTTACCCCACCAATGGTGGGGCCAATGGTGAGACCTATTTGGAATATCTGGGGCCTCCCCTCAGTCCTGGAAGGAATCCAAACTGGGACCTCAAGTTCTGGGTCAAGGTCTCTGTGGAGTCTGTCGGCCATGTTGTCTGTCAGCCATATTGTCTGTCAGCCATGTTGTCTGTCAGCCATGTTGTCTGTTGGCCATGTTGTAGCTCATCTTCTCATTTCTCTGTACCAACCTGCCTCAAAGCTGAAAATATTACAAAGAAGAGTGGAGAAAGGCCATGAAAAAAAAAATGCACAAAAAAGGATCATAAATGGCCAAGAAATACTTGAAAAGAAATGCTTATTCTGATATGTAACTAAAAATGTGCAAATTTAAACAATTTACTGTTATTTGTACCTATTGACTCAGCAAAGGTTTAAAATATTAAAGACATGCACAACTGGTAATATCATACAATTGCAGTATTGTAGTGGAAGTGTATTTTTTTCACCTTTTATAAAGGTAATCTGGCAATAAAGATAAGACTTGTGTAATCATGCACCTAATTTTTAATCCACTAATTCTATTCCTGGAAGAAATAGTCATAGTTGAGACAAAGATTTCTTTGCAAAGATATTGCTGCAGCAAATCAGTTAAAAGTAGATTGCTGAAATTAAGTAGGTGTAGTTTGCATCTATTAAATATTGGGTTCTCAAAAATAGTTATAATTTTCAGAATTTGTTCAAGATACATCAATAAATGAATAAAATATATAATCTCAAGTTCATAAGAAAATGTATAAATATAAATAAACGTGAGAATGCTACCTGTGTTAGGTTTATTAAGGGAGATTTTATTTTATTCCTTATTTGCTATTTTTCAAATATTTTACAATGACTGTGCAAAAATTTTGTAATCATAAAAATGCTTTTAAAAATAATAAATGATGGGAAGCAGGCATGGCTCAACTGATAGAGCATCCGCCTAACACATGGGAGGGTCCAGAGTTCGATACCCAGGGCCTCCTGACCCATGTGGTAAGCTGGCCTATGCGCAGTGCTGCCGCATGCAAGGAGTGCTGTGCCATGCATTGGTGCCCCTGCATAGGGGTGTCCCACACGCAAGGAATGCGCCCCGCAAGGAGAGCTGTCCCATGTGAAAAAGGTGCAGCCCGCCCAGGAGTGGCGTTGCGTACATGGAGAGCTGATGCAGCAAGATGACACAACAAAAAAGAGACAGAGTTTCCCAGTGCCACCTGATAATGCAAGCAGACACAGAAGAACACATAGTGAATGGACACAGAGAGCAGACAATGACGGGGAAGGGGAGAGAAGTAAAAAAAAAAAATATTAGAAAAATAATAAATGAAACAGTCACTGTATGCAAGGCTACAGCTGGGGAAAGGGCTTCAGCATGCCTTTCTATGAAATAATAATCTACCTCCTTGGTGACATGATATTATTATAGTATCAAAGGAGGTATAAAATTCTTTGAGAATGAATTTAGGGACATAAAAAGACAAGACTTATTCTCTTAGAATAATAAAGTGCCATTTAAGCGTTTTGTCAGTTGCTTTAAATCTTTTACTTGGGCACTGTTAGAACCCTAATTTTATTGGTCACCTGAAAAAGTGAATACATTTTCTCAAGCAAGAAAATTACTACCCAGAATCTGGCTCTTTGTACAGCTTTGACGCAGTTTTACCAGTATACATCAACAAGATCACCCGTTTACTGAGAAGTCAACAAGCAGAGCTTGGCAAAAGAAGTTTATAAGTATTAGCATATAGATATTAGTGTGGAGTCAAGACCACAGGGCAAGGGGGGGGTTTATTGGCACTTGGGGGTAGTGCTGTGTTTTCACTCAGGAAGGAAGCAATGCGGAAGGAACGATTGGAGCAGTTCAACAATGAGACTGGTTTACCGAGGTTGGACTCATTAAAACTCTTCTGACAGCTGTCGCTGGGCAGACAGCCTGCAGAACAGAGACTTGAGCCACTTTGGTCATGAAGAAAAATTGGAGGGTGTTGATTCGAGTGTACTTCCAGCAAGGACACGACGTTTTCTCACAATCCTAGTAATGTCAGTTGCTGGCCTTGTTCTGAACTAAACTGTCATGTTCATAGGAGAATTGGTAAATTTGCTACACAAACAGATTAATTTTAGGGACTTCACAGAAGATTATTTCATTGTACTCACTTTAGAAATTAACCTGGGTATCTTTGTTATGCCCTCAAGCTTTCCACAGAGGACAGGAAGAGGAATTGCAAAATATTCCCTCTTTTGTAGCAAGGAACGTTCTTGTCTTTCTGAGCCCCTGCTTGGGCCTAGTTTTCTTTACAAGTAAAATGTGTAAAAGGAGATCATTTCATGATGCAGGCACATAAAATACAGGAGCCCAATATAAGGAAAACCAATATGAAAAAATCATTGCCATTTAATGACATAATATTTGGAATGGATGTCCCATGTTTTTTAAATAATAAATGAACTATGCAGTTTGACACTCACCTTTAAGCCTATTCTTTCATTCATTCATCCTTTCACTCATCATTTATTCAACAAATATATGGCTTCCCATTTTCTTCCTATTTTCCAGGCATAGTATTATAAAAGAGATGAAAATATGAATGGTACATATTCTCTATATACAGAGAGATTGGAGGAAGAAATATGTAAACAAATGACCTCTCTATGAAATAGGTGCTAAAACAAATACACTGAAAATGCTACAATTATTTTAAAATATAATGAAATGGGCAAAGGTGGTAATGTGTTATTTTATTTTATGAAAGATACTACAATATGTTAAATATGTCATCCCAGATGGTAAACCACTGTTTTAATCTCATACTTAAGGGACAGTTTGGCATCTAACAATGAATATGAGCTTTTGAATCTAGAGTATTAAATTCACTTAGTATTTGAATGGACATTAACTCTGAGTCTTGGGTTTTGTGTTTTTAAAAGGGCATAGTTTAACTTGCCACAGAAGATTGTTCTAAAAGTCATAAAAGAGATGAAAGTAGAAGAGGGTATATGCTATAAGTACTCATATTTATTATTATTTTAATTGCTGGAATCTACTGTAAGTCCAGAAGAATTGAAGAATTAGCATTAATTTCAAATTCGATGGAATTATTATATTTTGGAGGATCTGAAAAGATGCTTCAGGTGAGGTGTGGCCCGGCCGCATCTATCAGATCTATCTATCCATCTCTCTCTCTATTTCTGGGTGACTCGTATGGTTCTGTAATCCTAATTTGACACTAAAGAATGTGCAATACTTGCTTTATCAATAGTTCTTTTACAACTGCTGTTCCTCATGGCAACCATTACTGCCACCACTGCCATTCTTACAAACAGAATTTCACATGCTTCCAGGTTCTCTATATTGAACTAGGGAAAATTGCAGAATTAGCCTACAATTTGGATTCTTGAGAACGAAAATATGAGACAAGAGGTATGGGTAGAGTAAACATAATAACCATTAACTGATTGCTAGCAAACCAGGAATAAATTCAGTTTATATAAGCGTACATATACAATATGATCATATCAAAGAGTTATGCATATTTTCAAGGTGTGAATATTATTTGTTTACAAAGAAGTTTATGGCTTGGAAAGCCTTTATAATGAGATAGAAGGTTACCTTTTTCTCCTTATTAGAAACTTGATTCCAAAGGAATGAATTAGCCAGTCCAAAATGTCAAGAAGGGAATCACAGTGGAGATGCCTGGATTACAGACGAGGTTTTACAAGCTCTTCTGCAGCTCCTTTCCATTTACCCCTGAAAGGCACCTTGCTCACCTGAATCCACTCCAGGGTGCTTCTGATGAGGCTCCTCCAGGGGAGGTGTGGCCCAGCCGCATCGGGTTCTTCTCATTCCTGTTACGGAGTCATTTTTAAGCAGAGTGAAATTCAGACACAGAAAGCCACAGAGAGCTGCCAAGGCTGGAAGTCCACGGAACGGAGAAGCCAGAAGAGTTTGACAAACTCCAGGAACCAAGAATCACGCAGCCAGCCCCGGAACACCAGGGCTTCTGAGCGAAAGCAGCGCCTTCGTGAGGACTAGATGCTGGACTTCTAGCCTCAAAACCATGAGTCGGTAACTCCCCATTGTGTGAGCCAACCCACTGCATGGCACTTGCTTTAGCTGCCAGGAAATGGAAACAGAGGGGGTTATTTGTAAGCCTGGGCTTTGCCTGGTAGGCATCTTTTGAGTTATTTTTGGGAAAACCAAGTTTAGTTACTACTATTTAGGTATCTTTTGAGTTATGATTGCGATAACCAAGTTTAGATACTATTTTCTATTTACTGCTTATCCCTGTGCAGCAGGGAGTCATCAGAAGGACCCTGAAGAATTAATAGCAATATTTATTTTGAAATATTAAATCCTGACGTGCCCTCCCTCTGGCCCTGTCATTTTCTCCTTTTATTAGTACTCATTTTTGTTTACTTTCCCAATTGCCCTGCACTTTAAGTAGCGACCACTGAAGACTAAATACTGCTGCTTTCAGACATAGGCCATTAACGAAATTTGCGTGGACGTGATGTCTTTGGAAGTTTCAGAACATGGGGTTTGGAGTCTGGTAGCGTGGCTTTCACTCGTGGGTCTGGCATCTTCCCCTCCTGTGGTCCTGGACAGCTGACTCAGTCTACTGAAGCCTCTGTCTGTTCCACCCTAAAGTGGGAGTAAAGACCCATTCATGCGGCTGACGTGGTAGACAGCAGAAGTTAAGCACATACAGCGACCCAATGTTAACAGGTGCAGTTCGATTACTGATCACCAGGTGATAAAAATCTTTTGAGTTTCATAAAATATTATAGAGAATCAATTAAATATTATTTCATTAAATCATCAAAGTGAACACTTCATTATAAATGAGCAATAAAATTTCTCGTTACTCCATGTTTCAACATTCTTTTATTATTATGTCATTTATGTTTTTTTCCTAGATGGGAAGATGCTCCTAATATCGAAATTATGTAAGACAGTAAAGCCTTATTATTTTGGTATAATGGAAATTGAAATGATATTCTGTATTTTTAATAACTCACTAACGTGAATGAAGATTTATGACCACATTTTACAGAATACATTCTGTATCGGTCTTCTAAAACATGGATTTAACATAAACATTTTTATAATGATTACTGAGCAATTTCAGGGTATAGTCTTTACTTTTTGCTACATACACTTTTTGGAAAAGTGTATTTTTTTTTAATGCATATTCTATTTATTTTGCAAACCTTAAGGCTGTGAAAAGAAACTCACATTTAAATTACAATACTGTAAAAACTAGAGGCCTTGGGGCTAGAGAAAGATTCTAAAAGACATTGGAAAAAAATCTAAGTTCTTATTGGCTATGCTATGCAAGCTAAGAAGGTTTCTCACTTGAATGGTGTTAGGCTGTTTGGAAAACAGCAGGAACATACTGTCAAACGTATAAAAGTCAACATCTCTCCAAGAGAGAGAACAAGAACAGAACAAGCTTTTTTATTTTATACTTTCCTGTACAGTGTTTTATAGCAGCTGAAACATATGCTCTGAATGTAGGGTAGATTGATAAGTATTTTTAGATGACTCTGCATTGCAAATTACTTTGGAGTGAGATAAAGACACCACCAAAGTGTTTTTTCTGCCATTCTTATCGGTTGGCATGAAGTGAAGTCCACAGCCCCGTTCTCTCAGTTCACACCTTAGCAGCTAGAAATCCTCTTTGCTTCCACTGAGTCAATGATGCAATCAGAACAGGCATTTCTCAGAATTTTTCACCATTTTGGGGGACACAAGAAATAGCAGTGATATAAGAAGCCCTCTCTCCTTTGGAAAATAAAGCAGAGAAAAGCAGAGACCCATTATCATTTATTCATTCATTTAACAACATGAATTGAGACCTGTTAGGGTGAAGGCAGAGAGGTAGGGGCTGGGTACAGTGTTGTAAATAAAGCAGGTGTCTGCCTCGGTGTCCCCTAATATGGGAGACAAATAATAAACAAGTAAACAAACATATTTATAAACACTACAGTTTCTGAAAAGCTATCAGGGTGGCTAAGTAGATAAAGAGTATCAGGGGCTTGAAGGGAGAGTAGTTTTGACTCATGGCCAAGAAAGGAGGAGTAACTGAGGTTGAGCCCTGAGAGATGAGCAGGGGCGAGGTTTGCAAACAATGGTACAGGTCGTTGTAAATCCCTAGAGCAGGGAAGGTGTGCAGCAGCCCCAGCGGAAGAGAACCTGCTATATCCTGGGAGAGGGCAATGGGGTGAAGGTGGGGATGGAAGCGGGAAACAGGTCACTTTGGGCATGGCAGGTAATAGTAAGAAGTCCAGATTCTAAGTTTTTTAAATGTATTAGAAAGGTATTGAAGTTTTGTAAGCTGATTACTTGCTCTTTTTTTTCATTTTGACTCTTTTCTAGGTACCACATAAAAGAAGACTTTGATTCAATGGGATACTGCTGAGTGGACCACCACAGAAGTGCAGGAGAGTTGACAAGGCTAAGGTGGAAATAGAGGAATAGTGGATGAATGTAAGGTATTTTTTAATACGGGGTCAAAAGAACTTGCTCTTTTGAACTGGTTTTAAGTGGTGAGCATGCCTCAAAAGTATAGCACTCAGATTACTACGTTGAGCAACTTGCTGGAGGACATTGTATCATTGTATCATTCGTATAGGATTTAATTGCCACGTTATTAGTGTGTGTTCTCTCTTTTTAATATATGCTTAAAATTCTAGAGTGATTCAGGTGGAAGCCGAGTTCCCATAGACAGAAGGTAAAGACTTTAAACCATCCGTTTGATGAGGATCCACTGTGCTTTGAGGAAACACCTTTGATTTTTTTCTCTCATTTTCACTCAGATTTCTCACCAGAGGTTAAAAAAAATTTAAGAAAACCGCTAAACTAAGACAAAAATGAAGTTGTGATAATTATCAACTTCAGTCTTGATAATTTACAAGTGCTTGTTAAGATTGTGTTTCTACATCATTCTGTAATTGTTATTTTATTTGATGCATTTGAAATGTGTAAGAACAGTTCTTTAGCAAATTTAGTGATAAAGAAAAATTTCCACTTTACATTTTATAAAGTATTAGCTTTTAACCAAATTGTGAATAAAAACTTTAGTGGTCAAATATCAATTGTGTTTGATGATATATAGGAAACCTAGGTATGTTTTGCTTCTGAATTTTTTTTAAGTTCCATGGTATTTAAAAAAATTTTATTTTGATAGCATATGCAACCTAAAGTTTCCCATTTAATCCACTTTCAATTATATAGTTCATTAGTGTTAATTATATTCATAATATTTGAAACATCATCATGTTGGGGAAATATAATTAAAAACAAAATCTCCAAACCCCAAACACCTCTCTGCAAAAGTAGAAGATAAAGGAAAAACAATTTTATTATTGAGTAAGCGGTCAACCAGTACGAGGAGTACCACAGGCAATCTGCAGCAAAGAGATCGCAAAGACAGAACGTGAGCTTGCCCTGTTAATGGGGTTAAGAAGATAACACACCACACACAAATTCTCATGGCGTTTCAGAAGTAGAGTTACAATTTAGTCTTCAGAAGGAAAGCATCGCCCTGATGACGCCTTGATTTGAACTTTCTTTTAATCTCAAAACCGTAAGCTTATATATTCCCATGGTTTAACCCAACCCATTTCACAGTATTTGCTTGAGCAGCCTAGGAAACTGAAACAGGTTTTGTTACCAGGAGAGTGGGGTGCTGCTGTTGCAGATACCAAAAAATGTGGAAATGGCTTTGTAATTGAATTGGGTAATGGGTAGAGGTTGGAAGAATTGTGAGATGCTTTATAGAAGAGCCCTAGGTTTGCTTTGTTGGTAGAAATATGGATATTAAAAGTATTTCCAATAAGGCCATAGAAGGAAATGATGAATATGTGATAGGAAATTGGGGAAAGGTGATCCTTGTTTGAAAGTGGCAGAGAATTTTGGGAAGGGAATGGCCACTGGGCAAGTGCTTGGAAGGGGTGCAGATACCACTTCATCAAGAGTTGAGGACAAGGGAAGAGGACTTGGTGCAACTG
The DNA here is from genome assembly GCF_030445035.2 of Dasypus novemcinctus. Taxonomy (NCBI): domain Eukaryota; kingdom Metazoa; phylum Chordata; class Mammalia; order Cingulata; family Dasypodidae; genus Dasypus; species Dasypus novemcinctus. Next base: position 3,770,906 of record NC_080701.1, on the reverse strand, counting down.
ATAGTGCATCCGTCTACCACATGGGAGGTCCGCGGTTCAAACCCCCGGCCTCCTTGACCCGTGTGGAGCTGGCCCATGCGCAATGCTGATGCGCACAGGGAGTGCCGTGCCATGCAGGGGTGCCCCCCGTGTAGGGGAGCCCCACGCACAAGGAGTGCACCCTGTAAGGAGAGCCACCCAGTGTGAAGGAAAGTGCAGCCTGCCCAAGAGTGGCGCCGCACACACGAAGAGCTGACACAGCAAGATGACACAACAAAAAGAAACACAGATTCCTGGTGCCACTGATAAGGATAGAAGCAGTCACAGAAGAACACTCAGAGAATGGACACAGAGAGCAGACAACTGGGGGAAAGGGGAGAGAAATAAATTTTAAAATAATAATAATAAATATTAAAAGAAAAAGTTGAGGATAAGGCGTCATTCAGTAGATGGCTCTCAGTCCTTGAATTCTAATGGGGTATGCCCTACTGCCGTTCAGGAATTGTTTGGGACCCACGACACTATGGTAATGAAAACCTTCATCCTCTGCCTGTCCCCGCTGGTGTATTGGAAGCAGACAACCTGTTCTCTAGGTTTCACAGGTTCACAGATGGAGGGGAAGTGTGAACCAGGACTGACCACATGCATAACCAATTTTGAAGAGAGTTTGTACTAAGCATTGTTTCCCAAATGACGTAAGGCTTTTGGGATATTGTGGTAGAATGGATGTATTTGCACATTGAAAGACCATGCTTTGTTTAAATTTTTTTAAAAATTTATTGAAGTATATCACTCATACATACACATACCTAAACAATAAGTGTATAATATTAGTTGTGACCTTACAAAACAAACATATATAACATCGTACAGGACTCTCATAACTCAACCTACCACCAATAACTGGCATTGTTGTTAAAACTTTTTAACTAATGATTAAAGAGCATTGTCAAAATATTACTGCTAAACAAAGTATTTCCCCCCAACCAATCCTATTATTATCTTTATATAATTTATATATGAACATACATAAACAATTCAGTGTGTAGTAAAAGTTGTGAACTTACAAAACAAATATACATAACATCTTACAGGGGTCCCATACATCAACCCTCTATCAACACCTTGCATCATCATGAGATGTTTGTTTACAAATTGTGAAAGAATATTGTCAAAATCTTACTTCTAATCATAGTCCTTATCTTATACTTGGTGTGTTTTTCCCCCAACCCACCCTATTATTATTTTTCAAATATATAATTTTTATGACAGCAGTTGTAAACTTATAAAACAATCACACACATGTGCAGAATTCCCAAACAACTCCCCTCTATCAACACACCACAATGTGTTGTGTCATTTGCTACAGATAAAATAATATCATCTGATTGTTACCATGTCTATAGTGTACATTTGGCTCACATTTTCCATACTGCCTCATTATCAACACAGTGCATCTTTTGCATAGATGCAGGAATATATTACTACTAACCACAGTCCATAGGTCACTCCAGCTGTATTTTTCCCATGCTTCTCCACATTCCCAACACCCAGCAGTAGTGATATACATTTGCTCTAGCTCACAAAGGACACTCTTGCATCTGTACCATCAACCACAATTCTCATTCATCTCTTGGTTTACTGTGCTATATCCAGTTCCTAGATTATTCTCAAGCATTCTGTCAATTGGAATTTACATAACAGACTACCATTTTCAGTCACATCGCCATTTATAAACTAGCTGTTACTCACTGTGTGTTACCATCCACTCTATACATTTCCACACTTTTTCAGTAAAGCTAATTAAAACTTCTACATACAGTAAACATCAGTAATCCACTCAGTCCTCCTCTTATTTCTTTTAAGAATCCACCACCTAAACACCAGGTCTTGAAGATATTTTCCAATAATTTCTTCTAGGAGTTTTATGGTTCTTGCTTTTATTTTTAGTTTTTTTATCCATTTTGAGTTAATGTTTGGATAAGGTGTGAGATAGGGGTCCTCTTTCCTTCTTTTAGCTATGGGTATCCAATACTTTCAGCACCATTTATTGAATGGATTGTTCTGCCTGAGCAGTGTGAATTTGACAGGCTAGGCAAAAATCACTTGACCACACCTGTGAGGGTCTGTTTCTGAACCATAAATTTGGTTCCAGTGGTCTATTGTGTCTGCCTTTAGGCCAGTACCATGCTGTTTTTACCACTATAGGTAGGTATTATGATTTAAAGTCTGGAGATGAGGGTTCTCTTTTCCTTTTTATGATGTTTCTGGCTATTCAGGACTCTTTACCCTTCCAAATAAATTTAATGATCATGTTTTTAATTTTTTTTTTAATACTGGTGGAATTTTTATCAGAATTGCATTGAATTGGGAAGTGGACTTGGCCCAGTAGTTAGGGCATCTGTCTACCACATGGGAGGTCCATGGTTCAAACCCCAGGCCTCCTTGACCCCTATGGAGGTGGCCCATGTGCAGTGCTGATGCATGCAAGGTGTGCCGTGCGATGCAGGGTTGTCCCCGTGTAGGGGAGTCCCATGCACAAGGAGTGCACCCTGTAAGGAGAGCCACCCAGCATGAAAGAAAGTCAGCCTGCCCAGGAATGGTGCCGCATACACGGAGAGCTGACACAAGAAGATGATGCAAGAAAAAGAAACAGATTCCCATGCCACTGACAACAAGAGAAGTGGACAAAGAAGAACATGCAGCAAATAGACACAGAGAACAGACAACTGGGGCAGGGAGGGGAGAGAGAAAAATAAATAAATAAATAAATCTTTTTAAAAAAAGAATTGCATTAAATCTGTATATCAGTTTGAGTAGAATTGACATCTTGATGATATTTAGTCTTCCAATCCATGAGCATGGAATGTTCTTCCAGTTATTTAGGGCTTTTTAAAAAATTTGTTTTAACATTGAGTTGCAGTTTTCTGGATACAAGTGCTTTACATCATTGGTTAAGTTTATTCCCAACTATTTGAGTTTTATCTGTCATATTTTATTTTCACCACTCTTTTGACACTTTCAGTTACTTTTATTGATATAATCTTCATTTCTAGGATGTCTTCCAGGACTCTCTCTCCTGTCTTTTCTTTTCAGGCTCTAGCACACCCTTTAGTATTTCCTGAAAATCTGGTTTCTTGCTTAGAAATTCTCTCAGTTTCTGTTTATCTGTGAATATTCTAATTTCACCCTCATTTTTGAAAGACTGTCTTGCTGGATATAAGTTTCTTGGCTGGAAGTTTTTCTCTCACAGCATCTCAAATATATCAGACCACTGTTTTCTTGCCTCCATGGTTTCTGGTGAGAAATCAGCACTTAATCTCATTGGATATCTCTTATATATTATGCATTGCTTTTCTCTTGGTGCTCTCAGAATTCTCTCTTTGTCTTTGACCTTTGACATTCTGATGAGTATGTCTCACAATTGGTTTATTTGAATTTTTTTGGATGAGAGTACGTTGTGCTTCTTGGACAGGGATACTTATATCCTTCAATAGGGTCAGGAAATTTTCTACCATTATTTCTTCAAATATTCCTTCTGCCCCTTTTCCCTTCTCTTCTCCTTCTGGGACACCCATGACATATATGTTTGCTCTCCTTTTGCTTTCATTTAATTCCCTTAGACCTTGTTCAATTTTTTCCATTCTTTTCTTCATCTGTTCTTTTGTATGTTCACTTTCAGAGGCCATTTCTTCAAGCTCACCAATCCTTTCTTCTGCCTCCTCAAATCTCTATTACATGATTCCAATTTTTTTAAAAATTTCATTTATTGCACCTTTCATTCCCGTAAGATCTGCTATTTTTCTATGTATGCTTTCAAATTCTTCTTTGTGCTCATCCCATGTCTTCTTAATATCCTTAATCTCTTTAGCCATCTCATTTAATTTATTAAGGAGATTTGTTTGAACATCTATGATTAGTTGTCTCAATGCCTTTTTGTCATCTGGAGGCTTATCTTGTTCCTTTAACTGGACCTTAGCTTCCTGTTTCTTAGTGTGGATTGCAATTTTTTGTTGGTTTCTTTGCATCTGGCTTACTAGAGTATTTTTCCTGGGTGCAGTTTTTTCTTTAGTTTAGGGCTTCCTATCCTTTCTCCCTTGCTGGTTGTGCAGTAGGAGCCAAGCATGTAGTTGGAGCTGTAAGCTGCGGAGGTTCAAGCTGCTCTCATTGCACCAGGGACCAATGAAGCTTCTTCCAACTTTCTCCTTTGCCAGGGGTAGGGACAGAGTCACAGCTGTGTGAAATAATCCAAGTACAAGCCTAGATTGCAGTTGTCCAGAGATCCTGATGAAGCTTTACCCCTTTCTCCCCTTCCTGGGGCAGGGATGGAGCTGCAGGTTTGGGCAGCAATCTATGCTGTGCGTGTCCAAGATGAACGCAGTTCCCTGGTAGACTTCTTTTCAGTCTATGCCAGCCAAAGTTACCTGCCGTTTCCTGTATAGGCTGGTACAGGGCTCCTCAGCCTCCTCCCTGCTAGAGCTGTGGCTGAAGTCTAGGCTAGGGCTGCAGGCTGATCTGAGTGAAGGAAACTGATTCCTGCTGATGCTGAGAGTTTCAGTCAGCCCGGCTTTCCCTCAGGCTGGGGTGGAGTCAGAATGGCACTCCTGGCCTCTTCCTAACTTGGGCTCGTTCTCACCCTGGCTGTTCCCAGGGTTTTCTCTTAGCCAGCTGAGTCTACCAATCAGTAGACAAAATCAGCAGACAACCATCTCCTCCTCCCCTGTTTCTGGGAAATGGAGCTTCCAATTCCCATCACAGAGCAGCTCCTGGGGCGGCTCGTGCCGCCAGAGCAGGACAATCACTGGCCTCCACAACTTGGCTGGCAATTTCCCGGAGAGGCTGGCACAGGTCCCCGCAGCTTCCTCCCTGCTGGAGGTGGCACTGGGGCCTAGGCTAGAGCTGCAATATGATCTCCATGGGCAGAAGCCGGTCCCCACCAGCACTGGGATGTTCAGTATGCCTCGCTTCCCCTCGTACCAGGCACAGAGTTAAGATGGTGGCTCCCGGCCTCTTTCTGACTTGGACAGGCTCAGACTTTAGTTGTTCTCAGGGTCATACTGTAGCCCACTGAGTTTCCTCATCAGTCGCTGAAATTGGTGCCCAACCGTCTCTTCCTCCCCCGTTTTTGGGAAGTGGAGCTTTCAATTCCAGCTCTGGAACAGATCCCAAGGTGGCTTTTGTCTCCAGTGGAGGATGACACCAGACTCTGGGGCGTGGAGCCTCTACTTACAAGTCTTCTCTGCAGGTGGGCAGCCTCCTCCTTCCGCTCCTTCAAAGACGATGCAGGATGCTCTTCTGATGTCCTGGAGCCCCAGTATAGATACTTCAGCTAGCTCCAGAGAGCTCTGGGTGTTAGCTAACTGCCCTGTAGCAGGAGCTGACTCTAGGAGGTCCTTACTCCACTGCCATCTTGCTGGTTCTCTTAGACCATTGCTTTTTTTTAAGAGTCCAGAGGGTAGTGAGTGGTGGTTTGAAGTTGTATGTAACCGAGAAAAGTTCTTAAACTTAATCCATTCCTGTGGCTGTGAACCCATTGTAAGTGGGAAGTCTTGATGAGGTTATTTCACGTAAGGTGTTTCCCATCTCAACCAGGTGGGTCTTAACCTTGTTACTGGTTTAGAGAATAAAGTTCAGACAGAAAGAAAGCTACAGGAAGCAAGAGGCTGGAAATTAAGGACACCCAGAAGAGAACAGAGAGCCCAGGAGATGCCACAATGCGCCTCGCTATGCAGAAGAGGAATCAAGGATTGCTGCAGCCAGCTCTGAAATGCCACAGTCTTTGGTGAGAAAGCATCACGTTCATGATGCCCTGAGTTGGACTTTCTTTTAGCCTCGAAACCCTAAGCTTATAAATCCCCATTGTTTAAGCCAGCCTTTTTGCATGCATTTGCTTGAGCAGCCTAGGAAACTAGCATACCTCCCTTCATCTCATTAATCAGGAGTTTTAAGGGCACTGGTCAGCTCAAAGTTAAATATTATCCTTCATCTGATATTGACCACGAACCTTCTTGATTTGAAATTGGTATTGAATTTGTTTGAGATTCTGGAGCTGGAATTTTTAAAAGCTACCTAATTCGGAATTATTTTGACAATTACATGAAATAATAGCAGTCATTCAATATATTAATCATTCAAAAAAGTATAACAAAAAATTAAAAGGTGTATGTACCTACTGTGGTTGTCACAAGATTACAAATATTAAAAGTCCCAATCCTTTTAGTGACAAGGTGGAAAATAGGTTAATGAGGGAAGGAATGAGACTGAAAGCACCTTGGTCAAGAGATGATCAAGTTCTACCTAGGGAAGCTATTGTAGTTTGGGGTGATAAGAATTTCCCAGTGGGACTGACTAGACGGTATGAGATAAAGATGATGAGATACAGAGCAGGATATCCCAGAGTCTGCCTCTAATAACGTGGTGGGTGCGATGCCCTTCTCTAGTGGATTAGAAACACCACCTTTGCTAAAGTTATTTAAAAGTCTTGGGGAGCAGATGTGGCTCAGTGGTTGAGTGTTGGTTTCCCACATAAGAGTTCCCAGGTTCAATCCCAATCCCTGGTACCTCACAAAAAAAGGAAAAAAAAAATCTTGATGGGTTTTTCATGCTTCATACATTCAAATAATGCCATTCCTCACAACTTTTCATCTGAAGAAGACCAAAAATAATCGAAGCCAATCTCTGTGTAGGCCATAGATAGGCCTTTATTAAAGTTTATATCCTATAAACTATGATAACTTTTAGTTACCTGCTTTTTTCAATTACCCAGAATATTCTCTTCATTTTACATATTAACTTGCTTATAATAATTGGTTATATTAAATGGTCATATGAAATGTGTGATAATGGCAGTGTTTGGAGAATTAGAATAACAACCTGTGATTATATGGGAAGCAGGGAAAGAGGTGAAAGAGGGGCATTGATGGGCTGTCCTAGGAACTTAAGACAATTGTCTACTCTTTAAATACAATGTTGAAACCTACAATCTTTCAGTTTAACATAATATAGAAGAAAAGAAGGGCTTTAGCAAGAGCTCCTTTTTAGTGCTGGTGTCTGGAGAATACCAGTTCAAAACCTAGTACAAGTTGGTCAAGAGTAATTTGATTTCTATAAATATGTTGTATTCCTGTTTACAGATGACATAAATAGGTTTTCTTCTTTGAATGTATTGCCCATATGATTAAATAACTGATAAGACTGGTAGTTTAGGGTCTGCTGTAAAAATTAGCAAAGAAATATTCCTGAATCAGGACTTTTCCAATGTTCCTGAATCAGGGCTTTTCTAGTAAGCTCCAAGCCCATAATTCCTCTCTTTCTCTCTCTATCTCTGTTTTGTTCTCTATTTCACTTTTCCCCTCTCTCTGAAAATATTGGCCCAACATTCAGATAAAACAACTTAGATACATAGAAAATACAGTTCCTTTAATAAAAAGATGTCAAGATCATGCACATAATTCCATTTCTCTCTACTATCTTTTTTTTTTTTTTACCACTTGTTATAATTTTCCACTTAGGGAGGCATATTAGTTACTTTGGAACACTAAGTGTCAATTCATGCATCATAACCACATCTAATATATTGCTATAGGATAGTCTACCACAGTAAATTAATGAGATAGCATTCCACTCCATGACATCTTTACTACATCCCATTTCATTACATATTGCAAGCACATTTTTTTCCACCACAGTTTCCTTTTTAAGAAGTCAATCCACTATGGCTAGTTTAAAGAGAAAGAATGGATTAAAGAACCATAGAGAGGGTGGAAAACAGGCACTAGACTTTCCTTTCCATAGCTCCAAAAATGTACCACAGATTGGTGTTTCCCCAGGAACTGCTGCTCCTTCACTCTTGCCAGCCTCCTGCTGAACGAGACAACACCGTTTCAGCCACCAGCTCCACCAGCATGCTCTCAGACAAAATCTGCATCCACAACACATGGGATCTGCAACCTCCTCTTTTCCCACCTAGCTCGATTCAAATTCAAGTCTCTTCTGAAAGTGTATTACCTTTCCTTATCTAAATTATCTCTGTAATTAGCTTTGAGCAGATTGGGAATTGCAGCAATGCCCAGGCTGCCCTGACCTGACAAGGGAGACTCCCTGGGACGTGATCAGAGTTGAAAACAAGTGGACGACTCCTCAGTATCTGCTCCCATTTATTGGAAAGTTTGCTCATCACAACAACCCTGTGAGGTAGGGAGAATAATGTTCCCATTTTACAGATGAGGGAAATGAGGGAAGACAGGTTCAGATCCTTGTCTGGGTCCTCACAACTAAAAGGAAGCAGAACAATGTGGACCTGGCAGAGTATTCCCATATCTTCTCTCTCGGTCATCTTACTGTGCACCCAGGCATTCACAGGGACTTCTCCCTGCAGAAGATGGCATAATATGTAAAGAGAGTTTTATATTTTGAAAGCTATTTCTGCTTTATTTATTTTCCCACTCCTGTTGGCTATAATAAAAGGCAGCATGTGGTAATGGAAGGGGAACTAAATAGGGAGTCTAGCAATCTGACTTGCTTTTGACTGTGATGTGGGCTGAGTTAGGTAAATTTTCTTGGTCTCATTTTCCTCCTTAGGCAATGGGGATAGATCAATCGATGCTGTTTAAGTTCATAAAATTGTCTTAAAGGGACCTCATAAATGATTGCAGATCAAAGGCAGATTTGGCACAATTAAAGTTTGGATGCTCAGTGCAGTTTATTTGCTTATTTGATTGCAAGTTGCCAACACAGTCAGTGTGCCATCACCATGCCAAGGACAAACGACACATTTCATGGAGGAGTATACTGAGTGTCTAAAGTCCATTGGCCAGGGAGTCAAAACAAGGCAGATGGTTCCTTTAACCTGTCCTACCTACCCCGTGCCAGTGGAGGGTCCGAAGCCATGGATGGGCAGGAGGTGCTGCAAGGAAAGCAGCATGCCTGGAGTGCAGCATGGGCATTGGAACTGGGAGTTAAAGCAATGGGGGCAGTCTGCCTTGACCTGGCCCTCCTGGAATGGCTTCTGCATGTATTTCTATGTCTCAGAGCTTTGGTCGGAGATGTCCTTATAGAAGAGTATCCCTCTGGCAGGGGTCAAGCGAGTCCACATGAGATCCTCACATGAATGTCTCATTACCACTTGTTATAAAAATGTTTCCCTAACCTGTTTACGTTCTAATTGTGGTCAAGATGTTAACCGCGTTGGGTATTCAAGATCACTTATATTATTTCAGTACACAGCAGCTTATTCCAAAGGGTTCTATGACTATGTAAGGGTGCAAAATGCTGTAGAAAAGCATACCACTCTTGGAGACTTGCAGTGTACATGACTCTGAGAACTACAGCTAAAAAAAAAAAAAAGAGGTTAGCTCTACTCTGTTTTTTTCCAAGCCTATTTAATAATGTACAGCTTTTTCACCCAAAACTTCTTAGAAATGCCGAACGAGAAGACCCTTGAGGGTCCCTTTCAGGGGTAAATGATTTTGGTGATTATTTCCAAATACTCAACAGAATCAGTATGGTTAGTGACGGCTCCTCTGGTGCAAGAAGCTCAAGTAGACGAAGGAAATAATGAGATCAAACCTGTTTTACTTGAGAAGTAAGGGCAGAGATGCAGCAGGGTGTCAGGAGTAAGGTAATCCCAAGCAGTAGAACACGGACAAGACTCTGTCTTCATCTTATACCTCTGCCTTCTGCATGACTAAACCTGGCATCACCTTTTTTCTTAGAGCACATAGCTGAAAGCATGGCCATAACAAGTTCCAAAGTCATATGTTCTTATTGAATCTGCAGAGGGACACTCAATAAAATCTGTCCTGGCTCCAATGTAATATATTTGTGGAAAGAACTAAAATCCTAGCTGGAGACAGGGACTCATTACTGGGCAAATAGCCTATGCCTAGAGCTAAGGTTATCTTATAAAAACATGGCAGCTCCTACTAAAACATGGAAATGGAGAAGGGAAGAGCAAGCAATTCCCAGAAACGGGGCTTCCAGTGGCAAAACTATAGATGCAGCTGAGGTCAATGCAAGATATCATTGACTGAATTGCCATATATTGGTCACCGAAAAGGGTACTAAGCCAAAATTCTAATCCAAATTGAAATTTGGATCCAAGGAAATGTATATTTACTATGAAGTTTAAATATTTGTTCTTAGAACCATTTTCTGCTAACATTAGAAATAATGGATGATCCATCCCAAAGTGCTGATAACGTCTTTGATTGATTCCAAACCACACCAAAAGTAACAATATTTGCAAAGTGCTTAACCCTAATGAAAGACACAATGACTAAATTTTTAAAATCTAGTTTATTTCAAATTGTTTGAAATTTTTTTGTATTTTATTGATTATTTTTAAAATTATTATTTCATTTTCTTAATTTTATTTGGTTATTTAATTGGCTTCATTTTTGGACAGGTTTTGGAACACAGAAGGGTCTCAACAGTGGTGGAGATGATCACTGGTACATGGTGTCAATGATGGGAGGACGCAGGGGAAGAGGTTCACCTGGGGCAAGGCTCTAAGATATATGAATACGTTCAAGTGTTCATTGGACATTGTCTTGGTGGGTGGAGATCCACCCAATAACCACAAGAATATTGAATTCCCATCCTGGGAAGTTCTGCTACATTATCTCATAGGACATAGCAAGAATCCCTCAAGTGCAAAAGAAATGTCTAGTGAAGGAAGAAAGAACATTATGCCAGGCCTTTGACATTGATGATTTTACTAATGAATCTTTTCATATGAAGTTGAAACGTAGCCTAGTATTATGTACTGCCTAAGAGTTACCTCCTGAAAGCCTCTTTGTTGCTCAATATGGCCTCTCTCTAAGCCAAACTAGGCATATAAATGCACTATCTTCCACCCACTATGGGACATGATTCCCAGGGATGAACCTCCCTGCAACAAAGGATTATTACCAAGCACCAACTAGGAATGCATCTGGAAAAAGACCTTGACCAAAATGGGGAAATTGTAAATACAAATGAGTGTTTATTCCTCCTTGAATCCTTGGGTCTAAGATGTGTTTCTTGTAGACAGCATAAAGATGTGTCATTTTTCCTTATCTGGTCTTCCAGTCTTAGTCTCTTGACAGGTGAGTTTAATCCATTGACATTCAGTGTTACTACTTTCAAGGAATTACTTATATTAGCCATATTTTCTTTGGATTTGTGTTCACCATATTTTGGTTGATTTTTTTTTCTCCTTTTGTCTTTTTAGTTGCTCTTATACACTCCTCCAACTCTGTCTTTCTGTTTTTTCCCTTTCTTCCTGCAGAATTCCCTTTAGTATTTCTTGAAGGGCAGGATGCTTGTTGGTATACTCTCTTAGTTTCTGTTTATCTGTGAATATTTTGAACTCTCCATCATTTTTGAATGCTAGCTTAGCTAGATAGAGTATTCTTGGTTGGAATTTTTTTTCTTTTAGTACCTTGCCTATGTCATACCACTGTTTTCTTGCCTCCATGTTTTCAGATGAGAAATCAGAACTTAATCTTATGGAGCCTCTTTTGTATGTGATGATTCTCTTTTCTCTTGCTGCTTTTAGTATTTTCTCTTTGTCTTGAGCATTGAATAATTTGACAAGTATATGTCTTGGGGTAGGCCTGTTGGGATTTATGCTGTTTGGGGTATGTTGTGCTTCCTGGACATGTACATCCATCTCCCTCAATAGGTTTGGGAAGTTTTCAGCCATTATTTCCTCCAGCACCCATTCTGTCCCCTTTCCCTTCTCTTCTCCTTCTGGGATGCCTATAATATGTATGCTTGTGCATTTTGCATTGTCACTCAGGTCCCTAAGTCCCAGCTGGATTTTTTCTATCTTTTTATTGATCAGTTCTATTATCAGTTTGATTTCAGATGTACTGGCTGCCACATTACTAATTCTTTCCTCTGACTCTTCAAATCTGCTGTTATTTGCTGAGAGTGTATTTTTGATTTCTTGAATTGTGCTGTTCATTACCATTACATCTGTTACCTTTTTTGTGTATGATTGCAATTTCTTCTGTATTCTCTCCAAGTGCTTCCTTCATATTCTTAACCTCTTCCTTCACTTCATCAAACCGTTCCCTAATATATGTTTTGAGAGCTTTAGTTACTTGTTTGATGTTCTGCTCCTCTTCCTGGTTTTTAGTTTGTTCATTGGATTGGGCCATGTTTTTCTGACTAATGGTTTGGTTTGTAGTTTTTTGTTGTTATCTGGTCATTGTTTTATCTTAATGGGTTTATTCAGTTGCTTAGCTTCTTTGTCTAGTCTTGGGGTTTAATTAACAGTTGTTTTTTCATGTGTGTTAAGTCTTCTCTTTGTCACTTTCTTCTTATTGGGTCAGATGACCCAAGAAATTGGGGGTGATGGTGGGGGGAACATTTGACCATAGGAGATTGTCAGGTATGTGGTTGAAACTATAATGTTGAGAAAACTCTTTAGAAAATATAATAAGGAAGATTACCTGTTTAAGATTCTTAAGGGGGGGGGGGGGGGCATCTGACACAGGGCAGGCTTCTAGGGAGTGTGTGAATGCTCATTTTGTCATAGTGGGTTATATCATTGGGTGGAGACCCATACAGTGAGAGTGAAATTATACCCACATCCTGGGGAGGACTGATGTTCTCAGACAGAGGGAATTGTATCTCTCAGGAGAATTGGTGGCTCCCAATGGGTTTGGGCAGTCAAGTATGTCAAGCCCTCAACATTGATGCAAGTATCTGTGAATATGGTCCTTCAAGTACTGAAGATTGATTGTCACTGTAGGCTCTGAGGGGAGGGGAGAAAGGTATTGAATAGATGGAATCATTGTAACTGTGGGGCAATGGTAGTGTTCCACAAGATCATGCAATGATGGATATAGAATATGTTAAATTACACTCAAAATGCATAAAAGTCTATAGGCTTAAATGTAAAACATAAGATAACTAAAAATTTAGAAAATTGTATGGTCTAAAATATAAACCATACTGTCAACCCAAATGGAACCATGTTTGAAAGCTATATTTCAATATCCATATATCAGCTGCAGCAAATATAATATGAACATGTAAAATATGAACATGCTGGGAAAGGGACAAAGTGTTTGATGTTGGATATGTGGGAGTATCCTATATTGTATATGTAAATTACTGTGATATAAAACTTTTGTTAAGACAAGCTTAATAATTAGGGAAAAAAAGGAAGTAGATGCAGAGGAAGAAATGAAAGAAATTGCCTTACCACTGTACATACAAGGCAACTCCTATTGCAGTGATGAAAGGCAAAATGTCAAAAACAAAGCTTTTCCATGTTTTCATTTTTTGATGCCCCAATTTATTTTTTCTTTATTTAATTTTTCTAAATTAGTACATATTCTATATCTAACCTTTAAGCCTATCACTATATTCTATTTTATTATTAATGGAACTTGGCAATATATTAGACTTCATTTTCGAAGAAGTTTTGGACCACAGAGAGGTTCAACTATGGTAGGGGAGGAACACTGGTGTGGTTGTTATTGGTGGGGGGCTCATGGTTGGGAGGGAGTTCTCCAGGGCATGTATACAGGGTATATAAACATGTTTGGATATTTTCATAGTAGTTACAGTTAAAAATGACAATTGAGGGAGTGCTGAGTTCCTAGCCAGGGGAGCTCTATCACATTCCCCAATGGAACAGCAACAATCCCCCAAGTGCAATGGGAAAGACCAATAAAGAAGAATGGTCCAACAATGAGCTCTTGATGCTGATGACTATGCTTATGAGCCTGTGTACCTGAAATATGAACTAGGCCTAGAGCTGCAGGGTACCTAAGAGTTACATCCTGAGAGCCTCCATGTTGCTCAAATGTGGCCACTCTCTAAGTCAAACTCAGCATGTAAATGCATTACCTTTCTCCCAGCTTGGTACATGACTCCCATGGATGAGCTTCCTTGGTGTTGAGGGATTACTACCAAGCACCAGCTGATGATGTAACTAGAAAAAGATCTTGAATAAAAGGGTCAACTCAGACCAGCAGAATATCTCAGCCTCTATGTAATATCAGGTGTTAAAAACTGCTCTTTGACCTTGAATGAAAGGGGGAAATGGAAAGGACAAATGAGTTTATATGGTTATGAGTCTCCAAAAAAGAGTCAGGAGATCATCAAAGGGGTTGCACTTATGCACACCTCAGCAGGGTCCCAGAGACAGTCAAAGTAGATAAAACCTCAGCTACTGGTTTTCCTTATGGCTACAGAGACCCACAGTTCTATGGTCATGCAGATGGCTTTGGAGTTCAGTGCCATGCCAGTAGGCCCGACTTTGCAGTTTGTGTTCCTGAATGTGATGGAGTTGGACTCAGATGTGTCCTTTCTGCACATGCCCCTTCTGTCACTTTTACTGGACCTGTGGTTGGTGCTGGGGTTGGTGTATATCAGGAGACCTGAATCTCTGGACTGTTCATGTGATAGCCAAGCCCTGAGCCTCAGTAGACCTGCAACTCCTACTCTCTGGTTTATTGGATTTACCCTGGCCAGTGAACAGGGAGGTGAAGAAGATCAACAACCACACCAGGAAGCCAAGAGTGCCTACAACTGCAAGCAGGAGAGTTGCATCCATCATCCATGTTGCATCTAAGCCTCCTCTCGATATAGAGGTGGAGAGGACATAACCTTCCCAGGGTTCACAGGCTGGAGGAATAGAGTATGGATTAGAGTGGATGTTCTGATATTCTACTATGGAACTATTGTGATTAGTAATGGAAGAAATTGTAGCATTGATGTGGAGAACGTGGCCACAGTAACTGCTGAGGGTATGGAGAGAAGAGGAGATGTGGTGTGGAGACATTTTCAGGACTTGGAGTTGTCCTGGGTGGTAGTGCAGGGACAGATGCTGGACATTGTATGTCCTGCCATGGCCCACTGGGTGGACTGAGGGAGAGTGTAAACTACAATGTAAACCACTATCCATGTGGTGCAGTGGTGCTCCAAAATGTATTCACCAAATGCAATGAATGTGCCCTGATGATGAAAGAAGTTGTTGATGTGGGAGGGGTGGGGGGTATATGGGAACCTCTTATATTTTTTTAATGTAACATTATTTAAAAAATAAAGAGAGAGGAAAAAAAGCAAAACAAAAACAAATGAGAGTTTGTGGCTACAAGATTTCAAAGTGAATCGGGAGGTCATTCTGGAGATTATGCTTATGCAAGTCCCAGCAGGATCTCACTGACTGCCACAGTAAACTGTGCCTCAAAAGCAGGGGGGATCCTGAGGCCTCTAGAGATATCCTGAAACTATAAGCAGGGCATACATCTCAGGAATTCAGCATCCTGTCAGTGGGCCTTACTTTGGAATTTATGCTCACCACCATAACAGAATTAGATTCATTTATAGGTTCTCTACACATGCCTCTTCTCCAGCCTTTGTTTGAACCTATAATTAGCACTATACTTGATAAATATATTTCCCAGAGACTTAAATCTGTGACCTGCCCATGTGCCATTTGACCCCTGAATTTCAGCAGAGTTGCAAAACCAACTCTCAGGTTCATTGGAGTTGCCAAGGACAACTAACAAGGAGATGATGATGGACAGTGCCCATCCCAAGGAACAGAGAGAGTCTACAACTGCAAGCAAGATATCTCCACCTACCTGCCCCATGGGATCTATGTCCCCTCCCGATTAGAAGCAGAGTGGGCACCACCATTCCCAAATCCTCAAGATTGAGGAATGAATAATGGACTAAAGGAGACTTATTACTATTCTATTATTGACTTATTCTTATTTTAGCAATGAAAGAACTATTATCATTGATATAAAGGCAGTGGTCTCCAGAGGTTCTGAGGGATGGGAGGGGGAATAATAGGTTTAAAATGGGGACATTTCCAGGACATTGGATTTGTCCTGCATGACATTGCAGTGACAGATATAAGCCATTGTATATTTTCTCATAACTTACAAAATTGTGTGGGACAAAAAGGAAACTTTAATGTAAACTGTAATGTAAACTATAGTCCATGGTTAGTAGCACTGCTTCAATATGGGTTTATCAATTGTAACAAATATACCACACTAATGCAGGATATTGTTAATGTGAGAATATGTGTGAATTGCTCTCAAGATCTAACTTGACTTTCTAGGTAATAGGAACAAGCTTATGGATGTTTATGTGTCCTTCAACCACTGTTGTTTCACTGTATTTCATCTTGAACTTATCAACAGCTTGGCCTCTGGAGGGAAAAATGAGATTCAGTTTAGCTCCTTATTAATGGCAAGAATTCGCTATGTTAAGCCAATGCAAGTACTGGAGTGAATTTTGGATCTGAAATAGATTCTTTCCAGATTCATACTATTTGATTTATCTCTAAGAAGAAGAAGGTTTTCTCTTAAACCCAAATTGATACTACTAATTTCACCAAGTGCATTTACTTAATTTCAAAATTTTAAATTTAAGGCATCACTGAAATAGCTGTATTTGTCATAGTACATACGTGCTATGTATCTGGACAAGAAAATAAACATAATTTTAGATTTTTCAAGAGTGTCTTTCCCAAACTCCATGGTAGATTTAATGACAATTCAGCTTTACTTCTCCAGTAACCTGTAAATATATGGGGTGTTCTAGAGGGCAAATCCTATCAAGGACACGTGTCAGGGATTATCAAAGGCTGATTATTTCCTACCTTCTACACATCTTCTCAACTCATCCCTGAAGGACCTTTCCCACTCCGCTCAAGCCTTACCTCATCTTACATGCCTCAAGTTAGCATGGGTGATTTAAAAGGTCCATGTTTAGCTGACCCAAAATTAAATAAACTTAATATAATTTGGTTCTGCTTTGAATCCTGGGAGGAGCTGAATCTGGACCTTGCTCCTAATATGAGACCTCAGTTTCAAAAATTAGATGTCATAATCACAATAATAATGAAAACATTAACTGAGTTCTTCCTATTTGCCAAGTTCTGTGTGTCTTTTTTCCTTTTTTTTTTTTCCTTTTTTTCTCACAATCACACAACCAGGTATATATTCTTATTCCTACTTTTAAAACAGATAACTGATTCATAATGAAGTTAAATAACTTGGGCTAGGTAACGCAGTTATATATGACAGAGACAGGAATTGAAGTGAAGGACTATCTGACACCAAATTCCACACTAGGGAATTAATGAAATAAAACACTTGAACAACGTTCAAGGTAATTACCGGTAAATATGTGTTCTTCCTATATTGATAGGTACAAATCTTTTTGTAACAAGGTAATTTCATTTTACTGCATGTGTTGTCTTCCTTCTGGATATTCTGTGCTCTGCCCCTGACTTAATCGATTCGCTAGAAGCTAGTCCCTAGGAGAACTGCATCTGGCTGCACTTGGCTGGCTGCCCTTGTAAGCTCTGGATCCCAGCCCTTCCCCAGAGCACTGTCCCAGGTCCTGGGTCCACTTCCTCTGCCGTAGATCCAAACTGCCGCAGATGGCCCAGATCCTTGGGCTGATGGCAGGCTTTTTCCTATGCTCAATCTACCAGAAGAGACATCATTAGTAACTCCTGCACCACACTTTTAAATTCTGTCCCCCAGTACTACAGCGGTCATTAAAATGATCAACTGAACCTTGAGACCTGAGAGTGTAAAGCAGCTACATCAATTACGCGGGAACCAGGTATACATTGGGTATGTCCTGAGGAAGCCAGGATGTCTAATAACACTACTTCTGTGCATTTTCTAACCGCAGGGAATCACACGAGGTATGTGTTCTACCTGCTGCCTCTTCCCCTGGAATTTCTGTTGTTAATAATTTAAAACCATAAACACTAAAATCTAACTGTAGTACCTGCATCGACCTATACAATGAATCTAAAACACTATGCTAAGTGCTTATCTGTAAATCAAATATCATCATATAAAATATGGGAGAGTACTGCAACTAAACCCATTTTTATGTATGAAAAAGTATTGCTTAGACGTTAGGTCTTTGGTGCCCAGTTGTGTGCCTGAAGTTTGTGGTGATAAAGTTTAATAGATTGTGACAATATTGAGACATCCTAAGTTCTGGTTGTTCTTCCAAGACATATTCTCTCCATCCAGTGGGATGGATAGGATAGTTCCCTTCTCATAGGATAATTGTATAACTTACTCTGGTAAACAAGGAAGTCAAGAGACCCTAGAATGTGTGCTAATTTCCTGTCATAGACATGTCAATGGACATTTTAACCAACAACAGCAAGGAGCAATATGTATCATAGATCAGAGGCAGAAGATAAATGTGCTGGCTCCCCTTCGTCTAATGTCCAGAGGAGACACTTGGGGCTTGGGGAAGAGCTAACAGTTGTTGCCAAGGAGGCACTGCCTATTGACCACAGTGGAAACAACAAGACAGGCAACAGGGATGGCAAAGGCTGAAAAGAACTGCCTTGGCTGGGAAGGGCAGAATATTGCCAAAAGCAACACAATGTTCCTCGACGATGGTGCTGAATCATACCTTCTGACGGTCACCCCTTTGACCCATGGCCCAGAGCTCATTCTACAAACCCGCCTTGCTCACTTGTCTTGTTACAAAAAGATTCATACCTATCAACATAGGAAGAACACATATTTACAGGTAATTTCCTTTTCCTCTTAACATAGATGTTCAGTTTACAACAGAATTATAAAAAAGAGAAATGCTTTAAAAATACCTTGACTATTATCTTTCCAGACAATGTTAACACAATTCATCTCAATACCATTTTATTATTCAGATT
Source organism: Dasypus novemcinctus (assembly GCF_030445035.2). Classification (NCBI taxonomy): domain Eukaryota; kingdom Metazoa; phylum Chordata; class Mammalia; order Cingulata; family Dasypodidae; genus Dasypus; species Dasypus novemcinctus. The sequence continues at coordinate 3,752,251 of NC_080701.1, read as the reverse complement.
TCATGAGCAACCTGATCATTTTATGGGAATGAGATTCATTGTTGACAGCACAAAGCATCCAAAGGGATTTTCCAAGGATAGTTTAGATACTTAAACTGGACAGTTAATTAATAAATGTCATAGTAAAGTAGATGCTAATATCACAGCATCAGTTCTCCATGCTCTCATTTTCTGACTGTAGTGATGAATTATCACAAAGTGAAAAGCAGAGTTAAAAATACTACATATTCTTACTTAGGACAATTTCAAATGGCAAGGAATGCATAAATGCTTCCTCTTCTTCAAGAATAATTAATACTGGAGAGGGGGCAAGATGGCGGCTGAGTGAACATCCCTGTTAGAGTCTTCTGCAGGGAATCGGCTGGGCGGCGTTGGAGACTCTTTGGGACCGGATTGTTTCGGGATTTTTGCTGGTCCGGAGGTGTCTGGACATCGATTTGGAGGGAAGGTAACAGAGGATTCGTCTGTGAAATATACACGGAGATCCCAGCTACCTGCAGAGGATTCCCTTCTTGGGTAGGCGGAGACGAGGCATCTAGCCCCGCTCGGTGGGGCTGAGCCAGGCCGGGCCGGGCCGCGGTAGCGTTTGGAGCCGGGCGGGGCCGGTGCAGACCCCGGCGGCGGGCCGCGGTAGCGCTTGGAGCCGGGCGGGGCCGGTGCAGGCCCCTGCGGCGGGCCGCGGTAGCGCTTGGAGCCGGGCGGGGCCGGTGCAGGCCCCGGCTGCGGGCCGGTAGCGTTTGGAGCCGGGCGGGGCCGGTGCAGGCCCCGGCTGCGGGCCGCGGTAGCGCTTGGAGCCGGGCGGGGCCGGTGCAGGCCCCGGCTGCGGGCCGCGGTAGCGCTTGGAGCCGGGCGGGGCCGGTGCAGGCCCCGGCTGCGGGCCGCGGTAGCGCTTGGAGCCGGGCGGGGCCGGTGCAGGCCCCGGCTGCGGGCCGCGGTAGCGCTTGGAGCCGGGCGGGGCCGGTGCAGGCCCCGGCTGCGGGCCGCGGTAGCGCTTGGAGCCGGGCGGGGCCGGTGCAGGCCCCCGCTGCGGGCCGCGGTAGCGCTTGGAGCCGGGCGGGGCCGGTGCAGGCCCCGGCTGCGGGCCGCGGTAGCGCTTGGAGCCGGGCGGGGCCGGTGTAGGCCCCGGCTGCGGGCCGCGGTAGCGCTTGGAGCCGGGCGGGGCCGGTGCAGGCCCCCGCTGCGGGCCGCGGTAGCGCTTGGAGCCGGGCGGGGCCGGTGCAGGCCCCCGCTGCGGGCCGCGGTAGCGCTTGGAGCGGGGCGGGGCCGGTGCAGGCCCCGGCTGCGGGCCGCGGTAGCGCTTGGAGCCGGGCGGGGCCGGTGCAGGCCCCGGCTGCGGGCCGCGGTAGCGCTTGGAGCCGGGCGGGGCAGGTGCAGGCCCCGGCTGCGGGCCGCGGTAGCGTTTGGAGCCGGGCGGGGCCGGTTCAGGCCCCGGCTGCGGGCCGCGGTAGCGTTTGGAGCCGGGCGGGCCCGGGTCAGGCCGCGGCGGGTACGGAGCCGGGCAGGGCCGGTCCAGGCCGCGGTGGCGGGAGGTGGATGCCGGAGCCGGCTGGGCCGCTGTAGCGAGCAGAGCTGGGCGGAGCCAGGCCAGGCCAAGGCGGCGTGAGGAGCCGGGCAGAGCCGGTCCAAGCCTCCGCGGCGGGCGGAGCCGGGCCTGCGGAGGGGTTTCTGTTTTTTTTTGTTTTTTTTTTTTTGTTTGTTTGTTTGTTTGTTTGTTTGTTTGTTTGTTTTTTAATTTTACTTAAATTTTTTTTTTTTTTTTTTTTTTTTGAGCATCTGCAGTACTGGGGAGTTCGTGGGCCCTGGGCGGCCTATTGGGGGTTTGTGGGAAGGGAGGTGCTTGCAGACCCATTTGGGCAGACAGACGGGGGGGTTTTAGGGCAAAGCAGGGGGAAGTTGTTGTTTTAGATAGTGTTGCAATTGTGACACGTGTGTACCTGTATCTCTCTTCTCCCTATCCGTTCCCCACCGTTTGCCCATCCTCTTTTTTTTTCTTCCTTTCTTCTTGCCTTTCTTTTTTCTCTATTATAATTAGTTTGTTTTTTTTTTTTTGTTTTTGTTTTTTTTTCGGTTTTCTCTTTCCCTCTTGTCCCTCATCTTCCACTTATTTTTACTTTAATTCAAGTATACAATAGGTGCTACAGGGAACACCTCACATTTGCTGGGTTTTCCCATCCTCCACTGCATCATTTCTGTGTGAACTGATTTAGGCTACCTACACTATCCCCCTTCCCCTGCATCTTGATATCCACTATCATCTACTGTCTCTCCTATATTCCACCCCCCACCTCCCGTTCTTTGATCCACAAAGTGTCTAACTCTTAATTCCTAATACCTTTGTTCTGTTTTCTGTCTATTATCCACTCTTGAAACTATTACCTTTCTTTTCTTTTTCCCTCTCTCATGAAAACAATAGCTGTGTAGTTCATACCATATTCCTCCCAAATTCAGTCATCAACTTCATAAAAGGTACTCTACCTACAGCTATAACTCTATACAATCTACATGAATCTAACCTCCATCCTTCCAGATCTCATATTCCTGCTTTATTAACATACATCACCAATACAACTTTACACTTTTCCCTTGCTTACACAATTGCCTTTCCCCAACACTAATACTTTCCTCTAAAGTGAACTTAACCAACAACAAGTAACTAGAATAAGAAGAAAAAAGTGACAAAGAGAAGATATAACACCTATGCAAAAATAACAACTAATTAACCTCCAAGAGCAGACAAAGAAGCTAAGGAACTGATTAAATTCGTCAAAATAAAGAGATGACCAGAAAGCAACAAAAATATACGAACCAAACCAATAATCAGGAAAACATGGCTGAATCCAATCAACAAACCAATAATCACGAAGGGGAGCAAAACTTGGCACAAGCAATGAAAGATCTCAGAACATTTATCACTGACAAATTTGATGCAGTAATGAAAGAGGTTAACAACATGAAGACATCACTTGGAGGGGAAATTGCAGACATACGCAAAAACATAACAGATATGATGGGAATGAACACCACAGTTCAAGAAATCAAAAATACACTTGCAGCAAATATCAGCAGACTAGAAGAGACAGAGCAGAGAATTAGTGATGTGGAAGACAGTACATCAGAAATCAAACAGATAGTAGAAGGGGTCAATAAGAAGATAGAAAAAATCCAATTAGGATTTAGGGACCTGAATGACAATGCAAAACGCTCAAACATACGTATTATAGGCATTCCAGAAGGTGAAGAGAAGGGAAAGGGGTCAGAAAGAGTGTTGCAGGAAATAATGACTGAAAACTTCCCAAATCTACTGAAAGAGACAGATGTACATATCCAAGAAGCACAGCGCACTCCACAAGTCATAAACCCCAACAGGCCCACCCCAAGACATATACTTGTCAAATTATCCAATGCTCAAGACAAAGAGAAGATCCTAAAAGCAGCAAGAGAAAAGAAAACCATCACATACAAGGGAAGCTCAATTAGATTAAGTGCTGATTTCTCTTCTGAAACCATGGAGGCAAGAAGACAGTGGTATGATATAGTCAAGGTACTAAAGGAAAAAAATTTCCAACCAAGAATACTCTACCCAGCTAAACTAGCATTCAAACATGATGGAGAGTTCAAAATATTCGCAGACAAACAGAAACTGAAAGAGTATACCAACAAGAAACCTCCCCTTCAAGAAATTCTAAAGGGAGTTCTGCAGGAAGAAAGGAAAAAACAGGAAAGGCAAAGTTGGAGGAGAGTATAAGACCAACAACAACAACAAAAAAGACAAAAAAAAATATACAAACAAAATATGACAAACACAAATCCAATCAAAATATGGCTAACACAAATAATTCCTTGATAGTAATAACACTGAATGTCAATGGATTAAACTCACCTATCAAAAGATTCAGACTGGGACACTGGATAAGGAAATATGACCCATCCATATGCTGTCTACAAGAGACACATCTTAGACCCAGAGACGCATGGAGATTGAAAGTGAAAGGCTGGAAAACAATCATACAAGCTAACAATAACCAAAAAAAGGCAGGAGTAGCTATATTAATATCAGACAAAATAGACTTTAAATGTGAAACAATTGTGAGAGACAAAGAAGGATACTACATTTTAGTCAAAGGGAAAATCTGTCAAGAAGATCGAACAATCATAAATATCTATGCCCCTAACAAGGGTGCCTCTAAATACGTCAGGCAAACGCTGGAAAAACTAAGTGAAAGAATAGATACATCTACAATTATAGTGGGGGATTTTAATACACCACTATCAATTCTGGACAGAACATCTCAAAAGAGAATCACCAAAGACACAAAACATCTGAATAGTATATTAGAGGAGCTCGATCTAATAGACATATATAGATCGCTACACCCAAACACAGCAGGATATACATTTTTCTCAAGTGCACATGGATCATTCTCCAAGATAGATCATATGCTAGGCCACAAAGAAAGGCTGAACGAATTCAGAAAGATTGAAATCATACAAAACATTATCTCTGACCACAGTGGAGTCAAGCTGGAGATTTGCAAGGGAAAGAAGCCCAGATTTCACACCACGATTTGGAAATTAAACAACACACTCTTAGAAAAACAGTGGGTCAAAGAGGAAATCTCAAAAGAAATCAATGACTACCTTGAAACAAATGATAATGATAACACAACATACCAAAATTTATGGGATGCAGCAAAAGCAGTACTGAGAGGGAAGTTTATAGCCATAAATTCATATATCAAAAAAGAAGAAAGAGCAAAAATTGAAGAACTAACTGCACATTTGAAGGAATTAGAAAAACAACAACAAAGTAACCCAACAGGAAGAAGAAGGAAGGAAATAACAAAGATAAGAGCAGAACTAAATGAAATAGAAAATAAGAAAGCACTTGAACAGATAAACAAGACCAAGAGCTGGTTTTTTGAGAAGATTAACAAAATTGACAAACCTTTAGCAACACTAACAAAGAAAAAAAGAGAGAAGATGCAAATACACAAAATAAGAAATGAGAAAGGCGATATCACCACTGACCCCACAGAAATAAAGACTATCATAAGAGGATATTTTGAAAAACTATATTCCAACAAAAATGACAATCTAGAGGAAATGGACAAATTCCTAGAAACACATAAACAGCCCATATTGACAAAAGAAGAAATTGATGATCTTAACAAACCAATCACAAGCAGAGAGATAGAATCAGTTATTAAAAATCTCCCAACTAAGAAGAGCCCAGGGCCAGATGGCTTCACAGGTGAATTCTATAAAACATTCCGGAAAGAACTGACACCAATCCTGCTGAAACTATTCCAAACCATCGAAACAGAAAGAACATTACCCAACTCCTTCTATGATGCCAACATTACCCTAGTACCAAAGCCAAACAAAGACATCACAAGAAAGGAAAATTACAGACCAATTTCTCTAATGAACCTAGACGCAAAAATACTTAACAAAATACTTGCTAATCGTATTCAACAACACATTAAACGAATTATACACCACGACCAAGTGGGATTCATCCCAGGTATGCAAGGATGGTTCAACATAAGAAAATCAATCAACGTAATACACCATATAAACAGATTGAAGGAAAAAAATCACATGATTATATCTATTGATGCAGAAAAAGCATTTGACAAAATACAGCACCCTTTCTTGATAAAAACACTCCAAATGATTGGAATACAAGGAAATTTTTTGAACATGATAAAGAGTATATATGAAAAACCTAAAGCCAATATTGTTTACAATGGAGAAATCCTAGACTCCTTCCCTCTAAACTCAGGAACAAGACAAGGATGCCCACTGTCGCCGCTCCTATTTAACATTGTCTTAGAAGTACTTGCTCGAGCACTGAGGCAAGAACCAGAAATAAAAGGCATTCAAATTGGAAAAGAAGAAGTCAAAATTTCATTATTTGCAGATGACATGATCCTATACATAGAAAACCCTGAGAGATCTACAACGAAGATTCTAGAACTCATAAATGAGTTTAGTAAAGTCGCAGGTTATAAGATCAATGCGCAAAAATCAGTAGCATTTCTGTACACCAATAATGAGCAAGATCAGGAGGAAATCAAGAAACAAATACCATTCACAATAGTAAATAAAAAAATCAAATACTTAGGAATAAATTTAACTAAAGAGGTAAAGAACTTATACACTGAGAACTATACAAGATTGTTCAAGGAAATCAAAGAAGACCTAAATAAATGGAAGACTATTCCTTGTTCATGGATAGGAAGACTGAACATTATTAAGATGTCTATCCTACCAAAATTGATCTACACATTCAATGCAATCCCAATAAAAATCAATGCAGCCTTCTTTAAGGAATTAGAAAAACTAACTATGAAATTTATTTGGAAAGGAAAGAGACCCCGAATAGCCAAAGACATACTGAAAAAGAAAAACGAAATTGGAGGAATCACACTACCTGACTTCAAAACATACTATAAAGCTACGGTGGTGAAAACAGCATGGTATTGGCATAAGGAGAGACATATAGACCAATGGAATCGAATTGAAAGCTCTGATATAGAACCTCACATATACAACCACATAATATTCGATAAAGCCACCAAACCCTCTCAACTGGGAGAGAGTGGCCTATTCAACAAATGGTGTCTGGAGAACTGGATAGCCATATGTAGAAGAATGAAAGAGGATTACCATCTCACACCTTATACAAAGATCAACTCAAGATGGATCAAAGACCTAAATATAAAAGCCAAGACCATAAAAACCTTAGAAAGCAGTGTAGGGAAACATCTACAGGACCTTGTAATAGGTAATGGATTTATGAATATCTCACCAAAAGCACGAGCAGCAAAAGAACTAATAGATAAATGGGACTTCCTCAAAATTAAAGCCTTCTGCACCTCAAAGGAGTTTGTCAAGAAAGTAAAAAGGGAGCCCACACAGTGGGAGAAAATATTTGGCAATCATATATCTGATAAGAAACTTATAACTTGCATATATAAAGAACTCCTACATCTTGAAAATAAAAAGATAAACAATCCATTTAAAAAATGGGAAAAAGACTTAAACAGACACTTCTCCGAAGAAGAAATACAAATGGCAAGAAAGCACATGAAAAAATGTTCCAAATCTCTAGCTATCAGGGAAATGCAAATCAAAACCACAATGAGATACCATCTTACACCCATAAGATTGGCAGCTATGAAAAAAACAGAAGAATACAAGTGCTGGAGAGGATGTGAAGGAAGGGGAACACTCATCCACTGCTGGTGGGAATGCAGAAGGATCCAACCATTCTGGAGAACAGTATGGCGGTTTCTCAAAAAACTAGCCATAGATTTGCCATATGACCCAGCAATACCACTGCTGGGAATATACCCAGCAGAACTGAAAACAAGAACACAAACCAATATATGTACACCAATGTTCATAGCAGCATTGTTCACTATTGCCAAAAGTTGGAATCAACCCAAATGCCCATCAACAGACGAGTGGATCAATAAAATGTGGTATATACACACAATGGAATACTACTCGGCTGTAAGAACAAACACACTACAAACACATGTGATAACATGGATGAATCTTGAGAACCTTATGTTGAGTGAAGCAACCCAGACATTGAAGGACAAATACTACATGACCTCAATGATATGAAATAAACAAGCTGCCCTAGATAGCAAGAGACTGAACGATAGGCTTGCAGGAAATCGGAGGGTGGAGGAAGGATATGAGCCGATGTCTACAGGGGTGGAATTTAAGACGAGATGGTGGTAAGTATGAACACAAAGAAGAGATAAAAGGGGGGCAAGGGGTTGCCTTTGCTTGGGGCTTTGCGGGTTTGAGGGTGGCTGGGGAGGGACGGGTGGGTAACGTTGCCCAAAAGTGGGGGGAGGGAGGGGTAGCATACGAACCAGGAGAGGGTCAGGTGTTGGTGGAGAGTAAAATGCCGAGAAAATCATATCAAAATATAATAAAGAGGGTTACCTGTTTACAATGCTCGGAGGGGAGGGTCTGATGCAGGACGGGCTCCTGGGGAATGTCTAAATGCTCATTCTGCCAGAGTGGGTGACACCATGGGGTAGAAACCCAAGTAGTGAGAGTGGGGGTGGACCCACATCCTGGGGAGGACTAATGCCATCCAATAGAGGGAACTGTATCCCTCGAGAGAAAGGGTGGCTCCCAGGGCATTGGGGCAGTTGAGCAAGTTAGGCCCTGAACACTATTCCATCTATCTCTGGAAGTGGCTCCTCAGGAAACGGAGGTTGGCTATCACTGAGGGCACTAAGGTGGAAGGGAAAATGGACGTTAAATGTGTGGAACCAAAGTAAATGGGGGGTAAGAGAGGAGTTTCTTGAGAGTACACAAGGATGGATATAAAACATGTAATATTACACCATAACATATAGGAGATGACAGACTGATAATGTAAACCATAATGTAAAACATAGGATAACTAAAAATGTAAAGAACTGTGTATCCTAAAGTATGCACCATAATGTAAATACAGATGTCACCTTGTTAGAAAGCTAATGTCTCAGACTCTGTACATCACTTTAAGTAAATATGATATGAATAGGGCGTAAGAGTATCACTGTGGAAGGGAAAAGGTTTTCTGGTGGATGTGTGGGAGTGCTGTATATTATATATATACATTGCTGTGGTCTAGGACTCCTGTGAAGAAAAGCTGAATAATTAGGGGGGGGGGGGGGGGGGGAAATAGGATGTGGAATTTTTTCAAGTCAACATTCTTTATCTAAGTTCTTTATCTAACTTTATCCAAGTTCTTTATCTATCCTTTAAACTCATCGCTATATGCCATTCCCTAGTAAGGGACCATGACATTATATTGGGCTTCAAATTTCGGGGAGTTCTGGATCACAGAGTGTTTCAACAATGGCAATGGAGGGATACTGGTATGGGATACCAATGACAGGTGATATATGACTGACAGGGAGCTGTACAGAACATATGTCCAGGGTGCATGGTAATGTTTGGATATACTCATAGTGGCAACAATTAAAAACCACAGTAGGGGGGGTACTGGGTTCCCGGCCAGTGGTGCTCTGTCGTGGTCCCTAGGGGAGCAGCGACAGTCTCCCAGGTACAGTGGTGGGGACCGGGAGGGAGTGAGGGTTCAACAGTGAGCCCCTGATACTAATGACTATGCTTGTGAGCTGATAAACCCAAAATAATAACAAGGCCTAGAGCAACTTTGTGCCTGGGAATTTCCTTCTGTCAGCCTTCATGTTACTCAAATGTGGCCAGTCTCGAAGCCAAACTCAGCATGTAAATGCAATGCCTTCCCCCCAGCGTGGGACATGACACCCGGGGATGAGCCTCCCTGGCAACGAGGGACCACTATCAACTACCAACTGATGATGCAACTGGAAAATGACCTTATACGGAAGGTTCAATGCGGATCAGCAGAATATCCATGTCTACATAAAATACCATGACTTTAAAATGCTGTTTGACCTAAAGTAAGGGGGAAATGGAAAGGAGAAATGAGTTTATATGGCTACGAGTTTCTAAAAAAGAGTCTGGAGGCTGGCAGAAGGTTTGCCCTCATGCACAACTGAGCAGAGTCAGAGAGACAGATAAAGCAGATACAACCCCCAGATATTGGTTCCTTTGAGGGCTAAAGAGACCCATGGGAGTTATGGTCATGGCCGATGGGATTAACTACCAGGGCAGATGGCCCCTCTTTGGAAATGGTGTTTATGTGTGATGAATCTGGACTCAGATGGGATCTCCCTTCATAAGACTTTCATGCTAATGTGCTGGAGGTGCAGTTAATGTTGGGGTTTAAGATATATTTAGGGGATTTGAATCTCTGGACTGACAATGTGATAGCCAGATCCTGAGCCTCAACAGACTCCAGCACCTACAATCTGATTTATTGGACTTACCACACTCAGCTAAGATGGAGGTGAAGGACAACCACCACACCATGGAGCCTAGAGTGATTACAACTGAAAATGGGAGGATTGCATCCAGCATCCAGGTGGAATCTGAGCCTCCTCTTGACATAGAGATGCAATGGACACAACCAATCCAGTGTCCACATAGAAGAGGTGGCATTGGATTGGGAAAAGTGGACATAATGGACAAAGGGTATGGGGAAAGGCAGGAAGAGATGAGAGGTGGAGGCGTCTTCGGGACATGGAGCTGCCCTGGATGGTGCTTCAGAGGTAATCACCGGACATTGTAAATCCTCACAGGGCCTACATGATGGAATAGAGGAGAGTATGGGCCATGATGTGAACCAATGTATATGAGGTGCAGAGGTGCCCAAAGATGTACTTACCAAATCCAATGGATGTGTCATGATGATGGGAACGAGTGTTGTTGGGGGGGGGGGGGGGGGAGAGGGGGGGTGGGGGGGTGGGGTTGAATGGGACCTCACATATATATTTTTAATGTAATATTATTACAAAGTCAATAAAAAAAAAAAAATAAAATAAAAAAAATAAAATAAAATAAAAAAAAGAATAATTAATACTTAGGAAAGGAACTGGTATAGGTACTGTAGTTAATTCTGCATCACAACAACCTTATATACTTTATGTAGCAAGTTTTACTGGAGAACTTCATGTAATCCATAAGAAAGAGGGACTATTTCAATTATTACCAAGAACAACATGCTCATAAGGGGATAGGGACTGTATTTTTAATTAGCTTTACACTTTATATATTCTTTTATTGGAAATAAGTGATACAAATCAGAAGTAAAGGCTTACTATTTTTATTTTTGCCTTTTGTGTTTAGACAATAGCCACTAAAGTAATTATTCTAAGCACAGGGCTAGGTAGTCTTCCCCAAACCCAAAATGTATTATTAGCCTCAGTTACATTGACTGACACTCTGTAATATAAAGCAATTTGCCCGTAAATATATAATAACTAAATCCAGCTTTGATTAAACTCATGTACTATGTTTTTCCCCCACTATCTCATTTTTAAATCAGTAAAAGTGATGAGTTATTTATAGACAACTTATGTCATCAGTTTGGTGTTTTTAAAAGTATATTAAACTCATTTATTAGTTCTAGTAGCTTTGTTGTGGATTGTTCAGGAGATTCTAGATACAGGATCATATCATCAGTAAATAGTGAAAGTTTTACTTCTTCCTTTCCTATTTGGGTGCCTTTCATTTCTTTTTCTTGCCTAATTGCTCTGGCTAGAACCTCTAGCACAATATTGAATAACAGTGGTGACAGTGCACATCCTTGTCTGGTTCCTGATCTCAGAGGGAAGCTTTCAGTCTTTTACCATTGAGTACTATGAGTAGCTGTAGGTTTTTCAGATATGCACCTTACCATATTGAGAAAGCTTCCTTCTATTCCTATCTTTTGGAGTGTTGGTTTTTTTAATCAAGAAAAAGTGGTGTATTTTTCAAATACCCTTTCTGCATCATTTGAGAGGATCATGTGATTTTTCTTCTTCAATTTATCAATGTGGTTTATTGCACTAATTGATTTTCTTGTATTGAACCACACTTGCATACCTGACAGAAAACCCATTTGATTGAGGTGTATAATTCTTTTAATGAGCTTTTGGATTAGGGCTGTGTATGTCACTAGAAAAAATGCTAAAGGATGAAATATGGGGTTTTATAGCATAGTGAACCCTGTTGTAGATGATGAGTGTGGTCAAAAGTGCAGATATAAGAATGTATTTCAATGAACCTTAACAAATGTATGTTATTACCACAAGATATTGTTAATGGGATGGCATTTGAACTACAATGCACTTTGCAAACTATGGACTTTAGTGAATAGTGATATATGAATATTTTTGTCAATTGTAAAAAAAGAGAGAGCATTATCCTAAGTGACAGAAGCCAGACACAAAGTACTACATATTGTTTGGCTCCATTTATATGAATTGTAAATATAAAAAAACCTCCAGAATTAAATTCGTGGATACATATGAAGGGGAAGGATAAAGTGATTGAGAGGGGATTACTCAGGCGCAGTGTTTTTTCTTTTTGAAGTAATGAAAAATGCTCTATTATTGACTGAAGGGATGCATGCACAACTCTATGATTATACCAAAAAATATTGAATGCACACTTTGGATTGATGTATGATGTGTGACTATATCTCAATAAAACTGCTTTTTAAAAAAAGCATATTAAAGTACTTTATTTTCCAATATCATGAGTTCCTAGAGAGACAGCACTATCCTATTTACTAATTGAAAGTATAACCAAGGAAAGCCTCTCTCTGGAGCTTGATGAAGCTTAACAGCTACCACAATCTTGAAAAAATAGAAGAAAATAGCTGTTAATGCTTGTAACACTATGTCAATTTATTTACCAATATTTATCGAGCACTGACAGACATTAGGGACACAGCAGAGAAGAAAAGAGATTAAGTCCCTGGTCGTGTGGAGCTCACGGTTGGTTGGCTCATTCATTCAATAGGTATTTATTGAACTTGGATTATGTGCCAGGAGCTGGGTTATCACTAGGGAGAGAAGAACGAGAGCTGAATCCATTTTCTCCCTCAAAGCACTTTTAGGAAAAATGAAGACGCAAACTGGCCATTATACTTCAGTGCTGATGGGGATAAGCTGAGGTTTGGATTACACCCGATGGGTCCCCCATCCATAATTGCACAGAAGACTACAGGAATGCTTCCTGCAGAACAGGATGCTTAAGCAACACAGGAAGAACTAGCATGCGTCACAGGCGGGGGCAATGGGTAGGGAGGTGGTAGCTGGGAGTGGAGGGTCAGTCCAAGAAGACAGAATAACGTGTGCGAAGCTGAATACTGAGAGACACTATGATTTGTTACTGGAAGTGAAAATAGTTCCGTATGATGGGATAACATAGAACTAAAATCCTCGTGTAAGTATGTGAGGCTGGAGAGGGGCAGGTAGCGGCAGGTGGAGGAGGGTGTTGTGTATCAGGTGAAGCAGCTTAGGGTGTTTAGGGTCAATGCAGACAAAGCTTTTAAAAAATTGTAGTCTGAGGCTTAAATAAAAGCGTAGGTTTTCTAAAATTCCATAAATATTTTCTGAAAAGCAGACTTTACACCAGACCCTGCAGAGAACACAAAAATAATTATAAATCTTGTCCTCAGGAAAGTGGCATGAGCCAAGTACATGAACGAGTACATGAATGATGGGCTGTGACGTCCCAAGAAAGAGGCAAGTTCTAAAGGGTAGGAGGAGATCCCGTTGTTTTGAAGGAAAGATGAAACTCTGCAGGGTTACATTTGAATGAGACTTTGAAGGATGGGTTGTATTTCAACAAAGAAAATTAGAGCAGAGGACCTAGCACAGAACAGGGCAGTAATGTGTAAAAATTGCAAAACAAAGTCATGAATCCACCAAAGTCTAGTCCGGCTTAAGGGTATTTGGGGCGTTGAGACTGGTTAGGTCCAGGGGTCTTGCTCTGCCTCTGCTCTCGGAGGTCCGGTCACCCAGCCTCCCTGAGCTTGGCATCCTCTTTTCATTCAGTTCTGAGCTCAGATGTCTGCCCCAGAGAGAGCAGAGGCTTTCCCTGCTCTCCAAAATGGACCCCTCGCTCTTCAATTTTTTTATGTCGTTTTGTATGTTGATTTTCACTGACTTTTATCAGCCATCTCCCGTGTTTGCAATGTAAGCAGGATGAAAGCAGGGCATTTGTATGTATGTCACAGCTCTAACTTGAACATACATAATAGGCCCTTAATACCTATGTATCGAATGAACTGAATTAATGACTAAGTAGAGAAGATCAGAAAACAGTTGGAGATCATAGCATAGAAAGCTAACTTGCTAGGCAGAGAAGACTGCTAAAGCATCACTGTATTGGTTTCCTCGGGTTGACTTAAAAATGACCACCAAGTGGGTGGCTTAAAACTGCAGAAATCTATTCTCTCACAGTTCTGGAGGCCAGAGGTCCAAAAGCAAGGTGGCGTTGGGGCCAGCGCCCTCCAAAGGCTCCACAGAAGAACCTTCCTTGTCTCCCCTGAACCTCCGGGCGTTTCTGAAAGTCCTTGGTGTCCCTTGGCTTGCAGCTGCGCCCCTCCAACCTCCAGCCCCAGTTGTATCTGGGTCCTCATATTGCCTCCTTACAAGGATGCCTCTGCTCTCACAAGTCCTCATCTTAAATAACGCGTCTACAAAGACCTGTTTCCCTTAAGGTCGCATTCTGAGGTGGACAGACCTTTGAATGGGTTGTGGTCTGGCTGGAATTTTGTTTCTGGACTCATGACAGCCATAAAAAGGTGGGCTCAAGCCTGAGAAGTTCAGAGGGAAGAGAAGCATCCAGAAGCTGCCACCATAGTTGGAGTAAGAGAGAATAAGCACCAGGGTGAGGGCTGTGGCAGTGGAAGTTTGAGGGAGACCCAGGGGAAACAGCCTGACAAGATTGGGCAACTGATTCAATATGCAGAGGAAGAAATGGCCGAAGAGGATTCTCGGTTTCTAGAATAAATAAATGAGGGAAACGTCAAGACGTAACGAATGCCTACTGGAAGCTCAGCTCTTGAGAAGAGACAGAGGACTAAAGATCCATGCTTGAAAACTTCCTCCCAGTAAAAGAGCCTCTCTGCAGTGGCCAGGGAATCAGGAAAGCTCATGAGTTGATTGCACTCCTCCTCATCTTCCCCATATCGGCTTTTCAACTGCCGTAAGCAATTAGCTGCTTAAGCTCAAGATATACAAACTGACACCACACTGCACGGCCCCTTTCCTAGCAGGTCCCTTTTGCCTGGTGCACAGTCATATGCACCCTTGGTGCATCCCCAACTGTGTACACTTTCCTCTCACATCTCCTATATCCCCGGGACATAAGGTGTCTTGGTTCAGTTGTACTAACCTGAGATTTTAATATGACTTCTCCCTTTCAGGCTGCTGTCAGATCATCTTTCTGTCCATGACATCATTCTTTGCCACCCATCTCCACTTCCTTTATCCAGAAATATGTTGTTCATTTATTTCTCTATTCAAATCAGCTGATGGGTTCCTAGAAAAAAGAAGTCACATGCAACCTTGAAGAAAACTATTGCTGTGGACATGGGTATGCATTTCTGATATTCGTGCTGTGTGGTACTAGGAACTAAAAAGATGGATAAAGATCTAAAAATGCTGCGTAGGTATTTTACTATAACACGTAAGGGGAGTCCCATTGTTGAAGAAAAATTTGAATGCTATCTCCAATTTTTAACAGGAGTTAGTAATTGAATCCTTTGGGCAGTTAATATGTCTGTAAGACTGCCGTGAAGAAATAGGAAGGCATGGCCAGAAATGGGTGAGTTCATAAATTAGGGTATGGAAAGGAAAGAAGGCAGCCCAGAGGGAGGAGTAGAACTAGAATGGAATAGAGCCAAGGATTGTTGAGAACCGTGATGAATGGATTGCATGGGCCTGGAGCAGGTCTCACCACTTTACGTGTATTAGCCTGTTGTAGACTAATTATATCACCTTTATTTTAATATGCGTTGCTGAGTGGAGGATTCAAGGTTAGAGAGGTGAAGTAGTTTGTCGAAGGTCCTGCAACTAGTATGTCAATATGACTGTTGGTCAGTCAGTTCAAATCTCCAAGCCCTTAGTCAATGTGCAAAAGCAAGGGCAAAAAGAGGAAAATGATTTAAGTAAGAATTTTAGGTCAAATGCTGAAGCTTGTTCAATGAAAATTAGCAACAGGAAAAAGTCATTACACTTGGTAATTAAAATGTCAATAGTTATCTTTGAAAGAGCAGTTGGGTTTTTTTTTCTTTTTGAGAGAGAGTGGTAGAAATTGGATTGTGTTTTATAAAAATAAAACAGTGATTTCTATAAATGGGAGATTTTAGGAAGGAATACTAAAATCGAGGTAATACTGAACCAAGGATTAAATTCAAACTCTCAATCATTTTTTTACTTCAAATGTTTATGCATAGATGCAAATATACTCATAAATGTCCATCAACAAAGCTGTGGTGTATTGAAATGTTTTAGAGTATTTTATTCTGACCTTAATGAGAGAGAGAGTGTTATTATGGATAAACTAATTTAAGCTGCATGCTAAAGAGCCAGATTTCTATGTTGAAATAAGTTTAAAAAGAATAACAAGACTTTCTTTAAAAATGTAAGTTACACTGTGCAGAGGTCCACCATTTATCTTCATTTCTGAGGTCAGAAGCTGGATTCAATTGTAATCTAAGACTTGGCAATAGAATAAACTTTTAGGAGAGCCATTCCATTCTGCGACATGTCCTTGCATGTTTCTAAATGTTAATACTTCCAGTAATAAGACTTTGTCTTTTTATTAGAATTTTGTCACAGTAGCTATTTTTTCTTTTAAAAAAAGACATTGGTTCTTTTAGATAATGGTTCCTTTTATTTGGCCCTAATTTATTTCTTTATAGTACATGAAATAAGGTTAAATGACACTGGACATATGTTTACATAAAATCTAAGGTTCTTTCTTTGGGGAAATACAGAAGATTCATTGGGTCTTCAATTTGCAAAAGATGCTGGTTCCCCATACAACAGTAATGGTAGATAAATTGGACTTTTTACTCTGGAACTCCCAGTAGGCTCTGGGTATAGCACATCAAGTGGAATGGCTGTCTCAGAGAATTTGCTTGCTAACACGCTTATTTCTAGACTAAGCCACTTATGGGAAAACCTGCTATGAATTACAAAATACAGAAATTTAAAAGATTATCCCAAACTGTAACTTCATATTTTGTACATTTTGTATAAAAATAAATGAAATATAGAAAAAGTGTATTTTTTTCCTGCAGGAATTGCAATCATTGAGAAAGAAAATAAACATAGACTGGCTTAAACATAGGTATTTCCTTGGTAGCGCTCAAGTCAATCTACTTTTTTTTTTTTTAGTTTAACCAGTAATTTATTATTAGAAATCTTAAAAATAGCAATTTTAAGGGGTTTGAATAAAATAAGAATTTTGCTGTAATTAGTCATTGTTTTTTTTTTGTCTTTATTTATTTATTTTTAATGTTACATTAAAAAAATATGAGGTGAGGTCCCCATATACCCCCCACCCCCCTGACCCCACTCCTCCCATAACAACAACCTCCTGCATCATCATGGGAAATTCATTGCACTTGGTGAATACATCTCTGAGCACTGCTGCACCACATGGTCAATGGTCCACATTATAGTTTACACTCTCCCCCAGTCCACCCAGTGGGCCATGAATAAGCTAATAGTTAACTAGTATGGAACCCTGATTATTTTATAAAAATACCTTTAAAACTATTCAGTACTCAATGGAATTAGAAGTAGAAGAATAAATAATGATTGTGTAATTCTTTGTTATTGATTGGTAAGTTTAGAGAAGCGACACAATTGATTAGAAAGAATATTGGGACATATTATATTCTGCACAATTATACTAATCAACAGCAATTTGAGTCTCATGTACATTCTGTTGTGACCCCCATGGCAAATTCTTGAGCAATCAATTCTTTGAATATGCAAGGAGAGTAGATAACTGAAACTATCTTTATTGTTACAAAATAATCTACTTTTCTGTTCTACCCATTGGGCTTCAAGAATATATTCAGACTCAGGACCTATGTGATGACAACCACAAGATATGTACCACAACGTTACATGGATACCCTCAAAATAAGAGAAGCAACTTCTTTTTTAAAATTTCCATTTAATAAAAGGAAAATACATTCATGGTAATAGTATCATAATTGGATCCTCATGTGAGTGTAGTTTTTAAGAGTTATTTATCCAAGCATTTAACTCGTACTGTTCCTCCCTGCCCATTTCCTAAAATACAGAATTGCTTTTGCTAATGTAGTCTGCAGCATGTCTAGTAGAAGGAAGCAGCTTCCTCTTTATACCAACTAACCACAGGTTCACAAACAGAATTTTTATTATTCAGAAGTTATTTTATCAATGACATGCATCAAATTCTGTACTTGATTTACATTCTCTAAAATGTTTTTATTTCAAAACTTCATGTAATGTCAGAAAGTTCTGTTCATTTTGCCCTAATCTTACCATTATCTCCTATAAGTATCAAAAGTTTATCTTCGAAAATCAAATCCAGCCATTATTATGTCCATTTGTCCACAAGGATTCAACAGACTTTGCTACATTTCTTTTACCTCTTCTATACTCTAGGTACAATTTTGGTGTGCATGAATTTCAGAGCAATTGCACCGTTTCAGTTTTTGAATGCTTAATGAGCAAGTTGTTTTGACACCTGTGATGGATTTTCCAACTTTTCCCTCTGTGCTTTTGATACCCTGATTCTGCTTAACTCATATTCCTCTTAAAAATTCTGCTGATGGGAAGGTTAAAATTTTCCTTTGAGGAATGACATTGCGGTTTATGTTTGGTGGGGATATAGTCAAACTCAATTTTGAGAGGTCAACGCATAAATGTCCTTTACTGAATTCTCTGGTCTTTATCACAGACGTTGGAGAAGACAGTCAAGCCAAAGGGAACTGTCACATGGATGAACAGGTGAGACTTAGTCTAAAATATTTCATTCTTCTAGACACGTTTGTGGTTTTATGCAATACGTAAAAATGACTTCCTAATGTGGGCTTAGAATATATATCACGTTTAAAATTTGGAAGTGTCGTTAGGAACCCCAAACAGCTTCCTCTGATATCCATCTAATAGCCAAAGAAGCCCGGTGCAGTCATTTTGAGATTTCTCCTCATCTTTTTCAGAGTAAGAAATTGAGTTTTAAAAAAAGGAGTTTAATTCTGAATGTTAGTTCTCTATACTTGAGTGGAATTGTGAAGTACTTGAACAATGCTAAGCATTTTAGGGCTTCAGGACTTTGGTAGGTTGTCTCACTTGTTAAAAATAAATAAATAAAAAGCTCTTCTCTGGTATTTCTAGAGTCTAAAAGTCCCTCTTAGTCACTCTTTGGTTTAGGAACTATTGTTAAAACATGTCCTTAGTAGGTTAATGGGTTAATTCAGGAAAAATACTTCGTTTTCACCTAGCTTTGTGACTAGAATGATAAAAAGGGAAATAGGGTAAAAGAGCATGAATTTTGTGTGAAGAAAGCAGTGGTAAAAGACCTGAAATGTGAGCCATTACAGAGAGAACACAGTAGTTTAATAAAGAGGCACCTGTACATCGTGCCTGGGGTGAATGAGGGGTGAAGTGGTGTGAAAGAGGATAAACAAAGGGTGGAGTGAAGTCGCAGGGGCACATTAACTAAACTTCACCCATGCACATATTTTATCCAAAATCTATATCAAAAGCATAGAATTCTTCCCAACCCTGAAAACAAAATTTAATTCTTTCTAAATATGATTTTTTAATGATTGTAAATAGAGGAAAATTAAGAAGGTCTTTTTTGCGAGCCATGTGTTTTCTTGAGATCAGTATATTTTCATTAATGCATGGTACATTGTCTCATCGTTTCTATTAATACTTTCTCTTGCAGAGATATAACTTTGTAAATACATCAATTAATATAATGGTTAAAAATAAGCAATGGAGGACAGATTGAAGTAATCTGTGTGGAAATAATAGCATAAAGAATTATTCTCTGAAATATTCTAAGATTCCAGTTAAATTTAGGATTTCAAAGGCAAAATTACCATGTCTTTTCTGTTTTGGTAAATGTATCTAAAGAAAAGGTCTGATAAAGATATCCTAAACAAAAGATGGCCATTGCAAGGGAAATTATGAGAGACATGTTAAAAAATTCCATAAGGATGTAATCAGAAAAATCCAGACTAGTGAAAACTATGGACGAAAAACTCCATGCTTTCAACAAATAAACTACAGAGGAATATGGAGAAATGCGCAAGAAGTCAAGAGACTTAAGACTAATTATAACGCACGCACTTGAATTTTTTTCTAATCTAAACGATTGAATTCCAATGCTGTATGTGTGAGAGGAGGGGTGTATAAAAATAACAGAGACAATTATAAATTTGTACACAGAATGGGTATTTACTTTATTAAAGAATCATTTTAATGTGACAGTGGTGTTGTGTTTATGCTTTTTTTTTAAACATTTTTATCTTTTTTAAAGATACACAATGAAATATCTCCTGGAAAAATCATCATGTCTGGGAGCAGGGGAAGAAGAGTATACAATAAAACAGATTTGCCATGAGATGCAAACCATTAATGCTGGTTGATGGGTACGGAGGAGTTTATTTTACTATTCTGTTTATTTTGTGTATTGTTTTAGTTTGCTAAAAGCTGCTGGAAGCAATATACCAGAAATGGATTTGCTTTTACAATGGGATTTATTAGGCTCTGCACTTACAGTTCTGAGGCTGGGGAAAATGTCCAGGTCTACGCATTAGGGGAAATTTTCTCCCTGGAGGTCAGTTGCTCACGAGGCACAGTGGCGGCTCTGCCAGCCTCTGCCCTCTCCTCCAGGCTAGCTGTGGGCATCAGGCCCATGGCAGCGCACGCTGGCCGTGCTGGCTCCTGTGTCCCCTCCCCTGCGGGCCTCCTTTAGTTCTGCTTCAGGCTGCTCACCTGTGGCTTTCTCTGTTCAGGGTTCATTCAGCTTCTGGAGCCTTCTCTCTCTCCCCGCGGCTTTTATTCCTCGTGTAGGAAGGAGTCCAGGACGGGGATTAAGCCCTGCCCTGGGCTATGCCTCACGGGAGCAATCCCTTCAGGCTCATCCCAGGCTCACAACAGGGCAGTTTAAGAACGTAACGCTCTGGGTCCACATCAAAGACTCAAATCAACACGTGTGCTTGAAATTTTCCAAAATAAAAAGTTAAAAAATATATACCAATATAAAATACATATAATACTTAATATAAAAATGTAACCTGATTTAGAATCACCTTCTTTCTAAGGAAAATTCCCATACAAAAGAAAAGTCACTTGAGAATTCACAATTCCTTACCCCAAACTTCCTCATTTTGCCAGGTCACCTTTGTTACAAGGAATTCATTGACAAATGATATATATGTCACTAGAGTCTTTAACTATGAAAAAGGCGGGAAGAGAAAAAACAGAAAACATAAGAAGCCTTGGTACGCCACTCAGGATAATAGAGTATTGCATGGTGCTGTCAAAGGCATCATCACATTAGACAACGTCTGTAATATTAAAAATGATCATTGTAAAATCTCTTTAAAGTAACCTTAAAAAGAGCATATTAAATGCATTGGCTATATTCTAACAATTTCTGATTCCCCAAGATTTGTGTTATCTGTTCTTTGCTTAGTTTTGCATACTCAAATTCCCAGAACCCCATGATGAAATGCTCCTGAATCATTTTCACAATTTTTCTGAAGTAGGGATAGTTAACATCATTCCTGTATTTTATGTATGGAGAACATAAACAGGGAGGAAAAGATTGCCACCCCCCACCCCCCAAAGTAGCATGCATGCTTATGCCATCACTTGGAAACATTTTAATATCTGAGAAATATGTTTCAAGTATAAAATAATAATAATCGTGGTGCATATTAAGCCATTTCACTTGCTTTGCTCTTTAGTCATACAACATCCTCTTATATTTAATTATGTATCTGTTTACCAAGTTGATCACAGACACAGATTAAGAGAATGTTCCAGATTCTGATAAAGCATTCACAGAACTATTTATGTATTAATTTCAGAACACTTCCTGAGTGATGTTCTTGGGACTTCAGTTCATCTTCTTAGCAGAGTTTGGCATTTTTAATTTGCAATAAAGCCAGTCTCTCTTTAACTGATAAGTTAAATATAAAGCTTGAGGAAACATCACAATTTGAAGGAACTAAAAGACAAGATTTTTTTTCTCATCCAAATCTTTATTAAGGCACATCAGCACAAATAATATTCATGGAGTGAGCCTGCCCACGGGATAGCTCTTTAATCTGGCCCTACTATGGGTGAAAAGCCTGCAAAAGGCACGAAGGAGACAAACATTAAGTGGCAAAACATGGAAGATTTGGGGGAGTCACCAAATGTGACACTGGCAGAAGCTTTCTGTAGTATTTAATTTGATAACTTTTATTTGGGGAAAAAATAAAATTTACAGAGAAGCTGGAAGAATGATAATATTGCAAAGAATACCCATATTTCTATACCCAGGTTCCTGGACTGTTAACTTTTAACCCATCTGCACATGCGTTATCCTTTGCTCCGCTTTCCTGCGAAGAGGAGATTTCAGTTGGGATATGTGTAAGGTCCATTTCCAGAGCCTTCGATGCTAGGGCTCTGCTGCTCCAATAGCAGCATTGCTGCTTGTAAGAGGAATTCTGGAGAGAGTCGACAATCTCATCACTAATTCTAGAATAGCCTTTGTTTATCGAGTTCCATAAATATTTCCTTTTTTTGTTTGTTTTTGTTGTTGTTGCAACTGTTGTTCGTAGTGATTCAGAATTTTTGCTTATTTACTCAAATTTTGATTCAGTCATTTGAACTACAAAAGTAACAATGATTCCTTATAGCTATTGAAACCTCACTTTCCAAGTCCATTCCTACTGCTAAGATGTGATTATACTGTTAAAGCATGATGTGTAATACTTTCATAGATTTCTCTGCTTATAATCATTGTCTACAACCTGTGACGAAATGTGCTGATACTATATATAAATATATGTTTTAGATTCCTAGGCTGCTCAAAGCATATACCATGAAATGGGTTTGGCTTAAATAATGGGAATTTATTTGCTTACAGTTTTGAAGCTGAGAAAATGTCCAAACAAAAGCATCTTCAAGGTGATGCCTTCTTTTCACAGACTGGCTCCCGGCGATCCTGGGCTTCCCTGCCACAGGCAAGGCACAGCGCAGCGTCTGCTGCTCTCTCCTTTCTCTTCTGCGTTTCGTTGCTTCCAACTTATTGTTCCATGGCTTTCTCTGTCTCTCTCTTTCTCTGTATTCATTTTGTGTATAAAGGACTCCAGTAATAGGGTTAGGTCTTATCTTGAATGAAGTAGGTCAACACCTTAACTAAGCAACCTTATCAAAATATCCTACTTACGATGGGTTTACATCCAAAGGAATAGGTTAAATTTAAGAACATTTTTTGAGAGGTACATACAGTTTCAAGCTGCCATAGTATTTATCTTTCTTTTCTCACATTTTGATATATCTGTGTAATGTAGTTAGCTTGTGTTTACAAGGAAGATAATAATGCTATCTACTTTGAGGACTATTAAAAGGAATTAAGTCAACATGCATAAAACAGTCATAACAGTGCCTAGAAAATGTGTGGTAGACATGATTATTAGTAGTAGTATTATTGGATAGGTTACTGTTAATTACATAAGATTATTCATTATTATTATTGAAATTAATGTTCCATTAAGTAATTTTATCTTTACCATCTTTTCAAAACAGTGCTCATAACTATACCTCATTCTTTTAAATTGTTACGTACTATACAAGAGTAGAGGTATATCATAATGTTTTATTGATAGCCATTCTGAAAACTTAAGTAATTCACTTTTTATATGTCTTTTTCCTAACACACTATTTCTATAGTATGGATTCCCACATGTGGAATTGCTAAGTCAATTTGTTCACATTTTACCTTAAAAAAAGCTTCCATATAACATTTCAAAAACTTAGTAGTAATTTAAAGCCCCAAAGTAGATGAGTGTATGATTTTCATGCATCATTGACAACATACAATATTACCACTCTTTTCAACTTTATCTACTCTGATAATTTATTACCATTTTGCATTTAATTGCCCTGGCAGGTTGTGGCACATTTTTCAAATTTTTATATATTCACCAACTAATCACACATTCTTTCTTTTTGATTTGCCTAACTTCCTTTATTTTTATGTTAGGTTTTATTCCCTTATTAATGTATATATACCTGAATGGGGCATTGAATTTTTTATTATTATTTATATCACAAATCGTTTCTTATAGCTGAGCATTTGTTTTCTGACACTGTTTATATGATCTTCTACCAATGAAAAAACTTATTTTCATGTCACTAATTCTCTTTATGTTGCTTTTATGGGCTTCTGCATTTTGTATGCTGCTTAAAATTGTCTTGCCTATTTCAAAATACCACAAGTATTTGCCTCCTTTTTCTCATAGTACTTTGACGCTGTGATTTTATTTTTTATATTTGGCTATTTAACTTTTATTTTGACTCATCTCGAAATAACAAAATAAAGTGATATGGAGCAGAGATAAAATACAGGGGCTGACATTTTGTGAAATTCTTTCTGTAACCCAATGTTTCAAGACCTGTTTCTGTGTGAAAAAAAAAAATTGGTGGTTGGAAGTTGTTACGACAGCACCAAGACTTGGAAGAGAAAACTATAAAATGTTTGGTTGCTGAGGTTTGGGTTGGGGGGGCACAATCTGACATAGTCAGAGCAGATCTCTCCACAAGATGGCATCCATGGTTTAATAGTTGGTTTTAATTAACACATTGAAAATTGTATGTTAACACTATCAGAGCAGAGATATGTAGTTTTTGCATGTATGTATAGGTGTATATATACATAATTCCCTTTTCTAGGGCACTTCATAATCTAGTCTCTCTTCTGCAGGGGTAGACCTGTCTTCACCTCTGAACTGATGCAGTAAGTTCCAGAATTGGGGGTCATACAGGGTGTGGGCAGCAAATATCTTCCCACCGTTCCTTCCTTTTGGCTCCACACTATCTGTGGCAGGTGTCACAAGCTCAGACAGAGAAAAGGAATGAATGGTCAGTGGTTCTCCAGTTCTTATCTTGAATGTGGAAAGGACGAGGAGAAGAGAGAGAGAATAGTCAGGCAATCAATATAAATCAGTGCAACAACATGGATGAGCCTTGAAGATATCATGCTGACACCAAAGGACAGATATTGTTTCATCTCACTGATAGGAAATAATTAGAACAAGCAAAGTCATGGTCATAAGCTAGAGTATAGGTTTCCAGGGGATGGGATGGGAATAGGAAATGGGAAGTTAAGGCTGAAAATATACAGCATTCCTATTTGGAATGAATGGAAATGTTTTGATAATGGATGGTGGTGATGGTAGCACAACACTGTGAATGTAATTAGCAGCACTGAAATATATATGAATGTGTTTTAAAGGGGAATTGCTAGGTTGTTTATATGGTAAAAGAATAAAAATAAATTTTAAGACACACATAGAACTACATTACATAGTGACCACTAAGTTAAACCATGGATTATATTAACAGTACAATAACAAACATGTTTTTTCATCAATTTTAACAAAAGCCCCACACCAATGCAAGATGTTACTAATAGGGTGATATATGGGAATCCTCTACATTATGCATGATTTCTCAGTAAACCCACAATTTTTCCAATAAAGAAAAATAAATCATTTTTTAAAAAGGTATTTGGTCAGCAATCCTTTTCCCAGCTTCATCTAATATCCTACCAAAATTGCTTATATGAACAATATACAATTAATTTCCATTTACTATCCATGCTCCAGTCACATAATACTTGTAATAAATCTTTTTTCTGAAGATGTTTAAAATAAAGAGTGCAAACAATGCCCGAACAGGAAGAGTCATGCCCTTAGAACAGTGAGTGGCATTTCCATTTTCTGGAGGTAATAGGTACTAAAGCCCCCTCCTCTGCTTGATTCCTAACTCTGATTGTGAGTAAGACTGGGGTGGGGGTGTGGGGCAAAACAGCCAGCACCCTGCCCTTGGACCCTCAGTCTGGAATCATCTTTGGTTTAGTCAAAATTGTCTGTATTATACTTCTGAGCAGACTGATACAGATCTAGGAGTGTCCTGTGTCTACCATTTGTATCTGTCATCAGATTGGGATTGATGACTAAATACATGAGTCAGAGCTACATCAAGCCTGATAATAATTAACTGGATCCTCAATGAGCAGTGAACCTGAATCTAAACTGTATATCCCTGAGCTGGATTAAGGTGGACACCATGGGATCACCTCTCTGATTTTAATTTTTTTCCTTTGAATAAAATATCTGGACTATATAAAATGGCAGCTATTCTTAAGTTTAAAATTCTCTAGTCTGTATGTAGAAAAATGGAGTTTTAAGAAATTTTGCTCAAGCTGGAAAACAACTTCCCTATGAGTGCTGTTTCAGAGGTTGCTGATAGCTGATATTGATGTTAATATTTTCCATCAAATGTACTCATGGTTTCAATCTCTAAAAAGGATGAGTTTTACATATGTATATCTAATGTATATGAAAATGTAATATATATGGCACATTAAAATTATGAAAATTCCTTACTCTAAATTTAGAAAGTCCCTCAAGAGACCAAGAAATTCATTGATCTTGGCTATTTTCCACTTATTATCCAGCAAAGTCCATACTTCATATGTCTATAGCATATGAAATTACAGGATATTTTCTCTAATGTAATCTCAATATTAGGAATTTCTTAAATTGTTATTAACCAAACCTTTATCCTATGTTCATTAATTCCATTCAGAAAATTTTCCATATTGTACACTCTATCTATCTAATCATGTTGAAATTTAAGTCCATCCCTTCTAAAGCTTCATTCTAAAACTGACGCCTACTAGTTGGTATTCTTTTGCTTGGTCCTTTGATTGAGCTTGTATTTTTTATTAGCATATTTCTATCCTTATCAGAGTAAAATGACACTACCTTGGTATTCTAGTTTTACAGTATTGTTTGCCTGCTGGTGTATTGAATGTGTCTTTGGAGTCTCATGTTAATATTTCTTAATATATGGACATATACATACTAATCAATTCTCACCAAAGGCAACAATATAAGGACTGTATCACTGACTTTTAATTAAACTAGATCTGTGTAAAATTAAGTTTCTTTTTACATAATGCCCCTTAATCTCCCCTCTCTTACTAAACCTCAGGATCATTTGGTTTTCAAGATTTTTTCCACATTACCTGTATTTCCTTGATATCTTTCCAGTTAGCCCTTTTGCACTCTCACAGCCCGTGCCTAATTAAGCCCTTAAATATCCCTTTCTGAATTTTTGCAAGTTTTTATGAAATACTCTTACCATCAAACTAGGCCAGATCAACTTGATTTTCTACACTGCCACCAGAAGAATCTTTCTAAAATGCAAATATGACCATATTACAACCCTACCAACATACTTCTGTAGAATCTCTCTTATTATGATATGAAATTCAGAAGTTTTAGTATGGAATACAAAGCAATTCAATAATTTTAGAGACTAACCATCAAAACTCAGGCATCTTATAAGACAGAAATGCCTGTAGTACTACGATTATCTTATACCTTCAAGACTTGACACTTTACTATTTCCCTGTTTTTAACTGCTTGATCCCTATGGCCAACCAATAAATCCATATACTAGAGCTGATTAAAGTTCATTTATACCCCGACTGCGGTCACCCCTCGGGCTGAAGTGTGGTTTGCTGGCCTGGCGGGGGAGCAGCCGCGGCAGGCCAAGCTGCTGCCCCCATAATAGGGTGGCTGGTCGGGCCCACCGCCACCCCTGAAGGAAGCTCGGCATGGGCGCAGAGTGCCCTCGGGTCTCCCCTTCTCGGCAGCCATGCTTCCGCGGCTGCCCCTCCTCCCAGATGGCGCCACCCGATGCCTTGTGGGGCGGCACCCTTCTTCCTTCTCCCTGCGCAGGCGCAGGGCAGAAAATTCCAGTCTGCCCTTTTCCCCTCCCCTGACAGCAGCAACAGCCAGGCGTGGGCGGAAAAATCCAGTCTGCCCTTTTCCCTCCCCCTGACAGCAGCAACAGCCAGGCGTGGGCGGGAAACTCAAGTCTGCCCTCCACCCCAGCAACAGCAGCCACCAATCACTAAACCCTGCCACTTCCCCCAGCAACAGCAACAGCCAATCCCTAATCACCACCCCTCCCCCGTCCAGTACCGCCCACTGACCTTTCGCCGGCAACCAATCAGAACAGGGCGTGGCTTCGACCAATCAGCCTTCCCCAGCCCCTATAAAACTGTTGCCTCTCCCTCAATAAAGTGGACTTGCGTGTTTACCTTGTCTCCGTGGTAGTTCTTCTGCCGTGCGCCCTCCAGTCCTGAGAGCCCCCGACAAGGGTCTGGCCTCCCTTGTCCCCAGTTCGTTGCCTGCTTCTCCGGGCGACCCCTTTGTCGCCGGCTTCGCCGGGCGACCCTGTCAGCCGAACCGCGCAACCCCTTGTGAGACCGATCCCTCGTCTGCTGCCGGACCAACCCCTCGTCCCAAGTGGGACCGACCCTTCGTCCCAAGTGGGACTGACCCCTCGTCCAGAGCTGGACCGACCCCTCGTCCGCAGCCAGACCCCACCTCTACCGACCGAGCAAGCCGCCGCACCCGACCACCTTAACAGTTATTTTGTCTTATACAAGTAATACCTACACTATTTAATAATTATCTTTGAATATATTCACTCTTTAAAACTTAGTCTTACTCAAAGAAAAATACATTGAGTAATGGTTTGAAATAAAATAACACTGTTTCTTCTGGCCATGTTGGAGTTACTGGTACTTCACTGAGCTTGCCTTTCCACCAAAAAGAACCAGAAAACTAGACAAATTATGTGAATGGGCTGATTCAAGTGAATAGACAGGCATGGATTTATCCCTAAGAGAGAAAAAAACAGTCATACCGTCACCTCATTTCTCCCTGGAAACACTTTCTAGACCATGATACAGCAAGAAGATCCTTGAGCAGATCACAGCAAATACTCTAACTTGATTTTAGGGAGGATGAATTAGCTGGGATTTGAAGAAAAGAGCTGTGGGAAGGAAGAAATGAAGCAGAACAATTCCCACCATTTCTTCTGTGCTAGGAAAGTGGTTTCTAATGAAGCAGGTTGGAAAGAACACAGTTATAACCCTCACATCATTTAGGAGATATCCTAGAAGGTTAGAGTAATAAGGTTAAATTAGTCCCCCAATAGGGTTATATAGATGGTCTTAAGATGGATTAAAAGCCATCCTAAAAAAGAACCAAACTTGTCTTCAAGTTACTTCATGAGATACAAAATAGAGTTAAACAATTTTAAAACTATTTAAAGAAGAACACACAACCAGACATTCAATAATTTAGCATTTATAACATCATAACATCCAGATCCCAATTATTAAGAGTTAACCAGCTAAAGAAGCAGGAAAATATGAACCATAACTGATAGAGTAATAGTCAATAGAAAAAACCCTCACAATTAATGAGATGATGGGATGGGATTAGTAACAATGATTAGAAAACAGCTATTATAAATATACTCTAGGACTGAAATTAATGTGAACAGCAGAGAAAAGAAAGGTATGGAAAGAAACAAATGGAACTTCTAGAGTTGAAAAACACAATACCTAAATGAAAAAAAGTCACTGATTAGTCCTAAGAGCAGATTGCACATTGCCAAAGAAAATGTCAGTTAACTTAAGGACATAGCAATAGAAACTATCCAAATAGAAGCACAGAGATAAAAACAAAATAATCAGAAAAATGTACAAAATATCAGTGGCCCATAGGAAATGAAAAGTTACGCATACAGATAATCGACGTCCAAAAGGAAATGAGAGATTGTGGTCATAGACTGAAAGAAATATTGCAAGAAGTAATGTCATTTCCTAGAAGAAATTTCAGGGAAACATCTTCAGGACCTTGTGATAGGCAATAATTTCTTGGACTTTATACCCAAAGCACATGCAGCAACAAAAAAATAGATAAATGGGACCTCCCCAAAATAAAGAGATAAAGAAATAAACTTTTGTTTCTCAAAGGAGGTCATGAAAGTAAAAAAGCAACCTACACAATGGGAGAAAATATTTGGAAACCACATACATATTATAATATCCAATGTATCTAAATAAATCCTTCAACTTAACAACAAAAACCAAACAACCCAAATGAAAAATAGGCAAAAAGAGTTGAACATACACCTCTCCAAAGAAGATATACAACTGGCCAGAAAGCACATGAAAAGATGCTCAATATCATTAGCTGTTAGGGTCAGTTTTAGAATGGCCACCATTGAAAAAACAAACAAACACAGAAAGTAAAAAATGTTTGAGAGGCTACAGAGAAAAAGGAATACTCTTTCATTGCTGGTGGCAATGTAAAATGGTGCAGCCACTCCAGAAGACAGTTTGGTGGTTCCTCAGAAACCTAAGAACTACCATATGACCCAGCAATCCTACTACTAAGCACATACTCAAAAGAACTGAAAGGAGGGACTCACATAGATTTTCATACTGATGTTCTTAGTGGCATTTTCCACATTGCCAAAAGATGTAAGCAACCCAAGTGTCCATCAACCAAAGAATGGATAAATAAAATGTGATGTATACATGCTATGGAATATTATTAAACTGCAAAAAGGAATGAGCTCCTGATACATGCAGCAATATGGATGGACTTTGAAGACATTATGCTCAGTAAAATAAACCAGATACAAAAGGACAAATATGTATAATCCCACTGACTTGAAACTATTAGAATAAGTAAACTCATAGAGTCAGAATCTAGAATAAAAGTTACCAGAGGACAGGGTGGGGATAGGGAATGGCAGTAAGGAAGTTAAGTCTTAAAACATACAGGTTGCAATTTGGAATGATGGACATGTTTTATTGTAGATGGTGGTGATGGCCGCACAACACTGTGGTGCAATTAGAACTGAAATATATATCTGTACATGGTTAACAAGGAGATGTTAGATAGTACATATAGTAACAGAATATAAATTTTAAAAAATATTCATGGAACTACATTTCACAGGGAACCCTAAGTTAAACTATGGACTTTAATTAATAGCATGATTATAAAAATGTGCTATCATCAATTTTAACCAAAGTTCCAACCAATGCAAGGTATTTGTGGTGGTGTGGTACATGGGAATCCTGTGCTTAATCCATTATTATTCTGTAGATCCACACATCTCTAATAAAGGGGCAAAAGCATGCCAAATTTGATGAAAGCAATAACCCCACGTATCCAGGAAGCTTAATGAACTTCAACCAAATGCAGATGAAGAAAAGTGCATCTAGGCACACCATAATCAAACTGACAAAAAATAGTGAACTGAAGATATAAAAACAAAAGAGGAAAATACACATTTTTAAAGTAAATGAAAAGTGTATTACTTAGCATAAATGGTCCAAAAAAGCAGGGGAAAAGATTCCATGATGGCCGCTGTCCAAGGAGGCCAACTGTTTGGCCGGGTTTTTATGTGACTGCTCTCATCAGAGCACTTCTCAGAGAGGACAGACTCTATGCTGTTTGAGTGTTGAGCATTTAAACACCCCAGAGGGAAGAGGATAATAAATCTTGTCAACTTTGAAAAAGATATTTTTAATATAAGGAAAAAAATAAAATGCCGACATTTGGTCACACACAATAAAAGTATGAAGTTGATGGGACAAATGCCATACAGGGGAGCAGAGCCAGGGAAAAAGAAAGGCAGTGAGAAAGCATGAGAAAATGAAAATTCAAACACAATCAATGCTTTTTAGGGCATACTGGCATGATCAGAGCTCATTTAGTATGGAAAATAGCCTTGAGAAGGAAGTCGAGAGGAATAAAAAGGAGATTAAGAGAAAACCAGGGGAGGCGGGGCAAGATGGCATCTGAGTGAGTGCACCTTATGATCTCCCCTGTGAAGAGGCGGCCGAGTGGGGTTGGAGTCTTGCCGGAGCAGACTATCTTAGGGGCTTGCAGGATGGAGGGTGTGTGGACATGGATTTGGAGAGTGGCGGAGGTGGTGTTTGCTAAAGGTAGAATTGCGGCTTACAAGTACAGAGGTCAGATGTGTGGACTGGCGGGACACTTCCCCCTGGGGCTGGTGGCTGTGGTGTTTCCTGAGATCTGTTGGCTGTGTGGTGGTATTCCTGGGCCCCGTGGTCCCCAGATGCATGATCCCCAGGTCTGTGTCCCCTGAGTCCTCATAGCCCGTGTTCCATGGACCTATGTGCCCTGGGTCTGCAGAGTCCCGGACTTCCTTTCCCAAGTCCAGCACTCCCAGAGGTCCGGGATTGCCTTAGCCCTCTGGTTTTAGACTGACTCCATGGGTGGGAGGGATTCAGTGGGGGTGGGGTGCAGTAGGGGAGCCTGGCTAGTGTGGGTTTGATTTTCTGGTGTTTCCCACCCCACCCCCACCCCTTTTTTTCTTTTCTTTTTTTTTTTTTTCTTGCGCTTGGAGTTGCATATCAGCTGGCTTGGGGAAGAGTCTGGGAAGAGAGGAGTGGCGAATCTGCTGAGAAAGCCTGATTCACTTAAATACCCTGGGATAGGAAACTTGGGAGAAGGTGGAGTCAGAAAATCAACAAGCCCTCTCACAGCACACCTAAAGGAGAGGGACTGTAGGAGCTGCTTTCCAGCCTCCAATAGCATACTTGGGGTTCCTGGTGAGGTGTGGGTGCTCTCTCTGGAAATTAAGAGTCATTGTTTTCTGTGAGGAGCTGATTTAACAAGGACCCACTTGAATCTCCTACGGACCTCTCAGACAGCTTTCCTGCTGCCTGGGAGAGAGAGAAGTGAGGAAAGGAGAAAAGAGGGAATGTCAGATCCCTAAGCGTTTTATTCAACTACAAACAGGATTCGTTGCTTGAAACTTTCCCTAGTATTTCGTTGGTTTTTCCTTGTTTTTCCTTCCTCTTTATCCCCCCAAGGCCCTTTTTTCTTTCTTTGTTCTTTCTTTCTCTTTTTCTTTTTCTTTTTCCTGCTTACTTCCCCACTCCCTTTTGTCCCTTTTTCTCTCTTTCTTTCTTTCTCTGCTTTCTTATTCTTCTTACATTAGGCACTGCAGGGAGAGCTTCACATTTGCTGTATTTCCTCATCGTCCATTTACTCTTTTCGGTGTGTATTGATTTTGGCCACCAACATTGTTCCCTTTTCTCTACATCTTTCTATACTCCATCATTGATTGTTTCTCTTACATTACACCTCTCTTTGTTTGCCCCTCTATTTTTTTTTATTTTTTATTATTAATACCTTTGTTCTGTTTTCTGCCTTATATTCACTCTTTATATTACTGTCCTCTCTTTTCTCTTTCCCTCTCTCCTGAACACATAGGCCTTTTAATTCACACTGTATTCCTCCCCATATTCAGATTTTTACGTACTCTACTTTTCTTACTGTTATAACTCTACATACCTTACATGAGTCTAATATCCATTCTCCTATATATCACATGGTTCCTCTGTTAATATTTACTATCAATACTACTATTATTCATTTTCTTTTCTTACTCCTTTTGCTTTCTCTGGTGCTAATATTTCTCTTCAAGTGAACTTAGCCAAGAACAAGGAAATAGAATAAGAAGAACAAAATGACAAAGAGAAGACTTAACATGCGCACAAAAACAACAACTAATTAAACTCCAAACTAGACAAAAAGCTAAGCAACTGATTAAACCTGTCAAGATAAAATGATGACAAGACAGCAACAAAAAACTACAAACCAAACCAATAATCAGGAAAACATTCCCCAATCCAATGAACAAACTAAAAACCAGGAAGAGGAGCAGAACATCGAACAAGTAATTAAAGATCTGAAAACATATATTAGGGTCCAATTTGATGAGGTGAAGGAAGAGATTAAGAATATGAAGAAAACAATTGGAGAGCATACAGAAGAAATTGCAATCATATGCAAAAATATAATGGATATGATGGTGATGAACAGCACAATGCAAGAAATCAAAAATACACTCTCAGCAAATAACAACAGACTCGAAGAGGCAGAGGAGAAATTAAGTGATGTGGAAGACAGTACATCTAAAATCAAACAAATAGTAGAACTGGTCAATAAAAAGATAGAAAAAATCCAGCAGGGGCTTAGGGACCTGAATGGCAATGCAAAATGCGCAAACATATGTATTATAGGCATCCCAGAAGGAGAAGGGGACAAAAGGAGTGTTGGAGGAAATAATGGCTGAAAATGTCCCAAAACTGTTGAGGAAGTTGGATGTACATGTCCAGGAAGCACAACGCACCCCAAACAGCATAAATTCCAATAGGCCTACCCCAAGACATATAGATGTCAAGTTATCCAATGCTCAAGACAAAGAGAAAATACCAAAAGCAGCAAGAGAAAAGAGAACCATCACATACAAAGGAGGCTCCATAAGATTAAGTGCTGATTTCTCATCTGAAACCATGGAGGCAAGAAAACAGTGGTATGACATAGTCAAGGTACTAAAAGAAAAAAATTTCCAACTGAGAATACTCTATCCAGCAAAGTTAGCATTCAAAAATGATGGAGAGTTTACAATAGTCACAGATAAACAGAAACTAAGAGAGTATGCCAACAAGAATCATGCCCTTCAAGAAATACTAAAGGGAGTTCTGCAGGAAGAAAGAAAAAAGCAAGAGAGACAGAGTTGGAGGAGAGGGTAAGAGCAACTAAAAAGACAAAAACAGAAAAAGAAAATAAAACAGAATATGACAAAGACAAATCCAAAGAAAGTACAGCTAATATAAGTAATTCCTTGAAAGTAATAACACTGAATGTCAATGGATGAAACTCACCTGTCAAGAGACTCAGACTAGAAGACTGGATAAGGAAATATGACCCATCTATATGCTGTCTGCAAGAAACACATCTTAGACCCAGGGAGTCAAGGAGGTTGAAAGTGAATGGCTGGAAAACAATCTTACAAGCAAACAATAACTAAAAATGGGCAGGAGTAGCTATATTAATATCAGACAAAATAGACTTTAAATGCAAAACAATTGTGAGAGACAAAGACGGATGCTACATATTAGTGAAGGGATAATCTTTCAAGAAGAAAGAACAATCATAAACATTTATGCTCCTAACAAGGGTGCCTCCAAATATGTGAGGCAAACACTGGAAAACTAAGTGAAGGAATAGATGCCTCTACAATTATAGTGGGGGACTTTAATACACCAGTATCAACTTTGGGCAGAACATCTCAAAAGAGAATCAATAAAGAAACAAAGACTTTGAACAATATATTAGAGGAGCTGGACCTAATAGACATATACAGAACATTACACCCAAATACAGCAGGATATACATTCTTCTCAAGTGCACACGGATTATTCTCCAAGATAGACCACATGCTTTGCCACAGAAAAGGTCTCAATGAATTCAGAAAGAACAAATCATACAACATAATTTCTCAGACCACAGTAGAATGAAGCTGGAAATCTGCAAGGGCCAGACACCCAGATTAGGCACCAAGATTTGGAAGTTAAACAACACACTCTTAGAAAAACAGTGGGTCAAGGAGGAAATCTCAAAAGAAATTAATAGCTACCTCAAAACTAATGAAAATGATAACACAACATATCCAAACTTATGAGATGCAGCAAAAGCATTACTAAGAGGGAAATTTATAGCCATAAATTCATACATCAAAAAAGAAGAAAGAGGTAAAGTGGAAGAACTAAATGCACACTTGGAAGAATTAGTTAAAAAACAACAAACTATCCCCAAAGGAAAAAGAAAGAAAGAAATAACAAAGATCAGAGCAGAACTAAATGAAATCAAAAATAAGAAAGCACTTGAAAAAATAAACAAAACCAAGAGCTGGTTCTTTGAGAAAATCAATAAAATTGACAAACCCTTACCTAGATTAACAAAGAAAAAAAGAGAGGAGATGCAAATACAAAAAAGAAATGTGAAAGGAGATATCACCACTGATCCCACAGAAATAAAGACTATCATAAGAGGATACTTTGAAAAACTATATTCCAACAAAAACAACAATTTAGAGGAAATGGACAAATTCCTAGAAACACATAAGTGGCCCACATTGACAAAAGAAGAAGTTGATGGTCTCAACAAACCAATCACAAGTAAAGAGATAGAATCAGTCATTAAAAACCTCCCAACCAAAAACAGCCCTGGGCCAGATGGCTTCACAGGTGAATTCTAGAAAACATTCTGGAAAGAACACCAGTCTTGCTTAAATTCTTCCAAAAAATTGAAACAGAGGGAACATTGTCTAACTCATTCTATGATGCCAACAGTACTCTAATACCAAAGACAAACAAAGACACTACAAGAAAGGAAAATTACAGACCAATCTCTCTAATGAACCTTGACGTGAAAATCCTCAACAAAATACTTGCTAATCGTGTTCAACAACACATTAAACGAATTATACACCATGACCAATTGGGGTTCATTCCTGGTATGCAAGGATGGTTCAACATAAGAAAATCAATTAATGTAATATACCACAAAAACAGATTGAAGGAAAAAAAAATCACATGATCATATCCATAGATGCAAAAAAAGCATTTGACAAAATACAGCACACTTTCTTGATAAAAACACTGTAAAAGATCAGAATAGAAGGAAAGTTTCTGAACATGATAAAGAGTATATATGAAAAACCCACAGCTAACATCATTTACAATAGTGAAATCCTAAAATCTTTTCCTTTAAGATCAGGAACAAGACAAGGATGCCCACTATCACCCCTCCTATTTAACATAGTCTTAGAAGTACTCGTGCAATTGAGGCAAGAACCAGACATAAAAGGCATCCAAATTGGAAAGGAAGAAGTCAAAATTTCACCATTTGCAGATGATATTATCTTATACATAGAAAACACTGAGAAGTCTACAACAATGCTTCTAGAACTTATAAATGAGTTCAGTAAAGTTGCAGGTTACAAGATAAATGCAAAAAAATAAGTAGCATTTTCTGTACATCAATAGTGAGCAATCTGAGGAGGAAATCAGGAATCAAATACCATTCACAATAGTAAATTTAAAAAATCAAATACCTATGAATAATTTAACTAAAGACATAAAAGACTTATACACAGAAAACTACTCAACACTGTTCAAGGAAATCAAAGAAGGCTTAAATAAATGGAAGACTATTCCCTATTCACTGACAGGAAGACTAAATATTATTAAGATGTCTATCCTACCAAAACTGATCTACACATTCAATTCAATCTCTATAAAAATCAGAACATTATTCTTTAGTGAACTAGAGAAATTAACTATGAAATTTATTTGGAAAGGAAAGAGTCCCTGAAAAGCCAAAGACATATTGGAAAAGAAAAATGAAATTGGAGGAATCACACTACCTGACTTCAAAACATACTACAAAGCTACAGTAGTGAAAACAGCATGGTATTGGCACAAGGATAGACACACTGACCAAAGGAACTGAATTGTGAGTTCTGATATAGATCCTCATATATACAGCCATATGGTATTTGACAAGGCCACCAAACCCTCTCAACTGGGAGAGAATGGCCTCTTCAACAATGGTGCCTGGAGAACTGGATATCCATATGTAAAAGAGTGAAAGAGGATTACCAACTTACACCTTATACAAAAATCAACTCAAGATGGATCAAAGACCTAAACATAAGATGCAAAACTATAAAGACCTTGGAAAGCAAAGTAGGGAAGCATCTACAGGACCTTGTAATAGGAAACGGCTTCATGGACTTCACATCAAAAGCCTGAGCAGCAAAAGAACAAATAGATAAATGGGACTTCCTCAAAATTAAAGCCTTCTGCACCTCAAAGGTGTTTGTCATGAAAGTGAAAAGAGAGCCTACACAATGGAGAAAATATTTGGTAACCATATATCTGATAGGAGACTTATATCTTGCGTATATAAAGAACTCCTATATCTCAAAAATAAAAGGACAAACAGCCCATTTAAAAAATGGGAAAAAGATTTGAACAGACACTTCTCCAAAGATGATAAATAAATGGCTAAAAAACACATGAAAAAATGCTCAAAATCCCTAGCTATTAGGGAAATGTAAATGAAAACAATAATGAGATACCATCTTACTCCCATAAGACTGGCAGCTATCAAAAAATCAGAAGACTACAATTGTTGGAGAGGATGTGGAGGAATGGGAACACTCATCCACTGCTGGTGGGAATGCAGAAGGATCCAGCCATTCTGGAGGACATTTTGGCGGTTTATCAAAAAACTAGCTATAGATTTGCCGTATGACCCAGCAATTCCACTGCTGGGTATATACCCAGAAAATCTGAAAACAAGGACACAAACTGATATATGCACACCAATGTTTATAGCAGCACTATTCACTATTGCCAAAAGTTGGAGTCAACCCAAATGCCCATCAACAGATGAATGGATAAATAAAATATGGTATATACAGACATTGGAATACTACTCAACTATAAGAACAAATACAGTACAAACACATGTGATAACATGGATGAGTCTTGAGAACCTTATGTTGAGTGAAGAATCCAGGTATTGAAGGACAAATACTACATAACCTCTCTGATATGAAATAAGTAAACCAAGCTGTCTCAGAGACTAGAGACTAGATGATAAACTTTAAGGTAGTTGGAGGGTAGGGGAATGTTGTGAGCTGACAGCTACTTGGGTGAAATCTATGATAAGCGGGAGGTAAGTATTTGTACAGGGAAGGGACAAAATGGGGACATAGGTATAACTTAGGGTGGGGCTGCATGGGCTTTAGGGGTGCTAGGGATGGGAGGATGGGTCAGATTGCCCAAGAAATTGGGGAGAGGGAGAGGGTGAGGGAAGCATTTGATCATGGGAGATTGTCAGGTATGTGGTTGAAATTGTGGTGCACAGAAAACTCTTTAGAGAATGTAATATGGAAGATTGCCTGTTTGGGATGCTTAAGGGCTGGGGGGTATCTGACACAGAGCAAGATTCTGGGGAGTGTGTGAGTGCTCATTTGGTCATAGTGGATTATGTCATTGGGTGGAGACCCATACAATGAGAGTAAAGTTATACCTACATCCTGGGGAGGACTGATGTTCTCAAACAGAGGGAATTGTATCTCTTGAGAGAATTGGTGGCTCCCAATGGATTAGGGCAGTCAAGTATGTGAAGCCCTCAACATTTTTGCAATTATCTCTGAGTATGGTCCCTCAAGTAGTGAAGATTGATTGTCATGGTGGGCCCTGAGGGGAGGGGGAAAGAGGTGTTGAATACATGGAATCAGTGTAACTGTGGGGCATGGAAGTGTTCCACAATATCATGCCATGATGGATATAGGATATGTTAAATTACACCAAAAATGTGTAAAAGTCTATAGGCTAAAATGTAAACCATAATGTAAAACATAAGATAACTAAAAATTTATAAAATTGTATAGTCTAAAATATAAACCACAATGTAAACCTAAGTGAAACCATGTTTGAAAGCTATCATTTCAATATCATTTCAACATAAGCTGCAGCAAATATAATATGGACATGTAAAAAGATCACTGTTGGGGAAGGGACAAAGAGTTTGATATTGGATATGTGGGAGTACCATATATTGTATATGTGAATTACTGTGACCTAAAACTTATCTCAAGAGAAACTTAATAATCAGGGGGAAAAAAAAGAAAGGAGGTAGACACTGAGGAAGAAATTGCCTTACTACTGTACATACAGGGCAACACCTGTAGCAGTGATGAAAGGCAAAATGTCAAAAACAAAGCTTTTACATTTTTTCATTTCTTTGATACCCCAATTTATTTTGCCTTTATTTAACTTTCTAAATTTCTATGTATTCTATATCTAACCTTTAAACCCATCACTATATTCCATTTTTCTATTAATGGAACCTGGCAATATATTGGGCTTCCTTTCTGAAGACGTTTTGGACTAGAGAGAGGTTCGACTATGGCAAGGGAGGAGCACTTGTGTGGGGTGTCATTGGTGGGATGCACATGGCTGGGAAGGAGTTCTCCAGGGCATATATACAGGGTACATAGAAAGGTTTGGATATTTTCATAGTGGTTTCAATGCAAACAACAGATGAGAGAGTGCTGAATTCCTGACCAGGGAATCTCTATCACATTCCCCAATGGAACAACAACAATCCCCCAAGAGCAAGCAAAGACCAATAAAGATGGATGGTCCGATGATGAGCCTTTGATACTGGTGGCTCCGATTATGAGCCTGTGCACCTGAAATAAGAACAAGGCCTAGAGCTGCGGGGTGTCTGAGAGTTACCTCCTGAGAGCCTCCATGTTGCTCCAATGTGGCCACTCTCTAAGCCAAACTCAGCTTACCAATGCATTACCTTCCTCCCAGCATGCTACATGATTCCCAGGGATGAGCTTCCCTGGTGCTGAGGGATTACTACCAAGCATCTAGTTACAAGATGATGTAACTAGAAAAAGATCTTGAATAAAAGGGTCAACTCAGACCAGCAGAATATCTCAGCCTCTATGTAATATCAGGTGTTAAAAACTGCTTTTTGACCTTGAATGAAAGGGGGAAATGGAAAGGACAAATGAGTTTATATGGTTATGAGTCTCCAAAAAAGAGTCAGGAGATCATCAAAGGGGTTGCACTTACGCACACCTCAGCAGGGTCCCAGAGACAGCCAAAGTAGATAAAACCTCAGGTACTGGTTTTCCTGATGGCTACAGAGACCCACAAGTTCTATGGTCATGCAGATGGCTTTGGAGTTCAGTGCCATGCCAGTTGGCCCGACTTTGCAGTTTGTGTTCCTGAATGTGTTGGAGTTGGACTTAGATGTGATCTTTCTACACATGCCCCTTCTGTCACTTTTACTGGACCTGTGATTGGTGCTGGGGTTGGTGTATACTCAGGAGACCTGAATCTCTGGACTGTCCATGTGAGAGCCAGGCTCTGAGCCTCAGCAGACTTGCAACTCCTACTCTCTGGTTTATTGGATTTATCCCGGCCAGTGAACAGGGAGGTGAAGAAGATCAACAACCACACCAGGGAGCCAAGAGTGCCTACAACTGAAAGCAGGAGAATTGCATCCATCATCCATGTGGAATCTAAGCCCCCTCTTGATGTAGAGGGAGACTGGACATAATCATCCAAGGGTCACAGGATGGAGGAATAGAGTATGGATTAGAGTGGACTTACTGGTGTCTGCTGGGGAACTATTGTGATTAGGAAGGGAAGAAATTGTAGTAGTGATGTGAAGAGGGTGGCCACAGTGGCTGCTGATGGTTGGGAGAGGGAAGAAGAGATATGATGTGGGGGCATTTTCAGGATTTGGAGTTGTCCTGGGTGGTGCTGCGGGGATGGACGCTGGATGTTGTGTGTTCTGTCATGGCCCACTGGGTGGACTGGGGGAGAGTGTGGACTACAATGTGGACCACTGTCCACGTGCTGCAGCGGTGCTCCAGAATGTATTTGCCAGGTGCAGTGGATGTGCCACAATGATGGAAGAGGTTTTTAATGGGGAAGGTGTGGCATGGGTGGGGTGGGGGGTCTCTATAAGGTCTTTACAGGGAAAATGGTGTGTGTTTCTGACAAGGACTGATTTAAATTATAGTGCTTTGATTTTTTTAAAAAGTGACATAATTGAAGCAAAAAGCTCCTGTGTTCCACATGTTATGTATTATTATTTTTATACTTCTCTATTTATACATGATTAACACATTTGGAAATTACTACAAATCCCTGTGGTCTCTCTACCTTCATCCTGATACTCTTTTCTTCCACTTAAAATTTGCTATTATAAATTTTTTAAATTACTCCACAAGTAGGTACCATTTTATACCCACTAGAATGGGTACATTAAAAAGAAAACAGAAAATAAAAATTGTTGGAGAAATTGTGGAGAAATAAGAACATTCATTCATTGCTGGTGGAAACACAAAATGGTGCAACTACTGTGAAAAAGTCTGGCAGTTCCTCAGAAAGATAAACAGAATTTTCATATGACCTGGGAATCCCATCTCTAGGTAAACATCCCAAAGAATGGAAAGCAGGTACTCAAACAGATATTTGGACACCAACATTCATAGTGACATTGTTCACAATTGATAAAATGTGGAAGAAACCTTAGTGTCCATCAACTGATAAGTGGATAAACAAAGTGGTATTTACATACAATGGAATATTATGAAACTGGACAAAGGAATGAAGTCCTGATACCTGTGACAACATGGGTGAACTTTGAAGACATCATGTTGAGTGAAATAGGCCAGATACAAAAGTACAAATACATGATATCACTCATATGAAATATTTAGAATATGCAAATTCAGAGTCAGAAACTATGTACCTGTCGTTAGCATTACAGCCATTAAATAGATGTCCCAGAGACTTAAGTTTTTGCTTCCTTCATGTGCTAATTGTGCCCTGAATTTTCAGCTGAGTTGCAACACCTACTCTGTAGCTCATTGGACTCACCCAGAACAACTAACAAGCTGGTGATGATGGACAACACCCATCCCAAGGAATGGTGAGTGTCTGCAACTGCAAGCAAGAATTCCATCCATCTGCCCTGTGGGATCTAAGCCCCCTTGCAATTAGAAGCAGAGTGGACATCACCATCCCCAAATCCTCAAGTTTGGGGAATGAACAATGAACTAAAGTAGACTTATTATTCTACCATAGACCTATTATCATTCTAGCAGTGGAAGAATTCTTATCATTGATATAAAGGCAGTGAAGGATGGGAGAGGAAAGAATAGGTATAATATAGGGACATCTTCGGGACATTGGAATTGTCCTACATTGTCTTGCAAAGAAAGATACAAGCCATTGTATATTTTGTCTTAACCTACAAAATTGTGTGGGCAGCATGTAAAGTCCAATGTAAACTGACGGCCTCTGTTAGGAGCAGTGCCTCAGTAAGTATTCAGCCATTGTAAGAAATGTGCCACACTAACGAGGGATGTTATTAATGTGGGAAAGTGTAGGAAGGGGAGGGGTGGGGCCTGTGGGAATCCCCTATATTTTTTACTTAACATTTATGTAATCTAAAACATCTTTAAAAAGAAAAAAATACATATATAAAAGAAACTAAAGTACATATTACCACAACTTGAATAGGGATAGAGAATAACGATTTAACACTTGTTTTTGCTTGCCACAGGGTTGCCAACACAATGTACCAGAAATAGGTTGGCTTTTATAACAGGAATTTTATTAGGGCAAATTTTACTGTTCTGAGGCTGCAAAAAGGCCCCAATCAAGGCATCATGAGAGGTGCTTTCTCATCAAAGGTTGCCTGCTAGCAGTTCCTGGAGCTCTGTGCTGAGGCAAGGTGGCGGGTCTGTCGGTCTCTCTCTACGTTCTCCTTGAGCTCAGCTGTGGGCTATTAGGCATCACCCCACGGGCCTTGTCTCCTTGAGCTTCTCTGTCTTTCTGCAGCTGCAGGCAAACCTAGAGGCTATTTCTCCATGGCTGGGTAGAGATGGCAGCCACTGCCTTTTTCTGTGGGTTTCTGCTTTCAGTTTTCTGTTTATATAAGACCCAACAAGAGTTACCCAACCTGGGTTACTTCTCACTGTAGTCATATCAAAAGCCCTAAATCTACCTAATCAAGTGATCTAATCAAAGGCCCCTCATCTGAATTTAATCAAAAGACCTCATCTACACTGTGTTTACAGGCACAGCTATGGGTTAGGGTAAGAACAATTTTCTGAGGTCCACTAAAGACAAAACGGGTCAGTGCTTGATTGCTAGTGTTTCTTTTCAGAGTGATGGAGTAGTTTGGGGGTGACGGTAACAACATTGTGAATGTCATTAACAACACTGAATTTTGTATTTGAATGTGGTAAAAAGGGGAAATTTTAGGTTGTATATGGGTTACTAGAATAAAAACTAATAAATCAACATCATAGGACTGTGAAACACGAACAGTGTACCCTAATGTAGACTATGGACTATAGCTAATAGTACTAAAACTACAATTATATTCATTCATTTGTAACAAAAGTATCACACTAATGCAAGGTATAATAATAGGGAGAGCATATGGGAACTTTGTATCAACCTACAACTTCTCTAATTAAAAAAAAAAAGTATTCCGCGGTTGTAAAATGTGTGTCATTACATATAATAGTCCTAGAGACAATGGCTATAAAATATATTTTTTCTTCTTAGTTTTCAATTTGAAATTAATTTGAAATTTAGTTTGTATTAATAAACTAATTATCTCTTATTGTCTAATAAATTTTTTTTACTGCACTTCCTTCTACTACATTTTATCATTCTTGGAAAATTTTGTATTATCTAACACAATATATATCTTTTTTAGCTCTACAAATCAGTATATTTTTTCAAAAAATCTGAACAGATAGTGTATTCTTTCTACATACCATCCCTATATATGCATATCTCAAAGTTATGGACTAAGGAAACACTCCTATATACCCCATGGTATTGGTTTTCCCAATATCAAAAGAAATTCACTAGATGAATAAATTATTTTAAAAGGAAAAAAACCATAACCATATTGACACTAATTTATCTAAATCTGCACAGAGACTGATTATTTCCTCTAATTTGTTTTAATTGCTTTCATTTTTCATTGAGGGCATTATAGTTAAAAATGCATATTCTGTTTTGTTTTGCAATTTCTGTAACTCAAACTTTCATTTCTTAACATAAAAAATTAATTTTCAGCACCAATAAATTAATATTAGACCATGAGGAATATTTATTCTAGTGAAATTCTCTTTCCCCAGGCTTCTATTTCCAGAACTATCAGGGACTAATCTAGCAATTAGGACATATTTTTTTAATTCAAATTATCCAAAAAGGAAGAATGAGTATGAATGAGGAAACATAAGTAGAACCTTGGGTTGCTGAACAGAGTGGGTATGAATTCTGAGAAGCAAAAACACTTCTGCTTCTAAGCAAACACCAAGACATTTCAGTGTAGGTAGTTACAGCACTAAGATTCTGTTTAACACCAAGGCCCAGCACGTTGTAACCAATGATGTGAAGACACCCTGTTTGCTTCAGGGAGCAGAGGCATCTATTTAATATCCTGCCAGGTTTTTGCCGTTACTGCCACTGTTGTGGAGGTGGTGGTGGTTGCCTTAATGAAACTATACACACTATCTCTTTTGAAAAATGACCTAATTTTAAACTGAACAGAACCATAAAAGCTGCAGATTTAAGAAAAAAATGGAATTTTTGAAAATACAGCTATGATTTTCTTTGAAGGGAAATAAGATTAAAATAAGAAGGCACATGTTCACTCTCTTAATTATGGTGATGATTTTCACAGGTGTATAAATACGTCAAAACTTTTCAAATTGTTCACTGTAAATACATATGGTTTATTGTATGGCAATTTCACTTCAATAAAGTTGTTAAAAAAGCAGGCACATCAGAGTCTCAT
The DNA here is from genome assembly GCF_030445035.2 of Dasypus novemcinctus. Lineage (NCBI taxonomy): Eukaryota > Metazoa > Chordata > Mammalia > Cingulata > Dasypodidae > Dasypus > Dasypus novemcinctus. The sequence goes on along the minus strand of NC_080701.1, from coordinate 3,707,412 downwards.
TTATAAAGGAAACAGCTCTGAGATCTTGCCTTTTAAAATATGACAAAAGTCTTACCAGTGAAACACTTATAAAGGCCGCATGACAAGCTCTGAACTGTCACACTTAGAGTGAAGGGTTGTAGTGGGGTGTGATGAATAAAAAACCATCATGGTGATTTGAAGACCTTTTTTTTTAAAAAAATTATTTATTTATTTTTAAAAATTACATTAAAAAATATGAGGTCCCATTCAACCCCACCACCCCCACCCCCCACTCCCCCCACAGCAACACTCTCTCCCATCATCGTGACACATCCATTGCACCTGGTAAGTACATCTTTGAGCATCACTGCACCCCATAGTCAATGGTCCACATCATAGCCCAGACTCTCTCACGTTCCATCCAGTGGGCCCTGGGGGGATCTATAATGACCTTATTATATAATGCAATTTGTGTCTTTTTTTTTTAAGATTTACTTATTTTTATTTATTTCTCTCCCTTTCCACCCCCTCCCCCCCCAAGTTGTCTGTTCTCTGTCCATTCGCTGTGTGTTCTTCTGTGCCCACTTCCATTCTTGTCAGTGGCACCAGGAATTTGTGTCTCTTTTTGTTGCGTTATCTTGCTGCGTCAGCTCTCTGTGTGTGCGGCGCTACTACTGGGCAGGTTGCGCTTTTTGCGCTGGGCGGCTCTCCTTGCAGGGCACACTCCTTGTGTGTGGGGCTTCTCTAAGTGGGGGACACCCTTACAGGCCCGGCACTCCTTGCGCGCATCAGCTCTGCACATGGGTCAGCTCGCCACAAGGGTCATGAGGCCCTGGACTTGAACCCTGGACTTCCCATGTGGTAGGCGGATGCTCTATCGGTTGAGCCACATCCGCTTCCCTGCAATTGTCTCTTGAGAAAAAGGAAGATAAAAGATTTTATGACAACTTCATATTCATTGAAGTAAATTACTGCCATCCTGATTATCTCAAGTCAGATTAGCTTGTCTGTCTCACAACAGTAAAATGATGAGTATTTCTTCTGAGAAAATAAATTATTGAAAGCCCTGAAGACTTCATGTTGAGTATGATCTCACTGATATGAAATAATTAGAATAAACAAACTCAGAGTCAGAATCTAGAACATAGATTATGAGGGAAAGGGTAGAGGTAGGGGATAGGAAGTTTAGACCTGAAATGTAGAGTTTCTATATGGGACAACGATAATGTATATAGTTTAATTAAGGCAACCACCACCACCTCCCTAACAGAGTAACAGGCAGTAGCAAACAATGGTTGATGATGAAGGCAGCACAACATTGTGAATGTAATTAATAATACTGATATATAAAAATTTATATGTATATATGAAGGTGAAATGTTAGATTGTATATATGGTACAGGAATAAAAATTTCTTTTAAAATCCATGCAACTAGACAACACAGTAGCCTTAAGTGAAACCATGGATATTTATTAGTTGTACAATAATAAAATTGTGCTTTCATAAAGTGTAACAAATATTCAATACCAATGCAAGCTATTAATAATGGGGTGGTAGATGGGAATCCTGTATTTTCTGCATGATTTTTCTGAAACTCACAACTTCTCTAATAAAAAAATAATAAAAACACACAAAAGTCAGTGAGAATAATTAGTGGAAGGTACCTACTGCTACAAATGAAAAATGATAGTGGATGAGAGACTGTGTCTATTTCAAATAAGAGATTACCCCTTGAGGTGACCAATTTGACTTATGTCTCACTACAGGCCAATGTCAGTGAGGCTTTCAGTTTTATGGAGGAGAAACGCTCAGGATTTGATGAACCACATTGGTTCTCAGGAAAATAGTAACCTTATAGAATCTGCTTTATGGCAGATAAAGGGTTCAGATACAGGAACTGACAAGTGTTGCTTTAGAATCATTTAGTTCAGCACACAAATCACGCTTCATGTAAATTCAGAAGATCAATATCAGAGGTTAGGTTTTGGGATTATAATTTAACTTTATCTAAATATTAGACTGAATCAAATGAAATTCCCATCTTGGTACCTCGAAAAGGTTGGATATTGGCAATTTCTAATAACACCTTGTGATCCTGAGGATGGGGTTGGACCAATGAGCTTTATGATACATTATGATCCTTTAATAAAGAACATAACTTCACATGTCAATTTCTATCAACCTACTGATTTTGCCCCATTTTACAGAAGAAAAAAGTGTCCATTTTTCTGTTTAAGTCTCTCTGTCCATTTGTGAATCCTATTCCCTTTTGTTTATTAAAGAAATTCCCTTACACAACTGTTCAGAGATGTTTGGTTTCCTTTCTTTGTGCTCACCTAATCTCTGAGTTTCCTTTAATATTTTGGAAATGTCCATCTTATGACAGAGTCTATTTCCTTACAATTAAAGATAAATACTTCCCATCCCACAAGGAGATTCTATGAGTGCTCAATATAGCTTTACTTTTCAAAATACATAGATATATATATTTCAAAACTTTTCCATACATTAAACTTTTGGGTACCTGAGTTTATCAGTTTTACTAATACAACGAGTTATGCATCACCATTACAAAAAAGATTTGAACAGTTTCAGTATCTTCAAAGAGTTCTTTTGTAACACACCTTTTTGGTCAAATCCTTTCCTCCATTCTTAGTCCCTGGAAACCAGTGACCTCATTTCCTTCTTTGTAATTTTGTCTTTGCAAGAATGCCATAAAAATGGAATGACACTTTAGTGGTTTGAAGCTATATATAACCCAGAAAAACACGTTCTTATATATGATCCATTCCTGTGGGTGTGAACCCATGGTAAAAGTAGAACGTTTTGATGAGGCTACTTCAGTTAAGGTGTGGCCCACCTCATTCAGGATGGGATTTATTCCTATTAATTGAGTCCTTTATAAATGTAATAAGGGGAAACGGACTTGGCCCAGTGGTTAGGGCATCCGTCTACCACATGGGAGGTCCGTGGTTCAAACCCCGGGCCTCCTTGACCCATGTGCAGCTGGCCCATGCACAGTGCTGATGCACGCAAGGAGTGCCCTGCCACCCAGGGGTGTCCCCCGCGTAGGGGAGTCCCACACGCAAGGAGTGCACCCGTAAGGAGAGCACCCGTAAGGAGAGCCGTCCAGCACGAAGGAAAGTGCAGCCTGCCCAGGAATGGCGCCGCCCACACTTCCCGTGCGGCTGACGACAACAGACGCAGACAAAGAAACAAGACACAGCGAATGGACACAGAGAACAGACAACCAGGGGAGGGGGATGGAATTAAATAAATAAATAATAAAATAAATAAATAAATAAATGTAATAAATCCAGAAAAATGAGGAGAGAGCCATAGATGTGAGAAGCTGAAAGCAACAAAACTCAGAACAGAAGGGAGAGACCATCAGCTGCCGTCATATGCCTTGCCATGAGGCAGAGGAGCCAAGGATTATTGGCAACTGGCCTTCAGGAAGAAAGTATTGCCTTGATGATGCCTTGATTTGGACATTTTCTCATCCTCAGACTGTAATCCCCATTGTTTAAGCCAACTCATTTCATGCGTTCTGCTTTCAGCATCCTCAGAAACTAAAACACAAGACAGTATGCAGCTTTTTGATTCTATCGTATTTTAAAAGGAATAGTTCACTTGAGTTTCACTGATGTCATGGTGCTTATCAAGAGTTCAATCCTTTTATTTCTGAATATTACATTGTATAAGCATATTAGAGCTGCAGTTTTTTACCCATTTCCTGGTTAGAAAACATTACTATGATTTATAGTTTTTGACAATAATGATTTAAACTGCCATAAACATTCATATACAAGTCATTCTTTGGATGTAAGTTTTCATTTCAATTGGATAAATACTGAAGACTGGAGTGACTGGTAATATGGTGTTTATTTAACTGTATAGTAAATTACCAAACTGTCAGAGTGTGTGCATCATTTTGCATTCCATCAGCAACAATGAGGATTACACTGACTCTGCATATTCTGCAGCACTTGGTGTTGTCAGATTACTGTTAGAGTTGCCATTGTTATTGCCATTCTGTTAGGCATGTAGTACTAACTCATTGTGCTTTAACAGCTTTATTGAGATACAATTTACATACCATAAAACCCACCAATTTGAATTATATAATTCAATGGATTTTAGCATAGTCACAGAGTTATGCAACAATCATCACAATTTTAAAACATTTTAATCATTCCAGAAGGAAACCATGTACCATCTAAATTCCCTCAACTTGTATGAAGCAACAATGAACTTACATTCTTTTGATTTAGATATGCTCTTCTGGAGATATCATATGCTAGAAATCATGCAATGTGTTTTGTGACTGGCTTCTTTTATGAATCATATTTTCAAGGGTCATCTTACAGCCTGTATCAGTACTTCATTTACTTATATTTCAGAAAACTATTCCATTGTATGTATTTGCCACTTCCCCCCCACCCCCCATTCTTTAGCTAATGAATATTTTGGTTGTTTCTGCTTATGGTTATGAAAAATGCTGTGATGGATGTATTTGTATACAGGTTTTTGTGTGGACACGTATTTTTAACACTCAATGAACAGAATTGTTGGATCATATGGGAAATACATGCTTAACATGTTGGGGACCTTTCAAACAGTTTTCCAAAGCAGCTGTACAATTTTACACTCACATGCAGTGTACGGTGTTTCCAATTTCTCTACATCCTCACTAACATTTGTTATTGTCTATCTTTTTAACATAGTGACCTTAGTGATCTTACTGGATGTGATGTGGTCTCCCATTTGGGTTTTGATTTGGCATTTCTTTAATGACTAATGATGGCAAGCATCCTTTCATGTGCATGTTGACCATTTATATATCTTCTTTGGAGAAATGTCTACTCAGATGCTTTATCCAATTTTTAAAATTTTGGTTATTGGTGTTTTTAATAAGCTGGGTTTTTCTTTTTACATGTTCTGGATACCACTAAGATATAAGATATATGTGCAATTATATGTGTGTGTGTAGATATGTATATTTTATATATGATTTGAAAATATTTTCACCCATTTTGTGGATTGTCTTTGACTTTCTTGTGCAAATATATATTAAACAATGGGGAATTATTGACTCATAGCTTTAAGGCTAGGAGGTGTCCAAAATTGAGGTGTCAGCAATGTGAAACCTTCTCCCAAAGAATGTGGTGTTCCAGGGCTGGCTGCCAGCGATCCTTGGACCTTGGGTTTTTCTGCCATGTGGCAATGCATATGGAAGCATCCTTTCTTTTCACGGCTTTCTCTCTTCATGACTGAATTTCAATCTGTATATAAAGGACTCCTGGGATCTGGATTAAAACCAAACCGGATTCAGTTGAGCCACACCTTATCTGACGTGATGTCTTCATGAGATCCTGCTTACAGTGGTCCATATCCACCAGAACACAGACCAAGACCAAGGCCAAGAGTACATCCAAACTGGGCACGCAACTCAACCCACCACAGATGAGCTGCGCTAACAATCCCATGGAGAGAGCAACCTGGATAAACTCGGGGTTGTTGATTTCCCCACTGATCAGCTCCTTTGCCCTCTACATGATATATTGGGGGTGGGTATATTGAGGAGGGGGTGACTGGCAGTGGTATTTGGCAGAGGGGAGTTAGCTTACTTCTGGCAGCATAAGCTGTTACCTTATTTTCTTAGCAGTGACAATTCCTGGTGCTGGATATAACTTTTGTAACTGATGGAAGGTCCATCAAAAGCAATGTTTAAGGAACTCAAGAGAATAAAATAAAGAAATTTTATTTATGAATGCTGGTAGTAAATTTTAGGGAATAGTTTCCCTTTTATTATTAGAATTAGTATTCCTAATATATGGAAAGACTGAAAAAGTCCATATTTAATTTTCTTGAAATGGCAAAGAGGATTAAGTGAAGAAAATACTCTAAAGGTTCTAGAAGAAAGGCGATTATGTGATTCTCCAGGGTCAGCCAACAACCTTCTCCTCCAGGATCTCTCCAGTCTAGCCACCCTAACCCTCCAACCCTTGCAATTTGTTGCTTTTCCTGCCACAGGGCTTTATTGTCAGAATAAGCTTCCTGCCCCTTTCCCCCTAGTCTACTTCTATTCTTCAGATGTTATCAGAAAGCCTGTTCTGAGTTATGCCTAAATGAACACCATAGTCCTTTCATGTTTGTTCAGTTTGTATTGGAGAGAATAGCAGATTGATGACTATAAGCTCTATGAGGGCAGGGACTATGCCTGTTTCCACCCTCACGGTGTATTCTTGCACAGTACATTCTTGCACATATATTTTTTAATTTGATGAAGTCCTATGTATCTATTTTTTTTTTTGTCATTTGAGCTTTTGCTGTTATATGTAGGATAACATTTCCTAATGCAAAGTCATGAAGACTTATGCCTGTTTTCGTCTAACATTTTAATAGTTTCAGCTCTTAGGTATATCATAATTTTTTTATTTTAAATTAACTAAAGTAAAATTGGGCCATCTCACATGGCCTTCTTCATGAGGATATCTAGGTTTTCCAGTACCATATGCTTCAAAGACTATTCTTTCTCCATTGAATTCTCTTGGCATACTTGCTAAAAATCTGTTTACTATAAATGTATAATTTGTTTATGGACCCTCTATTCTATTCCATGGCTATACATATCTATTCTTATGCCAGTACCATACTCCTGATCACTGTAGCTTTTTAGGAATTTGTGAAATCAAGAAGTCTGAATTTTCCAACTTTATTATTTTCAAGATTGTTTTGGTTATTCTGGGTCCCCTGTATTTCCAAATAAATGTTAATATCAGCTTTCAACAGGGAGGTGAAGAAGGTCAACCCCGCACCAGGGAGCCAAGGGTCCCTACAACTGCAAGCAGGAGGATTGCATCCATCTCACATGTGGAATCTAAGCCCCCTCTTGATGTAGAGGGGGACTGGACACAACCATCCCAGGGTCCACAGGATGGAGGAATAGAGTATGGATTAGAGTGGACTTACTGGTGTTCAGCTGGGGAACTATTGTGATTAGTACGGGAAGAAATTGTAGTATTGATGTGGAGAAAGTGGCCACGGTAGGTGCTGAGGGTAGGGAGAGGGAAGAAGAGATATGGTGTGGGGGCATTTTCAGGACTTGGAGTTGTCCTGGGTGGTAGTGCAGGGATAGATGCTGGACATTGTGTGTCCTGCCATAGCCCACTGGGTTGACTGGGGGAGAGGGTAGACTACAATGTAGACCACTGTCCATGTGGTGCAACAGTGCTCCAAATGTATTCACCAGGTGCAATGGATGTGCCACTGTGATGGAAGAGGTTGCTGATGTGGGAGGAGTGGGGTGAGGGTGTGGGAGTATATGGGGACCTCATATTTTTTGAATGTAACATTTAAAAGAAAATAAAGAAGAAAGTTACCACACACAAGAAAATCAGCTTGTCAATTTCTTTCAAAAAAAAAGTAGCTGCTATTTTAATAGGGATTACATTAAATACGTTAGTCAATTTGGGGACTAATGCCATCTTAAAAATATTGTCTTCCTATTCATGAAAAGGGATATCTCCATTTATTTAGGTCTTTCATTTCTTTCAGGGCTTAAAATCTTACATATACATTCTTCCGTTGTTAATTTATGCCTTAGTATTTTATTATTTTTTATGCAATTGAAAACTAATTTGCTTTCTTAATTTTATTTTCAGATTGGTCATTGCAAGGAAATAGAGATACAGTTGGTTTTTGTACATTTATCTTGTTTTTTGTAATATTTAGTGAACTTGCTTTTAGTTCTATAGTTTTTCATGCTCTGCAAATACAAATAGTTTACTTCTTCCATTTGAATCTGGGTGTCTTTTCTTTCATTTGTTTGTCTAATTATCCTGGCTAGAACCTTCAGTAAAATGTTGACAGAAAGTGGTGAAAGCAGACATCCTTGTGTGTTGCGGATTTGGGGAGAAAGCATTTAGTCTTTCACCATTAACTATAATTTTAGCTGCATGATTTATGTAAATATTCTTTATCAGGTTGAGGAAGTTCCCTTCTATATCTAGTTCTTTAGCAGTTTTATCAGTTATAGGGTTGGATTTTGTGAAATGCTTTTGCCACATCTATTGCGATGATTGTGTGGTTTTGTACATTATTTTATTATTTTAGTGTATTGTATTAATAGATTTGTGGGTGTTCATGATGGTTTGAAACTGTACGGACCCCAGAAATAAAAGCATTTTATTAAAATCAATCCATTCTTATGGGTGTGGATCCACTGCAGTGAGATCTTTAGGTGAATAGGATGCTAAGTTAAGATGTGACTCATCTCATTCAGAGCGGGTCTTAATCCTCTTACTGGAGTCCCTTAAAAGAGAATTAAGGGGATCAGATGTGGCTCAGTGATTGAGTGCCTGCTTCCCATGTAGAAGGTACTGTGTTCAATCCCCAGTACCTCCTAAGAAAAAGAATTAAATTCAGATGAAGAGAGAAAAAGCCTTGGAAGCAAGAAGATGAAAACGACACAATCTGGATAAGAAGGGAGACACCAGCAGATGCCACCACATGCCTTGCCATGTGACAGAGTAGTCCAGGAGAGCTGGCAGCTGGTCTGGGGAGAAAGCATTGCCTGATGACGCCTTGATTTGGACATTTTCATGGTCTCAGAACTGTGAGCTTGTAAACTAATAAGTCCATTGAAAAAGCCAACCCATTTCTGGTATATTGCTTTCAGTAACCCAACAGAACAAAACAGTGTTAAACCAACCTTCCATTCCCAGGAAATTCCACTTGGTTTTGGTGTATAATAATTTTCCTATGATAGTGGATTAAGCTTTTTTTAGTATTTTGTTGAGGACTTCTTCATCTTTGGTCATAAGAGATATTGGTTTTTAGATTTCTTTTCTTGTGATGTCTTTTTCTGGTGTTGGATTTGAAGTAAATGCTAGTCTGATGACATGAGTTGCAAAGTTTTCTCTTCTTCTGTATTTGGAAGAGTTTATGAAGAATTAGTGTCTTGGTTTAACACAGCTGTTTGCTAAATACCACACACAGGATTGGTTTAAACAATAAGCATTTGCCTCCCCACATTTTTGAAAGGAAAAGTCCCGAGTGAAGATCTCGGGAAGGTCACTCGTTCTCCAGCTGGTGGTTGCATGCTGGTGGTGGCAGCTCTGCATCACATGGTCAGCTCTCCCTTCAGCTTCTATTGAAACTTCTTCTGGATGAATGACTTTCTAAGGCCTTCATATGACTGAATTGGAGTTGGATTGGGATTTGAACCATCACTAAGGGCACATCATTTCTAAAGTAAGTGTATGCATATGTGTGTTCATGTTTGTGTGTGTGCACATGTGCACACGTGTGTATTTGTGAATGCACATGTATGTGTTTCTTAGCTCTGTCCTCAGAAGGCCCTGTGATGCAAACACACTCCAGCATGAGCGAACACACTTTGCGCCCAGATCTTGATCTTGAGAACTCAATAAAAGAAACTACAGTTCCTCAGAGAAATGGTTGATGGCAGGGGTTGGATAAGATAGGTGTAAAATGAGGCTGAAAAAAAAGGAAGTCCTGCCAACAGATAAGAAAGTGCTTAAAAACTGATAAGGATTTATCACAGAAGTCAGATCGAAGGAGCTTCTGCTGGTCAAATCTGGGACAATCTGAATATCAAAATAAGCACAGATGAATTATAAACCATTGAGAAACAGCCATTCATGAGTAGATAAATAAATAACGAGGGTAAATAAATAAATAAATGGGGGAGAGGCACAGGATCTTGCTTACAACGGAATGATGTGAGGTGATTGGTAAGTGTGGAAATAGCGCTTGGGTAAAAAATAATCATTTTCCAACCATCAGGGCAAAGAATGGATTAGGCAAGATTCATTGATGGAGGCTAAATCTAGGCAAAGATTTTGATGAGGATCAGGATATTTGTATTGCCTTAAAGTATCTCACCTCCATTTATTTATTAGGTACAAGGAAGAAAAATCCAATAGTAATTACTCAGTGGAGAAATTGGGCCACACTTTGACCAAGTGATAAAATGAGTATCACCTGTGTAAGACAGGTGGAAATAATGGGTCTTAAAATGTGATACAGTGAGAAAAATGCAACACTATTTATTCAATATTTGAGCCAAGAATAAATAACTTCATTCCAATCATGGGAAAAAAAAAAATCAGGCAAACTCAATAAGGGAAACATTCTATTAAAACTGGGTAGAAGCTTATGTTCTTTTCAAAAATCTTAATGACATGAAAGGCAAAGAAAAGCTGTGGAAATGTCTACATTGAAGTTTAAAGAGACATAACAAATAAATACAGTTCCTAGCTCCAACTAGATCCTGAGGTAAAATATGTTACAAAGTATATTAGGTCAACTGCAGAAAAATGAAATATGGATGATAGATTTAATCAAAAGTATTTTATCAATGTACATTAGTGAACTTTATGACTGCACTGTGGTTCTGCAAAATAATATCCTTCTTTTTGATAATACAAATGGAAGGATGTAGTAGTAATAGGGCTATGAAGTGTTATACTCAAATAATTCTGGTAAAAAATAGAAAGCATGAGCAAATTATAAAGCAAATGGGATAAAATATTAATCATAGTTGATTCCTGATAAGGATCATACAAATGTTCTTTGTATTAATTTTATATTTGAAATGTTTGTAAATTTGAAATTTTTAACAAATAAATTTTAAAAATGGAAATAAAAATCATGGTCTTGAATGCAAATATTAAATTTTGTGAAAACTTCCATTTGCCTCAAATTAACATATAAATACATTAAAACCTAATTACATCTCACTGGGTACTTTAAAAAATTGCGAAATAATTCCAAAGTTAATCCACAAGAGCAAATAGACAAGAATAATTTAAAATGTATTTGAAATATACATTTATATAAATAAGGGATATGTTAAAAGGTATTATAAAGGCCTCATGTAAAGATAGTGTGTGATGGTAGTTGCTAAGGGCAGGGAGAGGGAAGAAGAGATGTGATGATGTAGGGGCATTTTCGGGACTTGACATTGTCCTGAATGATATTGCAGGGACAGATGCTGGACATTATATATCTTGCCATAACCCACTGGATGGATTGGGGGAGAGTGTAGACTACAATGTGAACTATAATCCATGCAGCACAGCCGTGCCCCAAGATGTATTCACCAAATGCAATGAATGTGCCACAATGATGAAACAGGTTGTTAATGTGGGAGGAGTGTTGGTGTAAGGGGTGGGGTATGTGGGAACCTCATATTTTTCAATGTAACATTTTTTGTGATATATGTATTTTTTTTAAAGGCAATTAAAAAAATAAAAGGGCCAGAAGAGTTGGTGATAAGAGTATTGGTAAGAGCATACTAACCTCCCTTGAAATACTGTTTGCATATTATTTTTATAATTAAAAACAAAATTGCATTTAAAAATTAAAAAAAAAAGATAATGTGTGATTATCCAAAATGAAATGGATAATTAGCACAACTGAACATAGGGCCTTGAAGTAGACCTGGTATATAGAAATAATGTATTCTAAATTTAAGAATGGGGCATCAATTCATTATTCATCCTTTGTGTTAGGGAACTGGTTAATTAATTTGAAAATTTTCTAAGGGATTTTTGCTCAGTCCTCATAAAAATATCATTATTGACTTTTTTCTTTTAGAAACGATACATTATTGAACATTAAAAAATCATATGTGAATTTACTCTCTCTGGTAAAACATGAGGAAAAATCCAATATTTATCTAGTGATAGATTGCTGCACCTTCATTCCTAAATTACCAACAGAAATACAGTGACAGAGGTCTGGAAATAGATATTTACTAGAATTGGTAAGGGGGTGATTATGCTCAGAAAACAATTAAAAAGTAATTTCCATTAATGATCATGAAAAATAGTCATTAATACTTACAGAACATAATTATTCTGATAGCTAACCTAGGCACTCCTAGTTAAATTTGTCAGAACAAATGAATTCATCTCAGTAAACATACATTAGTGTCAAATTAATCTTAGGATGCATCCTAAAATGGAGAAAGAGACTTTCTATTGGAACATTTTAATTAGAAATATGATGGACCACTTCTCCTTATCTCTTTGTAGACATAATAGAATTAGGGTATGTAAGGTTTTTTTTAATCTCTGGAAATATTAATATGAGTTTTTAAAGAAGTTCCTCTTAATTATTAAAGTTTAAAGCATGACAATTGAAAGACGTTAATTTGAGTGTTGTGTCATATATTACCACCTTAAAGAGGAGTAAAACCAACACTTTCAAAAGGCTGGGAAATCTAAACAATTTTTCTCCTCCTCCCCTCCTTTATTTTGAGAAGCAGTAGGTAATTTACTTAAAATAGCAGGTTTTGATATGACTTAAGATTATAAATGCATAGACATCAGCAGTGCATACTTCAAAAATAATGATAGGTTGTATTCAAGTTTTACTTGTCACTAATAACAGCCTTTTATTACATGGTCAGTGCTGATATGCATAAAAGATTTTTCTTTTTGCTTCAAAATTATCAAACCTATACATGAAAAAGACACAAAATTGGCAAAAATGGTGTACTTACATCTTCAACTCCTTCCCCCCTCCAATTTTTTTTTTAATAACTGTTGAGAGCACATCGTATACTGCAGCTGTAAAAAACTTCTCAGGAAATGGACAGTGTGATCTTAGCATTAGATCTCCATTTGCACTGTAGGAATGTGGGTTCACTGGTTGCAGAAAAGATTTTTGAATTAATGTTTTAGATTATAATTTTGATGGCTTGCTGTTTGGAAAATTAATGGGTCTCATTATTTGAAAATGGTAATTTTTTCCTGAAAGCAAAATGATAGATTTTTAAAGTGTAGGTTGAACTTGGTTTTAGTGGAAGGGTTAAGTGAGAATAACCCTGATCTGAAAGAATGAAACACATCCATTAGCCTTTGTATTTGCCCCAACCCTTTTTCCCTATTACTGAAGTGGAATGGAATAAACACATGGATTGTGAATATGGGCCGACTTGCTCTATTATCCAAATTGGTTTTCTTTATTCCTTTAGTTTCATATTTTAAACTTGCTCCGAAGGCCACTGGAAACTCTCATTTGCTTTGTTTTAATGTCTTCTTCTTAAGGAGTTGAAGAAACTTTGCTCATGTACTCTTCCTTAGGAGAACAACAGCAAGGTATCCCGTATTAGGGACCTTTGGGAATTAGCGAAGTAAATTGGAAATTGGAACAATTTTCCCTGGCCTAGCAGAATTAGGGAACTTTTTAAAAGCCTGGCTTCAAATTTTATCTTGCTCTGCTGAAGACCCACTTTGGGTTGATTCTGAGACTCTAGAGATGACTGGAATTTATTTGAGCCACTCTTTTCTATCCAACTCGATGACTTCAGGTACTTGACTTGGACAACAATTGTCAATTATGCCAGTGTGGTAAGCAGAGAAGAGGACAGAAGTTTTGGCATCCCCTTCTTTCTTACATATATTAAGAAGTTAAAACAGATTTATGCTTTATTTAATAAAAGATAGTGTTTTCTGATTAAATGAAAGTCTAGTCATATGAATGAGAGTAGTTAATGTGTATGTGAGTGTAATTCACTGGATTAATCAATAACAGAAATTAACCTTATCATTATCCAAATCTTAATGGATACAAAGCCCAATTTTTGATCTTGACTTGCCCCAACTTAACTCATTTCGTGCTGGAAATGTCCAATCTCCTCTTCACTCTGTCCTAGTCAAACATCGTTCCTATATGATCTTTCTTGGAAACACTGCATTCTAGGTAGAAGTTTTAAAGACATAAGAGTATCCAATTAATATAGAAAAGCCCATATTCATGAAAAAGGAAATGTGGATCTTTAGGGTACCAGCATGGAGAACAAAACAGTATTTGGTTAATATGGTAAGGTTAATGGTGAATATATCTAAGATTGTTTTTCTTTGAAACAGAACAAATGTATGTTAGTGTAATAAGATGCCAATATCAGGGTGATATTTGGACAAAAAATACAACCAAAGCAAACTATAGATAATACTGTGTAGTAATATATTAATAATCTTCCATCAATGGTAAAAAAATGAAATATGCAAAATGAAGAAAACTAGACAAATTGTTTACATATTGTTTAACTCCATCTATATAAAATATAAATGCAATTAAATTAGATAGAAATAGATTAGTAGATATTTATTGCAAGGGAAGGATAGAGATTGAGATATGACACTAAGGAGTAGACTTGATGCTTGTTTTTTAGTTTCTTTGTTTTTTATTATTATTATTTTTGTAATAATGAAAACACCCTCATATTGATTCAACTGATGGATGCACATCTCTGTGATTTTACCAAATTCCATTGATTGCATACTTTGGATGGATTGTATGATTTATGAATATGTTTCAAAGAAATTAATTAAAAAAGGAATCAAAGAATCCCACCATTTTTGTAATATAGTTGATATATAAAAAGAAATGTCTTTCCTGAAGTCTATAGTAAATGTGTATGTACAAACACAAGTAAATATATGTTTTAGAGAGAGATGGTAATTGCTGGAATTAAGCATGTTTCTAGGTCAGCATAGGAGGTATTCTTGGGTAGTATCATTAAGCAAATATTTGTAATGCTTGCCATTAACTACTTCTCTTGTATATAGAGACAAAGCAATTGGCATTTCACTAGTCTGAGAGTAAAATAAAAACAAAAGCTGTAACAACTGTGACCATTTACTTTCTTTAGTTCATTTTTGGTCACAGGAAAGAAATTGCTTAATATAACACAGGGCAGCCACATTAAATGCTTTTAAAATGAGATGTCTGGACAATAAACCCAATAGGCCCAGACTTGTATATAAACAATTTTTATCACTGAACATTTCACTTTTTTTCCCCTTAATTCATAAAATATGCATTTCTTTTTTTTTTTTTTTTTTTTAGCCCTGGTTGGATTGAGAGAGGGCGAAGTGCTAAAAAGAAAATAGGACTTTGATTTTTTTTCCCCAAAGATATATGAGTCATTGTTGAAGCGGCTAAGGTAATATGAAAGCAGATGCTGAAATAATAAGCATCTTGCATTATTTCATTTAAAAGAGGCTGCATAAATACCATCGTAAAATAAAGCACTTGGTGCACTCTGAAAAACATGTCATAGTCAAATGAATGCCTGTTTTATTACTAGCAGGAAGAACACAGATGCTTGATCTGTTCATTTTAGTATTTATTAAAATAAATTTATTGAAGAGCAGGTAGGTGACTCAGTACTTTCAAGATGTATTCAATGCTGTACAAATGTACTGAGAACTCTCAGAAAACGCCAGCAGCATAGCCCATGAGGAGGGCTTCACCTGGACATACAATGCCCCGAGCAAGGTGAGCAGGCCTGGCAGAAGGAATGGATGCATCTGAGCCTCCAGCCCCCCAGGAGTCGTCTGAAGAGGTCTCAGCCAGAGGGCTTGCTGCTGGATATCAGTCTCCTCCTGTTCCCCTAGGGTACTAAGCCACCTGTGGCAGGAGGTTAGCAGTAGTACAGAAGCCTCCTTGTTGGACTGGCTGGAGGAAGTCGTAGAGAGTCGTGTGTCCATTGGTGCTTCCTTCCAGCCATGATAACAGTGACCTGCCAAAAGAGGGGGATCTGAGGCAGTGAGACCCCAGGCAAATCACGCTAGATAGGAAAGTAAATTGGCAAGATGGTAGAGCCATTTATCAGTTTCATTATATGGGGATTGCTAGGAGATCCTGCAGTCAATTGCCCTGAAAGAAGAATTTTGTTCCAAGTTACATTATTTGCTTACAGTTCAAGGCTGAGGAACTGTCAAAATCAAGGTATCATCAAGGCAAGGCTTTCTTCCCTGGCTGCCTGTGATCCTGGCCACTTTCTCCCTTCTCCTCAGAGTTTCCTTGCTTTCAGCTTCTTATTTCCATGGCTTTCTCTCTGTCTCTCTCTGTGTTCATTCCATTTGTAAAGGACTCCAGTAATTGGGTTAAGATGTATCCTGGATGAGGTGGGTCACACCTTAACTGGAGAAGCCTCATCAAAAGGTCCAAATTACAAAGGGTTACCCACACAGGAATGGATTAGATTTAAGAACATGTTTTTCTGGGGTATATAACAGCTTCAAACCACCACACTCCACCTCTGGACCCCAAAAAAGACATGTTCAATATGTTCATCCCATCACAATATCTCAAAAGTCTTAAAGCTATTCAGATACAATGCTTAGTAAGAAGTCCCACCAAAATCGATCATAATTATAGTATGTCCTGAGGCACAATTCTCCTCCATTTGTGGACCTTTGAAATCTAGAGAACAAGTTTTCTGCTTCCAAGATACAATGGAGGAGTACTCATGGGATAACCATCCCCATTCCTACAGGGAGAAATGGGAAGGAAGACAATGGGCATGGGTCCCAAATAATTCTAAAACCCTTCAAACCACCACAATGAGCACAAAGGCAGATCTGCAGCAAAGCCTGGGCTCCTCCTCCATCCTTGTCCCTTGTCTTTGCTAAGAAGTGGGATAAGGCCGTTTCCCTTTGTGGAACTGCTGAGTTCAGCAGCCAGAAGACTGAGTAATGCAGACAGTCCATCCAGTTTGAGTTTTCAGGGTGTAGATGCCACTAACTCCTTTTTAAAGTAGCCATCAAAGTTCGCCACAATGCCAGACACATGCGAGTGGTGGGCAGTGTGGAAGGCTCAGCTAATTCTGTGAGTCTGAGACCATCATTTAGTCAATTGTTCATTAATGAGAGATCCTTGGTCAGAGGAGATGTCAGCTCTTCCAAGGTGTCCCATGTAGGTAGCATGTATGTGATTAACTAGAAAGACAGGGCCATAGCCTGAATAAGAGTCTACCATGACCAATGTGTAGGACATACCTTGGGATGGAGGGGGAGAGCTGATGTAGTCATTTGCCATGGTGGACTGGTGCAGTCCCTCTGGGAATAGTTCCTAAATGCCCTTTTTGGGCTAAGGCTTGTAGTTAACATCTCATACACTGGTAAATGGCAACTTGGGCCGCTTTTAAGCAGAGAGGTCCTCTGTGTTCCAAGACCCAGAATTTCACGGGTCAGAACTTCCATGTCCAGTTCAGTTGGTGGATCCACCCAGCAAGGGAAACAGCCTTGGGAATTTCAGCTTTCTCGATGCCATCAAGGGAAGTTCACTGCCCTCAACTTCTGCTTCTCCCAGCAGGATCTCTGCATCATTGGAAGCATAGGGCAGCCTAGGGCATCTTTATCACAAGGTCCCTTCCATGACGTTCACCATGTAGGGGCCCTTGCTATGCGGGTCAACATGAAAAAAAGCATGGTGCCTTTCCACTCTACCAATTATCTATGGAGGCCTCTTCCCCACACTGGTGAACTATCAATTCTCCAATTGCCCTCCCTACATGAACCTGAGAAGACTGCTAAGGTGTTGGCAATGTCCCACAAATCAGTAAGCAAGATGCAGGGGTGCTTGGGTCCACGTATTCCAGGCTTAGGAAGACCATGCTCATTTTAGCTCACAGGGAACTTTCTCCAGTGCCAAGGTGTATATAGACTTCCCGAGGCAAGGCAAGTAGTGGTGGCTGTCCAATGGACACCACAGGGCTCCAACTTGACCAATCCATCAGCGGAACAGTGCTGGGCAACTGGTGGAGCATCCTTGAGTCAGGGTCCCCAAAATGCCAATGCAGGAAGGGAAATGCTCTTATCTGGTATGGCAACAGGATCATCGTTGGAGGGACCTCTGCTACCTGCTCAGGTAAGTGTTGATCCTGGGGGTTTAGGCAAGCACCATCCTTAATGCACCACTCCCATTTGGTGATGCTCTGTTGCTGGGCCAAGGACCCAGGACAGGATGGGGTTTTCTGTCCTTAGGAGCAGCTGGGAGATCCCAGTGATTCTTTCCATTTCCAAGAAGACCCAATACCACACCAGAAGTTGCCTCTCGAAGGGTGAGCAGCCCTGGGATGCATCTGGGAACTTGTTGTTTCCAAAGGCCAGGACATGAGAACTCCTGTTGCTCCCTCTTTCTTCCAGAGGGGCCAGAGAGCATGGGGATAGATTGTGAGAAATTTGTAGCTTGAACAGAAATCCAGGCTCTAAAGGCCCTAGAAGCAGCTGAAAAGGGCTTGCTCCTCTCCCACTCCTCAGGGAACAATCCTGCTTTTCATGTCACCAAATGTAGGCATGTTAGGAGGATACCAAGGTGAAGAATAATGCTGGCACCAATAAGCAAACAGCCCATAAAATGCAGGGCCTCCTTTTTGGAGGTAGGTGACTTTAGGGACAGTAATTTGTCCCATACTGGGCAACGATCCAGCACTGGACTCTGATCCATATATTAGCTAAAATACCTGATCCATATACTACTGAACTGGACCTTCTATCTTGTCAGAATTCGTGGCCCAGACAGATTATCAAAGTGCATGTGGCAATGCATGCAAGTTGGAGGACTTATTCTTCCTGATTAAGGAAACTTTTCTTTTTCTAGCACCCGATATTTGAGTATGTTGGTAGGGGTTGGGTAAAGGCAGATTGTTCTTGTCGAGGCCATGGCCCTTCTTCCTAATAGGGTGAATTATCATCTCAATTAATGCAGAAAAGCATTGGATAAAATTCAGCACCTTGATGAAAAAAAGAAACCCTTAGAAAAAAAGCAATAGAAGAAACTCCCTTAACATGATAAAAGGCATGCATGAATATCTCATGGGTAGCATCATAATGATAAAAGAATGAACACTTTCCTTCTAAGATCAGGGACAAGATGAGGATGCATACTTCCACACTTGCACTGAACATTGTACTGAAGTTCTAGCCAGAGCAACTAGGCAGAACAAGAAATACAAGGCAATCAAATTGGAAAGAGAAAAGCAAAACTTCCTCTGTAGAAAATCCTGATAAATACACAACAAATCTACTAGAGTTAACAAATTAATTCAGCCAAGTGGCAGGCTATTATATCAACATTTCAAAAATCAGCAGTGGTTCTAAACACTAGTAATCACCAAGCTGAAGATGAATAAAGAAAAAAAATTTTTATAGCAACCTAAAAAGTCAAACATCTAGGAATAAATTTAACTAAGGATGCAAAGGATTTGAACATGTAAAACTACAACACATTGATAAAAAGTAATCAAAGAAAACCTAAAAAATGAAAGGGCATTTTGTGTTTATGGATCATGGATCAGAAGGCTGAATACTTAAATTGTCATTTCCACACAAAGGCATTTATAGATTCAACACAATCCAATCAATATCCCAACAACTTTCTTTGCAGAAATAGAAAGTCATATCATCAAATTTATATGGAATATTAAAAGGTCCAGAATAGTCAAAACCAACTTGAAAAAGATAAATGAAGTTGGAGGACTTATTCTCCTAATTAAAACCTTATTATAAAACTATAGTTAACAAAACAGGATAGCATTGTGCAAGAACAGACACAAAGACCAATGGAATCAAACTGAGAGTTCAGAAATGTATTCTCATTGATTTTTGTCTATGTCCAGTTAATGGCAAAAGAATGGTCTCTTTAACAAGGTGCTGCAGAAACTGAATCTAAACATGCAACAGAATAAATGTGTACTCTTACCTCACATTATGTACCTGCATCAACTCTGAGTGAAACAGAGACATAGTAGTAAGAACCAAAAACATAAAACTCCTAGAAGAAAGCATAGGTAAATATCCTTAGGACCTTTTATTGGGCACTGGCTCCTTAGGCTTTTACCAAAATCAAAACCAACAAAGAAAACATAGATAAACATGTCTTTATCAAAATTGAGCTATTTTGTGCATCAAATATTTATAAATTAACAACCTAATAATGGGAGAAAATATTTGGAAACCACATATCTGATAAATGTTTTATATCCAGAATATAAAAGAAATCCTACAATGCAAAAACAAAAGATAAACAACCAAATTAAAAATTGGACAAAAATTTGAATAGAAATTTTCAAAAGACGATAAACAAACAGCCACAAAGTATATGCAAACATGCTCAACATCATTAGCCACTGGGGAAATGCAAATGAAAACCTCAATGTGATACCATGCCACACCCACTAGAAAGACTACTCTGAAATAATGGAAAATTACAAGTCTTGAAAAAGATGTGGAGAAATAGAAACATTCGTTGTTGGTGGGAATATAAAGTGGAGCAGCAATTGGGAACAGTTTGGAAGTTTCTCAGAAAGTTAACTATGGAATTCCCATATAATCTACAATCCCATTGTACTTATGTAATCAAAAGAATTGAAAGCAGGGACTTAAACAGATATCTGCACATTGATGTTCATAGCAGCCTTATTCATACTTGTCAAAAGATGGAAGCAACCCAAGTGTCCATCACCAGATAATGGATAAACAATATGTGGTATATACAGACAATGAAATACTATTCAGTTGTATAAAATATGAAATTCTGATATACGTGACAAGATGGGAACTTCGAAGATGTAATGTTGAGTGAAATAAGGCAGATATAAAAGGACAAACATTGTATGAACTCACTAATATGAAATAATAAGAATAACATATTCATAGATTAGAAAGTAGTGTATAGGTTACCAGGGCCCAAGGTAAAGTTAGGGAATTGAGAGATAACCCTTAATTTGTCCAGAGTTTCTGTTTTGGGTGATTGAAAAGTTTTGGTAATGGATGGCTGTGATGGTAACACAGCATCGTGGATGTAGTTAACACTACCAAATTAGATATTTGAATGTGGTTGAAAGGGGAAACTTTAGGTTGTACATATGCTACTAGAATAATTTTTTAAAAACCCCATAAGACTGTACATACAAATAGTGAACCCTAATATATACTATGGACTATATTAGGGCTATATTTAATAGTATAATTATAATAATATTATAATTGTATATTAATATATCAATTGTGACAAAAGTACTACACTAATGCAAATTTTTGATAACAAGGATAACTATGTTGTGAAGAGGATATATGAGCACTCTGTATTTTCTGCATGATTTTTCTATAAACCTATAATTTCTCAAAAAAACAATAAAATGCTACTTTTGAAAGTAAAAATCCAGAAAATAAAAAGAAATTTGTCCTTTCCTTATCCAGGGAGAAATAAAGTGATGGTTTTTCAAGTACACTGTTAAATTTAAGAATAGTTGAATATATAAATCACTAATGTGTTTTGGCTTGAATTTTCAGATAATTGTCTCCATTCCCTATTTCCCTGAAGTGTATGTTTATAGTCAAAAACAGATGTTGCATACTACACCCATGAGATTTGAAGTTAAGTAGCCAATGATCAGGAAAAAAACCCTTTCAAGTTCCTATTGGAGAACATTTGTGATACAAGAGATTCTCTACAATTAATTACCATGGTTTAGAATTATTTTTCAAGTCAAGGAATTTTCACCATATGTATGTTAATATCAAATCTGATGTAGTATAAATTAGATTCTTCTGGCCTATTTATGAAATAGGAAAATCATTCTTATGCAACATTCTGGATATTTGAAGTTATTCTGTTCATTTTATATATTTATTAAGCAAGAGTTCAATTTAGAGAGAATTATGCTATGATGTAAATTGGCAATGATTATTTAAAAAAAAATTCTCCTAAACACCTTCCTCACTTCCCTCAAGGCTTTTACTTTTTTTGTTCTTTTGTTTTTATTAAATTTTATTTAAAAAAATATTTTTATTTTTATTAAATATTATTAATAAAGCAAACAATTTATCCAAAGTGTACAATCAATGGTATTTGGTATAATCACATAATTGTGTGTTCATCACTTCAATCATTATTAAAGCATTTCCATTATTTCAATAATAATAATAATAAACTAAATCAGACAAAAACAAACAAGAAAATTCCTCACCTCTCAATCTCTCTGTTTTCCCTACTGTACATAGCTGCTATTTCTGGCTATTCTTGAACATTCTATTTGTTTGTTAGGCAGTTTTTTTGAGATATATCCACATACCATGTGATCTAGCCAAAGTGTATAATCAATGTTTTTTTTTAGTTAACAAGTCCTTTATTATAAAATTGTAAAATAAATAGAAAAAAGAGATTGAAAGAAATTACAAATTTTAAGAGTCAAGGCCAAGTTAAATTTTATATAAGCAATTATAAAAAATGAATAGCATAGCAAGAAATAATTATAAATGTAAATAATAATTTGAATATAATAGAAATTAATTATAACAGAATTCTAATTTTTATATTACAGCCTAAGCTATTGGACGTAATAATCTCTAAGAATGAAATGAATTATTGGTTTAGTTATTTAATTAACAGGCCAAAATTCTTTCTAGGTAATCAAATTCCTATTTGGGAATACTTCACATCTCATTGGAATAAATTACCGCACATAACAATAAGCCAACTCACAATTTTATGAGGCAGAAAAACTCAAAATCTTTGTTCAACAGTAGTCATGCTAAATCATTATTGATCCAGGTAGATTATTTTAATTAAAAAGCGTGAATAAGAAAGGGTTAAAGAAAAATAAAGTATCCAAAAATATATCTCTACTCCATCCCTCCTCAATTAAAAGCAATTGTTTATTTTGCATGAAAAATATTGTAGAATACTGATCACAGGAACAATTTGCCAGTTGCACTGAGTAAATATTGTTAATATACTACAATGTTGTTATTTTACATTTATCTGGTCTATTCCATGTCTTTTTTTGGTTATTATTTGCATTGAATACTTTTTTCTAGCCTTTCGCTTTTAAGCTGGTTACACCCTTACATGTGAGGTGGGTCTCTTGCAGACAGCATATAGAAGGCCCATGTTTTTAAATCCACTCTATCAGTCTGTCTTTTAATAGGGGAGTTCAAGCCATTAACATTCATTGTTATTAATGTAAAGGCATTTCTTACTTCATCCATTTTGTACTTCGGTTATCTGTTGTCATATCATTCTATTGTCTGTCTTCTTATCCTTTAATTCACCCTTCCTAATAATCTTCATTTCTAAACTCTTCTCCATCTCTCACCCTTGTTTTTTTATTTTAGGCTTCAGCACTCCCTTTAGTAACTCTTGCAAATCCGGTCTTTTTGGTAACATATTCCATCATTTTTTGTTTTCTATGAAGACTTTGACTCACCCTCATTTTTGAAAGACAGCTTTGCTGAATACAGATTCTTGGCTGGCAATTTTTCTCTTTCAGTACCTTAAATATATCATGCTACTTTCTTCTGTCCTCTTCTGTCTCCTTTGATGAGAGGTCAGCACTTAATCTTATCACGTTTCCCTTGTATATGATGCTTTGCTTTTCTCTGCTGCTTTTGGAATCTTCTCTTTTTAAAAATTTTATTATTTAATTGTCTTTTTTTAAAAAAAGATACATAGATTACAAAAAAACATTACATTAAAAATGTAAGAGGTTCCCATATACCCCACACCCCACCCTACTCCTCCCACACCAACAACCTCTTTCATCATTGTGGCACATTCATCGCATTTGGTGAATACATTTTGGAGCACTGCTGCACTGCATGGATTATAGTTTTCATTGTAGTTTACACTCTCCCCAATTACTTTCAGTGGGTTATGGCAGGATATATAATGCCCAGCATCTGTCCCTGAAATATCATTTAGGGCTACAGGAATCTTCTCTTTATCTCTGATATTTGTCATTCTGAATAATGGGTGTCTTGGGGTAGGTCTCTTCGGATTTATTCTGTTAGGGGGTGTATTGTCCTTCTTGGATATTGATGTTTATGTCCTGCATAAGGGTTGGGAAGCTTTCAATCATTCTTTCCTCAAATATTCTTTCTGCCTTTTACATTCTCTTCTCCTGGGATGCCAATAATGCAAATGTTTTTGCATTTTGCATTGTCATTCAATTTCCTGAGGACCTGTTCCATTTTTTCCATTCTCTTCTCTTTCTGTTCTCCTTTCTTTTCCAGTTCAGATATTCTGTCTTCAAAATCACTAATTTTGTCTTCAAGTAATTCAAATTTGCTCTTTTGTGCCTCTAAAGTATTTTTATATAATATATATATATCCAGTTTCCCATAAGATCTGTTACATTTCTTTGCAGGCTTTCAAATTGTTCTTTATGGTCTCCCAGTGTCCTCTTATAGCCTTGATTTCTTTGGTCGAATTTTCTTTAATTTCAATGAAGTGCTTTAAGAGAGTTGTGAGATTATCATTGATTATTCATCTTAAATCCTGTATCTCTTCAGAATATTTGGTATGTCCTTTTGGCTGGGCCATTTGTCCGTGGTTCCTGGTATGGCTAGTAATGCTTTGCTGATGTCTAGGGATCTGAGTATGTTGGTGAATTTACTCTGATGGCCAATTTCTCTTGTGCCTACTCTTTCCACAGGTCTTCTTTGATATTTGGTTTAATTTTTTCTCAGTCCTTAAAACTGTCCAGTTTGAGTTTTCAAAGTTGGACCAGGGATTCACTAGTGGGGTGCAGACATTCTCCCAGGTGTTGGATACAGAGTGCAAACAGTTTTGCCCATGCAATTTCCAGACTGGTAAGCAAAGCGTATCTTTCCACAGAGATGTTTCAATCTGTGTTTTCCTGTTTTCCTGTGCTGAATCTACAGATTGGTGATTCAAAGCAGGCTCCACTGGCAAAATTCACTGAAGCCCCTGACCTCCCCTCCCTTATGCCTTGAAACAGTTGACAAGGAGGAAGATGTCTGCTCTCCTCTCAGTCAGCTGCAGTGAGCCAGGGGTTTTACCCCAGCTTAATATCTTGGGGGTATGGGAGGGGAGCAAACTCATATTTGTCATTTCAGCTTCTTTGTCTCTCTATCCCTTCAGCTCTGACAATGTGTAGCACTGTCTTGGTGTGCTGACCCCCAAAGCAGACCTCTCAGACAGCTATTGACTCTTTCTCCATTGTTTTTGTGAGAGAATTCAGCTCTGCCTGGTAGTCCATCACCATCTTCTTGCAGTACTCCCTCAAGGTTTTCAGTGCTATGGTTCATCTGAGTTCCAAATCCTTCCCTATTGTTAAATCCTCTAGATGCATATTTGATTTATGATCCATAATATCTTTCTAATGATGGTAACACATGTTTTATGAAGACACATATATTTAAAACATTGGTTCTCAGCCAGAAGTGATGCAACATGAGCAAGGTTTTAATCTACTGGTAATTCAGAAATCCTTGTAAAGCCACTAAATTTAGAACATCATGGCAATGAGATAAGTTTTAATGTAGGTCTGTTGTTTCCTGCGCTGATGTTCATTTAGCTACACCTTTAACTGGATAATCACATTATGGTAGTACTAAAGGTGTTTGTTTTATAAAAAGCTAAAAATCATTCATTATAGTTGAAATAAGCTTATCAAATTTACCCTTTTTCAAATATTAACTTTAAAAAATTAGATCTTCCTATGTAGGAAAATGGTTACTGAAATAGGTTTCTTGTTAAGAATCAAAAAGCTTTTTTTCCACGGAAAATATCCTAATCAAATAGACAATCAAAATAGTATTTTCCTTATCCATGTTGCATTATCTTAAGAGTTTGGATAATGATTTGTAGAAAAATACTTTAAGAGATTCATTTAGCTGATAAATGTGCAGATAACCTAGAGTACTTAATATCTGATAACAAAGAAGTCCTAATAGTTCCAATTTATTTCACTATTCATTTCATTAAAATTTCCCTCTGGCTTTTTTTCTTTAGTCCATTAATATGGTTGAGTGCATTGTTTGGTTTTCAAATACTGAATCAGCCTTGTACCCCTGGAATGAATCCCACATGATCATAATGCTTAATTCGTTTTATATATTGCTGAATTATGTTTGTTAATATTTGTTAAGCATTTTAGGATCCATGAAGGAATGCATTTCTATTTCTGAAATGTCTTTGTCTGGTTTTGGTAATAAGGTTATACTAGCTTCATAAAATGAATTGGCCAGTGGTTCCTCCTCTATTTTGTCTAAGAGTGTGTGGAATTTGTATTGGTTGTTCTTCAAACATTTGTCAGAATTCTCCAGTTAAAACATCTGGGATGGGAGATTTCAGCTTTAGCAGCTTACAAAAAATTATGAATTCAATTTTCTTAAATTTTATAGGGACAATCAAATTATATATTTCATATTTTTGAGTTGGGATATTTTGAAGTTTCTTGGAACTGGTTCATTTCTTCAAAGTTGTTAAACTTGTGTGTGTAGCCCTGTTTTAGCATCAACACATGATCCTTTTGATTTTCTTTATTTCCTAGCATTCCTCTTTGATCTATGGATTATTTAGAAGAGGGTTGTTTAGTTTGAAGATTTTACCTCTCTTCCTTTTATTGACTTCTTGCTGACTACCTTGTGGATGGAGATTTTACCTTTCTTTCTTTTACCATCTTCTAGTTGATTACATTGTGCATGACTTCAATTAATTCACCTTTGTTGAGGTTGTTTTATGGCTCAAGACATGTTCTCTTTTGAGAGCGATCCCTTGGTACTTGAAAAGAACATGCTTTCTGCTACCATTTGTGTCCTAGTATTCTAGCCTGACAAAAACAATATACCAGAAATGGGTTGACTTTTACAATGGGGATTTATGAGTTTTACCAGCTTACACTTCTGAGGTCATAAAAATGTCCAAATCAAGGTATCATTGAAACAATACTGTCTTCTTGAAGACTGGTTGCCAGTGATCTAGACTCCTCTGTCACATGGCAGCATCTGCTAGTCTCGCCCTTCAGGGTTTTGTGGCTTCCAGCTTCTTGCTTCCCTCCTTTCTTTGAATTTCATTCTCTTATAAAGAACTGCAGTAAGAGGATTGAGGCCCACCCCTGAATGAGGTTGGTCACATCTTAAGATCCTACTTAACAAAATATCCTACTTACACTGGGTCCAACCACAGGAATGGATTAACTTTAAGAACATACTTTTCTGTGGCCATCCAGTTTCACATCATCACACTCCCCACTGTGGACCCCAAAAAGACATGTTCCTTCTATATAAAAAAATATATTCATTCCATTACAATATTCTAAATGCCTTAAGCCATTTCAGTAACAACATTAAGTACAAAGCCTCAAAAACAGTTATACGTATAGTCTGCCCGGGGGCACAATTCCCCTCCAACTGTAGACCCATGAGAAATAGGGAACAACTTATGTGTTCCAATATGCAAAGGAGGGACAGGCATAAGGTAAACATTCCCATTCCCATGGAGAAACTGGAAGGAAAACAAAGGACATTCCAGAACCCTGCAGGGCATACTCCATTTGATTTCAAGGTCTGAGAGTTGTCTATGGACCCGATGGAGTGGCACCTCTGCCCTTTCCAAGTGCTTGTGCAGCAGAACTGCTCTCCCCACTCACTGGAGTGAGGGCTGCAATAACTTCAGCCATCAGAGTGATGGCCAGGCTCTTGAAATCCACCCTCATCAAGCATCAGAGTGGTAGCTGAACTCTGAGTTTCAACCTTCTCAATCACTGGGGTGACATCTGGCCTCTCCAAAATCCCCCAGGGAGCTGAGAAACCTGGGGTGATAACAATCTTCCTAAATAATGGGACAGAAGGCCTGCCCTCTCCAAGCTCTGGGGCACACTCACAATTTCTACATAAGTGGGCCCACTCTCTTGGCCCAAGAAGATGTCTGCAGTCTAGACCAGAGCTTCCATGGTTTTGCCTTTGAAGGCTGATGGTGGTTCCATTCATACAGACCTTGAAAAAAACTTGTTGGTTTTATATGTAGTACAAAGGTGTCAAAACCATCACACAGTAAGACTTTGGACACATCCTTCCTGGGTAACTGCACCTCCAATCCAGACTTGCACTGAAATAGCTGACTGTTTCCATGTTCAATTAAATCCTCACATAGAGCAGTATTCTCTGGTGACTCATTTTCCAGAAGCTCAGAATTTTCCAGGCCATCAATTTCTGATTTCTTTGTGCACAGGAGTTCAGTTCTTAGCTTATCCCTTTCTGTCCTCATTTTACTACAAGCTACAAGGAGAAGCCAGGCTGTGCTTTCCACACTTACTTTGAAAATCTCCTCAGCTATATCTCCATTGCTCATATCTTTAAAATTCTGCCATCCATCTGACATCAGGACTCAATTTTTCCAAATTATCTGCCCCTTTAAAACAAGGATCATCTTTCCTCTAGTTTGCAGTGACACATCCATCATTTCTGTCTGAACCTCACTCTAAGTACTTCTAGTGTCCGCATTTCTACCAACAGCCTCTTCAAACCAATCTAGGCCTTTTCTATCAAGTATATCCCAAATCTCACCTCTATTCATTACCCATCTAAAAGTCATTTAAACAATTTTAGTATTTGCAATAGCAGCACCCAACTTTCCTGGTATCAAAATCTGTTCTAGTCTGCTAGCTGCCAGAAACAATATACTGGAAATGGGTTTGCTTTTACAATGGGGATTTATTAGCTTACATGTTTATATCCCTGAGGCGATGAAAGTGTCCAAATCAAAGTAGCATCGAGACTGTACCTTCTTCTTGAAAACTGACTGCGAGCAATCTTGGACTCCTCTGTCACATGGCAAAGTATATGGTGGCATCTGCTTGACTCTCCTTTCTCTTCCAGGTTTTGTTGTTTCCAGCTTCTCGCTTCTGTGACATTTTCTGTCTGAATTTCATTCTCTTATAAAGAACTCCAATAAGTGGATTAAGACTCATCCTGAGTGAAGCAGGTCACATCTTAAGATTCTACTCACACAAAAATCTTACACTGGGTCCACACCCAAAAGAATGGATTTAATTTAAGAACATACTTTTCTGGGGTCCATCCAGATTCAAAGCATCACAATGAGGAAGCAAATTCCATAAATATTGATTTTATCCTGTTGGTTGAAAGTTTTGTTGTTTTATTATATATCCTTGCTGACTTTCTGTGTACTTGCTCTAGACATTGTCAAACTGGGAGCTTTGACATCTCCAACAATAATTGTGGATTTGTTTATTTCTTCTTTCTTTCCATGAGTTTTTATGTCACATATTTTGAAACTCTGTTAATTGATGCACACACATTTAAGATTGCCATGTCTAGAGGGAGGATTGATTCTTTAATTGTTATGGAATATCCATTCCCATCTGTAGTAATTTCCTCTCCTATGAAGTCTACTTTATTTGATATTAACATAGCTGCTTCTGCTTTCTTTTGATTTTTGCATGATATATCATTTCCCATTGTTTTATATTTAATCTACTGATGTTCTATGTTAAGTGATTTTCTTATTGATAGCATATAGTTGGGTCAATTCTTTTTAAATCCATGCTGTCAATTGGTTGTTTAATTGGTGTATTTAGGCCATTTATATTTAACATGTTTATTCATATGTTAGGACTTCATTTTACTTTCTCAATATTTTGTCTTTTTTCTTTCTTTCTCTGTTTTATTTGGGCTTGCCTTCTCTGGGTTACCTGGACTTTTTTTTTTTTAATTCCATTTGAATTTATCTACATTGTTTATGAACTATATCACTTTGATATCTATTAAAATAATTATGATTTTTTTTCTGTTCATTCTATTTATGTGGAGTAGTACATTGACTGATTTAGGTATGCTGTACCATCCTTTCATTCCTGACATTATTCCCATTTGGTCATTATGTACAATCCTTTTAATATGCTATTGGATTCAATTTGCTCGTATTTTATGGAGGATTTTTATGTCTATTTTCATAAGGGAAATTGGTCTGTAAATTTTCTTTCTTGTGATATTATGACTAGGCTTTGGTATCAAAATAATGCTGGCATCATAGAATGAATTAGAAAATGTTCCCTGCTCTTGAATATTTTGGAAGAGTTTGAGAAGGATGGGTGCTAATTCTTCTTCTAATGCATGGAAAAATTCACCAGTGAAGCTATCTGATGCAAGACTTTTCATTGGTGGAAGGGTTTTGGTTATTGACTCAATATTTGTTATACATTTATTGAGATATTCTAATATTCATTGAGTCAATTTAGATTATTTGCATATTTCTTGGATTTTTTCCACTTGGTCTAGATTATCTAATTTGTTGATGCGTAATTGTTCATAGTATTCTCTCATAATCCTTCTAATTTCTGTTAAGTCAGTAGTGCTGGTTTTCGTTTTTTGTAGTATTTTCTTTTTTTCTCTTTGTCAGTCTAGCTAGAAGTTTGTTAATTTTATTATTTTTTCAAAGAAACATCTTTTTGTTTTGTTTATTCTCTCAATTGTTTTCCAGTCTCTATTTCATTTGTCTCTGCTCTAGTTTTACTTATTTCCTTCTGCTAACTTTGGGTTGATTTTGGTCTTTTCTTTCTAGTCACTTAAGATATGAAGTTAGGTTAATTAATTTGAGATCTTCCTTTTTAACATATACATTCATAGATATCAATTTCCCTCTAAGCACCCCCTTTGTGCATCCTATATGTTTTGATATGTTGTGTCTTTGTTTTCATTCATCTTTAAGTATTTTTTAATTTTCCTTTAATTTTCTTCTTTAACTCACTGGCTTAAAAGTGTGATGTTTACTTTTAACATATTTTAAAATTTACTAATTTCCCTTCTGTTATTCATTTCCATTTTGATCGGAAAAGTTACTTTACATGATTTTGATATTTTTTAATTTATTAAGATTTTGCTCTGTGCTAACATATGGTATGTATATCCTGGAGAATGATCTGCATGTAGCTGGAAAGAATATGCATTTTACTACTGTTTGATGAAATGTTCTATATATGTCAGTTAGATCTAGTTGGTTTATAGCATTTTCAGTTTCTTTCTTTCTTTGTTGACCTTCTGTCTAAATGTTCTATCCAATATTGAAAGCAGTGTTTTGAAATCTCCAACTATTATTGCAGAACTCTCTAGTTCTCCTTTCAACTCCATAAATTTTTGCATCACATATTTTGGAGCACTCTTGGTAGATGTATATCTGTTTATTATTACAAAATTTTGTTGAATCGACCCTTTTCTCAATATAATGACCTTCTTTAACTCTTGCAATATTTTCTGAAAAAAAAGTTTATTTTGTCTGATATTAATGTAACTACCCAAGCTCTCTTATAGCTATTATTTACATGTAAAAAGTTTTCCATTATTTCCACATTCAGCTTCTTGGCTTTTCAATTGCATCATGGGGAGTTGTATTTGCTGAAAAAAAATTATCTCCATAAACTTTTATGGGTTTTTTATTAGTTTGAATACATTAATTTCAATATATTATTTAGAGATGTGAAGTTAAGAATTCTGGTTGCACTGCTTATAAGCTTTAATTAGATTAGCTTCCAGACTGACATTTATTATGAAATCAAAGAAAAATGAAAGATAAAGTATTTGGATCATCAAATTGTGAAACAGAGATATCTTATTAGCCCATGGACACTAATCTGAGGTTTCCAAGATTTCTCTTTATGATTGGAAAAATATGTATGGTTAATATGGGGACTTTAATAGATATCAGTTATTACAGGCAAAATTCTTATAAAATTTCTAGAATGGGCTTGGAAATCATTGAGGTAGTATACCAGCATTGTTTAAATTAAAAATAATTCCAATTTTAAAAATTCTTGTTCTACAGCCATTCTTGTTATTTCAAGAAAATAGTCATTTTTTAAAAAGTGAACATCCAAATCTTAATTCCATATGTAAGTCTCATTAGTAAATTGTAATAATAAATTTTAGGTTGAAGTAAAGGATTGTCTCTATTAATGAAATTGCTGAATGATTGATTCTTCTTTGAAACAAATGAAATTATTAACATTTTCTTGCATGTATGTACCATGAAACTACATTAAAAGATTGGATTTTAATAGAGATTTAGGAATTATGCCTTATTAAATAAAGTATTTTAAATATGTCATTGATTTTGTTATATGTGATAGCTATTAACTATCTGAGTCTATCTAAAGACAGATGATTCTTTCTAAAATCTCTTTTATGCTTCAGAAAGAAAATTTGATAAGAAAATTAAGCATTAGTTATAAACTAACACCTGTTCAGGAATTCCTAATTAGCAAACAATGGCATCAGAAATCAAGGTTTTATTTATAATGTTAATACAATAATACAAATTAAGTGAATGGAAAAAATTAAAATGTTTTTAATTTTTCTTAAACTGTCTTTTAAATAATCCTAGACATCATAAAAGCAAATTAGTATGTATTTCAAATAATATTCTTCCTGGTAAACTAAATATTCAGCCTGCTATTTGCATTCTTCATTCCTTTCACTGGAAAATAACTAAAGATAAGTTAATTTCTATGTTAACCCAAAGTTGGCAGGCTCCCTTACTGCTAAATCAAAACTGACAAGGAATCTAAATTAGAACTTTGAGTATACCATGTTTTCCTATATTTAAAGTTTGAGATACATGAATCGAAATATACCTCATATATTTTGCACAGCAAAGAGCTAATAT
Source organism: Dasypus novemcinctus (assembly GCF_030445035.2). Classification (NCBI taxonomy): domain Eukaryota; kingdom Metazoa; phylum Chordata; class Mammalia; order Cingulata; family Dasypodidae; genus Dasypus; species Dasypus novemcinctus. The sequence goes on along the minus strand of NC_080701.1, from coordinate 3,675,194 downwards.
AAATCACTCTCAATAGTTAGGAATCTTTTTTGCAGTTTTAACAAAATGTAAATTGAGATAATATATAAATACATCCAAATAGAGAGTTACCTGTTTGTCCTTGTGGAAGATGTTTGATTCCTGCAATGATTGTTCAAGGCATTTGGAATAGCTTCCCAAGTTCTCAGGCTCATTCCTACTCTACAAACTCAGTTCTATATGGCATATGATTTAAATTTTTAGACTATAGAACAATGGAGGAGGGAAGATCTCTGTTGAGGTCAAACCTTCCTATAGTTGAGGATGGGAAGATGGACAGTCCTTCAACCAATTATTGAAAAGTGTTTTAGTTGAGTTCATTTTAGCATTTAGAGTTTGGCTGTTGACCGAGTTGGTGGGCTAGTTATTGATGCAATATGCACATTCTTGAGGTGGTGGTTTGAAGCTTTTATGGACCCCAGAAAAGATCATGTCCTAACAGCTAATCCTTTCCTGTGCACTTGAACCTAAAGTAGGTGGGACCATCCATATGATTAGATTGCTTCAGTAAGGCATGACCCAGAGTGGGTCTTAATCCTCTTATGGAGTCCTTTATAAATAGGATGAATATGGAATGAAGGAGCTGCAGACACAGAGGCAAACCCATGGAGGTTGAGAGAGGAAGTCATGGAAACAAGGAAGCTGAAAGCACTGAGACCTGGAAGGGAAGAGAGATGCTGCCCTATGCATTTGGCAGAGGAGTGCACAATTGCTGGCATCCAGTCTTCAGGAAGAGAGCATCGCCTGATTCCTTGACTGAACATTTTTCTCAGCTTTGGGACTGAAGGCTTATGAATTAATATATCCCCTTTTAAAAGCCAACTCACTTTTGTTGTACTGCTTTTGGAAGATTTTAGCAAACTGAAACAGATTTTGGTAGTAAACGTGTTTTTAAAAGGCTTATTGATCAGATGTTTGGGAAGAATTGTGAGATGTTTGGTAGAAAAGGCCTAAGTTGCTTTGATGAGACTGCTGATGGAACAATGGATACTAAATGTCTTTCCAATGAGACATTAGACAGAAATAACGAATATATTATTTCAAACTGGAAGAAAAGCAAATCTTGTTTTAGAGTGACAGAGAACTTGTAAAAATTGAGTACTGGTGTCAGATGGAATGCAAAATTTGAAAGTGGCACACTTGGAGATTTAGCTGAGGAGATTTCCAAAGTAAATGTGGAAAGTACAGCCTGGCTTCTAGTAGAATGTGAGAGAAAAGACTAAACTGAGAACTGAACTCCTGAGCATAAAGAAAACAGAAATTGGGAAGTGGATGTAGCTCAACTGATAAAGCCTCTGCCTACCATATGGAAGGACCAGGGTTCAATCCCTGGGGCCTCCTGGTAAAAAGAAGAAGAGAAAGCATGCCTGTACAGCAAGCCTGTGCCAGCGTGGTGAGCTGAGTGCCTGTGCAGTGAGACAAGTGCCCATCCAGTGAGTTGAGTGCCTGTGTGGTGGGCCGAGCGCCCCCATGAGTGCCCACATGGTGAACCGAGTGCCCATGAGGTGAGCTGAGTGCCATGCAAGTGCCTGCATGGTGAGCCAAGTGCCTGCACGAGTGCCCGTGTGGTGAGCCAAGTGCCCATGTGAGTGCCTGCATGGTGAGCCAGTGCCTGCGCCGTGAACCAAGTGCCCACATGGTGAGCCCTTGCCTGCTTGGTGAGCCAGTGCCTATGCGGTGAGCTGAGTGCCTGCATGGTGAGCCAGTGCCCACACAAGTGAGTCACGCAGCAAGATGATGACACAACAAAAGAAAGACAAAGGAGAGAGTCAAGGTGAAGCGCAGCAGAGACCAGGAACTGAGGTGACACAATTGACAAGGAACCTCTCTCCACATCAGAGGTCCCCAGGATCAAATCCTGGTGAATCCTAGAAGAGAAAAATGAGAAGATAAGACAAAAAGAGAAATAGATACAGAAGATCACACAGCGAATGGATACAGACAGCAAAAACAGCAGAGCAGGGGAAGGGGAAGGGGAGGGAAAATAAATATATAAATAAATCTTTTAAAAAAGAAGAAACCAGAAATTGTCTGGAAAATTCTGGGCTTCTGGAAAATGAGTAGCCAGAGAAAAGTTCCTCGTTTGAGGACTTATCTAAATGTGGAACTAGTGAGCCATTTTACTGCAAGTCAGGATTGGAAATGCAGTTATCCATAAAGGATCTATGGAAAGCATCATTTTCTGACAGTTGGGACCCCTGTGTGCTGTACACAAAACCAACACGTTTTTTGAAAAATCTGTATGAAAGGAAATACTGACAGCCTGTAATAAAAGGGACAGAAAAGGGGCAGATTGAAGGCAAAATGACTTTAAAGACATAAGTGTAGAAGTTGAGTCTGGACCAAAATCATCTCAAGTTAACAGAGTGAGCCCATCCATGTGTGTGGAAAGGGTGGGCACTTAAACAGGGGGACATTCCACCCCACTGTTCAGGAAGAGTGCTACTGACTCAGGCTGCAGAGAGAATGGAGCACATTCCCCAGGGGTTGGGGTGAGTCTAGCCACCACCTCTTGTTGTAAGAGGGTTAAGCCTGTGCCCCAGAGAATGAGGAGAGTCTGGGCATCACAACAATATTCTTGGAGGGTGGGGCTGCCATCTTGGTGCTTGAAGAGGGTTGAGCTGAAAACACAGGTGCAAGGCAAGCTCCTGGAAAGGGTGAAGCTGATGCCCCTTTGGGTCCCTAGGACAAGACACAATTCTATAGATGACTCTTAGAATTCGAAATCTAACGCAGCGTGCCCTGCAGGCTTCAGAACTATTTGGAACTTGTGACCCTATTTTCCTTCCAATATCTCCCCATGACAGTGGAAATGTTTATTCTGTGACAGTGCCTCTTTTTAAAATTGAAAACAGATATCTTATTCTCAGTTTCATAGATCTAGAGTTTGAGGGGAAGTATGCCCCAGGACAGACCACACCTATGACTGATTTTGATGAGACTTTGTAATTAATACTTTTAACTGAAGTAATTTACAGCTTCTGAAATATTATGCTGGTGTCTCAAATGCATTTGCATAAGGAAAGAGCATGATGGCTTTTTCGAGTCCAGAAGGTGGGATGTGTTAGTTTGAAGGAAAGATCATGCCCTTAGCGCTCCCCCACTCCTGTGGGATTGAGCCTTTTGTAGGTGGGACCTTCATTTTTGTTAGAACACTTAAGTCGGGCATGACCCAGGGTGGGTCTTAATCCTCTTCCTGGAGTCCCTTATAAACAGGATAAACATAGAGAGAGGGAACCACAGAGACAGAGAGGAACCCATGGAGGATGAGAGAAGAAAGCCAGGACAGTGAAAGCAAGAAGACTCACACAAGAAGGGAGATGCCACATGAACCTTTCCATTTGACAGGGGAGTCCAGGATTCTCAGCAGCTTGTCCTCAGGAAGAGAGCATCTCCTGATGCATTGATTCGGACATATTTCTCAGAATCGGAACTGTATGCTTATAAGTTAATAAATCCCCAATGTATTAGCCAAATCATTTCTGGTATACTGCTTTTAGCAGCTCTTTGCAAACTAAAACATGATATGTGTATGGATAAGACTGAAAGAACAGAAAGGAATTATTCTGTTCAGGGGTTCTTGAAGTCATAAAGTAAATAGCAGGATCATAGTGCATCTGTTGCCCTGCCTGTACTAATATACGAACTTTTGCCTCCAGTAAGGAGAATAATTATGACTGTACACTTTTTCTGAGCACCATTGTGAGACGTTAGCACAAATAATGCTGCTTTAAGACCGCTTAACAAATGGTGGCATCAAGTTTTGGGGTTTGTCACTCTGTCCCTCAGTCTTCCACAAACCATGAGATCCTAATTGACTCAGAAAAGCAACCACAAGTAATTGGAGAGAATTTTGAGGGAATGTGAAGTTTCCCTGTCATGAAAATGGGAATCCATTCAGTTGGCTATATGTTCAAAACACATCCAGCTTTTGATTATCTTTCTTTAGAGCACAGTTTTCCAATGGCTATTATGGAATTCATGTACTTAATTTTAAGTTTTTTAGTAATCATATTAAAAAGTAAAAAGAAAGATTAAATTAATTTTAATATGTTGCTTTTAATTCAGAAAATCTAAAATATAACTTTAACATACAATTAACTTAAAGAAATTATTAATGATATTATTTACATTCTTTTAATCATACTGATTTTGAAATCTGGTGTGTATTTGACACTTAGAACACATCTCAATCCAGACTATCACATTTCATGTGCTCTATAGGCACAATAATCAAGGCAGTCTCTTAAGGGCAGCTCTAAACAACAGCATTCTAAGATGTGCACTTTCTACCTTTGCCTCTGAAAATTCATTCTCAATACACTAGTGTCTTAGTATGCCACGGATGCTATCACAAGCATCACAAACTAACTGGTTTTGACCTAACAGCAGGAATTTATTGACTCACAGCTTTGAATCTAGAAATCAAAGTCAAGATGTTAGCCAGGAGTGTTTTCTTCCAGGGTTGCAGAACTCTGGTATTGACTGGCCACAATCCTTGGGGTGCCTTACCTTGCTTCTCTGCAACCTGTCACTCAGTGATGGCCTTGGCTTCTTCCCATGTGGCCTTTAAACCAGCTTCTAGCTTCTTCTCTTATAAGGCCTCCAGTAATCTCCCTCATTCAGTGGATCACATTTGAACTAAAAATATCATCTTCAAAAGGTCCTATTTACAAGGGGTTCACAGACATAAGAATGTGGGCTAAGATTAAAACATGTTTATTAATATTTTTACAAAATCAATAATAAAAAAAAGACATGTTTATGTTGGGGTACATAATTCAATCTATCAGAACTAGCCACAAGGATCTTTATGAACATAAGCCACATTATGGCTCTTGACTCCTCAAAGCCTTTCAAATGCTCCTGATCTCATCCAGAATAACAGACAGTTCAAGAAATGCTTAGAAGACTCCTAAAATCTCTCCTGTCACCAATTCTTTCACCTTCTCCTACCTTCACTCCTACTTGTGCTGCTCCAGTTCCATGTTTTCCTTACTCTTCCTCAAACCTACAATGAATGGTCACATGTCAGTGTTTACTTTCACCCATCCTTCTTCCTGGAAAGCTTTTTTTACCAGGTATCCCTCACTCCCTTCAAGTCTTTACTCCAATTTCATCTTATCTGTGAAATCTCTACTGACCATTCTGTGTAAAATTTTAACCTCCTTACACCATTTCCCTTGTATTTCCCTCTGCTATTATCACCACACTATGCCCTTTACCTACTTCGCTTTCCCCCTTAGTTGTTGCACGATCCGGCAATCAAGAAATAATTTAATATATATTTACTAATTTACCTCTTTGTCTCACCTTGACCTATGAAAGATAGATGAAGGTAGGAAATTTGGCTTAAAATTGTATCAACAGTGTGGAGGACAATGCCTGACATAATAAGCAACCAAAAATATTTTGTAAATGGTCAATGAATCATAATCTAGAAATGGCATTTTCTATAAATTGAAAAGTGCTCTGATATTTAAGTCAATAATGACAGATCAGCTCCAAGCTCTTTGCTCCACTATATGTCAATTTGTTGTACAAGGGTGGGGCAAAGGGGAAGGTCTCCCTTGGCAAGGAGGGATATTTTGTCACTGATTTTGCTTAGCATTGTCAGTGCATAGTGATAAGCAGCAGCAGGCTGGGTTTTAGGAGATACTGCATTATTTTTAAATTTTCTTCAGATGATGCATCTCCTTATTACCAGTATCCCAGCTAATGGATGACTCAATTCCCTGCAATTGGTAATACTGCAGTTACCACTGACTATGCCTCTGTTGGGAGGTAAGATCATGGCAAGGGAGGCCCAGGAGAGAGACACATACACAGAGAAGGAGAGTTCATCATGAGGTTTTCAGTTGAGCTAGAAGAAGACTCAAAAGTTCATATAAGCCTGATATGGTTTTCCAAATGATTTCTTTAATTTTCTCTTTTAGTTTCCTAGGCTGCCGAAGCAAATACCATGTATACGTTTCCATTTGCAGCTTAAACAATGAACATTTATTAGCTTATTTTTTGAGGCTAAAGGAAAGTCCAAATCAAGCCAACAAGTTGATGCTTTCTCCCTGAAGACTGGTGTTCTGGGGCTGGCTGCTGGAATCTTTGGCTCCTTTGTCACATAGCAAGGCACATAGCAAGGCACAGGAATCTTATCTCCCATTTCTTCTGGATTCCATCCATATCTAGCTTCTGGCTTCTTCCTCTGTGGCTTTCTGTGTGTTTGAATTTCACTCCACTTATGAATGACTCCAGTAGTATGTTAAGGACCCAACCTGATTGAGGTGGGTCATACGTTGTTCTTTTATTTTTAAAGAAGCTTTAGAGTACATAAATATTACATTAACAATATAGAGGATTCCTATATGACCCCCCCAACCCACATTTTCCCACATTAACAACATTCTACATTAGCGTGGTACATTTGTTTCAATTGATGAACACGTATTGAAGCATTGCTGCTAACCATGGACTATAGTTCTCATTATAGCTTACACTCTATCCCATACAGTTTTGTAGGTTATGACAAAATATAAAATGGCCTGTATCCATCATTGCAATGTCATGCAGAACAATTCCAATGCCCTGAAAATGCCTTCATATTCCACCTATTCTTCCTTCTTCCTCTCTCATAACCTCTGGTGGCCACTGCCTTTATATCATGATAAACATTCTTCCATTGCTAGAAAAATAATAAGTCTGCTTTAGACCATTGTTCATTCCCCAATCTTGAGGATTTTGGGATGGTGATACCCACTCTGTTTCTAACTGAGAGGGGTCTTAAATCCCATGAGGCAGATGGACAGAATTATCTTGCTTGCAGTAGCAGACATTCTCTGTTCCTTGAGATGGGTGTTGTCCATCATCATCTCTTGTTTGTTGTACTGAATGAGTCCAATGAACTGGAGAGTAGGTTCTTCAACTCTGCTGAGATTCAGGGCCCAACTGGCACATGAAGAGACCCAACATTTAAGTCTTTGGGACATACATTTTAAAAGTACAATGCTAATTATAAGTTCAAATTAAAGGGGCTGCAGAGCCATATGTAGGGAAACTATAAGTGAGTCTAACTCGGCTACACTGGGGAGCATGAATTCCAAAGTAAGGCCCACTGACAGGATGCTGCCCTGCTTAGAGTGTCTAGATGTCTCTAGAGCCCCCAGAAGCCCCACTGTTTGAGGTACTGTTTACTGTGACAGTCAATGAGATCCAGCTGAGACATGCATACGTGTAACCTCTAGAATAACCACCCAACTCACTTTGAAATCAGTCGGCCATAAAAACTCATTTGAATTTCGTATTTCCCCCTTTTGGTCTAGGTCTTTTTCCAAATGCATTGCTATTTGGCACTTGGTAATAATACCTTGGTGCCAGGGAAGCTCATTCCCAGGAGTTATGTCCCACACCAGGGGGTAGGTAATACATTTATATGCTGAGTTTGGCTTGGCAAGAGGCCACTTTGAGCAGCAGAAGAATATAAAAGAAAACAGACTATTATGTCAAGTCCTCAATATTATTGCAAGTAACTATGTATCTTATTCTTCAAAAATTGAAACTTTAGTGGTTACCATAGGTTCCAAGGGGAGTAGGAGGGAAGAGTAGAATAGCTGGAATAGAGGGCATTTTTAGGGCATTAGAATTGTTCAGCATGGTCTTGCAATAATGGATACAGGGCATTTGACATTTCATCAAAACCGATAAAATTGTACGGTCCAAAGTGTAAACCATAATGTAAACCATTGATGATAGTTAGGAGCAATGCTTCAATATTTGAACATCAATTGTAAGAAATGTAACATCTGCATGTAAAAATGTTATTAATAGGAGAGAATGGAAAAGGGGGAGGGCATGGGGTATAAAGGAATTACCTATATCTTCTATGTGACTTTTCTGTAATCTAAGTCTCATTTGAAGATAAAATGGAAAAAAATAAGACACTGGGAGAAAATACAGAGGAAATTTTCATTGTACACACAAGACAACTGACCTTACAAAGATGAAAGACACAATGTCTAAAAAAATTGTTCATTATTTCAATTAAAATTTTTTTTGGTATTTTCTTATTTTTAAAACTATTATTTCATTTTCTTAGTCATTTTACTTGGTTATTTCATTGGCTTCATACTTGGAGAGGTTTTGGATCACAGAAGGGTCACAGCTATGACAAAGGAGGATCCCTGGTGTGGGATGTGGATGACGGAAGGAATGTAGGGAGGGTTGCACCTGGGCAAGCCTCTAAGGCATATGAATGTGTTCAAGTGTTCATGGGGCATTGTCCTGATGGGTGAATTCCCACACAATAACTGAAAGAATATTGAATTCCCATCCTGGGGAGTCCTGCTACATTCTCTAATAGAATGCCAAAAATCCCCCAAGTACAAGGGCAGTGCCTAGCGAAAGAATACAGACCTTTATGCAAGGCCGTGGTATTGATGATTGTACTTTTGAACCTTTTCTTGTGAAAATGAAACTTAGCTTAGTATTATATACTGCCTAAGAGTTACCTCCGGAAAGCCTCCTTGTTGCTCCTTTTTTTTTTTATAATAAATGTTTATTATTACAAATGATAAGAAATAACTTTTTTTTAAGATTTATGTTTTTTTAATTTCTCACCCATTCCCCCTCCTCGCAGTTGTCTTCTCTCTGCATCTATTCACCATGTGTTCTTCTGTGACTGCTTCCATCCTTACCAGTGGCACCGGGAATCTGTGTTTCTTTTTGTTGCTTCATCTTGTTGTGTCAGCTCTCTGTGTGTGAGACACCATTCCTGGGCTGGCTGCACTTTCTTTCACCCTGGGTGGCTCTCCTTACGGGGCGCGCTCCTTGCGCATGGGGCTCCCCTACACGGGGACACCCCTGCGTGGCAGGGCACTCCTTGCACGCATCAGCACTGCAAATGGGCCAGCTCCACACGGGTCAAGGAGGCCCGGGGTTTGAACCGTGGACCTACCATGTGGTAGGTGGAACCTTTACCCATTGGGTCAAGTCCGCCTCCCAACTCCTACCTTCTTAACTGAAGTAACCTCATTAACAGGTCTTGCTTACAGTGGGTTCACACCCATTGAAATACATGAAATGTAAGAACATGTTTTTCTGGGATACACACCACTTTCAGCTGTCACATTCTCCAAAACCTTACCAAACTCATTTGTAAGCTTTGAAATTCACTTTTTTTCTTTTCTGTGTCTAAATAGAGGCTATTACCACAGATATGGAGACTAGGGAGTACATAATAACCCTCATTCTATATATATGACACTTACTTCTTGAAAAAATGCAATTTTTCATTTATTATGTCACAGTGGGTATGAGTAAATAAAGTTATATTAATATTTCCCAAATACGTCTCATTTTTGCAATTTATCTTCAATACCATTATAAGGTATCACTTTCAAGGGGCAAAAGTTTTAACCAATGCATCAGTCAATCAAAACCATTTCATTGTTAAAATACCATTTAAATGAAGAATAAATTCATTGGCAATTCTTTCATGATGCCTGCTTTTGTCTCCAACCACCTAGCTATGCTGGCTGAATTTTATAAAGTGGAGATCTGTTTCACCCATATGAAGGAAAGTCTTTCCGAGGGAGGATTTCACGCTCTGTAGGATGACAGAAATATATCATGAATGTGTTTAAATAAAAATAAGTCAAGGTAACATGTAAACAGAATTTTTCTATAAGATTTGGCTCCAAAAACGGACAAATTACAGTTTGAGGAACACCTTCCTTTTCTGATTGCATCACTAAATAAAATGATAAGAAATAGCTTAGGAACAGAGTACAAAATTTATAGTTTTCTTATCACCACCACCACCTAGTATAGTAGTAAGATTTAAATTATATCAGCATTGAAAAGTGCTCAAGGCAATATAATTTTTAAATCACATTTCTTCAAATTCTGATATATTAATATCAGGAAAAAATACTGGTCAAACATGCCAAATGAATATAAGGACATTTTGGTTACTCATTAGCTTTATTGATTGTAAATCTTTTTCCTTACAGAATACATTTTCAGATATTGATGAAATAATGCTTCTGACCTTTACTTAACTAATAGCTCTTTTACAAGCAATGGCTATGGTCTAAATTGTTGCAATCAAGGAAAATCATATCACAGTTGTATACATTATTAAACATTAGGGGAAAGCTAGTAAGTTCATCTCAGTGAGTATCTGTCTTCCTTAGTAAGAGTTAATTTGTCCTCTTTGATTATTGAGAGAGGAGATGAATTAGTAGGATGAAATTATTAGAATTTAATAGAAGGAGTTCATTTTTATGTCCTTGATAACTGGGAACTACATGATGGAGGGAAGTATTTTTGTAAAACATGAACTAGTGTCACTGGTTTCAGATCATATGTTCAGTCATTATTAACAAAGAATTGAGCAGATGAAAAATTTCATGAGATGATTTTCTCTGAAAGACAGCTGTATCAATGAGTGGTGATTCAAGAGGAAAAAGAAAATGTGTTGGCTCTCCTATAAATGGAAAACTAAATGAGAATTGACTCATTTTTACAAACCATTTACCATTCTGAGCTGTATTCCAGCAAGTCTTGTAAGTTTTTAAAAGTTATTTAAAGACTTTTCAATATTCAAGGTATAGTAACTCCATATTTATAAATAATGTGCATATGTCACCAATTATTTATCAATTTTAAATCTTATTGACTTCATTTTAAGGATTTGTCTATCTCATTAATGCTGTGACACAACTTCTCAAACCACTATATTGTTAACTCATCTATTTGGCTAAACCAAGAGTCAATGTTTAAATTAGTATAACTGTGGCAGTTTGAGTTTATTTACAAATCCCCAAAAGAGAAAGATTGTTTGTAAATTCATCTATTCCTCTGGGTTTGAAACCCTTTGATTGCATTAAATTCAAAGTTTACTTGATAACATCAATTTAGGGTTTTTGATTCAACAATGTTAGCGGGGTGTGACTTGGGTTGAGTCTCTCCCCCTTGGTAGGCTGATATAAATGGGCACTCACTGAAGAAGACACAAGAAGAGAGAGAACTCTGTCATGTTTGATCCTGGGCCCCTGGGAGAGATAAGCTGTTCTCCTGATAGTTTGCAGCTGGAGAGAAGAGAGCAGCTGAGCAGTTGATAAGGCCCGGAAAGAAACAAGCTCTAAGCCAGACACTGGTATAGAAAGCCCTGAGAGACAGGTAGAGGTGGCCGCCATCTTGCTTTGACACATGCAGCTGACTTTGGTGAGTAAGTACCTCTTATGGTACCTTGAGTTGGACTTTCCACAGTTTTGGGACTGTAATCTTTTACCTCAAATAAATACCCTTTACAAAAACCAACAGATTTCTGGTACTTTGCATCAGCACCCCTTTGGCAGACTAATACAATGACCAGATAAGCAACTTTAAAAAATTCATAGCATATAGTATCAATATTGTTATAGACTGCCATTTTATTCCATTCTGAGAAGCTATTACATTTTTATTATTTTTTAATTTGCTTGGTCTATATAGTTATCACTTTTCATCACAGAAGTCACCATCAAATACACTTGATATTTTTTCATATCTCAAGCATACCAAATCTTCTATTTTTTGTTTCCTGGAGACCTAACTCCTGAACCGCCTGTACAAATCTAGACTAATCTCTTCTAATCTTCAGGCATTCTTCTGTTTGGTGTTTCCTCTTCTCTTAATAATTGTTCTGAGGCATAGCTTGTAGTAGTATAGATGATATTATTTTTAGCCTTAGCATATTTGAGCATATTGCTATTCTATTGTCATGCTTAAATGATATACTGGATGGGTATAGAACTGTGGCTTCACCATCTTATAGAGTCTAAGTATGCTGATGAAAAATCTGATGCCATTCTGTATCCCATTATTTGGAACTGCCTATATCACCCACATTGTAACTTTGTAGGACATTGTTTATCTCAAATGTTCTGAAATCTTATGATTTGTTCCTGAGATGGTCTTTTTCCTGTTTCATTTTATTTATTTATTTATTTAAGGAGTTGTGGGTTTGCAGGAAAAGATGCATAAGTTCCCATATACCACCCTATTATCATAACTTGCACTGGTATAATATACTTGTTATGATTTAGTAAAGCAAACTTTATAATTGCACTATTAATTGTAGACCAAGATGAAACTTAGAATTTACTGTTTATAATGTACACTCTGTGGATTTTTTAAAAAGTTTTTGTTCTAGACACATATTTGCAGCCTAAAATTTCCCTTTAACCTATACAGATGTATGATTCAGTGCACTTATGTTCTTAGTGTTGTTCTACCATCACCAACATTCATAACCAAAACTTTTCCTGCATTTCAAATAGAAAGTCTGTACATTTAGAGCATTAACTCCCTATTCCCTATCATCCCTGGTCCCGGTAATCTGCATTCTAGATTCTGACTCTATGAGTTTGTTTATTCTAATTGTTTGCTCTCAGTGAGATCATAAAATATTTGTCCTTTTGTGTCTGCCTTATTTCACTCAACATGATGTATTGAAGTTTCATATACTTTCAGTGTGAATCAGAATTTCATTCTTTTTATGACAATAATATCCCATTTTATGTATACACCACATTTTGTGTATCCATTCTTCAGTAGATGGAAACTGGTTTGCTTCCATCTTCTGGCAATTGTGAATAATGCTGCTGTGAACATTGATGTGCAAATACAGGTCAAGTCCCTGCTTTTCCATGTTTTTAGGTATATACTTAGAAGTGGGTTTGAAGGGTCATATAGTAATTCTCACGTAATCTTTCTGAGGAACTTTCCAACTGTCTTCCACAGTAGTTACACCATTTTACATTCCCACCAACAAATAATGTATGTTCTTATTTTTCCACATCCTGTCCAATATTTGCCCTTTTATTGTTGAGTTGAAAGATTTTTTTAATATTAATAGACACCAGCTATATGGTTTCCAAATAATTTCTCCCATTGTGTAGGTTGTCATTTTACTTTAATAATAAAAAAGTCCTATGGGGTGCAAATATTTTTCATTTTGATGATATCCCTTTTTTTTTTTTCTTTTGTTGCTTGTGTTTTGAGTGTAAAGTCTAAGACACCATTGCCTAACTCAAGCTCCTGAAGGTGCTTCCCTGTGTTTTCTTTTAGGACTTTGAGAGTTCTGGCCCTTATATGTAGGTCTTTGATCCATTTTGAGTTGATTTTTGTATATGGTGTGATAAAGGGTCCAAGGTCCTGTTTTCCCAGCACCATGTTTGAAGAGACTATTTTTCCCCAAATGAATTGTCTTTGAACCTTGTCAAAAAACAGTAGGTCATAAATGTGAGGATTGATTTCTGAATTCTCAATTCAAATCCATTAGTCAGTATGTCTCTCATCATGCCAATAACATGATGTTTTGATGAATGCGACTTTGTAATAAGTTTTAAGATGGGGAAGAGTGAGTCCTCCAACTTTGTTCTTTTTTATTATGAAGACTGTCTATTTAGGGCCCCTTACTCTACCATAAAAATTTGATGATCAAATATTGCATTTCTAAAAAGAAAGTTGTTGATATTTTGATTGGGATTGCATCGAATCTACAAATTGCTTTGTGTAGGATTGATGTACTAACAATACTTACTTTTCCAATCCATGAGCACAGAATGTCCTCTGGTTATTATATCATTTTGGATTTCTTTTAGCAGTGTTGTGTAGTTTTTGTGTACAAGTCCTTCACATTCTTGGTTAGATTTATTCCTAGATGTTTGATTCTTTTAGTTGCTATTGTGAATGGAATATTTTTCTTGATTTCTCCTTCCAACTGTTCATTGCTTGTATATATAAGCACTATTGATTTTGGATTGTTGATCTTGTACCCAGCCACTATGCTGAATTCATTTATTAACTCTAGGATATGTGTTGTGGATTTTTAAGATGTTCTGTATATGGGAATACAGTATCTGCAAATAGGGGAAGTTTCTGATTTAGAAACTTTTTCCTATATGGATGTCTTTCACTTCTTTTTCTTGCATAGTTGCTTTGGCAAGGACTTCCAGACCATGTTGACTAGCAGTGGTGATAATAGATATTTTTTGTATTGTTCCTAATCTAGAGGAAAAGTTTTCAATCACCATTAAGTAGGAGGTTAGCTGTAGGTTTTTCATATTGCTCTTTATCATGTTCAGGAAGTTTACCTCTATTCCTAGTGTTTTGTTTTTTATCAAGAAGGGATGCTAGATTTTATAAAATTTTCTTTCTTCATCAACTAAGATGATCATGTGATTTTCCCCCTTTGTTGTGTGTATGTTGCATATTACAATAATTTGTTTTCTTATATTGAACCAAACTCGCACACAAGGCATAATCCCACTTAACCACAGTGTATAATTATTTGAATATGTTTTTAATATTCAATTCACTAATAATTGTTGGGAATTTTTTCATTTATATACAAAAGATATTTTTAATTAATTTTTTAATATTGTCTTTTTTAAAGATAAATAGATCACACAAAATGTTACATTAAAAAACATGAGGTTCCGGTATACCTACTCCCCACCCCCTACCGCCTATCCCCCAACTCCCCCACCCCGCTCCTTCTACATCAACATCCCCTTTCATCAGTAAGGCACATTCATTGCATTTGGTGAATACATCCTGGAGCACTGCCACACCGCATGGACCATAGTTTACATTGTAGTTCATCCTCTCCCCCAGTCCATCCAGTGGGTTATGGCAGGATGTACAATATCCTGATGTGTCCCTGCAATATCATTCAAGACAACTCCAAGTTCTGCAGATGCCCCATATCATACCTCTTCCTCCTACTCTCTGCCCTCAGCAATTCCCATGGCCACCGTCTCCACATCAATGATACTTTAACAAAAGATATTGATCTTAGTTTTCTTTCCTTTTGAATCTTTAACTGGTTTTGACATAAGAGTGATATTGGTCACAAAGAATGAATTAGGGAATGTTCCCTTCTCTTCAAATTTTTAGAAGAGTTTGAACAGAATCGGAGTTAAGTCTTCTTAGAATATTTCGTTGATTGCCCTATGAAGCCATCTAGTCGCGGACTTTTTGTTGTTTCTGCTCTGTTTTGTTTTGATTTGATTACTGAATCAATCTCTTTACAATTAATTGGCTTGTTGAGATCCTCTCTTTTTTCTTTTTTAAATTAATCCATTTATTGAGATATATTCACATACCATACAGTCCATCCAAAGTGTACAATCATTTGCTTTTAGAATAATCAGAGTGGTGCACGCATCACCATAATCAATTTTAAAACATTTTCATTAATCCCAAAAGAAAAGCTCCATACCCCTTAGCAGTCACCTCTCAATTCCTCTATCCTTTCCCAGCCATAAAGAACCATTAATCTAATTCTGTCTGTATAGATTTATTTATATTTACATTTTGTACAAAAGGAATCATACTCTAGGTAGTACTTCATGCATGGTTTCTTTCACTTGGCATAGTGGTTCTTTTTAATTATTATAATTAATTTTTTTAATTAGAAAAGTTGTAGGTTTGCATAAAAGTCATGAAAAATATACATCATTCCTATATACCCTCCGTTGTTAACACTTTGCATTGGTGTGATGCCTTTGTTAAAATTGATGAAAAAATATGAGAATATTACAGTTAACTATATTTTCCACTTTGCAGTAGATATGTTTTTCCCAAGTCTGTATTATTAAGATCTTGGGATAATGATATATTTTTATAGTTCATGAAAGAACATATCATGTATGTGTACTATTAACCACAGTCATCATTCACAAGAGGATTCCCTATGTTATACTGTCCCATGTTTTATCCTCTATCTTTACTTCTAGTAAGTTAGAAGACCCAAAATTTCCCTTTTCAACCACATTCACATACATAATTCACTATTGTTAATTACATTCATGATTATGAGCTATCATCAGTTCTATCCATTAGTAAACATGTACAATCAATCTGTTTAGAGATTCTGCCCAAATTAAGCATCAATTCCCCATTTTCTAAACCTGTCTTATCTCCCGGTAACCTACATTCTAGAACTCAATTCTATGAGTTTGCTTATTATAATTAGTTTACATTGATGCAATCATACAGTACTTATCCTTTTGTATCTGGCTTATTTCATTCAACATAGTGACCCCAAGGTTCATCCATGTTGTTGCATACATCAAGATTTCATTCCTTATTATAGTTGAATAATATTCCATTGTATGTATATGCCACACTTTGTTTACCCATTCATCAGCTGATATTTGGAATGCTTCCATATTCTGGGAAATGTGAATAATGCTGTTACGAACATTGGTGTGCAAATATCTGTTCACACCCCTACTTTTAGTTTTCTGGGTATATACCTAGAAGCAGGATTGCCAGGTCATATGGCAATTCTTTACTTAGCTTCCTGAAGAACTGTCAAACTATCTTCTACAGCTACTGCACTATTTTACATTACCACTAGCAGTGAATGAGAGCTACTCTTTCTCCACATCCTCTCCAACACTTGTAGTTTCGTAGTTTTCTATTTTATTCTAATAGTGGCCATTCTAGTAGATATGAAATGATACCTCCTTGTAGTTTTGATTTGCATTTCCCTAAAAACTAAGGATGCCAATATCCTTTCATGTGCTTTTTAGCCATTTGCAATTCCTCTTTGGAAAAATGTCTATTCAAGTTTTTGCTTGTTTTTGTAATTGGTCATTTGTCTTTTAATTGTTCAGTTGTAGGATTTCTCTACATATTCTGGATATTAAACACTAATCAGATATGTGGTTTCCGAATATTTTCTCCCATTGATTGACGAGGCTGCCTTTTTACCTTGACAAAATCCTTCGAAGCACAAAAGTATTCAGTTTTCAGGAGGTCCATTTATCTTTTTTTTTTCTTTCTTTGTTCATGCTTTGGGTGTAAGGTCTAAGAAACCACCTCCTACCAAAAGATCTTGAAGATGTTTCCTACATTTTCTTCCAGATGTTTAATGGTCCAGGATCTTTTATTTAGGTCTTTGATTCATTTTGAGTTCATTCTTGTATAAGGTGTCAGGTAGGGGTCCTCTTTCATTCTGTTGGATATGGATATCCAGCTCTCCCAGCATCAATTATTGAAAAGAATATTTTTTACCAATTGAGTGGAATTGACAGCCTTGTCAAAAATCAACACCATTCATTGGTTGATGGACACTTGGGTAGTTTCTGTCTTTTGGCAACTGTGAATAATGTCGCTATGAACACTGATGTGCAAATGTCTGTTTGTGTCACAGTTTTCAGTGCTTCTAGATATATTTCCAGTAGAAAAATTGCTGGATCATATGACAGTCCTATATTTAGCTTCCTGTGGAACCACCAAACTGTTTTCCATAGAGGCTGCACCATTTTACAATCTCACAAACAGTGAAGGAGTGTTCCTATTTCTCCACAGCCTCTCCAGCACTTATTGTTTTCTGGTTTTATGTGTGTGTGTGTGTTTTTAAATAATGGCCATTCTGTGTGGTGTGAGATGATAAACAATGAATGGATAAACAAAATGTGGTATATAAATGTGATGGAATACTATGCTGCAGTAAGAAGAAATGAAATTGGAACACGTACATAGATGAATCTTGAAGACACTATGCTAAGTTCAAAAAGCTAGACACAAAAGGACATATACTGCATGGTCTCACTAATATGAACTATATATGAAGAAAACACACATGAAGTTAAACCCTAGAGTATAGACTATTAGGATATAAAAGGAGGGTTGCAAAGGAGTATGGATGCCTAATGTATGTAGAAGCTTTAAGTAACTTGACTGTAAGCATGTAGAAATGGATAGAATTGATGGAAACACATTACAGTGAGTAGCAGCTGGTTTATAAATGGGAATGCAGCTGCAAAGGGTAGTCTAGGGATGTAAATGTCAGTTGAAATAAAGCTAGAGAATAATATAAGGACTAAATAATACAGTGAACCCAGAGATGGATAAGAATTGTGGTTAATAGTACAAATGCAAGAATGTCCTTTTGTGAACTAGAATGGATGTATGTCACTATTGCAGGGTGGTGGAAATGTGGAGAAGCATGGGAAAAATAAATTAATGTATATTGTGGACTATAGTTAACAACAATATTGTAATACTCCTACATCAATGTCAAAGATGTACTGTTTTAATAATAGGAGGGTATGGAAAAAAAATCACCAAATGTGTGCTATGGACAATAGTATGATGCTATTATCTCATAATCTGTAAGAAATGTTCCTCAACAGTGTGGTGTTTTGGTGAAGGGGTGTTGTATGGGAATTCTACACATGTGCATGATCGTTTTGTAGGTTAACTTCTGTAAAAAATATATATTTATTAAAAAATCAATTGGCCATAGATGTGAGGATCTATTTCATATATATATAATAAATATATATGCTTTTTTATTTTTTAAAAAATAATTAGATTACAGAAATGTTACATAAGAAATATAGGGGATTCTCATATGTCCCACTCTCCACACCTCCTACATTTTCCCACATTAATAACATCCTTCAGTAGTGTGGTCCATTTATTACAATTGATGAAAACATTTTGGAACATTGTCACTAAGTGTGGATTATAGTTTACATTGTAGTTTGCACTTTGTCCTGCACTATTTTGTAAGTTATGACAAGTTATATAATGGCCTGTATCTAATGGACCACAACCATCCCAAGGAACAGAGAGAGTCTGCAACTGCAAGCAACATAGTTCCATTCATCTGCCCCATGGGATATAAGCCCCCTCTCAATTAGAGGTGGGGTGGGCATCACCATCCCAGAATCCTCAGGATTGGGGAATGAACGATGGACTAGAGTAGACTTACTATTATTCTACTACAGACTTATTGCTATTCTAGCAAGGGAAGAACTTTTATCATTGATGTGGAGGCAGTGGCCACCGGAGGTTCTGAGGGCAGGTGTAATAAGGAGGCATTTTCAGGACTTGGGAATTGTCCTGAAGAGTCTATTCTGAACTCTCAATTCAATTCCATTGGTCAATATGTCTGTCCTTGTGCTGATACCTTGCTTTTTAATCACTGTAGCCTTGAAATATGTTTTAAAATCAGATATGTGAGTACTCCCACTTTGTTCTTCTTTGTCAAGATGTTTTTGGCTATTTGAGGCCACTTACTCTTCCAAATAAATTTGATCATTTGCTTTTCCATTTCTGCAAAGTCTGCTGAAATTTTGTTTGGAATTGCATGGACTTTGTAAATCATTTTAGGTAGAATTGGCATCTTAATGATATTTAGTCCTCTTATAGTCCTTTAAAATTTCATTGTTGTTGATGGTAATGTCCCTCTTTTCATTTCAGCTTTTACTGATTTGAGTCCTATTTCTTTTTTCCTTCATCAGCCTAGCTAAAGATTTATCAATTTTATTAATCTTGTCAAAGAAGCAAATTTGGTTTTGTTGTTTCTTTCTAATATTTATTTTATTATTATTTTCTATTTGATTTATCTCCATTTTAATCTTTCTTATTTTCTTCTATCTACTTGCTTTGAGTTTAATTTTCTCTTCTTTTTCTACTTCTTCCAATTTTGAGGTTAAGTCTCTGGTTTGGAATTTCTTATTTTTCAAGGTAAGCACTTATATCTATAAATTTCCCTCTCACCACTGCATCCCATGATATTGGTACATTGGATTATTTTCATTTTTCTCAAGATATTTCCTGATTTCCCTTCAATTTCTTCTTTTTTCCATTGTTTTTTAAGGATATGTTGATTGATTTCCATCTATTTGTGATTTTTCCATTTCTTCTTTATTATTGTTTTCGAAGCTTCATTTTTTTGAGTTGGAAAAGATGCATTGTATGATTTCAATATTTTTAACATGGTGAGACCTGTTTTTTGACCTAAGATATGGTCTATCCTCAAAAATGATCCATGTGTATGCAAGAGGAATGCATATTCTATTGCTTTGGGGTGAAGTGTTCCAAATATGTCTGTCAGGTCTAGTTGGTTTAGATTATTATTCAAGTCTTCTATTTCCTTATTGTTCTGTGTACATACATGTTCTATCCATTATTTAAAATGATGTACTCATACTATTATTGTTGAAGCATCTGTTTTTCCATTCGAATTCAGGATTTGCTTCATATATTTTGTGGCTCTGCTGTTAAGGGCATCTATGTTTAAAATTGTTACCTATTTTTGTTCAATTGACCCCTTTGTAGTACATAATGTCTATCTGTCCCTCATAAGAGATTTTTTTACTTAAAGTCTATTTTACTTGATATTAGTATACTTACTCCAGCTCTTTTTTGGTTACTAGCATGGTATATATTTCCATTATTACAATTTCAACCTGATTATATCTTTGTAGACAGCATATTTGGGTTATGCCCTTTTGCCTATCCATCTTGCAAATCTTAGCCTTTTCACTAAGAGTTTAATACATATAATTAAAAGTAGCTAATGACAATACAGGACTTTCTTCTGCTACTTCATTATTCAGTCTTTATAAGTCTTGTAAGTTTCTTGCCCCTCAACTTTTCCCTTAAAGCCTTTTTTCATATTTATTTGATTTTTTGTATTATAATGAGTCCCTTCTCATTTCATTTCTTTCTAAATACATTTTTCATGTTCTCCTTGTAGTTACCAAGGAATTAAAATTTAACATCCTAATATATAACAATCACATTTTATTTGATACCAACTTGACTTCAATACCATACACATACTGACTTCCCACATTTTTGTACTATTTACAAATTATAACTCTGCATATTATATGACTAAAACCATAGACATATCATTATATATACATTTGTATTGCATTTTAGCAGTTGTAGGAAATAAGAAATGGAGCTGCATATAAAAAAATGCAATGCAATTGTACTGGCATTTGTATTTACCCATATTACCCATTTACCTTCATGAGATCTTTATTTCTTTATGCTACTTAGAACCATTATCTAGTGTCCTTTCAATCTAAAAAGCTCCATTTAGCATTGACTATAGGGTTTGTCTAGTAGTAATGAACACCCTCAGTTTTTGTTTTTGTTTTTTTAATCTGGAAACATCTTAATCTCTCCCTCATTTTTGAAAGATTGTGTCATTAGATATAAAATTCTTGTTTGGTAGTTGTTTTCTCTCAGCATTTTCAATATCCCAACCCACCGCCATCTTGCCTCCATGTTTCTGAGAAGTCATGTGTACTTAATCTACTTGGGACCTCCTTGTACATAATACATTGCTTTTCTCTTGCAGTTCTCACAGTTCTCTCCATGTCCTTTGCATACAACAGTTTATTCAGTATGTGACAGAGCATTTTTCCCTCAAACATATCCTTTTGTTGTTCGCTCAGTTTCTTGGTAGTGTATATGCATGTATTTCTAAGTGTTGGAAGTTCTCTGCCATTATTTATTTTAATTTTCCTTCTGTCCTTTTTCTCTTTCTGCTCCTTCTATGACTCCCATCATGCACATATTGGGAGGCTTGCTGGTATCCCACAGGTGTCTTAGGTATTTTTTCTTTCTTCTCTTATCCTGACTCACTTCAGTTGTCTTCTGCTCACTGTCTCTTCTGGGCCTACATGTTGTCCTGGTCTTTTACTTGCTGGTGGCTTTAGGAGTTCCCGTTTTTCTGGAGTTTGATTGCCCCTTCTACTTCTCAAGCAACAGAAGCCCCCTCTCCTAGTTGTGCCACTCCAGGACTTATGCAGGAAAGCCTTTGCCCAGGCCACCCACCTCAAGTGTTACATAGCTTTCCTTGTCTCAAGCCGCATTTCCCTGGAGGGCAAATTCAGGGAGAGGAGGCACACCAGATACAAGTTTCCATCTTTCTCAGTTGGAACAGGGCCAGACCCCACAAAGGGAGCAGGGGCCAGCTCCAAACTGCCCTGGGAGAAACCAGGAACCTTCTCCATGTATCCCCAAATCTATGCTTTCTTGACTTGGCACCTGTGCAGCAAATGTGGCCTTTCGCTGTCCTCTGCAGCTCCAAAGAAGTTTACCCCCTGCCACTCTGCCTAGGGCAGTTGGGGCAATGGCTGCGCTCAGAGCCGACCCCTCATGATGTGCGATGGGGCTTCCCTTCCCACCCCCTGGTCTAGGAACTAGGCTTTTATGTCTGTGGCACCAGCAAGCTACTCAGGGGCCAGGCCCACTGCTTCCTGGCATGAGGATGGGCAAGTAGGGTGGCGGCATCATGGGGATCATATGGAGGGAGAAGTTCAGGGGTTTTTACCACAATTTACCAGCCTCTTCCTCCCCTCTTCCCCTGATGCGTCAGAGTTCTACTGGAATTGAAAGTTTGCATAGTTGATCAGCCATTCCCTGCCCATTTAGCAGTTGTTCTGGTGGAGGGGCTGACGCCTGGAGCATCCTCCTCTGCCATCTTCCCACAGTTCCTCCTCATGAGACAGCCTTTTCCTTTTATTGTTCTAGGCACTCTTCCAACCCTTGTAATGAAGACTTCAGTTGATGGGAAACTTAATTGAGTGATTCCTTTTGTTGTTTCCATATCCATTTCTTCTGTTCCTTTTCTCTGTAATACATATAGGGCAAATATTGTGCTTCTTGGCTATCAATTTTTTTAAATGGTCATGTTTTAATTTTGGGGGGAGTTCTCTTGTTCTCTGATTGGCCTTTCCCATGTCTTTCTCTTTTTCTGTTGCGATGTGTTCTTCAGTGTCCCTTTTCTTGTCTCTTTCTTTGTAAATTGGCACCGTCCCTGCTGTCTGCAATCCTGAGCACCCAGGGATTCTGCAGGGGGAAGGGCTCACTCCTGGCTGCCACCCTAATTCCGAGGGGAAGTTGTAACTTTCTCTGCTCTGCTGAGCTAGGAACCATTTTCAATTCTGCTTTCCATTCCCTGATGTTTTAGTGAAATGATTTCTTTGCTATCATCTCCTCTCACATTCTTATTGTGTGGCGTAATAACTTTTTACTTCTAAGCTTTTAAAATCCTTTTGCTGTCCTTTCCATAGGATTTTTAGGAGGCATAGGATATAAAAGTATGTTTATGTGCAAGCTCCTTTTGAAGTTTTAAGTATATCATAAAAATACTAAGAAAAATAGAGCTAATTTAATTTTTAAGAAGATGAAAATAAGCCGAAAGAGTTTAACTCTTCAAGATCACAAATATTCTATGGATACCGTAATAATTTTAGCATTTTAAATTTATTTCCAAAGACGTTCCACTTTATGGTGTCGTTCTCTCCTCCTTCCATCTTTCTTCATAATTTTGCCACAATTTTCATATGTATGAATTCATGTCAAGCTTTTATGGTCCCTCTCATCAAAAGAGACAACAGTGTCTGCCTCTTCTTGCACCCTTTACCATAAGCTACTCCTCCTCTTAGCCCCATCAACTCATGGTAATAGATGATTTGAGGAACAAATGCCTTTTAAGTGCCCACCATGTTTAAGGTAATACACAAAGAGGTAATCGATATTGTAGACACCGATATTGCCCTCAAAAGGCATCATAACATGAGATGCCAGTGGTAATATCTGAAAATATGATGTTGGTGGCAGATTGACCTCGGTTTAAACCCAGCTCTTCCACTTACTACCAAATCTGAGAAATTGGGCAGGACAAAACTCCAAGTCCCTGTTTTCTAATTTGTAAAATCAACCTAATAATTTCTATCCTATGAGGCTGTATAAGGATTAAATGAAATAAAATATGTAAAATGCAAAGCATGATATATCCATTGGGTTTTACTATATTTGAAATATATATATATATCACTGGCGTAATCAGGAGAGAAGCTTATTTCTCTCTTACACTGACTATGGATTTGAGTGCCCAGGCAACGTGACTGTCGGAAGCTTCTGGGTGACCATGATCCCTTCTGGCTCACTGCTCTGCTGTCCCTGGATGTGGCTTCCATGGTCAAGGGTCTAGATAGAGCTCCAGAAATTGAAACTACACTACAGAGATATGAGAAGGGTACTCCAGCTATTTTTTTCCTAAGATGTTTCTTCCTACTGTCTTTGGATTTATGTTTTCCATACTTAATCTATGCTTCATATCCTAGTCTTGCTTTTTAGGGGGATTCCTGGGATGTTGTTTTAGATGGGATGTATGTAAGTACTTAGAACATTTCTGACCCATAAGTAAGTGCTTTCTTTTAATATTGCTATTATTATTGGATAATTTCATTTCTCATTCATTTTCCCCTCTACTAGTTTAGAACTTAATTGTTCCATTTTCAAACTCTTTGTGTTATGCTGAAAATGATAAATTACCCACTTAACAAAATGTAAATTTAATCAACATCTTTACTGTCCTCTGGAACTATTATATATATATATATACACACAAAACATTTGAATGCTTTGAGTTTATTCAACACTCTTCCAACTAATAAACTGTTGTTGGCATATAATTTAGTGTTTTTCTTAATTCCCACAAAATATTATTGTTGTTTTGCTTATAGTCTAATATTTTTGCACATATATATTCATTTCTCACTCTTCTTTCTTTAAAGACTTTCCTTCTGTTTTTAGTACCTTCTTGAAAATTTCTGCAGGAGATAAATGATCTCTATTTTGCTTTCCTGAAAATGACTTTAATTTGATCTCAATCTTGAAAGACATTTTGATTGGGTAAAGAATTCTAGGAAAATGGCGATGTTTTCAAATCACTGAAGACACTGCTCTGGCTTCAATCTCAGTTTAGCTGCTGCTTTTCAGTCTAACTCAGTTTCCTGTGAAGGCAAACTTCAGTTCTGATTAATTTTAATATCTCTTCTTTTTGTTTGCAGTTGACTATGATCTATTTATGTACAGATTTTTAAAAATCATGTTGAGTATGTATTAGGACCTTTGAAACTCTCATAATGTTTTTCATTATTTTTGGAAAATTTCAGTCACTGTTTTTCAAAGGTATTTTTTTCCCCAGTTTTTCTCTCTCTTTGTCTTTTTCATCAAGAGCAACAATCCTATGTACACTAAATCTTCTCACTTTTTCCTCCATGTTTCTTAAGCTCACTTTCATGTGTTTCATCTTTTCAACTCATTGGCTTATTCTGTCTAATTTCTTCATATTTGTATCCTAATTCACTAAGTTTCTCTTCAGGTATGTCTCATCTGTTATTAAATCCTATCTTTTAAAAAAATTCAATTATGTATTTAATTTCTAATAGCTATATTGGTTATTTTATAAATCTGCTTGGTCATCTTTTATAGTATCTTATCCCATCACATATTATCAAATTTGACTTTATTTTAAATATACGTTAGACAGAATTATCATGAAGTTATGTATAATTATGCAGTTATTCAAAGTCCTTGCCCATACTTTCCTGTTCTTTTATGGCTCCCATCATGGGCACCATAACCTTGCTATCACAGGGACTTCATTTTTGGAAATGTTGGACCTAGGAGATGAAATTTGGCTTCTCCAGTGACCGTGTGTTTGCTTCCTTCTGCTCTACAGCAGGGTTCGCTATGCATCTGAGGTGAGCAGTGATTGCATTTTCATGAGTGCTTTTAGACTCCCCAGGCATTGTGATTCCCAGCTGCACACCCAGTTTTGGAGTCTGAAACCTCACTGGAATCTCCAGCCTTATCTACAGACACCCCTCTCAATTCAGTAGCAATATTTAAGATTGAACTTTTCCTTTTCTGCTTTTTTTGGGGGTGTGAATAAAGTTTTTTTTTTAATCCACAGTTTTCCAAATATTGTTTTAATTTTCTGTTATTTCTAATTTTCTAATTTTCTCTCTCTCTCTATATATATATATATAAGGAAGAAATATCATGATTTCAAGTAATTTTTCCATAATGCTCAGCTGCCAAAAACTGTTTATATAGTTTGATGGTTTCATCAGAATTAATTGTACCCAAAGATATTCCCAATGGACATAGAAACATTAGGAGGAAATTTCTTAGTCATACTTCTGAATGACTTTATTTACATTTAGAAATGTTTATCACATTATTCCTTGGAAACTCATAGGTTACTGCTAGAATTCTTCAGACAGTTGATGCCCATTTTTAAAATTCCTGGGATCCAGATCCAATGGTTTGTATGAAAAACAAAAAAATAATGATGAAATGCAGTTAATACTTGGGTAACTTTAAAATAGAATATGTGCTCTATTGAAAGAAAATTACCCAGTCAGAAATGCGTGCTTGAATTATCCAAGGTGCAAATAATATAACCAAGAATAATTAAACTATATATAACTCCACTCACTGCATAAGTATCATATAAAACATATTTTTTCCTTCCAGTGCATAAGTATCATATAAATATAAAATATGGTTTTTATTTTCTCCAGGAAAAGTACATTATTTTTAGATTCCTCATATAGTTACCATTTTTTAAAGACATTCACACCAGAAACATTTATTTAGATATTAGATAAATTATTCTTACATGAAAATATTTGGATTTGTTGTAGGAAATTATGACTACTAAATATAATTCCTTCCCAATTCTCTCAGAAATACTTTGAGGTCCACAATTTTCCTGCACAAATTAGATACCATGCCTACCTTTCTAAAGCAAAGCATCTAGTGAAGGAGATAGAATTTAAACAGGTGCAATTTATACTACAATATTATGAAAAGTGTTAGGCAAGAAAAGAGTTTGAGGACCTAATTTAGAGAGATGACCTGAGGAAACTCATCTGAGAAAATAACAGTATATTTGAAGTCCGAAGTTTAACCAAGGGTTGCAAGAGAAAAAACTTTGAAGATTGTTCTGGGCATAAAAAATATTCTGTGCTCTAGCCTCATGGCAGGAGAGAGCCGGGCGTGTGCCAAAGAACAGAAAACACGCCTGGCTGACCCGATGCACCGCAGGTGCTCCCTAAGGAGCCGGAGGAGGTGTGTGGGAGAAGGCAGCGGTGGAAAGCCTGCGAGAAAACGGACTCATTCTCTGTTCAAAACTGTGTGCTTTCTTTTCCTAAAGATTTTTAATGTGAACTTAATATCTACATGGCTTAGCCCAAATCGTTGTCCTTATAGGCCAACTATTTAAAAACCTACATAAACACACACACAAACACAGTTTATCACTTGAAAAACCATGTTGGAAACCCCGCCGTAAACTGCTCTCAGAGCAGAAGGAAATAGCCGATAGCAAGAATATTAGACCATTGTATATGAAATCAAATTAGTTACCAAAAATCCCTCTATGCTTTTGAATCAATGGGTCTAACTTGTATTTTCCCATACTTCTTGAAAGAGTCTAGCATTTGGCACCATTCATCTTAAACTTGCTAAACTATTTCTGTACTTAAATGACAAATTAAAGCTTTCGTCTCAAATGAGAAATACATCAAAGAATATTTTCCTTTCTTTTTTTTTTTGAGTTCAGAATGGCTTTTGCTTTTGTCACTATAAATTAATAATAGCCAACTGGAGTCTACAAAATAAACAGAAATTAAATAGTTACTGAAGCAATGTGTTAAAAACATGAAACTGTGAAAGATGAATTTGGATAAGGACATATATATATATATATATATATACCTGCCAGAGACAGATAAGATTTAGAAATAGATTATAATTTGTTTGACAGAATTCTGGCGGTCCATTTCTATCATGAAAATCACAGCAGCACCAAATAACTAATACATTCATTAGATTCTAAGACACATTCTGTCTATAGATTTGTTTAAGAGAAATGTGATTTATTTCTGAGCATACTGCTATGCTAAAATTGGAATTTCTCTACAAACCCATCAAACTAGAGAGCACTGCTGGATCTAGGTCACCTCCAGCTGCTCATCAAAATCATGGATTAGTTTCCACAGATTTTGTGCCTCACTGCAATATATGTTAGGTTACTTTTAATCCAAACTTTCAAAATATAATCCAAAGCCTGGTTGAAAATGACTGGATTCGTACTCAGAGTAAGTATGTATTATAGTCATATACACACAACAAATTAAGAGCAATGCAACTAGCAGAATCCAGAAACCAGTTTCACTAGGATACTGATGAAATTTAAATTTACTTGGTAGTAGGTAAAGAAGAGCTTCTCTCCTGGTCATGATTGGATTAGTCAATCTTTTTGCTGTCACGTCTCAATCTCTAAAAACTATTCTGATTGTGTTAAGCTGATTGCCTTGAATCTAAACAAATGTCCTAATTAGTAACAGTTCTGAACATCTGCTTAACATTTTTTAAAGCCCATTATTTAAATTATAGAGATGATCTGTCTCAAGTAATCTCCACCAGCCTTACCTGCTGTTTCCCTTGCACGCCTACCGGCCGTTGCACAACTCCAGGTAACGCAGGGAACGGTAGTGAGAGTGGGCATATAAAGGGGCATCAGCGTGCTCTGCTAGCAAATGTCGGCGAATATAATTTTAAGCACAGAGAGAGGAATTTTAGACAGGAGGAGAAAGACCAGCTTCGAGAAATTACGCAATGCCCTGGGTTTATGGTTTGTGAGGAACCTGTTAGCCACCAAAGCCTGTCTCATCAGGAGTTTCTAAGCCCAAAGGCGGGTGTTGGGCTGGCTGGGTCTAATGGGCAAGCAGGTCAGAGGCACAGGGAGCTGAGTCTACGAGAGCACGAGGACACGGTGCTCTTGGGCATGGGCTGTGTGGACCGAGATGTGGCACAGAACATCAGACCCGGAGCAATCTGCTGAGCTGATAAGCAGACCTCTGCCTCTCTTTTGTACCTTATCCTCAACTCCAGGAGGAGATATGCTCCAAATACTGGGGAACAGACCAGCCCTGGGATAGGCAGGCTAATCCTTCTACAATAATCCTGAGTCTGTTGATTGGCTGCAGCCCCATGGCTGACTCTAACTTAGCCTAAAAACAGTGCAATGACGGTGCAACATATTTAACATGTGAATGTGGTTAAAAGGGGAAATTTTAGCTTGTATGTGTGTTCCTAAAATAAAAAATAAAAGGTAAAACACAGAACTGTATGACTTAGTAAACCCTAATTTAGACGATGGACTATAGTTAATAGTACACTTATAAAAATGTTCTTTCATGCATTATAACAAATGTACCATATTAATGCAAGGTATTAATAATATGGTGGAATATTAGAAAAAAATACACCCTAATGTAAACTGTGGACAACCTCAAATACTACAATTACAATATTCTTTCATCAATTGTAACTGAGGTACCACACTAATGCAAAATGTTAGGAACAGGGAGGTGTATATGGGAACGCTATTTTTTACACGACTTGTAAATGTACAACTCCTCTAATTAAAACAAATAAACAATACAATAGGGTTCAGTGTGTTGTTAAAAACACAGACTTTGCAGTTTGACGACCCTCAAGTGTCAGCTTCACTCTTTTGTTTGAGGCACGTGTGTTGAAGCCTCCAAGCTTTAGTTTTTCTATCTATAAATATGGGTAATAAAGGTATCGCTGACATAGGGTTGTTAAAGAAAAATAAAATATTTCTGAAGTATAGCTCACAGAAGTCTGAAAACATTGTACATATGCAAAACACTGTAGGTGCATAGTTTTTTGTTTTTTTTTTTGGCAGGAAGAGAACCCTCCTAGTTATTTGAGGGGCATAGCATCCTCACTTTCTTGTTCTCAAAAATGGTATACCTAAATCATCTGATGCCAGGACCTCTTTGTGTTTAACATTCAATGTCACTATGATTTTCCTGCTTTTAAATTGATGGAAAGACAAGAGCAATAGTTCATAGTCTAAGCTTTATGATTTAAACATCACAACAAAAGCTCTGCTTTGAAATTGTACTATTCAGATGTTCAGAAGTTTCACATACATTTGATAATATTCTGATGATGCATTTGTATTTTTATAACAAATAATAGTTTTGATGTATAATCATATAATAGAACAATCATTTTATACTATTTTACCATTAAAAGAATTTGCTACATTAAAAAAATTTGAAAATGCTCCACTAGTTTATACTACTTTTCTCATTTTATTGTATTTTCATTTTAAAATATGTTTATCATACTAAATAATTATAAATGTTTAATTGACTTTTCCTTAAATTTCACTTATTTAAATGGTTTCATAATTTTCTACATCTCTGTAAATATATAAAAATACTATTAAAAATTAGGAAGTCTTTATAACCCATAATCTGCTTAAAATACCTTCTCAAGTGCTCCTCATACCAATCTTTAATGTCTTGTTCACTTTCTTTAATTCCTTGATCAGCTAGTCATTCCTCTGGATCTTGATATCAGAAGAAGAATGGGGATAAAGCATGAAATAACAAATGCTAGAAGTTAGATAAGGAATGATATTATGTAATGAGTGCTATGAAACAGCAGTGAATTTAGAAAGTGAGATCAGATCTGTATCTGGTTTCTTTACTATTTTACACATGAGGTGAGTTATGGATTTGTGAACAAACCTTAAAGAAACCAAAGCTATATGAAGTATTAGACAATATGAAATATTTTAGTTGATGTTCATAAAGTCCACAGACCGAGACAAATATCCTTAAACCATTCATTTTACCAACATTGAGTGGAGCATTTCTGTACCAAACCATGATACTCCAAATTAAACTTTTGCATCTCAAGTGACCTTTGTGACAGTTTTACAGTTCATAAATCTGTACAATGCTGCCCTGTGGATTAGTTTTAATAAATCTTCATTGTGCTGTAAATGTTAGTGCACACACTTGAAATGACATTTCCAGGCCTAACAAACCCAAATCCAGGAATGGATCTCCTCTGCCACATGGAGAACTTGCCGTGGAGTACATGAAATATAAGACATAATTTCAGTAATGAAAAAATCACTATAAATTATTTATCATCGCCATAGGGAAAAAATAGATCAGGTGCTCATTATTTACAAATATTTTTAAAAGGTTTGAGTCATAAAAAAGGCTTGCCTACTTTGAGAAAAAAACTAATTTGTTAATGTTATGAGAATATCATATTATATAATAGAGAAAGAGAAAAACTGCTTAAAATTGTCCTTCACCCCTCATATTTTGTAAACTTTCAGTAGCCAGCATAGACTATCCAGCACATTGTGTATTTTTATTTGGTGGAATCACAGTCAATCTATTCCTTTGATCATCATTTTACTCTCCTGAAATTTTAAGTGGGTGATTTTGTTTGCAGAGGATTTATAGAAATCTTTATTAACGAAGTAGATCTTAGGTATCTGAGCTTCTTTGACAAGGAGAAGAATGTCAACTGAAGCAGATGAAAATGCTGAAATTTAAATATCGGTTTTATAATTATGTTCATTATTATATTTTACAAGACTATTAAATAATCAGGAAAATGAATAAATATTACTTGATCTTTTCAAACTGTGTAGAAGATGCTAATGTGGAAAAGATAATTTTTAAATGGACTAAAATTGAGAAACAAAAGATTTTGATTATGTATTTTCTTCTATTATTGTATTTAAGCTGTCCGTCCCTCAGTTTTTCTATTTTCCCTACCCAAACTTCAATTAGGTTTTTGGGCTTTTGGAAATATCCTCCATGTCCCTTATCCTATCACCTGTATGTCCCTTCTCCTCCATGTTTTCCTGATATTCTGAGAAAAATTCTCATGTTTAATCATTCTAGTTGACTCATTTTCTCTTCAGGATTATCCCTTCTGAACATCCATTGAGCTTTGAAAAAATGAAATGATCAATTTCCAAGACTTGTCTTCTAGATTCTTTATTATAGGAAAAATATCTGAAGAAGTCAATATACTTATTCTAGGGTCTGTTGGCTCTGTTTAGTTTATTGGGCATTAGTTCTTCTGTTGACTTTTTTCTCTCCCAGTTCTGGGAATTTGAGGTTGTCTGCTCGTCTTCGTACTTAGGCATCCCTGTTTGTCTGCCTAGAATATTTACCTAGGTCTTAAGTGCTAATGGTGCTGAGGGGTGTGGCTTGGCCCTTGTGTGTGGGCAATCCCTGCCATTTTGGGAATCAGCAATTACCTGGGATTCTCCTGAAACCCTGATCTAGCTCTTACATCTGTGTTAGACCCTGGTAGTAATTGTACCACTTACTGCTTGGTTCGAATGCTCCTGCAGGTGTCCACCTGTGTAATTTCCCATGGGTTTCAAATTGGTTTGTGGCTCTTGATTTAACCCCCAATTAATCATAACAAATGTCCCCGATTCTTTTTTTTTTTTTTAAAGATTTTTTTTTTTTTTTTATTTCTCTCCCCTTCCCCCCCTACCCCGGTTGTCTGTTCTCTGTGTCTGTTTGCTGCGTCTTCTTTGTCCTCTTCTGTTGTTGTCAGCAGCACGGGAATCTGGGTTTCTTTTTGTTGCGTTATCTTGTTGTGTCAGCTCTCTGTGTGCGGCACCATTCCTGGGCAGGCTGCACTTTCTTTCGCACTGGGTGGCTCTCCTTACGGGGCGCACTCCTTGCACGTGGGGCTCCCCTACGCGGGGGACACCCCTGCATGGCACAGCACTCCTTGCGTGCATCAGCACTGCACATGGGTCAGCTGCACACGCTTCCCGATTCTTTAATCCACTAATTCTGGACCTTGAGCTTCCGTACACCATTCCTACTTTTAAAACAGTCTCCACTAGCATTTGTTTTAGATATTCTATCCAATAATCTTTTTTTTCCACAGAGTTGATCCCTGTCTGTATTCCACCTGTTGAGAATCCTATAAAACATTTATGCTCTAAGATCACTATTTCTTGTGGCCCCTCCCCATCAGCTTTAAATGTATCCTGGGGGTGGGGGACATATGAGAACCTCTTATATTTTTTGAATGTAACATTTTTTTGCGTGTGATCTATGTATCTTTAAAAAAATTACAATTTAAAAAATTGATGGGTGTGGGGGATGAGGAGTGGGGTATATAGGAACCTCTTATATTTTTAAACGTACCCTTTTGTGTGATCTATTAACTTTAAAAAAGATAATTAAAAAATAATAAAATAATAAAATGTGTATCTTTTCTGTAATAGCATGGGATTTGGGACAGGGAGATTTATACCCTATTTTAATAATACAACATATTAATCAGATTATAAACTAGCTAGTCAGATATGCCAGATTAGTATAGAATCCTTCTAACGTGGTTCTCTATGCAATGAGTGATGGACTAATCATTACTACTAAAACAATGAAATAAAAGATCAAATATCGTTGAGCAGTGTGAGGATTGCCCACCCAGGGGCATCTGAGGGCCTGGTCACCAGATAGGCCAGTGGAGCAGGACGTGGCTACTGCACACCAAGCAGAAAGCCTTTATTTCATCTTAAATTTATTTTAATTACTACTAATGCATGAGCATTTGTTGGTATTCTAGTCTTTAAGAAGTAGACGTTCCGGAGGGCCTTCCAAGTATTTTCATTAGATAATAACAAAAAATTGTTAATCCCATTTAAAATTATCTCATTCTGAAAAGGGTTTCGATTTATGAAAACATTGCAGTGATTAAAGCACATAAAAATTTATAGTGTCAAAATTAAGGGGATCCATTGGCCTATATTGTTAGACTCTACAAAGCACTTTTCAATAACTTTCCCTTTAACCCAAATAGTAAATCAAACCGGTGCTACTTGGACTCGAAGGCAGGCTTTTGCAACGTAGAAACGGAAGGATCGGTGAGGTGTGTTACGGCTTTCAGGATGATTTTTGCACTATGAAAAAAAGGAAAGGCTGCTAGTATATTGCAGCCAAAAAATTATCAAGTGGCAAAGTGGAACAAATTATACAGAAATTGTCACCGGTGAAATGACCCCCTTAATTGTACTGGTGCAATGCCTGGCTCCCTAGCCAGCCAGTACAGATCCAGAAACTTCTTAGATCCATGACTTCTGTGTTTACTGCTGGAGGCCCTGAGTAGTAATACCCATCAAAAAGGTACTGAAGTTCCCCGTTTTCTCCTTTCCGGACCCATGTTACCTAAGGAGGTGAAGAACCAGAGAGCACATCTTGATAGCCTTCTTTCTTGTTCTGGATTAAGGGCCTGCGTGTGGCCGTGCTCCTGGTTTCCTTTTAGAGAACTTCTAGTGTGTGAAGCTTTGTATGGTGGAGATAATAATGTGTGTGTCCTGAACATAAAGACCAGGTTATATGGTTCCCAGCTGCTATTTCTGAATCCAAGAAAGAGATAGGCTGAGGTTTCTCAGGGAACTGCTAAGAAGCAATTAAGAGAAGTAACCTGCGAAACACATCGTTATTAAAATAGTGAAGGTGACGCGCCTCCTGAGAGCATCCACGACTCTGTCACGTGTGCAGCTTGCCGAGGAAGCAGGTTTCTTATTTTGATTCACAGCCTTCTTGCTTGCATTTCCAAAGGTTTTGTGCAAATATTCGCCATTTGATTTTTTTTACTAGAGAATTTGTGAGCTTACAAAACACTCGTGCGTGATGTAAGAATTCCCATTCATCACCTCTTCGCCAACTCCTTACATTGTTGCAGAACATTTGTTACAACTGTTAAGGAACATGGTCACACTACGACCGCTGACTATGGTCCTTGGCATACACTTGTATATTTTCCATGCACCCCCGATTGTTAACACCATGTATTAGCATTGCCCATTTGTTATTGTTCATGAGCGAACACGCTCATATTTGCACTGTTAACACAGTCCATCTTGCACCATGTGGCCCACTGCGTTATATGGTCCCATACCTGTACATTCCATCCAAAGGGTACACTCAGTGGCTCCGACTTTTCATCACACAGTTGTGCTGTCATCACCCCAGTAAACTTTTGAACGTTTTCCTTAGTCCAAAAGAAAAAAATCCCAATGACAGAATGGTTTCTGTTCATTGTTATAATAAACATAGCCTCCCAGGCCACAGGTGGGGGAATTGATAATACAATCAAAGTTATTAAAGGCCAGCACGTCAGACAGCCACTTCACACCCCATCTGTGGCTTGATGTTGGTCCAAAAATGTTGTGACAACTGGGCATTGTATAAAGAGCTGTTTCTAGCTACACATGGGATGAATCATCCAAATCAGGAGTGTTTCCTTCCATTGCTGGTGGCCAAAGCCCTAAGGAAAGACAGAAATGCATCTGTGAGTCCATTTTGGTGTCTTCAGGAAGAAGCTCTAGACCACGAGCTTCAGGCCAATGTCTTGTATCCTCTGCTTAAACCGGCGGCTCCCAAATTTTGCTTCCTGTTGGAATCACTTGAGGCTCTTTCAAAGATACTGATTCCCAGATCCCACTCCCATTCTGATTTCTGATTTCATTGCTATAGGGTGCTACTTGGCCATTGAGAATTTTAGAAGACCCCCCAGATGATTGTAATCCGCAGCCAAGATTGGGCACCGTTGATGTAAGCCACATGTGAATTTTCTACATTTCCACTGTCTCACAGGTAAGATGAGTAATTAACACATTCCTGTCTTGTAGGGTTGTTGGGTTGATTAAGCAAAGATACCATGTGAAAGCATTTTGGAGGGCAGTAAAGTTCTACTTAAAGGTAAATATTCAATTAATAGCTTTTGAGAATCAGAAAGGATTATTATGGTTTCCTAAATAAGTCTGAAACTCTGGTGATGGCCAAATATTAATAGACTTACATTCTTGAAATTTGGAATTCTGACAATGCTTTGAGATTTTTTTCTCTTGATATGGCTCTCATATTCTTACAGTAAGTTGTTGCTTTATGGTTTATGCAGCATGATGTACTGGGGCACATGCAGGACTGGCTGTCAGGGGTTGGTCTAGTTCTCTTTGAATCTCTTAGGCAAATTATTTAGCATTTCTATACTTCATTTGTCTCATCTGTAAATTCAAACAGTATTATATACCTTATTTAACAAGAGAGTGGGGAGAATCAAATGAGTTAGTATATGAAAGTCCTTTGAGAAGTGAGCTTACTATTAACCTTCTATAAAATAAAATAAAAAATCAGCAACATTTCCAAGCTGGGAAGGCAACAGTATGTTGTGAAAATAAGATAATACTGATTTGGAAAAATCGGTATTCTTTCTCTTTCTTTTTTTCTTAAAGAGAAAACTGAAACAAATATAACAAAACCTAATCATGTGTTAAACAACTCAGTTATTGGTACAAAGCTGGTTTTTATATACGTATGGTTATATATGTGCTTTTATATATGTACTTTTTATATGTATGGAGTATTTTACAATTATGTTTTTTAAATTAAATAAAAAATTAGAACATGGCTTCTAGTATTATAACTGTTGTCTCTTTATAAGTCATGTAACATTTCTAGACCTTTGCTTATTGTCTAAATGAATAGATGTTCATATAGCGTTTTCCAAACTGTCCCATTTAGATTCAAGTGACTAGTTGATAATCTGATGTAGAACAAAATACATTAAATATATATACTGATTATCATAGATGTGTTTATCCCTTTTAAAAAGAGGAAAATAGAGCTTTTATCATGCAAGCCATCTAAGATATGAATTCAAAGACTTGGCCACCCAAGAAGAAATAGTCACATTCAGTAGTGACTCCTTCAGAATAAAGATCCTAAAGGTAACAACAGGTGACATTAAATTTGGGCAAATTTAATGCATATCAGATGAGGCTAATGTTTCTTGAAAGCCTGTAACTCAGTGGAGAGTCTCAGTCCAAATGCATTCTTGGACCACACAGAGGCTATCAATTACAAATAAGGACCAAGAGCTTCTGGTTCTGTGTGTTTGTACATGTGTAATATAAGGTAAAATATACCTATTAAAATCAGCACAAACATATTCATGGCTGTATCATGTGGTTGTACAAATCATTGAAATAATAAGTCCCTTATGGTCAGCAATATTGCACATCTATGGTCTTAGTCTAAAGCCAAGTCCATCCACACACTATTTGTCAACATTGTCAAACCTTAGTTTCTTCTCCTGATTTTTTCTAGACTCAATCCGTAGATTTTATCTTTTAACTGGTGTTTTATTGTTATCACCTCTTTTTGATTTTAATATGGTGAGCATACAATTCTTTAGCTAAGTGTTTCCATCTTCAAGCACTATTTTCATTATTTCTTAAAAATGAAATAAATATACATGCCCATCTTTACTGTAATGTAGCAGTAATCACTAAATTATTTTAACTGGTTTATTGTTGGCATAAGTGTTGCATTGCCATCTCATTGGAAAATGAATGCCCACTGTTTTAACGTAATTCAGTGGCTTATAAAGGAAGCATTTTATCCCCACATTCTGTGGGAAGGGATCCCCAGAGAGCACTTGGGAATAGCCAACTGTAGCGTTTCCCTCACTTGTCAGTTAACCCAAGCACCTACAGATGACCACTCCAAACAGCCCTGTGGTAGCTGGACTTCCTACATGGCTCTTCAGTGTTTTTGTTTCTCGTGTTTTGTTTTGCTTTTTTTGCCAATACTTTTTTGTTATTTTCCTATTCCATTTCATAATACATGTGATTTAGATTTTAATTTTCCATAGCACTTTGATATTAAGCCTTACTTCCAAATATTCCAATTATAACTTCTATTATAATTGTATAATATTTCTTCTTTATTTTCTACCTCTTTTCTTTTACTATCAAATCTAAAATATCAAAGAGAGATATTTAGTAAATAAATATGGGTTATCTAATAATGTGTCTAATGTACCTAATTCTGCCACTAATATTGTGTCTCATGAAATGAATTCATAACCAGAGAAGGTCCTCTTACAACTGCCCTATTTGCATTAAATACTGAGGGTAGGTCATCTAGTAATCACTTTTAGTTTCAGCATATGTAAAATTGGTTGTGCGCTTGGTGGAATTCAAAAGTGATGGAAACAATGGTTCCTATCATTTTGTAATTTATAATCTCTTGCAAGAAATCAGTCAGATATCCAAAATTTAGTAGAGGACATTTCCAATGATGAAGGAAAATGTATGCTTTATGCATCCGTGCTATAAAACACAAAACCAAAAGATCAGCCCATGTAGTGTGAAGGCAGAGAGGAGCTAGTCTTGGGTGAAGGACTCAGATCCAGTTATTGAAGCAATGCTGACTGCGGGTGCCCGCAGAGGAGGTCGTGGGCATTAAGGGAAGGGCTGAAAGGAGAGGTGGGGCTTCTCGGAGGTAGTAAGTGGAGTAAGCAGAGCTTCTAAGGCAAAGCAAATACCAGATTTGCCTCATTTGCATGTGAACTAGGCATTTCTTCCTGAGTCTTCCATCTTTACCGCAAGGAAGAAGTCACATCTAATAAACTTAAAAATTTGTGTTCGCTTGTACCTGAGCTAATCTTGCTGTCCTGATGTTAATCTCCTGGTTTTTATAATGCACTGTGGTCAGGCAAAATAGCATCGTTACGGGAAGATGGGTAAATGGTATCAGGGAACTCTTTACTATTTTTGCAACTTATTGTGAGTCTTAAAATATTTTACAATTAAAAGCCATAGTTTAAAATTTTTTTAAAAGTTTACTGAGTATAGATTTGGATAACCAAACATTTATGAAAGAAAATGAGTGTAAGGAGTTATTTATTTGGATAATCTGTAGAAATTAAGGAGAATGTAAATAAAAATTTTTTTCAGAAAAGTTTTAGTTTGTAAATTTATCTTTCTTCAACTAAATAACTAACTTCTTAAAGAATCATGTGGAAATCCATTTAGTATTGAAAAAGCCTTCCAATTCTGTGCAGAAGAAAAGTTTAGATTGATGAAATATTTTATTAACATGATTAAAACAAGGAATACAGTTTCTTATAATTCTTATATTCTCTATTCTAACAACTAATATACAAGCAGGCATCACCTATGTTACTGGGAACCTAAAAACTATATTGAAGTATTCAGGAAATGAAATCTGCTTCATGATCTTATTTTTATGATTCTTTCCATAACTATATTTTGTGTTGTTATGAAACATGTTTATTTCTGCTTTCTTTGACACTTTTTTGTTTATTTCCTTTCAGAGTAACCAATCTTATTATATTTTAAATTTAGGAAGCAGAATTTGATTTTTAGTGACAATGACATATTTATGACTCGTTTTTGTTTTCTGCTCAAGTTGGCATTGTTCAAGGTCCTAAAATAATCACTTAGACTTTAAGAGCTAAACGGAAGCACTTCTTTAAGCATTTCTTACAATTAACCCACTCTCATGAATAGTATTAGGCGATTTCCCTAAAATTCTTACCATCTTTGCCTCACGCAGCAATTTTTGGCTGCAGATCTGCTGGTGTTTTTGGAATCATTATTTCATTATTCACTCTCCAGAATCTCTTCCTAAGTGTGAGACTAAGGTTTCTCTCCAAATCTTTCTTCATTTCTGTGGCAGTTTGATATGATTTATGAATTCCAAAAAGAGATATTGATTATGTTTTAAACTGGTCTGTTCCTCTGGGCATGATACCCCTTTGATTGTAGTAAATTCAGAGGTTTCACTTTTACTTTATTAAATCAAGATTAGGGCTTTGATTCAACCATGTATTAGGGCGTGCAGGCTTGTGTCCCTGCCCCTTGGTGGGCTGTATCAGCATAAATGGATGTCAGTCAAGAACACAGAAGTAGATACACAGAGGAAGAGAGACAGCTCTGTAAACATGGCAGAGCTCCATAGACACTGCAGAGAGATGAGCCTGATAGTCTACAGCTGGCCTTGTGAAGAGACCAGAGCAGCTGAGCCCAGAAAGAAATGAGCCCTCCAGCTGAGACCGGAATAAGCTGGGCCCAAAAAGCCTTAAAGGAAAGAGGAAGGTGGAACCCTCGCAGACATCACCCGCCATCTTGCTTCAACAGGTGCCAACAGAATTTGGTGAGGAGGTAACTTTGAATTGGACTCTTTAGGGCCTTGTAACTGTAAGCTTCCACCCCAAATCAATAAACTTTATAAAAGTCAACAGATTTCTGGTACTTTACATCAGCACCCCTTTGGCTAATACAATTTCTAAAGTGAAAAAGGCAAAAATAAGAAGTAACCCTTCTCATTCTCTGTAGGAGTAGGTTATTATGAGAATATGTTGTCACTATTAGTCTATTCAAAAGAGAAAAGCAAGATGTATACTGGCTGTTGTGTGTTTTTTTATTTTTTTCTTCCTATGATCTCTTTTTTTAAAAAATGTTACATTTAAAAAATATAAGAGGTTCCCATATACAACCCCACCCCCTTCACCCCACTCATCCCACATCACCAAACTCTTTCATCATTGTGGCATATTCATTGCATTTGGTGAATACATATTGGAGCACTGCTACATCACATGGATAGTGGTTTACACTGTAGTTTACACTCTCCCCCAGTCCATTCAGTGTGTTATGGCAGGATATATAATGTCCAGCATCTGTTCCTGTAATATCATTTAGGACAACTCCAAGTCCTGAAAATGCCCCCACATCACATCTCTTCTTCTCTCTCTGCCATCAGCAACTACCGTGAACACTTTCTCTACATCAATGCTACAATTTCTTCCATTACTAGTCACAATAGTTCCATAGTAGAATATCAGTAGGTCCACTCTAATCCATACTCTATTCCTCCATCCTGTGCACCCTGGGATGGTGATGTCCACCGCCTCTATATTGAGAGGGGGCTTAGATTCCACATGGATGATGGATGCAATTCTCCTGCTTGCAGTTGTAGGCACTCTCAGTTACCTGATGTGGTGGTTGACCATCTTCACCTTCCTGTTAGCTGGCCTGGTTAAGTCCAATGAACCAGAGGGTAGGAGTTGCAAGACTGCTGAGGGTCAGGTCCCAGCTGGAACATGGACAGTTCAAAGATTCAAGTCCCTGAGTATACACCAACCCTAGCACCAACCACAGGTTCAGTAAAAGTGACAGAAGAGGCATGTGTAGAAAGGTCACATCTGAGTTCAACTCCATCACACTCAGGAGCACAAATTCCAAACAAGGGCCAGCTGACATGGCACTGAACTCCAGACCCATTTGCCATGACCATAGAACCTGTGTTTTGTGTTGTGTGTTTTCTAACCAGAAAGAACCATCAAGAAGGACTTTTTTCAGGGGGAAGATAGTGTTTTGCAGATGATCTGAGTAACCTCAAAGCCCAAGAATAATGACTGTTTTTTTACATAAACAACAAAAGAAAGCCAGGATTTGGTTGGCACTTAATGAATTAACTTGACAGATATTTATAAAGCCCAAAGTTTGAGGCAGGAAATATTTCAGGCCTATCCTTTCTAGTTCTTGAATAATATCTTTACTGTAATGTCCATTTGGGATAAAGCACGCTGCTGATAATTTTTTTATTCTTTGACCAACACTTACAGAACAAGCACTACGTGCCAGACTGTCAGGAAGGCACTGTGAAATACTTCAGCAGTTAAGAATGTGAATTTTGGAGGCAGACTTGTTCTGTTTAAAACCTAACCTACCTTGGTCATTTACTCACTGTGTGGCCTTGTTCAATTTTTCATTTTTAATTTTCTGTCCCTAAATGTATTCAACTGTAAAAGGGACATAATTATAGAGCTAACTTCTTCACAGGTTTGTTGTGAAGATTAAATCTGTTTATATATGCTAGTAGCATTATGATAGAGGCCCACTCTCTGGAGGCTAACAGTGAGAACGTGGGGTAGAGAAAAATGCATGCTACTTGCACAGGGTGCCCTGGAAGGTCAGGAAACGGAATAAGCCAATATATACTGCAGAACAGGGAGATCACTGAGTGAATTTGACAAGGAGCTGAGTTTAGAAGGAAGATAAGCATCAACTAGATGAAACGATGGGAAAGTGTTTACTGGTGGTTCCTGGAAACAGTATAAATTCACAGAGGAAAAAACCCAGGCGAGAACTGCAGAGTTGCAGGAAGACCCATTGTGTGGGAGAAGGTGCTTATATGGAGAGAGAGAAAGGAGAGAAAATTAGAAAGGTATGAGCAAATTTTGGTCACATGAAGGAAGTGGGGAATGTGTGAATCAGGAAACTGATGCTCATTTGTGTTTTTAAATAGTCAGTGTCAGCAATAGCAAAGGAAGAGAGAGAGTGGCCGCACTGAATGCAAGGAACTGGTTAGTGGGATTTAGCAATTGTTTAGGTGAATAGTTAAGGTAATGGTAGTAAAGAGAGACCTTCTCAAAGTTATTGATATGGATGTATGGACAGGAAGATGTGGTGATGGAGTCAAAGATGGACTTGAACTATTGAAATACTTAATCTGAGAAACACGGAGGATACGCAGGTGAAGATAAATGGGGACCTTTGGATATTCTAGGCTAGAGATACAGATATGGGAGTCTTAAGCAATTGAATATATGGCCAAGTGAAAACATCAGAAGGCAAAAGGCAGAGCTTTGGCAAGCACTGTTATAGAAAGGAAGAATTAAATATATATAAAAGAGCTTTTTGCTATTTTTTTGCTATTAAAAAAGCAAAAGAATGTTTCAAAGATATGGTATTAGTAATCAGTGTTAAATATGCCAAAAAGCAAAGTTCTCATTGGATTTGCCAAGATGGGTGTAACTAAAACACTATATTAAGAACAGTTCTCCTAATTTGGGATGGTGATTAGCAAACATATACATTTTCTTTTGAGTGATGCTTCAGTTACAAAATGAAATGTTCATTTAACATTTTTAAACATATGCTTACCTGTCTTCACTAGTGTGCTTTCTAAACATAGTATTCAACTCATCCTTCCCGATATGAAAAATGAGTTTGTGTAAAGTCCATAGAAGCTTTGGTTTATCACTAACTACAAATGATTGTAAGCAAAATTGAACCTGTTGAAAAAAAGATTGAAATAGATTATAAAATATAAATAAAATTGCTCTGGAAGAATATGGTAATAAGCTCACATTCTGTCTCGGGTGACTTGGATAAGCTACTTGTTTTTGTTTTGCAGAATCCCAACCACAATTTCAGGTTGACTTGTACTAAGCCCAAATGCTCTCATAATTGTGAGGTTTATTTCTTCCTCATGGAAATGAAGCCTATGCCAGATTCTCATCTCTGCATGTCAGAACCATTCAAACTCAAACTGTTATCCTGTTCACCGGAACAGGATTAAAATTTCTTTCCTAAAACACTCCTCAAATGGAAAACCCACCAGTGTACATTTACCTACCTTGAAATCTATAAATAAGCAAACAAATCTCAACATATAGTGGACAGGCTATGCAAAGAGTACAACAAAAATAATTCCACAAAATACACCCTATCACACAAAACATAAGATGTTTTATTAAATCATTCTAGACGATGCAATCTAAATTCAAATATAAAGCAGATTCTTTTCAAAGAAAACAACTTAACTGGGATTTTTAGATACACAAATGTTAAGCGAAGACTCTCTTTCAAAATAAAATATTAGAAATGTATTGTTCTTAACCTAAATAACAATGTGTGTTTTGGGTTTTGGGGAAACCGAGATATGTGCTGGGGGATAGACAAAGGCCGAGTGATTTGGGCATCCATATTTCCAAGGTGAAGTCGAGATGTCAATGCAACTCTTGTTCCGGCTTTCCCCATCCACTCCCTGAATGACCCATCTCCCGGATTCGGCCCACTCATGTAGTCTAGTCTCTTTCAACTTCCATTGGCGATTAATTTGAGGGCCAGATTTGTACGTAACACTCGTCATGAGAGATCTTGTGACACTCTTGGCATCGGCTGAGCTGCTTTGGGGCCAGCTCCTCTTGGCAGCCTCAGAACTGGCCTTTTGGAATCACTGCTTGGCACCCACAGAGGGCGACCTCATGAGACTCCTGCCACGATGGTTCATGGACAGTAAATTGCAGCATTAAGGGACTTATTGGAATCAAGAAAAGTCCTGGTCAAACTGGAAAGAGGATTGACTCACTGAAAGAGCCTTTCTGCTGGGTACACTTCTACCCCCAGGACGGACAAGCCACAGTAGTTAGTGGCATGGGCAGCTGTCCAGTCCTGAGCCACTCCGCCCATCCCCATTTCCCGCTCCCGTGTAACGACTCGTCCAGCACTGGCCTCTTTCTGCTTCATTGCGGTTTTGTGTGAGGGTCTTCTCTGCCTCTGTCGTCTACAGTGCCAGGACAGGACCATCATGGTCAATGTCCAGGAAGGGTTTCTCATTTCCACCCCCAGCTAACAGGGCTGTTCTCCACTAGAAGGCTCCTGGGTTCCTTATGCCAACTGGCTTCCTCTGCCCCAGAGCTAAGCATAACTACTCAGGGAAGCTCTTGCCAAACCCAGGGAAGGAGCCTCTTAACTCTTTCTCCGGAATGGCTGAGAATCACTGCAGTGCAGACACTATTCAAAAAGCAAACGAACAAACTTCCAAAATACCATCCAGCTCTTTTGCTCCTGTTCAGACACGGGAATGTATGGAAACTAAATTGTTAAACCAAATTAATAGCACTCATGTGCTTTTTACAGAGGAGGGCGAGTCAGTCTTCAGAACACCTATATGGTACCTGTTTTCCATTTTTATACACAGTACCATAAAGTAGGTATTCTGAAAAGTGGAAATACAATTTGGGGTTAAAAGAGGTCTATTTGATTTACTTTTCATCTTTTTTAGGTGACCGGGTATTGTGAATAAACAACTGAGCTATACTTGGGTAAACAGTGATCTCCACCACCACCACCACATGCTGAGAAAGTGCCAAGGTGATTTGGGATGAGAAAGAAAAGTTCACATATGAAAAGCCTGCTTGGCAAAGGCGATTCTTCCCCAGAAATGGCTGGTGGGACCGCTGTGGTACCAAAATTCCTTTGAGAAATTATTCTATTAGATGCAACTTTTTAATTTGTGAAAGTTGGTAACTTTTAAAATTAATAAACACAGAAAGAAAAAGCTGAGGAAGGGAGAAAAAGGCAATATAAAATGCCAGTGTATTTACTTTCTTAACTTGTTCATTAAGACTGCTTAATAGAAACGTACCAACTCATTTTTGAAGTTATTAAAGATGGTACATTAGCAATGATTTGTCGCAAATGTGTCATCCGACAAATTCTAAGTAATTGTGAAAAGATTTAATGAGGTTCCAATCAGGTATTTTTGTGCTCTGGGGGTTGTTCGGTTTGTGCCTTGTTATTCTTATTTCAAAATAGTATTC
Source organism: Dasypus novemcinctus (assembly GCF_030445035.2). Taxonomy (NCBI): domain Eukaryota; kingdom Metazoa; phylum Chordata; class Mammalia; order Cingulata; family Dasypodidae; genus Dasypus; species Dasypus novemcinctus. The sequence continues at coordinate 3,630,413 of NC_080701.1, read as the reverse complement.
TTTCTACGGGTTAAAAAGTAATGCATAAATAATTGTCCACACATAATTCCAACTAATAGCTTTAAGCAAAGCAAAATTCACTAGCAATGTGCTAAATCGCAGCATGTATATAGAACAGAAGCCATAAACTTCAAGTGAAATAAAACCTATTTTTGGAGACCATTGACCCTATGAGAATTCTGTATAGTCTATTCTCAAAGGAGACTTTCATATAGATATTTTCTCCAAAAAATTTTATTAAGAACAAATATGTCTAGGGAAAGCCAAGAAAGCACCAATAAATATGACAATTTAATTAAAAAATTAAATTTATGGTGAAGGTCAAATATATATTCTTTAGCTCTATTCTTCATTCTTTGCTTGTTAAGGAATTATCTAGATCCTCCATTAGGTATAAATGGGAGCTGTCACTTTGCTCTAATTACCAGAACTCTCCCTTCTGATAGCAATGTTTGTTGGAGAATAGATTACATGATTAATGAGCCTGTTCTGAACTCTTCAAGAGCAGACCATGACCTAGGGGGAACTCTTCTCCACTTAAGATGAGGAAATGAATACAAACTGCTTATGTGAATTCACCAACTTGTTCTGCAAATTACCTCAATGTCTCTGGCTCAAAAATGACCCCATGTTTCACATGTGTTTTCCACTACCAACCCTTGTGATGATCTAAGCCCCTCTTTGCTAACAATGTAACAATTTCTTCAGTTGAACCAGATGATTGGAGTCTACAAAATGCATTCCTGCACCTACCAAAGGTGTTCAAGTCTTACGTAAAATGGAAGGAATTTTCTTCTCTATATTTTGAGAAGACAGATCTTAACTCTCATCCATAGGAGGCCAGTCCGGGGACAACAGCACCTTCTGGACTCTGCTTGTTTGTTTCTGCCTTTTAGTCTACTTTCACTTTCACAGGCTTGATCCAGTTCTCATAAGGTCCTTTCTTTTTGGAATATAATTGTGAACTTCTTTGTACACTTGCACTTTAGTTTTCCATAAATATCTATTTCATGACTGCCGTTTTTACAATGTTGACTGCTGACCAACAATAGTCCCAACTTAATGATAAAACCTCAGTTCTAGATGTATTCATCTGAATAAAATTAATATACCATTCCCTCTCAGATTCTCTTTCACAAAATATTCTACAGCTAGACTATGCCAGAAATTGTACCAAAGTTTTTAACTGTTTTGTGGAAGAAACAGGCACGTAGTTCCTCTTGAGTATGGAAAATCGGATGGATTCTACTTTGTGGTTTCCTTGTACTAGATAATACACAAAATCAGTTAAAATAAAGCCCTAAAGCCCCTTCATTCCTCTAGCAAGCATCTAACTCCAATATGTAGTAGTTACATGGAAGAACATCTCTGAAGTATAACAGATTAGAAAACCAATGAATATTCACTTTTAATATGTGCAAAACCGTCAGAATCTGGTTTTCAGAAGTAATTTAATAGTCAGACATATCAAAGTAATTAATCGTTTGTTTGGAAGCGTTCATTAATCTAGTGTTAAAAATGTATTTGAACCCATGTACTGGGTCCTCAAGAACAATGTCTCCTGTTTTACAGAGAGGGCATCAAGAGAGGAACTCTATTTTCTAGGGACTGCTAGCTTCTAGGTCAGGGTTTCTTAACCTCGGAGTGCTGGGGAGTCACGAGCCATGAATGCACATTAAAATTTTGGGCTGGATCATTCTTTGCTGTGGGGCTTTCCCGTGCTTGTAGGAGGTTTAGCATCATCCTGGCCTCCCTCCACGCTCTTCCAGTAGCACCCCCTCCTGGCTGTGGCAAGAAATAATGTCCCAGACATTTACAAATGTCCCGGCAAGGGCAAAATCTCCCTCCTTTAGAACAAGTCTAGTTATCCAGAGTTTTACAAAGAGTTCCTGAGCTTTTATATTCAGTTATGCCCAGCTCCCTCCAAAGACTAGATACAACCGTCTATAGCCCCCTCCTCCCGCCCATTTCAACTGTGTCAATTCTAGACTCCTGAGAAAGTTTTCAGTTGTCAGCTGTGCCTTTAAAATTTAAAAGCAACCTGCTGAATTCGTTCCGTGCAACTTTACAAATTCTATCTTTAACCATAAACTTTCTTCTCTTTCTGTTTTCATTGTTTTATGTATTCATATGGCAACATATGCAACTGTGGAATGTTATGTAAGATAATAAAATTGGTGTTGTGTGGCTTATAAAACTGTTGCAAATTTCTAGTCAAATTACTGTGTTATTTCTCTGATTACAGCATCTTTTGCATGGTGATATTAATTTATTTATTCAAGGGGCTTTTATTGAACACCAACTCTCTATCAAGTCCTAGAAGGCTTGTCAGGAAATGGATGAATTGGTCTTTGCTTTCATGGAACTCACTTGGGCAACAAACATATATTAGCATATTTGAAATATTGTATTAAATATCATGAATGAGATACACACGAGATATTCATGCTTAACATTCTGAGTAAAGAAAAAAACAAAAAAAGTTTTTAGGATCAATAATAATTTCAAAATGTTTAAGCTGCAAAAATGTAAATGTGATTTTGTTTCTTTATCTTTACATTTTTGCTGCTTAGGAATCCTCTTAAGGAGCTGCCCTCCCCTCCAGAAAAAAAGATTTGCTATTATGGGAATTACTAAAAAATTTCCAATTACGTCAGTGATAGTTCTGGGAGAAATGTCTCATTAAATCACAACAGACTAAGGAAATGTCAAGGATATTGTCAAGATAGGATTTAAAAGATGTATATCTGATTCCAGAAGCCCGCTCATGTCTCTATAACCCATTTAAAGAATGGGACCATTTAAACAATAAAGGAAAGGAACACGATGATTTAAATGGTAGTCAAGTTCAGCACATTAGACATAAATGCTAGACCCGCCATTTCCTCAAAATGTTTTAATAAGTAATTTATGGGATCTGGATGATGAGAATTATTACTTCATTATCACATCAAATCACAGAATGACACAAAGAAGACCTGATGGCAGGGCAACGCAAGGCACAGGCCACAAGCCTGTCTCGCCAGGACCCATCCTGCGGCTGAGGGGCTGAGCAGCCAGTCCTGCCCGCAGGTGACAGCTCCACCCACACCACAGCCAGCCGAGACACGTTGTTCCCTTTTGTCATCACCCCTTATACACCTCCAAAAAATATCACAAGATGGATGGTAGATCTATATCATCTGCAATAACACAAGGTTTATTTTTAAATGGAACTTGCCCTAAACTTGAAAGACATTCTATTTTTATTATTTAATAATGTGAAACTATCATTTCACCTGAACTCGAGTTGGGGTGACCATCATCAATCTTATAATGCATCAAAGCAGGGTACTCGGTTTCAGAACTGTAGCTCAGTGCTGTGCAGTGTGAGTTATACCTCTTCAGTTGGGAAAATAGTAAGAGCAAACATTGCAATTACTCCCGCATCTGCACAATCCCAGTGATGAGAGTGGGCTCAGAAAATCTCCAGTCCTTAAGGGAGAAGCGAGAGGGAAAGTAAACCAAGGGGGGCTAAAAGAGACTGTTTGGGGTAAAAGCAAAGCCCATTCGGGGTTACGGAGATTGCCGAAATGTTCTGAGCTCGCAATGGGAGGCCCGCAGAGGTTTTTAGACTTCAGGGAAACGGAACTCTATTCTATCTAGCAGATATAAGATACTTTTTAAATTCCTCTGGTACTCTAGGCATTCAAAAGGAGAGACATAATACATACATGGCCAATATTCTTTTAGATGATACAGTCTACGCTAAAGGAAATTCAGGGAACTAGATCAGAAATTGAAAAATACGACTATGTGACTGCTTTAAAAGAATCTACAGGAAAAGCAACTATTTATTTTTGCTCCCGTTCCTTACCCCTGGAGATGGTTGTTTAAAGTTTATTTTCTTTTGTGGTGTGTGAGTGCATGGGGTGTTGTTTGTATGGAAATGAGCTAATTCATAGTAAGTTAGCTTTAAGAAGTAGTAAAGCTTTCACATCGGTTAATGGTAAATGCTATAATTACAAAAGGATAAGCACCTTAAGTTGGAAATTCATGCACCCTCCTCAATACAGTTTTAGAAAGACGAACTATTAATAATTTGGGAATGAAAAGGGGTCAGAATTAAATTCCTTCACTGAATCTTTGAATGGCTACTGTATGCCTACGACAGACGTTCAAAGATTTGAGGGTCATAAATGCATCCATCATCCGGAGGTGAGAAACTAACGCAGTTCTGGGGAATTCGGGTCATTACAGAAAATTGGAACAACTTCTCTAATCATGTAGGAAGTAACCCCTTGGTGGTACTTAAATACTGTATGTAAGAAACTCTAGGATATTTCTTCAGGAACCACATTAATTGAGCCTATTAATTAAGATGAGGAACAAAAATATACAATTGATACTCAGAGAGTCTGAAAATGATGTTCTGTATTCAAGGTACTTTTGTAAGATTTATTTATTTATTTTTATTTCTCTCTGCTCCCCTCCCTGCCCCCCCCCCCAGTTGTCTGCTCTCTGTGTCCATTCGCTGTGTATTCTTCTGCGTCTGCTTGCGTTATCTGGTGGCACTGGGAAACTGTGACTCTTTTTTGTTGCGTCATCTTGCTGCGTCAGCTCTCCGTTGTATGCGGTGCCACTCCTGGGTGGGCTGCGCTTTTTCCACGCTGGGCGGCTCTCCTTATGGGGCGCACTCCTTGTGTGTGGGGCTCCCCTACGCGGGGGACACCCCTGCGTGGCATGGCATTCCTTACGCACATCAGCACTGTGCGTGGGCCAGCTCCACACGGGTCAAGGAGGCCCGGGGTTTGAACCCTGGACCCTCCATACAGTAGGCAGATGCTCTATCAGTTGAGCCACATCCGCTTCCTTGTAAGATTTTTAACAGACCCCCTAAACATAGCTTCAAAGCAGTCTAACTTTGTCTCTGAATCGATGTCTCTCTCTGCTCCCGGCGAGTGGCTGCCCTCCAGGCCTTGGGCTGGTGGGGAGGCTCCTGGACCAGCCCAGCCGTTCGCCCCGACCCTGCTTGCCGGGGCTGTGGGCCCAGGTCCTGCGTGAGGTACCCTCAGCTCGGGGTGCTTAACGTCTTCTGTTCCACGGACCCTTTGCCTGTCAGGTGAGAACCAGGCCCCTTCTCAGAAAGTCGCGGCAGGTGGTTTTGTGACACTCAACTGGCGACGGGCCTAACAGCTACTATAACTCAGAAGAACGGATGATCTGCAACCACTGGGAAGTGATGTGAAATGAGCACTGCTGTCGTTTGTGGCCTACAGTCCTAAGTGAAGGAAATGCTGGATTTCAGGGAGAGGTCAGAGAAAAGGAAGAGCTCAGGGACACCCTGCGATGCTTCCACGGACCCCCGAGGTCCTGGCCCAGAGCCCCTGCTGGGCTGGAGGAAGGCGCCGGGCACCTCTGCCCAGGCCGGCATCTGACGGTCCGCAGAGGCCACCCTGGCCTCGCCCCCCTAAGTGCCAGCGCAGGGTGACCGCCGGCAGCGGCCCCTGCCCCTCCGCTGCCCATTTCCTGCTCTGCTTCTCCCTGGTCAGAGCAGGGGCAAATCCCAGGCCCGGCCCAGGCTGGAGCGCAGTAGAGGCTGGGGAGAAGACCCTCGTTAGAGGGGCGTGGGGGCGCGAGGGGCTACAGGGCCCCAAGGACCCCGGCTCTGTGGAGGTGTCTCCTCGTGAGCAAAGAGCCCTGAAGGTGGGATTTAGGGTCAGACCCAGAAACGGGGCCTTGTATTCTGGGTTACCTGAGCAGGCTCTTGTGACGGCGAGGGGTGCCGAGAGAGCAGAGCTGGGCGGGCAGGGCTGCGACCCCAGGACGGCCAGCTCGGGAAGCTGGAAAAGGCCGGCCCTGGGGATGGAGCCTCTGCAAGCGTCCAGCTCTAGCCACGAGGCCTCCGACCTCAGCACTGTCAGGGACACGTGCGGTTTCAGCCACTCCAGGTTGCAGAGCTGTTGTCCCAGCAGGAGAAAACCCATCCAGCAGCATAGACAAGTATTTTGTGTTTCACAATTCCCTTCTGTACTATGAAAGGGGACGATGCTTAGTGTTGGCCGAGTATAATATCTAGATTTTTATAGGGGAGAAATTATACGAGAGTTGGTGAACTTCGGAAAAGGCTGATTATTAATTAAAAAGTAAATCACTTGATTGTATGCACATGGTAAGTATGGAAATAACGTAGATCTTTTGTGTTTCTGTGTGTCTGGAGGTAAAAATTCTAAAATGGTAATTCAAATGGACTGAAACGTTGATAGCTATATCTCAAGAAAAAGTTCAGATTCCTTCCAGCTTGGCTTGTCCGTAGCAGTGTAGAGATAAAATGGATATCAGCCGTTGATTTACATATAAGGAAAACAGGCTTCTAACAGAAGATTTGGAAAACAAAAGGAAATATTACATTGACTTATCGGTGTAAATTGTATCACTTTAAAACTGAGAGACTACTTTTTATTAAGAGGATCTGAATACGAAAACCAACAAATAACCAGAAAAGATACATCGGTGAAGTACTACAAAGTAAGGTACGTCTAAAGAGTCTGTATCTGTATATCAGTTGCTGCTGGTCACACGCTATACCTCCCTCAGAGCCACAAATACTTTCCATCTCTGGAGGCTCTTTGCTTCCTGACTTACTAGCTTTTTCCTTTTGACACCTTCTATTTTTACAGTTTTACATGGCTCTGAATTACTAATCGTTCTTCTGTTTTTCTTAGTCTGTTGATCTATGATTGCCTTTCTGCAGCATCCTTCTACTATCATAAAAAATATTTTTGTTTACTATTTTTATGAAAAGAATATACTTCAATTTTTTTCTTTGAGAGCTAACAATATATAACTAAGAGTTATATTTAATTGTCTCTCAGTTTTTCATAACTATTTAAATCACTCGGATCCTATTTTAACTAAAATAGATGCTCAAAAATTATTAATCTGTAAATTAGTATAGATTCATAACTTTCCTTCTCATTTTGCCTATTTCTCCCTCTCCCATCCCACACACAAAATATTCCAGCATTCAGAAACTCAGAATTTCCATACGTCAATCTCAAATGATCTCCTCTTTCTCTCACCTTTAAAAATTCTCTTCTCTGTGTGACCCAGGGATCCTCATGCTTCAGAGAGTGACAGAAATAGCCAAGGAGAGAGAGGGAGGAAAATATTCACCATGTGTGGGGGGATACAAGGGTTGAGGCTTTAGATAGTCTCAGTGTTTTAATTGTCCATTTTGCCAGACATTCTGCAGTTCTTTCCATCCTTTTATTTTCAAGGAGGTTACTGTGAGAAATCTCTGGCTTCCACCTGCCTATAAAGTATGGATTTTTTATTGTTGGATGTAGGCCATCTTTATCTGGCTCTTCCAAGCTTCCCCTTAGCAATCCCCTGTACCTGACTGTGAATAACAAAATACACCGTCTAAAGAGAGAGAAGGTGTGCAGATCTACATCTTTTGGGGTGGACAGACACAAACACAGGCAATAAGCATCCAAATAACGTTCTGAGGAGTAGGTATTTTGACCAATGAAATCTCAAATATTTAGGTTGTTAAGGAAATTTCTAAGATGGATGAAGATGCACATTGGCAATATTTTTTTCTGTGTAGAATTATAGTTCTCGTGTGGTAGTGCCCACTTTGGATTCTTGAATTAGGACGAGTTCACTGCTTTTCTCTGAGGCTGGCCATTCCAGAAGGAACTGGGAAAAATTAACTATGGACATTCAAAGGGGAGGCAGAAAAACAGCTTTCTCATTTTTTGCCTCTTACAGGTTACGTAGTCTTACAACCATTACAAAAAATCATTTAAACTCGTATTAAAGATTCATATATATCAAAAGCATATCTTTGAAGAAGAGGATAAATTATTTTTTCACAGGAATAATATGCTGCCACCTTTTGCCTTTTTCAAAGACCACTTGAATAAAGATAGAACCATTTTCTCATAGTTTGCCTGCTTGCGAATGGCTCTCTAGCACAGTAATGATTAGCTCTGCATTTCTTACCAAGTGATTGTCTAATTCTTCTTCACAGGTGCTAATATTAATTTATGTTTTAAAAAACATTTCTGATACTTGAAAAGTTCCCAGAAAGGCAATTTTATAAATAAGTCATGTGGTTGAATTTTATGCCTTTATTATCTTCTAGAGTCAACAAGTAGCAATTTTCATTGTTTATTCTTAGACTACTTTTCAATACTTATATTTTTAAATATCAGGTATACATTTAGAAAGCCATAGAAAACAATTAAGATTGAAATTTTCAGACATCATTCACTCAACAGGAAACTTTAATCTAGTCCCATACGTACGAATGACTAACTTGCAAATGCACTTCTGATGAAAACATGAGAGTTCTCTTGCAGAGCAAAGACTATAATTGTAAAGGGAATAATTTTGGTTCTAAAATTTAAAATAGCCTATAATGTGCCTCTAAATAAATGTATTTGTAAATTAAATCAATTATAAATTGGAATGAATTAATAGTGTTTGTAATACTGGTCACAAGGTCATCTTGAAGTCTGTTACTAACTGCAAGACCCATTACTTGTAAAATTAAAAGTTAAATTCTAGAAACTTTGCTTTAATTGAGAAGATCCAAAGGGTTTCTGCCTGAATTCTGTCTACTGCTGAAGCATCCATATGGAAGCTAGCTGCGCAAGCGTGCTGCCTTGGGGAGTGCGTTAAAAAACAGCAGGACTGTGGCAAGGAATTGGAAGACACAAATTAAAAGCATATAAGCAAGTTAGGGAATTGAAACTTGATGTTGATGAGGCAGAGGTTAGACATACACTCATTGGCAAGGTTACAATAAGAGTTAAAACACAAAAACATATTCTACAAATCTTGGCAATCAAAACCAGATCTGAGACTGTGCTATTTATTTGACTCTAATTCTATCATATCTATAATTGAGCCAGACATACTGAATGTAAACCAGACATACTGAAATTGTTAATTTACCTGAGGAATTGGATCCTAATGATGTTAACGTGATTGACAGAACAGTGTGGCTTCTATACAGATTGAGACTATATTTGTTGTTGTTTCATTGCTGCAACGTTAGGTAACAAGATTTCTATTTCACTCTTTTATATAGAAATGTGGAAAAGAATACTGCTTTCCCAAGTCCCATTAGTGGGATTTCAAGGATAGAAAAGTGGTTCCTGGTCAATTGCATGAGAATGAAACTTTCCTGACTGACAGCTGCCCCATCTTCATCTCAGGGAAACAACTGGAAATTGAAGACAGTTGTCTGCGGCTGCGGGTACTGTGAGATGCAGCTCAGCAGATTACAATTTTGACTAAACTCTTTGTAGGAGTAGCACTTCCTCATACCTTTGTCCTTGGAGAAGGTTGGAAAATCTCATTTTAGCACTACCAGGGGCTCTAAAGTCTAGGGCATAAGCTCAGCGCTAATTCAAACTTTTTTAAACTTAGATTTTGAATCTTTCTTAGCCCTGGTAATGATGGGAAGCTGTCAACTAAAGGAAGAACTGCCTATTTTTACCTTAGCTGGTTCTCAGTGGCCTACCTAGAATCCTAAGTAGAATTAACTTGAAGACTCTAAATGGGAGGGGCTACTTGCAGAGAAGGACTGGCTATCCAACCTTTGAAAACATAGGTCCTGAAAGTGCTTTGGGATATCAAACTAAAACTGTACCTAAGCAGTAACTAACTCAGCTTAAATTTAGCTCAGGAGCAATTAAGAATTGCATTCCTTCCTCATATCCTTAATTTACCGATTGGGAAGGCATTCTGGATTTTTAAATTATGGTATATAGTTTACATGATCTTTTACTTTCCAAACAGTCCAACAGAAATGTGAAGAAGAGATGTATTTAAGATTTTATCAGGGATTGTCCCAGCCTGTACCCCATGCTCAGGCATAATTTTAGTTACAAATCCTGTGACACTTAATTCTCAAGAGCTCCTTTCAGTAAAGTACAAAAGGAAATCAGTACTAAAATTACTATAACCCATTCTGACCTACAGGGTGAAGAGAAAAATACAGTACGTTTTCCATCCAGCCAACCTTTTATAAGAAATTGCTTAGTGTTCATTTTATGTAGATCCCCTTTAGAGGGAAAAAGCAATGCTGTTTTGTTTTAGTTCTTCTCCTTACTGTCTTTAGAACAAAGGGTCCTGAAACTTTCAAAGATTTAATTTTCCAAAAACAGACTCGCAAACTTATTTTGAAAACATAGGTTCATTAAAATTCTGTAGCGGCTATCTCTAAGCCCCACAGGAAATGGGGAATTTGCAACCTATATAACCAGACCAAACAACCAAGAAAAGTTTTAGTCCAGACACTGTTGAGGATCAATGTTGTGGGAGCTACAAAATGAGTAAGAAGCAGGTACCGCTCTGCGCTCCTGCTCCTCCAGGGATACCACAGACGGCAGAAATGGTCAGCACATCCTGTGGCTTCAGCAATGTTCCCTACTGGACTTGTGGAAAAATTAAAAGGTGATTGAAACTGCCCCTCACTAACCCACTTTTCAGAGGAGCCCCTTCCTTACTGTTTGGCAGAAGTTTCTAGAAACTTTCATTCAACTGCCCACCTCTTCATGTTTACTCATAGGAGGCTTGTTACCTGTGAGAAAAGTCAGTTTCTGAAGCTGACTCTAACCTGTTCTAGTCCCAGAGCATGGAGGCCTCCGTTTCAGGACCAGGCATAATGGCAGCTGAGCATGCACCATTCAACTTGCCTTCCAACTTGGCTTGGCCAGGCCACCTCAGCCCATCTGTGGCCACTCCCCTGAGCCCACCTTCCCAGATGGTATGAAACCCCAGCACCCATTTAGCACAGAGACTTATCGGAGGCTCACCTCCAGTCTCCTTGCTGGCCAGCCATGCAATAAACTCTTTTCTTGAAATCCTCATGACTCAGTATTGACTTCTGTGCACATAAAGCAAATGGACCCTCTGGGCAGTATCACGGCCAATAATATATTTGTGATATTTCCAAATATGATCTAATAATAAATTATCTCCTGTAGAGTCCACTTTAACCAAATTCACAAATGTATAAAACATATATTTTTCTTTTAGAAAATCAGAGCAAACACAAAAAAGTACAATCCACTTTAGGACTGTTAGATGGCACGTTTTCTCTCAAAACAATTAATAATAAGTATGTTCTGTGTCAGACAAGAAGCATCCTGGGCTATTTTTTCTTTTCTTTTTTATTTAAATATGCCTTCTGGCTTTATTTGCCATGAAACGTGGAAGCAGGTTCAGAGCTATTATGAGTGCAGTGCCAGGGTGGTGTGTAGCCCTTCACAGGTACTCTGAATATTTTAATTTTCTACCCTTAGGGAAGTTTGAGGGAGATGCACACAGGTGAATAGGTAGAAGAGGATAGTGGAAAAAGGGGTTCAAATGATTTCCCAGGTGGTCCTTTCCTGTATTGGACAGCTGACCACTGGCTCTTGGACATCATCTGTAGCACGTGCAGATGTGGTGTCCTCTTGAGAGGCAGAAACTTCTAAATCAAAAGTCTGAAATTTAGACATAGGGCTAATGAACTTATGGTACGACTTGCTCTGAGAGGATATGTACATATGAAACTTATAATTTCCACCCACTCGTTTTTCAAAGAAAAGAAATGACATCATATCCTTTGCTTGTAAGATAAATGTTCTCATTACAATGTTTTTGGAGTTCTTGGGAAATGGGATTTAATTTTTCAATAGGCCTTTCAATAGGCTGTTTGAATAATTTTACAAAATCATGATATCCAGTTAAATATGTGTAAGCATTAGAGAGAATTTTCATTCTAATAGTGAAGTGGTAAATGAATAAATTCACTATTCTATTTCATACCACTATTTAAATTCTCCTAAAATACAAATAATTTATAGACTTCTTTTTCTTCTGCTACTGTAAGAATATTAACTTATGGCAAGAAATTATTTTCAGTATTATTTCACTGCACATAAATGACACATTACAAACCAGTGGCTCTCGTTTCTGAATGCAGAGAAGCATGCTGGAGCCAACAGTGTCGTTGCCATCTTGTCTAACTACAACATGGTGCCCGTTTAGGGCTCATTCAATCTGGGCATTTGGCAGAGCAAACACGTTTGCTCTTAATAAGTTTATTTTGCTATAATTTGCATCTGCAAACATTTTCTTTAAAAACTTATTTTAAATGAAGGCATGTGTGAATGTGAGCATGTATGCTTTCACAAGTTACCAAAAAACCCTCTGCAGACCTGATTTTTATTTTTATTACTATAGGGATTAAAGCATCTTAGATTTAGATGAGTCTCATTTCTGTCAGGAGAAAGTAGGACTTTAGAAATGAAAATATGGTGGCGGACTTGGCCCAGTGGTTAGGGCGTCCGTCTACCACATGGGAGGTCTGCAGTTCAAACCCCGGGCCTCCTTGACCCATGTGGAGCTGGCCCATGCGCAGTGCTGATGCACGCAAGGAGTGCCCTGCCACACAGGGGTGTCCCCCGCATAGGGGAGCCCCACGCCAAGGAGTACACCCCATAAGGAGAGCCGCCCAGCGCGAAAGAAAGTGCAGCCTGCCCAGGAATGGTGCCGCACACACGGAGAGCTGATGCAGCAAGATCACACAACAAAAAGAAACCCAGATTCCAGTGCCACCGCTGACAACAACAGAAGTGGACAAAGAAGACGCAGCAAATAGACACAGAGAAGAGACAACCGGGGTAGGGGGGGAGGGGAGAGAAATAAATAAATAAATAAATAAATAAATAAATAAATAAATAAATAAATGAAAATATGCACAGCAGACCTCAAATGTAAAATTTGCTTTTAAAATATATATTTAATTTCTTATTTTTAACGTTCAAAAATTTTTATTACTATTTTCAAGGTATTTTTTATATAGACCCTTCTTTTGTTTAAATCTGTTTTTTTTTTTAAAAGATACTTATATTACATAAATGTTACATAAAAATTAGAGGGCATTCCCATATGCCCTGCTCCCCACCCCTCCCACATTTTCCCACATTAATGGCATCCTTCATTAGGCTGCTACATTCATTAAAATTGATGAACATATGTTGGAGCATTGCCACTAAGTACGGAACATAGTTCACATTGTAGTTTACACTCTCTCCTGCACAATTTTGAAAGTTATGGCAAGATACATAATGGCCTGTATCTGTTGTTGCAATGTTATTCAGGACAATTCCCAAGTCCGGAAAATGCCCCCATGTTCTTCCTACCCTCAGAACCTCCAGGGGCCACCGCCTCCACATCAGCTACATCAGTTCTTACATTGCAGAACTGATTTTTATTTTTACTACTGTAGGGATTAAAGTTCCCTTAAATGGAACATGTTCAGTTTAAAAAGAATGTTAATCACCTCTTATAGGATGTGATTTGCTTCAAGCTGTGAGGCATATCTGGCAATCCAGTTAAAATCAACATGCAAGTTTGTAAAGCAATTTGTGGTCTGCAATGAAAAGTGCTAGGCTGATCTCTAAGTAAGTAAAAATGTTGCTTCCAAGGGCAAAAAGTATGAGATAAGGTGCAGATAATGTTCTGTTTTCCTTCACAGCTGCCAGTGGATGCAAGTTTTAATCAATTAATCTGGTACTCATATGAATGTCACAGGTGGACAGAACTTGCATTTCTAGTGACCATTCATTAACTTACCTCTGACTTCAACTTCCTTTTTCCAACACATTTGTAGTTGGAGCGAGATATTATTTGTACTAATCTCTTTCAAAATGTGTAGGTGTTTAGTACATTCTCACAAGACCGAAGAGTCATTCTCCAGCTCTTATTCTTCTGGTTCGGCAATGCACTCCCTTCCCTGGTGGGTGTGAGCTTCAGAGCAAACAATTAAAAAGCCAACGTGCTCATCATCAACTTGTCATATTAATCACAACGAAATGGTTGCTGACTTTCTGAACACCCTTTGTTTCAAAATGTGCTATTCACTTTCCTTAGTGCTGGCTTGTGCTACTATATATTTTAGCTTTCATCTTTTCATGATTTACTTACAAAGCTACCCATTACCAAAGGCTTATACTGAAGAGTGGCAAGTACAGTAGACTCCAACTCCAGAATTATGTTTCAGCTAAATTACATAAATCTCAAATCTCCACTGAAACTAAAGTCTTGCATAATGATAAAATATTCTAAATCAATGTTTCTTTGCATGGATTACTCATGGTAAGACAAAGAAAATGCCATGTGACCTATTTAATGAGAGTAGTGATAGTATTCATTATTCTTTTAGTTATGTATTTGTGGATCCTTAGCCAATTGCTAAAACATTCATGCTCAGATTTCAGTCCCAGAGAGACTGCAAAGTTCTGAGCGCTGATTAAACACACCAATAGATTTTGAGGAATCAGAGGTTAATGTATTTTTACCATAAGTCTCTACTGAATGAACCTGGCTGAACCATTTCTACTTCTCAAAGATTGTTCTATGCTCTTTGGCAAATAGCCCAGTCTTGTAGATATGTCCATTGGAAAATAAAAGTGGGGCCCGTGGCCATTTTTGTTGACATGTTTTTATTGCATTTGACATATTTCTCAGGCATCACACACACTTTAAAAGTGGGGCCCATGGCACACACTACTTATATATGTCTTTATTTTCTAGTTAAATGTAACCTATACCAGTGATTCCAAAGATTGCCTATTTACAAACCCCACCATGGCTTTCATGCCCCTTGGGGGATTTGTATTTTACTGACGGTGCTGGGAAATGACATTCAACTAATCCCATCAGGTCTGACATAGGCCTTTTCTAGTAGACCCCCAAAAAAATTTCTTAGGAAATATTATGTTATAGTGTAGTGAGTGAGAGTAAGGTTTATGAAACCAGACTGGCCAAGTTTGAATCTTTGGTCCAAAACTTGATAGAATTTCGATCAAGATCCAATTAGTTAATCCCTCCATGCCTTAGTCTCCTTAACCATGAAATGAATCTAGTGGTGGTAAGTCAGTGGATTGTTGAGAGGTTTAAATGAATTGACATACATAAAATGTTTAAGGCAATGCTTGGCGCAAAGAAAGCACTCAACACATGTTACTTGCTGTTTAAAAATTATTATTCAGGTTAAAGTGATTTTCATTTTACAAATCCATCCAGTTTCATTTAAACATCTTTAGTGTGTGTTCAGTTCCAAGCCATGAATTCACAAAAGAACATGGAACAATGATTTAACATTGATTTTGCCGTTATGTTCTAAAGACTACAATGGCCTCTATTGGGTCAACTTTTATCATTCTTAGCCTATCCCTGAGTTATGTACTTAACTCAACTTAAGGCTTTTAATTTGAGGTGCAGTTGATGTGCAGCTTAAGTCCCAAATCCTGCCTCATCCTCCACCAAATGTAACCTTAATAAAATTGGGGTCCCACATGGTCCATACTTTGCAAAAAGTTCATAAAGCAACACAGTCAAGCATTAGCTTTAAAAGGCATTCCAGTATTTAAATTGTGCTAGTGTAAAAATAAAAAAATTATTCTCAAATTCCATAATAACTGTGGTGGTTAAATTCATATGTCAACTTGGCCAGGTTGTGGTGTCCAGTTGTTTGGTCAAGCAAACACTGGCCTGATTGTTACTGGGAGGGTATTTTTGTGGCTGTAAATTAATAGTCAGTGGATTGCATCAATGCCTGATGACATCTACAATCAACTGAGGAGATTGCCTTCAGCAAAGAGAGGAGTCTCATCCAATCAGTTAAAGGCCTGAAAGGGCAAGCTGATGTTTTCAGCAGTCAAAAAAGAATTTCTGTCTCCACTTCAACTATTTAGCTTTTCCTGGGGAATTCATCAGAACCTTCATCCCAGTTCTCAACTGGCAGCCTGCCCTTGGAGTTCAGACTTGCCAGTCCCCGCGGCTGCAAGAGCCCATTCTTAGAATACATTCCATGGTATTGATATATACATGTATTTTATTTTTTATAGTTTAAATACACACACACATCTCCTATTGGTACTTCTTCCCTGAAGAATCCTAACCAATTACAGCAACATTCTCAAAGGTGTTTTCTCCTTTTCTCTATTCCCTCACATCCTGAACCTTCTACTCCTCACACTTTCTCCATTCTTTATAATGTACCTTTACTTGATTTCTCAGGCTAAGGAACAAAATAGGGACATTATATCATTAGTGTGTGCATGTAAATGTGTGTGTGTTGGAGGTGAGGGCATAAGAGAAGAGACTTGAGGTAATCCCTCACATGCTAATAAATTTGGGGTAGTAAAGTAAACTCAGCAAACCATCAGATACCTACAAAACATACTATCAGGAGCTTATGAATTGTAAATATTTTTAAGACTGCTATTTTGATCCACACAAAGACTCAGTTATTCTGGATATTTGGGTATTTATTATGTGCTAGACTAGAAATTAGGAAGACAGGGAACCTTATCTCAATTAGGCCATAGTAAAATGCAGGAAACACACAAGTAAACACATGCATTGATTTGGCGATAGGACTATGCACTGGTGGTAGGATACCAAAACCTTCTAGAGGAGTATGTTTCATTTTGACAAAAATGGACAGTTACGGGAGGGAAAGATTCCTTGAAGAGTTGACTCTAAAAGTAAATGTCTCTGCTATAATTTATTTCAGATTATTATTTTATTACCTTTTGTTCTTTAAGATTCTATTATTCTTATTTGTTTCTTTGTTTTGGATTGTTTTGTTCTTTTGGGGAGGGGCTATTTTTATATTGTTTATTTTTTGTCTAACATTGTCTTAGTATATTGTTTGCTCATGTGTTATTACAATTTTGCTTTTAATGAACCGATGTTAAATGGACATCTTTTTCATAAACATTGATGCTCAAGTATATTAGTATCTCAAAAGTCATAGTATGGATTAAATTAGCTTCTCTGGGTTTATATATAGATTTAGCTGTGATATATGGTAGTGTTTCTAATGGAAAACTTACTCAAATTTCAGATAGCTTCAATTTACAAAGACATGGTAGAGACCCCAATTCTACAATCCTTTGTTTTTAATTTTTAAAACTTTTATTGAAGTATATCATTCATACATGAACACACATAAACAATAAGTATATAGTAAAGATTATGAGCTTACAAAATAAACATACGTAACATCACACAGGGTCTCATACATCACCCCTCCACCAACTCTTTGCATTGGTGTGCAACATTTGTTACCAACAATGCAAAAGCATTGTCAAAATATTATCTTACATCTGGTGTATTTTTCCCCCAACCCATACTATTTTTTTAAAATGTATTTTTGTTACAGAAATTTTGAACTTGCAAAACAATCATGCAGATGTGTAGATTTCCTATACAATCCTTTTTTAAATGTCATGTTGCCTCTTTGCACATTCCTCCATACAAGAAGACTGTGTTTACTTTACTTTCTATAAATGTTATAACCTGCCATTTTTTCCCAAAATATATGGTTGCATATTTTCTTGTTTTCCATTTAATGCACTGAAATAAAAATCATATTTTATCTGTGGTGGGTTATTCATTAGATGCTGAATTTACTTTGTCTTCTATGTTCTCAGTTGTCTCTTGGGATGGTTTTAGGTTCTTTATCTATTCTGAACTGTGGATGCTGAGAGAAGTGGAATGGTTCAGGCAAAAGCTAATAACAGATAATACAACAACTATTGCTTATAAAAAATGGCCAAATAAGCCTCAAGCAAGACTCCACTCCCATCGAAAATGGAGCTTTAAAACATGTTGACATTAATGGGGAAAATGATATAAATTCATTCAAAAAGAATAGCAAAGAAAACTCTTTTAAAATGTTGTGTACAGAACCCAAAAGAGGTAAAAGCAAACTCTTCAATCACCATTTATGACTCTGAAAAAAAATAACCAACAGAACTTACAAAATACGTATTGTAATTTTTCAAAATTTTTCACCTTCTCACTGTTGCCAAATCATTAAAATAAATATTTATTTTATAAATCAAATGAAAATTGTATAAATGAATATATGATTTTCAATTGTTGATTGCTGACATGAAAATTAACAATGGCCTTAAAACAGTGTGATCCCCTCATAAAGAATTCCCTGACCATGTAAACTGGACTTTATTTTTTTCTGTCGTGATCTTGCAGCTCATGGAAGGTGCCAAAACTGGCAATTGGCCAAGCCACCACCTGCACCAACCAGAGGAGGTGGGGTTATAAAAGCAAGAGTCATTTTCATAGCCCTTGAGGGTCTTCCTAACTCCTGATTATTTTTACAAGGTCAGTCTAATTTCTCACTCAACAAGAAATCTTCACTTTTCCAAAATCTCTAATATTTATCAGAGCCAAGAATGTGGTGTTTAGAACTGAGGAAAGCTCTCTTGATTATCAAAATCCATGAAACAAAATATATCTTTTATTAATACTGGTTTGTTCAGTGCAGAATTGTTATTGATATTATTGAATTGATAAATGCATCCAAATATTTGTGCTTTTTAAGGTCTTGTGACTGCTTTAATTCTTTTCTGTTTTTTTGACTTACCCAAAAAGCTCAACCATCACCAAGCCACATCAGCTTCCTGGAGTTGGCTTTCTCCCATTTGCCTGTTGTTTGCTTGTTGTTGTTATTATCCTCAGGAGACACCAGGAACCAAACCTGGGACCTCCCGCCTGGGAAGCAGGTGCTCATCCTTGAGTCACATCTGCTCCCTGCATTACTACGTTTTTGCTCTCATCGCCTGCTTTCAGAACGCTGTCATTTATGGCTTTGTATGTATTGCTCTCTCTTTTCTTCTGAAATGGGCTTTCAAATTTTTTATTTGATGGGCAATGTTTTTACTATGTTTGAATTTTTTTAAGATAAGAAAATAATCAGAATGAAAGCAAAATGCTATTTTATAATGTAAAATGCTTATGTTTCAATGGGAGAAAAGTTCTCTCTTTCTTTCTATCCCTCTCTTCCTCCTTTCATACACATATGTCACACATCCCTTCCCCCAATTAGGGAAGAAGTGTATAATGTATTTTAGAAAATTGTGAATAAGAATAGATTTTAAAGATTATTTTTCCATCAAAGGGATATTCTTAAATCACTTGAAAAAGTCCCTGAAACAGGTACGATCATTCCCCAAATATGTTTTGACCAGTCATGTATTCTTTCATCCTCTAAATATTTATTTCATGCCTGTTATGTACCAGTCACTGTTTTAGGAGTTGGGGAGTAGTAGATAATAATCAAGGCATTCCCAAGTATGAAACTTGCTATTTTCTCAACCTCAAAATACATGTAAATATTAACTTTTATTTTGCTACATTTAAATCATGTCTTATTTTATTTAAAATAATTTAAATTTTTTCATGAAGATGTCTATTACATAAAAGTTCTTTCCCTGTGTTTCAGTATCTTGAATTTTTTATAAATTTTCAGTTCAACTTTCATTTAGACATCCAGCAATCATTTTATTTAGTACTGGATGACAAGTCATATATATTTCTGCTGCTATCCTAGGGAGATCATTCAACTAAACAAACATTGTGAATGCACTATTTCCTATGTGTTTGCAAAAATACTCTAAAGAGTATTTTTCTATAGAATTTATTGTGTTTGTCAACATATTATTTTTTCAATGTACACAACAAACTAGAATCTAGTGTACATTTTTATTTAAGAGCTTTTCTATTTAGGTAAAATAACATTTATCTGTGTAATTTCAGTTTAGTTTAATGTAAAATCCACAAAATAATCACATTTTCCTAACTAAAATTCAAATCATTCATTATTAATTGAAGTAAGTATATTTAATTTATGTAATTATACTATTGATAGATTAATCAACAAGAAATTGCAGTTTGTGGCTACATGGTTAGAAGTATTTAAAATAACAACTTTGTTTTTAGAAAGAAACTGTAAGCAATCTTATTAGCTCATTTACTTTGACTTTTATCACTACTCTAAAGAGAGATAAATAGATTTTTAGGAAATTCATTTTGTCCTTTGCAATTTCAGGAATGTAGCAATTATTGGACTTTAAAAAGAATGTAGAACCTGAGGGAAAAAAGAAAAAAATTTTAGGTTAGAACTATAAATAAATTTTTTATATAAGATACTGTTTTCCAAAATCATTAGTTTTTCATCATCATTACATATGACTTAATTTATTGAGCCACAGTCTTAGTATACGATATTTTCTGAGTTTCAATTAATTACATATGTACATATAAAATCATCTAGGTATAGAGATTTAAATCTTATCTTTCAGCTATTAAAAATGCTTAAGCTATATTTAAGACTGAGAAGATTACTTGTGTAAATAATTCATTTTTAATGTTCCTTAAGCTAAAATTTCTTTACAGAATAGCTCATTATTCACAAATATTTGTATTTCAAGGAAACGTAGGCAATTAAATTTTATCTATTATGATAATGAATATTTGAGTAAGTATAAATTGTTTTTCTGTATGTTCCTGTCATTTTTATACTAGTCTCAAGGACAGTAAAATGATTGTCCCTTAGTGATCAATTTATCAACACTCACTCCTCCTCACTATTTCTCTTTCCAAAATATACTATTTTTGTGTTTTTCAAAATTTACTGCACCTTCTTTAAAATTTAAATTGAATGCTTTAATAATTAGAGTGATATATCAATGCAACTAGATGTCTGTCACCCAAAATTAGTTTATACATACAGAATAAACTTAGAAATTTGCACGAAATCTTTTGGAGTACATTTAATTTAGATGATGAATGTGCAGCCTGTTTTCTGGTTGTTGTTTTTTTTAACTGCTGTTCTTTTGTAACTCAGTTGCTATATTATTTGAGAAAATTGCAGGGTATTTTGTCTCATGGTTTTAATTTACATCCTGAATCCTAGCCCTATTCACTCAACTTTATGAAACTGATTTTACACAAATACCATTTAAAAGAACATCTAAAAAGATGTTTTAAATAGCAATAACTTAGATGTGTAGGGAATACATAATATCTTTCAAATAAATAACTTAGAACCAAGAAGTGACATAGGAACAGATAATGACAATGTGAAGTGGCATTATATAACAAATACTTATCTCATTATTTGCATAGATGGATTTATTGGTAAAAACAATAGTTCTCCAAATGACAAAATTCATTTTCTACATCCTTAGAACAAAGTTAGCTAATTCTTTTTTTTTTTTTAATTTTAATTTCCTCCTCTCTGTCTCCAATGTCATTGCACATTGCAGATATACCTGTACAGGTAGGCCAAAATATTTATGTGATTTGAGGACACCCAAATTCAGCACCTGAACACAACACGTTGTTTCCTGATATCTGGTAATGCTAATGAAATGATAGGTGCCCCCATGAATCCAAGCTCCACGAGGCCACTTCACAAATGCTGAAAAGAAACCTGGACTGTCATTGCTGGAAGGACACTCTCGTGAACCTGCTCAACAGACCGTGGTCTTCCTTTTTTAATTTCATTTGATCATCTCGCCTCCACAGGATAGAGAGAAGCAATATGCCTTTTAGAAGATACATTTTGACTTGAAATGTTCCAGTGTTTCCTCACTGAGCCACATTACAAAGTATTTTGCCTTAAAGGGTAAAATTTTAAGTTACACCGACATAATCAGTGTTAGACACAGAGCCGTATTTGCATGAAAGTAGGAAAATTGATTCTTCATGTATCTAGGACAATTTATGGTTTACAAAAAGATATACTTTGAAATGTTTATTAGCCATCTTAAGAGACTTAAATGTCAGAATTGGGAATTGTTCTAGTAATACCAGTTTATTCACCAGATAGCTCATGGAGTTACATCTCCACCCCTTCCCTTTTTAAACCATCTCTTAAGAAGGCAATGCCTGGTGTTTATTCCATTATTCCGAGGAGAAATTCCAAGGTGATGTTAAAATTGCAAGAGATTTTTGGGAGGTTGAAAACTCTAAAAGATACATGGGGAAGGAGAGAGAACAGATCAGAAATGGTCCTGGAACCCAAGAAAGGAGGGAAGATGGACGGAGTGGTGGGCACACCTCAACTGCAGCTATCTCTAAGAAAGTCTTGGCTAGGGTGATAGCGGATGCGTGATGGGGCAAAAGAACGTGGCCCCTTAGAGAGCAGCCCAGACGGGAAAGCTGCAGTGCCTCCTGCCTCATGTTGACTGGGCGCGTCCTGGGAAAGCACGGTCTCTAAAGAATGAAGAGATGCATCCAAGAGTTAGCCCTGGGCTGTGAGCCAGCTGTGCTCCTTGTGAATGTTCTCTTAAAGGACAGCTGAGAGATACACTTCTAAAACTGCAATTAGGTTATTGCATTGAGCAAAAACCTTCAGCATAAAACCCATCAGCCCATAATCTCTTATTCAGGACATGGGGACCTGTTGCAAAATATTGTGAAAGCCCTTCTGTTTTAGAAAACTTTTGCAATACACTTTAAATGCTGAACAACACACACACATACAAACACCCTAAGCTGTACCCTAAAGAATCGAAGGACTATCCCTAGATGTCAAAAAAGAGAACTCAAAGTCAACGCTGAAGGAGGAAGAGGGTGCTGATATTGCAATGCTGCATGTGTCCCCGATGCCAGACCAGCTGGAGATCTGAGTGAGTGGATACTGTGGTTTCCACAATGCACAATAACAGGGCGTGTGCTATAGGTTGCACGAAGTGCAAAACTAGAAATTTCCCCAAAGAAATGGGTGTATCTTTTGACTATGCCTTCTTACCACCTTCTAGCCACCGTGGCTTCTGATGGGAAATCTGTTGTTGATTTATAAGTACAATTGTATGTTATGAGTCTTGGTACTGTCAAGAATTTCCATTGTCTTTTGACTTTTCAGTGTGGGAAAAGATCTTTGTTTTTATCCTACTTGGACTTCATTAATCCCACTGAATGTGTATATTAATGTTTTCCTTCAAATTTGGGAAACAGCCACTAAAATATTTTTTCTGCTTCTTCTTTCTGGTCTTCTTCTGGTATTCCCATTACACATGTGTTCTTGAGAAGTGTCCCACATTTCTATAAGATTCTGTTCATTATTTTTTTTCATTCTCTTTTGTATATTTAAAGAAGCTTTAGATTATGTAAATGCTACATAAAAATATACGGGATTCACAGGGGACCTGAATCTTTGGACTGACCATGTGATAGCCAGGCCCTGATCCTCAACAGACTTGTGACTCCTACACTCTGGTTTATTGGCCTTACCCCACTCAGCTAACATGGAGGTGAAGAAGGTCAACCACCACACCAGGGAGCCAAGAGTGCCTACAACTGAAAGCAGGAGAATTGCATCCAGCATCCATGTGGAATCTAAGCCCCCTCTTGATATAGATGTGGAGTGGATACAACCATTCTAAGGTTCACAGGATGGAGGAATAGAGTATGGATTGGAGTGGACTTACTGATATTCTATTAATGAACTATTGTGATTAGTAATAGAAGAAAATGTGGCACTGGTGAGAAAGTGGCCATGATGGCTGCTGGGGGTAGGGAGTGGGAGGAAGAGATGTGATGTGGGGGCATTTTCGGGGTTTGGAGTTGTCCTGGGTGGCACTGCAGGGACTGTTACTGCACATTGTATGTCCTCCCATGGCCTACTGTGTGGACTGTGGGAGAGTGTGGGCTATGGTGTGGACCACTGACCACGAGGTGCAGTGGTGCTCAGAGATGTATTCACCAAATGCAGTGACTGTCTCATGATGACAGAGGAGGTGGTTGTTAAGGGCGGAGGAGTAGGGAGAGGTGGGTGAGGGGTATATGGGAAACTCATATTTTTTTAATGTAACATTAGATTAAAAAAAGCTATAATGTTGAGAAAACTCTTTAGAAAATATAATAAGGAAAGATTACCTGTTTAAGATGCTTAAGGGGGGGCATCTGGCACAAGGGCAGGCTTCTAGGGAGTATGTTAGTGCTCATTTTGTCAGTGTGTTATATCGTTGGATGGACATACATACAATGAGTGTGAAGCTGTACCCACAGTCCTGGGGAGGACTGATGTTCTCAAACAGAGAGAATTGTGTCTCTCGAGAGAACTGGTGGCTCCCAGTGGGTTAGGGCAGTCTAGTAAGCCAAGCCCTCAGCATTGTTGCAAGTATCTGTGAATCTGGTCCTTCAGGTAGTGAAGATTGATTGTCACTGTGGGCCCTGAGTGGAGGGGCAGAGAGGTATAGCATAGATGAAAGCAAGGTAAGTGGGGGCAATGGAAGTGCTCCACAAGATCATACAATGATGTATATAGGACATGTTAAATTAAACCAAAAACATTTAAAAGTCTATATGCTAAAATGCAAACCATAATGTAAAACTTAAGGTAACTAAAAATTAAATATATATATATACGGGATTCACATATGCCCCAGTCCCTCTCCTCCCACTCTTTCCCACATTAACAACATCCCTCATTAGTGTTGTACATTTGTTACAATTGATGAACCCATATTGAAACATTGCTACTATGGACTACAATTTACATTACAGTTTACACTTTGTCCCACACAATTTTCTAAGTTATGATAAAAGATACAATGGCCTGTATCCATCACTGTAGTGTCATGCAAGACAAATCCAATGTCCCAAAAATGCCCCCATGTTACAACCATTCTTCCCTCTCCCAACCCTCAGAACCTCTGGTGGCCACTGCCTTTACATCTACGATAAGAGTTCTTCCATTGCTAGAATAATATTATTGTTCTACTATCTACTTATTTTTTTCATTCTTTTTCCTCGCTTTTCATTAGATTGCATAATTTCTATTGATCTACTTTCAATTTCACTGATTTTCCATTGATTTTTCTTAAGAGTTATAATTTCTAAATCCAGAATTCCCATTTCATTTTTAAAATTATTTTTTTCTATTGATATTTTTATCAATACAATGAGACGTTACCACACCTTCCTTCACTTCTTAAACATGTTTCCCATATTTATGTTAAATATGACATCTGGTCCTTCACAGGTAGTTTCGGTCAGCTGTGTTTTTTTGCCCCTGGGTATGCATCACACTTCTGTGTTTCTTTGCATGTGTCCCTTTTTAAAATTTATTGAAGTATATCACTCATTCATAAACACACATAAACAATAAGTGTATAGTAATAGTTGTGAATGTACAAAACAAACATACATAACATCGTACAGGACTCTCATACCTCACCTCACCCTTCCACCAATACCTTGCATTGTTGTGAAACATTTTTAACTAATGATTAAAGAGCATCCTCAAAATACTACTACTAACCAAAGTATCTTACATTTGGTGTATTTTCCCCCAAACCACCCTATTATTATTATTATATATCATTTATACATGAACATACATAAATAATAAGTGTGTAGTAAAAGTTGTGAACTTATAAAGCAAACATGCATAAAATCATTCAGGGGTCCTATACCTCGGCCCACCACCTGCACCTTGCATTATTGTCAGATATTTATTACAAATTATGAAAGAATATTGTCAAAATCTTGCTACTATCTATAGTCCTTATCTTACATTTGGTGTAATTTTCCCCCAACCCACCCTATTATTATTTGTTAAATATGTTTTTATGATAGAAGTTGTAAACTTACAAAATAATCATGCACATGTGCAGAATTCCCATAAATACCCCTCTATCAACACAGCACAGCATGTTGACACATTTGTTACAGATTATAAAATAATATCATCAGACTATTAGCAGGTCCATGGTATATATTTGGCACACTTTTGCCATACTGCCTCATTATCAACACAGTACATCTTTGGCATAGATGCATGAATATTACTTTACCGTTAACTACAGTCCATAAGTCATGTATTTTTCCAAGGCTTCATCACATTCCCACCACATTGCAAGTGACGTACATCTGCTCTAGCTCACAAAGGACACTCTTGCATCTGTACCATCAACCACAATTCTCATCCACCCCTGAGTTTACTGTGTTATTCAGTTCCTAGATTATTTTCTAGCTTTCTTTCAATTGGCATTTATATCCCAAGACTACCCTTTCCAGACATATTATTCTTTATAAACCAGCTGGTACTCACTATAATGTATTAACACCAACTCTATACATTTCCACACTTTTACAGTAAAATTAATTAAAACTTCTAAATACATTAAACATCAGTAGTCCATCTCAGTCCTCCTCTTATCTCCCTTAAGAATCCATCACCTACCACCAGGTCTTGAAGATGTTTTCCTACATTTTTTTCAGAAACTTTATGGTTCTTGCTTTTATATTTAGGTTTTTGTTCCACTTTGAGTTAATTTTTGTATAAGGAGAAATAAGAACTGCCCTTCTTTCCTCTTTCCTTCTTCTGGCTATGGATATTCAGTCCTACCAGTACCATTTGTTGAATGGACTGTTCTGCCCAAGCTGGATGGGTTTGACAGGCTTGTCAAAAATCACTTGACCCTAGATGTGAGGGTCTGTTTCTGAACCATCATTTTACTTCCATTGATCTATGTGTCTGATTTTATGCCAAGACCATGCTGTTTTTACCACTGTAGCTAGGTAATGTGATTTAAAGTCCAGAAGTAAGAGTCCTCCAAATTTGCTTTTTCTTTTTAAGATGTTTCTGGCTTTTCAGGAACCCTTACCTTTCCAAATAAATTTGATAATTGTGTTTTCCATTTATTTTTTTAAATGCTGGTGGAATTTTTATCAGGATTTCATTGAATCTCTATGTCAATTTGGGTAGAATTAACATGTTAATTATTTAGTCTTCCAATCTGTAAGCATGGAATATTCTTCCAATTACTTAGGTCTTTTTTTATTTCTTTTACCAATGTGTTGTAATTTTTGAATACAAGCACTTTATGTGTTTGGTTAAGTTTATTCCTAAATATTTGATTGTTTTAATCACTATTGTAAATTGAATTTTTTCCTGACTTTCTCCTCAGATTGTGCATTACTGGTGTCTTTTTAAGGCCAATTTCATCTGATATATGTACAGCTACTCTGACTTTTTTATGTAGTTGCTGTTATTCCATGCATAAAATATCTTTTTCCAGCCTGTCACTTTAAATCTATTGGTATCCTTGGCTCTAAAGTGAGTTGCTTGTAGCCAGCATATAGGTGGCTCATATTTTCTTATCCATTCTTATCCAGTCTGTGTCTTTTGGTTGGGGAGTTTAATAAATTAACATTCAGTGCTATTACTGTAAAGGCAGTTCTTATTTCACCCACTTTGACTTGTGGGTTTTATCTATCGTATTTTTATTTTCACCACTTTTTTGAGACTTTTACTTACTTTTACTGGTAAAATCATCATTTCTAGACTCTCTTCCAAGCTTCTCTCTCTGTTTTTTTTCTTTGCAGATTGTAGCATAACCTTTAGGGTTTCCTGAAAAGCCAATCTCTTTGTTACAAACTCTCTCAGTTTCTGTTTATCTGTGAATATTCTGAACTCACCCTCATTTTTTGAAAGACAATCTTGCCAGGTATAAGATTCTTGGCTGGAATTTTTCTCTTGCAGTATCTTAAATATATCATGCACTGTTGTCTTGTTTCCATGGTTTCTGGTAAGAAATCAGCACTTAATCTTACTGCTACTCCTTATATGTTATGCATTGCTTTTTCTCTTGTTACTCTCAGAATTCTCTCTTTGTCTTTGGCATTTGACATTCTGATTAGTATGTGTTTCAGAGTTGGTCTATTGAGATTTATTCAGATGGGAGTGTGTTTTGCTTCTTGGACACAGGTTGGGAAATTTTCTGCCATTATTTCTTCAAATATTCCTTCTGCTCCTTTTCCCTTCTCTTCTTCTAGGATGCCCATCACATATATGTTTGCATGTTTCTTGCTGTCATCTAGTTCCTGAGACCTTGTTCAATTTTTTCCATTCTTTTCTTCATCTGTTCTTTCATATGTTCACTTTTGGAGGCCATTTCTTCAAGCTCACCAGTCTTTTCTTCTGCCTTCTCAAATTTGTTTTTATATGATTCCAGTGTGTTTTCAATTCCATTTATTGTGCCGTTCATTCCCATAAGATCTGCTATTTTCTTATGTATGCTTTCAAATTGCTCTTTGTGCTCATCCTATTTCTTCTTATATTTTTAATCTCTTTAGTCATTTCATTGGATTTATTAAGGAGATTTGTTTGAACATCTATGTTTAGTTTTCTCAATTACTTTGTGTCATTTGGAGGCTTATCTTGTTCCTTTAACTGGGCCATATCTTCTGTTTCTTGAAATTGACTGTAATTTTT
Organism: Dasypus novemcinctus; assembly: GCF_030445035.2. Lineage (NCBI taxonomy): Eukaryota > Metazoa > Chordata > Mammalia > Cingulata > Dasypodidae > Dasypus > Dasypus novemcinctus. The sequence goes on along the minus strand of NC_080701.1, from coordinate 3,602,320 downwards.
TGTTGGTGTCTTGACATCTGGCTTACCAGAGTATTTATTCTGCATGCAGTTTTTCTCTTTAGTTTAGGGCTTTCTTTCTCTTTCTCCCTTGCTAGTTGTGTAGTAGGAGCCAAGGATGTAGTTAGTGTTGTAAGCTGTGGAGGGACCAATGAAGGGACCAATGAAGCTTCTCCCAACTTTCTCCTTTACCAGGTATAGGAACAGAGTTGCTGCTCTGTGTAATAACCAAGTTGTTCAGGGCTAGATTGTAGTTGCCCAGAGAGACTGATGAATGTTCCCACCCCTTTCTCCCATGCCTGGGGCATGGATGGAGCTGCAGATGTGGGCAGCATCTCTTCTGTGTGGTTCCAAAATGACTACAGTTGCCCCAGTAGACTTCCAACTATTCAGTCTGTGCCAGCCAAATGTACCTGCAGTTACCTGGAGAGGCTGGTGCAGGGCCCACCAGCCTCATCCCTGCAAGAGGTGGGGCTGAAGCCTAGGCTAGGGCTACAGGCCAATCAGAGTGAAAAAGCTGGTCTCTACCATTACTATGCTTTTCAGTCAACCTGGCTTCCCCTCATGCTGGAGGCAGAGTCAAAACGGTGGTTACCAGCCTTTTTCTGACCTGGACAGGTTCAAACCCTAGCTGTTCCTAGGTGATACCTCAGTAGCTGAAGTCAGTGGCCAAACATCTCTTCTCTCCTTGGGTTTTGGAAATGGAGCCTCCAACTTCAGCCCAGAACACCTCTGAGGTGGACCACCACTCAGAGTAGGATGATCACCAACCTCCTCAGTGTGGCCTGTATTTTCCCAGAGAGGCTGGCACAGGTCCCCCCAGCTTCCTCCATGCTGGAGGTAGGGCTGGAGCTTAGGCTGGAGCTACAATCTGATCTGGATGGAAAGAAGCCAGTCCTTACTAGCACTGTGATTTTTAGTCTATCCTGCCTCCTCTCATGCCAGATGCACAGTTAAAATGGTGGCTAATGGCCTCCTTCTGACTTGGACATGTTCAAACTTCAGCCATTCCTAGGACTATACTTTAGTTTACCAAACCTACCAATCAGTAGCTGAAGTTGGTGCCCAACCATCTACCCCTCCCCTGTTCTTGGGAAATGGAGCTTCCAATTCTAGCCATGGAATAGCTCCTGAGGTGGCTTGTGCTGCCAGCAGAGGATGGGCACTGGCCTACACGATGTGGAGTACTCCACCCTTAAATTCTCTCTGCAGATGGGCAACCTCCTCCTTCCATTCCTTCAAGGATGCTGCAGGATACTTCCCTCAGTCTTCCAAAGGCCTAGAGAGGTGCTTTAGATAGCTCTGGGTGATTACTAACTGCCCTGTAGCATGAGGAGACTCTAGGAGCTCCTTACTCTGCAGTCTTCTTGCTGGTTGTCCAAATCATTTTTAAGTGCACATTTTAGAAAATATTTTGTAGCAGCTCCGAATACTGGTCTCCTCTCTTTATTTGTTTAGTGACTGTGATGGTTAAGTTCCTGTGTCAACGTGAACCAGGTATGGTGTCCAGTTGTTTGGTCAAGTAAATACTGGGCTAATTGTTACTCTGATGATATATTTTTTATTTAAATCATCAGTAAGATGATTGCATCCATGTCTGATTACATCTACAATCCACTAAGGAGATTGCCTTCAACAATGAGAAAAGAGTAATCCAATTAATTTAAGGCCTTAAAAGGAGAAGTGATGACTTTAGCAGCCAGAAGAGAGAATTTACAACTGTACTTCACCCAATAGCTTTTCCTGGGGAATTCATTGAAAACCTTCAGTGTTTCCAGCTTGTGGTCTGCCCTATGGAATTTGGACTTTCTAATCCCCACAGAATTATGAGCCAATTCATATAAAATAATCTTATGGTGAAGATATATATGTGGCACTACAGCACCGTTCTGGGACATCCCTGAAGTACAGTGGTGACGGGAAAACTTCCTATTGGGCAGAACTTTGAGCAGTGTGCTTGGTTGTTCATTTTGCTTAGAAGGAGAAATGGCTGCAGGTGCATTTGTATACCTATTCATGGATTATGGTGAAAGGTATTATTGCTGGATGTTCAGGGACTTGGAAGGAATATGTTTGGAAAATTCGTGACCAAGGGGTCTGGGATAAAGGTATGTGGATAGATATTTCTGATTGGGAAAAAAAAAAATGAAGATACTTGTGTCCCACGTGAATGATCAGCAGAGAGTGACTTCAGCAGAGGAAGATTTTTTAATATCAAGTGAATAAGATGACTGTGCTGTGGATACTAGTCAGCCTCTTTCCCCAGACATTCCTGTCATTGTCCAAAGGGATCATGACCAAAATGACCAGGATTACAGAGAGGGAGGATATGCATAGCTCAGGAGCATGGGTTTCCACTCACCAAAGGTGAACATGCATAGGCTCAAGGACATGGACTTCCCCTCACCAAGTCTGACCTGGTTACAGCCACTGCCGAGTGTTCAATCTTCCTGCAGCGGAGATACTCAGTCTTCCAGTATGGCACCATATCCTGAGGAGATCAGCCTGTTACCTGTCAGATTGATTACACTGGACCACTTCCATCATGGAAGGGACAGCAATTTGTTCTTACTGGAAAGATGCATACTCCAGATATGGGTTTCCCTTGCCTGCACACAGTGCTTCTGCCAAAACCACCATCCCAGTGACTGACCGGACTATTGTTTTAAAGTCTATTTCTTCAGCAGTATGAAATGTCTGATGTCCTTCCTCAGAAGACACAGACTTAGGGATGTACACAGGATGAGAGTGGTCTTAGCAGGACTCCCTTTGACTCATGTTTTCCCTGATATCTCTGCTAAGCTGTTTGCCTCTATTGGTATCACACCCAGCTGTTAGCTCCCATACACTTCTGGATGACTGCACTATTTTGGATAATGTCCTGGGATATAAATTATTCCATCATTTTATCCAAATAAATTGACCCCCTTTGCAGTAGAGATTTGAGGTTTTCTCTGCCCTCTAAGGGTTCTTTCTAGTTGTCTTTCCCTGTTTCTCTCCAGTAAACTCACTGGCCTTCAGTTTGTCTTTTTGCTCTCATGGAGCTACCAGTCTCCTCTCTATTGCTTACCACCAAAATTTCTATTATTTTCTCCAGCACCTTTCAGATCAAATATCTCACATTCCATTCCAAATAAAGGCAGTTTCATAGGAGAGAGCTTTGAAGCGCTGGTATTATAGTTTTCAACTCCTACTGGGGAAATTTCTGAGCCACTGATTTGGATATGGGGGTCAGGAAGTAGCCTGTTTCCATTAGAGTAACACTCCTGCTTTGTGAGTGGGGATCTGTGTGGATGGTAGCCTTCTCAGCTTGCCTTTCCCAGGATGAGACAAGAGTGAATAGGAATCCAGAATTTTCAGCCTACTCTAAATGGGGTAGACCCTCCCATGTACAAGTAGGACTGTGGAGGAAGAAAGGTGACTTAGACCCTTTTGATTACACTCATGTGGAATTTAGTTTCTGCCTCAAGGAAGTGGCTGGGGGTGGGGAGATGTGAAATGACGGCGACCTGCCCCTCCAGGAGAAATACCATAGCCCTGGACTGGAGCTCAGGGCAGAAAAGGACATGCCTTCTTGTCCAAACCTTCCCAGAATGGAACTTCCACTGCACTGAAGTGGGAGTTCAGGAGAAGGGGAAGGAGCAGGCCATGACTCAATTATACCAAACTCTTGAGATTCAAAAGATTTATTGAATACTTGTTTCTTCATTTGCTGGATGCCCTCAGGACCATTTCTAGAGACTTTAAGTGGTTGATCTGTGAAATAATTTTCACTAGTCCTGGTCGTTTTATTTGAGAGTAGGTCTGCGAAGCCCCTCATATTGCCGTTTTAGAAGTTTTAAAGCTTCAATCTCAAAGGACTTCACTACCCACGAAAATGGAAGGAGAAGAATGTACACAAGGGCTTTGGAAAGCAACAAGAATGATGCCAAATATCTAAGGATATGATAAGGGAAAAACAGAGAGTTTAAAAAATGACCCAATATAAATAAAAATCTCAAGCGCAGTGAGCCCTCAGTTCATGAAAAGCACAAATAGAAGGATCACGCAGGGTACTTCCGTGAACTACATACCTGGCCCTGCCACAGCACAAGTGCACACTCACATTCCCAATGATTTCCCATTGTCAGTTATTTAAGGATAACGTTTAGATTCTTGGTAGAGGTCCTAAGCTATTAGTAGTTCTTCAACCCTGTGTTGTAAAGCTACAACTAAAATCCAAGTTGAACAAAGTGTTACTAGATCTTATCTTAAAAATTATATTACACCTAAAATGACTATGTTCTAGTCCAGCCTTTTAAAAAGTACACGTGAAGCAATTTCATATAGATATTAATCAAATGTAGGCCTCTACTATCTACCAACCAAAGGGAAAAACATCCTTTTTTCTATGCTGTTGGCATTATTTTAAATGGGAACAGAATGAAGAAATCTCTGAAACAATTGATTAATAACTGTCAGAACTATGATTTTATCAATTAAAGTAAAAGGTATTGTGTTGTAGAAATCTGCTCCTACAGTAATATGGATAATACTAAATAACTCTATTTCAAAGTTTATTTATTCAACTAATTAAAAGAAAATTGTAGTGCTGAAGTCAGGAATGTGCTCCAATTTGGCTTGGCATTAATTATGTGAATTAGTCAAGTTAATTCCCTTTGTAAACTTCAGTTTCCCCAATTGTAAAGTGTGAGTGGCAAAGGTATGCCTGCCTTATGTGACTATGATGATGGAGTGAGGTGACATGTGGACAGATTTTGACATGCCAAAGGTATTCATTAAATAGTTGCTATTTTCATTTAATTCACAGCTGACATCTGATGGAAACCCAGTCTTAAAAATGAATAAATACATGTTCCACGGGGGCCATTTGGTTCTTTTTTAAATTACATTTCAAAATGTTTTAGACTAAATCTGTCAATTTTATGTTAAATGGCAATGTTCTCCAGGATTTCAGCAAATTCTTGCCTCAGTTGTTTGACCATGTTTTCATATTTCGTTCAAGAATAAATTTTGGTCTGCTTCTTAGAAATATCTAGTAAGTGGGCTATCCTGGCAATACCATAAGTCTAGATCTTAAATTTTCACAGTATAATGAGAAATTCTGCCAAAGGTTATTTGAAATGTGACATTTGAGAATCTGTCAAATAAACATTTTAATTAACCATTTTCTCAGATTCCCTGAGGTATATGCTTGTATTAGATTAAGTCATCAGGAACCCAAATACTTTGACAATATTTTCTCAGGTGCTCAAAAAACATTCCTCTTCTGACTTAAGATTAGGAGTAATACGCAACGTGCAGATACTAGTGAGAGTGGTCATAAGATAGGGTTATTGAAACAATTTTTTTAAACAAATCAATTTTATTGAAACATATTAATAAAAAAAGCATATAATCAATCAAAAGTGCACAATCAGTGGTATTTGGTGTACTAGTATAGTTATGCATTCATCAATTCAATCATTATTAGAGCATTTTTATTATCCCATAATAGTAATTAAATACAAAACAAAGACAAAAACTCATCACCTCCCAATTTCTCTGTACTTCCCTCTGCCATACATAGCTACTATTCTGTTTATGCCTCTCTAAGTTTATTGCATTTGTATTTTCCATAGATGGAGTCAGTGAATATGTGGTACCTTGCGTCTAGTTTCTTTGTATTATTTTTTTCTCTCTTTATTTTTTTTTAAATGTTACATTCAAAAAATATGAGGTCCCCAAACACCCCCCACCCCCCTCACCCCACTCCTCCCACATCAACAACCTCTTTCATCATCATGGGACATTTATTGCATTTGGTGAATACATTTTGGAGCACTGCTGCACCACATGGATAATGGTTTACGTTGTAGTTTACACTCTCCCCCAGTCCACCCAGTGGGCCATGGCAGGACATACAATGTCCAGCATCTCTCCCTGCAGTACCACCCAGGACAAATCCAAGCCCTGAAAATGCCCCCACATCATATCTCTTCTTCCCTCTCCCTACCCTCAGCAGCTACTGTGGGTTTGTAGTCAACAACTTGATAAGATTTCTTGTATTTCCCAGTACCTCAACTGTAAGTGTCTTTTACAATAATGGCAGTATAAAAAGAATATCTCAAAATGAAGTTATATGTGTCCCCTTCTTCCTCCTCTTTTTACCCCTCGTCTTTGTACTCATCCTCTACCAGTTCCTCCTTCTTCTTCTCATCCTCTTTGCCCTCCTTTTACTCCTTGTCCTCCCCCTTCTTCTTCCTCTTGTGCTTTAGGTTGCAGGAAAATGAGACCTCACATCTGTACCTGAAGACATCAGCTCGACACAGGGCTCCTGGTAACAGTAATTTTCTGCTCTTTTCCTTGTTTTCTTTTCCTAATCATTCTGTTTTTCCGTGTAACTATATGTACAAGTTGCCTCAAGCTTTTTAAAGAAATATAGAGTTTACTATTCACTAAACTTTATTATAAAACTATAAATTCTTTCTGTGTTGTACAACTCTAGAAAAGTTATATTTCTTTCCTTTTCTGTAAGTTCTATTGAGGCAGCCCTAGGCAAATTTCTCTTCCATGTAGTTACAAGTTTGCCTCACTGCAATTGGAATTACTTTTCTCTCCTTGATGCTGCCATTACATGATTTCACCTCATCTCTTGAAATACTTATTTCCCCACTGATTTTATTTTATCCAATTTCTTAGTTCATGCCTTTTGATTCTAAAATAGAAAATCTATCATTTCTAAGCTTTACATGTAATTCATTTCAGCTGGCGACCTTGCCATATACTTCTCTAAGAAATAGTACCAATCAGACAAGTACTTTCCACTCCGAATTCACAAACATACCTACATTTGGACTCATATCTTCTGCCTTTCCTTTTATTAAATAAAAGAATACTAGTTCTGGAAACCAGTTTCTTCACTTTTGAGTCCATCTGATCTAGATCATTGATTTCTCTCTTTTTGCTTTGTAATTTTTATTCCCATTCATTCATTCAACAAATATGTTATCATAATATTGTTTTCCAGACAATCCTCAAAGTGCTAGAATGTAATACAAAATGAAATAGATGAAATTCCTTCTCCACCAAATAAACTCCTATATTAGTTAGTACATGCAGATAATAAACAAAGAAACCAACAGCAAACTAACAAAGATGATTTTATGTATTCGGGTGGATGATAATATACACTACAGAAAAAAATTAAAGCAGAGAATAGGAATAGTGGTTGTTGGTTGAGGGATGAAAATTTAAACATTGGGTTCAGAGAATGTCCTTCCCTGCTAAGGTATTGTTTGTGGAAAGAGATGAAGACAAGAAGAAAGAACATACCATGTAGATGAAACAAAGTTGCTGAGAATTACTGTCTCTGAAGTAAAGAAAGGAGCCTGTTTGGTTGGTGCAAAGTTAATTAGAGAGAGAGAGAGAGTAGTTAAGTCAGAGAAGTAGGAAGGACAGGAATGGGCAGGGCCATGATGTACAATGAAATTACTTTGACTTCTACTTTGAGTAAGATGAGAAAACTTAGAAAGGTTTTGAACAGAGAAGGGATGTGCTTCAAATTAAATTTTAACAGGATCATCCTGGTTGTTACTTTAAGTAGAAGCTTGTTGCGGTGCTGTCCAGCGGCTCCGCTCCCGAAGAGGTAAGGACGAACAGAGCAAGACAACACACAGTAACCGCCCTGGAGACGCAGGCTGGTGGCGCAGGTCTGATTTACTGAGGAAGTGTAGTAGCTTCTATAGACCGTGAGGCAACGTGCAAGCAGCTTACTGGCTATGCTAATTTAGCGAGGCTGACTGGTTCACGCGCTCTAGTTGCCGGGGGGAAGGCATGTCCACCGCATGCCTCGGTGCCATCTTTTGGGTGGAACCCCAAAGGCCTTATAGTTAGAGAGGTTTTCCTATGTCTAACAAGGCGTCAGCGGCTTGCCCACAGAAGCTGAGGAGAATAAAGGGTAAATGTATGAAGCTTTTCCAGGGTGCATGCTGAAGTAATTTAGGTGACAGATGTGGTTGTTCAAATTATGGAAATACCAACTGAAGAGGAAAGACATGTCCAGATGCTAGATTTGCTGATGTATTGTATAGTGGATGTGAGAGAAAGAACGATTCCAGTATTTTAGCCTGAGGAACTGGAGTGTATATCAACTGTGGTATGGAAGTCCGTGGGAAAAGGACGATTGAGCAGTAGGGAGCTGAGAGGAGTTCGTTCATGTTAAGTTTGGGATGTCTGTTAGACAGGCAAAAGGAGCTGTCCAGTTGGTTCTTGAAAGTACATTACTGGGCTTTGTGGCTGCAGAGGGGGGATCCACAGAAGGATAGGCTTGAGATACAAATCCAGAAATCATCACATGTGGAAGATTAAAATCATTAGACAGGATGAAATCTGCAAGAGCGTGAGTGTAGTTGGAGAAAGAACATGACAAGAAAGAAGTCTCTGAGGCTTTGCAATATTAAGAGAGATGGAGGAACCAGAAGAGACTGAGAATAAGCTGAGAGAGAGACGGAAAACCAAGCAAGTGCCATATCCTAGAATCAAGTAATAAATTGTTCTAGGAAGAGGGGGTGTTGCTGAGAGTCCAACTGGGCTACAGGCTGAGAAATGGTCATTGAATCAACCTTGAAAAAGCTGTTTCATTGGAATTGAAAGGACAGAAAAATCTGAATGTAGTGGATTCATAAATAATTGGAGTATAGAAATTGTAGAGGTGGGTATAGGTAAAGTTAGGGGATGAGTTGCTCAAGGTAGAGGAGAAAATTAGAACACTGGGAAGTAGATTCAAGAAGTTTTATTTGGGTTTGGTTTTGGTTTTAAGATGGTGGAAAAGGAGCATAACTAAGTGGTGAAGGGAAAAAATGAAACTGAGATAGGAAAATTGACAATAGAAGAATCTCAGCCTTAAAATATAAGTAGCCTTATTAATTTCTGAGGTGAACATTTCTATCACAGAAACTGTGTGTAGAAATACAATATTTTAGAAAAATTTGTTTTTAAAATGTTAAAAACAATTTTAATTATAAAATGACTACAAAAAGAACTTGGCGGTGATCCACTAATTTATCTTATTTTGCTTTTATTCATATATCCATCCTTCAGAAAATTCTCAGATGCCATGCTTGGTTCTATTTCTGTAATTTTTCACTCTCTGTGACCACAGATATGGAATTCTCCCCACCTTTCCAAATTGTAACTTTATCCTATAGGACTCTCTTTATATGTCATACTTGTTTTCTGCACCTCATCAGACAGCAATGGCCAGATTTCTCAATCATTTTCATACTATTTCTTTAAATTCTCAGTTCAACAGCAATGTGTAATCTTTTATTCTACAGCTTCTATCTTTCAGTTAGAGTCCTGAGTACTGTGGAACAAGGAAAAATATTAGCTATGACTATGCCAACAATTATTGAGTATTTATTGAGTATTTATTATGTTTGTCAATGTTCTAAGTTCTTATATTTATTATTTCTTGTAATTGTTACAACAACACTATAAGATAGCCACTATTATAACCTACTGCCATTTAATACTGTACAATTGAGGCTCAGAAAGTTTAAATAAATCAAATCACATAGGTAGTCTGTAGTATAATATTCCTAGCCATGAACTTAAATCACTATGCTACCAGGTCTTTCAACAAAGATTTATTTATATATAATGCCACTTGAGTTATTTATTTGTTATGTGACATTTTGCTATGAGCAGGAGGTGGTTTAAAGTCAAAAACAAAATTATGTCCCTCTACTCACAGCACTAGTAGAAAGCACTATGATCTAGCAGAAAGAAGGCATAAAATTGAATAAGCATGGGTAGGAAAAGCTAATTATTATACTATAATTCTCCCTAAAGCTATTCCCTAGTCATTACTCCTAAAATGTAACCGCTATTCTGACTTCTGTCGTTGTAGTAATTTTGCCTGGTTTTGAACTTCATATAAAGGGAATCATGCAGTGTGTTCTTTGGTGATTGAATTTGTTTGCTCAAAATTATTTTTGTGAGATTGATCCATGTGGTTGTGATTAGCAGGAAGTCATTCTTTGAATTGATGGATAATATTGATTAAATGAATATACCACCATTTATTTATCCATTCTGTGTTTAACAGTATTTGATTTTTCCTGATTTGAAAAATCATGCTGCTACTTGCATTCTTACACAAATCTTTTTGTGAGCATATATATGGATTTCTGTTAAATATACATCAGATAAAAAATATGGAATCAGAAGTTATGTGTATGTTTAGTTTCAGTACATACTACCCATATTCCAAAGTGCCAATGATAGTAACCCTTCTCATTCTCTGTAGGAGTAGGTTATTATGAGAATATGTTGTCACTATTAGTCTATTCAAAAGAGAAAAGCAAGATGTATGCTGGCTGTTGTGTTTTCTTTTTTTTTTTCCTTCCTATGATCTCTTTTTTTTAAATGTTACATTGAAAAAATATAAGATGTCCCCATATACCCCCCACCCCCCTCCCCCCACTCCTCCCACATCAACAACTTCTTTCATCATTGTGGCACATTGATTGCATTTGGTGATTACATTTTGGAGCACTGCTGCACCACATGGATAATAGTTTACATTGTAGTTTACACTCTCCTCCAGTAAATTCAGTGGGTTATGGCAGGATATATAATGTCCAGCATCTGTCCCTGCAATATCACTTAGGACAACTCTAAGTCCCAAAAATGCCACCACATCTCATCTCTTCTTCCCTCTCCCTGCCCTCAGCAACTACTGTGGCCACCTTCTCCACATCAATGCTACAATTTCTTCCATTACTAGTCACAATAGTTCTATAGTAAAGGATCTGTTTCTGAACCATCAATTCGGTTCCATTGGTCTATGTGTCTGTCTTTATGCCAGTACCATGTTGTTTTTACCACTATAGCTAGGTAATATAATTTAAAGTCTAGAGATGAGGGTTTGTTTTTCCTTTTTAAGATATTTCTGTCTATTCAGGACCCCTTACCCTTCCAAATAAATTTGATAATTGTGTTTTCAGTTTTTTAAAAAATGCTGGTGGAATTTTTATCAGATTGCATTGAATCTGTATATCACTTTTGAGTAGAATTGACATCTTATTGATATTTAGTCTTCCAATCCATGAGCATGGAATGTTCTTCCAGTTATTTAGGCCTTTTAAAATTTCTTTTAATATTGACTTGCAGTTTTCTGAATACAAGTGCTTTACATCATTGGTTAAGTTTATTCCTGACTATTTGAGTTTTATCTGTAATATTTAATTTCCACCATTCTTTTGACAGTTTCAGTTGCTTTTATTGATATAATTTTCATTTCGAGACTCTCTTCCAGGCCTCTCTCTTCTGTCTTTTCTTTTCAGGCTCTGGAAAACCCTTTAGTATTTCCTGAAAATCTGGTCTCTTGCTTAGAAATTTTCCCAGTTTCTGTTTATATGTGAATATTCTAAAGTCACCCTCATTTTTGAAATACAGTCTTGCTTACTAGAGTATTTATCCTGTTCTTTAGTTTAGGGCTTCCTGCCTTTTCTCCCTTCCTGGTTGTGCAGTGGGAGCCAAGGATGTAGTTGGTTATAAGCTGTGGAGTATCCAGCTGCCCTCATTACCCCAGGGACCCATGAAGCCTCTCCCAACTTTCTTCTTTGCCAGGAGTAGGGACAGAGTCACAGCTGTGTGGAATAATCCAAATTGTGCAGGCCTAGACTGTAGTTGCCCAGAGACACTGATGTAGCTTCTCATCCCTTTCTTCCCTTCCTGGGGCAGGGATAGAGCTACAGGTGTGGGTAGCAGTCTATGCAGGGAGGGTCCAAGATGACAGCAGTTGCCCCAGTAGACTTCCAATTATTCAGTCTGTGCCAAACAAATGTACCTGCAGTTACCTGGATAGGCTGGTGCAGGGTCTGCCAGGCTCCTCCCTGCCAGAGGTGGGACTGAAGCCTAGACTAGGGCTGTAATCTGATCTGGGTGAAAGAAACTGGTTCCTACCATCACTGTGATTTTTGGTCAGCCGGGCTTCCCCTCATGCTAGAGCAGAGTCAAAATGGTGGCTACCAGCCTCTTTCCAACTAGAACAGTTTCATACCCTAGCTGTTCTTAGGGTTAAACTTTAGCCAGCCAAGTCTACTAATCTGTAGCTGAAACTGGTGGCCAATCATCACTTCCTCTCCTGTTTTTGGGAAAGAGAGCTTCAAATTCCAGCCACAGAGTAGCTCCTGGACACCCCCCTGCTGCCAACATAGGATAATTATCAGCCTCTGCAGCTTGGCTGGTAATTTCCTGGAGAAGCTGGTGTAGGTCCCCCAGCTTCCTCCCTGCTGGAGGTGGGAATGGGGCCTAGGCTAGAGCTGCAGTCTGATCTGAATGGAAAGAAGCGGGTACCTTCCAGCACTGTGATTTTCAGTCATCCCCACTTTTCCTCTTGCCAGGTGTGTAGTTAAGATGGTGGCTCCCAGCCTCTCTGACTTGGACAGGCTCAAACTTTAGCTGTTCTTATAATTATACTATAGCCGCTGAATTTACTCATCAGTAGCTGAAGTTGCTTCCCAACCATCTTTTCCTCCCCTGTTTTGGAGAAGTGGAACTTCCAATTCCAGCAGCAGAACAGCTCCCAAGGCAGCTTGTGCCTCCATTGGAGGATGGGCACTGGTATCCATGGTGTGGAGTTCTTTACTTATGAATCTTCTCTGCAGATGGGCAGTCTCCTCCTTCCATTCCTTCAAGGATGTTGCAAGATTCTCTTTTGGTCTCTTCAAGCCCCCAAGCAGGTGCTTCAGCTAGCTCCAGATTGCTGGAGCTGACTCTGGGAGCTCCTTACTCTGCTTCCATCTTGCTGGTTGTCTCTGAGTTCTTTTTTATAGATATCAACATTTGTGTTGTTTCCAATTTCGGTCTATTATTAACAAAGTTGCTACATATTATCTATGTACGTATCTTTCATTTCCTTGGGTGAATATCTAGGAAGGAACTTTTTGACCATATGGTAAATTTATGTATAACTTTCTGAGAAACTTCCAAGTAGCTCTCCAACGTGGTTATACATTTTTACACTAACATAAGTTATGTACAAGGATTCTAATTCCTTCTCAACTGTGAAAGCAGATGATATTGCCCATCTTTTTCCCATGTCAGTCACTCTTGTGGCTATGTGATAATATTTCAATGATTTATCTCTTTGTGAAAAATAATATCATTTTCTTGTGACTAATGGCCATGTTTATATCTTTTTTTGTGAGGTGATTGTTCATATATTTTACCCAATTTAGGTCATTTTGATTACTGTTTTATTAAGTTGAGCATACTCTTTATGTATTAATCAAGGTTCTCCAGAGAACAGAATTGAGAGAGATTAAAGGAATTGGTTCCTATGACCTTGGGAATTGGAATGTCCAAATTTCGTAGGCAGGCTGCAAACTGGAAAGTCTGAAGCTGTTGAAGTTTAATTCTCTGGAAGATAGCTAGCAGATATGGAAGCAGAAGCTCTTTTTTCTAGCTTCTAAAACCCTAATTCTGGCTTTTAGGGCCTCTAACTGATGAGATTCCCACATTCTGAGGGCAATCTCCGTTATCGATTGTAGATGGAAACAGCCATAGATGTGGTCAATGATTATAGATGCAAATTCATATATGAACATATATGAACTTGTTAACAACCAAGTCAGTGCTTGCTTGACCAACTGGACACTGTGTCCTTAACTAGACTCAAGTCCTTTATGAGATATCTGTATCATTAGTATTTTATCTCCATTGTATGGCTTGCCTTTCATTTTATTAATGATGTTTTCAAATGAGTAGCTTTTAATTTTAATTAAATATAACTTTTATTTTATTTTTTACAGTTTAAAACCTGTCTATCCCAAGTTCATAAATTTCTCAACATTGATTTCAGTTAAAACTTTTGAGTTATGGCTATTACTCTTATATCTATGTTCCATTTCAAGTTAATTTGTGTGAGGTAAGCATTGAATTGACTTTTTTTGTCACCCATGCAGGTATAAAGCTTGATTTCTTGGGGAAAAAAATGCCATTTACCCATGAAATTACTTGGGCATCTTGGTAAAATTAATTGATTATAAATCAATGAGTGATGAGTCTATATTTGGACATGGTAGCATGTTCCATTAATTTTAATAATCTATTCTCATATCAATATATATTTGGCTTGTCATCTCTGTAGTAAGCCTTGAACTCAGGTAGTATATTTACCCCAACTTTATATTTTTTAAGAATCATTTTGATGACTACAGGTCACTTGCATTGCCATATAAATTTTAGAATCAACTTGCTATTTTCCTCAAAAAAAAAAAGCCCAGAGAATCGTAACTGGGATTGCATTCCATCTTTATATATATTTTGGGAGAATGGATTTCTTAATAGTATTGCATGTTACAATGAACACAGAATATCTCTCATTAATTAATTTATTCTGTAGATATTTATGTATTTATTAGTCTATATTTTCTTTATTTTCTCTCAGCAATGTTTTCTAGTGTGCAGTACACAGGTTTTGTAAATAATTTATTAAACTTACCCTGAAGTACTTCATTTTTAAGCCACTTTAAGTAGCCTACTTTTTAATTGAATTTTTCCAATATTTTGTTGCTCTTTTATATAAATAGAATGAGTTTTTATATGGACCTATACATCATGACTTGTTATATCCCATTATTAGTTTTTGTAGGGTTTCTGTGTATTCCTTAGGATTTTTTCATGTATTATTATATTATCAGTTTATGAGGGCAGTTATATCTTTCCCTGCCTTTCTATGCCTTTTATTTCTTTTTCTCACCTTATTTTACCAGCTGGACCTGACCTAAAATATCAAACAAATATGGTGAAAATAGACACACTTTGTTCTTGTTCTTTATTTAGTCTCACTAGGGATGTTGCCTTTATTGTGTTGAGGAAATTCCTTCTATTTCTATTTTTTTGAGAGTTTATATTTGTGTGCAATACACAAACTGGTGTTGAATTTTGTCAAATGCTTTTCTGCATGGAGGGTTGTTCTCCTTTATTCTGAGAATATGATAAATATTACTTATATTTAATTGATATGTTACATTACATTCTTGTGCTAAATCAAATCTGATCCTTGTGTTTTATCATTTCATATATTGATTTGCTTTGCTATTGTTTTGATAAGGATGGTGTGTGTGATAGAAAGCAAGAGAGAGGGAGGGAGAAAGGATGGAGGGAGAGAGAACACTATTTCTTTAAGAGCTTAAGGGCTATTCAGATCTTCTGTTTCTTGTGCTAGTTTTGCTAATTTGCATCTTTTCAAGAATTTTTATTTTATTTTATATAAATTGCATACTTTTAAACATAAACTTATTCAAAATAATCCTTTAATATTAATACGGTTTGGAGAATCTATAGTAATGTGGACTTGCTTGTTGCCGCTATTGGTAATTTGTGTCTTTTCTCTGTGCTTGAGTAGTCTAGGTTGGGCTTATCAGTTTTACTGATATTGCCAAAAATTACCTTTTGGTTTATTTGATTCTCCCCTAGTTTCCCATTTCATTGATTTCTTCTTCTATCTTTATTTTCTATCATTCTTCTTTCTTTGGGTTTAATCTCCTTTTTATGGTGAAACCTTAAATTCTTGATTCCTTCCCTTTTTCTTTTTAATATTAACAAACAAAAGTATAAATTTCCCTAGAAACATAGTTTTATTTGCATTCCACAAATTTTGGTATGTTGTGCTTGTGTCTCCATTCATTTTTTAATATGTCCCAGTTTCTCTTGTGATATCTTCTTGACCCATGGATTTTTCAATAGAGTGTTATTTAATTTTTTAAAAAGAATCTATTTTTTCTATTACATATTGGTGTAATATTTACCAATATATAAAATTATATGTACCAATTTATATTAGGCAGTATGTTATGCCACATATCATTTTGTTGAGGATAAAAATTATTTCCACTTTACTCAGAAAATATACACTATGATTACATTCTTTTAAACTTTCTAGATACCTGTTTCATTTCCCAGTCTTTTGTGGTTTATGTTTCTATCAGGTATCATTTTTCTTTAGCCAGAAGACCTTTCTTTACTTTTTCTGATAATGAAAGATACTGGTTACAAGTAATAACAGTGCTTGATTGTCTCAAAATTTCTTATTCTTCATTTTTGAAGTTAAATTTCATTGGCTAAAGAATTATAGATTGATGGTGTCTTTTTTTCCCCCTGCAACAACATACAGGTGCTATTTTATTGTTTTTTGGTGTGCATGTCCTCTGATGAGAAACCAGCAGCCATTTTCATCATTGTTCACCATTGTTCCCCTGTGTGTAATGTATCTTTTTCCTTCAGGCTATTCTAAGATATTAATTTACCACTAGATTTCAGCAGTTTCATTATGATGGAACTAAGAGTTAATGGTTTTTACCAAATTTGAAAAATTTTTCCAACAATAATTCTTCTAATAGTTTTTTCTGCCTTATTTCCTACTTTTAAGTACCCTAGACTACTTCGTGTTTCTTCCTCTAATTTTTTCTGCATTGTCTAATCTGCTACTTATCCCATGCAATATATTTGATATACTGTATTTTTCTCTAGAAGTTAAACTTAGATCTTTTTATACCTTCTTTTTCTACAATATGTTCACTTTTTTTAAATCCTTGAGAATATATTAAACTATATTTGCAAATGTCTTGATGCTCCTACCATAGAGAGATGAAATCTGTTTCTTCCCATGAAATTAGTGTGTTTTGTGACTTTTTTCCAACAGAGTAGTTTTAAGTGACATTATACAACTTCTAGTGCTAGCAAAACCAAAACAAAACAAGAAACAATTCTCTCATTATCTTACTCGTACCTATGAGGCAAGCTGTCTGATTGCGGTTGCCAGTGCATAAAAGAGTTGAACAAACCCTTGCCAAGAAACTATTTGGGGAATCACTGAAACAATATGAACAAGTTCTTTTAAAATTCTTGCCTGCCAATTTCATCTTCTTTATTATTTCAGGATCTATTATGTGATAGTGAAGTTCATGTGTCAACTTTGTCAGGTAATGGTGCCTGGTCATTTGGTCAAGCAAGCACTTGCCTAATTGTTACTGTGAGGAAGTTTTGTGGATTTCAATCATTAGTACCTGGATAACCTCTATAGCTGATCTACAATTGATGGAGGAGACTGCCTTCAGTAATGAGGGAATGTCTCTTAGTCGAAAGCCTTAAAAGGAGATGTGGTAATTCCAGCAGGCAGAAGAGGGAAAATTCCCATCTCTATTTCAGTCCGCCAGGTCCTCCTGGAGATTTCATCAAGGACCTTCATCATCATTCCTGACTTGCAGCCTGCCCTATGGAATTTTGAGCTTGTGTACTCCCAAAGTTGCATGAGGCAATCTTATAAAATCTCATAATATGTTTTCCTTCAGAACCTTAATACATATTACTACAGATTTACTCTCAACCCCCAACCACCTCCACACACACATACACATACTTGGATCATATTTTTCTTCTTCTTTGCATGTCTAGTAATTTTTGAGTGGATGCTGGTAATTGTGATGTTACGTTTTTGGGCATTTGGATTTTGTTCTTTCTTTAATGACTGTGATTCCCTTTCAAGAATATTTTTATGTTTTTTAAGATGTAGGAATAGTTTGACCTTCCTTCTAGGAAGTACCACTTCTAGGGTCACTATTGAATGTCTTGAGTGCTCAACAAAGTCTCTATTCAACAAGGTCTGTACAATCTGGCTAGTAAAAACTTGAATGTCCCCAAGAATTGTGTGGGTAGATTTTGAAAATTATTCAGTTTAAAGCTTCTTAGTGATTAGTTTTTCTATGCCCTGCCTCATAGAATTTTACCCTGTGCATGTAAAGCTTGTTATTCAACCAAAGACTCGAGAATCTGCATAGCACCCTTTTTTCTGATAGTCTGTCCTTCAACTCAAGAAGACTGCCATTTTCTGCTTGGGATATTTCATTCTATGCTTGAATTCAAAAGGTAATTATGCACAGAGCTGGGGCAACAATAAGGCTTACTTCCATGTTTCCCTTCTCTCAGGGATTACAGTCCTATGTTTACAATCCTATGTTTACAATGTAACAAACAACTGTTACGTATTTGTCCAATTTTCTAGTTTTTTACTAGGCACATCTAGTTCAGTTATCCAGTTACTCCATTGAGACTAGAATTGGAACGTCCCAATCAACTTAAATTGAATGTAATTACTGTAAAATTTAGTTTATATCTACCACGCTGCAATTTTAATCTCTTTATCCCACTTGCATTATCTCATTATTTTGTATTAATCACGTTTTTATTATTAATATTGCTTACGGTATCTATGAACTCATTAGCTCATTTATTAGTTATTTTATTATTGTGTTAGTGTTTCTCAAAGAGAAAAAGAGATTATAACATGTTTTATCGACATTACAGACTAATAAATCTTTATCATCATTCCTCTTTTTCCCAACTCTTATGCTTATGGTGCTTTGAATTTTATTCCACAGAAGTTTCTGACCTCATTAGACTTTAGAATTATTGTTTTAAAAAGTATCTATTCATTTGTATTTATCCATATTTTTTAGCTTTTTCACCATTCTTCATTTCTTACACATTTATTAATTCTATCTGTAGTTATTTTTCTTCTATCTAAACTTCTCCTTCTAATGTTTTAGTGCTGATCTGATACTAAAAAATTCTCTCAGCATCTGTTTGCTGAAACTGTCTTTAATTTTTCTTCCTTTTAAAAATTATTTTGACTGTGGGTTGTATTCTGTGTTCTCATTCATTTTATTCCAGCATTATAAAAATGTCATTTAATGTTTCCTGGTTTTTATCTCTTTTGTCTTCTGTTTTGAGAGGATATCTGCTCCTTTGAAGATAAAATGTCTTTTTTCTGGATCTTCAAAAATATTTTCTTTGTTTTTTTACTTTTTCAGAAGTTTTAAGCACTGTCAGGTTTTGTTATTCTTTCTTAAGTCTATAGCTTGATGTCCTACACTATGTTTATGAAATTTGCATTCAGCTCTTCAAATATTGCTTCTTTACAGTATTTTTTCTATCCCTCCTATCTTACTAAGACTCAAACTACATGTATATGCTAAAACATTTCTCCATGTCCCTATATATCTTATGCTTTTTCTTTCTTTTCCATCCTTTTTGACCTTCACAGTGTCTATAGGTTATTTTCTATTGACTTATCCTTCAGTTGATATTCTTTTTTTCTGTTTTTATTCTACTTTAAGCCAATATACAAAGATCTTAATTTCAATAATTATATTTTTGTTATAGAATTTTCATTTTATTTTTTGTAGATTCCAGTTCTCTAATGATATATCCATCTTGTAATTTATTTATTTGAACATATTAACCACAGTTATTTTAGCGCCTATGTCTGATAATTTAATAATGGACATGGTGTATGAAAAAAAAAGATAGATGCTGATTGAGATTAGGTGCCTAGGTCAGAACCAATAATCTAATTAAATCTAATGGAGACTGAGTTGACTTGAAACTAGGTTACCAGTAATTTCATGTTTCTGTCTAATTTCTTCATAGCGTGCAACCCCACTGGGATGCTAACTGAGAGTGTGTATTGTATTCAAGGGACCACCTCTTTTACAGATCCTGAGCTCCTTTTCCCTCCTCTTCATCACCATTAGACTATAAATGCCAAACTGCTTTTCCAGGACTTTCTGCTCAGGTTCTTAGTCTCTTCCCCTGTGGAGCTGAAGGATTCTGTGAGCACTTCATAGTGGATCCGCTGGATGCTGAGCTCCCTTCCTTGAGATACCATGGCCTGGGATCTTGGTCTCTTAAGTTCAGGCTGATTTTCCAACATTGAACATAAATTTTTGTTTTCAAATCCTATGGGTTTGTCAAAATCTCTGCCTGGCTTCTCATTCTCATGCTCAATGCCAAGAACTGGTAAATACATGGCTGGCAATGTCTGTGCATTTATTTGAGGTGCCATATTTGGAGGCATCAAGGGCACTCAAGTCCTGCTTCCCTCGACAACACTCTGATGGCTTCAAAATGTGGGTGTTTTTCTAGACTTTTTGATTGATCTCATCAGGATCAAATTATTTAATCATAGCTGGAAATGAATAACATTTTTATTAAACATTTCAAATGAATAATCTGTGTTTAAGCTATATTTCACAACTCTTAACAGTGGTTAAATACTTGATCACAGATGTATAAATGTACTACATACATTGTAGCAGTTTGATATGATTATGAATTCCAAAAACAGATATTGGATTATGTTTGTAATCTGATCTTTACCTGGGAGTGTTTAAGTTATGATGAGGGCTTTGATGAAAAGACATGGCAAAAGACAGAGTGAGGGTTTTTGATGTTGGAGGTTTGATGTTGGAGTTTGATGCCGAAACCTTAAGCTGGAACCCCAGGAAGTAAGCTCACAGAAAAAATGAAACAAGCCCCAGGAAGAGAGGAAACCTGAGCCCAGGAAGAAGCAAGTCCTGAAAAGAGAGGAACCCTGAACCCAGAAAGAAGCAAGACCCTGGAAGAGAGGAATCCAGGAAGCCTGAACCCTGGCAGACTTTGGCAGCCTTCTTGCTTCAATACATGAAAATAGACTTTGGTGAGGGAAGTAATTTATGCTTATGGCCTGGTATCTGTAAGCTCCTACTCCAAATAAATACCCTTTATAAAAACCAACCAATTTCTAGTATTTTGTATAAGCATGCCTTTGGCTGTCTAACACATATATATTTTATATTAATCAAAATTGAAATCAAGCCATGGAAGTAGACTTTACAAATGAATGCAAAATATTTTTATGTCCATGATTGTATAAATGCTTTTCCCTAATACAGTAAGAATTATAATTCACACCATAAATGGAAAGACTGTAGATAAATAACCAATAGCAAATATATACACACACACTATTGCACAGGCCCACATATATACACAGAAATACACCAATATTCCCAGTATCTATATTGGGTAAAAAAAAGTAGTAAGTATTAAAAGATGTGCAGATTCTTAAAAGGGAAATAGAAAAGTAAATCAACTAATATTTCTGAAATGCTTCTGTGGCACTGTTATGGCAGAGAAACATGTACTGATGTTTAATTAACTCTAAAATCAATTTTGAATTAGAAATACTAATTTCATCCCATAATAAATCCATAATTGCATAATAAATTTAATAGTTTTCAACAGTCTTTAGCTGGATTTTTGTAGTAGAAAGTACAAAATGTTAAATTTTCATTCAGTTATTCCATAAGCCAGGCTCTGGACTTTTAGCATATTCAGATGGGCTAAGAACATTATTTCCTATATTGTTGTGCAATGGTTGTTGAAAATAATTCTACAGTTAACTTGGTATTTGCCAAAATATAATTTCAGCTGATGTAAAACTTTTATTTATTGTACTTATTGCATAGATGAATGAGGCAATCTATAAATTCAAGTAATACAGGCATACCCTATATTCTGATTATGCTGGCATGGAAACCATACTGGCTATATAATGCCAAACTCTATTTTGGATCTTCTGCCATTGACATTGTAGGCGGTCTCTAATGAAATATCTGAGAGTACACCTATCTTGTTATTTTTCATCAGACCCAATCCTAGAGAGCTGGTATGAAAGCCTTTTCTCCATTACCTCTCACCTCTTTTAGTAATAAGTACTTCTGTCTTCCACTTTGACCCTCCTCTGTCCATGCTTATTCTATAGATGATGGGAGCCTCTATTCCTGGCTTTTCCAAATGTCCCTCTGCACACCACACTTAACAAACTCATTCTTTTGGGGACATACTTAAAGTGATCAGTCAAATGTGTTAATAAATGTGTTGACCAGGCTTCTTTAAAAAAATTCATTTTAAGTATATTGCATATAAACTATTTTAATACAGAGAAACAGAAACTTATACAAAGTGTTGGCGACACTGAGAGGCAATGGTCCCAAAGTTTGGTTTAGCAAATTCTGAACTGCAAGGATTGCAGCACTTAAAGGGTTAATTCAGTGGAGGGTATTTGAAAGCCAAGGATAAGACCCCATGTCTATAGACTGCAGATGCCCACTCATGCACTTGCAGCTACTGCCCAAGCAATGCCTTTTTTATCTTTTAGTTCTTTTTCTTGGAATCTAATGGAAACAACGTTGGAAACAGAATTTGAGAACTATCTTTCTATTATTTTACTTTCTATTGGGTATCAGAAAAGAGCTTAGAGGATGGAGATGTTACTTAGTATCAGCAAATATATCTCACATAGTGGGTCCAAATGGACTTGTAGGCACCTCTTTCAATAATATTTTCATATAAAAAGTAGTCTTTATTATTTTAGCCCATGCAGATTTTATCATGTAGCCTGATAAACTGAAATAAACTAGTTGTCATCTATTGTTTTCTTAATGACTCAAATTAATAATCAGATTTTCACCTCCTGGTTAGTAATTTTATTTCAAGATACCTTTAGTGTTTGATGATACCAGATACATGGGCAGCCTTAATTTTTATAAAATTTAGAATAATGAAAAATAATATTCAAAACTCTACTCTGTTTTCTAGGGACTAGTTATTAGAAGAGTGGATTAGATTAGAAAACATAAATTGATATTTTGCAGAAGGTTTTAGTTTGTGTAAGGCTGCCATGCAAAATACCAGAAATGGGTTGGCTTTTACAATAAGGATTAATTAGGTTAAAATCTTACAGTTCCAAGGCTGTGAAAGTGTCCAAATCAAGGCATCATCAGAGATGTGTCACACTAAAGGCTGGCTGCTGGAGTTCCTGGATTCCTCCATGTAGCAAGGCAAATAGTGGCTGGTCTCCACCTTCTTCTCCAGGCTCACGTTCTCCCCAAGCTCAGCCTAAGCTCAGCCTTGGGCAATCAGGCCTGTGGCTCATCTCACCCCTCTCCTCTGGCCCTGGAGTCCTCCCTCACATGGGAGGGTAAAATGGCGGCTTCTTTCTCTGTGCCTTTGCATGTTTCTTCTGTTTATAAAGGACTCCAGCAAGAGGGCTGAGACCCACCCTGGGTCGTGCCTCATTGAAGTAATCTAATCAAAGGCCCCCAACAGAATTCAGTCCAATCAAAGGGTCCACACACCCAGGAATGGACCAATTTAAGAACATAATTTTCTGGGGTCTGCATAAAAGACTCAAATCAACACACAGCACTTCAGATTCAGGTGATTACAATGACCTAGCTATCGATATGGCACATGAAGATAAATCTATAAAAATGTGCTCAACTGAGAGATGAATTATGAGTTGGAGAGCCAGGTAAGAGCTCAGTACGAGTAGCGTACAGTGTCCAATTCCAAGACGCATTGTACATTCAGATGGTGGCAGCTCTGATGTCCCACAAATGGATGTCCCTCTGACCAGCAACTGGCCAAAGTACCCAGATTAGTATTTCAGAGCCTGATAGGTCTGTCAGTGGGCATTTTCATTAGAATGTGACAGGATTGTAAGTGTCACGTCTCTGGGTGAACAAATGGAAGGCTCAGAATGAGAGATCCTGGCAAGATGTATATTTAAGTGGGAAAATTTGAAACTCTAAGTCAGTGAAGAATTGGTGTAAATGCACAGAACTTTATTGATGAGGAAATGATTTATCAAATATGGGAAACTGTATGAGGACAGGTGCTAAGAAGCTGCGCTTCCACAGTCAGAACCCCTAAGTATGGAAGGAGCCTTGATGCTAAGTCACAGAGCTGCTCAGTTCAGTCTTCCAGCAACAGGGGGCCAGATATTCTCAAAATCATTTTAAAAGAAAAATGGCTGTTAGGGCAATAGGTAAATACTACCTAGCTACGGAGCAAGAACCAGGAAGGAAGGAGGGCCCAACAGTGGGTTCCTGATACTAATGGCTATGCTTTTGAGGCTATACATCTGCAATAAGAACAAGGCCTAGAGTAGCACTGTGCCTGGGAGTTTCCTCCTGACAGCCTTCATGTTACTCAAATGTGGCCACTCTCACAGCCAAACTCAGCATGTAGATGCAGTGCATTCCCCCCAATGTGGGACATGACACCCGGGGATGAGCCTCCCTGGCACCGAGGGATCACTACCACATACCAGCTGAAGATGCAACTAGAAAATGACCTTGAATTAAAGGTTCAATACGGATCAGCAGAATATCCCTGTCTACATATAATAACATGACTTCAAAATGCTGTTTGACCTAATATAAGGGGGAAATGGAAAGGAGAAATGAGATTATAAGGCTATGAGTCTCTAAAAAAGAGTCTGGAGGTTGTCAGAAGGAATGCCCTTATGCACAACTGAGCAGAGTCTAAGAGACAGATAAAGTAGATACAACCCCAGGTATTGGTTCTTCTGAGGGATAAAGAGACCCACGGGTTCTATGGTCATGGCAGATGGGGTTCACTGCCATGGCAGATGGCCCTTCTTTGGAGCTGGTGTTTCTACATGATGGAATTGAACTCGGAGGGGATCTCTTCCCACAAGACTTGCATGCTACTTTATTGGAATTGTAGCTGGTGTAGATATATTTAGGGGATTTGAATTTCTGGACTGATAATATGACACCCAGGCCCAGAGCCTCAACAGACTTCAGCTCCTACACTTTGATTTATTGGACTGACCCCACTCAGCTAACATGGAGTTGAAGAATGTCAACCACCACACCATGGAGCCTAGAGTGTCTACAACTGAAAGCAGGAGGAGTGCATCCAGTATCCATGTGGAATCTAAGCCCCCACTTGACATAGATGTGCAATGGACACAACCAATCCAATGTCCACAGAGAAAATGTGGAATGGGTGTGGGAAGGGTAGCCATGGTGGCTGCTGGGTTTGGGGAATGGGAGGAAGAGATGAGAGGTGGAGGCGTTTTCGGGACGTGGAGTTGTCCTGGGTGGTGCTTCACGGACAATTACAGGACATTGTAGACCCCCCCAGGGCCCACTGGATGGAACGGGGGAGAGTGTGGGCTATGATGTGGACCATTGACTACGGGGTGCAGTGATGTTCAGAGATGTACTTACTGGGTGCAATGGATGTCTCACGATGATGGGAGAGAGTGTTGCTGTGGGGGAAGTGGGGGGTGGGGGCGGTGGGGTTGATTGGGACCTCGTATTTTTTTAATGTAATTCGTAAAAATAAATAATTTTAATTAAAAAAAAAAAGAAAGAGATTATTGCACGTAATCCAGACTCGAGAAGAAAAGTAAGATGTTTATGGCATGAATTTTGAAGGCAGAAAGACATGAGTTCATGTCTAGAGCACCTTAAGCACTCTTTTTGGGCTTCAAGGTGACAACTCCACTTCAAAGAGTTTTTTAGGTATAAAATGGCATGATATATGTGAAGTTGACCACAGTCTGTAACACCAAATAAATGTTAGCTACTAATAATAATAACAACATGAGTTTGCAAAAGGGAATTATCAATTAGAATAAAAAAATACTTCATTAAAAAAATAAGTGAAACAATAATACGTTGGTGTAGTTAGATGTGAACAGCCATTGTTACCCACTCTATATAGATAGCTTAAGCAGAAGAGTTTAGGGGATACCAAAGTGTTTTCATTAGAGTAAGCAAAGCTACCTGCTGCAAAATGCAACCCCCAAATCTGAAACAACAATTTACACAGGAGAGGATAAGAGAGCTAAAGTTTCATGCCAGGGGATCTAAAGTGCCAGACCTGTGTGTGGGCTCTGAAAAATTCCACCCACGCTCCATTAGTCAGAACTCAATCCCATATTCCCAGCACAGCTGCCGCAGAGGTGGAGCACGCTCTGAGCCAAGCATGATGAATGGTGCACTGCACACATGGACTGTCTTGGCCACAGACTCTGCCAGGGTCAGAGAGCCTCAGGCAACCTCTCGTGGATGATTTCAGCAGTGGCAGCCTTGCCATTGCTCCCCCAGGAGCCAGGACCCCCAAGAGGCCAAGAGCTCTGTACTTCCCAAGAACCTGCCACCACGGCCACCGCAGCTCCAAGATCAATCCCCCTGCCTGTGTCCACCCCCCTCCACTGCTCACCTTCAAGTCCAGGTGCCGCCCAGGTGGGACTGATGGACAGAAACTGGTGCTCATTATTAGGCCTTGGCTGCAAGGGCATCTGGGCATGTGCATTCTATGGCTTTACTCGAGACAGGAAGGACCTAGAATGTGTAAGAGAAATAGCAAGATTATTCTAAGATGTGTGTGGTTGAAAATGACAAATATCCACTAAAATATGCCAAAGGAGTATTTGGGAGGTGTGGGGATCAGGGCATATGGAAACCCCCTATATTTTTCATGTAACCTAAGTATCTTTGAAAAAAAATAGCTGTAATATGGTGGCATCTCCTGGACATTGTGATTGCCCTGAATGACGTTGCAGTGACAGATACAGGTCATTATATATCTTATCATAACTTACATAAATGTGTGGGAGAAAGTTTAAATTATAATGTTAAGTATAATCCACAGTTAGTGGCAATGCTTCAATAGGTGTTCATCTTTTACCTTTAAAACGCTTCAGTGTGTTTCCTGAAAACAAGAATGTTCTCTTACATAATTACAATATAATTATCAAAATGAGCAATTGACACTGATCCAATAGTGTTATCTAATTTACAGACCTTGTTCTGGTTTCTCCAACAAATGTATTTTGTGGCAAAAGGAAATTAAATATCATATGTTACTGTTTCTCTATAGTCTCTTTTAATGCAGAATAATTTCTCAGCCTTTCTTTGTATTCCATGACCATGACATTTTAAAAAGTACAGATGAGGTATTTTGTAGAATGACCATCAGTTAGGGTTTGTTTGATGTTCCCTCATGATTAGATTTGGATTATACATTTTGGTAGGAATATCAAAAAAGGATATGGTGTTCTTTTCAGTGCATGGTATCAGGAGGCACATGGTATTGCCCTGTCTCATTACTTACGATGTTAACTGACCACTTGGCTAAATTGTAGGCATCTGTCAGTCTCTCCAGTACAAACTTACTATTTTTCTCCTTTGTTACTAAAAAAATATCTTGTGAAGGGGATACTCTGAGTCTATGTGATTATCTTTATTCTTCAAACTTTCCCCTACTAATTTTGGCATGCTGTGATGATTCTTGCATAAAACAGTCTTTATTATGATGACTGTCAAATACTGATTGCTTAATGCAATCAATTCAAATTGTGAACACTTCAAGAATTTGTGTGTCATTCTTGTGCATGGGTCATACTAATCTTTTCTGTATTGTTCTGGTTTTAGTATATGTGTCAACAAAGCATGTTCACTAAGGGACAGAGAATTCATAATCTCACAATCCTAATGTAACTCTTCATTTCTACATATGTTCTTACATTCTTTGTTTGGATATAGCACAATTTACACAATCTGTAAATGTAAAATATACACAATTTTTCAGTTATGCCATTTTCCATACAATATTTCTAATATTATAGCTCTATAATATTCTTAACACCTATTAACATTCTTCCTTCACTCTGTAGAGTCTTCTAGATTTTTTCAATGCCATGCTTGCCCTCACCTCTGTCCTAACTGATAGTTCTCAACCATGAAATGAATCCCAGCACAGCCTCTTGGTTGATGTTTCAGTGCAAATGATACATCTGTGATGAACTTCAACTAAAGCATATTGGTCTCCCTGGTTAGACTGGAATTCCCCTGTTACCTAGGACGATACCAGCACTTCCTAGATTCCAGTGAATGCGGGTGGATGATCGAGTACCCTGCTGCTCAGCCTTCCTATTGTTTCCATTTTGTACTGCATGTACTAATGAACGTATTTGTTCATACACTGTTTCCAGTAATAACAAAACCAAAAGTTTAACTGCATTCATCCTAATGGGCCAGAGACACATTCATTTTCTTTTCCTTCTTTTCTCTTTCTTGTTTTTAGTTCAATTTTGAGTTTATGATTCAGATTTTAGTAGTCACACATGATGGACTTAGCAGTATCAGTTTCAACAAACCTAAATTTTATCTTGGATACAAGAGCTTTTATAGACTGAAGGAAAGAAATTCTGTTTTAATTTAACTAACTGAAGATGCTCCTCTGAAATCTTCAGTAAGATACTAATTGCTTGTTAACCATAAATAATCACTCAGTCTTCTACCTCTGATCAAATTATCATGTCATTCCAGGATCTGCATCGATGTTTGGAATGTGTTCAGGAAAACGAAATCAATCTAAAATATTTTACATAGCTCAGTACAGCTCAAGAAATCTCCATACAATTAAATATTCTCATGGCCCTTTATATTTTACTGATGTGGCAGTCGCTGCTCAGAGAGGCTAAATAACTCACAGAAATTGGAGGATGAAACCCAGCTTTCTTGTCTTCCCTCTTTTGCCACTCCATAACTTATATTACTAAAAATTATTTCCCATGGAAATTGGCCTTTGATGCTTAGTGAACTCTTATATATTATATAACATTTTTCCCACCAAACCTCTCAGTGAATACCCCATTTCTTACACATTCAACCAGTATTCTAAAAGTCAAAAGCCTTAAGTACAAAATGCCTACATTTTACGTTTACATTCTAAAACTCATAACCCAGAAGTTTCCATAAAACATTGTTCTCTCATTATTTTTCCTACTTGATCTCATCTGGCACAGACTACATATGTAATTAGTGCTCGTTTATTCTGTGATCTATTATGCATAAGCAGTAAAGATTTTACTCAGCTCCAAGCTTAAAGGTTAAACTACTTTTCACCTAATGCTATTCCAAGCAACCAAAATATAAGTTTAATGTTAAAGAACATGCCCAAACATATTTCCTTGACTTATTATAAACACTACAACTATTTTAGATGAGGGCATGATACTTTGAAAAGAAGTTGCCTTCTACTTATCTCTGTGCAGCTAAACCAATCAATGGGAGAAGCATAAAGGTGACCTTTTTATTTAATGACTATAAATTTGTCATGACTAAATAGCTTTGGGATCTTTTTATAAACTATTTAAAATCCCATATTATGACCCCTAAATGTCTTGAGCATGATGCTTACTGATTATCAACAAACACTTTGAAGATTTTGTGTTAATTTAACCATTTGTCACTTAGTTCCTTTGTTTAAAGTTTCCTCAGTTGAGGTTTCTTTAAAACCATATTACAGAAAAGTGAAGTATGATTTCAAAACAACCACAAACATGTGCCTTATATCATCTGTATTACTTACTTCACTTGGATCGTTTCTTGCATTTAGTTATTGTGAATATTTAAAGGGTATTAATTTTTATGATTATCATAACTAGCAATATTTACAAGATTACCTTCTGTGATTAAATTTACGTTTTTATATGTTTCAAGCTGAGAAGATGATCTGTTATTTCTTTTCATGATTACTACTTTGTTTTAAAATTACTTTAAGTGTTCTAACATGAGCTATGAACTGATTCTAAATGTATAAATACGTGGGTCTTAACACACCTGCTCAAAGTCTTTGGAGCAGTCAACAGGTACTGCCTGCTCACTGTATTTGCAGAAGGCAAAACTACCTAGGCTTTATTTTTAAAGTTCACTTGAGTTTGCAGCTCTTAAAAAATTTAAGGTTAATATTTGAATGTGCAAGAAAAAGAACAGCTCTGATAGAAAGCATTTGGTTTTAGTAACAACACATATAGTTTCTGATATGCTTGTCATATTTCTTTAAGGACTTAAAAATGATTCATGAAACAGAAAGCTAGCAATTAATTAAGTAGTATGCTTTCTTTAAAACTGGATCCTCTTGTAAAACAAAATAAAACAAACAGAACCTCCAGTACCAGTAAAATTGCTCCAACAATAACAACAGGCATTCATTGCTTTATGTTATAAATGATTAAACATGAATAAACCCTTGGGGGACAAGAAATTATGCAGATTTTATAAAAAATCAAGTCCAGAATCTAAGTGTGAGAGTAAAACTTGTTTTTGCTTGAATTTTCTTATCAGGCTGAAAGCGTTTCATTTTTTCAACTTCAGGAATATAGCAGTTTTATAATCCAATTCCTGATTTCCTTTAAACAAAGTATAAGTTTACATTTAGGGGGAAAGTCATTAATATATGCAGTATAAAACTTTGCTTATAAGATTATAAGCATAAAACTCAGCAAGTTGTGCATTCTTTAATTTCATATTTTCATGCAGTATTTTCAGGTTTAAAAGAAACCCTCTAAAGCATGAAAACTTAAAAACACCCTTATTGGAGAATTTTAAAGACATCTCAGGGATGTCTACATGGATTTTTTAAAATCAATATTCATAAACTACCTGAGGATCCTTGGTTACTAAGCGTTATTTTATTTAAAATAGAACCTGCTGCCAACCTCTCCGTGGCATCTCGAGGCCCTTGAATAAAAGCCAGTGTAAACTGGATTGAGGATGGTAGTGGTAGAAGGGAAACAGGTATCTTCCTGATGGTTTCTAATTGCAGTCTGAGCCTCAGGGAAGAATAAGCTGGCGTTGGCTAAAGTTGGCTCAGACACATAATGTATCTGTGGTGAGTGAATACAGCAACCATCACGGCAAACCTGTTGCTGCCTGAAAGACCACACACAGGGAAGCTGGGGAGCTTCTCAGAAGCTTTATTTTTCCAGCTGAGACTAGAAGAGGGATTAACCTTCACATGTATCAATTTACCTCATTAATCTGAAATTCCAGGGCTATGAAAGAGCTGATTCTTGGGAATCCAGAGACTGTGAGAGACCATGGCCAAGAAATCTCCTAGCATACCTGGTTTTGGTCTGTAAGGATTTGTTGACAAAGAGAGTGACCATACCATTACCTGACAGAGTCAAACTGGGAGAGAGCTAGATCCTGTAGTGTACCGAGGTCAGCCCTGCTGTGCAAATCAGACATCGTGCCAACGTGCGTATGCTATACAAGTCAAAATGCTTTCAAACATGTTCTTTAATTAATCTCATATTGCGTCCAGAGGCGATCTCCTTTCTCTTAGCAGAAATGTCTTCCAAATCTGGAATTTGAATGATTTTGGTTAGCTTAAATTAAGTAAGTACAAGCTCAGGACTCCTTATCCAATACACTTGAAGTCAATGTCCTTCAGAATTCAGAGGTTTCCATAGTTTATAAAGGCAATACTGTTCATATATCATTTATTAAGTAATATTCCAGAGTCTGGGACAACACCCCATTCAAATACATTAATATTTATGCAGTTAAATGTATGAACTTTCACCCTAAGAGAGATAAATACAGAACAAGTGCAGATTAGTATCAGTTCAGGATAGGATTTGCCATCATAATTTGACCAAAGTTTAAAAAGATATTTATGAAGTACGGAGATTTTGGAAATTGGAATTAAAAATGTGTCATGGTTCAAGACAGTCATTTAGGGTCCACAGGTTCTCCACTTTCAATACCAAAAGCAACACAGAGAGAAAGAGTAACGTGATTTCATTACCATAGGAAGGACTATGCAGGAGAAAATACCTGCCTTTCAATCATCCTCAGGAAAAATATGAATGATCTGAAACCTCTCCACAGTATAACTACCTGATGTGAGATTATTTTTTGAGAATATTTTGACAATGGGGTCAGATGGTATAAGGGTATCAGAACTAGGAAAAGGGTGAGGGAAATTTCCTTTAGGATTTCAACTACCCTAAGCTCACCACATCTTTGTCTCAACCCATTCTGATATTCCTCCCTTCAATTTTTGCTTTATGAATCAGATTTTTTATTTCATCCTACTTGCAATGGAAATTCATGGAAGGCTTTGTCACAAATCAGATTCACATTTGACAAAAATCTTGGCTTCACTGTGGAGAATGAAGGAAGAAAAAAACTGCAGGAACTGAAACTAATTAAGAGGTTTTTGCAATAATGTGTATAAAATCCAAGGATCTAAAATTGCCAAATATAAAAAACTCAAAAGCTATCTATGAGGTAGAATAGGGAGAACTTCATGCTTGTTTGAATATGAGAAATTACACTGGAGTAAAAAATGGTGCCAACATTTCTGATTGAATGGCAATATTTTTTCACTGAAATAGCACATAAGAGGTGGAACAAATGTGTGTATGTTCGGTGGGGGAATGAGATAGCGAGCTCAGTATTAAACATATTGAAATCACATTGTGTATGTGACATCCAGATGGGAATATCTACCAGATGATTAGTTATCAGGATTGAAAATACTGGAGAGACAGCTTGACTAGAGATTTAAAATTTTTGTCATTAATCTATAGATGATAAAAGATCAATAAGATGCCCATGGAGAATGTAAAGAGAGAAATGAACTCTAAGGGCACCATTAATTAAAGATTGGTTCCAAGAAAAGATACCGAAAAAGTAGAGTGGAAAGAAGGGGCCAGGATTCTAGGAGGAAAACCTCAAAGCCCAGTGGCTTGGATGTTAAAGGAAGAGAATTTTTAAAAACAGTTATATTGTGTGATGAGGGAAGTAGTCATTACTCGAAAAGAGAATGCAACTTGTTTACTAGATTTAATGGTAAAGGTCCATCAATGGCTTTGTGGAGTTTTGAGGCAGAAGCCATGGTTGCAGAATAGAGTCAAAGAAAGATTAATGCGAGGATAAGAAAACTGGTAGGACAGTCGTCGTTTAAGAAAAATTAACATGGAAAAATTTGAGTTTGCTTAAGAAAAGAATTCATGTGCAGGAGAACATTGAAAATACAGTTGACTCAAAAAGTAAAGTAGAACAAGGTCCTCTGGGAAAGGAGGACAGAATCCAGAGATTGGTGAGAAAACTGGGTAAGAGAAGGAAGGGACTCCTTTTTCATTATAACAAGAAAGAGTGAAGAAAGGATGACTGCAGATTCAGGAACGTTTATAGGTTTAGTTGCAAGGAATTCTCAGTTCATGGCTTCTAATTTTCCCCATGATATAAGAACTGAGAGAAACCAAGAAGGTAGTGGATATATGAGGTTTAAGATGCAAAGTCAATTTAGATTACAACTATGGGAAATAAGTGTGAGCTCTCTAGTGAAAAATAAGGTAATTTCAATATTGAGGGTTCAGTGGAAGTTGCAGGCTGAATTTATATTCACATGGCAATACTGATCTGTGTAATTTATTGATTTTTATTCAGCAGTACCAAGAAGGAAGAACAATGGTGGTTGCCGTATGTGGAAGAGATGTCTAAATATTCAAACCAAGAGTCTATAGGCTTATGAAATTTGTATTATTTTTCTTTTTTTAGTCCAGAAAATTTTATCAAGCAGATAATTTTGTAGAAATTAAACTCCATAATTCAGGAAGTTCTACAATCCATCAAGCAATATTTTTATTTTATTAGATTTTACAATGTTGTGATTTTCTCACCTTGCTTCCCATTTTCCAGGCCTGCTATCCTGATTTCCTTCAGATGTTTTGAGGTCTTCTCTAGGTAATCGCTAATTCCCCAAAATGGCAGATATCACAGAACATAATATTCCATACCACAAGACAATATCACCTCCCTAAATAAACACCGTTTCTTTGGCATGGAATCGTAATTGGATTTATTTGTAGGAATTACGTTTTTGACATCACAAATGAGGTCATCCTCAGTTATTCATCTCCATCCTATACATCCTAAAACTGTGTCATTAAATGGGAATGGAAATATAGGGTTTCTATTCACTATAATTCAAGTTCATTTTTTATATAGCTTATAAATATTTTATAAACATGTTGCCCTTCTTTTTGAAGGTTATGCTACATATGATCAAAATTGGTACAAAACTGGAAATTTTGCTCCAGACTGACATAATTGTCATAGTGAACAATTTGGTATTAACCTGCACAGTTGCCAAATGTACATCTTTTCTCTTTTCATTACGTGTTTCTCAATCTTGTTGAGTCAAATATATTCTTTACAAAGGTTTGTATACCTGAAACTGAAGGAAAATTACAGTTAAAAGATCCAAATTCACTTTTGTTGCAATGTCATCCCCTTATTTATGGGATATGAATATTTTCTCAGTAGGAAAATTTGCTTTCAGTCATAAAATTCTCTTTCCTCTGTGAGGAAAGTGATCCATGTGTTAAAATTGTAGAGAATTTAGCAAGATTAACTGCGGTGTTTTATGGAAGGCAGAATTTGAGAACAGTGAGCCTGGGCATTCAGCTGAAGAAATTTCCAAAAAAAAACCCTGGAGAATGTGGCTTGGCTTCTGCTTGCAGCTTATAGCAAAATGTTAGATGAGATAGATATGCTGAGGACTGAATTGTCAGGTACAAAGAAAACAGAAACTGATCCTGGAAATTCCAAGCCTCGGGAAATCAAGCTCCCAGATGAAGGTGTCTCATTGGAGGACTTAACTAAACTTGGAACTTGTAAATCAGGATTGAGATGCAGTTATCTTGGAAAGACTTGTGAAAAGTCTTAATGTCCGATGGCTTGGACCCCTGCTTTTGCATTGTAAACCAACAAGGTTTTTGAGAGAGCTGTATGACGAAACCACAGCCAACCTGGAATAAAAAGGACAAGGAAAGGAGAGATTTAAAGGAGAAAGAGCTTTAAGAGGAAAACCATGGAAGCTGAGATCTGGAATTCAGACATCACCTTGGGCCAAGAGAGGAACCCCACCCATGTATACAGAGCGGGTGAGTTTGCCCCAGCAGTTGAAGAGGGTGGATGTTCCTCTCCAATATTCTGGGAGAGTTTTGCTGCCCCAGGATACAGAGAGGGTGGAGCACATTCCCCAAGTATTAGGGCAGTTAAGGTCAGCACCCCACAGGGTTGTGGGGATGGACGTGTCCCCCAAAGGCTAGGGAAGGCCAGATGTTCAAGTCATTGCTCTGAGAGGGTTGAGCCTGTATGCCAAAGGTTAGGGGGAATGTTGTCTTCACATCACTGTACTAAGAGGGTTAAGACCAGGAGCTTGGTTGACACCCAAATGCTTGATGATGTGGAACCAGGAAAACTGCCATTGGGCAAGACTGTGGAAAGGGTGGGTCCCCATATGGCCCCATGGAGAAGAAACCATCATCTTAAGAATGACTCTCAGACTAAAATCAAATGGAGGATGCCTTGCAGGTTTACCAAACTGTAGAGGACCCATGACTTTGTGTTTTCCTCCCAATTTCTCCTTATTGTAATGAAAATGTTTATCCTATGTCTGTCCATCTGTATATTGGAAACAGATAAATTGTTTTGTAAGTTTCAGAGGTCTATAGCCGATGGGCTTTGCTCCAAGATAAACTGCATTTCTCTAACTTGATTGTGTTGTAATTTAATACTTGCATTGTTACTGATTTAAGTTTTGTTTTTTTAAATATTGTATCTTTTTGGAAATCAGATAGTGGAGTGTAGCAGTTTGATATGGTTATGAATTCCAAAAAGAGATATTGGATTATGTTTGTAATCTGATCTGTACCTGGGCATGATTGAGTTATGATTAAGGCATGGCAGATAAAAGGCATGGCAAAGAACAGAGTTGAGGGTTTCTGATGTTGGAGTTTGATGCTAAAGACTTAAGCTGGAATCCTGGGAAGTAAGCTCACAGAGGAAAGAGAAGCCAGCCCCAGGAAGAAAGGAATGCTGAACCCAGAGAAAAGCAAGCCCCAGAAACGTAGGAACCCAGAAAACCTGAACCCTGGCAGCCAACTAGCTCCAAATAGACTTTGGAGGGAAATAACTTATGCTTTATGGCCTGGTATTTGTAAACTCCTACCCCAAATAAAAACCCTTTATAACAGCCAGCAGATTTCTGGTATTTTGCATCAGCACCTCTTTGGCTGACTAGTACAGTTTCTTTTAAGTACTTTTAATGATTTTCTTTAAGTATATAACATAAAAATGAAATTAAGCCAGAATTTACATTTGTCTAGCATTTCCTTTTTTAAAATTAATTTATTGAAATATAACACCCACACACAAACATACATAAACAATAAGTGTATAGTAATGTTGTTAACTTACAAAACAAACATACATAACATCATACAGGACTCTCGTAACTCACCCTACAACCAACACCTTACATTGTTATTAAACCTTTTTAACTAATGATTAAAGAGCATTGTCAAAAT
The DNA here is from genome assembly GCF_030445035.2 of Dasypus novemcinctus. Lineage (NCBI taxonomy): Eukaryota > Metazoa > Chordata > Mammalia > Cingulata > Dasypodidae > Dasypus > Dasypus novemcinctus. Next base: position 3,566,451 of record NC_080701.1, on the reverse strand, counting down.
ATTACTACTAACCAAAGTATTTTTACCCAACCCTCCCTATTATTATCTTTATGTCATTTATATATGAACATACATAAATAATTAAGTGTATAGCAAAAGTTGTGAATTTACAAAGCAAACATGCATAACATCATACAGGGGTCCCATACATCAAGCCTCCACCAACATCTTGCATCGTAATGAGATGATTGTTACAAATTATGAAAGAATATTGCCAAAATCTTACTGCTAATTATAATCCTTATCTTACATTTGGTGTGTTTTTCCCCCAACCCATACTATTATTATTTTTTAAATATATTTTTTTATGACAGAAGTTGTAAACTTATAAAACAATCATGCACATGTGCAGAATTCCCAAACAACACCCCTCTAGCAACACTCCACACTGTGGTGGAACATTTGTTATAGATAAGATAATATCATCTGATTGTTACCGTGTCCATAGTATACATTTGGTTCACACTTTCCATACTGCCCCATTATCAACACAGTACATCTTTGGCATAGATGCAAGAATATTATATTATTATTGCTGAGAACAGCCCATAGGTCATTCCACTTGTATTTTTCCCATGTATTCCCAACACCCTGCAGTAGGGATATACATTTGCTCTAGCTCACAAAGGACACTCTTGCATCTGTTCCATCAACCACAATTCTCATCCACCTTTTGGTTTACTGTACTATTCAGTTCCTAGGTTTTTATCTAGCATTCTGTCAATTGGCATTTACATCCCTAGACTACCATTTTCAGACATATCCCCGTTTATAAACTAGCTAGTAAGCACTATTTGTTACCATTCATTCTATACATTTCCATACTGTTACAGTAAAGTTAATTAAAACTTCTAATACATTAAACATCAGTCATCCATCTCAATCCTTCTCTTATCTCTGTTAAGAATCCACCACCTACCACCAGGTCTTGAAGATATTTTCCTACAATTTCTTCTAGAAGTTTTATGGCTCTTGCTTTTATTTTCAGGTTTTTGATCCATTTTGAGTTAATTTTTGCATAAGGTGTGAGATAGAGATTTTCTTTCCTTCTTTTGCCTATAGATTTCCAGTTCTTTCAGCACCATTTTGCTGAATGGACTGTTCTGCCTGAGATGTGTGTGTTTGACAGGCCAGTTAAAAATCACTTGATCATACATGTGAGGGTCTGTTTCTGAACCATCAATTTGGTTCCATTGGTCTATGTGTCTGTCTTTATGCAGTACCATGATGTTTTTACTACTATACCTTGGTAGTATGATTTAAAGTTCAGAGATAAGAGTTTACTTCTCCTTTTATGATGTTTCTAGCTATTCAGGACCCCTTACCCTTCCAAATAAATTTGATAATTGTGTTTTCAATTTTTTAAAATGCTGGTGGCATTTTTATCAGGGTTGCACTGAATCTGTATATCAATTTAAGTAGAATTGACATCTTAATGCTATTTAGTCTTCAAATCCATGAGCATTGACTCTTCTACCAGTTATTTAGGACCTTTTTGATTTCTTTTAACATTGGGTTGCAGTTTTCTGAATACAAGTGCTTTACATTGTTGGTTAGGTTTATTCCTGACTATTTGAGTTCTATCTGTCATATTTTATTTTCACCTCTCTTTTGACACTTTTTGTTACTTTTATTGATATAATCTTCATGTCTAGATTCTCTTCCAGGCCTCTCTCTCCTGTCTTTTCTTTTTAGGTTCTGGCACACCTTTTAATATTTCCTGAAAATCTGGTCTCTTGCTTAGAAAATCTTTCAGTTTCTGTTTATCTGTGAATATTCTAAAGTCACCCTCATTTTTGAAAGACAATCTTGCTGGATATAAAATTCTTAACTGGAAGTTTTTATCTCATAATATCTTAAATATATCAGACCACTGTCTTCTTGCCTCCATGGTTTCTGGTGAGAAATCAGCACTTAATCTTATTGGGAATCCCTTATATGTTATGCATTGCTTTTCTCCTGCTGTTCTCAGAGTTCTTTCTGTCTTTGGCATTTGACATTCTGATTAGTATGGGTCTAGGAGGCATGGATGGAGCTGCAGGTGTGGGCAGCAATCTATGCAGTGTGGGTCCAAGATGACTGCAGTTTTCTCAGTAGACTTTTGGTTATTCAGTTTGTGGCAGTCAAAGGTACCTTCAGTTACCTGGATAGGCTGGTGCAGAGCTAGCCAGCCTCCTCCCTGCCAGGGGTGGGACTGAAGTCTAGACTAGGGCTGCAGGTTGATCTGAGTGAAAGAAACCAGTTCCTCCCATCACTGTGATATTTGGCCATGTTGGCTTCCCCTCAGGCTGGGAGAAGAGTCAAAATGGCAGCCACTGGCCCCTTTCCAATTTGGACAAATTCACACCCCAGCTGTTCCTAGGGTTATTCCTTAGCCATCTGTGTTTCCCAATCAGTAGCTGAAATTGGCAGCCAACAGTCTCTTCCTCCCCTGTTTCTGGGAAATGGAGTTTCCAATTCCCATCACAGAGCAGGTCCTGGGGCGGCTCATGCCACCACAGCAGGACAATCACCAGTCTCTGTGGCTTGGCCAGTAATTTCCCAGAGAGGCTGGCGCTGGTCCCCGCAGCTTCCTCCCTGCTGGAGGCGGCTCTAGGGGTTAGGCTAGACCTGTAATCTGACCTGGATGGAAAGAAGCCGGTCCCCACCAGCCCTGGGATCCTCAGTCCACCCTGCTTCCTTTGTACCAGGCACAGAGTTAAGATAGTGGCTCCCGGCCTCTTACTGACTTGGACAGGCTCAAATCTTAGCTGTTCTCAGGATCATACTGTAGCCCACTGAATTTACTCATCAGTGGCTGAAGTTAGTGCCCAACCGTCTCTTCCTCCCTGGTTTTGGGGAAGTGGAGCTTTTGATTCCAGCCATGGAACAGCTCCCGAGGCAGCTTGTACCTCCAATGGAAGATGGGCACTGGCCTCCAGGGTGTGGAGCCTCTACTTATGAGTCTTCTCTGTAGATGGGCAGCTCCTCCTTCCACTCCCCCAGGGATGTTGCCGGGTGCTCTTCTGGCCTCCTGGAGCCCCCACACAGGTCCTTCAGCAGCTCCAGAGAGCCTGGGTGTTTGCTAACTGCCCTGTAGCAGGACCTGACTCTAGGAGCGCCTTACTCCGCTGCCATCTTGCTGTAATTAGTATTTCCTTTTGATACCTAAAATTTCACTAATAATATATATATCAAATTAAATTTGTATAGATATTTTGTTTCTGATGTTTTTCCAACAAGTTATATAGCTTCTAACTACAGAAACTATTCTACAAACTAGAACTAATGTTAGAAAAAAGAAAAAGGTTTAGATTTACTTACATATATAATTATATTTGTAAATCTTTTTATATTTTTTGAAGATTCAAACTGAAATTCTATTAAGCTCATCTCAGACATGTTTTTGCATCTTACATGAGTCAATCTGTTGGCACTGTTTTAAGCTTTTATAAATATGATGTACCTCCAGCATACCTGAACTTTGGTGTCTTCAAAGCAACATGGAACAAAAATCCAGACTTAAATCTATTTCAAATATATACTAACTTCAGAAGTACCTTAGTGTTTACATAGCACTATAAATAATGAGGGCCCAGGCCATTAAAATTCAATAAATTATAATTTAAAAATACTGTAAGTTAAAAGTTTATTTATATAGAAGCACAAGATTTCTGGATTGATTTCTTTCACTTTCTGGTTTTGAGCAGGCAAAACTTTTCATCTTTATTTTTCTTGGACCAGGCAGGAAACTTAATATAAAGAGCATCTGAAATTACTGATGAGAGGAAAAAACTAACATGGCTTATACAATAGATTTTAAAAGTCCTTCCTAAAATAGTGAGAACTAGAATGTAAAACGAGTTTGGATAAACATAAAGCATGTAATAGAGGACAAAATATAAATTGTCACTTGAAAATTGATCTTATAAATTAATTTTACACTTGTTATTTGTTGACTCTAATGTCACTAAATTTGTCTTTAATTTTAATATTTCTCCTAAATGTGTAATTATACAAATTCAGGGGCAGTGAGGTAAAAAACTCACAGAAGACTCAGTGTAGTATTTTTCTCTAAACCTAGCTAGAGAAATGTAATTACCTGGGTGAAAATTCACTATTGTAAAAAGGAAATAGTACTGGGTTATGGCAAAAGAATTGAATTCTCCTCCTATGGCCACTATTACAGCTAGAGCTATAATGTCTTGAACTAGTCATTTACATTAAGACTCAGAATTCTCCATCTTTATAATGGACAATAGTACTTTCTTTGTTTTTCTCTCAAGGTCATTATAATAAAGTGGAGTTATAAGCCAAATACAGTACAAACAAAACATATGAAAATGAATGCTATTATGCTAAGAATTATTTGTATGTGTGTACACATGAGTGTATCTTCCACCAATCTTCATAAACACAGAGAGGTTTCTAAAAATACTTCTCTTGGTTTCTATATCAAAAACAATTCCTATCATATGTGTGTAACATTCTTATAAACTAATGTGAATAATAGAATGGAATTTTGATAAAGCCTGTTAGACCATATCTCTTTTCCTGCAATTTAACCATTAATTTTCCTTTTTAAAATACTAAAATTATGTGTTTGTGGAAAGAGATTTTTGTCTTTCCACTACTATGATTACCATTTATGGATGATGGTACCACTAAGTTTGGAACTATTTGTGCCAAGGACAGCTTGATTTTGTTACAGCATTTTCTCTAGCAATTTTTGGACATGTTGCAGGCCTGTGTTCCACTGTTTTAGAGAGAAATGCCAGTCTTCCTCACGGTGTGTGGTCTCCTAATGAGCCACTCCAGGCTTGAGAGCTGAGGTCCGCCACTCTTCTAAGGCAGTTTTAACGTGCAGGCAAAACCCACACCCTTTGTCTCTGTAAGGAAGTATGCACAGGATGTTCGAATAAGTCATGAGGAAATTTCTGCCCAGTAAGGTTTGTAGTAGATGGTGTGGGTCCTAATTTTTCTGATTTTCACTGGAAGAGAGACTTATCAGCTAATGCACAAAAATATAAAGTGGACTGAAATTGGAATTATAACCTTGAGGTTGGGCTCTGAACAAGAGTTTAAGCTATAGCATTTCAGGTAAGGAGCATCTTTTTTGTACCTCAACTTTCAAATCACAACGAGGGTATAGACTTTATAGGTTATAGATTCTTTCCAAAGATATTGATTATACAATTCAAATACTGTAAAAGTTGTATTTTTGGAAAACAAACACTTTGTTGAAGTCACTGTAAGCCATTTTGTAAAATCCGAACTTCAGCGTATATGATGGAGGCTCTGGAATTGGCATTTGGTGACTGTTGGAAAGTGCTACTATTAGGCAGGCTCCTAAATTGAAGTATAACTCCTTTATTGTAACATGTGATACCATAAAAAGAAGAGTTATGAAAGGCTCTATGTATGTGACTATAACAGCTTTTGCATAAGCATTTTTTAAAAAAAAAAGACAATTTTTTTTCAAGGAGAAAGGATAATTTACAATGTGGCTTGTATACTTAATCATTGGCCTCTGCATGTAGCTTTAAAACTTACTACCCAAATCAATAAATGCTGTTGAGTTGTGTAGGAAGAATTTAATATATGGCAATTTCAGTGTCTTGAAGTGAGTATAGATATACGATAGTAACAAACCAACGTTAAAAAGCAAGTGCACAGAAGAGGACTGTGGGAAGATGACAGTGGGAAGGTCCAGGAATCGGTATCTGCACCAGAACAATTCCTGAGCCATCAGGAGCTGCCTGAAACTCTGGAGTCCAGCAGAAAACTGAGCAGAATCCAGAGAAGAGGAGGAGGAGGAGGCACTAAATTGCAGTAAATGCCAGCGAGCTTCTCTCTGTCCAGTGGCTACCAGTCCCAGCCCCCAGCCATGTGGCGGGCAGCAGTGAGCTCCCCAGACCAGCCCTGGTTCATTTGCTGGCAGCAGGGCGGGACACAATCCCGAGTTCTCTCATCCGGAGGTGTGTACCCCAATAGCTGTTCACTGCTCCCATCAGCTACTTCAGACGGCTGGGGATGGGCTCTGAGGCTGCCATCGTCCTAGTGCGCTCGGGTAAAAAGGAAAGGGGTCTGAAACACGGTACCGTTCCTCAAAGCTACAAAAAGTTAAGCAAGCATGTGCTGAGTAATTAAAGCAAAGGAAACACAGCTTCACAAAGCCGTTAGGAGAAGCTACTGGCACCCTCGTCCAGTGTCTTTGAAACCTAGTGAATATCTGTTTTCCAACTAATAATACTAGAAGGAAAAAATAAACTAAAGGTTTGTATTAGACATTGATTTTTGTCTCCCCTGCATCCGTTCACCTCTCCCAGTTGATCACCATCCTTCGGGCGTGTTTCAACCCCTTGTGCCCTAACGGTTTGGTTCCAGAGCGAGTTGGTGACATTGGTTGGTCCAATCAGAGTAAAGTTTAGGAGTTTCTTTTGGTGATTAAGAGAAAGGAAGTTTTCTCCTTCTCCATGCTATTTTCTACAGACAAAGGGCTTGGAAATCCTGTGTTCTTTTACCTCTACGATGGACATGAGACAGAAGATGCCAGCAGAAGAAGAATGGTCAGACCAAGGAAATACCTGAGGAAAAGAGCTCCCGAGGCCTAATTCGCCCACACAAGAAGCCCACAGCCTCTGGGCTTGTCAGTCTCCTGACCAACAGATTATCTGGATTGTTTAAGCTTCTCTGAGCCAGCACTCCCTGTTGTTTAAAAATGACAGCATCCCACTGACACTTAAACCACTCAGAAACAATTCTACATTAGATAATTCCTAAGAAAGATGACAATACAGACATAAAGCACACTTTCATTTTGTTTAAGAATAAAGTTTGAGTACCATTCTAGGGAAATACTACAGAACCTAATCTATTGACTCATTCTTGTATTTGTGAATCTGTGTGTGTGTGTGTGTGTGTGTTTGAGACAAAAAGAGAGGAAGTAATGCTATCAGTCACAATTTATCTTACAAAATTAATATTCTTCTGAGAAGCTGGCAACCTAATTCTAAGGAATAAAGTATTTGAGGTTGGCTATGCAAATGATACTCTTAAAATTATTTTTTGAAAATTCATACATCTGATGACTGAGTACTGAAAATAAATTTTGACCCATAATAAATATTTGCATTTTGGGGGTAAACATTTATTTTCTCACTTAAATTTCTGCTGTCTGCAAAACACAATCTTTTAAAAATACTAGTGGTGATGGATATGCAGTCTATTTCTTTGACTTGTTTCTCCTGTTTCTCCTGAAATATGGGCACTCAATTTCAGGGCAAATACTTTAGAGTTTTATGAAATGTGAAACTACTTTATAACTGAAGGGTGACAGAGTTGGCTTTGGGGAGGATAAAAAGGAAGCGTGAAAAAGATGGATTTCAAATATGGTTAACTGCTGCTGTTTTCTACCAATACTAGCATGTTCTCCATAAATTCATGTGCTCTGTCTTAAGATATAAAATATTATTTACTGCAAATTTAAGATATATTCATGGTACAAAATTTGGAGAATGCAGGAAAAAAACACAGAAAATTATTCAAAATTAGCAGTCAACATGCACTATACAAAAATATTGAAATATTGAAATATTATGAATATTGAATATGAATATTATGAATATTGAAATATGAAATATTATTGAAATAATATTGAAATATTATGTTACTACATTAAATTTTACTGTTTTCTTAAGGTTTGTTTTTTTTCAGTGGTTGCCATGGGGTCTGGTCTAAATTTAAAGCTTTCAAAATTATTTGAGGGAGTCCAGATCTCCCAATAGTCCATGATTCTGGCACAGTTTTAAAGGTAGGAGAAGGTAAATGCAGTCCAGGAACTTCGCTGCCTGGAACAACTGACCAAACAATCAAATCAAGTGCACCTGGAAGGCATCATCCTAGAAGAAAAAAATATCACAATAATCCTTTTCAAAATAAGATACAGAGAACAAGAGAGGTGGAATGCTGGAAAGAGGGCAATTGGAATACAGAACCATTCCATGGAGTGAATTGACCCAGGTATTGATACTCAGGTTTAGGGGATTTTTATTATTGTTCATTTGTACATTAACATATATTTAATGAAGACCTAGGGCCAGGTACTCTTTCAGGGGCTGGGGGAGAAAACCCTCCCTGGTGGAGATTGCACTCCAGTAGGGGGGTCAGGCAGTAAACAAAATAGGTGATTCTAACACGTAGAGTGTCAGACAATGGCAAGAGCTCAGAAGAAAACACAAACGAGGGAAGAGGATGTGGTGGTGATGGCTGGCGTGGGATGACTCTAACCTTTAGAAGAGACAGCTAAGGGACGCCTCATGAACAAAGGTTTCTGAGTAAAGATCCAAAAGAAGTGAGGAAGGTGAAAGCGGGAATATCAGGCAGAGTAAAGAGCACGTGCAAAGGCCCTGGGACAAGAGCATGCTAAGCAAATTAGAAGAAATGCTTGGAAGTTGATGTGGCTGGAGCGGAAAGAGGGAGCGGTAGATCAGTAAGAGGTGAAGTCAGAGACCAAATCGTAGCGTTACGGACACAGATGAGGATTTGGGCTTTTCCTCTGAGTTAATTGGGAAGCCACTGACTTTCCGCATGACCCGTTCTTCTTACTATGTGCAATAATATTTTTTATTACCTTTAATTTTTTTAATTAGGCCTTTTTTTTCTGAAAGAACAATTAAGACTATCACAGCTATAGCTCAAGCGATTCTCATCTTTCTATTGATGTTGTCTTGTTGCATCTTTCAGAATTCTCAGAGGATGATTTCTGAAGTTTTCTTCTTTTTTATATATAGAGTAATTATGTTCTATATGTATCCAAATCTTTGAACTTTAAAGGAAATGCCACTATCATTTGTTCTGTATATTTGGCAAAGCCTAAATGCTGATTTATGTCCTTCTGTCCTCATTCCAGGGAAAGGAGTGAGTTACTCGGTGCTGGTTTTGGCCAACTGCCCATGTCCTGAACCTCCATCAAGGCTCCTTGGGGGAACTGGACTTGGCCCAGTGGTTAGGGCGTCCCCTACCACATGGGAGGTCCACAGTTCAAATAATGAAATAATGAAAGTGCTCTAAGAATGAAGTGATGAATGCACAAATATAGGATTATACTGAATACCATTGATTGCACACTTTGGAAGGATTTATGCTTTATTTATATCTATCAGTAAAATTGATTTGTTTTAAAAAGTCATCTGAGCTAATCACAACATTAATAAAAGTTCATCATAGTGAGAAAAAAAGTAACTGGAACTCTAAAGTAAAAAAATATATTAATGATGTAGTTTTTGCTTCATAACACATGCAGAAGTAAATTTTATAGACATGTGGAAGAAAGGATGATTGAGAGAAAATGAAAGTAAACGATTAGAAAACTCTTGTTCTAAAGGTAAATTGGTATAATATTTTTGGTGATAAGATAAAGATAAAGACAAGGTAAGATAAATATGTGATAAGATATATTGTAGGGAAATGGACTTGGCCCAGTGGTTAGGGCATCTGTCTACCACATGGGAGGTCCACGGTTCAAACCCCTGGCCTCCTTGACCCGTGTGCAGCTGGCCCACACGCAGTGCTGATCCTCGCAAAGAGTGCCGTGCCACGCAGGGGTGTCCCCGCATAGGGGAGCCCCACAGGCAAGGAGTGCGCCCCATAAGGAGAGCCGCCCAGCATAAAGGAAAGTGCAGCCTGCCCAGGAATGGTGCCGCACACATGGAGAGCTGACACAACAAGATGACGCAACAAAAAGAAACACAGATTCCCGTGCCGCTGACAACAACAGAAGCTGACAAAGAAGATGATGCAGCAAATAGACACAGAGAACAGACAACTGGGGGAGGGGGGAGGGGAGAGAAATAAATAAATAAATAAATCTTAATAAAAAGGGCTCCTTGGGTGCTGCTAGATGAAACTCTTCCGATTGAGACCTCAACTGCAAGATGCCAGGTATGTCCTCACTTCTTGTTGGCATCCACCATATATTCATACAGCAGGATTCTGCTAGACTGACGAATAATTGGAAATTATTCCACAACTCAAGCTATCAAAGCCACGGTTCACGGGAATGTCTTCAAAATCAGCAAATGAATGTTTGTATTACATTTTTGAGAAGTATTGTCATTGTCTGCATGTTTCTGAATATCTTCCTCAAAAGGTCTTCATTTGCTTCTGTTTTTAAATTTTACATTGAATATTAAATATTCACAAAGTATTTATAACATATTTGTTAAGTATAAGGATAACTTAATACTTGGTAATTCAACGTGGTATAATATGCATCCATAAAATATTTCCAGGCAATGGCCCTGCTAGCCCAAAACATGCTGCACTAATAATTCCAATCAAAAACTAACCCTTGGGAAGCAGATGTGGCTCAACCAATTGGGCTCCCTTCTACCATATGTGAGGCCCTGGGTTCGCTTTCCAGGGTCTCCTTGTGAAGGAAAGCCAGCCTGCACCCGCAGAGAGCTGACGGCCCGGCTGTGGAGAGCTGGAGCAGCAGGATGACACAACAAAGGGAGACAAGCAGACCCAGAAGAACGTGCAGCAAATGGACACAGAGAGCAGACAGCAAGCAAGCGTCAAAAGAAGAGGGGGGATAAATAAATCTTAAAAAACAAAACAAAACACTAATTAACCCTTAGCTAGAGCATTTCACACCCACTGACTAAATAAGATTTAAACAACTGACAGCTCCCAAAGTTGCGGAAGATGTAGAACAGGGCCTCCTGCCGTCCTCGTGGGGGTGTACTATGGCACCTTCTCTAGAAAATCACAGTTTCCTATCAAGTTAAATATACATCTATCTGTTTAGAAAGTCTATTCCTAATACTGACCCAAAAGTAATTAAAAACACAAGTCCACAAAAAGTCCTGTTTGAGACTGTTAATAGCAGTTTTGTTCATAACATTTTAAAAATAGAATTGACCCACATATCCATCAACAGGAAAATAGATAAAACCTAATGACAGTTTTCAAACAATGGAATAATACTCAGGAGCACTAAGAAATAAAAAAATAATGATTTTCAAAAACACCGTGTTAAGTACATGATACTATTTATAAGGAAAAAACAAACAAACTTATGGTTAAAGAAATCAAAACAGTGGCTGCCTTTAGGCTATGAGGATTAACGAGAAGGCAACATGAAAACTTTCCAGATAGATAAAAATGGTCTATATCTTGGTTGGGATGGTAGTTACATGAATTTATATATGTACCAAAACTCATCAAAATGCACAGTTAATATATTCTGTACAAATCAAATACATAAATTTACCTCAATAAAAATGTAAATTAAAAAACAACTGTGAATTCAAATTGCTCTTTTTCTAAAATATGTGTGAATTGGTGCTAAACATTAGCAAAACTCATAACTAAAGATGTGCACTTTTATTAATTCAGATGTGTACATCCTTTACCTTAATATTGCAAATTAAAATAACATCATTAAATATCATTGGGCATTTTTTCTAGAGTGTTACTAGATTTCACTTTCTTATTGCAGAAGTAGAATTTTCAAGGGTATCAAAATATCCTCATTCTTAAAGAGGCAATTTATAAATATTATTATAAATATAAGAACCATAAACTATCATCAAAATGTCATTATAATTATTATTATAACAAGCACAAATATTATACCATAAAATTATCTCTATTTAATAATTGTGCTTAAATGATAATATTAGCCTTAAAATTGAAGTAGAACAGCATGTATTAATTATATTTATTTCTCTAATATTTTAAAATATTACCACATCAATACACCACATCAGTACATCCCCTTTAAATAGTAGTATCACTGTATTTTTTTTTTTCAGTTTTAATTAAAATCACCCAAACTCACAATTGGAGCTCCAATGTAATTTTGAACAACACTTTAAATTTCAAGATTGATAAGTGAGATCAATGATTTTATGTCTTAAATGTAGTAAGCAAATTATTAGGAGACAGGAAAATAATTATTTCATTTTGTTAGCTCCATATTCTTTGTCATAGCCCACAAATAAAGCCCGATTGATAGAAATATTGGTCAGGAAGTATTGATTTGCCTTGAAGAAACACAAGCATGAAGTTGTAAGACCTTTTTTCCCCCTGAATAAGCATGATTCTAATATTAATGGTTCTATAATAGGAGAGATGGAAGATAAGTTTTGGAGGAGATGTTTTGAGGACTAAGCATAATAAATTTATGATACTTATTTTGTTAAAATTATTTCATACACCACTAATTTGAATTGCCTCGTTAATTTTAAAATGCACCTTCTTAAGTTCTTAAAAATAAAATCATCTGGAAATAAATTAGAAAAAAGTGAACAAAGACATGAAAAGAGAAAGCTCTATAGAAAGAAGCATGACATAGAGTAAATAAGCAAGATATTTTCTAGAAACAGAAGACTTTACAAAATTTTAATCCATATTTATTATAACTAAATTATTAAGAGTTAAAGAATAATCCTTAAAAGCAGGTCATGATGGTAATCACATTGTATAAAAATTCAGTGAGTCTTATGTCCCAGGATATTATAGAGCCATTCTAAATTTCTAATTCTTTAGAGCACATATTATAAATTCTGGCTGTCATAACTTCAAATTAATTAATTTTCATATGAAAGCAAAGGCTTTCAATTTGAAGCAATGACTTTTGTCACTTTTACAGAGAACCTTCTTTAGCTTCCATACTGATACTACTATCATATACCATCCCCCACCTCAAAAAAGAGCATTCACAATTGATAGACTGTAGAAAGCCTATAGCCAAATGTTTTTTTAAAAAATAACATTTTAATTAAGACTATATTAATTTATGTAAATGTGCACAATTTATATAAATTATCTTACCCAAAAATGAGAACAATCTATTTTCAAGAGGGAGGGTCAGAACTCATTTAACATTGTTTAGATTAATGAAATGAAAATGCCAAGGAAAACTAGTAGTCTGTAAAATATCACAAAGAAAATTCATAATATGAATATCAATATTGAAAGGATCACCCATGGATTATTTGGGCAGCTTGGTTATCAATATATTTCGAAGGCCGTCATAATTTTTTCTATTAATTTTTTAAATTTTTAAATAAAAAAGTTACACGGATATTACATAAAAAATATATGGGATTCCCATATGCCCCGCTCCCTCACCCTCCCACAATTTCCCACATTAACAACATCCTTCATTAGTGTGGTAAGTTTTTACAGTTGATGAACACATATTGAACATTGCTACTAATCATGAACTATAGTTTACATTATAGTTTACACTCTGTTCCACACAATTTTGTAGGTTATAACAAAATACACAGTGGCCTGTATCCATCATTGCAATATCATGCAAGACAACTCCAATGTCCCGAAAATGCCCCCATATTACACCTATTCTTCCCTTTCCCATCCCTCAGAATCTCTGGTAGTCACTGCTTTTATATCAATGATAAGAATTCTTCCATTGCTAGAATAATAATAAGTATATAGTAGAATAATAATAAACCTACTTTAGTCCATTGTTCATTCCCTAATCTTGAGAATTTGGAGATGGTGATGCCCACTCTGCTTCTAATTGAGAGGAGGCATAGATCTCATGGGGCAGATGGATGGAGCTATCTTGCTTGTAGTTGCAGGCGCACTCTGTACCTTGGGATGGGCATTGTCCATCATCATCTTCTTGTTAGTTGTCCTGGATGAGTCCAATGAACTGCAGAGTAGGTGTTGCAACTCTGCCGAGATTCAGGGTTCAACTGGCACATGGATGGACCAAAGACTTAAGAGTCTGGGATATATATTTATCAAGTAAAGTGCTTATTATAGGAGCAGAAGAGCCATTTGTAGAGAACCTATAAATGAGTCTAACTCTGTTACACTGGGGAGCATAAATTCCAAAGGCTCACTCACAGGGTGCCAAATTCCTGAGCTGTCTGCCCTGCTTAGTTTCTAGATGTCTGTAGAGCCCTCAGGAGTCCTGCTGCTTGAGGCACTGTTCACTGTGGCAGTCAATGAGATCTTGCTGAGACTTGCATAAGAGTAACCTCTGGAATGACCTCTAAACTCACTTTGAAATCTCTTAGCCACAAAAACTCATCTGTATTTAGCATTTTCCACTTTAGGTCAAGGTACTTTTCCAGATGCATTACTAGTTGGTGCTTGGTCATAATCCCTCAGTGCCAGGGAGGCTCATTCCCAGGAGTCATATTCCATGCTGGGCAATGGTAGCGCATTTATATGCTGAGTTTCAGCCACATGTTTTGATGCTTTAAGCATTGTCACACGTGGCATATTTTCTTTAAACTAAGTTGTATGTTTTTATAAGGTCTATATTTTTTAACAGGACTCAAGTATGTACCCAGTTTACATTTATAGTTCACATACATTTGATTTCCTACCAACCATTATCATCCTTTAATACAGAGAATTTTTATGTTGTTTTCAACTGATACTTGCAGTAAATAATTATATCTGGTACTTTAGTTCAGTTTCTCATGCTTTACCATGAAATACAGCCAATGTATGAAGTAGCACTTTAACTTTCTAAGAACATTAAGTGGGCTTATATATGAAGTATATACAAAGGAAAACGGAAAACAGAAAATCAAGTTTTAGGCAGGAAAGTTGCCTTTATCATCAAATTTTATACTAAGCGTCTTAATCTTAATGTGAGTTAAATGATAGATTCTCACTGCAGATAAGGTATTACCATGTGAATGCCTTCTTTTCCTGGTAAATGTTTGAAAGCATTAGCAATTATGTTGATTAGCAGATAAGGAGGTTTGTTAATGAGCACAGACAGTCCACACCTCAATTACAAATCCCAGGCGAAAGTCAGCTTTTCCGTGGGCCAGTGCCCTTCCTTGGGGCCTCCATAGGTCTGTTGCTTCATTTCTAAACATTGCAAGGTACTACTTTTAATAGTTCCATGATATTGTTTCATACAAATACTATCTAATTTTCTAAGTGTCAGTGGAAATTTGACCTTATGTAATGATGTTTATTTACCTTCTATGCCTAATATAGGATAGATGCTGAAAAAAGGGGATTTCAATCTTATCCATACACTCGAGCTTTTTTTAGGAAATTAAGGGATTGTTTCTTATTAGTAGATACTTGAATTTTATATCATTCAGTTTTCTAAGGTTCTTGGTGTCAATATGCTTTATTTATTTTCAGTAACCCATGGAGTATTGTGACTGTGCTACAGTTCAATTTATCTTCTATCTTGCAGTGTTATTGTAGATGAATCATTTAAATATTTGCAAGTAATTTTAATTCTTGAAATGGAAAAAAATTAAATTTTGTTAAGTAAATGCAGTGCTTACCAAGTAACAACTGTTATTAAATGCAATGCTTATCAGGTAACAACTGTTATTAAATAATGGATGCCCTGACAACTGTTTTTAGGTACATTAGTATATAAAGGGAGACAAAGGAAAGAATTGATTAAGAAGGCAACTCTAAATGGAACTGGTTAATTTTATCTCTGAAGTTAACATTTCTTAGCTGTATACCTTGAGGAAGCACCTTATCCTTTGTTTCCCAGTGTGTTCATCTAAAAAACAAATAATAATTGTAGCCAACTCTTAATGTTGTTATAAAAATAAAATGAAGTAATACAAATAAAGCACAGTACCTGATAGCATAAACACTTACTTATTATGATTTGTATTCTTTTATCCATCAATATGTAGAAGTATAAGTGCCACTATAGTTTATCTTGATAATTTTTAGACAAATATTAAGTAAATAGTATATGTTCCTTTATACCTTAATACTTTAAAAGAGTAAACATTATATTCACTCATGATAGTTTTTAGAAAAATATATAGCTCAAATTAACTCTAATAACTTAGGCTCAGTAACTTATGTTCTTAAAAATTATATTATACGGCTGAAATGCCTTAGAAACATTTATCCTCCCAATATTTCTGGAAACATTTGTTACATGAAAAGTAGGGATAAATACCCCCTGGCTCACCCCAATTTCCTTTTTCCCAGCACTGCTACACTCTCTGGGCACTGTTTGTTTTTTAGATGCAGCTTTAAGATATGAAGTGAATTTTCTACTTGGTTACACAAATACTGATGGAGTGCAGTGATATTAACATTTTCTATGTGCATAGTCAAGTATTGAGAATGTTCAGGAACTTGAATACCATAGTTCAAATGTGATTTAACTGCAATGAATAAATTTGCTAAAATTTATTCTTCAAAATATTTTACTTCATGGGAGATCCTAAGGTTTCTACAATCTTATTTGCTTAGACAGCACATTTACCTGTGTGGGGAGGAGGAGTTCTGTCCACAAAGAAGCTCCTACCTATTCTTGCTAGCACACCCCCTGAACTTGAAGTTGCTTGAAAGTCAAGGCTGCAGAACTTTACAAGGTGGTTCTTCTGGATGTTGAAACCCACCCTTCCCTGAACAGCCATTTGATAATTACTGCCCTTGCCAAATGTCTTTTATTTATTCTCATCATGTTTCTTCACTGAAGGGTTCTCATCTTCCCCATGGCTTTCCCACTGACTGTAATTTTGAGTTGCAATGTAAAGGCATGTTGTGTCTGTGCTTCTCATCTTCAGCTTCTCATATTCCTCAACTTCCTGGAACATCTGCTCAATGTCTTCCTTGCTCAAGCAGCCTTTGCCAACAGTGATTATAATTCTTGCCTTATTCCCATTCTCTGATCCATACAGACACATTAAGAAGGCATTTACATCAAAGGTGATTTCACTCTGAAGAATGCCTGTGATTTCACTTTTGCACGTAGGTTTTTTCCTTTCATCATTGCTTCCTCAGCTACATAAATACAAATGGTTTTCAGAGTGGAAGTGAAGATCTGCATCTCCTTGGCGGGAATGGGAAATTATGATTGATCATAACAATTACACCTTCATCAGTTGCAACAGCAAGCAAAAGTTCAGTGACACCCAGAGACAAAATAACCTAGGCATTTTTGATTTGTCCCCAGTCAATGTGGTTGATCCGTCAATGGCTCTATAAACAATAGATGTATTGACTTTTATGCTCTTATTTAATTATTTGTCATTGAAGGAGTCCTGTGCAAGTTTCTGAAACTTGGGTAGAATGATGACTTTACTCTGCTGTGAGTTGTCAAGCATAAAACTGTCTTGACATGGTTCAGGGTGCAGGGCCTCATATCAGCATTTAATTCTTCAACATGTCCGTGACTTATCCAGGTTTACTCATAGGGGACGTCTATCTCAGTACTGGTCTGACTACGGGTAGAGTACCTTAGCCGGTTCAGCAGCTGAACGAAGGCAGGAAAAAGCATTTTTGTCTCACTGATGCCCTTTTGTGCTTGCACTTGACCTTAATAATGAAGTGGCTAACCATTTGGTTGTCATCATATTCTTCACCCAGTTTAGTGTACCTAGATGTTGGCTTGATTTCAAACATTCCAACTTCAATAACGAGGGTGAACATAGCAAGGTGTCACTACCTAGATCAAAGATCAATACATTTCTTTTCAATATCTTGTCCAACCCACAAGCAATAACAGTGACAGTTGGCTCATTAGTTGTTTTGAAAACAATGAAACCAGTATGGAAAAGTATTTTTATAACACTGGGAATCATTAAAGGGATTCTGTGGGGACATTGATGGCAATTGTCATTTTAAATTTAGTTTCTGAAGCATCGTCTATGCCAAAACAGCGTTAGTTCTCTCCCTTGCCTTCCGCCTTCAATTGTCATATCACATATCACCCACCACTGTAAGTAGCTAATGCTTCTTATTTGAAAGGGCAATTACTTCACCAAATGAACACCTACTCTCCAGTTTGCTGAATTTACCCAGGTCAGCTAACAGTGCAGTGAGGATGGTCAACCACCACACCAGGGAACAGAGATAAGTCTACAACTGCAAGCAGGAGAATCTCATCCATCACCCATGTGGGATCTAAGCCCCCTCTCAATTTAGAGGTGGAGTGGACATCACCATCCCAGGGTCCTCAGGATGGGGGAATAAAATATGGACTTACTGGTATTCTACTATTATTAGAATTATTGTGACTCTAGCAATAGAAGTAATTATATCATTGATGTGGAGACAGTGCCCATGGGAGTTGCTGAAGGCAGGAAGAGGGAAGAAGAGATGTAGTATGGGGGCATTTTCGGGATTTGGAGTTGTCCTCAATGATATTGCAGGAACAGATGAAGGATGTTATATATCCTGCCATAACCCACTGAATGCACTGTGAGAGAGTGTAAACTGCAATGTAAACTATAATCCATGCTGTGCAGCAGTGTTCCAAAATGTATTTCATCAAAAGCTGTGAATGCACCACACTGATGAAAGAGGTTGTTGATGTGGGAGGAGTGAGGGGTGGGGAGTTGGGATATCTGGGAACCTTCTATTTTTTAATGTAACATTTTGTGTGATCTATGTATCTTTTTAAAGGAAAGATAATTAAAAAAGAAATTGAAAAAAATCTACTCATAATCATATGCTTGGCATCAAGAACTTTTGGTGGGTTTCATTGAAAATGATTCTTTTCAGAAACAGTGACTAATCCTTCTGTGCCACTGAAGTAATATGACTTAAACTTGTTTTGTTTCTCTGGTCATTGGCAAAGATCTACACTTTCAATTTTGGAAAGCAGCTACTCAGGAATAGATGGTACAAAGACCTTTGCCAAATGCAGGGCTCTTTGAAATATTGACTTGGGAGGATAAATATGGCACAAAGGAGAAAGATGTGGAGAGGTGTGGGAGTGTATGTTGAACTTGGATTTTATCATTTATCATCCATGCTTAGGTCAGTCTCATGAAAGCTTCTACATCTTTAGAACCCCCTCTGAATTGACATAAATTCTGGGATAATTTATTACTTACCTAATTAATTATACTAGTACCTATATTCACAGGGTTATAATTTTAGAGTCTATCAAATATCTTAGGTAAGTCCTATGGATCAGTCAGCTATTGTTGTCAAAGAAATTAATGGCAATTTGTCAGAAATTATTCCAGGAGCTTGAAGATAGCTTTACCTTTTTTGTTAATTAATTTACTTACATCTTTCTCTAAAAATACTTGAAATTGTAGCTAATCTTTAATTTCGTTTAATTACTTTGATAATCACTAAGGATTGCCTCTGTGTATAGTGGTTTTTAAAAAGAGGTCACAAGTTCTTTGACAATCTCCCCCTGCCCTTGAATTTGTGTGGGCTGGATTGAGGGTTTCAACCAAAAGAATACTACAGAAATCATGATTTATGCCACTTCTGGAAGTATGTTTTTAAAGGTTATGCAGCCCCCCACTGGTTTCATGAGATGATCACTTCTAGGAAGTCCATCACCATGTAACCAGTTCAATTGTCCTTAGACCAAAATGCTAGAGAGACCACATACAGGTATGCTGGTCAAGAATTCCACTGTGAGCCCGATATTTCAGCCATTCCTACCACTGTCCAGACATTTGAGTGAGACCCTCTTGGACCTACTTGACCCCCCATCCACCTGCTATGCATTATTAAGTGGCTTCAGCTGAGGCTGTAATAAAAAGTGTTACTCCTGTTCTTGATTTGCATAGTCTATATGATGTTAAGAAATGCTTGTTTTTTTCTGTTTGTTTGTTTTTTTAAAGATTTATTTTATTTATTTAATTTCCCCCCCTCCCTGGTTGTCTGTTCTTGGTGTCTATTTGCTGCGTCTTGTTTCTTTCTCCGCTTCTGTTGTCGTCAGCGGCTCGGGAAGTGTGGGCGGCGCCATTCCTGGGCAGGCTGCTCCCTCCTTCGCGCTGGGCGGCTTTCCTCACGGGCGCACTCCTTGCGCGTGGGGCTCCCCTACATGGGGGACACCCTTGCGTGGCACGGCACTCCTTGCGCGCATCAGCGCTGCGCATGGCCAGCTCCACACGGGTCAAGGAGGCCCGGGGTTTGAACCGCGGACCTCCCATATGGTAGACGGTCGCCCTAACCACTGGGCCAAAGTCCGTTTCCCAAGAAATGCTTGTTTTATTGTTTTTAAGTTATTAATTCTTGGAGTGGCTTGACAGACAGCAGTAGCATTTGATAGAAAGAGGATGATATTTTTCTATTGTCTGAAAATAATAAATACAGCACTGGACAATTTAGAGGTAAAATATGTGTACTAATAATTAAGAAATGCTTTCCTTCCATCTGAATTTTACATTTTAAAATACAAAACAAAACACTTCTTTATTTTTATTTTGGTACGTATTTTAAAAATTGAAAAATAAAATTGAACTGAAATTTGAAATTCTGGGTATTTATATTAGAAAGCATTATCCCAAGAAACACAATACTCCCAGTTTTATAGATTTAATGGATCAAATTGAAGCACTTAGCTTGGATGTCCCAAATGAAATGATAAAGTATTATTTTTGATGTCATAGTTATGATTATTTTAACTGGCAATATTTACCAATCTCATAGTGATGAGAAGCTGAGATTACAGAGATTGTTTGCCAAGAAGCAGAAGCTGGAACTTTGTGGTACTCCTAAATTAACTGAGTCACAGTGATGAGCAATTGAGCCACCTAGTCAAATACTCAAAGCTATCACCTGGCAACTGAGATGGCAATCACAAGTTAATGGAATACAACAGCTTGATATTTTTATGTCTGTTGATAAACTTCTAAACCATCAGGATAAAGAGCAGTATATGTACCAGCTAAGGGGTTAACATAAGGCAAACATTTTTTGATGGATAGTCATTTATACTTTGCCAAAAGACTTCAAGCAAGTTCATCAACAGGCTAGAAAGAAGGAGGGTAGGTCTAGAAATTAGAGTTCAGAACTCAGAAAGTTAATATGACCTATCTAAGGCCAGCGTTTTCAAATAGTCTACAGATTCAAAATCTCATGACTATTCAAAAGACTTGCTTCAGCAATTGTTCCTTCTCCTGCAATTTAAGCTTTTTTTTCCCTCCTGAATCAATCTAATCAGCATATAATATGTGACAACTCTTCCCATTATAAAAATAAAATTTGCCTTTACACTGCATCTTCATCTGGTTACATTCATTCTTCTGCTCTCCTTTAAAGCAGTTCTTCTCTTTTTCTTCTATTCTCCATTGAAGACCTTCTAACCAGCTGACTTTGGCTGAACTGTCATCAGAATTACCAATGATCTTCACGTGCTAACACCAGTGGTTAATTTTCAGTCTTCATCTTACTCTTCCTATCAGTAGATAGGTTTGTTCCTCTTTCTTTTCAAATAATTTTCCTCACTTGGTTTTCCACAATCTCTTTGTTTTCCTCCCTACCTAAAATCTCTGGGTTTTCCTCTCACCTCATTCAATCTTCTCTGCTAGATCATTTTCCCCCTAATTTGTAACTACTAAACTTCTGTCCTCTTCCTTTCTTTATTTACACTCATTCTCTGTGTGTGAACTCATTCGATCTCATGGCTTCCAATATCAAATCTATATTTATGAATCTCAAATTTTATACCTTCAAACTGGATCTCTCTTATGAACTCCATAGTTGTGTACCCAGATGCACACTCAACATTTTTACCTGAATGTTTAAAAGAAGTCTTAATTAACATGGCTAACACCTAATTCTTGAGTTTCTTCCCTTTCATCTACACATCAGTAACTTGCATTTTATTGGAGAAAGTTTATTCCAGAACACTACGCGTAGTTTTGGAAATTTGCAAAGTCCTCATGACTGTTCCTTTGTGAATGCCAATGATCAAAAATTACTATTTCATATGCATTCCCTGGTTTCCTCTATCTATAAAATATATGGCATCCATCTATTATTTTATAAATTGTGAGAAACTTACATATGATCTATCAAGAGTCACTATTGTGTCTGTGGACTAGCCATTTCCTTTGTATACTAATTATATCCTCTTCTAACAATAACAACAAAAATTTCCTCTACCTAACTTCAGAACTACAAATGCCTAGGAATTTCAAGGGCTTCACAAATTTTCTCATTAAAATTTAAATATAAAATTCTCATGTATGCGATATCTGTTACTTTAATTTTTAGTTCTATATTCAGTTCTATTTGACTATGCTTATACCCAAAGCAAATGCTTCAATTATGAGAATATGTTTTAATAACTTGTAATATCATTATTCACTCATTAGACTGCTCTAAAAATTACTGATTCTTATTGGACATTTTCTTTTCTGAATAAATTTTAGAATCAGCTTGTTGAGTTCCCAAAAAAAATCCTGTTAGGACTACAATTGGGCTTTGCACTGAGTTTATGTTTTAATCTGTAGAAACACGAGAGCTTCTTCTCACATAGAAAATGGTCTGTTTCTCCCTTTATCCAAACATTTGGGCATGTCTTTCGGTAAGACTTTGTGATTTTTATAGTTATAATAGTGTTTGTAGTTTTCTTCATATGGTCTGCCTCATTTTATGTCAGGCATATTTCCAATATTTTTAAAGAATCTTAATTGTTGTAGAAATTGGGGTCACTTTCATCACATTATCCACTTATTTTTGCTATATATAGGAAATTATGAATTTGGAAATGATGATCTAACATCTGGCAATCTACTGATATTCTACAGGTTTTTCAGTTAATTATGTCAAATTTTCTAGGTAGACTTAAAAATAAATACATCTGGTTTTTGCCTCTTCTCAGTATTTTTTGTTTGGTTTTTTGGTCTTATTGCATTATCTGAATTATTTAGTTCACTGACATAATACTAATAGCATTATCGTCTATACCAAACTTTAATGAAAACCTTAAATTTTATACCATTATGTGTGCTATTCTGTGAGTTTCTACTAGACACCTTTATCAAATTAAATACAATTCCTCTATGTCTTTTAATCTTTCATACTTTTTATATTGTTTTCTGTTTTCATTACTACCACATTCTGGAAGACTGCTTCAGCTTGATTCCATAACTTTCTTTTTAGGAGTACTGGGGATTGAACCCAAGACCTCGTACACGGGAAGCAGCGCTCAGCCACTGAGCCACATCCTCTCCCCAATTTCACAGCTTATAACGCAAGTTTTAAATGTTTTTAAGAGCCTCTTCGGCCGGTTAATTTTTGTTTGAAATTTATAAATATTTATTTTAATTTCCAAGAACTCTTCATTCCTTTTTTTCAAAAGCACTATGCATCTATTTTTAAAAACAGATTTGAGTTTCTGTGGATTCTTACCAGGGATTCTAATCATACTTAATTAATGATTCTCTTTATTGCGGTCTAATAAGTCCTTTCCCTTTATTTATTTCTTATTTTTATTGAGTTTCTTGGTTTTCACAGTGTGTTGTTTTCCTCAAATGTTTCATTTTTGTTGTCTTTTGTTATTTTCAAACAAGTGCCTAATAATAATTATTTCCTCAAGCCAAGAGATATGCCCTTGAGAGTGAGTGCAGGCTTTAGCGTGAGGGCATCTTTGCTTGATTCACTCGGTATCAAGAGCACATATCCTCACTGCTCTGTATGATGTTAAGCCAACAGTGTACCTTTCCTGGGCCTCAATTTCTCATTGGTAAAATGCAGTAATATCTATCTATGAGGCTGATAAAATCACAAAATAATGAGTATAATGAGCTTGTCCTGGCGATCAGTAGTTGATAATGGAAAGAGGATGTAAGAGATAAGAGTAACAGTTGGAAATTGTAGCTGATTTGGCAAGCCAGAGAAAGCGGCTAACATCTGACCCCAGGGGTGATTGGGAAAGGGGAAACGGAGCCAGGAAGCCAGCCAGTGGCCATCTCAGATCCAAGAAGGGCCCAGAAAATAGAAATTCTAGGATCACTGTTTGGCTAAAGAAGCTGGACACATTGAAAGTCTCTAGGAGAAGAAGTTTGGCCTCTAGATCTCTGAGCATCCATGTACCCAGGAAACTAGTTATTATCTAAGACTGCAGAATATTGGAGGTTTATTCTCTGAAGAGTTTTAATCAGAGGGATTTGGAACCAGGGGATGATTAAGTCAAATTCTCCCTGGTGCCAGTCAGTAACAGTAGGCAGACTTCTTCCCCCATTCTGTAGATAAAGTATTTCTCTGTGGTAAACTGACCAGTCCAAGAGATACCACAATTTTTTGTTCCCCTCAAAAATGGTCTAAACTTAGTACAACTAATTTACAAAGAAGCTCATCATTCTATAAGTCTCTCTCTTAAATCCAGAGGTTCAATTTTGCTTTATATTTTCTCATTCTTAAATATAAACTGAGAACCCAAAAGTGCCAGATCATTGAAAAAAAAAATTCAAACATAAAAAACAGGTCAATCCAAAGCAAAAAACAAAAAATATTCAAAGGAAACTGATATTTCAAGAAGTGGAAGTACAACTAAAAGTTGATGCCTCCAAGATATTAGAATAAAATTAGAAACATTTTGCCATGAAATTAAGAGAAAGCATAATATTTTTAAAAAAGAAACATTCATATAATTTAAAAACATTCTAGAAATTAAACAGATAAAGATGATCAAGTTTTGGATGATAAATTTGAGAATATATCACTGGAGTTGAACGGAATAAAAATAAAACATAAAATTCGATTGAAGAGATAAATAAATCATAAGTTCCATGAAAAACCAATATCCAAACATGGAACTTCCACAAAAGAGAAGAGCTAAAGCAGAGGAAAGGAATTCTCCAAGAAATAATCAACAAAACATGTTCAGAATATTCCCATACAATAGTTTCTATATTGAAAGGGCACTGAATGTCCATAACATTAAATGAAAAATGACCTAATACAAATCATGAAATTAGAAAGACTGTGGATATAAACTTTCAGGGAGAAAAATAAGTGAACAGTAAACCAGGAGTCAGAATTGTACCTACTGCTCAATAGAAATTAGAGGATGGAGCAAAGCTTTCACATTTCTAATGGAAAATAGTTTCAACATGCCATTCTATACCCATCTAGTCATCAATGAAATGTGAAGTTTGAGTAAGACATTTTTCAAGAGACAGGACCAACAAATATTGACATCCCATACACTCTAAATCAAGGAGACACTGAAGAACAGACTTCACCAAAATGAGACGCCACACCAAGAAATAACACACCACTTGTGGCCTGAGAAACCGTGTGTCCATCCCAGGACATAGACATTGAATCATAGGACAAGGCTCACGGAGCAGGACTAGAAGACACTGCTCCACATATGAGTGCAAGATGGAGGATTTTAGGTACTATGTCCATAAATACAAACAAACAAAAATAACTCACTGAAAATGGCCAGAAGAAATAGACAATCTGAACAGACCTGTAAAAAAATCAAGAGATTAAATTTGTAATTTAAAAACTTCTCACAAAGGTAAGTCTGGTCTAGATGACTTCAGTGGTAAATTCTACCAAACATTTAATGAAGAATTAACACCAATCACTTACAAAAAACTTCTAAACCATAAAACAGAGGGAACATTCCCAGCTCATTTTTTGAGACCAATATCACCCAGATACCAAAACCCAACAGGAATCACAAGAAGGAAACTACCAATCATTATCCCTTAAGAACAGAAAGTCAAAAATCCTCAACCAAATTCTAATAAGCAAAATCTAGCATCACATACGAATGGTTATACAAAATGGTTTGGTGGGACTTATCCAAGAAATGTAAGATTTATTTAACAGACAAATATTAAGCAATATAATATACCATACTAAGAAAATATGGGGAAAAAAACACTATCATCTCAATAACTCAGAAAAAAAATTTGACAAAATGCAACCAGAGACCATGTATGAAAAACTCAACTCACATCATTCATAATAATGAAAGAATAAATTCTTTCCCTTTTCCATTAAACATTGTACCGGAAGTTCTATGCAAAACAATTGGCAGGAAAAAAAAATAGAAGACATTCAGATTGAAAAGGAAGAAATACAATTATTCTTTTTCTCAGATGACATAATCTTGTATGTTGCAAATCCTAGGAAAACCACATGCAAAAAAGAAATCACTATTAGAACTAAGTTCAGCAAAGTTACAGGAAGTAATTTATGAGATTACTATAAAAAAATCAATTGTAGCAATGACCAATTTGAAATGAAATTAAGAAAACAATTTATTTTATGTCAATAAAGAATAAAATACTTAGAAATAAAAATCACAAAGGAATTTAAAGACTTTTGCAAAGGAAATGCAAAAGCATTGTTGAAAGAAATTAAAGAAGATCTAAATGGAAATACATCACATGTTCTTGGATTCAAAAACACAATATTGTTAAAATGGTAATATTTCACAATTTATCTGCAGATTCAACTCAATCCCTATCAAAATCCAACTTGTCCTTTTTGCAGAAATTGACAAGTTGTTCCTAAAATTCATATTAAAATGCAAGGGACCCAGAATAGCAAAAATAATGCTGAAAAAGGATTAACAAAGTTGTGGTTATGTGGTAATTTCATAACCACATAACCACAGAAAACAAAACAGGGTAGAAACTGGCATAAGGACATAAAGTCCAATGAAATAAAATTCAGGATCCAGAAGTAAACCTGTTCATTTATGGTCATTTGATATTTGACAAACATTCTAAGACAATTATTGGGGGAAAAAGAAGTCTTTTCAACAGAGAGGCTGGGAAAACCAGATATCTGAAAGTATGAATTTAAACTTCTAGTTCACACCATATACAAAATTTAAACCAAAACAGATCTAAGCATTAAATGTAACAGCTAAAACTCTATAAAACTCTTAGAAAAAAACGTAAGAATAAATCTTCATAACCTGTACTAGATAATGGATCCTTAGATATAACACCAAAATTGTATGGAATAAAATTAAAATGAGATGATTGGAATTCTTCAAAATTTAATTTTTTTGTAATTCAAAGAACATCAGTAAAGTGTAAAACAATCTGCAAAACTGGATAAAATATTTACTACCCACATATCTGTTAAGAAGATGGTATCAAGAATATATAAAGGACTCTTAGAACTGAATAATTAAAAGACAAATAACCCAATATAAAAATGGGCAGATGTTCTCTACAGTCACTCTTACAAATGAGATTTGCCAATCACAAATAAGCAAAGGAAAAGATGCTCATCATCATTAGTCATTGGGAAATGCAAATTGAACCCACAGTAAGAAACCACATTTTGTCCACTAGAACATCTATAATTAAAATGATATATAACAGCCTGGGTGAGGATTTGGAGAAGAATATGCTGTTGAAAATTTAAAATGTGCAGCCTCTTTTGGCAAAAAATTTAGCAGTTCTGTAAAGTGTTAGAGTTACCATGTGATCAAGCAATTCTACTCCTAGATATACCCAAGAGAAATAAAATAATAGCCCATGCAAAAATGTGTACAAAAATATTCAGAGCAACGTCATATTTATAATTGCTAAAATATGGAAACACCCAAAATATGGAAGTCCCAGGCAAGGCATTCTAGAGCTCAAGTCATGCTGCATTTCCCTTTGTGATAATAATAAACATAATATATATAAATAAACAAAATACAGACTACATAACAATGTATTCTTTTTTTTTTTTTTAAAGATTTATTTATTTATTTAATTTCCCCCTCTCCCCTGCTTGTCTGTTCTTGGTGTCTATTTGCTGCGTCTTGTTTCTTTGTCCGCTTCTGTTGTCGTCAGCGGCACGGGAAGTGTGGGCGGCGCCATTCCTGGGCAGGCTGCTCTTTCTTTTCACGCTGGGCGGCTTTCCTCACGGGCGCACTCCTTGCGCGTGGGGCTCCCCTACGCGGGGGACACCCTTGCGTGGCACGGCACTCCTTGCGCGCATCAGCGCTGCGCATGGCCAGCTCCACACGGGTCAAGGAGGCCCAGGGTTTGAACCGCGGACCTCCCATATGGTAGACGGACACCCTAACCACTGGGCCAAAGTCCGTTTCCCAACAATGTATTCTTATTTGACAATATAAATAATGAATATATGCTACAACATGGATAGTTCTTGAAAAGGTTAAGCTAAGTTCAAGGAGCAGTAACAAAAGGCCACATACTCTGGATTCTATTTGCACGCAGTGTCCAGAATAGTCGAATCTAGAGAGAGAGAAAGCAAGGCAGTGGCTGTTGACACTGGGGGGCCGAAGGAGCAGAGCATGGTGGGGATTAGCGACTACTGCTAATGGATATGGGGCTTCTTTGGGGGGTGATAAAAATATTCCAAATTTAGATTATGGTGATGGTCACACAACTTTATAAATATACTAGAAACCATTGAATTGCACACTTTAAATAGGTGAACTTTATGTACCGTATGTTATATATCAATAAATCAGTATTTTGGGTAAAGAAAAAGTGTTTCAGAAAAAATTAAGTCAGGCTCTTATCCTCTGGGTTATAAGTTACTTCCACAATATGGCATTTCTAGGTGCATCAAGCTGCTATCAGCATTAACAACAGTTCTATAGAGTGTATCCCTGATGTGTTTATGTTAACACTGTTTTTAAAATATGTATTACAGCAGAATACTTCATTCTCACCTTAGGTATAGCAGAGCCTTCCCCAAAAATGATTTTCTGCAGAGAATGGTTCACTGAGTGGTTACTGATTCAAATGACTGTCTTTGATTTAACACGCAGGCTCCCTTGTAAAATTCACTTTCAAATGTTTCCAAGGCGTGAAACGTCTTTCACGTTATCGTCTTCCCCTTCATTAAGTGCCCCTGAGAAGGTGAAGCAAGGCATTCTAGAGCTCAGGCCATGCTGCATTTCCCTGCGTGATCAGCCACTGATTCCCCTTGTTCTGAAAGTCACTGAACATGACGAAGAAAGTCTCATGTGTTTGCCACATGTAAAGCATGGTTTGAAGAAGGCTGTAACATGATATATAATAAATTATAACACTGATTGGACAAATTCCATCCTCGACATTAAGTTGGGACCTCTTTGAGCAGCTGGTAAATAATAATTGGCTCAGTAACCATTTATTAAGTGCTTAGCATGTGACAGATATCATTTAAGCATTTTCTATGCATTAACTGAATTAATTCTCACACAAGAGTATATAGAGTAGATATTATCACCATTTTACAAGTGAAAAATTAGTGATGCAGAGGGGGTCAGTAATTAGCTCAATTGAAAAAACAACAACTTATAGATGGGATAGAGGGAAAGTCATTCGATAGATAGATAGATAGATAGATAGATAGATAGATAGATAGATAGATAGATAGATAGATAGTTATTTAATGCTATCTAAATTCTGTTTAAAAATAACATCTATTCCAAAATCTTGTGATGTGTTATTTTATGTAGAACTGTTTTAACTGTTGATTTTCTACTTTTTCCTACATATTTCCAGTTCAAACTTGAGGTTAGTAAACAATTTCTTCAGATTAAAAGATTTATTTTAAACTAATCCTTATATTTTGGCTAGCATGCAAATGTGTTCTTGGGATATTGAGAAATACTACACTAACTGAACTAATTTAAAACATGACTCTACAACTGTAAATACTACTTAAAAATGAAGATAAGATTTTACCAGATGTACCAGTGTGGGCAAATCATTTGTTCTGAAAGCTAGTACTTATTCTGTCAGTATTAATAGGGCACAACGTTGGGACCATCAAACCTCAGTACTAAATGGAAAATACTTCCATAGTGCATGAAATTCCCCTCTGCCTATCTTTATCTTTACTACATTTTTATTTGCATGTTTTTAAAGGTAACAATAGCTTGTCCTTTTTAAGTGTAAAGAATTTCCTTTCATTGTAAACATTTATTAAGAAAAATCCAATAAAATAAAACTTTATTTAGACAGTATTTTATCACATAATACTCATAAATTATAAATAATGTCATATTGGCCATTTGAATGGTAAAATAATAGTTCTCAACACTGCATAAGAATTTACAATATGTTTCTTAAAATTTATTTTTCTAAGTCAATCCTTTCGTATTTATTTTGCACATAATATGGAATAAAGCAGAAATAATTTCTTGCTAGTTCTTAACCCATTTCAGTAAATCCTGAGCACTCACATAAATGTAATGTCAGAGCCATGCTCTCTTCTTTAAGACTCACTGTTACAAAGAGTATGGGGAATGGTGGCTCACGACAGCAGTGGGGCGGCCCCTCTGGTTTGTAAAACAGAGGAAGCCTATATTTGGCTTTGCTGGATTTGCAAGAGTCAAGTGGGAATAATTAATGGAGATGTAAATATTGATTGCAGTTCTTAGAAATGGACCAAAGCGAGAGCATCAAACACTTTGTCTAGGGATTCGTTGCTCCTAACGCACTGAGCAAAGACGAAAACCTGGCAAAGATTTCCCACGACTGAAATAATTTAAATACGTTGGTTGGCTAACAATGACTAAGAGAACATTACTACAATACCTGAAATAGGGATGTCTTAAAAGACTTGCTTGCATGAATAACACTTCCAAAAGCAATTTTTAGCAAAAACACAAGAGCAGCAACAACAAGTAAGTCATTCCACGCACGTCTCCACGTGACGCTTTTGTGAGTGCTCTGGATTCCCACTCCTTTAGAACAGTTTGACTAGGGAGTAGTGTGCCCTGTTGCTCAGCAGCTCCCAGGAAAAGGAAAGATTCTCCCCTTCTCCCTCTGAATTTCTTTTCACTACCAGCAATTTTCAAGGATAAGCACTAGAATTCCATCTATGCCCTGAAAAACAAGACCTATGAAAACAGGAACTTAAAATATGAAAGGTAAAAAGACCATAAGATAATTATTTGAGTTTTGAAGTTTTGTTCCAATAATTACGTTTATCAAGTCTACATAGATTTTTTTCAAAACAAACCACTTATGCTGAAGTTTCTTATGTTAACATTTTTAAATTTTTTAATTAATTTATTGGTTATTTGGAAGTTTTAGGTACTTAAATTTTTTTAAATGGGGGTTGCATTTAATTTTTCATTAAGAGTAGATTTATGGGAAGGGGTCTTGGCCCGAACGATAGGGCGTCCACCTACCACATGGGAGGTCCGCCGTTCAAACCCTGGGCCTCCTTGACCCATGTGGAGCTGGCCCATGCACAGTGCTGATGAGCGCAAGGAGTGTTCCCATGTAGGGGAGCCCCACACGCAAGGAGTGCGCCCCATAAGGACAGCTGCCCAGCACGAAAGAAAGTGCAGCCTGCCCAGGAGTGGTGCCGCACACACGGAGAGCTGACACAACAAAATGATGCAACAAAAAGAAACACAGATTCCCGGTGCTGCTGAAAAGGATAGAAGCAGTCACAGAAGAACATACAGCGAATGGACACAGAAAGCAGACAACTAGAGGAGTGAGGAAGGGGAGAGAAATAAATAAAAAATAAATCTTTTAAAAAAAGAGTAGATTTATGACTCATACTAGTAGAAAATTCTTACGCCTTTCTGATCTGATGTAGATAAAAGATACATTATCAAATCACTATCCTTTCCCAAATCCAGCTCCTGGGGCATGACTATTTGGTCTAACGGGACTAGCTTTATCCTAGCACAACCTCCCAGAGACATTTGAGATGCTTGAACCTACTGCCAAGGATTTGTACCAGCCGCTGAGTGTTTACCCACCTCATAAGGTCTAATATTCAGGCAGCTAGATGTGATGTGTCTGCTGTATACCAAAAGTTAGTTGAGAGCAAGAAATAAGAATGAAGTCACAGCAGAAAGTGGCAGAGCTCCCATTTCCAGCTGCAGTGCAACTTTTCATATAGTCTGTACTTCAGCAAGTTAGCTCACTGTGATGGTTAGGCTATTGTGTCAACTCGACCAGGTAGTTGTGCCCAGTTGTTTGGTCAAGCAAGCACTGGGCTAACTGTAATACAAGGGCATTTATGGACTTCAGTCACCACTGACTTTACTGCAGTGGTAAGTCATAGATAGCTGATAACAATTACATCAATCAGGGAGATTGCCATCAGCAGTGAGTGACGCTTAACCCAATCAGTTGAATGCCTTAAAAGGAGAAGTGATTCCAACATTGGGAGAGAATCTCCCAGGGCTGCAATCAGCTCATAATAGGTCTGTATAACTTTATGAAATAAAAGGACAGAGAGAGACACACAAAGGAGGAGATAAAGATGGGACCAGGGGACTCACAGCTTCTGGAACTGGGAGCCTCAACCTTAGTTTCCACATCTTATTTATTTGGAAACTAATGAGCAGCTGTTTCCTATCAGAACTGCAACATCATCTACAATAACAGGAAGCAACTGCAACATCTACAATAAGGTAACATTTACAATAACAGGAAGCAATTGCAACATCATCTGCAATAATAGGAAGCAACAAATAGGCAAGCCAGTTTTCCACAACATATACCCCTTTCTGTTTTTATAAAAGCAAGGAAGGGAGATTTGGTGGTTTCTTACTGCCTCATACCCTGAAGGGTTCATTGTATGCTTATCGTTTAAGTAACAATGTCATATCAGAGAACAGCATTTTATACATAGTCCATAACTACAGCTGATTATATGGACTTACAACTAGCAGATGACTTATTTCTCATGGGCTTAAGATTTCTTACCAGGAAGGCTATACATGTCAGTACTCAATTAAAAAATGACCTCATTTTTCCCAGTTTGTATAGCGCTCTTAGCATCTTCACTGGACCTGGGAACACATCCAATTCACAAACTAAGCCAATATCCACCTTCTTCCTCTTATTATTTTTTAAAGCAGCCTGCTGGAGGTCCTCCTGCTCCTGTGAAGGACCTTTCCTAATTAACACATCTTAGTGAAGGATAAAAGATTTTTAGTATTCCAACAATATTCAAATTCTATTAACACAAGAAAACATTGTACTTCATCAATTACAGCAGAGAATATAGTTTTGTCTTACCCAACCAAACAGCATTTAATAATGTGATAGAGTAGCAGGGACCTTATAGCTTGTCCCAATTGTTTGTCTATTCCAGGTCCTTACAATACCATTGTCTCCGATGTTTCTTAGTAGAGTCCCTGCCACAGGTTTCTCCTATGCAGTCAGATTCACTGTCATCAGGCCCGGGCAGAAAGTCTTGAGGAAGAACTGCAAAAGTCCACTGCTGACCTTTCCACACAGTTTTTGTACTTTTTATATTCACTCATGTTCATTTTCTTTTTACAAAACACATTAACTCACTGAATGCTACCACAATACTTTTACAACTTGCTGTATGCATACTAGTTCTGTCTTGCATATCTCCATTTTCTGACTTTATAAAACTAACCATTTTATTTTAGGACAAAATATACCTTCTAACATTTCAGTTAGCATTCCCACAAACTTTTTACCTTTTTTCAGTATTCACTTAACTTTTACATCTTTCCTTTTATCCTTCCTTTCTTTTTTCTTTTTACTTTCTTTCTCTCTCTTTTTTCTTTCCTTTTTCTCTCTTTTATTCTGGGCACCTGCCCTTCTCTGGGTACCTGCCCTTCTCTTTTTCTTTCTCTTTTTCTTTTTAACACATACTGAAACAATTACAACACACACACTGACTTGGAACAAACACAGAAACAGTTTCAAATCTACCAAGCTGGAATTTCTTCATTGGTTTTAATTTGACTTTTTATACGCTCTTGAGCTGCCCTGTCTTCTGCCCTTTCTGTTTCTTTCCTCTAACGTTCTTTCTGTTAACTCTTCTCCTGGTTTCTTTTATAATCCAACATTCCTTTTCCAGTTTTCCTCCTCTCAATTTTCTTCTTAATTTCTCTCTGTCCCTAAGTCATACTTGTTTTATGATGTTAGAAGTTTGCAATAATTAACAAGCTGTAGCTCAGTTTCCCCTGATATGCACTGGGGAAAGGCAAACCCTGTCCCCATAAGCCTACATGTCTAAGGGCACATGTCTAACCCCACAGGTTAAACAAAGAAACCACAGAGAGACGGGAGTAAAGGGAAATGGAAACCTTCTCTACCTGCATGTCAGAGGGGGATAAAATCCCTACAGATTTAAGAAACATCTGCTCCTGCTGCTTTCCAAGAAACCATAACTCCCTAACCCACTATCCTCCAGTCACTATTAGGGAGAGTTTTCACCTCTAGGGCTTCCTCTTGGCCCCTGCACCTCACTCGGACCCTCAACCCCTCCCACCAACTATCATTTCCTGCCTAGGAAAGTTCTGCATAAATTCAAGTCCCCCCGTTCCAGGAGGGGGCTGAAGTCTCTCTTCAGAACCCCACCATGCTGGTAGGGGGGCTGAAGTCTGTTCTTCAGACCCCTCTGTTGGGAGACCTTCCCAATAAATTCTTTGCCTGTGGTCAGCTCAGTCTCCATGTCCCAGTAAGCGCCATTTTTCTCCAACATATGGTGCCAAAACCTGGGACTGGGGTCATGTTGAGACTGACTGACTAGTGAGGAATCATGCCTCTGACACAGCTGAACGCTCATCCAACAACGGCCATTGACTCTTGCTGGGTGAGTTAAGGGTTTCTCTGCCAGAGGATCCTGCTGTCTCTCTCTCTTTCCTTTTCTGTTGTCCAGGTCAACCCACTGGGAAAGCCTAGTGCTAGGCTAGGATCCTCACCATTCCCCGAGGGCCACAGTGGGTGGTATGCCTGCATCCTCGTGGGAAGAAACCCCTTGGCTCCAGAGACGTCTGACTCCAAGAAAGGTTTCCCATTTCCTTGGAGATATCTGACTGATTCAGGGACACCTGTCTCACTCAGCATCTCCCCTGTCCTAGAGATTCTTAGTGTCATCCCAGCCACCTAAAATGGGGAACTCAATTTTGTCCTCCCCCCACCCCAAAACCACACCTCTGGGCTATCTACTTCATAACCTTAAAACTCTGTACCCAAAAGGAGACATCAGACCTAAAAAACTCATTTTCTATTCAACCTCTGTGTGGCCGCAATACAAATTGGACTATGAAAGTCAATGGCCAAAAAAAGGGCATTTTTGATTTCCAAGTTCTCCAAGACTTAGAGAACTTTATCCAGTGCAATGTCAGATGGTCAGAAATCCCTTACTTTCAGGCATTTTGATATCTTCAAAATTGCCCCAACCTCTGCCAATCCTGTTTTTCCACCAAATTCTTCTTTTACACCAGAAACCTCTTCAAAAATCTTCCTCCTCTTCACTTCCATTCCCTGAAACTTCCGAAAACTCCAACTTTGATCCCTCAGATCACCCCCCCATACCTCCTCCATATAATCCTCTAAGGTTATCTCTGGACTCACCCTGCACCCCTTCTTCCTGCCCCTCTTCATTGCTGCTGCCTTCTCCCCTCCTCATAGGTGCTTGCAGAAACTACTCTCCCTCCTGTGTCACAGCCCTCCACCTCCATCAGCACACAGGCTCCTACCTCCACACAGACGCCAGCTCCTCTCTCACCCCTCTGGGAGCTGAAGGAATAGCCAGAATACACGTTCCTGTCTCACTGTAGACTTAAGCCAGACAGAGAACCGGTTAATATCTTTCTCCTGCAACCTCTACATCATTCTTTCCACCTGCCTATCCCCAGAAGAAAAAGAACATATTCCAAACCCTTGCAAATACCCTAAACCAACAAAACGCTGCCAACAGCCCAGTCAGAGCCACAGCAGTCCCAAAAACAACCTAGCTGTAAGTCCTCCACCGTCCAGAGTTCCCATTAGACACTCCACTCCAGGCAAGTACAAAAAACCCACCAAGGCCATGCTTCAAAGGCAAAAAGCCTGGGCACTGAGCCAAACAGTGTCCAAACCCACAACCTCCTCCAAGGCCGTTCCCGCTGTGCAAGCAAGAAATCCACTGAAAAGTCTGACTGTCTCCAGGCCTCTCCAGGCAAAGGGCATCAGTCACCCAGTCAAACCCAACCCCTGGTTTCACCTTCCCAGACCTTCTGGAGCCAGCAACAGATGATTAAAGGTACCCCAGAAACTGTGCAGACCCCACACCCATCTCCACAGCAGAACCACAGGTAACTCTGATGCTAGCAGGTAAGCCAATTTCATTTCTTATTAATAGAAAAACACTCTGCCCGTCCCAAAATCCTTGAACCCTTAACGCGCTCCTTAGTCTCAATGGTGAAAGTCAGTAGTTTCACAACCCATCTCTTACTGTACCCAGTAAAAAGCCACCTGTTCACCCACTCACTCCCTCCTCTGCTCCCCCTTTTTCCATCAAACTGTCAGTCCTAAAATCTAAAATACTAAGGTTCCTATCATTGCTGACCATCACAAACCAGTCACAGCTCAACACAAAAATCCTACCCACATGCCATTCAAACTCCAATATTCTGTTCCTCCTGATACCCTGCAAAGTATCAAACCTACAATTACTCACCTCTTACAAATAAACTTTTAGCTTACTCCTGAACTTTAAATCTAAGTGTACTACTAAAAAAGTAAAAATCCAAAATATATGTGCTAAATATCTGTCTATCTAAACTTTTGAAATTTAACTACACTTATCATGCTCAAATATTCCTAACTGTTGCTGATTACTAGTAAATGCGTTTCCAAAAACAAAGTTGCATATTACAAGCGAAACTGATTCCACAAATGAAATCTTAAAGGTAGTAAAATAACCATACCAAAGGAGTAAAACTTTTGAGTCAAATTAATGAACTTTATGTTTCTGTCTGTATGCCATAATTCTTTTTGTGTTTGTCTGTTTGTTCACTGGCAGTATATATTTTAATACCTCCAGACGATAATATTAATTCCTAAAAAAACTCTATTCAAATGGACAAAAATTAAACAAGCACTTATATTAATAAATAGGTATGAGTGATGAAAATTGTAAGTCTTGACTGAAAATTGCTACAGATCTCTTCATAAAAAATGGCCCTTGCCTAAATTAAAATGAAGTTTATTTTTCTTCACAGAATGAAATGTAAAGTATTGAAAGAAGTGAAAAGTTTGTAGAAGTGCTGACTGAAATTTGATAATTTGTCCAAGAAAGTGTGTAAAAAGTTTATAGGAGTGCTGACTGAAATTTAATGTTTGTTCAAGAAAATGTGTTTTGTCCTAAGATAAAATGGCTGGTTTTCATAAAATCAGAATGAAAGTATATAAAACCAAATTTAAATGCATGAAGCAATTTGTAGAAGGTATTGTGGTATCATTAAGTAAGGAAATATGTTCTGTAAAGGCAGAGTTTGTCTTAAAATGAAGTAACTATACTCTAGGTGGTTATGAATAGTTATAAAAAGTTTATAAAAGCATTGCTTAAACTGAAATATTCAAATGGCTAATTACAAAAATTATTACACAGAAACTGAGCTGATAATTAAAAGCCACCTCAATCTGCATATAACAGTGGTAATAGGGAAAAATAATTTTAATTCCATTAAAAATCTTAAGTTTTCATAAAATAATAAAAAAGTAGTTTTTTTCTGCACTGCTAAAGTAAAATACCTGTTAATTAATGTAATCATGATAATTATATGTTCTAAAAAATTTACTTTGAAACAGTTTCCAAAATCATTTTGGTAACTTATATATGTAGGGTATTGAGAATGTATTTTATCATTAAGGATCTTAAGAGCCTAAACTAGGTAAACGGAACAAACTACAAAGTCCTGACTGTCTATCACGTTCTTAAATGGTGTTTAGTTAAGTAAAACAAAAAACAAAACTGTACCCTCTGTTGTGACTGATGAAGTATAAAGTTTTCTCATGTTATTAAGGTACTGAAAACACTTCATCTCTCACTTAGCTCAGATATTAAAACCATTATATGTGTTTATCAGAGAAAGTTGTGCATGGAAATGAAAGCCCCCCCCCCAGCAGGCTGCTTTTAAAACAGTGACACCGGGTCAAGCAGCAAGGGGGTGGATCTTACCCTACCCCGTGATTTGGAGGCAGCCAGTACCAATAGTGGCTTTGGGTGGGGTTTGTGGCAAAGGCAACTTTCTAAACAAAATACCACTTGAGTCTTAGTCACAGTTATGAAAAGAAACCAAAGTTCAAAACAAGAACAATGAACTGGTGTACACTGCCTCTGTGGAGAAGGAAAATCTGTGAAGGAACACCTGGAACGCCTGCCAGCAGTGACAGGCAACTGTCCACCATGCCCCTGCCCCTCCTCTAACATCTCTTGAGCTTGTTAAGGCAGATGCCCTCGTGAAAGTCCAGAGTCATACCTTCGAAACCCAAAAATCTACAGAGTGGCTCCACCAAAAAAGCAAATGTTGTGGATACCAGACCTGGCAGTGCCTAGGCCAGCAGTTCCAACTGCCTGGCAGTCACCAGCCGCTCAGGACCATCACCCACAAGTGTCCATCGCGCTCACTCCAATGCCTGTGACGATTACCTCACTGGACGAGACACACTGGCCGAGCACAGACTCCAGCAGCACGATGGCAAGTGGATGACATCGGTCCCCTCCCTCTCAGAAGAGGCAAGGTTTGTATTCAGTGCTGCAGACACTGCAACGGAGTTATATAACCAAATCCTTACAGAATAAACTAAGTTCAACCTACAGGTTAAAGTGCCAGCTGCTCCAAGCCCAAAAAGGGAAGTAATGAAAATGTGTTGTTGCCTATGCTTCAAACTATGTAAACTGGGGGAAATGTGGTCATTTTTATCACTGTACTAGCTAGGTAGCTCTGCTGGTTGGGACTCTTAAATCCATTAAAAAATCACTCAAAAACACTGTTATGAAACCACAGTTAATAATCTAAAGTCTTTTTTTCCAACTAAAACTCTGTATGTACAAGCCCATCAAATCATGTAATTTCCCCGTCAACCATTAATGCCACTAATGTTTAATGCTGAATTTATAATATTATTCCTTCTGCTCAGACTCCTGGAGGCAGTAACCTCACAGCCACCCTAAATTTCCTAATCAATTCCTATCCCTACCACAATTATAACTCTCATTCTCCTCCTATCAGCAGGTCCGCACATCTTCCATGCAATAGCTCAGTTTATCCAGCCATCCAAGATGTCACCTACGATCATCTTCTTGTCTGATTCATACACAGAATCCTACAGCCAACAACCCAGGAAGACGTAAATGGCATCTTTCTGCTGTGTGAACAATATCAAACCCTGTGGGACCTAAAACCACAGCCCACTGTACAGGATGGAAGGCAACATCTTTTCTCCACCCCTTGACAGCAGGAAGTAACCAGATCAAGCTAATGCCCCCAATCCCCTCACCCTCCCATCCTGCCCAGTACTGTACACCCCAATACCAAGGTCCCCCAATATATGTAAAGAGTTAGGAATGTTAGAGGTTTGCAATAATTAACAAGCTGTAGCTCAGTTCCCCCTGATATGCACTGGGGAAAGGCTCACCCCATCCCCCATAAGCTTATGTGTCTAAGGGTGGCACTTCCCCACAGGTTAAACAAAGAAACCACATAGAGACGGGAGTAAAGGGAAACGGAAACCTTCCCTACCTGCATATCAGAGGGAGATAAAATCCCTACAGATCAAAGAAACATGTGCTCCTGCAGCTTTCCAAGAAACCATAACTCCCTAACCCACTATCTCCTAGTCACTATTAGAGAAAGTTTCACCTCTAGGGCTTCCTATTGGCCCCTGCCCCTCACTCTGACCCTCAACCCCCTCCCACCAAGTGTCATTTCTTGCCTAGGAAAGTTCTGTATACATTCAAGTCTCCCTTTCCAGGAGTGGGCTGAAGTCTCTCTCCAGACCCCTACCATGCTATAGGGGGGCTGAAGTCTGTTCTTCAGACCCCTCTGTTGGAAGAGCTTCCCAATAAATTCTTTCTGTGCTTGTGGTCATATCAGTCTCCACGTCCCAGTAAGCACCGTTTTTCTCCAACAATGATGCCATGCTTAAACAAGTCTTATAGTTTAGATACCTTGATGTAAAGCCATTCTAGTCTTCAGAATGAGGCCCAGCCATGCAGTTTAGAGCATCTGTCTCTCCATCTACACGACTGGAGGTTCTGGGTTCCACAGAAACTTTCGTCATCTCTTGGTGGTCATGGCACAGCTCCATCCATCGAGCTAGCACCCACATAGCACTTCTCCATCTCCTGGGGAAATACAAGCAAACACTCGAGGACTTTGAGGCTTTCCAAACCACTCAGGGCTCTGCGCTGTTATATCAACTTTAGTTTCACTCGAGGCGATCCTTCTTCCCTTCGCATCCCTGTTGGCTCCAGTTGCTGAGCTTCCCTTCGAGTGGCATCAGTTGCTGCAATCAGCTCACAATAGTTCTGCATGAAGGGAAGGCGGCGTACAACTTTATGAAATAAAAGGACAGAGAGAGAGACACCAAAGAGGAGATAAAAATGGGACTAGAGGACTCACAGCTTCTGGAACTGAGAGCCCCAACCCTAGTTTCCACATTTTATTTATTTGGAAACTAACAAGCAGCTGTTTGCTTTCAGAACTGCAGCATCATCTATAATAACAGGAAGCAACTGCAACATTTACAATAACAGGAAGCAACTACAACATCTACAATAAGGTAACATTTACAATAACTGGAAGCAATTTCAACATCATCTACAATAACAGGAAACAACAAATAGGTATACCAGTTTCCCACAACATCCCAGCTTGGCTTTGGACAGCCAACATCTCCCAGAACTCGTCAAGAACCTTCGTTGGACTTTCATTGTAGTCTGGGTTGTGGCCTGCCTGCAGAAGCTGGACTTCTGCATCCCCAAGACTGTGTGAGAGACTCTTTTAGAATCATGTAGTATTCACAGATATCTCTTGTTGATTCTGTTTCTCTAGAGAACCCAGACTACTACACTCACTTTACAGATAAGACTCCTTTTTTCATATGCTAATTAGAGTTCTAGTATTGTCACATGCAAATAATTCTATTATAGAATTAATAAATATTTTAAAGTATATGCAAAATGTGTTACAATTTATTTTATTAAATATTGGGAAATTGTAATATCTGAAATCATGCAAAGTAAGCATTGAAGTTGTTTTCCCTTATTTTAAATATAATTAACTATAAGATTGGGATGCTTTACAGTGTCTTTCAGGAAATTGAATCAGTTGTAGTGATGATTAATTCAGATTAATCTATAATTGCCCATCAGTAAAATAATTCCAGATAAAGATAAAAGTTACCTGAGAAAGCTGTATACTTTTGAAAGCTACTTACATAATCAGTAGCATGAAGAAATGGAGCATAAAAATAATCATTCTATAACTGATAAGTTAAACCATGGCTCTGCTTTCTCACTGTATATATCATATAAATTGAGTGACTTAAGTTGTAAAAAGACATAAAGCTGTAGACTGTCGATGTGTAGATGGAGGAATTTGCTTCTAGCTCTGCTTTTATTCCAAGCAGTAGAGAGAATTTGGCAGGACATTTAATTCTCTGCGATTCAGTGTCTGTTTCTTCTAATAACCAAGAGTCTTTCTGGAGTTGCTTCTAAAAGTACATTTGAATATATTGATGAGACATACTTTTTTAATGTTTTTATTAGCAGATTATTACCTTAGATATTTTTGGTATATGCCATTTACTAGTCATTGAGTTTACATCCATTTTATATTTCTATTTTTTCCTTTAGATTTCTCTTTCTACTTTCTGTGACAAAAACATCTTACAATGTCATGTATTAACAGAGATGGCTATAACTTCTAAGAACTATCATTTACTTGCTGATAATTTAAATAAATAAATTTGTAGCCTCAGACAAGTAAAAAGGTCAACAAGAAACCAAATAAATAGTGGAAAGATAATTGATTGTGCCAAATGATAATAGTGAATGGATTTATTTCTTTTAAAGAACAAAAGGAAAGAAGAGGGAAAAATGAGATTTATGAGCAATAGGTGCACTCCATGATACTATAAAAAATATTGAGAACATTTTATTCATAAGATGTCCACATCATTTAGGAAATCACATTAACATCAAGTATCTTATATATTTTGAATGTTGGTACAATCCTATTTTGTTCCAATTTGAAAATCCTTGCACCATAATATATATTTACTTTCTTTCAAAAGGGAGAGAATATAGAGAGCAGTGTGCCTAAAAAGCTGAAACTCTCTTGCTTGCAATTGTGGACCCTCTTGCTTGCAATTGTAGATTCTCTCAGTTCCTTGGTGTGGTAGTTGTCCATCATCAACCTCCTTGTTAGTTGTCCTGAGTGAGACCAATGAACTGGAGAGTAGGTGTTGCAACTCCCTCAGGATTCAGGGCCCAGCTGCCACATGGACAGCTCAAAGATTTAAGTCTCTTGGACATACACCTACCAACCCTAGTACTATTATAGATTCAAATAGAAGGACAGAAGGGCCACATGTAGGGAAAACACAGCTGAGTCCACCACTGTCACCCTGGGGCACATAAACTCCACTGTCGGGGCACAAAACTCCTGAAATATCTGTCCTAACTATAGTATCTGGGTGTCTTCAGAGCCTTCAGGAGTCCTACTATTTGGGGTAGTATCTACTTTGGCAGTAAATGAGATCCTGCTGAGCAATGCATAAATGTAAACTCTGGAATGGCATCCTGACTCACTTTGAAGCCTCTTAGTCATATTAATTCATTTGTCTTTACATTTTCCCCCTTTGGGAAAGATCTTTTTCCAGGTGTATTGCTAGTTGGTGCTTGGTAGTAATCCTTTAGTGCTGGGGAGGCTTTCCCTGGGAGTCATGTCCCATTCTGGGGAAAAGGTAATTTATCTATAGGCTGAGTTAGACTAAGAGAGAGGCCACATTTGAGTAACAAGGAGGATCCCAGGAGGCAACTTTTAGGTACCCTATAATACTAGGCTAAGTTTCTATTTCAAGAGTAAAGGTTCATAGACACACTCATCATTATCAAGGGCCCATCAATAGACCATCCTCCTTCACTAGTTATTGTCCCTGTACTCATGGGATTCTTGCTGATCCATTAGAGAATGTGTCAGAGCTCCCCAGGATGGGAACTTGTTATTCCTTTGGCTATTGTATGACTCTCCACCCACCATGATGATGCCCATGAACATTTGAACACATTTATATGTCTTATATGTATGCCCATGTGAGC
Organism: Dasypus novemcinctus; assembly: GCF_030445035.2. NCBI lineage: Eukaryota > Metazoa > Chordata > Mammalia > Cingulata > Dasypodidae > Dasypus > Dasypus novemcinctus. The sequence continues at coordinate 3,523,728 of NC_080701.1, read as the reverse complement.
TTCCTCCCACGTACTCTCCATCACTGACACCCAAACCGATGTTCCTTCCTTGCCATAGTTGCAACATAAGGGAGGACTGACCACTGTTTCAAGCCCTCAGTGTTGTTGCAAGTACATATAAATCTTGTCCTTCAAGGAGTGAAGCCTGGTGGTTGTCCTGGGTCCCAAGGAGAGGGGAAGGGGGAAATACAGTAGATGGAGCAGGGGGTATTTGGGGGGAGATGGAAGTGTTCTACATGCTCTTGTTATGATGGATACAGGCCATGCTGAATTTCATCAAAGTTTATAAAAGTGTGTGGTCCAAAATATAAACCATAATGTAAGCCATTGACTGTGATTGGTAGCTATGTTTCAATATTTGTACATCAGCTGCAACAAATGTACCTCAACAAAGAAAATGTTATTAATAGGGGAAGAGGAAAAAACGGGAGGATGTTGGGTATATGGAAATCCCCTGTGTTCAATACTTGATATTTCTGTAACCTAAATTTTGAGGACAAAATGCAAAAAGTAAGACACTGAGGTAATAAACAGAAGAAAATGTCACTGTACATATATAGGACAATAGATCTTATAGTGATGAAAGGCAAAATGTCAAAGATTTTTAATTTTTTACATTATTTTTATTATCCCAATTTTTTTACTTTTATTTTTAACTTTTTTGTATTTTATTTATTATTTTTAAAACTATCATTATTATTTCATGTTCTTATTAATTGTTTTTGGCTATTTATTGGCTTCATTTTTTAAGAAATTTTGGATCACAGAAAGGTTACAACTGTGGCAGGGAAGGATCGTTCTCTTATAAAATTTTTGAATTGTGTTTATCATGTGAATACATAATCTATTTAAATAAAGTGAAAGAAGATGACAAGGAAGAAGAAAAAGGAAGAGGAGGAGGAGAGAGGAAAATAATAAGAGAAGGAAAAGCCTAAATAGATAGTTAGACATAGAGTATTTTAGATTCAAATAGCTATTGTTAATAATAATTGCAAATCACTTTAATCCATAATTTGAGGTTTTCCAAACCACATTAGGATGAACAATCTGTCCAGGAAAAAGGATCACTTACTTTCTTAGTGATAAAAATTATCATTAGTGATAAAAACATCAGGAACCTTTGAAATATCAGGCTGTTTGCTTATAATATAATTTTTAAAATTTAATGCAAATCATAACTGCTCCCAGTATATGCCAAAGAGCAATATTTCCTATTCTTGATATTTTATTAGCATCATTCTTCTTGGATTTTTAATTCAGACTTGCTAAAATTTGAGTGTATTCTTTTAAATTGTGTTTCAGTTATTAGGTAAGAAACATTCTGTTCTTTGGGTCTTAGAAATGGGCTTTATATTGCAAGAGTATTTAAAACAAGAAAGCCTTAGCCACATCCTTCTAAAAATATATGTTAGTTCTTTCTGAATATTAAAATAAATTAAACTCCAAAGCATGTTATATGACTTAAAAGAAAGAAATAGTGTAAAAAATAGAATATACCACACTAAGTACATTGTAGAAATTGTAAAAGTTTTAACATCCTCATGACAAAAATAATATAAAAGAAATGTTTAAACCATTTACTTTTTTATTAATATTTTCATTTTTAAAGAAGCTTTAGATTATATAAATGTTACATAGAAATATAAGGGATTCACATGTGCCTTACTCCCTACCCCTCCCACCCTTTCCCACAACAATATCCCTCATTAGTGTGATACATTTGTTGCACATTTTGAAGCATTGCTACTAACCATGGATTACAGTTTACATTATAGTTTATACTCTGTCCCACACAATTTTGTAGGTTATGACAAAATATACAGTGGCCCACACCAGTCCCCACAATGTCATAGAGGACAACTCCAGTGTCCTGAAAATGTACCCATATTATACCCATTCTATTACTTTTATATGATCATTCTTGGTTGGCTCTCTGAGAAACATTTTCTAATTTAATGGCATTTTGAGTTTATTTGAACAACTTTCTCAAAGTTTGTGTATTTAAAAATGGAATTCGTTGCTTCTCTAACATTGTCTTGAGCAAATAACTTTGAAACTTGAAAAAATCAGATAAATGAAATTAGATAGATTAGATGAAGAGATGATACATAGTAGATGATAGATAACCTGTTGCTTTCCAATTAAAATCATGTCTGTTTGGAGTACAGTGTAAACATACATTCGTTGTGTAAGGGAACAAATTTTCTTCTTTGCCAATATAATTTCACTTTTTATTATGACATATTTGGTCTGTAGTTATTTCAAGTCATGTTAATTCATATTAATTATTAATAATCTTATTCTATAGCATCTTAAAATCACTTTCAACTCTCATATTTAAATCTATATAAGATATAAATATTAGTAAAAATAAACATATAAGTCCATATTTTATCAGATAGTATGACAATCACCACACAAAACTGTTGCCTTGCTTCTCTGAAAGTGAAAATGATGAAAATGTAAGGACCTTCTAAATATGACCAATTTGATTTCATTTTGGTTGTCTCAGTCTTAACATTCACTTTATTAATAGGATTTACTAAAATCTTACTTAAATAATAGAAAATTAAGTGGGAGAATTTCAATAACTCTCTGCTTTTGCTCTTTGGGACTTTCTTTATTTGATTTCTATACTTCTGGGAAATGTCCTGAGTGAAAAGTGTCAAACCAATTGCAATAAGACCTGGATATATATTGTTGGAAACTGATTGCATTTGAGTCCTCAAGGACCAAGTGGATAAGATAGATTAAGGTTTTTTTATACATAGATTGTAAGATTCCTGTGGGAAATGTAGGAATTACAAAAAATATCTATATTTTTATAAGGACTTATTTAGGTTTCTAAAAATGTCTAAGATACTAAACCTAGAAAACCAAACTATATTTCACTGCTGATTTTTTTACTATTAATACATTATTAAATATGGTTATTTTGAAAATATGAATGTTATAAATTTTATTTATTTAATATTAATATAATCCTTTTTTCTTTATTAGAGAAGTTGTGGGTTTGTAGAACAATCATACCTAAAATGCAGAATTTCCATTTACCAACCCACCACCAATGCCTTGCTGTGGAATAGTTTTTACCTTTGACGATAGCACATTTTTATAATTGTAGGACTAATTAAAGTCCATGGTTTAAACTAGGGTTCACAGTATAGTGTAGTTCCTTGGATTTTTAAAAATTTTGTGCTGTTACCATATATCCAATATAATATCTCCCCTTTTAAACATATTCAGAAATATAGTGCAGTGCTGTTAATTTGTTGGAAAGTTTTTTTTATGACTGATTCAATCTCTTTACTATTAGATTGTTGAGATCTATTTCTTATTGAGTAAATATAGGTAGTTTGTGTATTTCCAAGAATTTGTCCATTTCATATAGGTTATCTAATTTATTGTTCATAGTATCTTCATATACTACTTTTTAATTCACCAGTGTCGGTAGTAATGGCACCCTTTTCATTTCTTATTTTCATTATCTGTATCCTCTTTATTTTTTTCTTTGTCAGTCTAGCTAAAGGCTTGTCAATTTTATTGATATTTTAAAAGAATTGACTTTTGGATTTTGTTTAGTAGTCTCTATTGTTTTCTTCTTCTTTTTTTTTTTTATCCCATTTATCTCTGTTCTAATCTTTGTCATGCCCTTCTTTTTACTCACTTTGGGTTTAGTTTCCTCTTCTTTTTCTAGTCCTTCCAGTATTGAATTTAGGTCTCTGATTTGAAGTCTCTCCTCTTTTTGAATATAAGCATATAGAGCTTAAAATTACCCTCTCAGCACTACTTTCACTACAATTCATAAGTTTTACTATGTATTTTAATTTTCATTCACCTCAAGATAGTTCCTAATTTCAGTTCCAATTTTCTCTTTAATCCATTGGTTTTTTAAGAGTATATTGTTTAATTTCAACATACTTGTGAATTTTCCATTTCTCCTTCTGCTATTAATTTCTAGCTTCATTCCATTGTGCTTGGAAAATATACATTGTATGATTTCAATATTTCTGAATTTATTGATATTGTTTATTGGACATAATACATGGTCTATCCTGGAGAATGAGCCATGTGCACATGAGAAAATGTGTAATTTGTTTTTGTTTGGTGCAATGTTCTACATGGTTTTTTAGGTATAGTTTGTTTTAGTGAATCATTCAAGTTCTATACTTCCTTTCTGATCTTCTGAAACTTTTATTCATTTAAGAGAGTGGTGTGTTACAGTCTCCTATTATTCTTGTACAATCATCAATTTCTCCCTTCAAATCTGTCAGTATTTTCTTCATATACTTTGAGGCTCTGCTGTTAGGTGCATATATATTTAAAATTGTTCCATCTTCCTGCTGAATTGTCCCCATTATAGTGCATAATGACCATCTTTGTCATTCATGACTGTTTTTATTTTTTTATTTTTATTTTTTTATTTTTTGTGGTTTAATTTTTTATTTAATTGCCTTCTTTATAAAAGATACATAGATCACAAAAAAATATTACATTAAAAAAATAAGAGTTGCTATATACCCAACACCCCACCCTACTCTTCCCATATCAACAACCTCTTTCATCATTGTGGCGCATTCATTGCATTTGGTGAATACATTTTGGAGCACTACTGTACCATATGGATTATAGTTTACATTGTAGTTTACATTCTCCACCAGTACATTCACTAGATTATGGCAGGATATATAATGTCCAGCATCTGTCCCTGCAGTATCATTTAGAACAACTCCAAGTCCCAAAAATGCCCCCACATCACATCTCTTCTTCCCTTTCCCTGCCTTCAGCAACTTCTTGGCCACTGTCTCCACATCGATGATACAGTTTCTTCACTTGCTAGAGTCACAATAGTTCCATAGTAGAATAACAGTAAATCCATCTAATCCATATTTTATTCCTCCATCCTGTGGACCCTGGCATGGTGATGTCCACTCCACCTCTAAATTGAGGGAGGGGGGCTTAGATCCCACATGGTTGATGAAGGCAATTCTCCTGCTTGCAGTTGTAGGCACTCTTGGTTCCCTGGTATGGTGGTTGACTATCTTCACCTTCCTGTTAGCTGGCCTGGGTAAGTCCAATGAACAGGACGGTAGGAATTGCAACTCTGCTGAGGTTCAGGGCCCAGCTGGCACATGGCCAGTCCAGAGATTCAAGTCTCCTGAATATACACCACCCCCAGTACCAACCACAGTTTCAGTAAAAGTGACAGAAGAGGCATGTGTAGAAAGGTCACATCTGAGTACAGCTCCATCACACTCAGGAGCACAAATTTTGAAGTAGGGTCCACTGACAAGGCACTGAACTCCAGAGCCATCCACCTTGATCATAGAACTTGTGTGTCTCAGTAGCCCTCAGGAGCACCAGTACCTGGGGTTGTATGTACTTTGGCTGTCTTTGGGATCCTGCTGAGATGTGCATAAATGTAACCCCTCTGATGACCTCCCAACTCATTTTGAAGTCTCTTAGCCATATAAACTTATTTATCTTTACCATTTCTCCCTTTTATTCAAGGTATTTTTCTATTTGCATCACCAGCTGGTGATTGGTAGTAATCCCTCAGCACCAGGGAGGCTCATCCCTGGGAATCATGTCCCACACTGGGAGAAAGGTAATGCATTTACCTGCTGAGTTTGGCTTAGACAGTGGCCACATTTGAGCAACATGGAGAGTCTCAGGAGGTAACTCTTAGCACCCTGCAGCTCTAGGTCTAGTTGAAATTTCAGGCACACAGGCTCATAAGCATAGTCATCAGTATCAAGGGCTCCTCATTGAACCAACCTTCTCCACTGATCTTTGCCCTTGCCCTTGGGGAATTGTTGCTGTTCCTTTGGGGAATGCCACAGATCTTCCCTGGCTAGGAACTCAGCTCTCCCTCAGTTTACACTTGTAAATGTAACTACTATGAAAATAACCAATGAATATCTGAACATTTTTATTTTTTGTCTTCTTTTTTTAATATTACATTCAAAAAATATACCCCTACCCCCTCACCCCCCTCCTCCCCCCATAGCAACAATCTCCTCTGTCATCATGAGACATTCATTGCATTTGGTGAATACATCTCTGAGCACAGCTGCACCTCATGGTCAATGGTCCACATTATAGCCCACACTCTCCCACTTTCCACCTAGTGGGCCATGGGAGGACATACAATGTCTGGTAACTGTCCCTGCAGCATCACCCAGGACAACTCCAAGTCCCAAAAACACCACCACATCTCATCTCTTCCTCCCATTCCCCACACCCAGCAGCTACCATGGCCACTTTCTCCACACCAATGCCACATTTTCTTAGATTACTAATCACGATAGTTCATAAATAGAGTATCAGTAACTCCACTCTAATCCAAATGTTATTCCTCCATCCTGTGGGCCCTGGAATGGAATCAAGGACACAAACCGATATATGCACACCAATGTTCATAGCAGCATTGTTCACTATTGCCAAAAGGTGGAATCAACCCAAATGCCCATCAACAGATGAATGGATAAATAAAATGTGGTGTATACATACAATGGAATACTACTCGGCTTTAAGAACAAATACACTACAAACACACGTGTTAACATGGATGAATCTTGAGAACCTTATGCTGAGTGAAGCAAGCGAGGCATTGAAGGACAAATACTACATGACCTCAATGGTATGAAATAAGTAAACCAAGCTGCCTCAGAGAGCTAGAGCCTGGATTATAGGCTTACAGGAAATTGGGGAGTAGAGGAAGGATGTAAGCTGACACCTACATGGGTGAAATCTATGATAAGCTGGAGGTAAGTATTTGTACAAGGAAGGGATAAAATGGGGGCATAGAGTTACCTTTGGGTGGGGCTTTGCAGGTTTGAGGGGGGCTAGGGATGGGAGGATGGGTAATATTGCCCAAGAAATTGGGGGGAGGGTGGGGCAACATACGAACATAGGAGATTATCAGGTATTTGGTTGAGAGTATAATGCTGAGAAAACCTTTTCAAAAATATAATAAGGGAAGTTACCTGTTTAAGATGCTTAAAGGGGATAATCTGACGCAGGACAGGCTCCTAGGGAGTATGTGAATGCTCATTTTGCCATCTTGGGTTATATCATTGGATAGAGACCCGTATAATGAGAGTGAAGGTATACCCACATCCTGGGGAGGACTGATGCCATCAAATATCAAATAGAGGGAACTCAAGAGAAATGGTGGTTCCCAGGGCATTAGGGCAGTTGAGCATGTCAAGCCCTCAACACTGTTGCAAGTATCTCTGAACAGGGCCCTTCAAGCAATGAAGATTGACTGTCACTGTGGGCCCTAAGGGGAGGGGGAAAGAGGTATTGAATAGATGGAACCAATGTAACTGTGTGGGCAATAGAAGTGTTCCACAAGAGTACACAAGGATGGATAGAAGACATGTAAAATTACACCAAAAATATATAGGGGCTGATAGGCTCAAATGTAAATCATAATATAAAACATAAGGTAACTAAAAATTTAGAAAATTGTATAGTCTAAAATATAAACCACAATATAAACACAAATGTTACCTAGTTTGAAAGCTATTGTCTCAATATCTGTACATCAGTTTCAGTAAATATAGTATGAATATGTAAAAAGATTATTGCTGTGGAAGGGAAATGGTTTTATGTTAGATATGTGGGAGTACTGTATATTGTATATATGAATTACTGTGATCTAAAACTCTTGTGAAGATAAGCTTAATAATTAGAAAAAAGAAAAGAAAAAGATAGGACGTAGACAATTTTTTGATACCCCAATTTACTTTTACCATAATTTTTCCAAATTAATAAGTATTCTATATCTAACCTTTAAACTCATCACTATATTCCATTTTACTAATAAGGGAACCTGGCAATATACTGGGCTTCACTTTTCAGGAAGTTTTGGATCACAGAGAGGTTCAACAATGGCAGTGGAGGAATACTGGTGTGGGATGTTATTGACAGGGGACATATGGTTGGCAGGGAGTTCTCCAGGGCATATATCCAGGGTACATAAAAATGTTTGGATATTTTCATAGTGGATACAAGTAAAAACAACAACTGAGGGAGTGCTGAGTTCCTAGCCAGGAGAGCTCTATCACAGCCCCTAAAGGAAATGAACATTTTTATATATCCTCTATACATGCCCTGGAGAACTCCCTCCCAACATTGTGCCCCCCATCAATAACGCCCCACACCAGTGCTCCTCCTCTGCCATAGTTGAACCCCTCTGTGATATCAATTTTTTTCAAAAATGAAGCATAACATATTGCCAAATTTAATTAGTAGGAAAATGAAATAGTAATGATAGGTTTAAAGATTAGAAATAGAATACCCACTAATTTAGAAAAACTAAAAATGTTTAAAGTCTATTTTATCTGATATTAGTGCAGCTACCTCAGTTCTCTTTTGGTTACTACATGCATGGTATTATTTTTTTCCATCCTTTCACCCTCCACCTATTTGTGTCTTTGACATTAGCTGGGTCTCTTGCAGATAGCATATAGTTAGGTCATACTTACTTATTCATTCTGCCAATCTCTGACTTTTAACTGGAGAGTTTAATCCATTTAAAGCCACTACTAATAATAGAGGCCTTTCTTCTGCCATTTTTCTATTTATCCTGTGTAAGTCTTATATTTTGTTGTCCTTCCCTTCCTTTAAAGCCTACTTTTATATTTAATTGCTTTTTTATGTGCTGTACTGTATTGAGTGCCTTTCTCATTTCTATCTGGGCATATTTTTCATTCTATTTTTCTTGTGTTTACAAAGGGGTTAAATTTTAATATCCTAAATATATAAAAATCGTATTTGATTTGATTTCTACTTCAGTAGCAGGTACATTTACGTTTGCTATATCCCTCTGTCCCCCAAACAATTGTTGTCTTCTTATCACCTTTGTCTTTTCAAATTTCATGTTCAGAAATCTAGATTTAATGTCACTTTTTATCCATTTTTAGTCTTCCAATCCATAAACACAGAATGTCCTCCAGTTTATTTAGGTTCGTGTTGTTTTCCTTTAGCAATGTTTTGTAGATTTCTGTCTACTGGTTCTTTACATTCTTGGTTAAATTTATTTCTAGATATTTGATTCTTTTAATTGCTATTATAAACAAAAGGTTTTTTCTTAATTTTCTCCTTAGATTGCTCATTACTAGTGTATAGAACTTGTACCCTGCCACTTTGCTGTTCATCAGCTTTAGTAGCTTTCTTGTAGGTTTTTCAGGACTTTCTCTATATGGGATCATGCCATCTGCATTCCCTATACTTTTGATGTAAATTTTAGTAATCTAAAACCTCTCTAAAAATAAAGTTTATTTAAAAGACAGAGGAAAGCCTGTCAGAATTGAGAAAGGTACCCATCTTCTCTAAATCATCCCATTAATTTTAACTTCCTAAAATGCAAAACTGAAAGAAGAAGAAACCTGGAAGGGTTGGAATTTTTATTTTCTTTCATTCTCTAAGAATGTTTTCTCTGAATAGTGGGAGTTGAGGGAAATCTTGGGTGGGCAAGACAGTTTTGAGAGTGGCGCTTATACGGATTTTTATAATTTTATATAGGAGAAGAAGATGTAATGTGACTGTAATGATAAAAATGATATAACAAGCTATTAATTAGCACAATTAGGAAAAAGGAGTCTTACATCCAGATACTGTTCTCTCTTCCTATAGTTTGCTTATCTGCTTTTGGGTGGTTTCTCTATCTGAGAGTCAGGGTTGTTGAATTTCTAACAGCGACCTCTTTTTCTTGGCTCGTTAGTAACGCAGGGAAGGAATGGATTATTGTAGACTTTAACACTGTTGTAGAGAAATCGGGTGTGTGTGGTATTAAAGGCCAGGACACAAGAACCCCAAGAAGGAAGCTGGTTTATTTCCACTGGCTCGGACTCTTGTCCTAATAAAAAACTGAGCACCGAATAGCCTTTTTAGGACCCTTTTATACAGAGGAAATAGGATTAGGGAGACAAATGGTGCTTGTATGCAAACAGCCTTTTGGTTAGTTACTTCAGTGTTTTATCTGAGTATCAGATAGGTTATTTCCTCCAGGTAAGTTTGATTTAACACATATTCCCCACATTCCAAGCCAGCTTGGATTTAGCATATCTACCACATTCCGTCTGGATGCAACCTTGAATACACATTCAGTTTTACATCTTTTCTGAACATTCAAAGACTGCAGGGCCTATATTACTTATTTGGACTTTTAGGAACTAGGTACACTTGGAAACAACTTTGAATTTATGCACAGGCTGTATCAATACCACCCAGGAGAACTGTGAGTCTCTAGGCAGTCCACAAGAAGTAACCAAAAAAAAAAAAAAGCTATAAATAAAGGTATCAATGCTCTTGACTTGGTTGAGACAGTCATTTACCCTCAACAAAACTATTTTCTCCTGTGCACAAGCCCATGCTGTGCCTGGATTTTTTTTTTTCTCACTATCATCCACATTACACAAGGAATAAATTGGTGGCTGCAACTTTGCAGAAATCCTATTCAGCTACCAACACTGTTTCGCCTTGAAGGGAGTACAATAAGAATGCCTTAACAAGTATTTGTGATTGCCTGAAAATGTCTCTTTCCAATTCTTTTCCCAAACTACTGCATTGTTAGTGGGGCTAAAGGATGAACTTTCCTTCCCCCACCCCCCTTCCCCCCAAACACACACTTTCTGGTAGAAATACTTTCCTTGGAGCTAGTGACACTTTTCCCAGATGATCACACAGAGCTATTTATGGCTAATGTAATTACATCCAGAAATTTGAACAGAGTCAATGAGTCATGTTCCTTGCTCAAGTACATCAAATTACGTTTTTGTTAGTATTGGGCCAAGTGATGTGAACAAGGGAAACAGGCTCTCCTTATGAGATTATGCTGTTCTGTGTTAAAGGGGGAAATCTTCAACATTTGCTGTTGATGAATATAATTGTTCTTAGATAATTTGGGAAGAAACAAACAGCAGCCCTTACTGGTGAGGAAATGAAATGGGAATCAAAAAATCCCACCCAAGGCCTCAGCCCACTTAACAGTTTGGAAACAATTGAAAACCTTCATCCACATTAAATAAAGCATAAGACTGCTGTAGTTTGACGGACCGTGGAATGGACCCAGGGCCTAACTGCCAGGACGTCTTTCTCTTGAGGAAAAGTTGAGCTGAGGGACCTTGGGGACTTGAGAATGGCCTGAGAAAAGACAGTAGGATAACTGGTAGACACAGAGAAGGGTCAGAAGCAAGGGACCTGAGAGCAGAGGTCCGATGGGGCAGGTGTGAACTCTCTGTATTATGTGCTCAATTTTCTGCAAACCTAAAACTCCAAAAAAACCAAGTCTTTTAAAAGACATTCATGTGCATCCTTATCCAAAGGTCTAAATGGTAGTTTCTGCTACTGTTTCCTTCTTTCTGGGTGTTTCAAGGGAATGGAATAGTGAGGTACATTTGTAGCTCCTGGCCTTTTAGAGTGGTACACTTTTGACATGTTTACCTATTGTTTAAGAAAAAAAGAAAGACTCAGTCCTACCGCACGGGAAAGGATTAGGGTGTGCTTCTACCTCGCCTGTGAAGCTCCCCATGGCCCTGTTCTCTTGGGGGCCGTTGGAGAGAGCGCTGTAGACAGGAACGATTCCCCAGGGGCTCTCCAGGCTCGGGGCTGACCTCCCTGCTCTGGAGATGGAGAGAGATGGAGAGACGCCCCCTGTGCACCTGCGCATCCGAACAGCAGAGGAAGGGCTCCTTGGCATCTGAGAGCTGCGCGTCTCAGACGCTGCTCAAACCGAGTCCAAGCTTGTGCCCACCCAATCACAAAACACAAACGAGCACTCCCTAAGCTGGTTTTGTGACATTGGAAAATATGCTGGATTTTGAAACATTTCGATACTACTTAGTATTATCTGAAATTACCTATCTAAAATTAGAAACTCTGAGGAAATACAAAGTGAGAGAATCAAAATCATGAAACCAGTGAAAATAAACATGAAGACCTTTTAATACTGTCAAGGAAAAGAGGGGAGAAAAACGAGTCCTTGTTGGAGTAGTGTGTTTTTGGTGTTACATGATAAGAAAGAGAGAGCAGCAGTTTGGGTCTGTCGTGAATGGTGCTTAGTGACGGTGAACAATGTTTGCCCACGATGACATATCTTTTCATAGTTGAGAAAACTCATGAGAGGTGCAAGTGGCTTAGGCAAAGCTTGCATGGAAGCATCTTTGCACTGTGGGGTGTGGATGGTGCTCCTACTGCCCCTTCCCCGTGCAGGGACGACCGGCCACCTTTGTCACCAGCGTGTATCTCACTGTGACACTACACCTGGGGCACTTGTCCCCAAGTCCCTGAACTAGCACTCTGTGCTAAAGCCTGTGCCCAACCAGGGTGCATCTTCTACGCTCCACCTGGATTAGAGGGTCTCGGAGGGAAGTAGGTGACACAGAGCTCTCACTGAGAGATACAACATGAGGTGACACTGTCACTAATGTAAAGAGACTGCATTTGCAAATGATTTACTTTTAGAAACTATGACTTAAAGGGGATTCAAAGATGTTCCTGTAGTGATTCAAGGTCATTGGCATTTGAATGGGCAGGAGGGGGGAGAAATGGTTACATTTAGAGCAAGCAGGAAACAATCATGCACATGTGTGGGAAATTCTAGAGAAAGGCCTCCCACAGGCAAATGCCATCTTTTATGTATGATGGGGTGAAAAAAGTTGGGGAATTTCTGATCCAGAGAAATATAGATACCATAGCTTTTAAAATTAGACTCTGTGCAAAGTTTAAATTTTGTTGTATGTTCTTGTGGATAATACTACGGGCTCCTCTAAGGTGTGAGTGATGCAGGGAAAGGGGATCTGTGCCGCCTGGCACTGCCAAGGGGCTTCCCAGGTACCCAGAGCAGAGCAGACCTGAGCGCAACGCTCCTCAGCCACCCAATGATCAAGCCAACCAGAAGGTTCACAGAGCTGAGGGCTCCATTAGGAGAAGACTGCCTGGAGGACGCATGTGTGAACGGCGCGAAAGTGCAATTCAACACCATAGACTAGAGAAGAGCAGCAGTAGATAATTGAATTCAAGAGCATAAATGATGGCAGTCTAAATTCTAAATGGGTAAAGGAAGCAAAAGGACATTACAGGCTGTATAACACTAGACAGGTATGATGCATTTCCATTCTTACCTAATTGTAAGAGCTGTTGTGAAGACCAAATAAATGACAAATGTAAAGTTACTTTGTAAATTTAAAGTGTTTTATACTAACAGTAATTAGCATAAGATATTTTGCATATAGCTAGATAACTTTGAATAAGAGAGAAATAATATAAAGAATATAACCATGTTGTCATTTCCATTCAATACATGTCACTGGAACATTTTTTTTTTAGGTGTCAGTGATTGAACCCGGGTCCTTGTACGTGGGAAGCAGGAGCTTGACTACTGAGTCACAGCTGCTCTCTGAAACATTTTTTAAAGTTGAGAATTATAAAAGAGTTCCTTTTTTGTATAAAGTAGAATAATTGCAATATCTCTTAAAATATTATTACATCTTAGCCATTGCCAGGTTGTATGGTAACTCTATACTTAATTTTCTGAGGAACCACCAAACTCTTTTCTGCAGTGGCTATACCTTTTTACCTTCCCGTCAGCAATGAATGAGTTTTCCTATTTCTCCACATCCTATTTAGCCATTCTAGGGGGTGTGAAATGGAATCGCTCTGTGGTTTTGAGTTGAATTCTCTAACGGCTAATGATGTTGAACATCTTTTTATATGCTTATTGTCCATTTTTTATATATCTTCTTTGGAGAAATGTCTATTCCAGTCTTTTTCCCATTGTTAATTGTTTTCTTTGTTGTTTTACTGTAGAATTGTAGGATTTTTTATATGTTCTGGGTATTAAACCCCTATCAGATATGTGGTTTCGTAATACTTTCTTCCATTCTGTAGGTTGTCTTTACCCAGTAGAATACCCCAAAGAAGTTAAAGCAGGAACCCCAACAGATATGTGCACATAATAGTGGCAGTATTCAAAATTGCCAAAAGATGGGAGTAACCCAAGTGTCCATCAAAAGATGAATAGAAAAAGAAAATACGGTATGTATGTATAATGGAATATTACTCAACCACAAAAGAAAAATGAAGTTCTGATACACGGATGAACTTTGGAGACATCATGTCTTCATAAATAAGCCAGACACAAAAGGGCAAATATTGTATAATCTCACTGATGTGAAATAATTAGAACAAGCAACTTAATAGTCAGAAACTAGAATATAGGTTTACCAAGGGCCAGGAGAGGAAAAGGGAATGGGCAATTCATGCTGAATTGATACAGAGTTTCTGCTAGGGATGATGGAAATTTGGGTATAGAATTATTGTTTTTATAATTTGAATTCATACACAAAAAAGATACTTCATTTCTCAATCTGTATACATATGCTTATTTCATCAGTGGAGAAACTTAGGTAAAGGCCTTTGGTCTTTCATAAATCCACTGACCTCTTGACTGTCAAGGTGGATGGTGGTGATGGTAGCACAACACTGTGAATGTAATTAACACGACTGGATTCTATATTTCAATGTGATTAAAAGGGGACATCAAAAAACAAATATAGGACTGTACAACACTAATGTATGCGGCGGCTTGCTCAGTCGGTGGCGGTGGGGGTGCTCTGCCCCACGTTGGGCGCCAGCTGCGGCGGCTTGCTCGGTCGGTAGAGGTGGGGTCTGGCTGCGGACGAGGGGTCGGTCCAGCTCTGGACGAGGGGTCAGTCCCGCTTGGGATGAGGGGTCGGTCCCACCTGGGACGAGGGGTCGGTCCGGCAGCAGACGAGGGATCGGTCTCACAAGGGGTTGCGCGGTTCGGCTGACGGGGTCGCCCGGCGAAGCCGGCGACGAAGGGGTCGCCCGGAGAAGCAGGCGACGAAGGGGTCACCCGGAGAAGCAGGCGAACGAACTGGGGACAAGGGAGGCCAGGCCCTTGTCGGGGGCTCTCAGGACTGGAGGGCGCACGGCAGAAGAACTACCGCGGAGACAAGGTAAACACGCAAGTCCACTTTACTGAGGGAGAGGCAACAGTTTTATAGGGGCTGGGGAAGGCTGATTGGTCGAAGCCACGCCCTGTTCTGATTGGTTGCTGGCGAAAGGTCAGTGGGCGGTACTGGACGGGGGAGGGGTGGTGGTTAGGGATTGGCTGTCGCTGTTGCTGGGGGAAGGGGCAGGGTTTAGGGATTGGTGGCTGCTGTTGCTGGGGTGGAGGGCAGACTGGATTTTTCCGCCCACGCCTGGCTGTTGCTGCTGTCGGGGGAGGGGAAAAGGGCGGGCTGGATTTTTCCGCCCACACCTGGCTGTTGCTGCTGTCGGGGGAGGGGAAAAGGGCAGACTGGAATTTTCCGCCCTGTGCCTGCACAGGGAGAAAGAAGAAGAAGGGTGCCGCCCCACAGGCATCGTGTGGCGCCATCTGGGAGGAGGGGCGGCCGCGGAAGCATGGCTGCCGAGAAGGGGAGACCCGAGGGCACTCTGCGCCCATGCCGAGCTTCCTTCAGGGGTGGTGGTGAGTCCGACCAGCCACCCTATTATGGGGGCAGCGGAATTAGGCCTACCGCGGCCGCTCCCCTGCCAGGCCAGCAAACCACACTTCAGCCTGAGGGGTGACCGCAAATGTATACTAGGGACTACCCTTAATAGTATAATTACACTGTTTCATCAATTGTAAGAAAGGTACTACACTAACAAAGCGTGAGTTGGGAAAACTGCAGTAAGTTGGGAAAACTGCAGTATGAGAGGCTATATGGGAATTCAGTATTTTCTACATGATTTTTCTGTAAACCTGTAACTTCTCTAATAAGAAAGATTGATTTCCAACTAGGCTAAACAAAGAATTATCTGGGAACCTTTTTAAATATAGCTTTCCAAGCTCATCTAAGAACAGTGAGCTAGGGTATCTGTGGTGACATGGCCCTCCCTGTGGTTTTTGCCAACAGCTCAGTGGGGTCTGAGGCAGCCCTTCTCTACCTGGGTCTGTGGACTGTGCTTGGGAACCAGCGAATCACATCATGGCCGAGGAAAGATTACAGAGCCATTCTGGGGGACTTGCCCATTTTTTGATAACATGTCTTTTGGTAGCTTTCCCTATTTTCCTAGTTTTTGCTATCACCACATCACATCTCATCAGTACTTAAGTACTGCCACTATCGCTGATTCTAGTCTGGGTTTTTTTTTGTTTTGTTTTTTTGTTTTTGTTCCAAATTATATTTTTCCTAGTTGTTCAAAGTATTACATTCTTTTAGTCATTTTAACTTACAATAAACAAAGGCTTAGTCATTTTAACTTACAATAAACAAAGGCATAAGCTAGTAAACAAGTAGGAAATAAGAAATACACTTAGAAAAGAGGAGGTAAAGTTCATATTGTTTAATGATAATATTGTTTGCTTTGAAAAATTAAGAGAGAATTAGCCAGAAATTAATTATTTAATGTAGAATTGATGGGAAATGTGTTGATAAAGGGGGAGAAGATATTTTCTCTAATATGCTCTTGACCACCAAAATTGGGTTCCAGTCTTATTTTATTTTTATAAGATAGATATGGGATAGTCTAAGCTAAAGGAGAAATTATTTTAAAGAACAGGCACTAGCTAAGGTCTTTACACTTGAGGAAATCAAGGTCACAGAGCTGGTGTGAGGGCAGAGCCATGAGGTGACCAGGTGTGGCTGGCCCCAAAGTCACCTGGACACAATTAATACACAAGCTCAGGCTTTTTAGAAAGTGAATTTCCCATTGTAAAATTCTTTCCTTATTAGTTTTGATTTTTTTAAATGTGTATTTAATGCAACCAATATAGCAGGTATTATAAGGCCTAGTAAAAAATTAATTAAAAAATATATAGGACTGGGCAAATTCTTGTAATCCAGCTGAAATCCCATCTCTGTCTCAAATTATTTGTGGTTTTTAATAGCAGAGTAATATTTTCTCTTTGACCTTATTAAAAGACCTTAATATGCTTCACGTTGCATTCAGGAAACAAATATAATAATAACTAAACATGAAAAAAACATTTCTTAACCTGAATTTCCTTGGTATTAATATTAAATAATTTTTCTTTTAATAACAGAGACTTAAAGTTTCAAATGTAGCTATGCATGCTTGCAGTGATTTTTAACAATGCTTGCTGTGCCAACCATCTCTTGCTGTCTAACAGACCACACCAGAATTTAGTGGCTACAACGATTTCTCTGTAGGTCGTCAGCGTTTCTTCTGGGCTTGGCTTACTCAGTGCAGCTGCAGAGAGGAGCCGCGTGGCTGGAGGTGGGGTCCCTGCGGGCATTTCTGAGCCCTCGAGAGCTTGAAGGCTGAGCAGCCAGAGTTTTTTCCACGGAGACCTCACTCTAAGTTTCTTCACCGAATGTCAGAGACATTCCAGGGAAATGAGAATGGGAGTCGCAAGGCGTTTGGAGGCCAAGGAGGGTTGGGAATCGTGGACTATTTTAGAAACCTTGATCCTAACAGCTATGAGATCAGCCCACATTGAAGGGATGGGAAAGCAGTTTTCACCTCTCAAGAGGAGTTGCTCAAAAGTGGTTGTGGTCATATTTAATGAATTGTATTTGTAGTAGGTCAGATTACCCACAAATATGGGGTGCTGCAGTGATCCCCTTGAAAAGAGGAGAGGTGGCATGGCTCAGAAAGGCAGTGCAGCACTTGGAGGACAAAACAAGGTGTCCAGGAACCTCAGCCTCTCTACTTAACGTTGTCTGTAAACAATGAATTGAAATTCCTTAAACCTAATTTCTCTCAACTGTACAATGAGGGTGCTAAAACCTTCCTGGTAGGGTGCTCATTATGATTAAATCAGGTCGCCTGCACCAAACAATCTCATAAAACATTACGTGCTAAATTAATATGAATCATTAGTATAAATCACAAGGTGGGAACATTTAATTTCCCTTTTGTCCTCTTAGGAAGAGCACTGCTACTTGTTTGTGTAAACTATTTTCATGAGCATTAGGAGTGGAGAGTGAGATCTTAAATGCATGCTCAGATTTAAAATGCTCATGATATTCCATGATCATTATTGAGAAGTACATATATTTTGTTCTTTAATAGAAGAAAAGAGGAAAGACAAAGAGAGGAAAGGACATGAGCAGATACAGAGTGAGAAAGACAAAAATGCCGGGGCACTGAATGACTAAATTTATGTACGTGACACCTCCGATAACCACCAAATATTACTTTTGGTAAAGTACATTAGTGAACTTTGTGCTTGTTGAAAGTGTTGTGTTTTGTTTTGTTTTTAAATCAGTAAAGAGTCTGAGATTCCCATTCGGGTTGGGTGGTAATAAATCATAAACGGCACCCACAGAACCAGAAGATAGAGGCAGAACGGAGCATGAGAATAAAAATTCACATCACCAAACCATGATGAGGACTTCAGATTTGCACAGTCCGCAGAGTGGGGTTTCGAGCGAAATTTACCTCTTCTCCAAAGGGCAGATTGCGCTTCGCTAAATCTAAGAACATGTGTTTGATGCTTTGTGATCAAATTTCAAATAATTGATTCAGTTAGACGAGAAGCTACAACTTCAATTTCCTTTTTGAATTAAGTGTATGATTGCTTATATTGGAAAACAAATTGTATAAACTTTCTGGAGCATAGATGATCGTCTGTATTTTGCCCTTCTCTGTTAGCCAGAACTGAGAACCAAAGTGCAGCTTGGAAAATCGCCCAACTCAATTAACCTTCAGAAGATCAGTGGCATGTGTCTAACATTTATGCTGCTGGAATATGTGGTTGTCACTGCTACTAAGACAGCTCTCACTCACGAGCTGACATTGAATTACGGGGCAATGAGGCCTGCAAAGAAAGGCAAATACAAAATTTATTGGTACAGAGAGAGTAACACTGCAAACTAATGACTTCTGTCCCTTTAAGTTATGGCAGGTAGGATTTGAGCCAGCCAGGCTATCTCCTTTGAGCCCATCAACTGCCTGGAGCGTCGGCCTCGGCTTGCACCTGCCCTTCTCCAGCTGGGCGGGCGCTCAGGAGGCCTCCCCATGCCGTGGCTTCTGGCTGACGTATCACAAGGTGTGAGTGGATTAGAGCTTCTTATCTTTTTACTGGATTTGTTTAGCTAAAATGCTTGAGTTTTTGTCAAGCATTAATGCAGGGAAGCAATGTGAGACTGTCCAAAGACTGAATATCATAAGGGAAGTTTAGGCTTTCTGCCGCTTCTGTCCCCACCTGCTGTCCTCCTTCCAGCCATCCCCTCCCCCACTCTGACCTCCAGCTGGGACACTCGAGTGCCCTCAGGTAACGGAATTCCCATTCTCTTCTTCTTCTCCTACTTTCCTTATCCTCCATTAAAATTTAGCTGGACTTTATCTCCTTCACGGGGGAGTCCCTTAGGTCATAAAGCTCAGCTAAATTGTTAAACAATTTTACAACAAATTTTGTTTAACAATTTTACAACAATGTTTGTATGGCTAGTGTTGACATGATGACAAGTTTTTGAATAAAAAGTTCAATTTAACTGTGGCTGATATAACATCCGTATTTTAAGTATTTACCCAAATATACAAGGAATTGGGAATTCCATCTCCATCCATGTGGCAGAACCAACAGTGTCCCCTTCCTGCTACCCGGCGCACTGTGATGGCGCCCGGCCTCCAGCTGCCCTCGCTGGTGCGTCAAAGCCTCCAGTAGTAGCGGAGGCACCTGCCGCTCTCCGGCTCTGTCTCCTGCTGGATGTCCACTCACTGGGAAACTCGTAAAGGGTCCTAGGGCAGCCCTCATCGGCGCTAGGGATGGGCGCTGCCCCTCCTGGACCCGTGCCCTCCACCCTACCAGTCCCCCGGGGCACCCTTCCAACGAGCCTCCCGGTCACCCAGGCAGAGAGAGCCAGGAGCTCCAGGGCCTCAGTCCAAGACTCCCATGGGCATCTAAGAAGCACAAAAAAGAAAACATACACTCACACTTCCTCGACAGTCAGCGACAGAGCAACCTCAATCCTGCCCTCAATAAAACAAGGTAAGCCCCAGCTCGGCATTTTGCTGACATTTTCCGTGATTTCTCAGAGCTGTCACTCCTGGAGCCGCAGCACTTCTGAGCGGCTGCTCTGCTTGTCGTGCCCGGGTTTGCTCTCGAGCCTGGAGCGCTGGCCAGAGCGCACCTGCCCATGCGCCCCCAGAGGCTGCGGCTTCTCCAAAGTCGCCCTGGAGTCTTTCTTTTCTTGAAAACCAGGAATCTGCATTTTTCTTTGAACGACATTCTTTTTCTTTACCTTCCTTATCAATGTTGCACAAATCTTCAGGCCAGGTGGGAGTCGGAACGCGAGCTCCGCGACCTGAGAGGGCGCGTCGGTGGGCCCCCCGCCTTCACTGGAGGCGGCGAGCTCCCTGGAAGTGGACACGGGTTTGCGACTCTGGACCACAGTTTCCTGAGGAGCTGAGGACAGAGTCAGGTTGACCTGCGTGAGCGTCGAGGCCCCTTAGAGAACACGGCATCGGTGTCCCCCTCGCCCACCCAGTGCCCAAGCCCGGCCCCTTGCAGACCCCTGCGGGGCCTTCAGCCGCTGGGGCATCTCCTGCTTCGGCAGAGCCGCGGGCACGAAGGAAGATACTGGCCTGAGGTCGCTGGCATGAGAAATCGCTCTTTCGTCTAAGGTCTCCCCCTCCATAGTGGTTGATTGGGAAACATAACCGGACTCAATGTTCTAGCTTGGGGGAAACTGGCTAGCTCGCGTTCAAATACGGCCACGCACAGAATTGTTGCTTAGGGGCCTTTTTGCAGAAATGGTCAGAGTCAACGAAGCCATTTAGCTCGACATTCACAAAAATAACTTCGAACGTTTTGCGATGTTCTTTCTCTTTGATAAGATAATTACGATCTCAAGCTCTTTCAAATGAATGCGTGTACCGTTACATTGGCCTTTGCTGCTTGCCTCTCCTCCGCCAGCCTTCGTGCGCTGCCCAGGCGCACGGGGAGGAGTTAAGGGAGCACAGCAGAGTCCCTTTCACCTTAAAGGGCTGTGAGACAGCCCTCGGGGGCAGAGCGCACAGGAGAAGTGGAGCAAAGTGCCTTCTCTTTCATTTTACTTCAACCACTGAAAGAACAGAGAGAAGATAAAAGACAGAAGGGCAAATCTACATAGTATCAACCCCAAACATTTCCAGTTCTTGAAATTATTCTTTTAACTTCATGGTATACTTTTTCCTCTGGCCCACTTTTAATTCAAAAACCAGGCTTTACTTCAGTTTATGTAGACCCAATGGGAATTACGTAAAAACTGATGAAAAAGGAAATATCTGCTTAATTTGAAAAATAAATGTGGGTGGTCCAATCGTTAGTCACGTTGATTTATTTTATGAATGTAGGGGAGAGATAAAATCTGTTTCTTTTTCTCCAGGTCTGTTGACAAGTGAGTTTCTTTTCCAATTTTCTCTGCTAACATCTCACCGACAATGAAATGTTTTCACAAGCGTTTTGTAAAATGAATCATACTTTAAGAATATGAGCAAAAGCTTCCAATATTGAACCTTTGCTGAGATCAGGGTCAAATTGCTGGGAAGACCATTCTTAGATTTTCAAACCAGAAATATGAGAAGAAAGATGTTCTTAAATAATATATAGAGAAAATTCTCATCATCTATAAGTGCATGTGTACAGATATGCTGTATGTGTGTATATATGTGCGAGTGTGTATCTGTATATATATATATATATATATATATACTCACTTAAATACTCAGGTCCAGTGATGGAAATTGACTTAGTACCCAGCGCTGGTCTTGCTTACAGTAGAATTTAGAGACAACTAGTAAATGTGCAGGGAGGGCTGCTAGCAGAGAATCATCATTTCACAGCCATCATAGCAAAGAATAATTCTGGTAAGAATTGTTAATGGACATTAAATCCAGAGGAATATTTTGATGAAAAGCAGGACATTTGCATGATCGTAAAGTGTCTCCACAGAGGTCACTTATTAGTTACAAGAGAAAATGTAACTACACAGTGGAGAAAGTGAACATTTAACAGAGTGATCAAAATTAGTACTGCCCTTGAGCAGCGATGGACATCATTTCACAACCTGAGTCTAACTATGAGAAAACATCAGGCAAATCCAAAAGGAACATTACACTTTTTTTCAACAAATCAATTTTATTGTTACATATTAATAACACATAAATCCATCCAAAAAGTAAAAGCAATGGTATTCAGTGTAATCACATATTTACGCATTGATCGCCCCAATCATTCCCAGAGACTTTCATTATTCCAATAATAGTAATAAGCAAAAAACAAACAAGCAAAAAAAACTCATCACCTCTCAATCTCTCCATGCCTCACCTGCTGTACATAGCTGCTATTCTTTTTCATTCTTTCTAGTATATTTACATTTATATTTTGTATAAAGTCTTATATTTGCAATATCTTCCATATTTGTGTTTTACATGAGGTTTTACTATCTTATACAGTCCCAAGAACATTCCATTTTTAAAAGTG
Source organism: Dasypus novemcinctus (assembly GCF_030445035.2). Taxonomy (NCBI): domain Eukaryota; kingdom Metazoa; phylum Chordata; class Mammalia; order Cingulata; family Dasypodidae; genus Dasypus; species Dasypus novemcinctus. The sequence continues at coordinate 3,501,275 of NC_080701.1, read as the reverse complement.
AATGTCATAAAAGACAAAGGTTCTTGTGGAAATATTCCAGATTAAAAGAGAATAAAGAAATATGAAAACTAAACGTAAAACCTGATACTAGATTGAATCGTGTAGTGGAAGGGGAAAATGCTATAAAGAAAATTAATAGGCCAATTGAAAAACAATTAGAATACTGATGGTAGATTAGGTTAAAAAAAATTGTATCGGTTATTAATTTCCTGAAATTGAAAACTATACATTGGTTCTGCCTGTTAGAGAATATCCTTATTCATATGACATATTTGCAGAAAGAAAATAAATGAAAAAACAAATGGGTTGGAAATATTAAAAATAAATGAATGTGAATAAGGATATATATGTATTGTCCTTATTTTTTAACTTTTTTATACCTTTGAAATAATTTTTTTAAAAGTTTAAAGAAACTCAGCGTAAGTATTGTCTACAAAGTACAACATCATCTTAGGGTCTTGGATTTGAGTGTCAGGCACAACTATATACATTGTAACATTTAGAATGTATGCTTCCTTGTTACAATCTCTCAACACAGAATCAATGCCATGCGGGCTACTGTCACTTACAGAGATGCCTGTTGAACTGAGGAATCGTGAGGGACTATGAAGCATCCCAGGAGATCTTAAGACATGAAAACCTTGAGTGAGTAAGAAGCTGAGCGAGGAAGGGCGCACGTGCATTCCAAAGGGGACGAGTAGCTTCACCAGGGCTTGGAAGGTGCTGGAAGCAGCACCGAGGTCCTCCGTGATCGTGCTCTTGGGCTGGTCCCCTCTCCAACAAGCTCCAGGGCCACTCAGGTACGTGTGAACCACCAAGACTTCCCAAAGTGTGACCCCAGAGAATAAGAGTCAGCAACGACCACCCCTGCAGGCTGCTGCTCCTGGGGAGCTTGGCTCAAGCAGCCTGCGTGACGCCTGCGTCCAAGCCCTCTCTTATCAAAAAGACTCCCTGTCACCTCAAGCAAGAGCAGAGCCCACAGATCCACATAAAATCAAATAAAAGCAGATTTCTTTCAATCTTTTGTAACCAAAATACAAAGGCCTGGAGCCAAACAGAAAATCCATGTAAAGCTAGAAGGAGAATACCCGTCTCCTATTTTTGCAATCAGATATTCTGTCTGGAGAATACTGCTTTAAGGAACATAAATTTTTTAAAAGATCAATGAAAACTATTCATTCCCCATACATTGTTCCCCCGCCCCTCCTTTCCCAGCCAGAACCTTGAAAGGAGCACTGTTTTCTCTGAGATCACACCAATGCGCACTGAGAAGAGAGAAGAAAACTACATTGTAATCACCTGCCTGTGTCACAGCTCCCAGAAGGCATTTACTTAGACTATTTGGGGACTGAAAAAAAATAGGGAAGATTGGAGAAAGAGTGATGGCATCAGGATAGGGAAGTTTAAAAATGTTGACAAGAGGAGAGTTCATCAAAGGGAAGAAAGGAAAAAGAAAAGATAAGAGAGTAAGATCATAAGAAAAATAATTTACTGTGCCCCTGCTTTCTTTGAATTGATTTTAAAGTCATAGTCTACCCAGACTGCCCATTGCAAAAAATAATAAAGGAAGGGAAAAAAAAAAACCTAAAGTTTTGGCAAGATACTGCTCAGTGTGGAAGAATGTAATTTTTAGTTATCTCATTAAAATATAATGAACTAGTGAGTCAAAAGTTTGGGCTGCTTCCTCAAAAGCCAGAGGATTTATAAAAGACCAAAGATCTTTACCCAAGTTTCTCCATGGATGAAATAAGTGTACATATACAGATTCAGAAATAAAACATCTTTTTTTGCGTCTCAATTCAAATCATGAAAACAATGACTCAAAACTTGTGTACTCAGCAGTCCGGCTTATGTGTAATGTTGTTTTTCCTTGGAGGCTAAAGGTTAAAGATATTTATAAAGAAGGGTGAAAAAAAGGTGTCTAAAAATTTATATACTGTTAATTGTGCAGTGAACTATTTTACCACAAAACACTCTCAAGCAGACAAGTTTAAAGGAACTTAAAATGTCCCGTGTGTCACTTTACGCGCGGATGCTGGACTCCAACGGCACCTAACGGACCCACCTCGTAATCACCCAATGCGCGGCAGTCACGTTCAGCGGCTGGCAGAAGCCCTGAGAGAAGAGGGGTCCACTAAGGACCCACACTGTCCAGCTTCACCCCAATCCTATGACTCTTCCCCCAGTAACTCTCATTTCCCTTAACAGCTTGTGAGAAACTTTAATGCTGGCCTCTTCCCTTATGCCATCTAAATCTGTGCTCAGAAATTAAACCCACCTCTTTCTCCACGGAGAAAAACAAGTTCGGAAGACAAGACCCTCCACAGCTTCCCGGAGCTCCCCGTCCCTCTCCTGACCCTACCACAAAGGGCCTCCCACTGGCTCACGTTAGTCTGAAGCTTCTCCGCAGCCCATGAAGCTGTGGGCAGCCATTCCCTCTTACACAAAATGGAAACGGCAAAGGCTGGTTTACAACTGGAGAGAGGCAGGGCGAGTTGCAGGTGGGAGCAAGTCGAGAGGAGAAGAGTCCAGGACCCTAGAGCCCTGCCCTCCTGACTTCTCTGGGGTCCCAACGCCCCCTCAACTCCAGGATGCCCAGACTCTGTCCCCACGCATTTCTTCTTTGATCTCCTTGGGGTTGTGGTGCATGAAACAAGTGTCTTAACACACACAGCCCCATACACATTTCTAAGTTGTTCCAGTTTAGAGCTAGACGCTGAGTTGACAGCTAACAAGATTTGCTCAAAGCAAAGTCAAAGAGCGTCAAGGAGAAGACTTGGGCCTGTGATTTTCCTCTCATGCCATGCAAAACTCACAGAGGAATAAGTCTGAATTTGTTATAGCTTAGGGTATTCTGTGACTGCCTCTAGCTTGTAGGTAATAACCAGCTTATTGTTAATCAATTACCTTTATAAAGAATAAGAGATAAAACATCATTAAAAAGCAAAGGTGTAAAGCAGGAAAGCTGCCCTGGGCAGTGTTCTCGCCATCACATGTGACGCTCTGTGAGATCTCAGGGTGGGACACAGCAGTGATAAAATTAAACGCCCCCTCGCCTGAGCTGTCACATGTGTAAACCCTTAAAAGATGTACCAGGCTCCGAAGAACCCTCAAGGCTCTTTGCACTCAGGTAAAGTAGCAGATTTGCGCTTTTCATGAGAATACACGCCATGTTGGTAGGATTAGCCAGGATACAAATACAGAGAAGGTTAGAGCCGGTCACTGCTTAGGGCAAGCACTGTGCTCAGCATTTTACCGCCTCACGCCGTTCTGGGGAGAACACGTTAGCGTTTCTGCTTTAGGAAAATGCTGGGTCTCAGAGAGGGTGGGCAGTGGCCTGAGGTCACGGGGTCAAGAGTGGGGGGCCGAGGCACCTACCTGATTCCAGGAGGAGTACTCATTCCTCCCCTGAGCTCACCTGGCACTTAGAATCCAGATGGGGGCATAAGGCGTAGGCTCCCTGCTCAGGAGTAGATTCTAAGTTTAAGAGGAACTGTTTAAACAGCGCAGGTAAACAAGAGAAAGTGCTCTGAATGGACTAGATCACTGAAAAATTCAAGGGAAATAGCAGATGAAGCGGGATTTGATGTTCAAAGAAAAAGTAAAACCGTAGCTTAAAAAAATCCGGGGAAAAATGTGTCTTCCCCCGCCCTGCGCCAGTCAGTTAGAGGAGCAGGAGAGGGGCCTGGGCCTTGGCTTGGCTGAAGAAACGCTCCCTGTGAGCCCCTGGAGGGCCGGCCCCCCACGCCCCACGCCCAGGGAATGCCCACAGCCCGCTCGCTAGTGGCGAGGCTTCCTCTCGGGGTCCCCCGTGAAGACAGAGCCCCGGGGACCCCCATTCTCCACAGAAGACAGAGCCAGGCCTCCGTGGGACACTGACCGCGCAGGGCCCCGCCACCTTCTGCCGCACGTCGGTTCCTCCACAGCCACCCCCACAACCTGTCTCGCTTGTCTAAGTCCCAGCTGCTTCCTGAGAAATCCATCCTGTACTACTACTCTCTGTCCACACACTCTGCAGGAACTTTCCCTGTCAGTGGGCCCAGATTTACCCAGATTTCACTCAAAGAACAATACTGGGGAATTAGAACTTCTCAACAAACTGGGGAAACAACCTAAACCACATATAATAATCCATCATTTTAATTCATAAATATGCATGTACAACTATAAAAATCAATAGATATTTGAGAAAAAGACAGTCACAGAAACCAACAGAACAATTGAATCCAGAAAAGGTAGGCAAATTCAGTAGTAATTTTTCAAAATGTCTAATTCAGAGATTAAAAAGAATATTTCATATATCATGGAGATATTATAAGGAAAAATTATTTCTTAAAAAATTGAATAATGGTTTCTGAAATAAAAGAAATTCTGAATTCAAAAACAATTTTAAAAATGAAATGAGATCAAGCCTAGAATAATAAAATAAAACAAGAACAACGAAAAAATGGAAAATGTAGACATGCTAAGAGTTGTGGACATTGTAAAAGAAAGAATAGAAGCAATGGCAAGGAAAAGTAACCTAAAATAATTGAAGAACATTTTTCTAAAATGAAAATAAGAGATGCTTTCACCAAACAAAACCTACCAAGAGACAAAGACAATTAATTTGTAGGCAAATGATCATGACCTTCCAGCAAACTGAGAAGAAAAAGAAAAGTATAAATGTTTCTGGGAGAAGAAAGCTGTCCAGAATACTATTCAAGCAAACTACTTGTGTGAGTGTGGAATGAACTTTCATTGTACTAAGACACTGAGATTTGGGGTTTGTCTCTAACAATCGATGGTATTATTTTAATCTACAAATGAACTGGATAAATTTGATGACTCAAGCAGTAAAGGTTTAAGTTATTAGGTTTTTTAAAGTCATTAAAACAAGCATTAAATTTTACAAATATTGATGCTAATAATAACAATAATAACCATAATAATAATAAAGGCACACAATTCTGAGACAGAAGTACAAGTATGCTAAATTCCTCATCGTTAATGGTGAAGAACTGAGGTTGAACAGATACTATACACATTTGACAAATTGGAAACAGACGAAAACTTTGTTTTTATTATTGTGGCAATGACCATAAAATCTAAAAACTGCTAACACTACTGTCTTTGAAGAGCATATGTGGCAGGAAAGAAAGATTATTGCTTTCAATTTTATTATCTTTTGTACAGACCAGTATTTTTTTTTTTACCATGTGAATACATTACTTTAAAAATGTGAAAATATTTATTTAAAAAACACAACTAAATGATATACAACCATTTAGGGGAACACTATCCTGCAGATAACGTGAATGAAAGAACACTGCATTTAGAGAGGTAGAGAGATTCCTCTATTCAGAGTGAACAAAATAAACTGCTCAACGGTGTACACAATATGAGCCCAACTGTGCCAATAAATTTGTAGAAATAAACAAACACATATATAAGGGGAGGATTAGAAAGGGAGGGAGGAAATAAACAGAGAGAGAGAGAGAGAAAGAAAGAAAGAGAGAGAGAGAGAGAATCCTCCCTGAGAGAGCAGCTCTGTGCTGGAGGAGGTGGCCGTAGAAGGCACATCCCTCCCACAAGGAGCGAATCTTCCTGGGTGAAAAGAACAAGTTCTACTTGGCATCCCACCCATCACAAGGTGCAAACACCCACCACTGCAGTAAGGCAGGGTCACCGATGGCCCAGGGTTTCCAGAATGACCATTTATTTATTCCCTGGGTTTGACATGGAGATGAGTGTCAAATAAGTAATTGAGTTTCTTTAATGGAAACCATAAAGAACTTTTACACACTGACTAACGCAGCTGTTCAATAACCCATACGTTACGGGCGCCAAGGCTTTGGTTTGCTGACATTTTCTTCAGGGCAAAATCTGTATCTAAAGTGTATAGCTTTTTGGGAGAGAGGGGGCAAGATGGCGGCTGAGTGAACATCCCTGTTAGAGTCTTCTGCAGGGAATCGGCTGGGCGGCGTTGGAGACTCTTTGGGACCGGATTGTTTCGGGATTTTTGCTGGTCCGGAGGTGTCTGGACATCGATTTGGAGGGAAGTATACAATAGGTGCTACAGGGAACACCTCACATTTGCTGGGTTTTCCCATCCTCCACTGCCTCATTTCTGTGTGAACTGATTTAGGCTACCTACACTATCCCCCTTCCCCTGCATCTTGATATCCACTATCATCTACTGTCTCTCCTATATTCCACCCCCCACCTCCCGTTCTTTGATCCACAAAGTGTCTAACTCTTAATTTCTAATACCTTTGTTCTGTTTTCTGTCTATTATCCACTCTTGAAACTATTACCTTTCTTTTCTTTTTCCCTCTCTCATGAAAACAATAGCTGTGTAGTTCATACCATATTCCTCCCAAATTCAGTCATCAACTTCATAAAAGGTACTCTACCTACAGCTATAACTCTATACAATCTACATGAATCTAACCTCCATCCTTCCAGATCTCATATTCCTGCTTTATTAACATACATCACCAATACAACTTTACACTTTTCCCTTGCTTACACAATTGCCTTTCCCCAACACTAATACTTTCCTCTAAAATGAACTTAACCAACAACAAGTAACTAGAATAAGAAGAAAAAAGTGACAAAGAGAAGATATAACACCTGTGCAAAAATAACAACTAATTAACCTCCAAGAGCAGACAAAGAAGCTAAGGAACTGATTAAATTCGTCAAAATAAAGAGATGACCAGAAAGCAACAAAAATCTACGAACCAAACCAATAATCAGGAAAACATGGCTGAATCCAATCAACAAACCAACAATCACGAAGGGGAGCAAAACTTGGCACAAGCAATGAAAGATCTCAGAACATTTATCACCGACAAATTTGATGCAGTAATGAAAGAGGTTAACAACATGAAGACATCACTTGGAGGGGAAATTGCAGACATACGCAAAAACATAACAGATATGATGGGAATGAACACCACAGTTCAAGAAATCAAAAATACACTTGCAGCAAATATCAGCAGACTAGAAGAGACAGAGCAGAGAATTAGTGATGTGGAAGACAGTACATCAGAAATCAAACAGATAGTAGAAGGGGTCAATAAGAAGATAGAAAAAATCCAATTAGGATTTAGGGACCTGAATGACAATGCAAAACGCTCAAACATACGTATTATAGGCATTCCAGAAGGTGAAGAGAAGGGAAAGGGGTCAGAAAGAGTGTTGCAGGAAATAATGGCTGAAAACTTCCCAAATCTACTGAAAGAGACAGATGTACATATCCAAGAAGCACAGCGCACTCCACAAGTCATAAACCCCAACAGGCCCACCCCAAGACATATACTTGTCAAATTATCCAATGCTCAAGACAAAGAGAAAATCCTAAAAGCAGCAAGAGAAAAGAAAACCATCACATACAAGGGAAGCTCAATTAGATTAAGTGCTGATTTCTCTTCTGAAACCATGGAGGCAAGAAGACAGTGGTATGATATAGTCAAGGTACTAAAGGAAAAAAATTTCCAACCAAGAATACTCTATCCAGCTAAACTAGCATTCAAACATGATGGAGAGTTCAAAATATTCGCAGACAAACAGAAACTGAAAGAGTATACCAACAAGAAACCTCCCCTTCAAGAAATTCTAAAGGGAGTTCTGCAGGAAGAAAGGAAAAAACAGGAAAGGCAAAGTTGGACGAGAGTATAAGACCAACAACAACAACAAAAAAGACAAAAAAAAATATACAAACAAAATATGACAAACACAAATCCAATCAAAATATGGCTAACACAAATAATTCCTTGATAGTAATAACACTGAATGTCAATGGATTAAACTCACCTATCAAAAGATTCAGACTGGGACACTGGATAAGGAAATATGACCCATCCATATGCTGTCTACAAGAGACACATCTTAGACCCAGAGACGCATGGAGATTGAAAGTGAATGGCTGGAAAACAATCATACAAGCTAACAATAACCAAAAAAAGGCAGGAGTAGCTATATTAATATCAGACAAAATAGACTTTAAATGTGAAACAATTGTGAGAGACAAAGAAGGATACTACATTTTAGTCAAAGGGAAAATCTGTCAAGAAGATCGAACAATCATAAATATCTATGCCCCTAACAAGGGTGCCTCTAAATACGTCAGGCAAACGCTGGAAAAACTAAGTGAAAGAATAGATACATCTACAATTATAGTGGGGGATTTTAATACACCACTATCAACTCTGGACAGAACATCTCAAAAGAGAATCACCAAAGAAACAAAACATCTGAATAGTATATTAGAGGAGCTCGATCTAATAGACATATATAGATCGCTACACCCAAACACAGCAGGATATACATTTTTCTCAAGCGCACATGGATCATTCTCCAAGATAGATCATATGCTAGGCCACAAAGAAAGGCTGAACGAATTCAGAAAGATTGAAATCATACAAAACATTATCTCTGACCACAGTGGAGTCAAGCTGGAGATTTGCAAGGGAAAGAAGCCCAGATTTCACACCACGATTTGGAAATTAAACAACACACTCTTAGAAAAACAGTGGGTCAAAGAGGAAATCTCAAAAGAAATCAATGACTACCTTGAAACAAATGATAATGATAACACAACATACCAAAATTTATGGGATGCAGCAAAAGCAGTACTGAGAGGGAAGTTAATAGCCATAAATTCATATATCAAAAAAGAAGAAAGAGCAAAAATTGAAGAACTAACTGCACATTTGAAGGAATTAGAAAAACAACAACAAAGTAACCCAACAGGAAGAAGAAGGAAGGAAATAACAAAGATAAGAGCAGAACTAAATGAAATAGAAAATAAGAAAGCACTTGAACAGATAAACAAGACCAAGAGCTGGTTTTTTGAGAAGATTAACAAAATTGACAAACCTTTAGCAACACTAACAAAGAAAAAAAGAGAGAAGATGCAAATACACAAAATAAGAAATGAGAAAGGTGATATCACCACTGACCCCACAGAAATAAAGACTATCATAAGAGGATATTTTGAAAAACTATATTCCAACAAAAATGACAATCTAGAGGAAATGGACAAATTCCTAGAAACACATAAACAGCCCATATTGACAAAAGAAGAAATTGATGATCTTAACAAACCAATCACAAGCAGAGAGATAGAATCAGTTATTAAAAATCTCCCAACTAAGAAGAGCCCAGGGCCAGATGGCTTCACAGGTGAATTCTATAAAACATTCCGGAAAGAACTGACACCAATCCTGCTGAAACTATTCCAAACCATCGAAACAGAAAGAACATTACCCAACTCCTTCTATGATGCCAACATTACCCTAGTACCAAAGCCAAACAAAGACATCACGAGAAAGGAAAATTACAGACCAATTTCTCTAATGAACCTAGACGCAAAAATACTTAACAAAATACTTGCTAATCGTATTCAACAACACATTAAACGAATTATACACCACGACCAAGTGGGATTCATCCCAGGTATGCAAGGATGGTTCAACATAAGAAAATCAATCAACGTAATACACCATATAAACAGATTGAAGGAAAAAAATCACATGATTATATCTATTGATGCAGAAAAAGCATTTGACAAAATACAGCACCCTTTCTTGATAAAAACACTCCAAATGATTGGAATACAAGGAAATTTTTTGAACATGATAAAGAGTATATATGAAAAACCTAAAGCCAATATTGTTTACAATGGAGAAATCCTAGACTCCTTCCCTCTAAACTCAGGAACAAGACAAGGATGCCCACTGTCGCCGCTCCTATTTAACATTGTCTTAGAAGTACTTGCTCGAGCACTGAGGCAAGAACCAGAAATAAAAGGCATTCAAATTGGAAAGGAAGAAGTCAAAATTTCATTATTTGCAGATGACATGATCCTATACATAGAAAACCCTGAGAGATCTACAACGAAGATTCTAGAACTCATAAATGAGTTTAGTAAAGTCGCAGGTTATAAGATCAATGCGCAAAAATCAGTAGCATTTCTGTACACCAATAATGAGCAAGATCAGGAGGAAATCAAGAAACAAATACCATTCACAATAGTAAATAAAAAAATCAAATACTTAGGAATAAATTTAACTAAAGAGGTAAAGAACTTATACACTGAGAACTATACAAGATTGTTCAAGGAAATCAAAGAAGACCTAAATAAATGGAAGACTATTCCTTGTTCATGGATAGGAAGACTGAACATTATTAAGATGTCTATCCTACCAAAATTGATCTACACATTCAATGCAATCCCAATAAAAATCAATGCAGCCTTCTTTAAGGAACTAGAAAAACTAACTATGAAATTTATTTGGAAAGGAAAGAGACCCCGAATAGCCAAAGACATACTGAAAAAGAAAAATGAAATTGGAGGAATCACACTACCTGACTTCAAAACATACTATAAAGCTACGGTGGTGAAAACAGCATGGTATTGGCATAAGGAGAGACATATAGACCAATGGAATCGAATTGAAAGCTCTGATATAGAACCTCACATATACAACCACATAATATTCGATAAAGCCACCAAACCCTCTCAACTGGGAGAGAGTGGCCTATTCAACAAATGGTGTCTGGAGAACTGGATAGCCATATGTAGAAGAATGAAAGAGGATTACCATCTCACACCTTATACAAAGATCAACTCAAGATGGATCAAAGACCTAAATATAAGAGCCAAGACCATAAAAACCTTAGAAAGCAGTGTAGGGAAACATCTACAGGACCTTGTAATAGGTAATGGATTTATGAATATCTCACCAAAAGCACGAGCAACAAAAGAACTAATAGATAAATGGGACTTCCTCAAAATTAAAGCCTTCTGCACCTCAAAGGAGTTTGTCAAGAAAGTAAAAAGGGAGCCCACACAGTGGGAGAAAATATTTGGCAATCATATATCTGATAAGAAACTTATAACTTGCATATATAAAGAACTCCTACATCTTGAAAATAAAAAGATAAACAATCCATTTAAAAAATGGGAAAAAGACTTAAACAGACACTTCTCCGAAGAAGAAATACAAATGGCAAGAAAGCACATGAAAAAATGTTCCAAATCTCTAGCTATCAGGGAAATGCAAATCAAAACCACAATGAGATACCATCTTACACCCATAAGATTGGCAGCTATGAAAAAAACAGAAGAATACAAGTGCTGGAGAGGATGTGAAGGAAGGGGAACACTCATCCACTGCTGGTGGGAATGCAGAAGGATCCAACCATTCTGGAGAACAGTATGGCGGTTTCTCAAAAAACTAGCCATAGATTTGCCATATGACCCAGCAATACCACTGCTGGGAATATACCCAGCAGAACTGAAAACAAGAACACAAACCAATATATGTACACCAATGTTCATAGCAGCATTGTTCACTATTGCCAAAAGTTGGAATCAACCCAAATGCCCATCAACAGACGAGTGGATCAATAAAATGTGGTATATACACACAATGGAATACTACTCGGCTGTAAGAACAAACACACTACAAACACATGTGATAACATGGATGAATCTTGAGAACCTTATGTTGAGTGAAGCAACCCAGACATTGAAGGACAAATACTACATGACCTCAATGATATGAAATAAACAAGCTGCCCTAGATAGCAAGAGACTGAACGATAGGCTTGCAGGAAATCGGAGGGTGGAGGAAGGATATGAGCCGATGTCTGCAGGGGTGGAATTTAAGACGAGATGGTGGTAAGTATGAACACAAAGAAGAGATAAAAGGGGGGCAAGGGGTTGCCTTTGCTTGGGGCTTTGCGGGTTTGAGGGTGGCTGGGGAGGGGCGGGTGGGTAACGTTGCCCAAAAGTGGGGGGAGGGAGGGGTAGCATACGAACCAGGAGAGGGTCAGGTGTTGGTGGAGAGTAAAATGCCGAGAAAATCATATCAAAATATAATAAAGAGGGTTACCTGTTTAGAATGCTCGGAGGGGAGGGTCTGATGCAGGACGGGCTCCTGGGGAATGTCTAAATGCTCATTCTGCCAGAGTGGGTGACACCATGGGGTAGAAACCCAAGTAGTGAGAGTGGGGGTGGACCCACATCCTGGGGAGGACTAATGCCATCCAATAGAGGGAACTGTATCCCTCGAGAGAAAGGGTGGCTCCCAGGGCATTGGGGCAGTTGAGCAAGTTAGGCCCTGAACACTATTCCATCTATCTCTGGAAGTGGCTCCTCAGGAAACGGAGGTTGGCTATCACTGAGGGCACCAAGGTGGAAGGGAAAATGGACGTTAAATGTGTGGAACCAAAGTAAATGGGGGGTAAGAGAGGAGTTTCTTGAGAGTACACAAGGATGGATATAAAACATGTAATATTACACCATAACATATAGGAGATGACAGACTGATAATGTAAACCATAATGTAAAACATAGGATAACTAAAAATGTAAAGAACTGTGTATCCTAAAGTATGCACCATAATGTAAACACAGATGTCACCTTGTTAGAAAGCTAATGTCTCAGACTCTGTACATCACTTTAAGTAAATATGATATGAATAGGGCGTAAGAGTATCACTGTGGAAGGGAAAAGGTTTTCTGGTGGATGTGTGGGAGTGCTGTATATTATATATATACATTGCTGTGGTCTAGGACTCCAGTGAAGAAAAGCTGAATAATTAGGGGGGGGGGGGGGGGAAAAAAAAAGAAAAAATAGGATGTGGAATTTTTTCAAGTCAACATTCTTTATCTAAGTTCTTTAGCTAACTTTATCCAAGTTCTTTATCTATCCTTTAAACTCATTGCTATATGCCATTCCCTAGTAAGGGACCATGACATTATATTGGGCTTCAAATTTCGGGGAGTTCTGGATCACAGAGTGTTTCAACAATGGCAATGGAGGGATACTGGTATGGGATACCAATGACAGGTGATATATGACTGACAGGGAGCTGTACAGAACATATGTCCAGGGTGCATGGTAATGTTTGGATATACTCATAGTGGCAACAATTAAAAACCACAGTAGGGGGGGTACTGGGTTCCTGGCCAGTGGTGCTCTGTCGTGGTCCCTAGGGGAGCAGCGACAGTCTCCCAGGTACAGTGGTGGGGACCGGGAGGGAGTGAGGGTTCAACAGTGAGCCCCTGATACTAATGACTATGCTTGTGAGCTGATAAACCCAAAATAATAACAAGGCCTAGAGCAACTTTGTGCCTGGGAATTTCCTTCTGTCAGCCTTCATGTTACTCAAATGTGGCCAGTCTCGAAGCCAAACTCAGCATGTAAATGCAATGCCTTCCCCCCAGCGTGGGACATGACACCCGGGGATGAGCCTCCCTGGCAACGAGGGACCACTATCAACTACCAACTGATGATGCAACTGGAAAATGACCTTATACGGAAGGTTCAATGCGGATCAGCAGAATATCCATGTCTACATAAAATACCATGACTTTAAAATGCTGTTTGACCTAAAGTAAGGGGGAAATGGAAAGGAGAAATGAGTTTATATGGCTACGAGTTTCTAAAAAAGAGTCTGGAGGCTGGCAGAAGGTTTGCCCTCATGCACAACTGAGCAGAGTCAGAGAGACAGATAAAGCAGATACAACCCCCAGATATTGGTTCCTTTGAGGGCTAAAGAGACCCATGGGAGTTATGGTCATGGCCGATGGGGTTAACTACCAGGGCAGATGGCCCCTCTTTGGAAATGGTGTTTATGTGTGATGAATCTGGACTCAGATGGGATCTCCCTTCATAAGACTTTCATGCTAATGTGCTGGAGGTGCAGTTAATGTTGGGGTTTAAGATATATTTAGGGGATTTGAATCTCTGGACTGACAATGTGATAGCCAGATCCTGAGCCTCAACAGACTCCAGCACCTACAATCTGATTTATTGGACTTACCACACTCAGCTAAGATGGAGGTGAAGAAGGACAACCACCACACCATGGAGCCTAGAGTGATTACAACTGAAAATGGGAGGATTGCATCCAGCATCCAGGTGGAATCTGAGCCTCCTCTTGACATAAAGGTGCAATGGACACAACCAATCCAGTGTCCACATAGAAGAGGTGGCATTGGATTGGGAAAAGTGGACATAATGGACAAAGGGTATGGGGAAAGGCAGGAAGAGATGAGAGGTGGAGGCGTCTTCGGGACATGGAGCTGCCCTGGATGGTGCTTCAGAGGTAATCACCGGACATTGTAAATCCTCACAGGGCCTACATGATGGAATAGAGGAGAGTATGGGCCATGATGTGAACCAATGTATATGAGGTGCAGAGGTGCCCAAAGATGTACTTACCAAATCCAATGGATGTGTCATGATGATGGGAACGAGTGTTGTTGGGGGGGGGGGAGAGGGGGGGTGGGGGGGTGGGGTTGAATGGGACCTCACATATATATTTTTAATGTAATATTATTACAAAGTCAATAAAAAATAAAAAAATTAAAAAAAAAATAATAAAGTGTATAGCTTTTTAAACATGTGACTGTGTTTAGGGTTTCATATAAGATAGCATAAAAAAGGTTTTGTTTTGTTTTTTAATTCAATTTAAGTGGTCATATTGTAATTGTGTTTCAATTTAAATTTATTCATTTTCAAAATCCTTACCAGAAATATTTGTTCACTCTTTTCAATGCATATTGGCCATGTTTCTCCTCTTTCAATAAAAAGTACCAGACCTAGAATCTGGCAGCAACAAGTAGGTTGTTTTGTTGTTGTTATTCTTTTGTTTTTCCCCAGAGATGGTCACAAAAGCCTTGGTGAGATTGCTGGTCAAAATGTAGTTGAGAATTCTGCCCTGTCAGGGTTGGGTATGAACTAAGTAAGAAGAATGAACACATGGAGTTAAAACCTAGACTGCAGGTTACCAGGAGATGGGAGGAGGGCTGAGAAGGGGTACTGATGTTTAACATGTGTAGAGTTTTCCATTAGTTTGACTGTAAAAGTGTGGCTATAAGTAGAATTGATGGTAACACATCATAGTGAGTGAGAACTGGCATGGCTGATTTGTAAACGGGACTGCGACAGAAAGGGGTGGCGTAGGGATGTACATGTCAACTGAGAGAAAGCTAGAGAATACTCTAGGGATTGAGTAACGTAGTGAACGTGGAGGTGGTGGAGATTGCGGTTAACAGTACAAATACAGAAATACTCTTCTATGAACGAGAACAAATGTACATCACTACTACCAGATGCTTAGAATATAGCGATGCGTGGGGAAAACACAGTAATGTAACTTATGGACAAGAGCTAACAGCAATGCTGTAGTATTCTTGCATCAACATCAAAGAAGGTACTTCAGCAATGCTAAGGGTCAGCAAGAAGGGGTATGGGATCTTTTTCTTTTGGACAAAGGAAACATTCAAAAGTTTCCTGGGGTGTCAACTGCTCAGCTGGGATGAGAGCGAGCGGCTGAGTGTACCTGTGGATAGAATGTACAAGGCGTGGGACTGCGTAGCAGTAAGCCCTGTGGTGGAAGACGGACCGAGGTTAACAGTGAAAACATGAGAATGTGCGCTCACGACCTACAACAAATGGACAATCCTAATGCGCGGTGTTAATAGGGGATATGTGGGAAAATGTAGCTAACGTGCACTGCGGACTGTAGTTAGGGCTGACCGTCTGACCATGCTCTTTCATAATCTGTAACAAATGTTCCACAAGGATGTAGGGTGTTGGTGGAGCGGTGATGTTTGGGAATTCTGCACATTATACATGACTGTTTAGTAAGCTCACAACTTCTCCAATTAAAATAATTAAAATAAAATGAGGTTGATATTGTTCTGGCCAGTAAACTGAAGCCAAGTCTGCAGCAGATGTAGCTTATTTTCTTCTTTCGAGCAACTAAAGGTCCCTGAAAAAGCAAACCACAAGAAAACATAAAAAGCCGGTGGTGAGTGATGCTTTACATGCAGGAACCCATAGTTCAGGCTGTGAAACCGCCTGCTAGTGCGGCAGGAACCCGGGGGCGCGCTGGGCAGGGGCCGCGCGTGGAGAGTTCTAGGGCGGATTTGGAGCCACTCTGCAAGGGGCGCGCGGGCGCAGCATCGCCTGCGGAGGCTGCGGCCCCTCGGGACAGGCAGGCCCTCCAGGCCACCAGCACGTGCCCGGCGCGGGCGCGAAGGCCGTCACCAGCCGAGGCGTCCTGCCCACGCCACGCAGAAAAGCAGCTGCGGTCACTCTGAGCGGACCCTGAAGGCTGAGGCGACCAGCTGGGTCCCGCCATCCAGGAGTCACTCATCACGGAGAACGTCATGGGGTGGAATGTTCTAGCACAGGCGAGAAGGCTGCCGGGAGGAGTTCCCTGCCCGGGGGATAGAATTAACTATGCCAGCAGGGTCTGTGTGTCCAGCAGCTGGTGAGGGGCAGTGCGAAGTATCTGCCCTCCCTACTTTGGGAGTGAAGATTGCTAATGAGGAGTCTGGTTTCTTCCCTTACATACAGCACCAAGTATTTTATGGAGAATTAGAAACGCAAAGCAAGGGCTGATGGTGGAGAGCTCAGACCGAATCTGGGAATAAAATAACTTGGTTATTAACCCAGGCTTAACCAGATATAGCAAGTGTATAAAATTACAAGTGAGTGTGCACATCTCATCCCTTAGCTGGCAAGGTACAGGCGGGGATCTTACTGTTGCTAAAATAAGCAAACAGCCAAAAATCAAAGTGACCCTGTCTACTTCAAGGCCACGAATAAATGAAAGCATGCCTGTGTCATTCCCATAAATAATTGACACCATAAAGAAGATAACTTTAGCCTTGATTTTTGCAATGTTGATATGACACTTGCAGATACGATAATCATGTGAGAAAACTAAGGTTTCCCCACCATAAGGGACTGGAAAGAATGTTGCTTCCAATCTTACACACCGAGGACAACAATAAAAACATGCAGATTTACAGCATGCTAACAACTTGCATTGCTCCCATCAGAGAGCAGAGGTCCCCGGGCCACCAAATCTAAGGAAAACAGGGGCCCACGCTCTTCCAGGGAGAGGCAGGCGCCACCTTGCCCAGCAAGACAGAGTCAGGTATGAAGAAGAGTTCAGGTGAGGACACTGTCAAGCTGATAGCGCTGAGTGTGTCTCTGAAGAGAAGGGGGGGATTCCAGGGGCCACAAAGCAGGATGGAGTCCACTGGCCCGCAGGCTTTTTCTCCAAGAGTCGTACTGTGCATGCCGAAGGAAGTTTGGGAGAATTCTGAGAAGGTGTGGGGCAGAAGCACAGAGATTTACTAATATAGCCTGTGCATAAATTCAAACTTATTTTATGTCCAAATATGCCTAGAAAGAGCCAATTGACCACCCAAGAGTGCCTTGAACATCTGTTAATTTAGTGCAATAAATTTTTCTAGGAAATGGCAAAAAAAAAAAAAAAGAAAGAAAGCCAATTGAGAAGTAAAAACTCTACAGGCTTGGGAAACGGACTTTGGCCCAGTGGTTAGGGCGTCCGTCTACCATATGGGAGGTCCGCGGTTCAAACCCCGGGCCTCCTTGACCCGTGTGGAGCTGGCCATGCGCAGTGCTGATGCGCGCAAGGAGTGCCGTGCCACGCAAGGGTGTCCCCCGCGTGGGGGAGCCCCATGCGCAAGGAGTGCGCCCGAGAGGAAAGCTGCCCAGCGTGAAAAGAAAGTGCAGCCTGCCCAGGAATGGCGCCACCCACACTTCCCATGCCGCTGACGACAACAGAAGCGGACAAAGAAACAAGACGCAGCAAATAGACACCAAGAACAGACAACCAGGGGAGGGGGGGATAATTAAATAAATAAATAAATCTTAAAAAAACAAAACTCTACAGGCTTTGGATATTCAGGGAGGATGCCAGCCAAATGTGTCAAGCCTGCCTGGAATGTAGCAGATATGTGTTAACTCAAGCTTACCTGGAATGTGGGGGATATGTGTTAAATCAAGTTACCTAGAAGAAATAACCTATCTAATCCACAGGTAAAACACTTGAAGAAACTAGCAAAAAGTCCCGTTGCATACAAACACCATTCGACTGTAAAAGGAACCCAAAAGTTCTATTCGGGGCTCGGTTTTTATCAAGACAAGAGTCTGCGGAGTCCAGCGGTCAAAATAAATCATCTTCCTTCTCAGAATTCTCGCTTCCTGGCCTTGATACCTGCACCCGACTTCTCTCTGCTACTGCATTTCCAGGACCTTTCTTCAAGATTCCCAATGAGGCAAAAGCCTTCCCCTGGGAGGCTGGGGAAGGACACTGAGTGAAAACAGCACACGCCTGGAAGGCGCGGGATTCACCCACGGGGCTCGGAGTCACAGCCCGGGGACCTACAAGGGCCCCAGCGCCCCCGCCGGGGTTAGTTTGACGCGTCAGCCTGGCGACCCTGCAGCGGATCAGCAGGACAAGCAGTGACAGCGTGTGCGCGGGGGCGTGGGGGGCGGGCGACCCTCCCCAGGCCTTGCGGGGCAGCGCGGAGGCTTTCAGGGGGCAGAAGAGCGTGCGCCCCCAAACCTCACCGCCCCTCCTGAGGCCTCCCTGAGCCCCCCGGGGGCCAGGACAGGACTCCCCGCGCCCCGCCTGCGGGGACCTCCAGCCGCCCACCTGCCCGTGGGTCTCGGCCCTGCCAGCGCCCGGACCCGAGGAAGCCCCTCTGCTGACCTCCTTGTGCAGATGGTGGGGGCGCGTCCCGCGTGTCCGTGGCTGGTGCACGCAGGGCGGGGTGCGGCGCTGGCACATCTGGCGCAGACGCGCGGACGCACAGCGGCTGGGGGGCCACTCGAGGCCGGGCCAGCGGGGGGGCTTTAGAAAGAGCCCCTGGCACCTTCAACAGCCGCATCGCCAGCGGGGTGGAGGCCTGCGCCGCCCTGACGGCGACGTGGCGACCACAGGCCCCGTCCGGCTCCGCTCCTGTTAGCGGGTCAACTCCAACCCAAGGCGGAGCAGAAAAGGGAGCCCACTTCCCAGCCAGACAGTAACCCCTCATCTTCACTTTCCCGGACAGATGCCTTGCTTTCACGTAAAAAAGTTAAGCTGAGAAGATGAAAACTGAAAAAAAAGCTTTTACAAAGTGGCAAAATGCATAACAGTACAAGTTGCAAAACCCTCTTATGTGATCCTATTATTAATACTTGAAAAGCAAGTGTGTAACAATATTTGTTTCCAAGTTTCAGATAAAGGATCTGTAGCAGTTTGACATGGTAATGAATTCCAAAAATAGATATTGGATTATGTTTGTGATCTGGACTGTACCTGGGCATGATTGAGTTATGATTGGGACTTTGATTGGGCCACGTCGTTAGGGCTTTGAGTCCCCTCTTGGGGGGTGGGGACTCACAGATGAGAGGCAAAGGACAGATTTGGAGGTTTTGATGTTGGAGTTTGATGCTGAAATCTTAAGCTGGAGCCCCAGGAAGTAAGGACACAGAGGAAAGAGAAGCTCGCCCCAGGAAGAGAGGAACCCCGAGCCCAGAAAGAAGCAAGCCCTGGGAAGAGAGGAACCCAGGAAGCCTGAACCCTTGCAGACATCGGCAGCCATCTTGCTCCAACACATGGAAATAGACTTTGGTGAGGGAAGTAACTTATGCTTTATGGCCTGGTATCTGTAAGCTCCTACCCCAAGTAAATACCCTTTATAAAAACCAAACAATTTCTGGTATTTTGCATTAGCACCCCTTCTGGGTGACTACTACAGGATCTTCCTAGACTTATGTTTGATTTCACCAAAATATCATTTTGATAAACTTATTTTCTAACTAATTACTTTAGTCCAATATTATTATTCAAATAAAGGCTACCCTTTTCCCAAAATAATGTTTTGCTTGTTTAAGTGCACTCTGTCCTAAAGGCACGTTGAGATTCGTGCAGAGAACAAGAGCATGTCCTGCCAGGCTGGGACCGTGCTGGGTCCTCCTGCCAGCAGCCTCTGTGCCCTGCCAGCCTTCCTCGTCTTCCCATCACTCCCCCATTTCTCCAGCACTTGTTTTATGCATCTTCATTGCTCACTTCTTTTCTTCCTGTTTTTGTCTATAGTAGTTATCGTCTTCCATTATGCCACGTGGTTTACCAACTTCTGATGCTCATTTTCTTATCTTTCTTTCCTATCTAGAATATAAGCTATTCAAGAAGAGAAATCCTTATCATGCTCACTTACGTGTGCCAAGCCCCCTAGGAAGCCCTGATCACTGGTCCTTGAATACACAAGTGAGTCGTGCTAAGTAAGTCCATCCATACTGCCTTCTCCTTGGTTTCCATTCCCTCCTATAAATCTGCTATGGCAAGTGAAATAAACTGGGCCTTCTAAGACAACCCCTATCATTTCTAGCCTAATCCTTTCTCCCTCCTGAAAAAAGAAAGTAAAACTATTTCCTACATGGATAACAGCTAAGCCAATTTATTCTTTTAAAAAGTGATGAGAGAGAGAAGCAGGAAGGAGAAAGACGAAGAACTCTCCAGAAGAAAACTAAAGGATACTGGGGTGGGAGGTGAGCAGAGCTGATCCCTTGCTAGATGGGACAGAAGTGCTTAGGAATGGAAGCTGGATTTTTCTAAGGTTACCAGGAACTATGTGTTAGATACCCTTTACTCTCTTCAATCCTGAAAACAAGGGAACTGTACTTTTCTTCCTGAACTCCATGCCTCTCTGAACCTGCACCTGTTGTTCTTGCTTTCCCAGGGTTACACAGAGAGGTATGGAATTAAGAGAGTGCTCCATTTCTACTTGTCCTTTTCCTAAGGGAATTGTGTCAAAATGACTTACAAGAGACAGGAGGGAAGCACCAATGTCCAATCCACAATTTATTTGTGCACTTCAATCCACACAATTAAAGAAAATTTGAAACCATTTAATTGGGTCTATATTCGAGATATGAAAATTTCTCCACACATTTGTGGTTCAACAATTCATTATCTATTTGTCTTTGCGCTGAGCCATGGAGGACATGTGCAGTAGATGTATAATGCTAAATTGAATTTGACTAAGAATAGTCGAAACAGTAGCTCCTGACATTTCTTAAACTTCCAGAAAATATAACAAAGTCAATTAAAATCCTCAACAAAGTTACTATTTTCATTTAAGGGGAAATTCCTGGAGGACTAGCTATGGCTACTGTATTTTTATTTATTTTTTATTAGAATTGACTATTTCTTCAAATGAATATTTTATTTTCAAAGGCAAGTAAATGCTTGACACTGGCCTATGTAGTTATTTCTAGATGAAAAACCTCAAAATTAAATAATAATTTTTCACAGTGACTAGTTTTTCCCAGTTCTAGAAGAGTGCTAGGCTTCAAAAGCTTATGTGATTTAAGTTTCATGGTATTTGCCAAGTTAAGTGAATCTGAACATAAGTCAGTTAATTTTAACTATTCTAAGATGCAAGCTGAACAAAGCTGGGTTCAGACCTCCTCTTAATTACTTTTCAGTTTATTCTCTTGGCTGTGTTCACCTAAAAATACTGTAATACTTGGCAGCACAAGAAATGAAATTCCCTTCCTTTGACTTAATCCTTTTTAAACTCTTCTAACAAGCCAGGGTCACAGTTGGGGTTTTTGGAAACTCTTCCTGGATATATAAAGTACATCTTCTGAGCTGGAATCAAGAGCTTTGCATGTGCATTTAACTTTCCAAAGCTGCAAAGTTCTTTTCTACCTGTAATGAATAGAAGAAACTATTACCTTGGAAAGCAATGACATGAAAAATATGGGCAGTCCAAGTTCACAGTGTGATTTGAATTTCAAAGTGCACAAGATCTTTTGATGAGAAGTTTGTTTACTTTTGTTTTCCCTAAGAAGATGGTGGTTTTCTTTAACTGTGCTATGTGTTTTGTTTTATTGATTGATGGATGGATGGAACAACATAGTCTGTGTTTAAAGGAGTCAAATAAAATCCTCAATTTGAAAATTGGCATGAATTGGAAGTCCCTTGGATTTCAGCTTTTAACTGAAAAGGGATTTCACTCTACCTCCTTGGCAGAAAATAACAGGTGTTGAGCAAAACCGACATAACATGTCTTGCTGTAACCCTTGGACACCTGGCCACCTCACTTCTGGTTTCTTTTACCTCAACACTATAGGACTCTGTAAACGTCTTAGTCACAATAAAGCAGAAAGCCATAATTCAGGACTACGAAATGATCAGGAGAGGCCGGGGGTCCTGGAGCACGTGTGGGACGGGATGATATGGGGAGAGGGCCTGAGGGCTCCCGGGGCTGGGTGCTTCCCGCAGGGCTGCAAGGCTGAGGCTGAGCCAGGTGTGCGCCTCGGGGGTGGCACGGGGGTGAGAGCAGGAGCCTCAGGTGGCTCTGGGCATGGGGTGGTTATGCAGATATTCGGTAGAATTTATTTAATTTTTACTGTGTGACTCTGCACTGTTCTAAGTCATTACACGGATTTATTTTCACCACAACTATGTAAGGCTTGTACTGTTATTATGCCCGTTTTACAGATTAGGCACCCGAGGAATAGGGACTTGAACAACCAGCCCAGTATCACCCACGGGAAGGAAGCAGGAGGACTCACCTCCAGGCGTCCACCAGCACCGCCCCTGACCGCTGCCGAGACCACCTCGACGCACCTGGATCAAAATCAACGTCAATGCTGTTTTCTTTATTTGTTCCCTCCAGAATGTTTTCATGTGTTGCCATAATCAGCTCTGGGAATTCCGGGAATCCATGCAGCCCCATCCTTCCATCCTCGGCTCAGTTCCCATCGCCTTCATTTCCCACCTAAGGTGCTTTCATGCCACCCCCTGTAGAGAGCCATGCAAGAAAGGGAGTCCATTTCCGAATTCCCATTACATTACAAAATAAGAGCCCTTCCAGGAAAGTTTGCATCTTAGGAGGACAGGAATAGGGGTGTGAAAACCCTAGGGAAATAATCGCTAATGCAATTGCAGTGGCCCCTGACAAGAAAAACATATTTGAATGCTTGGGGCGGAAATGAGGAGCTTGAAACCGAGGCATTTAAGGGAAGTGCAGTGTACACCTGGGCCGGGAGCGCAGCAGGACGCAGCAGCCGCAGGCCTTGGGCAGGGACGGCCTCTTCAGCCGCTGGCGCTTACTCTTCAGGGTGAAGCAGCAGCTAGTCCATGCGCATAAAAGGAAGTAAGGAGTGGAAGCAAATTTAAGATACTATTTTAAACTGGTGGGATTTTCCACTTTGCAATACAAATATTTCAAATTACAAGTAATATAAAGCATTTCCTTCTGCAAAACCTCAAGCATTTTGAAAGCTACCATCCCGTATATATATATTAGAAACCTGAGGATTTATGTCATGGGTCAGAGTCACAGCACTTGTAGGATGATTTCTGTGTCTTCGTGTTGGCACAGAGCTTTGAAAGACACAGCCTCGCCTACACAGCAACCTTGGAGCCTGGGTGTGACCCCCTGAGCCTGGCCTTCCCAGGACCTCCTGTCCTCACCCCCTCCCAGCCACACCTCCTGGAGAAGTTATCAGCCCTCCCGTCACGACTTGGTCACCTGCTCAGGACACGGTGTTCTTGCTCCTGAGCAAGTGCAGGGTTTTCTGTCCAGCGCACTTCGAAGGACCAATTTGGGGGCTCCAGGAGAGGAAGGCCGCATTGCCAGCGGGAAGCGAGGCCCTCGAGGAGGGCGGCCTGGAGCCTGTCCCCCCACTGCCCTCATTCTGAGAGTTTCACAGTGCCCCAGAGCAGGCGGGCACAGCTGACGAGTAGCCTGGCGGGCTAGTTCTGGGCTGGCTCCGGTTCCTTCATGAATAAACATCAGGGGCTTGCGAGTGATCATGAGAACTTGAAGCTGTAAAACACGATGGGAGAGTGGGGTGCAAACGGGGTCAGTCGCGGTTTTTACAATCACAAATAAATAAAGATTCTGTAGTTTTACAGTCATCATCCGAGATCAAGACACCTGGGTTCTAGCTCAGCCTGTTTCAGTAATTTCTGGTATTTCCTGTCGGCTATTCTACAACATACCAGAAACAAACAAAGCCCCTCTAAAATGATTCAGTGATCATAATCATTTGTTCATTCTGTACCTTCAGTTACACCCTGGATCCCCACATGCCAAGCCAAGCTGCCACCGTGACTCCCCCGCTGATAAATTGGACGGACAATTCCCGTTCTCAACTTACCAAACTTAAACTCAACTTAGTGACTTGACTTAAATAAGGACAGCTTTGGAAGCGTTTAGCGCTCTCTTCCCATGGCGCTGAGGGAACTCACTACCTCGGTCTGGTCTCACCTCAAGTCTGCTTTGAAGCCCCTTCTCCTTTTTCATAACCCTCACCTAAACTGTGTGCCATGAATCCACCTTAGCGTTATTTTCTTCTAGCATTTTTGGGCACATATGGAGGTAAGGGTTGATTTTTGTTTATTCCTTTAATTTCAATCATTACCATTGTCATGGATTCTTAATTGATTTGGAATTGAGGATCCCTTTAAAAATACAATGAAAGCTAAGGGACTTTTCCCCAGGGGAAAAAGAACCCCGCCAATTCTGACTGAGATTCAAAAGATTCCCAGTCTCCCAGAAGTCCAAAAGCACAAGGTTAACAATACCTGATCTATTTAGTATTGATCTGCAAATCTCTATTTATAGCTCTGCTCACACCTCTTTTCCTGAGATTTAGTGTCGGCGTTCACAGCTATTAATTTCCTCTGACTACTGTTTTTGCTATGTCCCTTAAGTTTTGGTATGCTGTGTTTCCATTTTCATTCATCTCAAATTATTTTCTAATTTTCCTTGAAATTTCTTCTTTAACCACTGGTTAGTTTAGGAACCTGTTGTTTAATTGACACATATTTGCAAATTTCTGACATTTCCTTCTGTTAATGGTTTCTAATTAAATTCCACTGTGTTTGGAGTGCATACTTTGTATGATTCAGTCTTTTAATATTTAATGAAAGTTGTTTTATGATCTAAAAGATGGTCTGTCATGGAGACTGCTCCATGTGCACTTGGAAATAATGTGTCTTTTGCTGTGGTTGAGCGGGCAGTTCTATAGGTTTGTTTCAGGTCTGGTTGGTTTCGGGTGTTCAAATGTTCTGTTTCCTTGCTTATCTTTTTTTCATTCATCCTATCCATTATTGAAAGGGGAATGTTGAAGTCTACAGTCAGCATTGTTAAATTGTGCCTATCTCCCATCAATTGCTGGTTTTTGATTCATGTATTTTAATATATATATAAATATATTATCATTATGTCTGCCTGACAGATTGACATTTTTATCATTATGAATACCTTTTTATCTCTAGTAGTCATTTTTTACTTAAAATCTATTTCGTCTGATAGTACTATAGCTATATCACTCTCTCACTCTATTTTCAAGGTATTTCTATTTTCCATCCTTTTACTTTCAAGACATAGGTCTTTGAATCTACGTTTTGTCCCTTATAGACAGCATACAGAGAGGTTTTTTTTCCCATTCTGCCAATTTCCACCCACTGATTGAAGTTGTAGTCCATTTACATTCATATAATCACTTTTAAGGATTCGTATCTGCCAGTTCTTCGTTTTCTACATGACATGTTCCTCCTGAGCTTAATCCTTGCTTTCATGTTCCATTGGTCAGATCCACTCACAAGCCCATGGCAATCTAGCCATGTCCTGAACGGAACCCATCATCAACCTCCATGGGGCCCTTCTGAAATTTCTGTCTCAGCGATGGGTAAAGCCTTCCATCCAGGAGAATGAGGAAGAAATTGCCACTGATTACTTCTCCCTCTTCCTCACTCTTCCCCCATCACAAATCCAAACAAACTCCTCTTCCTAAATTTCTCGTGAATCCACATGCATCCCTCAATCCCCACCCTCGCCGCTAGCCCAAGCACTGTTCAGCGTGTGAATTTGTCTTTTCTCACTCCAGTCTCCATTCTGCAGGTAGATGGACAGATGGAACTGCAAGTAGGAGCATGCCAGCTGAAAGATGCCAGCGGCTCCTCGCTGCTCTAAATCCAGCAGCCTGGGCATTCTTTCCACACCTGCTATAACTTCCAGACTCATTCCTCACACCCTAAACCTGTCATCTGATCACTACCCCTCTCACTCAGCGCACATTTCCAAACGTCCTCTCCCTTACCTAGCTAGCGCCTCTCTGTGGCTAAGGTCCCTATCTGATAGTTAATTACTTTGCTCCTCAAATTGCCCTGATACCTTATTTGAATTACTTTTTCCTAATAGTCACTTCCGTAAAACTCCACACTCTTCTTATCATACCATCAATATTATTGCTTTGTTTAGTCTACTTCTTGTCTTTATTCCCCCCAAAGATCTCAAGTACATGAGCTCAGAGTTCCCCTGAAGTATGGCCTGTTTCTATATCATCCTTAATATATCCTCTAGGACAATCTCTATGACCTAAATTTTTTTTTAATTTTATTTTTAAAGAAGTTTTAGATTACAGAAAAGTTACATCAAAAACAAAGGGCGTTCCCACTTATTCCACCCCATCCCCCTCTCACATTTTCCCCTCTTAATAACATCCTACATGAGAACGGTGCATTTGTTACAATTGGTGAACTAATAGTGAAGCTTCGCTATTAACCATGGTCTAGAGTTTACATTCTGGTTTGCACTTTGCATCACGCAATTTTATAGGTTTTCACAAAATGGCCTGTATCTGTCATTGAAAAATATCACACACAGCAATTCCAATGCCCTAAAAATGCCCTACATTCCACCTTTCCCTCCCCTCAGAACCTCTGGTAACCTCTGTCTTTATATCAATGTTACAAGTTTTTCTGTTACTACAATAATAATGTCTACTGTGGTCCATGGTTGCATCCCCCCCTTATGTTTGTTCACTCCTCAATCTTAAGGATTTGGGGATGGTGATGGCTGCTCTGCTTCTGTTTGAGAGGGGGCTTAGATCTTATAGGTCACATGGAAGGATCTGTCTTGTTTGACGTTATAGATATTCTTTGTTTCTTGGGTTGGGATGGGTGTTGTCCACCATAATCATTTTTTTCGCTGTCCTGGGTGAGACCAATGAACTGGAAAGTAGGTATTGGCTGCAGCTCTGCTGATTCAGGGCCTCAGCAGGCACATGAACAGATTGAAGATGGAAGTTTCTGGAATATACATTTAATGGGTTGTAGCAGTGAATTCCAAAAATAGATGTTGGATTATGTTCGTAAACTTTTCTGTACATGGGCATGATTAAATTATGATGAGGGCTTTGATGGGCCACATCAGTAGAGTATTGAGTCCCAGTCCCTTGGTGGGTGGAGACTCACAGATAGAAGGCATGGCAAAGGACAGAGTTGAGGGTTTCTGATGTTGGAGTTTTGATGTTGGAATTTGATGCTGAAGCCTTAAGCTGGAGTCCTGGGAAGTAAGCTCACAGAGGGAAGAGAAGCCAGCCCCAGGAAGAGAGGAACCCTGAACCCAAAAGAAACAAGCCCTGGGAAGAGAGGAACCCAGGAAGCCTGAACCCTCACAGATGTCGGCAGCCATCTTGCTCCAAATAGACTTTGGTGAGGGAAGTAACTTATGCTTATGGCCTGGTATCTGTAAACTCCTACCCCAAATAAATACCCTTCATAAAAACCAACCAATTTCATTCTGCATCAGCTTCCCTTTGGCTTACTAATACATGAGTATAGTGCTGATTTTAGATTCAAATAAAAGGGGTAAAAGAATAATGTACAAGGAAATTAAAATGAGTCTAACTCTGTTACATTGGAGAAACAGGTACCTATGCCCTAATATTTACCAAATAGATATTTCCTAAATATATGAATGAATGCACCAGTTTCCCTTATTATCCCATTTTAAATGATTTGAACTTTTTCATAATTCTATTTAAAGTTTCTGTTTACTTACTCTTAGAAAACAGACCAAGCTCCCTCAGTCCTTAGGTGATGCATCTTACTTTTGACAACATTGGTGGTATTTCATGCATGAGCCTGAATTCACCCTAAACGCATTCTGTTGTTTTTAGTGCAGCCTAGAATAACTCTTCTTACCTCAAAACCTTTGAAATTTAGGAGTTTCGTCTCAAAAATGGAAAGTCACTGGATGACTAAGTAACATCTGCCCATTCTGTTATTTTTCCAGGTGTTCCCTTTCTTTAGTTCTGGGATAACGTCATTAAAGTGGGACGGCCCGGTACTCGAGGTGAGAGGACCCCGTTTCCACCAGTTCTTTTTCTGATGACATAAAACTAGGACAGTCTTCAAAGCACAGCTGCCCCTTTCCTGGGGCGTTGGAGAACTTCTCCACTCAGCAGAGAGGATCCTCCTCCTTAACACTGTCAGACCATGCGCTGCTGCAGCGAAGACGTGCGGCCAGGATTTACCGGCCCTGACTCGGCAGTTCACTTGTTGGAGGCATTTTTTTTAAGTTGCTATGTCTCTGTTTATTTTTTAAATTAAATAATTCATTTTTAATGTTACATTAAAAAAAATGAGGTCCCCATATGCTCCCCACCCCCCCTCACCTCACTCCTCCCCCCATAACAACAACCTCCTCCATCATCATGAGACATTCATTGCACTTGGTGAATACATCTCTGAGCACCGCTGCACCTCATGGTCAATGGTCTACACCATAGCCCACACTTTCCCATGTTCCATCTTGTGGGCCATGGGAGGACATACGTGTCCACTAACTGTCCCTGCAGTACCACCCAGGACAACTCCAAGTCCTGAAAATGCCCCCACATCACATCTCTTCTTCCCATTCCCACTCTCAGCAGCCACCATGTCCACTTTCTCCATCTCAGCGTTACATTTACTTCACTACTAATCACATTAGTTCCAGAATAGAATATCAGTAAGTCCACCCTAATCCATACTCTATCCCTCCATTCTGTGGACCCTGGGATGGTTATGTCCACTCCACCCCTCTATTGAAAGGGTGCCTCGACTCCACTTGGACGATGGATGCAATTCTCCTGTTTGCAGTTGTAGGCACTCTTGGCTCCATGGTGTGGTGGTTGACCTTCTTCACCTCCCTGTTAGCTTGCTGGGGTAAGTCCAATAAACCAGAGGGTAGGAGTTGCAAGTCTGTTGAGGCTCAGGGCCTGGCTATCAAATGGTCAGTCCAGAGATTCAGGTCCCCTGGGTATACACTAAACCCCAGCGCCAACTACAGATCTGGTAAAAGTAACAGGAGAGGCTTGTGGACAAAGATCACATCTGAGTCCAGCTCCAAAACACAGAAACACAGACTCCAAAGCAGGGTCAACTGACATGGCACTGAACTCCATCTGCCATGACCATAGAAACTGTGGGTCTCCTTAGCCCTCAGAAGAACCAATACCTGGGGTTTATATACTTTCAGAAAGCATTATCTAGAGAACTGAAATTTTATTCGGCCTTTGCTAATTGCATGGAGGCATATTTTAAGCATGAAATTAGCAAAGTCCGAATAAAATTTCAGTTCTCTACATAATGCTTTCTGAAAGTGTCAGCTGATGAATACCAGACAAATCACTTGAGGGATTTGTTGAAAATTCAGATTTAGGTGCCGCATTTAAAATCTGTGGGAGCATGGACTACCCTTGATCAGTGCTTTTTAACATGAACAGAGAAGAAAACCTTTGAACCGAGGTATAGAGCTAATACGAAAATTGCTCCTTACATATTGCTCTGCACTATGTAGTGGGATTTATCTTTGAAATGATTTTATTTACAAAAACTCACTATACTTAGTTTCCATATAATTTGAGCCAATCAACCACTTTGAAAAATATAAGAAAACACCTTGTGATGTAAAAACCTTAAAAGAATATAGATGACCTGTGTTTCAGCGAAGACTCAATGTTTGGACAAAAAAATCATTTGAGCTAACCTGTTGTTTGATGGGATCTGTTTTACTGGAAATGCATATTTTTCATTTAGAACATAAATGGTAAAATTTAGTTAGGCAACAGAATATGGGAAAATGCATTGCCCCTTATAAATTGAAATGCAACAATTTTTTTTTCCAAAAAAGCACAAAAATCATTAAAAAATTTGGTTTAAACAAAAAAACAAATAGCATATGTAGGATTTTTTGTATATGACTTTATTCATGTATGTTTAGTTTCATGTGGTGTAGGCATTTTCTGTTACAACACAATTTTTAAATGGTGTATGAATGTATATTTATAGTTCTTTCTGTACCATGCTCAACCTTTTCAACCTTTGGGAGTTTCACTCTTTCTGCTATGGGCTAGGAGGATATAAAGCACCTGAGGGAGAGACTAGAAAAGAAAACATTACTCCCTGTAAAATTTGAATACCTGGGTGGCCTCTCAGGTGTAGGAAATATATTTATTATGTGTTAGTCTTTCCCCACAGGCATTGGACTATGAAAATAGCAGAGGAGAATTGGAAATAACTGGCAATAGCAGTGGGTGTCTCCCTAATTGTTTTATGACAGTTTGAAAAGTGGCTATTATAAAATTTCATTTTATGGTATGAGGACATGCTCAAAAGGGCAGGTCCCCTGGCAAAAGCCTGATCACTTCACTTACTCCTTTCCTTGCTGAACATTGACAATAAATAGGCCACTGAGAATGGGACCTGAGTTTCCATGTGTCGGTTTCCCATGTTAGAAAAATGCAGATTCTAAACTTTCTGCACGTCCAAGTTAGCCTTTCCAGGTCTATTATGAAGGCTGTGACTTTCCTGTTGCTGAAAATTATGATAATAAAAGTTATTTATGAAATGCTTACAATGTGTCAGATCTTGTTTCCTTCACGTTATATATAAAATGCCACTTAATCTTCACAGTAAACCTCAAGATAGGTTCATATCATTATCCTCAAATGAGGAAATCAAGACTCAAAAAGGCTAAATCACTGGCACCTAACTTTTAAACCAATAAATCTTGATGCCAGTACTCAACTTAGATCTGTCTTTAATGTCCATGGTTCTAAAAATTATTTCCAAAATTCTCTGTTCAAACTTTTGCAACACTAACTTCTGTATCAATGATTTTATATACCTGTCATGGTAGAGGAGTGGCTCTTACACTCAGAGACAGTTCCCAGTTTTGCCAGTTAAACCTTGCTATAAATACACCAGAATGGAGATAGAAGGTCATCCAGCTATTCTGTAAAGAGTAACAGCCTGTGGAACTGAATAATTTAGATTCTAACCTTGACACAACCTTTCTCTGTGTAAAAGTGCAAAAGATGAGTTCATGAATCTTAACATTTTCTTTAGAACCATTTTATTAGAACTTTGATTATACAATTATGAAGCATAATCTTGTTTGAAAATACTTTCTTTTTTCCCCTCATTTTATGTGTTTTTTTGGTCATTATTTTACTGGAACTTTAACTGTATCACATTTATGTTGATTTATACTATTTATACTATTCTTCTGAATACCAGGTAGGTTCTGAGTTAGCCATCAATATCTGTTCAAGTAAACTATCAAAACTTCTTAGCTTTACCACAGATTTATCAAGGGAAATCAACATGGCCCATTAAAATTGCTTCAGGATTCAATCTGATGACTTCTTAATCTTTTATCATTTTAAATTAAGTTAGCAGCCTGATTCTTAACATGAAATAGACAACAGAAAATTTTATTTAAGACTAAGTAAGAATTTGCTAGGAAAAACATGTCTTCAAATTGAAGTAACAACAACAAAAACTTTCTTTTATTATAATAGCAAGCTACTTAATAAAATGTTCTCTTTTGAAACCTGCATCAGATCAAGAATGGCATTAGTTACTTGGAATCCCCTTCTTAATTATTCTAATGTAATATCCTAGTAGAGGACCCAAGGCAGGGGCTTTTGGCAGAAAATTGTGATTTGAACAAGGTTGCCTTTTACAGGGGGTGCAAAAGTAGTCTCCTGGAAAAAGAGGGTATTCTTGATCAGAAAAGTGGTCCAACTATAGAAATGATCCCCGAAAGTATTGTCCATGAGAAGCAGATGTGACCCAACTGATGGGCCTACCACATGGGAAATCCAGGGTTCAAACCCAGGGCCTCCTGACCCGTGTGGAGCTGGCCCATGTGCAGTGCTGATGCGCGCAAGGAGTGCGCTGCCACACAGGGGTGTCCCCCGCATAGGGGAGCCCCATGCACAAGAAGTGCACCCTGCAAGGAGAGCCACCCTGCATGAAAAAAGCACAGCCCACCCAGGAGAGGAGCTGCACACATGGAGAGCTGACACAGCAAGATGATGCAACAAAAAGAGACACGGATTCCCAGTGCCACCTGACAAGAATGCAAGCAGACACAGAAGAATACAGAGTGAATGTACACAGAAAGCAGACAATGGCAGGGGAAGGGGAGAGAAATAAATAAAAATAAATCTTAAAAAAAAAAAGGGATCCAACTAAGAAAATGATTGTGATCTCAATGTTTTCCCTTTTGAAATTTAATGGGCTAAGCTCTCTTCTAAATCATGCCTGTGGATTACCAAAATCTCTGGTTCCACTTTAGTCATTACCCAGGCACTGGCATAGTTAAAACAAACATCAAAACCCAGGACTAGTTTTCATTGGTGACACTCTGGAGTTGTTTCAGAAACATTCCCAATAGTAGAGGGACAAGACACCAAACTTTGGCAACAAGTCCAAGTTCTTTTGGCTGAATGTGCACCAGAGATATGGTAGCATGTTCTCAAGGGGGAGATACTGGTTTAAATACTAATATATTCCAGACGAGTTTCATGTGATTAATTATAAAAATAAAAGTGTTATCACCAGATGGCAAGATTATAGCCAATCTCTCTTAAGGCATTTTATTTTCTATATTTCCCTTTTTTTCACATTGGCGATTTGTGAGAGAAATTAGAAGGATGTAAACCATATAACAGCAACCAACTGATAGGGCCATAAAACTCGGTACTATAAAAAACTAAAACATTAACAAATGTTCATGGCAAGCACAAAGAATTAATATTAGAAAGGAAAAAGAGGACAGTGACATATGATGACATTATTTTAACTGATATTATGATCAATTATAGCTTATAAATTTGAAATGTAGATGAAATAGATAAATTTCTGAAAAATGACTTAAAAAGACTGAGATTTCTGGGAACTAATGGTTGTTTATACCTGTGGGTATATCAAACATTTGAGAAATAATATATAGTCTTATTGATTAAACAAAATGTAAAAGCTTGAGAACAAAGGCATGAACTTCCTTTCTTTTAAGATGATAAAATTTTCAATGTTGAAAATCAAAATTAATATATAGACAAGTTATTAGAGTAATAAAATTGATAAAAGCCAATGAAAGTAAAACAATACAAAAATCAAATCTATTTCTATAAACAACAAACAGAAAATATTTTAATAGACTCCATGATAGGTTTAAAATATAGTGTATATTGAAAAATATGATTTGTTACTATGGAAAAATGATAAAACTTTATTGAAATATATTAAGAAGACCTATTCTAAATACATGAGTAGATATACTTCATTTATAGTTTGAAAGAGGCAATCCAATAAGATTGCAAATCCCTCAAACTTGTTCACTAGATTTAATACAATAAAATTCCCATAAGAAATAAAGAGGATTATGGGAAGATGCCAATGGACTAAAAGGCAAAGCTGAATACTCTCAGAAAGACAATGTAGAAAGAGCCAGAAGCTGTCCAAGGCACCTGCTTTGGGGGTCAGCAGAACAGGACAGTGCTTCACAACTCCCAGGAAGGTGAGGGACAGAGAGACAGAGAAGGTGAAATGAGAAACATGAGTTGTCAATCTCCTGTGGCAGCCAGGAAGGGCTCAGCTTCCCCAACCCCAAGATATTAAGCTGGGGTAAAACCCCTGGCTAGCTGTAGCCATCTGAGGGGAACAGACATCTTCCTCCCTGTCAGCTGTTGCAAGGGAAAAGGGAGGGGAGGTCAGGGTGCTTTTCTTCGGTGACTTCACCAGCAGAGACCACTTTGAATCTCTGATCTGTAACTTCAACACAGGAACTCAGGAAAGCCCAGACCGAAATACCTCAGTGGAAAAGTGTGCTAACTAGCACCATCTGCTGGCCAGTCTGGAAATTGCATGGAAAAAAACCTTCACACACACTGTAGCCAAACCCTGGGAGAAAATCTGTGCCCCACTAGTGAGTCCCTGGCCTGATTTTGAAAACTTTAGCTGGGAAATTTTAAAGACTGAGAAAAAGTTAAACCAAATATCAAAGAAAAGATGTGGGAGAAAAAAATAGGCAAGAGAGAGAAATTGGCCATCAGAGTAAATTCACCAATGTATTCAGAGGCCTAGACATCAGCAAAAAATTACAAGCTATATCAGGGAACAGAAATAGATGGCCCTGCCAAAAGAACAAACCAAATATCCTGAAGAGATAAAGGATTTAAGACAAATAATCAGTGATAATCACACAACTCTCTTAAATCACTTCAAAGAATTTATGAAAAATATGACTAAAGAGTAAAGGATATTAAGAAGACACTGGGTGAGCATAAAAAACAATGTGAAAGCCTGCAAAGAAAAGTAATAGACCTTTTGGGAATGAAAGATATGATGGATGACATTAAAAATATGCTAGAGGCACAAAAGAGCAGATTTGAATTGCTTGAAGACAAAATTTGTGATTTTGAAGATTTCCAGGTGAGAACATCTGACCTGGAAAAGAAAGAACAGAAATAGAAGAGAACAGAAAAAAATGGAACAGAGTCTCAGAGAATTGAGTGAAAATGCAAAATGCACATTCACGTTATTGGTGTCCCAGAAGGAGAAAAGAATAGAAAAGGAGCAGAAAGAATATTTGAGGAAATAATGACTGAGAACTTCCTAATCCTTATGAAGGACATAAATACAACATCCAATAGTACAAAACATCACAAACAGAATAGATCTGAATAGACCTACCCCAAGACACCTACTATTCAGAATGACACTTTTCAGAGATAAAGACAGGATTCTGAAAGTAGCAAGAGAAAAGCAAAGCATCAGATACAAGGGAAACTCAATAAGATTAAGCCCTGATCTCTCATCAGAAGCCATGGAGGAGAAAAGAAAGTGGTATGATGTATTTAAGGTATTGAAAGAGAAAAACTGCCAGCCAAGAATTCTGTAATCGGCAAAGCTGTCCTTCAGAAATGAGGGTAAGTTCAGTCTTTACAGACAAACAAAAATTGATAGAATATATTACCAAAAGACCAGATTTACAAGAGATACCAAATGGGGTGTTGCAGCCTGAAAGTAAAAAAACAAGGTTGAGAGATTTGGAGAAGAGTTTAGAAATGAAGACTATTAGGAAGGGTAAACAAAAGTATAAGAAGACAATAGAATGGTATGGCAACAGAAAACCAAAGGACAAAATTGATGAAGTAAGTAATGCCTTTATAGTAACAACACTGAATGGATTGAAATCACTAATCAAAAGACATAGACTTATGGAATGGATTTTAAAAAATTGAGCCATCTATATGTTGTCTACAAGAAACCCACCTCAGACATAAGGGCACAATCAGATTAAAAGTGAAAGTTTGGAAAAAAGTATTCCATGTAAATAGTAACCAAAAAAGAGCTGAAATAGAACAGATAAATGCAAAATAACAATATTATATATAGTATATAAATAATAATTACTCAATGCAACTAGCAAATTATTCCTCTGATCAGTGTTCTGTAAGTTTCTTCATACAAAATAAACACTTGCTTTTAATTGAAGAGGGCTGGAGATGAAATATGTTTTTGGCTAATTCATTTTTCTTTAACCCTTTCTTATGCATACTCATTAATTAAAATAATCCACCTGGATCAATAATGATTTAGCATGACTTCTGTTGAAAAAGATTTTAAGTTTTCTGCCTCATAAAATTATGAGTTTGCATATTTTTATCTGCTGTAATTCATTCTAATAAGATGTGAAGAATTCCCAAAATGGAATTTGATTATCCAGAAAGAATTATGGTCTAAATGGAAATTAAATAACTAAACCAATCATTTATTTCATTCTTAGAGATTATGTCCAAATATAAAAGATTTAATATAAAAATTAGACTTAAGCTATAATTAATTTCTATTATATTAGAATCATTGTTTACATTTATAAGTGTTTGCTGCTATACTATCTATTTCCTATAACTGATTATATTAAACCTTACCTGGCCTTGCACTCTCTTTTAAAATTTATCATTTCATTCAATCTAATTTTCTGTTTATTTTACAGTGTCACAATAAAGGTCTTTTTAACAGCTAAAAAAACTCCATTGACTATACACTTTGCATAAACCATATGGAATGTGAATGTATCTCAGTAAAAATGCTCACTAAACAAATAAATAATTGTGCAGGAATAGCCAGAAATACAGCTTTTACAGCAGGGGAAACAGATTGAAAGGGGGAAAATTTCCTTGTTTGTTTTCTGTTTTTTTTTAAATTATTATTATTAAAATAATGGAAACGCTTTAATAATCATTGAAGTGATGAACACACAACTATGTAATTTCACTAAACATCAGTGATTGCACACTTTGAATAAATTGTATGCTTTATGAATATGTATCAATAAAATTGATTTGTTTAGAAAAATAGGGTGGGTTGGGGGAAAAATACAACAAATGTAAGATATGGACTGCAGTTAATAGTAATATTTTGACAATGCTCTTGAATAGTTTTTAACCAATGTATCAAAGTAATGCAAGGTGTTGGTGGAGGCATGATGGGGACACACTGTAAGATGTTATGCATATTTATTTTGTGAGTTCACAACTTTTACTATATACTTATTGTTTTTGTTCATGTATGAATGATAAACTTAAATAAAAATTTTAAATTTTTAAAATTCCAATAATTTACTGTGTAACTTAATAAACTGAATTATAATAGACACAGAAATATAAACATTGTCAGAAATAGTCAAACCACTCTTAAACAATGATAACAAGATGAAGGCAGTTGCTTTATCACATATCAAATTTATTATCAAGCAACAATAATTATGAAAATATGGCCTAAGAGATAAATAGAACTTCTTTTTAACAAAGGATAAGATAAAAAGTGAGAGAACATGAGACTGGAAATATTACATTTGCAGTTGATATAATTTACAAAGAAGTAAAATTCAGATTATATAAAGCAATCCTCAAACCTTTAAGAAAAAGACAAAAACCCAAATTTTAAAATGAGCAAGTAAAACCAAGAGTATCACAGTTGCGAAAACAAACATGGTAAAAAATATGCCAACTTCTTACTAGACTGAGAAATGAGAAATAAAACCACGAATATATAATCAGTTAATTCCCACCAGATGGGCCAAAGATAGTCTGGCTGTGTATTTGAGTAAGAGAAAAGTAAGCTTGCCTCAGACACAGTAAGTATCTCCAACCAGGTATCTGCCAGATTTTAAAGTCTTAAGATCTAAGTGAAAAACAAAAAAAGGTAATTATGAAAGTCATGCAATCTTTGGAGCTGAGCAGATTTATAACTGCCAGGCTTTCAATCAAGAACTCATGAGCACCACACTCAAGGAGTAGAAACAAATGAAAAATAGACTGAGATTTACTGAAATTGCAATCCAGCCCAGATCCAGTATTTTCTCATTATATTCTACGACCAGCTTCTCACTCTATCTGCCTAATTGGGGAAGGGGGGATCTCTTAAGAAAAAT
The DNA here is from genome assembly GCF_030445035.2 of Dasypus novemcinctus. NCBI lineage: Eukaryota > Metazoa > Chordata > Mammalia > Cingulata > Dasypodidae > Dasypus > Dasypus novemcinctus. Next base: position 3,463,877 of record NC_080701.1, on the reverse strand, counting down.
AAAATAATCTACAATCTTCTGTATAGATGGCAGGAATAAAAAAAAATTACCAACTGCCATACATGTGAAGAGGCAGAGTAATGTGACCAAAAGACAAAGGAAAAAAATAGACAAATGTAGTAGGCCCACAGATTATTCTAATATTAGAATTAAGTCAAGTATTTAAAATTACTATTATAAGCATGTTAAATAAAAGAAATGAAATACATAAATAATGAATAATTGCAATATAGAAGTGGAATTTTAAGAAAGAGTCAAATAGATATGATATATATGAGAAGTAGAATTACTGAAGCTAAGAACTCATAGAATGGGTTTAACAGCAGATTTGGAGAAGATAGTATTCATGAACTCAAAAGTAGGCTAATAGAAAATATCCAAAATGAATACAGAGAGGGAAAAAAACAATGGAAACAATAGAACAGAGCATAAGAGACATGTAGAATGAGCCAAAAATGTGTGTTACATGCATAGAAGGAGTTCCACAAAGTAAGGAGAAAGAGAACGGAGTAGTCAGAATATTAGTGGAGATAAAGGCCTTGAATTGATGAAATACATTATGAAGCTCAACAACGCCAAGCAAGATAAATAAATAAAAAAAAAACACATATAGGCACATAATAGTCAAACTGTTGTAATTCAAAGATAAAGAGAAAAATCTTAAAGACATTCATAGGGAAAAAAACCACGTCATCTTTAACAGAGCAACAGTAAGTTTGATAGCTGACTTTTCAGCCAATTACCAACTAGAAAGCAATGAAATATCTTTAACATACCATTAGGAACAAACTGTCAACCTAGAATTCTGCTAAAACATCCATCAAAATGAAGACCAGATAACAACATTTTAAAAAAATGAAACATTGACAGACTTTTACTTTCAGATCTGAATTTCTAAGAAACACTACAGCAGGTATGTCAGGCTAAAAGAAAATATTTTCAGTGGGAGGGAATGTTCTAGAAATGAACTAAGAGCTCAGAATGGATATATAAAATAAGTTGGTCACTTTAAAAAGATATTGATTATAAATGTAGTTAAAGTGCTGCAAAGTTCTTACATTGTTTGGGAATTGGTGAAAGTATTAATTTAAGGTAAATTATAATAAGTCAATAATGCCTATTGTAAAATGCAACCACTAAAGTTACAATGCAAAAATGTATGACTAAAAACTAACAGAGGGGATGAAATGTTAAAAGCTCAATTAATTGTAAAGAAGGTAAGAAAAGTGCAATAAAGGAATAAGCAAATGTTATCGGAACAGAAAATACATGGAAACATAGTAGATACACAGCTGTCTTAGTTTGCCAAACGGCTGCCAATGCAATGTACCATTAAATGTGTTGGCTTTTATAAAGGGGATTTATTTGGGGTAAAAGCTTACAGTTCTGAAGCTGTGAAATGTCCAAATCAAGGCACCATCAGAGCTACTTTCTCACCAAGGTCGGCTGCCACTTGAAGCGGATGCCCATCTCTCCCTGGGCGCCTGCCTTCCCCTTGAGGCTCTCTGCCTCTCAGAGCCCAGCTCTCAGAGCCCGGCTGTGGGCAACCAATCATAGGCCCTGTCTCTTTCTGGCCTCCTCTCTCCGTCCCAGCTGCTCTGCTTTCTTCCCTAGTTCATCTGTGTGCTCTCAGGTATAAGGCAATGTTTGTCTGCTGAGCCTTGAGCTGTTCATGGACCCAGCTCCTTGGGGCTCTTTCTGTGCCTCTGTGATCTGCTGGTTCCAACTCCAGGACCTTTCACGGCCCTTGGGGATTTTCTGTTTTCCTGCAGTCCTCTTTCTCACATGACAAGATCAATGTGGTAGCTCCTTTTTCCTCAGTGTCTCCCTCTCTCTGTGTTTCTGTTTATATCAGATCCAGCAAGAGGGTGGAGATCCAAGATACCTCATAAATCACTGATATAGATCAATCAAAAGCAATCTAATCAAGTGATCTAAAGTGAATCTATTGCAATCAAATGGTACCATACCCACAGGAAAAGATTAAAGAACATAATGTTTTCTATTCACAAAAAAACTTCAAACTGTCACAATTAGTATCAGTAATTGCATTAAGTATAAGGGAGAAAAGCATTCTAATTGAAAGACAAAGATTTAAAAACTGGATATGCAACAAGACCCAACCTTGCACAATTTGCAAGTCACACTACATATATGGACATAGGCTGAAAGTAAATGTATAGAAGGAAGATGGTTTATCTAGACATTAACCCAAATAAAGCTGGTATCACTTTATGACATCACTCAAAGTAGATTGTAAAACAAAAAACATTAATAAAGGAAAGGAGGACATGTCATAATCAACAAGAGAATTGAAAAATTGTATGTTCTTACAATAGAACACTACAAAGCAATGAAAAATTATGAACTCTTCTACATTCAACAACATGAGTGAATCTCACATGCATAATACCAAGTGAAAAACTCCAGGCAAACACTGTACATTATGTCTGGTACTATTTATATGGAAGTTCAGGGACAGACAAAAGTAATGTACAGTAGTGTTGGAAATATTTTATAAGTTCATGTGTGTGTTGGTTCACACGAGTAGATAGACATATAAAAAAGTTATTGTAGTGGTTTTCAAACATGCCCACAAATCCTCTGATACATCTCCTTCAAGAATTAGAGCCTAATTCCCCTCTCCATGAGTGTGGGCAGGATTTAGTGACTCACTTATAAGGAACAAAATAAAGTGGAAGTGACAGTGTGTGACTTTGGACAATAGGTCATAAAGGGCATCCACCTCTCTCTCTCTCTGTCTCTTTCTTTCTCTCTCTGCTGCGTCTCACTGTGTGGGATTCCAAATGCCATGTGGCAAGGACACGCAAAGCAGCCTTGTGCTATAACGGCAAAGAATTCAGTCTCCAGGTGGAACTGACGTGCGTGTGTGTCTCCTTGGAAGGGCTCCTTGAGTGCCATGAAGCTGCAGGTGGCTGGAGTCCCGCCAGCCTCCCACCTGCAGCAACACAGACCTCCTGAGACAGAACCATCTGGCTCTAGAGTGAAATCTACCCTGGAATAAGCTGCTCAACATTCCTGAATCACAGAAATGAGAGATAATGCATGTTGGTTAGTTTAAGAAAATGAATTTCGTAGTATTTTTTGCAGAAATAAATAACTAATACAGTCATTGAGTGATGTACTTAATATTTAAACACTTTACATCTCATATATCATATATCTTGATAAATAAGGCAAGTCAAATGAATACATGAACAGGAAATTGACAAAAAGAACAAGGGAAATGAGTAATAAATAATTTAAAATGGCCATCACTAGAAATCAAGAAGTGCCACTAAAATATAATAGTCACTATTTTTAACCTACAACTTTGGCAAATATTAGAAAGGACAAAAAATTCAGAATTTCCATGTGTTCGGGAAATTATTTTTCCACACACCATTCTAAGAAGCAAGCACATTGTATAAAATTTTTAAAGTAATGTACATTTAATTTAATAATTCCACTTCTGGAAATATGAATAACCTAAGGAAATAATTTTACAAAAAAATCTACACATGAGGAAACGTCCTGTCAGTGTCGTTTATATAGAAAAGGATAGAGCATTTCAAATGTTCAAAAGAAATGTATAGGGAAAGTATTGCGATAATCCATAGTATTGATGTTCATGTAGCTATTGTAAAAATTTAGAAAACAGGCACTTTGAAATAATACTGTTTTTCCTTTGTATAGCCATCTGTTGAGTTATAAAGTCTCAAAAACAGGAAAGCTCTAAGGATAATTCAATGCAATTTTTCTTTTAAAGATAAAGCAAGTAAAGCCCAGAGGAGATGACTGTTCAATGCCACAGGCTAGTTAGTGAGAGAGTGAACGTGGAACCCACACTTCCAGCTTGTGTTGTAGTGTTTCCAGCATACCAAGATAGTGTAATAGCAAACATTATGGAATTTTCTCCTTGATAGAAATGGTCATTTCAGGCAGCCAACTTTGAAACTACCTAGCTCCTGTTTACTAGGGAAAAAAGAAAATACAATGAGCTAGCTGAGCATAGGCTTTATTGACAGATAAACCAGTGTCCAAATTCTATAGTGCAAATCAATACTTTGTGATCTTGGTCAAATTGCTTAATCTCCCTGGGCCTCAGTTTCCTTCACCTGTGAAAACAGGATAATAGATTTTCCTCAAAATTTGGGGGAGAATTAAAATGATTGACATGACGTATGGGATAGTTTGAAGTTGGATGGACTTTGGAAGTGTGTGGCTTACAGCTAACCCATTCCTGTGCGTGTAAACCTATTTTAAGTAGGACTTTTGATTAGGTTACTTCAGTTAGGTGTGGCCCAGGGCAGGTCTTAATCCTCCTACCAGTGTCCTTTATAAGAGCATGAAATTCAGAGAGAAAGCCACAGAAGCTGAGGTAGAAAGTCATGGAAGCAAGAGGCTGGAAGCAAGGAAACCTGGAAGAGAAGGGAGAGACCTGCTGACACCACCAGGAGCCCTGCCATGTGATCCCCGCAGCCCGTCTTCAGGAAGGGGGTAGCGTCTTGATGACGCCTTGATGTGGACATTTTCACAGCCTCAGAACTGTAAGTTTGTATGCTAATAAAACCCCATTGCAAAAGCCAACCATTTCTGGTATATGCTTTCAGTAGCCCAGTGGACTAAAACAGTGTATATAATGACCAGGCAACTAGCAGATGATTGATCATTGCTAATCCATTACTCCTCATCAAGGATAAAAGTTTCAACAACTCAGCTTTTCTTCAAATAGCACAGCCAAATGTTGCTCAATAAATGTTGTTGATTAAGTGGTCTATCCACTGCAATAATCACTTGATAATCATTGCCTAGTAATAGCTAATTATGGAAGTTTGCCTGTTCTAATTCAGTTTGGGGCTTTTTAAAGAGAGCACATGCCAAAATGATTTTTAATGCAAATTCACTTTTAGTTTTTCTTTATGTTTGTATTAAAAAGAAATTTGGATATAATTGTTTGAAAAGCTCCTCATGGCTTTCAGCAAAGAAGAATTATTGGTAATTTGGGGGGTTAAAAAAATATATTTTCCTTCCAAAAGGCTATTATCAATCACAGTTCATATAGTTCTTTCAAGTAACAAATGCATATGTACTAGAAGGGAGTTATATATACATAATTTTTTATCTCTTCTAGAATGGGGTTGTGCAATTTACAACAAACTTCTGTAGAAATGAATTTAGGTAAAGTCTATCTCTATTATGTTAAAATGATAGTGGCGTTATTTTCAGCAGGTCCAGCCACTTTTAGTACACAAAATAGCATTTCCAACTGGAAACAAGTAGCAAATGAGCACATTGCGAGTGCTCATAAACACAACCAACAGTTGGTCATGATATCAACCGTCCCAGAGCAGGCAGGATCAAAAACAGGCACGGTAGGTTATTAGAGCAGTGAGCACCAGCTTGTTAAACCCAGACTGACCTTTCCTGGTGCCAACCTCCTTCCTGTTGCTTTTAGGAAGAGTCAGTAGAAGACACCACCCTTTCCTTTCTTCCTTTTCCCTGCTAATTGGATTATCAGGCACAGGATGCTTTCATCTAAAACAGGAAATATTTATCATTTTCGCACGCTTTACATCCCTTCTTTTCACGTAATAAGAAGTATAAAGAAGAAGAAAATAACTATTCATCATGGGAATATCATTCTATATCAGATTTCACTCATTTAATACATTTAGTAGTTTGCTTTCATGAGAGGTAGTTTATAGTCTTTAGAGATTTAAACATCGTTATTCTATCTGTCATTTCTTTCTGGATTGTCAGGAAGCTACAAAAATCCTTGCTCGTAGCTTGATCTCTGTACTGTTCACTTAATCTCACGAGTCCTTTTATTGGTTGTGTGGTGACTTTCATTGGACTAAGAACTCTCAAAGCTGGTTTCTCTATTCTGAAGATAAGTAAGACATAGCCATGTATTCCTCTGACTAGGTTGAAAATAAGAATTTTAGAAGCTTTACCCATTTACTTAGAAAACTGTAAAGGTTTTTAAAAAATGGTTAATTTTTTTTCCTTTGGTAAAACAGTGTTTCTTATAAAAATTTTAAGCAATAAGTCTACTCCGAAAGAACTAACTAAAAAAATGATTACATATGCGTTCCCCACTGGTTTCTGTTATATTGAATCACCTGTAATTTATTCGTATTGCATTTTGTTGTCAAATCTAATCCAGAGTTTTGTTTTGTTTTTAAAATCTAGTATTAAAAGTGGAGAAAGCAACTTGGTAAATGTTTGGGTTGTAAATATTTGTCCATATCAGTGCAAAGAGATCTGTCTTTTTAGCCCTTTCTGTTTTGGAGGAGACCAAGGTGCCAATTTACAAAAATTCTTGGCAAAAATAAGTAATAAAAGAGTAATCCTCTGAGTTACCTTGCAGAAAGCATCAAGGCAGAGTGGTACCATTTTGTATAGGTTATCCTCAAAATCCTCACCATGTGACTATGAAAGTCTTTCTATAAAATAGAAAGGAAATGGAATGTAATTATTTCACATGTTTTTCAAAAATACATTAAACTTTTTAAAAGGATCTTTGGGTGCTCTTTGGAAAGAATTCAGAAGGAAATTGGCTTACACTATGTTGAGTCAGCATTCACTGGAAAAAAAACCTGATTTGGGAATTTAAAAAGACAAAACTTTAAATATTTGTCTATGTTATTTTAATAGAGAAACATTATTTAATTAAGATTTTATTAGGACTTTTGATAATACAGTGAACTACAATCTCATGACTACATATGAAACATATAACCACATAAATTACATCATAGTAGAGAAGGGGGTAATTAAATCACCAGGCTAAGAAGGAATTTCACATTTCTCAGGTGGCTGTTTCTTAGAATATGCAATTCCATAGGAAATTTTATATGGCAGGGTAGCAATGGAACCATTCTGAATGAAAGCCAACCTTTATATTCTTATAAAAGAAAGAACAAAAATAAGCATTTTGGGCCAAGATTTAATAGATAAAGAAAGGGGGTGGTCTGAGCAATATTATATATTGGAGTCAAAATTAAAATTCAGATGCTGGTTTTCCAGGAAGAACTGAAGAATACTTTTACTAATTGGCACTTTGCAAAATAAGATTCATGATTCATAAAGGATAATAAGTATCTATACATTTTTACCATATATTTCCTTTTCTTAAACTGTGATTTTTGTTGCTTTCCAAAGTGGTCGATTGATCCCACCAGCAATTTCTGAGACTTCCAGTTACTACCGTGTTCACCAGTACTTAGGCTCGTCAGTTTTTAAAGTTCCAACCATTCTAGTAGGCGTGTGGTGGTGATTTCTTGTGGTTTTAGTTTGTTTTTCCATAATGACTAATGATATCGGTCACCTTTTTTTGTACTTACCTATGTATTTTCTGTGGTGATGTGTCTGTTACAATTTTTACCCTATTTTTTAATCAAGTTGTCTGTCTTCTAGTAATAGAGCAGAAAATGTCATTTATATTTTCCAGATAAAGTCTTCTATTAGCTATTTGCTTTGCAGCAGTTCCCTTCAACAAGTACTTGCCTTTCCTGAAAAGTGATTATTGAGCAGCCAAAGTTTTAAAGTTTGATGAAATCCAATTTATCTATTTTCCTTTTATGGTTTTGTTTTTTTATCCTACCTAAGAAATATTTTCCAAACCAAGACCACCATATTTTCTTCTAGTAATTATTTAGCTTTGTCCATAGATTTAATCTACAATCCACTGAAATTTGTTATTGTATACAAGGTGTGAAGTAAGAATCAAGTTTCATTATTTTCTATATAAATAATCTAAATGTCCAGCATCATTTGTTGAAATGCCGGTCCTATTCCATTGATTACCTTGGCAACATCTTCAGAAATAAAAAATTACCATAGTGCAACTGGACTTTATTTTGTTCCATTGTTCTGGATGTTTATCATTATGTTAACACCACACTGTCTGGATTATGGTGGCTTTATCAAGCCTTGAAATCAATTAGTGTAAGAAACTTAACTTGTTTATTTTTACAAAGTAGTGTATCTATTTTAAAAGCCATATAAATGTCCTCTAATTACTTATATAAATTTTAGAATTAACTTTCTGAAAAAACCTTCTTGCAATTTTGATCGATAGTCTTAATTTCGGTGGAATCAACATCTTTATTTTCTCATCTATGTACATGATATGTATCTTGATTTATTTAAGTCTTCTTTAAATTTAGTCCTAATTACTTGCTCTTTTTATGCTACTGTAAGTGGTATTTTTTATTTCAATTGCCAATTGCTTTTTGTTAGTTCCTTTACATTGATCCAAAAATCCAATCTCCTATCCTTTCCTTCTGCCTGAAGAACTAACTTTGATATTACTTGTAGTGCATGTAAGTTGGAAAAAGATTTTCTCTTATCTTATTGGGAAGAAAAGAGTTATTTTACCTTTTTTTTTTTTTTTTTTTGGAAAAATGTTTTCCCTGAGTATAGAATTTCAGGTGGAAAGATTTTTTTGTTTGTTTCTTTCTTTTTCCAGCTTTCAGTGATGCGATCCCCTTAGCTTCCGGTCAATGTAGTATCTGACAATGGTTTTCTGCCACTTTTATTTTTATTGCTCTGTGTGTGATGTATCATTTTTCTTACTTCTTTCAAGATTCTTTTTCTCACTATTTTCAGCAATTAGATTTTTATGTGTCCTGCTTCGTTTTTCTTTTTAAAAAATATTTCCTCTGGGTTTTCTTGAGCTTCTGAGATCTGTGTTTTAAAATAAATTTGTAAAATTCTTGGCCACCCTTTAAAAATGATTCTCCCATTTAGTTTCTGGGATTCCAATCAGAGGCATGACAGAGCACTTAACACTGCCCCACACTCACCGAGGGGCTGTTTGGGGGTGGGCGCCGGTCTTGGGTTCACTCTGTGCTTCCTTTTCTAATTTCTATTGCTCTGTTCACAGGCCCATTGATCTTGTCTTACTCTTCATTTCATCCAGCGCAGTTTTCATGTTTGATGTTGTACTTTTATTTCTAGAATCTCCACCTGGATCTTTTTTATGTCTTCTTTCTCTCCTCATCATACTCACCTGTCCTTTACATTCTTAGCATATTTATAAGATTTACTACAACCTTTTAATATCCTCTCCTATTAATTTGATCATCCCGGCCATTCCTTACCTGCTTCTGTTGCTTGCTTTTTCTCCTGATTACTGGCCACGTGTTGCTCTTGTGGTAATTTTCACTGAATGGCAGGCGTTGTGAGTTTAAGCTGTTTGTGCTAGGTTTTGCTATATTACTTTAAAGACTGTTGGGTTGTATTTTGTTACATACATAAGTTACTTCCGGATCAGTTTTATCCTACCTCATCTTGGTTTTAAGCTTTACAAGAGTAGGTCCAGAGCAGCTTACCTTCTGGTCCTCTTTAGCCCTCTCTTAGGTGTGGCTCTTTTGTAGACTCTACCCAAACCCCATTATAATGAGGTCTTTATACTCTAGCTGATGGGGATATGAACTATTCCTATAACTGTTGAGCTGCAGGAATTTGGGGCCCTAATGTTTTATTTCCCCAGTTTCCTCCCTTGCTTCCACAGAGTAGTAATCAGCCAAAACCCAGGCGGTCTCCTTGGAAGATCTAAGAGGCTCTCGGTGGACCTGCCTCTATTGGTGCTGGATCTCACACATCCTGCACTCCACCCCTAATTCAGAGGGAGTGCTGAGCCTTCTCGGGCTCCCCTCCCTTTGATATTGCCTGGAAATTTCCTTCAAGCGTTAAGTGGGGCAGCCTTAAGTCTAAGGCCATTTGCTTCCTTCCTCTCAGACCTTCCAGTCTCGGCTGTTTGCTGTCTAAACACTGTTTAGCTTCATTTAACATCCCTCCCCTGCCCCAGGTTACAGCTGTTTACCCCAAGGTAGCAATTCCCATAGCAGGATTCTTCACAGACACAAATGGAAGCCTCCACCATGTATTCAGTTAAAACATAAAATCTTGTTTAATGTTTTGCCTGACTATTTTCTATCGATTGATTTGATTTTTTTTCCCCCTCTAATTTTCTGCTTAACAGTCTTTACTGGTGGTGAGAGCATTCAGAAAGAAACGCAGAACACAGATTGAGAAAACAGGATTTAGAAACAACTGCTTTAAATAACTTCATTTTTCTCATCTACAAAATAAGGGTAACTATATCTTTCAGGTTGGCTGCATGGATTAGAAATAGTATTTTTTAAACATGTGACTGTCAACAATCAGTGACACTTTTTTAAAGATTTTAGCTAGAATTACATGCTTCTCCATTCAGCCTTACACAATTTGATGATAATACAAAGCATTCTCTTCACATAGTTGTAGGACTTCAATTGGGGGAAGTTTAATAAGCTTATTAGGCAAAAATAATTTTTATCACAAGGTTCTTAGAAAAATATTATGATGAGCAACTAATTATTTTTAACAACATAATGATCAAACAATGAATTTATACATACACTTATAAAGTCACAGGGTCAACACATTCTTTATACTAGGGCAATGTAATTAACTAGGTAATATGATCTTGCATTTACAGCAATGAAGAAAGCTGTTTCAATGATCATGATAGGATGAATGGTTTTGCTTTTAAGAAAATATTTAATGCTATATCTTTACCTATCTATCTAGTCTACCATTTATCTATTGATTATCTGTTTCTGCCTCTATCTCCTTATCGATTTCTATACCTCTATCTCATTTTCCACTGTTGAAGTTGTTGAAAAGTTTATTGTGTGTCACTGCCTTGTAGGCATCAGTTGGATATGTTCTCCATTCTGTTTATGCAGTTAAACTTATTATGGTAATTGTACAAAATATTATCTAAATCGATGAAATATGCATGTGAATAGGATGAGTTGTTTTTAAGAATGCATGAAATGATTTTTAAAGACTATAAAGGCAAAACAAAAATATGTGCCATTGAATTCCTCACAAACTGTTGAGTAATTTGTGGGGTGGGAAATCATAGAAAAGTAAAGGAATTGATTTCACATTCAAATTATTTTATCTGCTTTTAAATTCTCACTCTTTTAAAATGCTGAAACACTTTGGTCAGTACATCATGGCTATGATTTATGTAATAAAATCACCTTTTCAGCAGATCTACACTAAGAAAAAAATAAAATGATAAATTTACAGTCGTAAGTTTTAAGTCCAAAGCATATACCCAAATTCTATATAATTTTTAAAGTTCTCACTTTAACCTTCTCATAAAGCAATCTACTGCTCATTCTCACTGCATCAGATGTTTTCAACTGTAATGCTACTGAAACATTCAAAACATTTTCTCTGCCCTTCCTTCTCTCTTGTCTTACTTGTTTACAAATCTACCTCCCTAAACTTTGAGGGGAGCAACTATCTTATTCATTCTATAGTCTTCACAGAAGTTTGCATAGAGGTGTTCAATAAATGTTAAATAAGCAGCTGCTTTTAAGGTGTCTGTCTCATGAGTTAAAAAATAAAAAATGTGACCCTCCCTTGCCCTATCCAAGTAAAAGAGAATGAGAGAAGCTCAAGGACTGAGCACATGAGGACTTGCAGAAGTTAGTGTGTGCACCTGCTCTCACACAGCATTTGCAGGTTTATTCATTTGATCTACTTCTGATACTCAGAGCAGTGGATTAAATGTTAGCAACATAACAAGTGGTTCACACTCCAGATGGCATGTGGACAAAGAGATCAATCATTTACTACATGATTTTAAAAAGTAAAATTTAGCAAGAAAGTTCACAGGAGTGACCCTTAACTCATTCTGGTGAAGTTTCAAGGATGATTACTTGGAAGCAGTAACATATATTATTCGTGGGTGTAAATGATTTAAGGATACAGAATGTTAGGTATAAAGGCATGGAAATGAGAGAAAAAAAAGGTATAGAAGTAAAACAGCAAGAGCACATGTCATACTCGAGGAATGGAAATTAATTTCACAAAATTACAGCGCAAACTATGTATCAAAATGGCAGCAGGAGCTGGCTCATGAATCACATGATCTAATGTTTAAAAACGATTCTATGACTAAAATGCCTTCTAAGAGTTTCAATAGGGGAATAAGATCAAATTTTTTGTTGTTGTTTGAGAAAGATCATTTTATTAAGCATTTACAGGCTATGAGATTAAGGTATTACAACGAAGTTATGATACCTTAAATCAGCCTTGATGGCCCTGGTTACACACCGTTCATTAGGTTTTTCTCATGTTTGTAATAAAGTTCTGAAAGGGATCTTGCATCTTGGGTCACCTGAAATGCTACTTTTTTTTTTTTTTTAATTTACAGATAATTCAAAGGAAAACCTTTTTTTAAAAAATTCACCCCCCTCCCCTTTGTGGCTTTTTGTGTGCTGTCTGCTCTCTGTGTCTGCTCACTGTGTGTTCTTCTGTGTCTGTATTTATTTATTTTATCCCCCGCCCCCCCTCATGGCTGCTCTCTGTGTCCATTCGCTGCACACTCTTCTGTGTTTTTACTTGTCTCCCTTTTTGTTGTGTCTCCTTTCGGAGCTGGCTCTCCACGGTGCTTGCAGACTGGTGGCTCTCCACAGTGTGCGGGCGAGCCTGCCTTCACAAGGAGGCCCCGGGATGCGAACCCAGGGCCTCCCATGTGGTAGGCGGGAGCTCATCTGATTGAGCCACCACCACTTCTCCAAAGCAAATCCTTTTATTTTCCGCAAGAAATTATATTTTAAATGTAAAAATGGAGGAATCCGGGAAAGAAAAACATAATTTTGTTTAATTCATGGGTTTATTCAGCAGATTCTGTTTGAGTGCCAACTATGTGTCAGGCAAATTATTAGGTACTAGGGACTTAATACTGATCAACAGAAGAAAATTCCCGATTTTACCACGTTTACCTTAGTTCTTCCCTTCATCTGGCTAATCTGCCAGAAAAAAAAAAAAAGAAGTTCACTCTTCACATATGGAAAATGAAAACTAAAAGTTTAAAAATATTGTGGTTATGTGGTTTCATTAGCAAATTTTACTTAATCTACTGCTCCTGGACATCTTGTGAGCCTCTGGCTCTACTTTGTTCTGGTCTCTCTATTCCAGGATCTTTGATTAGCAAAGTTCTCATTTTGGTCAAAGACTTTGTAGTCTTCAAAGTCTATCTTTATCGAAAGCAAAGGACAGACATGCTTAGTGCCCGTTAGAAAAGCTAGGGGTTCCCAAAGCTCAGTCTTCTGCCTTAACATGACCCCACGTCTGTGTGGAGCTCATCTGGCCTCTGCCCATCACCCCATGGCAACTGGGAATCAAAAAACTAGACCTGAATGGCAATACTCTGCAGCTCTTAGAATGAGTAATAAAGTCTTTGTCTGACCCAGGAGTCTCATGTCAGCATTTATGATACTGGAGCCAACTAAAGTGTTTGCTTCCAAGTAGGGCAAACTCTCAGCCCTTCCTTGGTTCTTGATAATTTATATCTCTTTTGCTATAATTGATAATGAATTTCAATGTAGGTCACATTTCCAAAAGTACCTAAAGGTGAAAAATGCAATGATTTTCAGTTCTTTGAACCTATAGCAAAAAAATGCTAAAACTGTACTGGCAGATGTAAAATGAAACCATAAATGAGGAGCTATACCATGTCCCTAGAGAGGAAGATTCAATCTTGTAAATAGTTCTGTCATGTCCAAATTAATCGTTTCATTAATTGCAATACCATTTAAAATCTAATAAGCTATTTTATGGATTTTCTTTTGAGAAGTTGGTAGGATTTGTGGGAGAGGGAGTAGGAGTGGACAGTGATGCCTTAATTTACACTCTCATATGTTTTCATGCATTACATATTTTGCTTTCTTTAACTTTAAAACAAATAAAATGCTTAGAAATGGTTTAACACTGATCCACGTAATAAAGATGTCTAGGAAACCTGTGACATATTCTTTGGTACAACATTGGAATGTGCAGTGAATTATACAATCAGGATTCCCTCTTCATTTTGAAAACATTACCGAAAATGCTTAGTTTTTTTTTTTCATAACCATGTACTTACTTTTATTTTCATTTTTTTTAAAGATTTATTTATTTATTTATTCCCACCCCTGCCCCAGTTGTCTGTTCTCTGTGTCCATTTGCTGCATGTTCTTCTTAGTCCATTTCTGTTGTTGTCAGCGGCACGGGAATCTGTGTTTCTTTTTTTGCGTCATCTTGTTGTGTCAGCTCTCTGTGTGTGTGGCGCCATTCCTGGGCAGACTGCACTTTCTTTCGCACTGGGCGGCTCTCCTTAAGAGGAGCGCACTCCTTGCGCATGGGGCTCCCCTACGCGGGGGACACCCCTGCGTGGCAGGGCACTCCTTGCGCGCATCAGCACTGCACATGGGCCAGCTCCACACGGGTCAAGGAGGCCCGGGGTTTGAACTGTGGACCTCCCATTGGGAGACGGATGCTCTAACCACTGGGCCAAGCCCACTTCCCTACCATGTACTTATGATAGAAAATACATACAGGATTTTTATTTGAATGATTTTGACTGGAAAGACATCAAACTTTAAACTCCATAAATAAATTATTTCTTTTAAAATTTTCACTAGCACGGTAATTAATATTTCAAATGGCAGGAAAAAAGAAAACTGATAGTGACTCTTACAAAAAAATAAAGATAAAGCAAGACTTACGGTAACCCTTATTCATTTGTGTGGAAAAGAGACCAAATGTGCAAGAAGCTTGTGAAAGAACCTTCTGTAACTCTGTTCTCCATTTATGAGAAGACTTCTTGAGAAATTTGGATCACTGTGAAAGAAAATTTAGCAGAAAACAGTGAATCTGCCTCTGCCCAGCATTCAAATATTTTTAGGTTCTTGGTAACTATTCTATATTTAAAGGCTTCAAAGTTATAACATCCCATGAAGCTCTATTTCTTTTATATTTAACCTTCAATTCCATTGCTGTACTCAGCTTTAGAATTCTGAAGTCACATACTTATGTTATTATACTATGTTCAAAGGTCATCAATCAAATTTAGAAAAATAGTTTTGTCTTTTTCTTTTGAAAACAATACTTCATGAGTTTATAAAACAAAATTTTGCATTTTGGTAGAGTTCACTGAAAACGTTAATTTTCTATTTCTCTTTGGCTCTTTATTAACATTTAGTCATTTTCTATTTCACAAACTTTCATTTACCATTGAAAATATGTAAGAACATAAACTCAAAATTAGAGATTTAGTTGGATTCAATGTAGGTTAAGCATTTGATTTAACTTTTAGAGGCATGAGCCAAGCCAAGGCAGTCATTTCAGAGATCACATCTCCTCTGAGTCTTCTGTTGAGATGTGTGTCCTGGTCTTTAAGAACAGTCAGCAAATGTTTTAATGTGTCCAGGGAAAACCCAATGATTTCCCATAAAATAACCCTTTTGACTTATTGAATCACAAAAATGGATATAGATGACATTCAGACTTGTGAAAGACAAGATAGGTAGTTTCTAGGTCATAGCCCTCTTACTCTATACAAACTGAACTCATTTTGCTTTTTAAATTTTCATATGAAATTTGACAATAACTCATAACTATGTGGTAGAACAACACAATTGAAATAGCAATTTCTTCTCTCTATTGCTCTGTTTACTTAATCACATAGCTGTATAGTTACTGTACACATTAACATTTATCAAAGTGGACATTCTTATTTTAGTGAGAGCAACTGTTTCCAAAGAAATTAATTTATCTCCTCTCTTTAGACCTTTGATTTTCACAACTTACCCCCAAAATAGTATCATGTAAAACATTATCCAGAAGTATATAATGTAAATAAAACCCCATAACCATCCATTCCTTATTTTTAAAATAATAAAGAAAAATTAGGTCTAATTCTGTCTCTCCAAAGTATGAAGTGTTGAATGAAGTGAAGTATTTATTTCTAATTTGGACATCACTTCAATTGCAGAGAATAGAGAGATAACCAGAGACTTCAGACACCAATTCAAATAAATATCCTTTCTAAAATGAGATTTTCATCAGCCAATCTAACACATTGGGAGTGAAATCTTGTAATAATCTGAATAATAACAGTAAATTCCCTGCATTTTCTTTCTTCAATACTAAAGTTTAACTAGAGTGTGCCTATGCAATTATTTCATCTCAAGGTTTGCTTCTAGCTATATACTGAGGCTTGGCTTTCTCTTATTCCTTTCTTCTCTTCCATTCTAATTTTTAAATCACTTTCCCTCACTTTCCCTAATAAACTAAGTTTATCCAGAACTGGTCATTTTGTTTTAATAATTTACTTCTCTTTATCTATATTCTAGTTCACTTTTATCATGTTTTAACTGTTAATGAATGGAATAATTTAACTGAGACTTTTATTTATAATATTATATTTTGATACATTCAAATCAGTTTAAGAAAGACGTAATAATTACTGTTGGCCTTTTTAGGAAATTACCGCAGCTCCATCTGTATTAGCCTATGATTTCTGTATCACTTAAGCCATAATGGCTATTTTGTATGTGAAGGTGAATTGTAAACCTGGTTACATAAGGATGCCCCCATTCTGTATAATTTGGACAAGGCTTTGTTTGACCCTGAGTATTATTACAGCATTCATCACATTTAAGCAACTTGACCAGAACACTGAGACTTGGTAGGGTCTGTGGAAGGATGCCCTTTTCAGGACCTGCAGGCAGAAGGGCTGGGAGGGGGGAGCCATCCCCGCCCGTGGCCCACTCCTCAGCAGGAACGAGCCTGATGCCAAGGTGGCGATCACAGTCTGCGTCAAAGGAATGCTAAGGGCTTGAGCCATGGTTTTACTGCTCTGGGGATGGACACGGCCCCCCGTTTGCACACGCTCACCGTTACTCACTCGCTGGGCTGCGTGCACCCTCCAGCTGCTCTGTGCGTTAGTTAGCTAGACCCCCTCTTTGTGCTGTCCAGCCCTCCAGTCTTTGTTTCCTTGCTGAGTGGCACGGCGGCTACCCGACTCCCTGTCATCCAGACTTGTGAGTAACACACGGCATGACTGCTGCTCCCTCCAGGTGGTTTCTTTGGAATATCAAAGTATTTAGTCACCGTTCCGGGCTTGACCCTTCTGCATTACACACTTTTACACCCAGTGAAAAGGTGCAACAAACTCATGAAAAACTTAGCTCAAATCACACGTTTCTTCAATTGCCTTTATTGACTAAATATTTTTTCTCAATTACACAAATTACTGCTTTAGTTTCTTTCTCAGGTGTTTTGCACATTGAAAAATATATCTAGCATAATAAAATCTGAAATGTAAAAAAAATTCCAGAAGTGTTTTTCTGTGGCTCTGATATAAGAATTCAACAACAACAAAATGTCTTCAAAGATTAGAGAAGTTGTAGTGACTTCCAGAATTAACCTTTATTTGAAAATAAATTTCTGTTTAAGAACACAGAGGAGAACTTGTTTATTTGCAAATATAACTTGCTTCCTAAAGTAGCATTAGGATGAATAAGAAAAATTATATTAGAAATGTCAGTATTATATATTAATACACAGCAAAGAGATAAACACAGACCAAAATAATGCAGTAGAAGAGACTTTCTCTACCTTAACTGACTCTTCTTATTCATCAAGTGTACCGCTTCCATCAGGTGCCGATGCGCCCCTTGGTTCATGAGTCTGTTCTGACCCACAGCAGTGATCCCTTTTACCAGTGACCAAAGGGACGTCTTGATGTTAAGTCTCCTCAAGAAACTTTCCAGACTTTTGTTCTTCTTCCTTTACTTAATGTCTCTAAAATTTTTTCATTTTGTTTTCTGTTTGTAAGAACTACATTTATAAACAGAATCCAACTTAATTACAAAAAATATATCTGTAGGCCCATAAATTTCAAACTACAGGTCCCAATCTAATACCTGGCAAAGAGCAAATATTAATGAGTTATGGCCAGCATTAAAAGGATGGAATGGATGAAATAGAATAGAATAGAATAGAATAGAATAGAATAGAATAGAATAGAATAGAATAGAATAGAATAGAATAGAACAGAATTGAACAGAACTAGAATAGAATAGAATAGAATAGAACAGAATCAAATCGAACAGAACAGAACAGAATAGAATAGAGTAGAACAGAACTAGAATAGAATAGAATAGAATAGAATAGAATAGAATAGAATAGAATAGAATAGAACAGAACAGAACAGAACAGAACAGAACAGAACAGAACAGAATAGAATAGAATAGAAATAGCAAAGAAAAGGAATTATCAAAGTACCTGCCATGTAGTATTGTCTTGGAATGCTTTACTTAATTACATACGACTGCATTTATATATCAGGAGGGGGAATGTATCTCTTACTCTGATTTGTGGTCAAATCATTTGAAAAACACTGTCTGAGGCAACAAAATGGCTGAGCTTAAAATGCATGATCATGAAAGCATCTGTTGATGGCAGGTAGACAAGCTTGGACAAGCTTTTGCTCTGGTAAGTGGCTTTGTTATTACATATAAACATTGATAAGTTATAAATTATTAAGCAAAAGAATCTATGCAACCCCAATAAGCCAGACCTCAAACTTCATAATATATATCAACAGAATTCTGACCTCTCTCTGCTATTACTTGTTCTCAGTTTAAGAAACACAACAATCTGGTTGGTTTTGTATTTTAAAATTTTGCTTTTATGGAATTCTCTTTCAGTCTTGGCTGCAAAATGGACTTCCCTTTGTCCCTTCACATAGTCATCCAGAAAGTAGTAACCGCTTGACAGTCTGTTCTCCTTAGCCCAGAAGACATTAAGCCTTCATTAAACCACCTTCACATGACTTCTCTTTCTGGTTTTTAATTTCGATTTTTAAAAACGATCCATTTTCTGATAAGATGGTCTCTCAGAAGATTAGGGAGAGACATAGAGGGTAACTTCTCTTTGTCTCCTTCTAACTTATTCATTCCTTACATTTAAGTTACTTATATAGTAACTTAAGTTGTAGTCACTCATATATCTACAACTTAAGCAATTTCTGGCTGTGGTTTTTATGTATAGAAATATGTTTAGCAGTTTAACCTTTCACTTGCAATCAAAGACATTTATTATTGGTAATCACGGATCTAATGGAAAGACTAACATGGACCTTAAAATGTATGGCAAAAGGGCTCTTCTCCTTTATTCTGAAAACTGTGAGTGGATGTGCTAAAGTTAGAATGATACAAGTCTTGGGAAGTAGAGGAGTGAGAAGTTCCCCAAGTCCATGGCTGCCATCATGGAAGCTTCTTATCAAGGCAGATAAATGGCATGCACAGTCTTTATCATCTCCGTAGATGCCCAGGGAAACGCAGTGCTGAGCGCACGCCTCCTTCAGGACGATCAATCAGGGTAAGGTGAAGCTCTGGCTCCCCAGTGAGCCTTTCTACTCTTTTACTCCCTTTGCTTCATATTTTGTTCTGTTCTCTTTCCCAACACTCTTTTTTCAGGTGTAGCTACCACCAGCTCATAGACAATTTCATTTACCAGATGATAACTTGTCCTTTCAGCCAAGTGTCATCTCGGTCTTCCAGTTGTACCAGCCATTCCTATCTGTGCATCCCCATAATTTTAACTTTATGCTGCTTGGGACGTACCATCTGAAACTAGGTCCTGCAGCTAGGGGATACTAAAATCTCTCAGGATGGCATCTTATCTCATTACTATGAAACACTCAATGTGTTTACTCTCAAAAACTGGCTCTCAGACACACTAGGGACTTTTAAAAGTGGCCTTATTAGTTCTAAAAGTACCTCTGAAAGTATATCCTTTAATACACAAATAATTCTAAGTTAGAACTTCCTCTGGTAAGTCTCCATTCTGTAAATAATAAAATTTTGAGTACTGGTATTATCTTTTTTTCAAAATCCCTACCTACATGAAACTATAAGGGAAAGAACCATAGAGAAAACGTGCTGTGGCAGATTACATAGAACAATAATTTAATTAAAATACACCTGCTCTTTCCAGTCTGCCAAGATCCAATCTTTTGAAATGGCATTCTTTCAGATGAGAGTGGGCACTGCCCTTATTTTAGAAATAAGACATCTAATATTTCACACTTACTTATTGTTTTTAGGAATTCAATATCTCGCCCTGTTGAAACCGTATCTAGCGGAATGTCGCAAGGATCTTTTGAAATTGGAGAAGATCCAGAGGGGGAAAAAAAGGATCAAATGATTTCAGAATGCTTCTTGATTTTCAGGAAATACGTATACTGCCTGCAGAAATATATGGTATGTATGAATCACACAATAACACTGTTCCAAAAGCATAAACCATTTTTAAAATCTCCTGCCAAATCAAAAAGGAAAACAGTTTGTTTGCCCCTAAGCCCTAGGTATCCTCTTCAGCCTCTTAAAATTATCCCAGCCAATTTTAAAGAGAGCAAACCTGTGAGTGCAATGTTCCAGAACATAGCTACATGGCCCCCGAGAGCCAGTCCTTATGTGGATGTCCACTTGAATATCGATTAGTGAGACTCAAAATAATTTAATAAGAAGTGCAAGTCCGGTCTTCGGGGCCTCCCTCCTTCTGGTGGAGATGAAGGTGCAGAGAGTTTGCAAGCCTGCCCTGGAACGGCACAGCGAGCATGCTACGTTCTCCCTAACCCCTGCTGAAGGTGCAGTCATGCCTTCTGGAGCTTCAGGAATAAGTAGAGATGCACTCATTTAGGCTTTGGAAGTTCTGTGATGACAGAGAATTGACACAACCGCCTCATCTCTTGGGATTGCTCCCTGTCACCTCGTCTCATCCAGTTTTCCCCCAAATAGCCTTAGAGGAAGATGGTACCTTTTAATATATGGAGACAGTACTCTAAATCTTTGTATTATTTATGATATTAACTCCCGTCCTGCCCTGGTCCATTGCTCATCTCGTGTACCACTCTTCCTGGATGACCTCATCTACTCAACTGTTTGACAGTCACTGACATACAGATGATGCCGGAACCTCCTGTGCTAGCACAGACGTCCGCCCGAACTTGCAGATGGACATCACACCAGGGTGTCCCGGAGGCACCTCAGATTCAGCCTATTCAAAACAGAACTCGCTTTCCTCTTTCTAGACCTGCTCTTCCTCCAGCCTTTCCTTTCTCAACTAGTGAAATTATGACCTACTAGTCACCCAGGCTAGAAAATGGATTAGTTCTCGGCTTCTTTGCTCGGCCTCCAGATCCCATCATTCATGGGGCATCAGTATTTCCTAAATCTAGCCTTTCATCTCCATCTCTCCAATTTGTTTGGCAAACGATCACCGAGTGTCAGCCATGGGCTAGGCACTCTTCCAGCAACTGACTTTGCATTGGAAAATGAACAGAAAAAAATTACCCACCCTGTTTGAGCTTGAGTTCTAGCTGAAGGACACAGAGAGTAAACCATATAAATGTAATATATTATTAACCAGAAGCTGCTAATTGCTACAGACCAATCTAAATACAGCGCGGCATCAAGGAGCAGGAAGCTTTAATGTCACCATAGGCCTCATTGTAAAAAGTACTATTCCAGCAAAGGCTCAAGAGTGCGGCGTGAAAATATGAGGGCGAGTGAGAGCCAGCGCAGCGCTCTGCGCAGGCGGTTGGAGGGCGGCAAAGCCTGGGAGAGTCCAGCCTTGCTCCTATAAAGAGCCCTTCCTGGCTGTGCCCCTCTGTACTCTTTCTTCTAGAACGATCCATCAGAGTTAGCTCTTTGCACTCCAGTGTGCCCGGGTTTCTCCCATTTTGCCTCTCAGTGGCTTCCCACAGGCCGCAGGAAACACTGAGCTCGTACCTGGGATGCAGTAGAAAGGTTTCCACTTCTGACGCCCACCTACTCCTGCAGGTGTGCCTCATCCTGCTTCCTGCATAGTTTATGGTCCAACAACGCTGAACTCCTTGTCATTTCATGGACAACAGCTTTTGCTTCTCTAACTCTGCATTGTGCCTTTCTTGTGGAATTCCTATCCTGGTTCAATAATAGTCATTACTTAGGTTTTGGCTTCATTCCTAACCATCCCCAGTACAGAGTAAATGCAGGGCAGCTCCTTTTCTTCTACCTCTGCGTAGGTTTATCATTGTTCTTATCAACTATGTAAGAAATGCACATGTTTACTTATGTCTTTATTATTAGGCTCTGAGCTCCTTTAGGGTAAAGAATATGTGACTTATGCAAAGGAGGTGCCCAGTAAATATTGATTGAATAGATGAGTGATTATTATCCTGTCCAAGAAATTGAACTGCCAAAAAATAAATTTGTGGCATTGCTGTAGGACCTAACAGAAATGTTTTGCTTCTGATTGCTTGCAGGATGACATTCCAGGTTCTTTGCCTCTGATGGGCTTGACATGTATATCCCACTGGGCTTTTCAAATGGTCTACACACACACACATAATTGATATACATTCACACAGAGTATACATATTCTCCACATAGGAGCGGAATGGAAAGAAGTTGCTTTGCTCTGTCAATTTCAATAAGCTGATTGCTCAGTAAGGGGCTCCTTGTTCTTTCCAGCCTCCACCCCTCAGCTCCTCATATTCTCCTATTTTTTCCTTGGCATAACTGCTTTTTTCCTTCTATCTAAAGCTTATCTGTCTCATAAATACAGCTGATGTTCCCCTTATTTACTGATCCCCAAGTACTCACACCCAAATGAAGTCCCATTTTCACCTTTGAACATTAGTTTTTCTGTCACTCATTTCATAAACACAACTTTGAGGTCAAATATTTGTATTTGTTATTTATATTGGGAGGTGACTTCATCTCTGATTTTAAGATCTGAGAAGGCAATAATTATGTGTTAAGCACTTTTAAAACCCCATAGTACGATCAGAGCAAATGTTTGCTGAAGAGCTTACTATGCCTAGTGCTGGAATAAGCTAGAGAGATGTATGCATTGGGAGATGGTGAAGTAACGCATAAGCAATCACTTACCACAGCAGTCTGGAGCTCACCTCCATATAACAGGAGTAATAGGCAAAATAATTTATTGAGGACTGTTCTAGTTTCAAGATCATTAAGAGAAGCCTCAAACTAAAAGGAAGAAAATGAGCACATCTTAATGAGGAAGCAAATCAATGAGAATAAAATGGGAGTGTGATTTGGTTTGTCTGGCCGGGGAAGATGGCTTCATTTCCTTTCTATTTTTTTTTTTTCCATCCATTCAGCAACTCTCAGCTTTTGTTACTCTCCTAATTGCAGTTGCTTAGGATTGGTTGATGGCAATGCAAACCAAGGGATGATATGAGGATTTAGGGTTGACTTGAAGGCTTTATACTTCTAGTCTCTCTCTTCTTTATTTCCTGACCTCTTCTCTGAAAAGTGGGATTCTGCAGGTACCCTGATGGGCCATAATTTCCTCATAGACTACCAGAGTCCTTGTGTTCACAGGACGAGAAAGACAATAACTCAGAGAGGTTGTGGAACACATTTCCCCCAAGAGGAACATTATTTGATGTAATAAAACGAGTAGAGAAGGACTCCCTGACCTAGAACCCACCCAGGGTGTTTGCAGCTGCCTGTGCAAGCTGCTTCCCCTCAACTACCGTCAGGGAGCTCATTGTACTGGGAGATACGAGGATAGCAGTGAGAAAACGCTTTCCACAAATGCTCCCCGAAAGTGGACATGGCTATAACGACTTCATTTTGCAGGAGCAAAACCTTATAATCTGACATCCTCAGATTCAACTCAGTATTTTATGCTAATCATTTATCACATTCTAATCATTGTAGAGCAAGGATTCTTAACCTTTTTTGTTTCAAGGACCCCTTTGCCAGTTAGGTAAAAACCACGGACCCCTTAAGTCCACACTGTACTGTGCAGTATTTAATAAATACATCAAACCTCAACCAACATGTACCCACATGAATAATGTTTTGAATTTTCAATTTAAGCTCACGGACACCCTGAAATCTTTGTGTGGAGCCCTGGTTAAGGACCCCTGTTGCAGGGAAATTGGCCTAATTAATTGATCTGTTGGCTCATGTTTCCTGAAGTGACTTTAAGACATCATATTGGGGAGTCAATGTGTCTCAGCAGTTGAGCACCTGCTTCCCACATACAAGGTCTCAGGTTCAATCCCCATAACTCAAAAAAAAAAAAGAAAAAGGAAAAAGAAAAGCCATCATATTCCTGCCTCTAGTTTGTTTTGGGTAGACTCCAGTCCTGTTCAGATCTATTACAGATCTGAATGTCGTCCATGACGTTAGAATTCAGCAGTCCACTGCGTGGCGTGCCTTGGAGCCTGGTCGTTCTGCACGAAACCATCTCGAGCCTTTGTGGAAGTGCTGGACTCCTGGCAATGTACCAAGAAGACAGTGTGATTGTGATCACTAAGGAAAGAAATTGTGGTAGTGATGTGGAGAGGGTGGCCACGGTGGCCGCTGATGGTAGGGAAATGGAAGAAGAGATATGGTGTGGGGGCATTTTCAGGATTTGGAGTTGTCCTGGGTGGTGCTGCAGGGACAGATGCTGGACGTTGTGGGTCCTGTTGTGGCCCACTGGATGAACTGGGGAGAGTGTGGACTACAACGTGGACCACTGTCCATGTGCTGCAGCGGTGCTCCAGAATGTATTCACCAGGTGCAGTGGATGTGCCACAGTGATGCAAGAGGTTGTTGATGTGGGAGGGGTGAGGTGGGTGGGGTGGGGAGTATATGGGGACCTCATATTTTTTGAATGTAAAATTTAAAAGAAAATAAAGAATAATAATTTAAAAAAAAGAAGACAGTGTGGCCTAGAGAGCAAGCACATGGGCTCTGGCCTCCGGGACTGGGCTTTAACCCTCGTTCCACAGTTTATTATCCCTTTGCCCCACTTTTCTCAGCAGTAAAGCAGTTATCTGATATGATATATTATGTGGATGCGAAGATTAAATGTAATCATGCATGTAAATTACTTATGACTACATCTTGTAAATAGCAAATGCTTTAAAAATATTAGCTATTGTCACTCTTATAAAATATTTATTACTTGGACTCTATCAGCCCCTGTGCCTTGTGAGGATAAAGTCTTAAATTAGCTCACACCAAACTGAATTCAATGCGATTCAATGAACTAACATATATGGATTAGCTTCATGAACCATAAAGCGCTATCCAAAGAGAGAGAAATCGTGTAATTACCATTTTCTCAAGCAGACCATTTTGCTGACACGCTCCTTGCCCTCACCTGGAAGGTTAGGGAAGCTCTCAGAACAGGAAACACCTGGATGGGGTTCGGGCGACCCCCCTGGAAGTGGGGAGGGCTCCCTCCCGCCCGGGCACAGGGCCCCTTCTCAGCAGAGATTGGGTTGCAGGGGTCCCCAGGGGTCGAGCCGGGTCAGGGGCCGTGCTGGGGGCGCAGAGCCCACTGAGAGAGTGGCTGGTGGGTGGGCCGTGCCCAGGGCGGCTGCCGTGGTTTAGGGCGTGGAGGGGCCAAGGGGGCCCCCGGCAGTGCACGCCCGGGCGAAGCTTAGGGCGAGCGGGGCCTCTGCCGGGGCCGGGGGCGCGGGGAGACGCGGGCACAGAGCAGCACCCCGCACCCCAGCTCCCGGCCGTGCCGTGCTGGAGCCTCGGCGTGTGCTGAGGGGGCTCCCGATGGCCGGGGGAAGGGGGCGAGCTCCCGCAGAAGGGGAGCAGGGCGCGGGGCTCCCGGGGGCAGTGCGCGCTCGGAGGCGCAGCGCGAAGGCGGAGCTGGCGGTGGAGGAAGGGGAGGCAGCACCTCGCGCTCCCCGTCTCCTAAAGAACTGCCCTAAAAGCCGCTCTCGAGGGGAGTGGGGAGGGGAGCCCCTCAGAGGGGCCGGGCCGGCCAGGGCTCCCCGGGCTCCGCCAGGCAGGTGCGCGGCGCCGCGCGCCCCGGGGCGGCCGTGACCCGGCGGGGGTCTTCTCCGGCCGGGGAGGGGGCTGGCCCTTGGCCTCCTGCGCCTGCGTAACGAGACGCCCCGGCGTGGGCAAGGGCAGCCTGCCACCTCCCCGGGGAGGCCGGGACAGCGCCGGGGGACAGCGCCGAGGGCCTGGGGGCTCCGTGCGTCTGGGCGAACCGGGTACCGCGTCGGGCGCTCCCGCCGGCCTTGCGCTCCGCTTGGCGTTCGTTTTTCTGAACCAGCTGAGTCTTTCCACGGGACGCCTCGAGTCCCTGGAGGCCAGGGCCGTGTCACGGGCGTTTATTCCCAGCACTGGGCACACTGCCTGGCTCACAGCAGCTTCCCAAGACTTTCACTTCTCTTAGTATATAAATGAACGAAAGAAATCGGGCCAAAGGAAGGCCTGGGGCATCCGCTCCAAGACACTGCATGGGTTAAACACATCAGACAGACTTCTAGGTGTAGTCAAGGCTCAGCGTTGCCACGCGAGACCCTTAGGAGAGCCTGTCTACCACGGAAAGATGGGAGCTGGCGGTGTGAAACGTGTTCGTTTTGAATCCTCTAGGCCCACTAAAATCTAAGAAGATTCCAGAAGCAGTCATAAGCCAGCATCTTCCTTTCAAGCAGGAAAACTCAAGAGTAAGAGATAATTTTCTTATGAAAAGCTATTCAGGTATTTTGATAAATGATAAAGCATATTAAAGATTCTACTTTAAGGGGGGAATTTCTTTTGCCATCTATTTGTGAGTACCGTATCTCAAATATCCTGAGCAAACAGTATAATAAAATATATAATAATATCATATTAACCTAATTTTTTCATGCTAATTCTGAAAACTAACCCTTGACTTATACACTTAAACTACTTAGCTATATTTCATGTTCATTAAACAAAAGGAATCATTATAGCACTTTTGTATTTATTCATAGCAAATGATATTCTATGGAGAAGACATGTATTTGTAAACTGATTCTCACTGAGGTCACAGGAGAGAAGTTGCTGTATCAGCACACAGATTGTACTATGATGCAAAAATCTTCATAAAATGTAAGTTAAAACAACTGCAGTGCTTCATCTTGGAGAAATGCTAAGTATGTTTTTTTTTTTTTGGCGTTTTTTAAAATATTTTTTTATCTGTTTTTAAAAGATACATAGATCACACAAAATGTTACATTAAAAAAATATAGGAGATTCCGGTATACCCCGCTCCCCACACCCCTACTCCCTCCCACATTAACAACTTCTTTCATTAGTGTTGCACATTCATTGCATTTGATGGATACATTTTGGAGCACTGACCTAAGCATGGATTTTGTTTTGCTGGATGTGAGGAGATAATTGTTTTACACGGCTGTCACTCTAAGGACCAGTGGGATGAGCTAATCAACTTTTTGGATTGGGAATCATTCTTGGAACATATGGTCATTTTAAAAGTCTGTGTAAAATAAAAATTGTTGTTTGATCATTTAAGTTATTTTCGTTGTAATTTTATCTAAACAAAGATGTTATGACAAAACAGACTTACATCTATCTCAGCATGTCTACAACTGGAAAGAAAAAAAGGTAGAGGACTTAGATCTGACCATGCTTTTAGAAAGTTTTAGAGATTTGGTATTTGGCTTTCTATTCATCTCACCAAAAGATTTCTTGACCTTTCCAGGAGATTTGTAAAAATCAAATACTCTGTCTTTTTCCCCATACACCAAACTCCTTCTGATGGTGGAGAAGAAGAAAAAATTCCCATTGAGCCAGTCTGTATTTTACTATGGATTTGGATAATGTTTTAACTTCTTCTCTGCTCTGCCCTTGTTATGTCTGAAAGTTAGTACATGAATTCATCAAATATTAAATACCCCTCTGCTGCTTGAGCTGAGCTTGATCCTCAGCCTGCCTTCCTGCCTTCCTCCACCTCTCTCCTCTCCCTGATGCTAACTCTCCACCTTCCTTCCTTCTCCTTTTTCACACTGCGTGTTCTTTGCACTCCCCTCAGCCATTTTCAATCCTTGAACTAGTAAACCACATTCTAATTATGATTTCAAGTCCTCACTTGACTCATTCCCTGCACCAAGGCAATCACCTTTTCTGAGTTGAAAGGTTTGGTGTTTCCAAAAACAGTGGATCATAAAAATGACCTAGGGATCTAGCAAATACACAGATAGCCAGGCCCAAAGACAGAGCTGTCTCTTAATGAGCTCCTCAGATGATTCTTAGAATAAGAAATCTTGGGGAGGGGCTCATTTGGTCAGTCCAGGATCCTCCCCTTTCTTGATCTGAGGCTGGTCATCCACCAGCTAGAGCACAGCGGAGCTTCCTTCTTCTAGGAGAAACCCCATTCCATGGGCAGAGCACTCTGGTAATGGAAAATGGGCTTTCATATTATACTTAAATCTTTTCCTTCCTTTACAGGTGACAGTTGTATCACGGGCACATGCAGCTACCATTTTACAAAGAGATGAATTTTAGAGAAAATCAAAAGCACTCTAATATACGTGCTTTGACATGAGCAGGTTTTTGCCAGCAGGAAAGCAATGAAAATGGGATCAAGTCTTCCCAGCAAAGGAAATTAACCAACAGGAGTCTGACAAGTGCAGGCTTATTTTAGGGGAGCCAGGATATGTTTGGAAGGTTATTAAGATGTAACCTATTATTCATCTAGAAACTCAAATGTTTCTCCTTGAGAACAATCTTTTGGAAAGTTACAAATTGTTGTTAACTCTAACAAGTGAACTGGCAAAAGAGTACTGCTCTTTTCACATGAGTTTAATCAGAAAACTTGGGTTAAACTTCTAGCTAAGACACAGTATTTTGCTACCGCGGTTGATGATTTCCCTTTTCTGAACATTATTTTTGCATGTGTGATATATAAAAATGCTATTTTGACATGGATGTACTAAGGATGAAAGGTAAAAATGAGTATGAAAATGAATTCCTTAGTTCTATAAATATATAAACTGCTATTAAGAAATTCCTCTAAATGAGCTAGCTGGATGTGCCTCAGGCAGATTTCGATTGCCAATTAATTGAAAAAGAAAAAAAAAACCTCAACAAGTTATTTGGTATGAATGTATCTAAAATTACATATCTCTGGAATTCATGCCTAGGAAGTAGTATGGAAATATTCTACCATCAGTAGATTTTGCTTTTTGTCATTATTGGGAGATAACAAAACACAAATTAGTCAAGTGCATCATAATACCCAAGTTGGTTGAAGATCACTTCTTTATATTGGTCAAGAAACAAATTTGAGTTATAGAGCAAACTAATGTTTTATGAATTTAAAAGTCAAAGGAGGAATCTAAGCCTCCTCTTGATGTAGAGGTGAAGTGGACATCACCATCCCAAGGTCCACAGAATGGAGGAATGAAGTATGGATTAGAGTGGACTTACTGATATTCAATTATAAAATTATTGTGCTAATAATAGAATAAATCATATCATTGATGTGGAGAAAGTGGCCTCAGTAGTTGCTGAGGGCAGGGAGTGGGAAGAAGAGATGTGATGAGGGGGCATTTTTGGGGCTTGGAGTTGTCCTAAATGATATTGCAGGGTCAGATGCTGGACATTATATATCCTGCCATAACCCACTGAATGTCCTGGGGGCGCGTGTGGACGACAGGGTAAAGTGTTATCTATGTGGTGCAGCAGTGCTCCAGAATGTGTTCTCCAAGTGTGATGTGTGTGCTACAATGATGGGGAAGGTTATTGGTGTGGGAGGAGTGGGGTGGGGAGGGGGGTGTATGGGAACCTCTTATGTTTTTTTAATGTAACGTTCTATGTGATCTATTGACCTTAATTTTTAAAAATGTGTTAATAAAAAAAAAAGTCAAAGTAGGAAACTGAATGAATGAATGAAGCTCCTTAGGTCATTTTAAATTGTTCCTGCCTAAGGTAATGACTTGCATTCAGGTTAATCATTTGATTGTTCAAAGAACAGATGTAGTTTTTAGGTGATAGATTAAATATTCTATTTCCTCTTTATATCCAATATAGCCATTATGTATTATTCAGGATGATATTTCAGCTTTTTAGATTAAAAATATTCTTTAAAATTTCTCCAAATTTACAAACACTCTCTACCAAGCAAGCAATAAATCTCCTTTCCCTCCTCCCCCATCCTCTGACAACTTCTAATCTTTCTGTCTCTATGAACTTGCTATTTCCAGATGTATCATATAAGTGAAATCATTCAGTATTTGTCCTTAGGTGCATAGCTTATTTTGAATCAGCATTTTTAAGGTTCACTCACATTGCAGCATGTCTCAGAATTTCATCCCTTCTTGCAGCCAAAAAATATTCTACTATGTATATGTGCCATGTTTTGTTTATCCATTCATCTGTTGATGGACATTTGGGTTGTTTCCATCTTTGATCATTGTGAATAATGCTGCTGTGAACACTGGTATTTCTTTTAATCCCTGTTTTCAATTTCTTTGCATATATACCTAGAGGTTGAATTGCCGCTATAATTAAATTTTTGAGGAACTACTTTCTACAGTCACCACACCATTTTACATTCCCACCTCCATGTCCAATGCTTCCAATTTCTCCACATCCTTTCCAACACAAGTTATTTTCCTTTTTAAAAATAGTAGCCATCTTGTGGGCATGCAGCAGAATCTTATTGTGATTTTTATTTGCATTTCCCTAATAGGTAATGAAGTTGAGCATCTTTTCCTGTGGTTATTGGCCATTTTCCTTAAGAAAAAAGTGTCTATGTAAGTCCTTTACCCATCTAATAATTGGGTTGTTTGTCTTTTGGTTTTTGAGTAGTATATATTCTGGATACTAAGCCTCTGTACGAGATATGATTTGCAACTGTTTTCTCCCATTGTGTAGGTTGTCTGACTTTCTTGATAATGGCCTTTAATCACAAAAGTTTTTAATTTTGATGAAGTCCAATTTATCTATTGTTGCTTCTGTTTGGGTGTCATATCTAAGAATTCATTGCTGAACCCAAGGTCGTGATAATTTGCCCCTATTTTATTTCTAAGAGTTTTATGGTTTTAGCTCTTATATTTAGGTCATTGATCCATTTTCAGCTAGGTATTGTATATGGTGTGACGCAGGACTGCATTCTTTTACATGAGGATATCCAGTTTTCCCACATAGATTGCTGGTAAGAATTTATTCATTCTCCATTTCATGTACTTGACACTCTTGTTGAAAACCATTTAACCAAGACTTCTGGTTTTGAGATTTTTTAATGGAAGAAAAAAGTGGGGCCTGAAAAAAAAGTCAAGCCCTCGTCTGAAATTAACCAGCTGTTTATTCTTGATAAAGATGCAACATTACATCTAAACATCCTTTATTTTTTTAAAGACTTATTTTATTTAATTCTTTCCCCTCCCCCCCATTTTCTGTTTTTGTGTCCATTTGCTGTGTGTTCTTCTGCATCCACTTGCATTATCAGGCGGCATTGGGAAAATGTGTCTCTTTTCTGTTGCGTCATCTTGCTGCATCAGCTCTCCGTGTGTGCGGACCACTCCTGGGCAGGCTGTGCTTTTTTCACATGGGGCGGCTCTTTTTGTGGGGTGCACACCTTGCATGTGGGGCAGCCCTATGTGGGGGTGCCCCTGCATGGCACGGCACTCCTTGTGTGTGGTAGCACTGCGTGTGGGCCAGCTTACCACATGGGTCAGGAGGCCCTGGGCATCAACCCTGGACCCTCCATATGGTAGATGAACGCGCTATCAGTTGAGCCACATCTATTTCTCTTAGCTTATCTTAAACTGAGTTGTTTGTGTCAATGATCACTGAAAGATTCATCTAGTTTCAACCTTGAAATAAATTTGTATATTCATTTTTACTTAAAATATTTAAAAATATAAATAAACAATTTGAAATCTAAAGTAAAACTAAAATAGTATGCAAAAATAAACATGATTAGAATTTTGAAGTCATTATATCAAATATTCATCCAGGAAAATAATGCAAAAAAATAGATGAACTTTCCAATTTAATGGTATTTAAAAAGCCATGATTTATTAAAAGTTTTTAAAATGTTGTTTACTTACTATTTCCAAGTAGTTGATTTTTATTTTAGGCCCATTATGCAAGCATTTATATTTAGTAAAGCAAAGATAAATTTAATGGTGGTTTGAATTTGTTTTGCCTTTACAAAATATTCTGAATACATGTTAAAAAAACAAACAAAATATTTAAGCCCTAAGTTATGTACCTCATTTTAGGCATCTTATTTAATATTGGTGAGTGAATGCCACAAATAAGCAAAGATTCGAATTAAGTTTTCTAACACCTTCTTTATTCAAAGTTCCAGTGAAGCAAGAAGGGGAATTCAAGGTTTAATGTACTTATTCAACAAATATTGAGTGAGTACTAATACATGTCAAAAAACTAATCCATAGCAGAAAATTGTCTATGTTAGTACTCTAATAGAGATATGAACAAAGTACTACTGGAACAAAATGAGACCAAATTAATTCCAACTATGAGTTCCTGAAAAGATTTTGAAAGTAATTGACTTATGAATTCATTCATCAACAAATACCTGAGCTACTCATCAAAATCACACTCACCTGAACATGTCAATGAAGAAAATTAATGAATTCAGGGAGTATGTACTTTGGAGATTTTTTTTTCTGTATTTAATTTCAGATCTATATGAATAATATAATTGAAATTTTCCAAGTATATTATCTTACTAAGGATTTGTTTCACAACAATTTTGTACATTCCAAAACAATCTTACTTTTTTGTTATAATGTGTAATGTAATTACTGCTTGGCTCTTCGCATAAGTTCAAGTGTAGAATGTTATTTCAAGTGAATTTTATTGCTAGGGAATTGTGGAGGAGGTGATAATTGTCTTACTTATGAAATTAATACATTTTACTTTATTTAATTGGTTTGGCTTTTCTTGCTTAAAAAATTGCGCATGACTTTATAAACTTATCAATATCATATTTTATTGAGCTATACATTATCCTAATAAGCAAAATGGTACATCTAACTTTCAAGCAATAATTTCAGGATTTCACTCCTCATAATGTTAATTGAAGCCATTTGTAGCAGTTTGATATGGTTACAGATTCCAAAAATAGATATTGGATAATGTTTGTAATCTGGTTTGTGCCTGGGCATGATTAAGTTATGATTAGGGCTTTGATTGGTCCATGTCATTAGGGCATTGAGTCCCACCCCTTGGTGGGTAAGGACACACAGTTAAAAACCATGGCAAAGGACAGAGTTGAGGGTTTTTGATGTTGGCGTTTTGATGTTGGAGTTTGATGCTGAAACCTTAAGCTGGAGCCCTGGGAAGTAAGCTCACAGAAGTGTGAGAAGCCAGCCCCAGGAAGAGAGGAACCCTGAACCCAGAGAGAAGCAAGACCCTGGAAGGGAGGAACCCAGGAAGCCTGAGCCCTCGCAGACGTCGGCAGCCATCTTGCTCCAACATGTGGAAATAGACTTTGGTGAGGGAAGTAACTTACGCTTTATGGCCTGTAAAGCCATATCTGTAAGCTCCTAGTCTAAATAAACACCCTTTATAAAAACCAACCAATTTCTTATATTTTGCATCAGCACCCCTTTGGATGACTAAAACACCATTGTACAACAAATCTGCATGGATATTTTGTGAGAATGATCTAGATCAAAAGAACTGGAAGATTTGTGCTTGTAATTAATTTCTTTGTCATTCAAAATTTTAATTCTGTGAAATGACCTGACAGTGTCTTTATCTCTACTCACCTTTTATTCATAATAATAATACAGGTATTTTCCTATACAGTAGATTGGCAGGGATAACATTTTCTTTTCCATTTTCTTGTCAGTAACCAGATGTGATTTCATTTCTGCACTCTTCTGAATGAGAACTATTATTACTAATCTATAGTTAGATAATTTTGCAGATCCACCACTGTACACCCATTGTAGAAAACAGAGTGCTTTTCATTTATATTTTAATCTATCACCTTGCAAGTTGCTTATGTCAATTTCTTAATCTTTTGAGGCAGTCTCTGGTGGCATTTACTGCTTAAAACACTTACACTCTCCATTTCTTTGTCCTTAACTTTACGTTTCATGCAGTTCAAGTATGACAATGCTAGATTCATAAGCTCATTTCCTAATGAAAGATTTACTTTATATATTTGGTGATTTTAAAATCAAATTTCTTTGTGAACATTTATTGAGCACTTACTATATATAATGCACTTGGAGCATCTTTCATCTCATTCTACATTTCATAAAATGATAGTCACATTTCTTTTTAAGTGTTTAAATTATACTTACTTGTTTCTTAAATGGCAGGTCATAAAGAATTAATGGAAGTACAATGAGATGAAAAGTATAATGAGTTCAAAGAAAAAAAGTCATCTTTGACGCTTTCCACTTTGTAATTCCCTAGAGGCAATCTGTCACTGTGTTCAGTCGTTTCTTCTTTTAAAATGTCCCTCAAATTCACCCTTTCTGCTCAATTCTGACTACTGAGACTGAAGCCCAGTCTCCCAGCCCATCATGCTTGGAATATTGTACAGCTACTCAGCTGACGAGCCGCCCCTCGTCTTCGCTTCTCTAATCCCTCCTGCCCCTGCAGTCATCTGTCTAAAGCGCCACTATTGTTACGCCGCTCTTCTGCTCAGGAACCCTCCCTCACCTGCATCGAGGTCTCATTTTCTTACCTGGCATTAAAGATCGCTTATAATTTTGTGCCATTCTACTAAGAAAGCCTTATTTCCTGCTCTTTCTCAAGCCACACACTCTACCTGTCAGTCATATCACTTCTTTCTGATGCGCACTGTTGATGTTTATGTCTTGCAGGTGTCACCCTCGTTTTCTGAATGGTCTTTCTCCTCGCTCACTCCTTTCCAACCCTTAACCCGTTCTGTAGTCAAAATCTATTTACTCTTAAAAAAAAAATCTATTTACTCTAACAGTTCTAGTACAATCCACTGTCTCTTCCCTTTCTGAATTCTAATAGCATTTATGAGGATCTTGTCGCTTGCTAATCAATTGCTCATGAAAGGGCACTGGAATCAAATCCAGATGACCTGGATTCTTATTTGCTATCGAGCCTTGAGTCCATTTCTATTGCCCCTTGTTCAATGCATATTCCACTGGTGTCATAACTACTGCAGCAGCACAGCGATGTGTTTTGTTTCTTTTTTCTCTGCTACTCCAGAAATCCCTGGGAAGCAGATGATAACTTGTTTCAGCTTTCCATCCTCAGTGCATCTAGCATGATGCCCGCCACAGAGCTGGCCTCCCAACGCAGGTCTGAAGATGGAACAGCACAACGAGAAGGCTCTCATCCAGGGATGCCGAATCTGTAAAATCAGAGTGGTGTCAGATGCCCTGCTTTGCTCACAGGATAATTCTGAGTAGAAGAAATGTAGGGAAAATTCTTTATAATCGTAAGCACTATAGAAAATATTTTATGATTCTATATATTAGAATCCTAGCTATACTCTTTGAGGCTAGAAGATAACTTACTTCTTTTGACACCCACATGCAGACACAGCTGCTAACATACTGTTGGCTTCCATTTAGTAAACAGGACAAAACTTCACTGATTGCTTATAAATAACATAAAATAATAGTGTTACATTAATATGTTTACATGTTCAATATAGTTTACTATACTATTATTAAATATAGATAGAAATTAATTTTTATATCATTAGTATACTTCAGGGTTTGTTTCCTAATACTCCAGGGTACCTAAGGAAAAAAAATTATTTAATTCCAATTCTAAACAACCTACATTTTCCAGTATTTACATGTTTATATATTATGTCCTTTACACATAAGAATGAAAACAATTCTGAACATCATCAAGATTATCACTTTCTAGGGTAAATATAATAGAGTCAAGAAAGGGCGCCTGTTTGGTATGGGAAAATAAAAAGTTTCCAATTCAGTTCTGTTTACTTACTGGCTGGTGTTTGAGAGAGTTTGCTTACCTTCTCAGGACTTCGGTGTCTTCCTCTTAACAAGGAAATTAAGTTATCATTCCTGCCTTCATCTATCTCACAGGTTAATGGGACTGAAAATGGGAGAATATGTTATCTGTGAATGTAAATATGTGCTTATTTTTTTATTTATCTAAATATCTCACACGATATTCTAACATAGCATAGGGCTACTCAATAAAACACTTTATAATGGTGACACTATGAAACTAGAGTCTGTAGAAAAACCTTGAGGTGAAAGGCATGCTAAGTCGGTTTAAGAATATTTTTTGTCCATTTTTTTTTCTTGGGATGTACCAAGTTGAGTAAATGGCATAGAGATCATTTTCGCAAGTCAGCATGACTTGGCATGAAGACTCTTTCTGTCTTCCTAAGTTGATTTAAGTAGGTGAGTCAAAAGCAATTGGTCCCCTCAGGCTTCCTTGACTAGATCCCAGAAGTGAACTAGCCAATGAAAAATAATTGTCAGCTGTGGATGCAGCGAATTTAGCAGAAATAAACTACTTGAAAGCAAGTCCTGATGTAAAGAATAAGAATGGAGGGAGTGAGAATAACACTTTGAAAATGTGTCTAAGATGGAGCCATAAAGAGGGGCCGCTGAAGGTAGCACACTTCTTGGCCCCGGTGGATGAGCCATGGAAAAGCCAGCTGTCCTCACTGTCCATTCTCCTTTCAACGGTTACCTGATTAAAGACAGTGTTTCTTAACAAACACAGTGTCACCTGATTAAACACTTCCTCGCAGTTAGTTGTGGCCAGGGACTAAACTAAGCCAGTGCGATATTAATGAAAGTGACATTTGCTCCCTCCGAGTCATCTCTTTTTCTCTTTAAAGCTGTTCTCCTGGGCTCTCCTCTCTTCTTGTTGGGTCAGGATCAGTGAGGACTGGGGGAATCTCAAGCCGAGTGTCGAGGACAACAGAAGTGCCCCTGAACTGTTTCCTGTGAGGGAAGCATACTTCCCTTGTACTTGGGGCTCTCTTACCACAGCCTAGCCTCCCCTAACCAAGGCGAGCCCTGAAATGCAGCCCTACAGCCTGCCACCTTCCTTCAGAACAAGACGAGCTTTGGAGGAAGTGGAGGAAGTTCATCCAAGCCGAGATGCAGGAGGAGCAACTAGCACAGGTGGCTTGGCGGCACATCTAACACGGGGCGGACAGGAGCATCCTGAGCCCCCAGAGGGGCTGGGGAGGGGGTGTAGCTTCTTTCCAGGTCCACCACAGCTAATATTATGCCTCTTTTACTTTTTTCTTTTAAGGCCTCCTATTAAGTGACAAACTGAACCACACATGCAGATTGAGCAGCCTGGGTGATACAGACTAGCTTTACTTCTTCTAGCTAACTGAGGAGCAGTCTGCTTTCAACAGTGACCACCAAAGCTAAACTGCCATCAAACCCCTTCTGAATCCTTAAAGACAAGATATATTTACTCAGTAACATCTGAAGTATGTATATTGTTTCACTTTGTTAAATTGACAACCCATGCCAAATATCCCTTTGTGTATCTGAAGTATAATGTAGAGATGAACCATAGTAAACAGTTGGAAAACAAGGAAAGGGAGGTTCCTCTTTCCTGCTATGAAAAGATTTTACATAGCAAGGTTGATGCCATCTACCCAGAATATTTTATAAATATAGATAAAAATAAATACATATATACATATAGGTAGATAAATGGAGATAGATGATAGATAAACAATAGATAATTGATAGATACATGGATGGATGGATGGATAGATAGATAGAGAAATAGAGATAGATCACTTTCCTGCAACTTAAAAATATTGCTAATACTGATTTGGAATAGTGGTTATCTAACATTTCAAATATTCCCATAACATGGGAATGAAATTAATATTTCATCTGGCAAAAATCC
This sequence comes from Dasypus novemcinctus, assembly GCF_030445035.2. Lineage (NCBI taxonomy): Eukaryota > Metazoa > Chordata > Mammalia > Cingulata > Dasypodidae > Dasypus > Dasypus novemcinctus. The sequence continues at coordinate 3,426,381 of NC_080701.1, read as the reverse complement.
CACATACTTACTTAATTGTAGAAAAGTGTTTCTCATATACATATGTAAGTCATCATAATTACTTAATCAGATTCATCAGATATTTCATTCCTCAACCATTCAGGATAAATAGACTTTTCTCTTTTGCTCACCATGGGTCCTCAATCAATATTATTGACTTTGAACTTTGAAATGTCTTTCTCTGACACAACCATCATACTTTCCATCTTTTCCGTGCCTTCATTAGCAAGGAAATTTGCGTTCAAACTGTGAGGTCTAATCCCTTGAACTGTCCTTCTGTTTCTGGTTCATCAACCCCCATCTGATTTCACTTTTCTCATTAGTTAGATTGTGAAATCCATATTGAACCTCTTTATGGTCTTCTCTTGAATGCTCTAAAATCCCTCACCCGTTTGACTTTGCTACTTGTGTCTAATAAACCTCTTGTCTGAGTAGTCTTCATGGCCGTCTATCTTCACAGTTTTCAGGCTCTTTTAGCGTTCCTGGAGAAGGGGTAGACAGTGCCCATTCCACTTCAGAGCCTACTGCCCAGTCCTACTGGTCTCTCTCCACTTCTCAGAAATGGTGTTCATCTGCTGATACATCGTCCTCTGAAGAAGTTCCAAAGCCCCTCCTTATCTCCCAACCTCTTTCCTCCCTCTCAGATGAAAAATTCTTATCTTCCATTTGGCCATGCATATCAGGACAACTCCAAGTTACCTGTGCAGATGGCCCTCTTTGCCTCCACACAGAGACATAACACCTGCATTTGGCATCTTATTCCTTCCTGTTTCAAAGAAAAGAGATTCCTCCTCAGTATTTTAATGCTAAACTCTTTGTCTAGGCATTGGTATTAACCCTTTCTTCTTTTCTTAAAAACTTCTTCCATTAACTAACCATTTCTGTTTTCTTCTTACTTATGCTCCACCTACAAATGTGCTCCAATTTTTCCTGCTTCTAAAAATGCCTTTTCTCATACCAGCCATCTCTCGAGGTGCCACTTTGTTTTGTCCTCTTGCTGCCAAACCCCATGAAAGAACAGTAGTTCTGCTTTGCCCAGTCTCATTTCTCTTTGACTTCTCGCAGACTTTCACCATATATAGCTGAAAATAGCCAAATCCATTGGCCTCTTCTCAGTCCTCACTTTAATTTTTACCTCTCTAATCTTTGACCTGATCATCATCCCTGTTTCTTGAAATTCAACTCATTCTTCTTCTACATCATGTTTTTGCCTCTCTGACCACTACTCTACCTCTTTCTGTGGAGATAATGGAGACTAACACTTATTGAGTATCTCCTTTGGTTTAGATGTTTTAATCTGTTCTCTAACAACTATAAATCCACACTTAACTCCCAGATCGTAGCTACTTCTCAAGAATCTACTATCCTTACTGCCTATTCTCTGTAATATTGGTGGCTGTCAGTGGGTAAATGGCTCTCAGTGCTTAATATAGACCCCTCCCTGTTCATTGGCTGCAATTAAATTTTTGGATATGGTCAACATAACCATAACAAACCTTCACATTTCTATGGATTGTGCCTCCAGATGCCACTGTCTCCTTTTTCTGCCTTCCAACAGCAATTGGCAAATTCTTCATTTCCTTTTTGGTGGCTTCTTTGTATGCTCTTCCCTTTTGGTTCTCGCAGCCGTTCTGTGAGATTTAGTTCTCATTATCATTTTCTTGGGCTTTGGCCACATTTCCTAGCTGGTGGCTGTGCCTCTAATCATTCCCTGCTGCAGTCTCAGCCTCAATTTAACTTAAATCTGCTGTGGATTCCCATATACAGCATGGCTTATACGCCATCTTTTGGTGCTCTTAAAAACTGGCTGGCATATACCTTTCTACATCATTTCCTATCAATTGTCTCGATATACTTTGATTCTACAGAAAGTCACCCACCTGAGTTTTCATTGTCATGCATTTGCTTATGCTACATTTTCTTCTGCCTGGAATGCTCTCCTCCAAAATGTCTACCTTTCAAAATCGTATGCATCCTTCAGAACACTTTTCACATGCTGGCCTTTCAAAGATGCCTGTCTTCAGTCAAAAGGGCTCTCCTCCATCTCTGAACATCATCTTCCTTGAGATGGTATTGTTTCTATAGGTCTTGATGGCTGTATCTTAATCTCTCTGAGGGCAGAAGCCTTACCTCTTCATCATTGTCTCCTCTGCAGTACCTAAACCACATATGTAGTATTTTCTGTACACATGTGCATGTCTGTGTTGAATGAATAAATGAATGATGAAGGAAAAACACTTCAATATTTCACAGAAGTGTTTTCAGGTGATGTTCTCATAGTATATTCATAGCATATTCATGCTCTTCTGTTAAAAATTATTTGGTGGTTTTTGTCAAGAATAATCCATAAATGTTTTACGCTTCCATGCCAATATATATTTCAATGTGTGCATAATTTTATAATTTTATTTCTCTCAATAGATCTTTTCCAGAAAGAGAAATATTTGTAAGGCTATAAAGCGTCTGAAATTTCTTTGATTCATTTATATTGTTTGTGTGTCTTAAGGCATCCATGCTATTTGATTCCAAAATATGTAGTGCCTTCCAGGCGAGTTTTCATGGAAATTTCAGGAAGCTGCATTTGTATTATCTTCTTTGTAATTTAACTATTTTTTGGGTATTTTCCTTTTATTCATGAGAAAGTCCAGAGTAAAGCTCTTAATTTGAATAAAGATTATATATATATATATACACACACACACACACACACACACACACAAAGAAGGATGAATAATATATCTCTTTCCTCCTCAGGAAAACTGTAAGTAGGACTAAAGATAAATCCCTGCTAGTTCAGAACAGTAGGCATTTTTACTCAGTTTATGGAGAAAATGAGGCCACATGCTCTTACTATGTGATATTCTCCATATAGGTGTAAAACTGCCTTTTGGCAAGGCTACCAGGTGTCTCTTCTGAAAGCCATTTTCCTGAACCTCAAGGCCTAGTGTGTTACCTTGATCAGTCTCTTTGCCTTCTTTTCCATTTGGAAGTCTCTTAACAAGGAGATTGGATGCCAGAGGATTTGGGTTTCTACCTGCACAGCTCCTACAGGTAAGTGATGGGTGATGGACAAGGGATGCTGGCCCCCAAGAACACCGTGCTATTAATGAAAATGTCTACTCCTGCTTGGTGTCAAGGATCAGCTTAAAGGTTTTCTGGGCTAATAGATTACACTATTCTTTAAGGTCAAAAGGCTGTGGTATAGGATTAGATCAGATTAAAGTAAGGCATAAATTATTAGGAGGGTATGAAGGTAATAATTCATCCTTTCTAAGTAACACATGAAGTGAAATTACTGAGACTGAAATATTAATTTCAAATTTTCTTGACAGGGCACCTGCGCCTAACTCAGAACTCTCCGTAATTCTGGAAAGGTGACAGGTGATGTTCATTGTCTCTAATACTACAAATTTAGGTAAAATAGTCTTTATAGTACAAACTCCTGATATACGTTATTTTTTAGCAGCTCCTTAATGACGTCAATAAGGTCAGGAAAAATATTTGCGTGCTCTCAAGAGCCTCAGATGCGTTGCTTCAAAGTGTGGCTTAACCTCTTCACTAACCTCGTGAAATTTATAGTCTCATAAAATTGCTCTTTTATAGAGTTTGCCTTGAAGTTGGAGAAGAAAGTACAGAAACACAAGACTACGAGAGTCTTAAGAGCAGGAGCCTGGCCTTTTTGATCCTGGCCACTCTGGTCCCTTACCTGTAATATAGTCGATATATCTGGAGATTTACTGACTAAACTAAACTATCAAAAATGTTCACAGACAATTTTTACATATCAAAAATTGGATACATTAGCTTTTTGTCCCCTAACCTGATTGGCATTTCTAAACGAAGATTGCGCTTTCATTAAAAGACACGTATTTGTGTTCCGCTAATAAAATTGCATACATACTCTTTTTAAATTTCTATTTCTCCAATGAAAACACAACATGTTCTTTTCAGCATCATGCTTTCAACTCTCTCTAGATGAGCATACTGATGCCAAGGATTTTGAGATTTGGCAACACATGACCCAAGGTCCAATTTGTCTTATAGAGACTCTAAGGAGAGAAAAGATCATATTGATCCTGGCCAAACATTTAATTGAGATAAACTATTCTGTAAAATAATTATAAAGTGATCAGTTACATATTCCTATTTTTTCCCATAATGACTCCTTAAGTGATAGAAATCATCAGATTATTCCTTGTTTCTACATCTATGTCATCTATATATTTATCTATATCTATATTTTTGTTTTGAGGTACCCTCAAATGTGTGTAGTCAAATATTCCAGGAATGATGTAACCTCAAATATAAGCAAAAATTAATAATTCTGTTTTATTTATGTACATTGTATTTTTCTAAAAGAGTCAATTTGGTAGTACCAAGAAGAAAAAGGAATGAGAAAACTATTTTTTTAGGCAAAAAATCAAACAATTTATAAGCTGCAAAAAGAAAATAAAATTTTAAAAAAGATTTTTTAAAGAATTTCTAACAAAAAATAATTGATAATTAAAAATTCTAAATTTTGTATTGGTAGAAGACCTTACAAGAGTTTGAAGAAAAATATTTCAACTCACAGGAGAAACTGCTACAATGACTCAAAACATATCAATTAAAGAATATATTTTTAATTCCTTTTATATACTTATATATGTTATATTTTTTCACATATATACTTTTAAAAATTTGGGTAATAAAGTGGGAGCACAGTTTTTTCTTATTTATACAAAATAAACTCATATGTGGAACCATTTATAGCAACTACAAAAAATCTCTCTTAAATAAAATCTAGAATAAGTAATAGTAGGAATGAAAATTGTCTTAGTTCAGCTTATTCAAATTAAGCATAGGTTTTTATTTCTTTTTTGATGAAACAGGCTCATCTACAGGTAAAGTAGAAATTACTCTGAAAAATGCATCAACTTTTATTCTCATAGTCAAGTAAGAATTTCATATTGTAGGGAGAAAATAGATTCGTGGAGTATAAGGACCCTTCAAATATAATGTCTGCATGTTTTAATAAATTCAGTTTTCTTAATTAGTTTGTGTTTCTGTTCTTGCAAGGTAGTTCGATCTTTAAAAGCAATAGACACTCTAGGAAGAAGAGTTAGAAATAGCAATAACAACAGAACAGTATCAAATTGTTAATATTTTCACATATGGTAATAATTAAAATAATGCAATTATCTGAAGCAACTATAATTATAGCTAAATATTATTAGAAAAGACATGTATATTTATTCTAGTTGTGATATTTTGAAATTTCAAGATTAATACATATGTGTATATTGTGTGTGCGTAATAAGTTCATGAATAATTTTTAAGTATTCTTGACCTAAACTTGAAATACCACCTGGATTAAAGTTCATTTTAGAACATCCATAACCCATCCATTTTCTCTGCTTTCACACTACCACTGAAAATCGAAAGCCTTTCCACGTGAGCATTTCACTCTCAGAAATTTCAGGGAGAAGTGTTAAAGTCTGGATCATATGCTGGTATGTTAGAAAGCTCTGAATGTCATTTGATATGTGCCAAAGGATTCAGAAGTTCTCAAATGCCAATCTGAGGGCCAATTGCTTCTGAATTACCAAAGAAGCTTTAAAAACATTACATTTATGAGCTTCATAAATGGATATTCTCCAGATGATCAGGGTAGGACCCAAGAATGCATATTTTTTAAAGATACACAGGATGATTCTGATGCACTGAAATCCATGTCATATTTTCAACTTGACAGGAATCAACGGCAATAAATGTAGAGACATTTTTAAAAAAAATGTCTATTCACCCTTCCCTGCCCACCCCCAAGTTTCTTACTTGCTTTTTAGTGATCACTTTCCAGCCTGACTTTTCAGAAATATTCACCATATCATCCCTCACTGGGCAACAGAAACTCTAGATTAGCTCAATGAATATGCACCTAAGAAGTGTTTGCAAAGAAATCTGATTTTCATAAATGAGTTCCCCAGAGTGCCTCAATATCATAAAGTTTTCAGCAAAGGGACATTCACCCTCCTGTACTACATTATTCTCTTCAGTCTCGGATTGATGGTTGGTCCTGCATGGTGTAAGTTAATAGAAATGTGTCTTTTAATAGATGAAAGCTGACAATGAGCAGCTTGGTTATCAGAATTAGAACTTTCTCAGTGATGAGGATCTGAGGCAGAGGGCATGGAGCACATTAGGAAAGCTTGGGGGGGAAACAGATGTGGCTCAACCAACTGGGGTCCTGTCTACCGTATAGGTCCAGGATTCGATGCCCAGGGCCTCCTGGTAAGGACAAGCTGGTCCACGTGGTGAGCTGGCCCACATGGAGTGCCGGCCCATGCAGGAATGCCGCCCCACACAGGAGAGCCCCTCCTGCCTGGGAATGCTGCCCAGCACAGGAGAGTCAGCCCGCACAGGAGTGCTGGCTGACATGGAGAGCTGGTGCAGCAAGATGGCGCAGCAAGAGACACAGAGGAGAGAAGAAGACGTAGCAGAACAGGGAGCTGAGGTGGGGCAAGAGAGTAGTCACCTCTCTCCCACTCTGCAAGGTCCCAAGACTGGTTCCCGGAGCCACCTAATGAAAATACAGGCAGACACAGAAGAACACACAGTGAACGGACACAGAGAGCAGCCAACGGGGGGAATGGAGGGAGAATAAGAAATAAAATAAATCTTAAAAAAAAAAAAAAGAAAACCTTGGGGGAAGATGGAAGTGAGAAAGAAGAAGGAGAAGACTAAACATGAATGTTCTTATGAGACTGAGGCCAAAGGTCCATATTGATTACTGCAGAATTTTTCTTAGCACATATCTGCAAGAATCCATTTTCTGTACTCTTAGAGATAAAGAGGCTTATGATATAATATTTATTTGAAAATTCATCTTAATAATTCATCAAATAAATAGCCACAGTAGAAAGGCAAGCACATATGCAACTAATCAGAATACAAGGAAGTGTGTAATTTTTTAAGGCAGCAATTTTGATGTATGTGATTGAAGATTTTCTGTAGGAGGAAGCATTTGAGTTGAGTGGGTAAAATTTTGACAGCTTGAATTTAGGAGAAGGGTATGAAGCAAAGAAGTGGAAAAATGGAGCAAGTTTTAAGACAAAGACAAGTTGTTTTGTAAGCCAAAAAAGAATACCAGCTTGGTAGGATCGTGATGTGAAACATAAAGCCAGAAAAAGAGAATGATAGATCAAGCTAAAAAGTTCGCATTTCAATTTGTAAGAAAAATGCCCAGCTATGTAAATGTTTAGTAGGAATATGACATGGTCAGACCTTTCTTCAGGAAAACCTGAAAGAGATGTTGGGAGTGAGAAAACCATTGTAAAAGTAAATGTAGGGAAGCAGATTTGGCCCAACAGATAGGGCATCCGCCTACCACATGGAAGGTCCAAGGTTCAAACCCAGGGCCTCCTGGCCCGTGTGATGAGCTGGCCCACACACAGTGCTGATGCTCGCAGGGAGTGCCGTGCCACACAGGGGTGTCCCCACGTGGGGGAGCCCCATGCACAGAGAGTGCGCCCCATGAGGAGAGCCACCCAGCACAAAGAGAGTGCAACCTGCCCAGGAATGGCACCGCACACATAGAGAGATGATGCAGCAAGATGACACAACAAAAACAAGACACAGATTCCGGGTGCTGCAGACTCAAGAGGACACAGAAGAACACACAGTGAGTGGACACAGAGAGCAGACAACTGCCGGGGGGGGGGGGTAAAGGGAAGAGGGAAAAAAATCTAAAAAAAAAAAGTTAATGTAGCTGTCTGGATAAGAGTGCTTTCAACAAACAACTAGTCATCAGCCAAAAAACACTATTATTTAAGAAGAATTACTAGACAAAAACTTAGTGGGAGTTGGAACTTAAAGACACAATAGATGGAATGAATGGAACAGATCTGAAAGGCATTCTAGAGACAGAAAAGAGAACAGGATATTTGTAAGTACCTTATCCATCTTTCCTTAGCAAAAAATGTCTCCACCGTCTTCTTTATTGAGATATAATTTGCATGCTGTAATGATCACCCATTTAAAGTGTACAATTTACTAGTTTTTAGTTTATTTACAGAGTTTGTGCAACCATTATCATAATCTAATTTTAGAACATCATCATCATTCCTAAAAGAAACCAAGTACTCATTAGTGGTTACTGCCCATTCCCCCTCCTCTTTGCACAGCCTTAGACAGTCACTGGTCTGACCACCATCTTCCTTCCTTCTAGATTCTATTGAACTCACAGCTACTAGAATAGCAGCTACTAGCTATTAGTATAGAGTGCTTAGTGATAAACATTTGTTTGTGTAAAGCGTTATTCTTTTATACAAAAGAATACATGCTATTTCCAGATACAAAAGAATACATGCTATTTCCAGAGCATAGCATGCTTACCTTCTGCTTTTCTTCTGTGTGAATCAAAAAGCCTCTGAGACTCCTACAGATGGAGAAGCCAGTGGGAACAAAGTGATGCCACAACTTACAGCTCCCCTGACATTTTGGGGTGAAGACCTTGACCTCCAGCCCTGGAAGACTGGAGCCCGGAGGCTTGGGCACTGGCATCAATTGTGGGACACACGAGAGATGGCTGCATTCCAGACCAAAGCATGCCTGGAGCGCAGCAGGAGTCTGCCTTCAAGAATGTGCTAGAACTTCCATACCAGTCCAGAATTCCCAGGTGAAATCAAGCCTCCAGAGTGTACATGTCCATCTCCTCTCTTCTTAAAAGGTGCAAGCTCTTCAAGGCATTCTCACCTCTTCAAGCTGTTACTTGCCCCAGGTTTTTATGGCTTTCAATCAGTATGGAAATGTCAGTACATATTTAATGATCATAATGATTAGGAGACAGAAAGGACAAGTCATAGCAACACTATTTTTACAAACGCGGATATTCCTTAAGCATCACAGCAAATTAGCATCTTCCAAAAGAATAGAGCAAGCCACTAGAACTTCTCTAACCCCAGAGAGTGTCTTTTCCATGTTGTTTTGAGGATTAGAAAGGCAATGATGGGAACATAATGCATAAACGGGGAAGTGCTACATGGTGGAAATGTGGTATTCCTACAGGAAGGAGTCCAGATTCCTTTGGCCTTACTGTCAAGAGAATAAATGTGCAGTTCCTTAGAATTACCTCCAGGCATTTATGCTCTCTGGGTCGTCCCTTCTGAGCCCTATACCAGCACGCCACAGCACACCATCTATGCCGCTGCAAGGACGCCATTTGACTCTTTGTTCTAGACTTTTCTCCAGCAGCTGAAGAAGGTCTGTACACAATCCTCGTTTGCTGTGTCTGCAGTGTGCCACCGCTCCACTCATCCCCACATGTGAAAAGTTTTCTTACCCACATTGCAGAGAAGAAGGGTATTGAAGAAGAGAATTTCATACTTCCTTGCTTGAGTATCTTAGTTTTTGCAGGCATCAAAAAAGAAAAAAGGACAGTATTCACACATTATTTATAATTTTAGCTGGTCACAACACTTGCTTTTGTCATTTAGCCTACTTACAGAGTGCCATAGAAATATGGCAACTCCTAAAGTTAGCAACTTCAGGCCCCTCCAAAACTTTCTGCCCATTAATTGAATTGGTTTCACCTCTTCTCATTGTTTTGAAGTCCCTGCAAAGAAATTTCATTTTCTCAAATGAACAAACTATTTGCAGAACTCCAGGTTTTTAAAATATTTCATTTTACAAATTAGCTTGCTGGTTTTGTTTCCTTAAAGAATAACCTGGAAACTACAAGCTCTGTGACTTTTCCTTCAGAGGTGGTAATTTTAAGCAATTCTTTTATGATAATAGAACCCATTATATACAGAACAAGTCAAAAACAAAGGCCTTTATATAAAGACTTTTGTAAAGTGCTGATTTTACTGTAAACACAAATACTTGATTTTACATCTATTTAAGATCTTCAATACTATTAGAAGTTACACAGTTCACTTACTTTAATTAGTGGTTATAAAAGTTTCTGAGGAAATAAAAACAAACAAATATGGTACCATGAGATTTGAGTAGCAGAGAAGAGGAAAATACTTTTTTATGTTTATATTTAAAAACACACCCATTTTGTGGTCATTATAAAATAACCATGATTGAATAAATCTATACAAATGTATTTTAGAAACCTTGATTACTAGTTATTCGATAAGGAATCAGTTTCACCGAGTTAAGACCTAGAGCTCATAAATATTTAAGTTATGGCCTGATCTACTGTAGTTTCTATTTTTCCCAATAGATCTGTGGTCTCCACCTCACAGAAGCTGTAACAATTGTGGGATTTAGCTATAATTTCCATTCACTTTCATAAAACTGAAGAAGCATTTTCCCCTAAGCATTACAGGAGAGGAAAGCCTGTGGTTTTGAATAACTTCATTGCTAAGTTATGTGAGCAGAATTAATCAGGCCATTTGATGGGTCCCTTTGATCCTTTCCAACGGAGCGCTCATCCAGGATTGATTCCCAACAACTTTCTCTGAAGCTTTTATGTAAAAGGCTTCGAGAAGACAGGCAAACTTGTAGTTTGTTGACAGGACAGAAGAATACCCACCAATTAGAAGGTGTTATGAACATTTTGTTTTAACTAAGAATATCAGCTCTTTGGGAATAAAAACATTGTCTCTCAATCTGCAAAGCTCTGCTGTCAAAAGTCTGCATTTTAGAAAATAATTTGTGTTTTTTTGGAGCTAAGTCCATTGATAATATTCCTTGTTGGCTATGTACTTTGGGAGCATACTATCAAAATACCATTTTTGTTTTTGTTGTGCTTTAGTTGATTTGGTCAAACCTTTTATTCCCTTTTTACTATTGTATATTTATTTTGCATTTGAAACATTCCTGTGACTCCTTCTTACCTAACTGATTTTGTTTCTCACTTGCCTACTTGAGATGGTTTCTTTGTTAGGTGATATGTACAACACTAGTTGTTAATTCTATGGATTTACTCACCTATTCATTTGATACCTGAAATTCCCTCTTAATCATTTACTTGGCTAAGCCAACCCCGCTGCTCTCTTCCAGGTCAATATCAAGATGCGTAAGAGAGGTGCCCTTCTGATTACCAAATGCTAAGTTCAAAGTGTTGTTTTGGCTTTGGAGCTCTCTCTAAGAAATCAGGATTTGAGGTGTGACTTTACCTTCTGTCATAAATAAGACCAGTGCTGATAGAATCACATGCCCCCAAAATCAGGTGAGGTAAAATAATACAGCTTTTCATTTCCTACAGTTGGTTAAAGAGAAACCTTAAAACATGTTTAATATCCCTAAACCATTACATTTTTAGGTAATTTCCCTTTAAAAATTAGCCAGTATGATTTACTAATTAGTAAGGGATATAATACAAGCTACACATTTTGATAATAAGCAAGTAAACACAAATGTATTCCAAATATCGCCAGGCCTAGTTTATGCATGAATGTAAATGAGAGCTCAGTAGCTTGAGTTCAGAAATAAACTTATCACCAGGAAAATGTCCAAGGGAAAGAGAAGGAATTCGTATAACATCCCCAGATAAAGAGAAGTTTCAGCTCTTCATTTCTAATCCCAGATGGTCTAGCCAACCTCCATTTTCAGGAAAAGATGAAACTAGTACCTGAAATAGCAAGAAATAGATACCCCAATGTGTACATTGACACCTTGTGAAGTTATAAAAATTCAGTCATGATAAGCTTCATAGGCAGAGAGAATCTAAGTACTACCTGGATTTCAAGTTTCCTGAAAATTATATTTTGGAGTTATCCAACAATAATCCCAAAACAACAGGATATCTCCCGACAAAAATCAAAATGCAATTGTTTGCTGGTCATTTTATTTGTCATGCATAACTAAGTCTGCTTATTAAAAATAAATAAATAAATTAAAAAAACTCGTTTGGGTGCCATCTCTGCATAAATTATAAATTCCTGTGCTGTCTGCTTCTCTCTCTCTCTCTCTCTCTTTCTCTCTCTCATATGAATGCACACACACACACACACAGCAAGAGAGGGTCATTGTCCTCCCAAGGTTTATAGCTAAGTCATAAGATCTACAGGAATAGGAATACATATTCTTATTTGATTAATTTTTCCTCAAACCTATAGATGACTGTTGGTCATGTACTGAAATCCCAATAATATTTTGCTGAATAAATGTTTTTTTTTAAATTAATACATCAATATCACTTTTCTTAGATAGTATTTTTTCCTATGTTAACATTTTAGAAAGTCATTTAGTATTCATTTCTTTAGTTTCTGTGGTTTTCCTAGTCTCTTTTTACAAGGTATTAGGCATATTATAACTTGGTAGACAACCCAACTCTAAAAAAATATTTATCAATTAATAAATGTCAGCCTGAAAGGAGGAACCTAGAGGATGTACCTTTGATCCTTTCTAGTTGAATGTCCTTATTAATGAATAGCTAAGAGTAGCAAAGGTGGGCTTGAGACACAAATCTGGAAGAGCTGAGAAATGTGACAGTTGATGGAATCAGCATTCATAGGTATTTTAGTTTCGACTAAAACAAATATCATATAATGGGTTAAACAATGAGAATTTATGGGCTCATGGTTCTAAGAATAGGAGACATTCAGAATTGAGGTGCTAGCTATGCAGCACTTTCTCACTGAAAACCGGCATTCTGGAACTGGCTGCTTGGTCCTTGGCTTTTCTGCCATATGGCCATGCACATGGCAGCTTCTTCTCCTTTCTCTTCCAAATTATGTTGGCTTCCAGCTTCTGGCTGTTCTCCGTGGCTTCATTTCCATGTCCATTTTCCTTTGCTTATAAAGACTCCAGCCATATTGGGATTAAGTCCTACCCTCATTGAGTTTGGGCACACCTTAACCAATAAAATTGCCAAAGGACCTATTTGCAAATGAGCTTCAGGCCGGAGGGCCAGGACATAATTCAATCCCAAACAACAAGATTCCCAGGTTTTAATGATAGTATGATCTTACTAGAAAGATTATTTAACAGAGAAAAATATTCAGCACTATTCTTGGGCCCAAATTACCAAGTTTAAAAGTTGATGAATAAGGATGTCTTGAAAGAACTCTGTGAAGTGTTTTTCTTCCATGTGAGTTCAATAGGAGTAAATTTGTGATGTAGCTTTGCCAAAATCAACTGTGAAGGGATCGGGGAAGATGGTGGAGTAAGAACTGTCAGGAATCAGTCTCTCTCCCAGAATCAGTGTTAAACAGGCAAGAACTGTTTAAATTAACTATTTCGAAACTGGTTGTCCAGTAGAACATTGGGCAGCATCCAGTGAAGAGTGGGAAGAGGAGGCAAATACCAGTGAACCACACTGTCCATAGGTGGCTACCACTGTCCATCCCGGTCTCACAGCTGGCAGCTTGAGGCACTCAAGCCCTAGCCCTGGTGCAGCATGCTGCTGCCACCGTGGGACACAAAGACCGAGGTCCCAGGAACTGGAGGTGGATTATCAGATCACTCATCACCACTTTTGATGAGCTACTCCAGACTGCTGGGGACCCAGCTCTGAGGGAAGCCATTGTTCCACCTGCCCCTGACAAGGGAAGAGAATTAAAGAAATTATGCTTCCTCAGAGCTGTGGAGGACTGCACTCCTGGCTGCTGCCACGCCAAGGAAGCACAGCTGTGGGGAGCTGTGGCGTAAGATCCTGGCACCATTCTGGGGCCTTTCCGTACACTCTTCCCAGGGCAATTTGGAGCCAGCCAGTGCTGTATTTGTGGGCCTTTGTCCTTGTTCTGGCTGGGAAAGACTGACCTGGGAATTCCTCTTTGTCATGCCCCACCACCCAGAATTTGCTTAGAGAAAAGAAACTTGTGACTGTGAAAGCAGATTAAGGAACAATTCAGTTAGGAGGCCTGGGAAAAAAGGCTTACCTGCTTTTAGTACTTCAGTGGAACACACAGGAAAGGGAGAAAGTCTGTTCCCTGGGGATTAGCAGAGGCATTCAAATTCCTGTGGACAGCACAACTCCTAAGGCCACTACAAGCAGAAGCCCAGGCAAAGATGGGAGGACTCTGCACTTTACATTTGCCTGTGCTGACTTCCTGATAGGAGGACTGAGCTCTCCAGCAAGCACCAGCCAACATAAAGCCACTGTTCAAAGACTGGGAAAGGTGTTCATTGCTTAGGCTTGCTTGATGTTCTTAGCTCCTGGCCCTCAATAAAATCTGTCATATTATTTGTCAGATACAAATTCAAGAAATAGACATCTCAAGAAATAAATCCCAGAGTTAATATTTTAAAATATTAAAATGTACAGTGTACATTCTACAATGTATCTTCTCTGACTACAGTGGATTGAAACTAGAAAACAATAACACAGGAAGAAATGGAAAATTCAAAAATACATTGGAAAATAAACAACATACTCCTAAACAACCAATGTGTTAAAGAGGAAATCACAGATAAAACTAAGAAATATCTTGAGGTGAATGAAAATGAAAATAAAACATTCCAAATCTTATGGAATGCAACACGGCAGTGTTGAGAGGGAAATTTACAGCTCTACATGCCTACATGAAAAAGAAGAAAATTTCAAATTATAGACTTAACCTCAAAACTGGGGAAATTTCAGACAAGAAGGACAAACTAAACCCAAAGTGAGCAGAAGGAAATGAAACATAGAGAATCAAAAAAAAAAAAAAAAAAATAGAGAGAATCAACAAAAATAAAAGTTCGTTCTTTGAAAAGATCAATAAAATTGGCAAACCTTTAGCTAGACTGACAATGAAAAAAGAGAGAATAAGCGTAACTAAAATCAGAAATGACAAGGATGACAATATTACCAACCCAACATAAAGAGAATGACCTATAAGAAGATACTGTTGATACCATGAACAACTTATGCCAACAGAATAGATAACCTAGAAGACAACTGATAAATTCCTAGATATATGTGCACTATCTCTACTGACTCTAGAAGAAATAGAAGATCTCAACAAACCAATAACTAGTTAAGAGAGGGCATCACTAATAAAAAACCTCCCAATAAATAAAAGCAATACCAAGTAGGTCCACAGGGAATTTTACCAAATATTCCAAGAAGAATAAACGCCAGTCCTGCTCAGACTCTTCCAAAATATTAAAAAAAAGGAACACTCTCAAATTAATTCTACCAAGTCAACATCACCTTCATACCAAAATCAGATAAAGATACTATGAAAAAAGAAAATTATAGACCAGTAACTAATGAATATAGGTGGAAAATCCTCAACAAAATACTAGAAAACAATATCCAACAGCACATTACGAGAATTTTACACCATGAACAAGTGGGATTTATCCCAGGTATGCAAGGGTGGTTTAACAAAAGAAAATCAATTAGTGTAATACACCACATTAAGATAATGAAGGAACAAAAACCACAGGATCATTTCATTTGAGGCAGAAAAGGCATTTGACAAAACCCAGCACCCCTTCTTGATAAAAACACCTAGAAAATTAGGAATTGAAAAAATTTCCTCAACATGATAAAGAGCATATATGAAAAATCCACAGCTGACCTCATTTTTATTGATGAAAGACTGAAAGCTTTCCTTCCATTACTAGGCACAAGATAAGGATGCCTATTGTCATCACTGTTACTCAACGAAAAATCGAATTGTTAATCAACAATTCAACACTGTTATTCACCTGGAATTTCTAGTCAGAACACTTGGGCACAAAAACCAAATAAAAGGCATCCAAATTTCTATGCAATGGTAAGGGGCTCTGAATAGCCAAAGTCATCTTGAAAAGGAAGAATGAAATTGGGGGACTCACATGTCCCTATCTTAAAACTTGTGCAATGTGACAATAATCAAAACAGCATAGTACTGGAATAAAGGAGACATCTATAGACCAAAGGAACTGAGTTGAGAGTTTAGAAATCAACTCTCACATTTAAAGCCAGATGACTTTTGAATAGGGCAATGACAACATAATTGGAAAAGTATAGTCTCTTCTAAAAATGGTGCTGAGAAAATTGGATGTCATATACAATAGAATGAAGGTGGAGTCCTACCTCATACCATACACAAAAATGAACTCAAAATGGATCAAAGACCTAAATATTAAGAGCCAGAAATAGAAAGCTCCTAAAAGAGAGCACAAGGAAGCATCTTCAGGACCCTACATTAGGCAATGGTTTCTTAGAGTTTATATCCAAAGCATAAGCAACAGAAGATAAAATAGATAAATTGGACCTCATCAAAATTCAAAATTCTCATGCATCAACTGACTTTATCATGAAAGCAAAATGACAACCTACACAGTGGGAGAAATTATCTAGAAACCATATATTCAATAAGGGTTTACTATCCAGAATATAAAGAGATCCTACAATTCAACAATGAAAAGACAAACAATCCAATTTTAAAAATGGGCTAAGGACTTGAATAGACATTCCTCCAAATAAGACAAACAAAGGTCTAAAAAGTACATGCAAAGGTGCTCAATATCATTAGCCACTAGGAAAATGCAAATCAAACCCACAATGAGATACCATTTCACACCCACTAAAATGGTTATTATTTCAGAAACTAAAATTATAGGTTTGGAAAGTATGAGAAGAAATAGGAACATTCATTCCTTGCTGGTGGAAATGTAATATGGTACATCCTCTGTGGAAGACAGTTTGTTGGTTCTTCAGAAAGTTAAGCATAGAATTACCAAATGAACTGACAATTCCCCTTCTAAGTATATACCCAAAAGAATTGAAAGCATGGGCTTGAACACGTGTTTTCACACTGATGTTCAAATTGTCATTATTCATGATTGCGAAAAGATGGAAGCAACCCATCCATGAACTTATGAATGGATCAACAAAATGTTGTATACACATGCAATGGAATATCATTCAGCTGCAGAAAGGAAAGAAGCTGTGCTAAATTTGACAAAATGGAAAAACTTTTAAGACATAATGTGGAGTGAAATAAGCCAGACACAAAAAGACAACTATTTTGTTATCTTCACCGATATGCAATAATTAGAATCTATAAATGCATCAAGTCAGACTCTGCAATATAATTTATCAGGGGACGAGGTTGGGGTAGGGAATTGGGAGTTTATGCTAAAATTGTGCAGTTTCTATTTGGTATGATGGAAAAGTTTTGGCAGTTGGATTGTGGTGATGGTAGCACAACATTTTGAATGTAATTAACAGCACTAAATTGTATATTTGAACATAGTTAAGGGGGCAATTTTAGGCTATATATATGTTACTAGAATAAACATTTTTTAAAACCATGAAACTGTAAAACACAGGGTACCCTGAGGTAAACTATGCATTTTAAAAGTGCGATTATAAAAATGTGTTTTTATCGATTGTAATAAATGTACCACACAATGTGAAGTGTTAAGAATAGGATGGTATATGGGAACTCTGTATTTTATGCACTTTTTCTGTAAACTCACAACTTTCCTAATTAAAAAAAAAAGAAAGAAACCAACCGAGAGTGCAGAGGAGAGGGGAAAACATTAACTGGTAAATCACTCTTTTAGTGTTCATGCTAAACACTGCACTTGAAGGAGGATATCAAGAAGCTTTAACAATTGTAGTAGTGATGATAGAATGAGGACTTGAAATGTCTTCATATAAGGAACTTGTAATTTTTAACATAGAAAAGGAGGGACTAAGGGAATAAATGAATATTGTTAATTTATTTATAGATATGCCAGGTGAAATAGTATTAAGTCCATTTGGAACTTTGGATCAAGAGGTGTAGTCCCAGAAATGTAGATTTCAATAAGAAAGAGAGTTCTTAGTTGACTAATCATGTACCTTAAGAGGTACAATATCACAGAAACTGGAGATTTTCATACAGAAGCTGAGGACCTCTGAGAAGAAATGGTTAGTAAAATTCAAGTGTTATATGGAAGGCTGAACTGGACAAAATTTAAATCCTAACTAACTCTAAAATTTTGTGGTATAACATCTATTTCATGACTAAGATATTTGTCTTTTTCTCTGAAATTTCAATCAAGAGAGCTGAATCCTTATCTATCACAGTAAGAATCAAAATGTTTATAATAAATAGATATTTAATGTAGCTCAATCAGAAAATAATGCAATGCTTCTATTAGTAGATATGTGGTGAAATACCAAAATAAGTGAATATAACTGCCTTTGAGCAATAGGGCTTAGGCTAGGGGGGTAGCGAGGGAGGAAATTAAATTCATGTAGTTCCATGTGTTCAACTCCATCCACACCTCACATGAATGAGGCTGAATGCATGAACTACATCATTCACACATACTAGATTTTTTAATAGAAGTCAAAGGAAAAATTCTGGTGTTGAAAATGTCAATTCAGAAAAATGAATATTTTACTTTAGAATTTCTGAGCATTTTCTCTTATAATATACTATCTGGTCCTTTTTAGACTTTTAAAAAATGTTTCATTTATTAAAACAGTAACTTAAATAAATCTATAGTACTTCATGTAGATTCAGAACTATGTCATATAAAATACATCACCTTTAACTTGTCCCAGAATTTCCAGAACAAGGCCAGCAAAGTAGGAAATGTGGAGAATGCAACAGTTCAACTTCACTTGCTTTTGAAGCTCTTACCTGTTTTTATTTTACTGATTTTTCAAGGAGAATAGATAAAATTCTGCAAAGTGAAAGAGGGGTGATAAACTGCTACACTGTTAAAATAATGAAATTATAAAGATTGGCCTTACAAATTATCTCCAATTCTAATATGCTTTCTGCATGATAGTTTTTCCAGCCTGTGACCTGACTTGTACCCCATTTTTTTCTCATTATTTCACTCAGTAAACTGATGCCATGGTCCCCCTCTAGTATTATTGTATCTATTTAGAATGGGTGATAACATAAGATAAACAAGGATGGATGCATGCAGACATATAGGCACACATTTACTGCTATATGAAAATACCTGCCTATTTGGGGAGACCCACATAATGAGTGGGAAGAAGTTGGACTTCCATCCCGGGGAGGCCCAGTTTGTTCTCAAACAGAGGGGATAGTGTCTCTTGAGAGCATGGGTGGTTCCTAATAGGGAAGGACAGAACAATGTGTCAAGTCCTCAGTGTTGTTACAAGTAACTATGAATCTTATCCTTCAGGAGTGAAGCCTGGTGGTCACTATGGACCCTAAGGGCGGGGCAGGGGGGAATAGAATAGATGGAAGAGGGGGTATTTAGGGGTCAATGGAAGTGTTCTGCATGATCTTCCAATGACGAACACAGGCCATGTTAAATGTCATCAAAAATTTATAAAAGTGTATGGTCTAAAATGTAAACCATAATGTAAGCCATTGACCATGGTTAGTAGCTATGTTTCAATACTTGTACATCAGTTGTAACAAATGTACCATCCACATGTAAAAAGGTTATTAATATAGGAAGGCGGAAAGGGGGGAAGATGTTGGGTATATGGGAATCACCTATATTCTGCATGTGACTTTACAGTGACCTAAAATTTCTTTGAAGACAAAATGAAAAAAGTGTGACACTGGGAAAGAAATGGAAGAAAATACCACTGTACATACAGGGCAACAGATATTACAGTGATGAAAGGCAAAACGTCAAAAAAATTTTTAATATTTTTCATTTTTAATACCCCAATTTTTTTACTTTATTTTAGTTTTAGTTTTTCTAAATTATTATGTATTTAATTTCTTATGTTCAAACCTATCATTATTATTTCATTTTCCCATTAACTGAATTTAGCAATATTTTTTGCTTCATTGTTGAAGAAGTTTTGGATCACAGAAGGGTCACAACTATGACAGGGGAGGATCATTGGTGTGGGGAGTCAGTGATGGGGGATACATGGGAGAAAGTTCACCTAGGCATACATATAAGGTATATAAATGTGTTCAAATGTTCATGAGGCATTGCCACAGGAGGTAGAGAGTCACACAACAACAGAAAGAATACTGAATTCCCATCCTTGGGAGTTCTGCCATCTTCTCTAAAGGAACAGCAACAATCACACAAATACAGGGACAATGACTAGAGACGAAGGATGGTCCATTGATGGACCCTTCATATTAATAACTATGCTTATGAGCCTTTACTCTTGAAATTGGAACTTAGCCTAGTGCTGTAAGGTCCCTAAGAGTTACCTCCTGAGAGTCTCCATGTTGCTCAAATGTGGTCTCTCTCTAAGTCAAACTCAGCATATAAATGCATTACCTTCCTCCCAGCATGGGACATGACTCCCGGGGATGAGCCTCTCTGGCACTGAGGGATTAATACCAAACACCAGCTGGTGATGCAAAAGAGACTTAAAGGTGAGTCAGGAGGTCATCAGAGAGATAACGTTTATGCACATCTCAGTTGGATCTCATAGACTGCTGAGGTAGATCCTACCCCAAATAGTGGAGTTCCTGAGGGCTCTGGAGACACCCAGGTTCTACTGTCATGGCAGATGGCTCCAGGGTTTGGTGCCTTGCCAGTGGGTCCTACTTTGGGTTTTGTGTTCCTGGGTGTGACAGAGTTGGACTCAGATGTGACTTCTTTTCACATGCCTCTTCTGTCCCTTTTATTAAATCTGTGGTTGGCGCTGGGGTTGGTGGGTGTATGTCCAGAAGATTTGAATCTCTGGGCTGTCCATGTGCCATCTGGGCCCTGAGCCTCAACAGAGTTGCAACACCTACTCTCCAGTTCATTGGACTCACCCAGGACAACTAACAAGGAGGTGAGAATGGATAACCACCATACCAAGGAACCAAGAGAGTCTACAACTTCAAGCAAGAAAGTCCCACCTATCAGCCATATGAGATTGAAGTCCCCTCTCAGTTAGAGAGGAAGTGGGCATCATCACCCCAGAATCCTCAGGATTAGGGAATAAAATATGAACTAGAGTGGACTTACTGGTATTCTACTACAGACTTATTGTGAAGTTATATCTTTGATGTGGAGAGAGTGGCCACTGGAGGTGCTGAAGTCAGGGAGAGGGAAAAACAGGTGGAATATAGAGGCATTTTCAGAACTTGGAATTGTCCTGAATGAAATTGTAACTACAGATACAGGCCATTATATATCCTACCATAACCTACAGAATTGAGTGAGAAAGAGTATAAACCACAATGAAAACCAGAATCCATGCTTAGTGACAATGCTCCAAAATAGGTTCAATTGCAATGAATGTACCACACTAATGAAATAAGTTGTTAATATGGGGAAAAGTGGAAGGTGTGGGCATATGGGAATTCCTTATATTTTTTATGTAACATTTTATGTAATCTAAATATCCTTTAAAAATAAATAAAAATGTATATTTTTAAAAATACCTACATGATAAAGGTGCCTAAATTGTACCATTAGAAATGTGTTTGTGAGTTGAACAGACTTCCTTGTTTGGAAACAATCTATTAACCCTATTAAAGTGTAAATATCTTTGGAGGCTGCTAGCACTTTAAGTCATTATATTAACATCCCACAGAATATTATAAAATCAATAACATCAAGGAAGCTCAGGCAAAAGATAAAGCACTAGGTCAAAAAGGATGGTCTTCAACTTAAGGCACTTTGCTGGTTGAAAGTCTGAGAAGGAGTTAAGGCAAGTAGCATACCTTGTGCCTTTAACAAGAACTGACTCCTTTGACAGTGAGCCTTGAAACAGGTGTGTGCTTCAGGTACAGGTCAGGAAAGCCAAGCATGAAGCTGGGTCAGAGAATTCAGAAAACCCAGGCAGCAGGTGGTGATAGGAATGTTTTCTTGGGAAGAAAATTGGCTGACTACAGTGTTTCAACTAGATATACCTGTATTCAGGAACAAGGTCCAATGTCATCAGGAAAAAATTGAGACAAGTGTTGGTATCTGTCAGGATGGAAAGGGGCATGCTGAGAATATGGTCCAGAGTGTCAAACCAAGTTTGGCTACTTATGTACATGACTGGTCTTTTATTAATTATAGTACTAATGGTTCAAAATTTCCTTTCAGACCAACATCCAGTATATTATGATCCAGGATGAAATTCATTGTTCCTAGTGGCAAGCAGATTTTAATGATGGAATTAAGATCATAATAACATTGTGAGAAGGCTAAATATCCATTTTTTAAAAGGTTGGCTCTTAGCCAAGGATGCTGTGGGTTTTTATTTGTTTTGTGTTATTTGGATCTTCATTAGTTTACAGTTTTTTTTCAAATGAGCATACTTCCCATAAGCAAATAGGACACATGCCTGCAAAATGGAGAACATAATAGCATTTTTAAATGGGTGAGTTACAAGGAATTCTTGAAGGTGTTATAGATAAACGAGGAATGAGTTATCTTTTTAATTTACAATATTAGCCATGTTACGAAGTTATGGACATACTAAAATGTAACTAAAATGTAATGTTATGGACATACTAAAATGTAAACTTTTACAATCCACTGAAATAGAAATTCTGCACAAATTCCTACCCCACTCTTTGCCCCCAGTACATCCTCTGGTAACCTATACTCCAGATACTGAATCTATGAGCGTTCTTATTATAATTAGGCCATGTCAGTGAGATCATGTGCTATTTGTCCTTTTGTGTCTGGCTTATTTCACTCAGCGCAATGTCCTCAAGAGCATCCATGCTGTCACATCCATCAGAACTTCATTCCTTTTTACTGCTGAACAATATTCCATTGTATGCATTTTATCCATTCATCAATTGATGGGAATTTGGGTTGCTTCCATCTTTTGGCAATTGTGAATAATGCCACTGTGAACATCAACATGCGAATGTCTGTTCAAGCTCCTGCTTTCAATTCTTCTGGATATAGACCTAGTAGCGGGATTGCTGGGCCACATGATAATGTTATACTCAGCTTCCTGAGGAGCTGCCAAACTGTTTACCACACCACATCACATTCCCACCAGCAATGAAGGAGTGCCCCTATTTCTCACATCCTCTCCAACACTTGGGGCTTTCTGTTGTTTTTTCCTTTATACTAGCCATTCTAGTGGGTGGGAAATGATATCTTGCTGTGGTTTTCATTTGCATTTCCCCAATAGCTAGGGATGCTAGGCACATTTTCATGTGCTTATTAGTCATATGCATATTATCCTCTTTGAAGAAATGTCTATTTAAGTCTTTTTCCCTTTTTTTTTTGTTGGGGGGGGGTTGGGTGTTTGTCTTTTATTCTTGGAGTTGTGGAATTTCTTTTTATATTCTGGATATTAAACCCTAATCAGATATATGGTTCCAGATACTTTCTCCCATTGAGTAGGTTTTATTTTTACTTCAGTGACAAATTCCTTTGATGTACAGAAGTTTTTCATTTTGAGGAGGTCCAATTTATATATTTCTTCTTCTGTTGTTTGGATTTGGGTATAAAGTCTTAAGAACCTTTGCCTAACACAAGATCCTGAGGATGCTTCCCTATATTTTCATCTAGGAGTTTTATAGTGTTGCTTCTTCTATGTAGATATTTGGTCCATTTTGGCTTAATATTTATATGTAGTGTGAGCTAAGGATCCTCTTTCATTCTTTTGCATATGGCTACCAGTTCTACCAGCACCATTTGTTGAGGAGACTCTTCTGTCCCACTTGAGTGGACTTGGTGCCATTGTCAAATATCTATTGGCCATAGATGTAAGGGTCTATTTCTGAACTCTCATTTAGATTCCATTTGTCAATATAACTATGTTGTTTTGACTACTGTAGATTTGTTGTATACTTTAAAGTAAACAAGTGTGAAGACTCCAAATTCACTCATCTTTTTCAAGATGTTCTTGGCTATTCAGAGCCCCTTACCATTTCAAATAAATTTGATAACTGGCTTTTCCATTTATTCAAAGTAGGCTGTTGCATTGCTTTGAATCTGTAAATCATTTTGTGTAGAATTGACATATTAAGGAAATTTAGTCCCCCATTCTATGAATAGAGAATATCCTTCCATTTATTTAAGTCAGCTTTGTTTTCTTTTATGAGTGTTTTGTAGTTTTCTATGTACAAGTCCTTGCAACCTTGGTTAAATTTAGCCCTTGATACTTGATTCTCTTATTTGCTATTGTAAATGCAATTTTTTTCTTGATTTCCTCCTCAGATTGGTCATTACTATTGTATAGAAACACTACTGATCTTTGTGTGTAAATCTTATACCCCACCACTTTGCTACATGCCTTTATTACCTCTAGTATTGTTGTAGATATTTCTGGACTTTCTATATGTAGGATCATGTCATCTGCAAATAGGGAAACTTTTACGTCTTCCTTCCAATTTGGATGAATTTTATTTCTTTCACTTATCTAACTGCTCTGGCTTAACTTCCCATACTATGCTGAATAAAAGTGTTTGACAGTGGGCATCCTGGTATGTTTCCAGATCTTAAAGGGAAAGATTTCAGTCTTTCACCATTGAGTATGATGTTAGCAGTGGGGTTTTCACATACATCTGTTATGATGCTGAGGAAACTTTCCTTCTCATCATATTTTTCTAAGTTTTTTTTTTTAATCAGGAAAGGACACTGAATTTTCTCAAATGTCCATCATGTAAAACTGAGATGACCATGTGGTTTTTTTCCCACTTTGTTTTGTTAATGTGGTGTATAACATTAATTGATTTTCTTATGGTAAACCACTGTTGTATATAACCCCACTTGATCAAGGGGGACAATTCTTTTAATGTGCCATTGGATTCAATTTGCAGGTATTTTGTTGAGGATCTGTGCATCTGCATTCATGTGAGAAATTGGTCCGTAATTTTCTTTTCTTTTAGCATCTTTATTTAGCTTGGGTATTAGGGTGATATTGGACTCAGAATGAGTTAGTTAAGAGTTTCCTCATATTCAAATTTTTGCAAGAGTTTGATCAGGATTGGTATTAATTCTTCTTGGAATGATTCATAATATTAATCTGTGAAGCCATCTGGTTCTGGACATTTCATTTCTGTGTGGTTTGAAGTGACTGATTCTATCTCTTTATTTATAATTGCTATGTTGAGGTCTTCCATTTCTCCCAGAATCAGTGTAATTTGTTCTTGTGTTTCTAGAAATTCATCCATTTTATCTAGGTTGTCTAATTTGTTGGCATACAGTTATTCAGAGTATCCTCTAATGATCGTCTTCATTTATCTGGTTTCTGTAGTACTGCCCCACCTTGCATTTCTTATTTTATTTGAATCTTCTCTCTTTTATCTTTGTCAGTCTAGAAAAGGGGTTACCATTTTTATTGATGTTTTCAAAGAACCAAATTTGGTTTTGTTAATTCTTCCAATTGTTTTTTCCTTTGTTCTGTTGCTTTTTGATTAGTTTGCTGCTCTTTTTCTGGTTCCTACAGGTATGCAGATAAGTCTTTGATTTTTATGCTTTCTTCTTTTTTGATGTAAGCATTTATGCTATAAATTTCTCTCTCAGCACTGCCTTCACTGGATTCTAAGAGTTTTGATATGTAGTGTTTTCTTTTTCATTCACTTCAAGACATTTACTGATTTCCCTTGCAATTTAGTTTTTGATCCACTGATTATTTAAGAGTGTCATTTAGCTTCCATATACTTGTGAATTTTTCAGTTCTCTACCTCTTATTGATACCCAGTTTCATTTCATTATGATCAGAGAAGATGTTGTACAATTTCAATCTTTTAATTTTATTGAGATTTGTTTTTTGACCCAACATATGATCTATCATTGAGAATGATCCATGTTCACTTGGGAAGAATATATATCCTGCTGCTTTGGGGTGCAATGTTCTGTATATGTCTGCTAGGTCCAGTTTAGTTTTCATCTTATTCAAGTTCTGTGTTTCCTTATTGATCTTCTATCTAGATAGTATCTATCTAGTTCTAAGTATTGATAAGATTGTATACTGAAGTCTCAAACTACTTCTGTAAAGGTGCCTATTTCTCCCTTCAGTTTTGCCATTGTTTGCCTCATGTATTTTGGGGCACCATGGTTGGGTGCATAAAGATTTATGATTGTTATTTCTTCTTCTCAGTGGATTGCCCCTTTTATTACTAACTAGTGTTTTTCTTTGTCTCTTATAAGAGCTTTTGACTTAAAATTTATGTTGTCCAATGTTAATATAACTACCCCTTTTTTTGGTTACTATTTGCATGGAATATCATTTTCCATCCTTTCTCTTTCAAACTATTTGTGTCTTTGTGTCGAAGGATAGTCTAAGGTAAGTCATTTACAAACAACATTTTGTTGTATCATTCTTTTTATCTATTCTGCCAATCTGTATCTTTTGTTTGAGGATTTATCTAAGAATGTTCAGAGATTTTACTATAAAGGCAGTACTTACATTCAGCCATTATGTCCTTTGGTTTTTATATGTCATATCCTTTTGTCTCTCTTTTCTTTTATTGCAGCCTCCTTCTCCTTCTCTGTATAGTTGATCTTTTCTGATGTTTCTGAAAGATCACTTTCTCATTTCCATTTCTGAATATTTTAAAAATACTATCTTTGTGGTTACTCTGGGGTTTATATCACACAACCTACCTCTATAATGTACTAGTCTGAAAAGATATCAACTTAGCTTCAATAGTATACACATTCTCTGCCCCATATCTCTCTTTCCTCCTCTTTATGGTGTTTTTCCTGACTTTACCACTTTATGTTTTGCACATCTTTTATCAGGAAATATATCTTTTTCTTTTTTGTTTTCTGGCTCTTATAGAAATGAAAGAGTAGTGTATTGAGGAGACAGCACTATTGGGTTCTGCACTTACCCTTAAGTTACCGTTTCTGATGAACTTCTTTCATCACACTACTCAAAGCCCCCTTTCCCTGTTTTTTCCTTTCAACCTGCAGAACTCCCTTTCATAATTCTTTGAGGACAGGTCTTTTGTGGACAAACTCTCTTAGGTTCTGTTTATCTTTGAATATTTTAAGCTATCACTCATTTTTGAAGTACAGATTTGCTAGATAAAGACTTTTTGCCTGTATGTCAAAGGTTAGGGGGATTGTTATCTTCACATCACTGTACAAGGGGCTTAAGACTCTAACCCAAAGATTGAGTAAGGTGTGGCAATCACTCCAACACTCTTGGAGGGAGAGATCTGGAGTTTGGTCAACACCCAGATGCTTGATGAGGGTAGAACCAAGAAAAGAGCCATGGAGCAAACCTATGGAAAGGTGGATCCCCATATGGTGCCAAGGAGAAGAAACCATCTTCTTAAGAATGACTCCCAGACTTTGAAATTTAACAGAGGATTCCCTGAAGGTCTACTGAACTGTAGAGAAACCATGACTCATGTTTCCCTTCCAATTTCTCCTTATTGTAATGAAAATGTGTATCCTTTGTCCATTTGTGTATTGGAAGCAGATGAATTGTTTTGTAAGTTTCAGAGGTCTATAGCAGATGGGGTTTTGCCCCAAGACAAATTGCATTTCTTTAAATTGATTGTGATATGATTTAGTACTTGCATTGTAACTGATCTAAAGTTTCTTTGAATGTTGTAATGTCCTTTTGGAATTCAGAGGTTGGAGTGTAGCAGTTTGATATTATGCTGATGAATTACTAAAAAGAAATATTGGATTATGTTTGTAAATTGATCTTTTCCTCTGGCATA
The DNA here is from genome assembly GCF_030445035.2 of Dasypus novemcinctus. Lineage (NCBI taxonomy): Eukaryota > Metazoa > Chordata > Mammalia > Cingulata > Dasypodidae > Dasypus > Dasypus novemcinctus. Next base: position 3,398,998 of record NC_080701.1, on the reverse strand, counting down.
TTAGATTATATTTGAATCATAGATTTACCTGATTAAGTAATTATGTATACCACTGGTGCCAGTAGGGCATTGAGTCCCCATCCTTTTGTGGGAGGGAACTCACAGATAAAAAGCATGGCAAAGGACAGAGTTAAGGGTTTTTGATGTTGTCATTTTGATGTTGGAGTTTGATGCTGAAGCCTTAAGCTGGAGCCCTGGGAAATAAGATCACAAAAGAAACAGATGCAAGACCCAGGAAGAGAGAAACCATGAGCCCAGGAAAAAGAAGCCTGAGGAAGGGAGGAACCCAGGAAGCCTGAACCCTCACAGACATCGGCTGCCATCTGGCTCCAACATGTGGAAATAGACTTTGATAAGGCAAGTAACTTATGCTTTATGGCCTGGTATCAGTAAGCTCCTACCTCAAATAAATACCCTTTATAAATACCAAAAACAAAAACAAAAACAAGACTTTTTGGCTGAATGTTTTTCTCTTGTAGTACCTTAAATATCTCATACCACTGTCTTCTTGCCACCATGGTTTCTGATGAGAAATAGGGGCCACTTCTATGTGATGAATCACTTTTCTGCTTTCACAATTATCTCTTTGGCATTTGACATTTGATTAGTATGTGTCTCAGAGTAAGTTTATTAGGATTTATTCAATTTTGAGTACATTGTATATCTATGTCTTTCATAAAAGTTGGGAAATTTTCAGCCATTATTTCCTCAATTTTTCTTTCTGCCAATCTTTCCTTACTTTTTTCTTCTGGGACACCCATGACATGTATGTTTCTGCACTTAATGCTGTCACTCAAATTTCTGAGACACTGCTCAGTTTTTCCTGTTAGTTTTTCTATCTGTTCTTTTGACAGTATTATTTCAATTGTCCTGCCTTCTAGTTCATTGCATCTTTCTTCCTACTGTTCAAATCTGCTGTTATATGCCTTTAGTGTATTTTAAATCTCTGCTCTTTGCCTTTCATCCCTATAGTTTCTGTTGTGTTTCTTTGTAACTTTCAAATTCTTCTTCATGCTCACACATTGTCTTCCTAATATCTTTTATTTCTTGTTCCACATTTTCCTTTTCTTTGAATTGATTTAGAAGATTTATTTGGACTTCTTTGATGGGTTTTCTATATTCTGAGTCTCCACTGAGATTTTAATTTATCCCCTTGATTGAACCATATCTTCCTGTTTCTTAATATGGCTTTAATTTTTTGCTGCTATCTAGGCATCTGATTATCCTGATGAGTTAACACTGAGGGACAATTTCTCCCTCTTGTCTAGGGTTTTATTGTTGATTGGCTTTGTTTGGATGCTTGGTCCAAGTTATTCTAGAACTTTAGAATAGCTCATATTTAACTGTTCAGATTTTCTCAGCTCTTATTCATGTAATTCTTGCCCTGGATATGTGATACAATTTTTAAGATTGCACTGTTGTGCAATCATTTCACCTCCAGGAGAAAGCTTTCTTTCCTCTGTTCTTTCTCTGAGAAACTTGATATCTTCTGTTTGTTTTTGTGCATAAATATCAGCCCAGCTCTTATGACTTCTTTCTCTTCTCTTCCTCACTCAGTGCTGCATTTTCCTTACAGTTCTCTGTTCTGGGATCCATCTGACCTCACAGCAGTTCAGTGTAAGCCCCCATCTTTTTTCTGTAAGGTTTTTCTGCCTCTGGTTTCTTCATCATTAGGGTATTCATCCTTATGGAGCCTGAGTAAGTCAATCCAGAAAGGTGGGTCACTCCAGAAAAGTCCATTTTGCATTTAGGTGGTCCAGCCAACAGAAACTGGATTGAGTGCGTGTACATTTCTTGCCATCAGTTTGCCCTGGGGGTCCTTATGTATGCAGCTTGTGTTCTGCACACTTGGGAACCATGTCTGGATTGTGTTCTGCACACTTGGAAACTGTGTCTGGATTGTGTGGGGTTCTAACTCACTGCTATAAGTGGCTCTGTAGTCTGTGTTCATGGTGACAAGGACCTCGATTACTGCCTTTGAGTAACTCTCAAGCTGTATGAGACTGAGTGAGGTGGAGGTAGGTCTGGAACAGAAATTTCCTAACTGAATTTTTTTCCTTTGATTCAGTGTTTGTAGAGTTCTTCTACAGTCTCTACAATCCTCCAGAGTTCTAAGCAGGTGGGATTTGCCCTTTTATTGGATGAATCTCTGGAGAGGCTTTTTCAGGTGATGTCTTTGTTGCCATGTTCATGATGCTCTCTGTCTCAGTACCCCTTTCTTCTCCCCATATTTCCAGGCTGCTAGCGTCTTCTATGGAATTTGAGCTCAAGACTTCAACATCACCTCTTACCAGAATTCCCAGCCTCTTGCACACCCTGCAATATTCAGACTAGGCAGCCCCCAAAATCATGTGAGTCAATTTATTATATAGACATATATGCACACATATACATATATACACATATGTGGATATATACATGTTTGTATACATATAATCTATTGATTCTGTTTCTCTTGAGAATCCTGACTAATGCAGAGGTCTTAATCGGCCCCTTTGAGTTGAATCCTCCAGTGATCTGGCTTCCTGAATTTCAGATATTTTAGATCACCTGGACTTAGTAGACTTGGAATGGGTATTGACATCCTCATCATGAGCAGTATATTAGCCATAATTCTCCAGAAACTAGAGCTCAATCTAAGACTTAAGTGTAAATATTTTATTAAAGGGCATAATACAGGAGATAGGGGAATTAAATAAAGAAGAAGGGAAAGCCAATACAAAGATGCTTTTTCAACTTAGCCACAGCGTGGGCAGCACAGTTTCTCTACTTCACAGGATCTCCTAAAGGAGTGGATGGAATATGTCTTGGTACTGTTTGTCTGGAGAAAGAACTGGGAAAATATTGGTCCACTATCTCCTGTATTCCTTTGATCAAAAGTTTCCTCCACAGAGATAAGTTACCACCTTCAGTTAGCACATCCTTGAGCATGTGGTATATCACCATGATGGTACTCTCCATGTGCCAACAAAAAAGTCCAGAACAAGAAGTGACAGACAAGGAAATAAATTTTGAGGTGAGATGTTCAGGGTCATTTGTGTGAAGGACATCAGAGCATTTTGGCCAGTCTGTATTGTTTGCTTGTGCAGCCGACTCATTCCATTATCACCAAGTGTCTGAGCCATAGTTATTTCTTTTTGTTGGACTATGGTTGTTGTATTTGTCCATTCACTGTTATCAGTGGGCATAAAAGCAAGAAGGAATTCCCATGTTAATATTTTGAGTGTCACAATATTTGTCGCAGTCCCTAATGTGTAGAAACGACCCAAGTTCCTCAAGGTAATCTGGACTAATTATTTCCTTCATACACTGTTTCTTTGCCTGCGGGTGCACTGGCCTAAGAAACAAAGTAACCAGGTGGCAGCTTCATATTCAATGTCAGTGGAATCCTATGACCCTTAGGGAAGCATTTTCCCTGAAAACTATCAGCGCTAATCCAGAAGAGCCCAATGTGAGCCTTTTATGGCTATCCCTCCTTCATACCGACTACTTCACGTCACAGGGTACCTCATGGTCATGTACCTATGGTTGCACGTCCTTGACCCTAAAATGAGTCCCTTGCCTTGAGCTAACACCATGCAGAACATCACGAATTCTTTCTTCTTTCATTAGTTAACCACAGGGTGTCCCTTTGCTGGTTTAATGAAGTAAGTGGTTATGTTGCAGAGAATTTTAGACAGCCTCCAAAACCCTGAGGCTGGCTTATAGCCCAGCCAGCAAGAAGCCTGGAATCCCAGTCCTAGAGCCACAAGTAAACGAATTCTGCCAACAATGTGAGTGATCTCGAGAGTGGAATTTACAGCAGTAAAGCTTCCAGATGAGAACACAGTCTGGATGATTACTTGTTTGGATTCTTGTGAAACCCTAAGCAGAGAAAACAGTTAAGCTCTGCCCAGATTCTTTTTTTTTTTTTTTTTTTTAATTTCATACTGCATATGAAATCTACAGCTTCAGTTTTTTGTTTCACTTTATATTTTTTCCTTGAGTAAAGGGCAACACTAATCTTTAAACACTGGTAGGAGTTTTTCTAATGTAGCAAAGAAAGTAAAGAAAAAGAAGAAGACAAATTCTCATATTATATATATTAGACATTTATCTTCTGCCACTGTTCTTTTAAATATTTTCTTGGAGGGAGGGATAATTTTACAGAATAGAAATGTTCTAAGCTTTGGAGTCATGCAGCCCTGGATTTGGTTCACAGCTATTGTACAAACTTCATAATAGCAAGCTATGGTAAATAATATTCTTGTTGGATTATTTAAGAAAAAAATGAGATATATATAGATGGAAAGTATATATCACATAGTAGTAACCCATGAATTAAACTTTCTAGCCACTTATATTTGTATTACTAATGTATATTAGAACTATCAAAGTCATGTTGCTATGTATTTTTAAAATAGAAAATAGTTTCCTAGAAAAAAGTTCATATCATTCTCAAATAAAGTCTAGATCAGATTTGTTCCACAACTCCTAGAAATGACACTGCAGAAAGATATTCAGTGATTGGGGCTTCTATAATATTCTCAAGGGGCCATAAGGAAATCCAAAAGGAATCACCTGGTGGAAACTGTAACCACAGGAGATCTCTCTGGAGGGAGCTACAGAGAAAATGCAGCCTCTGCTTCTGGAGGAAAAGGTGGGGAGAAAATACCCTGGCATCTTCCTTCCTCCCAACTTCCAGCTCTCACCAGTGTTCCCCAATGGATAAAGCCAGCCTGAAGTCAAGTGCCATAGTAGCCTGGGATGTACAGCCTACAGGGAAACCAGGAGGGTAAAGAGGCTCACAACCACAATCAAGAAATTCATGCTAAATACTGGTGGTTATTTGGGAAGTAGATTTGGCCCAATGGATAGGGCGTCCGTCTACCACATGGGAGGTCCAAGGTTCAAACCCAGGACCTCCTTGACCCATGTGGAGCTGGCCCATGCGCAGTGCTGATGTGTGCAAGGAGTGCCTTGCCACGCAGGGGTGTCCCCCGCGTAGGGGAGCCCCACGCGCAAGGAGTGCGCCCCGTAAGGAGAGCTGCCCAGCGCGAAAGAAAGTGCAGCCTGCCCAGGAATGGTGCCACACACACGGAGAGCTGACACAACAAGATGACGCAACAAAAAGAAACACAGATTCCTGATGCCACTGACAAGAATATAAGTGGACACAGAAGAACACACAGCAAATGGACAGAGAGAACAGACAACTGCAGAGGTGGGGAGGGGGGAGAGAAATAAAAATAAACCCTTTAAAAAAAAAAGAAGTGGGTGATGGATTTGTCAGTGTGGACCTAGAACCAGCTACTAGTTGAGATTAAATTGGAGAAGGGGTCCAATGATATTTCAATTTGATTAGATATGGTTGGTTTTCCCAGAAATAACATTTTTAACACTTCTTCATGATCAAGTTGTTTATCTTTATGTTTAGAATTAGTATCCAGGACTCAAAATTGTACTTATTAGCTGCTTCTCATGAAAGGGAGAGGATATACCAGGAAAGTGATTGGAATGTTTGGGCTGCCTTGAATAGCCACTGGAATAGATGGCGTGCATGTGTGTGTGTGTGCGTGAGATCATCATTTGTGGCTTATATTCTAGACTAAGGCTAAAACCAATGTGCATACAGAGCATTTTTAATATCAGAGCCTACTTTTTAGACTTTATGGCATGGAAACGCCAGTGCTTTCACTTCCCTAGATAAAGGAACACACAGCACCAGTTTCAGATGTGTACAAAGTATTAGGAACTGCTGACTGACTCCTATTAAAATAGGAAATTTTTGAGCAAGCTTTGGTGCAACCAAAAATACTCTAAACTATGTAGCTAATGTTTGCATTTTGTGGTCATACAGCTGCAACCTCTTACGGAGAAGTTTTGGAAAGAAAACTCTTAAAGGACGGTTTAAAGAAATGAAGTTATTAGGAGAAAAATCCAGAAACAGGAAAGCTTAGTTTTGTCATCCAGATTTTAAGGATTTTGAAACAAATTCTCAAATGTATCAATTACTATTTATTACGTGTTCTTAGTGGTCAAATAAACATTTACACTAGAATTTAAAATTGGGAACATTTCTTTTCATTTCGACAAATGTTTACTGAACTCATACCAAGCCAGGTAATTTAGAAATTCGAAGACAAACAATTCCCATCCTAGACCCTCTTACAGTGGAAAAAGAATAACAACAACAAAAATAGAAGCATCAAGAAAAAATAAAATGAGTAGGTGAGGCGGGCACCTATTTTGGGGGGAGAGCTATTTTATTTCAGACATTTTTAATTGACACGTCACGTACAATTATTCCAGCTAATATCCTTATAACACTGTGTGCTCCCGCTCTTCTGCCCCCTTTCAGTGATGAGGAAGCTGCCAGACAAGAACTCGTCAGCTTGGGCGAGGCCACCCGGCTGGCCTGAAGGGTCCGGGCGCAGCCCCACATCGCCCGGCACGGGGACACCTGCAGCCCTGTGCTGCCCAGCAGGACCTCCCAGCACCACGACATGAGCACAGATAAGCTCCTGGGAGAAGATAGTTAAGGCCTCAAACATAGCCGATGTCTTTCTGGGATGAAAAAAAGGAAGAAAGATACATGAAAAATGTTCTGGAAGAAGAGGTGTCTTCATTTTAATATTCTCCTTTGGCATCCTTTGAAATGTTTTACTCTTGGTAAGGTACAACACACACAGGTCTCACTGTCTCACATTCAGAGCTGAAAACATTGGCAATGCCCAGAAAGATTTAAAAATACGTAAAAAGGTACAACTTTTGTAAAAACCCAAACCAGGAAAAGAGAAACACATGGGTAGAAAACCCATTGGTGTACCTGTGAAAAACAGTGTCTGGTGAAAAGTATGTGTCAAGCTACAGGCAAATAAAATTAAAAATCACCTTTGGAGCGCTCCTCTAGGTCAAGATAAAAATAAAAGTAGATTTTGAAGAAACCATCCGCTCCTCGTTCACTCTGTTCAGTAAAAAGCAAAGACACAAAAGGCGTGGGTGGAGGCCACAAATCACAGTTTACTGCCCCCTGTAGCAGTGTGTTTTGTGGGGTTTCATACCACCCTCCATGAGGCATCGACAGCTGCAAGCCTGGTGCCACTTCAGCATTCATAAAATTTCTGGTAGCATCTTCTAGAGTCAAAAAGTCATTTGCATCCATGAGTTTTCACACCATTGATATTTTCTCTATTGCTCAAGAAATGGATTTAGCGAGAGCATTTTTTGATGAACTTATTAAAGGTCACTGAAAATTCATAGCCCAATATGTCATTTGAAGGTTAATGTTAAGCCTGGTGCAGTTTTCTCTTTTTTCCCTAAATTCCCTGCCAGTTTCTTAGAAATATCACTGATTTTTATCAGTCAGGAGAAGATCAGGAATTTATATGAATTGCTTTGGCACTGGGTTGATGGAATGCCCATCGCCATTCTTCTCCCAGTTCTGTCTCATTCGAGAGAACACTGTTCTTGCCTCTCTCGCAAGAATGTTTAAATTGTTCACATTCATTGGTTAGAACAAAAGACTCATAAAGTAGACTCCATGCTCATTTTACTGAGCTCTAAATTGTTTTTCCTGGGCTCTAAACAATAGCCGGTAATTGACCATCTTTAAATTTAATATTTGAGAAGTACTTAAGAAAGAAAAATCTACAGCTTTAGATTTCAGGAAAAGCAATTTTCCCTCTGTATGTTCCTGTTTTTCACACAGTGAGTAGTTCAGGACAATTTATACTTTCAAAGGCTCAGGTTTTCTGTCCAAATAGAGAAGTTAGACTGTGGGTTCTGGCCTGCTGTGTTTGGGTACAATCTGTCTATTTGATGGCATTATCGCCTGAGGAAACAAAACATCAACAGGAAAATGTACTTGGGAGCAAATTCTCAGAAGGAAAGCGCAAATATGTGTTTTTAAATACGGTAATTCCATTAATATAAGTTCCTTTGTCCTTCTTCCTATCTAGCTGGAAGGATAATAATTGGGATTAACTAATTTTGTTTGTAGCGAACCCTATACAATTATGTAATACTTTAAAGAATACGTGTAAATATAAATGTTTGCATTCTTTTTTCCTTACAGTAAATGCTATACAGTCACCTCTGTGTAGTTTAGATTGATGGTTTCCCATGTTTGTTTTATTCATTGGTCTATTTTATACCGTGGTCATTTTCCCTTGATTTCTAAGCCTGCTGCCTTTCAGGGTGTCCTACAAGCACAGCCTGGGACAGGTGTGTCACCCTGGGGACGTGAAACACAGCCCCTAGTGGAAGGCGCCCTGCTCTGCACCCCTTCCCCAGCGTCCCCAGCAGGGAGTAACATAAATACTCACTGGGACGTCTGGTTCCGGGCTGATCTTAGGACCCCCAGCCCACACCTGGTTGGAGACCTGCCTTTCCCTGGGGTCGGGAGCAGGGTTCCTGCACCAGGCGTGCAAATCCAGGGGGGCACTGCCCCCGGCCTCCCGCAGGGACCCTGGCTGGGGACCCCAGGAGGCCGGCCCTGCGCTCTTCTCCATGAGGACCTCGTGTTTCGGTCAGAGCCCCCTGAGGGGCTTCCACGGCCACGCGGCCTCCTTCCTTGGCAAGGCCTGGCCGCTCTTCAGGGGCCTCTTCTTCTGTCCAACAGGACAGATTCCAATCTTTAAGATGTTGTCATGAAAAGAAAAGGAAGCAAGTACTCCAAGGAGTGCATTTCCATAGAAATAGGACATTTCCTATTATTTTGTGCATTCTAGATGTCTTATTTTTTTTTTGGAAAAAAAGGTTTCATTTCAAAATATTCACTTGTCTAGTAATCTGCACTCCCTTATAAACAAAAATAGAGAAGAACAAACTCTGGTTAAATCAGGAAAAATGAACTTACCATGGTATTGTTCCACTCATTACCCAACGATACCACTAAATGTAATTTAAAAATATATATGGCACATTCTTTTAAATTTTATGCTTAAATCTGTAGTTTTAAAATTTGATACTTTACATAGTGTTAATTTTTTCATTATTTAAAGAATCAGTGATAATGTCTAGTGATTTAGTGTCGTATACATAGTAAGTTGAAACATATTTATAGTCATGAAATTTTTACTTTTCTTCCATGAGACTTGTCTTTGCCCATTATAATTTTTCCTCTCTGACCACTTATTCTTTGTCTTCTGCTGACTTCTTTTCCTAAAAAATGTGATTGAGATTGCCACTCTCACCTCTCCCGTAGACATGCACAGGCATGCCAGCTGCGTGCCTGTAGCTTCACAGTTCTACAGTCAAGCCATCGCTGGCTGTTCTGCACGGCAGTGCTCAGGACCTGACTTGTGTAATGTCAGCACAAGGCAAGGAGGAAACTGCCCGCAAGCCCCCGTCTTCCCCTTAGACTACACCCCCTGATTTTCCCAGCCACATCCTGGTAGTGCTCCCAGCAGGCACCCCAGTCCCTCACTTTTTTTTTCCACTTCTACCTTATTGGTCAGTTCAAACTGGACAAAATCAGAAAATTCTGGTTAGCCCGCCTGCATATGTGCACAGCAACAAAATTCTGACCTAAAGTGACCTATACCTAATGATAACACTAAGGTTTCCTCCCCTCAGCCTGCTAAGGCAGCCATTGTTTACCATGTGATGTATGAGCAAGCGTGACCTTCCCGTGCCTCTAGACCTACCTCATCTCATCCCATCCTGTGGCATCCCATTCCATCTCCCTAAACTAGCCCCTTCCAAATCACGTAAAACTCTTACATCCCTTCAGCTGGGGTGGACATATTCGAGTTTCATCTCCTGTCTCCTTGTGAGGCCGCTTTGCAATAAATTTGTTATTTCCTCAAAAACCTGCTGCCATTGTACTAACTGCAGTGCACGTCAGGCAACAAGCCCAAGTACTGGGGCCAGATTAAGAGGGATATGAACATTCCCCATGGGACACAGCGCCGAAAGTGCTGTGAGGCATGGAAGGGACACAGCGCCGAAAGTGCTGTGAGGCATGGAAGGGACACAGCGCCGAAAGTGCTGTGAGGCATGGAAGGGACACAGCGCTGAAAGTGCTGTGAGGCATGGAAGTAAAATAAGGCATGCTATGGAAAATTCTTCCAACATTGAATGATGTGGAATGCAAATAAACAGAGAATTTGGTTTTCATTGTAATAGAGTTCTTTCTTTTTCAGGAATATATTATATGAGATAGAATACACAAATTAAAACAGACCATACAGTTTTCTGGTGAGAATTATACAATATGGAATTTAAAAGTTTCCTTGTTTGTAGGACACATACCTGTAGCAGTATTATAAATAGTAAGCAGGAAAGTAATAACTCCTATATCAAAAAAGCTTGAGAGATACTCCCCCCAATTTAAAAACAATCCTAAAAATTTATGTGATGTTCCATGAACACGTTAAGATGCTAAAAATTTTCTAAAATACAAATGTTTAAAGAAATCAAACATGCTAGTTGAAAAAGTGAATTGCCTTCCTATTATTTTTATAGAAAATGATATTATAAAATAATTGTCATTAGAAGGTGAGATCAAAGAGTATGCAGCCAAAAATGTTGGAAAATAAATATAATAGAGGTGTCTCAAGCATAACTAACATAAAAACAATGTTATTTTCTGGGCTTTATGATCTTTATTAGTCAGTTGTTTTTTTAATTCATAATTTGTTTTCATTTCTTTTCTCATTCTAAATAAATATTCACTTCGTAGATAATTTTGCATTTATTATTTTATAGTTTGCAAATGAAACAAAATATATCCCAACTCAGCTTCTCATTGCCTATATCCCAAAAATACCTTTGCTATCTTCAACATCACCTGACATGAGACCAATGGAGGACAGGAAGCCTGATGAAAAAAGTGCTTTTCCCAATTATGGGACCACCTCCTGGGACCTCTTGGAACATGTCACTGCAATTGAAAGGCCGTGAAGCTGAACCTTCCCTTGCTCCTTAGTAAATCCTCCTGTCTCCACCTAAATATTATCTCAATCCCACTCCATGATTCCATGGCCATACATTGTTCAGTTACTCATCCAACCTACTTTGCTGGGGTGGGGGCTATGGATTGACACTGCTTTAGGTGTTGTGGTTATAACAAAGTCCCTGTGATGGGTTGAATCATGGCCCCAAAGACAAGCCTGTGCCTTGACCTTCATCCTGTGGCTCTGAACTGTTTGTAAACAGGATCTCTGAAGATCCTATTTTAAAAAGGCCTACCTGAATTAGGGTGGGCCTTAATCTCGTGTACCTGGAGTCCTTGTGACAAGTGGAAATTTACAAGTGCAGCCATAGGAGGAGACAGGAGAAGAGAGACCGCCATGTCATGGAGGCGGGGACTGGTTGCCGGCACCCAACTGCTGCAGACTTGGAAGAAGGCATTGCCTGGTGAGTCCTTGAATTTGAACCTCTACCCTCGAAACTGCAAGCCAATAAATCCCTGCTCTTTAGCCAACCAGATTATAGCATTTTGTTATAGAAGCCCCGGCAAGATAAGGTATTCTCTATTCTTACTCTGCTTTAATTCAAATGGGGCAGAAGAAACTGCCAGAAAATACATACATAACCGGGAGTATTCTAGATATTCATATACAATATGCCAAAAATAAAGCAGGGTGGAGTGAAGATGACTGCGTAGTGAGCAACTTCACTCTTAGAAGATGACTCCGAGAACATGCTGTTCTAACCCCTAATCAGCTGCGACCTAATGCACAGCCCATCCCGGGAATGTCTTGTGAGAAAAGACTTCAAACAGGGCAGACGTGCCAACGCTCAGGGTGGGTGAGGTCCGCGTGATCGAGGCAGGGAAGGCCACGTGTGGCTAGAGCAGAACCAAGGGGAGCAGAGGACACGATGGGCTCGTGGTGGCATCGTGTTGGACTCCGGAAGTCATTTCTAGTAAGACTTAGGGTCATTATTCTCAATGCAATGGCTAGTCCTACCTCAACGTTCCCCAGGCACTTCAGCTGCAACATATCTGAAACAAAATTCCTGATCTTTCTCCAACAAACATGTTTATGCTCTTCCGTTGTCCATCTCGGTTAAAACCATCTCCCCGCAGTTGCAGGGTCTAAAATATGCCCTCCTCTGCCTTGCACTTCTTCCTGTCTCCAGATCTAGTCAATCACCAAATTCTGTTCATTGAGTTCTTCCTCCCCGGTGCTCCTTTCTAACATGCTAGTGCTCCAGGCTAACTTCCCTTCTCTCCCTTCAATCTCAGCTCGCTTCCCTCCGGCAAGGCCCACCTGCCTCTTCCTTTAACCATCACACGGCAGCCCTGGTGATCTTTCTAACAGGGATTAGTCATCTCACTCTTAGATGGAACCTGCTGAGGCTACCCACAGCCTGGAGAAGGAAGCCCATGCTCAGGCTTGGAATTCCAGGTCTTTCTTTTCTGCTCTGACCTAAAGCTCCAAGCCCAGACCTGTCACACAAATTAATTCTCACACAAAATCAAACTAGGCCCAATTTCTTTGCAGTTCCTGTTCCTCTCCTCTGTTTTTTGCACATGCTGCTGCTGAGATTTGGCATGACTCACTCCAGCACACACCTGCTGTGCCCCTGCAAAATTCATCCGCGAAATCCAGTTTTCATGTCACATTTTTCTCTGACACTTCCCCAGAACACTTAAACTTATGCGCGCACACACACACACACACACAACTTGACCTTTTTTTGCCTCCGTGCTCCTGCAGAATTTTGCATAAAACATAATTTTAGTACTACAGTCCCCCCTCCTTGATATCCTTTACAGTGATTTTATGCCTGTGCCTCAAGCAATACGTGAAGTGGAGCCTGCAGGGCTTGTGCGGAACAATGTAGCTATCAATCAGAATAGTAAAATGCTAGCTATACGGGGAATTTAGAGCTCGTCAATGCCATCCCTTCCTATTACAAATGAGGAAGCTGATAACCTGAGGTTAAGCAGCTAGGCTCACCAGGGCAGGATACTTATAGAACGTGAGTTACCGTAGACCTTCCAAGTGCTGGGCTGTAGCTGGGGTCTGACCATCCCAGGCAGTTGCCTTTTGCTCTCCTGGATGGTATCTTGGAGTGATATGCAGCTTTGGGTTCATTTATTTCATTTGTACTAAGAACTCTGGAAATGTTTGTGGACTGAATAAATGAGCCAGAAGGCTTGGGCTTGTAATAGTCTCATTGGCACAGACAAAACCTCAGTGTTGCCATGTATTCACTTACTGCTTAGCTCATCATTCTTTTATCAAACACTTATTAACCACCTTTTACATGCCAAATACCATGTTTTGTGTTGACAAAGAAAGTCAGAGTATATGGTCCTTGCACTCCCTAAAATCATAGAGAAGTAGATACATAATCAGAATATTAAAGCAAAGTTATAAGAACTATAATAGCAATATGAATCATCACAAGTGCAAACATTTGCTAGGAAAAAGCTAGCAAGTTTTCTAGAGAGAACCACATTCATTAATTTTATTCATTCGTTGCCAGGCACTAAGCTTGCTAATAACCAAAAAAAAAAGGAAGCTAAAAAGATAAATCATGAAATGCTCAATGAGTGTTGTTTAGACACAGCTTTATTAATTCATCATTCCTAAAATTCTTTATTATGTAATACAATAGAATTAGAATCAAGATGAATCAGCGCTATTCACATGCCCATAAAATTCAGAATTATTTTAAATTTTACACAATTTTGTTTTATTAGTCTATTTTAGCCTGGAGTATTTCAGCTCTCAATCTTCATTTCAATGTTCTCTCTGTGATCCTTGAAATTGGGATAAGTCTGGAATGTATTTCTGATCCTTTCCTACCAATATGAGCAACTGACTGATTTTGCTAGCCACAAGGATGTTGCTAAAATGGGGTTCCACAGAGAATATTTGGTGAATTGAAATAAGATAAAATTTCCTTATGCTCTTAAAATGTGACTGTATCCTATTTCACAGTTTAACAAACCCTGACCAACTTTGATTTCATTTAATTTTCGTCTTTGTTTGGCTTGTATCCAAAGGTAAAGATGTACATGAGCAGAACTGTTCTTATGGGGCATCTTAGTCACACAAACTAATGGATTTCTGGAAATCTAAAACAGAAATAATTATTGGAAGTTACCAGCTTAACTTCCAAATATAAAAGAATATAACTTTACAAAAACACCCCAAAGCTTTACCTATGCATTTTAATTTATCATATTTACTGTGAAGATGCATCAATTTTCAACATTTTCAATAGTCTTTTTAAACTATTGATTGAAATCTCTCCCTTGTTCTTACTACTGAAAAGAAAGATGTCTGGGCATTTTTCTTTCTTTGCTCTCAGATCTATTTCATAATATTAGAAAATATTAACTCTAACAAGTGAACTTTTCATAAGAACATGTGTTTTATATGGAACTAGGAAAGTACACCTGTCATTATTTATGAAAATAGCCCATATTTATATACATATGTGTAATATATGTTTGTTTAGTGTAAGCATTTCTAATAATATTTAAAGTAATGTATCATGATTTGCTTCATTATTAATATTTTCAAACTATTTTGAATATATGTCACAGTATACCTCACAACTCAAGGACACTGAAGCTAAAGACTTACCCACGTCCACAAAATTAGGTTATTTACTAAGCTGGGTTGCATTAAAACAACATTTAAGCGATATTACACATTGTTTTTATAGATGCAAATTTACTCCTTAGGCTTGATCTTTTATTTTGTGATTAAATCTCCAAAGGGCATTTTTGACATTCACATTAGCTTGGTTCAAGTGGAAATTAATTTCCTCTTGACAAGTGTTATGACTTTCAAAATATCCCCTGTGCACACCCTTTCTGAAAAGGTTATTTGTTTTACAAATGTTCATGGCAGAGATATCTAAGCTTATATAATGCATTCACATCTTTATATACCTGGCATCATTTTAAATTAATGAAATCGGTTTTCTGTAGTAATTTTGGAAATTGGTCTACAACTTTACAGTTATGCTGTATGTTTCACCTTACTTGAATGTTACACTGCACTTTAATTTTTAATTTTATGATAACTGTATTATATAATTTCATCTATATAGCCAAAGAAAAATAGAATTAATCAGCTCTAAACTCAGGTCACCAAAATTAGCCAATCTGATCTTTGTTATTGTGGTCAGGATTTTAAAGCTTTGATTGGCAGAGGTCTGTGGGCATGAGCTTCACATAATCCTGCAGCTGGAGGAAGCCATCCCAAGGCTGGTGACAGGCTCCTACAGAATAAAAGTTCCTTTGTTCCTGAACTCCGGAAAGGACTAAAAAGCTGAAGCATCTAGCAGGACATGTGGCAGCTGGAAAAAGTCCTGAGCACACATTTTTTAAACCCTTAGGATGCTCTGGTTTAGCAAATACACACTGTTACTCTAACAGTCACTGAAATAGAATGCAATTTTACACCTCAGAATATTATTGATTTTACTTCATATCAAGGTGATTTTATTTGCCTTAACTTCGTCATATTATGTTCTAGGACGTACTTGTGTGTTAAGTAGAAACCTAGAGAATACTTTACATTTTTTTTTCCTGGTTAATGAAGATTTAAATAAACTAAAACATAAAGGAAATAATCCATTCCCAAGAACTGATCATTTCCCTTATTTTAACCTGATGTCTTTCTTTCATTCAAAAATACTTAATATTAAAGGAATATTTCACCTTCACTCATAAAACAAGGTCCTCATTTTTAAGGGCAGATTTGAATTTAGAAGGTAAAAAGACTTCAAGTAAGTAAATTAAATATGAAAATACATGTTCATATATATGCATGTATCTATAAACACACAAACACATACTCACCCTTTTAATTATTCTTCAGTAAGTTACTTTATAGCTGAAATTTTATCTACTTTTTTGGCTGGGAAGAAGACATGGTTGTATATAGGGATGTGGTTTAATCTTCTCAGCAGTTCCACAGCTGAAACTCCACAAAACATTCTTCTTTTTCACTTAAGAAATCAGATCCCCTCTTTGACCATCCAAATGAAGATTTCATTTTAATTTTAATTTTTTGAAAAAAGAATCCCAGCAGGCCTGCTCTACTGGCTTGTTTCACATTCACTGTTAATTGTGTGCAGCTGTTTTCCTTAGCAACTGGTGGCACTTAGAGGTGGGCCTGGGATTTCGTGCCTGCTGACTCCTGTTGTTACAAACCATCAAAGAGAAGATGAAGATCCCGTGCGCGAGCTCTGGGCTGAAAAAGCAAATGTTAACCAAGATGGCGGAGACAGTGGTTTAGTGCTCAACTCTTGGGACCCGAACTGGCTCTAATGAATCTGACTTTTACATTTTGTTCTTCAGCTAGGGTAGCAGTCTCAAAGGGTCCTATGAAGATGGCTTCACACCTACAGGAATGGGTTAAGATTAAGGACACTTTTTTTTATTCAACTTGCCACAAGCATTGTGAGTGTGATAAGATTGTTTATCATTTCCCTTACAGTGGCAATAAGACAACTATTATAATAGTTCCTCTGCCTTGCTTTCTTATACATGTTTATTAGAATAAAGAGGGTAATAAAATTCAGACTTCTCATTGAAAGAAATTCTTACAACTTTAGATAGTCTATGTCTTTTTAGGAGGTCCCAGGTTCATTCCCTGGTATGTGCAAAGCAAGTGCTCAACCACTGAGCTATACCTGCTTCCCTCGATATTCTTTTAAAGTTCAAAAGAGACAGCTAAAAATAAAGGGTAAAAAGCATAGGAAAATAAAAATGAGGGGAAAAAAGGTTAACTAGATAATATATGTGTGAAAATATTTATTAAGTATTTGTGTCTGTGTGTGTAGCCAAAATGTTACTTAAGACACCATTTTTTGTCCTGGATTGTTTTTCAGAGGAAAATAAAAACACATACACCCAAATTTATTTAGGCTATATGTGGCAGTTTGAGACTGTTTTTGTGAATACCCCCCCATAAAATAGAAAGATTATGTTTTTAAACTGGTCTATTCCTCTGGGTATGATACCCTTTGATTATGTTAAAGTCAAAGGTTTTGAGTTTACTTAATAAAATCAGTTTAGGCCTTCTAATTCAACCACATCAGCAGGTTGTGACTCAGGTTGAATTCCTGCTGCCTAGGCGGGCTGATATAAATGGACACTCACTCAAGAAGACACACAGTAGAGGAGGGAACTTGGTCATTTTGGTCCTGTCATGTGACAGAAAGGAGAAGTTTCCAACAGATAAAGCCCCAGGAAGAGAGATGAGCCATTTGCCTGAGAGTTTGCAGCAGATGAAACCAGAGCAGCTGAGAAGGCCCAAGAGACCAGGCAGAGGCCGCCCGCCATCTTGCTTCAATGATTGGCAACTGACTTAGGTGAGAAAGCAGCCTTGAGCCAGACTCTTTATGACCTGGTAACTGTACACTTTTACCCCCAAATAAATACCCTTTATAAAAACCAACAGATTTCTGGTATTTTGCATCAGCACTCCTTTGTCTGACTAATGCACTATGTATAACAATTTTACACTTTCTTTTTATATTAGCCAAAAGGAAGCAAGGTTTTTGTAGCATTTTCGCTAAAGATGTATTTAAAACCATATGTCTGGGTTCTCTTTCTTTACAAGAGAACTGAATCCTCCCCCATTCTGGAGTTGTCTGGCCCCAAATTATTCCACTTTCCATTTGTGTATTGAATCAATATGACAGTCTGAGTGGTAATAAGAATTTGTTTTAATTTTATTACTAAGTAACTGAAGGACTCCCTTGTTTTCTCTGTACCCCAGTCATGAAACAGTTTTCTTAGAAGTTCATTATTTCCCAAAGATGGTGCAGGTTTATGAAGTTG
This sequence comes from Dasypus novemcinctus, assembly GCF_030445035.2. Lineage (NCBI taxonomy): Eukaryota > Metazoa > Chordata > Mammalia > Cingulata > Dasypodidae > Dasypus > Dasypus novemcinctus. Next base: position 3,381,249 of record NC_080701.1, on the reverse strand, counting down.
TTCAGAAGTATCAGCATCATAACTTAAATCTTTGTTATCTCCTAGATTGTCCAGTTCAGATTCTTGTGTATAAAGAGATTTCAATTTAAAGCATTTAAATTATATTCTACTAATTGAATTTTTTTTGCATCATTTTAACAACAATCTATGCTTTTTAGCAATTCGGGAGGCTCTATCAAATAACCTATTCCCACTTCAGTTTGGACTTCCCGGGATGGAACTCCTCAGACCCCCTTGGAAATTATCATGACTACTTCTCTGTTATTGTTGGCAATTCCATTTGTCTCTCTTTCTCTGCCACATCATCCTATCCATTCCATTTATTGATCACCTACCAATTCTGGTCCGATTCTTAGCTCTGAAAATAAAGATGAATGAGACCCTTTTCTTGAACTTATGGCATATATAAGGTAATAGGATACTCAAACCAAAACATGTGAGCAAAATCCAATATCATAAGTAGCAACCTATGATTTGATCAGGAGTTGCTTACTGAGGCGACCAATTCTCCATTAAAGGATGAAGAGTAAGCATTCAAAAGAGGTGGATGGAGGAGAGAAGACATTAAAATTAAAGAGCACATAAACAAACCACGAACATGGAGTATAGACACAGCATGGAGTAAAGGAAATCACAAATGCAGTTAGTGCATCGAAACAACCTTACTTGAGATTAAAGCATGACATAGCCCTGCTTTGTTTTCCACTATTCTTCAAATCTGTGATGGGGCTACTTCTTCCTCTGCCTCTAAATGAAATGCAGATGGGCTTCATGATTTGCCTCGTCAGTTACATCAGTCAATTATTAAAATGCCCAGACCCCCAAATAATCAAAACTCCTCCTTGATTTAAAGTTAAAACCTCTCCCCTTATCCAACTTACACTTGCATTTGAGAAAGCCAGTATGGAAGCATCTTCTCTCTTGCATAAAATGTAAGGTAGTTTAGAAACTGAATATAATGTAGAGTCATTGAAAGTATCCAGGGGTGGCACTGTTAGATTTGAGTTTATAAAGATCATTGACTGTCAAGTGGATTTGAAGGAAACAAGAGCAGAGGCAGGGAGAAAGCAAAGGAGATGTTTTTCAATGATTGGTTCTAGTTTCAGTGATGCCCTGTATTTGTACTGTAGTAGTGATGGTGGAGAGAAAAGAAAGTAGTTAAGAAAAACTTAAAGTGAAATCTGCACTGTGTGGGTGGAGATGGAGAATGTGGGATCAACAAACAATCCCAGGCTTCCAGTTGGATGGATGGGTGGACCCTGGTGTCATGGCCTTTTGTGGAGGTACAGCAGGAGGGAGCATTCTAGAGCAGATACCAGGCTCCGTTCTAAATATGTTGAAGTTGAAGTGCCAACAAGACAGGAGCGAAGATGACCATTAACCTCTGCATCTAATGAATTGAATCTCAAGGGGAAAATCCATGCAGAAGCTATAATATGTATTTAACTCTAGGTGATACCTAAACCTGCAGAAAGCAAAGAGCAATAAAAGGGAAGACTCCTGAGCAACACCAGGGTTCAAGGGTGGGCAGCGACAGAGAAGTCTAGAAAGAGGACAGAAAAGAGAGAATACATAGAGGTTATGTTACTGCAGAAACCAGAAGATGGTTGTTAACTTAGGAATTTACTGATTTGTTAAAAATCCCTAATTTCTTCCTCAATTCTATCGAGACTGACTTTATTATTTTCATTTCACTATTACAGTCATTTATATGCTACAATAAAACACATTTTTATGAACACAATCATCCTTCCAGAATTTAAAAAAAAGTATGCAGCAAAATAAAGCAAAAAAACTTTTTAAAAAAATTTTATTTTATTTCTCCCCCTCCCCCGTGTCCCTGTTGTCTGATTTTTGTGTCCATTTGCTCTGTGTTCGTCTGTGTCTGCTTGTGTTCTCATTAGGCAGCTCCGGGAACTGATCCTGGGACCTTCTGGAGCAGGAGAGAAGCAATTACTCTCTTGTGCCACCTCAGCTCCCTGTTCTGCTCTGTCTTCTTATTTTCTCTCCTCTGTGTCTCTTGTTGCGTCATCTTGCTGCGCCAGGCCAGCATTCCTGTGTGGGGTGGCTTGTCCTACTCTGGGCAGCATTCCATTTAGGGCAGCATTCTCCCGCAGGGTGGCACTCTGCGTGGGGCAGCTTGCCGCGTGGGTCAACTTGCCCTCACCAGGAGGCCCTGGGCATTGAACCCTGGACATCCTATATGGTAGAGCCCAATTGGTTGAGCCACATCCATTTCCCAAAACTTTTTTTTTTATTTCCCAAATTTCCTGGTAAATATGGGTTACTACTTTCTGTTGGGCGGGAGGGGGAGGGCCAGGAGTGGGTGTTGGTAACTGTTTTATTGTCAGCCCCTTTTCATCCTCTACCCTTCACCCCCATATGCAAAGTAAGCCACTTAGGATGCTAGGTTTTTTCCAGTGTTAGAGTATGGTATTTTCAGCACATTATCATTCCATGCTTACATATAGAGACCCTGAGTTTCAGCTCTTTCTCTGGATTTCTGCATCTTTAGGAAAGCTTATCACTTTGAACTAAAACTGCCTTGAAATCCTCATCATAAAATATTATACTGGTGCTACTTGTTTGTTTTAAATAGTCTTTAAAGCTATCTTTTATAAATGGAAATTGCAAGTCTCTTTATCTGTGTAATTAAATGAGGTACAGGTTGCTAGATATGAAAAAAAAGACATTTAAACCCAAAAAATAAAGGTCTTTCTGGAATGAATTAATTACTTTTCTGGTTGCATAAGTGCTGTAGCTTTATTGCTTTTAATGATAATGTTACCAGCTTAGACCTTGAATTTAGAATGTAACTGTGTTTTCAGGCAAAATTTATACTGTTTCTTGTAAAATTTATTTCAATGAATTAATTACCATGAATTTAAACTAAAGTGTTTATTTATCTAATGATACTCTGCTGTTTATATCAAATTTACTTTGCTCTGAGTGCTTAAGGAAAAAATATATCTAATTTAACAATAATTATAGAATTGTTGAAAAACACTTACAATATGTAGATATGGTACAGAAAATCTGGGATAGCTAGATAATAAACCAGATAGAGAGGTGATACATAGATAAATACATAGATAGAAAACAATATCAATCAGCAGATGAAAGGACCAGGCTATTTCTCAAGCTAGTTATAAGATGTCAGACCCTCACACTGCCATAACTGGCTGTCCACTGATATTACAGAGAAGATTAAAAGTTTGTCATTGTCTTCAAGGATATTTTAACCCAACAGAGATAAAACTCTCACATAAAATGAAAAACAATTTCTGTTAAACTCTGGGGAAGTAAGTGTAAGAACAAAGGAAGTCTTGAACTCACATTTTTTGAGACTGATCCATGCTGGGTGCGTTCACGTGTATTCTTACTGAATCATCATAACAGCATTCTAAACTGAGATTATTAAGGCCATTTTATAGTTAAGAAATGGAAGCTTGAATGCTTAAGAAATCTGCCCTAATTATAAAACAAGGCTCAACTCAAGATTCATCTCATAAAAGCCCCTTATCTATTTTTTCTTGAGTCAATGTAAGCAGTTTGTCTATTTCTGAGAACTTGTCCATTTCACCTAGGTTATCTAATTTGTTGGCATATAGTTATTCATAATATTCTTTCATAGTCTTTTTGGAAGAGCTTAACAGACCACCAACTAGTAAAGATACTGAATCAGTAATTAAAAACCTCCCTAAAAAGAAAAACCCAGGACCAGATGGCTTCACAAGTGAAGTTTACCAAATATTCTGAGAAAATTAGCACCAATCCTACTCAAACCCTCCAAAAATATCAAAGAGGAGGGAACACTCCTCACTCATTTTATGAGGCTATCATCACCCTCATACCAAATACAAATAAAGAAACCACAAGGAAAGAAAACTATGGACCCAAATCCTTTATGAATATAGATGCGAAAATCCTCAACAAAATACTAGCAAACCACATCCAACAGCACATCAAAAGAATTCTAAACCATCATCAAGCAGGATTCATTGCAGATATGCAAGGGTGGTTCAACATAGTAATATCAAAAAATGTAATACACCACAGTAACAGAACAAAGGGAAACAAATAAATGATCATCTCAGCCGTTGCAGAAAAAACATTTGACAAAATCCAGCACCCATTCTTGATAAAAGTACTTAGAAAACTAGGAATAGAAGGACTCACAGTTCTCAATCTTAAAACTTGTTACAAAGTCATAATGATTCCAACTGCATGGTACTGCCACAAGGACGGATATCTAGAGTCAGAAACTAGAATAAACATTAGCAGGGTGGGTAGGAAATCTGGAGTTAATGCTTAAATTGCACCATTCTATTTGAGTTGGTGGTGAAATTAACCACACTGAATTATGTTTTTGAATGTAGTTAATGGGAGAAATATTAGGTTGTGTATATGTTACTAGAATAAAAAATGTTTAAATGCATAGGACTACACAACACAAAAGTGAACCCTAACGTAAATGATGAACTATAGATAACAATACAATTATAAAAATGTACTTTCCTGAATTTTAAAAAATGTGCCACACTATCCAACGTGTTAGTAAAAGGGTGGTATATAGGAACTCTGTATTTTCTACATGATTTTTCTGCAAAGCTATATCTTCTATAGTGAAAAAAAAATAAAATAAAATAAGCTCCCCTCTTTTCATTAATCCACACTGGTATGTTTGCCCTGTTTATCACATAAACATAGATTTTCTGGCATGCTAAACTATGTTTTGCATAATTGAAGCTTCTTTATGTGGCATTATTTTACATTTATAAAGATTAAAGGCATTTGCATTTGATTTTTCTGGAAAAAAAAATCTCTTTCCAATAGTGAGATTGTTCTCAATATAACCCAAAACTAGTGGGCCTGTAAGGCCTCCCATGCTAACAGATCTGTCTAGCTTTGCTAAATTTGGACATCTTTAGAGAACTTGGCCAAGGTTTAGTCCCTGCTTACATCATCCTACTATGAGGTTTCAGACTTGAATTTCTAAAACATTTTTTTTACCAAGCACAGATAATCTTTAATTTTTTTCAAAACTGGGATCTCCATAAAAAACAGAGGCCACACCATGACCTTTTTACACCACACATGGAATCCAATTCACTCTGAGAGAGTCAAAGATACGGTACCTGCTGACCATGCCCGGTAGGGGTTTCACTACTGCCCAACCACAAAAAAATAAAAATATTGCACATTAAGGTGCTTCAGGACAGGCAAGAATAGGGGAAAATTGTAAAATGCTTTTGGTGAGAAATAAAGGACTATATAATATGTCCAAATGTGGAGTTTACTTTCCCCCAAAATATATGTGTTTATTTTCTACATTTTTTTTAACCTGTTGTGATGTTCACAAACATACTGACAATGCACAGATTTTGGTAACTTAGCCAAAAGTGCTGCAAATGATGACGAGCTTAGTTATTGAGAGGTGGTTTACACGAAAATCTGTTGTAGTTTACTAGCATGCTCAAAGCCATACCGTGAAGTGGGTTGGCTCGAGCAGTGGGAGTTTATTCACTTACAGTCTGAGGCCAAGAAAATGTGAAATCCAGGATCTTCAAGGCGGTGCTTTCTTCCCAAAGACTAGCTGAGGTGCTCCTGGCTCCCCCGTCCCATGCGAGGCCCATGGTGGCACCTGCTGGTCTCCTCCTTTTCTTCCAGGCTCTGTGGAGTTCAGCATCTTGCTTCCGTGAAGGTAGAGAATACAACCACACACCATTTAGAGGGACTAAATGTTTTTAAAGGCTTGATCATATCAAGTGTGGTAAGAATGTGGAGGAACTGGGGCTCTCACATACTGTCGACGGCGGTGTAAACAGTGCAGTCACTTTAGACAACAGTCTGGAAGTTTCTTTAAAAGTGTCCCACCTATTCCACAATTAGCAATTTACCCAAGAGAAATGGAAGTGTACCTCCATACAAACATTTGCCCATTAATGTTCACAGAAGCTTTCCTTACAACAGCCAAAACTTGAAAACAGTCTAAATATCCATCAACAGGTGAGTGGATTAATAAATTGTGGTATAACCACCCAATGGAATACTATTCAGCAATACAAAATAATGAACTATTGATGTACACAGTAGGATGGGGGAATCTTAAAATAATCATGCTGAAAGTGTCCATTGAAAGACATCAGATTTTTTATATGTAGTGCAAAATATGATCTATGTAATGTATATAATCTATGCACATGCCATGTGATTTCATTTATTTGAAATTCTAGTCAATGGTCTCTAATCCCTAGCGACGTTAAGCTTCATCGATTCGCGGAGGGCAGGGTCAGGGGAAGGCGCACCAGGGAACTTTTGGGGATAATGGGAATGTTCACCATTTTTACTGTCATGATAGTTTCACATTTCTACCCATAAATCAAAACTATTGCATGTGTAGTTTGTTGTTCATCAATTAAACCTCAATACATCTGTTTAAAATGGTTGGAAAAAAGGAGACTCTTAAAAGTAAAATACATTATAGTAAGCTGAACCCTAAGTGAGATTTTACAAAGAACAACAAAAACATCAACAAAAACCCAGCAGGGTAAGAATATCATGTCCATCACTCAGAAGAAATTGGAAAATAACAAATATATTGGGGGGTGGGGGGGTGGATGTGACTCAAACAGTTGAGCATCCACTTCCCACATGGGAGGTCCTGGGTTCATGGTGCCTCCTAAAGAAAAAACAAAACAAAACAAAATAATCAGACAATAAGCAAAAACCACAAGTGCAAACAACAAGAAAACACAAAAAGAATCAATATAGATGAAGGAGCCATCTCCGGGGTGGGGGGGTGGGGGGGATTTTTGGGAATAAGAGATGAGTAACTCCATAGACGCTCCTTGGGGAGAAGAAGTTGTCTGGAAAATGCAGAATGAGTTGATCGTGTGGATTCCCCACACGTGTGTGTCTCCCGGCAGTCCCACTGATTGGACAACTCTGGGCTAACAGACGATCATATACAATGCCAAGGTTAGAACGCACAGAGCAATATTCCATGGGTTCAAATTGTCAAGGGTGGTCTCAAAGTTGGAAATGTGTTTCAAATTCTGTTATAAAGGAAAAAATACAGACGTTGGTATATTTCAGTATCTTTAAAGATTAACATCTGAAAAGCAAGAAAATACATTTGGAAGTATTGGACCATAGTGGCCATTAAAATAATTGTTTGTGTAAATTCGTGAAGATATTTTAGAAATTGTCGAAAAGAAAGTAAAATAATTAGAAGGCTGAAAAATAACTATAAAAGCTTTCATGCCATGTCTATTCTTGAGATCTGAAATGAGATATGTTTAGCGGATGAAACACACCTACAAAGTGGCTTAATTAGATACAAACGGGGGTGATTAAGATTTCTGCTCATGCAAAGCAGTAGAGAAACCGTAACTAAAAACTAAAGGTAGAATATCCATCTTTTATGGCTTAAAGCTTGTTCCAAACTTTATCTAAATTGAATTTCTAAGAAATATTTCAAATAGGGACAATTGTTCACTTCCAAATATACTGGGCTTTTTTCCTATTATTAACAGCATCTCTCCACTTACAATTCCCGAGCCTCGTTTCCCGCCAAAGCCTCTTCCGGCCTAAGCGGGCAGTGAGCGCGGAGCCCGGCTGCACGGGGGCTGCAGGGGGCTAGCAGCCCCTGGGGCTGGCCCTGACCTTCCTGTGGCCTTCGTGGCGCACCCTGCCACGTGCCGTGCGACGCTCGGGCAAAAACCTCTAGAGGTTTGCTGTGACAGTAAAGGAAACTCACGTGTTCTCCTTTCACCTTCATCATTCTTAAAAGCCAGGTGTTCGGATTTCTCACTCTTGTCACTGGTCCTAGTTGTCTGTGACTTCAGGGGTCAGGAAAGCCCATTTGTGCCACTTCTTATGTGTTTCACCCAAGGAGAGCGAGCCTCAGGGGCTCTTTCAAGATTACGTTAAGTGTAATAATCTGCCTTCAAGTGAGTTAGACCCTAATCACTTTGGAAAGAAGGTGCCTGAGTGATGTACTTGGAACTTACATCCAATTTGTTTTACTCAAACAACAACCAAGAAAAACATTGAGTGACAGAAATACAATGTGTAGTCTAATTTGGTATGCGATGGTTCTTTTCAGGAAGGCTAATCCCAGCCTCCCAGAGGAAACAATCACCTTCTGTCACTAATCAGATAGGTCACTAACTGCTTACAGCTTTCATATGGCACCTGTTACGGTCTCCAAGAAGAAAATAACCAGGAGATATTAAATACTTACCTGTAGTTTAAAGACGAAATGTTACATTTCATGTATTTATTACTCAAGGCAAGCATGTAAGTGATTTCTGTTTTCATTAACTTATGAAGAAATTTAGTCCCAGAGAACTCAGGAACTCACCTAAACTTAGCATAAATTACAATCAGTGCTAAGATTAAAGGTTGTAGCAAATTCTTTGATGAAACCAGCAGCTTAACATGAAATTACGATTAATGTAAGATTTTCCTACATTATACATACAGAAGTTGTTTTATTTTTATTTTTGTCATCATTTCCGGGTCCCTAGATCTGTTCAAATAGGAAATAGAAAGATTTAATTGCTGTACTTCCCTATTTAACTTTTGCTAAGTTTCTTTTTTTTATTTACTCTTTCTCTTTCCTTCAGACTGCCAGCTGTTTTGCCTGTTAGTCTGTGCAATAGCAAATGAGTGACTTTTTCATCCTCTGGCCATTAGCCTTCTTGTATTCTATGTTAGGTATCTTCCTCCCTTGAGCAATGATTTGAGGTCATACTTTGAGGTCTACAAGATTCCCTTAGAGAAATTACATGTGGTTCCTTTCAGGTTGTATTCTCCCTTTCCCAGGCTCCGAGAAATAAAAGGAAATAAAATAACTGGCATCCTTGAGCCAAATTCCTTCTGCATATTTCTATTGTAGGGATTGTTGTGAGGTGCATTGCTTGGTTTTTGCCTCTATCATATTAAATTGAACATATTCACATTTAAAAAGCAGGCAATACCAAATGCCATTGATTGCACATTTTAAATGAATTGTATGGTTTATGAATACCTTTCAATAAAATGGAGGAAAACAACTGGAAATTTCACATAATAGTCTGGTATCTTTTGAATGACTGTGAGATTTAGCAACATGGAATTCACTTCCTACAAGGAATCTTCTGGAGCTGAAAAATGACCTTTTAGGCAGGGCAAGTGCACATCCACTTACCATAGACATCAAATGTTGCCCACTTCCTTTCTTTATTTTCCTTGCTGGGTTCAAGTAGACATTTAAGAGTGTACTCCCTGATTAATACACCCCCAGACTGGCATGTGCAGTGCCTGGTTATCTCCTTCCTCCACCTTTCTTCATTCTACCGTTCTTCATTGTATGGTCAAGGCTGGTTCCTGGAAAAATTGCAAAACAGTTAAAATTTACTTTCTAATACCCCACTTCTACTTTCTATACTCATTCACAACCTATTTCAGGTTGTATATAAAGATACATACGTACATACACATGTGTACAATTTTTCCTCATCATACAATTGTAAAAGATAATTTGCGACCAGTAAAATCCTTAAGAAAAAGAATAAATAAGTAATAATCCTGAAGGGATAAGTCAAGGGGCAAAATTAGGGGGCTGGAAATGGAGAGCAAAAGGGCTTCTCAGACCAAAAAAATAGTATATTATAAAATACGTACAGGTGGCCTCCTTGGTCTGAGGGTACATGTTTCTAGAATTAACCCAGGGAAAGGCTAAGAACAGTTGTAGTGACCCGTAAACTGACTAAGTGGCCAAGTCCTTTCCTGGGCCAGGCCCCTCACATCATTCCAGGGGCTAGGCTGGTGAGCTAGAGGCCGGGGGCTCTGGGCCTGCCAGCCTCGAGCGGGCCACGGGTCCCTGGAAACGCCAGTAGAGGAGGAGCTTGAAGAGCAAACGATGGTTGAGCCTGCTTCTAGGACCCCGTCCTGACGTCACTGATGGAAGGAGCTGCAGGGTGTCAAGTGAGCGAGGAGAGGCTCTAATCCGCTGGTGATGAGGTGGGGAGGAGCGGAGCCCTGGCCTGAGCGAACTCGGGAGAATCTGGGTGAGTGAGAGCCTCCTGCCGGCCCCACAGAATCAGTGCTCAGGAATTACAAAGGTTTCTCAGCAGAGGGTGGGGTCCCCTGGATTCGGTTTAGAGGAGGGGAGGGGGCTGAGGTCGTCAGGCTAGATGAGGGGAGCATGTGGGGCGCGGGTGCTGGTAAGAGGGAAGGGGCGAGGCTGGGGCAATGAGCCAGCGGCTCACGACCTAAATGCATATGCAAGTATTTTCATTTTTCTCATATTGAGACCTCAACATTTGTATAAATACGGCATTTAAAGGTCCAGGTCCCATAGCAGCACGGAATTTCAAATCTGAAGAGTAATGGCACCCGCATAAAGGAAACCGAGTGAGGCTGTGACACTCGAGTACCTGAGGCTGTAAAGACAGGGCTTGGGCTAACTCTTTGGAGCTGAAGTACTGCATGCCCTAGAGGAAATTATGTGACCATTGGGTTTAATTCCTTCAACAAATCCTACGAATACAGCAGGATCATGACTGGGCTCGTGGCTACAAGTCGTTTAGTTTCCACTAAGGGATGAATCTGTTTGGTGGACAGTGAAAATCTGCCCCTGAACAAGGTTCCTGGCCAGCCATAGTTCATTAAAATTCGATGCATTTGCCCATATAAAATAGGTATTTATTAATTAGAAAGGTAAATATAGATTAAACATACCTACATTTGCATTACAATACAAAATGCCCTGAAAGCAAGATGTTAAAAAAATTTTAGAAAAAGATTCATAAGGCTCAGTATTCATTTTTCCTACATGCCTGAAATTTGAAGTTTCTTACATGTTTATGAAGACGCTTTTACTTTCAGGTACTCTGGCTATTAATAGCCGTGGGTCATTCTCATCTCTCTTCTATCTAAAAGTTGTCCACTCTTGGCCATGTGTCACTCGTCACAGCAGAGTGCAGCAGTATTCATTTTAGCCCTGCAATCAGAACCAGAGAGCAAATCGCCACTCGAATCTGTAGGGGCTGAGCTGTATCTACCTTCCTTTACAATCTGCCTTTTTTTTTTTTCCTCCTCTTTACTGTATTTAATTTAATTTAATTTTTTGTTGTTTTTTTTAACTTTTTTGTCTTTATTTTTTGAATGTTACATTCAAAAAATATGAGGTCCCCATATACCCCTACCCCCCTCACCCCACTCCTCCCACATCAACAACCTCTTTCATCATCATGGGACATTAATTGCATTTGGTGAATACATTTTATAGCACTGCTGCACCACAAGGATAATGGTTTACATTGCAGTTTACATTCTTCCCCAGTCTACCCAGTGGACCATGGCAGGACATACAATGTCAGCAACTGTCCCTGCAGCACCACCCAGGACAACTCCAAGTCCTGAAAATGCCCCCACATCACATCTCTTCTTCCCTCTCCCTGCCCTCAGCATGTACTGTGGCCACTTTCTCCACTAAAAGCTGCCCTCAGGATAAGTGCTGAGCCTGCTGGTGTTGCAAAGGCATTCTAAGCCACTGCCCTTCCTGCTCTCTTCCTCTCCAGCTGCCCCTTTACACTTATCCCAGTGCCATGGTTCTTTACTCTGGACGTGCAGGAATAAATCTAAACTCATATTTTCTGTTGTTATCAATTCTAAGTGGTAAAGCTTCAAAACTCAACTGCTTCTCAAGGGAAGTTTTTTGTTTGTTTTCTAAAGAGGCTTTAGATTACATAAATTTTACATAAAAAGTAGAGGGGATTCCCATATGCCCCATTTCCTCCCTCCCCCACACTTTCTCACATCAACAACAGCATTCATTAGTGTGGTACATTTGCTAAAATCTTAATGGACACATGTTGAAGCATTGCTACCAACCATGAATTATAGTTTACACTATAGTTTCCACTCTACCCTGCACAATTTTGTAGATTATGGCAAAATATATAATGGCCTGTATGCGTCATTGCAATATCATGCAGGACAATTCCAATGTCCCCAAAATGCCCCATGTTATTACACCTATTCTTCCCTCTCCCTCCCCTCTGAACCTCTGGTGGTCACTGCCTTTATACCAATGATAAGAGTTCTTCCATTACTAGAATAGTAGTAAGTCTATAATAGAATAATAACAAGTCTACTGTAGCCTCTAACTGAGAGGGGGCTTAGATCCCAGGGGGCAGATGGATGGAGCGATCTTACTTGCAGGTGCAGATAGTCTTTGTTCACAAGGGAAGTTTTGAATAGGATCTTCCTTCTTTTTCTTTCTTTAAACAAATTTTAATAGTGTAAAGTAGTAGTTTTGAATTGTGTGATTTTCTTTACAGTGCTTTCACTTCTTCTTTCCCATTGCCTTAAGGCACATGTAGTTCTAGTTGTTGTACTGAGCAGGAGAAGATGAATAAACCTAATTTACTCCGACTCCACCATCTTTTGTTCCCCAAGACATCGCTGCCTGCTTACAAAGGCCCCTGCCCTTCCTTTGCCTCTTCCATCCTGGATTTTATTTTAGGTGGCCCTGTAAAGCAGTGATGCCCCAAGCAACCTTGAGAAGAAACCAGGAAAAGGAGATAATCGCTGAGCGGAAAGGGAAAGAGACTTCCTAGAACTTGGTCACAAGTGATTGCTGGAATAAAATGCCATTAGCTCTGAGAAACAGAGGGGGGAAATATTGATGACTATTCCTTACTAAAATCACGAAATAATATGTAGAAAGAAGACTTCATTTATCAGGACAGGGTATATAAAGAAATTTAGTGAGACGTGCGTTCTTTAGAAGCATTTCATTTCGGTGTGCAATTTCATCTAGAATGCAAATGTCTTGAAATAGAGTTTCAGAGAATGAACAAGCAGATTGATTAGCTTAGCTCTTTTAAGGAAATCTTATAAAATTTGGTGAAGATTATTTTATTTAAATACAATTTTATAATGGGAATGTGAACTGGAATAGTCAGAGAATTTCATTTAGTACATTAAAAAATCTAATATAGCTATGCTTTATCTTAACTTTTTTCAGTAGAAGAAATGAAAGTTTTATTTGAGGATTTTAATGAAAGCAGACTGGAATATAGTAGTTCAGACTATAGGCTTTTTTGAGTTAAATTGTCTGGAGTTTTATATTGACTATACCACTTCCAAAGTGTATGAGCTTCGACTAATGAGTAGTAGCTTTGTGCCTCAGTTTCCTCATTTATGAAATGGAGGCAATAATGGTACATCTCTCCACGTGTTGAGATATATAGAAAGTTCTTAGAAGAGTATCATGAACTCTTTAAACCTTCAACTCATGTTAGCTATTATTGTCTTGTTTCTATTTCTTGAAATACTTTAGGACAAAGTCATGAGAGAATATTATATAGAGGTACTAACCCATTATAATATGGAAGACTACATCTATTCATTTGATTAACACCCTAAAGTAATGATTTCAGTTCAATGTTTCATCGAACAAATACTCACGAGTCCTTAGCACTCTGGTGTGTCTGCTAGAAGGTACTCAGTGCCTGTCCTAGGGACTTCTTGGCAAGCTAGAGAAGCCTCCTGTGAAGGTTAAATTCATGTGTCAACTTGGGTAGATCTTGGTGTCCAGTTGTTTGGTCCAGCAAGCTGTGGCCTGCCTGTTACCATGAGGATATTGCATGCATAGATTAGCACTGAAGGTAGTTGATTGCATCTGTGGCTGACTGCAAATACAATCGACAAAGGAGATTGTCCTCAGCAACGAGAGCTCTCTCCTCTTCCAATCAGCAGAACTGAGGATTTCAGTTACTTCAGCCAGTCAGCTTCTCCTGGGAAACTTACGTCACCTTCATCGAGTTTACAACTTGCAGCCTGCCCTACAGAATATGCATGGTTGCCTGAGCTAATCCCCATTAAAAGAATCTCTTAATATAATATATGTATATAATCTCTGATCAGTTCTGTTTCTCAGGAGAATCCTAACTAATGACACCCACTTATGACTGACATTCAAAGAATAGTTCAGGGGGAATTTGGGATTTTCAAAGCAATTATTATGAAATTTTATCCTCCAGTCCCACATCAGTCCTGATGATTTTTTTCTCCTGCCAATATTATTTTCTGTAGATTAGGCATATGTGGCTTCTAGTATTTCAGTAGTAATATGTATATTTTTCTTAATTCTCAATTTCTCCTTCTTACACACTGACACAAGAATGATTCTCCCTGGGTCCCCAGGAACCCCTTAATGCAAAGTTCATTACTGGGAACAAGGATGAGCGCACTGCTCTGTCCAGCAGAATAATGTAATTGCTGGCAAAGATTACATGAAGGTGGAGTGACTTATAGAGGAAGAGCATGCAGTTTGGAATTGTATATAAATTTTGATACACATGCTTCCACTATGAAGCCAGCTGGGTTGCTTTGAGCAAATTAATTAACCTTATCTATTCCTTATTTTGCTCTTCTGTGCAATAAAGCAAATACCAACAGTCCCATAGTGTTGTTGAGAAGATTCAAGAAGTTAACCTGTGCAAAACACGTGGCACAACCACTGGCATACAGTGCCACCCAAGGAATGACTTAAACCTTATCGACATCATCAACATCATCTTGGGGATGAAGATGGACAACGAAACAAACTTGGAGTGTTATATTTTTCAGGTCTGTTTATTTTTTTTTCTGGTGTCCTGTTCGGGATGAAGGTGGACCATGAAACGAACTTGGAATGTTGTTTTTCAGGTCTGTTTTTGTTTTTTTTTTCCCGATGTCCTGCTCATTTCCTAGGGTCTTATTTAAAATGTTAATGAAAACATGTTGGTGTTTAGGACTTTCTGTCTACCAAACAGCTCAGGGGCAGGGGGGCTGATAGGACATATTATGTGAAAGGATGAGCTATGATTCTACGTGGTATATCTACATTTCATCAAACGAAATCGTGATGTGCTAATATTCCTGCATTCTGGATCAATATAGATATCGAAGCCAGATATTTAAGTTCTCAATGTAAAGGCAGGTAAAGTGCCCCAGCAGTTCAGTAATAAGTAAGGTGTCCATAGTTACGCTTGCCATCCTTGGGTACTTAGTCCTCCTTCCACTCTCAGAAGTGTCTGTTCAGGAAATAAATTGTATGGCCACAACATGTCATGCTAGTTCCCTTTGTCCTGTGGTTAACTTATGTAGCAGGCTCAGAAAATCACTTGACTGACCAAATGAGATGGTTGAAATCCTGGACTCTACCTTTCTCATGGGAAGGACTCCAAAATTCTCTGGAGCCAATGGAAGGAAAAAACCTGTGTTATCCTGAGGTCCTCCTGCATGTGAGAAAGAACTCTGAACTGTAAAGCAGATGTGGTGATTCCAGGCTAGTGACTTTAATGTTTGTGAGCTGATGCTTCAGAAAGCATGAAGAGAGGTCAGATGCTCATACAAAAACCTTTTTGAATACTATGGGAAAGCACTATAACTTGAAGACAGAATATGAACTGCACTAAAAAATATAATTATTAATTTTATAAATTAATTATTATCAGTGAATCGGTTTTTCGATTTTCCACCCAAATACCGTTCCATTTAATTCCCAAGCTACACATTCGTGGGAAAACATACAGTCGCCACCCACGCCCACCTTCCACATTTAGGATTGAAAGCTCTACCAATAACTTTCCTTGCTATGCAGTGCTATTTGCAATCACTCCTCAGGACTCTGTAGTTTTCTAAAATAATTAGTTTTATTCTTCTTTGTTATTCATAATCATATCTCCAGATATAATAATAAAAACAAACAAAAACAAGCATTTTCCTGCACCTCCATTTAGGTTTCAAACCTTTGAATTTGTTTTACTCAAAGAAATTTATTATATAAAAGGATTATATAATATTTTATTTAGATTCTCTTATATTGCTCCAGGTGGAATAAATATTGTAACTTTCCATTTTATTTTCCACATTATTTTAGGAGCAGCAAATGAATTGGAAATCCTGATTACAATTACATCATTTAAGTAATGCATAGGGACTAATTACCTTTTGGGTAGAATTACACATTTTAAGTAGCTGAATGTGATCAACATGGGCAAATTATTTAGATTACTAAATTGGAGTTCTAAAATCTGATATATAAGTCACAGTCCTCCATTTTATTCTATGCCAAGAAATATTGGTATGTCTTCGGCTTGCTTTAGATACTCAATGGATTTTAAATAATTATTTCATTTTTACCAACTCAGCTTGCAGGAGTTCTGCTGCTGCAATAATATTTTGGGGCCTATTCAAACTAAAGAATTCTCCAAACCTTACCAAATGTTTTTGTTTTCTTTTATTTTCTTTTGTTTTTCTTTTAATCTGATTGAACTGCACACATAGTACTTCCTCAAAGAAAAGTGAAAATCATTTACATTTTTTTAAAAAAGGGGAGGTGGGTGGGAGCACTATTGCCACAAAATAACAAATCTGTTAGTTTGTAGAATACTTCTTCAAAATTTTTTAAAAAATTATTTCTCATAGTAACTTTTAGATTAAACCTATATATCAATATCTCATAAAAAGAGCAAATAGATTTTTGTGTAGATATTCCCTTACAAATCACTCACATATGCTATTTCATGTCACTAAGAAAATAGGTAAGAATTTTCCTAACATATACCATATTATTATGAGCCCTTGAGTCCTCAGATAGAAATCATTTACCAGAAACCTAGGTAGTGTCAATAAAGACACAAAATCCCTAATGCTTTTACAGCATCTACTTTCATAATACAGCAGCCTGAATAAGAAGAAAAACATTTTAACCAGTGGAATTCAAAGTCTAAATCAAGTCCAGAGGATATAAACTACATCTCCTCCATCTTACCTTCTGTTGAATCCTGTAGCTCCTGGATGGCTTGGCTGCATGTCAGATGCTACTGCATGTGAGAACAAAGATACATTCTTTATGTCTATGGCATGGTTTTATAACTCAGAACCAGAAATAGCCTCAGAAAGTACCGGGCCTGTCTTCTAGTGCTTGTGCATTTGAATATCACCCATGCACAAAAGTAAAAGGATGAATTTCTCAGATACCTCCAAACTTTAAATAGGATATACAAAGTTTTCCAACAGTGCAACTCATTCACCTGCCTGATGATGCATTTTGTATAAAAGATACTGTTACTTTTCTTAAGATAATTAGGATGCTACTATTGGAAAACAGTCCCCCCAAAATGAAGTTATTAGACCAAAATTATCACTCATTTTCTAGTAATTAAACTAAATATTTATTCATGAAATAAATAAGTTTTGAGGAAGTACATAATGCAGGTCTATAAGTCTACTCTGCAGAAATAGAATCACTCTTAGAGGAAGAATATGTCACACTTTCACCTTTTTAATCATCAACCAACATTATAGTTTCTTTTAATTTCTATTATTTCATAAATGAAAGATATTTGCATGTTTTATTTTTAGTTTTGGGAAAAAAGTCTAATGGATACTTTCTTATTTTATTATCGGTAAGCAACATATCTGGATGATTCTATCTTGTTGCCTAAAGAAATACATTAACCCAAGTGTGAGCCGATGTTAATCCCTGAATTTATACATAGGAGAAATATAACAAACATCCATTTGGAGGTATTTCTGAACATTTAACATTTTAGGAAAAGTTATGTTTATTTTATGCAACTGGTCATTCCTTTAAAGGATCAATATTCTTCCTAGAATTAATTATCAGAAAATAAATTTCCTTTATCACAAAATAATTGTTTTATATAGTCTCTTTTGCTTTAGTTCTTAGAAAGCTTGAAGCCAAATGAGGTATTAAAGTATAATAACTGAATCCAAAATAATAAAGCTTCTATTTATCTCCAGTTTGAGAGAAATTCTCTTATTTTATTCATAAAGTATATATTATTTCATATATATTTTAACTTTATTTCATATATATTTTAACTTTTTTACCTACCTTAGCCCACTCTTGGGAGTGCGCAGGATGAATGTGATTGTATTTTGGGTTATTTTGATTCAGAAACACTTAAGGCAGCTTACGTGTTCTATACACCATAAATAAATGCAGTCATGAATACATAAATAAATATGACTATTCTTTCATGTAAGGAGCATTTTTACAGGAACAGTTCAAATATTAGAGTGATGATCACTAGCGATCGATGAGGACCATGATATTGTTTGTTGATTAGTCAAATGGCTACCGTGTGGGAATTTAGAATAGGATAAAGCTGGCAGTGTGGAAGAATGGTTTATTTCATAATATGAATTATACTAAATAACTATCTGGAAAAATAAAGTGAGAGGCATACCTCATACCTTACACCAAAATTAATTAAAGACGCTAAATATAAAAACTAAATGAGGGAAGCGGATTTGCCCAGTGGTTAGGGCATCCGTCTACCACATGGGAGGTTTGAGGTTCAAACCCCGGGCCTCCTTGACCCGTGTGGAGCTGGCCCACGCGCAGTGCTGATGCGCGCAAGGAGTGCCCTGCCACGCAGGGGTGTCCCCACAGAGGGGATCCCCATGCACAAGGAGAGCCGCCCAGCGGGAAAGAAAGTTCAGCCTTCCCAGGAATGGTGCCACACATACGGAGAGCTGACACTGCAAGATGATACAACAAAAAGAAACACAGATTCCTGTGCCTTTGACAACAACAGAAGTGGACAAAGAAGAACATGCAGCAAATGCACAGATAACAGACAACTAGTGGGGGGGGGAGTGGAGAGAAATAAACAAAGTAAATTAAATTTAAAAACTAAATGAAATTGTGAAAGAATTACTATTTAATATGACAAAAAGCTCAAAAATATATTTAACTACATAAAAAATTTTAAATCTTCATACAATATGATTAATAAACAAAAAAGAAATGAAAACTTATAAAAATTGTTAATACAATTTCTTTAACTGAAATAGAGTTGATATTTTTAACATGTGCCACATTTGTGCAAATCAGTTGGAAAGAGAACACTAGTCCGAGGAACAACAGGAAAGACCATATGCACAGAGGAGTATTCACACACACAGTGGAAAAGACAAGTCAAAGCGCAATTGGAGAGCACATTTCACTTATTAGATTACTTGAGTTGAGAATTTTGATGACACAGTGTGGTGGTAGAATGTGAGGCAAGCATGCGTTCTCTTGCATACTGGTGAAAATAGAGATTTATATAACTCTGCAAAGGCAGTTTGGCAATATTTTTCAAAATTGAAAATGTACAATTCCTTTTGCCTGGTAATTCCACTTTTTGGGAATTCATCCGATAGATCTACATCTTCTGAATGCAGTCTATACAAGATTTATCTGTTCATAACGTGTCTAACTGGCCAATTCAGTCGTGACATGGTACTGCAGTGAAACACAACTCAGCCGTTAAAAGGAGCAGCCCGTCTTCCTGTGCAGATGTGGATGAAGAGGTGTGCACGCGGTTGTATGTGTGTGCTGGAGAGTGTCGCTAAGTGATAAGAGGCTCACACTGGCAGGTGTAGGATGAAATCGCTGTGTTAATAGGTAAAAGAAAACAAAACAAAAAGAAATCAGGCATGCACAGCTTCTCTAGAGAGATCCAATTGTTTGGCTGAGATTGTTCAGTTGGCAGCAAGAGGCAGATGAGATATTTATCTATCCTTTCTATCTTTTAAAACTTGTATCGTGTGTGTGTATTAAGTGCAGGAGTATTTCTTGTTTTTCTTTTTTAGGAATCTGGATTACATTATCTTCACTCTTCTAAATTTGTTTTATTCTACATTGATAGAAAAATTGGTACATGCCTGTACTAATGAGTCTGATGTATCAAGGGGTATCATAATATTTTTTGCAGGATTGTAAAAACAGATTTTCTCCCTAAGACAATAACATGACGCCTAAATAATTCAGGAAAACTCAAGACATAGGTATGTTGCCAGCTCGATTCTTCACTTTATTACATATGCAACTAAGGCAGGCACTTAAGCTGCCTTTCTTTATTAAGTAGTCCAGGCTCACTCAACACAGCAGCAAGCTTTGTATAAGAGTCTGATGACATAATATCTGAAACAATGCTTTGAAACCTGAGAAAAAGAATGAAAATGTAAACTAGTGTTATAAAATGGGAATTTTGCATAAGGATAGTATAATAGGGCATGTGCAGACCAGATCATGGGTAGAAATGTCACAGATTTTCCCGTATCCCTGCTGTCGCCTCCAGGTGCACACTTCAAGCCTGGCGTCAGAACGTCTGAACACTTGCCATTTCTTCCATCTTGCCAGGGTCCATCCTGGCCTCTGCTAATAAACTAACTTGTGTCTGCATTTCTTTCCAGTCTCGCCAGACTGCTTCCTTCCGTGTTAAGAAAACCCCAACAGGTTGGTCCGTATACCCGAGGAAAATGCCTATTCACGTATTTGCACCCATGAGGTCAAGTCTCTTCTGTGGGGCCCTGCGGCTCTTCCTGGAGGTGACAGGTACTGGGAGGCCAGCTTAGGGCCACCTTAGAAAAAAGGAAGGGCCACAGCGCTCGTGGCAGGATAGCAAAACAGAAGAGATAATTTATCCAAGAGACAAAGAAAGAGAATGAAAAATGAAGAAGGCATCAGAGAAAGAGCTGCTGCAGGCATGGAAGCTCCACTAAAAAGGCAGTGGGCCAGAGGCCACACGGATGCGACCCGCACCTGCTCCCGGCCGAGCCACAGCCACGGGAGGGGGGACGTGGAGACGACCAGCTGTCCCAGGAAGAGGGCCCCGGAAGGGAGGGAGAAGAAGCAAGAGAAGGTAGAAAGACGTGCGGAGCGAGGCAGGCCCCGTGTTCCAGAGGGTTCCCTGGAGGTCTGAAGCCCAAAGGCTCTGTGGGCCCTGGACACCTGTGCGGAGAGGCTGGCCCTGGAGCACCTGTGCAGTGGGCCCTGGACCACCTGTGCAGAGTAGCTGGGCCTGGATACCTGTGGAGCTGGCCCTGGACACCTGTGCAAAGTAACTGGCCCTGGATCCCCTGTGCAGTGCGCCCTGGACTACCTGTGGAGCTGGCCCTGGACACCTGTGTGGCTGGCCCTGGACTCCTGTGCAGCTGGCCCTGGACACCTGTGCGGTGGGCCCTGGTCCACCTGTGCAACTTGCCTGGACACCTTTGCGGCTGGCCCTGGACACCTGTGCGGTGGGTCCTGGTCAACCTGTGGAGCTGGCCCTGGACACTTGTGCGGTGGGCCCTGGCCTCCTGTGCGGCTGGCCCTGGACACCTGTGCAAAGTAACTGGCCCTGGATCCCCTTGCAGCTGGCCCTGGACACCTGTGCATTGGGCCCTGGACTCCTGTGCAGCTGGCCATGGACTCCTGTGAGGTGGGCCCTGGACTCCTGTGCGGCTGGCCCTGGACTCCTGTGCGGCTGGCCCTGGGACTCTTGGGCGGCTGGCCCTGGACACCTGTGCGGCTGGCCCTGGACTCCTGTGTGGTGGGCCCTGGACTCCTGTGCAGCTGGCCCTGGACTCCTGTGTGGCTGGCCCTGGACACCTGTGCAGTTGGCCCTGGACACCTGTACAGGTGGGCCCTGGACTCCTGTGCGGCTGGCCCTGGACTCCTGTGCGGCTGGCCCTGGACTCCTGTGCAGTGGGCCCTGGACTTCTGTGCGGCTGGGCCAAAAGCACCAGACCTGGACGTTCTGGAGGACCGGCAGGTGGGTTCCCACCACGGTGGGTGACAGCGACCAGGCCCGACGAGTGGCTTGCGCCCTGGAGGGGCTACAGGCGGCCTTGAGCTGACCTTGTGGGAGGCCGAGGCCCCGAGGCCCCGGCGGCAGGAGCTGCAGCCACTCTCCTAGTGGTGGGGGCTGCGCGGGCCCCCGGGGTGCAGCTCCCAAGACTCCCCCGAGCCCCCCTTGACCAGATAATGAGCTTCATTAAGGCAAAGTCTCCTTACGGTTCCAAACACTCCTGTGTTCTTTCAGGTGTGTCTGGAACTCCTTTTCACGGGTCTGATCTGCCTAAGGTGGGGAATCTGGCCTTCTGGGTCTTTAACCTTGGAGCAGAGCAACCCTGGAGTAACTGGACGAGGACTTTGCCTTAAAATGGCCTGAAAGGAAATCATTTATTGAGGAAAATGTCTGTTTTCCTATAAAGGGATATTTCTCAGGAACTGACCCAGAGCCGGCTCCTCCTGCCAGCTTTCCCCCAAATGTTGGGGTGTGTTGGGTGTCCCAGGGACACGCGGAGACCGACTCCTGCCTCGGGTTCGGTAAACTTGCTCAGCAGCGAGCACCGCCCCTGTTACAAGAAGCAATGAAGGAGGATGGGAGATCCTGAGAGCTGACCTCGAGGAGCTCCACTGGCAGGTAAGCAAAGTTCTGGAATTGAAGCAAATGGAGGCATTTTTGATATGGAATATTCTACAAATGAATCTCAGATTTTCTAAATGGAAATAACCTAGACTGATGAAAGATAGAAACAACATCACTATTTAAATCAACGTGATTTTTTAATGTCTTCCATGAAAATTCCATTTTACCAGAAATGACACTGGAGCTGTGGGAAAACCATATAGCTTTAAAAATAAAATGGTATCTAAGGGATAGTCCAATATCTATTAGGAAAAGTTTTAGCATGGGTTAAACTATCTTTTAAAATTCAGAGCATATTATCAAACCCTCACTGCATTGCCACAACTCCCACCATTTTCAAGCATTTGCTCAGAATAATAAAACTTAGCGGGTAGGAGCAAGTTTATCATTGAAATAGCCACACAAGAACTTTCCCTTGGTAGACAGAAAAAATAATACATCTGAGAATAGATTAAATATGAACTTTTGAGCACGTTAGTACTAGGAAATCCAAGTTTCCAATTTGCACTGTTCATGATCCGCAGCCTTTATCTGGGGAGCAGACCTCTGGTTTGGGCAGAAAGATCCTTTGGAGGAGGGAGGTGGGGGTGAAATGCAATCTGATTAATCTGCACTGGAGTTGGAGGAGACTGGTTTCCAGGAACCGAAAGCAGGAACAGTGACAGCATGCCCTGCCTCCCCTGCCCTGCCCTGCCCTGCCCTGCCCTCCCTTCCCCTCCCCTGCCCTGCCCTCCCCTCCACTCCCCTCCCCTCCATTCACTGTTAGGACGAGATGCGTCCATAGCCACTCATTTCCTTCTCTCGTGGAAAGGTAACCTACCTGCCTTTCAGAAAGGTAACCTACCAGATCAGAAAATTCAAAGGGTCAAATGTACTGCATGTGATTTAATTTCAGCAATTTGGCAATATTACTCTTGTTATTGGATATTGGGAAGAGAGACGTTCAACCTTTCCATTTTTATTTTTTTCACGTATGCTCTTTTATGCCACAGTGGAAAAGTGCAAACCTGCCCTGGAGGACGTAGTTTGGTTCCTGTAATAGCTGCTGACAACTTCATCTACACTCTCATTTCTAAATCACAGATGGCTTGCTTACCAAGGCCGCCAGGCTTCATTGCTGTTGTTTTCATCTTGTGCAGTGTGTCAGGGTTAGCTCCTGTTCAGTCTCTGATAATCCATTTTCTAGGTGAACTGCAGCACCATTGGCCATCTCAGAGATATGTTGTTATTTCATATTCCTCTCCTATTCATGGTGTGTAAAAGAAAAAGTTGGGTTCAACATGCAAAAAAAAAAAGGCAAAAATATTTATTTTGCTCCTTAGAGATGGTTCATTTCAGGAGTCAGCTTTGCTAGGTTATGGTGTCCAGTCGTTTGGTTAAGCAAACTCTAGCCTGATTGCTACTGTGAGGAAAGTTCATTGCTGATTTTCTTATATAGTCAGTTGATTGCATCTGTGGCTGATTGCATCTACAATCAACAAAGGAGCCTGCCCTCAGCATAAAAGGAGCATCGTCACCCAATCAGAAGTAGATCTTAAAGACAGAATGCAGCTCAGAAGTCAGGAAGAAGAATTTCTATCTCTACTTTAGCCAGACCTCTTCTTCTAGGGGAGCCAGTTCCACCTTCGTCACAGGTCCCACCTAGAGGCCTCCCCTTTGGAATTGGACTTACCAGTCCCCTTGGTCTAGAGAGCCAGTTCCTCTACTCAGTCTCTCCCTCCTTTAATTCTGCTTCTCTGGGAACCCTGACTAATAGGCTGTTGTACAGTAAACCCTTACTAATCATGAAAGGTATGTTTTGAATTCTTAGTTACCACTCTTTTAGAGATGTACGAGACATTGGAAGCCTAACAAAATTAACCAATTAAATGAGTTCTTCCCATAGAGCAACCCCATGGTCTACATATATGTTGGGCATCTAAAAACATTGTCTCAGGAAACTCATGACAACCTTATGAGTTAAAATTATCATTCATATCATCCCAACTTACTTGTGTCGTAGACCTTAGGATTGATGGTGGGTTGTGGAAAAGAAAAATTAATTCCTAAAATCAAAGGGTGCGTGGTAATTTCCCATCTGCCTTTTCTTCCGTCTAAAGCAGGTATTCTTCCCGTACTTGGTCATGAACTCTGAGAACCTGATGAACTGCATCAGACGGTGCAGTGCCCAGCTCCCACCACCTCTGAACTCTAAAGTTCAACAAATACCCCAAAGCTTGGAGGCTGGTACTTGCCTACATGTCACCATTTCTAAGACTAGTAGGACAAGAGGGGGACAGGACTCCCTACCACTCCCTCTACAGGATCTCAGGACTGCGCGAGACCAGGATTAGGGCTACATTAACTGGCTTCTGTCTTGTGAAGACACAGAGGCCCACGAGCCTTGGGCCCCGGTGTGGGGCCTGGGCCGCTGGCTGGGTCTGCCCGGTGTCTGCGTGGAGGTGGGGACCCTGTCCCACAGCCTGTCCCCTGTGGCAGTCAGGCCTTGCCCAGGCATGCTATACGGCCCTGGTTGGTAGACTGTTTCCCCTGCCAGAGCGCGGGGCCGAGTGGCATGGCTCCCACTGACCACTGTGATCTGGGGTTGCTGCTGCCGTCACTTCAGCCACTCTTCGACCCGACCCTGGGGTTAGAGAGGGCCCAGCCCTTCACGCAGGGGCCAAGGACCTGATGTGCAAGTGCAGGGGCCCCAGCACGTTCTTCCTGCTCCACCTGAGATCCAACAAGGTGTCCTCCTACTGATGAAGTAAGACACCTGTGCATCATGCCTGGGCCTTGCTGAAGGCTGTGTCGTATCAGACACCAGAGAGCCAGGCTTCTGAGCCCCGGGTGGTAGACTTGCCCAGGTAAGAGGATTAGGCCTATCCTGGCTGACCAGGGCCTCACCTTAACTGAAGGGAACTCGTCAGATGTCCTACTTACCATGCGCTCACACCCACAGGAACAGGTTAAGTTTAAAAACATGTTTTTCTGGAGTACATAGCTCCAAATCACATGTTGGCAAACCTCCAAATTACAGGAGGAATTGGCTTCCCCCCGTGGTCAGCCCCTGCCCATGGATCTTGAGATGCTGGCAATGGTGGCCCCATCGCCCTCTTCTCCAGCTAAGTGGGGATCCCCTTGGCAACAACTCTCTGATATGGAAAGAGAGTCAGGATATCTCTCCAAAGGCAGTGACATCGACGAATTCAGCATGGCTCCCTGGCAGGCCACAGCATACCACCTGCCCTCAAGCACTCCACTTACTCAAGATGGGTGTTTGGCACCTGCACAGGTGGCAGAGCTGGAGGCGGTCCAGGTAGCCCTCCAGGATGCTCTAACCTGCCAGCTGCCCAATCTCTGCATCTTCACTAATTCTTGAACAGCGGCCAAAGGATGGGCATGGGTTCAGGCCAATGGAAATCAAGAAAGGTCTTTCTGGGGCTCCACATTTGGAAGCAGCCCCACCATTTCCATCCACGCTCACTCGCCACACTGGAGTCACTATTTAACGACACTGCAGATAAACTTCCTAAAATTCATTTCTGCTCGGCATACTGGTAAGCCCCCAGAGAGGGCCCTCTCAGGCCCAGTAGGTTTCCCCTCCAACGGGCAGTCTGAGCCCATACAGACTCCTACCCTGGTGGAGTGGGCACATGAAAGGATTGCCTCTAGGCCCACCACTGGCCAGAATGGTTACTAAAGGTGTGCCTTGTGCTCCAAAACCAACCACTGACCTCCCTTGATGGGCTCGTGATCCTCCGGGGGCTGGGTAGCTGGTTAAACCCTTCTCCTGTTCCCATATTAACCACATGGGAGCACTTCCCATCATTGCCTGAGCCACCAGAAATTACGCCTCCAAACCAATCAGTGGAATGGTCAGGGTCGCCTTTAGAGGTGAAGAGAACCTGCATCTGCCCGTTGCCCGTCGCATCATAAAATGACCCCTTTCTACCCTGCTTATTACACATTCAAGGCACAAGACTCGGGCTGGCAGGCACCAAGCACAGAGCAAGTCTTGAAAGAAAGCATTACACAAGCTCTCAGCCCATGAGAGGCAGCCCCACATCCAGCAGGCACGATGCAGGTAGCAGCCCCGGAAGCCGTCCGCCCCGACTGCACAGTGTGACGCTCATCCTGGGTTTTAGTACTCTTGACTGCAGGAGCCTTGGCTTACCTATGAGTCCTCAAGGCAGCACCACGCAGGCCCAGGAATGCCCAGACAGGATTCAGCTAATCCTAAAATTGTACCCAGGGATGGAACGGAGGGGATTGGTGGCCCTCGCTCCTCAACGCCTGCACCTAGCATGTCATCGAGCATGGCTGGTGACCCAAAGCCACCCAACTTACGTATCAGATGGGCTCAATGTGAACCAACTCTCCACCCAGTCATAACCCCAATAAGACGGACTGTCCAGCAAGGTGAATCTAAATAAAAGTCTCATGTAACACAGTGGCCTCAAGAGGACAGTCAACTCAAGCTGCATGGCTCATGCCCCTCTGGTTACTCTTCTTTCCCCTCCTCCACGGACCCTCCTGGGAGCCCTGGTTAGATAAAGCCTGGGCTACTCCACAGCCTCCATTCTCCTCTCTTCCCACCCAGGCCCTTTCATCTAATAAATTGTCCTTTGACGCTTATCCATGAAATTGCATGGCTATCTGTGTTTATATCTTATCACCAAAAGGACTTCCACGTAACATCCAAAACAAGATGAAACTAAAGTTTTTCATCACTTCTAATCCCCCATTCACCCCAGAAAACCACTTTGAAATGGAATTTCTACATCTTATTTTAGGGACGTTCTTCAGATTTAGGGGCCATTAGGAATATATGATATTATTTTGTGTGTGAATTTATGCAAGAGAATGGATTTTTTATACACATGTATCAAATGGTCCACATTTTGTATCTTGACTTTTATAATTACTATTATTCCATGTAAGTACATATATCTACCCCATTCTTTCTACCACAAAGTATTCCATAGTGTATGTGACCAAAATGTATTTGTTGTTCTCCTGTGAAGAGCCATTTAGAGCCTCATGTCCTGTTCACGTTCATTAGGGAAACGAGTCTGTAACTTTCTTTTTTGTAATATGGTGTTAGTGTGATATTGGCTTCATAGAATAAGTTTGGTAGCAGTCCTTGCTTTTCAATTTTTTGGAAGAGGTTTGGTAAGATTGGTATTAAATCTTCATTGAATGCTTGTTAGAATTCACCTGTGAAGCCATCTGGTCCTTTTGAGAAGGTTTTTGATGACTGTTTCACTGTCTTTACTTATGATTGGTTTGTTGAGTTCTTTATATCTTCTAGGGTCAGTGTAGGTTGTTCATATGCTCCTGGGAATTTGTCCGTTTCATTTTTGTTGTCTAGTTTGTTGGCACAGTGTTGATTATTGTACCGTCTTATGGTCTCTTTCATTTCTGTGGCATCAGTAGTAATGTTCCCCCTCATTTCTGATTTTATTTATTTGCATCTTCTCTCTTTTTTTCTCTGTAAGTCTAGCTTAGCTAAGATTTTGTCAGTTTTGTTGATCTTTTCAAAAAGCCCACTTTTGATTTTGTTAATTCTCTCTATTGTTTTTTGTTCTCTATTTCATTTCTTGTTTGCTCTGATCTTTGTTATTTCATTTTTTCTGCTTGGTTTTTCTAGTTCCTCCTGTTGTGTATTTAGGTCATTGATTTTAGCCCTTTCTTCTTTTTTAATGTAGACATTGAGAGCTATAAATTTCCCTCTTATTACTACCTTTGCTGCATCCCATAGGTTCTGGTATGTTGTGTTCTTGTTTTCATTCTTCTCAATATATTTACTCATTTTTCTTACAATATCTTCTTTGACCCTCTGAATATTTAAGAGTGCATTATTTAATCTCCAGTATTTATGAATTTTTGCTTTTTTTGCCTGTTGATTTATAGTTCGTTCTAATATGATCAGAGAAAGTCCTTTGTATAATTTCAATCTTTTTACGTTTATTGAGATTTGTTTTGTAATCCAACATAAGGTCTGTACTGGAGAAAGATCCATGAGCACTTGAGAAGAATGTATATCCTGCTATTTTGGGATACAATTTTCTGTATATGTCGATTAGGTTTAGTCGTTTATCATATTATTCAAACTCTTTGTTTCATTATTGATCTTATGCTCAGATGTTCTATCCAATGATGAAGGTGGTGTATTGAAGTCTCTAACTAGTAATATTACCATAGAGACATCTATTTCTCCCTTCAGTTTTGCCAGTGTGTTCCTCATGTAGTTTGGGGCATCCTAGTTAGGTGGATATACATTTATGATTGTTATTTATTCCTGGTGAATTACCCCTTTTATTATTATATAATATCTTTACTTGTCTCTAATAACAATTTTGCTTTTAAAGTCTATATCATCTGATATAAGAATAGCTACTCCACCTTTTTTTTTTTTTTTAATTTTGGGGGTTATTGCATACATGGAATATCTTTTCCCAGTATTTCACTTTCAACCTATTTGTATCCTTTTGTTGAAGGTGAGTTTTTTGTAGATAGCACAGAGATGGTTCATATTTTCTTATCCATTCTGCCATTCTGTGCCTTTTGATGGGGGAGTTTAATCCATTAATATTCAAAGCTATTACTGTAAAGGCAGTTATGACTTCACCCATTTTGACCTTTGGGTTTTATCTGTCATATCTTATTTTCACCACTCTTTTTTACAATTTTAACTACTTTTACTGTTGAAAATTTTCATTTCTAGATACTTTTCTAATCCTCTCTATCCTGGCTTTTCTTTTCAGACTGTAGCACTCCGTTTAGTATTTCCTTTGTGGCCAATTTCTTAGTTACAAACTCTCAGTTTTTGTTTATCTGTGAATATTCTAAATTCACCCTCATTTTTGAAAGACAGTCTTGTCAGATTCAGAAATCTTGGCTTGCAGTTTTTTTCTTTCAGTACCTTAATTATATCACATACTTTCTTCTCTCTTCCATGGTTTCTGATGAGAGATTGGCACTTGATCTTATCAAGGTTACCTTGAATGTGATGCTTTGCTTTTTCTTGCTGCTTGCAGAATTCTCTTTTTATCTTTGGTTTTTGGCATTCTGATTAGCATGTGTTTTAGAGTAGGTATATCAGATTTATTTGGGTTGGAGTACATTGAGGTTCTTGGACATGGATATCTAAGTCCTTCAACAGAGTTGGAAATTTTCTACCATTATTTCCTCAAATATTCCTTCTGCCCCTTTTCTCTTCTCTTTTCCTTCTGGGATACTCATGACATGTATGTTTGCAGATCTCTTGTGATTTAATTCCCTGAGACACTGTTCAGTTTCTTCCATTCTTTCCTCTATGTGCTCTTTTGTGTTTTGCTTTCAGAGGTCGCTTTACCGAGTTCACTGATCCTTTCTTGTTCCTCTTCAAATCTGCTGTTTATACCTCCAGTGTTTTAAAATATTTATTTATTGTACCTTTCATTCTCATAAGATCTGCTATTTTTCTATATATGTTTTCAAATTCTTTGTGCTCACTCAGTGTCTTCTTAATATCCTAAAGCTCTTCAGCCATATCATTGAATTTATTAAGGAGATTTGTTTGAATATCTGTGATTAGTTATCACAACTCCTTTATGTCATCTGGCTTTAGTCTAGGGCTTTCTACTTGATTGGCTTTGTGCTATAGCCCCTCTCTGATACTTGGTTCAACTTATTTTGGGGCTTTATAATGACTCATGTTTAGCCAGTCTGAATTTTTCAGCTCTTTTTCATCTGTTTCCTGCCCTTTCTCCCTTTTTGGGGGTGGACTAGAAGCCAAGGATGTGGTTGGCACTGTAAGCCATGGAGACTGAATCTACCTGCATAGTCCCAGGAACTGATGAAGCTTCTCCCACCTTTACCCTCTGTGAGGTGTGGGGAAGAAGCCACAGCTGTGTGTAATAATCCAAGCCATGCAGGCCAAGACTGTCTGCAGTTTCCCTGAGAGACTGATAAAGCCCCATGCACATTCCTACCCTGCCTGGTGCTGGCATGGAGCCACAGGTATGGGCAGTAAACTAAGTTGTGTGGGAAAAACTGACTGCAGTTGCTCAGACACGCTGACAAAGCACCCCTCTTCTCCTGTTATAGGTGAGAATGGAGCCACAGGTGTGCCCAACAATCTAGTCCATGTGAGCCAAAAGTGACTGCAGCTGCCAAGAAAGGCTGGTGCAGGTCCCCCAGTTTACTCCCTGCCAGAGACAGGGCTGGAGCCCAAGCTAGAGCAACAATCTGAGCAAAGCAGAAAGAGGCCAGCTCTTACTATCACTGTGATTTTCAATCAGCCTATTTTTCCCTCATGCCCAGCGTAGAATTAAAATGGTGACTACTGGCCTCTTTCTGACTTGAACAGGTTCAAACTTTAGATGTTCTTAGAATTGGAATTTAGTCAGCCAAATATCCTAATCAGAAGCTGAGATTAGAGCCTGACCTTCTCTTTCTACCCTATCTTTGGGAAAGGAGCTTCCAGTTCCAGCCAGGGAACAGCTCCTGAGGTGGCTTGCCCCACCAGTGGCGGTAAACAGCAGCCTCCCCAGTATGGAGCACTTTACTCTCGAATCTTCTCTGCAGATAGGCAGTCTCCTCCTTCCGTTTTTCCAAGGATGTTGCAGGATGCTCTTCTGGGCTCCTGGGTCCCCCAAACAGGTGCCTTAGATAGCTCTTGGTAATTACTGATCACCCTATTGGATGAGCTGACTCTTGGAGTTCCTTACTCTACCACTGTCTTGCTCCTACCATAAGGTTTATATATATAATTTACATGTGTGTCTAGATTGTCTCCCCTGATATGGCTCCCTTGTTGGCTCGTTCATTGTTTTACTGTTTTTGCTCATTTTGCACTTGCTGTCTGCTCATTTGCTTGTTGCCTGCTCATTGTCTGTTTGTTTTTTCTTTAGGAGGCACTGGGAACTGAACCCAGGACCTCCCATGTGGGAGATGGGCCTCAGCTGCTTGGGTCACATCTGCTCCTTGCTCATTTGTTTTTGCTCATTGTTTTTCCTCATTGTCTGCTCTTTGTTTTTGCTTGATGACTTCTTGTTGTCTGCTCATGGTTTATTTGTCTTCTTTAGAAGGTACCAAGAACTGAACCTGGGACCTTCCATGTGGGAAGGGAGCAGTCAAGTGCTTGAGCCACATCTGCTCCAAGGTTTTATATATGTCTTTCTATACGCACATGCACATAGAGAATTTTTTCTACCAGTCTGCTCCTTGTCTTTAGCTTTATGATTTTTAATGTATAATATTGTAAAAATGATGAAAAGCCAGTTACCTTGTAGTGAGAAAATATTCAGTGAAAGCATTAATCATGACAGAAATGCAACATATGAGAAATTCAAAATCCTTTAAAAACATTGATTTATACTCTTATTGGCAATATTCAAAGGTTCAGAAGGTACTCTTGTAAATATAAAAGAAGGCACACACCTGAATAGTTCCTTTCCCAAGATTGCAATCTTTACAACCCCTTCTCAGTTAGGTATTAACATTTTCCCTGTGAGTAGGAAACATCATGTTCGAAGAATGTGGTGTAATAGACACAGGGTCACATTTTTCCAAATCTTGTCTTTTACCTTTCACCAAATCTCTCATTCCCTACTATTTCTAATTAAATTGTCATTGCCATGGTCATGCTTTGTTATTTTCAAGTTTACAATCCTAACTGAAGTTGAATAGATTGTTATGGGAAAATCCTATTTCAAGTGTCCAATTAAGAGAGAATGTAGGTCTGGAGACAAAGTATCATAGGTGGACAGATACAGAGCGAGCCTTATGGTTACATTCTAGGAACCATAAAGAAGTCCAAGGCTTTGGATGGAGTGTATGGTGTGTGAACAAAACTGCAAAAAAGGCCAAGGCAGTGCAGCAGGTGACTTTGTTGGGTCCATGATGGTGACTGAGGTATAAGCACTGTTCTCATTAGCAACAGAGGAAAATCTGATTTGGAATATGGAGGTAAACTTCATGTAAATTGATGCATGGCCAGATGATGAGAACTTGGACTCAGATAGGATAATTGAGAAGAATTGAAAGCTGGGGCATGAATGTATTTGTACAGCCATATTTATAGTGGTATGTCACAATAGCCAAAAGATGGAAGCAAACCGAGTGTCCATCAACAGATGAATGGATAAGCAAAATGTGTGTATATACATAAAATGAATACTATCTAACCATAAAAAAGAAATCAAGTTCTGATGCATGCTAAAATATGAATGAACCATGAAGACATCATGTTGCATGAAATAAGACAGATATGAAATAACCACAATATGAAAATTCATAAAGTAGAGGGCAGGTTACTGGAAATGGAGGGGCCATAGAGAATGGGAGCCAGTGTTTAACCGGTACAGAGTTTCTGACTGGGGTGATGGAAAAATTTTGCTAGTGGATGATGGTGATGTTAGCACAACATTGTGAATATATCTTTGCCACTAAACTGACTGTGAACGTAGTTAAAATGAGAAATTATAGGTAGTATATATGTCACCACAATTGACAAATACAGAAGTATGTCTATTTCTAGATGTACATTATGTATATATATAGTGGTGGGCTTTCAATATCCTAACAGAGCAGCCTCAGTAATACTTTAATCCCTGTTTATATTCCTTGGTATGATGTGGATGGACTTTAATTTACCTAACAGTTTTCCTGACTTTTTTTTTAAAGCAAACAATGTCAAAATGAAGGGGGAAAAAAATCACCTTTTTGTTTGTGCCGTGACCACCCCGGAAAGGAGCACTTTTGTGGGCGCTCTGGGGTGAAGGAGGGGCTGCCCCCGCCTGGATGACGGGGTTCAGGCGCTGCGCGCTGCGCGGAGGAGGCGGCGCGCTCGTGGCACCGGGTGTGCTTTGACGTTCTCTCTCCAGGCAGGGGATTCTCCGATGCCCTTAGGAAACCCAGCTGGATGCCCCATCGTCTGCAAGCTCGGGGCGTGAGGGACATCAGGGGCAGCCCTAAAATAGGCACCTGGTCCTCCGTGCCCGCCCTGCTTGTAAGCATTGACTTACCCTCTTTTATCTTATTGCCTTTTCTTAAAGATACATAGATCAGAAAAAATGTTACATTAAAAAATATGAGGTTCTCACATACCCCCCCCACCCCCACACACATACACACGCTCCTCCCACATCAACAGCCTCTTTCATCATCGTGGCACATTTGTTGCATTTGGTGAACGCATCTTGGAGCGCTGCTGCCCACATGGATAATGGTTTACCTTGTAGCTTACACTCTCCCTTCATCCAGGGGGCCAAGGCGGGATATAGACTGTCCCCTTTACCAAGGTGTGTCCCGGGCGGAAAGGGTGCAGGGCTACTTCTCTGGGTGTCATCTCGTAAGGGCAGTGCCCGGAAGAGGTAATTAGGCAAGGGCGCATGCCAAGGAGAAGGGCGGCCAAGAAGCATTCCTGCTCGAGCCCAGAGGGGCAGCGCCGCTGTGTCCCTGCAGCTCCCTCCTCGCGGGCGTGGACTGCAGGACTCCTGCGGGGTTGCAGGCCAGCAGGCAGCCAGGCCGTGGCGCACGCGGGAGCCCGGGGCTTGCTTTCCCCAGGGCGCACCCCGCACACCGCACAGCCTGACCCGCAGGGGCCGGGAGGCCACGGGGTCTCCGCTCATCCTCGCCTGGCCCTGCTGCCCTGGCCTCCGGGCGGGCCCGGGTCCTCCCAGCGCCGCGCAGCCCCCCTGCCCCTGCTCGTGAGGCCGCCACCCCGCACCCGCCGGGCTCCCCCAAGACGCCCGAGCGCCCAGCTCAGCCCTGCCCTCCCTGGACCCGCCACCCCTTCCTCATTAGCTGGTCGCGGCGCAGAGGGGAGCTTTCCTGCTCGGGAGCCAGGGTCTTGCTCACACTTGCAGGGCTACCCGCGACAGCAGCTGGCCTGTGCGCCTCGGGGCCATCTCAGGCGGTGTGACGGTTTCAGCCAGCGTGCTGACCTCTCCCGGCCTCCGGTGGCTTCCCTGCCACCCTCCCCCCCTTTTTTTCAGTTTTGCTACATTTTAATAGTAGTTTTTTAAAAGTGATTATTTTTTAGGTCTCCTCAGCAACATCAAATAAAAGGTACTGAGGGGAAGCGGGCTTGGCCCAGTGGTTAGGGCGTCCGTCTACCACATGGGAGGTCCGCGGTTCAAACCCCGGGCCGCCTGACCCGTGTGGAGCTGGCCCATGCGCAGTGCTGATGTGTGCAAGGAGTGCCCAGCCACGCAGGGGTGTCCCCCGCGTAGGGGAGCCCCACATGCAAGGAGCGCGCCCCGTAAGGAGAGTCGCCCAGCGCAAGAAAGTGCAGCCTGCCCAGGAATGGCGCCGCCCACACGGAGAGCTGACACAGCAAGATGACACAACAAAAAGAAACACAGATTGCCATGCCGCTGACAACAACAGAAGCGGAGAAAGAAGAATTTGCAGCAAATGGACACAGAGAACAGACAACTGGGTGGGAGGGAGAAGGGGAGAGAGAAAAAGAAAAGTACTGAGTCCTCCACAGGGTGCAGAGGGCTGCCAAGCCCCTTAGGACATTTATGACCCAGAGAAAATGTGTTTCTTGCCCCTTGAGGAGCTTACAGTCTAGAGGTCTAACAACAGAGTCTAAGTGGTAAGGGAACAAAGTAACGTATTAAGGCAAATTCTTCATCCCCCAGAGTGAATCACTGGAGAATTTGGAATTAATCTAATCAAGACTAGACAAGACTAGATTTGGTTGAGAACTCTTTCAGGCTTTTATAATTTCTATTAACATCTATTTAGTAAATGGAATTGACCTAATAGACAACTGAAAGAAAGACTAGATCTCTTGAAGTGCAAGGGCCAAAAGAACTTACTGTGGTTACTAATTTTAAAAGCAAACATACTGAATTGTATGACTAGCGTTACGCTAGATGAAAATTAGGCCAGTACTGATACTGCATTCCTCTCATGATAGCACTGTTCATTTAAAAGTGACTATTAAAATATGTGGGTTCTACATCTAACCCCTTTAGGCTGGTCTACACTGATGGCCTGGGACCCCTCCATCCATCTGTGTCTTAACTCAGCAGTGGAGAGAGAATCCCACACTGATGCTCCACCTTTCACACTCAGCCAATGGACACGTTTTCCAAGGGACATTTTCCAGTCTCTGAATTATGCGGACATTTTTTTTTATCACCTCTAGTTGTCACTGAATATTTATCATTTTATTTTAAATTAGCTTCTTGACAAAAGAATAAGCAGGAAATAACGTACAGTACTGTAAACCCTGCCTCGAACAGAAACTCAAGGAAACATTCAGCAGCAGGATGATTATGAAAGAATATTCTTATTATTTGCATATTTAAACTATATGAGTTATCTGAGTCTTCCATTTGTATGGATAATTCATAGTTATTTGCAAGTTGCTCTTTGAATATTAAATCTAATCGTTTGTGACCTCAGTGGTCTCAAAATGTGTAGAGGCATCATAGCAATGACATAATAGACATAATAGAGTAGGACCATTTGTATATACAATAAAGCTAGAATTACCAGTAAGAATTATAATGTAATTTCAGGAATGTATTACCAATGTGTGAGGTCGAATTTTATTAACAGACCCAGAAAACAGTTACAATAACAACATGAGTGTGTATAATGAAAACATTGACTTTGTCTGAAAATGAGGAGCATGTGTAAAACATGTGTGTGAGAAATGCACAGGAAATATTAGGGGATTATTTGGACTACAAATATTAAAATAAATGACTTTTTTGATTCTCGTAGTCTACAGAAGGTCCATGGATTCAGACATATTATTCATATAAAATTGGTTCTTTTTGTAACCTTAAGAACCAACCATTCCAGTAGATTGTTTTCCATTTAGCTGAAATGAATTTTGTTCCCCCTGCCTCTCTTTGATTCCTAAAATAAGGCCACTCTCTACAATGAATCATTATAGAACACCTGGCACTTTCTTTTTCCAAACCACTTTCAAAAATATTCTCTCATTTTATACATTTATGCATGAGATGCATAGTAGGGTTTGTTCTATCATCTTACAGATGGGAAATTAATGCCCAAAGAGGTATGTGCTTGCCTGAAGGATTAAAATCAGTATAAGAACCTCGTTTATCTCTTTTCTTACTGAATGAATTTTCCCCTGGCCTATACTGTTTTCTGACATAACATTTCATTATTTTTTATTATATATATAAAAATTATGGATATATATTTACTATGATTCAAATGGTGGTGTTGCTATGAGTAGGCAATAGTTAAAATACTTTAGATTTTATTTAATTGCCTCTCTCTCTTGCATTTCTCCTGAATGTCCCTTATACCTATATTTGCTTTTTCTCTCTTGTATTTCTCCTGCATGTCCCTTATACCTATATTTGCCTCAGACATCCATTCGTTAGGTAAGATCTCCATTTCACTCTACACATCTTGTCCTTTGTTTCCACCTCCTTTTGCTTTACTATTTTTAACATCAACAAAATCAACTATCTTAGCCTTTGTTGGTTTCTTATTTTTTCGCACAAAAATGTAAATGTTTACATAAGCATGGGCTATCACATGGTTTTGGTTAGTGATAGTATTTAGTCACACTTTGGAAAATAAAGATAAATTGTTTATTAGGTCATATATTCTAGGAACTTGAGATGCTAGGCAGACAATGTGCTTAGGAGATACATAC
This sequence comes from Dasypus novemcinctus, assembly GCF_030445035.2. Lineage (NCBI taxonomy): Eukaryota > Metazoa > Chordata > Mammalia > Cingulata > Dasypodidae > Dasypus > Dasypus novemcinctus. The sequence goes on along the minus strand of NC_080701.1, from coordinate 3,344,361 downwards.
GATATTGTTACAAATCAGACAAATAATTCTGTAAGTAAATGGTTCCTTGGAAAAACTAAACGTTTTAAAATGACATATGTAGACTCGTTCGTAATAGAAAACACACGTTCATAATGGAACATCTTGAGATGTAAATGTATGTTACGTGCTCTTCTCTTCACCAACCTCCACAATGAGGATACTATCATTTCTAACCTAAACTGGTATTCCCGACTCCATTTTTCTTCTTTCTAAATGAGGGGTTCTTCAATTTTTGTGTTCCACGGACCCTTTGCCAGTCAGGTGAAAACCACGGACTCCTTACGAAGTCCACACTCTACTGTCTGTTATTTAATAAACATATCACACTTGCACCAGCACATCCCAAAAGAATAATTTTTATTTGCATTTCAATTCAAGCTCATGAACCCCTGGTTCAGAATCCCTGCCCTAAAACGTTCTCCGTACACTAGCCGGGATGACCTTTCTAAACAAAAATATGACCCTACCCTTCTCCTCTAGAGATACAGCTTGTCCACACTCCACATAAATTGTTCTCAACAGGACTTGGAATCTAGGTGGATGCTCTCCTGGAACGCCTTTCTCTTCCAGTACTTTACACCTAGTTAGCTTCTACTTAGACATCATGGAATTTTTGACACTTGCTCTGAAAAACACAGGTTGGATAAAGTGTGCCAATAGCAGTCTGGATAAATCCCTATTTTATAGTTTATCTCACTAACGAGAAGTAATGACTTCTCTCTGTTTCTACTTGACCATCCCTTCCTTATAAGGAGAGAATGACTATTGTTTATTATTATATCTCAGGATGTAAACTATGTGCTCAATAAATATTGGGTAAATAAATGAATAGCAGTAGTTACAATTTATCCCACCACTATGTGAACTGTGAATATCTTGGCAAATACAGTTGCTGTCAGCATTCTGGATATTGCATATAGCAAATGTAGAAGGTCATTTCTGTCCAGTTAAATTTGTAAGTATGCCAATTAACTTGTCTGGTTTTTTTCCGATTCTGAACTTTAGATATAGGCTATACACTGTACATTTCCAGAGTTATTTCAGTTTTGATTATGACATGACATTGAATCCAGAGGAAATATTATATGCATTAATACAATACAGCACAAGAACATGAACCAACATATTTTAAAAGAGGCATTTATGGCTTAATAATAGCATTTCTGATAAACTTTCTGTCAGAGCTAGAGTGCAACAAGTATAATAATATACCTGCTTTACAGAAAAGCATTGATAAAACATTTCCATGACTGATGATAAATTTGAGCTTCTTACAAAACAAATTATTCATCTACACAGTGACTTTCCCAAAGAACACATTTGCATGATCTTCGAGTTCACTGCAGGAGAGACTCTAAATAATAATCAGGTCATAAAGCCAGAGAAAGGTATTTTTGATTGCCATGTAATTTGCCCTGAGAACTTGAAAATTGCACTAGAGGCTGAGCCTTCGCACTCCTTCTTTGGTTAATAATGGAAATAATTAAGAAAGCTTCAAACAGCCTGTCTCTGTAAAAGTTTAGCTTCCTAAAAGTGAGGGAACGAGAGCACTAAAAGTTCTTTAATGGCTTTGTTGAGCAGATTTCATCAGGCAGGTTTCACCTCTGACACAAAATGGTCTGTGCTGATGAAAATTGGAACTACTATTGCAAAGAACATTCTCTCATACTTTTCACCTGCTTGAGCAAACCACACGAGAAAGTAATGCTGATCTGCCTTGAATCACTTGGCCTTTCAAATCTGATGTTCATTGATAAGCATAATGGAATCTTTCCTTAGGGATCCAAAGAAAAATTTTCCAATGTTTAAATAATTTTATAACTTTTCCATGAGATTGTATAAAGTCCAGACAAAATTTTAATTATATTAGAAAAAATTAAAGAAAAAAAATGTCAGTAGAACCTTGAGCCTGAAACTGGAATTCCTTTATGTTAGAGGTTTGCAATAATTAACCAGCTGTAGCTCAGTTTCCCCTGATGTGGGAAGGGAAAAGGCCAACCCCCTGCCCTGTGTCTGAGGGCATGGCAGGCACTTCCCCACAGGTTAAACAAAGGAAACTCAGAAGACAGGAATAAAAGGAGATAGAGATCTTCACTATCTGCCTATCAGAGGGAGATGGAGATCTTTACTACCTCTATCTGCATATCAGAGGGAGATAGAGACAGAAACCTTCACTATTTACAAACCCTCTTAAAACCCTACAGATCAAAAGAAACCTTTGCTCCTGCAGCATTCCAAGAAGCTACGAACTTCCTTAACCCCTCCCCCTACTCACTCAGCCCCTCAGCCCCCCTCCCACTAACTAGCATTTCCCCACCTAGGAAAGTTCTGTATAAATTCAAGTCCCCCCTTCCAGGAGGGGCTGAAGCCTCTCTCCAGACCCCACCATGCTGGGGGGCGGGATGGAAGTCTGTTCTTCAGACCCCCTCCGCTGGGAGAGCTTCTCAATCAATAACTTCTTTGCTTGTGGTCAGCCAGTCTCTGTGTCCCAATAAGAGCCCTATTTTCTCCAACACTTTATATCTTCCACTGAACTCTAGTATATTTTTAGGATATTTTCAACTAAACATGTTTATAGAATCTCCACTGTATTGTTTTACTCTAAAATAACCTTTTTTTAGCATTGGGAAGGAAAAATCAATTTGACTTAATGTAGGGAAACCATCCATTTCAAAGTTTAGTTATCTGCTTCTTTACACTATTGCAACCTTAAAAGCATATTCTCAGTTTTTGAAAAAAAAACAGCAATATAATCAATACCGACTCATAATAATTATAACTGAGACCTGATGCCAAAATCTTACAAAGTCAGAGGATTAAATAACCATTTCTGAGCATTGTAACTATTTTAGAACCCACTAAAATATTATTTTGAATCATATTTGTTAACACTTATATTTCAATCTGCACATTTAGGAGTTAGAACCTTGAGAACAAATTTTTTTTGAAGTCTGAAGAGAACTATTCATTCAAATTAACCCATTGAAGGGGAGTAAATGTAGCTCTAGTAGTTGATTGGCTGCTTCCCACATATGAGGTACTGGGTTCAAGCCCCCATAGTTCCTAAAACAAATCAAATTAACCCATTCTAGAGATAACAGGCAAGATTTAATAAGTTCAAGAACTCTAAGTTTGAATGATATGCTCTACGTTCAGATTTACTGCAAATATTTTTTAAAAGTTGTAAAATAGGCTTTCTTTATAAACTCAAAAATAAAACAAGTCCATTTTTTAGAACCACCTGAGTTATTTTTAGCAAGGCAGTACCGGAAATATTCATGTTGGCAATTACTTCTAAGATTTTGTGATAAAAAGTAGTTTCTTGTTCCTGAATATATTTTGATGTTCTTTCTTCCTCTGAAAATAGGAAAATGATTACTCAATCCTTAACAAACTGTGTGTATGATTTTTAGTAACATCCATTGGCCTTAGCTTCAGGGAGTAAATTCACACTGGTGAAATCATTAAATCATACCAAGATGTTCCTATCCAATGTGGGAAGGCAACAGAAAGTTTATTAGATTCAGCAACTATTCATGGAAGCACAGACACACGTCTTCTTAGATATGCTGAGGAAAGACGAGGAAAAGTAGAATTAATTCTGTCATAGTTCCCCTGTAATTTAATCAGTTTTCACTTTACGCTTTAATTACTAATGATTAATTAAAATAAGGAATATTTTACTAGAGGTTCTTGGGAAAATAGTTCTTAAAATTCAAATGAAATTGTCCACATTTTCCCATTATGTGATTATTTTTAACAAATGTGCCAAGATTTTGCAATTTTACTTTATCTTGCTGCCTCTTAAATGTGCTCTCTTCATAGCCTGTTAGGTTGCACTTCTTACAGACATGTGGATAGCTAAACTTTTAATTGATGGAAGTCTCTGTGATTGACTTCTTAGGAATAAGAATAGTACTTACTATAGGCCAATTGTTTTTGAGAATGTGTGGCCCAGGGAATCCTTGTTATTGCATTTCTCCCCAATTATGGACAGAATGGTTTGAGATCACCTTTTAGTTCAATTTTTAGGAGTGTCGATGTGTTTTAAACTGTATAAATGCTATAAAGTGCCTTCAGGGCACATTCCAGAATGTCAATCTTTTTTTTTTTTTTTTTTTTTTTTGCTTTGAGCTAGAAACACTTAAATAAAAACTAAAGTATCAAAAGGCTCCTTGAGGCCCCAAATCCCCTACCACTTCCCCTCAAATCCGTTTGTTTTGTAGCCACACTAAACTTCCTTAACAGATCTGAGATTTCATCACTGGGACAACTCTTGGTTCTAAGGAAACAGGACATATTTCTAGAATGTTATATTTAAGGATGACAGACGATGTGTAGGGAAATATCTTTATAAACTCTCAACCAAGGTAGCCCACTTCAATTATGGACAAGTCTGCGAACTAAAAAGCTTTTCGAAAATTTGAACCTATGTCTTGATGTTTCCGTTTCCTTTCCAGTTCCTCTCCATCTCTTCCATTCTGCCTTCTAGCATGTTCCACTCTTCCTGTGTCCCTGCCGTCCATTTGCCAACCTTCTAGTTGCCTTTGCTCCGCTGACACTGTCTTGAAACTTTGTTCTCTCTGTGCTGCCATCATTTTTCGTTCACCAAGATTCTTGCTCTGAATTCTGGCCACTTCCACCCGTCCCCAGACGCTGTTTCCAGGAACCAGGTGACACTCTGCTAATCAAAGCTTTTCCTTCTTCTACTTCTTCCAGCTCTCTTGGCTAGCCACCCTTCCCATCTTAATTTTGGGCTCTTAGCATCCAGCTCAGAGAGCCGGAAGGAGGAAGAGGGCAACTGGGGAGACCCTGAAGAGGTAGAAGCTGGGCACAGCGGCCATACAACTGCTTTTGTCTGGGATAGACAGAGAGAGCAAAGCAACAGGATAAAGAACTAGACCCACACAGACAATGATTTTATAAAGGTACAAAGCAATTCAGTTGAAAGCTGCTCTTTCCACATGCACAAAGCAGAACCTCAACCAGACCCCACGTCTTACACAAAGTGAATTCCGAATAGATCTTGGATCTGCAGGTAAGATGAAAACTAAAAACCTTCCAGAAGAAACAAGAGGAGATCTTCCTGTTCTAGAACTAGACAAAGAGTTCAGAGACATGACCACAGGGGCACAATCCTTAAAAGGAAAAATGCGTTAAATTAAACTTCACCGATCTTGAGAACTTTTACTCTGTGCGTAATACTGTTAAGAGAATTAAAAAACAACCATTGACTGGGAGAAATATTTTCAAATCATATGTCTGGGAAAGACCTTTTATACAGACCGTATAAAGAATTCTCTCATCTCAACAATAAGAAAACAATCTGATTAGAAAAGAGGAGAAACATTTTAACAGACATCTCACCAAAGAGATTATATAGATGGCAAATAAGCACATAAAAAATGTCCAGCATCAAGAGCCATTAGAAAAGTGCAAGTTACAATGACAATGAGACAACTATTAAAATGGCTAAAGTAAAAAATACTGACATTACCAAGTGCCGACGAAGATGCAGAGCAGCTGGATTCCTCACACGTCGCTGATGGGAATTAAAATGGAAGTCACTCTGGAAAACACCTTAGCAGTTTTTACAAAACAAAGCACAGACTTCCCATACAACCTAGTACTCCTGGATGTTAATCCTAGAGAAATTAATAATTGGTCACATTTGGAACACGTACTAATCCTCCCAGTAGCTTTATTTGTAGTGTCCAAAACCTGAGAACCACACAAGAGCGCTTCCATTGCTGACGTCCATTCAATAGAGGGACGTGCGTGACGGACACCCAAAGCCTGGGTGGGTCTCAGGGGCCTTATGCGGAGTGGGGAGAAGGCCATCTACGAACGCCGGATCGCATGAGCTGCTGTCCCTGCAAAGGGCGTGAAGTGGAGAAATTAGAGTGGTGGAAAACCCACTTCTTACCAGAGGTTAGAGTTCAGGTTGAAGGACGTGACTAACAAGGGGGCAGGGACTCTTCCCAAGGGGTCGTGGGTTTGAACTGAAATTCAAAAAAGCATTCTTGTGGGGACGTGTTGGTACGGGTATGATGTATTTATTAAATAGCACACAGTGCAGTGTGGACTTAGTGTGGACAAAGGGTCCTGAACACAGCAGGCTGAGAACCTCTGAATAAGGGGTGACCCAAAGGAGCGTTTTTGTGACGATGGGCCAGCTGTGCATCCTAAACACAACACCGATTGTGTGGCGATGGTTAAACAAATCTGTACACGCAATGACATTTCAGAGAACTATGTACAAAAACAAAAGAGAGAGAGAAAAGGATGCGCTGAATAGCATTGAAATCTGAATGAAGGTGACTTAATGGAATTGTACCAAAGTTGATTTTATGGTTTTGACAATGTTCTGTGGTTATGGAAGATATTATCATGAGGGACGCTAAGTTAATGGTACAAGGGGGCTCTTTTTACCATTTTCGCAATTTCCTATGGGGTGAGCTATTTAAAAATAAAAAGTCGTAATAAAAAAACGAAGCAGACAATGGATGCTGAGAGACAATTAGGAGTTGCTCAACACTACAAATAATTTTTTAGTGTCTTGAAGGGCAGGGTCAAATCTTTTTTTTTTAATTTTTATGTTTCCCTAGCACTTAATACAGTCGCTTAAATAAAATTGTTTTTAATAATATATGAATCTAAGGGAAAACCAGGCAATTTAAAATCAAATTACCAACTAAATATCTTAGTGGGATCCTAAATAGTAATTATCACATATCACTTTTTTATTACTTTTTAAATTTAGTTCTTAAAATTATTAACATAGGTCCCAATAGCAGCCAATATACTATTAAATGTTTTTTTATTTTTTATTTTCTGAAAGAAGTAATCCTCTTTAAGAAATAAATCAACTATAATACTTTAATATGTCTATTAATTTCTAGGATAATGAAATTTAGGAAATTTGGGATGAGGTCTTTAATTCCTAAGATTCTAATTTATCATATTAATCTTTATCGACAAAGATCTTAAAGGGAAGACAAAAAACTTTTTATTGTCATCCTCAACTCCATGTAAATCATTCCATGTAAACTTCTCTGAAATAAAGTATTTTATTTCCAGGCAATCTAAACAATTGGGTGAATTTGGACTTTAACTCTGTCTGGTCCTCAGATATACTTCCCATTCTTCAAATATGATTGATTGCTTGTTGAGTTCGATTATTCCCCTAGTACCAGGGGGATTCTTAAAACCTGAGCTTTTGCAGGAAGTGACCTTTGCCCCACTCCGTCCTGCAGCAGCTGTCACAGATGCTCTGCGGTGACACTGCGGTGGCTCACCGGGTGGGACTTCCATTACTGGCCTCTTCAAGACTATTATTTTGACATTGATGAAGATGCCAGGTGACAATAACAAAACCAAATTGTAGTGATTACAAGGGAGATTTATAGCTAATCCTTGTCTTGCAGCAGTGGGCATAGCTGGAAGCTGCATCAATGCAACAGTTCCTAAATTTTTGCATGCTAGGAATAAATATTTGGATTAGTCAAGGAGATGTTTAGTTGTCAGTTCCTTGTCATTAGATTGGACCTTCCATGGGGCTACTGGCCACTTCAGGAGTCCACTGTGTAGAGGAAGCTGGACTGGCTTTGAGACCTGAAACGAACTAAACGGGTACGAAGGAATTAGGAGGAATCTTAAGAGAAAAGGATTCACTGAGTTATTTTGTGGGGTTTTTTTCCTCTCCCCAGTATGTGAAATGTGCATTTAGAGCAAACTACTGAGCTTCAACTCAAGAAGGAAAAAAATAGCTTCGGTGAAGACGTCCCTTTTCAATTTCTTTATCGTTTTTCAATTCCCGGTACCCGTCTCTCACACCTGGTCTCTCCTGTAGCCCCTGGTGTCTGCTGTTGGTGGGCATCCACAGCCCAGGGGCTGCGCCGTGTGCACCTGCCGCTGGCCTGGGCCTGCTCGCACCTGCTCAGGTCTGTCTGCTCACAGGACCTTCCCAGGAGGAGTCTTGCCAGCAGCTCTCTGTGTAAAGAGAGGCGACCACAGGGGAGCCTAGCAGCCGCGGTTTCGCCCACCTGCTTGTCGTCCTCGCCCTTGGAGGAGGCCCAGCCCTGCCCGAGGCTCTGCTCCAACTCTCTCAGAGCCCCGAATTCACACCAGCAGCGTTCTCTGTGCACATCACCTGCTTCAGCACACAAGGCTCCAGGCCTGGCCACCATCTTGACCGTGCAGCCTTCCTTCTCTAATGTCTCACCCAAACCTGTCAGTATTCTGTTTCACAAACTGTATTCCATAGTTCATATCAAGTCACCCTCTAGCGTGTGGTATCAGAGGTGCCCTCTTTTCACTCTCTCGTGCATTTTAATTTAACTTTGATCACTGCCAATTGTGCCAGTAAGAAAATATCACTTTATCCTGAATTTTGTTTTTTGATTACTTATATGGTTGAGTTTTTCCACATTTATAGACTACTTATCTACATTATGTAAATTCGGCAATTCCTTCCCCCTTTTTAATAGAAGAGTTGTCTTTTTTGTACTAATTTTTTTTTTTTATTTCTCTCCCCTTCCCCCCATTGTCTGCTCTCTGTCCATTCGCTGTGTGTGTTCTTCTGTGTCCACTTACATTCTTGTTAGGCGGCACCAGGAATCTGTGTCTCTTTTTGTTGCATCATCTTGCTGTGTCAGCGCTCCATGTGTGCGGTGCCACTCTTGGGCAGGCTGTGCTTTTTTCATGCAGGGTGGTTCTCCTTGCAGGGCACATTCCTTGTGCGTGGGGCATCCCTACGTGGGGGACACCCCTGTGTGGCACAGCATTCCTTGTGCGCATCAGCACTGGCCGTGGGCCAGCTCACCACATGGGTCAGGAGGCCCTGGGTATCAAACCCTGGACCTCCCATGTGGTAGGTGGACACTCTATCAGTTGAGCCACATCCGCTTCCCTGTACTAATTTTCAGAAACTCTTTATGGATTAAGAATTGACACTTTCCATTTGATTTATTTAATTGAATCTATCCATCTTTACTTCTGTGTTTAAAAAAGTCTTACCTGCCTTGACATATGTTGAATATCCTCTCATATTTTTAAAAAAACATTTTTCCTCTCATATTTTAATTCTTTTGAGTTTTAAAAAATATTTAACACTATAAGCCATTCAGATTTTATTCCAGTTTACTGTGTTATGAAGAAAGAAGTGTTTATCTTTCTCTGTTAAATATTTGCCAAATTTCTTCTCTTCACTTATTAATTTTCATCATTTTCCCACCTTTTTAAAAAGCCACCACTGGTAAAACCTATTCTAATACTTCACACTCAGCTATTTAAATCTGTTTCTAGAATGTGTATCCTATGTTCCATTAATTATTTATTTTTCTGCTAATGTTACATTTTAATTATTATAGGTTACAAAGTATGTTTTAATATCTGGCTGTTCATATCTTGTTTTGTTTTTCGTCTTCTTCACACTGTTTTTCTCAATCACTCCCATTTGTTTTGTCCAATGTAATTTTTATTTTTTTAGCAAATTTTTTATTGTCCTTTATTATTTTTAAAGATATATAGATCAGACAAAATGTTACATTAAAAAATATGAGGTTCCCATATACCCCACTCCCTACCCCTGTGTTGTTGATGTAATTTTTAGATTACTTTGTCATCTTAAAAATCCACTTTAGGTATCGATTATAATTACATAAAAGTTATTCAATATTTGGAGACTAACTGACATCTTCAAAATATTGCCAGGACACTTAATATACTGGTATGTCTTCTAATTTGTTCAGTTATTCTTTTTATGTTTGTTACTTATAGCAGTTTTCTTTATAGAAATCTTTCATATTTCTTGTTAGATTTATTTGTGGGTATTTTGTACTTTTTGTTTCTATTACAAAATGGCAGCTATTTTCCCTTCATATTTTCTAAAATCACACACATTGTAAGCACCTGTTTAAACCTTTTCGTAGTTTTCCATAGCACTCAAGAAACAATCCAAACTCCTTCCCAAAGAATGTGCCCTGCCCGCCTCTCCATTCGCACACGAGGCGTGAAATTGCCTCTCGCCTCACCACCTACTTTGCAGACTTCACGCTGCCAGTGGCTCCTAGGCCACACCGAGCGCGTTCCCACGCGGGACAGTGTCCTGGCCACGCCGAGCGCGTTCCCACGCAGGGCCGTGCCTCGCGCGTCTCTTAGCCACCTGGCGCTTTCTCACCATGTGTGTCTCCCCTTCCGCATCCCTCAGTAGCTAATTCCTTCCTGTGTTTAATCTCTTCCCCCAGTGATATTTAGAGAGCACTCTGCTCTGCTTTTCTTTACAGCCCTGTTTCAGAACCTGTAGTTCTGTTTATATTTTCTCCATCTTCCTATGATTCTAGCTCCATGGGGCCGTGGCTTATCTCTGTCTTTTCTAGTCATTATGCAAATCTCCTAGCATATAGGATGACTCCTAGAAGGTGTTTAACCTGTATTCATCAATAAATGTAAAAATATATACTCAGGAAACCCATAGTTTTGGTAATCCTCTTTCGTAATTGGAAATTTTTTCCAAACTCTTATTTTCAAGAGACTTTTAAAATTGATTTCCTTAACTCTTCTAAACCTACAGTCAAAACATCTATACATAAAATAAATATATGCCCTCTTTCATTTTTGTACCTTGCACTTCTCTTGCCTGTCTTTTTGAATTGGCTAGAAATTCCAGAAAAATAAATAAAGTGATGATAGTAGATACATTTTTTTAAAAACACTTTTTTAAAAAAGATTTATTTATTTATTTATTTCTCTCCCCTCCATCCCCCACCCCGGTTGTCTGTTCTCTGTGTCTATTTGCTGCATCTTCTTCATTCGCTTCTGTTGTTGTCAGTGGCATGGGAATCTGTGTTTCTTTTTTGTTGTTGTTGTTGCATCATCTTGTTGTGTCAGCTCTTTGTGTATGCGGCACCATTCCTGGGCAGGCTGCACTTTCTTTTGCGCTGGGCGGCTCTCCTTATGGGTGCACTCCTTGCACGTGGGGCTCCCCTACGTGGGGACACCCCTGTGTGGCACAGCACTCCTTGCGCGCATCAGCACTGCGCATGGGCCAGCTCCACACAGGTCATGGAGGCCTGGGGTTTGAACCGCGGACCTCCCATGTGGTAGACGGACGCCCTAACCACTGGGCCAAGTCTGCCGCCCAAGTAGATACATTTTTATGTCTTTCAATTTGACCAGATTTAGGACATGAATTTCTTATTTTTATCACTCTTATTATTACATGGAGTTATTTAAATTTAGTTTTAGCCTACAACTTATGTTTTTTATTAAACACACTATTCTGGAGCTGCAGAGGTAGATTAATATGAAATAATCGAGTTCTATCTATGTGTCTTGAAATGTTTTATTATTAATAATAACCAAAACAATATTTTTATTAGACAACATTCTTAATTTTCATTTACCTAACTGAAACTAATAGCCCAGTAAGCAAAGTAATTTAAAGGCAGAATTTTATAGGTGTTAAGTAAAAGAAAAATACCTAAACCCCAGGGCACAGACACAATTTTGAATGTTATGTTTCTTTTTATGGTGAAATCCTGCACCAGTTTTAAGGAAATGGTCATTTTTAATTCTATCAGTTAGAGCAAATAGAAGATAAAGGTCCTTCAAACTAAAAATATAATACTCAATCTCACATCTGATTACCAAACTTACTTCTTGAACTTCAATCAGAAAAGTGATTTAAATACTTTGTAAATCTATCTTTCCATCATTAATCGGGAGAAAGACAATGGCAATTTTGTTTGGAAGGAATGACAATACACATGGACTTTCTTTTTCACAAAGTATTTCCTGAGAGAGTTCAGATACATTTTCCAAATAAAGATATTTAGAAATGAATTCATAGAGCCAAATTCCTCTCTTCATTTCCCGTACAGCAGCGTAGTTAGACCTGTTGGGCATCGGTGACCACACCACCTTGAAAGTGTGGTTAGTGTTATGTTTTTTATTTTTTAAATCACATTGGTGGGGATGACTATTGTTTATCTGTTCTCTTCCAGAGATAATCCCATTATTTCTTATAATCTATAGAGAACATCTAGAAACATGTTTAACTAAAGGGATATTATTCAATGACTAGGTGTCTCTCTTAAATCACATTAGATTATATACACACTTTATTTTAAAAAAATAATAAAAGTCTGGGAGGACTGGATGGCACCACTGCCAGCTGGCTTTTCAGAACTAAACTTGGTGAAATTAAAAAGTCCCTACCAAAGGCTAGTGGATAAGACATATTACACATTTACTTTATTTTGTGGTAATACAATGTGATCAACTAATAGACTTTAAATCTAATTCTTTGCTTTTAGTAGGTAAGTTCTCATTTTTATATGTCAGTGAAGTTGCTTCGTTTCTCATTGTGAAGGGGTTTTCTCATTACCACTGCTCAGGTACTTCCAAATAAGATCCTTTCACAGATATTATAAATTCTATGCCTTTGTCAGTCTCTTAAAATTATTTGCAAGTGAAAATGACCTGCTCAAGAACTAAAAAAAATATTTCAATTATAATTAAGAAGTCAATTGAGTTTCAGTAAAGGATAGAGATGGTATTAGCCCTAGTTGAAAAAAAAGTAACCATACAAGTTGTTGTCCCTATGCTGTTACTTAAAGATAAAGCAATGCTAAGAGAGTTCGAGTCTTATGAAAGGACTGAAAGCATACAGAAAACAGCCAGGGAAGATTTTTGATTTTCAGTGCCTATTGGGACTCATGCTTGATTGAGGAGTACAGAAGAGCCCTTTATAGATCTGCTGAAATAATCTGTTCTACGTCATCATATTGATTGAACTAGCCAGTCATTTATTACAGAGACACCTATGACTTCTGATGGATCCCTCAATGTATGGAGGCATTAGGAAATAGCGCATGGAAATTATTAAAGCAGAGAAAACCATCAACAGCAGGGTCATGTAGATGGCATCAAGGTGGCCAGAGAAGCCAGAGAGCAATAAGAAAACATACGGGTAACGATGGATACAAAAAGGGTCAGGACACAAGGGGACAACCGCAGTCGAAATTTGTCCTAAATGCCCCTCCAGTTTGCGTCCTCCGCCACCCCTTCCCTCCAAGAGAAATCTCACTGAAACAGCTGCAGACGCTCCTACCGCAGGCTCCATCAAAGAGGGGAGTCCAGCTGACCCGGGCGCTTGCTTTAGTGAACTTCTTGCCCCTGTGCTATTTTCTACCTGTTTTCCCCATCATCCACAGGTTAATGTGGGAAAATGGGGGAGGGGTGGGGAGTGGGGCAAATGGGAATTCCCTGTATTTTTCATGTAACATTAATGTAATCTATCTTTAAAAAAAAATTTGATTTATCAGAAAACTTGAAATAAAAGCAAAATAGCCAGCCAAAATATGTATTTTTTTAAATAGAAGAAAGAAAGCAATGTGTCCTGAACAAGCTACAGCAGTGCTGAAGAGATGGTTCTGGGGCCAGGGGCAGTGGGGGGCTGGCCCACGGTACGTAGACTGTTCGCAGCCTCAGCCGGCCTTGGGCCTGCGCTCGTTGTAAAGGCAGCTCTGAAGATCCCGTTTGGAAGAGGCTGGCCTTGACCAGGGGCAGCTGAAGTCCTCAAGGCCGGGGAAGTCCAGGAGGAGGCAGGAAGGAGGAAGGGTCTCCAGAGGGAGGAGGCCGAGAGACACGGCAGAGCCAGGGCCCCGCAGGGAGTGCTGCCCCAGACAGACAGACCCAGGAGGACACACGGCTGCAGGCCCTTCGATGGGGACTTCTGGCCTCCAACGCTGCCAGAAACAAACCCCCGTGGTTTAGGCCGGTTGCGACTTGTGAAATAGCAGCCCCGGCAGACTGGACAGGAGGGCGAGGCCGGGGGAAGGAGGAGTTAAAAGAGGACAGAAGAATCTAAAAACTAAAAAGAGGAAAAGTCAGATTACAGCAGCTTAGTGTTGCTATGCTGACAGGTGCTACCTGTTCCTGTGTTTTCTTCTACTTTATTTTCTTTTGCAGTCTTGGCCTGTGTTTGACTTCACTCCCTTAGTTTTGGTCTCCAGTTTGTTCAACCATACTCAGGTTGGCAAATCACCCACACTCACGTGCTTCCGTGTACACATGCAGATGTGTGTACGTACCCACATATTCACTCAGAGGAAGACAAGGGCAAGGAATGTGATGAAAAATAAAAACAGTGAAGCAGGAAAAAAATTAGCAAAATAGAAATGAAATAAGACAAATGAAGTCTGGTAGAGAAGGAAGGAACATGTGTAGAAAATTGTGAGGAGGGTTTGTGGTTCCAGTGCATCTTTCAAGAATTGGACTAAGGATTCAAACTCAGGCTTGTGTCCCTGAGGCCGGTGCTCTTAACAGCCTGGCTGCACCGGCTTTACCTTTGTCTGTCTCAAGGCCTTTCTGCATGATGTGCTGTCAAGGTGCAGGGGAAGGAAAACGTTAATTAGGACCCACCCCTGCCTCCCAAGGGCTCGACCTGCCATTCTTACTTAGACATTTTAAGGACAGTTGATTATTATTTTACAACATTTATTGAGCATCTTTTGTGCACCAGACACTGTTCAGAGCAGTAGAAATACAAGAACAATGACAAAGATATAATCCCTGTCCTCGAAATGCACAGTGTGGATGGAGAGCAGAGCCAGCTCCGCAGTGAGGGGCGAGAAGCCACGGGATGAAACTCTAGGGAACGAGAAAGGACACTTGGTTTTCTTTAGGAGGGCAAGTCCAGGCTGATTCCAGCAAGGACATTATGGTGACAAGTAGAGTGACAAGCATTGCAGAGTGAAGGAGCAGAAATAGTAAAAACAGAGACGGTGAAGATCACGAGGGCCACTGAAAGACAGTTAATATGGCTGGAGACTGGCCCATAAATGATCTGAGAGGGGAAAGGTAAGCTAGAAAGGAAGGGAGGGGCAAGCCATGGGCCTTCTCGCAAGACCTGCCACGGACCCAAGCCTCAATTCCACTCCTCAGGGAGCCTGTGGAGGCTTTTAAAAAGTCCACTGGAACAATCAGTGTCCACTGAAATTTACATGAATTATTATATCTCAAAAGGCTAAGACAAGTTAGCAGAGCAGGAAGATGGCATCCCAAAAGTAAAAAAAATATATATATATTTATATATATAAAAAGAGAGAGAGAAAATTTCTACAAGGAAAGAGTGGTAGTATTAAATGCAGGTAGCATAGGAATTTGTTCTGTGTATATTGGATATAGTTATCCAGAAAATCATATTGATTATCTTGCAGAGAAGATTTTCAGTACAGGTACTGAAATGGAAATTAGATTGAATGTGAAATGAAGAAAGCACCATTTCTTTAGGCAAGTTGGGGAAAAAATTGTAAAATTAGGAATACTTGATTATTTTCTGCTTTGAGCAGAATGATCTATCAAAGAGGAAGAGGTTCAAGATTTGGAAGAGATGGGAGGGCACAAGTTAGGCAATTTTTCCTAAGAGGTGAGATGAGCTGTCCAGAGCACAGGTGGTGGGATCAGCCAAGGAAGGGGGAAGAATGGTTTCTCCTCGTGGGGCTAAGGGACAATTTGGCATTCCTAAAGGACACACGTTAATTCTTTAGCATCATGGAGTGAGAGAACAAATGTTTCATTAGTTTTAAACCTAGAATAAGTGGTAATGATGAAGAGCATCTCCTTGAATCATTTATTCAGTCACTTATTCATTCAAAGCAGCATGAATTGTACCAGACACTGGTACAATGTATAAGAGCCTTAGTAATTACAAAGTTGACAGTGTACAGTAAGGGCTAAAATTTTTAAATAAAGAATCTTTGGTGTTATAAGTGTCACAAAGAGAAAGTAAGAAATCAGGCTTTTTATACAAGTATTTGGAACTTAGATCCTTGTAAACACTTCAGACACCGAATCTCTCACTATGTAGTTACTCAGATGAGCAAAGTCCAATTGCACGTTCTATCTTGACTGACGTTCTGGGCATCAAATTCCCCAGGACAATGTGCGGTCATGCAGAGGGAGACATCTGAAGCTGTAGGATGCCCGAAAGCGTGCTGGCCCACCACGACTCTGATGAGGGAACATATGGATGGCAGCATGGAGTTTCTATAAGCAGTTTGGGAAAACAGTCAATGTCAGCAAACAATATCCATGGTAACGAGACTGAAATCCCCAAGAGGATATTTTTCTTTACTGGTATGTAAATGTTTGCCTGAGGTTATGATTAGCAGAGCTGCTTCTTCTAACCTGGCGGTACCCCCCAAAAAAGTTTTTAGAGAACATTTCATTCAGCTCGATGTACCTGTAAATCATTTTTGCCAGCCAGCTTTAATTTATCAAAAAAGTATTTAGCGCATTTACCCAATGGGTTGTACATTTGGGATGTGTGTCCCACATCATGTCATTCTTCTTTTCATATTTCCAAGGGACTTAGGAAGAAATCACGGACAAATTTATGGGAATGAATCTGCACAGGTGCTCTGAAACGCCAAAATGTGTTTTTGTTTAAGAGGAAGATTTGAGTAAAGAAAAGCAGTAAGTCATTATTCCTGTTTGCAGTGATGATCCTGTGAGCAGCCCCTGTGCTGGCTTCCCACGGCTGCTGTGACAAATCACAGCAAACTTGGCTGCTTCGAGCAAAGTGAATTTATCTCACAGCTCTGTGAGTTAGGAGGTTGACGGGTCTCGCTGTGCTGAACGCCGAGGCTGTGTTTGTTTCCGGGGGCTCGAAGGAAAATCCATTTCCTTGCCGTTTCCAGGTCCAGGGGCTGCTCCTTCTCCTGGGCTAGGAGCCTCCATCCTCTATCTCCAAAGTCAGCAGCGTGGCAGGTGCCTGGTGGTCTTTCCATAGTCGCATCTCCTTTGGACTCTGCCTTCTGACCTCTTCCACTTTTAAAGACCCTCGTGATTACCTGGGGCCAACCGGTAACCTGGAATAGTCTCCCTCCTGCAAATTCCTTAAATTTATTCAACCTGAACAATGGCCGTTTGTCATGTAAGGTGAGAGAGTCACAGGTTCTGTGAATGAGGACGTTAGACATCGCAGGGGACTGATGTTCTCCCGAGCAAGGGCCCATTACAATTGGTGCCAGAATATGATGGAAAGAGAAAAATAATCCCTACGGTGATTATCTCAGTATGATGTTGTTACATATGGTTATCTAGATTTAACCTCAGCTGAGTGAAACTGAGTTTTGTATCCCATATGGCCTCAACAGTACTCTTCTGCTCTAATAATAGAGACAGAGACTAATATAAATATATGAAAAGACAGCATAGGAAACAGTGGGACTCATCAGACAAGAGATCAAACACTTGTGTGATAGTGCTGGTTCATTTAGGTACTCTGAAATCTAGGAAAATCATAATTTTAAAGGCCTTTTTGATGTGTATGATGGAGATATTAGGTATCATTACTGATATACACATGAATACTTTGTAAATATAATTTCTCTCTCTTCCCACTTCAGAACATTATTATAAAAATTAAATGAGAAATCTAGATGTGAAAGCTCCTTATAAATTATGAAACAATATAATTTTAAGGGGGCTTTTCTGGGTTTTTAAGTACATCACACGTATTATAGACTTTAAAGTAGCATGATGTAGTACGGCGTTTCTAAGCATTCCCTTTTTAATAATAAGATAGTTGAGACCAACAGGATGTTTATTGTCCAAAGCCATGTGGTAACGGAGTTCAAACTCAATGCTCTGGTGATAAGATTGGTCCCCTTCACCAGCTGGATGTCCACTCTACCTGAGAATTAAGTGAGTGAAATCTGGGAGGAAACGTGAGATATAGTTTCAGTCCATGGTTGAAAACTTAGGCTCTAACAAAGTGAAAAACATAAGGAGTCAGAAGAAGGAGAGAGACCACCCATGCGGGGAGAGTGGCCAACTTGAAGGAAAAGAAGAACACTTAGATGCTGCTAATGCCAAAGATTGATAATCAATCTAGGGGAGAATGGTCAACCAGTAAGCCTGAGAGTTGGATAGTGATTTCAGAGTCTGTTGTGTTTTGGTTTCATAGGAAGTTGGATAGAGTATGGAATCTTATCAAGATAATGGCATCTATGCAGTGAGGAAAAAATTCCCACGTGTCCTAATGAGGGACGCAGACCTGATGAGGACACACGGCACAGCCACGGGCTGGGGTCAGGGCTTTAAATGCATGGCCACGGGCTCCAGGGGAGGTGTGAGCACCTCACGACGAAGGCTGAATGGGCTTGGCCCCGCCACTCCGGGCCAGGTCCAAGGACCACCGCCCGTTCTGCCACAGACTCAGGGTGTCCCGCTAGAGACACAGGCACCAGCTTGGCAAAGCGGAGGGGAACGAGAGAAATGGGCAACTTCGGGGATGTTCCCGCACAGACCATGTCATCCCAAAGAAATCGGTTAAATGAAGAATCTGGTAGGGAGTTGTGTTTCCAGTAGACTCAATAGTTCAACTGAAAGGAGATGGTTCGGACTGGAAAGAACGGAAGTACGGTTAGCTGACTATTCCAGAATACCCAGCTCTCTGCTAACGTGTTGG
Source organism: Dasypus novemcinctus (assembly GCF_030445035.2). NCBI lineage: Eukaryota > Metazoa > Chordata > Mammalia > Cingulata > Dasypodidae > Dasypus > Dasypus novemcinctus. Next base: position 3,325,859 of record NC_080701.1, on the reverse strand, counting down.
CCCCGTTTTAGGGAACAAGGGACCTGCTCTTTCTTTGTGGACCTAAATTACAGGTATGTTAAAACAGACCTCTTCTTTCTCCATTTTGACTGAGATTGCAAGACAGGAACTGTCAATCATATTCACCTTGCAAAACAGGGTCCGAGTCTACCAAAACAGACCCTGAAAGGAGGTGGCTGGGGCAAACTTTTTGATCCTTAGCAACCACCTGCCTCTGTTCTGTTAAAATTCTGGAGAGGAAATTAGGAAAGGTTTGTGGGTTTTTTGTAAGAGAGATCCTGATGTATGGCTGTCTAACTACCACACCTCCAGAACTTTCCAGAAGTGCCTCCAAAGATGGGTGGGCTTTTCCTGTCAATCAGAAGTGCCAGTCTGGGTTCCTCTTAGATCCTGCCCAAGAACCAGGGGATCCCATAAAGAGGCAGATCCACAGATTCCTAGGATCTGAAGGAGGAACATAAATCGTTGTCTATAGAGATCCCATCCTGCATTTTTTGCACCTGACCGGATGTAAACAATGCCTTGAATTCCTGCCTGCTCTGGACATAAGCTCTAGGTGATATTAGAAAAATAATAACGGGGGACAGCTTTACACATTGTGCAGCCACTGGAGCTTGCTCAAGTTCAGGCTGGGGAGAAAGAGTTATGTTTCCTCCTGCCATGCTTTCATTTTGGCAGCTAGCCTTTCTTGTGTTCTCTGCCCACTAAAATAGAGCTGGATGGAGAAGAGAAAACTGCTGTGTTAAGGAAATGGAACCTTTTCTGCAGCAGACAATTTTACCATGCCCTCCTCTGCAAAGAAATAACTGGCAGGCTGAAAATAGCTGAGTGTCCACTCTGAATTACTGTGGTCCAACCCCAATTAAATAGAGAAGTGTTTCGATGGTTATTCCAAATCTACATACTACATGAATTTTACATGAATTTTAAGTTCTCGGTTCCCCAGAAAGGACTGCTCTGCACAGCCCTAGCAATGGTCCTGCATGCCAACAAGTTGCTGCCAAAACCACTGAGCTATTTGATATACAGTTGACCTGAAAAGAATCCCCACGAGGGATCATAAATTGAATTCCTTAAACACATTGCCTGCAGATGAAGCAAAATTGTGATTTAAATCAGAGATAAATGTTGCATTCCTTTACATAAAATTATGTCCAAAAAGAAAATATTGAAAATTAAAACTCTTATATTAAAATCTGCAATTGTAAGTGGATATTTCTTTGCATTAAGTGACACATATGCACATATTCAAAGAGAAAAACACCTGAAAAATTATTCAACAACTGGCTGATATAGCATCCTGACTTTTTAAATTGGATTTGAACAAATCAATGAGGCCAATTTTAAAATGACTATTCTTAAAACTAATCCAACTTTAAACATAGAAAACTTGGAAATTAAGGATCCCTCAAGGGAAAGGAAAAGGGATTTATTTAATCACCAGTTGGACAAAACCCTGAAATCTCAATATTAACAGAAGTGGTCTTTTTAAAAATCATTCCTTTAAATTTGCATAGAATTGTGATGCTAAAGACCACACAAGGATAGTTCTTATTCCCTCCTGCCCCCCACCCAAGAAGACTTCCTCATCTGTCTGCTCATTATCTCGGCTCATTGTGTCTACTCTTTGTCTCCTCATATGTCTGCTCACTGTCTGCTTGACTACTTTAGGAGGCACAGGAGTGGAACCCGGGACCTCCCTTGTGGGAGGCAGATGCCCAATTGCTTGAGCCACATCACATCCACTCCCCACTTCTCATTCTTCCATGCAGCTGGTGCTACATATGAAGGTGAACAGGTCGTGCTAAGCAATGTTTTCCCAGTGGCAAGAAATGTGATTATCTTCCTTTGAGGACTTCTGGAAGGCCATGACAGGACATCCCCGCTGTCACTAGGATGTAGTCCAGAAAACTGTTCTAATTCTTGTAATAATGATATACAAGCTTGAGGAGATGTTTAATATACACTGAATGTATCAAGTGCAGCAGTCACTGATGACCTCCTAAGGATATATTTTCAAAATACAATTAAATATCAAAGTCTCCTCATGTCCTCCATGGTATGCAAAAGGCACAGAAATTTAGGGGCCCTGGAGCGTGTTTATGGAAGCACGAGTTCTGGAAAGTTCACAGACGAAGTACAAGGCCAACGTGACAGCGCGTTGCAGACACACTGATGGATTATGGAGTAATTTAATGGGTAACTCTCGATGCATCAGTTCTACATAATGATGCTCAAATTTACATGCATGGAGGGTTTTATTGTTTGTTATCTACAAACCACACAATGCATTCCATAGTAAGGTAGCACTCTCAGACGAGACAGTTATTTATGGCAGGGATATTTGATGGTTTTTAAGTTCATTGAACTGGATGTGTATTGAAAGACATGGAGCATTTCTTGAAAGAAGCAGATTAATTTTCTAAGACCGTATATTTGAAGAGCCCTTTGCCTTCAACAGAAACTTATCTTTTTTTTTAAAGATATATTTTTTATTTATTTCTCTCTCCTCCCCTCCCCCAGTTGTCTGCTCTGTGTGTCCACTCGCTGTGTGTTCTTCTGTGACCGCTTCTATCCTTATCAGCAGCACGGGAATCTGTGTCTCTTTTTGTTGTGTCATCTTGCTGCGTCAGCTCTCCGTGTGTGCAGCGCCATTCCTGGGCAGGCTGCACTTTCTTTCACGCTGGGTGGCTCTCCTTACGGGGTGCACTCCTTGCACATGGGGCTCCCCTATGCAGGGGACACCCCTGCATGGCAGGGCACTCCTTGTGTGCATCAGGATTGCATGTGGGCCAGCTCCACATGGGTCAGGAGGCCCGGGGTTTGAACCCTGGGCCTCCCATGTGGTAGGCGGATGCTCTATCCATTGGGCCAAATCCACTTCCCTAGAAACTTATCTTGACCAAAGGAAAACTTAAACATGGCAGGACTCCTCAGAATCCCAGACACGTGCCCTCTGATTGGTATAAATGCACTCCGTCTCGGCCAGCTCTGGAGACAGAGGAGCTGCAAAGGCTGACTGGAGGGTGGAAGAAGAAAGGACCGAGGGGAGCAGAGACCTTTGTCTTTTCCTTTGGTTAATCGTCTTCTTTGATTTTGTTCTGTTTTAAAGTAACTTTACAATAAATAGTGGAAGAAATAGGATGTAATAGATAAAATAAAAGTTGAAATGAGATTTTGATCAGAAGGAGATTCCTCCATTAATCAAAATCTATACTGTGCATTTCTCATATTTTAAGCATGGGGGAAAGTATATTCTATCCTTTAAAGGAAGGAAGAATTAATTTCTCTGATGATTTACTGATAACTACCTTGTTTGATACAGAAAATATGTAACTTCATTCTTCAACATTTTTCTGAATAGCTAAAGGGAACTATATTTTCAGTTTTCATATTGTAAAAGAATTGACATAATTGCCTTGAACACTAAAACAACCTAAGTTTCAAGATGATATTAAATTGAAGCGGATATAGGTCAAGTGATAGGGCCTCCGCCTACCATATGGGAAGACCCGGGTTCAATCCCTGGGGCCTCCTGGTGAAAAAGAAGAAGAGAAGGAGTGCCTGCACAGCGAGCCAGTGCCTGTGTGGTGAACCAAGTGCCCGCACAAGTGTCCGCGTGGTAAGCCAGTGCCCGTGTCGTGAGCCGAGTGCCTGTGCAGTGAGTTGAGTGCCCGCACAGTGAGCCAGTGCCCATGCAAGTGAGTCACACAGAAAGATGATGATGCAACAAAAGAGAGACAAAGAGGAGAATCAAGGTGAAGCACAGCAGAAACCAGTAACTGAGGTGGTGCAATTGACAGGGACTCTCTCTGCATATCAGAGGCTGCCAGGATCGAATCCTGGTGAGTCTTAGAGGAGAAAAAACAAGAAGAGAAGACAAAAAGAGAAAGAAACATATAAGACCACACAGTAAATGCACACAGAGAGCAAACAGCAGGGCAGGGGGAAGGAAAAGGAGGGGGAGGGGGAGAGAGAGGGGGAGGGGGGAAATGATGACATTAAATTATATAGCAAGTGAGATGTCCCAGTCATAAACCTGCCCAAATGCAGGAAGAGGAGGCATAAGCCCAAATTCTTTATTGAGGAAGTATCAGAAAATTCATGGGCATGTTTAACAACCCCATAAACATTAAGGCAGTTCCTAGGGATTTTAGAAGAAGCAATACTGAGATGTCTTTGTGCAAAAATCTTTGCATAAATTAGATGATTTATCCTGTTACTTTTATCATTAAAAAAAAACAATTTGGGAAGCAGACTTGGCCCAGTGGTTAGGGCCCCCATCTACCACATGGGAGGTCTGTGGTTCAAACCGCGGGCCTCCTTGACCCATGTGGAGCTGGCCCATGCGCAGTGCTGATGCGCGCAAGGGGTGCCGTGCCACGCAGGGGTGTCCCCCGCGTAGGGGAGCCCCATGCGCAAGGAGTGCGCCCCGTAAGGAGAGCCGCCCAGCATGAAAGAAAGTGCAGCCTGCCTAAGAATGGCACCGCACACACAGAAAGCTGACACAACAAGATGATGCAACAAACAGAAACACAGATTCCCGTGCCACTGACAACAAGAGAAGCGGATAAATAAGATGCAGCAAATAGACACAGAGAACAGACAATCGGGGTGGGGAGGAAGGGGAGAGAAACAAATAAATAAATAAATCTTAAAAAAAAAAACCAATTTTATTGAGATATATTCACATGCCATATAATCCATCCAAAGGTTACAATCAGTGACTTTTAGTCTATTCACAGAGTTGTGCTTTCATCGCTACAATCAAGTTTAGAGCATTTTCATTACTCTGAAAAGACAAAACCTCTACCCCTGAGCAGTCTTCTCTCAATTCCTGTAACCTTCCCCAGCTCTACATAACCACTAAGACATTTTTATCACTATAGATTTATTTATATTTACATTTATGTAAGTATGTAGTATTTATATAAAATGTAAATATGTAGTACTTTGTGTCAGGTTTTTTCATTAAGCATAATATTTTAAAATTATTACTTTTAATTAGAGAAGTTACTGGTTTACAGAAAAGTCATGTAAATTACAACATTCTTTCATATCCCACTATTGTTGAGACTTTGCATTAGTGTGGTACCTTTGTTACAAGTGATGAAAGAGCATTAAAATAGTACTATTAACTACAGTGCATATTTTATATTAGGTAAATATGTCCCTTATAAAGCGCTATTATTAACATCTTGTATTAGTGTCATACATTTGTTATATTCATTCTTGTTTTACATTTGTGTTTTATATTCTATTTATATTAATGTTTTATGTTCATATTTATATTCATGTTTTATATTCTAACTCTCATCGTAGTAACATACATGACCCAAAACTTTCCCTTTCAACCGCATTCACATACATAATTCAGTGCCATTAATTACACTCACAGTAATGTGCTACCATCACCTACATGCATTTCCAAAACTTTACAATGAACCTAAATAGACGTTTTGTACAAATTAAGCATCAAGTCCCGTTGTCTATCTCTTGGTAACCATATCTAGATACTAACGCTATGAGGTATGTTATTATAATTAGTTCATATCAGTGAGATCATACACTGTGTATCCTCTTGTGCCTGGCTTATTTCACTCAGCATAATGCCTTCAAGGTTCATCCACGCTGTTGCATCAGACTCCATTAACCATACCCTTTACCTGATGGTGTCTTCTCAAGCTATATGAAAGTGTTGATGTTAAGGGATTTATGTTTATTGAGAACATATATTTTCTTTTTTAATAATTGTCACGATTCCTTTTTATCAAAGTACTTGAGTATATATGGAATTAGGAAGGAGGAATGACACATACGAAGTTCATTTGATGTCTGAATAGTTTTAAAGTGTTTGCACAGCCCGTGGTAGGAGTGGATGGAGATCGGCAGTGACTCCTCCATTACATATAGAAGGTTTGTTTATAGGTATTGAAAATACAGAACATTGCTTAAATTTTTGGTCCTTGAAATGCCCTTTTCAAGGATTTAAGTACATCAAAACTGCAGGTTTCATTTTGGTTACAGCAAAAAAAATATATATATATATCTAGCTTTTTGTTCTTTTAGTTTAAGTTCATGCATGATTGCATACCAACTGGAAACGTTATGCAGAACCGGTACTTCCGAGATAGCCTGGGGGCTGCTTATGGTCTTCTGACTTGCTACCTTCTGATACTCTTCTTAATTCATGACTCTAGCAGGCTGACAACCCTCAGAAATCACTTTTGAAGAATCATTGATCGTAATGAAAATTGCAGCCTTCATTGCCTGCTGCATGGCCAAAAGTAGCGTGATGGGAGGAAAAGAAGAGTGCTGCCCTCTGGAATTTGATCCTATTTGAAGTGCACTCATGCTTTGTATAACCATGGACTTCACCAGCATTGAGAGAGAAAAACAAAATTCTGACTGATGACTTCAAGTGGCAAAACAGAAAAGCAGGTACAGCTTGAGTCAGCATTTTGAACCAATCACCTCTCTGATTTCTACTTTGATTACTGTGCAGCTCAGTGTGTAACAAGTACACACGCAGAAGCTGTGAAGCAAGTGAAAACAATTACCCAGAGCATACTACATACATCTCCTAGGGTATTCGAGTGCCTGATCAGTAATGCCTTCTCTCCTGTATCACTTAATCACAAGAAGACCAAGACATAATGATTAAATAAGTAAATTCCTAGTGAGAAGGTTAGAAACCAAGTCACACATGTATTCATGAATTATAACATGTCATTATTTCCTCTAGAAACTTGTACACATTTTAATGAACTAAATAAATGTGTAATCTCCAAAAGGAATAAAATATTGTTAATTATATCCCCTTTCTGATACCCCTATTTAAGCTAAAAGAATAAACACAGGTAAGAATAACTATTAAAAGTATATGTAGGGAAGCAGTATATGTTGGCCCAATGGATAGGGCATCTGCCTACCATATGGGAGGTCCAAGGTTCAAACCCCAGACCTCCTGACCCATGTGATGAGCTGACCCACGCACAGTGCTGATGCGCTCAAGGAGTGCTGTGCCGTGCATGGGGTGTCCCCCACATAGGGGAGCCCCACGTACAAGGAGTGCACCCTGTAAGGAGAGCCGCCCAGCACAAAAGTGCAGCCTGCCCAAGGATGGCACCGCACACATGGAGAGCTGACACAACAAACTGACGCAACAAAAAGAAACATAGATTCCCAGTGTCACTGATAAGAATAGAAGCAGTCACAGAAGAACACACAGCAAATGGACACAGAGAGCAGACAACTCTGGGGGCGGGGGGAGAGGAGAGAAAAAAAAAGTGTATGTAGGAAGAGAATTGTGGGAAGATGGCAGAATAGGAGGCTTCCTCCATCAGAACAACTGATGAACTGGCAAGAATTGACTAAATCAACTATTTTGAAACTACAGAGTCTAGGAGAAGATTGTGAGGCATCCCAGGAAGAACTGGAGAAATGAGCTGGCACATTGCAGTAAATGCTGGTGAATTTCCCCCTCAGGGCAGTGGCTGCCACCCCCATCCCCTGTCCTCTGTGGCAAGCAGCAGTGGGGTCTACAGCCTGAGCTCCTGGTGTAAGTAAGTACTCCTCCAAATTCTGGGGGTGTGAGGTCTGATAGCTGTTTTTAATCAGCTACATCAGGTCACTGACCTGGCGTTGAAGGGGGCCATTGTTCCAATTCTCCTAAAGCAAAAGAGCTCAACGATAGTGCCTGTGGTGGCCTGAGACTGTGTGGACCCCAGAACATCATGTCTTGAAGCCGGTCCTCTCCTGTGGGTGTAAAACTATTGCTAGTGGGACCTTCTGACGAGGTGACTTCGGTTCAGGCATGACCCAGGGTGGGTCTTAATCCTCTTACAGGAGTCCTTCATAAGAGAGTGAAATTCAGGGGAAACAGACTTGGCCCAGTGGTTAGGGCATCCGCCTACCACATGGGAGGTCCGCGGTTCAAACCCCGGGCCTCCTTGGCCTGTGTGGAGCTGGCCCATGCGCAGTGCTGATGCGTGCAAGGAGTGCCCTGCCACACAGGGGTGTCCCCCGTGTAGGGAGCCCCACATGCAAGGAGTGCGCCCCGTAAGGAGAGCCGCCCAGCACGAAAGAAAGTGCAGCCTGCCCAGGAATGGCGCCGCCCACACTTCCCGTGCCGCTGACGACAACAGAAGCGGACAAAGAAACAAGACGCAGCAAATAGACACAGAGAACAGACAACCAGGGGAGGGGGGGAAATTAAATAAATCTTTAAAAAAAATAAATAAATAAGAGAATGAAATTCAGACAGAGAGAGACCCAGCGAAGCAGAGAGGAGCCAGAAGCAGGAAGCTGAAACAATGGGACCCGGAGGAGAGGGACAGACCAGCAGGTGCCACCGTACGCCTCGTCACAAGACAGCCAAGTGCAGGATCCCACGAGCCAGGTTTTGGGGAGAAAGCATCTCCTGATGATGCCTTGATTTGGACATTTTTCTCAGCCTTGAAACTGTCAGCTTGTAAGATAATAAATCCCCTTTGTAAAAGCCAACCCATCTCTGGTATTGCATTTCAGCATCCTAGAAAACTAAAACAGTACCCCTCCTCAAAACTACTGGAGACGGTTAAAGGGTTTAGTAACTGCCCAAGGGCCAAACCAGAAAACACAGCTTCAGAGAGTGGAACAGAAGCACCTGCTGGCCCCCTCGCCCCTCCCTGGGTTGTGCGGGTCCAGCCTGTGCTTCCGTTGAGTCCCTGCCCTTTCCTGGCAGGAGCACAGTAACGCCCATGGCTCGTCAGTGCCCATCAGCTGGGAGCAGCCTGAAAGCCCGGCCAGGAAATGTCTCCTTGGTGCCCTCCAGGACTCTTCCATCCAGCTGAACCAGCGTAAGAAACAATTACACCAAAGCAGCCTGGGCAAAGGCCTACCTGCTTTAAATCTTACAAGAGAGCACCCAGGAGACGGAGAAATTCTCTTCCCTACCGGAGTGGAACGAGCATTTGAATTCCTATAAATGAGGAAATTTCTGGCAAGCGCGCCAAGGACAAGGCACAGGTTCAGAAAAAGCAGGGAGGACCATGCACTTCAAACTTACCTTGGGCTGATCTTCTTTTTACTCTTCATTAAATTCAACTACCTCATATGTAACCTATAGTCAATTTTGAATCAATTCAACATAACAGATCTCTTTGGAGTACCTTTCATGAGAAAGATACTACTCTTACTATATATATATATATATATTCTTAACTTTTAAATAGAGAAGTTGTGGGTTTATAGACAAATCATACAGAAAATTCTCATACATCACCCCATTACTAACACCTTGGAATGGAGTGAAACATTTGTTAAAAATGATTAGAGCAATTTTTTATAATTGTACTAATTTTAAGTTATCTTTGTTATAATTGATGAAAAATTATTAAAACACTATTTCTATGTCATAGTTACATTATGTATAGTTTCTTCATATACTACCTTATTATTAACACCTTGAATTAGTGTTGCACATTAATTCATGAGAGAACATTCTTATACTTGTACTATAAAATTTAGTCCATCATCTATAATAGGGTTCACTACGTTATACAGTCCAGTGCATTATCTTTTAATTTTTATTCTAGCAATGTAATACTATATGACCTAAAGTGTATACCCTTTTAACCACATTCACCAATATAGTTCAGTGCTATATATCACTTGCATAATAATGTGCTACCAGCACCAACATTTCCAAACCTTTACAATCAATCTAAATAGACATTTTATACAAATTAAGCGTCAGCTCCCCATTTTCTAACCTCAGTGTATTCCCTGGCAATCTATATTCTAGACTCTATATTATACTAGACTCTAGACTCTATATTATATTATAGACTCTATATTATATTATATTTTGTTTATTTCAGTGAGATCAATATTTGTCCTTTTGTGTCTAGTTTATCTCATTCAGCTAATGTCCTCAAGGTTCATCCATGTTTTTACATGCAACAGGACTTCCTTCCTTTTTATGATTGAATAATATTCCCTTGCCTGTGTATGCCACATTTGTTTATCTAACATTGGTTGATGGGCACTTGGCTTGCTTTCATCTTTTGGCAATTGTGAATAATGTTGCTATGAACACCAGTATGCACACATCTGTTCTAGTCCTTGCTTTCAGTTCTTCTGGGTATATACGCAGAAGGAGGATTGTTGGGACATAGAGTAGTTTTATACTTAGCATCCTGAAGAACTGCCAGGCTCCCTTCCTTAGCAGCTGTACCACTTTACAATCCTACCAGCAATGAATGAGTATTCATATTTCACCACAACTCCTCCTAATCTTGTCATTTTTTAAAATAGTCATTTTAGTGGGTAAGAAATGATAGCTCACTGTGGTTTTGATTTGCATTTCCTAATAGCTATTGCTGTTGACCCTCTTTTCATGTGCTTTTTAGCCATTTGTATATTCTCTTGGAAAAGTGTCTACTCAAGTCTTTTGCCCAATTTTTACTTGAGTTTTTTGTCTTTATTGTTTACTTGTAAGATTTCTTTATATATTCTGTATATTGAATCCATTTCATATATGGGGTTTCCAAATATTTTCTCCATTGAGTAGGTTGTCTCTTGACAAAGTGTTTTGATGTGCAAAAGTTTTTAATTTTGAGGAGGTCCAATTTATCTATTTTTTCTTTCACTGCCTGTGCTTTTGATGTAAAGTCTAAGAAACCATTGCCTAATACAAAATCCTAAAGATGCTTCCCTTCTATGCATTCTTCTATGCATTTAAATTACTGGTTCTTATATTTAGGTCTTTGATCCATTTTAAGCTAATTTTTGTATATGGTATGAGATAGGGATCTTCTTTCATTCGTTTGCATATAGATATCCAATTCTCCCAACATCACTTTTTAAGAGACTGTTCTTTCCCAATTGAATGGATTTGGCCATCTTGTCAAAAAATCAATTGGCCACACATGTGAAAGTTTAGTTCTGAACTCTCAGTTCAATTCCATTGGTAATGTCAATCCTTGTGCCAATACCATGCTGTTTTGATGACTGCAGCTTTCTAATGTGATTTAAAGTCAGGAAGTGTGTGTCCTCCAATTTTGTTCTTTTTCAAGATGTTTTTGGCAATTTAGGGCCTCTGACCTTTCCAAATAAACTTGATTTTGCTTTTCCATTTCTTCAAAGGAGAATATTGGACTTTTGATTGGGATTGCATTGAGTCTGTAAATCTTTTGGGGTAGAAATAACTCCTTAATGGTATTTAATCTTCCAATCCATGCGCATGGAATATCCCTCCATTAGATAGGTTGTCTTTGATTTCTTTAGCAATTCTTTTGATGTGCTGTTGGATGCAATTTGGAAGTATTTTGTTGAGGATTTTTGCATCTATATTCATAAAGGAAACTGTAATTTTATTTTCTTGTAGTATCTTTATCTGGCTTTTGTATTAGGGTAATGTTGGCCTCATAGAATGAATTAGGGAGTGTTCTCTTCAATTTTTTGGAAGAGTTTGGGCAGGACTGGTATTAATTCTTGGAATGATTGGTAGAATTCATCTGTGAAGCCATCTGGTCCTGGGCTTTTCTTTCATGGGAAGTTTTTGACTGATTCAATCCCTTTACTTATAATTTGTTTGTTGAGGTCTTAGATTTCTTCTAGATTTAATGTAGTTTTTTGTATGTTTCTAGGATTTGCCCATTTCAGCTAGATTGTTTAATTTGTTGGCATACAGTTGTTCACAGTATCCTCTTATGATTATATTTATTTCCATGGCATATAGTATTTAGTACTGTTCCTCATCCCATTTCTATTTTATTTATTTGCATCTTCTTTCATTTTTTCATTGTCCATCTAAGGGTTTGTCAATTTTATTGATCTTTTCAAAGAACCAAATTTTTGCTAATTCTATTTTTTTTGTTCTCAGTTTCTTTTATTTCTGTTTTATTCTGTTCAAATTTTATTTCTTTTATTTCTGTTCAAATTTTTGCTAATTCTATTTTTTTTGTTCTCAGTTTCTTTTATTTCTGTTTTAATCTTTGTTATTTCTTCCTTTTTGCTTGATTTAGGATTATTTTGCTGTCCTTTATCTAGTGCCTCCAGGTGTGCAGTTGAGGCTTTGATTTTAGCTCTTTATTATTTTTTAATGTAAAAATAATGTGAATAATGTAAATGTAAAATTTAATGTAAAATTCAGGGCTAGAAATGTCTCTCAACACTGCCTTCACTGCATCTCATGAGTTTAGATATGTAGTGTTCTCATTTTCATCCATGTCAAGATATTTACTGATTTCCCTTACAACTTCTTTTATGACCCACAGATTGTCTAATAAAGTTTTATGAAACTTCTATGTATTTGTGTTTTTCCAATTCTCTGCCTGCTTTTTATTTCCGGCTTCATTACATTATGGTCAGAGAAGATGTTTCATGTAATTTCAACATTTCTAAATTTATTGAGACTCTTTTTGTGGCCCAATACGTTGTCTATCCTGGAGAATGATCCATGAGCACTTGAGAAGAATGCATATCCTGTGGTTTTGTTATGCAACGCTCTGTGTATATGATAGGTCTAGTTCATTTACATATTATTCAAGCTTTCTGTTTCTTTATTGATCTTCTCTCTAGATGTTCTATATATTTTTGAGAATTGTGTACTGAAGTCTCCAACTATTATTGCAGGGATGCCTGCTATTCCCTTAAGATATATATATATATATATATATTTTAAATTTATTGAAGTATATCACTCATACATAAGCATGCATAAATAATAAGTGTATAGTAATAGTTGTGAACTTACAAACCAAACATATAGCATCGCACAGGACTGTCATACTTTACCCTACCTCCAATACCTTGCATTATTGTTAAACATTTTTTAACTAATGATTAAAGAGCATTTCAAAATATTACTACTAAACAAAGTATTTTCCTCCAAAACATCCTATTATCATTATCTTTATACCATTTATATATGAACATACATAAACAATAAGTGTATAGTAAAAGGCGTGAACTTACAAAGCAAACATGCATAACATCATACAGGGGTCCCATACATCAACCCTCCACCAACACCTTGCATTGTTGTGAGACATTTGTTACAAATTATGAAAGAATATTGTCAAAATCTTACTCCTAATTGTAGTCCTTCTCTTATATTTGGTGTATTTTTCCCCCAACGCATCCTATTATTATTTTTTCAATATATTTTTATGACAGAAGTAGTAAAATTATAACAACACCCCTCTATCAACACACCACACTGTGGTAGAACATTTGTTACAAATAATATAATATCATCTGATTGTTACCACATCCATAGTATTCATTTAGCACACATTTTCCATACTGCCCCATTATCAACACAGGACTTCTTTGGCATAGATGCAAGAATATTATATTATTACTGCTAACCACAGACCATCAACCGTGATTCTCATCCACCTCTTGGTTTACTGAGCTATTCAGTTCCTAGATTATTCTCTAGCATTCTGTCAATTGGCATGTATATCCCAAGACTACCATTTTCAGCCACATCCCCAATTATAAACCGGCTGTTACTCACTATTTGTTACCATCCACTCTATACATTTCCACTCTTTTACATTAAAGCTAATTAAAAACTTATACATACATTAAACATCAGTAGTCCATCTCAGTTCTCCTCTTAATCTCCTTTAAGAATCCACAACCTACCACCAGGGCTTGAAGATATTTTCCTACAATTTCTTCTAGAATCTTTATGGTTCTTTCATTTATTTTTAGGTTTTTGATACATTTTGAGTTAGTTTTTGAATAAAATGTGAGATAGGGGTCCCCCTTCCTTATTTTGGCTATCGATATCCAGTTCTTTCAGCACCATTTGTTGAATGGACTGTTCTGCACAAGCTGTGTGAGTTTGATTGACTAGTTAAAAATCACTCGACCATACATGTGAGGGTCTGTTTCTGAACTATCAGTTTGGTTCTCTTGGTCTATGTGTCTGTCTTTAGGCCAGTACCATGCTGTTTTACCACTATAGCTAGGTAATATAATTTAAAGTCTAAAGATGAGAGTTCACTTTTCCTTTTCAAGATGTTTCTGGCTATTCAGGACCCCTTAACCTTCCAAATAAATTTGATAATCACATTTTCAATTTTTTAAAAAAGTGCTGATGGTTTTTACTGGGATTGCATTGAATCTGTATATCAATTGAAGTAGAATTGACATCTTAATGATATTTAGTCCCCCAATCAGTGAGCATGGAATATTCTTCCAGTTATTTAGTACTTTAAAAAATTTTTTTAGCATCGAGTTACAGTTTCCTGAATACAAGTGCTTTATATTATTGGTTAAGATTATTCCTGACTATTTGAGTTTTATCTGTCATATTTTATTTTCACCACTCTTTTGACAGTTTTAGTTACTTTTATTGATATTATCATCATTTCTAGACTCTCTTCTAGGCCCCTCTTTCCTGTCTTCTTTTCAGGCTCTAGCACACCCTCTAGAGTTTCCTGAAAATCTGGTCTCTTTGTTAGAAATTCTCTGTTTCTGTTTATCTGTGAATATTCTAAACTCACCCTCATTTTGAAATACAAAAGATTGTATTCAATACAGATATAAGATTCTTTGCTGGAAGTTTTTCTCTTGTAGTATCTTAAACATATCATACCACTGTCTTCTTGCATTCATGGTTTCTGGTTAGAAACCACCACTTAATCTTATTGGGTATCCCTTATATGTTATGTATTGCTTTTCTCTTGCTATTCTCAGAATTCTCTCTTTGTCTTTGGCATTTGACATTCTGATTAATATGTATCTCAGAGTTGGTCTATTCAGATTTTTTCAGATGGGAGTATGCCATGCTTCTTGGACATGGATATCTATGTCCTTCAATAGGGTTGGAAATTTTTCTACCATTATGTCTTCAAATATTCTTTCTGCCCCTTTCCCCTTCTCTTCTCCTTCTGGGACACCATTTACATGTATGTTTGCACATTTTTGCTGTCATTTAGTTCCCTGAGAATGTGTTCAATTTTTTCCATTCTTTTCTTCATCTGTTCTTTTGTGTGTTTACTTTCAGCGGCCATTTCTTGAAGTTCACCAATCCTTTCTGCCATCTCAAATCTGATATTATATGATTCCAATGTTTTTTTATTTCATTTATTGCACCTTTCTTTCCCATAAGATCTGCTTTTTTTCCATGTATGCTTTCTAATTCTTCTTTGTGCTCATCCAATGTCTTCTCAATATCTTTAATCTCTTTAGCCATCTCAATTTATTAAGGAGATTTGTTTCAACATCTAGGTTTAGTTGTCTTAACTCCTTTATGTCATCTGGAGGCTTATCTTGTTCCTTTAACTAGGCCACATCTTATTCAGTCTGTGCTTGTTGAATGTACCTGCAATTACCTGGATAGGCTGGTGCAGGTCCCCCAGCTTCCTCCCTGCCAGAGGTGGGGCTGGGGCCTAGACTAGAACTGCAATTAACCTGGATGGAAAGAAGCCAGTCCCCACCAGCACTGGGATTTTCAGTCTACCCCTTTTCCCCTCGTGTTGGGTACAGAGTTAAGATGGCAGCTACTGGCCTCTTTCTGACTTGGACAGGCTCAAACTTTACCTGTTCTTAGATTATACTTTAGCCTCCTAAATTTACTCATCAGTAGCTGAAGTTAGTGCCCAATTGTCTCTTCCTCCCCCTTTTTTGGGAAATGGAGCTTCCAATTCCAGCTGCAGAACAGTGCCCGAGGTTGTTTGTGCCTCCAGTGGAGGATGGGCACTGGCTCCCATGGTGTGGAGTGCTTTACTTACGAATCTTCTCTGCTGATGGGCAGTCTCCTCCTTCCATTCCTTCAAGGATGCTCTACTGGTCTTCTGGAGCCCCCAAACTGGTGCTTCAGCTAGGTCCAGATAGCTCTGGGTGTTTACTAACTGCCCTATAGCAGGAGCTGATGCTAGGAGCTCCTTACTCTGCCGCCATCTTGCTGGTTGTCTCCCTTAAGTTTTACTAGTGTTTTCCTCATGTATTTTTGGGCACTACAGTTAGGTATATAATATTTATGATTGATATTTCATCTTGGTGGCTTTCCCTTTTTATTAATACCTAGTGTTCACTTTGACTCTTAAAAAGTTTTGGATTTAAAGTTTATTTTGTCTGATAGTAGCTATCACTGTTCTTTTTTGGTTACTATTTACATGGACTATCTATTTCCCACCTTTCACTTTCAACCTATTTTTATTTTTGATTCTAAGGTAATTCTCTTGTCAACATCTAATTGGGTCATGCTTTTTTAATCCATTCTGCCACTCTGTGTCTTTTGATTGGGGAGCTTAATCCACTAACATTCAAGCTATTTCTGTAAAGTCAGTACTTAATTCAGCCAGTCTGTCCATTTAGTTTTTATATGTAATATCTTTTCATTTTCTTTTGTCTTTGACCCTCTTTACTTTATTCCAACCTCTCTTTCTCTATAGTTAATCATTTGTGGTGTGTATGATCTCTTCCTCATTTTTGTTTTTCTATGTTTTTAATGAGACAATCCTGTAGTTTATATTACACAACCTACACCTATAACCTACTAATTGTAAAAGATAGTAACTTAGTTTCATTAGCATAAATATTCTCTACTCCCATATCCCTGTATCTTCTCTTTATGTTTTTGTCCTATTTTGCCACTTTATATTTTGTACATCCCTTATCATGAAATATGCCCTTTTCTTGTTCAGTTGTATTCTGACTGTTACAGGAAATAAACAGTTGTGTTGAATATTGAGGGTACAGTCCTACTGGGTTTTGATTTTACCCTTTTCATTACCCTTATTGATGATCTTCATTTCTTCAACTACTCCAGGGCACTTTCTGCTGTCTTTTTCTGTCAACTTGCTGGACTCCCTTTGGTAATTCTTGTAGGGCAGGCCACTTGTTGAGCAACTCTCTCAGTGTCAGTAATCTGTAAATATTTTAAATGCTCCCTCATTTTAGAAGGACAGTTTTGACATATAATACCTTTAATATATCATAGCACTGCCTTCTTACCTCTATGCTTTCTGATGAGAAATTCAGCACTTAGACTTGTGAGGATCCTGTGTACATGATAAATTACTTTTCTCTTCCTGCTTTCAGAAATCTCTCTTTACCTTTGGCATTTGACATTTTGATTACTATGTGTCTCATAGTAGGATTAGGATTTGTTCTATTTAGAGTATATTACACTTCTTGTACAAGCTCATTTATGTCTTTCATAAAAGTGAAATTTTTGCCCATTATTTCCTAAAATATTCTTTCTACCCCTTTTCCTTCTTTTCTCCTTCTGTGGCACCAGTGACACATGTTTGTTTGCTTCATGCTATCACTCAATTCCTTGTGACACTGCTCTATTTTTCTATTCTTTGCTTTCTGTTCTTCTGTTGTATGATTTCGATCGTCCTCTCTTCTAGTTCTCTGATTCTTTCTGCTTCCTGTTCAAATCTGCTTTCAAATACCTTTAGTGCATTTTAATCTCTATTGTGCTTTTCATCCCTATAATTTTTATGTTTCTGTACTTTCATATTCTTCGTTATGTTTGCACATTTTCTTGTTAATAACCTTTATCACTTTAGGGTCTTTCCTTCACCTCCTTGTATTGGTTTAGGAATTTTATTTGAATATTTTTGATTAGTTATACAAATTCTGTGTCTCCTCTGAAGTTTTAATTTATTCCTTTGATTGATCCATAGCTTCCTGTTTCATAATATGGCTTGTAATTTTTTTTCTGATTTCTAAACATCAGATTATCTTAATGAGTTAATTATAATGGTCAGTTTCTCCCACTTGTCTGGAGTTTGTTGTTCACTGGCTTTGTATCAAGACTCCTCTTTGACACTTGGTCCAACTGATTCTAGACCTTGAGAATAACCCAGGATTAATAAGATTTTCTCA
Source organism: Dasypus novemcinctus (assembly GCF_030445035.2). Classification (NCBI taxonomy): domain Eukaryota; kingdom Metazoa; phylum Chordata; class Mammalia; order Cingulata; family Dasypodidae; genus Dasypus; species Dasypus novemcinctus. The sequence continues at coordinate 3,308,015 of NC_080701.1, read as the reverse complement.
GCAAGTCTTTATCTGAATCTTGCCCTGCATATGTGGTACAATTGTTAAGATTTCACTTAATGTGTAATTGGGTCACCTCAGCTCCTTTCTTGTGTTCCTTCTCTGAGAATCTTGATCTGTTCTGCTTGTTTTATTGTGCTGTATTTTCTACTCAGCATCTATGAGTTGGGACTCAGTGTCCCATTTTTCCTTACAATTTTAAGTTCTGGGACCATCTTATCTTACAGAAATTTATTTTACCTCCTTTCCCTTTTTTATGTGAGGTTTTTCTGCATTCAGTGTCTTCCCTGGTAAGGTATCCTTTCCTGGGGAACCATATGGGGGCAATCCAAAAATTTGGGTCATACCACAGAAGTTCATTTTGCATTTAGGTGTCCAGTCAACAGAATCTTGACTGAGTACTGCACTTTCCAGTTGGAGTTATTTTCCCATTCTCTCTTCCTCTCGCCTTTTGTATGCTGCACTCCTCGTCAGCTTGTGTTCTACCCTGGGTCTCTGTGGGCTTAGGTCCCTCTGCCTGGATATTTGTGGGGTTCTGTTATTCCCTCCCTATTGAGAGGTGGGAGGGATCCAGGTCCCTGCCTCTAAGCATCTCCAAAGCTGTGTGGGACTGAGTGAAGAAAAGGGAGTTGACCAACAGGTCTGGGCAGATATTTTCTGCCTAATATTTTCCTTTTTCTTTGATTCAGCACTTGAGGAGTCCTCTAGGTTCCACCATTCTCCAGAGTTCTGAGCGAGGCCTTTTTTTACTGAATCTGTGGATACATTTATTCAGGGATGTCTTATGTCATCATGTGGATGATGATGATGTCCTCCTATTATTTTCTTAATAGGAGGACTGAACACTGAAGGAGAACACTGACCAAAGCAAAGCCAATTTGCAAAAGACTATGAAAGATGTTTTTTTAAAAATTGAATTGTTGGGTTTTTTAGCTCGTGGGACTTAAGGAAATCTATGCCTTAACAGGAAGTGGCTACAATATTAAGGAACATACTGTAGAGAGACTAAATCCTATAGTTAGCCCTTTAAAATTTTAAATGTACGCTGCACAATAAAAGATTGCAAGATAAGGGAAAAAACCACTAAATTATGACCCATTCAAAGGGATAGGATAAAAATGCAGAAATATCAAGAAGACCAAGTATTATATGCTGGTTGAGCCCTGAATCTCAGCAGAGTTGCAGCTAGCACTTAACTTCCAGTTCATTGGACTTACCCAGGATGACTAACAAAAAGATGATGATGGACAATGCCCATCCCAAAAAAAACAGAGTATCTACAACTGCAAGCAAGACAGTGTCAACCATCTGCCCCATGGGACCTAAGCCCCCTCTCAATCAGAAGCAGAGTGGGTATCACTATTCCCAAATCCTCAAGACTGAGGTATGAACTAACATAAAGGAGGAATTCAGTTATAGACCAAAGTAGACTTATTATACTTCTAGCAATGGAAGAACTTGTATCATTGATATAAAGGCAGTGGAAACCAGAGGTTCTGATGGGAGGGAGAGGGAAGAATAAATGTGACATGGAGCATTTTGGGGACATTGGAATTGTCCTGCATGATATTGCAATGGTGAATACAATACAGGCCATTATGCATTTTGTCAAAACCTATAAGATTGTGCAATGCAAAGCGTGAACCATAATATAACCTATAGACCGTGGTTAGTAGTAATGCTTCAGTATGTGTTCATAAGTTACAACAAATCTACCACACTAATGAAAGATGTTGTTAATGGGGAAAGTGTGGAAGGGGGAAGGGAGGCATGTGGGAATCCCCTATATTTTTTATGTAACTTTTATGTAATCTAAAACTTCTTCAAAAATAAAGAAAAAAGAATTAATTGGAGAATCAAAATGAAAGAGAGAGGAAAAATAACTATTATCAGCTAATTCTTGGAGAAGTTTTGTTTGTTTTAATTTGTTTGCTTTTACTGATTAAGAAAATAACACATGCTCATTTCTGAAAATCCAGAAAGTACAGAGAAATATAAAGATTAAAATAAAGTTGACACTACTTAGGAAAACAAGAAATAACCAGGCTGTGGGTATACCAGACAAAACTTTTTAAATAATATCTTTAATATTTCAAAGATATGAAGGAAAATGTAGAGAAAGAACAAAGGATATCAAGAAAACAATGAATGAACAACATGAGAATCTAAATAAAGAGATAAAAATGTTAAAAAGGATCTAAACAGAAATAGTGGAGTTTAAGACCAAAAATAACTGAAATGAAGAACACTGCAGAAAGTTTTCAACGGTAGATTGGAGATCAAAAGAAAGAATCAGTGAAACTGAAGACAGTTGAAATGAGTCAGGCTGATGATTGGAAAGAAAAAAGAATTTACAAAAACCAAAAAATAGCCAAAGAGACCTATGGGACACCATCAAGCATGCCAGCATATGCATTATAGGAATCTCAGAAGAAGAAGAAAAGACACAAAGGAGAAGAAGGAATGAATATTCGAAGAAATAATAACAGAAACTGAAATATTGTTAAGATGTCAATTCTAACCAAAGCAATTTACAAATTCAGTAAAATCCCAATCAAACTTCCAATAATCTTCTTTGCATAAATAGAAAAGCCAATCACTAAATTTATATGGAAGGGTAAGGGACACTGAATAGTCAAAGCCATCTTCAAAAATAAGAACACAATTAGAAGACTCAAACTTTCCAATCTAAAAACTTACTACAAAGCTGGAGTAAGTCAAAACAACATGGTACTGTAACAAGGATAGACATATAGACCAGTGGAGTATATCTGAGACTTCAGAAGTCAATCCTCACACTTGGGGACAATTGATTTTTGAAAGGGGGCAAAGATCACTCAATTGGGAAAGAATAGTCTCTTCAACAAAAGATGCTGGGAAAGCCAGATCTCCATATACAAAAGAATGAAGGTGGACCCCTACCTCATACCATATATAAAAGTCAACCCAAAATGAAACAAAGACCTAAACGTAACAGTCAGAACTATGAAACTTCAGGCCCTTGTGTCAGTCAATGTTTTCTTAGATTTTATGCCCAAAGCACAAGAAATTTAAAAAAAAATTAGATAAATGAGACCTCATCAAAACAAAAATCTTTTATGGATCAAAGTACTTTATCATGAAAGAAAAATGACAAACTACACAATGTGTGAAAATATTTAGAAACCACAATCCAATAAGTGTTTAGTATCCAGAATATATAAAGAAATCCTACAACTCAACAACAAAAAGACAATTCAATTAAAAATGGTCAAAGATTTGAATAGACATTTCTCCAAAGAATAATACAAATGGCCCAAAACACTTGAAAAGATGCTTAATATCAGTAGCCATGAGGGAAATGAAAATCAATAGAATAGCTATTATTTAAAAACAAACAAACAAACAAACAAAAAAACAAAATTAAAACCATTGGAAAGGCTGTAGAAGAGAAATACTCATTCCTTGGTGTGAATAGAAAATGGTGCAATCACTGTGTAAGATAGTTAAGCAGTTCCTCAGAAAGCTTCGTAGAGAATTACCATATGACCCAGCAATCCCACTTGTAGGTAAACACTTAAAAAAATTGAAATTAGGGACTTGAGTAGATATTTTCACTCCAATGTTCATAGCAGCATTATTTACAATTGTCCAAAGATGGGAGCAACCCAAGTGTCCACCAAATGATTAAAGGATAAACAAAATATTGGGTATACACACAATGGAATATTATTCAGTTGTAAAAGTAATGAAGTTCTGATACATGCAACAATGTGGATGATACTTCAAGACATTATGTTGTGTTGTGTAAATTAAGCCAGGCATTAATGGGGAAATATTGTATGATTACACTGTTGGGAATTAATTGGAATAAGGAAACTCATAATAGAGTCAGAATCTAGAATAAGGTTACTAAGGGATGGGGTAGGGGTAGGAAACAGGGATTAAATACTTAAACTGTACAGTTTCTTTGGGATGATGGAAAAGTTTTGGTAATGGAGGGTGGTGATGGTAGCAAAACATTGTGAGTGCAATTAGCAGCACTGAATTATATATTTGAATGTGGTTAAAAGGGAAAATTTTAGGTTATGTTACCAGAGTAAAAAGTTGTAAAATTAGTCCATGCAATTGCATAACACAAAGAGTGAATCCCAAGGTAAATCATGGACTATAGTTAGCAGTGCAAATACAAAAATATGCTTTCATCAATTGTAACAAACATAACACCCTAAAGTTTTATTAATAGGGTGGTATAGAGAACCCTATATTTAATGTATGAATTTTCTGTAAACTCACAACTTCTCTATATAAAAAATATATATTGAGGTGAAATTTTTTGTAATTGGCAGATGATAATTTTATGTACCTGTAAGGTCCAAAGAAACAACTGAGAAACCTTATAAACGAAAGAATTTAGTAAGTTAAGTGAGCATAAAGTATATAATCATACATATTATATATAATTATATAATTATATAAACTTCCTAGTCTAATAAAAATTCCTTTAATATATAAGGTAAAAAGATCCCATTTACATTAGCAATATGAGAAGGAAAGTATACCTTTTTTATTTGTAGCTCCATACTTGATTTCCGTATTTTGATCATTGGAAATTCGAGAATAATTAATGATCAGAAACATAAACAAAAAGATCCTTTAGTTCAGTTTTTCAGATGAGAAAACTGAGACTTAAATACATAGTGTGCACATACCTAATTAAAGTAGCATTTGGGGAAAAAATCGAATTGGTCTGACCCTATAAATAAAAATGTAGAAATTTGCAAAATGCATACAGGAACACACATGAAAATACATACAAAATTTTATTTAATAAACACATAGAGCTTACTATGTGCCAGGTATTGTTCTACGTGCTGCTTAGTATTAAATCACTTAATCAACCTAACAAACTAAAGCAGGTCCTATTGTGTCCATTCACAGAAGGGTACGCAGTGGGCTCCCTCTGACTGCCCAGCTGGGAAGTGATCTGAGCCACTGCCTGCCGAGCCTCGAGATCCCCGGAGCAAGCCTCCAGCACGGGCAATGCCAAGACCATTGTCACCTCCATCGGGCAAAGATAGAAATTCAGTGCTGGAGCGTTTAAATGTCCCTCCCAAGAGTTCCTACAGAGTTAGGGACAAAGCCAGTTCTCAAAAGCAGATGGAAAACTCAGTTCTCCTAATTCCTGCCCCGGATTTCTTTTTATATGTCATTTTGCCAAAGAGTCTGCAGTTGTCATAATTATACCAAACAAACAAAAGTTTGTTAACTTCTTCTCCTGAAATATAATTTATCAGTGTGAAATCTTAGCATTTGAAAGAATTTTTATGAAAACACAATCAAGAAGCAAAACAAAACATTTAAATTACTACATAAATCATCTGAATGGGATTCAAAACCAAGTCTCAGATGCAATGTTTTCGATCAATAGTTTTTACCACTTCAATTCATCAAATGTTTATTGGGTGCCTGATATATCCAAAGCTTTGAGCGTATGCTGCAGAGTAAGAAAATAGATGGATATGATATAATTTCTGACCTCAAGTTGCTTAATCATCCTGGTCAAATAGAATTCTGCCCTATTTCAAACCTCAACAAGAAAAAAAAAAGTGAATTAAAATGATTCTGAAAGGAAAAAGAGCATTAGGTGTGGTTTCGTATAGGTCTCGGATTTTCCCCCTTTTTTAGTGGTATAATAGAAATAACATTGAACTGGCAGTAGGAAAATATCAGTTTGAATCACGGCAATGTGTGATCTGAAGCAAATCATATAACCTTTCATTTTCAGATTGTCCACTGGCAAAGTAAGATTGATTACATCTGCCTAGCAAGGTCATGAAAATAAGGTAGTGTATAGAAGCCATTTGTAAAATATAATATACAATAAAATTGTGTTAGCACATTTGTATCTTCAAGGTTGAGCACTATTTGTAGTCAACTACACCTTGCTACTGTTTGGAGAGCATGCAAGAGCGTAATCATTGCTGAGTGCCCATCAAGGGCCAGCTGTTGTCCCAGAGGCTGTAAATACACCATCTTATGACTCCCCTTTACAGGGTAGTCACAGTGTAACACGGGGACCTGAATGTACAAGGTAGTCACAGTGTAACACGAGGACCCAAATGTCAGAGCCACGAGGTAACCACACAGAAGGCAGCAGAACCATGTCAAGCATATATCTTTCTAGCTTAAAAGTCTTTGCTCTTTCCATAACACAGTGTTTTCTTACCACTTATGTTTAGTAAATTTCTTTGCTTTAATATGGAGAAAACCTATAGCATACTCTCATGTACCAGTAAATTAGGCTTTCTCCCTATTGCTTTCCAATCATGATGCCAAGTTATAAATACTTTATTCAGCTATTTGAAAAGCTTCTCGAACTTGGAAGAATGATAAACAATTAAAGAAGATATGTCATTAGAAAAACATAAATTATAAACCTTCCAAAAATAGAAAAATGGGTATTAGAAACAAAGCAAAAGATCGCCCTGGTCTACCCTGTATTTGAATCTAATCTGGTATCTGTCTTGGAATGCATGCCTATGCTTTGAAAAAGGATCCTCAATTCTACCTCTCTACCGTATTTGACAGTTTAGAGTCCTCAGTATTTTCATTTTTCTAATCTAAATCTCTTTTATGATAGTAAAAGCCTTTTTCATCTTTTTTTTCTGTTTGAGAGGTTATACAAAAGATTAAAAAAAAATAAGACCTGTCTCTTTTATACTAACCTTGCTATTGTAGTGCCTAGTGAATAATAGTGGTACTTAAAATTTTGTTTTGAATTTTTAAACAGGATACCACTGAGCATAGTTTTCAGTTATGTAAACCAGACAAGAGGTCCTGTAAGCCCACAGGAATTGGGGGAGCGCAGGTGGGCCCACAAATCAAAAGTCTCCAGAGCCCTGGCATTTGTGAGGACCATTTTGTATGCAAGGATTCTAAAGGTCCCAGATCCTCCCTTCCATCCCTCTCCGCCAGGGCGATGAAGGTGGAGTAAAGATGGACAGATGGAGGAAGGAGTAGATGGAAAGGGAGATAAAATATACTTCTATTATATGCCCCTGGACATCTTTCATATCATGGACAATATTCTATCCAGACTTGGAAAAGTTGTTTAGAAAGAATCAAGAAACATAGTTGCTGATATAGAACTGCATGGAAATTGGATACTTTGGGAAAAGATTGAGAGTGCAATCATTTTATCCTCTCTTTCAAGAACTTAGTGCTTTATTCTAGTTATCCAAAAAATGATGTCATTAATTTGCCTGAATTGTAGTTTGAAAATCAAAGCCTATGTACAACTCAACCTTTGTAAATGGTTACTTTATATTCTTTCCTCTTCTTTTTAATTGAATTTAATTTTAAAAATTTATTTTCTTGTTACAAACACACACTACCCCACTTCTACGCCCATTCTCAGGTAGTATCTAGTCTACTTTCTCCCTCTGCAAGTTTGTTATTTCTGGTCATTTCTTGTAAGTGACATATATAATATATAACTTTATGGGCCTTGCTTATTTCACTGAGCCTAAGACGTTAAAGGTTCTACTTTGTCGCAGCATGTCTCAGAACTTCATTCTTTCCTATGGGTGCATAATAATCCATTGTGTATAAGTTAACATTTTGTATCCATTCATTTGTTCGTAGACACTTGGGTTGTTTCCACCTTTTGACTATTGGGAATAATGCTGCTATGAACATTGGTGTGTAATCTGTGTTCAGACCTCATTTCCATTTTCTTTGGGTTTATAATCAGAGGTGGAATTGCCAAGTCATATGGAGATTCTTTATTGAATTTTTTAAGGCACTGCCATATTGCTTTCCACAGTGGCTGCAACAGTTTACATTCCCATCAACAATGTGCTAGCATTCCAGTTTCTCCACATCATATCTTGAAAAAAAAATGGCCACCCTTATGGTTGTGAACTGGTATTTCCTTATGTTTTTGACTTGCATTACCCTAATGGCTAATGATGTTGAGTATCTTTCCATATGCTTATTTGTATATCTTCGTTGGAGAAATTTCTATCCAAATCTTTGCCCAATTTTTAATTATGTGGTCTTTTCGTTGTTATATTTTAAAATTTCATTCTATATTCTGGATTTTAAGCCCATATCAAATATATGGTTTGCAAATATTTTCTCCCATGCTGTAAGTTGCCTTTTGACTTTTTGATAATTTCCATTCAGGCAAAAAAGTTTTTAATTTTGATGAAGTAAAATTTACATAGAACTTCTTTTGTTGCTCATGCTTTAAGTGTCACATCTAAGAATCCATTGCCAAATCCAAAGTCATGAAAATCCGTCCCTATGCTATCTTCTAAGAGTTTTATGGTTTTGTCTTTTATATTTAGGTTGGTGATCCATCTTTAGTTGATATCTGTATATAGTAATGGTCCAACCTCATTCTTTTACATGTGAATATCCAGTTTTCCCAGCACCATTTATTGGAAAGATTCTTCTTTCCCCATTGCATGTTCTTACCACCCTTGTTGTAAATCAGTTAGCCAAGGACGTATGGGACTCCTCCTGGACTTTTGGTTCTATTCCATTGGTCTAGTTGTCTATTTTTATGTCACTACTGTACTATTTGATTACTGTAGCTTTGTAGTACAATTTGAAATTGGGATGTGTCAATCCTTCAACTTTTTTCTTTGTTTTCAAAATTGTTTGGGCTCTTCAGGGCCCCTTGCAATTCCATATGAAGTTAAGAATCTGTTTTTACATTTCAGTAAAAACAGTTGCTGGAATTTTGATCAGGATTTCATTGAATTTGTATATTACTTTGGTTGATAGTGACATCTTAACCATATTAACTCCTTTAATCCATGAATATGGGATGTCTTGTCATTTATTTAGGTCTCCTTTAATTTCTTTTAGCAGTGTTTTGTAGTTTTCTGTATGCAAGACTTTTATACCCTTGGTTAAATTATTCCTAGATATTTTATTTTTAAGTTTTGTTGTGAATGAAATTGTTTTTTTAATTTTTCTTCAGATTTTTCATTGCTAGTATATAGAGACACAATTGAATTTCATGTGTTGATCTTGTATCCTGCCACGTTGCTAAACTCATTCATTTGCTCTAATAGTTTTCTAATGGATTCCTTTAGATTTTATCTATATAAGATCATGTTTTCTTCAAGTAGAGATAGTTTTACTTCTTCCTTCCCAATTTGGGAGTATTTTTTTCCCCTTTTTCTTGACCAGTTGCTCTGCCTAGAATTTCTATTACAATATTAAATGGCAATGGTGAAAGTGGATATTCTTGTCTTATTCCTGATCTTAGGGGGAAAGATTTAAGTTTTTCCCCATTGAATATGTTTACTGAATTTCTCAAGATTCAGTAATATTTATATTAACTTTACCATTTTATGTTTTATTCCTACCTAATAACTTCAAAATACACTGTTAAAATCGTACTAACAGGGAAGCGGATTTGTCTCAATTGCTAGAGCATCCACTTACCACATGGGAGGTCCAGGATTCAAACCCAGGGCCTCCTGACCCATGTGATGAGCTGGCCCATGCACAGTGCTGATGCACACATGGAGAGCTGATGCAGCAAGATAATGCAACAAAAAGAGACACAGATTGCCAGTGCCACTGACAAGAATACAAGCAGACATAGAAGAACACACAGTGAATGGACCCAGAAGCAGACACCTGCGGCAGGGAGGAAGGGGAGAGAAATACATAAATAATAATTAAATAAATCTTTTTAAAAAAGTACTAACATAAAAAAAGATAGATTGATGTAACAGACATAAGTCAAACATCTAATAAGTGGCAAACCCAGGAACAAACACCAGTTTTCTTGACTGAAATCCTATTCTCTGTTCACCTAATATGTAGTATATGCAGTTTTCTAATCCTATTTTTAGAATCTTCATTATCATATTGGCTGTAACTGATAGCAGAGTAAGGTATGGGACTGTGAAGACTTAGTGGATATAGTTAAGCTTCAGAGATAACTGGAGCAAAGGGGATATCTAGATATCTACTCTGATATCTAGAACCCAGGCAAGAGGAGGGACCCACAGCTGGAGACGAGTTCCATGGAATGCTGCTCCTAAAAGAAGTCAAAGCTCTACCCAAATGTTTGCATCGGAGAATGGAAGGAGACGTTGATTTTGGGCTAAACTTGGCCTGTGTCTCTTTGGGACTCCAACTTCAATTCAACCTTTTTGCAGTGATATCTGGCCTATTTCTGAATAAAGCCAATTTGTTCGACAGTACAGTTGCTAGCCAGGGTATTATAGACACATTTTCCAAGACAAAATGAGCAGCTATAGACCAATGTATTGTATGTTCAAATCTGTAAAATGCCTTTTCAAAATCAGACAAGCTTCCATGTATTTGTGTATTTCTGTAGATGCCGTTTAGTTTGGTATTTGTCAGATTTCCAGACTGTAGACATACTTGGCATTAGTTTAATTAACACTGAACTTTTTAAATCAAAGTGAATATATGCATATATCCTGAGAGACTATATTTCTGGCTGCTAAGAATAATTGCAATTATTGGAAAGAACTGATCATTGGAAACCAGGAGTGCAAATTTGGCTAATTTGACAATGGTTTTTACAGCCTCTAATTACCTTCCTTTAAAAAATACATAAAATATTTCATTATGTACAGTCAATGGACACAGACTTTATAGAATTGGGAATATTGATCCTTTGTTTATTTCCATACCCAGCAATTATATTTTAAAGCAGAACTTAATCTTCTCTAATAAAACCATGTAATCATTTAATTAGGAGGAAGATCAGTGGTTTTCTTGTTCTGCTTTGGGGATATCTACTCCACATTTCATGTAGTCTCACTTAAAACTTCTAGAGTAACAAAAAATGTATAGCCTCCTTTTTATCACCAGTATCAGTCATTCAAGTCAGTTTTGTCCCTTTGTTGTCAGGGTAACATTCTTCCTTCCTGTCATCTAATAAGATTTTCTCTCTAGGTTTATGATATATGTAAACTTATCAGAGGATATAGGTCCCATTTTGCTCTGTTCCTTTGCACCCGCAGAGGGAAGCCGAGCACATGAGCCACCTCAACCAATCCCAGAGCCCAAAGTCTGCTCTAGTGTGTGAGGGAAACGCGCCTGTAGAAAACCGGCTCCCTCTTTGATCCTGCTCCTCCTTCTGCACCCCGTTCCTCCAGTCGCCAGCCTCAGGCTCAGCTCTCTTCTCTTGGACTCTCACACCTCATCAGCTCTGGTTTCCCAAATGCCGCCTTCTTCCCAGTGGCCCTAGGACTCCTGCCCTCGCCATCCCCTGCTCGGCCTATCACAGGGTTCCCTGCCCCGGCCCATGGCTCCCTATATAATTCATTCTTAGTGTGGACTCTTCCTGGCCCTCAGTTGTTTGTCTGTATTAGTTTGTTGTCCTGTTGCTATTCCTGTGGAAGGCACAGTGCTGTCACATGTTTCGATTAACTACCAGCAGTTAAACATAAACAGTTTGGCCACTAAAAATAGGCAGCTTCTCTTAAGCTGCAGAGCTGAGGTAGCAATAATCTTTTCCACTATATTTTTGAAAAATCCAGCTTGACTTGAAACTACGGTAAGATCCTACCATTTTCCAGCATAAATTAAACTTAACTTTAAGGCTACACCTCCATTCACAGCCACAACTTCCCAAGGACAAAGAGTTCCGAGTAGTTTGTTGCAAGCAGGAGCAGAGCAATTATGTGAACTTTCTTACAGGCTTGATGAAAGAAGAGAGACAGGAAGGGGGAGTGATGAGTTGTGACGTTTCCAATCTCACCCATAATTTAAGCCATCCTTACTCGAGCGAGGGTTAAATAGGGAAGAAGATAATAAAGGCCAGAAGACTTACTTTAGTAGCCATCTCTTCATGGATCCATGATGTTTGGAAATGAAGCCACTGTTAATAATCATCTTTGCCAAAGGCCTCTTCCAACCACTGTGTCAAATGTTGCCTCTTCCCCTCGTACCCATGGCTCTCATATACCACTGTTCATATTTTTTAAACCCAAGCATTTGTTTTTCCCCTTCCACAGAGGGTAACATCCATGAGAGAACTTTTTTCTTAGAAAAGCCCCTGACTACGGTAGCTTGGAGCTGTGTCCTCCACGAAGACGGGGCCTTAATCCATTCCTGTAAGTGTGAGCCCCTGTGAACAGGGCCTACTGAAGAGGCGGCTTCAGGTGAACTGTGGCCCACCTCAGGCCGGATGGGCCCTCATCCTGCTCCTGCAGTCCTCCACAAGCAGAATGAAATCCAGACGCACCAGGAGAAAGCCAGGGGGACAGCCAGAGGCTGGAAGTAAAACAGCCTGGAGCGGCTGCCCTGGGCATCGCCTTTTGACAGGAAAACCAGAGACCACGGTCGCTGGCAGCCAGCCCAGAACAAGTCTCCTGGGAGAAAGCGTTTCCCTGAGGACACGATGGTTTTGGACTTTCCCTCGCAAAACCCTGAGCCTATGGATTCCTGTTGTTTAGGCCAAACCTTTGCATGGTGTTTGCTTTAACAGCCAGGAAAATAAAACACTGACCCATAAGAATCATTTTTTAAAAATGGTAGTGGACTGGATGAAAAAACAAATTAATATTCCATCTTCCTCAAAAATTAACTACAGTAGTTTTCTATTGCCTATAGAATATCATTACAAGTCCTGGGCTTATTTTCAAGGACCAGATCCTTCTTTCTCTCTAAATCCTTCTGTGCTCTGTGCTCCCTTTGCTTATGTACATAAATAAGGGTTAAGCCTATTTCACAGCTCGTCCTTTGTGCCTGCCGTCCGTACCAGGTCTCAAGAGCCAACTCAGATGGCAACTTCTCAGGGAAGTTTCTGCCATTCCCTTACTCAGAATTAACTCCACCTGTTTTTATCTCCCATGGCACATTGCTCTTTCTGTTTCATAGCATGCATTTTAATCTTGCTTTTTTTTCACCCTTACTTCCTTACATTGTTTTCACCTCCACTTAATCAGAAAGCCACTACAAGCAGAGATATTTTGATATCGTTGTCTTCTTTACTTGCCTAAATGCCTTCCACATGGTAGGAGCACAATCCTCATTGGCTGTGAGAGCCAGTTACCGGCTCTTTCCGGATGCCCCGTGAGGCACGCGCCGTTGAGAGCCAACACATCCCACACCTGCCGAATGTGCCGCTGCTTTCACTCTTCTCTCCAAGAATCTCCATTCTGTTTTTCAGTAATTCAAGGCAAACCAAGTCAGTCTAGGCAATACTGTAATGTGGTCTTCTGTTATTCCTTCTTCTTTTGTATCTACTTTGCCTGGGGGCATGAAGCTCTGGTCCTGATAATAGGGTTTCTTTTCCACTTCCACTTTGATAGGCCACAGGTCCTGTGAGCAGCTAGTCGCCCCCTCTTCCCTGCTAAGAATTAGCTGCAGATTCACAGAGAATCTCCAGAATATGGTACCAAGAAGCTACAATCGTTGAGAGCTCCGCTTCCATAGCACCTGGTTATCAACTGCTACTTTAGATCTACCTTTAATCCTTTTTGCTTCTTCCTCGGAGTGTGCAGATTCTCCTTCCTGAATCTCCAGGAGCAAACAGTCTGCCCTCCCTCTGGCAAGGAGTTCCATGAAAGAGAAGTTTAGAGAAAAGAACTGCAGGGTATGCTAAGTCCTTGCACATAGAGACGGTTCTGGTAACCAACAGAATTTCCTTAGGGCTGCAGCAGAGGGAAGGGACAGAATCAGAGGCAACCAGTCGAGAACAGATTTGGCCTGTTTCCTCCGGAAATGGGGATGCATTACAGGGTGCTTAGCAGGGGTGGCAAGATCAGATTTGCAAGGCAAGAAGGATGGTTTGGTTGTCGAAATGCAATGAAATGCCGCATCCAGGGGCATGTGTTCACGCAGGCCTGTTCCTCTGCCTTGTAACAGGTATGCGTCTCTGTGGATGGATGCATCCTGGTAACAATACACTTACCAGCTGCAATAGTGGACTTTGCAAATGGGTGCTCAGGAAAATGGCATTCCTCGAACGAGAGATAGATTAAATTTCCCCTTGTTCCCTCTCAAGGTTTTGGCACAGGTTCCCTTATCTGATCCTCATTCATGCGGATGAGAAATCCCCATGAGCATAAACATCCCTGGTTATTTACAGACGTGAGGATCCTGTCCCAGAAGCTCAGGCAACAGCTATAAAAGCATTGCTGATTGTAAAGAAACGTTCTTTCCTGTCCCCCAGGAAGGGAATGGCGGTCCCGACGCAGTCCCAGGATACCACTCTTAGGAAAAGGAGGGAGTTACCTGTCCAGTAAGTTTCCCACTTCCTCTGCAATAGCTTACTGTCTCTCATAAGTAACTGCTTACTCTGTAGGGTCAAGGTTAATTTTGTTCAAGTGCCTGCTCTGGCAAAAAGGACTTTGAGCTCAAAATAATTTAGTAGAAAATCCACTAATCTACCAACAAAAGGGAATATTGAGGAACGTCTTAGAGAAAGGAACATAATAAATATTATGTGACAAATATCAGGGATTGAACCATATGTTTTTTTTTGAGGAAATGGGCATGCCTTATTTCTCCTTACAAACTGAAATCAAACCTCCTATCAGATGTTTTAAGTGAATTCTTTCAACTATGATTTTTATAGTAAATAACAATTGCAGAACAGAAAATGTAGTATGTTGATGTTGGAAATAAATGTTGGCTAGTCCAAAGTCCTGTACCAGCAGATATTTGAATCTTCTTGAAAGGCTTCCAATCAATCAGTGTTGACCCTGTGTCTAAACGTCTGAAGCCACAGAGGTCGGTCATTTCAGAAGAAGGCTCCTGTGGACACTGACTGTCCCCTCAGTAGCCTCTGGACCAATCTGAGCTCCCACTTGCCCCAGCTGGACCTGGTCCGCATCCAACATGGCTCTTCATCTTGAGATCTTCCGGCAGTGCTCCTTGCATGCACGCCCCATCTTCCCTCCAGTTCCTTGATTTTGCCAGGCTCGGTGTTTAACGCGTCCTGCCCGGCAATTAGCAGGATGTGACGGTCAGAGGAGAGCAGGGAGGCCTTCACAGCTACCCTCAACACCGCGGCCCCCAAAGCCGGCTCTGGGACACTCAGGCCCCACCCCAGTTGGTGATGGGGTGGCTCATGTGACTCCCAATAGCATCCATCACTGATGGGAAAAACTCCCTGTGCTTGCATACGCCTTTTTAAAAGGTTATTTTAATATAGGCTGTTTTGCTTCTGAAACTTTAAGGGAATGAAAGCCCAGATTCGTTTGTTCTGCTTAGTCAAGCAATGGAGTGATAAGCAACTGGATGCTTTCTACACAAGCTTTCCAATAGTCGCACACGCTCTCACTGCTCTTTTCATCTTGACTCCTAAACCAATTAAAAAGGTATGAAAGCAGCTCGGAAGTGCGGTCCCTCACGTGAAGGCAAAGGTTTCCAGGAGGCGGAGAAAGGGCTGGACAGCACGGCTTCAGGCAGCCAGGCCACAGGGGACCTGGTTTCTTACAGTGTGACCTTCAGACAACACTTGGTATGTCCCCTGGGGCTTAAAACTACTGGTTTCCATTCAAAAAATGGCCTTCCTATGTCACAGTACTTTTAGCCAAGGAATAGTTCAAATTATGCCTGATATTTTCTCAAATTGGAAAATGGGCTGTCTTCTGTAGACACTTTCTTCTCTTTTTAGCATCACATGATTTACAAATGGGATAGAATACCGTACTTTTACTCCCTTTTTCTCCCTGGTAAAATGATCTTGTGAAAATGTTCCTATAGCTTTTATTTCCTTTGGGGAAATATAGTATGCTCCCACTAATCAGAATAGCTAATCTCAATTTCTTTGGCATCATCCTAATATTCCCTTAAGCTAGTACGATCCGGTAAGTAATCGGCACCCTCAGTTCCCTCATTAACTGTGATAACTTTAATAGAAACAGCTCTATTCTCAAAGACCTTATAACATTGTACTGTTCATTGTACTCTATCACCTCTATCATGAGGCTACCAAGAAATAATATTGGAAAAAAAATCATTATCAGATAAATAATACTAACCAAATGTCTGATCATTCTCGAGGAGGAAAGTGGATTGATTTTTTTCTCATTTGAAATCATTGACCTCAGGCTCATTTGTAAGAAAATGATTTATTTATCATTACCGTCAAGAGGAATTGTTTTCTTAAAAAAATAAGTTTTCTTCAGTTGCAAAAACTGAATAATTTTGTTTGCATATGATACAGTAAGAAATTCCACTACCATCTAAACTCCCCTGCCCCCTGCATCTTCCAAACCTACTATTTCTCTGAAAGGTTTAAAGCCAGCATGCTTGAATTGGCTACCTTGATTTGTTTTTTTGTCTTTCCCATAATTTCCTGAGGTTACTGTATATACACCTAAATGCCAATAAGTGTCTTGAATAGACTGAAGTAAAATAAATGAGATTGCTAAAATTCATTTTTATCTCGTAAATGTTACACCTCGTCAATTAACACAAACACTCTTTTTCTGTGCCAAGAAAACATTTTCTGTTACGTTCACAATCTGCTTCAACTGCCGTTGGGTACAAGAAAAACTTCTAAACAGATGGGAATCAGTAAATGGCAATTGCATTCAGAACTGACTATCTGAATAACAAATGGAAGGCATATTCCGTGAGTTACCTTGGCAGGCAAACACGGCTGTGAGAGTTTTTTGAGATGTTACACTGAGTCTGTAGATGAAGTTGGGGGATGGATGCCAAGTAAAAGACCATTATACATATATTTTATATGAATATTCACCCTTTATGAATCACATGTCATACAAAGATAGGAGTGTCAAAACCTTTCTTTTAGCCTCAGAAATATTTGGTAATAGTGAATAAAGGAAGTCGAAAGAGGGCACGTGCGTGTTCCTCAGAAGCTGGGAGCGTACTAGAGTCACCGTGGAGTTAAGATGATGATGTTCTCCCATTAACTTCAACCTCCCTCTGCAAAGAGAAGACAGAAGGGCTACTCAGGGGGGTGAACGTGCTGATTTCCCAGGGGCATGAACTGCCGTAGGACACGGTGCCAAGAGGGAGGACGAGGTCTCACACAGAAGTTGGCTTCACAGTGGCTCAGTAGAGTGAAGTCTCTGATTTCCACCCAGGGGGAAACAAGAAAACCGTTTCTACTTTCCACTCTTCCCCCAAACCTGCTGCTCTTTGGAATTTCCCATCCAAGTCTGCCAAGGATTTGGCAGCTATCCAGTTGATGGCAAAAGGGGTGCATCCCTCAGAGGGTGGCCCGGGATATCCACTGGAGTGATGGGGCAACAAGGAGAGCATGGGGTGGTGCCTCCACAGCCTCGGTTTTGCCCATTCATCTGTGTTTATACAATTAAGACTGGAATTTCTAGGACAAAATGCCAGTGGTTACTGCAGGCAACACGTTCTTTCCTACCCTTGCAGTTAGCGAGATAGCTGGAAGAGGGGAGTTGGTGGAGAGCAGGCTGAGAGGAAGGAACCCTTGGGAGCGCTCAGAGGCTTCTGAAATTCCTTTCCGGTGGCACAGCTGGCCTCCTGCAGAGCTCTGGAACAGCAGAACCCCTCACAATGTACCATCAGACTTACATTTATCCTAGGTCCTTTTGTTTGTTTTCAGAAATAAGACTACTCCCTACAATCACATGAGACACATGCATTCAAGTTATGAGTGAGTTCATTGCTTTCATTGATCTTTAAAACTGACTTAGTACATTCCTATGAAGCTGTGGAATACAACTTGGGACAAAAATTTCTCCAAGGGAGATTTAAAACATTATAGCCATGAAGGTTTTAGAAATTACACTTGATGCTGATTGCTTTGCAATCGTTCAGTCAACAAAAGGTAAATGGGAACATACTGAGCTTTCCTTACCTCAAACTGACGAAGAACTTCCGAAGTCTTTCCTCACAGCATAAACTTTGAACAGATCATCATAATCATGGTGTGTTTGTTTTTGAATCATCATCGACATTCATGTAATCATCATCAACACTAAAAATAGGACTTCTGTCATACTTCTCCCACAGGTACTCGTCAGTGTTAAGATTCCCACAGCGTAAGTGAACAGGGTATCCGGCTCCCCTTTCCTTCCTTGTTTCCACCAGTGCCCACCCCCCAGTCTCCCTTTATCCCTCCAGGGACCCACAACCCACATTTCCTGGCTTGCCCAAGCCCTCTGCACCTCGCCATGTTTTGCTCTAATGTTCAACAAGTAATGCGAAGGCCGTGTGTGCTCCCATAGCTTAATAAATGTGCAGCCTGTTCAACTGCCACACACTAATGGTCCCACTGAACGTGCTGGGAACCTCCTTAGGTTCTCATGGCATGTTCCCACCAACCCAACGGGAGGGATGAGATACCCTTCCTGGGCGATCTCTTTATCTAGCATCTTCCCTCACAATGCATGTACACATACTCCTACATTGTACAGGCACCAGGCAGGAGGTAAAGTTGTAATTAGTGGAAAAATGGAAATGCCATAAGCATCGCAAGGGTGGGTTACCTACGGACATGACCGTTCTCGTGTCAATTCTCAAGTTTATAAATCATCTGGCAGCATCGCTCTTGGTCAATCAAGTGGCAGAGGATCCTTATCCTTGGTGCTCTCCTGTTCCATGACACCAGCATTTTATTTTTCATTCCTTCAGAAGGGTTGTGCTTATGGGCCTCTGGGATACATGCTCGATGGTCTGTGAATTTCATTTGCTCATTTCCATAAAGTCTGTCAGTGGCAAAAATTACCCTTATTCTTAGGCTAAAGGAAAAATGAAATGCCTGCTATCACCACTACATCGACAGCCTTATTCTCTTCTGTGCCTCTCAAAACTAACAAAAGCAGGCCCAGACCCCAGGTTGTGTGTTTGCCTTTTTGTTCTTTGCTCTCTTCTTTGCAGAGTGCTGCAGTTCAAGACCTAGCTGCTTCTAGTAGCCATCTGACCGGCACTGCCATCTCAGAATTGCCTGTGTGTACATTGACAGGGAATTAAGAGGTTATCCTCCCACAGAAAACCCTGTCCTTTCAACAAGATGCTGTTGAAATACAAAACTCTAAAGGCAAATGTGTGGTGTCAATGTTGGGGTCCCAGGCTCCACCCCCACCAGCCTCTGCCTCCTCTCAACTCAGGGCAGGTTTCCGACTCTCTTCCTTCACCATTCTTCCATCTGAAACTTTGCTTACGGAATCCCCCTTTCGGGAATTTTCTTGAGCTCTTTTCTTCAATGATAAAACTTGTTCCCCCTCCTTCTTTCATTCCCATATTGTTTATTAAAAACAGAAACCACACACTGCTATGGAAGGTTACACAATTATTTTGGTTGTTATGGTTTAATTAAGTTTTTAGAACAATCCTTTGAGTTATATGTAATATTTTTATATAGTATAAATATACACCTATATGTATATATACCTGTGTGTCTGTATTTTTTTCACTAGAGAATAGACATCTATTAAATTTAATTGCTGTTTTGCAGCAGATAGATTTTTCACACAGCAATGCCAAGGTGACTCTCTGCCTTATCTCTATACAATACAAGCTCTAGATTGAGAGAACTTCTACTAAGAAAGCAGTATAATAAGCTCTAATTACAGTGATATTTATAGTCACTATTTATATGCTCTAAGGAAATTCAGTATAATAGAACTATAACCTGACTGATTTCAGGCCCTCAGATATACAAGTCTTTGTGCGTTGTAACTTTTATGGACACAGAAACCTTGGTAAATAAATGTAAAACTTTATTGTATGATTTTTAAAGAGCATGGTATAAGAGTGTCACAAAGTGCTTGTTTTTTTTCAGTGTCCAGTTATGATAACAAAACCAGCCAAAGTATTTAAAACAGATTGGATGGGGAAATTGGTTGTGAAAGAGACAAAGGCATGCATGCTAGGATTCCAGCTTCTCGCTTTCCTCCTGCTCAAAAGGCACGTCGGTCAGTTTCTTCTGGGCTTCACTTGGTGGTCTTAGAAAAGATCTTTCCAGGCCTTCAAATTCTGAGAGTAAAGGGAGAGCATGACACCATCCACTCTTCCCCTTAAAGCATCTACAAACAGAACCACCAGGCCAAGCAACGTCCTCCTGCTGAGACTGACCATAACTTACAGCACAACCCCAGGGCATCGTCCGCTTTCCAGTTCCTTCCTCATCTTTTCAAGCATCTTTTTTATTAGCCCATATATCTAGGGTTCACCTCATCAAAAGAGAGGTCATGGCAGAAGGACATGGGTAAGCAAAGAATATCCCGACCTACCTCCCTACGGCATGTACATATAGTTAACTATATCATAAGTGGTGACTGTAAGAACAACAGAGTTTTAAAATTAAAGAAACCCATAGCACAAGGAAAAAGGAAAAAGAACAGATTCAGTTTCCTTAACTTCTTGGCTTGTGGCCATAAATTTCCACATATGTCTAATTGTTTTCTTTTTTTTCTCTCGATACCAGTGAATGCATCAATAAAATATATTAGTTAAGGGAGTTGAAAAAAGTAAACTATGACTGTCAGAGAAGGATATTAATATTTATTGGTAACATGCAGATCAGAATTGTATATTTAAATGAAATTTCAAAACTTATCTTCATATTTGATTTGAACAATAAACATCTTTCTTGCAAGGCAATCCAACACATTTCTAGAACTAGTTCACAATTTTGACATCTGTTTTTATTGTTTAACATAAGAATTTTGGTCACTGCATAAATCAACACCTTAAAAAGTTTTCATATTAAGTAACATAATAAAACAAATGCTCATTTTTAAGTGCCCAAAGGCTTTGGGGATTTTTAGCAAAATTAGAAGGGAAGTATAATATGCTCATTTCATGTCTTTGGGGCCCAGCTGTTTAAACATTTTTGGAGTTATTAGATGCATCTGTTTTTTTCCCATGATTAACAAATTATATGAGAAAAAAGTATATGTAAATATCTAAAGCCAAGTGAGATGAGATTCAAAAAATATCTGTTTCAATGGCCAGTCTCTTTTGGAGTTTTGAAGAACTGGAGTTAGCTATGTAATCCTGGGCACTTTAGGCTTTCTCTGCTTCATTTTCATCATCTATAAAAATGGAATATTATCATTTACTTCACGTGAATCTTGTGAGGATTCCCTGGATCCTTCTAAAGCAAGCAGGACAAAGTCAATCCTCAGTTAATTATGGGTATTTTCATTGCATAAGGAAAACATGAGCGTGTAATTCTATACACCTGCATCTGCAAGTATTTCTTCCTTTCTTACATTTGATCTTGTAGAACATCAAAAAGCTGCAGTTTATCTCCTCAGTATGTGAACAGCACAGCTAGACATCAGAGGTTTGTAAGAGGTGGTCAGAATGGGCCCTGATATAGTTTGTGTGACTTTGAGCAAGTCATCTCTCCTTTCTCCATTTCTGACATTAAAAATGAAGAGGTTGCACTAAGTGGCCTTTGAGATGCCTTGTAGCTCTCATATTTTTGACTCTCTGAGGCCATCTCCTATCCTCAGTTATTTTTGTTTTATTCCTGTATAATTATTACCTGCCTTCTACCTTTCAGTTGGTTCCATCAGTGGGAACATATAATTTCCTTTTGCAGTATAGAATAAAACTCTTGAATGGCTTACTTGTGTCTTTGGCATTGATGAATACTCATGGTTTTACTTATGTGAGGAAACAATACACTACAGGACTTCACTCTATGGGCAACTCAGCTATACCATTCCTGAGCAGCTCTCATCACTTCACTTGATCTCTCCTTGCCCCCCAAACAAGATCTACTCCCATGGACAATATCAAGAAATGAGTGTTTTACTGAATGTCTCTTGAAGAAACATGGCGGGAGGGGTCATCATGAACAGCTCTGCATTCCCTCCCTTCAAAATCAAAAATGCCCATTAGATGTTATGTTAGTCTGGAACCTCAGAGAAACAGACACCAGGGCAAGACAAAACATGCCAGGACATTAGGGAAAATTCCTGTGAGGAAAAAAAACCAGGGATGGAATGGAAGAAGACTGGGAAAAGGCATGCTGGCTCGCTGTCCTGTGTAAGGAAGGATCAGCAAGGACGTTGGGGTGTCCTTGAGCCAAGGTCGACCTTAGAGGAGTCTCATGTCCCCAGAAACAGGCAGCCTTCGTGCCCTGCCCCTGTCGGTCAAGGGCTGGGGCAGAGGTGGGTGCAGCCCTCAGTGGCCAGATCCGAAGTCCAGACATTCCTTGCTCTCGAAGGCCACTGGATGCCCACCACAGAGTCCCACCATGGCCCAGGCAGAGCTCCCTTGGCCCGGCCCCTCAAACCTCCCTCGCTTGGAAATTCTCCACCTGCAGATCTCTTCCATGTCCCTTCTCTTGTTCTTCTACAGGCTAACCCAAATTTCATTCATTCTTTATTATTTTCAGGTATATTATAGAGCCTTGACTTGGCACTCAGAAATTAAATATCTGCCGGCTACCAGGATACAGCACCCACAGAAGGCAGAGCGGGAGGACGGCACCTGCTGAACGGACTGTACTGTGCTGTCCTCTGTCCCTCCATTCCCTTTGTCGGCAGCCTCTTCAGCTGCTCCGGGGTCCACCAATGTCTGGGCACTGCTCTCAAAAGTCACCAATGTCTTTTTTTTTCTTTAAAAGATTTATTTCTTTCTTCTTCCCCCTTCTCCTCCCTCCCCCTGCCCTGCTGTCCTTGCCATCTGCATCTGTTTGCTGCGCGATCCTCCGTATCTACTTCTCCTTCTGCCAATTTCACCACCTCAGTTCCTGGTCTCCACTGGCCTCACCTTGACTCTCCCCTTTGTCCCTCCTCTGTTGCGTCACCATCCTGCCGCATGACTCACTTGTGTGGGCACCTGGCTTGCCACACAGGCATACTCTCTCTTCTTTTCCACCAGGAGGCCCCAAGGATCGAACCTGGGTGTTCCCATATGGCAAGCGGAAGCCTTATCCCATGAGCCACATCTGCTTCCCATTAATGTCTTTTTAATCCTAAATCTACTGGACACTTTGCAGTCAACTATTCTTGTTTTTATACTGCATTTGACATTATTGATCACTCGTTTCTTGAAATTCTATCCTTCCTTGACCACTTCATGCATTCTCCTCATGTCTTTATGACCATTCCTTTCCTTTCTCTTCACAACTTTTCTCCTTCTCATTCCTTAAATATTGGTGCCCCTTCCTGGCCCCCTAACTTGTTCTGTTTGTACTCTGTACACTTCCCCTAGGGACTTTATTCTCATCTGTATAAGAATAATCTTCACATATCCATGTAATATTATATTAATCAAACCCCCAATATGGTAGAGGTGCTGTACTGTGTTTTGGGGATAAAATTATAGAAAAAAAACGTCTGGCTGTAAGGCAGGTACCATCCAGTGGGGGAGACAGAAAAGCAAATGGGTACTTATGAGACAGTAGGCTGCTGCTCTGCCGGGGGAGTGCACACGGTGAGGACACACATGGAAAGTATCCAAAACATTTGGGATTAGAAAAGCTTCCCCTGGGAAGAGGATTACCAATGTCTGATACAACAATAGGAGGCGTGAGGGGCATTCCAAAGTAAGCAAGCACCACATTTGAGGAGCTTTAATCAGCTCGGCATTTTGGCAATGGTGAATGAAGGGAAACAGGAGGAGTTTGTTGGGAAGTAGTTAAAAAATAAAGCTCCTGAGATGAAGGACCTTGCCTGCTACCTTGAGGCCTTAAAACCTTACACTGAGAGCAAGGAAGACCCAGAGATGAGTTTCAAATGAGAATACAACTTGAATTTTTTAAGTTATAGGAGGTGAAATTTACTATTAAGGAGGGATTCAAAATAGCATTTACCTGAGGGAAGAGCAACATCTAGGAAGTGCTTGCACTCAGTTCAAAACGTTATTATTTACACCTGCCATGTCTCAAGCACTCTAAAGAGGTTAAGTGATAAAAGCATGATTTGGAGGATGTGGGTGGTACAATCCCATTTAATCAAAGCCCAGAACTCAAACAAAACAAAAAGGAACATGAGAATGTATGTACGTACACATGTATGTTTATATACCGTTTTCTTACTGAACCACTGTAGTTATTTTACCGAAGTCAGAAAATCTTCGTTCTTCTCTTTTCCTCCCCTCTTATAATCAGTTTTCCTGTCCACTCTAACTGCAGGTTCCACGTGGCTTAAGTTCATTTTTTCCTCCTGCACAGGCACCTTTGGTGTCCAAGCCACCAGCCTCTCTTTCTAGCTCCTGGCAAGAGATTTCCAGCCTGGTCTCACGTTTCCATTTTCCTGCCCTGTAATCAAGTCTCCACCGACCTGACAGGATAATCTTCATGAATGTGAGTCCAGTTACATTATTCCAACTTAAAATCTTCCTTAGATTTCTCATTGCGTTTAAAATGAAACAAAACCTCCCCCATGCCCGCAGGCCTCTGAGCTGCTCGTGCTAAACTAGAGGCTCATCCCCAGTGCCTCGAATTTCCGCAGTTTCTAGAACAGTCTGGGCTTTTCTCACGTCTCTCCGCAGAGCACCTTCTGCACCTGTGCTCTGGCCTCCCGGGGCCAGCTCTACTCCAAGTCCCCGCTGTTCTTCCTGGGCTCCTCTGGGCGCTCCCTGCCTGGACGCCCTGCTCCCACTCTCCCCCAGACGAGAGCCAGAGGAGGCGACCCTTGCAAAGTGCCCAGGTCGTGGGGCTCCAGTTTACAGCCCTCCGGTAGCTTCTCGTCATGTTTAAAGTAAACTCCAATGTCAAGGCTGTAACCCAGGCCCTGGGACTCCCGCCAGGCTCCTTTCGGGCCCCCCTTCCTTTACCCTCCACGGCTCCCTCTGCTCCAGCCCCTCCACCCCTCGCTGCTCTTCAGCTCGACCAGCAGGCCTGAGCCCCGCTGCTGCCCCCGCGGAGCTCTTCTCCCAGACAGCCACAGCGCTCCAGCCCCTGCTCTAATCTTTTACTCCAATACATCTCCTTAGACAGGCCTGCCTTGGCCAGCCCATCGCCCACACTTTCCCCATCTCTATCTCCCAGAAGTTTCTATTTTTTTATTTTATAATTGCCTTTTTTTAAAGATACACAGATCACCAAAAAATTACATTAAAAAAAATAAGAGTTCCCACATACCCCGCCCTTCACGCCCCCGCTCTTCCCAAATCAACAGCCTCTTTCATGATTGTGCCACTTTCGTTGCATTTGATGACTACATTTTGGAGCACTGCTGCACCACACGGGCAGTGGTTTACATTGTAGTTTGTACTCTCCCCCAGTCCACCCAGTGGGTTATGGCAGGATATATAGTATCCAGCATTTGTCCCGTCAATATCATTCAGGACAACTCCAAGTCCCAAAAATGCCCCCACAAAAAAGTGGCCATGGTGGCTGCTGGGTGTGGGGAATGGGAGGAAGAGATGAGATGTGGAGGCATTTTCAGGACTTGGAGTTGTCCTGGGTGGTGTTGCAGGGACAGTTACCGGACAGTGTATGTCCTCCCATGGCCCACGGGATGGAACGTGGGAGAGTGTGGGCTCTGATGTGGACCATTGACCATGAGGTGCAGCAATGCCCAGAGATGTACTCACCAAATGCAATGGGTGTGTCATGATGATGGGGGAGAGTGTTGCTGTGGGGGGAGTGGGGGTGGGGGTGAATGGGGACCTCATATTTTTTTAATGTAATATTTTTAAAAAATGAATTAAAAAAAAAATGCCCCTACATCACACCTCCTTTTCCCTCTCCCTGCCCTCGGCAACTGCTGTGGCCACTGTCTCCAAGTCAATGATACAGTTTCTTCCATTGCTAGAGTCACAGTGGTTCTATAGTAGAATACCAGTAAGTCCACTCTAGTCCATATTTTATTCCTCCATCCTGTGGACCCGGCGATGGTGATGTCCACTCCCCCCATAAGTTTTTTATTCTTCTTTAAAACATTTATCACTATCTGAAATTATAGTATGAATTCTCTTGCTTACTGTACATATTTTTTATTATAATATAAAATCCTTGATTTTATGAACTTTGATTTTTTTACTGTTATTTCCCCAATATTTAGAAGAGGTTCTGACAAACAATAGATAATAAATATGTACTGAATGAAATAATTGAACCAGAGACCAGAGAGACCTATTAATTAACACCCTTAGGATATAGAGATATTAATTAGAATAAATTAATTAGCTACTGAGAAATTGTCACATACAACAACTTAAAACATCTATGCTATGTTCAGATGACAGGAAATCAGTGCAATCCAAAATTTCTAGGAAAACTGTTAGCAACTTAATTTTAAACTAATAATACATTGTAAATACTTAAAGTATAATAAATTACTTAGTGTTGCTATATGCTAAGCATTTCCTTAATCTGTAGATGATTTCATTAGCAATTTCTGTAGAATATTATTCATATATTCCATTCTATTTTTAACTTCACAGATTAACTTCCCATAAATGTAAACAACTGCATGTAATTCACTTAAAAAGATGTGGCTTCCAGACTTTTAATGTTGATAAGAAAAAGTTGACTCTCTGCAGTTATTTTTACCAAAAAATAAACATTGCATAGATAAAATATGCTAGAATGTGTGTATGTGTGTGTATCTTTATATATATATATATGTGTGTGTGTGTGTACATATATAGGGAAGAAAAGTGAACTAACATGAGCATTTTGTTACCTTAAGAGATTTGACTTTAGATAAACTTTATGGATTTTTTTCTTCAGAAAATAAAAACTACAATTTTCTATGATTCATATTGTTGTGGGTTTTTTTGTTGTTGTTGTTATAGAATCTTTTTTTATGAGAGAAGTTGCAGGATTACAGGAAAACCATGCATAAAGTACAGAATTCACGTATACCAATCTAATATTAACACCTTGCATTGGTGTGGTATATTTGTTACAATTGATGAAAGCAGAATTTTATGATTGTGCTACTAACTCTAGTCTCTGGTTTAACTGAGGATTCACTGTCCTGTGAAGTTTGTGTAGTTCCTTGGATTTATTTATTTTTATATTATTGTCATATACACAACCTAACATGTCCCCTTTTAAATGTATTTAGATATATGTTTCAGTGCTGTTGATTACATTCACAATGTTGTGCTACCATTACCAGCTTCCGTTACTAAAAAATTTCCATCTCTCCAAAAAGAAACTGTATGTTTTAAACCTTAACTCCTCTACCCTATCCTCACCCAATCCCCTGGTAACCTAGAGTGGGATTCCTGGGTCATATTGTACTTCTATACTTAACTTTCTGAAGAACCACCAAACGTTTCCATGGCAGTGGCACCATTTTCCATTCCCAGCAGCAGTGAATGAGAGTTCCTGTGTCTCCACGTCCTCCCCAACACTTGTACTTTTCTGTTTTTTTTTTTAAATTGGTAGCCATTCTAGTGAGTGTGAAATGGTGACTAATGATTTTCCCAATCCATGAATACAGAATATAAATTCCATTTATTTAGGTCTTCTTTGTTTTCTTTTAGCAATGTATTGTAATATTCTATGTAGAGGATTTTTACATACATGGTTAGAATTATTACTATGTATTTGATTCTTTTAGATGCTATGGTAAATGGATTCTTTTGCTTGATTTCTTCTTCCAGTTGTTCATTGCTTGGGTTTAGAACAAAAATAATAATAATAAAGATATTTGTACATTGATCATGAACACTGCCACTTTATTGAATTCATATATGAGCTCTAAGAGCTCTGTTCTGATTTTTTCATGGTTTTCTGCATATAGGAACATGTCATCTGCAAATAAGGAAAGTTTTACTTCTCCCTGTCCAATTTGTGTGCCTTTTATTTCTCTTTTTTTGCCTTATTACTCTGACCAGAACTTTCAGTACAATGTTGAATAACAGTGGTGACAGTGGGCGTCCTTGTCTTTTTCCTGATCTTAGAGAGAAAGCTTTCAGTCTTTCACCAATAATTAGATATTATTTATGGGTTTTTCATGTTATGCCCTTTATTTTGTTGAAGAAGTTTACTTTTGTCCTATTTTTCTAAGTGGTTTTTTCAAGAAGGTTGCTGGATTTTAACAAATGTCTTTTCTGCAACAATTGAACTGATTACAAGATATTTTCCTTCGTTCTATTAATGTGGCACGTTATATTAATTGTTGTTTTTTTTATGTTTATCCGCCCTTGCATACCAAGGTTAAATCCAACTTACTCATGATGTATAATTCTTTTGATGCGCTGTTGGATTTGTGTTCCTTATTTGTTGAGGATTTTTGCACCTATATTTGTAGTAAATATTGGTCTATAAATTTGTTTTCTTGCAGTATCTTTATTTTGTTTTGGTATGAAGGTTATGTTGGCCTCATAGAATGAAATAGGGAGTGTTATCTTTTCTTCTGTTTTTTGGAAGAATATGAGCAGAACGGGAGTTAAATCTTCTTGGACTTTTTGGTAAAATTCCCCAGTGAGACCATCTGGTCTGGACTTTTCTTTGGGGAAGGATTTTTATTTCTTAGTCAAAGTGTTTACTAGTAACTGCTTTGTTTAAACCCTCTATTTCCTCTTGAGCCAGTGAAAGTAGTTTGTGTGTTTGAAAGAATTTGTCCGTTTCATCCAGTTATCTAACTTATTTACACAGAATTGTCCATAGCATCCTTTATATTCCTTTTTATTTCAGTGGAGTAAGTTGTAATGTCCCCTTTTCGTTCCTGAATTTCGTTATATCCTCTCCCTTTTTTATGTCATCATTCTAGCTAAAGGTTTGCCAATTTTTTTATCTTTTCAAAGAACCAACTTACGGTTTTGTTGATTCTATTGTTTTTCTGTTCTCTATTTCATTTATCTCTACTCTAATCTTTATTTCCTTCCTTTTGCTTGTTTTGGGTTTAGTTTGCTCTTCTTTCTAGTTCTTCCAGCTTTGAGGGTAGATCTCTGATTAGAAAACTTTCTTTTTTGATGTAAGCAATTAGAACTATAGACTTCCCTGTCAGCACTGCCTTTGCTGCATCCCATAAATTTTAGAGCGTTATATTTTCATTTTCATTTGCCTCAAGAAATTTCCATTGTAATGTCCTTTATAGCCTACTGCTTGGTGAAGAATATGTTGTTTAATTTCCATGTATTTTTTAATTTTTCATTTCTCCCCATTATTGATTTCTATCTTTATTCCATTTGTAGTTAGAGAAGATACATTGTGTGATTTCAATATTTCTAATTTATTGAGACTTGTTTTTTGATCTAGGTGATGGTCTATCCTGGAAAATGATCCATGTGCACTTGAGAAGAGTGTTAATTTTGTTGTTGGATGAAGTGTTCTATATACATCTGTTAGGTCTATTTGGTTTAGAGTATCATTCATTTCTTGTATTTCCTTATTGATCGCTTTAGATGGTCTATCCATTATTGAAAGTGGTATTTTAAAGTCTCCTACTATTAATGTAGAACTATCAATTTCTCCTTTCAAAGCTGTCAGTATTTGCATCATATATTTTGGGGCTCTGCTCTTAAGTGTATATATAGGTATAATTGTTACATCTTCTTGTTGAATTGACCACTTTGTTAGTATATAATGACTGTCTTTATTTCTTATAAATATTTTTTTTACTTAAAGTGTATTTTATCTGATAATACTATAGCTACCCCAACTCTCTATCAGTTACTAATGGCATGATATATTTTTTCCATCCTTCCACTTTCAACCTATTTGTGTCTTTGAATTTCAGGTGAGTCTCCTGCAGACAATATGTAGTTAGGTCTTGCTCTTTTATCCACTTTGCCAATCTTTACCTTTACCATTTACATTCAAAGTCACTACTGATGAAGCAGGATTTTCCTCTGCCAATTTGCTATTTGGTCTTTAATAAGTGCTATACCCTTACATTCTTTAATTCTTCTGTTAATGCTTAAATTTATATTTATTTGATTTTTTGTGTTTTACCATATTGCATCCTTTCTCATTTCTATCTGGTTATAATTTTAATACATTTTCTTGTGGTTACTGTGGTGTTAAATTTAACATCCTAAATATGTAGCAATCATATTTAGTTTGATCCCAACTTGACCTCAGTATCACACACATGTATTTTTCCTCTACCCCACTGCTCCCCCCAACTTTCTTTGTATTTGCTACCAATTATACCTTAGCACATTGTATGTCCCAAACCATAGTTTTATTATCTTTTTAGCAATTGCAATTTAGCACCTGTAGAAAGTAAGAAATGGAGCTACATACAAAATAATACAACACAATAGTACTAGCATTTATGGTACCCAAATGGTTAGCTTTACAGCTGGACTTTATTTCTTTATGTTGTGAACCACTGTCTAGTGTCCTTTCCTTTCAGTCTGAAGACCTCCCTTTAGCACTGCTTGTCGGGCAGGTCTAGTGGTGGTGAACTCCTTTAGCTTTTGTTTATCTGGGAATGTCTTAATTTTCCCTTCATTTTCAAAAGAAATTCTCACCAGATTAAAAATTCTTGGTTGGCATTTATTTTCTTTTAGCATTTTAAATATTTCAACCCATGGCATTCTTACCTCCATGGTTTCTGATGAGAAACCAGCACTCAATCTAATTGGAACACCCTTAAATATGACACTTTGCTTTTCTCTTGCAGCTTTCAGAACTCTCTCCTTGTCCTTTGCATTCAGCAGTTTGATCAACATATAGTGGGAGTTTTTGTTTTGTTTTTTTCATATTTAACCTGTTTAGTGGTCTCTGGGCTTTTTGGAAGTGCATGTTAACATCTTTTGCTAAGTTTGGGGAGGTCTATGTCCTTGTTTCTTTGAATATTCCTTCTATGCCTTTCACTCTCTTCTCCTTCTGGGAGTCCCTTATTGCCTATACTGGTAATCACGATGGTGTCCCAAAGCTCTCTTAGGCTATTTTTGCTTGTTACAATTCTTTTTTTCTTTCTGGTCCTCAGCCTGACTCATTTCAATTATCTTATTTGAGTTTGTTGATTTGATTCTTCTACCATACCCAGTTTGCTATTGAAATTCTCCTTGGATTTTTTTTTCATTTCAGTTCTTGTGATCCTTAACTTCAGTAGTTCTGTTTTTTCTTTTTTTTAAATTTTTTTTATCTCTTTACTGAGATTCTCATATTGCTCATTCATTGTTTTCCTGATATGCTGTCGTGCTTTCTCTGACTTTCCTTCATCTCCTTGAGCATTTTTAAGATAGGTTTTTTTTTAAAGTCTTTGTTTGGTTTGTCCACATTTTGATCTACCTCATTGGTATTTTCTAGATTTTTATCCTCTTCCTTTCGATGGGTGGTCATTTCCTGTTTATTTGTCTTGGACTCCTGTTGCACATGTGAATTTTAATATTTTAAAGTGTTAACTCTGGGATTTATTCTCTGAGATATCTGTTTGTTGATTTTGTAACCAGCTGATGGTGAAACAAGGATTTTCTTGAGCTTCAGCCTTCCCATCAGGAAGGGACGCTCAAGGTGAGCGCAGTGTGGACCTCTTTGTGTCCTGGCTAGTGGTTGGTTGTTGTTTGGAGTTACTCCTTTACAGGACGGAGAATGCCCCTCCCCTATTTACCAGGAGACAGGCTCCCCTCTCCCACGTGTTTAAAGCAAGCAAGCCTCTCCAGGCCATCCACCTCAACCCTTTCTTGCTGTGTTTTTGCCTGGAAGGCAAGTTCTGGGAGGAGGAGATGCTCCAGAGAGGAGTTTCCTAAGACCGTCTTCCCCGGCTGGAACAAGACCAGGGACCTATGAAGGAGGCACAGGCTGGCTCCAAACTGTCCTGTGGAGAGGATCAGGAAGGGCATCTTGGGTTTCTTCCACAGCCTCTCAAAGCACCACTTTCTTGTCCTGCCAGCAAATGCAGCCTTGGGGAAGTGTAATGTCTTTAGATCTGGTTAGTGACCTTTGTCCAGGGCTGGATGGAATAATGGACACCATCATAACTGGCCCCCAGTGACCTGGTATACTGGTCAGCCAAATGGGTCCTGATTCAAAACACCAGAAACCTGTTTGGTTTTATAAAAGGTACTTATTTGAGGTAGAAGCTTACAGTTACCAGGCCCTAAAGAGTCCAACTCAGGTTCGATAAAAGGTACTTTCTCACCCAGAGTCTGTTGCAACATGTTGGAGCAAGATGGCTGATTATGTCTGTAAGGGACCAGCCTTCCTCTTCCTCTTAAGGCCCCTAGGTCCCAGCTTCTTCCAATATCATCTGTAGGCTGGGATAAGGTTTGTTTCTCTCCTGCAGCTCATTTTTCTCTAGGCTCAGCTGCTCTGCTCTCTCTATGAGGTCAGCTCTAGACTCTCAGGCAAATGGCTCATTCTCTTTCTGGGGCCTCTGCCATGTCTAATGGAGCCTTCTCTCTTTCCTCACATGTCTGCTTCTCTGTGTATTTATTTCCCGGGGCTCCAGCATTAAAACTCCAACTAAGTCCTCTGCCTTGTCATTTTCTCTGTGGGTCCCCATCTCCTTGTTCTGACTGATATGGACCAATCAAGCCTTAATCATAATTTAATCAAGATGAAACCTCTGAATCCAATACAATATAATATGCCCAGAGGAACAAAACAGTTTACAAACATAACCCAATATCTGTTTTTGGAATTCATAAATAATATCAAACTGAAACGCCACACTATGAATTCCAAAAAGACATTCCAATATTCAAAAAACTTTATTTCAGTAACAATATTAAGTATGAAATCATATCATAATCAGTTTAAAGAAAACACAGTTTGTCTTGGGGCATAGTCCAGTTTGGCTGTAGACCTCTGAAACTTATAAAACAAGTTACATACTTCCAATACACAAATGGACAAAGGCTACACATTTTCATTGCCATAAGGAGAAACTGGGAGGGAAACATGAGTGATGGGTCCTCTACAGTTCCATAAACCTGCAGGGCATATTTCATTAGATGTCAAAGTCTGAGAGTCATTCTTAAGATGATGGTATCTTCTCCTTGGGGCCTCGTGACAACCCACCCTTTCCAAGGCTTGCCCAACAGCCATTTTCTTGGTTCCACCTTCGTGACCAAGCTCCAGACCTGACCTTCCAAGAGCACTGGTATGATTGCACACATTATCCAATCTTTGAGTTAGAGTCTTAACCCCCCTAGTACAGTGAAGTGAAGAAAACATTCTCCCTAGCCTTTGGCATACAGGTCCAATCCTCTCAGAGCAACAAGTTGGCAATCTGGTCTTCCCTAATCCATGGGAGATAGGCTCAATCCTCTTAGCCTCTGGGGTGGTGAACTCAACCTCCCTAATCCTTAGGGAATGTGCTCCACTCTCTATGTAGCCTGTGGTGGCAAAACTCTCCCTGAACATCAGGTGGGAACATCCACCCTCTTCAACTGCTGGGGCAAACTCATCCTTTCTGTACACATGGGTGGGGTTCCTCTCTTGGCCCAAGGAGATGTCTTAATTCCAGATCTCGGTTTCATGGTTTTCCTCTTGAAGTCATTTCCCTTTCAATCTCTACAGTCCATGTCCCTTTTACTCAAAGCTCATAGTGTTTTTTCTCATACAGCACTCTCAAAAAGCTGGTTGGTTTAGCATGTAATAGGCAGGGGTCCAAGCCAACAGACAGTAAGATGTTCCAGAAGTCTTTCCTAGATAACTGCATCTTCAATCCTGATTCCAAGTTCCAAGTTTAGTTAAATCCTCAAATGAGTCACTATCATCTGGGGACTTGATTTCCAGAGACTTGGATTTCTGGAATCAGTTTCTGGTTTCTTTGTGCCCAACAATTCATTCCTCAGATTATCTTGCTCATCCAGCATTTTGCTATACACTGCAAGGAGAAGCCAAGCTGCATTCTCTGAGTTTACTTTGGAAAGTTCTTCAGATAAATGCTCCGGCTTGCCGTTTTCAAATTTTGCCTTCCATAAAACACCAGGAGTTAATCTTCCTAAGTTCTCTGCAACTTTACAACACAAATCACTTTTCCTCCAGTTTCCAATAATAGTTTCATCATTCACTTCTCAGGCATCTTAAAAGGTCTTTTGGTAGGTCTTTTCTACCAAGCATCTCACAATTCCTAAAAAAAAAAAAAAATACAATTTACTCATTTGTAAAACCTTTCTAACATTTCGGTAATTGCAAAAGCATGACCCCATTCTCCTATACCAAACTCTGTATTAGTCAGCCAAAGGGGTCCTGATGCAAAATACCAGAAATTTGTTGGGTTTTATAAAGGATATTTATTTGGGGTAGGAACTTAAAGTCACAAGGCCCTAAGGAGTCCAACTTAAGGTACCATAAAAGGTACTTTCTCACCCAGAATCTGTTGCCATGTGTTGGGGCAAGACGACTGCTCATGTCTGCAAGTGTCCAGCCTTCCTCTTCCTCTTAAGGCCCCCTGGTCCAAGCTTCTTCTAATATCAGCTGTAGACTGGGATACGGATTGCCTTTCTCCTAGGGCTCATTTCTCTCTAGGCTCAGCTGCTCTGCTCTCTCCATGAAGTCAGCTGTAGACTATCAGGCAAATGACTCATCTCTCTTCCTGGGGCCTCTGCCATATCTAACAGAGTCTTCTCTCTTTCCTCACATATCTGCTTCTCTGTTAGTTACTTTCTGGAGCTCCAGCATTAAAACTACAACTAACTCCCTGCCTTGTCATTTTCTCTATGTGTCCCCTCCCACCAAGGGTGTGGGGATGCAATGTCTTACTGACGTGGCCCGATCAAAGCCTTAATCATAATTTAATCAAGATAAGAGTGAAACCTCTGAATCCAACACAATATAAATATGCCCAGAGAAACACACCAGTTTACAAACTAATCCAAATCTGTTTTTGGATTTCATAAACAGTATCAAACTGCCACACCTGGGTAATCAAAAGCCATGATCAGCAACTGGCCATGCCCACCCTTGACCTTGGGAAGAGGATTTTTGTTTCTCTTTGTATCTCCAGTGAGGTGGGCAAGGGCCAATCCCCACGGCAGCTGTGGGAGTGGGGTCAGGGCACTGATAACCACTGCAAGAGAGCAGTTTACCAGTCTTTACTATAATTTGTCATCTTCTTCCTACTGCTCTTCTGTACAGTGTTCTACTAGACTCAGAAGTTTTGAAATGTTTGTTTCAGACAGTTCTCACCTGTTTAATAGCTGTTCTGATGAAGGAATGATTCTTGGTGCTTCTACTCTACCATCTTCCCACAATCATCTATTTAGTTTTGTTTTGTTTATAAAGTTTTATTTTATTTATTTCTCTCCCCACCCCCACCCCCAGTTGTCTGCTCTCTGTGTCCATTTGCTGTGTGCTTTTCTGTGTCCGCTTGTGTTCTTGTCAGCGGCACTGGGAATCTGTGTCTCTTTTTTGTTGTGTCATCTTGCTGTGTCAGCAGCACCACTCCTGGGCAGGCTGTGCTTTTTTCATGCTGGGTGGCTCTCCTTACGGGGAACACTCCTTGCATGTGGGGCTCCCCTACATGGGGGACACCCCTGCTTTGCATGGCATTCCTTGTGCTCATCAGCTCTGTGCATGGGCCAGCTCACCACATGGGTCAGGAGGCCCTGGGTTTGAACCCTGGACCTCCCATGTGGTAGGCGGACACTATCCATTGAGCCCAATCTGCTTCCCTCATTTAGTTTTAATAAAAATATTTTATTTCATAGAAACACATTTCATAAGGTAATTCATATTATACTAATGAATGATTGCTACAATTACAAATCCTACACAAATTAAGACAGGTTTAAAATAAACTGATGATTGAAAAAGAGGAACATTGAACATGACAGGAATTTTAAAAAGAGTAATCTCAATCATACATTAATGGCACTATAAATTGAAGCTCTTGTTTTGTGGAAACAATGATGCTACTCCTCTTCAGAAAATGTAGTGATCGTCATTTGAATGTGATAAGTCAGCTTGCAAATCAGATTCTGTTAAAACACAGTAAATAATTTACTCTTTACCACATTTATTCAAAATAAGTCCATAGATCAAGACATTTCCAAAGACTGTATCAATGAAAATGCCCTAAGTGGCTTTCTTGGACTCTTGGCCTCCAGTTTCTTCTCTTTTTCAGGGCCCAGGTGATATGGATTAATACCCGCCTTGACGCAGTTAGCCACATATTTACTAAAACAAAATCTTCAAATGGTCTTATTTATGAAGGGGTCACACCCACACAGACGCGGATTAAGAATAAGAACACGCCCTTAAGGGGTTCCGTTATTCTAACTGCCATATTTATGCAGGATCATAGCATTGCACTTTTTCATTTGGTTAATCTCTTATTATTTAGTTGTAAAAATTCTTTGTATCTTTTGGGTACATGTCCTCTGTCAGACATACATACTATAAAATGTCCCAGTGGACAGTGTGATTTTTCATCTTTAACTGATTTTCTGAAGAGCAGGTATTTTGATTTTTTTCTCTGCACATAGGAAATCCTAAAGAATCTAGAAAAAATCTGCAACTAATGAGTGAATTTAACAAGGTCACAGAATATAAGTTCAATACAAGAAACAATTGGAGATATAAATACTAGCGACAAATAATCAGAATACACCATTTAAAAACATATCATGTATAAGAATATCAAAAAACGAAATATGTATGTGTTTGGTTAGGTTTATGTCTAAATATTTCATTCTTTTATTTATTATTTTAAATGGAAATTTTTTGCGCACTTCCTTCTCAGATTGTTCACTAGTAGTGTAAAGAAACATTACTGGTTTTTGCACATTAATCTTGTATCCTGGGAAGCAAATGTGGCTCAAGCAATTGGGCTCCTGTCTACCATATAAGAGGTCCGGGATTTGATTACCAGGGTTGGCCTGAATGGTGAGCTGGCCTGAGCAGAGAGCTGGCCCACGTGGAGTGCTGACCCGCTCAGACATGCTGGCCGGCAGAGGAGTCCTGGCCCATGCAGAGAGCTGGCGCAGCAAGATGACGTAACAAAAAGAGACACAGAGGAGAGACAGTAAGAGATGCAGCAAACCAGGGTGCTGAGGTGACTCAAGATCGAGCACCTCTCTCCAACTCCAGAAGGTCCCAGGATCAGTTCCTGGTGCTACATAAAGAGAAGATAAGTAGACACAGAAGAATGCACAGCAAGTGGACACAGAGAGCAGACAGTGAGTGTGAACAATGGGGGGAAAGGGAAGGGATGAATAAATAAATCTTAAAAAAAAACAACAACTCTTGTATCCTGTTACTTTGCTGAGCTCGTTTACTTGCTCTAGCAGACTTGTGGACTTTTGGGGATTTTCTAGGCATAGGATCCTATCATCAAATAACAAGAGTTTTCTTTCCTATTGAGTGCCTTTATTTTCTTTTTCTTGCCTAATTCTTCTAACTAGAACTTATGGCACAATATTGAATAACAGTAGTGACAGTGGACATCCTTGTCTTATACCAGATCTCAGCAGGAAACCTCTCAGTAAACGTTAGGAAATGGATAGAGTTGATGATAATACATTATAGTGGGTATAACTAACACTGCTGATTTATAAATGTGATTGTGGCTGAAAGGTGTAGTCTAGAAACATAAATCAGTTGAAAGGAAGCTAGAAGATTATCTAGAGACTGTCTAATATAGTGATTTCGGTGGTAGATGAGGATTGTGGTTAATAGTACAAATGCAAGAATGTTCTGTTACAAGGTGTTAAGAATATAGTAATACATGGGAAAAACACAACTAATGAATTTATGAACTATAGTTAACAGTAATACTTTTGTAACAATGGCAAAGAAGATACTATATCAACTCTAAGAGTCAACAAGAGGGAGGTTTAGGGGGTATGGGATTTTTCCTTTTGGAATAATGGAAACATTCTAAAATCGACTGAGGTGATTACAGCATAGCTCTGTGATGAAAATGAGAACGATGGGTGTACGTTATGAATGGACAGCACAAAACATGGAACTGTGTAACACAAGGAACCAAGTGGTGGAGAAGGACTATGGTTAACAGAACAAATATGACAGTGTTCTCTCATGAACTATAACAAATATGCAATACTAATACATAGTATAAATAATAGGGTGATCTGTGGGAACAATACACCAAATGTAAGATATTGACTATAGTGAGTAGTAATATTTTGACAATGTTCTTTCATCATGTGTAACAAATATTCTACAGCAATGTGTTGGTGGTGGGGCCACAGATGGAAATTCTGTGTGGTATGCCTGATTGTTTTATAAACTCACAATTCTCTAATAATAAAATAATGCAATATATAGGGATAAATTTAATTGAACAGCCACACTAAAATCTAAGTAACATTGATAAAAGAAATAAAGATTCTAAATAAATGACAAGATGCACCCATGCTCATGAACTGGAAAACTCAATAATTTTAAGATGCTAATTTTTCCAAAATTGATTTATAGATTCAATCTAATTCCAGTCAAAATGCCAGCAGGAGTTTGTGGAAATTGGCAAGGTGATCCTAAGGTTTACATGGAAATGCAAAGAACCACAGAATTGCTAAAATCTTACTTTATTTAAAGAAAGTTTGAAAGTAAGATTTCCATGACTAATTTTATTTATGAAAATTCTCCTCAGTATACTGACTGTGGAGCAATAATTTTTTACTGAAATTAATTAAAAACTGTTTTATAGAAACTCCATGGAGCAACATCCTTTAACAGTGAAGCACTGATTTGCATAGCAGTTCAAGCAGCTGATAACTGAACATTGCATAACCTTTGGATGATTTTGTTAAAGCCAAATCACAACAAAGAATTGTGCACGTGCTCAAATTTAAAATTCTTTCCATTAACATAATGTTATATTATTTTATTGCCATTTTTAATTCTATTCCATTTATCAAAACAATGCAGTTTTGTTATTAAGAAATTTAGATAGCATCGTGAAGCCTCGTTGTGCACAGACCTGCTCACGCTGGGCTCCGTGGCATCCACATTTATTCATTGCACCACAACTGGTCCAGCGTGCAAGTCTGAAGGGAGGGAAGAAAGATTAAGCTCAAGGAGTGCTTTTCCTTTTGCTCAATAGCATTGATCAAACACTCTGCCTGTGCCCATGTAACAGGTCTTGAGAAAATGGTGACATTTTATTAGTGGTCACTTCCCAGAATCAACAGCTTTTCTAACGAATATAAAAGCCTTGGTGCCGTGCAGTCCAAGTTCATGCAGTTGGATTGCTCGTTGTCATCAAGCATTGGCATTAACGTTCAGTTGTGATAAAATAAATGTTTAGTAATCTTAGTCCTTAACTGCTTCGGGCATTTCCATCTTTCTTGGCATGTAAAGCAGAATTTTCTCCTGTAGTAAAAATGTGATGAACAAGTTGTTGGTCTTAGAAACCTTTCTTTTCAAATATTACTGGACTGAATTTGGCTCACCTCAAGATTAGTTAATTGAAATTCAATCCAGATCGATAAGGCTTTTTATTCTATTTGGTCGTGGAATGGAAGCAGTCATCACATCTTAAGCTAAGCACGTCGAATTTCAATTTTCACGCTGTGTAATTACTCTGTGTAATAACTGCAGGCCTTCTTCCTGAGAGTTGACAGTGCATGCCATGGGTGTGTACCTAGAGTTGGTGGGGAAAGTTTGTGCCTAGACATAAACATGAAAATTTGATAAATGTCCATCTAGAAGTTGCAAATGTCCCTAATACTTCAAATGATTATATTTGCTCTTTGTCTACATAGGTAACAAAAGAGTGCATGCATGATGATGTAGTATAGCAACTAGTTTGCCTCTATGAAATATTTCCAACAGAGTAACATATAAACTTTGTGAACAAGAATATGTACTTTCTGGCTAAAGTGCCCCTATTAGAATTGGAGGGGTAAAGTCTGTGTCAGTGAGCTTTTGCTGTGTAACGAATCACCCAGCCTTTCTGGCTCTAATATAACATCCACTTATGTAGCCCATGACTCTGTGGGTAGGCATTTTGGGGTAAGGTCTGCTGGGTGTTCTGGCCTCAGCTAGATTCATCTGTTCATCTGTGATAACCTCAACCAGTCTGGTCGTTGTGCTGAGATGGCCGGTGTTGGTAACCTCAGAGATGGAGTTGTTGGTCAGCTGTGGCTGGACTGATGGGGCTTGAGAGTCTGCCAGGATCTAGGGCTTCTCAAGTCTTCCTTGCGGGTGGCCTCAGGGCTCCAGGTGCAACAAGAAGCAAACCTCAATAAATGAACTCTTTTCAAATGTTCAAATGCCTACAGGCCTCATATTTGCAAATGCCCCATTGGCCAAAGTAATCAGATGACCAATCCCAGAGACTGTATCAGAGGGCACTACCAAAGCACGTGGAAACGGGACACAAACACATTGAGTCACTGCTGCAATCCATCTACTGAATGTGTGAAACATTTGCTCTAATGCCCGGTCCTCTAGCACTCCACCCTGTTCATCAGCAGTTAGGTGATCACTTTCTCATTGCTACAGAGATGAACTGTGCTTTTGAATATTTAAACAGTCTTTTGCCTAGCATTGAAAACAAAATAAAAGAGGAGATTTTATGAAAATATTTTACTGCCCATGCTATAATTTAAAAGTTTTCAATTTTCTCCCCTGTTAATTTTGAAATTTTTCCTTTACATCTATTTTTAAATTATAGAGTTGTTTTAACTGTCCAAGAGTGTCTAAAATGGCGTTGAGTATATTTACAACACTGTAAAAACATTCTTAAATGACCATTCTATTTAAAATTATAATCCCAAACTCTGTAATTCCTTTCATCCTTATCTTTTTCTATTTTGTTCAAATAACACTCCTTTTCTTCTAAATTTCTCTATAATTTATTTTTTTGTGCTTGTTGTCTGCTTTCCCCATATTGAAATGTGTGTTATTTATGTATCCCAAAGCCTGACATGCACATCACATGGTGGGTACTCCATAAACGTTTTGGAATGAATAGATTTGTTGAACTCTGCCGGCACCATATTCAAAACAGGTGGCTTCTGTGTTCGCTGTAAAGTCTAACCTGGATTGGACGGGGTCAGGCTCTGCAACTCAGGATTCTGGGCAGAGGCTGCCTTCCTCAGGAGGAATCTTGCTGACTATCTGGAAAAATACATAAGCACGTAATTACAAGAGTGCTATGTTAAGGGAAACTCAGGGTAGTATATGAACACAGCAAGTATGCACACAGATGTTACATAAATATAAAACATATTCATAAAGGAAATTTACGGTGGCTTCCTAATGAGGCCCTGTGGCAGTTTGAGATTATTTATGAATCCCAAAAAGAAAGATTGTGTTTGTAAATCAGTCTCTTC
The DNA here is from genome assembly GCF_030445035.2 of Dasypus novemcinctus. Taxonomy (NCBI): domain Eukaryota; kingdom Metazoa; phylum Chordata; class Mammalia; order Cingulata; family Dasypodidae; genus Dasypus; species Dasypus novemcinctus. The sequence continues at coordinate 3,266,993 of NC_080701.1, read as the reverse complement.
CTCTGGGTGTGATATCTTTTGAATGCATTCGATTCAGCTGACATGTCTTGATTAAATTACCTGTTAGATTAGGGTTTAATTCAACCATGTCAGTAGGTCATGACTCAAGTTCAAGTCTCCACCCCCTTGGTGGACCGATATAAATGGACACTCACTCAAGAAGACACACAGGAGGTGAGAGAACTTGGTCATTTAGGTCCTCCTACGTGACAGAAAGGAGAAGGCTCAAGCAGCTAAAGCCCCGGGGAGAGTGCCCCAAATAAATGCCCTTTATAAAAGGCAAGAGATTCCTGGTACTTTGCATCGGCACCCCTTTGGCTGACAAATACAGGCCCCATTCATGAGACAACATGAAATTTTAAAATTACTGAATCTCTATGTAGAAAAAAAAAAGAGAGTCAATCCAATAATTTACCTTGTTAAAAGCATTATTTGAAAGTAAGTGGCTTCGAGCCTGGCCAGATAGGATGGTGTCATGCACAGATTTTGGAGGCAAATGCCCTTGAGCATAACTGCAGCTCTCCACTTACTAGGGTGGTCTGGAATCAGGCGTCTAACTCCTCCAGACCTCAGTTTCCTCATTTTAACAATGTGTTCCCCAGGTTTTTAGTTCTGTTGTGAAAGTTAAATGAGTAATTAATTATGCTTCGAGCACTTAAAACAGGGTCCACACCATAAGTTAACCGGAGGAGGCTGAGTGGGCAAAGCAGACCTTCTCCATCCAGCCCCAGCCCCCTCTCAGCTACGTGGACCACCTCACGTGGTGAGATCCTCAAACGCCTCAGAGTCCCCGTCCCCAGGGTCGCCCCTGCTCTTAGCATTCCCTCAACTTCCTGACGCTTCTCCACCTCTTCTTTATGGTGGGAGCCCAAGGAGAAGTGGGGGCACACCCATGACACCATCCTGCCTCCATTTCCTCTCTGTGGCTTTCTTCTCCTCACCCTGCCCTCCTAGACAAGGACAGGGTTGGCTTTCCCATTCTTCTCCATCACACCGCCCTTCTACACAGGACGACGTGTGCCTTAACCATCATGGTGGAAAAGCTTTTCTGCACTAAGCAATAAAACGCCAAGATCCAAAATGTCTAGCTACAGGAGAACTGAAGAAAGTTAGGTAATTCTTCCTCTCTCACAAAACCTGACTTTCAAATCTGTTATCTTGCTGTGAAGTCTTATTTTGAACGTGAGAAGGTAAAATTCTACATGATCCCTCCTCAGGCTGACAGAGTCCTTGGGACAATTAGGATTGAAGTACCATTTTTTATAAGACAAATGACAATAATAATGCACTGATATTTTTAAAACTATTTACCACATTTCACTATTATTGGTTTAATATTGCATAGACTTTATAGTTATACTATAAGGGTTTTTTCCCTAAGCTAAAATAATTGTTTCACAAATCAAAAAACATCTGATTGACTGGAAAGTTAAAAATAACAATAAAATTCTATGTGTAGATGAGGATAAGACTTTGAGAAGAAAAGTGAATAAACAGCTTCCTTAGAACCTTGCTCTCACATTACTGAGTAATGAGTAGACTGAAATGTAAATTAGATATGCCTTAGGAGACCATCTCTGAAGACTTGGTTAATGGTGCTGTTAATAGACAGTCTTGCCTATAAAACAATTCCAAGGCAAAAAACGACATTGCCTGGTAATAAGATGACACTGGAGCTCTTTGTTCAGATTAGCCGGTATTATTTGGCAGAAAGATTTAGAGCACAATGTTCAAATCCCAGGACTGCTTTTCACTTGATCTATATCCTTCATCAAATTATTTAAAGTTTTAAGCTTCAATTTTTTTCATCAATAAAAAAGTAGCAACAATAATGATATCTATTACCTACTCTCCAGTTCATTGGACTTACCCAGGTCAGCTAACAGGGAGGTGACGATGGTCAACCACCACACCAGGGAACCGAGAGAGCCTACAGCTGCAAGCAGGAGAATCCCATTGATCAGCCATGTGGGATCCAAGCCCCCTCTTGATTTAGAGGTGGAGTGGACATCCCCATCCCAGGGTCCACAGGATGGAGGAATAAAATATGGATTAGAGTGGATTTACTGGTATTCTACTATAGAATTATTGTGACTAACAATGAAAGAAATTATATCATTGATGTGGAGACAGTGGCCATGGGAGTTGCTGAGGACAGGGAGAGGGAAAAAGAGGTGTGATACCAGGGCATTTTCGGGACTTGGTGTTGTCCTGAATGATATTGCAGGGACAGATGCGGGACATTATATATCCTACCATAATCCACTGAATGGACTGGGAGAGAGTGTAAACTACAATGTGAACTATAATCCATGAGGTGCAGCAGTGCTCCAAGATGTACTCATCAAATGCAATGAATGTACCACACTAATGAAAGAAGTTGTCGATGTGGAAGGAATGGGGTTGTGGGGTATATGGGAGCCTCGTGTATTTTTTATTGTAACATTTTGTGTATGATTTATATATCTTTTAAAAAAAGATTTAAAAATCTAATTAAAAATAATGATATCTATGCTATGACGTTAACATAGAGTTCATATTAGATAATAAAGGTAAAACACTTGGGACATGGTATTACATACAGTAACAAGGAGACAGTAAGTAATCATTGTTGTTATACCATTTCTAATAGCAATACATCCTTGGTACTGTTTCTACCTAAGTGTAAAACAGGGATAATAAACAACTTGCAGAATTATAGGTGAGGATGGAATTACATGAGGAGCTAATTAAGTGTTTTTCTTTCATTTTACATAAAGATTTATATTCATTGGGGGCATTTACTTTCCTCTGTCATCTTCAGGACAGTGTTTCTCTTGCCCTATTGAATAATTAATGAAATGTGTATGTATTTGCTGTAATAAAATTATTTTGTAAGTCTTGCCTTTTCTTATTTTAATTACAGAATTAGGAAATACCTTCTTTCTCTTCAGATAATTTTACGTTATGACAAACTGTACTTTCCTATTATAACTTAAACTGAATAATACAAGATGATTATATTTGGTATCCACCAAATTTCTGTTTTGTCTGTAAAGTTGTTATCACTATGGTCTAGTTTTAATATGATTTTTTAGCCCCCTCCACCTTAACTAAATTACTATATTCCGTTCGGTAAATATCAAAACAGAGGTTGTCCTTGCTATCTAAGTATGTATGCTACTATTCTGCAAGACCCGTTTCCTGATGTCATTAGACTGCCTATCAGATCTTTATTAGAACTCTCAGATTCTTTGACTTTCTGATTGTTACCTTGGTTTAGCTATACTCAAACTGTGTTTTTAAAAAATTATTCCATATTTCAGGCAATGTGCTAGGCACAGGAATAGAACAGGGGACAAGATAGACATGCAGCCCGCCCTGGGGGAGCTCCATCTCCTGGGGAATTACGAGGGACAATTACGAGGCAATGTCATACGTGTTATGACAGTCGGATGTGAAGTCTATGGAATGCTATGAGCACATACATGAGCATTTCTTAGCTTAAACTTAGGGATTTATGGAAGACTTCATGAAAGTACTGAAATGAGCTCTAAAGAATGAAAGCAGTCACCCATATTAAGATGGGATGCAGGTTCTGGACAAAAATCTCTGATGCAAGAGATAGCATGGTGTGGTGTAGGGATTGGAAGCAATTCAGGGTGGCTGGAACCTATGAACACATGTGTGTGAGTTCAGTGCTATGGAAAAGGGAAGCAGGAAGACTTGAAGGAATTGGAATGGATGAATGAATATGTATTAGAAATCTAAATATGATATATAATTTATAGAATTACATTTGACTTTTAGAAATTTTCACTTGGTTTCAGAATCAACTACTTCACAAATACCAAATTTGAAAGAAGAGTCTAAGCTTATTTACACATACGTGTGTGTCCTCAGTTACACAAGCAAGGTTTGGAAGGGACTGTAGCAGGTATAATCCTTCATAAGATCAAAGCCCTTTGAGACCAGATGGTGGCATAACCATGACTGGACTTTTCCCCTCAGGAAGACCGTCTGCCCACCGAGCCCACTACGGATGAGCGAGAGGGCTCTTTGTGCCCCACAGGTCTTTGTGTGGCCCCTTCCCTCACATACGCTCATCCAGTCCCCCCCCCCATTTTTTTTCTACTCCTCTATCTACTGCCAAACTATACCAGATGCCTCCTGGCAGAGTACTTGCAGCAGTTTGATATTATTGATGAATTCCAAAAAGAAATATTGGATTATGTTTGCAAACTGGTCTTTTCCTCTGGGCACATTAGATTATATTGGATTCAGAGGTTTACTTGATTAAATAATGATTAAGGCTTTGATTGAGCCACATCAGTAGGATTTGCATCCCCACCCCCTTGGTGTGTGGGGACTCACAGATAAAAGAAATGGGAAAGGATAGAGTTGGAGTTTTTTTGAAGTTGGAGTTTTTGATGTTGGAGTCTTAAGCTGGAGCCCCAGGAAGTAAGCACACAGAGGAGCTTGGTTGTGAGGAAAGAGAAGCCAGCCCTGGGAAGAGAGGGCCCCTGAGCCCAGAGAGAAGCAAGCCCTAGAAAGAGAGGAACCCAAGAAGCCTGAACCCTGACAGACATGAGCAGCCATCTTGCTCCAACATGAAAAATAGACTTTGGTGAGGGAAGTAACTTATGCTTTATGGCCTGGTAACTGTAAGCTTCTACGCCAATAAATACTTTTTATAAAAACCAACCAATTTCTGGTATTTTGCATCAGCACCCCTTTGGCTGACTAATACAATACTTGACACCTCCGCTTGGTGAGATGACAAGGGGTGCAGCTCCTCTGTGACCCCAAATGACAACGAGATCAGAGTCGAAGGTCTATGTGGGATGCCTAAGCTTGAACCTAATATTCAAAGTGGGTCAAGAAAAGAGACAAATGCTTCTTTTGCCAAGAGGGTTAGAGAGGCAGCTGAGGAGACCTTGATGTCGAGGGGAGCTGTGGTGAGGAGGGTTCATGAAATCGACAGCTGGGGCAGCCAAACATGTATCTACAGCCACTGTTGCCCTACACCTGGGGTAAGGAGTACATCCATGAATTTAGATTTGACTGTGGAGAGAGAGCCACCTTAAACTGTTAGGACAAACTCTGAATTACTTGGTACTAAATTTCAGCTACCAAAAGAAGTGGACTCTCAAAATAAAAACGGCATTCAGCGTCAAAAGAAATAAAGTGGCATTTTTTCCACATGTGGAGTTTTGTCAGGAATTATACCTGTTATACTAACAAATCTTTGCCTGGCTCCCTTAACCAATCTCAGCAAAGACACCTCCCTATAAAAGTTAGATGGGAAAGAATATGGTAGATAAGGACATATAAAATGTTGTCCTGTCACATAAAGTCCATTTTCAATGATGAAGATGGTCACTACCTTTGTGACAATATTGCAGATACTTTGTTCCATCATATCAAAAAAGCATATCTTGCCTGCTCTGCTGTAATCTATCTTTGTAAGCTTTTAAAAGTCCCTTACTATTTCTTTCTTTTATTAGAGAATTGTGCGTTTAAAAAAAAATCACGCATAAAATACAGGGCTCCTTTATGTCCTGTATTATTGACAACTTGCATGGTGTGGTGCATTTATTACAATTGATTAAAGAACATTTTTATAATTGTACTATTAACTGTAGTCCATGGTTCAACATAGGGTTTACTGTTTGTGTTGTGTAGTTTCATGAATTCAATTTCCAGATTTTTATTCTAGTAACACATATGCAATCTAAAATTCTCCCTTTTAACCATATTCGAACATAGAATTTAGTGCTGTTAATTACTCACAATGCTGTGCTACCATCACCACAATCCATTACTAAACATTTCCATTTTGTGTTTAGTAAGCCGTAATTCCCTATACCCTATCCCAAACCCATTTCCTGGTAATGGAGATTCTGACTCTATGAGATGGCTTACTCTACTTACTTCATATCAGTGAGATCATACAGTGTTTGTCCTTTTGTATCTGGCTTATTTTACCCAATGTGATGTCTTCAAGGCTCGTCCATCTTGCCACGTGTATCAGACCTTCATTCCTTTGTACCCCTGAATAATATTCCACTTTGTGTGTACTCCACATTTTGTTTATCCATTTGTTGGTTGATGGATATGGGTGGATTCCATCTTTTGGCAATTGCAAATAATACCACTCTGAACATTAGTGTGCAAATATCTGTTCAAGTCCCTGCTTTCAATTTTTGGGGTATATACCTAGAAGTGGGATTGCCAACTGTTTTAGTTTCCTTGACTGCTCAAAGAAGTACCATGAAAAGATTCAGCTTAAACAACAGCCATTTACTTGCTTTCCATTTTGTGTCTAAGAGAAAGTTCCAATCGTGAAATCCCGTTTTATAAATAGTCATTCTAATGAACGTGAAAGAGTATCTCATTGTGGTTTGGGTTTGCGTTTCTCCAATGGCTGTTAATGTAGGCACGTTTTCATGGGCTTTTTGGCCATTCGTTTATCTTCTTTGGAGAGATGTCCATTCAAAGACTTTCACACACTTTTTAATTGGTTTGTCTTTTTGTTACTGAGTTGAAGGATTTCTTTATACATTCTAGATATTAAGCCCTTATCAGATGTGTGATTTCCAAATATTTTCTTTCATTGTGTAGCTTCTCATTTTACTTTCACGATAAAGTTGTTTGAGGAACAAAAGTTTTTAATTTTGATGATGTCCCCTATGTCTATTTTTCCTTTTGTTCCTTGTGCTATGGATGTAAAGTCTAAGAAACCATTGCCTAACACAAGGTTCTGAAGATGCTGTCCTACATATTTTTATAGGAATTTTATAGTTCTGGATCTTATATTTAGGTGTTTGATCCATTTTAACTTGATTTTTGTATGTGGAGTTAAGTACGGGACCACATTCTTTCTTTTGCATACGAGACACAGTTTACCAGCACCATCTTTTCAAGAGACTATCCTTTCCCAAGTGATCCCTTGTCAAATATCAGTTGGCCATAAACCTGAGGGTTGATTTCTGTACTCTCAATTTAATTCCACTTGTCTGCTTATCTTTCTTTGTATCAGTACTAGGATGCTTTGATTTGTAATAAGTTTTAAGATTGAGAAGTGAGAATATTCCAACATCATTCTTCTATTTTCAAGATAGCTTTGGCTATTTGGGGCCCTTTCCCTTCCATGTAAATTTGATGATTAGCTATTCCATTTCTGCAAAGAAGGTTGTTGGAATTTTGGGGGGATGCATTGAATCTGTAAATTGTTTCGGGTAGAATTGGCATCTTAACAGTCTTCCAATCATGAACACAAAATGTCCTTCCATTTAAGATTTATTTGTCTTCTTTGATTTCTTTTAACAATGCTTTTAGTTTTCTGTGTACTAGTCCTTTACATCCTTGGTTAGATTTATACCCAGATATCTGAATCTTTTAATTGCTAATAGAAATAGGATTTTTTCTTGATTTCTTTTTCTGATTTTTCATTACTTGTATATAGAAACACTACTAATTTTTACACATTGATCTTGTAAATTGCTGCTTTACTGAACTCATCTTTTAGTGCTATGAGCTTTGCTGTGGACTTTTCTGAGCTTTCTGTACATGGGATAATGTTATCTGCAAACAAGGAAAGTTTTATTTCTTCCTTCACAATTACGATGATTCTTTTTCTTTTTCTTGCCTGCTTGCTCTGACTAGAACTTCCAGTACAATTTTAAATAACAGTGTTGACAGTGGACATCCTTGACTTCCTGATCTTAGAGGGAAAACTTTCAATCTTTCACCCATTGGGTATGATATTTGCCATGGATTTTTCATATATGCCTTTTATCATGTTGAGGAAGAAGTCTTCTTCTATTCTTAATTTTCTAAGTATTTTTACCAATAGGGGGTACTGGACTTTATCAAATGTCTTTTCTATGTCAATCGAGATGAATCTGGTTTTCCTTTCTGTTGATGCAGTATATAACATTAATTGATTTTCTTAGGTTGACCCATCCTTGCTGGAAAAAAATCCCACTTGATCATGGTGTATAATTTTAAGATGCTTTTCAATTCTCCTCACTAATGATTTGTTGAGGACTTCACATCTACATTCGTAAAAGATAATGGTTTGTATTTTCTTTTCTTGTGGTGTCTTTATCTGGCCTTAGTATGGGGAAGGTGTTGGCCTCATCAAATGACTTTAGGAGTGTTTCTCCTCTTAAATTTTTTTGCAAGTGTTTAAGCAAGATTGGTGTCAATTCTTCCTGGAATGGTTGCCAAAATACCCCTGTGAAGCCATAGGGTCCTGGAACTTTAGTTTTTGAGAGGTTTTTAATTATAAATTCATTCTCTTTACTAGTTATTGAGACCTTCTATTTCTTCCTGAGTCAGACTCCCTGGTTTGTGTGTTTCCAGGAATTTGTTCATTTCATCTAGGTTAGCTAATTTGTTGGTGTACAGTTATTCTTATAGATCTTTTATTTCAGTGAGGTCAGTAGTAATATCCCCCTTTCATTTCTAATTTTGATTATTTGTCATCTCTCTATTTTTGTCACCAGCCAAAGTTTTGTCAATTTTATTGACCTTTTTAAAGAACCAGCTTTTGGTTTTGTTGATTCTTTTTATTGTATAGTTATTTTCCACTTCATTTCTCTTCACTCTCATCTTTGCTATTTTTTTCCTTTTGTTCACTTTGGATTTAGTCTACTTTTGTTTTTCTAGATCCTCCAATTGAGTTGTGAGGTTGCTTCTCCTTTTTGAGAAGTTCCAATTTTTAAAATATAAGCATTTAGAACATTTCCCTCTCAACACTGCCTTTGCTGCATCCCTTAAGTTTTGATGTGTTGTGTTTTTCATTTGTCTCAAGAAACTTCCTAATTTCCCTTGAGATTCTCTATGTAACCCATAGATTGTTTAGGAGAATATGTTGTTTAATTTCCACATATTGGTGAATTTTCCAATTCTCCCTGTTAATTGATTTCTAGCTTCATTCCTTTTTGGTCAGAGAAAATACATTGTACGATTTCAAGATTTCTTAGTTTATTGAGATTTGTTTTGTGACCTAACACTTGATCTATCCTGGAGAATGATCCATGTGCATTTTAGAAGAATAAATATTCTGCTGTTGTGTGATGTGTTCTACACAAATCTGTTAGTTCTAGTTGGTTCAGAGTATCGTTCAAACCCTCTATTTCTTTACTGACCTTCTGTCTAGATGTTCTATCCATTACTGAAGGTGGTATAGAAGAGTTTCCTACTATCAGTGTAGACCCATCTATCTTTCCCTTGAGATCTGTCAGAATTTGCCTCACATGTTTTGAGGTTCTGCTGTAGGTGCATTTATATTTATAATTGTTATGTCTTCTTGTTGAATTAGCATATTTACCATATATAATGATTGTCTTTGGTCCTCATAACAGTTTTTCACTTAAAGTATATTTTATCTTATATTAGTATGGCTACCCAGTTCTCTTCTGCTCACTAGTTGCATGATATTTTTTTTTACATCCTTTCACTTTCAACCTCATTTCTTGAATTTAAGGTAAGTCTCCTGTCAACATCATATAATTTGGCCATGGTTTTTTACCCATTCTGCTGATCTCTACCTTTTGACTGGAGAGTTTAGTTCATTTACATTTAAGGTCACTTAAGGTAAAGCCGTTGTCCTATTTAGTCTCCGCACATTGGTTTTGTGGTGGCTGGTACTCCCTGTCAGAGTTCAGCCCTCCCTTCAGGAGCCTCAGCCCAAGGCAAATGGCAAGTACCGGTTCTCCCTGTCCTTCCTGGGCATATGTCCTGTCCTAAGCTTGTGCTTGTGGGACGTCAGGAGCTCCCTCTCTGCAGGAGTCTGAGCACCCCTCTACTTCCCAGAAAACAGATTCTTCCCTCTCCCAGGCCCTCCACTGCCACACTTAAAGCAGGCAACCCTTCGACCACGTCATCAGCCTCAATTGCTTCTTACACTACCTTTCATAATGCGGGACAAATTCTGGGCAGACAGGAGGGTGCACTACAGAGAAGTTTCTCACGTCAGACTTTCTCGTCCCAAACTAGGGCAGAGACCCGTAAAGTGGGTGCTAGCCATCTCCTCCTGGGAGGTCTGCAGGACAGGCAGGTGGGGTGCCAGGGGTTTCTTCCACAGCTCCCCAAAGCTGTGCTTCCTTGACTTGACCCCTGCCAGGCCATTGTGACCCTTCCTCTGCCCTCTGCCCTCTGCCCTCTGCTCTCTGCACTCTGAGGAGGTATATGACCCCTAGTATCCTTCATTGCCCTTGTCCAGGGCAGCTTGGAAGTATGGCTGTCCTGAGAACCAGTCCCCCAGCGATCAAATGTAATGATCAATGATCAGCTCATGGTCCCCCAACACCCGTGACTTTGGGAAATGGATTTTTATGTTCTTCTCTTGCATCAGCAAGCTATACCAAAGGCTGAACCCCACAATAACCACTGTGGGGAGATCTTTTTACTGTATTTTTTACCACAATTTACCAGCCTCTTCCTCTCACTCTTATCTGGATACTATATAGCTATACAATCTGGACTCTGGATTTTCTAAATATTGATTCAGATAATTCTCAACTGTTTATTAGTTTTTCTAGTGGAGGGACAAATTTCTGAAGCTTCCTACTCTACCATCTTCCCCATTTCTATCCCCCCTCCCACTTTTTCTTAATACATGGAACTATAGAATAAAAATGCCTGTAAATAAACTCACTTTACCAACAATAAAATATTTTCTTATAAAAAGTTGACAGTCCTCCATATTTTATTTCTTCTAATAATTTGAATTTACCTATTGAATCTGCTTTCTAAATTAGGATCAACAAAAGAGTGATCAATAGGTTTATTGACTGCTTTTTCTAAGCATTTTTTACCTATTTTATCAGAATTTGAGAGAAAATATTGATTTGTGATCTTGAAATATTCAAGCTAAAAATCCATTACTAAAAATATTTTAAACAAATGTTTGTGCATTTAAGTTGCTTGCATTTTTCAAGGATAAGTTTCTTTAACATAGCTTGGTTTTAACTAAAGTATTGTATTACTTGTAAGTTGACAGCCACTTCTAATTTATTTTCTTAAAAAACAATTAAATTCAATTACAAACTTTGTTGAAAGAAAACATTGGCAAAATTGAATCAACCCCCAAAATGGCAGGTGTTCTAAAATTAATATTATGGAGACTAACAAAGTAAGAATCAAATAAATGCACAGTAATTATACCAGTATGAATTATGATGTGTAAATATGTTCAATTTCCTACTCAAAATGAATTCCTTATTTGTTACCAATTCCAGATGGAAACATTCAAATAAACCACAAGCATAATCTAAGATCATTTTGCCAGTGATGCTTGGCAACAATTTCCTTAATGATCACTGTGGCAGGTCAATTTAATTAGATGTCCCAGTCAATGAGCCATAGGCAAGGGAAGTGGGTTGCTACCATACAAGTATGACAGTTTACCCAGGGCAAAGGTACATTTACTTTGGGATATTTGCCATCTTAAGCTTGTCATGATTTAAGAGCACCATCAAAGGACATGGATTTTCATATTTAAAATCTGTGATTTTTGCATGGGCACCTCTAGATAACAAGCCATGTCCAAACCTATCACAGATTTGGTTCTGAGCTGTTGTGTATACGCCCTCACAGAGCTTCTATGGGCTAAGCACTACCCTGACATTTGCCAGCATAGTTAAATGGTTTGTGCAAAGAAGCTGATATCTAGAACTAGAATGGATGGGCTCTAGCTACCACCTATCTGACATAGCACACAGTTTCAGAGAGCACCAGGATTAGTAAGTCAGCCTGATTAATGACTGTGGACAGCTCAGAATCAGCGACAGTTCAAAGACAATAAATCTTAGAGGATAGCCAAGATCTAGCCAGGTATTTCGAAGAAAGACAAATAAGTGGCACAATGAGAACAGCTGTGAAAAATACAACTTTCCCAGACAAGTCAGAATACACCAGGTGCAGGTACAGAAAATATCCAAGACTCCTAAAAAAGTCAACAAAAACAGTGATCAGAACATGGAACACAGCAATTCTGCATTGCTGAAAAGATGTGTATTTAACATATATATATATATATATATTTCATTTTAAATATGCTTTTTAAAATATGGAAGTACCAAAGAAAAATATAAAGATTTAACAAAAATTTATCAGTTAACCTGATTCCAAAGAACATAATTACCTTGGAGACATTATGAAAGAGAATATTTTTTAAAAGGCCCATTTATTTTAAGATGCCAAAGTCAAAAGACATTATACCCTATACCAATTTTAATCCTGAGAGATGAAAAGCTTTCCAGAGATGAGAATATTCTCTGAAAAATGACATGGCTAATGCTCATTTAAAACACATGCACACATACACACAACTACTGATTGCTTTTATTTTGATCTTTGGCATCTCCAAATGTTATGATCATAATGATTCATTTGGGAAAAGATGATCTTCAATTTTATTACATTCTGAGTAGGAATTTATAGGTTTCACTAGGCAACCTAACCTTTGCAATCAGAAGATGCAGCCTTTTAGTAGAATATGATCTAGTTGATAGGCCAGTATCCAATATTCAGCATTAGCTGAAACACTTCCAGAATGTATACAGGGGTTGATGCCTAAAAATATTGGAAGAAGTTTTCATGTATAAACAGAAATAATTGATTTCTGCCATGTCTCTAAGCACTCGACCCCTTCCTCTTTTTGAGATATAATGATGTATCATGTGAATATTTGATCCACATGGATCAGATGGGAGATTTGTGGAGTTTCTCCAAATATATGGAAAATAAACAAAATAAATAAATGAATAAATGAAATGACCCTTTTTTAAAATCTGAAATGCTTTTCTTCCTTAAAGCCAGAGCAGTTGAAAAATATGTAAGCAGGCTTCAGCCAGCCATGAAAAGACTTTTTTCAATATCCTAGACAGTTTTATCATAGTAAGTGTATGAAAAGAGTACTTTACTACAGCATGTATTGTCCTAAAATATCCTGGCAAACTTTAACATCTATGCAGATGATCAAAATGGTTGCCATTTACGGAGTGCTTCTTATCTACCAGTAACTTGAAGCACTTTCCTCATTTCATCATTTCAGTAACCTTTCAGATAGGATCCTTGTTCTACAGAAAAAGAAGTGAAGAGAATTTCTTTCACCCTTTCCCAAAGCAAGTCCCATGTCTAAAGGCTCAGTTGATTTCAAAGAATATGTTCATTCTGTTCATTCTAAAGCATCATTTATTGTTTCCCAAGACATTCTTTAGGAAGGGAGACTATGGTGGATGAAAAACACTCGTTCATATCTAAAATAATTAAGAGAAGCAGAGACAGTAAAACAAAGAGAAGGGAAGAAAGCTCTTTACTGGCATAACAGAAGTTAGGTATCTGAGGCTGCAGGGGGGATCTCACGTGGCAGAAGGAGGCACCGTCAGGCTGGAGGGGGTTAGCCCACCTTCCAGGGGGCTGACCACTGCTGTGTAGGGCAGGCTATACGTTGGGGTTTGGTGACCAAAACCATTTACATCTGAATTACCCACACTGGAAAGACGAGTGCAAATGAGGAGAAAGGGAAACATGATGTGAGCTTAACAACCTTAACTTAAGATGTCCCCAAAAGGAGAGGCTGAGCAGAGTGGAGACGACAGGAAGGAGGTAACACCTCGGGAAACTTTGGTCTCCGAATTGGATTTCATTAATTGAAAGCAGTAAAATGGGACAGGAAAGCAAGTGCTTCAGGGGAAAGGAGGAACTAGTAATGGGTAAATCTCAAAATCCTAGTGATGCCCAGATATTGAGTTCACCCAGTTAGGAGAAAAGTGTTCACAAATTAGGAAACTCAGCGCTGTTTTCAACATGTCTGTTCTACAATTTATTTGCAAAACCTCATCTCTAACAGTGAAATGTATAAATGTTAGTCCCATATTGATTTGAGAATAATAATGAGATAATCTTCCAAACTTAGAGCAATGTCAATATTTGGTTTGACTATTTAAGTATAATTGATCCATATCACTACCCTGAAATTTGACTATTTAAGTAAAATTGATTCATATCACTACCCTGAAACTTTTAATATTCCAGAGTCATGCATACACAAAAAGTTACAAATAATAAATTATTAAAGAGCTACTAGGAAGAGAATGGAAGACAAGGGGAAATCTTACATGAAGGTTCCTTTAAACTATCCCTTATTGGGGAAACGGACTTTGGCCCAGTGGTTAGGGCGTCCGTCTACCACATGGGACGTCCGTGGTTCAAGCCCCGGGCCTCCTTGACCCGTGTGGAGCTGGCCCATGCGCAGTGCTGATGCGCGCAAGGAGTGCCGCCCCACGCAGGGGTGTCCCCCACATAGGGGAGCCCCACGCGCAAGGAGTGCGCCCATAAGGAGAGCCGCCGAGCGGGAAGGAGGGAGCAGCCTGCTGAGGAACAGCGCGAAGGAGGGAGCAGCCTGCCCAGGAATGGCGCCGCCCACACTTCCCGTGCCGCTGACGACAACAGAAGCGGACAAAGAAACAAGACGCAGCAAAAAGACACAGAAAACAGACAACGGGGGGGGGGGGGGAGGGGAATTAAATAAATAAAAATAAATCTTTAAAAAAATAAAATAAACTATCCCTTATTAAAGTTCTGGTTAAATGCAGTAATTTGAACATATATATATTATATATATATTTGCTCTCTCTTGAGAAAATCAAGTAAAAGGAGAGCAAAATAATTAAAGATAAATAAGTCTGTAAGGACAAAAAGAATAGGAGAGGTGATAGTAGCAGATAAGAAGTTGAACATTTTTTTTTTGGAAATGGGAAATTTGATAGCTAGTGGTAACTGATTTAGTGGAATAAGGAAAATTGAAATTTAAGTGCTAAAAGAGAAGATATACGATTCTCTCTCAGAGAAGCTCAGAAAGTTTGATAACTCTGAGTCATATGGTAGATCAGAAGGTATAAAGCTGAAAACTGGGAGATTAGTTCAAAACCTAGAGGCAGAGCAGTTGCACACTCAGATTTCCAGGCACTCAGAGCTTCTGTCTCTGAAGAACCTGAAGGGAAGATACCTTGTTCCCAGAACACAGGGCATGGTGGGTTGGGTGAGGCATGAGGCTCAAACTGAGAAATTAAATGAAGATGCAACTTCTGAATGGTGAATCTCAAGCCCCTTCCCCTGCACAGCTCCCAGAGCGCAGCAGTCAGACCTCTCTCCTGCACGGAAGATTCCCTCTCAACGCTGACATTTAGACTGC
Organism: Dasypus novemcinctus; assembly: GCF_030445035.2. Taxonomy (NCBI): domain Eukaryota; kingdom Metazoa; phylum Chordata; class Mammalia; order Cingulata; family Dasypodidae; genus Dasypus; species Dasypus novemcinctus. The sequence goes on along the minus strand of NC_080701.1, from coordinate 3,251,803 downwards.
ACTCAACAAAAACGATCACTCTGCTAATCCCAGAGGTCAGTAAGCCCGCCCACATACTAAACCTCCAATCTTTTCCTAGTGTAACACACACTTATGAGAGTCAAGGCTCAATAAGCATTTGAGAGAAATGTTCAATAGTAAGAGGGAAAAGATCAATCAAATAGACTAACCCAGGCAAATGTGTCGGAAACAGAAGTTACTTTTTTAAAAACCTGATTCTAATGTCCTTGAAAATGCAAGGCAAGCATTCATCAGCAAGCGACAGATAGTGAAGGAAGGAATAATCACTTAGCAATGCGGACTTTAGTGGTGCAGTTACAAACACAACCAAGGAACGCTAAATTCACAAAAGTGGTTGCCTTTGGGGTGGGTGGGAAGAGCGCTGTGACGGGGGCAGGCGGGGACTGCTGAGGTCTCAGCAGTACTGGTCCCTCGACCTGTGTACCTGCTACAGAGATACCAGCTCCACAAGTGCCAGGTAAGCCGTGCACTTCCCCTTTAGGCACAGGTATCTGGCACAGCATAGTCACACACATATACACAATTTTAAAGGACACAGAGAAGCAAGAGGAACAGAAAGGACTTTAGGAAAATACAATTCTGACCTCTTCCCCTCCTCCCCGAAAAAGAAGGGGTTAGAAAACAAAGCCGAGAAATCTCCTACGAAGCAGGAAAGAAAAAGACAAAAGGGTGTATTTCCAGCTTGAAAATCATATTAAGATGATATTTCCCCAAAACAATCAGGAGAAGCAGAACTCGAAAAACAAAGTTCACTTGTACAGAAAACAGGAGGAAGGTAAAATGGCAAACCACAGAATAGAGAGGAGGGCTGCAGGTGCGATGCCAGCTGAGCAGGACTGCTCGTGGGAAGAAGTGGAGAGCTGACCTGGGCACAGAGCCCAGAGGCCCAGCACACTTTCCAGGGGAGGGCCCCTCCTCAGGGAAACTGAAATTCCTGGCCTGCAGCAGCGGAATGCTGGACACGACCGCCACCGTCTTCCTTTGTCCTGGATGGTCTCTGGACACAGATCAGCTGCAGTCACACACCCATGGGATCTGGAGGAAGCAGTGGGGAAGCCACAGGCCCGGGCAGGGGCCACAGAAAGGCCGTCAGGCAGGAGACGCTGGTCCAACACCTTCCTCCACCTACATCGATGAGCTGGTCCAGGACAAGCGAAGCGTGTTTAGAAATGTGTACTCAGGATTCAGTGTAAATTATTAAGAATAATTTATTAGGAACGAAGCCTGTAAGACCCTGGCCCCGAGGCCCCGGGGAAAGCCCCGGGTCACTCCAGGCCGGCCTCCCCCGTGGTCCCTGATATCTCCAAACCCAAGGCCTCGTCGTGGGTCCCCTGAGAGCTATGGGGTGGGGGTCCAAAGGCAGCCAATCAGTGCAGTCGGCTGCTGGGCCCCTCCCAGCTTTAGGAAGGGGACGGGGAGGAGGGCATTAGTAAGGGCAGTCCATCCCCAGGGGCTCCGTTTGCCTCCAGGTAGCCGGCTTCCACGTCTGGCGTGTGTACTTTTCTCTTTTCTCCCATTTCTGAATAAATTCTTTTTACTGGTCTAAAAAAAAGTGCAAAAAAAAGAAACAAACAACAGCAACAAAAAATTAGGGAACAGGAATGGAAAACAAATGGCAAGTAAGCAAAGTTCACCAGAAAGAAAAAAAATGTGACCATTAAACCAATGAAAATTGTGCCCAAATATTTTGTCATTAATTAACAATAGCAACAACAACTACCACCTCACTGAACCAAAAGAGGCAAAAGGAAAGAAAATACATGTACAAAGAAGAGACTGTGGGAATGTAGAAGGTGACGAAATCTGAAAAAACTCAAGAAATAAATGGAAGAAAAGTTGAATAATGTCACAAATGAAGGCAAAATTGGGAGTAGAACAAAAGAAAATAGATTCTGTCATATACACAGTAAGGGACACTGAAAATAGAAATAAGAGAGGTCAAGAAAAAGAGAAGTATAATAAAAAGAAAAAAAGAGTTAGAAAATGATAAATATGGGAATTGGGAAGAAAAGGGATGTAGCCTACATATATCTCATCCTAAAGAATGAAAGGAAATTGTAAAAGAGAACACATTTTTTTCAAGCTATAGTAAATTAAGATTTCCTTGAAGTAAAAAAGGTCTGAATAAAATACTCAAAGTGAACACTATGTCCCAGGAAAAATTAAGCTAGAATGATCAGCACTGAGACCTAACCTAGTAAAATCAGTGTACCTTAAAGTTACAGAAACAACCAAGAGGTGAATGAGAATTGTGGTTGATGGTACAGATGCAAGAGTGTCCTTTGTGAGCTAGAGCAGGTGCACATCACTACTGCAGAGTGTTGGGAATTTGGAGAAGCATGGGCAAAATACAGCTGGAGTGACCTATGGTCTGTGGTTAGCAGTAATAATATAATATTCTTGCATTTATGCAAAAGATGTACTGTGTTGATAATGAGGCAGTATAGAAAATATAGCCAAATGTACACTATGGACATGGTAACAATCAGATGATATTATCTTATCAGTAGCAAATGTTCCACCACAGTGTAGTGTGTTGATGGAGGGGTGTTTGGGAATTCTGCACATGTGCATGATTGTTTTATAAGTTTACAACTTCTGTCATAAAAAATACATTTAAAAAATAATAATAGGGAGGGTTGGGGGAAAATACACCAATTGTAAGATAAAGACTATGATCAATAGTAAGATTTTGTCAACAAGCTTCCATAATTTGTAACAAACATCTCACGACAGTTCAAGGTGTTGGTGGAGGGTTGATGTCTGGGACCCCTGTATGATGTTATGCATGTTTGCTTTGTAAGTTCACAACTTTTACTATACACTTAATTGTTTATGTATGTTCATATATAAATGATATAAAGATAATAATAATAGGGTTGGTTAGGGGAAAATACTTTGTTTAGTAGTAATATTTCGACAATGCTCTTTAATCATTAGTTAAAATGGTTTAACAACATTGCAAGTTATTGGTGGTACGGTGAGATATGAGAGTCCTTTATGATGTTATATGTTTGTTTAGTAAGCTCACAACTATTATTATACACTTATTGTTTATGTATGTTTATGGTTGAGTGATATAATTCAATAAATTATTTTTTTTTTTAAAGTTAGGGAAACAAATTCTTTGGGAAACCATGTGTGGTGGGTTGAATTAGGTGTCATGCCCAAAACTCATGCTCTTAATCTTACTCTGCATTCCTGTGGGTACAAACTCATTGCAAAGAGGACCTTCTGAAAATGTTATTTTAGTTAAGGTGTGACCCACCTGAGAGAAGGTGGGTCTTACTCTGATGCTGGAGTCTTTTATAAGTGGAAGAAATTCCAACATAGAGAAAGCCACAGGAAGGAGCCAGAAGCTGGAAGTCAAGTCACCTGGGAAAGAAAGGAGAGGGCGTCAGCATGCAGTGGGAAAGCCAAGGAATCCCAGGATGACCCCTGCCAAGACCTGAACCAGGTGAAAGCACGGTCTTGCCCAGACCTCAATTTGGACTTCTGGTCTTGAGCCAATGAATTCCTGTTGTTGACCCCAGCCCATGGAACGGTCTTTGTGATTGTAGCTGAGCCTCAACGAGCTCTGCAGGTGAAAAGATAAAGGTTCATGGTGTGGGGGTAAAGAATGTGGGGAAAGGGGTGGAGTGGGAAAACAGGCTGACTTGAGGTTCTCCACAGCGGTATGAGAGTTCCTGCAGGGAAGGACCTCAGGGTCTGTCTTGGCACAGTACTCTCTGATGTGGGAATTTTGAGGTGTCCTCCCACTCTGACTTTGGGCTCAACCAGGTGACTTGCTTTGGCCAAAAAGATGTTAGCAAATGTGACTCAGCAGAGGCTAAGCAATGCTTGTCCAGTGCAGCTTGCCCTCTTTCTTCAGCTGGAATTCTGAGTCCTGGCCTCCCTGCTGAATGACAATGTCTCATCTGTCCTTACACCTGAGCTGACAGGGAGCCGGCCACCAGACCTGTGGGGGCTATCTAGGATGCACCTGCCCTCAGCAGCCTGCCAGCTGATCACAGACACGTGAGCAAGCCAAGGCAAGCTCGGCCAGTGTCCGCCCAGACATTCAGACCTATTAGCAGAATCCAAGCTCATAAAACTGTCGTTATTTTAAGCATGGACTTTGGGATTGTTTCTTATACAGAAAAAGCTAAGAGACACACCTGGAAATTATAGAGTTAAAATCGTTGTGAAACACTGTGTCTTTCTCATCTCCTATGTGGGGCGGCCCTTGGACTGGGAGAACTGGGAATTGACAGGCAGTTTTGGTCCTTTGTGTCTATAAAAAAGATTGATGGGAAAGCAAGGTAGTGACTTCTCAGTGTCCAGGTGGCCCACAAGCAGCCATATATGTCTGGAATAGGTGAGAGGGCAAAAGAAGCTTTGTGCTCTAGGAACTAAGACTCCTTGTGCTTAGAGTGGCTGACTGACCACTTGAACTGTCTCTGTTCTGTATCCTTCAAAAAATTTACATTAACGACTTTGTCTTGTGAGTCTGATTGCCAGATTGGATCTGTAATCACATGATGGTGGGGCAGCCAAACTCAACACTTGGAGAAGCGAGACCCACAAAATTAACATACCAAGAAAGTAAAACCCAAGAATTTAATGCCAAACCATGCTTGTATTCAAGTATAAAAGCAACACAATCTGATTTTGAAATTCTAAGATCAGGGAGCATTACTTAATGGGAGCTTCTTGAAAACCCTGCTACAGGACAAGCATTGTTGAGCCCGATGCTGTTAGGATAGGAGGTTGCAGCCAAGAACCTGGCAGTGAACACTGAATCTGCTTAACTCTGGGAGAAGCTGAGTGTGGGAGATGTGACCAGTAGCACAATGTAAGAACTATAAATTTTTAAAATATAGCTGTGATTTTTACTAAAGACAAAGGTGAGTGATTTTGTGGGATCACTGATTTTCTCATCTTTAATAGCTAAGACAGAAAAAAAAAGTAGTGTTGCAGTAAGGAAGAAGAGAGAAAAAGTGTGCTAAGTGTGCAATTCACAGTGAAGATCCACCAGTTATAAATTTTAGCATTTAAATACCATAGCATCAACACTCTTAGAACAAAAAGTAGGCACTGTTCAAAGAAAATGCAAAAGCATGTTAGATAAGGAGAAAATAAATTGCTTTTATCAGACTATGACATTAAAGAGGATGAAAAATTGGTAAAGACATAAAAACCTACATGACCTAATTAGGTTTCTCTAATAATAGATACCAAATCTGGTACCCTAAAAATTTAATATACCTCATTTTTTTCAAGCATCTAGAGATGATTTTTTAAAAACTGACTACATTTCAAACCTTAAAAACTTCAATAATTGCCAAAATGTTAAAAGTGCACAAATAATATTTTACAATTAAAAATATGATAAGCTAAGAAAACAATAAAACCCCAACAAACATTATAAGACATATTTTCTAAACAGCTTACCTTGCATCACTAAGGACCAAAGAGAAAACAGATGGAGAACATCTTGGAATGAAGTATAATATGAAAAATAGATATTTAAAAATCTATACGATACACATAAATCTGCACTCAGAAGACATTTCAGTCTTAAATAATCACACTAACAAAGGAAAAGGGAACAAAAGTTATCTTTAAAATATTAACAAAATGTAGAAGAAAATATGGAAAATAAAAGCAGAAATTATAATAAAAAGGGTAGCATTATCAATATTTTTAAATCAAAGACTGTTTCTTTGGGGGGAAATCTAATGCAATAGAAACTCAAGAACAAAAGGGAAAGTATTTGGCCCACAAAATAAGAAAGAAGTGAACGATATTCACAGATACAGAAATCCGTAGTAGACACGTAGAAATCACTTCATGCAAGGAGCCAGGGCAGGCTTTGCATCACCTCCAGGACGGGGGGCCGCGCAGCAAGGGGGAGCACCAGGGTCCAGAGGAAGAGTCAAAGGATGCTACAGCTTATCATCACAGTTGCCCCTGAGCACCTCAGGGGCGAACCCTGCAGGGTCCAGTACTGCCCTTTCACCCCAGGCGAGAGTCTTGGAAATTGTCTCGCCACGGTTCTGCAGGGTAATCACCACACCTGGGGCGCCAGCGGCGTGGGCTTGGTAGCCATTTAGCTGCTGGTGATCCAATTCCTGAATCTCCATCCGACGGTCTGTGTCCTAGAAAGACCATTAGGTGGACATCACCATCCCAGGGTCCACAGGTGGAGAAATGGACTATGGATTAGAGGGGACTTACTGATATTCTACTATGGAACTATTGTGATTAGTGATGGAAGAAATTGTAGCACTGATGTAGAGAAAGTGGCCATGGTAGCTGCTGAGGGCAGGGAGAGGGAAGAAGAGATGTGATGTGGGGGCATTTTCACGACTTGGAGTTGTCCTGGGTGGTACTGCAGGGACAGATGCTGGACATTGTGTGTCCTGCCATGGCCCACTGGGTGGACTGGGAGAGAGTATAAACTACAATGTAAACCACTGTCCATGTGGTACAGCAGTGCTCCAAAATGTATTCACCAAATGCAATGAATGCCCCACAATGATGAAAGAGGTTTTTGATGTGGGTGGAGTGGGGCAAGAGGGATGGGGGTAAATGGGGACCTCTTATATTTTTTAATGTAACATTTAAAAAAAAACTAAAGAGAGGAAAAAAAAAAGAGAAAGATCATTAGGTTCTCGTAGAATCAGACCTGAAACAAGAATTTGGTTGCACATTGTTTATTTGGGAGGTGATGCCAAAACACACCCGGAAATTGTGGGAGTGAGATAAAATAAGTAAATGGGGAGTTTGAGAACACAAAAGTTCCTCAGAGAGAAGCTGGGCTCCATTTGGCTGGGGCCTGTGAAACTAAATAGAACCATCTCAAGACTGTCCCACCAGGAGGGAGAGTTGCTGGGCTGTTGAGCTATCAGTTCCCAGCCATTACCGGCCAAGAGCTACCAGGCTTGCTCCCTGCTTGGCCCTTCAGCCTGGCCCGCAGCTGCGTCCCCGTAGAGGGGAGAGCCCTCAGGCATTCACAACTGCGCAGTGGGAAGTCAAGGTCGGACTCCGGCACAGGGAGGGCTGGGGACCCAACAGAGGCATCACTTCTCCCTTCTGCTCCCCCAGGAGTCCAAGGAAGAGAAGCCGAGGATGTACGCCCAGGGAATTTACCCAGTTTCTTTTTACAAGCGAGCGCTACCTCAATGAGGAAGAGTGTGTTGAAGCTCCCGTGTCATTCTTGTCCAAGGCCTGTGCTGGAAACATATTAAATTCTTCCCGGGTTTCCTTCAGCCCCACCTAGCTGCTCTTGTAGGTGCAGGACACTAAGCGACACGGGGAGACAAAATGAAGACCAAGGGGCCGCTTCCATGCGGGCACCGGAGAGCTGCTTCCACGGCCCACCTTCAGCTCCTGGGCTACAGGGGGTTCGGCCAGGCCGAGGTTGCTCGGTCTTGGTACTCTTGACATTGGGACTGCCCGGTTCCTTGTTGGGGCCTGTTCTTGCACAATAAGGTAGTAGCAGACCCTCCATCAGGAGAATTAAAAGTGGCTACAGAGTTTGCCAAATCCCCCGTGCTAGGCTAGTGGTGAGCAAAGCTTAGGACAATGGACCAGTTAAGTAAAAAATTCAGATATTTATGGGCAGAATTTCAAAATGCAAAAGGAAAATAACCAGCCCCATGAAAAACCATATAACCATTACAAATACGAATTCTTGCCACTTAAAATATTAAATTATTAGTGAATTCAATAAATTAATGAGAAAAATCAGGGCAGGTTTGTAGCCATCAGAATATGTGCATATTTGAAAAAACAGCTACATTTAAACATCTTCATTTGTTTACCCACTTAACAAATGTTTATTCAGTGTCATCTGAATGCCAGAGAGTGACCTACATATCGCAAACAGACAAGATCCTTGCCCTCAAGAAACTCATGTAATTATTATCTTTTATCCACAAGTAACCCATGGGCTGCCCTGGGCCTCGCGCAGCCCTCAGGCCAGAACTGCTTCTGGGGCTTCCAATTGCAGAAGGACTTTTCTGTTGGAGGCAGACTCGGGCTTCTCTTCCTGCAATCATCTTTCTTGAAGAGTTCTCCAAACAGAAGGCAATTTTAACTCTTTGCTTCTACAGCTAATCTACAACCGACCAGTCTGTACAGATTGGATGTGTGCCATTGAAGCGTGGGGACTCCTACTCCTTGTGGCTGCTTAGGAAGAGGAATTCTAACATCTCCCTTGGGGAAAGACCATAAGTCCAATGAAACCTACCTCACAGGGTTGTGAGGACCATGAACCAACAAACTGTATGTTTTTTGATTGATTCTTTCATATGCAACTTCGCTCAAATTAACCTTTAGATGTAGAGTCTAAACATGAAGCAATGCAGTGTAATGCATGAAACTGGACTCTGCTATCTTCATTTCTGTTGTACCAACAATTTTGATGATTGAATCCAATCTTTATCAACAAATGACTGTTGGCTTTATTTCCTGCACATACTACTGGGGAGTCTAAATATGATATAAATGATGATACAGCAACACTGATAATTTTGCATGTTTAAATAGAAATAAATTTGTAAATATTGGGGAATATAAATAATAATTTTTAATAATTTGATTATTTATGGACTTCTGTATATTTAGATCAGGAAACATCTTGATTCTAGAGAGTATTTTCTATCTCGGTTTATTATTCTATGGATAATATCATTCATGACATTTTTTGAGTGTCAAATTTTAAAACACTATTGGGAAGTTCTGACCACTAGCCTGGCACTAAAAATTTCCAAATTATATATTTTGTCCCAGGAAAGTCATGATCATTTCCTGTTATGAAATACAGAGATTGTGCATGCCTATTTCTACTTGTTATAAAGACCTATAAATATCTAATGATAAATTAAAACGATTTCAAGATATTACAGAGATAATACTAGATAAATTTAAGATTGTCACTGCTATTTCTGCGTAGGTTCGTGAAATTTGCGGTCCCCTCTCAAGGTCAGTAAACGAGAAGCAGCTCCTGTTATAAACGGAGATTCATCCTGGCAGTCACACCCATCCCCTGCTCTTAGCTTGTGGCGCTCTGTTAAATATCAATCTTTCTCAGTCGAGGGGAAGGGTGTGATTAAAGAGCTCTTGTCTCTGTATTAGATACTGGCCCTGGACACTGCAGCAGCACACTCAAGTATTTTATAAATAATTTATGAACCTCAGAGGCCTGGCTTTGGGTGATAGTCCCCTCTTCTCCACCTGCACACCGCACCTCATTCATCATAACTGAGGCCAGCGCGCACAGCTCTGCTTCGAGGTGGGCAGAGCTCTCCAGCGAATAATTAAACAAGCAGAGTGCTGCCGCCACTGTCCAGAGACCACTCGTGGAAATTCTGGGAGCAATCTATCTTGACCGTGAAACTTGACCAACTATATCATAGAAGCGAACAGTTGAAATACTTGATCATTTTTTTTACTGAAAACAAAACCAAGAAAGGAAAGCCTGAAGGTGGATTTGATGTTGGCAAAATTGCCTAAAAACTTTGATTATGGCAGTAGAACCTAAAGGACTGCTTTAAAATCTATCACTTTTCAGAATCTCTGTGCACCTTACATGTTGAATGAGACTTGTCAGAGAAATTTCTTTTATAATAAGTTGTCTCAAAGGGAAATGCAGTTGCTCATATATTGCATTTGCTTGCTAAACTATACAGAATTTTTAAAAATATTATAGCCAGATATATTGAGAACAGCCAAAACCTTAACAGAATCCAGACACCAAACAGGCACTGTTTCTTTAAACATTATTCACAAATACTACAAATTTCTCATTTATATCATTGTTCTATTCATATAATAGATTGACAGGTAGCATAGCTGACCTTTTTTACAGTTTGAAGTAGATACCCTGAAGTTATGAGCTACTCCTTCCATTTCATTATATTAGAATTTCCTGATCTTTAAAGTAGTAAATAATGTCTTTAAACTTAATTTCATTAATGATTTATTCCTAGGGACACTGTAATGTATATTGGTGATTCAAAAATTAATTTGCTCCTAATGAATTCCTGGAAAATAATGTTCTTTTGAAGAAATAAAAAAGATTCTGCATGTAATTACACCTTAAAAATCATAAGATTTTTAATGTGCAGGAAAATAATGCTCTGTTTTTATGAAAACATACCCGTTATTTCCAAAAGTATATTTAAGAATATGGAGCCGTTATTATATTTACCAAAACAAGATTAACGTTCTTAAATTACAAGGGAATTAGAGGTATGTAGCTTTAGGTATTTGTTTATTATTTTTGCAAACCTTCATTGAACAGCCATTATGGTATAAATAAGAATAAAACACAGGTCATACTTTGAAGGTGTTCACAAGCACTCAGGGTCAGATTATACACTGTAAAATAATGTGATGAACTAAGAAAATGAAAGAGGGGTAAATTTCTCAAACCTCATAGGGAATGCTTTTTTCCAACTGAAGTTTAAGGAATTTTTTTTTAACTGCTGTTTTCCTTGTGGCTCTAGATATATTTAGGAATGAAGGGTTACACAATGTGTGATGTCCTTACAATGTTTAATAAATTAGCCCTTTTGACACAAAAATGCTTTTTAATTTGTTATTTATGTAAAAGCATATGATTTGTTTCAGATTATTTGTTCATGGTAGACTACAGGATGTATGATCTGGTAATGGTCATAAGTTTAAGGTTACAAGATGGATGTCTTTAAAATATTGTCAGCCTGTCATTGGAACCGTAGCTATCAAAGTTCTGAGAATATGAGCTGGGATTCAAAGGCCTTTCCAATTTCCACCTTTCTAGCCCTGCCTGTGAAACACTCATGTGCTGAAGCCATTTACTCCTGTGAGTTTCCTTTACTTATTTTCATTTTTGTTACAGAAATAAGGAAGTCTTTTTGAAAGAGGTGCCATTTGAGACAGGCCTTGAAGAATCAGCCAGGTTTCACATACAGAAAATTTAGGGAAAGATGGGGGCAGAGCACAGAAACGTAAAAAAATTTGGTGTGTTCTTGTGAACCTAAATATATGACAAGTATTAATGCATGCTGTGAATTTATTTCCATGTCAGCCTAATGCAGGTAGATGATAGAAGAAAGAGTTAATTTTGAAAGCAATAGAGATAAAATGAAACTATTACAACATCTCAGCAGTGGTTCTTCCCTTTTTTGCTTTGACTTTCGGTTTCTGTCCCATTTCCCTTAGGCATGTCACATCAGCACGCAGACTGACCGTGAAATGTCCGCACTGCATGTCTTCACATGAAGCTTTCCCTGGCTCTGGATCCCGCTTGGCCTCAAACACCAAGGAATGAATGCTTAGACTGTAGCCTCAACTGGCATTTGGTAGCAGCTGAGATAAACATCACAACTTCCTTGCTCCTTGGGTAGGATTATTCAGAGGTGCATGGTTTGAGCAGGCGCCTAGATTTCCCCAGGAGAGTTAAGCTCTAGTTGTCCATAATGGTAGCTTGCTTGAAAATGAAATCTTTTTCGGCTTCATTTCCTTTCCTGTCTCACTTCTCTGTTCTCCTGAGATCACCTACAAAATAAACCACTTGTACTTGAGTGCTGGTTTGGTACAGGTTCCAAATTGAAATGTACTTGGAATGAAATTCCATGAAACAAAATGAAATTTCATGAAATGAAATTACATGAGCAAAAAATAAACTTCATTTATTGTAAGCCACTGATACTTTGAAATCATTTGTTCCTGCAGAATAACAGCTTGCACTGACAAAAACAATATATCAGGAAAAAAAGTCACCTATAAAATTACAATAAAAGACATTTTATTATAAATAACAAAGAAGGCACTTAGAAAAGGGGCCCAGGAGAATGATACCTTATTAATCGAGGAACACAAGTTCGGCCAAAATGTGGAGATGTGGAAAAGAAAGGAGAATCATATTGGCTGTTTAGGAGAAAAACAAAACCTAGTTTTGGAAGATGGTGGGTAGAAAAAAATTCGAAGGAGACAAATATAAGTAAAGATGAATTCTACTTACTGTCTCATTAAACATCACCCATATTCTAGTCACCCCAACAAATTCACACATTTACTTCTCCCACTCTTTTATCTCCACCTCCAAAATCCACCCCACCCATTCGATGGCCGCGTTTTTCCCTCCTTTGCGTGGCCACAATCTACTTTCTGAGTCAGATGCTCCGTTTCTCTTGCTTGACCCATTGCAGTATCTTGGTCACTGGACTAGTCTTCCTGTCTTCACCTCTGTGCCTCAATTCCATCCCCCACGCTGCTAGCAAAATGGGATTGAAAGGGCAATCTGGCTTCCTCACCCTTCTCTCTAGAACCTGTAAACACCCTAAAGGACTGTCCTCGAGAGAGAGCAAAAAGACAATTAAATGAAATGTAAAAGAAAGTCTTAGAAACTTTGTATATTTTTATTTCATCCTACAGAAGGAAAAGCCTGGAGGCAACTAGGATAAAGGATAAAACCTGAGTTCCGTAGTAGCGTGCAAAGCAAGCCACTGCTTGGATAGCCCTGGGTGTCTTATCACTCCATACAATGAATCTTCACCAATTTGCAACACTGGTTTGTTTTTATTCTGTGGTTAGGAAACATGCTATTTCATGTTTCCTATATTTACTTACATTGCCTTATGTCAGAAACACTCTTTTTACATGTCTTCAAATACTAAACTCAGTCCCTTCAAAGCCACCTTCAGGGCCATCTCCTTCAAGGACACTCTCCTGACCTTCATGACTGGTTGAGATAAGTGCACTTGTCAGTGATCATGGGGTACCCTTTGGATATTGCTATCATAACACACAACTCATGCTATGAAAAACAGTGCTATGCACGTGTCCGTCTCTTCCAATCATCGGAAGCATTTTGGGGTCAAAATGTATGTATCATTTTTCATTGGAGTTTTAAGACCTGCAAGAGAATCTGGGTCCAAGATTTGGTCCCAGTAAATATTTGTTGAACTACTACTCACTGAAAGGAAACTAGTTAGGAGTCTATTGTAAAAAGCCCGGATGTGAAATATAAAGAGAAGAAAAGAACCTATATGCCTTGTTTCTTCAGTTCTTTGTTAACAGTGGAGAGGCAGTATGGGACTGAGATTTTATTCTGCTTGTGATCTAACAAGTTAGTCCATTGCAGTTTTCTGAGTGCTGGCTAAAGATCACTCTTAGTTAAGTGATCAAGAGCTGTAGACTCATGACATAGTAGGTCACATTGGCTCTGTGATCATACCGGATCCCATGCTCCCCAAGTACCATTGGAGTACCTTGGATTGGCCGAGATCAATGTTGTGCATTCGTTATAGCCAAGGGACCTTGAACTCAGGAAATCCCAGCCTTTTGTAGTGGGCTGCAAGCAAATCTGCTCAATCGTTTCTCCCAAAAGAGACTTGATCTTAATTTTCCTGGGCAGCAAGCAAACCTTCCCACCAACTCCCAAGGCTATTTGCTGTACAAATGACCTTGAAAAGAGTCTGGAACAAAAGGTGCTCATAAATCTAAACCTCCTCTTGATATAGAGGGGGAGTGGACATAACCATCCCAGGGTCCACAGGCTGGAGGAATAGAGTATAGATTAGAGTGGATTTACTGATATTCTACTATAGAACTACTGTGACCAGTAATGGAAGAAATTGTAGCATTGATATGGAGAAAGTGGCCACGGTAGCTGCTGAGGGTAGGGAGAGGGAAGAAGAGATATGATGTGGGGGCATTTTCACGACTTGGAGTTGTCCTGGGTGGTGCTGCAGGGACAGATTCTGGACATTGTGTGTCCTGCCATGGCCCACTGGGTGGACTGGGGGAGAGTGTAAACTACAATACAAACCACTATCCATGTGGTGCAGCAGTGCTTCAAAATGTATCACCAAAAGCAATGAATGTACCACGATGATGAAAGAGGTTGTTGAGGTGGGAGGAGTGGGGTGAGGGGGGTGGGGGGCATATGGGGACATCATATTTTTTTAATGTAACATTTTTTAAAAATTAAAGAAGGAAAAAAAAAGAAAAAAAGAGGTTCTCATAAAACATGTAGAAATGTGAGGGACTCATGGAGAACTGTCTCCCAACCAGCAGTCGATAAAATGTTCTAAAATGTGTGAGAAAGTCCTGAGGCAACATTGGTTTGGCCATGCCTGCAAGATTCTACTTACAACAAACTACTCTCATTCTTCAATTTTAACAGGACTTTCAATACCACAGGCTTACTGAGTTTAAAAATGATCCTCTCCTACAAGTCAACAATAAAAAGACAAACTACCCAATTAAAAAATGTGCAAAAGCCTGAAAAGACAATTGTCCAAAGAAGAGATACAAATGGCAAAAAAATAAAAGCCACATGAAAAAACATTATTTACCATCACCAGCAATCAGGGAAATGCAGATCAAAGCTATAATGAGATATCATTGCACATCTATTAGACTGGCCATTATTAATATAAGTCAGAAAACTGAAGTGTTGGCGAGGATGTGGGGAGATAGGAACACTTATTCACTGCTGGTGGGAATGTAGAATGGTACAGCCACTACTGAGGACTGTTTGGCAGTTCCTAAGGAAGTTGAGTATAGATTTTCCAAATGACCTGGTAATAACGCTACTGGGTATATACACAGAAGAACTGAGAGCAGAGATGTGAACGGACATCTGCCCACTGATGTTCATAGCAATGTTATTCACAGTTGCCAAAAACTGAAGGAAACCCACATGTCCATCAACTAATGAACAGACAAACAAATTGTGGTATATACACACAAAGGAATATTATGCACCTGTAAGAAGAAATGAAGTCATGAAACATATGACAACATGGATGAACCTGGAGGAAACTATGTTGAATAAGGCAAGCCAGAAACAAAAGGACAAATACTGTACAATAGTTGCATAAACTCATGGAGCTAATAATTAGAAGATAAGTCACCAATAAAAGTAGAATGAGGGTAGAAACTGGAAACCTAAGGGTTCCTCTGTGTTTATAAATCTTTGGAAATGAATGGAAATGATGAAAGCACATTATAGTGTTTGTAACTAGCCAAGCTATTATATAGATGACAGTGGTTGAAAAGGAAAGTCTAAGGACATGTGTATAACTAGAAGGAAAGCTAAAGAAATGTAACATGGGACTGTATAGCATAGTGAAACTTCATGTGAAATACAAATATGGGTAATATTGCATATATATGACTGTTTTTACAAATTATAAGTATAAATAAACTAGAGAGATGGAAACAGAATAACAGCTATACATGGCAGGGGAAGCATAGAGAGATTGAGAGGTGAAGAGGTTTTTTCGTGTTTTTTATTTTTTTATTATTTTTGTGGAATGATGAAAATGCTCTAATAATGATTGAAATGATGAATGTACAACTCTATGATTGTACCAAATACCATTGATTGTGCAGTTTGGATGGATTTATGGTCTATTAATATGTAGCAATAAAATTGATTTGTTAAAAAATTAAAATTAAACAATGATCCTCTGTATAATCCTAAACTAATATGGACCTTTAAGGATTAATTAATTCTATACTTCAAAAAATAATTACACAGGACAACCAGCAAGATGGCAGCAGCTTAAGAAGCTCCTAGAGTCAGTTCCTACTACAGAGCAGTTAGTAAACACCCAGAGCTATCTAAAGCACCTGTTTGGGGGCTCCAGGAGACCAGAAGAGCATATGGCAACATCCCTGAAAGAATGGAAAGAGGAGACTACCCATCTGCAGAGAAGATTCATAAGTAGAGTGCTCCATGCCATGGAGGCCAGTGCCCATTATCCACTGGAGGCACAAGCCACCTCAGGAATATTCTGTGACTGGAACTGGAAGCTCCACTTCCCAAAAACGGGGAAAGAAGAGAGAGTTGGGTACTACCTTCAGCTACTGATGAGTAAATGCAGCAGGCTAAAGTATAATCCTAAAAACAGCTAAAGTTTGAACCTGACCAAGTCAGAAAGCAGTCAGTAGCCACCATTCTAACTCCACACCTGTCACGAGGGGAAACCGGGTGTACTGAAAATCCCAGAGCTGGTGGGGACTGGCTTCTTTCCATCTAGGTCAGATTGCAGCTTTAGCTGAAGCCCCAGCACCACCGCTAGCAGGGAGAAAACGGGGGAACTGTGTGAGCCTCTCTTGGAAAATACAGGCCAAGTTGCAGAAGCCTGTGATTGTCCTACCCTGGTGGAACAAGCCACCTGGGGAGCTGTTCTGTGGCTGGAATTGGAAACTCTATTTCCTAAAAACAGAGGAGGAGGAGATGGTTGGCCACCAACTTCAGCTACTGATTAGTAAACTCAGCTGCCTAAAGTAGAACCCCAAGAACAGCTAAGTTTGAACCTGTCCAAGTCAGAAAGAGACTAGTAGTTGACTCCAACCCCAGCATGAGGGGAAACCCAAGTGACTGAAAATCAGAGTGTCAGTAGAGACTGGTTTCTTTCACCCAGAATGGATTGCAGCCCTGACCTAGTCTTCAGTTCCACCTCTGGCAGGAAGGAGGCTGGTAGGCCCTGCACCAGCCTATCCAGGTAACTGCAGGTATCCTTGGCTAGCACAGACTGAATAATTGGACGTCTACCAGGGCAACTGTGGTCATCTTGGACCCACAATGCATAGATTGCTGCCCATGCCTGCAGGTCCATCCCAGTCCCAGGCAGGGGAGAAAGGGGCATGAAACTTCATCAGTCTCTCTGGGTAACTATAGTCTAAGCCTGCATGACTTGGATTATTACACACAGCTGTGACTCTGTCCATATCCCTGGCACAGGAGAAAGGTAGGAGAAACTTCTTCCATTCCTGGGGCAATGAGGGTAGTTTGAGACTCCACAGCTTACAGCATCAACTACATCCTTCACTCCTACTACAAAACCAGCAAGAAAAAGAAAGGGCAAGAAAGCCCTAAATTAAGGAAACTGTGCCCAGTATAAATACATCTAGTAATCCAGCTGCTAAGACACTAATAAAAAAATTACAATCCATACCAAGAAACAGGAAAATATGGCTCATTAAAGGAACAAGATAAGCCTCCAGGGAAGCAGATTGGCCCAGTGGATACGGCATCCATCTACCACATGGGAGGCCCGCAGTTCAAATCCTGGGCCTCCTTGACCTGTGTGGAGCTGGATCATGCGCAGTGCTGATGCGCGGAAGGAGTGCCGTGCCACACAGGGGTGCCCCCCGGGTAGGGGAGCCCCCCACACAAGGAATACATCCCGTAAGGAAAGCTGCCCAGCATGAAAGAAAGTGCAGCCTGCCCAGGAATGGCACCACACACACAGAGAGCTGACGCAGCAAGATGACGCAACAACAACAAAAAAAGAGACACAGATTCCCATGCCACTGACAACAACAGAAGCAGACAAAGAAAGACATGCAGCAAATGGACACAGAGAACAGACAACCGGAATGGGGTGGAGGGGATGGGGAGAGAAATAAATAAAATAAATCTTTAAAAAAAAAAAGATAAGCCTCCAGATGACATAAAGGAGTTGAGACAACTAATCATAGTTGTTCAAACAAATCTCTTTAATAAATTCAATGAGATGGCTAAAGACATTAAGGATATTAAGAAGACATTGGATGAGCACAAAGAAGAATTTGAAAGCATGCATAGAAAAATAGCAGATCTTATGGGAATGAAAGGTACAATAAATGAAATTTAAAATATACTGGAATCTTATAATAGCAGATTTGAGAAAGCAGAAGAAAGGATTGGTGAGCTTAAACAAGTGGCTTCTGAAAGTGAACATAAAAAGAATAGATGAAGATAAGAATGGAAAAAAAAATTGAACAAATTCTCAGGGAATGAAACTACATTAAGAGACTTGCAAACATACATGTCATGGGTGTCCCAGAGGAGAAGGGGACAGAACAGGGGCATAAGTAATATTTGAAGAAATAATGGTAGAAAATTTCCCAACCCTATTGAAGAACATAGACATCATGTCCAAGATAAATCTGAATAAATCCGAATTGACAACTCCAAGACACATACTAATCAAAATTTCAAATGTCAAAGACAAAGAGAAAATTCTGAAAGCAAGAGAAAAGCAATGCATAACATATAAGGGATACCCAATAAGATTAAATGCTGATTTCTCATCAGAAACCATGGAGGCAAGAAGACAGTGGTGTGATATATTTAAGATACTGGAAGGGAAAAACTTCCAGCCAAGAATCTTAGATCCAGCAAGACTGTCTTTCAAAAATGAGGGCAAATTTAGAATATTCACAGATAAACAGAAACTGAGAGAGTTTGTAACCAAGAGAACAGCTTTGCAGGAAATACTAAAGGGTGTGCTAGTCTGAAAAGAAAAGATAGGAGAGAGAGACTTGGAAGAGAGTCTAGAAATGAAAATTATATCAGTAAAAATAACTAAAAAAGTGCCAAAAATTGGTGGAAATAAAATATGACAGATAAAACTCAGATATTTTGGAATAAACTCAACAAACCATGTAAAGCACTTTTATTCAGAAAACTAGAAGTTCTTGTTAAAAGAAACCAAAAAAGACCTAAATAATTGGAAGAATATTCCATGCTCACAGATTGGAAGACTAAATATCATTAAGATACCAATTCTACTCAAAGTGACATACATATTCAATGCAATTCTTATAAAAATTCCACCAGCGTTTTTTAAATAAATGGGAAAGATGATTATCAGATTTATTTGGAACAGTAAGGTGTCCTAAAGAGCCAGAAACATCTTAAAAAAGAAAAGCAAAGTTAGAGGACTCTCATTTCTGGGCTTTAAATCATATTACCCAGCTACAGTGGTAAAAATGGCATGCTATTGGCATAAAGAGAGACACATAGACCAATGGAACTGAGTTAGTGGATCAGAAATAGAGCCTCACACCTAGGGTCAAGTGATTTTTTACAAGTCTGGCAAACACACCCAGCTTGGGCAGAACAGTACATTCAACAAATGGTGCTGGGAGAACTGAATATCCACAGTCAAAAAAAGGAATGAGGCCCTCTATCTCACAGCTTTTTAAAAAATTTACTCAAAATGGATCAAAAACCTAAATGTTAAAGAAGCTTTATTAAGCTTCTAGAAGAAAATGTAGAAAAATATCTTCAAGACCTAGTGGTAGTTGGTAGATTCTTAAAGAAGATAAGAGGAGTTCTGAGATGGACTACTGATGATTAATGTATGTAGAAGTTTTAATTAACATTACTATATAAAGAAAAAGTGTGGAAAAGGATAGAGTTGATAGGAATACATCACAGTTAGTAACAGCTGATTTATAAGTGGAAATGTGGCTAAAAAGGGTAGTCTAGGGACGTAAATGCCAATTGGCAGAAAGTTATAGAATAATCCAGGGACTGAATAGCACAGTAAACCCAGAGGTGGATGAGAATTGTGGTTGATGGTACAGATGAAAGAATGGCCTTTATGAGCTAGAGCAAATGTACATCACTACTGCAGGGTGGAGGGAATGTGGAGAAGCATGGAAAATACAACTGGAGTGACCTATGGACTGTGTTTAACAGTAATAATGTAATAGTCATGCATCTATGCTAAAGATGCACTGTGTTGATAACGGGGAAGTATGGAAAAAGTATGCCAAATATATGCTATGGACCTGGTAATAATCTGAGGATATTATCTTATAATCTGTACCAAACGTTCCACCACAGTGTGGTGTGTTGATAGAGAGGTGTTGTTTGGGAATTCTGCACATGTGCATGATTGTTTTGTAAATTTACAACTTCTGTTATAAAAATATATTTAAAAAATAATAATAGGGTGGGTAGAGGGGAAAATACCCCAAATGTAAGATAAGGACTATAGTTAGAAGTAAGATTTTGACAGTATTTTTTTATAATTTGTAACAAATGCCTCACAACAATGCAAGGTGTTGGTGGTTGTTTGATATAAGGGACCTCTGTATAATTTATGTATGTTTGGTTTGTAGGTCACAACTTTTACTACACACTTATTTTTTATGTGTGTTCATGTAAAAGTGATATATAAAAAAAGTAATAATAGGATGGGTTGGAGGAAAATACACCAATGTAAAATACTTTGGTTAATAGCAATATTTTGAGGTGTTTTTTAATGATTAATTAAAAATATTTCACAAAAATGCAAGGTAAGATTTGATAGGATGTTCCCGTGTGATGTTATGTATGTTTGTTTTGTAAATTCACATTACTATACACTTATTGTTTATGTATGTTTATGTATAAGTGATACACTTCAATAAATTCAAAAATAAAAGAATTTAGGTTAATGCTGAAAAAAAAAAATTATCCATTTTTCTCCTCTTTCCAACACCACTTATTCAATACTCACATTATTTGTGTAAATATATGTCATCTTTGAGGGCACATATTTTTTACATGACCCCATGCGTAGACAAAAGATTTTTCTTTTTTTTCTCTATTATTTATTTTTGGTTGAATATTTCATTTTAAATCATAAAACCAGATTATTTATTCACAATTGCATATGGATTCTTCTCTTGATCAGAAGCATCCTATCTGCTATCTATGATTATAATCCAGCACCCCCAACTTTAACATGTATAAGAAGTATCAAAATTATTGCCAAAATGCAGATTCTCAAGCCTCCAAGGATTCAGATTTAGTTCATCTTCAGTGTGGCCCAGGAATCTACATGTTTAATGAGGTCCCACATGTGTCTGAGCTAGCACTGTGCTCTCAAGAGTACAGGTATGCTTACTGAAAACAATATTAATAATTTATATGTGTTAAGTGAAATAACTGTAACAGACTTTTTTTAATAGAAAAGGCACATAAGTGATAAAGGAGAAGCTGGAAGCCTTGGGGAGAAGGATGGGCTCAGTGAAACCGTGCTGAGAGTATGGTGCTATTGGTTCAACTGTCCAGGATGAAATGTCTACCAAGCAACCTGAAGTGCTGGCCTGGACCCCAGGTTGAGGGCGTGCTGGCCAGTGGTCACACCCACAGATACCATCATTGTGGATGTCGTCATAGGTGAGAAAAGAAAATCAGACCCCAAAGCTCATGAGAAAAAGCCTGTGCTGGAGAAACAGAAGTAACGAGAGATAAAACAGAATTGCCTCTTATCACAGAAGCCAACGGAAAGTTGCAATAAAGAATAGATAATAGTAACAAAAAATAACAATAAGTAAAAAAACACTCTCTTACAATGTCTAGGCCAGGTTCTTAACACATGCCAACAAATTTCATAAATACACTTCCTCTAGGAGATGTTTAAAACTAGAACCCCCATTTTACACTTGAGAAGTAGAGGCAAGAAGAACGATTCAATGAATTGCCCTAGAACAGCGAGAGAGCGCGCGTTGGAGCCAGGCTTAGAGTCCAGGCAGCATGGCGCTCTAGAGTGTGCGCAAGCCACTAGTCCAGGTTGGCCGTTTTAGATAGAGAAGTTGGGTGTGGATGTGAACAGAGCACACTGGTTTCGACGATGGGGTGTGCAAAGCCAGAGCACACCAGGCCTCTCTGGGACTCAGTGCTGAGAAAGCAGAGGCAGTGCAGACTGTTTTATCAAGAAGTTCATGGTGAGGTAGAAAAGAATATTTTTATTGGGATTGCATTGAAGCAATTAATCGCTTTAGGTAGAATTGACATGTTAGCAGTACTTAGTCTTCCAATCCATGAACACAAAATGGGCTTCCATTTGTGACAGTCTTGGGATCTAGAAGCTTGAAGAAGCTTAGAGACAGAGCAAAAGGAGCCAGAAGAGAGAAAGCTTGAATGCAAAAGGGAGCTAGGTAGGTCATTGCACAGTGTCTGAAGTGTTGAAAGGAGAAGGATGGCAAGCACAGGAGAGATGGAAGGATTGTTCTTGAAATGGAGGTCAGCACTTCTTTATCTAAGACGAGTCAAACACAAAGGGGTTTCAAAGTCAGGAGACCACCCTTTCCATCACAAAAGTTGTGGATTACATTAAAAGAGACATTCAAAGGAGGGAGAAGAAAACCTTAGGGTCTAAAGGCACAATATTGCTCTAGTTGGAGTCTGCAAAGAGAGAATTTAGGTGGGATTTAGGTATTGACAAACTATGAGAGTAAAAAGGCATCCACAGAACGCTTTTATTCAGCCAGCTTCTTTGAGAACCTTAATAGGTTTTGAGCTCTACACAGTATGCATTAAAATACCCATACTTGGGAAGCAGACTTGGCCCAGTGGATAGGGCGTCCGCCTACCACATGGGAGGTCCATGGTTCAAACCCCAGGCCTCCTTGACCCATGTGGAGCTGGCCCATGTGCAGTGCTGATGCCCCCAAGGAGTGCCATGCCATGCAGGGGTGTCCCCCACGTAGGGGAGCACCATGCGCAAGGAGTGCGCCCCATAAGGAGAGCCGCCCCATGCAAATGAAAGTGCAGCCTGCCCAAGAATGGCTCCGAACACACGGAGACCTGACACAGCAAGATGACTCAACAAAAAGAAACAGATTCCCGTGCCACTGACAACAACAAAAAGCGAGCAGGAAATGGACACAGAGAACAGACAACTGGGGGTGGAGGGGGGTGGGGAGGGGTGGGGGGAAGAGGGGAGAAATAAATAAATAAATAAATAAATCTTTAAAAAAAAAAAACAAAGTCAGGAGGCATTTTAAAGTGGGAAGAAAAACAACCAAAGAATTTATAGAGCTAACCTTTCGTTGTTCTCAGTAATTCAAGAGCACTGATCAATCATCTTGAACACAATAGGGAAAAAGATAGATAGTGAAATATATATATATGTATTTTTGTAAATGGCAGGCAATTGGGACAAAAAAATTCAAATTACTATGCAAGAGTTTTAATTTTAAGAAATTGCATGACAGTTACACAGTTAATAAAATAATTAAGATAAAAAAAATTCCATTGGCCTATTCAAATTTTGAATTTATAATCACTAACACCTTTTATAAAGCTATTATTTAATTCAATCAAGTTAAATTCCTTTCTAGGTTAAAAGACATCTGACAACCATTGATAACAATATATATCATTCCTTTTTAGACAATTGGCTTTGTTTTCCTACCACAAAGTTTAGGGACTTGGAAATGTTCATCCATCTTAAATAATGGAATTTTAAACCAAACTTCCACTGGCACAATTTAATCATATGATTTTCCTCTTAAAATGTCCAATTGATACAAATGACATTTTATTTCCTTGCTTTTTTGAACTTTTTTTTTCCTTTTCATGCTGTCTTTTTCTTTACTTCATAAAAGTAATATCCTAATTTGAAATCCATGGAATAAAGGCTGTGTGCAGATACAGGTGTAAATAAAGGTCCTTTTATGAAAGCTGCATGTAGATGCAGATGTAAATATGTTTCCTTTATGAAAGCTGCATGCAGATACAGGTGTAAATAAGTTTCCTCTCTGCTGTGCTCTTGTGTGCAAATGGTTTATCACCATCACTAAGCTTAGTCTCTCTTTTCCTTTCTAGAATGCTATAACTTTACGTTTGGTTCACTTTCTACTATAAAGGTTAAAATAATAAAAGTAATGCCACAGAAAGCATTCGAAGCAAAGATGTTGAAACGGAAATGCCCTTTGCGGGCTGGGCTCACCGTCACGTGTGAGGGTTGTCATGAAAGCGTTGAGAAAACAGCTCTGCTCGCCACCACAATGCAATGGAAATGATTCCCTTTTGAAAGACAGAGAGGCTTACCGTGTAATTTTCTTTGTTGTGATGGCCTGTGGCGCCATTAAATTGATAGTTAGACCTAAAAGACCACTGTTAGAAAATAGAATAGCCGAAATGCTCGCACACGACCAGGGGTCAAAATACCTCGGATGAGCAGGCTAAGTGGGACACTGCTCCTGGGAAATGGCTATTTGCAGTGGCGTCGCGTTCCCCACAGCAACAGAGGAGCAGAGACGTGCCAGCAGCCGGCACCCTGCTCCCGTGGTGCAGCCCCCCGGCCCCTGTCCTTCTTCTCGATAGGATCATGGACACGTTGTCCCTGAATGGCCCTGGCCTTCAGAATGCCCAGACGTAGGAGGGGGGCCAGGATCTGACGCTCTGCTCAGGGGCTGGGCCACTTCACTCCATCCCAGACAGGAAGTCAGGGCGACACGAAAGGGGAAAGCCAATAATAAAAACCAGAAGGTCCATACTTGAGGTGAACTAGGAGAGAGTGCGAAGCAGGACTAGCGAGAGAAGAGCAGGCCCTGGAGGAGAACGCCCCTAGCACGGGTGTCTCTGGGAACTGGCTGAAGGCATGGCCTGCCCTGAAGGCTAAGGGGAAAGACACACTGACATCAAGGAGAAACGCTTCAGGCAAGTGGATTTGGCCCAGGCGGCCGCCTGCCACGTGGGAGGTCCAGGGTTCAAAGCCCGGGCCTCCTGACCCGTGTGGAGCTGGCCCAAGCGGTGCTGATGCGTGCAAGGAGGGCTGTGCCATGCAGAGGTGTCCCCCATGTAGGGGAACCCCACATGCAAGGAGTTTGCCCCATAAGGAGAGCCGCTCTGTATGGAAAAAAAAAAAAAAGGAGCACAGCCTGCCCGGGAGTGGCACCGCACACACGGAGAGCTGACGCAGCAAGATGACGCAACAAAAAGAGACACAGATTCCCAGTGCCACTGACAAGAATACAAGTGGACACAGAAGAACACACAGCGAATGGACACAGAGAGCAGACAAGGGGGGGGGGATAAAAAAAAAAAAACAAGGAGAAAAGCATCAGACAACCGAAGCTGAGGCACAAAGCCCTTGGAGTATTTCTCCTTTCATCAGATTTGGAGAATCAAACAGTGTCATCATCAAATGCAGGGCAGGAAAGCAAGAAAGAGCTAGAGCCTCTCTTCCCACTGTCAAGGCAGCTGTCCTTCGAGCCCGCGTGAATTGCTTCTTTGGCTGCAAGCTTGGGGAAGAGCACGTCAGGGAGGCACTTGCTTGCCTGCTGGCTTGTTCGGCTTCTTGAACCAGAAGAAGTGCGTTCTTTCAAGGGGAAGCATAGGAACGGTTAAAGAGGTTGGCTGAGAGGAATTTATACCTCACTCCTGGGGATTCTAATTAAGAAAAAGTAGAGAGAGATCAACACCTTGGAATTGAGTCCCGTGGTAAATGGTTTCCCGATGGAAGAAAATGTGAAGAGACTGGGGCCGTGTCCTGTGGTACTGTATGAAAAGAAGAATGTGGAGGAAACAGCTTGGCTATTGCTTTATGATTACACTGTTAGAATCATCACTATCTCTTTCCTCCGCTCACTGTCTGGGGGTTCAATATCCTACAGCTGGAGATTCTGTGATACTGAGTTTCCGTTCTCTGTGCCTCTGTCTTTCTTCTCACACACACATGCACAATTAATGTCCTGTGGAAGGTTTTTTAAAGCGTTTTTCTCTCTGCACTACACAGGCGGCAGCCTGGAGGGCTATTTTCAAGAGGACGCATCTATCAAGCGGTCAAAGCGGTCAGGGGGCCAGGGCGATGGTCCACAGCAGGACGGCCCAGGACCAGAGAACGGCAAGAGAGCCGCTGCTATGTCACGGGCGGGCAAGGGGCTGGACCCGGAGCTTAAGTCCAGGCGTCGCAGTGACGTCAGCACCGTTCACTCCTTCAGCTCAGTGTTTGGTGATCACAAAAGGCTGTTCCACACGTGATATGCCAGCTCCAAACCCTCTCCTCTCTCCTCCCCGTCCCTCTCACTTCCCCTATAGACGTTTTTTTTCCTTTATTTTTAAAGAAGTTTTAGATTACATAAAAGTTACATCCATCGAAAGTATAGGGGATCCCCAAATATAGGGGATCGCCCCTTCCCCCCTCACGATTTCCACTATTAACAACATCTTTCATTAGTGTGCTCCATCTGTTACAATTGGTGGACAAATAATGAAACATTGCCACTAACCATGGTCTAGAGATTCCATTGTGGTTTACACTTTGCCCTGCACAATTTTATAGGTTTTGATAAAATGTATTATGGGGGAGCGGATGTAACTCAGTGGTCGAGTGCCTGCCTCCCACATAGGAGGTCCCAGGTTCAATCCCCAGTACCTCCTTTTGAAAAACCGTGTAATGGCCTGTGTCCGTCATTACAATATCATGCAGAACAATTCCAGTGTCCCCGAAAATGCCCCATGTTACACCTATTCTTCCCTCTCCCTCTCCTTTGAACCTCTGGTGACCACTGCCTGATGTCACTGTTACAAGTGCTTCCATTACTAGAATAATTATAAGTCTATTCTACTCCATAGTTGCATTACCTCCTTCTGTTTGTTCAATCCTAAATCGTGAGGATTTGGGGATGATGGTGCCCACTCTGCTTCCAATTGAGAGGGCTTAGATCCCATGGGGCAGGTGGATGGAGCGGTCTTGCGTGCAGTTGTAGGTACTCTCTATTACTTGGGAGGATCGTTGTCCATCATCATCCTTTTGTTAGTTGTTCTGGACATGTCCAATGACCTGGAGGGTAGGTGTTGGCTGCAACGCTGCTGAAATTCAGGACTCAACCAGCATATGAACAGACTGAAGACTTAAATCTCTGGGAGATATATTTAATGGATATAGTGCTAATTATAGGTTCAAATAAAAGGGGTGGAAGAATCAAGCATAGAAAAATTAAAAGTGTCTAACTCTGTTACATTAGGGTGATAGGCTATCATATATTCCAAGATAAGGCCCACGGATGGGGTCCTGACCTCCTGGGGTGTAGGCACTGCCTATAGTGTCCAGATGTCTCTAGAGCACCCAGGTACATGGATGACCCTGTTCTCTTCTCCAAATGTATCCTCCTCCTAAATGACCTTCATACTCCATCAGCCATCTAAATAGATAATAGACAATACTCTAATGGATAGATAATACTCCATTTACCAATGGATCCTTCTTGAATAACCACAGCCCAACCTTCACCCAGTGGAATGCATCCAACGCCTAATACGACATATTTACTTGGATGTTTAAGAGTCAACTCAGACTTAACTTTTCCAAAACAGTTTCCTTTCTTCCGCCTCATTCCCTGATCTTGCAATCTATTCCTTTCTTCTTGAACTCTCCTGGCACAAGCCCACTTCATCATCTTTTCACACCTTTCTCCCTGCAGAAGTCTGCCCTCGCTCCAGAGAGCTCCAGGGATGATCCTGCCCTTCATTTGAGTTCCTGGTCCAAATCTTCCCCCCAGGGGCCTTCACTGGCCACAGCTCTGTCTAAGGCAGAACATCACCGCAAATATAAATTAAATGTATTTAAATGTCCAGCTTGGAAAGCACTTTTTATCAAAAAAATCCATGAATAGACTGCCTAAAAAATGTCAAATAGGAATGCAAAATAGTATTATGGGTCTGTTGAGAGCACAAAAATTCTCCAGGAAATAATTTTCTGTGAGATTGAAATTAAACTTCCCTTCTCCTTAAATCATGACAAGTTGAATACTATATCCACTAATCTATACATCAATTATTTGTAAAATAAAATAAATGCATTGTGTCCCTGGATGTAACCAGTGTGACAATTTGTCATTGTTTTATGTTCTGAGTATGTTTACCAGCTTGCCTTTTAATAGTCTGTCTGATAGCTCTTTGGGAATGTTTTATAGGCAATTCTTAGACTGACGTATGTTAGTGAACTAAAGCTTTGGTAAGTTGCTCATTATCTTGGAGGTTAAGCTATAAGGATTAATACCTAAAGTCAATTTAGGAGTATTTCTTAAAAGTGGCCAAAACATTATTTATTTCTAAATTCCTACTTTCACACTCCTCTCATAGTAAGTATCTATAATTTAAAAGTCATACTAGAAAGTATTTAACTTGACATTTATTATTAAGAGTCTAATTTCAATAGGCAGAATATCAAAATACTATCCTAAGGCATAGAAGTAACTTAAGGATGAATCATTTCAGAATCTACACAGCAAATTCAATCATATGGAAAGCACACCAAATATCAAAAAGGAGATAGACTTATCAGAGCTCTTTCTGAATAAGACTTGAAACAATTCTTTAACTCTTAGTCCCTTTTCTTTATTAGAGGAAATCCAGATTTTGAACTATACTTTCTTTTCTAGAATAAAATTTATTTTTGAAAACTTAAATAATTTGTAAAGTGATGAGACTTTACAGATCACCTCACCAAATGATCCCATTTTAACATGAGTAAAGTTAGGTCTGGAGAAATAAGTGACTTGCTTAAGCCATAGAACTTTTTGAAGATAGTTTAATGGTTTGGAGCTTAAACTTTGGTGTAGTTATTCTGAGTTAATGTTGTTTTCATAAAGCCATATTTTGATTCCATAATAATTTTGTCACAGAATGACTCATTCAGTTTTTCTCTCAAAATATTTATATAGCAAGCATCACATAAGACAAAGATTCTGCCTCAAAGAGCGTGGGGTTTAATAAAAAATAAAAGAATTATTCACTGAAGCAACTAATCCTAAAGTAATGGCATGTGTTACACAAATTACAACAGGTAGGTTATATAATTACCATTTTTAGGA
The DNA here is from genome assembly GCF_030445035.2 of Dasypus novemcinctus. NCBI lineage: Eukaryota > Metazoa > Chordata > Mammalia > Cingulata > Dasypodidae > Dasypus > Dasypus novemcinctus. The sequence continues at coordinate 3,223,423 of NC_080701.1, read as the reverse complement.
TTTTTGAAATGGAGAGAAAATACAAGTATATACAATATCAATAATATAATAACTATGAAAAAAAAAAGAAAAACTATTTTATTTTTGTAGGCAATCACCAAAAGTATGAGTAAGTTAAAACTTTCTCTACTCAAGGTACATTTTCTCTAATTAATTGCCACAATTGTATTACTACCACTATCAACCAAAGCAAGAAAAATACAATATTTGCTCATGTTGCCATATTTCTATTCTTTTCATATTCCATTGTTGTGAGACAAAAACTTAGGTGAGGTGGATTTTTACTACCAGTGGATTGGGAATATGCTCTGAAACCTCTTTCAGGTCTACTATTGTATGATTTACAGACTCCTTCAAGAAATGGAGAGAATAATTGAATACCCTGTCTTAAAATGTTGATTTTTTTTCTCCAAATCACAAACATTGGTAAGGCTTTATTTTAGTTTGCTAAAAGCTGCTGGGAGCAATATACCAGAAGCATGTTGCCTTCTATATATTGGGAATTTATTAGAATAAAAGCTTACAGCTCTGAGGCTGAGAAAGTTCTCAAATTAAGGCACCATTAGGAGACCAGCCACCAGTGCTCCTGGACTCCTCTCTTACCAGGCCAGGCAGGTGGATTCATCTGCTGCTCTTCTGGGCTCATCATGTCAACTGCTGGCTGCTAAATCTCTGACTTCCTTTCTGGTTGCTCTTTGAACTCCTGGGTTCCTTCTTCTCTGTCTCTGTGGCTTTTCCTCTGTGTCTGTAGCTTTTTAGTCCTTCATTTTAAAAGGATTTCTGTAAGAGGCTTAAGACCCACCCTTGTCCCCCAGTGTAATCCAAGGCCCTTAAATGAATTGCTCTAATCAAAGTGATCTAATCAAGAGTTCCCTTAATGGAATCTAATCAAAAGGTCCCATCTCCAATGGGTTTACAGACGCAGGAAGGGATTGACTTAAGAAGAGGATTTTCTGGGGTCCACAAGAGTCTCAAAGCAGCACAGATGGCCTCCAATTGTTTTAATGTTGCCTTAATGACATTTAACTTTCTTCCTTTAATGGGATGAAATAAATGTACCTGAAAGAGGAAGAGAACATAGCCTTTTTACTTGGAGTTGACCAAGTGATTGATGGAGAGGTTTCTTTCTACTAGATCTTCTTTTGTTGTTGCCATTATTGCTTTTATTACTATTATCATTAAGTACCAAATAGACACAAAAAATAGCCTCTGTTTAAGACATAAAGAATAACAAAGCAGTGAATATCCATTTTCACAGTACATGACAAAAAAATATATTACTAGACATTGAAATGTCTAGTAAGGAAATAATTATGGATGTGAGTAATAACATCAGCCATTGGGTCTGTCTGTTACTAGAGATTTTTACAATGAAGAAAAATGGGAAGCAGTCTAATATCCAACAATAGAGAAATATTAAATATGATGATGACTAACTCTTATGTACCTAAAAAAAATGCCTTCAAAATATATAAATCACAACTGATAGAAATAACAAAGTTGAAGACTCTCAGAAATTGACAAATACAGTAGAAAACAAAACAAACAAATCGAAGTTGAAAAGGAAGTGAATGACACTGTTCAACAGGATATTTAAATGTGATGCTTTCTGTCTCATTTTCCACTGAAGCCCCAAAACAGTAGGAGGCACTTATTCCCTATAATCGAAAGTAAGGGGCCACTGCCCGTGCAGAGCTTGAAGGATATCTTGGTAACTGGTTTGACAGCCCTTTCTCAAAGATGAGAATAAATTAAAGCTCAACAGGCTGTGGGTTAGAAACTCCATAGAGGACTTCTTTGGAAAGTTGTCAGGATGCTCTCCTCTCATCTTTAGCTTGCCAGTAGGAGCTTTAGGAAACCTTTTGGAGAGTGTGAGTTGCATCCCCTGAAGTTTATGTGACACAGCAAACTTGTGCCTTCTACTTGAAGAACAGTCTACAGGGAAGATACTACACGGGCCTGTGGATGGAGAGCTTGAAAAGGAGCTGTCCTCGTCGAGGTTGAAGTTGTGTATCCCCCAGCGCTTAGACAAGCCAGTCTGCTGTCCTGAAGACATTCCCAGTGGAAAGAACTGGAAGAGGAGCCTTCTGGGGCACTAGCTGCAGTGCACTCTACAACAGGCAGTGGAATGCCAGGGCAGGTCTGAGTCAGGGACCTGCAGTCAGTGGGCCAAGCAGGGGTCCTGCATGAACTCCACGAGAGCACCCGCAGTGGAGCAGGTGGACTCGAAACCCACACCAGGGCACGCCAGTGCCAAGCCGCCAGGCCCTCCTGCTTCGTACCTCCTCTCTCTCCTCCCCGTATCCTCCAGGCCAGCTTATGGTAAGACACAGAAGAACTCAGAGGAAAAATTAGGACATGTAGTGCCCTTCTTTACCCACTGTAGGATTCAGGTTTGAAGAACGGACTGGGGGAGGTGAGAAACTTTCATTTGGGAAGAATTTGCAACATTGATTTCACACTGAACTGGAGTCCACAATTAGTGAAATGAGATGTACTAAGTGACCTGGGAATATTTTTGTTATCTATGAATATTCAGAAAATTCATGCAAAATTCCATCCAAGGGACAGAATAGAAATGGCTGATTAAAGATATTTAAAGAAAAAATAGGGTGGAAGGAAAGAATAAAATGGATTTCTTCACTCAAGAACACTGCCTGCTCATCATAATGATTTCACATTTAAAAGTTATAAATATATATGTCTGTGTGTATATACAATGTAGCCCAGAAAAGAGAATGCCAATTCTTTTCCCATAGAGCATTCCAAGTGCACATGTACACACACACATAACCATGTATTAGATTCACAAGAAAAATAACAATTAACAAAAGCTATAATCTTACAGATCATATTCAAGGATCACAAAATAACAAAATTCAAAAATTTTATCAAAAAAAAATAATCACTTGCTAAAAAAGCAAAAAAGAAAGAAAAGAAAACAAAGAACACTGCTTGGTAATTTCAAACATTCAAAGTCTCCTGAAAAATTTTTGTAACCAATGCCTGTGCTGTTTCTGAATGTGAAATCCTGTTCTCTATCTACTGACAGATTCCAGTCAAATTTCATGAGGGCTTGGGTCCTGAAATTCACAAAATATTCGCACTAAGATGTATGCCTTTGAATCTGAGCTTCTTGCCGAGAGAGAAAGGGGAGGTGGGATAGCTGTCAGTGCCAAGACTGCGACCCCACAGAGAAGCAGGAGTGGCCTCTGTTACAATGCAGAGAAGTGCAAATGGAGATGTGCTTTAGAAATGAAAGGGAATGATGAAAGGTTACTATTTTTGATCTCACTAAAGATAGAGAAAGCAATCACTGATAATCTAAAAAGGAAGGATTTGCCCTGGGAGAGATGCCTGACAGGATAGAAAAGCCTTAATTGAGAAATTTTTTTATGATCATAAATAAATGTATTTGTATAGACTTTTCTCATTTGTAGTGTACTTGTCCCCTACTGAAATATATTCTACAAAAGTTGCTGATTCTCTTTTTCTGTGAAAAATTTAAGAAATTATTTTATTAGCAGTCACATTTTGTATTCTAACTTATTTCAGAATCCATGGATTACAGAAACATCTGGTCCAAAATTTTCAGAGGATTATGTTCCCTCAATATACACAAAGTAAAAACTATCTTTCTCTTAGTCTCTAAATTCTGCTCTGTTCTGAATCTAGCCCTCAAATTCAATTATATAATCGTTTTTAACCGGACATACATCTATGAACTTAGAAAATAAAAGGTGAAGAAATAAATAGATGATCAATTACATAAAAGCAAGCAACCCTCAACATGTAATTAAACTTTCAATAAAAATGCTGTTGTCATGCAAAGTCAAACCTCATATCAGATAAATAATTGTATTCTCTAATTGTTGGATGATCATTTTTGTTCATTGATTAACTGGCAGAAGAAGTTCTCATATTTATAAGGTAGAAGTAAGTTCTACGTCTTGATTCAAAAAAGACATAAATTAGCAGACATATGTAAAGGTCAGAGAATATGGAAAGACATAAACTTTTCCTCCAATATATCGAGTGTATTCTGAACAGCAAACAATAAGAGCTAAAATATATAGAGTATTTACTCTGCCTTAAGTAAAATTATTATCCCCAGGTGCACCACTGAAGGAGGCGTAGAGAAAGGATATGTCTAACTAAACCACCAACGTCACGCAAATCGTAAGTCTTAGAAACTGAATCCAAATCTGCCTTCTCATGGGTTGGCATAAGGACAGGAATTGCACCGTGACTGCAGAGGCTGGACGGCTCGCCTCCTCCCCGCACTGGCGATTCTCTGGCCAGCAGGCTGTGCGTGAGTTCTGGGCTTTCTCTCCATGGAACCTGCAGTAGTAGGATTAAGACCCCTCCTGATCCAGTTGGCCACACCTTACCCAAGATGACATCAGCACGAGGTTCTGCTCACAGTGGTTCCCAGTGTAGGGAGGGAATGGGATGACAATCAAGAGCACATTTTACCAGCGGCACACGACTCATTCTACCATGCAACGTAATGATGCACTACACACACGCTGCTAGCCTGGACGAGCAGCCCATGTTGAAAAGTAACCAGCTAGAGAAGCAGATTTGGCTCAATGTATGGAGCGTCCGCCTACCACATGGGAGGTCCAGTATTCAAACCCAGGGCCTCCTGACCCATGTGGTGAGCTGGCCCATGTGCAGTACTGATGCACGCAAGGAGTGCCATGCCATGCAGGGGTGTCCCATGCTTAGGGGAGCCTCATATGCCAGGAGTGTGCCCCACAAGGAGAGCCGCCCAGCACAAAAGAAAGTCCAGCCTGCCCCGGAGTTGCGCTGCACACACAGAGAGTTGATGCAGCAAGATGACACAATAAAGAGACACAGATTCCCAGTGCCTCCAACAAGAATATAAGCGGAAAGAAGAACACACAGTGAATGGACGCAGAGAGCAGACAATGGGGGAGGGGGGAGGGGAGAGAAATAAATAAATAAAAAGAAAGAAAACTAACCAGCTATTAATTCCAAATATTAACTGATTATCATAGTGGGCTGATCTTAATATTGATAACTTTTATTAACAAGAAAATATTATTGGAATTTTTCATTCCAGAGTATTTTCTATAAACATTCTCACAGGTACCAACATTTACAGACAGAATTTTCCATCAGCAATACCTGGTCGTTTTAAGCCCCTTTAGATAGTGGATGAAAACGAGGCTTGAAAATTTCTCCATCTTGCCAAATCATATATAAACTTATTCAAAAGGAGATGATCTATGTCCACCAAGAGATAACTAGTGAAATTCCACAGTGAGTTCAATCACTTAGAAAAACATAGTTTTAGTTCAGAATATCAGCAACCCTGAGCTAAGGAAACCTGTGCTCTGCAAATCATGATTATTTGAAATTATTCAGCAAATTGATAGCTATGTGGTAAAAATGTATGTGAAGAAATAAAGGAAAACTATATTGGTAATGCTGAAATTATAAAAAGGATGTGTGCTTAACTTAAGGCTGAAACATAAGCTGTGTCTGCACATATTCCATGAACTGGACATAGAATCCATTACACAGATAATTCAAGCAAAAATACCACTTTTCCTCCAATCATATGGATATTTCAAACAATATGCTTTCCTTGGCTTGAAATTTGGTGCAATGACAGGTCTTCACCTATGTATAGCCCTTTGCTATGTGCAATTTGAAGAAATAGAAAATGAGAACAATTTATTATACCAGTGTGTCCACAGTTATGATGGGCTTAAGTACGTTTCTGTACTTCCACCTCCTGGTGTGATAGGCTCCTGCACAGGAGGCTCCGGAGTGACTGGTTCCAAACAAGACTGGGAAATTATGGAAGGCACGTGTGGTCACATAGTCGAGGAAAGCAGCCTCTAGATTTAGAACATCGATTCCAAGCTTCTGCCTTGCTTGTCCAGGATTGAGGAATTCTTCATTTATTCCGTAAATACTGAGCAGAAAGTCGACCAAGAGTGAAAATGATACATGCAGGGAGGAAGAGAGAAATAAATACGCTCATAATAAGAGAAGGAAGAGATTGCCAGAGTACTTCATCAATAAGGAGGCCTACGGAATAAGGTGTGGATATGTGACAAAGCTCCCTCAGGAGTGGAAGTGGAGGCGGGGTGTGCTGTGGAGCAATGATCACACCTCCTCTTTCCAGCCTTATTGGGTGGTTTGGAGCTGTGGCACCCAGAAAATCATGTTCTAAGTCCACTCTGTTCCTGTGGAGTGGACCATCGTAAGCAGGACTTTTGGTGGGCGACTTCTGTTAAGTGGTAGCCCGCCTCCAGCAGGATGTATCTTAGACCTGTTCCTGGAGCTCTTCATGAGCAGATGAGATGCAGAGAGAAAGAAGCCACAGGAAGAAAGAGAGCTCCAGAGAGAGCATCAGCGGAGCCCAGAGGGGAGCGGCCAGGAGACGGTGCTGTGTGCCTTGCGGGGGACAAGCGACCGACCCGCAGCCCAAACACCAGTCTTCAGGGAGAAGCTTCGCCTTGGTGAGGACGCAATTTGGGCTTTTTCCTAAACTAAAAACCCATTTTTTAAGCCAATCTAGTTCATGGTATTTGCTTGAGAAGCCCAGGAAACTAAAACACTTATGTTTAGACACGCTGAAACCTGCTCTAGAGTAAGCTTTCAGCACATACTTAGGAAAGAATGAATGAACACCAAGTACTGCTCGGAGGAGCTCCAGTACCGGAGATGTGCAGGGAAGTGGAAGGAGACAAGCCCAAAACAAACCTTCAAGCACGGCGCTGAGGGCCGTCAGTGCCAAGCTAAGGTCTGCGAGGTGAACTTCAGTGCTTAATAGGCAATGGGGAATTGTGGAAAGGTTTTGAGAAGAGGACTAACATAAATGGAGCTATGCTTTGAAATAATAAAACAAATTGGTTACGATATGTAAGGTGAAATACAGGACAGCACAGAGTCTAGCACAGAATGCACGTGAAAGGAAATGAGCATGAAACCAAGGTCAATGGGGTCGACGTGGAGAGGGAAAGTGGATGTAAGAGAATTGGCAGAGCCTGCTGAACAATTGGCAGTGACGAGAAAAGGGGAAAGAAGACTGGTAAGTTTTAGGATTCAAGCTGCTCGTCTACATTTAAAGACAGAAGAGGATCAGAACATTTGGTCATATGTGTTTGATTTGCTCTAAGGCAACCTAGAGACAGAACAATAAAAACAGTAGTAATAATAAGAATATTGATTAAACCAGCTAACAATTGTATGGCACTTAACGTGGTTCAGGCCATACACTAATGCTTCACGTATCATAACTCAGGCAAAACGTGTGACTAAGTTCAGAGGGGTGGATCTGGGTGGACTCAACACAAGAGCCAAAGTCACATGAGTAACAAGGGAGAAAGTTTTGTTTCAAAGCAAGAAATGCCAGGCTTGATGACAAGAAAAGAAAACAACAGTTAAGGAAAACTTTAGTCATCTGAAAAATATTGCTATGATTATTGATGGAGGGAGTTTTGAGGGGAGTGGGAGGCCGTACACTCAGTTCTGGGATGCCAGTCATGGAAGGTTAGCATGACGGTAAGTCTCATCCTGTGGAAACAGTACATACACACCTGGATCATGGCTAGAGATCAGGGATAGAATTGTGACTCTTGAACTATAAATGAGAGGATGAAAACACGTTTTGAAATGTGTTTCTAATTGCTTCGGGTATTTATCTTTTATTCCTAACTAGATTACAGTCTCCCTCAGGACACAAGACTCTTTCTTGTAGTATCTTCCACAACTCCCTAGGCAGGGCTGGATACCCAGTTATGTTAAAACATACTTTTGCAACACGTATTTTATGTACAAACCTAGATAATTTTTCACCAAGTAATGAAAACAAATACAGTGATTTTAATTCTGCTAAGGTAAATATCTTAAGTTAAATGTCACCTCTAACATAAAAAGCTCTGCATTGGAATCATTGACAATCCTTGATGAGGCGGTTAAACTAGAAACCAATCCCTGCTTGACTGACCACCAGTGTAAGGAGCAAGGCTCTCCAGTGCTTTGGTTCCTGAACTAGATCTGATGCAACCTTCTGATGCATTATGTTCAGAAAGCCAAATTCTATGTTAGGATACTTGTACCCAGTGGACTTATTCGTCATAAATACCTATCTAGTATGGTCACAGTTGTAATTTCCTTGATTTCCCATTACAAAGAGAATACCAGTAACCAGCTGTAGCAGTTTGACACATTTATGAATTCCAAAAATAGGTATTGGATTATGTCTGTGAACATAATGTCTGGGCATATTAGATTGTACTGGATTCAGACGTTTCACTTTTATTTGATTAAATAACGATTAAGGTTTTGATTGGGCCACATCAGTAGGACATTGAGTCCCCACCCACCAAGGGGCAGGGACTCACAGAGAAAACAACAAGACAGAGGAGTTAGTTGGAGTTTGGATGCTGGCACCTGGGAAGTAAGCACACAGAGGAGTAGACAGAAGGGTCGATCAGATAAGACAGAGGCCCCGGGAAGGGAGGCAGAGCTTTTCACCTGACAGTCTACAACAGGTCTTGTGGAGAGAGCAGAGCAGCTGAGCCCAGAGAGAAGCCCTGGGAAGAGAGGAACCCAGGAAGCCTGAACCCTGGCAGACATTGGCAGCCATCTTGCTCCAACACGTGGTGAGTTTGGTGAGGGAAATAACTCATGCTTTATGCCTTGGTAACTGTAAGCTATTACCCCAAATAAATACCCTTTATAAAAACCAACTGATTTCTGGTATTTTGTATCAGCACCCCCTTGGCTGACTAATACAGCAGCATTTCAATCATGTGTTTGAATACAGTGTCTCTAACATGGCATATTATTTGTCTATTGTCTACTTTCAATTTCAAAATTACATATTGAGGATTTGAAAAATATATCATGAGAATATGAAGGTGATATTTTTGAGAGTGAGAAAGAGTGCAGGAAATGAAGAACAAAAAAGAGAGGAGGAGCAGCACATGAAAGAGCTGAAATGGGGGTTAGAATAACCAAAAGCTTCATTATGTATGAGTTAGACAATGTGTTCCCTGTTAGAAGAACACATAAGCTGTATATTAGCAAACACTATGACTCACCAGCTTCTATTCTATCCATTGACTAAAGTCTATTCACTATGAGGCAAGTGTTTCTAAACATTATTTCTCCTCTCCTTTGGCCATCTTTATGGAGCTAAAGAAAAGCTCACAGATAAAAGAGATTGTGATTTATACCCATTGATAATCAATTAGGAGGCTTTGTTTGAAAAATTTTGCTCAAGCATGGATTTAATTAATCAATTAACTTAATGAGAAGTATTTTTACCAAAGGGTGATCAGTTCTGAATTTACCACTGAGCAATCTGAACAAAACATTTTGATTATCTAGGAAAAAGATGCTTGTTGCTGCATGAACATAGCTTAAATCATATTCTGGAAATGTTTCAAGAGAATGCCCTTGACAAAATAAAGGAATTAAGCCTAGTTGCCCTGTAGTCTTTTACCCCCTAGATAGTGCCTAAGAATGCAGTTAAGTATTCATTTATTCATTTGTGCATATATAAATTAAAAACAGTCATGGATCACTTTCTTTTCTTTTTTTTGTCTTTATTTATTATTATTTTTTAATGTTACATTAAAAAAATATGAGGTCCCCATAAACCCCCCCACCCTCCTCACCCCACTCCCCCCATAACAACAACCTCCTCCATCATCATGGGACATTCATTGCACTTGATGAATACATCTCTGAGCACTGCTGCACCGCATGGTCAATGGTCCACATTATAGTTTACACTCTCCCCCAGTCCTCCTAGTGGGCCATGGGAGGACATACAATGTCCAGTAATTGTCCCTGCAGTACCACTCCAAGTCCTGAAAATGCCCCCATCACATCTCTTCTTCCCACTCCCTAGCCTCAGCAGCTACCATAGCCACTTTCTCCACATCAATGCTACATTTACTTCAATTACTAATCACAATAGTTCAAGAATAGAATATCAGTAAGTCCACTCTAATCCATACTCTATTCCTCCATTCTGTGGACCCTGGGATGGTTATGTTTACTCTACCTCTATATCAAGAAGGTGCTTAGATTCCACTTAGATGGTGGATACAATTCTCCAGCTTGCAGTTGTAGGCACTCTTGGTTCCCTGGTGTGGTGATTGACCTTCACCTCCTTGTTAGCTGGCTGGGGTAAATCCAATAAACCAGAGGGTAGGAGTTGCAAGTCTGTTGAGGTTCAGGGCCTGGCTATCACATGGACAGTCCAGAGATTCAGGTCCCTTGAGTATACACTGAACCCCAGCACCAACCACAGGTCCAGTAAAAGTAACAGGAGAGGCTTGTGAAAAAGATCACATCTGAGTTCAACTCCATCACACTCAGGAACACAAACTCCAAGGTAGGGCCAACTGACGTGGCACTGAACTCCATCTGCCATGACCACAGGACCTGTGGGTCTCTGTATCTCTCAGAAGAACCAATACCTGGGGTTGTATCTACTTTAGCTGTCTCTGGGACTCTGCTGAGGTATGCATAAGGGTGACCCCTCTGATGACCTCCCGGCTCTTTTTTGGAGACTCATAGCATGGAGCACTTTCTATTCTTCCAAAGCTTGTGCCACTGAACAGTCTTGGAGAACTTTTTATAAGGACACCAATTTATACCATGATAAATTTATCTTTTAATCTATGCCAAGTGTTGCTCAGCACTATTTTACAGCAAAACATCAAACATGTGAATTAGTTATAGAAAGGATGAACAAAGTTTAGAACTTTCAAAACTCTGATTTTGAAATTATCTTATTTTTAGAAAGCACTATTTTATAGAAGCAATAATTATGTGGCTTCCCATAAATATAAGTGAGTGATATTTATTAAAGAATCATTTCACAAACATAGCACATAAAAGTGACATATTGAACTAATGTCAAATAAAATAAATTCTACAGAACTATTTATACATCTTTCAAATAGAGATTAATCTTCACATTCAGTGTTCAAACTACATCTACATATGACTGTGACCTTGTGAAAGAGTTGCCTCAGAGAAGGTTGCATCTGAGGGGTAGGTGGGGAGCTGAGAAGGGGGTTGGAAGTTGGGGTATTGGGGGTGAGAGAAAGGATTTTCAAATTATTTATATAAAAAATATTGAAGAGAATTGGCAAAGTTCTTTGAGGCATGATCGATCAACCAACATCTGCTATGCACCAACACTGTGAGCATAACTGGGGTCCACATTTGATTAAACACCCAAAGTAGCATGAGTCGGGCTGTCGAGCAAGCAGTCTTGGTGGTGCTGTCGGACGGGTCTGAGTCAGTGCCCTGGGAGCGGCTGAACAGACAATGTGAAGGAAGGGCTTCGTGGCGGAGACCCGAAGGATGGGTAGCATGATGGGGAGGTGCTGCCCACTCCTCCCTCTATGACTTTACATGCATTTTATTATACATGAAGTCTTGAAATTTGGGTGTTTTGGGAGGGACACCACCACTTGCCCCAAGGTCCTTCTTTATTTTCTGAAAATCACTTTTGGAACGACTGTCCTTGCTGCTGGGGACAAATTTCCCAGACCCCACACCACCCCCACTGCTGCCCTGGAAGGAGAAAGGGGATGTATGGTGCCTGTAATTATTAAACGTGAACTCTATTTTTTCAAATGTTCAGAAGAGAAAGGTTTGTATGGAAAGGGGTATCTGTGAAACTCTGCTTGCCTTTGGTGTGGTATATACTGAGTCATTGGTGAATGAGATAAATATTGGGGACATGAGGCCAGAGGACTGGAGAGATGGCAGATAATTAAACATCATATGGAAGACAATAAGGACTTTAGACCTTAATGAGTGCTTGATAGGAAGCCAACAAAGATTTCAAAGAAAAAAATTAAATTTTTTGCTTTCTGCTTCAAGACAATAACTGGATAGCAAAGTGGGGGCAAAATTGGAATGGGAAGAGTCTAGAGGCAGTGTTTAGTTTATTGTAATAGCCCAGTGACATTTTAAGAGTCCGAAGTAAGATGGTGACACTCCAACAGAAGAATGGCGCTGTTCAAGGGACAGGTCTGTGGAGAATAGATGGAAATGTGGTAACCGATGTGGTCTAGAAAAGACAAGAATGTTGGAAAGGTTGTGATGCTATTAACTGGTATCAATAAAACAGCAGGAAAAGTAAATGTAGGGCATAAGTAAAACACACTTGTTTTTAGTTACGTTAAGGTACCATGGGAAAACCAGTGGATTGGTCAGTATTCAGAAATAAATGTACAACTGGCTCCTGAAGAAGAGATTAGACATGAAGGTATGAATTGGAAGTAAACAGTGGAGAAATGAAACTAACGTCATAAAAGTGGTCAAGATTAGGCTGGAAATGTGAGATGAGAAGAAAATACTGAAAAGCTCCCCAAAGAGTGCCAACATTTAAGGAGGAGTCAAAGGACTTTTAAAAGTGAAATATATACTTTAACACAAAGTTAACTGAATAACATACTTTCCTCCAACATACTAGGAAGCCAAAGATAAAATGATTCTACTAACGCTAACAGCAGTAACAATACCACAGGTAAATAAAGCAATGTGTCATCACTTATGTTGGTATTAATGGGGGTTAGGACTTTATTCAATGTACTGATGTGGACTTAGCCAAAGAATTCAAGAAACCCAGATTGTGGTCCCTGCACCTCATGAGGTCCACAAAACATATTTATGCAGGAAGACACGTGGGCCCAGAGACACAGGTTATTTTCAACTGGGCGGGGGTTGATGGACCTCGCTGCCGCCATAGCCCCTTGTGCTCCCCTCTTTCATCTAAATGATTTTAACTAACAGAGCAATACAAGCAAATGCAGGATCCAGAAGGTCTGGTTTTCTAACTAAAGGAAGTATATGTGAACCCAATGGCAGGGGACAATTAGCCAGGGTCCCGGCAAAGCCAGAAGCCCTGGGCCTCCTGCTGCCGCATTAGATGATTACCAGATGGGCCACGGTGGAGGAGTGCCACACCTCTGGACAGGTATTTTAACACACTATGACTCACTCACAAAGGTGATGCAATCTGTGTCCTCAACTATGACAGCACTGGTAAATGTGTCTCTTCTCTAGGAGTGAGGTAAAGAGGAGAAGGAAGGCTTACCTTCCCTGCAGTTGCAATATTATACATCATCTCTGCTCATTCCCACTGTATTAGCCAGCTAAAGGGTTGGCTGATGCAAAATACCAGAAATCTGCTGGCTTTTAAAGGGCATTTATTTGGGGTGGAAGCTTACAGTCAGCAGGCCATAAAGCATAAGTTACTTCCCTCACCAAAGTCTGTTGCCACATGTTGGAGCAGGATGGCTGCTGACGTCAACAAGGGTTCAGGCTTCCTCTTCCTCTCAAGGCTCCATTGTCCCAGCTTTTTCCAATATCAGCTGTGGGCTGGGATAAATCTCGTCTCTCTCCTGGAGCTCATTTCTTTCTGGGCTCAGCTGCTCTGCTCTTTCCACAAAGCCAGCTGTAAACTGTCAGGGAAATGGCTCTTCTCTCTTCCTGGGGAATCTGCTGTGTCTAATGGAGCCTTCTCTCTTTCCTCATGCATCTGCTTCTCTGTGTATTTACTTCCCAGGGCTCCAGTACTAAAACTTTCCACATGTCTTTCCCACATAACTGCATTTTCAATCCTGGTTTACAAATCCCAAGTTTAGTTAAGTCATCAAATGGCGCACCATTTTCTGGGGGCTTGACTTCCAGAGGCCTAGAATTTCTGGAATCAGTTTCTGGTTTCTTTGTCCCCAACAATTCAGTTCTCAGCTTATCTCACTTGTCTAGCTGCAAGGAAAAGCCAAGCCACATTCTCTTAGTTTACTTTGGAAAGTTCTTCAGCTAAATGGCCAAACTCTCCATATTCAAATTCTGCCTTCAAGAAAACATCAGGAGTTAATCTTGCTAAGTTCTCCGCAACTGTAAAACACAGATTGCCTTTCTTCCAGTTTCCAATAATAGTCTTATCATTTACTTCTAAGGCCTCATAAAAAGTCTCTTTAGAGTTCTTATTACTATCAACAGTCTCTTCAAAGTGCTGTAGGTCTTTTCTACCAAGCATCTCACAATTCCTCCAAAAAATACCCCTTACCTGCGGTCACCCCTCAGGCTGAAGTGTGGTTTGCTGGCCTGGCAGGGGAGCGGCTGCGGTAGGCCTAATTCCGCTGCCCCCATAATAGGGTGGTTGGTCGGGCCCACCGCCACCCCTGAAGGAAGCTCGGCATGGGCGCAGAGTGCCCTCGGGTCTCCCCTTCTCGGCAGCCATGCTTCCGCGGCCGCCCCTCCTCCTGGATGGCGCCACACGATGCCTTGTGGGGCGGCACCCTTCTTCCTCTTTCTGCCTGCGCAGGTGCAGGGCGGAAAAATCCAGTCTGCCCTTTTCCCTCCCCCCGACAGGAGCAACAGCCAGGCATGGGTGGGAAACTCAAGTCTGCCCTCTACCCCAGCAACAGCAGCCACCAATCACTAAACCCTGCCACTTCCCCCAGCAACAGCAACAGCCAATCCCTAATCACCACCCCTCCCCCGTCCAGTACCGCCCACTGACCTTTCTCCGGCAACCAATCAGAACAGGGCGTGGCTTCGACCAATCAGCCTTCCCCAGCCCCTATAAAACTGTTGCCTCTCCCTCAATAAAGTTGGACTTGCGTGTTTACCTTGTCTCCGCGGTAGTTCTTCTGCCGTGCGCCCTCCAGTCCTGAGAGCCCCCGACAAGGGCCTGGCCTCCCTTGTCCCCAGTTCGTCGCCTGCTTCTCCGGGCGACCCCCTCGTCGCCGGCTTTGCCGGGCAACCCCATCAGCCGAACCGCGCAACCCCTGTGAGACCGACCCCTCGTCTGCTGCCGGACCGACCCCTCGTCCCAAGCGGGACCAACCCCTCGTCCCAAGTGGGACCGACCCCTCGTCCGCAGCCAGACCCCACCTCTACCGACCGAGCAAACCGTCGCACTTACCCATTTATAAAAATGTTCCAACATTTTGGTAATTACAAAAGGACAACCCCACTCCTGGTACCAAATTCTGTATTAGTCAGTTAAAGGTGTGCTGATACAAAATACCAGAAATCTGTTGGTTCTTATAAAAGGTATTTATTTGGGGTGGAAGCTTATAGTTACCAGGCCATAAAGTATAAGTTACTTCCTTCACAAAAGTCTTTTGTCACATGTTGGAGCAAGATCACTGTTGATGTCTACTAGGGTTTAGGATTTCTCATTCTTTTAAGGTTCCCTGGTCCCAGCTTTTTCCAATAACAGCAGTGGGCTGGGATAAGTCTAGTCTCTCTCCCAAGGCTCATTTCTTTCTGGGATCAGTTGCTCTGTTCTCTCCACAAGGCCAGCTGTAAACTATCAGGCAAATGGCTTGTCTCTCTTCTTAGGGCCTCTGCAGTGTCTAATGGAGCCTTCTTTCTTTCCTCATGTATCCGCTTCTCTGTGTATTTACTTCCTGGGGCTCCATCATTAAAACACCAAACTCTGCCATGTCTTTTCTCTGGAGTCCCTGCCTATCAAGGGGGTGGGGACTCAACATCCTACAGATGTGACCCGATCAAAGCCCTAATCATAATTTAATCAGGCCCAGAGGAACAGACCAGTTTATAAATATAATCCAATATGTATTTTTGGAATTCATAAATAATACCAAAGTGTTACACCCACCATGGAATTTTATGATAAATATTATCTTTATTTTGCAGGTAAGAGAAAAGCTTTCCATAAACTAAGCATTGCCCATCGTTTAAAAAACTGAAGTAAAAAAATGGTTCTGACTCCAGATCTGAAGTATTCTTTCCCCTGTATTCCTCTATCCTATAAGATAATTACTAAGTATATCAGGAATGCATCAATATTTTAGCCTGCTTGGGTCCTGCTGCAGTGTAACTGTTCATTTTCATTTACCATCTAAAAGTGTACTTTCAAAAAGTTGACTTGGTATCTGAACATTCGCTCTGACTATGGAAAGTCACACTGTATTTCTGGCATATAATTTATAGTACTGGCTTAAAAAATAATTTCACACCATTCAATTTGACATGTATTTTGCAATTGAAATGGAGTCTAATTCTGTAATAGGATTAAACCTTGACTTAATATTAGAAAATGTTCAAATATTTTGTAAAGAATTATGGTTACAAATTGCCTATATTGAAAATCTACTCATACAAAGATATCTACTATATGAATTTAAATGTAAAATAAGGTTGATTAACTGGCCACTGAGTATTTGCAGTTACCGTCTATAAGCTCCTCTGTCAGATGCCATGAAATGAAAGCTACCCTAGGATTTTGAGCTTCATGGGCACATCACTTTAGAGGATTGGGTCTTTCTGCTTTTCTCAGGGATAAGTGCCCAAGTATTTCAAGGTTATCACTTCCCACACATAGGAAGAATTTTCTCCTCCTACACTCTGACTGAGTGTGCAATTCTTGCCCCTTTTCATGTGCCTCTGTTACACTTGGAAGCTTATTGTGGGATATCTTTGTGTGCATGCTAGTTCAGGGGTACAGTACCCTAGCTACAGAAACACACCCAGCTTTTTTAATTTTTATTTTTTTAAGTCATTTTTAAAATTATTGTTAAAGGTATTTAGATTATATAAATGTTACATAAAAAATGCAGGGCATTCTCATATACCCCACTTCCTCCCCCTCCCACACTTTCCCACATTAACAACAATCCTTCATTAATGTGGCACTTTTGTTACAATTAATGAATGTATATTGAAGCATTGCCCCTAAGTGTAGATTACATCTTACATTATAGTTTAAACTCTCTTCCACACAATTTTGTAAGTTATGACAAGATACATAATGGCCTGTATCTGTCATTACAACATCATTCAGGACAATTCCAGTGTCCCAAAAATGTCCCAATATTACCCCTATTTTTCCCTCTCTATCCCCTCAGAACCTCCAGTGGCCACTGCCTCCATATCAGTGATAGAAGTTCTTTCATTGCTAGAATCATACTAAGTCTATAGCAGAATATCCGTAAGTCCAGTCTAGTCCATTGTTCATTCTCCAATCCTGAGGATTCTGGGAAGGTGATGCCTACTCCACCTCTAATTGGGAGAGGGCTTAGATCCCGTGGGGCAAATGAATGGGACCATCTTGCTTGCAGTTGTAGAACTTTCTGTTCCTTGGCATAATTGTTGGGATAAATGTTGTCCATCATTATCTCCTTGTTATCTGTCCTGGGTAAGTCCAATGAACTGGAGAGGAGGTATTGCAACTTACACCCAGCATCTGAGAATTTTAAAAGCCATGGGCTGCTCTTATAGCACCTTGTTTGCAACACATGATTGATTGCTTTTCACTTGTTCTACAAAACACAAGATCCTACAAATTTGTCTAATAAAGGCATATTTTTTAAAAAGTAATAACCAACATAATTTGTAGCTTTTAAAATGCCTTTAAATTTAGACCAAAAAATTTTTTATTGCAAGCATCTTGCTATTCCAAATGAGGATATTAGAATTTCTCATTATCATAAATGGAATTACATCCCCCAAAGAGATATGTTCAAGTACTAAGCCCCGGTTTTGTGAGCATGGTCAGATATGGAAATCGGATCTTTGAAGTTGTTTTTAGTTAAAAGGAGGCCAAATGGAATTAGAATGGGCCCTAATCCAATGCGACTGTTGTCCTCATAAGGAAACGATATTTTGGCCACAAGTAGTAGGAGACACAAGGAGAGAGAGAAGACAGTGACGGTCAAGATTGAGCTATACCTCAGAAGCCATGGACCACCAGCGCTGTGAGCAGAAGCCTCAGAGGAAGGGGCCCGCCAACAGCTTTGTTTTGGAAATCCAGTCTCCAGAACTGGGAGATAAATTTCTGTTGTTTAGTGTCAACTGGCTTGTGGTGCTGTGTTATCACAGCCCAATCACAGACACTGTTGAGCTCACCGTTTAGAAAATGACAGTGTTCCCTTTAATAAACAATGACAGTGTCTCCTGCAAGGTGCTCAAAAGTCCTAAAAATGCCTAAGTCATGCGACTTTTCCAAATACTTGCCTTTAAAAAATGAGGGGATAAGGTGAAGTAGATCTGAAATTTGCATTTGGTTCTATCTTGTGTTCCAGCAGTTGTGTTCTTCCTGGCGCTGCTGGAGAAACAGTGGTGAAGTTGCATCTGGCCAGCTTTATTTTCCACCTGGATGCTAAGTGTGTGGGAAAGAGGTGGGATTTTAGAAAGAATGCATGCACTAAAGTAGCTAACAGAAGTTTCGTACAATTTTGGTCATGGGCCATCTCTTTTGAACCCTGAATTTTATTTGTCTAAAATGTCTTTTGTTTTTATGCTTATTTTAATCAAAGCTTTGGACAGAATCCCCTGCAAGATTTTCTCTTTTAATTTCTCCTCAGAAAATGACCAAATTATGAGAATCTATTATTCTGGTATCAAACATTGCCTGTTCTTGAAAAGCAATAAAATTATTCTTCTACAACAGCAAGTCTCAACTGATACGGCCTGGGGTATCTCATGATAGCGATAGGATAAATTACTTAATAAAGAGTATATTATAATGTAATTAAAGTAAGAAAGACCTGGGTTCAAATTCCATCTCCCGGGTCTTAGTGAAATTATTAAACATCATCAGGCTCTGTGATAAGCAGCTCATATGGCTTCAAGATGTGGACTTGGGCCCATTTTCAGGAACCCCTCATCTTCCTCAGTTTACAGGTGGAAAAATTAAGACCCTAAGGGAATCTAACTCAGCCTTTTTTTTTATTTTTTATTTTTTATTTTTTTTTATTGACTTTGTAATAATATTACATTAAAAATATATATGTGAGGTCCCATTCAACCCCACCCCCCCACCCCCCCTCTCCCCCCCCCAACAACACTCGTTCCCATCATCATGACACATCCATTGGATTTGGTAAGAACATCTTTGATTCAGCTCTTTCCTTGCTTATTTGCTGCCTTTTCAATGGAAAGGGCTTTGCCATTCTGTGAGGTAGAGCTCATTGTTAACTGATGTTGATTCAGTCTTCGAAGATGAGGACCGGGAGCCTGGAGCAAATAACAGTGAAGCTCATAGGATGAGAAACAAGGGCAGACCTTTCACAAATGCAGCTGAAAGATCTAATATGTCTGTGGACTTGGCTGCTCCCAGGAAATGAAATAGGGTGATAGTGGGGTGGCGTGTAAAATACCTGTTTTAAAATAACTGTTCTGGGTCTTTGATAGTGTTAGCACAAAAGAAATACACACTCCAGAAGCTAGAGATTTTGGAAAGTAGTACCAGATTAAACACATATTCTTGAAACCTATTTAAATAAATAACAGCTAGAGACTAAATTTCCATCTATAATAAAACTTAGAAGTGGCTCCAATCTCAACCTGCAAACTATAAAAAATATTATCAGATACAGTGAAGTTTGGCCAAAGGAGAAGAGAGAAACTGATAAAGCAATGAAT
The DNA here is from genome assembly GCF_030445035.2 of Dasypus novemcinctus. Lineage (NCBI taxonomy): Eukaryota > Metazoa > Chordata > Mammalia > Cingulata > Dasypodidae > Dasypus > Dasypus novemcinctus. Next base: position 3,203,998 of record NC_080701.1, on the reverse strand, counting down.
TACTTGCATCTACCATTCTAATTTTTCTGCCATATAATTAATTAACCTAGAACTGCCAGGAGAAACAGAAAGGTGAAGAGAAGGTAAATAGCAACCAGGTTGAAAACTGCTCACCAGACTCAGCTAATCTTCAGTTATCTCCTGCATGCACACATGCATATGCACACACAGAGAAACTCTGCAGCCTACACATACACGTGCATATGCACACACAAACACACAGATGAACCCCAGCACGCACATATGCATGTACAAATAAATTGCAGCATCCACACACATATGCATATGTATAGACGAAGATAAACTCCAGCATGCACATTCATGTGCACACACAGATGAACTGCAGCACAAACAAGGATATGCACCCACACAGATCAACTCTAGTGCACACATATGCACATGCATGCACAAATAAATTCCAGCATACACACACATTGCTTATGCATATACACAGATAAACTCCCGCACACACTCATATGCACTCACAGAAACTCTCCAGCACACACACACGTGCATGTGCACATACAGATTGACTCCACACTTGCATGTGCACACACAGTACGCTAAAGGAGTCTCTATATTCTCTTAGAACTCTCTGATTTTGGTTCACATTTGCCTGAAAGAGGGAAGAGCACAGAAAGCTACAGGAAGACACATCTCTAGGGAAGTTGAAAAGAAAATGTTCTGGTCCAACCTATTTAATATGAAAGGGCCAGCTTCTCGGGGTCTCTGCCCCCAGCCTTCCATCATGCCTACATCATGCCACCATTCCAATAGGAATACGGGGGGACTATCTCAAGCATGTATGTAATTTGTATATAACTTTCTGTACAGAGACTCAGGAGATACTGCACTGCCTTGTCATCTCTAACTCTCCGTAGCGCAATGTTGATGGGAAATCCTGGCCCACCTGGGCACTCCAGCACCAAGCTGAGGTCCAGAGTACTAGGAGACCCCCTTGTCCTGGGAACTCAGTTCACATGGATCAAGGCAGAGACGCCTGCTGTCTCAGAGTGTGTGCTTCTCCGGGCTCCCACTCCGGCATGCCCACGCCTCGAGGTGCCCTCGGGAGCTGGAACGCATGGCTCGGCAGTGGCTGGAGTCCTGGTACCTCTGATGGCCCTTTGTAGAAGGTCCTGATTTCTCCACAACCATCCATTCTCTCCTTGCAGCCTTGGCTGGAGATGACACCCTTACTTTCCTTTCCCTCCCGCTCCAGGACGTGAAACGGAATCCGGTCAGACTTAGCCTTGGCAAACAGGACAGGCTCAGTGAATGCTGCTGGTGTTCCTGAAACTAAGTCTTCCCTGAAGTGAGGAGATTCAGTAGAGCCTGGTTCCTGACTTGAAACAAAGACAGGAGGAGTATATAGTCAAATATCAAATGCAAATTTATACTGTAATCAAAAGTAGGTAGGACCAACATAAGGAGAAAGAAAACCTCAGAAAAAAAATTATCCAGAAGAAGTGGCAGGAAATTTTAGACAATTACTTAACTATAGCAATGAAACCACTAATAAAAACATAAATTATTTTAATAAAAACCTCCTCAAATAGATAGAAAAGAGCAAATAAATGAGATTTTGAAAGACAAAAAAATAAAATAAAAAGAATAAAAGGAAAATAAATCTGGAAACATTTGAAGAAGTAAGAAATACAATAGGTACACCTAAAAACAGATTTGGAAAAGTGTTCAATGCATTTAATTAATTATTTTTCTTTTTTTTTTTTTTTTTTTTTTTTTAAGATTACAGTGTTTAATATCTGTCAAGGTAAATGTCTATACAGCTAGCAAGATAACAGATGAGTTAGCAGGACTGTGTCCTAGGGAATGTTTATTTTTCTGGGGCGATCCCAATTACACCACAAGCCAGACGACTTCCAGCATTCCCTGTCTTTGTGCTTTCTTCATTTCCACCTTTGCCCAAATCATCCTCTTTTTCATGGACCACCAATGTGCGGCCAATAATGGAATGCTCTCCAGAGAGTTTGATCTCAGAGTCTTCAATCGACACTTTTGCCATACCATTTTCATCAGCAGTCACATTGCCCAGATCTCCAACATGCCTCTCTTCGTCCTCTGGCCCACCATGTTTTCTGGAACGAGGATTAAAGTGAGGACCTGCACTGGTACAGCCTTGTGTATTATCTCCAAACTCATGGACGTGGAATCCGTGCCGGCCTTTAGCCAGACCTGTGATGCATCCATGCACGAGGACCTTCCCACTGGTTTCCTTGTGCTCGAAGAAGATGGTGCCCTGCACCGGGCCTTCGCCTTTGAGCACGCACACGGCCCTGGTCAACATGGCTCGCGGGGACGCCGAGACTCCGATGCAGAGAAGGATGCGGGAGACGCTGCCGGTGACGCCGGTGCAAAAAAAAAAACTAATTAATTATTTTATTAATTCAACAAATTAGGGATATGACAGTTACTATATTAGTATTGGGAATATAAGGAAGGCAAGGGAAAACCAAAATCAGAGAGTTCTAAGAGAATATGAAAATAAGGAATAAAATATATATTCAACACATGAATAATAGATATCCAGAAAAATAAACAGAAACGAAAAATGTTCAAAGCCAGAATATGATAAAATTCCCCAAAATACAAGAAAATATATGTCTATAAATCAAAAGACACACAGTGATAGAGAACAATCAATGCTAAGATGTAGCTCAGTTAATTATCAGTTAAAATTAAGTTAGCATTTAACAGAAAACAGAGAATTATAGAGGCTTAACTATGAAGGGTTTGCCTGTCCCATAACATTCTAAAGGTATGTGGTTCAATGGCCAAAATGCACATGAAAAGATACTCAACATCATTAGCCTTCAGGGAAATGGCAAATCAAAACTACAATTAGAGAAGCGAACTTGGACCAGTGGTTAGGGCGTCCGTCTACCACATGGGAGGTCCGCGGTTCAAACCCCGGGCCTCCTTGACCCGTGTGGAGCTGTCTCATGCACAGTGCTGATGTGTGCAGGAAGTGCCCTGCCACACAGGGGTGTCCCCACGTAGGGGAGCCCCACACCAAGGAGTGCACCCCGTAAGGAGAGCCGCCCAGCGTGAAAGAAAGTGCAGCCTGCCCAGGAATAGCACCGCACACACGGAGAGCTGACACAACAAGATGATGCAACAAAAAGAAACACAGAGTCCCATGCTGCTGACAACAACAGAAGTGGACAAAGAAGAACACGCAGCGAATAGACACAGAGAACAGACAACTGGGGTGGGGGAGGGTGGGGGGCCGGGGAAGGGGAGAGAAATAAAAAATAAATAAATCTTAAAAAAAAAACAAAAGAACAACTACAATTAGATACCACTTCACACCTGCTAGAATGACTGCCATTAAAAAGAGAAAACAGAAAATTACACGTGTTGGAGGGGATGTGAAAACAGAGGAACACTCATTCATTGCTGGTGGGAATGTAATGGTGCAGCCTCTGTGGAAGACAGTTTGGCACCTCCTCACAAAGCTAAGTATGGAATTACCTACCGTATGACCTGGCATTCCCACTTCTAGGTAGATACACAGAAGATTTGAAAACAGGGACTTGAATAGATACTTGCACGCAAATCTTCATAGGAACGTCATTCACAATTGCCAAAAGATGGAATCCAACCAAGTGTCCATCAACCTGTGAATGGATAAAATATACAAAATGGAATATTATTCAGCATTAAAAAGGAATGAAGTTCTGATACATGCAACAACATGGATGAAACAAAAGTGTCATGTTTAGCGAAATAAGCCAGACACAAAAGGACAAATATTGTGTGATGCCACTGATTTGAAATAAATAGAATAAGCAAACTCAGAATCAAGAAATACAGTTTGCCCTGAGAGGGGGTGGGTATAGGAAATAGGCAATGAAGGCTTAAATTGTACAGAGTTTCTATTTGGGTTATGGGAGAGTTTTCTTTTTCTTAAAGATTTATTGTACTTATTTATTTCTCCCTACCCCCTTGTTTTATTTTTTACTTGCTGTGTCTGTTCATCTTCCCTGTTTCTTCAGGAGGCACCGGGAGCCAAACCCGGCACCTCTGATGTGAGAAGGAGGTGCCTAATCGACTGAGCCCCCTCCACTCCCTGCTTTGTTGCGCCTTGCATTATATTCTTCTTCCCCGTGTCTCTTACTGGGTCTTCTTGTTGCATCAGCTCACTGTGCCTGCCCATCGCGTCAGCTCGCTGTTCTTTAGGAGGCACTAGGAACCTCTGTTCCCTGCTTTGTTGTGTCTCCCATTATGGTCTTTTCTTCTTGTGTCTCTTGTTTTGTCAGCTTGCTGTGCCTGCCCGTCATGCCTGCTCTCTGTCTTGTTTAGGAGGTGCCAGGATCTGAACCAGTGGCCTCCCATGTGGTAGGTGGGAGTCCAGTCGCCTGAGCCACATCTGCTTCCCAACAAGAGTTTTGATAATGGGTGCTGGTGAGGATGGCACAACATTCTCAAAGTAATTAACAGCACTGAATTCTATATCTGAATGTGGTTGAAGGGGAAATTTTAAGTTGTATGTATGTTCCTAGATCACAATTTTAAGGAAACAGGATTGTACAACAGAGTGAAGCCTAATGTAAATGATGGAGTAGAGTTAATAGTACAATTATAAAAGTTCTTTCATGAATTATAACCTGTGTAACACACTAATGAGAGTTGTTAAAAATAGGGTGGTTATTCGATTTGGAAATTAAACAGCACACTCTTAGAAAAACAGTGGGTCAAAGAGGAAATCTCAAAAGAAATCAATGACTACCTTGAAACAAATGATAATGATAACACAACATACCAAAATTTATGGGATACAGCAAAAGCAGTACTGAGAGGGAAATTTATAGCCATAAATTCATATATCAAAAAAGAAGAAAGAGCAAAAATTGAAGAATTAACTGCACATTTGAAGGAAATAGAAAAACAACAACAAAGTGACCCAACAGGAAGAAGAAGGAAGGAAATAACAAAGATAAGAGCAGAACTAAATGAAATAGAAAATAAGAAAGCACTTGTAAAGATAAACAAGACCAAGAGCTGGTTTTTTGAGAAGATCAACAAAATTGACAAGCCTTTAGCGAGACTAACAAAGAAAAAAAGAGAGAAGATGCAAATACACAAAATAAGAAATGAGAAAGGCGATATCACCACTGACCCCACAGAAATAAAGACTATCCTAAGAGGATACTTTGAAAAACTATATTCCAACAAAAATGACAATTTAGAGGAAATGGACAAATTCCTAGAAACACATAAGCAACCCATATTGACGAAAGAAGAAATTGATGATCTTAACAAACCAATCACAAGCAGAGAGATAGAATCAGTCATTAAAAATCTCCCAACTAAGAAGAGCCCAGGGCCAGACGGCTTCACAGGTGAATTCTACAAAACATTCCGGAAAGAACTAACACCAATCCTGCTGAAACTATTCCAAAAAATCGAAACAGATGGAACATTGCCGAATTCCTTCTATGACGCCAACATTACCCTAGTACCAAAGCCAAACAAAGACCACAAAAAAGGAAAATTACAGACCAATTTCTCTAATGAACCTAGATGCAAAAATACTTAACAAAATACTTGCTAATCGTATTCAACAACACATTAAACGAATTATACACCACGACCAAGTGGGATTTATTCCAGGTATGCAAGGATGGTTCAACATAAGAAAATCAATCAACGTAATACACCATATAAACAGATTGAAGGAAAAAAATCACATGATTATATCTATAGATGCAGAAAAAGCATTTGACAAAATACAGCACCCTTTCTTGATAAAAACACTCCAAGAGATTGGAATACAAGGAAATTTTTTGAACATGATAAAGAGTATATATGAAAAACCTACAGCCAACATTGTTTACAATGGAGAAATCCTAAAATCCTTCCCTCTAAACTCAGGAACAAGACAAGGATGCCCATTGTCTCTGCTCCTATTTAACATTGTCTTAGAAGTACTTGCTCAAGCACTGAGGCAAGAACCAGATATAAAAGGCATTCAAATTGGAAGGGAAGAAGTCAAAATTTCATTATTTGCAGATGACATGATCCTATACATAGAAAACCCTGAGAGATCTACAACAAAGCTAGAACTCATAAATGAGTTTAGTAAAGTTGCAGGTTATAAGATCAATGCGCAAAAATCAGTAGCATTTCTGTACACCAATAATGAGCAAGATCAGGAGGAAATCAAGAAACAAATACCATTCACAATAGTAAATTAAAAAATGAAATACTTAGGAATAAATTTAACTAAGGAGGTAAAAAACTTATACACCGAGAACTATACAAGACTGTTCAAGGAAATTAAAGAAGGAAACTAAATAAATGGAAGAATATTCCTTGTTCATGGATAGGAAGACTGAATATTATCAAGATGTCTATCCTACCAAAACTGATCTACACATTCAATGCAATCCCAATAAAAATCAACACAGCCTTCTTTAAGGAACTAGAAAAACTAACTATGAAATTTATTTGGAAAGGAAAGAGACCCCGAATAGCCAAAGACATACTGAAAAAGAAAAACGAAATTGGAGGAATCACACTACCTGACTTCAAAACATACTACAAAGCTACAGTAGTGAAAACAGCATGGTATTGGCATAAGGAGAGACACACAGACCAATGGAATCGAACTGAAAGCTCTGATATAGAACCTCACATATATAGCCATATAATATTCGATAAAGCCACCAAACCCTCTCAACTGGGAGAGAGTGGCCTATTCAACAAATGGTGCCTGGAGAACTGGATATCCATATGTAGAAGAATGAAAGAGGATTACCATCTCACACCTTATACAAAGATCAACTCAAGATGGATCAAAGACCTAAATATAAGAGCCAAGACCATAAAAACCTTGGAAAGCAGTGTAGGGAAACATCTACAGGACCTTGTAATAGGAAATGGCTTCATGAATATCACACCAAAAGCACGAGCAGCAAAAGAACAAATAGATAAATGGGACTTCCTCAAAATTAAAGCCTTCTGCACCTCAAAGGAATTTGTTAAGAAAGTAAAAAGGGAGCCTACACAGTGGGAGAAAATATTTGGCAACCATATGTCTGATAAGAAACTTATAACTTGCATATATAAAGAACTCATATATCTTGAAAATAAAAAGATAAACAACCCATTTAAAAAATGGGAAAAAGATTTAAATAGACACTTCTCCAAAGAAGAAATACAAATGGCTAAAAAGCACATGAAAAAATGCTCCAAATCTCTAGCTATCAGGGAAATGCAAATCAAAACTACAATGAGATATCATCTTACTCCCATAAGATTGGCAGCTATAAAAAAAAACAGAAGAATACAAATGCTGGAGAGGATGTGAAGAAAGGGGAACACTCATCCACTGCTGGTGGGAATGCAGAAGAATCCAACCATTCTGGAGGACAGTTTGGCGGTTTCTCAAAAAGCTAACCATAGATTTGCCATATGATCCAGCAATACCACTGCTGGGTATATACCCAGCAGAACTGAAAACAAGGACACAAACCGATATATGTACACCAATGTTCATAGCAGCATTGTTCACTATCGCCAAAAGTTGGAATCAACCCAAATGCCCATCAACAGATGAGTGGATCAATAAAATGTGGTACATACACACAATGGAATACTATGCGGCTGTAAGAACAAATACACTACAAACACACGTGATAACATGGATGAATCTTGAGAACCTTATGTTGAGTGAAGCAACCCAAGCATTGAAGGACAAATACTACATGACCTCAATGTTATGAAATAAACAAGCTGCCTCAGAGAGCTAGAGACTGAAGGATAGGCTTACAGGAAATCGGGGGGTGGAGGAAGGATGTGAGCCAACATCTGCAGGGGTGGAATTTATGATGAGCTGGCGGTAAGTATGAACACAAAGAAGAGATAAAATGGGGGCAAGGGGTTGCCTTTGGGTGGGGCTGTGCGGGTTTGAGGGGGGCTGGGATGGGCGGATGGGTAATATTGACCAAAAAGTGGGGGGAGGGAGGGGTAGCATACGAACACAGGAGAGTGTCAGGTGTTGGTTGAGAGTAAAATGCTGAAAAAATCGTATCAAAATATAATTAAGAGGGTTACCTGTTTAGGATGCTCGGAAGGGATGGTCCGATGAGGGACGGGCTCCTGGGGAATGTCTGAATGCTCATTTTGCCAGAGGGGGTGATACCATTGGGTAGAGACCCAAGTAGTGAGAGTGGGGGTGGACCCACATCCTGGGGAGGACTAATGCCATCAAATAAAGGGAACTGTATCTCTCGAGAGAAAGGGTGGCTCCCAGGGCATTGGGGCAGCTGAGCAATTTAGGACCTGAACACTGTTGCAAGTATCTCTGGATGTGGCTCCTTGGGAAACGGAGGTTGGCTGTCACTGTGGGCACCAAGGGGATGGGAAAATGGGTGTTAAATGTGTGAAACCAAGGTAAATGTGGGGTAAGAGAGGAGTTTCGTGAGAGTACACAAGGATGGATATAAAATATGTAATATTACATCATAAACATATAGGGGACGACAGAATGATAATGTAAACCATAATGTAAAACATAGGATAACTAAAAATGTTAGAAAACTGCATGTCCTAAAGTATGCATCACAATGTAAGCACAGATGTCACCTGGTTTGAAAGCTATTGTCTCAGACTCTGTACATCACTTTAAGTAAATATGTTGTGAATAGGTTGTAAGAGTATCGCTGTGGAAGGGAAAAGGTTTTGTGGTGGATGTGTGGGAGTGCTGTATATTGCATACATGAATTGCTGTGGTCTAGGGCTCTTGTGAAGAGAAGTTCAGTAATTAGGGGAAAAAAAAAAAAGGAAAAGAAAAAGATAGGATGTAGAATTTTTCGAAGTCAACACGTATTCTATATCTAACCTTTAAACCCTTCGCTATATCCCATTTTGCTAGTAAGAGATCCTGACATGATATTGGGGCTTCAATATTCAGGAAGTTCTGGATCCCAGAGTGGTCCAACAATGGCAGCGGAGGAATACTGGTATAGGATACTATTGACAGGGGATATATGGCTGACAGGGAGCTATACAGGGCATATGTCCAGGGTGCATGGTAATGTTTGGATATACTCATAGTGGCAACAATTAAAAACTAAAGCTGGGGGGGGACTGGGTCCCTGGCCGGGGGTACTGTGCCGTGGCCCCTAGGGGAGCAGCGGCAGTCCCCCAAGTGCAGCAGCAAGGACCGAGAAGGAATGAGGGTCCAACAGTGAGCCCCTGATACTAATGACTATGCTTGTGAGCCTATATGCCTGAAACAAGAACAAGGCCTAGAGCAGCACTGTGCCTGGGAATTTCCTCCTGACAGCCTTCATGTTACTCAAATGTGGCCAGTCTCGAAGCCTAATTCAGCATCTAAATGCAATGCCTTCCCCCCAGCGTGGGACATGACACCCGGGGATGAGCCTCCCTGGCACCGAGGGATCACTATCAACTAACAACTGATAATGCAACTGGAAAATGACCTTGAATTGAAGGTTCGATGCGGATCAGTAGAATATCCCTGTCTACATAGAATAATATGCCTTTAAAATGCTGTTTGATCTAATGTAAGGGGGAAATAGAAAGGAGAAATGAGTTTATATGGCTATGAGTCTCTAAAAAAAAAAAAGAGTCTGGAGGCTGTCAGAAGGATTTCCCTTATGCACAACTGAGCAGAGTCTAAGAGACAGATAAAGTAGACACAATCCCCAGGTATTGGTTCCTTTGAGGGCTAAAGGGACCCACGGGTTCTACGGTCATGGCAGATAGGGTTCACTGCCATGTCAGATGGCCCTTCTTTGGAGCTGGTGTTTCTGCGTGATGAAACTGGACCCAGAGGGGATCTCTTTTCATAAGACTATCATGCTACTTTACTGGAATTGTAGTTGGTATTGGGGTTTAAGATATATTTAGGGGATTGAATCTTTTTACTGACAATATGATAGCCAGGCCCTGAGCCTCAACAGACTCCAGCTCCTACAATCTGAATTATTGGACTCACCTCACTCAGCTAAGATGGAGTTGAAGAAGGACAATCACCACACCATGGAGCCTAGAGTGCCTACAACTGAAAGCAGGAGGATTGCATCCAGTAACCATGTGGAATCTGAGCCTCCCCTTGACATAGAGGTGCAACGGACACAACCAATCCAAGGACCTCAGAGAAAAGGTGGCAATGGAGTGGGAAAAGTGGACATGGTGGCTGATGGGTATGGGGAATGGCAGGAAGAGATGAGATGTGGAGGCGCCTTTGGGACTTGGAGTTGCCCTGGATGGTGCTTCAGGGGCAATCACCGGACATCGTAAATCCTCCCAGGGCTCACTGGATGGAATGGGGGAGAGTGTGGGCCATGATGTGGACCAATGACCATGAGGTGCAGAGATTCCCAGAGATGTACTTGCCAAATGCAATGGATGTGTCATGATGATGGGAGTGAGTGTTGCTGGGGGGGGGGGAGGGGTGCGGTGGGGGTGGTGGGGTCGAATGGGACCTCATATTTTTTTAATGTAATATTTTTACAAAATCAATAAAAAAAAAATAGGGTGGTTATTATTAGCCAGGGTTCTCTAAGGAAACAATCAACAGGAGGTGTCTGTAAATAGACGAGATTTATAAGATCCTCTCACATGACTGTGGGGATGCACGAGTCCAGGTTCCCCAGGCAGAAGGCAGACCAGAAGGTCCGACAAAAGTCCAATGAAGGTTCTTGACGAGTTCCGGGAGACGTTAGCTGTCCAAAGACAAGCTGGAAAATTCTCACTCAATGCTAAAATCACTTCCCCTTTTAAGGCATTCAACTGATTGGATAAAACGTCATTCATTGCTGACTACAATCTCCCTGGTTGATAGTAGATGTAATCAGCCATCTGCGCAGTAAATTCACTGATGACTAAAGCCCATAAATGCCCTTGTATTACAATTAGCCCAGTGCTTGCTTGACTGAACAACTGGGCACAATCACCTGGCCGAGTTGACATATTAGCCTTACCATCATGTGCTAAATGCAAAGTCTGTATTTTATGCGTGCCTTTTCTCTAATCTACATTTTTCTAATATTAGTAAAAAATGAATATTCACAGAAAAAGAAAAAGCTACAACCTCGAGCATTGAATTGATGCTTGTAGGAAGCATTTAATTAATGCTTATGTGGAAGAAGAAAAAAAGAACATTATTAGAATGTATTATTAGACTTCAAAATTTATTTAATTCTTCTTCTCAATCTCCTTTTTTCCTCACACACGTGACTTCAAGTCCATATATTTCATCCAATGTAATAAATCTGTCGCATTTAGACATTTTTAACAGTATTTGGCAATTAACTTAGCAAAACAGTTTTATATGAAAAATCTCAAAACAGTAGCACTTTAATTTTTAAGTCTAAGGGCATTTGGGACATAGAGCCCGTTTTATTTCCATTGTGTGTATTTCATGAACTCAGTGCATCCTCTCTTAAGGAAAATGAGAAATTTCTGAGGCTAGAGAAACACATGCCCTAAAAAACCGTGGCGATAATGAAAGACCCACGGGTCTCTAAGACTCCCCCTCTGTGCACTGCTGCTCAGCCAGCCTGGAGCCATGGCGACCTGTAGAGCGGTCGACACTGGTGCCAAAGAGAGCGGGAGGGAGGGCAAGGTGCATTCAGAAGCCTGGGGTGCCAGAGGATGCGCACAGAGAGAGTCTGTCTTCACTCAGCAAAATTTATATGACTCAGATCACAGGACTCTAATTCTAGAGTCATCTTCAGTTCTGGATTTTGTAAACATACGTTAAACTTGAAACACAAAATCGATTTTTAAAAATAAGTATTTAATAGAAATTGACATCCCATCACCTATTGAATTTGAGTATTGCAAATCCTTAAACAGTTTTGTAGAGAATATTTGCTTAGAAAGTAATTAAAGGAAATCCGTTTTTTAACGAAAGCAATTAACATATTCACCGAGCCTCCATTTATGTAATTGCTTAATATTAATATGCAGCATAGACGGCTTAGTTAAATTAGTTTTAATTTGGTAGAGAGCAAAGCTTTCCAGTGAGATTAGATTTCACCAAATTACCTGTCTTTCTAGATGCATAAGGTGTTTAAGAATTGTGCCTGGCAACACAGTCCAATAGAATTGAAAATTGTGTTAGAAGATGCTCTCGTTGCCTCTTGTAGTCAAAGGTAAGCTCTTGAGTCACTGTGATGCACCTCTCGCTACATTTTAGCATTTCAGGATCCATCGTAAGTTGGCACCACTGAGGAGGTACACATACAATGACCATTAAAAAAGTTCAAATGAAGGTCCTCTCCTTGCTTTATGCAGCCTCCCCGCGAAGTCACCTGTAAGATCCAAGTTCATCTGCAGATTCAGACCTGCCGTGCAGAAGGGCAGAGGCCTTCCCCCAAGACCACCTCCTTCACAGTCCTTCGTGTTTGCTGACTCTGCAATCAAGAGAACGGCCCTGCGTCACGAGCACCGCACAGCGTCCAGCACGCCTTCTGAGATTGGCACAGGGGCGGTGGCAGGCGGGCTGTGGCCGGGGACTTCAGCCCAGGCCAGCCGAGCTTGTGCACCACTGAGACCCCCCGTAGGAGGCTTCACACTTGTAATTCCCGGTGCTGCGCTTATCGGCATGTGTGCACTGATGCAGGTTGGCCATTTTTTAGAATAAAATACAAGTTGCGAGTGCAGGCTTCATGGCCACAGCCTTGTGCTCGGACGCCAGCTCTGCCACCTGCTCGCTGGGACATCCAGGCAAGATACTTGACAGCTCTGTGCTTCTGTTTCCTTGTCTGTAAATTGTTAATAACTAACCACCTCCTAAAACCACGATGAGGATTTAATGAACTGAAACATAAGGTACTTAAGATAACAGCATATAATGAACATCCAGCAAATTTCAGTATTATTAACATTATTGCTAAGTTTAACCTCAGTGAGTGTGAAATTATCTTATTCATAACTCTTTCTACTGTAACACTTAATTCCATGTCTTGTAACAAGCAAACCTTCAAAAAGTAGTTGTTAAACAATCTCCTCCTGTCCACTTTAACTCTGATTTGTTCTCTGATATCAGAAAGACCCGTTCCGATTCCATGGATATTAGAAACTGCCTTCAACATGTTTTAGGAACATGTGGGTGTTTATTATTCTTAATTTGACTACTTGATTAATTTTTTGTCTTCTCTGCTAGTGCATAAATATCAGGAAGGCAGAGACTTGGCCTATTGATTCACAGTTAAATCAAAATTGACAAATACCTGTATTTGTCTATGGCATCAAATATTGCTGGGTATTTAAGTTAGGTGTACCCAGATATATGATGGGTACTCAATGAATATTTGTTGAATGGATTCATTGAACTAACATCAAAAAGATATTAAACAGAGCTGACCTCGATTCGTAGATGCTGGTTGATCACATTGATGATAAAATTTTAAAAAATTAAAAATCCTGACAGGTTGGCAGAGTGAATTAAAAGGCAGTCAAGTAGTGAATATTTTCATATTTGCACAATTAGCAGCATATTATACTAACTGGAAAATTAGTCATTTTCATGTCACTAAATAACTGTCATTTGTATTAATCAGGAACATACAGAAATGGAAGCAAATATCACTGAGAAGCAAAAGCTTAATCTCTTTTGAGTCAGTCTAAGGTCTTTCTCGTCAACTGTTGAAAAACCCTTTACCTTTTTTCCTCACCCTGATTCCACTTAAAACATGATAATGAATCTTGCTCTGTGCGCCCTCCGTATTTGAAGCAGAAAGATTTCACCGCTTCTTTGAAATCAGCCAACCTTTGAGATCAGCCCTCCCCGGGGTCGCACTTTGCTTTGGGAACGGCCTTCAGAATCCTTTTTCCTTTGTTGGTGTGAACTCTTCCTATGAAGTGATCTTCTTATACTGGCTAAGACTGTGGCCTAAGTGTTTTAACCTTTTGAAATTAAAATTGTGCTGTGGAAGCATTCTTTTCCGACATGCTTCTTTCTATCCAGTGGAAATAACTTCATGTCAAAAGCCAGGTGCTCCGGGGCAGTTTCCAGCAGCAAGCCCTGCCCAGGGCATGCAGAGTCCGGTCCAGGCACTCACGAGTGGCCTGGGTGCTCTTCTGCCAGCCCCTCCAGGAGCTCAGCGCCCCCTCCCCTGCCCCGCCTCGTCTCAGCCTCCCACCCTGACGACACGTGCCCTGGACGCGAATGCCCCCAACAACTGCCGGGGCCACCTGACCCCGCATTGGTTACGTCCACCTGTCCATGTCTGACCACTTGGGCTGTGATGATGTGGTTTGAGGAGCTCCACCAAGTACCTTCTTCAGCAATCCCGTAAGAGAAACAGGGAGCTGCAGAACCAGCGAGGGGCCGGATTCCCCCCGGGACACAAAAGCTCCCAGAACCTGGCTGGGAAACAGTGAGGAGGGGCGCTGAGCCTGGGGCCCATTCCCCCACTGCTATGGGGTGAATTCTGGGGTCACCGAGGCAGCACGTGCATGCTGCGGGCACCTTTATCTTTTCTACAAGTTGTACGAGAACATCCACTAAGTTCTTCCATCTGTACTTTCCTTCTGATCAATTTCCTCCTCCCCTAAATGATACTTGGTCTTTTCACTGCTTATTCCTCTTTGTATGTGTAACTCCCTGCTGGGACATTTCAGAGGAAGGGTAAGTGGTAGGCCTGGGGGAAAACTGCTCACCTCTACCTGTTCTCTAAAAAGAAAGCTCGGGCAATAGGGGCTGGCTGAATTTCGGGGGATCCCTTCGGGCATAATGGATATCAATCTTGTAACAATTCCAGATTTTGCACCATTAGATCTGAAACTGCCTTAGTCCAAATTGGCTCCGAAAGGAGTGAACTGTGAATATCCAGATTATAGTTTACTGCTTACAGCCAAGTGAACTGGAAAATAATGGTGATTATAATACAATATAGTGAATAGCTTCCAATGTGGGAAACTTTTGTGAAATTCTTAAAATAAAATCAATTACTATTACTCCCATTTTCTACATGATAAAATGGAGCCTCAGGGAAATTAATTCACCCAAAGGCGTATTCAAAATTCATGATCTTAAGTACTAAGAGTTCTTCCTCCCAGTCAGATATCCACATAGAAGATACGGACCTGCTTTCCCAGAAGTATTGATGCTTAGAATTCTAGCATGAGTTACACTCCTGTCTCCACTGTAACACATTAAAATTCACCAATCACATATATTTCAAAAGTGAATGGCTGCAGCAGATCATTTCTTTAGAATAGAATTTGATAGAGAGGAAGAAGGAATTAAGATGATTTTGAAATATGTAAAAAGCAAAATGGAAGCAGCCCAGGTTCCTAAGATACACACCAAATATTTTTATACTTTTGCCCTGTTTGTAGAGGCTCTTCTATGAAATAGAGGTCAGTCACTTAATTACTTTCAGAAAAACATAACCAGAGGTCTGGACCAATAGCAGAAAAAGAAGAAAATTATTTAACTCTAGACACTAATGAGTACAGAATCATTTTTTTAAAAAAGCCCTTAGCATTTTTGGTCTTCTGCCTTGCAGTCCCATGTCTCTACCATCTTGGACTTTCTCCTGGAAGTCCCATGTGTTTCTACCATTTTGAACTTTCTCCTGGAAGTCCCATGTGTCTCTACTATCTAGGACTTTCTCCTGAAAGTTCCATGTGTCTCTACCATCTTGGTCTGCCCTGCAGTCCCATGTGTCTTTATCATCTTGGACTTTGTCTTGAAGTCCCATGTGTCTCTACCATCTTGGTCTTTGCCCTGCGGTCACACATGTCTCTTCATTCTCTACCTCCTCTTCCCTTTTGGTGTTTCCTAGAGCTCCTTCTACTCTCTTCTCTCTTCTCCCTCTACATTATCTCATCAATGTTCAAAGAAATTCACATGCAACATACTTCTTTTTCCATCTTCTCTCTGTTCACTCTGCTGTGCATTTTCCCAAATTCCATTCTTCTGCCTGGTCTAGTAAAAAACAAAACAAAACAAAACAAAAAAACAACTTTTACTCTACTCTCTGTTTAAGGAACAAGAAACAGAGAGCAAATTATGCAAATATTCATCCCTGGACCATAGAGGAATATATTCAGCTCTCACCCTGCCAATAAGAAAGCTGGCACAGCTTCTTCACATCTCACCTTTACTAAAATAGCAGTGTCCTTGATGCCTCATCTAGACCCTGACAGAAGATACTTGAACGGCTTCCTAAAGCAATTAGAAGAGCAGCTCTCGCCACGGGGAGGCTTCCTCCAAGACCTTCAATGTCAGCTGCGTAATGTAATAAACGCCTTGCCAGGAGTAATACCCTGCTTGTCTGAAAAACTAGAAAGTTCATAGACTTCCTCATTACCTAGGTAGTGCTCGAATGGTGGCCCCCAAAAGACATGCCTGAATCCTCGCCCCCAGAAACTCATTGGAAAAGGGTCTTTACAGAGATAGTGAAGTTGTCCTGGGTTACAGGGGAGTCCTAACTCCAGGAGAGGTGTCTTCCCAAGAAGAGGAGAAGGCCATGCATGGTGGGACTGCAGCCCACTAAGGAGCCACTGGGCCAGAAGATGGAAGCAGCGAGGAGCGCCCTCCTCGGGGGACCTGCAGGGAGCGCCGTCTGCAGATACCTTGATTCCAGTATCTGGCCTAAGAGCTGGGAGAGAAAAGATTTCCTAAGTTTCAGCCACCAGGTCTGCGGTAATTTGTTACGTTCACCCTCAGAAACTAACAGAACACATAACTTTCTCTCCCTCTTCCACACAGTGCCACGACAGTGCCGTTTTCACAATGAATATTCTTATTTGAGGGACTTAGCTCTGCTGAGCGAGCAAAATATTGGTAAAGGTCAGTTCACTAACAGTACATCTTTCAGAAGCAAAAAATCACAGGTGTTTTCTCTGCTAATCTCCTTCAAAGACTGTTCAGGCAGCAATTTTTACTAAAATGTTTCTCTCCTCTAGCTTTAATACACTTAAGCATGTCTGATTAATACCTGAATAAAAAGCTAACCCCAAGTAACCCTCTACCGTTTCTCCTGGACTCTGAGAGGCAGGAAGAAAACGTGTTAAAGCTTTTAACTATCTTAGGGTTCCAGAAAGATCTCTTCGATGTTAACTTCAGAACATCTGCAATAATGGCTGGTATTTAAATATTCCACCATATTCACAGCATCTAAATGCACACTTCCTTATTCTCACAACTACTCCTTTGTGAAACAGATCAAGTAGGCTTAATCCCATTTTTTAGCTAAGGAAACTCATGTCCAGAAGGGTTAAAACAATTGCACATGGCTATGTATCTTATAAGTTGTTGAATTCTTATCAAAGAAATTCTTTGCTTTTGACCCGTGATTAGCCACTATAATATGCTGCCTGTTTATAAGAAAGAAGTTTATGTAAGTTGTATAAAGGTTGGGCTGAATATATCATGAATTAGTGAAGTTTACCGTCAGTTAACCCTTGTTCTTTACGTGCAGAGCTGCCTTAATTTGAGATTCTACCAATCTAGAATTCTCTGTCCTTGCATTGGCCCTGGCTGAGTAGGGACCCATTGTCAGGCTACTTCTGTGCTTTCTTGTGTCCCAGAAATCCTCCATTCACTTCTCTCCTCCTTAGCACTATTCAGGCTGGGCTGGACCACCAAGTCCAGCACCTGAGACACAGCAGGTGCACACATGGATGGACTGAAAGGAACTGATTTCCTTGAAACATATGGTTCCTTCATAAGGGAATTGAGAGAAAATATAAGTGTCTCGATTATGTATTTAATATAGTCTGTATTTTATGGATTAAAATGTTAATAAATATTAATGATTTTACTCCCCTGTTTTCCTACTCTCTAACTCCTCTAAGGGATGAGGCACATTCTTCAATACCAGTGGTTTGCTCTGGCAGTATTTCTCACCAGGATTATGTCAGGAACCCCAGGTGTGCAGTTTGCAAACATTTCCTTCTCTTGACTGGATAGTTCTCAAGGAGAAAGGTGATCCCACTTCTGTAGACCCTCTGCTCACTGGTATTCACCTTGCGTTTCAACTTCAGACGACTAATTGTAGAACGTAAATATGGAGAAGAACTATTCCCACAAAGGTGGGTTTTGGAAAACCTCTCCCTCTGTGCACATAACCACCTTAATCCCACCACTTCCAGATTTATGATAGTAGAACCACCGGATCAGGTCTGGTCTGTGGAGGTTTGCTTAAAATATTTGGAAATATTCACAGATTAAAAAAGCCTACCAGCATGAAAAGCACACAAACAAAAGAAACAGGATGAAGGAACATCAGCTTTATGGAGCCCTTTCTCTATATGGACTCATGGACTTCAGTTCTCCTAAAGATGGTAGATGCTCATTTCACAGGTAAAGGAATTGAACTTGGGTACATTGAATCATTTCACCTAAGCAATTATAAGTGCTGGTGGCCAGACTAGAAGAATCCCAAATTCTTTGCCTTCCTTCACAGCCTCCTAAATATTTTAATAGTGCCTCGGTGTGCTGTTAGTATGTAGTGACAACAAACGGCACAGAAGTCTTGCTACACTGAGTACTAGTCCAGTGGCCCTAATTTATAAGAAAGTATGTTTGCCCTTTAATATCCTGCCCACTAGGAAGTGATGAAAAATAAAGATACACCAAATATATTTCTCAAACATATTGGGACATAGTCAGATTCCAGTGTTTTTAGCACACACTGAAGGAATAATGAATGGATCCCCCCAAAATAAAGAAATTGTCTAAAAGTTACAATAATTTTCAGATTATAGGCGACTCTTTGTGGATTAGGTCCATGAATATCTAGTCCAACATGTCAATGTCTGGTCCAACATTTTTATTTTCTAGACCAGAAAATTGAGGTCCTAAAAAGTAAAATGACTTGCCTTCAAGGACAGTTGCTAACTGCCGCACGCATATATTTTTTCCAAAATTGACTTCCTGGAATGTCAAGGTGCCCTGTAGTAATTGTGTGACCACCTCTGCAAGCTGTTATTATGAGGATGGTTTATTTCCTTAACACTGACAGATCTGGCACTGTACCAGGCATCAAGAATATGTGCTCAGGACTCAAGGGACACACAATCTAAATTAGAAAGATAAATAGAGGTTTTAAAAGCTCAAAGGGTGATTAGGACCTTGAATTGTAAGTCACCATGTTCACATTTACAACAACAACAAAAAAAATGTTATTTTTCTCCTTTCATTTTCTTAACAGCTCATAAATACCAGAGATGGAAAGATTGACAGTAAGAGCATTTGTGAAACTGCATGCCATTGCTTGAGAATATTATTCATTTAGTGGGTTTATTACCAGACAGCTGTTTACAAATTTTGGAGCAGATTGTTCCATGGATGACTGGATTTTTGTTGAAGAAACAAGCAGGAGCTGCTTTGAGGTCCTTGCTGATTATATTCACACAGAACAATGTTCCCGCAGCGAGCTGTGGGATTTTTCCACACCAGTTGACTAGTGGTAAATATTGTCTAAATTATCCTGACAAAGTATCCAATGTAAATGCATCTTTAGGGACACTGAAAGGCCAGGAGTCCATATGCAGCCAGAAAAAAAAAAAAAGATCTCAGGCTTCAGCATTGAAATGCAGTATGGTTTGAAACTACTGGAAACTGTCGTTTACTTGTGATCAAACAAGTTATATTCATCTGACCCAGGTTAACTCCGCAAGAAGATCACAGAAGAACCATTTATAAACAATTGTTTAGAGTGGAAATCTGAAAACATCAGAAATGAATTCAAATCCTAGCTCCGCCTTGTTCTACCCATATTATTTTGAGCCTATTACTTAAACTTGTTTGGCATCAACATCCCCTTCAGTGAATGAGGGATTATGATCATGACGTCTTAGGGCTAGTTTTTAGGATTAAATGAGTTTCTTTTAAAAAAAAATAAAACCTAGTATAATACTTGGCATAAGGCAGGTGCTCAGTAAATGATAGATGCAATTATCATAACTGTAACTGTTCTCACTATATGCTCCTTACTCAGTTTTGGGATCCTCCCCATCCACAAAGAGTTAGTTCTTTAAAACTGTGGTTCTTAGAAATGCATTACAAAGAAAACAGTGTGTGCTGTGAAATAGCTAGATTTTAACCTGAACAACAGATTAATTTTGACAAGAGGTTTAAATTCACTCTCAGTTTCCTTATTGGAAAAAAAGAATACTAAAGCATAACTCAGAGGGCAGATGTGAAATTTCTGAAAAAGATAATATATATGAACAAAGGGCTGGGATACCATAGATCTCCAGTAAGCATTAGCTCACATATGCATAGCTTCATCCTAACAGATCATGTTTCATTATAATTCTTTATTTGTCCATTTCATCCATACCACTATAAATGCTGGGAGAGCATCAACTGTTTTTTAATCTCTGTAATCCCAGTGCCTGAAGAGTAAATGATGATTCCGTTTCTACTGACTGTATGAATATGGGAATATTTTATTCCTCAAAAATGCAAGAACTTTTAGGATTATACTAGAAATGGACTGGCTTTATGATGTTAGCATTTTAGTTCATGAGAAGACGTCCTTTATTACATACAATATACAAGAAATACTTCAATGAATCAAAGGAAGAGGCACGAATAGAGAAAAATCTTAGATCTTTATTTACCCATTCAGTGTATCCAATCACTAACTCAAAAATACCACCTCCTAAGCCATGGTGTAGACTGTGGTGATGGACCAAGCACATGTCCCCACCTCGTGGAGTTACAGTACAGTGGAGGAGACAGGTATTAATCACACGGTTGCCAAAGTAAAGGTAAAATTGCAACCGTGATAACTGCTGTGAGCATGAGGCTCAAAATGCCGTGGACGCATTGGGAGCAGAAAGCTGAGTGGGGCTTTTTCCTTCTGACGTGAAGTTTGACTGAGGTCCACTTAGCTGATGACCGTATGGGTGAAATGTAGCCACACTGATGCAGGATTTAGCAAGAGATGGCTAAAAAAAAAAAAAAAATCCCTGTCAAACCTAATTGCCTCCCTCCAAGCCACTTAGGAGAGAGCTAGAAAATAATTAAGAGGAGCCTTCACTGAGGGGAGGCCTCCTTGAATACAATTCATAGGAGCTAAAGTGCTAGGGCACCTCTGCGGCCCCTCAGCCCCCAAACAGTCAAGCCTCCTACACGGCGCCGATCAGGACCGGGCTTGGCTGCACCAGGAGAGAATTGAACTTGGCTCCAGGTTTGGATTCTGAGCTGCGGAAAGTCATGGACGCATCCCACACACTTCTAAGAAGGGGCCCCGGACAGCTTCGGTAGCTCGAAGAGCTTCGGCTGGCTCGGGGCTGTGGCTGGTGACGGAGGGGGGGAGGCAGGCAGGTGCACGGCCACCGCGAGCAGGGCCAGGGCTCGTGTCCAGGTGGCTAAGCTCGCCGTCCTGAAAGGATCGCGCCCAAAGGGCCGCCTCGGGGATGGGCGGTCGGTAGAGCAGTTGAGGGGGCTACCGAGGGGTCTGCGGGGGTCTCTACAGGACTCTGAAGAGTCGTGAGAAGATCAGGATGCGTCACAGCAGAGAGGGGGTGCGCAGCAGAGAGTGAGGAGGCAGGGGGTGGGAAACGGACACACACAAAACCCACTTCTGCGTGACTTGATGAAATAACTCCTAATTCTCCATCAGCAGTATCTCCTCCTACCCTGGGACCAACACTGTTTTGTTTCATCTCGTTTCTTCAAGGAGAATCATAACTCTCTTAGATGAGAGGAACTCCCAGGAAAGGTGAAGTTCAGTAAGGGTAGAGGTAGGCGGTGGGAAGGTATGCGGGGCAGGGGTTTGAAGACTGGGTCAGAGACGAAAATGTTTGAACAGAGATTTAAAATGGGGACTGTTTTGGGTGAAAACAAGGTCCAGAGTTGTAGAAAGGGATAAGTAGTTGAAATGAGGAGGTCTGTCCCAAATGAGTGTTTTATAGATAAAGAAAAGTATTTCAATTGATACTTGCCTTGAAAATATTCTAGGTCCCATTAGCCTAAAAGTTGATTTATAAAAGGCTTGTCTTGGGCAGTGGACTTGACCCAGTGGTTAGGGCGTCTGTCTACCACATGGGAGGTCCCTGGTTCAAACCCCAGGCCTCCTTGACCCATGTGGAGCTTGCCCACGTGCAGGAGTGCTGTGCCACGCAGGGGTGTCCCCCGCCTAGGGGAGCCCCACGCGCAAGGAGTGCACCCCATAAGGAGAGCCACGCAGAGCAAAAGAAAGTGCAGCCTGCCCAGGAATGGCGCCGCACACATGGAGAGCTGACACAACAAGATGACGCAACCAAAAGAAACACAAATTCCTGTGCCGCTGACAACAACAGAAGTGCACAAATAAGACGCAGCAAATAGACACAGAGAACACACAACTGGGGTGGGGAGGGAAGGGAGAGAAATTAATTAATTAATTAATCTGAAAAAAAAAAGGCTTGTCTTTTAAATTTTAATTTAAAATGTACAAAGCACATTCTCACAAGTTATTTTAATTCACTCTTTTTTAAATTATATTTTTAAAGAAGCTTTAGAATACATAAATGTTACATAAAATATATACAGATTCCCATATGCCCCATCCCATCCCCTCCCCCAATCTCCCACATTAGCAACGTCTTTCATTAGTGTGGTTCATTTGTTACAATTAATGAAAACATATTGAAGCATTGCTACTGACCATGGACGATGACTTACATTAACAATGGACTACAGAGAAAATGTGGAATGGGTGTGGGAACGGTAGCCATGGGGGCTGCTGGGTGTGGGGAACGGGAGGAAGAGATGAGATGTGGAGGCGTTTTTGGGACGTGGAGTTGTCCTCGATAGTGCTTCACGGACAATTACGGGACACTGTAGACCCCCCCAGGGCCCACTGGATGGAACGTGAGAGAGTCTGGGCTATGATGTGGACCATTGACTATGGGGTGCAGTGATGCTCAGAGATGAACTTACCAGGTGCAATGGATGTGTCATGATGATGGGAGAGAGTGTTGCTATGGGGGGAGTGGGGGGCGGGGGCGGTGGGGTTGAATGGGACCTCATATTTTTTTTTAATGTAATTTAAAAAATAAATAAATAATTAAAAATAAAAAATAAAAAAAACATTTGATGTTTCCCATAACTTTTGGTACAAACCATTTCTAGACAATTTTGGGTACAAACCTTTTCTAGCACTTGTTTCCAAGAGTTTTTATTGTGAAGTTGAATTTTATCATTTTTTCCTTCATATATTAAGATGGCCATGCTGTATTTCTTTTTTCTCTTAATGTGAACTAAATAAATTAATTTGTAGACAAAAACAAAACAAAACAAAAAAAAAACAATGGACTGAAGTAGACTTATAATTATGCTAGCAATGGAAGAACTGATATAAAGGCAGTGGCCACCAGAGGTTCTGAGAGGAGGGAGAGGGAAGAACAGGTGGACCAAGGAGCATTTTGGGGACATTGGAATTGTCCTGCACGACATTGCAATGGCAGACACAAGCCATTACACATTTTGTCATAATCTGGTTCATTCTTAAAACACAGGATGAGCGGGAAGAGCCTGGTTGAAACCCTGGAGGCAACCCTTCCTTGGCCAGGATGAAGGAGAGAGTAAAACAGGGGGAGGGGGAGAGGGATTGTGCAAAGTGGGGCCAAACGCCAAAGGCAGAGGGTGTGTGTAAACGGGGTAACCTACTCAGACCCTCACCTTTGCGATGATGGGCACCCACTCTTGGCAGCTGACCTACCGTAAGAACTCCCTGAAGGCCTGGCTCGCTCCTGGCACGAGGAGTGGCCCTTGGACAGTGGCGTCCCCGGTCACCTCGGGTTCTGAGTGGCCTGCTTCATGTCCACAGTAGCTCTTTGGGCTCAGCGCCTTCAGTGATTTTCCAGGAAAGAATATATAGATAATGCTAGTTTCCTGCATCAGTTACCCATTGATTACCTTCCCCACAGATAAGGAACTGAGAAACCATTAGAGACACACACATAGAACCTGAAACTCTTCTTCTTGGACAGTACTTGGTAGAGCCATCTGCTTGACTTCTAACAGCCAGGCGGCTGTGCATGTGTGAAAGAGACCTAAACTGTTTCCTCCACACTCTGGCTTATCAGAGTGTTCAGTGCAATCCCCTGCACCAGGGAAGCTAGCTCTATCCCTGTGCCTGTCCTACAGTTTCTCTTACCAGCTCCACACACTGTGTCCAGGCTGCAGCTTTGAGACACGAATACCCTTTGCCTCGCCCTCTCTTCCTCTCCTGGCTGTGGACTTGAGACATTGTCTGTTCTAAACTCTGCCCTGCCTTCTCCTCAGCAATCTTCTGGCAGCCCTGACGTCAGCTCTAACTCTTCCTTCTCTGGGCCCATCGCATCCCTGGGAGTTCCCTCTTTAATCATCCTCCCTCATTTTCTGTGTCCTTGGGTTTTCCAATAAAATCCCCAAACTTATAGTGTGCTTGCTTTTTTCCCCTTGCTAGGAGGTAACATGGAAGTGTGAAAACAGAGTGACATGTTATTAATCTCACACAAATTCATGCATGGCTTTTCTTTTCCCCAAAGCATTCTATGATGGAGCAAACACAATTTTTTTAATTGAAGGCACTGTGGCAGTTTAAGCTTCATTGCTCTATTATTTCAGAAAATATGTTGATTGAACACAGACTATGCTCAAAATAGCAATATGAGGAGACAAAGATTAAGAAGAGTAAGACATGAATCATTATATTTAAGAAGCATATCATAAGGGGCACAGAGAAGAAAATGCCACAAAAAATATAATACAAACAGAATAGGATAAGCCTCAAGGGAGGCCCAAAAGGGGCTATAGGGTATCGAGGAGGACATGTCTGATAAAGTGACCAGGGCAGGCTTAGAAAGACGAGGCACTCAAGTTCGATGGAATGAGTGGCAGAGGGAGGAGAGAAGGAGCCAGAGGCTGAGGCACTGGGAGGCACTCCAAGAAGGAAACAGGAACCAAGACAAAGAGCAGGATGAGCAGGACTACTGGGCAACAGCAAGCCAACTTTGGCCAGTGATTAAAATAAGGCAGCGCTGGGGAGTGGATGTGGCTTAAGCAGTTGGGGGTCCGCTTCCCACACGGGAAGTCCTCGGTTTGGTTCCCGGTGCCTCTGAAAGAAGATGAGCAGACAAGAGCGGACATAACAAGCAGACACAATGAGCAGGTACAACAAGTGTACATGACAAGCAGAACAACAAGCAGACAGATGATGGAGCCATCTAGGGGCGAGGAAATAAGGCAGTGCTAAGATCCAGGTCAGGAGCTATCCACTGGAGGCAGGTGGTGGAGAGTCGAGCACGCGTGGGCAAGGGGCTGACGCTTCAACTGACAGGCAGTGCTAAAGGTGTTAGACCATGAGAGTGGCATGATCTGAATTTATCAGTCACACCGTTGAGTTGAGGAGCACTATGAAAAAAGAGTCATTATGGTATTAAAAATGATAGCAATGCTCCACCAAAATAAACTGCTATTGGAATTGTTGGGAGACTGACATTGCATTTAACCAAATATCCTGCCTAACAAAATGCTATCATGCTGTATGTGTATTACCAGGTTGCAACAATTACAGTACCTAAATATTCACTTACTCACAGAACATAAAGTGATCACTTTTATGATTCAGAAAGAATTTCAGAAATTTGCAGCATATCTAAGTCACTTATGAATAGTGGTTGTTTACAGTTTAACAGGACCATTTCGTGAAGCAGTTTGGATAATTACCTACAGTAATTGTTCTATTTTATTTTATTATAGATATTAACCAATAACTGCAGATGAGTCAAAATTGCAGTCACAATTCAGTTAGGAAGATATAAGACTTTAATTTTTCCATAATTGAACCTGGCTTACTCTGATCCCACGTAGATTTTTATCTGTTAGCGGTAAAAAGACCTGAATCTTGTTACTTCATGGTAATGCTGTCATTTCTGGTTTAAATTTTAGACTCTTTAGGTAAATGTTTAAACAAATTTAAGGAAGTCTCCCAGTGAAAACCTTACACGCACACTTGTAAAGGACTCCCCCCTCCTCTCTCCTGGAATTTGTCTGAGGGCCCCTCCTTTGGTGCTTGCTGGACCCTGCCTGGGGGGCTTCACTGGCTCCTCTCTAACCCCAAGGAGCTGCTGCAGCAGAGCCCCCCGCTTCCCTGGACTCGTGCTCGGCTGGGGGCGCTGAGTCACAGCGCCACCCCATACCAACTGCCTCTAAACCTCAGAACCGCTCCAGGTGGTCAAGGACACACCTGGCGCGGCCGGGCTGAGGGGGAGCTGGGTGGCTTGTGTGGGGCTGAAGGCGGCGGTGGCCACGACTCCATTCAGACTCTCAGAGTCACCGTCATCTCCACGCCTTCCCCTTCCCTCCACCCTTACGCTGAGTGCTCTGGCACTTGCAGGCTTCTAGATAATATCTATAATGCAGGCCCATGTCCACCTCATTATATGGTCTTTTAGCTGCAAGGGGCAGAGACAAATGCAGTCTCTGTCGGGAGGCTTGGTGCCCAATTAAAACTCTATTTCTAGGAGGAGTAAAGCTAGGCTGCAGCCCTCTAAACTGGATATCCTGTGCCCTGTTAGTCTCAATTTTGACCTGGAACTTCTGTCTCCATACAATGAATTTTTTATTTTTTGTTTTTAGGAGGTACCAGAGATTGAACCCGGGACCTCGTACATGGGAAGCAGGCGATCAACCACTGAGCTACATCCTCCCTGCAGACAATGAATTTTTTTCTCTCACAAATGATGGGTTGAAAAGAGACATATAATTTAAGATAAAAAATCTGTATTTTGACTTTTTCTAAACATTACTTTATTTTTCTTTATAACACTCTTATGAAGTAAACTGAGATAACATATGCTATAATCTGCATTTGCAGCCTTAAGAAACAGGTTCTAAAAACCAAATTTTCAACAGCTTTCTTTGTTTTGATTTTTTCACCTGACCCATCAAAGTTTTCCATCAGTCCAGAATTTCCCTCCCTCCTCCAATGGCCTTCATGCAAGTCTACAATGAGTTTTCACTGTATGGAAGACATACAAGATTAATAAAGCAAAATTACCTTAATGAGTTTATGCTTCCACAGGATTACATAGGATAAGAAGAGGCTCATTGTCCTTATTCCACCTGCAGGGCTGGCTTTAGTTTCTACTGGCCTGGAAATATTAAGTCTTATTTTTTTTCTTGATAATTCTCATTAGTTATGCATTATTCAAACACATGTTTAAATTTGGCTTAATAAAGACACTAAATAGAATAGTACATCAGAGAGTTGCACTCCCTTGCTACTGAGTCATACAAAACCAAAATAATTGGGAGCACAGCTACCATTTAAATAAACCCTAGCACTATAGTCAAGGTTAAATTATTCTAATTTACTTTTTATATTACCTAAATTTGCCCAGGAAAACGCTTGCCCCATTCCTTTGCAAGGGCATTAGTGTTAACTACCTTGTGACTCATGTTTTCTTCTTTGCATGAAAAGGTCAGCACCTACAAGGATATTTGTAGCAACTAAGAAATGATACTCTTACTTCTTGCAATGGAAAGATGTATAATGTCAATTGTTAATGTTAACACCCTGTAATGTTCATTCTTTCAAATGGTGTTATCCAAAAAATATGCTCCACTCTGAATACCCTAGTCTGAAACAGCAGAACTCAGAAAATAGAGGAAGGGAGAATGATAGCACTATAAATAGGTTACGCAGGAGGGAGTCTTAAAGACCCTCTAGTCTGGAGACTGACAGAATGGCCTGCAGGCAAAATCTGCCTCATCCATTGGTTCACAAACTGTCTGCGACTGCAGCGCACTGCGATGGCACAGAGGAGTTGTCACGGAGTCCAGCGAAGCCAAAACTACGTGCTCTCCGGCACTTTACCCACCAGGTCTCCCCACCTGACCCCGCAAACACTGGGTGCTGCGTTCAGGAGCGGTGAAGATGATGAAGCAGGAAATCGATCCCACATCTCTTGTCTTAATGGTTAGAGTCTCAAAAAATGAAATTGTGAAGTGAAACTCCTGCTCCTATTAATTGTATAAGAATTAAGCTCTACCCCACTCAGATTACTCACGACCCCTGAAAACGTCTGCCTCACCCTCAGATGGAACCCCACCCTTCACGCTCATTCATCTCTTGGGATGTCACTTCCTTCTACTGCTCCTGCCTGGAAAACTCTCTGTAGCACTGCTTAACTGTGCTCTTTCTAAGGACAAAAAATGGATTAGCTGAGAATTAAGTAAAACCGTCGCCGCCCTTCACTCTGTAGCCAGAAGAAGTGCCTTGGAAGGTCTCTGACAGCGTCCTCTGGCACTCCACCTCACACACCGCTCAGCCCAGGCGGGTCCCCGAGCCCTGCTCTGCTGTGTGTGCTCAGGCGGCAATCCCTGCTTCCTTCCAGCAATCGCAGATTCCCCATTCTCTCTGTCTGCAGTTGGCTGAAGTGCAGTATTAGAAGAAAGGAAAGGCTGTGTTAAACAGTAGATACGCATTGTCTTCGTTGCTAGCTGCACAAGTCTGAACGAGTTCAGAATGAGTCTGCATTTCTACAAGCCTGTTGCCGACCTAGGGGGTTTGCCTAGAAGGAACATTAGGGAAAAAAAAATCTCATCACTGACTTAGAATCCTGAATTCCATGACTTCTTATTTGCTTCAAAATTCTCTCCTATAAGCATCTATGGCAGAAAAAGAAAAAGAAAGAAAAAAGGGTCCTCTGTGTTTTCCCTGTTAAAATGTTCCATGCCTGCCTTCAAAGAGTCATTTTCTGTTCATTCTTTCTTTGACTCCAGATTTGCTCTAATCATCTTTACCACATAAAATGGGGGAAATAAAGCTTTGTCTCTTACTCGAATTAATCACTGCAGTGTTTTTCAGTGACCGATGGGATTAAGTATTTAGCTATGTAATATTTTGCTAAATGATTGGCTATTCTAAAAGCTGAGGAAAAGCAAAAAAGTTCTTATGAGTATTTCTTTGGTTTGCCAAGTTTGCCGTTCAAATTCTGTTATTGCCGTGTAGTAATGATGACAATTTGGAAGTATTATGGAAGCTTACCGAGCCTCAGCTTCCTCACGTGGAAAATGTTAATGATGATGATGATGATGATACCTCACAGGGGTCCGTGATGGACTAGAGGAAGTAATGTCAATATTATTAAGAGCTAGTACTTAAAAAGGTTAGTTTTTCCCCCACAGGAATATTTTTCTGACATCTGATAGCATGAGCCTCTATCACATCTTCAGGTGAGCTTTTAGCTCTATGGCTCTTGGTTTAAATTGGAAAAACCAACAACAGCACTGCCTGTGCCTGAGGTTCAGGTAAAAAGCACAAGTTTATTCTCTAGATTGAGAGAAAAAATAGACACTTGGAAAATGTTTTAAACAGCCTTTGGAATGAGATACTCATTTCTAATATGATCCAAATACTATTAAATATGTTAGACTTTTTTTAGAATAATGGTACAAACACATTTTGGAAAAATATGAATCTTGTTAATATGCTGATTTCACAGGCATATTTCTACCTGACAACTGTAGGTATTATCTTAATTAGCGTCATACTTACATTCTAATATAAGAGTTACTACTAAAAGCAGTCTTAATTTCCATCAAGAATAATTTACTGTATTCTTTTCTCTTTATTCTTGAATCTACACCCATTGCAAATTATCTTGTCTCTTTTAATTAGTAGCCTAAAGCAGACTCCTTGTTCTCTACTTTTCTGTGCTATTTATATCAATTATCTTTATTTCTTTTCAATTTTCCTTTCATTGAGACCTTAGTGTGATAAAAATTTAGAATAAAATAAAAGAGTTTTGCTTATTTTTAAATAAAAAACTATTCAGTATTATTTCCATTAATTTCCAAATAGTGGGGAAGTGTATGCCTTTTGGAAAGAAATGAGAAACATGGAGTATAAACAAATCTAAATTATCGCTATATTCTAACCTCATGAGCCTTTGGAAAAGCTGAGGAATTAGTCTAAAGCATTTAATATTTTGCCATTTTCCCTGGGTGATCTCCACTCAGGCCAGTTACGTCACAGGTGCGAGGGAAGCATTTTTAAAAGACTCTGTTCTTTTAAACCATTAGAGTCCATCATCATATATACTATATATACAACACTATATACTCGGTATTGGGCAAATACAAATCTGAGTGGTTTCAACTAGTGGATGAATAGTCACAATATAATGCCCCCATACTCTTTTGTTTTTCTTGTTTTTTTCTTTAAACAAATAATAAATATTTGTGATAGTTTGATATTATGAATTCCAAAAAGAGATATGATGTTTGTAAACTGGTCTGTTCCTCTGGGCATGATACTCTTTGATTGTATGAGATTCAAAGGCTTTATGTTTAATTGATTAACACAAGATCAGGGCTTTGACTGGACCATGCCCTTAGGGCAGCTCAGGGGTAAGTTCCCACCCCTTGGTGGCCTGGATAAACAGACGCTCAGCAGAAAAACACGCAGAAGAAATACGGAGGAAGAGAAACAGCTCCACAGCCACGCAGAGAGATGAGCCATTTGCCTGATAGTGTGCAGCACCGAGACCGCCCCAGAAGAGAGACGAGGCCTGCGGCCCACAGCTGAGCTCAGAAGGAGCTGGGCCACGGAGTCTTAAGAAGAGGAAGCCTGAACCCTTGCAGACGTTGCCGCCATTTTGCTTCAACATATGGCAACAGGCTTTGAGTGAGGAAGTACCTCTTATGGGACCTTGAGTTGGACTCTTTAGGGGCTTGTGACTAAAAGCTTTTACTCCAAATAAATACCCTTTATAAAAGGCAATAGATTTCTGGTACTTTGCATCAGCATCCCTTTGGCTGACTAATACAATATTCAATTAATCAGTTAACTTTGTTTCTGCTATCAGTGACTTAGAACAATATTCAGTGACTTACAAAATTTGTAATACAAGCCTTGGAAACAACTTACACATGTATTGGGCCAATCTCCCAGTGGGAAAAAAAAGCAAAAAACAGAAAAACAATCTACTAACATAATTAGGTTTGAGATCATATTTATATGCCAAGTATGTTGATTTTCCTGATGCCTCTATTTGGATATGTTACTTTGAAGGAAAATTTAATCAAAGTTTTAGGAGAAATAGACATTTCACAGAGCTATTATGTAAAATTAAAGTATAAAATAAAAATATTAAATGTCTCCCTATAATGAGAATTTGTAAATTTAATGGTATTCTGGAGTATAAGACATGTCATGTAATCATTTTACAGCACTGACATTTTGGAATTTTGTCTGCTTCTTTATTTCTAACTCAGTTACCTGAAATGCCTCTTTTCTTTTTTTAATGGAATTTTTTAAAACACATGATAATTTTTAATAACACCTAGTATTTCTTCTAACATTCAGGCAATTTTCTCTAATTTACTTACTTTCTATAGAATGAGAAGTATTCCAAAGTGATTAGAATATAAATTTTCACCATACATAGAAAATCACTGACACACACTTGTTCACCTGACAGTTCAAGTGCATCTCAGTTGAGCTGGTTTTTGCCTTCAATAATGTGGGTTTGTAAATTTTCCTTTCTTGCACATATTTCTCTTCCAAATATAAGAATTTAGTGACTGTCATTTCCTTAACCTTAGGAGATCCCTGAAAACACTGTGATTTGAGTCCTCTGGGGTGTCAGGAACCTTTTCAGAACTTCTCCCCAGGAAATGTAATGCCTATCCACACTACATGGAAATGTTTTTTGGGAGATTCACAAAATCCCTTGAACTTCATCTGTGGCCCTCTCAACTAGAGGTACTCAGAATTTCCTGTGGAATTTTTAAAAATACATACCTCTCTTAAATACTTTTCAGCGATTCCGATTCTTAAAGCTTGGAAGCTTGGTTACATGTTCCTGCTCGATGAATTTCCAGAAGACCTGTTTGCACGGGTATTTTTCACTTAACCCCACTGTGTCCTTTCATCTGGTCCGGCCTGCCCCTTCCCTGCTCACTGGTCTCTAAGCCACAGCTTTCTGACCACTCTTCCCTTCAGCCCTATCCTGGATTTCAGCTTCGTCCGGACGCTTCTCTGTTACAAGCTTGTTTCTGCTTTCTTGGATTTGCCTGGGCTCTGAGATCACCTAAGGTTGGCTTTCCACCGCATGCTCAGGTGATGTCAACCTGCAAAACAAATTCAAAAAGAGAAGATGCTGCGGAGGCTAACAGGTGTTGGGTGGTTTTCCTATCTAGAAACCATGCATTGAGAATCCGTGATATGTTGTAATCAATGTTCCAGCATGGTAAATTTTCACAAATCAAAATATGCAGAGGTCTCCCATTGCAAAAATTCCTAACATCTTATCTGAAAAGGACACACCTAAGCAACTTTTAAGGAAATTTTTGTGGTTAAAGTACAATTAATTTGTCAATTCATGTAAA
This sequence comes from Dasypus novemcinctus, assembly GCF_030445035.2. Classification (NCBI taxonomy): domain Eukaryota; kingdom Metazoa; phylum Chordata; class Mammalia; order Cingulata; family Dasypodidae; genus Dasypus; species Dasypus novemcinctus. The sequence goes on along the minus strand of NC_080701.1, from coordinate 3,171,660 downwards.
TGGAAATTACCCAGCACTTCATACCAATGATCTACACATAATCTCCAAATCATGAGACAATTTTTCCTTCATGACTCATGTTTTTAACAGAATGCCATTGGATAAATGTGACTTCTTTATTTGTCATTCTCTTCTATTTTTCCTACTGAGCCCTTTTGGCACACTTAAATGACTAAATGTATCAAAGAGAATCTTCTAAGAAAATACAAGGAAGCAAATAAGAAAGCCTTGATCACCAATAACGGGCAAAGTAACTGATAGTTCATGATGTAGCAGTAGGTGCTTAAAAACTCAATTGCATGAAATGCTTCAGTTATGCTGTTGTGTTTTCTTCTCTTTTGAACTATCCTCTTCAACTATGTGTTAACCACAGTCCCCACTCTCCATATTTCTTATTTTCTTATTAAAATACGGTCTGAGTTTCCCAGTCAACTGAAACAAATACCGTACAATGGGTTGACTAAAACAGCAGAAATTTGGGGCTCTAGGTTTTGAGCCTGGAAGTACAAAATCGAGGATCAGCGAGGCGCGCTTTGCCCTCGAGGACCGGCCTTCCGGGCCGCCTGCCGTCCCTGCAGCCTTGGCTTTCGGCTATGCTGGGGAGCCCTCTCGGTTCTCCTCCGGCGTCTGGATTCTCGCTTGGCTCCTCTCTGGGGGCTTCCCTCCAAAGCCTCCGGGCTGGGATGGAGACCCACCCTGATTCAGGGGGCCACAGCTCAGCTGAAAACAACACCTTCAAAAGTCCTGTTTACAGTGGGTTCCCAGCCGCGGGCCCGGATTGAGGGCAAGAGCGTGGCTTTTCAGGGGGACGTAAGTGGGTCTACCACAAACCCCTTCCCACCGTCTATAGAGGTAACGCACTGTTTATGGAGCGATGGACACGCTAAATCTGAGAAGGTCAAGGCGGCTGGGCCTGGGCTCATTCAGCCATCAGGACCTCCACGCTGGTGGCAGCATGACTCCACCCCACGTCCCAGTGGAATTTGTAGATTGTATCTATTTGTCAATGAATTCCCGGTAAGAACATATTTTAGCATCACGTTTTCCCCATTTTTCCATTGAGTTCTTAAACAAACAAAAGGTCAAATGAGAATTCTAATTTTATAATTTCTTATAAATTAAAAATTATTCCTCAGAGAAACTGCTATGATTTACGCTACTGATAAAGACACCTAACGTAACAGTGAACTTGCGAGGCTTTAAGCATTTCGGGAACATTGACTTTTCGCTAAGTAACATAGATAACTAAGGCAGGAATTCAAAGCTGACTGCACAGCAGATGGTTATTTTTTTAAAATAAAGCACAACGATTAGTCAGAATGGGACTGCCACTGGCACGTACAACAAACACGCCCTATGAGGCCCCGGCGCTGTGCTGCCTGATTCCCGAGGCGGCTGTCGAGTTCCTGAATATTCAGTGTGTTATTAATGATAAAGACAGAAACCAGCAGCAGGTTAATGATATTTTCAGCCACTACCAAATGAGACGGCAATGCAACTCTAGTCAGAGAGTGGAAGAAAAATTCAAAAGGAATTGTATAACGTAGGCTCATTGAGAGGAAATAAATGAGTTTCCAGGGGAAATCAGGAGCTTAAGCTTCTGGGAGTGGAAGGAAGGAGGAAGATGTGATCAGCAGGTGGATAAATGTGGAAAAAAGATGGTCAAATGCTAACTGGGGATCATAGCAGACGCCGGCTTAGAGCCGTTTTCACCTGCTTTGGCAGGCGAAAAACGTCCAAAGCTGCTGGAGGCAGGACACCAAGAGCTGAGGTCCAGCTCTGCACCAAGAAGTCACCTCTTGACGAGGAGGTCCTCTGACCCGGACTCAGAAAAGTTTCCCCAGTTCTGAGAGGCACTGAATGTCTGAGAGCTCGATGATTAATTGCTAAGAAAATCATAAGTGAAAATTGATACATGAAGTGGAAATAATCTGGGAACCTCTAACCTACATCTACTCACATTTATGGTTCTCCTGGCTGTATTCAATAAATATCTCTCGAGTCTGCTCTTCTTTTTTAAAAAAGATTTTTTATTAGAGAAGTTTAAGTCACTGAAAAATCATACAGAACATACACAATGCCCATATAACCCCGTTATTAACTCTTCGCTTTAGTATGATACCACTGTTGGACACTAAGATGAATAAAAGGATGATCTAATCAAGAAATATAATATGAGCTGCATGACATGCTGTCAGGAGCTTCCCCAAATTATAAGCACAATTTTGTGTTTGTTAATCTTTCTGGGGTGAGACTCCAAAAATTTAGCCAGAATCCCAAAGTGTTTATGTTTATAAATAAAATAAATCTTAAAAAAAAAAAAAGTATTTGGTGGGGAGGGGGGAGTGGGGCATATGGGAACCTCTTATGTTTTTTTTTAATTTCTTTTATTTCTCCCTCCTTCACCGCCCCCCCCAACCCAGTTGTCTGCTCTCCGTGTCCATTTGCTGTGTGTTTTTCTGTGACCGCTTCTATCCTTATTAGCAGCATGGGAATCTGTGTTTCTTTTTGTTGCGTCATCTTGTTGTGTTGCTCTCCATGTGTGCGGCGCCATTCTTAGGCAGGCTGCACTTTCTTTGGCGCTGGGCGGCTCTCCTTATGGGGCGCACTGCTTGTGCGTGGGGCTCCCCTATGTGGGGGACACCCCTGCGTGGCACGGCACTCCTTGCGTGCATCAGCACTGCGCATGGGCCAGCTCATCACACAGGTCAGGAGGCCCGGGGTTTGAACCCTGAACTTCTCATGTGGTAGGCAGATGGCCTATCCATTGGGCCAAGTCAGCTTCCCGCCAGAAGGAATTTTTACAGGGCCTTCTTCCAGACACTTTACTTCCACCTGTGGAAAATCGTCATAGGAAGTGATTTTGTTAGAACAAGACATTTTATCGTCACCTACCTGATCACCCTGCAGCGGGCACTCTTCAGGCATCGTGTGCCAGCAGCGCCTGCCGGCCACTCCTGCTGGCCTCTGCCAGTGGCTTCTCTCTTTCTGCAGGCTCAGGTCTCGGAGTCCCCATGTGTCCCCACAGCTCTGCCCTGGCACCCCTGCCATCCACCTGCCCAAGTGCAGGACCCAGCCCCACCCCCCCTTACTGTGCTAACTCCTCCCATTGCCCATTTTCTCCCCCATTTCCTCTATTTTGGGGTCATCATGCACTGTCAGCCCCACTCCGTCTCTTGTTCACTGCCTCCCGCATTAAAATAAAGGTCCCATGAGGGCAGAGAAAGTCCAACTGTTCACTGCTTCAAAATTCTTGACGCAATGATGGGCATATGGCAGGTGCTTAAAAAAATCTGTTGACTGTGTGAGAACTGTGTATATAAAATAGTGCTACATAATAAATAGGCATAATTACATTACAAATTGCAATATTTTAATAAAATTATTTTAAAGAGGAAGGGACAGTATGAAACTAATGTTTGGTAAATTAAGAATTGAGCTATTTGCTATATACTCCTGTCAGTCTTGTTCCTGACTATGAATTCCAAATTTATTACCTTAAATTGACTTCTACTTCATAAAACAGAAATGTTTTTCTTTATTTTTCCATGAAAATTTTAGGTGCTTCAAAATTGAATTGCTATTTTCTTTTGTTCTCAAATATTTCTGTTAAAAAACTGATAACATTATAAATAAAATATTACCTGGAGAAATTTTTTAATAGGTGCAAATAAACAGTGTTGTACAGTCACTTTTAAGAGACTACTGCATAACTTCAAATAGAAATATTTGTTGATTTTGTTTTTCCTTTAAAAATTTATGTTTACCATATTTCATAGAATCAGATATGTGTATCTGTTTTATCCTAAGGGATCAACATATTATATATTTATTCATATATAAAGATTATATAACAAATAAATATGACATTTTAACAAAAAGTAGTTTAAAAATAAAGCACTTTTTTTATACTTATGACTTTAGAAAACACAGAATAATCAATGCTTTTATCCCTGTCTTGTGCATAAATATTTGCCTACATGTTGTCTTGGAGACCAAAGAATAGCCAGAAAGACTTCACTCCATGTCTTGAAGGAAGTCTTTTTCTTCCCGCCAGATTGGAGAAAGACATCACACGGCGCAGCTTGGTAGGAAGACGTCAGAAGCATCAACCTGCTTGAAGTGCCACCTATTCCTGATCTCACTCCGCTTCTCTCCTCTGCACGTCTAACCTCCCTAAGCTGGGTTGTCAGCCTAAATGACCACCCACAGGTTATCACTGCCCTCTCGCCTACCTGGCCAGACCCTTGTTACCTTCAGCCCTACCCAGGAATAGCCAGATTTCAGCCTTCCCCATCTGGCCTAGCCTAAAATCACCTAACTATTTTCTTCTGTGTGGAAAGAGCCCCTCTCTCGGATTCATATCGTAGCTCTTGTTTTCTGGTCGGTATCGCACCTGCTTATATGCCCAGAAACATCTCGCTTCCACCTCCTTCTCTGCCTCCAGTCAATCTCCCTGTCCTTTTTTCCCCGAGAACTATGCGTAACTAGTGCTTTCTACCTGCTGATACAGCACCGAGTGCCTCACCCCCTTTATTTCCTTTAGTTCTCAGAGCAACTCCTTGAAGAGGGTGGTTTTCAACTTTACTCTAATTTTGAAGAAACTGTAAAGAAAGGCTTAGCAATTTCAATAGCTTGCTTACTCATAAGTGTAGAGCTGGGTCTCAAAGCAGGTCAGTCTGACTCTGAATCCCTCAGTTTCGTGTGTGTATGTGTTTGTTTTGTTTTTAGGCGGTACCAAGGATTGAACCCAGGACCTTGTACATGGGAAGCAGGTGCTCAACCACTGGGCTACACCTGCTCCCCTAAAGCCCATGCTTTCAGTTACTGACTGAGATGTCTCCCTCGGCTGGGTGCTGGTTGAGTTACTAACCCTCTTTGCCCAGATGTCCTCTACCAATCTGAAGGGATCCAGATCAAATTACCGCCAGGAAAGATGGAGTTACTATGAATTATATAATTAATTGTCTGGATCGAAAGGAAAACAGAAATGAAAGAATCCAGAAAATTGGAAAGCCAACCTGGAGGTCTGTTACATCCAGAGACTTGCATAAGCAGCAAGTGTGTAGCAATTCTCAAAAGCTGCGAGCCAAAAAATAGTTGCATCATGTGCAATAGCCCGTTTCAGACACACCCAGAATATTGCTCTCAGGACTGCATGACTGGCTCACGACCCGTTTTACCCCTTCACTTGGGAGAGGAAGAAGGGAGAGCCACACAGCTTTACAGGCGTGCAGTAGACGTCGGGAGCCTTAGGGAAAGCTGAGCCCCGCGGGTGCCAGTTAGTCCCAGTTAACCAAGGGGCAGAGGTGACGGCCCTCTTAGGAAACATTTCCAAATTCCTCTTCCATCTCCAGCAGGTGGTCACCGTCCTCTGCTCAGGTGCAGCTGTTGAAGGACTGGGGACTCTCCCAATGCAGGTCAGGGAAGCTGATCAGCATAGCCCCTAAGCTTAGCGATACTTCCCCCAGGCAGCATGAGTGGTTTCTTCTGGAACATGTTTGACTAGTGATGATCACTTTCCTTTGATCTGGACACTTTAATTCTCAAAATGTAGACTATATTTGCTTTAACATTTTTTAGTAATCCAATCAGGCTGTCGGCTCTTTTTAACTTGTGGTTTATTAAACTTCTCAGGTCGTTTCCAGACACAGTCTTGCCAATCCAATTCTTTACTTCTTTTCTTTATTTTTTTTCCAAAAGAAATTTTTAACTTAAATGTGAAAGTATGATTATTCCTGTTATGTTAAATTTACTCAGCATATCCATCTATGATAATTGCTTTTAATTTTGAATATCATTTCAATTACAGTGCATGCTGAATAGAAAAATCGTTTCGTTGCATAATAAATGCAATTGATTCAGAAGATAAAATCTCTCATAACATCAGAAAAGCAGTAATACGGATGAAAAAGTTTAGAAAATAAGCATTCTAGAAAGCAGTAGAGAAAAAGCAATTATTTCATATCTTACTTTCTATACTTATACTAGGGAAACAGATTTGGCCCAATGAATAGGGTGTCCGCCTACCACATGGGAGGTCCAAGGTTCAAACCCAGGGCCTCCTGACCCATGTGATGAGCTGGCCCACACGCAGTGCTGATGTGAGCAAGGAGTGCCATGCCATGCAGGGGTGTCCCCGGCGTAGGGGAGCCCCACGCACAAGGAGTACGCCCCGTAAGGAGAGCCGCCCAGGGCAAAAGAAAGTGCAGCCTGCCCAGGGTGACCCAGCACACACACACAGCTGACACAGCAAGATAACGCAACAAAAAGAGACACAGACGGGCGATGCTGCTGACAAGAATACAAGCTGACAAAGAAGAAGACGCAGCAAATGGACACAGAGAGCAGACAACTGGGGGGGGGCGGGGAAGGGGAGAGAAATAAATTTTAAAAAATAAAATAAAAGTAAATCTAAAAAGAAAATACTTATGCTAGTTTACTTCACTGAAAAATAAGTATAATTGTCTATTTCCAAATTATGTCTGGAATACATATACTGCTGTTTTAGGAAGGACCTTGAACTTGTCTGATTTAAAGAGTTTGCAGTGAAACATCTCACAATAGAGCGTGTTACTAGGCTCAAGGGATGAGTCAATTAATAAAAAAAAACCAAAGCACAGGCTCATGCAGGAAGGAGAGGAGTGGGCCAGGGAGCCTCATCCTCTTCCAGGAGAGATGGAAACCCCACCAAATGTTAAACAATCCAGATTTCTTTACAAACCTGTACTTGCAGTTTGTTAGCCAGCACCTCTGTTAAACTGACATTCTGGGAAAAGAATACTACTTTGTGTTTCATAGCTCAACTGAACTTGTGTGCGCTTTCATCTTTACCTCTGTCTTCATAACTCAGCCCAGGAAGTCTTTGTTTAGAGCTGAGGTGATGGGACAACCTCCTGGCAGCCAGGTCCTGGGGCTGCGTGAATGATTAGACAGGCTCTTTCTTGACAATGCCATTGATTTACCAGGACCTAGGCTAGGAACCATCACCCTGGCCAAAATTGTAAGACTGTAATTAGACTTCATTTGTTTTCTTTTCTATGTCCTGACTATTGCTTCAATTCAGCAAATAGCACAATAAACATATGTCTGTCATGGGTTTTTTCCTTCATTGTTTCCAAAAAATTAAGGTGGAACATAAGAAAATGATCTTCTTTTGAGTTTTCAGGTCTACTTTTAAAAGTGTGTACCTCATAAGAAGAACATTTGAAATTACTGTTTGGGAAGTGTATCCTGGATAGTTCCCCCAACTGAAAATAAAAGAAGAAAACCCATAAGGCATAGTAAAATTTAAAGAAGGAACCTATTTTTTTCCAGGTTAGTGTTCTCAATAATTGCACTTAGCGGAGGCTGAAACAACCTAATTGCACTTTCAATTTTGCCTACGTAATTACCGTAACTGAACTCAAATCTGGTATGTTTATAATCCCAACATCATCATTAAACTAAAAATTGAACATTCTGTCTTACCCTGAAAAATTCCAATTAAGCCAATTTGGAGCTTTCCACCGAATGCCAACCCTAATTCCTTCCTGTAAAAGATCAAGAACGCTGGGATGTCACACCGGAGGGAGGCCACGGGCCAGCTCATTAACAAGATTGATGAACTGTGCTGCGGTCTCACCGACCTGAGCATCTCCACTCGGACCAGAGCCGCAGCCTGGGAGACCGTGTGGGAGAACGGGGAGGCCGTCTCATTAGCAGCAGGTTTGTGTGGACAGTTCAAAGGGAGTGCGCGGAAAAGCCTTGGAACGGTGCCAAATCACAGGGAGCAGGACCTGAAATGGACAAGCCTAGCGAGGCACTCTTGTTTAAATGATTAATCTACTTATTTAGGCAGCACTGCTCAAGAACTTGTTACCTCTTTGGTTTCACTGCAAGGTTCTGTCATTTTTTAAATTTTTAATTGTGAGATAATTTCAAACAGAACAGTTGCAAAAATAATGATAACTCCATGTTCCCCAGAATCCCAGATCCACCAGTTTTAACATTTGCCCACATTTGTCGTATCATTCTCTCTATCTACCTACCTATCCATCCATCCATCTATCAATCTATTTTCTGAACATTTGAGTATAGGTTGTACATATCATGCTCCTTGAACACTTAATATTGCCATGCATATTTCCCAAGAAAAAGAATATTCATTTATTTTCCCACCTTAAATGCAGTTATCTAGGTCAAGAAATTTAACACTGATATAGGGCTAGTCTATATTCAACTTTTTCTCATGTCCCAGTAATGTCCTTTAGCCTAGCTCTTTTTATCCTTGTGACATCATATGGTTCTGTTTTCTCTAAAACCAGAGTTAAAAATGGATCCTGGATCAGTCTGTGTGATAATTGTTTCAGTCTTACAGCAACAAGCATTACCTGGTTACTTTTTATTTTCTTCAATGGCTTTAAAACATGGGCTTTTAAAATAAATAAATTGACCAGAACCAGCAGTATCATCAATATTTAAACAATGTTCAGAAAGTAGGAATGTACTCAAGGAAGGAAAATGGACAAAATATTGTTGAGACTGCCAAGTTGTCCGGAGGGAACCTCACTGGCAGCCCATCGATCCTCGCAGGATGGACGCTCCTCTCAGTTGACCATGGAGCAGCGGCTCGTCCAAAAACTAGGTGGTTTTTAGGGAGTAAGACTTTGGAAGGATGCAGTGGGTAGCTAACTCAATGAATTACTGTCCTTAACCTAGAAGGCAGATTTATAAATTTCTAGCTGATGTCCACTCCACGGTGTCCCTTTCCAGGTCCTTGCACTGTGGAAGTAGAATGAATCTTCAAAATAGTCATTGGTCAGTAAGTGCAAAATGAGAGTCGATGGTTCCGAGGAATATTCAATCATGTCATGGTGAAATTTGAATCTAAAAATAGCTTTCTCCACAACAGAAAATATAGCTCTGCTAAAAACAATGCGCTTTTTCAAAAACTTCTATCTACCCTGGAAAGAAATTAATTAATCCTTCCTAAATCTGTGTGTTTTCAGTTTAACTTTTCTAGATAGCATCATTTGGATTAAAACTTTAAAAAAAAAAAAGTTTACACTAAACTTAATGAAGTCATAAAATATTCTTCCCACTTTGGTCATATTTTCATGAGACATTGTCTTATAGAGCTTGACTGGAATTAGTTGTTTCCAACTATTCAAATATAAACAGATCTCCTAAATAAGTCACTTCGGAAGTTAACCCCATCCCTTCCGTGCTGCTCCTTACCTGTTTTGCAAATTCTGGTGGCCTCTTAATTCATGTTTATGTAACGACCAGAAGGAGGATGACTGACGGGACCCTGGCCAAGACATGAAAAAGAAGTGCCTTAGAATTCCTCTCTCCCCATTAATGGCACAATTACCTGTTCTAAACTTTGTTAGGGGGAAGGGTGGGAGGGAAATGGGTCATGGGTGAACCACAATGCTGGCGGAAGGTAGGGGGTGAGTGGTGCCATAATTTTTTAAGTAAGTTGAAAAAAAAATTCCATCCTCATCCTAAAGAGAGAGAGAATGTCTGTTCGGAAGGTTTCCACAAGTGACACGTTGGTTTCCTTTGAAAGCCAAGATGAAGAGCTGCCTCAGGCAAATTCTGAAGTAGATTGAAAGTTAAGAAAATGATGGAGCAGCCAAGCATTTGTCCAGCCTCGTTTCTTACCAGTCTTACCCATTTGCCCTGCACTCCAGCCACATAAAGTCACTAATCACACTATGTCTTTTGTTCATGGAGTAGAACCTATTGTAGCACTAAAGCACAAGGCGTTTGTATTTGTTTACATCTACACTTACGAAATAATTTTAAGACGTGGGACAACAACAGGCAGCACAGGACAGTGATCCTTTAACTTCAAAGGAGCCTGAGAAACATCTAAAAAACGTATCTCCAAAAAGAGATGGAAAGAGATTTGGTAAGTGGTTGGTCAGTTTCTCCCAGAAAAACCAATAGATAAGCACCCAACATACAACCAAGCAGGGAGGAGGCCCTGGTAACAACGCGATGCCTCATAGCAGCTTAATTAGGTTTTTTAAAATTATTATTTTATTGTCCTTTTTTTTTTAAGATAAATAAATCACACAAAACAATACGTTAAAAAACATAAGAGGTTCCCATACCCTCCACGCTCCACCCCCCACCCCAGCTCCTCCCACATCAACATCTTCTTCCATCAGTGAGGCACATTCATTGCATTTGGTGAATGCACCCTGGAGCACTGCCACAGGGCATGGACCATGGTTTACACTGTAGTTCACACTCTCCCCCAGTCCACCCAGTGGGTTATGGCAGGATAAACAAAGTCCTGCATCTGTCCCTGCAGTATCCTTCAGGAAAACCTCAAGTTCTGAAAATGCCCCATATCACACCTCTTCCTCCCTCTCCCTGCCCTCGGCAACTCCCTCGGCCACTGTCTCCACATCAATAATTCAGTTTCTTCCATTGCTAGAGTCACAACAGCTCTATAGTAGAATATACCAGTAAGTCCACTCCAGTCCATATTATATTCCTCCATCCTGTGGACCCTGGGATGGTCATGTCCACACCTCTAAATCGAGAGGGGGCTTGAATCCCACATTTAATTAGGTTTTAAAAATACAGTCGTGTGGCATTTCTTACACACAAATATTTTAGTAGTAATCTGTACTATAGATCCGTAGTCACTACACAATTCAAGTCTGCAATATTGCCAGTGTACAGAAAATATTTATTACATTAATTTACTGAGAGCCAGATAAAAAACTTATAAATAGAAATATATATATAGTATATGATAATTCCCTTAGTGTTTCTGTTCCAACTATCACTATCCCCAATGCATTATCATCACTTCTCACCATACAGTATAGCTGGTTGACTATAAATTGATATAAACTTTGTCTTGTTTGTATTTATTGCCATTAATAATAGAACATATGAGGGCAAAGACCACGTCTTACAAATTTTACACAGCTCTTAGTAATTTTCCGATAAATGATGTATGAATAAAAACCAATTAGTTTGCCATAAATATTATTACAGTTTTATGCCTTGGTTAGAGGTTCATAAAATGAGGTTTTGTTTCTGCTTTTTATTTTAATGCAACTATTCTTTGACTTCAAAATGTTTTAAAATCCATGGCCTAGAAATTGTTGTGAATATAAATCTCAAGATCATCTTTGCTTTATGTACATCACGCAGGGAGAACTCTGTCTATAATTTTGTTTTGTTTTCAGGCCAGTGCTAAAGATGAACTACAGTGCCTTATAATTTCTTGTTGTATAAATAAATAAATGAAGTCACATTCTGTCAATATGCTGGCTGAAGTTTCATTCATCATTATTCCCTACAATTGGTAAATATATAGAGACACTAAGATAAAGTAATTTAGGCTTATGCTATTTTGTTTGCTTCTTCTGTTTTATGAAATAAAGTAACCTTACTTCACCAACCAGTTTGTAGAATAAATCAAACAGATTTCATCTTTGACCTTGTAGAAATCATGATAAGTTAAAGCCATGGCGGCAAGCCAAGGTTTGTATTTTTTTATCTGGAGTTTATTGTCTGTTATTTAAGCTTTAATTGGCTTGGATTTAGGATAATAATGAACAACACAGAAGTAGAGAATTAAATCCCCTAAATTTCAAGCTGTTCTTAAAGAAGCATTGTTGTATATCAATTTATACAGAAAAGAGAAAATTTTATCCCTAAAAATCAGGGTAGAAAAAGAATGTTATACTGTTTCACAACTTTTTCCCCCTAATTGTAAAGTAATGAAAGCTCCAAAGATGACAGTAAAGTGTGATGGAAAGAAAAAATAATTCTGCTGCCTAAACACTTGGGGTTTGTAACTTCCAGGGTTTATACAATATTTTTTCGTAAAAGTCACCTATGTGTATAATACTTCCAAAAACCGTTTTATCATTTAGCAATATATCATTAACATTACCAGAAATGTTTTCTAAAGCCTTCAGTTCCTAACAAATATTCTCTGAAATCTTACAAAATTATTTGGTATGTAACAGAGTTTGATAAGGCAGTTTAGTAAATTGCATGCTGAACGTCATTTCCGGAGTCAAGCATTTACTGTGCCATTGAATACCGGCTCAGAAATAAAGATACTGAGAAACAACAAGTTTTATTGCTGTTATTATTGTTTGCTAAATCGTAGAACTGGATCAGAATATGGGAACATATGCTTTTACTGAACATGTAAATGTTCTGGTGATGCAGGAAAAGCCCCTCTGACCTTAATGGTACTTTCCTTTTACACAGATGTGCAGCTGAGGAGCCTCAAAGAGGTCCCTAAAACTAGAGTGTGAGGACGTTTATTCTCTAAACTCCAGGATGCTTGGAAACAAGTATTTTAACCATAAGGAGGACTATCAGGGGAGCCTTTGCCACATTTGACGAAGAGGTTTCGTCATTGTGAGGTACGTCCCATGCACAGAGGAGTCAGACATCTGCCCCCTGAGCTGAGGGTGCTGCGTCTCCAACGGGCCGGCCAAGCCCCAGGGCTGACCTTGAACTCGATGTGTGCTCCCTAACTTCAGCTTACTTGACGTGTCCCACCCGTGTGGTAAAGATGCATTTTTATTGCTAAAAATTAAATTGTAAGCATTCCAATCCATTATCAAATGGGGAAGCTGAGGAAGCATCCACTTTTTGGGTCCAGAAAACACGATTCCTCTTTGGAGCCAAGAATCACGCCCACGTGAGGAAACCATTAAACGCGTGGATCTGCTAGGTCGAGGACGATATAACTAAGCATTAGCACTGAAGTTCAAAGGGTGGAACAACGAGGCCATTAACTTAAGGCAGGTTTGGAAAACCGTGATCCACTATGGGAGCACAAGCATCTCACTGGAAGTATGGCTGGAGGTCTGCAGGGCTGGAACTTTTCCAAGGACGAACCAGACTGCTCCTCTGAGTACCACAGGGTGGACCAGAAAAAATAGGAAACTGTCAGAACTCAGCTCATGCCTACTCTTTTTTCTTTTTTGGAAAGTGATGGAGGAAAAAAAGCCCAATAAACTAATCAACTGATTTCCTACCTCATTTATACCTGACTGTTTCAAGCAGCTCCTTTCATTGTAGAACAGCATGGGCTCCAGTGAGTTCTCCACTAGTAGACTGTTTTGTGTAAGAATTTGTTTCACTGTGCTCAAGTAACCCAGTGTCCTCGTGAACTTAAAACTACATGTAGGGAAGTGGATTTGGCTCAATGGATAGAGCGTCCACCTACCACATGGGAGGGCCAGGGTTCAAACCCAGGGCCTCCTGACCTGTATGGAGCTGGCCCATGTGCAGTGCTGATGTGCGCAAGGAGTGCAGTGCCGCGCAAGGAGTGCAGTGCCACGCAGGGGTGTCCCCCGCATAGGGGAGCCCCACGCGCAGGGAGTGCGCCCCGTAAGGAGAGCCGCCCAGCCCGAGAAAAGTGCAGCCTGCCCAGGAATGGGACCACACACACGGAGAGCTGACACAGCAAGATGACGCAACAAAAAGAAACACAGATTCCCAGTGCCGCTGACAAGAATACAAGCGGACACAGAAGAACACACAGCGAATGGACACAGAGAGTAGACAACTGGGGGGGGGGGATAAATTTTTTTTTTAAAAACTACACATAAATACACAGATACATGTTTTAAGTTTTGATCCTAGGAGATAATAATGCAATGTGGACTCAGTTATCTTTGGGAAGTTAGAGGAGGGAAGTCCCATTTACCGCGAAGAGAGCAGAAAGAGCTCAGTCCCCAGGTGTTTTTCACTGTCTTCTGCATCTTAAGTCCTTCTGTTTCCCCCAAAAAGGAAAAACACTAGCAAATGTCTGAATAAACTAAATAGCTTTATGTGTTCTGACACAATTTGATAGTTGGTGTCATAGTACATGAACAATTTCTACAAGAGTTTGATTTCCTTTTAAGAAATCTCTTTTACCAAAGGGAAAAAAAGATTTTTGAAATATATTTAAATCTATTGAGTATTTTTCTGCAATATTTGAATAAATACTGCCAATAGTTATCTACTGTATATCCACTATATGCTTTTAGAAGGGATTATATGGCTACACAAAGATAAATAAGGCAGAGATCTTGCACCTATTTGGTACAGCAACCTGCTCTCCTGCCCCTCTCTGACACTCCAAATGCCTTGCAATCTTGCTCTACTTTTTTCTTATATCAATATTATTTATGACATACCTTAATGTTCCATTGGCTTATTCATTACGGATATTTTATTGTCAATTTTCCTTTTAGAATATATGCTATTCAAGGGCAAGGATTTGAGGCAGTCTTGTGCACTGAGAAACAGTTCCTGCCATATGCTAGCTGCTCAATAAATAAATGAATGAACACAGAATAGTAATTATTACAAATTACTACGTATTTATGTGCAGTGATAAGGCATAATGCCTGCAATATTAAGCAAGAACTTAAAGCCTGGCTTCGCTATTTCTTAGCCTGGATAAGCTGCTTAAATGTTCTGCTTCTCCGTTTTTTCATCTTTAAAACATGGTACCTGATTCACTGGGTCATGAGGGAAAAACCAAGCACATGAAGTGCCCAGCTGGAGGCATTCTTGGCAGGTAAATGGGCTTGAAGTCAAACGAAATCCACCTCGTTTGGCAAAGAAAGAAGTAAAACGTGTACTTTTCTTACCATTTTCAGTCTATGGAATAGTAGTTGGCACCAGCCAAATTGACCAAATGTTGGAGCCCTACCCGCCGCCTGAGAATGATTTTGCTCTTTGATATCCAGGCTTCCCTAGAAGACCAGTGGACAAAGCTGGGCAATCCTGAAAGGCTTCATGCAGAGCTCAAAATTAAAAATTTGAGGAACACAGCCAGAAAAAGCTTCTCCATAGAATTCATGGATCAATAGTGTTCATTTTTTTCTTTCCACATCGTAATTTTAAATAAAGAAATGTATGTTTTACAAAAAAAAAACCAACTTCAGGCAATATGGTTAATGTATTTGCATATGTAGCTTTAACTGAGACAATCACATTGACCTTTAGAAGTGATGTTGAAACCATGGGCTGGCCAAAACCGGACGGTGGGGATGGCCTCTTGCCGTCACCTTTCCTTCTGAGCTTATTTAACTGCCGGTCACATACCCTGAGCATGTGCAGGATACAGACTCTTGTCCTTTAGATGACCCTTGAGACACCACCAATAAAGGCCACCTCCCTTGGAACCAAGATAACCAGGGCAAGGAGATATCAGACGCAAACCATATGCGACAGGTGTTTCAATAAGGAAGCTCTGGCCTGCAACCCACCCTACAACATAGGGCAGCCCTGTAATTAACCAATTGGACTATCCAACTCAAACCTTCCCATAAATCTCCCTTAACCCTCAGACCGTGGAGACAGATTTGAGCCTGGCCTCCTGTCTCTTTGCCAGTCAACCTGGCAATAAAATATTTTCTTTTCTCAGAATCTTGATGTCGCAGTGTTGGTTTCTGTGTCGCTTGGGTAGTGAGCCCTTGCCCAGTGACAGTGTGATTTAGGAGACGCTACCCAGATAACAAACACATTTCTGATCTGCATTTTTAAGGAAGTCTCATTTTTAAAAAAAAAGCAAAAAGATAATTAGCCTGAACACTTCATCACTGTCTAAATAATGTGGTGGTCTAACACTGGAAAGCTTTTTGAATATCACGTGTGACTACATGAAAGTTTTCATTCAATCCAAAGCTACCACGCTTCATTTCTTTCTAATATTCTTTCCTACCATGACTGCTAGAAAACGTTTTCCTTCACTGCAAACCATCCTCCCACCACTTTCAAGTACCCTGAAACAATAACTTTATGAAAGCGATTCTTCTGGTTTCTCTCGGCGCCATAATTCTCCCTCCTGAAGAGTCAGCTCCAGCCATAACTGGAGAGAGAGCTGCTGTAGCAATTACACCTGCAGTTGCAAGCTGGTGGGAGAGTAAAGTAATCACAGCTGCTAAAAATGTAAGCATTCAGGAGTCGTCTTGGATTAAATTGTCCTAACTCTTAAACTGTCTGTAATAGGACAGGACAGGTAAATAAGGGATAGCGCACAGAAAAATCTAGAGAAAAAAAGCTCCTCCACTGAATCCAGTTCTGAGGACTCTAGATTTTGTTATTATGTAAGTTGGTTGACAGACAAATCATGCATAAATTACAGGATTCCCATCCACTCCCACACACTTTGCATTGGTATAGAACAGGTGCCACCATGGATGACAGAAATTTTTTGTAATTGCACTGTTTTTTAACAGTAGTTATTCTTGTTACAATTGATGAAAAATTTTAAAATAGTACTCCTGTTCATAGTTTACTTAGGTATATATTTTTCCATATACCACCCTGTTACTAACACCTTGTAATAGTGTCACATGTTTGTTATAATTCATAAAAGAACATTCTTATACTTCTACTATAAACTATAGTACATCGTCTACAGTAAAGTTCACTTTGTTATATTGACCTTATTTTTAATGTTTTAATCTAGTAACATATATGACCTAAAAATTCCCCCTTTAGCCACTCTATTAGGCAGCCAAAGGGGTGCTGATGCAAAATACCAGAAATTGGTTAGTTTTATAAAGGGTATTTATTTGGGGTCAGGGTTTACAGATACCAGGCCATAAAGCACAAATTACTTCCCTCACCAAAGTCTATTTGGAGCAAGATGGCTGCTGACGTCTGCAAGGGTTCAGGCTTCCTGGGTTCCTACGTTCCTGGGGCTTGCTCTTCTCTGAGGTTCCTTCTTTTCCAGTGCTGGCTTCTCTTTCCTCTGTGTGCTGACTTCCCAGGGCTCCACCCCTGTAAGTCTTCAGCATCAAACTCCAACATCAGAAAGCCCTCAGCTCTGTTCTTTGCCACACCTTTTATCTGTGAGTCCTTACCCACCAAGGGGTGGGGACTCAACGTGTAAATCATAACTCAGTCATTGCCAGGTACAGATCAGATTAGAAACATAATCCAATATTTCTTTTTGGAATTTATCAATAATATCAAACTGCTACAACCACATTCACCCAAATAATTGGTATTAATTACACTCACAATCGTGTGCTGTGATTAACCACCATTCATTTCCAGACCTTTACAATCAACCTCAATAGAAATTCTGTATAAAATAAGGATCAATTCCAAATTGTCTAACACCACTCTATTTCTTGGTAATCCATATTCCAGATTCTAACTCGATGACTTTGCTTATTATAAATAGTTCTATCAGTGAGATCATACAATATTTGCCGTTGTGTCTGGCTTATTTCACTCAGCATAATGCCAAGGTTGATCCGTGTTGTCTCATGTATTAGAGCAACATCCCTTTTTATGGATGGTAATACTCCATTGTATACAATATATTGCTTATCCATTCATCAGTTGAAGGACTCTTGGGTTGCTTCCATCTTTTGACAATTGTGAGTAATGCCACTAGAACATCAGTGTGCAAATATCTCTTCAAAACCTTTATTTGTTCTGGGTCTGTACTTAGAAGGGGAACTGCTGGGTCACATGGTAATTTTATACTTAATTTCCTGAGGAACTGCCAAACTGTCTGCACCATTTTACATTTCCAACAGCAGTGAAAAAGGCTTCCTGTTACTGCACATACTCTCCAACACTTGAAGTTTCCTGTTTGTTTAATAACAGCTATTCCACTGGGTTTGAAATGGTATCTTATTGTGGTTTTGTGTTACATTTCCCTAAGAGCTACTGATGTTGAACATCTTTTCATGTCCTTTTTAGCTATTTGTATTTCCTCTTTAAGAAATGTCTATTCTAATCTTTTGCACATATTTTAATTGGGTTGTTGTCTTTTTATTGTTGAGTTGTAGGGTTTCTTTATATATTCTGGATATTAAATCTTATTGGATATGCAGTTTCCAAATATTTTCTCCCATTGAGTAGGTTGTTTTTTTTTTTATTTTTGTGACAAAGTGCTTTGATGCCAAAAGTTTTCAATTTTGAGGCGATCCCATTTATCTATTTTTATTTCATTGCTTGTGCAATTAAAGGAGCTCTTTCTGAAATCTCAATTTGATTCCATTGGTAAATATGCTTATCCTTGTACCAATACCATACTGCTTTGATCACTGTAGCTTTGTAATGTGTTTTAAAGTCAGGAAGAATAAGTCCAACTTCATTCTTCTCTGTCCAAATATTTTGACTATTTAGGGCCTCTTACCTTTTCAAATAAACTTGATAATTGGCTTTACCATTTCTGCAAATAGGCTATTGGAGTTTTGATTTGGATTGCATTTAATTTTATAAATCATTTTGTATAGAAGTAGCATCTTGATGATGTTTAGTCTTCCCAATCCATGAACATGGAATGTCCTTCCAGTTCCTTATGGCTTCTTTAATTTCTTTCAGGAATGTTATATAGTTTTCTATGTAGAAGTCCTTTATATACCTTGACAACTTTATTCCTAGATTTATTCCTTTGATTCTTTTAGCTGCTATTATTAATGGAATTTTTTTCTTGGTTTCCTCCTGAGATTGCTCATTACTAGTGCATAGAAACACTAGAAACTGATTTTTGCATGTTGGTATTGTATCCTCCTAATTTGCTGAACTCATGTATTGGCTTTAGTAGCTTTGTTATACTTGTTTTGGACTCTTTAAATGTAGGATCATGTCATCTACAAAGAGTAAAAGTTTTACCTTCTCTTGATTTGGATTTATTTTATTTCTTTTTCTTGCCTAATTGCTCTACCTAGGACTTCTAGCATGATCTGAAGAACAGGGGTAACGGTGAGCCTCCTTGCCTTGCTCCCATCTCAGCAGGAAGGTTTTCAGTTTTTCACGATTACTTCAGTGTTAGCTGTGGGGTTTGCATATATGCCCTTTATCATGTTAAGGAATTTCACTTCTTCTCCTGTTTTCCTAAGTATTACCAAGAAAAGATGTTTGATTTTGCCAAATGTCTTTTCTGTGTCTATGAAAATGTTTGTGTAGTTTTTTCCCCTTCCTTTTGTTAATGTGATATATCGCATTAATTGATTTTCTTATGTTGAGCCTCTTTTGCATACCTGGGATAAATGCACTTGATTATGGCATATAATTCTTTTAATATGCCATTTGAGTCAATTTGCAAGTATTTCGTTGAGTATTTTTACATCTTTATTCATAAGAGAAATTGGTCTGTAATTCTATTGTCTTATAATGTCTTTATCTGGCCTTGATATTAGGGCGATGCTGGCCTCATAGGTGGGGGAGCTGGGTCTCTGCCCCCAAGCAACTCCCAGATGCACAGGCTGAGTGAGAGATAGGGAGTGGACCAGCATCTGGGATGGAAGTTTTCTACCAATACTCCCCTTTTTCTTTGGTTCAGCCTTTGTGGAATCCTCCAGCCTCTACCATCTCCCAGAGTTCTAAGCATGTGGGACTTGTCCTTTTATTCACTGAACCTCTGGGGAGATTTTAGGGGATGTCTTGCATCACCACATTGATGATGTCACTGTAGATAGCTTTTCTCTTTCTATCTTTGGAGAATTTAGAAAGGCTGAATGCCATGAGTGGTGGTTTGAGACTATATATATCCCAGAAAATCACATTCTTAAAGCTGAACTTATTGTGGTGGGAGCTTTTGATTCAACAAAGGCGTGGCCCAGGGCAGGTCTTAACCTTCTTACTGAATCCTTTATAAACAGGATGAATGCAGAGAGAGGGAGAAAGTCACTGAAGCAAGAAGCTGAACCATAGAAACCAGGAAGAGAAGAGACCGGCAGATGCCACCATGTGTCTTGCTGTGGACAGAGGAGTCCAGGATCGCTGGTGGCTGGTCTTCAGGGAGTAAGCATCGCCTGACGGTGCCTTGAAATGGACAACTTCATGTCCTCAGAACCGTAAACTTGCAGGTTAATAAATCCCCATTGCATTTCATTAGACTAGCAAAGTAAAACACCATGTATTCCCAGCATGCTAAACTTTCTGTCCTCACAAGAACCTCTATCTGGAGCAGCCTTTTCAATGGGAACTTATTTTGCTGTGCTAGCCAAACCTTTTGTTACAGAAACATAGTACAGGGAAGTAGATTTGGCTCAAAGGATAGAGCGTCCACGTACCACATGGGAGGTCCAAGGTTCAAACCCAGGGCCCCCTGACCCATGCAGAGCTGGCCCACATGCAGTGCTGATGCACACAAGGAGTGCCGTGCCATGCAGCGGTGTCCCCTGCATAGGGGAGCCCATGCACAAGGAGTGCACCCTGCATGAACAGCTGCCCCATGCGAGAAAAAGCGCAGCCCACCCAGGAGTGGCATCGCACACATGGAGAGCTGACACAGCAAGATGACACAACAACAAAATAGAGACACAGATTCCTGATGCCGCTGACAAGAATGCAAGCGGACAGAGAAGAACACACAGCAAATGGGCAGAGAGCTGACAACGGGGGGAGAGGGGGAGAAATAAATAAAAAATAAAATCTTAAAAAAAAAAAAGTACATAAAGCTGTTTTACCTTTCAAATTTTGAACAATTTATTAAATCCCAAATGTATATATGAGTGTGTGTGTAATTAGGTTGTGGTTTGGGTATTGGTGATTCAGGTAATTTGTACAGATTAGCTGGGTTATTCAGAAATAGAACAATAAAATTAATTTGAAAGGTAAAATATCATATGTGCTAACTCATACACTTTTCATAACATTCTTTCCTAATGCAAGTATTTTGTTATTCTGTCTAATTATCAAGTTAAGTTCACTAAAATCTTTGGAATGAGT
This sequence comes from Dasypus novemcinctus, assembly GCF_030445035.2. NCBI lineage: Eukaryota > Metazoa > Chordata > Mammalia > Cingulata > Dasypodidae > Dasypus > Dasypus novemcinctus. Next base: position 3,150,981 of record NC_080701.1, on the reverse strand, counting down.
ATGGTCACAAGACAACTAAAAATGTGCCACGGCTATTTATAAACAATTGTCAAAGGATGTCTTCAAGGAAAGAAAATACATTTATAAAAAGCAAAGGTGGGCCTTTCCTAGAAATGTAGCTCAGACTGATGAAAACCAAACAAGCACATAAAACCAAGAAAGGTAAAGCTATAGTATGCGCAGATTTAGGCTTTTGATTTCTATACAATTCTTTCTCTAAAATATTGCAGCTGAAATTAGTTCCATTTAAAGCTATCACTTTTTTTCTGTATCCACATTTAGTCACACTCCCATAATAACTATGTTAATGAAATGTGGAAGGAACAGAGATTTCACTTACAATAAAAGATGTCTGATTGAAGCATTTAACAGTTTGTCTTTGAGATGTTTTTTCTGAAGGTTTTAAACTCTCCAGTAAGTTTCTATTTTAGTTTAAGTGACTCTGTCAATCATAGTGGTTCTATTCTAGTTGCAGCCAAAATTCTCCCAGTTCCCTTTTGGAGGAGCTTTTCAGTTACATTGTAAGGAACAGCCCTGCAGATGCACTGTTAGGCATTCAGTGTGTACTTCACCTTCATGAAATGCAGACTTTGAGGCATCCTGCCCATTTCTAACTTTATTCATCAGAAATGTTCTCAAACCCATGCATTATCTTTAAATGCAGTCACAACTACTTTTTGTCAGATATAGTTCTCAGCCAGACTGCTTCACCAAATTATGGCAATAAACTAGATATAGAGTTAACTTGTCTTTGGATTCAATTTTAAATTCTCAATACACTTCTTTGTAATAACCTCTGACTCAGGAAAGAAAAGCCTGCAGAGCATGACATTGATTTAATATGGTAGTTCTTTGTTTAACTACAGTTTACCAAAAGGGATTGAAAATCTGTAGGAGAATTCTGTGCACCCTGGTTTTTATGCAACATTAATTTTATAGTTGTGTTGAATGTTATTTACTCTTTTTCATTAAACTGTGCTAGAGCTTACTATACTTAAAATAGGGGAAGTGGACTTGGCCCAATGGATAGGGCATCTGCCTACCACACTGGAGGTTCAGGGTTCAAACCCAGGACCTCCTGACCTGCGTGGTGAGCTGGCCCACGCACAGTGCAGATGCGTGCAAGGAGTCCCGTGAAACGCAGGGATGTCCCCCATGTAGGGGAGCCCCATGCGCAAGGAGTGCACCCCTCAGTGAGAGTTGCCCAGCACAAAAGAAAGTGCAGCCTGACCAGTAATGACACTACACACACAGAGAGCTGACACAGCAAGATGACGCAACAAAAAGAAACACAGATTCCCGGTGCCGCTGATAAGGATAGAAGCGGTCACAGAAGAACACACAGTGAATGGACACAGAGAGCAGACAACTGGGGAGGGGTGAGAAAAATAAATGAATAAATAAATCTTTAAAAAAATATATGGTAGATTTTGTGTCTCTTAAAATTAAATATGAGTATACATTAAAAAAAGTTTAGGGCAAAAGATTTCATCTCCCTTTTAGGTAATTGTTGTTTGAGTCTGTGGGTGTGTATATGTGTTTTGCTACGTTTGACTCCTGTTTGATTTCAGAAATGTGTCTAATACTATAGAGACAGATTTATTTATTTCTCATTAATTAATCAGTTGTTACTGTGTGGGTTCTGTCGGTGAATAAATAGAAGGAGGTATGAGTATAAACTATTCATCCAACATGGCATTAAATCCTTCCTTCCTTCCTTCCTTCATTTCTCTCTCTCTCTCTCTCTCTTTCTTTATACTTTATTTCAAATTCAAAAAACTAAAATAACAGAAAATTGCACCTCAATGAGTTATGGAAGTATTATTCCTAAAAATTTCTGTCCAGGTACTTTTAGCGCATCTAATTCCAACTACTAACCCAGGTATTCCCCTAGTATTCAGAAAGGAACACAAATGAACTTAGTTAAATGACATAGTCAAGGTCTCCTTAATAAAAAAAGTGAAGATGTAAACAATGCTTAATTGGTTCATATCTCACAAAATCAAACTCCATATTCTTTTTTTGATTAATATAATGCCAGCTTTGCTTTTGCTACCTAGCATTACAGTGTTGTTAACTATGTGTATAAATTTCATCAGTTATATTTCTCCCACATACCACCACATTCCAAACACCTGCAGTTGAAGAACTTTCCTAAACATATGATCAACCACAATCCTCATCTACAAAGTCAAAGTCATTGTTTTACATTCCCACTATTATCCTCCAGCTGTCCTCCAACTAACACTAATCTCCCTAGACTACTCGTTTCCCCTATTTTAAAGGTTTATTTTACTTTATATAACAGAAAAGGAACTATGTATGTTAAAAAAAACTTTTAAAAAAGAAAAGTCACATTCAGGTTTTAGAAAATATTCACAATCCTAATCATTCTAGAATGATTGAATATCTGAATTTAGCATTTTTTTTCTTTCTCCAAATACCATAATCACTTGATCCTTTGTATTCCTAAATTATGTCTCCCCAGTACTGTTCTTATGTAATTCCTATTAAGTTTTCAACTTATTAGGCTGATTCTCTCTTCTTTTTGATCACTAAGTAATGCTGAACACAACTGGGCGGAAGACTTGGGTCTGCAGCAAGCTTCCAGATGTTCTTCCAGAATATTAAGGAGGCATCAGTGAGCAGCCATGTGGTATGAGCTTTCGGGACATGGGCATTTATTCTATGAATATGTTCTTCTTATAATTTCCCTATTTGAGAATTGATAGTTTTGAGCCTATGGGTTTTGCAGACAAACTACATAATTTTTAAAGGTCCATGGCACATCACATACGGTTTCACTTCAAATTTATTAAATTATACAAAACTGGGGAAATGATGATAATCATATTCATAGACCTAGGCTTTAAGTACTAAACTACACATTTCATTGTCCATTTTCCTTTTTTTTTTTAGGAGGTACCAGATATTGAACCTAGGACCTCTTATATGGGAAGCAGGTGCTCAACCACAGAGCTACATCCACTCCCCAATGAGAGTTGGTTGTTTGTTTTTAGGAGGTACTGGGGTCGAATCCTGGACTTCATACTGGGGAAGCAGGCATTCTACCACTTGACCTAGATTTTCTTTTAAGCCATATCTGTTCCTTTATTTTTTTTTAATTGAATATCTACCTTGTAAAAAAGTCTTCCATTAAATTCTAAAAAATGCTAAATTTACAATAATACACTGTCCCAACCTCAATGGTCCCATTCTTTCAGATCCAATATCAATAGAAAACAAATGCGTAAACCACAATTATCTCACAATAAGCTAAGTGATAAAGTGAATGATTGTGCCAGGGATAACGAAAGCAGAAAGGAAGGCTTGGTCTGCTTGCTCGGAGGGGCAGGAGGAAGACTGCTGGCCCTTCATGTTCATCGCTCATAAATAATTGATGTTTCTACCACTGCGTAATCTATCATCTCCTAATGAACGTTGCGGATTTTGCCTTTCATTTCTTAGGTCAGCGATACACCTTGCCATATTACCATTAATGACTGTAAAGGGCTCAGAAAGTGCTTAACTTACATGCAGGGTGTAACTTGAAAACTTGGGAGAGTTTGTATGCCAGATTAATATTAATTAATTTCAATAATGTCAGTGCACTTAATACTGTACTTTCTTTTGCAAATTAAAATGATGTGACAGTGCCCTTGAGATTTTTCAGAAAAGAGCAAGGTACTTATTCCTCCCATTCCTCTTAATAGTTTGCTCACGTTTACTTTAAAAATGCCATTTCCTAACAACATGGGCATAATACCTCCTACCAGTATTTCTCTCATGTTTGTATTTGGACAGTTGGGTGCAGGAAAAGAACTGTTTCTTCTATCAAAAGCGCATTCGTGATGAAGCCTCTCCCACATCTCTTAATGAAATAGACCAAAGGGTTTGCCTCTTTTCAACCAGCCTTGCTCCTGGTCCTACCTGCAGCCTCCCTGTGCTTCTGCCCCAGGGCGCTGAGTCCAAGGAGGAAATGGCTTTTTGATTGGATAAATCCTGCAGCTCATAGGCATTTGGCCAAGCTTCAATAACGGAGGTACTTTTTGTAGTACATGATGGTAAGCACTCAAACATTATGATGTGGGCATTGTAGTTCTCAGCACCGGACAAAAGGCATCATAACTCACAGGTGTTATTTCTTATCCATAAATTACCAGCAGCTATGGATGACAGTGAGGGACTGACCCCATCCATCTCCACTTTGCCATTCAGCTCTCAGAATGCCTACGAGCTAAGAAGTAAAGCATGATTTATGGTGAGGTGTAAGATACCATGCTTGCATATTGCTGTGTGTGGAGCAGAGACCAATTCATGGTTTACAGATTTGTCACAGGACAGTGCATTTTCTAGTCTGCCACCTTCAAATTAAGTGTCATGATGGGAGAAAAATATGGCAGTGCCTTGGGAAAAATACCATGTTTTGATTAGGTTAAAGAAATGGTGTGGGACATGAAACACGGGAAACCAGGGTTGTAATTTGGTCACAGCCTTCAATCTAAGATTCAGGAAATTGAAACAGGAGAGCAAATACATAAAACATAGAAGAACATCAGGGATACTTCCAACCTAAATGAAGGTGATCTCTGAGGTTGAAATATGGAAGAAAAAAAAAAAATCACTGGCCATTAACAAGTGTTTTTTGTCTAGCTCCTATCAATAGTTTCAATATAATGCAACAGAAACCAGCTAGTAGGTTTACTATTCAAATATTTATGCAACATCATTAGGGCCATCTCCCCTCCAAGGATCACATAGAACCAATGGTGGAGAAGGTCCATGTCTCAAGCCTCATTGCTCACCACTGGAGGCTGCATGGCTAAAGACCATGAGTGGGGAAGGTCCATGGTTCTCAGCCTCATTGCTCACCACTGGGGGCTGCATGGCTGAAGACCATGAGTGGGGAAGGCCCATGTCTCAAGCCTCATTGCTCACCATTGGTGTTTGCATGGCTGAAGACCATGAGTGGGGAAGGTCCATGTCTCAAGCCTCATTGCTCACCACTGGCTAAAGACCATGAGTGGGGAAGGTCCATGTCTCAAGCCTCATTGCTCACCACTGGCTGAAGACCATGAGTGGGGAAGGTCCATGTCTCAAGCCTCATTGCTCACCACTGGGGCTGCATGGCTGAAGACCATGAGTGGGGAAGGTCCATGTCTCAAGCCTCATTGCTCACCACTGGAGGCTGCATGGCTGAAGACCATGAGTGGGGAAGGCCCATGTCTCAAGCCTCATTGCTCACCACTGGGGGCTGCATGGCTGAAGACCATGAGTGGGGAAGGTCCATGTCTCAAGCCTCATTGCTCACCATTGGTGTTTGCATGGCTGAAGACCATGAGTGGGGAAGGTCCATGGTTCTCAGCCTCATTGCTCACCATTGGTGTTTGCATGGCTGAAGGCTATGAGGGCCCTTAACGGCTGATGACTGTCTCTATACCATGTGTGGCAAATGGGAGTTTTAGCCAGTGCTGCCTAGGACCCTGTCTTCTTAGGCATTCCACCCTTTCTGGGGACGGCTAACTTGACAGTGCACCACCAGAAAAACAGGCTGTGGGTCTTTCCTCTCACACATCTATCTCCCTTTCCCAGTATAAAGGACATCTTTTGCCCCCTCTCTATTCTCCACAGCCTAATCTTCTCTCCTTTTGTTGCCTTCATAGGTAATTACTAGGGGAGCAGATGTAGCTCAGTGGTAGAACACCTGCCTCCCATGTACAAGGTCCTGGGTTCAATCCCCAGTATTTCCTAAAAAAAAAAAAGAAAGAAAGAAAGAAATGCATTCCAGAGGTAATTACTGGATGTACAAGAGTCTGGACAGACTGCCTGAGAAGAAGTACTGAGTCCTGCCCTTCCTACTAGCTATATGAACTTCAGCTCCCTTGTCTGTTAAATGGGATGATAATAGTATCTACTTAGTGAGATTATTAGAAGATCAAAAGTGATGAATAACTATAACTGCCTTAGCAAATTTAATAGTAAACACAGAATAAATGTTATTTAATTTTTATTGCTATAATTAGTACAATACAGATAACTTATCTTTTTGACTCAGTATGAAAATTGGCACAGGTGGGAGCTTGTGGCATTACAGCTTCTTTGTACATTATAAGCAGATGAGAATGGAATCTATATCATGGGTTTACTGTAAAGGTTAAAGGAAGAAACATACATCAAAGCTCTCAAAGAGTGCCTAGCCACGGTAATGTGGATAAGGTGGTGTGGGAGATAACCAATGGACAGTGGTGGTGTGGGAGCTCACAAGTGGACAGTGGTGGTGTGGGAGCTCACCAGTGGACAGTGGTGTGGGAGCTCACCAGTGGACAGTGGTGGTGTGGAAGATCACCAATGGACAGTGGTAGTGTGGGAGATCACCAATGGGTAGTGGTGGTGTGAGAAATCACCGGCCAAGGCCTCACCAGACCCTGCCTTCCAGGAGCATGTCTGTCTTGTTTACGGCTGGAGACTCAGCACCACCTGAAGTCTACCAGGTGCTCAGTAATTATTGTTTAGCTAATGGGTGGTAGGGGAATAGATCTGTGGACCCAAAACATTGTTAAGAGCTGGCTCTTGAGGTGAAGTTCAACATGCAAAGGAGGCAGAGGTTAAGTGATGGCATTCGAGGGCCAAGGGACAACTTGAGCCAAGACCTGAAGGAAGAAAACACACCAGGCTGGGGTTACATGTGTGATGCAGCAGGCTGAGCAAAAGGGACCAGAGAGCTGAGGCAGGTGCCACAAGATAGCAGCTTTGCATGCCATGCACATTTGTTGTTTGCTAACATGTATTTTTCTCCATCCAATTAATTTGTTAATCCCACTGAGGAAAAAACATCATTAACTAGCCAACAACAGAGGTTCAGCATACCTAATTATATACCTTGGCTCCTTGTCATTTTGTCTTATTCCGATTGAACATTACTGTCTACCAGACTGGTCCTTTCTAAATATTCTTGTTTGTTTTTGTTACATGCAGGTGATAAGCCCAAAAACTGATGTCACAATCTTAATTAAAGAGCAACTCTAATGACACATTCAAGAGACAAGAAAAGTGTGGTCAGATTTCAGTTTTGTTGGGCTAATTGTTGTCATTTGAATACTGATTTAATTTCTTATCTTTCTTATTCTTTTTAAATAAAATTTTATTGAAATATATCACATATACATGTACATAAATAGTAAGTATAGAGTAAAAGTTGTTAACTTACAAAACAAACATGCATAACACCATAAAGGGCTCCCATACAACAACCCATCACCAACACCTTGCATTGTCGTGAAATATTTGTTACAAACTATGAGCTAACTATTGCCCATATCTTATGTTTGGCATATTTTTCTCCCAATCCACCCAATTATTAGCACCCTGCATTAGTATTATATATTTGTTATAATTCATGACAGAACTTTCTTATATTTGTTCCGTTAACCACAGTCTATCATCCCATGCTTTGTATAGCACATCCAAAGTATATACTCCATGGCACTCAGTTTCATCACAGAGTTGTATTGTCATCACCTCAATCAATTTTAGCATGTTTTCATGACTCTGAAAGGAAAAATTCCATTCCTTCCCAGCAAGTGCAACAGCAAAGATCAGCAAGGAAGGATTGTCCAATAATGAGCCCTTGATACCGATGACTATGCTTAGGAGCTTGTGTGCCTGAAATATGAACCAGGCCTAGAACTGTAGGGTGTCTAAGAGTTACCTCCTGAGAGCCTTCATGTTGCTCAAATGTGGCCACTCTCTAAGCCAAACTCAGTATGTAAATGCATTACCTTTCCCCCAACGTGGGACATGACTCCTGGGGATGAGCCTACCTGGCATTGAGTGATTACTACCAATCACTAACTGGAGAAGCAACTAGAAAGAGACCTTGAATAAAAGAGTCAACTCAGACCAGCAGAATATCTCAACCTACATGTTGAATCAAGTGTTAAAAACTGCTCTTTGACCTTGAATAAGAGTGGGAAATGGCAAAGACAAATGAGTTTATATGGCTAAGAGTCTTCCAAAAAGAGTTGGGAGGTCATCAGAGAGGTTGCGCTTATGCATGACTCAGCAGGACCCAAGAAAAAGCCAAAGTAGCTACAACCCTAGGTACTGGTTCTCCTGAAGGCTAGGGAGATCCACAGGGTATATGGTCGTGGCAGATGGATTTGGAGCTCTGTGCCATGTCAGAGGGCCCTACTTTGGAATTTATGCTCCTGAGTGTGATGGAGCTGGACTCAGATAGATATGACTTTTCTATACATGTCTCTTCTGTCACTTTTACTGAACCTGTGGCTGGCGCTAGGGATGGTCCATACTCAGGAGACTTGAATCTCTGGACTTCCCATGTGTCAGCTGGGCCCTGAGCTTCAGCAGAGTGGTGACTCCTACTCTCTGGTTCATTGGTCTTATCCAGGTCAGCTAACAGGGAAGTGAAGATGGTCAACCACCACACCAGGGAATCATGAGTGCCTACAACTGTAAGCAGAGGAATTGCACCCATCATCCATGGGGAATCTAAGCCCCCTCTTGATCTAGAGGTGGAGGGGACATTGCCACCCCAGGGTTCACAGATTGGAGGAATAAAATAGGGACTAGAATGGACTTACTGAAAGTCTACTATAAAACTATTGTGACGAGTAATAGAAGAAATTTTAGCATCGAGGTGGAGAAAGTGGCCACAGTAATTGCTGAGGGCAGGGAGAGAGTAGAAGAGATGTGATGTAGGGGCATTTTTGGGATTTTGAGTTTCCTAAATGATTTTGCAGAGTCAGATGCTGGACTGTATATATCCTGCCGTAACCCACAGAACGTACTGGGGGAGAGTGTGAACTACAGGGTAAACTATTATCTATGTAGTGCAGCAGTGCCCCAAAATGTGTTCACCAAGTGCGATGAGTGTGCCACATTGATAGGGGAGGTTGTTGGTGTGGGAGGAGTGGGGTGGGGAAGTGGGGGGGTATACAGGAAGCTCATATTTTTCAATGTAATTTTTTTGTGATGTATGTATCTTCAAAAAAATACAATTTACAAAAATGATTTGGTGGGGGATGGGGAGTGGGTTATATGGGAACCTCCTATGTTTTTTGTGTTTTTTTAATGTTTTTTAATGTAATGTTCCTTGTGATCTATTAAAGTTGATTTAAAAAAAAAAATCCTGGTCCCCTTATACCTTCCTAGTGTTATCCCTTGGAATTGGTATCTTCTTGCCATTACTGCAAAAATATTGCAATATTACTGTGAACTATGATCCATAAATTACTTTAGTTGTAATTTTCCCTAACATCACCATATTCTTAACCTTTCGTAAAAGAATTTTTTTGTATTTATATTATAACCACAATCTTCATCCACCACCAAAATCACTGTAATGGTTTCCCTTTATTATTCTGTAGCTTCCTTTCAATTGAAATATTACATCCTTTCAGCCACAATCACATTTCTAGATTGGCAGTGTTAGTTACAGTCACTCTAATGTGTTACCACCAACTCTATTCATTTCCACAGTTCCACACTGAACCTTATTAAAAATCTGCATGCATTAAGCATCGGCTCCCTTTCTCACCCCAAATTCTCTTTCCTAGTAATCTATACTCTAGAGTTTATTTCCATGAATTTACTCATCGTATTTAGTTCATATTAGTGAGACTATATAATATTTATCCTTTCATGCCTGGCTTATTTCTTTCAACATAATGTCCTCAAGGTTCATCCACATTGTTATATACATCCCGATTTCATTTCTTCTTACAGCTGAATAGTATTCCATTGTATGCATATCACATTTTGTTTATCCATTCTTCAGTTGATGGATGCTTGGATTGTTTTCATATTTTAGCAATTGTGAATAATACTGCCTTGAACATTGGTGTGCAAATGTCAGTTCATGTCCTTGCTTTCAGTTCTTCCAAATATATCCTAGTAACAGGATGACTGTATCATATGGCAGTTTTATATTCAGCTTCTTGAGGAACCACCAAACTGACTTCCACAGAGGCTGTACCATTCTACATTCCCACCAACAGTGAAGGAAAGTTCCTATTTCTCCACATCCTCTCCAGCACTTGCAATTTTTTGTTTTTTATTAATGACCATTCTATGAGGTGTGAAATGATATCTCATTGTAGTTTTGATCTGCATTTCCCTAATAGCTAGTGATGTTAAAGTGTTTTTCATGTACTTTTGGGACCCTTCCTGTTTGGAATGTTTATTCAAGCCTTATCATTTTTAAATTAGGTTGCTTGTCTTTTTATTGCTGAGTTGTACATTCTCTTTTTTTTTCCTTTTACAAGATCAACATTCAAAATTTTTATTTTTTATTTGTATTTGTTTTTTATGTACATTCTTTACATAAGCTGGATATCAAACCTTTATTGGATACGTGGTTTCCAAATATTTTCTCCCGTTGAATAGGCTGCCTTTTTATTTTCTTGATAAAGTCTTTGGAAGAACCTAAGTGTTTAGTTTAAAGGAGGTTCCATTTAGCTATTTTTATTTTGTTGTTCATGTTCATTGTGTAAGGCTTAAGAAGCTACTGCCAACCATAAGATTTTGAAGATGTTTCCCTATATTTTCTTCTAGGAGTTTTATGGTTATAGGGTTTTGTATTTAAGGCCTTGATCCAATTTGAGTTAATTTTTGTATATGGTATGAAATAGGGTTCTACTCTCTTTCTTTTGGTTACAGATATCCAGTTTTCACAGCACCAATCATTGAATAGACTGTTCCAGCCCAAATAGAAAGGATTGGCAGCCTTGTCAAAAAATAACTTTACCATAGATTCAAGGATCTAAGTTTTTTATTCATTTCCATTGGTCAATGTATCTATTTTTTTGCCAGTATCATGTGTGTTGCACCACTGTAGCTAAGGAATACGCATTAAAGTCAGGAGGTTAGAGTCCTCCAAACTCATTCTTCTTTTTTAAGACATTTTTAGCTATACAGCGGTCTTCCAAATAAATTTGGTACTTGGCTTTTCCATTTCTGCAAAAAGACCATTGGGATTTTTATTGGGATTGTGTTTAATTGGTAAATCAGTTTAGGTAGAATTAACATCTTAATGATATTTAGATTTCCAATCCATGAACACAGAATGTCCTTCCATTTATTTAAATCTTCTTTCATTTCTTTATCAACGTTTTGTAGTTTTCTAAATACAGCTCTTTTATGTTCTTGATTAAGCTTATTCCTAAATATTTGATTCTTTTATTCACCATTGTAAATGGAGTTTTTTTTTCTGACTTTCTCCTCAGATTGCTCATTTGTGTTGTATAGAAACACTGATGATTTTTACATATTAATCTTGTATCCTGCCACTTTGCTCAATTGTATATTAGTTCTAGTAGCTTTGTTGTGGATTTTTCTGCATTTCCTAGATATAAGATTATATTATCAGTGAAGAGCAACTATTTTACTTCTTCCTTTCCTCTTTGGGTGCCTTTTATTTCTTTTTCTTGCTGAATTACTCTAATTAGACCATCTAGCACATTATTGAGTAACAGTGATGACAGTGGGCATCCTTGTCTTGTTATCAATCTCAGCAGAAAGCTTTCAGCCTCTCACTGTTGAGGACAAGGCTAGCTGTGTTTTTTATAGATGCACTTCACCATGTTGAGAAAGCATCCTTCTATTCCTATCTTTTGTAGTATTTTTATCAAGAAAGGATGCTGTATTATGTCAAATGCCTTTTCTGTATCAATCAAGGGGATCGTGATTTTTCTACTTCAATCTATTAATATTGTTTTAGTACACTAATTGATTTTGTGTTGGACCACCCTTGCATACCTGTGATAAAATCCATTTGATTTAGTATATAATTCTTTTAATGTGCTTTTGGATTTGGTCTGCAGGTATTTTCTTGAGGATTTTTGCATGTACATTCATTAGACAAATTGGTTTGCAATTTTCTTTTTTATAGTATCTTTATCTGGTTTGGTATTAGAGTGATGTTGGTTTCATAGAATGAGTTTGGAAGTGTTCCCTCCTGTTCATTTTTTGAAAGAGCTTGAGCAAAATTGGTATTAGATCATCTTTGAATGATTGATATAATTCATCTGTGATGCCATCTGGTCCTGAGTTTCTCATTTTTTGGGAGATTTTTGATGCTGTTTCAATCTTTTCTGATTGATTTACTGAGGGTTTCTATTTCTTCTAGAGTCAATGTAGGTTGTTGATATGTTCCTAGGAATTTATTCATTTCATCTACATTTTCTAGTTTGTTGGCTTACACTTGTTCATAGTATCCTCCTATTATCACTTATTCTGCAGGGTAAGTGATAATGTCCCCACTATCATTTCTGATTTTATTTATTTGCATTTTCTCTCTTTTTCCCTTTGTTATTCTAGCTAAGGGTTTGTCAATTTTGTTGATCTTCTTAAAGAACCAACTTTTGATTTTGTTCATCATCTATTGTGTTTTGGTTATTGTGGTTGTTGTTCTCAATTTCAATTATTTCTGCTCTGATCTTCTTTATTTCTTTCCTTCAACTTTGTTTGAGATGAGTTTGCTGTTCTTTTTCTGGTTCCTCCAGGTGAGCTGTTAGGTCTTTGATTTTAGCTCTTTCTTCTTTTTTAATGTATGGATTGAAACTATAAATTTCCCTCTCGACACTGCCTTTGTGGTGTCCATAGGTTTTGATATGTTGTGTTCTCATTTTCATTTGTCTCAAGATATTTGCTGAATTCTCTTGCAATTTTTTTCTTTGGCTCACTGATTAAGAGTGTGTTGTTTAATCTCCATACATTTGTGAATTTTCCCTTTTACCATCTGTTATTGATTTCCAGCTCCATTCCATTATGATTGGAGAAAGTGCTTTGTATAATTTCAATCTTTTTAAATTGATTGAGACTTGTCTTGTGACCCAACATGTAATCTATTCTGAAAGGATTCCATGGGTACTTGAGAAGAATGTATATCCTGTTCTAGGTCTAGTTAGGTCTAGTTTAGGTCTAGTTCATTTATCATATTATTCGAGCTTTCTGTTTCCTTATTAATCTTCTGTCCAGATGTTCTATCCAATGCTGAGAATGGTGTACTAAATTCTCCAACTATTATTGTAGAGACATCTATTTCTCCCTTTGGTTTTTCTAGTATTTGCCTCATGTATCTTGAAGCACCTAGGTTCATGCATAGATATTTATTATAGTTATTTTTTCTTGAAGAATTGCCCCTTTTATTTATATGTAATGAACTTCTTCATCTCTTATAAAAATTTAGCATTTATATGTTATTTTTGTCCAATATTAGGGTCACTATATCCCTTTTGATAACTCTTTATGTGGAATATCTTTTGTCTAAATTTACACTTTCAACCTGATTGTGTCCTTAATCTGAAGTATGTTTCTTGTAGACAGCATATAGACAGCATATATTTACTTATCTATTCTGTCAGTCTCTGTCTTTTGATTGGGGAGTTCAATCCATTAACATTCAATGTTTTTACTGTATAGACATTACTTATTTTGTCCACATTATCCTCTAGCTTTCTGTTGTCTTATTGTATTATTGTCTGTCTTCTTACCCTTTAAGTTATACTTACTAATAATCATCTTTTCTACACTCTTCTCCAAGTCTCTCACCCTTGTTTTTCATTTCAGGCTGTAGCATTCCCTTTAGTATCTTTTGTAAATCTGGTCTTTTGGTAATATACTCTCTCAGTTTTTGTTTGTCTTTGAAGACTTTAATCTCATCTTCATTTTTGAGGAACAATTTTGTCAGATAAAGAATTCTTGACCTGCAGTTTTTCACTTTCAGCACCTTAAATACATCAGACTACTTTCTTCTCTCCTCCATGGTTTCTAACGAGAGTTCAGCAGTCTTATTGAGCTTTTCTTGTATGTGATGCTTTGTTTTTCTCTTGCTGCTTTCAGAATCCTCTCTTTATCTATGGTATTTGTCATTCTGAATATTAGATATCTCAGGGTAAATCTATTCAGACTTTTCCTGTTTGCTTTGATTGTCTTCTTGAATAATAATATCTATGTTTTTCATAAGGGTTGGGAAGTTTTTGGTCATTATTTCCTCAAATATTATTTCTGCCGCTTTTATCTTCTCTTCTCCTTCTGCAACTATATGTATGTTTGCATGTTTCATGTTGTCAAGCAGTTCCCTGAGACCCTGTCCTTTTTTCCCCATTCTTTTCTCTTTCTGTTCCTGCCCTTTCAGGTTCAGACTTTTTACCCTCCATATCATTAATTCTGTCTTCCAACAATTCAAATCTGTTGTTTTATGTCTCTAATACATTTTTAATCTCATCCATTGTGTCTTTCATTCCCATAAGCTCTGTTATTTTTCTTTATAAGCTTTCAAATTGTTTTTTATGCTCACCTGGTGTTCTCATAATATCCTTTATCTCTTTAGTCATATTTTCCTTCAATACTTTAATTGATTTAGGACATTTATGTGATTATCACTGATTAGCTGTCTTAAATCCTATGTCTCATGAGGAGTTTTTGGTTTGTTCCTTTAGCTGGGCCATCTCTTCCTGTGTCTAAGTATGGCTTGCAATTTTTTCTGAGGACTAGGCATCTGAATGTATTGGTGAATTTACTCTGATAGTCAATTTCTCTCTCTTGCCTAGTGGTTTTGTTTCATAGCTCTTTTTTATTTTTCTTCCAACTTACTCTAAGTCTATAAAATTGACTAGCTTAAATTATTAAAATAGTACCAGGGACTCACTACTGGGGCACAGATACACTCCAAGGGTCTGGAAACATTCCAAAAACTGTTTTTCTTCTTGCATTTTACTGGCTTTTCAGCAGACGGCACTCATCAGCAAATCTTTCCACAGAGGTGTCTCTTTCATCCTCCACTTGCTCGTGATTCTGGTCTGGCCAGAGCTGAGATTCAAAGCCAGCTCTGCTGCCCAAATTCACTAAAGAGAAACCACTCTCGGCCCTCTGCCACACCTTCCTTCTTTCCAGGGAAGATGTCTTTTCCCCACTCAGTTGCAGTTAGTCACAGGTTTTATCTAGGTTGTTTGGCTTGAGGAAATGGGGGTTATTCCTGGCAAAGGGGTTTAGAAACTCACAGATCTCATTTGGCTTCTTCCTCTCTCTGTCCCTTGCTCTGCTGGAGGATGTGCAGCACAGTCCAGGTCCGCAAATTCCCAAAGCAGCTTCCTTGGGCAGCTTTTTGCCTTTCCTCCATTGTTTTTATGGGAGAGTTGAGCCCCACCTACCTACCGAGACGCCATCTTCCTGGAAGTCAACAAGGAAGATTTTTAACAATTAAAAATTATCAGTGGTTGTTTTTGCAACAAGTGGAGTCTTTACTCTATCATAAATATTGATATATTTTCTTATTTGTTAGTAATTAAAAATGTACTTTTTTTATTAACCTTTCCTTTAAATGGGAAGAATATTAATGTTGAATTGGAAATGGCTAACTTGTCATCACCAAAGTTTTTCAACCCATTCTACCTGATCCTCCTGCCTGGATTTCCAAAGTATTCCTCATGAATCTCTCTTGTGGTAATTTTTGCTCTACAGGGCAGTCTGATGTATTATATGTAATAGTTAACTACTTAATTAATTAAAGAATTATTGAATGAAGAGAAAGAACAACCATTTTAACAATATCTTCCTATATATATAGGACTTAAATTTTAAATACTAGTTATAGTAGAACTCCATAGTAGACTATATTTCAGAATTCCAAGCACAAATACATTGAGTAGTTATGGAAAAAATATAAAGAACTTTTTCTTTTTTGTTGTTTTTGTTTTTTACTCTAGTAGTTCTTTACCCAGGTCCTGACATTTCTCTTGATGGCTTGTACTTAAATTTGACTTTTGAAGGGAGGCCAAGAAGGAAATAAAAGTATAATTTTGTCCATCTTCTTTCCCTTTTCATTGCCTTTTGGTAACTGGTTAAGAAAACACACACTACATTTTTACTTTACTTATTCCCTGGGTAGGAAGCTGCTGCCCGGTTATGGATTACGTTTCCTGTCATTGCCTCTGGGTGGTGTCATGTGACTAATGCTAAGACACGTGACACAGCAGGAATCAGGTAATGGCTGTGCACCTTCCCCTGCTGCAGCAGGATCAGGGCTGAATGCTGGAGGTGGCAGCAGCTCAAGACAAAAGGAGCTTGTGTCTCTCAGAAAGTGCTTGGAGCAGAAGTACCCCAAGAGCTGTCCCATCAGAAATTTTTTGGGCTTTGAAATATTGCAGTGAGAAAGACGCATTAATTGTGATTACTAATAGTTGAGTTTGTCTGTGATGGCAACTAGAATAGCATTAACCTGCCTCATATACCAGGAGAATTGAGAAAGTGTCCAAATCTCAGAATGCCAGGTGTATCGTGCAGAAAGGCATTCAGTTTGCCTGGAACAAACTCAGGGTTTGAAACCTCCCTATAAAAGCCATGTGAGCTGGAACAGTTTCTTAACATCCCTTACCCTACTACCCTAACGAGAATGTAGCAAAAAGTAAAAAAAAGAAAAGTGTAACATATATGTTAATTTCCTCAAGACATCAAAACACAGTGTGTGACTAGAAGCGGCATTAGAATTCTTATAGAGCACAACCAATGACAGGAGTGGAGAGCTGCTGTGGGTGTGTGAAGTTACAGGCACTCCTGAACAAATGTGCGTGGCTAAGACCGGAGGTTTCTTTTAGATGCTATTCCTTTGGCCCTAGTTCTCCACTCACCTATGTGTGCATGAATAACTCTCAGAGCTAGGTTCCTATGAATCTTACCAAGCCTAAGCTTCAGTGCATTCTGTTGCATAGATCACCTCCAAAATCCAATTATAAACAAGACTAAGCATACTTTTTTCTTTTTTGAATGAGAATCATGCAAAATAGAATATATATGAAATCCTACATTTTAGGTATAAACCTGTAGCAATACTACAAAACAAAAGGATGGTTGTATGTAGTCCCATGTTTTTCAGGTCCCATCATTTTTTTGCCAATTGGATACTAAAAGACATGCAACTTTGCATCTGACATAGCAAATGGTTATGAGTCCTTTAGTCCTGATGGGAAAGAAACTTGATGGACGTTTTCCAAAATTTGACAATAACTAAAATTTTAATATGTTACCAATAACAAAATATGAACCTGAAAGAAATCTAGCTTCTAGTATGATACTAGAAGCTAAGACATTTGTTTTTCTCTTCTTACCAAAAGTAATAAGAAATTTTTATTATATGAAAATACAAATAAAGTGTATGCAACAAAAAATACGAGGGAATGCTGGGAATTTACTTACTGCTACTTTCCTGGATATCATATTTGTGATATTTGCCAGCTTTTAAAATTTTGTGTATGTTGTGATGTCTTTTCTCATTCTAAATGCTCATTTTCACATATACTTTATAATTTGTAAATTTATATTAATTTTCTTAAAGAGAACCTCTAAAATTGTACAGTTTCAGGCACCATAAAACCTGTTCCACCCTTGATGACTCTGTTCTCCAAACTCAAATTAAGAAACTTTCCTTCATTCAGCACCTTTACTATATTTTGTAAGTCCTTTATAGACCTTACTTTCTTAAGAAGAAAGGGTTGTTGAAATTCATTTTCTTGAAAGCATGTTTCTTAAGTTGTTTTATGTTGTTTGAAGTTCTTTGAACACAGAAAATTCCTTTTGATACAAACAGGTCAAAAACCCATAAAACTTGAATTTCAAAATAGAAACTTTTGCTCATTATAGATACTTATATACATATTTCTAATCTAAGTATTCATTAGTTTTACCATTCAAAGTAATCCATACTATACCAATGATGATATATATATGAATTAGCAACTATCTTATTCAAATCAATCAGTATCTGTCATTAAAGCAATGAATAATATAAAAAATATACATCCACATTTCCTCCTCATGTAATTTGAACTTAAAACATATAAATTTACATTCATTTGCCAAGTTTTTGACATAAGGTGAAGGTCTTTTGCAAAATTGATTTTTTTTAATTTCTTTTTTTAATATATATTTTTATTTTTGTCTTTTTTTTAAAGGTACATTGATAACAAAAAGTGTTACATTAAAAAATATAAGAGGTTTCCATATACCCCGCAACTCACCACCCCCCACTCCTCCCATATCAACAACCTCTCACCACTTGCACAATTGATTTTTGATGGGTTTATTTATCACTTTCTTTTTTATTTTTTGGAGAAGTTGTGGGGCTTACATAAAAATCTTGCATAAAATATATATACCACCCTATATATCACCCCATTATTAATGCCTCTCATCAGTGTGGAACTTTTGTTATAATTGATAAAAGCACATTTTTATAATTATATTACTAAAATATAGTTCTTGGTTTAATTTAGGATTGACTCTTTGTATTGTACAATTCCAAGGATTTTTATTTTGAATTTTTATTCTAGCAACATATATATATATAACCTAAAATTTCCCTTTTAACCACATTCGTATACATAATGCAGTGCTGCTAATTAAATTCACAATATTGTGCTACCATCACTGTCATTCACTACTAAAATTTTACCATCAATCCAAATAGAAACTGCACAATTTAGGTCTTAACTGGTCATTTCCTACCTTTACACTGCCCCAGGTAAGCTATATTCAAAATTCTGGTTCTATGAGTTTGCCTATTCCAATTATTTCATATCATTGCGCACATACAATATTTGTCCTTTCGTGTCTAGCTTAATTTACATGACATGATGTCTTCAGATTCATTACTGTTGCATGTATCAGAACAAAATTCCTTTTTACGGCTGAGTAATATCCCATTGTCTGTCTATGCCACAGTTTATTTACCCACTCATCAATTAATGGACACTTGGGCTGCTTCCATCTCTTGGCAATTGTGAATAATGCCACTCTGAACATTGGTATGCAAATATCAGTTTGGGTCCCTGCTTTCAGTTCTTTTGGGTATTTAACTAGAAGTCAGATTTCCAGGTCATATTATACTTAATTTTCTGAGGAACCACCAAACGGTCTTCCACAGAAGCTGCACAATTTTACATTGCCACCAGCAATGAATAAGTGCCCCCATTTCTCCACATCATCTCCCATAATTGCTTACTATTTTTTTAATAGTAGCCATTCTAATGGGTATGAAATGATGTCTCTCATTGTGACTTTGATTTGCATTTCCTTTATAGCTAGTGGTGTTGAACGTCTTCTCATGTGCTTTTTAGTCATTTGTATATCCTCTTTGAAGAAATTTCTATTCAAATCTTTTTCCCATTTTTATATTGGGTGTTTTGTCTTTTTATTGTTGAGTCATTTTCTGGATATTAAACTCATACCAGATATGTGGTTCACAAATATTTTCTCCCATTGAGTAAGATGACATTTTACTGCTTTTATGGTAGAATCCTTTGATGCACAATAGTTTGTTTGTTTTTTTGTGCCTAAGCTAGACGTATTGTTGAGAGGGACTTGAACAGATCTGAGTTCAAGTTAGGCTTCTCCCACTATAGCCATGTCCTCTTCTGTAAGAATGGGTTTCTCACCAGTAAATTTCCATAATATTAATACTAACCTCATAAAATTGTTGTGAAGAGTAAATGAGATATGCATTGTGATGTACTTAGCAAAGTGTGAGACAGAAATGAGCAATAAATGGGAGCTGATATTCTAATCATTTATACTTATATTTTTATTAGAGAAGTTGTGAGTTTACAGAACAATTACGCATGACATACAGGATTCACATATATCACCCCACCACCAACACTTGGAATTCTTATAGAACATTTGTTACAAATAATGAAAGAGTATCATCAAAATATTACTGTTAATGGTAGTCCGTATCTTACATTTGGTTTATTTTTTCCATAAACCTCCCTATTACTAAGATGATGTATTAGTGTGTTGTATTCATTATAGTTCCTGAGAGAATGCTCTTGTATTTAGAGCTATGATCCATTTTGACTTGCTTTTCTACATGGTGTGATGTAGGGGAACCCCCTTCAATCTATTGCACATCGGCATCCAGTTATCCCAGCACCATTTGTTAAAGAGATTATTCTATATTTATTAATTTGACTTCGCACCCTTGTCAAAAATCAGTTGTCAGCTCTTATATTTTTTAATGTAACATTTTGTGTGATCTATGTATCTTTTTTAAAAAGAAAAGACAATTTAAAAAAAATTTGCCCCCCAAAAATATCAGTTGTCAGGAAGCGGATGTGGCTCAACTAGCAGGGTGTCTTCTTACCACATGGGAGGTCCTGGGTTTGGTTCCTGGTGCCTCCTAAAAAGAAGATGAGCAGACACAGAGAGCAGACAGCAAGCACAAACAACTAGGCGAGGGGATAAATAAATAAAATAAAATAAATTTTTTAAAAAAATCAGTTGTCTATAAATGTGAGGGTTGATTTCTGAATTTCCAATTCAATTCCTTTGGTCTGTATATCTGTCCTTGAACCAGTAATGTGCTGTTTTGATTACTATGGCTTTGTACTAAGTTTTAAGATTGGGAAGTGTGAGTCTTCCAGCTTCATTCTTGTCTTCCAAGATGGCGTCAGCTTTTCAGGACCTCTTACACTTTCCTGTAAATTTGACGACTGACTTTTCCACTTCTGCAAAGAAGGCTGTTGTAATTTTCTTGGGATTGCATTGAGTCTGCAAATCCCTTTGGGTAGAATCAACATCTTAACCATCTTAACAATCTTTCCTCCTCCTGTCTATGAACACAGGCACCATAAAACCTAGCCCACTTATTTAGGTTTTCTTTGATTTCTTTTAGCAACGTCTTATAGTTTTCTTTGGATAAATTCTTTAAATCTTGTTTATATTTATTCCTAGATATTTGATTTTTATAGTTGCTATCTATTTTTTCTTGATTTCTTCTTTGAATTGTTCATTAAAAATTTATAGAAACACTACTAATTTTTGTATGCTGATCTTGATCATTGACACGTTGCCGAATTCATTTATGAACTCTGGGAGTTTTGTTGTGGATTTTTCAGGACTTTATATATATAGGATCATATCATCTGCAGATTAGGAAAGCTTTACTTCATCCTTTCCGATCTGGCTGCCTTTTATTTCTTGCTCTTGCCTAATTGCTCTAACTAGAACTTCAAGTGCAATGTTATTAACTGTGGTGAGAGTTGGTCTCCTTCTCTTGTTTCTGATCTTAACGGGAAAGTTTTCAGCCTTTTCAAAATTGAGTATATTGTTAACTATGGATTTTTCATAGATACCCTTTATCATGTTGATGAAGTTTCCTTCCACACCTAGTTTCTAAGTGCTTTTATCAAGATGGTGGGTTGGATTTTGCAAAATGATACTTCTGCATCAGATATGATTAAGTGGTTTTTCCCCCTCTTTTCTTTTATTGGTGCAACACATGTATTGATTATTTTTTTCTGTTGAACCATCCTTTCATACTTGGGATGAATCCCACTTGATCATTATGTATAATTCTTTTAATGTTATCTTGGATTCTGTTTGTTAGTATTTTGTTGAGGATTTTTGCATCTGTATTCATAAGAGATAGTAGTAATCTGTCATTATCTTTTTGGGGGCATCTTTATCTGACTTTGGTATGAAGATGATATTGGCCTCATAGAATGAATTAGAGAGTGTTCCCTCCTCTTCAACTTTATGGAAGAGTTTGCACAGGATTGCTGTTGATTCTTCTTGGAATGTTTGGTAGAATTCACCTGGAAGCCATCTGCTCCTGGACTTTTTTTGTTGTTGGAAAGTTTTGATTAAAAATATTATCTCTTTCCTGATTTTGGTTTGTTGAGATTGTCTATTTCTTTTTGAGTCTGTGTAGATAGATTGTCTTTAAGGAATTCATCCATTTCACGTAGAAGGTCCAATGCTCATTGTATCATCTTATAGTCTGTTTTATTTCCTTGGGGTCAGTAATAATGTCCCCCTTAGTTATTTCTGTCTCCTCTGTTTTTCTTTTTCAGTCTATGTAAAGGTTGGTCTTTTTAAATACTATTTATTTTGTTTTCTTAATGTTGTCTTTTATATATTCCGCACTCCCTCCCGTGATGGCTCCCTTGTCTGTTTCCTCATTGTTTTTGCTCATTGTTTTTGCTGTTGTCTGCTCATTGTCTGTTTCTCTTTTCTTTAGGAGGCACCAGGAACTGAACCCAGGACCTCGCACATGGGAGGCAGGGGTGCTCAACTGCTTGAGCCACATCTGCTCCCAAAGATTGGTCAATTTTATGGATATTTTCAAAGAACCAACTTTTGGCTGTGTTACTTCTCTGTATTGATTTTTTTCCTCCTTCTCTATCTCATTATTTCTGCTCTAGTCTTTATTTCCTTCCTTCCTTCTGTTCACTTTGGGTATAGTTTGTTCTTCTTTTTCTAGATCCTCTAATTCTGAGACAAGGTCTCTGTTTTGAAATCTTTCTTCTCTATTAATGTAAGCATTTAGAACTATAAATTTCCCCTCTTGGCACTGCCTTTGTTGCATCCCACAAGTTTCACAAGTTTTGATATATTATGTTTTCATTTTCATTCTACTTGAGATACTTCCTAATTTCTCTAGTGATTTCTTCTTAGGCCTATAGGTTCTTTAAGAGTACATTGTTTAATTTTCACATATTTGTGAATTTCCATTTCTTCCTCTAATATTGATTTCTAGCTTTATTTCATGTGGTCAGGAAGATACCTTGTATGATACCAACATTTTAAAATTTATTGTGACTTGTTTTGTGACCTAATATATATTCTACACTGAAGAATGACCCATCTGCACTAGAAAAAAAAATATGTATTCTCCTATTGGGTAAAGTGTTCTATTTATATCTGTTAAGTCCAGTTGGTTTAGAGCATCATTCAAATCTTGTATTTCCTTATTGATTTTCTGTCTGGATGTTCTATCCCTTATTGAAAGTGGTATATTGAAAGACCCTACTATTAATTTAGAACCATCTATTTCTCCCTGCAAATTTGTCAATATTTGTTTCATATAATTTGGTTGTGTAGATTTATAATTGTCATGTCTTCTTATGGAATTCAACCTTTTATCAGTTTGTGATGACCCTCTTTGTCTCTTACACAGTTTTGACTTAAAGTCTATTTTATCTGACAATTTTATAGCTACCCCAGTCTTCTTTTGGTTACTACTTATATCATGTATATATTTTCATCCTTTTACCTTCAACCTACTTACATCTTTGATTTTAACATATCTCTTATAGACAGCATATGGTTAGGTCATGTTTTTTTAAGACATTCAGCCAATGTCCGCCATTTGACTGGGGTGTTTAATCCATCTACATCTAAAATAACTACTGACAATTCAGTTCTCTCTTTGGCCACTCTCATTGTCCTTGCAAATTGGCTCTGCTTGGGCTGGTGGTCCCAGAGCTTAACCCTCCTATCAAGAAGATCAGCCGGAGGCAAATGGGAGGTGCAGGCCCCTCTCTCCTACCTGAGTCTGTGGGGAGCCAGAGCTGGGAGCCTGCTTCTTCTCCTGGACCTGTTTTCACAAGAGGCTCTCGGAATTCCCCACTTACAGTCCAAAAAATTTGAATAAACACCCCTCTATGAAAACTGCTTTATATCTCGATTGTAGTGGTGCATCCGCTACTGTTTGCAACTGCCAAAATTCACAGAATTGTACACTAAAAAGAGTTAATTTTTCGGCACGTAAATGATACCTTAATTAAACAATCAAATAAAGAAATGCGTACAGTCAATTCTTGCTATTCACAGTAGTTATTTTCCATAAAGTTGCTGCAAATTCTGAGTTAGTTAATACTGAATCATTGTTCTTAAGGGAAATCTCGATTAGGTTCTTGGGAGCGCTTTCATCATCTGATCAATACATAGTCTTGTTTTATGTGTGTTTTTGCTTAAAGATACATTATTCAATATTGTTGATTCATTAATATTGAATTCAAGTAGCACTATAACTCATGCCTGAATGAAGCTTTTCTAACTAGCACATGTATTTTCTCAGTAATGGCATCACAGCCTTCTCGCCCTTAGAAGCACTAGACAGCAACTCAGCACCATGTTTGTGGGCAATTTTAAGCTGCAAAATCACCAGCAAAAAGCAAAAACAAAAAACAAACAAAAAAACCTTTGACAAATTTGGCTCTAAATATACTGTGAAAAGGGCATTTGTTTACAGTATGAGAGCTGACAAAAGAAGGCAGAATATTACCTTGTTTATCTTCAGCTAGAACATATGCATCAGTCAGCTCAAATCTTTTGCCCCTCTGGGCATGCCTGCAAATACATGAAAACACTGCAAGTATTGGTTTGGGCTCATATAAATTTTAGAAGAAATTTTAGAGAAGGAAAGCTATTAGATTGTTTCAGCAAAAGAGTGGCATGATCTGGCTTGCATTCTAACAGGCTCACTCTGTCCTCTGTTCTGAGTGTGAGGGCAAGAGCCCACATAAGAAGGCCAGAAAAGAAGCTGCGGCAACAATCCAGGGAGAAAAGATGGCGGTTTGGGCCTCTTGGATGGCAGTGGGGGTGCCCACACTATGGACGTAAAGCCAGCAGATTCCCATACATGGAATGTGAATGTGGGGTGTCCAGCCAGAAAGCATCAAGGATGCAGCATGTAGAAAGACTTTGGTCTAAACAATAGGAAGAATCAAACATCTCGATTGAAATGGAGATTACAGAAGAACTGGTGTGAATGGAGGGGGCATGGATCTCATTCTAGGATATTTAAATCAAAGATATCTTTCATAGAGCCAAGTGAAGATGTCAAATAGGCAGTTGGATATCTGAGCCTGGAATTCAGTGAAGAAATTCCAGCTGGATGTAACAATTTGAGAATTATCACCCTGAAAATGTTTAAAGCCATGCAATAGTATGAGAGCAATAGGGAAAGAGTGCAGATATTTAGGAAGGGTCCAAGAACTGATCCTCGGGACAATAGAAGCATCAGAAAGATAATTAAGGAAACAGATGGACCAAGAACCTAAACTAAGCATGATGAATAGACTTGAGGAGATAAGGGAAGATGATAGCAACATAAAATCAGAGCAAAACAGCAGAAATCCTGCACCAGGTAGAAATATTAAATATGAAAAATATAACTGAAATGAAAACCAAAGTGGTTCAGATAAACACTAGGCTAGATATAGTTGATGAATGAATAAGTAAACTAAAATTCAGATTTAAGATCTTCTCAGAGAGCATCAGTAAAGGACAAAGAGGGAATATAATAAAATATCTAAGAGTAATAAAGCCTATGGGAAGCAGATTTGGCTCAACTGATAGTGTCCGCCTACCACATGGGAGGTCCAGGGTTCAAACCCAGGGCCTCCTGACCCGTGTGGAGCTGGCCCACCCACAGTGCTGATGCATGCAAGGAGTGCCATGCCACGCAGGGTGTCCCTGCACAGGGAAGCCCCACATGCAAGGACTGCACCCCGTAAGGAGAGCCTCCCCATGCAAAAAAAGTGCAGCCTGCCCAGGAGTGGCGCTGCACACATGGAGAGCTCACACAGCAAGATGCACAACAAAAAAAGAGACACAAATTCCCGGTGCCACTGACAAGAATGCAAGTGGACACAGAAGAACACACAGCGAATGGACACAGAGAACAGACAACTGGGGCGGGTCGGGGGGCAGGGGAGAGAAACAAATAAAAAAAATAAATCTTTAAAAAATAATAAGAGTTATAAAGCCTAGAAATAGAGTGTCAACATCCAGATTACAAGAGTCTCTAAAGAAAGGAAAATAAAAATGAGGATAAGAAAATGTTTAAGAAAATGGAAATAAATTTCTTATAACTAAAGGAAGAAGGAAGATCTTAAGTAAAAGAGCACACAGAGGACCAAACAACAGAAATAAGAAAAGAAGTACTCATAGGTAAATTACAGTAAAATTTAAGAATGTCATACACAATGCCAAACATCAAAAGTTTCTAAGAAGAAAGAAAAGGACACCTACAAATGAGCAGACACATTGAATTCAGGTACAGAAATAAATATGAATATTTATTAAACATATTTTTTTAGTTTTGAAGGAGAATAATTTTAACCTAAAATTCTCTATCCAGCTAAATAATCTCTTATTAAAATATTCTCAGGAATACAAAGCTTTTTTATAATACAAAGATATACATTGAAGGATACATGAAAATAATCGGGAATAACATTCAAAAAATGTTATAAAATATGGAGAACAGGGGTGATAAAATATAATTATATATTTTTTTTTTGTCTTAAAAAATAAGGCTAGTACAAAACAAAGAAAATATATCCAAAATAGCCCAGAATCAATTTAAGACAATATCAGTGTGCTATGGCTGGAAGTAGGGAAAGGGTTAATAAAAAATGGACCATGAAAGCATGCTAAAGTGCTAAAGTGCTTTCTTATTAAGGAAAAAGAAGAGATAGATATTAACAAAATAACTGAGAATCAAATAATGGAAAATGATATATTAAACTAACATGAACTAAAAGAAAGCAAATGTAAACACTTTAGTATCTTACAAAACAGATTTTAAGGCAAAAATATGGTGGAAAAGAAAAAAGAAAGGACAGCTAAATATACAAAGATAAAGGGGACAATAGATCAGGTAGACATGTCTACCATAAACAAATGCGTACCTAACAGGAAGTCTCAAGATATAGTAAGCGATAATTAACCCAACTGCCGGGAGAAATCACAAGTCAGCAATTGTGGTTGTATATTTTAACATACCCCCACCGAGAACATGATATTACAAGCGGGCAAAAATATTGAAAACCTGTTGATACAATCAAGACACTTAAGCTACTAGATACACTATATATAAATACAGAACATGTGAAGCCCCGTAAACACCAACGAAGCAGTATAACACCTCATTATACATCCAGAAACCACAATTAAAATAATTTTATTTTCCTAATCAGCATCTTGAGTCTATATTTTGTATATTATCCAATTTTAAGGAAATTGCATGGCAACAAAGATTGAGCAATTGTAAAAATAACTACAATGTATCCAATCTTGAAAAAGATAATTATAGTTATTTTAAAATGATTATCAATAATAAGACATAAAGAGGCTACAAAATTTTAAACTAAGGAAAATTCTATGTCCCCATAAATACCTGTCATTTTTCTGTAAGCTGAAATTATATTTGTATTAAAGAATTTAGAAATTAAAGGAAATATTAGCACATTTTTTTCTGATAGCTGACATAATTGTAGAAGCATTTTCACTTTTTAGACAACTATTGGGATCTTACAATGAAATTACTTTCAATCCTATCAACTTCTTTTCACCATGCAGTTATAAATACTTTAACAATCTAATGAGGTTAATACAGAGAGTTCATCTAGGGTAGGTAGTTTCAAAGACACAGCTTTATGGATTTTAGCAGGTCTTCCGTTTCTAACTAAATTTCATGGCAGCCTGCATTCATTTGCACTATCAGTGCTAACGCCATCTGGGTATGTGCTGGCTAAGCTCTTCATGACATTTACAGCCTTTCAATACCAGCTGAGTCCAGCCATGAGTTCTAGTCTATAGCTTACATGAACCTTCTTTGCTACTTCCTAAAAAGCAAGCAAAAAAAAAAGTGGACATCGTTAAGCACGTTGCCTTCTCCTATACTAAACAGGTTTTTTACCCTCTCCCCACTCCCCCGGACTTGTTTGCTGTCTGCTCTCTGTGTCCATTCACTGTGAGTTCTTCTGTGTCTGTTGTTTTTTTTAATTTATTTTCATCCCCCCTTGCAGCTTGCTTGTTGTCTGCTCTCTGTGTCCATTCACTGCATGCTCTTCTGTGTTTTCACTTGCCTCCTTTTTGTTGCATCACCTTGTTGAGTTGCGTCTCCACAGCACTTGCGGGCTGCACAGCTCTCCGCAGCATGTGGGTGAGCCTGCCTGCACAAGGAGGCCCTGGGATGCGAACCCAGGGCCTCCCATATGGTAGACGGGAGCCCAACTGATTGAGCCACAGCTGCTTCCCCCAAATAGGTTTTTAATAATAATTTTTTTTATGTTTAAATGGTAGAGTGATAAAATTAATTGGATGTTAGGAAGCAAGCAAGGCAAATAAACCAGATTCCACCTATCAATTCTAATAGAAGAATAACTGAGATCAAAACACTCCATTTAAAAATAGTCCATCTGTTAAGTAATATGCAAATACTTCAACAATTACAATCAGCTCACTGCAGGTAAGGGCAATTTGAAATATTATAGAAGACCTGTATATCAAACCATTCAGGGCTACTTATACACCAGTTCTAATTGGAATTAATATTTTCCATAAGTGATCCTAACCAGTGAAGGACAAACCATTTAAAGGTTTATTTATTAATTAAGCAATTGATGAATATTCACAGTCTAGCAAACTGTGATTTAATGTTTCAAAATTCACGTATCTATTGTGAAAAAGACAATTCTTCATTCACAGTGTCTAAATTTCCAGTAATGATGATCATGAAGCTTTTAAGTCTTCTGGAAGTTACTGGGTTTCTGCTATAAACCAATCTGTCAAATTTCATTTACTTAAACATAAGGGAGGAAATTGTTTAATTTCAAATCTACAGAAGTATTTTTTTCTATACTGTTTCTCACCAATAAAATATTGCCTCGTGTGTCGTAAAGAATTTAGTTCTGAGATTTTGCTTGTGCCCTCTGGTCATCTGTCTTGTCACTCTGCAGTAACATAGACTCTTCTTCCAGCTATGGAGACTGAATTTCCTGAGTGGAGGGAGGATGGACCTCCCGACACCTGCAAAATGCTTGGCCAGGCAGTTTGTCCCAGCTCCACCCTGCAGCCTCCCCGCTGCCCTGCTCCCTGCCTGCCGGGCCTCCTCTTTCCACCCCCAGCCTGCCTTCCCCTCAGTGCCCGCATCCAAGCACACCTGCTCAAAGTCCCATTCCCACAAACTTTCTTTAAACATTGAACCTTGCTAATACACACAGGCGTGCAGGTTACATACCTTCTACATGCCTTAGCCACATACCCCGAATTTTAAAGCTAGATAGTTTTGGGTTTTTTTTTAGCATTTTCCATTTGTTCCATTAAATGGGTAACTTTTTTTCTAAATTTCATATCACCTGAAGCTTCTACACCACGTTTGGGGTGTAGCAAGCTCTGAGAGGGCTGATATTCCATAAATGGTTGCACTGACTCATTCAACACATTTGAGCGAATATTTGTTGAGTGTCTCCTGTGTCCACAGATGGTTCCAGATGCTGGGATACAAGAGAAAAAGCAGAGAATAGACAGATATGTTTCCTCTTCACGCAGAATGGATAATCTAGGGGAGAAGGCAGTTATTCAACAAATAATCCCACATATGTATGTATATGATAGTTTCCTTAACTTTAAAACAGTACTTCAAAATAAAATGGGCTTTTGTCTGAGAATGTAAGAAATATATCCAAGTTTAAAGAAGGTAATAACATTGCCCAAATTCCTACCATATCACTACAAGTAATTTTAATAGTTCTTCTAATATATATTTTATATAAAATTGAGATCACATTGTTATATTCTTTTGTATTATATTTTGGAGTCAATATTAAATATATTTTGGTAATTTTATTTACTATCTATATAAAATATTATTCTATATCAATTTTGTAGAAATGTACAGTGAAGCCTGTTGTGAATAATGAGTGTGCTCAATAGTATGAATATAAGAATGTTCTTCCATGAATTAGAACAAATATACATTCATATTATAATATGTCAATAATTGGGTGCTTTATGGGCAAAAATACACCAAAAGAAAACTATGGACTGTAGTGAATAGTAATGTATTAACATTTTTCCATCAACTATAAAAAAAGGAATAAATTATGTTAAGTGAAAGAAACTAGACAAAGCACTATATTTTTTATTGTTTTTACTCCATTTATGTAAAATGTAAATAAATTTATAAAAAAACAAAGTATATGTGTAAGGGTTGGAAAGAAAGAAAGCTATCTTCTTTTTGTAGATGGCATGATTGTATAGGCAGACAATAGACTCTACAAATAAGCATATAAATAATGAGTGAACTTAGTAAGATTACTGGATATAATGTCACTATACAAAATCAAATGATTGCTATATGCAACAAAAAGATATTAGAAAAGTATCATTTAATTTCCACTAACTATAATGTCAAAAGCATCAAAAACCTAGTAATAAATCTAAAAACAATGTGAAACACCTTTTCTTTTAAAACTGTTAAATATTATCAGCAGGTATTAAAGAGGACCTAAATAAATGGAGTGATCTAATTCTTCCTTGGTTAAAGACTCACTATTATAAAAGTGTCAGTTCTTTCCAATGGATTTAGAAATTCTATGGCAACCTCAGTAAAGATCTCAGCCTTTTTGTTGAATTGGCCATATTGATTCTCAAATAAATAAGAAAATGCGATAGGGCAAAAACAGCTAAGACTATCTTGAATAACAAAATTGGAGGACCCACAGAACTGGCAAACAAACCTAATTTTCAAGCTGAGGTGTTTACAACAGTGAAAGGGTAGGCAAATAGACCCCGGGAACAGAGTAGAGTCCAAAACCAATCAATCATACATATAAACACGATGTACAACAAAGAACATACTGCAGACTAGTGGGGAAAACACAGTTTTCAATAAACAGATCTGATTTGGAAATCTGTGTGGGAAAAAAAGTTAATCTTGACTTCTTCCTTAGCCATAAACAAAAGAATACAGGACCTCAATGTGAAAGGGAAGAAAACATAAGGGACTATCTTTGTGACCCTGGGATAGGCAAAAGAGGACACAAAAGTCTGTAAGAATTAGAATTACATTAGAATTAAGAGTTTTTGTCAAAAGATACCACTGAGAGAGTGAAAGAGCCACACCACAAAGTAGGAGAAGATGTATGTAATTGGTATAGCCAAACAAGGATTTGTTTTCCGAATATGTAAATAATTCCTACAAATTAATCATACAAATACAGACAATAGCCTCATATGAAAATGAGCAAAAGACATAAGTTTCCTCTCTTCAAAAAGGATATCCAAAGGGCCAGTCTGGGACACTTCAGATGTGAAAGGGGAGACATTAATTATTTTACCAAGATGACTGGTATAACTGAGATTCTCGTGGCACACTGTCAATAACACAGGGAAAGATTCTCAATTTAATTAGGAATTGCAGTTAACACCACAGTGAATTTCCAACCAACACCACAATGAAAGACCCTTCCAGAACAGCTAAAGTGGAAAGGAGCATCATTCCGAGTGTTTTCTGGGATGCCTTGGAGCTAGACCACACATGTTGCTGAAGGAGAGTTAATTGTCTCTCATACGTTGGAAAGTCATTTGACATTATTTCCCCAAGAAAAATATGCATTTCACGTGGTCCAATGATTCTGATCCCAGGGATACATCCTACTGAGCTGCATAGTTATATGAGCTAAAAGATATTCATCAAGCATCATTCATAATCATCAAAAATGGGGAAAAGAGCATATGTCAAAACAGTGGTACTGATTAATAAATTTTGGTAGACTTATACAATGGTTGTACTATTCAGCAGTAAACATGAACAGGACAGCTAAAGAGTTACAGAACCTGGGACAGGGCCAAATCAAGAAATTCAGTTTAAGAAATGGTAGGCACAGCTTGTGATACCCTTGAAGGTCCCCCTTCCTGCACCCCCACACCGAGTGGACCCAATCTGCATCTCCTGAGGGGTCACTGTTTCAGAGGAAGCAGAGTGATAACTAACACACACCCTGGAGCAACGCTCATCAGTGCTAATCTACAGGTGGAAGCCTGAAACACTAAACCAGGGAACTTGCCTCAGGCTCATCTAAGAATTTGTCACCATTAGATCTGCCCTAAGGGCCATGGGAAATTGAATTCTTCAGACTGAAAGTAAAGTACACTAGACAATGGATCAAAAAAGCATAAAGAAATAAAGACCTCTGGTAAGGGTAACTATATGGATATTTATCATTGTGTTATATTTTTCAGTAAGTGTATTAGTCAGCCAAAAGGGTGCTGACACAAAATACCAGGAATCTGTTGGCTTTTATGAAGGGTATTTATTTGGAGTAGAAGCTTACAGTCAAAAGGCCATAAAGTGTAAGTTACTTCCCTCACCAAAGTCTCTTGCCACATGTTGAGCAAGATGGCAGGTGACGTCCGCCAGGGTTCAGGCTTCCTCTTCTTAAGGCTCCGTGGTCCCAGCTTCTTCCAGTATCCGCAAAAGGCTGGGATGAGTCTCGTCTTGCTCCTGGCACTCATTTCTCTTTGGGCTCAGTTGCTCTGTTTTCTCTTCAAGGCCAGCTATAGACTATCAGGTTCTCGCTCTTCTTGGGGCCTCTGCCAAGGCTATGGCGCCATCTCCATTCATCTGTGTTCTCCTGTGTGTTTACATCCAAGGACTCCAGCATCAAAAATGTCCCTCCTCTGCCATGCAGTTTTCTCTGAGTCCCACCCCCCCTTTGGTGGGCAGGGACTCAACGTCCTACTGCTGGCCCAATCAAAGCCCTAATCATAATTTAATCAAGTAAAATTGAAACCTCTGAGTTAATACAATCTTAACTTCAGACCAGTTCACAAACCTAATCCAATATCTACTTTTTGAATTTGTGAACAATATCAAACTGCTACAGTAAGTGACTCCACTTCTTCTTAAAGGTTCTAAAATACAAATGTATAAAATTACGTATGAATTTTAGGCACACAATATGAAAAGATATAATATGTAACAAGAACAACAAAGAGGTGGGGAATGGCGGGCTAAAGAAACAGTCTAGGTATATGCTATTGAAATTAAGGTGGTATCAAATAAAATGTGCTTGTTATAGATTCAGTATGTTTTAAGCTGTATGGTAATCACAAAGGAAATAAGTGAAAAATATATTCAGGAATAAATGACTAAGGACAAAAAATGGTACAATACAAAAAATCAAATCAACATGAAAGTAAGCATTAACAGAAAAACTGAGGGTCAAAAAAACCTCTAAGACTTACAAAGACCAAGTAGCAAAGTGGCAGAAGAAAGTCCTGCATTACCAGTACTTGCTGGAAATTTATGGTCATGTCCAGCAGCCATCTCCTACCTTCACCTAACTCTACTGTTTTTCTTTGAATGCTGAAGTTTCAATGTTTCCTTTCTGCAGCCCAGGAGAGATATTTGGTCTAATGGAGTGGCCTGACCATACCTCAAACCTGAAACTGGAACAAGCTGCTTATCTGGGCAGGAACTCTCAGTGGCAAGACCACCTCCTCTTGGGTTGTGTGAACTTCTGCCCTTGGGCAGCACAGATGTGTCTCTAGTCACTGGGATGAAGCAGGACTAGCAGGCTCCTTCCACCAACACTGACCTGAGCAGTTGGCCTCAGGGAACCGGCCAGGATGGGTGCTCTTTCCCTCCTCCTTTTGTGTTATGGAAGTAATAAAGCAGTCACTTGGAAGTCTTTGTTTTACCTGAACCTGTGTTCATACAATGTGCTGTGAAGCAACTTCCTCCACAGTAGATACTTCAAATGTAAGGCGGAGATTGGCAGAATGGATTAAAAAAGCATGACCCAGCTATGTGCTGTCAGCAAGAGACTCACCTTAAATCCAGAGAAACAAGTAGATTAAAAGTAAATGGGCATTTTTGGGACTTGGAGTTGGTCCTAGGTGATGCTGCAGGGACAGTTACCGGACATTGTATGTCCTCCCATGGCCCACTGGGTGGAATGGGGGAGAGTGTGGGCTATGATGTGGACCACTGACCACGAGGTGCAGCGGTGCTCAGAGATGTATTCACCAAATACAATGAATGTCTCATGATGATGGACGAGATTGTTGCTATGGGGGGAGGAGTGGGGTGAAGGGTTGGGGGGTATATGGGGACCTCATATTTTTTTAATGTAATATAAAAAAATAAATAAAGACAAAAAAAAAAGTAAATGGATGGATGTGTAGCAGTGCTCCAAAATGTACTCATCAAATTCAATTAATGTACTACACTAATAAAAGAGGTTGTTGATGTGGGAGGAGTGGGAGGTGTGGGGAGTGGGATATATGGGACTCTCTTATATTTTTTACTGTAACATTTTGTG
Source organism: Dasypus novemcinctus (assembly GCF_030445035.2). Classification (NCBI taxonomy): domain Eukaryota; kingdom Metazoa; phylum Chordata; class Mammalia; order Cingulata; family Dasypodidae; genus Dasypus; species Dasypus novemcinctus. Next base: position 3,117,064 of record NC_080701.1, on the reverse strand, counting down.
TTACATTAGATCCATGTATCTTAAAAAAAAGATAATAAAATAAAATAAAATAATATATAATGTAAAATAACAATAAAATCTAGAATATGTCAAAGACGTAAAAAAAAAGTAAATGGATGAAAAAAATATATATTGTGCAACTAGTAACCACAGGAAAGCTTTAGACTTTAAGTCAAAACCTGTTATGAGAGACAAAGAAGGTCACTATGTAATAATAAAGAGATCAATTCATCAAGAATTCATCACAATTATCAGCATATATGTATCTAATGACAGAGCCCCATATATAAGAAGCAAATACCAACAGACTGAAGGGAGAAGCATTTCTACTTTAACTGAAGGCATCTTTCTTCAACCACAATGGAATTAAGCTGGATCAATAATAAGGGAGAAATGGGGAAAAAATGGGCCAAAGACTTGAAAAGACAACTGTCCAAAGAAGAAATACAAATGGTGAAGGAACACATGAAAAAATTTTCAACATCATTAGTGATTAGGGAAATGCAAATCAAAACCGCAATGAGATATCATTTCACACCCATTAGACTAGCCATTATTAAAAGTTGGAAAACTGTAAATGTTGGAGAGGATATGGAAAGATAGGAACATTTATTTGCTGTTGGTGGGAATGTAGAATGGTACAGCCACTGTGGAAGACTGTTGGGCAGTTCCTAAGGAAGCTGAGTATAATCTAGCCATGGGACCAGGCAATGCCATTGCTAGGTGAATACTCAAAAGAAATAAAAGCAGTGACACAAATAGATATATGCATACTGATGTTCATAGCAGCATTATCCACAATTGCCAAAAGTTGGAAATAAGCCAGGTGTCCATCAACTGATGAATAGATAAATAAATTGTGGAGTATACAGATGATGGAATATTATGCAGGGGTAAGAAGAAATAAAGTCGTGAAACATATGACAACATGGATAAACCTGGAGGACATTATGTTGACTGAAGCAAGCTAGACACAAAAGGAAAAATAGTGCATGATTGTTCTATTATGAACTAAATATATTACGTGAAATATAAATATACTATGTGAAAAATGAATATGGGTAGGATTGCATATTTAAGAATGTTCTTTCATGAATTATAACAAATGTACGGCGCAAATACAAGGTGTTAACAAAAGGGCGGTAAATGGGAATCTATATCCCTAATGTAAACTATGAATGATAGTTAATAGTATTTTAATAATCTTTCATCAATTATAACAAAAGTAACTACTGTTAAAAAATAGTACAATTATTAAATGTGCTATCATCAATTGTAACAAAAGTTCCACACCAAAGCAATGTGGTGGTAGTGGGGTGGCATATTGGAATTGTGTATTTTATTCACAATTGTTCTATAAACACACATCTTCCCTGATTAAAAAAAAAAAAGAGGAAAAAATAGAAGATTTCAACAGACCAAGAACTAGTAAAGAGATTGAATTGTTATTCAAAAACATCCCGGGAAGTGGACTTGGCCCAATGGAAAGGGCATCCGTCTACCACACAGGAGGTCTGCAGTTCAAACCCCAGACCTCCTTGACCCATGTGGAGCTGGCCCACACGCAGTGCTGATGCATGCAAGGAGTGCCCTGCCACACAAGGGTGTCCCCCATGTAGGGGAGCACCACATGCAAGGAGTGCACCCTGTAAGGAGAGCCACCCAGCATGAAAGAAAGTGCAGCCTGCCCAAGAATGGCACCACATATACGGAGAGCTGACACAGCAAGATGATGCGACAAAAAGAAACACAGATTCCTGTGTCACTGACAACAACAGAAGCAGACAAAGAAGAACATACAGCAAACGGACACAGAGAACAGACAACTGGGGGGGAGGGAAGAAAAATAAATAAAAATAAATCTTAAAAAAAAAAAAATGCCAAGAAAGAAAATCCCAGTATCTGATTACTTCACTGGTGAATTTTACCAAACATTCCAAGAACTAACATCAATTCTGCTCAATCTTCCAAAAATTTGAAGAGGAGGGAACACTCCTTAACTCATTCTATGAGGCCAACATCATCCTTTTACAAAGCAAGATTAAGATATCTCTAGAAAAGGAAAAAGTACAGGCCAATATCCCTTGAATATGTGTGCAAAAATCCACACACATGCAAAAAATACTAGCAAGTTGAATACAATACAACCATTAAAAAAAGAATTACAAACCATGATCGAGTGGGATTTATCCCAGGTATACAAGGGTGGTTCAATATAAGAAAATAAGATAATGTGATATACCACATTAATAGAGCAAAAGGGAAAAAATACATGATAATTTTAATAGATGCAGAAAAGACCTTTGACAAAACAAATATCCCTTCTTGATAAAAACACTTAGAAAACAAGGAATAGAAGGAAACTTCCTCAAGATGATAAAGGGAATCTTTGAGAAATCCACAACTAATATCATACTCAATGGTGAAAAACTGAAAGCTTTCCCTCTAAGATCAGGAAGAAGACAAGGATGCCCTCAGTTACCACTACTGACACAGTACTGGAAATTCTAGTTACAGCAATTAGGCAGATAGATAGATAGATAGATAGATAGATAGATAGATAGATAGATAGATAGATAGAGAGAGATAAAAATAAGACATTCAAATTGGAAATGAAGAAGTAAAATTTTTCCTAACTGCAGATGATATTATTTTATCTATAGAATTCCCAGAAAAATCCACAACAAAGTTACTGAAACTAATACATTAATTCAACAAAGTGGTGGTATGCAAGAGAAACGCACAAAAAGCAGTAGTGTTACTATATAGTAGTAATGAACAATCTGAAGAAGAAGTCAAGGAAATAATTCAATTTATGATAACCACTAACAGAATCAAATATCTGAATAAATCTAATCAAGGTTGTAAAGGGCTTGTCTCCAGTAAACTTCAAAGGATTCCTAAAAATAATCAAAGAAGACCTAAAATGGAAGTATATTCCATGTTCATGACTTGGGAGACTAAATATTGCTACATAATCCAAATCAAAATTCCAACACCCTTCTTTGCAGAAATGGAAAAGTCCATCTTCAAATTTATATGAAAGCATAAGTGATCCTGAAGAGCCAAAGTCATTGTGAAAAAGAAGAATGAATTTAGAGAACTCACTCTAATTTTAAAATTTATTATGGAGTCATAGTAATCCAGAGAGTATGATACTAACACAGGATAGAAATGTAAAACAACAGAATCAAATTGAGAGTTCAGAAATAAACCCTCAAAACTATGGCCAACTGATTTTGGACAAGGTTGCCTAGTCCATCCAATTGGGAACGTATTGTCCCTTCAACAAAAGCTGCTGGGAAAACTGGATATCGATATGCAAAGAATGAAAGTGGACCCTTACTGTACACCATATACAAAAACCATACTTAAATTGGATCCAAAGACCTAAATATAAGAGCCCAAACCACAACACATTTAGCAAAAAACATAAGGAACTATCTTCAAGACCTTGTACTAGGCAATGTTTTCTTAGGCTTTACACCAAATGCATGAGCAATAAAAGAAAAAAATAGATAAATGTGACCTCATTTTAACTAAAATCTTCTGGGCATCAAATGATTTTTTTTCATGAAATTAAAAGGAGAACCTAGAGAAGTGGATTTGGCTCAAAAGATAAAGCATCTGCCTACCACATAGGAGGTCCACTGTTCAAACCCAGGGCCTCCTGATCTGTGTGGAGCTGGCCCATGCACAGTGCTGATGTGCTCAAGGAGTGCCATGCCACACAGGGGTGTCCTCTGCATAGGGGAGCCCCACATGCAAGGAGTGCACCCTGTAAGGAGAGCCACCCCACATGAAAAAAGTGCAGCCTGCCCATGAGTGGTGCCACACACACAGAGAGCAGACACAGCAAGATGATGCAACAAAAAGAGATACAAATTCCCAGTGCCACTGACAAGAATACAAGCAGACACAGAAGAACACACAGTGAATGGACACAGAGAGCAGACAACTGGAGGGGAGGGGAGAGAAATAAATAAAAATAAATCTTAAAAAAAAAAGAGAGAGAGAACCTAAACAATGGAAGAAAATATTTTGGAAACCACATATCTAACTAGGGTTTAATATCTAGAATACATAAAGAAATCCCATAACTCACAACAAAAAGACAATCCAATTTAAAAATTGAAGAAACACTTGAATAGACTTTACTCTAAAAAAGATGTGCAAATGGACAAAAAGCACATGAAAGGAGCCCAAAATCATTTTGGCTCCTTTCCAAAATCAAACCGGACACAAAGGACAAATATTTTATGATCTCTCTGATAAGAAAAATTGGAATAAGCAAAGGCATAGTATCAGAAATTGGAACATAGGTTACCAGGGGCTGGGGTAGGCATAGGAAATGGGGAGTTAATGCTTAGATGGGCTTAGATAGCACAAAACTTCTATTTGGTGTTTCACAACAATGGTGGTAGGGTGATGTATGGGAACCTTGTATGAAGAGGGACATGTTTGTTTTGTAAGTTCATAACTTTTACTATACACTTAGTGTTTATGCATGTTCTAGTATGAATGCTACACTTTAATAAAATTTTGTTTAAAAAACTCTATTTGGGGTGATGGAATAGCTTTGGTAATGGATGATGTTGATGGTAGCATGCCATTGTGACTATCATTAACAATACTGAATTATGTATTTGGACATAGCTAAAATGGGAGCCTTTTGTTTGTATATATGCTACTAGAAAAAAATTTTAAAACACACACATAGTATTGTACAACACAGTGAACCCTAATGTAAACAATGGACAACAGTTAATAGTACAACTATAATACCCTTTCATCAGCTGTAACAAAGATACCACACTAATGCAGGATTTTAATAATGGAGGTGGGTAGGAAGCAGATGTGGCTCAAGCAATTGGACTCCTGCCTACTGCATGGGAGGTCCCTGGTTTGGTTCCTGGTGCCTCCTAAAGAAGACAGCAAGCTGGTTTAATGGGCAGGCATGGCAAGCTGACACAACAAGAGACACAAGAAGAAAAACATAATGGGAGAAACAGCAAAGCAGGAAACAGAAGTGGCTCAAGCAATTAGGCACCTCCCTCCCATGTCAGAGCTCCCGGGTCCAGTTCCCCATCCCTCCTAAAGAAATAAAAAAGATGAACAGACACAGCAAGTGCAAACAACAAGGAGGTGGGGAAAAATAAAAACAAAATTTTTTTTTTAAATGGGGGTGGGTAATATGGAAACTTTCTGCATGATTTGTCTGAAAACTTACAACTCCTTTATAAGAATTTTATATTAAAAATATCAAGAAAACTATGCGATTCTTTTTAGAATAGTAAAATATAAATACTACGAGTATGTTCTGAGGGGAAATGTGGAGAACGTGAAGCTGGAATCATAGAAATGAAAAAGATAACATAGACTTCATGCTATATTTCACTTAGTTTAGTATTCACATAATAGTTTACATGTATTTAAAATACAGACCTTATGAATAAATAGCACATGGCTGGGAGGAAAGATATATACAAACAAAAGAATTGTACCTTGGGGTTGACTAAAAAAAAATAATGACATTCTATTTTGTCACACACAGAATAATCAATTGGAGAACTGATGCAGATAATTTAGGCTAAAACAATAAATTTTGCCTTATAGTTGAGGCATACATGGGATGTTTTCTTGAGATATCTACATAACCTTTCAATACACCATTTCTCTTTGCATTTATGCATTATTTTGTCATTCACACATTCACTCATTTAGTCAACAAACATGCATTGACTTCTTGGCGTGTGCCTGGAAATCAATTAAAGGAAATGAGTATAGACAAACATCTCATTAATCTAGAAATTACAATATTCTTCATTGATTATTCTGGCTCAGAAAGATATCTGTTGACTTAACAAGGAGGTAACAATGAATTGGATTAGACTTCCCAAGAAAGTAATGGTTTTTGGAGCTATAGCTGCTCTGACTAATATTAGTAACAGTAATAATAGTAATTACCATTACTCTCCTGGACAAGTCAATGCCCCAGCCTTGCTGCACCTGTATTTCTTACCTACTAAGGAGAGCCTACCAGTAATAATCTTAAAATGCTTTACAGCTTTCTCCATGTAGAGATGTAAGTCATGTGTAAACTTGACTTTCATTTGGCCATTGATTACAGTCATAATTCAGTATCTTTTATAACAAGATGTTAAAGATGAATTTTCCATTCTTATGGGCAGGTGCTGAGTAGTTGCTACTAGAAGCCAAATAGTTACAAAAAGAAGATAAAAAGAGCTCTTTAAACAGAAGAATCACCAAACTGAAGTCCAAGTCATTTGCAGAGGCTACTCACTTTTCCCATTTTTTTCCAATAATGCTCTCAAATGTATATAATCCGAAATGTCCCATTGCCTGTTTCTGAAACTCACAACAAGCTATAAGGACAGGAAATACCATACAGAAATGAAGGCCAGGTTGTGCCTCATCTTTACGTCATCACTTTGATATCTGCAAGTCCTCTGGTTTCTGAAAGGAAGTCCGGGTGCTAATTTTTAAAAAACCAGAATTCTCACTACAATTGTATATATAATTGCACAAGTGTTCTTAAAATTCAAACAAGACAATAATAGAATATAGCTGAATGAAGGGTCTTTGGACAAATGCTCCTAACAAGGGAGAACCTAGAACAGAATTCTTCACTTCCATATCTACATCAAGTACATTTCTACAATAAAGACATATCTCTTCTTATTCATCATAGTTCATGTCATATATTTGACAGAACACAGAGAATGTTTTCATCCTTTAATAGGTCTTCCTTCATTAAAAGAAGCACTGGATTTGGAAGGAGACAAGTCTACATTTACGAAACATTAAGTATTTGCTAAGTTCACATTGCATAGATAATTCATATAAGGCCCCAAAAGGTCTTATTTTCTATATAATTTAAATCTTTAAAGAAACTAATTAAAATTTTCAATACCATGTGTATTCTTTATTTTTTAAAGGACTCTAACAGTCTTAGAGATGACCCAGCAAGTTTCCCCTGCTCTTTCCCTCTACTGCTTCCCTCCATAAATGTGTCAGCAAGGACTTTTGTGGTTTGAGTCTATGGCTTGTCCTTGGCTCTTTGCATTTTTTCCACTTTCCTCCACACTCTATGAAAAGCAGTATTGTATTTGTGATTACGCAACTTTCTGATTTAGTTTTCCTTTATAGTTCGCTGTTCTGTCTCTTCTGTCCTTCTCTTTATCTATCAGAAAGACTCTGCAATGAGTTACTTGGGGTCAGGAAGTAAGATTTTCTGTAGAGCCAGCTGGCAGGTAAAGCCTGGGTGGACTTGGGGGAGCTGGATAAATAGTAATGATAACATTAGTTTATTGTTCCTGAGTACTTACATGGAATCATTATTGCTCATATCTTTCTTCTGAATTTGTTATTATCATTTCCCCCAGTTACAGACTGGAAAACTGAGGACTACAAATGTTAAATAATGTGTTCCAGGACACATGATTAGAAAGTGTCAGCTTCCTATTCTAGGGTGCCTAGTTCTAGAACCTTAGCTCTTAAATACTAAGTGTTATAGTGTTTAAAAAGGAAATATTGATATCTTCCACTTTGCATGCCAGCTGGTGGAATGGGAAGAATGATGAGGAGAAAAAAGTTGAGGGAGAACAACCAGCAAGATGGCGGCAGAGTAAGGACCTCCTAGAGTCAGCTCCTGCTACAGGGCAGTTAGCTAACACCCAGAGCTATCTAAAGCATCTGTTTGAAGGCTCCAGGAGACAAGAAGAGCATCCCACAATGTCCTTGAAAGAATGGAAGGAGTAGACTGCCCATCTACAGAGAACATTCATAAGTAGAGCACTCCACACCATGGAGGCTGGTGCCCATCCTCCAGTGGAGACATAAGCAACCTTGGGTGCTGTTCTGAAGCTGGAATTGGAAGCCCCACTTCCCAAAAACAGAGGAGGAAGAAATTGTTGGGCACCAACTTCAGCTACTGATTCATAAACTCGGCTGGCTAAAGTATAACCCTAAGAACAGCTAAAGTTTGAACCTGTCCAAGTTGGAAAGATAGTGGTAGCCACCACTTTGACTCCACCCTCAGCATGAGGGGAAGCCAGGCTGACTGAAAATCACAGTGAAGGTAAGGACCTGTTTCTTTCACCCAGATTGTACTGAAACCTTAGCCTAGGCTTCGCCCCATGTCTAGCAGGGAGGAAGCTGGTGGGCCCTGCACCAACCTATCCAGGTAACTGCAGGTACATTTGGATGGCACAGACTGAATAATCAGAAGTCTAGCAGGGCAACTGTGGTCATTTTGGATATGCACACCATAGATTGCTGCTCACATATGTGCAGATTCACCTCCACTCCAGGGACAGGATAGAGGGGCCTGAAGTTTCATCAGTATCTCTGGGTAACTACAATCTAGACCAGTATGACTTAGACTATTGCACACAGCTGTGGTTCTGTCCCTACACCTGGCAAAGAGGAGAGTTGGGAGAAGATTCATCTCTCCCTGGGTCAATGAGGGCAGCCTGAGCCTCCACAGCTTATAGTACCAACTACATCCTTGGCTCCTACTGCACAGCCAGCAAGGGAAAAAGGACAGGCAGTCCTAAACTAAAGAGAAAAACCACATCCATAATAAATATTCTAGTAAGCCAAATGCCAAGACACAAACAAAAAATTATAATCCACACCTAAAAACAAGAAGATTTGATCCAGTTAAAGGAACAAGATAAGCCTCCAGATGACATAAAGGAGTTGAGACAACTAATCATAGATGTTCAAACAAATCTCCTTAATAAATTCAATGCGATTGCTAAAGAGATTAAGGGTATTAAGAAGACATTGGATGAACACAAAGAAGAATTTGAAAGCATACGTAGAAAAATAGCAGATCTTATGGGAATTAAAGGCACAATAAATGAAATTAAAAATACACTGAAAGCATGTAATAGCAGATTTAAGGAGGTAGAAGAAAGGATTGGTAAGCTTGAAGAGATGGCCTCAAAAAGCAAACATACAAAAGAACTGATGAAGAAAAGAATGGAAAACATTGGACTAAATGACAGCAAGATGTGTGTATACATATGTGTCATGGCTGTCCCAGAAGGAAAAGAGAAGGGAAAAGCAGCAGAAGGAATGTTTGAAGATATAATGGTAGAAAATTTCCCAACCCTTTTGAAGGACATGGATAGCCATGTCCAAAGAGCACAACATACCCCCATCCAAATAAATCTATATAGACCTACTCCAAGATACTCTGATGTTAATTAGAATATCAAACACCAAAGACAGAGAATTCTGAGAGCAGCAAGAGAAAAGCAATGCATAACATATATGGGATACCCAAGAAGATTAAGTACCAATTTCTTATCAGAAACCACAGAGGTAAGAAGACAGTGGTATGATATATTTAAGATACTGCAAGAGAAAAACTTCTAGTCAAAAATCTTATACATAGCAGGATCATCTTTCAGAAATGAGGATCAGTTTAGAATATTCACAGATAAACAGAAACTGAGAGAATTTGTAACCAAGAGACTGGCTTTGCTGGAAATACTAAAGGGTGTGCTACAGTTTGAAAAGAAAAAACAGGAGAGAGAGACTTGGGAGCATCTAGAAATGAAGAATATATCAGTAAAAGTAACTAAAAGTCTCAAAAGAATAGTGAAAATAAAATATGACAGATAAAACCCAAAGGTCAAAATGAGTGAACTAAGAACTTCCTTAATAGTAATAGCATTGAATACGAATGGATTAAACTCCCCAATCAAAAGACACAGAATGGCAGAATGGATAAGAAATATAAACCACCTCTATGCTGTTTATAATCACCTTAGATACAATAACACCAATAGATTGAAAGTAAAAGGCTGGAAAAAGATATTCCACATATTCAGTAACAACAACAACAACAGAATAGGAAAAAATATTTGCAAATTATATAGCTAATAAGGGCCTACTATCCAGAATAGGTAAAGAACTCTTACAACCCAATAACAAAAAGGCAAACAACCCAATATAAAAATGAGCAAAGGACTTGAACAAACATTTTTCCAAATAAATATACCTGAATGACCAATAAGTACATGAAAAGATGCTCATCATCAGCCATTAGGTAAATGCAAATCAAAATCATCAGGTACAATTTCACATCCACTAACCTGGAAATAATATATATATATTTAATTTATTTTTATTTATTTCTCTCCCTTACCCCTCTCCCCTATTGTCTCTTCTCTCTGTCCATTTGCTGTGTGTTCTTCTTTGTCCACTTGCATTGTTGTCAGCGGCACTGGGAATCTGTATCTCTTTTTGTTGCATCATCTTGCTGTGTCAGCTCTCCATGTGTGCAGCACCACTCCTGGGCAGGCTGTGCTTTTTTCATGCAGGGTGGCTCTCCTTGCAGGGGTGCACTCCCTGCACGTGGGGCTCCCCTACATGGGGGACACCCCTGCATGGCACAGCACTGCTTGTGCGCATCAGCACTGTGCATAGGCCTGCTCATCACATGGGTCAGGAAGCCCTGGGTTTGAACCCTGGACCTCCTATATGGTAGGCAGATGCTCTATCAGTTGAGCCAAATCTGCTTCCCTGGAAATAATATTAATAACTAAACAGCTAGTGATGGTAAGGATATGGAAAAATTAGAACCTTCATACATTGCTGATGGTAATAGAAAATAGTTCAGCCAAGGAAAACAGTTGACAGCTCCTCAATAAGCCGAGCATAGAATCACCATATGAACCAGCAATTTCACTCCTAAGAATATACTCAAAAGAATTGAAAAAAGGTGGTCAGACAAAACTTGTATATGAATGTTCATAGCAGCTATTTTCACAATATTCAAAAGGTGCAAACAACCCAAATGTCCACCAAGTGAATGGATAAACAAAATTTGGTATATCCACGCAATGGAAGATTATTCAGTTGAAAAAAGGAATGAAGTACTCACATGCCACAAACTGGATAAACCTTGAAAACATGCTAAGTGAACGAAGCCAGCCTCAAAAGGCCACATATCATTTTGTGTGTGTGTGTTTATATGAAATATCTTGAATAGGCAAATCCTAAGATTCAGAAAGCAGATTGGAGATAGCCAGGGGCTAGAGAAATAGAGTGTGATTGCTTAGCAGGTCAGGGGGTCTTTCGGGTTCATCAAAGTATGAACCTAGAGTTGTGATGGCTGCACAGCACTGTGAATCCAGTAATGCCCCACGTTGCACCCAGGAGAACCACTTGTGCCTCGTGACCGAGACCACAAAGTGGCCCAGGAGGCATCTTTCAGCAGGACGGTGGAGGAGCCTAAGAGAATTTCCTTTATTAGCAAGCATTATCATACTTCCAGAGCCTCCTAAAAGAGCAGGGGAAAGGGAGAATATCTGCATACACAATTTACCCAAGGAAAATGAGCTTTAACCGAAAAGGGCTGTTTTCATGATCGAAGAGTTAGGGCTACTGAATTATAACAAAATGCTTTACATTTTTACCATATACTGTTTAAGATTTTTCAGCAGATGGAGGCTTATGAGAAAGATCAGATGAGTAGTAGCTCTAACAGTGCATCTAAATGAAGCATGAAAATAATGAAGACTATTCTGCCAGAAGAGAATCTAAAATTTACCAAGCCCTTACTATGTGTCTGACACTGTTCAAAGTAATCTATAAATATTATTTTATGTAGTATCAAACATTACCTACTACTCAAAGCAATATGAGCTAGGTTCTAATACTATCTCAATTAAGAGACAAAATCTGCTTGGATTCTGTTTAAGTAATTATCCTTTGAAGGGATGCATTTTTCTGCTCTATAGATTCTTTCTGATGAATAAAGATCTTGCGACACTCTGCAAATTTCATTGAACAAAACACTGGAAATTTTAAATGTTTAATTTCGATGAGAAAAATAATTCAGTAGCCATCTCTTTCTTTCAAAGTTTGTGATATCAAATTTAAATCTATAAGTAAAAGAATATAGACATGTTTTCTGTTATGTTTATTTAAAACACTACTAATCAAAATATATAATAAATTGTAGCAGTTCAAATATTACTGACTATGATGCATGGAGAGAAGTCTTTCTAAACCATTATATGCAGAACAAATACTTGTTTCAATGAATTGATAACAGACAAAAATTAAAATTGTAGTAGTCATTTTTAAGACTCTCTATGAAATTGTAAACCACTTTAGATTGTAACTTCTTTAGGAAATATTTCAATTTCTTGATTGCCAATAATTATGGGATGTTTTACTCTAAAGTTCTGCCTACTCACTTTTTTTTACTCTTTATTCATAATACATTTCAAAGAAACTGCAAAGAAGCTACTGAATAATAAAAACCCGAAGAGTCTTACAATGCCAGTACATCAAAGCCTTGCATGGAAAATCAATGAATTTCTAAATTCCTCCAGACATATGCTATACAATGAAGTGGTTATTGCTGAATAAACATTAATCTCAGAGGGAGGTAGCAAGTGCCATTTCTCCACCTCCAGTTTTTTCTAATTCATATTCTTCATGCTGAAAGCAAATGTATCAGTTTGAATCTCCTTTATTCTTGCATACTCTCATTTCAAACTATTGAGAGCTTCCATTGTTCAGCAAGTTGTAACGCCTTGCAATTCATTCTTGTCATTATTGTTTGTTATTATCAGTTTAGATACTCTATCAAAATCAGCTGGGTGGACTTTATAATTTAATGGCTTAATAATAAACATGAAGTAGCATAAGCATACCGCCCATTTTTACACTTGCAGATTTATGGTGCGTTTGTATATTATGATTCTTCTTTTGGTATAAAGCAGGATAAGATACATTTAGAGAAGAAAGAAGCTTTATAATTAATATATAATTAGTCAATTCAAATGCTGATCTATACAACCACAGATGCTTCTGAAATCTAAAGCTTTGATCTATAAAAGAAAGTTTGACCTACAAAAACTAAAGAAGCAAACTCATATATGGAAAAAGTTCTCTAATGATATAAATCTGCAGAACATCTCCTAGGGGAACTGATAGAAAAGGGCATAAAGGCACATATGGCCACGTGGGCATATCTAGCTTTACCAATGTATGGTATCACCAACCACCAAGCAAAAGGAGAATCCAATTATACACTTTTATTCTGAACTGCACAGCACAGAAGACTGGGAGTTTCAGAAACACAAACATATTTGCTCATTCATTCAATAAATATTTATTGTAGAGCAACACCAAAATAGAATGATACAGTTCTACCTTAAGCAGATCGCACCCATGATAAGTAGTATATGCAAACACCTGAACGGCATGGTTTGAGGTATGCATTAGTTAAGGATTGCTACATTTTAAAAATTACCTCAAAACTTAGCCGTTTAAATCAGTAACACTTACCCTTCCACGGATTCCATGGACCAAAAACGCAGGTACGAGCTAACGGGGTGCTCTGCCTCATCGTCTCTCACCTGCTGCAAAGCCCTGGGCCTGTGGCTTCTTCTGGAGGCTCAGCTATGAAAGGATTCGCTTCAAAGCTTGCTCACTGTTAATTTTTATTTTTTATTTATTCCTCTCCCTTTCCCCCCACCCCTCAGTTGTCTGCTCTCTGTGTCCATTCACCGTGTGTTCTGTGTCCACTTGTATTCTTGTCAGCAGCACTGGGAATCTGTGTCTCATTTTGTTGCGTCATCTTGTATGTCAGTTCTCCATGTGTGCGGCGCCATTCCTGGGCAGGCTGCGCTTTTTACACGTGGGGCGCTCCCCTTACAGGGCTCCCCTACACAGGGGCACCCTTGCGTGGCACGGCACTCCTTGCACACATCAGCACTGTGCATGGGCCAGCTCAGCACACAGGTCAGGAGGCCCTGGGTTTGCAATCTGTGGTAGGTGGATGCTCTATCCATTGAGCCAAGTCCACTTCCTCAGTATTTATTTTGGAGCAAGTTGCTATATAGCGTGTCCTGGGAACCCAAGCTCAGGCACAAAAGAAACTTACAGCAAATGACCCCTTCATTACTTACACGCACAAAGGGTCCAACAGGGCAGGGACAGGACCCTACTGTGGCCGGTCTCCTGCAGAAGCCACTGCTTGGTCAGGGTCAGGGGGTGGCAGAGCCACAGGCCCCGCTTGGCATCAGAGAGGAGAAACAAATCTGCACTGCTCACCAATCCTGGGGGAGGGGCCCTGCCACTGAGAATTTTTGCCCTGACAGCATGGGGGCTCCCTGTTCCAGGTTCAAGGTACCGCTGGAGGCAAGCAGATGTGGCTCAACTGATAGAGCACCCGCCTACTATATAGGAGATCTAGGGTTCAAACCCAGGGCCTCCTGACCTGTGTGGTGAACTGGCCCATGCGCAGTGCTGCCATGTGCAAGGAGTACTGTGCTACGCAGGGGTGTCCCCTGTGTAGGGGAGCCCTATGTGTAAGAAATGCACCTCTGCAAGGAGAGTCGCCCCCCGTGAAAAAAGCGCAGCCCACCTAGGAGTGGCACCGCACACACGGAAAGCTGACACAGCAAGATGACGCAACAAAGAGAGACACAGATTCCCGGTGCTGCTGAGAATGCAAGTGGACACAGAAGAACACACAGCAAATGGACACAGAGAACAGGCAACAGTGGGAAGGTGGCGGGAGGAGAGAAATAAATAAAATAAATCTTAAAAAAAAAAAAGTTATAGCTGGAGTTTTTCATTAGCCCTAACACCTCCCTGGGCTGTGGAATGGAAACAGACTGGAACACCTGCTCATGATAGAAAAGGGGAGGGGGTAACCGATGGCGGGGAGAAGGCTGCCCGGTGTGCCCCCGACTTGCCCAGCAGTTACTGGCAGCACTCAGGCTTCATGGGCTGTTGGACCAAGGACCTCAGTCCCTGGTTGCTGACCAGGGCCACTCTCAGTTCCCTGCCAGGTGGGCCTCTCCCACCTCAAAGCATGCAAGCCAAGAAGGCAATAGAGAGAGCCTGCTAGCAAAACCACAGCCTTTTGTAGCCTACTCACAAAAGGAGCATCCCATCAGTGTTGCCATGTTCCATTAATTAGAATCAAGTTGAACGTTTCAGCCCACCCTCGAGAGGAGGGCATTATACCAGAGCATGAATAGCATATGGGGCCATTTTAGAAGTCTGCCTCTCATAAGGCATTAAAATGGTCTCACAGTCATTTTTCCCACCAGTAATCCATGCTTTCTAAGATCTCCATTAGTGTAGCCACTCTGGGGAAATTAAGTCCATGTGCCATCTGAGGCATGCCTAATTATGCAAATATACTACTGGACAATGTTAGGCTTTTAATTCTCTAGTGAGTGTCAGGTTACTCACTAGATTGAGAAGGGATTGACTTTTTCAGGTCCCTAGCAGAAAAAAAAGAATATAAAGATAGGGGACCCAGGAAAGCTAAGTTTTGATAAGATGTAGTGGCAGAAGAAATTATGGAGTGTGAGACGGTGGTTGGGAGAACAATCCTGCAGGCTGTCATCTGGCAAGGAGGGGAGACGGAAGAGGTGTTCTTAAGTCTTCATAGACTCTGTAATCCCCAAGATAGCGAGGACAGCATGATTATACTAAGGCTACTTTTCTTACCGGCTTAGTTACAGTCCCCCAATATTTCTGCAGTTAGGTCACCATTAACCTGTATATCTGTTTCTGGTGACTAGGATACTCTTCAAATCAAATATACAGTAACAGAAGCCTCAATGAGAAGAATTTAGGGTTGGGATAAATCTTCTCTGCACATCTTACTATTCATGCTAAAGGAAAGATGATGAAAGATATCAGAACTTTGAGAAGACTAGAAATGCATATTATAATTTTACTCAAAATAAAATTTAGAATTTCAAAAATAGTTCTGCCAAAATGAGTGAAATTAAGAACAAAAAAAAAAACAAAAAACAATAGAGAGAATCAACAAAACCAAAAGTTGTTTCTTTGAGAAAATCAACAAAATCGACAAAACCTTAGATAGATGACAAAGAAAAAAAGAGAGAAGACACAAATAAATAAAATAAAAAATAAGAGGGAGGATATTATCACTCAAAATCCACAGAAATAAGAGAGATCATAAGAGGACATAAAAGACCTGTATTCAGAAACATTGCTAAAAGAAACTGAAGAAGACTAAAATAAATGGAAGGACATTTACAGCTGATGAACAACTGTATGCCAAAAAAACTAGAAAATGTAGATGAGATGGACAAATTCCTAGAAACACATGAACCACCTACACTGACTTTAGAAGAAATAGAAGACATCAACAAACTATCACAAGTGAAGAGATTGAAACGGTCATCAAAAACCTCCTGAAGAGGTTGTTGTTATGGGAGGAGTGGGGTAAGGGGGGTGGGGATATGGGGACCTCATATTTTTTTAATGTAACAATGTAAAGGAAAAAATAAACAATGGGAAAAATAAATAAATAAAAATAAATAAAATCAACTGGCAAAATTTTCCCATCAAAAGCTTGGGGGAAAAAAAAAACAAAACCTCCCAAAGAGGAAAAGTCCAGGACCAGGTGTCTTCACAGGTAAATTCTACCAATCAATGATGAACCAATAATGATCTTGTATAAGCTCTTCCAAAAAATTGAACAGGGAGAATGCTACCAAACTCATTCTATGAAGCCAACATCACCCCAATACCAAAACCAGATAAAGATACTATGAAAAAAGAAAATTACAGAATTACAGACCAATGTCTCTAATGAATACAAATGCAAAAATCCTCAACAAAACACTTGCAAGCAGATGCCAAAAACACATTAAAAGTATTAAACACAACAATCAAGTGGGTTTTAAACCAGGTATGGAATAGTTTTTCAACACAAGAAAATCAATTAGTGTTTTTAGCCACATTAATACATTGAAGAAGAAAAATCAAATCCTCTCAATTGATGCAGAAAAGGCATTTGACAAAATACAGTACACTTTCTCGATAAAAACACCCAAAAAGGTAGGTATAGAAGGAAGCTCTCTCAATACAATGAAGTGCATATTTGAAAACCCACAACCAACATTTTACTCAATGGTGAAAGACTGAAAGCTTTCCTGCTGATATCAGAAACAAGACGAGGATGCCCACTGTCACCTTTATTATTCAATATTGTGCTAGAAGTTCTAGACAGAGCAATTAAGGCAGACAAAGAAATAAAATCTACCCAAATAGGAAAGGAAGAAGTAAAACTTTCACTATTAGCTAATACGATTCTATATCTAGACAATCCTGAAAAATCCACAACAAAGTTACTAGAATTAATAGGCGAGTTCAGCAAAGTGGCAGGATGCAAGGCTAATACACAAAATCATTAGCGGTTCTATACAGCATTGATGTGCAATCTGAGGAGAAAATGAGGGGAAAATTCCATTTATAATAGCAACTAAAACAATCAAATATTTATGAATAAATTTAACCAAGGACATAAAGGACCTGTATTCAGAAACATTGCTAAAAGAAACTGAAGAAGACTAAAATAAATGGAAAGACATCAGTGTTCATGGATTAGAAGGCTAAATTTTGTTAAGATGTCTATTCTACCTAAACTGATTTACAGATTCAAGGCAATTCCAATAAAAATCCCAACAGCCTTTTTTGTAGAGATCAAAAAAGCCAATAACCAAGTTTATTTGGAAGGGTAGCAAATAGCAAAACATGTCTTTAAAAAAAGAACAAGTTGGAGAACTCTCACTTCCTGACTTTAAAGCATATTACTTAGCTACAGTAGTAAAAACAGTGTGATACTGCATAAGGACAGACAGATCAACCAGTGGAACTGAACCGAGAACTCAGAAATTGACCCTCACTTCTACAGTCAAGCAATTTTTGACAAGGCTGTTAAGCCCACCCAGCTGGCCAGAACAGTCTATTCAACTTATGGTGCTGGGAGAACTGGAGAGCCACAATCAAAAGAAAGAAGACTCCCGTCTCACAAAAACCTTATACAAAAATTAAGTAAAAATGGATCAAGGACTTAAAAATAAAAACAGCAACCATAAAACTCCTAGAAGAAAATGTAGGAAAATGTATTCAAGATATTGTGGTAGGTGTTAGTTTCTTAAACCTTATGCCCAAAGCACAAGCAACAAAAGAAAAAATAGATGAATGGAACCTCCTCAAAATTCAACACTTTTGCACCTCAAAAGAATTTGTCAAAATGGTGAAAAGGCAACCAACTCAGTGGGAGAAAATACTTAGTAATCATATATCTGATGAAAGTTTACTACCCATGATCTATAAGGAGATTGTACAACCCAACAATAAGAAGACAAAGTATACAATTTAAAAATGGGCAAAAAAACTTGGAAAGACAACTGTCCAAAAAAGAAATACAAATGGTGAAGAAACACATGAAAAAAATGTTCAATATCACTAGTGATTAGGGAAATGCAAATCAAAACTCCAATGAGATACCATTTCATATCTATTAGACTGGCCACTATGAAAAAGTCAGAAAACTGTAAATGTTGTAGAGGCTGTGGAGAGTTAGGAATGCTTATTCACTGTTGGTGGGAATGTAGAATGGTACAGCCACTGTGGAGGACTGTTTGGCAGCATCTAAAGAAGTTGAATATAGACTTGCCGTGTGACCCTGCAATATCATTGCTATGTATACACCCAGAGAAACTGAGAGCAGTGACAAAAATAGATATCTGTACATCGATATTCATAGCAGTGTTAGTCACAATAGCCAAAAGTCGGAAACACTCCAGGTGTCCATCAACGATTAATGGATAAACAAATTGTGGAGAATACACATAATGGAATATTATGCAGCAGTAAGAAGAAATGAAGCCGTGTAGCATATGACAACATGGACGAACCTGGAGAATATTATGTTGAGTAAAGCAACCAGACACAAAAGGACAAATACTGCATGATTGCCCTCTTATAAACTGAATATATTATGTGAAATATAAATATATTGTGTGAAAAATGAATATGAGTATTATTGCATATGTAAGACCATTTTTCCTTGAAGCTGAAATATAAGTTAATACTGCATAATATTAATATCAGAAAAAAAAACACATTATACTATGTGAAGGACTCCAGACATAGAGTACTACATATTGTATTATTCCATTTATATAAAATGTAAATATAAATCAATTTATAAAGATGAAAGTAAATTAGTGGTTATGTAGGTCTGAGGAAGGAATGCTAAGGGGTGTAGAGTCTTTCTTTTTGGAGTATTAAATTGTTCTAAAATTTTTGAGATGATGAATGTGCAACATTGTGATTGCACTAAAAGCCATTGCTTAAATATTTTGGGTAGAATAGCCAGAAACAACAGCTATGTACAGTGGGGAAACAGAGAGAGATTGAGAGACAAGGAATTTTCTTGTTTGCTTGTCTATTTTTATTATTATTATTATTGAAATAATGATTGAAGTGATGAATGCACAACTATGTGATTATAGTAAATACCATTGAATGTACACTTTGGATGAATTGTATGTTTATTAATATGTATCAATAAAATCGATTTGTTAAAAAAATATATAGTTCTGCCTATATCAGATATTTAATATCCAATTTTTACATAATTGGCTGGGTCAATGACCTTAGGATTATAATTATTATTGGGCAATTTTGGGTATATACGGTCCTATGACTTAAACTTTTTTGCCAGGCAAAATTTCCACCAACATATCTATCAACAGTTGATTTTTAATTCTGTTAAGAAGGTTGGGCAGTACAACTCTCCTTAGTATCCTTGGAGAAGAGTTGAGGTCTATAGGTCCATTTTGTATTCCAGGTTCAAAGATTGAAAAGCTTGTTTGACAACATAAGATGACAAATCAAAGCCATATATCAAGAAAAGACAATGGAACTTCTGAGAGTAAACTCATGATAAGGAAAAGGCCTGGGTCCGGTATCTAGGGCTGAGATGTCCTTAAATCAGGGCACCAAAATTATTTCAACCTTGCCAGATGTTTCTGCCATTGTGGGTTGGCAAGGCAAGGAACTTTAACCAGGGTTATTATTAAAAGGTATAACTAGTGAAATATCCAAGTTAGACTCATTCAAGTTGGCCTATAAGGGACTGACATGGGGAGAAATGTACCCATATGGAGAGGGCACTAGGTGCTTTACCAAAACCACTTATGAACTGGGAGATGAGGCTGGAGATCAAGTGGCCAGGTCATCCATGAGGACCAATAACTTGTTTGATGACTAAGGGCAGCGACTGGCTCCTGCCATTGTGACGACACCATCCATCATGCTATCACAGTGGAGGGAGAGAGTGAAGGTCTTGCTCACATGCCTGCACCTTCACCGGCCCTTATTCATCATTGCGTTCCTTACTTCTGATATCCACTGGTCACTCACTCAAGCTACAGAAGAGTTAATGGACCACGCTGCCACCCACGTCTTGGGAACAGCTCCCGGACTCCCAGGATCCATCTGGTCTTAATGCACTGGCTTAAAATAATGATTTGCTTTATCAATGCCAGTGGAGACATGGCTTGTGAAAGGATCTATCGACAAATCCATAATCATCTGTGATTGTGGTAGTTTGAGGTTTTTGTGTACCCAGAAAACTATGTTTCTTAAATTGGTCCCTTCCTGTGGCGGTGAACCTATAGTGAACCTGATTAGATTAGAGTTGGTTAGGGCCATTGGATTAGGTTACTCAGTCAGGTGTAGCCAAGGGTGGGTCTTAATCCTCTTACTAGAGTCCTTTAGAAACAGAACGAATATATAGAAAAAAGGCATCAGTCCTGGAGCAAAACTCCTAGAAGCTGAGAGAGAAAGCCACAGATGGAGCACCCAGAGGCTGAAAGAAATGGAGCCTGGAGGAGAAGCAGAGAAAGGCAGATACCGCCATTGTGCCCTACTGTCCCTGATCACCCATCGTTGAGCTCCAGGAGAAAGCATCTCTGGATGAAGCCTTGATCTGGACATTTTTCTCACCCTCAAAGTGGTAGCTTTCAAACTAATAAATTCCCACTATAGAAGTCAACCCATTTCTGGTATAGTGCCTTGGCAGCCTTTAGCAAACTAAAACCATTTAAACAAGGGAAGTGTTACCTTATTGGCATCATATTTTATCAGTTAGATATTATCTTGCCCTTCCATGTGAATCCCATGATTCTACTTTATTTAAGAAACTTTAGCATGAAACAAATACCTTGATCTACAGAAGGTGACTATGACAGACTCCAGTGACTAGTGATGGATTGTCATATGGCTCAGATCAATTAGAGAGTAATTAGTACTGGAAGGCCTCGTGAAATGAGTTTTTAGCTGTCTATTTTCTAAAAGATATGCTTTCAATCACACTAACTGGATTTTCTTTTCATCAGGATTTTTAGAGGAAAGATTAATTTTGAATACATGTTCAAATAAATAGATAGGATATTTAAACAGCTTCTCTAATTCAGCATTGCCTACGTTTGGAATGGACATTCATTTGCCTAAGGCAGAGAGTAATTTACAGAAAAGAGGTAGAGAGCACCTCTGTTTTTATTTTACATTATAAGTTTAAATGAAGCTCTTCTCCTTTGTCCTGAAGGCTGTGAATTGATTGAGTCTATATCATTGATTCTTATATAACATTTGTACATACCCAAAAAAAGGAAAAAATTATTTTACTGTTCACTTGTCTACCATACTATTGAGGGGAAAGTGGGAAGGCTAGCAGTATTCTCCAGAGTTACTTGAACTTGAAAACTGTAATCTTGTGATATATTATAACTACACAAAAAGATAAAACTCTTAACCCAGAATTAAATTCATTGCCAAATAGTACCTCTCTCTGGAAATAGGGTTTATGATGGAATTCTTGGCAGGCTTTTAAATGAAATGGTGCAAATGAAAAGAAGGTAGCTATGTAAAATGAGATTTTTGGTTTAGGAACTGTCAAAATAATAAATTGAATGTTTTTTATTTGGTTGGTTGATTTCCTCACTAATGCTTTAATTAATATTCAAAATCTGTGTTCAAAGTAATTCTTTAGCACCTCCTCTAAGATTTTAAACATTCAGCGTTGTTAATCTTCTGAAAGGGCATTTGTCACACTAGAAAAGCAAGCAGTAAAGAAATATGCAGAAATGAGCCTCCTACTGAATTATTTACTTGGAATAAGTATATCCTACAATCTGCTTGACCTAAAGTATTTAACTATAATAACCCAAGAGACAATAAAACATAAGTTGCCCAGACAATTCAGTTCATCAAAATTTTATATGTATTATATGAAATAGAAAAATTGACACTGTGACAATCTGACAGTAAAAAGTCAGCAGAACTAAAAAAAAAAAAAAAATTTAACAAAGAAACATGAAATGATATTAAATCAAAACTTCTATAACTGTACTTATCATTTATTAAAGTTATAAGTAGAGCCTAAATTTAACATATAGGCTATTTTTTAATAGTATTTAACAGCTGGAAAATTTACATCATTTTGTTTGCACCCTAAGTAAAACAGAAATTACTATGACTACTTTGCAGATAAATAGAACAAACTATTCATTGCCTTCCTTAAAATACCAATTATGTAACAAAAATAATCCTTCTGGATACTCAGGTCACTTTCTCCTTATTTACTTCAGGGAGGAAAATAAGTGATATGTTCTATCACTTACCAAACTCTAATTTTATGATTCATTACAAGCAAATTACATAGTTATAAACTTCTGAAGTGATAAAAGGGCTTTGTTAACTTCTCACAACTTATTGCAGTAGAGTCAAAGTCTTCTTTCTGGTTTCTAACCTATTGCTTTCACCACTAAGAGCCTCTGTGAGAAAACACTTCTCTATTTTCAGTGTCACCTAAACTGGATTACTTGTTAAAACCTGCTAAGTTAATCAGTAGTTGCAGTCCCCTCCCAGGCAACTGAATTATACTAGAAGCCGGAACTGCAATGGAGAGGCTCTCGTCTTTGGTATCCCAAGCTTGGAGAAGGTGGGCAAGAGCCCACTTGGTAGAGGAGTCGGTGGCCTCCGTGGACTAGGCGGCCGTAGAACGTAGCGTCCTCTGCAGCCTTTTCCATTTAGCATGTAAGCTCCTGTGGGATCCACTGACACTTTCAGGTTTAGACTGCAAGGGTTAACATTTCAGTCGCAACATTACGCAGGTATCGCACCTGCCATTCAGTAGTTTGGGTGAAGCTGTGAGGGAAAGCTAGTTAGCTCTAGGTGAGGGGAGCTGAAAAGTAGACCATGCAAAAACTTCCTCTCCTCTGCTGACAGGCACCTTCCTCAGGAGGGGGCCGTTTACCCTCCCTCGCCTCTCCCGATCCTTCCAGCAAGGTCCGCCTTTGCACCTCCACGTGAAGACTCAGACCTGGCCCCACTCATTAATTCATTTCTTCATTCATTCAACCAACGTGTGCTGAGCACCAACCAATGTCATGCCAGAGCCAGCAAGAATGAAACGGAACAGAAAGCCCCGTCCTCACGGAGCTTACCTTCAGGAAACGAGCGTGACCAACAGATAACGCGTGGCTAAGGCAGTCACGCGTGCCAAGGAGAACAG
This sequence comes from Dasypus novemcinctus, assembly GCF_030445035.2. Classification (NCBI taxonomy): domain Eukaryota; kingdom Metazoa; phylum Chordata; class Mammalia; order Cingulata; family Dasypodidae; genus Dasypus; species Dasypus novemcinctus. The sequence continues at coordinate 3,093,645 of NC_080701.1, read as the reverse complement.
CTGAGGAAGGAGGCAGGAGCCGCAGGGTGCGGAAGCGCGGGGCTGGGGGCAGTTCAGGCGGAGCAGAGAAGGCCCCGCGAAGGCCTGGAGGAAACAGGGTCTTCCCCAAGCCAGCAGGAAGCCGCGGGAATGCGCCCCGAGCCGGAGGCGCCCCTGCGTGGGACCTCTGCAGGTGCCCACAAGCTCCCGCCGGGTCAGAACAGGGCGTCCACCCTGGCAGCCCGTGCCCTGCACCTTAGTGCTCAGGGTCCTTTATCAGCCACAAGGGCTGCTCTCCTAGGAGAGCCAGGTGCCGTCCTAACAGCTTAGGACCGCTAGCTCCCGTCTTCCTCAACCACTGTCCTCAGAAGGCCCTGGCCGAGGGGCGCTGGGACTCTGGCCCATCTGTGGGACCCCGACGCCAGCTCCACTGCCTTTCAGAGAAGGCTGTGCCTCTTCTCTCCGCTCTTCTTCCCAAGGCCCTGGCTCTGCCCACAGCTGCAGGCCCGGCCGCCCCGTGGACACGCGTTCTGGAGAGGCAGCCCGGCCTCGAGGGTCATTGCATGCTGCCTGCCCGTGAGCGAGCTAGCCAGGGGCTGGCCGTTCCCTTCCAGCAGTGTCCAGCACATGGCAAAGACTATAGTGGCCTCTGGGCGCTGGACCCCACCTGCCCTGGTGGGCCTCCGGAGCCAGGCCGCTTACCCGGTGTGCTTTCCCTCCAGTGATTGTTGGGGAGCAGAAAGTGAGGGTCGTGGTGTGTGGAGGGCAGGGCGGGGGTCTCTAACGCTCGCTCCGGCTGAGCGTGGGCTGTGCGTGTAGAGGGAGAAGACTTTGGCTGCTGTCCTTGTTGGGACAAGCCCGTGGCCAGGCCGTGGCTTGAGGCAGGCTCCCTCCTTACGATTCAGAACGGAAAACAGGCATGCCTGAGACACTTGGATCTTTGACACTGGAGTAGAGTTGGCAGAAGAAAAACCTTTCTTCAAATCCAAGAGCAGTGCTGTTTGCCCGAAGTGGCCAAATCTTGGGAAACAGTCTTCCTCGTTCTGGGAAACCGCTTGAACGAGTTATTTAGCTATGCAAACGCAAAGCCATGATATCTGTGCCCCAGAAAGGGAAAATGTCACCCATGTGTCAGCTGGAGGTGCATGGGGCAGGCTGCAGCCGTGGTGGGTCCTCGTGTTGTTATGAGGAGGAAGATGTGTGTTAGTCACGAAGTAAATTGCTTTGCCCCTAGAAACCACCATTCGTTCAAGGAAGAGCTCGCTTTTTAAGTTGGTGTCAAAAAGAAAACCGGAGGGAAGGGTGGTGCAGGAGATGGGTGGTGCAGGTGACGCACAGCTCCAGAGCTAAGCGTGGGGCCTCCGCGGCAGGCAGACACCACGTAAGCGAGCTGCTGTGGACGCCAGAGGGGTGGAGACCTGCCCACCCTGCTCTCCCGCCTTTATTTATTTTTTTTAATATTTATTTATTTGCTCCCTCCCCTCTCTTTGTCTGCTCTGTGTCCCTTCACTGTGTGTTCTGTGTCTGCTTGTCTTCTCTTTAAGTGGCTCGGGGAACTGACCCTGGGACTTTCCAGAGTAGGAGAGAGGCGCTAAATCTCTCGCGCCACCTCAGCTCCTTGATCTGCTGCGTCTCTTATTGTCTCTCCTCTGTGTCTCTTTTTGTTGCATCACCTAGCTGTGCGGGCTTCTGCTCGGGCCAGCCCCTCTGCACAGGGCAGCACTCCACATGGGCCAACTGGCTGCATGGGCCGGCTCGCCTTCCTCAGAAGGCCCCATGTATCGGACCCTAGAGCTCCCATGTGGTAGACGGGAGCCCAGTCGCTTAAGTCACACCCGCTTTTCCTGTCTTTATTTTTTAAGCCAAAAAAAGAAAAAATAAACCTTGCGATGGTTATTTGTGCCTACAAAAAGAAAGATAGTAATGGGATTTACTGTGCTTTCTTTATCTCAATATTGAGAGACAATTTTAACAAACTTGAATTGTTGTGAGCAACCTTTACACAGTGATTTTTCTACATTGTCTGAATTAACATCAGGACACACAGATATACATAAATTCTTAGATGGCCCTAAAAAATAAAAGAAACAAAAAAGTTTAATTATATCTAACATACTTTGAAAGTGTTTGTTAGAATGAATAAAGAATTCTGAGCAATACATTGGATGTTTATCACCTGTCAGTGCAAGTTTGTACTTAGGAGTCTAGAATTAAGTTTCTTTCTGCACCACAAAGAACATACGTTCTCGTGGAAATTCTGAAGATGCTAAGCATCCTTTCTAAACTGCATCCCAGGGATCAGGCAGAGGAATATGGATCCAGTAAGGGGTAAACCACAAGGAAAAGGTCGGGAAGATGATCACGATGTTTGATGGGTTTTTAAAACGCTGGAACAAAGCAAGACCCTAAAAGACACAGTTCCCATCAGAGAAACGGAAGAGCACTGGCACCTCGCCAGGATGTTTTCGTTAGTGTATAAGGAAGTTTGTATACAACATTTTTTATTAGAGTAGTAAATTTGATAAAAAATGTTTTGCAACATATTATAGCTCTTAAATAAAGTAACACAATTTACAAACAGATTAAGCCTTTCTAATAAATGGGTAAAAAGTATCCTCATAGGAACTTTCATTCTCCACGTATTTGTTATGAAGAGTTGCAAAGAATTTTATCCTAAATATTTGCTATTAAAAACACTGTAGGAGGTGGGGAAGGCTTCTGAACTAAGACAGAAATCCTAGTAAAAGAGACACATATTTAATTACACTTTCAAAAATTAAATTATGGTGAGATATCATTAAAAAACCAAAAGATTTGCAAAATAATTTTAGTTTTTTTTTCCTACAGATGACAACCGTATAGCCAGTAGTAATAATATTTAAAGACCTCTAAAACTAATGTGATAACAACAAAGAAATCAATAGGAAAATGGGCAAAAGGTATGAACATGCAAGTTCTAGAAAGGCAATTCCAAATGGCCAATAAATATTTTAAAAGATACCTAAATCCAGCAGTAGTTGGAAAAGGAAAATTAAATGAAAAATGAAATATTACTCAATAGGCACCAGGCACACAAAAATTTAAAAAAGCATTAAAATTATTTTGGAAAAAGGAAAGAATATTCTCATATATACTAGTAGAAGTGTAATGTTATCTTTATATATGAGAGCATCTATTAAAATTTAAAATAAGTACACACTCCCTGAGGCCTAGCAATCCTACTCCTAGGAATCTTTGCTATAAAAATGAGATCAACAGGTGATAAAGATATATATGCGAGGTTGTTAATTGGAAGATTACTTATAGTGACAAAAAAGGGGCCACAAAGTGACTATCCACCAGTCAGGCAGAGAGCTGGGTAAAGAAGCTCACTTCCCTGCCAAAAAAATAAAATAAATGTAAAATAAAATCAATTCCACATAGAGAATTGAAAACACTGACTTAAACATATTTGTGCACCGATATTCATAGCAGCATTCACAATAGCAAAAGATGAAAACAACCCATGTGCCCATCAACAAATGAATGGATTAACCAAATTTCTTATATAGATACAATGAAATATTATTCAGCCCTAAAAAAGGAATGACTCTCTGATACATGCGGCCACAAGGATCAACCCCAAAACTTTAGACTAAGTGAAATAAGCCAGACACAAAAGGATGAATACTGTATGATTCTACCAAAAAAAGTGGATGGGGAGTGATTACTTAATAGGTACAGGGTTTCTATTTATGTGATGAAGAAGTTTGGGTCATGAACAGAGATGATGGCAGCACTACATCATAAATGCAATTAATGCCTCTGGACTGAGCATTACAAAATGCACAAAATGGAAAATTTTGTGTTACATATGTTATTACAATTAAAAAATAAAAATATCGAATTAGTTTCTACCAATTAACTTAGGAGGAGCTACAGGATGAATTACTGAATAGGAAAAGTAAAATACAGAGAGTGTGCACAATATGATAAAAATTTTACAATTGCCAAAAATTCTCTCTAAATACAAAGACATGTGAACTAATAGGCAAATATTTTCATGATGAAATGAGTATTGAGGAAAGTAGAGAATGACACACATCACACTGCAAACACGAGTCACCTAGGGCAGTGTGTGGGGAGGAGGGAGGAGGCACGTGGGCCCTAAGAAGGTGAGAGCAGGGAGCTCTGTCACACTCCCCAATGGAACAGCAACAACCCCCCAAGTGTAAGGGCAAAGAACAGTGAAGAAGGATGGCCCAATGATGGGTCCTTGATGCTGATAACTATGCTTATGAGTCTCTGTACTTGAAATTTCAACTAGGCCTAGAGCTGCAGGGTGCCAAAGAGTTACATCCTGGGAGCCTCCATGTTGCTCAAATGTGGTCACTCTCTAAGCCAAACTCAGCATGTAAATGCATTACCTTCCCCCCAGTGTGGGGCATGACTCCCAGGGATGAGCCTCCCTGGCACTGAGGGATTACTACCATCACCAGCTGGTGATGCAACTAGAAAAAGACCTTGAATAAAAGGGGGAAATGGTTAAGACAAATGAGTTAATGTGGCTAAAAGGCTTCAAAATGAGTCAGGAGGTCATCAGAGGGGTCACACTTACACACATCTCAGCAGGACCCCAGAGACAGCCAAAGTAGATGCAACCCCAGGTACTGTTTCTCCTAAGGGTTATGGAGACATACAGATTCTGTTGTCATGACAGATGTCTCTGGAGTTCAGTGCCTTGCCAGTGGGCCCTACTTTGGAATTTGTGTTCCTGAGTGTGATGGCATTGAACTCAGATGTGACCTCTCTGCAAATGCCTCTTCTGTCACTTTTACTGAACCTGTGGTTGGTGCTGGGGTTGATATATACTCAGAAGACTTGTATCTCTCATCTGGCCATGTGCCAGCTAGGCCCTGAGCCTCAGCAGAGTTGCAACACCTACTCTCTGGCTTTTTGGACTTACCCAGGTCAGTTAACAGGGGGGTGAGGATGGTCAACTACCACACCAGGGAACAGAGAGATTCTGCAACTGCAAGCAGGAGAATCACATCCATTAGCCATGTGGGATCTAAGCCACCTCTCGATTTAGAGGTGGAATGGACATTGCCATCCCAGGGTCCACAGAATAGAGGAATAAAATATGGATTAGAGCAGACTTACTGGTACTCTACTATAGAACTGTTGTGACTCTAGCAATGGAAAAAAATGTAGCATTTGTGTAGGAACAGTGGCCATGGGAGTTGCTGGGGGCAGGGGGAGGAGGGAGGAGGTGTGATGTGAGGGTGTTTTGGGGACTTGAAGTTGTCCTGGGTGTTATTGCAGGAACAGATGTTGGACATTGTATATCCTGCCCATTGTATATCCAGGCCCACTGGATGGACCTGGGGAGAATATGGACTACAATGTGAACTGTGGTCCATGCAGTGCAGCAGTGCTCCAAAACATATTCACCAAATGCAATGAATGTGCCACACTGATGAGAGAGGTTGTTGATCTGGGAGGAGTGGGGTATACTGGAACCTCATATTTTTTAATGTAACATTTTGTGTGATCGCTGTATCTTAAAAAAAAAAGACAATAAAAAATTTGCTTAAAAAAAAAAAGAAGGTGGGAGCAGGGAGGCAAGGAGAAAAGATGCATGGATATATCATTGTTAAAATACTGTATTTAGGTCTGTCCATAGTCATAATGAATTAGAAAAAATAACCTCTAAGGTCAATTGTCCCTTTCGAAACTCTGATGAAAGCCTAAGCACCCAGCTCCTCAGAAACGCCTCCATTTGCACATGGACAACAGAGTGTGTGCAATCCCAGGAGGACAGCGATTCCCTGAAGCTCCTCCATGCACACGGAACTACGGCCCTCTCATCAGCGCCTGGACCTGTGGACCAGGCACCCCTCTGGCGTGATGGTGGAAATGTCGAGCAGCAGCGCTTTGGCCAACTTGACCCCAGGGTAAGACAAGGTTTCTAGGGAGATGCCGATGGCTATACTCAGAGGCCCACTGGTCAGCGTCTCTCTCCCTCACGACTCAATGCAAAGTCCACACTGGGTTACTTTGGCAATGGAAGCTTTGGGCTTGCATTTATATACAAGACAAATTATAAATTCCTGGGGAAACCATTCAAGAGAAACGGAGAGAATTAATCCATTTTCAGGGGCCAAATTAAACACAGAACCGTAACCTCCTTTTTGCCGATGTCAAGGCATCCTGTCTTGGGCAGCACACGCCAAGAACAAGGGACCAGCCTCAACTATTTTCCATGACAAGGGATAGGCTTAACTGGTTTGGAAATGTAGAGGCAACCCTAAAGTTAGAGTGAGACTAAATTTTCCATTCCAGCTTCGCCTTTTTGTAACACACCAGTCTTTCCATTTTAATAGCGAAATGTTTTTTGGGGAGGACATTTTTAGAAAAGACACTGAAGAAGGGCATGCCGTGGGACCCACTTTCAATCTCAGTTTTTCAAGCACATCAAGTGCAGCATGAAGTGCTGAAACAAGTGGGTGGATTTCCTCTATGCTGAGTCAGCCCTGAGGCCACCCCAATGAAAAGTTGACAAGTTACACAGTGACTTGGTAATGGCACTGTTACAGAGAAGGCACTAAATGAGTTCAACAGACTCGTGCATCTTCTTGATGGGCTTGCAATCTGGAGAGAAAGCATTCACTTTTTGTACAAAGCAAATAAACTTCTCTAGTACCTTTAATACCAACACGTCCCAAGGCACTTTTCAGCAAAGCACAATACTAGAATGTGCAGTGCACATTTGAATGAAGCAGTTCAAAGATGTAAAACTAAAGTTTAGGCTAAATTTAACATTTTGTCTTCTAGGTTAAATCACGTTCAAGAACTGAGAGAAATTTTAAGTGCATGATCAGGTCCTGGCATTTTCATCCTTCCTTAGCATTTGCACTGGATCACTGCAGAAATTTTATTTAGATTTTAAATCTGCATTTCATAATATGTATATTTGTTCTGTTCAAGCACTGATTTACTTGCAGTACAAACTGTTTTGGAAACTATTCATTTGGGCCTGAATTACCTGGTTTGGCTCGTTTCCTTGGACAACTTAGCTGGATAATTGTCAAGCACCTGCTTTGATTTCCTTACACGGGCAAAGCCCAGGTGGCCATTCCAGGCGATCTTTTCCACCTCTTCTAGCTGTTTACCAATTTGTGATGGCAAAAGCAGGAGCGATGTTTTCTCACACACTCCTGCTACTGAAACCAACTCAGGGAAACCTTCCCAACGGCACTAATTCCTGACAGTGATGCTCATTAGACACTCAACAGTCTAGGCATACCCTGGTAAACAACCTGTGGCTCCCCAAAAAAGGACACTGATGAAAGACCAGCCTTTCACATTTCAGCATTCTGACGATGCCCCAAATATATTTATTTGTTTAGTGAAACCTATCATTATCCCAGCTGAGTCTGGTGTCTTTCGCTGAACAAATAAACTGCAGTTTTGCCAAACTACATTTCACATCATGCTCTATGTAGACAGTTAATGAAAATATGGCAAATCGGTATAACTTTTTAATGGCTCTACTTTAAGCAGCACTTTTTAACACTTTACTGTCCATTTTATAATTCTGCAAGTTATCAAAATCAGTGCAGGGTTGCTGTGCCCAGTGCTACCTGCATTACTGTTTATATGATGGACGGCAAAGTTCTTCTGGACAAATGAACGTTAACTTTTCAATATTTAAAAATAGAGGCTTGAGCTTGAGAACATATAAGTGTTCCTAAAAATAGGAATACTTGTAGGGATAAGCAGTATGTTATTGAAGGTAATCTTATAAGCATCCAAATATTTGTGGAAATAAAGAAAGTGTAGGAAGATAAAGAATGAGTCTGAACGGGCTCTTTCTGCATCCCTGGATCACCACATAATTGATTACCTTTGATTGCAAATAAATATTCCGGCATCTGAAAGATTGCTGACTCCGGTACTGGCTGCAGAACCCATCTTTCCTGAAAGCTGCAGCAGTTTCCTTTGCGTCATCTGAGACCCTAAAGTCCGTGATAGCAGTGTGTATGAGTTTTCTATTGCTGCACAATTGCTTACTTCTTTAAAACAAGGTGAATGAGTCAGGCTGCGGTGTCCGTGGGTCGGAGGTTCGGGCGTGTCGTGGCTGGATCTTCTGCTCCCGCTCTCACAAGGTTGAAATCCGGGTGCTGCCAGGCCCCCTGGGCTCTGGCTCCTCTCCCAGCGCGCGGCTGCTGCCCGCACTCGGTTTCCTGGGCAGAAGGCCGAGGACCCCTTTCCTGCTGGCGTCGGCGGGGCCCTCTGCTCGGAGGCTGCCTGCAGCCTGTGGCCATGTGCACCTTCTCCAGAAGGTTCAGGCATGAAGGTTTGCTCCTTCCAGGGCCACCGACTCCAGTTCTTCCTAAGGTATCTGCTGGGCCATCTCCTTTTCTTTGAGATGAATTTGAGATAGCACAAATAAATCCAGTTCAGTGATATGTGACGGAACGAGCTGCTCTGGTCCTAAACATCACAGCATAGTAGGTGAAGTCAGACCTCAGTGTCCTCTGCTGCGTGATTTCAGGAGGAATCCTGAACTTCAGAGTCCTGGGTAATACTATTAAACTAGGAATTGCAGTAGTTTAAAAAAGAAACCCTCGATTCCTCTACGTCCATGTTCTACCTCCCGCCCCCCAGCATCTCTCAATTTTAAAAGCTCCTGGTAAGTATGGTCCTAGTTTTCTTAGCATTTTCAGTGTTTGCTTCCAAATGTTTCAGGGAACCATCTTATCATCCCAACCTTCTCACACCTGCCCATGGCTCAGGATGACATCCAAAGGACCTGCTGTAGCTCACGAGGCCCTGTGGGCCTGGCAGAGCCAGGGCGCCAAGCTCACTTCCCATCATTCCATTGCTCCTTCATTATACCCCAGCACACTCACCGTCCCACAATTTTCTGAACTGGTCATATGCACCCCAATCTCAAAAACTGTTCTCCTAGCACCCTTGATGGAAAGTCTTCCCTCTTCTTTACACAAGGTTGGTTTCTTCTCTTCCCTCAGGTGTGACCTCAAACTGACGGCCACAGAGCTCTTTTCTTAAGCCTCCCTGGCACACCGTGTCCCATTACCTGGCACACCTTGTCCCACTACCTTGATCTCTGTATCTCTAACTTTGGTATAACATGAAACGACCTCCCAGGAGCACAATGGGCTCAGGGCAATGAGGGACAGGTTTTGCCCCTCCTGTTCACTACTCTTACAGAATGATTAATTAATAATGGTAAATAATTAAGTGAATGAATGAATGAAGAGATGATCCTGAAGTCCACAGCATCCTGCGCCTTCCTCCTTAGGAACACAGACGAAACACCTTGGTGACCACCTGTGCTTGCATAGCTTTGAATTCATCGACATCCGATTTCCTGTCGTAGACATGTGGCAACATCTAGACAAACATTGTGAACTCTCTCTGCCTCTGCCTAAGCTTTCCTGCCCAGAGCTTGGGCCATTTTCAGAGGAGCCAGGAGGTCCTCCCTACAGCTCAGACAGAGGCATGTGTGTCGTGTAGAGACACCGGCTTTGGCATCACATGGACTGAAAGTCGAATCCCTGTTCAGCTGTGGATGCTTGAGCAAGTTCCTCAACAGCCCAGCACCTCAGATGCTCTCAAGTAGAAGGTTAGGCATGCATTAGCATAAGAAGATGTCTACGATATATGTATGTGCACATGTGTAACAGGTTATTATAAGTAAAGTTCTTACTAGGTACCAAGATGTGATTATGTTGAAGTTCCAAAGTGAGATGCCATGTCAACGAAACAAATTTTCAAAGGAGTTTGTGAAGAACTATTTCCACCACTATTAGACCCTTCACCCAGACTGAGGATATGAAGAGGTACAAGTGAGGGGAGGGGCTATGGTGACAGTGTTTCTGTGGGGAGAGCCATTGCTGACCACCGTCCCCACGGGCTCACTGTGCAGGAGAGCAGGTGGGCTTCAGGGGGTCAAAGAGAACATGCTGGGTGTTCCTTGAGGTGGAAGAGCTACTGGCCTGGGTTCTGGCTCTGGCTCAGGCCATCTAGAGGACGAGAGAAAGCTTGACAAGTGCCATCAGCTGCTGACCCATGGTATGTCCAGTATGCCCTGACCCTCTCCCTGGACCTCCCTGTCCCCGTGCCCCACCAGCAGAGGCTCCTGGTAGGGAAAAATCAGAAGAGAGCACCCAGCGCCTCCTTCCACAGAGCATGCAATCTGCCCGCTGCGGGCCTGGTACAAGAGAAGAGAAGAGAGAAGCTGTATTCATGAAATGAACGCTGGGTTTCAGATTTCTTGAACTGAGTACACAGTTGGGCTAGAAGAAGAGATAAAAGTAAAAATTAAATAAATAAATAAAACTATCCACTGTTACATTTTGTAATTTCTCAAAGAAAATGTTCTTACTACTTTAGGAATTAAATTTTGCTTTAATATGAGAAGTTAGATCATAAAAAAAATCAAAGTACCAGTCCATACAAACTCTACATTGAAATGCATGTTCATTTCTTCTCCAAAATCTTTTTTGACAAGAATTGATTGAAATACGCACATGCACACACATACTGCATTATCCGGAATAACCGCAAGTTCCAAGCTGAGTTACTTATAGTCAAGAAAGGAGGTGACGGTGTTCTAAACGTCAATTCTTCAGATATTAAAGGGGCAGAAGACAGAGAAAAGGTCATGCAATTTGGCATTTCATAGGTTGCTAGAAACCTTTGAAAGTGCCGTTTCTGAAGTATTCTTTGTAGAGAAGACAGATTGCAGGGAAGTGAGAAGCAGAGGAGAAATAGGCAATGGCTGTTGCCATGCCAGAGAAGGAAGTCAGAAAAATGGCCTCGAGGGCTCCTGCTTGTCAGGAAGAGCAGGTCAGGGCAGGGGCTGTTTGGGGCAACAGAGAGGGGCCTGTGTATATTAAAGACAAAGAGGAGGAAACTGGAGCAAGGGAAAGATTTAAGATAGAAAAAAGAAAGAAGCCAAAAGAAATGGAGAGGTGTGTCCTCTTAAAGATAAAGGAGGGAGGGAAGTGGATGTGGCTCAGGCGATAGGGCCTCCGCCTACCATATGGGAGGACCCGGGTTCAATCCCTGGGGCCTTCTGGTGAAAAAGAAGAAGAGAAATCGTGCCTGCACAGCCAGCCATTGCTCACAAGGCGAGCCAAGTGCCCGCGGGGTGAGCCAGTGCCCGCGCGGTGAGCCAGTGGCCGCACGGTGAACCAATGCCCACACAAGTGAGTCATGCAGCAAGATGATGATGCAACAAAAGAGAGACAAGGGGAGAGTCAAGGTGAAGCTCAGCCAAGACCAGGGACTGAGGTGGTGCAGACAGGGAACCTCTCTCCACATCAGAGGTCCCCAGAATGGCATCCAGGTGAATCCTAGAGGAGAAAGATGAGAAGAGAAGACAAAAAGAGAAATAGATACTTAAGATCACACAGGGAATGGACACAGGCTGCAAAAACAGCAGGGTGGGGATGGGGAGAGAGGGAAGGGAAGGAAAATAAATAAAAGTTTTTTAAAAAAGATTAAGGAGGGAGTATTTTGTTTCAATAAGAGCTACTATTTATTTTGTATTTTGAAAACATTTTACTAAACATTTTGTGTACAGTCTGGCCAAGGAGACGTCATTTTGCCCAGTTTAAAGGTGAGAAAACTGAGGCTTACAAAGATATACCCTTGACTCGAGGTCATCCAACTTTAACAGGCTCTAACCTCCTCTTCCCAATACCCCACTCTGATTTTTTTAAAAGAAAGAAAACTAATCAAATAGACACGAAAGAAAAACATATGCCAAGGTTGAAATGGGGGCAATTTAGTAGCCTTAACCAAATAATGTATCTTCTTCTTAGTAAAGAAGCTGGGTCATCTTCTGAAAACATGCACTTGAGAGAGAATGAGCAGAGATTTGAGCACTGTCGGAAATCTGCTAGAGAAGCCACAAAATGGACACAAAAGGTTATCATCTCTTCTCTTTGCCAAAAAATAAATAAAAGGGCCCTAAAATGGGTTGTATATGAGCTCATAGGCAACCTCATTTACTTCAGTAATCATTCCATCTTAATTACACGCATTATTGATTTGATGTTCAAAACTTTCTTTAGATTATGAAATTGAAGTTCAGAGAATTTGCATATTAAGTGTCATATATGATTCAGTGGCATATACCTAACCAATAAATGCAAATTTTGTAGTGTTTTATTTTTATTTTTTAACCAAATCAAGCTACTTTCTTGTCTGAGGAATTGATTCAATCCTTGTAGCTACTTTGATACTGCATTTTCAAGGGTCAAGAAGACATTGTCAAAACATAGCTTTACGTTTTGAGAGAATAGATGGCAGAACAAAATGGGATTATTATTAACTTTATGGTCCTTTCATGAGCATCATCTTTCTGGTTGTGAGAGAAATGGATGCTAGGAAAATGCTCTTTTTGCATTTTGCCAACCTCACAGATGACTTTATTTCAATTATAGCTCATCGTCTGGCTGTGGTGTTGTCTATTAGAAATGGACTACTCTATTTCTTATGCAATAGCTTCATTGTATTTGGGGGGAGCCTTTCTTTTATTTTTAAAATAATAAATAATGAGTGTATGAAAGTGAAATCTTTGTTTTTTATCATGTCTAAGATATAAATAAAATACACTGAGTATAATTAGAGCATTAAATTAAATTTCAGGACAATCGTTATTTCTGAATAAAATTAGATTGCCTACAAGATTTTTTAAAACCAAATATCACTTATTATAGGGTTTTAACACACCCATATGAGTGAAATCCATTTTTGCAAAAATAGAGAATTGGTCAAAAACATATACTATTCCTGGCCTTAAGTGATCCTAACATGTCCCTGTAAATGAAGAATGGTAGTTATCTTTTATAATTATTAAAATATATTCAAACTGAACTAGACATTCAGTATTTTTCAATAGCTAAGTTGATACAAGTACATTCCTAAACAATAAATTTTAATAAATTCTTGAAATTTTACGGGACTGGAGAGGTCTATTCATCAGTCAAAGGGATGCTGATGCAAAGTACCTGAAATCTGTTGGTTTTTATCAAGGGCATTTATTTGGGGTAAAAGCTTACAGTCACAGGCCCTGAAGAATCCAACTCAAGTTTATTTCCATGTCAAACTCTATTGCCATGTGTTGAAGCAAGATGGCGGGCGACAGCTGTGAGGGTTCAGCCTTCCTCTTCTCTTAAGGCTCCATGGTCCCAGCTTTTTCTCATCTCAGCTGTAGGCTGACCTAAGGTCCTCTCTCTTCCCAGGGCTCATTTCTTTCCTGGTTCAGCTGCTCTGGTCTCTTCACAAGGTCAGCTGTACACTCTCAGGCAAATGGCTCAACTCTCCCCAGGGCGCCAGCATCAAAACCAAGTTCTCTCCTCTGCCATGTCTTTCCATTGCAGAGTCTGTTTTATCAACCCTAGGGGGCTGGGACTCAAAACTGAGTTGCACTCTAATGACATGGTTGAATCAAAGCCCTAATCTTAATGTAATTTAATCAGACATCTCAGCTGAATCTAATACAATCAAACAGGTATCACACCGAGAACAACAGACCAGTTTACAAACATAACCTATGTGTTTTTGGAATTCATAAATAATATGAAACTGCCACAGAGGATAAGGTTGGAGGGAAGCAGACTTGGCCCAGTGGTTAAGGCATCTGCCTACCACATGGGAGGTCCACAGTTCAAACCCCGGGCCTCCTTGATTCGTGTGGAGCTGGCCCACGCGCAGTGCTGATGTGCGCAAGGAGTGCCGTGCCACGCAGGGGTGTCCCCACATAGGGGAGCCCCATGCGCAAGGAGTGCGCCCCGTAAGGAAAGCCGCCCAGTGTGAAAGAAAGTTCAACCTGCCCAAGAATGGCACCGCCCACACGGAGAGCTGACACAAGATGACGCAACAAAAAGAAACACAGATTCCCGGTGCCACTGTAAGGATAAAAGTGGTCACAGAAGAACACACAGCAAATGGACACAGAGAGCAGACAACTAGGAGAAGGGGGAGGAGAGGAGGGGAGATAAATAAATAAACAAATAAATCTTTAAAAGCAAATTCTAAACACCAAAAAATACTTTCAAAAAAAGAAAAAAAGTCAGGTTGGAAATAGGGAGGGCACAAGTTAAAGTAAAGATATTTGTCTGAATATTGAAAACCTTACATTGTTGTAAAATTTATTAAATGGAATTGAAAATAAGGTGAAGCCGCTGCCCCTGCCCCTGAGGGCACCGCTGTCAGCAGGAAAGTTCTAGACACGTGAACATACTGGAAATGAAGACCAGATCACACGTTAGCTCAGCAGCAGGTGGATCAGCCAGCCTGTCAGTCCACGGGTGCCAGGAGAGTCCTTTGAGGATTTGCAAAAAAGAGAAAAGACAACTGTGAGGTGAGGTACCTCAGACCTCCTAGGTCGTCCCAGCAGGCACCCCACAAGAAACAGAGGAATTAAGTTAGCACCAAGCTGCCAAAGCAAGATTTCTTCTTATGATATATTATTCATTAATTTTCCCAAGCAGCATTTAAAATACTTGAAAATTCAATCTTTACAATGTTTCCTTACATTGGACAATATGCTTTATTGTTGAAAAACATTTTCATAGACACGTCTTTACATTTTTTTTTATTCAATTATTATTCAAGACAGGGTATGGGAATTCCATTAAAGCGAGATGCTCAATGTGGAACAAAGGGTAGGTACCAGTTACAGTAGGAATCATAGGTACCACAAATCACAGGTACAGTAGGAATCATAGCCACTGCCTGCAGGCTCATAAAACCCATGCCTTTAATAAATTCCATTCTCAGACAGGAGACTGACAGTATTGTCATGATATTGTGAGAAAAACAGAAAAAGATTGAATTGCTCTTAATTTTCAAGTTCATCTTTTAGAAGCAGCTGAGCTATGGTATTCTAAATTAATTTTGGACCTGGGTAAACTAACCAAATACTTATCAAATGGTATGGTTCAATTAGGTCAAGCCCAGTTCTTTTCTCTGCCTGTCCCAGCTCCCCACAGAACTTAACCCTTGAGATCAGACACTAGAAAGCAGCAGGCGCTCTTTAAGCAATGGAGGGAGGGAGGGAAGAGAGAGGTCGAGAAAGAAAGAGAGAGAAAGAAAAGAAAGAAAGAGAAAGAAAGGAGGGAGGGAGGGAGGAAAGGAGGGAGGGAGGAAGGAATGGAGGGAGGGAAGAGAGAGATTGAGAAAGAAAGAGAAAGAAAAAGAGAAAAGAAAGAAAGAAAGAAAGAAAGAAAGAAAGAAAGAAAGAAAGAAAGAAAGAAAGAAAGAAAGAAAGAAAGAAAGAAAGAAAGAAAGAAAGAAAGAAAGAAAGAAAGAAAAAGAAAGGAGGGAGGGAGGGAGGGAGGGAGGAAGGAAGGAAGGAAGGAAGAAAGTTGTTTCAGGTTTAAAAACAAAAAAAGCACACATTTCATGCTACTTTACTGGAATTGTAGTTGGTGCTGAGGTTTAAGATATATCTAGGGGATTTGAATCTCTGGACTGACAATATGATAGCCAGGCCCTGAGCTTCAACAGACTTCAGCTCCTACACTCTGATTTATTGGACTTACCCCACTCAGCTAACATGGAGTTGAAGAATGTCAACCACCACACCATGGAGCCTAGAGTGCCTACAACTGAAAGCAGGAGGATTGCATCCAGTATCCATGTGGAATCTGAGCCTCCTCCTGACATAGATGTGCAATGGACACAACCAATCCAAGGTCCACAGAGAAAATGTGGCATTGGTGTGGGAAAAGTGGCCATGGTGGCTGCTGGGTGCGGGGAATGGGAGGAAGAGATGAGATGTGGAGGCGTTTTTGGGACTTGGAGTTGTCCTGGGTGGTGCTTCAGGGACAATTACCGGACATTGTAGACCCCCCCATGTCCCACTGGATGGAACGTGGGGGAGTATGGGCTGTGATGTGGACCATTGACCATGAGGAGAAGCGATGCCCAGAGATGTACTTACCAAATGCAATGGATGTGTCATGATGATGGGAGAGAGTGTTGCTGTGGGGGGAGTGGTGGGGTGGGGGCGGTGTGGTTGAATGGGACCTCATATTTTTTGAATACAATATTTTTTAAAAATGAATTTAAAAAAAAAAGCACACAGTTTAATCCTGGAAAAGTTCTTGGCCCTCAACAGCCAATAAATTGAGAAGAAAAGCAAAATTGTTCTCTGAGAAGGCTAAGCAAGAACTAACGGAACCCTGCTGCAGTCTTTGTAACTGCCGCGAGGGAGGACCCTGTCAGCTCCTGCATGAGCCTCCTTTCTCTGCAGCCTCGGGGGACAGGGGCTTCTGCAGCCAGTTATGGTGTCGCCGCAGGTTCGTCAGCGCTTGAAAGTTAAATAAACTTCATCTACATGAGCTGATTCCTGCTACCTTTTATCTCCCCCATTTTTAAACAGTAACAGACCTATGCAGTGTGACAGTTTGGAATGGAGAGAAGAATTTCGCAATGCCTCCCGCAGGCCGTTTCCTCCCAACGCTGGCCGTCCCCTGGAGCATCTGCGTGCAGTGGCATTGTGATTGTCTGGCACTACCTTTGTGGGATGATGAACTTAAAAATGCATGCAGCTCTTTTTTTTTTCCTGAGACTTAAGGAAACATAAAAGACTTAAGCAACCCATACAGATGATGTTCTTAGATAAAGGAGAAAATACCTGAAATAATCGACTCTGAAGATCAGCACTTTTTCTTCAAGTCGCTTCAAAGTTTATGTTTAGAATAAATGTTCATCTTCCTATGAAA
Source organism: Dasypus novemcinctus (assembly GCF_030445035.2). Classification (NCBI taxonomy): domain Eukaryota; kingdom Metazoa; phylum Chordata; class Mammalia; order Cingulata; family Dasypodidae; genus Dasypus; species Dasypus novemcinctus. The sequence goes on along the minus strand of NC_080701.1, from coordinate 3,076,912 downwards.
TTCTGAAGGTGTGCCGTGTGCTAATGCAGGGAATTTGGGCCTTCTGGACTGTATTTAAGAGCTGGAGATACGGTCCGTGTGTGTCTATTAGCCCCAGGAGGTGCTCAACAGTTAATATTCAAAAGCCCTGGGTGTGGGCTGCCGCTGGCTGGCAAGGGCTGTCTGGGTGGTACTGCATGGTGTGAACTACAGGGCAGCCTTGAGGCGACAAAGTTCCTGAAGCTCCACTCAAGGAAATAATGGAAAACAGGGGTTTTCAAAGATGAAAATCAAAGATATGCAATAACGTCAGAAATCACTTCCGAAAGAAGGATGGCCACGGAGTGGTTGGCAAAAAGGTATGCCCAGTGGTCGAAATGCCCCGAGGTCAAGCTGCTGCGTCCACAGACGGCCGCTTGTTCTTGCCAGCAGGGCCCTGGCTTAGGACTGCTGTCCGGCGGCCCACCAGGCTAGCCCTGGCCCTGGATTTTAATTCTTAATGAAGAACCAGTATGAAGAGGTGCAGACCAAGAAGCCAGGGCGGTTCTGACGGACGTCCCCTGGACCTCCAGTCTCGGGCTCAGCCTCGTCTCACGTGGACAGGATGCACGCGTCCCTTCACCGGTGGGTAAACTCAGAAGGACCGAGCCGCTGCCCCTTGTCCAGTCCTTCCCAGGGGCCGCGGGAGGAGTTGGTGGGCACCTGGTGGATGCAGGGCTCTCTCAGCAGCAGCCACGGCCGCCAGTGTCACAGAACCCTTCCCTGCTGTCCCGGCGAGGTGGCCTGTCGCCCAGCCCGGGAGCGCCAAGAGCCACCCGGCTGCAGTGAGGGTCGGTGAGAAGCTGAGGCCCAGGCCAGAGCCTGCGGACTCTCAACAGGGCCAGGAGGCCGAGCAGTGCAGCCATGGAGCAGGCGAGGACCCCGTAGCCACGCGGTTCCCAGTCCTCTCCAGTGTGAACCTGGAGCTGCTCACCCCACTGCTCGCCGCTTTTACTCAGCAGGAAGCCCTTTGGGCAGCTAGGGGGTCAAAAGGAAAGAAAAGGAAAGGAAGTCCACGCTTAAAGGAAACGTTCAGGTGTTCCCTAAAATGTCCACCATGTTTTCCACAGGCCAGGAGGCCCGAGTGACATCACGGACGCCGTGACATCACTGACGCCGTGAAGAAATGCATGGCCATCACTGACTCCATGACATCACTGACGCCATGACATCACTGACGCCATGAAGAAATGCATGGGCATCACTGACTCCATGACATCACTGACTCTGTGAAGAAATGCATGGGCATCACTGACTCCATGACATCACTGACTCCGTGAAGAAATGCATGGGCATCACTGACGCCGTGAAGAAATGCATGGATATCACTGACTCTGTGAAGAAATGCATGGGCATCACTGACTCCATGACATCACTGACTCCATGACATCACTGACTCCGTGAAGAAATGCATGGATATCACTGACTCTGTGAAGAAATGCATGGGCATCACTGACTCTGTGAAGAAATGCATGGGCATCACTGACTCCGTGAAGAAATGCATGGACATCACTGACTCCGTAAAGAAATGCATGGGCATCACTGACTCCGTGACATCACTGACTCCGTGAAGAAACGCAGTCTCCACACGCTGGAGAAGCCTCAGCGTCTCTGTCAGCAGTCGGTATTTATTGTAAGACAAATACCCGCAGACAGTTGTAAGCCCAGCAGCTACAGAAGGCGCGTTCGCGGCCGTGTCACCGCACGCAGTGTGATCCTCACCGCGACCAGGGCCATAGACCTGGGCTGTCCACTAAGGCAGCCTCCAGCCACACTCCGCTGTTTAAATTTAAGTTGATATTGATCAGTGGCGAACGCAATTTAAAATCCTGTTCATGCCAAGGGCTCAGCAGCCTCTTGTGGCTTTTGGCTACTCCATTGGGCAGTGCAAGGATAGAACATTTTCATCATCACAGAAAGCCCATTGGACAATACTGGTTTAGACTGTTAATTTCATTTATTTTCCATTCCGCATTTTCTTATGCACATATAAGAAGTGAAGCAAGAGCTGCTAATGTGTTGGCTTCATTAACAGAAGGGCCTTGTAAATGGTTAAATAATCAAAGATTATATATCAATGTCACTGGATCCTTCAAACAGAAAATCGGTTAATTCCAATTATGGTTTTATTTTTCATTCAATTCCTGGAGTCAAAATAAACATTTTGAAAGTTGATTCTGTTGAAGATCAAACTTCTGATATTATTGTAATGCTGTTCCAAATTCATTTTAAAAATTCAAAATGGCATGTCACTTTGATAACATAAGCACAAATTCTAGGGGAAATACAAGCCATGACCAAAAAAATGTTCTTAATTAAGAAACCTATGAGTCATCAATATACTTGAAATTAGTTGCATCACACATATAATTATATTTCCATCCAAACAAGCTCAAATACTATATCAATCAAAATTGAGACTGCAGTTATCAATATTTGAATAATTACACAACCACACAGAGTGACTGAACTACAAAGTTCAGGAAGTTAAACACAAAAGAAAATAAATCTCCCTGGCAATACACACATTCTCTCTTTACTACCCATCTTTGATCAGATTTTAGAAATATTTGAGACTTTGAAGAATTCTCTCATAAATCAACTTCAATTATATACTATTGTAAAGGAACCCTCAAAAGTTTGGTTACATTTTATTCAAAAAGCATTTATAAATATTCAATTTAATTACTCATTGAATAGAGTACTCAAAACTTCCAATTTTGAAGCTTTTGGCAAATTATAATTATTAAACACAAAGGTTGCAATCAGGAAGACATAAAATTCATCCTTATGAAAATAAAGAAATGGATGCATTAATTAATGAGAGTACAATTTATAAGATTAAATTTTGAAGTCCTATAATTACATTATAAAATCTCATATTTGGTGAAAAGAAACTTTGATGTATCCCCCATTTTTAATTACATAGATTTGTACTTGACAAAAAAGAAAAATGGAATGAAATTGAGAAGACCTATGATTTTAAAGGATCTAAATTTGACAAAAGTTTCTAAGAATCATAAAGAGATAGCTTAAGTGATGAGTTTTTTTCATAAAATATGTTCAGTATTTCAGATATAATCCCACAGTTATAAAGGTATCACCTGTACAATATATGACTTAAAATATTTACAGGTTTCAATACCAAAATAACACTATGATAAAAAATACAATTGAAAAATCCTCGATTTAGCAGAATTTGCTCTAATTTATCAGTTTCTCAGCATCTGTGGAGAGAGCATTTTCTCAATTAAAAATATTTGGTTTGAAATAACAGTTAATTCTTTTTTAAAGTCTCAAATTAAGCATAAAATGCAAATTTGAAAAATGCTACACACAATTGTCATGAAAATTAAAAGTAACAAAGTCATGTTGAAAAAAATTTCAGAAAAAACAACACAATATTAGAGTTAGGTATGGTTAAGCCACTGCTGACAGAATATAATATATCAAGATGAGTGTTCTGCTTACATTAAAATTTATTGCTCTAATAGTCAATCAAAGAATTTTTACTTTAGTTTTTATTTTACAGAAAAATAATTACTCGTTTTGGACAAAACAATTGTGTAGGACCACCAATATAATAAAAGTAATTTTCCTTCAATTAAAAGTTCACATAATTTTTTTTAGTGATTTCTTTCACTCTCAAGATTGTCTTTGTTTGGATGATTAAGTTGAAAAGTACAACAGACCAGCCAGATTTAAACATATTGAAACATATATGCCCAAGTTTTCAAGCTCAAAATAAGATCACTCAGTCTGAAAATGTATTTTTCTGTTTGGGAAAACCAGTACCTTTTATTAGACTGTATCTATAATGTAAAAATATATGCACATTAATAATATACCTCATTAGCACATATATAAAAGTAAAACAATCCAACTAACTCAATATATTTTATATCCTTAAATGTATATGTTATACACATGTAAACACACATTCATACACACATATGAAAGTGTGGCAGGTATTCTATGATCATATATGTGGATAGAAATAAAGTCACACCCAACTTATTCATTTCACTCAATGAGTAATCATTGGGTTCTTTTCATTACTTGAAGATGGTGGTATCGTCCTTCAGTATGGAGTAGTCATAAAAGTCATTTTTGAAGAGCACTCATGCTTTGCCTACATGTTTTACTTTAGAGACTGTAGAGCATAGTGATTGATACTATAGATCCTAAAAGAAATTTCCTAGGTTTGAATTCCAGATGTGCTGTACTAACTTTACAACCTTTGGAAAGTTCATGTCTGTTTCCTTATCTATAACATGTAGACAATTTCTCTCCCAACTTTACAGAGATGGAGTATATGCTTTAGTATATGTAGAGCACTTAGATCTATACTTGGAGCAAGCACTGTATATATTCTAGATTTTGTTACTTATTAAGCACTATTGTATGCTACATGTTCTAAAGGATCTAAAGCTAAAATATGCATAACCTTCTATTCTAATAGAATTCTAACTCATGAGTATGGTATTTACAACTGATAATGAAGACTGTTGCTTCCTCTCCTTTAGTGAAGGAAAGAAAAATTATTTTTTAAAAAGGGTTCAAAGGAATTCATAGAAGAAATGATTTTTAAACAAATATTATATGCATGAAATGTACAGTTCAACTGAGCATACTTCTAAGTTCATCACTATAATTCCTAAAAGGCAACCTCTGGTGATCAGGTGAAAAATACATCCAGGGAGAACATGAGGAAATAGTTAACCTATGTAGAGAAAATAACAGCTTACATTTATTAAGAGCTGATTTTGTGCCAAGCGCTGCTCCCATCACTTTGTGAACCTGAATTCATCCTCACAACTCCAAGACGTCGCTTGTGGATTGGGCTAGAGTTCAGTGGAAATCAGTCTTCCTGGCTTCACACTCCTCTACGAACCCCAGGGCCAGCTGAATGTGGAGCAGATAGCTGGAGGCAGGTTCTCCCTCGAAAGACACTGGTGCTCGTTCTTGTTTCTGCTTTTCTCTGAGCACCTGAACATCCAGGAAAGTGGGGTGTTGCTGGGATGGTGGGGAGGGGTGGCAGGAGACCAAGAAGAGAGCACCTCCACCCAGGCCGTGGCCGCTTAGATTTCACCGAGGAAATAGAGGAGTGCAGTGCCTGCAGCCCTCCTAGCAGCAACTGGTCAAAGTGGAGACGCTGAGGACAGCAGCTGACTCCACTCCAGAGAGAAGGGGGCGCACAGCGCTGTGCTCACGGACCACCTGAATCTTCCTGGACTGGTCCTGGATCTGCTAATGGCATTGGAGAAAATGACCGTTCAAGACCTGGTAACCAGTTTTGGTCCATCGCCACCTGCTTCCAGATCTCCCTACCCTCAAAACCCAAGAACCCTGCTATGCCTGCGTGTCCTACCACAGAGAAGGTCTGTGGAGAGTTTGTTTAGATCCAATGGTAGAAATTTGCCCTCTTCTGTTACTACTACTACTACTGCCGAAAATAATAGTAATAGTATATTCCCTAAGCTTCAGATAGGCATGGTTTTCAGGTACTCAATCCAGCACGGGAACTGGTAATCATTAATTCATAACTGTTAACACTGACAGGTGGCATTTGTAAGACTTTAATTTTTTCTGACTATTTTTAATTAATCTTACAATTTTTATGAAATGCAATGTGAACTTAATATAGTATATGAATGTGTTCAACGAAATAGAATGGGAGCAAGTCACATTCAATAGATCTTCTGACATCTGTATTGAGTAACAAACACCAAATATTGCTCCCAGAGTTTTGACCAATAAGCTCACTAAAAATTGCATCTGAGAAAATAAAATATATGAATAAACAAAGAACACTGATGTTTTATTAATTACTATTGAGGAAAGCTTAGAATGGCATATGCTTATGTTAGGCCAGAAAAGTATGTAAAATGTCAAATGACATGAACAGATATTTCACAAAATAAGAACTGCAACGTATAAAAACTTTTTAGAAAAAATTAAAGAGAAATGCAAATTAAAACACATTTCCCTTTTAAATCTACTCAATTAGGAAGAGATATTTTAAAATTATAATATTTCATGCTGGCAAGGGAATTAAGAAATGGGAACTCTCAGTTCTGATTGTATTTTCAAATATTCCAACACTTTAGGAAAGCAACTGGTATTATATTAAGAGCCATAAAAATATTCGAGCTTTCTATGCCAGAACTCAATTTATGTAATTCTGTCTCAAGGAAATAATCTAAAACATCAAAAAGTTATTAATTCAACTTAGCATTATTTTTTGTTACCCTATTTATTGTTATCCAGATAGAAATAAATTAAATTACCAAATGATAAACAAACAATTCATAACACATTCAATTACTAGATATTGCATATCTCAATATAATTAATAATTATAAACACTCAGCTATATGGAAAATGGTTGTGACATAAAGGTAAATGAACAAATACCACTCTTTTTAAAAATGTGTAAAAAAATGACAAATAATTTAAAGTTATTCAAAAATTATTTATTTGTACAATTTGATAAAAATAAATGTGCATTTGTGAGAAGATGAAACCAATATATCAACTGGATCTAAATTATTATTTTAGCATGATGAAATTTGCTTTTATTTTCTTTCTGCCAACTTTTTTCTCATGTAGTTATTTTACTTCTAAAATTCTAAATATCCATGTTGCTCAAATATGGCCACTCTCTAAGCCAAACTCAGCATGTAAATGCATTACCTTATCCCCCAGTGTGGGACATGACTCTCAGGGATGAGCCTCTCTGGCACTGAGGGATTACTACCAAGCACCAGCTGGTGATGTAACTAGAAAAAGACCTTGAATAAAAGGGTCAACTCAGACCAGCAGAATATCTCAGCCTACATATAGGATCATGTGTTAAAAACTACTTTTTGACCTTGAATAAGAGGGGCAAATGGCAAAGACAAATGAGTTTATATGGCTAAGAGTCTTCAAAAGAGAATTGAGAGTTCATCAGTGGGGTCACACTTACACATGCCTCAGCAGGACCCGAGAGAGAGCCAAAGTAGATACAACCCCAGGTACTGGTTCTCCTGAGGGATACAGAGACACACAGGTTCTATGGTCATGGCAGATGGCTCTGGAATTCAGTGTTGTGTCAGTTGGCCCTCCTTTGGAATTTGTGTTCCTGAGTGTGATGGAGTTGGACTCAGATGTGACCTTTCTACACATGCCTCTTCTGTCACTTTTACTGAACCTATGGTTGGCACTAGAGTTGGTGTATACTCAGGAGACTTGAGTCTCTGGACTTTCCATGTGCCAGCTGGGCCCTGAGCTTCAGCAGACTTGCAACTCCTACCCTCTGGTTCATTGAACTTATCTAGGTCAGCTAACAGGGAGGTGAGGATGGTCAATCACCACACCAGGGAACCAAGAGTGCCTACAACTGTAAGCAGGGAGAATTGCATCCATCATCCATGTGGAATTAAGCCCCCTCTTGATATAGAGGTGGGGTAGGCATCACCCTTCCAGGGTCCACAGGATGGAGGAATAAAATATGGATTAGAGTGGACTTCCTGATATTCTACAATGGAACTACTGTGACTAGTAATGGAAGAATTTGTAGAATTGTTGTGGAGAAAGTGGACATGGTAGTTGCTGAGGGCAGGAGAGGGAGGAAGAGATGTGATGTGGGAGCATTTTTGAGACTTGGAGTTGTCCTAAATGATATTGCAGGGACAGATCCTGGACATTATATATCCTGCCATAACCCACTGAATGGACTGGGGGGGTATGTAAAGTACAATGTAAACTATTATCCATGTGGTTCAGCAGTGCTCCAAAATGTAGTATTCACCAAATGCAATGAGTGTGCCACAATTATAGAATTTTTCATTAATTATTTGACTTTTTTTTTTTACATTTCACATTATATATATATATATATTTTAAAGATTTATTTGTTTATTTATCTCTCTCCCCTCCCCCCCTCAACCCAGGTTGTCTGTTCTCTGTGTCTGTTGCTGCATCTTGTTTCTTTGCCCGCTTCTATTGTTGTCAGCGGTACGGGAACCTGTGTCTCTTTTTATTGCGCCATCTTGCTGTGTCAGCTCTCGGCGTGGGCGGCACCATTCCTGGGCAGGCTGCACTTTCTTTTGCGCTGGACGGCTCTCCTTACGGGGTGCACTCCTTGTGCATGGGGCTCCCCTACGCGGGGGACACCCCTGTGTGGCAGGACACTCCTTGTGCGCATCAGCACTGCGCATGGGCCAGCTGCACACGGGTCAAGGAGGCCTGGGGTTTGAACCGCGGACCTCCCATGTGGTAGGCGGATGCCCTAGCCACTGGGCAAGTCCATTTCCCAGTTATTTGAGTTTTAATGAGTGTCAAATACCATACACTGGGAAATTTAAAAGTACTTTTCTAAATAATAACTTGGTTGAAGGGAAAAGTTAATATATAATAATATTCTGTTTAGAAAACTGTGAAAATGAAACTACTTCATATTAGTTTACATGGGATCTAATCGAAGCAGCATGTATAGTCCTGGTTTTAAGTGCTTTTTCTAAGAAAAAGTGAAAATAAGTAAGCTATGAATTTAAAAAATATTTTACACCTAGAGGAAAGGAAAGAAAAAAAGAGAGAAAGCAAGAGACAGACATTAGGGAGGGAAGGAGACAGGAAGGGAGGGAGGGAGGGAGGGGGAGGGAGGGAGATGCATTTAATATATTTCTTTATTTTTTCTGGGAAATTTTATAGGAATTGATATCTAAATCTAGGGCCAGTTCCTTAACAATATTAATAAACAAAGAAAAGCTAATATGTAGAAAGGAAAAGAAAATTTTAAATGTTTAAAATAGAGACTATATCTTCTAATTTAATAGAGATTATTAAATGATTAAAAAGCTTCTCAACCCTCAGGAATTTCCACCAATTAGTTTCCTCTTTTTAATTTTTTTAAAAGATTTATTCATTTATTTCCCCCCTTCCCCCACCCTGCTGTTTTTGCTGTCTGTGATCTTCTGTATCTATTTCTCTTTTTGTCTTCTCTTCTCATTTTTCCTCCTCTAGGATTTACCAGGACTTGATCCTGGGGACCTCTGATGTGGAGAGAGGTTCCCTGTCAGCTGCACCACCTCAGTTCCTGCTTTCTGTGGCACTTCACCTTGACTCTCCCCTTAGTTTCTCTTTTGTTGCATCGTCATTTTGCTGCATGACTCACTTGCATGGGCACTGGCTCACTGCGTGGGCACTCAGGCGGGCACTCACAGAGGCACTCATCTCACCAAGAAGGCAATCGTGTGGGCACTGGCTCGCTGTGCAGACATGCTTTCTCCTCTTCTTTTTCAGCAGGATGCCCCAGGGATCAAACCCAGGTCCTCCCATATGGTAGGCAGAGGCCATATCACTTGAGTCATATCTGCTTCCCTCCTCTTTTTAATATGCTTTCAATTGTTAGCTGTTACAAAAGCAAAAATGGTGGAGGGCATTCTTTCATCAAAGCAAAATCAGCATGCCAAAAATTTAGTCCTCAGTTTTTTCATTCATAAAAAGAAATTTTAGGTCAAATCCTATGAAACTGATGCTATTTGATCACCTTTAATTTATAAAAATGACAGTTTCTTATGATTTAATGTTATGATTTTATGTTTATATAAAACCAATGAGATTATTTTAATCTCTAGCTTTGCACAGTTTATCTCTTCCAAAGTAAAGTCATTCCTCACGAGCAATGAGCTATTCATCTTCTGGTTTTCTCAAGACAAGGTTGGAAGAGGCAAACTGTCTGCCTCCATTTGGAGTCAGCAATGCAGGCATCCTTGTGTAACCTCACTCCAACAAATCAATGGCCCGTGCACTTTTTGTTGGTACCACTGTAATAAACTCCTCAAAGGCATCCTAGTGTCTTTTTCATAGGATGTACAAAGTTTTGAAGAGCTAATTTCATTAAAAAGGGAAAACAATGTAAGACAAGAAATAGTTAAATTAGAAACCAGGGATTCACAGGATAGAAATGATTAAACAGCCAGCCCCGTCCCTTCTTTCCTGACCTTCCCCTTCTCCCCTCCCCATCCTTCCCCTCTTCTCCCTCCCCTTCCTGCCCCTCTCCTCCCTCTTCTTACCCTACATGCACTCCTGGAAATTCCAGCCATTCCCATGGTTTCAGGCACCACCTATGTTCTGAAAATTCTCAAATCTGTATCTCAATCCCAGACCTCCAATATTTGCTCAACTTTAAAGTGTAGATTTTTCTATTCCAGCATTTGATGGTAATTAGTGGAAAACACTATATTTGTTTCTAATTATTTTTCAAAGATTATATTGCAAAGGTGGAAATGGAGGAGTTTAGTTTAGTTTTTAAAAAGGACACCCACTAACTATTGAATTTTATATATACTTCTAATTCTTGCCATTTTAGATACATAAAATAATCAGGAAGTTTGTGGTCCCAGGAAAGTCCAGGTTTTAAATTTTTCAATATTTCAAGGCTCTTCCCCAGAATCCAGACTTCAAATTTGCTTAAGGACCAATGTAGCCATGGAAAGAGAAGGAAGGGTGCTTAAGGGATTAACCTGGTTGGAATGCCATTGGCTACTCTGGCCCACTCCAACTCATTGTGTCCTGGAGACGCCACCAGGACTGGTTTCGCCCACACCTGAGTGGTCTTTTCATTTTTTATTATTTCATCTATGACTATGCTTAGGACAAATCTGTTCCTGATTACTAGGAACTAGAAAGATCCAGGATATTCCAGCCATGCCTTTACTTTAATACTGCTTTCTTCTCATAGATGCCTACACTAATAATTTACCTTCTTACTTAAGAAGCTATAAAAGAAAGTCACTCAAAGATGGGGGCTAGGGTTGGGAGGACGGGTCAGATGGTCTATGGAATTGGGGGGAGGGTTTGGGCAAAGCAGGTGAACATGGGATATGTCAAGTAGGTGGTTGAAACTATAATGTTGAGAAAACTCTTTATAAAATATATTAAGGGTTACTTGTTTAAGGTATTTGACAGGGGGCATCTGGCACAGAGTGCACCTGTGGCAGGCTTCTGGGGAGTGTGTGAGTGCTCATCATGTCATAGTGTGTTATATCATTGGGTGGAGACCCATACAATGAGTGGGAAGGTGTTGTACCCCTTCCTGGGGAGGCCTATTGTTCTCAAACAGAGGGAAGGGTATATCTTGAGAGCATGGGTGTCTCCCAATTGGGGAAGACAGACTAGTGTGTCAAGCCTTCAGCATTGTTGCAAGTATCTATGAATCTGGTCCTTCAAGCAGTGAAGCTTGGCTGTTACTGTGGGCCCCAAGGGGAGGGGAAGAAGAACAGAATAATTGAAGAGGGGTGTATTAGTCAGCCAAAGGGGTGCTGATGCAAAATACCAGAAATTGATTGTTTTTTATAAAGGGTATTTATTTGGGGTAGGAGCTTAAAGATACCAGGCCATAAAGTATAAGTTACTTCCTTCACCAAAGTCTATTTTCACATGTTGGAGCAAGATGGCTGCTGACGTCTGCCAGGGTTCAGGTTTCCTGGGTTCCTCTGGGCTCAGTGCCTCTGTTTTCTCCACAAGGTCAGCTGTAGACTATGAGGCTCTCTAGGCTTTGTCTCTCTCCACAAGGTCAGCTGTAGAATATCAGGCAAACAGCTCTGTCTCTTTCCCTGGGGCTCCAGCTTTAGCATCAGACTCCAATATCAAAACTCCACCATAAAAACCCTCAACTCTATCCTTTTCCATGCCTTTTATCTGTGAGTCCCCACCCCACCAAGGGGTGGGAACTCAACACCCTAATGATGTGGCCCAGTCAAAGCCCTAATCATAATTTAATCATGCCCAGGTTCAGACCAGTTTACAAACATAATCCAGTATCTAATTTTGGAATTCATAACTATGTCAAACTGCTACATGGGGGGCAATGGAAATGTTCCACAAGATCATGCAATGATGGATATAGGCCATGTTAAATTTCACCAAAAATTTATAAAAGTGTAGAGTCTAAAATGTAAACCATAGTGCGAACCATAATGCAACTAGAAATTTAGAAAAGTGTACAGTCTAAAATAAATCATAATGTAAACCATAGTGGAACCATGGTTAGTAGCAATGTTTCAATATCTGTCCCCAGCTGTAGCAAATATAACATTCACATGTAAAAAGATCAGTGCTGGTGAAGTGGGAAAAGGGTTTGGTGTTGGGTATATGGGAGTCCTCTATAATGTATGTGTGACTTTACTGTGATCTAAAACTCTTTTTGAAGACAAAATTAAAAATTAAAAAAAAAGATGTAGACCTGAGGAAGGAATGAAAGAGATTGCCTTGCCACTGTACATACAGGGCAACACCTATTACAGTAAAAATGCAAAATGTCAAAAAAGTTTTATGATAGTTTTCATTTTTAATACCTCAATTTATTTTTTCTTTATTTTAGTTTTTCTAAATTAGTATGTATTCTATTTCTAATCTTTAAATCTATCATTACTATTTCATTTTCCTACTAATAGAATTTGGCAATATATTAGGCTTCATTTTTGAAGAAGTTTTGGATCACAGAGGGGTTCAACTATGGCAAGGAAGGAGCACTGGTGTGGGGTGTCATTGATGGGGGACACATGGTTGGGAGGGAGTTATCCAGGGCAAGTATATAGGGTATATAAAAATGTTTGGATATTCATTGGGTGTTGTCATAGTAGGTAGAGTTACACACGACAACTTAGGGAGTGCTGAATTCCCTTCCTAGGGAACTCTGTTGCATTCCCCAATGGAACAGCAACAATCCCCCAAGTGCAAGTGTAAAGACCAGTGAGAAGGATGGTCCAATGATGGGTCCTTGATACTGATGACTATGTTTATGACCTGTGCACTTGAAATTTCAACTTGGCCTAGAGCTGGAGGGTGCCTAAGAGTTACCTCCTGAGAGCCTCCATGTTGTTCAAATGTGGCCACTCTCTAAGCCAAACTCAGCATATAAATGCATTACCTTCCCCCCAGTGTGGGACATGATTCCTGGGATGAGCCTCCCTGGCACAGAGGGATTACTACCAAGCACAAATTTAAATGACTAAGAGACTTCAAAATGAGTCGAAAGGTCATCGGGGGGTCATGCTTACACACATCTCAGTGGGATCTCATAGACAGCCAAAATAGATACAACCCCAGGTACTGGTACTCCTGAGAGCTACAGAGACACCCAGGTCCTACAGTCATGGCAGAAGGCTCTGGAATTCAGTGTCTTGCACTTTGGAATTTGGGCTCTTGAGTGTGATGGAGTTGGATTCAGATGTGGCTTCTCTACACATGCCTTTTCTGTCACTTTTACTGAACCTGTGGTTGGCAGTGAAGTTGGTGTATGCCCAGGAGGCTTGAATCTCTGGACTATCCAAGGGCCAGCTGGGCACTGAGCCTCAGCAGAGTTGCAACACCTACTCTCCAGTTCGTTGGACTTACCCAGGTCAGCTAACAAGGAGGTAAGGATGGTTAACCACCACACCAAGGAACTGAGAGAGTCTACAACTGCAAGCAGGAAAATCCCATACATCATCCATGTGGGATCTAAGTTCCCTCTCAATTTAAAGATGAAGTGGACTTCACCATCCCAGGGTTCTCAGGATGGAGGAATAAAATATGGATTAAAATGGACTTACTGGTATTCCACTATAGATTAATTGTGACTCTAGCAATGGAAGAAATTAAATCATTGATGTGGAGACGGTGGCCATGGGAGTTGCTGAGGGCAGGGAGAGGGAAAAAGAGATATGATACGGGGGCAATTTTGGGACTTGGAGTTGTCCTGAATGACATTGCAGGGACAGATGCAGGACATTATATATCCTGGCATAACCTGCTGAATGGACTGGGAGAGAGTGTAAACTACAACGGAAACTATAATCCATGCTGCGTAGCAGTGCTCCAAAATGTATTCATCAAATGTAATGAATGTACCACATTAATGAAAGAAGCTGTTGAGGTGGGAGGAATGGGGGTGTTGGGAGTGGGGTATATTGGAACCTCTTATATTTTTTAATGTAACGTTGTGTGTGATCTACCTATCTTTTAAAAAAAAAGAAAGATAATAAAATAGATAAATAAAAGAAACTCATTTATCTAATATAAGACACCATTAACATGAATCAGAAGAATCAACGACCCAAAGATTTATTTAGCATTATGAATGCAGAGCTGAGCTAAATTATTTGTGGTTTTTCCTAATCAATAAGCACAAACTGTAGGAAAGTAAATGGAGCCAATTTTCATCATGAGCTTGCTCCTTTTTTCTCACTCCACCTTTTTCTCCAGTGGTTTTTAGCCAAATGCAGTTCAGGGAAAGTCAAGTCTATTTACTTAAAATAAATACCATGCTCAGCTCTCCTGTTTAATATCATCTCCACAAAACTTCAATACATACATTTGGTGGAGAAAGGAATTGAGGGTGTTCCTCGAAAGATTTAAAGTTCCTCTGACCCTTCTCCTGGATATCTTCATGGATATTGAGTATTTGCCAGCAATAGCTTTGAAGTTACATTAGTTTACTCCCAATTCTCTGTGTGTGTGGTGGAATTAAACCTTTTGATATTCTTTCCGTGGACACTGCACGCATCCTCCACCCGCCTTTGAATCTGGATGTTTGTGCTGTGATCCCAACTGCCATGTCACAAGACTTAACCATGTATGCCTGCTAAGGTCCCAGCTGCCATCGTAAGGAGGCCCAGGTGACGTCAAGAGCCATGTGTACCTATTGGGGTCCCAGCTGCCATCTTAAGGAAGCCAGGTGACATGTAGAGCCATATGTACCTGTTGGGGTCCCAGCTGCCATCATAAGGAGGCCCAGGTGATGTAGAGAGCCACATGACCATGTTGCGGTCCCAGCTGTCATGTCACAAGGAAGCCCAGGTGGCATCGAGAGTCACGTGTACCTGTTGGGGTCCCAGTTGCCATCATAAGGAGGACCAGGTGATATCGAGATCCACGTGCACCTGTTGGGGTCCCAGCTGCACCTCCATTAAATCCTGGACAAGTGAGGAAATGACTCTCCAGGTGATTCTAGTCCCGCCTTCCAGCTCCACAGTTGAGGCTGAGGAGCAAAGAGGAGCTCTCCAGCTGAGACCAGCCCAGACTGCAGAGTCCCAAGCAGAAGAAAGGTCAGTGTTGTCTGAGACCTCGAAGCTTCAGGGTGGTCTGTTTTGCAGCAATAGAAAACAAAAAACAGCTGAAAGGACTACTTATTAAATCTCTCCACAAAGTTTTGCACTTGAACTCTCTCATTTTATATCAGAAAGCTCTGCTTCATTCAAAACCTTGGTTGGGAAAAAATTCCCCTCAGAGAGGCCAATAACCCTCAGGGGAAAACATGTGCCAGAAAAAACAAAGGGTCAAATTCTCCAGCTTTCCTAATGGGCAAATAGAGGGATAAAGATGGAGATTTAGTATTTCTTTAGAGGGACACTAAATAAGAATTATGAGGATTAATTAAGAAAAGTGGAAGAAATTTCCATTAATAATTTCCCACTAAATATTAAATATTAAGCCCATGTTCCCAAACCTCTTATCAGATTTCTTTTATAGCAACAAACCAGCTCTCCCTAATCCTGTACATAAGCTATTTATTCATACTGATGTGGGCTATGGGTGGGAGGATGTTGTCTCTTCATAGATAACCCAAGCTGTCTGTGTCCTGACTTGTGGGTGTGGGACAGTAAAAGGCTGCAGTCCTGCCCTTGGTGACCATGGCAACAACTCCAGTTCCAGGAAACAGTTCATCAATGCAAACTCTATAAACTTTAAATATTCAGGGAAAATGCAAACTAAATGTGCTAAAAGGTTATCTGGAATGTATAAAGTCCATGCTAAAACCTTACCTATGATGTGGAAGATATATGCTAACTCAAGCCTATTGAGTATTGAAACAAAAGAATGATTTGGCCTTCCTCTCTGTATAAAAAGAACTCAAAGATCTTGTTCAGGGCTCGGGTTTGAAACAGAAAGCTCCCGAGTCCAACTGGCCATCAATAAATCATTTTTTCCTACTCAAAATCATTCCTGAGTCCTGGCCTTTCTATACATAAATAATTGAAACTTTCTCAACTTCTACAACATTTTTGGGGAGCTCATCCGGAATTGCAAACAAAGGCCAGAAACGTAGCACTTTTGCTACCCCTTCCAGATCCCCCAAAAAGCCACAAAGACTCAGCTGAACCCCAATCATCAGGGCACCCCTGGATTAAATTTAATACAGAAAATATGTGGGCTCCACCAGTGAAAATCGAGGGCGATGGAATGTCTGAAGAGAAGGATTCTGAGAACAAAAAAAAAAAAAAAAACTCGAGACATGGAGGAAAGTAAAACTCCCCGGGAAAGCACAATCAGGAGAACTCTAGCTTTAATTGCTGGAAAAGGAGCCTGATCAACTCCTGAGAGAGATCCCTAGTAGTCCCAGAAATCTGGGGGGAAGTTGTTCTTTCTAGGTCTGGAAAAAGAAAAAAAAAAAAACAAGAAAAAACCTGGTGTTTCAAGTTGGTCTAACTGCACCTTGGAATTTGGTAACTGGTCTTATCTCCACTAAAACAGTAAATTCTTAATTATAATAGGAAGAGATGTTTATAAGTTTGAGTCCTAACATCCTAGAAATTGTTCTGAATTTTAAAAACTTGGTTACAGGAAACTAGATCAGCCTTTTTAGTGGCGCTTGGTTTGGGTGTAAAGTTAAACAGTAAAAAAGTCTAGATGGAATCTTTTGTTGTGATGCTGAATTGTAAATGAATTTGCTTTATATCAAATGCTAATGTTAAGTGTTCTCTCTTTCTTTCTAAAGTTTGTAATGGCTGCAGGGGCAGCCGTGCTAAAGAATATATATAAAGAACTTGTGAATCAGAGTAATAACCTTTGTACTTCTGTTTGTGTCAGCTCAATGCTGGTGTTGGAGTTGTGTAGTTATGTAAAGTGGTGAAATTTAGTTGAGCTAGAACTCTCCCTTGCCATTGGCAAGGGGGTGAATTAATTACAGAACAAAACTGCGGAGTCTGGATGTTTGTGCATGCTCTGCTGCCTCGTCTCTGGTCGGCTCCTTTGCCAGGGCTTGGAGACCGTCTGTATCCATGCCACACACCCAAGTTTGTTGGGGCTGCCCGAGTCAGGGTGGCTGGGTGCCTGGGAGAGTTGCCGAATTTGAGTAGGCTCTGTCTGCCCATTTTGGCAGAAAGCTAGAAAGGGGGAAGTGGCTTGCCCCTTTCCAGTGAGTCCACACCTTCTATTCATAAACAGCATTCCTATTTGAGAGCTGTGCACCCAACTGCCTGGAAGAAGGGAAATAAAAAGAATAAAAAGAAGGATCAAAATAAATGCAGTAAAGTTCCCTCCCTAGAGTGTCAAAGGCCAAAATAAATTTGCATTCTGCCCAAGTTCTTCTACTTTTCCGAATCTCTCTATGAAACTGTGTAAAAATGCTTTAAAATGTTTTAAAATTGTAAACTTATCTGAAAAAAGGAGGCTATCGCTTGAAACAATAAACCTCTAATCACTTGATAACATTTTTAATAGTCTGGCTGGGAACATCAAGGTTGTAGAACTACAGAAAAAAAAATCTGTGTTTAGCTTTTGTCAGTTGCTGGTGCCTAAAAATTCACAGTAAAAAATTAATTTAAAAATGAATACTTAAATGCCAATACTCTCTTGCTGGTGAATTAAATGCATAACTCGCAAATAAAAATTTGTTCCATTACCAAAAAAAAAAAAAAAAGCAAAACTTCACAAAATTGTTACTAATAAAATTCTTGTAGCTTAATTAATAAAAATATCAAATTCACATTAAAGTTAAAAGTTAATAAAAACTGTAACTAAGAGTTAAAATCATTTATAAATGCATTTATATTATAAAACAGCAAAAAAATAATAACTGAAATTATAACTGAGTAAATTTAACCTGAACCTATTATTGTAAGGGTAAATTCTAATCTGACCTTACCTTCAAGCCTAGCCTCGCCCCTTGCCTTTGCTTATAGTTATTTCATAACAGCTTCTGCCCCTATAGTCCAGGGAAAGGTAGACGTGGGGACATCCCAGTCTCCTGTCCTACTGGTATTAATAACCCTGCTTTCTCTCAAGATTCCAAGTGTAAACTAAATTGCTGCCTGGTAGAATTCTTAGCCCTTGGAGTTAAACAACCACTAGAGTTTTATTATCTCCAAAAACTAGGAAAATAAAGAAAATCTCCTGCCTTAACTGTCAAAATTCCTGAAAGTGGCAATTCATTTAAAAAAACAGTCTCCCTGAGGTTTCAATAGTCTCAGTAAATACACATAAAATTAGTCTTGTTGCTCATTCAAATTCTGCTAACTTCAAAGTAAAATTAAAAAGTTCTGAAACAAAAAAAAAACTGTGTTAAAGCATTAAAAACATTTTAGTTACAAGGCATTAAAAAACAAAATACTTGTGCAAAACTACATAGTCATAGTGCAAATTTAAAAAAACTTTCAAAAGTCTTTGAAATGTTCTGCAGTCACACTTATTTTGTAAAAATAA
This sequence comes from Dasypus novemcinctus, assembly GCF_030445035.2. Taxonomy (NCBI): domain Eukaryota; kingdom Metazoa; phylum Chordata; class Mammalia; order Cingulata; family Dasypodidae; genus Dasypus; species Dasypus novemcinctus. Next base: position 3,058,441 of record NC_080701.1, on the reverse strand, counting down.
AAGTTTTAAGTAACTAAGTTATGTTTCTGTATCAAACTATTCATGTCTGCCCATGCTCAAATTGATGAAGTTAAATGTGCAGTCATATAAGTAATATGTATTTCTAGAATCCAAATTAAACTAAACAGTATATAAAATAATGCAAATTTTAAATAACATCAATGAGTTGTGTTTCTGTGTCTAACTCTATTTGTGTCTGCCCATTGGCTCAGTGTATGTCTTCATATATCAAGATAATATCAAATTAACAAATAAAAATTCTTAAAAGAACTCTTTTTTAAGAACAATTCTTAAAATTGTTAAAAATTAAATATGCAGTTATATATATATATAAATAAATATTCCTGGAACCCAAATTAAACTAAACAGAACAGAAAAGTCATATAAAAATCTAATTATAAAAACTATTTTTAAAAAGCCTTCTCTTTGCAAGAGCTTTAAGAGCAGAACTAAGTGTAGCAAGTTCCATCTACTAAGTTGGGAAATTAAAAATCAATTTGCCCTGTAATTTCCCAGTTTAAATCTTTTAACAGCCTTAAAAAAGAATAGTTAATAGTTCTGTTGCCAAATTTCAATAAATTAACAAAAAGTCCATAAAAAATATGAAAAAATCTTTCCTAGATTATAATTAAACAAATTATGTAATTATAATGTGTTTTAAAACCTGAGAGTCAGTATGCTTGTAAAAATTATTCAGTTTCAAAACTTAAACAAAAAAAAAAGTTTTAACTTCCTGTAAAAAAAAAAAATTCCTGGCATAAACTATAATAGTTTCAATCTTATTTAACTTAAATATAATCTCCCTTAATTTATAAAATACTCATTAAATAAATAAACATATGTACGAAATCTTTAAAGTAATAATATTTGTAAGTTCATGTTAATAAAATTAAGCTAAAATTGTAAATATGCTCTCTTAAATAAACTTTAATTAATTGTAATTTAAGAAGTTTATTTAAATATAAAGTAACTAGTCTATGTAATTATAGTCAAGTATAAAAAGTTTGTAAAAATATCTTCCAAATTAAAACATTTAAACGGTTCTAGTTCTAAAAGTCATTGTTAACTAAAAACCTGGACTAAGTGTATTAATAGCAAAAAATAACTTTGTAATAATAAAACCTGTCTAAAGGTCGCCACAAAATGCATATTTAAATAAATAATAACAAAAAGTTACCTTAATTCTATTAAAAATCTTTTTTTATTTTAACAATAAAAAATAGTTTTTTTCCTTCTACTACCAAAATAAAATGCCTGCTAGTATCTTCATGGTAAACGTATAAAAAATAAACAGTCATTCAATACATAACGTGTTACATTAAAAATATTTAAAACATATATAAAAACAAAAAAATAAACTTTAACATTATCAAACTCTTTCGTGCATTCAAACCAGGTCTTAAATATATTACAAGGTGCCTCTACATATGAATTATTAGCTAAGCTGGTCACTAACCCCTCAAATAAAAATATTTACTGTATCAGCCTCTAGTTATGCTCCTAAAGTTAATGAAAGGTACATTGCAGTTTCAAGCTCCCACAGCAGCCAATGATAACTCAGTACAGCCAAGCATACAATAAATATTGCCTCCAAACTGGCACTGTTCCATAGTGCCAAAAAGCACTATGCACCAGGCTAGTAAAATGCTAGAAACTCTCTCTAAAATCAAATGATCGTGCAACTTGCTCACTGTGTAAAAAACATGCTAAGTAAAGCCATGATTACCAAGACACTGTAAGTAAAACTTAAACACAATCGGTATTATGGCCTGCTCCCATAAAAAATAACACAAAATATTACAAACCTGAAACTTAAAACTATTAATTGCAACTCAAAATCCTTATGCATTAAATAATACATTCATTAATATTAAATGCTATACTTTTATCCTGCACTAAATATATGCCTAATAATTATAACAATATCTTTTCTATTCTAAATCAAGTACAAAAGTATATTAAACATGTTAAATTCCTAGTAACTTCATTTTCTAAATAGTTAATAAACATGTCTATAAAATAAAGTAGCAGTCTTAGCCAGACTCAGCCAACTTACTATTCTACTGTACTCTACTGTGTAGCAAAAATAAAGCTTGCTTGCTAATAATGGGCCCCCTATTAAACAGTCAAAATTACCAGAAATTATACAATTAAAACCAAGATGTAAAAAACTTTATTCTATAGTTCTGATCACTCCCACAGCTAAAAACTAAAAAAATTTCCAACTTAGTACACTAATCCTGAGTAAAACCGACTGCCCAAAAAGTGCCAGTTCACAAGGAGTACCTGACAAAACACGAGTGCCAATCATTAAACAGCCTAAAAAGCGTCTTCAAAACAAAGCTAAGTATCTGTTACAATTTCTCTCTAAAAATAAATAACTTAAAAAATAAATATATATCCCGTTTCCACCAGCTTTTTTAAAAAGTGCCATCTTTATAAACACCTAACCTTGTCTACCTCTGTAATCCAATGTTCTCTTTTAAAAACGAGTATTCCAAAATTTTAATTAAGTTTGTTTCTTTCAAAATGAACATCTTATTAACCATATAAAAACTTCACCCAACTTCTTACAGAATGCCAGATCCATCTTCCTCCAGTTAAAATAAAATAAAAGTTTTACACCTTGTTAAGCAGTAACTACAGCCCATAGCCAGCAAAAAGCAGTTACAGAAAAAAAACCATCTCCCTTCAGCACCCCTTTAAAATTAAAAGTGTAAATTCTTTAAAAGTAAAATAAAATTAATAAATAGATCTAGAGCCTAACTAAAAATCCGGGTGAGCGCCAGTAGCCCCAGGATAACTGCAGGGGGGACCCGCCCCAAAATTCTGCTGTCCAAAACAAAAACTTCTAAACTTCTAAAAACAGGATCCTGAATGCCATATTGAAAATTAATAAATTAAATAATCAAAACAACAAACAGCCACCCACCTCATAGCTCCAACAATTATTATGCCAAAGCTTAACAAGTTAAGCTTCCGCATAAAGAAAAAAAATAATGTGAGCTATGGGTGGGAGGCTGCTGTCTCTTCATAAATAAGCTAAGCCGTCTGTGTCCTGACCTGTGAGTGTGAAACAGTAAAAAGCTGCAGTCCTGCCCTTAGTAATCATAGCAACAACTCCAGTCCTGGGAAACAGTTTATCAATGCAAATCTATAAACTTTAAATATTCAAAAAAAATGCAAACCAAATGTGCTAAAAGCTTATCTGGAATATATAAAGTCCATGCTAAAAACTTACCTAAAATGTAAAAAATATATGCTAATTCAAGCCTATTAAATATTAAAACAAAAAAACGATTTAGCCTTCCTCTCTGTATAAAAAAAAACTCAAAGATCTTGTTCGAGGCTGGAGTTTAAAACAGAAAACTCCCGAGTCGGGCTGGCCGTCAATAAACCATTTTTTTCCTTCTCAAAATCATTCCTGAGTCCTGGCCTTCTACACACAAATAATTAAACCTCTCTCAACTTCTACAACAATATCGGTGCCTTTAATTTTAAAATTATTCATCTGGACCCTATAGAAAACCCCAGGAAATCAGCACCCCATCAGTGGGCCTTACCTTAGAATATCTGATAACCAGTCCCCCAGTGCATCAGAGTTGGACTCATTTATGACTGCCCTACGCACGGTTCTTATGCCCCTTTTATCTGACCCTGTAATTAGCACTATATCCATTAAATATGTGTCCCAGACACTTCAATCTTTGGTCTGTTCATATGTCAGTTGGTTGGGCCCAGAATCTCAGCAGAATTTCAGCCAGCATCTCCCTCCAATTCATCAGACTCGCCCAGGACAACTATCAAAAGGATTATGGTGGGCAATGCACATCCCAGAAAAAGAGTATCTGCAGCTGCAAGCAAGACAGTTGCATCCATCTGCCCATGGGGTCTAACCCCTTCTCAGTTGGAAGCAGAGTGGGCATCACCATCCCCAAATCCTTTAAGTTCTGGGAACAGGGAAACGGACTTTGGACCAGTGGTTAGGGCGTCCGTCTACCACACGGGAGGTCCGCGGTTCAAACCCCGGGCCTCCTTGACCCGTGTGGAGCTGGCCCATGCGCAGTGCTGATGTGCGCAAGGAGTGCCCTGCCACGCAGGGGTGTCCTCCACGTAGGGGAGCCCCACGCGCAAGGAGTGCACCCGTAAGGAGAGCTGCCCAGCGTGAAAGAAAGTGCAGCCTGCCCAGGAATGGCGCCGCTCACACTTTCCGTGCCGCTGACGACAACAGAAGTGGACAAAGAAACAAGACGCAGCAAATAGACCCAGAGAACAGACAACCGGGGGAGGGGAGGGGAATGAAATAAATAAATAAATAAATCTTTAAAAATAAAAAAAAAGATCTAGGAACGATCAAATGTATGTGGGGAATGCAACTATGGACTAAAGTAGCCTTAATAGTGTTCTAGCAGTGGAAGAACTTGTATCACTGATATAAAGACAGGGGTCACCAGAGGTTCTGAGGGGAGGGAGAGGGAAGAACAGGTGTAACACAGCACATTTTTGGGGACACTGGATTTGTCCTGCATGGCATTGCCTGATGGATACCAGCCATCATACGTTTTGTAAAAACCTATAAAATTGTGTGGTGCAAAGTGTAAACTATAAGCTACTGCCGTGGTGGGTAGCAATGCTTCAATAGCTGTTCGTCATTTTCACAAATACACCACACTGATGAAAACTCAGGGAGCCGGGAAGACTCAGTAAAGCGAGACTCCTGTTCTAAAAGTGGGTCTTTCCTTCCCTGCCATCGCTCAACCAGGGCTTGTGCCCAGGGTCTCTGAAGAGCTGGGGAGGCTCTGTGGGCTTGTGGCTGAAAAGGAAAATAGCTGCCATTTGTTGAGCATATTTATTGGACAAAATGTTGTTAATGGGGGAAAGTGTGGGAGGGAGAATGGGTGGGAATATATGGTAATCCCCTACATTTTCTATATCCCATTTCTGCAATCTAAAGCTTCTTTAAAAATAACACTAATAATAAAAGAGAAAAAGACAAAAAAATATTTAAGATAGCTTAAAACATGTACTCAGTGTAGAAAAAACACGTTTTAAAAGGAAAACGAAGAAAGGGAAATAAAATATGAAAGTCACATGGAGTCAGAGTCTCCACGTACTTGGTAAACCCACGTCCAGACTTCTTTCACCACCCAGAGTCTCGGGATGGGAAAGGGAAACCCATCCTGCCCTCTCCTCTAGTACACCGAGAGTGCCACCGAAGCGACCAGGGCAGTCTGCGGATATGATGTCCACCACCGCACACCGCACAGCTGGAAAGCTCAGGATGGCCTCCTGAGCCACGCAGCCCCCCAAGGCAAGGTGCTCGGAACGGTTCCTGAGCGCGTGGCCCTCGCACCCTCTACGTGCCTCCACCCCACTCCCCAGCTTCCCGGGGTCTGAGGCTTCCTCTGAGCCCACAGCATCCATAACCTAAAGGCGATCAAGAAGAGCCATGGACAGACCCACTGCTCACCTGGCTGTGAGCAGTTACCTTACTTGCTCAGCTTTGGATGCTTATCTGGGAAACAAATGTGCCCTCTTCACTGAGTTGTGAGAATTAGAGTAATTAGATCTAACACCTCTCACCACGGTGCTGGAATAAAATATGTTCAACAAATGGCAGCTATTTTTTTTTTTTAGCCAAAGCCCAAAGAGCCTCCCCAGCTCTTCAGAGACCCTGGGCACAAGCCCTGGCTGAGCGATGGCAGGGAAGGAAGGACCCACTTCTAGAACAGGAGTCTCGCTTACTTCACAAGTCTTCCTGGCACTGAAGCAGCCTCTCCCCACCGCCTGGTTTGGCCTACAGCACTGGGAATTCTAAGCCTCAAGTCCAGGAAAGCTGGGAGCCGGCCAGGACTGCAGGCCACGGCACACTACAGACTGCTCTAGAAAGTCATTAGAATTGTCTTCAATGCTGACTGTGGGGAAACAGCATTCACAGACCACAGGCAGCAGCCCGCAGGCTTCGCCACTCAATAAGGGAAAACTGCAATTGCCCTTTATAAAATTATTTTTAGGTAACGGGGTATCAGGGAGTGAACCCCGGACCTCATATTCGGGAAGCCGGTGCTCAACCGCTGAGCTGCATCGACTCCCCGAGTTGGTTTTTTTTGTTGTTTTTTGTTTTGCATTTTAAAAAATTTATTGAAGAATATCACTCATGCATAAAAAATAATTGTGCGGTAACATTTGCAAACATAGAAAGGAAACATACATAGCATCATACAGGCCTCGCATTCCTCACCCTACCAACAATACCTTGCGTTGTTGTGAAACATTTTTAAGTAATGATTGAAGAGCATCCTCAAAATATTACTGCCAACCAAAATATCTCGTATTAGGTGTGTTTCCCCCCAACCCACCCTATTATTGTTACTTTTATATCATTTATGTATGAATATAAACAATAAGCGAATAGTAAAAATTATGAATACACAAAGCAAACATGCATAATGTCATACAGGGGTCCCAGACATCAATGCACTACCAGCACCTTGCATTTTTTGAGATATTTGTTACAAATTTTGAAAGAATATCATCAAAATCTTACTACTAAGGATAGTCCTTATCTTACATTTGTTATATTTTCTCCCCAACCCATGCTATTATTATTTTTAAAGTATGTTTTTATGCAAGAACTTGTAAACTTAGAAACATTCAAGCACATGTGCAGAATTCTGCTACAACAGCCCTCTGTCAACACACCACCATGTGTTGGAACATTTGTTACAGATTTTGAGATAATATCATCAGACTATGACCAGACCCATAGCATACATACAGCACACTTTCCATACTCACCCATTACCGAACAGTACATCTTTGGCGTAGATGCATGAATATTACAATATTACTGTTAACCACAGTTTATAGGTCACTCCAGTTGTATTTTCCCATGCTTCTCCACATTCCCAGCACCCTGCAATAATGATGTAGGTCTGCTCTGGATCAGAAAGGACACTCTTATATCAGTTCCATCAAAAAGAATTCTTAACAACTCTGGGTTTTTGTTTTTATTTCTCTCTCCATTTATTTATTTATTTGTTTGTTTGTTTTTGTCTTTTTTTTAATGTTACATTAAAAATATAGGAGGTCCCCATATACCCCCCACCCCCTCACCCCACTCCTCCCCCCATAACAACAACCTCCTCCATCATCATGAGACATTCATTGCATTTGGTGAATACATCTCTGAGCACTGCTGCACCTCATGGTCAATGGTCCACATCATAGCCCACACTCTCCCACAGTCCACCTAGTGGGCCATGGGAGGACATACAATGTCTGGTAACTGTCCCTGCAGCACCACCCAGGACAACTCCAAGTCCCCAAAACACCCCTACATCTCATCTCTTCCTCCCACTCCCTACCCCCAGCAGCCACCATGGCCACTTTCTCCACACCAATACCACATTTTCTTCGATTCCTAATCACAATAGTTCATGAATAGAATATCAGTAAGTCCACTCTAATCCATACTCTATTCCTCCATCCTGTGGATCTTAGAATGGTTGTGTCCACTCCACATCTATATCAAGAGGGGGCTTAGATTCCACATGGATGCTGGATGCAGTTCTCCTGCTTTCAGTTGTAGGCACTCTTGGCTCCCTGGTGTGGTGGTTGACCTTCTTCACCTCCATGTTGGAGTTTGGTTTTTTTTTTCATTTGTTTTGCTTGCTGTTTGTTTTTTCTAGGAGGCACTGGGAACTGAACCTGGGTCCTCCCATGTGGGAAGCAGGTGCTCAACTGCTTGAGCCACATCTGCTCCCCTTGAGCCTTCTAATTATTTGTCTCAAAATTGCACTCTCTTTACTTCTAACTTAGAGTTCTGTTTTATCCTTTAGGCACAGATTATTTCAAATAATAAAGGTCGTTCACTTGCTTCACAAAACTGCCCCCATTTCAAATTCACCTCATATTCTTGCCTCAATGCTTCTACTGCTTCTTTGCTCTGTTTCCCCAGAACTATAAACCAAAGATCTTATTCCTTTTATTAAATATATAGTAGATGTACATGGTACATAATTTAAACAATCCTAAATAGAATATAGTGAAATGTAAGTTTCACTCTCTCCTATCCCCCAATAGTCTAGTTTCCCTTCTTAGAGAAAACCAGTTACCAGTTTCTAGGATATCTTTTGAGAAATATAATTTGCATGTATAAACATATTTTCTATACACATGGAATTCATTATAGCTCTATTCTGCATATTTTTCACATTAAAATACATATTGATGAATCGTTCATTTCCGTATATATAGATTCTTTATATAGCTGTATATTTTCCAATGTTTGAACAGAACAGCATTTTATTTAGTTTCTTAGGAAAACTTACCATTTTCAAACAATAGCAGGATTCAGGAGAATTCAGTTTCTCTAGCCTGAAGGAATTCAGATAGTTGGTTGAAAACTCAGAGTTTTTATTATGAAAAGTCTTTTTGTTCTCAGCTTACAAGTTTTATTTTATATGAAACACATTCTAGTGTGTGCATATTCAACTAGAATTTTAAGAAGAACCAAAATGGTTTTCTCCCTAACGAATGCAAGGAGAAAAAGATGGGCAAAAGACTCTGAGAATAAGCCAAAAGAGTGTTGGAGTTGAGATGCTACAAACACTCTTCAAAAGCTCCCAAGAACCTTAAAAGCCATTTCCCTTCTGGCAAACCAAATGTGACTTCTTCTATTCAGAAAGCATTTACTCCAACTTTCCACTGGAAAGCTGTCCTGATGGTTTTCATGATGTATAAATATGATGCTTAGGAGAAAAGTTCTGATACCTTAAACCCTAGTCACTAAAAAGGAATTGAACTGTTCCTCCTTTGGTTGGTTGTTAATGCTCCAATTAGATCCTATATACATTTGGGCTTATACTTAGTGTCACCGATTAGGATGGAAAAAGTAGGACGGGAAGATTTAGAGAGAGGAATATGAAGAAATTAACCTTGGTTATGTTGCTTATGAAGTCATGGGAATTTCTAGTAAATGTAGCTGGTAGAAAGTTATGAATCAGGGCAAGAACTTTTGGGGAGGATCTGCTAAACTTTAAGAATTCTAATCAGAAGTGATAATTGAAGCTATGACAGTGGAAACTTGCTTTAACATGTATTTTTCTTCTTTACCAAGATGGACTTCCTGTCCCCTGGCTCTCTCTGGTATAAAAATATTTATGTCTCATCCATATTTCAAAAAAAACAACAACAGAAAAATTACCTCCACAGTAATTTTCTCCTTATTTCTCTAGACAAAGTCATGCCAAGGGTAAAATCCTCATTTACTGTATCCATTTCCCCTTCCATCTCCTAGTCGCCCCACTAAAAAGGTACATTTTCTTGGACCACCCCAACAAAACAACTTTGAAAATGAACAACAGTTGCTTAATCTAATAATTATCTTAATTGTTGTTGTTAGTATTATTTAACCTCTTTAAAATCTTTAACTCTTTTCACATCTCTCCTAAAAGCTCTTTCTTCTAATTCCTGAGGCACCATCTTGCCAGATCTTTGTCTGCCTTCTCTGACGAGGTCTCTGTTTCTTCCGTGGGTTCCTTCTCCTGTGCTGGCTCCAGGGTGCTGGTGATCCCCAAGAACCTTCCCACCTTAGCTTCCAAGGCCACGTCAGTCATGGCTCACACCTGACTGCACTCAGAGCTGCTTTTAGCTCTGGGGAAGCCCAGGAGAACTGAGAGAGAAGAGAAGCGCCAAGAGGGGGACTGAAATGCACAGAGGGGAGCTTAGGATGACAGCGCTTACTCCTGATAATAATATCAGGAATTATTTGTTAACATGCCCTTATTTCAGAAAAAGTCTAAAACAGATTCATGTGTAGATTCATTAGGAATATTTATTAACATGGAGATAGAATTAGAACTGTCCACCAAAATATTATACATTTTTCAAATAATCTTACAATTTTCTCATACAGTAAATGTTAATTTTTTAATCATTAAAAGGAAATTTTTAAAAACCCACCAAACTTCTGCTTGGCAAACATACATGCACTCACAAATATACAACATAAACAAAGTCAAAAGACAAATGACAAACTTCTATAAAAATACTTGCCATGCATATGTAAGCTATTATTCCTCATAAAAATCCAGAAGAGAAAGATCAATGATTCAATGGAAAAATGAATAAAAACCTTGAAAGACAATTCACACTAAAAGAAAAACAAAAAAATTCATGAAAGATAGTTCACAGTAGAAGTAAAACAAATGGCCCTTAAACTAAATTAAAATATTCCCAACCTCTTTCATAATAAATAAATGCAAATTAAAACTACACTGTAATACCACTTCTTACCACTCAGCTAGGCAAAATTCTAAATGTTTAGCAATATACTTTTTAAAAATGTAATATGTGATTGGTTAAGTATTCTCACATATTTGAAAGATGAAAAATAAGACTAAAAAACAGTCTCAAATAAAGAGACTTCATCTTATGATGTTAAATTAAAGGCCTAATCCTTCCAAAGTATTACTGAAATTATATAAAATTATGTTTAAGATAATATCCCACAAGAACAAAAATCAGGAAAGGAAAGAAAAAAGTACTAACACTCTGAAATCAGATGAGCAAGTGATATCTAACTGAGCAGACCCAAAAAAGTTGAATACTAAGCCAGCAGTAGAGGAAGAAGAACTAGAGCTACTGATTTACACTGCAGATATCCCAAGCTCTCAGAAATTTTGGGCACCAGATATCTCCATAAGTTGGATTTAAAGTGGGTTGTTTCCAAGTGGTTGAAAGTCTGTTGAAGCAGCAACCTCATCTCCTCATCCAGCAGAGGTGGGTGTTTCTTCTCTGGAGAGGGTAAACAGAGGATCATCTCTTGTGGCCTGACACACCGTACTGAATACATACAGAATTCCACACCCCCTGCCGTTTTCACCCACTTAGAATGCAGAATGGTGTACGTACCCCAGAAAAGCAGGCTCTTAAAGTTATCCCATTCCTGTGGTGTGAACCCATTGTCAGTAGGACCTGTTGATGAGGCGACTTCAGGTAAGCTGTGGCCCACTTCATTCAGGATGGGTATTGATCCTATTACTGGAGTTCTTAATAAATGGGGAGAAAGCCTCAGAAGCAAGAAGCTGAAAGCAACGAAACCTGAAACCCAAAAGAGAAGGGAGAGACCAGCAGATGCCACCATGTGCATTGCCTTGTGACAGAGGAGCTGGGATTGTTGGAAGCACAGTCTTGATGATGCCTTAATCTGGACATTTTCATGGCCTCAAAATTATAAGCTTGTAAGCTAATAAATATCCTTTGTTAAAAGCCAGCCCATTTCATGGTATCTGGTTTCAGCAGTCTGGCAAACTAATTCTGCAAGCAAGAGATCAGAAGCTACTGCACTGATGATTCTGACTTACACAAGAGAGAAGACTTAAATAGACTGACGTAAGTTATTCTCCAACAAATTAACCCAACTAAAATCACCCTGTGGTGGGATATGTAGTTTCAAGCTTTGCTCAATCAGTTTCTTAGTGCCCTGATATGAAACAAGAGCAGACAACCCAATAACTGCAGACAATAGAAGGAAGCCTCCAATGTAAAAAATAGAGAACAAAATAAGAAAAAAATAATAAGTAACTTGGAGAAAATTGCATTTGTGCAGATAAAACTGTAAAATATTAATCTCTATAGAGAAATGAGGCCTTTTGCATCCATGAAAGAAAAATAGGATTAAAAGAAAGTGGAGCAAAAGGAGGAGGAAAATGAGGAGGAGGAGGTATAGAGGAGGAAGTGGAGGTAAGGAGGAGGAAGGAAGACAAAAAGAAGGAGGAGGAGGAGGAGAAGAGGAAGAGAAAGATGGGGAAGGGAAGAAGAAGGATGAGGGGAGGAGAGGGGAAGGAAGAGGAAGGAAGACAAGAAGGCAGAGGAGGGAAAGGAAGGAAGGAGGAAGAGGAAAAGGAGAAGAGAAGGCGGAAGAAGAGGAGGAGGAAGAAGGAGGAGGAGGAGGAGGAGATGAGAAGAAATATAAGAAAAGGAGGAGGAAGAGGGTTTCTTAAAAGAATTAAGAGAAAAATATGATGGCAAAAATGAACAACTTAAAAAGAGGATTAGTTGGAAAGTAAAACTTAGGGAATTTTCTAAAAAATAGAACAAGAAGATGATAAGGCTAAAATAGGGATGAAAGTTAAGAAAATTAGGGGCTTAATCCAAAAAAAGTAGTTCTCTCAGTCCAAAAAATAGAGAACAAAAAGAGTGGAGTGCTAGGAATCATGAAATAAATTATGCAAGGAAAAATCCCAGAACTGAAGGCCATGAGTTCCAGACTAAAGGGAACATTGACTACTCAACATAGTGCATGAACAGAGCTCGCGCAAAAGACTATCATCATGAAATTTCTGGATCCTGGTAATAAAAAGAAGATTCTAAATTATTCCGGAGTTGGCACAGATTTTTCAATAGCCACAGGAGAAGCTAGAAGATAATGAAGCAATGCCTTCAAAATTCTGAGTGAGAATAACTTCCAATCTAGAATTCTATGCCTATTAAAAATAGTAATCAAGCATATCGATAGGGGAAAGATATTTTCAGAAATACAAGGCCTCCAAAATTTACCTCCAGCACACCTTTTCTCAGAAAGTGAGTGGAGGAAGCACTCTATACCAAAATGAAGGAGTAAACTAAGAAAGATTTCACAGACCTGTAGTGGAACACTAAAGAGGGTGATTGGATCACCAAGATGATGATAAATGAAGGAGTAAACCAGGAAAGATTTCACAGACCTGTAGTAGAACACTAAAGAGGGTGATTGGATCAGCAAGATGATGATAAATGGAAGCACCAGGATGACAGCTGTGCACCATGCACAGTGGTCGACATACTAGACAGGAACAAGTCAAAGAACTCTGCAAGAGATATGAAAATGACAGAATAGCTGATTTTTCAATGTAGTGGGAAGAACTTTAGATGATTGGTTAGTGGAGAGGGAGTCCAATTCAGGAACAAATTAATAAAAACTGTATAGAACACTAAGCAAACAACAAAGTGAATTCCAGGAAGTACCCAAAAAAGTGATATAATATTTGTAGCTGTGTAACAAACCCACCCTAAAATTTGCTCACCTAAACCACAACTTATTTCTCACTTTTCCATGGGTTGGTTGGGTCAAGCACAGCAGTACTGCTCTGGGATCTCTCGTGTGACTGCATTGAGCTGGGAGCTTGGCTGGAGCTGGACAAGGCCCCTTCACTCATGTATCTGGTGCTGAACTAGTAGCTGGAATGGCTGAGGACTAGCCTGGCTTCTCTATCCGGCAGAATACTTAGGCTTCTCACACCACAGCTGGGGCTCCAGAGTGAACCTGGCCATGACCCTGAGAGGCCAGCTTGGAACTGGCACGGCCTCTCTGCTGCCACATTCTATTGAAATAAGCAAGTCACAGTCGTGCATGGGTTCAACGTGGAAGGGAAACAGCTTTTGCCTCTTTCCTATAAGAAGAGGCCATACCACGATGGGAATGTTGGCAGTCCTCTCTTGAGACCATCTGTCACAGTGTTATACGTGTCTCTGGTGTGAATAATGTTTTCCTAGTCATAAGAGTAAAAATACTGAATAGTAATCTAATGAATAGTAAAAATCAGGAGAATGATGCATGAAAAGTGCACACGCATGTATGAAAGTATGATGAAAGACAATGAATCCCCCTCTATCTCACACCTTATACAAAATTCAACTCAAAATGGATCCAGAACCTAAAAGCAACAATCATAAAACTCCTAGAAAAATAAGAAGGAAAACATCTTCAAGATCTTTTGGTAGGTGGAAGTTTCTTAAACCTTGTGCCCAAAGCACAAGCAACAAAAGATAAAATAGATAAATGGAACCTCCTCAAAATTAAACATTTTGCACCTCAAAAGACTTCGTCAAAAGGGTGAAAAGGCAGCCAACTCAATGGGAGAAAATACCTACTAGTCACATATCAGATAAGGGTTTAATATCCTTGTTACATAAAGAGATACCACAGCTCTTCAATAAAAAGACAAAGTACCTGATGAAAAAATGGGCAAAAGACTTGAATAGACAATTGTCCAAAGAAGAAATACATATGGTGACAAAACACATGAAAAAAATGTTCAACATCACTAGTATTTAAGGAAATGCAAATCAAAATTTCAAGGATATATAATTTCACACCTCTTAGAACGGCCACTATTATAAAGTTGGAAACATGGATGAACCTGGAGGACATTATGTTGAGGGAAGCAAGCAAGACACAAAAAGATACTGTATGGTTGCACTGTTATGAATGAAATATATTATGTAAACTCATGGAGTTAATTATAATATTCGTCACCAGAAAATAGAAAGAGGGTAGAGAGTGGAAAGTTAAGGGTTAATCTGTGCAGAATTGGCTAAAAGATTGTTTGTAAATCTTTGCAAATGAGTAGAAATGATGAAAGCACATCATAATGTTTGTAACCAGCAGAGCTATTGTACAGGTGTGACAAAGGCTGAAAGGGAAAATCTAAGGGCATTTATATTACTAGAGGGAAAGCTAAAAAATGTGACATGGGACTGTATAACATAGTTAAACCTCATTTGAAATATGAATATGGCTAATATTGCATATATAAGAATGTTTTTACAAAATACAAATGCAAATAAATTAAAGAGATGGAAACAGAGGAGCAGGTATGTACAACAGAGAAAGCATAAAGAAATTGAGAGGTGATGGGTTTTGGGGGGTTTTTCTTTATTATTATTAATTATTGGAATAATGACAATGCTCTAATAATGAATGAAGTGATGAATGCGCATCTATGGGATTAAACCAAATACCACTGATTATACACTTTGGATGAATTTATGCTTCATTAATATGTATCAATAAAATTGATTTGTTAAAAAAAAAGAGAGAAGGAATCTCATATAGTGGGAAGCCAATAAAGTCTAGTACTAAAAAAGTCAAAAATTGACAGCATAGTTATGAGAAATACGGAATTAAATTCCCAAAGAAAAGCTACATGAATTTTGCTTCTAAAGAGTGAGAACTAGAAGGGAGTGGATATACTATAGGTTTATTGACTAAGCCTTGTGGAAGTATTTGAGTCTTTTTCATTTTTCAACTTTATTGAAATTTTGCACATTTTCAACTTTGTTGAAATTAAAGGAGATTTTTAAATACTGATATGGAACAATCACCAGGCTAGATTAAGAGAAGAAATAGGGTCAGAGAAAAAAAGTGAATTAAAAGTAGAGTTTGGGTAGGCAAGTGAAAGGGTTGAAAGTGGAGTAGAAACAACAGCAAAAATACTTGATCTAGACCAATATTTGACAACTTTTGAGTTTATTTTTTGTTTTTGGTTTTGCTTTCTAGAAAAGATTCCTTAGGCAAATAAGAGCTTGATATTTTTATAATTGTTGGCAAAGCTTGTTCTTAGACTGAGGAGTTCCATTAGTGAATGTTAATTCGCATTTCTTGGTATAACGCATTCAAAGATGAATCACCGACAAGAGCTTCTTTGCTCATGTTTTAGTTATAATGAATAATAATCAAAATAAAATCAAATAAAAAAAAAGAAATAGTGGGGGGCCTGGTGTAGCTCAGTGGTTGAGTGCCTGCTTCCCAAGTACAAGGTCCTGGGTTCAATCTCCGGTATCTCCTAAAGAAAAAGAAATAAAGGCCTGAAATATTTTAAGAAAAATATAGAACTCACTAATATATTTAGCTGCTTGTAGAAGAAGGGACTTGATACTTCAGGAACAACCATTTTGCCCACTGTAAGTTGAATTATGTGAATTATTCACAAAAAATTATGTGTTCGTGTATCAATAAGTCTACTTTGTCTGTTTGATTGCCTTTTATGATTAGTGTTTCTTGATTCCTGTTTAAGCAATCTTCGCATATACCAAGGTAAAATGATACTCTCCTCTGTTTTCTTCTCGAAGCCTAATCATCCACCTTCAATTAACTAAGGATGACCTAAATAAATGATGAGATACATCTCTCAGCAGGTTTTATAGCTTTGTGAGAGATTATATACAGCTTTTATTAAATTTATCCCTAAGTATTTTCTGTTTTTATATGTGGTCTTGCTAAATTCACTGATAAGTTTTGAAATTTTTAAAAATCCTTAGGATTTCCTTGTGCAGAAAAAAAAAATCTGCTCATTTTAAAAAAACACATGAAATATGTAAAATAGATAAACCATAGACTTAGGAGAAAATATTTGAAATACATTTTTCTAACAAAGGAATTATAGCAAAAATATGAAAAGAACTTCTACAACTCAACAAAAACATAACAACAAAAATGGGCCCAAACTGAAAGCAAGAGAGTCCCATCCATCAGCCGTATGTGACTGAAGTCCCCTCTCTCAACTATAGGTGGAGTGGGCATCTCCATCCCAGAACCCTCAGGATTGGGGAAAAGACGATGGAGTAGAGTGGACTTACTGGTATTCTACTATAGCGTTATTATGATTCTAGCAATGGAAGAGCTTTTATCATTGATGTGGAGGCAGTGGCCCCTGGAGATGCTGAGGGCAGGAAGAAGGAAGGAGATGTAATACAGGGACATTTTTGGGAGTTGAGAATTGTCCTGAATGACATTGCAATGACAGATATAGGCCATTATATATCCTGCCAAAACCTACAGAATTGTGTGGGAGAGAGGGTAAACTACAACGGAAACTGTAATCCATGCTGTGTGGCAATGCTCCAAAATGTTTTCATCAATTGTAACGAATGTACCACTCTAATGAAGGATGTTGTTAATGAGGGCAAACGTGCAAGGTGTGGGGAGCAGGGCATATGGGAATCCGCCGTATTTTTTATGTAACATTTATGTAATCTGAGTATCTTTTTTAAAAAATTAAATTAAAAAAAAAAATTCAGCTGTGGGTGGTTAGGCCACATAGTTAAACAGTGAAAGAAACAGGATATAAAATGATATATATGGTATATTCCCAATTGTGTAAAAGAAAAAAATGTAAATTCCTATATAGAAAAGAATCTTTGTCAGAAAATAAACAAAACTATCATTTTTGTTATCTCTAAAAAAAGAAAATGGGCCCATATATTTGAACAAACATTTTGCAAAGTTATATCCAAATGGCAAGCAATCACATGAAAAAGTGTAAATATCATTGGGCATTAGATAAGTGCAGGTTGACACAAAAAGAACTGAACTTAAAAGATGGGCCATACCAAATATTGGTGACAATATGGTGACAGTGTCAAATGAGACAGAAAATGGTTTAGCAGGTTCTATAAAGTCAGGCATTTGCCCACCCTGTGTTTCAGCAATCATAGGTATATACATGAGAAAAACAAAGAAGGAAAAAATCCACAGAAAGATTTATACAAAAATATTCATGATCGCTCTATTTATAATGGTTGAAAACTAGAAGCAAGCAAAATGTTCATCAATAAAAGACGAGATAAAATAACTACAATATATTCATGAAACAGAATGCTACTCAACAGCAAAAAGAAAAAAAAGCACGTACACACAACATCACGAATAAATATTAAAAACGCCCAGTGTAAGAAGCTAGAAATCTGGGCACATGTAACATGATTTCATTTATATAACATTCTGGAAGAGGAGAAATGAATCTGTGGTGAAGGAAGTTGAAGTGGCTGCGCCTGAGGTGGGAGAAAGGTGAATGATTCTGATGTGTATTGACTGGAAAGGAGCACAAGAGAACTTTCTGGAGTGCCTGAACTATTCCTTATAAACATGTGGATTGCAGGGGTGTGCCCTTTAGTCAAAACATATACTTAAGAGCTGCCCATTTCACTGAATTATACCTCATGTCTTAAATTATGAGGAAAAATTGCCAAAGCATAAAAATGATCCATCGTATTATAGTTTGCAATAACAAAAGACTGAAAAATGTAAATTTCCACCAAGGAAACTGGCTAAATTATAATATACCTAAAATGGAATAATACACAACAATGAACAACAATGAGGAAGCTCTGTATAAACTGTGAAGGGAAAATATCCATGCATTAAGTTAAAAAGCAAGGTACAGATGGGTAGATATAGAATATGACCTTAAAATCATCAAATACATATAGAGAGATAAAGATGTAACTATAATCGTAGATGTAAATACAGATATAGATGAGACAGATAATAGAGAGAGGAAAAATGGAAAAATTCTGTAAAGGGGGAAATTATGGGACTAAGAAAGGAAGGAGAGATTTTGTTTTTATTATGAATTATTTGATACACACGAAAGAATACTTCTGGGAAGCAGAGGTGGCTCAAGCTATGGGGCTCCCGTCCACCATATGGGAGGCCCCGGGTTCAATTTCCTTGGCCTCCTGGTGAAGGTAAGCTGCCCCACGCCACGGAGAACTGGCACAGCAAGATGATGCAACAAGGGGAGATGCAGAGGAGAGACAGCGAGCGACGCAGCAGACCAGGAGATGGGGTGGCTCAAGTGACCGAGTGCCTCTCTCCCCCACTGGCGGTCTCAGGACCGGTTCCCAGTGCCTCCTAAACAAGCAGAAATGGAAAAACACACAGCAAATGGACACAGAGAACAGAGAGTGAGCATCAAGTACACAAAAAGAGAGGGGTGGTAAATGTAAAAGAAATTAGGAAAAAAAATATTTCTGACATAGATATAAACACTACACAAATGGATTTTCATGAAACCAAGTAGTGAAACAAACACCTCCGAACTCATCACCCAAGTGAGAAACGGGACATCGAAGGCGTTGTGGAGCTCCCTGCCTGCTCCTGGCCTTTTCTTCATTGTTCCACTCACGTTTTGCCTGGTTTTGAATTTAATAAATATGGTATCGCACTGCCTATCTCTCTGCAGCTTGTTTCTTGTATGAATTACTTTTGAAGATTCAATCATTCTTATTTATAGCTCAAGTTCATTTTCACTGTAATGAGGTATCCAATTCATGAACGTACCACCGTTGCTTTATCCATTTGCCCATGAATGGACTTTCACGTTGCCTGCATTTTTGTGTGTATGCTCTTACCAACCACGGAGCTGCAAACATTCTTGAGCATGTTTCTTCATGCAAAGGAGAAAACCTTCTTCTAGCATGCATAGTAGGATTGGACATGATCAGGTTCCACTTAAAGATAATGCTAAATAGTTTCCCCAAGTCGTCTGCCAATTCACACCCTTACCAACGCTGCACCAGTGTAGCCAAAATTTGCTATTGTAATACTTTGGATATTTACCAATTTATTGCTATAAGATGGCATTTAATTGAGTATTACTTTATCTTTCACAGATTACGATGAAGTTCAGCATTTTTACATATATTTATTGGAGCTATCTACATTTCCTTTTCTGTGAAATACTTTTCTGTGTCTTTTGCATATTTTTCTCTTAAGTTGTTTCCAGTGTTGTGAATCTTTTCACATCATTTACCCATTTTTGTTTATTTCCTGATTTATGAAATTTTTATTCATTCTAGATAGTAATGCCTTGTCAATTTTACATGTGTCAAAAAAATACTTTTCCCAGTATGTGGATTGTGTTTTGTTTTCTTTATTTTGTCTTTTGATAAAGAGAAGAACTTAATTTTAATGAAGTCAAATTAATCAAGCTTTTTTAATGGTTTATACTTCATATATCAAGAAATCTTTCCCTTCCCAAAGGTCACCATGATATTATCCTATACGTGCTTCCAAATTTTTCAGTTTGCTTTCATGTTTAAATCATTAAAGCATGTGAAGTTTATACACATACACAGTTATAGTTAGGTAGGTATCTAATTCAGTATTTTTCCAAATATGATATTTTTCCAAATGGAAACCAATTGAACTAGCATTATTTTTGGAATGGTGCTTATTTCCCCTCCTGGTGTACAGCACCGCCTCATCATGTATCAATCATTCGCCTATTCATTGCACTGTTTCTAGCCTATCTATCAAATTCCTTTTGTCTTTTGGTCTATCCCTGTGCCAATATCAGGTTTATTTTCTTTAAACTAAAATGGCTCTTGATACCTGATAGAGCACATCTCCCCACTCCATTCCATTGGAAGAATTTCTCATCTATTCTTAGCTCTTTGTAATTCCATATAAATTTTTACATTAATTTTGTCATTTCTTTATGAATGCTGTTGACTTTTTATTGGGATTGTTTTGCTGTTATGGACTAGGAGGAGAACTGATGACTTTACGATAGAAAGTCTCACTATCTAGGAGCATGGCATCATTCCCATTTATTTATGTTTCCTCTAAAGTTTTTCAATAAGTTTTCAATTTTCTCCATAAAGATCTTGTACAAGGCTTGTTAGATTTATCTCTTGATACTGCGTGTGTCTGTGCATACGTGTATATAATTACACACACACATAAATACAGTATATGCGTATTGTTGCTCTTGTAAATACTACTTTTTCAAATTACAGTTTCCAAACTTTATTCCTATTATATAGAAATGCAATTTATTTTAATATCTAGCATCATTTCTGAACTATTCCTGTCTAATAATTTGCATGTACTTTTTGGGAGGGAAAGGGTTTCCTATTAGACAACTGAATCTTTCCTGCCTGAGAGGCTTTACTTCTTCCACTGCATCTTTATCCTCCCCTAGCTTAGACTCCCATTGCAACGTGAATCAGAAGCCACACTAGAAGAAAACTGTGTTTGCTGTAAGGGTTAAATAGGCAGCTTTTACAAGGAGGAAAATTAGAGAAAAAATTAGAGAGCTGCTTCTAATTTACCAGAGTTTTAGGATAAATACTGACAGCATTTTTTCTGTTTCTACTGAGACAATCCTGTGGTTTTCTCCTTAAGCTCTTAATGTGATTAATTGCATTAATCAATTTTCAAATACTAAAACATCACTCCATTATTGAATTAAACCTCAAATGGTCATGAGTTAACCTTTTCATCTTCTGCTGGGTTTCGTGACTAAGATTGCATTTAGAATATCTGTATATATGTTCATGAACAAGATTACTCTTTTTAGTTTTCAGTAATTAGAATTTGTTGGAGAGCATTCCTTTTTCTATTCTCTAGATGATTTTGCATAAGATTAGAATTAGGATTCTGGGCCTGGTATTTTCTTTCTGGAAAATTTCTCATTACTGATTAAATGTCCTTAATACTTAAAAGACAACTCAAGTTGCTTATTTCCTCAGATCAGAATCATAAGTTACATGTAAATTTTAGTCCATTTAGTAAAAGTTGTGAAATTTATTGCCACAATTCTCTTATCTTTTTAAATCTGTTTAATCTTTTAAGTTTTTTTCTTTCTGTTTAATCTTTCAGTATGAATTTTCCTTCTTATCAAATTTTGCCACTGATCTGATAATTTGTTGTTATGTCAAATATTTCTCTGGAATATTAAGAATGCATACTTGCATGTGCCCCTTCCTTTGGTATAAGGAGGTGCCCAGAGGATCATTTATTGATTTTCCTTCGCAAACCTTTCCTTTATTTTTTTAAAGATTTATTTATTTTATTTCTCTCCCCTTACCCCCCAACCCCAATTGTCTGTTCTCTGTGTCTATTTGCTGCGTATTCTTCTTTGTCCTCGTCTGTTGTTGTCAGCGGTATGGGAATCTGTGTTTCTTTTTGTTGCGTCATCTTGTTGTGTCAGCTCTCTGTGTGTGCAGGCCCTTCCTGGGCAGGCTGCACTTTCTTTCGCACTGGGCGGCTCTCCTTACGGGGTACACTCCTTGCGCGTGGGGCTCCCCTATGTGGGGGACAACCCTGCGTGGCACGGCATTCCTTGCATGCATCAGCACTGCGCATGGGCCAGCTCCACATGGGTCAAGGAGGCCCAGGGTTTGAACCGCGGACGTCCCATGTGGTAGACAGATGCCCTAACCACTGGGCCAAGTCCGCTTCTGAAAGTTTTCTTTAAACAGTCAGACTTTTCTTAAGTGGGTGGGAATCTGGCATCCAGTTTAGGAAAAGAATTCACTATGCACCTGCCAGCTGGAAGGACCGTGCCAAGCAGCGCCTCGGCCATGCTCTAGCCCATGAGGCGCTGACAGTCAAAGCTTGATTGAGGGCTCCACTTCAGTCAATTTTGGGCAAAGAATAAAACCCTCAAGGCAAAACCAGGTTCTCCTAATAGCATCATCAGAGCCTCAAGAATTTTAATGAAGTCCAACTAAAATGTGATATCTTACTGCCCACGTTACCCCTACCTGTCGGTGTTTCCACTACAGTAACAACAACATCAATGCTGTATCATGAGAGTTATTTGCTTTATAACTCAATACAACCATTTCCATGAGATATAGCGATGTGAAGTCCAAGGAACAGAAGAGAAACAAAGAGAAGGAGCAAATATGCCCTCCTAGATCATCAAGGCTTGTCCTTAGGGCTTTTCCTGAAAACAAGTGAAAGCTTGAGATGCTGGTGCAGGTGACAGGAGGAGCTGACCACGAGAGCTGGAGCTGAGGAGCTGCAGGGGCGGGGGGCTACTTGCCCCCACTTCCCAGCTGGCCTTCCAGTCGGCCAGCCTAGATGGAGGTTTGACCTGCGGGTGGATTCTGCCTCCCTGACTGCCCAAGCTCCTTCTTCTCTACTAATAGGTGGATTTAAAGCTGTAAGTTTTACTCAGAGTGCCACTGCAGCTAGAGTCTTAATATGTTAATGTGTGTCATTTTTCCTTTTAACTCTAAGGACTTTCCAATTTGCAATGTGGTTGCAAATAGATACATTACTTATAATGTGTTTTTAATATCCAAATGCATGGGACATTTTTTATGACATTTGGTTAACAACTTTTAACTTAATTGAATCCAGGTCAGAAACATGGTCCCTATCACGGTGATTTTTCTTTATTTGAGGTACCAGAGTCCAGGGGTTGAACCCCAGACCTCATATATAGGAAGTCAGAGCTCAACCACTGAGCCACATTGGCTTCCTTGAGTTGGTTTTACCATTTGTTCTTTGCCTGTTGATTTTTTTTTGCTTTCTCAGGAGGCACCAGGAACCGATCCCAGGACCTCCCTGGGTTCAGCTGCTTGAGCCACATCTGATTCCCATATTGATTTTTTTTTAAGATTTTTTAAAATTTTACTTCTCTCCCCTTCCCTGCCCCCCGAGTTGTCTGCTCTCTGTGTTCACTCACTGTGTGTTCTTCTGTGTCCACTTGTATTCTTGTCAGTGGCACCCAGAATATGTGTCTCATTTTTTTGTTGGGTCATCTTGCTGCATCAGCTCTCCGTGTATGTGGTACCATTCCTGTGCAGGCTGCACTTTTTTCACGCTGGGTACCTAGTTCTCCTTGCAGGGCGCACTCCTTGTGTGTGGGGCTCCCCTACGCGGGGGACACCCCTGTGTGGCACGGCACTCCTTGCGCGCATCAGCACTGCACGTGGGCCAGCTCATCACACGGGGCAGGAGGTCCTGGGTTTGAACCCTGGACCTCCCATGTGGTAGAAGGATGCTCTCTCTGTTGGGCAAATATGCTTCCCCATATTGATTTTTAAAAAGTATTGATACTTGCTTTAAAGGGTATTGATACTAGCTTTATGGCCAAATATGTACCACTATACACAAATAATCTAGGTACATTTGGGAGGGGAAAAGTATATTTCAATTGTTAGTATAGGGATTATGAATATGCTTTAGATAAATTGTTTTTTTTTCAGAGTTTCTATATTATTACTATTTTTTCCTGCTGAATCTATAAATTGCTAAGTGAGGTGTGTTAAGTTCTCACTGGGCAGATGAGTTTGTCACTATTTCCTTGTAGTTTTATAAGTTTTTGCTTTTTATCTTTTCAAGTTGTTCTATTAAGTACATACATGTTTAAGCTGTTACGTCGTCCTGCTGCATTGGACCTATCAGACTCTTTATCCTCTTACAATGCTTTTTTCGTAAAGTCCATTTTGTCACTGTCATTGCAACTACACACATTTCTCTTGGTTAAATACTTACATGATGCATGTTTTCATTCCTTTGCTTCTGACCATTTACTATCCTTATATTTTAAGTGTATGTTGTACAGAGCATATAGTTAGGTTTCTTCTACTATCAGTATGGCAATATGCTTTTTATTGAGAGTGTTCAAATAATTTGTTGTCATTATTGATACATTTTATCCATTTATGTCATAATATTTTTATTTTATTTTTGTCTTACTTTTTCTTTGTGTCTTTGTTCCTCAATTCTTGCCTTCTTTGATGTTGCTTTTTCCTTATTCTTTGATTCCCTCCATTGGTTTAGAAGCTATGCACTTTATAGGTATTCTTTTCATGGTTACTCCTGATATATATTTTGAAAGATTTATTTTATTTATTTATCCCCCCACCTTGTGGCTTGCTTGCTGTCTGCTCTCTGTGTCCATTCACTGCACCATCTTCTGTGTCTGTTTGTCTCCCTTTGTTGCATCCTCTTACTGCACCAGCTCTCCACGGGCACGGGCCGTCAGCTCTCTGCAGGCATGGGCCAGTTTGCCTTCACAAGGAGGCCCTGGGAAGCAAACCCAGGGCCTCCCATATGGTAGTTGGGAGCCCAGTTGATTGAGTCACATCCGCTTCCCCACTCCTGACATTTTAATACACAAACTTTATATCTCACTCCACCTCAGGGCCACCATGTTGCCTAGATCCAAGAGTTATGCAGGAGAGCAGCCCTGCCCAACACGCAAACTTGTAACAGGGGAAGAGTGGAAGAAACAATGATTTTACCCCTCTTGGTCCTCTCCTGGTTAACAAGGAAATTTTCACTTTTTCTGTATTTTAAGCCCTCAAATTAGACATTATTACTGCTGTTTTATTCTATTGACGTTTGTTACTATTCATCATCATTCGCCATTTTCTTGTCTTCATCTACTTTCTTGTAGATCTTTATTCTGGAATTCTCTTTCTTCTTCCTTAACTGCACCCCTGAGGCAATGCTTTAATATTGACTCTTGGTGGAAACACCCTCATTTTTTAATGTATATTTGAAAATACGTCTTTTCCACACTTGTTCTTGAAAGACAAATGCACAGTATGCGTCACTTTAGATTAACAGTTATGTTCTATAAATTCCTTGAAAATAGAATTCCATGTTAACTGGTACCCTTGTCTCTGTTGAAGTCAGCAAAGAGTTCCTTTGTTGTCCTTTGTAGGTAATGTGTCTTTATAACTGGGTACTTTCATGAACTTCATTATTTTTTTTTTTTAAAGATTTATTTTTTTATTTATTTAATTCCCCTCCCCTCCTCCGGTTGTCTGTTTTCTGTGTCTTTTTGCTGTGTCTTGTTTCTTTGTCCGCTTCTGTTGTCGTCAGCGGCACGGGAAGTGTGGGCGGCGCCATTCCTCGGCAGGCTGCTCCCTCCTTCGCGCTGGGCGGTTCTCCTTATGGGTGCACTCCTTGCACGTGGGGCTCCCCTACGCGGGGGACACCCCTGTGTAGCAGGGCACTCCTTGCGCGCATCAGCACTGCGCATGGGCCAGCTCCACACGGGTCAAGGAGGCCCGGGGCTTGAACCGCGGACCTCCCATGTGGTAGACGGACGCCCTAACCACTGGGCCAAAGTCCGTTTCCCGAACTTCATTATTTTGATGCTTTTTGTTTCACTAAGATATGTCTAAGAATTTATTCGTTCTTATTTATTCTTCTTGGGATTTGTTGTGATAACTGAATTGCAAGTTCTGAAAAAAATCATTCTTTTTTTTTGATGTCATGCAAAAGATTTTCTCTTTTTTTATTTATTTTTTATTTTTAAAGAAGATTTAGATCATAAAACAGTTACATAAAAAATATAAGGGATTCCCATATGCCCATCCCCCTCCCCCTACCATACTTTCCCACATTAACAACATATTTCACTAGTGTGGTACATTGTTAAAATTGACGAACACATATTGAAGCATTGCTACTAACCATGGACTATAGTGACATTATAGTTTACACTCTGCCTTACATTTTTTATAGGTTTTGGCAAAAAAATATAATGGCCTGTATCCACCATTGCAATGTCATACAGAAAAATTCCCATGTCCCAGAAATGTCCTGTTACACATATTCTTCCCTCTCCATCCCCTCAGAATCTCTGGTGGCCACTACCTTTACATCAGTGATAAAGTTTTTCCATTGCTAAAAAATAATAATTCTAAAATAGAATAAAAATAAGTCTACTTTAGCCCATTGTTCATTCCCCAATCTTGAGGCTTTGGGGATGGTGATGCCCACTCTGTTTCTAATTGAGCAGGGGCTTGGATCCCATGGAGCAGGTGGATGGAACTGTCTTGCTCATGGTCGTAGACACTCTCTGTTCCTTGGCATGGGTGTTGTACATCATTGTCTCCTGGGTGAGTCCAATGAACTTGAGAGTATGTGTGGCAACTCCACTGAGATTCAGGGCTCAACTGGCAAATGAACAGAGCAAAGATTTAAATCTCTGGGACATATATTTGTAAAGTATATTGCTAACTATAGGTTCAAATAAAAGGGGCAGAAGAGTCATTGTGCAGGGAACTCTATGAGTCTAACTCTGTTACCCTGGGGAGCATAAATTCCAAAGTAAAGTCCACTGACAAGATGCCAATTTCCTGAGATTGTCTGCCCTGCTTATAGTATCTAGATGTCTCTAGAGCCCTCAGGAGCCCTGCTATTTGAGGCACTGTTTACCATGGCAACCAATGAGAGTCTCCTGAGATGTACATAAGTGTAAACTCTGGAATGACCTCCTGACTCACTTTGAAATATCTTAGCTCTCCTCATTTGGGGAAGCAGATTTGGCTCAATGGATAGAGCATCCACCTACCACATGGGAGGTCCAGGGTTCAAACCTAGGGCCTCCTGACCCGTGTGATGACGTGGCCCACGTGCAGTGCTGATGCATGCAAGGAGTGCTGTGCCTTGCAGGGGTGTCCCCTGCATAGGGGAGCCCCAAGTTCAAGGAGTGTGTCCTATAAGGACAGCTGCCCAGTGCAAAACAAGTGCAGCCTGCCCAGGAGTGGCGCCATACACATGGAGAGCTGACACAGCAAGGTGATGCAACAAAAAGAGACACAGATTCTTGGTGCCACTGACAAGAATATAAGCAGACACAGAAGAACACACAGCAAATGGACAGAGTGCAGACAAATGGGGGGGGGGGGGAGGAGAGAGAAGTAAACAAAAAATAAATCTTTAAAAATAAATAAATAAATAGATAAGTGCTCATTTGTATTTAATATTACCCTTTAGTAAAGGTCTTTTCCCATATTCATCACTAGTTAGCACTTGGTAATGATCCCTTGGTGCCAAGGAGGCTCATCCCTGGGAGTCATGTTCCATGGTGGGTGGGAAGGTTGTGCATCCATATGCTGAGTTTGGCTTAGAAAGAGTCCAGATTTGAGCAACAAGGAGGCTTTCAGGAGGTAACTCTTAGACAGTATATAATACTACATTAAGTTTCAGTTTCACAAGAACAGGTTCATAAGCACAGTCATCAATATCAAGAGCCTGGCATAATGGTCTATCTTCCTTCTCTAGGCACTGCTCATATACTTGGGGGAGTCTTGCCATCCTATTAAGGAATATAGCAGGACTCCCAAGGATGTGTGGGAGTCTTCCAGTTATTGTGTGGGTATCCACCCACCAAGACAATGCCCCATGACCACTTGAACACATATGCCTTAGAGGCTGTCCCAGGTGCACTCCTCTCCAAGCATCCCTTCATCACTGACATCCCCTATCAGTGATCCTCCCCTGCCACACTGTGACCCTTTAGTAACCCAAAATCTCTCCAAAAATGAAACTAAAAAATAACCAAATAAAATTAATAAGAAAATAATATAATAATTATTTTTAAATGACAAATAAAATACAAAAATAAACAATTTAAATAAAATAAAATTATTTTTACATTGTGTCTTTCATTACTATAAGATCTGTTATCTTGTATGTACAGTGGCAATTTCTTCAATATATCCCCCCAGTGTCTTATTTTTTTTTCATTTTATCTTCAAAGAAGCTTTAGGTTACAGAAAAGTCACATAGAAAATATAGAGGATTCCCATATACCCAATGCCTTCCCCCTTTCCCCTCTTCCCTATTTATAACATTTTACATGAGGATGGTACATTTGTTACAACTGATGCACAAATAATGAAGCATTGCTACAAACATGGTGAATGGTTTACATTATGGTTTACAGTTTGGACCATACAATTTTATAGGTTTTGACAAAATTTAAAATGGCCTGTATCCATTATTTCAATATCATACAGAATAAATCTAATGCCCTAAAAATGCCCTATGTTCCATCAATTCTCTTCTTCCCTTCCCCTCCCCTCAGAACCTATGGTAATGACTAGGTTTCAATTTTTGAAAAATAAGCTGACAGTTACTTGCAATAATATTGAGGGCGTGACATATCGGTCTGTTTCATTTTATTAGGCACTGCCTATATTGTCGAGGGATTCTTGCCCCTCTAATTGAGAACATAGCAGGACTCCCCAGGATGGGAGTTCGATATTTTCTTGTTTATTGTATGGGTCTCCACCCACTGAGATAGCACACGATGACAAGATGGACACTTTCATATTCCACAGAAGCCTGCCCCAGGTGCGCCCTATTCCACTCTCTCTCCCACCCCCCGATGCCCTGCACCAGTAACCCTCCCCTGTCACATCTGCCAAAGAACATTCTCACCTTTGTAGTTTTAACTACAGACCTGCAAATCCCTAGAGTTCACCAGCACTGTCCTCCAGTCTTCCCCCGGATCCATGAATAGTCCTTCCCAATCACTCCACCCTACTCAGCCTCACAGACCAGCACCACCGAACCCCATCACACCTCTGCACCCCTCCATACCCATCTACTGCCCAACCACATTGTTCCACCTTATCATGGATTTTGCCCATTTGGCATCAGCTCACCACCCTCTACTCCCTTTCTGTCTCCTGATAACCTATCTTCCAGACTCTAGCTCTGTGAGTCTGCTCAATTTGCTTAATTCCTATCAGTGAGGTCAAGGAATATTTTTCAGTCAGTGCCTGGCTTAGTTCACTCAACATAGGTCTCCAAGATTCATCCATATTGTCCCATGTGTAATTACTGCATTCCTTCTTACAGCTGAACAATATTCCATTGCATGTATGTACCAGTTTCGTTATCCATTTATCTATTGATGGACATTTGGGTTGTGTGCAAGTTTCGGCGATAGTCAGTAATGATGCTATGAACATTGTTGTGCATGTATCTGTTCATGTCCCTGCTTTCAGTCTTCCGGGTATATACCCAGCAGTGGGATTGCGGGATTGTATGGCAGTTCTGTAGTTCATTTCCTAAGGAACCACCAAACTGTCCACAATGGCTGCATCATCCCACATTCCCACCAGTAGTGGGTAAGTGTTCCCTTTCTGCACATCCTCTCCAACACTTGTAGATCCTATTTTTTTTAATAGCCACCAGTCTAATGGGTGTAGGATGATATCTTTTCATAGTTTTGATTTGCATTTCCCTAATTGCTATTAATGTTGAGCATCTTTTCATGTGCTTTTTAGCCATTTGTATTTCTTCTTTGGAGAAGTATCTATTCAAATCTTTTGCCCATTTCTTAAATGGGTTTTTTGACTTTTGGTTTTCAAGATGTAGGATTTCTTTATATATGCTGGATATTAGGCCCTTATCAGACAGATGGTTAACAAATATTTTCCCTCATTGAGTAGGCTGCCTTTTCACTTTCTTGACAAACTCCTTTGAAGTACAAGAGTTTTTAATTTTGAGGAGGTCTCATTTATCTATATTTTTCTATTATTGCTCACACTTTGGGTATTAAGTTTATGAAACCATTTCCTGTTACAAGATCTCAGAGATGCTTCCCTACATTATATAGGAGCTTTATGGTCTTGGCTCTTATATTTAGGTCTTTGATCCATCATGAGTTAATTTTTGTATAGGGTGTGAGATGGTGATCTTCTCTCATTCTTTTGGATATGGATATCTAGTTCTCCAAGCACCATTTGTTGAAGAGGCCATTCTCTCTCAGTTGAATGGTCTTGGTGGCCTTGTCCAATATCAGTTGACTCTATATGTGAGGGTCTATATCAGAAACATTGATCAGTGTGTTTATCCTTGTACCAATACCATGCAGCTTTGACCACTGTAGCTTTATTTTTATTCTTTTTAAATTTTTTTAATTTAATTTCCTTTTTTTTAAAGATACATAGATCAGAAAAAAATGTTACACTAAAAATTATAAGAAGGGAAGCAGATTTGGCTCAACTGATAGCGCATCCACCTACTACATGGGAGGTCCAGGGTTCGATCCCCAGGGCCTCCTGACCCATGTGCAGTGCTGATGAGCACAAGGAGTGCCATGCCACACAGGGTTGTCCCCCACATAGGGGAGCCTCATGCACAAGGAGTGCGCCCCACAAGGAGAGCCATCCCATACAAAAAAAAGTGCAGCCTGCCCAGGAGTGGTGCCGCACATACAGAGAGCTGATGCAGCAAGATGATGCAACAAAAAGAGACACAGATTCCTGGTGCCGCTGACAAGTATACAAGCAGACACAGAAGAACACACAGTGAATGGACACAGAGAGCAGACAACTGGGTGAGGGGGAGAGATATAAATAAATAATAAATCTTTAAAATATATATATATATGAGGTTCCCATATACCCCACCCCCCTCACCCCACTCCTCCCACATTAACAACCTCTTTCATCATCGTGGCACATTCATTGCATTTGGTGAATACATTTTGGAGCACTGCTGCACCACATGGATTATAATTTACATTGTAGTTCACACTCTCCCCCAGGACATTCAGTGGGTTATGGCAGGATATATAATGTCCAGCATCTGTCCCTGCAATATCATTTAGGACAACTCCAAGTCCCAAAAATGCCCCCACATCACATCTCTTCTTCCCAGTATGTTTTAAAGTCAGGGAGTGTAATTCATTCAATGTCATTTTTCTCTTTCAGTATATTTCTGGTTATTCAAGGCCCCTTGTCTTTCCAAATAAATTTCATAATAAGCTTTCCCAATTCAGTAAAAAGTGCTGTTGTAATTTTTATTGGGAGTGCATTAAATTTGTAAATCAATTTGGGTAGGATAGACATCTTAATGATGTTTAGTTTTCTAATCCATGAACTTGGAATATTCTTCCATTTATTTAGGTATTTTTTTATTTCTTTTAATAATGTTGTGTAGTGTTCTGTGTACAAGTCATTTATAGCTTTAGTTAAATTTATTCCTAGGTATTTAATTCTTTTAGTTGTTATTGTAAATGGGACTTTTTTTCTTGATATCCTCCTCAGATTGCTCATTATTGGTATAAAGAAATGCTATTGATTTTTGTATATTGATCTTACAAACTGCCACTTTACTGAACTCATGTATCAGTTCTAGAAGCTTTGTTGTAGATTTCTCAAGGCTTTCTATGTAAATGATCATGTCTCTGCAAATAGTGAAATTTTTACTTCTTCCTTTCCAATTTGTATGCCTTTTATATCTTTTTCTTTTTTAGGTGCTCAAGCAAGTACTTCTAACACAATATTAAATAAGAGAGGTGACAGTGGGCATCCTTGTCTTGTTCCAGACCACCATGGAATGTGGTGTTAGCTCTGGGTTTTTCACATAAACCATCTGTCGTGTTGAGGAAGTTTCCTTCTATTCTTATCTTTTGAAGCGTTTTTATCAAAAATGGGTACGTATTTTGTCCAATGCTATTTCTGCATCAACACAGGCGACCATGTATTTTTTTCTTTTGATCTGTTAGTGATGTGTTAAATTGACTGGTTTTCTTACGTTGACCCATCCTTGCACACCAGGGATAAAACCTACTCGGTCATGGCGTACAATTCATCTGATGCATTGTTGAATACAATTAGCAAAAATTTGATGAGGGTTTCAGCATCCAAAGCTCATTAGTGGAATTTGTCTGTAGTGTTCTTTTCTTGTGGAGTCTTTACGTGGCTTTAGTATCAGGGTGATGCTGGTATCATAGAATGAGCTAGGCAATGTTCCCTCCATTTCTATTTTTTGGAAGAGTTTAAGCAGGGTTGGTGTTAGTTCTTTCCAGAATGATGGGTAGAACTTGCCTGTGAAGCTATCTGGTCATGGGCTTTTCTTAGTTGGGAGGTTTTTGATGACTGTTAAGTTCATCAGTTTCTTCTTTTGTCGATGTAGGCTGCTTGTGTGTTTCTAGATTTGTCCATTTCATCTAAGTTATCTAACCCATTGGCATACAATTTTTCAAAGTATTCTCATATGGTACTCTATTTCTGTGGAATCAGTGGTAGTAATCCCTTCTTTGTTTCTTTTTTATGTATTTGCATCTTTTCTTTCCTTTGTTAGTCTAGCTATGGGTTCATCAATTTTATTAATCTTTTTTTTAAAGATTTTTTAAAAATTTTATTCTCTCCCCTCCCCCACACACATTTGTCTGTTTTCTGTGTCCATTGCTGTGTGTTCTTCTGTGTCCGCTTGCATTCTTGTCAGTGGCACCAGGAATCTGTGTCTCTTTTTTGTTGTGTCATCTTGCTGTATCAGCTCTCTGTGTGTGCGGTGCCACTCCTAGACAGGCTGCACTTTTTTCATGTGGGGGGTTCTCCTTGTGGGGTGCACTCCTTGTGCATGGGGCTCCCCTACGTGGGGGACACCCCTGCATGGCACAGCATTCCTTGTATGCATCAGCACTGCATGTGGACCAGCTCACCACATGGACCAGGAGGCCCTGGGTTTGAACCCTGGACCTCCCATGTGGTAGGTGGATGCTCTGTCAATTGAGCCAAATCCATTTCCCTTATTAATCTTCTTAAAAAGCCAGCTTTTGGTTTTGTTAAATTTTTCTAGCATTTTGGGTTTTTTTCTTCAATTTTGTTTAGCTCTGGTCCAATCTTTGTTATTTCCTTCTTTCTACTTGCTTTGGGATTTATCTGATGTTATTTTTCCTAATTCCTCCAAGTATGCAGTTAGGTCTTTGATTTTAGCTCTTCCTTCTTTTTTAATATAGGCATTTATGGCTATAAATTTCCCCCTCAGCACTGCTTTTGCTACATCTCATAGGTTTTGATTCATTCTGTTCTCATTTTCCTTTGCATCAAGGTACTTACTGATTTCTTTTGCAATTTCCTCAGATCTATTATCTTTCTTTGAATGTTTATGATTTCTTCAGTATGTTCAGTATGTATGTCTTCTTAATATATTTTAAATATCCCTTCAGTTTATTCATGATATTTGGACATCCTTAATTAGTTGTTCCCCATTCTTCATCTCCTATATTTTAGTTGTTCATTAGACTGGGTCATGTCTTCCTGTGTCTTAGAATGGATTGTAATTTTGTCAGTTTCTAGACATCTGTTTATCTTGATGGGCTTATTCAGTTGGTTAGACTCTCTTTCTGCTATAGGGTTTTATTTTTGTATGTGGTAAGTTTCCTTTCTGACACTTGGTTTCTCTTATTCTATGTCCTTGTATCTGTCTGTGTTTCTTTAAAAAATACTTGAACAAGAGAAAAGGAAAGAGAGAAGAATGAAAAAGAATAGTAATAATAATAAGAAGAAAAGGTAGAAGAGGAACCATACAAGAGCCAGGAAAATAAATAAGTAATAATAGTAAAAAAATCATTAAAAAATACAAAGATTTAAGAATTAAAAAGGTGGAATAAAAAATTTAAACAAAAAAAGTAGAATAAATTAAAAGACCAGAAAGATGAGAAGAAAGAAAAAATAAAGAGAAAAAGAAGTAGAAGACCAAACAAGAATAGGTGGAATGAAAGAAAAGCAACAGAAAAGAGAAGATGGAAAAATGAAGGAAAGAAAAGAAATAAATAAGTAGAAATATAAGAAGAAGAAGGAAAAAAAGGAAACAAAGAAAGGGAAAAGGTAACAAACAAACAAACAAACAAAAAAAAACCAAACAAAATAAAACTAAAAACCACCCCAGAAAAACAGGCTTCCCTCTTAGGCCCCCCTAGGGACCATCTCAGGCTGCCAGTGCTCATCAATCAATTCCCTGAAGCCTGCTCTCCACAAGTGAGGTGCCCAGTTTTAGTGAATAAAATAAAGAATAATAATTTTTAAAAGATTAAAAAAACCTAAACCAAAAGAAATTCTCAATCTATACATTCCTTTTCCTAAGGATCTAGCTGGGTGCCTGATACTCAGTGGATCACTTTCTGGATCCCTTCTCTTAGGAGGTACCAGGAATTGAGCCAGGGATCTTGTACATGCAGGGCAAGAATTCCCCACTGAGAGACACCTGCTCGCAGGTCAATAGGCTTCTGAAATCTCTCTCCCATCCCCATTCCCTCAGGTCAGCTGATGTTCTTACAGTTTGCTGTCTCTGCCCCTCTCTGACCTAGTTCCTCCCTCTCCCAGGGGGCTGCCTGATCAGATCTCCCCCCTCCCCTGTCCCTGAGGACACATCTGTGCTGGTTGGGGTCTTTTTGGAGATTCAAAGGGGGCTCAGATGGCCAAACTCACTGAAAAGAAACCACTCTTCATCGTCCACCAAACCCCTCCCAGGGAAAGCTCCCCCCCCCCACCCTCACCCCCCTGAGTTGACTGCAGTGAGCCAAGGGTTTTACAGAGTGGTTTTGAGAGTGGGGTATATGTGTGTTCCCAGCTGCAGGAGCAAGTAACTCACAGTTTTCCTTTGGCCTCTTTGTCTCTCTGCCCCTCTCCCTCCTGGATGATGTACAGCACTATCCTTTTCTGCAGATCCCTGAATCAGCTCCCTTGGCTAACTTTTTGCCCTTCCTCCTTTGTTTGTTGTGAGAGAGTTGAGCTCAGCCCACCTACTTTGATGCCATCTTCCCACAAGTCCATTATTTCTTTAAATATTTCTTCCCTCAGATTATACTATTTATTTTATTTTTTATTTATTTCTCTCCCCTTCCACCCCCCCCCCCCAGTTGTCTATTCTCTGTGTCTATTTGCTGTGTGGTGTTCTTTGTCCGCTTCTGTTGTCAGTGGCATGGGAATCTGTGTTTCTTTTTGTTGCATCATCTTGCTGTGTCAGCTCTCCATGTGTGCGGTGCTATTCCTGGGCAGGCTGCACTTTCTTTCACGCTGGGCGGCTCTCCTTACGGGGTGCACTCCTTGCACATGGGGCTCCCCTACGCAGAGACACCCCTGCAGGGCACTCCTTGAGCGCATCAGCACTGCACATGGGTCAGCTCCATACAGGTCAAGGAGGTCTGGGGTTTGAACCACGGACCTCCAATGTAGTAGGCAGACACCCTAACCACTGGGCCAAGTCCACTTCCCAGATTATACTATTAACATTTTCTCAAATGCTGATAACTGAATGTTGGACTATCTCCCACTCTCTTATTTTTTGTTTTACTTTATTAGGGAAGTTGTAGGTTTATGGAAAAATCGTGCATAAACTACAGGATTCCCAAACACCACCCCACCACCAACACCATGCTTTGGAAAGGAACTTTTGTTACAATTGATGATAGTTCATTTTTATAATTGTACTGTTAACTGAAGTCATTGATTTAACATAGGGTTCACTGTGTGATATACTTCCATATATTTTCTTTTTAATTTGTATTCTGTTACCATATATACAATCTAACTTTCCCCTTTAATTATATTCAGATATATTTCTCTGCATCACTTATTACATTCACAGTGTGATAGGGCACCATCTACCACATGGGAGGTCCACGGTTCAAACCCCAGGCGTCCTTGACCTGTGTGGAGTTGGCCCATGCGCAGTGCTGATGTGTGCAAGGAGTGCCGTGCCACTCAAGGGTGCCCCCGCATAGGGGAGCCCCACGCACAAGGAGTGCACCCCGTAAGGAGAGCCGCCCAGCATGAAAGAAAGTTCAGTCTGCCCAGAAATGGCGCCACACACACGGAGAACTGAAGCAGCAAGATGACACAACAAAAAGAGACACAGATTTCCATGCTGCTGACAACAACAGAAGTGGACAAAGAAGAACACACAGCAAATGGACACAGAGAACAGACAACTTGGGGGGCGGGGGGGGGGGAGAAAGACATAAAATAAATCTTTTAAAAAAACACAAAACATTCCCATTATTCCAAATAGGAGCCAATACATTTTAAGCCTTCACTCTCCATTCTCTATCCCTACCCCATCCCCTGGTAAACTATGTTCTAGATTCTGACCCTATGAATTTGCTTATTCTAATCATTTTGAACCAGTGGTATCTACAAAATTTATTCTTCTGTGTCTGGATTATTTCACTCAATGTGATGCTTCAAGTTTCATCTATGTTGTTGCATTTATCAGAAATTCATTCCTTTTTATGGCTGAATAACATTCCATAATTTGTATATACCACATTTGATTTATCCATTAATCAGCTCATAGATGCTTGGGTTGCTTCCATCTTTTAACAATCGTGAAAAATACTGTTATAAACATTGGTATGCAAAGAGCAGTTCAAGTCCCTGCTTTCAATTTGGGGTGGGGGGAGTATATACCTAGTAGTGGGATTGCCGGGTCCTATGGTAGTTCTACACTTACCTTTCTGAGGAACCACCAAACTGACTTTCACAGAGGCTGCACCATTTCACATTGCCACCAGCAATGAACGAGTGTTACGATTTCTCCACACCTTCTCCAACACTTGGTATTTCCTGGGTTTTTTTCTTTTAATAGCAGCCATTCTAATGTGTTTGAAATGATATCCTATTGTGGTTTTGATTTGCTTTTTCCCAATAGCTAATGATGTTGAGCATCTTTTCATATGCTTTCTGCCCATTTGTTTATCTTTTATGGAGAGATGGCTTGTCAAGTTCTTTGCTCATTTTTTAAATTGGATTGTCTTTTTGCTGTTAAGTTGAAAGATTTCTTTATATATTTTGGATATTAATCCTTTATCATATATGTGGTTCCCAAATAGTTTCTCCCATTGCATGGGTTGTCATTTTACTTTCATGAAAAAGTCCTCTGAGAAGCAAAACTTTTTATTTTTGATGAAATTCTATTTACTTATGTTATTTTTTCTTTTGTTTCTTCTAATTTGGGTGTAAAGTCTAAGAAACCATTGCCTAACATGAGGTCCTAAAGATGCTTCCCTATGTTTTCTTCTAGTTTGATGGTTCCAGCTATTACACTTAGGTATTTGACCGCTTTGAGTTGAATTTTCTGTACGGTGTGAGATGGGATCCTCCTTTTTTTCTTAAAAATGGAGATCCAATTTTCCCAGCACTATTTGTTGAAGAGACCATTCTTTGCTAATTGAGTCTTCTTTGAGCCCTTGTCAAAAATCAGTTGGCCGCAAGTGTGGGGTTGACTTCTGAGGACTCATTGGATTCCCTTGGCCTCCATGTCTGTCCTTGTGCCAATACCATGCTGTTTTGATTACTATGGCTTTGTAATAAGGTTTTTTTTTAAGATTTATTTTATTTATTCCCCCCTTCCCCCTGTTGTCTGCTCTCTGTGTCCATTTGCTGTGTATTCTTCTATGTCTGTTTGTATTCTCATTAGGTGGCTCCAAGATCTGATCCTAGGACCTTCTGGAGTGGGAGAGAGGCAGTTACTCTCTTACGCCACCTCTGTTCCCTGCTCTGCTACGTCTTATTTTCTCTCCTCTGTGTCTCTTGTTGCATCATCTTGCTGTGCCAGCTCTCCACGACGGCTGGCACTCCTGCACAGGATGGCTTTCTTGTATGGGATGGCATTTCCACACAGGGTGGCACTCCTGTGCAGGGTGACATTCTCTGCATGGGCCGGCACTCCGTGTGGGCCAGCTCACTGCATGGGCCAGCTTGCCCTCACCAGGAGGCCCTGGGCATCAAACCCTGGATCTCCTCTATGGTAGATGGGAGCCCAATTGGTTGAGCCATATCCATTTCCCTGTAATAAGTTTTTTTTAAAGATTTATTTTTTATTTATTTCTCTCCCCCCCTCCCCCCAGTTGTCTGCTCTCTGTGTCCATTGCCGTGTGTTCTTCTGTGACCACTTCTATCCTTATCAGCAGCACTGGGAATCTGTGTTTCTTTTTTGTTGCATCATCTTGTTGTGTCAGCTCTCAGTGTGTGCAGTGCAATTATTGGGCAGGCTGCACGTTCTTTCGCGCTGGGCAGCTCTCCTTACTGGGCACACTCCTTGCACATGGGGCTCCCCTACACGGGGGACACCCCTGCGTGGCACGGCACTCCTTGCGCGCATCAGCACTGCGCATTGGCCAGCTCCACACGGGTCAAGGAGGCCCGGGGTTTGAACCGCGGACCTCCCATGTGGTAGGCGGATGCCCTATCCATTGGGTCAAGTCCACTTCCCTCCTGTAATAAGTTTTAAGTTCAGGACATGTGAGTCCTCCAACATCATTCTTCATTTTCAAGATGGCTTTAGATATTCAGCACCCCTTAACTTTCCATAGAAATTTGAAGAATTCTTTTCCATTTCTGTAAAGAAGGTTGTTAGAATTTGAATTGGGTTTGCATTGAATCTATAAAATGTTTTGGGTAGGAATAACATTTAATGATATTTAGTCTTCTAGTGCATGAACATGGAATGTTTTACTCCTTTCTTTCCAATTTGAATGTCTTTTCTTTCTTTTTCTCACCTATTTGCTCTCATAAGAACTTCCAGGGCAATTTTGAATAACAGTGGTGACTGCAGATATTCTTGTTCTAGTTCCTTATTTTAGAAGGAAAGCTTTCAAGTCTTTCACAACTAAGTAGGATGTTAACTGTTCATTTTTGCCCTTTAACATGTTGAGGAAATTTCTTTTAATTCCTAGTATTTGTAGTATTTTTATCAAGAAGGGGTACTGGGTTTTGTCAAATGCCTTTCCTGTATCATTTTAGAAGATCATGTGAGGTTTTTTTCCTTCATTCTGTTAATGTGATGCTTTATATTAATGGGTTTTCTTTCCTTTTTTTTAAGATTTAATTTTTTTTATTTCTCTCCCCCCCCCCCCCCCCAACAGTTTGCTCTCTGCATCCATTCACTGTGTGTTTTTCTGTGTCCGCTTGTATTCTTGTCAGTGGCACTGGGAATCTGTGTTTCTTTTTGTTGTATCATCTTGCTGCATCAGCTCTCAGTGTGTGTGGCACCACTCCTGGGCAGGTTGCACTTCTTTTGCATGGGGCAGCTCTCCTTACGGGGCACTCTCCTTGCACATGGGGCTCCACTACACAGGGGGCACCCCTGCATGGCATGGTACTCCTTATGTGCATCCACGCTGCATGTGGGCCAGCTCACCACACAGGTCAGGAGGCCCTGGGTTTGAACCCTGGACCTCCCATGTGGTAAGTGGATGCTCCATCAGTTGAGCCAAATCTGCTTCCCTAATTAGTTTTCTTATGTGGAACCACCCTTGCGGCAGCGGCGGTCTGAGCCTGGCCGAGGGACGGGCGGCCGTGGGCCGGGCGACTCTTCCCGGAGGAGAGGGCGAGGCGGGAGACTTGGCCGAGTCTCCGGCGGAGGTGTGGAGGGCGGCGGGGACGAAGGAGACGAGACGCCCTTGTGGAGCTGTAACAGAGCCGTTTATTGGGGGATGTACAGAGATTATATAGGGCTGTGGCGGAGGGGCGGGCAGGGTTCTTGCTGGGATGCCGCATAAGGCGTGCTGGGGAGACTTTCGATGAGGATTGGTAAGGAGCAACACGGAACTGCCAGGAGGGGGCGTGCGGGAAGGGGCGGGAATGGCGTCACAGCGAGGGGAGGCGGGAAGAGGAGGGGAAGGGGGAGTGGGGGAGCCGTCCGGGTGTTGCCTTTTGGCGGGAACAGTGGGCGTAGCCTAGATGACTGGGCGGGCTTTGGAGCCGCATACCAACGCCCGAGGACGTGGCATCCGTACCGGCCGCCTCGTAGTGGGCCTGGGCGGGCTGAGGGCTTGCGCCCGTACCAGCCCTTCCCTTGACCACTGGCTCCAGGTCACGCGTCTACTTCCGCCAGGGCTGGCCCCTACTGAGGAGGAGGCTATCCCACACACCCTTGCATACCTGGGCTAAATCCCACTTGATCATGATTGTTTCAAGCTAATTTTTCTAGAGAACAAATTCTGGGAAGAGGAATATGCCCAAGAGGACTTCCCCAAGTCAGTCTTTGCCAGTCAAATCAGGGCCAGGCCTGGCTACGAAGGCTGCTGACAGCTCCCCGAAGCCGCGCTTCCCTGGCCTGCCCAGCAAATGCAGCCCTTCAGCTAACGCTCCCCCTCAGCCCCAAAGAAGCGCAGTGTCTGTAAGTCTTCACCTCTGCTGCCCCTGCCCACAGAAGGTGGAAACGATGCCAGCCACCACCTTTTCCCAAGCAAGTTGAAACAATGGTGGACTCCGAGCGGGACCCCAGTAATCCAGTTCACCAATCAAGAGCCATAATCAATGACTGGCCATGCCCACTCCATTCTGAGGAAGAGGGTTTTTACATCCCTTTTTGGCACCAGTAAGCTAGCCAGGTGCTGGGCCCATGACAGCCTGCCCGGAGAATGGAGGGTGGGCACCGGTAGCCGCCACGCAGAGAGCACAACTACTGCTCTTACCGTAATTTATCAACCTCCCCCTCCTGCTCTTCCCTGGATACCCACAGCATTCTTCTGGCCTCCAGTGCATCAAAAGAGATGTTTCAGACAGTTCCTGCCTATTTACAGTTGTTTTGGTGGAACGACTGAGTTCTGTAGCTCCCTATTCCACCATCTTCCCACAATCCTCTCTCCCTGTCTCTTAGCCTTTCCTATTTTCAATGCTTTGGTCTCTTTGTGTTCTGTGGTACCTGACTTTTTTCAGATAGATAAATCAGTTTACTAATTCTTTACTCATTTCTTTCTAATCTATTTAAACCCTCCAATATTAGTCAGCTTTCCCCAAGGAAACAGAACTGGCAGGAGATACATATACATATATATATATGTATGTATATATAATGTA
This sequence comes from Dasypus novemcinctus, assembly GCF_030445035.2. Classification (NCBI taxonomy): domain Eukaryota; kingdom Metazoa; phylum Chordata; class Mammalia; order Cingulata; family Dasypodidae; genus Dasypus; species Dasypus novemcinctus. Next base: position 3,017,740 of record NC_080701.1, on the reverse strand, counting down.
ACTATTATTATGTTTATTATAGGACTTGCCCAGCAGAAGCTCGCTGGCTGAGAGAGAGAGGGAAATTCTTCCTTCTGCCTGCCAAAATCATCAGTTTTCCTTTAAGGCCTTCCACTGATTGGATGAGACTTCTCTCCTTGCTGAAGCCACCTCCTTAGTCGACTGCAGATGTAACCAGCCCTAGACGCAATCAACTAGTCATGATTTAAATTCTATCCTCACAGGAACAATCAGGCTCGTGACTGACCCAGCCACGGAGTACCACGGCCTGGCCAAGCTGACACTTAACCATTACATCCACCATCGTTGGCTTTTCACTTCAGGTATTACAGGTTCTTTAGTTTTTGTTTTTTAAAGATACATAGATCACACAAAATGTTACATTAAAAAATATAGGAGGGGGAAGCGGCTGTGGCTCGCTCAGTTGGGCTCCCGCCCACCCTACGGGAGGCCCTGGGCTCACGGTCGGGGGTCTCCTTGTGAGGCAGGTTCACCCGCCCACTGCAGAGAGCTGCCCTGCCCAAAAGCGCCACGGAGAGCCCACTCAGCAAGGCGACGCAACAAAAAAAGGGAGACAAGCGAAAAACACCGAAGAGTGCAGCGATGGACGCAGAGAGTGAACTGCAAGCAATCCACAAGCGGCGGACGGAAAATAAGTAAAAATAAATACAGACACAGCAGAATGCACAGCGAATGGACACAGCGAGCAGACAGCATGAAAAAAGCTGCAAGGGGGCGGATTAAAAATATACATATATAGGAGGTTCCCCTAGGCCCCACTCCCCATACCCCACTTTTCCCACATCAGCAACCTCTTTCATTAGTGTGGTACATTCATTGCATTTGATGAGTACACTTTGGAGCACTGCTAATAGTTTTTATTTCTAGTACTTTTTTTCCCAAACCTCTCTGGTAATTTGGTAACATCTTCATCTTAACCCACATTTTCCATTTATACTTTTATTTATTGAAATATATTACATATGTTCATTTATATTATTTTTCCAGTAATTCCAATATCTTATGTATTTGCATGTCTGTTTCTGTTGGCAATTGCTTGATGACTTCTTTTGTGTTTTGTGGCTTTTTTAATTAGCTCAGAGCTGTTGCCACTCTTTTTTAATCAATTTTATTGAAACATTCATAAACCATACAATCTATCTAAAGTGTACAATCAATGACATTTGGTATAATCACAAAGTTGGGCATTTATCTTTTCAATCAACATTAGAACATTTTCCTGACTCCAAAAAAAAAAAAAAAGGAAAAGAAAAGAAAAAAGCAACAAAAAAAAAACCCTACCAGTTAGTGGTCACCTCTCAATCTCTTTATCCTTCCCCTGCCATAAATAACTGCTAATCTATTTCCATCTCAGTAATAATTTGCATTTACATTTTGCAGAGCTGGAGTCAAACAATATGTAGTACTTTTTGTCTAATTTCTTTCACTTAGCATAATTCTTTTTTTATTAACATTGGTGGAGGGTTACTAATATATTATTATACACAAATGTCCACAGTTTGCTTTAGTTGTATTTTTGCCCAAATATCACCCTGATATTAATATCTTATAACATTAAAGTACATTTGTTCTGTTTCAGAGGAAAACATTTAAACATTCTTATATATGCACTATTAACCATACTTACCTTTCACAAGAGGGTTCTCTATGCTATACAACCTCAAGTTTCATATTTTCGCTTTCCTTCTAGTAAAACACACATTCTTAGACCTTCCCTTTTTGCCGCTGTCATACCCGTATATCTATCACTATTAGTTACAAACACTACTACGATGTACTTTCACCATTTCTATTCATTTCCAAACAACCTTTTTTTTAAGCCAATTCTGCACAGATTAACTCTCAGCTTTCCATTCTCTAACCTCACTCTATTTTCCAATGATTAACTTGATGAGTTTGCTCATTATATTCAGTTCATGATAATGAAATCATACAATATTTGTCCTTTCGTGTCTGACGTGCTTCACTCAACACAATGTCCTCCAGGTTCATCCATGTTGTCATTTGCTTCACGACTTCAATTCTTACAGCTGCATAATATTCCATTGCTGAATACACCACAGTGTGTTTACCCATTCATGGCTGATAGACGTCTGGGTTGTTTCTAACTTTTGGCAATTGTGGATAACGCCACTATGAACATCGGTGTGCAGATGTCTGTTCACGTCACTGCTCTCAGTTCTTCTGGGTATACACCCAGCAATGGTACTGCAGGGTCACAGGGCAAGTCTATTTCAACTTCCTTAGGAACCGCCAAGCAGTCCTCCGCAGTGGCTGGACCACCGCACACTCCCACCGGCAGTGAGTAAGTGTTCCTAGACTTGCTGCCCCTCTCGCCACCCTGCCGCCTGGTTTAAGAGTTTATTCCTCCAGGGAGGGTGGACACTGGCTTCTCTTAGGCACCCTGAGGCACCCTAGACTCCACGCATTCTAAGTTAAAATGTTTAGCTTGCAGTTTTTCTGACCATGAAAGTAGTAGAAATTTAGACTCCAGACCCATGTGAAATCTGGCCAAAAGGACGCAGATTCCCAGGTAGATCTTTCTGCTTTTTAATCTCCACCCAAGCCAATGCTGAAATAGATCGTTTTCTTTCTGTTTTCCACCAGCTATATGACGGTTATGCTCAGCCCAGCTCTGCACCCCATGAAGAGGAGACTTTGCACCTAGCCCCAGCTCCCCTCCCCTTCTCCACGGCAAAGAGCTCCCCCAATTTAGTGGGTCCCCTCAGGAACAACCCTGGACTCTTGCCTTGTTCTGGCTTGGTATGATTTCCCTGTTTTGCACCTGGAAGTTTTCAGGGTAATTGGTTCATCATAGTGCCAAAAAAAAAAAAGTCTGGATTATTCACTTGTCATTATATATCCTTTTGTACTTGAATTTTAAACCATTTAACTTGCATCGTATATTACAAACAATTATTCAGACAAAATTTACAGTAAGTATTCTGAAGCTCCTATTGGTCTTAACAATAATAATTTTAAGATTTGTTTAGGTATGTTATTTTGTCTTCATCTTGTCTCACAATTTATGTCCAAAAGCTTTCTCAACCTAAAAGAAAAGTTGTTACTTACCAATTCACTCAAAAAGAAATAGTCTTCGAGATAGCATTTTATAAGGGTGTAGGGTTAAGACGCCTTACCTTGTCCTGCCATTTTTAGAAAAGAGAACCTAGAGTAGTTTGACACCCAAAGAGCTTTTTGAGTTGACAAAGGATTTCTAGAAAATAACAGTCATTATTAATCTATACTGAAAATGGTATATGCTCACTTTCCAACTTATTTACAAAAATAACTATGGGGAAGCAGATTTGGCCCAACAGATAGGGCATCCACCTACCACCTGGGAGGTCCAAGGTTCAAACCTCGGGCCTCCTGACCATGTGATGAGCTGGCCCATGCGCAGTGCTGATGTGCACAAGGAGTGCCCTGCCACGCAGGGGTGTCCCTCGCGTAGGGGAGCCCCACGTGCAAGGAGTGCGCCCCTCAAGGAGAGCTGCCCCACATGAAAAAAGTGCGGCCTGCCCAGGAGTGGCGCCGCACACACAGAGAGCTGATGCAGCAAGATGGTGCAACAAAAAGAGACACAGATTCCAGGTGCCGCTGACAAGAATAAAAGTGGATACAGAAGAACACACAGCAAATGGACACAGAGAGCAGACAACTGGGCGGGGGGGGGGAATTAATAATTTAAAAATAAATAAATCGGGGGTGGGGGGGTATATGGGGACCTCATTTTTTTTAATGTAACATTATAAAAATAAATAAAGACAAAAAATAAAAATAAATAATAAATCTTTAAAAATATATAATAATAATAATAACTACGTAGAAATACAGTAAGCTCTGAGGGCAATTTTTCTTGAAAAGGGTGATGGTGAGGACGGTCTCCACGCCACCTGGGCTGGACCTGCTGCGGGTTCCAAACTTTCTTCTCCCCTCACCTGCCAGAGAGGCCCTGTCCCCCTTCAGGTGATTTTGTATTTTGGCTATTCTTGCGCAATTATTCATTCAGTTATTTATTTATTTAGAAGTTTTGTTGAGATATATTCACATAAGGTACAATCTATCCAAAGTATAGAATCAGTGGCTTTTAGTATAATCACAGTGTTGTGCATTCATCACCACAAAAAATTTTAGAGCAATTTCATTACTCCAAAAAGAAAACCTCCACACCCCTTAGCAGTCCTTCCCCAGCCTGACAACCACTAATCTAATTTCATGTTTATAAATTGATTTATATTTACATTTCTTTTAAATGGAATCATACACTATGTAGCACTTTGTGTCTGGTTTCTTTCACTTAGCATAATGGTTTTTTTGTCTGATATTCACATGTTGCAACATTAACGTACACTATTCAGCTTCAAAGAAAAACAGTCTTACATATGCAACTTTACCCATATTCATATTTCATGTGTGGTTTTACCATGCTATACAGTCCATTGTTAACTTTTTTAGCTTTCCTCTTAGTAATACACATGGCCTTAGACTTTTCCTTTAAACCACTTTCAAACCCACATAATAGTCCTGCCATGTACAGGCATTATGGTGGGCATAGATTAGCACACATTCTTTTTACCAATTCTGCACAAGTTAACCCTCAGCTTTCCATCCTTACCCTCATTCTATGGTCTGGTGCCTCATATTCTGATGATTAAATACATGAGCTACACACTACATTTAGTTCATAGTAGCACAATCATGTCCTTTTTTTAAATTTTATTTTATTTTATTTTTCAAATTCTACTCAATTTATTCATTTTTTAAAAAATATTACATTAAAAAAATATGAGGTCCCCATTCACCCCCACCACCCCCACCCCACCACTCCCCCCACAGTAACACTCCCCCCCATCATCATGTCACATCCATTGCATCTGGTGAGTACATCTCTGGGCATCGCTGAACCCCATGTCCCGTGTTCCACACCATAGCCCACACTTTCCCGCATTCCATCCAGTGGGCCATGGGAGGACATACAACATCCAGCAATTGTCCCTGGGGCACCACCCAGGACACCTCCAAGTCCTGAGAATGCCTCCACATCTCATCTCTTCCTCATATTCCCCGCACCCAGCAGCCACCATGGCCACTTTTTCCACCCCAATGCCACATTTTCTCGATTATTAACCACAATAGTTCATGAATAGGATATCATTAAGTCCACTCTAATCCTTACTGTATTCCTCCTTCCTGTGGACCTTGGCTTGGTTGTGTCCATTCCACATCTATGTCAATAGGGGGTTTAGATTCCACATGGATATTGGATGCCATCCTCCTGCTTTCAGTTGTAGGCACTCTAGGCTTCATGGTGTGGTGGTTGACAATTCATGTCCTTTTGTGTCTGGCTGGCTTCACTCAGCATATGTCCTCCAGGTTCGTCCATGTTGTCATGTGCTTCACGACTTCATTTCTTCTTACAGCTGCATAGTAGTCCATCGTGTGAACACACCAGTTTGTTTATCCATTCATTGGTTGATGGACTCCTGGTTTGCTTCCATCTTTTGGCAGTTGTGATGAGCATGGTGTGTAGATGCCTGTTCGTGGCACTGCTCCCAGTTTTCTGGGTATACACCCAGTAGTGGTATTGCTGGGCAGTCCTTAATCACTGCAGCGTCCAGTATTGCTGATTGCCTCGTCTTCCAGTCATCGTACTAGTCATTCTGGTGGCACCATTCTCTCTCTATGTGCTGCGCCAGGGAGGTGTGCTCCAGGGCAGGCCCTTTCTCTCTGAACCTCTGGCCTTCCAGGCCTCTATCACTCCTTTCCCCTCTGCACTAGCCAGACTCTTTGCAGACCTCTAGTGATGACGGGGACCCTTTTATACCCCCTTTGGCTGAAGACCTGCTTCCTGTATGGACTTCCAGCTTCACCGCAGAGCATCCTGACAAGCTCCTCAACACCTTCAGGCAGGTCTCCACTCTCGCCACTCAGAAAGGTACATCTCTGGAAGTTACTCTGTGCTTAATTGGGGGGATAACTAATTAAGGTACAAAAATATTTAGGTTAAATATATTAGATAATCCCTTATTATTAAACATATTTTTATCCAAGGAACAAGTCTTGCATTTTGAAGTCCTCTACCCAAGACCCGATGATCACTCTTTAAGGGGACACAACAGACAGCTGTGCACATTTTAACTCCCGGCTCTGGAATGCCCATAGCTTCTGTGCTTCTGTTGGAGTTGTGGCATTTCTACTTTGCTGCAATAACACCAAGCTCCCCTCCATCTGGGTAACTCTGTGGGCACCTGGGGTAACTGCAGAGCAAGAGATGGGAAATTTACAGCAGTAAGAAGAAGGCGCTGGGGCCATTCTGGGTCTATGTCACACACAACTCCTAAAAGAGGTTTTTTTTTTAGATTTTTTTTTTATTTCTCCCCCCCCCCCAGTTGTCTGCTCTGTGTCCATTCGCTGTGTGTTCTTCTGTGTCCACTTGCATTCTTGTCAGCGGCACCTGGAATCTGTGTCTCTTTTTGTTGTGTCATATTGCTGAGCCAGCTCTCTACATGTGCAGCGCCATTCCCAGGCAGGCTGCATTTTTTTCACATGGGGCGGCTGTCCTTACGGGGTGCACTCCTTGTGCATGGGGCTCCCCTATGCAGGGGACACCCCTGTGTAGCACGGCACTTCTTGTGCACATCAGCACTGTGCGTGGGCCAGTTCACCACACGGGTCAGGAGGCCCGGGGTTTGAACCCTGGACCTCCCATGTGGTAGGCGGACGCTCTATCCATTTAGCCACGTCCACTTCCGAAAAGAGGTTTAAGGGGAGCTCAGGGTCCCTTCCCCAGTACCTCCTGCCTGGCCACAACAGAACACGCCCCAGTCTCAAAGGGAAGTGCACAGAATTAAAGGTGTGGTGGGCTTCAGAAGAACACCCCTCTGTTTTAGTAAGTCCTGTCTAAACTGCCTTTTCTTTTGCCAAATAAGGGAAGAGAACTGACAGACTGGAAGGTACCCCGTGGACCTAGCTCCAACCCACGTCTTCTCTCCCAGGTCTCTCCTTCCCTTTAACCTCCCGCTTTCCTCTCCCACCTCCAGACCCCACTCCTCTTCCCCGGCCCCTAGAAGACTGTCTCCCCTGCGTCTCCATGGAACCCTTTCAGGTGCCAGGCTAAGGTGCCTTCTCTCAGACCTGCCACTGCTAGTCTACTGGGTGGTGGAGAACAGACACAAGTGAGTGAGAGGCAAAGAGCGAGGAAGAAGTACGCTGCTCCAGCAGGTCCAGGGAGGCCACCAGGCAGGACAGCGAGGCAGTGGTCCCTGCTGGACACGAACATCAGACAAGGACACTGGGCGGCAGAGCAAGACGAAAACAAGACTGCGCCATGATGTGCCAAGCACAGATGAGAAACAGGGATGCCCGATGAGCCTCACACGTGTCCAGACACGCCCGCACCTGCTAAGGCGACTGCTTCCTTCCAGATTCCAGCTCACAGCCCACTCCAGCCTCTTCCCGCCTCGATTTAAGATACTTCACCGCGGAATTCCCACCACACTTCACTGACTCTCCCCCCCATCACTTAGCCCAAGCGCTGTGCCCAGGCCCTTTGCACGTCCTTACCTTTGCACACCCTTACCTTTGCACGCCCCTTGCACACTCGCCAGGTGCCGCCTGGTCTCCACTGCGCAGATGGCGCCGACAGCCACCTCCTCAACCGCAGGGCGTCCGGTGGCCTCGGGAGCGGCATCCGCAGGGCCACGCCTCGCCTCTGTCCATGCATTTGGAGGGCTGTGGGCGCCTCCTTCAAGTTCATGCAAGAAGCCAGCCCGTCTCCAAGGGGAGCCTTTACCGTCCTGGAGACAGTCGTTTAATCTTAAAGGAGGAGAATAGTCCCCAGTCAGCCAAACTTTGCTCTTGTCCCTTGTTGAAGACTCATCAGGGATACTATACTAATGAGTATCTGACTCTTTTTCAGTTCAACTTACATTAAAAACCTACACATTAGCAGTTACCCTTCCGCATCATGCCTCTCCCCACTGCAGTTTTGCGATATTGTGGTGGGCATAAAAAATTAAAGGGGAATTTTGGTGAAGCCACAGATGACATACGAAGGCCAGTAGAAAACGCAGAAAAAGTTTAGAAATTCAGGAATGCATAGCATATATGCATAACATTATATAATACTTAACCCAAATTATATAATAAGGTGCTGTAAATACCCCAAAAAAGAAAAACAAAAAAAAGCAGGCTTCCTCCCTGAGTATGAAGGGAGGGTCAAAAAATTTTACAGGGGTTTTCTGACTGCAGGGGTGCCGCACCCCTACCCCCGTGGTCCGGAAGGGATAACTGCAGAAGGCTCTCTCAGAGATTCAGAAGCACTGATATGTACTTCCTGTAGAATGATTTGATTCAAAATCTCACCTACTTCCCACGTGTCCTTGCCAATGGAGAAGGGTCAAAATTCTAAACCTCTCAGCAAACAATAAAATTGTGTCGACTAGAATCTTTCTTTTTTCCCTTCCTTTTTAAAAATACTTATTATGGTAACATTTTCACAATCTAACATTTCCCACCTTAACCACTTGAGAATCATTCTTATAATAAGATTACTTTCAAATGTTGATTGATCAAAATCTCACTATAATTTTCCTCAATCCACAGTTACCTACATTCTAATATCATCCAAATACCTGTTCCAGAGCCAATCAAGCCCAAAGCAGTGTTAGCATTATTTGAGAAGCACAAACAAAGATTTCCCATCTGAAAAATTTTCTTCCGACTAAGATGCCACTAGAGAGAAAAGGAATTAACATTTATTGAGTTTCTTCTAAGTGTGAGGCACTCACATAAAAATTTATCTCATTTAATCTTCACAACATGCTGCAAGATGGGTACTATTATCCAAATTTTGGCGCTTGAGGAAACTAAAGGCTGATGATTTCCCTACAGGGCAGGGACTGAGTCTCTGAGCTGCTCTTCTGCTGGTATAGCTCAGTGGTTGATTCATTGCAGCTACTCAGTAAAAGATTGGTTGAATAAATGAGGCTTGAAAAGGTTCAGAAGATCGTCTCTGTTAAAATCCCTTCAAAGAAGCAAACATTCAAACCCCATTCTGATTCTAAATCCCTAACATTTATTAATAACTAAATTATTCCAGGTACTAGAGACAATTAACAATTAAACTCACATCATGATGTAACTGCAAACATGGTAAATAAGTGAAATATTTGTAAGTACCCAACATTTGACTCAATGCCTTGTACAGAGTAGACATGCCATAGTATTAAGTCCCCTTTTCCTAATATTATGGAACCACATTAGGATTTCCTGGAGCCAGTTCTCTCCTTCACCATCCAGAACATGGAAGTCACTGGCAGCTCACATTGTGACTAACCAATGTCCAAGTGCTTCATGGCTTGAACCTACAGCAGGCTGTGCTGAGACTACATTCTGGAATTAAAAAGCAGACTTATCATGTATGCAAATCAGTATGACGTGTTATGAAAGAAGGACCAGACAAAAGTAACATGAGTTTTACACTCCTTATGTGCCCGGCCCCGGGCAAGTCACCCAGCTAGGTGAGGGACTTGGAACCTAGCCCAGCACTGCCCGACTTCGATACTGTGCCTCATAAGGAGTAAAGAAGTGAAACATGGGTGAAGACGTAAGGAGTGGTAGCCCTTAGAAGATAAACCATATTTCTGTTTAATAAGTGAAATCTACATCCAGAGTCAGGTGAGAAAGAAGAGAGAAAGAAAAGAGAAAGGAGGCAAGGAGGAGAAAAAAAATCCTAACTTTTCCACCACTGACTCCATCACAGCATAAAGGTGTATGAGCCCAGGGAGCTCCTTCAGCCTCTCCTTCCACTCAGCTTGGACAACCTAGAACCTCTCTACCTGCAGCTGTTTCCAGCAACTCTCCCTATTTCTAGAGCCTCCTGGGGTTGCTGCCCAAACCAGAGCGCATGAAGTTGACTCCAATTCCAATGAGCCCTAGGAGTTCACTGAAAATCTTTCATGCTTTCAACTTCACTGGCAAACAACATCATGGGCAAAACCTATTTTGCTGATAGCAAACCTGTCATCAATAAGACAGTGGGCTCTGTCTGCCTACACCACTTCCCTGAGGCCATCGGTGTCATCTCAGTGTTTCAAAATACCTTGGCCTTGGTCCTGAGCTATGTCCTCCTCACCCCCAAAAGCTATGATGGCACTCAGTGGGCAAGTACAGTCAAAAAGACTCGATAGAACTTAAGGTCTCTCCCTCCCTCCCCATCTTTCCCACTGTCCCTTGTCCCCTTTCCCGCACCTACCTGGGCCACCACCTCCTTTCCCTCACACCCAGGGACACCACACTCAATGATCACTGTTTTGGTTTCTTGAGCTGCTCAAAGCAGATACCAGGAAGTGGGCTGGCTTTAAACAATGGAGATTTATTAGCTTATGGTTTGAGACCATGAGGATGCCCAAATCAAGGCATCATCAAGGTGATTCTTTCTTCTTGAAGACCAGCTGATGATGATCCTTGGCTCCTCTGTCACATTCAAGGCACATGTTGCCATCTGCTGGTCTCTCCCATCTCTTCTGGGTTTTATTGCTTTTAGTTTCTGGCTTCCATGGCTATTTTCTCTTTATATGAATTTCATTGTCTTATAAAGGACTCAGTAAAAGGGTTAAGACCCATTCTGATTAAGATGGGCCACACCTTAACTGAAGTAACCTCATCAGTAGATCATATTACAATGTGTCTACAAACACAGGAATGGATTAACTTTAAGAACACGTCTTCCTGAGGTACATACAGCTACAAACCACTTACAATTACTTCAACTCATTACATCAAGAAACAAATCATTTTCTGTCAGTGTATTTCAGCCCACTTCAGTGAGGCTCCAGGTTTTTTTTCAGGCATAGGACATCACCACTAGATTGTGTGGTCTCAAGCTCCACAGGCACACAGTAAGCTTTCTAAGTGACCTGAAGTTCCTCTTACCAGGTTAGAGATGAGGGGTAAACAAACTCTAACCTCTCAAAGAGAGAGGATGTGGGGGTCTGGGGGCATGGGATACTCTCTCCAAAGAAAGCTTCCAATTTCCAGACAAACACCAGTTTCTTCCACTGTAACATTTACCCACTTAAATCAAAAGGAATTGAAAAAGCTATTTTTTTTCTGATTTTATTGCAAGTTCAAATTGAGAAAAAAATGAGGAGATTCTTACAGAAAAAGACTTGGACCCTCAGTGGAGCCCTAGAGAAAAGGAGTTCCTTTTTAACATCCTGTCATACACAGTCAATTCTGTCTAAATGCTACATATGTGTTCTTAAAAATCACCAAATTAGGAGGAGGGGCAAGATGGTAGCAGAGTAAGGTGCTCTAAAAGTCAGCTTATGCCAATTAAGATTAAGGATATTAAGAAGACATTAAGTGAGCACAAAGAAGAATTTGAAAGCCTACATAGAAAAATAGATCTTAATGTGCAATAAATGAAATTAAAAGTACACAGGACTCAAATAACAGCAACTTTGAGGAGGTAGAAGAAAGGATTGGTAAGCTTGAAGACATGACCACTGAAAGCAAACATACAAAAGAACAGATGAAGAAAAGAATGGAAAAAAATTGAACAGGGTCTCAGGGAACTAAATGGCAGCAAGAGATGTACAAACATATGTGTCATGGATGTCTCAGAAGGGAAAAGGGATAGAAGGAATATTTGAAGAAATAATGGTAGAAAATTTCTCAACTCTATTGAAGGACATATACACCTGTGTCCAAGAAGCACAACATACTCCCATCTGAAAAATTCTGAATAGACCAACTCTGAGACATATACTAGTAAGAATGTCAAATGCCAAAGACAACGAGAGAATCTTGAGAGCAGTAAGAGAAAATCAATGCATAAAATACAAGGGATACCCCAAAAGATTAAGTGCTGATTTCTCACCAGAAACCATGGAAGCAAGAAGGCATGATATGATGGTGCGATATATTTAAGATACTGCAAGGGAAAATCTGCCAGCCAGTAATCTTATATCCAGCAAGATTGTCTTTAAAAAATGAGGGCAAGTTTAGCATATTCACAGATAAACAGAAACTGAAAGAGTTTAGAGACCAGCTTTGCAGGAAATACGAAAGGGTTTGCTACTCCTGAAATGAAAAGATGGGAGAAAGAGGCTTGGAAGAGAGTCTAGAAATGAAGATTACATCAATATAAATAACTAAAATTGTCAAAAAAAAAAAGTGGTGAAAATAAAATATGACAGATAAAACCCAAAGGTCAAAATGGGTTAAATAAGAACTGCGTTGGCAGTAGTAGCATTGAATGTTAATGGATTAAACACCCAATCAAAAGACAGAGACTGGCATAATGCATAAGAAAATATGAGCCATCTGTATGCTGTCTACAAGAGACTCATCTTAGACCCAAGGATACCAAAAGATTGAAAGTGAAGGGCTGGAAAAATACATTCCACATATGCAGTAAGCAAAACAATAAAAGCCAGAGTAGCTATAGTTATATCAGATGAAATAGACTTTAAAAGCAAAACTGTTATTAAGAGATAAGGAAGGACATTGTATCTTAATAAAAGGGGCAATTCACCAGGAAGAAATAATAATCGTAAGTGTTTATGCACCTAGCCAGGATGCTCCAAGATATATGAGGCTAACACTGGCAAAACTGAAGGGAGAAATAGATGTGTCTACAATAATAGTTGGACCCCTCAATGCACTACTCTCAGCACTGGATAGAACATTTGGGAAGGATGCATAAAGAAATAGAGAGCTTGAACAATATGATAAATGGACTAAATCTAATAGATATATGCAGAACATTGCTCCCCAAACAGCAAGATACACATTTTTTTCAAGTGCTCATGGATCTTTAACTAGGATAGACCATATGTTGGGTCACAAAGCAGATCTCAAAAATTCAACAGATTGAAATTATTCAAACCACTTTCTCTGATCATAATGGAAAAGAGTTGGAAATCACCAAGAAGCAGAAAAAGGGAAAAATCACAAATACATAGAGATTAAACAACATACTCTTAAATAATCAGTGGGTCAAAGAAGACATTTCAAGAAAAAGCAATAAATATCTCAAGACAAATGATAACTAGAACACAACTTATCTGAACCTATGGAATGCAGCAAAAGAAATGCTGAGAAGGAAATTTATAGCCCTCAATGCTTACATTAAAAAAGAAGAAAGAGCTGAAATCAATGACATAATTGCACAGCTGGAGGAACTAGAAAAAGAACAGCAAATTAATCCCAAAGCAAATAGAAGGAATGAAACAACAAAGATCAGAGCAGAAATAAATGAAATTAAGAACAAAAACCAATAGAGAGAATTAACAGAACCAAAAGAGTGTTCTTCTAGAAGATTAACAAAATCAACAAAACATTGGCTATACTGACAAAGAAAAAAGAGAGAAGATGCAAATAAATGAGTAAAAAAGAAAACAGGGACATTACTACTTATCCCACAGAAATGAAAGAAAGCATAAGAAGATACTATGAACAATTGTATGCCAAAAACTAAACAAGGTAGATGAAATGCAAAAAGTCCTAGGAATGTATGAACAACCTACAATGACCCTAGAAGAAATAGAACATCTCAGTCACAAGAGATTGAAACAGTCATAAAACAACTCTCCAAAATGAAAAGCCCAGGACCAGATGGTTTCACAGGTGAGTTCTACCAAGCATTCAAAGAAGATTTAATACCAGTCTTAGTCAAGCTCATCCAAAAAACTCTATAAGAAGGAATGCTACCAAGCTCATTCTATGAAGCTATTTTCACCCTAATACCAATGCCAGTGAAATATATTACAAAAAAGAAAAGTGCATATGAATAATGCATAATGAATATGGATGTGAAAATCCTCAAGGAATTATTTGTTAATGGACTCCAACAACACATTAAAATAATTTTCATCATGATCAAGTGGGCTTTATACCAAGCATGCAAGAGTGGATCAACATAAGAAAAATAAATTAATGCAATTAATAAATCAAAGAAAAAATCACATGACCCTGTCAATTGACACAGAAAAGGCATTTGACAAAATACAGCATTTCCTCTTGATAAAATTACTACAAAAGATAGGAATTGAAGAAAGCTTTCTCAACATGGTAAAGACCATATGTGAAAAACCCACAGCTAACATTTTACTCAATGGTGAAAGACTGACAGCTTTCCCGTTGAGGTCAGGAACAAGACATGGATGCCCACTGTCACCACTGTTGTTCATATAGTGCTAGAGGTTCTAGCTAGAGCAATCAGACAAGAAAAAGAAATAAAAGGCATCCAAATCAGAAAGGAAGAAATAAAACTTTATTTGCAAATCATGTAATCCTGTACCTAGAAAGTCCTGAAAAATCTACAAGAAAGGTGCTAGAGCTGATCAATATGCAAAAATCAGTGGTGATTCTATACATCAGTAATGCACAATCTGAAGAGGAATTCAGGGAAAATTTCCATTTACAATAGTGACTAAAAGAATCAAATATTTAGGAATAAACTTAGCCAAGGATGTAAAGCACTTGTATTCAGAAAACTACAATGAATTGTTAAATTTTTAAAAAACTAAATAATTGAAAGAACATTCCATGCTAATGGTTTGGAAGACTAAAGATCATTAAGATGTCACTTCTACCCAAATTGATATACAGATTCAAGGCAAACCCAATAAAAATTCCACCAGCATTTTGTAAAGAAATGGAAAATACAATGATCTAATTTGTTTGGAAGGGTAAAGGGTCCCAAATAGTCAGAAACACCTTAAAAAGGAAAAGTAAATTTGGAGGACTCTCACTTCCAGACTTTAAATCATATTACCTTGCTACAGTGGTAAAAACAGCATGGTGAACCAAGAAGCAGCAGTCCTCTGTTCCTACTCAAATCTCTACTTTGGCCTGCCCACCTCTTCAACCTCCACCATGTCCATCAAGGTAAACAGATGTCCTACAAGGTAGCCAACTCTGGTCTTCGGCCCTTCAACAGCTGCTCGTGCACAGGTGGGCCTGGCTCCCACATCAGCTCCTCAGCCTTCTCCTGGGTGGGCAGCAGCAGCTTCAGAGACAGGATGTGCACCAACGTGGGTCTGGCTGGGGGCTACAGTGGGTCAGGGAGTGTAGGGGACATCACAGCCATCACCTTGAACCACAGCCTGCTGAGTGCCCTGAAGCTGGTGGACACCGATGACCTCCAGGCCATGTGCACGCAGGAGAAGGAGCAGATCGAGAGCCTCAACAAGTTTGCTTCCTTTTTCAACAAGGTACAGTTCCTGGAGCAGAAGAGCAAGGTGCTGGAGACCAAGCAATGAGAATTGTGGTTGATGTACAGATGCAAGAGTGTCCTTCTGTGAGCTAGAGCAGATGTATGTCACTATTGCAGAGTGGCGGGATGTGGAGAAGCATGGGAAAAATACAGCTGGAGTGACCTATGGACTGTGGTTCAAAGCAATACTGTAATATTCTTGCATCAATGCCAAAGATGTACTGTGTTGATAATGGGGGTTATGGACAAAGTGTGCCAAATGTAGACTATGGGGTAATAGTCTGATGATATTATCTCACAATCTGTAACAAACATTCCACCACAGTGTGGTGTGTTGGTGAAGGGGCCTTGTATGGGAATTCCACACGTGTGTGATTGTTTTGTAAATTCTCAACTTCTCTAATAAAAATAAATTAAAAAAAAAATAATAGGGTGGGTTGGAAAAAAATACACCACATTTAAGATATAGAATATAGTAAGTAGTAAGATTTTGATGATATTCTTTCACGATTTGTAGCATCTCACAACAGTACAGGGTGTTAGTGGTGGGTTGATATGTAGGAATCCTGTGTGATGTTGTGCATTTTGTTTTGTGAGTTTGCAGTCTTTGCTATACACTTATTGCTTTTTTGTGTTCACGTATGAATGATATACTTCAAAAAAATTTTTTTTAAATCACCTAGTTATGCAAAGTTGTGCAAAACAAAGCAAAAAACAGGAGTCCTATGAGTGTGTGGGCACAACACTAGAAACTCACCAGTGTCCCACACAAATGAAGAGTAAAAATAGCAGTTTTACACTTGTTAAACGGTTAAAAAATACAAAAATACTACAATAAATAAGACACTTTATCTTGAAAAGACCTGGAGTTTGCTTATGGAAGCAAGCATCAGCAGGACTGCGGCTTGTGTTATTGTGTAATGTAAGGTGGGTTATCAGAAATCAGATGGAAGGTTCTAAAAGCGAGTGTGAAAGCAGTGGCTCCTAACACACGGTGAAATGCGGTAGCTGGTCGTGCCTGGGGTGTGTGTGAATGAGTGTGCCTTGTGCATGCTTGGGAGGGTTGTCCAACTGGGTGTAGTTTTCTGTGTTCACCAAGGATTTCTTGTGGATGAAATCATGCATAAGCAAAGACAAAATTCACATCATGCTTGAATTATTCTCTGCTACCGTAATTGTTTAAAACAAACTTGTGTTTTCAAAACATGTATTAAAACATGACCGACTGTATGTTTCTGAGTGTCCCAATCAGATCTTCCTGAGGGAACTATGCCTTTGGATAGTACCCAAATGTAGCAGTTTGCAATTATTTATGAATTCCAAAGGGGACAGGAATAAATAAATAAATAAATAAATCTTTAAAAAAAAAAAAGCTTGATGCAAAACCGTTTGGGGTCAAAACCTGGCATATGGGGTATGGCCTCAGGCCCCACTGGGGATGTTACACAGTGCAGATTACGTGTATTCTGTTACTTTTCTAATGTCCCAAAAAGTCTTGATATCTAAAACACATTTAGCTCAAGAAATGGGATTTTCAAAGTATTCCTGTCAACGAGGTCACATGCAGCTAAGTTCTAGTAAGCAGCGGAGGAGATGCTGCTTGTGCCTAGGTGTTGTGTCCTTCTCAGCACTTGCTTGCACAACGTCCCCAAGCCCTTTGCAGATACACATGGGCAGATGCAGGTGGGAGCTGAGGAGTCACATGCTACAGGGAATCGCTCGCGGTGGACTTCCCTCTTTGCCCCTCGGCCCCAGGGTTTGAAGTCTCAAGTGGTCCTGACACAAGCAGCAGTGAAAGCCGTGTGCTGGGGAGAGCAGAGACCTTCTAGAGCCTCACCTCCTGTCCAGTAAAACTTCGCCACATGGGCCCTGAAAGGCCACCGCCAAGATTTCCGTAGAAGGAGCAAAGGCAAATGCCTTTCCTGCGACAGCACTTTCAGCTTCAATGTGCCATTTAAATGAACGTGGGGAAGTGGACGTGGCTCAGGCGACTGGGCTCCTGCCTACCACACAGGAGGTCGCTGGTTCGGATCCCGGTGCCTCCTAAAGAAGACAGTGGGCTGGCACGACAGGCAAGCATGGCAAGCTGATACAACAAGAGACACAAGAAGGAAAAACATAATGAGAGACACAACAAAGCAGGGAGCAGAGGCTGCCAGTGCCTCTTAAAGAAGACATCGAGCTGATGCAACAGGCAGGCTCAGCAAGCTGATACAACAAGAGGACGCAACAAGACATGTGGAGAGGAAAAACACAATAAGAGGCACAACAAAGCAGGGAACGGAGGTGGCTCAAGCAGTTAGACATCTCCTTCCCACACTGGAGGTCCCAGGTTCAGTTCCCATTGCCTTCTAAAGAAACAAGAAAGAAAAACAGTCACAGCGATCGAGAATAAAAAAGGGGGGGGGGGGAGGGGATAAATAAGTAAAATAAAATCTTAAAAATAAATAAAAGTAAATGGATGTGGCAGTGGCCCTGCTGAGCCCAAGCTATTGGGATGGACAAGTGAGCTTCTGACCACACCCTGTCTCCCTTCAACATCCCTCTTCTCAAAATACTTTGTGAAAGGCTGTGCGTTTTGACAAAGCACCAAACAAATGTCCTGCAAAACAAGCTATTTTAAAAAGGGACAGAGACCACTTACTCACCATAGATCATTACGTAAGAGAAAGACAAATCTCTGTGCTATTTCACCCGTGGTACTTGGGGTCTCTTTGGTACAGTGCCTGGCTTGGCTTTATCCTAACCTCCACAACGGCCTGTGCCAGGAGATCGCCAACATGAAATTTCATTGTGTCTTTTAAAAAGAAAAAAGTTGTCCTCAAACTCTGTTAGTAGGCTTCTTCAAATAAGTTTCCCTTTCAGCTCCTCATTTTCTTTCCCGCTATTGAATCTCAATCAGCATGTAAAACAATGAGGTGCTCAGCACAGGCTGAAATTGACAAACTGTTTTCCTTTCCTTTGTTTCCAGTCAATTAATAGTAAGTTTCTTAACTGCCAACTTTCTCACACATTGGGCTTTTCTCTCTGTAGGTATAGGAGTAGCAGCTCACAAGATTACGTAAATCTCAATGGGAGGAAAAAGACAAAATTAATCTGAAGTCTCTTTTAGAAAGGGTCTTTCTGAAAGAGACTGTTAGGCCCACCCAGCTGGGCCAGAGCAGTCTCTTCAACAAACGGTACTGGAAGAACTGGATGGCGATATCCAAGAGAGAGAAAGAGGACCCCTGTCTCACACCCTACATGAAAATTAACTCAACGTGGATCAAGGATTTACATATAAAAGCAACAACCATAGAACTCCCAGAAGAAAATGTAGGAAAACATCTTCAAGATCTTGTGGTAGGCAGTGGTTTCTTACACCTCACACCCAAAGTATGAGCAACAAAAGGAAAAAAACCGGGTCCTCCTCAAAATTCAACACTTTTGCACCTCAAAGGGCTTTGTCACAAGGGTGAAAAGGCAGCCAACTCAATGTGAGAAAATATTTGCCAATCACATATCTGATAAAGGTTTAAAATCTAATATCTATAAGGAGAACATACAACTCAGCAATAAAAAGACAAAGTATCAGATTAAAAATGGGTAAAAGACTTGAAAAGACAACTGTCCAAAGAAGAAATACAAATGGCAAAAAAACACATGAAAACTGTTCAGCGTCACTAGTGATTAGGGAAATGCACATCAAAACTACAATAAAAAATCATGCCACACCTATCAGACTGGCCACTATTAAAAAGTCAGAAATCTGTAAATGTCAGAGAGGACGTGGAGAGCTAGGAACACGTATTCACTGGAGGTAGGAATATGGAATGATGCAGCCACTGTGGAGGACTGTTTGGCATTTACTAAGGAAGATGAAGATAGACTTGCCACATGATCCAGCAATACCATTGCTAGGTATATACCCGGAAGAGCTACGAGCAGAGACACGAACAGACACCTGCACACCGATGTTCACGGCAGTGTTATTCACGATTGCCAAAAGTTGGAAACAACCCAGGTGTCCATCAACAGATGAATGGATACGCAAATTGTCGAGTATACACACAATGGAATATTATGCAGCAGTAAGAAGAAATGAAGTTGCGAAACATGATAACATGGTCTGCTGCTTCTTTAAGCAAGAGTAAACCGAGGATTTCTTCTAAGGCTCGATATTGGACCCTCTACTGTACTGATCTTCAGTCTGGGCTGAAATGAAGAGACGCTCTCTCACAACTTCTGTTCTATCTCTATGACAACTGCTTTTTAAATTCTACCTCTAGCTCCAGTTGTCAGCAGAGCCGAATCTCTATCACTAAAAGCCAAGATATTATCTGCTCTCTCCATGTTCATAGTTCATATAACACAATCTTCCTCAAACGCCAGTGTTCAACAAACTCTCCTTCCACTGACTGATTTCCATAGCCCACTGGTTAAAAATTAGGCCCCAGAGTTAGCAGGTTTGGGCGGTGTCCAGCTCTTCCACTTGACAGGCGTCTGGCGCTCGGCGGCCTGTTGAATCATTCCAGCAGTAAGTTAAACACCATGTGCATTCCCAGGCTACGGGGCTCGGGAGTCAAGACCACACTCAGGGCTCACAACCTGCTCAGGGGCTCGCAGGGTCACTAGAGCTGCAGTCGTGTTAGTGAGAGGATACCGATCAAAATCAGCCGAGGGAAGGGGCGTTGGCAGGGAGCACCCTCTCCAGGGAAGCTCACGCGAGCTGCTTGTCCAGTGGGGGCTCAGTCGCGTGGCCACGTTCACAGGTCCTGGGTGGATGTGGATTAGGGAGCGCTGTTCAGCCCGGGACAGGAGCTAATCAGAGCAAGCCTCATTGCTGGTTGAGCTGCTGCAGAGCTCGTAGGCGCAGCCGAGCACATTCAGCAGGTGAAAGGTACCGTCTATCCTACAACTGCAGAACGGTGAAAAGCCACCCCGCCGCGTCCAAGTCCCATCTCGACCGCTTGGGTCTGTGAACTCGGGCAAGTTGCACAACCTCTCAGTGGTTCATTCTTACCCCGGACACTGCGATGACAACAGCAGCTACCCGTCTGGTTGTGAGGATGAGATACGTTAACGTATTTAAGTAGATAGAACAGTCAGTCCCTAGCAGAGACTCCCAGCATCGTCATCATCATCGCACATCTCACTCACTTCTTTTCTCAGGACTCGTCCTGTTAATGACGGCAGAAACTATTTACACCTCAGCACTGGCGCGGAGAGCAATTCCCTGCTTGATGAAACGCTCTGTTACGGGGGGAGCTTGAGCCTCGTGGCTCTATTTGTATCAGCTGAGCACACACCTGTACGGACAGAAGACGGCTCCTGAAGGCATGCAGATTTGTGCGATAAAGTGTGCGCTCATAACGCACGTCCCCACTTCTATTTTCACTCTGAACTGACCCGTCAAGCATGTGCTATGAAGTATTTCAAACCACATCAATTAGTAGTGTTCACTACCTGATTCACAGCAAAGTCCCCTCCCTACAGACATAGAAAGCAGAAAGCAGGTCGCAAAGAAGTGAACCGGGAAGCGGATGTGGCTCAGGCAGTTGGGCGCCTGCCTACCACATGGGAGGTCCCGGGTTTGGGTCCTCGCACCTCCTAAAGAGCAGGTGCCTCCTTCACCACAACAGAACTAGACTCCACCCCCTGCCGCTACAAGCAGAGACCACAGGCCAGCAGAAGCCGGCGCGCACGGGGAGCGGATGTGGCTCAGGCCATCGGGCACCCGCCTCCCCTGTGGGGGGGGTCCCAGCTCGGTTCCCAGTGCCTCCTGGAGAAGACAAGCAGGTGATGAGCAGAGAACCATCTGGGGGAGGGGGGATAAAGAAAGAAAAATAAAGGGGAGCGGATTTGGCTCAACTGAAGAGCATCCGTCTACCACACGGGAGGTCCGCGGTTCAAACCCCTGGCCTCCTGACCCGTGTGGAGCTGGCCCATGCGCAGTGCTGATGCACGCAAGGAGTGCCCTGCCACGCAGGGGTGTCCCCCACGTAGGGGAGCCCCACACGCAAGGAGTGCGCCCTGTAAGAACAATCATCCCGCGTGAAAAAGCACAGCCCGCCCAGGAGTGGCGCCGCACACAAGAAGAGCTGATACAGCAAGATGACGCAACAAAAAGAGACACAGATTCCAGGTGCCACTGACAAGAATAAAAGTGGACATGGAAGAACACACAGTGAATGGACAGAGAACAGACAACTGGGGGGGAGGGGGCAGGGGAAGGGGAGAGAAATAAATAAATAATAAATCTTAAAAAAAAAAAAAAGAAGGAAAGATAAATTTTAAAAATAAATCTTAAAAAAAGAAGGAGTGGAATGGCCCGGTAGTAGAGCACCATTCGAGCAGCCTAGCAAGCCTTCGCTGGCTTGGGAAAAAACCCAGGATGCTTCCTGGGTCTGGGATGCTCAGTGACACGAGGCCAAACAGTAACAAGGGGACTGCCCACAGCACAGAGGGGAGTAAGTGCGCCTGAGTTTACATGCATTCTTTCGCTGAAATGAATTTAAAAGTGGACATAACCATCCCAGGGTCCATAAGATGGAGGAATAGAGCATGGATTAGAGTGGTCTTACTGATATTCTACTATGGAACTATTGTGATTAGCAATGGAAGAAATGGTGGCATTGATGTGGAGAAAGTGGCCACGGTAGCTGCTGAGGGTGGGGAGAGGGAAGAAGAGGTGTGATGTGGGGGCATTTTCAGGACTTGGAGTTGTCCTGGGTGGTACTGCAGGGACAGATGCTGGACATTGTGTGTCCTGCCGTGGCCCACTGGGTGGACTGGGGGAGAGTGTAAACTACAATGTAAACCACTGTCCATGTGGTGCAGCAGTGCTCCAAAATGTACTCACCAAATGCAATGAATGTCCCATGATTGCTGATATGGGAGGAATGGGATGACAGAGATTAGGGGTATATGGAGACCTCATATTTTTTTAATGTAACATTTTTAAAAAATTAGAGAGAAAAAAAGTCATACAGAATAGTGGTGACTTTAATGCACCACTTCAGTAAGTACAGTTTCTAATTAAAAAAAAAAAAGGCCATCAGGCACCCTCGAGTATGTTTAGCTTTCCAAAGCATCACAGGAGGGAAAATGCAAGCCACCTTCATTTATTTTTCAAAAGAGCAGCCTTGTGGGCAGAGCTCTCCCTCTCAGCGTCAAATAGACGCACCTGAGCAGTGGGAAAGGGCGGCCACTGCCCTGTGCTCTCCTCTGAGCTCCAGGGCGGGAGCAGGGGTATCACCCAAAGAGTCCTGGGACCCAGGGAGCTCCTGAAGAGGGAGCAGGACAAGCTGGGTGGTGGAAAACAGAGGGCCAAAGAGCTTCCCACGTGTAAACTAAGGCCCGGTATTATAAAACGTTTTAAAAAGCTCGAAACATCCATTTTCAGGTGTATTCCCTAGCTTTTAAACTTTGGCGACCAAGTTGAAATTCTTGAAAGTGTGGACGGCAAAATAAAAAAGAAAGACCACGCACATCCGTACTGGCTGGGATCTGTCGGGGGCCGCGAGGTTAGGGAACGACTCAGAGAGGAGGGGGGAAGGCGGCCCCTGGCGTGGAGCAGGACGGGGTTCTGGTGGGGGGCCTGGCCAGGCGTCCCCGCAGTTGGGCCTTGGCTTTGGGTGTGTGGAGCTGCAGGGCGCTGGACCAAGGCTGTGCCCTTCTGGCGAAACCCCAGGCCGCTGGTCCAGGACCAGCGTTTGCAGTTCCTTCAGTCCAGCACAGATTTTTTCTTTCAGGTGGACTTTTGTTGTTGTTGTCGGAGGCAGTACTGGTGACAGATTAGGGAGAGAAGAAAAAGGTTTCTGCTGCGACAGAGACCCATAAAAAAAGCAAAAGAATGTCGTAGAGCTGAGGACCAGGTGCCTGAGAAAGAAGTTGCCAAAAAGACGCTTCAAAAGGCAAGGAGGGGGAAGCGGCTGTGGCTCAGCAGTTGGGCTCCTGCCTACCACATGGGAGGCGCTGGGTTCGCGTCCCAGGGCCTCCTTATGAGGGCAGGCTCGTCCGCACACTGCTGAGAGCCGCCAGCCTGCAAGCTCTGTGGAGAGCTGACTCAGCAAGGTGATGCAGCAAAAAAGGGAGACAAGCAAAAAGAAAAAACAAGCACAGAAGAGCGCACAGAGAATGGACACAGAGCAGACAGCACGCCAAAAAAAAAAGCCACAAGGGGTGGGGAGGGATATAAAAATTTTTTAAAGTTAAAAAGGCAAGGAGGCTCAAGCAGTTAGGCACCTGCCTCCCACATGGGAGGTCCTGGGTTCAGGTCCCATTGCCTCCTAAAGAACATAAGCAAGACAGCAAGCTGATGTGCAGGGCTAGTGTAGTAAACTGGCACTACAAGATGATGCAATGAGGAGACACAATGAGAAACACAAGCTGAGAGCAGATGGGGCTCAAGTGAATCACATGGGAGAGACCAGGTTTGGTTCCCAGCGCCTCCTAAAAAGAAGACAAGCAGGCAATGAAAAGACACAGAGAACACACAGCAAGCACAAACAATGAGGTGGGGGAGAAATAAGTAAATAAATCTTTCTAAAAAGGCAAGGAGGAAGCTTGTCTACAAAAGAGCAGAGCACATCGTAAGGAACACAGGCAGATGTACAGAACAGTGAGTCAAAGGGCTGGGATGGCAGGAAACGCCAGCAGCCTTTCCGTCCCATCAGGAGAGTGTATCCGCCATGCGAGCTCAGCTCAAAAGTCCGAGGGACACCGTGGCTTCTCTATCTTGGCCACACTGTCGCTGTCACCATTAAGCTCAGCAGGACTTCAGCTAACACGCGAGATCCCCAGCCCTGAAGTGGGAGAGTGGACGGACTATGAGCCTGCGGGCGACAACAAGGACACAGCGCCTGGGCAGGGAGCCCTGCCTGCCGGCGCTCCTGACTCACGGCAGCACCTGCACAGAGCACCTGCACAGAGCACCTGGCGGGTGGGAGCTCCACCTGCGGGAAGCGCTTGCGTGGAGCAGACGACTCACTGGGGTCCTGGGGTCCTTCAAAGGCTCTCTCCCCTCAGGAGGAATGAAGGAAACGACCCCCGCTGGTAGGAGGATGGACTGAGGCGCCCGTGACTCTCTCGGCCCGGGGCAGGCAGTGAGGAGGGCTGCTCAGCCCGAGCGCACAGGGAGGGCGTGGGCCTGGAGCCTCGTGGCCAGAGGAGCCCTGACCTGCCACAGGTGCCCGCGGGCTCGGGGGAGTCAGAATCGCCCCGACCAGCAGCAAAGGCCGGAGACCTGCGGGGTGGCGAAATGCTCGAGAAAAGACAGGGGTAAAGTTCATGAATTGTCTTTTTTCTTTTTTTAAAAAAGGGATTTTCTAGCACAACAAAGAGGTAGTAAATTTTCAGAAATCACATGAGCATTGAGAAAAGCTGGGTTGATTATAAACGAAGGGAGTGAAATAAGAAACGCAGTTGAGAGAAGGAAAAAAGTCCAGTCCCAGCGAGGAAGCCCCGACCAGAACCCGGGAGCGGGCCTGCCTGCCTGCAGTGGCCGGGTGTCCGCACTGCCGGGCGTGCCACGCGGACCCGCCGGGTCTGCTAACCCAGGAGCCGCCGCTTCCGCTCCGAGCGCAAAGCCGAGCCTTGACTCACGATGAAAGCCACTTTCCCAGTTGCGATTCCAGTCTCATTTCCACGCTCTTGGTGGGTGGCCAGCCTCTACCTGCGGTATCAGCCGTCCACACAGGCCTGCGATTCCTTCCTCCTGTTTTAACCCGGGTTCTCCAAACAGCAGCAACGCCAGGGCTTTACAGGGGCGCCCGGAGAGCGGGGAGGTCCTGAGCGCCCGGGCCTGTCGCGCCTGCGGCCGCTAGGCGGACCGCCCCTCCCAGGCCAGGGTCCCGCGTCTCGGGATGTGGCCGAAGGCCAGCTGGGAAGAGACGCACAGGCCTGCCCGCACCAGGCCTCCGGCGCCCGGGCCCTCCCTCCCCGCACCAGGCCCTTCCCTTGGCGCCCAGGCCTCTCCCCTCCCCGCGCACAGGCCCTCCCCTCCCCGCGCACAGGCCTTCCCTCCTGCGCACAGGCCTTCCCTCCTGCGCACAGGCCCTCCCCGCGCCCAGGCCCTTCCCTCGGCGCCCAGGCCCTCCCCTCCCCGCGCACAGGCCTTCCCTCCTGCGCACGGGCCTTCCCTCCTGCACACAGGCCCTTTCTTTTGCGCACAGGCCCTCCCCGCGCCCAGGCCCTTCCCTCGGCGCCCAGGCCCTCCCCTCCCCGCGCACAGGCCCTTCCCTCGGCGCCCAGGCCCTCCCCTCCCCGCGCACAGGCCTTCCCTCCTGCGCACGGGCCCTTTCTTTGGCGCACAGGCCTTCCCTCCTGCGCACGGGCCCTTTCTTTGGCGCACAGGCCTTCCCTCCTGCGCACGGGCCCTTTCTTTGGCGCACAGGCCTTCCCTCCTGCGCACGGGCCCTTTCTTTGGCGCACAGGCCTTCCCTCCTACGCACGGGCCCTTTCTTTGGCGCACAGGCCCTCCCCGCGCCCACGCCCGCCCCTCCCCTCCCCGCGCCGGCTCGTGGGCTCCCCGGTCCTTCCCGGCGAGCGGCAGCAGGAGGGCGGCGGCCGGGCAGGGAGCGGGCAGCGCAGGCCTGCGCGCACGCCAGGGCGCGGGAAGGAAGCTGGGCCCGCGCCTCGGGACCGCCCCCCGGGCTTGCGGGAGGTCAGCAGCCCGCTGCCCCGGGTCCGGGCAGAGGCCTGGGGCAGGCCGGGCTCCCGCACAGACCGCAGCTCTGCAAACCGCAGCCGGGCCTTGGTGAGCCACCTGCCGCGGGGGGCCTCTGAGGTCCCTTCTCACGCTGCTATCTGCTATCGCTTTCAGCCTTTTTCCTCCCGCCCAAACCCGTTTCCCTCCTGAAATCCTTCACCAGTGACCCCGGAGGAACGCCCTTGACGGATGGGTCCAAAGCGCGCGGGAAGACTCGTGAGTCCATCCATTAAACGAAAGCTAATGGCCGAAATGAGAGGAAAATTCATAGATGGAAATCAACCAAAGGAAAGAGCGAGCCAGCCAGTGCTGCATAAAACGGGACACGCGTAGGCTCCAGGGAATTTTGAGGAAGACATGCCATAGAAATGAATTTACACACACGTCCCACCTGTTTCAACTTAAGGTAACAATCTAAGCCCCAGTCTACACTTCTGTGCTTAGGAGAGGAATTAGGTATTTAATTTTAAGATTATTATGCTGACGGAGACACACGCATAAAAACGCCAAACACGGCTTTACTGTGTTTAATCAAAATACACGTGTATGTATTTTTAAGTCAAATAATAGAAATCTTACGATGAAAGGCCAAAGCCCCGGCCAGGGCCCGCTCTCTGGATTGTGGCGGACACCAGCCTGCTGCGCCTCCCAGATGCCCCTTCCTGGAAGGGCTTTGGCCCAGGCGGCTGGCCTGCTCCGGAGGGCAGAGCTCCCGCTGCCCGGGGCGCCTGGCCTAGGGCCCCTCTTGGCTCGGGAGGCTGCACTCCCAGCCCAAGTCCAGGCGCTCCAGCCCGAGGCAGGTTGAGCCCCCGAGGGCCTGGCAACCCGGCCTGCATCACGATGGCTTCTCCCGGCCCACGCTGCGACTTTCTGGTCCCAAGGCCCCTCCTGAAAAAGAACCGCCTGCAGCCCACCCCCAGCTGGGGTCCGCCCCACTTCACTGCATCCACCTGCCGCCAGAGGCAGCCGCTTTTCAGATGGGTCTCACTGAAGCACCATTGACATACGGAAATGGAACATACAAATTTCCAGCGCAATGCATTCTCCCAAACTAAACGCAGCATGTAGCCAGCACCGTGTAGGACAGAGCAGTTAAATAAATAAATAATTTTTTAAAATTTTAAAAAAGAGAAAAAGACGAAAAAGAGAAACAAAACAGCCAAAGAATAGAGCGTTTCCTGCTCTGCACAAGAGATCACACTAAGTTACTCCTTAAAATGTCTTAACACGATTTTCATGAGGTCTTTCCATAGATGTAAAAGGAGGCAATGAAGAGGAAAGTATGCTTCATTTCCTAAGATGGCACCCAGAGTTCAAAAAAAAGCCGGACTTTGAAGTGTTTTAATACTGTACATCGTATGTACTTCCTCAATGTTTATGTACACTGCCTAAAACTGACTTTTGAATGCTTTTCATCCATAGAAAGAATGAGAAAATAATCTAGATATGTGGGAAAGCAGCACGAATTCCCCGTTAGCTGGGAGAGCTCTCCTGGCTTCAGTGGAAAATCAGGTTTCCAAGCGTCGGTCGGCCTCTGTGGCTCCTGCTGCTTTCCTCGCTCATCTTTGGTCCCACCTATTTCCCTGCTCCAGCTGTACAGAGGCCAAACACCCCCGAGAGGTTATCGTCTCAGAGCAGGTTTCCAGAGCCAGCTTTTCATTCCTAAGAAACCAAAGCAGCCCCCACCAAACCGGGGAAGGAGGCGTTTCCCTTTGAACCAAAGGCTGGAGGGCCCACCATCCCTGCTGCAGGCACATCCCAGGGAGAAAACGCCAGCTCTGAGTTTTGTGAGTTTGGGCTCAGAAGAGTTTTCCATTTCAATTATGAGCTGGCAGAAAAAGAATGAATGAGTCAGATACAAGGCAAAGTCTGAAGTCCTCAAGACTTTGTAGGACCACTTCCTAAGAGATAGGAGCAAGGGTTAGAATCAGGAACGGAGAAGGACCGGGCACAAGGCGTGCGCTTTGACGTCACGGAAAACCCGAAGTGTTCAGTCCATCCAGTGGACTCCTCGAGGGCGGTCGTGAGCCAGGGGCAGCCTGTCCTAGGAGCAGCTTGGGCTCCTGGGCAGCGCTGGGAGGGGCGAGCCACGGAAGGCCGCTGTGCAGAAGCAGAGTCTGCTGGTGTGGGCGTCGAGGACTGGCAGGGAGGGACGGGCACTTAGCCCCCTGGGTCACCACAGCATAAGCGAGGCGCCGTTCTAGATGAAGTGGTCACTCAACACTTACAGCACCCTGTGAGGAAGTATTACGTCCCCACGCTTGAATGATGGGAACGGAGGCACCTGGCCAGGCTGCACAGGTGGTCAGTGGTGGGGTCAGGATTTGAACCCTGAGCCTGCAGTTACCACCTTTACACTCACCCTCTGCACCCAGAGGTGGACGGACCACGAGCCACTGAAACCCGTTTCTGGCCATTCGTTTGCTTGGAGCCCTCGATGACCGTGGACCTAACTTTGCAGTTTGTCATTTTGCATTGTTTTCCTCAACGAGCACTCCCGCTCGCATGAGCTCTGGACCCCACGGAAGCCGGTCCTGCCCGCTGCTGCTGCGGGACACCTCGGCAACCGCGTCGTTGTTCTCCATTGACCGCGGGGCTCTGCGGGGGCAGGTGGGAACTGTGCTTGCCAGCCTTTCCCGGGATGGCGCACACTTGAAGTGGCCGTTACAAGGCAGGAGGACCAAGGGCTCGGCTGGTGCTGACCACCCCCGGCCCCCCGGCAGCTGCAGGGGCCCGAGTCCAGGCGCACTTCGGCCGCTGGAGCCCCGTTGCCCGAGGCAGTGGCTGGAAAGGCTCGATCCTGCCATGCCTCTGGGCACAGCACCCCTCCCCCTGCAGAGCAGGTGCCCAGCAGAGCGCACATCCTAGGGACCCCAAGCCTGCGCAAGGCTGCCCAGCCTGGGGGACAGCTGAGATGAGCACATTTGTACAGCAAGCTCACCGTTTAGTGCGTGAGCTGTTTTTTTAGGTTGGGGAATGGAATGCTCATAAGAATGAAGGTCAAAAGGAATTCTGGGGAAGCAGACTTGGCTCAACAGATAGAGCGTCCACCTACCACATGGGAGGTCCAGGGTTCAAACCCAGGGCCTCCTGACCCATGTGGTGAGCTGACCCATGTGCAGTGCTGATGCGTGCAAGGAGTGCTGTGCCACACAGGGGTGTCCCCCGCGTAGGGGAGCCCCACGCACAAGGAGTGCGCCCCACAAGGAGAGCCACCCGGCGCGAAAGAAGTGCAGCCTGCCCAGGAATGGCGCCGCACACAGGGAGAGCTGACACAGCAAGACGATGCAACAAAAAGAGACACAGATTCCCAGTGCCTCTGACAAGAATGCAAGTGAACACAGAAGAACACACAGCAAATGGACAGAGAGCACACAACGGGGAGGGGGGGAATAATTTTTTTTTAAAAAAAAGGAATTCCATGAAAGATAAGAATGTGATCTATAGATGTTTTCTTTTTCTCCAGCTGCATTTTGTATTGGTGGTCTCCCCCTAAAATACTTAACACCTTGGAAATACTTCAGAGATGCTGGGGCCAGTTCTCCGTGTTCCACGTGGGTATCCTGCCAGCTTTCTCTCCCCTTTCTGAAGAATTACAAGTTTGAGCCTCTAGGTGGGTGGGAGGGCTAGCGGCCCAAAGAACACCATGCATTGGCATTTTTAGGTGTTCTAACATAATTGTCACAACAAATAGGTAATCTCCAAGTTTTTTGAGAAAAGGAAACTGAAATACCTTGTGTGAGCTGAAATAACTTATGGGAGTCAGTGCTGCTTTTGTTTTTTATTGCGGCAAAACATATACAGCATAAACTCTGACAGTCTCTCCATTTTAAGCGGCATTAACTCCATTCACTGTTGTCCACCCATCACCACTAACTAACGCGTGCGAGTTAAAACAGCGATGGTGCGAAGGAAGTGTTCAAACCAAAGTGTCATTTCTCAGCCTAGGCCCTGACTCCCCATGTCCCCGGGAGAGGTTTTTTGGTAAATGGGGTGCTTCTGTGAAGACCATAGAAAGGGCAGGGAAAACGCAATCCTTCTCTTGTCCTAGTGATGGTGCATCTGCAGCTTCAGTGTGGAGACGCTAGTGAGCCAAACCATCCCAAGTACCTGCAGCGTGCCAAAAACTTTTGAATGCGTGCAACCTCCGGGCGTGCCCACGGGATCCACAGTCAGCTTTCCACCTGCAGGAGACGCACTTAGGGAAGAACAATTAAATGTATTCCCCGTGGTTTATGTACATGTGGGTGTTCGTCACAGTGTCGTTTACAAATTGGAAACAATCTAAGTGTCCCACAGTAGGGAAATGATTCAATAAATTACAAACATTCATAAAATGAAATATTACTCCCATTAAAATCTTATTTTCCATGCCAATTACATTCAGTGCATGATCCTATATTATCCTTGGATGCTGGAAGAATAAAAAACAGCTATAAAGAACATTACTAGAGCAACTGGGATATTTTGAATATGTATACTGATTAGAAAAGATTATTCTACCATTGTATTGACTAAATTCGGGGGTATGATGATGTAATTGAACAAAATGTGTTAATTCTTAGAAGATGCATGCTCATATATGTACAGACTCAAAAAGTCATTATTTTCAAGAAATATTTAATGAAGCAAGCTCACAATGTAATATTAGGCAACATTTTCATTTTGCTTAAAAATACATGAGATTAGTGGCAACAATTAAAAACCACAGTAGGGGGGGTACTGGGTTCCTGGCCAGTGGTGCTCTGTCGTGGTCCCTAGGGGAGCAGCGACAGTCTCCCAGGTACAGTGGTGGGGACCGGGAGGGAGTGAGGGTTCAACAGTGAGCCCCAGATGCTAATGACTATGCTTGTGAGCTGATAAACCCAAAATAAGAACAAGGCCTAGAGCAACTTTGTGCCTGGGAATTTCCTTCTGTCAGCCTTCATGTTACTCAAATGTGGCCAGTCTCGAAGCCAAACTCAGCATGTAAATGCAATGCCTTCCCCCCAGCGCGGGACATGACACCCGGGGATGAGCCTCCCTGGCAACGAGGGACCACTATCAACTACCAACTGATGATGCAACTGGAAAATGACCTTATACGGAAGGTTCAATGCGGATCAGCAGAATATCCATGTCTACATAAAATACCATGACTTTAAAATGCTGTTTGACCTAAAGTAAGGGGGAAATGGAAAGGAGAAATGAGTTTATATGGCTACGAGTTTCTAAAAAAGAGTCTGGAGGCTGGCAGAAGGTTTGCCCTCATGCACAACTGAGCAGAGTCAGAGAGACAGATAAAGCAGATACAACCCCCAGATATTGGTTCCTTTGAGGGCTAAAGAGACCCATGGGAGTTATGGTCATGGCCGATGGGGTTAACTACCAGGGCAGATGGCCCCTCTTTGGAAATGGTGTTTATGTGTGATGAATCTGGACTCAGATGGGATCTCCCTTCATAAGACTTTCATGCTAATGTGCTGGAGGTGCAGTTAATGTTGGGGTTTAAGATATATTTAGGGGATTTGAATCTCTGGACTGACAATGTGATAGCCAGATCCTGAGCCTCAACAGACTCCAGCACCTACAATCTGATTTATTGGACTTACCACACTCAGCTAAGATGGAGTTGAAGAAGGACAACCACCACACCATGGAGCCTAGAGTGATTACAACTGAAAATGGGAGGATTGCATCCAGCATCCAGGTGGAATCTGAGCCTCCTCTTGACATAGAGGTGCAATGGACACAACCAATCCAATGTCCACATAGAAGAGGTGGCATTGGATTGGGAAAAGTGGACATAATGGACAAAGGGTATGGGGAAAGGCAGGAAGAGATGAGAGGTGGAGGCGTCTTCGGGACATGGAGCTGCCCTGGATGGTGCTTCAGAGGTAATCACCGGACATTGTAAATCCTCACAGGGCCCACTTGATGGAATAGAGGAGAGTATGGGCCATGATGTGAACCAATGTATATGAGGTGCAGAGGTGCCCAAAGATGTACTTACCAAATCCAATGGATGTGTCATGATGATGGGAACGAGTGTTGTTGGGGGGGGGGGGGGGGGGTGGGGGGGCGGGGTTGAATGGGACCTCACATATATATTTTTAATGTAATATTATTACAAAGTCAATAAAAAATAAAAAAATTTAAAAAAAAATACATGAGATTACATGTGATTTTTATTTTCTCCTTTACATATTCTCCCACTTTTCTACTGTGGCCTCTCATTTTTCTGTTCCCACCCCTCTAAGGTACACACACAGAGGGAGAAAGCCAAGGATGTGGAAGAGTTGAGTGGGCATATTCTCAAGGTTTAGTATAGGAGGACCAGGTAATGAAATCCAAGGTAGGAAAAGGAACCAACCCAAGCATAATAGGCTGAAGTCACGGCATGGGGAGAGGAGGAGATTAGAGTGGGAGGATGGAAACAGGCCTCATCTGAAGACTTAATGGGGTGTTACTGGTAAATTAGCTTTCAGTGCACAGTGTTGGTAATATTTTCAAGGTACTCTAGAAAACAAAGGAAAAGAAAACAAAACAGTAAAGCTGAATTCCAGGGTAGAACATCATCCCTGATGTTCTCTAACCTCAGACTGGACATTTTCCTTTTAGCCCATGGTCAAGAGGTAGAGAAGCAAATGACTGTGATTCTGAGTTCCATTTTTGGTAGCATTTGAGAGTGGTTGAGATGGGAAAATTTATGTTGTAAATATGTTCCCACAATAAAAAAAGATAAAGCAACTAAAGAGACAATGGCAGATAAAGGCAATACTGATTTTGGATGGGATCTAACAAGCATGGAGAGAAGGCTCAAAAGGGCATTACTGGAACATATGAAAAAACTGGAATATAGACTGTTTCTTTGCTAAAGCTAAATTTCTTGAATTTGATAATTGCATATAAAAATGGATACATAAGTGAACATCCTTGTTTGTAGGAAATGTACATAGCAGTATTAAGTGTTCACAGAGGATAATGTATATAACCTAAGTTCAAGTGTTCACAAAATGGAGTAATCAAAAGATGGATGGATGGATGGATGGTAGATAAGTAGACAGACTGATATATTGATGGATAGATAGAATTTTATGGCAAACATGGATGTGGCAATATGTTAAAGCTGGTGGATCTGGGTACCTAGGGGGGATATGGGCAAGTTGGAGCTCTCTGTATGGGATTCGTATCATTTTTTGCAACTGTCCTGGAAGTCTGAAGGTATTTCAAAATAGAAAGTTTGACTTCTTTAAAAAGCTCAATAAAGTCACATGACGTCCTTACTGGATGCATTTATTGAATGGAGACTTGGTTCTGCCATACTTGAACATACAACCAAACACAGAGGATTCTAGCCTTGTGTGATTTCGGTAACATGAATGAAGGGGGCATATCCATGCAAGTATTTGCAGCTTTCTCAATGTATCAGCTTTCCTGAGTACAGGACTCTAGCCCCCAGAGGTTGGGAAGAGATTTTTCCCAGCAGGCTGAGTCCCGAGTGCCTGTCACCCACCCTGGAAAGGAGAACGTGTGCTGAGGCTTGGGCCCTGGGTTGCCCCCGCATGCCAAGCTCTGCACACGGGATAAAGCACAGCTTTTTAGAGTCGAATAAACGAAGACACTGGAAAAATATGACATATCTTTATAAAACTGGCCTGCGAGGGGGATTCAGTATATAACTGGACTAGTTCTATCTCTTTCTTTTTAGTGACCAGCACATTTATGGAGTAGTCTAGACACCAAAATTGTTCAAAGACCCAGGATAGGATTGGCTTTCTCCACTTGGATGTTGACAGTTCATGATCTAATTCGGGCTCAAGTTAACGGACGCTCTTTGGGGCTTTTCTTTCAGATCACCTGATGTTAAGACTGTCATCATAGTTGTCATCTACTGGCCTCAGATCTCATCCTCAGCGAGGGCTCAGGGCAGCCCCTCCAACAGGGCTACGAGCAGATGGTAAGAGGCCCTGTGTTCGTCCCCTCATTGGGGAGGCAAGGGGAAAAGATAGGCCTGAGCGCGCCTTCGAAAGAAGTCGGAGGGAAACAGTAGATGAGGGACTCTTCGGTCACATTGTAGAACGCGATGTGTCCAGACTCGTAGTCTAAGAAGACCCCCACCCTGTGCACAGGGTCGCGCACGTGCTGACCCTTCAGCGGTGAGGAGACCCAGAGGCTGTAATCCTCTCCAATTTTCAAGCCTATGAGCGAGAAGAGGTCCCCGGGAGGCTTTGGCAGGTTTCCCTTCCTGCTCACAGAGTCCCTGCAGATGCCCACTTCCCACTCGGTCTTGGCGCCCACCTCCACCTCCCAGTAGTGCCGCCCGCAGGTGAAGATCTGCGCGCCCAGCACGGTGGCAGACTGGTCGAATCTCTCTGGGTTGTCAGGTAACTGCTGCCGGATCCCTCCGTGCCTCACGCTCTTCAGATCCTCAGACAGGACCAGGTAGGCGTTGGCCGTGGATGGGTCCAGCGTGATGTCAGCTGCGGGAGGTAAAGAGTAACCTGTGAGGGAAGCGGACGTGGCTCAATGGAGAGAGCGCCCGCCTACCACATGGGAGGTCCAGGGTTCAAACCCAGGGCCTCCTGACCCATGTGGAGCTGGCCCATGCGCAGTGCAAGGAGTGCCGTGCCACACAGGGGTGTCCCCCACATAGGGGAGCCCCATGCGCAAGGAGTGTGCCCCATAAGGAGAGCCACCCAGCGCGAAAGAAAGTGCAGCCTGCCCAGGAATGGTGCCGCACACACGCGGAGAGCTGACACAACAAGATGACGCAACAAAAAGAAACACAGATTCCCAGTGTCGCTGACAAGAATGCAAGTGGACACAGAAGAACACACAGCGAATGGACACAGAGCAGACAGCTGGAGGCGGGGAGGGGAAGGGAAGAGAAATAAATAAAAATAAATCTTAAAAAAAAAAAGATTGACCCTCCAGGAGGTCACGTGGGGAAGAACTGCCTGGCGGGGAGCGGGGCTTCTCCGTGACTGGGGTGGAACATGTTAGAACGAGGAGCTCTTTATCCATGCAGGGCACACCCTTTTCTTTCCCGTTTACCCGAGCCAGGCTCGGTCCTCACTCTTCACCCTGGGTAGGAGAGGGCTATAGGCCGTTCTCATTTACTAAACACCTCCTGTGTGCCGAGCATTCTCTGTAGATGCTCTCGTTTAATCATCAGGTATTATTCATGTATTGCCATTTTTATAGAAGAGAAAACTGAGGCTCATAAAAGTTAGGAAGCATCATCAAGATTGCAAAGTTACAGAGTTGTTGGATGGCAATCCCTGGTCGGCCTTTTCCAGCAGGGCATGCTCAAATGCAGCTTCCAAGGAGCTAGCCCGACCCTCAGTCACCGTGGATGAAATGCGTTGTGGACCAGTGTGGCCTCTGCTTCCGCCCTCCTGTGAGGTCAAAGAAGAGGCTTCCACCCTTCACTGACCATCCAGGCCAGATTAGGTACGTCTATCAGGCAATCTCATACCTTTACTGGTGGACCACATTCCAATCGTAACTAGTTATCTGTGTGGTTATTTAACGTCCGTTTCCTAATTTCACTGAAAATTCTACAAAGCAAAGGCTGTGTCTGTCATTCATCATTATTATAATTATGCCCAGAGCCTAATAGCACAATACTGGGCACACAGCAGGCACTTAGCAATTACCTGTTGAGTCCAAAGTGCATTGGGCCTCCCTCTAAAGGTCAAATTGTCAACAAAGTAAAAGTTGAGGGCTGTTACAGTTTGAAAGGCATTATTCCCAAAAAGGATTTGTTGAAGTCCTAACCCCTAATACATCGGAATGTGCCTATATTTGGAAATGGTCGTTCCAGGTAGAATTAGTTAAGTCACAAGGAGGCCATGCTGGAGCAGAGTGGGCCCTTAATCCACTATGACTGGTGTCCTTGAAGGGAGAAGGGACACAAATAGTCCCAAGGAGAAGACAGCTACGTGACAACAAGGCAGAGACGGGTGCTGGAGCTGCAAGCTGCGGAGTGCCAGGGCCGGCTGGTCAACCACTGGACCCCTCCAGCCTTCGACAGCGGGGCCTCCAGCACGGTGAAGCCGTAGCCTGCACTTGTAATCACCCAGCTGGCGGTACTTCCTGGCAGCCCTGCAAAGACCAGCTGGCCTCTCTTGGTCTTAGCTGGCCTAAATGCTGGGGGCACTCTAAAAGAGCAGTTCTTGGAAGTGTCCCTCAGTGGGATTTAAGAGTTCAAGTCAGCTTTTACCCTTAGGAGAGCAGGGCTGGAAAGGAACAACTTCCAGCAGGAGATGCGTGTCTCTGTGTGCAGGCGCCAGGGGTGGGGGGACGGCATGGGGTTGGGACTGGGTGGGACAGAAAAGGGGAGTAAGAACAGGCAAAGAAGGAAACAAGACTGGGACTTAAACAGAAAAAAGGAAGCCTGAGCAAAGCATCAGCCACGTTTCACCGCTTGCCCTGCTCCAGTGGCCCAGGCTCCCCACCCCAACTGCTCAGAGCCAGCCCAGGGGCCTCCACCGGGAGCCTGGCCCCAGAGGCAGAAGGCTCCGTGGAGAAGCTGCCTCGAAGCTCCGTTCTCCATCCCTTGACTGAAGGTAACTCTGGAAATCCCCGGAGGTTTGACAAATCCGACTTACTGCTAAACTTTCTCAGCATCTCCCTCATCCCAGTGACGTGGCACAGGCTCAGTTCCGTGGTGACGGCCTCTGGACACTGAAGCAAGAGGGGCTCGCTCCTACGAGAGGCAGGGGCGCTCACCCTGGGTCCCCGGCACAGACCCCGCGCCCCGTCCAGCCTGACATCCGTCTCGTGTCGCCCACCCCGCTCCGGTAACCCGCTTGATCAGCCCCAAATTCCTTCACCTTCCCCAACCACGCAGAAAGGAAACCTACCTTTCCAGGGTTCCCCTCACGTCCTAAGGGGAGGAAGGAAAGACGGTTAGTGCGATCACGGCAGCCTGGACCCATCTGAGACACAGCCCTCGGCAAAGTCGGAGTCCTCCCACGGCCCCACAACAATCACAGTGGGAGAGCAAAGCGGAGAAACAAATCCCCGTTTCTTCCCGCGATGCTTTTAGTGAGCGTGACCTGTTTCTCTGAACAACTAGAGACTATTTCCTTTTTCCTGCTTCTCACGTAACCCCTTTGTCAGCAGAACCCGTTGTGGACAAAAGAGCCTCGTTCTCCGAGGAAGTCAGAGGCAAGCAAAGGAAAAGGCCCTGTGAGAGCAGAGACCAGCCCTGGGTGAGGCTGCAGGGCGGGTGACAGGAGCCAGGGGGGCCGGGGGTCTGGGAAGCAGCCCGGAGCTGGCGGTGGCTCGCACGGCCTTTAAGGCAGTCCCGGGGGATTCAGCAGCCGGGGCAGGCGGGGAGCCAAGGCGAGGCCCGCGGCTCGGGTCCCAGCACCCCTGGGCTCCACCGTCGCTTCACCGCTTGGAGGTCAGTGACCCGCTGCCACGGCCCTGGATATTAAATAGTCTGTATTTATTACGGTAGGTTCCTCCAATCCAGAAGGGCTGGAATGCAGAATCCCTGCAGGGGTTTGTGTCGCTGACACATCACTGAACCCACTTTGCGGGTGACAGCGGCTATCTTCATCAGGTCATTGTGAAGGTCATGCTGAGTGCCCAGTACTTAGTCAACACTGGTCAATGGAAGAAAACACTGGAGAAAGCTGCGGTTGCAGAGGCAGGCACAGAGGAAACCGAGGCCCGCGTAGGACGGACAGGCGTTCCTCTTTCTCCTCCTCCTTCAGAGACTCTAAATCCTCTAGGAAAACTACCCTTTAGTTTTTCAACGGAGCAAGGAAAAATGTATTTTCTACAGCTCAAAATAGTACGGGTTGGCTGCAGACTTGGCCCAGTGGTTAGGGCATCCGTCTATCACATGGGAGGTCCGCGGTTCAAATCCCGGGCCTCCTTGACCCGTGTGCAGCTGGCCCATGCACAGTGCTGATGCACGCAAGGAGTGCCCTGCCACGCAGGGGTGTCCCCTGCATAGGGGAGCCCCACGTGCAAGGAGTGTGCCCCATAAGGAGATCCGCCCAGTGTGAAAGAAAGTGCAGCCTGCCCAGGAATGGCGCCGCACACACAGAGAGCTGACACAGCAAGATGACGCAACAAGAAGAAACACAGATTCCCGTGCCGCTGACAACAGAAGCGGACAAAGAAGACACAGAGAGCAGACAACTGGGGGAGGGGGGAAAAGGGGAGAGACATAAATAAATAAATCTTTAAAAAATCATAGTATGGGTCACTGAGTGTTTTTTTCATTAATTTTCGCAACACTTGTAAATTGAGCGCTCACCTCAGAAGCCTGGGTGCTGGGGTTCTGGCACCTGCCCTCGATCTGCTCGATCATCCTGCTCAGGCTGCGGATCTGCTGGGTCAGCTGGAGCTCGTTGTCCCGCAGCTTCCTCACGTTCTCCCTCTCTTCCCTCTCCAGCAGCTGGAGCTGCAGCTGCTCCTCCTCCCGCAGGAACTCGTACATCTTCACGTATTCGGACACGACCACCTGCTTGCAGTTCTTCGTCTCTTCCTGCGGGAGGCACACACACGCACACGGTAAAGGAGTCAGGGACACAAACGCTGACCGCGGATTTGTGTGGTGGTTTCCGAGGCCGGGTATTGAACCCGGGACCTCGTGCGTGGGAAGCGGCTACACCGGCTCCTCTGAGTTGTTTTGGTTTGTTTGTTTCTCTTTGGGTTTTGCTCTCTGGACCCACTGGGATCCAACCGGGGACCTCGCCCGTGGGAGGCCGGCACTCACCCTCCAGCCGACACCCACTCCCCTGT
The DNA here is from genome assembly GCF_030445035.2 of Dasypus novemcinctus. Classification (NCBI taxonomy): domain Eukaryota; kingdom Metazoa; phylum Chordata; class Mammalia; order Cingulata; family Dasypodidae; genus Dasypus; species Dasypus novemcinctus. The sequence continues at coordinate 2,979,050 of NC_080701.1, read as the reverse complement.
AGATTTTTATCCTTACAAAGTCCTCCAACTCCTGAGATGATTCTCAAAACCCGACACTGAACGTGGATACTCAGTTGTTTGGCCTGGTGATTATGCTGTTTTAGAATGTGCATGTGCTACAGATAACTTTAATAACCAAAACCGAATTTCCTATTTTCAGGACATGGTCATTCGAGTGGGAGAGACCAAAAATAAACAAATATGACAGGTGGTGACCAGTACTACGATAAAAGAAAACAGCTGGTTAAGGAGAAAATGTTTTTAAATGTGAGTGTTCCTTTACACAACAAATTTTTTGTTCAGTGACAGTAACATTGGATCACCATAATACCATAGAAATATACATCACAGATAACTCCCATTTAAAAACTCAAAGTCTGTTGGGAGAATCAGATACACACATTTTTTTTTTTAATTACCCAATTAAACATTTAGTAATTTGCTTTGGCTGCTGGGCAGCTCAGAACCAATTCCGTGACTCTCTAGCATTTGTTCAGATGTACTCAGTCAAGTTACTGTTTTCCCGTATTTGCCTTTGTCTTAATTTCTCTTTTATATCTGCTCTCTTTTTTTCCCAAAGCATTTGGTCAATTCCTTTTTTATTGGTTTTCATCCTGTTACATGTCTATAACTTATATATATATATTTTTAAGATTTATTTATTTTATTTATTTCTCTCCCCTTCCCCCCACCACCCAGTTGTCTGTTCTCTGTGTCTATTTGCAGTGTGTTCGTTGCCCACTTCTGTTGTTGTCAGCGGCTTAGGAATCTGTGTTTCTTTTTGTTGCGTCATCTTGCTGTGTCAGCTCTCCGTGTGTGCGGTACCATTCCTGGGCAGGCTGCACTTTCTTTTGTGCTGGGCAGCTCTCCTTACGGGGCGTACTCCCTGCACGTGGGGCTCCCCTACGCGGGGGACACCCCTGCGTGGCACGGCACTCCTTGCGCGCATCAGCACTGCGCGTGGGCCAGCTCCACATGGGTCAAGGAGGCCCGGGGTTTGAACCAGGGACCTCCCATGTGATAGATGGATGCCCTATCCACTGGGCCAAGTCCGCCACCAACTTATATTTCAAAGAATTGTAGTCAGAGCCTCTCTAGAGCTATCTACGGAGCTGTGTGGGTCCTCAGTGGAGGGGAACCCAGGCCTGGCTGGCCACGGGGGGATTGCGTTTGGGGCGTGGGACTCCCGAGTGGCCAAGCGGAGGGAGGTGGACAAAAGCAAGGACCCTGCATGGTGCCCCGGAGAGAACGAGGTTGTCTGCCTTTTTCCCGACACTTCCCTGAGCATCTCCTGACCCCCCATAGAATCACCCACAAGAGCCACACTGCAGACAGCCACTCACCTTGCACAGGATCACCCGCTCCTTCTCATGGGTTAGTATCACCTGCGCTTCCTTTTTCTTTTTGCGCAGAATATTTAGGACTTCCTGAAGTTTCTTCTGCAATAGAAACAAAGCCCCGGTGGCAAAGGAGCAGAGCACCAGTGCAACAAGGAGCCTAAAGCCGCGGGAAGCGCCCTGCACCTGGAGCATCAAAGCCAGGGCCATCAGGTGTGTGGTCTGCGGCCGCCGGCCGCCTCGCCTTCCCGCCACGGGCCATTAGGGGCGCGAAGGTTCCCAGCCGCCGGTCTTACCCTGTTCTGCTCCTCCGCGTCGTTCAAGTGGTACGCCCTGTCGATCCCGTGACTTTGGGTTGAGAAAGAGTTGACACTCCCCTTGTCCGCGGAGAACACCTTGGTGGCCGCCAGCATGCGCCTGTAGCCGACCTGCTCCCCGTCGCTCTGCAGCACCTGGGACCTGAGCTGCCTGCCGATGCCCGCCAGCCTCCCCAGGCGCTCGTTGGGCTGGAAATGCGGCATCTCCAGGGTCCTCCAGCACTCGGGACAGGACAGAGGGGCGCTGTGCTCCTCCCAGCTCCGGAGGAGGCACACCAGGCAGAAGCTGTGCCCACACTCGGTGGTCACCGGGCTGGTGAAGTAGTCCAGGCAGATGAAACAGGTCAGCTCTTCCCGGAGGTTCTCCATCAAGTCCGCCGTGGACATTTTTTCATGGAGGGATATCCGAGTCAGGTCCCTCCTCTACCCGGGATTCGAAACGTCCTCCCTGGAGCCGAACTGTTCTGAGCAGTGAGCGGGAGAGCGGTCTGCGATGTTATTACAGGAAACTCTTCCCCTCCTCTGCCCTGAGTTCACCATTGACACATCCTCTCCCAACACAAAGTCAATTGTGACTTGGCATGGAACTCCTGGGCACTGGCTCATCATCCACCCCAGCGCCCATTGAGCCTCTCTCTGGGAGGGCCACGCACCTGCTCCTGGCAGAGTCCCCATTCTGAGGGCGGTTTACTGCCCAGAAACCGCACCATGACCTCCCCAGACACCTTGGCCTGGAGGGCTGGGTAACCGGGGCCAGCCAGTGGAGAGCTGCGAGCTACGAGCCCTGATTCTCCCTGAATTGGAAGTGCGGTCCAGAGATTGTGGAAAACTCCACTATTGGAACCTAGTTGAGACAGTGAAGGAAGAAAGCTGGAATATGTATTCCTGTTGGCAGTAGACCCTTCTCTTAGCTTGACCAAAACCTAAGCTTTCATCAATATTATTCATCCCAGTCACATGAGAACACCTCACTGTGGAATTCCCTGACTTCAGGTGCACAGGGGATTGCCACACGTATATTCACGGCTTTGCTCTGCGGGCCACAGAACTCACTTCTCTGCCTCGTGGAAAGCATCTAAAGCACCACTCATGCTGGGCGATGTCTCAGCAGGCCCTTACACCCTGAGGTGGATGGAAATAATCATCTTTTAGTACAAATGCAATTTTGCTCACTTCTTTTCTCCTTTTGATAATGTCCAAACTAGGCCCTCTTAAACTCCGGATTCTCCATCAGTTCTTCTTCTTTTTTTCTTTCTTTAAAGATTTATTTTATTTCCCCATCCCCCTCCCCGTTGTCTGCTTTCTGTGTCCATTCACTGTGTGTTCTTCTGCGTCCGCTTGCATTGTCAGGTGGCACCGGGAAACCATCTCTTTTTTGTTACATCCTCTTGCTGTGTCAGCTCTCTGTGTTTGCAGCAACAGTCCTGGGTGGGCTGTGCTTTTCTCACGTGGGCAGTTCTCTTTGAGGGGCACACTCCTTGCACGTGGGGATCCCCTACACGGGGACACCCCTGCTTGGCACGACACTCCTTGCATGCATCAGCACTGCACGTGGGCCAGCTCCACACGGGTCAGGAGGACCTGGGGATCGAACCCAGGACCTTCCATATGGTAGGCAGATGCTCTATCAGTTGAGCCATGTCTGCTTCCCCATCAATTCTTCTTAAACCAAGATAAAATGTGCAGACATTTTTTAAGACCTATGAAAAAAATAAATGTATGGTATGGAGATTTTACAAAAACCTACTAAGAATAGTTCCAAGTCCTATAAATCCACGTCATGTGTTCAAGAGTCGGTTCTTGTCATGGTCCCCAGCAATCTGCCAGAGGGAACCTCAGAAGCTTTCTCACTGTCTAACCAGTTTCACTCTCCCACAATTTCACCCACCACAATTCCACCTTTAACTTGTCATTCTCCAGCACAGCGACCTTTCCAGGGCCCCCTTTACTCAAGCTGTTCCCTTCATTTCTTTATTTCAGGGCTCCAACTGCCCAAGCATTCTTTCCCACTTACCTTCAACAAGATGGTAGGTGGTTTCTTGTATTAAATGTTTACTGAACGAGTTTTCTGGCTTTGAATGCTTGTTCTGCCACCTTCCTTTCTCCTAATCAAAGCCCATCTTTCTGAAGTCATCATTTGCCGTATTTAAAATATTTTAATTGGATGCCCTTTTGTACAGCATTTGTGTATAACTGTGGTGCAAATTTAAGCTGAGAAAGAGAAACAATGAGGGCAAAGAGTTATACCAGTTTCAAAAGGAGGGGTGGCTCAAATGGCTAGTAGGCTACTAAGTGGGGCACAACTTCAAAATATTGTTAGGCATTTATCTTAAGTTTGGTCTTATAAAAATAAATATCTACAATAATGCTAACAACTGCCACCACTGGAGAAACACTTTATCAACCTCCATTCAATGTATTATTCTCATCCAAAACCCAGAAGGAATGCTTACCACTGACCAGAATTACTAGAATAAACCTTACAACAGAGCTGCCGCACATCACAGAAGCCGCATTCCAACACAGAATGGAGACGCTGGCACGTTCCAATTTCAAGGCACGCTCATCAGTTCCATCTCACTTCCCCCTTCCAAATAAACACCTTTCTTGAAAAGCTCCTTAGTGAGATAACTATTCACCTGTGGCTCTAAGAATTATTCACATAATATAGCGCATAAACAGGGGAAACATATTACAATCTTAGATCTGGCTATCAGCCAATAAATCACATAGTCCAATTACCTTCTTAAGATGATAAAGAAAATTTTGGGTCAAATAAATTAAGTAGGTCCCCCATATGATGCTTACTATCAGGGTCAAGTCAGAAAGTCAGAGCTAGGAACTGGACTGCTGCTATTTCTTTTTTTTTTTTTTTATGCCACACTGCATCCTACTTGTTGACTTTTAGTAAGTACAAATTCCCAGTTACTTCTCAATGAAATTAGTTCTGTTCAAGTGCAGACAATGGCCAGCGTCAACGTCAACGTGGCCTAAAGATGTGGCAGGTAGCTGAAATCACTGGCCACACTAGCTCCTGGGAATGCGGATTTCTTTCTTATCTCTCAGAACACGTAGATAACTCACAGTGACTAAGACCAGAGCGGCCCCTCCCCAAAACATTACACCACCCCCAGGGGCTGGCAGCCCTAATTTCTGACATTTACACAAGTAGTTTCGGGTAGGGATACCCCAACCGGTCCACAGCCATAGATGTCACCCAGACGTAATTAGGGGTGGAGCACTCAGAAAAGCGGCACCTTAAAGATACAGGAAGAGGGAGCAGATGTGGCTCGAGCAGTTGAGCACCTGCCTCCCACATGAGAGGTCTCAGGTTCCAGTGCCTCCTAAAGAAGACGAGCAGACAACAAGCAGACATCAAGCAAAAACAATAGCAGTTGTCTTTGCAGACAATGAGCAAAAACAACAGCAGACAACAAGCAAAACAATGAGCAGACAACAAGCAGACAATGAGTGAAAACAATAAGCAGACAATGAGCAGAAACAATGAGCAAACAGACAAAGGAGCCATCTCGGGGTGAAAAAAATATATAGGAAGGACTTATTTTTGGGGAGGGGATGATGGCAGTGGACTAGATGGGGGCTTATTGGGAAAAATATGTTTTACTTGAAAGCCTGGTTTTAATTATGTAACTGCCATTTCATATAAGGGTGAAAGATGGATTATCCTACAAATGGGTTAGGATAGGGCCAGGGAAGGGGTCCATCTGGAAAAAAAGGTTGGATCTCTACCTAACAATTCACACCAACATGGACTCCAGATGGACGAAGATGTGTGTGGCAAGGTGTCTTTTTCTCCCTCTAGTTCTGAGTTGCTACTCATATTGCCTGCCAATCTTTCCTATTTATATTATTTTAACTTATTTATGATTTTGTTATAGGTCACACCCCATATCTACTTAGCAAGTCAGGCTCATATCTTTTAAACAAATGGCCCATTTCCATGTCTAAAGAATGAAATCCTTCATAAGAGGAGATTATTGATAGCATAGTAGAAATTTAAAATAGGCCATTACTTGGGGACCATTAAGGAAATGATTAATAAACTTAAATAACTAAAAATTGAAAACATCCATACAGCAAAAGTAACCAAATAAGAGTGACAATCTAAGAAAGTGGATCTGCTAGACATGTCAAATAGCTAATCGTCTTAAATTATAAATTCTTATGTGAGCGTATGTTTAAAAATAATAGCTATCACTTTTTAGCCACGTTTTAAAATGGCAGATCTTTTTACACTGACATGATGCCATGTCCATTACATGATATTAAAGGGAAAAATGCAAATAACCCCCAAAATAGTTCAGTATAAATAATAAAACTTAGCTTATCTGTGTCTATTTTTTTCCTGAAAACTGTGGTCCTGCCATCAGGTTTGATAAATGTGTCTGTGCACACAACACAGGAAAAGGAGGACAGGGAACGACGGAAGTCGAAAAGAGGCGAATTTGTGCGGTGTGATTGGGGCATGAGAAAAAATCGCTTTTGCATATTGTTTAGATTTGTGTGTACAAGTATGTACGTGTGCACATAAAAACATTACTTTTTGATGCTTTGTCTGCATTCTTCCAGTAAATTAGTATTGAAGAGGGTAGGCGCAAAGAAATGTGAATTGTGACTTGTAGTAAGCCGATTACTGAGGCAATTGTTTTCAGGTTGAAAGATAAAATTGTTTCAAAGGATTGTTTTCATCTGTCATATTGCAAAGTTTTTTCCCACGAATTTTGTGCTTTCAATAACAGTTTTTATTTGTTTACATCATAGGCATTTTGCCCCTGTTATATACTGAGCTTGAAACTGAAAGCAATTTATATATGGCTAAAAAAACTATCTTTTCTTTGGAAGCAGGAGATATGTGTGCAGAAAAGAAAAAACAACACTACAAAGCTAACATATGTATGCCTTAAGAGTGGCAGAATTAAAAATTTAATAACTTCTCTGGCATTTTAGAGGAGGGAAAATTTAATTCTTCCTGAACCATCAGGGAGAACTTTATGGAAGAAAAGGCTATGATCTGGATTTTTAACCTAGGGGCCTAAGTACTTTCCATGTGAAAGAATAAGCTTCTCTTTAGAAGTGAGAAAAAACTCTTAGACTGTTTAAGGAATAGAGTACATGATCAGACAGCAGGTCAAAACATTAGGAAAGCAAAAAATCTAGGCTGAACAACTCTTTATTTCTGAAGTATTAAAAGGCCCCATTCAGCTTGGGAATATTCATTCACCTTTATCCTTCCTTATAGCTAGCGCAGGAATCCAACCAGGAACACAGCGGGGAGAGCAGCCGCTCCAGGTGCTGCAGCTTCACAGAGCCGGTTACCGGTCTACCTGGCCGCTCCAGGTGCTGCGGCTAACAGAGCCGGTTACCCGTCTACCTGGCCACTCCAGGTGCTGCGGCTTCACAGGGCCGATTACCCGTCTACCTGGCCACTCCAGGTGCTGCGGCTAACAGAGCCGGTTACCCGTCTACCTGGCCACTCCAGGTCTCCAGGTGGGGCTGGAGCTTTGACAACAAACATAGTACATGAGGACAGAAAGTGAGGTGTTCTGTGTGTCTGCTTGCTTGCCTCTGGAGAATAAGCCCTTTGCTTTAGGAAAAGGTAGGTGTTGAGAATTTACTTGTTGTGAGCTGCCTGCTGGGAGTTCATGTACTTTGGCTCTTTATGAAGTAAGCCCTGGCAGGGGAAATGGAATGAGCTGAGAGGAGACATGTTAAACCATTTCCAGCAACGACAAACAAACAAACGAATGGCCCAAAGGTAGGAGGGGCTGTTAAGAAAGAGGAGGTAGTCTAACTCCCTTCTTTAAATGCGGAGTTTGGGATTTGAGGTTATTAGAGATAAAATTACTACCTACTGTGTGAACCAGATTTGATATTGATAAGGGCTAATGGAAGATTCAGAAAAAACAAACACCAAAAACCTGAGTGCAATGGCTTCTATACCATGACACTCTGATAAGATTCCTATGCTTAATTCTGCAGGAATTAACTACCTTCTGTGTCCTAGGTGGTGTACTGTCCCAGTAGATTAGAGAATATAAATTATCCACAAAGCAGAGGGAAACAGATGCTCATGTGTTTCCTGCTGCTTCCCTGTCTTTCCAGGGAGGGAGACTATTTTTCTCCTCCTTAAGGAACTCTGAACACGAGGACTGCTCTTTTATCACTGGCCTTATCATCTTCAGGGGAAAAACACCAGTTGACAGGGACAGAGGGCACTGGCTCCTCCCCACAGCCTCGGGGTGGGTAGTTCTGGCCCTTTCTCCAGAGGAGACCCTCTCCAGTTAGGTAACTTGCTCTAGACCCACAGGGGCGACCTGACTTCAGAGGCCGAGCCGCTCCCCTTCAGCAGGCAGCCACGTCCACAGAAGCGGGCGAGCCCAAGGCTTAAACGTGAGGAGCCGAGGGCCCACGCCGTGTTTTGTGCCTGGGGATTCGAGCCGGGCCGAGCCCTGCAGGTGGATGGGGCCCAGGGGTCCCCCCTCCCCCAACAGCGCCCGGTGCGGCGGGGGGCGCTGCCTCCGTGCTTATTTGCAGGTGGAGAAGCGCGAGTCTGCGTTCAGGGGAGCTTGTGAAAGAGCTTAAGTGGAACCTCTTGAGCTAAAAATAAAGTGGAGGCTGCTTCTCAACCCCATAGCTCTTTCCTGGGTAATAAAGCTCAAATACCAAGAGAATACCTGTAGGGATGAGGTGTCCGTGGTCGGCGAGAACTGGGGGGAAGGACGGCAGCTCCGGGCGTAGCAGTGCCGTCAGCAGTTATAGGAAGTCATGGCAATGACCAGGTGCTGTAGAAGTCGCCTTGGGAGGACGGCTGCACGTGTCGGAACCGCAGGCCTTTAGGAGGCGAGCACAAGTAGCCAGGACGACGTGGCTGCGGGCTGGTCACGGGGATGCTAAAGGAAGCCTTGGGATAGTGCGGGGAAAGCACCCCCAAAGCTTGAAATCCTGGGGGCTCAAAACCTATGTCTGTGGTCCCAGCCCGGGCTGGTCACAGAGGCTTCACCTTCCTGCCTGCATCTCCACCAATGCTGCCTTCTGCCCCACCGCACCCTCCACCCCCCCAGTCTTGCGGTGGTTCTCAGACTCGGCTGCACATCGGCATCACCAGGGAGTCAAAGCAGAACCTGTGAACTCCTTGCAGGGGGTCTGACCAGGTTCCCAGCAGCCCTGGGGCTTGCCAGCATCTCAAGGCGGAAAACGCTTGTTTCTGATTCTCTGATCAGAAACTCTAGGGTGTGGCCCAGACGAACAAGGTTTAATGAGATCAGGGGTTCGAATGAACACCGATGTTTGAGAGCCACTGGTTTAGCTTCAGAGCTTTATAGCGCTCCAGGTTGGCTCTGCCATCATGTGAACTCTGGGAACCACAGCTTTAAAGAACAAACCTGGGAAGCAGATTTGGCCCAGTGGTTAGGGCGTCCGTCTACCACATGGGAGGTCCACGGTTCAAACCCCGGGCCTCCTTGACCCGTGTGGAGCTGGTCCATGCGCAGTGCTGATGCGCGCAAGGAGTGCCCTGCCACGCAAGGGTGTCCCCCGCATAGGGGAGCCCCACGGGCAAGGAGTGCGCCCTATAAGGAGAGCCGCCCAGCGCGAAAGAAAGTGCAGCCTGCCCAGGAAGGCGCTGCACACATGGAGAGCTGACGCAATAAGATGATGCAACAAAAAGAGACACAGATTCCCGGTGCTGCTGATAAGGATAGAAGTGGTCACACAAGAACACACAGCGAATGGACACAGCAGACAACGTGGGGGGGGGGGGGGGGAGGGGTAGAGAAATAAATAAATCTTTTTTCAAAAAAAAGCCTAAAACCCAAGGGCAGGCTCCAGGGCAGCTGCAGGCTGTGATCCTGGGCAGTTTTCACCCTGCCTTTTATCCAAACCACCTCTCTTCCTCCCCCTCGTTCATAACATGCGTGGAGACTAACATTCTGACAGGTCTAGAGGCAAGAACTTAAAACCCCAGACAACTTCGATACTGGCAAAGAGTGCCAACTAAAACGAGGGCATTGGGTGCCTGAGAAGATAAAGGATTTTGACCCTTAGCTGACCCAAAAGACAACTTTCTAATGTTGCGAAAGGTCCAGACAGAATGAGTGACAGGTTTTCTTTCTCAGTCTCTGCTTCCCCAAAAAGGAATGGCTGCCTCATATCTACCAGAATCCAAGGAAGCACTGACTTGTTCAAACTGGTTACACTATTTGACCAAACAACTGCAACTGAATGTGGACACAACTTTTGTTATGAGGGCCTCTTGAGAAGTTGGAGGGAAACCCTGGCAGGGCACCTGCCTGTTACGCAGGGATATTTACAAGCTGAGAGGGCCGAGGTACAAGCTGCAGCTGGGAATGACGGCTGTACCAGCAGAGCCCCTGAACCCTCACTCAACAGACTCCAAAAGTGAAAGACCTGAAGAGGTTCCGTGTGGTGGAGCAGGGGCCCCTTTGTGAGATCCGTTTTCTATCTCAGGAACACGAGTATGCTATAAGCTTCACCGTGAGAAGGCAAAAGAAATCTTCAAAGTCAGACAGTCTTCTCTCTGAAAATGCCAAGGGCTCATTCTCGTTCTTTCCTTCTTATAAACTTGGTCTTCAAAATATCCATGTCTAGATTTTCTCTCCCCCGCCCCCCCCCACTTCTCACATTTTGGTAGTGAGGCTCAGGAGCCCCCAAAGCCCCTATTTTTTTGGCTACCTGCTGTTTTTCACCCTCTATTTCATGCCTAAATTTGTGCTATAACCTATATTTTCTAGATCCAGCATAACAACTTTCAAGAGGGGTTAATAGTGCTCTTTCTTTTTCAGGATGAAGTCAAGGAAATGCTGGGTTTTCTCCACAAGGTATGACAGTCTCACAAGAGAGGACTTACCTTGGAGAAAAATGAACAGGGAAGTAAGCCAGGGTTCTCATAAGGATGGCTCATGACCAAGGAGTCCAGACCCGAAAGTTGTGGCTCCATTTTTACCACAGAACCAGCACCAACTTGCACAGATGTGAGGAACTGAACTGTACTAAAGAATGGAAAATGTAAGTTTCTCCTTCAAGGGAGCCAGTCTCGGGAAAGAGCTAGAAGAGTAAAGGGCAGTCGTGCTCTAGAATCTATAATGCTCTAGAATCTATAGTGCAGTGACAGTAGTCGACAACCCAGACACAGTTTGTAAGAAATGTTTAAGGACTCTGCCCGAGAGCCCCTTCTACTCCAGCAGGATTTGGAGGAACGGGAAGTTCAAGGTGGCACAATCGTTATGTACAAAGGCCCGGAAGTAGGAGTGAGGCAAAACTCCATGTCAGGAAGCTGAAGTGCCAGGGAGAAAATAGGCAGAGTGTTATAGCGCTAAAGAAAATCTACATGTTCCAAAGTAAACTTGTTCTACCTACAAAGTGTTAAGCAAGAGACTGGCATGATTACATCCTCCCCCCTCTGTGATTTGCTGTTTAAGAGGTGAAATGGCAGCAGGATATTGATGGTTGGTTGCAGTGTTCAGCTAGAAGATGAACTGGGCTAGTGGCGGTGGAGATGGAGAGGTGACGTACAGTTGAGGCATAAAGGAGCCTGGATAGCTCGGACGCTCTGATTACCTATAGATGTGCAGAGGAGAAACATTCTTAGATAATACCAAATTCCTGGACAGCTGAGCGGATGTGGCTGCCTTTGACATAGGGAAAAAATGGGTTTCTCTTTTGTTTGTTCTCTTTATGTGTAAGAAGGGCCCTAAATGAATTTCATTGTGGACATGTTGACTTTGAGGTACAAGGGAGATATGTGAATAATAGAGGTTTCCAGTAATCCATATATACATGCATAGAAGTCTGAAGATTGGAGAAAGATCTAATCTACAGAAAAAGGTGTGGCCTATAGAAGGTAGCTGAAGACTAGAGACGAGATGATAGCCCAGTTAAAATACCTAGAATGAGAAATCTCAGTTGGAATGACCATACAAGGAAGGTGAAAGCCAAAGTCCAATTAGATAGCAAACGTCCATGGAAATTAGTAGGCCTAGAAATGCACTGTAGGACCAGAAATAGCTTGCTTCTGTAACACAAACTAATTCATTCGCAGTCAATAAATAAGAGAATTCTTTTGGCAGGATAAGAAAAGACACTCTTCCAACATGACTTCCCCCAGTACATTTTTAAGTTTTATTCCTAGTGGCAGCAGTTGAAGGCAACCTATGCTAACGTGGTCAAGGTGGCAAGCCGTCCACGGCCGTTTCTCCACTCCTCGAGGACTCCATGTTCTTAGCACAGTTTGCCCCCATATTCCATCTTGAAGATGCTAATTCTGCTGCTCCCACAACCGGTGTGTGTTACCCTTGGTACCTAACTTGACAGCTTCAACCTTTCTCTAAAAGCCCCTTCCATCCCATAACTTCCACTTCTTAAAAAAAGTTAGTCCTATAGTTTGCATGGTTTTGTTTTGGACTTTCCATGTCTGCAGCTCTACCTGTGTGTGGTTCTGTGGGGTTTTGTTCAAGGTTAATATTTTTGAAAGCATCTGGTCATCAACGTGGCTAAAATGTTCTGCTCCAATACTTACAGAAGCACTTTTGCTTTTAGTGCCTGATTTGACAGAGGATGTGAAAATACATCCCAAAGCAGAAATGCCTGTAGGGAAAATGTCGCATTCCACAAGACCAGGCGCTAGATTTAAATGAAAAAGACCCATAGGTGTGTTAAGAGGCAAAGCATGCAACATCCAAGTGAGCGTGGAGGAGGCCTGGGTGAACTGGGGGTGTTCCAGTCTTCACCCGTGGAGAGCTGGGGGGTCCTGAACAGAAGCCCCCTGCGTCTGCAGCCTCAGAGCTTGGACCCTCTCATACCTCTAAGCAGTTGTGGCCTTGCTTAACCAAGAAGCTAACTTTTTACTAGTGAAAGCACTTTTTAACCCAAGAACTATAATAACCAGACATCTTGTATTGAATATATATATATTCAGTATTCATAATGTTTAGGAGAACTTGGCTTCTTATAGCCATTTAACTCCAACTTAAAACAAGTCATCAAATCATTGATTTGTAATTCCAAGTAGACCCAAAGATATATAAAGCATAATTAAGAACTTCAGGTTCCCCATTTATAAGCTCAATTTATCACTTAGAAGAATTTAATGCTTCAGGTATTTTAGTCAGACAATTGAAGTATTTAAAGATAATGATTTAGTGTCATTACCTGAAATGGTTTTAGCTTTATAAATAGAACAAAACATAAGGCCCCTTGAGTGGTAAAATTTGCTAGACTTCCATTAAGCCTAACTTTGAGTTGGGTGTTTTAAATGTGATACTTCTAAGCAGTCTAGGTGAGGCCCCACTCCTGAGAGCTCACCTGTCACGTGGGAAGTCCTGTGACGGAGCTGCCTTGGAAAGGCCAACACTTTCCAAACCTTGAAGATTTTGTAAGAACAAGACAAGGTGAAGCTGGATGATAGAAAGAAACAAAGGATGTTTGTTCTCTGATACATGATAGCTTTTCCTTCAAAGATCCTTGAAGAAAGCTAGCTTTTGTTTAACAATCTGTCCAACAATGATTACCTCTAGGACGTTACCTCCGGGCAAAGGGCACCTGAGCTTTACCTGCCCACACATTCTGACTTCTCCAATTGAAGCTTCTCAGCAAAGCAATTCCAGACTTCTGGGACTACCAAATTTTTCTTACATAGAGCCACTTCTGGATGGCGTTAGTCTTTTAATTCTTATCTGGGGCTCTGATTCTTTAATAATAGTCTCTTGTATTAAACTTTAATTCCCCCATCAAGTGTTTCCAAGCTATTTTGGCCATGACCCCACTGGAAGCACAGTTCATGAAACATTCTTTGCTTTCCTCTGGAAAAGTCTAACTTTTAATGCTAGTCATGATTCACTAAATGACCTGAAGGCTAGAAAAAATGCCCATGAGAATAGAAACTTTTTTCCCCCCTTTTAAACACCACTGCATTCTAACAGCTCCATGCACAAGGAGACAGGCATTGAAGAGCTGTGGGACAAACAAATGGCTGGAGGAGAAATTCAATTTTTAACTGTCTAGTACACTGTGGTTTTGTGAAAGACTCCCTTTGAAAAAAGACTTCAGTTTTCAAAGTAGAAATCCACTGAAAATAAACATGTACATTCTTGATATGAATCTATAAAGATAGAGAATGGAATGTCCCCTAATTTCAACTCATGGAATTACTGTTAACTACTAACCATCAAACGTGACTCCTTTATGAATGGGTGAGAAGTTGGAACAAAATGAAGAGTCAGAATGCAATATCTGACAATTTCTGCAGGAAACTTCTCTATAGAAATGCTTCTGCAGAATAGAGACAGGAGAAGAAAAATCTGAAACCAGTGGCAATTTTTCCTTGTTTGAATATTTTAAGACAGTAAATTCAATCTAAAGCTTCTTTAAATGAATTTTTTTTAAAGAGACTCTAAGTTCACAGTGTATGAAGAAGTATAGATGTAAGTCAGGCATGTCTTTGGAAAATAAGAAACACATTGCTACCTAAAGAACTTTTCGTAGCAGGCTACTCCCTTCTTGGGGATGGGAAAATTTTATTCTTTCGTTCTTTGGTCATGAAATAATCCCAACCAGGCTTTTTTTTTTCCCTTTCTAGAGTAAACTGTCAAAGTTAGTCTAGGTTTGTTTTAAGGATATTATTTTGGCCTGATAAATAATCTTAAGCTAGAAGGCTTGTTTTTCTGTAGTCAAGATAGCCTGTAGAAGTTGTTTGAAGAACCCATCTCCAGCCTTGTTCTTTCTCCCCTTAGGTACAAGCTGTAGTTCACTGAAGCATCTATCTGTGTTAGATTTCTATTGCCATGTAACAAATTTACAAAAATTTAGCCTCTTAAATTCCTGCCTACTGTGAGCTCAGTTTTTGTAGATCATAAGTCCAGCATGCAGGGTCCTACAAGGTTGAAATTTAGGTTTTGGCCAAACTGCATTCTCCCCTGGAATCTGGGGTCCCTTTTTTTAGGTACCAGGAGTCAGAGTTGAACCTAGAATCTTATATGTGGGAAGCCGGTGCTCAACCATTGAGCCACATCAGCTTCCCTGAGTTGGTGTTTTCATTTGCTTTGCTTTGCTTTGTTTTGTTTTGCTTTGCTTTTTGCTTTGCTTTGCTTATTTGTTTCAGGAGGCACTGGAAACCGAACCTGGGACCTCCCGTGTGGGAGGTGGGTGCTCAACCATGTGAGCCACTTCCGCTCCCCTGGGGTCCACTTTTGAGTACATTCATTCACTGGCACAGTTTAGTTCCTTCAGGTTGTAAGAGTGAATGAGGACCCACTTTCTTGCTGATTATCAGGTGGGAGTCCCACTCAGCACCTAGGACTACCAAAAGCCTCGTCCTTTTCAAGGGCTCACCTGATTAGGTCTGGCCCATCTAGGATAATCTCCCCCGGGGGCGACTGATTTGGGGCTTTCATTACATATGCAGGTCCTTCCCACAAGACCCAGTTGAGTGTGTGTGCATAACTGTGAGAAGGTGTGTACACACCAAGGGCTGGGACCCTGGGCGCCTGCTCCGATGTCTTCCCACCCCAGGATCCTTTCTGAATCTCCTCCATTTGGGGGAGGACTTACTGATAAAGGAATTCAGTTAGGGTAAGGAGGAAAGGAAGAGGTGATTTTTCCCTTGATTGCCTAAACCAGGAGTTCTTCACAAGGCGTCCGTGAGCTTGGATTGAAATTCAAAACGTTCTCGGGGGGCGTATTGGTGCGGGCGTGATCTATTTATTAAATAATACACAGTGTCGTGGGGACTTAGCCAGGCGTCTGTGGTTTCCACCTGATTGGCACAGGGGTCCATGGAACAAGAAAGGGTAAGAGCCCCTGGCCTAAAGAGAGATTACCTCTGCTCACAGGTACCACGCCAAGCTGGTTACCCGCCCCGCCCCGAGGTGGTGGTGAGAGCCTAGAGCATGGACCAAGGGCGGCTGGAAAGGAGCAGAGCATGTGCAGGTAAACCCAGTGGCTCGAGCGGTTCTGCAACTCTCCTTCCCCAGGGCGGGGGGCAGTTACTAGAAAACCTTACCCATGTAGGACTAAGATGAAGCAAAGTGTTCCCGGCACACAGGGCCTGGAGAAATAGATTGGTTTCCTTGCCCTCTTTCCAGTAACTACCAGTTCTGAGAGAATGTTTTTGATCTGTAGTCGGCAGGTATCGCAGACATGTCTCTCCTCAAGACTGAGTTTGGAAGGCATGGATCTGAGCTCCTCTCCATTCCTTTGGTTGGCCTAACACTGCTCCTTCCATAGCCTCATCAGATCTACCCTAAAAAATAAAAAAACAAAACTACTGTAACCCCATGTGAAGATGTCGATGTAAGGTCTTTTTCAGGCTGGATTCTGGTTTAATTCTAATTTCTTATTAATAGAATTAGCCTCGGCTATGAATAATAGTAAGCCAAAATAATGCATTTAGAAAGTAGAAAATTATCTCATTCATTTAATACCTGCCAGGAAAAATGGGCTCCTGGACCTGGGTTCCTCTTTCCTGCTCCTCAGGCTTGTACAGCTTCCACCCTGTGGGTTATTTCATAGTTCTAGGGGGCTGCTGGCGCTCCTGCCACTGAGTTCGTGTCGCCTCCTTCCAAGACATTTCTTAGGGAGCAGATGTAACTCGTGGCTGAGCACCTGTTTCCCACGTATGAGGCCCCGGTCCCTCCAAAAAAAAAAAAAAAAACCTTAGACTTTGTGTACAGATTTGATTTAAACCCATTTGGCCAGAACATAATGACGTGTCCATGCTTTCCTTCAATTTGTTTAGGAAATCTTTTATTTTTTTCTTTTTAGTGGATAGAACCCTGGGTGAAGAAACAACAAGTCCTTATGTCACTGTGTCCCAGGATTTGAGGAGTGTGGTTAATTCAGGAGTCAAACAGGACCTGGCTGACCACATAGAAAGATTTGCTTGTCCTTCCTCCACGGGAAGCCAGACCTTTCCCTCTGGAACCCTCCAGTGGGCGGTGCCTGTGGGAGCGAGGCCTGCGGCATGAGAGCGCCTCCTTCTCCAGTAGGGCTCTCCGTTTGCTTGGCATGGACAACACTGTATTTTCCATAACCCCGACTCTTTACTGTGAGTTCTTCTTGCAAAGTCTATCTCAAGCAAGGTGGGGATTTTGCCAGATTACGATGTGGGGCTATTTCATTTTATCAAGTCGTGAGCGTTTGTCCCTTCCCTGTTTGCTGGTTCTGCCACTAGGACCACCGGTTCTGCCACTAGGACCACGGCGTCCCATCTTCTCTCCTTGTTTTTACAATACACACGGGAGTTCTCTACCATTATCTATCTGTCCTGAAAGAACAGAAACATCCCTTGAAGTCACCTAAGAAAAAAAGAAAAGCTGTAGAATGATAAATAACGTGTCGGCATGGCTGCTGCTCCAAGGAGTTTGTAATTAGACTCATAATACACACTGACATCGTGTAATTACAAAGTCCTTGGAGCAGCAGCCCTGTCAACACGTTATTTATCATTGCATCAGGCGAAAGACTGAATTAATTGGCAGAAACAAAAGACTAGTTACTTTCAAAACTGTAATCGTTGAAATTTTTAACTGATCCCTAATAACGCACTGACAAAGCTAGCATTAGATACTCTAAAGATAATCGTAAGAATTGAATAGTTTGACTTGATAATAAGGAGAGATTGAGACAACAGATCCAAGTTGGTATCTCCACTATTGGAAATGTTACAAATATTAAGATTTAATAACATGAAAAAAATATATTTTTACAAGTATCTGAAAAAATGAGATCACTATAATAACCAGATGAAGTCTCTGCCAAATTTATTGCCCTTTGCCGTCATCTTAAAAGGGGGGATCATTGAAAGATGAGTTATTTGCAGACAACTTTTCTTGGGAGTGTAACTGTAACAAGCTTATTTTTCTTAGTTTTAAACGAATATCTGAAGAAGCATGTTAAGTACAGGCAGAGGAAAACTACTAAGTCTTGGAAAATATAGACCTTTGCACAGGTAATTTGGGGTAGCAGAAACAGTTTCGTTTTTTATAAATAGTATTAAAATGTTTACTAAAATTTGTATATACTAGGAGAACTTTTTTGGAAAAAGAGATATATCCATAAAATCTGCATTTTTGACTTACCTTTAACATATGGTCTTTGATAATCTATAATTTCATTTATTAGATTCCATGGACAATGATCACTAGTCTGAATCGAAGGAATATTTGATTAAAGTTAATATACATTGCCTGAGGTGGTCCTGATTTTGCTTGTATACTATAGTAGGACTAATATTGAAAGTAAATTTGAAGATGAATTCTTCCAATGGTGCTTTGAGAGAGGACAGGGGGGAGAGAGGATTTCGTCCTTAACGTCTCCAGGAGGCGGGGCAAGATGGCGTCCGAGTGAGCGCCCCTCCTAATCTCTCATGCAAAGAGGCGGCTGAGTGGGGCTGGAGTCCTGCTGGACCGGGCTGTTTTGGTTGCTTCCAGGGCAGGAGGTATCTGGACGTCGATTTGGTGGGACAGTGACAGAGGAGATTCCTGCAAGAGGTAGAATTGAGGCTGTCTTTCCCGGAGGTCGGGGTTGTGGGCGGGACGCTTCCCCCTGGGGCTGGCGCCCGACAGCCGTGATTCCTGGAGGCTCTGTTGAGCTGGGGAGTTCCCAAGCCCTGAGCGGGCTATTCGGGGGGCTTGTAGGGCAGGAGGTATCTGGATGTCGATTTGGTGAGACAGTGACGGAAGAGACTCTTGCCAGAGGTGGAACTTTCGTTTTTTGACACGGAGGTCAGAGGTCGCAGGCGGGACCCCTCCCCCTAGGGCTGGCACCCAGCTGTGGGGACCCCAGAAGACTGTGTTGTGCTGCTGCGGTGCTCCCAGGCCCCCTGTTAACCGGATGCGTGGTTCCCAGGTCTGTGTCCCCCAAACCCTGGTGGCCCACGCTCCAGAGACTCACACACCCCGAGTCTGCAACATCACGGACTTCCCATCCCAGAATCCACCGTGCCCTGAGGTCCGTCTGAGGTCCTTGATTACCCTAGCCCTCTGCGTTTTGTGTTGTTGTTTTGTTTTGTTTTTCTCTCTCTCTCTCCTTGAACTTGGAGGGGTGTACCAGCTGACTTGGGGAGAGTCTGGGAAGAAAGAAGAGGTGAATCTGCTGAGAAAGCCCAATTTACCCAAAAGTCCTGGGATAGGAAACTTGGTCTGGGAGAACGTGGAGTCAGAAAATCAATTAGACCTTCCCTAGCACACCTAAGGGGGAGGGACTGTAGGAAGTGCTATCCAAGCTTCCAAGAACATATTTGGGGTTTCTGGTGAGGTATAGGTGCTCTCATGCTGAAAATAATGAGTCATAGCCTTCTGTGTTGAGTTTGTTCAACAAGGACCTACTTGAATCTCCTACAGGACCTCTCAGGCAGCTTTCCTGCTGCCCTGGGAGAGAGAAGTGAGGAAAGGAGAAAGGGAGAAGGTCAGATCCCCAAGTGTATCATTTAACTGCAAAGAGGATTCCTAGCTTGAAACGTTGGTTCTTTTTTTTTTTTTTTATGGCGTGGTTGCTAATACTGCATTGTCTCCTGATCTTTTTACTTGTTTTAGCCCCCAAACTCCTTTTTCATTTATTTAGGTTTTTTTTTTCTCTTTTTCTTTTTCTTGCTTGCTTCCCCCCTTGTCTTTGCCCCCCTTCTCTCTTCTTTTTTTTTTCTTTTCTCTCTTTTTCTTCTTTTTTTATTTTCTTTTCTTTATATAATAGGTGCTGCAGGGAACGCTTCATACTTGCTGTTTCCTCATCCTCCATTTCCTCTTTTCTGTGTGTATTGATTTTGGCCACCTACACTATCCCCTTTCTCCCACATCTTTTTATCCTCCATCATCTGCTGTTTCTCTTACATTCTACCTCCCTTTCTTTGGCCCCCAAATTGTCTGACTTTTTATTTCTAATACCTTTTTTCTGTCTTCTGTCTCTTATCCACTCTTGATATTATTGTTTTTCTTTTCTCTTTCCCTCTCTCATGAAAACACTGGCCTTTTAATTCATACTATATTCCTCCCCATATTCAGTTGACTATCTCATTATAGGTACTCTACTTACTGCTATAACTCTACACGACTTACATGAATCTAATATCCATTCTCCTAGATCTCACACTGTTGCTCTGTTAACATTTATTACCAATACTACTTTATACATTTTCTTTTCTTATTCATTTTGCTTTCCCTGGCCCTAATATTTTCCTCCAAAGTAAACTTAGCCAGCAACAAGAAAATAGAGTAAGAAGAACAAAGCGACAAAGAGAAGACATAACACTTACACACGAACAACAACTAATTAATCCCCAAGACTAGACAAAGACTCTAAGGAACTGATTAAACCTGTCAAGATAAAATGATGACCAGACTGCAACAAAAAACTACAATCCAAACCAATAATCAGGAAAACATGGCCAAATCCAATGAACAAACTAAACATCAGGAAGAGGAGCAGAACATTGGACAAGTAATTAAAGATCTCAAAACATATATGAGAGACCAACTTAATGAAGTAAAGGAAGAGATTAACAATATGAAGAAAACACTTGGAGAGGAAATTGCGACACACGCAAAAATATGATGGTGATGAACACCACAGTTCAAGAAATCAAAAATACACTCTCAGCAAATAGCAGCAGATTAGAAGAGGCAGAGGAGAGAATTAGCAATGTGGAAAGGCAGTATATCTGAAATCAAACAGATAAATAGAACTGATCGATAAAAAGATAGAAAAAATCCAGCTAGGACTTAGGGACCTGAATGACAATGCCAAATGCACAAACATACATATTATAGGCATCCCAGAAGAAGAAGAGAAGGGAAAGGGGACAGAAGGGGTGTTGGAGGAAATAATGACTGAAAACTTCCCAAATCTACTGAGAGAAATGGATGTACATGTCCAGGAAGCACAATGCACCCCAAACACTATAAATCCCAACAGATCCACCCCAAGACATATACTTGTCAAATTATCCAATGCTCAAGACAAAGAGAAAATTCTAAAAGCAGCAAGAGAAAAGAGAACCATCACATACAAGAGAGGCTCCATAAGATTAAGTGCTGATTTCTCATCTGGAACCATGGAGGCAAGAAGGCAGTGGTATGACATAGTCAAGGTACTAAAAGAAAAAAATTTCCAACCATGAATACTCTACCCACCTAATTAGCGTTCAAAAATGATGGAGAGTTCAAAATATTCACAGATAAACAGAGTAGGTGCTGGGGTTTAATGTATACCCAGGGGACCTGAATCTCTGGACTGATTATGTGATAGCCATGCCCTGAGCCTCAACAGACTTGCTACTCCTACCCTCTGGTTTATTGGACTTACCCCACTCAGCTAACATGGAGGTAAAGAAGGTCAACCACCACACCAGGGAGCCAAGAGTGCCTACAACTGAAAGCAGGAGAACTGCATCCAGCATCCATGTGGAATCTAAGCCCCCTCTTGATATAGATGTGGAGTGGACACAACCATTCCAAGGTCCACAGGATGGAGGAATAGAGTATGGTTTAGAGTGGACTTACTGATATTCTATTCATGAATATTGTGATTAGTAATGGAAGAAAATGTGGCATTGGTGTGGAGAAAGTGGCCATGGTGGGCTGGGCATCGGGAGTGGGAGAAAGAGATGTGATGTGGGGCCATTTTCAGGGATTGGAGTTGTCCTGGGTGGTGCTGCAGGGACAGTTACCAGACATTGTATGTCCTGCCATGGCCCACTGGGTGGACTGTGGGAGAGAGTGGGCTGTGGTGTGGAGCATTGACCATGAGGTGCAGCGGTGCTCAGAGATGTATTCACCAAATGCAATGAACGTCTCATGATGATGGAGGAGGTTGTTGTTATGGGGGGAGGAGTAGGGTGAGGGGGGTGGGTGGTATATGGGGACCTCATATTTTTTGAATGTATCATTAAAAAAATAAAGACAAAAAAAGATTAAAAAAAAAAAAAAACATTTCTACTTGCAACCAGGATTACGAAACTACCTTTTACAGTAGTAAATTCTCTTCCTAAATCACTTCACACTGAATTGAGTTCTGTAAGATTTAACACCTTGATTTTGTTAAATATGTGCATATTAGACTTTACTTTTTTAGACCAGGTTTAAGTTTACAGAAAAACGGAGTAGAAAGTATAGATAGTTCCCCCTTATGCATTTTTCGTCTCTCTCTCACACACACACATCTTCTATTAATAGCTTTCATTAGTTTGGTGTATTTGTTACACTTGATGAACCAATACTGATATATTATTAACTGAAGTACAAAGTTTATATTAGGGCTCACCTTGTTTTATACAGTTCTATAGGTTTTTGTTGTGTGTTTTTTACAATCTTTATTTTATTTCCAAATCCCTATGGAGTCTGGGTTTTGGCAAGTAAATAATAGCAGGTGTCTATCATTAAAGTATCATACAGAATAGTTTCACACACCTAGAAATCCCCTGTCTTCTATCCAGTCCCCAGAACACTGGCAGTCATTGATCTTTTGTACTATGTCTATAGTTTTGCCTTTTCCAGAATGTCTTATAGGGGCATCATAAAGGATGTAGCCTTTTCAGAATGGCTTCTTTCATTAGCAAAATGCACTTAAGCTTCTGCTGTGTCTTGCTATGACTTGATCGCTAGCTCACAGCTTTTTATCAATTATTCCATTTAAAGGATATCTTGGGAAGTGGATTTGGCTCAACTGATAGCGCGTCCACCTACCATATAGGAGGTCCAGTGTTCAAACCCAGGACCTCCTGGCCCACGTGGTGAGCTGGCCCATGCGCAGTGCTGCCATGCGCAAGGAGTGCTGTGCCACGCAGGGGTGTCCCCCACATAGGGGTACCCCACGTGCAAGGAAAGCCACCCTGCGTGAAAAAAGCACAGCCCACCCAGGAGTGGCACTGCACACATGGAGAGCTGATAGAGTGAGATGACACAACAAAAAGACGCAGTTTCCCAGTGTCGCTAGCAAGAATACAAGCGGACACAGAAGAACACACAGCGTTCTGTTCCTGGTGCCTCCCAAAGAAGATAAGCATTGCCGTGGACTGGTGTAACAAGGAGGTGCAAGTGATTGGGCACCTGCCTTCCACATGAGAGGTCCCAGGCTCAGGACCCAGTTCTTCCTAAAAAGAAGACAGAAAGACACAGAGAGCAGACTGAGAGCAAACAATGAGAAGGAGGGAGAAATTAATAAAATCGATCTTTAAAAAAAAATGCCATAGGGGAGCAGGCATAGCTCAGTGGTTGGGCGCCTGCTTCCTACGTACTAGGTCCTGGATTCAATCCCCGGGTGCCTCCTAAAAAACAAGTAAAAAAGTATGCTGCTTGATCTCCAAACTCTTTGGGATTTTCCAGCTATGTATTTGTTACTGCTTTCTAGTTTAATTCCATTGCAGTCTAAGAACATGTTTTGTACAATGGTTATTCTTTTGAATTTAGTCTTCCTTGGTGAATATTTCATGTAAGTTTGAGAAAAATGTGCGTTTTGCTACTGTTGATTGACATGTTCTGTTAATGTCCGTTAGATCCCTTTGCTTGGTGCTGTTCAGTTCAACTACATTGTAACTTATTTTCTGTCTCTAATCATAAGATTTGCCTAGTTCTCTTCTTAGTCTTATCAGCTCTTTACCTCACATGTTGTGACGCTGTTAGGCACATATGCATGCAGGGTTGTAACAGCTTCTTGGAGAATTGACCTCTTTATCGCCATGTAATAGCCCTCTTTATCCCTGATAATTTTCCTTGTTCTGTCTGTTTTGTCTGAAATTAGTTACTCCAGCTTTTTTTTTTTTTAAGTTTTATCTATTTATTTACTTCCCCCCTTCCCCTCCTCCTGCCCTGCTGCTTCTGCTCTCTGTGTTGTCTTCTTTTCTCATTTTCTCTCCTCTAGGATTCACTGGGACTCGATCCTGGAGACCTCTGATGGGATAGTGGTTCCCTGTCAATTTCCAGCTTTCTTTTGGTTAGTATTAGTGTGGTATATCTTTCTCTGTCGCGTTCCTGTTTTTTAAATTTTCTTTGATTTAACAAGTTCTTCATTTAATAAGGGTCCCTTCCTTTGCTTTCTTTTTTTTTCAATGAGCTGTGACTTTTTAAAAAATGTTTTCATGATCTGTTCCCCCACCCCACGAAGATGGCTCCCTCATTGTCTCTGCTTATTGGTTGTTTTTTTTTTAAAGATTTATTTTTTATTTATTTCTCTCCCCTCCCCCCCAGTTGTCTGCTCTCTGTGTCCATTCGCTGCGTGTTCTTCTGTGACCGCTTCTATCCTTATCAGCAGCACGGGAATCTGTGTTTCTTTTTATTGAGTCATCTTGCTGCGTCAGCTCTCCGTGTGTGCGGCGCCATTCCCGGGCAGGCTGCACTTCCTTTCACGCTGGGCGGCTCTCCTTATGGGCACACTCCTTGCGTGTGGGGCTCCCCTACACGGGGGACTCCTTACGGGCGCACTCCTTGTGCGTGGGGCTCCCCTACGCGGGGGACACCCCTCCGTGACACGGCACTCCTTGAACACATCAGCACTGCACATGGGCCAGCTCCACATGGGTCAAGGAGGCCCAGGGTTTGAACTGCCGACCTCCCATGTGGTAGACAGACGCCCTAACCACTGGGCCAAGTCCGCTTCCCATCTCTGCTTATTCTCAATCTCTGGGATCTGAACCAGGACTTCCCACGTGGGTAGCGGGTGCCCAGTTGCTTGAGCCACAGTCCCTCCCTCCTCGTTGTATCTGCTCGTTTGTCTGCTTGTCGAGTCAGCTTATCTTCTTTAGGAGCTTCAGGAACTGAACGAGGCCCAACTATGCGGGAGGCGTGTGCCCAACCACTTGAGCCACATCTGCTCCCTGCTCATTGCATCAGCTTGTTGCGTCAGCTTTTCTTTAGGAGGCATGGGGAGCCAAACCTGGGACCTCCCGTGTTGGTGGGGGCACCCAACTGCTTAAACCACAGCTGTTCCCTCCCTTGGCTTTTAATCTATTTGTGTCTTATTTTTAAAGTGTGCTTCTTGCTGAGAACATATAGTTATTTGGATCTTTTTTATCCACTCTGACAATTTCTGCCTTTTAATACGTATTTCGACAGTTCACATTTACAGTGATTATTATAGTTGACTTAACATCTACATGTTTGTAACTCTTTTCTATCTGTTACTTTTGATTTTGTTTTGTTGAATTTTCTTTTCCTCTATTTCTGACATCTCTGGTTTTAATTGAGCACTTTATATTCCATTTTTTCTCTTCTCTTAGCATATCACTTAAACATATTTTAAATGATCTATACTGGTTGCTCCGGAGTTTGCAATATACATTTACAACTAAATTTAGCCCACTTGCAAATAACATATACCATTTCACAGGTAGTACAGGTACCTTATAACAGAGTATTACCAGTTCCTCCTTGTGCAAGTCAGGGTTCTCTAGTTAACTGGCATAATGTCCCCTGGTCAAGTCTATCTACAAAGGCACTTTTTCCTAAAAGCCACGAGTTTGGCAGTCCCTTCTAGAATGTGATGCTAGGCTTCTTTTGACAGGTGTGTTTCCAGGTCTGGAAAGATGTAATTGTCAGGTGACTTTCAGGTACGTGTGATGGTTAATTTTCTGTGCCGCTTGCTAGGTTATGGTATCCGTTGTTTGGCCAAGCCCTGGCCTCGCCATTACATGGGGGGATTTTGTGGCTAGGATCTGCCTCTCACATCAGTTGACTTTAGAGGAGACGGCCCTCTGTGACGTGGTGAGACCTCATCACGCGTTTGGAGGCCTGAGGAGGGCAGAGAGTGGAAGGAATTCACCTGGAGACTACATCCTCTGCTCCTTCCTGAGTCTCCAGCCTAAGGAACGGGGACCCCAGATTTTAACATCACTGTTAGCTGGTGTTTCCAGCCTCTGGCCTGTGCTGTGGAAATCAGACTTGCCAGACTCCATCTTCATGTGAGTCAATTCCTTATTCTACATCTCTAATCTGTCCTGTTGGTTTTCCCTGGAGAACTGGACTGATATAGTATGGAACAGGCTTTTTGATTCCTTTTCTAGTTTGAAGATTAACAATGAACTAGATTCATATCCTCTAATGACAGTGAATAGCAGGTGGATCTTAATATCTTGTTGAGATAGCTTTATTATGTAAATGAAGTATCATGGACTAGAAAAAGTTTCTTTGAGTTACTATAAAGAAAACAACAGACTTCAGGTTTTAGGGTAAACAACCCATTAATAAGAGCTGAGTAGATGCCTCCATAGTAATGATATAGTTACTACTCCATTCATATGTATGTTTTTAAACAAAATAAAGGGGCATAGAAATGCTTTTTCCCCCCCGCAACTTATCTACACTGCGTTTACCACTGTCCCATCACACACTTCCTCATTTAGACAGACTATGCTCTAGACACTGTTTGAAAAACAAAATTCTGGATAAGTGGAAGAAAGGAAGGAGCGTCCACCTAGAGACCTGTTCCTGGGGCCACCCCCTTCCTGCGCATGCGTCCTCAAGCTCTCATCTGTGCTCACAACCACACAGTGGTAGTCACGGTTACCTCATTTTCAGGTGACGCTCAGAAGCCACTGGCAGAGCTGGGCCAAACCCAATTTCGTCTAACATCACCAATTACCCAGGATGCTAACTCAAAAGTAGGACCTGCCGCAAAATTCAGAATTTCATTTGCTCAGGGTTAATGGAACCCAAATGGATTCAGTCCATTTGCTTTGCTAAAAATACTCTCTGCAGTAAAAAAAAAAAAAAAAAAAGACAGCTCTTCTCAGTGTTGGAGTAGGTGAGGTAAAGGTGACCTCTTAAATTAAGGTTATTTTAGGTATAGTAAAAGCAAACCAAATGTGTTGGGTATAAACTCACTGATTTATAATAACAAAAATTGAACTGTCCTTTCACCAAGGCCAGCCCTAAGTGTTTGGTTATTAAATATTAGCTCTTCATTAAACGAGCAAGCGGTTGAACAGCTGGAGTCCAGGGTTCTCGTGGTGGTGGGAAGTGAGCCCTTCTCCCCGAGTGACAGCCTTGAAGACGTGCTAGAGAGAAGCTGATTCTTCCTGACAATGAATGATTTGGCAGATCATGAGCCACAGCCCACAGATTCCTTTTGAAATGGGAGGAGGTGGTCCAGGGCAGCAGGACTTCAAGCACCTCCTGTCTCACATGATTGTGGGGTGGAGTCACTATTTTCAGAACTACCTTAAGTTGAGATAGTTACTCTTCTAGAACTGGTCATGTACTATTTACTGAGAAACTAAGATGGACTTCAAGAGACCAGAGGAGGCACTCAACCACTGAGCCACCATTGTGTGATGTTTGCCTTTTGATTCAATGATTATATGGGTTTCTTGTCAAAGTGAATAGAACCATATGAGTTACAGAAGCTAAGAAGGCGAGAGTAAAAGCAGTTACTGACAGTCTTCAGAGAAGCTGGGTTGCCTGGAGGCTTCAAAGATGTAGGATGACTGGGTGGAAAAACAGAATAGAAAAGGGAGTTCCCCAGCCAAGGATGGGACTGGAGATGCCCTGTTTGAAGACTGGGGAATTGTTAGGATTTATGATCGGAGTGGAATCTTTGGAGTGGAATCAGATCAAGATGACCTTAAGTTTACATAGGGAGGAATCCGGTTTTAGAAGATGAGATAGAAGAATTTTATCATTGTCCTATCAGCAGGGAAAAATCCCTGAAGTTTAATTAGCAGGGACCAGCAGGGAGCAATGAAAACATCCGAGGGACAAAGCTGTAAACCTGGGGAAGCTGTGCAGATTTCCTCTATACCGAGGCCAAATGTGAACTCTCTGGATTGTCCCCAGACTTCCCATCTGTGACAAACCCTTCAGCTGGGCAGTCATTCCTAATCCTGACTTTCTATCTTCAAGTGCTACAGTGATCCCTGCTTTCAGCAAACATTCCAAAAAGAGTGAAGTCAGCTGTTGCCTGTAGTAACATCTTTATCTGTTTAAGATAAAGTTGCCTGGCCCAGAAGAAAGCAGAGAGAGATTCTCGGGTAATGGCTTCTTCTGTGAAGTTGTTAAAATACACCTGAGGATTTTTTTTTTTTTTTAATAAATAAATAAGGGGCTACTTTGTGGGGCACTGTGTAAGGTTTGGGGGAGATCATACAATAGTCACCCGTCCATGCAGATTGCGACTCCAGGCCAAGGTCATGTTCTGAGCACACTAGAAATGTAAATTAATGTAAATTAATGGACTCCACCCCAGATCTACAGAAGCTGAGCCTCTGGGCCTGGGGCCCGGAATTAGCTGAAGTTTGATGAACACTTTACTGTAGGGATAGGATTTAAACTCTTTGGATAGGGTTTAAACTCTTCCCAGTTGCCTACTTGATGGGGAGAGAGTGAAGGAGGAAGCAGCTGAACAGATAAAAAGTCCTCCAGTCTCCCTTGTTCTAGCTTTTCACTCTAAAGGAAATACTCAGGACTGCAAAGAAAGAAGGTGAGCTTTTCTCGGGAGTTAATTTCTATAATCATGGCTTTTTTTAGATACCTAAATGTGACCTTAGTATTTAAGGAAGCTAAAATATATGTGTGCAGCACAATAGGATAAAAGAATAAGTGAGAAAGCAAAGAACAAACAAATTTAGATAAAGCAAGGTGAGGTTGTATATGAGCTTGGCACGTACCATGCCAGAGAGAGAAATTATTCTCCAACTGTCTTTTCTTTTGGTTTCTGTGAAAATATTCAACCTCTCTTTTCTCTGTCTTGGATTTCACCCGAACTTCTTAATTGGTTTGAGTTAAACATTTTTTAATGTATTTGTTGAGCATTTTCTATATCAGGTATAGACACAGGATATCAAAGAGCTTCATTTCTTGTTGGTGGAGAGGGACCAACAAGTAAATGTGTTTACAGGGGGAGAAAATTACTGTTTGGTACATAGGAAAAAAATTATGGGAGTGTTGGGAAGGTACTTTAGGTGAGTAGTTACGAAAAGGCCTCTAAGGAAACGCCGCTGGAACTGAAGCCTGGAAGGAGGAAAAAGTCAGGAGTGCAAAATTGCGTGAGCATCACTAGCCAAGGATGGGGACCGGGAGAGGTGAGGGGAGGTGCGGCGCGGCCGGAGGCCATTTGGATTTCATCCTAAATGCCCTGGAGAGTTAACCGAAACCCACTTAAGGTCTTAAAGTCCGAGATGGGAAAGGGGAGGGCGAGGCATAAACCAGGAAAACAACTGGCGACTGGATGAGAGGATGGTGGATTAAAGTCTTCTGAAAGAGGGAATCCTGAAGTGAATTAGGGGAAGGGAAGGCAGTGGGTTGAAATCCTGGCGGAGGTTTAGACATGTTAATTTTGAGTGCTCAGGAGACATTCATTGCAAAGGCTCGGGAGCTGTGGGCGGGGGAGACTTGAAGTAGAGGGTGGTTCTTAAACTTATTGACAGGAATGAGATTACCTGGGGAGGAGCTGGCGAGCTGGATAAAGGGCCCCACAATTGAAAGGTTCAAGAGGACGGGAGACAAAGACCCCAAGCAGGCCAGTAAAGCAGAGGGGATCAGCTTTCCATCTCCGTAGCCAAGGATCTTTTGGATGTATAAGCAGCTCTTAAAATTGAGAAGAAAAAGGGCTAACCTGATATAGAATTTAACAGGTAAAAAGGCTTAAGCATACGGTTCACAAGAAAAGAAAAAATGGCTTGTAGCCATATGCAACTAAAAGCCTTACCCATAATAATATAAATGCAAATTAAGAAATATCAAGACATCAGTTCTCACCAAGTAGGCAAAAATCCAAGTGTTCGACATTTTTCTCCTATTCTGCTTGGAATACAAAACTGTAAAAACCTTTGCAGATGGGAACCTGGCAAAATAAACCCCAAATTAGTTATGCATTTACCCTTCGATCCAGCAATCACACTTAGAAAGAATGTGCCTTTTAAAGGCTGTGGTGATTTTGATTTCAGGACTTCTTTACATTTGATTTATTGAACACTCAAGTGAGTTTTGTTTATGCGTGCTGTATTTATATTAGAAATTTAGGCTGACTAAAACTGTTAATTCATAAAAAATATAAAAATTTTTATGAATCTTAAACTTTATTGAAATCATAAATGAACTTTTTGTGCTTTTGTTACATAAAATCCATTGGCCTATCTTGTTCTTTGAATCCGTCTTTTACTCATACTTTCAGGATGTCATGAATTAGTCGTTCGGAAAATATTGATTCACTGACTTTGCAGAACTTCAAATGTTGGCCTATTTCCTCATATCATATCAAAAATCACATTTGTTAATATTGTCACCAACCTCTTCAGGGAACACTAAGTATTTGGAAGGTAGTCATGTTTACAATGGTAGGTACAAGTTTCCAAAATTCTTATTTTTCCTTAAAAGCTAAAATTTAATAATTGACAAATAATACTATTTTCCTTGAAATGACAGAGACACTTAGTTTTCGAGAAATTGTCTTTCACACTACCAAGTCTGAATAACCATGATCTGTCTCAATTCTTTCAAGTGAAAATACTCTAGGAAAAGAAAAGTTGGCTAGTCAACTAGTGATTAAAACTTAAGCATAGAAATGCTTTTTCTTGGGACTACTTTATTTCTGTACACTGCATAAATGTTTTGTGTGTATTTTCAATTTTTCACACAGTATTGTGCCCTCAGGTTGAGTTTATATTTTGTTGCTTCTTTAAGACATAAGAAATATCCTTAAAACAGACCTTTTGTTTTTTAGCTGTGAGTATGCAAGTGTGTAGAGATAAGAAATATATATCATAACGAATAGCTGCTAGTGCAGGTGGTGCTAATTCCTGGATTAGTGGTAAAACACTAGCAATTTTATCTACTGTCAGTACAAGAGTCTAAAGAAAAAGGCAAATCAAGGCTGGAGAATCAATCACACTTTGGAAACTTTTAAGGTGTACCTTAACAAAATACAAGAGCATCATATGTACAAGATTCATCTACTTCAGAAGTATGACTTTGAGTAGTAGAATGAAAGGGCAGGATGGCAAAGAAAGAGTGGGGGGAGGGATGGGAGCGGCCAGGACATTCAGAAATGTGGGGTTCTGGGGCCCGCAGTAACAGCTTTGGGGAATATTGCCCAAAGTGCGGGGTGCTGAGGTGGAATGGGGAAAATGAGCGAAGTGGAGGGGGGTGAGAGACATCCGTGTCCAGCACTGGGGAGTCAGCCCGCAGCGGCTGGAAACTATCAACTAGGCAGGTCCACACCGGGAAGAGGGGCCCCAGCTCACAGTCGAGACCAATTAGAACCACGTTTTTAGAGAAAAGGAGGCTTGTTGAACAAAGGACACAGAGATGTGGGAGATCATATAGACTCATTGTCAGTTTCCTAAACAGCCTGAACGGCAGAATGTGTAGTTTTTCTTAAGCATTTTTCGCAACGACTTTTTTGGATTTTATTCTCTAGTGTGTTTTCACTTCTTTTAGGTTTTGGGTTTTCTGTGTTTTTGCTTTGTTTTAGTAGAAGTTGTGGTTTTACAGAAAAATCATGCATAAGATACAGGATGCCCCTATACCTGCTGAATGAAAGCACATTTTTATCCTTATGTGTCTTTTCATGACAATACCCTTTTGTGGCAGGGCTGGGGGAGGCAAGCCTGGCGTTCTGGCACTAAACGCCATACCGGCAGGACCTCGAAGTCTCATCCTTAAACTTGGCGCCCCGAGCACCTCTGGCATAAGGGCCCTCGGAGGGCGCTGGGAGAGAATGCTCCACGTGGTGCTTGGATGCCGCCCCAGCCTTGGTGCCTCCAAAGCTTAGCTCCCTGCCTTCCTGCTGGAACCTGTGCTCGTGATGGCAGGGAAGCGCTGGGTCGTGCTGTCGTTTGTAATTTAGTTTCCCCCACCAGTCAGTTGTTAGACACCGTGAGAGCCATTCTGGCTCAGTGCCCTGGTGTCACCCCTTCTCCTTGCCCAGCACTGAACAGGGTTGGTCTGATTTGAGGCGTCTAGGATGAGCCAAACTGCTGTGCCCAGATGAACGGTCTCCTTGGGCCACGGATGCTCCTCCGTGAGCATACCAGTTGCCAAGCGTGTCTCTTCCAGAGTCCGGAGGAAAACAACCCGTCGGTTTCCTGTCCACCTCAGAAACAAGCCGCCCCATCTCCAATAGCAACACACCAGGATGTCCAGAAGCCTCAGCCTCCATTTACAACCAAAATTCCCGGATGAATACTGTGCAAGTCACCTGGAACCATCATGGCTCTTCCGTGAGGACGACCAGGTGACCCTCTGTGTCAGGTGCTTCCCGTCCCAGGAGCACAGGGGTCACGTGGTGTGTGGAGTCCAGGAGGCTGCGGAGAGCTACAGGGTAAGCTTCGCTGCACCTGCCAGGGTCCCTGGCTGCTTCCTGTGGGTTGGTATGCGTTTGCTTATTTCACTCCAGATATTCTGAACCTGCAAGACCATTTCCTTAGTGGATGTCTATCAAAGAACACTGGCAAGTGCCATCTTTGGACCTGCAACTTCAAGGCTAAAAAATAGCTAGTCAGGGCCTTTGACGTGTTTAAAGTTAGGAGCCCAGTTGTTCTAGAAAAACTTACTTACCTAGACTCTTGTGATCTATTTCTCTGCAGAAGTTATTCCAGGAGATATTGAACACACTGAGGGAGAAACTTGAAGTAGCAAAAAGCTTATTGGCTGAAGAGCGAGAAAGGATGGTGATGATTCAGGTCAGTTCTTGTCTTGATTATTTAGGGGGAAAATGACCAGTAATGTGCATAGCAAAAAAATACATTGAAAACAAAGTCAAAAGACAAATGACAGCAGGAAAAATAGGTGAAATCCATAGAACAGAAAAGTGCTAAGTTCTTAATAGATGAAGCACCCTTAAGAGTCAATAAGAAAAAGACTAGAAATTCTGTGGAAAAATGATCAAAGAAATGAGAGTTAACTGAAAAGAAAAGACAAATATCTTTTGAGCATACAAGAAGATCCTAAACTTTGTCAGTGCTCAGAAAAAAATATGAATAAAATATATTAAATGTTACTGAGGTACCTTTTGCAACTCTCTTTGGAAAAGGTTGATAAGGAACAAGGAAAACTAGCTCCTAAGTATTCGTGGGCATATAAATCATGAAACCTCTCTAAAAGACGATTTAAGAATTGTTATTCCAGTTGCGGGTCCCACTTCCCATCATGCACACTTTTTGTTTCTGATCTCCTCTGTGCCAGGTACCCCCTAATCTGGGACTTCTAGTTTTTATTTTTCAAGAGGAAGCAAACCTCCATTGGGGTGGTGGGGTGGGAGAAATGCCTGGCTGCACAGTAGTGTTTCAACCGATCCTCATTTATTTCCAGCCCCAAGCATCTTAAATTCAGTAAATATTGAGGTCCCCCCTATTCACCTGGGGTGTGGGGCGCTGGGGACTCAGCAGTGGAAAAAAGTTCTGCTGCCCGTGTGGAATTTGTGTCCTAGGGGAGGCAAACAAAACAGACAAAATGTATGGTATGCGATAGCACAGTGTTATCTGTTTTTCAATCAAGAAGGGAAGAATGACGGGGCAGGTCTCCAGGGGATCGGGAACTTGTCATTAGGAAGTGGCATTTAAGGAAAGATTCAAGGAAGTGACCCCTGAGCCATGCAGACCTGCAGAATGCTGTGCCCTTGACCGAGACCACTTGAGGGAAGGGACCCTGGTAGATGACAGGAGAGGAAAGGGCCGGTCATACGGGGCAGCTGGGTGAAGTGAAACAGGGTGCCCCGGAAGCTTTTGAGCAGAGAAGGGACGGACGCGGTCCAGCTGTTGATGGGAGAAGAGACCCGAGGGGCCCAGCAGACCTGGAGAGCCCTGCGGGGGGGCTGGACAGGAGCCCAGGGAGGCGTGGAGGGGGCTGGCCATGGGCGGGGCAGCGTCACACCTACGGTCAAGTTCTTCATCATTCGACCTTGACCGTTCGCTCCAACTTTTTGTTATGAAATGATTTCAGCCTCACGGGACAGTTGCAAAGACAATGCAAACCCCATATAGAGAACCACAACATTCCAAATCCTTGTATCATCCACCTCCTTTAAGAGTAGGTTGCTCTCGTTAAACTTCGTGAACACATAATAGTTCACAGGAATTTCCTGTGATCAAGGATGTTCACTTACGTAATCACCTTAAGTGCAGTTAAGTCCAAGAAACCTAATGTTGACATGAAGCTTACATTCCATATTCCAATTTTTTTCTTATATGCCAACAATATCCTTGAGTCCTCCATTCTTAGATACCACTGAATACCAGGTATTGTATTTGTTATCATTATCTCTTCAGTTTCTTTTTTTTAATTGTGGAGACATACAACACATAACTTCTCATCCCAGTCTGCCCAAGCGCAGTATTCATTGAGATTCATCACACGCACAATGTTCCCTTCACCCCAAACAGAAACCCTGTTCTCATGTTGCATTAACTCCCCATTGCCCCTGCCCCCCTCTCCTGGTAACCCGTATTCTACTTTGTGTCTCCACAAGTCTGCATATGCTCTGATACTTTCTTTGTGGTTACCAAGGGCTTAAATTTAACATCCTAAATCTGTAACAATCTCATTTGCTTTGATTCCATCTAACAACTTCAGGAGCATACATAAACTGTGTTCCTATACTGCTCTGTCCCTCCACCTTAAGTAGTTCTTGTCAAAAATTTTATCTATACATTGAGTTCAAAACCACTGATTTATTGTTACATTTATACATTGTTACATTTATCCTACAGGAAATAAAGAGTGCAGTTACAAATAAAAAGTAGCACTGGAATTTACATTTAACCTATGTCATTATCTTTACAAAGATTTATCTCTTCATGTACCTTCAGCCAGTTGTCTAATGTCCACCCGCAGAGCTCTCTCTAGCATTTCTTGCAGAGCCAGTTCAGTAGTGACAGAGCGCCTCAGCTTTCATTTATCTGGGGATGCCTTAATTACCCCTTCATTTTTGAAAGACTTTGTCAGATACAGAATTCTTCCTTAGCAATTCCTTACTTTAAGCACTTTAAATATGCTTTCCCACTGCTTTCTTTGCTCCATCTCTCTCTCTCTCTCTCTCTCTCTCTCTATCTCTCTCTTTTCTTTGAATATTCTCTGCCCCCTTTCTTTCTTCACCTGGGACTCCCACTCTGAGCCTAAGGTTGATGTCCCACAGATCATAGGCGCTGTTCACTTTTCCTCATTCTTCCCTCTTTTCAAGTTCACTGATTCTTTTTTCTGCAAGCGCCAATCTGCTGTTGAACTCTAGGGACTTTTTAGTTTCTGTTACTGTGGTCTTTGTTTGGTTCCTTTTCAAAATTACCATCTCTGTATTGATATTTTCTTTCCACTCTTGTTTTCCTGGTTTCCTCTGGTGCTTTGTCCGTGCTTTCCCTTAGCTATTTGTGCACAGTTAGGACCAGTTTTTAGTCTTTGTCCTGAATGTCCTGAATCTGGTTCTCCTCGTTGGTGGCTTCTAACTGCTTTATAATTCCCTTCTCCAGGGCCATTGCTTCTTGTTTCCTTGTTGGTGGCTTCTAACTGCTTTATAATTCCCTTCTCCAGGGCCATTGCTTCTTGTTTCCTTGTTGTGTAATCTTTTGTTGAAACCTGGACATTTTGATATTTTAATGCGTTAGCACTGAAATTTAGACTCTGGGCATCTGTCCCGTAAGCTGGTGTCTAGCCAGTATTATGCCTGAGTGTCCCTTGAACGCCAGGATTTAGAGGGGAAAGGAGAGAAGACCTCTCCCCACTGTTTGCAGATTGCCCTGGGAGGGCCCCCCTTGGGGACTGTCTTAAGTCCTTAGGGGGAAAAGCTCCAGGCGAGGCTGGCTGCTGTCCAGCCCTGCACAGGGTGTGCCGGTGTGCGCCCTCGGAATCCCCATTTACAAGCGGAATGGCCCTGGTCCCGGGGCCTGGAGATCACCTGGAGACCTACAGGCAGCGATCCCTTCCCCCAGGAGCTGACTTGACTGTCCCCACAGCCGCCTCCTCCAGGCAGGGCGCGCTCTGCGGGGGGGTCCCTAGTGCATGGGCAGGTTGAGGCAGACACCTGCGCCCCGTGGCTGCATGGGTCCTTCTGCGCCTCCTGAACCTGGATCAGGAACTGCTCTGGCCGGTGAGGGGAGTGGGTGGGGCCATTCGGGTTGGCACAGGACCGAACGCTTTCTTGGGCTCCTCCTTGACCCCGCACTCTCCCTGTTGCTGCAGTCCTCTGTTTTCTGGAGCTTCTGTTTCCGTCAGTCCTTGCTGGTGGTTCAGAGCTCCTGTAGGGACAGAGCCCTTGACGTGTCTCACTCTGCTGCTTAAGGCAGGGCTTCCTGACCCTGATTCCATCAGGTCTCACGAAATTAAATATCTTTAAACTGACTTCCCAGATGCTCGATGAGACATTCACGTGTCACCTGCTCCTCGGCATCTCTTTTTGATGCCAAGTAAGAGTTTGATTCTTCTTGGATCCTTCTAATTGATGATTCACTCTCTGCGTTTTTCAAAACTGAGCTCCTGATAATACCTCCCTTGAGAACCTATTCATTCCATAGTTTCCCTTTTGGTTTTGGCAACTCCATTCTTCCAGTTGGTACCTGAAAACCCTGGAGTCGTCCATCCTTGACTCTTCTTTCCCACACCCCATCTCTAAATTTAACGTCGGCATTCCCCGTCAGTGTTGTCCTCCTTGGCCATCTTGGTCTCTTTGCTCACTGAGGTTGTAACTTGCTCAACTTTTCCAAGTTAACATTCTTTCCTCTGCATTTCATGTTCTGAGATTGTTTTGCCGTTTTAAATGATTTTGACCCTTGTCCTTTAGACGTAAGCCTTTTATTTCGCCCCTCTCTATTTTGTATTTTCTTTGTTTTCTTCTTAGGGTTAGAGATGGAAAGAAGATAGCTGTGGCCCCTCTGTCATGTTTAACCCAAAGTCTTTTGTATCTTTATGGTGAAGGTAGAGGAGCAGAATTTTAAAGAAATGATTGAGTCCGAATATAAAATAAGTTTCCGGTTGTTGAGTGAAGAGAACGAAATGAACCTCTTGAGACTGAAAATTAAGGAACCCAGTGTGAACCACCTGATCGGGTTTGCCAGAGAGTTAGAAGAGAAGTTCCAGGAAACACAACAGGTAAAAGGTTGAAACTGACATCCAAGCAATATTTGGGAAATGAGAGAAAGAAGAACTGAACATTGGGCCTGTCCCAGCATAAGATGTCCAGTAACAACCAAAGATGTATTAAAATAGTGTGTATACCTACCCAGCAATTCTGTTTCTGAGAATTTATCTTGCAAATGTATTCATATAAAAAGACCTGGAAAAGCCGACACTGTAAAATTGAGTTTCAGTATAGAGCCTTTGATTGGAAGAAGTCTTTAAAGCCAGGTAGATGGGTTCATATCTAGGTTCTGCTCTTTCCTAGCTTCTGGGTGGCCTGGGTCAAATTGCACGCCCTCTAGCTCAGCTTCCTCAGCTGTTGAATGGAGATAGTGATGGCACCCGTACATAACATCCGTGTGAGGGCTGGAGGCACTAATCCACGTAAACCTCATTAGGTCATGTCTAGCACATATTAAGTACTCAATAAATATTCGCTATTATAATTACTATAATTATACTTATTGACGGGAAGGGATTAGATATAGCCAATATTTGCAATATGGGGCATATGAATAAATGTTACCCACATTCAGTGGAAATTAACAAGCCTTTAACGAAGACAGTTTGGCTCCATGTAGGATAAGAAATGTTCACCAACATCGAATTATTTAAGAAAAAAGCAAGTTGTCAGATCAAGGATTCAGTATAATATGCCATCATTTGTCCTTTTTTTAAAATTTATTTTTGTTGTCTTTTTTTTTTTAAGACACATAGATCACACAAAATATTAGTCATTTTTTAAAAAGTTATGTGCCCATGTTCTTGGTATGCCTAGGGTAGAATATCTTTGGAGGGATAAAAAGGAAAGTGATATCAGCAGCTTGATTATTTCTTATATTGAATATTTAATTTTAGCTAAATAATAAATTTTAACTTTAAGGGAATAGGAAACTTTCTGAACAAGATGCCACAAAAAAACGTGTGCCCTGGTGGTTGTATCTAGGAGGAAGACCCGACCGTGTCCACACCCACGGAAGTGAGTTAGGCGTCAGAGAATCAGGTTTCTGTTGAGCAGTGTCCGTCTTGGACAGAGGAATTAACATGGTCTTAGCTACTCATTTCTGTTTCCATGGTGGCTGGCAGAAAAGTAGGTTTTTAAAGAGACGGTTGAGTTAGAGGATAAGGGAAGCTGCTGGTTGTTGGAGAGTAAAAAGGAGATGCTTCTGCAGAGACTGAACGATTTGGGAAGAGAGAACATGCACAAACTCAAGGAGAGCGAAGCCAGGGTCTCTGCCCAGATCAGCAGCCTCCAAAGGACTGTCGCCGAGCTAGAGAAGAAGTGTGGGGAACCTGCCGTGCCGCTGCTCCAGGTAAGAGCTGGGCAGTCTCTTCCCCAGGGCTCGCCCCAGCACGTACTGACCAGTGGTCACCATAACAGGAGGGCTGTGAGCCTCTTCCTCCAGTCACCAGGACTAGGCAGATGGGTAGACCTGTTTGGTGATATGAATTCTTGCCTTAAAATTATCAGTTGTAAGTTGCATTGAGATATCCTTTGAGAGGGTAAATATTGAGGAAATTATGATATATCCATTCACTGGAATTTTCTGCAACCATAAAAAAAAGCTGTCTATGGGCATAAAAGGGTATCTTTAAGACATCCCTATAAATGAAAGCAGAATGAAGCAGAACACCTCTTTATTTCGTAGAGAAAATATGTGAATGTATATACTACTAACATGCACAGACTGGCAAGATAAACACACATTATAAATAGTGGTAACCTTAGGAAATGGGTGGGAAAGATTTTTCTGGTATAGTATTGCACATTTAAAGTTGTTTTCACAGTATTATGCAGTGCCTTTACAGAAAGCAAATTATCTTTTTTACAACTCCATCCATACCCCTTGCCAGTCCCCTATTTTCAGTATGAATACTCTCTTTCAAGAAGCCGCTACACACAAACCCTTAGGAAACTGTTCAGTTCTAGAGCCAAGTCTAGTTCCAATTAGCTCCAAGTCTAACTGGTAAGTGTGGCCCGATTGTGTTCATTTCCTGAGCTGGCTCCAGCTGTCCTCCCAGCCTAGTGAACCCCTTCATCCACCAGTGAGGACTTTTGCTACCCCCAACAGAGAGCAAGTAGATGGCACCACTGGAGTGATGGCTGAGGTGAGGCACAGAAAATGTTTCCCTCATGATTTTTACAAAATTATTCCAAGCATTTTCCTGACTCTTCCAGCTTCATTTGGCATCTAAGAATTAGTACCCCGAGGTTAAAGAAATTACACAAAAATCAAGTTCTGTTATTGCAAGGGTGTGTGTGTGGGTATTTTCATGGATATAACTCAAAAAAGGCTTGGCTTAAGAACCCACTAGTAGGGGGACTGGACATCACCATCCCAGGGTCCACGGAATGGAGGAATAGAGTATGGATTAGAGTGGACTTACTGGTGTTCTGCTGGGGAACTATTGTGAAAATAAGTGAAGAAACTGTAGTAGTGATGTGGAGAGGGTGGCCACAGTGGCCGCTGATGGTCGGGAAATGGAAGAAGAGATATGGTGTGGGGACATTTTCAGGATTTGGAGTTGTCCTAGGTGGTGCTGCAGGGATGGATGCTGGATGGTGTGTGTCCTGTCATGGCCCATTTGGTGGACTGGGGGAGAGTGTGGACTACAACGTGGACCACTGTCCACGTGCTGCAGCGGTGCTCCAGAATGTATTCGCCAGGTGCAGTGGATGTGCCGCGATGATGGAAGAAGTTGTTGATGTGGGAGGGGTGGGGGGTATATGGGGACCTCATACTTTTTGAATGTAACATTTAAAAGAAAATAAAGAAGAAGAAAAAGGTTATATATATTTATAAAAGAACCCACTGGTAACTGTTCTCTTTTTTCCCCTTAGAATGCAAGACATTCTTTGGAAAGGTGAGTTTACCTGCGGAGACTACTGGGTCAGAATCACAGAGCTGAGCCCTGGGGGGAGTGATGGGGATGCACATTCCCCCGACACCGTGGCGACGTGCCCTCAGCAGAGGGGGCGGGCTCCGGGAAGATAACTGGATCCTCCTTTCCTTCTAGGAGTGAGTCGATACTGTTTGAGTGTCTCGAGCCTGCCCGTATCACGCACCTGAGTTTATGCCAAATAACGGGAGTGAGCCAAATGCTAGTCATATTCCAGAGTAAGTTGATCTATCCATCCTGATAGGGCGCGGATACTCTCTTTTCTTTTAACTTACTGTTTTGAAATAATTTCAAACTTACAGAACACTTGCAAAAATAACACAAAACCCTGACAGTGAGCTCCGGCATCCCCCCCACCCAGATATCAGATCTACCAAATTTTTATTTTTTGTTACATCTGCCCTATCATTTTTATCTATCCACCCACCCACCTATCTATCTGTATGTATTTTCTAAACACTAGCTCTATAGTTTTACCTTTTCCAGAATGTCATGTTAGTGGAATCATAGTGCGCTGGCTTTTGAACCTGCTTCTCTCACTTAGCTCAGTGCAATTGGAGGCTCATCCAAGTTGTGTGAATTAGGATTTGTTCCTTTTTATTGTTGTGTACTCCATTGTGCAAATGTATCGGTTTATTTTCCTTTCACTGTTGCATGGCCACAGGGTTGTTAGTTTTCTGTCTTGATATTCTAGACATTGGCATATTGATATGTGTGGGTTCATGTCTCCAGCTTTCTTGGTTGAATACCTCTAGCAGTGGGACTGATTGCCAGACTTGCCTTCCAAACTGCCTGGTCACCTGTCACTCTTGTCCGGAACGTACGCTAAGCTTAGTTGTGCTTCATCCTCACCGATAAGCTCGATGGTGTTAAATACTTTTTTAGAGCTAGCCTGTTGGTGTGCAGTTGATTCTCATTTTAAAGTTGCATTTCCCAAGTGATGTCGAGTATATTTTCTTGTGTTTATTTACCCTCTGTATCTCTTTGGTTAAATATCTATAAAACGTTTCTCAAGTTTTAATTGGGTTATGTTTTTAAGAGGAGAAGCTTTCAATTTAAAAATCCAATGTATTGATTTTTCTTCTGATTTGTGTTATTTGTGTTCTAAGAAGTCATTGCCTACCCCAATAAAGACTTTCTTCTGGGGAATGGATGTGGCTTAAGTGGTTGAGCACCTGCTTCCCACATGGGGGTTCCTGGGTTCAATTCCTAGCCCCAGTATCTAAAAAAAAAAAAAAAAAGATTTTCTTCCAGAAGTTATGTACTATTAGGTTTTACATTTAAGTCAAAGACCTGTTTAGACTAAAGATTTGAATATGGTTCAATATATGGTACACAATCTCCACACACCCCCTTTTTTCCACATGGATATCTAATTGTTCCTGCATCATTTGTTAAACACTATCCTTCCTTCATTGAATTTAATTGGCGCTTTTATTGAAAGTCAATTGCCATATATGACCAATTCTATTTCTGGATTCTAATAGAATCATTGTTCATCATGTCTGTCCTTTCACCAATACTGCACTGGCTTGACTGACTACTTTATAGGCAGTTTTAAAGTCAGGTAGTGTGAATTCTCCAAATTTATCTTTAAAAATTGTCTTGGCTATTCTGGGGCCTTGCTTTTCCACATAAATTTTAAAATCAGTTTGTTGAGTTCTGTGGAATGAGTGGTGGTATTATTTTGTTTAAGTGTAACTTCATTGTATTCATTCCATCAACTAAGAATTGCTTTATTGTATAAATACAGTATTGTGCTAAAATCACAAAACTTAAAATACTGCATTACTGTATTACTTAATATGACTAAAAGTAGCTAAAGTAGAAATGTGCTAGATATTAGGTTGGAAACACTGTTTGACCCAGCAACTCATTCAAGCTCTGTTTGCAGACATTTTTACAGAATACAAGGCAATCCTATTTAGCTTTTTAGGAGAATCCAGGAAACTACATAAAGCAGGAGACATATTTTGTCACAGAGTTTTTATATCATATTAAAATCCTGTTATAACAAAGTGACAGAAATAAAAACAGATGAGAGCACCAGGCAACCCACATCAGCCAGAACACAGAATAACCTCTGCCAGCAGCAAATATCAGACTTTCATTCAAGTAAGAGCTGGGACTATCCCTCAACTGGGATTACATTGAATCTGTAGATTAGTCTGGGGAGAAGTGATACCTTCACAATATTGTATCTTCTATTCCTTGAAGATGGTATATCTCTTTATGTAGGTGGTCTTTGATTTTTCTCATAGTGTTTTGTAGTTTTCAGCATTCAGACATTGCATGTATTTTATTAGATTGTTCCCTGAGCATTTTATGAATTTTAGTGATATTGTAAGTGGTATTTTAAAAATTTCAATTCATTGAAATTTAGTTCATTACTAGTTCATTGCTAGTATATAGTAATAGAACTGATTTAGTATATTGAATTGT
Source organism: Dasypus novemcinctus (assembly GCF_030445035.2). Lineage (NCBI taxonomy): Eukaryota > Metazoa > Chordata > Mammalia > Cingulata > Dasypodidae > Dasypus > Dasypus novemcinctus. The sequence goes on along the minus strand of NC_080701.1, from coordinate 2,936,999 downwards.
CTCCTACAACTTACTTTAAAACTCATTCATTAGATCTAGAGGCTTTTGTCGTCTGTGATTACAGACAGTTTTATTTCTTCATTTCCAATCTCTCTCCTTTGTATTTTTCTTCTCTTATACTGGCTAGGACCTCCAAAATGATGTTGGATGGAAATGGCGAGATGAACACTTGCCTTGTTCTTGTTCTTAGGGAGAAAGAAAACACTAAGCCATTTGCCCATAAATGTTAGCTGTAGGCTTTTCATAGTTGCCCTTGGTCAGTTAAAGAAGTTCCCCTCTCCTCCTAGTTTGCTAAAAAACTTTATCAAGAATAAATGTTGAATTTATCAGATGCTTTTTTTTTGAATCTATTGAGATATTCAAATGTGTTTTCCCCCCTTAACCTGTTTTGCATTCCCAAGTTAAACATGGCAATGATATTTTATCCGTATATATTGCTTATTCAATTTGTTAATATTTTGCTATGAGTTTTTGCATTTGTGTTCATAAAGAATATTAGTCTGTAGCTTTTTTTATCCATTGATGTTTTTAATTTCATGCTCTTTATTTTTTATTTCCGGATTATCTATGTGGTTCTTTGTCAAATCTTGCTTTTTAGTTTCCTATATTCTGTAGATGCTTTTAAGCTTTCCCTTAGTATTTGGACATAGTAAGTATAATTATTTTAGTTTGTGCCTGGTCATTTCAATTATTAAAGTTCTTTATAGATTTATTTCTGCTATCCTCACTCAGTAGTGCATCTCTTGTTTTGTAGGTGTGTGCTTAATGGGTTTTTAGTTCTCCCCACCCCTCACTGCTCACATTTGCTGTCTGTTGTGTGTTGGTCTTTTTAGGAGGCACCAGGAACCGAGGACGTGCAATGTGGAAGGGAGACACCCAATTGCCTGAGCCACCTCCACTCTCTGTTTATTGTGTCTCATTATTTTTTCCTCATGTCTCTTGTTGCATCATCTTACTGCATCATTTCACCATGTCTGCTTGCTGTCTTGCTCGTCTTCTTTAGGATTCGAACCTGGGACTTCCCTGTGGTAGGCAGGTGCTCACTCACTTGAGCCACATTCGCTTCCCAATGCTGGTACCTTCTGAGAGCACCCTAATGTTACACTAATTGGGTTGTAAGTCAAGATTTAAATTAATTTGGAAAAATAGAATTTTCAGAATTTGCTGTTGGATTAGATGTTAGCGAAAGTAAGAAATAAAGGGTTATTCCAGGTTTATGGCTTGATCAACTAAGGCAGTATGAGTGCTATTAAGAGAGAAGTAGAAACTGGAGAGGGATTGTTTGGAGTTCCTTTTTTTACATCGTATATTTGTGGTGTTTTTGCTGTTTGTTTGTTTTAAAGATTTATTTATTTCTCTCCCATTCCCCCCCATTGTCTGCTCTCTCTATCCACTTGCTGTGTGTTCTTCTGTGTTCACTTGCACCCTTGATGGCACCAGGAAACTGTCTCTTTTTTGGTTGTGGCTGCATCAGCTCTCTGCGTGCTGCACCGCTCCTGGGCAGGCTGCACTGTTTTCACATGGGGCGGCTCTCTCTGCAGGGCGCACTCCTTGCGCATGGGGCACCCTCACACGGGGGCACCCTGCATGGCACGGCACTCCTTACATGTGGTACCTCTGTGCATGGGCCAGCTCACCACATGGGCCAGGAGGCCCTGGGTTTGAACCCTGGACCTTCCATATGGTAGGTGGACACACTATCAGTTGAGCCTCGTCCACTTCCCCATATATTTGAAATTCCTGTGTTATATCCAGTTGGTAGTTTAAGAAGTAAGTCATGGACATATAGAAGATATTTAAAGTGGAGGCTTAGCAAGGTCATCTAGGGGTAGAATGTACAAGTAATAAAATAGAAGGGACACCTAGAACTGAGCCTGGTAAATTAATATTTAGAATTGAGGAAAATGAAGTAAGAGAAGAGCATAGGAAAGTCAATATTGCCAGGCTAAGAGAGGAGAGTTACAAACGCGTCGGCAAGTCCACTGGTCGAAGGCAGACTCACAAATTTGTCTTTCATTCAAGTAGAAGAAATCCCACTGAGCTCACTTTGGTCCTCAGCTTGACTTTCCGGTGGACTGTTACAGGTTTCCTCAACTCTAGTATCCTCCCCTTTGATTTTCTCAATATTAAAGTCCTGCTTCTAGCAATACCTAGGCCTTAAGGCACGTTCAGGTAATATTTAAGCTCAGCAGAGTGAGTTCGGAAGGGCCACAACTCTGCGGTTCTCTTGGAGATGCCGTGCCTCTAGCTGCTCCGGGGTCTCCGGTGACAACTGACCAGGAACGGAGCCGGGACAATCGCAGCCTCTGGGGTGAAGCTCTGAGCTCCTCCTTGGTCCATGCTTTGTTTCGTTCATCCTCCTCAGGTTCCGCCGTCCTTTATTGCCGCTCTCTCTGTGATGTCCATTTCTTGAAGCAAAGCCTAGCAGTTTCCAGTTTCCCAAACGGCCTGTCGCAAGGCTGTTCCCGTGTGGAAGCTGCTCCCTGGTAGAGGTGCCTGGCCACGGGTCTTGGCGTTGACGAGCCCCTCGCTGACCAATTCTCTCTCTATGCAGGGCATGTAACTTTGGACCCTGCAACCGCCCATCCCTGCCTCATCCTGTCCGAGGATCTGAGAAGCATGAGGTCTGGACGTGCCCTCCAGGAGGTGCCCAGCGACGCAGGGCGGCTGGACTTCAGCGACGCGGGGCGGCTGGACTTCAGTGAACCGGGGCGGCTGGACTTCAGCGACGCGGGGCGGCTGGACCTCAGCGACGCGGGGCGGCTGGACCTCAGCGACGCGGGGCGGCTGGACCTCAGCGACGCGGGGCGGCTGGACCTCAGCGACGCGGGGCGGCTGGACTTCAGCGACGCGGGGCGGCTGGACTTCAGTGAACCGGGGCGGCTGGACCTCAGCGACGCGGGGCGGCTGGACCTCAGCGACGCGGGGCGGCTGGACCTCAGCGACGCGGGGCGGCTGGACTTCAGTGAACCGGGGCGGCTGGACCTCAGCGACGCAGGGCGGCTGGACTTCAGCGACGCGGGGCGGCTGGACTTCAGTGAACCGGGGCGGCTGGACTTCAGCGACGCGGGGCGGCTGGACCTCAGCGACGCGGGGCGGCTGGACCTCAGCGACGCGGGGCGGCTGGACCTCAGCGACGCGGGGCGGCTGGACCTCAGCGACGCGGGGCGGCTGGACTTCAGCGACGCGGGGCGGCTGGACTTCAGTGAACCGGGGCGGCTGGACCTCAGCGACGCGGGGCGGCTGGACCTCAGCGACGCGGGGCGGCTGGACTTCAGCGACGCGGGGCGGCTGGACCTCAGCGACGCGGGGCGGCTGGACTTCAGCGACGCGGGGCGGCTGGACTTCAGCGCCGCGGTGCTCGGCATGCAGCGCTTCACCTCAGGGAGGCACTACTGGGAGGTGGAGGTAGGACAGGCTGCGCGGTGGCAGCTGGGCCTGCGCCAGGACCCCGCCAGCCCCGAGGCTTCCGGAGCCCAGTTCCTGCTCACGGGCTCCGCGATGGGGGCCGAGTTTACCTTCTGGGCCTTTCCCCCTTTGAAGAGGATCTTGCTGAGCCAGCAGGTGCACAGAGTCGGAGTTTTCCTAGACTACGAGTGCGGGCAGATCTCGTTCTACAACGTGGCAGGGGCGTCGCTCATTTACAGCTTCACTTCTCTCACCTTCCAGGGCGCGCTCAGGCCCCTTTGTTGTCTGTGTGTCCCGAATGAGAGCATGAGCCTCGACTGCCTCACCATCTGTGCTCCTCGTGGCCCTCCTCGTGTCACGAGCCCCGACTGCCTCACCATCTGTGCCCCTTGTGGCCCTCCTCGTGTCACTGTTAGCCCTCAGTCCTCCTGGGAAATTCAAGGCCTTGAAAGGCCAGAACATCAAGAGCATGACTTGGCGAATGCCTTTCTATAAAAGACATTCTGCGTTAGAGCTGGAATCCGGGTGTGAGGGTTTCGCCGTGGAGCGTGGGGAGTGCAGGCATGCTGTTCCTGACCGCGAGGACCGAGGCTCTGAATGTGATGATCCCAAAGAAAATACCTTCGTTTCCTTGGATACTTTATCTGGGTTGGGAGGGGGTGTCAGGAGGGAAATGAATACTTTAAAATATTTTTTTCTTTTTTTACTTCTGTATCTGATAAGGAAAATTAGATTTCTTAAGGTAGGCCTGATAGTTCAATGCTTTGAAATGTAAGTAATACTGTATTTGTTCTCTTCTTTCTCTGTTTGATCCACTGAAAAATGCTTTATCCTATGCCACTGCTCAGTGGTGATCAGACAATGCTAAGAAGAGAAAGATAAAATGTAGAAAGAAATTTATATTTATATAACCGGTTTATTATACTTTTTCTCCTTTGATATGTTCAACACTTACAAGTATATATTTCTCTTACTACTCAAATATGTGGCTTGGGGGGTGATTTGATTTTCCTAAAATTAAGTATCAAGTTGTGATAAGGAATTGAATCAAGAAACTGTCAGCCCCCTCTCAGTGAGAAACAGGGCAGGCCTCACCGTTCTAAAATCGAGATTGAGGAATGAAGAAACACAACGGGGAAATGCAGCTATGGACTTGTTATTCCAGCAATGGAAGAACTTGTATCACTGATGCAAAGGCAGCGGTCACCAGAGGTTCTGAGGGGGGTAGAGAGAGGAATAGGTATAGCGTGGGGCATTTGGGGGACATTGAAATTGTTCTGCATGTCGTTACAGTGATGAACACAGGCCATTATACATTTTGTCAAAACCTATAAGATTGTGCAGTGCAGAGTATAAACTATAGTATAAACTATATAGTCCATGGTTGGTAGCAGTGCTTCAATATGTGTTCATCAGTTGTAACACACGTACTACACTAATGAAAGATGTTGTTAATGAGGGAAAGTGAGAGAGGAAGGGGGTGGGAACTCCCTATATATATATAGATATATATATATAAGGTTTTTAATTCTTTTTTTTTTTTAATTTATTTATCCCACCCCCCTTGCCACTTTTACTTGCTGTCTCTTGTGTCCATTCGTTGTACATTCTTCTGTGTCTGCTTGTCTCCCTTTGTTGTGTCTTCTTGCTGCACCAGCTCTCTGAGGGCATGGGCCGTCAGCTCTCCAGGGGTACAGGCGAGCCTGCCTTCACAAGGGGCCCCGGGACGAGAACCCAGGGCCTCCCATATTGGTAGGCGGGAGCCCAATCAGTTGAGCCACAGCCACTTCCAATCCCCTATATTTTTGATGAATCATTTATGTAATCTAAAGCTTCTTTTGAAATAAAACTTTTTTAAAACTTGAAATTGTCAGAAAGCAAGCTCTGTATTGGATCCTATTGTCTAAGTGTAGGAATTCTCCAAAGTGTAGGAAATCCAAATGTGCTCATCACCGAGAGCTTTGGGACTAAGGGGAAGTCAATATCGCACCTACTTTAACTTAGGAATATAGTAACTGCTTAGTTGATTATTAGTAATTAGTACTTTGGTCATAATTCTATATATTTTCATTTATATTTTGTTGTATTCATCTATAATATCAAAAAGAAAAAGAAACACCCTCCATTTCCAACTAGTTCCATGCTGTGCAAGACCTTCAACACTCCTTGCCTTAGAAACTTATCCTTCTGTGATAACCCTACTTTGAGACACGAAACTGTCAAGATTCTATTGTCTCACTGAAAAGTCCACGGCGTTGCTTTGCTTGATCAACAGGGTTTTCAGGCTTGAGTTGTCCAACAGCCAACAGTGCTCACTTTTCACTCAGTGCACATTCACCTACACAGAGCATTTTCCTTTCCTCTTGCAACAGGCTGTTTTCTTTCTACCTTTGTTTTGGCCCCAGATCCTTCTAACCTTTTTGAGAATACTATCCTATATTTCAGGGGTTGAAAGACTTTTTCTGCAGAAGGCCTGATAATAAATATTGTATTACTGGCTGGCTAAATTATCCCTCAAAGCTGTTCAACTCTGGCACTGCAGGTCAAAAGCTGCCCCTGGCAGTACCTAAGTGAATGGGGAGGCTGTGTCCCAAGAAACTTAGCTACAAAGATGGGGACCACAATTTAGGCAATTCCTACAAATGTGCTTTCGACCTTACAACTTTCTTCAACCATTGTCCAATCTACTTCCCATTCACCAAGGGTATGAAATGTTGTATTAACCACCCACTCACTACTCAGTCCAATCTGATTTCTGTCCCTGTTTTGTTACCTAGAGTTTTCAATAATGGCTTCCCCATTTTTCAGTCCCAGAAATTTCTATCCAGTTCTCCTATTCAAGCTCAGCAGCACTCAGTGCTATTTCTTCCTCTTCAAGAAGTCCCCCTCAGGAAGCGGATTTGGCTCAACTGATAGAGCATCCACCCACCACCTGGGAGGTCCGCGGTTCAAACCCCGGGCCTCCTTGACCCGTGTGGAGCTGGCCCATGCGCAGTGCTGATGCACACAAGGAGTGCCGTGCCATGCAGGGGTGTCCCCGCATAGGGGAGCCCCACGCTCAAGGAGTGCGCCCCGTGAGGAGAGCCACCTCACGCAAAAAAAAAAAAGTTCAGCCTGCCCAGGAGTGGCACCGTACACATGGAGAGCTGACACAGCAAGATGACGTGACAACAACAAAAAAGAGACACAGTGTCCCAGTGCCACTGACAAATACAGGCAGACACAGAAGAACACACAATGAATGGACACAGAGCAGACAACTGGGGCGGGGGGGGGAAGGGGAGAGAAATTTTTAAAATTTAAGAAAAAAGTCCCCCTCGTTTATATGTCACAGCAAGTCCTGGAGTTCCTCCTACCACTGGCTGCTGCTGTTTAACTTTCAGACCAGCAAATAGGCCCTGAAATAACCAGCCAGTAGATCCTTCCCATGACCTCATTTCTTGCTTGGATCTTAAGCTGTTGCCCACAGCTTACACTATCCTCTCACAAATGAGTCCTAAATGTATACTTCTATGCATTCAACAAAAGTGAAAGTTGGTTCTTAGAAGGTGAAAAAAGCCTGAGGTGCTACAATGGCTTGTGACCCTCCAATAAACAGTGAGTCTGTGGTATTAAAATTTCTTGGGGGAAGGGGATAATTAGGGACAAGAAATAGATAAAACGGCTGAGGGGGTTAGGGATAATGAGAAGTTGAGAAATAGTACTCTAACCCCAGATGCTCTAAACTTGATACCTGTATTACTGACTTTTCTGAGTCTTGTAGTGATAACAGGCTATGGCTGGGGAATGTTCATTTCTTCATAGATAACCCTGAACTGTGGGTGTCTAACAGTGAGAGCTGCAGCCCTGCCCTTGGTAACCATGGCAACAATTCCAGTCCTGGAAGAACGATTAAGCAATGTAAACCCTATAAATAGGGAAAATGCAAACCAAGTGTGTTAAAAGCTTACATGGAATGTATGAAGTTCATGCTAAAACCTTACTTAGAATGTAGGGGATATGTGTTAATTCAAACTTACTGAGCACTGAAACAAAGGGCCATTTAACTCTTCCTCTCTATAAAAAGAACTCGAAAAATATCATTGGGGGGCTCAGATTTTGAACAGAAAGCTCCCGAGCCAGCTGGTTATAAGTAAAATTTTTTTTTCCTTCCCAAAATTATTACTGAGTCCTGGCCTTTCCATACGCAAATAATGGAACCTCTGGATGTTTACAACAATAGCACCTCAAAATTATACCTTTTCTTCTGAACCTGGTTGAAAGGTGTTACCTTTCAACATATAAAGTTGCTGGCCATTCTCCATCCCCACTGTCTAGACCAAATGTCCATTAGCACTTGCCTGGTTTCTCTTGACCCTTCTTGCTCCTCTATGCAGACAGTAAACGTTTGATTTAGGAACCAGATAATGTCATAACCCTGACAAAACCCTTCCTTGGCTTCTTCCTGCTCTTAGAATAAAGGCAAACCCTTCCCACCCCTACATCATCTGACCCAGGGGCTTAGCCTTAGCCTCATCTTCCATCAGATTTCTCCTGTAAGTTGCCTATTAAGAGCAGTTACCCCAACTGGACCTTCAAGATCAATATTTCCTTTCATTGCTGCACTAGGACATTGTCTAGAAGTCCCACGGGCTACTCGATTCTCTAGGAAAATGTACCTGTTTTTGACTTTTTCATTTGATGAGAGCCCAGCCACTGTTCAGTTACATCTTGCTTGGTAGAAAAGGTCACCCCAAAGATTCTGGTTTTGTTGCCCTGCAGGATGTTAACCAGACTTGTATCCAACCTAAACAACTGTATTTAAGGTTCTTTTGAATTCCCAATGATCTCTATCAACCTCTGCTTTGTGTTGCTCCTGGAGCCCCCTTTGCTGATAGGTTCCTTAATTACTGAGCTGAATAGAGCCTTTGACAAAGGTCTATTTTTACATGAGTCCTGTTTTAAAGCCTTTGAAAATTATGCTTTGGCACTGAAATGCCAAATGAAACTGGCTGCAGAGTCTTTGCTGGTGCAGCCTCCTGCACTTCAGCCATTGCCCTTTCCTTTCCCCTCTTCTAATTCCAGCACTTTGTGCAGCTGAAGCATCTGCCAGCAAGGAAACCTTCCTTTAGATCTAATCCTGGGGAGGTGGGCCTCATTTGGCCTGTAGTAGCAGGGAAGAGAAAACTTTTTGCTTCCCCCTAATTTAGAGGAAGCACAGTATTTTCATTAGTAAACCACTTTATTCATTTGCAGTATTTTAAACTATGATTTATGTTGTGTGTTAAATACCAGTGATTCAACAAAGAAGAGCTGTGTTATATAAAGAATAGTCCCTTTTATGTTAGTGATGGTGTTATGGTCATTAAAATCTGAAATTTAAAAAAATCCTGGGGCATCATTGCATCAGTTACAACTACTTATTACACAAAGCTGTTACAATTTCATATTGATTTGGGTGATTATATGTCTGGCCCACTAGTCTGTGATTCCATGAGACTGGAGACTGTTTTTGCTCATGGTTTTATCCTCTGATACATAAATGCTCCATAAATACACGTTGAAAGGAAATGAGGAAGAAAGCAATAAAGAAAGTGTGGTGGATTTAAGGGTGGGGAGGGAAGTCATACGTAAGTGAAAACTAAAAGGTAAGAGTTCAGGTGAAGTGGGTGGGTGCAAAAATGGTATTTTTCTTCAACAGAGGATCTTCAAATTCCATCTCCTAAAATCCCCTGAGAAGATTTTAAAGTCCTGATATCCAAGCTCCCCACACACTCCAGCCTGATTCCTCCTCGGAATCCCTGGGCTTGGAATCTAGGAGTCATTTTTTCCAAAGCTCCTGGTAGTGATTGCAACGTGCAGGCGAGTTTAAGAACTGAGTAGTGGCAAGAAACAGGGACGAGGCCAGCTGCTTTGCTCAGTGCTCTAGCCTTTTGCGTAGCTTGCAGCCTTAAAAGGGGGAGGGGGGTTAGGTTACAGATTATAGAGTTTACGTGCACCCTCTTAGTGACAGCCAAGTGCATGATGCACGAATGGGATTGCCATTCAAATTGCTGTTTTATGAAGATTGTTGGTGCAGTGAAGTATAAGCAGAAATAGCCTTAAGAAACCGTAAGCTTCAACTATCTGGGCTAAGGAAGACCTAGAAGAATCTAGCTCCAGCTTAGCCATCCCACAACGATTTGGAACACCTGGGAATTCCTGCCACACTAGGAATTTATCACTACCCTTAAAACACTCAGTTTGTGATCAATGTACTGCAGGCAAAAATTTAAACAAGTAGAAAATGCAGTTTTTCTCTAGTTATGGCTCGAAAATAGTGTTCTTAAGGTGTGCAGAGAAACCCGACAGTGCGATCTTTTATCGCTGAACTACGGAAACCTTTCTGGGTTAAGAACCGGGGGCTCCAGCAGGCTGACGGCCCATGCAGACGTGGACCAGCCCTTTCCTCCCCTAAGCGCCTGAGCACTCTGCCGGAAACCATCCATCCGAGGCTACAGGAAGGAGAGGGAAGTGACCTCACTGCAGGTTTCTTGATCTTGTAGAAAGTAACAAATGGAATTACAGGCAAAGAGGGCATAAACATACCTGGGGGATGGGGGCGTAATCTGAAACTTTGAGGTCTTGGATTTTCTGATTAGGATGTGATAAACACCATCTGTTGTACATTGATGTTAAAAAGCACACAGTTGGGTGGAGGGAAATGGGAAAAGATGAAATTACATTTCAGTTGGGTTTTGACAAATTGGAAAGTACACGGGAGAATGGGACATTCACCCTGGAGAGAATCATGTGTGAGATTGGAAATTTACCAACACATAAGGAGAAATAACTTTTCTTCTCAGCTACAGGTTGATATGGTTAGAATGGTAAAAAGAAAAGGCGTTGAATTTAAATACCGCATGCCCTACTAAGTTGTTTATTGTTTGCTTGCTATCTGCCAGGTAAACGTCGCAATGCTTCACGCGTGCATCTGTTCCTTAGAGGTAGCTTCTACCACCTTCACTTTACCTGGACAGAGGCAGAGCCAGTGTGCCCAAATAAAACGTGTCAGCTCATACCCAAAAAAGCCCAGGCCATTTATTCTTTCCACACACTCAAGCACAGACTGTATCTCCCTAAAGGTATTCGTGATCAGATAACCGAGGCTGACTGAAGAAGGAAGTTGAAGCCTGGTAAAGATGCACTTACCTATTTGGACAATACAAATTTTAATTTAAAAATAGATTAAAACCTTATGTGAAGAAGATTTTTCCCTAAATGAGTGTTTTAATGAGATTTGTGTTTATTCTAATGAATATCCCTAATCAGATAAAGAAAAATCTGTATTCCATGCCTTGTTCCTGATAGGAAAACTGGTCATTCCAGATACATAGAGAGGCGGGTGGGTTTTTCAATTTGGAAAAGGGGATGCGTCTGAGTGAGGTAGGAGTCCCCGGTGCAATCTCTTCATTCTTACCAGCATTCTTGGCCTGTGAAATCTCTGAAGTTTAAGGCTGTGACGTCACCTGACGGTGAGATTCAGAACTTCAAATGCTATTCTCAAGACTATCAATACTCATCTCCCCTGAGGACGCGACGCCCATCCTCCCGGGGTCAGGGTGCCTGTTGTGAGGGAAGTAGAAAGGCAAGTCGTTTCCTGGGTCTCAGGTAATTGGAAGGAGGGCTGTGACATACTTCACCTTATTAAGGTAAAAATCTCTTCCCAAATATTTGAAAAACAATTTTGAGTTTCCAAGAATATCTTCCCCGCTCCACCTGTTTTTGGGTAATTTTATTCGGTTTATGGGTAGGGTCGGATGACTATAGAATCTTAATCAGTGGTGAATTACTTTATACCAGCTAAAGCCTCTTTCCTCAGTTCAAGTTTCTTTGTACTTCTGAATTACTACATTTGCCTTCCGTTTCCTCCAACGAACTCTCTTAAATTCATTTTTTTACAGCCTGTCTGTAATCGTTTGTCCCTTTCTCCACAGCCTCAGGAAGAGCCCCTCAGGTCCCAGGTGTGCCGACTTGCAGGTGCCCGTGCTTTATAAAAACTTCAGCGGTTCACTTAGAGTCCGCTTCCTGTGGAGTCGTCACCGGTGCCTTCATCTCATGCTCCTTTACGTCCTGTCCGTGCTGCCTTCAACACGCACACCCACGCACAGGCGTAGTTTGCTTTTTCCTGCTTTCCTCTCACCACACTGGGCCAAGCTCTTCTCTTCTGCGCTTGGGTGACTGGGGTGGGCTCCGAGGTACTGGATGACTCCTGCCTCCCCCCGTCTGCCCCCCCAGAGAGGCCTTCTCTGGGAATCCCTCCCCCCGCCCCCTTTACCACTTCCACCACTCTGTTTTCTTTACAGCACTGATTATTACCTGAAATAATATGATTGATTTAGTTAACTTATCTGTCTTCTCCCTCTGGAATGTAAACTCTATGAAGGCAAGGGCTTTGAATGAATGGTGAAGAAGACAACAAGTATTTATTACATGCCCTCCAGGCGCCAGGCACACCTCAAGGTATCTGTTTTACCTGAGAGAATGGAAACGAAAGATCCCTGACAGGAATGAGCAAATGAGGCAGCTTGATTTTGGAGCTTTGGAGAGCACTTTCATCATCTAAGGGAAACTCTAAGGATTGATTTTTGCTGTTTTGTGAAGAGCTGCTTAGTGAAACAGACTTCTCTAATATGCCTATGATATTTCATCATGATCCAGTGACCATTAAGATTTGATATGTCTCCTGAACATATGATTTAAAAATATCACAACTCAGTTTTTCCTGGCCCAAAAGTGGACTACCTATCCAACTCAGAAAGCTTGAGGCATATTCAGAGGAGGTGGATGTGTGGCCACAGCACATTTGTTTTGAATCAAAGAGAAGAGCCCGCCGTGAGGAGGGTTGAATCTTCCCAAATGGCAAGAACAGATGACCCTTGTTTATAAATGTACAACAGTCTCTTCTGGTTTCATGGGTGGAATACAGTAAGTCTATCCTTATAGGTGCAGGTCTTATAAAGTGCCTGCTGAAGAGAGGCTGCAGATCATTACAGGGTAAGATTTTGTACTAACTGGAAATCCAAAGACTCCCTTCCCTCTTAGTCCTCCATGGTTATTCTAGGAAATTCCCCTATGGTTTTCACATGAGTATCAAAATCAAAGGAATAACGGGGAGCCCCGTTTTGACTGATGGTTTCTCATCCTTGAATTGATGGTCCCTCACCTCTCTTACTTGGCACTTGTCTCTAAAATAGAGTTCTCGCACAAAGATGGAAACACTAATATCATTTTAAAAACTGGATTCCCACTTGGCTTCTAAAACGCTGGCAGCCAGGTTGAGCCCTTGCCCACTGAATGCTGACCAACAGGAAAGTTACCCAGGAGAGAAGCCCTGATGATTGGTGTCCCACATAGTCTCCCATCACCTTTACTTCACTCATAGATAAAATGGCAACAAATGATCATTAAGGAAAATCTGCCATATTGAAAAGGCCAAGAGTAAGAAGTGTAATTTGAAGAAAATCCTCAAAACTATTATCCTTAATATCCTTCAAGAAATAAAAAGATATTCTAGAAATGCTGTGTGTGAAAAGCAACAACTACAAAAAAAAAACACACTAATTCTCAACCATATAAAAAGATTGCTAATGAAATTAGTAGGAAGGTTGAATAAAAAATTTGAAACATCTTAGAAGATTGCAACCCACCAAGAGATAGAAAACAGGAAAAAGTGAAATAAATCTTTTGAGCTATGTATTCCTCCAATCTAGCAAGCTCAAATCTGACTCATCAGTAGGAGTTCCAAAGAGGAGAGAGGAAATGGAGATTCAGGAGTTAAAGGTATGGATTTTAGGTCAAAAACGTCACTTAGGTGCCAGTGTGATGAATGAGAAGGTCCACACCAAAGCAGTGCATTAAATTCCGTCAGAATAGCAGGGGTAAAGGAAAGACCCTGTTTTAGCTTCCTTGGATGCTCAAGCGAATATGCAATGGGCTGCCTTAAACAATGGGAATTTATTAGTCTGGAAAAAGTCCAGACAAGGTGATGCTTTCTTCTCAAATACTGGCATTCTGGAGTGGCTGCCAGACCCTTGGCTGGGCTCCTCTCATGGCGATGGGCATGGTGGCCCCTGACCTCTCCCTTCTCCTCTGGGTTCCCCTGACCTTCAGCCCGTGCTCCCAGGCTTTATTTTCCCGTCTGAATTTCTTATCAGCTTCTCCAGTAATAGATTAAGACCCACCCTGGCTGGGGTGAGCCACACCTTGACTAAGGCCATCACAAAGGTCCTCCTTACACTGGGTTCACACCCACAGGAATGGGTTTTATTTGAGAGCATGTGTTTCTGGGGTGCATACAGTTCCTACCCTCACAGACCCTAACAGCTTCCAGGAAGGGAGAGAAAAGCTTACATGGAAGATCCAGTATGAAACTGGCTTTTACTCGTCAGTACTGACGTTAGAAGACAAGTCACAGGAGCAATGCCTTTCCCAATTCTAGAGGGAAATGTTTGCCAACTACGTTCAATACCTGTTGTAGAATTTGAGAGAGGTTCAATTATTTGCGTTTAGAGGGGCCAGGACTCAGGAATGATTTTGAGAAGGAAAAATGGTTTTATTGATGGCCTGCCAGACTCGGGAGCTTCCTGTTGCAAACCCAACCTCGAACAAGACTTTCGAGTTTCTTTTATACAGAGAGGAAAGGTTAAATGGTCCCTTTGTTTCAGTTCTCAATAGGCTTGAATTAGCATATATATCTTCTACATCCTAGGTAAGCTTTTAGCATGGACTTCAGGCATTCTAGATAAGCTTTTAGCATATTTTGTTTGCATTTCCCCTGAATACTAAAGTTTATAGACCTTCCATTGTTAAACTGTTTCCTGGGACTGGAGTTGTTGCCATGGTTACTAAGGGCAGGACTGCAGCCTCTTACCCTCTCACACCCACAAGTCAGAGAGCTTAGGTTATCTCTGAAGAGACAAAGAGCCTCCCACCCATAGCCCACATCATACCTACCCAAGCTGCAGTTTAGTATGAGAATACCTTTGCTTGGGAAGTTAGGATAGAATGTGCTCTATTATGACGAGGGGGTCTACCAAGAGAAATAGAACCCCAGAAGTGGTAAATTCCACACAGGAAAGAAGTAAAGGGATTGCCAGGACGATGGTGAATAGAAAATCGTGAGGATGACAACAGCTAGCCCAAATTAGACAAAAGGTACAAGATTTACAGACAGGTAACCTGAAGGAAAACAGAAATGATTATTTTATGTGCTTTTGAAGATATCAGGAAGAGCTTTAGCCCAATAGGAGAGGTTACATGATAAAGTAGTGATTGGAACATTAGAAAATAAAAAGGAAAGAAAAATAAACATGGAAAATGAGGCAGTTGATAATTCCATAAATTCTCTGTGGCTCAGCAGAAGGCTATTTTTGTGGTCACAAAGTACACAATAGGGAGGTAGACTTGGCCCAGTGGTTAGGGCGTCTGCCTACCACATGGGAGGTCCGCGGTTCAAACCCCAGGCCTCCCTGACCCATGTGGAGCTGGCCCATGCGCAGTGCTGATGCGCGCAAGGAGTGCCCTGCCACACAGGGGTGTCTCCCGCGTAGGGGAGCCCCTCGCGCAAGGAGTGCGCCCCGTAAGGAGAACCACCCAGCGTGAAAGAAAGTGCAGCCTGCTCAGGAATGGTGCTGCATACATGGAGAGCTGACACAAGATGATGCAACAAAAAGAAACAGATTCCCGTGCCGCTGACAACAGCAGAAGCAGACAAAGAAGATGACACAGCAAATAGACACAGAGAAGAGACAACCGGGACGGCGGGGGGGGGGGGAGAAATAAATAAATAAATCTTGAAAAATATATATTAAAAAAACAAAGTACACAATGAAGAGTGATTTAATCAAATGTTGCTATGACTACGGAATGATTGGTGAGGGGGATTTATCTGTAGGGAACGGAGAATAACACGAGTTAATTCTTATTTCTTATGAAAGGGAGTTATTGAATGTCTAAAATCTTAAAATTAAGAAATACAATGAGAATTCCATAAGGAACAGAGAGTTCGACATGATCATGTCTGTAGGAGGAATGGAAGTGGGAGGGACTAGGACCTGCCATTTGTTTTGTTTTTTTAATTTTTAGGAGGTATCAGATTGAACCCGGGACCTCGTACATGGGAAGCAGGCACTCAACCACTGAGCCACATCCTCTCCCCTTATTTTTAATTAGAAAGTTTAGAGCATTGTTCGATCTTATAAACTAAGTGTACGCATTACTTTGCTAAAAGTAAACTAAATTTAAAACCCTAGAGAATGGGTAAAAGGAGGTCTCATATTCCCTTTCAACAACCAAGACAATTTTAACGTCAGACATGATTATTAGAACATTGTTCTGGCAACTAGAACGCGAGGGAATTTTTAAGTGTCTCAACTGAGTTGTCAGGACCTCCGGCTCTGCGAGACTATCTAGATTCTTCTGGGGAAAGACAAAAGAATAAAACACCAAGGAAACCTCACCGATTTAAGGGGGCCCGTGGGGGGAGAGGCCGTCCTGTAAGAGTCAAGGCAGGGAAGACGCAGGGAGCTCATCAGAGAAGCTGGAGGCCTGGGCAAATACAGTGGAAATCGGGCAAGATAAATCAATAGACAATTCCACTTGCTGCAGCCTCGCAGAAGCCAGCCTGTGGGAAACTTAATAAAAACAGTCTAATAGAGAAAATGATTCTCATGAGAACACACCTGAAGAAAGAGAGAGACGTGAAGTTGTTCCCGCTGGGATCTGGTAGAGGACAGTGATCAGCTACAGGTGATTTTATGAGGGATTTTGTCCCGGCCTCCAGCAATTCCAGAAATCTTCCTTAAACCTATGTCTAACTGTTAGAGAAACTTGTGCTGCAACTGTAAATTCCTACCATGAGGATTGCCAGCTTGATAGCTGTAACTAAATTATAAGCAATGTTTTGAATCACGGGTGGATTGAATATGTAAAACTAAGGAAATAAATTGACTTAAATACATTTAAAATAAATTGGCTGTGGGGAAATGGGATCAACCAGGTACCAGAACAATAGGAAATTGGAAACAATGAACCGGGGCGGGGGCTGCTGCTAGATTTTCCCCAGGGTGGGGATGTGGTCTGCTTTCACTGCTTTTTATTTCCAGTCCTGGGAAGTCCCAGAGTCTATAGAATTTCAGGGAATGGAAGCATTAACCCAGGCTGCGTCTGCAAGGGTTCTCTGAATAGCATTTTAAGCCTGGAGTACACAACGTCCAGGGCTCGGTGGAGACCTCTTTGGGTGTGTCGTGGTGCTGTCCGGTGCAGACAGCTGGCAGCCCTGGCCAGGCGGCCGCCCCCAGCGGCTCCTCTTCACTGTTCAGCCTTAGGCAGCCTTGCCTGCGCCCCGGGGCCGGGCTGTGCGGTGGTCGTCCTGGCAAGCCGAGCTCACCGGAGAGGCTGTTCCTTTTGCCACAACTGCACCGAGTGGCAAAGCAGCAGTGGGTACCCCCAAATGCCCCGACCAGGGCAGGAAGATGCAGGAAAGCAACCTGGGGTGAGGGGACACCGCAGCCGCTGGAGACTGACCGGCGTCTCTTCTCCGGCCCCGTCCCCAGCGGTTGGCGTTGGTCCCCAGTGCGCACTGGTCACAGGATGTTGCTGTCGCTTTGGGGCTCACCCTAATCCAGACGAGGGCGCGGGGATTTTGTGTTTGAGTTTCTTAGACTGCCTCCTCCCTCGTAAAGACTGCCAGGAGACAAACTCAAGTTTCTCGTATCAGGGAAAAGACAGTTTGATAGGATTGAAGATAAAAGATAAAAGGCAGGACATGGCAAAGGACAGAGTCGGGGGTTTTCTGATGTTGGAGTTTGATGCTGAAGCCTTAAGCTGGAGCCCCGGGGAAAGAGACAGAGCCGTTCGCCTGATAGTCCACAGCTGACCTTGTGGAGAGAGGCAAAGCCTAGAGAGCCTCATAGTCTACAGCTGACCTTGAGGAGAACACAGAGGAGCTGAGCCCTGAGGAACCCAGGAAGCCTGAACCCTGGCAGACGTCAGCAGCCATCTTGCTCCAACACGTGGAAATAGACTTTGGTGAGGGAAGTAACTTATGCTTTATGGCCTGGCATCTGTAAGCTCCTACCCCAAATAAACACCCTTTATAACGCCCGGCAGCTTTCTGGTGTTCTGCATCAGCACCTTTGGCTGACTAATCCCATGGGATTCTGCATCTACTACCCCTGAACTGAACTGTTTCCTCCTTTAAGTGAAAAACGGTGGTCTTGACTTTCTTTGTCGGATCCATATGTAAGCCATTGAAAATACAGATTCAAATTACAATTGGAGAGAGCAGTTCTTGAGCTACAATCAAATCCTCCCCGGTACTTTCCCCACCGCTTATCTTCTAGAAAGATGACCATTTGTCAGGAAACTGCCAGAGCTTCCTGGGTGTGGGCAGGCAATGGGAGCTAATGCTTTAATTGCACAGTTTCTCTCTGGGGGGAAGATGGTAAACGTTTGGTGATGGGTGGTGACGATGGTAGCACAACACTGTGAATGTACATAACACTGCTGAATTATATATTTGAATGTAGTTGAAAGGGGAAATTTTATATTGTATATATATATCACTAGAATTAAAAGTAGAGGAAAAAACAACTCTAGGACCACAACACAAACAGGAAACTCTAATGTAAACCATGGATTTGTTAAAAAATGTGCTTTCATCAATTGTAACACGTGTACCACAGTAATGCAAAGGGTTAATACTGGGGTGGTAATATGGGAACTGTGTATTTTCTGCATGATTTTTCTGTAAACATACCACTTTAAAAAAAAGAACTATGAAGCAACCAAAAAGAAAGAAAAAAGAATAAAAGAAACCCCCAAGACCAAATTTTGTCTGAGGAGAGACTTGAGAAAACTCTCTTTGCCAAACTTGGACCACTACTAAAATTCCACAGCTTCATTTTTCTACAGTCGTTTTTTCTTGGATCCTCCTAAGTAATGCTCACAGGTCATTCCATCCCCTTAAATGAGGTCATCCTTTCCAAAATATTTGTTTAAGGGGACTTGCTAGTCTGCCCTTTTTTGTGTGTGGGGGACAAACCCAAGTAAGTCGAGAGTAAATACCAGGTCTTAGTGCTCTCAACCCACCCTTCTCTTGGCTTTTCAGAAAAAAGGTCATCTCCCAAGGTCATCCTTTGCTTATACCCTGCACTAGAGCAGTTTTCCTAAAAGAATCTGTAAGGTCTACAGGGTGGCCAAAACACTCCTCCTTTTTGTTTGCTCCTCAATAGCCTTTTGTTAAAATTTTATTTGAGTTACTTCAAATATAAAGATTCAGTTGTTTTCCTCTTGGGAATCAACAGGAAGATTATTTACACATAGCAACAATCTCCTGGAGTGGAAAGGCCTGCAGTCAGTTCTAATCACTACTGCCCTGTTTCATTCACTCTCTCCCAACTGCACCTGCAGGCTTGACTCATAAATGGTCTACACCTGGGCTACCCTTGTGGTCGCCCAGCAGCACTGGTTTCCCCCGGGACTTTTAGGTCTGCATAACCAGGTCCTGCATTTTAATAAGAGCCTGCAGGGATTCCAGGGCACCCTAGCCTTTGAAAGGCGCTGTCAGGACCCCGCTCACCACAGCTTGCAATTACACATTCCAGCAATTTTGGGCTCCTAGTCCTTTTCCTACTCAACCAGCCATTTTCCCTCTTCCCGATGGGTGTGCTCCTCTCCCTGCCCTAGGATGTCCCGTGCCAGGCCGCCCACTGTCCTAGATGACTCGAGCTAGTCACTGAAGCCCCTGCACGGAAGCCCCTCGGCCCCTCCACGACGACATCACCCTGACCCCCGCACCCATCCTCCCCCCGCCAAAGTTCCTCCTCTGGACTCCACTAGTATTGATCATGATTCTTCAGCATCATACCTTCTGGTGCCGGGATTGTCTACACTGTGAACTTGAGAGCAAAACAAAGAGATGCAGTTTCCCAGTGCCGCCTGGTAATACAAGCGGACACAGAAGAACACACAGCTAATGGACACAGAGCAGACAATGGGGGGGATGGGGAGAGAAATAAATAAAATAAATCTTAAAAAAAAAAAAGAGAGACATAGAGGAGAGACAATAAGAAGATGTAGCAGAACAGGGAGTTGAGGTGGCCCAAGAGAGTAATCGCCTCTCTCCCACTCCGGAAGTTCCCAGGATAGGTTCCTGGAGCCACCTAATGAGACTACAAGCAGACACGGAAGAACACACAATGAATGGACACAGAGAACAGACAACAGGGGGAATGGGGTGGGAGGAGAAATAAGTAAATCTTGATAAAAACAGGATGAAAGATTTTCTTAGAATATTTTAGTAACCTTAATTAGAAAATATTTGAAATAGACACAAAAGGTGAAAAGGGAGACAGGATATCCTACAGGTGAGACTTGGCTTCAACAGAGAGGTAAGGAGAATGACGGCTGTTCAATGGAAATGGTACCTGGAAATATAAAGAAGAACAGTTCAAACATATATATTTTTTTTAGGAGACACCAGGGATTGAACCTGGGACCTCACATGTGGGAAGCAGGTGCTCAGCCACTGAGCGACACCCTCTCCCCTCTCTTTTTTGACGTGCTATGGCTGATGAGAAGGTGGCCTCTGTAGGGTGGCACCGTGTGGGAGCACAGCGACAGCAAGGGTCGGCTCGTCTCCAGGCGCCGGTGCGAGTCGGACCCGGGTGGCGGGAACGGGCGTTAAGGCCCTCCGCTTGGGGTTCGGGCATACTGCCCACCCCTCTGCCCAGCTGCACCCGCTTCCCCCTCGGTGGCCTAACCCCACCTCTCCCCCGAGGGCCACCGCCGCGCCATGACAGCCCCGCCTCGCTGCCGCCGAGAACCCTGGCTACCCCGTCTTCTGCCTGCAACCAGTGATGCACCCCTGCACGAACCTATCAGCCATCTGCCGCCCCCCGGCCACGCCCCCTGCCCCTCCCCCGTCTTCACCCTATATTAACTGCTGTACTTCCTGAATAAATCAGACTTGCGCACAGATCCTGGTCTCCTCGGTAGTCTTCTTCTACCGCGCGTCCTCCGCACCTTGCCAGCCCCAGAGCGCCTTCTCGGAAGGCCCCTCCGTGTGTTGCAGCCCTCCGCCCGAGCCCACACCGCCCCTGCAGCGGCCCTCCGGGCGAGCCCACACTGCGACAGGCCTCTGTAATGCAGCACCTGGAATCCCACCTGGTGTGACTCCCTCCCTTTGAGCTCAGGCACCCAGGATGGGATTCTCACTCGCAGTTTGGCGAAGGGGCTAGGAAGTCACCTTCGTGATTATGCCACGTAAGTCCGTCGCACCTGTCTTTCTGAGACCCTCCCTCTCTGGCTTCAATGAAACAAGCAGCCGTGCTGGGGAGAGCCACATGACAAGGAGCGAGAGGCAGGGGCCAAAAACTTCCTGCAAATGTGTGTGTTTGAAAGCAGATCTGCCCCAGTCCAGCTTTCAGATGATAACGTAGCCCGGGGGAGCTTAGATTACAGGCTAAGCTGTGCCCTGACTCCCTGTCCACAGAAACTGCAAGGTAAGAACTGTGTTTTGTCTTTGTTTTTAAAGATTTATTTTTATTTCTTCCCCCCTCATTTGTGCTTACTGTCTGCTCTCTGTTCATCTTCTTTTTTTTTTTTTTTTTTGAGGAGGCACTGGGAACTGAACCCGGGACCTCCCATATGGGAGGGAGGTGCCCAATCACGTGAGTCACCTCCGCTCCCTTCTCCTCGTGATGTGGGCTATGGGTGGGAGGCTCTTTGTCTCTTCAGAGATAACCTAAGCTGTTTGACTTGTGGGTGTGGAACTGTAAGAGGCTGCAGTCCTGCCCTTAGTGACAATGGCAACGACTCCAGTCCCAGGAAACAGTTTAACAATGCAAGGTCTATAAACTTTAAGTATTTAGGGGAAATGCAAACCAAATACGCTAAAGGCTTATCTAGAATGTCTGGAGTCCATGCTAAAAGCTTACCGAAGATGTGGAAGATATATATGCTAATTCAAGCCTATTGAAAACTGAAACAAAGGAACCATTTGGCCTTTCCTCTCTGTATAAAAGACATTTGAAAATCTTGTTCAGGGCTGGGGATTGAAACAGAAAGCTCCCAAGTCCAGCCGGCCATCAATAAACCATTTTTCCTTCTCAAAATCATTCCTGAGTCCTGGCCTCTCTACGCAAATAATTGAACCTCTCTCAAATTCTACATTTTTGGTGACTCCGCCAGGACAGCAAACAAAGGCCAGAGACGGTAGCATTTTGTTGCCCCTTCCAAATCCCCAAGGAAGCCGGAAGGACTCAGGTGAACCCCAAATCTGGGCGCCCCTGGATTAAATTTAATCCAGAAAAGATGTGGGCTCCACCAGAATCTTCCCAACAAAAGTCGAGGGCAATGGAAGGTCTGAAGAGAAAGATTCTGGGAACGAAAAAGAACTCTGAACATGGAAGAAGGTAAGACTCCCCGGGTGAGCACAGTCTGGAAGGCCCTAGCTTTAATTGCTAGGAAGGGGAGGCTGATCACCTCCCAAGAGAACCCTAGTAGCCCCAGAAAACTGGGGGGAAGCCGTTCTCTCTAGGCCTGGGAAAAGGAGAAAAACCGGGAGAAAGCCCTGGTGTTTTAGGTTTGTCTAACTGCATGTTAAAAGCTGGTACTGGTCTCACATCCACTGAAGGAGTGGAGCCTTGATTTTAATAGGAAGGGTTGTTTATAGGTTCGAGTCCTAATGTCCTGGAGAAAAACCAGGAAAAAGCCCTGGTGTTTTGGGTTTGTCTAACTGCATGTTAGAATCTGGATACTAGTCTTATATCCACTAAAGGAGTGGAGGCTTGATTTTAATAGGCTATTTATAGGTTCGAGTCCTAACATCCTGGAAATTGGTCTAGATTGAAAAAAAACAACTTGGTTACAGGAAAATGGATCGGCTTTTCTAGTGGAGCTTGGTCTGGGTGTAAAGTTAAACAGTGGAAAAAGTCTAGCTGAAATCTTTTGTTATGGTGCTAAATTGTGAATGAATTTGCTTTATACCAAATGTTAAGTGTTCTAAGGTTTGTGATGGCTGCGGGGGCAGCAGTGCTGAAAAAATATATATAGAACTTGTGGTTCAGATTAGTGATCTTTGTGCTTCTGTCTGTGTCAACTCAATGCTAGTGTTGGAGTTGTATGGTTATGTAAAGTAGAATTCAGTGGAGCTAGAGCCCTCCCTTGCCATTGGCAAGGGGGTGAAATGATTATGGGGCAAAACTGTGAGGAGTCTGGATGTTTGCAGAGTCTGGATGTTTGTGCATGCTCTGCTGTCTTGTCTCTGGTCTGCCCCTTTGCTGGGGCTTGGAGGCCATCTGTGTCCACGCCACGCACCCAAGTTTGTTGGGGCTGCCCCAGTCAGGGTGGCTGGGTGCCTGGAGAGTTGCCGGCTTTGAGTAGGTTCTGTCTGCCCATTTTGGCTGAAAGCTGGAAAGGGGAGAGCAGCTTGCCCCTTCCCAGTGAGTCCACACCTTCTATTCATAAGCCGCATTCCTGTTTGATTGTTGTGCACCTGACTGCATGGAAGGGGGGGAAGTGAAGGGGGTGAAAAGCAGAATCAGAATAAATGCAGTAAAGTTCCCTCCTTAGGGTGTCAAAGCCAAAATACGTTTGCATTCTGCCCAGGTTCTTAGAAGGTATTGTAGTAACTTTAAGTAAGAGAATGTGTTCTGTGAAAGTAAAATTTGTCTTAAAGGTATAAATAATTATAAAAGTTTAACAAAGCATTGTTTAAATTAAGGTATTTAAATGGCTAATTGCACAAAGTCATTATTAAACAAAAACTGAATTGATAATAATAATAAAAAGTAATTTTATAACAAGGAGACTTGTCGGCAGCTAGCCTCCCCTGCCAACTTGCTTCCAAAAAACTGTTTCTGGTATTACATGCTACTAAGTATTTAAAGTGAAGAAAAGTTCGTTATTTTAACAAGCTTGTTTAGTATTAATGGCAATTATATGTTGTAAGAAGTTTGCCTGGTAGCTTAGTATGTGGGATATATGGAACGTGTTTTTATTGTTAAGGAAACAGAAGATGATTTTGTCCTAAGATAAAATGATTGATTGATTATTGGAAAGAGTAGAGTGTGGGACAAAACCTGAATGGATACTGAAAGTGTAGAAGGTTTGTGGAAGGAAAATTTTATAATTAAAATTGAGTAAAATCAGTATACGAAGAAAATCTGTTTTATCAAAATCGCTTCTTGTGCTTTAACGTCATCATTTCCTCAGTGTTTGAAGAAAGGGTCTTATCTCTTAAAAGAACATTATGTTCTAGAAACCAAATACAGAAAGGTAGCTTTTTATTTCAAACTAACTGCAAGAGATTTATTCTTTTACCTTAAAAGGAAAATTAGAGTAATGGTTAAGTTCATTTAGTATGTTATAAGTCGAATAAAGTATTTAAAGGTGTTATAAAATTAATAGGTTTTAAAAAATTAATAAACTGTAACTAAGTTAAGATCATTTATAAGTGCATTTATATTATAAAACAATGAAAAGATAATAACCGAAATTATAGCTGGGTGAATTTAGACTGAAACTATTATTTAAGTGTAAATTCTAAACTTAACCTTTCCTTTGTTTATGGTTACTTCAAGCCTGACCTCACCCCTTGCCTTTGCCTATGATTATTTCATAATAGCTTCTGCCCCTATAGGCCCAGAAGAGCTGGGACATCACTGTCTCCTCTCCTGGTATTAGTAACCCTTTCTCTCATGAATTCAAGTGTAAACTAAATAAATTGCTGCCTGATGGAATAAGGTTAAATGACCACTAGAGTTTTATTATCTCAAATCAAAAAAGGGGGGTGGGGGGGAGTCTCCTGCCCTGACGGTCAGTGTTCCTAAGAGTAGTAATTCATGAGAGAAACCAGTCTGTCTCCCTGAGGCTTCAAATAGCCTCAGTAAATATATATAAAATTAATCTTGTTGCTTATCCAAAATTCTGCTAAATTCAAAGTAAAATATAAAGTTCTGAAACAAAAAAATAGTGCTAAAGCATTGAGAACATTTTAGTTACAATCCATTAATTAAGAAAGAAAATTCTTGTGTAAAACTGCATGGTCATAGTGTAAAACTGCACAGTCATAGTGCAAATTAAGAAAAGTTTCAGGAGTCTTTGAAATGTTTTTGCAGTCACACTTGCTTTGTAAAAATTAGAAGTTTAAAGTAACTAAAGTTATGTTTTTGTGTCAAACTATTCGTGTCTGCCTATTTGCTCAAATTGTTGAGGTTAAATACGCAGTTATAAGTAATATGTATTTCTGGACCCCCTAATTAATTAAGCTAAACAGTATATAAAATAATGCAAATTATAAGTAATATCAATGAGTTGTGTTTCTGTGTCTAACTCTTTGTGTCTGCCCATTTGCTCAGTGTATGTCTTCATACATCAGGATATTAATACCAAATTAATAAATGAAAATTCTTAAAAGAACTCTATTCAAATTGTTAAAAATTAAATAATGCAGTTTTATATGTAAATAAATATTCTTAAAGCCCAAATTAAACTAAGCAGGATGAAAAAGTCATATAGAAATCTGATTATAGAAACAATTGGGAAAGGGCCTCCTCTTTGCAAGAGCTTTAAGGCAAGACTTGGTGTGACAGATTAAACCTATCTACTAGGCTAGGGAATTAAGAATCAGTTTGCTCAGTAATTTCCCAGTTTAAACCTTTTGTCAGCCATAAAATGTAAAAAAAAAAACCAAAGATTAAGTTAGTTTTCACATTAAAAAAAAAAAAGTTGATTGGTGTAACCTGGCGGCCTGCTGCCTCAGTCTCCCACTCCCGGGTTGGACAGCAGTGGAGGAGACCAGTTTAGGCCAGTCCTATGGGCAGTGGAAGGATGCCCAAGAAGGAGCTAAGTCGGTGCCATTTCAGCACTAAATTCTATTCCTTATTTAACAAAGGGGAGCAGGTAAAAACTACAATGGTTAGAATGTGATAGAGGAAGCAGTTAAATCATAAACTTTTGCACGGGAAAGTTAAATCTTCTCAGATAAGCTGTAACTTCTGAAGTATCCAATCTATGGAGAAACAGGAAGAGCTTGTGTGCTAGGCTTAGGGGTATAAATTGTGTCATTTCTCTTTGTTCGGGGCACCAGCCGTATCTGGCTCTGTGCCCCTTCTTGCAAGATTGAGAGTAAATTCTTTTCTTCTCCACAATCTGGTGAGCCTTATTTTCTTCCACAAGATTTCTTTCCAACAAAATAAAGGTAATTAGTGGCTCTATTAACAAATTTCAGTAAGTAAAGTCCATAAAAACTATGGCGAGATCTTTCCTGGGTTATGATTAAACAAATTAAGTAATTGTGTAATGTGTTTTAAAACCTGGTAGTCAGTATGCTTTTAAATTATTAATCTTCATAACTTAAACAAAGAAAAGTTTTTAGCTTCCTGTAAGGGAAAAAGAACATTCCTTGCATAAACTATAATAGTTTCAATTTTATTTAACTTGAGTGTAATCTCCCATAGTTGATTTATAAACTAAATTAACATTATATGTACGAAATCTTTAGAGTAATGAAAATTGTAAGTTCACATTGGTGAAATTAGGCTAAAAGAAAAAATTATAGGTAGATACAACCCCAGGTATTGGTTCTTTTGAGGGATAAAGAGGCCCACGGGTTCTATGGTCATGGCAGAAGGGGTTCACTGCCATGACAGATGGCCCTTCTTTGGAGCTGGTGTTTCTGCGTGATGGAAATGGACTCAGAGGGGATCTCTTTTCACAAGACTTGCATGCTACTTTATTGGAATTGTAGTTGGTGCTGAGTTTAAGATATATGTAGGGGATTTGAATCTCTGGACTGATAATATGACACCCAGGCCCAGAGCCTCAACAGACTTCAGCTCCTACACTTTGACTTATTGGACTTACTCCACTCAGCTAACATGGAGTTGAAGAAGGTCAACCACCACAACATGGAGCCTAGAGTGTCTACAACTAGAAGCGGGAAGAGTGCATCCAGTACCCATGTGGAATCTAAGCCCTCACTTGACATAGGTGTGCAATGGACACAACCAATCCAATGTCCACAGAGAAAATGTGGAATGGGTGTGGGAACGGTAGCCATGGGGGCTGCTGGGTGTGGGGAACGGGAGGAAGAGATGAGATGTGGAGGCGTTTTCGGGACGTGGAGTTGTCCTGGATAGTGCTTCACGGACAATTACGGGACATTATAGATCCCCCCAGGGCCCACTGGATGGAACGTGAGAGAGTCTGGGCTATGATGTGGACCATTGACTATGGGGTGCAGTGATGCTCAGAGATGAACTTACCAGGTGCAATGGATGTATCACGATGATGGGAGAGAGTGTTGCTGTGGGGGGAGTGGGGGGCGGGGGCGGTGGGGTTGAATGGGACCTCATATATATTTTTTAATGTAATTAAAAAATAATAATAATAAATAAATATTTAAAAAAATTATAAATATGCTCTCTTAAATAAATAGAGTAAATATCTTTGGTTGGTAATTGTAATTTAATAAGTTTATTTAAACATGAGGTGGCTGGTCAATGTGGTTATAGTCAATTATAAAGAGTTTGTAAAACATCTTCCAAACTAAAAATGTTTAAATAGTTCTAGTTCTAAAAGTCATTGTTAACTAAAACTTAGATTAATATTGGTTGCAAAAAAATAACTTCGTCATAATAAAACCTGTCTGAAAGTCACCACAAGGTACATATTTAAGTAAATGGTAATAAAAAGTTATCTTGATTCTATTGGAAATAATTCTGTTTTCATTTTAACAATGAAAAATAATTTTTCCCCCTCTATTACTAAAGTAAAGTACCTACTGTTATCTTCATGATAAAATTGTGTAAGCAAACAGTCATTTTATATATGATGTGTTGCATTAAATTGTTTAAAATATATGTATATAAGCAGGGAATAAACTTTAACATTATCAAACTCTTTTGTGCATTCAAACAAGGCCTTGTATGCATTGCATTTTGCCTCTCCATGTGAGTTATTGGCTAGGCTGGTCATTAACCCCTCAATTAAAATATTTGCTAT
Source organism: Dasypus novemcinctus (assembly GCF_030445035.2). Classification (NCBI taxonomy): domain Eukaryota; kingdom Metazoa; phylum Chordata; class Mammalia; order Cingulata; family Dasypodidae; genus Dasypus; species Dasypus novemcinctus. The sequence goes on along the minus strand of NC_080701.1, from coordinate 2,909,561 downwards.
ATCAGCCTCTGGTTCTGCTCCTGAAGTCGATGGAAACTACGATGGAAACTACGTTGCAGTTTCAAGCTCCTGCAGCAGCCAATGATGACTCAGTACCACCAAGTGTACAATGGACAACGCCTCCAGACTGGCACTGTTCCATAGTGCCAGAGAGCACTATGCACCAGGCTAGTAGAACACTGGAAACTCTCTCTAGAATCAACGATGCTGCCACTTGCTCACTGTGTGAAGAATATGCTAAGTGGAGCCATGGTACCAGGATACTGTAAGTAAAACTTAAACACAATTGGTATTATGGCCTGCTCTCATAGAGAGATAACATGTAAAGTATTACAAACCTGAAACTCAAAACTAATAATTGCAACTCTGAATCCTTATGCATTAAGTAATACATTAGTTAATATTAAGTGCTGTACTTTTATCCTGTACTAAATATATGCCTAATAATTATAATGTTATCTTTTCTATTTTGGATCAAGTGCAGAAGTATATTAGACATGTTAAATTCCTAGTAAATTCATTTTCTAAACAGTTAATAAACATGTCTATAGAATAAGGTGGCAGTCTCAGCCAGTCTCAGTCAACTTACTATATTCTACTGTACTCTACTGTGTAGCAAAGGTTAGGCTTGCTTGCTGATGGTGAGTCACCTATTGAACAAGTCAAAATTGCTAGAAATTGTACAATTAAAACCAAGGTGTAAAAAACCTTTATTCCATAGTTCTGATCACTCCCACAGCTAAAAACTAAGAAAATTTCCGACTTAGTGTTCTAATCCTAAATGAAGCCAGTTGCCCAAGGAGTGCCAGTTCACCAGGAGCATCTGACAGAGCGAATGAGTGCCAATCATTGAACAGCTTGGAATGTGTCTTCAGACAAAGCTAAGTGTCTGTTGCAATTTCTCTCTAAAAATAAATAACTTAAAAAAGAATATATATGCTGTTCCCTCCAGCTTTTAAGAAGGAGTGCCATCTTTATAGGCACCTAACCTTGTCTACCTCTGTAATCCAATGTCCTCTTTTAAAAACGGGTATTCCAAATTTTTAATTAAGTTTGTTTCTTTCAGAGTGAACATCTTATTAACCATATGAAAACTTCATCCAACTTCGTACAGAATGCCGGATCCATCTTACTCCAGTTAAAATAAGAAGTTTACACCTTGTTAGGCAATGACTACAGCCCATGGCCAGCAGGAAGCAGTTACAGAAAAGAGATCTTCTCCCTTCAGCACCCCTTTAAGATTAAAGGTGTAAACTCTTTAAGGGTAAAATAAAACTAATAGATGGATCTGGAACCTGACTGAAAATCCACGTGAGTGCCGGTGGCAGCAGGATAACTGCAGGAGGCCCTTGCCCCAAGATTCTGCTGTCCAGAATGAAAAGTTTTAAACTTCTAAAAACAGTCCTGGATGCTGCACTAAAGACAAATAAATAATCAATCAAAACAACAAACAGCCATCCACCTCATAGCTCCAACAATAATTATGCCAAAGCTTAGCAAGTTAAACTTTGGCAAAGGGGGGAAATGATGTGGGCTATGGGTGGGAGACTCTTTGTCTCTTCAGAGATGACCTAAACTATCTGTGACTTGTGGGTGTGGAACCGTAAGAGGCTGCAGTCCTGCCCTTACTGACAATGGCAATGACTCCAGTCCCAGGAAACTGTTTAACAATGCTAGGTCTATAAACTTTATTTAGGGGAAATGCAAACAAAATATGCTAAAAGCTTATCTAGAATGTCTGGAGTCCATGCTAAAAGCTTACCTAAGATGTGGAAGATATATATGCTAATTCAAGCCTATTGAAAACTGAAACAAAGGAACTATTTGGCCTTTCCTCTCTGTATAAAAGAAACTTGAAAACCTTGTTCAGGGCTTGGGATTGAAACAGAAAGCTCCCGAGTCCGGCCGGCCATCAATAAACCATTTTTCCTTCTCAAAATCATTCCTGAGTCCTGGCCTCTCTATACGCAAATAATTGAACCTCTCTCAAATTCCACAACACATGTGTCTCTCATCGTGCTTTCTTGCTGTGTCTCTTCGTTGTGTCAGCTCACCTCACCAGCCCACCACATCAGCATGCTGTCTTGCTCATCCTCGTTAGGAGGTGCCAGGAGCAAAGCCTGGGATCTCCCGCATGGTAGGCAGGCACCCAGCTGCTTGAGCCATGTCTGCTTCCCTGCGTGTGGTTTTAAGCTGTTAAATTTTTGATAATTTTGTTATACATCAATAAACAACTGATATAGGTGGGAAGTTGTCACGGTGGTTCTTCAACACTGGGATGATGAAGACATGTTAAAGGGAAGCTGAAGACAGAATAGCAGTGCTTTATGCGCTAGCACCTCTCCACCAACCACAGGCACAGACCACCAAGCACCTGCCCGGAGCCGCGGTCTTGGGCCTCCGGATGGGAGACTGGCTGAGGGCAGGGCGCTTTATAGTCTCAGTTTTCAGGGCTAGGAAAGCCTTCCTGGCCAACTTTCCTTTCCTTTTCAACTTTCTGTTTGGAAAAAATCAAGGCTACAGGAAAAATAATTCCAATGAACATTTATACAACTTCACCTGGATTTACCACTTCCTAATGCTTTGGGGCATTTGCTTTCTCTCACTGTCTCTCCACTCAGACACACACCTACATTCAGGCTGTGATTTTGATTTAAAGAAATTACGTAACTGTGGAGTCCTTGGGGAGCCGCGTGCAGTGTTTTCTCGTGGGTAGTGTTAAAAGCCAACCTAGGGTGTGTCGCCAGGACGGTGCTGACCACGCCCCGCCCCAAGCACACGTGACATGGACAGTTTGTTGAGAATTCTGCCTCCGTTCTGTCCCATTAGAGAGTCTGGGACAGGCTTGTAGGTTCCAGCACCTGAGATTTTTTTTTCAATTCACCAACATTCCAGGAACAGGGTTCTGGCCCTTGTTTAATGACCTGGGAGGGCGTTTTCATTTCCTAGGCTTGCAAATGCCAGGAAGTGCTTTGGTTTAAACCATGGGAACTGCTGGACTTAAAGCTCGAGGCTGTGAAAATGGCCAAGTCAAGCATCTTCGAGGCGAAGCTGTCTCCCCAGAGACCGGCTGCCGCGATCCTGGGCTCTCGGCACGTGGCAGGGCACACGTGGTGTGCTCAGGGCTCCCCCTTCCCTTCCAGGTTTCACCGCTTTCAGCTTCTTGCTTCTGTGGCTTCCCACTCTCTCTGTGTGTATCCCTTCCATTTGTAAAGCACCCCAGTAAGAGGATTTTAAATGCAAAGGGCAAAAAAACCCACAAAAAACAGTCCAGCTTGGGGAGATCTGCTGTGCGAAACGACTGTTGGCTAGCTATTGAAGAGGAAGGGCCGAGGAACGGAGCTGGACCAGGGGCTGCCTGGAGGCAGGTGTCTGCGGAAGGGACCGCTCAGGGCTGTGCTCCTAGGGCTGCACTGCCCAGCGCACACGCTCCTGCTGACGTTTAAATCAATTAAAATACGAGTCACCAGCCAAACTGGCCACCTTGCAAGAGCCCAGGGGCTGCCCTTGTCTAGTGGCCACCACGTTGGGTGGCGCAGCTAGAGAACGTTCCTGTCATGGCAGGAAGTTTTATTGGACAGCGCTATTCTAGAAAGTTCAACTGCCAGCATTTTGCAAAATATTTGGGGTCAGAGATAGCCTATTAGAGCGCTCCATTTGAAGAAGGTGTTAGTAAAAGAGAAAGGTGGAGATTGACAGGAGCTGATGCTCAGTTATTGTGGGGTGTAGCAGGACGCTGTAAATTTTAGCCTGGGGGGAGTGGACGTGGCTCAAGCCGGTCAGCACCTGCTTCCCACAAGGGAGGTCCCGGGTTCCGTCCCCGGTGCCTCCTAAAAACAAAAACAAGCAGAGGAGCAAAAAGACCAACCGGGAGCCCATGTGGCTCAAGGGTTGAGCACTGGCTTCCACACACGAGGTCCCAGGTTCAATCCTGGCCCTGGTACCTCCAAAAAGAAAAAAAAGAACTTGGGAGCCCGGGAGGTAGAAATGTCATGAAGGGAAACAGAGAATCATGAGGAGCAGCCGCGGGAGGAACCAACATGGGGGGCACCCAGGGACCACCAAGGCACCGGTGCCTGGAACGAGGTCCGCGGTGAGGAGGGATGTGGAGGCAGGTCGGGAAGTGAGTTTCTCTCCTCTTTAAGCTATATTTCTTAAATTTATTTGGGGGCGGGGTTCCTATTAGTTTTTCATTTTCATTTTACTGACCAGCTATGCACAGGTTTATTAGGAAGCTTACTTTTTTAAAAGTTAGGTATGATTTATATGAGTCAAGTCAATAAATGTTAGTATACTCAGTTAACTCAAGTAACTTTCACATATTTCCTTATCACATATTTATGAGGCACCTCCCAAGTCAAGATGCAAACTATTTCTCCACACCAGAAGGTGCCCCCTGCGCCTGCCCAGCCAGTACCCTAGCAATCATTATTCTGACTTCTACGCCTGTTCTTTTTTTTTTAAGTTAAATGTTTTTATTTTTTTACTTATTTTTTGATCCTATACATTTTATTTTATTTTTTAATTACTTAATTTTATTAGAGAAGTTGCAGGTTTACAGAAAAATCATTCAGAAAATACAGAGTTCAAGTATACCGACTCTCACAGTTTTCCCTATTATTAACAATTTGTATTAGTGTAACTCTGTTACAATTAATCAAGCAAATTACTATAATTATTCTATTAAATAGAGTCCATAGTTTACATTAGGGTTCATTATTTGTGTTGTACATGGCTATGACTTTTATTTTTTATTTTTTCATTTTTTTTCTTTATTTTCTTTTAAATGTTACATTCAAAAAACATGAGGTTCTGATATAAACCCCATGCCACCCACATCAACCACCTCTTCGCAGGCTGAGCTCCAGCCCTCCTGTTTCTCCTGAGTGGGCCTCTTGTTACTGTGGATGTGGTATCCCACTGTATACAGCACGCAGTTTGCTCCTCTCCTCTCTATCGTGGCCATGCGGTCATTCCCAGGCTTTCGCTATTGGGAATGAACCTTCCAAAACATTTTTATATGCTTTTTCTCACCGCATGTCGGGACGTGGAGTTGCTGGGCCACAGAGTTCTGAAACGTTAGCAATAAAATAATGGTGTGGGGCTGGGGAAGGACTGCGAAGAGGGGTAGGGGTCTTTTTGGAGCAATGAAATCATTTTTAAAAAATTTGTGATGATGAATGCACCACATTGTGGTTGTACTAAAAGTCATTGATTCTATACTTTAGATAGATTGTGTGGTATGTGAATATATCTCAATAAAACTGCTTAATAAATAAATAAATAACTGTGCAAGAATAACCAGGCACAGCAGCTATGGACAGCGGGGAAAACTTGGAGAGATTGAGAGGTGAAGAATTTTGTTTATCTGGCTTTTTGTTGTTATTGTTTTTAAATATTTATTTTGTTTATCTCTCCCCACCCCCTCATTTGCACCTGCTGAATCTGTTCATCTTCTTTGTTTCTTTAGGAAGCATCAGGAACCGAACCTGGAACCTCCCATGTGGGAGGGAGGTGCCTAATCGCTTAAGCCACCTCTGTTCCCTGCTTTGTTGTGTCTCTTGTTATGTTTTTCCTCTTCTGTCTCTTGTTGCATCACCTCGTTGCATCACCTCGCCATGCCCTGCCTATTGTGCCAGCTTGTTATTCTGCTCATCCTCTTTAGGAGGCACCAGGAGCCTCCGGTCCCTGGTTTGTTGTGTCTTCCACTATGTCTTTTTCTTGTTTCTCTTGTGTCATCTTGTTACACCTGACCACCACACCAGCTCGCTGTCTTCTTTAGGAGGCACCGAGAACCAAATTGTGGCGCTCCCATGTGGTAGGCAGGAGACCAATCGCTTAGGCTACATCGCTTCCCTTTTTGTCTGGTTTTTGTTTATTATTATTATTATTATTGAAAAAATAAAAATGCTCTAATAATGACTGAAGTGATGAATGCACAACTATGTGATTATAGCAAATACCACTGATTGTACACTTTGCATGAATTGTGTGCTTTGTAAATATGTATCAATAAATTAATTTGTTAAAAAATAATGCATCTGCAAGTTCATATATATCATACATCTTGATATTTTATTATTTGTTGCATGGCATTTGTGTGCATGTTGAGTGTGTACAAAGAGTCAAAGCATTTTGTAGGTGCTACCTTAGCAATAACAAAAAAAATGACAAAAATGAAATCATTCAGTGAAGGGGAAAAAATCCTCAAAACTATAAAATACCTAAAAATGAATAAGAAATGCTAGACTTATGAATAAGTTAATAATAAAGTTTATTTAAAAGACCTTAAAAGTGGGAAGATACATTATGTTCCTAAATGGAACACTGGGTATGATGTAAATGCTAATTCTTACCTAATTTCTATGATTCCAAATATAAGCCCTGTAGAGTTTTCTTGGAACATGACAAATGGCTCTAGCATATAAATGGAATAATAAATGTGTGAAAAGAGCCAATAAAAAGAATCCAAAGAAAATAATGAGATGGGGACTCCCAACCAGATATGGAAGATAAATTATTCAATAAATAGTTCGGGATAGTTGGCTGTGCATTTAGGAACATAATATCTATTCTTATCACAGACTCAATAATAAATTCCAGGTGGATTAAAAATACATAAGTGCAAACAAATGAATCCGACAAATGTGGAAGAGACCACAGAAGAAAATAGTCTTATAATTTTGGAATAGGAAAGTCTTTTCAAAGCATGTCATACATCCTAGATACCATGAAATAGACACTGAAATAATTAAAACTATACGAAGTTAAAGACCAATAGTAACATAGGGAAAATTTCTGCAACAAATATGAAAAAATATTAATATTCTTAATACAAAGAGCTCTACCAAATCAATAAAGAACAAAGAGTCTAATAGAAAAATATGTAAAGAAATGGAAAAGTATTTCACAATGGCAGACAGAAAAGTAGATATTAAGAAGCATTTAAGGGAACGCAGATGTGGTCAAGCAATTGGGCTCCTGCCTACCACACGGGAGGCCCCAGGTTCAGTTCCTAGTGCCTCCTAAAGACGATGAGCAAGACAGCAGGCTGGCGTGATGGGCTGATGCGATGGACCGGCACAATGGGCCGGTGTAGCAAGATGACTCAACGAGACACACAAGGAAAACAATGAGAGACAAAAAGCAGGACGCGCAGGTGGCTGGGGTGATTAGGTGCCTCCCACCCTCATGGGAAGTCCCAGTTCCTGGGGCCTCCTGAAAAGAAGGCCAGCACACAATAAACAGGCACAGCAAGTGCAAACAGCAAGGGGGTGGGGAGAAATAAATAAAATAAATCATAAAAACAAGACGTATCTATAGAGAACAGATTTAGCGCAGTGCCTGAGGGCCTCCTTCCCATGGACAAGGGCTCAGGTTCAATCTCCCGTACCTCCTAAAAAAAACAAAGCCTTTGCTTTCACTGACAATGCATGGAATACAAATCAAAACAGCCTATGGCTTGTTAAAAGAAGTTTTTTGACAAGAATTTAAAATTGGTGGATCTGGGTAGCTGGGGGATCGGGCAGAGCTATGTTGGAATTCTCTGTACGGGATTTTCTTTTTCTTTTTCTTTTAGTAACATAAGTACAACCTAAAACTTTCCCCTTTTAGCCACATTCTCATATACAAGTCAGTGGTTAATCACGTTCTCAGCGCTGTGCTACCATCACCACCATCTATTACCAAGACTCTTCCACAGCCCAGACAGCAGCTGTGCCGCTGAACCACTGCTTCCCGCTCCCTCGCCGCTCCTGGCCTCTGGCAACCTGTGTTCTAGTCTCTGACTCTGTGATTTTGTTGTGTGGTGGTAGTACAGCATTGTGAATGTAATTAACAATTTTGAATTATGTATTTGAATGTGGTTTAAAGAGGAAATTTGAAGGTGAATATATATGTTACTAGAATAAAACTTAAGACAAAAACACACATAGGACTGTACAACACAGTGAACCCTATTGTAAATCATGGAATATTGTTAATAGCACAATTATAAAAATGTTCTTTTGTGAATTGTAATAAACGTATCACACTAAGGCAAGGTGTTAATCATAGGTGAGATATGGAAACTTTGTATTTTATGCATGATTTTTCTGTAAACCTACAACATCTCTAATTCAAAAAGGGAAAAAAGAAATGCAAATTGCACATCATAAAAGGCTCATTTATTTCATCGGTAAAGAGCGTCTTCAAAACAGTAAGAAACACAAAACAAAACAGTATAATATCCAAAGAATATAAACAGGTAGTTTTCTGAAGAAGAAACGCAAATAGTTCTTAAATTTAGGAAATGGTAACAATATTTATAATAAGGGAAATACAAATTAAATATCCCCTGAATAAGTGAAATACAAATTAAATGTACCATTTCTTATCCAGGACATTGGCAAAAATTCAAAATGTTGACAACCGTGCCTCGGCAGGGCTGTGGGGAAACAGGCCACCCCCCGTGTCTGTGTCCCTGCTCATGCCACCCCCTTACCCCGGCAGCCCCCACGTCCTTGGCACTGGACCCCACGTCCTCTGTGCGATGGCCAGAGCAGTTTGCCATCACCACCTCCCGCAGGAATCCCTGTGCGGCCCCATTAGTTCTCACAACACCCTTTCACAGCATCACTCTGAAATGGCGTTTATTCATCTAATTTTTTTTTCTCTACTTGAATACAAAAATCTATGAGGTCAGAATCCTTAGCTGCCATTTCCCCAGTACTCGGCCCCTAGTAGGTACAAGGGCAAAGCAGGTAAAGGCTGAGCCTTCCAGTCCCGTGCACCATTCAATTAGCATCCCTCAGCCTCTGTGTCCTTAAGAAAATGTTCATTTCTTTTAAGATATTGTGGCTATTAGGTGAGACACCATGAAGTTTATAACCCAGTGCTCGACAGAGAGCAAGCCCTCAAAAACGGGTAGCTTTTGTAAAATTTAATTGAAATTATCGTTGCCAGTGCAATGTGTAGCTGGTTGACATGTGATTTACATCTGCACTTGCAGGAAGCGGACTTGGCCCAGTGGTTAGGGCACCCGCCTACCACATGGGAGGTCCGCGGTTCAAACCCCGGGCCTCCTTGACCTGTGTGCAGCTGGCCCACGTGCAGTGCTGATGCGTGCAAGGACTGCCCTGCCACGCAGGGGTGTCCCCCACATAGGGGAGCCCCACGCGCAAGGAGTGCGCCCCGCAAGGAGAGCTGCCCAGCGCGAAAGAAAGTGCAGCCTGCCCAGGAATGGTGCCGCCTACACGGAGAGCTGACACAGCAAGATGACACAACAAAGAGAGATACAGATTCCCGGTGCTGCTGATAAGGTAGAAGCGGTCACAGAAGAACACAGCGAATGGACACAGAGAGCAGACAACTGGGGGAGGGGGATGGGAAGAGAAATAAATAAAAATAAATCTTAAAAAAAAAATCTGCCTTTGCCAGCTTGAGTCGGCCTTACGATAGCATCAGTAGGGTTGAACAGCTGTGCTATATCCAAGCTATTATTTACCACAAACTAAGCTAATCATTTCCCTTACAGTAACTGGCTTTTAAAATTAAGTACCTACTTTAACCTCATCCTAAATTAATACCCGCAAAACTATTAGCCTTTTGAAATGCATTTTATGAAATAAATCATAATCTAATAAAACTGCTTCTGCTGATCACCTACAGTCATCTTGTGATGAAGCTAACTCAGCTCCTTCCTTGGAAAATGCTGAAACTGATACTCACTCGATGCAGATCATTTTTGCATGTCTCTCTATTGCACCTATTAGAATTATTTATCTCCATGTTTATCTTCATCATTATCTGAGATCTTTAAGGGCAAGGATTGTGACCGTAAAATTCTGTTGCCGATGATCACCAAGATACTTTCCTAGAACAGCAGCTCAATACACGTTAGGTAAATTAATTCAAGTTTTCGAGTACTCACATTGATTAAGGAATGTGCAAGTCCTATTGGCAGAATTCTAAGAATAATTACACACAGATTCCCCATCAAGAAGTTGGCAAACTATGTAAAGAATACTTTTGAATGTACGTTATATACATGTAGTTACTCCTCATGATTATTACTAATAGTCAAGATAAATAACTGACAGATAAAAATGATATTCAAGCTGTATCTTGGACAATAGAGGTGTGATTTGTTAATGTGTGTTTTTACATTGTGTTTGGTTATGTATAGATTTTATGTAAACATGGTACAAAATTCAAAAGTACACAGGGTATTGCTATGCAAAATACATCTTCCATTCACCTAGTTCTTTTATTTAGAGAAACAGTCCATTACTTGGTTCTCCCTCTCCTGGACATTCTGTGCTTATGGAGTTAAATTCCAATTTAAGGCGTTCTGGAGAAAGACATTTCAGAAAGAGAATTGCAAATGCAAAACCAGTGAAGTGGGAAAGTGGGGCTCTATAACAACTGAAATTACTGGAGAGGAGAAAACTAGGAAAAATAAGTTAGTAGTATAATAAGAGTCCCTGACAATTAATAGAAATGAAAATATAAATGTATTTAAACTGTGAGAATAATTAATAAAATAAGTTTTACTTCATTCCTAGCTAAGAAAGGAATGTTAAAGTTACATTGTGATATCATTTTTCATCCGTGGGATGCAATGGTCTCAAAATTTAATAACAGTATATTGGCTAGCTTGAAGGAAAATAGGGCTCTTATACATTGCTGATGGAAGCATAAATTGGTATGACATGGAGGAAAATTTGCCAATGTCCATTAAATTTTTAAATGCATTCATGCTTTGATGTAGCATTTCCAGTTGCTAGTACATGTGAGCAATGGCATCTATACAAGGGCATTTATTAAACATTGTTTAAAATCACAAAATCCTGGAAATGTAAATACCATGAATAACAAAGTGGCCCAATAAACTGAGGGTATGTTCATACAAGGAATTCTATGCCATTTTATAAAGAAGAGAGAGTTTTCCAAAAAATTATTATGAAATGACTTCCAAAATATAGTAGAAGTAAAAGGTAACTACAGAAAATGTGCCTGGGAAGGTCCCATTTGAGGGGAGAAAAAAGAAGGGCTGTAGGTGTACACACACAAGCCACACCCACACAGCTGTGCCTCGGTGTGCACATGGTATCGCTGAAAAATGCAGAAGAAACGGGTGATGTGGTACCTGCCTCTGGAGATAGAAACGGGGTCCTTGGAGAGATGGGGGAATTTACTTTATACTTCTCTGAAACTGTTGAGTTTTATAAACAGTACTTGATACTGTTTCAGGTGCCTGAGATAAAGCACTACTCTCGGGGAGTCTACACTGCATGTGAACATGCTATACAAAAAGTGTAAAGCTGCTAGGACAAGTATGTTTAATGCAATATAGTGAAAATAAATATAAATCATTTGTTATTTCTTCTCTGTATATAAATAACATACGGTTTTTGTTCTTTTTTAAATCCAGTTATTTGTTTCTACAGCAATACACAAGAATTAGAACTTGACTATTCTTTTCACATCAACTCCCCCCCACCCCAAGAGGGCTCCCTCATCTGTTCTTTCATTGTGCTTATTATCTGTTTTTCCTTGTGGAGGCACCGGGAACCAAACCCAGGACCTCCCATGTGGGAGGCAGTTGCTCAACTGCTTGAGCCACATCCTCTCCCTGCTTTTTTTTTTTGCTCATTGTCTGCTCATTGTTTTTTTATTTTCTCATTGTTTGCTCATCGTTTGTCTTCTTTAGGAGGCACTGGGAACCAAACCCTGGACTTCTGATGTGAGAAGCAGGTGCTCAACCGTTTGAGCCACATCCACTCCCTTTTCACATCAATTTTAAGTGCAAGTGCAATAATGTGTTTAAAATTATTTTTATTGTAAACTTTTAAAAATTGTGAAACCAACCCTATGGTTAAATGAAAACATTAGAGAAACTGCTTAATAGGGAAATGGATGTGGCTCAAGTGATAAGATTTCCGCCTAGCATGTGGGAGAACTCAGGTTTGACCCCTGGGGCCTCCTGGTGAAAAAGAAGAGAACGCATGTCTGCACAGCGAGACAGTGCCCATGTGGCAAGCCGAGTGCCCACGTGGTGAGCCAGTCCCCGCACAAGTGAGTCAAGCAGCAAGATGATGACACAGGCAGCAGGCTTGGCCCAGTGGTTGGAGCGTCCATCTACCACATGGAAGGTCAGCGGTTCAAACCCCGGGCCTCCTTGACCCGTGTGGAGCTGGCCATGCGCAGTGCTGATGCGCGCAAGGAGTGCCGTGGCACGCAGGGGTGTCCCCCAAGTAGGGGAGCCCCACGTGCAAGGAGTGCACCCCGTAAGGAGAGCTGCTGAGCGTGAAAGAAAGTGCAGCCTGCCCAGGAATGGTGCCGCACACACGGAGAGCTGACACAGCAAGATGATGCAACAAAAAGAAACACAGACTCCTGTGCCGCTGACAACAACAGAAGTGGACAAAGAAGATGCAGAGAATAGACTACTGGGGTGGGGGGGAAGGGGAGAGAAATAAATAAATAAAAATCTTAAAAAAAAAAAAGATGATGACACAACAAAAGAGAGACAAGGGGAGAGTCAAGGTGAAGCACAGCAGAGACCAGGAACTGAGGTGGCAAAAATGACAGAGAACCTCTCTCCACATCAGAGGTCCCCAGGATCGAGTCCCGGTGAATCCTAGAGGAGAAAGATGAGAGTAGAAGACAAAAAAGGAGAAATAGGTACAGAAGATCACTCAGTGAATGGACATAGAAAGCAAAAACAGTGGGGGAGGGGGGAGAGGGGACAGGAAGAAAAATAAATAAATCTTAAAAAAAAAAGTGCTTAATAAATAATTGTGCAAGAATAGCCAGAAATAGCAGCTGTGTGCAGCAGGGGAAGAATATAGAGATTGAGAGGTGAAGAATTGTCTTGTTTATTTGTTTGTTTATTATTATTGAAATAATGAAAATGCTCTAATGATTGAAGTGATAAATGTACAACAATGTGATATGCCAAACACCAGTGATTGCACAATTGGGATGAATTGTACACTTGATTAATATATAACAAGAATATTGATTTGTTTTTTTAAAAAAAGTTAGGGAGACCTCCATGGACCCAACACAGAAACTTCACCCCACCTTGTCCCGGAGCCCTCCCAGATGTCTAATGAGGAAAACTTCCAGAAAGATTCCAGCTTCTCATCCTTTCTTTTCAGCAATTGTTAATAAGGAACCTGAGTAATTTGCCGCTCAACCCTGGTACAGAGAAAAGATCAGAGGGGAAAAGAGAAACGACGTTCTCTGCTGGAGGTATGGAGTAAAGACATTATTACTTTGGCACACAGAAATGTTGGACAGAGTAGAAAAATTGAAATTCCTCAGCCTCAACCGGTCTTATCTGGTTGAAAGAGAGTTGGCAAGCACTCGATCAAGAAAGGGGGAAAGCAGATGTGGCCCAAGCGATTGGGCTCCTGCCTACCACGTGGGAGGTCGCAGGTTCATTTCATGGGGCCTCCAGGCGAGGGGCGCTGGCCCGCGTGGTGAGCGGGCACGGCAAAAAAAAGAGACAAAGAGGAGAGACCGTGGGAGACGCAACAAAGCAGGGCGCCGAGGTGGCTCAGTTGATTGAGCGCCTCTCACGTTGGAGGTCCCGAGGTCGGTTCCTGGTGCCGCCTAAAGAGAGGACGAGAAGAGAAGACAAGCAGACACGGAGAGCACACGGCGAATGGGCACACAGAGCAGACAGCGAGCGCAAGCAGGAGGTGGGGGGAGTAAATAAAAATAAATCTTTAAAAAGAAAGAAAAGAAATGAAACCCTGAGATGTTGCTTTTTCACCTACCTTACATTTGGGATTCCTCTGAGGATGCTGAATGGAGAACAGTTATGACGTGGAGTCAATTTCACCATAAAAAATCATTCCAGTACTGTTCTTTCCTGCTAGAATTTTAGGATTACTATGCAGCATTCTGTGAAAGCTACTGTATGCCAGGACAGACTGGGGCTGATGGCCCATGAGTTCTGTGATATGAGTTGCCTTTTTTCCTTCTTGCATCTTCCCTTCTTATGTAGAGACCAGTGATTTATAAGTAACCTGTAAAGTCTGGATGACTTACTGACTTCCACTTACTTTAGTTATACTTTGTGTGTAGAGAAGAAATTATTAAAACTGGGATGCATATGAATACCATTTTTTTTCTTTATATACTTGCACTTCAATAATTTTTTATCCTCACAATATTTCTAGAATGAAAATAGCCAGCATTCCAATATTTTGTGATAGTGTCCCACTGGAAAGGAATTTTACACATTTAAATAAGGCTAGAAAAAAGGGCACAGAGTTGTCTTTTTTTAAAAGGTTTATTTTTTATTTTTTCTCTGCCCCCGCCCCCACCCCGTTCCCTCCATTGTCTGCCCTCTCTGTCCGTTCATTGTGTGTTCTTCTGTGTCTGCTTGTCTTCTCATTAGGCAGCTCCGGGAACCAATCCTGGGGCCTTCCAGAATGGGAGAGAGGCGATCACTCTCTTGCGCCACCTCAGCTCCCTATTTTGCTACGTCTTCTTATTTTCTTTCCTCTATGTCTCTTGTTGTGTCATCTTGCTGCGCCAGCTCTCCACACCAGCCAGCGCTCCTGTGCGGGGCCACATTCCTGCGTGGGCCAGCTTGCCTCACCAGGAGGCCGTGGGCATCGATCCCTGGACCTCCTCTATGGTAGACGGGAGCCCATTTGGTTGAGCCACATCCACTTCCCATTGACAGTTTTGTATATGTCAGCTTCCTGGAAGAGATGTCAGATATGGAGGGTGGGAGAATTAGAGATAAATAGATGATAGATATATAGATATATGAGAGAGAGAGAGGAGGAGAGAGAGAGAGATAAATGGAGGGAGAAAAGGGAAGTGGAGTTTAAGAGGAGTCAATTGGAAGAATATCATAATAATAAACAATCACGGGAAGATGCCTCCAATGATGTTTACATCGTTGTTTTCCTTCTTTCTTTGACGATACACACAGACCTGGCTTTCTTTGTGGTATGCAAGAAACTTTTTAGATTTGTCCTCTGCCCTCCAACTACTAACATGCTCAAAGTGGGGTAGTCACTAAAAGTCCAAATCAAAAGAATCGGGCTCCTAAAAGAAAAGCATCAGGAGAACTGGCGTCAGGAAGCGTCAGCCGAGGATTCTGGGTCGGTTCTGAGGAGGTGGCGGGAGCGGGCCGAGTTGCGTGTGTAGGTGACACGGTGCACACGGAGGACCGGCCGCCGCAGAAATGGCGAAGCTCAGCAGTGGCATGTCCTGAAGGGTGCGACGGAGCAGAAGAGCGTCCTCGAGAGCGGCGTGTCCATGTCCTCCCCCGCCCCGGCAGGCCTCCTGGCGCAATGACCATCCCCAGAACTATCCCACCCCCCTGGCCCGGCAGCATGGACAAGCGTGGGGCAGGCATCGGCTTTCGTTAACTTGTAAGTTGGTCTGGGAGCAAAGCCATGTTGACTTCCTTTGTATGAAATTGAGACCTGGTTTGACTTGATAAGAAGACCTGTGGTCATTTTTTATGAAAATGTTAAATTCATGAGATTTAGTATCTTAGGAACACAGATGAAAAAACAAAGTCCCTACATTTTAAAAAAGTTAGGGATTAGATAAAGGATGCTGGAGTTTATTTATTTTCAGTGAGGTACCAAGGATTGAACCTGCGGCCTCGTACATGGGAGGCAGGTGCTCAGCCACTTGCCTCACATCTGCTTCCCAGATGCTAGGGCTTAAATACCAGACTTAGAAGTTTAAGAATGAACGTCTCCAATTTGGTAGAATAATTCAAAGATGATAAGAGTGGTCTAGTCAACAGGTTTCAAGAAACAAAATTAAAAATGTGACACGTTTTTTGTAGGTCAAGCAGGAGGAGCAGAGACAGAGAGTCCAAAGACCAGGATCTACACTTTGGGTTTGGGAGCTTAAAGAACCAAGACATCACACAAAGCCTTAAAGATCTCAGGCTTGCTGACTGCCAGGATGTGCCGGAAGGGAGGAGAATGAAATGCTCATCTCTGTTTGGAATGTGTTCGGTTCCAGTTGCTTTCAAGGCTTAGAAAGTCGAGAAGGAGCACCAAGGGCGAGAGGGAAGCAGAGAAGTTTGGGTTTGATGTTGAATTTTCGGGTTTACAGACACACCAGAACACAGCAGGTAAGCCCCGCAGAGAGCACACTCGCCTTTTGGGGTAAAACCTAGAAGAGGGGCTGTGGAGGCAGAAGGAGCAGTGAGTGGATAAAGGTGATAAACCAGGAGCTGAGAAACAGAGAAACCAGGGAGGTGAGTTTTATGAGGAAGGTGCAGTAAAGGGGTCAAGATGTGCAGGTGCAGAGGGGAAACTGGCCACTGCTTGCGACACCTCCAGTGTTCGCTCTAGAGAGAGAAATTTTGGAATCGCCCTGAGACTGGGGGGCATTTTGTCAGGCATTCGTGAGTCACAGGGAGGACATTGAGTGAGAGAAGTGGAAATATAGATTATTATGGGGTCAAACTACATAGGACCTAGAAATGTTTGTTTCACACGTTTCTCGCCCATCGGTTAAAGCGAGGCCCTCAAAGGACCATAACTTGAATACGCCTTCTGCTGTATCAAGAGGCTTGCATTTGGGAGAAAAATATTCAGTGCATTACACAATAGGACTGTATTTAATGTGACTGCTCTCCTTGTTCAGCTGAGTGAATTAAATTCCTTTTTATTGAGTCGCATTGACTGATTGCTCCATTATAATTTCTGTGCCTACCCCAAAAGACTATTTTCCTTATGATGGAATACAATGGAATAGCCCACTGAGATCAGAAAAGTACCTGCACATTATCCTCCCTTTAATTGAAGTAGAGATGGATTTGTTTTGGGGTTAAAATTGCATTGGATGGAAAATGAATTCTGTTAAATTAAGCCACGGAGAAGTTACATGAATGCGGGTGGATGGAGAGTTTGTTGGGCGACTTTCCAATTTCCTGGTGAAAGCTGAGTGGGGAAGGAGAGGAAGAGTGAAACCT
The DNA here is from genome assembly GCF_030445035.2 of Dasypus novemcinctus. NCBI lineage: Eukaryota > Metazoa > Chordata > Mammalia > Cingulata > Dasypodidae > Dasypus > Dasypus novemcinctus. The sequence continues at coordinate 2,892,607 of NC_080701.1, read as the reverse complement.
CTTTGGGAAGCGCCGTGGGGTCAGAAGAGGCCTTCCAGGGGGCAGTGGTCCCTGGAGACTGCAGGGCTCATGCCTGTGCAGTGGAAGGAGGAAACAGTGTTGCCTATCGCCGGCTCTAGGAACCGTACGATGAATAAGGAAGATGGCGGTAGTGAGCGGATCTACGAGAGCCAGATAATTTCACAATTTATCCAAACGATATAACCAAGTCAACAGTCTGTGGAGGTGGGAGCAGATTTTGCTGAATATCTCAAGAATATCTATGGAGGAGAAAAGCTTACTCCTATTTTCTTCCCTGAGTGAATGTTATCTTTCTATCTGAGAGACAGGTCTTTAAGTTTATTAGTGGTAAATGACCAAAATCATAATGAAACAAAGCTCACTTACTTTATTTTCTTTATTTATTTAATTAATTTTTAAATTTCTCTCCCCTTCCCCCCAGCTGTCTGCTCTCTGTGTCCATTCACTGTGTGTGTTCTTCTGTGTCCACTTGCATTCTTGTCAGGTGGCATGGGAATCTGTGTCTGTTTTTGTTGCCTCATCTTGCTGCATCAGCTCTCCGTGTGTGCGTCGCCATTCCTGGGTGGGCTGCACTTTCTTTCACGGGGGGGGGGTGGCTTACGGTGTGCTCTCCTTCTCTCCTTGCATGTGGGGCTCCCCTACATGGGGGACACCCCTGCATGGCAGGGCACTCCTTGCGCACATCAGCACTGCATGTGGGCCAGCTCCACACGGGTCAGGAGGCCCGGGGCTTGAACCCTGGACCCTCCATGTGGTAGACGGATGCTCTATCAGTTGAGCCACGTCCGCTTCCCAAAGCTCACTTCCTTTAAAGGTAAAGTCATTCCAATATGAAAACCAAGAGCTGTCAAAAGAACCAGGGCCCCTCGTGAGTGTCACTTTCTGTTCCAGAAGTTCACAGCTCAGTGTTTCCCAAAGAGAAGGGCACAAACCACTGCAGGGAAACTCCTGCGGGTGACAGAATGTGGTGTTTACAAGCATAAACCACCAGGAAAGAGTGTTCTTCTGAAGTTAAGCTACTGTCCGTATGTGTCTGATCTTAAGGGATCTCCAAAGTAGAATAAACGAGTTTTAAAAGTGTGTGCAAGAAGTGTTCTCTCAGGAAGTGGATGTGGCTCAAGAGATTGGGCTCCTGCCTACCACATGGGACATCCCTGGTTCAGTTCCCTGTGCCTCCTAGAGAAGACAGTGAGCTGGCCCAGTGAGCAGGCACAGCAAGGTGACACAACAAGAGACACAAGAGGAAAAACATAATGAGAGACACAACAAAGCAGGGAGTGGAGGTGGCTTAAGCAATTAGGCGCCTTCCTCCCACATTGGAAGTCCTGGATTTGGTTCCCAGTGCCTCCAAAAGAAACAAAGAGAGGAAGCAGATGTGGCTCAACTGACAGAGCCTCTGCCTACCATATGGGAGGTCCAGGGTTCGATCGTTGGGCCTCCTGGTGAAAAAGAGGAAGACAAAGTGTGCCCATGAGAGTGCCTGTGTGGTGAGCCAGTGCCCTGCGCAGGTGAGTCACGCAGCAAGATGATGACACACAAAAAGAGACAGGGGGAGAGTCAAGGTGAAGTGCAGCAGAGACCAGGAACTGAGGTGGCGCACTTGACAGGGAGACTCTCCCCGTCAGAGGTCCCCAGGATCGAATCCCAGTGAATCCTAGAGGAGAGAAAATGAGAAGACAACACAGACAGCAAAAACAGCAGGGCGGGAGGAGGGGAAGGGGGAAAATAAATAAATAAACCTGTAAAAAACAAACAAACAAAGACAAACAGACACAGCAAGTATAAACAATGAAGGGTTGGGGAGAGATAAATAAAATACATCTTTTAAATAAAGTGTTCTCTCCAGACACTTTTCCTTGGGGGGCGGCTGGCGACAAGGAGCTTCATCTGGTGGTGTGCTGCGGGCTTGATTAATTTAGTTTTGGGTAATGGTGGGGTTAGTCAATATAAATCTTTCCTCTAAAGAAGTACGAGTTGTTTAGCTGTGTCTGCTGGTTTATTTTCTTTTCAGGTATGGGGAGAATCGCTCCCAGCAGTGGGTGTGGAGGCCGTTGTTATTACTGCTTGTGGAGGCCAGGCTTTCAGATCTGTCAGGCTTTCTGATGTCTGGGCTTTAACTTTTCTGTAACCAGGGCTGGTAGGTTGTTCAGCCCTCAGCGCTGCTGTCGTGTTTGTGGTCAGACGGACACACCAGAGGGCTGACCGCCTGCACGTGAACTCAGAACACCTCGTTCGTCTCTCCTGCAGTGACTAAGGAACGCTGAATTCTGCAAAAGCTGCCCCTTATTCTTGCAATTTTGAAGAACGTTCAACACAGAGTCATGCAATATGTATTTGAAAAGTAATCCAAATAACGTCAAGTGTCAGAAGCAGGCTTTAATCGGGATGCATCTTCCCTCAAAATGAATACTTTTAAACAAGAAATCCCTAACGCTGGCCAAGTTATTTTCTTACATTTTCACATAAAAGTTTTTTGTGTATGCTTCCAGACAGTCTTTGAAAATGTAATCAGTTTATTCTTAAATGTAAATGGAATTGCACTTCTGCGGTTCTGAAACTTACCTCTTCACCAACTAGATCTCGGCCATCACTCTGCATCTTTACAGAGACTATTTAATTGTCTTTAACGGCTTCATAGTGTCCATCAGATGAACGCTCCACATGAGGTTTGACAAGCTCTTTCTTGCTGAACTCGTTTTTTTCTATTTTCTTGTGACTGTAAATATTGCTGTCCTGAATAGCCTTATAAATTATATAACAGAATTTGACAAGTATCTGTAAGATATTTTAAATATGGAATTGGCAAGGTGTAAGAAAAAGTCCAAATTTTTAGAATCTGATTTCAAAAAGGTTTTGATATTTCATTCTCACTTGCAATTTTCCTGATATTTAAGGATGTGTTCTCAAACTATTAATGGGAAGCAGATTTGGTCCAATGGATAGGGCATCCGCCTACCATATGGGAGGTCCAAGGTTCAAACCACAGGCCTCCTGACCCGTGTGATGAGCTGACCTGCACGCAATGCTGATGTGTGCAAGGAGTGCCGTGCCATGCAGGGGTGTCCCCTGCGTAGGGGTGCCCCACACGCACAAGGAGTGTGCCCCGTAAGGAAAGCTGCCCAGCGCAAAAAAAGCACAGCCTGCCCAGGAGTGGCGCCGCACACACAGAGAGCTGATGCAGCAAGATGACGCAACAAAAAGAGACACAGATTCCGGGTGCTGCTGACAAGAATACAGGAGGACACAAAAGAACACACAGTGGATGGACACAGAGAGCAGACAACTGGGAGGTAAGGGAAGAGAAACAAATGAAAAATTAAAAAATGAATCTTCAAACAAAAAAGACGCTATTAACAATAGTCACTGAAATCACTAAAATCTCATTTATAATCATTAGGTAATAATATATCTCACTTTAATAAAATATAAACATGAGTTTTATGAAAGAGGTAAAAATATTTTATTGCATACACATATGATGAAACCATATCTCAATTTAAACAGTGTAGTAATTGTTAAATTTAGTGGCAGGACAACTAAATATTATAAAGTACCTAATGTGATACAATAAAAAGTATGGTATTATCTATGAAGTATTTTTGTCAGAAATACCCTATATCTGATGAAACTTTTGGATCTCACTTTCAGGTAACAGGAAGTACATAAAGGAAATGAAATAATACCGGGGAGACAATCAGACCAATCTAGAAGATGGAGTTTTGTGGCAACTGGACTAGTCTCTTTAATATGCCAGTACGATTTCATAGCCAAGAGGTGCTAATCTCTAGATTATAATATATTTAAGAGTCATAACAACAAAATAAAATCCTGCTCTAAGTTGTGTTCTGGTCTTAACAAACCTTTTGTGCCAAAAAAAAAGGAAATGCTCGGACGCTGACGGAGACCCGCTGGAAGGACAGCAAGCCGACCTGCAACCACTCCTGCCTGTGAACTCGGCTCTGTTTGAGCAGCCTCGTGAATAACGACAGAAACGTACTGGGAGAATTGAAATGAAAAATCCATGAATCCATAGAGCCAGAAAAAATAAACGGACCGGCGGAGGGAAGGGAAAGCTCTTCTCGGAAGAAAAATTCCAACTAATAATTTTTGTAAAATCCTCATTTGCAACCACAACCTTAATAATTGACTCTCACAAGGAATCATTAACGAGTGCTGAAATCAATGAGTGAAAGCTTCTTGGGACATGAAATCACAGTGTCAAGCTGCCATCCTAAAGACAGCTCATTCATCACAAGAAAAAATTGTTGTCTTTCTAACGGTGAAAACTGAAAGGAATCATTTTAATCAAATAGTAAAATTTAGCATCCCCAATATGGGACAAACTGATATCACATGTTTCCTGAGAAAGATACAACAATTCCTGTATGGTTTTTCTGCCAGAACTTTTAATCTGAATCTAATAATAATGTAACTATCAGACAAATTCAAATTGAGGGACATTCTGCAAAGCAACTATTCTTTACAAATGTTAATGTCATTAAAAAAAAAAAAGACTAACCAGGAAGTGGATGTGGCACAAGGGACTGAGCTCCCGCCTACCACATGGGTGGTCCCGGGTTCGGTTCCTGACGCTTTCTGGAGAAGATGAGCAAGACAGCAGCAAGCTGACTCCACGGGCAGGTGCAGAGAGGTGACACAAGTAGAAACAAAGAGGAAAGGCAATGAGAGAGACAGCAAAGCAAGGAGCAGAGCACCTCTCTCCCACATGGGAGGTCCTGGGTTTGGTTCCTGGTGCCTCTGAAAGAGAAGACGAGCAGACACAGAGAGCACACAACGAACAGACACAGAGAGCAGACAGTGAGTGCAAATGAGCGAGGGGGATAAAGAAATAAAATAAATTTTAAAAAATAGACTAACCTAGATTAAAAGAGATTAAAGACATGGCAACTAAATACATTGTATATTCTTTGGCTAAATCTTGAGTTGGAGGAAAACAACAAAAATAAGAAAATGTAGCTATATTGGGTCAAATGGGAAAGTTTGATTATGAAGGTGTATTAGATAAATGTCTCGATATTCGTTGTTCCTGAATATGAAAATGCAGGGCTGTTACATAGAAAATGCCCTGATCTTGGGAGATGCTCACGGAAGTATTTGGGGGAAATGTCGTGATGCTGCAGCTAAGCCATTCTGCCCCTGCTGAAAGTGTGGTTACATATAGTGTGTGCGTGTGTGTGCAGGTGTGAGAGGCTTGTGCAAGCACATTAGAAGCATGTGCGTATGTGCAGAGGGAGGAAAAGAGAAAGACGCTGCAATGCAGCAAGATGGTAACAACTCGTGAATTTGTATAGAAAGTTCATGTGTATTCATGGTACTAGTCCAGCAACTTTCTATCAGTTTGAACATTTTAAAATAAAGTATTGGGGGCGTAATTGAAGGGCCTGTGCCTCCCATACACGTCCCTCAAATCAAATTCTTTCGAGAATCAGAAATATTTTGCTGTGTGTTTGTGGCTAAATTACTAAGGCTCTGCCAGATACTGGAGGAAGGATTTTTGAAGTAAAGAAAGATTAAGAGAAGCTGAACTGCGCTAGTCAATTTCCGTCAGCCCGGCCTGGAGAAGGAAAATGATTCATACAAACCCCCCTTCCTTTCTCCCCTCCGTCCTCCAAAAAATAAAACGAAAGAAAACGCAGGAAACCGAAGCCTCAGTTTGAAATGAAAAATGAAAAACAACTTCCTGCACACATTTTCCAAAAAGTTCCAGCTCTTTCATTCACTTGTTACATTTATTGTCTCATTAACGAAACATATTCTTTCCCGCGACACACGTCAACCTCACGATATTGTTCACTGTTACACTTACACTTCGCAGATATTTTAAATGTTTCTGCTCTGAATTTTGTCCTGATTGGACCTAGCATAACTTAGCTGTAAATGAAATGAACGCGATGGCGCTCGCCCTTCATTTCTCATTCCTCTGGATGTTTTTCAGTCCTGGAGCTTTTTCCACCTCGAGCTGTGACGCATCAGGGTCTAGAACCTCTGCGTCTTGTCGGGGCTGCCCGTGTGTGGATGGAAAACTCCAGGCTCTGCAGACCAAGGCCTGGGTGTTCAGGCAGTGATGTCCATTCCTCCGGCCAGGGTGGAACCAGCGCCCCAGGACAGGAGGGCTCCTTTCCAAATGACGTCAGACAGACGGTGGAAGTTTAGCTATGGGATTCTTCACAGAAAACCTCCAGAAAGGACCTCGGTTTCAGATTTCATGAGCCATCTTAAAATTTTTTTCATCTGTATACAAAAGTTGCAATATTTCAGAAAATCAAAGGAATGTTACAAATTTTGCAAATTTAGCCCTCTCTATTCCCTGATGGCTTTTTGAAACAATTTTTTTTCTGATTACAAAGTTAGATTTTTTCCATTTAAAAAATTTGTATTAACAGGAAAAATAAAAATGGGAACTTCCACATAATACCACCATTCTGAGACAGAACTGTTAGTGTCTCACCAATGTATTATTCTAAAATCTAGTAAATACAGGAAAAGAATAAAGCATTTATCCAGCCGTTGTGTATGAACCATCCCTCAGGAAAACTAACAGATTAATTCCAGGTCAAATCCTTGACGTATTTGTTGTCAATCTTTCTAATTCCTTGGTAATCAAGTTACATATTGCCCTCTACAGACTGCTTTAGCTGTGTTCTATAGATACCAGTATGAGAGGTTTTCATTGTTTTCATTGTTCAAGGTCTCAGTTCTTCAAAATGACCCTCACTTTGCTCTTGGGTGCCTGGCTCTTTTTTTTTTTTTTTCAATTGAGGTAACATATGTACAATGTAACATCTCCCCCTGACAAGTTCCAGTTCAGGGCTGGCAACTGCTTCCCAGGTTGTGCTTCTGTTACCACCATCCACTGCCAAAGCTTTTCTATCACCTACAACAGACTCTGTCCCCATCGAGCAGGAGCTCCTGTTGCTCTCCCGTCACCCACCCCCGGTACCGTGCTCAGGCACTTTTTAAAAAAAAAGAATTTATTTATTTCCCCCCACCCCCTTGTTGTTTGCACTGGCTATGTCTTGTTTGTCTTTGTTTCTTTAGGTGTAACGGGCACTGAACCTGGGACCTCCAACGTGGGAGGAGGCGCCTAATCGCTTAAGCCGCCTCTGCTCCCTGCTTTGTTGCGTCTCTCGTCATGCTTTTCCTCTTGTGTCCCTTGTTGCTTCATTTTGTTTGTGTCAGCTCACTGTGCCTGTGTGTCGCCCCAGCTTGCTGTCTTCTTTAGAAGGCACCGGGAATCGAACCACAGGCCTTGTGTGTGGTAGGCGGGAGCCCAATCGCCCAAGGCACATCTGCTTCCCTTAGGTGCTTTTTTTTTTTAAAGGTTTATTTTTTATTTATTTCTCTCCCCTTCCCCGCCCCCCATTGTCTGCTCTCTGTGTCCATCGCTGTGTGTTCTTCTGTGTCCGCTTGGATTCTTGTCAGCAGGCCCTTAGGTGCTTTTTGATAGCATGTTGTTAATTTTCTAGACAATCTTTTTAAGTCATCATGGCTGAAGATTTTAAATTTATTTCTTTATCTTAAACCCATAGTCTGATGATATTGATCTTTGAAATACCTTGAGGCTTTCTTTCTGGACTTGTACATGGCCCACTTTTTAAAAGTATTCTCTGCGTACTTGAAAGTCTAACTTGTTTTCTCTTTTTGGTGGGCATAAATCCTTCTAGAGCTAATATTTCCGACACTATTTACTAGGGGCTCCTTTGTAAATGTAGACTCGCCTTGCCTGGGTCACGTCCTACGGTGCCGGCCAGGGCTCCATGCTGTCCACTGCGCAGGAGCTACGTCCAGGGAAGGCTGGCGCCCGAGCGTGGCAAGTCTGCAGACCCACAGGGGTGCGGCAGTGGGCAGGGGTGAAGCCCATCACAGGGAGGGGCTGCGTCTCGGCCACACAGGCGGCTGCGTGCCGAGGAGGGGCCTGGGTCCCCAGAGGCGCCGTGTGCATCGCAGGGCACAGCGGAGCCCAGGACGGGGCGGCCAGCAGCCAGCCCAGAGGCCGGCCTTCAGCAAGGGAGCGTCGCCCGACGGCCACCTGACCCGGACACTGCCCAGCTCACACTGGCGCGAATAGCCCCCCTGGTTGACCTTCTGCGTTTGGCGGTGTTGGCTTGGGCAGCCTAGAACGTTTGGCGGTGTTGGCTTGGGCAGCCTAGAACGTTTGGCGGTGTTGGTTTGGGCAGCCTGGAACATGGACTGACTTTACTTGGGGAAATGACCTCTGCGGCTATAATCAGTTAAGGTAAAATAAGGTCATCGTGGAGTAGGGGAGGCCTGTAATTCACCCGGTGAAGAGGGGAAAGGCCACGTGGAGCCACGGCAGATGGGGCCACGCGTGCCAGCAGGACCCCCCACCATGGCCAGCCGGCAGAGGCCAGCGAGGGTCCCTGAGACTTCAGGGGCGGCGGCCCTGGGTGCTGGGCTCTGCCTCCAGCCTCCCATGTGTGGGCCTCTGTCACGGGAGCACCGAGAGGCCGGTGCAGCTCCTGCTCTGAGCGCGCAGGTGGACGCCAGGTGCCCAGGGCAGCACCCCTCTGCCCCCATGTCCTCCCACAGGGAGCCTCGTGGGAAGACAGGCTCAGGCAGCGAAACCTCCAGCAAGGGCCCCTGCAGTCCTCACGCAGCACAGAGGGTCCCATGAGCAGGGGAAGGGACCCCGAGGCCGGCGTCCCGGGTGGGGACGGGCAGGTGGTGGCTCTCCACGCCACCCGGGCCAGGAGAGGCAGGTCACTGCCGTGGGGAGTTTATCCCTGGGCGGGGAGCTGCGCTGGGAGTACCTGGTCCCTGGCCGGGGGGCTGCGCTGGGAGTACTGGGGCGGCTTGTTCCTGCTGCTGGGTTTAGCGTCAGGCCTTGTCCCCAGGCTCCACGCCTCCCCAGGGCTGTGGGTGGAAAAGCCTGGAACACCAGGCACACTGGAAGAGCAAAGGACCCGGAGATGTGCCAGAGGCTTCCGCAGCCACGGACCCAGCGACGCTCACTGAACAGTAGATTTACCCCCTGGACCTGCTCTCCCTCTTGTCTGATCTTTAAACATTTTTATTCTGAAATTGTTTCAAATTCACAAGACAGTTGCAAATGTCCACCACAGCTTACCTTTTCTCGGAAAAATCTTCGGTTTGCAGGATAAGTCAGGCTTACTGTGGCAGAAAAAAATCCTAGCGCTGTCTTGTTCTAACTGCAGCGAGCAAACATGATGCTTTCAAGGTCCTCTAGATTGAGGTCGGAAAAATATGTTTAATCTTTGCAGGAAAACAACCATAACAATTTCACCACAGAGAAAGAATGCTAGAGGGCGAAAGAGCTCAGTGGTTGAGCGCCTGCCTCCAGGTTCAGTGCCCAGTACCTCCTAAAAAAAATTCAAACTAGAATGTGAAAGAACTTCCTGCCCAGAGTATGCATACATACAGGTGTTCAGTGATAAGAAAATAGGCAACACGGGGTAACCGATGACTATGGAAATTCCTAGTCACTTTTCTGAAGGAGCCCATACAGCAGGGAAGAGGTTTCTGGACACATGGGAACAGGCTAATAGCTCATGATTCTCATTTTAAACGTTGGTAGTGCAGCCTAAACTGTCTCTTAAAGAAAAATAAAAGCACATTACCTCTGATACCTGGGCTGCTATGTCCCTCTCCGCCCTAGATTGCATATCTGACAATATCAGTTATCTTTTGCTGTGCAATAAAACTTTCTAAAACAACCATTGCTCACTTAGCTCATGATTCTGAGGGTCACCAGAATGGGCTGGGCTGAGCAGGCACCCTTCCTGCTGGCGTTGGCTGAGCTCACGCGTGCGTTTGTCGTCAGCCCGGCTGGCACTCATTTAGCAGGTGTCTGGGTGTTGGCCATCTATTGTTCTGAGTTTTTTTAAGATTTTTTTATTTATTCCCCACCCCCACCCTATTGTTTTGCACTCACTGTCTGCACCCTGTGTCTGCTTGCTGTGTGCTCTCTGTGTCTGCTCGTCTTCTCTTTAGGAGACACCAGGAACGGAACCCGGGGCCTCCCATGTGGGAGAGAGGCACTCAATCACTTGAGTCACCTCAGCTCCCTGCTTTATTGTGTCTTTCCTCTTTGTGTCTCCTTGTTGTGTCATCTTGTTGTGTAAGCTTGCTGCTCCTGCCCCTTGCACTGGCTCACTGTCTTGATCGCCTTCTCCAGGAGGCTCTGGGAACCGAACCCAGGACCTCCCATGTGGTAGGCGGGAGCTCAGTCGCTTGAGTCACATCTATTTCCCAGCCATCTATTGTTGTTGTTGTTGTTTTTGTTTTTTATTTCTCTCCCCCCTCCCTCCCCCAGTTGTCTGCTCTCTGTGTCCATTCACTGTGTGTCCTTTTGTGTCCACTTGTATTGTCAGCGGCACTGGAATCTGTGTCTCTTTTTTTTGTGTCATCTTATTGTGTCAGCTCTCCGTGTGTGCAGCGCCACTCCTGGGCAGGCTGCACTTTTTTCGCGCTGGGTGGCTCTCCTTACGGGGCGCACTCCTTGTGTGTGGGGCTCCCCTATGCAGGGGGTACCCTTGTGTGGCACGGCACTCCTTGTGCACATCAGCACTGCGCATGGGCCAGCTCCACATGGGTCAGGAGGCCCGGGGTTTGAACCTCGGATCTCCCATGTGGTAGGCAGATGCTCTATCTGTTGGGCCAAATCCGCTTCCCCAGCCATCTACTGTTGAGGAAATCTCCATTTTCCTTCCCTCTTCTCTTATCCTCTCAGAAAAGAGCCCAAGTTTGTTCACATGCCAATTCTCTGTACTATCTTTGCAACTTACCTTTCAGGTTTAGTAAATCTAATACTATTTCAAAACAAAAAGATTATTTAAATGTGAGAAAAAACTGTATCAGAGCAGAAAGGAAAAAAAGAATGTATTTACTTTCAGTTCTGAAACTCAGTTCGTTTCCTAAACTAGTGCAAAGAGAGATTATCCAAAGAATAAACAGCACCTTGATTTTTACATATAAAGTGAGATATAAGCTGTCTTAAATTTTAAAAAATCATAGAAGCAGAGACTATGACCTTCTTAGGAAAACAGAACAGGGTTTTAAAAAAAATGATGTAACATTTTCCAGTTATATTTACCAAGAAGTTACAAAACAATAAAGGACTATAAATTGATGTCAATTTACAGAAGTTAAGTAGAACTGGTGGGAGACTTGGTGGATAGGGGATTGGTATGAGAGGGAAACATTCTTTCTTTTTTTCATCATAAACCATTCTGTGTCTTTCAAATTTGTATCACATGCCTGCATGTATTACCCACTTTCAAAAAAACAATTAACTGTTGGCTCTGTTTGGAAATAAATATAGCAAATACCCTGTATGTGGATGAAATCCCATCTTTCTCAGCCAAAAATGGCAGAATTGAGATTGGTAAGCTACACAATCAGTGGCCAGGTAAATTAAAAGGGAGAGCAGAATGCATTTTTATGCCTGGCAGAATTTCAAAATTGTCACTACCTCAAGGTCTAACTCATTCCAAATAATATAGCCAACTTTTTTTAAAGCCAAAATAAAACTTCTACAGTCTAGAAACTTTCTATCATGAACATTACCAATTAGAGTAAAAAGGCAATTTGATGGTATTAATATGGTGCTTTAGCAATTAAATGAATTTCATAGTCACAAAATAGATCTATCCCAAAATATCACTGTAATGGCGTGGTGATCTCTCAACAGCAAACTGAAGATCAATGTATACTCAGGCTTCATGTATTTTATAATCAAAAAGGTTTGCCAATTTTCATTAGATTTATAAGAATGTTATGAATGGAAAGATTTTCCAAATTGTCCTAGGTATGATCTTATGTACAGAAAAGTTTTCCAAGACCTTGCAGAAAATCTGTTAGTGTGTAAAACTTCAGTTTCTGAGCAGGTGCTAACCTCATGGCTACTAAATGTCTACGGTTCAGAAGTTCTTAAGATGATGACAATAAGGGAACTGCTAATCTCTCATGACTATTGACCATCATCGAACTCAGAGAATATAGTAGGAATCAGACCAAACAAAGTTAAAAGTTTTTAAGGACTCCTAGGATCTTAAAACTGGAATGGATTTCAGAGATGAATCAATTCCCTTTTTTTCCACAGATGATAAAGCTAACTTAGACGTTAACCTATAGAAAAAAACTGACCGTTCATGATCATTCAGCAAATATTTGGTAAAATAGAACTAGAATCTAAGTTTCTTACCAGGATGCTTTGAGACGTATGTATTTATACCTATTATCTAAATATACAGAAATCATTCACTGATATTCCCAGTAAACTTAACATAAAATATTCTGAATAAAAGAGATATGGAGGTGAGCCAATATGATACAAATGAAATCATGGGAGAAATTTCCAGTCCTAAGAGAAAGGAACAGGAATTAAGAAAGGGAGAAAGAAGACATTTATCTTTTTTAAAAAAAGACAATAAGAAGTACTTAAAAATTTAAAAAAGACATTTATCTACCATCTCATAGAACGAGCCTCTTGATTCCATGACAACTTTGATCCAAAAGTAGGTCCTAAACATTGGCCCTCATTCCCAATGAAATCTCTATTCAGCCATCCAGCGTGGACTATATTATTCTTGATTCAAGTCCATTCCACCCATGCCTCCCACTTCTTACCATGGCTGGATCCAGAAGTCAAGGCTTGGAAATAAGGGAAAAGTGGAAGGCATTTGGATCCAGTTCCAGGAATGATGACAATAATTCCTCTTATTAATAGAAACCCAGGTAATACAAAATAAGACTGGGCTTAAGAACATCTCTTCACCAAATCCTAATTTTCCTGGACCATTGCCATACCTGGAATCATGTTTTTTTTTTTTAATTATCTTTGGCTAAAACAGTTCTTTCCTATCTGGAATGAGTAACAATATTTATAAACCATTTTCACCACTGCCATCTTGCCACAGTCATCCTTAATTATTTGGCTTCTATTCTGAGCTAGTAAGCAGAGTTATCCTTGAATGTTTAACTCAAAAATGCAAACCACGGATCCTGCTAATAAATAGATATACTCATGAATAGTGGTTTCTGAATGGAAGATGCTCATAAAGGACTTCTGAAGTATTCATTAGGGATTTTTTCTTTTAAGGAAAAAGATCTTCCCAGAATTTCTTGTTGCCCTCCTCTTCAATTCTTTAAGAACAAGAAAAATGCACTCAACCATCTCTTAGTAATTCCCTCTCTAGCTTTACATTTTCATTGTAGGGGGTTTGATACTGCCTTTTTATATGTCCATTTTGACTCAGACTCAAGAGTTAAACTTTTTCCTCAAATAAAAGAGGTTCTTTTTTCCCAATCATAAAAATAAACAGAACCCTTCTAGTTATAAATGGAGGCTTGGTTTCATCCTTTTTCATCAGTACAATTTATGATGTACTGAAATGCCACCAAAGCATAATTACGAGTAAAGAAGATGAGAGACTTCAAGGAAACTTTGGACAAAAGGTAATAATGGTTGAGAACTTGAGTCTAACTGTGAAATAAGGCATTGTAAAAAGTCCTTATCTCGAAGGAGTTTATCACATCGTAGGCAAACAAATCTAGTATTAAATGACAACCAGGGAGCAGCTGTGGTTTAAGTGGCTGAGCGCCTGCTTCCCACACGGGAATTCCTGGGTTTGGTTTCCCAAGCCTCCTAGAAACAAACAAGCAAACAAATGAAATGAAAAAAACAACCACTCATGGGAGCCGACGTGGCTCCCTGGTTGAGCACCGGCTTCCCACATGTGAGGCCCTGGGTTTAACCCCTGGCCCCCGTACCTAAAATATAATAATAATAATAAACGAATTGCATTGCAAGCTCCAAGAACGCTGCCAGTTCAAAGCACTGAGGACTAGAGTAGAAAATAAAGTTTCCTGCTGAAGTGAGTTTTATCCCTCCTCTCTCCCATTTGCACTTTTCATAGATAATGATTTTCAGGAAAATTATATTCTTTTACCATGAGTCATGAGAATGCTACAAAGAAAAACCCCAAAAAAATAAACAAAGGTGGTTTATGAATTATTGTAATTTTGTTGGATGTGATAAATGTGTTTGTGTTTTTTTTTTAATTCCTTATTTGTAAGTGATACATATTGAAATATTTACAGATGAAATGATTTGTTTGAAATTTTTAGTAAAATACTCCAAAAAAAAGTTTTTGGCACAATAGATGAGATAAGTAGAGAATATTGATCATTAGCAAAGCTGGTTAATAGGTGCAGGTAGAGTACCATTCAGGCTAATTTTCTGTATGTTTTACAAAAAGTGAAAGAAAAAAAAATCTACAGCAAATGTCTTACTTTATGCAAGCTTAAAGTTAGGAACAAAAATAGGACGTTCTCTGTTACTGTTACTCCTTTGACATCTCTAGAATTAGGCTGTGGAAAAAAACCAGTGGCCTATGCCAATTTCTATTCACCCCTAAATTGTTTATGTATATATATATATACATAGCAGCAACCTAAAATATGAAAACTGGCAAGGAGTTGTGGAGATTGCTAAGTGATGACCCAAGTTCATCTTCTTTTCCTTCTCATGGAGTCTCTGCCTTGCTCTTACTTGTCATTGCAATAGGAGAGGAAGTGGTTAACGTCACATGTGGCTCTGGTCCTCAGGCTTACGTTTCCTTCCCACGAGCCACGAGGCAGAGGTGGTGACAACCAAGGCAGCTGTTCACAGGACAGCAGGGGGGTGGAGGCTGAGGATGGAGGATCCTGAGGCCCCGAATGGCCCCGTGGAGCAGAGGCTCTGGATTGCTCACAGCGCGACTGTGGACATACTTTACTTAAACTGAAGAGTGGGGGTCAGAATTCGTTTTTAGCTTCACCTTTTTGTATCTCGATCACTGGGCAAGAATGTAAGTGCACAGAAACACATCTCCATAAAAAATCTTTGCAATAATTAATATACAGAGGAGCTAAAATATCTTGATACCTACACTAACATATTTGAGTACTCATATAGAAAAATTAAATATTAATTCTTAATGTCCATAAATTTCCTAGGCTGTGTGCATGCATCCATTTTCACATATGCTTCCAAAGACATCTTAATGTATAGCAATTTAAAGAAGCATACTTTGCAGTAATATTTTGGTGGTATTATTTTGATGTTCATTTAATAGTGAACTCTCAATCTAACTTTAACCATGTAACTGCGCTTGGGAATTGAGTTATACCTACTTAATGTTCTAATAAAGATCATTTGAAATTTGGAAAAAAAATATAACCTTTTTTGAGTAAAAGCTTTTTAAATTTGTAAAATCTGGAGAAGTGTATACCAAGTTTACTCTTGGCAGATAATCAAACTTAACTGATAAAATGTTTGACATGTCTTCTGCTACAGTGGGTCAGTCACATAAGGAGAATAATTTCAGAAGGAGAAGAACACCTTCAATTAAACCACCTAATTTCAACTGGAGACTAATTAGCCTGACAGCAATTATTCTGAAAACCCTTTTACATTTCCGCATATAGGAAGGTGCTTCTCATTGGACTCGTCTTGCGCCTATAAGGGGCCTGGGATATCTGGCTGCCCCAGGTACCTACAGGAGTAAGTCCGTCTTGACTAGACGACACAACTTGGAATTGAGAGGACAGTTTTACTGGACAAAACTGTTCGGAGTATTTCGCTATAGGGTTTTAAGTTGATGACATTATCAGACAGGCTTGATTCTCTTTTCCTTGGAATCTCATTAAAATAATGACAAATGTCAGAAGTAAATATTAGGTGGCAATTAGGAGAAATAGTGTCTAAACCGAGAGGTCCATCAGTGAGGCTCTGCTAAGAAACAGTAGAAGGTCCGTGAAAGGCTCTGGCGCAGCATTGCTGCAGGAGGATGCGCTGAGTGTTAACAGGAAGGACAGGACACACCGTCATAGGAAAACAGCGAGCTGCAGAACAGGGGTCTCCCACGCTGCGTGGGCGTTAAAAAAGGAGGAGGAGGCTATTTTCTTCCCATTTTTGAATTATGTCTGTGAATTATTATAGTCCTGTAAACTAATTTAAAAAAGAAGTTGTGCGAAGACGTATCTACAAGAAGAAACATTTAATAAGAAGACTCTCTACTGTGAATGCCCCGGCCAGCGGGGCAATGAACGGGGGCTCGTGGTTGCGTGGAGGAGAATGGTGAGACAGGAGACGCGAGGAATGACAGCGAGACAGGGTGAGGATCAAGCTGTAAAATTTTATTGAGGGGAACAAAGCATTTATACTCTTGGGAAGGGGAGGGGTAATAGGCGGAGGTGGAAGTTAGGGATTGGTTATGGTTGCTACTGACGTGTAGGGTGGGTTTCAGCTTCCCCGCCTTGCGCCTGCGCACTGCCTTATCAGTCTGGGCAGTGGCGGGAAGACGGAGAACAAAGGCCTGAAAGGGAAGAAGAATAAGGAAGTGACAGGACAGATTTGGATTCTGCCATGTTGTGGGACCTGGCATATTGTGAGGAGCTAATTATAGTTTGCTCAAATGAGAGGGTTGGCTCTTCTCTGGCAGCCGTGCTACTGACTCTCGCTGAGGTCGGCATACATTCTTTTTATCGCTCCCAACACTCTACCACCAAGTTAAGTTTATTTTGTCAATGCGTATCTTTTAAATGAAATTGACTGTAATTGGGCTTTTACAGAAATGAAAAAATGGAAGGAGACAAAAAGTAACCTAGTTTCATGGTCTCCTGGGAACTTTTTCAAAAAAGAATACTTCAGAAACTGCCAATTTCTTTAGAGCACTCACTTTCCCTGATGTCACAGATGACATAACTAGCCACTCAGAGCTTTATTTTTCTTTTCATATTACCATTTATCACAGATGAATCAGACTTTCAAGACTGGTTTAACCTCATCACAGCCTTTCAGTTTTTATCGTTCCTCACTGTTTGCTTGTTACCCAGCAGGCTTTGAAAGGAAGGACTTTCAGATTTCTTTATGACACAACGGCTCACCTCCCAGGACACTTCTCAGGCTGAGCAATTGTCCTGCCCGGAGGGCACTAACAGAAGGCTGGGCTGAAAGACTGAGATCGCCTTTCAATCCTTGAGTCACGTCTTCCTAGAAAAACGGGTCCTTCTACCTGGAGCCTCTTCCTAACACCCCAGGTGTTAGACATCACCATATTCTATTTAGAATCAAAGATACCTGAGAGAGTGGCCATTATTTATCATCACAGATACCATCCTGTGCATTGTCGTTCACCCAGGCGAGGAGAGAGCAGGACTGTTGTAGCCGATATTCTGAGGCTGTTTCAACACTTCCTGTGGATATGGGTTTCCTGCCAAGAGGTTTTTGCTTGTTTTTTGCCAGGAAGTTTTTGCCAGGAAATGGGACACCTTGGGGGGGGGAGGGGAAGGAGACCAGGAGGAGATGGCCGCCATCTTGCTTCGCCACATGGCAGCTGGCTTGGTGAGAAAGCACCTCGTATGGTGTCTTGAGCTGCACTTTTTACGGTCTTGGAACTGTGAGCTTTTGTCCCACATAAAATCCTCTTTATAAAAGCCAACACATTTCTGGTACTTTGCCTCGGCACTACTTTGGCAAAATAAAATAGTATCTCACTTGAGAGTCATCAAATATTGTTACCTGGACTTTGTTTCTAGAGATTAACATTCTTTTTCTAATTTGTCTAAAAGAATTGCTTATTTCTAGCCAATCACAGTAAATCAAACAATTGTCCAATTTGTCTTCAGTGATCCACAATTGGCCGAGTCGAGCAGATTTATTTGTACTGAAGAATTTTAAACTAGTCTGGGTAATAAATTCTTTTCAGCAAACCTGAGGAATGAGGACAACACTCTCCAGTCCAATCTTCAACATCAAAACTCAATTTTAAAACATGTTCACAGTTTTTAATTTGTGGGAGGAAGGGTGCCCGGCTTGCCACAGTAGCAAACGGTGCGGCAAGAAGTGATACCGCCTCTGCCCACTGGGCCTAGATAAGGTGACCACGCCTGACTAGGCCTTTGCTGCTAGCGGCTGGCCGGCGCTGCCCTCCCCCTTTTTATCTCCCGCCTAGCCCAACATCCGGCCAGCTCTCACTCCCCCTTTCCCCTTCCCTATTCCAAACCTCTCAGCCAGCCCTCGCTATTTTTTCCGCCAGTCCTGCCCATGTTGCCGGCGTACAGTCTGCCCTCTTCCCCGGTGACTGCTTACCTCGGGGCTGTCTATCAGCTTCAGCTTGTCCACTACTACCCCGTAGCTAGCTCTCCCTATATCTTACTCCTCCCCCTACCCAACTCTATATAACTAAGTGTACTTCCGTAATAAAGCGGACCTGTTCTTGCGCTCAAGCGGTCTCCGTGGTTTTTTCCCCAACCGCGTGTCCCCCACGCCTGGAGAACCGGTGCTCCCCTCGGGAGTACCCCCTGCCGGCGGTTCGGCAGGAGCGAGCCCCCCCCCCTGACTCTTGGGCTGAGCGAGGCTAAGCCCTCCAGCCCGACGGCATTAATTAATCACTCAGATCTGTTGATTTTTAACTAAACATTTCCTATTTGAACTATTATAATGGCCCTGTAACAGCCTCTCCCATTCCAATTCATCTTTCTAAATTTCTTCCATTATGTCATTGTCTGACTCCGAACACTTGAATAAACATTTCTATTATCTTTGAAAGCAGTTCTTTTAGAAGATGAGGCTAGTGGAATATTAATGTATCAACAATCAAGGGCAGGTTAAGTATATTGAGGAATTAATGATTTTGATGAAACTGAAGGCTAGCTTCTCTTCCTTTCCTTGTCTACCATCTGAGTTGGGTTTTTTGGTGAACTCCTTGCCAAATTTCCTTGTAATGGGCTTTAAATGCATCCTCAAACTCTTTGACACCTCTTCCTTCACAGGGGGAGCCCGCTGCCCTTCCCTTTGAGCAAGGCTGGACTTAGGGGCTCGAGTCTGACAAATGGAATACAGTGACCGTGGCGCCTTCCGAGGCTGGGTGGTGGAGAGGAGCACGCTGGCTTGGCTCTCTTGGCTCGCTCACTCCCTGGGAGAAGCCAGTCGCCCTGTCATAAGGACGATCAATCAGCCCTGTAGAGAGGTCCACATGTGTAGATGAACCAACTTTCCAGCACCGTCCTGCCTGCAGTAAGAGCAGCCTGTGAGCAACGTGGAAGCTGATGGCCCAGCCCCAGGGGACATGCAGGCGGTTTCTGCTCCCCATTCTTTTGGTCCTCCCTCTAGAGCCCTCGATGAGCTGTCATCACCGTGCCCTGCCCAAATTCTTGAGCCACAGAAACTGTGAGATAACAGAAGTGTATTACTCTAAGCCAGAAACCTTTGGTGTCATCTACTGCACAGCAGCAGATTACTGATACATTCTTCCTAACTCAGGTTGCCACTGCGTGCCTGGCAGTATGGACTCCAAAATAACTAAGGCAGTTCTTGCCTTCAGTGGTGTCTTGGCCCATTCAGACACCAGGTGTGCGCATGTCGGTGTATATATTTTGCAGTGAAAACTTCTTGTTAAGAAAAACAGGGAACTATAATATGCGTACTTTAAAATTTTAAAAACCATGTGTATTATTTCTTCTAAAAATAATGTCACTAGTGGCATAAAAATATGCATGCCCATTATTAAAAAATGTGTCAAAAATAAATTTTAGAAAGAGGAAATAATCATAAGTTATAAAGTTATACAGTTATACAGTTATAAAGTTAAACATTAGGGAAGAGTTTAACATATTAGTTAATGAAGGAATCAGTAAAATATAACCAGTTCAAAGTAGAATTCAAAGTACCACAGATATATGTCAAATAAGGATTGTTGTAATGAATTTACAAATAGATCCAACAATTGGCAAAACCGATCGATATCCATAGAGCAGTGGTCAAATGCATTCCACTAAACATAATTTGCAGTTCTACAGCAAGAGTTATTTGTGCTAGTATGATTCTGTTTTTCATGACATTGCCATTTTTCAAAGATTTAAGGCCAAATCCTTGTTGGATATACCTAATTTCTATTTGCCTATCTCCTCAAAATTAGATTCATGATAAATATTTTGAAAAGAATACTTCCAAGGTAATGCTAAAACCAATGTCATTTTTGTTGGATGTGTAAATGGTATCTATTTTGTACTGTTAAAAACAATGCTTCAGTGACTCACGTTTCATACTTGTGTGATCAAGTATTTGAAATAGTAGGTCTAAACTTGAACAGGTATGCATATCAAGTGGTGATGTCATTGAAATTGCAGATTATCATAAATTGCAGGTATCTCTAGATACATTAATGAAATAAATCCTGGATAAAGCCTAGGACACTATATTTTTCCTTATCACCCAAGATTGTTCAATTGCTACTGGACTGAAGAGCACATTTGAGAAACACTGATTTTGAGAAAACCACCAAAAATAGGCTTTTTCACTTACATTGTAGTATGGTGTCAATGATATGAACTGATTACGATGGGAAAACTTATAGAGTTGGACTAGAATATACATTACTCCATAACTTATATGTGAGTTTAGAAGGGGAAGCTGACTGTATATAGAATGTTTAGTAAGGTTGATTATAAATATGTGTTAATGGATAGAGTTGATAGTAACACATAAGGAGTATAACTAACATTGCTGATTTATTATATAAAAGTGATTGTGGCTGAAAGGGGTAGTTTAGGGAGGTTAATGTTAATTGAAATATAGGTAGAGGATAATCAGGGGACTATATACTACAGTGATTTTGGTGGTAGATGAGGATTGTCAAGAATTTCCCTCTATTACAGGGTGTCAAGAATATGGTGATACTTGAGAAAAATACAAGTAATTTAACTTATAGCCACAGTTACCAGTAATATGGTAATATTTTTGTAGCAAGTGCAAAGAAGGAACTATATCATTGCAAAAGGTGTCAAAAAAAGAATATTGGATTCAGTTTTAGAGATAAGAGTATGATCGAGATTGTTTTTTGTGTTTTGCTTTTTTCATTTTCTTCATTAAGAAGGAAACCTTCGTCACATCATTTAACCAATCTGTGCTCATGTATTCATCTTTTGTAACACTAGAGAAACAATTGAGTTCGTTTTTAGGATTAAATAAGGTAATTGCCTGGACAAGATTTTTTAAAGCCTCCTTAATTTGTTGAGCTGCCTTTTGTCTGTTATTTCATTTTTTGAAGTTGAAATTAAGTTTAAAAAAGAAGAAGAAAGAAAGGATGGATTGGAATGACCTCACTAGAAGATTAAAATTTGATTTCTGTTTTTCCAAAGTCTCGCCTCCAGTGGAATGAATCACTGGCATTACTTAGCAAGCACTTATGGAGGGCTTACTGGGTGCTAGGCAGCTTGCTCAGTGCTTTACAAATAATAATTCATTTAATCATCCTAATAACCCTAGAAGATAGGTATTATTATCACTCCCATTTTCCAGATGAAGAACCTGAGGCATAGAGAAGTTAAATAATGTTCAAAGACTTGTAGAAAGTAGGTGAGCAGTTGGAATTCAAAGTTCAGAATCTAACTCTTAGCCACTATTCCATAGTTTGACAAAAAAACTTAAAGTTTCTGTTTCTAAATTTTACTCTAGATATCAAGCAATATCATTAATTGGAAATTTGTAAAACTATCTCTTGTTATTTATTTTTTAAAATAGACTTTTTAAAAGCAGTTTTATGTTTACAGAAAAAGTGTGCATAAAGTAGAGTTCCCACACCCCCACTTGACACACACACACGGATTTCCCTATGAATAACTTTGCAATAGTACCAGTGTGACAACTGATGAAACCATATTTTTACACTATTATACTCCACAGTTTACATTAAGCTTCACTGTTTTATATAGTTCTATGGCTTTTTAAATTTTTATTCTGTTAACATATATACAACTTAAAATTTCCCCTTTAACAACATTCACGTATACAATTCAGTGGTGTCAGTTACACTCACAGCATTGCCCTTCCATCACCATCATCCATCAGTAAACCTCCCCTCCACCCCAAACAGATACTCTGTACCATTGGAGAAAGGTTTTTTCAAGTCATTAGCCCATTTTCTAATTGGGCTCATCTTTTTGATTTTGAGTTGTGGGACCCTATATAGTCTGGATTTTAACTATTATCAGATGTGTAGCTTCCGAACATTTTCTCCCATTCTCTAGATCAGAGGTTCTTAACCAGGGATCCATGGGCCCCCATGGGGTGTGTGAAAATATTTCAGGGGGTCTGTGGCCTTGAATTGGAAAAAAATCAATGTATTATCTTTATTTTCTCCGACCTTTAGCTGAAATCTAGTATTTCCTTCACTTATGAATGTATGCAATAAATTACAGTAGTGTTCATTTCATATTACATACAATTGTTGCAGATCTCAAAAAATCGCTTATGCACATCCATACTTTGAAATCTCGGTAGTTGTTAGACGTGATGTTAATTGTCATAAAACTATCGGCGGCTACATTCTGAGAAGGGGTCCATGGTTTTCACCGACTGGCAAAGGGGTCGGTGGAACAAAAAAGGTTAAGAAGCCCTGCTCTAGATTGTCTTTTCACTTTCATAAAAAGTCCCCTGATGCACAAAAGTTTTTAAGGTTGGTGAGGTCCACATAACTACTTTTTCTTTTATTGCTCATGCTGTAGCTTTCTCTCTCTGTTTCTGAATTTCATTCTCTTATAAAGGACTCCAATAGTGGGGTGAAGACTCGTTCTCACTGAGGTGGCCTCACCGTCACTGAAGCAGCCTTGTCAGAAGGTCCCACGTACAGGGGTTCACACCCACAGGAGTAGATTATGTTTTCGAACACATTTTTTCTGGGGCACTCAGCTTCAAACCACCACAACTGGTGAAAGTTCTAAAGATGGTGTGGAAACAGTTGGCAAACCTGGTTTAGGAGCAGTGATTTTATCAGCACTTCTCAAATTCAGTGTAGCAGTACGAGAGCTGGATTTGATCAACTGTAAGCTAGATTGTAAGTAAATTGGTATTAACAATCAAAAGCCAAAATTACAAAATATATGTAAGTTAGACCAGTTATCCTTATAATACTTTGTCCACTTAAATTTCTTGACTTGGAAAAAAAACAGAATAGTTTGAGCTAGTACACATGCATTGGGAAAAAATTGATCTACATGATGCTGTGTAAAGGGATTGGGGAATGACTTTTAGTCCTTGATCCCACTCTCCTCCCAACACACACCTACTTCCTTAAACCCACCCACATGCTTGTTTGAGATTTCATTTTTTTCTTTGGTTTAAGATTTTAGGCTTAAAGTTTCTATGTATTAAGTCAGATAGGAATAAAAAATTGTGAGCAACATTTCCACAAAATGAGTTGAAATTTAATAGATGATGCGCTAAATTAAAATTTAATTAAAAGTCAAAATATTACTCAGAAAGTGCAGCTCTTGGTGGAATATGACATTGGGTGGTCAGAGAGCAGTGGGATTATTCTTAGGATCTTGGGAGGGACACAGGTTGGAAGATGCTGTTGTAAGAAGGATGTGAAAGATGGACAGCCTGCTTGGCATGTAGGTCGTGCGGGACACAGCACTGAAATCCATTCTGGCCTTGGCTTTGAAACATGTCTTTGGAAAGTTCCTTAACTTCCCTATTCCTCTCTTTTCTGGCTGAATTGCTTGTTTTTATAACAGGCGTCTCATTCACTGCTGGTAGACATATAGTTTGGCAGTCATTCTGGCCTTCAGTTAGACAGTACGTGGGTCTTGACTTGTGTTTATAAATCTAGTATCATGCCATGATACTAATTTTCCAGAAAGAGCTTTTTACCTTTGCTATTTATTATCAAGGGAACAGACTCTGAAAAGTTTAATATTAACTTGTAGATTTGTTTCTGGTACAGATGTAAATGATTTCTGCCTAGTAAAAACACATTAACCAGTTCTTTAAAAAATCTAACCGCGCTATCTTGTTAATTTTTTTTTTCTAAGTGCCTACAAATACCAAGTTCACTCTTTGGACTCATAGGTAATGGAAAAGAAAATCCTAAAGGTTCATCTGTGCAAATCGGAAAGGTTTTACTAATTTTAGCAAGTGCTATGCTAAGGCAACAGTGCGCATTCATATCATTTGCTCTTCTTAAAGATCAAAGTTAATGGTATTATATTGTGTCAGATTAGTATAGTGAAAGGGAAGGCGGCTGGCCCAGTAGACAACATGGCGGACAGACAACATGGCGGACGGGCAACATGGCGGACGGGCAACATGGCGGACGGGCAACATGGCCATGAGAGTCCACCCAGTAATCTTTGTAGAAGAAGGCTTCTGAACGACCCTGCAAAACCCCAGCCAGAAGATTCTGTTGGGTCAAGGGAAAGCCCTAGATACCCTCAAAAGGCCTTACCTTTGGCACCCTGAGAACGGGCAGGTGGGGCAACAAATCAGAACAGCAAACAGCTGGGGCCCCTCCCCAACATTATGAAGGGGGAAGAAGAAAGACTTTTAAATGCCCTGACCTGGAGCC
Organism: Dasypus novemcinctus; assembly: GCF_030445035.2. Lineage (NCBI taxonomy): Eukaryota > Metazoa > Chordata > Mammalia > Cingulata > Dasypodidae > Dasypus > Dasypus novemcinctus. The sequence goes on along the minus strand of NC_080701.1, from coordinate 2,868,194 downwards.
CCACCCACACATCTCATTCCCCATCATGCCTGTGGTCCAGGCATCAGACTGTGTACTTTTCTTGTTTTTTTGTTTCTTAATAAACTCTTTACTCCCTTGCCTATCCTATGGCATGTCCTTAAATTGTTTGATGTGACATAAGCCAAGAACCCTAGGAGCCCAGAACCCAGAGCCATCCCATAACAATATTTATTGCAATGGATAGCAAGTGAAAGTGCATTTTCTGCATATGTAAGTTTTACTCTGGAATTTCCTACCTACTCTGTAAGGAAAGTTAAAAGAAGTGGCTCAAACATTTTTTGTTTTCTCAGCACATTGAATATTTCTCCCAAAATTGCATTTCCTCCAAGCAGTAAACATTCCCGAGGTATAAACATGTACTTATCTTTCTTTACCTCCTGCAACAGGTACTTGACTTTGCCCTTGGCTGCATCTTGAAGGCTTTGTCAAATAAAACCTAGCTGGCCTTCATACTTGCAATAAAACAACATTGACATTAGCACTGTAAACTCAAAGTAATGTGTATAACATTTTATTTCCTCTTTATGATAAAAACAAGTCATTTTTTCCCCCTTTCCTTCAGTGTTGGTATAAACAAGTGAACTTGACCTCAAGTATATGTGTGACTTGAAAATATAAAGTAATATGAAAATCTAAATGTACTACTCATTTTCACTAATTTTTAAAGACTCAATAAACAAACAAAAACAAAACAAATGGATAATCAAAGATAAAATATTTGGAAAAGATAGTTTATATTACAAAAGGATTTTTTTTTTCAATACTTTTTGGAGGTACTACCTGTTTTAACAAAAAGACTAACCCAAAATCCATCTAATACTGTATTAATCAGGGTTCTCTAGGGAAACAGAATCAGCAAGGGATATCTGTCAATAGTATGCAATTTTTCTGTAAGAGTCTCTCGTGCAGCCGTGGGGACGCACAAGTCCAGGTTCTGCGGGCAGGTGCAACCAGGGGCTGCAATGAAAGTCCAGTGAAGGTTCTTGACAAGTTCTGGGGGACATTGGCTGTCCAAAGATGAGCTGGGAAATTCTCCCTCAATGCTGGAATCACTTCTCTTTTTCAGGGATTAAACTGATTGGGTTAAGCTTCACTCATTGCTGATGGCAATCTCCCTGACTGATGTAATTATAACCAGCTACCTATGATTTACCACTACAGTAAAGTCCATGGTGACTAAAGTCCATAAATGCCCTTGTATTACAGTCAGCCCAGTGCTTGCTTGACCGAACAACTGGGCACAACTACCTGGCCGAGTTGACACAATAGCCTGACCATCACAGACACAAATACTTCAATGAAAACTATGGTGGCTAGCAGTAAGCACCTATATCATTTAGATCTTCACTTTAGGGCATAAATAACTCAGTGCATAAAGGAAATTTGAAAGATAAAGGGGAAAATATGATTATCTTTATCTGAGCCCCAGAGAAATGATTTATCATGAATGAATCTTAAAATTAGTAGCTCGGTAGAATCCCTGTGTTCAAAAATAAATTCTCCTTACAGAAGAATTTACTTAATAGCAAACTGAAACAATATTTGCATACACATAGAAAGGTGGTACACCGGCCATAACAGAACCAAGAAAACCTGCATTTTTAATGAATCCTAGGTTAAAATTTACGGAAGGTATATTTCAGAATGTATTTTGTTATTGAAATGGAGAGTATTGTCCCCTCATTTGTATCATGACTATGTAATTACATATAAAAGAATCAGAATCTTTCGCTCTTTACTATTATTAAACTAATTTGCTCCTCACCAGATTTTCAACCACACTGTGGAATTTCAGAAACACTGTGGCATGAAGACGTGTCCACAGTGAGAATTGTCGGAGAGTCATGTGTGGGGAAAAGCACCCTGAGCTGGTGTGGGGATTCGAATTGTCCTCCCTGCCTGAGCCCCGTCGCGTGGCTGTGGACAGTCCTGTACCCTCCGGGCCGGGGAGAGTGGGATGAACGAGAACATACAAGACCAAAATAAAACTGTACCTGTGTTTATGCACATACCCTAGACCAGGCTCACGGGCGGGCCTGACGGTGCCGGGGAAATGGCTGTAAGCAGCTCGCCTTCACCTGGCGCACACGCTCCAGCTGCATCAGCAGGTGGAACCGACGAGAACTCGCTTCTCCAGGATGGGCAAGGAGCGTCGGGGAAGGGGCCAGGCTTGAACTTTGTCTTCAGAAGCGTCGATGTGGATAACCGACCTGCAGTTTTAAATATTACTCAATAGGATACACTATCATAATTGCTTGAAAGTGAGGCCTTTTGTCCAAGTTGAAATGAAAATGTAGAATTGTGTCCCTAGTGGTCTAACTAAATTTTCCATTACTGGAAAATCCCTCCGATTTCAAGGTTCAGCCTTTCCTATAATTAATAAACAAACGTAATCGGGGTCACTTGCTTTCCTTTAGTAATTCAGTCAGCTCCTTTCTATCAAATATCCATTTTCTGTCTGGGACTTAGTCTAAGAGGCTTGAGAAAATAGGCATAGGTGTTTTACTTCAAATTTGCCATTTTGATTAAATCCGAATTATTTCCAGTTTTTGCAAACATTCTCCTTTTTTTAAAAGGTTTGTTTCAGGTTTAATTTCATTGTTTCAATAGGTTCTTAATCCTCTAAAACTCATAAAAATAAATATTTATGAATATGTAGCACTATTGTAAAGGTGATTGCACATGTTATTTGATTCTAATCTCACAAAAATATCCTATTATAGAGGTACTGTTACTATTCTTATTTTACTGATAAGAAAACGGAATAGTTGAGAAACTTGTCCCAAATCACCCAGCCAGTAAGCAGAAGAGCCAAAAGCTACAACATGAATCTGGGAGGAAAGCCTTGAAGGCTTCGTAGATTCTGGAATGAAATGGCTATTGGGCCTTCACTTTTAAAGGCCCAACGTTAAATTTTCAGAAATGTCATAGTGCTTATGGGTTTTTAAAAAAATATTAAGATAATTATTTTATGCAGATAAAATATAACTTCAATATGAATACCAAACATATGAAAATGATTTCAGGGTTTAAGTGCATAGGGTTTTGTATATATGTGTGTGCATGTGTGTATATATATAGCCTTCATTATCTTTTGGGCGATCAGAGGCCATTTGTTTCTTCAACCTTGTTTCCGTAATCTAGACGTGGGCATAAACAACGAAGATATTAAGCCTTCAAGGATGAGTCTTTGATGGCAAAAGTATATTTGTAATTAACTTTAGGAAAAGCTTCACATTTGTGTGGTAACTTTAAAAAAATTCTCAGGCCATCACACAGTATTCAATTTAATCCTAAACCCAAACAAAATAAGGCAGGAAGTATTGTTTTTGTTCTACAGATGAAGAAACTAAAGCACAAAAATGAAGTATATACATTCCTCAGTTAGAGGAAAGGGCGGTCAGAAACCCAATTCTCTAGACTCCCAGCCTGAGCCCTTTTTATTCTTCTTTCAAGAGCTTCCTATCTTTGTCATCGGTTGCTTCATTTTATTTTTGTTTTAAGGCACATGTTAGAAGAAGCCGGGACGGCCCCCGCGTCGGCTGTGTGCAGGAGGTGCGGGACTAAGTGGGGTGCCTGCCTGGGAGTTCACGCGGCTTCCCACGTGTTGGGGACGTTGCGGGTGGGTGGTCCAGGAGGCGAGCAGGGCTGACCTGCCAGCAGGGGCAACCAGGAGGCCGCCCCCAGGCCCACCGGTGTGAATGCGGAGCAGAGCGCTGCTCTCCCCCACTCTGACAGGAAAGCCGAGACAAAAACCTTTCAGTGGGGAAGACCGGCCTCAGACCCCCTCGAGAGCTCTGAGCTCGCGGCAATTGTCATGGGTAAGCGGCTGGAGGAAGCTTCTCCGAGGGGCTGGCACACCATTTGCATCTGAATCCCCTGCGGGCAGGTGGACTTCCTGGGGCCACCCTGACCTCCTGAATCAGAATCGCCGTGCCGGAACCCAGGATTACCCTGCATCTGGAGAGGAGCCGGGGAGCAGAACGAGCTGAGGCACGTGGAGTTCCACCGTTAGGAGTCCATCTCCACTCCTCGTGTGGGCTCTGCCCGGTGACGTCCTTCCAAAGAGCAGGAAACAGGCCGGGTGACCTCACGCGGAGAAGCCTGGCGTGGGAACGACCAGCTGCTCAGGCTAGTGGGTGCCCTCGGTGAGAGGTGACGAGGAGGCCACCGGCTCTGTGATCTTCCTCCCCCCAAACCCATTACCCCAGGTAAAAAAAAACAGGCAAACTCCAGGAGGAGGGTGTTGCACAAAAAACAAAAAACAGTACTCAGAACTGTCAAGTTCCTCAAAACCCAGCTGAGTCTGAGAAGCTGTGAGGCCAAGCAGAGCGGAGGCAGCCAGGGCAGGCCCCTTGGTGGGGCAGTGGAGGGAGAGGACACAGGCAAGCCCGAGGGCACGGGAGCAGACGAGGGACTGCAGGTGACAGGAGGCATGCTTCACCAACCTGAGTGCGAGAAAGAGGAGCTGACAGTGACGGCGGGCCCAAGTGTGAAAGTAAAACTCTAAAACCCCTAGGAGAAAACAGGACACATCTTTGCGCTCCTGTGTTAGGTCAGAGCAGAAAGTGCCCAATAAAGTTTTATTGGGACACAGCCCACCCTTTCATTTTTGTATTTTTTATGGCTTTCAGGCTCTGAGGGCTGAGGAGTTAAGGAGTTACAACAGAGGCCACGTGGACCACAAATTTTAGGAGATTTGCGCTCTGGCCCTTCACAGGAGAAGGCTGCCACCTCCCAAGCCACAGGGGTATTTTAAAACGAACGCCAATGCCCAGTCCACTCCAGCTGCTCCCAGGACCCCCCGGGCAGCTCCTGCCACTCCCCCCCCCGCCCCCCCCCCCCCGCCCCCGTCAGGGCTCCCCGCACTGGGATCCTGCCAGCCCCGCAGGCGGCCTTGCCCTGCTGGCCACACACACCACACACGCGGGGGCCACCCCCGCTCTGCGTCCCTGAGCCAGCCTGCACTCCTGAGGCCTCCGTGCCACCGCTCAGCACCTCGGCCTGCCGCCCCATCCGGGTCATGCTGGTGCCTTCTCCAATCCCGGATCATCTCCTAACGTTCATTTTAATTTCCTTTAAAAGTCATCCTCCAACTCTCACCCTTCCAGAAGGTAAGCGCCACAGGGGCAGCGACTGTTGCCTGATAAAGTGCTAAGAACCACGTTTCACGGTGGGAATGCTTCTCGAACATTTCCAGGGGTTTACTGTTTATGGAGACATTATCGCTCATTCCTGTCTGCTTTATCTCTAAGTACAACAACTTGGCTTAATGAGAGCTTCCATTTCCTACAGGCCTGCCTAGAAAATACAGATGGAGAGGCCCATCTGCGCTTATTGTTCCACCTCTGAAGAACCCTGAGCCATAAATTATCACCACAGTATCACAGAGAAGAAAATGAGGACTTGACGGTAGGTGGTAATTTGCTCAGGGCCACATAATTCATTAAATGGTAGACGAAAGACCCAAACTTTCATGTCTTTGCTTAGCTCGGTTATTCACACTCAAGGACCACTAAACTCTAGGCCCTGATCCCCAGTCGCCGCTGGCACAGAGGAGAGCTGGGGCGACGTAATTGTCCCTGAAACATGTGCCAGTCGAGTCTTACTGAGAGTCTCTCATTCCTTTCTGATGATAGCTGGAAAATGAAAGTATTAGGCGCACGGTTCTCCTAAATTAATTATTCACATTTTGAATAGATTGGTAAAGTAACTATTAGTTGATTAATGGGTTTATTAATTAGACAAGTGCAAAATCCCTTTTCCAAAACCACTGGGGCCAGATAGGGCTTAGATACAGAACTTCATGGCTTTTAGGAATGTAAAACAGTATGTATTCCGTCTTTTGGGCCTCCTAAGGGTGATTTGGGGCAGTATCCTGTAATTATAAACAGTAATATTTCTGCAGGAAAACGTGTAACGGTCCTTACTTAATGGAGGGAATAAAGACCATAAAAAGCTCCGCCTGAGTTCTGCCTCCAAATCAGGTTCAGAGAAGGACCTGCCCCAGCTCCCTGACCTGCCAGCTGTGTTTCCCCAGGCAAATTGTTAAACCATGCCATGCCTCAGTTTCCCTATGTGTAAAATTAGCTGTTAATGAGGGGGTGAAGATGTTTCAGGTAATATTTGTATAGATGCGAAGCACTTAGAATTTAGTAACTGGCACAGAGTAAAAGTGCTCAGTCAATGTTGGCTCATATTATACATGTTCTGTGTTCAGATGAGAATAATCAACGGGATTTTTTCAAGGAAAAAAGCCACAGTATGCAATTCTCTGTCAAAATTACAGAATAATATAACTCTTTGTGATATAGGACACTTGTCTTATTTATCTTAATTTGTCATTTACAGAGTAATACCCAAAACAGTTAGGATGTTTTGCAAACTGCTCGGTGTGCCGCCGCACTAAGAATCTGCGCGCTTCTCGCTATCGTGTGAACGTGGTCTATCACTTGTCTTCAGTCCGAGCCACCACCGTGCCCGAGGCCTCAGCAGGGCGCTGCCTTCCGGCCAGGGCGGGAAAACTGATGAGGAGCGGCGTTTCAGTGGGCAGTGCCACCCGGGCAGCAGCGGCCGGGCGTGGGGCCTGCAGGGAGCGGCTCTGTCCCAGGCCTCCTGAGGTCACAGCGTCTCCAGGAGGAAGCACAGCGCCCGCCCAGAGCCCTACCCCCCGCCTGGCTGCTGCCCCCTTCCAGCACCCGATCCTCCAACTGTGACGAAAAGGCCCCACGGGCGGCGGGTCTCTGACAGTCCCCTCTGCCTGGCCCTTCTGCGCCTCCTGCGCCACCTTCTTCCCTCCTAACTCCAGCTCGTCTTTCATCTCTCAGGAGGCGCCAGTCCCCCCAGCAAAACCTCCCTCCTGGCCCAGGCTCCACGCCCAGGCGAAGCTGCCCCAGGGCCCCCTTTTCTTCTTTCCTTTTGGAGGTACCGGGGCAGGGACTGAACCTGGGACCTGGCACGTGGGCAGCGGGCACTCCACGGTGAGCCACACCGCTCCCACCCCTGGAAGCGTGCAGACTTCGGGCACAGAAGCTCCGTCCCACTGCAGCGACATGGGCAGAGGGTCCCCGTCTCGAATTCAATAGACACCGCAGCTGCCCTGCTCCAGGGCGCCCCAGGGCTCGGTGCTGCACCTGGCACGCGGTGGTAAATAGTTGATAAATGCAAACCTCCCAGAGGTTCTCCCACGTGAACGCTACCCTGTAGATGGTGATAATAAAGTCAGATGCTGCGTGTGAAAATGCTGCCGTGTCTCAATGCACAGTGGGCAGCAGGAAGAGATCTGCTCTTCCTTGAAGTCACAATAGCATAGTTTTTGGTTTTGAGGTAGTTCAAGCTACTATTCTCCTTCTACGTATCCAAGTACCTTTTACCCATTAACATTTGTTTCTATTTTTATATGGCTTTTGTAGGGGTTGTTTTTTGACTGTTAAATGGGTTGTAAAATATGCTGAAGAGTTAAATGCCCTTTTTAGTAGGATTAGGTGACTCTGACTGGCCTTTTAATTTTTGACTGTCTCCAACAGCTTTTTTTTTCAAATACATTTTGCTTAATAAAACCCCAAAACTCCTCTGTGAAGCACATTTTCCATTATATTTTAATATGCATTTTTTTAAACAGAAAATTGAAGCCATGTACTTCCGACATGCTTACAGTTAGGATGCAATTAACATTCTACTTCAAGAAGTATCTCAGTAGTCAATTATTGTTATACGTATGTACAAATGTAGAAATGTTCCTCCTTTCTCCAGTGGATGCTAAAACTAGTGGGTAAAAGTTTGATGAAAGACAGGATATATGCACAGCCCCACAACTACTTATTAACGACAAAGTGAAACAGTAACTTTCCAGTTGAAAAACAGAGCAGACACCACCTCATCACCTCGGAACACACAAACCCATGTGTGCTTTTTTTTTTCTTTTTTTTGCAGTGTCTGAACCAGGGACTGAACCCGGGACCACATCTGTGGGAAGCTGGTGCTCAACCACTGAGCCACCTCGGCTCCCCTGAGTTGTTTTTCATGTTTGTTTGTGTTTGTTTTCAGGAGGGACCTCCCGCGTGGGCAGCAGGTGCTCAGCCACTCGAGCCACGTCCGCTCCCCGACGTGAGCTTTTTGATAGGACGCACTGTGAAGGCCGTAAATCGTTCTCCTTCTCGTTCTGCCAAAAAGGCACAACCTGAATGTGATCAAAAGGAAACATCAGACAAACCCAACCTGAGAGATTTTCTACCAAACAACTGGCCGGCACTCTTCAAAAATGTCAAGGCCTAGCAACACAAAGGCTGAGAATCTATTCTCTATTAAAAGAGACAGACTTGAAATGAAATGCGACACCCGGTTCTGGCCTGGACGCTAACCCCAGGGGCGAGGTGCGGTAGCCCGAATGTCACTGCGGGAGAAATGGACGGAAATTGAAATGTGGAGTGCAGAGCAGGGTGTAGCTTTTTATCACTGTTAAGTTTGATAGCTGTACTAGGTTTCTGTAAGAAAATATTGTTTTTCTCATGGAAATACCTACTGAGGTATTCAGGGGTAAAGGGATATATCTCTAACTTATTCTCAAACGGTAAGAAAAAAAACAACCGAGATGGAGAAAAGGGTGAGAGAATGACAGAACACAGGTGACAAAATAGAAAGGGCATATTGGAGTTCCTTGTTCTCTTCTTGCAACTATTCTGCGGTTTTAAAATTATATAAAAATAACACATTGCCCCAAGGATGCTCTCCTCTGAAATAAACCTTATTAGACACCCAGATGAAGTTGTACTCAGTGCTCATTGATATCCTTGAGAAAGCAGGACTGTTCATTAGTTGCTGGTTAAGGAAAACTCTAAAATTCGGGGACCTAAGCCAACAAAAACGCCTTCTTGCCCTGCCCTGCTCCACGGCCGGGCTGAGCCTTCTTCGGCTGGAGGCCCTGGTGCGCTCTCCTTCCCGAAGGCCCTTCGCTGGCTGGTGTAGCCCAGACTTCCCTCCGGTGAGGAGCTGGTCGAGAGGGAGAAGGAAAAGCTGCTGTGCTCTCAGCCCCGAGCTCGGGCGTCCGGGGGTGTCCTTTCACCGAGCTCAGTTTGCAGAGGCAGCCGTCCTGCCTGGGTTCAAGGGGAGAGGAAGGCGGGTCTGCTGTCCCCGTGAACAGGGGCTAGTGACGAGGGGCGGCTGTCACAGCCGCGGTGAGGCCATCAGCCACAGGGCCAAAGAAACCCGGGGATGGCTTTGAACACACTCCCTGGGACAACAGTTAGGTACATTAGCACATGAAATAAATGTCAGAAGAATTTTAATTTGAATAGAAGTTAGCATAATTTGCTGGGTATGTGAATTCAGGATCATCAAGCCTAATTGCAGATTAGAAGCAGTTAATTATAAATTACCTTTTCATTACGAAGGTGTCGGGTAGGCTCTTCCTGGCTGAGCCTCTCTTTGGATTTAAACTTGCTTGATGTGCCTTTAAATTAAAGAGAAAAAGGGACGTCTGTGTGTGGGCCCCCGCGTGGAAGGAAGGTGGGGGGCTGTCCTCTGCTCCGGTGTTGTCCTCTTGCTCCCACCCACGGATGATTTACAAGAACTCGCCTTCCTCTGCTGACAAGTGTGACTGCAGTTACCCTCAGCGCCAACCCACGGCTGCCATTGCTCCCACCCTCACCACTGTTAGAGGATAAACGTTCTGCTAAAGCTTAATCATCCTAAGACCTGTCGGAACTTGTAAATTTTCTAATGTCCTGCCCTCTCAACTCAGAGTCATTATACATAAATTAGATGAGAGCACACTTCAAAGATTTTTGAGTTTCATGCAATGATAGTGTTGCAATTTCATATCATTGAAACTTCCATCCTATCCAGGATAAATATTACAGAATGCTCATAAATGCAGGAAGGGCCGTCTTCAAAGAAGGAATGGCATTTCCCTTTTGTCTTAGGAGTCCAAACTTAAAAAAAAATTATATATCATTATGAAAATTTTCTAGCATGTAAATTAGAAAAAATATGTATCGTGCCACTATGTGCCCATCATCAAGGTATGAAATTTTATGTCTACCTCTTCCCTCCACTTTCACCCAGACTGCTATTGTTTTTTTTAAGCAAATCCCAGATGACATAACTTTATCCATAAAAACATCATTATGCATTAGTAAGAAATAAAGACACAAAAAACCCCCAAAACTATAATACCATTTTCACACCTTGAATTAATAATAATTTCTAAATATCATCATATAGCTAGTTGGTATTCAAAATCCTTGGGTAGTATCAAAATATCTTTTTTTTTCATTTTCAAAACTATTTATTGAAGCATATTATTCATATATGAGCGTACCTAAACAATAAGTGTATAGTAAAAGCTGTGAACTTATGAAACCAACATGCGTAACATCATACAGAGCTCCCATACAGAAATACCTTTTTCTATTTGGTTTGTTTCAATCAACACCTAAATCTAAATAAATTTTACATATTGCAGTTGGTTAAGAGCTATTAAATCATTTTTGTCTTTTTTTTTCTTGCCATTTACATTTTGAAGGAGCCAGGTCATTTACACTGTGTACATTTTCCTCCCTTTCCACTGTTTATTATTTGTCTGATCATACCTTCTGGAGTCCTTTACTTTGTTCCTATGGGCCCAAGATTTTCTGAGGAAAGAATTTAGGGGCAGTTAATTATACTCAAAATGTGAATCACTGCATAATTAGGAATTGTGCAAGCGTGATTTGATGGTTTGAAGCTGTATCTACCTCAGAAAAGTATGTTCTTAAAGTAAATCCATTCCTGTGGGCGTGGACCCATTGCAAGCAGGATCTTTGGGTGAGCAGGATCTTAACTGAAGATGTGACCCACCTCATTCGAACCTTAGCGTTTTTCTTATGATATTTTTACTGCAGATGCTACCATCTCCATAGCCAGACCATCTCCACACACCCACCTGCTTTATCCTACTTTCAACTACGATCCTTCGGCTCTAGCTGATTCCTAGCAGACAACAAACCCAAGGATTTGTGACAAGTCTCTCAGGAAAGGGTTTCATGTCCCTACTGTAATAAATAATTGGCTCAGCTTTTAAATTTTTCACACATTTCTTTTTACTGTATTTGAATCTGAATGAATGTTTTTCCATTTGAACTAATCAAAGTAGAAATTCTAATCTTTAAAATGAATTAGATGCATATAAAATGTAGATTTTGACTTTGGAGACTGCAACAATTATTGCATGTGGCCACTCTTTTGAGAGTGGGGGTGGGTGGGGGGGGTGGGGGGGTGTCACTTAATAGGATTTATAGAAGACAGCTGTGTTCTCCCACCAGCTTCTGCATTCACTTTGTTTTGGTATGTTAACTTGAGTGAAGTATAAGAAAATACAGCCTTGCACAGATTTGTGGTTAGAAAAAGGAGGAACATTTTAACAGCTATTTCAGACAATTGAGGGTATTCTTTGATTTTACATTCAAACTCTCTCAGTGATAGTTTTTCAAAGGTTAACTGTAACCCGAAACTATGAAATCTGAAATAATGATAAACTTTTCATGATTTGTTTCAGTAAACACATTGGCTTGTCTTTCACTTTGAATGGGTATTTTTCTCATGCATGATTTTGTAATATAATGCATTGGTCATTTGGAAAATCTTGGCTGTCTTGAGTTAGGCAAATCTTCCAAACGCTGGCACATCTTATTAGATAAAATTTTTTTAAAAAGAAAGACCACATTAATGAATTGCACCATCAGTCTCGTCTGAAAAGTCTTGAAATATGGGGGACCGATTCTTCACAGAGTAAATCAGAGAAAACCTTAAAAGATTCCTCTTCAGCAAAGACCGAATGAAGTGATATGGTGAGGCAGCCAGTCAGGCAGACCTCTGAAAGTTTTCCAGGTGAAAGTAATAGGCAACAGCAGGTTGGGGTTCCATGGGAATGTGCTGAGCCACAGGAAGACATAATTTAATTTATGTTGTAAAATAAAAACTCCAACTACTCTATGGGGAAGAGACTATGAGGGATCAGGTTTGAAACAGGGAAAAAAATCAGTTATTGCAATTAATGAGGTCTTGGCTCACTGTGGTTCCTGTGGACTTGGTGAGGACAGATCAGAGTCTGGTTTTTTCAAGATCAGTTATGAATATGAAAGAACAAGGAGTTGATGCCTCCAAGGACTTTGACCTGAGCAACTGCTGGGAATGGGAACACTTAATCAGAGAGTGGGTTTGAGGATAGAGAATTAAGAGCTTACCTTGGACATGTTTAGTTTGAGATGCCTGGATACCTCCCAAGTGGATATTTGATAGGGATTTACATATACAAGACTGTAATTCAGCCGAGAGATCAGGCATTTACATATACAAGACTGCTTTTCAACAGAGAGATCAAGGCAGAATAGACATTTTTGTGATTCATCAGTATAGACATGTTATTGAAAGCCAACTAGAACAACTAGAGGATGACTCAACAAAGAAGCATTCCAAGAGTTAAGATGGGGTGATTAATAGGATCCAACAAAGGAAGTGAGAGAATTAGCCCGTTAGTTAGAAAAAAACCAGGAAAGCATGGTATCCTGGAAACCAAATGGAGAATTTTAAGAGAGTAATCAATTACGCCAAATGCTCCTAAGAAGTTGAGCAGTAAGTACTGGACTTAGAATTGACCAATTAATTTGGTAAAATGGATATCAGGGATGACCTTGATGAGAATACTTTCAGTGGAGTACTGAGGAAAAAGTCTAATTGGAATGGCTTCAATAGAAAACGGGAGTAGAAGTGAAGAGGAAAGTACACTAAACTCTTTCAAGGAGTTTGCTCTGAACGGGTGGGTGTGAAAAAAGGGGAGGTAACTGAAAGGGGCTGTGGAACCAGGCACCTTCACTCAGCTTTTGTTACCAACTCTCCAATTCCCAGGTCAATTTATTATTTCATATATCTGCTCCCCACGTGATACAGAACAGTGTTCACTGCTGCAGGAAGAAAGAATAGCTGCTTGCTCACCATTGTCGGCGGAGTTCACAGCTATTAGCTTTATTTTTAGAGTTCCCCATGCAGAACTGCGCTGTATCTTACAGCTTTTGAAAAGTTAAAAATGATTTTGTTGGGCCATGTCACTTAATTTCCAAGTCCTGTTATAAATTCATTTGGTTATTAACAACTCTACTGTTTAGGTTGACTTTCTTTTCTATATTTTGAACTTGTACTATGTGATGGTTAGGCTATTCTGTCAACTTAGCCAGGTAATTGTGCCCAGTTGTTTGGTCAAACAAGCACTGGGCTAACTGTAATACAAGGGCATTGATGGACTTTAGTCACCATTGACTTTACCGCAGTGGTGAATCATAGATAGCTGGTTACAATTGCATTAATCAGGGAGATTGCCATCAGCAATGAGTGATGCTTTATCCAATCAGTTGAATGCCTTAAAAGGGGAAGTGATTCCAGCACTGAGTGAGAGTTTCCGAACTCTCGTCTTTGGACAGCCAACGTCTCCCAGAACTTGTCAAGAACCTTTCATTGGAGCCCCTGGTTGCACCTGCCTGCAGAACCTGGACTTGTGCATCCCCACGGCCATATGAGAGACTCTTATAAAACTGCATACTATTGACAGATATCTCTTGTTGATGCTGTTTCCCTAGAGAACCCTGACTAATACAGCTTAGTACTGGGAGTGGGGAAGGAGCGTAAAGATACCAAGCCATAAAGCATAAGTTACTCCTCTCACCAAAGTCTGTTTTCACGTGTCAGGCAAGATGGCTGCCGACATCTGCGAGGGTTCAGTTTTCCTGGGTTCCTCCCTTCCTGGGGCTGCTTCTCTTTCCTCTGTGAGCTTACTTCCTGGGGCTCCAGCTTAAGGCTTCAGCATCAGACTCCAACATCAAAACTCTATCATCAAAAAACCCTCAACTCTGTCCTTTGCCATGCCTTTTATCTGAGCGTCCTCACCCAGCAAAGGGTGGGAACTCAATGCCCTGCTGACACAAGAGGTCTACCTGATTCAGTGACCTCTGAAACCAGTATAACCGCATATGCCCCAAGGAAAAGACCAGGTTACAAACATCATCCAATATTTCATTTTGGAATTCATCAATAATATCAAACTGCTACCTACAACTTGAGGGAAAAAAACATTCTTTTTTCTTATTTATTCTTTTATTCTCAGTACTCACACAATTTCTGTTACTATCTCAATACTAAAAAAAATTATAAAAATCATTGAAGTACATTAAAATTAAGAATTCTGTTCAGCAAAGCTACCTTTAAGGGAGAGATGTGGGGGCATTTTCGGGACTTGGAGTTGTCCTGGGTGGTGCTGCAGGGACAGTTACTGGACATTGTATGTCCTCCCATGGCCCACTGGGTGGACTGTGGGAGAGTGTGGGCTATGATGTGGACCATTGACCATGAGGTGCAGCAGTGCTCAGAGATGTATTCACCAAATGCAATGAATGTCTCGTGATGATGGAGGAGACTGTTGTTATGGGGGGAGGAGGGGGTGAGGGGGATAGGGGGTATATGGGGGCCTCATATTTTTTGAATGTAATATTAAAAAAATAAAGAAAAAAAAAAAAGGGAGTGAATATTAAAAGCCTCTAAATAGGGGAAGCTGTTAAGATATTTGCCATAAGTCCACACACACACATCTGACAAAGGACTCCATCACTCAAGAAATCTCTTTGGAGGAGTTTTCTTTCCCATTTTGGAAAGCTGTTTGAAAAGAACTTTTAAAGCTGATCATGTGCATACCTAAAGAATGAGCAACTCTGCTTCTAGTTATATACAGAAGAAACGAGCACATTTGTTCTCCAAAAGGCGTAAGAACATTCAGAGCAGTACTCTTCATAATAGGCAAAATCTGGAAACTTCCCAGATGTCATGAAGAGTAAAAACAGTATTAAAAGCAGCAGAGTCAGTTTCCAGTCAACCGAGGTGGGGGCGCAAGGCACTCTAGGAGCCTTTTCCCCCACAGAAAGTTTGAGCATCTAGCAAAACAAAAGGCTAGCTTCCTCAGAACTGTGAAGACATTCAAAGCGTTGCAGAGGCTGGGTGAGTGCCAAATCAAGAGACACAGCTTTAAAAAGCAGTAGGAGAAGCTCAGGCACACTTAGGGGTCCCCCCCCGCCCTCCCAGGTGCAGTGTGGACCAGCCAGAACCCCCACTGGGGGTCCTTGGTCCTATCCCAGAGGGAAGAGCATGGCTCTTACGTGCCTATTGCAGTGCCCGTGTGGTTTTGCCGGTCTATCGGGGGACAGAACCAGAAAACTCATCTCTGGCTCACCGACCCAGAACTTCTCCTACAGGGAGAAGCAGCTTGCAGACAGTAAAGCAAAGTAAGAAACAATTCATTTGAAGCAACCTGAAGCAAAGGATTACCTGCTTTAAGTCACACAACACGGTGCTGGAAGGGGAGAACATCTATTTCATAGGGAATAGAGGGGGTATTTGAATATCTTTAACTGGGAAATTCCTAAGGCCACAAGCAAGCACAAGTCCAGACAAGATGCAGGCTCTGAAAAGGCAGAAAGCGTCCTGCACTTCACACTGACCTTAGACTAATCTTGTTCAGAGGGTTAAACTCTGAAGGAGAGCACCAGCCAACAAAAAGTCCATCTTCAAAGTCCAAGAGATTTTTTTTTTTTTTTTTGCATTAGTTTTTCTGTATTTGTTAGCTTCTGACACTCAAGGAAATATCTGTCCTATCACTAGCTGGATACAAATTTAAGGAACAGGCATGGCAGGGACTAAATCCCAGAGATAACACATTAAATTTTTAAAATATACAGTGTGCAACAAAAGATTCCAAAACAAAGGAACAGGAAATGATGGCCCATCCACAGAAACAAGACAAAAATACAGGAGCCTTCAGTGAAGAAGACCAGCCTTTGGTCATATAGGGCAAAGATTTTTTTTTTTTTTTTTTGTATTTTTTTTTAATTGATTTTGTAAAAATATTACATAGGGCAAAGATTTGAACCAAACAGAAACTCTGGAATTGAAGACCACAGTAGCTGAAATGAAATGTTCTCTAGAGGTTTCTAACAGCAGATTGTAGTTGGCAGAAGAAAGAATCAGATAATTTGAAGACAAGACAATTAAAATGATTCATGCTGAAGGGCAGAAAGAAAAAAGAATGAAATGAAGTGAAAAGAACCTAAGAGGACTGTCAGACACTATCAAAGATACCAATATATGCATTATGGGAATCCCAAAAGGAGAAGAAAGGGCAAAAGGAATATTTAAGTAATAATGGCAGAAAACTTCAAAAATTTAATGAAAGACATGAATATGCACATTTATGAATCCCAACAAACTCCAAAAGGAATAACCTCAAAGGGAGCCATGCCCAAACACATCATTGAATGCCAAGGAAAAGGAGAGCATTCTGAGAGCTGCAAGAAGAAAGCATGTCTTTTGTAAAAGGGAGCCCTAATAAGATTGAGTGGAAATTTCTCACCAGAAACCTTGAAGACAAGAAAGCAATGGGATACAATACTTAAACTACTGAAAGAAAACAATTGCCAACCAAGAATTTTATATCTGGAGAGACTGTCTTTGAAAAATGAGGGAAAAGATTAAGACATTTTCAGATAAGCAAAAATTGAGGGAGTTTATCACCACCAGACAAGTCCTACAAACAATAATAAAGGAAGTTCTTCAAGCTGAAAAGAAAGACACTAGACAATGTACTGAAACAGCATAAAGAAACAAAGATCTCTGGAAAAGGTAATATATGAACAATTACAAATGCCAGTATTGTTGTATTGCATTTTGTGGTATCTCCACTTTTTATTTCTTATAGCTTCTAAAATGCAAATGCATAAAAAGGAATGATAAACAATGGATTTGGACATACAATGTATGAAGATATAATTTGTAAAAAGTACAACAAAAGGTAAGGGATGAATGAGGTGTAGGAAGAGTGTTTGTACTACTGAAGTGAAGTAGGTATCACATCATACACGAGTGTTATAGATTTAGGATGATAAACTTAAGTCTCACGGTAACCACATAGAAAATATCTGAAAAATATATACAGAAGGAAATGAGAAAGGACTCAAAAAAATACACTATGAAAAATCAAATAAATATGAAAATGGGCATTAATGGAATAACTGAGAGGCAAAATCACATATGAGACTCAAAAAGATCATATGGTCAAACAGCAGAAGATAGTCCTGTATTATCAGTAGTGAACATAAATGTAAATGGATTATACTCTCTAATAAAATAGCAGAGATTGGCAGAATGGATTTTTAAAAACTGACCCAAGATTATGCTCTTTAAAAGAGACTCACTTTAAATTCAGAGACAAGTAGGTAGAAATTGAAAAGATGGGGGAAAATATACCATGCAAAAAATAACCAAGAAAAAAGGAGCAGGGGTAGCTATACTAATCTCAGATAAAATAGCCTCATGAAACCGTTGTGAGGGACAAAGAAGGTCACTAAATACTGAAAAGGGGATCAAGTCAACTAGAGCATAACAATTATAACAATTATAAAATAAATATGAACCTAAGGGCAGTCCCAAAACATACGAAGCAAATATTAACACATTTGAAAGGAGAAATAGACATACCTGCATTAACAGTAGGAGACTTCAATATACCACTTTCTGTAATGGATAGAACATCTACTCTCAAGATCAATAAGGAAATAGAAGACTTGAACAATAAGTAAAACCAACTAGACCTAACAGACATAAATAGAACACTTATCCAGGCAGCAGAAAAATCTACATTCTTCTCTAGTATACATGGATCACAAAATGAGTCTCAATAAATTTAAAAACATTGAAATCATACAATGCATCTCCTTTAATCACAATAGAATAAAGCTAGAAATCAATAGAAAGAAAACTAGAATGTTCACAAATATGTGAAAATTAAATGACACACTCAAACAAATAATAGATAAAAAAATCACAAGGGAAATTAGAAAATAACTTTAGGTGAATGAAAAAGGAATCACAACAAGCTAAAACATGGGATGCAGGAAAGGCAGTGCTGAGAGGGAAATTTATAGCTCTAAATGCTTACAGTAAAAGAAGAAAAACCTCAAATCAGAGAACTCACCTCACCCTTAGAGGATCCAGAAAAAAAAGAGCAAACTAAATCCCAGACCAGTATAAGGAAGGAAATAACAAAGATTAGAACTAAGATAAATGAAATAGTGAAATTAAAAAAAAAAAATCAACAAAACTGAAAGTTGGCTAGCAAGACTGACAAGGAAAAAAAGAGAGAGGATGCAAATAAACAAAATCAGAAATGAAAGAGGGAACATTGCTACTGACCCCTGAGAATTAAAAACATTTATACAAAGATGCTATGAACAACTACATACCAACAAAACTTAGATTAAAATAGTCAAGTTTCCAGAAACACACAAACTACCACACTGACTCAGAAGGAAAAGAAGTTCTCAAAAAACTAATGAGAAGAAATTGAATCCATAACCAAACACCTCCCCAAAGAAAAAGCCCAGGACCTAATGATTTCACTGATGAAATTCTTCAAACATTTCAAGAATTAACACCAATCCTGCCCACACTCCTCCAAAAATTTGAGGAGGAGGCGATACTTCCTATTCATTTTATGAGGCCAACATAACTCTAACACTAAAGCCAGATATATATATATATATATATATATATATATATAAAAAGGAAAGTTATAGAACAGTATCGTTTATGAAAACAGATGGGAAAAAAAATCCAACAAAATAAGAGCATACGGAATCCAACAGGATATTAAAATAATTTCATACCTAATAGAGTGGGATTTATCCCCGGTATGCAAGGGTGGTTCAACATAAGAAAATCAATTGATGTTCTATACATTAACGGAATGAAGAAAAAAATTCTTGACCACAATTAAAGGTTTGGTATTTATTCTGAGAGTACTGAGATGAGAAGCCTTTGAAATTTTGTATTTCTTAAAGCAATTTTATTGAGATATATTCACATACCATACAATCCATCTAAAGTGTACTATCAATGGCTTTTGGGATAGTTAGAGTTGTGTGTTCATGACCACAATCAATATTAGAGTGTTTTCATTACTCCAAAAAGAAATTCCCCTTTACCCCTAAGTAGAAAGTCTCAATTCCTCTATCCTTCTTCTGCCATACAGATCCACTCCAGCACTGTTTCCTGATAAAAAAATACGCAGAGAACTAGGAAGGAAACTTCTTCAAGGTGGTAAAGGGCATATATGAAAAGCAGCAGCTAACATCATGCTCAGTGGTGGAAGGTAGAAAGCTTTCCCTCTAAGATCAGAAACAGGATCTGGATGCCCACTGTCACCACTTTTATTCAGCATTCTACTGGAAGATCTAGCCAGAGCAATTAAGCAGGAAAAAGCAATTAGTTGGATGGGACATTCCCACATACAGAAAATCTTGAAAAACCCATAGCAAAGCTCCTAAGTCTAATAAATGAATTCGGCAAACTGGCAGGTTATTTGATATACATGCAAAAATCAATAGTACACATTAGTGTACAAAATCAATTGTACACATTAGTAATGAACAATATGAAAAGTAAATCATGAACAAAATTCCATTTGTAATACCAACTAAAAGAATCAAATATATACAAATTAATTTAACCAAGGATGTAAAGTGCTTGCTCACAGAAAACTACAAAATGGTGTTAAAAGAAATTAAAGAGAACTGAAGAAATGGAATTCTTCATGGATTTGAAGACTAAATATTGTTATGATAGTAATTCTACCCTAAGTACTTAAGAGATCCAGTGCAACCCCAATCAAAATTCCGACAGTCGTCTTTGCAGAATGGAAAAGCCAGTTATTGGGGAGTGGATGTAGCTCAGTGGTCGAGCACCTGTTTCCCATGTCCAAGGTCCTGGGCTCAATCCCCAAACCTCTTTCTAAAAAAATTAAAAAGCCAGTGATCAGCATAAAATAACCAAAACCATATTGAAAAAGAAGAATGAAGTAGGAGAATTGACACTTTCTGATCTTAAAAAGTGTTACAAAGCCACGGTTATTTAAAAAAAAAAAAAGCACAGTACTGGCACAAGGACAGATATATTGACCAATGGAATTGAATCCAGAGTTCAGAAATAAACCCTCAGGAGCAGATATGTCTCAAGCAGTTACATGCTTGCTTCCCACACGGGAGGTTCCAGGTTTAGTCCCCAGTTCCAGTTCCTCCTAATAACAAAGAAAACAACAACAAGCAAACAAATGAAAAAACCGGCTCAGGGGAGCCAATGTGGCTCAGTGGTTGAGTGCCAGCCTCCCACACAACGAGATCCCAGTTTCAATCCTGGGCCCTGGTAACTCAAAAAAAAAAAAAGAAGGAAATCCTCATAGCTCTGCTCTACTCATTTCCCCTGAGATGGCTCCCTCAGCTGTTTGCTCCTTATTTCTGCTCGTTGTTTTTGCTCATTGTCTGCTCGTTTTTTGTGTGTCTGCTTTAGGAGGCACAAGGAACCAAAGATGGGACCTCCTATGTGGGAGGTGGGCACTCAACTGCTTGAGCCATATCCGTACCCCTCTACAGATTTTTTTTTAAGATTTATTTATTTATCTCCCCTCCCCCCATCCCTGTCTGTTCTCTGTGTCCCTTTGCTGTGTCTTCTTTGTCCGCTTCTGTTGTTGTCAGTGGCACAGGAATCTGTGTTTCTTTTTGTTGCATCATCTTGCTGTGTCAGCTCTCTGTGTGTGTGGTGCCATTCCTGGGCAGGCTGCACTTTCTTTGGCGCTGGGCGACTCTCCTTATGGGGTGCACTCCTTGCGCGTGGGGCTCCCCTACATGGGGGACACCCCTGCGTGGCAGGGCACTCCTTGCACACATCAGCACTGCACATGGGCCAGCTCCACACAGGTCAAGGAGGCCCGGGGTTTGAACCGTGGGCCTCCCATGTGGTAGACGGACACCCTAACCACTGGGCCAAGTCTGCCATCCCTCTACTGATTTTTGACAAGGGGGTTAAGTCCACTCAATGGGGGAAAATATTCCCTTCAACAAAGGAACTAGAAAAACAGGATACCCATATGCATAAGAATGAAGGTAGATACCTAACTCACACCAAGGACAAAAATGAACTGAATGGAACAAAGACCTAGATATAAGGTCCAAACATAAAAGCTCCTAAAAAAAAAAAAAAAAGCATAGGAAAGCATCTTCAGGACCTTGTATATCCTAGACTTTCCACCAAAGGCACAAGCAACAAAAGAAATAGATGTAAATGGGACTTCATCAAAATTGAAAACTTTTGTGAAAACAAGGACTTCATCATGAAAGTTAAAAACTCAACCTACAGAATGGTAGAGGATATTTGAAAACCATATATCTGACAAGGGAATAATGTCTGAATATATAAAGAAATCTTAGAACTCAACTCTAAAAAGATAAACCACCCAATTAAAAAAAATGGGAAAGAAAGACTTGAACAGACATTTCTCCAACGAAGGTACACAAATGGACAAAATGCACATGAGAAGACGCTCAACATCATTACCCACTTGGGACGTTCAAAGCAAAACTAGGAGACACCGTTTTTTACCCATCCGAATGGCTACTATTAAAAAATGGAAAATATGTGTAGAGGAGGTAGAGAAAGAGGAGCATTTGTTCGTTGTTGGTGGGAATGTGACACGGTGCAGCTGCTGTGGAAGACGGTTTGGCAGCGCCTCAGAAAGTTAACTGCAGAATTACCATGAGCCAACGATTCCACTTCCAGGTATATACCTAAAAGAACTCAAAGCAGGGATTCAAATAGATGTCCGTACAGTGGTGTTTGTAGAAGCGCTGTTCACAATGGGCAAAAGGCACGGGCTGTTCGAGTGTCCATCGACAGATGAATGGATAAACAAATGCGGCATGTGCCCACCGTGGAGTGGCATTCATCGACTGGAAGGCATGAAATTCTGACACACGGGACAACAGGATGAACCTTGAAGGCATCCTGTTGAGCACAATGAGCTAAACACAAACGACGAATATTGTAAAGCTGTTCTTAAATGAAACAACTAGAATATGCAGACACACAGACCTGGAAGTAGATGGCAGGACACCAGGGCAAGGTGTGGGCCCTGGAGGCTACCGAATGGGGAGTCATGAGCAGAGGGGGCGTTGGAAAAGTTTTGGTAAGGGACAGCGGTGCTGGCAGCACAACACTGCGAACGCGATTAACAACCTTCAATTGTATATTCAATGTGGTTGAAAGGGGAAATTTTTGGTTGCATATTTGATACTAGAATAAAAACTTAGGTGGAAGGGTAATGTACAGGAATTCTGCACAGTAAGCTTGATTGTTCTGTAGGCTCACAACTTCTCTAATAAAAAATGTATATTAAAAAATTTAAAAGACAACAACATAGGATAGCACAAAACAGTGAACCATAATGCAACTGATGAACTATGTAGTCAGTAGTATACTTAGAAAAATATAAACTCATTTCATGAATTACAACAGAGATACCACGTCAATTCAAAATGTTAATAGTTGACTGTCGGGGGGGGCGGGTTATGGGACTCTGTATTTTCTGCATGGTTTTTTAATAAGCTGGCAATTTGTTTTTAGGAGGTACCAGGGAATGAACCCAGGAGCTTGCACATGGGAGGCAGGCACTCAACCATGTGAGCTTGAGCTATATCCACTCTGCTACAATTTCTTTTGTAAAGAAAGAAGTCAGTAGAGTGGTTAGCTTTTTTTAAAGATTTATTTTATTTTTACTCCACCACCCCTCACTGTTTGCACTCTCTGCCTGCTTGTCTCCTTTTTAGGAGGGACGGGAAAGCAAACCCGGGGCCTCCCATGTGAGATGTGGGAGATACCTAATTGTTTGCGCCACCTCTGTTCCCAAGTTGTTTGCATTGAAAGAAAGAAAATTGAATGAATGAATGAATGGTCTTACTCTATATTGGGCACATCTGCTACTTCTGGTGGATACATGTCTCAGATTTGACCTTTCTAAAGTTCACTCATTCAACATACAGCGAGTGCCTGCCTAACTACCCTGTGTAAGGAACAGACATCAGTAAAAAATACATACGCTCTCTCTTCATGCAATTCACAGTGTGGTTTAATCCCTTTAAGTAAAATAACAGTTCCATCACCATTTCCGTGTAAGTCTTGACTGTAATTCATTGACTGAATGCTCTGTGACCCATTGTGTTTTTCAGCTATTTCCTTTTATCAGGAAGTCCCCGTATCCAGATAAGAACTTTTCATATTTAAGAACATCCTCCTAGTCTCTAGAGATTAAGGACTTGAAATTTACCGGTTCAAAGATACTTTAATTTGACCAGAAAGTCATCTTTAAATTCTGAGAAAGAAGAACACTTTATTGAGACCACATTTCTTCTGAGATTGTTTGTTAACGAGAACAAGTGATTTGCAAAAATGCGTGCTCCAGAGTTTCTTTAAAGACCATGGGAGGAGCAGTCAGTTCCCGCATTTCTTTTGGAAGGACACTGGAGGGACATCGTTAACTACTCCCCTTTCTTTAAATGTGAGAAACACGTGGCCAGTTAGATCTAGTGCTTCCTCTTCATTGTTCTGTATGAATAATTAACCTTTCTAAGTGCTGACATCAGTAAGGTTTTGATTTCCCCCTTTCTTCCAAGGGAAACATAAAATAAAGTGTGGGACTGAAGCTGCTTTAGAGTTTTCTTTTTAATCATTTTGAAAGATAGTTAATAATAAAATATGAGTGTTAAAATCTGAAATGTTGGTCCTGAAAGCTATTATTTTGTTTATTCTTTCGCGATCACGATTTTATTATTAATGTGGGCTTCTCTAAAGCAGTAATGTTTGTTAGAGCAGTCATTTAGAACAATATGGTCACCAATCTACTTTCATTAGTCACATGGGAGCACTACAAATCAAGTTATATGATCTTTGCAATTGAAGCTTGCTGGATGCCAGCTGTGTTAATTTCTGTTAATTATCATCCTTTTAAATCTCATTCTTTCTTTAAGTAAGATGTGCACTTTAGGACTTTTTGTAGTTGAAATTGTTCTGCTCATCCTCCTACGGGTCTCCTACAAGGTTTTTACCCTTTAAGTTGATTTATCGTGTAACCTTGGAAAGAGGAGAGGCATGAGCCTCTGCTGTTCTAATAAACGGCTTGTCAGCTATTGTACAGCTATGGCTATTTCTTTGACTAGAGAAATTTCTAGATAGCAGGCTTTGGAATCCCTAATTATTTTAAGGATTTGGCTGGACATTCTTAATGATATCTATCTCTTGTGCAAACAATTTCTTGATTGCTAGAGAATCATATTTTGTCTACATATTTTGATTTTTGTCATAGACTTACTTGTATTTGGAGAGTTGAAAGTGTGACAAAATCATTTTATAGTTATCCTATGAAAGGATAGTCTGAAAAAAAATCATAGGTGTGTCTTAAAATTGTAATAAATGTGTAATTTATTATACATTTATTGTAATACAAGTGTAATTCTACCCCAATTATGAGAAAATTTGGAAAAATTAATATGGCAATTTTCCCAACGGATATATTTATTTTTCCTGAACTTTCGCTGGTACAAGCCCCCTGGGTAAAAAAATAACCACACACACAAAATATGACTATCCCAAAACATGTTCCCACTGACAAAAGTGGAATATCACCAATTTTCATCTTTTTATAAATAATGAATCTAGGCATAGAGCAACAGTGGCTGCTCATCCCACAAAAATAGGAAAAGCATACATTATGTGTTTTTGATGAAACAATTATAACATCATCTATAAAGTAGCCTTGGAAAAGGAAAAAGAACACCAACCCAAGCCTTTAAAATTTCAGAAAATTCAGGCACCTGTATGGCAAACAATAACAGGGGTATGCAATAAACAAGTTCACACTGTAGAAAATTCCACAAGACAAAATGCCCAGTTTCTCCAATGAGTAAACTGCATAAAGAAGTGGAGAGGGGTAAAAGGAACCTAAAAGGGTCTTAGAAGACATATTAACCAAGGGCAATGTGTGACCCTTATACAATCTTGTTTAAAGAAAACATTTTAAATGACATTTATGAGAAAATAGGAAATTGAAACATTGATTACTTGATGGTATTAAGGCTATCTGATTAAATAAATTAAATGTGAAAATTGTGTGCTCTGTTTTTTAAAAGAACCCTCTGAGAGACACATACTGAAATACTTATAGATAAAATTACATAATATCTGGGGTTGTCTCAAAAATCAATATGGAGATAAGTGGATAGGGATGCAGCTAGGGCGGGGTTAGTTATGAGTTGGTGATAATTGTTGATGATGGAAAATGAGGTTTATTATATGCTATCTACTTTTGTGTATATACAAAATTCTCCAGTGAAGGGCAAATACAATCAATATTTCTACAGTTAAAGAAATCTCATTCTGAAAGATAAAAGGAATACATAGTATATTCATCCATTGGACAAATTCGAAAGTTGCTGTTATTTTCAACCTGGCTGTTTTTATCCCAATATAACTCCTAAAATAGCTTCCCATAATGTGACTATATGTGAGTTTATTTTATATTATAGGTTTTCATTGTTTTCTATTAACAATTTCATTTAACTAATTGTTAATAGTATTTTAGTGAATGCTTCTCTTATGATTTTTTTCCTGACAAATTTAATTATAAAGAATTTTAATTTTAACTTTAAATACCTATTGAGTAGTTGCAGGGTGCCTAAGAGTTACCTCCTAAGAGTCTCCATGTTGCTCAAATTTGGCTACTCTCTAAGCCAAACTCAGTATATAAATGCATAATCCTCCCCCCAGTATGGGACATGACTCTTGGGGATGAGCCTCCTTGGCACCAAGGAATTACTACCAAGCACCAGTTGGTGATGCAACCAGAAAACGACCTTGAATAAAAGGGGGATATGGTAAAGACAAATGAGTTTACATCGTTCAGAGAACTCAAATTGAGTCGGGAGGTCATCAGAGTGGTAACGCTTATGCACATTTCATCAGGATCTCATAGACAGCCAAAGTAGATACTATCCCAAATAGTGGGGCTCCTGAGGACTATAGAGACACCCAGGTCCTATGGTCATGATAGATGGCTCTGGAGTTTGGTACCTTGCCAGTGGGCCCTACTTTGGAGTTTGTGCTCCTGACTGTGACAGAGTTGGACTCAGATGTGACTTCCCTACACATGCCTATTCTGTCCCTTTTATCGGACCTATAGTTAGTGCTAGAGTTGGAAGTTATATGTCCAAGAGATTTGAATCTCTGGGCTATCCATCTGCCAGCTGGGTCCTGAACCTTAGCAGAGATGCAACAATTACTCTTCACTTCATTGGACTCACTAAGGACAACTAACAAGGAGGCAAGGATGGACAACCAACCATCACACCAAGGAACTGAGAGAGTCTGCAACTGCAAGCAAGAGAGTTCCATCTATCAGCCATATGGGATTGAAGTCCTTCTCAATTAGAGGTGGAGTGGGCATCACCATCCCAGAGTCCTTAGGATTGGGCCATAAAATATGGACTAGAGTGGACTTGCCATTATTCTACTATAGACTTAGCATGATTTTAGTAATGGAAGAAATTATATCATTGATGTGGAGGCAGTGGCTACTGGAGTTTCTGAAGGCAGGACGAGGAAAAAAAGGTGTAATGTGGGGGCATTTTCAGGACTTGAAATTGTCCTGAATGACTTTGCAAAGACAGATACAAGACATTATATATCCTGCCATAACCTAAAGAATGGACTGGGAAAGAGTGTAAACTATGTTGTAAACTATCATCCATGTTGTGTGGCAATGTGTGCAAGGAGTACCGTGACACGCAGGGGTGTCCCCCATGTAGGGGAGCCCCACGTGCAAGGGGTGCGCCCCATAAGGAGAGCCACCCCGTGCGCAAAAAAAAGTGCAGCCTGTCCAGGAGTGGCGCTGCACAAACACGGAGAAGCTGACACAGTAAGATGACACAACAAAAAGAAACAGATTCCCGGTGCCGCTGACAACAACAGAAGCGGGCAAAGAAGAACACACAGCGAATGGACACAGAGAACAGACAACTGGGGGGCGGGGAGGGGAGGGAAATAAATAAAATTAAAAATTAAAAAAGAACCCCTGCTTCAGTCTAAGGCTCCAGCCACCCTCAGTCTCTGGGAAGTGTCCACCATAGTTTATTTCCCGCTTACTCAGTGCTGTTTCGTGCTCCTGGCCTTTCTCCCACTGTTTCCTGGCTGGATTTCCACAGGCTCCTCTATGTCCCCACAGACTTCTGTAAATGTGAATGTATTTCTTTTTCTGAACCAAAGCTAAAGTAACCACCTGTATTCCTCCTACTGCCCAGGCCATAGTTTTATCATTAGTGTCCCCTAAAGCCATTTTTAATAGTAGCGATAGTAACATAATGGTGATAACCAAGAGATGACGTAGTAGCTCTCTTGCTTTTTACTCTGTTACTCTAATAATCTGTTTTAACCTGTCAACACGATTCAGTTGCAAGTCCTCAAGCACCTAGCAGCAGCCTGGCACTTTATAGGTGTTCAGTGGGTGTTTGCTGAGTTGAAATGAAGTAGCTCTCCACCCTCAGGGGCTAGAACTTGCCTCTCCGTTATCGGTTATCACTGTGGGCGTTGCAGCCAGTGCCCGGGCTTAACTCCTGCCTCCACACCTGCCCAAGGTGAGCTGAGCAAGGTACAGAGCTGCTTCTCCTCAGTGAAAGGGCTTCACGGCAGTTACTCTGTCTCCTAAGAACACTGTGTACATTAATTTTATTAACACAAGCAGAGGGTTTCGAACACTGCCAAGCACAGAGTAAGCACTCTGTTGTTAATAATCTCTTTTGTATATAAAAGGAGTGTTTTTTAGCAATAGAATTCAATATGACCCTACAATTGGCTTGTGCTTTTAGTAACAGAAAACGTCTGTGGAGCAGAGATGAGGTGAACTGGGCTGGAGCTGGATTTCCCCTCAGTCTGTCTGATTCCAGAGCGTCTGTTCTTAAACCCTGTTATATGCTGCATGATCTACTCGGTGTTCGGTGCATTGTTACTTTTGATGAAAGAAACTGTAAAATACTTATTAACACTACGCATTTGCATCAGTCATTTTAAAAATAGCTTTAATGAGATATAATTCACATACCACAAAATTCCTTTTTAAAGTATGCAATTCGTTTTTTTTTAGTACATTCAGAGTTGCACAACCATTACCATTCTCTAATTTTAGAATATTTATTTTCATCACCCCAAAAAGAAACCCCATACATCGTCATCCTTGGCAAACCCTTTACGTTTCACATAAATGGAATCTCACCACGGGCCTGGCTTCTTTCACCGGCAGGCTCTGAACGGTTTCCCTGCTGTAGTCTGAGGCAGGGCTTCATTCCTTGCCACGGATGAACAGGACTCAGTGAATGGATCTACATTTTGTTAATCCATTCAGGGCTGTTTCCACCTTTTTGACTATTCTGAATCATGCTGCTAAGACACATTTGTGCACAGGGTCTAGCGTGGATTTTGGACTAACTTGGGAATGTATACAGGAGTGCAATCTGAGTCATGTGTATCTCTGTTTAACATTTTGAGGAACTGCTGCTCTTTCCCAAAGTGGCTACACCAGTTCACATTCCCACCAGCAACCAGAAGGGGTCCAGTTTCTCCACCTCGCCAGCACTTGTCTTTTTTTATTATAACTACCCTAGTGGATGTGAAGCAGTAGCTCATTGTCGTTTTGATTTGCATTTCCCAAATGGCTAATGATGATGAGCATCCTTGTATGTGCTTACTAGCCATTATATAACCTTTCTGGAGAAATGTCTATTCAAGACTTTTGCCCACTTTTTAATTGGGTTGACTTTTAATTGTGTGCTAGTGACTTTAAATTTAGTGTCTCAATTGTGTACTTTACTGCTGCTTAGAAATACTTTAATCTAGCATTTATTCTAACATCCATTTATCACCTATTGTTTCCTGTGTGCTGGAAATATAAAGTCTAATAATTCATATCTCAGCTCTGGATTATTGCAGTAAGTAATGTCCTCTTTTCCTTGTCTCCACTGGCTTCTAATTGCACCCTAAGTGATTTTTTAAAAGTGAATTTGATCATGGCACTTGCTTACCCTTCACTACTTCCTTTATTGACCACAAGATAGTTCTAATTCTTTAAGATAAAAATCTTCAAAAGGTGTCCCTCACCAGACTCTGCCCCCACCTTCAATAATTCAGGGGTCTTTTAGTTAAATACTCAGACAATTTAATCTCTCCAACGGAATTCTGTAAGGGAAAATCCCAAAGGAATGTATGTGTAAATTTCTAACATTTTAGGGTTGATTTTACCGTTACGGTGAAAGTGAAATTTGAAGTCACGTTACTTGTGGATATAATGAGTGGACAAACTGATGTTAGTAATTGGGTAGATAAGATTCCTCAGTCAGAAACCTGAACCAAGTTTTAGGCAAAAATGGAAGGAATCCTGGTTTTTTTCCCATACGAATTCAGCACCACAGCAGCTGGCAAGTACGCTGGCTGCCTTAGGGAAGACGGCATGTGAGCATACATACTGAGCAGAACTTCAACATTTTTATTTAAAGACCATGATAATCAAGTGTCCAAAGCTTTACTTCTTTGATTCATACATGTGTATTTGATGGCCAACACTGAGTTGGAGGAAGCATGTACTTTATTTTTTATGAGGCATAGCTGAGATGTTAGCAGTAGAATAGTTTATCAATGCCCCGAGTATCATTCTAGCCTTTGATTTACTAAGGTCACAAAAATCACGCTGGTTTTATGGATATAACTTTATGCACATGGTAAAGCTCAGCTCGTCAGAGGTGTTTTCAACTCTGGTCTAGGACATCTAAGAAATTCAACTCTGGGTTCATGGAGGGAAGCAAAGACCTAATAAAAACCACATGTTAACCGTTAATGTTCATTTACAAAATCCTGCTTAAACTCTTGTACTCTCAAAGCTAATTTCATCCAATTGCCTTTTAATTATAGTCTCTTGCTCAGAGTTCCAAATATAATGGCTTTTTAATATAACTTGCACGGTTCTGTATCCAGTGTAGGATGTAATCTTGCAATTTATTCAGAGCCAGCGCATTAGGTAATTAAAATACAAGCACACATGGATTTCTGCACATACATATACCCACCAGGAAAGCGATATTAAGAATCTGACAACTCTGCTTTTGGACAGAATGCTGTAAATCCTCTGTCCAGCAACATGACTGTAGCTATGATGAAAAATCAAGTATCACTTTTTGGAAGATTTGTGCCCATATCAGAATAAAGGAAAAGGTTTAAAGTAGGTTTAAAGTAGGAATGTAAGTAGGATTGTTTTTAACTATCCAATCAGTCTTTGGTAGATAGGTGATAATTCTCAACACAGTTTAGTTCATTATCTAAGATATTGAGATATACAGACCCTCAAACTTGTCCTCTTCAGAGGAGGCGGAAGACAATAAAAGGGAATGAGATTTAAGACTGTTTTTATTAATAACAGTGACCAAACAAAATGCAACAATTTAAATTTTAAGAGTGGTGATTACGACTGGAGAGTAATAAGTGTCACTCCTGTTTTTTCTTTCAATGTCTATGAATTCCTTTAATGACAACTCTTATTTCAGAGTAACCAAGAAATTTTATATGTAAGTTTAAAAAAAATTTTTTTTAAGTTATTTTGGAACTCTATAAATTAGGTTTTGATAGCTTTTTTTCAGCCCAGCATCTTAACATGTAATACAAGGAAGTTATGGCTCTCTGGCCTTGAGATTTTCAGTTCCGTCTCTTTCGTATAAAAACATTTCTCTAGTATTACTTTCAGATTTTAATGTTTGGTCTTAAAAAGGGTTTGTAAAATACAAGTATCTGGAAAAGTGATTTCTCTGGATATGTGTTCAGATATTTTAACTGTATTCACTTTTAAGAAAAGTACAAAAAGCATATTCTGATTTCTGATACAAAACAAAGGTTTCAAGCCATATCCTCACTAGCTAGCTTCCTTCCCACTTTTTCCCCCCATTATATCCACACACCTTCTTCCTCCAACATTCTTAGCATTTTAGGGCTCCTCACTGGGGAAAAAAGGTTAGTCAAGGAGCATCTTTTTCATAAATCAGAATTTATGCTTTGGAATCCAGATACATAAGCACTCAGGTTGAGGTTTCTCATAGATTTAAGCTTTGGAATTATAAAACCTGAGCTTTTGGCCTTAATTCTGAGTTTTCTGGAAGCCTCAAGTTCCGTCCCTAAGACTTTGTCTAGTCTCAGCTAATCCCTATTTGATCTTCAGGGGTGCTATAGCCTAATTTAACTTCGAAGGAGGAATCCAGAAGACCATATCAAACACACTGCTGCCAAAAACTGGACAAACATACTCTCCATTATCCTGAGCAAATACCAAGTTCCCATCATAACCTCCACACTCAAGTATTGGATTTAGACTAGTGTATACTCACAAATGGATTATTTACCTACTGTTCCTTTAAACCAGACTCAGGACACACAGTCCTTTAAAAATGATGATCTAAAAGCTCTACCAAATACATTATAAAGTCAGTCTACATTTCCAGAAGAGCTACAGTTATAATTAGCTCTCATTGAAGTCAAATTACAAGGCTTTTAATTTTAACCCTTGATTTAAAGACTTTGTTTTTACATTTTGGTATTTCCAGAATCAATATCTAAAAAATTATGTATATTTTTCCTCTGGAAAAGCTGTTAAATATATGATGCCTATTACCTCCAGTGCTGTCTTAACCCCCGCCCCCCCCCCCCCCACCAAATGCAGAATTCTAACCATTTCTGATTATTTGCTTCAGGGAGGGTATGTATCCCAAGTTTGATAGTGGCATATTTCCTGTCCATTATAAGGAGATTCCAACCATCATAAAATTAATTCCTATTATTAGGGCTTAGGGATTTTATTCCTATCAGCCATCTCTTGAAAATTATCCCCCCACCCCCCCAATCCAGGTTATCTAATCATTTCGAATTTACTTCCACGGCATAAAAACACACCAGATTCTGTCCCATCTATTAAAAAAATTAAGAGAACTTTCTCTTATTCTATGGCTTCCCACTAGCTGTGGTCCTCTTCCCTTCCCTTTACAGGCAAGCTCCTTAGGATATCTGCACATTTCCCATGGAATAGAGGTATACCATAATTTATATAACTTGTTTTCACTTAATGGACACTTCAGACACAAGCTTGAATGTGCTTCAGTTAGCATCCTCGAACAGCTTTATTAGTTCAAATATTTCCGGAAATTCTAGAAATGAAACGGAGTCTGAAGAATGCATATTTGCAAACTGCCCTTCAAGATGGCTGGCAGTTTATACCTAAGTGATCATGTACAAGGGTACTCTTTCCCCTACATTCTCACTGATATTGAACTATCTTTGCAACTTCTTGCTAATCTCATGGCAAGTAAATGGAATCTTTTAAAGGCACACTTCTTTAATTATCTTTATAAATTTCTAAAATAGATTCAAACAGATTAACACTACCAAATAATCATTCCCATCTAATTATTTGATTTCAATATAGCTTTGGTACAATTAACGAGATAAAAAATACGTTTTGAAATGTGTAACTACTCATTTATTGGCAATCTAACTTCAATACCTAGGATCATTACATGTAACATTATATTTCTAAAAGCCACAAGCCAAACAATTAGAAACTACAAAAATTACAAATTACAAGTCACTTTCATATTTTCAGTAGCTGAAAATAAAATGCAATTCCCAGGAGTGTACATTAGGTATTATTCTTTTAAGTAAATTTATCACTGACCTTCCTGTTGGAAGGACACTTAGATTACAACACTCTTCTTAAAATGGTATCAACAAGGTATAAGAACATTTTGGTACCATTAAAAAAAAAACAACACCAAACAACAGAGCCCTATGGGGTTACAATATCGATTTTAAAATCTTTTCCCAGAAAACGATAACCAAAGAGGCGCATTCACCCCCAAACGCTTTTCTGCTAAGACGCTTATCCTGCTGGAGGATGACATTCCACCTCCTCTTTCAGCTACTCGCCATGGCCCTGGAATGCGTCAGTATGTGCGATTTCAGGTTATTTGACTGGACAAACCTCCGGATGCACCCTTCGAAGGGGCAGACGAACAGCTTCTCCCCGGTGTGGATCCGCACGTGCGTGCGCAGGTTGAAGTCCAGGGAGAAGCGTTTTCCACACCCCTCGTACGTGCACTGGAAGGGCCGCTCCCCGGTGTGCACCAGGAAATGCCTCCTGAGCTTGGAGCCCTCGCGGAAGGCGCGCCCGCACTCGGCGCACACCTGGTCCCGGGGGCCGTGGACCAGGCAGTGCTTCCTCAGGGCGGCTCTGTCCCTCAGCTTCTTGGGGCAGCCGCTGTGAGGACAGAGGAGGATTTCGGGCGCAGCGTCCTCAGCTTGCCTTGGCTTCTTTCTGGCAAATTCCGCCAGCTGCTTGGGATCCGACAAGTCAATTCCGGGGATCCCTCCGGGAGGCAGCTTCTTGCCCGTCATGTACTCCGAGTACTCGAGAGAAGCCTCTGCGGCCATCTGCTGGGGCGCCTCTGGCTTCACCTTCTTTTCCACGTATTTCAGGGAACACTGAAGCGAGTCGTCCTCACAATCCTGTCCAGAACACTCTTGGCCAGGCGCCTTCTGGCATTCCAGGGACTCCAGAAGAAACGGGTTCCCCTCCACCCCCGGCTGGTAGAATTCACCTCTGATGATGCACTCCAAGTAACAGTCAGGGAAGGCGTCCTCGCCCCCCACCAGCAGGGCCTCGGGGGGCACCTGTCCTCCACTGCCGGTCCTGTCGGGGGGCTGCACCTCCGCCCGCGGGGCCGGGCCTGGCCCGGGCTGGCCGAGGCCCTGTCCCCACTCAGCTGGCCAGCGGCCGGCCTTTGCCTGCCTCTTCAGCTGCTGGCTCATGCCGACCTGCCTGTCCCCTCGAAGGTGGGCACCGGGACGGCCAGTCACTGCCAGGGAAGTCGTCGTCAGCGAGCACCTGCTTTTCAAAGCGACCTTCGGTGAAAACAGACCCCAGTATTAGAGAGTGTCAGAAAATGACGTCAAAATGGCCTGAGCCTCTCTTCAACAATGAAAGGGTTACACTTCACTCAAGAAATTAAACCAATCATTCAAACATCTCTGCCTCCATGGTGCACACACTCGAATGAGCGACAGATTATATATATAATATATGTAACTGCTGTAAGGCGAGGAAGTGCCGGAGTAGGGGCTGGCGGAAGTAGGTGTTTGCAATTTTAAGTAGGGAGCTCAGGCAAACCTGGCAGTTGGTTAAAAACTTGGAGGTAAGGGAGTGAATTATGCCTGTTTTCATAAGGAACACTGTTGTGACATTCAAATTAAACAGTGCAAGTCAAATGCTTAGCACAGGTCATGGCACACGGCAAACGCTCAACACTTTGTGAGCTAGTGTAATTTTATTACCTTTTAATTCACTTTACAAACACACCTCGAATCCTTGCTACGCGCCAGCTACTGTTCTAGATCAGGGGTGAAAAATGGACCAGATAATAAATCTAAATGCAACACTTTATGTTATAACATGAAGACAATATTGTTCCTTTTCTAAGTCTTTTGATTAATGTTAAAATTGTGTGCCAGACAAATGAGCCATTGTTTTCATTGTCCTGATGTCCTGCTTGGATTTTTGAAAAGGTAAGAGTAGGGACAAGTTAAATGACATTTAGAAAATAAAAATTACATAAGCTTTAAAAATGTTAGGAAATGCCTTTTAGAAAGGGCAAGCATGAAAATACTGGAGTAAAAACTAACAGCTGGAAGATATTTTTAAATAGCCACATTTAAAATTAACACTTGAACAGAATCACGTTATTTAGAATTGGCAAAAATAGATAAATAAGCACGTAAAAAAGAAACATGTTTTTCACCTACCTAGGGAACAGTTTAAAAATCTATGATATACAAACTATGCTAGAGCATTGTCAAAATATTACTACTATATTCCTTATCTTACATTTGGTGTATTTTCCCCCAACCCATACTATTTTTTTAAAATGTATTTTTGTTACAGATATTGTAAATTTGCAAAACAATCATACAGATGTGTAGATTTCCCATACAGCCCCACACCCTGGAGAAACATTTGTTACAGATTATAAGATAGTATCATCAGACTGTTACCACCAATCATGGTCCACAGCATACATTTGGCACACCTTTTCCATACACGTTTCACACCAAAAGGCTGGTGTAGGGGTGATGCATGAGACCCCTATGTGATGTTATGTATGCTTATTTTATAAGTTCACAATCTTTACTATACACTTATCGTTTCTGTATGAATGATATACTTCAATAAAAAATAAAAATAAAAAGGGGGATGTACATTAAAAAAACAAAATCAAAACCTATGATCCACATTTGAATTTTTTAAAAAGTTAAGCAGCACAAGTGTTATTCATTCTATCCTTTTACAAGGCAAAAATAGGGAAACTCTATCCAGGAATATTTGCCTAACAAAATCTTCCTCTTGTAACTAAAAATAACTTTTGGACACTTTTAACAAATACAGATAGCATCTCTGGAGCAGAATTCCTAGCAATTGGTACAATGATGTCTGAATAAGATCCAAGTTAGCCCTCCCTCCAATATGAGTCCATTTAAAATGGCTGCAATTTGATTTGTTTCCTGCTCTTCCCTCTTCCTATCTCCAGGGCGCATAACAAACTCTGGGCCCCACTGAAGCACCTGAACGGTTCCTGGTGTGGGCACACCAGCGCCCCTCTCTCCCCTTCCCCTGAACCAGGGCAAGCTCTGGAGGATCCCGCTGCTGGGGGCCCCGTCCCAGGCAGGCCCCCAGCCCCTCCCAGCCCCCAGCCCCTCCTAGCTTACCTGCTGCCCTGGGCGCTCCCGTCTAAAGCCCTGAGGGGAGAAGGCACCAGCCGCAGGGGACCCAGCTCCACCTTCCCACCTGGGGGCCCAGCCCACGCTCCCCAGGGACACGGGCCTGATGGAAAGACACACCACACGGAGGCCCTAACCCCACCGTTCATGACCGGACACCGCCCCTGGACACGGGCAGCCCACTCCGTGGGTGGAAACGCCTACACCGGCCCGAGCTACCAGCAAGGGGACGGGGTGGGGGAGCAGAGCCTGGCGAAAACCAGGCCCAGGGCAGGGCCGGCCTCACACTCCTGGGCGCGGGTCCCAGGGGGCCTCCCTCACCCCACAGGGTGCTGGGTGCTGACCCGCCACGTTGCCAGAGGCGCCAAGTCCCCCTGAGGCCACCGCTAGGGAGTGCGGGTGGGGGCGGGCGGACAAAGGGGAGCCAGGAGGAGCACGGTGGGCCCCGACTGGGGAGCCGGCCCGGAAAGGGCGGGAAGGCGGCCCCTCCAGGGAGGAGGTGCGGGAAGGCCGCGGGGCCCTGCTGGGGCCTGGGGACGGCGCGCAGCGGCCTGGGTGGGGGTCCGGGGAGGGCACGTGGGAGCCCGGGTGGGGACCTGGGGAGAGCACGCGGAGGCCTGGGTGGGGGCCCTGCTGGGGCCCTAGGGACGGCACGCGGGGGCCGGGGAGGGGGCCTGGGGAGGGTACACGGGGGCTTGGGTGGGGGTCCGGGGAAGGCAGAGGGGGCCTAGGCAGGGACCGTGCGGGCTCTCCTGGGGCCCTAGAGACGGTACGCGCGGGCCTGGGTGGGGGCCTGGGAAGGGACCACGGGGGACCGGTTGGGGTCCGGGGAGGGCACGCGGGGGCCCGGGTGGGGTCTGGGAGGGGCGCTCGGTCGGGAGCCATTTTGCGCTGGGCCACCCGGGGCCCCTCGCGTGGGGGCCGCAGGGCGCGGGGAGGGAGCCCGCCCCAGCCCCAGCCCGACTCACCGCCCGCGTCGCGCCGCCGAGCTCGACTCCACGCGGAGAGGCCGGGCGGGGGCGGAGGCGCGGCCCGCGGGGACCCCCTCCCGATGGCCACACCCAGGCCGGGGCCACCTACGCCCGCGCGCGGCCCCGAGAGGCCTGGGGAGCCCTAGCCGGCCTTACGGAACTCCTGGGGGCGGGGCTGGGGGCGGGGCGCGGGGCGCGCTCACCTCCCACCTGGGCGCGCAGGTGCGGCCCTCCCGCCACGTGGGCGGACGAGCCGCGACCCCGAGAGCGCTCAGCGGCGCCCGCGCACCCCGGGGGCGCCGGGCAGCCGGTTCAAACGCCAAAAATGAGAAAACCGGGCTCACGCCCTGGACCCGAGTTCACCGGCCCCGCCCCGCGCCCGCCGCGCCCCGGCGCTCCTCCCCGCCCCGGCCGCGGCGAATTCCGACCCCTGCTCTTCCTTTTCGGCTTTTAACGTCGGTGGTCAAGCTCGGGAGGTAACACAGCTCACCACTGGCCACGGTCTAGCGACGTTTAATAGTTTAAGTACGAACATACCGTTAAAACAAAAACCAAATCAATGTTTAAAAGCCTCTTAAACCTTAGCGGGAAGCGTGCTTGCAATGCCCAATGCCTCCGGGAGCAGTTCTCCACTCTTGTGTTTGCTGTTTTAGCCTTAACTTAAATTCCAAGAATGTAAAGTAAAAGGTACCTGCCGACGGAGGAAGCAGCTGAGCTAGTTTATAAAAAGGTATGATCCCCGATCTCCCCCAGGAGGCTCCCCAGGGGCCGGCGCTGGCGGCTGGAGTTAGCCCGCGGGGCCCGGCTCCTTACCTTGGAACACCCGAGCGGGCGCGCTCCTGGAGGCCGGGACTGCTGCGCGCGTTTCCCCTGGTCTAACTGGTGTCTTCCCGTGGTTTCTCGAGAAACTGCCCAGTCAGGTTCTCAGGTCAGGTTTGCACCCACCTTTCTTAAAATTTGGGGGTTTTAGGAACATTAATGTTCAAGCTTTCATCTAGAAAGGTGACGTAAAGGACTTGGGCGAGCGGAGCCCTGCGTACAGCCCCTGCCCCGGCCTGGAAGGCGAGGCGAGGCGAGGCCAGCCCAGGGCGGGGGGCGGAAGAGCCTCCCTCGCCCCTCAGCCCGCCCCCGCGCTCGGCCCCTCCCCGGAGACGCTCCTGCGCCCCGCGGGGCTGGTTTACCGCCCCTCCTCCCCGGGGCGTCTGGCTGAACACCTGGGTTCCGCTCGGAACTGGGGCTGTCTGCAAGCTGGAGAAGTCGAAAACCGCCCAAGTCAAAACTGGCATTTCACTCTCTACTTCCACTGTACATTATTTTTGCTCCTATTTTGATTTAGCCTTCTATGGAAATCGAAATGAATTAATTCATCAATTGTGCGAACTCACCAGCCCACGGGAGGTTTATTTCTCCGAGTGATCTGGAGAGCCGCAGTTAAACGGAAACGAGTGGGCTTTTGAAGGTACCCCAACGAGGGTAGTGCTTAGTAAAACCTGGAAGGTCTTGGGTCGCTGGAATTTTAGTCGTAGCCAGTGTTCTGCATAATAACATTATGGCCATTTTTTGGAAGATCACATTTTGATCTTTTATTTCTGTGTTACAAATCCATATCTTCCTTAAAATGCTTAGATAGTGAGAAGTATAAATATAGGTTAACTCACCTCGCTTATCTGAGCTCCTCCCACAGAGCTAGGCCGGGGACGTGGTAGTAAATGAAGCCGTAAGCAGCGCAGGCCACCGAGCACACCCGCAGGGCCCAGGCCTCGGGATAAACCTAAAGAGCCTCAAAAAAACATCAGAAGCCGAGATAAAAAGTACTTTAAATGCAATATTTTAAAAATGCAAAAAGCCCTTTATGAACAAAATATCAAAATTAGAGACAGCATCAGAACCTACTGATCAAATAAGCTTCCTCCTAAAACTCAGCAGACGGCTGTTGTTCTTAGCAGAGTGAGGCTCAGCCGATTCCAGGAGCTGTGGGAAGGTTTCCGTGGAGCTGCTCCACCTGGAGAAGGCACAGGAAGTCACCCAGGTGGGAGGATTTGCCGGGGAAGACTCGGGCCATGACGAGAAGTCAGAGCTTCAGCCGTAGCCCGAGGTGTTAGAGGCTGGCAAACATGCCCCACCCACCGACTACTCATCTTAATCTTGCTCGCCCTGTTTCATTAGGGAGTTTGAGTTTATCTCCAGTTGATTAGCTAATATTAATCGAAAGCTTTTCAGGCATTGTTTCATTTTATCTTGAAATCAACTTCATAATTATTGTTGCTGTGATTATTATCATTTTAGTCTCTTGTTGAAAATGATAACCCTGAGGCACACAGAAAGTTTACACATCAAGAAGTGATTAAACTAAGAACCCGAGTGTGTTTAATTCTGTGAGATGTGTGATTATGGTGTAACATAGCATTTCACATTATGTCTTGGTGGTTTACAAGCTCCGTCGTTATTTTTCATAGTAAATTTCTTGCATTTTATATTGCTGTAATTTATAATGCCTTTTTACATACTTATTTGGTCTTGATGGCAACCTTAGGAGTTGGCCATTTTATGGATGAGGAAATCGAAAGTCGGTAATTAGAGGCCACACGGCTCTTAGTTTTTGTGGCAGAGTTTGGCTACCTGGACACAAAGTATAAAGTAAAATTTTCTGGGTTCGGCCAATGTTTAAAAGAGGCTTTTAAATGCGTTTTTAGAGTTTCCATGAGAGAAAGCTAGACAGGAGTACGTTTCTACTTGAAATTAGATCTTAGTAGAGTATGATTTTTTTTTTTTTTTTTTAGAAACTGGGGCACAGGAATTGAATCCTGGACATCGCATGTGGGAAGCCAGTGCTCAACCACTGAGCCACATCAGCTTCCCTAAATAGGTTTTTCATTTGTTTTGCTTGTTGTTGGGTTTTTTTTTTTTTGGAGGCACTGGCAACTGAACCCAGGACCTCCCGTGTGGGAGGCAGGAGCTCAACAGAGCCACCTCCACTCCTGGGATGTGATTTTTAATAGGCATTTAAAAAAAAAATCTTAATGGGAGCTGTTTGGTACTTAACCCTGGGAAGAATGAGACTTGTCATCACACTGTTGTATATTTTCAACAGTTTCTGTTTTAAGAAATGTTTTTATTTATTTATTCTACCCCCTCATTGTTTTCATGCTTGCTGTCTGTTCTCTGTGTCCATTTGTTGTATGCTGTGTCTGCTCATCTTCTCTTTAGGAGAACCAGGAATGAAACACAGGACCTCTGTGGTAGGCAGGAGCTCAATCGCTTAAGCCACATCTGCTTCTCTCTCTGTTCCTTAGATGAAAGCTAGAACCACATATTTGCTGTTCTGCTGCTTTTTCTCAGTGAGAATTCTGCAGTGGACCTAACTACGCGCAAGGACTAAAGGCTACTGCTCCTTGGACTTTGACATGATTCATGAGTGTTATTTTTTGGTCATTTCGTAATACTGTTTCTTCCTTTAAGAATGGACTATACGCACAATCTCTCTTCTTCCAAACATCCCTTGCCTTGCTACTAAAGGACCTATTAAAAATGGGACATACCTGGAGAAAGTTTTCAAAGCTTTGCTCTAACTTTAAATCATTTCTCATATTTTCCCGGCCAAAAAATATTTTTTGAGTCAAGTTCAGATGTCATAACCTTTTTTTAACTTTTTGTTTTGAAATCATTTTAGATGTATAGAAGAGTTGCAAGGAGGGAGTTGCCATGTATTCCTTCTCCCAGGTTCCTGTGATGGCAACATCTTACATAACCAATGTACGCTTATCAAAGCCAGGCAGTAAATATTGGTACAGTGCTATGAACCAACCTTAGACATTATTTGGATTTCACTAGTTTTTCCACTGATGTCCTTTTTTTCTGTTCCAGGATCAAATCCAGAATGCCATGTTGTTTTTAGGATATAGTCTTTAATGCACAGAGAGGCATTCTACTTTCTAATCCTAATTCTAACCAGAAAATGTATTTGTGCCTTGAAACACCCTCCCTAAGGGTGCCTCTACTGTAAAATCACCCCCAGTGCCTAATTCCTACTGTATACCTCTTTCAAGACTCAAGTTTAGAATCACCATGTATCAGAAAGTTTTTTTGGGGGGGGAGGGGTTGGGGGGTTAGGAACTCAATGCCATCTCTTCCTACATTGAAATTACCTTGACTTCTAGGAATATATTCTATACCACATAACCATCCACTTAAACAATACTTTTGGATGTCTTGTATCCCTAACGTGGTAAGTGGAAACCAAAAAAATGCACATCTGTACAGGATAAAAAGCAATGTAGCAGACTGAATCCTCTATATGCTAAATAGGGAAATTGTGGAAAAGTTTGGTTACTCTTTTGCATTATGTTTGAGGTGGTGAGAATAAATGAGGAACATTAGTATACAAGTAATTCTAGTTCTGCCTTATTTGGGAAAGAAAATGTTATTTCCTGTTTGTAAATAATTATGGGACATGCACTTACGTATAGAATTTTTAAAATTTTTTGGGTCTAAATCCATGTTTTTAGTCTGTGCATTGAAGCCAGTTAATGGGTAGTGAGCAGTATTTTGTCATGGCCAAAAAAGTATCTCAGAAAAGGACAAAGCAGGAATGAGGTATTCCTGCTTTGTCCTTTTCTGGATAGTCTGGCGCTTAGAACAAAATCCAAATTCTTTCCAGCCTTAGAAGGTTCCAGGTGAGCTGGGCTCTGCTTCCCTCTCCTGTCTCCGCTGCTTTCCTTTTTCCTCTCAAGCCAGTCCTGCTTTGCTCTTCCGTGGACGTTCCAGGCGCATTGGCACAGGATCTTAGCGCACGTGTAGGATCACAGGTGCGCTGCTTCTTTCTTCGGCCTGAAATTCTCTGACCAGATTACCACTAGCCTGGCTCTTAGCTCCTCTCTGGCCTCAGCTTAAGTGTACTGCCACGGGCCAATGTGTGTGTCTCCTCTGCCAATCTCCAGCGTATCCTGGTTGATTTTCTTCATGACGCTGTTTTCCATGCATGGTATTTACCGCCGCAGAGTGGGGAGAGAGTGTAGGTGAGAAAGAGGGGCAGCCCAAGACCAAGTCTGAATTGCTCTGTTTAGGACAGGGTGTGGGAGGGGCAAACAAAGTCGGAGGAGAGCGCGATATTTTGTCATGACATCACAAAATTATACATGAAATTTAAATTTCAGTATTCATAAACAATATTTTATTGGAAACAAGTCATGCCCATTTGCTTGCCTGTTATATATGGGCGCTTTTGTGCTACATGGTAGAGTTTAGTAATTGTAACACAAAACCTAAAATATTTACTGGCCTTTCACAGAAAAAAATTTAGAAACCCCAGAGCTAGCCGATCTTAGCTGAACAGGGCAAGCTCTTATGCAAAATCCTTGCTTACATGATTCTCTGGAACTGATCCAGTTGTTCTGATTTACCTCAGTTACCAAAACTAGCCCAGCTCTCGGGCTCCTTCTACACTCGACTCTCATCCCACGCGGCCCCGTGCATCTGCTCAGATGAATCAGTCTCACCCTGCAGAATCCATCTAATCCTTTCTCTGTCTCCTCTGATATCTGTGAGCTATTATCAGCAAAATGTTTTGTGTCCTCCACCACTCCATCTGCTAGTTCTAACAAACCCCAGGACCTGGCTTTTCCCGCAGCCCCTCCGGTCAAGGATGGTTTCCCCTCCACACCTGTCCCATCGCTGAGCCAGGTTTGGGGTAAGTGGCCTCCCCCGTCCTCACTGCTTCCTCTGAACCGTCCTTCCTCCACCTCAGTCACCCAGCCCCTCTGAAGCCTAAGCCTTCAGACGCCACCACTGCCCATTACTCGTGGTCAGTCACGGACCTCCACGTCATCCTTCCTCATTTCTTGAAGATGCTAACACTTGGGTTCCTCCTCTCCCCACCACAGCCTCTCTCTCCATCTCTCTCTCCTACTAATCTTGGTGATTCCGTGCCCCCATAGATGATGTTTCCAATAGCCTGGCCCTGATGCCCTCACTGCAGTGATCTTGTCCTCCGCTTCACCTCAGCCACCTCTTGATCTAAATTTATCATCACCCACAGTGCACCCCGCTCCCACTCTAAATCACAAGTGTCCCCACGGTGCCCTTCCTCTCCAGTCTTTCTGGCTCTCTTCGCCTAGTACTTTTAATCCAACCACGTGCCATACAGGGTGGCCCAACCACCTTGCCACTCTCCTTAACTGCTCTTGTCCTCATTTCTCATCTGAACCTCCTTAGATTCCATATTTGCTCTATTTTAAGTTCCCTTACACATACGGGTCATAATCCTTTAAACCAAACCCTTGAAGTCTGATGTGTTTCCAAATTCAGATTATTTCTCAGATTTTAGAAAGGCTGTATACACTTCCTATCCCAGGCTGTATAATGCAGTGAAACTGATGACTCTTCCTAATAAGTGGAATCGACAAAGGCCATAAATAACTTTGTGTCAAATGAGTTTTGAACAACCTGATGAAAAAAGCAAAAGGAAACTTTCTGTTTTGAGAACTCTTTTTGAATCTTGGAATTGCAGAGAAGTGTTGTGCACCTGAATCTTAAACTTCCGTGACCCATCCTCAGTCTATCTACTCTCATAGTAAAGCTGTCACTCTGGGTAAAATGCAACTTGCCTACTTCGAGTTGGCATCCAAGCCGCTGAACAAAACGCAACAGTGTGCTAATATGGGTTCACCATGAAATTAGAACCACTAACTTCAAGTGGACGCTCTCATGGCCTTTGGTCATGCCAGGCCGTCCTAATGCGTCAGTTCCCAACAA
Source organism: Dasypus novemcinctus (assembly GCF_030445035.2). NCBI lineage: Eukaryota > Metazoa > Chordata > Mammalia > Cingulata > Dasypodidae > Dasypus > Dasypus novemcinctus. The sequence continues at coordinate 2,824,656 of NC_080701.1, read as the reverse complement.
GAGCATTACCGCCCCCTAGGGACTTAGAAAACTGGAGATGTTTTTGGTCAAGTATAGCCATTCCTGAGAATTTACATGTAAAGATATGTATTATTTCATTGTTAATTATTTCCCTTGTATTCTTTTACATTATGATCAGTGAATTATATAGATTTTAAGAATATGTATGTAGGAAGTTTAACTATTACTTTATTTTACAATAGTACCAGGGGTGTTAAAAAGGGAGCACTGGGCCTGATAGGATGGACAACCATTCCCCTTTACAATTTAGTTTATCACAATTATTCCATATTCTTCCCTCTCTTTTATCAAATCAATCCTATCTCTTTCCCATTCCTAACTATCAGCTAAGTTTCTCATTGTACTGAGGAACGAAAGCATTTGGAAGAGAACTGCCATGGACTCCCCACACACAGTTCATCAGCATCCTTCCCCAAGTACGTTGCTTCCCCTCCAAGTACAGTGCTGTCCGTGCTTCGGTCCAGGGCCCCCTTCATTTACCATGGGATGCCATTCTCTCTTGACTACCCAAGGACATTGTTCCATCAATCACACCCTCTTTCCTTCATCTTCAGTTTTCTCTGTGCTCTGGCATTATTCCCATTGACATACACACACACTTGCTGTGACAGTAACAATGTTAAAAAGAATTCCCGTGACCCCATACCTCCTTCCACTTACTTTGCTTGCCTACCCCATTTTATAGAAAATTCCCTTTTATAGAAAATTCATGAAAGTCTTTCTTCCTTTTCCAAGCAAATTATGGTCTGCCAAGAATTAACATCAGTGTTACCTGGGAGTCTTGCAGACACGCTGACCTTCAAGTCCCATGTGGACCTTCTGCATCTGAGCAAGATCCCCAAGATTCACAGCGGCATTAATGTTGGAGAACCACGGGACTGTAGACCAGGTCCTGCATCCTTACCCCCCGCATGGGTCTGTACGACAGGTCTTCCAGTCTTCTCCTTGCATGGCTCTGCTGACTAGGTCCTCCATTCTTCTCCTGTAGAACAGGTCTTCCATCCTTCTTGATTTTTCTCTCTTTTTTTAAAGATTTATTTTTTATTTATTTCTCTCCCTTTCCCCCCCCACCCTTGATTTTTCTCTTGAATCTACCTCATTAAATCTTCCCACTCTCTACTGAAACCGCTCTTTTCAAGGTCACCATTTACCACCGCAATGCTAAATCCAAAGTCAGTTTTCACATCTCACCTTATTAGAGCTATGCACCGAGTGCCATGGTGGACATCTCTCTCTCTTGTGCTTCCTCGCTTTCAAAACCATTAACATAATTTGCAAAGGCTCAGTCTTTGGGTCTCTTTTCTTCCCTTACTTACTCCCTAGCTGATCTCATCTAGTTCCGTGTCCGTCGCTGCCCTCTGTGAACTCTGGTCTTCATGTTACATGTTTCAAGGTTTAGCTTAACACTAACTTCTCACTGGAACATTTACAGATTCTCCTAGCGGAGCTTTTCCTCAAAGCGATCATTCCCATCAGTTTGTACCTCTAGTTTTTCACTTCCTCCATTTTACTTTACATTTTAATCATACACCCCTTAAAGATGGATCTGTGTCATCTCTATCTCGATATATTCCCAATTCTTTCTTTTGTATATTAAAAATGTTGTTTCGCATTTAACAAATACTCAATGAGTGCTTACCAAAATGAATTTTCCCTCCCTCTCCATAACGAATGATGGCTTAAAACTTCCACGTGTACTTTCTTCCTGGGCCATGGAAATCTACACCTGTACTCTGCCCTTTATCCCCATGAGTAACCCTCACTTAGGCAGTCTCATCAACCTTATCAAGGTCAGAGAAAAATTAATATGATCACCAACTGGATTGCAAAGTGGCCTTCAGGAACATCGAGTGAGATCTGCTTAGTGCTGCACACGCTACAGCTTGGAAGGAGAGAGTCTACAGAATAAATCATGGATGCAAGAGCATTAAAATGCTCTTCATTCAGGTCTTTGCATGGTTTATTCCTTCTCGTCGTTTCCATCTCAGCTCTAGTGGGAGCACCACTAAGAGTCTTTCCCTAATCACCTTTTCTGACTTAGTGCTTTTCAGCCACACTCTATCCTTATGTTGTTTCATTTCGCCATTTACTTATGACTATCTGAAATTGTTAATTTTTTTTCTTAATGCTTTTATCATCCATCTCCTGCCCTTTTGGAATGTGACCACAGCTGCAGTAAATGTGCATGTCCTGTTTACTATGTTGATCACTATAAACTTGCCTATCCTGTGTACTGTGTTGATCACTAAACAGTACATAGAACAGACCTTGGCACATAGTATGTGCTCAGCAAATATTTGTTGAATGAATGAATGAATGAGGACAGCCTGACAACTTTGGAAAATATCTTTGGTCTTGAAAGCCTGGTAAGACTTGAATTATGAATTTTATATTAAAACTTGGGGGAGCAGATGTGGCTCAAGCAGTTGGGCACCATGGGAGGTCCCAGGTTCAGTTCCTGGTGCCTTCTAAAGAAGACAAGCAGGCACAACGAGCAGAGACAGCAAGCCAACAGTGAGTAGAGACATAGAGCAGACAATGAGCAGACAAAGGAGCCATCGGGGAGGGGGTTTGAAACTTGATGATGAGATAAAGGGAAAAGAGAGGGGCATTAGTTCTTTTGATTGGCTACTGACAGCCTATGAAAGGCTTGGACAGAAAGTCTTCCAAATCTTGAAATGGCAAATGGTTTAGAGAGCCAAGTCAAGATGAAAATTTTACATGTCATGTATTTTAAACATTCTCTGATGGGCTGATCTGGCCATCTATTTGGCGGAAATGATACACAAGTAGATAGTATAATTTATCCTCCAGAGCCTGTGTTTGGAGGTAAAAACCCTAAAGAGGGTTAAGAAAACCTTGTAATTCAGCGTGGATCCCAGCTCAGCAGCATTAGCTGACACCCTGCCAGGAATGCAGAATCTCAGGCCTCCCCCCAGACCTCCCAAAACTGAGCCCAAAATTTAACAAGATGCAAGGGTTGTTCGTGTGCACCTTGAGATTTGAGGAGCCGTGCAATAGAAACCATGTCTAAGACTGAATTAGCAAGGTTCGCTGAAAAAGTAAGTAACTGCACCTTCTAAAAATTGACACTGAGGGTATGTATAGGTCAAAGATTGACACTTGGGATAGGGGGTGTCTGAGCAATGAGTTCAAAGGAACATGTTACCCCAACAAGGCTAAAATACTATTCATTTTTACCTTGTGGTCAAAATATGCAACTTGGGTTAACACACATCACTGAGTCTAGCCGCTAGTCTAAGGCAGCCCAGGTGTTTGGCATTAACAAAGAGAAAACTGGTAGAATCTTTTTCCCTGACTTGATTATAATGAAATAGCTAGCTATTTTTTCACTGAGATTTTTAATTCAGTGTTTAATGATGCTTCATGAATTTCCTCAAGGTTTTTCAGTATTTTGTGGGAGAGGGTGAGCCAGAAGGTGGCAAGTCTAGCTCCGTGCAGTAGTTCAGCTTTAGCCACAAAGGAAACAGAGGAAGGAAAAAACTTGGATAAATGTGGGAAAAAATTGCCTGAGGGGAGGCAGTATCAAGTGAGGATTGTTGAAATGCTGTCAGATTCCTATATATATATTTATATATAAAAGGGATTTGCTTTTCCTTTGGTGGGGAAGAACGTAAATCATTTTACAGATGTTTTTTGGGAAAGGAGAGAAGTGCTGAAATTCTGTTCTAGTTGACCTTTGGAGTGGGCAGGGGACTCATATCCTCTAATAAAAATTTAAGAAGAAATAGATCCATGCTTATTCCCTTAGATGTGGGAAGTTATGGTGATTTACTAATGCATTATATTGCCATGACATCTTTATGAAGTCACTTTAAGTGTTCCTATATTTTTAATTAGAAGTCATTTAGCCAACCCCTCTGTTCCTTGGCAGGAATGCACCTAAATGGCTCAGGGATGAAAAATGAATTAGTGCGTGCTGCCCTCCCCTCCCCACATCCCAGATCGGCCAAAGAGAGAACTGCTCTCTGGATGTCGAGGATAGACTTTCCCAGGCAGGCTTTGGAGAAATGGAGCCTCAGAATCTCCAACAGTCCTTCTGCTGTCACCGTCTAACAGGTCCCCGTGTATGGGTTTGGTTTTAGTAATGGTAGTTCGCTGTTGTTCAGCCCCTGTAAAACTGATTGACGGTAATCAACAAGTCCTGCAGGTTTTGAATCGAAAGGGCAAGCATCAAGGCTCTGTTTCGGTTGGAAGCTTCACTCACGCCCACTGCTGCCTTCTCCTGGGTGAACTGGGGTAGGAGGCGGGGAGGCTGGGAGAGGAGAAAGGCCTCAGAGCGGGCGCAGCCCTTCCCAGGAGGAGCACAACGGGAGCCTCTGACTTTCCTCAGGAATCGTCAAGGTCCAGCGGACAGAAGGCCAGACCTTTACCAAACATCAAGCCGGGACACCAAGGGCAGTTACGAGAAGTGGAGCTCGCACCCTCCGCTTTCCAGAGCAATAAGCACGAAGTCTCTCTCTACCATAGGAAGGAGAAAAAGGGAGAAGAAGACTTCCCTACAGGCTCTCTTTCCTCGAATTGCCTGCCCACTTTCTGTAGGCTCTTCCTTGTTGGTAACTCAGTCCAGCTGGGAGGGAGGTTGTAGCTGGCGGTCCCGGTGCCTGCACCAACCCAACCCTCTGCGCGTCCAGCCGCGGGCCAGGTCCTCCTGTGAGCCGGGACTTGTCTTTGCAAAAGGCACCACCTGCCCAGGACCTTCCTCCTGTCCAGACTTGGGGGGGGGGCACTTTCTCATCTGTCCACCCAGCGGGCACTAATTTTAATACTCACAAATCACTGCCAGGCTGTTTGGAGGTGGGCCCTGGCCTTTCGACTTCTGGAAGCAAAGCATCCGAAGTAGATTGTTTTGTTCTAGAATTCTAGAAGCTTCTAAGTGAAGCCTCTGACTGGCCTGTGCAGAGCTGTCTCTCTGCAGCAGAGAAGAGGACGTTTTCATGGTGAGCACGATGAAGAAGCTTCGTCTTTGAATTCCTGGTTCCTAAAGAGGACACTGTCCTTTTACCAAGTTTCTACTGAGCTGCTTGACTCCCGAGAATACGGGCCTTCAATGAGCTCTTCTTTTGCCTGTTTTCTATTTTCTTTATTTTTAAATGGGTCATGAGGTTATGTATTCGACTTTTCAAAAGCTCACATTTGAAATTCAAAGTGTGCGAGCGATTGTGCAGTGAACTCTTGAGGGACGTGGAGAGCCTTGCTGCTCTAAGCGTGCCCACGGCCTGCCGCATCAGCGCCACCTGCCAGGAAGGCAGCCCCTGAGGCCCTGCTCCAAGCCGCGCTCCAGCAAAGTCTGGATTCATGTGCACGAACAAATCGAGAACTGTCATGGATGCGTAAGTGTAAAAACTGTGGAAGTGAGGCCAGCCAGCACGTCTTCTCAGCACCAACCCAGGAGGCAGCCTCGGCTCCTCTGCTCCCGTCAGCACCCATCTCAGAGCTGCCCGATTACAAACAGGAAGCCTGTGCTCCCGGGCGGGGGGCCAGCGGGGCCAGCAGGTGCCTGCTCGTGTCTAAGGTTCACGGACTGGGCTTCAATCCTTTCACATCGCTGGTCTGAGCAGTGGCATCCGGGCAAACTCATCCGATAAACCGTCCCACTCGGAGGGTGGAAACTGCGTAGCGTGATGCTTCTCGCTCCCCTGGTGGGAGTGCATGGGGTGGGGGTAGGATGGGGGTGGCGCTCCCCCACTTTTTCCTTAACATGTTAAGGTCGATAACATTTCAAGTTGGAACTCAGGATCCAACACGTCTCCACAAGGAGGACAGGACTACCCAGGGCTCCACCTAGATGCTAGGGTGCCGTGGCCTTTAGCGGCAGGTGAGTGTGTGTGTGTTGTGCCGTGCCTTAATAGGAACTAGTTTAATTTAATATTGGATGTTTTTGTTAATTTGAATAATTCTGTAGTAAATATAAGTAAATGTATTAGTCAGCCAAAGGGGTACTCATGCAAAATACCAGAAACGGGTTGGTTTTTATAAAGGGTATTTATTTGGGGTAGGAGCTTACAGATTCCAGGCCATAAAGCATAAGTTACTTCCCTCACCAAAGTCTATTTGGAGCAAGATGGCTGCCGACGTCTGCGAGGGTTCAGGCTCCCTGGGCTCCTCCCTTCCAGGGTCTTGCTTCTCTCTGGGTTTAAGGTTCCTTTCCTCCCAGGGCTTGCTTCTCTTTCCTCTGTGAGCTTACTTCCTAGGCTTAAGCTTAAGGCTTCAGCATCAAACTCCAACATCAAAAAACCCTCAACTCTGTTCTTTGCTATGAGTTTTATCTGTGAGTCCCCACCCTTTAGTGGAGACTCATCATAACTCAATCATACCCAGGTACAAATCAGATTACAAGACTAATCCAGTATCTATTTTTTGGAATTCATAGCCATTTTAAACTGCTACAGTAAATCTAAAGGCAAATTATAACTGGTTTCTACTTATTGGATCCAATCCACTGGAATGAATATAACATGATTTACTGAAGGTATTAGTTGTAGCTATAAAAGATTGTTTATGCAGATATGAGCAAATATATGCATATTCTTCTTCCTTTTTCCGTATGGAAGCAAACAGTGTCCTGCACCTTGATGTTATTTAAGTAAGTATCTTCAAGATCATTCTCTATATAAATTGTCTTGTGTCTTCAATTTTTTTTTTGATTAAAGAAGTTGAGGGTTTACAGAACAATCATACATAAAATACAGAATTCCCCTATACCACCATATTATTAATATAATTCATTAGTACAGTATATTTGTTGCAACTGATAAATTCACATTTTTATAATTGTACTAGTAACTATAGTTCATGGTTTAACTTAGGTTTCCTTGATTATGTTGTACAGGTCCATGGTTTTTTAAAAAGAATTTTATTCTAGTAACAAACATACAACCTAAAATTTCTACTTTTAAACACATTCAAATATTTAATTCAGTGCTGTTAATTACATTCACAATATGCTACCATCATCACTATCCATTACCAAAACTTTTCTACTGTCTCACTTAGAAACACTGTACATTTTAAGCCTTAGCCCCCTATTCTCTATCTCCACTGCCCCAATGAACTATATTCTAGATTAAGACTCTATGAGTTTGCTTATTTTAATTATTAAATATCAGTGAGATCGTACAATATTTATTCTTTGTGCCTGACTTACTTCATAAGGTTCACCCATATTGTCACATGTATAGAAACTTCATTTCTTTTTAGAGTTGAATAATTTTCCATTGAATGTATATACCACATTTTGTTTTTCCATTCATCAATTAATGACTCTTGGGTTGCTTCCATTTTTGGCAATTGTGAATAAAGCTGCTATGAACATTGATGTGCAAATTATCTGTTCAAGTCTTTGCTTTCAAGGTTTTTGATTATATATCTAGTAATTCAATATTTAACTTTGTTTAATTTATAAACTACTTTGGTTAGAATTGACATCTTGACAATATTTTAATCTTCAAATCTATGAACATGGAATGCCCTTCCTTTTTTAGGTTTTATTTGATTTCTTTTAGCAATGTTTTTTAGATTTCTGCATGTAAGTCCTTTGCATCCTTGGTTAGATTTATCTGTAGATATTTGAAGGTTTCAGATGTTGTTGTATATGGAATTGTTTTCTTGAATTCTCCTTCCAATTGTTCACTGCTAGTGTATAGACACAAAACTCACTTTTGGGTATTGATCTCTACCCACTAGCCACTTTGCTGAAATCATTTATTAGTTCTAGGAGCTTTAAAATTTTTCAGAATTTTCTGTGATGTAGAATCATATCATCTGCAAACAGATAGTTTCACTGCTTCCCTTCTAATTTAGATGCCTTTTATTTCTTTTTCTTGCCTAATTGCTCTGGCTAGAACTTCTAGTGCAATGCTGAATAACAGTGGTAACAGTGGGCATTCTTGTCTTGTTCCTGATCTTAGAGGAAAAGCTTTTCAGTTTTTTACCATTAAGAATGATTTAGGTTTTTCATATAGGCCCTTTATCATGTTGAAGAAGTTTTCTTCTATTCTTGGTTTCTAAGTTTTTTTTTCCTTTTTCTTTTTTTAAACATTTATTTTATTTATTTCTCTCCCCTTCCCCCCCTCCCCCTATTGTCAGCTCTCTTGTGTCCATTTGCTGTGTGTTCTTCTGTGTCTGCTCGCATTCTCGGTGGCACCAGGAATCTTGTGTCTCTCTTTTTTTTTTGTTGCGTCATCTTGCTGTGTCAGCTCTCCATGTGTGCGGTGCCACTCCTGGGCAGGCTGTGCTTTTTTTTTTTGCGCAGGACAGCCCTCCTTTTGGTGTGCACTCCTTGCGCATGGGATTCCACTGTGTGGGGAACACCCCTGCGTGGCAGGGCACTCCTTGCACATGGCAGCACTAAGTGTGGGCCAGCTCACCACACAGGCCAGGATGCCCTGGGTTTGAACCCTGGACCTCCTGTATGGTAGGCGGATGCTCTATCAGTTCAGCCAAATTTGCTTCCCCTAAATTTTTTTTTTCAAGAAGTGGTACCGTATTGGTCAAATGCCTTTTCTGCATCAATTGAGATGATAATGTGTTTTTTTTCCCCTTTCTGTCTGTTAATGTGGTGTATTATGTTATTTGATTTTCTTGTGTTGAACTACCCTTACATACCTGGATAAATCCCACTTGATCATGGTGTATAATTATTATTATTTTTTAAAGATTTACTTTCCCCCTTCCCTCCTCCTGCCCTGCTGTTTTTGTTGTCTCTGTTGTCTTCTCTTCTCATTTTCTCTCCTCTAGGATTCACTGGGATTCGATCCTGGAGACCTCTGATGTGGAGAGAGGTTCCCTGTCAGCTGCACCACCTCAGTTCCTGGTCTCTGCTGCACTTCACCTTGACTCTCCCCTTGTCTCTCTTTTGACGCATCGTCATCTTGCTGCGTGACTTACCTGCGCAGGGCACTGGCTTACCACGTGGGCACTCTTGTGGGCACTGGCTTGCCGTGCGGGCATACTTTCTCTTTTTTCTTTTTACCAGGAGGCCCCAGGGATCAAACCCAGGTCCTCCCATATGGTAGACAGAAGCTCTGTCAGTTGAGTCACATCTGCTTCCTAATGTATAATTTTCGTAACATGCTATTGGAATCAGTTTGCTAGTATTTTGTTGAGGATTTTTGCAACTATATTTATAAAGATATTGCTCTCTAATTTTCTTTTTTGTGATATCTTTATCTAGCTTTGGTGTGAGAGTGATGTTGATCTCATAGAATGAATTAGGGGTGTCCCCCCCCTCTTTAATTTTTTGGAAGAGTTTGAGCAGGATTGCTGTTAATTCTTCTTGAAATGTTTGGTAAAAGTCCCCCGTGACATCATCTGTTTCTGGGTTTTTCTTTGCTGGGACGTATTGATTATTGATTCTATCTTTTTATGAGCTTTTGGTTTATTGACATATTTTATCTCTTCTTGAGTCAGTGTAGGTAGTTTGTGTATTTCTAGGAATTTTATATTATTTCATCTAGGTTATCAAATTTGTTGGTATAGAATTATTCATAGTGTCCTCTTATAATTCTTTCTCAATGGGTTGCTAGTAATGTCCCCTTGTCATTTCTCATTTTAGTCATCTGTGTCCTCTCTCTGGTTTTCTTTGTCAATCTAGTCAAAGGTTTTCAATTTTATTGAACTTTCAAAAAAACCAACTTTTGGTTTTGTTGAATCTGTTGTTTTTTATTCTCTATTTAATTTATCTCTTCTAATATATGTTATTTCCTTCCTTCTCACTTTTTCCTTAGTTTGCTCTTCTTATTCTAGTTCTTCAAATTTTAGGTTGGGTCTCTGATTTGAGAGCTTTCTCTTTTTTAATGTAAGCATTTAGAGCTATAAATTTCCCTCCTTGCAGTGCCCTTGCAACATCCCATTAGTTTTGGTATATTGGATTTTCATTTTCATTAGCTGCAATATATATCCTAATTTCCCCTTTAACCCATGGGTTGTTTAAGAGTTTGCATTTTAAATTTCCACAGATTTGTAAATTTTCCAGTACTGTCTCTCTTGTTGATTTCTACCTTCATTCCATTGTGGTCAGAGAAGGTACCTTGTCTGATTCCCGTATTTTTTAATTAATTGAGACTTGTTTTGTGACCTATGATATGGTCTATACTAGCAAATTATCCATGAACACTGGAGAAGAATATGTATTCTGTTGCTTTTGGTTAAAGTGCTCTCTCTATATATTTGTTAGTTCTAGCTGGTTTGGAGTATTGTTCAAGTCTTGTATTTTCTTATTGATCTTCTGTCTTAATGTTTTATCCTTTATTGAAAGTGGTACATTAAATTCTCCTATTAAAGGAGAACTCTTAATTTCTCCCATCAATCTGCCAGTGTTTGCTTTATATATTTTGCGTGCATATTTATTTATAATTGTTACATATTCTTGTTGAATTGACCCCTTTATCAATATATAATATAATGACTTTCTTTGTCCTTTGTAATTTTTCTGACAAAGTTTCTTTTGTCTGATATTAGTATAGCTACTCCAGCTCTTTTTTGGTTACTATTTATATGGTATATATCCTTTCACTTTCAACCTATATATGTCTTTGAATTTATGGTGAGTCTCTTATAGTCACCATGTAGTTGGTTCATGCTGTTTTATACATTCTGCCATTTTCTGCTTTTTGATAGGACAGTTTAGCCTATTTATATTTAAAATCACTATTGATAATGAAGGACCTTCTTCTGCCCTTTTGCTAATACCTTTTTTATACTTCAATTATTCCATTAATGCCTGCTTTCATATTGATTTGATTTTTTTGTATTGTACTATGTTGAATCCCTTCTCATTTTTATCTGGACGTATTTTTAAATATTTTCTTTATGGTTACCATGGGGTTAAAAGTAAACATCTGAAATATATAGCAATCATATTTCATTTGATACTAACTTGACTCCAATAACATGTATATACACACTGTTTCTATATCCCTCTATTGCCCCACCTTTTTTGTATTTTTTACAAATTACATCTTTGTCTGTACACAACCATAGATTTATCATTACTTTTTTTGCATTTGCATTTTTGTACCTGTAAAGAAGTGAGAAGTGGATTTATATGCCATAAACCACAATACAGTAGTACTGGCATTTATAATTACACCATGGTTCCCTTTCCCAGAGGTCTATTCCTTTACACTGCTCTGAATCCCTCTCTGGTGTGCTTTCCTTTCAGTCTGAAGAACTCCCTTTGTTTCGCTTGTAGGGCAGGTCTAGTGGTGTTGAATTTCCTCAGCCCTCATCTGTCTGGTCTATCTGAGAATTTCTTAATCTCTCCCTCATTTTTGAAAGAAAGTCTTGCCAGATATAAAATTCCTGGTTGGCAGCTGTATTCTTTCAGCCCTGTAAGTTTCTGATGAGAAACTGGCATTTAATCGAATTGGGATTCCCTTGCATGTAACACATTGCTTTCTTCTTCCAGCCTTCACAACTCTGTCCTGGTCCCTTCCGTTTGACAGTTTGGTCAATATGTGGCAAGGTGTGTTTTTCTTCAGATTTCTCCTGTTGGGTATGCTCTGGACTTCTTCGATGTTCATATTCACATCTTTTGCTACATTTGGGAAAGTTTTGGTTATTATTTCTTTGCATATTCCTCCTGCCCCTTTATCTCTCTTCTCCTCCTGGGACTTCCATGATGCTTATATGGGTATGCTTGATGGGGTGTCAAATATCTCTTAGATTGTTTTCATTTTTTATAATTATTTTTTCTTTTTGCTCTTCAGCCTGATTCATTTTAATTTTCTTGTCCTCAAGTTCTTGATTTTCTTCTGCCTGCCCCAATCTGCTTTTGAAACCCTCCTGGGAATTTTTCTTTTCAGTTATTGTGGACTGCTCTGCTGCATGGGACCGTCTATGCACCTGTTCAGTTATGTAACAGCCTCAGGTATGGAGGCTCCATTTAGTGTGACTTTTGAGATTCCTCCAGGGTCGGTGGGAGACTCTCAGTGCTAAAATGATGATAAATCAGGCAAAAGCCACTTGCTCCTGCTTTTCTGATGTCTTTAATGAATTATTTAGTTAAAAGTATTACAAAGTCATTTTCTAGAAGGGGCAATACAAGTATGTGGTACAAATGGTAAAAGAATACAAGGATAACTATAAAAGAAGTCTCTCTCCTACTCCAGATCTCTAGCCATCCAGTTTTCTTCCCAAAGAAGAAACACTCTTTGTCTTCTGCAGTTTTAGTGTCCCCTCATTGCCCAGTTATTCCATTGTAGCTTCCAAAGAGGCAATTTATCCAAAAAGAACATCAAGCTGCATTAATTGATGCTATTACCACAGTTTATTATTTATTCCAGAGTTAATCTTTGTGGTTTTATAGTTGGGAGACAGCCCTGCAGGTTAGTATTGTAATAATAAAGGAAACCTCAGAGATCCTTGAGTCCACTGGTTGTGTCCAGATGGAATGAATCTTTCCAGGATTGATGCGGCAAATATTCTCTTCTAAAAGTCCTCTGCTTCTAATTGATATGGACATTCTAAAACAGAATTAGGAAAATAAAAATTCATGATCTTCATAACCTCCAGTTCTAGTAAAAAATAGTAGGTTCATGAAAAGTTTCTCATCCATTACAGTGACTACTGTTTTGTTTTTAGCTGTGTCTTTTAAGTTTCTGATTTAAAATTAGGTTTGAGACATATAAAGTAACTAGAAAAACCTTGTAAAGCCACATGATACATATGACTTAAGTGATAAACATTGTAAACATTGCTTTATATAGAAATTCATATATATTTAATAAATTCACATTTTAAATATCTCATATAAAATATCTCATATTTTAAGATAAAGGTAGAAACTTTCAAAGAAAAACTAAGCCTGTGGTAGCATATTTTTCTCTACCACTAGAAGAAATTCTGGGAAAAGTTTGCCAATTACTATAAATAGATAAATCTCTGGAAGTTGCATGATGAACCAAGCTTGGCATATACAAAATGCGGAGCAAAGAGTGGGAGTTAAAATTGGAAAGTTGGAGGTGAACAGTTCTTCAGTGGTTCAGTCAAATGAATACATATGAAAGATTCTACTGTCCATGACTGAAAAAGGAAAACCTTGGTAAACTCTCCTGCAGCTAAGAATATGTCCTGTATTAATAAGATTTTTAAGAATGCATAGGGCAATGAGAATATTTTTCCTGCACTCCTAAAATTCAGACAATTTAAATGGTAATGTCAAATGAATGTTGATTTTAAAAATCACTACAACCTTTATCAAACATGGAAAACAACGTTTCAATAGATGTTAAAAGAAGGTGCATCCTATTATCTACAGACTGCCAAATTGTTCTTTTTGTTCACAGGAAAATTGGAATGGTAATTAAAGAATGAATGTCAAGAGAGGGTAAAAGAATGACAATAAGTTTGTTTTGTGTTTTTCAATGTTAGTTCACCTAAGAGCCCGTGATTTCCTGAGATGCACACACCCCTCCACCATTCTATTATGAGATATTTTTGGTAATTTTATTTAAAATATGTTGGGGTTTATATTGGGCTTCAAATTTTGGGGAGTTCTGGACCACAGAGTGTTTCAACAATGGCAATGGAGGGATACTGGTATGGGATACCAATGACAGGTGATATATGGCTGACAGGGAGCTGTACAGAACATATGTCCAGGGGGCATGGTAATGATTGGATATACTCATAATGGCAACAATTAAAAACCACAGCAGGGGGGGTACTGGGTTCCTGGCCAGTGGTGCTCTGCTGCGGTCCCTAGGGGAGCAGCGACAGTCTCCCAGGTACAGCGGCGGGGACCTGGAGGGAGTGAGGGTTCAACAGTGAGCCCCTGATGCTAATGACTATGCTTGTGAGCTGATAAACCTAAAATAAGAACAAGGCCTAGAGCAACATTGTGCCTGGGAATTTCCTCCTGTCAGCCTTCATGTTACTCAAATGTGGCCAGTCTCGAAGCCAAACTCAGCATGTAAATGCAATGCCTTCCCTCCAGTGTGGGACATGACACCTGGGGACGAGCCTCCCTGGCAACGAGGGACCACTATCAAATACCAACTGATGATGCAACTGGAAAAGGACCTTATACGGAAGGTTCAATGCGGATCAGCAGAATATCCATGTCTACATAAAATAACATGACTTTAAAATGCTGTTTGACCTAAAGTAAGGGGGAAATGGAAAGGAGAAATGAGTTTATATGGCTACGAGTTTCTAAAAAAGAGTCTGGAGGCTGGCAGAAGGATTGCCCTCATGCACAACTGAGCAGAGTCAGAGAGACAGATAAAGCAGATACAACCCCCAGATATTGGTTCCTTTGAAGGCTAAAGAGACCCATGAGAGTTATGGCCATGGCCGATGGGGTTAACTACCAGGGCAGATGGCCCCTCTTTGGAAATGGTGTTTATGTGTGATGAATCTGGACTCAGATGGGATCTCCCTTCATAAGACTTTCATGCTAATGTGCTGGAGGTGCAGTTAACGTTGGGATTTAAGATATATTTAGGGGATTTGAATCTCTGGACTGACAATGTGATAGCCAGGTCCTGAACCTCAACAGACTCCAGCACCTACAATCTGATTTATTGGACTTACCGCACTCAGCTAAGATGGAGTTGAAGAAGGACAATCACCACACCATGGAGCCTAGAGTGATTACAACTGAAAATGGGAGGATTGCATCCAGCATCCATGTGGAATTTGACATAAAGGTTGCAATGGACACAACCAATCCAATGTCCACATAGAAGAGGTGGTATTGGATTGAGAAAAGTGGACATGGTGGACGATGGGTATGGGGAAAGGCAGGAAGAGATGAGAGGTGGAGGTGTCTTTGGGACATGGAGCTGCCCTGGATGGTGCTTCAGAGGCAATCACCGGACATTGTAAATCCTCACAGGGCCCACTGGATGGAATGGGGGAGAGTATGGGCCATGATGTAGACCATTGACTATGAGGTGCAGAGGTGCCCAAAGATGTACTTACCAAATCCAATGGATGTGTCATGATGATGGGAACGAGTGTTGTTGGGGGGGGAGAGGGGGGGTGGGGGAGCAGGGTTGAATGGGACCTCACATATATATTTTTGATGTAATATTATTACAAAGTCAATAAAAAAAATAAATAAATAAATAAAATATGTTGGGGTAAAAAAGTATGATATATATGTAAGTGTAAATTGGCTTTAATCCAAACCTCAGGAGTTGCCACTTAGTGTTTGAGCTGCCTCAATCAGCAGTCTACACTTGGGAGTTGGACATGGCAAGGATTCAAATATTGATTTCTAAATCTAAGCCAGAGGGATTGGTAAGTAACAAGGGATTTGGGGAAAATGGCTTTGTGGGCGAAATGAGCAGTGTTCAAGGTATGTGGTAGGCAAGTCAGGTTCTACTGCCCTTGCATGATGGAGGTGTGGAGATGGTGAGTCCTCAGCCCTCAAATTGTTAGAGCAGCCCCTGAGGTGGACAGCTCCCCTGGTCCTCTGTCCCCACCCTTACAGTACAACAGCTATGCAATCTGATGTAAGCAGAAAGTCTGCTGATCTTAACATCAAAATATCATTGAGCCTGCCTTTTGTTCAATTGGCTTGCCAGAGCCCTGAAGACCAGAGGGTGGCCGTGATGGTATGAAGCTGCATGAGCCCTAGAAAAGGATGCTCTTGAGGTGAACCCGTCCTCATGGGCGAGGACCCATTGTAAGCAGGACCTTTTGGTGACTAGGATGTGACCCGCCTCATTCAGGATGGGTCTTCATCCACTTTCTGGAGTCTTTTGTAAGGGAATAAAATTCAGACAAAGAGAGGAGAAAGCCATGGAAGCAAGCAGGTGGAATCAATGAAAGCCAGAAGAGAAGGGAGAGGGCAGAAGAGGCCACCGAGTGCTTTGTCTTGTGACAGAGGAGTCCAGGATTGCCAGCAGCTGGTTTCAGGGAGAAGGCAATGCCTGATGTGGACTCTTCCATGGCCTCAGAACCGTAAGCTTGTGAGCTTACACCTTCCCACTGTTAAAAGCCAACCCATTTGTTTTTTAAAAAATATTTACTTATTTTTATTTCTCTCCCCTTCCCGCCCCAGTGCCCCCTGTTGTCTGGGCTCTGTGTCCATTCGCTGTGTGTTCTTCTGTGTCTGTTTGCATTCTTGTCAGCAGCACCAGGAATCTGTGTCTCTTTTTGTTGCATTATCTTGCTGCATCAGCTCTCTGTGTGTGCGGCACCACTCCTGGGTGGGCTGTGCTTTTTTTGCTCAGGGCAGCTTTCCTTGAGGGGTGCACTCCTTGAGCGTGGGGCTCCCCTATGCGGGGGACACCCCTGCATATCACAGCACTCGTGTGCATCATGGGTCAGGAGGCCCTGGGTTTGAACCCTGGACCTCCCATGTGGTAAGCAGATGCTCTATCAGTTGAGCCAAATCCACTTCCCACCAACCCATTTCTGTATATTCTTTTCAGCAGCCTAGCAACCTGGAATAGCAGCAGAATGGTTCTGTGGCTGTTTTTCTGCCTGCTTGCTCTTAAGCATTTGTGGGATTGACAGAATTAAGTCTGAGAGTAGTTTTCTCCTAACATACCACCCAGAAGCCAGGGAGTAAGGGGCAAGATGGATTGAACCAGGGAGCGGCTGTGGCTCAAGCGGTTGAGCGCCTGTTGCCCACATGGGAGGTCCTGGGTTCGGTTTCCAATGCCTCCTAAAAACAAAACAAACAAATGAAAGAAAAAACCAACTCGGGAAGCCGATGTGGCTCAGTGGTTGAAGTGCCAGCCTCTGACATACGAGTTTCCCAGACCTAGTATCTAAAAAAAAAAAAAAAGATTGAACCATCTGGAATCAAATGGCACTCATCAGAAGATGCTGACAACTGTCCAATGAACAAATAGTCTTCATGCCAGTGTTGAACTCAGGTTTAAATACCCAGCCAAAGCTGGGGACATCACCTGGTGCCCGGGGAGAAAAGGCGTTGTTCTGCTGTGTCTTCTGGAAAGGCCACTGGGTCGAGTTAGTAGGTAGTGTGCTCTTCTACATCCTTCCTGATTATCTGTCTCCTCATGCGGCTGGGGCGGCTTGCACCCCGACACTGACGGGGGGGTTTGGAGGGGTCAGCTGGCCGCAAAGGCGTCTGAGGCTGCGGCAGACAGCCTCAGAGGGGCTCTCAGGCGTGGAGGACGCGCGGCGAGGGGAGAAAGAATGCCACGGAGACCAGGTCTGGTACGCAAGTCAGGTTTATTAAGGAAGTGCAGTGGGTTATATAGAGAATGAGGAGGGCGGGGTAGAGCAGGAGGAGTGAGGGCTACGGGGCGGCTGGGGATTGGCAGAAACTTGTGGGCGGACTTGTGGTTTTGTGCTGTTAGCTGTTGCTAGGGAAGTGGGCAGATTTCAGGTTATGATGCAACATCCTTGATCCATCAATTCCTGAGGTGAGTGCCGAGGTCTCCTACAAGAACCGTCAGTTGACTGTTCTCCGTTATTTCTATCAGTCTATGCTATACGCTTCACAGTTAGTTGACACACATTTAGAACTGTTACCATGTCCTGATGAATTTACCCTTTTATCATTATGAAGTACCCTTCTTTATCCCTGGTAATATTAAAATTCATTAATATTGTATTTTGTCCAATGCACCTACCCCACTTTATTATGATTAATGTTTATGTGGATATCCAATTTCCATCTTATAAAAGCTGTATAAGCCTTCAGACCTTCTTGAAAAATGGGCATCTCCAATGGTAAAATGTGGGGAATGTTTGTAGAAATTTCAATCCCAGATTTTTTGCTATCACCAAAGTGCTTATCATCTAATAAGTAATGGATGATTAGCAACTTCTGTCAGAACTGGCTTAGAATCCTATTCTAATTTGTAAGTCTGAATGTGAGTGCCCTCACCTAAATATCAGGATTTTGACATAAAAGCCCTTATAAAAAGCAATGCCTTTAAAATGCATCTCATTAAAATAAGTAATCCATTCATTTGGCATAGTTTGCAAATGTATATGATTATAAAATATATAGGTATGATACAGAAAGGTTTTTTTTTTTACACAAACCTGCAAAACCTAATATTGATCCTCTTTGCTAAAACTGTTGAATGGCTTTTGATATTCTTTTATATGTTCAATAATGTATCTATCCAACCTAATAAAATATTGCACCTCAATTTGTTCAGGGATAATGGTACAATAAAATGTTGGCTTAGAATGACAACTTTGTCAATACAATTTACTATGTTTTTTTGGTAGGTTTACAGCGCTGCAAAAAATCATGACATATAAAGCTGAACCCATAAAGAATTCAACACATAACTCTCCTCTCTGTGCTAAGCAAGTCATTAAAGAAAATTATGTTAACACTAATTTTGGGAAAAATAATGTTTTATTTTTAGAATACTTGGTATCCCATTATTTAAATCATTGTTGCTTTTGTTTTTAATGAAAGCAACATTTGCATTTTGTTTTACCTGTGACAGTAAAGCAAATATAATTATTGCGTTTTTATTGCAAGTCCTTACAGAGATTACTAGCATTCTTCTAGACTTATACGTAAACAGCTGTTGATTTATTTCTTCTTCTCTAAGGAATTTTGACCTTAGTACTTAGAATGTTTCAATATATTAGTAGAATATACCACAGGGAGATTTAAAAAATCACGGAATGCAGAAATATGTTGAAACAAGTGTGTTTAAAATGTGATTCTGAAATGGATGTTGCTAGACTTTGGGAAGGGAAAAATCCTTATCTTTATTTAAAGCAAAGAATCACTAAGAAAGAAAACAAAAAATCACTTGTTTTAAGGGTTTGTCAAGAGCTTAGCTCTGTTCAGGGGAGCTAGAGGGGAAAGTTCAGCCGGCAGGTCTTGGAATGGTGAAGATACACCACCGAGGATTAGGCTCTGGTGGTGGAAGAGACTCTGCAATGCTAACGAGCCATCGAAGTCACGCCCAGGACCGAAGACCGCGCACCAAGCACAGCGCAGAGCTGAGACCTGAGCGGGAAGAGGTCGTGCAGGCTGTCTGCCCTAGAACGTGGTAGAGCAAGGCAAAAGCGTTTTCTTGGCACAAAAGATCAGCAACTGCTCATGACTTTATAGGAGAGATTGTCATATAGGAAGAGTGTTGTGCTTTGTATCACAGCCTTAATTGAGCAGAGGTTGAAAATGACAAGCGAATAGACAATTACAAAAGAGATTTTACACTAAATCTTAGAATAGCCCACAAGGTAATGGACACGAAATGCGTAGCTCCTATTGCTGGAAGAATATCCGTGGTGCTGTGCAGGATGTGCCGTCGTGCTGCACAAAAGGGATCAAACTTCTGTTCCAACCAACAGCAAAGAGTGACAAATGGTTTTTCGAATTCCTCATGCACCACTTTAAGTTTCCAGAGGTATTCCTCACTATGGGAAGAATGCAGACAACCAGCATTCGTTTTGAAGAGAAGGGAAATTGCAGCATCTACAACCAATTGCCAACACAATGTTGAATAATACATTGGAGAGAAGATTACCACAGAAGCCAAAAGATGAAAACTTTTTACACAAAGATTGTACTTTGAGCAAGCATTACTGGGCCAAAATGGTAGCCCTTAAACTGCCTTAACATATCTTTTTTAAACAATGAATTTGTATTTAATTCCACTGAGCTGCTTCATCATTTCTTTCTCTCCTTCAGTCAGAGCATCAGAATTTTAGTGATGCTAAGTTGAGAGAAATTCTGAACAGGACAAATGGGAATGGCAACGCTTTGGTCCTGTGATGGATTCTTTAAAACAATTTTTAAATTTTACTTTTCTATTTTTTTTATTAGAGAAATTGTAGGTTTATAGAAAAATTATAAATACAGGCTTCCTAATACTACCCTTCTATTAACACTTTGCCTTAATGTGGTAACTTTGTTACAATTCATGAAAGAACGCTTTTATAACTGTACTATAAACTGTAGTCATTTGTTTACAATAGGGTATAAGGTATACTGTTTGTGTTGTGCAGTCTTATGTTTTTTGTGGTTTGTAATTTTTATTCAAGTAACATATATACAGCTTAAATTTCCCCTTTTAACCACCTTCAAATATATAATTCAGGGTGATTATGTTTACAATGTTGTGCTACCCTCACCACCATTCATTACCAAAACTTTTCCATCAACCCAAATAGAAACCCAGTACAATTTAAACATTAATTCATCCTGGGCCCTGGTTACTTACATTTTAGCTTCTTACACTCTGAATTTGCTTATTCTAACTATTTCATATCAGTGAGATCATACAGTATTTGTCCTTTTGTGTCTGGAGTATTTCATTCAACACGAGGTTTTCAAGGTCCATCCTGGTAGCATGGAACAAGCACTTCACTTCCTTCTTTTTTTTAACAAATCAATTTTATTGATACATATTAATAAAGCATTAATCAATCCAAGGTGAACAATCAGTGGTGTTCGGTGTAATCTCACATTTGTGCATTCATTACTTCAGTCATTCTTAGAGGGCTTTCATTATCCCAATAATAATAATAATAAACAAACAAAACTCACTTCTCGATCTCTCTGTGCTTCCCCTGCTTATATAGCTGCTATTCTTTTCCCTTCTCTCTAGCATATTTGTATTTACATTTGTAATAACAGTCTTATATATGCAAATATCACTCATATTCATGTTTTACATGAGGTTTTACTATCTTATACAGTCCCATGTTGTAGTTTTTACCTTTCCTTCTAGTAATGTACATGACTTTAGACTTTCCCTTTCAGCCACTGTCATACCCAAATAATAGCTCTGCGAGTTTCAAACACGATGATATTCTTTCACTATTTCTATTCATTTCCAAAGATTTACAAACAACCTTTTTACCATTTCTGCACAGATTAACCTCAGCTTTCCATTCTCTACTCTCATTGTCTTTTCTGGTGACTTATGTTCCAATTATTAACTCCATGAACTTACACAATATATTTAGTTTATACTTGCACACTTATACAGTATTTGTTCTTTTGTGTCTGGCTTGCTTCACTCAACATCATGTCCTCCAGGTTCATCCATGCTGTCATGTGCTTCACGACTTCGTTTATTCTTATTGTTGCATAATACTCCATCATGTGTACACATCACAATTTGTTTATCCATTCATTGGTTGATGGACACCTTGGTTGTTTCCAATCACTTCTTTGTTTTGCTTTTATTAAGCAGTTTTACTGAGACATTCACATATGATACAATCGATCCAAAGTGTAGACTCAATGGCTTTTAGTATAATCATAATGTTGTGCATTCATCACCCCAAAAAATTTTAGAACAATTTCATTACTCCAAAAAGAAAATCTCCACGCCTCTTAGCAGTTGTTTGCCAGCCCTATATAACCACTAACATAATTTCATCTTTTTTTCCCCTTCCCCTCTCCCCTGCCCAGCTGTTTTTTGCTATCTGTGTTCCATTTGCTGTGTGATCTTCTGTATCTATTTCTCTTTTTGTCTTCTCATTTTTCTCTTCTGGGATTCACTGAGATTCTATCCTGGGGACCTCTGATATGGAGAGAGGCTCCCTGTCACTTGTGTTACCTCAGTTCCTAGTTTCTGTTGCACCTTGCCTTGACGCTCACATTCATTTTTCTTTTGTTGCATCATCATCTTGCCCATGACTAACTTGCGCGGGCACTGGCTCGCCAAGTGGGCACAACTTTTTTTTTTTTTTTAACCAAGAGGTCCCAGGGATCGAACCCAGGTCCTCCATTATGATAGACAGAGGCCCCGTCACTTGAGCCACATCTGCTTCCCTAATTTCATCTTTATAAATTGATTTATATTTACATTTTATATAAATGGAATCATACAATATGTAGCACATGTGTCTGGTTTCTTTCACTTACCATAATGTGTTTTTTTTGTCTGATATTAACATTTTGTAGTATTAACAAATATTTGTTCAGATTCAAAGAAAAAGGTGATATATATGCAATTTTACCTATATTCATATTTCACATGGTTTTACTATGCTATGCAGTTCCATGCTACATTTTTTAGCTTTCCTTTTAATAATATACATGAACTTAGACTTTCCTTTTAAACCACTTCCATACCCACATAATAGTACTGCTATTTACAGATGTTATGTTGGGCTTTCACCTTTTCTATCCATTTCCAAAGATTAACACACATCCTTTTTACCAGTTCTGCACAAGTTACCCTCAGCTTTCCATTCTCTAACCTCATTCTTTTTTCTGGTGACCTATATTCTATTTATTAACTCCATGAATTTACACACTATATTTAGTTCATAGTAGCACAATCTTACAGTATTTATCCTTTTGTGTCTAGCTTGCTTCATTCAACATAATGTCCTCTAGGTTCAGTCAGGTTGTCATTTGCTTCACGACTTCATTTCTTCTTACAGCTGCATAATATTCCATCAAATTTATCCACCACAGTTTGTTTATCCATTCATGGGTTGATGGACATCTGGGTTGTTTCCAACTTTTGGCAATTGTGAAAAATGCTGCTATGAACATTGGTGTGCTCATGTCTGTTCGTGTCACTGCTCTTAGTTCTTCTGGGTATATACCCAGTAGTGGTATTGCAGGGTCACGTGGCAAGTCTATATTCAATGTCCTTAGGAACTGCCAAACAGTCCTCCACAGTGACTGTACCATTCTACATTCCCACAAACAGTGAATAAATGTTCCTATCTCTCTACATCCTCTCCAACACTTGTAGTTCTCTGTCTTTTTAGTATTGATCACTCTGATAAGTGTGAAATGATATCTTGTACTTTTGATTTGCATTTCCCTAATCATTAGTGATGTTGAACATTTTTTCATGTGTTTTTTTGCCAGTTTTAATTCTTCTTTGGACACATGTCCATTTTGCCCATTTTTAAATTGGGTTTCTTGACTTACTGCTCCCCCCCAGATGGCAACCTCATCTGTCTGCTCATTGTTTCTGCTCATTGTCCGCTTGCTGTGTCTGCTCTTTTTGCTCATTCATTGTGTCTGCTCATTGTGATAACTTCTTGTCCACTTGTTGTGTCCACTTTTCTTCTTTAGGAGGCATTGGGAACCACTCAGGACCTCCCTTGTGGAAGGCAGGTGCCCAACCACTTGAGCAACATGTGCTCCCTACTCGTTATGTCTGTTCATTGCATCTGCTTGTTGCATCCACTCATCACATCAGTCCACTACATCAGTTTGTTGCATCAGCCCACCGCATCAGCTCATTGTGTCTGCTTGTCATCTTTAGGAGGCACTGGGAACCCAACCCGGGACTGCCCATGTGAGGGCCAGGCGCCCAACTGCTTGAACCTCTTCTGCACCCTGGGCTTTGGGAAAAAAAAGATTTATTTATTTATTTATTTATTTCTCTCTCCTTCCCCACCCTCCCTGCCTGCTCTCTGTGTCCATTTGGTGATGTTCATCTGTGTCCACTTACATTCTTGTCAGCAGCACCGGGAATCTGTGTCTCTTTTCTGTTGTGTCATCTTGCTGCATCAGCTCTCTGTGTGTGTGGTGCCACTCCTGGGCAGGCTGCACTTTTTTCACGTGGGTTGGCTCTCCTTACGGGGCACACTCCTTGAGAGTGGGGCGCCCCTACACGGGGGATACCCCTGTGTGGCATGGCTCTCCTTGTGCTCATCAGTACTGCACGTGGGCCAGCTCATCACATCGGTCAGGAGGCCCTGGGTTTGAACCCTGGACCTCCCATGTGGTAGGCAGATGCTGTATCTGTTGAGCCAAATCTGCTTCCTGACCCTGGACTTTTTGACTTTTTATTGTTGAGTTGTAGAATCTCTTTATATATCATGGATTTTAAACCCATATCAGATATGTGATTTCCAAATATTTTCTCCCATTGTGTTAGCTGCCTTTTCACCCTTTGGCAAAGTTGTTTGAGGTGCAAATGTGCTTAATTTTGAGGGGGTACCATTTATCTATTTTTTGTTCTTGTTGTTACATGTGCTTTGGATGTAAGGTCCAAGAAACTGCCACCTTCCACAAGATCTTTAAAATATTTTCCTACATTTTCTTCTAGTAGTATTATGGTTTTGGCCTTTCTATTTAGGTCTTTGATCCATTTTGAGTTGATTCTTGTATAGGGAGTGAGATAGGGGTCCTCTTTCATTCATTTGGTTATGGATATCAGGACCATTTGTTGAAGAGAATGTTTTTACCTGTCAACACGGACTTGATAGGTTTGTCAAAATCCTGTTGGCCATAGAAGTGAGAGTTTATTTCTGAACTCTCAGTTCTATTTTTCTGATCAATGTGTTTATCTTTTTGTCAGTACCATGCTGTTTGTTTGTTTTTCCCTAGGAGGCACCAGGAACTGAACCCAGGACCTCCCATGTGGTAGGTGGCACCTAGCTTCTTGAGCCACATCTGCTTCCCATCATGCTGTTTTGACCACTGTACCTTTCCAATATGTTTTGAGGTCAGGCAGTAAAATTCCTCCCACATTGCTTTTCTTTTTAAAAATGCTTTTGGGGGAAACGGATGTGGCTTAACCAAGTGGGCTCCTGTCTACCATATAGGAGGTCCGCGGTTCAATGCCCAGGGCCTCCTGGTGAGGGCAAGCTGGTCGACACAGTGAGCTGACCCATGTGGAGTGCCAGCCCATGCAGGAATGCAGCTCCATGCAGGAGAGATGCCCTGCATGGGGATGTCACCTTGCATGGGAAAGCTGCCCCATGCAGGAGTGCTGGCTGACACAGAGAGCTGGCATAGCAAGATCATGCAATAAGAGACACAGGGGAGGGAAAATAAGAAGACGTAGCAGAACAGGGAGCTGAGGTGGCACAAGAGAGTAATCGCCTCTCTCTCACCACAAGGTCCCAGGATCAGTTCCTGGAGCTGCCTAATGAGAATACACACAGACACAAAAGAAGAACACACAGTGAATGGACACAGAGAGCAGACAGTGGGGGGAACAGGGGTGGGGGGAGAAAGAAAGAAAATAAATCTTAAAAAAAAAAATAAAATGCTTTCTGCTATTTGGGTGCACTTTCCCTTTCAAAAGAATTTGGTAATTGCCTTTACTATTTCTGTAAAGTAAGCTGTTGGAATTTTTATTGATATTGCACTGAATCTATAAATTAGTTTGGGTAGGATTGACATATTCATGATATTTAGTCTTCCAATCCATGAACATGGACTGTCTTTCCAAAGGTGTATGTTTTCAATTTTTTTTTTTTTTTAAGCATTGTTTTGTTCTTTTCTGCATATAGGTCCTACACTTCTTTGGTTAAATTGATTCCTAAGTATCTGAGCCTTTTAGTTGCTATTGTAAATTGAATTTTCTCCCTGGTTTCCTGCTCAGATTGTTCAATACTAGTGTACAAAAACATTACTGATTTTTGCATGTTGATACTTGTCTCCTACCACTTTGCTGAACTGGTTTATTAGCTCAAGTAGCTTTGTCATAGACATTTCAGAGTTTTCTAAAAATAGGGTCATGCCATCCATAAATAATGAACGTTTTACTCCTTCTTTTCCTATTTTAATGCCTTTTATTTATTTTTTTGTCATTGTTGTCTAATTCTTCTAGTTAGAACTTCTAGCACAATGTTAAAAAAAGCAGTGGTGACCATGGCATCCTTGTCTTCTTCCTGATCTTAGAGGGAGAGCTTTCAACTTTTCCCCATTGAGTATGATACTGGCTGTGGATTTTTCATATATGCTTTTTATCATATTGAGGAATTTTTCTTCTGTACCTTTCTTTGGAAGTGTTTTTAATAAGAATGGATGCTGTCAAATGCCTTCTCTGCTTTGATCAAGATGACCATGTGTGTTTTTCCCTTCAATTTGTTTATGTGGTGTATTATGTTCATTGATTTTCTGATGCTGAACCACAGTTGCATACAAGGAATAAATCCCACTTGGTTGTGGTGTGTAAGTCTTTTGATATGCTATTGAATTTGATTTGCAGGAATTTTGTTGAGAATTTTTTGCATCGGTGTTTATTAGAGAGATTGTTCTATAATTTTCTTTTTCTTGAAGTGTCTTTATCTGGCTTTGATATTAGGGTGATGTCAGTTTCATAAAATATGTTAGGTAATTTTCCCTCCTCTTCAATTTTTTGGAAGAGTTTAAACAGGATTGGTCTTAATTCTTCTCAAAATGCTTGGTAGAATTCGCCTATGAAGACATTGGTCCTGGATTTTTCTTTGTTGGGAGATTTTTTTTTTTTTTTTTAATTTTTTTATTTTTTATTGACTTTGTAATAATATTACATTAAAAATATATATGTGAGGTCCCATTCAACCCCACCCCCCCACCCCCCCTCTCCGCCCCCCCAACAACACTCGTTCCCATCATCATGACACATCCATTGGATTTGGTAAGTACATCTTTGGGCACCTCTGCACCTCATATACATTGGTTCACATCATGGCCCATACTCTCCTCTATTCCATCATGTAGGCCCTGTGAGGATTTACAATGTCCGGTGATTACCTCTGAAGCACCATCCAGGGCAGCTCCATGTCCCGAAGATGCCTCCACCTCTCATCTCTTCCTGCCTTTCCCCATACCCTTTGTCCATTATGTCCACTTTTCCCAATCCAATGCCACCTCTTCTATGTGGACACTGGATTGGTTGTGTCCATTGCACCTTTATGTCAAGAGGAGGCTCAGATTCCACCTGGATGCTGGATGCAATCCTCCCATTTTCAGTTGTAATCACTCTAGGCTCCATGGTGTGGTGGTTGTCCTTCTTCACCTCCATCTTAGCTGAGTGTGGTAAGTCCAATAAATCAGATTGTAGGTGCTGGAGTCTGTTGAGGCTCAGGATCTGGCTATCACATTGTCAGTTGTTGGGAGATTTTTGATGATGAAATTGATCTCTCTAAATGTGATAGGCTTGTTAAGTTCTTGTATTTCTCATAGCATCAGTGTAGGCTGTGCATTCCTAGGAATTTGTCCATTTCATCTAAGTTGTCTAGTTTGTTGGCATACAGTTTCTCATAATATCCTCTTATGATCCGTTTTTTTGTGGGGTCAGTCGTAACTTTGCCCCTTTCATTTCTGATTTTATTTATCTGTATCTTCTCTCTTTTTTTTTGGTTGATAGTCTAACTAGTAGTTTGTCAATTTTATTGATCTTCTCAAAGAACCAGCTTTTGGTTTTGTTGATTTTTTTCCAATTTTTTTGTTGTTATTCTAAGTTTTACTTATTTCTGCTCTAATCTTTATTATTTCTTTCATTCTACTTCCTTTGGGAATGATTTGCTGTTCTTGCTATAATTTCTCCAGTTGTTCAGTTAGATCTTTGATTTTAGCTCTCTCTTCTTTTTTACTATAATTGTTTAAAATTTCCCTCTCAAGACTGTCTTCACTGTATCCCTAAATTTTGATAAATTGTATTCTCATTTTCATTCATCTCAATATATTTACTAATTTCACTTACAATTTCTTCCCTGACATGCTGATTGTATAGGAGTGTTTGTTCAGCCTTCACACATTTTTAAAAAAAGATTTGTTTATTTCTCCCCACCACCCCTACCACCCTCCCATTGTCTGCTCTCTTCGTTCATTCTCTGTTTGTTCTTCTGTGTTGCTTGTCTTCCTTTTGGGTGGCACTGGGAACCGATTCTGGGACCTTCCACAGTGGGAGAGAGGTGTTCAATCCAGAGCACCTCAGCTCCCTGGTCTGCTGCATCTCTTACTGTTTTTCCTCTGCGTCTTTATTTGTTGTATCATCTTGCTGTGCCAGCTTTCCATGTGGGCCAGCTTGCTGAATGGGCCAACGCTCCTGTATGGGTCAGCATTCCTTGTCCGGTAGCACTCATGTGGGCCAGCTGTCCACTTAGGGCAACTTGTCTTCACCAGGAGGCCCTGGGTATCGAACCCTGGACCTCCTATATGGTAGATGGGAGTCCAGTTGCTTGAGCCACATCCGCTTCCCCAGCCTTCACACATTTCCAAATTTACCTCTTTCTTGTCTATTATTGATTTCCAGTTTCATTCCATTACGATCTAATCTGAGAGGGTGCTTTATATAATTTCAATGTTTTTTATATTTGTGAGACCTGCATTGTGCCCTAATATGTGATCTATCCTGGAAAAAGATCCATGGGTACTTAAGAAGAATATATAATGCACTGAGTTTGGGTGCAGTGTTCTGTATGTCTGTTAGGTCAGGCTCATTTATCATATTTTCAAGTTCTCTTTTCTTGTTGGTCTTCTGTCTAGTTCCATCTAATGATGCGATCGGTGTGTTAAAGTCTCTATTATTGTTGAGATGTCTATTTCTCCCTTCAGTTTTGCCAGAGTTTTCTCATGTACTTTGGGGTGCCCTGGTTAGGTGCATAGATATTTACGTCTATTATTTCTTCCTGGTAGATTGTCCTCTTTATTAATATAATGGCCTTCTGTATCACTGGTAACTTTTTTGCATTTAAAGTCTGTTTTGCTTATTTGATATTAGTATGGCTACTCCTGCTCCTTTTTTGGTTACTCTTTGCATGGAGTATCTTTTCCCAGCCTTTCACCTTCAGCCAGTTTGTATCCCTGGTTCTAAGGTGAGTCTCTTGCAGGCAGCATATGGATGGCTCATTTTTTTCCCAATCCATTCTGTGAACCTATATCTTTTGATTGGGGAGCTTAATCCATTCACATTCAATGATATTACTGTAAATGCATTATTTTCTTCCACCATTTTATTCTTTAGTTTTTATACAACATCATATTTTTGTCTGTCTTTTTACTCTTTTGATTATTCTTTCTCCTTTCTTCTATACTCTCCTCCAAGCCCCTCTCTCCTGTCTTATTTTCAGGCTTCACTATTTTCCTGAAAAGGTGGTTTCTTTTTACAACTCTCTTAATTTCTGTTTGTTTGTGAATATTTTAAACTCACCTTCATATTTGAAGGACAGTTTTGCTGGGTAAAGAATTCTCAGCTTGCAGTATCCTAATTATATCATATCACTGTCTTCTCCCCTCCATGGTTTCTGATGAGAAACTGCAGTAAGTCTTGCTGACTGTCCCTTGTATGTAACAGTTTGCTTCTCCCTTGCTGCTCTCAGAATTTTCTTTTTCTTGATATTTGACATTCTGAGTAGTATGTGTCTTGGAGTAGGTTTATTCAGATTTATTCTGATTGGAGTATGCTGTGCTTCTTGGACAAGTAAATTTATTTCTTTCACAAGAGCTGGAAATTTTTCAGCTATTATTTCCTCAAATACTCTTTCTGCCCCTTTTCCCCCCTCTCTTCTCCTTCTGGAAGTCCTGTGATGTATGTTGTTGTGCTTTGTGTCATTCAACTTCCTGAGCCCCCTGTTCAATTTTTTCCTTTCCCTTCTCTTTTCAGTTTCAGCTGTCTTCTGTATCATTTTATTCTTTCTTCTGTCATTTCAAGTCTACTGTTGTATGCCTCTAATGTGTTTTTTTTTAAAGATTCATTTTTTATTTATTTCTCTTCCCCCCTCCCAGTTCTCTTCTCTCTGTGTCCATTTGCTGTGTGTTCTTGTGTGACCACTTCTATCCTTATCAGCAGCACTGGGAATCTGTGTTTCTTGTTGTTGCATCATCTTGTTGTGTCAGCTCTCCGTGTGTGTGGCGCCATTCCTGGGCAGGCTGTACTTTCTTTCACACTGGGCAGCTCTCCTTATGGGGTGCACTCCTTGCACATGGGGCTCCCCTATGTGAGGGACACCCCTGCGTGGCACGGCACTCCTTGCGTGCATCAGCACTGTGCATGGGCCAGCTCCACACGGGTCAAGGAGGCCTGGGGTTTGAACCATGGACCTCCCATATGGTAGGCAGACGCTCTATCCATTGGGCTAAGTCCACTTCCCTCTAATGTGTTTTTTATCTCACTTATTGTGTCTTTCATTCCCATGAGCATTGTTACTTTTCTTTTCAGGTTTTCAAATTTTTCTTTGTGTTTGCTCAGTGTCTTCTTGATATCTTTCAACTCATTAATTTCACTTTGGAAATTTCTGTGCATCTTGGTGAGTAGCTGTCTCAGATCCTATGTCTCTTCTGGGGCTTTGATACATTCCTTTTCTTGTGCCATTTCTTCCATTTTCTTAGTGTGCCTTGTAATTTTTTACCAATGTCTAGGCCTCTTATTAAGATGGTGAGTTTATTCAGATACTCAATTTCTTTCTTTCATAGGGATTTAATGGCAGGAGGCTGTGTGTTATTGCTGTTCTTTGATTCTTGGTTTAACCCGATCTGAGTCTTTAGGGTTGTCCCTGTTAGTTGCTCAAAACTGGGCTCTGGACCCACTAATGTTTTGTAGACCTGTTTTCTAGCACCTTGGGGAGGGAGGCTATAAAGGCTGGAAAAGTCTTTCTTACTTAT
The DNA here is from genome assembly GCF_030445035.2 of Dasypus novemcinctus. Classification (NCBI taxonomy): domain Eukaryota; kingdom Metazoa; phylum Chordata; class Mammalia; order Cingulata; family Dasypodidae; genus Dasypus; species Dasypus novemcinctus. The sequence continues at coordinate 2,794,403 of NC_080701.1, read as the reverse complement.
TTACTTTTAATTTCCTCATGTACACTTCCTTGGTCTGCCCACAGAGGGTGCTCTTTGGCAGCCCTCTCAGTTCAATGCCTGGTCGGGGTGTGTCTATTGCAACATGGACTAGATCAGTGTGACAGAGGATCCTGCCTGGAGGCTAATAGCCTCGTAATTCAAATGTTCTCAGAGGCAGTTCTCCAGCCTTCGCTGGCAGCCCCCTCCTTTTCCTGAGGAGGAAGTAATTCCACTCCCCTCTGCATCCTCAACCATCAGTCCCAGTTAGTAGAGAAGGACATTGAGAGGGTTGGATCTCTTTAGTCCCTTGCTGCACCAAGGCAAACAATGTCACATCCCCACCTGGCCTGAATTTGTGGGTCAAAAGCTAAGTCAGCCTTAGACTGTGTCCCTCTCTCTCTGAATTCCTGGGGAGGTAGGTCCCTGGGGTCCTCTTTCTAGCCCATTGCACCAGATGTAAAAATTCAGAGTGTCTACAGTATGGGGGAAGGTATCTGCATTTGCAGCTACCACTTTTAACTCATAGTTTTGCTGTTGCAATTCCTTTCTTTTGCCCCTCTCTCCTCTGGGCAGTGTCCAGCCTTCCCTTGGTATCCGAAACTCTAGGAGATATTTTCCAGACCATTTCTTCCTGTCCTCTAGCTATTTTTCTTGGGAGAGAAGAGAGTCCTGTGTCTTTATAGCCCACCATCTTCCTGGAAGTCTCCTATGGTATCTTTAACTGGCTTTGGTATTTGGGTGATTTTGGCCTCATAGAATGAATTAGGGAGTATTTCCTCTTATTCTATTTTTTGGAAGAGTTTGAGTAGGACTGGTGCTAATTCTTCTTGGGATATTTGGTAAAATTCACAGTGAAGACATAGAGTATGGGCTCTTTTGGGAAGATTTTGATTCATCATTCAAACTCTTTATAATTATTGGTCTGTTCAGATACTCTATTTCTTCTTGAGTCACCGTAGGAAATGTGTGTATGTTTCTAGGAACTTGTCCATTTACTATAGGTTGTCTAATTTGTTGGTGTACACTTGTTCATAGAATTCTCTTATAATTTTTATTTCTGTAGTTTCTGCAGCATTGTCCTCCCTTTCATGTTGCATCTACTCTCTTTTTATCTTGTCAATCTAGTTAAAGTTTGTTGTTTTTATTCATCATCTAAAAGAAGCAACTTTTGGTGTTGTTGATTCTATTGCTTTTCTTTTCTTTTTTTTTTTCCTATTGCTTTTCTTGTTCTCCGTTTCATGTATCTCCACTCTACTCTTTGTTACATTAGTGCTTAAATTAGTTTAAGGTATTCTTTTAACCTGTGCTATCAAAAGCATCCTGATTTATACAGAGATGACACTACCTGCTATTTCTCCATTAAGATACAGACTTGGTATTATTTCCTTCAAGAAGTTTTTACTGATTCCTCTAGTTCCCACACTATTATATCTTCTTATCTCATCACGTACATATTTCCTTTATGCTATTTATCACAAGCAATGTAATTATGTGTTTATATGTTGGTCTTCAAGTTATTGCTAGGCTTGCAAGATCATTTTAAAAAAAAAGGATTCCCTCTTGTTTGTTTGTTATCTCAAGTTCCTAACCCAAGCCTGCCATTAATAATCATCCATAAATATTTGTTGAATAATTAGCCAATTCCAGTCATGAATTGAGATTTTTAAAATTTCCTGCAAACCCCACAAAATAACAAAAATATACAAACTGTACCTAGCAAGAAGAAAAATGGAAAATACAGGTCTAAAATCTAAATATTTTTCTTTGTATAGAATTTTAGAACTAAAAAATATGAGAACCCACATCTCTTTAAATTTTACTGCAGGGAATGTATAACGGCCTGCCCTCATAATGAAGTAATATGCTTGTTATATCTCTTTTTAAGGTATTTCATACTATGAATAATCCCTTATTCCATATTTAAATCAACGAAGTAATACCGAAGGCAGAAAAATGGTAAATAAAATATATCCCTTTATGTTATCTCAAGGTAAGCCCTATAATTATCCAGCATTGGAATTGCTTTGTTGGTTCAGTTCACTAAATAAAACTTTGTTCCTTAATTTGCTATGCATTACTATCTAACTCCATGCAATAATTATCTTGTAAGAAGAAATGTTTGTGTGTTTCTTTTCTGGAACGTAAATACAACTGGTGCTTTTATATTACTGTCTCTTAATTTTTCCAGTACTACAGTATGAATCCATTCATCCTTCATAATAATACTAACAAAAATAAATCCCTGACTAAAACATGCACTTATAAAATTAGGCAAGTGGAGAAAGCATATTATAGAAGTAGTAATACTAAAAGAGATACTGACTTCAAATAGGATTTGTCTTTTCAATGGTTAATTTCATTATTGCTACGTGGTATTTTAGTTTAAAGAATTCACATAAGAAGAGTTAAGAGTAAATTGGCATGGGGGTCAGTGTGGCTGCATACCAAAGTAGATCAGTTGTTGTCACGGATGTTGTCTTGTCACATTGATATATTGATGGGGGTGGTCGGGGGTTCAGAAGGGAGTGGGAGACTGAATGGGTGGAACAGGGTGTATTTGGGGCCATAAGATCCTTCTGTATGATACTGCAATGACAGACACATGACATTTGTCAAGGCTGTGGAACTGTGCAGCACATAATGTAAACCATAGACTTTGGTCAGTAGCAGTGCTTCAGTACTGGTTCATTAATTGTAACAAATGTACCTCACTAATCTAAGACGTCAATCATAAGGGTAAGTGTGTGTGGGTGAGGGGCTGGGGGGCTTATATGGGAATTCCCTACCCTTTCAGTGTGTTTTTTCTGTAAATGTAAATCTAAAACTTCTCTAAGAATAAAGTTAAAAAAAGTAAATTGCAGTAACAATGTCCTAGAAGACTATTGAAAGGAGTTAAAAGTGGAGCTGTATAATATCAAAGGAAACTCTATGAGAATAGAAAAAATTTTTAATCATAATGTTGGAAAAAAATCTCCCTATGCTAAATATAAGGCCCAGAATTCATAAAGAAAAATAAATAACAGACATATCTGTGTAAAAATTTAGAGTATCTATATAACAAAAACTGTATGAAAAAGTTAATGTAAGTTTTTGAGGATATTATATATAATGCAGCCTTAATATCCACAGTATACTGAGCCTCTAAAAAATCAATACCAAAACACAAGAAACATGTAGAAAACAAATAATAAATAAAAAAGCAGACTGAGCCATTACATAAAACCAGTAAATAAGGCAAATTAAATTAAGATAAGAATGGTGTAAGTTTTACCCATAAGATGAGAAAAAAAAAGATTGATATGGGGAAAAGGTTGGGAAGTTAGTTATTTTCACACTGCTAGTGGAAATTCAAATTTCTGTGGTCTTTTTTGTGCATCATCTGTCAGTATCTATTAGATTTAAATATAAAACACCTTTCCACCCAATAATTTCTCATCTGGTTATAGAGGAATAGTTAAATGTGAGCACAAAGAGTAAAGCAAGAGGATATACATTATAGTCAAAAATATATGCAAAGATTAATGCAAAATGGTATTCTCTAACAATGAGAGATTGTTAGTGTTCATTATCTGAGGTATGCTTATATAAATTATATAAATCATGCTTATATAAGCCTGCTATAGACTACTATGCAGGGTTAGAAAGCATATATGTATGTATATATTGACCTAGAAAGTTTTCAAAGCTACACTGAAAAAAGCAAGCTGGATAATATTACCTATGGTGTGATAACATTTATGCAAAGGGCAGCATTTTGTATTTGATCATCTGTGTGTGTGTACATGTACACAAACCTAGGAAGATGTTTGGTAAACACAGCACTGATCACATGTGAGCAGGAAAGTAGAATAGGACAAAGGTATGATAGAGGCAAGGACAGGTAACTGGGTGCTCTAGAGAAATTTTCACCTGTTAAAATTCATATTCCTCTGTGTTTTATATAGATAAGTGAAAACATAATGTACATTATCACTCTCCTCCGAAATGGATTTGCTCAGAGCAAAGCATGTGCAATCTGTATATTTTCACTTAGTACACTGTAATGTTCACTATTATTGTTGGTGTAATTGCTTTTCATGTAACTAATAGTTCATGCAACATTTCAGCAAGGCTATTTTGGGGTCATCCCTTCTTTTGGACACCATAAGCCTAGGTGTGTGAGGGGTGGGGAAAGCCCAAACCTGACAGAAATTACATTCTTGCTCAAGACAGTAAGGTATTTAATCAATCATATAGAGTTGGACATTTTAGGGATGTCAACATTTGCTGCTAAAACAAAAGTTAGTGGGGAAGTGGATGTGGCTTAAGCAGCTGAGTGCCCATCTCCCACATGGGAAGTCCTGGGTTCAGTTCCTGGTGCATCCTAATGCAGACAAACAATGAGCAGACAACGAGCAAACAACAAGCAGACAATGAGGAAAAAACAACAACAAGCAGACGTCAAGCTAAAACAACTAACAAAAACAACAAGCCGACAATGAGAAAAAACAATGAGAAAAAGAAAAGAAATGAACAGGAAGCAGACGTGGCTCAACCAGTTGAGTGCCCACTTCCCACACAGGAGCTTCCAGGTTTGGTTTCTGGTGCCTCCTAAAGGAAAAACAGACAGACAATGAGCGCAAACAACAAACCAAAAGAATGAGCAGGGCAGGGAGTGGGTGTAGCTCACTGCTTGAGCACCTGCTTCCCATATACGAAGTCCCAGGTTCAATTCCTGGTACTTTCTAAAAAAAAAAAAAAAAAAAAAAAAGAATGAGCAGGGAAGCGGACTTGGCTCAATGTTTAGGGCGTCCGCCTACCACATGGGAGGCCTGCGGTTCAAACCCCGGGCCTCCTTGACCCATGTGGAGCTGACCCACATGTAGTGCTGATGCGCACAAGGAGTGCCCTGCCACGCAGGGGTGTCCCCCGCGTAGGGGAGCCCCACGTGCAAGAAGTGCGCCCCATAAGGAGAGCCGCCCAGAGCAAAAGAAAGTGCAGCCTGCCCAGGAATGGCGCCACACACACGGAGAGCTGACACAACAAGATGATGCAACAAAAGGAAACATAGATTCCAGGTACCGCTGATAAGAATGGAAGCGGTCACAGAAGAACACACAGCGAATGGACGCAGAGTACAGACAACTGGGGGGATGCAGGGAAGGGGAGAAAAATAAATAAAAAATAAATCTTAAAAAAAAAAAAAAAAAAGAACGAGCAAGATAACAAGCAAACAGACCAGGGAGCCATCTGGGAGGAAGAGCTAGCATTTTTAAAAAGAAAATTTTATTGAAGTATATCATTCATTTATGAACATACATAAACAATAAGTGTATAGTAGAAGTTGTGAATTCACAAACAAACATGCATAACATCATACAGGGCTCCTTTCCGTCACCCACCACCAACACCTTGTACTGTTATGAAGCATTTGTTACAAACTATGAAAGAGCATCATTAAACTATGAGTACTAACTACAGCCCATATTTTACATTTGGTGTATTTTCCCCCTAACCCACCCAATTATTAAAGCCCTATATTGGTATTATATTTTTGTTATCGTTCATGCAAGAATGCTCTCATATTTGTCCTGCTAACCACAATCCATCGTCCACCGCTGAATTCCTCGAGTTGTACGGCCCCACGCTCGCCAGCATTTTGAGTGGTGCTGACAAGTCAAAACATGGATAAGAACAGAGAAAAATACATTTCTCTGGAAGATGAAAACGGTAAACGTGTTGGCTTGCTGTAGAGTTATTCATGGGCTAAGGCTTTAGGGCAGATTTATTAGAAAGAAGCAGTAAGCCCCTCCCCACCGTCTTACACCTTGGACTTTTTAGCATTTATTTCAGTTAGAGTCCATTATTCTAAATATCACTATATCAGTTACATGAAGAGTGAAACATAATGCTTAATGACTCAGAATCATTAAAATGACTCTTAATTATCCTCAATACTTTCGCTTGAAAGGGCAGGGATATGTATATTTTAGGAAAAATGTCCATCAGCAAAAGGTAAAATATTTAGCTTCTGACACCTGAATTTTAAAATTTTTAGGTGTCTGTTAACATTTGCTTCTTCAGCCTGAGTCTTCCTGTAATGTATCAGATATCTAGGCTTTACTTAGTATACTACTGACAATATGTGGTTTCATATATAGGTCTACATTAAGAATAAAAACTAAATATCACAAAAAGTTGTAACCCATCTTTTCTTTTTTTAAGTTTCTAGTTCAAAAGTAATTTGGTATTGGCCAGGTCAAGTCTCTATTTAACTTATGCTGAACAGTGAGTCAGAGACGATGACTCTTAGTCTCCATGGAGAGCCGAAATCCCTGTCTTGAGGAGGAACGAGACGTAGTGGCTCTGAGTGAGGAACTCTGCTCAGCAATGGGGGGCATTCAGCAGGGCCAAGAGGTGGAAGGTCTTGTTTGCATCATAGGACTTGGCCAAGAGGTGGAAGATCTTGTTTGCGTCGTAGGACTTGGCCAAGACGTGGATGATCTTGTTTGCATCATAGGACTTGGCCAAGAGGTAGAAGATCTTGTCTGCATTGTAGGACTTGGCCAAGAGGTGGAAGATCTTGTTTGCATGGTAGGACTTCCTTTTGGAATGTCTTGCTGTTGGCTGCTCTTTTCTATCCTTTGGACTTGCTGTGTGTGCTTCACGTGGAAACCCTGGTAGGCTCATGCTTCACTGCTCAGTTCCTTGGGGGCCAAGCAGAAACCCGGGTGTGGCTGAGGGCAAGGGGGTAGGAGGTGAGTGAAGCACAGCTCTAGCTCACACCTGGCTCTCCCAGCCCCTGCACAGTGGAGTTCCTGCTTGTGGCCCCACCCTCTGTGGTCATATCCCCCGGGACCCCAGGGGAAAGGAGAAGCCAGGAGAGGCCACCATGTGCATTACCACATGACTGAAAAGCCAAGGACCAAGGACCGCTGGTGGCCAGCCCCAGAGTGCCCCAGTCTTCTGGGAGAAAGCATTGCCTTGATGATGCCTTAATTCAAACTTCTCCTATCCTTAAAAGCAATGCATTAGAAGAATGTGCTCCATCAGAACAAGAAAGAAGAGACACAAGAAGAAAAACATGAGAGACACAACAAAACAGGGAGCAGAGGTTCCTGGTACCTCCTAAAGAAGACAGCGAGCTGACACAACAAGAGACACGGGGAGGAAGAACATAATGAGAGACAACAAAGCGGGGTGCGGAGGTGACTCAAGCACTTAGGTACCTCCTTCCCACATCAGAGGTCCTGGGTTCAGCTCCCAGTGCCTCCTAAAGAAACAGGGAAGATGAACAGACATGGCAAGTAAAAACAACAAGGGGGTAGGGAGACATAAATAAATGCAATAAATATTTTTAAAAAGATTAAAAAAAAAAAAAGAAACCAATAGCTATTTTCATTGTGAACCAAAAAGAAACGTAACTCCTGTGCAGAAAAATTATTAAATGAAAAAATTTTTAATAATAGAAGGGAGGGAAGGAAGGAGGGAAGGAAAATTTTTTGAAAATGACCCCTTTTATTGCATTTCTTAAACTTAATTCCTCATGCTTTTCCTTTGGATACGAATCCATCTCAAGTATTAATATTCCAGGAGCAGAGGTGGCTCAAGCAGTTGAGCACCTGTCTCCCACACAGGAGGTCCCAGGTTTGGTTCCCAGTGTCTCCTAAAGAAGACAAACAGACAACGAGCAGATAACAAGCAAAAACAAACAGACAATGACAAAAAACACACACACAAAATAACCTGCCTTCCCTTGCAGGAGCACTCTTCAATGGTGTGAAGTGAGTCTTAGCTGACCCAGGGCCAGAACACAGGGGAGAGCTAGGACTTCTGCAGCCTGTGACCAGGAATAGCCAAGGGCAAATTCCAGTCAGACCAGCTCACCCAAGCACAGTCTTATGATTAAATATGTGTTACCATGACCCATAGATCTTGGGGTAATAGTCTTGGCATGCCTGGCTCTTGTTCTGAACCGACTGCCCTCTAGTCATCTTAGATCTCCATGTGCCACCATCCTGAGAGTTTCTTCTTCATTCTCTTGTGCTGAATGTTGGATCCCCTGTTTTCTGAATTCTGTACCTTTCTTTCTTTCTCTTCCACCCTCCATTCCTCCCTCCCTCCCTTCCTCTTTTTTCCTTTTCTTTGTGAAGAAATGTTATTGATGCATATTCATAAAGCATTAAATTCATCCAAAGTGTACAATTATATTTGGTATAATCACAAAGTTATACATTCATGATTTTAATAAATATTAGAAAGTAAGACACTGGGGGGAAAAATGAAAGAAAATGTCACTGTACATAGAGGACAACAGATCTCACAGTGATTAAAGGCAAAATGACAAAAAATAAATTAAATGTTTTTTCATTAGTTTCTTTTATCCTAAATTTCTTTTCAAAAATTTATTTCTTATCTTGAAATCATTATTATTTCATTTTCTTTTTGTTTATGGCTATTTTATTGGCTTCATTTTTGAAAAAGTTTTGGATCACAGAAAGGTTACAACTGTGGCAGGGGAGGATCATTGGTGTGGGGTGTCAGTGATGGGGATACATGGGAGGAAGCTCACTTGGGCATACATATAAGGCATATGAATGTGTTCATATGTTCATGGAGCATTGTCTTGGTGGGTGGAGATTCACACAATAACCGAGGGACTGTTGCGTTCCCATCCTGGGGAGCTCTTCCACATTCGCTAATGGAACAGCTAGAATCCCCCAAGTATAGGGGCAATGACTAGTGAGGGAAGATGGTCCATTGACAGGCCCTTGATATTGATGACTGTACTTATGAACGTTTACTTTTGAAACTGAAACTTATCCTAGTATTATAGGGTGCCTAAGAGTTGCCTCCTGGGAATCTCCTTTAAGCCAAATTCAACATATAAATACATTACCTTCCCCCTAGCATGGGACATGTCTCTCAGGGATAAGCCTCCCTGGCACAGAGGGATAACCTCCAAACACCAACTAGCAATGCAACTAGAAAAAGACCTTAACCAAGAGGGGGGAAAGGGAAAGACAAGTGAGTTTACATGGCTAAGAGACTTCAAAGTGAGTCAGGAGTCTTCCCAGAGGTAGCATTTATGCATATCTCATTGACTGCCAAAGTAGATACTACCCCAAATAGCAGGGCTCCTGAGGGCTCTGGAGACAGCCAGACACTATAGTCAGGGCAGATAGCTCAGGAGTTTGGTGTCTTGCCTGTGAGCCCTACTTTGGAATTTATGCTCCTCAGCGTGGCAGAGTTGGACTCAGTTGTGATTTCCCTACATATTGCTCTTCTGTCCTTCTATTTGAACCTATAACTAGTACTAGAGTTGGTACATGTATATCCAAGAGACTTAAATCTTTGGGATGTCCATATGCCAGCTGGGCCCTGAAACTTAATGGAGTTGCAACACCTACTCTCCAGTTCATTGGACTCACTCAGGATAACTAATAAGAAGGTGATGATGGACAACAACCATCCCAAGGAAAAGAGAGAGTCCAAGCAAGAGAGTCCCATCCATAGGCCTCATGGGATCTAAGCCCCTCCTCAATTAGAGGTGGAGTAGACATCAGCATTCCAGGATCCTCATTATTTGGGAATGAACTATGGACTACAGTAGACTTAGTGATATTCTAATATAGACTTATTGTGATCCTAGCAATGTAAGAATGTACATAATTGATGTGGAAACAGGGCCACTGGAGGTTCTGAGGGCAGGGAGAAAGAAAAACAGGTAATGTGGGGGCATTTTTTGGACTTGGGAATTGTCCCGAATGACACTGCAATGACAGATACAGGCCATTATATATCATGCCATAACCTACAGAATTGAGTGGGAGAGAGTGTAAACTTTAATCCATGCTTAGTGGCAATGCTCCAAAATACAATGAATGTACCACACTAATGAAGAATGTTAATGTGGGAAAATGTGGGAGGTGTAGGGAGCAGGGCATATGGGAATCCCCTATATTTTTTTATGTAACATTTATGTAATCGACATAACTTTAAAAATAAATAAATTTTTTTAAAAAAATTAGAGCTTTTTCATTACTCCAAAAATAATAATAAACAAACAAACAAAAAAAAAACAGACAAAAAAACGCTACCCCTTAATAATCACCTGTCAATCCTTATATATTTAGGCACCTGATTCTCTAAATCCCCTCTGGAGGGACCCACTCCCATAGGATTTTCCACAGGAAATTGTTCCTGTAACCCCAATGCAGGACCCAGGTGGTGAGTTTTGGGTAGGGGCCTCCTATCATATTTAGATTTGCTCACCTGGCCATAGGCACGTGAGCTTGCAGAGATGATCAGGCACAGTTCCAAAGCCCCTCCCCGCCGTGCTGGTGGTGGGTTCTCAGGGGCGGGGCGGCTCTCTTTGCGGGGTGCAGTCCTTGCACATGGGGCTCCCCTATGCAGGGGCACCCCAGCATGGCACGGCACTCCTTGTGCGCAGAAGCACTGCACGTGGGCCCGGATCCACACGGGTCAGGAGGCCCTGGGGATGGAACCCTGGACCCTCCATATGGTAGAGCGATCGGTTGAGCCAGTCTGCTTCCCCCCTTTTTTTTCTGTCTGAATTTCATTCTCTTATAAAGGACTCCAGCAACAGGATTGAGACCCATCCTGATTGAGATTGGCCACGCCTTAACTGAAGCAGCCTCGTCAAAAGTTCCTACTTACAATGGGATTCTATGGATTAGATTTAAGAGCCTGTTTTCCTGGGGTGCACACAGCTTCAAGTCATCGCAGTAGGTCTGGGCTGGGTCCTGGGCCTCAGGTTTTTTTCCCCTACTGTTCATGGTTTACTTGGTGTTTCAGATGGTATGACACTTGGAGAGTTGGTTGCATTGTTTATACGAAGATTTTTTTTTTTAACTTTACATGGCAACGTACACTACTTTGATACATTTGGTACACAAAATAAGATCCTTTAGAATAGTTATGTACAAGACATGCAGCACTGGATTTACACCTTGGCGTCCAGGATGTGATGATGAGGGAGAAAGAGGTTGGACTAGGAATGTTGGGTGAAGGAACGAGAAGGACTGTAACACACAGTAACCACACGTTCTTCTGGTTTGACTGGCAACTGCAGCACGTACAATGCTGGCACTGGTGCCTCAGAGGTGAGCAATTTCATACTGACCAGTGTGGGACTATGCGAGATAGGACCATCTCCAGCATCAGGTGATAGCTTCAGGGTTTTGTGAACCGTTCTTAGGTCTGACTTTAAGAAATTGATATTTTTCTGGGTCTCACTTTTAAAAGTTCCCCAGGAGGTCCTAAAGCACAGTTGCAGATGTGAGCACTGCCTTGCCTTCAAGTGTGGATGGTGAAATGGCCAGGCTGAAGGATCTGTTTTTGTAGAATTGAGCCAGAAACAGTAGGTGGGCCAGGTGTGGAGGTCAGAGATGTTGTTTTTAGGAAATAGCCCCTCAAGGCTCCTCAAGGGCAGGGGTGGGCCGTTTAGTCTGGCACCACAGCCTAACGATTGTGTTCATTGCTTTTATAAAGTATTTTATTTACCCTTTCGTACTGATATAGTGCCTCAAATTTTCACTACTTGGTTTTCTAGTAACAATAATAGTCTTTTTTTTTTTTAACGTATGACAAATTGGCCTTTTTGAAATGTATGTTTCTCCTCTATCTTCATGGGAAATAACAATGTTATATACTCTAGCATAGTTTGTGCCTATTTCGTTTGCTTTCCCTTGATTCCTGCAAAGCCTTTTGTGTTCTACTATTAATATTCTAGTCAGCAACTTAGGGGCATGGGTGATTAAATTACATTATACTTCAGGTAAAACAATTGCATATATATTTTTTAGTTCTTTTAACCTTATTTTGAACAGAAATATGATGTCTACTAATAAATCATCTTAGACACAGCAGGAGCCCTCTTGGCAATTTTAGTGAAATTGGTGTCTCCTGGGTTTCCTAGTTGACATGAATGGGGCAGTGTCTGTGTTCCCACAAGCTCTCTCAAGCCTTTGTCACTTTTCAGTGGGCAGTGGCTGTAATTGAACTGAGCGCTGGGTTTGGTGTCAGAGTTAAAGGTTGTGAGTTGTGTAGACAGCTGAAAATGTAGCCCATAATGCCCGTGAAAGGCAGACATCGAGATGGAATTTTGAGGGCATTTTTGTTTGTTGCTTTTGTTTATTGTGTGTTCAAGGCTAATTATACTAATTAGATCAGAAGGCATGAATGGCAATTAAAGAAAAAGCCATTCAGGAAAAAAATATAATAAAGCATCAGGAATTGCTTTGTTACTTGGTAACTGAGGGGAAGGAATTGAAGAGCAATTTCATTCTTCACCAAGCCCTGTGAACACAGTGTGGAAATGGAAGTCTTCTAAGTGGAGTCTTCCAAGTTATATTCTGTGCTCATGCCACTGCATTATCTTGGTCTTTTAACTTGAGGACCAAAGATGGAGCAAAGTAAGCCCATAAAAAAACAAAATGTGGTATATAAAAAGGATCAGAAATTCCATAAAATAGAAACAAAATCATCTTTGAGTAGAATATTTGTCAAAAATAGCAGTCTTCTATACAAATACAAAATTTTTGTGCCCAAGCATTTACAAAAGCAATAATAAAAACATCTAGTTGCATACAAGGGCATATGTATTTTGAGAATTATTCTATTATTGGCAAAGAAAGGTCTTCATGTCACATCACGCAATGGCATCTCAATGCAGTTAAACAGCACAGCAAAAAGAATTGTTGAAGAGAGAAAAATTGCAGGGTCAGAGTCACTGGGTTTTGGGGGAGTGGTTCATCCATTTATTCACCAATTATTTACTTAGTACCTGCTGTGTCTCAGGACCATCTTAGATATCTGGCCGGGGAGTGTTTTACTCTGCTAAAGGTGGCCAACGTGATTTACCAGAAACAGACTGGCTTCTACAATGGGGCTTTTTTTTTTTTTTTTTTAATTTTTTTATTTTTTATTGACTTTGTAATAATATTACATTAAAAATATATATGTGAGGTCCCATTCAACCCCACCCCCCCACCCCCCCTCTCCCCCCCCCCAACAACACTCGTTCCCATCATCATGACACATCCATTGGATTTGGTAAGTACATCTTTGGGCACCTCTGCACCTCATATACATTGGTTCACATCATGGCCCATACTCTCCTCTATTCCATCAAGTGGGCCCTGTGAGGATTTACAATGTCCGGTGATTACCTCTGAAGCACCATCCAGGGCAGCTCCATGTCCCAAAGACGCCTCCACCTCTCATCTCTTCCTGCCTTTCCCCATACCCTTTGTCCATTATGTCCACTTTTCCCAATCCAATGCCACCTCTTCTATGTGGACATTGGATTGGTTGTGTCCATTGCACCTCTATGTCAAGAGGAGGGTCAGATTCCACCTGGATGCTGGATGCAATCCTCCCATTTTCAGTTGTAATCACTCTAGGCTCCATGGTGTGGTGGTTGTCCTTCTTCAACTCCATCTTAGCTGAGTGTGGTAAGTCCAATAAATCAGATTGTAGGTGCTGGAGTCTGTTGAGGCTCAGGATCTGGCTATCACATTGTCAGTCCAGAGATTCAAATCCCCTAAATATATCTTAAACCCCAACATTAACTGCACCTCCAGCACATTAGCATGAAAGTCTTATGAAGGGAGATCCCATCTGAGTCCAGATTCATCACACATAAACACCATTTCCAAAGAGGGGCCATCTGCCCTGGTAGTTAACCCCATCGGCCATGACCATAACTCCCATGGGTCTCTTTAGCCCTCAAAGGAACCAATATCTGGGGGTTGTATCTGCTTTATCTGTCTCTCTGACTCTGCTCAGTTGTGCATGAGGGCAAACCTTCTGCCAGCCTCCAGACTCTTTTTTAGAAACTCGTAGCCATATAAACTCATTTCTCCTTTCCATTTCCCCCTTACTTTAGGTCAAACAGCATTTTAAAGTCATGGTATTTTATGTAGACATGGATATTCTGCTGATCCGCATTGAACCTTCCGTATAAGGTCATTTTCCAGTTGCATCATCAGTTGGTAGTTGATAGTGGTCCCTCGTTGACAGGGAGGCTCATCCCCGGGTGTCATGTCCCGCGCTGGGGGGAAGGCATTGCATTTACATGCTGAGTTTGGCTTCGAGACTGGCCACATTTGAGTAACATGAAGGCTGACAGAAGGAAATTCCCAGGCACAAAGTTGCTCTAGGCCTTGTTCTTATTTTGGGTTTATCAGCTCACAAGCATAGTCATTAGCATCTGGGGCTCACTGTTGAACCCTCACTCCCTCCCGGTCCCCACCACTGTACCTGGGAGACTGTCGCTGCTCCCCTAGGGACCACGACAGAGCACCACTGGCCAGGAACCCAGTACCCCCCCTACTGTGGTTTTTAATTGTTGCCACTATGAGTATATCCAAACATTACCATGCACCCTGGACATATGTTCTGTACAGCTCCCTGTCAGTCATATATCACCTGTCATTGGTATCCCATACCAGTATCCCTCCATTGCCATTGTTGAAACACTCTGTGATCCAGAACTCCCCGAAATTTGAAGCCCAATATAATGTCATGGTCCCTTACTAGGGAATGGCATATAGCGATGAGTTTAAAGGATAGATAAAGAACTTGGATAAAGTTAGATAAAGAACTTAGATAAAGAATGTTGACTTGAAAAAATTCCACATCCTATTTTTTTCTTCCCCCCCCCCCCCTAATTATTCAGCTTTTCTTCACAGGAGTCCTAGACCACAGCAGTGTATATATATAATATACAGCACTCCCACACATCCATACAATGGGGCTTTTTTTAACTCACAAGCTTACAGTTCTGAGGCTGAGAAAATGTCCAAGTCAAGGCATTGGGTGACATTCTCTTCCCAAGACCAGCTGGCAGTGGCCTGGACCCCTGTCACATGACAGCACATGGCGGCCGCTGCTGTCTCTCTCCCTTCTTCTCCAGGTCTTGTTGCTTTCGGCTCCTGGCTTCCTCCAGCTTCTCTCTGCTCCTGTGGCTTTCTCTCTCCCTGGTTCCACTGATTTCAGCTTCTCTCTGCTCTTGTGGCTTTCTCTCCCAGCTTCTCTGGGTTCCCCTGCATCTCTCTGCATTCACCCCATCTCACTAGGAGGATTAAGACCTACCCAGGTCACCCTCTACTGAAATAACCTATCAAAGGCCCTTAACTGAATCAATCTAATCAAAAGTTCCCACCTGCCATGGGTTCACTCCCACAGGAATGGATTACCTTTAAGAACAGGATGCTCCGGGGGCCATAAGATCCTCCAACTACCACAGGGAGACTATTGCAAGGACAACATAAACTCAAGGAGTCTGAGGACCCAGTGAAGGGGCCTTATCCAACTCTTGAACCAAGGAAGTCTTTCAGAAGGAAGCCAAGTACTAACTGAGACCAAACTGTTGAGTAGGAATTAGCAGAGCAAAGTAATTTAGCTAAAAGGAGTAGCATAATTAAAAGACTAAAGACAAGGAAATAGAATGGTAAATTCAGGTATAGTTTAAATTTCTTGTAAATGGAAATTGTGTCAAAAGAGGGGTCTAGGGTTAGGTAGAAATCTGCTTATGAATATTAACTAGCTTTCCTTCATCCTGAGGCAAACGTGTACCACATGTTCAGAAGCTTGTTGAAGTCTACACTGACTGCAATGGGGAAAATGAATCAGAGATGGAAAGATTGAGCTTTTTAGCCTTTTCATGACTACTGAAAGTACGGCCAAATCTGCAATCAGGTTAAAACATGTAATATGTCAAAGGGGAATATTCTACCAATAATTTGAATTTCTTTTTGAATATGTTTTGAAGAAGCTATTTGGTCTGTAAAGCAAACAATAGCTTGTTACCTTAAAAACTGAAGGTTAGCGTTCTGAGAGAAGAAAAACCATATATTCTTGGAATATTATTCAGGTACTAATAATATATGGTTGTGAATTAAGTGTGATTTTTACTGAAAATCACAAGTCAACAACAATAAATATCGAGTGTGATCCATTTGGGAAACATCAGCAAATGCCCTCACTCTCATGGAACTTACAGTCTCATGGGAGGGGCAATTAATCCAAACAAATTAAAATGATAAATATAATAAGTAAACTATGTGATAATTAGCAATATTATGGAAATGGAAGGGGAAAAAAAAGGACAGGGTAAGAGGAAAGGGGAGTATAAAGATAAGTTGCAATTTTAAGTATTGAGCCTCAGTGCAATGGTGATATTTGAGCAAAAAATTCAAGGGGACAAAGAATTTTCCCCAGTGAACAGTGGGGAAAGGGAGTTCTGGGGAGCGCAAGTCCCGGAAGAGACGATGGGCTGGTCACGAGGGAGGAGTGATTGATGGGAGGAGGAGGGGAAGGGGAGTCGAGAGGCCATGGCCTGGCAGAGCCTGTGCAGGCTGGTGTGGACTTGGGCTTTCTTGTGGGGGAAATGCAGAGGCTCTGGCTGCGTGTCTCCAGCTGCTCTGGGGGAAGTAGGAAGCAGTGCTGGAGGCAGAGGTGGCTCACAGTTGGCACACATCCTGAGCTGGGTGGTCACCAGTCCCTGGTGGGCTGCACGTCAGGATCCAAGAATGACCCCAAGGGGTCTTGGTGTGAACAACTGAGAGAGATGGACGTGCCATCACCTGAAAAGGGGGAGGCTGCAGGGGAGCAGGGGAGGGCATCAGGAAGTACGTTTGGACACCCTACATTTGAGACTTCTTTTATTTTTATTTTTAAAATTTTTCTTCTTTATTTTCTTTTAAATGTTACATTTTAAAAAATGGGAGATCTCCATATAACCCCCCACCCCACCCCTCCCACATCAACAACCTCCTCCATCATCGTGGCACATCCACTGCACCTGGCGAATACATTCTGGAGCACTGCTGCACCACATGGACAGTGGGCCACACTGTAGTCCACACTCTCCCCCAGTCCACCCAGTGGGCCACGGCAGGACACACAACGTCCAGCTTCTGTCCCTGCAGCACCACCCAGGACAACTCCAAATCCTGAAAATGTGAGACTTCTTTTAGACAGGATATCCTAGTGGAGATGTCAGGTAGGCAGGTGAATATATGACACATAGGGCGAAACGTTTTATTTGTGATTTGTTGGTATTTGGATGATATCAAAAGCTGTGAGTCTAAATCAACTCCCCTTTACACATTTTAAAATGGAGTTTAAAGGCTGTCATTCTTATTTTAAACATTAAAATTACAAAAATTACCAACTATATAGGGATTCTTTTAAATTAAAGATATTAATAACATGGCTTTGATTGTCTTACATCTTGCTTTGTCTAGCTCTTCATCTTCCTCATGTGATAAGAAACCCTGCTGAGGAAGATTTATCATCCCAATGAGAAGAGGTTTTCTAGAACACAGGTGAAAGAAATGTGGATCTGATGGCATCCTCAGGCATATAAATGCCTTTTTCATTTAATTTTAAAGATCTTTGACATTGATGTATTCTTTCATATTCGGGGTAATTTTTAAATGGTTATTTAAAAGGATAACATTGAATTGAGGCTACAGCTCTTGAGGCCATTCAAATCACCAAATGGTTGAAAAGACATTTAAAGAAAGAGGGAATGCTGGGGAAATTTGCTTCTATTTGGACATGTCTGATTCAAGATGCCTAAGAGACATTTCAAGAGAGTAGTTGGAGTTCAAGGGGTCTGGATCTTAGAAGAGAGTTCAAAGCTAG
Source organism: Dasypus novemcinctus (assembly GCF_030445035.2). NCBI lineage: Eukaryota > Metazoa > Chordata > Mammalia > Cingulata > Dasypodidae > Dasypus > Dasypus novemcinctus. The sequence continues at coordinate 2,776,745 of NC_080701.1, read as the reverse complement.
AGATAAAAATGTAGCCATCATCAGCAACATATAGAAGGTATTTAAAACCAGGGGCCTGAAGGAGAGTATGTGAGGAGAAGTTAGGGACAATGGAGGGCACACATCCATCATCTCTGCAAAATAAGGGTAGTCCACGTTTCATGGAAAGGAATCCATGTCTACGTTTCTGAGAAGAGCTGGTTAGTTTGGTTGCCATCATGAGTTTATCTCTCAGTTGAATTGGAACTGGAGGAAGTATGTAGTGATGTATGTTGAGTGACTTGATTCCACCACGCCCCAGTTCTGTTTTTTTCCACAGTGGACCAAAACTTGCTGATTTGTTCTGAAATGTCATTTTGATTTGTTCAGACTTAAAAAAGAATGTGAGATGCTAGTGTCAACTACAATGAATGTTAACCTTCTCTATCTAAAACATGAACCAAAAGGCCACACACTTCTGAAGATAATAAACAAGGGTTTTTTTTCAATGAAAATAATATAAATGAAAGAAACCTCAGGAGACCATTTTGTTTCGTTTAGCTTTTCATGCTTTGATGTTCTTAGTACCTCACTTGGATTAGGAGATGGTGAGAGGAGGAGAAAGGGAAAGTTTATTTATTTTTTGGTACAACTTCATTCTTTTTTATTGCTTATTATAAGTTCTTTCATTACAGAAATAAAAGAGAAAGAAAAAAGGTTTTTATTAATCCCAGTGTTCACCTATGACCACTTGTATTAGGCAGTCTTTTTTTTTTTTTTTCAGGATATACTGGGGACTAAACCCAGGACCTCCTATATGGGAAGCAGGCGCTCAACCACTGAGCTACATCTGCTCCCCAATGAAGGTTGTTTCTTTGTTTTTAGGAGGTGCCGGGGATTGAACCTGGGACCTTACACGTGGGAAGCAGGTACTCAGCCCCTTGAGCTACATCCACTCCTCTGCCAGGCACCTTGGCTGTAATAAACCCCCACATGTCCATTACGTGTTTCCAGTACGTGAAGGCTGCAACTTGGCTGAGGTTTTGCCGGGCTCAGCATGTTTTCCCAATTCAGGATTCAGACTCAAGAAGCCCATAGCATGGCCACACGTAGTGGGGAGAGAGCGAGAGTGAGAAAGAGAGGACGCCAGCATGCAGACACGCACGGCGGGGGCATGGGAAAAGTCCCATTTCACATAAACAAGAACAGTCATCCAAAGCGCTCGACCACTGTTGACTGTTCGGTTTACGTTTCCACACACTTTTTCCAAAGCTTATAAAACTACTTGATATGCCTTAAAAAAACAGAATCACTTGACGCTTTGTTGTATTCTTTTGACATTTAACAGTAGAATGGATATTTTTTACATTCATCCCTCCTGCTTTTTCTGTTTCCTAGAAAATTCAAATATTGCTCCTAAACATTTTTGAGGGCTGAGTGAAGGAGGAACAGACCCTGCTTCAGGTGACCAGAGCCCTCTCGCTACACACACGCACGCACACAAACACAACCATACACAACCACACACAACACACTCCCAGAGCACAGTTCAGATTTTCTCAACCTTTGCTCTTACCTAGCGCGGCATGAGATAAAATACCAACAGGTAACCCTCTGCCTCCTCCTCTCAGTATCTTTTCCAATAACTCACTATGGAGGTGAGCTTCGTGTTTGCATTTGATTTTTTTTTAGGTAACTGAGAGCTGTCAAACACCACTCTAGAGAAGCCAACCATGTAATTTGTCAACAAAAGGGGGACAGTTTTGAGAGTAAAATGTCCTGAGCAAACCAAGTGATTCGCTCACTCTGCTTCTGTTTGTCCACTTTCCTTCCTACTTCTCTCATGATAGGTTTTACCTATAAAAATAGAAAAGGCAGGGTCTTTCTTTTGTGAACTGGACCTCAATCCCATATGTTATTGGAACTGGGAAGATCCACCCATGACTCTTTGACAGTCCGTTTCTGTAGATTTGCTCTTCTCTGACCTGTCCCGTGCTCCACTTTAGCTCACGTTAGCATCTATAGCTCATGACTCACAGGAATAGCGATTTAATCTTGCACAAACACCCATACGGTGTGCTTTGAAACCCGGCACAAGAGATAAAGGCAAGTAATTACCATCCACACTTAACGTTTTATCTTCTTGCCATTTAAAAGCTTTTTATAAAAGTACTGATGATCTGGGTGATTAAATGGCTAGTTTCTCCATTCTGCTGATATATTTTTATAGCCTGGATTGCAACAAAAATTTAGGCATTAAAAAGTTATAGTTGTAATCTTATCTAAAAACCTGAAGATAGTTTATAATACCCGCAGAAAGTGAACTCATGTGAAATGAAAAATGGGAAACAGCAACATAGACCAAACACTTCACAAAATAGATATGCTAAAATGAAACAGGGACTATTAAAAAATGGCCAAGACTGTCAAACATTGCTTCTTACTTCCTCTAGTAGAGTTACACTCTGAAGTATTTTTAACATGTCCTTTCTAATACTCTTTCTGGAGCAGAGGTTCTACTCTGTGGTGGACAGTGAACTGAATACGGAGGTAGAGTGACCACCGCAGCCTTGATTCTCACATCCCTTAGCTCCATGACCTGGAAAAAAAGGGAAGAAAAACAATCACCTTCCCAAGCTGCTCCCACTTGCCCCTTGGCATATGCTATGGATCTACAAAACAGTGGCATCAGGTGCAAGTTACTCACAGCGGAGGGGACTTTGGTTACCAGCAGCTTGCTCCTCTCCATCTCAGCCCTGGAGAAGCTCTGGATGAAATACCAAACAGCGTGGACCCCAGGGGCAGCAGGCATGGCCGTGGCCCTGGGTACCTGGCTGCGCCGAGGAGAGGAGCACCTGGCCTTACTGGCAAAGGAGAGCGGGGAGAGATTTCAGGGTCCCTGCACACCCTGTTGTTTCTGAACAGCTCAGGGGTGTTGGGGACGGTGGCACGGGGCTGGGAGCCAGCGGCGGCGGAGGGTCTAGAGGAGCCAAGCTTCCCCGGCTCCCCTCAGAGAGTTCTCTGCTGCACCCCACCTCTCCACACCCAAAGGGCTGGACAGTTACAGCTGTGAGCAGCTGCTCTTGAAGAAGAGAGAAAACCACACTAGACAAGAGGCTTCTCCACCTGAGCTCGCACAGTCCTTGAGTTCCAGTGGTGCGGAAAGTATCAACCTAATGAAGAGTGTGGGGGGGTGAATATACTAGTAGGACATTCAAAATATTATTCTGCAAGTTGCAGAAAATATTGGTAATATTTAATGCTTGTTAAAAATGAGATTGCATATATGTATCTGCAGAAATACCTATGTGTCCATATCTTATGGCGTAAGAATAGAAAAAGACTGGAGGGTACGCGCCACCAACTTCCATAATTTCAGGGAAGCAGGTGCACAAACCTGCTTGTTTTCCTTTAGAACCTTCTGTATCAGTTGCCTTTGTTGAACTGAAATGTGTATATATTACTTTAGAATTGTACAAGAAAAACATAAAATGAAAAAAATTCCGTTCTGCTTTTTGGTAACAGTTTTATAGAGAGAGAGTTCGCATACCCTACGATTCGCCCAATTAAAGCATACAAGTCAGTGGTTTTTAGTTTACTCACAGAATTGTGAGAACATCAGCACAGTCCATTTTAGAGTATTTTCATCATCTCCCCAAGAAACCCCTCACACTTCAGCTGTCATGCCCCAGCTCCCCAGCCCCAGCCACTGGCAATCCCACATCTCCTTTCTGTTCTATAGGTTTGCCTGTTTTGGGCATCTCACAGGAAAGGAGACCTGCAGCACATGGTCTTCTGAGACGCGTCTCCTTGCCCGGCAGAACGGCTGAAAGGTCCTTCCATGTTGCAGCATGAACCGGCTCTTCGCTTCTCCCCTCGCCCCCAATGGCTCCTGTGTCTGTTTGCTCTTTGCTTTTTTCGCTTGTTATTTGTACTCGTTTTTTGTGCTCATTGTTTGTGCTTGTTGTCTGCTCATTTTTGTTTGTTTTTCTTTAGGATTCCCCAGGAACCGAACCTAGGACCTCCCATGTGGGAGGTGGGTGCTCAACTGCTTAAGCCACATCTGCTCCCTGCTTGTTTTTTTTTTTGTTTTCGCTCATTGTCTGCTCGTTGTTTCTCTTGTTGTCTGCTCATGGTTTTTGTTGTTGTCGCTGGTTTTGGCTCATTGTCTTGCTCGTTGGCTTCTTGTCGTTTTTGCTCCTTGGCTGCTCATTGTATGTTTGTCTTTAGGAGGCACCAGGATCCAAACCTGGGGCCTCCCTTGTGGGAGATGCTTGACTGTTTGAGCCACATCCCTCTTCAATTCTTTTTAGGGCTGAATAAAATGTGGTTACGTCACATTTTGCTTAAATGTTCATCACTTGGTGGACATTTGGGTTGTTTTCCTTTTTTGGAAATTATAAATAATGCTGCTATGAGCCTATATGTACAAGTTTTTGGGTGGACATAGGCTTTTACTATACTTGGATATTTACATAGGAATGATTGCCTTTTGAGGAACTACTGGGCTGTTTTCTAAAGTGGCTGCACCATTTCACATCTCACCAGCACTGCAGGAAGGTCCCACTTTCCACTTGTTATTACCTGTGCCAGTACTTGGCCATGTTTTGATTATAGTTCGTGTGAACTGGTATCTCACTGGGGTTTCATTTTCCTTGATGACTAATGATGACATTTTAATTTTATTCAAACTTGCATATAATATTGAGTATAATGAAGATTTTACATGGGTTTTTTTTTAAAGATTTATTTCTCTCCCCTGCCCCCACCCCATTGTCTGCTCTCTGTGTCCATTCGCTGTGTGTTCCTCTGTGTCTGCTTGTATTTTTGTCAGCAGCACGGGAATCTGTGTTTCTTTTTGCTGCATCATCTTGCTGCGTCAGCTCTCTGTATGTGCGGTGCCACTCCTGGGCAGGCTGCACTTTCTTTCGCGCTGGGCAGCTCTCCTTACGGGGCGCACTCCTTGCGCGTGGGGCTCCCCTACGCGGGGGACACCCCTGCGTGGCAGGGCACTCCTTGCACGCATCAGCACTGCACGTGGGCCAGCTCCACACGGGTCAAGGAGGCCCAGGGTTTGAACCGCGGACCTCCCATGTGGTAGACGGACACCCTAACCACTGGGCCAAGTCCACTTCCCTTACACGGGTTTTTGAGATGAAAAGATGAGACACTGGAATAAACGTGCTAGTCCTGGAGGGCTCAGGCGCTGTTCTCACCCTGAGTTCTGCTGTGGGAGGTGGAAGAGGCAGAAGCAGATGAACCCAAAGGCAGGGAACTGAATTCCCAAGTGTGCACCTCCCGCTCCGCAGCCTTTGCCTTCCTGTTTGCGGCGAGGAAAGGCTTTGTGGAGCCTCTTTCCTCGGAGTGGAGGGTCCTTACCCCGTTTCCACAGACCCCAAGCCTTAGAGCAGACGACACGATCCTGAGCTTCCAGGGGCCTTGCAGCTCCCAGCGCTAGCCGTCCGCCTCGGCTCCTCCAGAGGGCACCTCCCCACGGTTGTCTTAAGCGGCTTTGAGTTTGTCTCTGCTTTGCTTTTGTCTTTCTGATCACGCTTTCACCATCAACAAGAGGATTTGACTCTTGGAACTTGGAAGCAGGCAGGACCTGCTTTTTAAAAAAATATTCCACAGCACCCAGCTAGCACTCAAAATAGCGACTGTTGAATGAGGGACAGAAATACAAAGTGATCTATTTCAGTTTTCTGAAAAATGCTACTTATGGCAGTGGATAATCCTAAAAAATTCTTAAAATCTATCATGATATTGCAAAATTTTCCTCTCAAAATGTCTTAGGCAAGGTGGTCACACGTTCATAGCCACAGTGACATTTTCATTCATCAGAACCTTACAAAGTTTCCTATGTGCGTGTGTATATATATGTATATACACACATCTTTCCTTTCAGAAGCTTTAATAGCAAGTGACGAGACCCTTTCTCTCTCGGGTGACAAGCGGTGGAGAGGAAGCCGCTCCGGGGGTGCCCGGGTCTCCAGGACCCCCCGGCCCCGCGCCCCGCTGCGGAAGGAGAGGCCGGGTCCTCGGCTCTCGCCTGCTGCTGGAGCTGGCCACGAGCTACCCGGGGGACTCTGCTTTCCCACGCAGCCCACGGTGCTGGGGCCAGGAGCGGCCGTTTGGCGTTTCTTCTTTGCTTTACCTGCACGTTTCCAGCTCCGGTGTTTTTCTCTTCCTTCGGCGTTTCCTGTTGCAGCTCCACGCAGGTTTCCTTGTCTCCCACTACACAGTCTGGGACGTGCCACCCGCTTTGGCAGAAAAATCTCTGATCTCGACATCGTCCCCATCTGTAGGGGGTGCCACGGTCCCCGGGCCCTCTGATGGGTGAAAGCACGTCACGTGAACATTTTGACAGCCCCACGCCTGTGCTTTCCTTGAAGTGTCCTTTTTTTTACTTAAAGAATTTATTCATCCACGTCAGTTTTGTAGGTTCTCACTGGAAAATGTACTTTGGGCTCACTTAAGTCAAGCATCCCACGCAAACAGTGTCTTTGTCATTGAAAGAGGAGCTACAGTGTATCAAACTGTCTCCCGCATGAGTAACCTGTGCTGGGTTTATTCCCACATCAGCACAGGAATTCTTCTTTCATTACTGTTTGGGATCATCTTCATCAAAATCTGGATCTAACTTTCACAATTAATTGAGTGCTGGACACTGATTCCTATAATGCAGGACCACAATTCTAGGTCGTGAGTCAAAATTCCGTTTGGGCCATTTCAACATCGTTATCAGGCTTTTCTGCTTTCCTGTCTTCCCTGTTGTTGGCCTGTTTCCTACTTGAAAATGTCAGTTTCCTTGCCTCACTCTACTTTGGGGTTTGTGTTTGTGAATTTACATATTCTATTAATTTTCCTAAGGCTAATATATCCTGGGCCTCCTGTACTTTCTGTGCGCCAGATCCATTTTTTGCATGTTCTTTTGCAGTCTTCGTGTATTTATCTAAATTTGAGCCCGTCTATCATCCCTCTTTCTATCACAACGTCAAATGAGAGTAGACATATTCATCTGCTCTTACATTAATGCCAGGAAATTTTTCTGCACTTGGTTAGCACTTTTAAATAACTTTCCATTTCAGTGTGGGACCTCGAAACTTTCAGGAGCTCCTTTCAGCAGTAAATAGAAGCTACTTTTTCTTTTTCATCCTCATCCCTCTTCTCCCACTTTCCTGGTTATAACCTCTGGCATGTTCACGTGAAATTTCTAATGGATTAATGAATAGTGGCACAAAGGACATATAATGGGAAGAGGAGGATATGTTCTCCTTTGTCTTCCATTTCCAAGAGGTCTTTTTTTAAACTTTTTATTTTGTACATTTAATAATTGAAAATATAAATAATAAAAAAAAAAAGAAAGGGAAGCAGCTGTAGCTCAATCAATTGGGCTCCGGTCTACCATATGGGAGGCCCTGGGTTTGTGTCCTGGGGCCTCCTTGTGAAGGCAAAACTGGCCCAGCAAGATGACATGACAAAGGGAGATAGGCAGATACAGAAGAACATGCAGTGAATGGACACAGAGAGCAGACCGCAAGCAAGCAGCAAGAGGGGGAGGGGAATAAAGAAAAAAAGGGAAAAAAAATTTTGTTGAATAAACACATACGTTTCTCAATTAAATGTACTGGATACAAAATTTTTTTTTACTCACACTATGTTGCACAATATATTTGGTTCATAGTAATACAATCATACAGTATTTGTTGATTTGTGCCTGGCTTGCTTCCCTCAACATCATGTCCTCCAGGCTCATCCATGTTGTCATATGCTTCACTACTTCATTTCTTCTTACTGCTGCATAATATTCCCGCATGTGAATACACCACGGTTTATCCATTCATCAGTTAATGGACACTGGGGTTGTTTCCAACTTTTGGCAATCATGAATAATGTCACTATGAACATCAGTGTGCAGATGTCTGTTTATGTCACTGCTCTCAGTTCTTCTGGGTATATACCCAGTAGTGATATTGCAGGGTCACAGGGCAAGTCTATATTCAACTTCTTTAGGAACTGCCAAACAGTCCTCCACAGTGGCTGTACCATTCTACATTCCCACCAACAGCGAATAAATATTCCTCCCTCTCCACATCCTCTCCTACCCTTGTAGATCTGTCTTTTTAATAGTGACTATTCTGATAGGTGTGAAATGATACCTCTTTGTAGTTTTGATTTGCATTTCCCTAATCATGAGTGATGTTGAGCATTTCTTCATGTGTTTTTTTTTTTTGCCATTTGTAGTTCTTTGGACAAATGTCTACTCAAGTTCCAAGGGGTCTTTACCCATCTATTATACAACAATCTTCTGGCAATCCTTTCTCTTCTTTGATTCTCTCAGTCGTCTTCTTCGCCTTTTTCAAACCCACATCCCTGGACCTGAGAGAGGCAGCTTTTCTTTACTTACCAGCTCCTGTTGGGCTTGAGCCATCCTGTGATGCTCTCAGAAAGATCAGAGACCACTGCCCCTCCATACCCCGCTCCATGGGAATGCTGAGTTCCCGGTGGAACATTTCCTAGGATTGCTGTGTTGAGCAAAACAGACACAGGGCACAGTTAAATTTGAGTTACAAATAACCAAAATTTTATTTTTGCATGTATATGTCCCACGCAACTGTATGTTTACTTGAAATTCACATTTAATAGGTGTCCTGTATTTACTGTGGCGAGCCTTTACGCTGGCCTCATGGTAAAATCCATGGGCTGTGACTGATCTATGAAATTGCTGCTCAGAAAATCTAAGTGCATTTTCATACTGAACAGCCCCAGACTGGGAAGGATTTTTTCCAACTCAATTTCAGTACTGTTTACACTGAGGTAAGACAGCAACCCAGGGATTTTAAACCTGCCCATGCGCAGTAAAGATTTAAGCAAATAGGCACAGTTTTGCATAGAATAAACATCTATTCTTACAACTCGAAACACCTTCATTAGTCAATGTTTGATGTTGCAGCTATCAAAAGAACAAAGCAGAGAAGTTTAATGATATGGGAAATATGTGTATTATGTTAAGTGGATAAATGTTACATAATTATATCAGTTTATTCAAGGAAAATATTTTCTGGCACCTCAGCTATGTTCTGAGTGTTCTAGCACCCAGACTGCACAAGTGAGTTTACACTTTGTAAGGAAAGACGCAATGTGATAACTATTCAAATCAATTAGTTATGACAGTAATAGTAATAGCAATTTATATGGAAAAGAAATATAGGGTGTTTTAAGGACATATGTATGTGGGAGGATTAGAGATAAAAAAATCTCTAGTATTTTTAATAGAATGAAAACTAGAGCTATTTCTACTTTGGGAAAAAATAGTAGAGGATGAATTTATGTCAAAATGGAGAGGAAGATATCAAATATAGGGCTTCTGCTTCACAAGCTTTGGGTACAAATATATTCACTTTAAAACATGTTTCCAGGGAGTAGCTATAGCTCAGTGATTAAGAGCCTGCTTCCCAAGTACAAGTCCCAAGTTCAGTCCTCAGTACCTCCTAAAAAAAAAAAGTTTCCATTTAATTGCTTAAGCATCCCTTGCTTTCTGTGGCAGTTAGCATAAAATCTAAACTCCTAGCTATGGCTTGCAGATTCATCTCCTCTCTTTTCATAGTCCCTTCACTCTCCAGTGAATTGCGATTCTCTAGTCACACTGGCGTTCCTTCTGTTCATTGAATGTAGCACAGGGTCTTTGCACTTACTGTTTGCTTTACCTGGGAAGCTGTTCCCACAGCTGTTGGGCAAGACAACCTTGTGCTCATCGATCGGCTCTCACCTGAAATGCTGCCTCCGTAGGGGGTACTTCTCTCACAATCAGGAGCTCTCTCCATGCCAGCCTCAATCTCATCACATTTCACTTTTATTGGTTTCACAAGTTTCACTTTCTGAAATCACTGGTTTTAAAAATCTGTTTATCTACTCTCTGTCTCTCTCCCACAGAATGGTGCCCCATGGCAGCAGGCGTCCAGGAAGGTACCAAAATGGTGCCCCATGGCAGTGGGTGTCCAGGAACGTATAAATTGGTGCCCCATGGCAGCAGGCGTCCAGGAACATACCAGAATGGTGCCCCATGGCAGTGGGTGTCCAGGAATTTAAGTCGGTGGGACAGAAGATCCCCCGAAGTTGCACCCATTTGACAGTTTACGGTATTGTATGGACACGATTGAACAATGATGAAAGGCTGTAAGAGGAGGCAGGGTGAACAAGACCAGAAGTAGGCTGAAAGGAGAGTAAAAAGGTGCAGGGACCCGTGCTGTTAGAGCTGGGTTTTGCTTTGTGTGGACTCAGTACAGTTTTGAAGAAGGAAAGAAAGAAGGAACGGATGAAAATACATTCTCTAGGGGCAATATATTCAGTATTTTCTTCTGGAAAGCATCCCCACGCCATTCCCAATCATTCTAGAATTCTTCAGGCTTCTTTCATCTAAGCGAACCAGTCCCACTTCAAATACCATTCAGCTCTATCGAGACAGCTGCAACATCTTCTTCTAAATAAGCCTCTGTTCTGCTCTAAATACTGAGCCTAAAAATAATATTTCTGTTTAGAAAGTAAGACAGTTTATTCCAAGGCATTGTTTTGGTCTATTTCATAAACTCTGCTCAGGAGACTTTTTGTCAATCAAAGATGAGAAGTTTTCTAAGTGGTTTAGTACCAGGGTGTGTGAGCATGCTGTGTTTATACACTGACACATGCTCCATGCACACATCCCCAGGATCTGTTGGATTTCCTTCCCTTTTCCTTACTCATTGAAACCTAAATATTTAATCTGAGAGATTCTGTTCAGAGAAAAGTGACTCTGTGTCAACTCTGGGTAAGTAGCCTGCCCGAGGACATGAGCAATTACAAACCGTGGTGTATACACAATGCTCTCAGTATCCACTGTAATAATCAATGGGCTTTTTGTTTTATTTTAGTACTTAAACCAACATCTGCTATTTCCTCATAATAAAAATGAATGGGTTTTTCAAACTGTATTTTATTATCTATTCCACTTTGTGTCTGAAGATCAATATTGTTGCACACTTGGTTGCGTTTCAGCATTACCAGTGAGCTTTCCCGTAGGCGCTTTTTAATTTGCTGAAATTAGCTGCAATCAGGGCTCCTTCTTCTTGTTCATAAAACCCACATTTAAGTTAAAAACGAGTTCTCCAAAAATAGTTTACTGCTTCTGGTTATGTTGCACTATGAATACACACACACACACACACACACACACACACACATGCCAGGCAAACAACCAGCAATCAACCATTAACATAATTAAAACAAGAAAAGCAGATCTTACTACATTTTATAGACATAAAAATTCCAGAGACTTATGAGTATTTTATTTTAGAATGTGTGAAAATTGGGTAAATTAAGATTTGTACTGGCTTAATGTAATCACATTCAGATAGATTGGGATTCTCTTTGTAGGCATTAGTTTGTCTTTTATTTAAACTAAAAACTGATGAAAGAAAGGAAATATTTCATATTTAATACACCTTCCATTTTAGTCCACAACCAATTTAGATAGATAAAATGACCTTCTTCCTATTTAAGTCCAGCATTAGAGAATTTTACTAAGAAACTGTATTTTAGAGGGTTTTACGTTCTAAATTTAAAAGGTTCTTTACGTCTTTGTAGCACAGACTCTTCCTTCTACTGCTCTTTCTTTTCTTTGTGAATTAGTCAGAGGGCTGCTAAGTAAGTTTTCCAGTCTGTTCAGCATTTGACCAATTCATATTCAAAATATATTCTAAAATTTACTTTGGAAACATTTAGCCTTTTTAGCATTTAATTTTTCTGAAGGTGTTTATCTGACAATATACCCTTCCTTTTGCCACCTGTAATTCATTTCTAAGCTCTAAAATGAAATTTTAACGTTTTAAAATTCTAATTTAATTCTAGGAGAAGTGTGTAAATTTTCTCTACATTTCAATATATATATTCAATATATATTATAGATGAAAGGAAAATTTATTATTATGAGGAAATGAAAACAAAAGTTAGAGAAAACCAAATGCAAAACTTAGCTGGGAGATTCATTACCATAAACAATATAATGTAAACAAATTATGTTTATTGTTATTTTGTGCCTATTTATTCTCTATTCAATCTTAATCACAAGAATAAGTTGCAATTGTGCTAATTTGATTAATAATTTAAAAATCTTTTGTCAAAAGCGTGGTGTAAAGTTACCTTATCAGTTTTTAGAAAAAGTTCTTGAAATCATAAATTAGATCACCAGTGGTACCGATATCCATCGAATCAGGTGACAGGCAACTCCTCTAGAGCTTGTTCTAGAATTTTGCTGCAGACGATTCTTTAGCCAGCACTGGGGTGAGGACTAAGAGCCTTTAGGGCGACAAGCACTTTCTGGTTAGTCACATATGCCTCTATCATCAAGAGAAGTTACTCCTGGCCCTTCAATTGTCCCCCCTTTGGCAATTCTTATTTCCATACATACAGTTAATACAATCATACCCAAATGCCTAGATCCTGTATACAAGAGGAAAGCAGCTTCACAACAGTAGTTATAGTTAACATTTATCTGAGCACTTACTGAGACAGGCTCTAGGTAATTTCATTTGCTTCTCTCAGCGACTGTATGTAATGGGGATTCCGTGGTGCACTTGACCACAGAGAGTGTAAATTCCCTTTGTCCTAAGTCGCATAGAGAGAATGGTGGAATCTGAAATCAGACAGCTCTAGCCGACCCCTGCTTTAAGTGATGACTACGTACAATATACTATTACACTATTTCCTTAGCCTACAAGTCACAGTCCTTGCACATGCTAGATGTTACATGAATATTTGCTGAATGCCAAATGAGGATGGAAAAAAGTTAAAATTTTGTATAGGGGAAAAGCCCTGAGGACTGCTTTTGCATGTAAGTTTGCATCTACCACTTACCAGCTATGTAACATTGGAAAGGTCTGTTAGACCTTGATTTACTCATGTATAATTTGGCATATCAATACATATTAATGAAAAAAAAAAAACCTATTAATGACTTAATCATACCCACTTCTGTGCTTTCCATTTTCAAACTCTTAAAATAATTTCTGCATCTCTTCCAGAGGAGGCTGAGCTCCTGCAGGATCTTATATGTTTATATAATTCAGAGCCTAAGCAGTGTCTGGCCCATGGCAGGCACTTAATAACTGCTGACTGCATTAAGAGTATAATTAATTTTGTTTACCTAAATTCAACTATTTTAAGTGTAAACCTGTCTTATCTCAATAATTTCTCTAAATGTGTTTTCCCTCTTACTGACCTTTGAAGTAAAGCTATCCAGTAAATTGGGTAAAAGATCATCTTTGGTATACCTGACACAACATTGTGCCTGTGCTAATAAAATTCTTATGTTTCTAGTTTATAAATCAAAGTGCATCACCAGTTACCCAAGATAAATCTTCTCTATGAACAGTGTGAAAGAATAACAAATTTTATGTAAGTTTTCAGTAAGAAAAAGTTTTTTTTTGTTTTACTCTTCACCTATTTTAACCAATAGATGTCTACTTCCATGCCTTTTAATATTGCCACATCAGACATGATCAGGACCTAATGGCTGTTATGAAAGAGGCAAACATAGGAAAGAGAACAAACATTAGATAACCAATATTTGAAAATAAAAACTTACTAATGTTATTAAGAAATCAAAAGGCAAGCCATTCTTTCAAGTTCAATGCCAGGCATCATGGCTCACTTCATGTTGGAGGTTTTTTTTTAATTGTTCTTGTTTACCTGTTAACTCTGAGTTTCTTTTAAAATACACAAATGCTTTTTTTTTTATAGTGCACAAGAGTTTAAGGTTGTTGGATTTTTAAAACTCCACACGACAAAATTGGCATTACTAAGAAATCCATGCCAAATAAATAACTCACATACCATTTAATACGTTGGAGACAACCAGCAAGATGGCAACAAAGTAAGGTGCTCCTAGAGTCCATTCATGCTACAGGGCAGTTAGTAATTGCCCAGAGCTACTTAAAGCATCTGTTTGGGGGCTCCAGGAGACCAGAAGAGCATCCTGCAAATTTCTTGAAAGAATGGAAGAGAATTCCCATCTGCAGAGAAGATTCGTAAGTAGAGCAATACACACCATGGAGGCTGGTGCCCATCCTCCACTGGAGGCACAAGCCACCTCGGGAGCTGTTCCGCGGCTGGAATTGGAAGCTCAACTTCCCACAAATGGTGGAGGAAGAGACAGTTGGGCACCAACTTCAGCTACTGATGAGTAAATTAATCAGACTAAAGTATAATCCTGAGAACAGCTAAAGTTTGAGCCTGCCCAAATTAGGAAGAGGCGAGTAGCCACCATCTTAACTCTGCCCCCAGCACGAGGGGAAGCGGGGTGGGCTGAAGATCATGGTGCTGGTAGGGACTGGCTTCTTTCCATCCAGATTAGACTGCAGCTCTAGCATAAGTCCCAGCCCCACCTCCAGCAGGGAGGAGGCTGGGGGACCTGTACCAGCCTCTCCAGGTAACTGCAGGCTCATTTGGTTGGAACAGACTGCATAATCAGAAGTCTACTGGGGCAATTGCGGTCATCTTGGACTCCCACAGCATAGATTGCTGCCCACACATGAAGCTCCATCCCCACCCCAGGCAGGGGAGAAAGGGGCGTGAAGCTTCATCAGTCTCTCTGGGCAACTACAATGTAGGCCTGCATGACTTGGGTTATTCCACACAGCTGTGACTCTGTCCCTACCCCTGGCAAGGGATAAAGGTGGGAGAAGCTTTGTCAATCCCTTGGACAAAGAGGGCAGCTTGAGCCACCACAGCTTACACGACGAACTACATCCTTGACTCCAACTGTACAACCAGCAAGGGAGAAAGGGCAGGAAGCCCTAAACTAAAGAGAAAAACTTCACCCAGAGTTAGTACTCTAGTAAGCCAGATGCCAAGTCACCAACAATATATTACAATCCACACCAAGAAATAGGAAGATATGGCCCAGTTAAAAGAACAAGATAAGCCTCCAGATCACATAAAGGTGTTGAGACAACTAATCATAGATGTTCAAACAAAGCTCCTTAATAAATTCAATGAGATGGCTAGAGATTAAGGATATTAATAAGACATTGGATGAGCACAAAGAAGAACTTGAAAGCATACATAGAAAAATAGCAGAATATGGAAATGAAAGGTGAAACAAATGAAATTAAAAATATACTGGAACCATGTAATAACATATTTGTGAAGGCAGGAAAAAAGACTGGTGAGTTTGAAGAAATGGCCTCTGAAAGTGAACATACCAAAGAACAGATGAAGAAATGAATGGAAAAAACTGAACAAGGTCTCAGGGAATTAAATGACAGCAAGAGATGTGCAAATGTATGTGTCATGGGTGTCCCAGAAGGAGAAGAAAAGGGAAAAGGAGCAGAAGGAATATTTGAAGAAATAATTGTAGAAAATTTCCCAACCCTATTGAAGGACATAGATATCCGTGTCCAAGAAGCACAATGTACTCCCAACCTAAAAAATCCAAATAGACCAACTCCAAGACACATACTAACCAGAATGTCAAATGCCAAAGACAAATAGAGAATTCTGATAGCAGCAAGAGAAAAGCAGTACATAACATATAAGGGATACCCAATAAGATTAAGGGCTGATTTCTCACCAACCATAGAGGCAAGATGACAGTGGTATGATATATTTAAGATATTGCAAGAGAAAAATACTCAGCCAAGAATGTTATATCCAGCAAGACTGTCTTTCAAAAATGAGGTTGAGTTTAGAATATTCCCAGATAAATAGAGACTGAGAGAGTTGGTAACCAGGAGACCATCTTAGAAAAGACAGGAGAGAGAGGCCTGGAAAAGAGTCTAGAAATGAACATTATATCAATAAAAGTAACTAAAAGTATCAAAAGAATGGTGAAAATAAAATATGACAAAATCCAAATATTCAGGAATAAACTTAACCAATGATGTAAAGACTTGAATTCAGAAAACTACAACTTGATGTTAAATTTTAAAAAGGCCTAAATAATTGGAAGAACATCCCATGTTCATGGATTGGAAGACTAAATATCATTAAGATGTCAATTCTACTCAAATTGATATACAGAATCAATTCAATCCCTATAAAAATTCCACCATCATTTTTTAAAATAAATGGAAAACATGATTATCAAATTTATTTGGAAGGGCAAGGTGTTCTGAATAGCCAGAAACTTCTTAAAAAAGGAAGAGTGAAGTTAGAGGACTCTCATTTCTGGACATTAAATCATATTACCTAGCTAAAGTGGTAAACACAGCATGGTACTGGCATAAAAAAAAAAGACAAATAGACCAATGGAACTGAACTGATGGTTCAGAAATAGATCCTCACATGTCTGGTCAAGTGACTTTTGAACAGCTTGTCAAACCCACCCAGCTCAGGCAGAACAGTCCATTCAACAAATGGTGCTGAGAGAACTGTATATCCATAGTCAAAAGAAGGAAAGAGAACACCTATCTCACACCTTATACAAAAGTTAACTCAAACTGAATAAAAAACCTAAATATAAAACAAGAACCATAAAGCTTCTAGAAGAAAATGTAGGAAAATATCTTCAAGTCCTGGTGGTAGTTGGTGAGTTCTTAAAGGAGATAAGAAGAGGACTTAGATGGACTACTAATGTTTAATATACGTAGAAATTTTGATTAGCTTAACTGCAAAAGTACAGAAATATACAGAATTGATGGTAACACATTATACTGAAAAATGCTGGTTTATAAATGGGGATGTGGCTGAAAAGGGTAGTCTAGGGATATAAATGCCAAATGACAGAAAGCTGGAGAATTATCTAGGGACTAAATAGCACAGTAAACCCAGAGGTGAATGAGAATTGTGGTTGATGGTATAGATGCAAGAGTGTCCTTTGTGAGCTAGAGCAGATGTACATCACTATTGCAAGGTGGTGGGAATGTGGAGAAGCATGGGAAAAATAGAGATGGAGTGACCTATGGATTGTGGTTAGCAGTAATAATATAATATTCTTGCATCTATGCCAAAGATGTACTGTGTTGATAAAGGGGGAATATGGAAAATGTGTGCCATATGTGCACTGTGGACCTGGTAATAATTTGATGATGTAATCTCATAATCTGTAACAAATGTTCCTCCACAGTGTGGTGTGTTGATAGAGGGGTGTTGTTTAGGAATTCTGCACATGTGCATGATTGTTTTATAAGTTTAAAATTTGTCACAAAAATATATTTAAAAAATAGTAATAGGGTGAATTGGGGGAAAATACACCAAATGTAATATAAGGACTATAATTAGTAGTAAGATTTTGACAATATTCTTTCATAATTTGTAACAAATGTCTCACAACAATGCAAGGTATTGGTGGAGGGTTGATTTATGTGACCCCTGTATGATGTTAAGCATGTTTGCTTTGTAAGTCCACAACTTTTATTATACACTTATTGTTTATGTATGTTCATATATGAGTGATATAAAGATAAAAATAGGGTGGGTTGGGGGAAAATACTTTGGTTAGTAGTAATATTTTGACAATGCTCTTCAATCATTAGTTAAAAATGTCTCACAACAATGTGAGGTATTGGTGGTAGGGTGAGTTATGAGAGTCCTGTGTGATATTATATAGGTTTGTTTTTTAAGTTCACAACTATTACTATACACAATTGTTTATGTTCATGTATGAGTGATGTACTTAAATTGTTTTAAAAAGAAAATCAATGCACTGATTTAACAGTACAGCACTTATGATAAATTAAAGAATTTAACATTATCAGCACTTTAAAAAAAGTCATTTGCAATGGTACTAGAATTAGAATTCTGGATTAATGGTTCAAAAGAATTTCAACTGCAAACTTAAAGTACCCTGAAAAAATAAAGAAAACAAAAAAGGAACCGAGACGATGAGTTCAAACATTCTACACTGAAAAAGTCATTCTTCTTCTGAATTTTAACACTGAACAAAAGCTAAGCAAATGCCAGCGCAGGGCGCAGCTCGCATTTCGGCGGGCGAGGCCTCCGGGGTGTGGAACGGGACAGCGGGTGATGCTCCGGGCAGGAGGCCTGACAGCTCCGGGCACCGGCAGCCGCGCTCGCCGGGAGCAGGGCCGGGGCTGGAGCAGCAGCAGGGAAGACGGCATTTCACATGTGCCCATCACGGTGCAGTTCCAGCTTCTCGCTCACAAGGTCCCATCTGGAAGGGTCCCTCGAATGGGAGCCTGGAGCCGCGCGCACCTCCGCTGAGGGGTCCCAGGCGCCCCCGCACCGCGCAGCCCCTGCTCTGGGCGGTGAAGAGCGCAACTACTGCTCATTCGTGGTTAAAATATTTCACCAGGTGAAAACTCCTGAGCCTCAAGTTGGTTCTTCGTTTTTCCATGTCAAGTATTGAGAAATCAGGAAGAAAATAAAAAGACCAGGTTTCTTCACATTTTTAAACAAAGCTCTTGTTCAGAGGCTGTTGAGACTTTCTAAAGGAAACACAGAGGCAACGAGGTAGTTCAAAGGAAAAAACGAAGGGAGCGCCGTTGAGGCTCAGTGTGTAACTTGTGACCCCGAGTCAAGGGGAACGGGATGGCCCTCCCCGGGGCGGCGGCAGGTGCGATCACCGGCGGGAAGTCCCCGCGGCATCAGGGACGCCGCTCAGCGTGGGGAAAATACTTTCACATCTTTCAGGAAAAAAAATTGTGTGTATTTTTCTCGCTCGAATACAGCGGGGTTATGAAGTCCGGCGCCCGGGCGACCTCCTCTCCCGCCTGCGGGGCCCCCAGCGCGGGCGCACGGCCAGGGGCCACCTGCGGCCCCGGGCGCCGGGCCTCGCCGCCACCGAGCACGCACCGAACTCCTGCGCACTCGTGTCTGTCCGAGGGTGACCCGAACCCCGTGCGGAGCGAATCCTGGTCTCGGCGGTACTCTTCGCTTTGCCTGACCCGGATCAGGGAGCACGAGGCGCTCCACGCCCCCAGGCCTGCTCGGTGTTCCCGCTCGCGCGTCTGCCCGGCTAGTGGCCCTTCTCTGACGCCCCCAACCCCCTGCCCCGGAGGATAAACCCGCCCTTCCCTGGGTCTGCTCGTGGCGTGGAGGGCAGGGCACGGCTGGTCCGGCCGCCCTCTGATTAGGCGGGGGCATCAGGGGTGAGGGTCCTGGCGCTGCTTCTGAGACGCCCTCGGCGGCCCCTCCCCTTACCTGCGCCCTCCTGGCGGGCAGGTGCTCAGTGCGTGGCTCTCGCACGTTGCACCTGAGTAGGCGGGGGCATCAGGTGGAAGGACCCAGGCGCTCCTCAGCTGCAGTGGCCTCGGCGGCCCCTCCCCTTACCTGCGCCCTCCCGGCGGGCAGGTGCGCAGTGCGTGGCTCTCGCAGGATCCTGCGCGTTTTGCGCCCCCGGGGCAGCCTCTCGCCGCCCTCCCCGCGCTGGGCGCCCCGGAGGCGGGCTGCCGTGCGACGCCTGGAGCGTCTGAGGTCTGCCCCGCACGCAGCGTGGATGGGACACACCGGGTGGGAGGTCGCGGGCCGCCGCTGAAGGGCTCCCGCCTGGCCCTCCGCAGGCCCGCCTCCAGGCGGCCGCACCTGGCCGCCCCCAGTCCTCACGTCCGAGCTGTAACGCGGGAGCAGGCACGTCGCTGAGCTCGAAACATGTTGCACTTAAAAAATGACGCCGCTGTAGGTGGCGTTCTCCTTTACTGGGAAAATGTGATTTTACCTAGAAGAACGTCACCACCTTGACACTATTCGGAGTTTGTGGTGAGGAAAGTAAAAGGAAGAAAACAAAAGCTCCTTTGATTCTGGTCTCATTTGTGATGCTTAACCTGGAACAATGTGCGGTGTGTGTGCAGAGGTGGGTCTGGCTGATTAAAAACTGGAAGCCTCCCTGCTGCCTGCCCTCCGCCCCACGCAGGTGCAGCCGGGCCCCTGGTCTGATTTTCCCGGATAATTCTAATAACCGTTGGCTGGTGTCCTTGCCTCCAATACTTCCTCTCTCCGGTACACGCTGCCCACTGCTGCCAAAGGGGATTTCGGTGACAGGCCTCTCCAGGCTGGTGGGATTGTGCATCCTGGGCTGCTCCGATTCCATCTCCCACCACTGCCCCCGGCGTCCCGCCCTGCAGGCCCTGGACACGCCAGCAAGCTCCCACCTCAGGCTCTATGCTCCTTATTCCATCCTCAGAGAAACTCGGCGCCAGGTAAATGTGTGGCCTGCCCTCTCAGCTATTTTACATCTCTCCGCAAAGTTAATTCATCCGAGAGGCCTTCCCTGCTATCCTGTCTATGAAGGGCTGTAGTCTGTGCCTGCCATCCTGTCTATGAAGGGCTGTGGTCTGTGCCTGCCATCCTGTCTGTGAAGGGCTGTGGTCTGTGCCTGCAGGCCAAGTGCAGCCCACTGCCTGTTTTTGGATGGCCTGTGAGCTAAAATGGTTTTTATATTTTTAAGTGTTGGGAAAAAAATCAAAAGAAGAATAATATGTGGCACATAAAAATTATATGGTATCTAAAGTTTAATATTGAATATTAAATTAGACTATTATTTGAAATTCAAATATGAAACCTATAGATAGTGTTTTATTGGAACATAGCTACTCTTCTTCGTTTACATACCATCTCTGGCTGCTTTCACACGCAGAGCCGAGGAGGGACCCAGATCGCATGGCCTGCCAACTCTAAAATACTAAGCGCCTCTTTACAGAAAGCGTGCTGACGCCTGCAGCGGGCCACCTCATCTCCCACCCCACTCCTTCCCTCCCCGACTCCACTGCCCTGCTTTATTTTTCTTTATAGCACTTACTGCCACACTGTTTTATTAAGTGAATGGTTTAATTCAAAATCAGCATACAGAAAAATGCAAAGATCGTGAGTCCAGCTTAGTTAATGTTCACAGAGTTAATACACCTGCAAAGCTGCTACCCAGATCAAGAAACAGAGTATTACAGCTGGTGGAGAACTCCTGAGCACCCCGGCCCCCACTCCTTATCCTCCAATCTAACAACTGTGCTGACTTAAAACATCATGGACTGATTTTGCCTTATATGATCTTCATATAAAATGTAAGTATGGAGTATATAATTTTTGAGTCTAGCTTCTTTTAGTCAACAATACATTAGTGAGATTTATCTATGTTGTTTTGTGTAGCAGTAGCTTATTCAATTCAATTGCTATCTATTATTTCATTGTATAAAAAAACAACATTTAATCCATTATCCGGTTGATGGACATTTTTGTTGAATTCAGTTTTGGACTATTACATATGGTGCTACAGCAAACATTCTTGTGCATGTTGTTTGGTGCATATATGTATACATTAATGGCCGATATATATCTAGGGGTAGAATTTCAAGGTCTTAGGGTATGCACACATTCTGCTTTGGTAGAAACTGCCATGCAGTTTTCCAAAGTGGTTGTACCATGTTGCGGCGGCTTGCTCGGTCGGTAGAGGTGGGGTCTGGCTGCGGACGAGGGGTCGGTCCAGCTCTGGACGAGGGGTCGGTCCCGCTTGGGACGAGGGGTCGGTCCGGCAGCAGACGAGGGATCGGTCTCACAAGGGGTTGCGCGGTTCGGCTGACGGGGTCGCCCGGAGAGGCAGGCGACGAACTGGGGACAAGGGAGGCCAGGCCCTTGTCGAGGGCTCTCAGGACTGGAGGGCGCACGGCAGAAGAACTACCGCGGAGACAAGGTAAACACGCAAGTCCACTTTATTGAGGGAGAGGCAACAGTTTTATAGGGGCTGGGGAAGGCTGATTGGTCGAAGCCACACCCTGTTCTGATTGGTTGCCGGAGAAAGGTCAGTGGGCAGTACTGGACGGGGGAGGGGTGGTGATTAGGGATTGGCTGTCGCTGTTGCTGGGGGAAGTGGCAGGGTTTAGTGATTGGTGGCTGCTGTTGCTGGGATAGAGGGCAGACTGGAGTTTCCCGCCCACGCCTGGCTGTTGCTGCTGTCGGGGGGAGGGAAAAGGGCAGACTGGATTTTTCTGCCCACGCCTGGCTGTTGCTGCTGTCGGGGGGAGGGAAAAGAGCAGACTGGATTTTTCCGCCCTGCGCCTGCGCAGGGAGAAAGAAGAAGAAGGGTGCCGCCCCACAAGGCATCGTGTGGCGCCATCCGGGAGGAGGGGCGGCCGTGGAAGCATGGCTGCCGAGAAGGGGAGACCCGAGGGCACTCTGCGCCCATGCCGAGCTTCCTTCAGGGGTGGCGGTGGGCCCGACCAACCACCCTATTATGGGGGCAGCGGTTTGGAATAGGCCTACCGCGGCCACCGCCCCTCGCCAGGCCAGCAAACCACACTTCAGCCCGAGGGGTGACCGCATTTCCCCCTTCTTTTCAAATAAGGGCCAGGATGGCGGCAGTAACAAGTAGCCGAGGCCCAAAGGCAGTAAGCAAATGAGGGAAGTGGGCTGAAGGGGGAGGTGGGTATGACGGGGATACAAATGTACAATTTGGGGGGTGGTATCTTGCCGTTGCAAACAAGGGTGGCCAATGTCCAATTCTCGTTGATCTCGGCGGCTATAAGGTCCATCTGCTGTTAAAAGTCCAGGATGACAGCGTGTTACAGGTAGTTTATCTCTTCTTGGCGGCGAAGAGTGGCAGAGGCAGACTGTGTGATGGTCTGGAGAATCACAGCAGTGAGGACAAGTCGCGTCAGGGCACCAGCGGCGGTGGTGGCGGCAGCGTCAGGAGTGGTGGAGACGTAGGCGAGGACAACAAGAAAGCCAAAATCTCCACGGGCGCGAGAGAGGCCGATGTTAACGGGGCGGGCCGACATGGGGCGGCCCAATCTGCAATGCAATGGGGGTTCAAGCAAAAAAAGGAGGGGGGCGGGGGACGAGAAAGGACGCTTTGGATGGCTGAGAAGAGGAGTGAGGTCGAGACAGGAGGAAGCTCCGCAAGCCGCGGGCCGGGGAAAGCGGGTTGCGGGCCGTTTAGCGGGGCTGGTGCTGCTTGAGAGCAATGGCGGCATGGGGGGCCACGGTTACAGAAGACTTGGGGCTGTTTCAAAGAGATCTTACACCGGTGAGTGTCTAGGAGACCGGCGAGGGCCCGAACTTGCAGGGCTTGCTTAGCAGATACGATGTTACCCATTGCTAATGGCCTTTTGGAGCCGATAAGAAAAGGGGCCCTTACCTTGAGAGCGCGGCGATGGGAGCCAAGGTGCGCGGTGAGACAAGGGGTTGGAGCCGACGGGATTCCGACAATGGTCGCGGGCCAAAGGAAGGCCCCGACGAGGGGAGGGCGGAACGACGAGCAGTGGAGCAAGGCAAAGGGGAGCAAGCATGGAGGGGAGGAGGCAGAGGTGAAGGCAGGGGTGGAGGTGCTCAGGCACGCGCTCCTGAGAGTTTTATTGGCACCTCTTAATCATAGCGGGTCGGTATAAGCCCCCGACATGGAAGGAGAAAGCCATCCAGCGATTCTCCCAGACCGCCGTGGATCGTATGAGGTCACCAAGGTTCAGGAGCAGCAATGCAGAGCGAAAAGATAGGGGTGAGAAGAGAGGAGGGCGTAGGGCTGTGGGAGGGTTACTTCAGACGTGCAAGCGCGCGCTCCCGAGAAATCCAAGGCTCCTCTTAATCATAGCGGGTCGGTATAAGCCCCCGACATGGAAGGAGAAAGCCATCCAGCGATTCTCCCAGACCGCCGTGGATCATATGAGGTAGCCAAGGCTCAGGTAGCAGCAATGTTGCACGAGAGAAGTCCCACGGTGAGAAGAGAGGGGGGGGGGCCGCCAGGTTATGGAGTGAGGCTGTGGTGGAGTTGCCTTGCCCCACGTTGGGCGCCAACTGCGGCGGCTTGCTCGGTCGGTAGAGGTGGGGTCTGGCTGCGGACGAGGGTTTGGTCCAGCTCTGGACGAGGGGTCGGTCCCGCTTGGGACGAGGGGTCGGTCCGGCAGCAGACAAGGGATCGGTCTCACAAGGGGTTGCGCGGTTCGGCTGACGGGGTCGCCCGGCGAAGCCGGCGACTAAGGGGTCGCCTGGAGAGGCAGGCGACGAACTGGGGACAAGGGAGGCCAGGCCCTTGTCGAGGGCTCTCAGGACTGGAGGGCGCACGGCAGAAGAACTACCGCGGAGACAAGGTAAACACGCAAGTCCACTTTATTGAGGGAGAGGCAACAGTTTTATAGGGGCTGGGGAAGGCTGATTGGTCGAAGCCACACCCTGTTCTGATTGGTTGCCAGAGAAAGGTCAGTGGGCAGTACTGGACGGGGGAGGGGTGGTGATTAGGGATTGGCTGTTGCTGTTGCTGGGGGAAGTGGCAGGGTTTAGTGATTGGTGGCTGCTGTTGCTGGGGTAGAGGGCAGACTGGAGTTTCCCGCCCACGCCTGGCTGTTGCTGCTGTCGGGGGGAGGGAAAAGGGCAGACTGGATTTTTCTGCCCACGCCTGGCTGTTGCTGCTGTCGGGGGGAGGG
Organism: Dasypus novemcinctus; assembly: GCF_030445035.2. Lineage (NCBI taxonomy): Eukaryota > Metazoa > Chordata > Mammalia > Cingulata > Dasypodidae > Dasypus > Dasypus novemcinctus. The sequence continues at coordinate 2,752,452 of NC_080701.1, read as the reverse complement.
AAAAGAGCAGACTGGATTTTTCTGCCCTGCGCCTGCGCAGGGAGAAAGAAGAAAAAGGGTGCCGCCCCACAAGGCATCGTGTGGCGCCATCCGGGAGGAGGGGTGGCCGCGGAAGCATGGCTGCCAAGAAGGGGAGACCCGAGGGCACTCTGCGCCCATGCCGAGCTCCCTTCAGGGGTGGCGGTGGGTCCGACCAACCACCCTATTATGGGGGCAGCAGTTTGGAATAGACCTACCGCGGCCGCTCCCCTGCCAGGCCAGCAAACCACACTTCAGCCCGAGGGGTGACCGCACCATGTCTTGTTAGAAATGTGAGGGTTCTCTAGCTGCTTGACGTACTCGTCAACTCTTGATATTTTCAGTTTTTTTAAGTTCAGCCTTTCTGTCTGATTCCTCTCACTCAAATGTGGCCTCTGTGAGAGCAGGGGCTTTCTTTGGTTCTTTGCCAAATCTGCAAGTGCTTGACACTGCAAATGCTTGGCTAGTGTTGGATGAATGGATGCTGGAGTGGTGAGATAGAGGAAAAGTGTACACCTCATGTGTACCAGAGTCAGGTCCTTCACCTGCTGCCCTCGTCCCCATGGTCATCTGCAGATGGGGGCAAATTCTCTCCTGATCAAGAACCACCATCCTCGGTAATGAGCTTCACAAGAATAAATGTCGTATCATCCCACACAGGGCTATTTGGCACAGTGTCCTGTATATAGGAAATGTTTCAGCGAGTAAAGCTTTATTCAACTGTCTGCTTGCCACGTATTTTAATGACCTGGAAAGCTTTTAAAAAAAAATACAGGTTCCAAGAACCAGTCTACACCAAACTCAGTCCAAGCCCCTGGGACAGGATCAAAAAGTCTGTAAATTTAAAAGGCTTCCAAGGTCATTCTGATGAGCAATTTAATCTGCCAACTACTCTTTACATGGGTCATATTTACTAATGACTAAAAATGCAAATTGAATGTCACATTTGCATGTAGATGTAAAGTTTTTCCTTTTTAATAAATGCTGATACATGTTTCATTCCATCAATTTTTTTATCTGGAAAAATATATTCAATCATGAATCATGTGCCGATTGAGGCAACCTACGGTACTTACCTTTAAGAGTTCTTATTCTTACAGTCTTTGTTTTGAAACATATCTACCTGTGCAATTATTTTTCATGCCTCCAGCTTTCTCTAAGAAATGCAACGAGAGAAGAATTTTGTTAATTATACCATGTTTTCACTGTTACATTCCCCTTTTGGGGTAAAAGTCATAACGGTTATCAGAGCAGATGGCAATGAAAAAAAAATGTGACTCTTTGGGAAATAAAAGAAGGGACAATTTTTTGTGCCTGTGCCTCTCCCTCTTGACTGTAAATTATAAACATCAACAATATAAGCACAAAAGAGATTGTATTTTTTTTTATTGACTTTGTAATAATATTACATTAAAAATATATATGTGAGGTCCCATTCAACCCCCCCCCCCCCACCCCACCTCTCCCCCCCCCCCCCAGCAACACTCCCTCCCATCATCATGACACATCCATTGGATTTGGTAAGTACATCTTTGGGCACCTCTGCACCTCATAGTCAATGGTCCACATCATGGCCCATACTCTCCTCCATTCCATCCAGTGGGCCCTGTGAGGATTTACAATGTCCGGTGATTGCCTCTGAAGCACCATCCAGGGCAGCTCCATGTCCCAAAGCCTCCACCTCTCATCTCTTCCTGCCTTTCCCCATACCCATCAGCCACCATGTCCACTTTTCCCAATCCAATGCCACCGAAAGAGATTGTATTTTGCAACCACATTTTTTTGTATTATATACATTGAACTGGTGAAATTACAACTTTATGCAATGGAAAGGCAGTTTTTATAGTTAACTTTTAGCTTTTATTGATTCTGGGGTAGTTTATTGTCAGGCTACTATATATTTCCTTAGGTTTACCTAGTAAAAGGAAATATTTTTTGACTTACTGTCACAAACTAAATATTGATAAAATAGCCTATCAAAAATATTGAAGCCAGTGTTTACTTGAAAGGTAGATGATAGTTATTCATTTTCCACTTTTCTCTCCCCCCAAATTTTCCTTTGTTTGGTCCCATTCTAGTAGTCATTGCTTCACAACCACAAAACAGCCCAGAATGATTGTGAATTATGTGCCTCCCTCATTGTGCACATTTAATCTGTTGACAGGAATTGAGTTTCAAGCCTATTATTGAAACACCTCAATTTCTTTATCACCTGTGTTATACCCTGCTACTTCCCTATCCAATGTACCTTACCCCCCCCCTTTTTTTTTAATTTGAGAAGTTGAGTTTATAAAGCAATCAAGCATTCCGTAAAGGATTCCCATACTTCACCCGCCACCAACACTTTACACTTTACATTGTTGTGACACATTTGCTACAATTGACAAGAGCAAAGAGCTTGGAGGTAAAGCAGTCATCTTCCAACAGGGAGGTAAACATTTCATAAAGACAGAAGGTACGCTGTAATTCCCACTCAACAGGGAGAGAGAAGAAGCTGGGCTCCCGAAGGCATCGTAATGGATTTGAACAAGGCCACCTTGTTAAATGAGAAAAAAGGCTGCTCTTGAGCACTGACACCTGTATTTTCTGTTATGCTGAACCAGCTCTTACCTGATAAGCTATCCACCTGCGGGAAGCCTGGCCCGTGCCTCTCCTAGTCTTTCCGGCTGCCTTTTGTCTTACTCCTGAACTTCGCCTGCTTTTCATAGTCATGCTTTCCTTGCTGGAGTGGCCTATTCCATGGGCTGCCTCGCCTGTGTAATCCCCACACACTTCCGTTTTGGTCTTCCTTGATATTCTGCATCCTGTTTCAGAAAGCCGGTTGTATTTCAGAATGTTTCCATTGCTTGCTCATGCTTAGACCTAGAAAATACGGTGATCCTTAACTGTCTGCTTATATTTGGGGGTGGAGCCCTAAAACGTTGATTGGAAATTCTGGGCAGAAGCTTCTTATTGACTTGGGCTTCATCCTAGTTTAAATGAGTTAGGCTCTTTTTTTGGAGATCCCCGATGTCATTATTTTTATATCTATTTTCTTGGTTTGCTCAAATTCCCTAGAAATAACCCTCCAATTTCCTGCCTGGAATGTATAAGCCTGGCTGTCAGCATTTTAGAAGCCACAGGGAAAAAGCCCGGGTATCTCCATAATGATTTTTGTAAACTTTTAAAATTTATTCCTCTTTTTTTTTTTTTTACAGTGTTACATCCTCCTTTTGATGTGTCCTCTTTTTTGTTCATTATTTTTTACTCATTCCAGAGACTGAAACTCCAAACGTCTCCCAAATTGGAGGAGAGACCGTTGCCTGGCTGGCTGGTGTGGGGTGGGGGCGCTTGGACGAGCACGTTGTCTTCTTAGCCAGACTCTGGTCCTATTGCCACCACTTTCAGGGCTGCAGCTGTCCTGCTGTAACGTTGTTGCTTCTTGGCTTTCTGCTTTCTCGGTTCTGCTTGGTCATTACCACTCATTCGCTTTCCTCTTTCTAATATTTGTTGTTCCTCCTCTCTTGATATCTTTGCAATTATGTATTTATGCATTTAAAGACCAAAACAAAACAGAAAAGGCCCTTTATGGTTTGTCATGTTTTATTTATTTATTTATTTTGCTAGGGATTTGAAAGGAAGCAGAGGTTAGTAAGCATTTCCAATCTCTCAACTTTAATCAAGATTTTCCAAATTTTAAATTTTTCTTGTAACAGAAATAATTATAGTGAATACCAAAACACATTAAAACTAATGATTATTAATATTAGTGTATTTTTTTTGTTACTGTAGTTTCTTTTTTTTCCCTTCTATTTTTTTAAACGTTACATTTAAAAAAGAGGTCTCCATATACCCCCCACAGTATTAGTGTATTTTTGTGTCTACTTTCCTTATATATCTGTAATAAAAATCAATGCCAATTTAAATATATTTGATATTTAAATATACAAGTACAATTTATATACTGTAGAAATATAAAACATGAAATAAACACATGTTTAATAGATGCATATTTAAACAAATTAATATCAATTTTGGAGTGCATTTATTTCCCATTATATGATGCACATTGATTAAAAATAAAATATTAATTGGAACCTGCTTTTTAATGGCTACATAACATGCAATCTTGTAACTAAACACAATTTAAAGCATTTCTTAGTTGCGGGGCATCGCGACTGTCAGCTGGGATCTGCTTTGTTTTCCGATGGCTCTCTGCTCCCACCTCTGCTCCTTTCCACAAGTGGCACACTTTATTTTGATCAAATTCCCACGATTAAGCAGAGCATTTTGACCCCTGCCTATTGACAGAAGGGTACCGCTAAATCAGCTTGGTGAGATCCTCCAAAAGGCTCAAAAGAGTCTCTCCTGAGGACCAGAGCAGCGGCCACTGGAACCTTCTCTAGTCTGGCCGGCTGCTGTCCCCCTGCGGAGCTGTGTGTGCACTTGCGCACGGCTGTGAATGCAATATGGTTGGGGAGAGAGCAATAAAATTCCTCCTCTGTGGGACTCACGTGAACCACCCAGCATACCCGGAGTTGATGGGGGAAAGGTGGCCACGCTAACTTTTTAGATAAATATGTTTGTTTTTTTACATTCTGATAGCATTCAAATTGAGCGTTAGCTCCTCAGAACAGCCATTGGCTTGAGGCTGGATGCTCCATTGACCTCCTGCTGGCCTGGCCCTTTCTTTCATGGGTTTTGAATGAATTCCAAATGAAAATGGTGAGAAAACACTGATTTTCTGAGAATCATGATTCTTTCTTTTAAAACATTTGCCTGGTATAAAAAGGCTTGTTTCCAAACCCCATACTCTCTCTCTCTTTTTTTAAGATTTATTTATTTCTCCTCCCCCTTGCTGTGTCCATTCACTGCGTGTTCTTTTGTGTCTGCTTATATTCTCATTAGGCGGCTCTGGGAACCGATCCTGGGACCTTCTGGAGTGGGAGTGAGGCCCTCGTTCTCTCGCGCCACCCCAGCTCCCTGGTCCGCCACGTCTCTTACTGTCTCTCCTCTGTGTCTCTTCTTGTCGTGTCGTCTTGCTGTGTCAGCTCTCTGCGTAGGGTGGCTCGCCTTCACCAGGAGGCCCTGGGTATTGAACCCTGGACCTCCTACATGGTAGACGGGAACCCACTTGATTGAGCCACAGCCGCTTCCATTTCATTTCCGCCAACACCCCGAATCTGTACTGCCTCGGGGTGAGCTCGCTGACTGGCATGTGAAGACCCGTTTGTCTAAACTGCAGGCCAAAGGTCAGGTAGTTCAGCCAGTGTGAGGTCATTCACCTTTCTAAGCCCACTGTCCCCTCTTCCATATGTGGACTGAAAATGAGGTCAAGTGGGGAGCTTCAGAGTCTCCCAGGAAGTATTTAGGGAAGTAGAGAAGTAGAGCACCGGCCCAGGACCGCCTGCGCGGCTTTCTCTTTCAAGCATCGGTTTCCTTGTTACGGCCTCCTTCCTCGCCCACCGGTAGGCCCCTCTCCAGCTGTCTCTTTTCTCTGGAGTCTGGACCGTGAGCTTTGGGAGGGCAGAGGTGTCGTCTTCAGTCCCCTGTTGGGGGGCCCGGCACCCCACCGGCCTCGGGACCTCTCGTGGGTTGAACTTCGGTGGAGAGTGCTCTGAGGAGCCTTCATGAAAGTCCAGGCCCGCAGCAGTCGTGCTCTGTGGTGGACACGGCCCTTCCACGTGCTCTTAGGACCAGCCCCGCAAGCTGGCTGGACATCGGGTGCTTACAGCCTCGCAGGCCAGAGCCCAGATTCAGGGCCGCCGGCCGTGCTTTCTCCTGGCCGCGCGTCCAGCTCTGTGGGCCTGGGGCGCTTTGGCGGGTCCTCTCGAGCTCCAGCTTCCGTGGACTGGCTGCGCCCTCGTTTCCTCTGCTCCAGGACGCCCGTCATTGAATCAGGCCCACGTGGACCAGCCTGGCCTCTGGATGGGGTCTGCAACGATCCCATCCACACGAGTCCACGCCTTCAGGGCCGGGGCCGGGCCTGGACGCGTCCGTGTTCCTCCCCGGCAGGGGGGTGGTGTGCGTTCTCTTATTTGGTCTTCGAGGCAGGACTCAGTATCTCCAAGTTACAGAGACGACTTAGATGCGCTAGGTTTGGGGTAAGAAAGGGAAAGCCTATTAAGTAGATCTTTCAGATGGTGGGAGCGCATGGTTATTGAGTGTAGCATAGTGTGCCTCCAGCCACAGCTTGGCAAATCAAGGCACGTTCAGGGTTCATTTATTTGGCACTATTGAAATCTTAATTACCGTCTGATATCATCTTTAAATATCAGAGTGACTTTGGCCCAGTGGTTAGGGCATCCGTCTACCATATGGGAGGTCCGCGGTTCAAACCCCGGGCCTCCTTGACCCGTGTGGAGCTGGCCATGCGCAGTGCTGATGCGCGCAAGGAGTGCCGTGCCACGCAAGGGTGTCTCCCGCGTGGGGAAGCCCCACGCGCAAGGAGTGCGCCTGTGAGGGAAGCCGCCCAGCGTGAAAAGAAAGAGCAGCCTGCCCAGGAATGGCGCCGCCCACACTTCCCGTGCCGCTGACGACAACAGAAGCGGACAAAGAAACAAGATGCAGCAAATAGACACCAAGAACAGACAACCAGGGGAGGGGGGGAAATTAAATAAATAAATCTTTAAAAAAAAATAAATAAATAAATATCAGAGTGAATGAATTGGAGCCATGAATTAAATAATTTAGGGCTATATTTTTAGAAAAATGAAAGCCCTGTTCTGTCATTATAATAAGATGTTTTCCTGTTGGTTTCTTGTTTGTGACTTGGTCTCTGTACATTGGTCATTTCAACTTCATTTTATATCTCTTTTATCCATAATCACTTTACTTTTAAATGATCTTTTATCTTTCTTCAAAACAGCTGACGATAACTGATTTTCAGTTCAGGACGTTTTCATAATTACATTTTTAGCCTTGAGGGGAGAATTATGTACCTCATCAAGTCTACTGACTGTAATCGAGTAGCCCTGAATACAGTGTACTGCGATTATAACTTAATTGTGAATTAGGAGGAACAGAATTGCCTTATGATTTCTGAAAGTGCTGAATTCTGCTTGCACTGAAGCGTTTTATCTGGCGTTTCAATGCTGCTCCTGGGTCAGGAACCTGGGTTCTCTCAGTGCTCATCACCAGTGCAAGGCTTTGACCCACTGGGACAATCTCGGTCAACGCCGACAGAATCACTTTACATTTTCTGGTACGAGACTTTTTCTCAACGTGGCAACACATTGCTGCTTTTGTTTGTGTTTTTACAATAATCTTTTGTTTGTAAATCCAAGACGCTTCAATGATGTGTTTTAATGGGGCTGTTTTCTCACACTCTGCGGTGCCAGCTGGATTTGAGGGACGCGGTGTCGGGGCCAGCTTGGGTAGACCTGCCAAGTCGCTGCTTGCTTCTGTGATGCTTGCTTCTGGAAAACGAGCTACTGCAACCAATCCGCCTGCAAATGCCTCTGCTAATTTTGCTATTCATCACACTTCTCCTTTGGGAGAGTTGTGATTCGGGTTGAGCAGAGAGGCCACAGGAGAACAGCCATCGTGCAGCGTATCCCCTAGCGGGATTCGGACTCTCGCCTTCCCTTACCCCTGACCCCTTACACCTGCTGAACCTGATGTCCCCTGCTCTGGCCAGTTCTCCTTTTAACTCCTCTGCCTTAGCCAGGCTGAGTGCTGACAATCCTACGGACATCCCAGGAAGCTGCGGGCTCTGCTCCTTCTCCCGGGAATGCTCCACCAGCTTCATTAACGAATGTCCGCTCTCGCTAGTGACGCTTCTCCACAGGTCATACTGCTCTACACCCACCCCCGTCCCTTATTCCCTGCCGTTTCCAAGCAAAGTAGGGTTAGGCCTTACCTCATTAGTGATAAATGCTATTCTAATCCACGTATATGCTTTGTTTTCACAATTTCCGATATAACCGCTGTGGTGGTTTGAAGCGGTACATACCCGAGGAAAGCGTGTTCTTAAAATGTTGCGAGTGTGAACCTGCTGTGAACACGACCTGTGGAAGCAGCTCCTTCAGGTCAGGTGTGCCCCAGCTCATTCAGGGTGTGTCTTAATCCTATTACTGTAGTCTGTATACGAGAATGAAATTCAGACAAACAGAGAGAAAGCGGCAGGAGCTGAGGGAAAGCCCCTGCAGCCAGAGGCTGAAGGCAGTGAAGTCTGGAGGAGAGGGGCGAGACCAGCAGATGTCACCATGTGCCCTCCACGTGACAGAGGAGCCAGGACCCCAGCAGCTGGTCTTTGGGGAGAAAGTGTCACCTGACTTGGATGTATTTCTCAGCCTTGAAACTATAAGCTTATAAACTAAGAAATTCTCGTTCTAAAAGCCAACCCATATCTGTAATTGCATTTTGGCAGCGTAGCAAACTGAAATAAGGAGGAATGCCACTGATTTCGCGTGTTGCTCTATACCTGCCACTTTGCTGAATTTATTAGCTTTAATAGCTTTGTTGAGAATTTTTCAAGGTTTTTTGCAAATAGGGAAAGATTTACTTTTTCCTTTCCAATTTGAATACCTTTAAATTATTTTTCTTGCCTAATTGCTTTGGTTAGCACTTCCAGTACAATATTGAATAACAGTGGTGGCAGTGCACAAACATTCATAGTGCTGTGTCTTAGAAAGAAGGCCTTCAGTCTCTCACCATTGAGTAAGATGTCAGCAGTGGGTTTTTCGTATATGCCATTTATCATGTTGAGGACATTAACTTCTCTTCCTAATTTTAAATATTTTCATCAAGAAGGGGTGCTGGAGTTTGTTAAATGCCTTTTCTGCATTGAGATGATCTTTTTTTTCCTTTGTTCTATTAATTTGGTGTATTCATTAATCGATTTTCTTATGCTGCCAATGGTGTATAATTTTTCCTTTGGGTTTAGTTTTCTTTTCCAGTTTTGAGGTTGGGTCTCTGATCTAAAGTCTTTCTTCTTTTTTAATGTAAGCATTTAGAGCTATAAATTTCACTGGCAGCACTGCCTTCACTGCCTTCCGTAAGTTTTGATATGTTATATTTTCATGTTCATTTGCCTCAAGGTATTTACTAATTTTCGTTTGTGATTTTCTCTTTAACCCATTGTTTTTTTAAAATATGTTTTATTAGAGAGGTTGCGTGCTTACAAAACAATCATGCACATGTGTGAAATTCCCATACAACACCCCTTCACCAACACTCTTCATTGCTGTGGAACATTTCTTATAGGTTATGAAATAATATCATTAGACTATTACACTAACAATGGTTTAGAGTCTACATTTAGTATATTTTCTCCATATCCCTGTTATTAATACAGTTCATCTTTGACCTTGATGCAAGAATATTTCAGGGGACGCAGACTTGGCCCAGTGGTTAGGGCGTCTGCCTACCACATGGGAGGTCCACAGTTCAAACCCCGGGCCTCCTTGACTGGTGTGGAGCTGGCCCATGCGCAGTGCTAATGCACGCAAGGAGTGCCGTGCCATGCAGGAGTGTCTCTGCGTAGGGGAGCCCCACGTGCAAGGAGTGCACCCCGTAAGGAGAGCCGCCTAGCACGAAAGAAAGCGCAGCCTGCCCAGGAATGGTGCCGCACACATGGAGAGCTGACACAACAAGATGATGCAACAAAAAGAAACACAGATTCCTGTGCCGCTGACGACAACAGAAGCGGACAAAGAAGACGATGCAGCAAATAGACACAGAGAACAGACAATTAGGGTGGGGGCAGGGGAAGGGGAGAGAAATAAAGAAATAAATCTTTGGAAAAAAAAAAAGAATATTTCAGTATTGCAGCTGACTATAGTCCATTGGCTACATTAATTGTACTTTTCCAAACTTCTCCACATTCTTAACCACCCTGCTATAGGGATGTGCAGTTGTTCTAGTTCCTAGAAAGACATTCTTGTCTTTATACTATTAAGCACAATTCTCATTCACCTCTGGATTCACTATGTTATTCAGCCCCTAGATTATTTTCTAGCTTTCTTTCAACTGACATTTACGTCCCTAGACTACCTTTTTAAACCACAATCCCATTTATAGACCAGCTGTGGTAGTTATACTCACTATAATGTACTATCGTCAACTCCATCCATTTTCATACTTTTACAGTCAAATTAATTAAAATTTCCACATACATTAAGCATCAGTACACCATCTCAGCCCTTCTCTTATCATTTAATAACCTATATTCCAGGTTTTAACTCCATGCATTTAGTCTTAGTATTTAGTTCATATGTAAGGCCATGCAGTATTTGTCCTTTTGTGTCTGGCTATTTCACGTAATATAATGTCTTCAAGGTTCATCCATGCTATTATTTGTGTCCCAAATTCATTTCTTCTTACACCAGCATAGTATTCCATTGTATGTCTATACCACATTTTGTTTTTCCATTCATTGGTTGATGGGCACTTGGATTGTTTCTATATTTTTGCAATTTTGAGTAACACCTCTCTGAACATCAGAGTACAAAGGCCTGTTTGCATCACAGTTTTCAGTTCTTCTGGATATACTCCTAGTAGAGGCATTCCTGGATCAAATGGCAATTCTATATTTAGCTTCTTGAGGAACCACCAAGCAGGCTGCACCATTTTACATTCCCCCCAACAGGGAAGGAGTGTTCCTATTTCTCCACATCCTCCCCAGCACGTATTATTTTCTGTTTTTTTAAATAATGGCCATTCTTTGTGATGTGAGATGACATCTCATTGTCATTTTGATTTGCATTTCCCTAATACATAGTGATTTTGAACATTTTTTCATGTGCTTTTGGACCATTTGTATTTCCCCTTTGGAGAAAATGTCTGTATAAGTCTTTTGCCCATTTTTAAATTCGATTGCTTGCTCTTTTATTGTTGAGTTGTGTGATCTCTTTATATAGAATGGAAATCAAACCCTTATTGGATAAGTGGTTTCTAAATATTTTATCCCCTGGGGTTGGTTGCCTTTTCTCCTTCTTGGCGAAGTCCTTTGAAGCACAAAAGTTTTTAAGTTTGGGGAGGCCCCGTTTATCTATGTTTTCTTTCATTGCTCGTGCTTTTGGTGTAAGGTTTAAGAATCCACTGCCTACCACTAGTTATTGAAGATGTTTTCCTACATTTTCCTCTAGGAACTTTTTCATTATAGATTTTATAGTTAGGTGTTTGATTCATTTTGAGTTAATTTTGTATAAGGTGTGAGATAGGGGTCCTCCTTCTTTCTTTTGGCTATGGCTATCCAGTTCTCCCAGCACCATATGTTGCATAGACTCCTCTGGTCCAGCTAGGTGCGCTTGTCAAGAATCACTTGACCATAGATGTGAGGGTCTGTTTCTGAACCATAAATTCGGTTCCCTTGGTCTATGTGTCTGTCATTACGCCAGTATCATGCTGTTTTTACCACTGCAGTGAGGTAATATGATTTAAAGCCTGGAAGTGAGAATACTCTAACTTGTCTCTTCCTTTTTCAGATGTTTCTGGCTATGTGGGTTCCCTTACTCTTCCAAATAAATTTAATAATTTTGTTTTCCATTTCTTTACAAAGTGCTGAAGGAATTTTTACTAAGATTTCTCTGACTCTCAATTTGCATAGAAATGACATCTTAATGATATTTATTCTTCCAATCCATAAGCATGGAATATTCTTCCATTAACTTAGGTCTTTCCTATTTCTTTTAGCAATGCATTGTAGTTTTCTGAATACAAGTGCTTTACATCCTAGGTTAAGTTTATTCCTAATTATTTGATTCTTTTAGTGGCTAATATAAATGAAATTTTTTTCCTGACTTCTTCCTCAGCTTGTATTTTACTAGAGTGTAGGAACATTACTGATTTTTGTGTGTTAACCTTGTATCCTGCCACTCTGCTGAAACCATTTTTTAGCTCTTGCCACTTTGTTGTAGATTTTTTCAGGACTTTCTAGGTATAGAATTATATCATCTTCAAATAGTGGAAGTTTTACTTATTCCTTTCCAATTTGGATGCCTTTTATTTTTTTTTCTTGCCTGATTTCTCTAGCTAGAACCTCTAGCACTATATTGAACAACAGTGGTGACAGTGCGCATCCTTGTCTTGTTCCTAATCCCACAGGGAAAGTTTTCAATCTTGTACCATTGAGTACAATGTTAGCTTGGGTTTTTAAAACATGGCATTTATCATGTGGAGAAAGTTTCCTTCATTTCCTATCTTTTATAGTATTTTTATCAAGAAAGAATGCCGCATTTTGTCTAATGCCTTTTCTTTTTTATTTATTTCTCTTCCCTTCCACCCCCCCTCCCCCAAGTTGTCTGCTCTCTGTGTCCATTTGCTGTGTGTTCTTCTGTGTCCACTTGTACTCTTGTCAGCAGCACCAGGAATCTTTTTTTTTTCTTCTTCTTTATTTTCTTTTAAATGTTACATTAAAGAAATATGAGGGCCCCGTATATCCGCCACCCCCCTCCCCCACACCTCCCTCATCAACACCCTCTTCCATCATTGTGACACATTCACTGCACCTGGTGAATACATTTTGGAGCACTGCTGCACCACTCTCTCCCCCAGTCCACCCAGTGGGCTATGGCAGGACACACGATGTCCAGCATCTGTCCCTGCAGCACCACCCGGGACAACTCCAAGTCCTGAAAATGCCCCCACATCATATCTCTTCTTCCCTCTCCCTGTCCTCAGCAGCTACCATGGCCACTTTCTACACATCAATGCTACAATTTCTTCCATTATTAATCACAATAGTTCCACAGCAGAACACCAGTAAGTCCACTCTATTCCATACTCTATTCCTCCATCCTGTGGACCCTGAGATGGTTATGTCCAGCCCCCCTCTACATCAAGAGGGGGCTTAGATTCCACATGGATGATGGGTGCATTTCTCCTGCTTGCAGTTGTAGGTACTCTTGGCTCCCTGGTGTGGTGGTTGACCTCCTTCACCTCCCTGTTAGCCGACCAGTGTAAGTCCAATAAACTAGAGGGTTGGAGTTGCAAGTCTGTTGAGGTTCAGGGCCTGACTGTCACATGGACAGTCCAGAGATTTAGGTCTCTTGAGTATACATCAACCTCAATGCCAACCACAGTTCTGGTAAAAGAAACAAGTGTAGAAAGGTCATATCTGATTCCAGCTCCATCACACTTAGGAACACAAACTTCAAAGTAGGGCCAACTGACATGGCACTGAACTCTAGAGTCATCTGCCATGACCATAGAACCTGTGGTCTGAAGCCCTCAGGAGAATCAATACCTGGGTTTCTATCTACTTTGGCTGTCTCTGGTACCCTGCTGAGGCATGTATAAACTTGACCCCTCTGATGACCCCCTGACTCTTTTTGGAGACTCATAGCCATATAAACTCATTTGTCCTTTCCATTTCCCCTTTTTATCCAAAGTCAAAAAGCAGTTTTTAACACCTGATATTACACATAGGCTGAGATATCCTGCTAGTCTGAGTTGACCCTTTTATTCAAGGTCTTTTTCTAGTTACATCATCAGCTGGTGCTTGGTAGTAATCCCTCAGTGCCAGGGAGGCTCATCTCTGGGAGTCATGTCCCATGCTGGGAGGAAGGTAATGCAGTTACATGCTGAGTTTGGCTTAGAGAGTGGCCACATTTGAACAACATGGAGGCTCTCAGGAAGCACCGGGAATCTGTGTCTCTTTTTGTTGCGTCGTCTTGCTGTGTCAGCTCTCTGGGTGTGTGGCACCACTCCTGGGCAGGCTGTGCTTTTTTTGCATGGGGCAGCTCTCCTTATGTGGTACACTCCTTGCAAGTGGGGATCCCCTACATGGGGGACACCCCTACATGGCACAGCATTCCTTGCATGCATCAGCACTGTGATTGGGCCAGCTCACTACATGGGTCAGGAGGCCCTGGGTTTGAACCCTGGACCTCCCATGTGATAGGTCAATGCTCTAGCCATTGAGACAAATCCGCTTCTTTCAAATGCCTTTTCGACATCAATTGATAGGATCATATGATTTTACTTCTCTGATTTGTTAATGTGATGTGTTACACTGATTTTCTTGTATTGAACCATCCTTGCATGCCTGGTATAAAACCCAGTTGATTATAATGAAGAATTCTTATAAGTATTCTTGGATTCAATTAGCAAGTATTTTGTTGAAGATTTTAACATCAGTGTTCATTAGGGAAATCAGTGTGTAGTTTTCTTTTTTGTAATATCTTTTTCTGACTTTAGTATTAGGTCATAGAATGAATTTGGTATTTTTCTTCTTGTTCAATTTTTTAGAATAACTTGAGTACAATTGGTATTAAATCTTCTTTGAATACTTGGTGGAACACAACTGTGAAACCATTTGGTCCTGGGTTTTTCATTTTGGGATGTGGTTTGATAACTTTCATTCTCTTTTGTGATTGATTTGTTGAAGTTTTCTATTTCTTCTAGGGTTGGTGTTGGTACATTCCTAGGAATTTTTCCATTTCATCTACAGTGTCTAGTTTGATGGCATACAGATCTCATGGGATCCTCTTTTGATCTTTTACTTCTGTAGGGTCAGTAGTAACATCCCTATTTTTATTATTTATCTATTTACATCTTTTTTTCTTTGTTAGTCTAGCTAAAGGGTTTGTCAATTTTGTTAATCTCAAGGAACCAACTTTTGGTTTTGTTAATTATTTGTTTTCTTGTTCTCGATTTTATTTAATTCTGCTCTGATCTTTGTTATTTCATTCCTTCTGCTTGCTTGCGGCATTGTTTGCTGTTATTTTTTCTAGTTGCTCCATCTGAGTAGTTAGGTCATGATTTTAGCCCTTTCTTCTTTTATAATGTAAGATTACATTAAAAATGTAATTCTCTGCATCTATGAGTTCTGATATGTTGTGTTTTCATTTTCATCCATCTCAAGATATTTATTTCTCCTGGAATTTCTTCTTTTACCCACTGATTATTTAAGAGTGTGTTGTTTAATCTCCATATATTTGTGAATTTTCCCTTTGTCCACCCTTTGTTGTTTTCCAGCTTTATTCTGTTATGATCAGTGAATGTGATTTTTATAATTTCTATCTTGTTGAATTTATTGAGATCTGCTTTGTGACCCAACATATCGTCTATCCTGGAGAAAGATCCATGAACACTTGTGAAGAATGTATATTTTGCTGTTTGGGGTGCAATGTTCTGCATGTCTCTATTGTTAGTCCATTTATCATATTATTCAATATCCTGGTTTCTTTATTGATCCTGTGCCCAGATGTTCAGTGGTGAGAGTGGTGTATCAAAGTCTCCAACTATTATTATAAGGATATCTAGTCTCACTTCAGTTTTGCCCATGTTTACCTAATGTAATTTTGGGAATCCTGATTGGAGGCATTTACATTTATGATTGTTATTTCTTCCTGGTGAATTGTCCTTTTTATTAATACAAAATGTCCTTCCTTGTCTCTAATAACAGTTTTGCTTTTAAAGTCTATTTCAAATGATGTAAATGTAGCTACTCCAGCTTTTTCTTTTTCTTTTACTGCATGTTTGCATCATCTGTTTATAACCTTTCATTTTCAATCTATTAGTATACTTGGGTCTAAGGTGAGTCTCTTGTAGATAGCATATAGATAGCTCATACTTTCTTATCCATTCTGGCAATCTTTATCTTTTGATTGGGGAGTTCACACCATTAACATTAAATGTTATTACTGTGAAGGCGATTTTTATTTCACCCATTTTGACCTGTGAGTTTTACTGTCATATTTTATTTTCACCAATGTTTTTTATACTTTTATTTACTTTTACTGATATAATCTTCATTTCCAGACACTCTTCCATGCCTCTCTCTCCTGTCTTTTCTTTTCAGGCTGCAGCACTCCCTTTAGTATTTCCTGCAAAGCTGGTCTCTTAGTTATAAACTCTCACTTTCTGTTTATCAGTGAATGCTCCAAATTCACCCTCATTTTTGAAAGACAATCTTGCTGGATATAAAATTCTTGTCTGGCATTTTTTCTCTTGCACTATCTTAAATATATCATAACACTTCTTGCCTCCATGGTTTGTGATGAGAGATCAGAATTTAATCTTACTGGGTATCCCTTGTATGTGATAAATCACTTTTCTCTTGTTGCTCTCAGAATTCTCTCTTTGTCTTTGGCATTTGACATTGTGATTAGTAAATGTCTTCAAGTAGGTTTATTCAGATTTATTTGGGTGGGAGTACATTGTGCTTCTTGGACATGGATATCTATGTCCTTCAATACAGTTGGGAAATTTTCGACCATTATTTCTTCAAATATTTCTTCTACCCCTTTTCCCTTCTCTTCTCCTTCTGGAACACCCATGACACATATGTTTGCATGTCTCTTGCCATCATATAGTTCCCTGAGACCCTGTTCAATTTTTTTCATTCTTTTCTTTGTCTGTTCTTTTCTGTTTGCTTTTAGAGACTGTGTCTTCAAGCATACTGATCCTTTCTTCTCCGACCTCAAATATGCTGTTACGTGCCTCCAGTATATTTTTATTTCATTTATCATGTCTTTCATTCCCATAAGAGCTGCTATTTTTCTATGTATACTTTCAAATTATTCTTTGTGCTCATCCAGTATCTTCTTTATATCCTTAATCTCTGTAGCCATGTTATTGAATTTACTAATATTTGTTTGAATATCTATGATTAGCTGTCTCAACTCCTTTATATCATCTGGAGACTTATTGCGTTCCTTTGACTGGGCCATATCTTCCTGTTTCTTAGTATGATTATAATTTTTTTGGTGTCTTGAATCTTACTTACTAGATGTATTTATTCTGGCATAGTTTCTCTCTTTAGTTTGGGGCTTTCTTGCCCTTTCTTCCTTGCTGTTGTTCAGTAGGATGTGGCTGGTACTGTAATCTCTGGAGGCTTCCTGCTTTGCCCCAGGAACTGATGAAGCTTCTCCCACTTTTCTCCTCTGCCAGGGGTAGGGATGAAGCTGCAGTTGTGTGTAGTAATCCAAGCAGTGTAGGTTATGATCATCTGTAGTTCCCTGGAGAGACTGATGTAGCTTCACACCTCTTCCTCCCCCTCCTTCCCTTCCTGGGGCAGAGATGGAGCTGCAGGTGTGAACAGCAAACTAAGCCATACAGGTCTAAAGTGACAGCAGTTACCCAGATAGACTGACATAGCACCAGCTCCCCTCCTCCCATGCCAAGGGTGGGGGTGGACTCCCCGGAGTGCCCAACAATCTAACCCATGTGGGCTGAAAGCACCAGTTGTTTAATTTCCACATATTCGTGGGCTTTCCATTTCTCCCTCTGTTATTGATTTTTACCTTCATTCCATTGTGGTTGGAGAATACACAATTTATGATTTCAATTTTTTAATTTATTGAGACTTGTTATTTAACCTAACAATGGTCTATGCTAGAGAATGATCTATATATATCTGTTAGGTCTAATTAGTTTAGTGTGTTACTCAAGTCTTGTATTTCCATATTGATCTTCTGACTATGTTCTATTCATTATTCAAAGTGGTGTATTAAAGTCTACTGCTATTAATGTAGAATTCTCACTTTCACCTCCTTGTACCTTTGAATTTAAGGTGGGTGTCTTGCAGACAGTAAATAGTTGGTTAATACTTTTTAATCCATTCTGCCAGTCTTTGCCTTTTGACTGGAGAGTTTGATCTATTTTCATTTAAAGTCATTGCTGATATTGCAGGACTTTCATCTGTCATTTTTCTATTTAGACTTTGTATGTCTTATACATTTTTTGGCCCTGAATTCTATCATTAACGCACACTTTTATATTTGTTTGATTTTTTGTGTGCCAGTTTTAGTGCCTTATCTTTTCTATCTGAATATATTTTTCATCTGTTTTCCTTGTGGTAGCATGGGGTTAAAATTTAACATACTAAATAGATAAAATGATATTTGCTTGGTACCACTTTAACTTAAACAGCATAAATATATAGTTTCCCTTTACCCTCTGTCTCTGTACTCATTTTGGGTACTTCTTACCACTTTTGTCATTGTACATTGTATGCCCAAACCATAAATTTATCATTGTTTTTTAGGCATTTATATTTTTGCACCTGTAGGAAATAAAAAATGGAGATACATACCAAACAATATACTAAAATCATACTAATGTTTATAATTACCCAAATGTTTACCTTTCCTTCAGGCCTTTATTTCTTTATGCTGCTTTGAATCACTGTCTAGTATCCTTTCCTTTTATTTATCTATTTTTAAACAAGATTTATTTATTTATTTCTCTCCCCTCCCCCCCACCCTCCGGTTGTCTGTTCTCTGCTGTTGCTGCCTCCCTTCACCCCTCCTCCTAGCCTTTGTTATCTCCCTTTTCCAGCCGTTGCTATCCTTCACCGCCTACCTCATAGCTGCCTGCACAGCTCCGCCTATCCACTACCGCCCCGTAGTTAATCCGCCCCCGTTCCTACCCCTCCCTTGACCCGACCTTATATAATCAAGTGTATTTCCACAATAAAGTGGACTAGCTCACTCTCACAGGCTGTCTCCGTGGTTTTTACCGCGCGTCCCCCACACCTGGAGAACCTAGGCCTACGCGCTGGCCTAGGGGCTCACCGCCGAGCCGTGGAAGCCTGCCCGGTCCTCGTGGGTTGCTAACTCAAAGTAGCAAGCTCAAAATAGCAAGCCCACAGCAGGGGGCTCGTCCGGGATCCTTTCCTTCCACCGCCCTCCGGCCCCTCTCTGCTGCTGCTGCTGCTGTCTACAGGCGATCATTTCAGCTCTCCAGGTAGGGACCCCATCGCCGTCTTTTCTTCTCCCACTATGGGCGCCTCTCTCTCCTCACACCATACCCCTCAGGTTCGGCTTTTAGCCGCCCTGCTTGATACCAATGGAGTCCGCGTTTCCCTGAAACAGCTCCAAAAATACTGGGACCTGCTACTACCTTTTAATCCGTGGCTCGCCACCTGCCAGCTCTGGAGCCCAGACACATACTCTCGACTCATAGATCGAGTCACCTCCGCCATAGAGCATGAAAAGCGGTCTTTTCCGCCCGGCCTGCTGCCTGCTCTAGTAGCCATACGCGCCTGTCTCCTTGGTGCGCCGTCAGAAGCCATCCGAGACAAATCGGTTAAGCAACCCAATGACTATGAGCCCGATGATCCTGGCGACACAAATTCTCTGTCTGACCAGCTCGCCACCGCTCTCGAGCGCGAACCTCCCCGCCCGCGCTCCCCATGACCCGCAGAAGCCGCTTCAGTAGCTCCTCAAAATAGCGGACTTTCTCCCTCTTCTTCCACCTCTGCCCAAAATGGCGCACTTCCGGCTTCTTCTTCACCTATATCCGAGCCCACCAGCGGGAACAAAGGCGCTTCCTCTCACCTTTACCCGCCCCTCCCTGTCCCGTCATCTTCCGGCCCTGCCCCGGAAATAATGCAGCCGCCATCTTGGCCGGCGCCCGGAAATGACGCGACTTCGCCGCCATCTTGGCCGGCGCCCGGAAATGACGTGATTTCGCCGTCATCTTGGCCGGCGCCCGGAAATTACGTAACTACACCGCCATCTTGGCAGGCGCCCGGAAGTGATGTAGCCGCTCCGCCATCTTGTCCAGCGCCCAAAAATATCCCGCCGCCAGTTTGTTGCCACCTTGACGCTGCTAAGCCATCATTCTCTCATCTGTTTCCCGCTACCGTTCGTCCCTCGCCACCACCGTATGGCAGCAGCCCCCCACCTGCTTCTAGCGAAGCACATTCTCCCGCCCCCCAGCTATACCCGCTCAACCCGCTGCCCACGCAGCAACGCCCTCAAACTTGGCTTCCCTTCACAGCAGAAGAAGTTAAAACTCTTCGTAAAGCCGTTAAAGAAGACGGCATTGATAGCCCATATGTTCAACAACTAATAGAAGAGTTGGGGGTTCAGCTTGTTCTTCCCTATGATTGGATTTCTCTAGCCCGTTCCATCCTTCAGCCAGGCCAGTTCCTTGAATGGCGCGCTCACTATCAAGTAGCTGTTGATCAACAAGTAGTGGAAAATGTTCGAGCGGGTGTCCAAGATCCAGCTGATGCCTACACAGGGGTTAACAACTATGCTGACCCTCGTTCCTATGTGAACATAGACCCAGGGTTTTGGCTCCGAGTGAAAGTTCTCGTTCAGCGGTCATTCTCTTTAATTTCCACCAAACAATCCACCAAGTTCACGCAAATGCTTCAAGACTCGCAAGAAACCTTTCCGGCATTTGTCGCCCGCGTTATCGAAGCATGCCAACGTAAAATTACTAACGAAGATGCTCAGTTTGCGTTAGCAAAAGAACTCATTCTCGATGGGTGCCTCGCACCCTTCCGAGCTGTCATCCTTCCTATCCGCGATAAGCCGATGCACGAATGGGTCCTAGCTTGTCGAGATATTGACCCACAGACTAAAGCACTTACTGCTGCCTTCGCTTCCGCCATGGCTGTCTCATCTGCCTCCACTTCTGCCTGCTTTCGATGCGGTCAGCCTGGTCATTTTGTTCGCGAATGCCCTCAACTGGCAGCTCCCCGCCCTGCCGTAGCACTGCACAGACCAAGAGGCCCCCCCACGCCATGCCCGCGCTGTGGTAAAGGGTATCACTGGGCCCGCGACTGCTGCTCAGCGCAACGTTTTTCTCAGCCTTTAAACTTCCAGCGGGGCAGGCCTCAGCCCATCCCCCAAGAGGCCCTCCACAAAGCTCCAAAACCCTAATGTGGACCATGCCTATCAAACATCACCAAAAACCTTCACTAGAACTTAAAATAGAGGGACAATGACTTGACGGACTCTTAGACTCGGGTGCCGAAATCTCTTGTATTCCCTTCGAAATCGCCGCTTTTAATCACTGGCCCCTTGAAACTGGCCCTCAAGTCATTGGCGCCACAGGAGCTGCTACTTCTTGGAAAACATCTCAGCCTCTGCATTGGAGCAACCGAGAGGGTAATGAAGGCCAAATTCGTCCACTCGTCCTCTCTTCAGTCCAAACCATCCTGTGGGGAAGAGATGTACTCAGCCAGCTAAAAGCTCGAATCACCACAGAAGCCTTCTTAGCTGCGCCGCCCCCCCCCCCCTTATAGGGGCCACTGCTCCCATTTCAAGACCTGACCCTATCCCTCTGGAATGGGACACAGAGGAGCCCATCTGGGTCGAGCAGTGGCCCTTGCCAACTCACAAACTACAAGCTCTCTCTGCCCTCGTTGAAGAGCAACTACAGGCAGGGCATATTGAGCCGTCTACCAGTCCCTATAACTCACCAGTTTTTGTCATCAACAAAAAGAACACAAGCAAGTTTCGCCTCCTCCACGACCTTCGAGAAATTAAAAAGCATATTAAGCCAATGGGGTCACCTCAGCCTGGTTGCCCGCATCCCACTGCAGTCCCCCAGCATTTTTATGCAGCCACTATTGACATCAAAGATTGCTTTTTCTCCATTCCTCTTCACCCGCGAGACTGTCCACGGTTTGCGTTTACAGTCCCGCGTACCAACAATCAAGGAGCAGCATTCCGATTCCAATGGCGAGTACTACCACAAGGCATGTGGAACAGTCCAACTATATGTCAGCTCTATGTCAATCATGCCATTGAGCCGCTACGCTCTAAGTTCCATCCAGAGCACACATACATCATCCACTATATGGATGACCTTCTTTTAGCAGCAAGTTCTAACACACTTCTCAATGATTTACTTTCTGCAGTTATGACGAACCTCTCAAGTCTTGGATTAATAGTGCAACCTGACAAGGTTAACCCCCAGCCACCTTTCCAGTTCTTAGGCTTTCATTTTCATCAATATATTCGGCCCACCAGCCCGCAAATCCATGTTTCTGATCACATGACGCTGACTGAGCTCCAACGGCTTTGCGGACAAATCAATTGGCTTCGATCAGCACTCCCCATCACAACAGCGCAAATGCAACCCCTTTTCGAGCTCCTGCAGACTAAGTGCAGTCCATCCACTGCAGTCGTTCGCCCCATCACCATCACCCCAGCTGCCAAAGAAGCCATCCAACAAGTAAACGCTGCACTCCAGCAATGCCGCCTAGAGCGATTCTCTCCCGATCTCCCAATCCTTGCCTTAGTTTTACCAACACCAGTCACCCCAACGGGTCTCCTATGGCAAGATGGTCCTCTTCTCTTTCTACACACGTCAAAAAGTAAACTCCCAAAAATCTGCCCATTTACAAGGGCTTGGATCACATTAGCCACTGACTTAGCACTTCTCTCCATACAAACGTACGGCGTCCCGCCACACACCATTGTTTGGCCCTTTGATGCAAAAGAAGTTACTTCCCTTATCATGAATAATGCTCAAATGCAGAGCCTGATAGAGTTCTTTTGTGGCTCCTTCGACAACCACTATCCTCATCATCCACTGCTGCAAGGTGTATCTCAATTAGCATTTTTCAACCCGTTCCATCCGCTGCCCGCAAGAAAGCCAATCCCCTTTGCCATCACTGCTTTCACTGATGCCTCAAAAAGGGGCTTCGCTGCTGTCATATATGTGCCAGGAAAGCTTGAGCCACGACAGTTGATGTTTGCCAATCACCTTTCTGTTCAAGTGGGTGAACTCTTAGCTGTCACTGCAGTCCTCAATCTTTACCCAGACCAGCCTCTCAACATCTTTACAGACAGCTTGTACACCTTACAGGTATGTCGCAGCCTCCCACTTGCTACCTTTCTACCCAGCGACTCATCTATAGACCAAGCACTCGCCTTTGTACAGCGACTGCTTGAAGAAAGGCAACAACCCTGGTTCATCGCTCATATCAGAAGTCACTCTGGCCTGCCAGGACCACTGACTCAAGGAAATGCCCTTGCTGACGCCTTAGCGTCCGGCCGCCATGTATACCCAGCTGCCATTCGAGAAGATTCCATTGACAAAACAAGACTAGGAGACTTCGTCAACCAAGCCAAACTTTTACACTCTCAATTCCACTTCTCTGCGCGATCTATCCAGAGGCTCTTTCCAGACCTCCCCATCGAAACATGCAAACATCTTGTGCGTTCCTGCCGAACATGCGCACCTTTGCTACCCCTTGGACCCTTGCAGCCCCGCGGAGCTAATCCCCGCGGCCTGCGGCCTAACTCCCGCTGGCAGCTAGACGTCACCCATGTTAGTGCTTTTGGGCGCCTTAAATATCTTCATGTTGCAGTTGATACCTTCTCACACCTATGCTATGCCATGCCCCTCACAGGAGAGAGTGCCAAACATTGCATCAAAGCGCTTCGGCAAGCCATTCTATTCATGGGAATTCCCTGGGATCTCAAAACCGACCATGGACCAGCCTATCGCAGTGCCACCTTTGCCAGCTTTGTGCAGATGTACCACATCACACATCATTTCGGCATCCCCTACAACCCGCAAGGGCAAGGAATTATTGAGCGTACTCACCAGCAGCTCAAGCTACTCATTCAAAAGGAAAAAGCTTCCTCTCCCCACAAGGCCCCTGCCGACGTCATTACTGCCTGCCTTATCCATCACAATCTCCTGACCTTCGATGACAAAGGACTCTCCCCAACCCATAAACATTGGGGACCCATGTGGCAACCTTCGCAAGTTCCCCTTGTTCATTGGAAAGACCCCGCCACAAACCTTTGGCAAGATCCAGCTCCCTTGCTAGCACAGGGGAGAGGTTTTGCTTGTGTCTTCCCAGACTCCGAGCCACAACCGCTCTGGGTTCCTGGGCGCTACATCCGGCCTGCCACCGACCCCAAAGTTCCACCGAATGATGAACACACTATGCCCTCCGTAAGAGACAACATTGACTGCGGAGGCCCAGATGTCGCCCCATTCGCTCAAATCCAGCACCAACCAGCCCCTCCCTGAAATGTTTATATTAGATAAGTGCTCTCTCCGAGTTTCCTTCTGCTGATTGTCCCTCCCCTATGAAGGCTCTCTTCTCCTTTCTTTGTCTTTACAGATTCCCCAAAAGGACTCACCTCTGCACAGTCTACAAGAAGAGCCTTATTGCTGCCTCTACAACCTGCTGCTGACAAGTGCCTAACCTCCACCGAAACGTGCCTTACAACTTATCAGAGAAGAACTCTCAGTGCAGATGCTCTTCCCACTCCCCTCGCACCCTCACCCACTTTTATACTTCTTTTTTATAGTCTTCATTTTTTTAACAATCTTTTCAGCTGTCTGTCTCGCGGCTACAGCCCCAGCAGATTGGAACCTCCGCCAACGCTTTCTCCTTGCTGTCGCCTTTCTACTTCTAATTGGCGTTTTCACCTCCCTCGTCGCCCTCCTCCCATGACCACCATGCGCCCCCAAGTAAATTCACTCGAGCCTACCTCTCCAACACCACCGTCCGTGAGAACCACACCAGCTCCTTCTGGCCGCGAACGACGTCGACAACGCTTCCTTGCCCGCCGCCTAAGCCGTCTTTCCCTTGAAGATGATGACCCCATCGAGCGCCAAGTTCTCCAGCTCCTCCGACAGGCCCGCTCTGTTCACACCCCCGCCTCCTGTTCCCCTACCCTTCCCTACCTCATCCATCTCCTCATTCTCATGTTGTCTCTAGCCTCCTCTGCCCAAAGCTCCTCATCCCATCAGCCATTCAACTGGACCTTGCAGACATTCCCGGAAAAACGCATTCTCGCTTATAATGTTACTAGTGTCGCTCCCTCCTTTCTCACGCACGTCTGCCCTCTTGCTGGAATTTCCTTCCGTCCCGAAAGCCAAGTAAGCAACATCAGAAAAGCGAAAGTAGGCCACCACTCCTCCTCATCCTGTCGAGGCGGGAATACAGCATGCCTGCTTTCTCGAAACAACCGTCTCCTTGGCCCTCAATTCAACCCTGTGTCTGGTTTTTACATCTGTCCTGCTAGTGCTCGAGGTTGTCATGACCCATCACACTTCTACTGCCCCTCTTGGGGATGTGTGACCATGGCCCATGGATGGTCCGGCGCCCCCAACAGAGACCCGTATCTCTCTCTCCAAGTAGCCAACAATTCCCGTTGGGACTTCATTTCGCTGACAGTAAAAAACCCAAACGACGATACATGGCTGGCCGCTCGCCCCTATGGACTCCGGTTGTATATGAGCAACTATGATCGTGGCGCTTTGTTTGAAATCCAAAAGCGTGTTGTCTCCGCCCCACCCTCTGCTATTGGTCCCAACCACATCCTTAACCCTCCTCCCTCACCCACTGTTCACCTTCTTCCGTCCTCATCTACTCCCCTCAAAATCTCTTCCACCTCGGCCGCCGTCGTCCCTTCTACAAGCCCCACTTCCCCCCCTGCTTCAGGTATACAACCACATCCTCTCATCCCCTCTAGTCCCTACTTCAAACTCCTAAATGCCTCCTATTCCTCTCTCAACGCCTCCCACCCCAACCTCACTCGCTCTTGCTGGTTGTGTCTTTCCCCCAGCCTCCCCCTCTATGATCCACTTGCTATCCCTTCACCACTCTTTACTTCCTCCACCGACGATTCCCCCTCTTCCTGCAATTGGAATCAATCTACTCATGTCCCACTCACTTTTACGCACATCTCTTCCAAAGGTTTATGCATTCACCCCCGTTCTTCCCACACTCCTAGCCTTACTGCCTGTACCAACTATACCTCCCCAAACATCTCTGCCAAATACTTAGTTCCCCTAAACACCACCCAATGGCTCTGCTCTTCCACCGGACTTACCCCATGCTTATCTGTTGCCACACTTAACAAGACCAAAGAAACGTGTGTTCTCATCCTCCTCACGCCTCGAGTCATCTATCACACTCCTCTACATTTCTTTGAAGCCTTTGACCACACTCAAGAAGCTATTTACCTCCACAAACGCGAACCTATTACTGCTGTACTCACTGTCACTTCCCTCCTAGCTACAGCTGGAGCTGCCACTGGTGTTGCAGCCCTAGCCACACAAGCCTCCACCCTCCAAAACCTCAGACAAGCAGTAGACTCTGATATCATCTACCTCCGAGATGCAGTCAAATATCTTAAAGACTCCCTCAATTCCCTTTCAGAAGTTGTCCTGCAAAACCGCCGAGGCCTTGACCTCCTCCTCCTCAAAGAAGGTGGCCTATGTGCAGCTCTGGGAGAAGAATGCTGTGTCTATGCCAACTATACCGGTTTAGTAGACTCCAGCTTAAAAGAACTTGAAAAAGGTCTCAACCAACGCCGACTTGAACGAGCCCAAACTGCTGGTTCCTGGGGCTTCCTGCAGCCCCTCCTCCCCTATCTCCTCCCGCTAATAACCCCAGTTCTGCTCATCATCCTAGGTCTCACCGTTGGTCCTTGGGCCATTCGACGAATCATCCGCCTTGCCAAAGATCACGCTGACAGTGTATTTTCCTCATTTGTTCAAATCCATTACCACCGTCTTGCTACCTCTGATCTCGCTCCTCAATCTCGCCCTTGTCCTCGCCCCCCTTCCCACCGTACTTCCCGCCTGTGAAGCTGCTTGCTGTGAAACTCCCTGACCTTAGCCGCCGGCACGGGTTTGTTTCCCTCGGCGTAAAGGGCTTGGGTGCACCCTCCGCCCCCCTTTATTGCTATACGTCTGAGAGTCCTTCGCGGTTAAGCCAGCCACAGCGCTATCCACCCCAAAAAAGCGTGCGCAACATCATGTTAGATATTTCGTCTAGCACCGGCACGCACCGACCCTAAGGGCTATGCATACATTCTGGCCAAACGATATGTCATTTGCCCATCGCCAGTCAATTCTACCCCCTTTTTCTCTCACCCTCCACAGCCCATCCCCCTACTCTCTCACGCCTTTTTTTTTATAAAACAAAAGGAGCAATTGTTGCTGCCTCCCTTCACCCCTCCTCCTAGCCTTTGTTATCTCCCTTTTCCAGCCGTTGCTATCCTTCACCGCCTACCTCATAGCTGCCTGCACAGCTCCGCCTATCCACTACTGCCCCGTAGTTAATCCGCCCCCGTTCCTACCCCTCCCTTGACCCGACCTTATATAATCAAGTGTATTTCCGCAATAAAGTGGACTAGCTCACTCTCACAGGCTGTCTCCGTGGTTTTTACCGCGCGTCCCCCACACCTGGAGAACCTAGGCCTACGCGCTGGCCTAGGGGCTCACCGCCGAGCCGTGGAAGCCCGCCCGGTCCTCGTGGGTTGCTAACTCAAAGTAGCAAGCTCAAAATAGCAAACCCACACTCTGCATCTGTTTGCTGCGTCTTGTTTCTTTGTCTGCTTCTGTTGTTGTCAGTGGCACGGGAATCTGTGTCTCTTTTTGCTGTGTCATCTTGTTGTGTCAGCTCTCCGTGTGTGTGGCACCATTCCTTGGCAGGCTGTACTTCCTTTTGCTCTGGGGGGTTCTCCTTACAGGGCGCCCTCCTTATGCGTGGGGCTCCCTTATGCGAGGACACCCCTGCGTGCCAGGGCACTCCTTGCGCACATCAGCACTGCACATGGGCCAGCTCCACACGGGTCAAGGAGGCCCGGGGTTTGAACCGCGGACCTCCCATGTGGTAGACAGACGCCCTGACCACTGGGCCAAATCCGTTTCCCCCCTTTTCTTTTAATCTGAAAAAATCCCTTTAGTATTGTTTGCAGGGTAAGTGGTGATGACCTATCTCAGCTTCTGTTTTTCTGGCTTGTCTTAATCTCTCACTCATTTTTGAAAGAAAGTATTGCTAGATATAGAATTCCTGTTTGATATTTGTTTTCTTTCAGTATTTCATTCTTTTGACTGGGGAATTCAGTTTATTAATGTTCAATGTTGTTACTATAAAGTCATTACTTTGTCCATTTTATCTTTGGCTTTCCATTGTCCTATCTTACTATTATCTGTCTTTTCACCCTTTAAGTTACCCTTACAAATTATCTTAATTTCTAGACTCTTCTCCAAGTCACTCACCCTTGATATAATGCTATTCTCTTGATGTTTTCAGAAGTCTCTCTTTATCTCTGCTATTTGTCATTCTGAATAGCAGGTGTTTCAGAGTAGGTCTATTCAGACTTATTCTGTTTGTGATGCATTATCATTCTTGGATCTTGATATTTCTGTCTTTCATAAGGGTTCAGAAGTTTTCAGTCATTATTTCCTTAAATATTCTTTCTGTCCCTTTCACTTCTCTTCTCATTCTGGGACACCAATAATGCAAATGTTTGTGCATTTTGCATTGTTGTTCAATTCTCTGAGACCCTGTTCCATATTTTCTATTCTCTTCTCTTTCTGTTTTTCGGTCTTTTTCAGTTCAGATATTATGCCTTTGAAATCACTAATTCTGTCTTTGAGCATTTCAAATCTGCTGTTATACACCTCTAATACATTTTTAGAAGGTACTGGGGATTGAACCCAGAACCATGTACATGGGAAGCAGGTCCTCAACCACTGCGCTACATCTGCTCCCCAATGAAAGTTGCTTTTTTAAAAAATTTTATTGTACATATATTTAAAAAATATTTTTCTAAATTTTATTTTGAAAGACACTTTTAAAAAAAGATTTATTTATTTATTTAATTTTAAAAATTTATTTCTCTCCCTTTCCCTCCCTCCCAGTTGTCTGCTCTCTGTGTCCATTTGCTGTGTGTTCTTCTGTGACTGCTTCTATCCATATCAGCAGCACCGGGAATCTGTGTTTGTTTTTGTCGCATCATCTTGTTGTGTCAGCTCTCTGGGTGTGTGGCGACATTCTTGCACAGGCTGCACTCTTTCACGCTAGGTGGCTCTCCTTATGGGGCACACTCCTTGCACGTGGGGCTCCCCTATGCGTGGCAGGGCACTCCTTGCACACATCAGCACTGTGCATGGGCCAGCTCCACATGGGTCAAGGAGGCCCAGGGTTTGAACCGCAGACCTCCCATGTGGTAGATTGACGCCCTATCCATTGGGCCAAGTCTGCTTCCCTTGAAAGAACCTTTTGATTACATAATTGTTAAATTGAAAATATAGGGGAGTTCGCATATACTCCCCTCCCCTCCCACACTTTTTCCCATTAACATCTTTCATTATTGTGGTACGTTTGTTACAATTGATGAACACATATTAAAGTGTTGCTACTAACCATAGTCTATAATTTACATTATAGTTACACTATAACTTGTTTTGTTTTTAGAAGGTAGTGGGGAAAAAACCCAGGACCACATACCTGGGAAGCAGGTGCTTAACCACTTGGACTCATCTACTTCTTTCTAATATATTTTTAATCTTATTCATTGTGTCTTTCATTCTTATAAGCTCTGTTACTTTTCTTTGCAGTCTTTCAAATTGTCTTTATGATTACCCAGTGTCATCTTAATATCCTTTATCTCTTTAGTTATATTTTCTTTCAACTCCTTTAATTGATTAAGGAGATTTGTATGATTATCATTCGTTAGTCATCTTAAGTCCTGTTTCTTGTCAGGATTTTTGATTTGTTTCTTTGGCTGGGCCATCTTTCCTCTTTCTTAGTATTGCTTGTAATTTTTTTGCTGATATCCAGGCATTTGAATATGTTGGTGAATTTATTCTGATGGTCCATTTCTCTCTCTTGCCTATTGTTTTTGTTTCATAGCTCTTCTTCAATTTTTTTGTTCAGCTTTAAAATTGTCCAGCTTATGTTATCAAAATAGGGCCAGGGACTCACTAATGGGGGCACATATCTAACCCAAAGTGCCTAGGATGAGAGACTCCAAAACTGTACTCCTTACAATTTTCCAGTCAACCAGCCAATGGCACTCATTAATGAATCTTTCCCCAGAGGTGTCTCTTGCAAACTTCACTTGCCCATTATTCTGATTTTGCTAGAGTTGAGATTAAAAGTGTGCTCTTCTGGCCAAATTATCTGAGGAGAAACCATTCTCTGCCCTCTGCTGCTTCATCTCTCTTCCCAGGAAGGAAGACATCTGTTCCCTCTCAGTCGGCTGCAGTGGGCCACAGTTTTTATGCAGGCTGTTTGCCTTGAGGGTGGGGGATGGGTGCCATTCCTCGCTGCAGGCGTTAGTAACTCATGGTTTCTGTTTTGGCTTTTTCCTTTCTGTCCCTCACCCTCCTGGAGGATGCAAAACACTCTCTTGGTCTGAAGATACCCAAAGCAGCTTCCTTTGATAACCTCCTGCCCTTCCTTCATTGTTTTTGTGTAAGAGTTTACAGGATCTGGTAGCCTCTCTATTCCCTGTGAAATAGACTTTTCCCCCTCCTAAGTGCTTTATGGTGTTTTTTAATGGTCATAATCTTTTTCCCCAGCTAATTTGCTTTCGTGTTTTCCTACCCTACTTTACTTATGTACAAGCTGCTTCTGATTGCAGGGGAATTTCTGATAGGGCAAGCCCTATCAGATACGGCAGGACAGGGGTGGTTTCCTGCTTCGGTTCCTCAGGCTGCTGCCCAACAGCAGCACAGACATCCTGGCACCCAGTAGGTGCATCAGTGTTAATCTGCTTCTTTGTGAAGAGGGTCAGGGTCCCACAATGGGAGCAGAGGCCAGCTCCACACTGTGCATGAGAGAAATTGGGAAGTGGACAGCAGGGGAACCACAGGCTTCTCCTACCACTTTTAAGTTGTATTTTCTTTATTTGACACTTACCAAGTTACTGCAACCTTCAACTGTTTTCTGGAGTTTTGAGGAAGATGGTTCTGCCAGTTTCTGCCAGTTGTTTCAAAGATTGTGTGGGAGACTGGAACCCTGGAGCATCTCTGCCTCCCTCTTGGTCAACAGATAGTCTCTTACTCTTTTGTTGTTGTTGTTGTTAGAGAAGTTGTGGGTTTCCAGAAAATCATGCATGAAATACAGGGTTCTCGCATACTACTCTATTATTAATACCTTGCCTCAGTGTGGTGCATTCTGATAATTAGTTAGGTCCCAGTCCTGCTTTTCATTAGATTTAACCATCTTGATGTTAACTGGTGTGGTGCTCATTTTTAAAAATTTCATTGCCTAGCTCAGAGCCTCTCAGAGGGAAGATACACAACAAAGGTTGTCAGATGAGAAGCTATATAGATATTTTAGAGTCATCTGCTCCTTGCAGTTTAACACAACAGTGAGTATAACAAATTGAGTCATGAAGTGAGTGGATTTCTCCCTTCCAGCATTCCCGGGCCTCAGGAAAGTCTCTGTGTCTGTCTCTGCCATTTTGTTGCTGCAGATCTGAGGATCATTTCCTCTGAGCATAAAACCTGGGCTGTTGGGGCACTCTTTAGGGTCCTTACTAGTCATTTTTCTAACTAAAATTGCCAATGTTTGAATGACTGTCTTCAAATCTGATGAAAATCTCATGAAACCCAAATAACTAGGATCACAAACACTTTCACCTTAAACACAAACTGAATAACACATGATTTTCATCCTTTTGATGATTGTTTTGGTTCTGCCTTTTTGTTGCAAATACTGTCTCAGATTAAATATACTCTTGAAATATTCATAAAATTTGGGTTGTGGAAAGAGGCTTTATACAAAAGGGAACAGAAAATAACAAATTATAAAGTTCCATAATAAAATTCAGCTCTTAAATTTGAATTTTAAATGTAGAATATTATAGATTATCACAGAAGATAGAATATAACATATTGAGAATAAAATATATTAGAAAACATAGGACTCATTTGTATACTATTTCTTTTAATTGTAGGATCAATATTTTTGCATATTTTTTCATTCAGATTTAATAGTTAGAACTTAAACACTTCTCAATTTCAGTTTTCTCTTTCACAGGGGTTATGTTTTATCTCTCAAGTTTTATTATTTTTTAACGAATTTTTTATATTTGAGAAATTTTAGATTTATAGGAAAATCATGCAGAAAATATAGAGTTCCCAAATACTCCCCATTATTACACTTTGCCTCTAAAGTGTTTTATTTGCATTCCAAATATTTTATTAGAATAACATTGTAATCATTTAATCTTAAAAGTAGAAATAAAATAATAAGAATTTCTTACCATGCAGAGTCAATGTAAATTTTCCTAATTTTAATTTCAGAGAGTTTGGAAAAAACTAGTAAGATCAACTCTTAACTTGTATCTCAGTCTCAAATTATGAATAATATCTTACTGTATAAGAATAAAATTTTTTCCAATAAAATGAAGAAAATGTCCCCACAAATTCCAATCTGCATTCCATTCTCTGGGTACTATTTATGTTACTAAAACAAAACATTGTAAGTTACACTCCCAGCCACCTCTTAGACTTAATATGTCATTGTTTTTGATCTGTGCTGTAGATATTCTTTCTCCAAGTATTTGATATTTGATCTAAATGTTTGCTGAGAAGTGCAGCTTTATTTTGTTACAAAAGGATGACATACAACTGCAGAAATGTAAAGAATCTGGGGAAAAAAAGAACTACTTTAGTTCAACTTTCTACAAAGGAAGTACAAATGTGAGCTGTAAAATTTAAAATAACACTCCAAAGAATGTGGAGCATTTAAATTCCTTTTCACTGAAGCTAATTGTTTTGATATAAACAAGCAAATTCAAGATTTGGGGTTGTTGAATGTCTTAAACAGTATTGGCAAATGAGATATATTAAATCTCAAATGATAAAGCAAGTTTTTTTCCTTGATTTTTTTTTCTTATTTCTCCCCCCTCCCTCCCCCTTCCATTGTCTGCCCTCTGTGTCCATTCTCTGTGTGTTCTTCTTGTCTGCTGTATTCTCATTAGGCGGCTCCTGGAACCCATCCTGGCACCTTCCGGAGTGGGAGAGAGGCGATCGTTCTCTTGCTCCACCTCAGCTACCTAGTTCGCTGTGTCTCATATTGTCTCTTCTCTGTGTCTCTCTTTTGTTGCATCATCTTGTGTCAGCTCTCCATGTGGGCTGCTCCACTCCTGGGTGGTCTGCCCTCCTGCGCCGGGGCTGCGCTCCTTGTGCGGGGGCCACTCCTTTGCAGGGGGGCAACCTTGCACGGGGCACCCCTTGCACATGGCAGCCTTCCACGTGGGCCAGGAGGCCCTGGGTAACGAACCCTGGATCTCCTATATGGTAGGTAGAAGCGTTATATGTTGAGCCAAAGCCACTTCCCTTTTCCTTGATTTTTAAAGTGAAAGAATCATAATGAAGTCACCAAGTGTCATACTGCAATCTGAAGATATATCTCCATTTTTCTCTTCCCACAAAATTCTTCTGCCTTTTCTCCTTATCCATAGGTTCGAAAACTTTTCAGAGCAGTTTAGATTAATCCCCATAATGTGAAACAACTGCACAGTTTGCTGACTATATGGGTACAGTGGCGCGATAAGATGTGTAAGCTAGGGGCAGTTCCTTCCACTTGTGTTGTGTTTCTTCACTTTATCTTCCCTAAATGCTTGCCCATTAGGCCTATCCCCAATGGTTCTGCTGAAATGGCTCTCCTTGGCAGCAACAGTTCCCACCACAGGGTTAATTCTAAGGGCAATTCTCTATCCCTCTTGACAGCTGCATTTGACGCAACCGATAAGTCATAACTGATAACTCTAATAACTGATAACTGTTAAGTCATAACTGATAACTGATAACCAATAACTGGTAAGTTATAAATGATAAGTCATAGCCGATAACTGATAACTTATAACTGGTAAGTTATAAGTGATAAGTCATAGCTGATAACTCTTAACTGATAATAAGTCATAACTGATAACTAATAACTCATAATTCACAACTGTTAACTGATAAGTCATAACTGATAACTGATAACTCATACCTGATAACTGGTAATTCATAACTGGTAAGTTATAAATGATAAGTCGTAACTGATAATGATGTCATAACTGATAACTAATAACTCGTAATTCACAACTGATAACTGGCAATTCATAACTGATAAGTTATGAATGATAAGCCATAGCTGATAATAAGTCATAACCTATAATGATAAGTCATAACTGATAACTAATAACTCGTAATTCACAACTGGTAAGGCATAAGTGATACCGCTGTCTTCCTCGGCTCAAGCTAAACCTGCCGGGACCCCGGCTCTCCCGGTGCGCCATCCCCCGGCCTCTCCCGGTTTGCTTAGCTGGCTCTTTTTCTGCTCTCTGCCTCTCGAAGTTGGTGAGCGGGGGCTCGGTGCCAGCTCCTCTTCTCTTACCTGCACCCCCTCTAGTGATCTCTCCCTGTCTCCGCGGCTCTAAATACAGTGTGCGCTAGTGCCCTGCAAATGTGTCTTTCCAGCCCAGAAGTCTCTCACAGACCTCAGGCTTGCGTGCCCAGTGCCGCTTGACCTCTCCGTCAGTGCTGAAACCTTCCTCAGAGGAACGAGGACATCTGAGGACCACTGCAATGCTCCTCTCTCTGGCTGCTTAGTCTGTTGACCAGTGTTTCTGTTTTAACCCTGGAGTTCTTTGGTGTTTGTTAGAACAGTCATTTCGTTCCCCTCGTTTCTTGGACCACTTTGCTCAGCAGCTTTCAGGTCTCCTTTCTGCCTTCCCCTCCTGCATCCCTGTCAGTTTTGTCCTTAATCACCTTTTCTTTTTAAATACTCTCTCTGATTTCAACCAGAATCTCTACTATACGCGATTCGTATACTGATTATTTCCAAGGAGCCCTGATTTTTCTTCTGGGTAACAAACATTGTGTATTCAAACACCTGGTTGACAGTTCAACATCTACTGAGCACAAGAATCCAAAACTCACAATCTTTGCTCAGCAGCCCTTTAATTCCTCTCCATTCTCCCACGCTGGTACATTTTGTTTTAAATACCGTTACTCAAGCAAGGGGTTTTGGAGCTATTCGACAATTGTTCATATGCCCCACATCCAATTAATCACCAAATTTGGTTGGTTCTACCTCACTGAAATCTCATATTTTACCCTTTTCTTCACCCCATTGCATTGCCTATAAACAGGTCCTAAGTATCTCACTAAGACTTATGGGACAATACTCTCCCATTTTCCTTGCTTTCTGTTTTCAAAACTCTCAGCACTGCTCCTAGAATATACCCAGAAAATGTTGATTTCATAGTTTTATCAACAAAGCTAGTTAGCAAAACCATTTACTATTGAGAATGATTTTTAATAACAAATTATTTTATTACAAAGACAGTAACATTTCTTGTAATTCAAATATAGACATATGGAAACTTTGAGTTTTCATTCTCATATTAAGAA
Organism: Dasypus novemcinctus; assembly: GCF_030445035.2. Classification (NCBI taxonomy): domain Eukaryota; kingdom Metazoa; phylum Chordata; class Mammalia; order Cingulata; family Dasypodidae; genus Dasypus; species Dasypus novemcinctus. The sequence continues at coordinate 2,717,637 of NC_080701.1, read as the reverse complement.
GAAACTTACATTTGAATCTTTTTCACAAAATTGAGCAATTTTGCTAAAATAGCTACTATTTGAACATTTTTTTCCAGAGAATTATTTCATTTAATTCTTAGGTAAAGATTTTTTTTTCATATTTAAGTTGTTTATCTTATTTGTTTTAACTGTAAAATATAATTATTCTAATGTGTTTCCCACAAGAAAATAATATAATTCCTTCAAGTATATTTCTTTTGTAGCACGAGTAAAATAATTGAAGTAATGAAGTCTAGGAAACTGAGCCCAGGAGATGAAGTTTCACTTTTTATGTTTCTCTAAAAGAATAATCTTTATATGGAATAATATTTGGCAGAAATCTGTGAGATTTTGTTTTCCTTATCTCCTAGATATTTTGTTCCTGGTTTTCAAAAGTAAAATAAAAAAGAAGTAGAACTGAAAAATCCAAGACAAGCCTTAAAAATATTCTGTTTCAGATGTGTTTTGTTTTCGGAACAGGCAAATTCATAGGACAGAAAGTAGATTAGCAATTGCCTGGGGATGGGAAGGGGCCTGGGGAGTGACTGCCATGGGGCATGGGGTTGCTTTTTGGAGAAATGAAAATGTTCTGGAATTAGACATTGGTGAGGGTTGTACAAGCTTGTGAATATGGTAAAATCATGTATTTTTAGAAAGTGAATTCTATGGTATGTGAGTTATATGTATCTCAATTAAAAGGTTGGTTTTGGTATTGGAATAGTTACATTATGGGGAATTCTCAAAGCACTTTGGGCTCCTGCCAGACGTCCACTCAACTGGGGAGGGAGCTCCTGAACAACCCCCCTCCAGCACAGCCGCACTCTGGGTCTAACGAGCTGATGGGTGGGAGTGTCGCGCTTCTGACTCCAGAGCAGAGACTTACATTCAATTTCTTCACTTACCAAGTTGGAGAAGTCATAACAAGGGAAAGAATTAGAATTAGAGCTGTTAATAAAAACACTGTACGACTGAAATTGTAAGCTGCTTATACCCTGGATGAAGAAGGATAATATTTAATCATTCTTCGGAAAATTCTCTAACATCTTAACCTCTGAGAATATTAGAAAATGGCCTAATCTGGTCGTTTTGAAGAATATCACTAGAACAGTTTTTATTGATGTGCTTTTCTCTAGAGTTCTTTTTATTCCCCAGAACGTGGGCTTTTTTCTTTTAAGTGTCATCCTGTGAAGATTTTTCTTAATATAAAAATTCTGGCTTATGAAGAAACATATTGAGTGAGGTAAGTACCCATTTTATAAAATATCACTATTGGTTTTCAAAACATAAGCTTTTAGGACATTTAAACTGAACCCTGCCCACTTCCATCTCCAGCAAGACTGCTTCTCCAGAAACTCTATTGTACTTAGAAGTGGGAAAGTACGTAACTTTGGGGAACTTTCATTTACATCCAGCAGAATTGCTCTCAAATACCATAGCTCATTACCACCTAAAATATTAGCTATTGAGCTAAATAATTGCTACCAAACATTAGGAAGGCAAAAGAATATAATGCAAGTTTTTGCCATGCACACCTATAGTTCAAAGAGAGGAATGTGATATTGAAATGAAGCAATTTGGCATCCCAATTTATGCATTATTTCAATATAAACAGTATTTAAAAATAAAATATATTTAAATTTTAGTGTAAACTATTTAAAATGCACATAGTAGCTAGCACCTCAGTTAAATGACATTCAAACTTTCAGCAATTGCACCTATTCAGAACAAGGATATAAACCTGGAAATAAAATGAAAGGGATTTTCAAGAATAAGGAAAAATGTGTTGCAAAGTTTTGTGCTTTATTTAATTATCAATTCATCCATTTATTTATTTGGTATTTTGTCATCATTTGATGACCAATAATGTGGCAGTTTTTAAACAACCAGTAGTGAGAAAGTGTAAACTTTATAAAGAAACCATAGAACCTCCCACAGTTTCTCAGAAAAAAAGCCTGTTGATTTTGAGTTTTTTAAAAAGTTCGTGCAATTGATTTAACAACAGGATTTCCAATCTCTAGTTCTTAGTAGATTACAGTGAGTAAATTAAATGTAGAGTACTATGAGTGAGCAAAATGCTAGAAATTGACATACAAAAGCCCAGCAGTTTGGGGCCACTTCATACAGGGACTCATTCATTCATTCACTTTATCTTTTAATATACATATTATAATTGTTTATTTTAGAAAAACATATTTGGCGTTATGTTACTTAAGAACAAAGATCCAAAATAAACAACGTATTTAAAATAATTTCAAAACTGTTATCATTGAATATTCCATTTTATTATCCAAATCCCAAATCTGATAAAGCTTGAATTTTAGATTTAGACATTTTCAGATAATTTCTTGCTTCTGTGTCTTCTGTGAGTCTTCAAAATGTCTCATGAATCTTTAGATTATGTTCATTTTCCTTTTTACCTTTTCTCAGTGCTGATTACATTCTTTTTTTAAATACTAAATCCCATGCAATGAAAATTTAATAACATTGTAGTTTGCTTGATCTTAAATTATGTAGTATTTTATGGTTCATTCTTTCTCTTATTTTCCCCCCACACAATATCTGCTCGGTTTTTAAATGTATTTGAAAAATACAATGTCAAGGTTAGTATATTTGTTGTTGTTTCAGGATTTTAAATTGACTTCTCTGCATATAATAATTTTTATGCCAACTCTCCTCCGAATCCCTTAATATGGTGTTCAGAATCCAAATGACTCTCAACAAATGGTTGTTTACCAAGTGCAAGTTAATCAAAAGTTGGCTTATTGAAAATGAAATAAATGTTCCACAAAAAGAAACCAACACATAAATGCTGAGTACAGAGGAAATATCTGAATTGTGAAAATGTGGCACAGCAGGTGGTTTTCATCTTTTGACCTCCCACGATTCCAGTCACTGGAATTAACAGGTTGGGTTTTGCTGAGTACAAAGCAATTTCTGTGGCAACTTTTTACATAGGGCCAAAGAGCAAACTAAAAAGCAGAGAGTGAGTCTGCATGATTTTCTGAGCAGCACAAAGACATCATTGAATTGTTTCTCTTTGTACAGTATAAGAAATGTTTGGCTCCATTGTGACTCTTAGAATAGACTTTTTAGTTGTTCCCTTTGCCAATCTAGGGTATTTGCCACACTTTTCCAGTGCCTCTTGCTTTCTTTTCATAGATACTGCTTAAGTATCTGGCAACATTTTCAGCCTCAGATTTCAGAAGAGATTATTTAAATTTTTGAAGAGGTGGTAATAATAGGTTTCCCTGTTGTGTGCTTTGGGTATTAACATTTCCAGTGGTCTAGTGTAAAGAGATACAGTTATTTACATTTATTACCTCATCTAAAGGTTTGTATTTTTACCAGTTAGTATTTAGTGCAGTGTTAGCTTTTGTGACAAAGAAAGAGAGGGAACTCTAATGAGGGAGGAAATATTCATACAAAAAAGAATTAGTATAATATGCAAGGAAATGCAATTAAAAATTGATTCATGGAGAAGAGAAGGGAATGTGTGAGGAGCTCAAAAAGAAGACACTGAACAAGGTATGGACGAGTCACGCAGGTTTTCCAAGGGGAGCTGAGACTTGAAATAGGTCACAGTAGATGAGTGTAGTTGAGAGGCAGAGAGGAGAGAAGGGAACAATTTGTCCAGACATAAGGAGTAGAACTTGGTTTCGAGGTAGTCATCTGGTCCACCTTCTAAGTGGTGCAGGAACTTCCTTTTATTTTGTGATCATTTTTGCAGTTGTCTTGGTTTAAGATGACCTTTAGAGCCTCCCCTCAAATCCAATCCATCAAAAAGTACTGCTGATTTCTCTTTTGAAATGTCAGTCCCGTCTATATTTCCTGTCAAGTCCGGTTGCTGTCCCTGTGGTTAAGCTCTTAACCTATGTGTGGATTATTACAAGAGTTCCCTAACTTGTTTCCTGTTTCTCCTACATCCCACCTCAAATGTAGCCTGCACACTAGCATGCACTTAAGTATTCCTACACTCCTTATATCATGTCATCAACCGCAGTTTCTAGAATTGCCTTAAAAGCCTAGGCTGTTGTTTAAAGATGCCTATATTCTGAACAAAACTGTAATTTCCCCGTCACCTCTCCCTGCTCCCCATGGGACTCGGCTAGTGTAGCAAGGCTAACCTATACTTTTCTCTAAACACGTCATGCCATGAATGCATTCCTGAAATGCACTCTAATCTCTTTTCTCATGCCGAATCACATCCGTCTTTGAAGGAACGTTTTTCTTTCCCCCTGAGCTGCTCATCAAAGGCTTTGGCAGCTGTAGTGACCCCTGCCCTCTGAAGACCTGCAGTGCGTCTTCCTTCATTGACTTCTATGGAACTTACATGTACTAGATTGACTTGTTCATTAACTCGTGTCTGTATTATCAGCCATAAGATAAGTAACGCATATCAATAACATTTATTGGAATATTGTTCAAAGTCTAACTGAGCTCTGTATGTAGTAAGTGCTCAACTAAACGCTTACTTGGTGACTCGAATGGAAAATGAGTTTAGCTTTTCTAAAACGGGGCCAAATTTGGAGAGCCTTGGAAATTTATTTTTTTCACTGATACATGAATAAGTAGATATCAGTGCTTTCTAAATTTAAAAAATTTTACTTTTTAAAGAATTTTTCTTTTTTATTGGCCCCCCTCCCCAGATAGTTCTCTTGTTTGTCTGTTCATTGTTCATTTACCTTCTCTAGGAGGCATCTGGAACTGAACCCAGGACCTCCCACATGACAAGCGAGTGCCCAACGGCTTGAACCACATCCGCTGCCCATGGGCCACAGTGTCTTCTGGCTTGTGGTATCCACTCACTGTGGCAAGCACTGCATCTGCTCATCTTCTTTTTGGGAGGCACCGGGACGGAACCAGGACCTCCCTCGTGGTAGGTGGGCACTCAACTGGTCGAGCCACATCTGCTTCCCGAGCTTTCCATATTTTTATTTCAGAGTTCAAGACTGAAATTTAAATCCAAATCTCAAATATACATGAAATTATACGAAATGTCTCCTTCAACATTTGAAGATGTACAATGCAAATTTAGTCAGCCAGGAGTAGCAGAAAGGACTTGAAACCTCAGTGTTCAAAATAAACAAGAATTCCTTTTTCTTACAATAGTCCCCCCCACTGCCCCTCTGCCTAAGTCCTCTGAGAATGGGAGAGCACGTTAATGAAAGTGTGTTTCTTGTCTTTCCACACAGTTTTGGCTGAAGAGAATGCAGTGGTTTGGGTTTCCTTAACACTAAAGCTATTTCTATAATTAATGCATTTATTTACTCACAAAGTATTTATAGATTCCTATAGTGTACCTAATATATAGGCCAGCCTCTGTGGAAGGAGAGGGAGAGAAAGGAGGGAATAAATACAGATGTGATTCTTGTCCTGGTGGAATATACCAAGTAATCATGTGTGGTATTTACTCAAACAAGTGGTTGGTCATCATGCTATCTAATTCATTGTTTATACTTTTATTATTAATGTATTTATGATGTAATCACATCAAATGGAGTACACTAAAATCATACCTACAATTTGTGAAAAAGTTACTACCAAAGAGTAAAATAATGCAATGTTTACTTTAAGCAGGAATCAGATCATGCTCCTTTCTTCTCCTTCAGTATTTTGCACTATCAAAATGTAATAAAATATTAAATTACTTGAAAGCCTGTATGATATGTTAAAGGTCAATTCACATGAACGTTATTTGTCTTTAAGAGATTGAACCCATTTCAAGTATTAAGTACGTGTGTACTATATTTCCAAATAGACTGTACTCTTCTGTATCACAAACCGTATTCTTTCACAAAACCATGCTTTGGCGTGTATCAATTTCTCCTTCCTCCCTTGGCAACCTCCTGGCCCTGCTCAAGCTCCTGTGGAGGCCTCTGAAGCTTCCAGTAAGAGCATGTCTGGGGTGCAGCGCGTTTCTAAGTACTGTTTTGTTCAGTAATTGTTTCGTGGCTGTGTCTTTTTTACCTAACCACATTGTAGGATTTTTGTAAAAGAGATTCGTTTTTCCCATTGGTTAAAAAAATTTAACACAGTGCTGTTTCAATAATAAAAGACCAATCTATATCTCATTCATGACTAATAAAGTTTATGATACACCAGCTAGAGTAAGAGTTGATGTAACTAGGCTAATGATTCTGCTGCTTCAGCTACACTAAGTTTAAAGGGAAGAAGCCAACTAGCAAATAAGCAAGTGAAGATTGAAACGAATTTGTAGTAATGATAATATATAATATACTCCTATAGCAAGATTATTCTTAAAGAAATCCTTCTCTCTGGTACCATGATAACCAAGGGTTTCAATGAAAAATTCAATGTTTTGCTTTGCTAAATTAAAGGAATCCTCCAAAGGCAGAATTTCTGGAAAATTGTTTGATTTTGAAATTCTTTAAATATTATTCACAGGGAAGTGGATGTGGCTCAAGTGATAGGGCCTCTGCCTACCATATAGGAGGACCTGGGTTTGATCCCTGGGGCCTCCTGGTGAAAAAGAAGAGATGGTGCGCCAACATGGTGAGCCAGTGCCTACATGGTGAGCTGAGTGCACGCGCGGTGAGCCAGGTGCCCGCGCGGCGAGCCAGGTGCCCGCATGGCGAGCCGAGTGCCCGCATGGCGAGCCAGGTGCCCGCATGGCGAGCTGAGTGCACGCGCGGCGAGCCAGGTGCCCACATGGTGAGCCAAGTGCCCGCGTGGTGAGCCGAGTGCCCGCATGGTGAGCCGAGCACCTGCATGGCGAGCCGAGTACCCATGTGGGTGTCCACGCCATCAGCCAAATGCCCACGTGGTAACCAAGTGCCCACACGAATGTCCACTTGGTGAGCCGAGTGCCCCTGAGATGCCTGCGTGGCAAGCTGAGTGCCCACACGACTGCCTGTGTGGTGAGCCAGTGCCCACGTGGCGAGCCGAGTGCCCGCACGGCAAGCCGAGTGCCTGTGCAGTATGAGTCAGTGTCCACGGAAGTGAGCAAGAAGATGATGCAACAAAAGAGAGACAAGGGGAGGGTCAAGGTGAAGTGCAGCAGAAACCAGGAACCGAGGTGGTGCAATTGACAGGGAACCTCTGTCCACATCAGAGGTCCCCAGGAGTGAATCCTGGTGACTCCTAGAGGAAAAAGACGGGAAGAGAAGGCAAAAAGAGAAACAGACACAGAAGATCACACAGCGAATGGACACAGCAAAATCAGCAGGGTGGGGGAGGGGAAGAAAAAAATCTTAAAAAAAAATCACTTAAATATATTATTCACAAATTTATGTAATCCTAAAAGATACTTCTTTAGTTATCTGACTTGAATATGGGAAAATACTAAAAACGTTTCTGGATGTTTTGCTAAAAAGCTGTTCGATATTAGCGCATACCTGTAAAGGAGGTTTCCTGACATCGAGGGCTGGTTTTGAGAGTAAACGGCACGTGCAAGACTACCCACCACGAATGTGTGCTTAAGGAGTGCCCGACTTTGCAAGACACACAACACATTTGAAATTTATTCAACAGGTCTTATGGGAGATCAAGTGGATTTCCCAGACACCCAAACTCGGGGTAGAGCTCACACCTTTCTTTCATAGCTCGCTTGTAACCTTGGGGGGATAGTTTGAAAGTATTTATTTCTGCATGCCTCCTTATTTCTTTTCCACTTTACTTCTCTGGAGCTTGGCAAAAAATATCAACTTCAGTGCTGTCCTAATTATGCCAAAATACTGTACTGGGTTTTTATTCCAGAAAATTGAAAGATTTTATGTAAGGAGAAACTTTAAAGACTCCAGGTATTAAAAAGATGGGTTCGTAATGGTTCTAAGTACATGCTGTATGTGCTAAATATCATGCCCATTGTCTTCAGACTACCCACTGGAGCCACAGAGCCCACAAACTGTGCAGTTGTCTTCTGGTTTGCGATGATTTTACAGCACCTTAATTAGTATGAGCTGTCGAAAGGCTAGTCGTGGTGAATATTTATACAGATGTTCATGCTTAGCAGCCACCCAGCTGTGAGCAAAGATAAACGAACGTTTGGTAAACTGCGTGTAATATGGTCATTCATTTCGCATGCACTCCGGCCGTTCTGCGGCGCCACGCCATGCATTATTTATAGCTCTCTCCTGTGGCTCGCTGATTTGAAATGAGCTCAGAGTCAACTGTTTACAGGCTGAAGCGCTTAATATATGCCCTTGTAATGAAAGGATGGAATAAGCCTGACAAGGCATTCCTGAGCAATCGTCAGCAATAAGCTTCTGCGATGACACGTTCAGTAACAGCTTTCCTTCGTGGTGGTCGTTCGCTCTGAATTGGGCCATTGTTTATGTCATTAGTGCATTTCTGAGGTTTGCTTTCAGCACAAACTTGCATTGGAAATTAATGGGTTATGCCTCTTGGGGGACCAGCGAGTGTTTTGCTTCTGCGTAGCCTTCTCCCCCTGAGGGTCTGTCGCAGCTAAAACACGTGCCACCTGTCGCTGCCAGGTGCTCTGATTCTGGGCCTTGATCGCCAGCCCTAACCTCAGTACTGACTTTATCAGAGGACGATTATAAGTGGGTCGTGTCTCTTTGGCTGACATTCTCTCTGATTCTCTGTGGAAACAAGTTCTGCTGTGTGATGTGTCTGTGTGTGCAGAGGTTTGTCTGTGCTACCCCCGTGAAAGCTCTCATAATTTCTCATGTGTTTTGTTGCTAGTGGCAATAACTTTTTAAGAATCATCTCCCCTGAGTCAGTGGAATGTGCTTCTTTTCTTTTGTAGGTATGGCGCTCTTTTCCCTCTCTTTCTCACAGTGCTCTTTCACCCCATCACAGGAAATTGGGAAAGTGGATATGAAGCACCAGTGGAAAGGACAGGGATGGAGTCAGAGGGCTGTTAGCGATCAAAGCTCAAGGACGGCCCTTCAAAGAACCTTGGGGCTGAAGTTACAAAATGATAGAAACGGAGTCGATTCTAGGACGTGGTACAGCTTCTGCACTTGATTCATAGTGGAATCTGGATTTCACATTTTTCCTTTAAAATCGTTTCCAATAATGGAAATTCAGATAGTGCCCCTTCCCACCCCCCCTTTTTAATCTGATGTCCATTCTGAGCTCTTTTATTCTGGCTTTTGAATACAAACAACAGTCACTAGAATAGATCATTCTCACAATCTGAGAAATCCGAGATTTCTGGGTTCTTGAAATTAGGTAATAAATATACAAACCGTGGAAGGAATAATATACGACCTATGCTTAATCTCCATATTTGTGGGGGGAAATAGACTATTCTGTAGATTATTCCTTTTTGTTGAAGATGTAAAGAGAAAAAGACCCCAAGAAAGCCCCAGACATTATTTTATACTGCCTACCTCTGTTTGAAAACAAGATCAGTGGCTTGGATCTCTCCATACTCCACTTAGCACAAAGCGCCCTTGCTCAAAATTTTGAGCTCAAAATCAAGTCAAAGTTTGTAGTACTGATGAATACATAATCAGATGGGTAGGTGGATGAATCTGTGCCTCTTGCCTCAGGAAAGAGGGCTCAAGGTCTATGAACAAGTCGGTGGCATTAGTTTTTCTGGAGCCTACCATTTTAGTCAACACAATAATCAGGTGGTCCTTCATTTTTTCACTGTAGCCTTTGGTTTCTACTCAGTGAATTCCTGTTTTAGCATTCCTTACCCTCATTGTGGGAGAAAAGTCTCCAGTGACATCCACCTGCTCCCTGTCTAAAATTTAAGTGCAAAAACAAATTACATGCTTAAAATGGATTAGAACGTTTCACCACACATTGGTCTAGGATGAATATCCCACTAGGAGCAGACAGCTCTAATTAGAATGTGCTCCTCTAGCAGGGAATTTGATTAGAGATAAGAAAGTTATAAATTCTTCACAGGAAGAAATCATCTGATAAAATTTACAATTGCCAGTATTTTATAGATATTTTCTCTGCTTCTTATTCCACAAAGTTCCTAATGTTAAATACGATGATGCAAAGGCACATTAATAACATGTAAAAATTGAATTGGTTAGCAGAAAATACATTCAAGATATTGTAAAATCTTAGTTACAAAAATAAAGGCAACTGTAAAAATAATGCTGAAAAACAGCTACTTCCTCCACAATTGTTTTGCATGTAGCCCTTTGATGGTACACATATATAAAAGCTGATGATAACACATTATAGTGAGTAGCACCTGGTTTATAAGTGGAAATGTGGCTGAAAAGAGTAGTTTAGGGATGTAAATATTGATTGAAAGAAAGCTAGAGAATAATCTAGGGACTGAATAACACAGTGAACCCAGAGGTAGATGAGAATTTTGGTTGGGGGTACAGATGCAAGAATGTCCTTCTGTGAGCTAGAGCAGATGTACATCACTATTGTAGGGTGGTGGGAATGTAGAGAAGCATGGGAAAAATACAACTGGAGTGACCTTTGGACTGTAGTTCACAGCAATACTGTGATATTCTTGCATCAATGCCAGAGATGTACTGTGTTGATAATGAGGGTGTATGGCAAAAGTGTGCTAAATGTACACTATGGACCATGGTTGGTGATAGTAGTCTGATGATATTATCTCATAATCTGTAACAAATATTCCACCATGGTGTGGTGTGTTGGTGAAGGGGTGTTGTACGGGAATTCTACACACGTGCATGATTGTTTTGTAGGTTACAACCTCTGTAATAAAAATATATTAAAAAAATAATAATAGGGTGAGTTGGGGGAAAATACACCAAATGTAGGATATGAACTATAGTTAGTATTATTTGACAATGCTCTTGCACAGTTAATGACAAATGTTTCACAACAGTGCAAGGTGTTGGTGGTGGGGTGATGTATGGGAGCCCTGTATGATGTTATGCATATTTATTTTGTAATTCCACAACTTTTACTGTCTATTTATTGTTTATGTATGTTCATGTATGAATGATATACTTCAATAAAAAGTATATTTGAAATAATGAGCACCTCTTTTTTGAACGTCTTTTTAAAATTATGTTGAGGGAGACAACTTGTGGCAATACTAGTAGTAGTGATGGGAACTTATTTGAATGCACTCCAACTTGCAAATATCCTTTCTGCACTGGTACTCATTTGCCTGGGACACCTCCCATCCCCTCAGCTGGCAGCCTGCTTTCTGACAACTGTAGCCTTTGCACATTGCAGAATTGAGGAGCTGGGGGATTCTGCAGAACTTCCAAATCCTATCTTTCCCCTGTATGTGGAGGGGTTCCTCTAGTATTTGAGAGGACGCCTGGGACATTGACACAGGCCAGGAAGTCCTTTAGGAGCACGGGCACATCAAGGACTTGAAGAAAAACACTAAACTAAAACCTGCAGCTGTTCTGTGGATTTAGAAAAAGCAACTTTTCATCAACACTGCAGAACATTTGGCACCTTTTAGAAGTCTACAAAAAATGAATCCTAAAAATGTGATTAAGAATGCCACAGGCATTTAAGGAAAAATATCCAAATACCCATGATTCCAAAACTGTGGGACCCAAACTCCTTGCGAACGCAGTGGGTAGGGGCTGGGGGCAGTGTGTCACCTGGGCCAGGCCTCCCTTTTCACGTGGAATGCTGCCATCTGCTACCCTCCCGACCACCTACTCCTGGGTGAGATCAGCTTCCCACTGTCCTTCGTTAGAAAGTTCTTTAGGGCAGTGATTCGTAGTGGTAGAGTTCTGTCCCCCAGGGGACATTTGGCAATGTCAGCAGACATGTTTTATTGTCACTTTGGGGGTGGGATGGAGAGACGAGGAGTCTACTGGCTTCTGGGGGTCGTGCTGGGGGATGCTGCTAAACATCTTAAAATGCTTAGGACAACCCTAAAGACAAACGATTACCTGGTCCAAATGCCAACAGTGCCAAGAGTAGAGTGAGAAACCCTGCTCTAGATAAATAGGAAAGATCATAATTGTATCTGTCTTTGGAAAGTCTATCTCCCACCAAGAGCATTTTAGTGCTTGTTGCGAGTTGGGCTTCCTGGGAAGCAAACTCTGAGATGGAAATTAAAAAGCAGGATATGTGCTCCGTAATCATCTTGGGAAGGGAGGGGGAGGACGTGGTATTGGGCTGAAGAAGCTGAGCTGGTAATGAAGACCCAAAGAAGGACGTCATTCTGGAGCTGGGACCAACTTTCAGAGTTGTCCCAAGTGTGAGTGGACCAGTTCTTTGTACTCCTCTTTATAATTTTTAATTTTAATTGTTTTTATTAGAGAAGTTGTAAGTGTCCAAAAAAATCATGCTTAAAATACTAATTTCTCATATATACCCTATTACTGACACCTTGCAGTAGTGTAGTACAATTACTACACTTCATTGAAGAATATTTTTATAATTGTTGTACTATCATTTACAATAAGGTTCATTGTGTTGTACATCCATATACATATATTTTTAACTTTTATTCTGGTAACATATATACAACCTAAAACTACCCCTTTAGCCACATTCAAATATAAAATTCAGAGCTATTAATTATATTCACAATGTTGGGCTACCATCACCACTATCCATTATCAAAACTTTACAATCAATGCAAATAGAAATTCTGTACAATTTAAACATTAACTCCCCATTCCCTACCCTTACCCCATCCCTGGTAACCTATATTCTAGATTCTGACTCTATGAGTTTGCTTATTCTAATTATTTCCTATCAGTGAGGTCATACAATATCTGTGCTTTTGTGTCTGGCTCATTTCACTCAACATGATGTCTTCAAGGCTCATTCAAATTGTCACATGTATCAGGACTTCATTCATTTTTATTACTGAATAAATATTCTGCTCTATGTATATATCACATTTTATTTATCCACTCTTTGGTTGATAGACACTTGGTTTGCTACCGTCTTCTGGCAGTCATGGAATAATGCTGCTATCAACATCAGTGTGCAAATATCTGTTTGAGTTTCTGCTTTTTTAGGTATATACCTAGAAGTGGGATTGTTGGGTCATATGATAATTCTATACTTGGTTGTCTGAGGAACTGCCAAACTGTTTTCCACAGTGACTGCCTCCTCTCCAACACTTATAATTTTCTGGGTTTTTTTTTTGCATTCCCATTTTAGTGGGTATGAAATGGTACCTCATTGTGGTTTTGATTTGCATTTCCCTAATGGCTAATGATGTCGAGCATGTTTTCATGTGCTTTTTGGCCCTTTGTTTATAACCCTTCTTGATCAATCATCTGGAAGGAGGCATGACTGGGTGAAATAGGGCCCTTCAACTGCAGCAATCCCCAAAGAGGGCGGACAGCAAAAGGCAGTCTTCCAGGAGCATGTCCAACCACCGGGGAAATGGGCCCCTCCCTGTGAAAGGGAGTCTAGGCAGGGCATTCCAGTGTCCCTTACATTTTCCAAAGATGCCCTAGCAAAGCTCTCAGCCTCTACTGCTTTTGTTGACAGTCTTTATGTAATTGAGATACAGATTCTAAAGATCTGTTTTGTGATGCTTTAAGACATTTTAATATTATAGTATTTCAAATGTTATTACACCTTTAATTTACATTTCCACATACAAAACACAACACTTGTCTTTTGAACATTGCAGGTGTGTCTTAATTAAACTGATAGATTAATAAGAAATAAAATAGGACAATGCAAGGTAGGGAAAACCAAAATTAACACATTATCTATTATATGTAAAGCTGTGATAGATATTCCAAAAGATTAGTTTTACAGTTCATTTCCAATATCATTTAAGTAATAAATACTAATATAACCATATTTTTAACTTAAAGTAAGCATCATCAGCCAAATCACTTATAATGGGAAAGATACCAACAGGGCTTTTCTGAAGCAGTGCCACCTATCCATAGTAAGGAAGGACTGATCGGGGCCAGTAGGGTGGCCTAGGCTTGGGCCCTGCAGCAAGTAGGCTCCAAAATGACTTCTGCATCTTCTCGGACTCTAGGGTCCACTATGGGTAACTCCTGGCCCTTTACTGTTGGAGCGGCCTGTGACCTGCTTCTAACCAATAGAGCACAGCGAAGGTGATATGATGTTGCGTCTGCTATGTAAGAGTGTACCTTCTGTTTGTTGGCAGACTCGCTCTGTTGATTCTCTCCCTTGCTGGCCTTCATTAAGTAGCTGCCACGAGCAGAGGTCCATGTGGCAAGGAGCCAAGGGCCATCTCCACCAACAGCTCCAAGGTGCTGATGGCCCCAAGGCCATCAATCTGGCAATTGGCAAGGGGCTGAATCTTGCCCAAACCCACATGAGCATGGAATGAGTCCTTCCCTGGACGAGCCTCAGATAAGACTAACCATGTCAACACCATGATTGCAATTGCAACCTTGTAAATGACACCAAAGCAGAAGATAAGTTGGGCTCTGAGTCCTAAACATAGAAATGGTGAGATATTAAGTATGTTGTTTTTAAGCCACACAACAGTAGATAACAACGCAGGCATGGGTTGATGGTGAAGCTCAATGAGTAATGGGTTGCATGGCCTCGAAGGCAAGCTTGCTGAGTGGAGATCACAGGACAGGGATCCACGGGGATCTGCAAGCTCGGTCATCGTCGCAGTGTGAACAGGGGGTGCTAACAGCAACTCCAGGCCCTCTCTTTTTCCTCTCCTTTCCCTTTCTTGCTGGTAGACCACTGTTTTATAGGGTATACAGTGGTACCTCAGTACTTGTAGTTAATTTGTGCTGGGAGGTGCAATGAGTACCAACAATGATGAACACCAAATTTTTCCTATTAGGAATAATATAAGTAACTTTAATGCATTCCCAAACCAAAGATAATGCACATTTTTAAGGCAATATGTGAAGAGATAGGGTTGTATATCATTACTTCACATGAGAAGTAAACCTAAAATTTAATAAATTCTTAGATAAAATAAATTAAAATCTTCCCTTTTCCTGTGCTGAGAAGAGTCCATGGTCTAATGGGATGGTGGGAGGAGAGTGGTGAGAAGGAGAAGCACATGGAGTGTTGCTTGGAAGGAGAGTCTCCCTCCAATAGAACATCAGGCACTTGCACTTCAGGTGTTCTTTATCTTTTCTGCCTCTTTTCAACTTGCACCACAGCCTCTGACACACTCTTTGTCACCTTCACTAAAAACTCATCCAATGAAGACCGCTTCTGTCTTCTTCTCAGAATTCCTCAAAAGTGTGAAGTTGTTCAGTCTTCCAATAAATTCACATTTCTGCTTGCCAGAGTTTTGTCTGGGTGGTACTTCTCCACAAAGGTTTGAACTTCTGCCCATTTTGTGCATTTCTTTTATCAAGGCTCTGGGAACATCTCCCTTATCTCCTCCTCACCTGATGAACTCTCTTCAGCACCTCTTGTGGCTCTCCTTCTGCAGTTCCTGCAGCTGAGCTCCTCACGAGGTTCCTCCACCAACTCCTCAACGTCAGCAGCATCGACCTCCAGACCCATGGATTGGTCCAGAGATGCAACATCCTGCATAGCCGTCCCCCTGGACTTTCAGGCTTGGGTCAGCCTCCAACCCTTAGAAGCCTCTCTGAGTCCCAGCTTCTGGCCTGCTAATGCCTTCTCCTCTTTTGTGATGTAGGTCCTACTCAGCATTTTTTCCCAAAAAACGCTGGTCTCATTGCAGTAAAAAAACTTGGTGGGGAATGGAACCCTCAGCCTCTACATGGTCTTGAAATTTCACTGATGAATTCATCAGCAGCTTTTTTATTAGCACCTGCTGCCTCCTCATGCCTCACGACACTATGGACGCTGGTCCTCTTTTTAAAATTATCACACCAGCCCTGGCTGGCCTTAAAAACTTAACACTCATCCCACGGTTCCCCTTTGTTTTTCAAAATATCGACACGCAACACTTTCACTTTATCACGGATTGCAGCTTCTGATACACTGTTGCCCGCTAACTGCTTCTCCTTTACCCAAATTGATAACAGCTTTTCAACGTTCCCGAGTGTTTGGGGACTCTGCTTTGTTACTGCTTTAGCTCCTTCACAGCATCAGCCTTCTTTGTCGCTTCTTTTATTACACCATATTCCCTAGTAAGATCAGGAATGTGAACAACCCTCTCAGATTTACTATTCTTTCTTTTTTTTTGGCTCAATGGTGCTGCAGAGTAGTTTTCTTTTCTGCTCAGTGCTATCACTGGTCATTTTCTTAGGACCCATGATGAGAAAAAAAAAACACAAAAAGATACAAAATGACCAGAAAAGCTAAGACTTCAGTGGGATGTGCACAGGGCAAGAGCTACTGGTGACTAATGCGTGACCCTTTGTTTTGGCTGGAAAGGGCAGCGAGTTACGAGGCAACTGGCACTGACAAGATCTAGACTGCGCATTGAGCACTCAACAAATGACAAGTGCTAGGACAGAATTTTCACGTCAAAATGAGTAGACTACCAAATTTGACAAGTTTCAAAGTAGTTGAGTACCAAGGTATTACTGTACTATAAATCAGTGAATGGGTAATATATGAAGATTTATGTCCTTTAAACAAAACCAGGTTCATTTTTACTGCTAATTTGGGTTAAATTCAATTGGGTGGAATCCAACTTTAGCTGGAACAAAATGAGAATTTTGAAGATTTGATCAGAAACATGCTTAGCATTCTTAATGAATTAAAAATAAACTTTGTGGTGCAGGGTGGTGGGAATGTGGAGAAGCATGGGAAAATAAATTACTGTAACCTATGGGCTATAGTTAACAGCAATACTGTAATATTCTTGCATCAATGCCAAAGATGTGTTGTGTTAATAATAGGGATTATGGAAAAAGATATGCCAAATGTGTGCTATGAACCATAGTTAGTGGTAATAGTCTGATGATATTATCTCATAATCTGTAACAAATGTTCTACAACGGTGTGGTGTCAGTGAAGGGTGGTTGTATGGGAATTTGACACATGCATGTGATTGTTTTGTAAGTTCACAACTTCTGTAATAAAATATATTTTAAAAAACTTTTGGATGATGTTTGAACATTCTCGTAGTCACTTGACTCCAGTTTTCTTTTTTGTCCTCTAATCTGAAATGGAATCTATGATTTTTTTTTTTTCTGTAGATGTCAGAGCGCTAACTTAAGACCCTGGAAGGGCACTATGAGAAGTCATGCTCTCCAAAGGATACTTTACTCCAATAGCGACCAGGGAAAAGAAGTAAAACACTTCTTTTCTCCTTAAACAATCCTGTGTTTTAGGACGTGAACAAATGAGGAGACAGATATATCCATGAGTCTAAACCTGAACTGCATATCTTGTTCTAACCCTGATCATTCTGTGATCTTGGTAAGCGCTTCAACCTTTTTGATTTGTGTGTTTCATAGTGTTGTCAGAAATAAACCACTATATAAAGAGAAAAAGGCTTTAGAAAAATCTTCAGTGTATTGTGCCATGTTTGAATACCTGTTTGGAAAAAAAGCTTGTCTGGAACCATAAGATCACCAATAAGCACATGCATATATAGAAAATATATTTCCTTATTATAGAACTTTGTATTTTCTACATTGATACCTATTTCTACATGTCCAAGATTAAAAGCTAATTTCTTCTGTTCAAAATTTAGTCAGTGAGGTGGAACTTCCCTAGCAAAACAGGTAATTAACATCATCGTGAATAATTAGAAATGTTGAATAACTGGATTTGTCTAAATTTCCTGAAGGTATTTTCAATATTTAAATATGTATACTAATCACGTATTTACTTTTTATTTGTAACTTTTTACAGTATTCAGTTTTCTTTTGTTTACACCAAACAGGAATATTTTGCAATATTGGGACATTTTTAATACGGTTAGAGAAGAGGAAAAAGAAAATGAAACTAGGAAACCTAAATTAAAAAGTGCCACTAAATCAAATCAGTAGTCATTTTTCACATAAAATAAAAAGGCTTTCCTCTGCAGCAAACTAAATCTGATAAGAAATCTATAGTGACAAATAACTCCTTTTCAAAGTATAGTACAAGTGGCATTCAATGTTTTTGAAGTTGGTTGTAATAAATTAGAATAAAATGTTCTTACAACTTGGGCACTGGCTAAGACTGTACATGGTGCTTTTCACGGAAAGTTCCTCACAGACTGACGGCTGGAGAAACACAGTTCTGAGGTGGGCTTTTCTTAGAGCCCAGATCATGTGGAGACCTACGGGTATGGGGAGGAAGAGACGGAGAAGAATTGGCTAAACTAATAAAAAACAAACAAAGAAAAGTTGACTTTTGATGTGAAAGAATGTTATTTGGGAATGGCTTCGCATTATTTTGGGGGGAATAATTTTACATAGGATAAAATTATGTTTTATTCAGGCTTGTATTTATACATAGTTTATATGAGTATTTATAACATTGAATAGATAATTATATATAAAGAAGTAGTATACAAGATAAAATTTGATGGTTCTCTTACATAAATATGTAAATATATAACTTATGATACAAATACACAAATACATATTATATGTATTTATGTGGTTACCCGAGGGCAGTATGATCTTTACTAACCAGTACAGCTTAGGGATGAACTAATCAGAAGGCATAACTGACCTTGCAGTATTGACACTTAACGGTTGATTATCAGCCCGATTTACCCCAAACTGTCCTCACAGCTGCTGCAGAGCCGTTCTGCCTCTGTGCAGGTGTTCTGGCTAACCTCTCTCTCCTTACTTTTTAAGTTTGTGTAAACACCTTATGACTTCTCCCATTTATTTTTTGTAGTACAAAACCTGAGAAAATAGAAAATCAGCTAATGTTTTTCCTTTTTACTCTTCAACTCTATCTCCTTGCCCACATTGTTTTTCTTTAACATGCTAAAAGCATGAATTTGGATGAACTACAACATTAATTACAAATGTTTGCAGAACTTGGGTTTCAGTATAAATAGCTGTGAATCGAGTGTGGTGATGGCATTCAGATAAGGGGACCCAAGGTAGGCTCCTCTACTTTAGATGGTCTGTGATTACTTAGATTCGTACAGAAAATTCATTTGATTTATAGATTTTAAAATCTGGGGGACAGCACTAGCATTTATGTAATTTTTATATTTTTGTAGGTAATTTCAGTGACAATTTTCAATTTTCTATGTTTACAAAAGGCTGTACTTCATAAATCTTCAAGCGAAGAACCAATTTTCTGTACACATTAAACACTGGAGGTTATTACTGGATCTACTTGTAAAGATGAAGTAAATAAATTACAAAGAAAATGTCAGTAGTAATTCATTAAAAATAAAAATTAAAAAAAAAAAAAAAAAAAAAGAGTCTACCTGAACAGTTTCCCCCTGATAGTAGGTGTCTGCAGCTTCTTATTTCACAGTCCACTTCCAGGAGAAACGTGTTTTCCAGACATTGGCATGTTGATGACGTGCATTCGATTTTAGCCGCAGAGGACCTCATGAACTGTGTCTGCTCTGAAATGGAGAAGTCTGTTCAGGCTGGGCCAGGGGTTTCCAAAGGCGCAGGGGCACTGCTCCAGGCATGAGGGCTTCTCTGCCCTGAAAAGGAAGCCCCTCTGAGCGGGCAGAGCTGTCCGAGGCCAGGGCTCCGGGAGATCACAATTTGGGGGCAGGAAGATGAGAGAGGAGGATCACGATTTGGGGGCAGGAAGGAAGACATTATAGCCTGTGGCTTAAGAAGGGAGAACAAATGCCAAGAGCAGAGGGGCCGCCGAGCCCGCTCCGTGGTCACTGGGCCCCTTGGGGAGAGCCCGCCTTCCGCGTCAGCTCCAAGGGTCTTCTCACATGCTGGCGCCCCACGCCCCATCTGTAATTTCCCCCTGGCTCATTATGAAGCCCCTACAAGCTGAAGGAGCTCCGCAGCTTCCCTCTCGGCTCCCTGGAGGGTGAGCTGTGAATGACTGGGAAGCCCACTGCGGGCAGTTCTCCTCCCAGCCTGGGGTCACCCGGGGGCGCGGTGGCTGCCCCCCAGCTCGGGCCGCTGGCCCTTGGCAGCTGCCGCTGGCTCCTGTCCCAGCTTGGTGGCTTGGGGCTGCCTTGCAGAGCTTTTTAAACAAGTGCTGCAGGGGGCTGCGGGGAGGGGGCCAGCAAGGGCCTCGGCGTGCGGGGCAGGACCTACCGCAAGCATTCAGGCGGTATCTGCAGAGCTGCAAGACTGGCTCAAGGTTTCTCCCGCTTGGCTATTTAGATGCCAGGGGGAGACTGGGAAATTAGGCCTGAACTCCCTAAATAAAGGAGGAAAAGCTTAGGCCCTCAACCGATTTTCCAAAGTTGATTTAAAGGTCAAGGTTTATATTCAAATGGTGCGAGGGTGGGAGGAGGGGATTAAACTATTTAATGATGACAAACCTTCAAATTAGAGTATAACTGAAGCTTTTTAATAAGGCTTTGTTTTTTTATAAGATTTAAAACATTTTTTAAAATTTTATTTAATTTTTAAATTTATTTCTCTCCCCTTCTCTGCTCTCCCCCACCCTGCCAAGTTGTCTGCTATCTGTGTCCATTCCCTGTGTGTTTTTCTGTGTCCGCTTGCATTCTTATCAGCAGCACTGGGAATCTGTGTCTCTCTTTGTTGCATCATCTTGCTGCGTCAGCTCTCCATGTGTGCGGCGCCGCTCCTGGGCAGGCTGTGCTTTTTTCGTATGGGACAGCTCTTCTTGCGGGGTGCACTCCTTGCGTGTGGGGCTCCCCTATGTGGGGGATACCCCTGCGTGGCAGGGCACTCCTTGCGCGCATCAGCACTGCACATGGGCCAGCTCCACAAGGGTCAAGGAGGCCAGGGGTTTGAACCGTGGACCTCCGGTGTGGTAGGCTGACACCCTATCCATTGAGCCAAGTCTGCTTCCCCTTAATAAGCCTTTAGATTAAGGGTTTCATATTTTTAGGTCTGGGAAAAGGAAGTATACAAATCGTAATGAAGGAGGGCTTTCTAGTCTACTTAACATTTGTTTGACTTCCAAGGACCACGACAGAGCCACGGATGCAGGGAGCCTGTGGTTAGGTCACAGCGCGTGACACGTGGTGGGGCCTCTAAGCATCTCTTGGCTCCACCGCTGTCTACACGGTGCTGGGTGTGGAAGGATCCACCACTCTCTGTGAAAATGGCGGCGCCGTTGTTCTTTCTGATGAGGGTGGAGGCAGCTGGTTGCTCAGCCTTTAGACAAACACACGCTCCTGATCCCGAGGAAATGAGGGAAGATTTCCTGAGGAAAGATTTGCCTCCATTACTCAATTCATGCCACTCACTCTACCCCAAGACGACAACTAAGAAGGGTTTTTGTAAGAATGCATTCTATGACTTTCTAAAACAAGGATGCTTTTGAGATCTTTGGCCTGTCCCTAACAAATAAGAAGCACATATCTCAGAACTACAATTGGAGGATAAGTATTTAGTCCTTGAAAGATTAGTCAAATTCTGGAACTTGGTACACAGAGGTAACATTGTCACAAAATTCTCACAAGCCTATGATATTTTTCCTTATACTTTCTTCGGTTATTTCATTTCTTTGGTTTTGATTTAGGGTAGTTTTCTCTTAAATGTTAGTCTCTGAAGAAATCCATATCCCTTAAGAGTTACAGTTGTTGTTTGGTTCTTTTTTTTTTCTTATTGTATAGACTCTGCTCTCATCTCTTTACTGCTTTAGTATGTAAATATTTTCTCATGCAAGCATTCTACAGTACTTTTTGGATACTGGAGACTTTCCAAAACCCTGTGAAAGTTGCACTTTTCCTTGACTTGAACAGATAATTAGTTCTTATTACTTTTCCTGCTGCTTAATTTCTTAGTTTCAGGTCAACAGAGAGCAATAAAAATAACCAGCAAACTAAGCAAAACATATATACATACACACACACATAGCTCAGTGTCTACCGAATTAGACTATATTTTCAGCAGACAGATGGTATTGTGAATCCTAATACTTACTTGATTGCCTTCTGTGTGCTATTCTAAATGGTGAAAATGAAAGGAACCACTCCAAGATCACTTACTTTCTGGCAGCCTCAGCAGGAGTGTGAAAGAATTCTTCCTCAGTATGCTCAATTGTTCCCTGTTAGTCTACTGTGCTATAAGAAGACCCTGGAAAAAAAAGCAAACTTCAAGTATGGTGTCTGTCACATCCCAGACTGGGAAAGGGTACAAGACTGCTCAGGGATATAATTTTGCCTTTTGTCTTAGTTAGCAGTCGGAAGATTGCAAGGCATAAAAAGGGGGTGACAGAGGAAAATAAATGCATGTTCACCTGCAGCCAGCAGGGTTCTAAATTAAATTTTCTCTTCCTTTGAACTTGACATCATCATGTTAGAAAAGAAAATGATCTGATTTAAAAATATGTGTCAGGGTGTGTGAACCAGAAATATAATACTTCAGATGAGTCTGAAGATATTTCTGTGACCACCTAAGCATTCTTTACTCTCTCTTATCTTTTCATCAACAGTCACAGTTTAACCCTGTAATTACTTAGTTTATTTTTAAACAGCTTTAGTACTGCCCCTGCCCTTGAAAACTAGGCACCACAGAAATGACAGATGATCTTATTATTTTGGTTTTAGTGCAGAATCAGATTGTCCTTAGAGTCTGAGGATATCTGAAAGGTTAGCGACTCCATCATACTAAGCCCTTGGGCAGGGTTGCAAAAAGTGCCACTCAGTATTCAAATGGCTTTTATTGAGCACATCTTCTATGTCAGAACTGTATTAGGGATTCACCTCTAATCAGAGTTGCCAGGTTTAGCAAGAAACAAGGAAAATGGAATGAACAAATCAAAAAATAAGATTAGACATCCAGGTAAATTTTAATTTCAATTCAACAGCAAATGATTTTGTAGTGTATGTATATCTCAAATATTGCATGGACATACTTACATGAAAAATGACTTGTTTATCTAACATTGAAATTTAAGTGGGCATATTCTATTTTATCTGGCAGCCCCATCTCAAAGATAAAGAGTTATAATCTCTGATCTTGAGAATATTCCTGTCATGAGAAAGGAATATTCATGAGAAAGTCAGTATGTAAACGCTACTGGTTATAGTTGCATTAGCAGTGGAGCAAGAAGCTTTGTTAGGAGAGAGGAAGGTATAACTAACTCAGTTAATCCAGCCCTCTGTCTCCCACTTGAAAAGTGTCAACAGGCTTCTCAAAAGTATTTACATCCCGGAAATCTGCTCTTACTAAGGGCAGGTCTTAAAAATCCCACAGGACTGGAAGTAAATCCATCAATCTAATCTGCAGGGTCTGTGGAAGTTCTCCTCGGTTGGGTTTGGGTACAAGGGAAGCATCTCAAGTCATGTGATGTCAGATACTGATTTGTTTCTTAAAGATTTATTTTATTTATTTCTCTCCCCTTACCCCCCATTGTCTATTCTCTGGTCCATTCACGATGTGTTCTTCTGTATCTGTTTACATTCTTGTCTTGCAGCACTGGGAATCTGTGTCTCTGTTTGCAGCTTCAGCTCTCCATGTGTGCAGCACCACTCCTGGGCAGGCTGTGCTTTTTTTTTGCATGGGGTGGCTATCCTTGCACATGGGGGTCCCCTATGCGGGGGACAACCTGCATGGCACGGCACTCCTTGCGCACATCAGCACTGCACGTGGGACAGCTCACCACCCAGGCCAGGAGGCCCTGGGTTCAAACCCTGGACCTCCCGTATGATAGGTGGATGCTCTATCAGTTAAGCCATAACCGCTTCCCCAGATACTGATTTTAAGCAAATCATGGTACAAAAGCTCTTAACTGATTCTGGAGGTTGTATCTATTCAACCCATTTCTTCATGCTAAGAAATGGGTGGCACTGTTCAAACTCCCAGGCTGTACTTTCCACCATCACCGCCCTCGTGCCCCGAGCCCTAATCCACTGGCTCATTTTCTGTTGTGCATTCCCAACTGCTCGATTGTCCCCTTATATGGAGAGGTGGAGAGAGCTCAGAATTAAATTGAGAATTGGCGGACTCTAGCCCTCACGCTGCCTAATTTGCTACATGACTACAAAATTGGAGAGTTGAAATAGATTTTCTCTAATGATTTCTAAAATTCTAAAATTAAGAAATATTTATTGTCAACTTAAACCTGGTGTCTCAAACACAGACGCCCATAGGCCCCGTCTGTAACTAAACAAGTGGGAAGCCAGATGTTCCTCCGTGCTGGGCACAGTGCAGACCATTTCTCGTTGGCAGGTGATCTCCAGCCCTAGGCAATGGCTAGGGATGATTTTGAAAAATCAGCAATATATTTATAGAAACTGAGGTGTATACGAGAAATTTCCTGATTATTCATGATGGTTCTTAGTGAAAATTTAGAAGAAAAACTGAATAAAGAGAATTATGCTAAATGGATGTGGTCATCAGGCCTCTAATCTGTCTGATTAAAAGCATCATTTATGTCAATTATGGGTTTTTCCCTCAGATTTCAAATCACTAGAGCTTTTTATCTTTATATATTATCAAGCTCTTTCTTATACTCCAAAATAATGTGCAGACTTTAAACCTATTTCCAGAATTTGCATGTGTATATTCGTGTTGTCGTCTTCAAATTAGTTACCTTGTCAAAATAATCATTGTTAACATCGATTGAGCATTGTTCTAAGTCTATAAGGAAATTTTCATTTAATCTTCAACCAAATCCTGTTTGCTAGATCCTGTTATTATCCCACATGCAGTGTTTCAATCAGCCTCTGCCCTTTAAGAAACCACCCCCAAACTTAATGACTTAAAATGACAATGGCTTTTTGTTTCTGGTGCTCTGTGGGTGGGCCATCTGGGCGGTTCTTCTGCTGTGACTCCGGGGATCATTCCTGTGGCTGCTACATCATCCCATGCTGAACCACGCTGGAGGGTCCCCACGGCCTGGCCCAGGTCGCACTGCCGCTGTCAGCTGGTCCACCTGCTTCCCATGCTCCGGTAGACAAGCTGTGCAGCCCCACAGCACGGCCAAATGATTGCAGAGGGTGAAGGTGAAAGCTGCATGGGAGTAATGACAGGCTCAGAACAGGAAAGTTCACGAACGGATGGCAGTTAGACAACACGCCCTTAACCAGTCAGTCCACGTCACTAACCCAAAGGGGAAAAAGCCCGTGGCCATCTCAACGGACACAGGAAAAGCACTCTACGTATTCCAGCATCCTTTCTTGAGAACAGCACTTAGAGAAATAGGAATAGAAGAAAACTTCCTCAACATGATAAAGGCATCTATGAAAAGCCCACAGCTAACATTGACTCAATGGTGAAAGATGAAAGCGTTCCTTCTAAGATCTAGAACAAGACAGGAATGCCCACCGTCGCCATTGTTTTTCAACATTGTGCTGGGAGTTCTACCCAGAGAAGTAAGGCAAGAGAAAGAAATTAAAGGTATCCAAATTGGAAAGGAAGAAGTGAAACTTAGTCAATTTGCAGATGAAATGATCCTATATATAGAAAATCCTTAAAAATCCACAACAAAGCCACTATAGCTAATAAATGAATCCAACAAATTGGCAGGGTATAAGATCAACACTGAAAAAAGTAAGGACTCTAACAGATATTTGCACACTAGTGTTCACAGTGCACTATTCACAAATGCCAAAAGATGGAAGCCATGCAAGTATCCATTAATCAATGAATAAATAAAAAAAGTGGTATATACCCATTTTAGAATATTATTCAGTCATAAAAATGAATGAAGTCCTGATGCATGTGGCAACATGGATGAATCTTGAGGACATCATGTTGAGTGAAATAAACTAGACAGAAAAGGACAACTATTGTATGATCCCACTGTTATGAACAAATTATAATAAGCAAACTTCTAGAGTTAGAATCTGGCATATAAATTACCAGGAAATAGACTGGGGTAAGAGAAGAGGGAATTGATGCTTACTTAGTACAGAATTTCTATTAAGGCTGATGGTGAAGTGTTGAAAATGGAGGCCAGTCTTGGCAGTACATTACTGTGTGTATAATCAATAGGCCTGAACTATAGAGGTGAATGCATTTAACAGGGGAATCTTTAGGATGTAGGTATTACTAGATCAAAATTAAAAGAGAAAACATTTGACTACAACTCAGTAACCCTTTTGTAGATGATGGGCAATAGTTAATAGTACAAGTATAAGAATGTTCTTTCATGATTTTAATAGAAGTGCGACCCTAACACGAGTGTTAATAGTAGGGTGTATATGGGAAAAATATATCTAATGTAAAAAATGGATGATCGATAGAACTATTTTAATAATATTTCATCAACTGCAACAAAGATAATGACTGTGAAAAAATAGTACAATTATAAAAAGTTGCTGTCATCGATTGTAACAAATGTTCCACGCCAATGCAAGGTGTTGGTGAGGTGGTGTATGGGAATCCTGTATTTCACGCATGATTGTTTTGTGAACTCACAACTCTTCTGAAAAAATAAAATGAAACCTGCAAGGATTCTTCTAGGCCCAGGACTTTTATCCTGTCACCCGTCACATTTTATTTGTCTAAGAATTCTTTTTTTTTTTAAATTATTTATTATTTTTTTTAAATTACATTATGAAAAATATGAGGTCCCATTCAACCCCACCGCCCCCGCCCCCCACTCCCCCCACAGCAACACTCTCTCCCATCATCGTGATACATCCATTGCACCTGGTAAGTTCATCTCTGAGCATCACTGCACCCCATAGTCAATGGTCCACATCATAGCCCAGACTCTCTCACGTTCCATCCAGTGGGCCCTGGGGGGATCTACAGTGTCCCGTAATTGTCCGTGAAGCACTATCCAGGACAACTCCACGTCCCGAAAACGCCTCCACATCTCATCTCTTCCTCCCGTTCCCCACACCCAGCAGCCACCATGGCTACCGTTCCCACACCCATTCCACATTTTCTCTGTGGACATTGGATTGGTTGTGTCCATTGCACATCTATGTCAAGTGAGGGCTTAGATTCCATATGGGTACTGGATGCACTCCTCCCGCTTCCAGTTGTAGACACTCTAGGCTCCATGTTGTGGTGGTTGACCTTCTTCAACTCCATGTTAGCTGAGTGGAGTAAGTCCAATAAATCAAAGTGTAGGAGCTGAAGTCTGTTGAGGCTCTGGGCCTGGGTGTCATATTATCAGTCCAGAGATTCAAATCCCCTACATATATCTTAAACCCAGCACCGACTACAATTCCAATAAAGTAGCATGCAAGTCTTGTGAAAAGAGATCCCCTCTGAGTCCAATTCCATCACGCAGAAACACCAGCTCCAAAGAAGGGCTATCTGTCATGGCAGTGAACCCCTTCTGCCATGACCATAGAACCCGTGGGTCTCTTTATCCCTCAAAAGAACCAATACCTGGGGTTGTATCTACCTTATCTGTCTCTTAGACTCTGTTCAGTTGTACATAGGGGTATTCCTTCTGACAACCTCCAGACTCTTTTTTAGAGACTCACAGCCTTATAATCTCATTTCTCCTTTCCATTTCCCCCTTACATTAGGTCAAACAGCTTCCCGAAGTCATGTTATTATATGTAGACAGGTATATTCTGCTGTTCCGCATTGAATCTTTAATTCAAGGTCATTTTCTAGTTGCTTCTTCAGCTGGTATGTGGTAGTGATCCCTTGGTGCCAGGGAGGTGTCTAAGAATTCTTAAGGCCAGCTC
This sequence comes from Dasypus novemcinctus, assembly GCF_030445035.2. Lineage (NCBI taxonomy): Eukaryota > Metazoa > Chordata > Mammalia > Cingulata > Dasypodidae > Dasypus > Dasypus novemcinctus. Next base: position 2,690,204 of record NC_080701.1, on the reverse strand, counting down.
AGATTCAGGGTGGGAGGGAATGACACAGGAGTAAAATTTGGGGAGTCTTGTTTTATCGGATGCCCTTTTGTAACAATATGCCCTATGCCACATGGCGAGGGAGGGGGAGAAGATGGTAGATCATCCTCATTATCTGTAATAAAAAGGTTAAAAAACTAATATGTATCTGTAGATAATAATGAGAAACACATTATAAAAATGTTCTTAGCTGGTCTTTCATGGGATTAGGTTTGTTGTTTGAAACTTGAACGCATCATTGAAAATGGTTTTGCCAAGCAAACAAAGATTTCATATTCTAGGAAATTAAGTTGCTGGTCCTCATGTCAGATCAGACAAATGCAATGTCATCTCCTAACACATTAGGGAAAGTTTGGGATATTTCCTGCAACCTCACAGGACTGACTGTTCATTGATAAGGCTGACGGAGTACTCTATTTTGAGATATAAACCAACCTACAAAATTTGATTTAAAGTACTTTATTAGGTGTTCAAAAGTTGACCTAAATTTTCTTTATCAATTATTAAAAAACTACTTTCATTGTGATTGGTCATCAATTATTTATGAATTTCTTGCTTTTTTACCAAACACTATTGCATTTTTCCTGTGATCTTATTTAGATTTGTATATGTGGTGATAAACCAAGAAGAGTTACACTGAAGTGGGTTTAACACGAAAAAGAAAAAGTGGAAAACTTCTGGGTCTACATAGAAAAAGATTTGTGAGAAATCAAAGTTTGCCATTTAAGGCAAATACATAAAATCTGTTCACTTCCTGGAATTCAGGATATTTTTTTGCTCTGAGGATAAAACATAGGAAAACTCAGAGGCTCTTTCCAGTGTTATCATTAGATAGCTTTGAAACAAATAACTTACCTTTATCCCAGCTACTTACAGCAATGGATTATAAGAGCTTGCCTTAGGAGTAGAAGCAGGATATGCTTGTTCTTTCATTGACTTAAAATGGGATCAGATAGGAGCGGAGGTGGCTCAAGTGATTGAGCACCTGCTTCCCACATGGGAGGTCCCAGGTTTGGTTCCTGGTGCTTCCAAAGAACAAAAACAAACAACTGGCATCCAAATGAAAAAACCAATTCAGGAGAGCCGATGAGGCTAAGTGGTTGAGTGCCTGCTTCCCACGTATGAGGTCGGGGTTCAATACTCAGCCTTGGTACCTCTAAAAAAAATGGGGTCAGACGTCTGGAGAGGAGAATGCAGCCTCATCACCGTGTTACTTGGGCCCATCCTTTGTGTCATCTGCTCTAGGTCGACGTGGATGGAGGTGAGATGGGGCAGTTCTGGGAGACTGAGTCACGCTCCCCAACGAAAGCCCCGTTCTTGATCTGAATCCGTTCCTGTGGGCATGAGCCCATTTACAAGCAGGACCATTCGAAGATGCTCCTAGTTCAGGCCAAACTGACCTGAGCCGTGTCTTACCCTTGTGACTGGAGAGGAGATTCAGGCACAGTGGTCAGAGAAGGCCACCGAAGCCAGGGGTCAGTGGAGACGGAAGGGGCAGGCACAGGGAGAGCGACCGCCATGGGGTGGCACACAGAGACACAGGTGTGCAAGCCAGCGGCGGTGCTGGAGACTCGGGGAGAGGTCACGGCTTGGACTTCTCAGCTCTGAAACCATGAGACGGTGCGTGCTTGTTGTTTAGCCAGCCATGCGGTGGTGTTTGTCGTAGCAGCTCTGGTGGACTAAGACAGTCATGGCAATAATTACCCAGGTCGGTGAGCTGGGGCTGTGGCACAACTGGGGCCCCCTCCTCCACCACCTGTGGGTCCACGCCTGCATGGGAGAGTCCAGATGCTTCCAGTCTAGGAAAACATCTGATGACCCAGGTCAGGGATTTCCTCTCTCCTTTTTAAACAGTAATTTTATTGATACATATTAATAAATCGTGAATCCATCCAGTGTGTACAGTCAATGGTATTTGGCATAATCGCATAGTTGTACATTCAACAATTCAATCATTATTAGAGCACTTTCCTTATTCCAAAAAACAAAAATTAGACAAATAAAATCTCATCTCCTCTCAATCTATGCTGCCCCTGCTGTACAAGCTGCTGTTCTGTTTCTCTCTAGTTTATTTGTATTCATATTTTGTATAGATGGAGTCAAGCAACATGTGGTACCTTGCATCTAGTTTCACTCCCTTATTATATTTCCTTTTTTATTTTTAACCCTAACTGGAAGATTATTAATATATTACTACATACTACAGTGTGTAGTTTACTTTGCTTATATTTTTGCCTGATATTAACACCTTAAAATTAACACACATTTGCTCAATTTCAAAGAAAAACTGTCTTATATATGCAATACTACCCATATTCATATTTCATGAGGCTCATTATGTTATTCGGTCCCATGTTGCTCTTCGTAGGTTTCCTTCTAGTAATAATATACATGACCTTAGACTTTCTCTTTCAAACCACTTTCCCTTTCAACACTTATTCACTGTTGGTGGAGATTAAAATGGTGCAGCCACTGTGGAGGACTGTTTGGCAGTTCCTAAGGAAGTTGAGTATTGATCTGCCACATGACCTTGCAATACCACTACTGCATATATGCCCAGAAGAACTGAGAGCAGAGATGCGAACAGACATCGGCATGCCCATGTTCATAGTGGCGTTATTCATGATTGCCAAAAGATGGAAACAGCCCAGGTATCCAGCAACCAATGAATGGATAAGCAAATGGTGGTGTACACATAACAATGGAATACTATGCTGCTGCACGAAGAAATGAAATTGGGACACATAACATGCATATGTTGAAGACATATGCTAAGTGAAATAAGACAGACACAAATGGCCAAATATTGCATGGCATCCCTATTATAAACTAAATATGGAGAATAAATGCATGGAGTTAAAACCTAGAGTATAGATTATTAAGAGATAAGAGGAGGGCTCAGAAGGTGTACCAATGCTTAATGTATGTAGAAGTTTTAATTAACTTGCCTGTTTTGCCTCATTAACATGGACTTGGTAGGTTTGTCAAAAACAGTAGGCCATAGAGGTAAGGGTTTATTTCTGGACTCTCGATTCTATTCCACTGATCGATGTGTCTCTTTTTATGCCAGCATCATATTGTTTTGACCACTTTAGCTGTGTAATATGTTGCAAGATCAGACTGTGAAATTCCTCCCATGTCACTCTTCTTTCTTAGACTACTTTTGGCTATTCGGGTGCACTTTCTCTTCCAAATGAATTGGGTAGTTTCCTTTTCTATTTCCATAAAGTAGGCTATTGGAATTTTGATTGGTATTGCAATGAATCTATAAATCAGTTTGGGTAGGATTGACATCTTTATGGTATTTAGTCTTCCAATCCATGAACACGGAATGTCTTTACATTTATTTAGGTCTTCATAAATTTGTTTTAGAATTGTTTTGTAGTTTTCTGCATATAGGTCCTGTACTTCTTTGGTTAAATTAATTCCTAGGAATTTGAATCTTTTTGTTGCTACTGTAAATGGAATTTTCCCCCTGATTTACTCTTCAGGTTGTTCAGTACTAATGTACAAAAACATTACTAATTTTTGCATGTAGATCTTGTATCCTGCCACTTTGCTGAACTCTTTTATTAGCTTTGTCATGGATACTTCAGAATTTTCTAAATATAACATCATATCGTCCACAAATAGTGAGAGTTTTACTTCCTCTTTTCCTATCTGGAAGCCTTGAATTTTCTTTTGTCTTTTCTCTTTGCCCTAGCTAGAACTTCTAGTACAATGTTGAATAACAATGGTGACAATGGGCATCCTTGTCTTTTTCCTTACCTTAGAGGGAAAGCTTTCATCCTTTCCCCATTGAGTACGATGTTGGCTGTGGGTATTTCATATATGCCTTTTATCATATTGAGGAATTTTCCTTCTATTCCTATCTTTTGATGTGTTTTCATCAAAAAAGGATGTTGGATTTTGCTGAATGCCTTTTCTGCATGGATTGAGATAATCATGTGGTTTTTCCCTTCAATTTGTTAATGTGGGGTATTACATTGATTGATTTTCTTATGTTGAACCAAACTTGCATATCAGGAATAAATCCCACTCGGTTGTGATGTATAACTCTTTGGATACCCCATTGGATTTGATTTGAAAGTATTTTGTTGAGAATTTCTGCATCTGTGTTCATTAGAAAAATTGGTCTGTAATTTTCTTTTCTTGTAGTATCTTTATCTGGCTTTGGTATTAGGGTCATGTTGGCCTCATAAAATGTGTTGAGTAATTTTCCCTCCTCTTCAACTTTTTGGAAGAGTTTGAACAGGATATGTGTTAATTCTTTTTGAAATCCTTGATAGAATTAACCTGTGACGCAGCATCTGGTTTTCTACTTTGCTGGGGGGATTTTTGATGATGAATTCTATCTCTTTAGATGTGATTGGTTTTTTTAAGTTCTTGTATTTCTTGTAGCATCAGTGTAGGTTGTTTGTGCCTTTCTAGCAATAGTTCCATTTCATCCATGTTATCTAGTTTGTTTGCAAACAGTTTCTCATAATATCTTATTATGATCTTTTTTATTTCTGTGGGGTCAGTCATAATTTCCCCTTTCATTTCTGATTGTATTTATTTGCATCTTCTCTCTTTTTTCTTCTTTGTTCATCTAACTAGTGGTTTGTCAATTTTACTGATCTTCTCAAAGAACCAGCTTCTGAAAATTTTTCTCTGTTGTTTTTGTTCTCAATTTCATTTATTTTTGTTCTAATCTTTATATTTCTTTCCTTCTGCTTGTTTTGGGATGGGTTTGCTGTTCTTTTTCTAGTTTCTCTAGTTCAGTTAAATCTTTGAATTCGAAAGATTGATGGGCACTTGAGGAGAATGTATAACCCACTGAGTTTGGATGTCTGTTAGGTCAAACTAGTTTATCATATTGTTCAAGTTCTCTGTTTCCTTTTGATCATCTGTCTAGTTGTTCTATCTAATAATGTAAATGGGGTGCTGAAGTTGCCAACAGTTATTGTAGAGATGTCTATTTATCCCTTCAGTTTTGCCAGAGTTTGTCTCATGTATTTTGGGGCAACTGAAATAGATAGATATTTTTGACTTTTATATCTTCCTGGCAGATCATCCCTTTTATTAATATCTAATGGCCTTCTGTATCTCTTATAATAACTTTTTTGTATTTAACGTCTGATATTAATATAGCTATCCCTGCTCTTTTTTGGTTACTAATTGTGTGGAGTATCTTTTTCCACCCTTCACTTTCAGCTGCTTTGTATCCCTGGATCTAAGGTGAGTTTCTTGTAAGCAGCATTTGAATGGCTCATGTGGTTTTTTTTGGCCATTCTGCCGGCCTGCATCTTTTAATTGGGGACTTTAATCCATTCACATTCAATGCTATTACTGTAAATGCATTATTTACTTCCAACATTTTATTCATTGGTTTTCTTATGTCATATATTTTTTTATGTCCTTTTACTCTTTTGGTTATCCTTTCTGCTATTCTTTCTTCTACACTCTCCTCCCTCTCTCCCCTGTCTTTTTCTTTCAATTTCTAAGGCTTCCTTTAATATTTCCTGCAAAGGTGGATTCTCTTTTGCAAACTCTCTTAATTTCTGTTTGTGAATATTTTATACGCACCTTCATATTTGAAGGACAATTTTGCTGATAAAGAACGAATTCTTGGCTGGCAGTTTTTCTCTTTCAGTATCCTAATTATATCATACTTCTGTCTTCTTGCCTCCATGGTTTCTGAAGAGAAATTTGTGCTAAGTCTTATCGGGCATCCATTGTATGTAATGGTTTGCTTCTCCCTTGCTGCTCTCAGAATTTTCTCTTTATCTTTCACATTTGACATTCTCAGTAGTATGTGTTTTGGAGTAGGTCTATTCAGAATTTTTCTGATTGGGGTACAGTGCACTTGGACATGTAAGTTCATTTCTTTCATGAAAGTTGGGAATTTTTCAGCTATTACTTCCTCAAATACTCCTTCTGTCCCTTTTCCCTTCTCTTCTCCTTCTGGAACACCATGATATGTATGTTGTTGCATTTTGTGTTGTCGTTCAACTCTCTGAGCCCCTGCTCAATTTTTCTATTCTTTTCTCTCTTCACATGCTGTTCTGTCTTCAATATCACTTATTCTTTCTTCTATCATTTCAAGTCTGCTGTTGTAGGCTTCTCATATGTTTTTGATCTCACCTATTGTGTCTCTCATTCCTAAGACCTCTGTTCCTTTTCTGTACAGGATTTCAAATTCTCCTTTGTGCTCCCTCAATGTCTTCTTGATGTCATTTATCTCTGTAGTCATATTGTCTTTCAACTCAATTATTTGATTTTGGAAATTTGTGCACATCTCACTAATTAGTTTTCTCAAATCCTGTGTCTCTTCTGGGGCTTTGATATATTCCTTTTCTTGGGCCATGTCTTCCATTTTCTTAGTTTGACTCAAGTTTTTGTTGATATCTAGGCATCTGATTAGGATGTAGTTTACTCAGATTCTCAATTTCTTTCTCTTTTGTAGGGATTTAGTGGTGGGAGCTGCATGTTATCACTGTTTTTTTGTTCTTGGCTTGACCTGGATCATTACAATTGTCCTGATTTTTGTTCAAACTGGGCTCTGGACTCAGTAATTGGTTGCAGACCCACTTCCTAGGGCCTTGGGAAGGGAGGCTATAAAGACCAGAAAAAGCATGTCTTATTTACTTTTAATTTTCACACATTCACTTCCTTCATCTACCAAAAGATGGTGTTCTTTGGCAGCCCTCTCAGTTGAATTCCTAGTTGGAGTGTGTTTGTTGCAACACAGACTGGATCAATGTGATAGAGTTCCCTGCCTGGAGGCTAAGAGCCTTGCAATTCAAACTTTCTCAGAGACAGTTCTCCTGCTTTCTTTAGCAACCCCCTCCCTTTTCCTGGGTAGGAAATATTTCCACTCCTTCCGCATCCTCAACAATCAGTCCAGGTTAGTAGAGAAGGAGATTGGCAGGGTCATTTATTTTTAGTCCTTTGCTGGCTCCCAAGGCATACAATGGCACAGCCCCACCTGGCCTGGAAGTGCTCCTGGGACACAGCAGACCAAATCTGTGCATCAGAAGCTGAGTCAGCCTTAGACTGTGTCCCCTTCTCTCCTTTTTCCTGGGGAGGTACATCATCAACAATCAGTCCCAGCCAGAAGAGAGGGAGATTGAGAGGGTCAGATTTCTCCAGTACTGTGCTGGATCCCAGAGCAAACCATGGGGAAGTCCCACCTGGCCTGGAAGGACTGGTGGGACACAGCAGGCCAAATTTTTGGGTCAGAACCTGGGTCAGCCCCAGGCTGTGTTCCACTCTCTTCCCTTTCCTGGGCTGGTCAATCTCTGGAGTCCCCTTTGTCTATTCCTGCAGACCCAGGGCCTGAGAATTCCAAAGTGCCTTTAGTATGGGGAGGATGCCAGCAGCATCAGCCACTGGTTTCAGTTCGTGGTTCTGTTGTTGAAGTTTCCCTCCTTTGTTCTCTCTCCTTTGTGCAGTGTCCAGTCTTTGCCTAGTGTCCTAAACCCTAGAAGATCTTTTTCAGCCTGTCTTCTAGTTCCTTTTCTGAATGAGAAGAGAGTCCCATTCCTTTCTAGTCCATCAACTTCCTGGAAGTCAAAGATATACTTTTTAACAAGTCCAAAAAATTGTGGGGATGAAGGGGTAAAAAAGTGTTTATATTTTGCTGTTGAAGTCAGGTTGGTATTAAATAAATGTGATATATTTAGGATGTTAAAATTTAACTTCATGGTAACTACAAGGAAGACAGATTAAAAATATATTCAGATAGAAATGAGAGGGAATTTATATGGTACAATATGAAAAATCAAATAAATACTAAAGTTTGTAATAATAGAAAATTTGAGGGATAAAAAAGTTTTAAGACTTACAAAGACTAAAAAGCAGAATGGCAGAAGTAAGTTCTGCATTATTTCACTGATATGAAATAAATAGAATAGGCAACCTCTCCTCAAGTCAGAATCTACAATATAGGTAACCAAGGAATGGGATGGGGGTAGGGAATATGGAGTTAATGCTCAAAACGTACAGTGTTTCTATTTGGGATGATGGGAAAATTTTGGAAGTGGATAGTGGTGATGGTAGCACAACATTTTGAACATAGTTTAAAGCACTGAATAATATATTTGAATGAGCTTAAAAGGGGAAATTTTAGATTGTATACATTTTAGAATCAAACAAAAAAAAATCCATGGAACTTCACAACACAAACAGTGGACCCTAATTTGAACCATGGACTGTAGTTAACAGCACAATTAAAAAATTGTTCTTTTTTCAGTTGTAACAATTACACCACACTAATGCAAGGTGTTGATAATTGGACAGCTTATGGAAATCCTTTATTTATGCATGATTTTTCTGTAAACCTTGACTTCTCTAATAAAAAATATAGTACTGGATTTTGTCAAATGCATTTGCTGTATGTATTGACTCAGGCAGGTGCTTTATATCCTTTATTTTCTTAATGTGGAGTAGTATATTGATTTCTTAATTTGATCCACATTTGCATTCCTTGGATAAATCACACCTGATCATGATGTAAAATCCTTTTAATGTCCTATTGGATTCAGTTTGCTAATATTTTTCAGAGGATTCTTGCATCTATATCCATAAACCATATGGGTCTATAAATTTTTTCTTGTGATATCTTTGTATTGCTTTTGTATTAGGGAGATGGTGGCCTCATTGAATGAGTTAGAGAGTGTCTGTCATATTCAGTTTTTTTAAAGAATTTGAGCAGTGTTGTTATTAATTCTTCTTTGTGTGTTTGGTAAAATTCACCAGAGCGACTATCTTGTCCCGTGCTTTTCTTTATGGGAAGGTTTGTGATTACTGATTTAATCTCTTTACTTGTTACTGGTGGTTGAGGTCTTCTACTTCCTTAGTTTAGGTAATTTGTATATTTCTAGTAATTTGTTCATTTCCTCTAAGTTATCTAATTTTTAGTATACAATTGTTCATAGTATCCTCTTATAATAACGTTTATTTCTGTAGAGTGATAATAGTTTTCCCCTATTCATTTTTCATTTCACATATTCACACTCCCTTGGTTTTTCTTGTCAATCTAGCTAAAATTTGCCATTTTTTTTTCAATAATTTCCAAAAACTAACTTAGCATTTCATTGATTCTTTCTTTTGTTTTAATATTCTCTATTTTATTTATTACTGCTTTAAAATTATTTTTCCCTTCTTCTGCTTATTTGAGCTTATTTTGTGGTTCTTTTTCTTTTTTGTTCCTTCAGATGTGAGGTTATGTTACTAATTTGAGCTCTTTCTTCTTTTTAAATATAAGCATTTAGGGCTATAAATTTCTTTCTCAACACTGCCTTTGCTGTATCTCATACGTGTTGGTAAGTTGTGATTTCATTTTCATTTGTCTCTAGATATTTCCTAATTTCTCTTTAATTTCTTCTTTGTTCCCTGGATTAATTTTACATATTCACAAATTTGTGAAATTTCCAATTTTCTCTCTGTTACTGATTTCTAGCTTCATTCCATTGTATTTGAGGAGATACTTTGATGTCAATCTTTTAAAATTTATTATGACCTATTCTGTGATGTAACAAATAGTTGATCCTAAATAATAATCCTTGTATAATTGAGAATAATATGTCTTTTCCTGTTGTTGGGTTAAGTGTTTTTATATCTGTCAAGTCTAGTTCGTTTATATTTCAAATTCTCTATTTCCTTATAGCTCTTCTGTTTAGATGTTCTATGCATTATTGAAAAGGGTGTATTGAATTCTCCTAGTGCCAATGTAGAACCATCTATTTCCCCCCAAATCTGTCAATATTTGCTTCATATATTTTGGTGTCCTGCTGTTAAATGCATATATGTTTATAATTTGTATGTCTTCTTGATAGATGACCCTTTTTTATCAATATAGAGTGTCCTTGTTCATTCCTTTGAACAGTTTTGGCTTACAGTGTATATTTGTTTCATATTATTAAAACAGCCACCACCACTCTCTTTTGGTTACTATTTGCAGGGAATGTTTTTTCTATTATTTCACTTTTAATCTACTTGTGTCTTTGAGTTTCAAGTGAGTCTTAAAAAGTCAAATAGTTGGGTCAGACTCTTTTATCCATTCTGCCAATCTCTGACTTTGATAGGAGAGTTTAGGGCATTTGCATTTTACAGAACTAGTGATAATGCAGGATTCTCTTCTGCCATTTTGATCTTTGGTTTTTGTAAGTCTTATACCTTTTTTTTTTTTTTTTTTTGGTCCCTCAGTTCTTCCATTATTGCTTCCTTTTGTATTTAGTTGATTCTTTCTAATGAGCCCTTTAGAATCCCTTATCATTTCCTTCTGTGTATAGATTTCATTTATTTTTCTTTGTGGTTATAATGGGGCTTAACTTTGATGTCCTAAATCTATAAAATTATTATTTGATTTGATACCAAATGAACTTTAATAGCATTTACAAACTATGTTCCTAAACCCCATATACACTTTTCTGTTGTTCTTGTCATAAATTACATCACATACATTATCCAAATCATAGATATATCATTCCTTTTTATGCATTTGCATTCAAAATTCTCTAAGAACCGACATGTGGTGTCACAAATAAAAAATGTAATAGACTATGCATTTTTGCTCTCTAACATTTATTCTAGAGATCTCAGAGGGCAGCCAGTCTTTTCTTTGCAGGATTCAGAATACCAGTGTTTGTAGGTCTTTTCTTTGGAGCATTTTATGTGTTCTGAGAACTCTTTTAACTTTTGTTTGGAGAATAGATGTAGTCTAAAGTTAAGATATCTTCAATGATGGCAAATCCTTATCTTTGAGGAGTAGATTTGTCTTTTGGAAACACACAGTGGTTATTCAGTCAAATTTGATAAATCTAGTATACAGTAATTAAACAATTTAAAAATGAGGATTAATTACAAAATAATTAAACTGATTGCCTAGTTCAAACTTAGCCTTCTATCATCTGCTCTGTGGTGCTGGGGAACGGAATCTACAAATCACCTTAATGTTTGCCATCTGGCTTCTGCCATTAGAGGACACGAGCAGAAGGCAAGCAGCAGGAGGAAGTGAGAAGGGATTTGCTCCTTCCTGTCAGCAATGCCCCGGCAGCGTGTGGTTTATTAGGAATTGAGTCCATCTTTTTCCACACTACCAAACCTTGTCTTACTGTGACACCTGAGACCTGCCATCTCCAGCCAGGAAGCACTTCCTTGCCAGAACTCTGGGTCTCAGCTCTATGTGGTTCTTTTCTCAAGCTCCTGAGTTGCTCCATCAGGAGGAAGTGCCCTCTTCTCACGGCTCTGTTACAGCTCTGCTGGTCCAATTTCCTAAAATTCTAGGTTTTGATAAGCCCATTTAATTTCTTTTTCTAAGCCCTTGGAGGTGTTGCCTAAGTATTCCCTTTTTGCCTTTTTAGGGCTCTAAAACCCATGTAACCAATTCTTTCTGCTAAAATACTGCTTTTTGTGACTGGACTGACTGAAACCCTCCTGAACTGACCTTGAAAAGAAGTGCGAAAGACGTATTAAAAATTGTGAACACTGACAGCATCTCTTTAATAATATACAGGAGGAAACATAGTGTCGTGTTTTAAACTTCAGACTTTGAAGCTTGACAGACCAAGTTTGCATCTTTGCTCAACTCCTTGCTATGGAGTGAGCCTAATATCTTTGGACACCAGTTTCTACATAGCTAAAATGAGGATAATAATCATTTTATTTTGCAACTAGTAAATAAGATATGGATGTAAAACACTTAGAATGGTTCCTAGGATTATAATAATCCAATACATTGTATTTTACATGTTAAAAATAAACAAAATAAAAAGTTGACTAAAAATTGTTGCACATGTTTTTATCTTGATTCAAAAGTCACCAATTTATGTTCTTTTTTGTTTGTCTCCCCTTAAGGACTTAACAGAGTGATGTGTTGCTGTTAGATATTTTTAAAATATTGTTTTATGAATTTATAGAAAATTTAGCATTGAAATGGAATTCTGAGAGACTATCCTAGGAAAGTGACATTCATATATACAACATGTTCCCATCTGCCACATCCTTTCCTTACACCATATTCTCTTTTCCATTTTAATAAATCTTCTTTCTTTTCATTCATTTGTCTTTTGCTATATCAAGCATTTGTATTTCTTAAGCACTTATTCTGTGCCCATCATTGGTCTAACGTGCATACCATGCTACTTTTCAGTTAATTTATCTTTATAGCATGTTTTATTTATTTCAAATAATTCATTCATGCAAATCACTGAACTAGACCAATGCCAAAAGCACTTTCACATTGCTCCAACAGTACATGACAGTTCCTACTGAATGTTTTCTCACAATAATGGATAAATTGAACCATGCAGATAATGTTTTGCATTTTGGAGTATCTCATACTATTTTTATATACATTATGAATTTCAGTCCTCACAACAAATCTTTTTTGTAGTCATGCATATTTTACAAGTGAAGAAACTGAAGTTGTGGTATTTTAAGTACCTTATCAAGGTCACATGGCTGCCTATTGGTAGATTCAGGAAATGCTCTGAAGTCATTTTTCTCACCATAAGGTTATTTGACAATCTGCTCATTCAAGGTTACATCCACATGAAGTATGCTTTCCAGCTATAAAAATCACTGAGGACATGGTTGGGCCAAATATTTATTCATGTCCTACTTCTCTGTGCTTAAAATGTAAATTTCTCAAAGGATAAACCACATCTACTTCTGTATCTTGCTCTCATTCTGGAGACTCAAATTGACCAAAAAATATATAAAACATCTAGGAGCCCTTTTTTTTCCCCCCAAATTATGTTGGAGGCATGTGAGCATATGTGTGGTGTAAGCAGAAGGATCAAGAACAAGAGTCAAGAACTTCTGTGTTTGAGTGCTGCCAAGAGAGTCTATGGAATTTTCTTACCTAAGAATATTTTAACTTAGAGTGTTTCTCTGCCTCAAATGAGTTGAAATATCCTAGGGAGACCAGTTTATATTATAATAATTTCAGATATGCATTCCTATTGTAATACTTGTTCTGCTTTAATATTGCCATCACTTAAGGATTTTAGACTAAATTTCTAGGGTCACGTGTTCATAGAAATGATTCTGTTTTCCCAGTTAATTTCTATTATTTTCTCAAAGAGCCAAACTAGTAACAAAAAAAATAGGGATATACAATGGCATTTGTCAGGTAATGTGGTATGATGGAAATACCATGGAGTGGGAGTTAAGTAATTTAAGCTTTAATCCCTTCTCTATTAGTCATTACATTTTTGACCTTGGAAACATTTTCTTTCAGAATCCCATTTATCATATTCATAAAGTGATGTGAATGGATTAAAGAGAATCTAAAAATCCACTAACACTATTCTTTAATTTCTGAAATCTTTTCCAAATTTGGGTTCTACTACCAGATCAATTTGAAGACAATGGATATAACTAGCAGAACCCCATAAATGCACATCACATACACACATATACGGCCAAGTGATTTTATAGTTTCAGGTAAATGAAAAGGATATATGATTATTATTTAAATGAAGTAAACTATCAATATAAATTTTATTTGTACTTTTCAAAAATAATTCTACTGAACATCAGTACTTTATTGTCACTGTGGAAGTTGATATAGTATACTTTGTTACACTTTGACCAATATCATATTTCATGATAGGACTAACAGAGCAGTGCAATATAAAAACATAAAAGAAGAAAATTTAGATAGTATAATAATCAAGATAATATGAAACTAAGTTTTTGTGAATTATTCACATTTTCATCTAAGCTTTACTTTGACAGCAATGTCTTTGAAAACTCTCTTTCATAAACAAGGATTTGGCTTGAAAAACCCCAGAAAGGACATGAATTGGATCAGTGGCCACAATTTGGTCTACTCACACTGATCCACATGGAATGATCAGAGGTGATAGAAGAATAGAATTCAACACAAAACTCTGTGTGTACAGACCAAGATACTCATGGATTCATGAGTTACTTTATCTCTCATATACTTAAATTATTTTGAAAGAACTGCTTGACTTCCATATCAAATTGTATGCATTTATAAACAGTTTGTTCAGCTTGCTTGCAATCTATTCCTATCCTAGTTTTACTAACCCTATGTATACACAATAATGAATTTTAAACAATGTCAGGAAAATTTGTCATGCTTATAAAATGCGTTTTTAATTTGCATTTGGAGAACTAACAACTATTTATGTTAAAATATGTTATGCTTCTTGGTATACTTTTTTCATTTTTTAAATTAGAACAGTTGTAGGTTTACAGAAGAATTGTGCTGAAAATACAGAGTTCCCATAAAAGTCCCCAACCTTGGTATAATTCTTTTGATAACTAATGGTATTTCATTAACTTTCTGAGAATATTCAGATATAGCATTTTAAATATATATTCTTTAAAAATATTAGTTCTTCCTAATATTTTATAATCAATTCTTAGCTTCATTTCCCTTTCTGGTATTTTGTTACAGTCTTGTCTCATGTAATATTGATAGAAGTTTGGCTTTTTACAGAACATGAATGACAGTCAATTTCATGGAAAATACTTCTTAATAAAAGTCTATGCCCAGAAGGGCACCCCAAGGATTGTGTTGGCAAGCCAGCTCCTCCAGCTGCTACTGATCTGACCTTGGCCTGACCCAGGAGGAAACAAGTCTCCCAGCTTCTGAAACCAGCCTCTAAGGTTTCAGCATTTAGGAATGACATAATCAATGTGTGTTGGAAACTGAGGCACAGTGGTCTTGCAAGGAGAGATGTGCTGTTTCCATGGCTACGTTTGCAACCTAAGGAATGCCGTAATTAAGAGTTCCCAGCAAACAGGATGAAGCTGTTAAAGGCTGAAAGAAAAGATGGGCACATACTTTTTGTAGTAAATAGAACACTTAGACTTTGTACCTTGAGATAAGATTTTTTGAATTCCTTAGATCATGACTAATGCTAATAGTTAACTGCATGTTGCTACTTGTTCTCACGTAGACTGGGGTATATAATTAGCCCCTTGTAAACAATAAAGTTGTCTGATGAGTCTCTACTCACAGACCCCCTGATCCCAGCTCTCTTTCTTTCTCTCTTTCTTTCACTCTCTCTTTCTCTTTCTTTCATTCCTGATACCCATTGGGCCCAAATCTCCAACAAATGTGGTGGTGTAAGACATCCACTGGAGAAGCCTCCCTCCATAATTGGCTAATAAAAGGACAAATACCATTTGCTTAGAATAATAGAAAAAGTTAGAGACTGGAGAAGATCTCCACAAATCCTGAGTCAAAGAAAAAGAAAAATAATATCCAAGATCAGATGGGAAATATCTGTTCCAGGCCCACCATTCCAGACCCCCCCCCCTTACTCAGTCCTGCACAGTTTGAGAATTGTGTAGCAGCGGTATGGAAGAGGTCCCTCACCATTTTCACAGACTATAGAGCCACACAAAGCAGCAAATTAGGACCCCATGCATATCTATGCACAGGAGCCCAAATCCACAGCGACCCAGGATGGAACACGAGCTGCTGAACCATGAGGCATACAAGAGGACCCAGATGGGGGGTGGTGGTGGAGAAAGACTGGAGTAGAATTATTGGCAAGGAATGCAAACACTCAATCCAGTTTCTGTTGGCTGGACAAGCTACTCAAAATGAACATTCTGGATTGTTCCATCTTTCTGGATTGGGTTTATCTGGCTCCCCTGGATGGGAAACCCTAATGGGGAAGAATTGGATGCAGAAAAGCCTCACAGATAAAAGAGAGTGAATAACTGAACTGCTGTAGCATAGAAGAGTTCCCAGAAATGAAAAGCATAAAGAAAAGGGGGGACTGAGTGAGGAAGAGAATTTCAACAAATCATAGGAGCTGTGGAGAAAATTCTGCACAAAAACAAACCAAGTAGAAGAAAATTCCCAGAGAAAGAATAAAGGAAAGGAAGCTTTCTCCTGGAGGTGAAATAATTGCACAAAACATTCAGTTTTAAAAATTGTACCACATATCCAGGGAAAGAATCAGATGAAGAAGAGCTGAGAAAATCTGAACAGTTACACAGACTACTTAAAGGCCCAGAAAAAGTTGGAACAAGTGTCAAAGAAGAGCCTTAATACAAAGCCAATCAACAATAAAACCCTAGATATGAGTTAACTGACTTTTAGAGTTAACTCATCAAGGTAAGCAGATGCAGATATCATCATAAAATTACAAGTTATTCTAAGAAACAGGAAGAAATGCCTCAGTCAAGGGAACAAATTACAACTTCAGAGTAGATTCAGAAATTTGAAACAACTAATTGAATTCAAGGAGATGAGGAAATAGGCAAAAAGAGAAAAACATTGTTAAGACAATGTGTGAGCATAAATAAGAATTGGAAAGTATAGAAAAAACAAATTATAAGAGTGAAAGGCACAATAATGGAGATTAAAAATACATTAGGGTCATATGACGCAGATATGAACAAACAGAAGAAAGAATCAGTGAACTAGAAGACAGGGCAAATGAAATCATACAGTGAGAAAAACGGATAGAGAAACAAAAGAAAAAATGAGCAGTGTCTCAGGGATTTGTGTGACAGCAGGATGTACACAAGCATACATGTGATGGATGCCCAAAAGAAGGGAAGGGAAAAGGGGCAGAGAGAATGATTGAGGAAACAATGGCTAAAAATTCTCTAACTTTCATAAAAGGCAACCAATAAGCTCAATGTACTCCAAATGGAATAAATCCTAGTAAACCTACCCCAAGAAACATACTAATCAGAATGTCAAGTGCCAAAGATAAAGAGAATTCTGAAAGTATCAAGAGAAAAGTAATTTATTTCATGCAAGAGATTCTTGATAGGAAAAAATGCCAATTTCTCTTCAGAAGCCATAAAGGAGAGAAGACTGAGGCATGATATATTTAAGACACTGAAAGAGAAAAACTAGAAATTAAAGCCTAGAATGTCCAAAAAAAAAAAGAAAAAAGAGAGAAAAACTGCCAGTCATGAATACTTTATCTGGCAAAACTCTCCTTCAAAAATGAATGAGTGTTTGAAATATTCACAGATAAACACAAACTGAGGAAGTGCATGAACAAGAGGTTTCCCATACAAGGGAGTTCTACAGGTTGAAAGGAAAAAACAGGAAAAGACTGGCTTGGAGCAGTTTGAAAAAATGAAGATCTTCAGTAAGGGTAACCAAAAGGGAAATGCTAAACCCAATAGTACTGTATCTTCAAAATACAGCTCAGTTCCTTAATTCTTATATGAGTCAGAATATAATTGAACAAAAAAGGCATATTTCCTGATAATTGCCATGCAAAATGTAAAGAGGTAAAATGGGACAAAAACAGCATGAAGTGAGGAAGCAAAGGGATATGGAAGTGGGGAATGTGTATGCTATTGAAGATAAGTTGTTATCTTTTCAAAGTGGCAGGTTATAGATGTAAGATGTGTAATATAAACTCCAGGGTGAACACAAAGAATGTATTTTAATAAATATACAGAAACAGAAATGAGAAAGGGATCAGTCAGAAATATAAAAAAGATCAACTATACAGAAAAGAAGTTTGCAGTACAGGAAAACAGAGTGAAAAAGAAATACGACTCATAAAAACCAAAGAACAAAATGGCTAAAGTAATACCGCTATAGTAAAAACACTGAATGTTAATGGATTAATGTACCCAATCAAAAGACATATGTTGGCAGAATGGAAAATAAAGCATGATACAACTATATGTTCTTTACATGAGACCCATCTTAGACTCAACAACACCAAGAGTTTGAAAATGGAAGAATGGAAAAAGATATTTCATGCAAATAGTAACTAGAAAAGAACTGGGGTAGCTATGTTAATATTGAACAAAATAGATTTTAAGTAAAAACTGTTATAAGAGACAAAGAAGGACACTATGTATTAATAAAAGGAGCAATCCACCAAAAAGAAATAGCAATCATAAATATTTGAGCACCTAACCTTGATGCCCCCAAATACATGATGCAAACATTGGCATAACTGAAGGAAGAAATAGATACCTACAATAATAATTAGAGACTTCAATATACCACTCTTATCAGTAGACAGAACATCTAGTCAGAAGATAGATAAGGAAACAGAGAACTTGAATATGATAAGTGACCTAGACCTAACAGAGATATACAGAACACCACACCCTAAAGTATCAAGATATACATTCTTTCATGTGCATACGGATCATTTTCCAGGAAAGACTACACATTGCATCACAAAACAAGTCTCAATAAATATAAATGGATTGAAATTTTATACAAAGCCTCTTCACTGACCACAATGGAATGAACCTGGAAATCAATAACAGGCAAAGAGCTTGAAAATCCGCAAATACATGGAAGTTAAATAATACACTCTTAAACAATCAGTGGGTCAAAGAAGAAATTGCAAAGGAAATCAGTAAATATCTTGAGAAAAATGAAAAAAAGAGCACGTCATATCACAATTTATGGGATGCAGCAAAGGCAGTGCTGAGAGGGAAATTCATAGTCCTATATGGTTGCATTAGAAAAGAAGAAAGAGCTAAATTGAAAAATCTAACTGCATATCTGGTGAAACTAAATATAGAATAGCAAAGCAAGCTCAAAGCAAACCAAAGGAAGAAATAACTAAGATTAGAGCAGAAACAAATGAAATTGAGATAAAACAATACAGAGCATTAACAAAACCAAAAGCTGGTTCTCTGAGAAAATCAATATTATTGACAAACCCTTAATTTGATTGACAAAAAGAATGAAAATGCAAATAAATAAAATCAGAAAGGAGAGGAGAGGCATTACTACTGGCCCCACAGAAATCAAAAGGATCACAAAAGGATACTATGAGCAACTATGCCAACAAATTAGACAACCTCGATGAAATGGACAAATTCCTAGAAATGTTTGAACAACCTAAACTGACCTTGGAAGAAATAGATCTTAACAGACCAATTACAAGTAAAGAGATTGAATTAGTTATCACAAACCTCCTGTATTTGTCTGCCAAGGGCTGCCAATGCAAAGTACCCAAAAATAAAGGGGATTTATTTGGGCTAAAAGCTTACAGATATAAGGCCATGGGATATCCAAACTGAGGCACCTTAAGAGGTGCTTACTCTCCAAAGTCAGCTGCCACAGGTTGAAGCAAGAAAGCTGCTGATCTCTGCCTTTCCCCAGGCCACTCTCTCCTCTTGAGCTCTGTAGGTCCAGCCTCTTGAGGCTCTGTGCTTAAGTGATTCTGTAGTCCTCTCTCTCGTGGCATAGGGCTCGTCTCTTATGGATTCCCAATCTCAGCTGTAAGTTTATCAAATGACTCCGCTCTCCAGGGGCCTCAGCTGTTTAGCCTTCTCCTTTCTGTCACATGGCAGGATCAAAAGTGACAGAGCTCTGTCTTCCTGTCTGTCTGAGTGTCCGTTTATATCAGACCCACCAAGGGGGTGGGGACTCAACATGCTCACTGATGTAGCTGAATGAAAACTCTAAATCAGTGTTAACAGGTAACCTAATCCAAGCCCCTCAACTGAATTTAATGCAATCAAAGGGTGTCACACCCAGAGGAATAGATTAGTTTACAAACAATCTTTCTCTTTTTGAGGTTCATAAAATAATCTCTAGCTGCTTCACCTCCTGACAAAGAAAACCCCAGGACCAGGGGGTTTCACAGGTGAATTCTACCAGCCATTCCAAGAAGAATCGACACCAGTCCTGCTCAAACTCTTCCAAAAAATTGGCGAGAACTCTACCTTTATAATGCCAGGTGAAGATACTAAAAGAAAAGAAAATTACAGATCAGTTTCTCTTATGAATATGTGTTACTATGTTAAGGTATTTTTGGTTAAGTTTTAAATGCAATCTTACTTATGAACATAGTTTTGAAAATCTATGCAAATTGATATATATATTTGAAATGTATGTGCATTTAAAGTAGTAATTTTTTTGTAATAAACTTTTTAGAGAAGTTTTAGATTACATTTATGGAAAGTTTATACTGAAAGTATTGGGAATTCCAATATAACCCTCCACACACACACACACACACACACACAGTTTCCCCTACTGACGACATCTTACATTAGTGCGGTACATTTTTTACACTTGATGAACCAGTATTGAGGTATTGCTACTAACCATGGTCTGTTGTTTGCATTATGGCTTATACTTTGTTCTGTGCAGTTTTATAGGCTTTGACAAATGGATAATGTCATGTGCCTGTCATTACAGTGTTATACAGAAAAAATTTCATCGCCCTAAATATGCCTTGTGTTCCCCCTGTTTGTTCCTCCCTCTCCATTCTGACCCCTTTTGGTTAGTTTTTGTTGTAATTAGATTTGCAACTTGAACTTTGTCAATAAATGTAAGTTAAAGATCATAATTCGAAAGATATTAGAAAGGACCTAATTGTACCAAAATACAAGTTTTAATTCTATAATCAGGACTTGGGTTTTGCATTGTTTTGGTTTGGACTGATGGTTAAAGCTTCCAAGAAGAGAGGAAAATGATTGTATGAAAATAAAGATTGTTGAAGACCAGACTTACAATGATTCTAAAACTTTTTTCAGAAGTTGATTTCTGATTTATTGATAATATTAATAGTATTAGAAGCCCTTTGTGCCAAGTGCCTCTATATCCAAAGAGTAGGGGAAAAAGGAAGAGGAGAAGAAATAAAGGCACTGAAACAATTGAAAGATAACTTAGAAAATGTCATAAAAGGAAGGGTTACTCAGAAAAAAGCATATGAAGCAAGTAAGAGACAGTGGTGTAAAAAAAATAATGAAGTGACAGGGAGATGCTCAGAAGAATGTAAACTTGTGGGTCTCAGAAATTGCTAATATACTGTGGTGAGTAATTTACAAGGTAAAACAACAAAAATATAATGCAAGTTTATGTTTTTTAAATGATTATGGACTAACACTCCTTCAACTTGCCGACTTGGAAGCACTCTGGGCCAGCAGCTCTGACGCTGTACTTGCTGTCTCCTCTTGAACCTTGCTTTTATTACCACATATTTCATCCTTGCCTTTCAAGTTATTACCCTGGTAATTGTTGAATTTCTCATTATGGAAAGCCAGCCTTTCATAAATATTATATGTGCCTATTATTGGCAGACACAGTGTCAGTTTTTAAAGAAATATGGAAATTTGGTAATTTGAGGCGATTCATTATTTATCTTTTTTCTAATTTTAATGACTACAACTGTCTCTTATTCATTAAAAATAGAACAACAAAAATATCCATCTAGCTGCTATCCTTTTGATTGATCTGTCCCATTAAGCTCAAGATCCAAGCAGCGCACCTGAAAGTACCTTAATTCTTCCTGGAAGAGCACCATCACACTAAAATTATTTGCTTCTGAAAATCATTAATTTTGCTTTATGGATTTAAGTTTTTTTTCTGGATTGAGTAGATCATCTTTCCTTTTCATTCTCTCCACTCAAGGAATTCTTACTCATAAAGCAGAACTAAGTGACACATATTAAATGTCATTCATTTACCCTTGAAGGAGGGCTGTTACTAGGAAAGTTTGGAGAGTAAATTGAGAACAGTTCTTCCAACTCATTGTAGGAGAGGCTGCGGAGCATTTAGTTTTACTTGCCAACAAGTGCATAGCTATAGGTTAATTGTGCATATGTAGGGAACAAAAAGTCCACATAATTAATTACACTTCATTCAGATGCTAGGAAACTCTGGGACTGACCTTGTTCTCTCCTTTTGAACACACCTCCTGCTTTCTGTGACATTGCTAATTGGTAGACTTTAGAATGACCCGTCTGCTCCCACCACATCCAATACACTCTCCAGAGTTAGGGAAGAAAAACTTCTAAAGATGTTTGCCAACAGGAACGTATTTCATATGATTTTAAGTAAAATATACCATTTTAGGATAACTATTTTTCTTTTTTTATTAGGTACCAGGGTTGGGGATTGAACCTGGGACCTTGCATGTGGGAAGCCGACGCTCAACTGCTTGAGCTACATTCACTCCCCTAAAATATACCATTTTAAATAATCTTCAGTTCTCACTTTTGCAATCATTCTTAGTTACATATGTATCAAATGTAAGGCAAGTGTTTTCCTCCAAAGTATCCTTCAAAAAGAAAGGACTATTTATGTCCTTAATAGGTTTCTCATAGAAATCTCTTCCAGTCATTTTATTTTGAGCAAGAATCTTCACATTGTCCTAAAATTCTTTCCAACCACTAGTTTTTGATTCTTATAGAGTCATCTTATCATATTCTATAGGAAGTCACTCTAGTAGTGTATATGCAGTTTTAAATGTCTGGGTAACTAAAATGATTAATATTCTAAGGAGACATTTGACTATTACACTATATGCCTGTATTTCAAGTTAATAAAAAATATTTGGGGTATAAATATGGAATTATCTTGCATTTGAGGTCATTTATATCTGGGCATATAAGGTAATATATGTAAGTTGACTTTATTGATTTTATTAAAAGGCAATACCTTAAGTGCTCAGTGGATTTTGTTGTGGGACATAGCTGATATTGACATCAGATTTTGAAATGCAAGTATTAAAATCAGTATTCTAAGGTAGTGAATAAAGAATTTTGTATTTAATGGAAGTTTCACAACTTTCATATTCCCTGATTTCATTTCATCATGACATTTACTACTATAGATTCTGTTTTACAAAAAGCCCCAAGGGTTCCAAATGACATGTTATGTGAAAATGTAATGTAGAATTGTAAAATTTCTATTCAAGAAAGAAGGAGAATTGCATTTCCATCACAGTATTTTCTCCTTGGACTTGATAAGCAATACTTTGAGGTTTAGTGACTTCTCATACTAGTTGCTATACTGCATAGCCTTTATAGCTGAGTCTTAATGGAATTTAGAAAAAATAAGAGTAGCTTCTAAATTTATAATCTTTATATATATATATATATATATATAAATTTATAAAAGTAAAAATCTGCATAGCTTTTTGATCAGATGTCCAGAGATATTTTCACAAGGAGATTTCTCTAGTTATGTGTACCCCTTGGAGGAACAGTATGAGAAGCCTTTTGTTGGTGACAAAGTTTGCTTTAACATTTGTGTGAAGAAGTAAAATGATTAACTTGTAGGGGTTCTTACTGTCTCCCTCTGTGTCTGGACCACTTAGCTAAAGTTCTCTTCTCCACTTTCTGAATTTAGGAAGGATGAACATTGTCCAATGAAAGTCTTCAGGGAAGTGCAATTGTTACTGTAGAAGTCCTGTGCTCCTACTCTTCCACCCTGAGTGCTACCCAGAGGATGGGAGAGAATAAGGGAGGGAGACGAGGAGGAAGGTTCTTATCAAGAGATTTAGCACAGGTGCAGGGAAAGGTGGATGAGTAAGGAGGACATTCTGAAGAATGGGAATTCCATCATAAGAATGAGCCCCTGCGATTTTACAGTTTACTGTCCAGCAGCTCTACCCAAATAACCAAACAACAGGTATGACTCCCTGACTCATATCATTAACTGTGAGGGAGAGTGACAATTAAATAGCTCTGCAAGTGCATTCAACAAAATTAACCAATACTTAACCTCCAGCTTATCATAGACCTGACCCATGTAGGTGTCAGCTGGCAACCTTTCTCTCCCCCGCAAATTTCTTTAAGCTTATCTTCTAGTCTCTAGTCTCTGAGACAGCTTGGCTTGCTTATTTCATATCAGAGAGGTCATGTAGTATTTCTCCTTCAATGCATGGCTTGCTTCACTCATGTTATCACATGTGTTTGTACTGTATTACTTCTTATAGTTGAGCAGTATTCCATTGTATGTATATACCACATTTTATTTATCCATTCGTTTGGGTTGATTCCAACTTTTGGCAATAGTGAATACAGCTGCTATGAACATTGGTGTGCATATATTGGTTTGTGTCCTTATTTTCAGTTCTTCTGGGTATATACCCAGCAGTGGAATTGCTGGATCATATGGCAAATCTATATATATAGTTAACTTTTTGAAAAACCGCCAAACTGTCCTCCAGAATGGCTGGATCCTTCTGCATTCCCACCGGCAGTGGATGAGAGTTCCTATTCCTCCACATCCTCTCCAGCATTTGTAGTCTTCTGTTTTTTTGATAGCTGCCAGTTTTACTGGAGGAAAATTGTATCTCGCTGTAGTTTTGATTTGCTTTTCCCTAATAGCTAGTGATGTTGAGCATCTTTTCATGTGCTTTTTAGCCATTTGTATTTCTTCTTTGGAGAAGTGTCTGTTCATATCTCTTATCCATTTTTCGAATGGGTTGTCTTTTCATTTCTGAGATATAGGAGTTCTTTATATATGTTGGATATTAGGCTCCTATCAGATATATGGTTACCAAATATTTTCTCCCTTTGTGTAGGCTGTCTTTTCACTTTCTTGAAAAAGGCTTGAATTTTGAGGAGGTCCCATTTATCTATTTTTTTTCTTTCACTGCTCATGCTTTGGGTATGAAGTCCATGAAGTCATTTTCTATTACAAAGTCCTGTAGATGCTTTCCTACATTGTCTTCCAAAGTCTTTATGGTCTTGGTTCTTATATTTAGATCTTTGATCTCACTTGAGTTGATTTTTGTATAAGGTGTGAGATGGAAATCCTCTCTCATTCTTTTGCATATGAATATCCAGTTCTCCAAGCACCATTTGTTGAAGAGGCCATTCTCTCTTAGTTGAATGGGCTTGGTGGCCTTGTCAAGTATCAGATGATGGTATGTATAAGGATCTATATCTCAAATCTCAATTCGATTCCATTGATCAGTGTGTCTATCCTTTGCCAATACCATGCCATTTTGACCACGATAGCTTTGTAGTATGTTTTAAAGTCAGGAAGTGTGATTCCTCTGATTTCACTTTTCTTTTTCAACATGTTTTTGGCTATTTGGTGCCTCTTTCCCTTCCAAATAAATTTCATAGTTTTTCCAGTTCAGTAAAAAATGTTGTGTTGATTTTTATTGGGATTGCATTAAATCTGTAGACCAGTTCCGGTAGGAGAGACATTTTAATGATATTTAGTTTTTCTATCCATGAACAGGGAATATTCTTCCATTTATTTAAGTCTTCTCTGACTTCCTTTAATGGTGTTGTATAGTTTTCTGAGTATAATTCTTTTACATTCTTCAGTTAATTTATTCCTAGGTATTTGATTTTTTAAGTTACTTTTGTAAATGCTATTTTTTCTTATTTTCCTCCTAAGATTGTTCATTATTGGTTTACAGATATGCTACTGATTTTTGCGCATTGATCTTATAACTTGTGTACTGAACTCACTTATAAGTTCTAGAAACTTTGTTGTAGATTTCTCAGGGTCTTTTTTTAAAGATTTATTTTATTTATTTATTTCTCTCCCTTTCCCCTCCTGTTGTTTACTCTCTGTGTCCATTCACTGTGTGTTCTTCTGCATCTGCTTGTATTATCAGGTGGCACTGGGAAACTTCATCTCTTTTTTTGTTGTGTCATCTTGCTGCATCAGCTTTCCAAGTGTGTGGTGCCACTCCTGGGTGGGGTTGCACTTTTTTCACCCAGGGTGGCTCTCCTTGGGGGGCACACTCCTTGCACATGGGGCTCCCATACATGGGGGTGCCCCTGCATAGCATGGCACTCCTTGTGTGCGGCAGCACTGCACGTGGGGCCAGCTCACCACACGGGTCAGGAGGCCCTGGGTATAGAACTCTGGACCTTCCATATGGTAAGTGGATGCTCTATCAGTTGAGCCATGTCTGGTTCCCTCTCAGGGCTTTTTCTGTACAGGATCATGTCATCTGCAAATAGTGAAAATTTGACTTCTTCTTTTCCAGTTTGGATGCCTTTTATATCTCTTTCTTGCTTCAGTGCTCAAGGAAGTAATTCTAACACAATGTTAAATAGGAGCAGTGATAGTGGACATCTTTATCTCATTCCTGATTTTAGAGGGAAGGATTTTAGGATGTCACCATAGTAAATGATGTTACTGTGGGTTTTTCACATATACCCTTGATCATGTTCAGAAAGTGTCCTTCTATTCCTATCTTTTGCAGTGTTTTTATCAGGAAAGGGTGCTGTATTTTGTCAAATGCTTTTTCTTCATCTATAGATATGATCATGTGATTTTTTTCTTTTGATCTCTTTATGTGGTGTATTGCATCGATTTTCTTGTGTTGAACCATCCTTGCATACCAGGGCTGAAACCCACTTGGTCATGGTATATAATTTGCTTGATGTGTTGCTGAATACAATTAGCAAGTATTTTCTTGAGGATTTTAGCATCTAGATTCATTAGAGAGATTGGTCTGTAATTTTCCATTCTTGTGGTGTCTTTGTTTAGCTTTGGTATTAGGGTAATGTTGGCATCTGTATTAGTCAAAGGAGTACTGATGCAAAACACCAGAAATCTGCTGGACATTATAAAGGTTATTTATATGAGGTAGGAGCTTACAGTTACCAGGCCATTAGGCATAAGTTACTCCCCTCACCAAAGTCTATTTCCGCATGTTGGAGCAAGATGACTGCTGATGTCTGTGAGGGTTCAGGCTTTCTGGGTTCCTCTGTGCTCAGGTCCTCTCTTTCCTCCACAAGGTCAGCTGTAAGCTATTATGTGAATGGCTCTGCCTCTTTCCCCAGGGCTCCAGCTTAAGACTTCAGCATCAAACTCCAACATCAGAAACCCACAACTCTGTCCTTTGCCATGCTTTTTATCTGTGAATCCCTACCCACCAAGGAGTGGGCACTCAATGCCGTAATGACATGGCCCAGTTAAAGCTCTAATCATAATTAGTCATGCCCAGGTACAGATCAGGATACAAACATAATCCAATATCTATTTTTGGAATGCATAACTATAACAAACTGTAACAGCATCATAGAATGAGTTAGGCAATATTCCATCTGTTTTGATTTTTTGGAAGAGTTCAAGCAAGATTGGTGTTAATTCTTTCCAGAATGTAGAATTCACATGTGAATCTGTCTGGCCAGGGGCTTTTCTTAGTTGGGAGGTTTTCAATGACTGTTCCTATCTCTTTATTTGTGATTGGTTTGTTGAGATCATCAATTTCTTCATTCATCAATGTAGCCTGTCTAAGTGTTTCTTGGAATTGAACAATTTCCTCTAAATTGTCCTTCTTGTTGGCATATAGCTTTTCAAAATATCCTCTTATTATAGTCTTTATTTCTGTGGGGTCAGTGTGATATCCCCTTTCTCATTCTTATTTAGTGTATTTGCACCTTCTCTCCTTTTTTTCTCTTTTAGTCTAGCTAAGAGCTTGTCATTTTTATTGCTCTTCTCAAAGAACCAACTCTTTGTTTTACTTTTTCTACTGCTTTCTTATTTTCTATTTCATTTACTTCTGCTCTAATCTTTGTTATTTCTTTCTTTTTCCTTTGGGGTTAGGTTGTTGTTGTTTTTTACTAATTTCTTGAAGTGTGCAGTTAGGTTTTTAATTTTAGCTCTTTCTTCTTTTTTGATGTATGAATTTATGGCTATGAATTTCTGTCTCAGTACAGCTTTTGGTGCATCCCATAAGTTTTCATATGTTGTGTTGTCATTTTCATTAGTTTCAATGTAGTTACTGATTTCTTTTGAGATTTCCTCCTTAACCCACTGTTTGGCTAAGAGTGTGTTGCTTAACTTCCATATCTTGGTGCTTAATCTGGGTCTGTGGCCCTTGCAGATTTCCAGTTTCATTTCACTCTGGTCAAAAAAATTATTTTGTATGATTTCAAACTTTCTGAATTCATTGAGACTTTCTCTGTGGCCTAGCATGTGGTCCCTCTTGGAGCATGATCCTTATGCACTTGAGAAGAAAGTATATCCTGCTATATTTAGGTGTAGTGTTCTGTATATGTCTATTAGGTCCAGATCCTCTAATATGTTATTCCAAGTCTTTGTTTCTTTATTGATTCTCTATTGAGATGTTTTGTCTAATGGTGATAATGGTGTGTTAAAATTCCCCACAGTAACTATAGAGGCATCTATTCCTCCACTTAGTTTTTCTGGTGTTTGCCTCATGTATTTTGAGGTGCCCTGATTAGGTGTATATATGTTTATGATTGTTCTTTCTTTTTGAAAGATTACCCCTTTTACGAATATGTAGTGTCCATCTTCGACTCTCACAGTAGTTTTGCATTTAAAATCTATTTTGTCTGATATTCATATAGCTATTACTGTCTTTTTTCATTATTGTTTGTTTGTAAGATTGTTTTCTAGTCATTCACTTTGAACCTGCTTGAATCCCTGGGCTAAGGTGGGTTTCTTGTAGACAACATAGTGATGGCTCATGTTTCCTTATCTGTTCTGCCAATCTGTGTCTCTTGACAGGTGAGTTTAATCCATTAACATTGTGTTATTACTCTCAAGGAATTACTTACATTAGCCATATTTTCTTTGGATTTGTGTATGTCATATGTTGTTTTTATTTCTCTTTTTGTCTTTTGGTTGTTCTTACACTCTCCTCCAACTGTGTCTCTCCTATTTTTTTCTTCCTCCTTCAGAATTCCCTTTAGTATTTCTTGAAGGGCAGGTTTCTTATTGGCGTACTCTCCTAGTTTCTGTTTATCTGTGAATATTTTGAACTGTCCATCATTTTTGAATGCCAGCTCTGCTGGATAGAGTATTCTTGGCTGGAAACTTTTTCTTTCGGTAATTTGACTATGTCATACCACTGCCTTTTTGCCTACATGGTTTCAAATGGGAAATCGGCACTTAACCTTATTGAGCCTCCCTTGTATGTGATGGTTCTCTTTTCTCTTGCTGCCTTCAGTATTTTCTCTTTGACTTGAGCATTGGATAATTTGACAAGTATATGTCTTAGGGTAGGCCTCTTGGGATTTATCCTATTTGGGGTGCACTGCACTTCCTGGACATGTACATCCATCTCCTTCAATGGTTTTGGGAAGTTTTCAGCCATTATTTCCTCCAGAACCCCTTCTGTCCCCTTTCCCTTTCCTTCCCCTTCTGGGATGTCTATAATGCATATGTTTTTGCATTTTGCATTGTCATTCAAATCCCTAAGTCCCTGCTGGAGTTTTTCTATCTTTTTATCTATCAATTCTACAGTCTATTTGATTTCATATATACTGTCTTCCACATCACTAATTCTTTCCTCTCCTTCTTCAAATCTGCTGTTATTTACTGAGAGTGTATTTTTGAATTTTTGAATCATGCCATTTATCACCATCATATCCATTATCTTTTGGGGTATGTTTACAGTTTCCTCAGTATGTTCTCCAAGTGTTTTTTTAATATTCTTAAGCTCTTCCTTCTCTTCATTGAGTTTGTCCATGATATTTGATTGGAGAGCTTCATTAGTTGTTTGATGTTCAGCTCCTCTTCCTGATTTTTAATTTGTTCATTGGACTGGGCCATATCTTCCTGATTAATGGTTTGGTTTGTACTTTTTTATTGCTGTCTGGTCATCATTTTACCTTGGTGGGTTCGTTCAGTCGTTTAGCTTCTCCCTCTAATCTCAAGGTTTTTTAAGTGCTGTTTTTGTGTGTGCATTAATTTTTCTCTTTGACTCTTTTTTCTGCTTATTCTTTTATCTTGTTGTTGTCTATGTTACCTTGAAGGGAAAAGATTAGGGGCAGGGAAAGCAAAAGAGGTAAGAAAAGAAAAAATATAATAGTTGTAGTGGTATTAAATGTTAGCAGAAGAACGGTATAAGACCTAGGAGAATAAACATTAAAGTTTTGTAGATCAGTGTATAGTTATAGGTATAAGAAAGTGAAGTACTTACAATGAAATAGAAAACTGAATATGTAGAAGAATATAGTATGAATTAAAAGGCTAGTATGTTCAGGGGAGAGGAAAAGATAAAAGAAAGGACAATAACATAAAGGGTTAATAAAAGATAGAAAACAGAATGGAAGTGTTAGAAATAAAAATCCAGAAAAATTGAGGGCTAAACAAAGAGAGGGAATAAGAGCAACAATAGAATGTGGAATGTAGAAAGATATAGGAAGGAAAAGAGATACCATTGGTGGCCATAGCGGTACACAGAGAAAAGAGGAGATTGAGGATGAGGAAGCACAGCAAATGATAAACAAACTGGCAGCACCAAATTGAAGAGAGGGAGAGAGAGAGAGGGAGAGAAGGAGAGAGGGAGGGAGAGAGGGAGAGAGAGAGAGGGAGAGAGGGAGAGAGAGAGGGAGAGAGGGAGGTTGGGGGGATAAAAAGGAAAGACAAGATAAGAAAAAAAAACCACAAGCCCTCAAGCAAGGAGTCAACTAAACAAAAACAACAGACTTCCCTCTTAAGCTCTCATTTAGGGAAAATAAGAGACCTAAGAGAAACTAATACAAAGACATTATCTATGTTTTCCCTGTCTCAAAGTATCAGCAATTATCCCAGTGGGTCACTATTCTAAGAGGAGCTGGGAACTGAAGCAGAGACCTTGCACATTCAAGGCTGAAACTCCTCCACTGAGCCAAACCTTCCTTCAGGGTCAACCTGCTGCTCAAAAAATGTCCCCTTCCAGGGGCAGGATAGACTCTTTGCAATTGAATAAACTGATTAGGAGTATGTCCTTCCTCCTTTCTTCCTTTCCCACTCCCCTCTCTCTCAGGGTACCAGGAAGCCTGCATGAGAGCTACCCTCCAAGAGTCACATGGCACCCTTGTGAACCAAATCACCACGGAAAATAATGACTCTCAGTCTCTTTGAGAGAGAGCACCCACACCTTGCTGGGACCCTAAATATGCTCTTGGAAGCCTGCCAAGCACTTCCTACTGCCCCTCCCTTAGGTGTGTTACACAGGATTAGTTAATTGCCTGGCTCCACCTTCTCCCAGAGGTAACCCACAGAGGTTAGATAAATCAGGGGCAACCTCTGCAGATTCACCTCTCCCCACTTCCTGGTTTCTCCTCAAGTCAGCTGATACACTCTTCAAAGCTCAAAAAGGTGGGGGGGGGGGTCCGGACGATTGAGCACTCATAGGACTCCTCTGCACCCTTCACCAGACCCTCCCACTCTGGAGTGATTCTCCTTGTGTCACGGGCTGTGTGACAGTGAGGGCAGGTTCCGGGGAAAGCCTAGCTTCTTGCCCTGGGGAGGGGCAGACACCTGTGGTTTTACCTGAGCTATCTCTCTTTTCATCGTGTGCTCTCCAGATCCAGGTCCAGCAGCTTCCTGCTTTGTGGGTTCCCAGAACAGCTCACTCAGCAGGATTTTGTCCCCACTCAGCCGTTTTTCGTAGAAGCAATGATATGGGCTTTCTTATTCTGACCTTATAATTGTTTTTGACAAGTGTCCCATAGAGAAAAAAATTTTCACAGTGAGTGGCTCCAAGTCAGTTCAAACACAGAAAGCTTTGTAAGTGGGATCTTCCAGGGAACCAGCAGACAGATCAAATGATGACAATTTTTTTTTTAGCTGTTAAAAAGACCTTTATTGTCAGGAAATGGACTTGGCCCAGTGGTTAGGGTGTCCGTCTACCACATGGGAGGTCATGGTTCAAACCCTGGGCCTCCTTGACCCGTGTGGAGCTGGCCCATGCACAGTGCTGATGCACGCAAGGAGTGCCCTGCCACTCAGGGGTGTCCCATGTAGGGGAGCCCCACGCGCAAGGAGTGTGCCCCGTAAGGAGAGCCGCCCAGTGTGAAAGAAAGTGCAGCCTGCCAGGAATGGTGCCGCCCACACTCCCCACACACTCCCCGTGCCGCTGACGACAACAGAAGCGGACAAAGAAACAAGACAACAGAAGCGGACAAAGAAACAAGACAACAGAAGCGGACAAAGAAACAAGACGCAGCAAATAGACACAGAGAACAGACAACCGGGGCGGGGGTGGGGGGGAAATAAATAAAATAAATAAATAAATCTTTGAAAAAAAAAAAAGACCTTTATTGTAAACTTGTAAAATAAAATAGAAAAATAGATGGAAAGAAATTACAAGTTTAAAAAAAAAGAGTGTAAAGCCAGGTTAGATTTAATATAATCAATTATAAGAAACAGATAATATAGCAATAAACATTTATAAATGTAATAATAATTCTAGTGCAATAGCAATTAATTTTAACATAATTCTACTTTTTATATTACTTCTCTAATTATTGGCCATAGTAATCTCTAAGAATGAAGTAAATTATTGGTTTAGTTACTTAATTTCCACTTGGGCCATAATTCTTTCTGAATAATGAAATTCCTATTTGGGAATTCTTCACATCTTATTGGAATGGGTTCCCGCAGATAACAGACATGATGACAATTCTTTGGGAAGGATCCTTTCAAAGGGCTTCTGTGCTGCTCTTCCTCTGGGGCCTGCCAGCCTGCATCGGGCTTTTGCTTTTCAAGGCTACTCAGAGCTGGAGACCAGAGGCTAGAACTGGGCTATTTAAAAATGTGAGAAAGTTTGCATATCTTAATGAGATTTAGCCATTTTTTTCTGAATAAACACTCTCTGGATTGCTGCAAGCTTTAGGTAATATCCAGAGTTCTGAGAAAGTTGAACCTGACAATATTTGCTAGTTTTTGTTGTTTCCAGGGTGGAGCAAATTTCAGACAACCTTGTCAACACTTTTCGCTGATATCCCCATGGATTTTTAAGCCTTTACCTGAATCACAGAGTTAGATATTTGCTTCAAATACTGGGAGTTTCTTTTGCTATCTCATGGCACACAAGTAACTTAAAATGCTGTTAAAAAGTAATAAATGTCCAAGGCATTTTTCTTTTCAATTAGGAAAATGTAATACGGTATTTTCTCAATTAAAAATGTAGTGAATAAATATGTTATTTCACATTTTCAAAAACTGTGAATTCAGTCTCAGAGTTTCAACTGAATAACTAGAGAGCTAGCTCCATGATAGCTTTACAGTTCTTTTTTAAGATTTAGTGAAATGGAATTGGATGGATCTTGCAATTGAACATATAAAAATATAAAGAAAACTGGAAAAAAGTCAAGGTAAATTCAAAATAACATGAAGTCCAAAGTCCTTGCTATAGAGTATAAAACTCTTAACTGTAAAAAAGTTATAACAAAATTTGAGTAATTGAAAAAATACAAAGGTCTCACACTCAAAATATGATTACCAAGTATTTTTGTGTATTTTATCCATTTTCTACCAAGTGAATATATAAATTTTGCCTCATGATAATTTTTATTATTGGAGAAGTTGTGAGTTAGCAAAACAATTATGCATACCATCCAGGATTCCCATATATTGCCCCACCACCACCTGGTTACATTGTTCTCACATATTTGTTACAAATGATCACTTTGTCATAATAATATTTATGTAATTTTATATCATGAATTTCACTTGTAATTGTAAGGATTTCCCCCATTGCTACAGGTTTTATAGTTTTAATTTTTGATGAATGCTAGCTACATAATTTACTTAAGAATTTTCATATTGCTGGATATTTTAGATTTTTTCACTATTATGACTATAGCATAACATTTACTTTTAAGCATTTTGATTGCTAAAACAATTTATTTCCTGAGGATATGTTTTATGCTTGTTCTGAACTAGAATTACTGATTGAAAGAACGTGAAGAATTTTAGTTTGTGTTGCCAAATTGCTTTCCAATGTGGTTAAATAATTTTGGCTGTCTCCATTAATATATTAAAACAATGCTACTTTGTTGCTGTTTTCATTTTTATTTTTCGTATTTTTCAGGTTTAAGTTTCCCACATCTTACAACCAATATTTAGTTATAAAATGTGCTATTTATTTTGTGAATTATATGCTCATATCCTTTCATCATTTAGTGAGTGAAATTTTGCTTTTATTCTAATTTGTGTGATTTTTACCATAAATTGCTTTGTTTGTCATTATCCTCACATCCATGATTAGTTTAAGAAATAAAGCATCATAAAAAATTTGGAAAATAATTATAGTCTATTTATGTCTATCTTTAAAAATATTTAACTCTGTTTAAATAGTTTGATTTGTGGTGTGAGACATAGGTCTATACTGATTTTTCCTCCAAAATTACAAAGCATTTAAATATTATTTTCTAAATACTCCTTCTGTTCTATATAGTCTTGTGATGTCTCTTTGAGTATATGTTAATTTGTTATGTTAAGAATTCTTCCTAGGTTATCCCTTCTCTTCTAATGGTTTACATAGCTATTGTTCAGCCACAATCATACTATTTTTTTATCATTGTTCTTTTATTTTTGTATCTTTTTCCTCATTGATCAGAATGTAAGCTTTTTGAAAATAGAAAACGTAACCGACACTTCCTGTAATTTTCCAGAGGTCTGCACAGTAAGCAGTCAGTAAATGTTCATTGTTGCTGACACTGAAATAAAACATGGAGAGGAGAAGAATCTCTGCTCCATCTGGTATGCTGTGTCTGGTCCTGATTCACGTGAGGAACAGCATAAGGCGTTGCCCTGCCTGAAGCAACATGACATCGATTATGTGACAGTCTCTGCGACGTAAATTAGACTCGCAGGAGGGTCCAGGCGCCCAAACTTGAGACTTATTTCATGTTTCAGGGTGTAACGGATAGGGAAAGGGTATGGTCAGAGGATTTGGGAAAGATTCCGGGGAACAGACTCTGGAATAGAAAGATAATTGGAGTTTTAGAAAAGGGTGATGCAAAGAAGGAAAACACCCAAATTAAATCCGCGAAGGGAGCCACAATTATCGGTTTTAGTTCTTGTATTTCAAGGAGAAACAGAAATAGTAAGGTAAAAAACACTTAGGGTTTCATTTAATTTTAGGACTTCTTTATTGCTTGAATTAAAAACAAAACTTCCTCCTTCTATGTAGTATTCAGTTATAAAATATCTTTTAAACTCAAAAGAAATTCCAACTCTCAGGGACAGAAGGGAAACTCAGAGTAAGTGAAATCCGGTCTTAGTGTATCTGAAAGGTAAGAATCAGACGGAAAGAATGACTGCTGCCGCAAAGAAGGGACAATCAGAGCGACCTCAGGGCCCTGTGGAGCTGTCCAGAAGGCCACGTGCTGCGGAGGGTGCGAGCTGGCGGCCCAGCCTCTCTCCCTTCTTTCCTTCCTTCTTGCAGAGCTGTCCCTCCTCCATCCTTTTCCCTTCCTTCCCTTCGGCGTTTTCTGTTTACCACTTGGACCTCTTTCTAATTTAAAGCATCCTGCTGGGTGATACCAGCTATGTGCAAATGCCCTCAAATTTAAGACTGAGTCCTGCCCATTCAATTAACTTAACTGTCCCACACAGTGCTTTCTGGGATGATTCTTGTGAGGGTCCTACAGATCATTCACATTTAGTGTTTTCAAAGCCAAGCTCATTATTCTCCCTCATTCTGCACCAGCTACTTTTAGGTTGCTTTTCTTAATTAATAACAGCAACTGCCACACATCACTTAAACAGGAAATATTGCAGCTTCTTCAAGCTTCCCTCTGCTTCGCACCTCAAATTCAAATGTTCACACCCCATATTCAAATCAGTAGTGCTATTTTGAGATGTCTCTCAGTTCAACCTTTTTAAAATTTTTATAAAAATAATTATTTCTAAAAGCTTTAGATTGCATAAATGTTATATAGAAAATATAGGGGATCCCCATATACCCCAACTCCACACACACTTTCCCCCATTAACATCTTTCATAGTAGTTCAACCTTTTAAAAAAAGCTTTTTTTTAATTATAGTAACATCTAAGCAACTGGAATTTCCCTCTGTTAACCACTTTCAAGTGTACAATTCAGTAGCATAAATTGCATAATAATATTGGGCTACCATAACTAACATCCGTCACCCAAATTTTCACACCAGAAACTCTACACCCATTGAACCATGGCACTTTCCTCCCCTCATGCCCTGGCCCCTGGTAACCTGTAATCTACTGTCTGCTTATTCTAGGTTATTCATATAAGCAGGATGACCTAATACCTCTATTTTGGTGCCTGGCTTATATCACTCAATGTGATGTCTTCAAGGTGCATTCCTTTTTAAAACTGAACAATATTCCTTTGTATATATATATCATATTTTGTTTATCTAATTCATCTGTTGATGGACACTCAGGTTGACTAGATATTTCTTCAAAGAACGTACACAAATGGCCAACAGGCACATGAAAAGATGCTCAACGTCATTGGCCACCAGGGAAACGCAAATCAAAACCATAATGAGATACCACTTTATACCCACTAGAATGCCATTATTAAAAACAAAACAAAACAAAATAACGAGTGTTGGTAAGGATACAGAGAAATAGAACCCCATATGTTGTTGGTGAGACTGAAACATGGTGCAGCCACTGTGGAAATCAGTCTGGTGGTTCCACAGAAAGTTGGATATAGAATTACCATGTGACCTGGCAATCCCTCCTCTCACTAGATACCCAAAGGACTTGAAAGCAGGCCTCAAAGGGATATTTATGCATCAATGTTCATAGCAGCATTGTTCATGAGCCCAAGTGTTTCAGTTAAATCATATTATGGCTTCAGTTTCATAGGCCTTGTTAAAAATTTTTCCTGGGTGATTACAGTAAATTCCTTTTTTTTTTTTTTTACTATTATTATCTTTTCTGTTGATCTATTCTCCTTTCTATTGGAGATATTTTTCTAGTGTCTTCAGGACACTCTGAGTTACTTTACAGTATTGGTTTGTCCTTGACCATCACAGACATGCACACTAACTGAAAGCAAGGCACATGTGATTTATCCGTGCACTTATTCTCCTATTACCTTCCGCAAAATTTAGCACAATGTTCTGCACAGACTAGGGTGTCCGATATATGATCTTCATTACACTGGAGGCTGCATTCAGTTTATTTGAATTGTTCACCTTTGTTTATCAGCCGTTACCTACACTTTTTTAGAAGGTCTGATACTTCATGTACATATTCTTTTTTTTTTTTTAAAGATTTATTTATTTATTTCTCACCCCTTCCTGCTCCCTGCTGCCCCAGTTGTCTGTTCTCTGTGTCTATGTGCTGCGTCGTCTTCTTTGTCCGCTTCTGTTGTTGTCAGCGGCACAGGAATCTGTATCTCTTTGTTGCATCATCTTATTGTGTCAGCTCTCCGTGTGTGCGGTGCCATTCCTGGGCAGGCTGCTCTTTCTTTCGCGCTGGGTGGCTCTCCTTATGGGGCGCACTCCTTGCGCGTGGGGCTCCCTACGTGGGGGACACCCCTGCGTGGCACAGCACTCCTTGTGCGCATCAGCACTGCACATGGGCCAGCTCCACACGGGTCAAGGAGGCCCAGGGTTTGAACCGCGGACCTCCCATGTGGTAGACGGACACCCTAACCACTGGGCCAAGTCCACTTCTCCCATGTGCATATTCATAAAATAACTTTAATGATACACAAAAATTGTTAACTCTGGTTACTTCTGGAGAGGAAGGTTGGATGCGGAGGGGGCAGAGATACATGGTTCTTTTCACTCCATGATCTGTATAGTTTACAATAATATGTTATTTATTTTTTATAATAAAACCAAAGCAAATGAATTTCCTCAGTCCCCAACACAAACCCAAACATTCTTGCTTAAAGACTTGAATTTACTCCAAACTAATTAATGTTGATTCAAGAGTATGTTTCAAGAATGGGGAAATATATAATCTTTTTCTTCTTCTTGATCAAGGAAGTTTCATCATGTCAAATTCTAGGGGAATAGCTGACATAAGAAGGATTTAAGATTTCTTCTTAAATGTAGATGTAACATATTATGACAGACATTTAAATATAGGAGAAGCAAAAATTGGATGTGTATCGCTTCCCAACAAGTTTGAAATATTTTAAAAGATAATTGATTTTAATAATTATGTTGTAATCTGAATAATATCTGTTTAAGAATTTTTCTTTATAGCTTTCGACATATCTGAAAAGAAATGAATTCCAATTAATATACTTATCCCAAGATACACTGGTTAGTCATGCCATCATTTTAAAAATTAGTTATTTAGAAATATATAATGATCAATCTATTCATGATCTAGAATGCACAAACTACAAAACCACATTTGGACAACAGAATTAATGAGCTAGAAAGTCATCCTCAGTGAAAGTGATGTCTTTGGATGGATCTTATGCATAACTGGTAAATTCAATGATATGTTCTTTCCTTTTTTCTTTTAACACATTATATTTAGAGATGTATGAAGTAAATTATTCTTTTCATTTATTGTGAATGTTAAAAAATTACATTTCATAAAATCCCTTGATATCTTAGTATTTTATCAGACAGTGATTGTGGAACATAAAGGATGATTCTAGCAGCAGGCTGAGCTCCTTCTCAGAGGTCGACAGTAATCTGAGAATAAATATATAGAGAAAGAAGCTGCCAAATCAGGAAATTACCAAAAAGCTTTGGCATTTTGAGTAGGCATAAAACCTGCAGTCTATCTAAGCAAATGTTATTTCTTCCTCATTATTGTAGAAGCATAAAGAAAATCAATTCTTTAAATCTAGTCTCATTCTAGGCTAAACAATTATTGTAAGTTCGATTTCTTTGATATTCCAATTGAAGCAGAACTCAGATTCTTGAAAGAAGGTACTTTGTTTCATTTTCCTGCAAAATGGGAAAAATATATTCCAGGTCCATTTTATCTTGTGATTCTTTGCTTATTTCTTTTACTGCACTTTTAAAGTTTCTACATTTTTGTATGAATGCAAAGAATTTGTCTTAATGAGTACCATTTAAAATTGAATTTTTTTGTGCTAAACTAGAATCATTAATGTGACAATTTCAGATGATTATATAATATTGGATGTCAGCGGTATTTGTATTGGTAACTTGTTTTTGCATTTGACAAATCACATCCATCAAAATTTTTATCACTTCAAAATATGAAATAAAGGTCACTTCATTTCAATAAAAATAGCCAAAGAATTAATACAATAACAGGATTTTAAAAATATATTTTTTATTTTTGAAAGATATATAGATCACACAAAATGTTATATTAAAAAAAAATAGGAGATTCCCATATGCCCCATTTCTCATACCTCCCACTTTTCCCACATCAATATTTTCTTTCATTAGTATGGTACATTCATTGCATTTGATGAATAAATACATTTTGGTGCACTGCTACACAGCATGGTTTATAGTTTACATTGTAGTTTACATTCTCTCCCAGTTCATTCAGTGGGTTATGGCAAGATATAGAAAGTCCTGCATCTGTCCCTGCAATATTATACAGGACAACTCCAAGTTCTGAAAATGCCCGAATACTATATCTCTTTTTCCTTCTCCCTGACTTCAGCAACTCCAGTGGCCACTGTCTTGGGTTGGTGTATACTCAGGAGATTTGAATCTCTGGACTGGCCATGTGCCAGCTGGGCCCTGAGCCTGAGCAGAGTTGCAACTCCTGCTGTCCGGTTCATTGGACTTACCCAGGTCAGCTAACAGGGAGGTGAAGAAGGTCAACTACCACACCAGGGAACCGAGAGTGCCTGCAACTGCAAGCAGGAGAATGGCATCCATCAGCCATGTGGGATCTAAGCCCCCTTTAGATTTAGAGGTGGAGTGGACATCATCATCCCAGTGTCTACAGGATGAGGGAATAAAATATGGATTAAAGTGGACTTACTGGCATTCTACTATAGAACTATTGTGATGCTAGCAATTGAAGAAACTATCATTGATGTAGAGACAGTGGCCAGAGGAGTTGCTGAGGAAGAGGGAAGAAGAGATGTGAGGTGGGGGCATTTTTGTTACTTGGAGTTGTCTTAAATGATATTGCAGGGACAGATACTGGACATTATATACCCTGCCATAACCCATTGAATGTACTGGGGGAGAGTATAAACTACAATGTAAAATATAAACCATGTGGTGCAGCAGTGTGCAAAAAATGTATTCACCAAATGCAATGAAAGTGCCACAATGATGAAAGAGGTTGTTGATGTGGGAGGAGAGGGTTGGGGTGTGGAGTATATGGGAATCTCTTATATTTTTTTAATGTAATTTTTTTGGTGATCTATGTGTCTTTAAAAAAAAAGAAAGAACATGTTTGTTTTGCTTTTTGTTTTTTTAATTTATCCCCAGGTACATAATTCAACCCACCAAAAGTGTAATTTTGGTACTTGTTCTTTTTTGTTTTGTTTTGTTTTTTAAACTTTCCCTTGATTTCGAGAGGAAAGAAGAGGTTGGTAGATGAGGCCAACTACCTGTATGGCCAGTTCTACTTACAAAGGGATCATTTTATTACATAGCAGTGACACTAGGAAACATCAAATTCATTGTTTTATATCATGAGTAGCAGGATGATGTAATGGAGCTTCATTGAATCTAGAAACAGAAAACCCATATCTGAGTTCTGTGACTATAGTTTTACTTTCTATGTGACCTTGAGCAAGTTGCTTTGTTTCTTTGGGGTTCGGTTCTTACATCCATAAAATCAAGTGGGTAAACTAGATTAGGGATTTTTCTGGAAAAGTTTAGATATTATTTTTGCTTTGCAAGCCATATGGTCTCAGTTGCAACTACTCACCTTTGTCATATACAGAAGCAGCTAAAGACAGTACTCGAATGAACAAATGAATGAATTAGCATGTAAGTGTCTATGTTATAATAAATCTTAATGTACAAAAGCAGGCAGCAGGCAGTGCTTTGCTGATCCCTGAACAAGATGATTTCTAAAATTCCTTCCGGTTATAAATGCTGATGTTCTATTAAATATGCTCACTTTCCAGCTACTGGGAGTTGTCATAGAATTATATTGCTGAAAGGGACCCAGAATGGTGCTTAAATCATCCTTAAGAGAGCTAGCCGACCTCGATTCTATAAAAGAATGACTCTCCCTTCACATTGCCTTTTGTAAAGTCACTAGGCAGTAGGTAACATATCTCAGGCAGATGTAAGATATTGGAAAAAACTTTAATTGTTTTAGATTGGACATCTTTCCACTTTTAAACTTGACTTTATGCATGATAGAAGATGGGAGAATGAATGATATATCTCCTTTTCATTGTTCTTACAGCCTCAAACCCTAGGAAATCATTCTTCCTCTTAATGGATCTAAGCATTACAAAAGTTTTCTTCTATACAAAGAAATTGTCATCAATTATTTTTTCAGATACAGACTATCAGTTTAATAGATTGAGAATCACATCTTCTCTGTCAGTCCTTTGGGCTTTTTGTTCTGTTTATCTTTTTTATTTTATGAGCTTTACAAAGAAAGCATAAAAGTGATTTCATGTAGTAAAAAAAACTACTGAAATAAGCTAATCTTGAAAAAAATAACATATGCAATCATTATTTCTATGTAATATAAAATTCATTGATATCAGTAAACATAATTCAAAATTGAAAAAATGGCATACCATTATATGATGTAGTACATCAACTAAAGTTAACAATACATTTTACTTTTGTATTTTCTGTCTCAACATACAAATATCTATTTAAGTATCTTTTGGAAATGCATTGATTTCCCTAAATTATCTTTAGTATTTATTATATATATTATACTCTCGTTAATCTCATAACTACATACATAAAAGACACTTTGGAGCTCAAAGGGAAACAATACCTCTTTTAAGATTAGAGGTTAAATTTACTCCAGGATCACAAGTGTAGAATAAGCCATACAGAGCATGTGATAAAAATTTTAGGGTTATTAAGCATCATTCCTGTTATCCACGTAAAAAAAAATCTTCCTTCAAACCTGCATTCTATTAAAGTACCAATCAAACATTACCAGTTTCACTAGCATTCTAACCTTATGAAGATTTACTCAGGTTGACAGTGAATATGGCCAGCACGGGGAAGATGTCTATTTTATCCACTCCTCTGTTCCAGCAAAGTATTTAGCTCACAGCAGCTCCATCAAGCAGACTAGCTTGGCTCAGTACCATCTCCTTCATCAATGTCACTACCATGACCACCATTATCAAATGTCTATCGTGCTTACTGTGTGTCATGCTTTTTCTTTTAAAGAAAAAAAAATTATTTATTTATTTATTTATTTCTCTCCCCGCCCCTCCCACCCCGGTTGTCTGTCTTCTGTGTCTATTTGCTGTGTCTTCTTTGTCCACTTCTGTTGTTGTCAGCGGCACAGGAATCTGTGTTTCTTTTTGTTGTGCCATCTTGTTGTGACAGCTCTCCGTGTGTGCGGCGCCATTCCTGGACAGGCTGCACTTTCTTTCGCACTGGGCAGCTCTCCTTATGGGGTGCACTCCTTGTGTGTGGAGCTCCCCTATCCGGGGACACCCCTGCGTGGCACGGCACTCCTCGCGCGCATCAGCACTGCGCATGGGCCAGCTCCACACGGGTCCAGGAGGCCCGGGGTTTGAACTGCGGACCTCCCATGTGGTAGGCAGATGCCCTAACCACTGGGTCAAGTCCGCCGCCCCTTTTTCTTTTATCTCCCCAACTTTTTATTTCATTTAGATTGTTCAAACCTGTAGAAAATTGCCAGAATATTACAATTTTCACCTACATATCCTTCACCTAGAGTCACTGATAGTTAACATTGTGCCACATTACTTCATCCCTCCATGTAGCAGTTTGATATTGTTTATGAATTCCAAAACTAGATATTGGATTCTATTTATAAACTAGTCTGTCCCTTTGGGCATGTTAGATAGTATTGGATTCAGAGATTTCACTTTTACTTGATTAAATCATGATTCAGGCTTTGGACTGTGTCAGTAGGGTGTTGACTCCCTGCCTCCTTGGTGGGTGGGAACTCACAGAGAAAACAACAAAGGAGAGGAATTAGTTGGAGGTTTGAATGCTGGAGCCTAGGAAGTAAGCATGCAGAGAGGCGGATGTGTGAGGGAAGAGAGAGTGCTCCATCAGACAAAGCAGAGGCTCCAGGGAGAGAGACGAGCCCTTCACCTGGTAGTTTACAGCTGGCCTTGTGGAGCTAGCAGAGCAGATGAGCCCAGAGAGAAATGAGCCCCGGGAGAGACCTATCCCAGCCTACAGCTAATATGGGAAGAAGCAGGGGCAATGGAGACTTAAGAGGAGGAAGCCTGAATCCTGCAGACGTCGGCAGCCATCTTGCTCCAGCACGTGGCAACAGACTTTGGTGAGGAAAGTAACTTATGCTTTATGGCCTTGTAACTGTAAGCTTCTATGCCAAATAAATAACCTTCATAAAAGCCAACAGAGTTCTGATACTTTGCATCAGCACCCCTTTGGCTGACTAATACACTATATTAATGATAGATGGTAGATGGATGGATGGATAGATAGATGTCAATTTCTGTTATTTGAGTTAAAATTGAAGGTGTTATGATCCTTTATCCCTTACTAATTCCGTATGTATCCCTTGTAAACTCTTTTTCTCACAGATGCTGGATATAATAATCAAATTTAGGGGATTAAACACTGACACAAGAATATCTCCTATGAGCGCATATTAAAACTCAAATATCCATTTGTGCTAATAATGTCCTTAGCAACATTTTCTTTTTTCTGATTTAGGATCCAACCCATGATCATCCATGATCATTGTTTTCCTGTAGTTTCCTTTAACTGCAGCAGTTAGCCTTTGTTTTTCATGAAATTGATATTTTAAGAACATTTGTCAAATAGTTTTATAGAGTGTCTCTCAATTTGGGTTTACCTATTTCCTCATGATCAGCTTCAGTTTGCATACTTTTTTTTTGCAGGAATATCACAGATGCAGTGCTGTGTCCTCCTTACTGTGTTAAAACAGGTAGTATATAATGCCAGTTTGTCCCATTATAATGTTATTTTTGATTAACCAAGTGTCCGTCCTATTTCTCCACTGCAAAGGTCAAATTTTCCCTTTGTGATTAATAGGCAGTCTGTGGGGAAATGTCCTGTTCTCTAACAAACTGCCACCTATTGGTTTTCTCAACTCTTGATGATTCCCATCTGAAGCAGGCATTTTTACAGTGATGGAAAAAAGGCAAGTTTCCAAACCTATCACCTTTTCTACATTGATTTATTGGCAATTGTAAAAAATGATGAGCCCTCTCCAATTTATTTATTCATTCATTCATTTGTCCATTTGTTTATATCAATATGGACTCAAGGTTTCTTTTTTAAAAAAAGAAACAAATCAATGTGTTACAATAGTGTCATTTTTATTTTTTATGAACCAAATTGTACAGTATTTGATGAGTAGAAGTCCCTTCAGACTCAATTCCCTGCTTTAGTTTGGTAATGACACAGATTTTTATCACCATCTGGGAAGCCATCGTTGTACCTCTTCTAATCATTCAACCTCCAGGATAACCACTATTTGACTCTTTAAGAAAAAAAGATTTATTATTATTTTAACATTTATTTCTCTCCCCCTCCACCCGTTGTCTGCTCTCTCTGTCCATTCTCTGTGTGTTCTTCTGCGTCTGCTTGCATTCTCAGTGGCACCAGGAAACTGCGTCTCTTTGTTGTGTCATCTTGTTGCGTCAGCTCTCCATGTGTGCGGTGCCACTTCTGGATGGGCTGCACTTTTTTCACATGGGGCAGCTCTCTTTGCAGGGTGCATTCCTTGCACATGGGGCTCCCCTACACAGGGGCACCCCCATGTGGCATGGCTCTCCTTGTGCATGGCAGCACTGTGCATGGGCCAGCTCACCGCATGGGTCAGGAGGCCCTGGGCATCGAACCCTGAACTCCCCATATGGTAGGGAGACACTATCAGTTGAGCCACGTCTGCTTCCCACTATTGGACTCTTAACACCATGAATTAGTTTTGCCTACTTTTGAAATTTTTATAAATGGAATCATACAGACTGCATTCTTTGGGTCTGATTTATTTTGCTCGATCTGTTTTAATATTCATCAGTACTGCAGTACATGGTTGTAGTTTGTTAATTCTCATTGTTGTATAGGATTTCATTATGCGACAGTACCACAAGGTGATTATCCATTCTGCTGTTGATTCTCTTTCAGGTAGCTTTCAATATAGATTTATTACAAACAGCGCAACTGTGAATATTCATATATAGTCCGACATCCACACATGTACACATAAATTTGGCAAATGTACAATTTCTGTGCTGGTATATTTTTAGTTGTGCAATTGCTGGGTCATAAGGAATACATAGGGGCATTTTTAGTAGATACTGCAGAATGGTTTTCCAAAACTGGTTGTATCAATCCATGTAACCACTGCCAGTGTATAAGAATTCCAGAATTGCTTCATGTTCTTGTCAATACGTGGTATTGTCGCTGTCATTTT
Source organism: Dasypus novemcinctus (assembly GCF_030445035.2). Taxonomy (NCBI): domain Eukaryota; kingdom Metazoa; phylum Chordata; class Mammalia; order Cingulata; family Dasypodidae; genus Dasypus; species Dasypus novemcinctus. The sequence continues at coordinate 2,645,289 of NC_080701.1, read as the reverse complement.
AGATATTATAGTGAGTATGTAGTGGACTTTCATGGTGGATTTAATTTGAATTTCTTCAACGAGTAATGAAGTTTGATGTATTTATTTGTCATGTAGATATTCTTTTTTGCCAAGGCCTGTTCAAGCCTTTGCTGGTTTTTGTCAACTCTTCAGACTGATCTATAAATTCCACACAATCTAATCTACATCTTTGTAGGGGTTGTTCGTGTGTGTGTGTAAATTAACAAACTGACTCTAAAATTTATATGGGAAAGCAAACGGTCAAGAATAGCTGAGGGTATCTTGAAGAAAAAGAATAAGGCTACATGATTTTTACTAAAACCAATTAGACAAATATACTAGTTAAATATTGAGGTATAGGTAAATGGTTAAACAAATAGATAAAGAGAACAGAACAGAAAATCTGGATTTATAACAAAAGGAGCAGTGAAAAAAGTATGATTCTTTCTCTTTTTATCTTTGAAATTTTTTAAAAGATCCTTAGATTACATGAATGTTATAGAGCATATATAGGGGAGTGTCGTAATCCCTACTCTCCACACCTCCCACATTTTCCCACATTATCAACTTCTTTTATTAGTGTGGTTCATTGCAATTGATAAACACATTTCGGAGCAAGCCACTAAGCATGGATTATAGTTTACATTGTAGTTTACACTCTCTCCCACTCAATTCTGTTGGTTATGGCAAGTTGTATAATGGCCTGTATCTGTCATTGTAATGTCATTCAGAATGATTCCCAAGTCTTGAAAATGCCCCCACATTCATTACACCTGTTTTTCCTTTTCTCCACCCTCAGACTCTCCAGTGGTCACTGCCTCCACATGGATGATCTTTCTTCCATTGGTAGAATCATAATACGTCTCTAGCAGAATACCAGTAAGTCTACTCTAGTCCATAGTTCATTCCCCAGTCCTGAGGATCCTGGGATGGTGATGTCCACCCCACCTTTAACTGAGGGGGCTTCAGTCCCATACGGCCGATGGATGGGACTCTCTTGCTTGCAGTAGTAGACTCTCTCAGTTTCTTGGTGTGGTGGTTGGCCATCCTCTCCTCCTTGTTGTTATAGTTGTCCTGCGTGAGTCCAATGAACTAGAGAGTAGGTGTTGCAACTCCATTGAGATTCAGGACCCAGCTGGCACACGGAAAGCCCAGAGAATCAAGTTTCTTGGATGTTCACCTACCAACTTTAGTACTAATTATAGGTTCAAATAGGACAGAAAGCCATGTGTCGGGAAACCACAACTGAGTCCAACTCTGTCACCTTGGAGAGCATAAAATCTAAAGTAAGGCCCACTGTCAAGACACTAAACTCCTGAGCTATCTGCCCTGACTTTAGTGTCTGGATATTTCCAGAGCCCTCAGGAGCCCCACTATTTGGGGTAGTATCTACTTTGGCTGTCAATGAGATCCTGCTGTGACTGAATGACCTCCTAACTCAATTTGAAAGACTCTTAGCCATGTAAACTAATTTGTCTTTACCTTCCCCCCTTTTGGTCAAGGTTTTTTTTCCTCCAGTTGCAGTGCTTGTTGGTACTTGGTAGCAATCCCTCAGTGCCCAGGAGGCTCATCCCTGGGGCCATGTCCCGTGCTGGGGGGAAGTTGTTGCTTTTATATGCTGAGTTCAGCTTAGAGAGAGGCCACATTTGAGCTACAAGGACAATCCCAATAGGTAACTCTTAGGCACACTACAATAGTAAGCTGAGTTTCAATTTCAAGGGCAAAGCATAAGCATAGTCATCAATATCAAGGGCCATTCTCCTTCATGAGTCATTGCCCTTGTACTCAGGGTGGGGGATTCTTGCTGTTCCAATAGAGAAGGTGGCAGAACTCCCCAGGATGGGAATTTGATACTCTTTTGGTTATTGTGAGAATCTTCACCCACTGTGACAATGCCCCATGAACATTTGAACACCTTTATATTCCTTATATGTATGCCCAGGTGGACTTCCTCCCATGTAGCCATAATCACTGACACCCCACACCCATGGTCCTCCCTTGCCACAGTTGTAAACCTTCTGTGATCCAAAACTTCTTCAAAATGAACCCCATAAAATAGCCAAATACTATTAATGAGAAATTGAAATAATAGTTTTAAACATTAGAAATGAAATACAAAAATTTTTAAAAAACTAAAAATAAAATAAATTTTAAAAATTGGGACATTAAAAATAATGAAAAATATTAAAATTTTTTTCACATTTTGCCTTTCATCACTGTAAGATCTGTTGTTCTGTATGTACAATGACATTTTCTTCCATCTATTTCCCCACTGTCTTACTTTTTTTCATTTTGTCTTCAAAGAAGTTTTAGGTCACAGTAAAGTCACATACAGAATACAGGATACTTCCATTTATCCAATATCCTTCCCCTTTCCCCCTTTCCCATATTAATAACCTTTTATCTGTGGATGATACATTTGCTACAACTGATATACAAATATTGAAACTTAGCTACTAACATGGTCAATGGTTTAAATTATGGCTTACATTTTGGACCATATTTTTATATGATTCTTTCAATAAATGGTTCTGCATAAATTGGAAATTTATGTAGAAAGCGTATTTTGGTTCCTACCACACAATACACACAGAAAACAGTTCTAGATCTAAAAGTGAAAGTTATAGTAAAGCTTTTAGGAAAAAAATAGGAGAATATCTTCATGACCTCAAAGCAGGCAAAGATTTCTTTAACAAGTAGAATGATGGGATTTGGTAATCAGCTATGAGTTTTAGGGAAAGAGAGGAATCAAGGATAACTCCATGGTTTAGAACTGAGCAAATGGAAGGTGGGTGATAGGAAACATTGCAGGAAGAGCCAGCTTTGACTGTTCAAATCAGAAATTTAGTAATAAATCTTTAAAAAAAAAAAAAAGAAAGAAAAGTGGGTCAAGGACAGAAAGTAAACATTGTATCGAAAAACAATGTGTAGTAAACACTAAAGGCAACTCTAAAAAGGTTGGGAAAAAAGCAGACTTTTAGATATTATACATTACATGGGACATCATTTATATGCACTATACAGCCAACTTCATATTTGTGAGATATAGGTATTTTCATCATATTATAGATGTGTAAACTGAGGGTCTGTTGTTCTAAAATTCAAAATGACTTTAAAGTCCTATTTCTTTTACTACATTATACTTCCCATCTGGCAAAAAAGTGATAATCTCACTTCCAAATTATTTTTAGCAAAAAAATAGTCAAAACTTACAAATGATGCATTTTTTATGGCTCATCAAAAAGTTTGGAACTTCTTCACCCTAAGATTGTGAAAAGGTGCTTCTTAGCATAATGTATCACCTTGGCTAGGTGATGGTGTCCATTTTTTGGTCTAGAAAGCACTGGCCTGATTGCTACTGGGAGGTATCTTAGGATTTAAATAATTAGTCAGTCGATTGCATCTATGGCTGGTTACATCCACAATCAACAATGGAGATTGCCTTCAGTAATGAGAGGAGTCTCATCCAATCAGTTGAAGACCTTAAAAGGAGAATTGATGATTGCTGCCGGCAGAAGGAAGAATGTCCACCAGCAGCTTCTGCTGGGGAATTCACTGAACTCTCATTGGAGTTTCCACCTTGTGGCTGGCCCTATAGAATCCAGACTTGTTAACCAATTCCTATAGTAACTCTCTTTATATATTATATCTATCCAGTCACCTATTGGTTCTGTTTCTCTGGAGAACCTTGACTAATAAACTGAGGAATCTTAGAGTTCTACTAGCAGAAAACTGCTTACAATAAACTTTAGTATGTTGGAATTCCAAGGTGAATTTATATCCACACATAATTCTTACTCGTAAAACAAGTTGTACAGTTTGTAATTGGAGACAGATGCCTATTAATTCTATAAAGAGTGGAAATGCACCTGGGAAAACATCTACTCTTTAAAGTGTGTGGTGGACAAAGCCTACAAGATGGAGGAGGTGGGGAGTTTAAATAAAAGGCATTTTTTGATAATCTTTTTTTTTTAAAGATTTATTTATTTATCCCCCACCCCCCAAGTTATCTGTTCTCTGTGTCTGTTCACTGTGTGTTCTTCTGTGTCCACTTGTATTCTTGTCAGCAGCACTGGGAATCTGTGTCTCTTTTTTTGCGTCATCTTGCAGTGTCAGCTCTCCATGTGTATGGCACCATTCCTGAGCAGCCTGTGCTTTTTTTGCGTGGGGCACCTCTCCTTGCAGGGCACACTCCTTGCACATGGGGCTCCCCTATGTGGGGGAACACCCCTGTGTGGCATGGCACTCCTTGCACGCATCAGCACTGCGCATGTGCTAGCTCACTACATGGGTCAGGAGGCCCTGGGTTTGAATCCTGGACCTCCCATGTGGTAGGTGGACGCTCTATCAGTTGAGCCAATTCTGCTTCCCTGATAGAGTAATCTTTACCAATAGGAGAAGCTGGCTATAGTGGGATTTTAAGTTGAATCAATAACTTGAAAATATGTCTTCACAGAGCTTATTAAAATTTGTCTCTGGATTTATCATGTAATGCTTGTTTCTAGACGGGAGAGTGAAGTGCTTCAGTGCCCACAGGCTAGTGCTGGGCTACCTAATTTCAAAATCTGGTCTGACTCTTACGGGCTCTGTGATCTTGAACAAGGGAGTTAACTTCTCTGTGCTTTCAGTTCTTCACCTGGAAGAACTGGAGTAGTAATAGTACATCATCATCATTATTATTAGGGTGGCTTTGAGGAATAAATGCATTGATATTTATAAAATACAAGTACTTATAATAGTATCTGGCATATAGTAAATAATAGGTAATTGTATTATTAAGATGACATTCACAGCAACAAGAAATATTCTAGTGTCATTGGTTCCTTTTGTGGCAGGAGCATATTTTGCTTCTATTCAGAACTGTGGGGAAAACCAGTAAAGAAGAAAAATCCATATTTGCGCTGCTTGTCTCATCATCAATCAAAGAACATTCATTAATTGTCTCTGCTGAGCCAGGCGTCATCATTATCAAGCCAGACAACAGCATTTATATTACCTTTTCACTGTGTACAGGTGCAGAAAGGAGCATTTATTAAATGTCCATTTCACATGGTGTCAGATTCTCTCCAAAGCTAGTCAAAAAGCAGAGTCCCTGTTCTGAAATAAAATCGTGATTTACAGTGTGTAAGAATGAAGTACTGTGGCTTTGAGTAGCTCGGTGCACGGTGTGCATTCCAATGCCCGCAACTGGTGACAGACGTGTCCTTCCTGCTCCTGAGCACTTAGAGTGAAGCTTCTACAGATCAGTTAGCAGCGGTCTGCTGTCCAGCTCGAATACACCGGAGGTTAGACTGGGGATCAGCTCAGTTAGTCTTCCATTCTCTGCAAACAGAAATGTCCTCAGGTCAAGGACCTTCTCTTGTTAGCCGTGTCCTGCTTCATCATTGTAGGAACCGTTCAGTTACAATTGACACGGTGCTGGTGGAGGCACAGGCGGCCGTGGACTGGAGCGTTTCAGGCTAGAATTGTGAAAGCCTCGGTACAAGCGGTTCTCAATATCACAGTCTTCTCTTATCTCAAGACCTTTCTTCAACCCTCAGGCTGAGACCATGGCTTCAGCCAGACAGTGTTCACCAGGACGCTGAGTTGGACAGCTGCTCTGTACATCTTTTCAGGCAGTGCACTAAAAAGGATCTTGGTGCACGTTCTGAACACAAGCCAAAAGACCTGGGTTTCAGTGTAGGACTCATGGGCAAGCTTGAAGAGTCCTTTGATGTGTAGTATATGAAGTTAGTGGAATGGTACCTGCTTCCTTCCTCATGAGCTTAGAGATACAGACCTTTAGCTGGAGCTCTGTCATTAAAATCAAGGTATAATTTTTAAGATATTTTGACACTTTTTATACTAGATTTGAATAAGTATCTTTTGAAATTAATTTTTGCTTTCCTAATTAAGATTTAAATTAATCACTTGGGCCTAAAATTCTAGTCTATTAGAATTCCAGTGGGAATAACTTGTTACAAAATGTGCCACGCCCAGGAAGTGATTTAAATTCCTCGACCTAGGGATAAGGTCCTCCCTCTTCCAGGAATGTCCTAATTTCTCTGTTAAAAGTAGGGAATATAATGGTTTCAAAGTATCCATTGAATACATCCATTCATTCCTGGGGAAGGGAATCATATCACCACTGAACAAATATTTAATGCTCACCTATTATGAACCAGGTACAGTTCTAGGGACTAGAAATAGAACAGTGAGAAAGATAGATCAAATTCCCACTACCATAAAACTTACATGACAATGCAGGGAGAGAGCCAACCGACAAGTAAATCAAATACATGAAGAATATAATTTCAGATAGTGATCAATACTGCAAAAATGATTAAACAAGTAATATCGTAGAAGTGCCCAGGGAAGATGGAACTGCTTTCTATAGTACTACAAGGAGAAACATTTGCGCTGAGGCCCAAGTGGTGGGAAGGGCGAGCTGTCTCAAGGTCTGGAAGATGAGGTAGTGTGATTGTCCAGGCGTCTTTCATTCGATAAGTGTTTGTTAAAGGCCACAATCAGGGGGCAATGTCATCTGACTTGATCTTGGACTTGAAGAATTGTGTGGGTTGATTAAAAAAAGAAGGAATTACATGTGCTCAGAGCAGAGAACTTACCAAATTTCAAATTCTCCTGCATTCATGAACAACATAAATTTTATAGACATTTTGTAGTGAGAAAGAGGAGCAAATCCCTGATTAATCTTCACCAGTCATGTTTCTCCTCCAAAATCTGTTTTCCTTTAGGGCCTTTCCACACGCAACTTTCAAATTGCCACAGTCATCTTCCTCTGAAATTCCTTTCCTTATCCTCAGTCTTACATTTCAGATGCCTCCAACCTCTATTACTGAGAGAAGTTTAGTCCTGTCCCATCTTCACATCTACATTTTTATCTCCACACCTATCACAGGTGCTAAGCAAAAAAGGGCCTCTTGGAAGGCCGTATATATCATAGAAAGCAATACATTTTTTCCTATTGCATAGTCAGATCATTATCTTCATAAACTCATCAGAAAAGATAATGAAGATTGTTCCATAACAGAGGTTGCTTCTTAGCTGATGTTTGAAGGGTGGTAACATTTCAAAAGATGAAATGTGGTCAAAGTATTTCAGGTTGAGAAAATGACATCAGCAAAATCCAGAGTTAGAAAAGGCCGGGGAAGACAAATTCAATAATCTAATATAGTTGGAGGATAAGAGCACCAATTCCATAATTTGGGAGAAAGTAAGACATATAAGTTATGAACCTGATGTATGTAGCCTTGAATTCCAAATTGAGGACATTGAAAATTTTTTTACTAGATATGGGTGAGACAATGAAGAATTCAAAGCAGGAGGTATAAGGATAGACTTGGTGGTGGCTGGAGGGTGTGGTGAACTGGAGAAGGGAGAAGGATTTGATGCATGGAGATGAGTAAAGAAGACATTGCAATAATTTATGGTTTGCACTAAGGCAACGATTGTGCCAGTGGGAGCACAAATCAAAATAAAGTTCTTGCAGACATTGTGAAGGAAGAAGCACTAGCATGTGGTGTAACATGCTAGTTACCAGGGGATTAGAGAAGGGAGCAAAGGGAACTTTAGGACTCCAGGTGAGATGGGACAATTTTGTTTTAGGGGAAACAATCTTTCAACAACAATGTGTTTATAGAAATTGCACATAAAGTAATACAAACCATTTAGTCATTCAAATTATATACTAAAAGGCATTTTAGGCAGTACCTTTTAATGGCTCTGCAGTCATTTAAAAAAGCAAAATTTAAGTCTGATAAGTGGATGCTAATGTATATGTTTCTAAGTTCACTAGGAGCCCCAAATACACTATTATGTCTAGAGATTTTAAAGAATGCTACTTCAATGCATAATAAACTTGATGTAATATTTATCAATAATTTTAAAACTATCTTTAAAATTAATACAAGACGTTATGTGAAGATTGTAGGTTCTTAAAGGTTTGCAGAGAAGTTTGAACTGGCAGAGGCATTCATAAATATTCCATGGACCTTAACATTTCAATTTGATAAAATAACCTGAAATTTTCCTTTTCCCATTCGATGTCAAGCACATTGAAAATTTGAAACAACCAGTTTATGAGAACAAGTGGGGAGCCAAGAGAGCAGTGACAGCATCAATTCAGAACCAAGCCATACGTTAGGTGAGGGCCTGCGTTAAAGTAAGTAGCTTCGATTGACCTCAGAAGCAAGATTCAACGTGGACAAAGACGAGGGCTCACTTGAGGAGTGCTGGTAAGGTGTTTTGTGGTGTGTCTCACTTTTGGAAGCTATGGAGGTTCTTCTCATGATAGGACAAGGAGGAGGACCAGATGGTGAAGTGCCATTGTCACCAAGGTGGCTCATCACTGTTGACGTTGGCCTTGATCACCTGGCTAAGGTAGCATTTGGCAGATTTTCCCATACAAAAATTTCTCTTGCTTTCCCCTTTCTATGTTGTATACTTTGGAAGAAAGTCATTAAGTACAGCCCCAACATATCAAGTGGGGAGTTATGCTCTCCCTCTTTGAGGTCATAGTACCTATGTAATTTCTTTGTAATTCTCTGTGGGAGATTTGTCTATTTAATTCCACTTACTAATTTATTCATTTATATCAGCATAGAGTCATGGGTATATTTTATACCTTAGGCTATAATTCAGTGTTATTTTATTTAATTTATTGATCACAGTACTCCAGCTTTGGTCATTGGAAGTTCTTTTAGTTGGCTCCCATGCTTTTTTAATCTACCCTCATAAATTTTATAAACAGACATGCCTCATTTTATTGTGCTTTACTTTATTGAGCTTTGGAGATACTGTGTTTTTTTTCTTTTTCTTCTTCTTCTTTTTCTTTTTATTTTTTTTACAAATTGAAGGTTTGTGGCAACCCTGCATTGAGTAAATCTCTTGGCACTATTTTTCCAAAAGGATGTGCTTACTGCGGGTCTCTGTGTTGCATTCTGATAATTCTCACAATATTTCAAAATTTCATGATTATTGTATTTGTTATGGTGACCTGTGATTGTGATCTTTGATGCTATTCTTGTAACCATTTTGTGGGACACCATGAACTGGGATAATATTAGACAGTGGACTTAATCGATAACTACAGTGTACGTTTGCTCTGCTCCTCTGGCAGGTGGGGAGTTCTGTATGAGATCAGTTCCCCAAGAAGAGAAAACTTGGGCCTGGTTTATAGATTGCTCTGCATGATATGCAGGTCCCACCTGAAAGTGGACAGCTGAAACACTTCCTGTGTCTCTTTCTGTGACATCCTGAAGGACGGTGGTGGAGGGCCATCCTCCCAGTGGGCAGGATTTCCATTGGTGCACCTGGTTCATTTTTAATTGGAAGGAGAAATGGCCAGAGGTGCATTTGTATGCTGATTTACAGGCTGTTACCAAACTTTTGGCTGGATGGTCAAGGACCTGGAATGAACACGGTTGAAAGCTGGTGGCAAAGAGGTTTGGGGGAAACTGTGTGGATAAACCTTCCTGAATGGGCAAAAATATGAAGATATGTGTGTCCCATGTGAATGCTCACCAGAGAGTGTCCTCAGCTAGGAGAATTTTTAATCAAGTGGAGGGATGACCACTTCTGTGGATACCAGTCAGCCTCCTTCCCCAGCTGCTCCTGTTATTGCCCAGTGGACTCGTGAACAACGTGGCCATGGAGGCGGGGATGGAGGTCATGCACGGACTCAGCAACACGGACTTCCCCTCACCAGTTCAACCTGTCTACAGCCACTGCTGAGGCCCAGCCTGCCAGCAGCAGAGACCCACACTCAGTGCCCAGTGTGGCACCATTCCCCAAGGTGATCAGCCTGCAATTTTGTGGCAGGTTGATTACGTTTGGATCATTTCCATCTCGGAAGGGGCAGAATTTTGTTCTTACTGGAATAGACACATACTCTGGATATGGGTTTACCTTCTCTGCGTGCAGCGCTTTTGCCAAAACTATTATCCATGGACTTCGAGAATGCTTTGTCCACCACTGTGGTATTCCACCCAGCATTACTTCTGATCATGGAGCCCACTTCATGCAAATGAAGTGTGGGAAGAGGCATATGGTGTGGAATTCACAGGTCTTACCAAGTGCCCCATCACCCTAAATACCTAGATTGATAGAACGAAGGAATGGCCTTTTGAAGATATAATTACAGTGCCAACTGGGTGGTAATACCTTGCAAGGCTGGGGCAAAGTTGTCCACTCTATGGTGTTGTTTCTCCCAAACCAGGATTCATGGATCCAGGCTTCACTCACTATTACCATTAGTGATATATAGAAAAATTTTTGCTTCCTGTCCCACAACCTTATATGCTGCTGGTCTGTAGTTCTTTGTGTCAAAAGGAGGAGTGCTTCCACAAAGAGACACAATATTGAGTCAACTGAACTAAAGTTAAAACTGCCAATTGGCGACTTTGGCCTCCTCATACCTATGAATCGATAGGCAAAGAAAGGCATTACTGTACTAGCTGCAGTGATTGAGCAAGGGGAAATAAGATTGCTACTCTACAATGGCGGTAAAGAAGAGTATGCCTGGAATACAGGAGATCCTTTAGGGCATCTGTTAGTTCTACCATGCCCTGAGATTAAAATCAGTGGATACTGCAATAGCCCAATCTAAACAAGACTAGTAATGATTCAGAACTTTCAGAAATGAAAGTTTGAGTCACCCCACAGAGCAAATAACCCTGACCAGCTGAAGGTAAAGGGAATACAGAATGTACAGTGGATTGAAGTAGTTATAAATAAGAGGTACAAGAAAATGACCCATTGCAGAAATGAGGACTGTAATGGTTATGAAAGTATCTTCCTTGTTTTATGAATGTTTGTATATATACATAAAGCAAATATCTCTGTTTTCTTCCTATCTTATACCCTTATCATATAAGTTGTATTATCATTATATTATAGTATTTGAGTTGCAGGATATCAAGTATAAGAGTGAATATTACAAGAACTTGCATGCTTTTTGAGGGAAAGGGTTAGTTTGTTTCCAGTTATATGCAGGAGAGTTGAATTATGTTAGGTGAAAGTTTGTCTGGTATTTTTATTTAGAAATTAAATACGTTTTTAGGAAATATGTGTGGGTGCCAAGTTGACAAGAGGTGGACTGTGATGGTTAAATTTGTGTGTCTGGATTTGGTGATTATTAATAAAGATATTGTGAACATTAATGTGCAGGTTTTTGTGTGGACACAGGTTTTTTAAAATTTATTTATTTAATTTTTATTTTTAAATTTATTTCTCTCTCCCATCCCTCCCCTGCCCCACCACTTGTCTGCTCTCTGTGTCCATTTGCTATGTGTTCTTCTGTGACCGCTTCTATCCTTTTTTTTTTTTCAAAGATTTATTTTATTTATTGCTCCCCGCATCCCCGGCCCCTGTTGTTTGTGCTTGCTTTGTCTGGTCATTGTGCACTCTCTGTGTCTGCTAGTCTTCTTTTAGGGGCACCAGAAACTGAACCTGGGACCTCCCGTTTGGGAGGGAGACACCCAATTGCTTGAGCCACGTCCGCTCCCTGCTTGTTGTATCTCTCACTGTGTCTCCATGTTGTGACATCTTGTTGCACCAGCCCTTCACATCAGCTCACCGTCTTTTTTTTTTTTTAAGATTTATTATTTATTTCTCCCCCCTCCCCCCGCCCCAGTTGTCTGTTCTGTGTGTCTATTTGCTGTGTGTTCTTTGTCTGCTTCTGTTGTCAGCGGCATGGGAATCTGTGTTTCTTTTTGTTGCGTCATCTCGTTGTGTCAGGTCTCCGTGTGTGTGGCGCCATTCTTGGGCAGGCTACATTTTCTCGTGCACTGGGCGGCTCTCCTTACGGGGCGCACTCCTTGCGCATGGAGCTCCCCTACACGGGGGACACCCCTGCATGGCAGGGCACTCCTTGCGCGCATCAGCACTGCGCATGGCCAGCTCCACACGGGTCAAGGAGGCCCGGGGTTTGAACCGCGGACCTCCCATGTGGTAGACAGATGCCCTGACCACTGGGTCAAGTCCGCTTCCCTGCTTCTATCCTTATCAGTGGCATGGGAATCTGTGTTTCTTTTGGCTGTGTCATCTTGCTGTGTCAGCTCTCCGTGTGTGTGGCGCCATTCCTGGGCAGGCTGCACTTTCTTTCCGCTGGGTGGCTCTCCTTACAGGGCACACTCCTTGTGTGTGGGGCTCCCCTATGTGGGGGACACCCCTGCGTGGCAGGGCACTCCTTGCGTGCATCAGCACTGCGCATGGGCCAGCCCCACACGGGTCCACATGCAGACCTCCCATGTGGTAGACGGACGCCCTAGCCACTGGGCCAAGTCCGCTTCCCAATCGTAGGTTTTTAATTCATTTGAGTAAATACCAAGGAGTGTAATTGCTGAACTGTGTGGTAAGACTGTTTAAATTTACAAAAGACCGCCAGGCTTCCAAGTGGCGCTACCATTTTGCATACCCTCCAGTAACGAAGGAGAGTGTGTTGCTGTGTTCTCACAGGCATTTCGTATTGTTTGTTTGTGAGTTTAACCATTCTAATGGTTGTGTGTTATATCTTGTTGTAATTTGCAACTGCCTGTTGACAAGTGTTGATGAAAATCTTTTCATATACTCATTTCACTTCTGTATATATTTCTTGGTGATATGTCTATTCAGACCTTTTATCTACTTTTTAAATTGGGTTGTTTGTTTTCTTATTATTGAGGTTGAAGTGTTCTTTGTATATTTTAGATACAAATTCTCTATAGATATGTGTTTTGACAACATTTTCTCTCAGTCTATGACTTGCCTTTTGATTTTAATTGTGATTTTTGCAGAAGTTTTAAATTTTAATAAAGTCTGTTATTTCAATTTTTTTCTTTCAAGGATTATGCTTTTGGTTTGTATGTAAAAACTCATTACTCAAACCAAGGTCGCACAGCTTTTCTCATCTGTTTTCTTTTAGAATTTTATAGGTTCATGACATATTTGTCTATGACCAATTTGGAGTTAATTTCTGTGAAAGCTGTAGGCTTTGTCTAGATACACTTTTTCATGTGCTGATGTCCATTCATTGAAAAGACTATTCTTTCCTCCTTTAATTGCCTTTGTTCCTTTGTCAGAGATCAGTTGATAGATTTGTAGGGGTCTATTTCTGGGATCTCTCGTCTGTTCCATTATCTACATATTTTTCCTCCAATACCACTTTCTTTATTATTAGTGCTTTATAATAAGTCTTGAAGTTAGGTAGTTATGGTCTTCCAATTAAGTTTTTCTGTGTTATTGTGTTGGATGTACTATGTGTTTTGCCTTTCAAAAAATTTCGAATCAGTTTGTCAATATGCACAAAATAGCATGATTGGATTTTGATTTGGTTTGTGCTGAATCTATAAATCAAGTTAGAAAGAATTGACATCTTAAATATATTGTATCTTCCAATCAGTGAACATGGAACATCTTTGCACTTATATAGATATTCTTTGTCTATTATTTGATTTATTTAATCAATTTTATATTTTTTTGTATAAATCGTGTACCTGTGTTGTTAGATTTATACCTATTTCCTTTTTGGTATTGTAACTGTCATTGCCTTTTTTTTTTTTTTTAAGCAATACTAGGGATTGAACCCAGGATCTTGTACATAGGAAGCAGCAGCACTCAAACCACTGAGCTACATTAGCTTGCCTGTCATTGCCTTTAATTTTTAAAAAACATTTATTTATTTATTTATTTCTCTCCCCCCCCCCCCGGTTGTCTGTTCTCTGTGTCTATTTGCTGCATCTTCTTTTACTGTGTTACTGCACTAGGTGGGGCTTATACTTTTTTTTTTTTTGAGATAGATGCTTTTATTTTTAAAATTTATTCTTCTTTATTTTCTTTTAAATGTTACATTAAAAAAAAATGAGGTCCCCATGTACCCCCTACCCCACCCCTCCCACATCAACACCCTCTTCCATCGTCGTGGCACATCCACTGCACCTGGCGAATACATTCTGGAGCACCGCTGCAGCACATGGGCAGCGGTCCACACTGTAGTCCACACTCTCCCCCAGTCCACCCAATGGGCCATGGCAGGACACACAACATCCAGCATCCACCCCTGCAGCACCACCAAGGACAACTCCTAATCCTGAAAATTCCCCCAAACCATATCTCTTCTTATGTCTCCCTACCCTCAGTAGTCACCATGGCCACTTTATCCACATCAGTATTACAATTTCTTCCCTTACTAATCACAATAATTCCCCAGCAGAACACCAGTAAGTCCACTCTAATCCATACTCTACTCCTCCATCCTGTGGACCTGGGATGGCTATGTCCACTCCACCTCTGTATCAAGCGGGGGCTTAGATTCCACATGGATGCTGGATGCAATTCTCCTGCTTGCAGCTGTAGGCACTCTTGGCTCCCTGGTGTGGTGGTTGACCTTCTTCACCTCCCTGTCAGCTGGCCAGGGTAAGTCCAGTAAACCAGAGGGCAGGAGCTGCAAGTCTGCTGAGGCTCAGGGCCTGGCTGTCACATGGACACTCTAGAGAGTCAGGTCTCCTGAGTATACACCAACCCAAACGCCAACCACAGGTTTGGTAAAAATACTTTTTCTTGATCTTAGGGGGAAAGTATCCAGTTTCTCACCATTAAATATGATCTTAGTCATAGGTTTTCATTATATGTTTTTTTTTCCATCAAGTTGAGGAACTTCCTTTCTATTCCTAGTTTGCTAGAAGGCTTCAGCATGATGTATTAAGTTTATCAAATGCTTTTTCTGTACTAATTGATATGATCTTGTGGTTTTTCTTCTCTAGTCTGTTGAGGTGGTAGGCACGTACTTTTCTCCTGAAGCAGGAAAGGATTCCTAAATTTTATATTTTAAAATATTTTTAACCAAAAAGTCATGAAAGAGATTCATTAAATGGGAAAAGAATTACTCTTTTTTGTTTTTTTTTAGGAGATACCAGGTATTGAACCTGGGCCTTGTACATGGGAGGCAGGCGCTCAACCACTGAGCCACACCCACTCCCCAAGAATTACTCTTTTTAACGTTTTATAAGTTACATGGGAGGATAGCTAATTTTTTTTAAAAAATGGGAAATTCTCTTGTGCTTCCATATTGATGTTGTTTTTGAAACTGGAAATGTAATATATATATATTACATATATATATAGTAGCAAATTCACATGATATATATATATATATAGTAGCAGATTCAAATAACCTCAGTTGTTACATTGCCTTTTTCCTTCTAATTTTCAATGAGGACCATTCTTATATAAATAATGATATGAAGCAGGTTTAAGGTTTGAAAATGAGCATTATTTCCATATATATTTATCACATTAAGGATCTGCAGACAATTCCTTGTGCTAGATATAATAAACCCACAAAAAAAGTTTTAAGGAAAAGATCCCTTATACTATTTCTGCTAGTGTATAAACATAGCTTGGCAAAAGACAAATGGTTGTAGTTTCTGTACCATTTCTGGCTATATTATTATTCTTTTCCCATGCAGCTTTGTATAAAGGTGAAATTTAGTTCAATCAGTAGTACCTGAGATAGTTTTTTCCCCAGTAGCTGGAAACACACACAACACACCTTTAAAAAAGGAGATAGGAAAGTGGACGAGGCTCAACTGATAGAGCTTCCGCCTACCATATGGGAGGTCCAGGGTTCAAACCCAGCGACTCCTGACCCATGTGATGAACTGGCCCATATGCAGTGCTGATGCACACAAGGAGTGCTGTGCCATGGAGGGGTGTCCCCACATAGGAGAGCCCCATGTGCAGGAACTGTGCCCCGCAAGGAGAGCTGCCCTGTGCAAAAAAAGTGCAGCCCGCCCAGGAGTGGTGCCGCACACGGAGAGCTGATGCAGCAAGATGATGCAACAAAAAGAGACACAGATTTCGGGTGCCACCGACAAGAATGCAAACAGACACAGAACACACAGTGAATGGACACAGAGAGCAGACAATGGGGGGAGGGGAAAGGGAGAGAAATAAAAAAAATCTTTAAAAAAAGAGATAAATGTGAAAAAGTGGAAGACTATAAAAAATGTACAGCAGCATATAAATGTTTTACTTTAGCACAAGATTAAAAATATGAAGCTTAAAATGCGCTGTGCTCAATGAAGTAGCTGGAGCTTTCACTTAGGTTCAGTATTGTGTTTCGGGAATTTAGGATTATATTTAGAATATTATACCTTGTTTTTAAAATAGAATTCTCAAAATGAGATGAGTGTATTTAAAATGTCATGTACCTCTTTTTTATTCTTTCCCCTTTAAGACATGATATTTACTGTTTTACAGCCCAGTGAATTTTAAATTTTATTTGATTTTATAACAATTGACATTTTAAAGGTCAGACCCACCTCACACACCTTAAATATAACTTTGCATTCAATTATTTTCTAAAATATTAATAGAAAATGCATGACTGTGAAATATTGTTCTTCCTGAAACCAAAACTTGAAACTTTTTTGTAACATGATGAACAAAACTTATTTGCTTGAATTTGATGCTCAAAATGTTTTTATGCAGTACTATCATTTTACTTACACAATTCTATGGGATGTATATATCTATCATATATAGCTATTTATGCTTCCAAAGCAGAATTAAGTCAAATTATATTAAATTTTGATATTCAAAGACAAGTTTGGATTCTCAATTGCTCTTTTCTTGTCTCCCAAGAGCTAGGCAAACTTAATGCTCAAGGAAGTTCACAAAGAGTGTGTTCCTTTTTGATAATCCCAGAGTTCCTAAAAAGCCATTGCATCATCATCATCCTCTTCATCGTATATGTTACTACATCTGTGACTTCTAATGCTTCCTCTTTCCTAAGGCATCAAAATGCATGCATCAGCTCTCCTACGTTGGATGGGAACCTAAGGATTCACGCCCTGTGATCGCTGGCAGCAGGTGAGCACCATGCCTTCCGATGTGTGGACAGGGACACCAAGACCCAGAGTGGACAACTGAGAAGTCCACATCTGCCAGCTGGCGCCTGCAGAGCTCTCGGGAGATGCAAAGTCTCCTTCAAATTTTCCACCACTACATACTTTTTTCCCCTCTCCTGGAGTTTTTATCCCACAGTTTCCATTTGCGGAACTTTGATAACACACTTGGAATAGGCAAACTAGAAACACTGGAAACCTGAGAGAGACATTTTCTACAACTCCTTTCAAAGCCTCTGGTTCTCAGACTATATCATGGTCCAACAACCATGGTTTCAGAAAGAACAATATTCACAGTCATGAGTTTTCTATTAATATTTTAGAAAATAATTGAATGTAAAGCTATGTTTAGGGTGTGTGAGGTGGGTCTAACCTTTAAAATGGCAATTGCTATAAAATCAAATAAAATCTTTATGACCTGATTTGGTAGAAAATTATAATTTTCTCAACATATTACTAGCAATCCATGCTTATTATGAATCCCACACCATCCTTGCTCTCAAAATAAGAGCAATGACTGAAGCTGGGATGCCCCAGAGAGAAAGGACTCAAGTTCCTTTACTTAATTCTACCCTTCAACATATCAGTTGCTTCTCTCCACCCTCACTGATTTAAGATTATTTTGAAAATTTGACCCATAACTCTCTTTATTCATTTTTCTAGACTGTAGCTACACTTTCATCACTGCATGAAGTACTTTATTCTGTACTTGTTTCATTTTGTTTTTTTGTGCCTCTGCCCTGTGAAGGAGTGTTATGTATGTTATAGGCTATGGACTTCATAGATGTGTTATACTCTATAATCTATAGACTTCATAGGTAAAAGAAATGTGAGGAAGAATGAAGTTGGAGGACTCACACTTCCCAGTCTGAAAACTTATGACAAGATCACAGCCATCAAAGCAGCATGGTAGTAGCCCAAGGACAGACAGATAGACCAACGAAGTAGAATTGAGAGCTCAGAAATAAACTCTCACATTTATTGCCAACTGAATTTTGATAAGGGGGCAAAGGCCACTCAATGTTGAAAGAATAATCTCTTCAATAAATGATGCTGGGAAAATTGGATGTCCATGTGCAAAAGAATGAAGGTGGACCTCTACTATATGTACAAAATTGAACTCAAAATGGATCAGCAATCTAAATAGAAGAAATAAAATGGTAAAATTTCCAGCATAAAATGTAGGGAGGCATCCTCAGTTTCTTGTGTTAGGCAATGATTTTTTTTTTTATGCCCAAAGCATAAGTAACGAAAGAAAAAAAATAGAAAAATGGGACCTCATTGAAGTTTTTTAAAAAAATGTGCTTCAAAGGACTTTATTATAAAAGTAAAACAACAACCTATGCAACGAGAGAAAATATTTGGAAACCTCCTAACCAATAAGCATTTAATATCCAGAATATATAAAGAAATACTTCCTCTTAACAACCAAAAAAGTAACATTATATACATATAATTTGAATTTGCTACTATATGTATATGTTATATATATATATATATAATGGGCAAAAGATTTGAATAGTCATTTCTCCAAAGAAGAAATTCAAATGGCCAAAAAGCACATAAAAAGATGATCAATTTCACTAGCCATTAGGGAAATACAAATCAAAGCCACAGTGAGATACATTTAATACCCACTAGAATGTCTACTGTTAAAAAAATTTACAGGTGTTGAAGAGGATGTAAAGAAATAGCAACACTCATTCATTGCTGGTGGAAGTATAAAATGGGGCAGTCGCATGTGGAAGATAGTTTGGCAGTTCCCCAGAAAGCTAAGACTTGGTCAACTATTTCTAGGAAAATTTACAAAAACTTTTGAAAGCAGGGACTCGGATATTTTCATGCCAGTGTCCATAAGGTCTGTAGCAGCCAGCCAAAAGGGTGCCAATGAGAAGTATCAAAAATCTGTTGCCTTTTAAAGGGGGTGGGGGCTCAAACTGAGTCATGCCTTACTGATGTTCTGGAATGAAATCCCTACTCTTAAGAGGGAATCTAATCAAAGACACTTCAGCTGAATTTAATACAATCAAAGGGTGTTACCCCCATAAGAATATATTAGTTTAGAAACATAATCTTTTCCATTTGGGGATTCATAAAATAATCTCAAACTGCCACAGAGGCATTATTCACAATTGACAAAAGATGGACACAACCCAAGTGTCCATCGACTGAGGAATGGATAAACAATGCTGTCTGTACACACAATGGATTATTCAGCTGTAAAATGAAGTGAAGTTCCAATATGTGCTACAACATGGATGAAGCTTGAAGACATCATGTGGAGTGAAATAAGCCAGACACAAATGGGCAAATATTATGATCTCACTGACATGAAATAATTAGAATAAGGCAACTCTTATAGTCAGGATCTAGAGTATAGTGGACAGGATGGGGGTAGGGAATAGGGAGTTAAGGCTTAAAATGTACAGAGTTTCTATTTGGGACCATAGAAAAGTTGGTAATGGATGGTGGTGATTGTAGCACAACACTGTGAATGTAATTGGTTAAAGGGAAATTTTAGGTTGTATATATGTTAATGGAATAAAAAATTAAGAAAAAAAGAAGAGGAATATGAGAAGAAACAAATGAGGTAATTAAAAAAAGAATGGGTAATGTGATCTTGTGATAAAGGCACTGGATTTATCTCCTCTGGGAATGAGAGGGTCACAAAAACAATTTCACATTCATTTATAAATCTAGGCGCATTTATTCTACAGGAAAGGCAGACAAAACTTCACAGAGTACCTAACAAAAATTGGCTTTATACCGCTACCAGAAAAAACTAGATTAAATACAAAGAGTTTCTTGACAATTCATAGAATACATAAATCATGATTCAAGCAAGACAGAAAACTTGGTTTTCTGAGAGTATTTGCCTAAAAGGGAAAAACCTTTGACTTTCTAAAATAGTTTACAGCTAATCTTGTTTTTGAAGACAATGTGATAGATATAATAATGATGAAAAGTTGCCCTGTAAGTTTCTCCCTAACCTAGCAGTTAATAGTTTAGAGATTTGTACATACATGGTTTTCATTTCTGGTGAAGGATCTGATCAGGTTTCCCTAAAATCTCTCAAATGGTTTCAATATTTAATTTTGATAAAATATTTCTACTATTGAAGAAGAAGATAATGACAGTGGTATTATTTTTCAGGAACTCTGGGATTACCTAAAAAGAATATTGTTAGTGAATTACACATGCCTAAGCTTAGCCAGCTCAAAGGACACAAAAAAACAGGAGTTGGTTTAGTAGATTTACAGCAGGGTTTCTCAATCTTGACTTTGTTAGTGTTTGGAGTCAGTTAATTCTCTGTCATGGCAGGTGTCCTGTGTTTGGTAGGATGTTTAGCAGCACCCCTGGCCTCTACAACAGGGGCAAGAACCAGCCCCCATCCCCATTTTGACAATCAGAGACATCCCCCTTGGGTGGTAAAATCACTCTGGGTCGATTACCACTGATGTAGAGATAAGATTGAGCATCCAAGTCAAGCTTCCCTCTTAATGAATCATTTAATAGATTGTATAATTTGACTCAAACTTACTCCTATGGATCCACAAGTCTTTTTATCTATATATAAACCAGTATCCTTTTGTGAAAACATGGTTTGTTTGTTTTTAATCTTTCAGTGTTTCTGTACAAAAAGTGATTTTTGTTGTTGTTGTTGCTGTTCATTTGTTTGTTTTGCATTTTCAAACACCAATATGTACGGGAAGGATGCAAACAAATAAAAGATACTGTTTTTATAACATTATTTTCCCTATTTTAAAAAGAAAAAAATCTAATAGTACTGGAAGTCCAAAGATGAAATAATTTCATTGCCTTTAAAACTTCCTATAAGCCCCCTGCCGACTTATTTCACCCTTGTTGTAGTCACTGGAATCACCTCTCTCTTCAGGGATCCAGGAGGGTCACCAGACAGAAGTACCAGCCCAGGTTTCTGGGCCTGCAAAGGCCAGTGTTCTTGCTATTCAAGAACCATTTGAAGTACCTCTTACTCCAGATTCTCTGGAAAACTGAATGTATCATTATGGCTGTGGTCCTCAAGAAACATACAATCAAATATAAATAATGGGATATTTTCAAATGACTAAAATGCACCATACTCTATACTAAATGACATAGAAGTGGAACTATTAACATGTAGGAGGTAGTCAGAGTAGAGCAAATCCAGTGATAAAATGAATCTCAAAGGGCGTGTCAACAGCCCTTGATATTGATGACTATGTCTGTGAACCTTTATTCTTGATATGGAAACTTCGCCTAGTATTATAGGATGCCTAAGAATTGCCTCCTGGGAGCCTCCTTGTTGCTCAAATGTGGCCTCTCTCTAAGCTGAACTCAGCATGTAAATGCAATAACTTCCTCCCAGCATGGGACATGACTCCTAGGGTTGAGCCTCCCTGGCACTGATATTTTACTACTAAGCACCAGCTAGCAATACCACTAGAAAAATACCTTGACCAAAAGGGGGAAAAGGTAAAAACAAATGAGTTTATATGGTTAAGAGACTCCAAAGTGAGTCAGGAGGTCATTCCAGAGGTTATGCTTATGACTGCCAAAGTAGATATTACCCCAAATAGCAGGGCTTCTGAGGGCTCTGGAGACATCCAGACACTATGGTCAGGGCAGATAGCTCAGGAGTTTGGTGTCTTGTCAGTGGGCCTTTATGCTCCCCAGGGTGACAGAGTTGGACTCTGTTGTGGTTTCCCTACACATGGCTCTTCTGTCCTTCTATTTGAACCTATAATTAGTACCAAAGTTTGTAGGTATATGTCCAAGAGACTTAAATCTTTGGACTGTCCATGTGCCAGCTGGGCCTCTAATCTCAATGGAGTTGCATCACCTACTCTCCAGTTCATTGGTCTCACCCAGGACAACTAACAAGGAAGGGATGATGGACAACTACCATACCAAAGAACTGAGTCTATAACTGCAAGCAAGAAAGTCCCATCCATTGGCCTTAATGGATTGCATTCCTCTCTCAATTAGAAGTGGAATAGACATCACCATCCCAGAAACCTCAAGATTGGGGAATGAACCATGAACTAAAGCAGACTTATTGGTATTCTGCTATAGACTTATTGTGATTCTACCAATAGAAGAAATTATATCATTGATGTGGAGGCAGTGGCCACTGGAGGTTCTGAGAGCAGGGAGAGGGGAAAACAGATGTAATGTGAGGGCATTTTCAGAACTTGGGAATTTTCCTGAATGACATTGTAATGACAAATACAGGCCATATTATATCTTGTCAGAACTTACAAAAATGCATGGGAAAGAGTGTAAACTATAATGTAAACTATAATCCACACTTAGTGGCAATGCTCCAATATGTTCATCATTGGTAACAAATGTACCACATTAATGAAGGATGTTGTTAATGTGAGAAAGTGTGGGAGGGGTAGGGATTGGGGCATTTGGGAATCCCCTATATTTTTAATGTAATATTTATGTAATTTAAGTATCTTTAAAAAAAAAAAGGTGTGTCAAAAACAGTGAAGCCTGTTGTAAATGATAAACTATAGTTAATAGTACAATTATATAGATGTTCTTTCATGTATTGTACAAAATGTATCATACTAATGCAAGGTTTTAATAATACGGTAGTATATGGGAATTCTGTATTTTATGCATGATTTTTTGTGAAACTACAACTTCAACAACAACATAAGGGCATGTCAAAGTGGGTTTAAAGAAAATCAAGTCAATACTGATAGGGTGACTTTGTACTTAGATTGCGTCCATGAAAGAAATGCAGTTCTCTGCTGACCAGAACAAGCTGACATTTAGGAGCAACCAGCCTCTATGAGTTTGATTTATGTGAGTCTACTCCTGAGAGACCAAATTAATCAATTTCAGTGTGCTCAGGAAATCAGGAATCTGCATCCATGAGGCTGTGTGGACATGACACACTGTGGAGGTGCTCTACTGTGCTTTGTGAATCGTCTCACTTAGCCAGTCACCTTTATGCACCACGCGCCACCTCACTGTAACATTCAAATAAAATTTCTTCCAAGGCGGTGGTAAAGATGAGACCTAAAGTGTATAAAGAAAACTCTCGGTGACCCCATCTCTACTTATACTCTCCCCCTTTGGTAGTTGGGATGCTTTGAAATATTTAGAAGTGACAATGACCAGGTCAAGTTTATAGAATCTGAGGAAACCTCTGAGCAGGATGAGGGTTAAAGGCAAACTTTAACTGTCTCTAGCTTAGCTCCGTAGATTGCAGTCAGCTCTCTCTTCTCCACGCCCCAAACAACGTCAGCTTATTCAATCCCAGCACAAGCATCAGGAATATTTTGGGAGAGTTAAAAGGATAAATGTGGGCTCTACCAAAAAATTCCATCCATATTTCTCAAGAGGAACATTATTGATATTTAGAGTAGGCCACTTCATTACGCATGACCGTCCTGGAGATTCAAAATTGTTTAGCATTTTTCAGCCGTCAGTGCCATCTCCAGCCCTGAGTCATCGTGACCTCAACCACTCCCCTGCTTTGACGGCTCCTGAGCCTGAGGTTGGTGTCAGCCCTGTTGAAGAACACCGGATGATGTGTTTGACCTTGAAATGAGGGTGCAAGGTGAATGTGTGCCAGTGGGAAGTCACCCTGCTGTCCTTGTAACCTACGACGATGCCTTATTGGCCTGCTGCTACCCAGGGTGGGGAGATGGGAAATAAGCGATCCACAGCTGGTCACTAGAAGGTTAGTAGATGGTTCTAGACTCACTAGGCACCTTGGCCTCAAGGATAGTAATATGTTTCCTTGATTCAGGATACACTATTCTTTTCTGTACCACTAAGAAAGAGAAGATTCTGTCAATTAAAAGGTGAAATAAGTTTTCTTATAACTTAGAATTGTTTTTTTAGGTACCGGGGCCAGGGATTGAACCTGGGACCTCATATGTGGGAAGCAGGTGCTCAACCACTGAGCCACATTTGCTCCACTGCATTGGTTTTTTCTTTCTCGAAGGCACCAGGGACCAAACCCAGGACCTTTCATGTGGAAAGCAGACACTCAGCCATGTGAGCCACATCTGCTCCCCAATTTTTTATTTTATATTTATGAGCTCTTTCAACTTAGACAATGATTTCTTACCATATGTTATTTTTGTGGATTAAAAATGAATGCATTAAGCAAAATAAGTTGGGAAGGAATTCCTACAACGCCTTCACATTGAGTGTGACTTTTCTAACTCTGGTTGTGACCTGGTGTTTATATACTTCTCCACGACAAGGATCCCATGTCATCCAAAGAGTGCTCTGGGATGTACCATTGTTTCCTGCCTTCAAACACTTTTTTTTTTTTTTTTGCCCATTATGGGCAATACTTTTGCCCATATCTCAGTGTTAAAATCAAACACAGCTTTCTTTGTTTGTGGGTATCTTTCTGTTTTAAGTTCTGGAATGCTCTTGATCCTTCCTTTGCTAGAAAACATGAAATTGTAGTTATCCTTCCAATGTCTAAGGTTTGTTTTACTAATATAAACTTTATCCTCATTACTTTATTTCCAAGCTTTCCCACAATCACAATAACTTTTTGTTTCAAAGTCAAATTACAGTACAACCTATGTGAAGATATTTCAAATGATAATCAAACTTAACACATGTACAATAGTAATGCGCATAATACACGTAACTCAACTGAAATCATGATAAGGTGAACCAGTGTGTCCATGTCATTCATGTACTGATAGAAGGATTTCACAACTGTTACGTGCCAGACACTAACGATAGGAAACATTCCGCTTACAGAGATGTTAAACTGTGAAAGTACAAGTATCTTAAAATGGGACACTTAGATTAGAATAACTGTGACGTCCATCTCACGCATCGACTAGGTGGAGCAGAAGGCAAAAACCTACTGAGAGAGGAGAGTCAGGCCGCCCAGCGCGGCCCTGCTTAGGAGACATTGTAAGACAGAGGCCACAAGAGCGCAGAACCCGGGGATGGGGAAGGGGTAATACTGACCGTCCCTGGGAGAAGAGCCGCAGAGAAGCCTGAATTCTGGTGGGACAGTCCCGAAACAGGGTCTCACATTCCATTCCTGGTGCGCAGTCGGAGGCCGGTGACTGGTGGTCATTTTTAGTATTTACGGCAGGCAAGGAGTGAAGGTGGACTCAGTGGGGGGATTCCTGCGGCAGCTTCTCGTGTGGGTGGGGGGCAGTGCCAGTTCCCCTGAACGCTCAGGGTCTGGCTTCCGCAGACCCTCCCACCTCTCCCACCACGCTTCCCTCCATCCGCCCCCCGCCACCCCCGGACCTTCCTCCTGTTGCTCAAGCACCTGCGTCTGCTGCCCTGCCAGGGCTTGCTCGTGCGCTTTCTCCTGCTGGTAACAGATCCTTCTCCGGGTCAGGCGCCTGTTTCCTTCCTACATCCAGGTGGGACATCCGAGGCCACTGCCCTGGAAGCCGATTCTTATCAGAGGTGCTTTGCATTTACAGAAAAAGCATGCATCAAGCACAGAGGTCCCGTATACCAGCCTATTCTTAGCACCTTGCATTAGGGGGATGCATCTGTTACGGTCATGGAAGAGCATTTTAATACTCGGACTATTAACTATAGCTCATTGCTTACAAAAGGGTCCACTGTGTGTTGTGTAACCCTGTTTTCTTGACCATTTGATTTAAAGTATTCTCTAGGCCCTGTTTTAGTTTCTCTCTGTCATACCCTCATTTGCATTCTTAACATCACACTACACTATCAAGAATGGTGTTGTCCAGTAAAAATATAAAGTGAGCCTCATGCATAATTTCTAGGGGCCACATTAAAAACATAAAAGAAACAGGTGAAAGTAATTTTAATTTTACTTAAACACAGTATATCTAAATGATTGTCATGTCAACCAACATGTAATCAGTATAAAAGCCTTTCAGGAGATATTTTGCTTTCTTTTTTATATTGTCTTCAGAATTCGTTGAGTACTTTATACTTATAGCTTATCTTAATTTGAATTAGCCTCATTTAAGGGTTCAATAGCTGCTTGTTGCTAATGCCCAACATATTGGACAGTGCAGCTTCTAGAATAACTTTAATTTATCTATGTATGCATCTATTTATTTAATTTTGCATGTATTCCTGAGTAGAATTTCAATCCATAAGATCAGAGAATTTAAACCTGCCAGGTTAATCACTGTATCATAACATTACAAAAGGTAACTTACATGTAATTGGCACCAGTAAATAATTCTTAGTTTGATGACTTGGTTAGACATGAAAATTTCATATCCAGAGATGTGGTATCTA
The DNA here is from genome assembly GCF_030445035.2 of Dasypus novemcinctus. Classification (NCBI taxonomy): domain Eukaryota; kingdom Metazoa; phylum Chordata; class Mammalia; order Cingulata; family Dasypodidae; genus Dasypus; species Dasypus novemcinctus. Next base: position 2,619,163 of record NC_080701.1, on the reverse strand, counting down.
GTTCATAGATACTGTAGCTCATATAGCAGTATAGAGCAGTAACTCTTACTGTTACAGTAAGCTACAGGCATAAGGATGTCCCAGGCACTCCTAGTAGAATGGCTTAAAGAAGAAGGCAAACACAAAATGACACAAAAACTGACAGTGAATGTTGGTGAATGTGGAGCAATTGGAACTCTCACACATTGCTGGTGAAAATGCAAACTGGAGCTGTCACTTTTAAAGTTTGGCAGTTTACTATAAAGGTAAAGGCATTCTAGGTATTTACCAAAGGGAAATTATAACATGTTCCCACAAAACTCCATGCCTGAACTTTGATAGCGGCTGAATTCATGATCACCAAGAGACAGAAGCCCAAACGCCCTGCAACTGGCGACTGGGTGGCAGGCTCCTTTCCACACCATGGCAGCCTACTTCGCAAATAGGGTAGACTGCTGACAAGGCAGCAGCGTGGATGACTCTCGAATGCATTATTCTGAGTGAAAGGAGCCAGATTCAGGAGGCTCTGGGCTGCACGATTCCGTTTATATGAAAGTCTAGAGAAGATGAGACTGTAGGAACAGGACCCATCAGTGCTTGCCAGGGACTGAGGTCAAGGATTTGGCTCCAAAGGGACTGCATGAGGGAATTCTTGGGGAGCTATGCTGTAGTTTATAAGAAATTTACACCAGGAAGAATGAGATTTACTGCACGCGAATTAAAATCAAATGCAATGGACAAAGAAGCTTCAGCAGGTAGGCCTTTTTTTTTGGTCTTTATTTTTTTAATATTACATTCAAAAAATATGAGGTCCCCGTATAACCCCCACCCCCTTCACCCCACTCCTCCCCCCATAGCAACAACCTCCTCCATCATCATGAGACATTCATTGCATTTGGTGACTACAACTCTGAGCTCCGCTGCACATCATGGTCGAAAATGTGGCCTTGGTGTGGAGAAAGTGGCCATGGTGGCTGCTGGGTGCGGGGAGTGGGAGGAAGAGATGAGATGTGGGGGTATTTTCGGGACTTGGAGTTGTCCTGGGTGGTGCTGCAGGGACAGTTACCGGGCATTGGATGTCCTCCCATGGCCCACTGGGTGGAACGTGGGAGAGTGTGGGCTGTGGTGTGGACCAGCACATAGGCCTTTGATGCTGCCCGCAGGTGTGTCATGGCAAGTGGAGCCCTGTGCTGGGGAGGAGAAGGGCTTCTGGCCTCCAGGCTGGGAGGGAGCCGAGGGGCCTGTGGTGCAGTCCCTTCGGAAGGCAAAGGGGGAGAAGGACGTGAGCCTCCGGGGAACAGAGCACAAGGTGAGTCCTTAGGCCTGGAGAAGTCCAATGTCAGTTAAAGGACGCTGGCGCTGGCCCAGGCAGGGCTCACTCCACACCCAGTGATGGGCCAGGGCGGGTTGTGGCCCCGCCCGTTGTGTTAGCTGCAGCTCGCTGGCCAACAAATGGCACCTGCTCCTTCTCCCTTCAAAACTAACGTGCTCAGGCATTTGCTGGGCTCCTGGCTCTCAGCGAGGGACATTTCCCAGAGGTCTTGGAAGCCAGGGGCCCCAAATGCAAAAAGTTGACCGGTGAGAGGAAAAAAATATAGAGGGGCAAGAGAAGCAGCTCGATGTAGGCCTCTGTGGGATGGTAGGAAAAGAGAATCCACAACTAAGTTAGAAAACAAATGTCGGGAGAACAGTTGAGAATTGAATTAGATGAGAACCAGCTAGTGCTAAGCCCTTAAAGGGAGAGCAGCCATTTCAGGAGGAACCAGGCAGGTCTGCGAAGCTGACGTTCAGAGCAGACAAGGTGGAGGAGGTGTAGCTTGGTGGTTGAGCGTCTGCTTCTCAAGTATGACGTCCTGGGTTCAATCCCCGGTACTGCCTTAAAAAAAAAAACCCTGCGGTAGGTTTTACAGCAGAGTACTCTAGGCTGATTATTTTCTTCTCCAAAATACAACTCAGCTTAATACCTGTGTGTTGGTTTCATTTTGCGTGAGTAAAGGAATTAGATTTCTGTTTTCACACACCCTAAGCCTATTCCTGCTCACCTACCTCATTGCTCATAGTCTTGCTACTTTTTCATCATTAATTTTTTTGTATTATTTAAGGTGATGAAATATAATTGAAATCGGGCAAAAAAGTACCCGCATCTTAATAAAAAGATTATTTTTTTTAGACGTGGGTATAAAGGTCTGCTCATGCAGCCTCAATGAGCTCCTTAACTATCAAATTTGAATGGTATTTATTTAAGTGAAAGGCTCAGAAAAGACTCAGATTTTGAAACAGAAATTATTAATGAAAAATGAAATTTAAAAATATAATGCAATAGTAGCTAGGCTTTAGAAGTTGGCACCACCCAATGGGAATATTCTCAGGGAGCAAAGACATAATAATAGTGTAGAGTATTTATTAAGCTCTTACTTGGCCTTAGACAGTGAATAAAACGCTTCATTCAGTGTTGCACTTTCACCAACAAACAACAGAAAAGAGAACTGAGGCTTAGCAATGTCAAGGGAAGTGCCTACATTCCCAAACCGAGACGTGATGAGCTGGGCTGGATCTCAGCTGTTAAAGTCTGTTCAATTAACCACTACCTTTTGTGGCTTCTTTTGAAGGTAGGGGACCTATCATGTGGCAAAAGTATAATGAAAATACATTATGTGTGTTGGAAATATAGGTTATAAGGAATTGACTGGACTTGATCTTGGCTGCAGGATTTTTCATGTATAGAAAGGCCGTTACATTCACAGAAACATGTTGTGTTTTTGCTATTAGCCTAATTCTACCAATTAGGGATTGGTAGAATATTTTCCCAGATATCCAGTAAGTGTTTAAAATTGTCTTTTTGTACCCTAGAGGCAGATCATTAAATTCAGGTACATCTCCTGAGGAAAGGAAAGCTTTTGTTTTATTCTTTTCTAAGAAAATTATAAGATTATATTAACTATTAATAATTTTCTCAGAAAGTAGAATTTCACTGAAGCAGTGATTAAAAATTGCCTTTGGATGTTACAGGGTAGTTATATAAGGATAATATAGATTTTATTTGAAATTTCTTTGGTTTATTAATTTTGTCTATTTTGTTAATTCTTTTTTTTAAGATTTATTTTTTATTTATTTCTCTCCCCTCCCCCCCCCGCCCCCAACAATCTGCTCTCTGTGTTCATTCACTGTGTGTTCTTCTGTGTCCACTTGTATTCTTGTCAGCAGCAGTGGGAATTTGTGTTTCTTTTTGTTGTGTCATCTTGCTGCATCAGCTCTTTCCGCGTTGTGCGGCACCACTCCCGGGCAGGCTGGACTTTCTTTTGCACTGAGTGGCTCTCCTTACAGGGTGCGCTCCTTGTGCATGGGGCTCACCTACATGGGGGACACTCCTGCGTGGCACAGCACCCCTTGTGCACATCAGCACTGTGCGTGGGCCAGCTCCACATGGGACAGGAGGCCCAGGGTTTGAACCATGGACCTCCCATGTGGTAGGCAGATGCTCTATCTGTTGAGCCAAGTCCGTTTCCCTGGTTAATTCTTTAAGTAAACTTGTCTTGAGCACCTCTGTGGTGTTGGGACAGTCAAAGATGAATTGAGATGTAGCCTCTGCATTTAAGTTATCCAAAACTTAAAATATGCAGAGACTAAGAATCAATTCTTTACCACCTTTGTTAGAAACAAAACAAAAACTTCTTCAAATGTTCCGAGGGCAAGTGATACTCTTTAAGAAATTGATAAATACCCCTATCACTTGGCTATATTTAAAAATGTCCTTATAAAATAGTTACATACATAAATACTTCCAGAAATACAATGGACTTATAATAATATTCTTTTTAGATGAAGAAAATAATATAGGAGACAAAGATTTTATTACAGTGTATGATTGCACTGGACTGCAAGCTCTTTATTCCTAGTACCTAGTTAGAATGTATCCAATTAAAATATTGTTGAAAAATAAACAAGGATACAGAATAGAAGGATGGAGCTGAAGCAAGAGAAAGCCTGGGGTCATAACAGAAGTTTTCCAGGGATTGGGCTTGAGATAAACCTGGAAGGTTAGGTAAGTGAGAGGGGCTAGTTCTTTCCAGGAAGCGGACAGCGTTGGGTGAAGGCACGGAGGTGCTCTGTTCAGGAAGTGCCTGCCCGTCACTTGGCCAAGAGGAGAGCAGGGCTGCAACCAGTGTTCACGCGGAATTTGATGACTGAGTCTCACGCCTGCCCTCGCCGTCTGATGTCTATACTCTCTACTCTTTTTATGCCACTTCCTTTTTAATTTACTCACCCATTTATTCACTACGAAAGTATTTACTGAAAATTCGCATGTGCTACGAGGTGGCAGCCCGGAGGAGGGTCCTGTGTCCTTGGTGGTGAATGTCCCTTAGGTTTGGGACTCCTAGTGCGTAGCAGCGCTGCACCCCTGGGCCCTCTGGAAACGCTGCCCCGGAGGTCAAGGGGACTGGCTCTATGTCCCTGGAGGTTTACCCAGCTGCCTCATCCCCTTGTGTGGTAAGTCCGTTTGTGAGGTCCCACTGGCGGGACAGGGGAAGGGGACGGTTGAGTGGAAAGGACACTGAGAGTGTGGGAATATTTCTGCAGACAACCAAGATGGCCCATATGAGAACAGAGCTCAAGTGTTTAAGTTTTTTGCTCCTCTGAGCAAGTCTCCTTGCGAGGGTTTAAAGGCATAAAGGTGAAGAAAGCACTGTCCTTCCTTTAAGAAACTGGGAAAATGAGCGGGAGGAATGGGAAGTGTATTTAATTGCATTTTTCAAGTAATAACCAGATTTTTAAAAATATTAAAAAGCATTCCAAAGGATCTTCAGATTGATATATAATTGGTTTGCTTTTTGTTTAGAAGAAATAAAAAAGTTATTTAAAAAGTATCTTTTTTTTTAAACTGGAAAAGATGCCTCAAAAAATGCAGTTTAACTATGTAGGCATATCTCCTTATTTGGGACATTAATGGTATAAATTCATGTTAACAGCATTTTATGTGACTTCACTTTCAACTAATTTAAACTGCCTTTAAATACAAATGCAGATTTTCATAAATAAATAATAGTCTCTCTTATCAAGAAAATACATTATATTTATGAAGTTTACTTAAAATCTTAAGTACCACTACTTAAAATTGTTTGTGGTAAAACAGCTTTAAGAGAAACACATAAACCTCTCTTTTCTGAGGTGTTTTCATACCCTAAGCTCCTTGAGGGCAAAGAGTCCATTTGATTTGTATCAACCATGATGATTCAGCATAGAAGATGATCACAATATTTTTACTGAATGGCTATCTATGCAATGAACATATTTGATAGATTTTACTATACTAATTTAATTATTTTATTTTTAAATTTTTAAATTTTTATTGTCTTTTTTAAAAAAGATAGATCACACAAAACGTTGCATTAAAAAACATAAGAGGTTCCCATATACCACATTCCCTACCTGCCCCCCACTCCTCTCACGTCAACATCCCCTTTCATCACCGGGGCACATTCATTGCATTTAGTCAGTACAGCCTGGAGCACTGCCACACCACATGGACCATAGTTTACATTGTAGTTCACCCTCTCCCCCAGTCCCTCCAGTGGGTTATGGCAGGATATATAATATCCTGCATCTGTTCCTGCAATATCATTCTGGACAACTCCAAGTCCCAAAATGCCCCATATCACATCTCTTCCTCCCTCTTCCTGCCCTCAGCAACTCCCATGGCCACTGTCTCCACATCAGTGATTCAATTAATTCTATTGCTGGAGTCACTATAGTTCTATAGTAGAATACCAGCAAGTCTAAATCAATCCATGTTTTATTCCTCTATCCTGTGGACCCTGGGATGGTGATGTCCACTCCACCTCTAAATTGGGAGAGGGCTTAGATCCCATATAGGTGATGGATGTGATTCTCCTGCTTGCATCTATAGACACTTTTGGTTCCCTGGTGTGGTGGTTGACCATTCTCACCTTCCCATCAGCTAACCTGGGTAAGTCCAAAAAACTGGAGAGTAGGTATTACAGCTCTGCTGAGGCTCAGGGCCCAGCTAGCACAAGGACAGTCCAGAGATTCAAGTCTCCTGAGCATACACAAACCCCAGGATCAACCACAGGTTCAGTAAAAGTAACAGAAGAGGTTTGTGTGGAGAAGTCACATCTGAGTCCAACTCCATCAAACTCAGGAGCACAAACTCCAAAGTAGGGCCCACTGGCAAGGCACTGAACTCCAGAGCCATCTGTCATAACCATAGAACTTGTGTGTCTCCATAGCCCTCAGGAGCACCAGTACCTGGGGTTGTATCTACTTTGACTGTCTCTGAGATCATGCTGAGATGTGCATAAGCACAACCCCTCTGATGGCCTCCCGACTCATTTTGAAGACTCTTAGCCATTTGAACTCATTTGTCTTTACCACTTCCCCTTTTATTCAAGGTCTTTTTCTAGTTGTATCACCAGCTGGTGATGGTAGTAGTCTTTCGGTGCCAGGGAGGCTCATCCCTGGGAATCATGTCCCATGCTGGGGTAAATGTGATGCATTTATATGCTGAGTTTGGCTTAGAGAGTGGCCACATTTAAGATACATGGAGGCTCTCAGGAGGTAACTCTTAGGCAGCCTGCCACTCTAGGCATATTTGAAATTTCAAGCACACAGGCTCATAAGCATAGTCATCTGTATCAAGGGCCCATCATTGGACCATCCTTCCTCACTGGTCTTTACCCTTGCCCTTGGGGTATTGTTGCTGTTTCACTGAGGAAAGTGACAGAGCTCCCCAGTATGGGAACTCAGCACTAACTCAGTTGTCATGTGTAACTCTATCCACTCTGAAAATACCCAATGAACATCCAAACATATCTGTATACCCTATATGCATGCCCTGGAGAACTCCCTCCCTCTCATACATGCCCCATCAATGACACCGCACACTAGTGCTCCTCCTCTGCCATAGTTGAACCCCTCTGTGATCCAAGACTTCTTAAAAAATGAAGCCTAATATGTTGCCAAATACAAATATTGGGAAAATGAAATCATATTGACAGACTTAAACATTGGAAGTAGAATACATAATAATTTAGAAGAACTAAAATAAAGTAAAAAATAAGTTGGCATATTAAAAAATGAAAAATATCATAAAACTTTGCTTTTGACATTTTGACTTTCATCATAGTAATAGGCATTGTCCTACATGTACAGTGGCAAAGCAGTCTCCTCCATTCCTTCCTCAGTGTCTACATCCTTTTTTAAAAAAACTTTGTCTTCTAAAAGTACAGATCACAGTTAAGTCACATATACAAAATAGGGAGTGTGTTATGGTAATCCTCTCTCATTCTTTGGCATACAGATATCTAATTCTCCAAGCACCATTTGTCGAAGAGGCCATTCTTTCCCACTTGAGTGGACTTTGTGAACTTGTCAAATATCAGATGACTGTATATGTGAGGATCTATATTCAAACTCTAAATTTGGTTCCATTGGTCAGTGTGTCTATTCTTGTGCCAATACCATGCCATTTTGACCACTATAGCTTTGTAGTATGTTTTAAAGTCAGATAGTGTGATTCCTCCAATTTCATTTTTCCTTTTCAATATGTCTTTAATTATTTGGGGCCTCTTTCCCTTCCAAATAAATTTCATAGTTTTTCTAGTTCAGTAAAAAATGCTGTGTTGATTTTTATTGGGATTGCATTAAATCTGTAGATCAGTTTTGGTAGGATAGACATATTAATGATATTTAGTCTTCCTATCCATGAACAGGGAATATTCTTCCATTTATTTAAGTCTTCTTTGACTTTCTTAAATGTATTGTGTAGTTTTCTGTTTATAAGTCTTTTACATTTTTAGTTAAATCTATACATAGGAATTTGATTTTTTAAATTTACTACTGTAAATGGTATTTGTTTCTTGATTTATTCCTCAGACTGCTCATTATTGGTCTATAGAAATGCTACTGATTTTTGCACATTGATCTTGTAACCTGAAACTTTACTGAAGTCCTTTATAAGTTCTAGAAGCTTTATTGTAGATTTCTCAGGGCTTTCTATGTACAAGATCATGTCATCTGAAAATAGTGAAATTTTGACTTCTTCCTTTCCAATATGGATGCCTTTTATATCTGTTTCTTGCTTCAGTGCTTGAGCAAGTACTTCTAATGCAATGTTAAATAGGAGCAGGGATAGTGGGCATCCTTGTCTCATTCCTGATCTTAGAGGGAAAGATTTTAGGATTTCACCATTGTAAATGATGTTAGCTGTGTGTTTTTCATATATATCCTTGATCATGTTCAGAAAGTTTCCTTCTATTCCTATCTTTTGCAGTGTTTTTATCAGGAAAGGGTACTGTATTTTGTCAAATGCTTTTTCTGCATCTATAGATACTATGTGATTTTTTATTTCCATCTGTTAATGTGGTGTGTTATATTCATTGATTTTCTTATGTTGAACCATCCTTGCATACCAGGGATGAACCCCACTTGGTGTAGAATTCATTCGATGTGTTGTTGAATATGATTAGCAAGTATTTTTTAGAGGACTTTAGCATCTAGATTCATTAGAGAGATTGGTCTGTAATTATTCTTTCTTGTGGTGTCTTTTTTTGGCTGTGGTATTAGGGTAATGTTGGCATCATAAAATAAGTTAGGCAATGTTCCTTCTATTTCAAATTTTTAGAAGAGTTTAAGCAAGATTGGTGTCAGTTCTTTCTGGAATGTTTGGTAGAATTCTCCTGTGAATATGTCTGGCCCATGGCTCTTCTTAGTTGGGAGGTTTTTAATGACTGTTTCTATCTCTTTACTTTGTGATTGGTTTGTTGAGATCATCAATTTCTTCATTTGTCAATGTAGACTGCTTATGTGTTTCTAGAATTTGACCATTTCCTCTAAATTGTCCTTCTTGTTGGCATATAGTTTTTCAGAGTATCCTTTTATGATTGTCTTTATTTCTGTGGTGTCAGTGGTGATATCCCCTTTCTCATTTCTTATTTTGTGTATTTGCATCCTCTCTCTTTTTCTCTTTGTTAGTCTAGTTAAGGGTTTGTCAATTTTATTGATCTTCTCAAAGAACCAGTTCTTTGTTTTGTTTATTTTTTCTAGTGCTTTCTTATTTTCTATTTCATTTAATTCTGCTCTGATCTTTGTTACTTCTTTTTTTCTTCTTCCTTTGGGGTTAGTTTTTTGTTTTTTCACTAATTCCTCCAAGTGTGCAGTTAGACCTTTGATTTTAGCCCTTTCATCTTTTTTGATGTATGAATTTATGGCTGTGAATTTCCCTCTCCTAGAGCTTTTGCTCCATCCCATAAGCTTTGATATATTGTATTGTCATTTTCATTAGTTTCAAGGTAGTTACTGGTTTCTTTAGAGATTTCCTCCTTGATCCACTGTTTGTCTAAGAGTGGTTGCTTAACTTCCATATCTTGGTGCCTAATCTGGGTCTGTGGCCCTTGCAGATTTCTAGCTTCATTTCACTGTGGTCAGAGAAATTACTTTATATGATTTTAAACTTCCTGATTTCATTGAGATATTCTCTGTGGCCTAACACAGTCCATTTTGGAGAATGATCCATGCGTGCTTGAGAAGAATGTATATACTGCTGTATTTGGGTATAGTGTTCTGTATATGTCTATTAGGTCCAGATCCTCTAATATAATGTTCAATGTCTTTGTTTCTTTGTTGATTCTCTGTTGAGATGTTCTGTCTAATGGTGATAATAGTGTGTTATATTTCCCCACTATAATGGTAGAGGCATCTATTCCTCCACTTAGTTTTTCCACTGTTTGCATCACATATTTTGAGGCACCCGGATTAGGTGCATCAATGTTTATGATTGTTCCTTCTTCTTAAAAGATTACCCCTTTTACTAATATGTAGTGTCCATTTTTGTCTCTCACAATAGTTTTGCATTTAAAGTCTATTTTGTTCAATATTAGTATAGCTACACCTACCTTTTTTTGGTTATTGTTTGCTTGTAAGATTGTTTTCCAACCATTCACTTTCACCCTGCTTGAATCCCTGGGTCTAAGGTGGGTTTCTTGTAGACAGCATATAGATGGCTTGTATTTCTTTATCCTTGTGCCAAGCTGTGTCTCTTGACAGGTGAGTTTAATCCATTAACATTCAGTGTTATTACTTTCAAGGAATTACTTACATTAGCCATATTTTCTTTAGATTTGTGTTTGTCATAATTTGTTTTTATTTCTCTTTTTGTCTTTTGGTTGTTCTTACACTCTCCTCCAACTCTGGCTCTCCTGTTTTTTTTTTCTTTCCTACTGCAGAACTCCCTTTCTCAAAGGGCAGGTTTCTTATTGGCATACTCTCCTAGTTTCTGTTTATCTGTGAATATTTTGAGCTGTCCATCATTATTGAATGCCAGCTTAGCTGGATAGAGTATTCTTGGCTGGAAATTTTTTTTCTTTTAGTACCTTAACTATGCCATACCACTGCCTTCTTGCTCCATGATTTCAGATGAAAAATCAGCACTTAATCTTGTTGAGCTTCCCTTATATGTGATGGTTCTCTTTTCTCTTCCTGATTTCAATATTTTCTCTTTGCCTTGAGCATTGGATAATTTGACAAGTACATGTCATCTGGTGGGCCTGTTGGGATTTACACTGTTAGGGGTGTGCTGTGTTTCCTGGACATGTACATCCATCTCCTTCAATGGTTTTGGGGAATTTTCAGCCATTATTTCATCCATTACCCTTCTGTCCCCTTTCCCTTCTCTTTTCCTTCTGGGATGCCTATAATACATACGTTTGTGCATTTTGTGTTGTCATTCAAATCCCTAGTTCTCTGCTTGATTTTTTCTATCTTTTCATCTATCAATGCTACAATCTGTTTGATTTAAGATGTACTGTCTTCCACATCACTAATTCTTTCCTCTGCTTCTTTAAATCTGCTGTTATTTGCTTAGAGTGTATTTTTGATTTCTTGAATGATGCCATCCATCACCATCATATCCGTTATCTTTTTAAGTATGTTTACAATTTCTTCAGTATGCTCTCCAAGTGTTTTCTTAATATCCTTAATCTCTTCCTTCACTTTGTTAAGTTGGTCTGTGATATTTGATTGGAGAGCTTTGATTAGTTTATCAATATTTTGCTCCTCTTCTTGGTTGTTAATTTGTTCATTGGATTGGGCCATGTCTTCCTGATTATTGGTTTGGTTTGTATTTTTTGTTGCTGTCTGGTCATCATTTTATCTTGGTGGGTTCATTCAGTTGATTAGCTTATCTCTCTATTCTTGTTTTTTTTTTTTTAGGTGCTCTTTTTGTGTATGTGTTAATTTTTTTCTTTTACCCTTTGTTCTGCTTATTCTATTATCTTGTTGTTGTCTAAGTTATCTTGAAGGAAAAAGATTAGGGCCAGGGAAAGCAAAAGAGAGTTAAGAAATGAAAAAAAGTATAAAAGTAGTAATGGTAGTAAATGTTAGCAGAAGAACTTTATAAGACCTAGGAGAATAAATATTAAAGTCATGTAAGCAGTGTATAGTTATAGGAATAAGAAAGTGAAGTACCTACAATGAACATGGAGAAGAATATAGTATGAATTAAAAGGCTAGCATGTTCAGGAGAGAGGGAAAGAGAAAAGAAAGGACAATAAGATAAAGAGTTAATAAAAGATAGAAAACAGAATTGTTAGAAATAGTAAGCCAGAAACATTGGGGGCTAAATAAAGAGAGGGAATGTAAGAGCAACAACAGAAGGTGGAATGTAGAAAGGTGTAGGAAGGAAAAGAGATAGTATTGGTAGCCAAAATTAGTACACACCAGAAAGAGGAGGTTGAGGATGAGGAAACACAGGAAACAATAAACAAGCCGGCAGCACCTTGAGCTACGCTCTTCTCGTCGTGCTCTCTCAAGATCGACGTCCAGCAGCCTGCTTTGTGGGTCCCCAAAACAGCTCACTCAGGCAGTATTCTGCCCCCACTCTTACTCTGACATCATCTTGCCTCGCAGATCTAATCGTTTTATTCAGCACATTTTCTTCAGTCTTTTTCACAACTAAGTGGCAGATCATATGTTCCCAGTGTTTTGTTCCAGCACCATGTAAACCACAGATTGAGGTTGTTTATTGTTTCTTCAAGAAACACAAAAGTAAGGAAAGCATGAAGGCCATTTAAATAGTCACCAAGATAATATAGACTATGCTGTTACAAACATTAAGTGTTGTGCTGGTTTTTTTTTTTTTTGAGCTTAGAATTTTAAGTCCATGATATATAAAATCCCCTTAAAAATCTTTGAATTCTATGTTTCCTAAACAGCAGCAGGGACACACATGCATACTTATGAAGTAGCCCTACTAATGACAAAACAACTACTTAAAAGAGGAAAATAAAATCAATCACTATGCAGTGTACCTATTTCTCTTGCTCAATTATCTTTTGGGTCTTTTTTTTTTTTTACTTATTTATTTACACTTTAGCATTCAAAGTTTGTCAGTAAAGCAATTTTAACTTTAACTCAGTAAGACAGATTTAATGCTACAAATGTTATCAATGCATATATTTCCTGAAGTATTATCCTTTGGGAGTTTGTTTCACTTTATACTGCAAGAACAGACTCCTAATAATGTGAATATTGGTTCTTAATTATACATGATACTTTAAAAACCTGCACATGCTTCAGAATTTTGTAGACACTGTATAAATATCAGAAGACCATGTGATGGAAAAACAAGCATAGCAGCCTCTGAAAGGATTCTGAAAATTACCATTTAAAGTAAAAGTTGTATGTAAGCAAGTAGATGACTAGCTAAAGTAGCAGTTGATATTTTACATGGTTGCACAGCATTCTAAGAAAAAGAGCATGCACGTTGAATTTTATATCATCTGGTAACTAAAAAATATGTTTAAATTTTCATAACCGAAACAATCCTGTATGTTTCCAAAAAGTTCTGAGAATTTAAACCAATGCCAAAAGTATGCATACCATTATTAAAATTTTTCTTGCGTGGGAAGGAAGTATCAGAGCATATTCCTATGATTAGCTCTGAAGGTTTTTTGTCGGCCTGTAGGACTTGGGGTCTTCAGGTGTCTTGCGGGAGAGCGCTGGCCACATTCTGGTTTGGAGCCCATGGCTTCCGTGAGTACCACTCGACAGCCTTCCCCCTGCTTGCACGTGGGGAGGCAAGACTAAATCCAGCAGCGAGGGAAGACGGTCTCTCCAGGTGTGCTTTCTGGATCTTTCCTTCCTTCTTCATTCCGGACCGCATTACCTTAAGAACCAGACTTCTCCTGTCATGTGCAACCTCTCTCTTTCCACCAGCTTTTTATTATGATTTTAAACATGTGTACAGATCAAAGCTTTTATTAGAGCAGCTGCTTCTTCAGGCTCCTCTCCCATTGCTTTCAAGTCACATATTTTCAACCTCTTTCTCCAAAACCTCTTCTCTAATTTGTAGCGAACTCCCACCTTTTCAGCCTCACGTTGGTTGTATGTTGGCTGTATCGTTTGGTGTTTTGGTTTCTAATCCTGGGATGCTTGGACCATAAGCATATTGAAATGGCTATGAAACAAGTCTTATTTTTCACAAAGAATCATAAGCAGTGATGCTTGCCTCAACTGACCAATTTTTGTTCTTTTGTCTGTAAACAGAGTTTATCAGAACTTATCTTGGGTGCTGGTGCCTACTGAGGACAAGGGCACAGAAGGAGAATTGCTGAAGAAAGACTTATCTGAGTGCAAGTCAGCTAGAGCAGAATAATTTACCAGTGGAGGCATTATCAGGGACAGAAATTCAAAAGAGGTAAAGTGCAATTTTAGATTTTTCAAGATTTTTTTTCTTATGAAAGTATTAGTGTTTTCTGCTCATGATTTTCTTTTAATTGCTGACAATGAATGAAAAGGTTTAAACTCTACTCCTTGTCTCTGCTTGTCCTCCCTGGTGCCAGCAGCACTTCATAACCCTAGAACTGCGATGATGTATAATAGATATGAGGCCTCTTATTGTTTTCTTCTGTTGATATGGCAATATAAATTGTTAACTTTCACTGAGTTCTACTGCATCTCTCCCTTCAGTGAAGAAATTCCTGTCCATTTTCATTGATCAAAACACATAGGCTTGTTCTTTTATTGCTGAGTTGTATTATCTTTTTATATTTTTAGGACATAAGAGGATAGCTATGCAGAACTACTGATGCTTAATGTATGTAGAAGTTTTAATCAACATTACTATAATAGTGTGGAAATGGATAGAGTTGATGATAACACATTATAGTGAGTAGCAGCTGGTTTATAAATGGCAATGTGGCTGGAAAGGGTAGTCTAGGGATGTAAATGTCAATTGTAAGAAAGTTAGAGAATAATCTAAGGACTGAATAACACAGTGAACCCAGTGGTGGATGAGGATTGTGGTTGATGGTACAGATGCAAGAGTGTCATTCTGTGAGCTAGAGCAGATGTACATCACTATTGCAGGGTGGTGGGAATGTGGAGAAGCATGGAAATGACAACTGGAGTGGCCTATGGACTGTGGTTAACAGCAACACTGTGATATTCATGCATCTATGCCAAAGATGTTAATAATGGGTGATACGGAAAAAGTGTGCCAAATGTACACTATGGACCATGGTTAGTGGTAATAGTCTGATGATATTATCTCATAATCTGTAACAAATATTCCACCATGTTGTTGTGTGTTGGTGAAGGGGTGTCGTATGGGAATTCTACACATGCGCATGATTATTTGTAAGATCTGTAGTAAAAATATATTAAAAATAATAATAATAGGGCACAATGGGGGAAAATACACCAAATGTAAGATAAGGACTGTAGTTAGTAAAATTTTGACAATATTCTTTCATAATTTGTAACAAATGTCTCACAACAATGCAAGGGGTTGATGATGGGTTGATTGTGGGACCCTTGTATGACATTATGCATGTTTGTTTTGTGAGTTTACAACTTTTCCTGTAGTCTTATTGTTTATGTATGTTCATGTATGAATGATACACTTTCATAAAATTTTACAAAACCTCATAGATTCATCAAAACAGCTGGAATGCATGTTAGAGGCCACCTTTGCCTTCACACACTCGGGTATGGAATGAAAGGTTGTTTCTATCAATTGCACATTAGAATAATGAGGGGCTTATATTACAGGATCCCCTTTCAAAGCCAAAAGTTTATTCACATGTCTGAAAGGGAAAGAACAACAACAAAAACTTTTCATAATTAGAGAAAGTTGCTGGGAGATTTGCCAGAATGAGAATACTAAATGCAAACTCATTTTTTATTTGCATCTAGTATTTATTTTTGATAATTGTTCGTAAATGTGTATCCTTTGATGCTTTTATTTCTTGTTCCAGCAGCATCAAAGACCAAAATAACATGATAAAATGAATGGAAGTAATGATTCCAGTGTGTGGATTCTTCTCAAGTGCTCTTTCAGCATTTTGAGCCAATTATATCTGAAAGGTTGATGCTTATGAGGATTTTAGTGTATTGATCTCATTAAATAAACAGTGCACTCTTTTACAATGGAGTGTGAACATCCAGGCTTCAGTTACAACATTCTCCTTTTAACGTGGAGTTCACTTTGCTTGCGTTCTAAGTAAGATGATCATCAGCTTGCTTTTAAGCTTCTGGACTTAGGTGACGGAATAGAAAGAAAAGACATTTCTTGTAGATTAGCCTTTATATTTGTCACTGCTTTGTAAAAGTATACCAAAGGACTGTTAAAAAAAGAAAGTATTTTTAAGCTAGCTAAAAAAGCAAACACCTGCATACTAAAGTCCATGGAATAAAAAGCTACTTAGTAGGTTCATCATTTAGTTATCTTGTTAGCAAGTCCAAAGTTTCTTATAGAACTACTAAGTTAGACTCAAGTTAAAAAATGGAGGATCTTTGCAAGGAGGCAAAAGAGCTTTAAAAGGCTCTTAAAAAACACACAAACTTACATAACTAAGCAAAATGCCATGCAGGGTGTCAGAACCTTCTGTGTTGTTCCATGCTTTATTCCCCTGGCAAGAAAGCTGGCGAGGGAGGTGGACCTGCTAAGCCCTGTGGGAAATCACCCTCAGGCTCAGGCCTGGCTTTCAAGAAGAGGCTCAAGTCAGCACTGACCGAGACGGGAGGAAAGAAACACAGCTGAAAATACGTTTTCGACAGTTTGTGACTTTACTAGTATTTTCCCTGTTTTACTGCAGGATCGTACAGCAAAAACCACTGCCGAGGGCCCACAGACCTGCTGGTTGTGGACCTTGGAACCCGAGGTGGCCCTGGGCCCTGACGCTGGCACTGCCTCGGGCAATGCTGGACTTCCCCAATGGAAGGCAGAACCCGGGGTCCACACAGTCCAATTCTTGAGAGCATCGTTTATCATCATCCTGGAAAGCGACTTAATCTGCAGTGGGAAAAGGTAGTTTTTTCTACTAGATTGCCCTTCTGATGCCTGACATTATTTTTGACCCAGCGTTAAATCTGGTTTTGTTATTTTAAACAGTAAAGCTGATAACTTTATAATTTGCTGGGTTTCGGTATTTCATTGGCCCGTAATAACTGTCCTCGTTTATTAAGTTTATCACTGCTTTACAGAGGCATGGGGGCATTTCAATTAGATTTGTATAAAATGCTGAATCACAGATTCTTTTCAAATAGAACGAAAATGGTCTATCATCCTTGTTCAACCCCCTCAGATAATTTGATCCATTTGACTTAATGCACATGTAAAACAAATTGCTCTAGTGAATTTGCATATAAAATGGCACCAGTCCTAAAGGTCCCATATTAGCAATTAGTTCCGTGTTTTTATCTTACCAAAACACTGGTTTCCCACACAACAAAAAACAATCTTGTAAAGTTTCTATATCATCATTATGTGAGGAACACGGCACAAATAGTCTTTCTTTACTGCTGTGCTGTTCAACAATGAAAAAGTCCCTTCCTCAGACGATTTCAAATATTTTCTAAAGATATCCATTTGCATTTCATTAAGAGTCAGGAGCACTGAGAAGTGGCTATAATTCTAAGTTTAACTTATTATTCAGGGATTGAGCAGAAATTCTATTGGAAAAACCATTTAATCTTGGAAGTATAGGCTTATCTTAATATGCAGGTCTACACAAACGTAATTTAAAATCCGCAGAGTTCATGCGTTTCTTAATAAAACAAACATATTACAGTTTGCTCTTGATGGGCCTAGAAAATAACAAAGGCTGAATATTTTTAAAAACTTTTTAGCATAGTGGTTTTTCCTGGACTACAATGTGCTCATTCTTTCAATGATGAATATCACATTAGGTCTTTCAGAGCATCAATAACACAACCTGAGATCCTTTAAGCTTACTACAGAAGTCAGTGGGAGTTTGCTACAACAGATTCATCAATTATTTTTCTAATCTGGAGTATGATGTGCTTGCTTTTTAAACATTTTAGCCATCATTTACATGACTGTGGGCAGCTTTGGCACTTTACAAATCACTGTTAAGAAATCTTTCTATTAGAATAGTTTCTTATTCTTTAAAAGTCTTTGCATAAGGTAGAACCAGCAAGATGGCAGTGGAGTAAGGCGTTCCTAGAGTCAGCTCCTGCTACAGGGCAGTTAGTAAACACCAGAGCTCTCTGGAGCTGCTGAAGCACCTGTTTGGAGGCTCCAGGAGGCCAGAAGAGCATCCTGCCACATCCTTGAAGGAATGGAAGGAGGAGACTGCCCATGCCGAGAAGATTCATAAGTAGAGGCTCCACACCCCAGAGGCCAGTGCCCATCCTCCACTGGAGGCACAAGCTGCCTTGGGAGCTATTCTGTGGCTGGAATTGGAAGCTCTACTTCCCAAAAATGGGGGAGGAAGAGACAGTTGGGCACCAACTTTAGCTGCTGAAGAGTAAATTCAGTGGGCTACAGTATAATCCTGAGAACAGCTAAAGTTTGAGCCTGTCCAAGTCAGAAAGAGGCCAGGAGCCACCATCTTAACTCCGCGCCTAGCATGAGGGGAAGTGGGGTGGACTGAAGATCACAGTGCTGGTGGGGATCCAGTGCCACCTCCATCAGAGAGGAAGCTGTGGGGACCTGCACCAGGCCTCCTTGGGAAATTACAGGCCAAGCCATGGAGGCCAGTGATTACCCTACTCTGGTGGCATGAGCCGCCTGAGGAGCTATTCTGTGAATTGGAAGCTCCATTTCCCAAAACAGGGGAGGAGGAGATGGTTGACTGATGATTTGGCTACTGATTGGTGGACTCAGCTGGCTAAGATATACCCTGGGAAGAGCTAGGAGGTGAATCTGCCCAAGTTGAAAAGAGTCCAGTGACCGCCATTTTGATTCCACCCCCAGCCTGAGGGGAAGCCAGGACTGAACACAGTGATGGTAGGAATCGGTTTCTTTCACCCAGATCATTCCTGCAGCCCTAGAAAAGGCTTCAGCCCCACCTCTGGAAGTGAGGAGGCTGGCAGGACCTGCACCAGACTATCCAGGTAACTGCAGTTACCTTTGGCTGCACAGAATGAAAATCTGAAATCTAAAGGGTCAACTGCAGTCATCTTGGACTGGCACTGCATAGATTGCTGCCCACACCTGCAGTTCCATCCCCGTCCCAGGCAGGGGAGAAAGGGGTGTGAAACTTCATCATTCTCTCTGGGCAACTACAGTCTAGGCCTACATGGCTTGGATTATTCCACACAGCTGTGACTCTGTCCCTACCCCTGGCAAAGGAGAAGGTTGGGAGAAGCTTCATTGGTCCCTGACAAAAATGAGGGAAGCTTGAGCCTCCACAGCTTATATCAACAATTACAACCTTGGCTCCTACTGGACAACCAGCAAGGGAGAAGAGGCAGGAAGCCCTAAACTAAAGAGAAAAACTGCACCCAGAATAAGTACTCCTATAATCCAGATGCCAAGACACCAACAAAATTACAATCCAACCCAAGAAACAGGAAGTTATGGCCCAGTTAAAGGAATAAGATAAGCCTCCAGATGACATAAAGGAGTTGAGACAACTAATCATAGATGTTCAAACAAACCTCCTTAATAAATTCAATGAGATAGCTAAAGAGATTACAGATATTTAGAAAACACTGGATGAGCACAAAGAAGAATTTGAAAGCATATATAGAAAAATAGCATATCTATGGGAATGAAAGGAACAATAAGTGAAATTAAGAAAACATTGGAATCATGTAATAGAAGATTTGAGAAGGCAGGCGAAAGGATTAGTGAGCTTGAAAAATGGCCTCTGAAAGTGAACATACAAAAGAACAGATGATGAAAAGAATGGAAAAAATTGAACAAGATCTCAGGGAACTAAATGACCAACAAAAGATGTGCAAAAATATGTGTCATGGGTATCCCAGAAAGAGAAGAGAAGGGAGAAGGGGCAGAAGGAATATTTGAAGAAATATTGGTAGAAAATTTCCCAAACCTATTGAAGGACATAGATATCCATGTCCAAGAAGCACAATGTACTCCCATCCAAAAAAATCTGAATAGACCAACTTCAAGACACATACTCATCAGAATATCAAATGCCAAAGGCAAAGAGATTCTGAGAACAGCAAGAGAAAAGCAATGCATAACATATAAAGGATACCCAATAACATGAAGTGCTTATTTCTCACCAGAAACCATGGAGGCAAGAAGACAGTGTTCTGATATATTTAAGATACTACAAAAGAAAAACTTTCAGTCAAGAATCTTATATCCAGCAAGACTGTCTTTGAAAAATAAGGGTGAGATTAGAATATTCACAGATAAACTAAAACTGAGAGAATTTCTAAGCAAGAGACCAGATTTTCAGGAAATACTAAAGGGTGTGCTAGAGCCTGAAAAGAAAAGACAGGAGAGAGAGGCCTAGAAGAGAGTCTAGAAATGAAGATTATATCAATAAAAGTAACTAAAACTGTCAAAAGAGTGGTGAAAATAAAATATGACTGCTAAAACTCAAATAGTCAGGAGTAAACTTAACCAATGATGTAAAGCATTTGTATTCAGAAAAGTGCAACTCAATATTAAAAGAAATTTTTAAAAAAGACCTAAATAACTGGATTCCATGCTAATGGATTAGAAAACTAAATATCATTAAGATGTCAATTTTACTCAAATTGATATACAGATTCAATGCAATCCTGATAAAAATTCCACCAGCATTAAAAAAAAAATGGACAACACGGTCATCCAATTTATTTGGAAGGGTAAGGGGTCCTGAATAGCCAGAAACATCATAAAAAGGAAAAGCAAATCCTCATCTCCAGACTTTAAATCATATTACCCTGTTATAGTGGTAAAAACAGCATGGTACTGACATATAAAGACAGACACACAGACCAGTGGAGCCAAGTTTATGGTTCAGAAACAGACCCTCACATGTATGGTCAAGTGATTTTTGACTAGCCTGTCAAACTCACACAGCTCGGGCAGGACAGTCTATTCAACAAATGGTGCTGAAAGAATTGGATATCCATAGCTGAAAGAAGGAAAGAGAACTCCTATCTCACACTTTATCCAAAAATTAACTCAAAATGAATCTAAAACCGAAAAATAAAGGTAAGAACCATTAAACTTCTAGTAGAAATTGTAGGAAAATATCTTAAAGACCTGGTGGTGTGTGGTGGATTCTTAAAGGAGATAAGAGGACTGAGATGGACTACTGATGTTTAATTTATGTAGAAGTTTTAATTAGCTTTACTGTAAAAGTGTGGAAATGTATAGAGTGGATGGTAACAAATAGTGAGTAACAGCTGGTTTATAAACAGGGATTTGTCTGAAAATCGTAGTCTAGGGATGTAGATACCAATTGACAGAATGCTAGAGAATAATCTAGGAAATGAATAGCACGTAAACCAAGAGGTGGTTGAGAATTGTGGTTGATGGTACAGATGCAAGAGTGTCCTTTGTGAGTTAGAGCAAATGTGCGTCACTACTGCAGGGTGTTGGGAATGTGGAGAAGCATGGGGAAAATACAGGTGGAGTGACTTATGGACTGTGGTTAGCGATAATAATAAAATATTCTTACATCTATGCAAAAGATGTACTGTATTGATAACAAGGCAGTATGTAAAATGTGAGCCAAATGTACTCTATGGACATGGTAACAAGCAGATGATAATATTTCATCTGTAGCAAATGTTCCATCCCAGTGTGGTATGTTGATGAAGGGGTGTTGTTTAGGAATTCTGCACATGTGCATGATTGTTTTATAAGTTTACAACTTCTGCCATAAAAAAATATATTTCAAATATAATAATAGGGTGGGTTGGGGGAAAAACACACCAAATGTAAGATAAGGACTATGATTAGTAGTAAGATTTTCACAATATTCTTTTATAATTGTAATAAACGTCTCACAACAATGCAAGGTGTTGGTGGAGGGTTGATGTCTGGGACCCCTGTATGATGTTATGATGTTTGCTTTGTAAGTTCACAACTTTTACTATACACTTAATTACTTAATTGTTTATGTATGTTCATATGTAAATGATATAAAGATGATAATAATAGGGTTGTTGGGGGGAAATACTTTGGTTAATAGTAATATTTTGACAATGCTCTTTAATCATTAGTTAAAATGGTAATAACAATGCAAGTTATTGGTGGTGGGGTAAGTTATGAGAGTCTTGTATGATGTTATATATGTATGTTTTATAAGTTCATAATTACTATTTTATACTTGTTGTTTATGTGTGCTTATGTATAAGTGATATACTTCAATAAATTAATTTTTAAAATGTCTTTGCATAAAAATAGGCACATAGTGGGTAGCCAGTAAATATTTATTGGAATATTTATAGAAATTTAACCAGATGTAAGTATCATAGAGATAATTTTAGGGATTCAAATGTTTTTTATACACCAAGTATGACCTACCTAATAAAACTGTATTAGACTCCTCTTGTTTGAGTGAACATTTTTGGATCAAAATATATTTGAGTGTTTTACTTTGCAATTTGGTGTGTGTGTGTTTATTTAGGATTGAGGAATGACAAGAAACCAAACAAAATGCCAACAACCCCTGTAGAATGACATTTACTTCTCTTTCCATTGAGAAAAGCAACGAGTACCATAATAATTTACATCTTTTCTGTAGAGATATCAGCTCCAAAATCCTCCATTAGATGTTTTATCTACTGTTCAGAAACAGAATTACTTTTTCTTGGATGTGAGAAGGTATTTCCTTTGCAAACATTGCTCTAAAGAGATAATGCCCACAAGACTGAGTTAGCAAAGATTCTCAGTGGTGAGACATTCAGCAAATAAACCATTGCTTATGTGATATGTGAGCACCAGACAAGAAATTAAATATTTCATCAGTTCATTTTAAAATAAAGGAAATCTCTCTCTAAAAGCATAGTTACATTTCCAAAAGCCAAGTCGTAAACAAATTGATTAAGCAAATGATTAACTTGCAGATCATTTTCAAAGTTCTAGATTTAAAGAAAAGTGCCTGGATCCATTTGACCTGGGGTGCTTTTTGTTTATTTATTTTGTATGAGTGCTCCGAATCCTCAGGATAAAGTTGCTCTTCATTGACTCATTGCTTTTGCCATTTGAAAAATCACAGCAGTGTGTCTTCCATACGAAACACATGATTCCTGAGCTCTGTATTTTAAAAGCTGATTGCTACCAACTTCCTACATATACTTACTATGAGAGAAAATGTTCGTGGCCGTAAGTTGTCAATTTTCTCATGTGTTTTCACAAGGCCTAGTGAAATTGAAGATCTACTGCTGCTAAAAAATACTTATTAAAGTTTTTACTCCCCAATTTGGCTTGAATAGCTAAAATTCCTCTGGACGGGAGAGCGTCTCTAGCCAGGTAGCACTGGCTGTCCCTCGATGACACTTTGTGGCTGTTTATGAAGCTAGCAATGCCAGGCACAGCAGGCTCCAGAACGACGGGAGATCCGTTAAAATCTAGCGTAGATCGCTGTTAGGACTCCTCCGATACTTTGTCAAGCATGGGAGGTGGTGCGGATAAAGGTATTTCGTATTTCCTACTTGGACAGCAGGGTTTAGATTTCTGTTTTCTAGATCCAGGCTCAGCACTGCGTGCACTTGGCAAGCGCCTACTGGCAGGTTTGTGACCTCGTGTAAAAGCCAATTAGGGTTTCTCCGCAGCAAACGTTCTGGAAGCTAATTAAGCTAAAACCCACGGTGGTCCTTGCCGATCAATCCCTTGCTAGATTATTGCATGTCATTTGGGACAAAACATTAAGAGATTCTTACAGGGTCCTGAAAGGTAATAGCTGGCACACTTTGATTTGTTTGGTCCCACTTCCTCTGCAGTAGTGCATAATAGAAGAATATTTAATACCAGAAAGTGGGATAAAAAGTAATACTTCTTTGGCGCAGTATCTGCAACCAGGGCCACGGTTCCACTTTGACCGTTACATGGTCTGTCAGGCAACTGACACATGTTAGGCAAAAGGCGATTGCAAAGGGACCCAACTGAGGCTTTGGGCAAAACTTTTATTAACTAGCCCAACAAACTTTTCCAGGCGGAGCTTCAACAAATATTGGGGCGTTTTCTTAATCAAACAAGCCGGGAAAATGTTTGCAGGACTTCTCAGAGGCTTTAACACATCAATGTATATGGCACATCTCCAAAGATGGCATACCATGTTCACATGGTGGTCCTGCCCTCAGTGTCCCTTTCAGAATTCCCCCCACCTTCCTCTTGTGAGATGCTTCCGATTGGATACCATGCCAGTGTGCCATCTCCTGTTGGTATTCTCTGGCTTGCCTCTTGAGCTTGCCCCTCTGTTGGCACCAGCCTTTGGCTGTCGGCCCAGTGCAGACAGGGTGGCCTCCTTAGCACTTAGAGTGCATCACTTCCAACTTGGTCTAACTTCAATGCTCTTAATTCTCATATTGGCTGTTATTCTTTATAACTCTTCTTATTACTAACTTTATAGGAAGAGAACTTGTGAATCCTGTGAAGAAGTCTTAAAAAATGTTGTATCTGGTAATGATCTACTTTTCTTGATTTGATTAGCATTTCTATAAATGACTTAGTCTCTTAATATTTCTCTAGCAGAGAATTAGCATACCTAGAACAAATTGTTAGATGATAATACAAAAAAAAATACCTTATCATCACACTTCACTAAATTATGACTGTTTCTAAGAAAAACACACATTTTGGGAAAGAAACAAACACAGTTGATGTGGGGTGGCTAGGCTCAATGAAATGAGAACTCTTCCGCCTTAAGCCACAGTGATGCTGAGAGCAAATAGTGTCTGCACTTAAGAGATGACTGGGTCAGAAGGATTCTGGAAGGGGCCTTGACATTGCAGGACCCTGGTGAGGTAGAAAAGAAAGAACAGCTAGCCTTTCCTCCCTTAGTTTTGAAGATAATTATATTGATGTCATTTAAAGTAACCCGGGAAACGGACTTGGCCCAGTGGTTGGGGTGTCCGCCTACCACATGGGAGGTCCGCGGTTCAAACCCCGGGCCTCCTCGACCCGTGTGGAGCTGGCCCATGCGCAGTGCTGATGCGCGCAAGGAGTGCCGCGCGACGCAGGCGTGTCCCCCGCGTAGGGGAGCCCCACGAGTGCGCCCCGTAAGGAGAGCTGCCCAGCGCGAAGGAAAGTGCAGCCTGCCCAGGAATGGCTCCGCCCACACGGAGAGCTGACACAAGATGACACAACAAAAAGAAACACAGATTCCCGTGCTGCTGACAACAACAGAAGTGGACAAAGAAGACGATGCAACAAATAGACACAGAGAACAGACAACTGGGGGGGGGGGGCGGGATAGGGGAGAGAAATAAAATAAAGAAATAAATCTTTAAAAAAATAAAATTAAGTAACCCGGTATGTACGTCTTTGGCACTCGCCTGTGGAGGAAAACTTTATGGAGCGTCTCAAATACTCTCTTCACATTTGCCAGTAACTCTGAATAGTTTCAACTTTAGGCTTTTATTATTTTTACTTGCTCTATCATTTTATTTCTCATTATTATTTAGTGTGAGCATCTGCAGCACTGACACAAGAGAGGAACTAATATTAAACTCTTTCCTCCATGCCAATGTTCATTACTCATTAGAATTATCATTGTAAGTTGAACACTGGGGGATAAAACAATGCAATTTCTTATAGTGCTATTTAAAAATTCTCCTGGCAAAGCTGCACTTGAGAAACCAGTCTCTCTCAGACTATGATTTTTGCATTTTATACTATTTCCTGGGTGTGTTGGGGCCTTGCCCTGTTTGTGATGGTCTGAGTATATGACTCTGGACCTACCACCCAAAGAGCAGGACTTTTCTCAGAGAGAAAACGAGACTGCTCAAGGATAGGTAAAGTCAAAAGAAAGTTTCTGTGAAAACTCAGGAGTCCTTTTCCTTACGATTGTTCTATCATGGCACAACTAACAGGCACTTGCTGAATTAACAGTGGAATAGAAAGAAGGAAGGAGACTTGATCATTTTAGGGATAATTGCTAGATGGGATCAAGTAAGTTGTGTGTGTTTGGGGAGCTTTTGGAAGAAAAAGAATTGGACCATCTCAGACCCAGTAGGCAGGCTGTCTGAATTAAATCTAACTGATCAGAATTCATGCCAGGAAAGTGTTGCTGGCCTCACGGCGTGGAACCCTGAGCACTGAGCCAGGTGCCCTGAGGCGTGGCTCCTGTGTGCACACGCAGGCTGCCAGCCTCTCACAACCAGCATCTGACTCTTTCCAGAGTGTGATCTTCAGTGCCCAAGGTGGCTCTCATGTACGACCCAGACAACAGTGAGCGTCTGAGCTTCCTTTTCTAAATTCCATGCTAGAAAGAAAACAAACCCATCATTAACTTTCTTAAATGCAAATCTGCAATTGTTTCTATTCAAGTGAACACACAAAATGAAGAGCAATGGGAAATTTTCTGATGGATGCTTTCCAAATGATTACTATTCTTAGATGCCTTTTAACTTCAGTTTAATAGAGATGGCATGTATCAAACAAACTCTGCTATTTTTAGTGTTTATGGATAGATAAGCTCAACAAAGAAAAAGAAAGAGGGGACTTATTTCTCAGCTATTTGTAATAAAATAAAGCCAGGTTTTTTGGCAGTTTTATTATTCATCCACGTTTTTGCTATGCTGTTTAAAACCAACCCAAACCAGAACAAAAATCATCTCATATCTAGATATCAAAGATTCATCTTTACTAATTTTCTTACTTTGTATATATATAAAATTGGTAGAGGGCTATTTATTAATAATTTTCTTACTAGCATACTTCCTTAATATTTATCTTTATTTATTTTTTGTTATTCTACTATAGATCTGTTGTGATTCTAGCAATGGAAGAACCTTTATCATTGACGTGGAGGCCACTGGAGGCTCTGAGGGAAGGGAGAGGGAAAAACAGGCACAATATGGGGGCATCCTCAGGGCCTGGGACCCGCCCCGAATGACATTGCAACAACAGACACAGGCCATTATCTTTTTTTTATGACATCATAATTTATATAGAAAATTTCAAAGAATACACGAGAAAACTCTTAGCACTAATAAGCAGATTAACAAAATTGTGGCGACAAATCAACATGCAAAAATCTGTCATTTATAGTACAACTACAGTAAACCATTCCATTTTAAGCAGCATTTTTTTTAAGGGTAGTGGACTTTGTTCTTTATTTTTTTCTTCTTCTTCTTTATTTTCTTTTAAATGTTACATTAAAAAAATATGCGGTCCCCATATACCCCCCACCCCACCCATGCCACCCCTCCCACATCAACAAACTCTTCCATCATTGCGGCACATCCACTGCACCCGGTGAATACATTCTGGAGAACCTCTGCAGCACGTGGACAGTGGTCCACACTGTAGTCCACACTCTCCCCCAGTCCACCCAGTGGGCCATGGCAGGACACACAACGTCCAGCATCTGTCCCTGCAGCACTACCTAGGACAACTCCAAATCCTGAAAATGCCCCCACACCATATCTCTTCTTCCCTCTCCTGACCATCATCTGCCACCGTGGCCACCCTCTCCACATCACTACTACAGTTTCCTCCCTTACTAATCACAATAGTTCCCCAGCAGAACACCAGTAAGTCCACTCTAATCCATACTCTATTCCTCCATCGTGTGGACCTGGGATGGCCATGTCCAGTCCCCCTCTACATCAAGAGGGGGCTTAGATTCCACATGGATGATGGATGCAATTCTCCTACTTGTAGCTGTAGGCACTCTTGGCTCCCTGGTGTGGTGGTTGACCCTCTGCACCTCCCTGTCAGCTGGCCAGGGTAAGTCCAAGAAACCGGAGGGTAGGAGCTGCAAGTCTGCTGAGGTCCAGGGCCTGGCCATCGCATGAACAGTTCAGAGACTCAGGTCTCCTGAATATACACCAACCCAAACGCCAACCAATATTTATCTTTAAACTAATCAACAAGGAACCCTTGTAGACCAAACTTATCAAAGAAACCGGTGTTTAGCTAGTCACGTTTTAATTACTTTCAAGAGTTCCAAAAGATTCAGAGCATAATTAATAGTTCGGTTGTAGATACACAGTAGAATTAGTCAGCTTTAAAATAGATTTGAAATTTTTACCAAATCACACATCCCACGAATTAATTCCCATGTGGCACAGAAGGAATGAAGTGGACTAAACGTCCCAGCATGAGTTGGTCTGTGACTTGGCATCAGCGAGGCCTGTCAGCTCCACCTGGAGAAGAGATGAGTCTCACCATCCATACCTCTTTCCCTTAGCTCAAGCTGTCCATCTCTCTCCTCCACTACTGCTCTTTGGTCTGCCTGATGTGATTCTTTCCCTGCCCTAATTCTGTAAAACACATAAGTGAGGGCCTGTCACACCCTGCTAAAACCCTCCACTGATTCCCAGCTTCACTCAACTCCACAGTCCAAGGTTGTCCTCCTGGGCCCTGCAGAATTCGGCACCTGCTCTCCTTTCTGAGTCCATCTCCTGCCACCCTTGATGAGCTTGACTGGCCCCTTAGAGCAGTGCTCTAGCCACTCTCTCTGCCTGGAACTCACTTCCCCCAGGTCTTACCATGTTTCATTTTTTATTTTTGGTCAATTGTCTCACCTCGAGAGTAACTTCCTTGTTTGAGTCTTTTCTGATCGCTGAACCTAAATAATATTCCTCTGCTATTTTCCCCATCACTCCCTTCCACGTGTCCCATTTTTATTTTTAGGACAGTGTCTATGGCCTCTGGGTTTTTCTGGCTTGCTGCTTGTTTATTATCTGTCTCCAAATGCTGGGTCAGTGCTGTATCCCCAGTGTTTAGACCACTGTCTAACTGAATTGCTTTGACCCAGTAGATCACGCCCTCCTCCTTGGTCCCCCCTTGGGAGGACCCCACAGTTTTAGGTAGGGTGGGGTTTCTAGTCCACTGCCATTCTTTTCATCTCCTTTGATGGAGGCTCCTCTTTGCCAGCTCTTAATACTGGAGTGTGCCCGGCTCACAGGTTCATCTCTTCCCAGTAATGGAGTGCGTTTCTCTGCACTTACTCCATTAGTGAGTTCATCCAGTCCCATCCATGGCTCTAAACACCATCCACGGGAAGCAAGATAATGCTCCCCGCAGGCGTCCATATGCTAATTCACAGAACTCAGGCATGGGCTACTTTACATGGCAAAGGGGACTTCATCAAGGACTTGAGGTGGGAAAAGTATCCTGGATTATCCAGCTGAGCCCATTGTCATCACGAGGCGCCTTACATGAAGGGGAAGCAGGGTCAAAGGCAGGAGGTGGCACGACAGAAGCAGAGGTGGAGTGCTGGATGCTGGAAGGAGGGCCACAAGCCGGGAGAGGCCAGGTAGCGGCCCTGCTGCAGCCTCCAGAGAGAGCTGCGCACTGCTGGCACCTCGATTTCAGCCTGGTTAAAACACTTGTAAGATTTTTGACCTCCAGAACTTAAGAAAATAATTTTTTGTTGTTTTAAGTGTGTGGTAATTTGTAACAGTGTCAATAGGAAACTAATATACCATCTATATGCAGACTTTTCTTAATTTATATTTTGATTCTAAATCTCTCTTCTGACATCCAGACTCATTCAACAGCCCATTTAACTTCCCCACTTGGGTTTCTGAGAGAAACCTCAAATTCAGTATGTACAGAATAAGACACCTGGGTTTCTCCCCACACCTGCTCCACATGTGGTTTCATTCATTTCAGCTGATGGAGAATCCATCTGTGCTGGTCCTCAAGTGGAAAGATGCACGCCTCTCCTTCTCTCCCCTCCAGTCCTTCAGGAACCCCTACGAGATCCAACATCTAAATATATCCAGGCGCCAAAGACTGTCCCTGCCTCCACTGTTCAGCCCTGATGTAGCCATCGTCATATCCTGCCTGGGTTTTTCCAGGAGCCTCTTAGTTCTCCAGTACTTCCAGCCTTGCCTCTCCCAGAGTTTCACGACCACAGCCAGGATAATCCTTCATGGCTTGACAGATCAGGTCACTTTTCGGCTTAAACGCTCAGTGGGTGCCCATTTCTCTTTAATTAAACACTTCCAAGGATGCCCAACTCATTATGACCAGCCCTGCTCCACATCTCCCGATGAATCTCTTCCCAGTGACTGCTGCTTTTGCCGACAGCTCTACTTCTTCATGTCCCCACGACAAAGCCCCGCAAAATGCCAGGGCCGCCTTCTCAAGACTAACGCTTCCTGCTCCTCAGAGCTTGAGCTCGTGCCAGCCTTCCTCTCCCTGCACTCCCTCTTCCCTTTATCTGACTCTGGTTTTTCTTTTTTCCATAGTTCTTTTTTTTTTTTAAAGATTTATTTATTTCTCTCCCCTTCCGCCCCCCCCACCCCAGTTGTCTGTTCTCTGTGTCTATTTGCTGCATGTTCTTCCTTTTTTTTTTTAATTATTTATTTATTTTTAAAAATTACATTAAAAAAATATGAGGTCCCATTCAACCCCACCGCCCCCACCCCCCACTCCCCCCACAGCAACACTCTCTCCCATCATCGTGACACATCCATTGCACCTGGTAAGTACATCTCTGAGCATCACTGCACCCCGTAGTCAATGGTCCACATCATAGCCCACACTCTCCCACGTTCCATCCAGTGGGCCCTGGGGGGATCTACAATGTCCTGTAATTGTCCACCCAGGACATCTCCTCATCCTGAAAACGCCTCCACATCTCATCTCTTCCTCCCATTCCCCAAACCCAGCAGCCACCATGGCTACCCTTCCCACACCCATTCCACATTTTCTCTGTGGACATTGGATTGGTTGTGTCCATTGCACATCTATGTTAAGTGGGGGCTTAGATTCCACATGGATACTGGATGCACTCCTCCTGCTTTCAGTTGTAGACACTCTAGGCTCCATGGTGTGGTGGTTGACCTTCTTCAACTCGATGTTAGCTGAGTGGGGTAAGTCCAATAAATCAAAGTGTAGGAGCTGAAGTCTGTTGAGGCTCTGGGCCTGGGTGTCATATTATCAGTCCAGAGATTCAAAACCCCTAAATATATCTAAAACCCCAGCATCAACTACAATTCCAATAAAGTAGCATGCAAGTCTTGTGAAAAGAGATCCCCTCTGAGTCCAATTCCATCATGCAGAAACACCAGCTCCAAAGAAGGGCCATCTGCCATGGCAGTGAACCCCATCTGCCATGACCATAGAACCCATGGGTCTCTTTATTCCTCAAAAGAAGCAATACCTGGGGTTGTATCTATTTTATCTGTCTCTCAGACTCTGCTCAGTTGTGCATAAGGGCATTCCTTCTGACAACCTCCAGACTCTTTTTTAGAGACTCATAGCCTTATATTCTCATTTCTCCTTTCCATTTCCCCCTTACATTAGGTCAAACAGCATTTTGAAGTCATGTTATTATATGTAGACAGGGATATTCTGCTGATCTGTGTTGAACCTTTAATTCAAGGTCCTTTTCTAGTTACATCTTCAGCTGGTATGTGGTAGTGATCCCTCGGTGCCAGGCAGGCTCATCCCCGGGTGTCATGTCCCATGCTGGAGGGAATGCACTGCATCTACATGCTGAGTTTGGCTGTGAGAGTGGCCACATTTGAGTAACATGAAGGCTGTCAGGAGGAAACTCCCAGGCACAGTGCTACTCTGGGCCTTATTCTTATTGCAGGTGTATAGGGCATGTTCTTCTTTGTCCACCTCTGTTTTTGTCAGCGGCATAGGAATCTGTCTCTTTTTGTTGCGTCATCTTGTCGTGCCAGCTCTCTGTGTGTGCGGCACCATTCCTGGGCAGGCTGCACTTTCTTTCGCTCAGGGCGGTTCTCCTTATGGGGTGCACTCCTTGTGCATGGGGCTCCCCTATGCGGGAACACCCCTGCGTGGCAGGGCACTCCTTGCACGCATCAGCACTGCACATGGGCCAGCTCCACATGGGTCAAGGAGGCTCAGGGTTTGAACCACAGACCTCCCATGTGGTAGACGGACGCCCTAACCACTGGGCCAAGTCCGCTTCCCTGTTCCATAGTTCTTATCACCCTTAAAATACTTCCTATTTTGTATATTATCTACTGTTTCTCTCCCTACTTGAGAGTAGGGCAGTGAGCTCAGTAAATTTGTGAATGAATGAATGAATGAATGAATGAATAAATAAATGAATTATGCTTTTCTTTCTGATGAGTTGTTTTACTTATAAATTTAGTAGAAAAGGAGACCTATTATCTCACAGTAAGCAGTGTTTAATTATGCATGATATGTAGCTCTGAAATGACCTGAGTAGCTTAGGCAATTTTCATATAGTTTTTAAAAAGATATGCTAGCAAAGGAATCTTAAGAGGATTTAAAATGAACACTAAGTCTAGAATGAAAAGCCTCTCATGACATTATAGACAACCAAAAGTATGGGCAAAATTCTGATAAGAATAAAATTAACAATATGATTTCATATGTATAATTTCTATTTGGTTTATGTGAAAAAAAAAAAAGACATGCTCCAAAATATCCAAACATTATAAATAACTTAATGTTATAATCAGATAAGACCCCACTCTCCAGGCTTTCCAATGTTCAAAAAATTCATTATTTAAAATGTCTAAATTTTATGGGGCTCTTATACAGAAACCCTAAAACGTTGGGAGTTTAATCTAGTCCTTTCCTATTTCCTGGTCTTTTATTGCTTTGAGAAGTGCGGGAGTCCTCATTCTGAGTCTATGGAACTGTAATCCAAGACTTAAGCTTGAATATTAAATCTGATCACTCTAGAACTGCCCTTGTGCTCCGTCTCTTCAGTGTTAGGACTGGGGCTCTGATGCAGTAAACTTTGCCAAGTAACTTGTTTTGGTTTGCTAAATGCTGCTGGGAGCAATATACCAGAAATGGGTTGGCTTTTATAATGCAAATGTATTAGGTTGGCTGCTTCCAGCTCTGAGGCCGAGGAAGTGCCCAAACCAAGGCATCACCAGGTGGCAGCTGTGGGAGATCAGACACTTGGAGACAACATCTACAGGTGCCTTCTCCCCGAGCTCAGCTGTGGCCATCAGGCACGTCTCTCCCCTCTCCTCCAGGCCTCGTCAGTTTCACCCTCTCAGGACCTCTTGCCATGTCTCCATGTTCCACTGATTCCAGCCTCTGGCCTCTGGAAACTGTCTCAGTCTCTCAGGGTTCCTCTGTCTGCCACTTTTTTCCTGCATCTGCTACTTTTAGTCCTCCACTTATAAAGGACTCCAGTAAGAGGATTAAGACTCACCCTGGGTCACGCGGTCTAAACAGAGGCCCTTACCAGAAGTGATTTGGTCAGGAGTTCCCACCATGCACAGGCATGGATTATCTCTAGGGGCATGAGCTTTTCTGGGATCCACAAAAAGCTTCAAAGTGTCACATATCTGAAAAGTTGAACTCTTCCTTGCTTATTCAGCTTTTCTATGTAGAACAATTTTAGTTCATTAGTGAACAAAATGAAGAATATGTTAATGAAAATACAAATAAAATCCTTTAGTATGCCATATCCCATATGTTTATTTTTATTCATCCCCCCCCCCCCCGCCATTCCCCCCATTGTCTGCTCTCTGTGTCCATTTGTTATGTGTTCTTCTGTGTCTGTTTGTATTCTCATTAGGTGGCTCTGGGAACCAATCCTGGGATCTTCCAAAGTGGGAGAGAGGCGATTACTCTCTTGCACCACCTCAACTCCCTGTTCTGCTATGTCTGCTTATTTTCTGTCCTCTGTGTCTCTTGTTGTGTCATCTTGCTGTGCCAGCACTTCACGTCAGCCAGCACTCCTGCACAGGGTGGTTTTCCCACTCTGGGTGGCATTCCCATGCAGGGGTCTCTCCCACGCAGAGCAGCATTCCAGCATGGGCTGGCACTCTGTGTGGGCCAGTTCAGCACATGGACCAGCTTATGCTCACCAGGAGGCCCTGGGCATCAGACTCTGGACCTCGTATATGGTAGACAGGAGCCCAATTGGTTGAGCCACACCCGTTTCCCCCATATATTTTTTAAGTGTGAAACATTTCAGTTGCAGAGCCAAGATCTTGAGAACTCTATGTTGGAAGGAATGCAATCCCATCCCAGCTGCCTGGAACACTTCCTAAGATGTGAGAGCCACTGGCTTTGCTGTTTCTTTTGGATTAAATTGATCTCAAGAACTCAAGCTTTCTGGCTGACACTTAGAAATCAACTAATATTTCACTGCAAATTCCATTTTGAATATAGGTATGAATGTTTATAGAAATGAAATATGAATAGCTATGCACATGACATGAAGATTTATCACTCATAATTTATGTACTGTTCATATTTTCAGAAACAATTCTTACTATATATTGATACACATTATCTACAACAGTTAGTCTGAAAAATCCTTCTAGAAATTCTAGCCAAGTTCATGATGCTATTTTCTTCAAGATATGTAGAATCTGAATTTTAATGGAATTTCCAAAATGTTTTACAATTATTTCATCTTAAACTTCAGTATGAAAAATCAAATATTTTCATTCTCATTAAAACTTCAGCATTTACTTCAGCCATGTTGACAAGCAGATTAGCAGACAGTTCTAAGAGATCAGGCATTGCCTTAATAATGTCTAGCTGTCCTTGTTATCAAAATGAATTCCTGTTCAAATGCAAGTTTGAGTATTTCTTTTAAAAATAATCTATAACCTATGCATAGCCCCTTTCATAGACTGTTTTCATAGAAAGATAAGGAGCAAGATATGTACCCTGTTTTAGTTCTCCGGTCTTCTTTTACATTCCTTTCAGAAAATGATTTTGGTAAAGAAAAAATAAGGTAAATGAGACAGGACTTCTTATATTCTTGGGAATAGAAGTATTTCAGTACCACAAGATACTTCAATTATTGGTATGTCTCAGCTCAGGAGAATGGCAATCTCTCTTTAGGAATAGGATCATCCAATACAGTATCCACTGATGCAATTCATTGTACATACCCTGAAACAGTACATTTTATTTACCCAATTCCCCATTGGTTAGAAACTTTTAAGCCAGATCCATTACATAAGTATGGCAGTTTGATATTATTTATGAATCTCAAAAGAAGAAGATTATGCTTGTAAAATGGTCTTTTCCTCTGAGTGTGATATCCTTTGAATGCATTAGATTTAGCTGATTAAATTACCTGTTAAGATTAGGGCTTCGGCCATGTGGGATCTAAGTCCCCTCTCGACTTAAAGGTGGAGTGGACGTCACCATCCCAGGGTCCACAGGATGGAGGAATAAAATATGGATTAGAGTGGACTTACTGGTATTCTACTATAGAATTATTGTGACTCTAGCAATGGAAGAAATTGTATCATTGGTATGGAGACAGTGGCCACAGTAGTTGCTGAGGACAGGGAGAGGGAAGAAGAGAGGTGATGTGAGGGCATTTTTGGGACTTGGAGTTGTCCTAAATGATATTGCAGGGACAGATGCTGGACATTATATATCCTGCCATAACCCACTGAATGGAATGGGGGAGAGCATGAACTACAATGTAAACTAAAACCCATGCGGTGCAGCACTGCTCCAAAATGTATTCGCCAAATGCAATGAATGTGCCACACTGATGAAAGAGGTTTTTGATGTGGGAGGAGTGAGGGTGGGCTGGGATGTGGGATATATGGGAACCTCTTATAATTTTTAATGTAACAGTTTTTATGATCCACGTATCTTTTTAAAAAAGACAATTAAAAAATAAAAAAAAAAAACCAGAAAAAAAAGATTAGGGCTTTGATCAAAGCCAGGAGGGCATGACTCAGGTTGGCTCCTGCCCCCTTGGTGGGATGACATAAATGGACACTCCTTCAAGAAGACACACTGAAGAGGAGAAGATGGGAGAGCGCTCCATAGATGGAGAAGAGGAGAGAACTTGGTGCTTTTCAGTCCTGTCATGTGACAGAAAGGAGAAGGCTCAAATAGCTAATGCCCCAGGAAAAGCAATGAGCTCTATGCCAACCTGTAGCTGAGAGAGAGAGGAAGGTTGAACCCTCTCAGAGACCGGCAGCCATATTTGGAGGAGAGACAAGCAGGGATCACCCGCTATCTTGCTTCAACATGTGGCAACAAATTTTAGTGAGAAATCAGCTTTGAGTTGTACTTTTTAGGATCTTGTAACTTAGCTTCTACCCCAAATACCATTTATAAAAGCCAACAGATTTCTGGTACTTTGCATCAGCATCCCTTTAGCTGACTAATATAATATGTAAGAGTAAAGTTCTACCATAATAAATGACATGCTCTTAAAATCAGGTTGATCTCTGTAGTTTGCTTAACCTAGGGAAAATAGGGACTCACTAGTTCCAAAAATTTGTGTGGAAGACCTAACAGCTGGAACTATGAGGGTGCCTTCAGAGCATATGTTTCTTACCAAAAGACATTTCCCTTACCAAGACCTAAGGAGAGAGGCTAGACCCAGTGAAACTTAAGGAGAATGTTTGCTTAACATCCCTGCCGGATGGTGAAGGCATGAGTGAGTTTTGGCATGTTATATATCTGAGTTAAAGTTTTGGAACTTGATAGTCATGAGACTTAAGGAAAATTACTTAACATTTATTAATGTTAAGTAATTCAATTATTGAATTGAAATTCTTCAAAAGAAGGACCATTATACTTTAAAGGGTTGTGAGATTTAAATGAGAAATAAGTATAAAGAAGCTAGCACGTAATAAATGTGTAACAGATGTTGGCGTCCTCTTGTTTCATATCATTCAATCTACAGTTGCAGTAACCATAGAGGTTGCATAATGTGAGAGTTAAGAGAGCAGGCTGTGCAGTCTACATAACAAAACAAATGAACTGAAACAAGAATAACAACAAAAACAAACAAACACTGGATCTCAATCTGGACTCTAAGAATAGTTTACCACCTTGGTCGTTTAGTCGGTCTGAGGCTCAGCTTCTTCCTCTATAAAATAGGGATGACAGTTGTCAATACTCTCTGGCTAAGGACCACCAGAATCACACCTTTGTTAAACAAAGTTGGTTTATTGATGCTCTGCAAAGTGGGAGAACACCCAGCACCGGAAACTGCAGGGCATGTCAGAAGAAAACTGATTACGGGATGTGGACTTGTGATTGTGGTCTGGGGTGGGCTCAGAGAAGGACAGGTCTGCTCTGCATTGATGTTTCCAAGAAGCAGGGGTACTTCTGTGCCTGGGTATCTTAGTAACTCTTCTGGAAGATAGAAAGAGTGCCAGAGCCTATGCTAATTGGCCCAGCAGCAGCAGCCACTCCTTTGAGCCAGGAGGGCATATTGGCTACTTTTGTGGCTTGGAATTGTTTCTTGCTCTTGTCTGTATTCAGACATGGTTACGGAGTTGTCTCATTTTTCTCTTGAGCCATCCTGGTCACAGATTGCCCTCTCTTTGAAATAGTTTATGTTCACCAAGAGAACATTACGGACTGGTTAATAATTCCAGGCTAGCTCCCATATGTCAGGAACTACTTTTCTTCTTCTCAAAAGTAATTGCTCTAGTACTTTTAAATTAAGATGAGGATAATCTACTTTATCAGCCCAAGATGGTGCCTGACATCAAAATGTTATCTAGGTTTTCACCAAGACAGTCCTATTTTAGAGTGTTCTGTCTCATTATCTTTAGTCTTGATCTTTCATTAGGAAAATAGGGATGCATTTCCCGCATCCTAAATGAAGCACTCCAGGAGGACAAGGCCATCCACTGTTGTTATTTTTCTGCTTCTAAACCAGTTTTTAAAAAGGCTGAGAAGACAGTATTATCAGGAGGCCTCCTAGCGCTTTGGAATCCTACATGTAAATATTGTTTGTTTAAATGATATGGATAGTGGGTAAGCTCTGAATACATGACAGGGAAGACGTCTGAATGGAGGGTAAGAACCTGTGCTCTGCCTGGAGGTGCCTGCCCTGTTTGAAGTGGCTCGAGCTCTTTCTGACTATATGACTTGGAAAAGTTTTTAACATTTCAGTGCCTCAGTATCCTCAGATCTAAAATGAGAATAGCAAAGCCTGAGCCTAGCTCATGGAGTCTGCAGAAGAATTAAAGAAAATACAGCATATCGGTGCTGAAGACGAGTGTCTGGGGCATCAGTGTTGGCTGTGAGTGTGGTGGCTAATAGCTGATATATGATGTTCCCTTTTGTCTAACAATGAGGGCACTTCAGATTTATTCTATATTAGTTAAAAAACAACAAACATGCTTTGAGTATTTTTCTTTGAAAGAAACTGTGTCAGATAAAAATAGGAAATCTCTGTCTTCAAGGAGCTTGGTAGCTAGCCAAGAAATGCTCAGAAAGATAAATACCCAAATAAGCCTGTAAAAATTAAAAACAAATGACTACCATGACAATCAGAATCGAGATGCTGTTGAGGAAGGAGAGTTAATTTCTCATTGGGTAGACTGCACCAATATGTAATATTGATGGTAGGTGAACTGAGTCCTGGAATATTTGTCAACTGTGACCATTTGGAGGCGCTAAAACCGTCCAGGCAGCTGGAGCTTCAGGAGCAAATATGTGGAATCAGATAAGAATAACAGTGACGGCAGTAACGGCCACAGAAGGGGCAGAAGAGCCATGTGTAGGGAAACCACAACTGAGTCCAACTCGATCACACTGGGGAGCATAAATTCCAAAGTAAAGCCCACTGACAAGGCACCAAATCCCTGGGCTGTCTTCCCTGCTTATAGTGTCTGGATGTCTCTAGAGCCCTCAGGAGCCCCACTATTTGAGGCACTATTTACCATGGCAGTCAATGAGATCCTGCTCAGACATGCCTAAGCATAATCTCTGAAATGACTTCCTGACTCACTTTGAAGTCTCTTAACAATAAAACTCATTTGTGTTTACCAT
Source organism: Dasypus novemcinctus (assembly GCF_030445035.2). NCBI lineage: Eukaryota > Metazoa > Chordata > Mammalia > Cingulata > Dasypodidae > Dasypus > Dasypus novemcinctus. The sequence continues at coordinate 2,581,083 of NC_080701.1, read as the reverse complement.
TTCATCATTATGGTCAAGGTCTTTTCCCAGATGCATTGCTAGTTGACAGTTGGTAGTAATCCCTTGGTGCCAGGGTGGCTCATCCCTGGGAGTCATATCCCATACCAGGGGGAAGGTAGTGCATTTATATGCTGAATTTGGCTTAGAGAGAGGCCACATTTGCGCAACAAAGAGGCCCTCAGGAAGTAAATCTTAAGGAACATATAATAGGCTAAGTTGCAGTTTTGAAAGAAAAAGTTCATATGTACAATCAATACCGTGGTCCATCCTCTTTCATTATGCACCACCCTGTACTCAGGAGATTCTTGCTGTTCCATTAGAGAATGTAGCTGAACTCCCCAGGATGGGAATTCAGTACTCTTTTGGTTATTGTGTAGAACTCCATCCACCATGACAATGCCCCATGAACACTTGAACTCATTCATTTGTCTGATAGGGATGCTCCACTTGAGCCCCCTCCCATGCATCCCCTCATCACGAACACCCCACACCAATGATCCTCCCTGCCACCATTGTGACCCAAAAATCTCCAAAGATGAAGCCAAGAAAATACCAAATAAAAAGAATAAAAACTTTTTATTTCATGCTATTTTAAAAACTATCATTATTATTTCATTTTCTTAAAGTTTTAAAATAATATAAAAATTTAAAAAAATTTAGACATGTCTTTCATTGCTGTAAATCTGTTGTCTTGTATGTATAGTGATATTTTCTTCCATATAGTCCCCCAGTGTCTTTTTTTTTTTTTTTCCATTTTATCTTCAAAGAAGCTTTACTTTACAGAAAAGTCACATAGAGAATATAGGGCATTCCCATATGCCCAATGACTTTCCCTTTTATCCCTCTCCCCTATTAATAATGGTGACATGCAGATAGTTCATTTTTTACAATTGATGTACAAAAATTGAAGCATTGCTACCAACCATGGTCAATGGTTTACGTTTTGCTCTACATTTTGGGTCCTTCACTTCTATTAATTGTCTTTTAAATTAAATAAACCAGTGAAAAGGGCGAGAGAGAAAACTGGGGAGAACTATGGATGTAGGAAAAGTTATTGTTGGGTAGAAAATAAATTTCAAACCTAAAGGACTTTTGTCAAATGGACAATAAAAGCCAAATGAACGATGCTTGTCAATCATTTACGAATCTAAATCTTCTCCATTCACATGTATAACTCTTTGGATTATCTTGTATTTCACCTCTGATAGCTTTCTCAATAGTTCAATTATCTTTTAGAGCATCACAGAAGTGAAACTCTTAAAAGATGGCACTTTCTCAACCTCCATTTCTGATCTATTCAAGACTGATTCTGATGGTGCAAAGTTGAATTCCTTCAAGGGTATTCTCGAGTACTAATCTACATTCTATACGTTACCCGTGTGATTTGGTGTTTGCCTTATTATTATTATCATGATAATTATCATTATCTAATTATGTCTAATTTTAATTTAACTTGTTGCCTCCCTTCTTTCTATGTGAATCAATGAACATATATTTTCAAAATGCTTTGTACAGTGTCTGGCATACTAATAAGCAATTAATAAATGTTAACTTATTTTGTAAGGGGCTCAAGCATCAGGTAAGTTATTAGGCTAGAAGATTTTTAAGGTCCTTTCCAATCCTAAGTTTATACAGTATTCTGATTTAGAAAATTACTTCTCTGTACCTCATTTTGCATGTAAGATATACAGTCCTCTTTTGTTACTTATCTTATCGGGTGTTTATCTTATCTTCACCTCGATAATAAGTTCCTCAAAGGCAGGGACTGTGTTTTATGTTATTGTTATTTTTTCCCAGTACACTCCTCTACAGAACAGATTTTTAAAGTATGGTTTCTGTTGATGGTGTTGAGAAATGCACTAGAAATACTTCTTTCCCAACTTGTCAGTATTAATTCAGATTACATGGATGTGCCTGTTACTCTTAGAGAGTAAGGAAGGTGATTTGGAAGGAGTTCCTGCAGTGTCCTGAAGATAACTTTTATTCCTAAGAAATAGTTTAGGCACCAGAAACATCTGGCTCATTAAATGGGTATTTTCACATTTTCTGCATGAATTTGCCTAAAGATACATAGAGTGAAAGCTTTGCACCAAATTTTACTTTAGTGGCTTCCGGCATCTTTAACACTGGAAAAAATCAAACTCTATTTTTTGATAGCTGTAAAACACTCGCTAAGGGTGGATTCTGTGCTGATATGAGAGAAGAAACAGAGCAAGTGCAGATACAGGTGGACCCAAACTGCTATGCAAACATTGCAGGGACAGCTTCACTTCTGAAACGTTGAAATAATTGTCTTCTACAGCGAGAGTTAGAGGAGAAAATCTGTTCTTGAAAAATCTTCCTGAGCCTGTATTTCCAACGGGAGAGGGGAAAAACTCCTCCTACTTACTGTGTTCTACAGGGATAAACCTCCTGCATCCTTCTCTCGTGCTCCCCACTGTTTCAAGCAGCAGCGGGAGCAAAAGCTACACACCCTGTCAGCACACACATCCCTGCAAAAAACCCTGCCTGCGGCGCTTGCTGCCGAGAATTCCACCATGTGCAATCCAGGAGTGTGCTAGCACCGCTGCACTCCGTAATTAGGAGCTAGCTTCCCAGCTGGTCCCTGGGATTTCTGCCCCATCCTAGGGATGGGAAATGGTACAGTTCTAAAGATTCCTCCGTAAACATAGGGATGTCCTTCAGGTGTGGCCAAACGGATTCCCACATTCAGTGCTCGGTGCAGCCATAAGCTAAAGGAAATAGTTAAAACAGAGTCACTGAACCTGTTTTTATGTACTTATCCTTGCAAATCCTTTTGTTCAATGCTATGTCTGTGTTTGCCCTCCGGTGCTATCTACTTTTCAGCGGCAAATCCGTTCCCAGCCTGCCCTTTCCGGCACTCTAATTTTCCTGCATTTAACCTTTAAAAAATTGACAATTTTTCTCCTCTTTACAATTTTATGACTTTTGAGTCTATAGAAGGCAGGGAATAAAATGCCACTTCCTTTCTCTAAAATTAAAAGTAAAAGAAATCTGAAAAGAGAACAGAAATGAATTGCTGTACTGTCGAGATCTTCCATGTAAAGACACTGGATGATGAAATCAAAACAGATCACCGAGTACAGGTCAATTCATATTTGCATTCAAGCTTTTCTGTAATTTAACACATGAGGATTTTCTGCAAACCCTAAAAGCCTGTTATTTTAAAATCATCTTTTAAATAACATGCTATCTATATTTAGCCATGGTTTAATGAACACTGATTTACAGAAGAAATGTTAGGACATACAAGATGAGCTAAGAGTTATGATTTTGAGATCATTATTTTCACTTTGTTTATAAATATGCAAAATATTTTCACACAATTTACTGATCTATAACTGCTGGGTATAAGCACAAAACTGTGAACTCCCTCTCAAGTAATAGCAACACATGAAACACAGAGCAGTTACCTTTGGTCATGTGGTCAGACAGAGTCTAACAATGGAAATGTATATGAAGTAGAAATGCCTTGGAAAATTCTACACCTCTAAAAAGTTCCAGGGCCCATGAATCAAAGGAGTATCTGTGTGTGAGTATCTGTGTGTGTCTGTTTGCATGTGTGAGTGTTTGTGTTAAAACAAACCAATCATTCTGAAGAGAAGTCCCGTCGTAACGCTGGACAGCTAGTGAACAGCTTTACTTAGTCATTTTGTGTTTGCAAGGGTCCTGGTTAACTGTTTCTGTCAGATAGTAACAATCACAAATTATAGGTAAATACTTCTATGGTAGTTTGGAGCTATGTACCCAAGAAAAACATGTTCCTAATCTTAATCTAGGAAAGTGGATGTGGCTCAACTGATAGAGCATCTGCCTACCATGTAGGAGGTCCAGGGTTGGAACCCAGGGCCTCCTGACCTGTGTGGAGAACTGGCCCACACTCAGAGCTGCCATGGGCAAGGAGTGCGGTGCCACGCAGGGGTGCCCCCCGTGTAGGGGAGCTCCACGCATACGGAGAGCTGCCCCACACGAGAAAAGTGCAGCCTGCCCAGGAGTGGCACTGCACACACGGAGAGCTGACGCAGCAAGATGATGCAACAAAAAGAGACACATGTTCCTGGTGCTGCTGAGAATGCAAGCAGACACAGAAGAACACACAGCGAATGGACACAGAGAGCAGACAACGGGGGGTCGGGAGAAGGGGAGAGAAATAAAAATAAATAAATCTTTAAAAAAAATCTTAATCCATTCCTGTGGGTGTGAGCCCCCTGTAAACAGGACCTTCCGATGAGGTGACTTTGGTGGAAACGTGGCCCCTCTGAGTTAGGTCGCGCTTTGATCCAGCTGCTGAAGTCCTTAAAGGCAAAGCACAGGTCGACGGAGAAGGGAGCCGGGAGAGCCCGGCCTGTGTGTTGCCACCGGACGGAAAATCCAAGGAGCGAGGGCCCCTGGCAGCCAGCCCCCCAATGCCACAGCCTCCTGGGAGGAAGCACTGCCCTGCTGACACCCCAACTTTAGACTCCTCCGAGCCTCAAAACCATGAACCAATAAATTCCCGTTGTTGAAGCCAGCCCATTGCATGGCATTTATTTTTGCAGCTAGGCAACTAAAACAACTTCCCTTCTCAATTTTTTTACGTCTTCAAAAGCTGCTACAAAGGGCAGAGCAGCATAAGTGATGTGCGGGCTCGTGTGTCTGCTCGGCCCGGCCGTGGGGCACAGCCGGCTGATCGGGCAAGCTCGGGCTGATTGTAAGACAAGGGCATTTCATGAACTCTAATCACTGGCATAGACGGCTTGTTACCTCTACCGTCAACTGAGGAGACTGCCCTCAGCAGTGAGTGACGTCTCATCCATCAGCTGAAGGCTCTAAAATGGGAAGAGAATTCAGCTTCAGAGAGAGAATCTCCATCTCTACTTGAGACAGCCAGCGTCTCCTGCGAGCTCATCAACGACCTTCATCAGAGCCCCTGCCTGCAGCCTGCCCTACAGAATTTGGACTTGTCTATCCCCACAGTCACATGACACAATTTTATAAAATCTCATACTATTTACAGATACCTCCTGTCCATTCTGTTTCCCTAGAGAACTCTGATTAATATGATGTGTAACACGCATAACGATTACCATTAGGAGTGTTCAAAATTAGCAACACTATGACCATATCATGTAGAACAAGGTATTCATAAACCAAGACCTACCTACGGAAGAGACTAAATTCTCGGCTATGGCTGCTACAAAATTCTGTCTCACAGTCATGATTAACCTACATGGTTCCCTTTTGTGTTTCTTATTTCTTTTTTTTAATTGGTTTTGTAGTGTTTTGAGGCTGGAAGGCCTAAAGTGATTTGGAAAAAGAAGGACTTTCATGAAATGTATGTTCTTTGTACATGTATTTGGCTATAATTTTTGAAGGCAATAACATTTTCCATAAAACATGGTGAATCAAGACTGCTCCTTTGTAGTAACTTACTGATGAGCCATTCTACCTTGAATCTTGGTAATGCAGTCTCTCTGGACAGGTACAGGGAAGTTTCTAAAGAAACCATACTCACCAAATTTTGCAATTATCTGTGTACGTTTGCCATGGTAAAAATGTATTAAATTAAAGAAAATTAGTGTTGATGGGTTTCTTAGTTTGCCAGGACTGCTGTAACAAAATACCACAGACCAGCTGGCGTAAGCACAGTTTTGGAGGCTTGAAGTCCAAAATCCAGGTGCCGCCGGGACTGTGCTTTCTCTGAGTTTGCAGAGCTGCGGTGCTGCCTCCTGCAGTTCACGACTGGGTCTCTACCACCGTTCCAGGGCCATCAGTCACCTTGCCTGTCTACATCCATCTCCTTCTACTGTGTCCACATTTTCTCTGCTTCTGTGTCTTCTGGATTAAGGCCCATCCTGACTCAGTTTGGCATCAAGTAATAACATCTTAAAAGTTCCTATTTAGAAATGAATTTACATGAACAGGGCTGGGGTTAGGATTTGAACATGTCTTTGTTGGGGACATGACTCATACATGACAGTGGGTATCAGAGGCTAAACCAGACATGAACACACATGGGTGTTGTAATATCCCATCCAAGGCACAATTCTTCAGCTAGCTGCTTTCCCGTGTATTTTTCTCAGAAATGAATTTTTAGGCCTAAAGTTATGATACCTAATCATCCATTAGGCATTGTCTTCTCCAATGTTACTCCAACCCCCTTTCCTCCCTCATTATTGGGAAACAATAATGTGCTGGGATAGAAAACTTGAGACAGACAAGCCTAGGAACCTGAAAAGAAAGACTTAAGTTGCTGTTGGAAAACCAACTTGTTATGACACTTTTTTGAAGAAAGGCTTGGAATTAATTCAACCTAATTCTACTCATGCTACTACCACAAAAATTTTAAATCAACTTCATTGAAGCATATTTATAAGTCATACTATTAATCTAAAGTGTGCAATCAATGGCATTTGGTATAATCAGAATTATGCATTCATCACTTCAATCAATATTAGAGCATTTTTATTACCCCACACGAAAAAGAAAACAACAAAAAACACAAACAAGCAAACACACCAAAAAAACTTACCCCTTAGTAGTCACCTCTATTTCTCTATCCTTCCCTTGCTATCCATAATTGCTAATGTATTTCCATCTCTGTAATTTATTTGTATTTACATTTTGCATAAGTGGAGTCAAACTGTAGTACTTTTTGTCTAGTTTCTTTCACTTAGCATGATTCCTTTTTTACTGTTGATGAAAGAATATTAATATATTACTGTACACTATTGCCCATAGTTTGCTTTGGTTGTATTTTTGCCCAAATATCACTCTGGTATAAGCCTCTTGTAACGTTAACATATAATTTGTTCTATTTTAGAGAAGAACATTATTATATATGCACTATTAACCATACTCATTTTTCACAAGAAGGTTCGCTATGCTATACGATCCCATATTTCAATTTTTTAGTTTTCCTTCTAGGGATATACATGCCCTTAGGCTTTCCCTTTCAACCACTATCATATCCTAAGATGTGCTTTCACCATATCAATTCATTTCCAAACAAACTTTTTTTTAAAAAAAGATTTATTTTATTCATTTCTCTCTTTCCCCCTGTTGTCTGCTCTCTGTGTCCATTCGCCGTCTGTTCTTCTGTGTCCTCTTGCATTATCCAGTGGCACTGGGAAACTGAGTCTCTTTTTTGTTGCATCATCTTGCTGTGCCAGCTCTCCAAGTGTGCGACGCCACTCCTGGGCAGGCTGCGCTTTTTTCACACGGGGCGGCTCTCCTTGCAGGGGCATACTCCTTGTGCATGGGGCTCCTCTACGTGGGGGACACCCCTTCATGGCATGGCATTCCTTGCGTGCAGCAGCACTGTGTATGGGCCAGCTTACCACATGGGTCAGGAGGCCCTGGGGATCGAACCTTGGACCCTCCATATGGTAGACGGACGCTCTATCAGTTGAGCCACATCCACTTCTCTCTCTTTTTTTGCCAATTCTGCAAGTTAAACCTAAGGTTTCCATTCTCTAACCTCATTCTATTTTCTGATGACTTATATTCTAGCTATTAACTCTATGATTTTGCCCACTATATTCAGTTCATGGTAGCAAAATCATACAATATTTGTCCTTTTGAGCCTGGCTTGTTTCACTCAACATTATGTCCTTTAGGTTCATCCATGTTGTCAATGCTTTAAGACTTCATTTCTTCTTAGCACTGCAATCATCTTTTGGCAACTGAGAATAAAACCACCTTTGCACACCAGGAATAAAACACATTTGATCATGGTATATAATTCTTTTAATATGCTGTTGAATTCTATGTGAAAGTTTTTATTGAGTTGTTTGTTTTATTTTGCTTTCTGTTGTTATTTTATTATTATTTTTTAGGAAGCACCGAACCTGGGACCGTCCATGTGGGAAGCAGGCACTCAAGTGCTTGAGCCACATCTGCTCCCCTCTTCACTTTTAATATAGGCATTTAGGGCTATAAATTTCCCTCCTAGCACTGCCTTCATTATATCTCATAAGTTTTGATAAATTGTGTTCTTATTTTTATTTCCTTCAAGATAGCTAATAATTTCTCTTGCAATTTCTCCTTTGACCCACTGATTGTTTAGGAGTATGTTGTTGAGCTTCCATATATTTGTGAATTTTCTCCTTTTGCACCTATTATTGATTTCCAGCTTCATTCCATTAAGATCAGAGAAGGTACTTTGTATAATTTCATTGTTTTTAAAATGTATTAAGATCTGTGTGTAACTCAATATTTGGTCTATTCTGGTGAAAGACCCATGAGCACTTGAGAAGAATGTATAAACTGCTGGCTTGGGGCTCAATGTTCTGTGTATGTCTGTCAGGTCCAACTTGCTTACCAGCCAGTAAGACTTCACACAGATTTCTCTCTTCAGAAACTATGGAGGTGAGAAGGCAGTCATATGATATAACTAAGGTCCTGAAAGAGAAAAATTGCCAGCCAAGAATTCTTTATCCAACAGAACTGTCCTTCAAATATGATGGTGAGTTTAAAATAGTCACAGATACACAGAAATCAAGAGTTTGTAAATAAGAATCTAGTTCTGCAGGAAGCACTAAAGGGAGATGTGCAGCTGGAAAAGAAAAGACAAGGGAGAGAGTCTTGAAGAAGAGTAGAGAAGCGCAGACTATCAGAAAGGGTAACTGAGAAGGTAAAAAAGGAACAAAAATAAGATATGACATATGAAAGCCAAAAAACAAAATGGTGGAAGTAAGTAATGCCTTTATAGTCATAACACTGAATGCTAACGGATTAAACTCCCCAATCAAAAGGCATAAGCTGACAGAATGGATTAGAAACACTCGAGCCATCCATATGCTTCCAGGCCAGGTGGGGTGCGGCATTGTACCGAGGGCAGGCAGGGAGCTAAAGATAATCTTCTCAAACACCCGCTACTGCCCCAGTCTGGTTGCTGCTGATGCAGAGAGAGGGAGGCTGCAGCCAGCCAAGAGAGGAGAGCAGCTTCTGAGAAAGTAATAACACTGAATATTAATCTCACTTATTGTGTCTTTCGTTCACATAAGCTTTATTTTTCTATTCAAGTTTTCAATTTTTCCTTTGCGCCTGCCTAGTGTTTTCTTAATATCTTTTATTTCTGCAGCCATCTTGTCCTTCAACTCCATGATTTGATTTGGGAAATGTGCACGAACATCATTGACTAGCTGTTTCAAGTCTGTGTCTCATCTGGAGCTTTGATTTGTTCGTTTGCCTGAGCCACATTTTCCTTTTCCTTAGCCTGGCTTGTAATTTCGTGCTGATGCCTAGGCATCTGCTTATGACGGACAGTTTACTCTGACGTCAGTGTCTCTCTCTTGCCTTGGAGATTTACCGTTAAGGAGCCATGTGCTACCACTGTTCTTTGATTCTTGGGTCAACTTGTTCTTGTGCCAGTTCTTTAGGCTCGCCCCTGTTTATCAGGGCTGTGGGCCCAGGAACGTAGTCCAGGCCAGTTTCCAAGGGCCTGGCAGTAAGGACACCAGATCACCGCCTTTATTTATTTATTACTATTTCCCCCTTCTTCGCATGCACTTTCCTTGTGTGCCAGCAGGTGGTGCTCTTGGGCAAACCTCTCAGCTCGGACCCCAGCTGAATGCTGGGGGTCTGCATTCAGTGTAACTTCCCAGTGGGTGGGTGAAGCAGTGTCCTCAGGGCTGGCCAAACCCCACAACAGACTTTCTCAGAAGCTGCTCTCCTCCCTTGGCTGGCTGCAGCCTCCTCCCTCTGCATCATCAGCAACCAGCCTGGGGCAGTAGGGGGCGTTTGAGAAGCAAATTATCTTTAGCCCCCTGCCTGCCCTTGGTGCCACGTCACAGCTGCACCCAGCCGGGCAGTGCGGGACCCCTCCAGGGCAGCAGACAAGTTTGCTGGCCCAAATCTGAATTTGCTGTAGGCTGTGTCCCTCCCTTTCTCCTCCCTTGAGGGGGAGGACCCCTGCAACCCCCTCAGGCCACAGTCACCTGCCAAGGGCTAAGTGCTGTTTGCTCTGGAGGTGTGGGTGGACACCAGCAGCCGTGGCTGCAGCTTGTGGGATTTTTCAGCCAGCTGAGACTCTTTTCCCACGCCTCTCTCTTCTGGGGGAGTCTAGCCTTCCCCTGGTGTCCTGAGCCCTGGAGCACCTTTACAGTTTCTGTCTATCCTTCAGCTATTTTTTCTGGGAGAAAAGCGAGCCCTCTGCCTCTCTAACCCTCCGTCTTCCTGGTCATCTTCCTGCCACTGTGTTCATTCAAAGGATGACATGAGGCTAAGCAAAGAGAAACATTTCTGAAACCTTCCATCCTTCATCCCTATTAGGTGGCTTTGCCTAATCTTCATTGATGCCAATTCCTATTTTCTTTGTTCCTTGTTAATCTGTTTCATGAAACACCTGATTATGACATTTTTCCTATTAAAAAGCCGTCATCCAAAGAGATGAGGAGATACTTAATGTCTTTTCCTCTAGCCAGGCCTCCCACATGGGCCAGGAATGGGCTTTCCATGGCAGGGCAGGGAGTGAGGAGCTGGGTCCACTTAAAGGAATTCCCCCGACCTCTCTTAGCTGAACGTGAAAGGCAGCTATGTTCTAGAAAAAGCTGCTGGCTTGGCAGGGGAACTGCTATTAAAATAAATTGGTTACCAAGTGTTGATTACCTTTTATGCTTGTCTCTCCTCGCAATCCTTCAGATGGGTTTAAACAATCAGCTGCCACAATAGCCAACCTTCTATGGCTTGGAAAGAGATCCTGGGTGGATTGAGAGAGCTATGAATTCCAATTTGGGCAAAAGGGATAGAGGTTTTTCACTGTTGTTTTTAATTAATCACATTGATTTTGCACTTATTGAATGTTCACAATTTAACGTGAGCAACCACATGTACTTAGCCCTATGAGGCTGCCGTGTCCATTCCCACACCGTGGAAATGGCTGTTTCCTGTGAAGAATAGAGGGTGTGGTAACTCTTGGGTGCTTGTCTGGGTGGGAAAGCACTTTTGTCTGTAAACAACTCTCACGTATCGTAACTCCAAGTTAGTGTCCAATGTTTCAGATATCTGATCATCTAGCTCCATTCTCTTTCTACTTTATGTTCCTAATATTTCAACCAAGCTGAGGAGCTCTCTTTTTTCAGTCATAACCTGTATTTTTTTTTTGCCAATTTTAATGGAAGTATTCATTGAGTGCTTGGTCTGCAACTAAGAAGTTTATTTCATGTAACCTTCACCTTTATTAGATAGTGTATCTGTCAGCCAAAGGGGTGCTGATGCAAAGTACTAGAACTCTGTTGGCATTTATAAAGCATATTTAGGGGTAGAAACTTACAGTCGCCAGGCCCTAAAGAGTCCAACTCAAGGTACCATAAGAGGTACCTTCTCACCCAAAGTCTGTTGCCAAGTTGACACAAGGTAGCAGGTGATGTCTGCAAGGGTCCAGCCTTCCCCCTTCCTCTTAAGGCCCTGAGGTTCCAACTTCTTCTCATTTCAGCCGTAGGCAAGTATAAGACTTGTCACTCTCCCAGGGGCTCATTTCTCTCCTGGCTCAGCTGCTCTGTTCCCTCCATAGTATAGACTATCAGGCTCATCTCTCTTCCCAGGGCCATGTCTATGGAGCATCCTCTCTCTCTGCATATCTGCTTCTGTGTTCTCCTTCTTGGCATATTTTTTCCCCTGTCTTTGATTGAGCATCTGTTTATATAGCCCACAGCTGTAGGTTAGCTGTAGACAGGAACTCAAACTGAGTTACCCTAATGACATGGTCAAATAAAAGCCCTATTCTTGATTTAATAACATAGAAGTGAAACCTCTGAGTCTAATACAATCTAATACACCCAGAGGAATAGACCAGGTCACAATACAATCAGTATTTCTTTTTGGAATTCATCAATAATATTAAACTGTCACAGGTAGAAACTATTATTGTACCATTCACCAATGAGAAAAAATTGAAAATTGAAGTGAATCACTTAAAGTCAATCAGTTAGAGCCTATATTCCAATCAAGAGGTCTGACCCCCAGTGTTTGTTTTTTTAAATCTCTATCTAACCTGTCATCTACCATAATAATGTCTATCATCTATCACATATCTATATCTGTGTACTCTATCATCTCTATATCACATCATCAATGATCAATATTTATCCTACCATCTATCACCTATATCTATCTCTCATCACCCGTATCTATTAGCTATCATAATCATCATCTATCATCTATCAATCACATATCCTTATCTATCTCCTCTACCATCTCTATTATCATCATCATCAATGATCCATATTTATCTATCCTATCATCATCTATCACCTATATCTATCTCTCTCTCTTTCTATCTATCATCTATCTATCATCATCATCTGGGTAGCTAGCTATTGGGGTAAGGGAAGGCATACTTTCTGCCTTACATATGAGAGGCTCTCCTCAAATGTCTAGGAATCCTCATTCTTGGGTGACTGTTCAAAGTTAAGAGTGAAATCCTAGAAACTTTTTGGAAACTCTCTGCAATACGTGGGCTCGTTGACTGAAGGGTTTTGCTGTAGGTTGATTGGGAAGGCAGCCACTTCCCCAGGGGATATCCATATTCTATTTCCATAGTTCTTTACTTTTGGGTCATTCTCTTGCCTTTCCTTGGTGTCCATGCTCAGGGTGAGAGTGCGGGGGCAGAATAGAAATGTGAATTGAACCCTGTTTTGCGTGCAGCTCCTCATACCTACTGTATGCTGTGTCTTTTATCCTTCTCTGGATGAGCATTTCCAGAAAGTAAGTCCTGGAACCTTGTGTTTTCTGGGGTGAGGAGAGGCAATTTCCTGGCTGCATGGGAAGGCATCTGGGAATCTCACTTCCTAACACATACTTGCATCTGACGCTCTGCAGTCAGCTCACCGTTCTCTAGTGTGCTTGCGTATGATTGTGTTTTAAAGATTTCTCACTTGTAATTTTTAATATGGTAAATATCAATAGATGTAACCCACTTATACAAAAGCTCTTTGAATCCTTCAATAATTCTTAAGAGTGTAAAGGGTTCTTGAAATCAAAAAGTTCAAGAACTGCTGTCCACAAACAATAGCTTGTTTCCGGTAGAAATGAATTGAAAATACAGATATTTTGTGACATTTTATTTTTACTATGCCTGCCTAACATGGTATATTTTTATATTAGACTCTTCTTTATTTTAATAGAAAGTCAACTTTCCTAGAGAATAGCATCTTTATGCATTCAACAGAACAATCTCAACTGTTTCCCAAATTATAGTTGCTAAATTAGTGAACAATTTTTCCTGAAAACCTGTGGGTTCTCTCTTTTCAATAAAAGGTGCATTCAATATTATCGCAGAAATTCTCTTGTAAGCCAAGTTACTTAGGGACATTTGATATTGGGAAATAGTAACTGTGTGGCCAGGAATGGTATCTGTACCACATGCCTTTCTTCGAGGCCACTTATTTGTAGTTAACTTTTACCAAACAAAGCAGCTTTAATGGAAATTAACCTCTTTGATATTTATAAGGCCGATAAAAAGCAAAATCTCTACAAGACAGTCTTCGAAAAGCTTACCTATAAGAGTTATTGAATCCTTTTAGGTTGCTGCCTGATTATGATTATTGGAAGCCTATCTAGAAAAACTGCTGAATTTGACACGTTTGCACGTGATGCATGCTAGAGAAAATTTTACAAAGAGATATGCTTTTTTCAAGATACTGGATTTTGATATAAGTTTTTATGCATGAAACAGTGTGTTTCCAGACATTTTGGTTTTACTTTCTGGAAATTATGGTAGAATTCTTCCTCTGAGTTTCAAGTGTATATTTAATATAACAAGAAGCATGGTAAATTATTGATAAAGTCTTAAAGAAATTATCATTGATGGGATTTTGAAGAGATTATCTTGAATTCAAATTATGTTCTAGAGATCCCAAATTTTGTCTCCAAAAAGATTAAATTATGATATATAAAAGAAATAAGTAAAAGTTTGATTTTTAGTATGCCAAAAGTTCTTAAATCAATTATCCGATAAACAAGAATACTTTCCAACATTCCAGCCGTCTCACTTGCACCGAGTTTCCTGGAGTTTGTGAGTAATACTGATTGCTGCAGTCGAATTGATCGTGCAGCAATCCGCATTGATCGTTAGGACAGTTGAAAGGAGCAGGTCAGCCAGGGGCCAGTTTGTTTATTTCATGTGCATAGACATACAGAACTTTAATTCCCAGCACAGAAGTCTCAGAGAAATGTTCCTAATACAAATAGTTTTCCAACTGAGCACACATTAAAGGCTCATTTTCTCCTCTGCCGTAGGGAACAAAAGCTCAGGGACGTGGTCTCAGTGTGTTGACACTGCATCTAAGGCTGGTAACAAAGTACCTTATTCTACACCCTATGGGTTAGAATCTGGTCCGTCTATACTGGGAAATCATCTGCAGGTGTTTTTCCAGTGTGGAGGGACAGATGCCCGGTCCCCAAATGGGAATAAAACGCCTCTGAGCATTGTGATTACATTTCTTGAATTTTTGCTATTTGTTCTCTCCACATCTGGTTGCAGCAGGGCCTGGGATATATGAGTTGTATGCTCTGAGGAGATCCCCAAATAAAAGTCTGCCTCCCCTTAGAGGTTTCTTGGGAGAGTACAAAATCTGAAAGTTAATGCCAACTCAAACTAGGTGTTCATACTGGCAAAATATTTAGGCAAGAGGTGAGCAATGTTTGCTGTCTCTATTCAGAATTTGTGAAATATGACATAGGTAAAATTTGACAGAATATTCAAATATTCTTGTGAGAGAAGCTTTATATAATAAGATGATTTAAACCCAAATGGAAGTCTTAATATTTTGTCATTAAAAAAATGCTACGGAATCTGATAACACAAGGAACTTGGAAAAGAGGGCTTTCATTTATGAAAATGAAAAGTGTCTTTGATTTTTGTGAGTGGCTAATCTAGAATAAAGCAATGCTTTTTTTTCTTTATCGGAGAAGTTTTGGGTTAACGGAACAATCATGCAAGAAATACTCGATTCCCATATACCACTTCACCACCACCTTTCACTGGGGTGGAACATTTGTTTTACTTGAAGACAGCACATTTTTATAATTGTACTATTAAGTTTTTTTGTCTTTATTTTTTCATGTTACATTAAAAAAATATGAGGTCCCCATATACTCCCCACCCCCCTGACCCCACTTCTCCCCCCATAACAACCACCTCCTCCATCATCATGAGACATTCATTGCACTTGGTGAGTACATCTCTGAACACCGCTGCACCTCATGGTCAATGGTCCACACCACAGCCCACACTCACCCACAGTCCACCCAGTGGGCCATGGGAGGACATACAATGTCCAGTAACTGTCCCTGCAGCACCACCCAGGACAACTCCTAGCCCCGAAAATGCCCCCACATCTCATTTCTTCCTCTCACTCCCTACCCCCAGCAGCCACCACGGCCACTTTCTCCACACCAATGCCACATTTTCTTCAATTACTAATCACAATAGTTCATGAATAGAATATCAGTAAGTCCACTCTAATCCATACTCTATTCCTCCATCCTGTGGACCCTGGAATGGTTGTGTCCACTCCACATAAGTATTATAATTGTCCATGGTTTAATTTAGGGTCCACTGTTTGTATAGTTTAGCTCCATGGGGTTTGTATTAATCAGTGAAAAGGGTGCTGATGCAAAGTACCAGAAATCTGTTGGGTTTTATAAAGGGTATTTATTTGGGGTAGAAAATTAGAGTCAAAAGGCCCTAAAGAATGAGTTACTTCCCTCAGCAAAGTCTGCTGCCACATGTTGGAGCAAGATGGCTGCTCGTCTCTGCCAGGGTTCAGCCTTCCTCTTCCTCCTAAGGTCCCATGGTCCCAGCTTCTTCCAATCTCACCTCTAGGCTGGAGGGCTCATATCTCTCCCCAGGACTTGTTTGTCTCCAGGCTTAGCTGCTCAGGGCTCTGGCCTCTGCAGCTGCAAACTATCAGGCAAATGGCTCATCAATCTTCCCAGGGCTGCAGGAGCCTGTCTAATGAGCCGTCTCTCTTCCTCTGTGTTCTTCTCCGTGCGTTTACTTCCCAGGGCTCCAGCATCACAGCTAAAAACTCTTTCTTCTGCCACGTTGTTTTCTCTGGGAGTCCCCACTCACCAAGGGGGCAGGGACTCAACGTCCAGCATGCCTGAATCAAAACCCCAAACTTAATTTAATCAAGTGAAAGTGAAACCTCTAAATCTACTACAATCTAATACGCCCAGAGGAACAGACCATTTACAAACATAACCCAATATCTACTTTTGGAATTCATAAACAATATCAAACTGCTACAGGGTTTTAAAAAATTTTTATTCTATTACCATATATACAATCTTTCCATCGCATTCAGGTCTGTATTTCAGTGCTGCTAATTGTGTTCACAATATTGTGCTACCATCACCACTATCTATACCAAGGCGTTTCCGTCATTTCAAATAGGAACCCTGTACATTTTAAGCCTTAACTTCCATTCCCTATCCCACCCAGTCCCCTGGTGATCTGTGTTCTAGATTCTGAGGCTATGAGTTGGCTTATTCTAGTTTCAAATCAGTGATTCATGTAATATCTGTCCTTTTGTGTCTGTCTTATTTCACCCAACATGATGTCGTCAAGGTTCATCCGCATTGTCACATGCATGTGTCAGGACCTCATTCCTTTTCTATGGCTGATAATATTCCATTGTATGTACACACCACTCTTTTTTATCCATCGTTGGTTGATGGATGCTTGTGTGGCTTCCATCTTTTGGACATTGTGAATCGTGCCTCTGTGAACACCAGGGAGCAAATACCTGTTTGGGTCCCTCTTTTCAATTCTTTCGGGTGTATACCTCGTAGTGGGGTTGTCGGGTCATATGGAAATTCAATCTTAGATTTCTCAGGAACTGCAAGACTCTTCTACAGCGACTGCACCATTTTACAATGAGTGTTCCCATTTCTTTGCATCCTCTCTAGCACGTGTCATTTTCTGTCTTTATGATAGCAGCCATTCTAATGGGTACAAAATGGTACCTCATTGTGGTTTAGATTTGCCTTTCCTTGATGGCTAGTGATGTTGGGCAAATGCTTTTGAGGTAAAACAATACCTTGAATGTGACCTTGCAATGCCAGTTTCTAGGAAGTATGTAGGTTGGGTAGTTATTTTCTTTTCTACTTTGAACTATAAACTTTTAGAATAAAATGATTTGTTCTAGGGAAGCAGACTTGGCCCAGTGGTTAGGGCGTCCATCTACCACACGGGAGGTCCATGGTTCAAACCCCGGGCCTCCTTGACCCATTTGGAGCTGGCCCACATGCAGTGCTGATGCGCGCAAGGAGTGCCCTGCCACGCAGGGGTGTTCCCCGCGTAGGGGAGCCCCACGTGCAAGGAGGGCGCCCCGTAAGGAGAGCCATCTAGCATGAAAGAAAGTTCAGCCTGCCCAGGAGTGGCGCCGCCACACGGAGAGCTGATGCAGCAAGATGACACAACAAAAAGAGACACAGATTCCCATGCTGCTGACAGCAACAGAAGTGGACAAGAAAAAAAAAAAAAAAGAACACGCAGCAAATGGACAGAGAACAGACAACTGAGGGAAGGGGAGAGAAATGAATAAAAATAAATCTTTAAAAAAAAAAAGATGTGTTCTAGATTGTCAATTACTATTTATCTTCTCTGAACCTGCAGCTGGCTGAGTGCTCCTCTGCTGTTTTCACTGCCCGTGCTGGATTTTGATTTCCCTTTGCCTCTAATTGATATGTAAAGACCATTTGCTATTTTTCTAAAATTATTTTTTTTAAATCCTATCAAAGGGGAAAATGGTGAGAAAACCAAGGAAGAGAAATAATTGATGAATTTTCAGCTTTGCTATGACTTTCCAAATAGAAAACTAACTCACATTTTTAAGAGTCCCTTTTTAGAAACCTTCCTTTCCCTCCTGTGCTGGAGTGTCCCCTCGCTTTTTTGACATTCCAGAAGTCCTTTGAAGTTGTTTTGAGACTCAGACTGGGGACCGGGGGTCATTTAGAATGACTTTCTTATTGTGGCTTCTCTACCATTTACTCTTTACATGTTGGTATGCTTTGTGAATCTCTTTGACGGTAGTGTCAAGTCTTCAGAGAGGTTTTGAAGGCTGAAATCAAAGGTGTTCTGAAAAATAATTCCATATTTGTTCCTCACAGGAGTGAAAGAATTTTACATGTGTTAAGCTGATTTCATATATCAATCACCATAGCAGAAAATTAGGCATTTATCAATCAGTACCTGGGAATTAGAAAGTACTTATTAAATTGATTTTGTTTCCAATTTTCTGAACATATTTACAAATACATGTACTTTTTATTCTAATCATTTTCATCTCATTCAACAGAAGTTATTCATCCCTTATGTGACTTCTTTCCAATATGACATACTTTATACTGTTAATGTCCTCTGTGCAAAGCATACTTACTTACATCCTCTCTGGTCCGTAGCAGGTGCTAAGGCTGAACAGTGTATTCAGATAGGGATTCATGTGGGGGGGCTTGCTTTACTTCTCTCTCCCCTCCTGCACTTTCACTGGAACCTTCCTCTCCTCCACGAAGGGGTCGTATTGGCTCAGGAGTGTCAGGGTGAAAAGTCTAAGCAGGAAGCAGAAGGAACAAGAGCAGAAGCCGTCGGGGGCAGAAGAGGGATTGGGAGCAGCAGGTAGGAGAGAGGACTGTTCCTCCACCACAAATCGGAAAAAAGTTCTGTCGTGGTTTTGGGGAAAAGAGAAGAGGGAGACCCCCCCTCGGGGGACCGGCGTCCCTCTCTGGCTTGGCCCCTGTGCCCGAGGAGGACAGTGGACTTGCAGAGCCGCCGGGCACAGGGAAGGAGGCAGCGCCCAGCAGACCTGCACGCCCCGAGCGCAGGAAGTCGCTGAGCGCTGAGGGGGTCGTGTGGGAGGAGGAGGCAGCAGCCGCAGCTGTGCGTGGGTGGAGAAGACTCTGGAACAATTTCAGTCCTCCCCACGGCCACTCCCTCGACACCTGCAAGACCCTGGAAGCGTCTGTGGCCCCTCGCTGTGGAGGGACCTCAGCGTGCTGGAGGCAGGTGCTCTGCCAGCCCTGGGGGAGGAGGATCCGCATGAGCAACTCAGCTAAGAAACTTCCAGGAAGCGGACGTGGCTCAACTGATAGGGCGTCCACCTACCACATGGGAGGTCCACGGTTCAAACCCCGGGCCTCCTGACCCGTGTGGAGCTGGCCCATGTGCAGTCCTGATGCGCCCAAGGAGTGCCCTGCCACGCAGGGGTGTCCCCGCATAGGGGAGCCCCACGCACAAGAAGTGCGCCCTGCAAGGAGAGCCGTCCTGTGTGAAAAAAGTGCAGCCTGCCCAGGAATGGCACCGCACACACGGAGAGCTGACACAGCAAGATGACGCAACAAAAAGAAACACAGATTCCCAATGCCGCCTGATAATGCAAGCAGATGCAGAAAAACACATAGCAAATGGACACAGAGAACAGACAACGTAGGGCAAGGGGAGAGAAATAAATAAAATAAATTAAAAAAGAAAAAGAAACTTCCCCTAAGTAATGAACAAATTTATATTCTCGCACAGTGGGTTTTGAAGTCTGAGCTTTGGGGGACAAACATATTCTCCCAAAACTGCTGATGAGTAGCCTGGGTTCAGAGAGTTTGTTGATAAATAACTTACTCAAGACCCCAAAACTGGGAAGTAGAGGAGCCAGGAGAGGAGCCGCAGGTCCTCGACCCGCTCACCGTGCTGCCCTGAATCCAGGCTCAGAGAGAACGCCGAGGCGGGCACCCAGGCTGGCGGGTTCGTCCACGTGCGGGGAGGGAAGGCAGCCCGCAGGCCAAACTGGAGTTGCTGGCTCTGTGCGCGCTTACAAGCCTGGGGTTCAGAATCCTGCTTGCTTGCCTATTTCTTAACAGGTTCAAAGCACGTAGGGGCCCGTGGTGAGGTTAGTCGCCCATAGCCTCGCCAGTCGCTCGGCTGATTTTACGCGCTCACGCACAGTATTTGACAGCAGAACAAACAGATTCCGGGCTAGGACATCTCTTCTCACCATCATCCCTCAGCCAGGCGGTCAAGAAAAACGAGACGTGTAACGAAGACAAGACAAACTCATTGCCTTCAGGAAACTTATAAGTTACGCTTTTGTGTCTCCTTCAGTGGAATTTCAGTCCTCTCTGAACCTTTTGAAACACATTTCTGGTTGATGTTTTAGGATTTCTTTCCCTTCAGAGTTTCTAGTTTGCATTTTTCAAGGATTTAAAATTTTTATTGTTGACGTTTATATTTCTTAACAATACCTCTTTATGTGAATTTGACCTTTTCATTTGCCTTTATATCTCCTTCGAGTTAAATAGTCCCTATTTTGTTAACTTGGTGGGATTTCAATAATTTTTAAACTTATGTCTATGGGGATTTGTTGGTTGTGATTTCAAATCCCTCTACCAGGGGCCTCAAATAAGGAAAGATCTTTTCTATTTTATTTTATTTTATTTTATTTTGTCAAATGGCAATTGCTGAGAAAATGGAGCAGTAAATGAACATTATATATCACAATTTAGACCAACTCAAATAAAAGGCAGGGGTGCAATTTCTACTAGGGCGTTTATTATAAAACACATTCTAAAAATAATAATAAGCATCATAATATTTAACATTCACGGTGCCAGAATAGTTTAAAAGAGCTTTATCTGTATTGAGGCATATTACCCCCCAAATAACCCTATGCCAGGTACTTTAATGAATTCCAATTTACAGATGAGAAAACTGAGACTGCGGTTACAGAACCAGGGAGGGGCAGAGCCACGAGCCCCCTGTGTGTGCGTGTGTGTGCGCGCGCGCGTGTGTGCGTGTGCGTGTGTGTGTGCACGTGTGTGTGTGTGATTGAAGCCTGGTTCGTAAAGTCGGTCGCCAAAGCTGAACGGGAATGTGTCTTTGGCTCGGATGAGAAGAGCAGGTGGGCTCGCTCCCTGCTCTCCACACAACGCCCCAGGCTTCCCGGGGACCGCCAGGACCTCCCCCGCCACGCTCCTGGGTGCTGGGGTGCCCAGACGGAAGGGCGGCTCAGGCCACCGCCCCTGACCCGGACTCTCAGCCTCGCTGGACATATTCCGCTTTCCTTGGGCATGAAACCGTAAGTGGCTTTCTTAGGGCTGAAATCGACTCCCAGAGAATGAATTGAATTTTGAGCAGAAGAGCCGCATTGCTAACCAAAATAGCAAAATCTACCTGAAAGTTTTGGACTTTGGACTGAGACTCCGGGGAGGAGATGACAGCCCCCACCAGCTGGCGGAGAGGCTCTGCACAAATCTCTTCTGACATTCGGTGTCTTCAACCATCAAGTAGGAATGGTGACGTTTCAACGTTTTGGAAAGAGTGGGAAATAGGGCACAGAAACAGCTGCCGTGCACTCAGTAGGTTCTTGATGAGTTTTAGCTATGTTTATATCCAGGAAGAAATCTTCCCATGATATTTGATTGCATATTTTAGCTAAGCGACACTTTTTCCTAGGAACAATAAAATATTTAGCACATTTTTCCCCTGAGCCCACAGAATAATTCAGGTATGGCGACTGATAATCCAATTGAATAAGATGGTCCAGACTAATTTGGGGTGACTGAGGCCCTTACTATAGCCCACACATCATGACTGGCGTTGAAGAATTAAGAGCACAGGCTGTCCACGGGGGAGCACAGGGAGTCCCCATCCCAGGACTCCTAACCCTGAGGGCACAAGGAGGTGGCGGTGGGGTTGAGCGAGTTCTTTTAAACGCTCCCCAGAGTGAAATGGACGTTGTCCATGGAGCCTCTTAGAGCAGCTCAGGCTGATAACAACAGCCAGCTCTGCTGCCGGCTGCCACTTCTTCAGCCCCGGGCAGCAGGGAGGGGTTGTTTCACACTGGCTGTGAAGTTTGATTGGTAGATCTGGCTAATAAAACAGGAAAATTCTACTTAGTGAAATGCCGTTTAGTGGATAAATGATCTCAAAAGTTGGTGCATTGGTGCTGGAGGCAGATCCCAGAGTGGTTTTTGTTCTAACTAGTGAAAGAGATGGCGACCCTGCGAGAAGGGGAGGGAACCGTGATTGGACACTGGGGTCGGTGGTCACCTGGCAGGAGGCCCTTGCTGAGGACACCTAGCCCGGGAGCAGGAGCTTGTCCACCAGAAGGTGGGTTACTTACAGACCCAGAGGCACGGCCTGTGGAGTTACTGGTTCACGGGACGAGGCGGTCCCGGCGGGACTTGGAGGCGTGGAGCTGGCGGTCTCAGGCACCCAGCTCTGGTCGGCGGAGGAGAGGGAGATGGGGGCTTGGAAGTTGCGGCAGCAGCAGGAGGCACAGCGGCTCACAACAATTAGTCCACGGTTTTGAGTAAATGCGCAAGGACCTGCAGAATGAGCCTGGAGGACTCTGCGGCGAGCACTGCGGCATGGAGCAGGGAAGGTGGTGCACACTTGCAAGAAGAGGAGTTAAAAAACAGGAAAAAGTTCAGGAGAGGATGTGCCTCAAGCAGTTGAGCACCCACCTCCCACACGGGAGGCCCTGAGTTCGGTTCCCGGTGCCTCCTGAGAACAACAACAACAAAACAACAACAGGCAAAACAAATGGAATAAAGCAGTAAGGGAGCTGATGCGGCTCAGTGGCTGAGCACCAGCTTCCCACATACAAGGTCCCAGGCTCAATCCCTGGCCCCCAGCACCTCAAAGATAAGTACATACATAAATAAAAGTTCCTGTACAGCTTTTAAACCAGATAATCAGAGCCTCCAGAAGGGGATATCTTGCTGTCGAGTCAATACGTAAGAGGTCTCCAAATCCCCTGCTACGCGTGCAAGGGGAACGCCATCCCCTTGTGGCAAAGCATTTGTGGAGTGCTGATTTAGTCTTTCTAGCTACTTCTAGAGAAACTTGAACTCCTCCATGGATTTGAGACTCTAACTTACTTCCAAAGATCTTTCAGAAAAGATTGCTGCCTCCAATTCCCACACTCAATAACAGCTTTGCTTGTTTAGCCCTCACAGTTTACAAAGTGCTTTTCATACATTTTCTCATTTGGATCTTCACAACTGGCGAGGCAGGAAGCATGCATGGCTTACTCCTAGTAGAGGTAAGGAAGGGCGGGCTAATCTGTGCCAAGGACAAGAGCAGATTGCTTCTCAGCGGCAGGGCTGAGTCTGTAACCCAGGAATGCCAATCCCAAGTCCTTTCAGCTAAATCATGTTTTATCTAGATAATAGGGTCAGAGATATTCTTTATTCCTAGACTGGGTTCCTCATACAATAATGAAGGCTCAGTTTCTCTCCACCTGTAAAAAATGAAGATAGAGAATGTTGCCGACAGTCACCTAATAAGACAGTTATTAAATCAATTCACTCTTTTAAAAGAAGTCTTAAAATTATCCAATATTATGGGGTTAGCCTTTCCATATACGCCGTATCTTCTAACTCCTTAGGCGGACCTCATTTCACCACCTATTTGTTAGAATTTGTGGCAAGCATGAGAGAGTTCTTCAGAGTTTCTTGCAAAACAGTCTTTCACAAAGAGATAATTATAAGTGTAGGAAAAGTGAGGTTAAGAACACAACAGTACCTGTATTCTACAAATCAATGAATAAAAGAAGCGCTGACAGTCAGGAAGCTTATTAAAAATGTTCTTTGCAATACAGTGGAGTGAATTGGAAGTTAGTAAAAATGTGTATAATATAAATTGGCATGAGCTGTTTTAAAGTATTACTGTTCTCATAATACTACAGTTTAAATTAGAGTTCAAATGTTAAAATGTGAAAGTTCATATCCTGGGACCATATCCTCATACATTTTCAAATATTGTGTGGTCAAATGAAATTATATATATATATATATATATATATATATATATATATATATATATATATTCTCTATATAAGCATTTTAACTGTATAAACACTGTAGAAGTGGGAGGCGAGAACAGTAATTATAGAATGAATGCTTTTCATTTTATACAATAGCCTTGCACATATATTATATGTTTGCTAATCTTGTAAAGTAGGTACAGTTGTCTAGAATTTATAAACAGTTAGCTGGAATTCTAAGGCTCTAAGAAACTTCTCCAAAAGTCACACAGCTCCTTCGCTGAACTCAGGGAATCAGTTCAATATTCTCATTTCAAATTTGGAACTCGTTCTACCTTTTTCCACTTTACCTTTCCATCTATTCCACATGATTCATGCAGTAATTTTCTACCATCCATCTAAGCTGAAAATGTAGATGACAATCAATTGAAAAACTTTTAGTCCCTTTAGTCTCCTCTGTACTGACAAAGTGTACGGACTACCCTTAAATATAAGAAATTGCCTTTTCGACACATCTGGAACATTGACGCCTGTGAGCCCTGTCTAGTTTTTCCGTGTGTTTGCTGTCATCCTCATCCGCCATGAGGACGCTTTGGACTTCTGTCATCCCAGAAGAAATGCAGTTTACTGTCTATATCCAGTTCTGCAGGCATCTTGCCCAGGACGTAGAATTCTTTCTGATAATACTAGGAGAAAGAAAGCCTCCTCACCTGTCTGCAGCTCAGATGGGGTTCGAGCACGCAATTCACATCCCAGTTTGAGGAGCTATAGTTTACAGTGGCCACTTGCTCTGTCTCCAAGGGTTTACCAGTTTTGTAAAATCTGAGTTTTTTGAAGACAACATGGAGTGGTAGTGACAGTTTAGATTTTGAGATTGGTCAAGAATAGGTTTGAATGGCCCACTGGATGGAACGCGGGAAAGTGTGGGCTATGGTGTGGAACACGGGACATGGGGTGCAGCGATGCCCGGAGATGTACTCACCAGATGCAATGGATGTGACGTGATGATGGGGGAGAGTGTTATTGGGGGGGAGTGGTGGGGTGGGGGCGGTGGGGACGAATGGGGACCTCATATTTTTTTAATGTAATATCTTTTTAAAAAATGAATAAATTGAGTAGAATTTGAAAAAGAAAAATAAAGGGTTGCATTCTTCAATAATAAAAAAAAAGGAATAGGTTTGAGTCCCAGCTCAAGTCTTCCTCTAGCTGTGGGTAAGCTGCTTAACCACTTCACAACTCAATATTCCATGGTATAATATGGGGCTAATGATTTTGTACCAGAATGAGTATGAAAATTAGAAATAACATATGGAAGCCACTTAGTACATGTCTAACACATAGCATAGATTTAATAAATGGTAGCTGTTTTACTGTTATTAACCTTTTAAGAATTCTGTGCTAAGTTTCAGGTGGTAGAACATTTGCTTCTTTTGGGTGCAGATCACACACGAGGCACTTCGAAAGGCTCGATGTATCTATGCCTTGCTTTCATCTGTCGGGGCTGCTGTGATAAAGAACTGCGGAGTTGGCTTATACAACAGAATTTACTGCCTCACCATTTCAGAGGCAAGACCCCTGGCTCTCACCAGCCAGCGAGTGGGAGGGCTCATTCCCTGGGAGGAAGAGGGGTCTAGTGAAGGGTGGAGAGTGGTTTCCTCTCGGTGGGTTTGGCCACCTGAGCCCCCTTCGAATCTCGGGGAGGACACCAGCCAGCACTGAGGTGGCCCCAGGTAGAGGGGAAGGGAAATAGCTCAGGCAGCCTGTCACACCCCGCTGCTCTGGGAGAGAGGAACTTGGGAAGGGGTGTGGGGTGGAGACAGGCACCTAAGGAGCCCCATCACTGAAAACTATTAGAAGTCCAACTTGCCTAAGGGAAACGGGGCAAGAAGAGCCCAATAAGCTTTCAAAAGCCTATTTAGTCTGTAGAGCTGCTGTAGGGCAGTGGGGAATTCCTGCCTTGCATGTAGAAGGTCGCTGGTTCGAATCTTGACACCTCCCAAGAGAAGGGATCCAGGGAGAGTTAAGGCACATGGCTTACACCTGATGACAGGGAAGTGATAGTCCGAGTTTCTACAGTTCTGTTTTACAGTTTTAAAAGTTTTTTTTCTTTTCTTTTCTTTTCATTTTCCTTTATTTTACTTGCTAAAACTGAATACATCACCTGCAGAGGGCAGAATGCAGGGTGATTAATTGATGAGCACCAGCAGCCTGAGAAGTTTTCTAGGAGCCTAAGAGGGAAGGTTTTTTTCCTGGGTTGCCTCTTTGTTGCTGTTTTGTTTCTTGTTTATTTTTTTCCTTTCCTTTGTTTCTTTTTTTTTTCTTTAACTTATTTTTTCAACCTACTTTATTTCTCCTGTCCTACAATTTTATGTCTTCTGACTTCTGTTGCTTTTCTTTCACTCCACAACTTTTTGTTTGATCTTCAATTTTTCCTTTACTCTCCTTTTTTTTCCCTTTCCTTCTGTCCTCTTCTCAGCTGTCTGAACTTCTAATTCATTCTACTTTTTCCTCTCTTTCTAATTTCTTGTTTTATTTTTTTCTACTAATCTGTCCAGGCTTTTAATTCATTCTGTTTTGTCTTATTTTATTTTTCCTATTCTACCTCTTTTTATTATTATCCTTTTGTATTTTTTTATGATTTTTTAATTCACATTACTTAGTTTCCTAGCTCTTGCACAGTTCCTTTTTTTTTTTTTTTTTTTGGTATTATTATCACTAGTATTCCTTTTTCTCCTATTCTCTCTTTCCTTTTTTCTGGTCTTAATATTTTTTCAAGGTAACAGACAACTGCAAGGATATAGAAGAGGAATGGCATATCAAAAATTAACCTTACCACACACAAAGAAACAACAAAATAAAACCCTAGGGTAGAAAGAGAAGCTAATCAACCAAATAAGCCCACCACAATAAACAGATGCCCAGACACCAACAAAAAACTACAAGCCATACTAAGAAACAGGAAGACATGGCTCAGTCTAATGACAAACTAAAAAACAAGAGGAGATGTAGAATGTGGAACAACTAATCAAGGATGTCCAAACAAATATCAACTTAATGAAGTGAAAGAAGAGATAAAGGATATTAAGAAGACCCTGGGGGAACATACTGAAGAAATTGTAAACATACATAAAAAGATAACAGATATAATAGTGATGAATGGCACAATCCAAGAAATAAAAAATACATTGGCAGCAGATAACAGCAGATTTGAACAGGCAGAGGAAAGAATAAGTGATGTGGAAGACAGTATATCTGAATTAAGACAGAGAGTAGAACAGATAGATAAAAAGATAGAAAAATCCAGCAGGGATATAGAGACTTGAATGACAACATGAAATGCTCACACATTATAAGCATTATAGAGGGAGAAGGGAAGGGAAAGGGGGCAGAGGAGTGATGAGGAAATAATAGCTGAAAATTTCCCAACTTTATTGAAGGATATGGACGTAAGTGCCCAGGAAGTACACCCCACACAGTTAAATCCTAACAGGCCCACTCCAAGACCTATACTTGTCAAATTGTCCAATGCTCAAGACAAAGAGAATACTGAAAGCAGCAAGAGAAAAGAGAACCATCACATACAAGGGAAGCTCAATAAGATTAAGTGCTGGTTTCTCATCTGATACCATGGAGTAAAAAAGGCAGTGGTATGACATATTTAAGGTGGTAGAAGAAAAACTTCCAGCCAAGAATTCTCTATCCAGCAAAGCTGGCATTCAAAATAGAGGGAGAGTTCAAAATATTCACAGATAAACAGAAATATGAGAGTTTGTCAATAAGAAAGCTGCCTTTCAAGAAATATCAAAGATGTAGCATTGATGTGGAGAAACTGGCCATGGTAGCTGCTGAGGGTAGGGAGAGGGAAGAAGAGATATGATGTGGGGGCCTTTTCAGGACTTGGAGTTGTCCTGGGTGGTGCTGCAGGGACAGATGCTGGACATTGTGTGTCCTGCCATAGCCCACTGGGTTGACTGGGGGAGAGGGTAGACTGCAATGTAGACCACTGTCCATGTGGTGCAGCAGTGCTCCAAATGTATTCACCAGGTGCAATGGATGTGCCACTATGATGGAAGAGGTTGCTGATGTGGGAAAGTGGGGTGAAGGGGGTAGGGAGTATATGGGGACCTCTTATATTTTTTGAATGTAACATTTAAAAAATAATAAAGAGAGAAAAAATATTAAAGAGAGTTCTATAGGTTGAACAGAAAAAACAGAAGAGAGAGAGTTGGAGGAGAGTGTAGGAATAACAAAATTAAAAAGAGAAATAAAAAATATGCACACATAAACCTAAAGAAAGTACGGCTAATGTACATAATTCCTTGACAGTAATACCATTGAATGTTAATGGACTAAACTCTCTAATCAAGAGACACAGTTTGGCAGAATGGGTAAGGAAACATGACCCTTCTATATGCTGTCTACAAGAAACTCACCTTAGATCCAGGGACATAAGGAGGCTGAAAGTGAGTGGTTGGAAAACAATTCTATATGCAAACAATAATCAGAAAAGGGCAGGAGTAGCTATACTAAAATCAGACAAAATTGACTTTTAAATGAAAAACTATTGTAAGGGACAAAGAAGGACACTACATATTAATAAAAGTGATAATTGATAAATAATTAACAACAATCATAAACATTTATACAGAGTCAGGGCACCTCAAAACACATGAGGCAAACATTGGGAAAACTTAGTGGAGAAATAGATACCTCTAAAATACAGTGGGGACTTTAATACACCACTATCACCATTAGACAGAACATCTCAACACAGGGCCAATAAAAAAATAAAGACTTTGAATAATACATTAGAGGACCTAGACCTAATAGACATACACAGAACATTACACCCAAATACAGCGGGATATACATTCTTCTCGAGTGCACATGGATCATGCTCCAAGAGAGACCCATGCTAGGCCACACAACAACTCTCAGTAAATTCTGAAAGGTTGAAATTATACAAAGTAATTTCTCTGACTACAATGGAATGGAGCTGGAAATCAGTAAGGGTCAAAGAACCAGATTAGACATAAAGATATGGAAGTTAAACACACTCTTAGACAATCAGTGGGTCCAGGAGAAAAATGCAAAAGAAATCAGTAACTACCTTGAAAAGAATTACAATGATAACACAACATATCAGAACCTATTGGATGCAGAAAGTGAAATGTATAGCCATAAATACTTACATTAAAAAAGAAGAAAGAGCTAAAATCAAAGACCTAACTGCATACCTGGAGGAATTAGAAAAAGAAAACAACCTAGCCCCAAAGCAAGTTGAAAGAAAGATATAACAAAGATTAAGAGAGCTAAATAAAACTGAAAATAAGAAAGCACTAGAAAAAATAAACAAAACTAAACGCTGGTCTTTGAAAAGGTAAATAAAATTGACAAGTCCTTAGCTAGACTAACAAAGAAAGAAAGAGAGAAGATGGAAATACATAAAATAAAAACAAGGAAGGGGATATCACCACTGACACAACAGAAATAAAGAGTATCATAAGAGAATACTTGGAAACATTGTATGCTATCAAGATGGATAATTTAGAGGAAATGGACAAATTCCTAGGAACACACAAGCAGCCTACATTAACAAAAGAAGAAACTGATGAACTCAACAGACCAATCACAAGTAACGAGATGGAATTAGTCACAAAAATATCTCCCGACCAAGAAAAGCCAAGGAGCAGATGGCTTCACAGGTGGATTCTATCAAACAGTCCAGAAAGAACTAACACCAAACCTGCTTAAACTCTTCCAAAATATAGAAGTGGAGGGATTATTGTCTAACTCATTCTATGATGCCAACATGACCCTAATACCAAAGCCAAAGAAAGACGTCACAAGAAAGGAAAACTATAGACCGATTCTCTAGTGAACCTGGATGCTAAAGTCCTCAACAAAATATTTGCTAGTAATATTGAACAACATATCAAATGATTTACATACCATGACCAAGTGGGTTTCATCCCCGGTGTGCAAGAAGAGTTCAGCATAAGAAAATCAATCAATGTAACACACCACAGGAACAGAGCAAAAGAAAACAATCACATGTTCATCTTTAAAGATGCAGAGAAAGCATTTGACAAAATGTAGCATCCTTTGCTGATAACAACACTTCAAAAGTTTGGAGTAGAAGAAACTTCCTCAATATGATAAAGGGTTTGTGTGAAAAACCCACAGCTAATATCATATTCAATGGTGAAATCCTAAACTCTTTCCCTCTAAGATCTGGAACAACACAAGGATGCCCACTTTCACTGCTCTTATTTAGCATTTTGTTAAAAGTACTTGCTCAAGCACAAGATAAATTTCTTGCATGAGCACAAGAAAAAGATATAAAAGGCATCTAAATTGAAAAGGAAGAAGTAAAAATTTCACTATTTGCAGATGGCATTATCTTATCCTTAGAAAGCCCTGAGAAATCTACAACAAAGCTTCTAGAGCTGATGAATGAGCTCAGTAAAGTGGCAGGATATAAGATCAATGCACAAAAATCAACAGCATTTCTTTACACCAATAATGAGCAACCTGAGGAGGAAATTAAGAAAAGAATCCCATTTACAATAGCAACTAAAAGAATCAAATACCTAGGAATAAATTTAACTAAAAATGTAAACGACTTATTCACAGAAACCAAGCACCTGGAGGTTAAAAAACTTAGCCCAGTCATATCCATAAAAAGTGGAGATCTGAAACGCAAACAAGCCACCGAGTTCATACTTGATCGCTATGCTACCCTGCCCCTTGCTTTATCCTTTTCTGTTGATTTGTAATTTTCAGTTTACCTATGCATCTGTATTTGTGCTCTCCCTATGAGAAGCTATCATAGCTTCTTCATCTATATCCTGGAAATTAGCAAAGTCCATGTTTTTGGGAACAAATCATATTTGACGAATAAATGAGTGGGTGAAAGAACAATTTGAGCCAGAAGAATACTGACCGGCTGTGCGACGTACCGACGGGGACTGAGGCAGGTGCTTTCCTGTCCTGGCCCTGCCCCTGGTATTCCAAATAAGTGGTACTACCTTACATCAGAGCTGGAGCGGATTTTGTCCTGTTTCAGTACATGATCAGGTTGGGTGCTCACCCCCTGCACCCCTCACACCTGAAGCTGAACTGCACACCTGCTCACTGTTTCTGTTGCACCTGCTACAATTCTGACGTTCGAAGCATCACCTGCCCAGTCAGCAGATTTTCTGTGAGCATTAGTTGAACTGAATTAAGATACTGCAGTGTGGAAGGAATACTGTAACACTATGAACTTTAAGTCATGAACAAAAGGATTCTGCTGTAAGATATTTACAGTAATTAGATACAAAGCAAAGAGAAAGATGAAAGTAAGAAAATCTTGTGTGCATTTACAAACCGGGATCCTACATATAGTTTAAAATCTGTTTCTTCCAAGAAACACTTAATATATCATTCATTTTGCACATTATTTTTTTCCTTAGTATCTCTTTTATTTGATGTTGTCAAAGTGAAATTAAATTTATTATTTTTAAAGTTTTACATGGTGTATTGTTTTCCACCTTTTACATTTTGTTATATGACTTGGATAAATTTCTTATCTCTACATATAGCTTTTGCTTTCCTTTTTTCTTTTTTTTTTTACATTTTTTATTCTCTGTTTTTTAAAGATACATAGACCACAAAAAATGTTACATTAAAAAATATGAGGTTCTCATATACCCCACATCCCACCCCATCCCCCACTCCTTCCACATCAAAAACCTCTTTCATCATTGGGGCGCATTCATTGCATTTGGTGAATACATTTTGGAGCACTGCTGCACTGCATGGATTATAGTATATATTGTAGTTTACGTTCTCCCCCAATCCATTCAGTGGGTTATGGCAGGATATATAATTTCCTGCATCTGTCCCTGCAATATCATCCAGGGCAACTCCAAGTTCCAAAAATGTCCCCACGTCACTTGTCTTTGTCCCTCTCCCTGCCCTCAGCAACTACTGTAGCCACTTTTTCTACATCAATGATATGATTTGTTCCATTGCTAGAGTTGCAATAGTTTTATAGTAGAATACCAGTAAATCCACTCTAATCCATATTTTAATCCTCCATCCTGTGGTCCCTAGGATGGTGATGTCCACTCCACCTCCAAATCAAGAGGGAGCTTAGATCCCGCATGGCTGATGGGTATGATTCTCCTGCTTGCAGTTGTAAGCACTCTCGGTTCCTTGGTGTGGTGGTTGACCATCTTCACCTCCCTGTTAGCTGACCTGGCCAAATCCAATGAACCAGAAAGTAGGTGTTGCAACTCAGACATGCCCAGTCCAGAAATTCAAGTCTCTTGAGTATACACCAACCCGAGCACCAAACACAGGTTCAGCAAAAGTGACAGAAGAGGCATGTGTAGAAAGTTCATATCTGAGTCCAACTCCATCAAACTCAGGAGCACAAACTCCAAAGCAGGGCCCACTGACAAGGCACTGAACTCCAGAGCCATCTGCCATGACTATAGAACCTGTGTGTCTCCATAGCCCTCAGAAGCATCAGTACCTGGGGTTGTATCTATTTTGACTGTCTCTGGGATCCTGCCAAGACATGCATAAGCGTGACTCCTCTGATGACCTCCTGACTCATTTTGAAGTCTCTTAGCCATATAAACTCGTTTGTCTTTACCATTTCCCCCTTTTATTCAAGATTTTTTATACTTGCATCACCAGCTGGTGACTGGTAGCAATCCTTCAGTGCCAGGGAGGCTCATTGCTGGGAGTCATGTCCCACACTGGGGGGAAGGCAATGAATTTACATGCTGAGTATGGCTTAGAGAGTGGTCACATTTGAGTTTTATCATATTTTTCATTTTTTAATACCCCAATTTTTTTAATTTTATTTTATTTTTTCTAAATTAGTATGTATTCTATTTCTTTTTTTAAATCAGTAGTTTTCTTTTATTTATTTATTTATTTTTATTTATTTCTCTCCCCTTCTCCCCTCCCCGCCCCAGTTGTCTGTTCTCTGTGTCCATTTGCTGCATGTTCTTCTTTTTGTCCACTTCTATTGTTGTCAGCAGCACAGGAATCTGTGTTTCTTTTTGTTGCATCATCTTACTGCATCAACTCTCCATGTGTATGGCACCATTCCTGGGCAGGCTGCACTTTCTTTAGCACTGGGCGGCTCTCCTTACAGGGCACACTCCTTGTGTGTGGGGCTCCCCTACACAGGGGCACCCCTGCGTGGCATGGTACTCCTTGTGCACATCAGCACTGCACGTGGGCCAGCTGCACACAGGTCAAGGAGGCCCAGGGTTTGAACCACGGACCTCCGATATGGTAGATGGACTGCTTATCCACTGGGCCAAGTCCACTTCCCTGTATTCTATTTCTAATCTTTAATCCTATCTTTACTATTTCATTTTCCTACTAATTGGATTTGGCAATATATTAGGCTTCATTTTTTAAGAAGTTTTGGATCACAGAGGGGCTCACCTATGGCAGAGGAGGAGCACTGGTGTGGGCTGTTATTGATGGGGGACACATGGTTGGGAGGGATTTCTCCAGATCATGTATATAGGGTATATAAAAATGTTTGGATATTCATTGGGTATTGTCATTGTAGATAGAGTTACAAATGACAACTGAGGGAGTGCTGAGTTCCTAGCCAGGGGAGCTCTGTCACATTCCCCAATGGAACAGCAACAATCCCGCAAGTGCAAGGGCAAAGACCAGTGAAGGAGGATGGTCCAATGATGAGCCCTTGATACTGATGACCATGCTTATGAGCCTGTGTGCCTGAACTATCAGCTAGGCCTAGAACTGCAGGATGCCTAAGAATTACACATCATTTTAATGATTGGTTTATATTCTGCTTTCAAGGTGCAACATAATTTAATTCCATGTTGTTAAAGATGGTCTCCAGTATTTTTCTATTATGTTAAGCAACGCTTATTGCTTATGACCACCCTTATAGCTAAATCTTTGCCTACTCCCATGATTATTTTCTTTTGACTTGTTGAGTGGTCTTCTTTTTATATTTTAAGGCTTTCACCTCAGATTGGCCATGTGTCCCCAAGAAAGTCTCCATCCGTTTATGTTATTATTAGCAGTATATGGGTATATTTATCTCTTCTTTCTATCTCTAGTCCTGTAAGTAACAATTCTCAGGTTTGGATAAAGTCAGGATTTATTCCCTAGGAAAAGCTATGTGTGTCATACAACTAATACATATAAATCATGTATCCACCAAATTCTTTTTTCTCCAATATTTAATAGAGGCCTTTTCCCTGACAAACTTCTTTTATTTTTTCAGAATATTTTTTTTTACCAGTTCCCATTTATCTTTTTTACTTTAAGATTTTCTTGACACACACAAAAGGGACATATGGTCAAAAAAGAAAACCATATCAGCATTTGTTCTCATCTCATTTGGGAACTAAGAGAGAGAAATGCATAGAAATAGGCTAAACCTGTAAGAAGCTCTAATGAATTGAAGGTCTATATGGAAAAACATAATAATGAGCCAAGTATTATAAACAGAGTCCATGGAAATGAACGTGACCTGCATAGAGAGTGGGTAAAAATACATACTGATTACAGCTTCTGACACACCTAAGGGCTACCAGAAAGGAACTGGATTCTGAATGAATTTACAGTATGGATTATGTATAAAAACCATAGAAACACAGTAAGGAAGTAAAGAAAAAGAACGTGATGTCGTGTGTGTGTGTGTGTGTGTGTGTGTGTGTGTGTGTGTGTGTTGAGGGAGAGAACCAATGCCCAACACTGTGAAACAAGTTCCATAGAGCATCTATTTAAACCATTTCAGGATTCCTTTATTTTTTTACAAGTATCAGAACAATGAAAAGAAATTAAAAAATGGAAATGTCTGACAATTAAGAATTGCTGGAACTCAGGTGAAGGATTCTGTTCTGAACAAACTGTATCTGACAAAAATGAGGATGAGAGACGCATCGCCCTTTAGTGGGAAGTCAAACCTGGGCCGTCCTCGGTAGAACTGACCAGTCCTTTCCATGTGACATGATTGTACTTGAAATATCATAAATCCCGGCAACAGCAAAAGTGGGTTCCCTGCAAGAGGTGCTTTCTGGCAAACTCAGGCAATTTTTGGATTTATTTTGTTTTCTCCTTAAATAAAGAGGTAAATGGTTGCAGAAAAATCTACAACATGACCCTAGCAAGAAGTGAGCATGCAGGGGTTCTCAGCTAAGATGCATCCTCCTTCCCACCAAGCATTTGAAGGGGTGCTGTGGTCACTAATGGCAGAGGCTGCTGGTGAGGATGGGACGGTTGGAGGACGGAGGTACTCATTGTCCTGTGACGTGCAGGACAGGGAGCAGAACAAAGAAGCCCCCCAGACACCAAGAAGTACCCCAGTTATGAGACCTTGGAGTGGTCATTGTCTGAAACTAGACCTATGTGGGTTCAAATCCTGGCCTCGGTTGTGCTGGCTCATTCACGTCCAAGCTGTCAAAACTTCATGTGTCTCTTTCTAGCTTGCTGGACCAATTTGTTGCATTATCTGTCGTAGGTCAAATTCTTTCTCTCACCAGTTTAAGGCAGAAAAGCAGCCATACTTTATGGACTTCTGTGGTGGCCAATGATGATCCTCCTCTCTCTGTTTCAGATGAACTTTGATTCTTTTCAGAATTCTGAAACCAATAATCCCCTTCTGTCCCGGTACTCCCTTTTCTCCCTACTTCTCATGCCTGGAGTTGATCCGCCTGGAGCTGCTAGCTGGGAGTTACTGGTGACTTCTATATAAAGCTTCTTAAAACTAGAGGCTCACAAATCACTTCAGTAAGATTCTGAAACTGCTCTCAGCAGGAATCTATATCTCATCTTGGAACTTGTTAAATGCAATGAACACGTGGCATTTAAAAAGAGAATTAAACTGGCTCATGGAATGCCCCCAGTGCTAGCACTACCCTCACGGTAGAAATGAGGAATTTATACACCACGGTTAGGAAAATTCCAGAAGCCGAGCACCTTCTCATGAGCTTGAAGAAATTTCTTCAGCAGTCGCTGAAGTACCATGCCTAAAATAAAAGGATCACTTTCATTATGTTAATATGACTTAAACATAGTTTGAGATGATAAAACATGATATTGTAATGACAAGTGAACATAGAATAGTGCCAGATTTCATGGAGTCTAAGCAAAGAGAAGTTGGTAAAAAGATTTGCCACATTGTAGACTAGAGAATTGCCTTAATTGGCCAATATGAAAATGTGAGGTTATTGGCAGGAACTCTATGCTAACTAGATGATAATTAATAGGTAACAGCTTATAGCCAGCAGACTTTAAAAAGTAGTATAACCTAATAATCAAAATGAAAGTAATATTTTAGACTATCAAATCAGCAAACAAAAAGATTAATACTGAGTGTTGACTATCATGATGGAAAATGAGAATTTTCGTGTTTTAGGAGTATAAGTTGATGCACCTTTTGATTCATAATTCTGCTTCCAGGAACTTGTCAAACAGAAGCAGCTAAGATTAAGGGTTAAAACCTTTGTACAAGAATGTTCATTTCAGCAGAATGTGTTATGATGGAAACATTGGAAATAGCATAAATGTTCAAAATCAATGGAAATAACATAAATGTTCAAAATTAATGCTTGGTTAAAGGGCAAAGACAACAGTGATGATAGCATTTATTAAGCATTTTAAAAGGGCCTGGAACTGGCTACGTATTTTATAGAGGTAATTTTATTTCTCAGAATAACTATATGAAGTAGGGACTATATCTAACTTTCTGGGAGCCAAACTGAGGTTTAGAGAACTTGAGCAATTTAACTAAGATAGTACAGCAGTAAGTGGAGGCACAGAGTTTTACCTAGATATTCTAATTTAAATGCCATGTTTTTCGCTATTATATGGACTCCCTCAAATAATTAGGATGCCTAGTAAATGGAATTCTCTTAACACGGAAAATAGAAAAATATTCACAAACTGAGTAGAAAACTGTTATAGTTTCCCAGCTAAAACGAATGCCATACACATGGCTGCTTAACCAATGGCATTTGCTGGCTCCCGGCTTTGCGGTGAGGCAGTGCTTCCTCCCTGGAGAGTGGCACCCTGGGCTCCTGGTGCTCCTTGGTTTTAGGTCACGTGGCAACATCCTGCCCTTTGTCTCTCTGGCTCCATTGTCTTCCAGTTTCTAGTGTCTCCATGTGGCTTTCTCTTGGTTAACTGAAGTTGTTCTCCTTATAAAGCCTCCAGTAATGCAGATTAAGACCCAGCCTGCTTCAGTTGGTCATTCCATAACTAACATCTTCAGAAGGTCCTGTTTAAAATAGGTTCACACCTGCAGGAGTGGGTCAAGAGTAGACTATCTTGGTCTGGAGTGCGTAATTCAGCACCATCCTGCAAAACACAGTGTGCAGTGTGATTTGATTTTCAGTGATATCCGTGAATACACATACATAGATCTATAAAAGGACTTGGGGAAATACACATCAAAGGGTATAGAATGCAGTGTCTGTGTCGCGAGATTGGGGATTGTATCAGTGAGGAATGCATTTAGCTGTAAGTAAGAGGGAAACTCACTATACGGACTCATTGGCTGCACAAGACAAGAAGTGTAGTGTTCAGCACAATGAAGCAACTCAAAAACATGATTATTAACCCACCCAGCCTCCTTTCTGTTCCACTCTTGTTAGTGTCTTATCCTTTTGCTCATCAATTCATGTCTCAAGATGGCCACTGAAAATCCTGGATTCATATCCACATTTCAGGAAGAAATAAGGGGAACGAGGAAGGGCAAAGGCCAACAAGGCTTTCTCTTTATACAACTTTGCATTTTTTGATAGTTATATTACCTTTTTTTCTTTATTAGAGAAATTGTGGATTTACAGAACAATGATGCATAAAATACAGGATTCTCATACACCACCCCTCCACCAACACCTTGCTTGTGTATGGAATATTTGTTACAATTGATGACAGCACATTTTTATAATTGTACTAGTAATTAAAATCTATGGTTTAACTTAGGGTTCACCGTATAGTGTAGTTCTAGGTTTTTAAAAATTTTTTACTGTTACTGTACATTCAATCTAACATTTCCCTTTTAATCATAGTCAGATACATATTAACAGTGCTGTTAATTACATTCACAATGTTGTACTACTATCACTACCATCTATTACCAAAACTTAGCATTTGTATTCCAGAAAGAACTTGCACCTGAGCAATTTTTAAAAAAAGATTTATTTTTAATTTATTTCTCTCCCCTTCCCTGACCCCCTCAGATGTCTGCTCTCTGTGTCCATTCACTGTGTGTTCCTCTGTGCCCACTTGTATTCTTGTCAGCAGCACCCAGAATCTGTTTCTCGTTTTGTTGCATCATCTTGCTGCGCCAGCTCTCCATGTGTGTGGTGCCATTCCTGGGCAGGCTGTTCTTTTTTCATGCTGAGTGGCTCTCCTTACGGGGTGCACTTCTTGTGTGTGGGGCTCCCCTAAATGGGGGACACCCCCACTTAACACGGCACTCCTAGCACTCATCAGCAATGAACATGGGCCAGCTCATCACACAGGTCAGGAGGCCCTGGGTTTGAACCTTGGACCTCCCATGTGGTAGGCAGATGCCCTATCTGTTGGGCCAAATCCACTTCCCACTTGAGTAATTTTTAACTGCACATACTGCTGCCTCAACCTAAATTGTACTGGTTTAGCAAAAAAGAAGTGAAATTGGTAAGGAAATATGAATTACACCATAAGGTTTTTCCTTTTCTTTTTTCTGTCCTATATTTTTTAATTTTTCTGCAATAAATGTATGTATTATAAAATATTCTTTTAAAAAATAACATGAACCACTGTAGCACTCTGATTTGGAAATGTCAGTGGGATTCAAGTCAGGAGTCTTGGGTTATAAACCAGGCTACTAACCTAACCCTAGCTCAACCCTAGCCCTAACCCTAGCCCTAACCCTACCCCTACCCCTAACCCTAGCGACTCTTGTAATTGAATTAAATTAAATTGACTTGTATTCTCCTACACAGAACAGATTATTGGCTGCTTGAGGACTGTCTCAAAATTCTGGTGTCTTGAAGCGGTCACTATGTACCAACTTTGAACTTCCTCAAATTCAAATTTTTCTGTGCATACTGAATTTATTATTTCTTCTGGGTAAACTCATGTGACCTAATGCTGAACAGAGATTCATAAATCACAATGCAAATGCATTGGTCTCCTATGAGAAATAAATCTTGCATGAACCTGAGTGTGGGAACCCATTCTTTCCTAATATAAATTGGACATAGGAGGCTAAAATGTAAATGAGAAGATTGTTTGATGGGTATGAATCGAGGTAAATCAAAGAAATTTGCTTGGTTAATCTTAATAGTGAGCGTTACAGCTCTAATAACCTGCTGTGTCTATTTCCACCAGGAGGACTCAATTGCTAAAGAAATTGAAGTACTCACATTTCCTTGGGCAGAACTGATGTTATCCAAACACATCATTCCCTTAAGCTCCCCATTTCTGCATTTCATATTTATTTGACAATGTCAAATAAGTTTTATTGAACTTATTGAGTGCCTCATCCTGCATGATCCTGCTCCAGTTTGGGGGCATCTATTGCTTAACAAAATATTTTCCCTGAAATCATGTATTAATTTTTTTGGAGCTGGGATAGAGGGTGGGAAGGAGGAATAAACAATTAACAAGCAATGACATATAATTACTTCCCAAAATGTGTTCCATAAAACATTAGTCCTGCTGGAAGCTTCTAAGGTAAGGACCCTTGCTTAGAAAATTATTCCAAAATTTATTCATCTCCATGAAATGATCGAAATATGTGAAGCTACTGGCAGGTCTCCTTAAGACTCTCTACTTGAAAACATGAGCCCCTAAAGTTTTCTTCTTCCTTATTGTTCAGACTCTCAGCTGGCCACAAGGAACAATTCTCTTTCTCTTTATATCTTAGGGGCTTCTATTTTGTTTTTTCCTGTTGATCTGGGCTGGGGACTCTGGAAATCCAGCTGCTATACTTCCTATGGCTCAGAAATCATTGTTTGCCAGTTCTCTTTAAGAGATAAGGGCATGGGATAGGCCACCCCAAAATGTGGAGCATAAACTAAGATCTCTGAAGTTTGGGAAGGGTCTCTATGTCTCTGTGTGCATGTGTGTGGGTGTTATATTGAAACAATTCTTGAGCATCAGGATAAAGTTTCCACTGGAAGGCCAATGCTTTTGGCAGATTCACCTTCTCAGGATCTTAGTATTTTTAAAAATGTATATTTTATATATATTTTTTAAAGATACTTAGATTAAATAAAATGTTACATTAAAAATATATGACATTCCCATATGCCCCACATTAACAACATCTTTTATTAGTGAGGTACATTCTTTGCAATTGATGAACACATTTTGGAGCATTGGCACTAAGCATGGATTATAGTTTGCATTGTAGTTTATACTCTTCCACACAATTCTGTAGATTATGGCAAGATACATAGAATGGCTTGTATCTGCCATTGCAATGATATTCAGGACAATTCCAAGTCTCCCAAATGCCCCCATATTACACCTCTTTTTCCATCTCCCTGCCTTCAGCACCTCCAGTGGCCACTGTCTCCACATCAATGATATAATTTCTTCCATTGATAGAATCCCAATAAGTCTATTGTAGAATACCAGTAAGTCCACTCTAGTCCATATTTTATTCCCCAATCCTGGTGATTCTGGGATGATGAAGCCCACACCACTTATAATTGAGAGGGGGTTTCGATCACCTATGGCTAATGGATGGGACTCTTTTGCTTGCAGTTGTAGACTCTCTTAGCTCCTTGGTGTGGTGGTTGTCCAGCCTCACATCCTTGTTAGTTGTCCTGGGTGAGTCCAATGGATTGGGGAGTAGGTGTTGTAGCTCCACTGAGACTCAGGGCCCAGGTGACAGTCCAAAGATTCAACTCTCTTTGATGTACACATATCAACTCCAGCATCAACTATAGGTTTAAATAAAAGGAACATAAGAGGCATGTGTAGAGAAGTCACAAGTGACTCCAATTCTGCCATACTCAGTAGCACAAACTCCAAAGTAGGGCCCACTGGCAAGGCACCAAACTCTGCAGCTATCTGCCATGCCCATAGGAGCTGGGGGTCTCCAGAGCCCTCAGGAACCCCACTATTTGGGGTAGTGTCTACTTTGGCAGTCTATGAGATCCTGCTGAAATGTGCATAAGTGTTACCTCTGAGATGACCGCCTGACTCACTTTGAAGTCACTTGGCCATATAAACTTATTTGTCTTTACCATTTCCCCCTTTGGATCAAGGTCTTTTTCCAGTTGCATTGCTAGTTAGTGCTTGGTAGTAATCTTTCAGTGCCAGGGAGGCTCATCCCTGGAACTCATGTCCCATGCTGGGGGGAAGGTAATGCATTTATATGCTGAGTTTGGTTTAGAGAGTGACCACATATGAATAACAAGGAGGTTCTCAGGAGGCAACTCTCAGACACTGTACAATGCTAGGCTAAGTTGCAATTTCAAGAGCAAAGGCTCATAAGCATAGTCATCAATATCAAGGGCCCATCAATGGACCATCCTCCTTCACTAGTCATTGTCCCTGTACTTGAGAGATGATTGCTGCTCCATTAGAGAATGTGGCAGAGCTTCCTAGGATGGGAATTCAATATTCTTTTGGTTATTGTGTGAATCTCTGCCCACTGTGGCAATGCCCCATGAACAGTTGAACACATTTATGTACCTTATATATATACCCAGGTGAACTTCCTCCCATGTATCCCTATCCCTGCCACAGTTGTAACCCTTCTATGATCCAAAACTTGTTAAAAAATGAAGCAAAGAATATCACCAAAAGAATTAATAGGAAAATGAAATAATACTGATAGGTTTAAACTTAAGAAATAAAATACATAATAATTTAGAGAAACTAAAATAAAATTTTAAAATTGGGATATTAAAAAATATCTTTGACATTTTACCTTTCACCAATGTACTATCTGTTGTCCTGCATGTATATTGACATTTTCTTTCATTTCTTCCCCAGTGTTTTACTTTTTTTTGTTTTGTCTTCAAACAAGTTTTAGGTCACAGTGAAGTCACATACAGAATATAGGGGACCCATATATCCAACATCTTCTCCTTTCCCTCTTTCCCATATTAATAACCTTTGTATATGTGGATGGTACATTTGTTACAACTGATTTACAAATATTGAAACATAGCTACCAACTATAGTCAATGGTTCACATTATGGTTTACATTTTAGACCATACACTTTTATAAATTTTTGCTGAAGTTTAACAAGGCCTGTACCCATCATTGCAAGATCACACAGAATACTTCTATTGCCCTCTAAATAACCCCTCTTCCAGCTATTCTATTCCTCCCTATCCCTCCCCTCAGGTCCCACGGCGACCACCAGGCCTTGAAGGACAAGATGCATAGATACTTGCAATAACACTGAGGGCTTGACACACTGGTCTGTCCTTCCCTATTAGGAACAACCTGTGCTTTCAAGAGACACCCACCCGTGTTTGAGAACATATCAGGTCTGCCCAGGATTGGAGTCCTATAACTTCCCTCTTGTTATGTGTATCTCCACAACACACTATGACAAAATGGTCACTCACACATTTCCTAGAAGCCTGCCCTAGGTGTGCCCTGTCCTGAATGCCCCCCATCCAACACCTTAAACCATTAACCCTTTCTTGTAATGTTGACAAAAGAGCTTTCCCAACATTGTAGCTTCAACCACATACCTGCCAATCTCCAGTATTCACCTGTTCCTTCCCCCAATCCTCCCCCGAGTTCCATGGACTGTCCAACCCACCCTCCCCATTCTACCCCTTTGTCAAACTTGCACCACCCAACCCAATAATATCACTACACCCCTGTCATATCCCTTCACTGCACAACTACTCACTTCCACCTTAATATAGATTTTTTGTACGGGCATTGGCTCACTACCTTCTCCCTTTCTATTTCCTGTAAACCTATCTTCCAGACTCTCATTCTCTGAGATGGCTCAATTTGCTTAATTCATATCAAAGAGGTCTTTTAGTATTTGTCCTCCAATGCCTGGCTTGCTTTGCGCAACATAAGGTCTTCAGATTCATTCATGTTATCCCACATGTTAGCACTGTATGACTTCTTACAGCTGAGTAACATTCCATTGTATGTATATACCACATTTTGTTTGTCCATTCATCTGTTGATGGGCATTTGGGTTGATTCCAACTTTTGGAAATAGTGAATAATGCTGCTATGAACATTGGATATATATAACTGATCATGTCCTTGCTTTCATTTCTTCTATTTATATATACCCAGCAGTGGAATTGCTGGATCATATGGTGGATCTATAGTTAGTTTTTTGAGGAACTGCCAAACTGTCCCCAGAATGGCTGGACCATTCAACATTCCTACCAGCTGTGGATGAGGGTTCCCATTCCTCCACATCCTCCCCTACACTTGTCCTCTTTTTTTTAAATGGTCACCAGTCTAAGGGGTGTAAGATGATATTTCATAGTTTTGATTTGCATTTCACTAATAGTTAGTGATGTTGAGCATTTCTTCACATGCTTTTTAGCCATTTGTATTTCTTCTTTGGAGAAGTGTCTGTTCAAATCATTTGCCCATGGATTGTTTGAATGGGTTGTTTTTCTTTTTATTTTTGAGATACAGGATTTCTTTATATATGCTGGATATTAGGTTCCTATCAGATATATGGTTACCAAATATTTTCTCCCTTTGGTTAGGCTGTCTTTTCACTTTCTTGAAAAACTCCTTTGAGGTACAAAAGTTATTAATCTTGGGGAGACCCCATTTATCTAGTTTTTCTTTCACTGCCTGTACTTTGGGTGTGAAGTTCATGAAACCATTTCCTATTACAATGTCCTGTAGATGCTTCCCAAAATAATTTTTCAAGGTCTTTATGGTCTTGGCTCTTATATTTAGATCTTTGATCCATCTTGAGTTGATTTTTGTATGTGAGATGGTGTTCCTCTCTCATTCTTTAGGATATATATATCCAATTCTCCAAGCACCATTTGTTGAAGAGGCCATTCTCTCTCAGGTCAAGTGGGCTTTGTGGCCTTGTCAAATATCAGATGACTGTATATGCCAGGCTCTACATCAGAACTCTCAATACTGTTCCATTGGTCAGTGTGTCTATCCTGGTGCAATATCATGCAGTTTTGATCACTGTAGCTTTGTAGTGTTTTAAAGTCAGGTAGTGTGATTCCTCCAAATTCATTTTTTCTTTTTCAATATGTCTTTGGTTATTCAAGGCCTCTTGCCCTTCCAAATAAGTCTCATAGTTTTTCCAATTTGGTAAAAAATGCTGTGTTGATTTTTATTGGGAGTGCATTAAATCTGTAGATCAATTTGGGTAGGACAGACATCTTGATGTTTAGTCTTCCCATCCATAAACAGAGACTATTCTTTCATTTATTTAAATCTTCTTTGATTTCCTTTAATAATGTTGTGTAGTTTTCTGTGTATAAGTCATTTACATCTTTAGCTAAATTTATTCCTAGGTATGTGATTCTTTCAGTTACTATTGTAAATGGTATTTTTCCCTTGATTTCCTCCTCAGATTGCTCATTCTTGGTGTATAGAAAAGCTGCTGATATCTGTGCATTGATTTTATAACTTGTGACTTTACTGAACTCATTTATAAGCTCTAGAATCTTTGTTGTAGATTTCTCAGAGCTTTCTATGTATAGGATCATGTCATCTGCAAATAATGAAATTTTTATTTCTTCCTTTCCAATTTGGATGTCTTTTATATATTTTTCTTGCCTAAGTGCTCAAGCAAGTTCTTCTAATACAATGTTAATTAGGAGCAGTGATAGTGGGCATCCTTGTCTTGTTCCCAGTCTTAAAGGGAAAGACTTTAGGATTTTATCACTGTATATAATGTTAGCCGTGGGTTTTTCATATCTACCCTTAAAGATTTTGAAGAAGTTTCCTTCTACTCCTATTTCTGTAGGATTTTTATCAGGAAAAGGCACTGTATTTTGTTGAATTCTTTTTCTGGATCTATGGAGATGACCGTGT
Source organism: Dasypus novemcinctus (assembly GCF_030445035.2). Classification (NCBI taxonomy): domain Eukaryota; kingdom Metazoa; phylum Chordata; class Mammalia; order Cingulata; family Dasypodidae; genus Dasypus; species Dasypus novemcinctus. Next base: position 2,536,301 of record NC_080701.1, on the reverse strand, counting down.
GATTTATTTCTTTCTATCTGTTTATGTGGTGTGTTACATTGATTGATTTTCTTATCTTGAGCCATCCTTGCTCACCAGGATGAAAGCCACTTGGTCATGGTGTATGATTCATTCGATGTGTTGTTGAATATGATTAGCAAGTATTTTGTTGAGGATGTCAGCATCTAGGTTCACTAGAGAGATTGGTCTGTAATTTTCCTTTCTTGTGGTGTCTTTGTTTAGCTTTGGTTTGGCTTTGGTGTTAAAGTAATGTTGGTATCATAGAATGAGTCAGGCAATGTTCCTTCTACTTTTGTTTTTTTGGAAGAGTTTAAGCAGGATTGGTGGTCATTCTTTCTGGAATGTTTGGTAAAATTCACCTACAAGCCATCAGGTGGTGGGCTCTTAGTTGGAAGGGGTTTGATGACTAATTCAGTCTTGTTACTTGTGATTGGTTCATTGAGTTCATCGATTTCTTCTTTTGTCAATGTAGGCTGCTATTTTGTTTCTAGGAATTTGTCCATTTCCTCCAAATTATCCTTCTTGGAGGCATAAAATTTTTCAAAGTATCCTCTTATGATATTCTTTATTTCTGTGGGGTCAGTGGTGATATCCCCTTCCTTCTTTCTTATTATGTGTATTTGCATCTTCTCTTTTTCTTTGTTACTCTAGCTAAGGGTTTGTCAATTTTATTGATCTTCTCAAAGAACCAGTTTTTGTTATATTTTTTTCTAGTGCTTTTAAAAGTTTCTATTTTTAGTTCTGTTCTAATCTTTGTTATTTTCTTCTTTCTACTTCTTTTGAGGTTAGTTTGTTGTTCTTTTTCTAATCCCTCTAGATGTGCATTTAGGTCTTCAATTTTAATTCTTTCTTCTTTTGTTATATATGCATTTATGAATATGAATTTCCCTTTCAGAACAGCTTTTGCTTCTTCCCATAGGTTTTGATACGTTTTGTTGCCATTATCATTGTTTCAAGATAGTTACTGTTTTCTTTTGTAATTTCCTCCTTGATCCACTATTTGTCTAAATGTGTGTTGTTTAATTTCCATCTTTGTGCCTAATCTGTCTCTTTAGCCCTTGCTGATTTCTGACTTCATTCCATTGTGGTCAGAGAAATTACTTTGTATGATTTCAATCCCTCTGAAATCATTGAGCATTGTTTTTGACCTAGCATATGGTTTATCTTGGGGAATGACCCATGTGCACTCAGGAAAAATGTATATCCTGCTGTATTTGGGTTCTGTATATATCTATAAGGTCCAAATCCTCTAATGTATTATTCAAAGTCTTTGTTTCTTCATTGTTCTGTCTAATGGTGACAATGGTGTATTAACCCCCCCACACTGTAATTGTAGAGGCATCTATTCCTCCACTTAGTGTTTCTAGTGTTTGCCTCATGTATTTTAAGCACCCTGGTTAGGTACATAAATGTTTACAATTGTTCTTCTTGAAAGATTACACATTTTACTAATATATAATGTCTGTCTTTCTCTCTTAAAATAGTTTTGCATTTAAATCTATTTTGCCTGACATTATTATAGCTACTTCTGCCCTTTTCTAATTATTTTTTGCATGTAAAATTGTTTTCCAGCCATTCACTTTCAGCCTACTTGAAAACATGTGTCTAAGGTGGGTTTCTTGCAGACAGCACGTAGATGTGTCATATTTCCTTATCCATTCTGCCATTCTCTGTCTCTTGACCTGTAAGTTTAATTCATTAACATTCAATGTTATTACTCTCAAGGAATTACTTACATTAGCCATATTTTCTTTGGGTTTATGTATGTCATATCTTGTTTTTATTTCTCTGTATGCTTTTTAAGAATTTTAAAAAAGTATATTCTCTTCCAACTCTTTCTCTTCTGTTTTTTCCTTTCAATCTGCAGCACTCCCTTTAGTATTTCTTTAGCAAAATTTTCTATTGTCTTTTTTTAAAGATACATAGATCAAAGAAAATGTTACATTAAAAAATATAAGGTGTTCCCATATGACACACTCCCTACACCCCTACTCCTCCCATGTCAAAAACCTCTTTCATCAATGTGGCACATTCATTGCATTTGGTGAAAACATTATGGAGCACTGCTACATCACATGTATAATAGTTTACATTGTAGTTACGCTCTCCCCCAGTCCATTCAGTAGGTTATGGTAGGATATATAATGTCTTGCGTCTGTCCCTGAGATATCATTCAGGACAACTCCAAGTCCAAAAAATGCCCCCATATCACATCTCTTCTTCCCTCTCCCTGCCTTCAGTAACTCCCATGGCCACTGTCTCCACATAAATGTTACAATTTCTTCCATTGCTAGAGTCACAATAGTTCTATAGTAGAATATCAGTAAGTCCACTTTAATCCATATTTTATTCCTTGATCCTGTGGACCCTGGAATGGTGATGTCCACTCCACCTCTAAATTGAGAAGGGGCTTAGATTCCACATGGCTGATGGATGCAATTCTCTTGCTTGCAGTTGCAGACCCTTACAGTTCCCTGGTGTATTAGTCAGCCAAAAGGGTGCTGATGCAAAATACCAGAAATTGGTTGGTTTTTATAAAGGGTATTTATTTGGGATAGGATCTTACAGATACCAGGCCATAAAGTATAAGTTACTTCCCTCACCAAAGTCTATTTCCATGCATTGGAGCAAGATGGCTACCAACATCTGCAAGTGTTCAGTCTTCCTGGGTTCCTCCCTTCCTCAGGCTTCTTTTTCCTGGGCTCAGGGTTTGTCTCTTCCTGGGGCTTGCTTCTATTTCCTCTGTGAGCTTACTTCTGGTGCTCCAGCTTCAGGCTTCAGCATCAAACTCCAACATCAAAAACCCTCCAGATCTGTCCTTTTATCTGCTAGTCCCCACCCACCAAATGGTGGGGACTCAACACCTTACTGGCACAAGAGGTTTACCTGATTACTTAATTAAGTCAACCACTGAATCCAATATAATCTAATATGGTCAGAGCAAAATATCAGTTTACAAACATAATCCCATATTTCTTTTTGGAATCAATCAATAATATCAAACTGTTACACTTGATGTGGTGGTTGACCATCCTCACATTCCTGTTAGTTGACCTGGCTAATTCCAACAAACCAGAGAGTAAGTGTAGCTACTCTCTTGAGCCTTAGGACCTAGGTGGCACATGGTCAGTCTAGAGATTCAAGTCTCCTGAGTATACACCAACCCCAGCACCAACCACAGGTTCAGTAAAAGTGACAGAAGAGGCATGTGTAGAGAGATCATATCTGAATACAAGTCCATCACACTCAGGAGCACAAATTCCAAATTAGGGCCCACTGGCAAGGCAATGAACTCCAGAGCCATCTTCCATGACTATAGAACCTGTGTGCCTCCATAGCCCTCAGGAACATCACTACCTGCAATTGTATCTACTTTGGCTCTCTCTGGGATCCTGCTGAGACATGCATAAGTGACCCCTCTCCATCAGCCATAAAAACCCATTTGTATTTATCATTTCCTCCTTTTATTCATGGTCTTTTTCTAGCTGCATCACCAGCCAGTGGTTGGTAATAATCCCTCAGCGCGAGGGAGGCTCATCCCCAGGAGTCATGTCCCATGGTGGGGGGAAGGTAATGCATTTATATTCTGAATTTGGCTTAGAGAGTGTCCACATTTGAGCAACATGGAGGCTCTCAGGAGATAACTCTTAGGCACCCTTCAGCCCTTTAGTATTTCTTGAAAGGCAGGTTTTTTATTGGCATACTTTCTTTTATTCTTTTTTAAGATTTATTTATCCTCCCCCCTTTCCCCTCTTCCCACCTTGCTGTTTTTGCTGTCTGTTTGTCTTCTTTTCTCATTTTCTCTCCTCTAGTATTCCCTGGGATTCAATCCTGGAGACCTCTGTTGGGGAGAAAGCTTCTCTGTCAATTGTGCTGCCTCAGTTCCTGGTTTCTGCTGCACTTCACCTTGACTCTCCCCTTGTCTCTCTTTTGATGCATCATCATCTTGCTGCCTGACTCACTTATGTGGGGCACTGGGGTACCACACAGGCACTCACAGGGGCACTCATAAGGGCACTGGATCACTATGCAGGCACTTGTGGGGGCACTGGCTTGCCACATGAGCATGTTTTCTCTTCTTCTTTTTCACCAGGAGACCCCATGGATTGAACCCAGGTCCTCCCATAAGGTAGGTGGGAGCTCTATCACTTGAGCCACATCCACTTCCCAGCACACTCTCTTAATTTCTGTTTATCTGTGCATATTTTGAATTATCCATCATTTTTGAATGCCAGCTTTGCTGGATAGAGAATTCTAGGCTGGAAGATTTTTTTTTTTTTCCTTTAGCCCCTTAACTATGTCATACCACTATCTTCTTGCCTCCATGGTTTCAGAGGAAAGGTCGGTACTTAATCTTTTTTTTTAAGATTTAAAAAAAAAATTATTTCTCTCCCCTTCCACCCCCCATGTTGTGTGCTCTCTTTGTCCATTCACTGTGTGTTCTTCTGTGTCTGCTTGCATTATCCAGCAGCACTGGGAAACTATGATTCTTTTTTTGTTGCATCATCTTGCTGCATCAGCTCTCCGTGTGTGCAGTGCCACTCCTGGGCAGGCTGCATTTTTTTTCATGTGGGGCAGCTCTCCTTGTGGGGTGCACTCCCTGTGTGTGGCCCAGCACTCTTTGTGCATGGCAGCCCTACGCATGGGCCAGCTTACCACATGGGTCAGGAGTCCCTGGGGATTGAACCCTGGACCCTCCATATGGTAGATGGACACTCTATCAGTTGAGCCACATTCACTTCCCAGCTCTTAATCTTACTGAGCTTTGCTTGTTTGTGATGGTTCTCCTCTCTCTTGCTGCTTTCAGTATTCTCTCTTTGTCTTGATAATTTGACAATTTACAAGTATGTCTGGAGTTGGCCTCTTGGGATTTATACTATTTGGGGTGTGCTGTGCTTCCTACATGTACTACCATTTCCCTCAATAAGATTGGCATGTTTTCAGCTATTATTTCCTCCAACACTCCTTCTGTTCCTTTTCCTTCTCTTCTCCCCTTGGATGCCTATAATGCATATGTTTGTGCATTTTGTGTTGTCGTCTATCTGTTCTACTATCTGTTTGATTTCAGATATACTGTCTTTCACATCACTAATTCTTTCCTCTGCCCATTCAAAGCTGCTATTAGGTGTTTCAACTGTATTTTTGATTTCTTGGATTATACCTTTCATCATAATCTTATCTGTTATCTTTTTATGTATGTTTACAATTTCTTCAGTATGTTCTTCCAGTGTCTTCTTAATATCCTTAGTCTCTTACATCACTTCTTTAAGTTGGGTCATGTTATTTGTTTGGAGAGCTCTCATTAGTTGTTCCATGTTTTGCATCTCCTCTTGGCTTTTAGTTTTTCATTGGACTAGGCCATGTCTTCCTGTTCCCTGGTATGGTTTATAATTTTTTGTTGGTGGTTAGGCATCTCTTTATCTTGATGGGTTTATTAAGTTGCTTGGTTTCTGTCTCTACTCTAGAGATTTTATTTAGTTGCTGTTTTTTTGCGTATGGCATTTTCTCTTTGACACTTTGTTTCTATTATTCTACTGCCTTGCTTTCATCTATGTTCCCTTGAAAGAAAAAGATTAGGGCCAGAGAAAGGGAAAGTGGTAAGAAGAGAAAAAGGATAATAGTAATAATAATATTAAAAGGTAGAAGAGGAACTGTATAAGACCCAGGAAAATGAATTACTAACTCATGTGAGAAGTACAGAGGAATAAGAATGAAAAAGTGGGGTACAAACAATGAAATGAATAACTGAATAAAGGAAAATATCTAGAATGAATTAAAAGGCCAGAATGATAAGAAGAGAGAGAAAGAGAAAAGACAGTAAGAAAAAATGTTTAGAAAAGAAAGAAAACAGAGAAATGAGGATATAGAAATAAAAACAAAAAAAAATTTAAAGACAAAACAAAGAGAGGTGGAATGTAAGAACAAAAACAGAAGGCAGAAGGTTGGAAGATGAAGAAAGAAAAAAAAATAATGTAGGTAGACAAAAATAAGGTAGGTATACAGAAAAAAAGTGGAAACAAAGGAGGGGGATACACAGCAAACAAGAAACAAGACAGCAGCACCTAATTAAAAAGGGGGGGGAGAAAGAAGGAAAATAAAAAAGAACAAGAAACAAACACTCGAGCAGCAGTCAAACCAAAACTTAGGAAAAACAGCCATCGCTCTTAGCCCCTGAGGAGCTTTCTCAGGCTGCTGGTGTTCACGCATCAATAACCCAGCAGCCTGCCCTCTGGTGGTTTTGAATTGGGTTTTAATGAGTAAACTAATTAAATTTAAGAAAAAGGAACCTTTTTAAAGAAAATAAGAGACCCAAGAGAAATTAATACAAAAAAACTGTCTATGTGTTCCCTGTGCTGAAGTATCAGCCGGGTGTTTGATAACCGGGCAGATCACTACTCTAAGGAGAGCTGGGAATTGAGTAGAGACCTTGTATATTCAGAGGGGACTCCTCCACTGAGCTAAACTTTCTCGTTGTGTCTGTTAGCTAGAGAGCTGTCCAGTCGCTTTCCCTAGGGCAGGTTTGACTCCTTGCAGTTGGGGAGATTCCTGCTGATTAGGAGTCTGTCCCTGCCCCTTTCTACTCTTAGTGCTTTCTCCCCCAGGGCAGCGGGGTGATAGCCTGTGTGATCGGATGCCCCTCACCTCTCTAGTCAGGTTGAGTTTCCTTCTGAAATTCAGGTGGGACGCTGGTGTTTGAACTCACCGCAGAGAAATGACTCTCGACCCTCTTCCAGACATCCCCCTCCTCCCAGGGGACCCTAAAGGTAATTGAGTGCTTCCTATTGCTCGCCTCCCTTAGGGGAGTTGGAATTTTGATAGTTTATAGTGCCAGGCTAGTGAGTTGCCTGATTCTGCCCTCTCGCGGCCAAGTTCCTCTCTCCCAGGACATTTAGGTAAATCCAGCTTTCTGAACAGATTTGCCTCTCCGCTCTTCCCAGGGCCACCTTTTGCCGCTGGTATGCTCCCTAAGGTTCAGAGGGAGTTCAGGTAATCAAACCCACAGAAAGGAAACCCCTCTCCACCTTTCGCCAGAACCCTCCGGCTCCTGGAGAACCCCCTCTCCTGCGCAGTGGCTGGTGGGAGTCACGGGGCTCGTAGTGGAGTTTTGCCTTGAGAACGGGGCTTAGCCACCTGCCATTTCCACTCACAGGGGCAAGAAACTCCGTTTTCCTTGGGCTGTCTATCGCTTTGTCCAGTTCCCTCCAGATGGATGCCCTGAAGCCTCTTGCTCTGTGGGTTCCCAAAACAGCTCCCTATTTTGCCCTTTTCAGCTGTTTTTTGCCAGAGAGCTGGTGAGTGCCCACTGAAACCAGTGCCATTTTGCTGGATCTCCTTGTATTTTTTTAATTCAGGAAAAGAAGGGCTTTTGTTATTAAAAAATTATGTGAACTAAACAACTTTGTAGTGATTTTTGATGAACATGGAGTGACTAGTTGTAAGAACTGAAGTTAAATTATTTCTAAGATCTCTTCCTGCAGTACGCGAAGATTCTGACTTCTCTTGTGAACTGTTTGTTTGGAGTCCTGTAATTCTGGTCTCTGTAAGCATTTTCTTATCTCCGTTCTCCCTGTTCTACATCATCAGTGGCAGCCTTGGAAAGAAAAGACATCTCTGTATGAAATGTGAGATGTTGAAAAGTCTATACTATGGTCTGATAAGCAGTTATATGTTCCAAATTGTTATTCTGGTTTCTGAAAAAAATCTCAAATTGTTATCAGGAAGTTACTTCACCAATTTCCTATCCACTCAGGATTATTTTCAGATTCCAGTCAATTGTCTGAAGAAGCCAAGAGCCAATCCCAGGAGCAGGGAAATCCTGCCCAGTCGACCTAGCTCAGCCCTCCAGGTGCCCGGCTACAGGAGCTCTTCCTCCTAAGGCTCCGTGGGCCCAGCCTCTGCTGATCTCAGCTACAGGCTGGATTTGTGTCTCTCCCCAGAGCTTGGTTCTTCCTGGACTCAGCTGCTCAGCTCTCTCCACAAGGTCAGCTGTAGACGCACAGGCTCCTCTCTTCCTGGGGCCTCTGCGGGTCTATGGTACCATCTTTCTTCCTCTGTGTTCTTCTTCTTTTTTATTTACTTTCTGGGGCTCCAGCATCAAAACTCCAACTCTCTATCCAAAGAGCTAACAGGCACCTGTAAGAACAAATAGTACCTTCTGGGTTTGTAAAGAAGGCAATGAGTTGGTGCTTTTGAGAAAGCGCCAATAACTGAAGAATTACCCCAATTATAGGAGGAAGAGGAACTGGGTGGGGAAAGCGAGCTCCAGGTTCTTGAAGACTTGGGCAGCCAGAGGAGAGCGAAGAAGGCTGCACAGCGCAGTAGGATGGTGGGGTGGTGCTGAGGGCGGGATCATGTCCCCACAAGAGGCACCTTCCAGGCTCGGGGCACATCGAGGGTGGGAGCCCACTTGTAAGTAGGGCCTTCCGGACCAGCTCTCACCAGGCTGGAGCAGGCTGGTCCTTGACCACCTGCGGAGCCTTTGGAGAGGACGTCCTGGAGCGAGGAAGACGCCGTGTGACAGAGACCGAGGGGCGAGCCAGGGCCGCAGCTGCGCGAGCCAGCAGCAGCTCTGGAGACCCAAGAGAAAGCAAGCCTTGGTGGCCTCGGTGCGGACATCTGACGGCTAAAGCCGAAAGCAACGCCGTCTCGTGTTTAAGCCAGTGCTTGGGTGGTGTCTGTCCTAGCAGCCCTGGCAGACCAAAAGGAGGGCAATTTTAGGGTTGGGGGGAGTTTTGGGGTGTCGCAAAGCAGAAGGAAGGGAGAAAGAGTTTCAATAACGAGAAAGAAAAGGAAATGCGGGGCGGATGAATGGGCAGCAGAGCAGCTCAGGTGCGGGGAGGGACTGGTGTGCCCTGCAGGTGGAGGCTGCAGAGGCCCCACGCCTCTCCTCCGGGTGCCCAGACGCACGGAACCTGCTGGAAATCAACCTGCTGGTGGTAGGCAGGGCCTTTCCTGGGGGGTAGAGCATCAGAGGTATTCTCCTGACCTTGTGTTTTAGGGGAGCACCCAGGCACACCGAGGAACCGCCTCAGGTAGATCAGCCATGGGTGTGACACGTCAGGAGCGCCGGCTCCCCCTGCGCAGGGCCCACGTGTAGCTCTCCCACCCCTCTCCTCTCGCGCCGGGGCATCTCTTTCTACTTCTGCACACATCTCAGCCCACTCTCTCGGAACTTCGTTTCCCCGCAGCTCTGCCTTGAAGCCTCACTTTATTTATCCTGTTTTGTCGTTAGGAAACCTTCCTGGGTGACGGAAGGGCTCAGGCATTGAGAGTCGCCTTAGGCCACCCTGCTGCCCCTGGCCACGTCTTGGCAATCACAGTGCAAGGTCACATTTAGGGACAGAAAGTGTCTTTTCTGAGTAAATTTTATACAGTCAGATAAAGGCTAGCACATAATTTGTCCTGTCAGGTTTTTTCTCAAGCTTGACTCATTCTAATGTTTTTGAACATATGAACCTTATGTAATGGTTTTCTAAAAAACATATTTGACAAGTGGTAAACGAGTGATAATGAGATGAATGGACATACGAGGTCAATCATTGCAAAGTGAAGGAGTTTTGACCCGGTAAGCCACCTAATTCTAAATGTACAGGAGGCGTCCCCTCTAAGGGGACAGTTTTCTTATTCTGCATCTTAAAGAAAACAAACTTCTTTTAAGCTCTATATTTCACGAATAATTATAATACTATATATAAGCCCAGAAGAACCTCTCTGTTATCACTATCAACATGACAGGAGGAAAGTCCAGTAAAAATAGAGCATTTCTTGGCAGCATAGAAACATTGCTAAAGTATGAGAAGGGTTCCTGTCTCCTTAACTATTACTAAAAACTAGTTTCAAGGAAAATGAGGCAAAAGAGAGTTATGGAAAATGAAACACCCTATCCTAAAGATTCTTCCCATGAATTTTTTTAGAGCTGTATTACCTGAGAGTAAAAAGAGACCAAACATACAGCGGTTGTTTATCCAACTGCTTAATAAAGTGGTAGAAATAAACCTGCCATCATTTCAAAAGCAGCACCTGCTCCATTAGGATAACCACAGCTCCCACGTGTACTAGACATTGTACTTGGCACTCGAATTCTGTTATGGCTAATTATCACAATAAGCTTGCAGGGCGGAAAGTATCAACCCATTTCTTACAAGAGGCAACTGGAGTTCAGAGAGAAACTAAGGCCAAACCTTTTGCAAGTAGAAGTAACTGAACCTGAAAGAAAAATAGTCAGTTTCTACAATAATTAAATAAAAATTTAAAAACAAAACAATGCATTTTAATATTAAATCAAATGTTCAAAATAATATCGAAGATTCCTACGAAAAGCACAGCACAGATGTGCGACTGGAAGCCTTGGGCACACAGAGGCTACCAAGATTGAAAAACTTTGGCCCCTTTCTTTTTGTCTCCTCCTCATTTCACTCTTAGGAACCCTTTTCTGGCAAATCACCTGTGCTGTGCTGTGTCTAATTTTAAAATGCGTTTGATACATATTTTTCTCCAAGCAGAGCGTTCAAAAGGTAAATCCCTGCAACCAGAAAATGGCAGTACAGAATCCTACCGCCACTTCTGGAGTCTTGGCCAGTCAAATAAGCTCCCTAAAATTCCCTACGTGGCCCTTGAATATAAACAAATAAGTCCTTCTTATATTAAAGAGTTTACTGCCAATAACTGTGAAATAAAGAGTTAAGTTTTTTGAATTTGATGAATTCAAGGAGATCACAGAGAATCCAGACACACTTTTAGCATAGGTTTTAGAGTCAATACCCCTGGCTATAGCTCCTGAGTGTTTCCGAGATAACACACTCCAGTCTTTCACAGGTCATCCTAGAAAGTTCTTTCTGGTTTGGCCCTTGGCAAATTATGAGTCACCATGGAGAACGCGGATCACTGGTTCCAGGGTCAGGAGGAGTTTAGCAGCCAGAGGACAGCAGCTCTTAGCTCACTGAATGTCCCAGGATTATTTGAATGGGTGACCCAGAAGGACCCATGGACTTTGAAACCAGGAAAGAGTCTGGTTTCTGCTTTAAATATTAGTGTAATAAACTACACTGATAAATTGAAGAAGAAAAATCACTTGATCCTCTCAGTTGATACAAAAAAGGCATTTAACAAAATACAACACCCTTTCTTGATAAAAGCACTCCAAAAGATAAAAACACTTCCAATAGAAGGAAGCTTTCTCAATATGGTAAAGTGCCTATGTGAAAAATCTATCACTGGCATTGTAACGGTGAAAGACTGAAAGCTTTCCTGCTGAGATCAAGAACAAGGGAAGGATCCCCACTGTCACCATTATTATTGAATATTGGGTTAGAGGTTCTAGCTAGAACAATTAGGCTAGACGAAGAAAAAAAAAGGCACCCAAATGGGAAAGGAAGAAGTAAAACTTTTAATATTTGCTGATGACATGATCTTATATCAAGAAAACCCTGAAAAGTTCACACAGCACTATTAGAATTAATAGATGAGTTCAGCAAAGGGGCAGGATACAAGATTAAGATGCAAAAATCAATAGCATATCTGTACACTACTGAGGTGCATTCTGAGGAGGCAAACAAAAAAATTCCATTTATAATAGCAACTAAAACAATCAAATATTTAGGAATAAACTAAGCCAGGATATAAAGGACCTGTATTCAGAAAACTATAGAACATTGATAAAAGAAACCAAAGAAGACTCAAATAAATGGAAAGGCATTCCATGTTCATGGATTGGAAGACTAAATATGGTTAAGATATCAATTCTACCCAAACTACTTTTCAGATTCAATGCAATCCCAATAAAAATCCCAACAGCTTTTTTTGCCAAAATCAAAAAACCAATAATCAAATTTATTTGAAAGGGTAAGGGGCCCTGAATAGTCAAAAAAGTTCTTAAAAATTAAGAATGATGGGGTGGGGGGTATATGGGGACCTCATATTTTTTTAATGTAACATTTAAAAGAAAATAAAGAAGAAGAAGAAAAAAGAATGATGTTGGAGGACTCTCGCTTCCTGACTTTAAAGTATATTACTTAGCTATAGTGGTAAAAACAGCATGGTGCTGGTATAAAGACAGACAGATTGACAAATGGGACTGAACCTAGAACTCAGAAATTGACCCTCACTTCTATAGTCAAGTGATTTTTGACAAGGCTGTTAAACCCACCCAACTGGGCCAGAACAGTCTATTCAACTTATGGTGCTGGGAGAACTGGAGAGCCATATCCAAAAGAAAGAAAGAAGACCCCTTCCTCACACCTTATACAAAAGTTAACTCAAAATGGATCATGGACCTAAATATAAAACTCCAACCATAAAACTCCTAGAAGAAAATGTAGGAAAACATCTTTAATATCTTGTGGTAGATGGTAGTTTCTTAAACCTTACATTCAAAGCACAAGCAATAGAAGGAAAAACAGATACAAGGGATCTCCTAAAAAATTCAACACTTTTGCACCTCAAAGGACTTTGTCAAAAGGGTGGAAAGGCAGCTGACTCAATGGGAGAAAATATTTGACAACCATATATCTGATAAGGGCTTAATATCCATGATATATAAGGAGATCACAGAACTCAACAATATAAAGACAAAGTATCTGATTGAAAAATGGGCAAAGCCTGGGAAAAACAACTGTCCAAAGAAGAAATAGAAACGGTGAAGCAACACATGAATAAACATTCACCATCACTAGTGGTTAGGGAAATGCAAATCAAAACTGCAACGAGGTGTGGAAGTACAATGAGGCGATACAAGTTCAAGAACTATAGAACTCCTAGGATAAATGTGAGGAAGCCTTCCCAGGGCTTTAAGTTAGGCAATGGTTTTTAAGGCTTTACATCCAAAGCATAAGCAACAGAAGAAAAAATAGATAAACTAGACCTTCTCAATATTAAAAACTCTTGGTCCCCAAAAAACTTTATTGTGAAAGCAAAACAGCAGCCTACACAATGGGAGAAAATATTTGAAAGCCACATATCCAATAAAGGTTTACTATATAAAGAAATCCTTCAACAGAAAAACAAAAAGAGAAACAATTTTAAAATGGGCAAAAAAGTTGAACAGACATCTCTCCAAACAAGATATACAAAAGGCCAGAAAGCACATGCAAAAATGGTAAACATTATCCATCAAGTAAACACAAAACAAAACCACAATGACTACCATTTCACATCAATAGAGTGGCAACGATTTAAAAAATGGAAAATGACGAATGTTGGAGAGGATGCAGAGAAATAAGAGCATTTGTTCATTGCTGTGACAATGTAAAGTGGTGCAGCCAAAGTGGAAGACAGTTTTGTTGTTTCTCAGAAAGCCAAGAAAAGAACTAGCACATGACCCAACAATACTACTAGGTATATGCAAAAAAAATTGAAAGCAGGGACTCAAACAGAGATTTGCACAATGATGTTCATAGCAGTATTATTCACAAAAGCCAAAAAAAAAAGGATGCAACCCAAGAGTCCATCAACCAATGAGTGGATAAATAAAATGTGGTATATACATACAATGGAATATAATTCAGCCATAAAAAGGAATGAAGACCTGATATGTTGGAGATTTGGGCCCGAAGGGTGTCGGGAATGAAAGAGAAAAAGGAGAATGAAGGAAAGAGAAAGAAAGAAAGAAAAAGAAAGAACGAACGAGAGACCTGGGATCAGGGGGTCTGCAAGTAAAGACTCATCAGACAACTTTATTGTTTATAAGGGGCTCTATATATACCCCAGTCTACCTGAGAACAAACAGCAACATGCAGTTAACTATCAGCATTACTCAGTCTAAAGAATTTAAAAAATCTTTTCTCAAGGTACAAAGTCTAAGTGTTCTATTTACTACAAAAGGTATGTGCTCCTCTTTTCTTTCAGCCTTTAAGCTTCATCCTGTTTGCTGGGAACTCTTAATTACGGCATTCCTTAGGTTGCAAGCGTAGCCATGGAAACAGCACGTCTCTCCTTGCGAGACCACTGTGCCTCAGTTTCCAACACTGATACATGTGACCACATGGATGAACCTTGAAGTTATCATGTTGAGTGAAATAAGCCAGACATGAAAGGACCAATATTATATGACCTCATTGATTTGAAATAATTTGAATAAGCAAACAGAATCAGAATCTAAACATAGTTTACCATGGGGTGAGATGGGGATAGGGAATGGGAAGTGAAGATTTAAAATGTTGTCCTGTTTGGAATGATGGAAATGTTTTGGTGGTGGTGGTGGTAGCACAATATTTTGAAGCCAATTTTAACAGCACTAAAATATATATCTGAATATGATTAAAAGGGGAAATGTTATATTGTATATATGGCAATACACTATGCAAAAAGTGAATCCTAAATTACACCATGGGTTTTAATTAATAGCACAATTGTAAAAATGTGTTATTCCACACCAATGCATGTTGTTGATGGTGAGGTGGTATATGTAATTTATTGTATGACTGTTCTGTAAATCCCCATTTTTTAAATAAATAATATCATGGTCAAACAGATCTATCTATCATCTATCAGTCAGTTACCTACCTCTCACAGGAAAGAGACTCAGAAAATGATGGACTTTCTGATCTACTGTTTCTTTACTCTGTCCCCATTTTAACAAACAATTGTTGCTGCAAAGTGTTGTTTATGCAGTTTGTTCCTCAAGGAAGTAGATGCTTTTCTTTTCCTTCTGTGGGCACCCATGAGCAAGCAGGGAAGAAACTTTCCAAAAGCTCCTCTCTGCTCTTTTTCTTTTGGGAAGTAATATAAGAAATCTCATCCCTTAATCTTCCTCTGGTTCATCTTCCTAATCTTATCTTTTTAAGGAATGTTGTGTTCAGGAAATATTTTAAATCATCTGAAAACTAGTAAAATCTATACAATTTAGTACTGATTCATCTAATCGTTAACACGCATCTCTAGCAAATGAGCAAAGTGATCATCCTTTTGGAACAAGTAAGGCAGATGTATTTTGGGAATTTTTTTTTCTATTTCTCCCATGTTTCTTAACTTTACTAATTCTTAAAAATATAAACTTTAAAGCACTTAATTTGTGGTTTTAGAATTCTGAATTATGATACTAAGGTTGAGATCTGTCCACAGCAACTTATCAATACCAACACATGATGGCTGCCCAAATCCCCGCGGGGTCACCGTATCTTATCAGCACCTTTATATTAGGATGATTTAATTTGAACAGTCAGACACAGGAGAACAGCAAAGCAGCATGTGCACTAATGAAATCCAGAATCAGCATCTTATGGTTATTTAACCTGCAGATAGCCAATCCCAGAAAGGGCGTGAACAGAAAAACACCCTTAGAGGAACCAGTCATGAAAAGGAGCTGCTCACCAAAAGAAGACAGACTCTGCGCTCTCCTAGCTTGATGATACTTGCTCCGGCAGCA
Organism: Dasypus novemcinctus; assembly: GCF_030445035.2. Lineage (NCBI taxonomy): Eukaryota > Metazoa > Chordata > Mammalia > Cingulata > Dasypodidae > Dasypus > Dasypus novemcinctus. Next base: position 2,520,940 of record NC_080701.1, on the reverse strand, counting down.
GGGTGAATCCTGCTCTTTTGGTCTCCAAAGCTTGCAAGTGGTGTCTTCAGCCGCAAGTTCTAGATATTCTAAAGACGACTCACACTGCAAGCAATTCATATGCCCTTTGCAACCAACAAGGGGAGAGAATCCATACTAATGATGGAGCTACTGTAGGCCCCTATTTAGTGGTGAAGGTCCTGAGGACATTTTTCTCCTCCAAAGAAATGTGTATGTGTGTGTGTGTGCATGTTTTGACAGTCTACAGAGTTTGACAAACCATGGCCCATGGTCTAAAGCTGGTCTGCCACCTATTTTTAATAAAGTTTTGTTTGAACACAGCTTTGCCCATTCATTTACATACTGTCTACTGCTGCTTTCACTCTACAATGGTCAAGTTGAATAGTTATGATAGAGACTGTCTATTTTGTAAAGGGTAAAACATTTACTATCTGAATTTTTACAGAAAAAATTTATGTTAGGTAGATTAGGTGATATTTGGATGGGATGATTCTTTTTTATATTGAATCATCTTAATATAAATACAAGCTCTTTGGAGAGGCAGTTACTCTACTATGCACAGCTATGGGACATGGACAATGAATGAGCGCTCTGGTACCTAGTTTTCATGGTGGGATCCCATTAAATGCCTGGGCTGGAATTTTTGAAAACATATGTAGTTGTTTGCTAGTAGGAAATGAATGTTGACCAAGTTTCAAAGTTTGTAACTCGTATCCTTGTGTTCCAAACATAAGCTCACCTGATAAATTATTCCTTCCATCATCAAACCGGCTTGCCAACCTCAGAAAAACAATAACAAGCAAAGACCGACTGGCTTCTGTCATGATTCAAAGTGAAGCCTCATCACCTACTTTACCAGAAGACCCCTATGTGAGAGTCCGACACACTCTCAATTTAAAAACCTGAAAAACACGTTCTGCATCAGGCATGCGTGAGCAAGTCTCAAAGTCACCTTCCGGCTTCACTGTCCCTTTTAGGATTACCGCTTAGAAGGAGATGCGGTGGCTTCTCTTGAGAAGAGTTGGGCGTCATCAAGGAACACGGATGATGGATGCTCCGCGCTCTCCAGGTGGCGGGCGGGACTCTCCATCTTGCTTAAAGCTGTCAGCAGGGCATTTCATGACATGTCACGGGTTGGAGTTATGGTGCTGGCGTTTCAACTACTCACTCACTTTCTAAAACAGAAGCAGGAACTTCACAGGCAGATCGGAGGTCCCAGATCCAGCTAGGGGATGTGCCAACGGCGGTGAGATGGTCAGAAGGCCCGTGGGCACGGGGATCTGACTGAGCGGGCTTAAACTCAGATTCTCCATTTCCTCCTCAGTGTGGCAAAAGGCACCCAAATCCTCAAGCTTCAGGGCCCTCCAGGAATACTAGGTGATCCTCACAGCGCGAGGATTACCTAACACCACATAGGGAGCTCGACTAGTTGCAGGAAGCATTATTCCATTACTTGAACCCACTGGCATCCTAAATCCTTTTCATATTTTGGGGCACATGGTATTTACAAAATGTCTCTAGAAACACTGCATTCTTAAAAGGCCAAGGAAAGACATGTCCACAACACTGACTTGATGAGGTGAACATACCCTAGACGCCACTTAACGAGTGTTGTAATTCACCTCCCCAGTGTATATTCTTCATCTACAGAGTGAGAGGGTGGAACTAAATGCCAATGTTGGTCCATATCAAACATAAATTTCTATGATTTATGATCCTGATTCCTGTATGGAAATGTTTGCTCAGTGCTCACAAGTCTCAATTATCAGTTTTTTTTCTTTCTTTGGAATGGTATACAGTACAAACTGCATTTATGGTTAACTTGGGAATATAGTTTTGTAACTTAACACAAGTATGAATATAAGCTTTTGGGAATTTGCTTTAAACAAAATGATAATGTCCCACCAGCAGGCTCTCCCCGCCCCTCAAAGCTGCCCTGCCTTCCGACTCGATGTGGCAATGCCCAAATGTGTGGCTTCCTGATGACAAGCGTCGGATTAGGCCAGCCTTCTCTTCTGGGCTTTCTCTCGTTCTCGCCCTCCTGCTCTCCCTTCCTCAGTGCTTTTTCTCACGGCCCTTTCCTCTTTTGAGGAAGGTAGTGAGGCACTTCGGTTTTAAAAGCTCCTGCTGATTTGGAGGCTACACGTGGGGGATTAAAGCTCAGACACTGCACAACAGAACAATCAGCTTTATTGTCATAATGACTTAATTACGTCGGTGCGAGCCATGAAAGATAACTGAGGGTTGATCAAATTCTTTCCCGGAGTGTGACGGTTGCTTACCCTGTTTTTGTCCGCTGAGAGCTGATTTCCTTCACAGAATTGAGTCAGTGTCTCTTCTCCCCTGAGACCTCCAAAATACAATTTCACCCCCTTGCTCCTTTCCGTGTCACTCTGCAAACTATTATTATGAGTATAGTCATGAACAAAACAAATCCTTTTACTCTAGGCAGATAATCTCCTCTCCACGAGATAATTATCAGATCTCACGGGACTTTGTTTTTAAACTCACTCCGCAATGATGGCTCTCTTCTCTGAAGATGCTTCATCACATTTAATAGAATGTAATCACCGACCATGGGTGTGCAGTCGTTGCTTAAAAGGAATGGGGAAAGTTAATTGTGTCTAATGGCCCTTGATCTCCCAGGAGAACAGCCCTTCCCACCTGACAGAGTTCAGTGGTGTGAGAAGCCAGGGAACCTGAGAAGTAGCTTAACTCTCGTGTAAAATGTTCGTGGCCCACTTGCACGGTATGCCACGTCTACTGCTTCAAGGAGGATCATTTAGAATTGCATATTCCAAAAAGAAAAACTGACAAGCAGAATAAGGATCAGAGCTAATGCTTTAAAAATGAAAAAAGAGGAAGTCCTTTTGAATTCTAAATCATATAACAGCCTGCAAATATAGGTTTTTCGTTTAATTATGGTAACTACCCTGAAAGTTTTGCATATTGGCAAATATAATAATGAACTATTGATCAAAAAGAAGTTCAGGAAATGCAGAGCTTAACTAAAATGTCTGTTTTCCCTTGGAAGTTACATTGATATAGTAGGGGAAGGAGGGCGATTTATCCATCCTCTTAAAAATCCCTGCTCCCTGTGACCACAGTGATCCAAGAAAAGGAAAACAACCGAACACACAGTCTCTAAGAACACATTGCCTCTAAGAAATAATTCTCAGAGAAGGAAGTGCTCGGCCTCCTCAAATCTTACGTTGCAGTCAATTTCTGCCCCTTGATGCTCTTTGCATTTTATCAGCACCACGCGTAGAAAATAGCAGTCAAATGTTCCACCCAGCAGCGTACCTTACCACACGGTGCTACATGAAATGCAGTGGGTTTTATCTTGCCGACAAGATAACCTCTCCCAAGATGTTTTCCTTTCCACTCACTTCTGAAATAAAGTGGATAGGGGCCAGTTGGAAGAGAGGATTCTTGCCTCTGATGGGAGATGAACGAATTTACCTCTAGGGCCCCGTCCACTCCTAAAATTCTAAAGTAGTTCCCAGCAAGGTCCACCCCAAGAAAGGAGAAGACACACTAGTGAGTTGGGAAAGAGAAGTTCATTGTCCCCTTAACTTAGATTTCATGTAATACTTTTGTCCACTTACATGACAAATGTCCTTGGATGCATCCTATGTGCCAGACACAGTGTACAGTGATGTGGCATCAAAAGGTAAATTGGGAGGAACAGATGTGCTCAGTGATCGAGCTCCTTCTTCCCATGTGTGAGGTCTTAGGTTGATCCTGCTACCTCCTAAAAATAAAACAAACAAAAAAACCAACTCAGGGGAGCCGGTGTAGCATGGTGGTTGAGCACCTGCTTCTTACGTACAGGGTACTGAGTTGATCCCCAGTACTGCCTAAAAAAAGAAACGAACAAAAATACAGCTCAGGAGAAGTGGACTTGGCCCAGTGGCTAGGGCATCTGTCTACCACATGGGAGGTCCGTGGTTCAGACCCCAGGACTCATTGACCTGTGTGGAGTTGGCCCATGTGCAGTCCTGATGCGCACGAGGAGTGCCCTGCCATGCAGGGGTGTCCCCACGCAGGGAGCCCCATGCGCAAGGAGTGCGCCCCGTGAGAAGAGCCACCCCACGTGAAAAACATGCAACCTGCCCAGGAGTGATGCCGCACATACAGAGAGCTGACACAACAAGATGACGCAACAAAAAGACACAGATTCCTGGTGCCACTGGCAAGAAACCAAGTGGACACAGAGAGCAGAAAACTGGGGGGGGGGGAGGGGAGAGAAATTAAAAAAAGAAACAGGCGGCGGACTTGGCCCAGTGGTTAGGGCGTCCGTCTACCACATGAGAGGTCCGCGGTTCAAACCCAGGGCCTCCTTGACCCGTGTGGAGCTGGTCCACTTGCAGTGCTGATGCGCGCAAGCAGTGCCCTGCCACGCAGGGTGTCCCTGCGTAGGGGAGCCCCATGTGCAAGGAGTGCACCCCATAAGGAGAGCCGCCCAGTGTGGAAGAAAGTGCAGCCTGCCCAGGAATGGTGCGGCACACACGGAGAGCTGACACAGCAAGATGATGCAACAAAAAGAGACACAGGGGAAACGGACTTTGGCCAGTGGTTAGGGCGTGCGTCTACCACATGGGAGGTCCGCGGTTCAAGCCCCGGGCCTCCTTGACCCGTGTGGAGCTGGCCCATGCGCAGTGCTGATGCGCGCAAGGAGTGCTGTGCCACACAGGGGTGTCCCCCGCGTAGGGGAGCCCCACGCGCAAGGAGTGCACCTATAAGGAGAGCCGCCCAGCGCGAAGGAGGGAGCAGCCTGCCCAGGAATGGCGCCGCACACACTTCCCGTGCCGCTGATGACAACAGAAGCGGACAAAGAAACAAGACGCAGCAAAAAGACACAGAAAACAGACAACCGGGGGAGGGGAGGGGAATTAAATAAATAAAAATAAATCTTAAAAAAAAAAAAAAAAAAAGAGACACAGATTCCCGTGCCGCTGACAACAACAGAAGCCGACAAAGAAGAAGATGCAACAAATAGACACAGAGAACAGACAGCTGGAGGGGGGGCGGGGAAGTGGAGAGAAAGAAAATAAATAAATAAATCTTTTAAAAAAACACAGCTCAGGGGAGCCAGTGCAGCTCAGTGGTTGAGCGCCGCCTTCCCACATATGAGGTTTCACTTTCAATCCCTGACCCAGGTACCGAAATAAAAAAATTGAATTGGGCACGGTTTAATTACTTGGGCAGAAATAAACAAATAAAGCACATCCACACCAAAACAAGCCGCAGTATAAACTACACACAGTGGTGGGGGAGAACGAGGAAGGGTATAAACCATCAAGGGAGCCTCCCTAAAATTTGAGATGCAGGTAGGATGCGGGATTTTAGGTCCCACCCTTGACTGATCTGATTTAGGAAGATGGAACTTGGCTTGGACCTCTGAACTTCTAACGAGGACCACCGGTGATTCTCAATCAGTTGACCCATCTGCCTCAACCTCAGAAGCGCTCCCACACTCGGAGAGAACAGTTAAGGTGTTGGTTAGTGTGGGGTGGGTGATTTGTGTGGGGGGGAGAGGACGGGTGTTCAAGGTGAGGAAAAGGCATGAAAAAATTAAGGCACGTAAAGTAAAAGGCTGTTTTTACAGATGGCCCTGTTGAGTCCAGGTGGGCAAACACTGAGCAAAGTCAGCGAAAGGTAGACAGAGGCCAGGTTGAGAGAACCTGGAGAACTAGTCCAAGGGTCTGTTCACGATGGAGAACATCTACCTGATGCTTCACTACCAAGGGGCATTAGCTGGAGCGATGCATGTCTGGAGTAGATAATGCACATCACACTCTCCCTAGTATTGGAAATTATAAATGTTCTTTTTGCAGATGTGCTGAATTTGAGCTGCCTGGGGGAAAAACCTGGGATATGAGAGAAGATTGGTTTGGAATGGTTTGGTCAAAGTCATAAAGTACATTATTGAGAATTAAAAGAGAAAAGTAGAAGCAAAATTAACAAGATTTAAGGACGATTATTGTGATTTTATGGTTGTCACATTTGCCCCAAAGCCCATGCTTCCCCTAAAGCTTCATTCTGCTGGGCAAACACACGGCACATCCAGGACAGGCTGGACTCATCCACCTTCAATCTCTCAAATAGCCACTTTCTTCTGAGACCCATCACTGAGCGATCTGGAAGTCCTGCTCACAGCTAACCACTGGGGCCAGTGGTGCTGGGCATGCAAGGGCATAGGGAGAGCATGGTAAATAATGTACTTTTATCTCCGTGTGTCTGTCTATTTCTACATCTATTTGTCTATCTATCTATCTATCTATCTATCTATCTATCTATCTATCTATCTATCTATATATCTATCTATATCTACATCTATCATCTATCATCTAGCTATATATCTATCAATCATCTATGTATCTATATATATCTATCATCTATTATCTATTTATGTCTATATCTATCATCTATCTATATCTGTCTACCTATCTATCATCTATCTGCCTATGTGTCTATATCTATATCCATCTATCATCTATTTATATCGACAGCTATCATCTCTCTCTCTCTCTCTCTCTATCATGAGATGATTACAGTGGAATAGAGAAAAATAACGTGGTATATGGAAAAGGCGAAGAGCCTGTTTCGGGGTGGAGTTGCTGTTTACATTGGCTGTCAGGGAAGACCTCAGGAACAGGGTGGCATTTGAGTAGGGACCAGAACGTAGACTGAGCTGGCCTTATCCAAGGGTAATGATGGCTCCTTCTGCAGCTTTGGGTCTTAGTGTCCATTTGGTTGGGATGCTATAGTGGATAAATGTTTTCAGATATTGACCAGCATCCTACAGCAGTTACACAAATTTTCCTAAGTAACATGTGATGTTACATCTAACAAAATAATAACATACTGGCCTTGCATAGAATATCCAACCCTCAAACCATCGTATTTCCCAGGCCAGCTTTGTCACACATTGAATGCAGAAGGACTTAATTGCTACGCAACACAAGAGCAGGACATTAAGCTCCAAGCCAGTTACTAATATCTAAATTCACCTGTCAGGTAATATTTTATAAACCTAGTTTTTCTTGAGTTGACTGTAAACAATACAATGTTAAGCCACATTTGGGTATCTCTGGGAAGGCTTCAGGATGGCTCTCCCAAAGTCTCGATCCTTGTTGACCAAGTCATTTACCTGATACAACCATTTGTGTGAAGAAGCGTAAAGCTGCACATCACAACCTCTGTCTTGAGGGAAAATATTAGAACAAAAAGCTCGTTTTCATTTACAGAAGTCTCTGGGATACTGCATTTCAAATATTTATTCCCTGCCTAATAAGGAATAGTTAAAAGTTTGATAAATCTTCCTGGTTCCAAGTTCAGGCCATACTAGTCCAATGCTCACTTTCTTGGCTTCTTCCAAGTGTCTTAAATCCATCCTGATTCATTCTCTTTCAAACACTAATATTCTACTTGTCTGGTATGTTTGTATTTAGTCTCTTTTGTAACTAGATTGAACTTCTCAGCAAATTCCCCATCTCCTAAGACAGAGGTCTCTTTGGCTATACATCTCCTCCTAAAACAAACCCTTCGTTTTCTTTTAGCTCCTACTAGATGTCAAATTTCTTCTCAAATTCTTTAACATTTTTAGGTTATACTCTTCTAAATTAGAAGATGGTTGTTAGGTCATAAAATTTTATGCCTCTAACATAGATAATAAACATGGCCAATTAGCAAAAAAGTCATCTCTTTTAAACTCACTGTTAACATGATTTCTACTTCTGATAAGCATATATTGGGCATTTTAACATTTTGATTTCAAATATCTTATGAATAAGCATGATGGATATACATCAGATAGTTCAGTTCTCTGAAGGCCAAGGAAAGAAACACTAATTCCAGCGCAGCAGCTGTAAAGACCTCCTTGTGGCGTATTCCACTGCCAGCACTGCATTTAATGAACACTGGAGCTCTGCCGCTCACTGTGAAACCTTTAATGTACTTAACAACCTGCTTAGAGTATACTGAGTTTATGGGGATGACCAAATGAAGCCTGAAAATTTATGGTAAGGAAATTGTGCAGATTATATGATAGATATTCATTCTAATTTGGGGCTGAGCAGGAGCATGCAAAACGTGAAGATCTGAATAGAACGGCATTTAAGAAGGGACTGCCATGCTGTGGTCACTCTGTCATTGTCAGGTGTCCCTCTTACTTAGTAGATTTCTCTTAGTTCTTGATTAGCAGCTGCCAGAGCGCTCCCTTGGGTATGATGGCGCTAATAGGTTAATTCATAGAGCACTTTGCAAAGTGTTTTCCCCATGAATCTTCTTTTTTATAATACACTTTTATGGTTGTTTAACACATGAGGAAAAGGAAGATTCATTAAATTGACCCTCGATAGCTTGTTGAGTAAGGATGGTCATCCAAAATGCTAATTTTCTTGTGTTTCATTTCGTTCGGCCGTCCATTACGCGATTCCCTCTCTTACATGATGGGGAAGCTCAGGCCTCACCACTGTGTGTGGTTCTGTCGGTCAGTAGGGACCCGCCTCCCACCACAGAACCTGCAAAGGGCCAGCTCCTCCTCTTCTCCACACCTGGCAGCACAGGTGCGTGCACAGCCGAGGCATCGTCAATTTGCTGCCAGCACTGAATCTTGAGGAACAAACACAAAGACAGGGAAGGAGATGTGTCCAGTGATAAGGCCTCCACCTACCATATGGGAGGACACAGGTTTGATCCCTGGAGCCTCCTGGTGAAAAAGAAGAAGAGAAAGTGTGCCTGCATGGTGAGCCAGTGCCCACGTGGTGAGCCGAGTGCCCACATGAGTGCCTGAATGGTGAACCAGCGTCCACACAAGTGAGTCACGCAGCAAGATGATGATGCAACAAAAGAGAGACAAGGGGAGAGTCAAGGTGAAGCACAGCAGAGACCAGGAACTAAAGTTGTGCAATTGACAGGGAACCTCTCTCCACATCAGAGGTCCCCAGGATCAAACCCTGGTGAATTCCAGAGGAGAAAGATGAGAAGACAAAAAAGAGAAATAGATACAGAAGATCACACAGCAAAAGGACAAAGACAGCAAAAAAAAACCCACAAAAAACAAACAGCAGGGAGGGGTGGGAGCAGGGAAAAATAAAAATAAATAAATCTTAAAAAAAATTTAAAAGAAAAGCAAAGACAGAAGAATGATGAGAAATTGCCCCAAGTTTTTAGGAGCATCTAGCAATTTCAGCATTTGAAATACCCAAGCCCTTGATATCATGTAACTAAATATTTAAAATTCTAAATCAATGTAACCAATTGTTGGGTAATACAAATAATATATTTGTGTTCTTCTACCCTGACACATGTACCTTCCTAGAACCTTGACTGACCAGGTTCTAATTTAGAACTCTCTGATTCCTGGGAGTTGCCTGTCAGGCTATGGAAGTTGGGGGAGAGGGGCTCCTGGTGCCTGCACTGCAATCCCCTGGCCCCATCGCCTTCTCTTCCAACTCCTGTCTCTATCCTATGCTGCGCCTTCACATGAGGCCTCTGAGCCCAGGGATCCAAGATCCACCCGTCTCCCCCAGTGGAAAGCTGCATGCTGACCACCTTCAGGCACCAGCACCCAATCCGGTTTTGAGTGGGTGAGCCTTGGAGGAAGTGCTCCTAGGCCCTGGGAGTGAGTTCAGGACAATCTGGGTAGGGAATTCTGGGTCTCATGTCTCCAAAGCATCTGAGAGGTAAGGCTTGGGCTCTGGGTAGGCATGCCCCTTGGATCATGGACCCCTTGCCTCATGGAGAGGGCCATGGCCAGAAGAGGGCCACAGCCAGAAGAGGGCCACGGCCAGAAGAGGGTCACAGCCAGAAAGAAGGTCATGGCCAGAAGAGGGCCACAGCCAGAAGGGGGCCACGGCCAGAAGAAAGTCATGGCCAGAAGACGGTCATGGGCAGAAGAGGGCCATGGCCAGAAAAGGGTCATGACCAGAAGAGGGCCAAGGTCATAAGAGGGCCACGGCCAGTAGAGGGCCACAGCCAGAAGAGTGTCAAGGCCAGAAGAGGGTCAAAGCCATAAGAGGGTCAAGGCCAGAAGAGGATCACAGCCAGAAGAGGGTCATGGCCAGAAAAGGGTGATGGCTGGAAGAGGGTCACAACCACAAGAGGGTCATGGCCAGAAGAAGGTCAAGGCCAGAAGGAGGTCAAAGCCATAAGAGGGTCATGGCCAGAAGAGGGCCATGACCAGAAGACCATCAAGGCCAGAAGAGCATCAAGGCCAGAAGAGGGTCATGGCCAGAAGAGAGCCACGACCAAAAGAGGGCCAAGACCATAGGGTCATGGCCAGAGAGGGCCATGGCCGGAAGAGGGCCACAGCCAGAAGAGGGTCATGGCCAGAGAGGGTCATAGCCAGAAGAGGGCCACAGCCAGAAGAGGGTCATGGCCAGAGAGGGTCATGGCCAGAAGGGGGCCACAGCCAGAAGAGGGTCATGGCCAGAAGAGGGCCACAGCCAGAAGAGGCTCATGGCCAGAAGAGGGCCACAGCCAGAAGAGGGTCACGGCTAGAAGAGGGCCATGGCAAGAAGAGGACCACAGCCAGAAGAGGGTCATGACCAGAAAAGGGTCATGGTCAGTAGAGGGCCACAGCCAGAAGAGGGCCACGGCCAGAAGAGCATCATGGCCAGAAAGTCAAGGCCATAAGAGGTCCATGGCCATAAGAGGGCAGTGTGAGCCTCTAAAAGCCCACAGCTCAGGGCATGATGCCCTCCTAGCGCTAAGCCTGGCACAGAGTAGTGGCATCCCAGACGGGGATAGCTGCTCCTCAGCTTCCACAACACTTTTGTTTCTGCTGGCTTTCCGCGCAGTTCCTTTCCCTCTAAGCCGTCTCTCTACACACTTCCAGCAGATCCCTGTTACAGCCAAGTTCATGTTTTGTCGCTTGCAACTGGAACCCTGTTCGATGCCCAGAGTCCATCATTTTTTCCGCAGGTGAGGAAGGTAGGGCGTTGGAGGGCAGTGACGACAGAGAATGAAAGCCGCTAGTGTTAAGTTCTATATGTCTATGAATAGCCTACCATTACTCTGGAAAAATAGGTGGTAGGAACACCTCTCTGCCCTTCTAATGTTCCGCCAGGCTCACCTTTTCTTACTGTTTTCTTTTCAGGGTAATCCGATTAACTCGAGTGAACCCATCAGGTGGAATATTGGGAAAGGACAAAGGCTATTTGTTTAATTAAAAAAAAAACAACTTAAAATATCGGATAGAATGGGCAGATACTCATTATAGGAGAGGCTTGTGAACATAAATGAGCAAAAAGAAAGAGGCACACAATTACAGGATTGCACTGCCCGGAGATGACCACTATTATTAACAGATCGCTTTCAAGGAAAAAGGGACCACCCTGTTCGCCTCACTGAAAACCTGCTTTATTCATTAAACTACTATATCACCAGCATTTTCATTTCCAGAGTTATTTCTACGACTGTTTTTTAATGGCTGAATATTTTATCATTTTAAATGATGTGAGATTGTCTCACCTAATACTTAATGCTGGACATTTTGGTTTCTTATTTTTTTTACTATTAGAAAAAATATTAATGAATATCTTTGAAGTGAAATCTTTACATATGTTTAATTCTTTCCATAGGATATATTCCTATACTGGAATATTCATTTCAAAGGATTTTCATATTTACAGTATTTGAATACTATTTAAAAATCTTAGAACTCATGCAAAGAGGAATTATATATCAAAAAGTGTTCATCTAGCAATTATTTTGATTAAGTGTTAGTAAAGTATATTAAAAATCCATCATTTTGCATACCCAATATATTCCATACACTTCAGTAGGATCTTCACACAACCCAGAGGAAATAGAAGTCTTTCATTTAAGAGTGACCCACTTTGTGGCTTTTCTTTCTTTCATTTTAGACAGATTTGTTGAGATATAATTAATATACTATAAAATGAATGCATTTAAAGTGTGCAATTCAGTGGCTTTTAGTATATTCAGAGAGTCATGGTTCTGTCACCACAGTCAGTTTTAGAATATTTTCTTTACCAGAGAAAGAAAACCTGGCCCCCTAACCATCACTCCCCATCTCCCCATTCCCCGAATCCTGGACCATCATTCTTCTACTTTCTGTCTCTATAGATTCACCTGTTCTCGACGATTCATATAAGCACAATCATACATTATGCTTTTGTGACTGGCTTCTTTAACTTAGTATAATGTTTCTGGGGTTCATTCATGTTATAGCAGGTATTAGCATCTAATGCCTTTTTATTGCTAAATATTAGTCCATCCATGGGTATGTCACATGTTCTTGTTAACTCATCAGTTGATGATGGCCGAGTTATTTCCTTTTTTCACTATTATAAACTGTGCTGGTATGAACACACACGCACAAGCTCCGATGTGGCTATAGTTTTCGTTTCTCTTCTAGGAGTGGAATTGCTCCATCAGTGGTAACCCTCCGCTTAGCGATTTGAGGACTTGGCAGACTGCTTTCCAAAGTGCCTGCCCTGCTTTACGTTCCTTCCAGCACTGTCTGAGAGCACAACTTTTCCATATTCTCACCAACACTTGTTATTTTCTTTCCATGTGATTGTAGCCCACCTGGCTGGAGTGCATTGGCGTCTCATTGTGGTTTTCATTTGCATTTTTCTGGTGACTGATGTGATTTCTTTTCCTGTGTGAAAATATTAGCCCTTCAAAACAAGTCTAAAAACATTACAAGTGAGACACTGCTTCCATTTGACAATGTCTTATATTAATAAATCCATTGATTTTCTTTTAAAATTCCTTTTAGAACATTAAAAAGTCACCTATATCCATGGATCTAGAGTTGTAGATTTTTTAAAAAAAATATCTGTTTCTAATAGGCATAGGGTAATACTTAACATCCTTCTGTTTTCTTATAAATAGAAATAATAATTTTTATCTGTGAGGTTTCCCAGAATTTGTCATTTATAATTCTATGAAGCTTAGTGACTAAACTACAGTAGTATTCTATTCATGGAGAGGCACAGAATTGAGATATTCCTCACTTCAGAAGATTGTGCGCTCTGATAGGAAAGCTGATGAGATAACCTTTTAAAAAACTATACTATTGGATACTAAGCTTAGATTAATTAAATTTATGAATCTTTTAGATTGATAGAGTTTTCATTTTTGTGTATTTTTAAAAATTTATTAAAAAGATAAATTTTATTGTTAAATTTTGAGTCAGTTCAAAAGAGGACTTCTAATATGAAACAATAGTGATATAATATTAAAGAAATTCAGTGTGGGAAATGTTCTGATTGAAAATTAAATCCTGCTATAGAGAAAATAACATTGTGGCAATACTTGAAAAATATATGTGAATAAATGTGTATCTTTACTTTATGATCTAAAAGTAGCCTTCATCCCCTGAGGTAACAACTTCAATACACTAGAGACTGAGGAAAAGCTCGAGGGCAGAACAGCGACTTTGCTTTCACTATGAAATCCACATGTCTATATAGTAGGTCTCAGGTGGATTTGCAGAAAATCTTGTTCTCAAATGGATAAAAGTGTGCAAACTCCTTTGAATTAAAAAAAAAAAAAATCCAGAGAGCAGTATTGGAGTCATAAACTGAAAGAGGTATTTCATCAGCAAACACAGAGGATGGCTCGCAGAGCTTCTGGAAGAAGCAAGCTTTATACTGATACACTTCCTGAAAACAATTTTGGGTCCCTACTGCATCAGGGACAAGAACTGGCTGAAGACTCGCATCTAATCTAATGGCTTCTAAAGACCACCCGGCGGTGTGACCAGCCTGGCAGAAAGCTCTGAAGAAACGCTTCCTTAGCCACCAGACTGGCGGCCTGCCTTAGCGTGACCACTCTCTAGCCAACTGACCTTGACCAAATTGCTCTGTTTCTCTGGTACTCATTTTTCTCGGCAGCCACCGCCCAGGTTTTTGTGTGGATTAAGTGGGATAATGTACGAACAAGCAGTTAGCCATGCCCGAACTTCTCCTTGCCTCTAGTGGATGATAGACATTCAAGAATGAGGTAAACTTGCTAAGTGCCTCACATCTGTTCTCTCCTCTAATCTTCACGTCAACTCTAGGAGGAAGGCAGAGAAACCAGGGCCAGACATGCTCTGTGACCTGCCCAAGGTAGCACAGCTGCTGAGGAACCCGGCAGTACATCTCAACCCTGCGCTCTTCCTACCCGAAGGCGTTCATGTGGATATGACTTTAGAGTAACTCAAAAGCTAGCTCTTTTGATGCAGAATTATGGTTCTCTATAGATTTATTGAAGAGTCCGAGACGCTGGGACTATGCCATCTTCAGGCTGTGGTACTGCACCTGTCCTTCTTCTAACACGATTGGCCAAGGGCACCCCCAAAGTGGACTCCTTGGGCACCCACACATGCCTCCTGGAGCAGCACCTGGCCAGGATGGAGACAGCTCTTCTACCTGCTGGTCTCCTGGCCTAAGAAATCCAACGTGCTCGGGAGCTACCAGAGCTGAGCTGCAGAGGGCCTGGGGATGCCCATGGCACAAAGGGTCTTCCTCTGGCAGCAAGGTCTTCCCACTCACAGACCCCACGGTCACTGGGTGAGAGCGGCTGCTCCTGCGTCCATCCTGGGCCACCTTTGCGCGAGCCGCGTGGAGCCGCCTGGCTCAGCCTGCGGGCTGGGCTCTGAGCACCGCTCTCCCCGGGAAGCAGCTCTGAGCTCACGCCGCGCTTGTCCCTGCCAGGCTGGCGCCTTTGAGGGGTGGTAGAGCAGTGGGGCCGTCCTCACGGACCGGCTTTGTCCTAAAGTGAGTCCCTCGAAGACATGTGAGCCCCTGTTGTGGGCCCTGACACTCAGAAATGCCCCCAAAAGTGGGCAGGAGAGGCATTATCTACTGCTGCCAAAACGAAGCAATTGTGAACAATGCCACTGTGCACTTTGGTTGCTCATGTCTGTTCGTGTCACTGCTCTCAGTTCTTCTGGGTATATACCCAGTAGTGGTATTGCAGGGTCAAGTGGCAAATCTATATTCAACTTCTTTAGGAACTACCAAACATTCCTCCACAGTGGCTGTGTCATTCTACATTCCCACCACCAGTGAGTAAGTATTCTATCTCTCCATATCCTCTTCAACATTTAGTTTTCCAACAATTTAAATATTTAAATTATAAAATATATATTTAAAATATAAAATTTAAATATACAATAGGGTAAAAAGTGTGAAGTGGTATCTCATAGTAGTTTGTTTTTGTTGTTGTTGTTTTTAGGTACTGGGGCAAGGGAGTAAACCTGGCACCTTGTATGCGGGTAGCCACCACTCAAACACTGAGCCATACCGGCTTGCCTGAGCTGTTGTTTTTTGCTGGTTTACTTGTCTTTTGTTTTTTGTTTTCAGGAAGCATGAGGAACCGAAACCAGGAGCTGCCATGTGGGAAGCAGGGGCTCAACCAGTTGAGTCATATCCACGTCCCTCATTCGAGTTTGGATTTGTGTTTCCCTAATCACTGGTGATGTTGAACATTTTTAATGTGTTTTTTTGTGATTTTTATTTCTTTGAACAATAGTCTTTTGCCCATTTTTTAATTGGCATTTTGTCTTTTTGTTGTTGAGTTGTATGATCTCTTTGTATATCATGGATATTAAACCCTTTATCGGATATGTGATTGATAAATATTTTCTCCCTTTTAATTGGCTGCCTTTTCATCCTTTTGACAAAGTCCTTTGGGGTGCAAAAGTGTTGAATTTTGAGGAGATCTGATTTATCTATTTTTTCTTTTGTTGCTTGTACTCTGAGTGTAAAGTTTAAGGAACATACCATAAGACCTTGAAGATGTTTTCCTACATTTTTTTCTAGGAGTTTTGTGAATGTTGTTTTCTACTTAGGTCGCTGATTCATTTTTGCATTAATTTATACTAATTGAGTATAAGGCATATGACAGGGGACTTCTTCCTTTCTTTTGGGTATGGACATCCAGTTCTCCCAGCACCAGTTGTGGAATAGATGGCTCAGGCCTCCCTGGGAGAGCTTGACCACCTATCAAAAATCACTTGACTATAGGTGTGAGGGTCTACATCAGTTCCATTCATCCATCTGTCTGTCCTTATGCAGTACCATGCTGATTTTACCACTGTAGCTAAGTAATATGCTTTAAAGTCAAGAAGTGAGAGTCCTCCAACTTTGTTCTTCCTTTTAAAGAGCTTTTTGGCTATTTGGGAGCACTTATCCTTCTAAGTAAATTTGGTAATTGGTTTTTCTATTTCTGCAAAAAGGGCTGCTGGGATTTTGATTGGGATTGCATTGAATCTGTAGATCAGTTTGGGTAGAATTGACATTTTAACGATATTTAGTCCTCCAATCCCTGAACATGGTATGTCCTTCCATTTATTTTAAGTCTTCTTCAGTTTCTTTTAACCATGATTTTTAGTTTTCTGAATACAGGTCCTTTATCCTTGGTTAAGTTTATTCCTAAGTATTTGATTGTTTTAGTCACTATTGTAAATGGATTTTTTTTTCTGGTTTCCTCCTCAGACTACACATCAGTAATATATAGAAATGCTATTGATTTTTGCATATTAATCATGTATCCCACCACTTTGCTGAACTCATCTATTAATTCTAGTAGATTTGTTGTGGATTTTTCAGGATATTCTAGTATAGGATCAAATCATTAATGAATAGTGAAAGTTTTATTTGTTTATTTCTCATTTGGATGCTTTTTATTTCTTTATCTAGCCTAATTGCTCTAGCTAGAACCTCTAGCACAATATTGAATAACAGTGGTGATAGTGGGCATCCTTGTCTTGTCCCTGATCTCAGCAGAAAAGCTTTCAATCTTTCACTACAATGTTAGCTGTAGGTTTTTCATATATGCACTTTACCAAATTGAACATATTAGTGATACTCTTTTTATGTGATATCTATTAAATATGCCGTCAATAGCTGAAATTATATTTGTATTGTTTGGGAAAACTTTTCAACTATTAAAAGTTGCATTATAAAACATCCAATATCAATAAATATATTTGTGAAATATTTTTATGTCCATATTATAGTTCACTATATAAATGTACTACTAGCTAATAAATCAATTCCCTATTATTGATCATTTAAGCTGTTCACAAACACCACTATGTAATTAAATCCTGATGTTAATTCTGAACTATTTCACCAATATAAACTCGCAGAATAAAAATTCCTTTGTGGGGGAGCAGATGTGGCTCAAGTGGTAAGCACCTGCTTCCCACATGGAAGGTGCCTGGTTCAGGACCCAGTGCCTCCTAAAAACAAAAACAAAACAAACAAACAACAAACTATCAAATGAAGAAATCAACTCAGGGGAGCCAATGTGGCTCAGTGGTTGAGCACCAGCTTCCACATACAAGGTCCCGAGGTCTATCTCCAGCCCCGGGACCTCAAAATTACTGTACGTACATTTTAAGGTTTCTCAAGCTTTTGATAATTTTTAAGACCTTCAGTGTTCTTAATAAAGTTCTAAGAAATTTGGGACACATCCTGGAGCAACAGAAATTCATGAGTTTGACAAAAATCTGACATCCAGGACTCTACGGCTTCCCTTGAAAGTACTCCTGAGGAGTTCATGCATGGATGAAAGCTATCCATCCCATCAGCCCATCATCTATGATTGAGTACCTGTTACATAAAAGGTATTGAGACAGGTGCTGGGAACACAGCAGAGCCACTGCCCTCATAGAGCTTACAGTTTAACGTAAAATATAGGGAAATAACCAGCAATTGCAATAAGTAATTTTTTTTCATTGTGAAGGCAGGGATGTTGCTCCAAAGGTAAGTTCAGAATCTCAGTGATGGTGAGCTAATTAGTGAGAAGAGGCTCTTCTAGGTGGAGTGAGTAAGGAAACAATGTTGAGTGAAAATCATTTAAATATAGTATAGAAGTTTTAGGTAGGGAAATTAAGAAAGAACAAGGGAAGGGCTCTTAAACCAGCTTTGAGGACCTAAACAAAGCATCTCAGAACTATTATTTTAAAAGACATATGAAAGAAGGAATTCGTTATTTGAAAATAAGTGTCTTAGTTTGCCTGGACTGCTATAACTAATGCCATAGACTGGTTAGCTTAAAGCACAGGGGTTTGTTGTCCTAGTCTTGGAGGCTGGAGTTCCCAGATCAAGATGTCAGCAGGACCATGCTTTCTCTGACGTATGTAGCATGTTCATGGCGGTTTGTCAGCAAGCCATACCTCCCTCTCTGCCTCCATCCCATGGAGGTCTGTCTTTTTCTATCCCTTCTGATTCCTATTACTGTGCTTGAATTTTCTTTGTTAATAAAGACTGTGGGAAACTTAATCAGTTTGGCCTCATTTTAGTAGGTTCTTTGCAGATCCTACTTACAAATGAGTTCCTATCCACTGGACTGGAGGTTAGAACTTGACCATGACTTTGTTGTGTGTGTTTGTGTATTTGTGTGTGTGTGTGTGTGCATTGGGGAGGGGGAGCATGATTCAACCCATTTGGTGAGTATTAGAAGAATGCACAGAAGTCCAGAGTATTCCAAGCAGAAAAAAACCAAATGGAAAGTACTGGATGTGAGAAATAACATATTATAGGAATTGAAAATAATTCAAAATAATATGAATGTTGAGTTCATAACTGGTTTGGCAGGGGAGAAACAAGGTTGAAAAGGTAAGTAGGGGATAGAAACATAAGGAATTTATTAACCATTTCACTAGATTTTACTTTAGGTCAGGGGGAAATTGGTTTTCACCAAGGGAATGGCATGATCAGATTTAAATTTTATAAAGATCACTTGGACTACAGTGTGGAAAATGGACTGGAGCAGGGCTAAGTAGGAAGAAGGAGGCCAGTTAGAAAGCAGCTGCAAAGATGAGGCTGGCATGGGCTGTGGTGATGGCGTTGGGGAAGAAGATTTAGTGACAAAATTGAAAAGATTGTATGGGAGGAGAAGGAGCAGAGCATCAATCCCAGAAGTCTGGTTTGGGCTTTTGGGAGGCCAGCTTGACACTCACTGAAATAGGGAGCCCTTGAGGAGGAGCAAGTACAGAGGGGAAAGACATGATGTGCTCAGATTTGGACATGTTGTGCTTGAGAAATCTGTGAAATAGCCAGTGACACTCTTGAACAAGCAGATGAAGTTGGAGCTTAGGAAAAAAGAGATGGGCTGGAGATTAAGTTGGGGGAGCTGTAGTTACCAATATATACAGTACAGAGACAATGTAGAGAATTGGAGGAGAGTAGAGTTTAGGTTAGAACCTAAAGACACTGTGTTAATCAGCCAAAGGGGTGCTGATGCAAAATACCAGAAGTCTGTTGGTTTTCATAAAGGTATTTATTTGGGGTAGGAGCTTACAGATACCAGGCCATTAGCATAAGTTACTTCCCTCACCAAAGTCTATTTCCACGTGTTGGAGCAAGATGGCTGCCAATGTCTGCCAGGGTACAGGCTTCCTGGGTCTTGCTTCTCTCTGGGCTCAGGGTTCCTCTCTTCCCAGGGCTTCCTTCTCTTTCCTCTGTGAGCTTACTTCCCAGGGCTCCAGCTTAAAACTTCAGCATCAAACTCCAACATCAAAACTCCAAGAACAAAAACCTCCAGCACCAAAAAGCTCCAAACTCTGTCCTTTGCCATGCCTTTTATCTGTGAGTCCCCACCCACCAGTGGGTAGAGAATCAACACCCTACTGATGTGACCCAATCAAAACTCTAATCATAATTTAATCACATCCAGGTACAGACCAGATTACAAACATAATCCATATCTATTTTTGGAATTCATAACTATATCAAACTGCTACAGACACCACATACGAGGTCAGATAATCACTGCTGCAGAACCTGAGAAGGGACAGGAGAGAATGTGAGGGGGGAAGGGGCGGGATATATGGGAATCCTCTATACTTTCAATGCAACTTTCCTGTAATCTAAGACGTCTTTCATAAATAACATTTTTAAGAAAAGGAAACTGAGCTGGATTAATCAAAGAAATAGGAAAATAAGACAAAACCAGAAAAGTGCAGGTCAGATAAATCAAGGTGGAAATATTATCATGGCTATTTTATAAAGCTTGTGGATAAAATCAGAAATTCCTATAAATTTCTCTAAAAAAATAGGAAATTGATTGAAAAACAGGTCCAAGGGTCCCTGGTTCCTTAACTACAACGAACTCTTTTACAGATAAGGAATACCCTTCAACTAAAAACATTAAGAGCAGTTTATGAAACATTTAACATCTTGAACATCTATGGTCAAAAGGGGACTATGTAACCATGTGAGAGGCAGCTAATGGGTTCAAACCAACAGGGATTCAGTAAACCAGTTCCAGGTGGAAAAAAAAATCGGAGCCATAAATGTAAACAGCACGATGAACAGGAAATCACCTTGGCTTATGGGCAACGATGGAGTTAGAGAAGCCTGAGAGTAAAGATTCTCTATTTACATAAAGTTTCAGTGTTCCTGCTCTGTATTTCCACATGTGAAGATGGTACTATACAGATTTTGTCCACAGTTTGAGGACATGTTCGGGATCATTTGACGTAAAGTATAAATCACATGGCAGGGAGGAAATGCACTTGAGCAGCGCCTCGCAGGAGACACTGGCCGTCAGCGCCCAGGACAGTTGCAGGCACAGCTGCTTTGCCCAGCCACGCACCACCTGCTACCGAGCTCCAGGCGACAACACAGAGGGATTAATTAGTTTGTTAAAAGTTAACAAATCTGCTAAGCAACACAGAGCTGGACACCAGGACTGATGACTGGAACTTACCCTAGGCTGAAGTTCTGATACTCTTTGGAGAATGAGAGTCAAATGTGTCTTCTCCTTCAAAAACTTGAAAATACAGAGTCATGCTTTAATGCTTCACTCTGTGTGCTGTCCATTATTGCCTCTAAATCAGAACTAGAGAAAGGTTTTCTCTTCTCCACATACTGACTCAAGATTACTTGACACCCAAAGTTAAGCTGGATCAACTTTCTATTCAAATTTCTATTTTCTTCTCCATGGGGCATCTTTGTATTGACTGCTCCATACAGCAGTTCTGTGTTTATGTTTCTTCCAGCTTCTTAATTCATCACTTTGTTTCTAAAAATTATTATTATAAAAATCCATCCAAAATAATCTAAACATTAGTTTCTTCAGGTACCATTAAGATCCCACTCCAAACTTTTTTATAACTTTTTATAATCCTATCTATTCTATCCTATCCTATTTTGCCAAATACTCTTACCTGCATCTATTTTTTTCTTCTACTGGGAGGTCATTGGTATTTGCCATCCTAACTTTTAAAAAAACCTTGAACAAGGACTAAATTATGGTCAGGTGTGTTTTGCTTTGACAACTTTTCCAAGTTTCTGAAACAAATATATATATATATTTTACTAGAGAAGTTGCAAGTTTACAAAAAATCATGCAGAAAATACAGGATTCCCACGTAACCCTCTCCTCAGACAAACAATTTTTCCTATTTTTAACAATTTGCATTAGTGTGGTACATTTGTTATAATTGACGAAACAAGATTATTATATTTATACTATTAACCACAGCCCATAGTTTACATTAGGGTCAGTATTTGTATTTTACACATCTATATTGAGTTCTTAGAATTTGTATTTCAGTAACATATGTACCATGTAAAATTTCCTATTTCATCCACTATTAAGTCCACAGTTCAGTGCTGTTACTTACATTCACAATGTTGTGCTGCCATCACCACCATCCATTACCAAAACGTTTCCATCACCCCAAACAGAAACACTACACCAGCTAAGCATTAACTCCCCATTCCCTACCCCAACTTGATCCCTAGTAACCTGTATCCTACTTTCTGTCTCTATGAGCTTACTTTCTCTAGTAATTTCATAACAGTGAGATCATGCAATACTTGCCCTTTTGTGTCTGGCTTATTTCACTTAACGTGATGTCTTCAAGGTTCATTCATGGTATAGCCTGTATCAGAACGGCTTTCTTTTCTACAGCTAAATAATATTCCATCATGCATATATACCACATATGGCTTATCCACTCATCAGTTGATGGACACTTGGGTTGCTTCCATCCTTTGACAATTGTGCATATTGCTGCTATTAATATCAGTGTGAAAATATCTGTTTGAGTTCCTGCTTTCAATTATTTGCATACATATCTAGAAGGGGAATTGTTGGAGAATATGGTAATTTTAATCACTGAACTGTTCTCCACAGCAGCTACATCATTTTACATTACAAACAAAAATAAACCAGTGTTCCTATTTCACCAAATACTCTCCAACATTGTTATTTTCCATTTTCTGAATAGTAGTCATTCTAGTGGTATGAAATGGTATCTCATTGTGATTTTGATTTGTAATTCCCTAAAGGCTAAAGATTTTGGGCATCTTTTCATGTGCTTTTTGTCCATTTGTAATTCTTCTTTGGAAAATATCTTCTCAAGTCTTTTTGCCATTTTTAAATTGGGTTGTTTGTCTTTTTGCTGTTGTGTCATAGGATTTCTTTATATATTCTGGATCTTAAAACCTTTCACATATGTGGTTTCCAAACATTTCCTCCTATTGTATAGGTTGTCATTTTACTTTCATGATGTAGTCCTATGATGCACAAAAGTTTTAATTTTGATTAGGTCCCATTTATCAATTTTTCTTTTGTTGTTCATGTTTTGTATCTTAATCATTTAAAAATATCTTGTTTTCTGTATTTAATTGTAACCTCCTTGAGGAAATTGGAAATAATTATGTATTCATTTTTCCAGAGAATCTGGGGTAACAAGGATTCCAAATATTCTCAAACAGTAAGAATGTTGGTCTTACAGATGGAAAGACTCAGGGAGTCATAAGAGTAAACTTGAGTCAAACTATACAATCTATTCAATAGTGGCATGACTCGGATGCCCTTCCTTATCTCTACATCAGTGAATCTCAACCCAGAGTGATTTTACTCCCCGGGGGACATCTGGCAGTGCTGGGGGATGTCTCTGATTGTCAAAGTGGGGATGGGGGCTGCCCCTCGCCCCTGTTGTGCTGATAAACATCCTGCAGAGCACAGGACAGTTTCCACGGCAGA
Source organism: Dasypus novemcinctus (assembly GCF_030445035.2). Taxonomy (NCBI): domain Eukaryota; kingdom Metazoa; phylum Chordata; class Mammalia; order Cingulata; family Dasypodidae; genus Dasypus; species Dasypus novemcinctus. The sequence goes on along the minus strand of NC_080701.1, from coordinate 2,497,960 downwards.
ATTATCAGGCCCCAAATACGAATAAAGTCAAGACTGAGAAACCCTGCTCTAAATCTACTAAGCCAACTCCTGGTTTTTGTGTGTCCCTTGAGCTGGCTAAGCTTAGGCATGTGGAGTTCACTAACAATACTTTTTTTACATAATCCCAGGGTTCCTGAAAATAATACCATTGCCATTATCTTCTTTTTCAATAGGAGCAACATTTTATCAAAATTAAGTACTGAGACCGTTTGAGAGATTTTAGGGAAACCTGATTGGATTCTTCACCAGAAATGAAAACTATGTATGTTTGAATCCCTAAACTATTAAATTCTAGGTTATGGAGAAACTTCCAGAGCAGTTGTCACTGTTTCTGTAATCTTGAATCTTTTCATCATTAATGTATCTATTGCACTGCCTTCAAAAACAAGATTAGCAGTAAACTATTTTAGAGAGTCAAAGGTTTCTCCCTTTTAGGCAAACACTTTCAGAGAACCAAATTCTCTGTCTTGCTTAAATCATAATTTATGTATTTTATGAATTGTCAAGAAACTTCTTTGTATTTAATCTATTTTTTTCAGGTAGTAGCCTAAAGCCAGTTTTTGTTTGGTACTCTGTGAAGCTTTTGTCTGCGTTTTCTGTAGAATAAATGTGCCTAGATTTATAAATGAATGTGAAATTGTTTTTGTGACCCTCTCATTCCCAGAGGAGATAAATTCAGTGTCCTTATCACAGGTTCTCATTACCCTTTCTTTTTTAGCTACCTCATTTGTCTCCTCTCATAATTCCTTGTTTCTTTTGTTCTTAATTTTTATTCCATTAACATATACATGACCTAAAATTTTCCCTTTTAACTATATTCAAATATATAATTCCATACTGTTAATTACATTTACAGTGTTGTGCTACCATCGCCACCCTCCATACCAAAAATTTTCTATTGTCCCAAATAGAAACTCTACATTTTAAACCTTAACTCTTTATTCCCTACTCCCACCCCATTCCCTAGTAACTTATGTTCTGTATTCTTACCCTGTACATTTCCTTCTTCTGGTTATTTCATATCGGGGATATCATACAATACTTGTACTTTGTGTCTCACTCATTTCACTCAACATGATGTCATTAGGGTTCATCCGTGTTGTCACATGTATCAGAGCCTCACTCCTTTTTATGGCTGAATAATTAATTTTGCATATATACCACATTTTGTTTATCCACTCCTGGGTTAATGGACACTTGGGGTACTTCCATCCTTTTGCAATTGTGAATAATGTCACATGATCACTGGTGTGAAAATATCTGTTTGAATCCTTGTTTCCAATTCTTTTGGACTAGAAGTGGGTTAGGGGGTCATATGGAGATTCTATACGTAACTTTCTGAGAAACTGACAAACTATCTTCTACAGTGGCTGCACCATTTTTTATTCCCAGAAGCAATGAATGAATTTTTCTATTTCTCTACATCTTCTCCACCACTTGTAATTTTCTGGGTTTTTTTTTTTTTTTGTTATTATTAGTATCTGTTCCAATATTTCATTGTGGTTTTGAATGTGAATTTCCCTAAAGGCTAATGATGTTGAACATTTTTCCATGTGCTTTTTGGCAATTTGTATATCTTCTTTGGAAAAATGACTATCCAAGTCTTTTGTTTATTTTTAAATTGAGCTGTTTGTCTTTTTGTTGTTGAGTTGAAGGATTTCTCTATATTCTGGACAGTAAACCCTTTTCAGAGAGGTGGTTTCCAAATATTTTCTTGCATTCTGTAGATTGTTGTTTTACTTTCATAACAAAGTTCTTTGAGTCACAAATGTTTTTAATTTTGATGAGGTCTGACATTTATTTTTGTCTTTTGTTGCTTGTGCTTTGGGTGTAAAGACTCAGAAATCATTGCCTAACACAATATCCCAAAGATGCTTCTCTCTGTTTTCCTCTAGGAGTTTCACAGGTTTGGTTCTTCTCTTTAGGTCTCTCATCTATTTTGACTTAGGTTTTGTGTATGGCGTAAGGTAGGTATCTGCCTACATTCTTTTGCATATGAATATATAGCTCTCCCAGCACTCTTTGGTGGGTTTGGCTCATTGTCAGTGAATCATAGATGTGAGGGCTTATTTCTGAACTTACAATTCAATTTCATTGACCTGTATGTCTGTCCTTGTGCCTGTACCATGTTGTTCTGAATACTGAACCTGTGCAATAAATGTTAAAATTGGGTCGTGTGAGTCCTTTAACTTCATTCTTCTTTTTCAAGAAGATTTTGGTTATCCAGGACCAAAGATGATCATTACAAATAGGTTTGATGATTCACTATTACATTTTTGCAGAGAAAGCTGGTGGAATTTTGATAGGGTTGGCAATGAATCTGTAAATAGCTTTGTGTAGAATTGCCATCTTAACACTATTTAGTGTTCTAAGGCATGAACACAAAATTTCTATCCATTTATTTAGGTCTTTTAAAATTTCTTTTAGAAATGTTTTCTAGTTTCCCATGTACAAGTCCTTTACAGCCTTGGTTTAATTTAGTCCTAGATATTTGTAAATGAAATTTTTCTTGATTCCATCCTCAGATTGTGCATTACTATTGTATAGAAAACTACTGATATTTTGCCTATTAATCTTTTACCTCACCACTTTGTTTAATTCACTTATTAACTTTAGTAGGTTTGTTGAGGATATTTCAGAATTTTGTTCATAAGCAATCATAATATCTGCAAATAGGAAGAGTTTTACTTTCTTCCTTTTTAATCTGGATACCTTTTATTTCTTCTTCTTGCCTTATTTCTCTGGTCAAACTTCAAGTACAACATTGAATGGCAGTGGGCTTCCTTTTCTTGTTTCTTATATCAGAAGGGAAGCTTTTGGTCTTAAACCATTGGGTATGATGATACCTATGAATTTTCATATACAGCCTTCATAATATTGAGGAAATGCTTTCCATCCTAGTTTCCTTAGCATTTTTTCACAAAGAGGTGCTAGATTTTGGCAAATGCTTTTTCTGTGCCAATTGAGATGATCTTGTGTATTTTCCCCTTCATTCAAAAAAGCAACATTACAGTAATTGATTATCTTTTGTTGAATCACCCTTGTATACTTGAGATAAATTCCACTTGATCATGGGATATAATTCTTTTAATTTGCTGTTGGATTTGGTTAGGTAGGATTTTGTTAAGATTTTTGCATCTACATTCATAAGAGATATTCACCTATAATTTTCTTTTCTTTTGGTATCTTTATCTGATTTTTATGTTAAAGTGAAGCCTTTGAGGGTAATCACCTTGGTTAACTGGTTTACCACTTAGAAAAGAGGTTGGTTGCATTGAATTTGCAACAAAATATCTGGTGAATGACTAAATGTGTGAATTAATAAGAAAAAACAGATTATTGAATGTGATTGTCTTTAATTCATTTATTCATGAAGTGCTTCTTTGCATGTCTCATTGTGGCAGGGGTTGAAATGTACATACGAGTAAAAAATGGCTCTTGTCCTAGGAGATGGCTTCATCTAGGGGGAGAGACAGGCACTTTGGAACTGAGATTGAAGCATGAGTTTAACGTGGGAAAAGCATTTCAGCAGTAGCAAGGGAATAGTTCCAACATGTCATTTGTGCATGAGGGGCCTGAGGTAGGACACACAGCAGAGGAGAATCTCAGCAGGTGGCGAGGGATGAGCCCGGAAAGCATGAATGGAGCCGGATGGTGCAGGACCTTTTAACTGTGTCCTACAGTCAGGCAAAGCCACTGAAGTAATTAGCACGGGTGCCATACAGTTAGTTCAACTGCTATGACTTTCAAAGTGTGAAATGAGATTACACGAAATTGCCTTGAAACAGAAAACGCTATGGAGCACAAGCATACGGAAGCAGTTCAGCCTTTGCCAGATTGGTAATGGTACTGAATTTTTCATTTCCTAGTTATTTCACTTGTCCTGCCTCGGCGATACTGCTTTGACTCAGTTTTAAGGGGGAAAGTTGTTGTCATGTGGACAGGAAGTAAAACTGCTCTGCTGTCAGCAAATTATTTTTTAATAATTAATTTATTTATTTTAATTAAAAATGATTTATTTAAAAATATATAATAGTATTATTTAATAATATTGTTTACCTCATTGGGATGTTGTACTAAATGACTTAACTTATGTAAAAAGTTTTTGAAATAACATTTGGCATATGTCAGACAATAAAAAAAACGCAAGAAACTGTTGCTATATGCTCTGACCATTTTTCACTATTTTTCCAGATATATGTATTGTATACACCTCTTCTTAGTCTCTTGATACTCTTAATCTTATTTATGGTGTCTTTTATTTAATTTTTAAAATAGTATGTTTGAGGCATAATTTACAAAATATAAGTGTCATCTTTTTGAGGCACAGACTTCTATTAACTTTGACAAACATAAAGTCAAGATACAGAATATTCTGATCACCTCTTACACCCCTGTGCAGTCAATCTATTTCCATGACCCCAGCTCCCAGCAACCACTTCACTTAAAAATAGAACTTTTGTCCCTATAGTTTTGCCTTTTTAAGACAATTAAATAAATGGGATGATACAGGATGGATCCTTTTGTGTTTGACTTCTTGAAAGTAGCAAAATCCTTTTGAGATTCATTGATATTCATGGATGTGCTAAGAGTTTGTTTCTTTCTATTGCCAAGTAGAATTGTATGGAATGGATTTACATTTCTTGATAAAGTCCTCGTTTGATGGACGTTTTAACTGTTCCTAGCTTTTGGTGATTATGAATAAAGGTACTAAAAACTCTCACATAGAGGTCTTTGTGTGGATTTGTTTTCATTTCCCTTGGAAAAATGCCCAGGGGTGAAAACTTTATGTCATATACTGGGTATATGTATAAGTTATAAGAAATTATTTTCCAAGATGGCTTTACGATTTCACAGCAGCGCAGGAGCGTCCAGTTGCTCTCCACGCTCTTCAGCACTTGGTTTTGTCAGTTTTCCATATTGGCCATTCTAGGCTATCTGTGCTAGCCGTACATCTTCTTGAATAAATATTTTAAAAAACAGAGCCATTCAACTCAAACATTTTTAACCCTATATTACCTGTAGACTACTATTAATAATATGGTTATAAAAATATTGTCCCATCCATTGTAACAAAATTATGAATAAGGAAAAGTGTTAATAATAGGGAAAAGTCAATGTGGGTGGATTATATGGAATTCTCTTCTTTCTGTGTGAATTTTCTGTAAATTTACAACTCCTCTAGTAAAAAGAAATTGTCTTTTCTCTGTATCCACATATTTGTCATTTCTGATCCAGTTTATTCCATTCTATAGATATATATTTCTTAGTTTTCTTTCCCTTCTCCTGAAAAGCTTCTTTTAGAATTTCTTGTAGAACCAGTTTCTGTTATGTTTGTTTGTTGTTGCTGTTGTTGCTGTTGTTGCTGTTGTTGCTTTGAGATGTTGGGGGCTGGGGATTGAACCCAGGACCTTGTATGTAGAAAGGCAGGAGTCACGCCCTGAGCCACTTTGGCTCTCCTGAGTTGGTTTTTCCATCTATTTGCTTATTGTTTCTAGTTTGTTTGCTTCTTAGGAGGCACCAGGAATTGAACCTCGGACCTCCAAAGTAGGAAGCGGGTGCTCAACCCCATATCACACCATATTGCACCATATTCACTCCCTAGTTTTAGTCACCAGAAAATGTCTTTTTTCACTTTTATTCTTTTTACTGAATATAGAGTTCTTGATGACAGTTTTTTTCCTTTTAATATTTTCAAGATGTTTCATTATCTTCTGCCCTTTCTATTTTTCTTGTGAGCAGTCTGAGGTCATTCAAGTTATTATTTCATCATATGAAATATTATTTTGTTTTTATTTGTTTTTATTAGTGTGTCTATTGCTCTCCCTAGGCTTCTGTGGCGTCTGTGTGTGTCTGTGTGTGTGAATGTATTTGCATTTATCCTATTGGGATTCACCAAGCTTTTTGAATCTGTAAATTTGTCTTTATTCATAATTGGGGAATTTTCAGCCATTAGGTCTTCAAAATAATTTTTTCTGCTTAATCATCTTTCTCTGTCATCATTCTGTATTCCAGTATATGTATATATATACAATAGACATTTTGATATTGCCACACAATTCCCTGAGGTTCTATTATTTGTTATTTTTGTGAATCGTTTTCTCTAAGGTTGGATGCTTTATATTTGTCAATCTTCACGTTCACTAACTCTTCTGTCATCTCCATTGTGGTGGTTTGAAGCTGCCTGTACCCCAGAAAGTCATGTTCATAAATTCGCCCATTCCTATGTAAGTAGGAAGTGTAGATGAGGTTACTTCAGTCAAGGTATGTGTGGCCCAGCTCAATCAGCTTGGGTCTTCATCCTACTACTGGAGTCCTTTATAAATGGAATGAATTAAGAATGAAAGAGAGAAAGCCACAGGAAGTTAAAAAGCTGGAACCACGATAACGGGGAGAGAAGGGCAAGACGAGGAGGCGTGCCACGTGACAGGGGACTCAAGGGTCCTGGCAGCCAGCCACGGAACATTGCCCAGTGACACCTTGATTCGGACTTCCTTTTAGCTTCAGAACTGTAAGCTAATAAATTCCCCTGTTTGAGCCACTCATGTCATGGTGTTTGTTTGAGAAGCCTAGGAAACTAAAATATCCATTTTGGTGGGTCCATTTGATAAAAATGTTATTTCAGATTTTTTTTAGTTCAAGAATACCCATGTTTAGCGTCCATTTCTCTGCTGAGATTTTCTATTTTTCACTCATTTTGAGGTTATATTTATTTATATCCTGAGCATCATTATAATAGTCACTTAAAAGCCTTGTCTGCTAAGTCTAAGATCTGAAACATCTTAGGGTTTATGCTTTCTCTGTGCCTGTTTTATTCTCTGTTCTGTTTTATATCGATTAAGTAGTAGTGTGTCCTGAACATTGTGATAAATTCTAGAGAGTGTGGATTGTATGTTCTCCAGAAGACTATTAATGAATAATATTATTTAAAGAAAATCAAACAGTAGCTGAACTGTAATGCACTCAATCTTCCCAGGAGTGGGTAAAACCTTATTTGGAGTCTAGAGATTTGGACAGGGTTTACATGCAAAGTTTGTGGTTCTTTCTCGCTCCTTCCTCTGTGGTATCACCCTTCATTTACCAGCAGCCATGGTTGCCCAAAACTTTCTCCTCCGGTTTTCCTGTAAGTGAATTCATGGGTTCTAACAGTTTCAGCTGACCAGTGTCTCTACTGCAGACTGCCCTCAGTCTAAAAACAGTAAGTAGAACCACAACCAAAGCCAAAAACAAAAACAATGTAGATTTCCCTTCAGTGTCTATCTGATTTTTTCTCATACTAGGGCACCTCCAGGTAGTTGTTTCTTAAAATTTTTTTTTTTTTTTTTTTTTTGAGTTTTCAGTTCTTATCCACGGGAGGGTCAATTCAGCCAGAATGTATTTTAATCATGACTGAAGAGGAACCCCTTTTTTTTTTCTTTGGAATAAAAAGAGGAAAGTAAACTATCTATTTCTTAAAGATTACTAAAACATGCCTGCAACATATCTATGCATGTGGTCATGTGCAGTTTGGCAATTTGAATTACTAATTTAATTTCTGTGATTGTGACTTTTATTTTAAAATACAATTTTAATTCTTATTTTTAGAAAATTATTTCATCTAATTGCTTTCTAATAGATAGCCTGAATGAACTATTTTGGTAAATTCTGGGGCTTTTTAAGGAAATATTCACATAAATATATGTATTTTTTTCTATGTGTCATATACATGGTTCAACCAATATTAAACTTGTGATCATGTTGTTCAAATCTTCCATGTTTTTATTAATTTTTTAAAGGCTTGATAACTTTCTGATGGAGGTGTACTGAATTCTTGTACTGTGGTCTTGAATGATTTGTTTATATTTGCATTGAAATTTTAAGTGTTGGTTATAAAATGGAAGGCTCTTTTGCTATGCAGGGTCCCTAAAGGCTCAGGTAAGGCAAGAGCAAATTGGCACTGCACGTTTGTCTCAGGCCCATCTCCTTGATGGTGGGGCTCAGGGCTAAACTAGGCAGACCACCAGCCAGAGCAGAGCCAGTTTGCAAAGGCAGCGAAAGGTGTGTTCTGTGTTGGTGTGTTTGTTTGTGTGAGCTTCTGGTACTCAAGACGACCTGTCATATCACTAGGTGGATACAACATTAAGGAATACAGAGCTCAAGGTTAACACTTCACAAATGTTACATGTTTGTTGATATCTTCCATTTTTTTTTTTTTTTTTTTTTTTGATTTGTCCATTTCTTTTTGAGTCAGTTTAGGTAAATTGTATACTTCTAGGACTTTGCTCATTTCCTCTTGTTTCTCTGAGTTGATAGCATACAACTGTACATAGTGTTTTCTCATTATCCTTTTCATTTCTGCAAGGTCAGTAGTAATGTCCCACTTTTCATTCTGATTTTAGTCTTTTGGTTCCTCCTCCTCCTCCTCCTCCTCCTCCTCTTCTTCTTCTCTCTCACTTTCTCTCTTTCTGGTCATTCTAGCTAAAGAGTTGTCAATTGCATTGATCCTTTTAGAGAACTAACTTTTGATTTTGTTGATTCTCTGGATTATTTTTCTATTCTCTAGTTTGTTTATTTCTGCTTTAATCTTCCTTATTTTATTCCTTCTTCTAATTTTAGATAATTAATTTGCTCCTCGTTTTTCAGTCTTTAAGATGTGAAGTTATTGATTTGAGATTTTTATTCTTTTTAAATATAGGCAGCATAGTTATGAATTTGCCTTTTAACGCTGTTTTCCTGCATCTCTTAAATTTTGTTACACTGTTTTCATTTTTTTTTCATCTCTAAGAATTGTTTGATTTCCCATGTGATTTCTTCTTTGACCCATTTGCTATTTGATTTTGCTTTAAATTTCTACATGTTTGTGATTTTCCCATTATTATTTTTTTCTAGCTTCATTCCATCATGATTGGTAAAAATGCTTTGTATGATTTTAATACTTTTAAATTTATTGAGATTTGTTTTGTGGCCTAATGGGTGATCTATCTTGTAGAATATTTATGTGCACTAGAGAAGAATTTGTATCTGTTGTTGTTGGGTAGAGCATCCTCTATATATTTCCTACGTTGTTTCGTTTTCGCTATTGTCCAAGTCTTTGCTTTCCTTATTGAACTTCTGTCTGGAAGTTCTATCTATTATTTAAGCAATATATTGAAGTGCCCAACTATTATTGTACAACTGTCTGTTTCTCCCTTCAATTCTGTTAAAGTTTGCTTCATGTAGTTTAAGGCTCTGCTATTAGGTGCATAAATATTTATAATTATTATATCTTCTTGATCAATTGATTCTTATTAACATATAGTGGTGTCCTTCTTTGTCTCTTGTAATGGTTTTTCACCGAAGTCTATTTTGTCAGGAATTAGCTGTGGTGGTTTGGAACTGCTTCTACCCAAGAAAATCCTGTTCCTAAAGGTAATCCATTCCTGTGGGTGTGAGCCTATTGCAAGCAGGAACTTTCCAGAGGTGACTTCAGTTACGGCAGGGTGCAGGGAGGGTCTTAATCCTCTCATTGCAGTCCTTTAGAAGAGAATGGAAATTAAGACAGAGAGAGAGAGAAAGGCATGGGAGCGAGAAGCTGAAATCAACGGAACCCAGAAACAAGGGAGAGACCAGCAGATGCTGCCACGTGCCCGCAATGTGACAGAGGAGCCGAGGACTGCGGGCAGCTGGTGTCAGGGCGACAGTGTTGCCCGGTGATGCCTTGTTTTGGGCAGTCTCATGGCCTCAAACTGTGGCTAATAAGTCCCCATTGTTTAAAGCCAACCCCTTCCATTGTACCCCTTTAAGCACACTCGGAAACTAAGACATTAGTATAGCCATTTCATCTCCCTTTGGCTCTTTGCTGGGATGATTTTTCCCATTCTTTCACTTCAAACCTCTTTGAGTCTTTAGGTTTAAGTGGAGTCTCTTGTAAACAGCATATGATTGCATCAGGCTTTTTTTTAATCCATTCTCCAAATCTCTGTCTTTTGATTGGAGAGTTTAATTCATTTACATTCTAGATTTTCTTCAGGCATTTCACATTTATTTTTTGTAAGTCTTATATCTTTGTGTCCCTCATTTCCTCTATTGCTTCCAGCTCTTGGTACACAATGTTTTGCTTTTTGAGTCCGTGGTTTGCTCTTTTCTGTGCCACTTCTCTGAACTGCTCTTCTGCCCTGTGCAAATCCAGATTAGATGATACTAATAACTGCCTCGGGCTGGCCTTTCAGGGAAAGGGTTTAGACAGACAATTAAGCAGAATAAGTGGAACCCATGCTGGGAAGATGGCTTGCCACACTGGGAATGCCACCTCACTGGAAACAGGGCTTGCCGGCATTGTCATTTCAAGCCAGGAAGTGAGAGATGCCGTAGTGACCGGAAGTCTTGCCACTTTCCTAACATCTTTTTTTCCTGATTCTGCATTTGGTTGGCTTATGTTTATCCTTTTTTTAAAAAAAGATTTATTTATTTATTTATTTATTTCTCTCCCCTCCCCCCACCCCAGTTGTCTGTTCTCTGTGTCTATTTGCTGCATCTTCTTTGTCCACTTCTGTTATTGTCAGCGGCACGGGAATCTTTGTCTCTTTTTGTTGCGTCATCTTGCCGTGTCAGCTCTCTGTGTGTGGGCGGCGCCATTCCTGGGCAGGCTGCACTTTCTTTCACGCTGGGCGGCTCTCCTTACAGGGCGCACTCGTTGCGCATGGGGCTCCCTTACGCGGGGGACACCCCTGCGTGGCAGGGCACTCCTTGTGTGCATCAGCATTATGTGTGGGCCAGCTCCACACGGGTCAAGGAGGCCTGGGGTTTGAACCGCGGACCTCCCATGTGGTAGGCAGACGCCCTAACCACTGGGCCAAGTCCACCGCCCTTATGTTTATCCTTGAGACCCTTGCATAGTTCTGGAAAAGTTGATTTTCACAGATTCTGTTTGTTTTGTTTCTGTTTCTCAGGAGACGTTTATCTTATCTTACTCCACCTTCTTGCTGATGTTACTCCAAAGAAAATCTCTATTTTAAACTATGTATAACATGGAATTACTTTACCTTATGGTGAAAATAATAAAAGCATTCCTGGGTAGGGAAATTTAGAAGCTGTTGCTTTATCTCATGCACATAATCAACTTATTCTGACGTGGAAAACATAGGTTTTATCAAATCTTTCAGCAACCAGTATACAAAATTATACCACTGTTTTTGTGGGGTCTAGGAATTAATGAGCATTCATTATTGCAAGGAATCCGTGCTGGTTTTTTGTTCATACAAGAATCATGAATGAAAACTGGCTTTAACTTGTACATAAGGGCATCTCTAATAATAATTTAATGACATCTTGTCATGATCTAACGTGATTTGTCTCCCTTTAAAATATGAACAGCAATCATTTCACTAGACAGCTAAAAAAATAAACTTCAATGAATAAAGATTCTTTTGAAATAAATTTAATTTTTCTTTTAACCTGGAGATGGAAGATGCTGTCTGATCAAATAACAAAAGTCATTCTACATGCTTTGAATAATTTAACTTACAGGTATTAACATTTTGAATAGTTTTTTAAAGATCATAGTTGTCTTTAGAATTGTGAATTTACTATAAAATCTATGAATCAAGTCCTTATAACAGTTTTTTAAAAAAATACATCTCTGCTTTCCTCTTTGTATAACCAGTTAATAATTAAAAGATTTATTGGACTTACCCCGGCCACCTAACAGGGAAGTGAGGAAGGTCAACCACCGTACCAGGGACCCAAGAGTGCCTACAACTGCTGGCAGGAGAATTGCATCTATCATCCATGTAGAATCTAAGCCCGCTCTCGATATAGAGGTGGAGTGGACATAACCATTCCAGGGTCCACAGGATGGAGGAATAGAGTGAATTTACTGATATTCTACTGTGGGACTATTGGGATTAGTAACAGAAGAAATTGTAGCACTGATGTGGAGAAAGTGGCCACAGTAAATGCTGAGGGTAGGGAGAGGGAAGAAGAGATAATCATGTGGGGTCATTTTCAGGACTTGGAGTTGTCCTGTGTGGTACTGCAGGGACAGATGCTGGACATTCTATGTCCTGCCATGACCCAGTGGGTGGACTGGGGGAGAGTGTGGTGCAGCAGTGCTCCAAAATGTATTCACCAAATTTAATGAATGTGCCACAATGATGAAAGAGATTGTTGATGTGGGAGGAGTGGGATGGGGGGGGTGGGGGTTGTATGGGGACCTCTTATATTTTTTGAATGTAGCATTAAAAAATAAATAAAGAGAAAAAGAATATGAAGAATCTATCCAATTCATTTACATTGTTCTTTATATATTTATATTATCTATCATACTTTATACCTTTAAAAAAACATAAAATGACTAAAATCATTTTTCAGTTAAATAAATGTAGTTATATTATTTTGATAAAACAAATCTATAGGTATTAATTATTGATGAAATTTAAACTTTGAAAAGGTTATTTTAAAAATGATGGTGACCAACACTTTTCATCTTCAATATAGAATGAATAAAGGAAAGATAATTTAAATAGAACTTACAAAGCTTAGATGACCAAAGAACTTCTGATTAAGAGATGTTTGATACTGAATTCCATTTGGGATTCATCAGATGGCCATTAAGTATTCATCTTACTTAAATGAGTATCCCAATTTAAGATTATACGAGAAAAAGAAAACACATTTAACTTTAAATGACTAATCCTCTAAATAGATATAAATATAAACTATTTTATGAACTTGAAGCATATGCAAGAGCATCAAAATCTTTAACTTAGAATTATTTTCAAATTTTTAGAATTAAAGTGGACTGCAGAATTGATTTAGGCACCCAATTTATAAAACGGTAGAGCTCCTGAAAGTATCTAAAACTCCATAAAAACCTTGAGTTTAAATAAGGAAACTGTAAGTCAAGGACATCTAAGAAACTTGTCCAAGGTGATTTCTCTGGTTTGAAGCAAAATTCTCATACTGTGCATTGCGATTTTTATAGTTCTTCCACATGTAATAAGAAAGGAAGGCCCAGATCAGTAAAAAGTGTTCCGTATTTAGTCAGGTTCCTAAACAGGCACTCCCTCCTTGGCTTCTGAATGACAAAACCACACCCACCTGCTGCTCTGATGGGAGCCAGGTCGTCCTGTCGGTTCTTTTCCTTTGAACACGCAGCTTGGCAGGCAGAACTGTGGTGTAGGAGTCTATTCTAAAGACCAGCCTCCGTATGGACTGATGGAGCAAACCTGTACGAGACTGAGGGTAGCCAAATGTTGGCCTTAGAAAACATTTCCGGTGTCAGCCTGGAGCTTTTAAGCCAACAGAAACCCCTGTCTTTCAGTGTGGTTTGCTTGGTTTGACTTCTATTTCATTGGCTTGTTTGTTTTTGAGCAGTTATTTTGCAGGAAAGAAAGACATCTGTCATATTCTTTTAGATCGCCAGGATTTCAAACCTTCATGGAGCAGGCTACTAAGATAGGGAACAGATAGATCTAGAACCTGGCAAGGGAGTCCACGTGGACATCTGGAACCCCCAAGATGGCTGCTGGAGGAATTCTGCTACCTAGAACAAAGACTCCTTCCTGGCAACAAGGAAAAGCCCGGCGTTCTGAGGAACTTTACCATCGGGTCCTCACTAAGGGATTGACAGGTGGAGTAATCAATCCAAACAGTAAACAGCCTTAACCCCCTCCCCTGCCATCAGCAAAGGGGTGGAATAATTAGCAGTTTAAAAGCAAACTGTGAGGCTTGAGCTTGCTCTCTCGCCCTGCTCACTCACCTCTGAACCCGTCCTGCCCTCTGTGCCACGCTGTGGCCCTTCTCCCTCCACCACGTGGTCGTGCAAGCAAACCCTGGGGATTTATCATCTACAACGGGGAATTGTAGCCTGTAAATCAGCCCTCTTCACCCCTTCCTCACTACCCGGGACCCCTGCTCTGTTATTTCCTCCCATTTCTCTTCCCTCCCTACCTGAATAAATTACTGGCCTTGGCTCCTGAAATTCATTTCCGCAGCATAGCCAAGAACCTAGATAGACTCTGGTAACATTAGGGCAGTCCTGGTGGTTGAGAAGGAGGACAGTTTCCTGAGTTGACTTGAAGGAGACTGCACAACTGTCTAAAGTGATGTTAACGCTATTCAGCACGAGGGATTCATTGGACTGAAGAGGAAGCCGGTGATTATTTTAGTTTCCTATGTAAATCCTCTTATCAGTGACGGGCGAGTTGTTTAATTTGACAGGGGTTGAGCAGCTGTGATTCATAGCTTCACAGACAAGAGAGGAGGGAGTTTTCTTGTCTTCATTTTTGAGGTCAATAAGCAAATTATATAGGAGGCCATGCATGGCTGAAATAATAGGGCAGAGTTACCAAAACACGTTGATCTATTTCCATTCTTTATTTCACAAAGGACCCAAAGAAAGCTGGATTTGGAAATAAGTAAATCAACAGACAAATGGAAGACAAGTATTTTATTCAAATATGGCATAAAATAGAGGCTGAATTGTTTCCCTTAAGTCTTCTCTCGCAAATGAAGTCTCTGCATGCCAACTATATTCTGCTTTTTTGCTTCATAAATTATGTAACAAAAATGCTTTGCACATAAACCATATTTTATTACACTCAGCTCCAAGTGGGTCTCTGCCACTTATTTTAAGGCCAGTATCAACTTTTTTTTCCCCTCAGAATGAATTCCTTCTTTAATCATAGTCTATTTCTTTGTGCTTTAATTTAATTTTGGAGTTACCTGTTACCTAACAAGCTTGCATGAAAAATTCTTAAGGAATTTTAATTGAGGCTAGTTATTATCCAGCCTGATTTTACAGCTAGGCATGCTGAATAAGTTAAAATTATAATTAACTTTCCAATATTTGTTTCCATGGTACTGATTTAGCCTGAATTAATTTTTTTAGAGATTACAGAACAAGACAAGAAACTGAGTTAGGGACATTAGCAATGAGAGGCAAAATTTTTTGGACTAAGAGTGGCTCAAATTATTTTAAATTAATAGAAGATTGGAGGTAATATTCAAGCTCTCAAAATTGTCTTCTGCCTATAATATCACATTCCTTGCAGGGATGGTCATGATATACATTTATAATATTCCTTGGGTATCAACTACCATGTTGAGGCAACTTTTAAATTTAACAGGAAAATGCCTCATTCTCATTTGCAGGGCAATATAACAGTATTTAACTAAAATAAAATATAAACTGTCTGACAGAGCTTGTGTTAAAAAGTACGAGTCTGTGATCTAATGAAAAGGAATGAAGTCTTGACTATAAAAAATGTTAGACTCAAGCTATGTAGGAGATCTTAATAAAGAGAAGTAGCCATGGAAAGATCATAATTTTAAAAATTATGTAATCATCTAAATTGTCAACTAATTACGATTTCAAGGACATTCAGAGCAAGTTTACTGATCAATTTCCACACAAATTTTGTCAAAACAGACTTTGTTAATTATTAATAGCTACCATAATGTCTCTATATTTTAACTTTGTGTTAGAAATATTGTTCTCAGTAGGAAGCTTGTAATATTTGTCCTTATATTCTTACTAAATTTGCCAACAGCACTTAAAATAATGACATTTCTTCTTGAATTTTCATCCTATACTTATGTTTATAATATCCCTCATAAATCAATAATAATGACTATCTTGAAAATGATGCCAAAAGTTAATTTGCATATCAGGCACCTTTTCCTGTAATCTTTATATATTTCCTGCTTATTCTGTATCCACTTATACATCAGTTGGATTAATTTTTTATATTTATTATTATGTGTTTTTCATTATGGGCTTAATTTGGCAGGCACCCAAATTTTCTAGTAGCCCTAAGAAGATAGCACAATTTTCCAATTGCAATGTTTTAAAAAGTTAAAAATATGATTCTCATTCAAATGCAAAATTAATAGATGGCAAACTTTTATTAACTGAAGAATGAAGGAACTAATAAGAATATAGAGGTGTTTCCAAGAGCATTTGAAGAACGCAGTATTTATTCACATTAAAAATAAACGTTGGGATAAGGCTGCTGGGTTAGTACAAAACTAGGTAAAGTCTTACAGAATGATGAAACCATTAATTCTGGAGATGTCTTTTCTATCAGACAGAAATCTGCCAGTTAACATGACACTTCCCAGAAATTGAGTCCTTAATTAAATATAATAGTAAGTCAAAACAGGTGATCTCCTTTAGAAAATTAAATAATCCTTGTGTGATTCTGTTAAACAATATCCCAACATGACAATGAAGACACGTTGCTTTTCTTTCTATTTATTTTCAATTTTACTCAGCATCACTAACAAAAATTCTTCTACAATCTTCAAGTTTTCTCCCATTGTGTTTTAGTTTTCCTCTGCTGCCTCAATAAATTTTCCACACATTTAGGGGCTTAAATCAATACTAGTTTATTATATTATGGTTCTGTAAGTAAGTAGTCTGGTACGGGTCTCACAAAATGAAAATTACGATTTCAGTAGGCTGTGCTCCTTTCTGGAGTCTCCAAAGGAGAATTTCATCCGTGATGCGACTGGCAGAGCTGAAGCAGCTGTGGCTGCAGGACACGGCCCCGTTTCCTGGCGGGCTGTCAGCCGAGGCCGTGTCCAGCTTGCGGAGACCATCACGTTCCTTGGCTGGTCCATCTCCTCCACCTTCAAAGCCAGAGGGGGAGCATCAAGCTGTCCCATCCCACGTCCTGTCCCTCACTTCTGCCTTCCGCTTCCATTTCTAAGGACGGATGTAATTGAATCAGATCCACAGACTAATCCAGAATAACCGCTCACCTCAAAGTCTTAGTCACACCTGCAGAGCCCCCTTAGCCAAGGAAGGTAACATATTCACAGATTGGAGGATTGGGGAGGTCGTCTTTGGTGGGTCCGTTTTCTGCTTCTCACACCTTATAAGTACACGCCGTAGTGATTCCTACTAAATTGAAGAAGTCATTTCCTACGTGCAGTTTGAGGCACTACCTGCTCCTCAACCCAGGCATGGGCAGCTATTAATCTGCTCTTTAAGCATCAAAGCGCCTCAATTTTTTGTATGCCTTAGATCAATTTCTAGAATACTGAAAGGAATGTTTTCAGTCAATCTTGTCCAGTTTTCTAGTTGCCTCTTTTTGGAGAGGGTTTGTTGATCTCCTCACTCAGCCATCACCAAAAAGCTTGCTTCCTTTTATAATTCTTCTTCAAAGAGAACTAAATACAATACTTTAAAAACAAATAACTCACTATGACAGTAACTCCTTTGCTAAATATTTATTAGCTAGAACAATGCAGTACATAGAAATTTGGGAATTTAAGAGCTAACCAGACAAGAATACTGCAACTTTATTTTCCAGGCTTTGAAAAGGTCACTGAGATTGCAAAACTGCCAAGAGGCTGGCTGTACATTACTACAAGAATGGACAGATCATTGAATTGATGGATTGAAACTGAAGACTAAGTAATTGGTGGCAAATTTTCCAAAGGACCATGTTTCTTCTAAATGTGAAATCTGCAGCCGAAGCACCTTTTCTGGTGGGAAATAAAAAAGTCAACCACCGATATTGAATTCTTCTTTAGCATCATGGTTACAAAGATGAATAAGTGCTGGTATGGTTTATTTATCTGCCCTGTCATCATAACCAATCTCCTCGAAGTTAATATTCCTGCTGCTCTCCTCTGACTTGTTAGAGGAGGCAGGACCCCAAACAGAAGATCCGTGGGTTCAGGAAGGGTGCAAAGCATGGGCTGGACTCCTAGAATTGATCTTGCCAGTCTTTTCTGCATTGCTCATTTTGTACACCAAGTTTAAATCACATTAGCTACAGCAATCTGTACATTCCCTTTGAGAAAAAATTATCTGCTTAAAAAGGCCTCCTCTCTCTTCACAAAACCACCTTTCCCTTGCCTTTCTCCATCCCATTTTCCTTAACTCACCCCTAAGAATCTAGAATATCATTGCTTTCCTACAAGGAAATACATTTTGAACCTTCCTACAAAATTAAAGTGCTTTCTGAATTTCTCAGCACTCTATCTTACTTCATCGGCTCCTCTTTCCTTGAAGGACCGTGAATCCAGAAGCCCGAGGCAGAGCTGGCTGGGAGTGTGAACATCAAAGTGGCAGTCCCAGAGCTGAAGGCTCCAATTTTCTAGCAGAGAATTACTAGCAGTTACCAAATTCATGCAGGCATGGAAGAATAAAATCTCCTCAGCTATAAATTTGATTTCATTCATTTCTTTTGTCAATTTATGCTGTTACATTTTGTTTAAATTCAAATACTTTAAAAATCAAAATTTACTTTTGGTAGATTTTTTTCCTTATGATCTATCCATGCTGATTCTCTCTTATTAATTAAATTCTTAGTTATTTTATATGTCCTGTATGAAAGATGAAACCTGCTTCTCTTCTATTTCTGATTTTGCAATATTCTTGGAATTTCTTTAAAAGAGCTCACAAGGAAAATGACTTCTCCAAGGACCCAATCAAATGTTTATGTCAAGTAAGAAATTTGACAGCAATTTAACATATATCCCAATTATGAATACATGCACTTCCTTAGAACCACTCCTTTCTGCTTCTTCCAACCTTGTAGAAACTCTTCCCTAGGATATATATATATCCTATATATTTTTTATATAAAATATATAAATGAGCAAGCAAGCCAACCTTTATGCCACAGAATAATATGTATATATATTTTTTCTTTTACAAGCAAAATTAGTAATTTTATGATAAATATCTGGTCCTCCCACTTCAAAATAAATAAAGAAGTATTCAGAGAAAAATTTTATATAAAACAAAAAAAAACAATACTATTTTGATGGAGCATGAAAGTATTTCACTTGCAAAAGTGGTCTTAGAATATAGTAATTGGTAAGTTTCCACATGTTTCAATTCAGAAAAAATAATGCCTGCTCCCTGCTGAAATAAATGTAGCCTTTTCTCACGAGTCTCCCGTGGCGGGTGGAACTCTGTTCCCAGCATTCCAAGTCTGTGCTTTTGACGGCCGTCCCTTTGGCTGTGAGGTGAAGAAGGCCTCTCAGTGACGCTGTGTCCAGCTGAGCGGGGCTGGCCCTGAGGCCGAAGCCTGGTGGCCTCAGAAGGAGAAGGGGGCGTCACAGCAACGAGAAGGTGCAGCAGCACCAAGCAGCCCAGAGCCTGAGAGAGAGCAAGCCTTCCACCTCAAAACCACAAGCCAACGCCCCCTCCTGTTTAAGCCAAAACCAGTGCGTGGCATTTGCCTTATCTATATCCATTTTTCATATTTTATATGTTTATGTTTTGTACATTTTAAAATTTAATATGGTCACTATCTGTGGGATTTGGCAACTTTGAATAACTTTTTAGAGAAAGAATTTGAAAACCGAGGAAGGATAATTTTTTGAAAAAAAATGTTTGAATAAAATGTGAAAATGTCAGGAAAAAAATTCTCAGACAAGCTAAAGAAACTTTAATTCTAGAAAACACAGTCTTCGTTGACTGGCTCTGTAAAAAAAAATTACTTAAGATAAAACTACATGTACATTTTAAAGAAGGGTATTATAATCACATAGTTCTCTCAAGTATTTTCCTGCCTTGTTTTCCAGATGAAACCTACTGCCTAGTCTCTCCAATTCTTGATTCTTTCTCATTACACCTGCCTGTCTAGCCAGACGGATGTGAGCTGCTGCTCTTACGGTAGAATTTAGGGCTATGGCCAATAGGATGTTGAAACAAATGCAGGAGCCCTTCTGCCACTCTTCCACCATCTTTCCAACTTATTTCTGAACCAGGTGTTCCTTACTGTCAGCTCAGTGTGTGCAAGGCTATATGAAAATTGAGCCACTCTCAACCTAAATTTTATCATTATAGGGGTCCATTGGCTACCTTGGGTCATCAACTCATTTACTGTAATTAAATCTGCCAACTGGTAACCAAAGACTTCCCTTCATTTGAACTTGTTCTGAATCATTATAAATATTTCATTTACTTTGAAGGATGCCAGGAGATGTGTATGATATCAGACTTTCACTTTTTTCTTCCACTGTGAGTTCTTAGAATAGAAATATTATGAAATGGATTTAGATATCCAAGAAAGCATGATTCAGATTAATGCAATACAGAAACGTAACTTTGCTGGCAGTTTCTCTGGCTTTGCCAGTGATTCACGGGCAAGGTATTTAAACATTCTCCCTAAGATTTTCAACTGAAAAAATGGGAATCTACAAAGTTTAAAATATGAAACATAGGACTATTAGAACCCTCCCCCACCCCCAATATATATGTGATAGTTGAGCACTTGTCTATAATTATAGAGTCTTTTTAAGAAACTGAAAGTCTTAACTCCTAACTTGGAGCATATACCGTATGTTGGTGATTTCTAAAGGGGCTTTAGATTACATAAATATTACATCAAAAGTATAGGGGACTTCCATAAACTCCACCCACTACTCCTCCCATATTTTTCCACATTAATAACATATTTCATTAGTGTGCTATAATTGTTACAATTGATGAACACATACTGAAGCATTGCTACTAACCATGGATTATAGAGTACATTACATTTTGCCCCCCACAATTTTATAGGTTTTGACAAAATGTATAATGGCCTGTATCCATCACTGCAATGTCATCAGGACAATTCCAATGTCCTGAAAATGCCCCATGTTACACCTATTCTTCCCTCTCCCTCTCCTCAGAGCCTCCAGTGACCACTGCCTTTTTATCAGTGATACAAGTTCTTCCATTGCTAGAATAATAATGTCTGTAATAGAATAATAATAAGTCTACTTTAGTCCACAGTTGCACTTCCCCCCTTAAGTTTGTTCATTCCTCAAGCTTGAGGATCTGGGGATGGTGATGTCCGCTCTGTTTCTGACTGAGAGACGGCTTAGATGGAACTGTCTTGTTTGCCACTGTACATAATTTCAGTTTTTTGGTATGTACATTACCCATCATCATCCTTTTGTTAGTTGTCCTGGGTGAATCCAGTGAACTGGAAAGTAGGTGTTGGCTGTAACTCTGCTGAGATTCAGGGCTCAGTGGACATATGAACAAACCGAAGATTTAAGTCTCTGGGACATATATTTAACAAGAATAGTGCTCACCATGGGTTCAAATAAAAGGAACAGAAGAGCCATGTATAGGGAAATGATAAATGAGTCTAACTCTCTTAGATTGAGGAGCATATATTGCAAAGTGAGGCCCACTGACAGGGTGCCATCCTAAGATTGTCTGCCCTGCTTATAGTGTCTAGATTTTTCTAGATCTCAGGAGCCCCACTGTTTGAGGAACTGTTTACTGTAGCAATCAATGAGATCCTGCTGAGACGTGCATAAGCATAACCTCTAGAATGACCTCCCAACTCACTTTGAAATCTCTTAGCCATAACAACTCATTTGTATTTAATATTTCTCACTTTGGTCTAGGTCTTTTTCCAAATCCATTGCAAGTCATTGCTTTGTAATAATCTCTCAGTGCCAGGGAGGCTCATCCTGGGAGTCATGTCCCATGCTGGGGGAAAGGTAGTGAGTTTATATGCTGAGTTTGGCTTAGAGAGGCCAAATTTGTGCAACAAGGAGGCTTTCAGGAGGTAGCTCTTAGGCAATATATTAGGCTAAGTTTCAATTTCACAAGAAAAAATTCATAAATACCACCAACAATATCAAGGTTCTGGCATATTGATCTGTCCTCCTCCAAATAAAAATAATAATATAATAATAATAAATAACATACAATACAAAATTTTTAAAGTAAAAATTAAAAAATTTAAAAATAGAGTAAAATGTAAAAATCTCTTCAATGTGCCTTTCATCACTGTAAGATCTGTTATCTTATATGTATAGTGACAATTTCTTCCACACATTCCCCCAGTGTCTTACTTTTTTCAATTTATCTTCAAAGAAGCTTTACGTTATAGAAAAGTCACATAAAAAATATAGGGGATTCTCATATACCCACTCTTTCCCCCTTTTAGGATTAAGGTATTAGTAATATTTTACATGTGGTTGGTATATTTGCTACAGTTGATGTACAAATACTGAAGCTTTGCTACTAACCATGGTCAATGGTTTACATTATGGTTTACATTTTGCACTGTACACTTTTATAGGTTTTGACAAACTTTACAATGGCCTATGTCCATTATTGCAAGATCATGCAGAATACTTCTAATGCCCTAAAAATGCCTTATGCTCCATTTATTCTATTCTTCCTTTACCCCCCTCTTGGAACCTATGGTAACCAATAAGTTTCAGTTTTTGAAAAATAAGATTCATAGTTACGCATAACAATACTGAGGGCTTGATATACTGTCTGTTTTCTTTTCTTAGGCACTGCTATGTTCTCGAGGGATTCTTGTCTCTCTAAATGAGAACATGGCAGGACTCCCCAGGATGGAAGTTTAATATTTTCTTGTTTATCGTGTGGCTCTCCACCCACTGGGATAACACTCTGACAAAATGAACACTTCAATATTCCACAGAGTTTACCTCAGGTTTGCCCTTTCCCACATACCTGCCCCCCCTCACATCCAATACCCTTCACCAGTAACCCTCTCCTGCCATATTTGCCAAAAGAACTTTCCAACCATTGTAGTTTAACTACAGACCTGCAAATCCCCAGAGTTCACCTGCTCCTTCCTCCAACCCTCCCCCCAGCTCCATGGATAGTCCAGCCCAACCTCCCACCCTTCTTCCCTCATAGACCAGGACCACCGAACCCAAGCACATCAGGCATCCCTCTCACCCCACCTGCCAACCACCCCCTTCCACCTTATCACAGATTTTGCCTTTATGTGCATCAACTGTTCTCCCTTTCTGTCCCTTGATAACCAACCTTTCCGATTCTAGTTCTGTGAATCTGTTCAATTTGCTTAATTCCTATCAGTGAGGTCATGTAATATTTGTCCTGGTCTTTAAGCTTCCAAAATTACCACAGAGTTCCTTAAAAATTTCCTCCTACCCCAAGGGGAAGTCAAAAATATTTTCAGGTTAAGTTAAATTTTACTAAAGGGCAAACTCCTTTGGCAAGGCAAGCTCAGTTAGTGAAGAAATAGTATTTTGCATAAAACCAGCCCTGTTGAAATAAATAACCCCACGGCAGGCAAGAGATTTATCTTGACACAGGCCCGTAGTAAGCACAGAAGTTACAGACAAACATCTTGGGTCTATATTTGTGAAAAGAACCTCAGTGATTGCTTAATCCAGCACCATTTTTGGAGGGTTGGAGTAAGTTCATAAAACCAAGTAAGAAAGACCAAATATTGCCAAGTCAATGTCTCTTGTCTGCCCTGACAGTACAGATTCTTATTTCAACGTAAGGTGGTCAGCTCCACGTCTTTTGGCCTTGGCTGACAAAATCGGTCCAGTGGTTGATCATTAAATTAAAGAAGTAGCAACACTGATTCACTAATTCACACATTAATATTTCCTACTCAAAATCCGTAAATATTTTTTTCAGATAATTTCACCTCCTGGTGGTAAAAACTGGCTTTGGGGAGGGAGGGTTGCTTGTCATTTTAGTAATATCATTCTAGGAATTTCACTTCTAGATTCTTCTACAGAGTGTACATCTAATTATCAAGGAAGTACCATTCCTCAGTCCAATTTATGAATGTTTAATGTCCTGTATGTTATTAAGTCTACTGTACTTATTAGCTCTATTTTATACCATGCCACAAAAAGCACATTCCTTTATATTCATGTTGCAAATGACATAAACAAAGTGGAGAATATACTCCTGTTCATTGCTCTTTGGCAATCAAATTGACAAGTTACAACACTAAATTCCTTGATTTTTTTTCTTTAAGGTAAAATTATGGTATTGATGATTCCAGTTGAAAAAGTTTATCCTAAAACAGAGTTAAAGGATTGTTTTCAATCTAGTCTGTGTACCATGAGTCACCAAGAAACAGACATGGCGCCTGGATATAGGAAGTCTTTACTGTAATTGATAAAATACCTGTGGTTTGGCCACCCTCGGCTCTGACACTCAGAACTCAGAAACACTGGTGATTTCATTACAGGTGTGTTGAAACACAAAAGTTTCTAGAGACTGTGAAATTGGAGCAAGTGATAAAATTTTCAGTTACTGTCATCTTCTTGTGAAACTGACATAGGTTAAATGACTTTCTCTAGGTCGGGATGGCAGACTTTTTCAGTAAAGGCCCAGATCGCTCTCCATACTGGACCTGCAGGGCTGAACTCTGTTGCTGTGAGGCCAACACAGCCACGCCCAGATGCTATGTAAACGAACGGGTGCGGCTGGAATTGACCCTGGGTGCAGGTTCCAGCCCTTGAACTGAGAGTGCATGTTGGTGTGTGTGTGTGTATACAGTTACACACACACACTCTAGTTTCTAGTATCTGGACTTTCATTAACAGCTCTAGGTAGATGCATATGCCTGTGTACACCTCTGTGCGTTTGCAGTGTTCCTTGGAAATACCACCAAAACCACCTGCTGATCCAACACAGCTGAGCTGGCTGCTTATGGCAGAGTCTTAGGAACTTCCAGGAAGGGACAGCAAAGACAAGGTACTTAAGAGGATTTTGGAGGGACTGGTTTAACCTGGGGCTTCCGGTAGAGAGGATTTATTAGGACTGGGTAGAATTTATGGTATAATAATTTAGGATCGGCGGACATGGCGAGGTGAGCGTTTCAAGGTGAGGGTTTCACAGAGCTCGGAAAACAGCCGTTTGGTGCTGTCTGTTGAAAGCTGAGTCATCTAATGTTCATTTAAATTGATTTTTGAGAAATTCCCCAAATGAACAATCAAGTCATTTGCAACTTCTCTCTTTCTGGACAAGGGTTTCTTGAAATAGAAAAGTCATGTGGAGGATGACAGCTGAATAGTAAAGTCATATCAATGTAGATCTTAAGTTGTATGAGTGTTATATTTTTATGTGTAGCATTATGGTACAAAAGCCATATTGTTTTTTAAAGGAAAACTATTTCCTTTCTCTTTATTTTGAAAAATATTTTTGAAGCAAAGAGTCATATTTTTTATCAATAACTTTGGATTGGTTATATTGACTTAGATTGTTGTTGGATGCTTTACAATAAAGTATAATGATAGTGCATACTATAAAATTGTAGCATAATGGAAGCAAATTACTTGGGTCAGTTGACAAAATGATATTACAATATCCAAAAAAGAATATAAAACCCATTGAAGGGTAGTGCAATTGTTTATAGAATAATTAATTTAATATATATTCCAAAAATAAACGTGAATGGGGACTAGAGCATAAAAATTCAAAAAAGAAAAGAAAATAGCTAAAGAAATATAGATTAATAAATTGAAGTAGTAAGTCAAATTCAGAAATTTCTTTAATTTTGAAGGAAAGGTGCTAAAATATATAGCTACAGTGTTTGTTATTGTTGCTATACAAATAAATAGCTGTAATATCAGAAATATTTTAGGAACCCTGGAAACTGACTTTCTTTCTTCATGCAAATTAAAATCCTGTGAATTATTCTTCAGAAAATCAGACAGGTTGATTTGAATATCAGATGGCAGCAATTTTTTTTCCTCACACAACTGGAAAATGTCTAGCAATCATCTTCTGAGAAGAGCAAAGTGCTAGAAAATGTTTTTATTTAAAATGCAGAACAAACAAGAAAGCACAGATATTAAAGTACCGTGGCTGGCAATAACTATTTGAAGAAATAAAGTGTGATTTCCAAAGTAGAAAGTAAAAAATTTGAGTGTAAAAATAAATCAATAAATAACATATTAGGTGAAATTATTTCACTCTTGGAAAAGCAGAATTTGGTTTTGTTTTAGATCTTTAGGTAAAAATATTCATTATGTCAACAATATTGGTTAGCCCTCCTTGTTTGAAAAAAGAAAAAGAAAAAGCATCAAACTTTCTTTAATGGCTGGGGTGCTTCTTTTGTCTCTTGCAAGCAACAGGTCAGCCACACTAATGCTAAACTGTTAAAAACCAAAACCTCAACTTAAACACCCTTGGGTCTACAAACAGGAGGCCATGCATCGTATATACTGAAAATTAACCCTGTGGGGAAGTTTTTAAAGGTGATAGGAAATAACTTAAAAACCACAGGCTCTGGGATTCCAAACTAGAGGACACTTACCATGCAGAAGGAGCAGTTGTGAGGGTGACAGATTTTATGAATCACAACCGCAGCGTCCTTACTAACGGCTGTGAAATCGCTTCCCCTGGGAGCCCTTCCACTACACCCTTAGACGCCCTCAAAACCTTTTCTCTGATGCCCAAATGATAACCTAGAAGACTGAATGCTTTGCGATTTATTTTAGACCTCCAAGCTGAAATTTCGGGTACTAAAAGCTGACATCATCTAACTATCTGAAATAATGCATTCACTTTTCAAATTTGTTTTATGCCAAGTAAGGGGACTCCTTGATATACTCTTCGCACATACCTAGTGCTCATGTTCACCAGAAAGTTATTATTCAGTATATATTTATAGTTCTCAAGGTACTAGCACTTGATGTAGAAGGTTACTACAAATAGAGATCACAAGGGGTCGTTTTGAGAAAGTATTCGGGGCAGTTAAAGTCAATGGTATACCCCAGAATTATGTGAATTCCTGCGGAGCCCAGTTTTCAGCAGCGCTTTGTAGTTTTGCTAATCCTGGAAATAAATGGATGGCCCCTTTGGCATTTTTAGACATCACGTCACAGGAAGGAAGAACAATTTGAATATGGAGTATGCGACTTAATTGACAAGAAAAGTCAAGGAACAGCTTAATGTGCCTTTTAACCAGAATTGTCTGGGGAAACAAATTCTTTTCTGTCTTTGAACTCTTTACCCATTAAAATCATAAATCATCAGAGCAGCTCCTAAATTGAAGAGTAGGCAAATTTCAAATAGTAGTTTTACCCAAATTGTTTAGCGCTAACTGTTGCATCAAGAGCTTCAAAGTTTCTCTTTTCTTCCTCAAATGTTTTGCAGTTTAGCTACAAACATACCGAAAGCCTCAGGCATGGTTTGCTGGCAAACGTACCCATGACAGCAAGATGGCAATTTCATGGAAGGAAATGCTTCTGTGACAGAAGAGCAGACGATTGTTTTGCCGGAAGCGTGACAGCTAAGAGCAGCCGCCCCAGGTGTGCAGCTCAGGGTAGGCAGAGCGCAGGCCTCGGCAGGTGGGAGAGGCAGGTAGAGGCTTAGAAACGGGCGAAGTGGGACAGCGAGCTCGCACTGGCTTAGCCCTTGCCATGAGGTGTCCCTGCTGGTGGGGACATCCCCACAAAAGGAAATCCTGGCCTCTCCCCCTTCACCAGAAACCCCTGCTCTACGAAAGCAGGTAGTCACGTGTCACCCCCCAAAACCGGGGCAACACTGTACAGGTGGCAAATGATTCTCACTTCCTCTGGTGTTCTTTATAGTATCAATCATTATAAGTTCCTTCAGCCTGATGCTATTTCCTCCTCTTTGATCTCATAAGAAAACCTCAAGCAACGTGTCATTTGCCAAACAATTTGTGCAAAGGAGTTGATTTTTTTTTTCTCTTTCTGATCATGAGTCATTTTAAAATAAAGACCCATGGTGAAGTCTGCGAAGAACAAATTAGGGGAAGTCAAAGCTGGAACTGCTCTGAATTGAACAAAGATTCGTGCCTACCATTGGCCAAATGTAACCATCATTTGCATTCAGATCCAATTCTGTCGAATGACAGCAGATTATACATAAATAATTTAGAATTTCTTTCAGCTGACATATAAAACCTTTCCTGAGTTAAATAACTTTTAGAAACTCATTGAACTAATCATTACATTATTTTCCATATTATATTTTCTGTTAAGTTCGACAATTTTATCCTCCTTGCACTCCATATAGTATTCTCATAATAATAGAGCAAATATTCGTGGCATTAAAACCAGTTCATGGTGTTTAAGGAATCCTAGTTTGAGAGTTAAAGAACTAAATTTGAATCACTGAAACTGGTAGTTTTATGTCATGGTCCATTTATTTAAATTTGTTCAATTTTGTACAAAGAGAAATGTTGAAGTTTAAACTACCTTATTCTTTCAAAAGAGGATGCTCTTATCTTTCTTAGTCAGACGTCAGAAATATTATGATACTTTTATAATTAAAAGATAATTTTATCTTAGCATTGTTTTATTTATTATTGTACCTGTCTTTAAGACCTGCTACCAAGTACTATAAATGCAGAATTAAATGTTCTGGCTTTATCTGGTTGTAAAGTTGATTAAGGTTCTTATCCATCTACATTATCTTCTATGTTATTATCACATGTCATTATCAGCAAAGAAGTATATATACTCTGCTTCAATTATTGTTGTTGTTTACTTTTCAAATAGTGAATCATTGACCAGTAGGCTGCTTGAGCAGCTCAATTTAATATTCAGGTTTTGGCTGTTTTTTCCAAAATTAAGAGAGCTCTTACTTGGCTACAATAAAGTACATATGCAGTGACAATATAAAACCTGGACCAAAATATTGTGCATTCCTTGAGGTTTAACCATGTTTCTACCTAATATCCCTGCTATGAGTGTATACAGCCAAGAAGCAAAAATAAATGAATCATCTTTGAGAGGTCAAGGTTCATTTATTTATTCATTTAATAAAAGTATTATATTGTTCTCAAGCTAGATACTGGGAACAAATCTATTCCTTGTCTTCATGGAGTTTATAGTCTATGGAGTGATAGATATTATATGATTAATAACACATAGATAATACAAAATATGGTATGTCTTGTGAAGAAGAAAACTAGAGGGAGCTATGGGAGCAAAGCAGATTAGATTGAGGAGAGCTAAGGA
This sequence comes from Dasypus novemcinctus, assembly GCF_030445035.2. Taxonomy (NCBI): domain Eukaryota; kingdom Metazoa; phylum Chordata; class Mammalia; order Cingulata; family Dasypodidae; genus Dasypus; species Dasypus novemcinctus. The sequence continues at coordinate 2,469,262 of NC_080701.1, read as the reverse complement.
AGGACTCTCTGAAGATATGTAATTTAAGGCGGGATCTAGCAATAAAGAATGATGAGGGTGGAAGCGGATGTGGCTCAGGCAGTTGGGCACCCGCCTACCACATGAGAGGTCCTGATTTCAGTTCCCAGTGCTTCCTAAAGAAGACAAGCAAGATGACGAGCTGATGTGATGGGCTGGTGTGGTGAGCTGATGCACCAAGATGATACAACAAGGAGACACAAAGGAAACACAAGAGACACAATAAGCAGGGAGTGGATGCAACTCAAGCAATTGGCACCTCCCTCCCACATGGGAAGTCCCAAGTTCAGTTCCTCGTGCCACCTAAAAAAGACGAGCAGACAGAGAGAGCACACAATGAACAGATACAGAAAGCAGACAGAGCACAAACAATGACAAGCAGGGGAGAATAAATAATAAATCTTTAAAAAAAAGCTAAAGGAACATTAAAAAATAAAAAAAGAATGATGAGGGGTGAGTCAGATTATAGCAAGAGAACGGGAGCTCCAGACAGGGTGAGCAAATTTTCAGAAGTTCCAAAATGGGAATCAGACTGGAAGGTTTGAAAAATGGGAAGAACAATGCTAGAGCTCAGTGAAAAGGAAGAAGAACAGGAAAAATGAGACTGTAGAGTAAGATAAGGAAAACCAAATAATGCAGGGCCATAGTGCAGGCAGGTCGAAATTTAGGGAAGTGATTGAAATATATCTGTTCAGATCTTTTATCCATTTTCAGTGGGTCGTTTGTTTTCTTTTGTTGAAGTTTAAGAGTTCTTTATATATTTTGGATACAAGTACTTTATTAGATACATGTTTCACAAATATTTTCTCCTAGTCTGTGGTTTGTCTTTTAATTTTCTTAACAGTGTCTTTTGAAGAATAGAAGTTTGTAAATTTAATAAAATCCAGTTTATCAGCTTTTTATCTTTCATGGGTTGTGCATATAGTGTATCTAAAAACTCATTGCCAAACCCAAGGTCACATATTTTCTCCTATCTTTTCTCCTAGAAGTTTTATATTATTGTGTTTTCCATTTACCTCTATAGTCCATTTTGAGTTGATTTTTGGGAAAAATGTAAGATCTGTGTCTAGGCTTAGTTTTTTGGCATTTGTTCCAGTGGTCCCAGAACCATCTGCTGAAGACTTCCTTTTCCACTGACCTGCCTTTGTGCCTTTGTCAAAGACCAGGTGACTCGGCTGGTGTAGGAAGACATATATTGTTAATATTATTGGGTTATAATTTCACCCCATAAAATTCACTGGGAGAAGTGTGCAATTCAGTAAATTTTATAAATGTACAGATTTGTGCAATTATATGCTGCAATTCAGCTTTAGAGCATTTCAATCACCCCTCAATGATCTTTTCTCCCTTTTTTTTCATTTATTCCCAAGCCGTGGGCAGGCACTAATCAGCTTTCTGCTTCCACAGATTTGTCTTTTCGAGACATTTGATATGAATGGTTATGTGGAAGCATACAATGTGGTGTTTTGCATCAGGTCTGTTTCACTTCCTAAGGATTCTGTGATATTCTTCCATGCTGTGACGTGTGTTAGTACTGAGCTCCTTTTTACTGCTGACTAGTATTCCGTTGTGTGACTCGACCACATTGCATGTATCCATTCACCAGTCAGTGGAGGCTGGATTGTTTCCATGCTGACTGTTATAAATAATTCTGGTATGAGCATCCGTGTAAAGGCTTTGTGTGGTTCTACATTTCACTTTTCTTGGATAGAGCCTATGGAGTAGAATTGCTGGATCATATGAAATAGGTGATGTTGTTATTGTCTGGGTTTTTCGTTATTTCCATTCTAATAGGTATGACGTGGTATCTTCTCCTCTAATCTACTTGGAAATGTCTTTTTTCTATTCTGGTTGTAAGTTCTTTATCAGCTATATGATTTGCAAATATTTTATTCATTTCCTAATGGTGTCTTTTGAAATGCAAAAGCTTTTAATTTTGATGAAGCCCAATTTTCATATTTTCTTTTATGGATCATGCTTTTTTTCATATCTAAGAATGCTTTACTCAACTCAAGGTCACAAAAATTTTCTACTTTTTTTAAAAAGAAGTTTTATAATTTTAGCTCTTGTATTTAGGTCTGTTTCCCATTTTGAGTTCATTTCATGTATGGCATGAGAGGTGTTTAAATTCCTCTCCTTTTTTTGGCATGTAATCCATTTTTTTTTTCCTAACACGATTTGTTCAACTATCTTCGTATCTATTGAATTATCTAGATATCTGTGTCAAAAATTAACTGATATTTATGTAAGGGTCTGTTTCTGGATTCTCATCCTGTTCCATTGATATACATGCCTATCCTTACTCCAGGCTTGATTTTCTTGTAGCTTTATAAGTCTTGAATTTGGGAAAACCTCCAATTTTGTTCTTTTTCAAAATTCTATTGGCTATTCTGAGTCTTTCACATTTTCACTTAAAATTCAGTACCAGTTTGTCAATTTCAGCCAAAAGAAATAATCTGCTGTAATTTGACAGGGAATGTGCTGAATCTATATACATTTGGGGAGAATGGCCATTTTAATATTAAGTCTTTCAATTCGTGGACATGGACAGTCACTCCATTTATTTAGATCTTTTTAACTTCTCTTGGCAATATTTTGTTGTTTTCAGTATACAAATCTTACACTTCTTTGTTAATTCTTTATTATTCTTTTTGATGCTGTTGTGAATGGAATTATCTAGGAGTGGCATTTTAAAGAGGTGGGTGTGGTGTAATACTAAGATAGATGTTCTCCATGTCTCTCAAGCCCTTACCTTCCTCACTGCTCCCTTTCTCAAAAAGCGGCACTGCCATTTATGCAGTTCTCAGATTGAAAACTTCAGAGTCATCTCTGTCTTCTCTCTCAAATACCTCATGTCTAACCCAGCAGCAAATCCTGAGAGCTCTACATGAAGGATTATAAGGGCCAAGAGTGGAAAGGATGATGAGAGATCAATTAAAAAAGCTATTAAAATAGTTCCCATAAGAGGATGATGGCTTGCACTGTTTGGTAGGAGTAAGATGGAAAAAGGTGAATGGATTTGAAATATATCCTGGAGGCGAGAACGACCATGATTTTGCGATGGACTTAATATGGGCAAGTGTGGCGGTTTGCTCGGTCGGTAGAGGTGGGGTCTGGCTGCAGACGAGGGGTCGGTCCCGCTTGGGACGAGGGGTCCGTCTGGCAGCAGACGAGGGGTCGGTCTCACAGGGGTTGCGCGGTTCGGCTGGCGGGGTCGCCCGGCAAAGCCAGCGACGAAGGGGTCACCCGGAGAAGCAGGCGACGAACTGGGGACAAGGGAGGCCAGGCCCTTGTCGGGGGCTCTCAGGACTGGAGGGCGCATGGCAGAAGAACTACTGCGGAGACAAGGTAAACACGTAGGTCCACTTTACTGAGGGAGAGGCAACAGTTTTATAGGGGCTGGGGAAGGCTGATTGGTCGAAGCCACGCCCTGTTCTGATTGGTTGCCGGCGAAAGGTCAGTGGGCGGTACTGGACGGGGGAGGGGTGGTGGTTAGGGATTGGCTGTCGCTGTTGCTGGGGGAAGGGGCAGGGTTTAGGGATTGGTGGCTGCTGTTGCTGGGGTGGAGGGCAGACTGGAGTTTCCCACCCACGCCTGGCTGTTGCTGCTGTCGGGGGGAGGGAAAAGGGCAGACTGGATTTTTCCGCCCACACCTGGCTGTTGCTGCTATCAGGGGGAGGGAAAAGGGCAGACTGGAATTTTCTGCCCTGCGCCTGCGCAGGGAGAAAGAAGAAGAAGGGTGCTGCCCCACAGGCATCGTGTGGCGCCATCCGGGAGGAGGGGTGGCCGCGGAAGCATGGCTGCCGAGAAGGGGAGACCCGAGGGCACTCTGCGCCCATGCCGAGCTCCCTTCAGGGGTGGCGGTGGGCCCGACCAACCACCCTATTATGGGGGCAGCGGCTTGGCCTGCCGCGGCCGCTCCCCTCGCCAGGCCAGCAAACCACACTTCAGCCCGAGGGGTGACCGCAGGCAAGGATTTTGCAAGAGTCATTTACAGAGATAGGGAAACTGAATGAAGACTGGGTTTGTAGGATAAGAGTTCAAGAGATGGAAAAGACAGGTAACTAGGTATTTCACACTTTAACTATTAAAGCTTCTGTGTGAATCCTTCACGCTGATTCTGTAGCCCAAAGTAGTGGTCATTTCATAGACTTTATCTTCGACTGTTCAGCAGCACTTGACACAGTTAACCAGGCTTTCCTTTTTTACTTGTCTTCCAGGATGCCCCACACTCCTCATCTTCTCTCTATACCATTAGCATCTTTCAGCCTCCTTTGCTAGATTCTTCTTCTTTCCAAGAATTCTGAATAGGAGCCTGCTCTGGATTTTTGTTCCTTATGCTTATTTTTTTCTCTATCTTTAGTTACTCTCTAGTTGATATCATCCAGTCTCAGGTTGCAGTTCAATCTCCATTGTGGTAACTGCCAAACTCATATCTCTAGTCAGAACTGTCACCCGCGCTACAGGTCGCCAACTCCACTTGTCATCCTGGTCAGCAGCTGAACTTTAGCAAGTTCATATGTGAAGCCGTGCCTTCCTTGCTGGTTCCTCCCTTCCAAATCCGCTCTCTTCAGTACACCTCCCGCCTCAGTAAGTGGCGTCACCATAGATCCAGTTGCCAAAACCCAGGAGGCACCTTATTTCACTCTTCTTCTCATGTGCCATGCCTAACCAGCATGAAATCTTGTGGGTCAATTTTCAAAACATGTCTTGTACTTTACCTTTTTTAATACATCCCCCATGACTATCCTAGTACAAGCCTCTACTATCTTTGCTCCAGTTTCCGTTATACCACTCTGGTTTCTTTAAAATCTACGTACACAGATCCCTCACGATGACACTTAAACACTGAAGTCAGACTTACCACCTCCTTGCCCTAGACCACTCAGTGGCTCCCACCCAGAGTGAAAACCCGAGTTCTTACGTGGTCTCCAGGGGCCTCTTCATCTCCGTCTCTGTTCCACCAGCCTACTCTGCCTTCCCTTTCTCCTACCACTCAGATCTTCTCAAGCACGCCCTGCTCCTATTTCACAACTCTTTGGTGGTGTAGAAGAGAGCCATGCCATATAAGATATCTGTTGATGAATAAATTAAGGAATTTCATCATAAACAGTGTTAACTTATTTTCACACCAAGGCTCACTAAAAGCCACAAACTAGGAAGAGGGGAGGGAGGGAGAGGTGAGACTAGAGACAGAGTAACAGCAGTGTCATGAAACAAGAGGCAAGGAGGAGATTACAGAAGTCCTGGAATGGTGACTACCACGACTCAGATCTAGTTAGCAGCGCAATGCGCTGCACGGAAACTGGCAAGAGCCTCCACTGTGGCTCACTGAGCCCCCGTGTGTATCCGCGTGTATCCTGGATGTGCAAAGAGCAGGCTGATTACCCACATCAGCACTCGAAAGGAGCCAAAACAATGCTGCATTCAGCTCACACTAGGCTGGCTCGAAGGGAAGGCAATGCAGAAATAAAGGTAGAGACACAAGAGGGGAGACAAACCTGGGACCAGGGGACTCTCGGTTTCTGGAACTGAGAGCCTCGACCCTAGTTTCCACCTTGCATTTACTGGAAACTACCAAGCAGCTGTTTGCTATCTGAACTGCAACATCATTTACAATAACAGGGAACAACTGCAACATCTAACAACTGCTACATTTAACAGGTGTAACATTTACAATAGCACACAGGTAAGCCAGTTTCCCACAACCAAACAACTTAGGGAGAAAAACATTTTATAAGTTCTTGTCATTTTCCAAAAGTTTTACTGCTTACAAAAGTGACTTCCACGTGTTGCTCTGCCCAGGGACCCTTAAGAGATATAATTAGAGAAGTTTTTATTAGTATGACATAAAGAGATTTGGGTTAAATAATTCTATAGTTAGCATGAAATTATCATTTTGTTTTTTAAACATTACGGTTTCATGCTTTTTTTTTCTTTTTAATGCTTTTCCACAGAAAAGTAAATTAACTCATTTTTATCTTTTCTTAAAATAATTTACTGTAATTGGAAAAATAAAAAATAAAGAATGGGAAAAAAAAATCCAAAGTCCCATGGCCAAAAGACAAATACCATTAGGATACAGGTATGTATGTCCTTTCAGTCTTTTTAAAGCATAGTTATGCTCTTTTAAGAGTTCCTCAGTTACCTAATTTTTATTATTTGTATAAATTAAAGTTATTAGCCTTTGTATATCCAAATCCATGCAACATTTCCATAATGTATTTTAAAATTTAAATTATTTTAATTTTCCTTAGGATATGATTAATAACTTAGTTTATCTATGTACATTGTCCTTGTTTATGTAGCATCTACAATATGCTTTGTTTTAAATATTTTAACAAAAAAATGTTGTCTTATAATATCTAGAAAAAAATAAAACTCAGGGAACATAACATTTGAGTTATAGCATAAAATACTTAGATGACAAAAATGTAAACAAGTCTAAAATATAAGTAGCTGTTTATTCACAACAATCACGGTTTTAGTTTGCTGAAAGCTGCTGGGAGCAAAATACCAGAAATGGGCTGGCTTTTCCAATGGGGATTTAGGAGGCTGAAAGCTGAAAGTGTCCAAACCAAGGCGCCCTCAGGGCCCCCTGCGCGGAGTTGCAGCTGGGCCATGGGGGGCACAGGGCACTGGGCAGTCGCGTCGCCGCTGCCTCCGCCAGGCCCCTTGCTTTCAGCTTCCGCTGAAGTGGCTCTTCTCAGCTCTGGCTCCGGACCGGCTCTTGCGGCTTCTGGTATCTTCTTGGTCTCTGGGCCTTCTTTCTGAGTCTGTGGCTTCTACTCCTCTGCTTATGAAGGACTCCAGTGAGAGGATGAAGTGCCACGCTGGCTCCTGCAGTCTAATCTAAGGCCCTGACCTGAAGTACTTCAATCAAAACGTACCCCCCAAAATTTTAAAAATTAAAAAAAGGGTGGGGGGAGTGGGTGTAGCTCAGTGGTTGAGCACCTGCTTCCCATATGCGAGGTACGGGGTTCAATCCCCGGTGCCTCCTCAAAAAAAAAAAGTTCCCACCTACAATAGATTTACATGCACAGCAATGGATTAGCTCTAAGAACAGGATTTTCTGGGGTCCACAAATGCCTCAAACTGCCAGTCACTCAACTAGAAAACAATTTAATTCCAATTCAAAATGCATGAAGGCTACATAGGTAAGTTAGGACCTCAAATGAAACACAAAACTATTGTTTTAAAGTGTCATAATTTATTTTATCTATATTGCCAAAATTGTGGAAAGCAATCATAGTTCATGGCTGAAACGGAATAATGTACTGCCATTCAAATGTAATATTTTGTTTCTTTTCTGAAGGGCATTTTATTTAATCTTGCAAATAAAATTAAGTTGCTGTAATTTACTTGCATATGCAGAAGTCCTTTCTCAAGCTTTTACTCACCAGAAATCTTAGCCTTCTTTACATTTTTATTTTTCCCTCACTCTGTCTACCCTTGAGAGATAAGATAGTTTGTTTTTCAAACTTCTTTGAATAAGTTCCAAAACTTAAACTATAATAATCATTAGAATTATAAGATGCAATTTGCTCTTACTTAATCTTTTTTTTCCTCACTTTATTTTTTTTAATGTTACATTAAAAAAATATGAGGTCCCCATATACCCCCCCACCCCCCTCCCTCACCCCACTCCTCCCACATCAACAACCTCTTTCATCGCTGTGGCACGTTCATTGCATTTGGTGAGTACATTTCGGAGCACTGCTGCACCACATGGACAGTGGTCTACATTGTAGTCTACAGTCTCCTCCGGTCCACCCAGTGGGCCATGGCAGGAATACAATGTCCAGCATCTGTCCCTGCAGTGCCTCCCAGGACAACTCCAAGCCCTGAAAATGCCCCCACATCACATCTCTTCTTCTCTTAGATAAGTTCATGTTTTAAGTCACCTTCAGGGCTTCATGCCGAGGTCGTCTCCATGGTAACCCTGCCTGGGTTTTGCACAGCCTGACCTCTCCTCGGGGCTGCAGCTCACCAGCTCATTGGCGTTACCTCCGTAACTCCTTCCTCCCTCCTCCAGTGTTCACTCCATCATTCTCCATACGTGTAACCAGTATTTATTGGCGCTTTCCTGTTTTCCTGCCACTCCACTTGACATTGGATACACAAGGTTGAATGAACCTGGAGAAACACAAACTTTATTAAAGTATTTTTTCCTTTCCTTCAGTTGAGATTGTGTGTGTCTCCTTACCACTTCTGCCAGTTTTCCCTAAGTATAAAACTGGGGGCTGTGAAGAATAATCTTAATATTTCTTTGACATCTAACTTTCATTTTAATGAGGCATGGTAGAAAGAAAACAAGTAACTGTAAAACAAAGCTATTTTCCAAGAGACAGTCCCACGTCCTTTATTCCCCGCCCGGTCAGTGCTGGTCGCCCTCTCCACGGAGATGCACAGGGGACAAAAGCAGACGCCTGTTTCCAGGCTAAAACCATTCTTTCTTGTGGCAGGTTTCCCAGTAGGGCTACCATGTTTAAGCCTGTCTTTTGTCTAGCAATGACTGTAAAGTGCTTTTAAACGTGGTAGCCAGAACCAAGAGAGCCCTACCTTCCAAATATGGTACCAGAACTAAACACAGACTTGTAGTCTAGCCGCCAGCGGGACAAGGTGCCTTGCGTTTGGAACACTGGTAGCTTAGCTTACGCTCCAGCAGCTTTTGGGTGGGGTGGGTAGCCAGTCCCACCACGGGCTCATCTGGGACTCATCTTGGACTCGTTGTGGACAAATAAAGTACCACGCATTATTCGTGGGGACTACTGATGAGCTAAGTTTTTGGTGTTAAGATTTTACTTTATCCTTTCTACATTTCATCTTACTATTTTAATCTTACCATTTCAGACTGGTAAACGTTTGGCTTGTGCATGTGTCACTCCTCACTTAGCCATGCCTCCTTGGTTTAAGTCATGTATAAATTTGATATTCGCTAATCTCAAGGTACGGGTTTAAAAAAAATGTGAACTGGGTCAGGGCCATGGACAAAACTTCAGAAGAAAATAGCTCCTTCCTTCAACATGCTAATGAACCAATATTTAATCCTTTTGCTCCCATAAACCACAGGAAGACTTCTCTATTCACAATTTTCAGTCTTATTAAAGATATCTTCAAATGTCTTGATAACAACCTGACACATCCAGTTTGATGTGTCAAATTACCCTACTCAAGAAAAAAAATGATGTTTGTGAAATTTTTCATGAAACCCATGCTAGCTTGCAGTTATCCTCTTTATATTATTATTATATTATTGCTATATTTTATTGTCAGTGTTAATGACATCTTTGATGATCTATTGGTATTTCATCAGCAATAGATCTCTATTTTCTTCTTTACCATTTACTTTTAAATTGTTCTAATTTTATATGGAATGAATTCTATAAGAGAGCACATACTTTTTTTTTTTTAAACTGGAGATTAGAGTAGGTCATCTAATCCAATTTCATTTTTGAAATGAACAAATCGAGGCATAGAGAGATACATTCATGTCAGTGTAACTCTAATTATGCATTTCATTTAGTGAGGTCCTTCACCATTTGCCAAGGACAATCCTAATTTACTCAAAGACGTTAACTTCCAAGTTGAAGAGACCCTCGGAATTTCCAGATACGACTTTCCATCATTATGAAGTTGAACATTTTTCATAACTACAGTCAAGGGAGTCTATGACTGGCCTGACTCCATCTATCCCACATAACTTACATTAATAAGAATTATCATTAGATGAGAAAGCGATGAATTAGATACAACCCTTACATTAAGCAGAATCTACCAAACTGTTGACCTTGCATTTACAACTGAGGGACAGACCAAAAAAAGACTTGAGATTTCTGTGCTGTGAGCTGAAGGGCAGATCCAAAGGTACTCTCGTTTCTGCGATCTAAACTCGTTAAAATTTAACAATCCATCTAGAAATAATTCCCAATTTGAATTTTCCAGAGCCTGTTTTCCAAGGTTTCCAATCAGCATTAACTACATCGTCCTTTAAACAATCCAAATTAAAGACCTATAGCAATTCATTTTTGCCTGTTTTTCTAGTAAATTACATTTCTGTTAGCTGTACAGGCATAGCATAGGAATGTGACTCATTTAAACAAATTAAAATAAACCATTAATAAATGAAACCAGAAGGCACAGTCCTTAAAATGCTAATCCTCTTTTTGCCCCTTGTTTCTGAAAGTGCACTGCCCTTGTGTGAGTTAGGCCAGGTCTGCTGAAGTTGAGTGCAGTGCAGGAGTGAAGGCCTGAGCCTTTATCTATTTTTGAATTAACCCGGACAGCTGCTCCTGATGACAGGGAAACTCTGCGAGCTTCCACGTTGTTTGGTTATATGGAATTGCTTTGAAAGTTTAAGTTAAAACATTGCGTACTTAAAGCAGGAGCATGGCATCCATTTTTCAGAAAGGTAGGCTCTTGGTGCCTTGAGGGCAAAAGACAAGATTAATTATTGTATCAGTATCTGCAGTAACAGCCAGTTCATTGAGCACTTCCAAATATTCCAGGTCATATATTTTTATCAGAACTTAAAATGTCACAATCAATAAGTGAATGCTTGATGTAAATGATTCAGTCGATACACATAAAACACAATTCAGCCATAGGGACACTGTTACTGCAACCTCCACGCAAGTGCTTCTCCCCAACTGACCCTTGATTGTGTGCATTTGCATGTACGCTCGTGTATGCGTTGACTTATGTTCGCATACATGCGGTTTTATGTAAGTTCTGTAAATGCTCTCTGTATTACACAGTCTGCCCTCATTATTCTTAGATTCCCCATTTGCAAATTCACCCACTTGCTAAAATTTATTTGTAACCACCAAATCAGTATTTGCAGAGCTTTGTGGTCATTCACAGACAAGCACTGAGCAGTGAAAAATCTCTGACCCCCAGCAGGGGTGTTCCCGGGTGAGGCTGAAGAAGGTGTCACTCTGCTTCTTTTGTCAGCGTTCATCCTGTAAACAACTGTGCTTTTCACACTACATGTAGGGCCACCGTTTCACCACTTTTGCTTGTTGTTGGTGATTTTGCTGTTTATATGCCCCCAAGCAGAGTAAAGTGCTATAGAGTGTTCTTACAGAGAAATGTGTGTGGTAGGTACGCTTTGCTCAGGCACGAGTTACAGAGCTGCTGGTTGTGATTTCAGGGTCGACGAATCGACAGTGTAGATTAATAAGGTGTCTCCAACCAGAAGCACGTCTTGATGGGTTGATGAAAACATTGTGACCAAAGGCTCATGGGAACCTAACTCTGTATTTCCCATAGGAGCACACAACTACCACAAATAATGAGAACTGACTGGATATGTTTATATATAACCCACGTATTTCACACTGTTTTCTGTTGTGGGCTTTTTATTAACATACATTTTCATTTTCACTTCTTTGATTACTACCATGAAAGATAACTACAGATGGCTATCGAGCCCAGGCAGTGTTCTGAGCACTTCGTGTTTATTAGTTCATTTAGTCTGTGCTCTACAATGATCAAGCATTTTCCAAATGAAGACTCTGAGTCACAGCATCATGAAGTTAGTACCAACTCAGTCACACTCAGAGTCTACCTTCTTAACCAATGTACACTATTGCTTTCATACATGTGACGTGCGGTGAATAGATTTTCTCCAAGCCTGCCATTTGTTTCTGTTTATAGTATTTAAAAAAAATAAGTTCATGTTTTATGTAGTCAAATTTGTCATTCTTTTCCTTTTATTATTTTTCCCCTTTATTGCTTATAGGTTCTTTCATATTCTAAAAGTTTCTTCTGTATTTTCTATTGGTATTAGTGTTTTATTCAATTGGGAATATATGATATGCTTTTTTTACGTGTAAGTTGATAGCCAACCTTGATAGCAAACTGGGTTTATTGTGTGTTCCCATCAATTATTTTCCACTGACTTGAGGATACCCACATGCCCCTCTAATCGCTTTATTCACATGGGTCTGCTTCTGCCATCTCTATTCTGTCCACTGATTTTTTTTCTTGTACCAAAACCACACTCAAAACAATAATTGAATAGTATTAAAATCATCACTATTGGGGAGCAGATGTAGCTCAGTGGCTGAGTGCCTGTTTCCCACGTTCTGGGTTCAATTTCCAGTACCTCCTAAAAATAAACAAGAACAAAAACAAGACAGAACCACACACACAAACCACTATAACTTTATAGTATGTTTCTATACCTTTAAGACTTAGTTCTTAACTCAACCCTCACCCTTGTTTTTTAAAAAAATTCCTTTGTCTATGTTTTCTAAGTCCATTCTTCCAGATGAATCTTAGAATCTGTTTGCCAAATTTCATTGAAATCCTGCTAAAGCTTCATTTTAATTGAATTGAATTGATTAATTTGGGGAGAGCAATCATCTCTATTTTATTGAAATCTGCTAATTTGGCTTAGAGTATGTATACATTGGTTTACACCTTTCTTCACATTCTTAAATACAATTATTTGGCTTTCTTCCTGCTAGGACTCACACATTTCTCGTTAGATTTATTCCTAATTCTTTAATGTAGGTATTGCTAACATGATTAGTTTTTTAGTAATATTTACAAATTGACTCTTGCTGAAGTTCTTAATATTTGTCCGCTTTTATTTTATATGGTGATTTGGATGAAGCCTCTTGTTAGTTTGTCAGTTTCCCTTCTTGGATTTTCTAGATAGACTGTCTTGTCTTTCTTTCCAGTAACTGCATCACTAATGTATTTATCTTGTATGTTATTTGTGGAGACTACTCACACAGTACTGACTGCTCCTGGAGATGGTGGGTATTTGTCTTCTTGCTGGAATATTTAATGAGTGTTTCTAATGTTTCACTGCCAAGAATGCAGTTGGTTAACTATTTCTGGTATCTGTCATTTGTCAAGAAGTTGTCATCTACTTTATGTTCAGCTGTTTTCTTTGTTTGCCAGTTTGTTTGCATTTAGAAGAGAGAATGGGTTTTCTCTAGAATCTGTCTTGTCTCTAAAACTCACAATGACCAGGCAATTCCAGGGGGGGAGTGAGATTCAAAAGGTGAGGGGGGGACCCAAGGAGCTTCAGGAACACTGTAGAAACGGAGGTGCTTAGGAACCAAATGAAATGAAGGAGAGGAATGTCTCCCTCCTCCATGACCTTTCCCTGATGCTCCCCAAGAAAAGTGGTGGAACCTGCTCCAAGGGAACTGGCACCCTAAACCCCAAGCCCTACACCAGCTAAAGAAATGCAAAGTCTCCATGTTGTGTTTCAGCCCAAAATTACAGAACCACTCATCTAACTTGTTCTATGCATGTAGATAAATCCTGAATCTGTTATTTCTGCTTCTTGCTACTTGCCTAAACTAAACAGAAGAAACTTTGTAAACTCCATCAGCCAAATTTTGTTCCAGGCCAATTTCCCACCTGTCATATAAATATACCTGCAGTGTTCCTTTGGGTAGAAACACTTAATCTAAGATGTAAATGTTTGGCAACTATCATTGGTTTTGATCATTGATGTTGTGCTTTATGATTTCTATAACAACTAAATATCTATTTGGGTTTCATTGTGAAGTGTTATATTAGTCAGCCAAAGGGGTGTTGATGCAAAGTACCAGAACTCTGTTGCCTTTTATAAAGGGTGTTTATTTGGGGTAGAAGCTTACAGTCAAAAGGCCCTGAAGAGTCGAACACAAGGTACTATTAGAGGTATTTTGTCACCCCAAATCTGTTGCCACATGTTGAAGCAAGATGGCAGGTGATATCTACGAGGGGTCAGGCTTCATCTTCCTCCTAAGGCTCCGTGGTCCAGCTTCTTCTGATCTCAGCTGTAGGCTGGCATAGGACTTGTCTCTCTTCCTCTGGGGCTCATTTCTTTCCAAGTTCAGTTGTTCTGTTTTCTTCACAAGGTCAGCTGTAGACTATCAGTCTCCTCTCTCTTCCCAGGGTTACAGGATCCCATGTGTATGTTCTCTGTGTGTATCCTTCCATGGGAGAGTCTGTTTTATCAGTCCACCAAGAGGACAGGGACTCAATGCTGATTCACACTCGAATGCCGTAGTTGAATCAAAGCTCTAATCTTAACATAATTTAATCAGACATCTCAGCTGCATCTAATACAATCAAAGGGCTAGCATGCCCAGAGGAAGAGACCAGTTAACAAATATAATCTATATATCTTTTTGGAACTCATAAATAATATCAGACTGCCACAATTGCCTTCCTAACTATTTTTGTGGCTATTGTAATCCATTACTCTAAGTTTAGCACTTTTTGAGACTATGAATCCCATTTTTTAATCTCTGTCTAAAATATATGCCATATTTTATCATTTGGATATTTCCATAAAAGTATTTCTTATTTAGATGCAAGACCAACCTTTTATTCTTTTAGGAAAAATACGAAGTTATATTAAAAGGAAAACTACCCTCAAAAAAGAATTTCTAGTTACTACAGAAGAATTTTCTGATTCTGCTTAGGTTGGTGTCCTTTTACAGTAAAATTCTGCTTTACTTTGGGTGAAGAAACTGTCCAATATCCTATATAAACTGTATGTGAAAGGAAGCCAATAATCCAAAAATTGCTAAAATTTATCAGAAGTGCTTTATAAAAAAGGTGCAGAATCTCGTTTTTTTCCCATCTTTGATCTAAATTTACACACAAATTACTATATAATCTTACAAAAGAAAGAAAATTAATTTTTTTCAAGAGGAGGTCTTCCTAAGAATTCCATTGTCTTTCACTAAGAAATAAGTGCCAATTCCCTAGGGAGTTAGGAACCTGCACAGTGGCATTCCTGCAAAAAGTTATGACCATCTTACTCGTACAATACTTCTTTTCTTTCTACTGGTATAAACGCAACTATGGAGCCTGGTATGACACATGCACATCCCATTTTCAGAAAAGACCACTGGGATAAATTGGCCAAAAATGAAACCATTCCATAAAGGATAAACTATAATTGGTAAAAAATATGGGAGATAGTTTCATAATAACTAAAGAGATTCAAATTTAAAAGATTGGTATTATATGTATTGATTTTGCATTTAAACAGAAATGCCCCAAATCTGCTGAAAAATAAATGATCCTATACCTCTGAAAATAACAAAAGCAATTCAGTAGAAGTCAATTTGTAATTGTTTCAGTCTGCTAAGTCTGCTGATGCTAAATACCAGAAACGCAGTGGCTTTTCTAAAGAGAATGTATTAGGGTGAAAGCTTATAGTTCCAAAACTGTAAAAATGGCTGAATCAAGGAATCCTCAGAGATGCTTTCTCACCCAAGGTTGGCTGTGGGCTCCTGGGCTCCTGCCATGTGGTGAGGCAAAATGGCGGTTCTCTATCTGAGCCTCTGCCTTCTTTTCCAGGTGATTTTCTTCCTGAGCTCAGCTGTGAGTTATCAAGCACATGGCAGGGCTCTTCTCTTCAGCTTTGAGCTGCTCCACAGACCTAGCCTCTTGGTGGCACCTTTCTGTGCCTCTGTGCCACTGATTTCAGCCTCCAGCCTCTCTCTCAGCATCTTGGGCTTCTCTAGTCCTCTCTGACATGGCAAGGTAAAACAGCAGCTGTCTTTCTCTGTGTGTGTTTCTACTTTCAATTCTCAGTTTATATAAGACCCCAGAAGAGGACAGAGATCTAACCTGAATTGCACCTCAGTGATCACTGATGTAGTCCAATCAAAGGCCCTGAAGCGATTTAATCAAGTGATCTAATCAAGGTCCCTTAACTAAATCTAATGCAGTCAAAGGGCCCCACACCCACAAGAGTGGATTATTTCAAAGAACATGATCTATTCTGGGATACACAAAACTTCAAATTGTCATGGTAATCTATTTCAAGAATAAAAATGATGTATACCCATTGGCCCACAAATCCTGCTTATGGGTATTTATTCCTAGTAAACATTTCCAAAGAATGAAAAGTCTATTATGCAAAATCGCATTCATATTAGTATCTTTGATCATGGTAAACTATATAGAAAAATCCAAAGCGCCCACAAATTGGGGTTGGTTAGGCAGATTATAGCACCTCCATGGAATCCTCAGCAATCTCCACTTGCATGGAATTAATCCAAAGTAGATACAATAAAGGATGAAAAATCTAGTTGTAAAATCATCTTTATTGGAGTTTAACTGCTATACAGAAAAAGCAGGACTCACTGGATACAAGAAAACAGTAGCATTAGGTCTGCTAACTTCCTGTTAAAATTCTTTCTCCTTTCTTGGAGAACAGTTAGCTCAGGTCTTACAATCCTCCCAGTCATTGTTGGATGAGGAAAAAACTTCCAGACTTCTATTTTCTGGTCCAACATGTAAAGAGCTTGAAAGCTGTCACTCTTGAACTTACAACAAGAAAAAAGCCAAAAAGCTGAAAATCAGCAACTTTGCTTCGATCCAGCAGAGAATTGAGGTCACAGAGCAAACCTCTGCTTCCCCACCCCCCACCCTCACCAAACTGGAGAGAGAGGCAGATACAGAGAATCGCAGCTTACTGGGAGAGGAAACAGATGTGGGGACCAGCATCTGGCAGGAACAATTAAAGGATAATTGGCTAATTATTGGAGACTGAGCAGGGGCTAGCCTGAGGAAGAAAACTCCTGGAAGCCTAGACTTAAGGGAGACAACCCCCCCACACACACACTTTTGTAAGTTTTACCCATAGCAACCCCACTGAGTTCCTATTGCAAAGATCAGAGAAAAATCCCCTCATGGTACTGGCACTGGAGGGGGAAAGTAACCATTTTGAAATACCCTTAGAGCTCCTGTTGCTCTGTCCTTAATAAAGTCCTTCCCTCAAGGGGGTGGGGAAATATCCAACTCCAGATTAGCTTTCCTGAGTCACATAGTGGGTGGAAAAAATTCTGAGAAGCCACTTGTAAAGGTTAACCCTGGCTTTCTAAAAGTCTAAGACCTAATTGTGGGGTTATAGAATTCTTCCTCTACCCACACATCTTGCCACCATGTCCAGCAAGACCTCTGTATAACAGGGGATTACAAGTGGAAAGGATTGCAAGAGTCATAGCCTATTTAAGAAGGATTTTCTAAGGAAACCTAAAGACAACAAGGGAGACAAAAACAGAGACACTGGAAGAAATTTTAGACTCTGCACTCACAGCTACAGCAAACAGTAAGCACAGCCTAACTCCTCACTAGATACACCAAAACCTCACAGTGAAGGATGATTTGCCTCAGTTACTTTCACCCAATATATCACATCCAGTTTTTAGCAAAACCCTAGCAGACTGAGAGGCAAAAGCACAGTCTGAAGAGACAAAGCAAGGATCAAAACCAGATGTAGATATGGCAGAGATTTTAGAAGTATCAGACCAGGAACTTAAAATAACTATGATGAATATGTTAAGATATTTAATGGAAAAATTGGAGAACATGCAAGAACAGATGAACAATGTAAGCAGAGAAATAGAAACTCTAAGAATTGAAGGACATACTATAAATCAAAAACACCATAACAGAAATGAAGGATGTCATTGGTGGGTTACTCAATAGACTGGACATGTCCACAGAAAGAATAGGTAAGCATGAAGCTATGACAGTAGAAACTTCCAAAACTGAAAAGCAAAGAGAAAAATGACTGAAAAAAGAAACAAAATAGCCAAGTCCTGTGGGACAGTTACAAAATGTGTAACAAATACACAATAAGAACAGAAGAATAAGGAAGAGGGAAAGGAATAATAATGGCTAAGAATTTTCCAAAATAATTAACAGACCTCAGAGCACAGGTCCAGCAATCTCAGAGAGCACTAAGCAGGACAAATATCAAAAAATCTACATCTAGACATATTATATGCAAACAACAGAAAATCAAATACTAGAAAGTCTTTAAAGAAGCCAGAGAAAAAGAACACCTTATGCTTGGAGGGACCAGAGTAAAAATTACACCAGGCTTCTTTTCAGGAACCATGCAAGCAAGAAGGGAGAGAGAAATATTTAAAGGGTTGAAAGAAAAAAAGAGACACCAACCAAGAATTTTAAAGCCAATGAAATTGTCTTTCCTAGTGAAGAGAAATATAGACTTTCACAAATGAAAATTGAGGGAATTTGTCATCAGTAGACAGGCCTTGAAGAAATGCTAAGACATTCTTCAGAGAGAAGGAAAGTGACATAGATCAGAACCTCAGAGCAACACAAAGCAAGAAAGAGTGTCAGAGAAGAAATAAATGAAAGTAAAATAAAATCTTTTATGTTCCTTGTTCTTAATTGATCTAAACAACAGTTTGTTCAAAATAATAATAGTGACACTGCATTCAGTGATTATAGTTTATGGCTAACTGAAAAAAATGACAGCAGTATTATATGGGATGGGAGGGAAGGATTGAGAATTCTGTCTTATAAGTTACCCACACTATACATGAATCGGTATAGTGTTATTTGAAAATGGACATAGATTAGTTGTGAATGTATATTGCAAACTCTATTGCAACCACTGAAAAGATTAATAAAAGAAGTATAATTGCTATACTAAGAGAGGAAAGAATATAAAGTCATATAAAATGCTCGTTTAAAATAAAAGGAGGGGGGAAAAGTAGAAGACAAAAAAAAGAATGAAAGGACAAAGTTAATGAACAGAAAATGGCCACAAATACAGTAGATTCAACTAAGTCAATAGTCACTTAAATGTGAATGGCCTAAACATATCAATTAAAGACAGAAGCTACTGGATTAAAAACAAGGCCCAACCGTATGTTATGTACAAGAAATCCACTTTAAATATGAAAGTCCTCCAGATTCTTCTGGTAACAGAAACAAACAAACTAGAAATAGTTTGGTAATTATTTGTTTGCTCTAGTCATGAAAACTTCAACAGTTATCCAAAGTTATCATTTCTCTTCTCATTCTTAGTCCTATGATGAGGAGGTGGAAGCATGGGGGATTTCTGTTCTCTCACACTTTCCCTTCTAGCTCACCTTCCCCATCCTTCACACTCCACCTTTCACTTGGTGGGATGGGGGAATAAAATGTTTTACTTAACCGATATTAATGAGAAGCCATAACTCTCTTTGTTTAAATTATCGTGCATGAAGGGCTTACATGGGCACTGTGACGCCCTCTTCCTGGTACTTCTGATATTGGCAAAGGTCTTTTCTGATGGTTTGCTGGCAGTTCCACCAACTTCGGAGGCATCTGGAAGTTTCTTCCCTTTTTGACGTTTTCAGACAGCATTGAAGATCATTCTCATATATCCTTCACCAGCCATAGCCTTCTGTGTTTCAGATTCTCCTATGTGAGCCAAACCAGGCTCTGTGTCCCAAGTTCCAGGAAACCCATAGCAAGCAATTTGAAATCCCTCCCCAAGACGCGAATGCACAGATGCCCTACCCTCTTTAATGGGAAGTGGGGCAGATATCTCATGATAGCACTCTCCAAAAGTCCACTGCTCTCTTCCCTTAGTCCCCAAACTCCTGGGGCCCTTTGCTTACAAGTACTTCGTGGTTTCTTGCACTTCACCTTGGATGATATCTCTCATCTTTGGACTTCAGTGAAATGGAGTCTAAAATAGTCCCATTTTAAAGCCCCACACCAGTTGCATTTTAATATAGTCACAAAGCAGAATAATTCTAAATATCCAACAGTAGTGAAGTGGTTAAGTAAATTAGTACTTCAATTGACTACAGTGTAGCCATTAAAAAATGACAACATATTACCATTTGTGCAAATGTTTAAGATGTACTGCTAGATATAAACCAAATGATGCTAAATTACATATAATCTATGAATACAGTTATGTTAAACATGTACGTTAAAATATTGGTAAATTTTAAAATAATGTATATATTTTAGAGCAAGCTAAAATAGTTATTTTACTTTATTATGAAAGACTATTAACTCAAGGTATCTGAAAAGTCCTATGCTTACCATAGAAATGGAGTTAGTTAGGATTCAGGTTCAGGGAATATGGTATTTTTTTCTATTCAAATATTTTCTAATTTTGTATCACTTTTGACAGTAGCATTATAATATTAGAAGCAAGTCTCTATAGCAGTTAAGACACCCCGGGAAAATATCTCCTTGTTACAAGATTCTGTCTTATCACTCTAGAGTTGCTCAGTTTTCAACAGCAGGGATCATATTTTATTTATATTTATATTTCCAGAATGTGAACAGTTATAGCACATAGAAGGGACTCAATAAATGCATATTAAACTTGTAAATGAGTTGATCAATTACATGTTTGTACTGGATCCTATTGCTATTATCTTTCTGTGGCCTTAATCTAGCCTACATGATCCCAGCATATATAATTACTTCTTGGTGGTCTAATGCCTGTGCACCTTCCTTGAGGTGTCTTAGGGTATAGGAGAACCTATAGCTAAAGATAACTTAGTTGTCTGCCTGGCTAAGCACCCAACCTTCTTCTATCTAGTTGTTTAGCACAATCCTTGACAAAGATGCTGTTCCTCCTACTCTTACCTCATGAAATGATAATAAATTTATACTGGGGAACATGGTTTTCCTTCTGATTTCAGTAAGAAAGTGAAATGCAAATACAAAGCACCAGTTACGCAGATAATATGACAAGCTAATGTGAAGAGTTTAGGTAAGACTTCATCTTTATTGTTTTGAGTACCTGAAAGTTCTGCTTTTAAGTTTTGCTTCTTGATCAATTACCTTGCACATTTTTACTTCACATTCTGCTCTCCGATGACCATTGTAGAATAGTATATTAGAAAGAAAATGATCCCCTTGCATGCACAGCTCGGACTGTGGGAAGGAGGTGTGTTTAAAGGGTGAATCTTCTGCACTTATAGAGAATCTTCTGCAGGTCAAGTGTTTCCTGAGCCTTATCATGCTTGGCTCCACATCATGATGGGTGTGTACTACTGTCACAATTGTTTTTTTGAGGTACTGAGGACTGGGAATTAAACCCAGGACCTCATATGTGGGAAACTGGCATGCAATCACTGAGCCCCATCGGCTTCCCTGAGTTGGTTTTTTTCATTTGTTTTGCTTGTTGTTTTTCAGGAGGCACCAGGAACCAGACTTGGAACTTCCCATGTGGGAGGTGGGAGCTCAACTGCTTGAGCCACATCTGCTCCCTGCCGCCCTTTTAACGGGGGAAACCAAGGGGTAGGGAGGGGAAGTAGCTTGCTCATGGTCACATGTTAAGCTCAAAAGTCAGGATCTGAAACCAGATTTTTTGGCCATAGGAGTCAGTCGAGCTGTTTGGTTTTCCGTTCCTGGACAGCCTGACATAGGACTGGAAAACACTGCCCTCCCTCCTGCCTCGGTCTCCTCATCTGCAACGCCGAGTCTGCAGGTGACATGGTCCCTCCAGATTCTCTCTCTGCTGACACCCCACGATAGTGATGTCTGAGGATATTGCACGAGAATTTAGTCATTTTCACATTTCGGCAAATAACGTCTTTACTTTTTAGAATCTTTAAACACTGGAAATCACAAGCATTTCCTCAATTCTCAGGGCGATTGTACAGCTAAAGGAGGCGCAAGCCACCTGGAGCTCGCGCTGCGCAGGAGGGACCGCGCTGGCGCCCACACCGAGACTGAACTTGGGGTGAGCGAACTGGCTCTTAGTCCTTTCCAAGACATTTCTCTTAAGTCCATGGAAATGAGGGAAGCCGACTGAACAACGTGCTGTCCTCAAGTTCTTTGTAGGATGATTACTGCAAACAGCTCTTAGGGCACCGCTCACGGCCAGGTCTGTCATCCACACTTTAGAATCCCGTGGAACGCGAGTGCTTTGTAAGTCTCCTTTTTATGTATACTACAAGCAGGTGGAGTGGGAGAGCTTATTACAGTTTGGAAGGAGACCTTTAAAAGACTTTTTTTTTAACGCAAAGACATTGCTACATTAAGTGCAGGATTAACAGTACAATTAGAGTAAATCAAAGGCTCTCGCTTCAGTTTCACTATTAGGAAATGCTAAAATTGCATGCTGCTTTGTGCACTGTCTATTTGATGGACGTCCTTAATTAGATTATGAATTTTGGTTTGAAGGTCCAACCTCAGGGTAATTAAAACACTAGGCAATTAACAATAGTTCCTAAAACTTACCCTCTGAAAATATTTTTCCTTCCATGTCTTACCTCTTTTAATGAATGTATGATTTTTAACTTTTTTCTCACTTAGGAACAGATGGTGTGAGGGGTGTTGATAGGTTGCTATTGCAGTAAGGAACAGCTTTTAATTTGGACAAGCTCTTGGTGAATTGGACGAGCTGTATCCATCAGAGAGAGAAGCCTGCAGTGGCCGTTCCAAAACGCTGGCTCTCTGTCTTGGGCAGGGCTTGGGCAATGGGAGCCCTTACTCTCGCCAAGCAGTAAAGTAATTTAATTGTTGGCCTATTTCTGGTAAGTTCTTGGCAACCTTGTAGATGTTGTAAGGGAATACCCTAGGCTTATGGTGAAATATAAGTTCTTATGAATAGCAGCAAATGTTTATACATTTTTTAGGGAAAAAAAGTGAGTATGAGTTATAAGATTAAAAAAGAAGATTCTGAGAGAAGAGGACAGAAAAGAGTCAAGTAAGTTTATGGGGCACTTGCGAAATCAAGTGAGAGAGGAAATCCTGGCAGCACAGTGTAAGAAAAGGGGGTTGGGGCTGAAATGACTTTTGTCTGGGAGGAAAATTGATTCATCAGGACAATCGGTGACTTTCAGAGTCTCCCCTCCGCCTGGAGGCCCGAGGAGTTCTGTCTCACACATTCGGCTGTAACTTTTCTGAGGGCAGCAGAAACAGGCCAGACACCCCTGGGACCCTAAAGTTTTGTTTTTAATCTACAGTTCACCCAGCATAATACTTTTGTAAAATACAATAAAATGAATTGCTACAAGAAAGAATCAAAAGACATACAAAACACAGACCCCGGTTTTTAAATGATGAGTTTCAACAGCTGTAAAATCACTCCATTGAATTGCTGCACCACCTTTACATGCCCACTTCCAATTTCTCGTGACAGTAGCAGCTGAAGCCTAGCACGGGCCACAGGCCACATGCCGAGGGGACCGATTTCTTTCTCTCTGACACCGACCCTATCCCATGCCTAGAGAGCGGAATCAGTGGAGGGGTTTTTAAAAACGCAGATGCCCATGCCTCTAGGTCTGTGCCAGGGCATAGATATATCAAAAAAGCTGTAAAAATGATTCTGATAGTCAGCCAGCGCTGAGAACTATCATTTTACAGAGAAAAGGACTAACTCGATTCTCTACAATCTGGCTCGTCTTCTTTTCAAATATCATGCACGTCCCTTCCTTCACGTCCCCCATACTTCCATCGACCAGGGCACTTGGCCCGTCCAGTGTGGCCTGCCCTTCCCAGCCTGCCTCTCCGTCTGAACGCCTGCTCCCCTCTCCACCCACTGAGGTCCATCCCAGCCCTCAAGTATCATTCGTGAAACCACTGGTAGCCATCCCTGAAGATTAGTTCCTCCCTCATCTAAACTTCTTTACCACTCTGGTACTTCTCTTTTGATACTTAGCCTAGTTTGTCCTGGATTCTGGTTGCTGAGTTGTGGTAGAGGGAAGGGAAAAGGTATTTATATTCAGGAGAATTCCTTACCTAACTGTGCGACCTCATGCAAGTCCAGTAACTTATCCAAACATCAGTTTCTTCTTCTCCACATTGAGAATAAAATAACCTAACCTAATCCCTGGAAAATGTTGTAAGTAAATGCAGTAATATAGGTTACACAATATCAATACAAGTCATTATTACCTCCTCTCTTATTATGAGCATGTTTGGGGCAAAATGTAAGTAGTAAAAATCTTTATATTCCAGCAAAATATTTGACACAGTGAGACTTCAGAACATTTTTTCCCAGCTTCCTGAATAAATGAGTAAGTAGACCCCTTATTTAGTAAGACTTCTAGGATGGTTCCCATTAGGCCATCCTGCCCAAAATTACTTCCCAGAAACTGACTTGCTGCTGAAGCCTGAAATTTCAGCATTAGAGATTTGCTTCTTTGGATTAGTATGGATGATGCTTAAGGATAATTCACTAAGTCATTCAGAAAAGTTGACTAAGTTTAAATAAAATGACGTGTAGGTAATGGAGGGACAATGTGAACCCAGACTAGACAAGAGAGCCCGAGCTCTTAATCGTTAAACTCAATTGCATTTTAGAGCAGAATTTTCTCCTGAATATCCCAAAATACTTACTGCCATTCAACAACTGCCCAGTGACTCTCTGGGATGAAGACTGAGTATAAAAAGTATGTAAGACACACAATCCCTGAGAGATCCCACATTCTATTGGAAGAAAAAGTCAAATGAAAACTACTTTAGGAAATTTAAGCACAGAGCATGAAGGCATCATGGCAGGAGCCCTGACCATGGAGCCTCCCTGGGAAGGAGGGGCAGGCTTCCTGGAGGAGGCAGCCTCTGAAAGCTTCAGTCTGCCAAAGCCCGGAAGTGAAGGGGAGTGTCGGCTGTTTAGGGACATGTATTCAGGGCATGTGGCTGGGGATTGTCTTGGAGGGACGAGAACAGAGACAGAAGAGGGGGCCAGGAAAGGCTCAAACCCCAAGGTTATTTTAGGGTATATTTACCCTGTGGTCTGGGAAAAGAGAAGGAAATGCCAGTGCCATTCCGTCTTGATTTAGGATTTCTACACCAAGCAGATAGATACCTAGTTCTTTTTTGAAAGATCGTTTGACCTGGACTCCTCCCATGCTTCTCTGTGCCTTGACTTCAACAAGAGCCGTATGATAAAAGTCAGGTTAACAAACACCGAGAGTAGACACTTGGAAGCCAAAAGCGTCCGCGGTGTGGGTTCCTGACTTACCCGCGACACCGGGTCTGGTGAAATTCCATCTTCACCCAGAATGAGCCCGAACACTGAAGCCAGGAGGACTCGGGACCGTGGCGGGAGCACGCTCTGACTGGCCTCTCCTGACTCCAACCAGCCAACCAACTGCCTCCTCCGGGCCAGGCGCCGGGAAGTGCTAGGGCTGCTGGTGTCTTCCCCAAACCAACCCAGGGACAAGTGTAGCTGCAAGGAGACAAGGGTATCACAGACAGGAAGGAAAGAGGGAGGGAGGGAGGGAGGGAAGGAAGGAAGGAGGGAGGGATGGAGGGAGGGAGGGAGGGAAGGAAAAAGGAAAAGAAAATAAAGGAAAAAGGAAAAGAAAAGAAAAAAGAAAAGAAAAGAAAAGAAAAGAAAAGAAAAGAAAAGAAGAAAAGAAAAGAAGGGGGAAAAGTGTGAAATCCTGGGGAGACTGAAGGCTGCCTTGACCTACATGAGTGGCAAAGGGGCAGTTGAATCCTGGGGGTGGATGGCTGGAAGGTTTGGAATTTTATCAAGGGAACAAAAGAATGGGTTGGAAAAAAGCTTTCTCAATTTTCTTTCAAATTTCCCCGAGTGTCAGAAATAAAGGTGCCCTGAAGTTATATCCAGGAAGATGAGCAATCACGCTGGTGGGAAGTTTGGACACAGCGTGGCTCTCGCAGCCCCCAGCCACCCTCCCCGCTGGTCTTGCTCATCCCGCTCAGAGCTGGAGGGTCTTGGGCACGTCCTTTCGGGGGCTCCGTCCTGGTCTAAGTAGCACCCTCATCAGAGGCTGTTCGGTGGACCTGCCCTGAGTGTCAGCGGTTCAAAGGGTCAAAGTGAATAGAAAGAGTCACACCTAGCATTATCACCAGAATTAAGAATTCAAAGGCAAAGAGAAAGTAAATTTCAGCAAGAAAGATCATCTGCAAAGAAGCAAAAATCAGATTAGCAGTAGACTTCTCAACAACAAGCTGCATATATGAAGAAAATTGACTATATATATTTTTTGAGTTTTTTTTTTTTTAGGCAGTACCAGGGATTGAACCTGGGACCTTGCCTATGGGAGGCAGGTGCTCAACCACTGAGCTACACCTGGTCCCTAGTATTATTTTTAACACACTGAAGAACGAGACATGTGGACCTATATTATAACCAGAGAAGGTAACATTTACAGATGAGGGCTTAATACAGATCTTCTCATACATAAAAGGCCCCAGACGTTTTGCCACAAAATAGTCCACATTTGAAACACCTCTAAGAAACAAATCCAGGAGCTTCTATGAGAGAATTTGAAAGTAAGTATGAACAGATATAGTAGTAAACTTTATCTTTAGGTTAGAAAAGAGCTAAGAATGGAATAAAAGTAAAAGTAAATCCGTAGCACTCCACAGCTAAGGTTGTCAAGATTAATAACACTGGGATAGCAGAAATGCTCCAGATCTTACTGAGTTAGGAGGAATGCATAAATATTTATCAGTTTAAGAAATAAGGACAGAAATAAGTCTGTGTCTTATTCTAAAGACAACAATCATAATTAAATCATAAATAAACATAGAATATGTAATTTCTAAACCATAAAGAGAAAATTCTATTCCATTAAAGGAGGACAGTATGAGGAAAAAATGTATAAGGAGAAAAGAAGGAAGGGAAAATATAAAACAAGATGGCAGAATTAAGTCTTAATGTCTCAATAATTATAGGTTTAAATTGAAACTTTGAATCAAGATGGTATAAATAAGGTCTAATTAAAAGTAATGATACTAATTAAAAACCGAGAGTAAACTTATCAATTAAAAGACCAAACTTATCTGGGTTGGATGAAAAAATGTGTTATTTGGAAGAGACAAACAGTAAACAAAAATACTCAGAAAGCCTGAAAATAAAAGGTTGGAAAAACATGCCAAGCAAACCCAAACGAAAGAAAACGTGTCTTTTTCTTGGAAATCCAGGAAGTACCGAGAGAGGGCCGTGAAGGGACCGGGAGCGGGGCAGCGCGGAGGCCAGAGCGGGCGGGAGGGAGCCCCCGGCGGCCTCTGACCGCCTCGCTGGGGACACACGGCTGGGAGTTCTCGGAGATGGTCGTGGAGGATCTTCACCGCCTGCGCCTGGGGGGGCCTTGCAGAGCAGGAGGGGGCCTCAAAGCTAGAAGGAGAAGAAGGGAGAGCAGAGCAAATGGGAAGAGGGGGGATAGGCAGGGAATGGAGGGGGACGGCTGGGAGGAAGTAAGGAGAAGGGCAGGCTGTGATCAAGAGGAAACCCAGCACGGTCACCGACAGCCGCTGTGTGTAGAAGAGCCCTGACCACTGCAGTGACAGCCAGAGTGTGGTGTGTGCCGTCCTACACATCTGTTTTCACGACTGGGTTTGCAGGTATTTCTCAGGTGATAACAGGCTCTATTATAAGTAAAGCAAAAACAAAACAAGGAGGGAAAAAAAATTAGATTGGCAGCCAAAGCAGCCAAGCCTTGGCTGCCTGGCCTGGGGGTGGAAGTGGGACTGAAACACAGGCCTTTGCTGAGTGTAACCTTTCCCACCCCTGTTTCGAAAATTCCTAAGTGGAAACTTTGTGACTGTATGTTGCTTTACCTGAAATGATTCTATGGCACCTGTAGCTACAGCCCAGAGAGGAAAGGATTCATAGTGTTTCTTTAAGAGAGAGAACTCGGGAAACATGTAAACACCGAGTGGACTGGGGAGGGTGTAAACTGCAATATAAACTATAATCCATGCAGTGTGGCGGTGCTCCAAGACCTATTCATCAAACGCAATGAATGTGCCACACTGATGACAGAGGTTGCTGATGTGGGAGGAGTGGGGGTGGTGGGGAGTGGGGTACATGGGAAACTTTTATATTTTTTAATATAATATAAATTTTTATATAATACAAATTTTAATTTAATACAATAACACATTTTGTGTGATCTATGTATCTTTTTTTTAAAAAGACAATACAAATTAATTAATAAAAAAAAAAGACTGACTCAACAAAAGTTTTCTTCCAAGGATTTAGAGAGCACAGATTAACTTTTCTCATTATGAGAAATTCTCATTTGAAAAGTGGCTGAAGGCAGAAGTCATTGTCAAATGACAGTTGAAAATTAGTTCAGGAACTCTACCCCCACAGACATAGAGGTAGCATTCCCTATCATTTTTGTTATTGTTTTAACATTAATTTTTAAGAAATATATGGTTTTATATATCAGTAAATGGAAATATCTATCTCACATTGTCTTTTTGCAGCCAACCTCAAGGAAAAATAAAATAAAATGCCCTACACTGATCTGCCTATTTTTCCATCATTGCCTATATTAATTGAATTTTCCTCTTTGAAGAGACTATGGATTTTTTTTCAAAGTAACAAATTTGGAATCTTTATTGATATTACAGGGAATTATTAACACTCAGTTTACAGCATAATGTTGCATTTGAGAATCAGGTTGCTCATTTGAAGTAAAATATGAAGGTAAATTTAATTTCGAATGGTTTTCATTTTTTCATAGAAAGATGCTTCAAGTTATCTCAAGCATGGACACAGATACTTAATGTCACATTTAATAAAGGACGATGGTCACAGAGAAGGGCTCGTCCTTTTTAAAAGGAGTCGGTGACCCATTTCCAGTGGTAGCGTGGTCTTTTCAAAGAGGACACTGCTGTCGAGTTCAGTGGCATTGGGCAGTCGTTCCACTGTGGGACATTAAAACAAGCAGGTACGACTTAAAAGTTAAACATCTCACAGAGTAAAAGGCCACCAACTAGTTAAATAAAGAACGTATTTGCAGACAATGGGTTATAAAGACAATACTTGGCAGAAAAAAGTCTTGATGGTCAACTTCTGCTTTAAAACAGTTACAATATAGCACATAGGCAAAGCAATACACAGTGCTCAGAATTTCTAAATGCAAATACCGCATCCTTGTCGATTATACATTTTAATCCAGGTGGCATTTTATTTACATGAAGGCAGTGCTTTTAGCTGCACTCTCAAAGCAACCATTTAGCTTCATCTGATTTTGCTTCATTTGAGTTTTGGTTCTGAAACTTCAGGGAAGTCCTATGATTATTTCCCATTTGTGATTATAAAATATTCCTGTGTGGTGCAGGCTGTAAATCCAGTCAAGCTGATGAGAGTTGTTTATTTAGCTGTGTAAATTTGTCTTTTTTAACCTGGTAGACAAAGCACAGCTCTAAGAACCACAGTCCTGTGTTATCCAGTCCCACTGTTGAAATGGACTTAGAAGTTACCTACCACTTCTAATCAAGAAGTTTTACCTTGGAAAAAAATTATGTTTCAGCTGCCTATCTATTACAAGATAATCATGTAGTGTTTTTTATAATGTTCCGTCACATGGTGTGTTATTAGGGAGAGGTGCAGAATTTTTCAGGTAGGGGGTTTAGGTAAGAACGACATTGTAAACAGACTAATGAGCAATTCCAGGCAGTAACTGAGCAGAACATGACTAGTTGTCAAAGGGAATTTATAGCAAGAGAGAAGTTTTCACAGGGGAATGCGAGTCAGTGATGACTTTATGCAGGGAATTTTGGGGTGCTTGGGGATATCACCTACTTCTCAGCTCCTGTACTCAGGTTAGAAAGGTTGTGTTGAGCTCCTTAAAGAGGGTTTCAGATATGAAGCTACATATACAGATACAAATGACACCCAGGTCGCACACTCAGGGACCGCATCCATCCTTTCTTCCTCAGAGTCCCCTTGTCCTTGGGCACCTCTCGTCTGTCATTCGAGCATAGCGAGAGACTTCTTTTAAGTAAGTCCATTCCCTCTTTCCTGGCTGTTCACAACGTCTCTAAGATTTCTCGTCTGGATCAAGGCAAACATAGTTAGAATCCTGACTCCTTTATTTTCTACAACCAGGCTTGTATTTTACTTAATTTATTTTGGTGACAGCAAGTAACAGACAATAGAAGAGGGAAAGGACAGGAGATACAGAGAGCAATTTTAAGATTATTACAAACCTTACGGGGGAGAATAAGAGGGTTTGACTTTAGAGGCAGGGAGTAAAGAGGAGATAGAGCCAATAAACATTCATAGAGAAGACTACACAAACGTGGTGGACAACCAGATGTGAGGGGAGAACATTTGTTTGTCACACAAACCTAGTTAGTCCAGTGCAGGCACAGGGACTCCACAGTTGTCAGTGACCTCAACTCCTGTTGCTTGGTGACTCCTGACCAGTGGCTTCTGCCTTGAGGTGCAAGGAGGCTGCTCTACCCCGGCCATCTCATATGCATCCCTGACAGCAGAGAGAGAAAAGAGAAAGAGAAGAGCATGCACCCCTCTCAAGGAGTGGGTTCTGGAAGCTGTGCACATCACTTGTCATTGATTTCATGGGGAAGAAAAGAGATACTGGGGTAGAGAAGGCAGGTGTATGCGGTTTCGAAGGCCAGGACACGAGAACTCTGAGCAGGAAGATGATTTATTTCAACCAGCCAGACTCGGCGGACTCCCGTCCTGATAAAAACTGAGTCCCGAATAAAATTTTGGTTCCCTTTTATACAGAAAAGATATAAGGGTGGGGAGTTAAATGGTGCTTTTATGAAAGAAAACGACTTTCTTTGTTAGTTAAATGTTTGTCTGAGTACCAGATAGGTTTTGAATTGACATACCATCCACATTCCATCTGGATGCAACCTTGAACACAATCCTTTCTGAACATTCAAAGTTTAAAGGGCCTATATTACTTAATTGAATTTCTGGGCACACTTGGATACAGATTAGATAATTTTGAATTCATGCACAGGCTATATTGCATCCCCCCTTTGAGGCCAAGCTTAAATTTATTTAAGCCTCGGCATCACTATTGTCAGAGTCTCTCTGGACTGTCTGGTATACGTATAGGGTTTGCATTGCTAAATTGTTTTCCAGGGACTGGAGTCGTTGCCATGGTTACCAAGGGCAGGGCTGCAGTTTCTCACTGTCCTACACGCACAGCTCAGGTTATCTACGGAGAGATGAACAGCCTCCCACCGACAGCCCACATCAATACGATCTTTATTCTCAGGAGACGCATCGCCCTCTGAACTTCAGGGTGTTATTAATAAGGAAGAAGCAGAGGACAGCTGTTGGGACCGAGTCCCTCAAGACAGAAGAGGGATCCCCTAACCTCAGCCAGCCAAGAGAGTAGGAGAATGAGAGAAAAGCTGGAAATTCACTGTTTTCTTGGACCAGAATTAGACAAGCGATATATCTGTGTGTTTAAGCTTCCCTAAATATATGTGCACACATTTAAGGACAGGCACATTTACACATGCACACAGACACACATGTGCGGCTGTGTGTGTGTATCTGAAGGACAACAATATTTGCAAAAAACACCATACCCACATACTGACTTGAGTCATTCCTTTTTAGAAGACACTAAAAGAGGAGTGAAACACTGACGTGGAGTTATAAGAACCCCCAAGAAAGGCATTCCTCAAACCTAACGGCATCTAAATTCCCTGCGATTGGAGACCTAGAAGGGGCTTAGTTCACCAGCGCTGTGGCAAATACCACGCACGGGTTGGCGGAAACGGCAGGAATCGAGAGCCTCAGTCGTGGAGGCTGGAAGTCCGGCCTCAAGGTGTCGGCGGGGCTGCTGCTTCTGGGGTCCGGGGCGCTGGCCACTCCCTCACGGGCGAGTCTCCTGGTGCCTGCCCCTCCAGTGCCCACTCCCTTCCAGTTTTGCCTCCTTCAGTCTGGCCGCACCTTAGCTATAACACCTATTTACAGGTGAGCTCGCACCTGCAGGAATGCAGGTTAACACCTGAACCTGCCTCCTGTGGGGTACCTGACTCCATCTCCAGCAAAAGTCACTTCCTTTAAGCCGAGGTAGAAAAGGGAGGATTTTGGAAGGAGAATGGTGCTGCTAGGGCATTGCCATAAATATGAAGTGCTTCCAAGCATGCACTTATGCAGATATGATTTCAGTCATTAGGTGTTTATTAAAGATAAGGATATTCTGTTTCCAGATGTATCTTTTTTTTTTTTTTTTTTTTTTTTGAGCAACCTTCTCTCTATTTTCAGGAGATCAACCATTACAAGCATTTTTAGTAGAAGTGTTTCACCATTTTCCTTTTTTCTTTTGGTGCATTTGTGTACAAAGTTTCACTTTAGCAATTACAGTCATTCTTTCTGCCTTCTTGGGTTTGGGAAGAAACAGACAGAAACATAATAGAAATTCTTGTGCTGAAATTCATGTGCGTGGACAAGAGTTTTAACACCCTGGGAAAAAATGCCATGTGCTTTAGTGTCCTGGCTGCTAAAACACACACAAGCACCTGGCTCATGGCTTTGACGCTCGAAGCCCAAAGCTGCGGCCTCTGCACGGCCGTCCCGTCTCCCGAGGACTGGTGTCCAGGGCTGCCAACGAGCCTGGCCCGAGGCGTCCCCTTCACGGCGGTGCAACTGCCCTGTGGGCTCTCTTCCAGCTTCATTGGCCTCCAGCTCTTCACTGCTCCTGTGGCTTCTTCCATCCAGATATGTCCAAAAAGTTATTGGTCAGCTCCTTTTTGTCATCACACAAGTTCTATGCTACTCATTTCAAATATCATTTGAAAATGCAGCGATTTAATTTTCAAACCCATAATCAGTATACTAAACACCCCACGAAGAAAAATTTAATCTGCCAATTTTCTCTTTGCAAAATCCACTTGACTGTATTTCAGAATAGGATAAACCAGGACCTCTCTTCTGTAGCTGCATCTTATTGTGTGTCCTAAGACTGAGTGTTACTGTTCGAGAACTTTATGGCTTTGTTTGGTTGTTAACACAGTCGAGTGCTTTTGGGCATTTCCTGCTCACAGAATCATGAAGTGTGGAAACGAAACAGGTTGAGTGGATCTCTGCTAGCAGAACCAGCACGCGTGGGGAGTAGCGTAGAACCCAAGCCTCCGATGTTTCACGGTGGAGGTGTTTCGAAAAGAAAGTCAAGCTTAGGTCCTAGATGGTCGAGATGATGCCCAGACAAGGCTCCTAGAACATTTTTTTTTCAGGGAGATAAGAATGTTAATCAGGTCAGAAAGCAATCCAATAATGGCATAATAACTCATGCAGATAGTGCACTGAAGAAAAGATGAAAAGTGGTTTAAGAAAGGAAATAAGATTTTAACCTTTGTGTTTGAAAGAACTTCCCCATTGCTCGCTCGGGGGTTCCTCCTTATAGGCTAAGCGGCAGGGCCAACGGGGTCTGGTTTTCAGATTCCATTCCATCAGCACTGGTACTCAATTACCTCATTTCAAACTTAAAAAGTGCATATAAATAAATGCTCTGGGCCACTCTGGAACAAAAGGTCTCAGGTAATTTATGGTATGTTATAGGAAGGAAAGGAGAAGACAAGTCTTGGCTTGCAGCATATGCATCCCAACTGCTCTGAAGCAGAGGCACTTGGTCACTCAGGAGAACTTCCTCATTGCCACCAAGCCGTACTGCTTTTTAAAGCTGAGGCTTCTATGGGTTGGAGGAAGAAAAAATCACAAATTTTGGAATTTACTAAGTAGTCAGTGAGGCTGAGCAGCCATTTTACATTTGTCATTGCTAAAGTCTATTTTAGGGGTATCTTTAGACTGTGTCTAGTTTTTAAATTATCTGAATAATGTTGGTCAGATATTTCCTGCTTCAATGAACTCATTCTCTTACCCATTTACTATGTAAGTTTTGTGTGAAGATTACAAGTTCATGTATGTGAAAGCCTTTTATAAACCATTAAGTGCTCTCTGAAAGTGAATTACTAAAATTTTAGAGTGACTATTAAAGGCAGGCAGCATTGTACAGGAGGAGACAGAGTCCTCGGCCCTCAAATAATCTAGACTTCTCTTTCTTCATGATTAAAAAGACTTGGTTGGACTCGATGATCACCAAGTATTCTTTTCATCTTAAATAGTCAAATTACTGGAACAGAAAAAATCCAGTCTGAACGTCCGATAGCAGGGAGATGGAATGCTTGTAAAGAATATGGACAGTGTTACTTGGCAGCAGAAAGAAGTGAAGCACCGATGCATGCTATTTCATGAATGTGCCTCGTAAACAAGATGCTCAGTGACACAAGTCAGATGCAAAACACCCTGCACCGTGTGGGGCTGTTTATGGAAATGTCCGGAATAGAGAGATCTAGAGAGAAAGCAGGTTCGTGGGGCCCACGGCTGGGGGTAGGCGTGGGGGAAGTGGGGCGTGATGGCCAAGGGATTAACGCAGTGAGAAGGCTCCCGCATGGGTTGTGGGGACGAATTGTGAAAATGTACTACAAGCCACCCAGCTGTACACTTGTAAGGGCCGAGTTTCACGGCAGGTGAATTACATCTCAATACACCTAGGGGTAAAAAACACGTATCGTTGGTGGTGCCAAGGCACTGGGAGCATCAAAATGGTTCTCTTTGTGCAACGTTTGTCCCAGTTAAAAATGACAGATTGCCCTCACTAGTGAAGATGGCCACTAGCTGGTGAAACACGAGAGGGAGATGATGGAGAGAAACGTGTCTCCACTGCTCTCCTCCTCCTCCTGTCAGGCCAGCTCTGCGGCCTTTACTGCTTTCTTTACTCTCACTCGGCGACGACGTCCCCGTTGCGTGGCCTTAGATGTCCCACCTACACTTTCAGACCCCGATGCTGGCGCGGCGGCCTGGGAAGGGACTCCACTTTCATGAGGACCCCAGCCAGACCTCTCGCCTGTTACGGCCCCACGCGTGTTCGCTCGGCGTGCGTTCCATCTAAGTTCCCCTAAGGTTCTGAGGTTGGAGGACGTATTATTATCCCCAATTTGAAAACAAAAAATGCAAGATCCAGGGAGCTCAAAAGTTTTGTCCAAAGTCAAAGGGCTGTTAAGTCGTAAATTTTGTTTCAGAATGTCATCCTCTCTGACTTGGAAAGCTGTGTTCTTTATTTCCACATTGTGTTGACTCCTAACCAGAAAGGAAAATGCTGTCCTTTTAAAATAGAGTCATTATATAAAACTTCCTAGTCCTAGAGATAAACCAGACAGCTTCGAGTCATACTAAAACTTGAAAAACGACCTAGCAAAGCAGATAATTAAAAGATTTTTAAATTTACATAAAGATTCCATGCAGAGTGTCTTTAGAAGGAAGTTCTCATATGCATTTAAAATATGATTTAAATTACAGAAATCAGAGGCAGTTGCTTCGTTGAAATTGGAATAAGAGAACCCAAATTTAAGGTCTAGATCTTCCATTAACTAGTTGTGGGCTCCAGGGTAAGTTGTGAAGCCTCTAGGTGCTTCACTTTCTTGAGTAATAAAAGACAAAGTAAGGAATTATCTTTCATTCATTCATTCATTGTATATATGCCCAGGTATTGTTCTAGGTGATATAAATTCCACAGTACAGAAGAGAGAATAAAGCCTTGCTGTACAGGTTTGAATTACTTTCAGCTCTGTTTCCAGTCTTCTCGTGATCTGCTGTGTTGCAGGAACTGAATTTCCTTAAACTTTCTTGCCCTCTGGTTTCTGGGTAATTTCAGCCTATAAGAGGCCCTGGGGAAATACTATGGAATGGGATGTGTGGAAAAGCCAAAGTAGATCTCCTTCAGTAGACCCTACTTCTGCCAGGAAGCCCCAAAATGGTTTTGCCTTCTGGAAATTCTACCATCCTTCTATGTCTCAGCAGCCGTACCTGTAGAAACTGCTTCCCACTATTGCTAATATCTAGTCACTCACCAACAACTTTTCTGATGAAAAATGTAAACCTATAAATCCAAGAATCTCTAGAAACGCCAAACAAGATAAACACACAGTAACACATGCTAAGGCATATTATAATCAAATTATTGAGAATTATTGAGAATTATTTGAAGAGGAACCCTTGGAAGCAGCTGGAGATAAAATGAAAACCAAGATGAGAAACGCAGCTGATTCTCGTCAGAAACAAGGACTGAAAGGAAGCAGCCTTAGAAACGACAGCAAAAGTCCTTCTCAACCTATAATTCTATATCTGGCAAAAAATACCCTTCCATTTTCAAGGTGAAATAAAAACATTTCCCAGCAAGTGCTGACTTTGTCACCAGCGGACCTGCTTTTAAGAACTGTTCAAGAAAATTCTTCAGCTTGAAGGAAAATTATTCTAGATGGATATTTGAAACAATACAAAGGAGTGAGAAACAAAAGACATGAAATATATGTGGATAAATACAAAGTACTCTTATTTTAAAAGTTTTATTAAAATTATTTGTAAAGCAAAAATAATAGCAACACATTATGGGCTTTATAACATACACAGAGAGTATTAGCTATGTAAACAATAGCCTAAATGATGGGGAAGGCGGATTTGGAAGGACAACATCACAAGGTTCTGACATTGCATGAAAAGCGGTGTCATTTTATTTGAAGTCAGACGGAGATAAGCTAAAGGTACACATGGTAAACCTTAGCACAACAACTGAAAAACAAAACTAAGCAGTATAGATGATAAACCAAAACAAAACAATTTTAAGTTCCTATATTCACTAAGCAATGTCTCAGTAACAAATCTATTACATTTGTAAAATAGACCTGCTTAGGTTTTATTTTAAAATTTGATTAATTCTTAATTCTTTCATAATGCAGATGTAAAACTGTAAAGAGCACACTCATTTCTGATTTCAGCCAAGGAAGAAGCAGACAGGTGGGAATGAAGGTAACTCCCAAACCTCTGCTCCCATCCCCTAAAGAATCCTGGCCACCTGTGTTCCAGCTCTCTGCTTCAGTTCCACGATCGCATGGGCATTTCCACAGTTCTCAGCGACACTAAGCTGGCAGCACAAGCTCTATTAATTTTTTGAAGGTCTTTGCGTTTCCATGGCCAGTTAGGTCCAGTATTTGGGGCTCTTTGGTTGGCTAAGTTTCACGTTATTCAAGTTGAGGTCTGACTAATTTTAA
Source organism: Dasypus novemcinctus (assembly GCF_030445035.2). Taxonomy (NCBI): domain Eukaryota; kingdom Metazoa; phylum Chordata; class Mammalia; order Cingulata; family Dasypodidae; genus Dasypus; species Dasypus novemcinctus. The sequence continues at coordinate 2,432,686 of NC_080701.1, read as the reverse complement.
GTTTCAGTGTTCAAGGCCCAGGGCCCAATTCTATCTTGCCTCTCATCTGGCACACCACTGGAGGGTTAGGGAGTTTCTATATTTTTTGAGAAGAATTTAGACCAGAAACACAACAAGGGTGTTCTCAAAGTCTGGCCAGAAAAACAAGTAAAACTATCAAAGTTATAAATTGTTTGGCTGAAAGGAAAAAAAAAAAAAAAAACACCACTGAATTTTTAAATTCAATTTCTCATGGAGCTCTTCTGTAACTGTTATAAAGTTGAAAACATATATCCATACCTTGAGATTCTTTTATGAAAGAAAATAATACCTCTATTAATCTTGACATGTTTCATCCTGAAATTTCACGAAGATTTTTAAAATTCGGGCTACAGTTTTAAATGCAAAGATAGCACCGCAGCTCTGCAAGTTTGGCAGTAGTTGGTACTATGTACCCTCTCCTCAAGAAGTTTATGAATGGAAAAGGATTCATTGTGGTAACACAAAGACTTCAATATGAATTGTAAGTCAACTGTCATACCCAGACTACCTTCATTCATTGTAAAACAGGTGCTTCCTAAAAGCTTTACACATGCTTGAGGGAGAACATGCAAGGTGTCAGAAGACGGGTGTGGTGGGGGAGGAGACAGAGAGCAAGAGAGGGAGAGGGAGACAGGGAGGGGAAGAGGAAGAAAGAAGAGAGAGAGGGAGGGAGAGAGAGAGGGAGAGGGAGAGAGGAAGAGAGGGAAAGGAAGAGGGAGAGAGATGAGAGAGGGGTCTAGTGCAAAGTGATTGTAAAATAATTTCACTTTCTTTCAACTTCTGGTTTGAGATTTAAATCGTTAGACTAGAAGGACTATGGATCAAGCAGTTGAAACAAATTTAGATGGCCCTTTTGATATGTCCTCAGAGGGCCTAATGTCCATTGACATCTTAAAAAGTTCTGAGTGCTTCTTTCCAGCATTGGTTCATAAATTTGATTAATAAGAGACTGAGCTGAGAAGAAAAGAAGGGACATTGGAAGAGTCAAGGATAAAAGAGAAAATTATAGTTAGCTTTTTCTTTTTCTTTACCCAAATTTACATTGTATTTTCTTAAGGAAAAATTAATCACCGGTTGACATTTCTCATATGAAATAAAAATTTGGGGTTTTTTAAATGCACATATATATGCTGAAGATATTGAATGAAGAAATCTAATTCCAAATATATTTTCTTAAGGGAAATAATGAGTAGAATAAATGAAAGTAAATATGTCATTTGCAAAAACATTTACATTATTAGAGAATAAGGAAATTGGAGAGCTTCCTATATTTTTATTAACGTGAAATGGAGTGTTAAAATTTTTCTTATACATTTGATTTATTCATTCATTCGGTTTACCTTTTTGCTGTCTTGAGGTTGATCATGATCATGTACTTGGTTCTTGCTAATGAAAATTTAGTGTGCAATCTATACATGTAAAAGTGTGACATTCTCTAAAGAAGCACCACAAATAGGAGAGGTGGCACATTTGAGGTTAGCAGCTGTGATAGGTTGGACTGTTGCCCCACAAGAGGTACGGGCACCCCCAGTGCCTCCCAGCACGAGCTTATTTGGAGAAAGGGCCGTTTCTGGTGGGTTAGGCAGGTTGAAATGAGGGCACACGGGAGCAGGGCGACCCTGGCCCAGTATGACTGGTGTCCTTTCAAGAAGGAGAAATTGTACATGGAGACACAGACACAGGAGAAAAGCATGCCACTAGTGGCTGAAGTCCACGGAGTGCCACGGAGAGGCCCCCACGGCTGTGCTAGACCAGGCCCTGGTGGCCAGGACCAGAGGGCAGGCTGCTATTTAGAGCGTGCAGCCAGGAACCAGGAAAGCTGCTTGCTTACTACTTAGAGCTACTTTGTTGTCGTGAAACACCCAAGCTCATCATCAACAGGACAATCGCTTGGCCTTTCTCAAGGTCATGTGGTCGGTGGGCCCAAGGTGCCCTGCCAGCCTCGGCGCGGGCTGTTGTCGGGGTGGGCTGTGGTGTGGGTGCTGCCTGCCCTGGGACCCGAGGGTGCTGGGACAGGGGCTCGGGACAAGTGGACGATGCCATGCTCCCCCGAAGCCAGGCACGGCTGGGCCTCTCATTCTGCTGGCCACATCCAGCCCCGCAGCGGAGAGCTGGTCCGCAGTGGCGGGGGAACTGCAGAGGCTCGTGGCAGAGGGCGATGGGGACACCTGGATCCCCTCGTGGACTGTCTCTAACGTGTGCTCTGAAGGAAAGACCAGCAAGGGCACGAGTGTGCCACCCGAAGGGCGCACTGCTTTCCCAAGCCTCGGTGACCGGGTCCCGACGTTGGAGGCCTTCGCTCGGCGCATCTTGGCTCTTCTCTGTTACTTCCATGCCACCTTTGGAAGCAATGTCCTATAGGTCAACTGGCCATGACATCAGCTGAGTCTAAAATACGCATGGGAGTGGAGGGCCGATCTGCCAGCTGCATTTCGCCATCTTATCGCCAATCCATGCGCCTTGCGTCCCGGTGGCGGCTCTGGCCTCACTGCTATCGTACTTTATGAGCCTTTCTTTCTGCCAATTCTGTTGCAAGTAGGAAGTGTGAAGAAATCTCATCTAAGGTTTCTTCTGTGGCCATTTCTTCCTTCCTCCTCCAATTCTTCTTGAAAGCAATATCAAAGAAAAAATCAATATGTTAGGATTACACGGCGATAGAGAAATTTTTTTTTTCTTAATAGGGTCCCTGGAAGAGAAGAAAGTCAGAGACACGGCAAAGGAAGGGAGGTTCAAATAGGAAGGCGCATCTTCATGTACATTATATTTCCTTTTCCTTATTTAGCTTGTACCACACAATTAGAAAGCGCTTGTTTTCCAGAGTGATGTTGAAATCTGTTACTTTATATGCTCCCAGAATAAACAGTGGTGGTTAAAAAAGTCTAAGTGTACAGGCACCGCGTGTGCTCTGGTTCTCCCTTAGTCACAACAGCTCTGCGCCGTGTGTGCCAATCACGTAAGGTGTGTCATCTTAGGAGACACAGTCTCTTTGCTGCACGCTTTATCTTTCATGTGTTTCTCAGCAAATAAAAAACTGAAGCTGCCTATCACAACAAATAAAATAAATATTTTGATGCTGACTCCTGCATCTTAAAAAAGCTCCTGCAATAATGGGCAGTAGGTATTTTCTTCTGTGGCCACTAAACAGGTTTCTATTTAATTCATGTTCAAGGAACCAGAAGTGAGTGTTAAGGTTTTTCCTCTTTTTTTCAATTAAAAAAAAAAAATGAGGCTGTAATATCCATTTAGCAGTGGTTATGGTTTTTTTTTCTTTCCTTCCTTTCTTTTTTCCCCTTGAATCATGCATCTCAAAACTGGAATAAAAAACAGCAATAGAACATGTGAATTAAAATGTTCCATAAAAATGTTCAGATAATGTTAGCCTTAAAGTTATAGTTTTATCCTTTAATTCAGTCAAAAAATAGTTCTCTTCTACTGAAAGCTGCAAGAGACCATCTTTGAATAATAGCCAATATTTGAGCAAACTCTTACAGTTTGCAAAGCAAGTCCACAATTGTTCAGTTACCCAGCAGATCAGATAGAGAGCCCACCCCCACATCTTCTGATTTTAAACCTCATATTCCTTAACCTCACATTCTTGCTGAAATCCCTCCTTTCAGAATTATATAAACTTAGTATAGAGTAACTGCATACATTTTTTAAGCATTTAATTAATGTATTTATTTCTCTCCCCTTCCCCCACACTCCATCCCCAGTTGTCTGCTTTCTGTGTCCATTTGTGCTCTTCTGTGTCCTCGTGGATTCTTGTCAGTGGCACCACAATCTGTGTCTCTTTTTGTTGCATCATCTTGTTATGTCAGCTCTCCGTGTGTGCGGCGCCATTCCTGGGCAGGCTGCACTTTCTTTCGTGCTGGGCGGCTCTCCTTACGAGGCGCACTCCCTGCGCGTGGGGCTCCCCTACGCGGGGACACCCCTGCGTGGCAGGGCACTCCTTGCGCGCATCAGCACTGCGCATGGGCCAGCTCCACACGGGTCAGGAGACCCAGGGTTTGAACCGCAGACCTCCCATGTGGTAGGTGGACGCTCTATCCATTGACCCAAATCTGCTTCCCTACATACATGGTTAAGGTCCTCAGTTGTCTCATGGATGATAGGTCTTTTGTCTTTACGGCTAAACTGAGAATGTCATTCAAGGGGGACCTCGACTTCCCAGGCTGGGCGCATGCTCAGGAGCATTTGCTGACTGTGAAGAAATGTTCAGTCCTGAGTGTAACTTATGGTATTTCATAGTTCAAGTCCATTTCAAGTTCCTTTGATTCAATATGCAGGACATAACTGTGTGATGTATGTCCCTAAACCGCAGGTTTTTTCCCAGTACGTGGCTTTGAGCTTCTGGAAGATTTGGGGAGAATCGGGTACAAGCAGAGTTCACTGATTTTGTTGATCCAGACCATCTTTCCCAAGACTTAGATTAATTCTCTTACTTCCCATTTGGTAAAGTTCCTAAATCTCCTTCTTAAAAAATGAATTTCTGTTTTTCTGTTCTAAATGCTGAAAGGCTTCCAACAGATTCTGAAAATACAGTTATTTCATCTCCTGAAGTTTCAATGAACTTTTTTTTTCTTAATAGCTCAGTGAAACTGGAGAATAATTACTTTTTCAGTTAATATTAAACCTGATGGCATTTTAAAACAAAAAGCTGGCAGCAAATATTATGTCAAACTAGAGTGCACTGAAGAGTGGCCTGGCCGCTTTGCCGCTCACCTCTGAGACATCAGCCCGCTGTGGTCGTGCCAAGCATAGCATTAAGAAATAACAATGAAGACGAGGAGAGGCTGGGATGTGGACTCTGGGCTCGGAGTCCTGGATCTCCACACACTGCTGCAGAACCTGGCTTTCCAGTCCTTTCTAAAAACAGGCAGTCCTTTGCAAAGACCCCAAGTTCCACTTTCGCACAGTTAGGGAAAGGTGTAGCTATAGTAGGTTAACATTAATAAGCCATTTAAAGCATTTAGCTTTCCTCTGGTTTGTTTAAAACTCAGGACTAATCCAGGCTCTGTGCCAAATCTTTCTGAAATGCCTCAAGAAGACAGGAAAGGAACATTTTCTCCACAGCCACTCAGGCATCTGAGCACACCGATGGCTAACTGAAGAGAACTATCACACTGTCAGCTGTTCCAATTACAAGTGAAAAAGTCAGATGTGAAATTTCTGTTTATGCAAAACCCAACTCTAGAAGGAACACATTTCTTCTTCTTTCAGACCCTTAGTCTGTGAAGTCTGAAGTTATTCTCCAACCCTCTGTTCTCTTTTGAGGTAGACAAGGATGCCGTTTAAGCGGCTGTGCCCCCGCTGGAGTCGACAGGAGCTGGTTTCAGTCCCTGTCATACTTAACTCTTTATTAGCCTTACCTGACACTCTAAATCCTCTCAACCACTTTCCTACTCCATAAAAATGAGGAGAATATAGTAAGATCTGTATTATTAGAATAATAATAGAATTTAATAAGAAGATACATGAAAGACTCCTACACACCACATGATTATCAAATGTTACAGCCAAGGCAAATAAAAGTAAAGCTTTATTTTAATGTAAGGTTTTAATATTCATTTCATTTTTGTCTGTTGATTTCCTTGTTTTAACCATAAAACAGAAACCAGAAAACTGAAAAGAGAGGCACCTCTAGTGTCATCTCAAATAATACAATTTGAGTAGTAGTATTAGTATTACTAATACTAATTCATATTACTAGTAATACTAATAACCGGTATTAGTATTCTGGTATAATTTTTCCAGCATTTGTCCCCATGCATCATATGTATCACTTTGTATCAGTCTCATGCACAGCTTTTCCATGAGCATTTCCCTGGGTGCTATATACTATCAATGACTACCTTATCTTCCACTAAGTGGGTTAATTAACAGATATCTAATTATTCCCTGATTGTTTTCCAATTCAGTTGTTTCCAATGCCTGAAACTAGGAGGAAGAGCTGTGATTAATATTTTGTGCCCAAAGCTTTACTAGGGAGTATTTTCACACTTTTAATATTTACCTTTATTTTCTTAGGTTAAGTTTCAAAAAAGAGAAGCTCTCTTTTTCGACAGGCATGAACATTCTTAAGACTTTTGGCATTCATTGCTAACTTGTTTCCTGAGTAAGTGCTAAAGCAGTCTGTGAAAATATCAGTCATGTGTTGTCTTTCCAGCATTGACTCTAGCTTTAATCAAGAAGCAAGTCAATGTCATAATCAATCAACATTTTTGCCTTACTTTTTTACCTGCTGTTGTTTATCTGTCTCCTTTCAGAGTCAATTAGGGAAAAAAAATAAAGAAAATTATTAAGCCTTTACTGAACTAAAGCTTCTTAGCATAAAACTGAAATGTTGGAGAAGATATTAAGATAGCAGTCTAAGTTTTAAATGGCATGAATAGATGACAACTTAATCTAGATACTCTTTTGTTCATTTAGTACAATATACACAGGCAGGGACATACCACCCCCTTCACTTAACAGAAACTTACAGTACCTGCACATCACTGGATCATCTTTAACTTATTTTGTTCAATAAGACCAAATACAGGTTGCTGTATCCAATAAGAATATCCCCAAAGATTTTTTTTTTACATTCAAAAAATGAGGTCCCCATATACCCCCCACTCCCTCACCCCACTCCTCCCCCCACAGCAACAATCTCATCCATCATCATGAGACAATCATTGCATTTGGTGAATACATCTCTAAAGATTTAATCTGGCTTTAGGAGAAAAGTTGGTAATAGCTTATTTAAAGCAGAGATGTGCAGTTACCTTGCCAGACTAGATTTAGAATCTTAGCCAAGAACTCTTTCAATCCTGTGGTTTGGACACTCATGGTTGTTGCTTCTGTTTGACAGGCACTCTCCATGATCAAACTCCAATACCACTGAAAATATATCTGGAAAGTGAATATTTATTTGTTGATATCAAATATACCAAATAGACACAAAGCTCCCATTACATTGTAATCACCAGGGATACAACAATAAACTGGACCCATCTCTGTTCTCAGAACTTGCCTGCTTTATCCCCAGGGCTCAGCTTTATACTAAGTTGATTTATAGTCAACTTGGGGCCGTACCATTGTGAGATGCTTCTCTGGTACCAGGTTGATCCCTCATCTTTTAAAATGCACATAATTTCTTGCGTAAATAGGCCCCACAAGGAAGGAATATGTAACTTCACTCATCTTATAAAATTCATCAGTGTATGATTTTATAATTGTTCATAAATTACCCAGTCAACTAATATCTACAAATATTGATCCTCCCCTGTTCACTACTCAACCACATGTTTTATTTTTCCCTCAGTGCATTCAGAATGCTTGTAAAATAGCAGACTGTCAGTGGATGGAGTGATCTGAACCCATGAGCATAAGGACAGCCCCCAAGGTATAATAATATTGGTGTATATCACATGGAATTTAGTGAGAATTAAGTGGAAAGCGAATTTTATGTTTACAGACATTTTTCCTCCAAGGACCAGAACTATGCTGAATACTATGTGTAGCAGTTTGATATGGTTATGAATTCCAAAAACAGATATTGGATTATGTTTGTAATCTGGTCTGTACCTGGCCCTGATTGAGTTATGATTGGGGCTTTGATTGGGCCACGTCATTAGGGCATTGAGTCCCTGCCCCTTGGTGGGTGGGGTCTCAGATACAAGGCATGGCAAAGAACAGAGTTGAGGGTTTCTAATGTTGGAGTTTTGATGTTGGAGTTTGATGCTGAAGCTGGAGCCCCAAGGAAAGAGACAGAGCCGTTCGCCTGATAGTCTACAGCTGACCTTGTGGAGGAAAGAGAGTAACTGAGCCCAGAGGAGCCCAGGAAGCCTGAACCCTCACAGACATCAGCAGCCATCTTGCTCCACCACGTGACAATAGAATTTGGTGAGGGAAGTAACTTATGCTTTATGGCCTGGTATCTGTAAGCTCCTACCCCAAATAAATACCCTTTATAAAAACCACCAGTTTCTTGTATTTTGCATCAGCACCCCTTTGGCTGACTAATACACTATGTATGTATTATGCTATGCTAATATATTTAGACTAATATGCATGCTAATACTACAGGTGCATACATGGTATTTAGCACAGTCCTGATCTGTAGGAAAAAATGAGCATCAAGTTGGCATAGTAGTAGTAGATATCGTCTTTATGGTCAACTTCAAGACAACAGGTCCACTGCAGCCAGTTTGGAAAATAGTCTGGCAGTTTGTATAAAAGCGAAACATGAGACAATCATATGGCCCAGCAATTCCACTCCTATCTACCCAGGAGAACTAAAAACATACGTTTACACCAAGACATGGTCACAAGTGTTCATAGCAGCCTTATTCGTAAGAGTAAAACACGGGAAGCACTGCGAATGTCCCTCAGCTGGACGGATAAACAAACTATCCACACAATGGAATTCTGTTGGGCAATGCAAAGTCTCCAGTTGCTGATACCTCAGATTACTGCTCCACCACGGATCAACTGCAAAAATAGTGGCCAACGCCAGACCCAGGAACTCCCGCCTGTTTGGCTCCATTTTAATGAATGTCCAGAAAAGTCAGATCCACCGAGGCAGAGCGTGAGGCAGTGGTTGCCTGAGCTGAGGGTGGGAAAGGGGAGTAAGAGTGAATTGGAACAGGTGGGGGGGTGGGGGCGGGTATAAAATTGTTCTAAAACTGATTTGTAGCAGTGGTTGCGCCACCAAGCAAAGTTCTAAAAATCATTACATTCTATACCTGAAATGGGTGGACTTTATGATACTTCAATTAGATCTCAACAAAGTTGTTAAAAGAACAGGATTGAGGCCAAAGTATATAAATTTTCTGGTTGGTTCTATATATTTAGAGAATCTTGGTCCATTAAAATTACATTCACCCAGATAAAGGTGAAATCAGGTATCCAGCCAATTACTTCAATATCAATATCTATTATGGGTAATTTAAGATTTAAAATGATTTGTTAACCAATCCAATGTCCACATAGAAGAGGTGGTATTGGATTGAGAAAAGTGGACATGGTGGACGATGGGTATGGGGAAAGGCAGGAAGAGATGAGAGGTGGAGGTGTCTTTGGGACATGGAGCTGCCCTGGATGGTGCTTCAGAGGCAATCACTGGACATTGTAAATCCTCACAGGGCCCACTGGATGGAATGGAGGAGAGTATGGGCCATGATGTGGACCACTGACAATGAGGTGCAGAGTTGCCCAAAGATGTACTTACCAAATCCAATGGATGTGTCATGATGATGGGAACGAGTGTTTTAGGGGGGAGAGGGGGGGGTGGGGGAGTGGGGTTGAATGGGACCTCACATATATATTTTTGATGTAATATTATTACAAAGTCAATAAAAAAAAAAAACAAAAAAAACATTCAGCATTACTGTAAAAAAAATAAAAATAAAAAAAAAAAAGATTTGTTAGATCCTGAATGACGAGTATTCATTTAGCACTGATTTCTAGATGTCATACAGCTACAGTCTCTCCCACACAGGCTCTCACAAATAAAACCGCCATCCGCGCCACCAGAATCGGGCATTTCTTTCATTGCTCAAGTAGCATCTTGCCATGGGCTCCTCCTTTTGGGGCCCATTTACAGGGCCAGCCCCAAAGAACACCTCCAGGCTACTGCTCTGCACAGCTGCTCAGTTGTCATTCTGGTTTTCTGAATTCCCGGCTCGGCGACCCCAGCCTTGTCCTGACCCTGGAGTCACAGGTTGGGATTGACCTCTGGCTTCGGGTTTTCTCTCGTCTGTCTGCCTCTGCTAGAAAGCTCTGCTCATGTCCCATTCAATCTTGCCCAGTCCTGGCTCAGCTGCTCTAGTTCATGACCATCCCTCAGCCCCATAAAAAAGGAGTCCCTTTTTTTAAGGGGCTAAGGAGTCCCTTACAGTATGCAACACACAGCTTTGCCCCTAAAAATATATATTCTCAGATATGCCCTGATTGACTGAAATATCTCCTAAATTACTATGAAGGGATTAGCTCCGATAGAGTTCATTTCAGTTATCTGTAGTATGCACAGTTCATGAGTTGCTGTGGGGAAAACGCTACTGGGGAAAAAGAACCAGATACGTGAGATCAGAGATCAGGGTGAGCAGACGTTTTAGGCCTGCTTCCTCATACCTGGTTTTATTTTCTGCCCCACTCCACCCACCCACTTTAAACTGCAATCCCTTTCTCTTCTGTCCTCAGAGATTTGTCAGTTTGGTTTCTTGGGGACAGAGTTAACTGACCTTATTTGGTATTCCTGGGCAACTTTCCATCTTCCGAATAGGAGAGCTCCTGGACAAATGTTCAGCCTGCACACAAGGACGCAGTAGTCCCACTTACTCCTCAGTAACTCAGAAAGCGAAGCACCTGTGCTAACGGCCCCGTCCGAGGGCAGAGGACGCTGGGTTTTAGGTGACGTTTGGAATGGGACTTGCAGGGAGCAGCAGGTGGTGCTCCTTTCTGTTAGGACTGTCCAGCTCACTCTGTCTGATGAGCTGAGGCCGTCCTCCTTGAAGAGCTCTGAATGCGAATTAGGTCAACAGGCTTTGACTGACCTCAGAGAGAAGCAGGGCCTTCTCCCAGCCCACGGGCTTGGTCTGGAGAGGAGCCCAGAGCAGTTGACCTTCTCTGAAAAAATATTTGTTTGTACGGATTGTTTGGAACTTGAGTGTGGAGTGGGAGGTCCGACTGGTAGCTGCGAAGTGTGACAGTGCTGGTCTGAATTAGGTGGACAATCGGGAAGCATGGATTCTGAGAAAGACCCACTTTTCACTTAGAAATGTCCATCTGGCTCTCCCACTCTCTCCTTTAGAATGGATTTGAGACTTTTGTTTTGGTTAAAAACAAACAAACAAAATGAAACAAAAGCAAAGAGAAGATGCCAACACAACACTGCCAACTATCTACCTATTATATGATGGGGTAGGTCGAGGGAATTAAGGAAAAAGGGACAGAGTTTTCATGCTTTTACCACTGGGCACGAAGGGACGATGGCGCGCAGACCTGTCTAGTACAGAAAAATGAAGTGGCTTCGGTGGAATAACGCCCAGAATGGGATCCAGCGGATCACATGGGATCCACTGGATCACGATAAAGAACCGTGTGGTGAGTGAAAACAGGCCTTGCTTACCCCACACTCAAACCTGTCCTTGAATTTCCTGAAGTTCATCTAGGAAATTAGTTTTCAACCTTAACCTCCAAAGGCATATATTCCCTGCTCCTGCTGTCCCAAAGAGTACCAATGTGTAACAATTTCCCCACTAATATATAAACGATCCTATTGTGATGAACAAAGGGCCTTGAATCATAGAATTTTTGTGTATCCTTAATGAACATTGATTACCATCATGATGATAATGACTGTGATCTGTTCCAATTAATTTTTTAAGTAAACAGTGCTGCACCTGTACGCAGCAAGAGGAAGATTTGAAATCAATTCAGCAACAAAATTTTCCTTCTAACCTCCCACATTCTCAACTTCCATTTGTTTCTGAAGGGATTTTAAATGAACATCAACCATTTCGCCAAACTTGCTTTTAGTGCTCAATAATTTATTTCTTGATAGAACAGTCTTTCAGACTAATTAAGACAAATTGTTTGTAATTAACAGAAACCTGGCATACATAGATTGGCTTGGGGTCTGAATTCTAAATGACTAAAAGAATAAGAACCTTGAAATTAGAAAAAGATTAGTTCATTTGTAATTTGCTGGTCAGAAACAGTGCATATTCATGAGATTACCACCTATATTTAGGTTCTGTTTTTGAAAGTAACACCAATATTTAAAACAAAACTTGCTTGCTAATTAACGGCAAAACATGTCTTTAACAGGGATCAGGGAAGTAGATGTGGCTCAACTGATAGAGCGCCTGCCTACCACATGGGAGGTCCGGGGTTCAAACCCCGGGCCTCCTGACCCGTGTGGAGCTGGCCCATGCGCAGTGCTGATGCGCGCAAGGAGTGCCGTGCCACGCGGGGGTGCCCCCACGTAGGGGTGCTCCATGCGCAAGGAGTGCACCCTACAAGGAGAGCCACCCTGCATGAAAAAAGCACAGCCTGCCCAGGAGTGGCGTCACACACACACAGAGCTGACGCATCAAGGTGACACAACAAAAAAGAGATGCAGTGTCCCGGTGTCACTTGATAATGCAATTGGACACAGAAGAACACACAGTGAATGGACACAGAGCAGACAATGGGGGAAAGGGGAGAGAAATAAATAAATCTTTTTTTTTAAAAAAGGCACAGAAGTCAATTTGAGTGCATCTTGAAAGGTTCAAACTTCTCTCTGAAATTTGTCAATTGATGTCCTTCAGAGACCTGTTTTTTCCCTTTCCCTTTCTCTTGCAGATTATCTTCATTTCTCCAGTTCCTGGTCTAATGAATCGCATAAGAGAAAGGACGTCTGGCTGACTGAATTCAGTACCTTGGTCAAACATTGTTTTCTCTTCCCGCTCTAAAATTCCATAATCCCAGTTAGTTTTTCCTCTTTCTCAGGTGTTCTCCCTGCACTCTGAAAAACTCACCTGTGTGTTTGCTGTCTGGGAAGCTCCACCCACGGGCGCTCTGTCCTGGGAGCAAGAAGTATTAGGTGGGGGGGCGAGTGGGCTCGCAGCTGCTCAGCCACGCCCACGGGTGGGTTTAGCAGACCGCGGGCGGGCTCAGGGCCCAGCGGCAGCTCCTCAACCGGCCCAGCCCAGCCCCCGGGGCTTAGCGGCCCCTCACCCACGCCCACGCCCACGCGGGTTAGCAGCCCCTCACCCACGCCCACGCCCACGCGGGTTAGCAGCCCCTCACCCACACCCACGCCCATGCCCACGCGGGTTAGCAGCTCCTCACCCACACCCACGCCCACGAGGGTGAGCAGCTCCTCACCCACACCCACGCCCACGCGAGTGAGCAGCTCCTCACCCACGCCCACGCCCACGGGGTTTAGCGGCCCCTCACCCACGCCCACGCCCACGGGGTTTAGCGGCCCCTCACCCACGCCCACGCCCACGCGGGTGAGCAGCTCCTCACCCACGCCCACGCCCACGGGGTTTAGCGGCCCCTCACCCACGCCCACACCCACGCGGGTGAGCAGCCCCTCACCCACGCCCAGGCCCACGCGGGTGAGCAGCCCCTCACCCACGCCCACGCCCACGCCCACGGGGTTTAGCAGCCCCTCACCCACGCCCACGCCCACGCCCACGCGAGTGAGCAGCCCCTCGCCCACGCCCACGCGAGTGAGCAGCCCCTCACCCACGCCCACGCCCACGCGGGTGAGCAGCCCCTCACCCACGCCCACGCCCACGCGAGTGAGCAGCCCCTCACCCACGCCCACGCCCACGCGAGTGAGCAGCTCCTCACCCACGCCCACGCCCACGCGAGTGAGCAGCTCCTCACCCACGCCCAAGCCCACGCGAGTGAGCCGCTCCTCACCCACGCCCACGCCCACGGGGTTTAGCAGCCCCTCACCCACGCCCACGCGAGTGAGCAGCTCCTCACCCACACCCACGCCCACGCGAGTGAGCAGCTCCACGCCCACGCCCACGCCCACGGGGTTTAGCAGCCCCTCACCCACGCCCACGCGGGTGAGCGGACCGCGGTGGCTCGGGCCCAGCCTGCGGGCCCCTGCCTGGCTGGAGGCGCCGCTGCGCGCAGCCCTCTCTGTGCCTCTCGGCGGGGGGGGCTCGCGTCCCAGTTACACGCAGCACCACAGCGCTACATTGTAACCTGCCCCCAGCGCGGCCTGCGCGGCCACCACCTACGGTGAGCAAACCAAATGTAGAAAGCCAGGCTTTCTGTTGCCCAGAAAGTCGAAAACCCAGCAATCCCACTTCTCGTTAAATTAGAAGTAATGGAAAGCACGGACTCAAACCGATATGTTTTCACTCATGTTTATGGCAGCGGCATTTCACAACGGCCAAAGGGTGGGTGCAACCCAAACGTCCGTGAGCAGGTGGACGGCGAGCAAGGTGCGGGGCGTCCATTGAGCGGAGCTGTTCAGCGGGCCAGAGTGGAGCGCTGACCCTGCCACGACGTATCCTGAAGGCATCGTGCCGAGTGAAATACGTTAGAGAAACACAAGGCAGCAAGCACTGTGTGGTATCACTTCCATGAAATCCCTGGAAGCAGCAAATGTCCAGCGCCAGCTAGTCCATTCTAGTTTACCAGAGGCGGGGATGGGGTGTGGGGAGTGGGCATTATTACTTAATGGACAGAGTTTCTGTTTGAGGTGATGAAAAAGTTGGGATAATGCATATTGGTGACAGGAGTACATATTGTGAATATAAGTAATGCAACTGCATTGTACAGCTGAAAGTGGTAAAAATGTGAAATTTCTAGTTGAACATGCTACAACAATAAGTTAAGGAAAAAAGCCAAATTTTAAAGAAATATGCTTAAATGAGATGCTGATTTTCTTGAAATGGCTTTTTATCAAGAGGTATTAAAAAGAAGATAATGAGAAAATAAACCCTAAGTTCTAACTATCAGAAAATCGTGTATCAGTCGCTGGTGAAAAACATGGTTCAAGATCTGAGATTCTGTGGCAGCTAGTGAAATTAGGAGTATTGTGGTTCACAAGCGAGTCCCCATCTGTTGTGCAACATTGTCAATCCAGTGACATCAGGACTTTGAGACAGCGTTCCCCGCCAAGCGCGAAGGCGAGCGAGCGGGCTCTTGGCTGTGACCCTGCTGCAGGGCGAGCTGGGGGCTCCTGTGGACAGAGGGAAGGGGCCGGGCCGGCCGAGGAGAAGAAAGAGGCGACGGGTGGCGGTGGCTGGTCCGAGTCTGCGCAATGGGCTTGGCCACACGCTTAGGCCACGGGGGCTCAGGCCTCGGCGGGGGCGCACGCCAGCTGGGCTACCTGCTCAGAGCCCGCTTGGTCAAGGCTGGGCTGATTCACGTGATTTCATTAAAAAACGTGTCACCTCAGACTTCAGGATTGCAGAACATGAGGAGGGGACACAAGCAGGGGTGGGCTGCGAGTTGTCCTCGACTGCTCAGTTGCCAGGTCAAGATCGTGCAGCTTTTAAAACAGAGCAGGGAAGCGGACTTGGCCCAGTGGTTAGCGCGTCCATCTACCACATGGGAGGTCTGCGGTTCAAACCCCGGGCCTCCTTGACCTATGTGCAGCTGACCCATGCACAGTGCTGATGTGCGCGAGGAGTGCCCTGCCACTCAGGGGTGTCCCCGCGTAGGGGAGCCCCACGCGCACGGAGTGTGCCCCGTAAGGAGAGCCGCCCAGCGCGAAAGAAAGTGCAGCCTGCCCAGGAATGGCACCGCACACACAGAGAGCTGACACAGCAAGATGACGCAACAAAGAGACACAGATTCCCGTGCCGCTGACAACACAGAAGTGGACAAAGAAGATGCAGCAAATAGACTCAGAGAACAGACAACCGGGGTGGGGGGGAGGGGAGAGAAATTAAAAAAAGAAGAAGAAAAAAGAAAAAAAAAACCCGAGCTGAGCACCCGGTCACAGCCCAGGAGTCAGGGAGACCGGCTTCTTTCCATTTAGGGTGGGTGTACGCCAGCCTGTATGGCAACGGATCAGAGGCCTGAAATTAATCGAGTGGGCTGGAACGCATTTGTTAATTTACGATGGGTTACGAAGCCACTCAGAAGGAGCTGGATCTCCCGTTTATCACATTATGTTCCAAGGCAGGTCAAGCCTCAGGAGCCCGGGTGGCGGGGGCCCGCCTGCCGCAGGACGCTGGCTGCCCGAGAGCGCGGGCCTGGGCCCTGCCCGCCACCGCAGCACCCCCCGCCCACCCCCAGCCATGGTCTCGGTGCCCCGTGGGTGCAGAGGCCTGCCCCTCCCTGATTCTACTCTCCACACTCTCCCGAGTTTTCAGACCTCTCTGAAGATTTGGGGGTCGGGGGCTCGTGTGTGGACCGTCTTCTGGCTTCTTTCCGCTCCCCACTCCCCGTGTCTTCTCTCATCCTCTTCTAGTCTGGAAAGTAGAAATTGTTCCCCCATTTCAGAGAGGGCAGTAGCTTTGTTTGCTTATTTTATTAACATCTGTAGCAGTTCGATATAATTGATGAATTCCAAAAAGAAATATTGGATTATGCTTGTAGTCTGACCTGTACCTGGGCGTGATTGAGTTATGATTAGGTTGTTGCATCCCCACCCCTTGGTGGGTGGACTCACAGATGAAAGGCATGGCAAGGGACAGAGTTGGAGCTTTCGATGAGGGATTTCTGATGTTAGAGTTTGATGCTGAAGACCCAGGAAGTCAGCACCCAGAGGAAAGAGAAGCCAGCCCCAGGAAGGAAGGAAACATGAACTCAGAGAAAAGCAAGCCCCAGGAACGTAGAAACCCAGGAAGCCTGAACCCTGCAGACGTCAGCAGCCATCTTGCTCCAAACAGACTTTGGTAAGGGAAGTGACTTATGCTCATGGCCTGGTGTCTGTAAGCTCCTACCCCAAATAAATACCCTTTATAAAAAACAACCAATTTCTGGTATTTTGCATCAGCACCCTGATGGCTGACTAATACAACATCTTACCTTAGTTACAATTTATGGCCAATATTGATACATTTTTAGTAATTAAAGCCCATAGTTGACCTCAGGGTTCAGTCTTTGTGTGTTCGGTTCTGTGGGGTTTGATATCATATATATGAGTCACAGATATCAGAGTATGTATGTGTGCATGTGTGCATGCGTGTGTGTGTGTTTAGGAGGTGCCGGGGAGTGAACCCAGGACCTTAAACGTGGGAAGCAGGTGCCCAGCCACTGAGCTACGCCCACTCCCCAGAGCAGGGGCTTTGACACGCAACTTTTCCTTATCAGGAGACACTTTCCAGTAAACTAGGGGGCTCTCCTGAAGAGGTGCTCATAATCTAGACCTAACACCCCACGGGATGTTAATAGATACTCCCTACACAAAGTTTAGAATGCTAGTTTAAAAAAGACAATTTAATAAAAAATAAGAGTTTAAAATTTGAAGAAAAACATTTCTCTGTATTCTAAAGCATCCCAAGCCCTTGACTGTGCTTTTGAATGGCGTGAAACTCCCTGGGTGGGGGAAAGACTGACAAGTTGCGTTGACCAATCCTGGAGCATCATTTCCCCGAGGCCCCTTGAGAGCAGCTGCAGCACGCTGGCGCTGAAGGAGCACGCGCGGGACACCTCTCAGGGAAGGGGGAGCTGACCGTGGCCCGCAGCTCTGTGGAGTGTGGACGTCCAAAAAGGGGCAGGGGGTGGGCTGGGTGCTGGGCCAGTCAGGCTGCCGGCGGTGAAGTGGACACTCCTGCACACACATTTTGGAGTTGGGTACGATTTTCTAAGTGGAATCCTCTTATGCAATCAATCTTAAACTTTTATGAATATGAGCCCTCCTCTCTCACATCAGAATGTTGAGTGTTCCCCTAGGATTAAATAAGTTTACAGTTTTTGGTATCTCTGTACTGAGGAAATAATGGTAATAAAAACGACAACTTTGGTAATCTACTTAAGTTAATTTGCAGCCTGCTGCTAAGAACAGCAGCTTGTGATTAAATCACGCTTCATTCGCTTGTAGATTGGGGACCCCTCGGTGGCTGGGGACTGGCAGATGGGGAGGCATCGCCTTAGGGTAAAATGGCCTAATTTGGAGCTTTTCAGGCTCTGGTACTGCAGTACTAGTACCAAGCGAAGTTTCTGTCTTGAACAGGTCACTTTCCCTCTATATAAACAGTATTTTATTTCACACGTCTGGTCCTTGCATACTGACCTTTTAAGCCAGATTTGTCACTGAAGGGGAATGATCACAGAAAGTGGCATGCACGCTGCTCCAGGCACATCTGCTGAGCTGGCCTGGGCCTGTTCCCAAAACCCTGAAAAACGGAGGCCTCCGGCAGTGACCTCAGCTGAGACTGACGTCCACAGTAAGTGTGTGAGGTCCACAACGAGTGTGTGAGGTCCACAACGAGTGTATGAGGTCCACAGCAAGTACATGTGGTCCACAGCAAGTGTGTGAGGTCCACAACGAATCGATTAGCCAAGGATACTCTCTTAATGCCTTCACACAGCGTTTAATGTTCTTTTGAAATATTTGCTAGTTTGGGATTTATATTATTGATTTGTGGTAAGAGCTTATACCTGCTTAATTGCTTGCTAAGCATTTAATTTAATGTACTTTACCATGTATTTATCGCTCTCATAAAGATACCCTTTTATGAAGTAGCTGTTCTCTACTAGGAAGTTTGGTTGGCAGTTTTCACATATTCACGATTCCACAGCAATCCTGCAGGGTAAGTGCTGTACCATTTTACAGGCTAAGAGACTCAAGGCGGTTAAGAATTTGACAGTGATGGCATAGCTCACAAGTGGCAGAACTGTGATTTGAACCCAAGTCTATCCAATGTTTAAATGATGGTGATGATGTTAAGATTATTTTCTGTAGTTTTAGACAAGGACTAATTCTTTCACAAAAGTTATCATAACTCTACTCGTTACTGGTTAAGAGCCCAAGCTCTTGCCAGAGTTGGAGACCTGATTCCACGACATACATGCTGGGTGATCCTGGACAAGCTACCTAACTTCTCTGTGCTTCCACTTCCTCCTTGTAAAATGGGGATACTCTTTTATTTATATCCTAGAATTGCTTTGAGAATGAAATGAATTAACATAGGTAAATATATTTAGAAATACAAGTTTACAACAGTGCCTGGCACAGAATAAGCATTCAATAACATTAACTATTATTAAAGATAAAAATAATAAGCATTTTAGGAGATGTTATTACAACGCCGTTCCTTCGAGTGTTTCCAAGTCTCCAGTGCTGATGACCACTGCTTGAAGTTCCGATGACTCAGTGCTCTCCATCCCGTACGGTGCCCGCTGGCACTGAGGTTCGCTCAGCACCCCCCACCCCTGGCCGCACACCCGGTGCCCGCACAGCCGGCCAGCCACACGCCCTGATTGTAGAAATGACACAGCTTTGGCAGAGCCTTGCAATGAAGGCTGGGGGCCCCAAACCTCCGTTCTTGAAAATCCTCTGATGCATAAGCTGTACAGCACACTGCCTCTCATTGCAGAGGATATGAGATTAGCTTATCTGTGTATTTATAATAGTAGCACCTGGATAACTTAGTGTCAGTGTTGATAAAGACTCAAGGTACTAGGAAGTAAGTTTGGAAAGATATTTGTGAGTCCTGGTATTCTATAAGAAAAATGGTTTAAAACCTCTTGGTTGCTCTGTGATGTGAAGTTAAAGAGTTTGAAATCACATTAGTGGTAGAAATATCAGCTTTGCAGGCATCAGAAACATTTCTCCCTGAGAGAACAATTGAAAATACCATTAGGAGACAGTTAACCAGAGCACGATGGTGTATTTTTAAAAAAATATATTTTGTGTGTATTTTTAAAGAATACATGGATCACACAAAATGATACATTAAAAATATATAGGGAATCCCATATGCCCCACTGCCCACACCCCCCCACTTTTCCCATATCAACAACCTCTTTCGTTGCTGTGGTACATTCATGGCAATTGATGAACATATTTTGGAGCTCTGCTATACAGCAGGGTTTATAGTTTACCTTGTAGTTACGCTCTCAAGATGCTGTGGGTTTTCTTTTCTTTATTTTTTTTAATGTTACATTCAAAAAATATAAGAGGTTCCCATATGCCCCCTACCCCCTCACCCCACTCTTCCCACATCAACAACCTCTTTCATCATCGTGGCACATTCATTGCTTTTGGTGAATACATTTTGGAGCACTGCTGCACCACATGAATAATAGTTTACATTGTAGTTTACACTCTCCCCCAGTCCACCCAGTGGGCCATGGCAGGACATACAATGCCCAGCATCTGTCCCTGCAGTACCACCCAGGACAACTCCAAGTCCTGAAAATGCCCCCACATCACATCTCTTCTTCCCTCTTCCTACCCTCAGCAGCTGCTGTGGCCACTTTCTCCACATCAATAAGATGCTGTGTTTTTTTTTTTTTTTTTTTAAAGATTTATTTATTCATTTAATTTCCCCCCCTCCCCTGGTTGTCTGTTCTTGGTGTCTATTTGCTGCGTCTAGTTTCTTTGTCCGCGTCTGTTGTCGTCAGTGGCATGGGAAGTGTGGGCGGCGCCATTCCTGGGCAGGCTGCTCTTTCTTTTCACGCTGGGCGGCTCTCCTTATGGGTGCACTCCTTGCGCGTGGGGCTCCCCCACGCGGGGGACACCCTTGCGTGGCAGGGCACTCCTTGCGCGCATCAGCGCTGCGCATGGCCAGCTCCACACGGGTCAAGGAGGCCCGGGGCTTGAACCGCGGACCTCCCATGTGGTAGACGGACGCCCTAACCACTGGGCCAAAGTCTGTTTCCCAAGATGCTGTGTTTTTGATACAACCTGCTGCTCATTCACAACAACTGATCTGATTCAAAGTTTAAATTCCTAAAACCACGTTTTCAAACCATGATTGTTTACCCTGGGTTTGTACTGTTCTTTGATCTTAAAAGAGTCTTTTTGTTTTTCCAACTGTGACACAACTACACAACTAAAGCTGAGCTCCAAAGCTGTATTCAAAGAAGATAGATTTTACACAAACTGATGTCTAACACAATGGAAGTAAATAAGTGCAAATGAAGTCTATTTCCTTTTACGTCGGGTGTTTGGTAGCAATATGTATGAGAGAATGTAGGGTCTTATAAATGATGGAACAGAATACTGTTTTAATTTATTAAGAATAGAAGCATATAAGAATTTGGAGAAAATAGCTCAGTGAATTCAAGAATTTTAGGCAAACAGTTTCCTTAAACTGCCCTTAGTTATTTTATCTCCAATGTATGGCACAAAACAAATATGTCATTTGACATGTGTTTAATGGTAAAAACAATAAAAAGATAAAAAGCTGAAACCATGCCACAGGAATTTCTCAGGTGAGGGCCATCAAGAAATGCAGACAAAATGCTTCTCTGTCTGTTCCCTGAGGCAAAGCTTCCATCAGAAAAGGAATGTGCATCTCATTAAAAATTGTAGTCTTGAACGTGTTGTAAATCTTTCATCTCCTCTTTCAGGGAGACATTTCCCACTCAAGAATGTCCTCCTGCAACCTGTCAGAGGCAGAAAAAGGAAGCAAGGTTTCTTCCTTCCGTTTCTTAAGTTAATTAAGAGTCTGCTGTATGTTTTAAGTGCTTTTATTCTTACAAAGAAAGAAAATGAGGGAAAGTGTATTTAAAAATGTAATAGATGCTTCTTCAAAGAAATTAGCATAATACATTTGAGAATAGTATTGCTGCAAAATGAAAAATTTAAATATGGCATTTTAAATAAATGTAGCCAGATGAGTGTGGCTAGAAAATGTGGGTTTAAATAAATATTCTGTTACTACCTGCAGCATTTTGGAACCTTCTGAATAGAGTAATTGAGGAGTTTAGATAGAATATGAAACCTATTATTTCTATTCTATTGGACTCTGAGATGGATAAATGGGAAATAGGAAATCATGATAATAACTAAATGGAGTATCATTAGTAGGTATAAGTCATCAGCAATAAATGCATTTTACAGCAACAAAATACTGCAAGGCACTTAGTATAGAAATAATGGGAAGCGTGGTTGTCTTTACCTCTAAAGAGCTGTCTGCGGCCTCCACCTGGTCCTGGCGCTCGTGCTGAGAATCACCAAATGAACACATCTGCAAAGGGGCCTGGGAGGAGCAGCCGCCGGCTTAACCCCCGTTCCTCAGCAGACCTGTAAACGTCTTGCCAATGGAGGAAACAAATGTGGGCTCCAGTCGGAGGTGTCAGAAAGCCCTGATGACACAGAAATCATATTCCAAACTTGGCCAATGCCGTTTCTGTTGGTCATTACAGTCCATTTAGTACAGTTTTGCATTTTTAAAAACCTGAGTGTTAGTGAACTATTTAGTTCTAGTCCACAAACTCTTTATTGCTGTTGTGTGATTTGACAAACTAGAAATTGCAAGTAAGCGTAGACACTTTTCTAGCAATTTAACAGGATTATGATTTACTTATTGATTCTAATTAAATAATAGGAGAGGGCATTTGGTAGGTTTTTGCTTTTTTAAATCTCATTTTGCCGTAATTAATTTTTTACTATATTTTAAAAGCATTGATTCTGCGAAAAATTGGAAAAAACACTGGCCCTTGATCATAGATATTGAGAAACACGTGATTAGATTCCCGTTAAATAGAAGCAGGCTGGATAGAGTAAGGGTTAGCAAACTACAACCCACAAGCCAAATCCAGTCCACTACCTGTTTTTTTATGGCCCACCAACAAATCTGTCTTTAAGGATGAACATTTGCAATCAATTTGATGATAGGAAATGCTTAACTTTGAGCCCCAATTAGGCAAATGTTCTTCCGGTCCAAAGAATATATTCTGGTCTCATTAGCAGACCTACATTACCGAAAAAAAAAATGTACTCAATTCTTCTTATTATATTTGGAATAGAAATATGTGGAAATGTGTTTTATCCCTTGTTATAGACATGTGTATAGAATATCCTCTATTTTCTCTCTTGAGCCACAGAGCCTATTTATTTGTTTTCTGGCCCTTTAGAGAAAAGATTGTAAATCCCTGAGAGAAATAAATGTTCTCCTACCTGTGAAAATTCCTACAAGTGCAAAAATAAGTATGGGCTCTAAGTTCATTCAATAGATGCTATAATAACAATGTAATTCAAATAAAGATAGTGTTTTGAGTAAGGCAATCCAAATTAATTAAAAGCCTCCCAAATTTGTAGCTTTTTAATTAAGCATTTTACTTTCATGTAGTTATGTGCACATTTTTATTATCAAGAAATACGTGAAAATTTTTTTTGTAAAAAATTAGAGAAGGGAATCAAATGAAAGCTAAAAGTCTCAGTTCAATTGCTTTCCAATCATAATCTTATCCTCTGGAGATACCTTTTAACCATTTATCTTTTAAATGTTGCTGTTGCTTATTTTCAGAATTCTAAATAACATGCTTCTTCACAATTTACTGCTTTTAGATACTCTTTTAGTTTTCTGGCTGCTAAAACAAATGCCACACAATGGGTGGGCTTAAAAAATGAGAACATATTGGCTCATGATTTTGAGGCTAGGAGAAGTTCAAAATCGAGGCTTCAGCAAGGAAGCTCTGGGAAGATCGTGGCACTCCTGGGCTGCCAGGGTTCCTCCATCCTTGGCTCTTCTATCACATGGCAATGTCTTCTTTCTCTTCTGAGTTCCGTTGACTTCAAGTTCTGGTGGTTCCTATAGCATCTCTCTCTGTTTGACTTTATATACTCTGCCAACAAAGGACTCCAGTAATCTGGATTAAAGTCCAACCTGACTCTGTGGTACAACACCTTAGCTGATGTAACATCTTGAAGAGATTTTATTTACCATGAGTCTATACCCACCAGAATAAGGGCCAAGACTAAGGACATGTCCACACTGGAGTATGCAATTCAATCCACTACAGACACTAACTTTTTTGGTTAACTATAGTCCAATATGTAATTTAGGGTTTACAGTTTGTGTAGTGTAACTCAATGGAAAAAAATTGTTTTTTGTAATTTTATTCTGTTACCACATATACAATCTAACAGTTCCTCTTTTTTTTTTTATTGACTTTGTAATAATATTACATTAAAAATATATATATATGTGAGGTCCCATTCAACCCCACCCCCCCACCCCCCCTCTCCCCCCCCCAACAACACTCGTTCCCATCATCATGACACATCCATTGGATTTGGTAAGTACATCTTTGGGCACCTCTGCACCTCATAGACAATGGTCCACATCATGGCCCATACTCTCCTCCATTCCATCAAGTGGGCCCTGTGAGGATTTACAATGTCCGGTGATTGCCTCTGAAGCACCATCCAGGGCAGCTCCATGTCCCAAAGACGCCTCCACCTCTCATCTCTTCCTGCCTTTCCCCATACCCATTGTCCACCATGTCCACTTTTCCCAATCCAATGCCACCTCTTCTATGTGGACATTGGATTGGTTGTGTCCATTGCACCTCTATGTCAAGAGGAGGCTCAGATTCCACATGGATGCTGGATGCAATCCTCCCATTTTCAGTTGTAATCACTCTAGGCTCAATGTTGTGGTGATTGTCCTTCTTCAACTCCATCTTAGCTGAGTGTGGTAAGTCCAATAAATCAGATTGTAGGTGCTGGAGTCTGTTGAGGCTCAGGATCTGGCTATCACATTGTCAGTCCAGAGATTCAAATCCCCTAAATATATCTTAAACCCCAACATTAGACAGTTCCTCTTTTAATCACATTCAGACACATATATTTCACTGCTGTTAATTACGTTCACAATGTTGTACCATTACCAAAATATTTCCATGATTCCAAATAGGAACCCTGTCCTTTTTTAGCCTTAACTTCTCATTTGCAATCCCCGTCCCATCCCCTGGCAAATAATATTCTAGATTCTGACTATGCGTTTGCTTATTCTGATTATTTAAAAGCATTGAGATCATACAACATTTGCCTTTTTGTGTTTGTTTTCATGGTTTGCATGAAAACCATGTTTGCAAATTTATCAAAATTCAATTTCTTTTTATGGAAGAATAATATTCCCTTGTTCATATGTACCACCTTTTATTTATCTATTCATTGATTAATGGACACTTGCATTGCTCAGATCTTTTGGCATTTGTGAATAATGTCATTATTAACCTCAGTATGGAAATATCTGTTAAAGTCCCTGCTTTCAATTCTTCTGATTATATACCTTATAGTGGAATAGCTGGGTCATATGGTAGTTCTATATGTAGCTTTCTGAGGAAACTGCCTTCCACAGCAGCTGTACCATTTTACATTGCCCCAACAATGAATGAGTGTTCCTGTTTATTCGCATCCTCTCCAACACTTTATTTCCTGTTTGTTTTTTTTTTTAAATAACAATTCTAATGAGTGTGAAATGGCATCACATTGTGCTTTTGATTTGTATTTCCTGATGGGTAGTGATATTGATCCTCTTCCCATGTTCTTTCTGACCATTTGTATATCTTTGGAGAGAGGTCTATTCAAGTCTTCCTGCCCATTTTTAAATTGGGCTGTTTGCCTTTTTATTTTTTAAGTTGAAGGATTTTTTTATAAACTCTGGATAGTAAACCTTTATTGGATATGTGGTTTACAAATATTTTCTCCCATTTTGTAGATTGTCACATTAGTTTGATGATAAAGTCCTTTGAGGCACAAAGGTTTTAATTTTACAAGATCCCATTTATTTATTTATTTTTCATTGCTTTGGGTATAAGGTCTAAGAAACCATTGCTTAAGCAAGGTCCTGAAGAGGTTTTCCTATAATTTATTCTAGGAAATATATAAGTATATATACACACACACATCTATATATATATTTTTTCCAAATGATGATTTAGTTTTCCCAGCAGGATTTGTTGAAGAGACTATATTTTCCCAATTGTGTGGTCTTTACTTTCCTGTTAAAAATCAGTTGGACATAAATATGAGAGTTGATTTATGAGCTCTCAATACAATTCCATTGTTCTAAATGTCAGTCTTTGCACCAGTATCATGTTGTTTTGATTTTTCTGGCTTTGTAATAAATTTTAATACTGGCAAGTATGCGTCCTCCAATTTCATTCTTTTTCAAGATAGTTTTATCTATTCTCAGGCCCTTGCATTTCCATGTAAATTTGGTAATTGACTTTTCCATTTTTTTGAAAGAAGGTTATTGGAATCTTTATTTGGATTACATGGAATCTGTAAATTGTTTGGGTAGATTATCATTTTAACAATATTTAGTCTTCCAATCAATGAACACAGAATAGACTTCCATTTATTTATGTCTTTTTAAAAAATTTCTATTATCAATATTTGTAGTTCTCTGTGTAAAACTCCTTTATATCACTGATTAGATTTTTCCTAAATATTTGGTTCTATTAATTGCGAACGGATTTTTTCTCTTGATTTCTTTATCTGATTGTTAATTGCTTATGTGTAGAAACACAACTGTTTTTGGTTGTTGGTCATGTATGCTGCCACTGCTGAATTCCTTTATTACCTCAAAGAGATTTGTTGTAGATTTTCAGGATTGTCTGTATATAGGATCATGTCATTTGCAAATAGGGAAAGTTTTACTTCTTTGTTTCCAACTTGAACGCCTTGTATTTCTTTTTCTTGCCTAACTGCTCTGGCAAGACCTTCCAGGATGATGCTGAATACCAGTGGTGACAGGGGCCATCCATCTTGTTCCTGATCTTAGAGGGATAGCTTTGTCTTTCACCATTAGGCAAAACGTTAGTTGTGGGGTTTTCCTATGTTCTTTTGTGACAGTTTGAAGTTTTGTGGACTCCAGAAAATCATGCCCTTAGAGGTAATCCATTCCTGAACGTGTGAATGGTGTGAAAATGCTCCTGTAGTTGGAGCATTTTAGGTTACTTCAGTAGGGCATGGCCCAGGGTGAGTCTTAATCCTCTTACTGGAGTCCCTTATAAACAGATAAACATGGAGCGAGACAGTCACAGAAGCTGAGAGAGAAACCAACAGGAGCAGAGAGAAAGCAGAGGAAGCCAGAACGTGAAAGCAACAAACCCAGAAGAGAGGGGAGAGACAGCTGATGCTTCTCTGGGCCTTGCCGCATAAGAGAGGAGACCAGGATCGCCCACAGCTGTCTTCATATTGAAAGCATCACTGGATGAAGTCTTGATTTGGATATTTTTCTCAGCCTCAAAACTCTAAGCTTACAACCTAAAAACTCCCCATTGTGAAAAACAACCCATTTTGGGTACATTGTATTTTGGCAGCCAAGCAGACTAAAACAGCCATTTATCATGTTTTGGCAGTTGATTTCTATTTCTGTGTACTAAGTGTTTTTATTAAGAACAGATGCTAGATTTTGTCACATGCCTTTTCTGCATCAATTGAGAAGATCAGTTGGTTTTTTTTCTTCCCTTCATTGTGTTTATATGATGTGATACATTAATTGAGTTTCTTATATTGGACCAACCTTCTATTTCCAAGGTAACTCCCTCTTGATCATGGCATATGTTCTTTATTTATGCTGTTGGAATTGGATTAATAGCATTTTGTTGAGGATTTTTGCATCTATTTTCATAAGTGATTTTAGACTGTAGGTTTATTTACTTGTGGTATCTTTATCAGGCTTTGAGATGGGGGTGAGAATGAATTAGGGAGTGTTCCCACCTCTTCTATTTTTTTCGAAGTTTTTGAATAGAGTTGGAATAAAGTTTTCTTGGAATGTTTGGTAGAATTCCCCTCTGAAGTCATCTGATCTTGGGCTTTGCTTTTCTTTTTCTAGTTTTCCTAGTATTGAGGTAAAGTCTCTGATTTGAAGTATTTCTTCTTTTTTTAATGTGAGCATTTAGAGCTATGAATTTCCTTCTCAGCACTGACCTTGCAGTATTCTATAAATTTAGGTATGTCATATTTTCATTTACATTTGCTTTAAGGTATTTCCTAATTTTGCTTCTCATTTCTTTTTTAATTCATTGGTTATTTAAGAGTATGTTTTTTAATTTCCAAGTATTTGCAGATTTTCTAATTCTTTCTTTGTAATTTTTTTCTAGCTCCATTCCTTTGTGGCCAGAGAATATGCACTGCATGAATTCAATACATTTTAAGTAATTGAATCTTATTTTATGATCTAACTTATGGTCTATCCTGAAGAATGATCCACTTGCATTCAAGAAGATGTGTATTCTGTTTTTGTTAGGTGAACTGTTCTATATGTATCTGTTAAGTCTAATTGGTTTAGAGTATCATTCAAGTATTGTGTTTTATTATAGATCTTTGATTAGATGTTCTACCCATTATTGAAAGTGGTGCTTTAAAATCTCCTACTATTCTAGTTAAACACAGGCTTTTCTAGATGTCTAGAATAAGTTGGACCATGTGTCAAAGAAGAATCTTAACACAAAGCCAATCAACAGTAAAACCCTAGATAAGAGGGAGAAAGTTAGCTTCAGAGTTAACTCATTAACATAATCTGATGTATAGATACCAGCAACAACAACAACAAAAATACAAACAATACTAAGAAACAAGAAGAGATGGCTTAGGCAAGGGAACACATTAAAACTTCAGAGGAGACGAATAATTTGAATCAACTAATCAAAGAAGTTCTAAAAAATCTCCTAAATCAATCCAAGGAGACGAAGGAAAATACACATAAAGAGAGAAAGGGCATTAAGAATACAGGTGTAAGCATAAAGAGGAATTTTAAACTATAAACAGAAACATAACAGAAATTATGGGAATGAAAGGCACAATAATAGAGAATAAAAATTCACTAGAGGCATTGTATTAGTCACCAAAAGGAGTGCTAATCAAAGTACCAGGACTCTGTTGGGTTTTATAAAGGGTATTTATTTGGGGTAGAAGCTTACAGTTACAAGGCCTCAAAGAGTCCAACTCAAGGTTCCATAAAAGGTATTTTCTCACCCAAAGTCATTTGCCACATGTTGAGGCAAGATGGCAGGTGATGTCTGTAAGGGTTTAGCCCTTCTTCTTCCTCTTAAGGCTCTGTGGTCCTAGCTTCTTCTGATCTCAGCTGTAGGCTGGCAGAAGGCTCATCTCTCAGGGCTTTTTAGCAACTTTGTTCTCATCAACTGCAAACTATCAGGCTCATTTCTCCTCTTGGGTCCCCTTCCAAGTCTGTGGCGTTGTTCCTCTTCCTCTTTGTTCTTCTCCATGTATCTACTTCTGTGTTCTTGATTGATCATCCATTTATATAGCCCACCAAGGGGGCAGGGACTCAATTCTGCATGCCCTAATGATATGGTCAAATAAAAGTCATAATCTTAATTTAATCAATGTAAAGCCTTTGAATTTAACAGTTAAAGGGTATCACACCCAGAGAAACAGACCAGTTCACAAACATACTCAGTATCTCTTTTTTGGAATTCATAAATAATATCATACTGCCACAGGCATGCAACAGCAGATTTGAACAGGTGGAAGAAAGAATCAGTGAACTAGAAGACAGGACAATTGACATTTGACATCATAAAGTCAGAAGAACAGATAGAGAAAAGAGTAGAAAAACTTAAGTGATAGCAGAAAACACAAAAAATATACGTGTTGTGGGTATCCCAGATGGAGAAGAGAAGGGAAAGGGCAAAAATAATAGTTCAGGAAATAATAGCCAAAAATTACCAAACTCTTATGAAAGACATAACACACATGCCCAAGAAGTACAAGATATTCCAAACAGAAACAATCCTTATAGACCTACTCCAGCACACAAAATAACCAGGATGTCAAGTGCCAAAGATAGAGAATTCTGAAAGCAACAAGAGATCACTGATTTGTTATGTAAGGAATCCTCAAAAGACTAAGGGCTGATTTCTTATCAGAGACCATGGAGGATAGAAGGCAGTGATATGTTTTATTTAAGGGACTGAAAGAAAGACTTCCAGCCTCAAATTCTTTATCAGGCAAAATTGTCCTTCAAATATGAGGGAGAGTTTAAAATATTCACAGCTAAACAGAAAGTGAGAGAGTTCATCAACAAGAGACATGCCCTACAAGACTTACTAAAAGGAGTTCTTTAGTTTGAAAGGATGACAGCAGAGAGTGGCTTGGAGTTGTGTGAAGAAATGAAGATTATCAAGAAGGGTAACTTAAAGGGTAAATGCAAAATCCAATAGTACTGTATCTTCAACACACAACTCTACTCTTTAATTTCTATAAGAATAAATACAATTTAACAAGAGAAAGTTATATTCACTGATAATGGATATGAAAAATATAAAGTGGTAAAGTGGAACAAAAACAACATATAGAGCAGATACATAGGAATATGCAAACAGAGAACATGAAGTCAATTGAAGCTAAGTTGGTATCTTTTCAAATTAGTAGTTAGAGATGTAGGTTGTGTAATATAAATATAATCCCCAGGGTAACCACAAAGAAAGTATTTTAAAAATATACAGTAACAGAAATGAGGAAGGGATCAGATATATTACAAAAGACCAACTATACAGAAAAGGAGGCTGTTATCAAGGAAAAGACAGACAAAATGTTATGATTGATGTATAAAAACCAAAGAATAAAATGGTTGAAGTAACTACTGTTTTTATAGCAATAACACTGAATGTTAATGCATTAAACTCCCCAATCAAAAGACACAGATTGGAAGAATAGATTTTAAAAAACATGATTCAACTGTATATTGTTTATAAGAGACTCATCTTAGACCTCAAACACAAATAGGTTGAAAGTGAATGTTTGCAAAAACACAATCCATGCAAGTAACAACCAAAAAAGAGCTGGGATAGTTATACTAATATCGAACAAATAGACTTTAAATTAAAAACTGTTACAAGAGACAAAGAAGGAAATTGTGTTTTAATAAAAGTGTCTACCCACCAAGAGGAAATAACAATTATAAATATTTATGCATCTAACCAGAGTGCCTGAAAATACATGACACAAGGACTGGCAAAAATGAAGAGAAAAATAGATACCTACAATAATAGTTGGGACTTTCAATGCCCCATTCTCATCAGTAGATAAAACATTTAGACAGATAAGTAAAGAAACAGAGAACTTGAATAAGATAAATGAACTAGACCTAATGGAAAAATACTTAACACTGCCCCCTCCAAATAGCAGGGTATACATTCTCTAAAAGTATACATGGATCATTCTCCAGGATAGACCACATATTGGATCAAAAAAATCTCAATATACTTAAAAAGAACTAGGAAAAAAGCAAACTAAATGTAAAGCAAGCAAGCAGAGGGAAAAAATAACAAAGAACAGTGCAGAAATAAATGAAATTGAGAGCAAAAACACAATAGAGGGAATTAACAGGGTCAGACCTGGTTATTTGAAAATATTAATACAATGGACTAACCCTTAGCTAGACCAACAAAGGGAGAAGAAGAGAAGACACAAACAAATAAAATCAGAAAGGAGAGCTTGGACATTACTACTGACCCCACAGAAAAAAAAGGATCTTAAGAGCATACTACAAATTACATATGTGACAAATTAGACAATCTAGACAAACTGCTGGAACACACAACCTACACTGAATCTAGAAGAAATAGAAGACCTCAACACATCAATTGCAAGTAAAAAGATTCAATCAGTCACCAAAAACCTTCCAGTAAAGAAAGGCCCCAGACCAGTTGGTTTCATAGGTAAATTCTACCAATCATCCCAGTAAGAACAAATACCAATCCTGCTCAAACTCTTCCAAAAATTTGAAGAGGAGGGATCACTACCTAACTCACTCAATGAGACCAACCTCACCCTAATATAGCAAGATAAAAAATATTACAAAGAAAGAAAATTACAGGCCAATTTCATTTATGTATATAGATCCTTCATGGACTCCCATGATGCATATATTAGAATGCTTGATGGTGTCCCAGATGTGTTTTAGGCTATTTTCATTTCCAATAATTCTCTTTTCATTCTGCTCCTCACCCTGATTCATTTCAAGTGTCTTGTTTTCAAGTTCACTGATTCTTTCTTCTGCCAACTCCAATCAGTTCTTGAAACCCTCCTGGGAATTTCTCATTTCAATTATTGTGGTCTTCAACTCCAGTAGTTTTGTTCGGCTCCTTTCTAAAATTTCTACCTCTTTACTAGGATTTTCATGTTGCTCATTCATTGTTTTCCTGATACTCTTTAGCTCTTTCTCTGTATTTTTCTTCATCTTCTTGAGCATTTTTAAAATCATTTTTTAAAAGACTTTGCTTGGTGTGTCCCCATTCTTATCTTCTTTGTTGGTGTTTTCCTGAGTTTTTTAATCTACTTCCTTTGGATGAGCAATCATTTCCTGTTTCTCTGTTTGTCTTGTACTCCTTTGTTGCACACTATTTATTTTTATATTTTAAATTGTTAACTCTGGGGTTTATGCCCTGAGAAGTCTGTTTCTTGATTGTGTTACCAGCTGGTGATAAGATGGGTATTTTCTTGAGATTGAGCCCTCCTATCAGGAAGGTCTTCCCAAGAGAAAGGCAATGTGTAGGGTTTTCCGTGTCTTTCTGTGTGTTTTCCTGGGCTTTTGCTTGTTAGTTGTTTTGGAATTCCCCTGCTTACAGGGGTTGGGTTGTCCCTCTCTTTCCTGAGAGACACAGACCTCCCTCTGTTTGTTGGTGTTTGGGGCTTGCAAGCCTTTGTCCCAGACTTTCCACCTCTGTGGTTTCTTACACTCCTTTTATTGTCTCGAACTGCTTTTGTCTGGAGGGAATGTTCTGGAGGTAGGGGCATTCATGAAAGGACTTTCCCAAGTGAGTCTTCTTAGCCAAAACTGGACTGGACCCATGAAGGGGACACAGACTGGCTCCAAAGTGCCTTGAATAAGGGTTGGGAAGGGCGCCAAGAGGCTCTTCCATGGCTCCTCATCTCTGTGCGTCTGGATCTAGGTTTCATTTCTTTATGTTTTCCTTCATATTACCTCTATGTCTTTTTATACTATTTCCTGGGAAGTTTCCTGTAGTTTTCTTTTTTTACTCAGCTAACTAATTTGATGTTCAGCTCTCTGGCAGTATTTCTTATTCTCTGCTCCCTTCTCATTGCAACCTCTTCTTATTTGATGGTTATATGTGTTCTCAAATCTCTTTGGAAATTAGAATTGTTTAAAGTTTCTTTCTTTCTTCCTTTATACTTGTTTCCCACAGGCTTGGTTGTCCTCATTGTTTGTGGTGTTTCTTTTTCACACCCTGGTGTTCTTCAAATGACCAGTGTCCTTGGAGTGTGGGCTGTGGTGGGTGGGCTTTTGCACGGCTCCCCCTGCTATCTTCCCTGTCCATGGAGCCTCAGATGTGACTTGCTGAACTGGGGCAGAAGGAATAAGGGTATGGGAAGAGTACCCTTCCCATAAAGTGAAGGCTCCTTTCAGGCAGCCACAAGTCAGATTGTATGTTGCTGATACATGGGCACAAAGAAATTCCTCACTATAACTCACCTAGAATATTGAGTGCATCCCAGCTAGAGGAAAATGTGGGAGAAATTCAAAGGTGTGATGAACATTCCAATTGACTAAAACATAATGACGACTCCGGCAGACTGACCTTAGAGACAGATTTACTACTCTAAAGAGACTGGCATGTTCATTTGCAATGGTACAACCTAGACAGACATCTTTACATACTGACAGCACAAGAGCACTGATTGCTCTAAGTAGGCTGATTATTCCAAAGGCTCAAGATGTTGAGCTCTTGATGTAAAATGACAAATCTCTATGCAAAAGAAAGATAGACCATCCCAGATATACTGCGCACACTCCAAAGCCCCTCCCTACCTTATTGGAGGAGGGGGTGGACTAAGCTAGTTAGTGTGCTGCCTTTTATATTCTTCCTTCTACTTATAAAATGCTTAGAAATATTTCCCTAAGGTTCATCTGAGTTGGGATATCACATGCTCACCTAAGCCAGTGTGCATTCAAGCATTCAGTGATGGTAAGAGACCATATCAATTTAGAGGGCAATAGTAACAGTTCTAAAACATTGTATGCTTATAGAGCTTATGTAACCTTTTTGAAATTTATCTATCAATTTCTACCAGCATACAATTGTTAAACAAATGCCATTATTTTCATCTAAGACATATATTGATAACTGTATTATATTAACAAATTTATATATGCCTTATTCTTCTGTCTGTCATCAAGCCTACTTCACCAAAATTTTCTCCTTCCTTCCAAAACTTCTTTAGTCATTGACCTAATGTTACTCACTAAATGTAATATTGAGAAGAACAAAATTAACTGTATTCCTGATGGAATATATGCAGATATAAATAAATGTCTTACTATTATATTAATAACAATTAAGAAATTTACCGGAAAAGTAACGGCCAGAAGTTGTACTGACCAGCCTGACTAACCAGCTGAAATCACTCTCACATGGCAGGTAACAAGAATCCATGACAGAGGTGGTAAATTTTTATGAAGAAAATATTGTCAGTCTCATTTCACACTGTTACAAAACATATTTATGAAGACCAATTCTGAAGAGGAGAAATATCTTTAAGGCAATATGTACACCATCTAAAATGAAGTTAAAGAGAGCAAGTTGAATACATCACTCATTGTGTTCACTGTTCTGTGTATTTAAGAAGATAAGATTTGTATTTAAAGCCTCAAATACTTATGTATTAGATACCATATTTAGTGAAATAGCCTTTGGTCTGAAAAAGCATGGGCATATTTACATTTCAACAAAATGCATTTTATGAATTTCAATATATAAAATCTGATATGCTTAGGACATTCATTTATCATTTTCTTCTACATAGCTACCAGCTGTCCCAATTCCAAAATGTTTTCTATATTATCATTTTAATGATGTCTTGCAATTTTTATCATTATTAAAAGTATTCTTGTGAAGGCAGTTGTTGTTATATATGTCTTACTATACTTATTAGACTAAATTACACATCATGGTCTATTATTTGAAGTTATACAGTCCCGTTTTCTTCTAAGATTGAATGGCTTACTTTCAGGGCACTAAAATTGTTATACTGTAAGGTTTAAATGGAAAAGAATATTCCATTGACTATTTATATATTTTCATGTCCAATCATTTTTGTTACTCTTAGAAAATCTTATTTTTGACTGGACTCAGGCTTAGAGGTAGAAGGTCTCAGAAAGAGCAACTTCTGTCTGTTCCTGGTGTTTTTCTTTGGCTTCTTTTATTCATTCTCTTAGACAAAAGTTCAGTATATTCTGGGGTATTTTTCTTTTTCTTTTTTTAATTTTATTTAATTTTATTTTTTTATTCATTTTTTAAAAAAATATTGGGTATTTTTCTTTGTATGTGTTTCTTCAGAGAAATATTCTGACATTTCCGTTGCAGAACTTTTGGGGTAACAAGACGGTATGGAATCCTGGGTGCTTGGGTCCTGGATTTCTTGCCAACTTTATTCTCACAACATACTGGTGGACACCGTCTTTTTTAGAAGGATGAGGTTTGTGAATTCTGCTAGTTCAGAATAGTATTGGCCAGCCTAGGCATATCCTTTTCTCCTTTTTCTTTTTCTTTCTTTTCTTTTTTACCACTAACCAAGTTGAGAACCCTCCGATTGGCATCCTCAGTGCAGCCCTTTACAGATTGCTTTTTCTTTCTCCATTTCTCAATGGTCTGTAACAGGAATGCCCCTTTCCCAGCAGCAGGCAGGTGGCCATGGGTCAGGTCGAGGCACCTGCTTCAGGGCGACACGTTTGTCATTTTCACCACAGATTTGGACAACACAGCCCTTCCATTCTACCCCCAGAGTGTCAGCAGCAACGTCTGTGGCCGTGAGCATCTCACAAAAGGTGCTCAGTTTGCATTCATCAGCATTTCAATGAGCTTCTGCAGCCAGTGGCTATGGCGAAGGTGTGCAGCTTCATCCTGAAGCAACGGGTTACCTCCAAGGTATCAAAAAAAGAGTAGGACTATTTATTTTCATTTTTCTGACATTGTCAAATCATAAGGGCCAACATGATGACTATCAGTATTTACCAATCAAGTATTGTATGAATGCTTTTTTTAAAGCATGTCACTTCCTTGGTTACATGATGTAATTTATCTAGGCAGCTAACTGAAAAATAAAATTATAAAGTTCCTGCATTTATGAGTTTCTGTTTAAATTGAATGAGCATCTTTATTTTGTAATGTGCACAAATAAAACTTAGAAATAATACACATCATGTGACATTGATCTTAAAATTCCACAAAAACTGGACATGACACCATTGAAAGTCATAAACCAAAATATTTTTCAATGAACATTTAAAAAATATTTAGTAAAGAAGGACAAGAACAACCATTACTAAGGGATTCTTGTTCCATTAGGTCTCAGTTTAATTTGAATATTAATTAATTTGAATATTTCTGATACAATTTAACTTTTAAAATCAGCATCTTCTTTTATTTTCAAAGTTTAAGCTGTGACTTCCCACTGTGTTTTTGAACAAAAAAGGTTGTTTGTGAGTGATGAACTTGTACAGTATATTTTCGCACCTTGAAAAATGCTATTGTCACATAGGAGTGTAAAATACTGTAAATAACCTTATTTTTCATAGGTCACTTACTACAAATATGGTTGACCTTTATACGGCACAGAGTTCTTCAACTATGCTGAGGAGATAACACAGCCTTACACAGTAATTTAGGTGTGCTTACCAAATTAGGAGATCAGTCACGTAGTAAGGTAGGAAACTTGCTAAAGGTCAAACAAAATGTTATTAAAGGAGATAGAATTATAAGGAGCAGATATTAAATTTTCCATGAATTATTTAGCCCCTACAGCATCCTGATCCTCTATCTCTGGAGGTAGGTTTCTATCAGTCAATAAGCGACAGAAGCTGATTGATTACCTTAAGCAGAAAATAAATGATAAGGGCATTGGAGAACTCCAGGTGGGGTATGGAATTTCTGGGTCTGAAAATGAACAGGAACCAGGGAGCTGAGAGCTAAGACAAGTACAAGTCATAGGAGCATTGTGTTTTAGATGGCACCTAAGACATTCGATGCTCTGACTACAGGGGTAATGCCAGGATTTAAAACTTTACCAGAGTCTAGTTTACACTGGATAAAATAAAAGAGTTTTAATGTTCAGTTAAATAAGCTTTGATAAGTGTGTACACTCCTGTTAAAGCACCACCCCAGTAAAGACGGAATATTTTCATCCCAGAACCTTCCCTCCTGTCCCTTCTCAATTTTTAATCCCTTACCCCAGACAACTGCTGATCTATTTCTATCAACCCAGATTAACTTTGCCTATTCTAGAATGTGATAAAAGAAAATGATACGGTGTGTAAGCTTTTGCATCTGGCTTTTTTCACTTAGCATGTTTTGAGATTCAACCATATTTTTTAGTATATGGTTTGGTTGTTCCTTTTAAGTGCTGTATTCTTTGTATAATTTTATCATAATTTGGTAGCACATTTATCAGTTGACATTTAGGTTGTGTCTACATTTGGGCTATTAAGAAAATTTCCACATTAAATATTCTTGCACAGGCCTTTTCTGTTTATGGACATATGTCTTCATTTCCCTTAGGTAAATATCTAAAAATAGAATTGTTGGGTCATATGGTTAGTATACGCTTAACTTTATTTAAAAATGGATATTTTTCAAAAGAAATCATCTCACTGCACAGTTCCACTAGCACCAATACTTCATATTGTCAGTCTTCTTAATTTTAGCCATTCTAGTGGCTGTGAAGCAGTGTCTTGTGGTTTTAACTTGCATTCACTGATAATTAGTGATCTAGAGCCTATCTCCTCTTGTGATGTGACTGTTTAAGTCTCTTGACTTTTTTTAACTGGGATATTTATTTTATTATTGAGCTGTCAGAGTTCCCTTTATATTCTGGATCCCAGTACTTTGTCAGATAAATGTATGTGTGTTAAGTTCAGTGTCAGCTTAGCCAAGTCATGGTGTTCATTTGTTTGGTCAAGAAGCACTGGCCTGATTTTTACTGTGGGGTTATTTCATGGATTTCAATCAACATTAAGTTGATTCATCAATATCTGATTACATCAACAATCAACTAAAGAGATTGCCTTCAACAATGAGAAAAGGTTACATGCAATCAGTTGCAGCCTTTAAAAGGAGAAGTGATGACCTCAGCAGTTAGAAGGGAGAATGTCCATCTCTACTTCAGCCAGCCAGCTTGTCTTGGAAATTCATTAAAAACTTCCAGCCGAGTTCTGAGCTTACAGCCTGCCTTACTTAATTTGGCCTTGCCCAACCCTACAACTGTGTGACCAATTCCTATAAAAACTCTCACAATATTACATTACACACACACACACACACACAACCTGTCAGTTCTGTTTCCCTGGAGAATCCTGTCTAATGCAGATTGTGGTACCAGATATTTTTCAAATACCAAAATTGTGGAAATGGCTTTAGAATTGGATATTGGGTAGAGGCTGGAGGAATTGTGAGGTGCTTGATAGAAAAGACTAGACTTCTTTGAAGAGACTGTTGGTAGAAACACGGATGCTAAAGGTACTTCCCATGAGACGATAGAAGGAAATGATGAATGTGTTATTGGAAACTGGACGAGAGCTGATTTTTGAGTAAGCAGCAGAGAACTTGGCAAAATTGAGTTCTGATGTCATTTGGAAGACAGAACCTGAAAGTGATGGACTTGGATGTGCAGCTGAGGAGTTTTCGAAGCTAAGCATGGAAACTGTGATTGATTTTTTCTTGCAACTTATAGTAAAATATGAGAAGAAAGGGATAAGCTGAGAACTGAACTTCTGGACACAAAGAAACCAGAAATTGATGATCTGGAAATTCTGAGCTTCCATAAAGTAAGACCTCAAGAATAGCACTTCATGAAAGGGTTTAACTGAACATGGAACCAGTCAGCCACTTGAGGTGAAGTCAAGATTGCAGGTGCAGTTATTCAGGAAAGATCTACGGAAGGCTCTATTGTCGGGTGGTTTGGGCCCCTGTGAACTAGAAGCAAAGCTGATGAGCTCTTTGTGAGTCTTCTATGAGTGAAACCACTGCCAGGCTGGATGGAGAGGGACAGAGCAGGGTGGACTGAAGGAAGAATGTCTGCAAGGGCATAGCAGGGAGGTGAGGTCTGGGCCAGAGAGCAAGTCCACCCATGTGTGTGGAAGGGACTGGTCTGCCCCAGTGCTTGGGGGGGGGGGGCGGTTCATCTTCCACCCCATTGTTCAGGGAGAGTGCTGTCATCCAATGCTCAGAGATGGGGGGCCTGCATCCCAGTGTTCATGAAAAGTCTGGCTGCCACCCCAGTGCTCAGTGATGGGGAGCCTGCGCCCCAGTGTTCATAGAAAGTCTGGCTGCCACCCCAGTGCTCAGTGATGGGGAGCCTGCGCCCCAGTGTTCATGAAAAGTCTGGCTGCCACCCCAATGTACAGTGATGGGGAGCCTACACCCCAGTGTTCATAGAAAGTCTGGCTGCCACCCCAGTGCTCAGTGATGGGAAGCCTGCGCCCCAGTGTTCATGAAAAGTCTGGCTGCCACCCCAGTGCTCAGAGAAGGTGGAGCTTCTGTCCTGGCATTCTCAGAAGTCCCGGCTGCCATCCGATGCTCAGAGGGGGCAGGGCGCCTTCAGCCCAGTGTCCAGGGAAAGCATGGCCACTGAGCGAGCACCTGAAAGGGTGGGGCTGCTGCTGCCTCAGGCCTGGAGGACCAAGCACCCCTCCTGCGAAGACGCCCAGACCTCGGAATCTCAGGGAGAATCTCCTCTGGGCTTCGAAACGGTTGGAACCTATGACCCCTGTTTTCCTTCTACCTTCTCCCTGTTGGGAGAGAGATGTCCATCCTGTGCCTGCCCCTCCACTGCTCATTGGAAGCAGATAACTCGCTCTTAGGATTCACAGGTCCCGAGACGGTGGGGGATCGCGGCCGAGACAGACCGCACGCCGGCCTGGTTTGGATGCTCCTTTGTCCTCAGCGTTGTCACCGACGTGACTTGAGGCTTTGGGGGAGTTGTGGTGGGATGAACGGATTTTGCATGTGGAAAGAACATGGCTTTTAGGGTCCAGAGGGTGGAGTGTGGGGGTTTGAAGCTGTTGCACCCCAGGAAAATGCACCCTTCAACCTTACCTATTCCTGTGGGGTGCACCTTCTGTAAATGCTTCAGGTGAGGGGTGGTCCACCTCAGGCAGGCTGGGTCTTACTCCTCTTCCCGGACACCTTTATGAGCAGATTGAAATTCAGACACAGGAGGAGGAGGCCATGGAAACAGGAGGCTGGACATCCAGGGGACACAGACGAGAGGGGAGAGACCGGGCGGCGCAGCCACATGCCCGGTGACAAGCCAGGGCCACATCCCTGGCATCAGCCCCAGG
Source organism: Dasypus novemcinctus (assembly GCF_030445035.2). Lineage (NCBI taxonomy): Eukaryota > Metazoa > Chordata > Mammalia > Cingulata > Dasypodidae > Dasypus > Dasypus novemcinctus. The sequence continues at coordinate 2,392,979 of NC_080701.1, read as the reverse complement.
GGCCACAGGCTCTGGGCAGGGAGCATCTCCCAGTCTTTGGACTTTCCTTGGCCTCAAAGCCGTGAGCAGATGAGTTCCCGTGGTGCGCCCTGACCCATTTCATGGCACTTGCTTGATCAGCCCAGGAAATTAAAATAGAGGATGTTTCTCCCAGTCTGGCTAAATTTTTCATTTCCTTTATGATGAGTTTTGAAGAGCAAAATTAATTTTATGAAGTAAATTTTATCACTAAAAAGATATTTACTGCTTTTTCTGTTCTCTAAGAAATCTTCGACTACATTAAGGCCACAACAATTTTTTTTTTATATTTCCTTCTCAGAAACCTTGTGGTTTTAGCAGTTACATGTAGGTCTATGACCACTTTTAATTAATTTTTTGTGTTGATTTGAGGTACAGTTAGGTTTCCTTTTATCTCGTATTGATATTTAGTTTTTTTAACCACCATATTCTATTTTTTCTTTATTATTACCTTGATGTCTTTATAAAAATGAATTGCCAAAAAGACAAAGTATCCAATAAAAAATAGGCAAAAGACTTGAAAAGACAACTGTCAAAAGAGAAATACAAATGGTGAAGGAACACAAGAAAAAATGCTCAATGCCACTAGTGACTAGGGAAATGCAAAGCAAAACTACAATGAGATATCATATCACACCCATTAGACTGACTGCTATTAAAATGTCAGTCAGCAAACTGTAAATGTTGGAGAGGATTTGGAGAGAGAGGAACGCTTATTTCCTTGTTGGTGGGAATGTAGAATGGTAGGCCACTGCGGAGGACTGTTTGGGATTTCCTAAGGGAGTTGGATATAGACTTGCCGTGGACCCAGCAATACCATGCTTGCTATATACCCAGAGGAACTGAGAGCAGTGACACAAAGAGACATCTGCGCACCAATGTTCATAGCAGTGTTATCCACAATTGCCAAAAGCTGGAAACAACCCAGGTGTCCATCAACTGATGAAAGGGTAAACAAATTGTTGAGTATACATAGGATGGAATATTGTGCAGCAGTAAGAAGAAATGAAGTTGTGAAACACATCACAACATGGACAAGCCTGGAGGACATTATGTTGAGTGAAACAAGCCAGACACAAAAGGCCAAATACTGTATGACTTCCCTACTATGAACTAAATATATTATGTGAAATGTGAATATGGGTAAACTGCATATATAAGACTGTTTTTCTTTGAAGCTGAACAAATGTAAGTTAATAGTACAAAATCTTTATATTAGACAAAAAAACCCACATTATCCTAAGTGAAGGAGACCAGACCCAGAGTACTACATAGTGTGTGATTCCATTTATTTAAAATGTAAAAATAAATCAATTTATAAAGATGAAAGGAGATGAGTGGTTGTGTAGGTCTGAGGAAGGAATGCTAAGGGGTGTGGAGTCTTTCTTTTTGGAGTAATTAAATCATTGTAAAACTTTTGAGATGATGATCAAACAACATTGTGATTGCACTAAAAGCCATTGATTATACACTTTGGCTAGAATAGCCAGAAACAGCAGCTGTGTACAGTGGGCGGAGTCAGAGAGATTGAAAGAGAGGGATTTTCTTGTTTGTTTGTCTTTTTTAAAATTATTATTATTCTTGAAATAATGAAAATGCGCTAATAAATATTGAAGTGATGAATGCACAACTGTGTCATTATAGCAAATACCATTGATTGTACACTTTGGATGTATTGTATGTTTATTAATATGTATCAATGACATTAATTTGTTAAAAAATAAAATGAAATTAAAAGAAAAAAATGAATCGCCCATTTGTGAGGGTCTATTTGGAACTCTCTATGCTAATTGATTTATATATCTCTCTTTAAGTCAATATCAGAATGTCGTTATTTACTGCATCCCTTGAAATCAGATAGTTTGTTTTCCAACGTTATTCTTCTGAAAGCCCATCTTGTCATCAGATTTTCAGAACTGCCTCTGTGGCTGTGAATACTCTATCTCCTGATTCTTTGTCTTTGGTTTCAGTTCTGCCACATTCTGTAAAAGTGAGACGAACGAGTTTCTACCTCATAAGGTGCTTGTATTAAATGAGTCAACACATAGAATGGGGTCTGAAACATAATAAGAAGTACATGAATAAACTATCTTTCTATTTTTCAATCACTCTCCTAAGAATCAAATTCTGGAAAAGAAACATGCAATTGGCAAAGCCTAGTTCTTGTGCTGACTTCCTGGATGACAAGAAAAGGGAGTGTTGAGTTATTCTAATCTCACAATAAGGGATTCTTTTAAAAGAGGTAGAGCTTGAGATGGTGGGTGCTAGAAAACTGAAAAATGTCCTCCAGTGCCGTGAGAAAGGTGTTGAACATAGAACCATAGAAAGGTGAAAGCACTGAAGTTTGCTGTTAAGGTTTCCATTCAGTATTGTCTGTCATGTAACCATAAGAAAATAATGAAACATATACAGTAAACAGAATAAGCAAAAGCTTGAAACCACTGTGCTACAATCTACCAACCTATCTTTTATGTTTCTCAAATTCTTTTAAGAATGTGTGTGTATTGACACAAAGCAGAGTTCTTATGCATTGTAAATGAGAATTTTCTTCAAAGAACAAATAGCTAAGCATATTAATATATTTAGCAAATGAATAAAATCATTCTTTATGTAATCCTCTTTATATAATTTAGAACAATTATTACATATGTAACACATGAAAACATACATTTATATGCTTACCTCATCTCTTACTATTATCTCTTAATATTATCTCAACTCTTCATTACCCCATTGAAAAGTCCTAAGACATACAATTGTTCAAATGCTGCAAAATATTGTAAGATAGAGAAAGTAAAGACGTGATCAGAGAATAGAAACGCAGAAAAAGAAGCAAAAAAGAAAAAAAATATCAAACTAGTTTGGTGGATTCAGGAAAACTATGTCACATGCTATCCCTGTACTTCTGGTTTGTGCTCCTGTTACAGGTAGGTAGGTAATTACACTGAGGGCGGGATTTGTGTGGGAAGAAAGAGAAAGAAACAAAGAGAGAGAGGAAAAGAAAACTTAGCTTGAACATATTGAGCTCCTTGACCATAAGCAGGTAAGTTTACCAATCGCTGTCAACTGAAGCTCTGAATAGACTCAATGCCAGAATTCCCCTTGTTGTATATGAGCCCACAGGGAAGGTAGAATGAATCTCACTGCCATCTGCGAAAACCCAATAAACTCCCACTGCAAACCTTTGCCAAATCGGGTTCCTTAGGATCGCTGCCCCTCTCACCGGGTTAATAAGAGCACAGCTGTCCCTGCCTGCTTCTCCACAAAGCACATGTGCTTCACGTGACCTGCCCACCCATCTGAAGGGGAATTCCGACTCCAGCGGTGGGTTCTACTTCAAACACAACTTGGGCCAATGAGCTTTGTGGAGGCATTTTCTTCAGACTTCTTGGAAAGAAGGTTGATTATAACTAAGTAAGCATGCGGCTCCTCTTAGCAGCTGGCCAGAAGGAGCCCTTGAGATTAAAGGGACAGTCAGCTTTGAACGGAAGCAATGCTGTGGAAGCAGAGAGGCGAGGCGCAAGAGGCTCTCCTGGGAAATACAGTCACGTCGTTGGCCAAGCGCCTGCGGGAGCCTCCTGAGCCAGGGATTTCTCTTCACTGTGTGAGACAATTTGACTTTATCTTTATGTGCAACAGTTTCATAAGCAACACACTCACATAGAATGACAGCTACTATTGATTTTCTACCTGAAAACATTTCTCAATAGAGAATTCCTATTTCCTTCCCCTCATTATTTTAAAGAAAAAAATTAAAAATCATACTTAAGTTCTAGCTCAGCCGTTTTCTCACCAGATAATGCAATTTCAGTTCTTTCAAATAGGCCCCATACATCTATTATTTTATTTTATTTTATTTTTCCATGATTTAAATATTTCTTTCACATAAATGGACATCTCAGTTAAAATTGGTCATATCTCCTCCAAACATCTCATATGTATGTATCTTCCATCTCTTACTACACATTTAGCAGTTTTTCAATTTAAAATATAGAATACCTAAAAAAGAATCAGATAGCTAGTTTATTTTTAAAGAAATATTTATTTATTTTCCCCCTCCTCCACCACCCTGCCCCCCCTCCCCAGTTGTCTGCGCTCTGCCCCTTCACTGTGTGTTCTACTGTGTCTACTTGTTTTCTCTTTCGGGGGCACGGGAACCGATCCTGGGACCTTCTGGAGTGGGAGAGTGGTGCTCAATCTCTTGTGCCATCTCATGTCCCTGGTCTGCTGCATCTCTTATTGTCTCTCCTCTGTGTTTTTTTTTTGTTGTTGTTGCGTCATTTTGCTGTGCCAGCACGCCGCATGGACCAGAATGCCATGTGGGCCAGCACTCTGCGTCGGTCAGCTCACCTTTACCAGGAGGCCCCATGAATCAAACCCTGGGCCTCCCATATGGCAGACGGGAACTCAGTCGCTTGAGCCACATCCACTTCCTCAGATAGCTTATTAAAGCTACTGCTTATCTTTAAAAATAAAGGACCAAAATCAAGTGAAAATAAATGCATACATTAAAGATTAAAGTTAGACAATGAGAACATATGATCCTCTGTTAAATAGAAAATAAAAGCAACCATTTTAACAGTTATTGCTGTCTAGATTATTAGTGATATCCCCTTTTCATTACTTACCAAATAAAATATACTCATTTACAATGTTTCTATTTTTCCAACCCCTTTGAAGTCTTATTTAAAATTTAAAATTTCTCATTATCTAAATTTTGGATACATAATTGGAATATGGAATTTATTAGTTTGCTCATTTTTGTTAAAGGAATTTCATGAAAAGTTTTGATAGAAGAGTAGATCTGAAAACAGCTCAAGGGTAAAGAATAAGGAAGAAACAATGGCAAATTCATGAGAAACAAAACTGCCAGCACTGGCTTTCTTAAGGCAAGACTTGGGGGTTCACTGGGGCCCCAAAGAGCCTTCCGGGGTTATTTGCAATACTCAGAAAAAAGAATAAAGTACCTTATTATAATTCTACAACGATGCTTCCCTTCCTTACCAAAGGTAGCTCCCCTGTTCACGTTACTCAGATTCTCTTTTCCTTAGTGGAATTAGGGATAAATAGGGTGAATGGTCTGCAGATTCCTCTATTCCAATAAAACGTATCACTAAAAGGAGAAAAAGGTGAAGACCCTCTGTTTTAGAGTGGCTAGTAAATAGAAATCCGGAAATTAGCTCAGAGGCTGCAGCTGGAGAGGCTCTGTGTTTGTTTAAGTTTTGTGTAAGTTGAGCCAGAGAAAAGGACCATTTTATCAATGCATAAGAAGGGCTTCAGTACCTGGGGAAATAAAACATTGTCTTTTTATGTGTCTATATTTTATGACTTGAGCTCCAACTCTCATTAAATTTTCTCTGGTAGATGAGAAACTATTTAAAGATGAGAAGCAATCTCAAATTTTTTAAATTATACTTTATAATATTAGACATTCATGTCTAATAACAAGAAGCTGTATTATTTTGGGGCCAAAAAAACCTAACTCCAACAAAAAAGATATGCCAGGTGCTTTTCCAGTTATAGAGATAATTTGTGTTAAACAACCACAGTTTCTCACCTCTTGGTCCCTAATTGTTACATTATGTTCATTTTAGAGAAAATGGTCAAAATGGAGGAATGCTCTTAGAAGCATGTGACCCAAAGACCAACAGAACGCCTCTGGCAAGGTGAAGGTAACGGAACACGTGGACCTTTTTGCTGTGTGTTTTGGACACAGAGGAGTGTGTGCAAAAATACCACGACTTTCCCCTTCACCACCATCCCAGGGTCCACAGGATGGAGGAATAAAATGTGGACTAGAGTGGACGTACTGGTATTCTACTATAGAACTGTTGTGACTCTAGCGATGGAAGAAACGCATCGCTGATGTGGAGACAGTGGCCACGGGAGCTGCTGAGGGCAGGGAGAGGGAAAAGGAGGTGTGATGTGGGGCATTTTTGGGACTTGGAGTTGTCCTGAATGATATTGCAGGGACAGATGCAGGACATTATATATACTGCCATAACCCACTGAATTTACTGGGGGAGAGTGTAAACTACAACGTAAACTATAATCCATGTGGTGCAGCAGCGCTCCAAAATGTATTCACCAAATGCAATGAATGTGCCTCGATGATAGAGGTTGTTGATCCAGGAGGAGTGGGGTGGGGTGTGGGGTATATGGGAGCCTCTTATATGTTTCAGTGTAACATTTTTTTGTGATCTATGTATCTTCAAAAACATATAATTAAAAAAATAAAAATAAACTTAATTTTTTTTTAAAAAAGGAAAAAAATGTTAAAACCCAAAAAGAAAAAGAAAAAATCTCTTCGGGTTAGGATAATGGGCCCCTTCTTTAAATTTCTGCATTTTTTTACTTAATACAAAGGTGAGGCCATCAGTAGGGTGGTGGAGTGGAAAACTCTTGGGTTCAGGCCCAGCCACAGCGAAGCCCCAGCAGAAACCAGCAGGATTGACTCTCTCAGCGTCCTGGAGAACAGGTGAAGGATTGCAGGGACTTGACCAGCAATTCAAGGAAAAGGCAACTTGGAAACAGCAGGAAAGCTCCTGGCGCCTTCCCTGGGCCTTCCCGCCCCTGCCCCCACTCTGGGCAGTGCCGCCTGCACTCCCTGGTCCTGACTGAGGAGGGATGGAGTTACTCTGAGCATATTGAGTCGAGGGACGCCTGCACCAGTCCATTGGGCAGCAGCAGGAAGGGCTGGTCCAGATGGCCCCAGAACCTTCTAGGGACATGGAGGTGGCTGGCAGGACTGACAAACCAAGCCACAGTGACCTGGGACAAAGAATTACCAGTTGAGACACACGATAACACCCGGACCAGGGGGAAATGTGGTGTAAATGGGGCATCAATAAGGCCATGCAGTCATGCTTGGGAGAGACCTGAGATGACACCTCACCCTCCCTTCAGGCTGTCCTTGAGCCCTGTAAGGATGGCTTAGTGCTGGTGGGGACACAGGGCGCAGCTGAGCTGCAAAGGCTGGGAAAGGCATCTCCCCTCCTGTCCCCTCCCCTCCCCTCCCCCCATCCCCTATCCTCCCTTTTCATCTCTCTCCTCCCTCTCTCTCTCCCTCCCTCCCTTCCTTCTTTCCTTTCCACCTGGCATTCCAGGTACTCTCTCTGAGATCACAGCTAACTACTGGTTTAAGGTACAGAGACTTCATGCATCAAGGGGTATAAACTTACATATGGTCTGGAAAAAATCATGAAGCAAATAGACTAATAATAGCCTTTAAACAAGAGGGAAATTTTTAAAAAGCAGACCCACAGAAAGGAAGAGAATTAAATTGCCAGAGTTAATACATTAAAATATTCAAATGTCCATATTTCAAGCAAAAAATCACAAGACTTACAAAGAAACAAGAAAAAAACCATCGAAGGGCCAAAAAGAGACTCACACCAAAACACCTTATAATTGAACTGTTGAATGCCAAAGACAAAGAGAGACTCCTGAAAGCCGCAAGAGAGAAACAACTCATCAGGCACAAAATATATGCAATAATATTTGCGTGCCAACTTCTCATCAGAAAACATGGAGCCAAGAGGGCAGTGTGATGGCATATTTAAAGTGATGAAAGAAAAAATGGTCAACCAAGAGTTCTTTTTTTTTTTTTAAAGATTTATTTATTTATTTATTTCTCTCCCTTTCCCCCCCACCCCGGTTGTCTGTTCTCTGTGTCTATTTGCTGCGTCTTCTTTGTCCACTTCTGTTGTTGTCAGCGGCACGGGAATCTGTGTCTCTTTGTGTTGCATCATCTTGTTTTGTCAGCTCTCTGTGTGTGCAACACCATTCCTGGGCAGGCTGCACTTTCTTTCGTGCTGGGCTGCTCTCCTTATGGGGCGCACCCCTTGCGGGTGGGGCTCCCGTACGCGGGGGACACCCCTGCGTGGCAGGGCACTCCTTGCGTGCATCAGCACTGTGCATGGGCCGGCTCCACACGGGTCAAGGGGGCCCAGGGTTTGAACTGTGGACCTCACATGTGGTAGACAGACGCCCTAACCACTGGGCAAGTCTGCCTCCCCAAGAGTTCTATATCCAGCAACAGTATCCTTCAGAAATGAAGGAGAGGACAAGACATTCCCAGATGAGCAAATGCTGAGGGAATTTGTCACAAGATACGTACCCTACAAGAAATACCAAAGGGAGTTCAGTCGAAAGGAAAGGGCACGGAAAATGGAGAGAGACACAGAGAAAAACCCACAGGCGCAGAGAGAAACCCTCAGAAGGAGAGAGAAAGCCATGAAGCAGGAAGCTGGAGGCAAGGAAGCCCAGTGATGCTGCTGGGTCAGAGGAGGCCAGGGTCACCAGCAGTGGGCCTGGGAGGGAAGCGTCCCCTGATGAAGCTCGGATGTGACCTCTTCACGGCCTCAGAACTGTGAGCCTACAGGCCAGCAAACGCCCATGGTAAAAGCCGACCCGGTTACAGTACGCTGCTTCTGGCTGCCTTCAACAAACTAAAACACCCAGAAACTGCATTTTAAACATTTAAACAATATTCTTCTGCTTGAACAACATTAATTGATAATATTATTATCAATAATATTATTATATCAAACAATATTTTCCTATTATCACGATTAATTTTCTTTCTGAATTAGATGTGTTTCCAATCTAGAAGTTATACAAAATTGAGAACAAATTTTTAATAATCTCAGAAGCAAATCTTACCGAAGTCAAATCTAAAATCCTTAGGAATACATATCATTATCAATCATATGCTCTTCTTTTGAGAAGTCATTATTTTATTACTCATCTTCTTTGTTCAGATAGACCAAGTGTTTCAGCTCAAAAGTGCATCATTCCACATGCATTGTATCATAGCAGCGTCTCTCTGATTTGCCCTTAAGGACTTTGGGTAACCTTGTAAGTTCTATAATTACCTAGACATTAATACCCTCCCCATTTCAGCCTGAATCTCAATACAATACATTTTAAAGGGAAGTGCAATGTATTTTATATACATTTTAGCTTTCCATAAAATGAAGAACCTCTTGCGTATGATTGTTCATATATACTTGTGCTGAACATAAAATACGCTTCTTTGATTTTGTAATATGCATAGGTTAACTCTTAGTAGAGAATTACAATGAAGAATCAATTATTTCCGTGGCATTGACTTAACGATGAACACTTTTTGCTGCTACCTCAGCATGCGCTTGCCTGGACCCTGGCTCTGGCTTATTTACTAAGCAGCTTTCCACCCACGAGGTATAAATGCCCCAAGGGCTCAAACCTGCATCCGAGGCCACCGCCCACTGCACCGCTTCACCTCCCCTAAAACCCACAGCTGACCCCAAATGACACGCTCGCCATGCCTGCAGCCTGTGGACCCCAGATCCTTGTCCTGTCTACGTGTGTTTGCTTTAAACTCGCTGTGTGTGGACTCCAGCAGGAAACCGCTAACCTCTACCCGGGCCTCAGCCAGGGCGGGCCGCGGCCCGCTCACTCTGCCTGTGTGCTCCCCGCTGCTGGCTGCGCCACCTGAGCCTGTCCTGCTCCCAGGGACCCCGCAGGCCCCTCACTCTCAGAGACCTGGGAGTAATAAGCGATCTTTCCTCGCACTGATGGCCTTGGCCTCCCGTTCTGTCACCTCCACCCGGACCCCAGTTTTTTAAAATGTATTTTTTATTTATTTTTAAAAGGTACATAGATGACACAAAATGTTACATTAAAAAAATACAGAAGGTTCCCATATACCCCACACCCCACCCCACCCCACTCCTCCCACGTCAACAACCTCTTCCGTCATTGTGGCACATCCGTGGCATTTGATGAACGCATTTTGGAGCACTGCTGCACCGCATGGATTAGGGTTCACATTGTAGTTTACAGTCCCCCCAGGCCTTTCACTGGGTTATGGCAGGATATAGAATGTCCAGCATCTGTCCCTGCAACATCATTCAGGACAACTCCAAGTCCTGAAAATGCCCCCACATCACACCTCTTCTTCCCTCTCCCTGCCCTCAGCAGCTCCCGTGGCCACTGCCTCCACATCAATGAAACAGTCATGCCTGTCTATTGTATTAAAATGTTTAACTGTGCAAACACAGTACCAGTTGCATTTAAAGTAGCTTCTTTTAACAGTTTTTAAGATATGCTATCTCAACTTAGTACACTCAAGGCCTGGTTTTACTCTTACAGCAGAAAACAGGTGATCATTAAATCTTCCTTGTGTGAATTTCCATTTAACTTTATTTATTATCTTTAATAATTAAAAGACAGCATCATCACAGTATTATATGACAAGTAAAATAGAGATAAAGAGACTTGGGGAAATTACTGACATAATTGAATTTAATGCTAAGGGTCATAACCGACAGACATGCATATTTTCTCTGGGGTTTGTTCTGATGATAAAAAATGTGTTCAAATAGTATTAGACAAAGTTCATTTGGAAATTTATTGTCATCAAGTGTCTTGAAAAGGAGTAAATAGAAATCTGACCTATGGATTACTTAAACGCACACCTTAATAGTTTGTCACTGGATTTTAAGTGAATTTTATATACTAAGATGCAAATCATTTCTATGTTATTAGACGAATTTGATTATTGATTTCTTCCAGGAGATTTGTGGGCTAATCTGCAATATTTGCAATCTCTGTAATAATATTAGGGACATAAAAATAGACAAATTGTATTTTCCTTCTGCCACAAAGTTAGAGATAAATATTCAATTTTACTTATTAGAGTCAATTTTGATATAAAGTCAAAAGTGATATAAAATTTATTTATAAGAGTCAATTTTGATATAACGAATCTTGTTTTCTACACATGGAATCATATTTTCTGAAAATTGTGCCTGGGTTTATCTGTGTCTTTTACCCTAACAGTTTACTTTTTAGTAAACATAACAAAGATCTTTTGACGCCCTCTCCCCCAATGATGGAAAGTCTCATTTCCATTTTATTGAACTATATTATTATTAATAATACAATTTTGATTGTTTTCAGCAAAATAGAACCCCAAACAATCATTAATAAATAATCACACACACACCTCTAATCTTAATTTTCCTTGCCTCTAGGATTTGTACCCATACTCTACTGTAATATATACAATATTGATTTTCAGCAGTGTATGTTATTATATTCCATTTCTTTTAGTTTGCCAAAGGGCTGCTGATGCAAATTACCAGAATTGTGTTAGCTTTTATAAAGGAGATTTATTTGGGGTAAAAGCTTACAGTTCCAAGACCATGAAATGTCCAAATCAAGGCATTGGTAGAGGTGCTTTCTCACCCGATTTGCATCTGTTGATCCTGGCGTGTTGCCACAGGGTGAAGCAAGATGGCTGCCCATCTCCCGGAGGTCTCAGGCTTCCCCACGGCTCCCCATCGCCTCTTGAGCTGCTCTGTGGGCCCAGCCTCTTGGGGCTTCATGCGTAAGTGATCTTGTAGTCCTCTCTCTTCCTGGCATAAAGCTCATCTCTTAGGACCTCTCTCCTTGCAGCTCAGCTGTGGACAAATCTGGAATCTTTTCTCTCACATGCAGAATCAAGCATGGCAGCTCCCTATCTCCTCTGTCTGCCTGAGTCGCTGTATCTTCCTTTATATCAGACCCATCAAAGGGGAGGAGACTCAGCCAAATCACCCCCCACTGACGCAACCCAATCCAAAGCCCTAAAGCAAGCTTATCAAGTAATCTAATCAAAGTCCCCTCGACTGAATTTAATGCAACCAAAGAGCATCACAAACAGAGGAATAGACTAATTTACAAACATAATCTTTCTCTTTTTGGGATTCATAAAACAATCTCAAACTGCCATGCCCTTAAATGTGATTTTTTAAAAAAATCACCAGCATCATCCATCAGAGTTTATGTTATTTTTACATCCCATTATAATAGACTAAGAAAGAAATAAAAAAACCTCTACATTGTGGAACCTAGTCACAGAAATATTTAAGTGAAAACTAACCATGGCAGAGGGGAGTCTTCAACTGATTTTCAACATACTACGCTTTCAGAATCTGCCCTAGGTAATTAAACCTTTCTTTTCCCAAATAACTAGAAGAAAAGTGAGAAGGGGTCTAAACCAGAACAATTAATTGCCTTTCTGTCCCAGGATAGTGCTAAGCCAGCAATTTAGATAAGGAAATTATACTCCAGGCTCTTGTTTCTCACCAGTGTGTTACGTGATGCTATTCCATTTGCAGCAGAGAGTTGAAAGGGTTAGAATACTGATGAGCAGGAGACAGGTCTGAGGCCTGGCTCCTCCTGAGAGACTTTGCACACGTTTGCTTTCGCCATTTGGATCAAAAGGCGAAGCATCAATCACGCCTACATGTGAATGTGAATATTGGCGCATATTCCAAAGTAAAATACAAACTGGATTTTGGCCCATGAGGTGACTAAAATTGATCTGCTCAATTGCTTCCATCCATTAATGTGGATAATAGAAAGTTGACTGTATGTCTTTTCCATGTGAGCACAATCGAATCAGGCTGTCCATCTACAAAAGTGACCATCACAATTACTGGAAGTTTTGAATGCCTACAATAAATCCTTCCTGAAAGTTGGTTGAGGAAAATGGAAATTAAATACCACAATTATTCAAAATTAAAAGTTATAAGACAATTCGTGGGAGACTCCAACTCAAAGAATCAGAGATTTGAATTATAAACAAACAATAGAGTTTTCTAAACAAAAATAGTCTAGGGCACCATGTCAGGTCTTAGCTCTTAAATACTTGAATTTTTTTTTGTAGGAAAGCAATATAGATGTCTTTACAAATAATTTCTTAAGAAAAGATTCAGTGCTAGAAATACTCATAGCTTATTCTCAAAAGGCCATCTTTTAAGTGGGAACTATAAACAGAGCTAGTATGAGCCAATAAAGGCAGAGCCATCCATACTCTTTGGGGGCAGTTTAGTGTTTGATGAAAGACTATGCTTTATCTACATGTCATTGTATTTGAAGACAACCCCCATGCAGAAAGAAAGAGTTGAATGAAATTAAAAACTAATTAGAGGCGTATTTTAGCACTCTCTTTCAGCAATCTAAGATTATATCTAGCATCTGTATTGAAAGTACAGCAAGGACTAAAGCATGAAGGTGATTTAAATACTTCTGCCACCTCTCTAGATTAATATTTAAAAGTCAGACAAGCTATATATTAAATTGAAGATGTTGTGGGAAAATCACCTAGAGCTTGCTTTACAAAATCCCACAGAGGAAGGGTACTTATAGATCATTGACCTCCATCTTTTTTTTTTTTTTAAAGATGAAGAAATAAGGTTCATAGAGAACAATGAATTTAGGTAATGTGTTCAGACTCACACAGCTAGATGGTAAAAGAGTCCAGCCTAGAGACAAGTCCCAACTCTGCCAATAAAATTACTTGGAGGATGATAAAACATTGGGAAGACATATCATTTAATCAAAAGCCTACTTGCTCCCTATTGTGGAATTGTTCAATATGTTAACTCATTTTCACTAAAATTTAAATTTTAATCAATTTAAGTTTGCCTTTATCCTTCCTTATTTTCAGCTCTATTGTTTGTGTATTGAGCTCAGGAACATTATATTTACAAACTCAATAAATACCCAAACAGCTTTGCAGAGCATTGTCGGTACAAGCGTCCTGGAATGTGACACTGCAAAGATTAGGGGTTGCAATTGGTTCATATTTCCATCCTGGCCCCTAGCCATGTAGGGCTATTTAAACCCAAGTTAAAATTAATTAAGGTTAAGCAAATTGAAAATTCAGTCTCCTAGTTGCACTAGTCACCTTTCGAGTGCTGAAGAACCGTAGGGCATTTGTGACTACTGTGTTGGATAGTCCATCATCACAAAAAGTTCTACTGGACAGTGCTGATGCAGGTGAGTTAAAGAGAAACCATACATCAGGGTAAGAATGGAGGAAGACAGAGGGAGAGAAATAGAAATAGATGATTGCTTTTGACGATGGAAAGAGAGAAAGAGGAAAGGGGGAGAAAGAGAGAGAAGGGAAAAATAGAGAGGGGTAGCTGACCTGCTATGAACACAGTGTAATGGGCTCTGCTGCTCCATCATCTCAGAAGTTGGCACAACACACTCTCAGCCCTGTAAGGCGTGAATAAAACCCTCAGTGCCCAGTGCCAAGCAACCGTGACTCACGACACATGTGCCCTTCTCCTCAATTAGTACCACGTTCTCACTACGAGGGAGGTGCTTGGGGCAGAGTGAAAAACTGGCAAAAAAGAGACCATCAGAGCAGGAACGATCATCTAGGATGTGGAGCTGTTGACATTTATATTAATTGCCTAGGGACAAAAAAATTTATTAAAATGTGTGTCTGTCTGTTCTTTAGGTTCATATTTATGTTTTCCTTGAAGATCATATATTGGGTTCTCATTGTTCCCTTTTTTCCATCACCTCCTACTTATTTTTAAATCATATTATATTATCCATAGAATTGCTTTTAAAACCCTGCAGGCCACAACTAGAACAAATGTGCAACTGTTAAGTTCCAAATATTACCAATGAAGACCACAATCCTTGTCTAATGGATGACTGCAGGATTTAATTTTTATTTCTTAGATATGTGTATTATGTAAATATATATATATATACACACATAATGAAATTAAACAAATGAACCTGTTAGATTACACGATTCCTTCCAAGAGTTGAATAGTTCTCCAAGGGCTTTTTGTTACCCAGTTTTAGGTGTCCCTTTTAATGATATGAGTGCCTGCTCCTTTGAGAAGTTGCAGTATCTAGAACTCAGGTTCAGAGTTATTGTAAATTCCAGTTCTTTTATGTATGGATTGCATGTTAGTTTTTTTGTCCACTTATTCAATTAGCGTGTGCCAAGTATATAGTAATTCTGGAGATGTGACAGTGAAAAATAAAGTTGTAGTTTCTAATTTAATGAAGTATCAAGTTTATTGGTGGAAATAAACATCAAGTAGATTCTTTCATAAATATTTAATCAAAACTGTAAGTTCATTTTTTTATTCTTTTTTTTTAATTTGAGAAATTGTGAGTTAACAAAACATTGTGCATACCATACAGGATTCCCATACATCGCTCCACCACCAGCAACTTGCATTATTGTGACACATTTGTTACAAATGATGAAAGAACATCGTTATAATATTACTGCTATCTGTAGTCCACTGCTTATATTTGGTATGTTTTTCCCACAAACCATTCTATTATTAACACCATGTATTAGAATTGCATATTTGTTATAGTTCATGAGAGAACATTCTCATATTTGTACGTTAACCACAGTCCATCATTCACCACAGGGTTCTCTGTGTTATACAGTCCCCTGCCTTGTAAAATCCATCCAAAGAGCACTCTCAGTGGCTCTGAGTTTCATCACAGAATTGTGCTGTCATCAACTCAGTTCACTTCAGAACATTTTTGTTACTCCAAAAGGAAAAATCCCATAACCCCTTACTCCCCATTATTGACCCTTGGCATTGATATAGTAACTTCTTTGCCATTGCTCTAAAAATATTACAATATGACTGTTAACTATAGTCTATACACTACGTAAGCTGTATTTTTCCCATGTATCTCCATATTCTTAACATCTTATTAAAAGGAGCATTCTTGTATTTGTACTATTAGCCAAAATCATCATCCACCACTGAAATCACTGTTACGCAGTGCCTAGATTATCCTCTAAACTTCAAATGACATTAACTTCCCTAAATGACATCAAGTCACATTTATAAACCAGCAGTGGTGAATGTATTCACTATCATGTGTTACCATCAACTCTATGCATTTCCAAACATTTAAAATTCCCTTCTTAAACATTCTACCTGTGCTCAGCTTCAGCTCCCCCTTCGCAACCCACGTCCTATCTCCTAGTAACCTGCACTTTACAGTTTACCTCCATGAGTTTGCTCACCGTGTTTATTTTGTATTAATGAGACCATGCAATATTTGTCCTTCTGCGTCTGGTTTATTTCACTCAATTTAATGTCCTTAAGTTCATCCATGTTGTCATGTGCCTCCCACGTTCATTTCTTCTTACAGCTGAATAGTGATCATATGCCTGTACCACATCTTGTTTATCCATTCACTGGCTGATGAATCTTTTAGCAACTGCGAATAACCCCACTATGAACATGGGTGTTCAAATACCTGTTCATGACCTTGCTTTCAGTTCTTCTGAATATATTCCTAGTTGTAGGATTGTTGGATCATATGACAGTTCTATATTTAGCTTTCTGAGGAACTGCCAAACTGTTCAATAGTGCTGCACCAGTCTACATTCCCCAAAACAGTGAAGGAGTGCTCCCGTTCCTCCACATCCTCTCCAGCACTTGCAGTTTTCTGCCTTTTTAATAATGACCATTCTGTAAGGCATGAAATGACATCCCTTTGTAATTTTAATCTGCATTTCCCTAATAGCTAGTGATGTTGAACTTATTTTCATGTGCTTTTTGGCTATTTATATTTCCTCTTTGAAAAAATGTCTATTCAAGTCTTTTGCCCATTTTTAAAAGATTGCTTTTGTTTTTATCATTGAGTTGTATGATCTCTTTATATAACATGGAGCTCAAACCCTTATGGGATATGTAGTTTCTGAAAATTTTCTCCCCATGAATTGACTGTCTTTTCACCTTCTTAACAAAGTCATTTGAAGCACAAATTGTTTAATTTTGAGGCGGTCCCATTTATCTATGTTTTCTCTCATTGCACATGCTTTGGGTACAAGGCTAAGAAGCCACCACCTACCACAAGATCTTGAAGATATTTCCCTAAATTTTCTTTTAGTAATTTTATGGTTCTAGCTATTATATTTGTGTCCTTAACCCATTTTGAGTTAATTTTTGTATAGGTGTGAGATGGGGGGTCCTCTTTCTTTCTTTTGGATATGGATATCCTGTTCTCCCAGCACCGTTTGTTGAATAGAGTGGGTGCTGATAGTCTTGTCAGAAATCCCTTGACTGTAGATGTGAGGGTCTATTTCTGAGTCCTTGATTCAGTTCCATTGGTCAATCTGTCTTTCTTTGTGCTAGTACCATGCTGTTTTTATCCCTGTGGTTAAGCAATATGCATTAAATTCAGAAGGTGAAAGCCTTCCAACTTGGTTCTTCTTTTCTAAGACATTTTGGGTATTTGGGGCCCCTTACCATTCCAAATAAATTTGATAATTGGCTTTTCCATTTCTGTAAAAGAGGCTGTTGGAAGTTTTATTGGAAATGTGGTGAATCTGTAAATAGTTTAGAATTGACATATTAACAATAGTTATTCTTCCAATCCATGAACGTGAAATGTCTTTTCATCTATTTCTGGCTTCTTTGGTTTCTTTTAGTAATGTTTGTAGTTTTCTGAATACAGGTCATTTATGCCCTTAGTTATGTTCATTTCTAAATATTTTATTGTTTTAGTTCCTATTATAAATGGAATTTTTTTGTCTGATTTTCTCCTCTGATTGCTCATTAGTAGTGTATAAAAATGCTACTGATTTTTGCATATTAATCTTGAATCCCACCAATTTGCTTAAGTTATCTATTAGTTCTTATAGCTTTTTTGTGGATTTCTTGACATTTTCTAGATATAGGATCGTATTATCAGTGAACAGCAAAAGTTTTTGCCTCTTTCTTTCATGTTGGGTGACTTTTATTTCTTTTTCTTGCCTAATTGCCCTAGCTAGAACTTCTAGTACCATACTGACTAACAGTGGTGAAAGTGAGAGTGAGCATCCTTATTTGTTCCCAATCTATGAAATAAAGTCTTTATTGAGAGATATTAAAGGAGACCCATATATGTGAAAGATAAAGCATGCCTTAGGAGGACTCTGGAGAGCATTTTAGGCATGAATGTTAAACATAAACAGATTCTGTGACCTAGCTATTTACTTCTAAATGTAAAGTCCAGAAAAACTCTAGCGCATATATACAAAGAGACAGCATCATTACCATTATTATCATTGCAGCCAACATTTACTTACCATACAGACACATTGTAAACATATTTTAAGGATTAACCCTTTTATCAGGTTGCACCACTGCAATGTGCTGGTACTTGACTACTTTTTACCTACAACGTGGCAGTTCAAGGTGTTTCAGGCTAACTCTTCCTAATATTCCTGATGAAGTGACTTGCCCAAGGCCACTGAGCTGGCAAGGGGCACAGCCGTTGGTCAAATCTGTGCCCCCTGACATGCATCTGCCCCAGCTGCCCCTCTATCCTGCCTCTCGACCTGGGCAGAACACTGCATACCTAGGAGAGCAAAGGCGGAAAGCACTGGGACTCTGCATCAGCAGTGAAACGGATCGATGCCCCGATGAGCTTTTGCACTAGGTGGCTGTGCGGTGCAGCTGGCACAGCAGAGAAGCCTGGCAAATGACCACTTCGTTATACTACACAAAGGGTTAAAAGAACGCAAGCGACCCCACCACGGCCAGTCCCCTGGGGAGGCCAAATCTTCTGGTCGGTTTAGGGGTGGTAGCCCCGAGTTCCCTGCCTCACGGTGGAGATGAGGGGCCAAGTGCGGCCGCCCCAGGGAGGCCAGCTGCGCGGCAGCCCTGCTTTGCTCCAGCATCAGGGGCACATGGGGTGCTGGAGGGCTGGCTTCCCCCCCCCGAGGGGCGCATGTCCCGCGGGTGAGCAACCTCCTGTCCTGCCTCCGCTGGGCTGGCTGCTTGCCGGCCCTGGCGAAGCAGAAACAGAGGAACACCTGCATTCAGACAGATCAGAGGCCACCATGCCCAACACCTGTGTGCAGACAAACATGTGGAGAGGAGCAGATTTCACCAAACTAGAGAGAGGGGAGAGGAGCGGTAGGTGAGGGCAGCAGAGTACCTGTGAATTCCCAAACATTCCTGCAACAGACTGCTATTACATAGCCACACTGAGTCAATGCAAGAGAGGTTCCAGGAAAATAGATACAATGTGACCATTTACAGAAAGGCCAAAACCATGTAAACTGTGCTGTAAATTATTTAGGGACAAATGTGCACAAGACACTCAAAGATATACACGGGATGATGAACACCAGATTCAGGGCGGAGGTTAACGTGTGTAGAGGCACACAATCGGGGAAAGATGAGGGTGAGATAGCATGGTGTGGGTAATGCTCGATTTTAGAGAGGTGGAGGGTTAATGGCTACTTCCTGTCTTACTCTTAAGGAAATTTTGTAACCAGAGAGAGAGAACTCAAGAACTACCCAAGAGGGGAAGCAGCTGTGGCTCAATCAATTGGGCTCCCGCCTACCATATGGGAGGCCCTGGGTTCTCATCCCGGGGCCTCCTTGTGAAGGCAGGCTCGCCCGCATGCTGCAGAGAGCTGCCCAGCTCACAAGTGCTGTGGAGCACCATGGGTCTGCAAGCGCCATGGAGAGCCGACTCAGCAAGGTGACGCAACAAAAAGGGAGACAAGTAAAAACACAGAAGAGCATGCAGTGAATGGGCACAGAGAGTAAAACAACAAGCAAGCCTTATTTAAGTAAATAAAAATAAAATAAAATAAAATAAAATAACTACCCAAGATAAGCAACTCTCAATGAATGAAAAAAGTAATAAGAGCATTCATGGGATGGGGCAGGCAAAAAAAGATAGCATTAAAAATTCCCCAGATGCAAACAGCAGGTGGGATAGGATGCAATTTAGGTAAAATTAATCTATATTTGCATGAGAAATGCATGAACTAGAGAAGCTGAGATCATAACCGTTGTTCTAGTGTGCTGAAATTTCAAGGTGAATTATATTTCCTTTCTTATATTTTTATGTTGTCTTCAAATATTTTACTATGAAATTGTATATGGTCAGAAAAATTTGCAGCATTGTGGAAAAATGAAAGGGTGAAGCAGAATAGCCAGAAGGGATTAAGTGTGGTCTGGATTTTGAGGGAAGAAAAACGCGGGTTTTCCTCCATTACGGTGATGGCCAAGCCATCACTGTCCCTGCCGCGTCACTCCTCGGATTCAGTTGCAGGCCTGGCGGGTCCAGCTGGTTGCTCATACGGCGAGGTCCCGGGAACGGTGGGGCTGGCAGCCCATTTTCTTTCAAGGCCTGCTTACGCCTTGGCATGCATGTTAGTCGTTGTTTTTACCTGGAATGGGAAGAGGGGCAGGTGGGCAGGTTGGTGCTAGAGGGGGGCGGCTTTCTAAGATCTATTTGGAGTTGATTTTAAGAGGCTGGAGGGGGGCTGGATCACAGGAGGCTAGCACGAGAGGAGGATCCGATGGTCTAAGTGAGAGGAGAAGGCAGATGGATAAGGGAGGCCCTCCCCGGCGGGCACCGGGCGCGGCCTCAGAGCTGCGGGGCCCTGCAGGGCCGTCTGCCCCAGGAATCGAGACGCCCACAGAAGCAGGACTGTGGGTGAGAGGCGCTTCCACTGCTGCCTGGCCCGGTCCAGAGGGGCTTGGCCTCCGCCGGCTGGGGGCTCCGTCAGCACTGGGGTCAGGGGCTGCGACGCTCGGCCTCCTGGAGGGAAGCGCAGAAGTGCAGGTGAGCTGTGAGCACCAGGGTCTCCCCGAGAGCCCAGCCCGGGCGCTGGGCCCCCAGAGCTCTGCAGGGTCCTGGGGCACTGGAGGAAGCTGATTTCTGATCACGGGCCATTGAGAATTTGTTCATTGTAAGTGAATAGATCTCCTTTGTAATATCGTAGACTATGCGTGTGAGTTGCACTTCTTAAATTTTAAATTATGCATTGTATAAAAGAGAATGCTGGTGGGTTTTAGTATTACAGAGGATTGTTTTTTAGAAAGTTAGAAATTTCTCAATTGGCTTTTTTATTTTTAATTATGGAGTGGGTGAGAGAGAATAAGATGAGGGAATAGGGGGAAGAGTGGGGGAGAGAGACAGAAGCAGAGAAAGAAATGGGGAGCTAAGAGGCTCAGCTGGACCCAGAAGCAGAGAAGAGAGCCCATAATGACTCAACAGTCTGTTTTTACAGAAATAAACAATCCTTAGTGAAAAAGCAGAGCTGAAACTTTAGTGCTGAAAGGATCATTACATTTCATAAATTCCAAAAGCTCGTTATACTGATTGGGAAAATAGAGTCTAAAGACTTCCTTAGGAGAAAAGTTATCAGAGTGAGCAGATTTCTGTTAAATGTCATGTGCTAACTTAATGCTTAGTATATTGTTAGCTTTTTCTGAATCGAGTTTTCAGCAAATTAGTAGCAAATGAATCATCCATAATTACCTGCGTTGGATCAAGGCGAGTGTTTTCCTACTTAAAAGGTAAGCTGGGGTCAATTTCATGGCAGTATTATTTATGTTTATGCATAAAGACATCTGGTGGGCTGAAATTTCCATTCCCATTTCCACCCCTTTTATGTTTTCACAGGTTTGTACAAGTTGAACAGAAATGTCTGTTTCCTGCTAAATCCATTAGAAACCGATATGAGGGTGAGAAGAAAGGACGAAATGGAAAAAGTAGAGTATTAGAATTTAAAAGAATGTAGAAACTGTGGAAAACGTGGGTGACAAGAATTACCCTCATTTTCAGGATGGAAAAACTAAGGCACAAAAAGTTAAATCAGATCTACGTGCCCTGCTCTTTGGTAATGAGGCCTCTCAGGTGGCTGTGAAGAGCCGCCCTGGAGCTCTGATTTGCATTTCTCTGATTACTGATTGGAATCAGAAACTGTTCTCATTCGCTCTGCACCAGTTGCGCTGGTGAAATTCAGAGAAATTCCTATTCATATTCTTTGCCAATTAGAATTTTAAAAAATTCATGTGTAAGAGCTTTTTAAATACTCTTCATACCAAACCTTTGTTGCTTTGTGTTTTGCAAATATTTCTTTCTATTTGAGGCTTGCCCATTCACTTTTTTTCCATTCACTTTTTTCGAAAGATTTATTCTTTATTTATCTCCCCTTCCCAGCCCTTACCCCGCTCCAGTTATCTGCTCTCTGAGTCCATTCACTGTATGTTGTTCTGTGCCTGTTTATAGTCTTGTCAGTGGCACCTGGAATCTGTGTCTCTTTTTGTTGCGTCATCTTGCTGTGTCACCTCTCCATGTGTGCGATGCCATTCCTGGGCAGCTCTCCTTAGGGGGCGCACTCCTTGCACGTGGGGCTCCCCTACACAGGGGATACCCCTGCGTGGCAGGGCACTCCTTGCGCGCATCAGCACTGCACATGGGCCAGCTCCACATGGGTCAAGGAGGCCCTGGGTTTGAACCTTGGACCTCCCATGTGGTAGGCAGATGCCCTATCCATTGGGCCCAATCTGCTTCCCATATTGTCTTTTTAAAGTTAATAATTTTGTCTTTAATATTTAAGACTTTAATTTACCTTAAAATGATGCTTGTAAAGGATGTGAAGTTGGAATTCAATTTCCATTATTTTGTAGGTATAACTAAATGTGCCAGCACCACTTACAAACAGCCCCTCCTTTGACTGCTGAACTTCAAGGCCTAGTCATCAATTATGAAATTGCTACATAGATGGGTTTATTTATGGAATTATTATCCTTTTTTTCCCTCTTTGTCTATTTCTGGACAAATCCTGTGCTATCTTAATTACTTTAGCTTTATATTAATAGTAAGATTTGAAATCTTCTATTAGGTAAGCTCCCAAGTTGCTTGGCCCTTTGCTCTTCTGTAAAAAGTTCAGCATCAGTTTGTTAAATTATATGAAAAACTCTCGGGGTTTTGATTGGAATGATGCTGAATCTGCAGATGAATTTGGGAGGAATGGACAGTCTTATGATATTAACTCCGTCAAGCCTGGTTACAGTTTCTGCTGGGCCCCTTTCAGCAATTAGTCTAATAGAAATGCATTTTTAACTTTTAATTCTAAAAGCAATTCATCTCTAAAGCAGAACTTAACCTTGAATAGGGTTAGTATTTATAAAACTCTAAAGCTCTGCTCTGACCCTGGAGGGCAGGGGCAGCTCACAAAGCTAAAACAACATCCTGTGGAGAGGGAAGCAGTTACTCTCTGAAATTTCTGTTCTCTGTGAAATTTAATGTTATGAGAAAAAAGATTCAGCTTTTGATAATTTAAAGAATTAATTCATCTTTTCTGAGTTCACCAATATTAAAACCATCTAAAGCTTTTCCTAAAGACTACTTAGAAGTTATTTGAGTTTAGTTATAATCCTTTATGGAATTTATTCCTTTTCTAAAGAAAGAAAAAGTTATATTTTCCTTCAAGTAAATACATTTTGAGTAATAATCTCCTCAAAAGATTTTCCCATTTATGAATTTCTGATTTTGTTCATTTTCACTGTATCACAATAGAATTAGCAAGCAACTAAAGTTTAAAAGGGTTGAAACTTCAGAAGCCTTTTTTTCTGAAAGGCAGGCTCAAAAAACACATGCAGGTCCAAAACCAAAGTTACTTGTACATTTATGTGATGAGGCTTCCTTCTCCTCTTCCAGCCTCGGGGTCCAGCTGGCGACCACATGGTGGGCCTGATGTGGGCACCGGGAAACGGGGAGGAAGGAGAGGAAGGGGCTCTGCCCGCAGGTTCACACGCAGGTGACAGACACGGAGAACTGAAGGAGAAAGGGGAAACCGTACGCTCGTCTTAGGGTAAAGTAGCCTCTTCTGTCCGTGAAACGTGGCCCAGTACAAGCCACGAGCTCTTCAAGTCCACTTACAACATGGGCATTGCCTTCATTTTTTTGCCCCAACTATTTGACAAATGTCTTATTTCTCTAGTAGACTGGGCATTCCCCGAGGACATGATGCATGCTTCCTATCTCCTCGTTTCTTCCACGGCTCATGAAACATTACTATGACTTGTGAGAAATCACGGCGAGAAGTCAGACTGGCCTCGCGGGCCCCTGAGTAGAAGCCGGTGCTCCGGTCGAGGCACCTGCCGTGAGCCAGCGCGCCCAGGCAGCAAGGCTGTGGGAGAAGGGTCCAGTGGGAGAGCATTCCAAGGGTCTACCCTCAGATTGGTCCTGGTTTAGTGTGCGTGAAACCTACAGAGACCTGAAACTGCAGGTAAAAGAAAATTAAAATACAGCAGAACTAACAAACCCGGTTGCTGCAGAAATGTCTGTGTGAAAGAGGCATAAGACATTTCTGCACTGGTATCAATGTAATAGGCACTTGCTCCTCTCTTTCATGGAATGCCAAGAGGCATGAGTAACTGAGGACTCTGGAAGGCACAGCACAATTTCCTCCCCTGCATTTGTGGCCCAGTGCTTCAGGGTGCTGGGACACTGGCACTGGTGGCACAGATGCCAGCCGACCCCATGGCATGCTTTGTGTTTTCTTGCACAGAAATTGCCATTGCCATTAGAAGAAACTAAGAAAAATTACTCATGAGCTCATTCGATTTGAACTTACAGATACAGGAAATCTTGAAGAGAGCTGGCAATTCCTCAGTAGGAGGAGTTTAGCAGTGCTAATGAAACCCGATGCGCTAGTGTAGCCTGAGGAAAGCTTGTTCTACTGGCCCAGAGTAGATGCACGACAAATATTTGTTGACTAACATCAAACCTGCAACATTCTGTTTCTGCAGGATATCAACTCAGAATTCTCAGAAAGCCTCTTGAAAGACATAGAAATGGAGAGTGTTATTTCTTCCTGCAAGCTTCCTCTCCCTCTTTGATAGTCTCCATCACTTCTGGGTTTGGATTTTCAGGATTAGATATCTGGAGCTTCATTTCCTCCTTCCGTACTCTGTGGCTACAATTCATCCTACAAAGGCAGGCCTCGGGTGGTGATTATATGGGCCCACCAACCCGGCGGGGAAACTGCTAGACCTGAGAACTTTACCTTGTATTGTGTTCACTTCAGTTTTCCCTGGAAATGCCGTTATTTATTAAATAATAAATATAAAATGCTGATAAATATTGAATTATTTGCCATAAACAAATGGAGATAATGTAGAATGAAGTAAAACAAATATCTACATATAAGTTCATTGTATCTGTACACTAAACATTAATTGATTTCTATCACTGTTTAATCCAACCCCAGCTTTCCTTAACTATTAAAGAAAACCAGTTAACCTTTTCTCTCCTCAGGCATCAACAAATCCAGAGACTTAACCTGTCATAAAACTTCCTGAATGCTTATGAATTGTGCCTGCTTCAGGTATGTGGGATTTCATAGCAATTTAATGGCCCTCTTAGACTTATCTGAAATATGAGTTTGCCCCCAAATTCCCAACTAACTCTTTAATATTCTATATACCCCATTTCAACAAAAGAACCATCGTCCCACTGCTCTAACAGTGGTTATCTGCTAACTGTCCTTTTAGAGTAAAACTGGGAAAATCCCCCCAAATCCTATCTATTCAATCATGCTCCCAAACTACAGTCCTTTTGTCTTTTTTGTTTGTTTGTTTTTATGATAATAAAAAGATATTTTTCTTGGTATCCAGGTTAGTACATCCCTCTACTTAAGGGCGTAGGTCTTTCTTAAGCAATGCTTTGCTGACTGAGATTATGACACAACCACGTTGGAGGTTTGCAACTCCATCTAAACTCACTTGTTCCTGGGGTTGTCCACATCTTCCTCTGTGACCATCTTAAAGTGGAATTAAACAGAATCAGTGTTAAACATTTTTCTGGGTATTTCCTCAAAATTATTCCATCTACTTCATGACTTCATCTGATATGTCTTATTTTCTTATTTCCTTCACTGAGCAGAAAGAGTAGCCAACTCATTTGTAGTTCAGAAAATATTAATGGTGCTTTTTAAAGGTTAAATAATAGGTATATAGAGTTATATATTACACTTAAATGAATATGATGTGACTAAGCAGAATACTTCAAAGAATGCCTTTGAATTTAACATTCTATAAATTGCTAAAATAGAAATTATAATTTGGGACCCTGAAAGAAAAGCAATTACAAATAAGCCTACTATTCCTTCCCAGGGAAATGTGTTCTGTCACAAATCAAAGGCAAATAAACGGCACATGGCAGCAGTTATCAGTATTTTAACAAATACAACTTTTTCAAAGTCTAAAGTTCATGGTGCTTAAAAAGAAAAAAGTTAATGAAGTGGCTCTTCGGCCCACTAAGAAACCCTCTTCAGAGAGTCTAGAACTATAGAAATGCTTTAAACGTCACTGCGCTCTGCAAAAGTTTGCTCTTTGAAAGCTACAGATTGGAAAGGCATGACAAACACGTTGATGGTCAAACCCAGGAAAAATAAAATTTTTAGGGAAAGCATATTTTAACACAAATCCAGTGATGGATGTTTTAAATCTTTGTGCTGTATACATTCACTTCCTCTTAAAAGATGAAAGAAACAACATTTTGAATTAATATGTATAAATACATATATTATATATATTACTATATGTATGTATGGTACGGCAGGTATTTAATGTTCCCACAAGGGAGGCTTTGTGAAAATTACAAAAATAGAAATATTCATAAGCTCAGTCTGGCACTCAGCTAGCTTCCAGTCTTTTTTGCTGTTATTTATCTTTTTTGTTCGCTTTCTCCTCATTCACTGCATCACTTCCCTTTCTCTTTAGGACTCTAATATGTATGTCCATTCCAGAGATTTATGAAGTGCAGGCACCATTATCTGTGTCCATGGTACTGATCTTTTCTAGGGTAACTCTGGGCAGAATCGGGGTTTAGGTTATTTGTCTCTGGTGCCTTGAGCCCCACCCATTAACCAGCATTAGCAGTGGGCTGGGAACGATTTCTCCCCATCCACGGGTGTTGCCTGACGCTGTCCCAGGGCACGCCCAGGGCTGAGTCCTCCTGGCAAGACTTTGCTAAAACGTTCACTGCTCAAGCTCACTGCACAAGACTCCCTCGGGGTGGCCCTACTCCCTCTTGGTATACGTCTGCTGTTCCAGGACAGTTTCCAGACCAGGCACAATTCTAACTCTCTGGTGACCAAGAGATCTGGTTTGTCCAGGACAATCCCGACATAATTACGCCCTCTCAGAATCATTAATAATGCCCCTTCTATGAATCAAATTGTCCCCATGTGGACAGTAAGTTATTTGGTCACCTTAACCATGTGTCTACCCTTATCTAAACTTGTACAAAAGGGAAAATAAGATGAAGGCTGAAAAGGTAACACTGGTTTTAGTGATTGGAATATTTTGCTAGTCTTTGAGAAAGTGGATAATCAGAGAATTTGGGATCTTGAACCAAAATGCAGTGAGTTGAAGAATGAAAGAGATGCTAGGAAAGGGCCATAGCTCGGGGAGAAGACAGGATCTTTCCCAGCTAATGAAAACAATTCAGACTCAACATTTCCAAAATAAGCACCATCGTCTCCTCTCCGTCATATCATATCAGCAACTCAGAGCTAAGATGCCTGTTGAACACCTACCTTGTTGAGTCAGCCCCTCAACAACAGCCCAGCTTTATGCTAGAATGTTCTTCTTCCATAAAGTTAGCCCTCCATTTCTATCTGTTCTAACTCGGCTGTAAAACCCCAATCAAAGATTCTCCTCGACTTTGCCACTCTTTGAGTGATTGTCACAACCTTCTACCCAAGCAGCCTCTCCTCCCTTTGAACCTTGCAGGCTTTTAATTACTGACAGCCTTTTCATTTTCCTGGAAAAAATGTATCATGCCCTAGCCTGCTTTAAATCCTGTCTGCTGTCTGTTGCCATTAAGATAAAGATCAAACTGCATAACAGGGCACAGAATTTTCAAAGTCTGGTCCCAATGTTTGTTAGTTGCTGTCCTGGTCCTTCTCTTCACTAAACTGAAACTCTGGTCGTGCTAATTCTTGTTAATTCCAAGACAGCAGCCCCCTTTTCCCCTCTGTGCCTGTCACAGGTGTTTTCTCGCTGGAATGTCCTCTTCTTCCCCAATGCCTCCTCAGTGACTGCATCCCCTTCACAGCCCAATGCAAAGGTGGCCTTCTGTCCAATGTTCTCTCCAAATCCTTGGAAGCTGAATTTTGTGTTCCTTCTTTCTTTAATCCCATTGCACTTGTAAAATAATTTTATTCCATCACTTATCATGTAGGTCCTATATTGATAAATGACCATGGTACTTTAGATTGACAAAACCCTGAGGGGAGTGGCCAAGTTTACTCACGTATTTATTGAACAAAATTTAACGCTAAGCCTAAGTGTTCAAGAAGTGTTTGTTGACAAGGATGAAGAAAAAATGGGAAAAAAGTATTTCTCGATGAAGATGAAGACTCTTGTCTTTAATTCTACCCCTGAGAGCTCTTTGTGTCTGTTTTTTACCTTCCCTGGAAAACACAGTTTTGGGGATTGTCTCATGGTCTTGTCCTAACCTCAGGCCTGGGGCTGTGAGCCCATTTGTGAAGGGACCTTGGATGATGTGTTAGCTAAATGTGGACTCATTTGCGAACAAGTTCCTCGAAGATCCTGCATGGACGAGGCCAGACTGAATCAGGGGTTGCTTGATCCATATGACTGAGTCCTTATCAGCAAGGAAGTTAGGACATGGTCAGTAGAAGAGAGAAAACAGAAGCAGCCAGGGAATCAGGCAAATCACCACCTAACAGAGGCAGTGGGAAGCCCAGGAAACCTAAGGATGACCAGCAAGATACCACTGGACTGCTACAGACTCCAGGAGAAAACCAGCTTGCTGAGACTTTGATCTTGGACTTCTAACTTCCAAGATCACAAGACAGTACAATTGCAGTTGTTAAGCCAACCAGTGTTGTGGTATTTGTCATAGCAGCCCTGGAAGACTAAGGCACGTGGGTTCACTTTCATTTTTATTTTAAGCAGACTCTGGTCTCCTTCAATCTTAGTATTCTAGTTTTATGCTTCTCAGACTTAAGAATCTGCAGATTTCCAAGACAATCCCAATGGTACGCTGGTCCCAATTGGGAACATGTAATATTATACATTAATTTTGATATTTTAGGTGATCCCTTAACACTAAGGTAACAATATACATGAATATACTTCATGGGTACAAAAATTACATGGTGGTACTGTTATAAGTGGTTACCCAGATGATTCAGAAAATGCTCACATTATTTTTCAATGTATTTTATCAAAATTAAAACACAACCTAAGGAAAAGAATCGTGTAGACAGTACAAGACCTGCAAGCAGTCTCTGGCTGTCGTTTCAAGACACACTGCCTTGTGGAGAGTTCATTTTTATTCATTTGCAAAACCAGTCAGTTATCTGGAGAATGCATTCAGAGTCACAAGTGAATACCCGTGATATTTGCCCACAGACGGAATTTATGCTTCCCGCACAGTCATACCTTACAAGGGAAATTACTAATTTATGGACAGCATTCAGAAGGGAGGCTGAAAGTTCCCGCTTTAGAATCAGATTGCTCGAGTTTTCATTTCAACAACGGCGCTCTGGGCTGTGCCCTCGGGTGGGCGGCCGGTGTGCGGTGCCAGGTCAGGTCTCCACTCGGGCCGTGACTTCTCTCTCCCGCCCTTTCTCCTCACTTCTTCTCTTCTCAGCCCTGATCCGGAGTCAGAACGCTTGCTTCTGCTTTGGGCCTCCTTCTTGCACCCAGACACCCCTGACACATTCTTTGGGCAGCATTTGCAGCCAAGTTCTAGAATTCTGGTCTTATTCTTTTATTTCATAATCAGGGCTAATGACAAGGAACGTTTGTGTTCTTCATCACTACTTAGCAATGGAAAAAGGAAAGGGCATTTGCTGAAAAGTATGAAGACACCACCAACGACTTGGAAGTGAAGCTGCAGGAAGCCTTCTAATGACTTCAAGACCAAGCGAGAAGTAGAGCAAGGAGAGACAATAGGGTGCTTCCACCGAATCCCATAATGTACGGTCTGAAAGTGTTGAGGGCTGCGCCCTTGATGGAGCTGCAGGAATACGTAAGTTAGTGTTTGAGGCAGATTTGAGACAGGTTGTTCTCAGAGCTGTGCCTGGGGACATTGTAGGCAAACAACCGTGGGAAGACCAGCTCCAGAGGCTTCCAGGCCTCACCTGAGCAGGGCCAGGATCAGAGAAGGCAGAACATTCCACAAGCACAGCTCGGCAAGTCTCCTGACAGCAGCGACTCCTTCGGTCCTTGGTGACAAATGGGGTGAACTGTGCAGTGCCATGGAGCCTCAAAACTCACCCCCTCATTTCACCATCTCTCCAGTTGAACCACAGTCCACTCCTGGCTTAGCAGACCATCCGTGAAGATTTTGTTTATGTCTCGAGAGAGTTTCTGGCAGGTAGACCTCAGAGAGAGGAAGTCCCAGTGGTGTGGTCGGGCCCTGGCCCAAGGTGGAGGACCTCAGACTCACCAAGGCCCTCAACTTGGTGCCTGGCCTGAGGGTTTAAGATCCAGATTCAACCCCATCGAGGCAAGTGTACCCATACACGATTCTCTCGTCCAGGCCATTGGTGGATTTTGTCATTTTGTCCATCCAGTCTTCTGACTTTGATCGTGGTGAGGACTGAGGACAAGGTGACTGAGATAAACACTCCTGTACAGCTCGAAATAAATTCTGAGCTTATGCCCTACTGAGTGTGGGTCTTTTTAAGCCATTTTGACTAAAATAGACACTCATTTAATACACATCTTTTTGAGCTGAAACTGTCTTATGGGCCTGGACCTAGAAGCTGAGAGTTGACAGATAAATGTAAACAATAATCGAGCAATTAGGTGAAAGCACCATCAATATGGAAAGCAGTCTATCCTCAAAAAGCCGTATTTTATGCAAAAAACTTTCAGAGCCACCGTGCCATTCCCCCAGCTTCTAGTCTATTCCTTCTAGCCCCATTGAAGAATTGGCCAAGGCAAACTCATTTTCAATTCCACACATCTTATTCCTTGTGTCTAAGGACAGAAACTCTATTTTCTACCTTCTGAGAGCATAGAGAAGATTGCAGTGTATTAAGATGGTACTTCCATTTGTCCTCTCAAACATCTTTGTTAAGGAACTACTATCCGCCAGGCACTGCTAGGTGCTGTTTTTACAGCAGCAATTGAGACAAAATGGCTCTAATTCTCAGGGAGTTTGTGATCTAGTATGTGTTTTGAAGGACTACAACTAAGTGATAAAACGTGTTATAAATCACCAGTTATTTATTCAGATTTTTGGCAGTAAAGTGGCACACCTCCACTGATGTACTGTGCAGGAATCCCCCTTGCTGTGCCTGTTCACTTGGGCCTTAACTAAAAATATCGGCTCCAGCTACATTTTGGAGAAGGAAACTACGGTTAGATGAATTCGTTTTCGGCAGCAGAGTACCTCAGGAAGCTCCGAATGCCCAGTGGCACTTCACGCCTCTGGTGCTCTCGCTTGAAACCGGCAGTGGTGGGAGCAGCTCTTAGTTATTAACTCCGAACGGCTGTTCTGTGACCCCGAGAGCCTTGGACTCCCCCTCCCAAGTCCAGGGAATGGAAAGATGTGTATTTGAATTTAATTAACTCAGAGGACACTCAGCCCAAAGGACCACGATTGGTGCTGAATGTTCTCACGTCTTCTGCCCTAAAACTGTGTGATGGATTTGTTGAAGTAACAGTTGCCTGGAGGATGTGAAATAGAAGCACTGCCAGGAAGTAACGCCGGCGGCAGGGAGTGTCTGTCAGCTCCACTTCACCCGTGCCTACGTTATGTTCTCCCCTCTAACTACACCTGTCTCACTGCAGCATCCATTTTGCTGAAAGGCCTTTGCTATCCAGGTAAAACTTCCATAGACTTGAAGGGCTACAAGTGAGAATTTTTGTGATTGCATAGGAGCTATGAAATGCTACACAGGTAATTAATTTATGTGTCCATTCATTCTCAAATAGTTACTGAGGACTTGCTGTAGGTTAGGCAGCTTTTTCAGCACCAACAAAATAGTGAACAAGATGAACATAATTTCTGCTCTTGTGGAGTTTACAAGCCAGCACCTAAATTTATGTACCTTCCAGTTTACCCGGTACGTGTCTTGAGTTATGAACTGCATGAGGGACCATGGAAGATCCCAAATGAAGAAGAAAGAGTTTTAAGGAGAACAGTGCAGGCGACAGGACCAGGGCAACGGGGGTGGGGCCAGGAAAGGGAACGAAGGCTTCAGCGAGGATTTGGAGGAAGAATCAGCATGGGGTGATTTTGGGGAGGGGGTGTTGATGTGGGGGAGGAATTAAGTGCATTTCGACATTTCTATCATAAATGTTTGGAAGGATTGTTGGTACCCTTAAGCCTAGAAAATGAGAGAAGGACCTGGTAGAGCAAAAACCAAAGTCAGAGAGAAGGAGGACCAGGAAGCACTGAGTTTGGCTTTAGAGACACTGGATTTGAGATTTCATACCCATGTCCTTCTCCATGGAAGAGAGACTCTGAGCCTCTCTAATTTCAAGACTGCTGCAGCATCCCCACTAGATGTGCATGTTCAATCGTCCTTATTCTCTTCTCTGTATCTTGCTTCCAAAGGCCTTTGGCATCTGAAATAGAATGCCAACTGAAATAGAATGGGGCTGAGGTGGACATCTTGAGCTCATGGAATTTCTCCCCAAATGTAAAGGTCATTGGCTTCTGCTGCTCATCTCCCTGGAGTTTCCTGGCCCTCGTCCTTCCAAAATCTGGCTGGTTGACTTTTTCTTCATCTCTGTGAGATGCCAATGTGGGTCTCTCAGTCAAAAAACCTTAGCCTAGCCGTGAAATGGTTCTGGAGTGAGGGTTTGAATCACAGGACGTCACCCGTGTCACTAACTGAGTCAAAACAGATAGAGTCCTCCCCCAGGCTGGGCAGTGGGGAATTTCCAGGATGCAGACACAAAGCAGTTAGTTGATGTCCATCTCGTGTGCCTTGAGAATTAGGCCATATACCAGCGAGGCTAGAGAGTTAGGAAACTCAGCAGAAAAATAACAGAATTTTGGAAAGTGTTGCCTATTTCTCAGGGTTCTATAATAAAGAGACAAACTTGGCTTTAGTTAAAACCACACCCATGTGAAAGCATAAAGCAAAGCCAAAAAATAACAATAATAAGATTTTTGTTTTGTTTCATTTTGTGTCTAGGAAATCCCCTTTCTGGCTTGTTGCTGGAAATTTGGGGCAGCTGAGAAATCAGAGCTTTGGAGGCTATAAAGCCAGGCCTTCTAGGACAAGTTCCATCAGGGTCAGCAAAGCTCTAAGGAAACACAGTGAATGAGATGGTCAGTCAGGGAAGTCCAACAGGCCAGCCCCACCCAAGTACCTCCTACAAAGTTCTTTACAGAAGGCCAAGATTGGGGTGTGGCCTGGAGGGTAAATGACATAGCTTTTTGACTCCTCCCTTGAAGTTTATGGTTTAACAATTTGGTAGCGGCTTGGATGGAGCCCAGTAGTAGTTAAAGTAGAAGAGTCACAGATGTGACCATCTCAGATGTGACTATGGAGAAAAAAACTAAAGACGATCCTCCCAGAGAGAAGTACTGGGGTAAAGAGTTTAGTTAACTAGGGAGCTCAGTTCACTGGGAGTGCTCTCCACATCTTGTTTGCTGTGGTTCTATCACCATCCCTTGTTTTCCTTTCCCCCTTTTCAAAAGAAAAGGAGACATGCTTTCTTTTGTAATTATTCTATTTCCACTACTGCCTGGCATGTATATTGGAGATGGTTAAATTTGTCGTTTAATCCTAGGTTGCTCCACAAGTCAGAGCTTCTGTGGACTTGACCTGGAGAAATTCACATCACCCAAAGGTCCTAACCTTGGACCTAGAGACAGTATTTAGACAAAATATCATGATTTACTTCTTTGGGGATGAAATGAATGGACTTTAGAGGTGCAATTAAAATGTGCATTAAATTTGGTGGGGGCAATTTTGAAATTTTAAGTTTGAATAGAAGAATTGAAATGCCTACTGGGATGAGATGAATGCTTTTGTGGACATCCACTGTTTTGCCTGTTCAGACTGAGAATTACTTTGGTAACAAAGGAAGCCAATACTCAATGGCTTACAACAACAAAGGTTTATGTCTTGCTCACATTTACTTGTCCATTATGGGTGATTCTAACTCTCTTTGTCATTTTCAGTCCAGAGTGACAGATCTGTTTTCCCCTAAGTGGACATTTCAATGGGATGAGAGAGCATGGCAGAGCACACACATGTTCTTAAAACTTCCACTTACCAATAACACATTTCACTTCTGCAAACATACAGATCATTGGCCAAGCAAGTCACAAGCCAAGGCTGATGAAATTCAAGGAAGGGCATCCTAGGAGAGTGCAGGATATGGTTCCTTTTCCTGGTGATAGCTGCCCAATTTTCTTTTGAAGGACTAGCTCTAGCCAACTCTGAGCCCATGCAGTTTGGACACAACTGACCCAGTTCCAGAAGGCGCATGTGACTCAGGACTAGCTAAGCAGAGCATTCCACTCCTCTGTTCACAGCAAGTCCAGCGAATCCCTGTTGGAGTTCCTAAGCAGATGGACTGTAATCCTGGAGCTAGAAGGAACCATCCAGGTGGAGAGAGAGCCTGCCCAAAAATGACGTGCCCACTGGAGAAAACAACGCTGAGAACTGAGCAGATACACTGAGGCCTGATGTCACTTCTTGAGCCCCAATATCCAGCCAGGCCAGAAGGAAGAGATATAAACCTGGACTTCTTAAATATGTGAGTTCATATATTTTTTTCTTAAACTAGGCAGTTTGTAATTCTGTTACTTGTAACTTACAGAGCCCTGATTCATAAAAGAGACAAGTTTGTGCCTAGAATACAGGACATATATATGGTTCTGCATACTTAGTTCGAGGTGGGCCACAGTTTGGGTTATAAGCCCCTGCCCATCAACTCAAAGAGACAAATCTGCTTAGTATATATACTCTATTATTACTATACTATAGCTATACTCTATGAAGTTGCACAATATGTGTCAAAATGATCAAACACTGGTAATTTCATATGGTTCAATCAAATGCAATTCAATAGTACTATGTAATTTAAAAAAAGAACCATTTACTCAATAATCACAGTTTCTTCAAGTAAATTTCTACCATGGAACATCTAGAGAGCTTGGTACAGAGTGTGGTCCATAGACCCATAGCATCATCGTCACTGGGAGTTTGCTATAAATACCAGCTCTTAGCCCTTACCCAGATCTACTAAATCAGAATGTGTCCTTCAACAAGATTTCCAGGTGATTTATATGCACATTAAAATTTTAGACTTATCTAAATAGAAGATGGTATGTGATATGGTCAGTATCTTTAGCTGCAACATCACTACATTAAATGTATTAAAGTACATATAAGAGAAGCGGACTTGGCCCAATGGATAGGGCGTCCACCTACCACAGGGGAGATCCACGGTTCAAACCCCGGGCCTCCTTGACCCGTGTGGAGCTGGCCCATGCGCAGTGCTGATGCACGCAAGGAGTGCCCTGCCACACAGGGGTGTCCCCTGCAAGGGGAAGCCCCATGCAAGGAGTGTGCCCCGTAAGGAGAGCTGCCCAGTGCAAAAGAAAGTGCAGCCTGCCCAGGAATGGCGCTGCACACATGGAGAGCTGACCCAGCAAGATGACACAACAAAAAGAAACACAGATTCCCGGTGCCACTCATAAGGATAGAAGGGGTCACAAAAGAACATATAGCGAATGGACACAGAGAGCAGACAACTGGAGGGGGGCGAAGAGAAATAAAAAAAATAAATCTTAGAAAAAAAAATTAAGTACATATAAGGCCATGCTACCTTCCTTATTATAATGCAATGTCATAATGTCATTCGGTTCTAGAAGGGATAAAGTGAAAAACCACCTAGGAGGAGTCTTTGGAAGCAGTGTGGATTATGTGATCAAGAATACATTATTGATGTGTTTCCAAAGGCTAAAGCAACTGATATACAGCCACCTACAATTCTCATCCCCTTCCCACCCATTATCCTCCTCATCTCATAATGCCATAAGAGGGCTCCAAAACGCATTCATTCACGTCAAATATGGGGTCATCCTGGGGCATGCTCTGGCTGCCCAGGCCAAATCTGTTCCAACACAGGCCACGGTTGACCTTGCTGGTGCAGCTCGTCCACTTGGGCTTAAACACAGGTGGAGACTGGTCCTGTGGCTACCATGACCCCTGGACAGCAGTAGCCGTGGAAGAGGTGATCGTGAGGTTTAACCTCAAACTTCGTGTTTTCCTGGTTGCAGCCACTTCACAGCCTTTTGCTTACCCTCCTGCTTCATTTTTGCCAATTGCCCCCAAGGCACGAGCAGTGGGTGTGTGCCCAGCTAACCTGGCTCAAAGTGGAGTTCCCAGGCACCAGGCACTAAGCAGAGGCATAGCGCATAGGAGAAAATCATTTAAAAAACAATTAGATTTTTAAAATCTCCCTGCTTCAGCTCCTGGGATGAATTTGCTATTGGGAGACATATAAATACAGAATTAAGCTCCTGATTAGTGAAGGTAACATTTGGGTATATAGTATCCAGCATAAATAAACATTCTGAATTCTTTCATTTGAAAGGAACAAAAACATTTTTTGTTTCTTTTCTACTTCTTCTTCTGACTTTTATTAGAGAATAAACTCCAGAAACTTTGGAGAGTTCATTTTTCTGCATTAGAATTTTTTTTTTTCTTTTTGAAGTGCTGGGGCCAGAGTTTGAACCCGGGACTTTGTATGTGGGCAGCCAGCACTCAACACTGAGGCACATGGGCTCACCTGAATTGTTTGTTTGTTTGTTTGCTTGCTTGTTGTTTGTTTTTGTTTTGTTTTGTTTTGTTTCTAGGAGGCACCAGGAACCAAACTCAGGACCTCCCATGTGGGCAGCAGGTGCTCAACTGTTGGAGCTACATCTGCTCCTCACATTAGAATTTTATTTTTCCGTGTGGTTGGGACTGACTAAGTGAGTGAAAATTGACGGTGCCAGTCTATGTTCCTTGCCATGTACAAGCATAAAGCCCTTTAATATGAATGAATGTCCTGGGCATGTACTTAGACCTTCTACCAACAGAGCACAAAGGAGCTCTGGTGCCATCTGGAAAGTGTGCATCTGGTCGACCCGTGCCTTCCCTGTACACTCTGCACTGGTGACACTCAGTTAGGCTGTGCAGTGGTCTGCTGAGAGGGTCCAAGAAGAAACTGGGATGCATTTGGTGGCAGAAGATGAACAATGTGTGAGTGATAGCAACTTAGTACTTAAAACTCATAACCAAGCCTTTTTGTCTTTACTTACACAGTGAAGTAAGATTTTTTCTGTGTGGTATGACGAGTTTTAGTCAACATTTCTTTCAAACAACTGTAAATGTCAGGGTGGCTGGGTTGACCTAATAAAGTTAAAACTTTGTGCGTACTCTTAACTAAACCAATACAGTCGTTTTGATAGCTTTTTTGAAGAACAGATCTTGGGAACAGTAAGAGAAAGGGTGCACAAAGCAGCAAGAGAAGGTGTGAGAGATGCTTTGCTCTGATTGGTCTATGAACAGCAGCTGGAGGGCCATCTCTCCAACCCCCTGGCTGCCGAGGAGGAGAGGAAGATCAACCCCCGGTGGCCCTGCTGGTGGAGACGCAGAAGAAGTTGGACATCAACTGCGGCACTTTGAGGAACTGGAGACGCTCGTGGCTGGAATGTGGCACCCAGTGGCGTGGAACAGCTGCAGATGTGGGGCGAGAGCCCGCAGCCACCTCCAGCCTGCCCTGGCTCCCGGCCCACCCACCCACAGGGCCGCTGGCCGCCCGCTGTCCACGTGGGGCTGTGGCTCCAGCCGCTGTGGCCCCTGCTCCTGCGGCGGTGGGGCCCCTCTGAGCAGATTGGACAGGCAGGGTCAGTGAGGGCCACAGCAGTCCCAGCAGGGCTGCCCACCCCTGGGACCCCATGGCCCCTCACCATTTCTCAACCAACAAACACCTCCTTCTTTGATGCCAGGGCCATGCCAGCCAGTGGGCACCCAGGCGTGGGGGACCCAGGCACCCCACTGCCTCCAGAATGACCAAGCCTGGGCATGGCCACCCCTGTGCCACCTCCATGGTGAGAAGACAGCCAGACATCTCCCCCTGACCCCACGGAGACCCCACCACTGGATGCGCCCCCAGCCTGGAGAGCCCATCCCTCCCCAAGGAAGGCTCCTCTGCCCCCCCAGGCCCTGCGAGCCTGCCAGGTGCTCAGAGGCACGCCTCCTATGTCAGGTTGTCCCCGGACTTCTGTTGACGCATGTTGCTACGGTCTGGAAGGGAGGGTGGGATGGGAATGGGGCTGCTGCCCGCAAAGGCTGCGGAAGATGCTAGTCAAGCTTCCAGTTAGCCACTTCTAAGGGCGCACACCCCCAAGAGCGGCTGCATTTTTTTTTTATGGATAGAGAAAAAAAAAAACAAAGCCCTTTAAAAGGAAGTCGAGATTTTTAAAAAGCCACAGTGGGAGCTCCCTTCATCCACTCAAAAATAACCAAGTTTTACATGCTTTGAAAGGGGGTGACAATTCCAGGAAAGGGGGATTAAGTCATGGGGAAAGGTCTGGGGATACAATAGGGTCCAAAATCTGTGCCCCCCCTTCTAAGTCAGCACCTCTCTCCCGTGACCCCGCAGCTTCCCCCGTCTCGCCTGCCGCCTGCTTGTGCCACTTTTCAGGCTGCCCCGGCTCAGCCCGTGGGCCCTGTCCTCTGAATGTCAGTCTTGTGTTTGTTTTTAAAAGCCACCTGCTTAGCTAAAAATAAATTAAAAAAATAAAAACAGCAGACTTATGTTTTAGAAATCAAGTATACACTGATTTTAATAGCATTTGTCCTTTCTTCCCTCTCCATGAGTTTTGCTGTTTCTTTACTATTTCTTACAGAAAATACTGAAAAAGTGGTCTTTAAAAAAAGCCCTCAATGCCTAAAAATCAGTGTTCTGGTGCATATTCTCTAATTTGAAGAAATCTTTTTTATAGGATATTAGGATAAATACACCTAGACATACATATATATTCAGAAAAATGCCTACATTCACTCTGCTAAAAGTGCTCTCATTTCTACAAAGGACTCTGTGTCAATGTTTGTGTGTGTTTATTGTGCGCTTACTCTGTGCCACAGTCTGCTGTGTGCATTTCTTCCATCGCTGTTCAGTCTTATGCCACCCTTTAGGCATTATTACTTTTCCTTTGAGGGAAGATGGTTGTGGCGAAATATTCCTCTGGGGAGGCAAATTTCAGAGTGTTTTATGATTTTCCAGCTAGGGAAAGTGAAAAAGGCTCTCAAAGAAACAGATTAATGCAACTGAAACGAAGTGTTTCCAAGTATAAAAGCAGAGTTCCAATTGGGAGGATTCTCTGATGCGAAGCCTGCCTCTCGACCTAAAACCCCTTAGCTCAGTGAAGGAGAAGGATTTTGCACTCTCACCTTTACTTGTTCAAGGTTTGTACAGCACCTGGTAAATGCTTAATCAATTCTGTGAATTTGACCTTTTAAACATGTTTCCAGACTATTCCCTCTGCTCCTTTCAAACCCCACCTCAGCTGCATTGTCATTCCATCATGTGGGTAATTGCAATAGTCTCCAAAATAGTTTTCCTGTCTCTTATTTATTTTTACCTCCAATCCATCCCCATATGACTCATCCCCTGCCCCTTTCTAAACATCTCCTCAGAGAACCCCATGACCTCTGCAATGGGCCCCTGAAGCGACACAGCGTTCCCAATGCAAACTCCATGACACGAATCCTCCATGACAATGTACCTGTCTTCTATTTGCTGAGATGATCTTATCCACCTGAAAAAAAAATCTGATTCTTTGAAGACTCATTTCAAGGTCTCCTTATAGGGTTTTCTCAAATCTACCCGACTCAGTGGCTCTCTTCTCTTTGCTAGCTTTGTGTCTCGTGAAAATACTATAACAGAGGAGACCGACCTGTGTTGTAAGGATTTAGCCTTGTCTGCTTCCTCTACCAAGTTGGAAATTCCTGGAGGCAGGGACTGCTTCCTTGGCATTATATCCTCAGACCCACGTGCCTGGGCTCAACAAACGAAATTTTTGTTGAACAAACGAGTGGATAACCCTGTGCTTGAGCAACAAGGCACTAATAAGTGCCGAAAGGATACTGCTTCCCTTCTCTTATTTGAGGTTATTATCTGTGACAAAGAATTCCAAGACTCTTGGCATGCTGAAGTTAGCACTATGACATTAAGTGTCTTGAGACGTTTAGAGCAGGATGACATATGAGCTTCCTACACTCCTGAGTAATGCCAACAGATTACTGCCACATTATCTAAAATCAGCATCACAACTCCAAATAAGAATATTGCTCAAAGGAATGGTATGGTTAGTTCAAGGAGACAGTACACATGGAAAAACTCTAAAAATAATGGCCTGAGAAATGATAGCTCTTCTCTCTAGATAAAACTGTCTCATAAGGCTACTGCTTACTACTAGCAAGTTGACTAATCTTAGAATCAATTGATCAGAGTTTGGTAGACCATCAGGGCCCCCTGATTCAAATTTCTTCCTTGGACAGCGTTTCTGAAGACTTGCTGGTGCAGATTCTACTTTAACACTCCCTTTGATGGGAATCTCACCATTTTGGAGACAACATATTTAATTTCAGATATTCATGTTGAGTTGATATCTACCTTTCTGTAATTTCCATTCATTGACCCTCGTCTTTTTCCTGGAGCTACACAGAGCACAGCTAATTGTTTTTCTATGTGAAAACTTGTCATGTATGTGAACACAGCTATCATTTCTCCCAAAGGCTCCTTTTCCAAAGTTTAGAAACACTCCATTTTGTGCAGTAATCCCTTATGTGATAGTGACTGAAGGTCATCTAGCTCCCCATTGTCATATCCTGATGGACACACTCCAATGTGATGCCCAAATGAACACAGTCCATAGATGTAATCCAAGCATCACTGCCTACGAAGAGACATTTCTAACTCCACGTATATAATGACCTTCACTGCAATCAAATATTGAATTAGACTCAACAAATAGATGGATCAAATGTATTTAGGAATTAGTCTTTGGGCTGGGATGGAAAAATGAGTAAGACAGAATCTTTGCTTCAAAAACGCACAACCTAACACAAATGAAAAATATCCTCATAATAAACTTTGATATTATGTAAGTACTATAACTGAGGTAAAAACAAGAGATGATCAAGTAATATTACTCACATATTATAGATTTTTAGACAATTGAAGATCTGTGTTTCTTTCAGATAACTTGATATTCACCAAGATCACCCTTATTTCAAACTGGTAATGTTGGTTTTAAAAAATATCAATATTGGACTCTAAACATAACTTTCTTATTTCCATCTTGTTGATTTTGTTAGATTTCCAGGACATTGAGCCTTTTAAAAACCTAATCCTGTCACCAAGTATGTCAGTTTTCCCTTCTAAGATTTGTATCATCTCTAAGTCTGATAACAGCAGGGAGTTTGGCTGCTCCTTGCATGAGCAAAATGGCTTGTGTTCTGTTTTCCCAGAAGAAATATGTGTTTGGGAATTTGGCTAATGGGAAATGGTAGGGCATATATTTAGAAAGACACTAGACAAATATAGACACTTGGAATTCCAGTCACCATGACTCAGAGACCACAGACTCTCAGCCCCTGGCCTCCTGCTGTTGTGCATGATGAAGCTGGAGCCTGAGAAACAGGCAACGGGTGGCACGTCCTTGCTCTCTGCTTGTGATTACTAGTGTCCACGTCCAGTCTGTTTGGTGGTTACTGGTGTCTATGTCCACTCTCCTTGTGATTACTGGTGTCCACGTCCACTCTCCCTGCGGTTACTGTGCCCACATCCCACTCTGCTCGTGGTTACTGGTGCCCACGTCCACTCTGATTGGTGGTTACTGGTGTCCACGTCCACTTTGCTTGTGGTTACTGGTGTCCACGTCCACTTTGCTTGTGGTTACTGGTGTCCACGTCCACTTTGCTTGTGATTACTGGTGCCGCGTCCCACTCTGCTTGCTGGTTACCGGTGCCCACGTCCACTCTGCTTGGTGATAACCAGTGCCCACGTCCTACTCTGCTTGCTGGTTACTGGTGTCGCGTCCCACTCTGCTTGCTGGTTACTGGTGCCCACGTCCACTCTGCTTGGTGGTAACCAGTGCCCACATCCTACTCTGCTTGGTGGTTACTGGTGCCCACGTCCTACTCTCGTGGCAGGATTGCTGGTGACATTAAGGGACATAAAATCCACATCCGAAGACCCAGGGTGGGCAGAGGCTCCTGATTCGTGGCTTCTGCCTGGCCCCCAGAGTGGCCACTGTTCCAGGGCCCCGACAAAGGCGGCTTCCTCAGAGCTCGGAGGGCAGGTGAGGAGCTGCGCTGGCTGTGCAGGTCA
Organism: Dasypus novemcinctus; assembly: GCF_030445035.2. Taxonomy (NCBI): domain Eukaryota; kingdom Metazoa; phylum Chordata; class Mammalia; order Cingulata; family Dasypodidae; genus Dasypus; species Dasypus novemcinctus. The sequence continues at coordinate 2,350,986 of NC_080701.1, read as the reverse complement.
AGAAAGCCCTGCTTTGGGGAGGTGTGGAAGGAGCTCCTGGTGCCCTGCCCCCCCCTAAGGGAAGGTGGGTCGAGAGGCAGTCTCTTTGTAGGTCACTGGCCTTATTCCACCTGGGGAAGACTGGCTTGGCCTCATCCCCCTCCCAGAATCTGCCCTTCAGGCAAAAGTTTGAGAAGGAAAGCAGCAAAAGAAACAACCGAAGCCCCAGGCCTGGACCAACGGCTGACCTGCTGGACACCTGCAGTGGAATACCCAGGAGAGGCAAAAGTTCTGCCTCTGGGAAGTGCAGAGTCCTTCAAGCTCCCTGAAGAGGAGAACTACGGAGGCCCCTCAGGACAAGACAGGTGCAGGCAAGACTGCGCTTTGCACTTGGCTTGGATGACCTTCCCAATAGGAGGCTGACACCAGGACAATCTATCTTATCACCAGCTGGTTACAAGATCTAGAAACAGACATCTCAGGGAATACATCCCAGAGTTAACACTTTAAAAAGGAAGAGGATAAAAATTCGGAAAGCATCAGTGAAGAAGACCAGGCTGTGGGCATACCAAAGACTTAAAAAATGATCTCCAGTATGCTCAAGGAGATGAAGGAAAATACAGAGAAAGAACTCAAGGGTATCAGGGAAATAATGAATCTCACTAAAGAGCAGATTGGAGCTGGCAGAAGGAAGAATCACTGAACTTGAAGACAAGACACTTGAAATGAGGCAGGCTGAGGGGCAGAAAGAATAAACAAATTTTAAAAGCGAAAATGGCTTAAGAGACCTCTGGAACACCATAAAACATACCAATATATGCACAATGGGAGTCCCAGAAGGAGAAGAAAGAGAGAAAGGGCAGAAGGAATATTCAAAGAAGTAATGACTGAGAACTTCCCAAACTTAGCAAAAAACATGAATATGCACATCCAAGAAGTTCAGAGAGCACCAAACAGGATAAACTTGAAGAAAAATATGCCCCATCACATATTGATCAAACTCTCGAATGCAAAGGGACTTGGAGAAAGTACTGAAAGCTGCAAAAGAAAAGCAAGGCATTATTTACAAGGGATTCCCAATTAGATTAAGTGCTGGTTTTTCATTAGAAACCATGGAGGCAAAAAGGCAGTGGGCTGAAATATTTAAAATGCTTAAAGAAAACTATTGGCAACCAAGAATTTATATGCAGCAAGATGTTAATTTAAAAATGAGGGCACGATCAAGACCTTCTCAGATAAACAAAAGCGGAGGGAGCTCCTCACTGCTAGACCTGCCTTTCGCAATGCTGAAGGGAGTTCTTCAGACCAAAAAGAAGGACACCAGATGTGACTCAAAGCAGCATAAAGAAATAAAGGCCTATGACAAAGGTAACCATTTGGGCAATTATAAATGCCGACACTATTGTATCATAAGTTTTGGTATGCAACTCCATTTCATACTTCGGACAGGTATTAAAATGCAAATGCATAAAAAGTAATGATAAATCTTTTGTTTTGGACCCATACAATGTACAAAGATATCATTTGTAACAAGTACTAAAGGAGGTGGGGGGACGGTTGGTATAAAATCAAATATGATTATTACATATTTAGGATGTTAAATTTTAACCAATGGTTTTTTGTTTGTTTGTTTTTTTAGTTTTCTATGGGAAGTTTATTTCTGTCTGTAAATTAGATTGTATTTGCACAGATGGTGTTGATGTCAGACTTGCGCGAGTGAGCGTCTGCCTGGCACATGCTTCTCACACATCCTAGAGTTTGTCTGAAGCACCAGAGACAAGCACCAGAGACAAATAATCTGGTGTTAGGAGCGAGAGACTCATGACGTCCCCAGTGTGTCCAGTTAAGGGGGTGGTCTGCTGGCCAGCTTCTGTGTCCCATATATGTCCAGATAAAAATCATTTTTTTTTAAAAACACTCATATTTTTTTAAACTCTGTGATATTTTGTAACTAAAATACCAGGTTCTTGATGAAACTGGTGTTTAAACACCATTGATTTTATTCTTCAGTGATGTTCACATGTGTGAACCTGAGTGAGTCCTAGTAAACCAGGGAGGTGAAGAGTGGGGATGGCCAGGGGGCTGCCTGGAGGAGGCTGGGGCAGGCGGTGGGTTCTCCGTGGTCCCGGCCACTCGCTGTGCCATGGGCTCACTTGGGGTGGGCGGGGTGAGCCCACCTGTCCGCTCATCACAGGTGATTAAGTAGCCATAGAAGGAACTCATGCACACACACTTGTCCAAATAGTTTTCTATTTTTACCAGACATCCATTTGAAAACAGCTTAATTGTACTATCTATTTAGTTTTAAATAATTTTCCAACTGCTTACTCTATTCCTATTAAATGGTATAATATCTGATAATGCTTTATAACTATAGGAAGAATATTAAAAAATTTAAAAATGCTTTGCATAGTGGTATTCAAATCATTTGGGAAGCTAATTAAAAATATTGGCTTGAATGACTTTTGAAGAGTCATGATGCTACTTCCAAAAGCCTTTCTTTTTTTTTCAAGGAGGTATAGGAATTGAACCCAGGACCTCATATTTGGGAAGCAGGGATTCAACCACTGAGGTACATCCATTTCCCAATGAAAGCTGGGTTTTCCTTCGTTTGTTTCTTTTTAGGAGGTACTGGGGATTGAGCCTGGGACCTCATACGTGGGAAATACGTTCAACCTCTTGAGCTACAGCCACTCGCCATCTGCCTCTTTTTCTTCATCCTACCCATGCAGTGCACACATGTATCAACCAAGGGAGATTTACATTAAGTAGAATCTGTGGCACAAAACTGTACAGATAATAATACTTGTACCTGAGAAAATACTCAATTTCTTGCACTGATTCTTTAAAATTGAGTCAGGTCTGAAAAGTGGTTGTGGCATACACCAAAGGTTTTCCTGGGTAACCACAAGTTTTTCTTATTTATTTATTTATTTATTTTTTGAGATGGAGTGAAACAATAAAGGAAGGTGATCATAGAGAAATTTCTGAGAGGAAAAAGAATGAATACCTTTAAAAAAAGCAAATAAACCTCTGGTATGTCATGATCTGCAGCTTGAAAAAAATGGGCTTGTCTCTGAACTTAGTATAAGCAATTTTTCCTTCAAATATAAAATCTTTTAAGTTACCTGGCTTAACAGAGGTTTCTGAAACCTCTATAAAATCCATGATTGTTATTGCTGAATAGAGTCTTTATGATTCTGTTTCTACTTACCAAGTTACACATGTGACAAAAGTACCCAAATACTCTTAGCCAAAAAAAGTTTTTATCTTTGAACTGAATGTTTCTGGGTCACCTCTAAAAAATAGCCAACTTACCTGTCATTCAAGAGACTATTGCCATTTCATATCAAAGCCTACTGTGATTTCAACTAGTTCCAAATAACTTTAATACCTAAAGAATGAAATGTACCACACTAAACCCATGTAAAATCTAACATGTTTAATTGTGGGCTAAAAGTAACTAATACAGTGAACTTGAATTAGAAAAATTAAGATTCCAAAAAATTGCTAGGGAATTTCACAATGGGGTCAAGGGAAATTTTCCTCTACAAATAATTTGATCATAAATTGACTACTAAATCTTATTTGGAATGATAACAAGGCAATTGTAAAACCACACTTTTCCTACGAAAAGTTCCACGTTCTCAGCAGTAGGATCAGCTGCTGCACATGAGGAAGCAAAGCAGATGAGGTCGCTCGTGCAGCTCCAGGAACGCCGGGAGCTGAGTCTTGGGATGATCTGGTCTTCCTCCTCTCCATCATCTGCAACATCTCGTTTCCTCTTCTCCCCTTGAAGACCTTCTTCCTCCTCTTCCTCTCCTTCTTCAACAAATCATCGTCTTCATCCTCCTGCATTTCCTCTTGCGTTAAGTAGGAGATGCCCTCTTCCCCTTCTCCTCTCCCAGCTCTGAGCCTGCTTCACCTTCATCCGCATCTTCCTCCTCCACGTTGGCCATCCTCAGAACCTCGGTTCTTGAGAAGCGTCTTCAGGTGCTCACGTCCCCAGGACACGCTGCCTGTTACCCTTCTGGAGCGCTGTCCCTTAACTCCAGGCTAACTCTCTTTAACTCCATGTTCTCCTCTACTCCTGCCACTCTCCTCCCTTCCCTTTTCCTGTCTTTCCCACTACCCCCAACCCTAAAACGTAAAAAGATTTGGAAACGGGTGCACAGCAATGCAAACAGAACGTTCACCACTGACCGCTGCGGGGAAGAAAGGAGAGGACAGAAACGGAGTCCCGGGGGCCGGGGCCCTGGTGCGGCTGCTCCCACCGCCTTGTCCACCCACTCGCACACTCGCACACGCACACACGCCTGCAGTCCCTTCCCCGTCAGTGGCTTCAAAGGCTCACCCTCGGTCATCCTCCCCCGTGGCTCTTGTCACTGCGCGGCACAGTGGCACCCTTGGTTTATTGTCTGTGCCAGGCTCTCTCCACCCTCTGCTGCCAAGGGCACTTGAATGTGGGTGTTAGGAGAGCAGAGACTTTGATTCCTCCATTGCATTGTCCTCTCTGCTTAGAAAAGTGCCAGTCTGTGGCACACAGTGTTGAACAACAGAAAGACTCCGAAGTAAAATGGTGGTAAATTATTCATGGACTTAGCTGGTAAAGGAATTTAAAAACAAATAATGGCTATAGAAACAACTCAAAAGTCACATTTATTTGATTCTTACTACAAAAAAAAAATCAATTATACAAAGTCTTTTGAACCTCTTAAATAAAACAATTTCACATGTACTTTCAGTGTACGATGGTAGTATTTCATGAGGCAGGAATAAAGACTAGCCTTTACCAAATAGCAAGTAATAGGCTAACTGCTTAGCATGTGTTTTGTCTTTGAAGCTTCACAATAATCCCACAATGCCCACGTGGCAGATTTCCTTGTGCATTTCACTTACAAGGAAATAGAGGTTCAAAGGACATCAGTAATGGGTCAGTATTCCACAACTTAAGAGGACCAGAGCCCACATTCAAAACCATGCCCGTCGACACTCCCCTCATGTTACATTTCTCACAAGTAATAAGCAAAGAAACAAGTTTCTCCTACTTTTATGAAACTTCCTGGTTCAGTTCCCATACAAGCCGGGGAATTTTACATCCAGGTAAGCCTTTTGTGACACAGCCGGTCACTGTCCTGAAATGAGTTTAACTGCATAATCAAGATGGCTGTGCTTAGAAAACTCACCATAAAAATGACGCCGAGATATTTTCTATTCCTTGCTTTTCTGCTAAATCAAATTTTCCAAGAAAATCGGGTAAAGCAATGTTTTCAAAACTATCAGCATTTTTTACATGTGAAACAAGCTGAGTTTTTTCTTCACCTCCGTCACTCCCTCAACAAAGATTTTACAGCCTGAATGGGAGAGGTGTGAAGAAAGGTTTGCACTTGTGCTCTGCTGGCGACTTTGTTAGGTGAGATAAACCACAAAGCTTGCTCTTCAGACCCTATCTGAATCCTGAAGCTCCCACAGAAGCAGTTGTCGCCCAGGGTTTATGAGGAGGAAGTCAAGGGATTGCCCATGAACCACACAACACTGTACAGAAATAAGGCAGAACAGGGCAGAAATGAGACCTGGCGAAGGACAATGTCTCAGCTTCACCCTTTCTAAATGGCCCGACGTTAGCGGTGGCTTTGGATCCCTGAGATTTTGGAACCCGTTCGAGACCCTCCAGGTCTACCATTGACAGTGCAACTATGGATCTCACTCTTGCACACTTTGTTGACAACATGTATGTGCTCTGTATGATACTGAAGTTATATCTTTCTTATTTGGAAAATGCTCCCTACTTACTTGTTCAAGCATCATGTGTTTCCTGTTAGCACCAGTGACATACAGAAATAAAATGAGTGAGAAGGGGGTAAAAATTTGCCGCTCAGCAGCTGCTACACCAAGGTGCAGTGCCCAAGACAACTTCTGCAGTGCGGTCTTCGGAGGTCCCTCCCCATCAACGGTTCTGTGAGAGATGAGTCGGTTCTCCGAGCAGCCGCTGTACCTTCCTCATCTCCTTCCGCTGACTTAAAGGTGTAGGACTTAAGGAGGCTTGGTGTTTCTCCCAACAGGCATCTCGGGCCCTGAGTTTTGTGGCAACAAGACCCAGCAGCCCAGGCGTGGGTTAGTGAATCTGAAGAGTCTGTAACAAAGGACAGTGAGCTCACGGCCAGGGAGCTAGAGCGTTAAACGTTAAGACCGACCCTCTGGCACATCCACTCTGGGGTGAAGGTACCCATCAGGTAAGGGTCATGGCCACTGTCCGTCCAGTGTCTCCTCATCTCAGCGGAAGGTATGGAGAAGGGAGACAAGGAATCCTACTTCCTAGATGGCATTTCCACCTGACAGCATCAGCCTCCAAAGCACCAGGCATAAACTGCCTGTATCAGACTTGGCCAATGCGAGGCCAGTAGGAGGAGATGCTACCATAGACACTTTCCCTCAACACTGCTTTTCCTCCTTCTCTGCAAGTTTAAAACAAAACAAAACAAACAAAAAGGACTTAGTGAACTGATTATTTGACTATTCACCAAATAATAACAATAAACTGTTCTTTGTGTAAGACATAAAATAAAGTTTTGGGGTGATATCAAGGTAGAAAAATCACAGCTCCTTCTACAGAAGCTTGGATTTTTGTGAGGGAGGCACATGGAAACCAGAATTGCCAGCGTGATCTTTCATCCAGTCATGTTGGTTCTCACCTTATATCTATGAAAGTTCTCCCACACTCTGGATTTCCTCTATGTCATGTCAAGCTCTGAATCCTGGCAAAGTCTATGGTTGTCCCGTCAGCCTGGCCCTCCAGCATCTTCTTTCCTTTGCCCTGCCTGGCATCCCATGCTCCAGCGTCAAGAACTTGCCCACGGTTTCTTCAGTGCCCCACAGTGTTCTCTAAACCACTATGCTCTTCACCTAGGAGGCCCTCCCCTCATTTATCTTGAATGCCTGTGTGTCTGTTAAGCTTCTTATAGAAGGCTCTTTTGAGTGTCCTCCACAGACCTGGCCACTCATTCCTTGACGTGACTCTTACCAGGGTTAGAAAGGACACAGCCGTCTTGAAAGCAACGGCCTTTCTTCTAGAGTGTGTGGCTCGTGGAGGACATCTTCCTGCCTCTGAGTTCTCAGCAGGGATCCAATGGTAACTCACAGCCAACAGTGATGCAGGTAGAGAGTAACTGAAAACTAGTGATGGCAATGCAAAGTGTTTAACAAGGCAGGAAAAGGAGAAAGTCTGTAAAAGAAGCGCAAAGAGGGTATTAAAAGAGGGATAAAAATGTCAGTGAAGGCTGAGGTGGAAGGGTGGGTTGCAGCAGTGCGGTGACGGACAGGCATTATTCAGAAGAGAGGAAAGATGTTCAAGATGAGGAGTCAGCAGGAAGGAACGCAGGGCTGTTGAAATGTTCGACTGCAGGAAGACCTGCACGACTTGATAGAAAAAGCAGTGTGAGGTTGTTTACAGGGAGTTAAGATCATAAAATGATTGTCAACTGTTGAGAAGGCATCAGGGAGCCCTTCTCAATTCTTGAGCAAAAGAATTACGACACATAATGCTTGTTTTAGGAGGATAACTCTAGCAGCAATGTGAAGGATGGCTTAAAATTCAGTCTCTTAGAAGTCAAGACAAGAAAGAATTTCAAATATGTTGCTGCTGTGAAATAGGATGAAACTGAGGAAAGGCCATTTGTAGGCAAAGAACGAGTGAGAGGGTAGAGGAAAGAAAGATATTACCAGATATAAGTGTCTGAGATTGAAGGAACTGAAATCGCAGACAAAGTGGAAAGATTAGCCTCAAAAATGAGTGTCCACTCTTTCTTCTAAGAGAGGAAGAAGGAAGAGAAAAGGGTTGAGATGTGGGACAACTCTGAGGTAAACAGGGTTGAGAAGATTTGATATTGATAATTCATTTAGGATATCGTTGATGTATTCATTTAAGGCAGGACATGGTCTTCGGTGATGCTGCAGCTGTTAGGGGTTTGGAGAGAGGGTAAAGTCTAGAATAGGGCAACAAGGGAAGAACTGACAAGACCGTGAAATAACATTCATGAGGTTTTTTGTTTCTTTTTAAAAAAAGATTTATTTATTTATTTTCCCCCCATCCTTCCCCTTCTTCCTGCCTTGCTGGGTTTTTTTTTTTTTTCTCTCTCTCTGTGACCTTTTGCTATGTGATCTTCTGTATCTATTTCTCTTTTTGTCTTCTCGTCTTTCTGCTCTAGGATTCACCAGGGTTCGATTCTGGGGACCTCTGATATGGAGAGAGATTCCCTGCCAGTTGTGCCACCTCAGTTGCTGGTCTCTGCGGCGCTTCACCTTGACTCCCCATTTCGTGTCTCTTTTGCTGTGCCATCATCTTGCTGCGTGACTCACTTGCGGGGGCACTGGCTCACCCTGCGGGCACTCGTGGTCACTCGGCTTGCCACGCAGGCACTGGCTCACCACGTGAGCACTCGCGCGGGCACTCTGCTTACCATGCGAGCATGCGCATGAGCACTCAGCTCTCAACATGGGCACTGGCTCTCTGCGCAGGTGCGCTTTCTCTTCCTCTTTTTCACCAGGAGACTCCAAGGATTGAACCTGGGACCTCCCATATGGCAGGTGGAGGTTTTATCACTTGAGCCACATCTACTTCCCATGTTCGTGAGTTTTTGTTTTGTTTTGGAGGCAACAATCATGGCACATGGTACGTGGCACATGTGGCTTCAAACACAATCATTCTATCAGATTCGTGATCTGTGAGTCAGAAATAAGTTACTCTCCACTCCACGTGGCATGGCCTGAAGCCACTCAGTGGCATTCAGCCGGTGGCCGAGTTGATCCGGAGGGGCCAAGAAGTCTTCCTCATGGCCAGTGCCTTGCCAGGTATGGATGGAAGCCTGGATCTCCAGGGCTCCTCTGGCCCTTGTAGCCTCAGGGTCTTCTAGACTCCCAGCGGCGGCAGCCAGGTTAGGGGATCTGGCTCAGGAAAAGGGAGCAGCCCTTCTCCTCCAGCCCGGCATTGGGAACTCGCACAGAGCCACTTCCACCATTGTTGGTCAGAGTGAACAGAGCACCCACCCCATCTACAGGGGAGGGGATATAGTCCCTATTTTTGGATGCACGGAGGGTCAAAGTGATTTTGCCATCATTCATCTGTCATATTCTTTCTTTTCCTTTTGAGCAATCTGTTTCCTACATGTTTATTTTCTATTTTCTTTCTTCCTCATTGGAAAATAAGTTCTATAGGGCAGGGATTTCTGTCTGTTTTCTCTCAAGCGTTTGGCATGCAGGAGATACAGTAATATAAGGTACATGCACGGTGGGATGATGTAGACAGAGGAGAGGATAACGCGGGCAACAAGTGCCGAGCTTGTGGTCATCCAGGAGGAGGCGGAAGAGTAGGCAGATGCCAGGGCAATGGCGCCCCTCTCGCTGGCAGTCTCTCAAGGGGTTTACCCAAAATATTAAGAAGGAGTGTCAGAATAAACTGTGGCAGTTTGATAATATTTATGAATTCCAAAAAAGAGATACTGATTATGTCTGTAAACTGGTCTATTCCTCTGGGCATGGTACCCTTTGATTGTTATTAGATTCTTCTGAGATGCCTTTGATTAAATTATGATAAGATTAGGGCTTGGATCATTTTGTGACTCAGTTTGAGTCCCCACCCTTTTGTGGGCTATATAAATGTACATTCACTCAAAAAGACCCACAGACACAGAACACAGAGAAGATACACAGAGGAAGAGAGACAGCTCCATAGACACGGCAGAGGCCCAGGGAAGAGAGAGGAGCCATTCACCTGATAGTTTACAGCTGACCTTGTGAAGAGAACAGGCCCTATGCCCAGAAAGAAATGCGCCCAGGGGAGAGAGACGAGCCCAATGCCAGCCTACAGCTGAGATCGGGAGAAGCTGGGCCCACGGAGCCTGACGAGAAAGAGGAAGACTGGACCCTCACAGGTGTCAGCTGTCATCTTGCTTCAATATGTGGCAACAGAGTTTGGTGAGGGAAGTAGCCTTGAGTTGGACTCTTTATGTCCTTGTGACTGTAAGCTTCTACCTCAATTAAATGCCCCTTATAAAAGCCAACAGATTTCTGATGCTTTGCATCAGCACCCTTTTGGATGACCAATATATAAACTATGTATTGGCTTACTTTTTAAATAGGAAAGTTACATTTTTCAGTTCAAAGTACTAATGAATGAAAAATTGACCCAGGAAAATGGGGGTGGGGGTGGGGAGAGATTTCTGGCATTAACTAAGGGCACATATGTAGCAAGCAAACTGATGCAATAATTTTTAATGCTTCTCCAGGAGCTATTAAGCTTGATTCAGTTAGTGGCACAAGAGCCCATGGTGATTTACAGCTAAAGGTATTCTAGCCATAAGCTTCATGTCAAAAAGTCACTCAAGAAGAAAAAGTATTTTTGGAAACTTAGACTATGAAATGATACGCTTCTTGATTAGTCACTGCTTAAAAGCCTCTGATTATAATGTGATGTTTCTTGAAAAATGCTCTATATATGTTAGCTATAGCAATTGAACTAAAATTATAACTCCATTATCTGAAAATACCTTCATCTGCTTTTCTTTCCTTCTTTTCTCTCACATTACTTACTAAAAGTAATGATTTTTCAAAATAATAATGGTTGTCACAGAAACAAACATAATAGGGATATAATCAAATATTTTAAAAAGTGAATATTTTATAAATTGAGGAGCCTATAAAGATACCAGGTAAAATTACATTTAGAAACTGAAAAAATCTATGGATAATAAAGATTTAAAATGGTACATAGTATTAAGACGCAGAGAACTTTTACAAGTTTATTTCATTTATTCATTCACATTTTAAGCACAACTGCCTGAAGGATAGCCCCACTTGAATTTCTTGCCATGATGTACATTTTCACTTAATCTAAAAAGCTAAAGTCTTCATCGCACACCTAGCAGGAGTCCCTTTCAATGCCCCCATTCAGGTCAAATAAATGACTTTTGCATAGGATCACCTTTGATTACTTCTCATCACATAGACCTGGTGCCCTGGTCTTCTCAGCCCTGAATATCAGACTCTAGAGCCTTCTAGGACACCCTGCCCAGGTGGGGAATGGACAAATTTTGGAAAAACTCAAGTCTGAAATAAACATTCTTGCATACTCTGCATTCAGTTTCATTTCTTATTCCCAATCAATAACTCAAATCCTGCCATTTTCCACCTGCCCTCTAAAGTCCACTGCCTGAATCTAGATCCTCATGATTTGCCTCAAAGTTAATAAAAATTGCATTCCTTTTCCTCATCTTCCTAATGCTAAACTACCTCATTTTTCTTTCTCTTTTGAAAATGCTGCAAAGGGGCAAATCCCTGTAAAACTGTCCCTTCTGGCTTCAGGGTCCAACAGTGGCTTTCCATGGTCCAGTGGTTCAAGAGTAGCCTCTTCTGTCCACCATACCAACATGTAAGTGGCACAGTCAGTTAGTTAGGGGTTAGAGGAGGGACTAGAATTTCTGATTAATTACTTCACAAAGATCCAATAAACATAGATGCTTTTGGGTTTTATCTATCTTAGAATACAGGATTCAGGAGTCAGACAGGTCAAGATATGGTACTAGCAACCGGTGCCCAGAGTGGGCTGAGTCTAACCCATGGCACAGAGGTGGTTTGTCTTCAAGCATGTGTTGTCCTTGTGTCCAAGTGCCGGTTGTTCTGGGTCTAAAGGTCCATGCTCTGTTGGCAAGTAGAGAGGCCTGGAGGGAGAGGGGAGTTCTGGTCCTAGCTAGAGATGCGGATAAAGTAAGAATCGCAGGAAGGAGGCGATCACCCCTCTGGCCAACCTTATTTCTATCGGTCATTAACACACGCTTTCTCACCTACTGGCCTGCTCTCTTTCCTTGGCCTCCACAAATCATCCTTTTCTTCGAATTTGCGTCCGTGTTGATGCTGTAACCCTGTGTTTGAAATATTCCTTAATATCTTCTCTGCCCAAATCCTTCCTTTTTTTTTAGGAGATGCCATACATGGGAAGCAGGCGCTCAACTACCGAGCAACACCCACTCCCCCTTCTAACCTAATTTGTTTTTCATTTTGAGTGTTGTTGGGATAGAATCTGAGTCCCAATTCCATTTCTTTCCCTTCTCCAACTTCTTTTTCACCATACTAAGTTCTTTCTTCTCTGGATTTCTGCCTATCAGGGAATAATGGTCATACAATGTGTGCTTAGCTCATTCCTTAAGCTAACTTATTTTCTGTCTTACATGTAGCCTAAGAGCAATAAGTATCCTTTGGATAGCCAAAGTTCAGTTTTCCTAAGAAATCCTTGAGCTTTCAGAAATATGAAATTTGTTTTTTTAAAAAAGGTATGAGATAATTATTACAGACATGAAGCCACAGAATTTACAACCTGAGACTGATGTTAGATATCATCTCATCTGATCTCTTCATTTAATGGAAGAGGAAAATGATATACAGAATAATTAGGTAATTTGCCCAAAGCTATGCTGTATACTAATGAAGGATCTAAGGCTAGGACTCTTAGAAGCTGCAAAATAAATAGTTTGAATATGACTGTGGCAGGCACTGATGGTTGGCTGCCCAATATCCATTCCCCTTTCTTCCTCTCATTACACATGTGTGCATATGTACCTAGGCATGTGTATGTGTATTCATATATATTCAGGGGATGGCTTTGTGGCCAGTTAAAATTTACCACTTTTCAGTCCCCTTTTTTTGAGAGACCACGTGATGTATTTCTTTTCACTAATGAGATATAATTTTAAGTCTGCTGGAAAATGACTACCTTTTCAAAGAAAAAATTAAAAATCCTCTTTCGTGGAGAAGATTTTCACTCATTATCCCTTGCCTTTTGTGTGCCTGAAATGCATATGTGATACTGGATGTGTGAGCAGCCATCCTGCAGTGATGAGGAGGGAAGTCACAGCCAAAAGTAGGAAAGGATAGTGGACGGAGCTTGGGTCCTGCCTAACATTCCCGAAGAGCCGATTTCTCAGTGAGCACTTTAAATTCCTTCCTGGTTCAATGCCTTTGTTATTATATTTTCTGTTACTTGCACCAAATAATCCCATTCCCCACCAATGCCAGGATCATTAGAATGTTAGAATGCAGTGGATCTCATGACCCATTCAACAGTCACGCCGTTTGACTAAACACTTGCATCGACCTTGCTTCAACAGGGCTTTTCAACACACTAAAGCATAACCATTCTTTTAAGTGACTTAAATATGCTAGGTCCTATGTTAAGTCCTTTAAATAAGCTACTTAATTTTTTTAAATATTTTTTATTTTTAAAGATATTTCAATTACATAAATGTTACATTAAAATATGGTAGATTCGCATATGCCCCACTCCCTACCCATCCCACAATTCCCCACACTAACAGCATCCTTCATTAGAGTGGTACCTTTGGTACAACTGATGAGCATATTTTAGAGCATTGCCACTAAGCATGGATTATAGTCTACATTATGGTTTAAACTCTCTCCCACACAATTCTGTCGTTTATGGCAAGCTATGTAATGGTCTGCAACTGTTGTTGTGATGTCATTCAGGACAATTCCAAAGTCCCAGAAAATGTCCCCTATTTCACCTGTTTTCCCTCTCCTTATCCTCAGAACCACCAGTGGCCACTGCCTCCACATCAATGATATAATTTCTTCCCAGGACAACTAACAAAGAGATGATGATGGACAACGACCATCTGAAGGAGCTAACAGTCTACAACTGCAAGCAAATGAGTTCCATCCATCTGCCCCACGGGATCACAGCCCCCTCTCAATTAGAGGTGGAGTGGGCATCACCGCCCCAGAATCCTCAGGATTGGGGAATGAACTGTGGACTAGAGAGGACTTACTGGTATTCTGCTATAGAGTTATTATGATTCTAGCAATGGAAGAATTATATTACTTATTTAATGCGCAAACCCATGCATAAGGGCTGCATTGGTAATCTTGTTTTTACATATGAAAGAGAGTTCAAAGAGCTTAATTACCTTGTCGCTGGTTGCGTAGTATGCAGCAGATTTACTTTCCCCGCAGATGCTAATGGCCGTTCCTTCATCAATCACGTCATATACCAAAATGTGTGGAATATTTGTGAATCAATTTACTGTTGGAAAACTTAAGTAGACCACCAATCTTTTTTTTTCCATGGAAGTGATACCTTAAAGCTGTAGTAAAAACTCACATAATCCAAACAATCTACATATACTCCAGACAGAGAAAAATTTAAGGTTATACAATTCTGAAAATAGTATTTTAGGAACTTTATAGATAATCCATTTCAGAACTGATTGTTTTTTCCTCTGGCTCTTGAATTTGGCCTTAAAATGTGCTGGTAATTATTCCAGGTATATAGGCCTCAAACTTTAAAAAGTCATTTTATATTCCACAGCTTTTCGATGCTTCAACTAGCTCCACTTAAGATGAATGAACTTCTAGATTTGCTTTCCTCCCACAAAAACATCATTTAAGTTCAGGTATCAAATGGTATAAACCCCTAAGTTTTTTGGGTAATTATTACCCTCAGAAAATAAAGGCAAGCATGGAAAAAGATATGGGAATGTTTCTGGATAAAAATATTGACTATCTATGATAACAAAACATGCAATTAAATGCTCACATTATTCAAATTGCCACTAATGAGAAAACTTTCAAAAATGTAATTATAAATCTGGTTTATCTACTCATACTGAGTAAAGTGGTAGTTTGAAATCAACTGTATGTATGTTTCAAGGTAAAAAAAAATTACTCTCTTATTGGTACTAGACACTCAAGGTAAAATGTTCTGGTTTAAACTTCTAGTATATTTGCCATAATTCTGCACTTTATCATGGCTATGTGGACAGCAGGTTTAGGTTCTGTGGTGAATTAAAATAATATAGAGGAGGGAGCAGATGTAGCTCAAGTGCTTGAGTCTTGAGTGCCTACTTCCCATGTCCAAGGTCCTGGGTTTGATCCCCAGGACCTCCTAAAAACAAAAACAAAAACAAACAAATGAAAATACCAGCTCTCATTGGGGAAGCAGATGTAGCTCAGTGGCGGGGTGCCTGCTTCCCATATACGAGGTCCGGGGTTCAGTCCCCAGTACCTCCTAAAACAATAATGCTCTAGGGCCGCCCCACCCTGTGACGATGCCTCAGCCTCTCCAGGTGGGTGTGACACAGGCTTGCGCTGTCTACTTCCTCAGCCTCTGGCGCTCTATCCCTCCATGCCTCAGTGGTCCGCCCTGACACCTGCTTACACAGACCACCAGCTCGCCCTGGTTCCCGCCCCAACCCCGGCTCTTGGTTGACCATCGTCATAGCTCCATGCCTACAACACTTTAAAGGGGTGATCCCCGGGCCTGCTGGGCCCTTGGGCTCCCCACTTTCTTCGTTCAACCCACACTCCTGGTGCTTCGTGTGACCCTGCGAGGTATGCCGTTCCCTTCTGTCCTGCTAACTCGTTTTCCTCTCATAAACCCTAGTGTCATTCGTCCTTGCCACACCTACCTATA
Organism: Dasypus novemcinctus; assembly: GCF_030445035.2. Lineage (NCBI taxonomy): Eukaryota > Metazoa > Chordata > Mammalia > Cingulata > Dasypodidae > Dasypus > Dasypus novemcinctus. The sequence goes on along the minus strand of NC_080701.1, from coordinate 2,335,532 downwards.
TAAAGCAACTTTCCTTATAGGTTCTATATGCAATGTGCGTGTTTTGGAAGACAGTGAAAATTAAAATCCCCAAAACTTGTCGTTTCAGAGGAAAACTGGGATATTTCAAGACTGGGAATGGAATCTAACAGCGATCTGACTAATGGATGCCTAACATTTTCTTAATGTTCTCTAAGAATCTCCACTGAGACGCCTTCAGAAGGCATTCCCACCTTCGCTCAATTTTCATATATTCTGCAAAAGACAATTCAACTTCATTGAACAAGGGCGATGTGTTACGGCGGTTCCTGAGCTCCTGCTGGGATTGTCTGAGAGGAAATTCCTCCCTGCGCTGGGGAAATCCTCCCCAAGGATCCTTATCGTTACAGCATTCTGTCTTCTCTGTTAGGGGGATGTGAACTCTAAGATCGCAATGAGCTAATGACTAAGTGGGGGACAACATTTACAAACAAGAATAAAGTGAGACTGAAATGGGAAACTACATGTGTCCACAAGCTGAACTGTGTACCCAAACAACAGGTGGGATGGTCAGATCAGTGAGAGAGGAGGGACATGCAGACCGCAAATGCCAGAGATGCCCCACGCTGGCTGTGAGCTCACGGACTCTGCTTTCTCACAGGTCCATTTATTGGCACATGTTAAAAAAGTATCCGTCCATCCAAAGTGTACAATCACTGATATTCAGTATAATTACAGAGTTGTGCATTTATTACTTCAATCATTTTTAGAGCATTTTCATTATTCCAATAATGATAAAAACACACAAAAAACACACCATCGTCTGATAATCTCTCTATGCTTTGCTTGCCATATAGCTGCTATTCTATTTCCGTCTCTCTAGTTTATTTGTATCTATATTTTGAAAAACTGTCTTAGATATGCAATAGCACCCATATTCGTATTTCACATGAGGTTTCAGTGTTATACAGCCCCATGTTACATTTTTTAGCTTTCCTTCTAGTAATATATATGCCCTTAGACTTTACCTTTCAACTACTGTCATACCTATAATATGCTCAGCTAGTTACAAACACTACGATGTCCTTTCATCATTTCTATTCATTTCCAAAGAGTTACAATCTCTTCACCAGTTCTGCACAAATTAATGCTTGACTTTCAGTTCTCTACCGTCCTTCTATCTTCTGGTGACCTATGTTCTAACTATTAATATACATAATATTATACATAATATACTTAGTTCATAATAACACAATCATGTAGTATTTGCCCTCTTGTGTCTGGCTTGCTTCATTCAACATCATGTCCTCCAGGTTCATCCATGGTGTCATATGCTTCATGACTTCATTTCTTCTTACAGCTGCATAATAGTCTATCATGTGAATACAGCACAGTTTATTTATCCATTCATCAGTTAATGAACACATGGGTTGTTTCCATCTCTTGGCTATCGTGAATAACACTGCTGTGAACACCGGCGTGCAGGTGTCTGTTTGTGTCTCTGCTTGCAGTTCTTGTGGGTATAAACCTAGTAGTGGTATTGCTGGATTACATGCCAAAATTTACACTCAGCTTCCTTAGGAGCTGCCAAACAGTCCTCCACAGTGCTGTACCATTCTACATTCTCACCAACAGTAAATAAGTGTTCCTATCTCTCCATATCCTCTCCAACGCTTGTAGCTCTCTGTCTTTTTAGTAGTGGCCATTCTAATAGGTGTGAAACGATATCTCATTGTAGCTTTGATTTGCATTTCCCTAATCTCTAGTGATGTTAAACATTGTTCCATGTGTTTTGTTTTTGTTTTTGTTTTTTGTCATTTGTGCTTCTTCTTTGGAAAATTGTCTTTTCAAGTCCAGTTTTCAATCAAGTAGTTTGTCTTTTTAATGTTGAATTGAAGTATCTCTTTATATACCATGGATATTAGACCGCTGTTGGATATTTGATAACCAAATATTTTCTCCCATTGAGTCGGCTGTCTTTTCACTGTTTTGACAAAGTCCTTTGAGGTGCAAAGTGTTGAATTTTGAGAAGGTCCCATTAATCCATTTTTTCTTTTGTTGCTTGACTTTGGGTGTAAGGTTTAAGAAACTACTGCTTACCACAAGATCTTGAAGATGTTTTCCTACATTTTCTTCTGGGAGTTTTATGGTTGTTGCTTTTATATGTAAATCCTCGGTCCATTTTGAGTTAATTTTCATGTAAGTTGTGAGATAGAAGTCCTCTTCCTTTCCTTTGGATATGGCTCTCCAGTTCTCCCAGCACCATTTGTTGAATAGACTGTTCTGGTCCAGCTGGGTGGGCTTAACAGCCTTGTCAAAAATCGCTTAACTGTAGACGTGAGGGTCAATTTCTGAGTTCTCAATTCAGTTCCATTGGTCAATCTGTCTCCATTCAGTTCCATTGGTCAGTTCAGTTCCATTGGTCAATCTGTACCAGTTTTGTTTGTTTGTGAAGATTTTGAACTCATCTTCATTTTTGAAGGACAGTTTTGCCAGATACAGAATTTTTGGCAGGCAGTTTTTCTCTTTCAGTACTTAAATACACCACAGCATTTTCTTTTTGCCTCCATGGTTTCTGATTGAAAGGTTGGCACTTAATCTCACTGAGGTTCCCTTGTACGTGATGCTTTGCTTTTCCCTCGATGCTTTCAGAATCCTCTCTCTATCTCTGATATTTGTCATTCTGACTAGTAGATATTTGGGGGTGGGTTTACTTGGATTTATTCTGTTTGGAGTGTGTTGTCCTTTTTGGATATTGATATTTATGTCTTTCATAAGGGTTAGGAGGTTTTCCATCATTATTTCCTCAAATATTTTTTCTACCCTTTGCCATTCTCTTCTCCTTCTGGAACACTGATAACACATGTATTTGTGGGTTTTGCATTGTCATTCAATTCACATAGACTCTGTTCCATTCTCTTCTCTTTCTGTTCTGTGTTTTCCAGTTCAGTTGTTCTGTCTTCAAAATCACTAATTCTGAGTTTGAGCAATTCAAATCTGCTCTGTGCCTCTAATGTATTTTTAATCTCATCCATCAAGTCTTCCATTCCCATAAGATCTGTTTCTTTCTTTGCAGGCTTTTAAATTGTTCTTTAGGCTCACTGAGTGTTTTCTTAATATCTGTTTTTAAATATTTTTTAAAATTTATTTTTAAAAGATACTTAGGTTACACAAAATGCTACATAAAAAACACATAAGGGATTCCCACATGCCCCACTCCCCATACCTCTGACCTTTCCCCACATCAAAATCTCTTTCATCAGTGTGGTATATTCACCACAATTGACAAACACATTTTGGATCATTGCCACTCAGCATGGACTATAGTTTACACTGTAGTTTATACTCTCTCCCACTCCACTCTGCAAGTTATGGCAGGATATACAGTGGCCTGTATCTGTTATTGCAATGTCACCCAGGAAAATTCCAAGTCCTGAAAATGCTCCTGTATTACACCTCCTTTTCCCTCTCTTGCCTTCAGCACCTCCAGTGGCCACTGTCTCCACCTCAATGATATAATTTCTTCCATTGCTAGAATCACAGTAAGTCTATAGTAGAATACCAGTAAGTCCACTCTCGTCCATATTTTATTCCCCAATCCTGAGAAGTCTGGGATGGTGATGCCCACTCCACCTCCAATTAAGAGGGGCTTCAGTCCTATATGGCCAATGGGTGAGACTCTCTTGCTTGTGACTGCATAGTCAGCTTCTTGGTGTGGTGGTTGTCAATCCTCACCTCCTTGTTAGTTGTCCTGGGTGAGTCCAATGAACTGGAGAGTAAGCATTGCAACTCCACCAAGGCCCGGGGCCTAGTTGGCACAGGGACAACCCAGAGATTCAAGTCTCTTATACATATACCCACCAACTATAGCACCAACTATAGGAACAGAAGAGGCATGTGTAGAGAAGTCACTTCTGAGTCCAACTCTATCATACTCGGGAGCACAAACTCCAAAATATGACCCACTGGCAAAGCACCAAACTCTGGAGCTATCTGCCATGACCATAGGACCTGGGTGTCTCCAGAGCCCTCAGGAGCCCTACCATTTGGGGTAGTATCTACCTTGGCTGTTCATGAGATCCTGCTGAGACATGCATAAGCACCACCTCTCTGATGACCCCTTGACTTACCTTGAAGTTCTTAACCATATAAACTCATTTGTCTTTACTTTTTCCCCCTTTTGGTCAAGGTCATTCTCCAGTTGCATTGCTAATTGGTGCTTGATAGTAATCCCTCAGTACCAGGAAGGCTTATCCCTGGGAGTCATGTCCCACACTGGGGAGAAGGTAATGCATGTATATGCTGAGTTTGGCCTAGGGAGTGGCCCAGTTGAGCAACATGTAAGCCAAATTGCAATTTTAAGAACAATAGACTCATAAACATAGTTGTCGACATCAAGGGCCTATCAATGGACCATCCTTCTTCACCAGTCTTTGCCCCTATACTTGGAGGATGGTTGCTGTTCCAATAGAGAATGTTGCAGAGCTCCCCAGGATGGGAATTCAATATTCTTCTAGTTGTTGTGTGGCTCTCTACCCACCGTGGCAATGCCCCATGAACAACTGAAACATTTACATACATTACATGTGTGCCCAGGTGAACTTCCTCCCAGGTATCCCCCATCACTGACATTCGACCCCAGTGATCCTCCCCTGCCATAGCTGTAACCCTTCTGTGATCCAAAACTTCAAAAATGAAGCCAAGAATATTGCCAAATTCAATTAATAGGAAAATTAAATAATAATGATAGGCTTAAACCTAAGAAATAAAATACATAATAATTTAGGAAAATGAAAACTAAAATGAAGTAAAAAAGTTAGGGTATTAAAAAAAATGAAAAATATTTTTAAAAATTTTTGAACATTTTGCCTTCTATCACTGTAATAGCTGTTCTACTGTATGTACAGTGGCATCTTCTTCAATTTCTTCCCCAGTGTCTTACTTTTTTTCACTTTGTCTTCAAAGAAGTTTTAGGTCACAGTAAAGTCACTTACAGAATATAGGGGACTCCCATATACCCAACATCCTCCCCCTTTTCCCCTTCCCTATTAATAACCTTTTTACATGTGGATGGTACATTTGCTACAACTGATGCATAAATACTGAACCATAGCTGCTAACCATGGTCAATTGGTTTACATTATGGTTTACATTTTACAACATATACTTTTTAAAGTTTTTGATGAAATTTAACATGGCCTGTATCCATCATTGAAAGATCATGCAGAACACTTCCATTGCCCCCTAAATATCCCCTCTTCCATCTATTCTATTCCTCCCTCCCCCCCGCCTTGGGGCCAGTGGTGACCACCAGGCTTCATTCCTTGAAGGACAAGAATCATGGACACTTGCAACAATGCTGAGAGCTTGACACACTGGTCTGCCCTCCCCTATCAGGAAGTGCCCATGCTTTCAAGAGTCGCCCTCCCCTCTGTGTGAGAACTTATCAGGCTTCCCCAGTATGGGATCCAACTCCTTCCCACTCATTATGTGGCTCTTCTTAATATCCTTTATTTCTTTAGTCATGTTTTCTTTCTTTTCCTTAAATTAATTTAGGAGAATTGTGTGATTATCATTGTTTATCTTAAATCCTGCATCTCTTCAGAATTTTTTTTTCCTTTGGCTCAGCCATCCCTCCCTGTTTCCTAGTTTGGCTAGTAATTTTTTCCTGATGTATAGGCATTTGAATATGTTGGTGAATTTACTCTAAAAGCCAATTTCTTTCTTTTGCACAATGTTTTTTTTTTTTTCATAGCTCTTCTTTGATATTTGGTTCAACTTATTCTAAGTCTTTAAAATAGTCCAGCTGAAGTTATTAAAATCAGGTCAAAGACTCACTAGAGGGGCACAGATTTTCCCCCAGGAGTTGGCTTAAGAGAGCCCTAAAAACAGTTTTCTTCCATTCAATTTCCACACCAGCCAGCAGATGGCACTCTTCAGCCCACCTTTCCACAGAGGTGTTTCTTTCCATTTCTGCCTTCCTGTGTTTTGGTCTTGCCAGAGTGGAGATTCAAAGCAGGCTCTGCTGGCCAAATTCACTGAAGAGAAACCCCCACCCACACCACCCCTGGCACCCCCTGCTTTTTCCCTTGAATCAGCTGACAGAGAAGAAGATGTCTGTTCCCCTCTCAGTTGGATGCAGGGAGCCAGGGTTTTATTTGTGCTTGGGGGTTAGTGACTCACTTTTGTTGTTTTGCCATCTTTGTCTCTCTGTCCCTCACCCTCCTGGGGCTTGTGCAGCACTGTCCTGGTCTGCTGACCCCCACAGCAGGTCTCTGGAACAGCTTTTGGCCCTTTCTCATTGCTTTTGGGAGAGAGTTGAGCCCTGCCTGCCGGCTCCGACTCCATCTTCCCAGGACCCCACCTCACTGACTCTTCGTTTCAAGTCTACTAGTGACTGCTGTTTCCTCCCACAGAGTTGGACTCTGGGAATGTGAAGGTATACGTAGCACAGTCTGTGACTGCAAAGAGTTTACCATCAATTGGAGAGCAAAGAAGAAACGATATAAATAAGCAGTTGCAGTGCAGTGTGATAAAGTCTATCCTAGAGAAACAGGCTACTTCAACGGTTATAGAAGCAGGAGCTTCTAAAGGACTGGCAATTTGGTGAAGAAAGTGTTGAGAGGAAAAAATAACCAATTTAATTATATATATTTCTCATCTATTTTGCATGAATTCTTGCATCAGTTCAGTGAAATATGTTAAATGCTAAAGATGAGGAAAAGTGCTTTGAGAATTTTTTTTTAAAGGAAAATTTGTCTTTAGGATAAGAAAGTTTCAGGTAAAGGTCCCATCAGAAAGAAAACTACTGGGTTGAATGGAATTATTTTTTTGATAGAGAAATCATAGAAGGACATTAAAACAAGAAAAGCACAGTAAGGTGAAAGGGCCTGCACACAGAGGACAGAAAATTTGCACTGCACCAAGATGAAATGGGACAGAAGTGAAGTGGGGAGGAAGGGAGCGGCTTTTGGAAAGTTAGATTTGGGTTGGATAATTTATGCTCTATAGACCATGCCGTGAGAGAATTAGGCGTCAGCCACAAAGAGGTTGATATGAAATCCATGGAAATGAACGATGTCTTCAGGGAAGAAAGTACACAGTATAGAAGTGCTAAGAATAGAAAAAGACTAACGCCCTTGTTTTAATAAACTTACTTAAGGAGGTCAGGAAGAATTGCTGGCATTAAGCGCTGCTTTTACTGATCTTCACCTGTGACACAAACACGATTGATGTACCATTAGCAGGCCCTTGGTTTTGTGGTCTTCCCAGCAGTATAGATAATTTGAACTTAATATCAACACTGCCTTGTTATCACCTTTTCAGAGGGCTGGGAATGATTAATAGTTGGTGGGCAATGGGACTTGGAAAAAATTCTGAAATGGGATAAGCTGTCTTTTGGTACCCTCCAAATTTGTTGATGGAATACCTGCAGGAAAGAGAAAGAGGGTGGGCAGAGCACAGCACAAGTACTTTCCCTCTGGATTTCAAATCTGTAGAGTATTTCAAGGGAAACATAACCTAAGTCTAAATAAAACAATCGTAACTCAACGAAATTTGATTTGGCAAGAAATAATTACAATCCCAATTCTTTACAGCTTCTTTTCCAAACCCCCTTGCCTGCCAGCTCTAACGGAATCTCAAATCTTGAGTTTTGTTCCTGGCACCAGAATGGCAAAATATATTCCATACTCCTAATTCTAAGAGTGAGAAGATTCTCTTCAGATCATTCTGAATACAAGGCAATCAATTATGCAAGAACAGTCATTTTTGAGAGCACAGATGCGTAAGAGTGGGCCAATTTCATTCTTCTGAGATATGCGTCAGAGGGAAACACAGCTCGTGGAAAGAATTTCCTAAAATAATAACAAGCAAAACCCTCCAGAGCAGCTACTTGGACTCAGACTGGTGGCTGCGTAGGGCATGACCTCGGGCAGCCTCAGAAGCAAAGAAAAAGAGATTTGAACCAGAATCTGGCGATGGGGATGGCAAGAGAGAGGGGAAGCAGCGATGCATCACTCAGGCAAAGTTAGGAACGCTCCCCCGTGGCCAACAGTTTGAAGATTAAATTATTTTTTATCTTAATAAGCAGGAATGGCACAGCTGCTCATAATAATATACGTGGCATCTCAACTCAATTTCTATTTTCCATTGATTTTTGCAAAATAATTTTATTTTCACACACATTGAACAATTCTATCAGTCCAAGAATGGGATTAAAAATGTTTTGACTGATATTCATTCTTAAATGAATTTATTAAAAAGCTTTCCTTAGATATTCATGTCAGGGACAACTGCTTTTAATTTGTCTTTTTGCAGTTTTCTGAGAAGATTCAGTAAGAGGCAGCCCCTGAAAGAATTCATGCATCCAGGAGTTTATGCATGACAAGTTTCCTGAAGACTTGAGTACTCAGGCTTCTTGCAAACATTCGCCACCAGTTGATTGCAATTTGCTTATATTAGGAAAAAAATATATGCATTTGATTAAAATTTAAAATAGTGTTGAAATATTCCATTTCCTAAAACAGCGAGTCAGGAGTGTAGAGTCCCTGCAAGAAAGAAAGTCATTTTAAAATGAGATGTGTATCGTTTCAAAGATAAAAAGCATCCCCAACTTATGTAAATTAAAATATCTGTGCTGCCCAGATAGCGCTGATTAATTCCATTACCTGGTCAGTGGTAGAAAGAGAATCACGATGAGAAATGGATGGGAGAGTTGCAGTTTTCAGCAGATTTACACTTGTTTTGCATCTTAGCCGATGAACTTCAAGTGAGAAGTTGCTCTTCCTTTGCAGTGTTAGAAAGTGGGTTCCTTGTGAGCACTGCCGTGGCACGCGAGGCTCCCGGTGCCCCCAGGGCCCTCCCCTCCCCACTGCCAGCATCCGGGTTTGAATTTAGACTCTGGCTCTTTCCCTAGGGGCACCGCAAATCCCCAGTGCTGCCGAGACAGACCTTTCCAGGGCGTTGGGGTTCACTGGCTCCCCGGCTGCCATTCACCTCTTGCTGCCAAGATTTATCTTTCCAAAGGTTTCCGTGATTTTACCACTTCTCCAGGGAAAAGTCTTGGATGGCTCTGCACCCCCTCCAGTGCTTACAGCAGGGTCGGTCGCACATTAGGAGCTCATAATTATTTGTTTAAAATACTTTATAATTGACCAAATTAATTACCTGCCAGATGAGAAAAAATACCTCATTTAGGGCCTTAAGGAAAGAATACCATCTGTTCTCAACCTGTGTTTCCACTCTTATTTATTCCTGTTTTTACATGTCACATTCATTACAATCAAACTTGAGTGTCTGTCCAACTTTCAAAGTACTAAGTTCACACATTTAACCAGATGATCTTCCTGTTCTGTGCCAGGCCCTGTGACACTCACCGCCAGCCCTCCTCTGAGCTCCCTGGCCTCTTCCTCCGAGTTCAACTGGCCCAAACCTGCACATCGTTTAAGGTCTGTCACCCCAACACTGACTTCATGAACCCCTAGTGATTCTCCACGCCAGTGTTTCATCCCCTCCCTCTGAATTCCCAAGCACGTTTGTGAGTGGTTTCAGGCCATTTATTGTCTTCCTTGAAATGCGGATACCCGAGAACTAGTTTTACATCTACCATCATATGGTCTATAAATTACCTGAGAGCTGGGATTGCATTTTACTCAGAGAGCACTTCACATAGCAGGAGTCAATGTATTATACAAAGGAGAAGCTCAATTATATATTTTGAATTAGATGAGATTATTATAAAACCAATGAGACATATTTAACTGTGACTCGTAAAGAATCTCTAGCAACTTTACAGGAAAAAGGAAATGTGATGGCAGATGCATAAGCTGGAGTGAGGTGAACTGAGGAATGCAAGCAGACTCTAGAGCTGGAGAAGGCTAGGAAACTGGTTTCTTCTAGAGCCTCTAGAAGGAAAGCCTCTTGATTTTAGCCACGTGAGACTCCCTTTGGACTTCCTGTCTCCAGAACCACAAGATCACGAATTTGTGTTATCTTAAGCCACTAGGTTTGTTTTAATTCATCACAGCAGCAATTGGAAACGAACACAGAGCTAAAACTAATGTGACATTTCCGCAGTTGTCCCCTGGACTCATCCATTTTGGGCCTTCTTTGGGGGAAGGGTATTACCAAATGCCTTTGGCAGATGTGCCCCATCTTTTAGAGGAGGGAGTTCAAGCACGCCCCTCTGGGAGAGTCAAGATTCCAAACAGCCTTTCCGGCCCTAGGAAGGTTTAAAGTAAATAACCTGTTTAACCCCAAACAGTGAAAATGCTTGCGGACAGAGCCCTCACCCACCCCACCCCTGCCACGCAAACACAAACACACACCCCACCCCATCATTAACATCTGGGAACTGCTAACATGAGCTAATTTCATCCTTAGGCGCGTGGTGCTCACTGCTGCACATCCCGGAGGTGTTGCGTGAGGATACCGCAACCGTTAGACCTCAAAGGTCGTCTTCTGCCTCTCGAGTCTGAGCTTATCTGAATTATGTCACATTCATTGCGAATGTACCGTCAAAGTCAAATGCTACTAAACAGCATGGCACATTTTAAACAATGAAAACATTTTGACATTCAAACCTCAGTGCTTTAGGTATTTAGCACATTAAGGAGTCCATTTGTGAATTGTCCTACTCCAGCGATGAGTCAAGAGCTCTTCCTTTGACTTAGCCACTTATTTAGGCAGCTGCACTGGTACTCGTAAGTAGGTTTCCTAGGCACCCCCTCCTTTTGATTCTTCACTTACGAATGTAGTCAGCACAGAAATATGGAAACTTCCTCTGGGGAAAATGAGTGCCCCAAGCACAGGAAATTAAATCCTCTAGTGTCTTTATATTTGGCCTTTTAAGGCCCCACTGGCCACATGGGGAGGATCTCCCACTTTTTCCCAAAGCTGAATTTTCAGATTCTAAATCACCATAGAACATAAGGCAGAATTCTTTAGATCATCCATTGAGGCTGTTCTCCCATTTTCCTTCAGATCTTTTAGTAGGAGCCATATTATCTGAAATCCATGGTTCTGACACTACGTGTGATTTTTGATAAATATATTCAAACAGTGTTTATTGATTATATGCAAGATGCTGGATCTACAATGGCGAGGAGAAAATAAATCAGTATCCCTGCCTTCATAAACCTTAGAGTCTAGCAGGGTAATTAAATTAAAAGGATAATTAAACAAATCAATCTATTGGGCCAGCCATAGCTGATTAAACTGCTACTGATAATTTAATTACAGCACTTTCCTTCAGGATGGGCTCCACAAGTCAGCTCATACTCAGGATCAACAACAAGCTGCTTTCAGGCAGAGAGAGTTTCTTAATATATGAAAAGCTGCTTGTCTAACAACAGGGAAACTCCTCAGATTTTATATATAAAATGAATCAGGTATACACACATTTTTCCCAGGGAGCCAAGAGTACCTACAACTGTAAACAGGAGAATTGCATCCATCATCCATGTGGAATCTAGGTCCCCTCTTGATATAGAGGTGGAGTAGACATCACCATCCCAGGGTCCATAGGATGGAGGAATAAAGTATGGATTAGAGTGGACCTACTGATATTCTACTTTGAAACTATAGTGATTAGTAATGGAAATTATAGCACTGATGTGGAGAGAGTGGCCATGGTAGCTGCTGAGGGTAGGGAGAGGGAGGAAGAGATGTGATGTGGGGGCATTTTCAGGATTTGGGGTTGTCCTGGGTGGTGCTGCAGGGAGAGATGCTGGACATTGGATGTCCTGCCATGGCCCACTGGGTGGACTGGGGGAGAGTGTGAACTACAATGTAAACCATTATCCATGTGGTGCAGCAGTGCTCCAAAATGTATTCACCAAATGCAATGAACGTGCCACAATGATGAAAGAGGTTGTTGATGTGGGAGGAGTGGGGTGAGGGGGTGGGAGGTATATGGGAACCTCATATTTTTTTAATGTAACATTTTAAAAAAATAAAGAGAAAAAAAAGAATTTAAGATTTAAAACAACCACTTATGATGAGTTCATAAAAATCTGGTCAATCACCAGAAAGCAAACTGCAGCGTGTTGATTCTTAGTACATGGGTCAAGTCTAGGGTGAGGCAAGTGAGGCATTTGCCTTGTTTGCAAAATCTAAGGAGGTGCCAAACCTCAAGCATTCAAGATGAATAATACTGTGATTCAATGCTTTACAAAGTTAAAGTTATGCAAAATCTCCATGACAAACGACATGTAAAAGTGTAAATAGAGATGCGCTCATCATTACGGCCACTCCCGTTGACCTCAAGCTCCGGGAAGGCTCAGCACTGCCCCAGGGTAAGCCTGGGGTGCTGGGCATTAGCCACCGTCCACCCCTGCTCTCCTGTTTTGGGACTTGCTTTCTGGCTTTGGACAGGGCTCGGTGGGTGGACGCCTCGGGCAGATCACCCGAGGGCACGGGAAGAAGGGGACTGGGCCACTTGCTCCCGGCTGCAACCCTCTCGAGTTGGGGGGAGTGGCCGTGCCCCACACCCGGCTGCAGCTCCTGAGCGCTGCCCTCAGCTGTGACGCTCACCCTAGCTGGCCTTTACTTCCCACCACCCCGCCCACCCCTCTGTAGGTGGACTCCTCGTTGGGGTCTCATTAGGGTAGCCCCCGTGCTTCCTGCTGGGAACCAGCAGACTCCGGCCAAGTCAGGTCGCAGGCAAGGCCGACCGTGGCCTGTCCCTGCCCCGGGGCCCCTCCCACTCCGAGCGGTGGCCTTTCCCTGCCCCGGGGCCCTGTCCATGGCCGAGAGTGGCCTGGCCCTGTCCTGGAGCAGGCCTCCTGGGACCCTCCCCTGGTGGCCGTGCCCCCCGCGCGAGACGCACCCCACTCCACGTCAGCCAGCTCTTTGCTTCCTGTGTGGTGAGCAAGTTCTAATGTTTGCTAAGACTAGACAAAAAGCTGTATAATTAATGAAATCGAAAACGTGGCAAATACCTGATTCACTTGGATGGCATGAAACCTGTATTTAATAATTCAGGCACCCATCAATAGTTCTCTTAATTACTAGGATAACTTGGAAGGAAACCTCTTTCCTCCTGATTTACTGAGGTCGGTGCATCCTCGATGTGACTTTAGGACAGAGGCTGGACTGTGCTGAGCTCGGGCACTGTCACATGACGGCACCGTTTCCCACCTGGCAGCCAGGTACTGACCACGTCAGGACAAACGAGCCCAGGATTCAGATCAGCTTGGGCACCCGGATAAAGTCTTTGTCTAATAACTTAATTCCGTCTCAGGAGAATCATAAAATCAGCTTAATTTCTTTATATTCCAGTTGTATGGCTCTAACTCAGACATTTCACTGTTTTCTTGCTTACTATATTTTAGCGAATGTTACTTTGTTTCAGTCTTTTGTGTTAAATATGCATTTATAATTATATGCTTTTTTATCATAAGGGAATAGGTTAGTTTTACTTTATAATAGATTAGTATTATGAAAGGAACTAATGGAAGGCAGATATTTAGACATATTTACAAAATTATTAATTTACATCAAAATAGGTAGGATGTAGGAATAAGAACCTACAAGATTTATTCTTTATGGTGAACAGTGAATTAATATACATAAAGTTGCTTGTTTCAGAGCAGAGCAAAGTATAACAGCAATGTAATGTCTACATCAATTGACCATTTTGGCTTATGAACTAAAATAGTTTCTGAGATTCTAAGAACAGTGCTATATAGATGGAAATTAGTAAAAGATCTGTGATGCCCTGATTGTAAAAAACTACCTTCTACTGATTCATATCCAACCACATTTCTAATCTCATCTAATACAGGTCAAAATATATTTGTGTTGACAGTGGGGGAGGAAGTAAGGAAACAATTTACATGTTGAAATCTTTCTTATATTCTATTCTTCATCTCTTTTAACCATTGGAAGTTTTGGCGCTTCATAAAAGACACTAATGTTGACAGTAATTGCTATATGTTGAGCAAACATTTAAAATAAAATAAAATGTTCTGGGTCTTCTCATTTGGTCAAAACTTTACTTAGCCACATATAGATTACTGCTAGCATTTTGCAAATTGATAATATGAATTCATACTGAATTGGAGCCCTGTGCCTTCAAGAGTATTCAAGCAACTCAAATTCCAAATTCCTCTAAAATAAAATAAGTCTGTGGGCACAGGCAAAAAATGGAGTCAATTGGATTTTTTTCTGTTGACTTAGATCAGTCAGGATGCAACAAAATCAATCCACTTCTGACAGCCACAGAAGCATCACACTAAATGCAAACACTTGGTGTGTGATCCTGAGCTTTCATTTGGAAAAGTAAAGGAGTTTAATTAAATGTGGATTGAGACTCATGCACAAACTCAAACCCGTGCGATGATGTAAGTAGCTCTCTCACTCCTAGACTACACATTTAATCCATTTATATTTTCCACTTGCCAGAAAGTAAGTAAATAAACAAATCTCTGCACATAATATTTACTGGATGTCTTGCTTTCTAAAGATTGAAATGGCAAGTCAGATGAAGGAAAACAGCTAAATACGTAACGGCTGAGAGGCTGCTGTCTCTTCTGGCCCTTCCCTCACCCTTAACCGAGAGATGAGCAAACCTGATGTGCAATGTTTATACTCCCCAGTACCAGCAAAACAGCTTGCCCAGGGCTGGTACTTCACTGACCGTGTATTTTAAATGGAAGTAAGAACACCAACTGAAAGGAAGTGAATAGGAAACGTGTAAGATCAATTTCATAGGCCAAAGGAGAGCAAACTAATAGTATGGATATGCAAATAGTTAGGATGTTGGGCAACTTGCCAGGAGAAAAGTATACATTCTGGGGGACAGAAAGTTCATTTGCACAGGCAGCAGTGCAACTGTGGTAGTGGTTTTTACTTTTTATCTTTCTTCAACCGTTACGGGGCTCCACTGAAATTTGGACCTGGGCAGTTTATGGAAAGTGTCCTACTATGTGCATTATTTAAGAACTGTCCGGGTATAACAACGAGCGTGACAATTAACGGCCTCAGTGTCACGTACCCGTTGCAATCATCCTCTGTGGATCGGGGACACCACTTTTCCATGCGATTCCGCAGGAGCTCCTGGGGCTGGGGTGAGATGCGTCGGGGAGGAGCTGGACTCTTGATTTTGCTTCCCTCTGCGCGTGTCCAGCAATAGCATTTTCCGTTAGACACGAGGCGTAGCTTCATGATTACCTCCCACTCTGGAGTCAGGGCACCTGCTGTGAGGCCGAGGGCCCACTCTCAGCCTCCTGGCTGGACAAGGGGCCTCTCCCGGCAACCTGCGTTTCCTCCCCTGAAAGGCCGCGTGGGTCAACGGCACTTCCCGCCCAGCACTGTGCAGGGACCAAGTTAAATCACACGTGCAGATGGCCTGGCAGACACCAGGGCCACAGAGGTACCGCCCTAGACAGCTCCAGGGCCCCTGCCTGCTCCTCTCCAGGCTCCCCGCCACTCCACAAGACCTTCCTTCCACCCTCAGGCTTCCACCGGCATCCTGCGGTTGAGCAGAGAAAGGGCCCGGGTCCCCATACCTGCACTCTGTCCCTTCCCAGCTCCAGCTCCCAGCAGCTGCCCCCTTCTGCCTCCCAGACCCTCTCCACTCCTGCAGAGTCCACTCCACTCCTCCAGAGTCCACTCCACTCTTGCAGAGTCCACTCCACTCCTCCAGAGTCCACTCCACTCCTGCAGAGTCCACTCCACTTCTTCATAGTCCACTCCACTCCTCCAGAGTCCACTCCACTCCTGTAGAATCCACTCCACTGCTTCATAGTCCACTCCACTCCTGCAGAGTCCACTCCACTCCTGCAGAGTCCACTCCACTTCTTCATAATCCACTCCACTCCTGCAGAGTCCACTCCACTCTTGCAGAGTCCACTCCACTTCTTCATAGTCCACTCCACTCCTGTAGAGTCCACTCCACTTCTTCATAGTCCACTCCACTCTCCAGAGTCCACTCCACTCCTGCAGAGTCCACTCCACTTCTTCATAGTCCACTCCACTCCTCCAGAGTCCACTCCACTCCTGTAGAGTCCACTCCACTTCTTCATAGTCCACTCCACTCCTCCAGAGTCCACTCCACTCCTGCAGAGTCCACTCCACTTCTTCATAGTCCACTCCACTCCTCCAGGGTCCACTCCACTCCTCCAGAGTCCACTCCACTCCTGTAGAGTCCATTCCACTTCTCCACAGTCCACTCCACCATCCACTCCACTTCTCCATAGTCTACTTCATGCCTGCAGAGTCCACTCCACTCCTGCAGAGTCCACTCCACTTCTTTACAGTCCACTCCTCTCCTCCAGAGTCCACTCCACTCCTCCAGAATCCACTCCACTTCTTCACCCTCCACTCCCCTTCTCCACAGTCCACACTCCACTTCCCCATTCACTCCACGTCTTCACAGTCCCCTCCCCTTCTTCCTGTCCACTCCACCGTCCATGCTGCTGTGGCCTCTCCCGGCCCACACCCGCACAGTGCTGCCCCCACTGAAGGAGTGAACTCCCCTTCATTTGCTAGGACTGCGCTCCAGTCACTCTTTGCTCCAGACTTCTCTCTGGCTTCGTCTTTCTCTTGTTCTTATCGACCCTGTAGCCCTGGTCCCCTTGTAATCACTGTCCCTCTTGTCCAACAGGTGACACTGAAGGGAGATCAAAGATGAGCGTCCCTAGACTTTGCTTTTAATTTCCCTGCTTTTGTCCTGATGCACTGATGATCATATTTCAGGAATTTGTAGAATAAAGGCCTGGATATTCTTGAACCTGAAGTACAGAACTAACACTACATTCAATTAAATCAATTAAATGTGTTCCGGCGCCATGTACTGTCTCTGTTCCTTCCAATAAATAAAGGTGAACAAGATAGTCCCTGGCCTCTAGACACCGATTTCTTAGAGGAGATGCATCTGTGAACAATTTCAGAATGGAAACTGGGGGAGCACAGAGAAAGATCATTTATTTCAATAAAAAAAAATTTTAAACCATTCCGAACGAGTTGAAACTACTTTCAAAGGGACATCTCCAGAATATTATTATTGTTTTCTTTCAAATTTTATAAAATTAGCAAAGTGTAAACATACAATCAATGTGAATGTCAAATAAGCAAATATACATAGAATATCAGTACATGCAGCAATTTCAAGTAATTCATATTAGTAACACATCCTTAGCACTACTGCAGCTTTGATAATCCAGAAGGCACTGTAGGATGTTGCACTGACTCAAGGTACTGTGAAATTAGCTTCTAATAGATGAAGAAAGTGGTTATTTGAACATTTTTATTGTTTGAATTTTCTATAAATAAGCATTTACTTCAATATATAAAGTTCTGCCGTCCAATTACAATATTGAAAAAAAGAAAAGTACATGGTTGAGACTCAAAATGCCATTTGTTGATATGAGTAACAATAAAACATAGTTAATCTTATCCCCTCTCTTCCTTATTCAAATTTAAGGAAACAACTTTAGAGGATTAGATTCAGAGGCATAAACAATCTTTGCAAAATAGATGGTGGTAGAGTAAGGAGCTCCTAGAGTCAGCTCCTGCTCAGGGCAGTTACAAAACCTGGAGCTCTCTGGGGCTGCTGAAGCACCTGCTTGCTGGTTCCAGGAGACCAGAAGAGCATCCTGCAACGTCTTTGAAGAAGTGGAAAGAGGAGACTGCACATCTGCAGAGAAGACTTGTAAGTAAAGGTTCCACGCCCCGGAGGCTAGTGCCCATCCTCCACTGGAGGCAAAAGCCACCTGGGGAGCTGTTCGTGACTACAGTTGGAAGTTCCACTTCCCCAAAATGGGGGAGGAAGAGACAGTTGGGCACCAACTTCAGCTCCTGATGAGTAAATTCAGCAGACTACAGAAACTATGGTCCAGTTAAAGGAACAAGATAAGCCTCCAGATGACATAAAAGAGTTGAGACAACTAATCATAGATGTTGAAACAAATCTCAATAAATTTAATGAGATGGCTAAAGATATTAAGGATATTAAGAAGACATTGGATGAGCAAAAAGAATTTGAAAGCATGCATAGAAAAATAGCAAATCTTATGGGAATGAAAGGTGCAATCAATGAAATTAAAAGAACATTGAAATCATATACTAGCAGATTTGAGGAGGCAGAAGAAAAGATTGGTGAGCTTGAAGAAATGGCCTCTGAAAGTGAACATACAAAAGAACAGATGAAGGAAAGAATGGAAAAAATTGAACAAGGTCTCAGGGAACTAAATGACAGCAAAAGGCATGCAGACATACATGTCATGGGTATCCCAGAAGGAGAAGAGAAGGGAAAAGGAATAGAAGGAATATTTGAAGAAATAATGGTAGAAATTTCCCAACCCTATGGAAGGACATAGAGATCCCTGTGCAAGAAGCACAATGTACCCCCATCTGAAAAAATCCAAACAGACCAACTCCAAGACATATACTCATCAGAATGTCAAAGGCCAAAGAAAGAATTCTGAGAACAGCAAGAGAAAAGCAATGCATAACATAAAAAAGATACCCAATAAGATGAAGTGCTGATTTCTCACCAGAAACCATGGAGGCAAGAAGACAGTGGTCTGATATATTTAAGATACTACAAAAACTTCCAACCAAGAATCTTATATCCAGCAAGACTGTCTTTCAAAAATGAGGGTGCGATCAGAATAGTCACAGATAAACAGAAACTGAGAGAATTTCTAAGCAAGATACCAGATTTTCAGAAAATATTAAAGGGTGTGCCAGAGCCTGAAAAGAAAAGACAGAAGAGAGGGGCCTGGAAGAGAGTCTAGAAATGAAGATTAGATCAATAAAAGTAACGGAAATTGTGTCAAAAGAGTGGTGAAAATAAAATAAGACAGATAAAACTCAAATAGTCAGAAATAAACTTAACCAATGATGTAAAGCACTTGTATTCAGACAACTTCAACTCAGTGTTAAAACAAATTTTAAAAAAACCTAAATAACTGGAGGAATATTCCATGCTCATGGATTGGAAGACTAAATACCATTAAGATGTCAATTTTACTCAAATTGATATACAGATTTAATGCAATCCCAATAAAAATTCTACCAGCATTAAAGAAAAAATTGAAAAATGATCATTAAATTCATTTGGAATGGTAAGGAGTCCTGAATAGCCAGAAACATCATAAAAATGAAAAGTGAACCCTCATTTCCAGACTTTAAATCATAATACTTACCTATAGTGGTAAAAACAGCATGGTGCTAGCCTAAAGACAGACACAATAGACCAATGGAACCAAATTTATGGTTCAGAAACAGACCCTCACAGGTATGGTCAAGTGATTTTCGACTAGCCTGTCAAACTCACACAGCTCGGGCAGAACAGACCATTCAACAAATGGTGCTGAAAGAATTGGTTATTGATAGCTTAAAGAAGGAAAGAGGACCCCTATCTCACACCTTATCCAAAAATTAACTCAAAATGGATCAAAAAACTAAAAATAAAAGCAAAAACCATCAAACTTCCAGAAGAAATTATTGGAAAATATCTTCAAGTCCTGGTGGTAGGTGGTGGATTCTTAAAGGAGATAAGAGGAGGACTGCATGGACTACTGATGTTTAATGTATGTAGAAGTTTTAATTGGTTTTACTGTAAAAATGTGGAAATATACAGAATGGATGGTAACACAGTGAGTAATAGCTATTTATAAATGGGAATGTGGCTGAAAATGGTAGTTTAGTTATGTAAATGCCACTTGACAGAATGCTTGAGAATAATCTAAGAACTGGATAGCACAGTAAACCAAGAGGTGGGTGAGAATTGTGGTTGATGGTACAGATGCAAGAGTGTCCTTTGTTAGCTAGAACAAATGTATATCACTACTGCAGGGTGTTGGAAATGTGGAGAAGCATGGGAAAAATACAGCTGGAGTGACCTATGGCCTGTGGTTAATAGTAATAATATAATATTCTTGTATCTATGTGAAAGACGTACTGTGTTGATACTGAGGCAGTATGGGAAATGTGAGCCAAATGTACACTATGGACATGGGAACAATCAGATGATATTATTTTATCTGTAGCAAATGACGCACCACAGTGTGATGTGTTGATGGAGGTGTCTTATTTGGGAATTCTGCACATGTGCATGATTGTTTCATAAGTTCACAACTTATGTCATAAAAAATATATTTAAAAAATAATAATCGGGTGGGTTAGGGGAAAAACACACCAAATGTAAAATAAGGACTATAATTAGTAGTAAGATTTTGACAATATTCTCTCATAATTTGTAACAAACGTCTCATGGAAATGCAAGGTGTTGGTGGAGGGTTGATGTATGGGAACCCTGTATGATGTTATGCATGTTTGCTTTGTAAGTTCACAACTTTTACTTAATTGTTTATGTATATTCATATATAAATGATATAAAGATAATAATAATAGGATGGCTAGGGGAAAAATACTTTGTTTAGTAGTAATATTTTGACAATGCTCTTAATAATTAGCTAAAAAGGGTCAACAAGAGTGCAAGGTATTGGTGGTAGGGGGAGTTATGAGAGTCCTGTATGATGTTATATATTTTTGTTTTGTAAGTTCACAACTATTATTGTACACTTGTTGTTTGTGTATATTTGTGTGTGAGTGATATGCTTCAATAAGTTTAAAAACAAGTGAAAAAAATTAGAGAGATGATTGTTTTGGACTTTAAATTTTATCAGAATCTTTTAAAATTTTGATTCAGTTGGCACAGAATTAGTAGATAAAGATTTCAAACTAAGCACTACAATGGTGGATATATTGGAATAAATTTCCATTAGGAATTTCTCTGACTTTTGCCTGTGTGACTCTTGCTGGATTAACATTTCTGTGGTGAACCTTAGTGCTGAAATGCTATACATATATGGAAAACCTAAATCCTAGACATTTTTCTTACCATTCTTTTCTTTCTACCAAATCCGTGTGACAAAGTTTCAAAATCTGTCTTGGGACTCATGTTTTCTTCCAAAAAGTTTGGAGCAGATTAGGTGGGGATTAACTTACTCCAAAGAGCGATTCTTCGTCTACAACCTGTTACTAATAATTGTAGCAATGTTCAGCATCCTCAGTTCACTGCTTAAAACAGCAGGTGCGATGTCTTACATTTCTGGAGGCATGGATTATGGAGTACATGTATTTTATTTTGTAAATATGTCATAGCCACGTGTATTATGTAAAATGGAAGTGAGGTGTGTGCAAAGTGCGCTGAAGTCATTGCAGAGCTGCCCGACTCCAGATCAGGTGCCCTTGCCTTTCACAGAAGGGACCTTGTCACGTTTACCTGCTTTCTCATGGGCACCTTCAAAATCCATCAGCAGTGGTGATCATGTGTGATTCCACCGCACGGGAGAGTATTCAAGGCCACACAAAGTAGACTGAGTTCACTATGTTAATATCAGGCCTTCCAAAAACACCACCACCCAGGAAAATCCGTGGATACAAACAAGCAGAGGGAGCAGCTTCCGGCGCTTTGCCCAGGTCCTCCTGGCAGACGCCCAGGCTCCACGGTCCTCTGATCGTAGGACACAGCTCCCAGAGCTGCTGCGGACAGGAATACTTCCTGATTCCAAGTGAATACAAAAAGGGCTCTTCTGAAAACATTCATATTGCAATACACAGAGCCTGGCTACAATAGAAGCACTCTTTATACTCATTCTCATCAAGCCAAGAGAATAATTGGAAGATACACACCAAGAGGCTTAGCTCACTCCTTCTATCTAAATTTGCTCTGGAGAAATAAGGTATGAGAAATCTCTCCTTTTTTATATATGATTTGTGTTTAAATCATAGGTTGAAAAAACACATTAAGTCTGGTGCATTTTTAAAAATATAAGTAATATGCTCAAATGGTTTAAATATCAAAATGACATGGAAGAGATACATATGAGAGAAAACCACATTCATGGGTCTATCTTGTAGCCATCACTGTTTTTTTTATATAGGCACAGATATGAATATATATATTATTTCTTCGTGAAAGGCTGCATGCTTCTATACATTCCTTTATTTGCTTATATTATATTCTGGAGATTTCCTTCATATCAGTATATAGAAAATGTTCATTTTTTTGGTACAGGAGCGTAGTATTCCATTCTTTAATTATGCAGTACTTTGTGATTTAAAATGTTTTCAAGGATAGGAAAATGCAAAGTGAAGTTTTATGCTTCTCCTTTAAAAAGAAAAACTTTTAAGTAAGGTGAGTATATTTTAGGCCAATGGTGAAGTTTAAATTCATTGCTCTAAGATTGTTAATGAAAGTGACAGCCACGAATCAAGAGATGATATTTTCACGTCCATATTGCAAAATATGATTGGTTCCATGCACATAAGGTAAGCACATATAGATCATTATAAATCAGTTTTATTACTGCCATCACTAAATGCAGAGGGCATTCAAAATCTGGATGTAGACATAATTTGTTAAAGATTTGTTGATATTATGCTTTGCTTAAAAATACTCTTGTTATTCTTAATGACTTGTGTTGACAATTACTTCTTCCTTTTACGTTAATAAACTCCTCTCTTCTCTGTCAATTGTCTAAGAACTCGACAGAGCTGGGGCTGTTGGGAGTTGGCAAATCAGCTATCCTTTCTTAGCAACGGATGCTCTTCTTGGTATTTTTAAGGCTATGCAGTTATTTTCTTTTGGATTATCCAAACAAACAATTCTCTCTGTAGAGAAGGTAAATTGAAACCAAGATATCCAAATAAATCTCAGAGGGACCTGATAAAATTTAAAAATTTCAATGAGCAAATCCTCTTTCCAAATCTCTCATTTGGAATGAGTCAGCAGAGGGCAGGGAACACGAGCCGAGGTGTCCATGGCTGCGCTGCCAAGCCACGACCTCATTTCAGGACAGAAGCTCTGTGACGTAGGGGTACTGCCCGTGTGAATAAGCAAATCTGTACCCACTCACCCGTGCTGTGAAGAGAAAGTGATGAGGGAAGACAGGGTCTTTCCTTACTTATTTTTTAACACTTTGTATTAGTGTGGTACTTTTAACCTCAATTACAATAGATGAGAGAATATTATTATAATTGTACCATGTACAAATATAAATGGCTATGGGCAACTATGGCAAGAAATGCAGCGACTTGCATCAGCTTCCCAAGCCCGTGGAATGGGTGTATTACAGGCATAATCTGAAGATAGAGCTAATAGGATTGTCTGATGGTTTGGATATAGATTGTGAGTAGAAGAGAGAAGAATACAATACTTCTAATATTTTTTGGCTTGAGAAATTAGACAAATGGAATTGTCATCAACTGAGCTGAGGTTTGCTGTGGGGAAAGAAAGGTGCCTGAGGGGAATTAGGAGTTGGGTTTCATTTACTGTTACCACAATAAGGCTAGTCACAAGGCATCCCAAAACCCAGTGGCTTTAACAACAGCCATGCTTTCTTGCTCACGTGGCTGTAGATCGACTGAGTAATGGTTGACACAGGCTGAGCTTGGCTGGACATGGCACCAAGCTGTAGGTGAGGTACCAACTGTCCCACTGTCTTCCATCCTCTTTGGGCCAGCAGAGGAGCCAGGAGAGGTCCTCTGAGCAGCAGGGCTGGAAGGCGAGTAGGGCAAACAACTTTTCTTAAGGCTTAGACTCAGACTGGCACTTTGCCACTTCCCATCACTCGTCATTGTGTGAAGCAAGTCAAGGGACTGCCATAGATGAGGGGACTGCAAAAGGCACATGGCCAAGTGCAAGGGGGAGATGAATCTGGCTGAAAATATAAAGTGATGTGTCATCAGTGTATAAATGATATTTAATGCTAACAGACTATGTGGGAGCATCAAAAGAGTGAGAAGGCATCCAGGATCTGGATATCTTGGAACTCAAAATGTATGTGGTCAGGGAATTTAGGAAGATCTCAAAAATGAGACTGAAATGCTGCTGCAAAGAAGTAAGATGAAAAGTAGGGGAGTTACATCCTGAAAGCCAAGTGAAGAAAGGAACAAGGAAAGATGGCAGTCAATGATGTCAAACTTAGCATCTAAGACAAATAAGGTAAGAACTGAGAATTGACTCCTGGATTTAACAATGTGTGGTCACTGGTGGCCTTTATAGAGCAGTTTCATGGAAGCAGCAAGGCAACATCTTGAATGGAGTGAATTTAAGGGCAAACAGGAAAAAAGCAGTTTGGCAGTGAGTCAGACATTTCCAGGGAATGTTTCTGTGACAGTTCGAAATTATTTTATGAATTCACAAAAGAGGAAGATTATGTTTTTAAACTAATCTATTCCTGAGGGTGTGATACCCTTTGATTGCATTAAATCCAGTTGGGGGTGCTTTGATTAGATTGTTTGATAAGATCATGTCAGGGCTTTTGATTGGACTACCTCGGTGAGGTGTGAGCCGGCTTAAGTCTCCACCCCTTTGCTGGGCCTGATAAAAATGGAGGCAGAGAGATACAAATACAAGAAAAGGAAGCCTCCGTGTTTGATCCTGCCATGCGAAAGAGGTTTCACCCACAGGTGAGCTGCAAAGAAAGAAGCCCCTGAGAGGCTCAAAGAGCTGAGGCCCGGGGAGAGGTGAGCCACATGCTTGCAGCTGAACTCAGGAAGAGAGCAGAGCAGCTGAGACCGAGAGGAGGTCCCTGTGCCTGGTTCCCCACAGCTGAGCTCGAACCTTAGCAGAGCTCAGCCGCCATCTTGCTTCACCGCACGGCATGGACTTTGGTGAGAAAGCACCTCTCGTGGTGCCTGGAGTTGAAACTGTAACCTTTTACTCCAAGTAAATCTCCTTCATAAAAGCAACCCCATTTCTGGTACTTTGCATCAGCATCCTTTTGGCAAACTCAGTTATTATGAAGAAGAACAAGGAAATTGGAGAAGAGTAGGTAGACTGTGAAGTGGAGCTAAGATGTAGTTTTGGAAAATAATAACAGCATATCTGTATATTGATGGGAACTTTCCAATAAGGAGGGATGAGTTTGGTGGCACAGTCAAGGCGGGGAGAAGGACTGCGCAACGACTCGTCCTTAGAGAGGGGCTGGACACCCGCGCAAGCCTGGAGGACCTGACTCTGGGAGACGGAGGCCATTTAGCTCAGCTCCTCAGCCAGGGAAGGTTTGCTCCCAGGGGACATTAGGCAATGGCCGGTGTGTTTTGCTGTCATAACTGGAGAGTGTTACTGCCCAAAGGTCACCGCAGAGGACAGCCGTCCCCAACAAGGAGTTATCTGCCCAAAGTGCCAATAGAGCTGAAGCTGGGAGCCCAGAGGGAAGGGAGCAGGTGTGCACCCCAAGGTGGCAAGAGGTTGGCGTGCTGTGGAAACTTGAGCCATGCTTTCGTTGCTTAATTCTTTTTCAGAGAAATAGAAAGCAGATTTGAGAAGAGGAGTGAATGGACACTGGATTGCCTTGCTGTGTCAGGGCTGATTTGAGGTTTGATCATACTACGTCTTGAGTGGTCCCAGTGGGTGAGTGGGTGTTTTAATGTGGGCGGGGGAGCAGGCAGCACCTGGGCTGGGGCGGTCGATGGAGAGCTGGACCTAGTCAAGGTCGGGGTTGCTAGGGAAGTAGGACGAAGAGGGGGGCTGGGATTTCGGGGTTTGGGTTAGGGAGTGGTTGTAAGAGGTGACCAGAACAAGAGGGAACTAAAGACAGTGAAGAGGTGAGCCCTGAAAGGAGATACAGGACCAAGAGAGCTGGAGAGACTGAGTTTTGGAGGGTATGTGCTAAGAAAATAAGATGCAGCAGTGGGTTGGGAGTGCGATGCTTGGAATCAAGGTTCTAAGAGTTTGTGATGAACAGTGAAGACAAGGTCTAAGAGGGACTACGGGAGGGGTGCCAAGTGAGCGAGGAGCAGAGATGCGAGAGGAAGTGGAAGAACCCAGCGCCCCATTTCAGGAGGATTACGGGGCATGAAGTAACTAGAATAATGGAGGAAGAGCGGTGGAGACGAGGTCAGCGAGCCATGAGCGGAGGTCTTCAGGAAGGAGAGGTGGGAGCTGGCCAGTCGCACAAAGCAGAGGGGTGGTCGGCCCCTGGTGGGGGCGTCGAGGCCCCTCTCCACCCTGCCCATTAAATGGCGTTCGAAGGAGAAAATCAGCCAGCACAGAGGGGCTGCAGGGGAGCAGCCCAAAGTCAATAGAACCGTAGAGCAAATAAACTTTCTGCCAACTCCGTTTAGAGAAGTCCCAACAAAGAACTTTAAATTGGCCGAGCTCCGGTTACAAGTCTACCCCTGGCCAATCGCTGTGTCCTGGAAGGTAAGGTATTGAGATCAGCAGCATTTACCAGCACCACATTTCTCTTCAAATAATAAAAGACTTTAAAAGAAAGGAAAGAGAGTAAAATTAAAGCAGGCCATAGTAAGGGGACACAAAACACTTCTTTTTCAATAAAGGATTGAAAAGAATATATAGTACATTCTGTAATACTATACGGAATGTAAAAATATCACCAACTTGGTAACAATCCATCATTATGTGCTTGGGAGTTAGGGGACAGGAAAGAGAGAAAGAAGTAGCCAACACACCAAGATTAAAAACCTTGAGTCTAAAATCCATAAATTCTAAGCGTCTCCTGAGTTCCTTTTATTATTCATCTTTTCTCATTCACACACTCTGCTATACTCACTTACCTTTAAATTGCCAGAGTTCATCACTGCAGATGTAGTCTAAAAAGGGCTTGCTTAAAATTACAGAGGTAGTAAGTTCAGAGGAAGTATTTTTATGAAGTTGGCAGAGCGACTTGTTCCAAATCTGTATCACTTAAGTGAAGCAGAGGATTGAAGAGCCTTGCTCAGTGGATATTCAAAAAAGAGGTTGTCTGGTTTGAGCACATAATTCTCCCTGAAAGACCTGAGGATCTGAGTCCACTGCACTGGTCTTCCCAGCTCAGCTGAATGCACATGCTGATTCTTAGAGACCAGATTCTGCATAGAAGAGCTGAAAATCAGAAGGGGTAGAAAATCAAAGTGGGTTCTGTAAGAGAATTCACAATTCCAACACCTAGAGTGAAACAGGACAGAGGACAGAAATGGGAAAGAGGAGAAAGTTAAAAAAAATGTGTCTACTCCTTGATCTAGAATAAAAATCTCAAAAAATACTTTCAAAGTATTTTTCAAAGTCAAGGAAATGTATCACAGGAATCCCTTGACATAGTTTTAAAATACTTTTTAACCAGAAGTCTTAAATTCACATCTAGTCTTTATTCCAATTTAGGTAGCTGGTTAACCTGGAGAAAGACACTATCTCGAAGCCTTGGTGAATACACTTCATCAATTGTAAGCTGACATGAAACATTAATTATTGCTCTTTTGTGACATTTTACTATATAGTTATATGATGGTATGTGTGTGTGAGAGAGATACCTGGAGATATTTCACTTTGCATTACATTATTTTATTATTTTGAGTCCATGCATTGCATATGAACTGTGAAGCGTTAGGTAACATGCTTGTCCTCTCTGAGCTTATGTTTCTTCACTTGTACCTTTGTAGAGTTGTTTTGAGGATTACAAACAATAGGTTCTCAAAATTAGAATTATTGGTATAATTGTTCTCTATATAGTTTCACATTACTTGGCTTTAAATTTTGCACAGGTTGTGTGGATTCCCAATTATCTAAACTTTCTTTTTTTTAAAAATTATTTATTTTTTTATTATTATTTTTTTAATTACATTAAAAAAAAATGAGGTCCCATTCAACCCCACCGCCCCCGCCCCCCACTCCCCCCACAGCAACACTCTCTCCCATCATCATGACACATCCATTGCACCTGGTAAGTTCATCTCTGAGCATCACTGCACCCCATAGTCAATGGTCCACATCATAGCCCAGATTCTCTCACGTTCCATCCAGTGGGCCCTGGGGGGATCTACAGTGTCCCATAATTGTCCGTGAAGCACTATCCAGGACAACTCCACGTCCCGAAAACGCCTCCACATCTCATCTCTTCCTCCCGTTCCCCACACCCAGCAGCCCCCATGGCTACCGTTCCCACACCCATTCCACATTTTCTCTGTGGACATTGGATTGGTTGTGTCCATTGCACACCTATGTCAAGTGAGGGCTTAGATTCCACATGGGTACTGGATGCACTCCTCCCGCTTCTAGTTGTAGACACTCTAGGCTCCATGTTGTGGTGGTTGACTTTCTTCAACTCCATGTTAGCTGAGTGGAGTCAGTCCAATAAGTCAAAGTGTAGGAGCTGAAGTCTGTTGAGGCTCTGGGCCTGGGTGTCATATTATCAGTCCAGAGATTCAAATCCCCTACATATATCTTAAACCCAGCACCAACTACAATTCCAATAAAGTAGCATGCAAGTCTTGTGAAAAGAGGTCCCCTCTGAGTCCAATTCCATCACGCAGAAACACCAGCTCCAAAGAAGGGCTATCTGTCATGGCAGTGAACCCCTTCTGCCATGACCATAGAACCCGTGGGTCTCTTTATCCCTCAAAAGAACCAATACCTGGGGTTGTATCTACCTTATCTGTCTCTTAGACTCTGTTCAGTTGTACATAGGGGTATTCCTTCTGACAACCTCCAGACTCCTTTTTAGAGACTCACAGCCTTATAATCTCATTTCTCCTTTCCATTTCCCCCTTACATTAGGTCAAACCGCTTCCCGAAGTCATGTTATTATATGTAGACAGGTATATTCTGCTGTTCCGCTTTCTGTTCTTCACTTTAACCTGAGAATTCTAACAGGAAAGCTCCACCTGCACTTTTGCTATCAGGCTCTGCATCACTGCCCCTATATGGCCAGCACTGGATGAATAAAGAGTTTGAACTTGTTTGAAAAAAATTGCTATTCAGAAGTTGAAGGAGCCATGGCAACTACTTTTCAGAAAAGTGTGCTGTGAAAATGCGTGTGCTTTCACTTCCACAGCAAATCTCTAGACTTGAGGGAGCATGCCTTTATAAGGTCAGTGAGAGATTTCTCCAAGTACATGCTGTTAACTGTGAAGGAAACTATCCTCAGCCATGTTGACTCCCATTTCTGGCACAGACATTTTGAAATATTTACTGAAAAATAAACGATATTGGCAGAAATACAGAAATTGGATTGCTAAGAAACTTCCAAGTTCATGATTGTATATTTAAATACATGGCAATCGATTTAGAATTAACTCAAATATCACAATACGTAAGTAAATGAATTTTTATTCTGATGCCATTTAAACATACCATTATGCTTTGCTATGGCAAGGTAATGTCCATTCTGGGTTTTTTTGAGCAAATTTTCTTAGCCTCTTTATTGATGTAAAATTCACATAAAATTGATTTTAAAGTGTACAATTCAAGGGTTTTCTCTATATTCACAAAAAATTGTGCAAACCTTGCTACAATGGAAGTTTAGAGCATTTTCATCAAAAGTTCTCAAAAGGAAACTCACGCCCCTGGGATCCTCCCATGATCCTCCTCAGCCCCTCGGGCCCGGGCTGTCGCTGACCAGCCTCCTGTCTTGAGATTCGCCTCTTCTGGGCACTTCTTAGACAGGGATCTCGCCGTGCGGCCCTCGTGCCTCGCTGCTTCTGCTCAGCACAAGGTTGGCAAGGCTCTTCGACGTGTACCGTGAATCAGCACGTCGTTGCATCTGATGACCGCGTGCCATTCCGTCAGGCTGTTTTACCACGGTGTATCCATTTATCAGGTAGAGGACATTTATGTGGTATCCACTGTTTCTTAGTATGGATAATGGTACCCTAAACATTCTTGTATACGTTTTTGCATGGACACATATTTTAATTTTTCTTGTCTACATATTAGGGAAGGAAATGCTGTTTCATTTGGAGACCCCATGTTTAACAGTTTGAACAATTGGCATAATATTTCCTAAGTAGCTACATTCTTTGACATTCTTACCAGCAATGACTGAGGATTCCAATTTATCCACTTTTTTGTCAACGCTTGTTATTGTCCATCTCTTTGGCTATAGACATCCTAGTGCATGCGAATCGGCAGTTTTGAAGCCAGAAAATGAGTCCTACTGAACTGTTTTTCTTTATGAAGAGTATTTGGACCATTCTAGGTCCCTTGCATTTCCATATGAACTTTAGTGTTGCATTGTCAATTTTAAAAAAAAATCAAGCCTGGACTTTGATGACAATTATACTGACTCTGTAGATCAGTCTGAGGAATATCTCAGTTTCCTGTTGCTGCTGTAACAAATTATGACAAACGGACCAGTTTAAAGCACCTCAGCTTTACCCTCTTAGAGTCTGGAGGTCGATGTACAAAGTCAGCCTCCAGGCGACAGGGATGCTCCTCTGGAGTCTCCGCGGGAGAACCAGCTCCTCCTCTTGGACCTGCTCCCTGGGCTGTGGCTCCCTGCTCCTCCCTCCAGCTTCGGCTCTGCTCGCCTATCACCTTTCCTCTGACCCCGACTCCCTCTGTGGACCTTTCCTGAGAACCACTGTGATCACGTCACACCACCCAGGGAATCCCGAGCTTTCTCCCCATCTCAGGACCCCACCTTACTCACAAACCCGAAGGCCCTGCTGCCTGTAGGCTGACACACGCAGCGTCCCTGCTGCCTGTAGGCTGACACACGCAGCGTCCCTTCTGTCTATAGGCTGACACACGCAGCGTCCCTGCTGCCTGTAGGCTGACACACGCAGCGTCCCTTCTGTCTATAGGCTGACACACGCAGCGTCCCTTCTGTCTATAGGCTGACACACGCAGCGTCCCTGCTGCCTGTAGGCTGACACACGCAGCGTCCCTTCTGTCTATAGGCTGACACACGCAGCGTCCCTGCTGCCTGTAGGCTGACACACGCAGCGTCCCTGCTGCCCGTAGGCTGACACACGCAGCGTCCCTTCTGTCTATAGGCTGACACACGCAGCGTCCCTTCTGTCTATAGGCTGACACACGCAGCATCCCTTCTGTCTATAGGCTGACACACGCAGCGTCCCTTCTGTCTATAGGCTGACACAAGCAGCGTCCCTGCTGCCTGTAGGCTGACACACGCAGCGTCCCTTCTGTCTTAGGGTAACAGCCTGCAGGGCCAGGTGGACCTACCTGGAGGCCACTGCTCATCTCCACAGAGGACTGCCAATCCATGGACACTGCATTTTCCATTTATTCCGATCTTCTTTAATTTCCTTCAACAATGTTTTGAAATTTTCTGTTAAATGTATATCTAAGTATTTTATTCTTGTTATCTATCATAAATAGAACCATTTAACTAATTTCATTTTCTGAATGATCATTCTGCTGCATAGAAATGGAATTGACTTTTGTATATGGAGCTGTATAGTGAGACTTGTTGAACTCATTCAGGAGTTCTAAAAGTTTTATTGGGGATTCTTTAAGGATTTTCAATATACAAGACCATGTCATCTACAAATAGAGATGGTTTTACATTTTCCTTTTCGATCTGGATAAATTATTTTATTTTATTTTATTTCCTAAGCGACTTGGATAGAACCTCTTAAAGTATGAAGTTGAAGAGACGGAGTGAGAACAGACCCTCTTGTCTCCATTGCATTTTTACTACAAAGGAAATACAAGTATACTTTAAAATAATTAACAAATTTAGGTAGGCAAAAATCAGAGAAGAAAATCAACAGTAAAGGCTGATTTTGCGTGGGGTAATTTACAGCAGATCAAGCTACTGAGAACAACTAAAAATGTCAAAGAAAATGTAAAGATATAATTTTTAATAGCATCAGATAGCTGTGAAAGCAATATAGACTAGAGGGACAGCAGTCTGAGCTCACTAATCACAGAGCTGTAGTAGCAAATTGAGAACCTGCAGGAATGTTTTGGGGGAGGCATGTGCCATCTTGGAGGTGGTCTTTGGTCTTTGGTCTGAGCATACTGGCTTGACCTGGGTTGAAAGCCATGGACAGGGGCTGCCCAAGGAGCAGGGATGAATTAGGGGTGGACTGAACCTTACTAAAATTGAAACTCAAGCTTGACTCCACTCAGGCTTAAGGGGCTCCTCCCCATTCCATCTGCCCCTCTCTGGGACTCTACCTTTTTAAATACATAATATTTGGGTTTAACAGTATTGTTCTGAGTGAAAGGATCACGTGATTAAATAACAAGAGAAGAATGAGGAAAAGAAAGAAACCTCTAGATGACTCATGTTAGAATTAGCAGAAAAAGACTAAGCAACTGTGATTAATGTACTCAAGGAAAAAGGGGAAGAGATATGAAAATAAAGAGATAAAGAATTTGCCAGATAATTGGATTCAATAAAATGAATCAAACATAAATACTAAATGGAAATTTTTATATGTGATATTGAGAATTCAACAATGTATTTAACACAAGAATAGACATTAGATGCAAAAATATAGCTAAAAATTCCAAAAGTCTTGGTTATTAAATCACATATTTCCAAAAGTTCATGGATGAAAAGAAATCAAAATAGAAATTAAGTAACATTTATACTGACTGCTATAAAAGACATATTAAACTTGTCAACGCAGCCAATGCGGAGTTTAGAAGGAATGTTAGTAATTTCCTTTAGTATATTACAAAATAAATACACTATCCGCATAAAGACTTACTATAGAGCTAAAGTAATCAAGACAGTATGATATTGGTGAAAGAACAGACAAATAGATCAATGAAAGAGCCCAGAAATGCCCTTAGACTGACATGCTCAACTGCTCTCTGACAAAGAAGCACAGGCTAGTCCATGGAGAGGTGAGAGTCAATTCAGCAAATAGTGCAAAATAAAAAGATTCTAGAGAGAGATCTTTTACCTTTCACAACATCTAACTCAAAATATAAAACATAAAACTATACAAATTCTAGAGATAACAAGAGAAAACTTGTGTGACCTTGAATTTGGCAATGAGTATTAGACAAAATAATGATCCATGAAAGAAAATATTGATAAGTTTAGCACCATTAAAATTAAAAATTCAGTGCTACAAAACACAGTTAAGAGAATGAAAAGCCAAATACTGGAAGAAAATAGTTGTAAAACACATATCTGATAAATGACTTGTATACAATATATACAAAAAAATTCTTAAAACTCAACAATTAAAAAAAACAAACTCAACTCAAAAATGGGCAAAACATCCATACCACCTGGACAAAGAAGATATGCAGATGACAAATAAGCAAATGAAAAATGTTCAATATCATATGTCAGCAAGGAATTGCAATTTAAAACAAGGTCATATCACTACATACTTATTAGAATGGCTAAAATCCAAAATAACTGACATTACCAAATGCTGACAAGTATGTTGCACAATAGGAACTGCCATTCATTGCTGTGGGAATATAAAATGGTACAGCCACTTTGGAAAGGGCTCTGAAAGTATTTTACAAAGATAAACATAGTCTTAAACCATATGATGTTGTAATCTCATTGCTAGGTATTTACCCAGATGATTTGAAAAGTTATATCCACAGAAAAACCTGCACACAAATGTTTATAGCAGCTTCATTCACAACTGCTGAAACCTGAAAGTAACCTAAATGTACCGCTGCTGGTAAATTGAAACAAACTATGTACATCATACACTGGAGTCTTATTCAGCAATAAAAAAGAGCAACCAAGCTGCAGAAAGTCACGCAGCAATGTTAAATGCATACTGCCAAGTGAAAGAACGCAGTCTGAAAATGTGGCAGCTGTACGATTCCAACTACATGACTTCCAGGAAAATGCAAAATGATTAAGGGAGTACATGCTCAGCTGTTGCCAAGGTATTGGGAATGAAAATGAGGAACGACTATGTGATATACAGGGTTATTTGGGGTGAAACTACTGTGTGTTATACTGTAACACTGGCTATGTGACACACATTTTTCAAAACCCACAGAACTGTAGAGCACCAAGATCAAACCTTAATACTAACTATAGTTAATAATAATATATCAATATTGGATAATCAATTGTAACAAATGTATCATGCTAATGTAAGGCGTTAATAATGGAAGAAACTGTGCAATAGAGATTGAGGGAATATATGGATTATTTCTATTCTGTGCTCAATTTTTCTATAAACCTTAAACTGGTCTATAACATAGTCTACTAATTAAAAGAATTGATGATCTGAACTCCCTGTCAATAGCTAGAGAACAAAAAGAAAGAAAGAAAGAAAACCTAATCTGCATAACATAGAATGAAAGACTCTTAATTCTTTCTTACCAAAGCCAACATTTGGTTCATTGAAAAGATTAGCACTGATAAATTACTATCAAGACAAATTAATTTTAAAAAGAAAACACAAATAACCAATTATCAAGAAAGAAAAAGAGGCTATCATTACAAAATCTAGTCACTATAGAGAATGAGAATACTTTGAAAGAATTTAAGTCAATAAAACTGGTGATTTGGATGAAATGGACAAATTTCTTGAAAAATATAACTTCCCATGATTGACACAAAAAGAAGTAAAAATGTGAATAATCCTTATTTATTAAACAAATTGAACCTGTTACTTAAGAAAAATTCTCACAAACAAAATTCCATATCTAGCTGGATTCAAATGTGAGCTCTTCTAAATATTTGAGAAATTAATTTAGTCTTATATAAACTCAAAGAATAGAAAGAGGATATACTTCCAAACAATTATAATGAAACCAGCACAATTTTGCTTGATATCAAACCCTGACAGAAGCATGGTAAATAAAACAAAATTATAAACAGATAATTATCTTGAACATAGGTACAAAATATTAACAAATAAGTTAATACCATGATATGCTAAAAGGATAGTTTGTCACAACCAAGTGGAATTTATTTTGAAAATGAAAAGGTAGTTTAACATTTAAATATCAATAAATAATCACATTAACAGATACAAGAATTATCACATAATTATCTCATAGACACTGAAAGTGTATTTAATAAAATTCAATACTTCCTCATGATTAAAAATACCCAAATAACACCTCTTATCCAACTAGAACTTGAAGAAAACTTCTTAATGCTTCCCCTGCCTTCATTCCCATCACCAACCCATCCCGGTCTTGCCAGGTTTTCTCCACGGCATCCGCCACACGCCTCTCCTCTCATCTGCCCACTGGTTTCCTAACTTCTTGCATATGTTCTAGCCATAGCTTCTGAATTGGTGTCCTGAGTCAGTCCACACTCCTATTTTCCTTTTTAAAACCTTTCAAAATCCTCTCATTTCTCTCAGCTTGCACAGGGCAGCTTTGATCTGCTCCCCGTCCATGTATGCAGGTCATTCGCGGCTTCAGTGGCATCTCTACTGGCTTGGTTCCCTTCTTCAGGCATGCAGAGCTCTCACCAGGAGAGAAGTGCAGCTCGTTCCCACTGCCTTTGACTTGGTTAGACAAAGATTTGTTATAGGGCCCCTTACTTCTGAGGGTCCCCGAGAGCATACTTTACTCCTGGCTTTAACATGAACAAATTTGCTGGAATATTAAATAGTCCAGAGCATATATTTCTAAATGAATTATTGCAATGAATTCCGTAGCTTATTTTTTAAATTATAGTATTACTAATATTGAATAAATACATAAAAGTAGAAAAAGGGGAAAATAATGCTAGCAATTTTCCAAAAGAAAATTGTTAACATTATTGAAAACAGTATTATACTGTTTTAATATAATTTGTTTTCTACTTTCTTTTGCCTATTTTAATGAGCTCATAGTTTCCATCATGTGGATATATCATAATTAGTCATTTCCTTTGTGATGGAAAGTTAGGTTTTCATTTTTTTTTCTATCAAAAAATCATTTCCTGAATTTAGAATTTTTTCCTTAGGCCATATTTCATAATTGTGCAGTAGTTAGGTCAAAATAATGCACAATTTTGGAGTGCTAAAATTGTCTTTAGTTGACAATTTTTGTAGCTCACTTGAAATCAGACAGTTAAGTCACACTGTCCATAGGTCTAGAATAGTAAACAATTGAATACATACATTTAGGAAGAAGAGAATGAGGCATTAGTTTTCTGTGGAAATTCTTGAATTGACCTTCAAACATTCATTAAATAGTTTTTTTTAAAAGATTTATTCATTTATTTATTTATCTCCCCTTCTCCACCCCCTCCACCCCGGTTGTCCATTCTCTGTGTCTATTCACTGCGTCTTCTTTGTCTGCTTCAGTTGTTGTCAGTGGCACGGGAATCTGTGTCTCTTTTTGTTGCATCATCTTGTTGTGTCAGCTCTCCGTGTGTGGCACCATTCCTAGGCAGGCTGCACTTTTTTTCTGCTGGGTGGCTCTCCTTACGGGGTGCACTCCTTGTGCGTGGGGCTCCCCTGCATGGGGGACACCCCTGCGTGGCAGGGCACTCCTTGTGCACATCAGCACTGCACATGGGCCAGCTCCACACGGGTCAAGGAGGCCGGGGTTTGAACCGCGGGCCTCCCCTGTGGTAGACGGGTGCCCTAACCACTGGGTCAAGTCCACCGCCTCATTAAGTAGTTTATGGAAGTTAACAATTCCTTAATTTTTTGGCTCTCTACTACCCCTTACAAAGCGCTATGTCATCCATAGTTAAAAACACAAAGCTCCTTAGGTGTGATATCTGCTCTCTATTGGGGAGATGTTACTGATAAAATTGTTCACTAGTAGCATGTCAAGATAGCCATGTCATTGTGTATTGTAAAATACCCATGGGCCAAATGTAAATTATTCATAAATTAACACGGAAAAGCAAAAGCTGGATCAGCAAGCTGAAGGTCACATCTTCCTGATAGACTAAAATGCTAATCAGCCCATAATTATTAAGTATAAGTAGAAAAATAAATAAGCATTTCCAATAAGAAATACACATTATGTTTTTACCTTAATTAGCTTAACAAAACTGCCAAATTAAATTTATGAAATTTGTAAAGGTCAGTCACAATTCTTTGATAATATCTAAAATCAATCTCAAGAACCCTGCACAACGCAGCTTAAATAAAAAAGAAGTTTGGTCAGCTCTGAAAAAATTCCACAGGGAAAAAACAAGAAAAACCAGGATTATTGTTCCCTACCTCTAATTCCTAGGGACCTTTTCTAAGTTTGATTCCCTCCGTATCATTTCTAAACATAAATTCAAGATTCAAAAAATTCAAACAGGTAGATGGAAAGCCATGGGTGGCATCTGGAAAAACCTCCCAGAATTTATTTCCCCTTAATAACAAACAGAACAAAAACACTGTTCTGATTCATAAATGCTAACTTACAGCTACTTGGTAAAAAACTGAATACCTTTAGAGAAGAAAATATATCATCTGTCACTCTCGGTTAGTTACTTTCATTCCCCATTCAGAACCTAATTTTACTCCTAGAAGATAAAAAATGTTAATGTTTGCGTACAAGTAGTTGACCCTTAGAATTCCAACTCCTATAAAAGGCGTATTACCCGGCGTCACTCCACTCCAGGGCCCTGGGCTCCGTCCTGCCTCCAGCACCTTCCTGTGTGCCAGCCTTCACTCCATGAGGGGGCTGGTCCTGCCCTCAGAAACGGTGTGTGGCAGGACGGAGGACGCCGGTTAGCCACCCATCAGCACGCTGTTACTAAACCGTGGACCCTGTTAGTTCTGTGGACTCAGCTCCGCTCCAGAAACCCGCCCAGGGTATCTGTGGGGGTAAGGGTCCAAGGTGAACATGAAACAAGAGGGTTCATCGAGCTACCCAACGGGAAATACTTTCAAAAACAGCACTTCTCTTTTAACCTTGAAACAGGATCCAGGATGCTAATTTTTATGAAACCCATCTTGTGGATGCGGGCACTGGGGCTTAGAGGGGCTGCTGATTTGACCAAGGTCCCATAATGTTTCCGTGGCTTGATGAGCCAGCTCGGCCCTGGCAGCCCCTGGTTTCGGCCGCCACGTGGTATCTACCGTGTTCGAGAGCGTGGTTGTCTTCTTCACGAAACCACCGACCCGGGGCGCTTTGCTCCTCAAGACTCGGCATTCGTTGTGACTACGTCTCCTTATAGAGAGAGGAGAGGAGCAGCCCTCAGGAGCACCCTGAGTGTCTGACCTGCGCTGCAAAGCAGGGGGGAGCTTTCTAGGGACTCTGGAAATATTTTCTTTTTATCACACAATCATCTTAGGCCTTGTGCCCATCAGAGAAAGAGAGGGAAGCTTTTCAAAAAGATTTTTAATGGTAATTTTAGTGGAAAGTGAAGCAAAGTTGTCAAACTGTGGGAAAATGAAATCCATTGCAACAAAGTGAACATAACAGTTTCTCAGTTCCTGGCACATAGCAGACCTCTGTGCAAAAATTTCAATGACCTGTTGACAAAATCATATCTCTAGGGGAACAAGTCTGTGCTCCTGAGTATTTTTTCCATTAAAATGAGCATTCAATGTTAAAACAATTTGTTTATTCCTCTTTAATTTCTTCGTGTTGAATAGAGCTTACTCAGCCAACAGGAAATGTGCTAAGTCTTGTGATAGCTAACGCACAGAGATGTTTGGAGTGCTTTTGAGAAAAGAAGTCTCTGTGGAGAAAAGCAGGAGAGGGAGAAATTGTGGGCCCTGAGATTATTACAATTAAGCAA
Organism: Dasypus novemcinctus; assembly: GCF_030445035.2. Lineage (NCBI taxonomy): Eukaryota > Metazoa > Chordata > Mammalia > Cingulata > Dasypodidae > Dasypus > Dasypus novemcinctus. Next base: position 2,297,232 of record NC_080701.1, on the reverse strand, counting down.
GCCTGGCAACCAAGAAGCACAGGCAGAATGGGGCATTGAAAGAAACCTGCAGTTGCAGAGGGATGTTGACCTGGAGTCATCAGACAGGGGAGCAGGGAGAACACATCCTTTTTAGAACCTGCGGGGCACAGAAGCCCTGTCCCCAGCAGTACTGGCCCAGCGCGCACAGGTGCACTAAGGAGGCCCGCTCTAACTGGACACTGAGCGCCCGTCGACAAGGCCTCACGTTCGGTGGTACACCGCCAAGTTTGCGCGGCGTGCTGGGAGGCCCCGGCCCTACTGCCTCTCAGGCACCATCACGGGCCCTGCTCCAAAGTGAAGAGGGAGGGCGCTTTCTATAAAGTTTTATAAAAACTTTTTAAGTCTTATAGGCTATTCTTTTCAGTTTTTTGAACAAGGAAACAATTATTCTAAAACGCTGCCCTTCGCCATCGTCGTCATAAACGCCCACTGAGTGAACTGCTTTGCTATATGCAACAGGTGTGTCTTTGAAGAAAACACTCTTTAGTTCTTTGGTAAACTCAATTATTTTTAAAATGCCCAAAGCTTCAGTAAGTTCCATAATCCATTTTCCTCTTAAAGCCCAAAAATGGCTCTATGAAGAGATGCCATCCTGTGATCTTCGTTGATGGTGGGCCTTTCAAATAAGATACAAACAAGTTTTAAAAACTGTAAAGCACTAAAGGAATTATTATGATGGGATAATAGTAAAAGGAATAGCAGCAAGCAAGTATTAGCCTTTTGCTGCTACTTAAACGATTCCATAGCTGTACTGGAGTATACTGAATGTTGAGCTTAAAGAAACACCTGGAAACACAAAGATGTGACTTCTCTACACATGCTCCTTCTGTGCCTTTTTTTGAACCTATAGTTGGTGCTGGAGTTGGTAGGAGTACTTCCAAGAGACTTGAATCTCTGGGCTGTCCATGTGCCAGCTGGATCCTGAGCCTCAGCAGAGTCGTAATACCTACTCTCCAGTTCATTGGACTCACCCAGGACAACTAACGAGGAGGTAAGGATGGACAAACACCACACCAAGGAACTGAGGGAGTCTGCAACTGGAAGCAGGAGAGTCCCAACCATCAGCTATGTGGGATTGAAGCCCCCTCTCAATTGGAGGTGGACTGGACATCTCTACCCCAGAATCCTTAGAATTGGGGAATAAAATATGACTAGAGTGGACTTACTGGTATTCTACTATAGAGTTATAGTGATTCTAGTAATGGAAGAAATGATATCATTGATGTGGAGTCAGTGGCCACTGGAGGTGCTGAAGTCAGGGAGAGGGAAAAGAGGTACAATATGAGGACATTTTCAGGACTTGGAATTGTCCTGAATGACATTGCAATGACAGATACAGGTCATTATATATCCTACCATAAAATAAAGAATTGAGTGGGAGAGAATGTAAATTACCTTGTAGACTATAATTCGTGCTTAGCGGCAATGCTCCAAAATGTGTTCATCAATTGCAATGAATGTGCCACACTGATGAAAGAAGTTGTTGATGTGGGAAAAGTGGCAGGTGTGGGTAGTGGAGCATATGGGAATCCCCTACATTTTTTAATGTAACGTTTTATGTAATCTATGCATCTTTTAAAAATAAATAAAAAATATATTAAACAAACAAACAAACAAAAACACCCACCTCCCAAAAGGAAGAAATGCAGGAAGCCAAGTTGGATTTTCTTTAGTGCCAGCAGTTGCCGTGCTCTCTTTTGCTTCAAGACCTCTCTGCAAGTGGTTTCCCTGGCTCGGACACCCTAACCCTAACCAGTTCACATGCTGATTATCTTTCAGTTGCCACTATCGTCACTTGGCAATAAAACTGGCGAGGTTCCTGTGGAATCGGAGGAGGAAATTTTGTTTCTTGTTGGATATTCGAGGTGTACAGAATAGAGAAAGGGCATGTGGGAAATTCTTCACAGACAGAACGAATTCAAATGAAGTGATAACCAAGAGAGAACTGACCGGGAACATGTCCTCCTCACCTCATGCTCACATCTCCTTTCCCACTTGAGAACTGACAGAACTGTGCAGAGGAGTTGGCCTCCTCTGGTGTTTGGGATAGAGATTTGAATCTTACGTAGATTTCCAGGGGCTGGGGAACCTCAGCTGACATCTGGAATACGTGGTTATGAGCAGAAAAGTAGAAGCACGTTGTCATGAGGTTACTCTGCAGGGAGACGGGAGAAGGGGACGAAGAAGACGAGCCCTTTCTTTTATGATCCCTTTTCCAGTGAGACCATCAGCACGTTCAGAGAAGCCCAGGTGCTGTTTGTGGGATTCATTGGCCTGTTCTACTCAGCTCCCTCTCTGGACCATAGATTCAAAATGTTTTATAGCTGTCAGGTCTGCTGGCCTCCCAACACAAGCAACAGCCTCTTTTATATGAAAGGCAAATTTATAGACGAAAGGACAGACAGTGGCTGGTTATATCATCTTACAGTTCTTGTAATCTTTCTAGAAAATTCAAATATATGAAACCCCCTTCCCAGTGTTCCAAAAATACACAACCAAACATATAACATCCCAATTGTTACAGGGTTCAAATAATAAAACTGGGGCACATATAACCCAGTAAAAGTGTTTGGACATGCCGTTCTCCTCATTAGCTTCTGTTTTAGAAGGGATTCAGCTGGTGTCTGTGGGAATAAGATACTAGTAAATGAGCACTTCTGATTGCACTGGTCGTTCTATTCTATGCCTGCTAATTTTTAAATAGAGTGTGTGCCTTTATAAGTGACTTATTGGCCCATAAAGTTCTTTCATTTTTGCTACTTTTAAGGAATGTAATTTCAACTATAATATTTATCATGAAAGCTTGAATAAGGAAACTTGATAGAAGGCAAAATATCACAATGACATCTCTAAAACTTAGACTAAATTGTTCAGAAAAGTAGTTATTTTTACTATTGAGCTACCTGCTGGTGGATCTGGTAGGAAGTTCCTCCCACGGCTTGCAGGTGCTTTGAAATGGATGAGAAGGAAGTGCTGTGACCTGATGGGCATCGTGCCCAAGGCTGTTCTGTCATTACTGGGGCCCCTCAGTTGGCAAAATGGGCAAGCATCCCTGCTTTTATGAAATGCAAGGCAGGTGACAGACTTTAAGCAATTGAAATATATATAAAGAGGCAGTGTGGCGTCCTTAATGTCAACAGATGGTGGGCGATCATGGCCCCAGACCATATTTTTTCCTCAAATCCCACAACTAAGAGAGTTGTAGCTGGGGTAAAATTTACTCAGGGTTACTAAGTTAGCAGCATTCGACCAGAGTTTTGAGAAACCCTCTTTGTGTCGAGTAGTAGCACTTACCTCGGCAAGGAATCCTCACAATAAGAACTTTGTGTAGTCACAAGAGAACCGGGTTTCTCCACTCCTAAGAATTGTGTGATTCTGGACATCAGTTAATCTATCTGTAATTCTTTTTCTTCATCCAAATGTGGGATAATTATAATATCTACCTCATCCATAAGAGTGGGAATAATATTATTATGAACCTTATAAGGTTGCTTTGAGACTCAAGATAAGAGTAAACCATTCAGAAAAGAATATACGTAGCAAGGATTCAGTTATTATTAGCTACTATTATCTTTTCAATAACCTGACCTTACAAATAAGCAACTTGATGCTGAGTGAGCTTAAGTAAATATGACAAATCATGGCACTAGAAAGCCACCTGACAGGGAATAAAATCCAGACCTGCCTGATTACACAGCACTTACAATTCCCTCATCACTATGTTATCAGTCTGAAATAGGTCAAGAATAAAAGACAAAAGCCAGGCAGGTCATTGGTGTAGAATAGGAAAGTGAGAAAGTAGAAAGATGGATCTTGGAAGAATGGTGAGTTTAAGACTCGGGGCCATTTGTGCTGGTCGCTTGGTCGAGGATAAGATCGTGGCGCTGAGTTTAAAAAGTGAAGCGAAGGTGACTGCATTTGGAAAGCTGTTCATAATTCCACCTCCCCAAGGGTATGAGGTATAGAATTGTAAACAAATCTCTAATACTCCAGGTTTCAATTTTCTAATTTTGAAAATAAGGACACCAGACCAAAGGATCTGTTAACTCTCCTTCACATTTAAAACTCTTTGACTCAGTTCTATACAATTAGGATTAGCTTTTTGTCTGATCACATTTAAAATGAATCTTCACTACCTAATTCATGAATTTTATATATATATTATATATATATATATATATATATATAGAGAGAGAGAGAGAGAGAGAGAGAGATTGAGTCTTTCCTAAGCACATAAACTGTGACAACTATTATAAGATTTACAGAGATAAATCAGCGTTAATCCTCTTCTCAAGAATGCCACATTTGAGTGGGAAAAGCAAGGCATGTGCACACAACTTTCAATATAAGGTGGAAAGTAATCATGTCTCTTTACTGGCAAAATGCTACTGAAATTGAGGGTGGGGATCTGGAAAGATTTGGAAAGATGTGGGGCTTGAGCAGGGCCTAGAATTCCAACATGCAGAAATGGAGAGGAAGAGAGAGATTTTGATAAGGTTAGGGAGCATGCAATACTTCTGTGAACCGAAACAGCTTTGTTAGCGTGTAGAGAATATGAAAGGAGAAGTGGAAGGCGAGGTACAAATGAGACCAGAGCCATTCTTTTCTAAGAATTGATACCAATGCGCAAGACGGTTTGGAGGAAAAGGAAACTGAAGGCCTGTAAGGAATTCCATGATTCCAGATCTTCGCCAACCAAGGGACGAATCCGTATCTTTGCCAGGAGGCTTGGTATGACATTTGTTAACCCATTAATGCACTGGTTTAGTGAATGAATAGATAATAACAGTTTAAGGTTGGAAAAAGGAAAAAGTGCTCTGTTGAGACATAATAAAATCCAGTAGACTTGAGCTGACTAAGATTGAAGTAACTCTGCCAAAAATAAAATAGCTTTATGGAAAGCAAATTAAAGAATAGGAGTGTTTTTGTCCTCACAACCCAAAATACATTAAAATGCCCATGTTATTTGTAGAATGGACCTGTTTGCTGTTTTATTTTCACTCATTTCCATATTTGCAATCAAGCTCCAATGTATTTTATATCCAAGCGTGTGCTGTGAAATATAGTCTAGTCAAAAAATACTGTAATTACACAGCCTCAAAAAATCTGCACAAATTCTTTCCAAGAAAAACTTTCCTCCACAATCTGTTATCTAGTCATTGAACAGTCCTTTTAGCAAAATTCATCCACGGCTTCAGCTCAGTTTTCATTGTGGGTGTGGAGGGACCAAATTAAACCAGATGGAGTGAGCTGTTAGCATCAGTTAGCAAAGGTTTTCATCGATGGTTATGAAGAAACCTTGTAAATGTAAGGTCTATATTTAACAGGTCTCTTCTTAAGGAGTTTACCTGCTATTAACAGTAGTGAAACAGAGTCTTTTCTATTTATCTTGGGAGATCTGGCAAATGATTACTTGCAAGTGTACACTAAGGGTTATAAAAACCATAAACTCTGGGAAGCAGATATACCTCAAGTTATTTAGCGCCTGCTTCCCATGTATGAGGCCCTGGGTTCAATCCCTGGTACCTCCTATAGATATATAAGCTCTTAGACAGTTTATTGCTACTCAGTTTTTTCCCTCTGCATAGGTTTAGCGGTAGTTTCCATATCTTTTGTTATATGGTCAACTTTCTTTGAAAGAGGGGGTGACGAGTGCTCCAGCAAATCTTTTAGAACCGAAGAGACATTGCCTCCCTTAGAGAAATGCCTCTCCTATCCCAATTTTACTCACCTTTTTTATTTTGACCCACAGCCACTGAACAAGAGAAAAGGAAGCTTACCTGAAAGGCTCCTTTGAGGCGTCCTGTACAGTGAGAGTCCAGGAGCAGGTGCTTCTGGTGTTTCCATCTGTGGGCATATAGCCATACAGAGACCTGGAGAGCCCAGTGGAGAAGAAGGCTAAACCCCATACCTGGCTTACCCGGGTCTTCTCACTCGTTATTTGACAACGTTGGTCATTAAAATTGTGCTAACATACCTTAATGTTTTATCTACCTCTCTAACTTTACATATGTATCATTTTTTTGAGGCAGCCACACCCTAGTTTTGAATAGGAATTTACAGATTGGGGATATGCCTTATATCATATACTTCACTCATAATAGCCTTTATTTTATTTTACTTTTTTAAAGATTTACTTACTTATTTATTTATTTATTTCTCTACCCTCCCTCCCCCCCCCCCCAGTTGTCTGTTCTCTATGTCTATTTTCTGCGAGTTCTTCTTAGTCCATTTCTGTTGTTGTCAGCGGCACGGGAATCTGTGTTTCTTTTTGTTGCGTCATCTTGTTGTGTCAGTTCTCCGTGTGTGCAGCGCCATTCCTGGGCAGACTGCACTTTCTTCCACACTGGGCGGCTCTCCTTACGGGGCGCACTCCTTGTGCGTGGGGCTCCCCTACATGGGGGACACCCCTGCGTGGCAGGGCACTCCTTGCGTGCATCAGCACTGCGCATGGGCCAGCTCCACACGGGTCAGGGAGGCCCGGGGTTTGAACCGCAGACCTCCCATGTGGTAGACGGACGCCCTAACCACTGGGCCAAGACCACTTCCCATAATAGCCTTTCGATGCAATGATTTCAGTTACTGTTTCTTAAAGACACTCACACAGGAACGTGGATGCAGAATTCGGCTGGACTTAATCCCCCACAGCTGTCTGTTTGAGTTATCTTGTCCACGTCTATCAAGACCATATCTAAACAATTTGTGTTTATAAGCCTTCAAAAGCATTCAAATTGGTTTTAATAGAAATAACAAAGCTTCCTTGTTGCACTCATTTCCATCACTATGAAACAGTTAAAATCTATAAATACAACAGTAGTTCTAATTGGCATAAACAGGTTTGAGAAAAAAGTCAAGTGGCACTTGGTAAACATAGGACTCAACTGAGGGCAGACTGTCACTGTGATGGTGGAGTGTAGCCATCCACAAAGGAGTTCAGTGTGGTGCGGCAGTGGCATGTTTTATGGAAGAAATGGAGACTATCAGTTACTGGGTGAGGTGGTTAAGGAGAGATTGACTAAATAAGTTTTTCCTCCCCATGTGTGTTCTTACTGAAGTCAAAGACGATTGCTTTCTTGAAGCACAAATAATGAATGTGACGCATCTCAATTCTGTGCAATTCTTCAAAATAGTTCCTTCTACCTTAAATAATTTGTACATTTCATAACAAACCAAGTTGTAGCTGGAAACTAATAATTATTACTGAAAATGAAAAACTTAACAGGTAGTTTGCTTTGTATTTTAAATAAATTATTTTATTTGAACTGATTTGCAAACCAATGAATTTGGTACTATAATTTCAGCATTGGCAGATGAGGAAACAGGCTTAGAAATGTAAAGTAAGTTACCAAGAGCTTCACACTTCATAGGGAAATGCTGTGAGTTAAAATGCAGATCTCTCTGATTCTAAAGCCTAGGCTTTGGATCATTATGCTCTCTTTTACTATTGTCTCAATTGTTATTCTTTTTTCCTAATCTATAATTTTGGTTCCCTGTAATAGATTATAGAGGTTTCTCAGCTTTAATTACTTTGCTATCAGTCTTTCCCTAATGACATTGATCCTTAACTTCTTTTTCTAGTGTCCATGCTAATTCCTAAGTTTAAATTGTTAAAAAGCATAATTACATTCTATAAAATCCATAAGCATTTTTTGTATTTTATATGCTGCAGTTTATTTTGAAAATCTTTTCTAATATATATCCAAATGAATTTGAGATTACAGTTATTTCAATATACACAGAAATTACTTATCTTCTCCTGTAAATGAAACACTGATAAAAGAACACCTAACGTATTACTATTAAAGACTTCAACCTAATAGATTTTTCTTTCTTCAGCTTTTTAAGCTATTTTTCCTCATGTAAGCCAATATCTATTTGACATTTGGGTTACATGAGCATATAAAAACAGTTCTGTTTGTCAAAGTGAGTATAAGACAACTTTCAGTGTCTTTTCTGGCTATAATTAGAATTTCAGAGCAAAAGTAGTTCAAATGGCAACCCAAAAGCTGACTTCTTCATGAAACAGACTATACCCCCAAATTAAGAGTAATCAAAGATGGTAGAGATTAATTCCATAGCTCATTCTCTGCTTTCTATCCTTTTAACATACCAGTGTGCCCTATAGGTGTGTGAGCTAGACTATTTCCAGTCAAGATCGTGAACTCCCACAACGAGGGAAATGGATTCAGTCAAACGCTCTGGGATAAAAACGGGAGCGGTAGTACAGGTGAGCAGAGGGCACCTGTGCATCCAGTTATCCATATCCACTTCCTGAAGAGGTGGGTTACTTAACAGTCTCGGTGGGCTCAGACATCAGCTTGGGCCTTAAAGTGATGTTATATCTCATCATTTCTTTTCTTTTTTTTTTCAATTTGTGTATTTTATTTCATTCAGAGAAAATATCAATATATATAAGATGAATTAATTGTAGAGTGAATACAAATATACTCATCACTTTATCTCAAATTGTGCTATGATCATTTTGTTTTCTTGCTTAATCATATATCTGCTCACATAGGCATCATTCTTTTCATCCATCCAAACATTTATTTTTAATTTCTTTGCATTTCAAGTAAGTTGCATTCATCAACTCTGTTCCTGCCTAAATACTTCTGTATTAATAGAATTAATTGAAATTAATTTTGTATTTTTCATTTTAGACATTTACAAGCAGTTAAATTCTTGAAAGTTAATTTTACATATCTAACGGTCATTATTTCTTAAGATCATAATTAAACATATTAGAATGCTAGCTGTTGCTGGATTAGTACATTAAAGTTAAACACTGGAAAAAACTTCTGTGCTACACAACGCATACATTATATTTTCTGGTTCTTCTATTTCTTCCTGTTTTTGTAATTGAGCCAAGATAAAAGTTGAATTTGTTTAGGAACATTTAATGTACCCCAAACTGTCTGAATCAAAGATTTTTATTAATTTTTCTGTCAAACACAACACTGATTTCCATCATAATTATTTTTTAAGATAAGAAACAGTAGGTTAATTTAAAAAACAGCTGTGGGGGTATAGCTCAGTGGCTGTGTGCCTGCTTCCCATGTAAGAGATCCTGGGTTCAATCCCCAGTGCCTTCTAAAAAAAAAAAAGGAAAAAAATTAGCTGTGTCCTTGAACTATGAAACATTGTACTTTAACACACTGATTGAAAGACCTAGAGCATCACTGTAAAGACGTTAACCACTTCAGCTTTCAGCAACAAAAGGATGCAGCTTTACTGTGACTTTTCCAAAAATGCTCTGCAGCACCTAACACACTGATGGCAGATCTCAAAGCTGGAGCCTTTCCCATAATAGGGATCTCAATAATAAGTTGTTTTTGTGGATCACAGCTCCCAAATGGTTTAAATTACAAATATATTTGCACTTTTTAACCTGATTACCCTTGTTTTTCAGATCTTTCAGATGCTTTTATCCATACATAGTATGTAATCAAAGGCAGCCCTCTTCTGTGGTAAACTGCCAGGCAATTTGACTTAGGAATGTCATGCTTCTTCATGCAATTTTTCCCTCAATAATCAGGAGGGTTTCCCATCTCATATGTGCACATGGTTGCACTGTCTATCCTCCAATTATCTGAAATATTTTGATTGGTTGCAAGTTTTCTGAAAACTGCTTTGGCATGAGTGTTTGACAAATGCCACCCAGACATACAGACGGCACTGACTTGGAAGCCAACTCTGCCATCTTCTCAGGTTCAAGAGAAGCATAGAGTGAGAATCCATAAGCTATTGTGACTGAGCATTTTCATAGTACATTTACTTTTTTGTCTTTATTCTCTGTCTCCCCCTCTTTTCCTTCCTTCCTTCCTCCTTTCCTTCCTTCCTTCCTTCCCTCCCTCTTTTCCTTCCCTTCCTTCCTTCCCTCTTTTCCTTCCCTTCTTTCCTTCCCTCTTTTCCTTCCCTTTCTTCCTTCCTTGTTTTCTTCCTCCCTTTCCTCCTTTCCTTCTTTCCTCCTTCCTGCCTTCTTTCTTTACACAAATAAAGCACATTGTGATATTCAAAGGTCCTAACTGGTTTCACTGATCCATCCTTGTCCCCCAACAGCCTACTCAAAACACAGTAGAATAGCTCTACTAAAATATAAGGCTGACCATATCACTCAACTGCTCAGAACCTTCTGTGGATTCCTGTTTCACAAAACATAAGCCATAGTTGCTAAAATCATTCACAATCTTAAGGGGTTTGCTTCATCCAGTCTGCTCACCACCCTGACTTCATCTCCTAGCAGGTAAACAACAAATGAGCAATATGAGAATCTTAGTAAAGAGATAGAAATGTTTAAAAAGAATCAAACAGAACTTGTGGATTTGAAGAGCACAATATCTGAACTGAAAAATTCCCAGGAGATTTACAAGAGCACATTGGAGCTGGCTGAAGAAAGAGGCAGTGAACTCAAAGACAAGGTACTTGAAATGAGTCATGCTGAGGAGCAGAAAGAAACAAGATATAGAAAGCGAAAATAGTCTAAGACATCTATGGGACACCATAATGAGCACGAATACATGTATTACGGGAGTCCCAGAAGGAGAAAGACAGAAAGAGGCAGAAGGAATGTTCAAAGACATAATGTCAGAGAACTTCCCAGACTTAGTGAAGCACCTGAATATTCACATCCAAGATGCCCACAGAACACAAACAGGATGAACATGAAGAAAAATATACCCTGTCATATATTGATCACACTATCAAATGGAAAGGACAAGGAGAGTGTTTTGAAAGCTGCAAGAGAAAAGACACATGTTACACTCAAGGGAGTCCCTATTAGACTGAGTGTTGATTTCTCATTAGAAGCAATGGAGGCAAGAAGACAGTGGGTTGAAATACTTTAAGTGCTAAAGAAAACAATTGCCAAACAAGAATATTATATCCAACAAGACTTTCTTTCAAAAATGAAGGAGAAATTAAGAAATTCCCAGATAAACAAAAGCTGAGAGAGTTCATCACCACTAGACCTGCCCTATAAGCAATGCTAAAGGGAGTTCTTCAGCCTGAAAGGAAAGGACACTAGACAGTGGTTCAAAATAGCATAAAGAAATAAAGAACTGTGATAAAGGTAATCATTTGGCTAATTATAAATGCCAATATCATTGTAGTGTATTGTTAGGTATGTAACTCCACTTCTTCCTACAGATGCTAAAAATGCAAGTGCATAAAAATTAATGATCCATCTATAGTTTTGGATATATAATGTACAAATGTTTAAGTGGTAGCAAGTACAAAAAATGGTGGCGGGGCAGAGAAGTATAGGAAAAGTATATTTGCATGCTACTGAGGTTAAGTTGGTATCAAACCAAATATGACTGTTTATACTTTTAGGGTGTTAAATTTTAACCCCATGGTTACCAAAAAGAAAATAGATGAGATACATATCCAGATAGAAATGAGAAGGCACTCAGTATGGTGCACATAAAGTATCAAATACATTTAAAAGTAAGCATTAATGGAAGTGAGTGACAAAAAGGATAAGACTTGTAAAGACTATGTAGCAAAAAGGAGGAAGAAAGTCCAGTGTTCTCAGTAATGACTTTATATGTAAATGGATTAATTTCTCAAGTCAAAACTCAGAGATAGGGAAGTGAATGTAGCTCAGTCATTGAGCACCTGCTTCCCATGTAAGAGGTCCTGGATTTGATCCCTGGTACCTCCTAAAAAAACAAAACAAACAAACAAAAACTCAGAGATTGTCAGAATGTATAAAAAAGCATGATCCAACTATGTGCTGTCCATGAGAGACTCACCTTAAATTCAAAGATTCAGGTAGGTTGAGACTGAAAGGATGAGAAAAATATACCAAGAAAGTTGTAACTAAAAGAAAGCTGTCATGGTTATATTAATATCAGAGAAAATAGACTTTAAGTCAAAAGTAGTTACAAGGGACAAAGATGGTCATTAAATACTGATAAAAGGGGCAATTCACTTGGAAGATGTAGCAGTTATAAATATATATGTAGCTAACAGCTGAGCCCAAAAATATATGAAGCAAATACTACATTAATAGTAGATGACATTAATTAATATACCACCGTTAAGAGAAGACAGAAAATCTAGTCGGAAGAGTGACGAGGAAAACTTAAATGATACTCTAAGCCAACTAGACCTAACAGAAATATATACAACATTTTGCCCATGAAAAATAGAAAACACATTCTTCCTAAGTACACATGGATCCTTCTCTAGGAGAGACCATATGTGTGGTCACAAAACGAGACTCAATAAATTTAAAAAATATTGCAGTCACACAGCATATATTCTCAGACCACAACAGAGGGAAGCTAGAAATCAGTAACAGGGTGAGAAAGGGAAAATTCATGAACATGTCAAAATTAAATAATATGCTCTTAAACAACCAATTGGATAAAGAGGAACTCAGAAGTAAAATTAAGAAATGTCTTGAGGCGATGGACAGTGGAAATACAACATACCAAAACTTATGTGATGCAGCAAAGACAGTGTGGAGACAGAAGTTTATAGCTCTAAATGCTTACATTAAAAAAGAAGAAAGACTTCAAAACAGATACCTAACCTCAAAACTGGATGACCAAAATGAAGAAGAGCAGACTAGATCCAAAGAGAACAGAATGATGGAAATAAAGATTAGAGCAGAGACAAATGAAATAAAAAGCAAACAAAAACAATAGAGAATCAACAAAACCAAAATTTGATTCTTTGATAAGGTCAATAATATTGACAAACTTTTAGCTACACTGACAAAGAAAGATGAGGAAGGATTAAATAACTAACATAAGAAATGAAAAGTGGGACTTTACTACCAATACTGGTTAAATAAAAAAGACTATAAGAGGACACTATGAACAACTGTATGCCAATAAATTAGATAACCTAGATGAAATGCACAAATTCATAGAAACACACAAACTAACTACATTAAATCAAGAAGAAATTGAAGACCCTAGCAAACCAATGCTTGTAAAGTGACCAAAATCTCCCAGGAAATAAAAGCCCAGGATCAGATGGCTTCACAGGAGAATTCTAACAAACATTCCAAGAAGACTTAACTCCAATTCTGCTCAAACTCCTCCAAAATATTGGAAAGAAGGGAACATTTCCAATTCATTCTATGAGGCCAACATCACCCTCATACCAAAGCCAGATAGAGATACCACAAAAAAATAAAACTACAGACCAATATCTCTCATGAATATAGATGCAAAAATCTGTAGCAAAATACCAGCAAACTGAACTCAACAGCATATTAAAAGAATTATACACTATGATCAAGTGAGATTTATCTCTGGTATGCAAGGCTTATTCAACCCAAGAAAATCAATTAGTATAATATGCCACACTAATGGATTGAAGGAACAAAAAATCCCTTGTGATTATCTCAATTGAGGCAGAAAGGACATTTGACAAAATCCAGTACCTTTTCATGATAAAAACAATTAGAATAGCAGGAATCTTCCTCAACATGATAAAAAGCATATAATAAAAGTCTATAGCGAACATCCTATTTAATGATGAAAGCCTGAAAATTTTCCTTCTAAGAATTGGAGCAGGGTAAGGATGCCCACTGTTAACACTGTTATCCAACATTGTACTGGAAGTTCTTGCAAGAAGAATTAGGCAAGAAAAAGGAATAAAAGGCATCCACATTGGAAAGGAAGAAGTTAAACTTTCCGTATTTGCAGACAACATGATCCTATATAAACAAAATCCTGAAAAATCAACAACAAAGCTCCTAGAGCTAATATGAATTAAAGCAAAGTGGTGCACTCCAAAATCAATAGTGTTTCTATAAAGAAGCAATGAACAATCAGAAGTAAAATCAAGAAGAGAATTCCCTTCACAATAACAACTAAAAGAATCAAATATCTAGGAATAAACCTAACCAATGATGTAAAAGACTTGTACACAGAAAACTTCAAAACATTGCTAAAAGAAATCAAAGAAGACCTAAATAAGTATAAAGACATTCCATGTTCATGTACCAGAAAACTTTAATATCATTAAGATACCAATGCAACCCAAAGCAATTTACAGACTCAATACAATCCCACCCAAAAGTCCAACAAATTTTAGAACGGGAGAAGACTATCATCAAATTGATGTGGAATGGTAAGGGACCCCAAATCACTAAATCCAACTGGAAAAAGAAGAACGAATTTAGAGTACTCACATTTCCCCACCTTAAAACTTATTACAAGGCTACTGTAATCAAAACAGTGTGATACTGGCAGAAGAATAGACATGTAAGACCAATGGAATTGAATTGTAAACTCATAAGTCAACCCTCACCTTTATGGCCAACTGATTTTTGACAAGGTGGCAAAGACCACTCAATTGGAAAAGCACTGTCTCTTCAACAAATGGTGCTGGGGAAACTGGCTCTCCATTTGCAAAAGATAAAAAGGATTCCTCTCAGTCCATATACAGAAATCAACTCAAAATTGATCAAAGACCTAAATAGAAGAGCCAGAACTAGCAAACTCCTAGAAGAAAACATAGGGAAGCATCTTCAGGACCTTGTGTTAAGCAATGTTTTCTTAGACTTTACACCCAAAGAATAAACAACAAAAGAATAAATAATAAAAGAATAAATGGGACCTCATCAAAATTTAAAACTTTTGAACATCAAAGGGCTTTATCATGAAAATAAAATGACTGTCTATACAATTGAAGCAGTATTTGGAAACCATGTATCTGGTGAAGCTTTAATATCCAGAATATATAAAGAAATACTTCAATGTAGCAACAAAGAGACAAGCAAACCAGTTTAAAAAATGGGCAAAAACTTGAATAGACATCCCTTCAAAGAAGATATACAAATGGTCAGAAAGCACATAAAAAGATGCTCGACACCATTAGCCACAATGGAAATGCAAATCAAAACCACAAGATATCCTTTCATACCTATTAGAATGACTGCTATTAAAAAAACACAAGAAACAAAAACAGAAAATAAGGAGTGTTGGAGAAGAGACAGAGAATGAGGAACACTATCTCATTGCTGGTGGCAATCTAAAAGGGTTAGGCAGGTCCTCAGAAAGCCAAGAACGAAACTACCACATGACCCGACAATCCCACCACTAGGTATATACCCAAAAGGATGGGAGCAGAGACTCAGACATTTGCACAGCAGGGATCATTGCGGCATTATTCACAATTGCCAAAAGATGGAAGCAATCCAAGTGTCCGTCAACGGTGAATGGATCAATCAAATGTAGTAGATGCACACGGTGGCATATTATTCACCATAAAACGAGGAATGAAGTTGTTATACATGCGCCAACATGGATGAACCTTGAAGACATAATGTTGAGTGAAACAAGCCAGACACAAAAGAACAACTATTATATGATCTCAATGATTCGAAATAATTAGAATAAGCAATTTCTTAGAGTCAGAATCTAGAATATAGTTTACCATGGGATGGGGTGGTTGTAGGGAATAGGAAGTTAAGGCTTAAATGTACAGGATTCCTATTTGGTAATGGGCAGTGGTAACTGTAGCACAACATTGTGAATGCAATTAACAGCTCTGAAGTACATATATTTTGTATCTGAATATGATTAAAAGGGGAAATGTTAGTTTGTGCATACTCTAATTGAATTATTTTTTAAAAGCCACGGGACTAGACTAGCGAATCCTAAATTAAAACATGGACTTTAATTAATAGTACAATTTTTAAAATGTGCTATCATCAATTGTAACAAATGTGCTACACCAATGCAAGTTATTGTTGGTGGAATTGTATATGGGAATCCTGTATTTTATGCATGATTATTCTATAAATCCACAACTTCTCTAATAAACAACAAAAAAAATGACTGAAAAAATGACTGGTGGATTTCAATAGAAATATTTTATAAAATCCTAATATATGTTTATAGAAAATACAAAAGCATTTGTGAAACTGTAGTTAAAGATATTTAGATCTAACATTTAAGATAGGAAGAAGAATAAATCCATAAGCTACAATGATGTTTTACCTCAACAAGCTATTAATCCATGGGAAATTTTACGAAAAAAATGCCAAAAAATGACCCTCTGATGACCTAGACAAAAACAAATGTGTGTACATATATATTTAGACAAATGATATATACAGACATTTTTGCACATATATATGTTTGCAAATATATGCATAAATATATATACAAACATGCATATACATCTCTATATTAAAATTTAGGAAGTGTATTCTCAGGTTTTATTCAGCAAAAAATCACCACAATACTCTGCCCTTGTATTTTTATAATCTGTCTTACCAACTTCATTGAAACCTGTTACAATTAAGGGACAAAGAACAGCTACAAATGGACTATGTCAAGCAGCTCTTGTACTTAAAAGCTTGAGTAGGAGAGAATTACATCAACCTGTTTTTAAGGTCTTGAGAGGCTCAAGAGTTTGGGTTGATTAAATTACAGAGCTGAAAGAAACATTTTCAAATCATGTTCACTATATGAGTTTCCACGAGGAACACCGAGACCAAAAAAAAATAACCAAAGTCTTAACTTGGCCCAGAACAATGTCTCATGTCTGCTAGAGTGGTAGGCATGGAAAAAGTCTACCCATTGTGGCTCTTTAAAAGAAACGTTCCACTTTTCTGTTCTATATTTTTGCCATAATAACTCCTATTCATTTGGCAGGACAGATATAGCCAGGGGCGTTCTGAGTGGCCTCCAGACAGGCAGAGAAATAACAATGTCTATTTAATCCAATATAAATAAGAGAGTCTAGCTCACTGAAGTTTCAGTTAGTGGCAATAAGGAATATGTGAATAGAGAACTGAGCATCTTTCCGTTAATTTGGACCAGATTCTAAATCTTTATAAACAATCATTGGAGAAAAATAGGAAGTCTTAGAAAATGAGTCAGCAAATTTAGTGTTTTTTTGAAAAAATGCTGTAATTTTTTTCATGGCTTTTGCTACCTCACTGGCTCTCTTTCTGTTCCTGGAACTGGTCTCAGGTAATTCTTAGAGGGGGACACCAGACCGGGTGCTTCCTCCACTCCCACCTTTTTGACTATGAGGAACTTCATTAGCTGCTCTGACCTAGGGATTTCCCACGTCCATGTCCATCTCCTTACTAAGCAAATAAAGAACCGAGAATTTTAAGCAACTCCTTACTCAAGCTGTCCTTTATAACTCTAAGTTTTATGAAGCTGAGTTGGGAGCGTGTGGAAAACTACGTGTCTTCTTCTAAGCCTCCATCCAAGGCATCCTCCAGAGCAGGATGCCTTGAGCCCGGGGCCAGCCTCCTGCCCTGGACCCCCTCCAGCCTCGCAGAGAAGCCCGCTCTTCCTCGCGCCCCACCTTCCTCTCTGCACGTCTCTCGCTTCTGAGAGTCCACCTTCTCCCCCTGGCAGGACCTGTTCCAACAGTCCTCGGGGCTCAGGCCCCATCTCTGCTCTTACGCCCTGTAACTGTTGCTTCCTCCACTGTCTGTGGCAGTCGCTCCACCTCCCAGTCCCGGTGGGGTTGGGGCTTTCCTTCCCGTCTGAGGAGGAGGCGACGAGTGAACGCTGGGTGTTCCTCTCTCAGCTGGAACTTCGTTCCTTCCTATGCAGTTCGCCCCCGTTCATCGCACGCTTCAAGATCCACCTGGAGATCGGCTTTGTGCCAAAAACATTCCTCCATTGATGCCCCTCAATTTACTTAGGATTGTGTTAGTTCCTCTCTGCACTACTTAAATATTTGCTCATATTTTTACATCCAATTATTGTATCTCCGCATACATAAGAATATATTAAGGGAAGAGACATTGTTCCCTCATTTAGACACTTATGTTTAGCACCAGAGAATATTAGATCCGTAAGTCATCTTAGAGACCACACGGCTCAATGGCCTCAGTGTAACGGTGAGTAAATGGAATAATTGAAAGCCTCCCATTAACGCAACACAAGGTACACAGTAAATATGCAATAAGCTCTTATTGAATCAGTGGCGTTCAGATGCTCATTTAACTGCGCTCATTACCTTTATATGGGTGGAAGCATTTCTTAAGTGACCATTTCTGTGTGAAACAACGCTCATTGTTAAACAAGTGGAACTGAAGTGAAGTCACCACGGTGTGAGGTAGATACGACCGCGAAGCAGGCAAAGCTAGGAAAGCTAGAAGCACAGCAGGTGCGGGAGGGGATTGGACCCATGCCAGCAGATCGAGAGGAACTGGCCAGCCCTCAGCAAAGTAGTAAAGTCCAGTTTATTTGAAAGGATAAGATGTCAAGTTGCCTGGCAGTCCTGAAGTAGCCACAGAGATGAAGTATTCCTTCATTCTGCCATATGCTGTGCTAATAACTGGTGAAGTGGAGGATCAATTCTCTTAAGAGAAGGTCCTTTAAATTATATTTACCCTCCTAATTAGTTACGTTTTCTTAATAGCGTGTTTCTTCCAGGACAGGTCTAATTGTGAGATCTTTAGCATGCATCCATGGTTGTTAGGGAAACCATCCTCATTTAAGGTTGTGTTGCCTCATGTTGGAAGCATTTAATTTAACATTTAATTTTAAGATACAGTTAATTGGTCTCTAGCTTAAGAGGGAAAGCACATTTAGTCACACTCAGGAGATGGGAATGATTGTCCAAATCTATTTAATCAGTTATGTCCTGGAGGAGGTAAACTTTAAGGTTCAAACAAGTGAAGAGGGGCAGAACGGAAGTAGGAAGCTATTTCAGACCATGGTAATGAGAAGATACAGGAAATATGTCTAAGTGGGAGAATAAATGGCAGAGAAATGCAAGTGGCTAGGAAATGAGATAGGCAGAATATTTGGGAGGCAAAGCAAATGCTCTACAGAGTACAAAAAATTTTTTAAATTTTGATATAATGCACATTCATGGAAAACTTCAAATATTATAGAAGGGTATTTAGAAGAAAGTAAGGCTCATTCCTCCCTAGAAATAACATTTGGTATTAGTGTTTATTGATTCCTTCACCCAAATTCCCAAGGTATCTCTACCTCTATTTTCATAGCTGGGTGTGTGTGTCTGCTATCTGTGGCGCTATCTCAGCTGTTTCTATGTATCTTCTCCTCTCTCTGTAGTAGAGAGAGCAGTCTACTCTGTGCTTCTGTGTCTATGGTATGTGAAGTTTCAGTGCAAATGAAATTATTAATGTTTGTTCTGTAATTTTCTTTTTTAATTGTAACATGACATACATGGACATCTTTTCAAATCACCGAGCATGTTCTACCTTACTTTTACTGAGCCTCCAAAGTATTTCCTTATATGAATGTATATTTTTTAATCTAATCATTTCCTTATTGATGGATATTTAGGTTATTTTAATGTTTGTTGCAATTAACTTACCCGAGCATATATCTCTGCAATAGATTTGGAGTATTTTAAAGGTTTCTAAGAGGAAAAGTGACGGAATATTTCAAGGGGCCATATAGTTAGAGAAGAAATGAGTGACAGTGGATTTACCAGACAAAATATCTAATGCAGTCAGAGTCAGAGCCACACAACATAGTGATGAACATGCGTGAAAGACTTCACTGCAAATTATTTCTAGTTAAGGCCAAAAAGTTAGTGAAATTTTCCATATTTCAAAATCCACTTAACACTAACTATGTAATTCAAGTAATCATTTTGGATATTACTTGCTGTTATGTTTAAGTTTGAATGAGAGGGGTTTATATGAAGTAGAAGTAGCATTTTTATCTTGGCAAGAGTTGTTTTGTTTTGTTTTCATCAGAGCCAGCCATGAGTCTGTCCAGAAATTGAACTTTGTACTAAATCATTCTCGACTTAATTGTTTGTCAGAGCTTCCCAAACTACCAGTGATTCTTTTCCTAAGGCTCATAATTCCTGCAGACTTTAAGACAGGAGAATAATTCCAGTTAGGAAAGGCTAATTTAGAATACCTTCAACGACCTTTTATAGTCCGCTCCAAATTTGGAAACCTGGCTAAAGCTAATACCTTTCTCATAGGATAACGTGAAGATGATGGTTGGATTATTGTCATATTTGCGGAAGAAACACCTTCATATTAAAAGCACTTAATAGCACATGTCAATGATTTTAATTATGTGCGAAGATGAAGAGGGTCAAAATGGGGAGCGACATAAATCCATGCTTCTAGGCCTCTGAAGGAGTTCTCAGGGATCGTCAGCATTTGGAGTGGGTGCCATTCGAGCAGCACTGGGCCTGGGCCAGCGGCCTCCAGGGTTTTGGGGTTCGTGGCCCTGCCCGTGGAGGGGATGAGCGGGGAGAGGAGACTCAGAATATGTGAAGAGGGGGTTTAGGAGCCGCAGCTAGACCAGCCCTCCCAGCTGGAGGAGCAGAGCAAGGGCTGGGGCGTCTTTCATTTTCTCAGGGACCGCCTGGGGATCTTGTTAAAATGCAGCTGCGGTTTAGGATTTCAGCGTTCCTGACAAGTTCTCGGGCAAAGCCGCTGCTGCTCACTTAGAGAGGCGAGGCCGACTAGGTACGGACGGGGAAGTTAGTGGTGGAAAAGATGCAAACCTGAGGGAGCCTGGCAGTCGGTGGTGGGCGAAGGCTCACGCGTAGAATGTCGTTAAACATTTAGCAACCTCCGTTATTTTGGAATGTTAAGTTTGGTTGCTGAAGAAGACATTTTTGGCAAATAGTGTCAGAAAACCACGTGATGGGCACATTTCCCGTTCAGCTATTCTAATACCAGTCAAGGTAACTGGGCATGGAGGGTCCTCCCCGGCTAGTTGGGAGACGTCGCTCGGTCTCAAGCTAGGACCCGACTTGAGCCCTCTGAGCATGCATGCGAGTGACCTGAAGGGCGGCGAGAAGAAAAGGGACGAGAGGAAGAGGAGAATGGTAGGACGGTGACCCCAAAGTATGTACAATCCTCTGAACAACCCCCCAAAATGTTAGTTGCTCTTGGGGGGGGGATATATCAGTAAATAGCAAGCAGATACTAGCTTCAGCTGCATACCCTAATCGATTCCCTTGGCTTGCAAAAAAATCATGTTTATTCTTTCCAAGTGTCTTGCCAAGTTACAGACTTATAGCGATCTGTTTTGTGTTTTTAGGAGGTACTGGGGGGAGCGGATTAAACCAGGGACCTCGCGTGTGTGAGGCAGGTACCCACTCCCCAATCTGTTGTTTTTGAAGCGTTTTTTTCACCTCATTTTAGTAAACCCAAATGCTTTTAAGCTTAGATGGTTTCAAACAAAGAGAATAACAGAAATTATATCATACAGAGGCATAATTACTGCAGTGGTTGTCGTCTCTTACTAGAGCTATAGCTAAATGTGACATGCAAGCTGTGCCTAAATATTCAGTGATTTGACAATTTGGGTCTGTATTTAAATGGCCAGTTTATTACAAATCTTTAAATTATTTGTACATATAAATATATTCTATATGTTGCAGTCAAAACAACTTTGTAATTAGAAAAATGAAAACATTAGAAATTATAGAGACACCATTTAAGTTCAGGGGATGGGAAAATCCAAGTGTTTAAAATTTAAACATATTTTCTGAGTATTTGTAGTTTTTAACCTAAATAGAGAAAGAAAACACTAACATAGAGGCAAAAAAACTAGAATAAAATCTTTAAATACAAGATCAACAGCCATGCTAGCTGCTTTAAAGAAAACATGTTCAGGAAGCATAGCCAAGGCCTGAGTTTTGCAATCATTAGGAAAGCATGTATTTTTTAATACCTGGATAATACTCAAGTTTCAGAACGATCGTACAAAATAAACAGATTGACTTCAAAAATATCCTACTTCAAAGGCTTCTTGTTACTTATTTCTTCTTTATTATTGTACATTTTGCAATTAAGTGTCACATTTTGATCAAGGAATTATGTGCCCTTCAGCCACCCCGCTATTGTCAGACATTAAACAATAGGTGATTTCCACATTAAAAAAATAGAGCCAACGTCTTACACGTGGACAAAGTGCAGAGCGAGAACTATCAGGCGATTTTACCCTAAAGCAGAGACATTCTTCTTACTTTCTCCCCTGTCTTTAAATAAGTTTACTGTCCTCGCAGTTTTCTGGGGACATAATTGAGATGTCTCAAACCATTGCTAACCATACTGAGCCCCTCTGAGAAGTTGGAATGTTGAAGCCGGGAAACGAGCCAAAAGCACCGTGATTTCGTCCCCGTTTTCTAGCCTTATAGGAAGGAGTCGGCCAGCCCTGACTGTGCTCTCCACTGGGTGCTGGAAGCGGTGGAGTGGACTATGAGCAAAAGTGTTGAAAACCACGGAAGTTTTCCAGGTCTAGAGCATTTGCCTCTCTCCAATCCACGAACTCTTAAAGAAGGAAAGAGTCCTTTTGGTGTCCGCAAAAATTCTGATGAAATGAAAGAAAGGCGAGAAACTGACTGTGCTCAATAGCTAATAAAAAATTTTAAGGAGATGATCCCTAAAACAATGATAATAAGGCTGAATAGTTTTTTAAATTGTTTTCTATATCTGAAAACTTGATTTAAGGAAGAAATAAAGGCATCTTTCCTCTATGTTTACTTTGATTCAAATTCAGCAATTAAGTAGAATGCTTTCTCCTAACTTGATTTTTTAAAAAAATGGTTTTGTGGTTTATCCCAATATAATAGGAATATAATTGTAACGAAAATATTCTGATCTTCATTACCAGAGAAGTGACGGAAGAAGATCATCACACCCTGATATTGGTATTTGTTTTGAGAGTCATCCTATTAAAGTGGTTTTATAGAGAAAGGGTGGCTTATTTTCATTTTGTGGACTCTTCAAGTGAAATTGCCGGAGTTGTATTTCCTTTAGCTTATTTCATGCAGTTAACAGTCACTAAATGAAAATAGACTAAAGAACTCATTTATTGATTTAAAAAACCACATTTGAAAAACTGTTTGAACTATAGCAAACCACGCCAGGAAATGCAAAGCCAATGTAGACAGTCTACACTTGCTTCATAGTCGTGGCTGATTTGGCTGCTTAAAGCACATCGTTGCAGCGCGGCGTTAGCGGGCACATGTCATCACTCGTGAAATCCGTGTCCATTTCTAAACCTGCCAGCCCATTAGCCTTCCAAACGGCATCCCGGTGGGTGATTAAAACAGCCACAAGGAAAGGAGTTCAAGGTGGGAGTGTCAACTGCTAAAATGTTCTTCTACCTTCTCAAATTAATGTATAAAAAGTAGTATTAGCAACTGCTTTTTAAAGAACAAGTGGTATCATCATAGGCACGTGGTCTAAGTGATAAGCCAAGAAAGCACTTTCCCCTCTCAAGTGATACGTACTCATCCTAGCAAGTGTTCATTGATAAAAATGCAGGAAAAATTAGTAAGGCAAAAAGAAACAGATGATTGCAAGCTTTATTATGTCTGTTGTGTAAGTTTGTTTTTAATGCTTAAAATATAATTTACACTTAGGATCTTTGAAGGAATCGGTCTCCAGATTCTACTTCTATTTACTTCACATTATTGAATTTGTACTATGGTATCTGTGAGAGGAAAAACCATCCTTTAAATATATTTTTTCTTGACTTAATCTCAGACTTGAAGTCTAATTCCAGGGTCATGTTATACTATTCATCTAATTTCTTTCTCTCTTTCTCTGTTCTTTTTTATGAATATCTATTGAAAGGAGATCTGCCTCTCCCTCTTTAGAGATGAGCAAGGACTAAAATGAGGAGTTAAGTGAAATTCCCCTTCATCTATTTACTTGCTTTGTCAAGCAACAAGAGAACCCGCCAAAGTGGATCAACATTTTTTTCCTTTTAAACATGATGAACAAAGCCATTTTGATTTATTATTTTCTTTCAAAGGACAGGTGACATTTCCTGCAACACTGAATTCACTTCACAATCCCCTTTTGGCAAGCCAAAGAGAATTACAATTGGGAAGATTTTCACAGTCAGACGCTCCCCTGGAATGAAATGCTGTAGAGCGCTTCACTTCAGCCAAACCAGCAAAACCATTCCACTGCCAATTTTTTCTTTTATATTTTGAAGTTGGCCTCTCAGCACAGATTTGATTCACACCATTTAAAAATAAATCTGGCGTCTGCAAAGCAGAATGTTCAGGCTGTGTTGTCATAGTATCCGTACTTCCAGTTTTATGCTTGAGACAACCTAGGCTCCTAAAGAAAGCTACAAGATTCCATGGTAAAAAGTAAAGACTAATTTTATTTAAAATGTACACATCTTAGTTATATTTACTAAAGAGAACTTAGCTCGTTTATTACAGGACACGTAAAACATTTTTATAATGGATTTAGTTGCCCAAAAATGTTTGTGTTAAGAGAGTATACCCTAAAGCAGTAATAATTTTGAAATGCAGAGCTTAACTAATTTGAATTCAAAAGGATATGGCATGGTGTCTTTGTTTTATCCTAATGATTTCATCGTTTCCTGCTTAAAATCAGCTAAGCAGCTGATGCTCAGTGGTGGCACCGGCAGGGAGGCTGTTCTCCTGGAATCCGGCGGGGCCTGCCTGGCTGTGGCCCAGGGATGGAGACCCAGTGGAGGTCTGGGACTTCTGAGCCCAGGGCTGGGTGTGGCAGCTTCTACTGCCTCAAGCTGGCAGCCCAGGTTAGAAGTCCAAGCTACCCTGAGAGAGAGAGAGGGGAGGAGAGGGAGAGGAAAAGGAAGAGAGATTATTTTATCTGTAGCAAATGACACACCACATTGTGGTTGTGTTGATGGAGGGATATTGTGTAGGAATTCTGCACAAGTGCATGATTGTTTTATAAGTTTACAACTTCTGTCTTTAAAATAATATATTTAAAAAATAATAATAGGGTGTAAGATAATGTAAGATAAGGACTATGATGAGTAGTAAGATTTTGACAGTGTTCTTTCATAGTTTGTAACAAACGTCTCGTGACAATGCAAGGTGCTGGTGGAGGGTTGATGGATGGGACCCTGTACGATGTTATGCGTGTTTGCTTTGTAAATTCACAACTTTTACTATACACTTCATTGTTTATGTATGTTCATATATAACTGATATCAAGATAATAATAATCGGATTTGTTAGGGGAAAAATACTTTGTTTAGTAGTAATATTTTGACAGTGCTCTTTAATCATTTAGTTAAAAAGGTTTAAAAACAATGCAAGTTTGTGGTGGTAGGGTGAGATGTTATATATATATTTTTGATGTTATATACGTTTGTTTTGTAAGTTCACAACTATTATACATTTATTGTTCATGTATGTTTATGTATGAGTGATATATTTCAATAATTTTTTTAAAAATTAAAAAAAAAGAGAGTGAGAGAGCGAGCGAGCGCAGGAGCGCAAGCCCATGGGAGGGCGTGCGGCTCTGAGTGGAGCACCTAAGGACGGGGCACGGCTTAAGCAGCAAGGCCGCAGCCCTGGTGGGCTCTAAGGAGACACGATGGGGCCTGCTGGGTGGCATCCAGGAGGAGAGAAAGGGCATTAGGCGAAAACCAAGGAAATACGGAAAGAACTACAGGCTTTGGCGTACACTAGTGCCCCAGTGTCTGTTCATCAATTGTAACAAATGTTCCTAGTAGAAGATGTTAGAAACAGGGGAAACTGGGTGTGGGTACATGGCAACTCTCTGGACTATATTCCCAATTTTTCTGTAAATCTATAACTGTTCTAAAATAAAGCCCATAAAGAAAAAACAAAAGCGAGGCCGCTGGAGTGCCGGGGGGCGCAGGCACAGCCACAGCTGCTCCCGCCCACCTCTGCTGCAGCTGCAGGGAGACGCCAGCGCAGTGGAAGAGGCGACAGCTGAGCCCAGCCAGCCGAGAGCCCCGGGGACGAGGCAGCTTGGCTCAAGCCTCCAAGTCCCGGGATGCTCGTTATTCTGCGGTACATAGAACAGCCAACACGCAGCCTCAATCTGACTACATCAGTGACAGATGCCTATTTTATTTTATTATATTTACCTTAAAAAGGGGAATCATTAAGAATTTCATTCCATTGTGAGGAATGGAAGTGCATTGGGAAAAAATTCAATGCATATTGTTTATACTTCAAAGTGAAACATCAGGCAGGCAGCTCTGTTAATCAGCCAAGCAGTGCCCGGCTGGTCAGCACTTTTCATGTTTCGGGAGGAAAGATGAGAACTAGAACAGTGGGCGCATTCGGGATGTTCTGTAACAAATAAGAACAGACGGGGTGCATTCCGGGGAGTGTTGTGCTCCTCCCTGGGAAGCCTGCGCCCATTCTCGGGCATGGACGCATAAATCTTGGGGTGCACTGCCGGGGAGTGCTGTGCTCCTTCCTGAGGAGGCTGGTCACGTCCTTGGGAATTGACGCGGCACTTGCAAGTTGGCATCTGTAATATGGAGTTCGTTGATTATGAGGGCAGTAAAGGGACAGTCCCTGGTCAGGCCAGTCGAAGCCCCTCCCTGGGAGAGGAGTTGTTTTCAATCAAGACTCTGCTATCAGCTGCTGATTTCAGGCTTCCCAGCCATGAGCTAGAGGGTGGTGAGTTTGCATGGAAGATTGTTCTAGTTTTCTGTCATTTTGTGATCTGATCAACATTGATTTAATCTTTTGACTGATTATGTTGTTCCTGTTTCTCACTCTAATTGTCAGTATAGACTTATTAAACTAGATATGCATATCTATATTTATATTGCTTACAATTGGGACTCTGGCCAGAGGTGGGCCAGACAAGTGGGTATGTCCCCTGGTTTGGTGAGCTTATATCTAGATGTATCTATATCGTGAAGGATTATGTTGCAGCAGTTGGACCCCTGTTTGTAGACAATCTTTTGCTTATTTTCTATTCTCCCAATTATTATTAACAGAAGTTAATAAAATAAATTAATATGTCTGTGCATTGCTTTCTTATACTTGAGTTAATTATTATGCCAATCTCTCTCTCTTTCTATATATATAGAGAGAAGCATTAGCAAAGCCTTTTATTTAGCAGAACAGGAAGTGTCTGTGGAAAGAACTGCCTTCTAAGGGAGAGGACCGCTGAGTTTGAAATGTCCACTTGCAGTTTCTGGGGGGTGTGGTTTGAAGCTGTATGGACGCCAGAAAAGTATGTCTTAAAGCTGGCGCGTTCCCACGCGTGAACTTCTTGTAAGCGGGGCCTTTGGACGAGGCCACTTCAGTTAAGGCATGACCCAGGATGGGTCTTAGTCCTCTTACTGGAATCCTTTATAAACAGAATGAATAGAGAGAGAGAAAGTCAAGGAAGGAAGAAGCGGAAAGCAACAGAACCTGGAAGAGAAGGGAGAGCCCAGCATGTGCCCTGCCATGTGGCGGAGGAGCCCGGGATCACTGCAGGATTTGGGAAGAAAGTATCGTCGTGATGAGCTTTGATTGGGACATTTTCATGGCCTCAGAACTGTGAGCTTGTAAACTAATACCCATTGTTAAAAGCCACCCATTTTGTGGTGTCTGCATTTCAGCAGCCAAGGAAACTGAAACCGTCAGCAACCAGATGCCTGTTTTCCCTCCGACTAGCAAAATGTACTAGGAAAAATTATTTCTCCTCTTAATAAATAGGAGTTTTTCCCCCTCTTTGCAGTGTGTTAGTCTGAGGATTAAAAGACATGTGTGGAAGGCTCTGACCACCATTCTGGGCCCCAAGGAAGGACTGGTTAAATGTACCCCATTAGCAGAGGCACTAACCAGCCCACACTGCCAGGCTCCCTCTACTCCCCACGTGCAGGAAGTCCCCAGGACAGCCGCCCCTTCCCCACTGCTCGGTGAATTCCCTCCCACACCTAGTGTTGGCAAAACCTTGCCTGGGCACGGGTTCACCGTTTAGGGTATGCCAAGTACTTGACGCATGTTAACTCATTTCCTCTTCACGATGCTCTCCGAGCTGGATATCACTCCTCTCCCGGATGAGAAGAGAAGACGTGTCTTTGCACTGATCGTGAGCTGCCAAGCTCAAATACAGAGCAGCGGTAAGGCAGCCCCAGGCCCAGGTTGGCCAAGTTCAAAGTCCATGATGCTCCTTATTTCTTCTGTCATATAACTTAGTCTTTAGCCTTTCTCTCTTTTTAACATTTAAATATTAATCTAAAGTGTATTATTTTACCTTAGACTTCGAAATGTTGGGCCTATCTTATTTTATGCTACAGGAAATGCTCTGTATCTTTAGGTTACTAGGTTAGCACTTCACAAGCTGTTAACATTATTTTATTCACATGATGCATACTAGATATTATCAAGTCCATTTTAGTCATTCATTTTTTTTATTGTTTTACCTTGAAACCCAATCAGAAAGGAAATTATGAAAATAAATACATTGCTTAAGTTGGGAAGTCCTAGAAGTAGAATACTCGAGTAGTGGAAGGTAATATTTTTATACTTAAAAAGGAAGAAAGTCTGTACAGCTAAAGTTCAAGAAAAGCACATACACACATAATTCGGCAGTGATTGAGCTGAAGAATAGAATTAGGTATGGTAAATGCAATAGATGATGGTAGAGATATGAAAAGGAAAAAATAAGAGGAAAAATGTGATAAGGGCTGCAAATATGGGCAATATTCCCAAGAATTCAGCCATAAGGGTCAATCATTCACACGACTAACCTTGACAATGATCTCTGCAGGGTAAAGAAGGAATGGGAGAATTTGCATACAGATAATCTAAATATTAAGAGTCTTCAGTTCGTTATCTGCACCAATACCCAGCATGCCCATGTTTAGCAGAGGATAGAAAGTGCTCTTCGGCTCTCTGCTGAGTGGCGTTTCCGCCTCATGTTTACTCCTCTGTAACTGCAGCAGGATCAGGGGCTCAAGAGGCAATGGGAGCTGGAGGTGAGAGAAGAGACCCTACAGAGGAGGAAGAGCTTTGTACAGACTTTCCTATTCATGAGAAAATGAAGAGTCGTCTTGCTTTGTTCTCCTGAGACCGCTGATGTGGACAGCTTCTTTGTAGCTTTTGTGGCTGTTATTTACATACTTGCCTTCTTTACTTTGCTACATCAAAAGTGTCTCGAGTTTACAAGAGGCCCGAGAATGTCCCCCTCTTCCCTCCAAAGATGCCCACCCAGCCCTGAGGATGTGACTCAGTCGTGGAACGTGGAGAAGGGACTTTGTCGCCGGGACTGGAAGGTTAGCCTGGCCCATCTGCTGAGCCCAATCTAGTCACAACTCCTGAAAGGCTGAGAAGCACTCCTGGTGGGCTGGAGGGGCGTGCTGGCTGTGACCAGGCACGGAGGGATGACAGCCCGCAGTTTCCAGCCTGCAGGAAAATGGGAACCTGCACCCACAGCTGGAAGAAGCTGAATCCTGCCAAGAGCCGGGGTGAGCCAGGAGCTCCCAGCGAGGACTTGGCCTGGAGCCTTGATTTTAACCCTGAAAGGTGAGTGCCATTTGAAGCCAATACATCTGTGATCATTTGTCACAGCAACAAATGATACTCATACAGGCTAATTAGATCTTGTACGTCCAACATGTTTGCAGAGCATGACACAGTGCGTTAATCACATATCATTTTATTGATTGCTAAAACTTATTCATCATATATTCTCTTTCAGTTATCATGCTAAGTGTTTTCTTGCATTATATCTTTCGGTCCTGGAAACAAACACAAAGGGGCATACCATTATTATTATCCCCATTTTACAGAAGAGAAGATCAAGCTTAGAGAGGGAGAAAGGGTGAGACTTTCTAGGCATTTCCATGTCTTTTTTTAGATTTTCTGACTCTGTAGAAATGACTTGTGATTGTGAGCATTATGATGGACTTAATTTAAAGATGCTTAGCATAATAGTGTAGCTATCTTAACTATAAAGACATCACTTGTAAATATGGACTAATGTTTTTCAACCAATGTTAAATTCAAACAATAATTTATATAATTTTTTTAAAAGCTAAAAGCACTGATGTGGCTACTCAAGAGAGCAAGGTTGCTGAATCAAAGATTACTTTGTTCATTTATAAAGATATTATTTATTATCGAAAACACTTTACCACAATTAACATCTACCTCAAACGAAGCAATATCTAATCTGAATAAAGGTACTTAAATAAGCTCTTACATTTTACGTCTTGTGCTTCATATCTCCCTGTACTCAATGAAGGCTATACATGTTTAAGAATTGAATGCATGCAAGTTAATTACTTAGCAAAGAAGCTATAAAGATCCCTTAGAGATGTTATCTATATTTTAGGATTGGTGTTTAGTTAAGGCTAACAGATATTTAGAATACAAAAGAAACAAATGTAATTTTTTTTTCTAATGAAGAGCTCTAATTTGCTTGTCTGGAACAGTAGAATTAGATAAAGCAACCTCAGTGTACGCTTTATCTATGCATTCCTATGATAATGATAAAGAAAAATTGGAAAAAGAGCAAGTTATACAAATTATCTCATTGAATTCTCCACTAAATACAGTAGTTATCTTTAGCAACATTTTGTAAGTGTGACCTCCAGGCTTTGGGAAGTTGGGTAACTTGTACAAGGGCACAGAATAAATAGCATTCTAAAGAGTAACACACACACTCTCTGGATGTGAAGGTGCCTGAAATTAGCAAACTTCTCCAGTATACATTTCAACTTTTCATGGTTTCTCTCATTTCAAAGATTCTATCCTGAAATTACTTCAGGTTTCAATAGGATGAAAAATTTAATTAGTCCAATTAGTAAATGAGTTTATAATATTTTTGGTCATTTAGGAATAAATGCCATCATTAAAATACTTAAGTCAAACCTGGCTTTGGAAATATTCCCATCACTTTTTGATTTTACAGAAAATTAAAATCAGAAATTAGTCAATAAGCTGGACAATTTCTCTGATGATAAGGTATGTGACTTCATTGATACAATGAATGTTTACCAACCAAAATATTATTTTAACCCATTTTTTTGTTGAGCATGATTACTTTTGCAAAATAACTGTCGCAAAATAAAAATTCCCAATACATTATTTCCAAATTGAGATTAAGAATAAATGTACATGTTGAGATGGAATCAGGAATGTCCAATATTTATCTGAAATATTAATGCATGAGATGTTTGACTTTCTAAAGTTATTTTCACAATCGATTTATATATATATGTATATATATTTTTTAAAGATTTATTTATTTATTTATTTATTTCTCTCTGCCCCCAACCCGGTTGTCTGTTCTCTGTGTCTATTTGCTGCATGTTCTTCTTTGTCCACTTCTGTTGTTGTCAGCGGCACAGGAATCTGTGTTTCTTTTGTTGCATCATCTTGTTGTGTCAGCTCTCCGTGTGTGCGGCGCCATTCCTGGGCAGGCTGCACTTTCTTTCCCACTGGGTGGCTCTCCTTATGGGGCGCACTCCTTGTGCTTGGGGCTCCCCTATGCGGGGACACCCCTGCGTGGAAGGCACTCCTTGCGCACATCAGCACTGCGCATGGGCCAGCTCCACACGGGTCAGGGAGGCCCGGGGTTTGAACCTTGGATCTCCCATGTGGTAGATGGACGCCCTAACCATTGGGCCAAGTCCGCTTCCCTTGATTTATATTTTCAAGGCCATTTTTATTCCACTTTAAAGAGGTGGGCCTTGACATAAGGGGAAGGGCAGCATTTCATATAAGTTTTTGTTGTTCCCTGAGATTTTACTGAGAAATGGTTTAATATTTTCACTGTTATAGAAAACAGGCCTCCCACTGATCAATAATTTAATCGTTGTGTTCACTCATTTAGTTTTTCATTCCGTACGTGGTTAATTCTCTCAAAGACATCTTTTGGGAAATGTGTTTTGCACTGAGGTGTACTTCTCTAGCAGGCGCAGAGGTTCAGGGCCCCACTGTACCCCTAGGTCCCCAAGATCCAGCTGCCTCGCCAACACCAGACCTTCATTGGAAGAGCATAATGGCCTCATGAGGACGCACGTAAAACTGGATTCCAGTAAGCAAGGGGTTATTTTATTTCTAAATGACTGTGGTTTTTGAAATAAACTCTTTAGTCTTTCCTATTTAAAAAGCAACAAAATATTGGCAAACGAAATCATGATTTATAGATGACTATAATTTGTATAAGTATGAAAACTTTTCAGCCTTTTAAAATAAAATAAATACCAGGCTAATATTTAATAAGTTATACATCTAAATTTGAGTAAAAATATTTTACCCAGTATGTTAATCTTTTTAAGTGACGTAACTTCTGTACATTTACAGTATAGTAAAATAGTGTTCAACTGTCATTCCTTCATTTACTCAAAAAATCACTTATTGACCCCTAAAACTGACTGATAGAATATTTTATCCAAGGGTAAAGAAAATCCTGTCTTTGGGCAGCATTTTGTTGGTAAAATGCATTTTATTAAGTGATCCCCAGTGCCCCTCAGAGTTCTACTTTTCTGTTTTCTGCTCCAGCTCCTGGTACCTCTAGATCTCTAGAACTGAATGGCTCTTTGCTCAATGCAGTACACCAGTAATTGGCCATCAGTCTTGTACGTGTCCTGCCTTAAGGAAGCCATCGGCATCGTAGTCAAAGCACGGACTCCCGAGACAAACTGCTTGTGTTCAAATCTTGGCCCTGCTATTTTACTAGCAGGGTAACGTTAGGTGAATTAGCTAAATCACTGTCCTTGATTTCCTTGTCTGAAATGTGTGCAAAACAATTGGGCTCACCCCACAGATCGTTGTGGATAAGTTAGTATATATAAGCACATCCACATGTGGGTGTTGCCAGTTATCATTACGGAACAAGAGTCAAGAACTGCTTCCTCGAGCAGAGTTGTCGTTGGAGTGTGGCCCTGTACGAATGCTCCTTGGGGGTGCTAGCTCCGCAGAGTGGAATTAGATGGGAGCCATGAAATCCAGGCTCCCAGCTGAAGCTGAATGACTGGCAGGGATGGTTTACGTTTAGAGCAGGCGCTTGTGTCCGCTCTGCCGCTAGATGAAGCCTCTGGCTCCAGGAGAAGCCGGGTCTGGAGGAGGCTGGCGAGCAAACGGTAGTTTCTGTTGATGAAAGTTGGGTTCAGAGTTACCAGCAGACATGTGGTAAGAACATGTGATTAGAAATGAAGAATAAAAGAGTATGGATTGGAGTGGACTCACTGATATTCTACTATGGAACTACTGTGATTAGTAATGGAAGAAAATGTGGAGAAAGTGGCCACGGTGGCTGCTGAGGGTAGGGAGAGGGAGGAAGAGATATGATGTGGAGGTATTTTCAGGACTTGGAGTTGTCCTGGGCGGTACTGCAGGGACAGATGCTGGACATTGTGTGTCCTGCCATAGCCCACTGGGTGGACTGGGGGAGAGTGTAAACTACAATGTAAATCACTATCCATGTGGTGCAGAAGTGCTCCGAAATGTACTCACCAAATGCAATGAATGTGCCACGATGATGAAAGAGGTTGTTGATGTGGGAGGAGTGGGGGTGTGGGGAATGGGGTATATGGGAACCTCATATTTTTTTAATGTAACATTTAAAAAAAATAAAGAGAGGGAAAAAAAAGAGTATACTGCATTGAACTATTGCCCTTTTGGTAAACAATGGGAGTCTTTCCAAATTTTTGCCACCATGATCAATGCTACAATAAAGATTCTTTAAATAAAGGTTCTTTAACACGGCAAAAAAATAAATAAATAAAGAGCTTGGGAATGAAGACCTGTTAGTTTTTCACAGAGCGTGAATGAGAGAAACACCCCCAGCGTGCAGCAAAGCTTGGAAAACTTCCCACTGAGGATGACGGAAGAGCAAGAGATGCCAGTAAGAGAAATGAAAGCAGGTGTTTGAGGATAAAGGGTAGAGACAGAAATAGCCACCTCCCAGAAAGTGGAGAAAGAGATCGAAGCCCTCAAATGTTTTAGCAAGGTCAAGGGTGCTGCCACGGACAGTGGCGGTTTCTCCGTTTGCAATTGAAAAGCCGTTATTGGATTTCAGATGAGCAGTATTTGTGGAGATTTACGAAACCCACCAAGATTGCAGACGTTTACATCGACATGTTGAGGAACTGGAGCCGGCAATTATTCAGGAAGCTCAGACGGGAAAGGAAAGCCCCAACAAAGGTGGGTCCCAGGATCCCTGAGGGAGGACAGCTCTTGAGTGGACGTGAAGGAAATGAAGACGCAGCTCACAGCGAGCGCAGTTACAAGGGCGGAGGCTGCGACTTGGGGGCGTTCTGGAGAAGGCAGGGGCGGGCCAGGGGCCTCGGCAGGAGAGGTTGGGAGCCGGCGCTCAGGAGCCCGTCACCGCCCCGAGTACGCCCCGGCCCCCAGGCTGCTTCCTCGTCCCCTCGTTGCCTCGGCAATCTCCCAGCCGGCACCGAACCCTAAAGCAGGCCAAGGTCCTTCATGGACAGTCGGCTTAGGTCCACTTTGTAGAGTAACTAAACAGCACTTGACATTTATTTTTTTAAGATTTATTTTATTTATTTCCCTTCCCTTCCCCCCTCCCGCCCCAGTTGTCTGTTCTCTGTGTCTATTTGCTTCATCTTTGTCTGCTTCTGTTGTTGTCAGCAGCATGGGAATCTGTGTTTCTGTTTGTTGCGTCATCTTGCTGTGTCTTGTCTCCGTGTGGGCGGCATCATTCCTGGGCAGGCTGCACTTCCTTTTGCACTGGGCAACTCTCCTTAGGGGCGCACTCCTTGCACGTGGGGCTCCCCTACGCGGGGGACACCCCTGTGTGGCAGGGCACTCCTTGTGCACATCAGCACTGCACATGGGCCAGCTCCACACGGGTCAGGAGGCCTGGGGTTTGAACCGCGGACCTCCCATGTGGTAGATGGACTCCCTAACCACTGGGCCAAGTCCACTTCCCAGCACTTGGCATTTGAGAGCGCTGCTTAGAAAGTGAAGAAGGAAGGGGTGACGCCAAGTGGGCAAGAGGTTATGCAGGGGACGTTGAGCCCGGCCACCGGCCACCAGCCATGGTGTCCCAGCTGGAGCAGCTCTCAGAGCCAGCGGCGGGACGCTCAAGGCGGGCCCTGGGGAGGGCCCCGAGCTGTGGCATGAGCGGCACCCGGCTCTACCTGCAGAGGCTCCACACTGCCCACCCAGTTGGGACAACCAGAAAGTGCCTCCAGCCATGGACAAACACCCCCAGGGCAAAAGTCCCCCAATGAGAAGAGCGGAGCTGGGGAGGTGGCACAGCGTTGGAGAAGCAAAAGCTGTGTGTGGACACAGAAGCCCTGGAGATGCAGGACAGGGCGGAGGCAGGGGCGTCTGGTGGAGGTGACCGGGGGACTAGGCCGGGAGGGGAAGGACAGATGACCGGGGCCCTCAGCAGCCTGGGCTTGAGCTCGACCCCCCACTGGCCTTGAGCAAAGCGTTTCCCTGCAGACCCTCACAGCCTTCCCTGAAGTTTCAGGATTAAACGAAATCCTGCGTATTCAAGGACTTCACACGGTGAACAGTGCTTGGTGAAGGAGCGCTCTCATGAAGGCTGGGGACACAAGGAGGCAGTGCCAGGTGAGCCAAGGGCCCCAGCTCTTCCACGCGCTGCACCTCAGAGACGAGCCGTTCAGGGAAGCCCAGGCCTGCGGCACGGGCCTCGGTTTCTGATGCTTTCAGTGTTCTCTGCATGATCATGACAGGAGGCAGTTGTTGGACAAAATCATACTACAGGGTCTGGAGGGTGGTCTAAAATGATGTGTTCTTCTTAGGTCCTGTGAATTTAGAAATCGTCAGGACGTTTCTGGTTTATTTTAATGTGTTTAAATTTGTATAAAGTAGGGTATATTTGGACCTGAAAAAGCCTGTGATCTTGCCACCCTGTAGTCTACATGAACTAGAAATAGAACACCTTTCCACAAGGTTTCTGTGCTTAGATCCTCCCTAAGTTTTATAATCAGCTTATAAACTCCACGTAATACAGGGTTCTGATGGGAACTGGGACAGGCTCTTGGGCTACCCATTCAGACGTGCTGGCTCTGGTCTGCAGCCCTGCAGAAGATAAAAATTGCTCTTTCTGATCCCTTAAAAAGAAGACCCCCTTGGAAAATGTGAGGTTTGGGTGAATCCACACCATCGAAAACATTTAGGTTAGTTTAACAGTCTTGGTCCTAATTCCAGGTAGACATCCAACTGTTCATTTTCACACACGTCCCCTTCTCCAAAGGGCTTTGGAGAAATGCTTAGGAAATTCCTTTAAAAGGTGTGTGTGGCACTTTCGTTGGGTGAAACCTGCATGTCCCCTTTTCCATTAGTCCACTGTAGTTGTGATTATCTTACTGCTCTCCTGATGTGTTCTTGTTTGTCTCATGGGTAGAGGAAAGCTTCATTCTGGCTTATATTTGGCATGTGTTTGATACTTCATTATGTGTGATTGATCTCAACAGATTTTCAGTCACTGTTTTAACAAAGGCAACAAAATGGTAGGGGGAACTAAGAATAATTTTATGACCGTATCAGAAAAATGCTTTCTGTTGTTTTGTTTTCTAGAGTTTCTTCTTTTCATTATTTTTAAAGCATGAAAACTCATCATAAGTGCATACTGAAGTTTAACAAAAAGATTTAACAAATTCTCAGTTTCATACCACTCCCATTAATATAAAATGTATTTGGTATTTGAACTTCAGAGCTGGTGTCAAACTAGAGCGCTTTGAAGCTTTGTGTGCATGGCAGAAATGAGCATTAGAAGATAATAAATCAATATAGAATGTCTTGGAATATAATTTTCCAAACCACTTATTAAGATCTCTTTTATAAAATATAAAAGATGTAATTTCTATATACCCACAAGTAACATCATAATTATTTTTATAGTTTGTCTTTCTTGCCTATGAAGTAATAAAGGAACCCACTTATTTCCATTTAAAGACAGCAAAAATTTAATTACTATGAAGGATATTATGGAAAAGATACACATTACTATGAACTAAAAACACTGAAACTGGTTTTTGGAGTGAATTCATTTTCTGGACTTTTAAAATTGGGCACATGGAAGGAGAAAGACACTGAATATCCTCGGTGAGATCATTTTACTACTCAGTAAACATATCTTCCATGGACTAAATCATCTCTTGTCAAATGAAAATTGGCTGTAGCCTCAATGCAGAGGTTGGTTTTCAATAATTTTTTCAAGGCCTTCTGTTAGAATTTTGGCATTGTAAATATGGAAGTCTTTTTACAGGCTCTATTCCTTGTAAAAACTGCTGTATTATTCCCAACACTGTACACAGTGCCCGGTGTTTGTCTGCAGGCCTCTGGGCATGTCCCGAGAACCCCGCAAATTGGATCCCAGTAGACATTGCTACTGAGTGCCTCTTTCATTACTGTTGCTTCCATTTATTTCTAAAAACATCTCAATATTGGAAAGCGCCAAAACATTAGTGGAAGCTGGGATTACATTTTTCAAGAAAAAAAAACTTCTTGCAATTTTTAAGCCAAAGTCATGCAAGTCATGATTGGGGATGAAGTTAACTAGGGAAAAGACACGTGATGACTGAGTTTTACTTAAATCCTCTGTTGTCAAAAAATGTTTTACTGGTGTATGTGTTTCTTGGAGTGCATAGTCCAGCAGTTACGAGACTTGCTCAGGAATGATCTGCTCTGTTCTGAGGTGCTGTTTCTAGTTAGTGAGTTCTGAGACTGTTTTACATCCATACCTGTGTGAGCGTCGTACGTGGAGGCAGTGTTGGTGTATTTCAAAATAAAGTCGCTTTTCAATTAAGTGCTTTTACTTTATCGAGGCTAATTATTCAGTTAGGAGAAAATGGTCCAGCTGTATATATTATCATGCACAATAAAGCATTACGTAACTGGAAAAAGGAGTGAGACTCTGTCAATTAACATGGTGACAGAATACAATGTGAGATGATAGAAAGTAAGGTGCGGGGCAGTGTTCTCCTTGTGCTGCCTCTGTTGTGGGGAAGTTTATCACTTGGGTTGTTTCGAATCATTGGACATAATGATAAGGAAAAGCACTTTTTTTAATCTTTTTCACTTTTAGGGATTCTCTCTTTTTCCTAATATGTTTGTTTTCTTAACTCTAACATTTTTACACAGCTCTAAAATAGAGTATAAAACAAGGTATGCTGGGAGAATGGAGCTTCCATTTTTGTCCTGTATGCTCTGTTCCGTCCAGCTCCCTTCAGGTAACATAGTTTCCTTCTAAAAACACGAGTGTCCATGTTCTTATCTCTGTATGTGTATGTGTGGAAGTAGACGCATATTCTAATACATATACATACAGGATATACATAGACGTCTCCGCACACATACACACATTTTCCCACTTTCCTACAACACAGGACGCGCACGATGAGCACTGTACTGTATCTCACGTTTATCATCTCGTAGTATTATATTCTGGTGATGACTTTATTCACTGTCTGATGTTGAAGCCTCCATTCAGTGTAAACTACACCATATTTCACTTTTCAAAATCAACACCTTTATTTAAGGGCACGCTTATTATGAGATAACTTCTGATTTTCCTTAAGAATCCTGATGAACTGAGGCCCAACTTCATTGTCCCGTCTTGTTACGTACAATCACCCGTGGGTCATTGAACATGTCGCCCTTTACTGAGATATTCACCCCACCTGGCGAAGCCACCCTGTAGGACTGAACTTACGTTCTCCTCTAACTAGCCCTCTTCGCTCTTCCCCTCGCTGACATAATCAGGGGCCTCTCTTTTATATTCTGACACGAATACGCTGTGTGTTTGTCTGCCCCCGTGCTACCTGACTGGAGCTCCTCTCGGGCAGAACCGCGCCATTCTCTTCAAGGTCCTCCAAGCTTGAACAGTGCCTGCCCCACGAGATGCATAAAGAAGCTGCTGAGGGCAACGGCGCGTTCTGGGAGATCTTGCTCTGAGGGACACAGGCCATGTTAAATTACATCAAAGTTTATAAAAGTGTGGGACCTAAAATATAAACCGTAGTGTAAACCATTGACCTGGTTAGTAGCTGTTTCAATATTCGCCCAGCAGTTGTAACAGACGCACCATCCACATATAAAATGTTATTAATAGAGGAAGGGGGACAAGGGGGGAGGCTGGTGGGTATATGGGAGTCCCTTGCATTCAGTACATGACTTTTCTGGAAACTAAAACTTCTCTGAAGACAAAATGAAAAAAGTAAGACACTGGAGGAACAAATGGAAGAAAACATCACTGTACATACAGGACAAAAGATCTTACAGTGATGGAAACCAAAATTTCAAAAAACAATTTTTTTTCTATTTTTTCATTATTATCACAATTTTTTAAAAAAAAATTGTACTTTATTTCTTAGTTTTAAAACTATCATTATTATTTCATTTTCCCATTAATTGTATTTGGCTATTTTATTGGCTTCATTTATGGAGAAGTTTTGGATCACAAAAGTGTTACAACTCTGGCAGTTGTGTATTTTAATACCACTGATGTTATGGTGTCACAATTATATTAGTTGTGTATTTTAATACCACTGAGGTTACAGTGTCACAGTTCTGTTAGTTGTGTTTTTTAATACCACTGATGGACACACAATCCTGTTTAAATCACTGCATAGAGTATTTTATTTTATTTTATTTTTTATTTTTTATTTTATTTTATTTTTTAAATATTACATTCAAAAAATATGAGGTCCCATTCAACCCCACCGCCCCCACCTCCCGCTCCCCCCACAGCAACACTCTCTCCCATCATCATGACACATCCATTGCACCTGGTAAGTACATCTCTGAGCATCACTGCACCCCAAAGTCAATGGTCCACATCATAGCCCACACTCTCCCACGTTCCATCCAGTGGGCCATGGAGATGTTTACTGCTGAGAGTCGATCTATTGTGCTGTGTATCTCCTGTTGCAACTCCACATCTACCCTCCACTCTGCCCTCCCTGCTCTCTGCTCCTGAGTCTAAGTAACACAAGTTGAATCAGGGGCATCCCCTTATCCTTGGACCTCCTGTTGAGCAGCTGATGGCCTTCGTGGGTGATGATGGTGGAGGGAGGGTGACGTCAGCTCTCTCCCTGCCAGGTGTGCTTCCATGGGGAGCACAGCTCTTCCCGGCAGCCCTCTCTGTCCAGAAGTCTCTCCAGGTCCTGCTACAATGCTCTCCTGGTCCTCTGGTAAAACCTCCCAGTTTCTAGCACCAGGCTATCTCACCATCCCTTGCTTTTCCCATGACAGCTTTGTATAAAATACTTAAACTCTCCTAAAATTACCCAATTTGAGGGAGCCATCTGTTCCCAGGCAGGATCCTGACCCACACAGACACCTTTCTTTGCACAATGCCCCTAAGCACTGATGTTCAGTACTTGATTTCCATGCAGATTTATTAGTGTTCATACACATGATATGTGAATCTATGCCAAGAGCAAATTTGCAGGTGTCCATAAGACCAGCGAATTCAAGGAATAGCCACACAAGAGGGACGTATGTGTTCCTAGACTTCAGAGTCTAGAGACTTTAATCAGAAGCAAAGTATCTCATTCAGAGTCACATTTCTTATTTTTAGAACACAATTATAATTAGCTTGTCTCTCTGTTTGTCCTACCTGTGACATTTCGTAAACTACACATTGGAATGCAACAGTATGAAAGCTCGCTAACAGCAAAATTAAGTGACAGATGACAGCCAAACAGCAAGAAAGGTGACAGAAAATATAAATAGAAGACACAAGAACTTTAAAACACAGCTATGTGCAAAAAAAAAAAAAAAAAAAAAAAAGGAAAGGGAAACATTTCTAGACACCTCAGTATATCCCAGAAGCAACACTATAACCAAAGAAAAATCTGCCCACATTGATGGTCCTAAGCTATACGTACTATGCCAAAGGAACAGCCCTGCACAGGACACATATTAGGAAAAACTCTGTCAGTGATGATTGGATTTCGTTAAATATTTTTTCCTTTTCTTTTTTTAAATAAAATTTTATTGAAGTATATCATTTACACATAAACATACATAAACAATAAGTATGCAGTAAAAGTTGTGAGCTTACAAAACAAATGTGCACACCATCCCATTATTTAGCTATCTGGGAATGAGATTAATTTACATTAGAATTTTACAGACACACAGGCATACATACCTAAGGACTAGAAGCATAAATTTACCTCTGTCCTAATTTTATTCATTCTTCTATCTACTACTTTCATTTACTTATTTTATCTGTCTCCTTCTCTCTTAATTTTTTGGCTATTTGAATATACCAGAATCTTCCTACCTGTCTGGTTTCCTAGTTTCTGGACTTCTCCTCCAATAGTCTTGTCCTCCACCCTACCTCGGCCATGTGCTAGACCCTGCAACTCCCAGTAAGGCCAGACTCTCCCTATTTCCTACTTTTGAATTAACTCCCTGACCATCACCTCCTGCCCGTGTGGCTCACTCGATCTATTAGGCGAATTCTAACGGTTTAAACTCCATGGCCAATCATTACACCCTCTGCCTTGCAGACACGCTCAGCTCCGTAGCATAAGTGGGCTGAAGAATGGGCACCCAAAAGATATTGACATCCCTATCCTGGAACTACTGAATGTTATCTTCTATGGCAAAAACAGGGCTTTGGAGACGCGACTGAGTTAAAGATCTTGAGATGGAGCAGTCATCCCAGATTGTTAGGTGGACCCTAAAGCAATCACGTGGGTCCTAATTAGAGGCAGGCACAGGAAGATTTGACTTATGGGAAAGAAGATGACAATGGCCACAAGACAGAGACTGGGGATGTGGCCCCAAAGCAAGGACCCCAGAAGCCACTACTGTCTCCTCTCGAGCCTTCTTGGAGGGAACACGACCCCTCACACACACCTTCATCTCAGACCAGAGATGTGATTTCAGCCTGTGGCTTCCATGAATCTGAGACAATAAATTTCCTTTGTTTTAGCCACCAAACTTGAAATAACATATATTTTTTACAGCAGCCATATGAAACTAAAAGTCAGCTTTTATTAATCAAAAGAAAACCACTACTGTGCTTCAATCCAACCTCTGCCTATTCCTCACCTGTGTCCAGGCAGGTGAAAATGATTGGATTAAAAACCACAACCCTGTTGCATGACCACACTTTAAATTCATGCAGGTTTTAACTGCATGACCACATCATCAAGTGCATTGTCCGTGTTTCCAACCATCGTATTATACTTGCTAGCCTATACAAACATACATGACTATTGCACATCTCCTCTCTCCTCAGTCTTCAACATTTCCTCCTCTATCTGCACTCTCAGCTGACAACCTTGCTTCTCACTCCACTGAGAAAATGCAAGAAACTAGAAGAAAGCTTCTCCAGAATTCCACCCTGATGCTGACCCATCATCTTCTATCCACAAATTCTGTCTTCCTGTCTGATACTACTGAAGATTTATGATCATATCTAAGTACAACTCGTCCACTTATGTATTAGATTCCATCCCTGTTTGTCTATTCAAAGATGGCAAGTTTCTCTTTCCTACATCATGGCCTCCCTTTCCTGGGTTTTTGCCATTAACACTGTCATTGCACTAATATTTCAAAAAAGAATCTCTTTACTCCTATTTTCTTTCACTTTGCTGCAAAACTTATCCAAAAAGTTGTCTATTTTCATTGTCTTAAATTCTCCTTCTCTTATTCTTCTTAACTCATTGAACCTAGTTCATCCATTCCTTTAAAACTTTGTCAAAGTTCACCAATGACCTTCACATCACTGAACTGAAAGTCACTGTTCAGTCCTCATCTTTCTGGACTCACTGGCAATATTTGGTATAGTTTTCCCCCTTGGCTCCTAGAATATTACACTCTCTTTGGTTTTTCCCACCACCTCATTCATTCCGTCTACTAATGTTCAAGTGCCCTAGGTTCTATCCTTGACCCTCAACTTTATGTTATTTTACTCCCTTGGCAACCTTTCCAATATCATGACCTTAAGTACTACGTATAGGCCAATGGGCTCAAATATCATCTTCAAAGCCAAACTACTCTTCCAAACTCTGGTCTCATGTATCCAACTGCCACCTGGATATCACAATTAGGCTGACTAATGGACATATCAAACTCATCCTTACCAAAAACTGAGCACCTGGTCTCCATCTCCCTCAACTTTTATCCAGTTGTAGTCTTCCTATCTCCATTGACCAGAACCTCACCTATCCCCTTGTTTAAGTCAAGAACCTGGAATCATCGCTGACTTCTTTCTTTCAGATCCTACCTCTCTTCCTAATCATGCTGCCTCCACCTTCAGAATATACCCAGAATCTAGACCCTCACCCCTCCTGCCATCTCCTTTAAGCTACCGTCATCTCTTGCTTTGATGACTTCAGTGGGCCCCTAATTGGTCTCCCAACTTCTGTTCTATTCTCTATTCTGTTCTGTTCATGTCTATTCTCAACACATAAGCCAGAGTGTTCCTTTTCCATGTAGATTTGAGCATGACACACCGCTCAAGCTTCTTCCATCAGCACAGAAAGTGAAAGTCCAAAGACTTCCAATGGCCTACAAGTTTCTGAGAATGTGCCACTCTTACCTCTTTGGGTGTATCTTTTCCCACTTTCCCCTCACACACTCTTCCAGTCACGCCAGTTCTGTGCTGTTCCTCAAACACGCCAGACACACTCAAGCCCTAGGACCTTTGCACTGGCCGTCTCTCTGCCATACCCTCCCTAATTACCTGAATGATTGTATTTACTGCCTCCTTTAAGTTTTTCACTTAAAATCCTCCTCAATTAGACCCACCCTGACCACCCTATTTAAAATAGCAGCCCCATCCAGCTCTGAATTCTCTGTTCCCAGTTGTGTTTTAATTTCCAGAATTCACCAGTTTGAAACATTTTACACAGTTATTACTTTTATGTGTATTAATTGGGATCTATCTCCCTGCTTCTAGAATGTGAACTCCCCAAGGGCGAGTTTTTTGTTTTGTTCACAGAGGTACTCCAAGTCCTTAAAAGCTGCCTACAACATAGTAGGAGCTGAAATATTTATTACCTTGATAGAATGAAGTAAGAGTTGCTTAAAAGGTGTAAAATTTTTTCATGAACGGTATGATGTAAATTAATATTATAATTTTTAAAAATTCATGTCAATCTATGAAACTCATATTAAGAATTACTTCTCATCTCATTAAATATTTATTTTTGATCAAAACCACATTATTATGATTGTTTGATATTGTATTATGATGGCCTTGGAATCCAATGGTTTCATTTTGGAATTTTTATCTTAAAATTGCACTGAAAAATGAAGCAAGCTGCTGCCTTCATCACTAAATATATAATTGCCATTTTAAACAGTCATATAAGATAACTTACCAGTAATATTAATCAATTGGGTGCTATATATTCTTGGATGTATACAAATAACCTACACAGTACAAATAATTAGAATGTAAAGAACAGGAAAAAAAGTAACATAAGTGGGTATCAATTTTCTATATTCAAGACATTGTGCATCTTTAATTCTACTGTTAAAAATCAGTTTTAGCATTTCACAGCACTGTGATAGATAATTTACATATACTATCTTAATTAATTTTATCAACTAGGTAAAGTTATACACATTTTATATGTGAGGAAACTAAGATGAGGAGGATTGAAGTCATCTGCTCCAGGTCACACTAGCTGAAGTTATCAGAACAAGGAGCAGGAATGAGGACTCTGGGATTTCAAATCCT
This sequence comes from Dasypus novemcinctus, assembly GCF_030445035.2. NCBI lineage: Eukaryota > Metazoa > Chordata > Mammalia > Cingulata > Dasypodidae > Dasypus > Dasypus novemcinctus. The sequence goes on along the minus strand of NC_080701.1, from coordinate 2,252,876 downwards.
GTGCAATATCCACAAAACTGCAAGAGGCAACTATCAGGAGGCTAGATTAAAATCCCATTTTTAACTTAAGAGCCCTCTGTCTAAAAATGCAAGTTCTCCCAATGAAGGGCATGGAGATCCATAGTAATGAATGCAGTAGCTGTTTTTGATATTCATTCCAGAAATTCATGCATTTTGAGCATAACTTGTTCTCAGCTTTTAAGACACGTTTGGCTACTTGTCATCAAGAATTTAGGCTTAACTTTTATCACATGACGTAATAAATTGCATATGTAAAAGCATTGCTCTTCATCTGTGCATCTGAGAACACCTGCTGGTTACACTAGCAATTCCAAGAGAATTAAAATGCATTAAAAAGGCTTTTCCAGAAGAAAAGGAAAATTCCTATTACCCACAGTAAAAACAAGGTTAAAATAAAAAGCAACAAAAAAGAAAAATCTAGCCACATGCACAGAGTTGTTAGTTTTACCCCTAGGAATGAAAAGTTTAAATGTTAGAAATCTGTAATTTACTCTTTCTATTGTGAAATGACAAGAGGAGGTCTCCAAATATTCTTTGTGGTGGGTGAATCTTTATGAAAAATATGAAGAAACTCTTACATTTTAAAGTGCTAAGAACAGCAGAGTATGTACCCACTCCCTATAGTTTCAAAGCCTTCAAAGATCTACAGGATGACAATCTGGTTTAGCTTAAATATAGTTTCTAGATTTTTTTCTATTGCTAATTGAATGAAAATAATTTCTGAATCTGAAGTTGACAATGGGGAATGATATTTAAGAACTAAAAAACTTTACTTTTTCCCAATATACTTGGTAGAACTAGATAAATTACTCTTAAAAGCATTTTAGTGACTCTCAACAAATAGTAGAAAAGTAAGTTAAAAGAGAACTGGGAAGCAAATTAATAAGGCAAATAATAGTAAAAAAAAGAGACCTACAGGATTATATTTTAGGGTCTCTCTATATTTGTCAAAACTAGCAAAAGTAGTCTGAGAATTTCCTTAAATATATGTGATTTCTGATATTTTATATTTATTCACTATATTTTCAGATAAAATCTGATGACCTAAAATCTTCCAAATCCTTGAGAATAGTGTTGAGATCATTGTTTTTTCCAAAGTTTGCTCCTATCTATTTTTTTGTTAACAGCTTTATTGAGATATAATTGATATATCATACAAAATACTCATTTAAATAGTTTTTAGTATATTCACAGACTTGTGAAAAATTACCCTCATCAATTTTAGAGAATCTCTTTACCTCAAAAAGAAACTCTGTACCTTTTAACTGCTATCATCTCACCCCCTAAATCCCCAGGCAACCACTGACTGAAGAAGAAACAAAAAATCTGAATAGAGCTATAATTTAAAAAGTGATTGGATTAGTAATTAAAAGTTACCACAAAGAAAATCCCAGGTCCAAAAGGCTTTACTGGTGAATTCTATCAAACATTTAAAGAAGAAATAACAAATTCTTCACAAATTTTTCCATAAAAAGAAGAGGTGGGAACACTTCCAAACTCATTCTACAATATCAGCATTACCTGATATGAAAACCAGACAATGACATTATTAGAAAAAACTACAGACCAAATCTTATGATTACAGACACAAAAATTCTCAATAAAAGACTCAGAAATGGAACTTGGGCACATATTTAAAAATATTATACATTATAATTAAGTGCATTTATCCAAGGAATGCAATGCTGGTTGAATATCTGAATATCAATCAACGTAAAACACTGTATCAACCAAATAGAAGGCAAAACTCACATATTATCTCTATAGTTGCAGAAAAATTTGTAATATACATGATAAAACACTCAACAAACTAGGAATACAAGGTCGTTTCCTCAACATGATAAAGTTCATATATGATAAACTTTCAGCTAACATGATGCTTCACAATAAAACACTGAATGCTTCCACTTCAGATCAAGAATAGGGCAAGGATATCCATTCCCACCACTTCTAGTCAACATTTCTATGAAATAAAATACATACAGATTGGAAAGAAGCAAAACTATGTATATTTGCAAATGGCATCTTGCATATAAAAATCCTAAGGAATACACTATGAAAGCATTAAAATGAATAACTGAGTTCAAAAGTTTGCAAGATACAAGAATGTTCCACGTGCTCTTGAAAAGAATATAGATTTTGTTTTTTTTGGGTGGAGTTTTTGTGGATGCCTGTTAGGTCTAGTTTGTTTATATTATTGGTCAAGTTTTCTATTTCCTTGTTATTCTTCAGCTTAGATTTTCTCTGCATATTTGGGCCATTGATGTTTCTAAATATCATTGTTAAAGTTCCTATTTCTCATTCAATTATGTCAAATTTCCTAAATGTATTTTGAGGCTTTGTTGTTAGGTGCATATATGTTTCTAATTATTATATGTTCCTGATTGGCTGCAACTTTTGTCATAATAAAATGCCCATCTTTATCTCTAATGATATTCTATGTTTTAAAATCTGTTTTGTCTGATATTAGTACAGCCATTCTGGCTTTATTATGGTTGTTGTGTGCATAGTATATTTTTCATTTTGCTTTCAACCTATATAAATCTTTGAATCTAAACTGTGTCTCCTTAGACAACATATTATTGGATCATTTTTAAAACCATCCTAAAAGTCTCTGCCTTTTTTTATTAGATTTTTTATTTCTTTCATGCTTAATATTATTACATCATTGATATTACTGGTTTTAACTCTGCCATTTAACTTTTTGTTCTATTTCAAATGCTTCTGTTCTATTTCTCATTTTTTCCTTTGTTTATGCATTAAGTGAATAAATTGTAGCAAAATATGTTAATTCCTTTAATGAAATTTCACGTATATTTTAGTTATTTTCTGTGTCATTGCTCTATGCCTTACTATGTACAGCTTACCTTAAAGAATCAACTTCAGATTTATACTAACTTATTTACAGTGAAATATAGAAAAATTACTCCATATAGCTCAATTCCCTCTTCCTTCTTCTATTATTGCTGGTATGCTTATTATATCTATATGTTTTATAAACCCAATACACTGATATAATTATTTTTATATAATTTTAAGTATTTTATAGAATCAGAGAGAAAAAAAGAAAAGCTAATATATATGTATAAAGTCTATTATATGAACCTTTTTATTTACCATTTCTGACTCATTAACCCTATGGATCATGCTACCACCTGGAGTCATTTCCCTGTTCTAGTACAACTTTGCTCCCACTACCTCCTCCTGCTGAATTGTCAAATATATGTTATAGGCTGAACAATACTATTATATATATTGTTCAGTACAATAACTTTTTATATCAATTAAGAAAGCAAAAGAAATATACATTTATAATGCTTTTTATAACTATGCAATTACCTTTATTGGTTCTCTCTATTTATGACAGTCAAATTATGGTCTATGGCCACTTGCTTTCAGTCTGAAAAAGTCCTTTAGCATTTCTTGAAAGGCAGATATTATATCAATGAGTTATGTATTTATCAACCAAAGGGATGCCGGTGCAAATACCAGAAAACTGTTGAATTTATAAAGGGTATTTATTTGGGATAAAAGCTTATAGGTACAAGGCTCTAAAGAGTACAAGTCAAGGCTGCTTTCTCACCAAAGTCAGCGGATACATGTTGAAGCAAGATGGCAGGTGATCTCTGCTTGACCTCTCCCTTCTTCCTCTTAAGACTCTGAGGACCCAGCTTCTTCTGATCTCAGTTGAAGGCTGGCATAGGGTTTGTCTCTCAGGGCTTCCTATATTAGCTGCAATCTATCAGGCAAGTGGCTCACCTCTCCCCAGGGCTTTAGCTGTTTGAGCCTTCTCCTTTCTGTCTATGGTAGGATGGAAATGACCAAGTTCCCCCCTCTTCTTCTTTTTTGGCTTTTAACATTTTTAGTATGATATGTCTGAATATGTATCTTTTTTAGGTTATACTATGAAATCCTTGCTGTACAAACAGAGTGCTGTGTGGGTCAGAAGCTTTGGTCTTCTTAAATGAGCTCTTCTGGCATGGAACTTCTGCCCTATGAGTGAGATGGGGCAAGGACTAGCAGAGTCCCAGTAGTCTTGGCCTCCCATGTATGGGGTGAGCCTCTGCCCTCTGAGTGAGAGCTGGTGGAGAAGGCAGCACTCGAGCTCTTAGTTGTGCTTGACTGGAATTTAGCTTCTGAAACTTGGAGTTAAGAAGGTGGAAAAGATGAGACATGCTGGTCCCCAATACACCAATGGAGGTCATATCAAGAACTGAGGGACCCTGGGGGGTGGCAGACCTTTCAGTTCGGCTGCACCTGCTTGGAATAGAACTTCTGAAATGCTGAGCTGGGAGTGGAGTAAGAGTAGATCACAGCCCAAGGTCTACAACTTGCTGTTCTTACCAAGACTTGGTAGAGTTTCTTGGTAAATGTTTCTTCATTTGTTTCATGTCTTTAAGACAATTTCCAGAAACTTTAAATTACTGTTTTAAAATAATTTTTACCAGTCATGGTTATTTTGCTGTAGAATCAGTTCATAGAGCTCCTCAGGTTTCCATCCCAAAGGGACCCCCCATCCAGTTTTGATAATGTTTATAAAGAATGGTGGCCTTGACATCAAAGTACAATTTTAAATGACTTTAAGATATACATTTATTTATTCAGGTATATACCTCATTGTTACTTGTATTAAGTCATTCAGCCAGTCAGTATAATTTTAGATGAGTTCAACACTTTATCCTTCCCAGTATCCAATTCATTTAACTGATAATTTTGAGGTGCCCTCTCAGCCAAATGGTTGCTTCAAGCAACTGAATATAAGCAAACATGATACAAGAAAGGCTTGAAAAGTAATTACCTGGTTGGGTTTGCCTGCTCTTATTCCTCTGTAACCACCATGAGAAATGACTGAGATGCGTTAGTGGAGAATGAGATTCACTTATCTGATCTCATGCCCCAGTCATACCACCTGAGTTCACCTATATCAGTAAAAGCAAGCTGGCCCCCAGGTACGTGAAGTTCTGGCAAGATCAGCAGGGCTGAAGGGAAAGTTCTCATCAACCAAGATGGTGGTTTATCATGTTTCTGGATGCCAGTCCCCCACAAAATCTTTGAACAACTAGCAAAAACTAGCAGAGTTGTCTACCTCAAAATTTGGGGAACAGTGAACAGGTTGCAGTAACTCAGTGGGTGTTGATTCACGAAAACACAGCTTTAAAAATAGAGGGAGAACTTCTGGTATAGACCCCAAAGGAATGAAAGCAAGGACTCAAACAGATATTTGCACACCAAGTGTCATAGAGCTGTTGTTCATAATTGCCAAAATATGGAAGCAACCGAAGTGTCTCTTTATATATGAATGGATAAACAAAATATGATCTATACATACAATGGAATATTATTCAAATGTGAAGATGAACAAAGTTCTGGAACTTGCAACAACATGAATAACCTCTGAAGCAATCATGTTGAGTGAAATAAACCAGACACAAAAGGACAAATTCACAGAGTGAATGAGTAAATTCATAGTCAGACACCAGAATACAGGGTACCAGGGGCTGGGGAAGATAAGTAACTAGACATTCATTCTTAATTAGTGCAGAGTTTCTCTTTGAAGTGATGGAAAGTTTTGTTAACTTATAGGGGTGACACAACAAAAAACTGTGAATGTAATTAACACCACTTATTATATATCTGAATATGGTTAAAAGGGGCAATTTTAGGTGGTATATTTGTTGTTAGAAGAAAGAATATGATAGGATTATACAACTCAGTGACCCTTAATGCAAATTATGGACTATAGTGTATTGCAAAATTTTAACAAATTTTATCATCAATTGGAACAAAAGTACTACACTAATGCAAAAAGTTAAAAATGAGGGTGGCTATATGGGAAAATTTGTAATTTCAGCATGCAGTCTGCAAGCCTACAATTTCTTACCAAAAATAATAATTACAGGAGAAACTTGCAGTGCCCTTGTTACCCCTTTCCACTCTCTCCAGTGTGGTGTGGAGCCAGCCTGCACTTGCATTGTGGTCCCTAATACTGTTCTAAAGGGAGCAAATTAATCCCTATGCACATGAGGGGGTGTCTGTATGTGCCAATATACCAGGTAGCATCCCACAAGACTACACCATGAAACTCATCTCTGGCTTGCTCTCTCAGAACTTGGCCTGCACTCAGAAGCAGCTTGCAGACAGCTCTCGCACTATAAGAAACAGGAGAGTCAAAGCAACTGGGACAAAAGATTACTTGCATTAATTCATGCAATAGAGCACCCAGGACGGGTGAAAGTCTATTTCAAAAGGAATAGAGGGGCATTTAAATTCCTGTGAATAGGGAAATCCCAAGCCCAGGACCAGAAGCAGCCTCCACACAGGGTCAAGTAAGATGGAGGGTACCCTCCACTTGCATTTCCCCCAACCTGATCTTGAAAAGAGTGCTAAACTCAGAAGGAGAGCACCAACGACCACAAAGCCAATTGGCCACGAATGCAAAATGCATAGATATTTTGCACTGGTCTATTTGTGTTAGCTCTTGGTACTCAAGGATATTTCTGTCTTATCACTAACTGGATACAAATTTAAGGAACAGATAGCTCAGGAACTAAATTCCAGAGTTAGTACATGAAAACATTAAAATGAATAGAGTGCATCAAAATATTACCAGACAAACAAAGAAACAGGAAATTATAGCTCTTCAAAAGAAACAAGATAAAAATTTAGAAACCATCAATGGAGAAGACATGTCTGACAAAAACTTTAAAATTTGATTTTCAATATGCTCAAGGGGTAACATGGTACTATGTAACATATTGAAACCTCACATAAAAATAAATATGGGTGATAGTGCATGGATGACTATTTTTACAGACAATAAATACAAATAAACTAGAGACTGAACCAGAAAAAAATTTGCTCAAGGAGGTAAAGGAAAACACAGAGAAAGAATGAAAAGTATCAGGAAAATGATGAATTAATAGTATGAGACTCTCAATAAGGATATAGAAATTTTAAAAAGGAAACAAACAGAAATGCTAGAGTTGAAATGAAAAAAATCCCTAGAAAGTTTCAACAGCAGGTTGGAGTTGGAAGAACTTGAAGACAAAATACGTGAAATGATTGGAGCTGAGGAGCAGAAAGAAAAAAAAAGAAAGTGAACACAGTTAAAAGCATACCAATAAACATGTGTGGGAATCCCAAAAAGAGAAGAAAGGCAAAGGAATATTCAGAGAAATAGTGGTTGAAAACTTTCTGAATTTAATGAAAGACATGAATATACAAGTTTAAGAAGCCCAATGAATCCAAAACAGGATACACTCAAAGAGAACCATGCCCAGACACATAGTAGTCTAATGCTAAGTACAAGAAGAGGAATCTGAGAACCACAAGAGAAAAGCAATGTGTAATGTAGACGCAGTCCCAATAAGATCAAACGCTGATTTCTCAACAGAAACCATGGCGGCAACAAGGCAGTGGGACTAAATACATAAAGTGCTGAAAGGAAACAATTGCCAAACAAGAATTCTTCTGGTTTTCATTAACCATTTTATATGGATCTATTTTTTACCTCTCTTACCATATAAATTATATTTTTTAAATATTTTAAGTGGTTGTTCTAGTGTTTGAAGTATACATTTACAACTCATCTAAGCCCACTATCTAGTAATATGGTATCATTTCATGGGTAGTGCGAGTACCTTGAAGTAGAATATTCCCATTTCCTCTCCCTTATCCCTTCTAACACTGATGTCCTTCATTTCACTTATCCTTAAGCTATGATCACCCAAGACATTGTTACTATTATTCTTTGAAAAAATAGCTAACCATTAGAACAATTAAGAATAAGAAAAATAAGATTTTATTTTACCTTAATTTTTCCTCTCTGAAACTCTTTCTTTCTTTTTGTAGATACAAATTTCTGTCCTATGTCATTTTTCTTGTCTCCAAAGAACTTATTCTAACATTTCTTACACTACAGGTGGGCTGGATCTGAATGAGAAATTATTTATTTCTCCTTCATTTTGGAGAATAATTTTGTTGTATATAGATTTCTAGATTTTTTTTTCTTTAAACACTTTAAATATTTTATTTCACTCTCCTCTTACTTGCATGGTTTCTAATAATAAGTACAATGAAACTAGTATACTTATTCTTCTGTGAGTAAGTAATGTTTTTCCCCTCTGGCTTTTGAAATATTTTAAGTTTGTCTTTAATTTTCTGCTGTTTGAATATGATATGATTTTTTAATATTTATCCTGGTTTTCTCCAAACATCTTGGATCTTTGATTTGGTGGGCCATTTACATTGGAAAATTCTTTGCATTGTTACTACAAATGTGTCTTTTGCTCTGGTCTTTTTCTTCTCCTTCTGGTGTTCCAATTACACATATTTTATACCTTTTGTAATGGTCCCACAGTTCTTGGATATTCTGTTGCTTGCTTTGTCTCTTCAGACTGTGTTTTTTTCTGTCTTCTAGTGTGCCTTGAATTTTTTTTTTCCTGAAAACCAGACATAATATATTGGGTAAAGAGAACTGAGGTAAACATGCTTTTAGTGTGAGTTTTTATGTTGTTAGTCAAACTAGGATTTGGGCTGTGTTTAAGGTTTGCTGGCTTGCAGGAGCCAGAGACTTCAAATTCTTCTAGTGTTCTAGTTAGGCCTCTTCTTGACATCTTTGGGTTTCCCTAAGCACTCCTCCTGAAATAGATTCCGGGTCTCACGGCTCCTTCCCTTGGGATCCACAGTTATTTTTCTGGAATCATGTTGATGTCATGGCAAGGTGTGATGGAGGGGAAGGATTCTATATTTTACGATTTAAACTTTGTCTTTTAGTGTGTTTGTATCATGGGATTTGACCTTAAATGAATTTTAGCTCTTCTTCCTTTACATGAGACAGAAAGTCTAGAAGGGGCTAGAGTTGGGAAATAGCCTTTCTCAAACCAGATAAAACTCTGGCAAAGTCTTTTCCCCTGAAAAGAAGGCCTTTATTAGGGACAATGATTTGAGAATATTTTAAGATGTTTATTCTTCTCCTACCCCTGCCAGAAACACCCTTTTTTTTGTTTTGTTTTGTTTTTTTGTTTTTGGAACCTGTTGGGGTTCACAATTATGGGGTCCCCCTAAGACTGCAGCCATCTGGAGCTTTTTACCCTCGCACTACTTCACACTCAACCCCAGTAGCTCATCAAAATCCCTGTCTAAGTGTTCCTATGGGCTTATGGCTCCTTCAGCTCTTCGTCTCTGTGCTGTGTTTTCTTATCTTTGAAATTTTAAGGTGGTAGTTTGCGCTATGGCCTCAGTTCTCTGAGAAGTCTAAGAAATTTCACTGATTTTTAGTTTGTTCGACTTTCTTCATTGTTACAAGTACAGAAGTGATGGCTGCCCAGCTCTTTACATGTGGGAACTGAAACTGGAAATCTGGACACCCTTATTGTCTTATCTGAGAGCTCCTCGTGCCTTTTCCTCTGAGCCGTAGATTTCTGTATACTGAGGCTACGGCATGCAGAGGTGGGAAGGGAAGCGCTAAGCTTAGATTAGCTAAGAGTCAGGGTTTTTTGTAAGAGTTGTTTTCTCTTTTCTGAGGTTTCATGAAATATTTTTACCAGAAATCTCTCTATTCCCTGTGGTGTTTGGTTCGACCTGAGCATCAGTTCTGTGTGGAGTCCTGGGTGTTATTTTCTTAGTTTTGTTTATTTCCCCAGTATCACCTGTCAGGGAGTAGAAGCAGGGCCAGGGGATTGCCTGAGCTTGGCCAGTCTCTGCTTCTTTCCCTTTCTTTTTTAACTTTTCTTTCCTTTTCCTTTGCTCCACCCCTTTCTCTCTGAAATTTATGCCCTGGAATTGTTCCATTTCGTATGTTTGATAACTTTTTTTTTTTTTCCTAACCAATTATTTGATTGGGAGAATCTGTGTCTACTATCACGCTGACATCTACCTGGAAATTTGAAGGGCAGTTTTAAAATAGAAAATGTTAGCTAGTGTTTGTAGAAATAGTAAAAACATGAAGCAGAATTTAGTTTTACCTGTAAGCAACAAAATAGAAAGTATTTTTTTTTCATTGTCCAAGTAAAAGACCCCCTGGGAATAAGCATCAGAAGCAGAATCTTTTACTAGTGGTCGAAACATCCAGGGGTCACACTGGATGTGCCAGTGACCCTCCTGCTATGTGACTATGTACAGAAACTTCTACGTTCTTCAACTACAATTTTAGCATGTACTATATCCCCAACATTGTATCACTTGGGATATACTGGTGATTAAAGAAGATTTCTACCCTCAAGAAACTTGTATTCCAAAGGGTTGAACATCCCTGTATAATAGAAATCAAAATACAGAGCTTCAGGGAAGTGGACTTGGCCCAGTGGTTAGGGCATCTGTCTACCACATGGGAGGTCCATGGTTCAAACCCCGGGCCTCCTTGACCCGTGTGGAGCTGGCCCATGCGCAGTGCTGATGTGCGCAAGGAGTGCTGTGCCACGCAACAAAAAGAAACACAGATTCCCGGTGCCACTGATATGGATAGAAGTGGTCACAGAAGAACACACAGTGAAAGAACACAGAGAGCAGACAACTGGGGGGGAGGGGAAGAGGAGAGAAATTTTTAAAAAAATCTATCCTCTTGGGTGCTTTAGGGCTAAAACCAAGCAAACAAAAAAAGAAAAGAAAAAAAAAAAATACAGAGCTTCACTTGGCTCTTAACCTGCCTGGAACTCAATTTTCCCACCTTAAAACAAGAAGCTTGATTAAATGACTGAATGATATAGTGCCCCTAGCTCTAATATTCTTTGATTCTCAAAGATAGGAATCATAGAACTAACAAGGTATTTGATAAAGAAAAGGAAAGGATGTTTGTTAGGAGGAGCTTATCTAAAGAAAACAGGACTGATAGGTTTCCACTTAAAAGACTTTTAAAAGGAATGGGAGATTCATGACCATACTATATGTCCACCCTTTAAAAAATATGGTAAATCATAAGTTACTGACAAAAGAGTAGAAATTTGAAGTCCTTGGGCTGTACAGTGAATAATTTCTTGGCAAATTAGATGAAGCAATTTTTCATCGCTTCATCCATGTAATAAGCTACAGATAACACTTTTCTGTTAGAACTTTCCAAGTTAGATATTGCATGCCATAATTCTCAGTTTTATAATCACCAAGTAGAAGTATTATAGTGGTTTATCATGACAGTTAGACAAATGGTCAAAGGATTTCATTAAATTTCCTAACTCAGGGGCAAAAGAGCAGAGTAAGAACCATAGTTCCTGTTCTTAAGTTGTCTGGGTCCGAGTGCCTGAGCACTGGACTTCGAGAGGGACAGGGGTATTGGACTGTGGCCCCTTCTCTTCACTGTGGGCTAGATTCAGTGGGAAGAACAAAGCACTTGCTAGCCTTTAACACTCAGTGAGAATACCAGGAATCTGTCTAAAATTTGTTTCTGAAGCTTCATCTTCAAATGATTTATTTATCCCATGCACAGTTCATTAGAACTTCACTTAAAGATGAAGAGAAATAGCAAAATAACAGTGTCTTTCATCTATAACCAGAATATTCCAAACTTTTCAAAAGGTAATGCAAAGGGAATAAAATATTAACTACCTACTCCTTGATTGCCTGTATCTCAAGTCCTACATATATAAGTGAAACGTAAAGATTCTTTTCTACAAAGACTAATAACCAACTTAATCATTTTTATGCATATACAATTTATTCCCTAAAATATTGCTAGCAGAAGACTGGAAACAATTCAGACAATCAACAGAGGGCCTATTCCATTGTGGTACACCCATAAAATGAAATTCTAGGCACGTGATTAAAAATCAGGATGAGCGCTCTTATTTTTAGCACATACATGCTAGGTGGAGGCTGAAGGGAGGTTTGAGTTTGAATGTAAAGGATATCTAACGCATTCACTATCATATAAGCAAAGAAAATGTTGCAGAGATGCCCTAAGTCAAACCAACTAGCCAACCCACCATAACCACTGAACTTTGGACCAGACCCCAAGCTCTTCACTAGGACGCCCATCTTCTCCAAATCTTTGGGTCTTTGTTCCAGAGCTGTCCGGAGGGCCATCTGGAGGAGCACAGTTAGGAGGGAAATGGTGTTCAGAGCTTCAGGAGACAGCATTTAATCCGGATGCAGTGTCTGGAAGTAAATTGAGGTTCTGTGCTTACCAACCCAGCACTGCCTTGCATCTGTGTGAAATGTCTCCCAACCGGCACCCGTCACTGCACAGCAACCTCATCCCCGTCACCGTCATCACAGCGAACATGCGTTGAGCTCTCTCTGAGCTCCAGCTGCTTTACATTGATCAACTCACTTACTTCTCATAATGACCCTGTCGTTAGCTGCTATTATTGTCCTCTTTCTGTGGAAGAGATTTGGGGAAAGTTGGAGACATCTTCAGTGATGCTAAGAGGTGAAGCCAAAGCTGAAATAGAGGCATCTGACTCCGAGGTCTTGCTCACGACCCTAAGAGGCTTTCCAAGGCTCAGCTTCGTCCTGGGATGCTGCAAACACAATTCAAAGCTGAGCGTGGCTTAAAGAACGTTGGATTTGCATCAGCTCAGTTGTGCATTCCAGCCTGGTATGGTGAGGCAGTGAACTGGCACAGGAATTTTGCTTGGACATACCTTTTGTGCTAGGTAAGACTATCTGGCACAAGTTGAATGACTTTATGCTGTGATACTTTGAAATGTTTCACTGAGGCATCATTACATAATGTCACAAAGTCATGCACTCTGGGCAAACACCGACACACATGCTCATGTGCCAACATCCCCAAAGTCTTCATGATTACTTTTCCTGCACCCTACACATTCATTAAGTAATCCACTCACTGTTCCACACAAAAGATTCATGCTCTTTTTCATTCTCAATAATCCTCAAACCTATGTTTGCTAAAGGTTACCCATTCTGCAGCTGACATAAAAGAGTTCTTAGTCTTCTGTAAGTGGAAGTAACAGTTCCTTCAGTACTTTCATGGTAACATTTGCCGTCCATTGCCTTTCTCAGTTAAGAGCTAGGAATCCCTCCCATATTTCCCTCTCATAGCCATAAGGACATTTCTATCAGGGTCAGTCCAAGTCTCTTCTGTGCCCCACAGTGTCTCGCCCACAGTGGACCTCCACAAACAGTTAAACGTGTACAAATGCGCGAACTGTAAACAGGCTATGTCGGGGGAAACGTGCTACAGAGCAATGCCAGCGAGCTTTCTGGGAGAGGTTGACAGATGGAAACATTCAGGAAGCAATGAAATAATTTAGTACTAACCACAGACAAAATGCAGTCACTTGGAGAGTATGATGCTTATTTGCATACCTCTTTGCTAAATGCATAGGAGGTTTCTCTAACAAATCCTTGTGGAGATACTCCCTTCATATTCCAACTGAACAGAGGGATATGGAGATGTGCCTAATAAGACATACAGGAAATCATAGGCACTGAGGGTTTGGGATGAAAGTGATGTCTTCATGTGTGAAGGTGCTTTGGGGTTGCACAGGACAAGACAGCAGGTGAGACTCCCTGCTCCCTGAGGCAGCTGCCATACTGTCTCTCCCAGGAAGGGTGAGGTTAGATCCTAGATAAAGCATGTGGTAGAAGGGTCGCCTGCTATTTTAGGGGTACCACAGTGTCTCCAGTCTCGACAGCTGTGGGTTGGAAGCTGGATGTCAGCCTCTCAAGGGCGGCACACAGTTCATTCGCCCAGCTCCAGTGTTTGAATCTCAGTCCCCTTTCCAGGACACTTGGACACTGTACAGCCACAAACAGCAGATCTTCCGGCATATAATGCAGAATGCAAACACGTATATTTATAATAGAGGATGTTCAGGTACTGGGAAAACTGAACTATTTCTCAAAGACTGCTTAATGGCTTTGAAATCAGAGCAAAAGAAGACAAAAGATGTTTGTCTCCGCCATCGGTGTTCTGGGAAAGTTGTCGGCAACGTTCCTGCTGCACTGGGATGGCACTTCTGTATGAGGGGCTCACCGCTCTGGACTCAAGGTCACTCTGTCTAGACTGTGCTGCATCAACCGACAGCCTTGACTTCTTTCTAGGCTGCGCATTCCCCTCCATTTCCACAAATGAGGTGGGCTGTTTCCAAGTCCCACCTCCACGGCCCTGGAGCCTCTCCTGTGCTCCCTGAATGGATGCTTTAAAGAAACTAACCTGCCCCAGGCACTGCCGCTTGCACTCAGGTCGTCCAATTTCCTCCCGCTCTTTAGTCTTTTCGAAGAGCAATTCAGCCAGGCAAGTCTATTTTCATGGCTCCCTTAATTTTCTGTTCCCAATTTCAGCTCCTTTCTTTTCTTCAGACATTTCCCCAGGGCTGAATTGAAGTATTGTTCTTTATGTGTGAAGTTTCTTTTTCCTCTTTAAGAGATTTCTCAGAATCTCCCATCTTTCATAAATTTTCTCAATTAAACATAAGCTAATAATTTCTCTTCTCTTCCATCTCCTGGCAATCAAATCCCATATTGCAAATAGTCACTCAAGTCTGAAATGTACATGCAAATTTTTCTATTTCAATTTATGCCCTTGCTGGAAGGCCTATATTTCTATATTGGCTGAACACGAGGTAATAATTAAATTTTCCAAATATGCAAAAAAACGCAGTTGCTTAAAATTCTTAGTAGTAATTTCTGCTGGATAGTCTGTGTTGGCTCCCTTACCCTCTTTTGTATGCTTTCTCTTTTGGAAAAGACAGGAAAACTAAGATGTACAATCTCCAGACTTCCTGGGTGTGAAAGTTCTGGATGTGGAGCACTCGTGAGAAATTTGGGCAGCAGCAGCCAGCGGCAGCGTCTCCATGAAGGTTTAGAAGGTGCTTTGGGAAGTGAGCCGGTGGAAAAGTGCCATCTTTCCCCAGCAGCCGGCCAGTGCCCAATATGCAGACTCCTGGGCCCTGAGAGGGAAGGGTAGAAGAGCCAGCTCCTCCTCCTTACTTCCAACGTGGCTCCAGAGTGGTGGCCTCAGGGGTAAGAGCCTTCTTATTCCAACTCGTATTGTTCTGAGCATCGTTCCAAGGCGCTAAACCCAGCACCTCATCCTTAAAGTGTTCACAGATTTTGCACATAACTAATTCATTGTAATAAATACCTCTCTGCCTAAAATATCTGGAGCTCTTCCTGGTTTCTGCATCCAACCATGACTGATACATTTCCCTGTTGTTTAAATGGAAAATATGGCATCCAAGACCCATGAGTCACCCTCCCCACTGGGCCCCCATCAGGTCTGCAGCCTCGAGTCCTGATAACATTGCCAGCCAGTTTGTTCTTATTCCACCATGCAGAATCTATCAAATTCTTCTCTGCTTTAGACACGTCATTACCTCTGAAATGGACTCCTCACCTCCTCCCTGCCTCCCTTTTCTCCAACCCCAGTTTGAGTGCATCCTTCAGTTTCCTGGAGCCACTAAAACAAAGTTGACTAGTTCCACTGCACGTGCTCTACAGCACTACAGCCGGTCTTGTCGCACCACATTGCACTCTATCTCCTCTCCTAGATTGTTATTTCCTTGAGCTCAGAAGCTTTGCATCCTGATTTAGTCTGCCAAAGGGCTGCCAATGCAAAGTACCAGAAATGAGTTGGTATAAAGGGTATTTATTTGGGGTGAAAGCTCAAAGTTCCAAGGGATGAAAAGTCCACATTGAGGCACCGTAGGAGCTGTTTTCTCACCAAACTCAGCTGCTGTTGATCCCGGCGTGTTGCCATGTGGGGAAGCAAGATGGCGGCCCATCTCTGGGAGGTCTCAGCCTTCCCCGGCTCACCCTCTCCCCTGGATCTGCTCCGTGGGCCAGCCTCTTGGGGCTTCGTGCTCAAGTGATCATCTCTCTTACAAGGCAGGACCACACGTGGCAGCTTCTTTTTCCTGGGTCTGTCTGTGTGTCTGTTTATATCAGAACCAGCTTTGGTGCGGTGACTCAACCTAAGTCACCCCCTGCTGACATAGTCCAATCAACCCTGAGAGCAAACTTAAGGAGTAATCTAATCAAAGGCCCCTCGACTGAATTTAGTGCTAAAGCCATCACACCTAGAGGAACAGATTCATTTATAAACATAATCTTTTTGAGATTCATAAAACAAACTCAATCTGCCACATACCCCATTTGCTTTCAAACATCCAAGAATTTAATAATTATTTAATAAAAGTTGAATGATTCAATGGAAACTATTTGTAGTGCTGAGTGACTTTATATGATTCCTGCCTTCGTTATGTCTGATACACTTTGCAGCAGTGTATAAATAACAGCCCTGTGTTTGAGTGGGAAAATTGTCAGGCAAAGAATGAAGTAGAGCATTACAACTTTCCACCCTCATAAACAGTATTTACACATATTTTATGACTTTTCATGCTGGTCTCCCACCATTTAAGTATATACATGTATATATATATATATGGTCTGATTTATAACATAAATTCTTAGAGGGGAGATTGAATCTGTTTATCTTGTTTGGTATAGATAATTGTGCATGTGGGCCTTTTGAAATGTAACTGTAGAACAATGATTTAAATTCCCTTGCACAGCTATAGCTCGTCTTGGTGGGGCATTCTCATCAGGGGCTTTCCCACTCTGTGTTTGAAAAGACAAGTAGCTGAGCTTGTGGGTTTGTGTTAATAAAGAACAGAGAGTGAATAGAATTACTTAAATACAAGGGCAAAATTAGAGCAGATGGAGATTATACTGCTTCTGAAAACTAGGATCTTTTATTGGAATTAATATCGGACTGTGGCATTGGAAATTTATTGCAGGATTTCCATTAATACTGAAATGTGCAATTATATTTCTGTATAAAATTTTTACTTTTGACAAACTTTCTCACTCTATTTGATGATTTTACTTTGAAAATAAACAAATATGCTTTCATGGGAATACTAAAGCAAGGAATGTATAAAAGTTTATTTGTCTTAGCTTAAAATTTATGAGAACTTAGTTTTTCTGACAGTGTTTACGTCTTCATTTTTTTAAATATAATTTTATTGCCATTTTCATTGGGAAAATGTTATTCCAAAGAAACATTAAAGTAACTTTTTAGACTTAAAACTGTAACCAACACTTCATGCATTTATGTTTTCTTTATATTGCACCTATAATCAAAAGTCAGTAATGAATGAAAATATTTATTAGGCCTGCAAGTATAAAATAAGGCCATAATAGAATACTAACAGATTTTATATTGTTTTCATAACTATTTCTAAACTCCCTAAAGAAACATATATTCCCTCCAAGAGAAAACATATACCAAGTGTGTTGTTGCTGTTGTTTTATAATTGTGCTAGTCTCACATGAAGAGCATTCCAAGATGCTTTTGTGACCCAGAAATCTTTGCATCTTTGAGAATGAAAGTAGAAAACTGCCTAGTGTCTGGGCAATGCAAACATTATTAGCATCAGCTTGTACAGTTAATTTCGGGATATTTATATTAACTAAATATCTACCAGCTTTAGGCTATATTTGAGAAAACTGTTTTCTATAGTTTTAATAGTATATAAATTGAAAAAACTCTTTCGGATATATTTATTTAAAGGCTAACGCTTCAGTGGTAGTCATCTGGGGAAGCCCCCACCCAAAACACGCTTCTGACATCAGGGATGATGACCCTGCACGGGTACCAGGAGGGTGTGGAGGGGCTGACTCCTCCCATGACGGGCCTGGGGCGGGGGTGGGGGGGGTGGGGTGTCAGGCAGGTTTCCCAAGCTTGAGGCAGTGGGGTTTTTACCGTGGTTGGGGGGGGATGGGGTGAGGCCACCTTGAGTGGTTTGAACTTCCTGCTGGGGCCAAAGGAGTGAGAAACCAGACTTGCTTATTGTCCACCCAGATGTAGGCAGAAGGGGAGGTGGGTGGGAGGCTTAAAACTGTCAGCAAGTACCACGAATCAAATCAGAATCTTTAATATCATCATTCTTGAAATGTTCTCCATGTACTTAACTGAGCTACCTCGGGAAGCACCAGTGATATGCATCAAAAGAGAGCTGACGCAGCAAGGGGACACAACAAAAAGAGACACAGATTCTTAGGGCCGCTGACAAGAATACAAGCGGACACAGAAGAACTCACAGTGAATGGACACAGAGAGCAGACAACGGGGTGGGGCGGGGGGCAGGCAAAGGGTAGAGAAATAAATAAAAAATAAATCTTAAAAAAAAAGAGAGAACTATCCTTAGGCCACCCTGACAATAATAGCAAAATAACAAGTGCTATGGACATAGACACGCTGAGCTCCCATTCTATATCTCCTATTTACTAGTGCCTTTACCAAACCATGTCATCTCTTTCAGTTACTGTTTGCTCATTTACCTGGTTTTTCTTTGCAGGGCCGTACTGAGGAATGAATGAGACTAAATGAATGAAAAAAGCCTCGTGCACAATAGATGGTCAATAAGCAGTAGCTATGATTACATTTTGATTGGGCTTTTTAAGAAATATTAAATCCTATGGCAAGTATGGAAAAATGTGGATGCCATATATATACAGAAAATTAAAATAAAACATTTTGAAAGGACTACTAGAAAAACAGGTCTTGGAAAGTTTATACTAAATCCAAAATATGTTCAAGTGGTTTACTGACATGAGTAAGAAAATTCTTATCTTCTTTGTAGGTAAAAAGAAAAATCAGCATATGGTGTTATTCACATCAAAAAAGGTTGATAAAAGTGTTTTATTCTTGTGTAGGATAGTTAACTACCCTAATCCTACAGTAAAATGCTGCATCTAAATTACATAAAAGGAATAGCTCTCTGAACTTACTTTGCCATGCCACGCTTGTTCACGCACCCAGGACTGAAGGTCTACTTCTGTGCCTTGAATTCTACCACCACTGTACCCCAGGCTCAACACTTTGCCTCATCCTTTTGTTTTGTCTTAAGTTTTATTTTGACAAGGTTGCAAACTCACTGAAAAGTTGCAAGAAAAGTATAAAGGAATGGTCAGGGGCATGCAGTGCCCCTTAAGGCAGAGACTCAAAACTAGTACATTGTAGGTAACTTCTGCCTGTTCTTGCAGGAACAGTTGTGAGAAGAGTCTACAGTATTCATCCAGATTTCCCAAATAGTAACATGCTACCACATTTACTTTATCCATCCTCTGTCCTCCTTTACACACACACACACACACACACACACACATTTTAGTCCTTTTCTTGTAAATGCTTCAGTGAGCATTTCTAAAAAGGGGGTGAGGCATTCTTTTTCCTAACCACAGTACAGTTGCCAAAATCAGGAAATTAACATTCACACAATACTATTACACTCTACAGGCCTATTTAGATTAAAAAGTTATCCTAGCACTGGTTTATAGCAAATGCCTTCAGTTGCCAAGTTTCTTCAGTCTTCTTTAACCTGGAACAGAACCTCAATGCTCCTTTGTCTACCATGACCTTGACCTCACTGACGGTTATAGGCAGTTATTTTGCAGAATGTCTATCAGATTTGGTTTGTCAGCTGTTCCTCATGATTAAACTCAAGTTATACATTTTTTGCAAAAAATAATACGACACAAGTGATGCTATTTTCTTCTCCATGCATGACATCAAGAGGAAGAAAAAAAGCGAGTTCTTCCTTTACTGGTTAGAGTAACTTTGACCACTTGGTTAAAGTTGTTTTCACAGATTCCTCTACTTCGAGGTTACTTTTTTCCTCTTTTTAATTGTCCAGCTTCTGTATTAGGCAGTGTACTCCCAGGAAACAGTCCGACAGGATTGATCTATCTATCATCTATCTATCTATCTATTAAATATTGCATAAATGTGTGATTAGGAATTGGCTAAGGAGACTGTGGGGATGGGCAAGTCCAGATTCCATAGGGCAGGCCACGAGCTGGGAGCCCCAGTGAAGGTTTACAATGGATTGTCCAGGAGAATCTGGCTGGCTGAAGTAGAGACGGGAATTCTCACTTCTGACTTCTGAAACTACTAGTTCTCCCTTTGTGGCCTTCAGCTGATTGGATGAGACTACTCTCATTGTTGAAGACAATTTCCTTAGTTGACCGTAGATGTAATCAACCACAAATTCAATCAACTTACTGATGATTTAAATCTATGAAATGTCATCACAGAAACTATAAGGCCAGTTATTTGCTTGACCGAACAGCTGGACACCATAACTAGCCAAGTTAACACATGAACTTAAGCATCAGAGTCCACTCCTTGTCAACTTGGTACTTATACACATCTTAAACCATACTTACTAACTAAATAAAAATAAGAAGTCATATTTTCACCTAACATATTTTAACTATCCTATATACAATCAGAAACACACAAACTCTTCAGAAAAGGATGCAAGTCATTGGGTAATAGTCACTCTTATACTTGATATCCTATAATTTAAATACTATGACACAGAGTTAATATAATTTATTTTATATAACAAGGAGATTATATAGGGAAGAAAACAAAGATATTTTCTTTTTGTATATATATATATACATAAACATATTCAAAACAAGACAGGAAGAAATATTCATTACCACTTAGTCCTCATTTCTGTAACTGGTCATGTGGTTGTAGCTTGTATTTGTAATTACCTTCTTCTACTACCCATTACACATTCCCTTTCCTTTTAACAAGCACATCAGCAGGTCGAAGCAATTTGCCTGGTGTGGTGACACTTACCACCATTCTTGAAGTTTCTGGGCCATGGTAATCATGCCTTTTGCAGTTTTTTTTTTACTTTAATCGCAAGGCATAGTATCACCAAGAGACACCTACAGGAATGCACCTGTATTCCAGGTATACTATTCTTTACCTCCATTATGTAGGTGCAGGCCTAGTTCCCCTTAATAATCATGATCAATCACCCCAGCCAGTATAGTAATTTCTTTCTTTACCTGTTGTTTCAGAGGCATGAGGAGCCAAAGTAACCAGGTGGCTGCTAGATACACAAATCCTGGATGTGGGGGAAATGGCACCGTAGAATGAATGTTGATATAGAGCATACACAGCCTCCAGGAGAATGTTGCCCCAGCCCTGCAGGGTATTGCCACCCAGTTTGCACTGTAATAGAGCTTCAAAAGGCTATTCCACCATTCTATCAATACAGCTGTTCAGGATGATGGGGAACATGGTAAGATCACTGAATTCCAGAACCGTGTGCCTATTCCCACACTTCATTTGCCATGAAATGGGTTCCTTAATCAGAACTAAGGCTGTATGGAATACCATGATGACAGATAAAGCATTCTGTAAATCCGTGGATGGTAGTTTTGGCAGAAGCATTGCCTGCAGAGAAGATAAACCCATATCTGGAGTATGTATCTATTCCAGTTAGAACATACAGCTGCCGCTTCCATGGTGGAAGTGGTCCAATGTAATCAACCTGCCATCAGTAGCAGACTGATCACCTTGGGGAATGGTGTCCTATCAGAGACTCAGTGTGGGTCTCTGCTGCTGGCAGATTGGGCACTCAGGAGTGGCTATAGCCAGGTTGGCTTTGGTGAGCAGAAGTTCATGTTGATGGGCCCATGTATAATCTTATACTTACCTACATGGCCACTTTGTTCATGAGTCCATTAGGCAATTACAGGAGTGGCTGGGGAAAGAGACCAAATATTATCCACAGAAGGGGTCATCTTATCCACTTGATTATTAAAAGCCTCCTCTACTGAAGTCACCTTCTCATAAGCATTCACATGGTTCACAAATATCTTCATGGTTTGGCTCACTCTGAAAGGTTTATCCACTTACCTCTTCCAGAGACTTCTTTGTTACCAATTTTCCAATCATGTTCCTTCCAAGTCGCTGAACATCCAGTCAAACCATTGGAGACATCTCATGCATCAGCATACAAAAGCCCTTCTGGCCATTTCTCCTTCCAAGCAAAATGAACAACAAACTGTAACTGCTTGAATTTCTGCCTACTTGGAAGATTTCCCCACACCACCATCCTTCAGGGATGTCATATAAAGAGATTGTAATTCTGCAGCTGTACACTTTCAGGTGGTACTTGTAGATCATGCAGAACCATCTGTAATCCAGGTCAAAATTTTCTCTTCCTTTGTCAACTGATTGTAAGGAACTCCCCAAGATGCCGTGGATGTAGGCTGGGAAAGAGAAAGTAACTTGGCAGGAGTGGGGCCCATGGGCCTTTGGGCCATTTCCTCATGTAACTTACTTGTGCCTTCAGGGCCTGCTTGAGGCCAGTCTTATATATACCACTTCCATTTTATGATGGAATGCTACCGTGCACACCAAACTTTATAAACTTGGTGGGTCAGACATCCGGCAACTATGGCCTCATCATAACTTGGTGTCCCATGGTTTAAGTGTTTGGTTTCTGTCAAGGCCCAGTAGCAGGCCAAAATCTCTTTCTCAAAAAGAGAGTAGCTATCTGCAGAGGATGGCAGGCCTTTGCTCCAAAATCCTAAGGGTTCCACATTGTGATTCTCCAACAGGGGCCTGACGAAGCAAAGGCTCCAGACCGCATCTCTATGTGCCAGTGACACATCTGCTGGATCAGATGGTCCAAGAGGCAGTGCAGCTTGCACGGAAACCTGGACCTGTCACAGAGCCTCTTCTTGTTCTGGTCCCCACACAAAACTAGCAGGTTTTCAGATCACCCAGTAAATGGGCTGGAGTAGCACACCCAAGGAAGAAACATCTCAAAAATCCAAAAGGACCAACTAACTGTTCTGCCTCTTTTTTGGTTGTAGGAAGGGCAAGCTGCAAAGCGTATCCTTCAATTTAGAAGGGAATATATCGACATGCCCCATACTACTGCACATCTAGAAACTTCACTGATATGGAAAGAACCTAAATTTTTGTTGGATTTTTCTCCCACCCTTTGACATTCAAATTCCTTACTAATAAGTCTGGAGTAGTCACTACTTCTTGCTTGCTAGGTTCAGTCAACAAGATTATTATCGATATAATGGCTAGTGTGATGTCTTGTTGAAGAGAAAAGTGATACAGTTTGCTGAAGTGAGTTGATATACCTCTGAAGGTAGGAGAGTGAAGGTGTATTGCTGGCCTTGCCAGTTTAAAGCAAACGGCAGTCTCTACCAACAGGTAATAAGAAAAAAGCATTTTCCAGATCAATAGCTTCACTCCAGATACAGAGGTTGCGTTGGTTTTCTCAAGCAGTGACACCACATCTAGAACAGCAGCTCCAGTTGGAGTCACCACCTGGTTAAATTAACGATGATGCTCTGCCATCCTTCAAGAACCATCTGTTTTCTGCACAGGCCAAGTAAGGGAGTTGAATAGGGATGTGGTGAGAATCACCACCTGTGCAAACTTTGAACCTTGATGGTAGAACTGATCTCTGCAATACCTCCAGAAATCTGGTATTGTGTTTATTTAGTATTTTTCTAGGAAGAGACAGTTCTAGTGGCCTCCACATGGCCTTTCCTACCATAATGGTCCTCACTCCACAAGTCAGGGAACCAATGTGGAGATACTGCCAGTTGCTGAGTATGTCTATTCCAACTATGCATTCTGGAACTGGGGAAATAACCACGGAAAGGTTCTGAGGACCCCCTGGACCCACTGTGAGATGGTCCTGAGATAAAACTTCATCAATCACCTGACCTCCATAAGCCCTTATTCTGATTGGTGGACCCCAATGATGTTGTGGGTCTCCTTGAATTATGTCACATCTGAGACAGTGTCTATAATCTTCAAAATATCTGATCATTTCCTATTCTGCAATACACAGTTACCATAAGAAGGCCATAGGTCCCTTTGGAGAAGGCTGGAAGGAAAATTAGCAGCATAAATATTTTACAGTGTAGCAGAGTCTTCTATCAAAGGACTGAGCCTTTCCTTCATTCAAGGGGTTCTGGACTGTAAACAGTTTTAAGTCCAGGAGTTGATTCAGGGACCACGATTCTGTTTTGAGATTCAAATTAGACTTGTTCATTGGTCTAACTCTTCTGCTTATACAGAGCAAGTCAGAATTTAATAGATTGTCCATCTATTTTACTTCTAGGTACCCCATGATCAACTAGCCAATGCTATGTGTCTCTGTGAGGCAGACTATTCCGATTAATGCTTGGACTCCACTGTACATTAAGAAAGCCGTGCCCACTTGTCTTTGGCACTTAAATGCTGCCACTTGGCTTCTGCCAGTCTGGGCTCTGATCACCACCATTGTGTTTAAGGATCCAGTTTCACTGAAGTTCCCACAGTAATACCTGACCTACACCTCAGAACTCTTCAGGGGTGATGGAGGTTGTCTCACAAATTTATCCCTCACAGCCTTGGTGAAAGTTATGCCCTCGGGGCATGCCTGGGGTGGGTGAGCATGTCTTAAATGGTAAATCCATTCTAGCATTCCAATCTCTCTAAGCCCTTGCATCTCCTCATCTACAGGACACCAGGCAGTCCTGGCATTTTGACTTAAGGCAATGTCAGCCACCTTTTAGTCCCTGGTTCAGTCAACTACCTGAACAAACTGTTAGAGCCCTTTCTAAGCCTTCGAGCTACAACATTGTACACAGCATTTCTGCAGAGTGGGCCCATAATAACAAATTTAGCCTTATTCAACTTTGTTATTTCTACTATTTATCCCACACATTTAATATCCACTCCCACACATATTCCCTGCACTTCATCTACATAAATCAGAAAAGTCGAGCACTTCCATTGGTGTGTAGTAAACCTTCTCCTGATCATACTTTGTACCTCACCTTTTGGGGCCTGTTGGGACTTCAGTCTAGTTATAGGTCTGGAAGCAAAGAGGGTGAGTAGGATGGGTCATGAGAGGAATGAGCAGGGTCTTGCAAGTCAACTACTCCAAGGCATTCATCTGGTGAAACTGGATTAGTCTCTCTAGACCAGGGGTTCTTAACAAGGGATCTGTGAGCTTGAAATGAAATTCAAAAATGCATTATTCTTGTGGGGACATTTTGGTGCTCACAGACCCCTCGTTAAGAATTCCTGATCTAGAGTTTCAATATCCATATCGTCATCACTATCAGGCAATGTCTCCATTCTAATTTTCAGGATCCCATTCCTTTCCAATCAATGCCTTCACTTTAACAGCAGATACCTTGCAACTGCAAGGTTGGGAATTCGATATACATTGTATTTCAGACACTTGTACAATGTGACTCTGAGTCTGGTTTTCAGAAATAGCAAGTGCTTATGAAAAGTAAGAGATTCTTTCAGGGTACACATGAAAACTTTCATGTCCTTCATGTGCTTAAGCTCGGATTTTAAAGCCTTGAACTCATTCTTTAACAGCTATATTCAGTGAGTTTAGGAACAACCAGCCAACATCATTTACTTGATAACTCCACAAAACTGTTTAGGTATCAAATATACTCTTACAGAGCCTTGCCTCTTATAAGCATTTGAGTCGCTTTATACAATGGTGATATTTTACATATATATATTTATAGCCAATTAATGCCAAGGACTATCTGTGCTATCTTGATCATTGGAAACAGTCATTAGTGCCTTGGATCTAATGAGATTAGAGGACCAATTCCAAAAACCTAGAACCAACTCAGAAATCTCATCCTCAAGATTCTGTTTTTGAAGAATCACTCTTGGTACCAACCAAATCTGTATTAGGGTTCTCAAGAGAAACAGAACGGACAATTATATATATATATATATATATAATGTACATATTGTGAGACTTATTATCATAGATAATTATATTCATTATAATGTGACTCCCAGTGGCTCATATGACTGTGGGGATAGACAAGTCTGAATTTCATAGGGCAGGCCACAAGCTAGGAGCTCCAACAAAGGTTTTTGATGAATTCCCTCACAGAAGTTGGCTAGCTGAAGTTGAGACGGAAATTCTCCCTTCCGGCTGCTGAAATCATCATTTCCCCTTGTATAGCCCTTCAACTGATTGGTGAGATTTCTATCACTGTGGAAGGCAATCTCCTTAGTTGATTATAGATATAATTTGCCATAGATGCCATCAACTTACAGATGATTTAAATCCATGAAATATCCTCTCATTCACAGTAAGTTGTTTCCTTGACCAAACAACTTGGCACCATAACCTGGTCAAGTTGATGCATGAACTTAAGCATCACACTTTCTGAGAACATGACCTTGGCTCTCATCCCCTTCCCCCAATCATTTAAGGCTCAACCCAAATGCTGCTTCCTCTACCTGTGTACCTACAGTGCTAAGAACTTAACTTACAGTGCTCATTATATTGAAAAGCAACTATTCTCTTTTCTATATAACTTAATAGATTAGAAGTATCTGTTAGCAGGTATTTTATCTTATTTATCATTGTATTGTCTAGCAGATTTTCCATAATTATTAATTGAATAAGCAAGTAAATGAACAAGTGAATTGTAGGAAGCATAATGCAGAGGTATCATATTCTCTATTTTGTAAATAAGTCCACTAGAGACCAACACAGATAAATTTATTTATGACAGCAAGTTCAATTAATACCATTGAGCTCATTTTCTTTTGTTCAAGAAGTGACTTTCATTTATGATATTCAAGAACTGAGAGGGCCAAATTCCTTTTCATATCTATGTTCACAAACCTACGTGGAGTAGAAAAATGTTTCATGACTGCAGCTAGTATGTAAGACTACCAGTTGGCTTTTGCAACAATAATGCTACAAAACAACCCACCACAAAGCACAGTGGCTTAACACTGCAATCAACATGCTCTCCCACACAACTGTGTGACATCTGAGAGCCAGCTGGTCTAGGCTGAGCCCAGCTGGGCTGGCTCCAAAGTTCAGGTTGGGTCCAGCTGTGCTCTGCTTGTCCGTCATTCCTCTCAGATCAGCAGGCTCCTAGAGGCCAGAAGAAGTAAAAAGAGGAAGCAGTAACAGGCAATGCCTTACCAGACTGAGGCTCAGAACCAGCACACTCTAAGATCCATTTACTGCCCATTTGCCAAAACTAATCACACAGTCAAGCCCAACATCATCAGAGAAAGGAATACTGTTTCCAATCTAATGGCAAAGTGTGTGAATAGAGGAGGGGCAAAGCCCTGGGAAGAGTAATGGGAATGACCACAGGAGCAGAAACATAAAATGGATGTAGGTAAACTTCAAGTAGAGGAGGAACACAAAGATGGCGGATCACGTGGGGGCACGTGTGCATGTTCAGGGCAAGTAGGGTCTTTCCCTCTTCCCTGACTCTACCGAGTCCATCTTCTCACTTAGACTCAGATGTCCTGGCTTCTCTAGCATCTGTGTAAGCTTGTAACTGTATGCCCAACGTAACTCACATGGCTATTGTGAGATGAGAGTCACATGAGAAACAAACTGTGAAAAGTCAAAAGTGCTACACCGATGTGTTATTGTTACTACTACTATTTGCTCTTCAGTTCAGATACGAGTCACCCTCAGGCAGCATGATGACACCCATCCGCAAAATAGTAGAATTTACTCCGAGTGGAGCCCATCAAAGGCTGCATTAGCTTGTACTGGACAGAAAGAAATTAATGCTTCATTTCTATAATTCCAAGAAAGAACACCAGGAAATGATCGGTATGTCAGGTATTTTCTTCAGCAATTAAAAAAGAAGGGAGAGGGTTTTTCAAGCAAAGCATTTTCCCTGATAGAGCCAGTTTTCACCAAATATTTTAAAACTGAATTTTTAATGTACATTTGTTAGTTGAAAAATTATATCCTCAACCACAATGCAATCAAGAAAAGCAATGAATTCGGGTACAGTTCACTAAAGGTCAACACCTGCTTCACAAAGAGAAGATAAAATGACCTTTTCCTCAAATATGCTCACATTCCTTCCATTAACTACAAGAATATGGTCTGCTTTTATGGTTCTATAGTTTTTTTTTTAGCAACAGAAAACAAATACTTATGTCTTTAATATGAGAATTTGAAATGACTACATAGTCTCAGCATCTAGTCATGGCAAATCTTCATGTCAAAACAAAATACCGAGAGGGGGCAAGATGGCGGCTGAGTGAACATCCCTGTTAGGGTCTTCTGCAGGGAATCGGCTGGGCGGCGTTGGAGACTCTTTGGGACCGGATTGTTTCAGGATTTTTGCTGGTCCGGAGGTGTCTGGACATCGATTTGGAGGGAAGGTAACAGAGAGGATTCGTCTGTGAAATATACACGGAGATCCCAGCTACCTGTAGAGGATTCCCTCCTTGGGTAGGCGGAGACGAGGCATCTAGCCCTGCTCGGTGGGGCTGAGCCAGGCCGGGCCGCAGCGGCGGACGCCGGAGCCGGGCCGGGCTGCGCCGGTGGCGAACGGGGCCGGGCGGGGCCGAGCCAGGCCGAGCCGGGCCGCGGTAGCGTTTGGAGCCGGGCGGGGCCGGGTCAGGCCCCGGCTGCGGGCCGCGGTAGCGTTTGGAGCCGGGCGGGGCCGGGTCAGGCCCCGGCTGCGGGCCGCGGTAGCGTTTGGAGCCGGGCGGGGCCGGGTCAGGCCGCGGCGGGTACGGAGCCGGGCAGGGCCGGTCCAGGCCGCGGTGGCGGGAGGTGGACGCCGGAGCCGGCTGGGCCGCTGTAGCGAGCGGAGCTGGGCGGAGCCAGGCCAGGCCAAGGCGGCGTGAGGAGCCGGGCAGAGCCGGTCCAAGCCTCCGTGGCGGGCGGAGCCGGGCCTGCGGAGGGGTTTCTGTTTTTTTTAATTTAGTTTACTTAATTTTTTTTTTTTTTTTTTTTTTTTTGAGCATATGCAGTACTGGGGAGTTCGTGGGCCCTGCGCGGCCTATTGGGGGTTTGTGGGAAGGGAGGTGCTTGCAGACCCATTTGGGCAGACAGACGGTGTTTATAGGGCAAAGCGGGGGGAAGTTGTTGTTTTAGATAGTGTTGCAATTGTGACACGTGTGTACCTGTATCTCTCTTCTCCCTATCCGTTCCCCACCGTTTGCTCATCCTCTTTTTCTTTCTTCCTTTCTTCTTGCCTTTCTTTTTTCTTTATTATAATTAGTTTTTTTTTTTTTTCGGTTTTCTCTTTCCCTCTTGTCCCTCATCTTCCACTTATTTTTACTTTAATTCAAGTATACAATAGGTGCTACAGGGAACACCTCACATTTGCTGGGTTTTCCCATCCTCCACTGCCTCATTTCTGTGTGAACTGATTTAGGCTACCTACACTATCCCCCTTCCCCTGCATCTTGATATCCACTATCATCTACTGTCTCTCCTATATTCCACCCCCCACCTCCCGTTCTTTGATCCACAAAGTGTCTAACTCTTAATTTCTAATACCTTTGTTCTGTTTTCTGTCTATTATCCACTCTTGAAACTATTACCTTTCTTTTCTTTTTCCCTCTCTCATGAAAACAATAGCTATGTAGTTCATACCATATTCCTCCCAAATTCAGTCATCTACTTCATAAAAGGTACTCTACCTACAGCTATAACTCTATACAATCTACATGAATCTAACCTCCATCCTTCCAGATCTCATATTCTTGCTTTATTAACATACATCACCAATACAACTTTACACTTTTCCCTTGCTTACACAATTGCCTTTCCCCAACACTAATACTTTCCTCTAAAGTGAACTTAACCAACAACAAGTAACTAGAATAAGAAGAAAAAAGTGACAAAGAGAAGATATAACACCTGTGCAAAAATAACAACTAATTAACCTCCAAGAGCAGACAAAGAAGCTAAGGAACTGATTAAATTTGTCAAAATAAAGAGATGACCAGAAAGCAACAAAAATCTACGAACCAAACCAATAATCAGGAAAAAATGGCTGAATCCAATCAACAAACCAATAATCACGAAGGGGAGCAAAACTTGGCACAAGCAATGAAAGATCTCAGAACATTTATCACCGACAAATTTGATGCAGTAATGAAAGAGGTTAACAACATGAAGACATCACTTGGAAGGGAAATTGCAGACATACGCAAAAACATAACAGATATGATGGGAATGAAAACCATAGTTCAAGAAATCAAAAATACACTTGCAGCAAATATCAGCAGACTAGAAGAGACAGAGCAGAGAATTAGTGATGTGGAAGACAGTACATCAGAAATCAAACAGATAGTAGAAGGGGTCAATAAGAAGATAGAAAAAATCCAATTAGGATTTAGGGACCTGAATGACAATGCAAAACGCTCAAACGTACGTATTATAGGCATTCCAGAAGGTGAAGAGAAGGGAAAGGGGTCAGAAAGAGTGTTGCAGGAAATAATGGCTGAAAACTTCCCAAATCTACTGAAAGAGACAGATGTACATATCCAAGAAGCACAGCGCACTCCACAAGTCATAAACCCCAACAGGCCCACCCCAAGACATATACTTGTCAAATTATCCAATGCTCAAGACAAAGAGAAAATCCTAAAAGCAGCAAGAGAAAAGAAAACCATCACATATAAGGGAAGCTCAATTAGATTAAGTGCTGATTTCTCTTCTGAAACCATGGAGGCAAGAAAACAGTGGTATGATATAGTCAAGGTACTAAGGGAAAGAAATTTCCAACCAAGAATACTTTATCCAGCTAAACTAGCATTCAAATATGATGGAGAGTTCAAAATATTTGCAGACAAACAGAAACTGAAAGAGTATACCAACAAGAAACCTCCCCTTCAAGAAATTCTAAAGGGAGTGCTGCAGGAAGAAAGGAAAAAACAGGAAAGGCAAAGTTGGAGGAGAGTATAAGACCAACAACAACAACAAAAAAGACAAAAAAAATATACAAACAAAATATGACAAACACAAATCCAATCAAAGTATGGCTAACACAAATAATTCCTTGATAGTAATAACACTGAATGTCAATGGATTAAACTCACCTATCAAAAGATTCAGACTGGGACATTGGATAAGGAAATATGACCCATCCATATGCTGTCTACAAGAGACACATCTTAGACCCAGAGACGCATGGAGATTGAAAGTGAAAGGCTGGAAAACAATCATACAAGCTAACAATAACCAAAAAAAGGCAGGAGTAGCTATATTAATATCAGACAAAATAGACTTTAAATGTGAAACAATTGTGAGAGACAAAGAAGGATACTACATTTTAGTCCAAGGGAAAATCTGTCAAGAAGATCGAACAATCATAAATATCTATGCCCCTAACAAGGGTGCCTCTAAATACGTCAGGCAAACGCTGGAAAAACTAAGTGAAAGAATAGATACATCTACAATTATAGTGGGGGATTTTAATACACCACTATCAACTCTGGACAGAACATCTCAAAAGAGAATCACCAAAGAAACAAAACATCTGAATAGTATATTAGAGGAGCTCGATCTAAAAGACATATATAGATCGCTACACCCAAACACAGCAGGATATACATTTTTCTCAAGCGCACATGGATCATTCTCCAAGATAGATCATATGCTAGGCCACAAAGAAAGGCTGAACGAATTCAGAAAGATTGAAATCATACAAAACATTATCTCTGACCACAGTGGAGTCAAGCTGGAGATTTGCAAGGGAAAGAAGCCCAGATTTCACACCACGATTTGGAAATTAAACAACACACTCTTAGAAAAACAGTGGGTCAAAGAGGAAATCTCAAAAGAAATCAATGACTACCTTGAAACAAATGATAATGATAACACAACATACCAAAATTTATGGGATGCAGCAAAAGCAGTACTGAGAGGGAAGTTTATAGCCATAAATTCATATATCAAAAAAGAAGAAAGAGCAAAAATTGAAGAACTAACTGCACATTTGAAGGAATTAGAAAAACAACAACAAAGTAACCCAACAGGAAGAAGAAGGAAGGAAATAACAAAGATAAGAGCAGAACTAAACGAAATAGAAAATAAGAAAGCACTTGAACAGATAAACAAGACCAAGAGCTGGTTTTTTGAGAAGATTAACAAAATTGACAAACCTTTAGCAACACTAACAAAGAAAAAAAGAGAGAAGATGCAAATACACAAAATAAGAAATGAGAAAGGCGATATCACCACTGACCCCACAGAAATAAAGACTATCATAAGAGGATATTTTGAAAAACTATATTCCAACAAAAATGACAATCTAGAGGAAATGGACAAATTCCTAGAAACACATAAACAGCCCATATTGACAAAAGAAGAAATTGATGATCTTAACAAACCAATCACAAGCAGAGAGATAGAATCAGTTATTAAAAATCTCCCAACTAAGAAGAGCCCAGGGCCAGATGGCTTCACAGGTGAATTCTACAAAACATTCCGGAAAGAACTGACACCAATCCTGCTGAAACTATTCCAAACCATCGAAACAGAAAGAACATTACCCAACTCCTTCTATGATGCCAACATTACCCTAGTACCAAAGCCAAACAAAGACATCACAAGAAAGGAAAATTACAGACCAATTTCTCTAATGAACCTAGACGCAAAAATACTTAACAAAATACTTGCTAATCGTATTCAACAACACATTAAACGAATTATACACCACGACCAAGTGGGATTCATCCCAGGTATGCAAGGATGGTTCAACATAAGAAAATCAATCAACGTAATACACCATATAAACAGATTGAAGGAAAAAAATCACATGATTATATCTATTGATGCAGAAAAAGCATTTGACAAAATACAGCACCCTTTCTTGATAAAAACACTCCAAATGATTGGAATACAAGGAAATTTTTTGAACATGATAAAGAGTATATATGAAAAACCTAAAGCCAATATTGTTTACAATGGAGAAATCCTAGACTCCTTCCCTCTAAACTCAGGAACAAGACAAGGATGCCCACTGTCGCCGCTCCTATTTAACATTGTCTTAGAAGTACTTGCTCGAGCACTGAGGCAAGAACCAGAAATAAAAGGCATTCAAATTGGAAAGGAAGAAGTCAAAATTTCATTATTTGCAGATGACATGATCCTATACATAGAAAACCCTGAGAGATCTACAACGAAGATTCTAGAACTCATAAATGAGTTTAGTAAAGTCGCAGGTTATAAGATCAATGCGCAAAAATCAGTAGCATTTCTGTACACCAATAATGAGCAAGATCAGGAGGAAATCAAGAAACAAATACCATTCACAATAGTATATAAAAAAATCAAATACTTAGGAATAAATTTAACTAAAGAGGTAAAGAACTTATACACTGAGAACTATACAAGATTGTTCAAGGAAATCAAAGAAGACCTAAATAAGTGGAAGACTATTCCTTGTTCATGGATAGGAAGACTGAACATTATTAAGATGTCTATCCTACCAAAACTGATCTACACATTCAATGCAATCCCAATAAAAATCAATGCAGCCTTCTTTAAGGAACTAGAAAAACTAACTATGAAATTTATTTGGAAAGGAAAGAGACCCCGAATAGCCAAAGACATACTGAAAAAGAAAAACGAAATTGGAGGAATCACACTACCTGACTTCAAAACATACTATAAAGCTACGGTGGTGAAAACAGCATGGTATTGGCATAAGGAGAGACATATAGACCAATGGAATCGAATTGAAAGCTCTGATATAGAACCTCACATATACAACCACATAATATTCAATAAAGCCACCAAACCCTCTCAACTGGGAGAGAGTGGCCTATTCAACAAATGGTGTCTGGAGAACTGGATAGCCATATGTAGAAGAATGAAAGAGGATTACCATCTCACACCTTATACAAAGATTAACTCAAGATGGATCAAAGACCTAAATATAAGAGCCAAGACCATAAAAACCTTAGAAAGCAGTGTAGGGAAACATCTACAGGACCTTGTAATAGGTAATGGATTTATGAATATCTCACCAAAAGCACGAGCAGCAAAAGAACTAATAGATAAATGGGACTTCCTCAAAATTAAAGCCTTCTGCACCTCAAAGGAGTTTGTCAAGAAAGTAAAAAGGGAGCCCACACAGTGGGAGAAAATATTTGGCAATCATATAACTGATAAGAAACTTATAACTTGCATATATAAAGAACTCCTATATCTTGAAAATAAAAAGATAAACAACCCATTTAAAAAATGGGAAAAAGACTTAAACAGACACTTCTCCGAAGAAGAAATACAAATGGCAAGAAAGCACATGAAAAAATGTTCCAAATCTCTAGCTATCAGGGAAATGCAAATCAAAACCACAATGAGATACCATCTTACACCCATAAGATTGGCAGCTATGAAAAAAACAGAAGAATACAAGTGCTGGAGAGGATGTGAAGGAAGGGGAACACTCATCCACTGCTGGTGGGAATGCAGAAGGATCCAACCATTCTGGAGAACAGTATGGCGGTTTCTCAAAAAACTAGCCATAGATTTGCCATATGACCCAGCAATACCACTGCTGGGAATATACCCAGCAGAACTGAAAACAAGAACACAAACCAATATATGTACACCAATGTTCATAGCAGCATTGTTCACTGTTGCCAAAAGTTGGAATCAACCCAAATGCCCATCAACAGACGAGTGGATCAATAAAATGTGGTATATACACACAATGGAATACTACTCGGCTGTAAGAACAAACACACTACAAACACATGTGATAACATGGATGAATCTTGAGAACCTTATGTTGAGTGAAGCAACCCAGACATTGAAGGACAAATACTACATGACTTCAATGATATGAAATAAACAAGCTGCCCTAGATAGCAAGAGACTGAACGATAGGCTTGCAGGAAATCGGAGGGTGGAGGAAGGATATGAGCCGATGTCTGCAGGGGTGGAATTTAAGACGAGATGGTGGTAAGTATGAACACAAAGAAGAGATAAAAGGGGGGTAAGGGGTTGCCTTTGCTTGGGGCTTTGCGGGTTTGAGGTTGGCTGGGGAGGGACGGATGGGTAACGTTGCCCAAAAGTGGGGGGAGAGAGGGGTAGCATACGAACCAGGAGAGGGTCAGGTGTTGGTGGAGAGTAAAATGCCGAGAAAATCATATCAAAATATAATAAAGAGGGTTACCTGTTTAGAATGCTCGGAGGGGAGGGTCTGATGCAGGACGGGCTCCTGGGGAATGTCTAAATGCTCATTCTGCCAGAGTGGGTGACACCATGGGGTAGAAACCCAAGTAGTGAGAGTGGGGGTGGACCCACATCCTGGGGAGGACTAATGCCATCCAATAGAGGGAACTGTATCCCTTGAGAGAAAGGGTGGCTCCCAGGGCATTGGGGCAGTTGAGCAAGTTAGGCCCTGAACACTATTCCATCTATCTCTGGAAGTGGCTCCTCAGGAAACGGAGGTTGGCTATCACTGAGGGCACCAAGGTGGAAGGGAAAATGGACGTTAAATGTGTGGAACCAAAGTAAATGGGGGGTAAGAGAGGAGTTTCTTGAGAGTACACAAAGATGGATATAAAACATGTAATATTACACCATAACATATAGGAGATGACAGACTGATAATGTAAACCATAATGTAAAACATAGGATAACTAAAAATGTAAAGAACTGTGTATCCTAAAGTATGCACCATAATGTAAGCACAGATGTCACCTTGTTAGAAAGCTAATGTCTCAGACTCTGTACATCACTTTAAGTAAATATGATATGAATAGGGCGTAAGAGTATCACTGTGGAAGGGAAAAGGTTTTCTGGTGGATGTGTGGGAGTGCTGTATATTATATATATACATTGCTGTGGTCTAGGACTCCTGTGAAGAAAAGCTGAATAATTAGGGGGGGGGGGGGGGAAAAAGAAAAGAAAAAAATAGGATGTGGAATTTTTTCAAGTCAACATTCTTTATCTAAGTTCTTTATCTAACTTTATCCAAGTTCTTTATCTATCCTTTAAACTCATCGCTATATGCCATTCCCTAGTAAGGGACCATGACATTATATTGGGCTTCAAATTTCGGGGAGTTCTGGATCACAGAGTGTTTCAACAATGGCAATGGAGGGATACTGGTATGGGATACCAATGACAGGTGATATATGACTGACAGGGAGCTGTACAGAACATATGTCCAGGGTGCATGGTAATGTTTGGATATACTCATAGTGGCAACAATTAAAAACCACAGTAGGGGGGGTACTGGGTTCCTGGCCAGTGGTGCTCTGTCGTGGTCCCTAGGGGAGCAGCGACAGTCTCCCAGGTACAGTGGTGGGGACCAGGAGGGAGTGAGGGTTCAACAGTGAGCCCCAGATGCTAATGACTATGCTTGTGAGCTGATAAACCCAAAATAAGAACAAGGCCTAGAGCAACTTTGTGCCTGGGAATTTCCTTCTGTCAGCCTTCATGTTACTCAAATGTGGCCAGTCTCGAAGCCAAACTCAGCATGTAAATGCAATGCCTTCCCCCCAGCGCGGGACATGACACCCGGGGATGAGCCTCCCTGGCAACGAGGGACCACTATCAACTACCAACTGATGATGCAACTGGAAAATGACCTTATACGGAAGGTTCAATGCGGATCAGCAGAATATCCATGTCTACATAAAATACCATGACTTTAAAATGCTGTTTGACCTAAAGTAAGGGGGAAATGGAAAGGAGAAATGAGTTTATATGGCTACGAGTTTCTAAAAAAGAGTCTGGAGGCTGGCAGAAGGTTTGCCCTCATGCACAACTGAGCAGAGTCAGAGAGACAGATAAAGCAGATACAACCCCCAGATATTGGTTCCTTTGAGGGCTAAAGAGACCCAGGGGAGTTATGGTCATGGCCGATGGGGTTAACTACCAGGGCAGATGGCCCCTCTTTGGAAATGGTGTTTATGTGTGATGAATCTGGACTCAGATGGGATCTCCCTTCATAAGACTTTCATGCCAATGTGCTGGAGGTGCAGTTAATGTTGGGGTTTAAGATATATTTAGGGGATTTGAATCTCTGGACTGACAATGTGATAGCCAGATCCTGAGCCTCAACAGACTCCAGCACCTACAATCTGATTTATTGGACTTACCACACTCAGCTAAGATGGAGTTGAAGAAGGACAACCACCACACCATGGAGCCTAGAGTGATTACAACTGAAAATGGGAGGATTGCATCCAGCATCCAGGTGGAATCTGACCCTCCTCTTGACATAGAGGTGCAATGGACACAACCAATCCAATGTCCACATAGAAGAGGTGGCATTGGATTGGGAAAAGTGGACATAATGGACAAAGGGTATGGGGAAAGGCAGGAAGAGATGAGAGGTGGAGGCGTCTTCGGGACATGGAGCTGCCCTGGATGGTGCTTCAGAGGTAATCACCGGACATTGTAAATCCTCACAGGGCCCACTTGATGGAATAGAGGAGAGTATGGGCCATGATGTGAACCAATGTATATGAGGTGCAGAGGTGCCCAAAGATGTACTTACCAAATCCAATGGATGTGTCATGATGATGGGAACGAGTGTTGTTGGGGGGGGGGGGGGAGAGGGGGGGTGGGGGGGTGGGGTTGAATGGGACCTCACATATATATTTTTAATGTAATATTATTACAAAGTCAATAAAAAATAAAAAAATTAAAAACAAAAAACAAAAAAAAACAAAATACCATCATTCACTTGCCAGGTTTCTTTTATTGGAAAAGAAAAGAACAACCCTTTTTACTCTTAAAAAGAGACAGTGTAAAGAAACTATTTAATAGATAAAAAGAAAAAGTGTAAGTAGAGCCAAAGGTATTCTCTACAGATCAAAAGCTCAAGAAAGGTGTTAATTATCTCCATAGTCACATTCACCCCAATATAAAATATGCACATCCATAGCCTTCAGATTAAACATGCATTCTGTGGTGCCAGTACACTATTCTATGTATTATCAGTCTTCTTTTTCTTAGGTGTTTCTCTTGTTCTTTTTCTCGTAGAATGACTATGTAAAGGATAATAGCTTCAGGATTTCCATGCAGCTTCTATGGAATAGATCAACCACTGGTAGAACTAAATGTGCCTAAATTTGTCACCCCGATAGTTGCAGACACTGCTGTTTTGGAAGCTCTCCTAAGTCCCCTCTCATTGTCAATCTTAAATGCCTTCAGCATCAGCACCAGCATGCTCGTGATTGACTTGAAAAATTTTCCCAGATTTTATTTTGGTAATTTGCATTTTGCAACAAACATGTCTTAAACAAATATGGGATAGCAAATATATCTACACTGTGTGAAGCATGCCAATCCTTCCACCATTACATTTCAAACTTCTTTTCTGTTGGAAAGTCAACATTAATGTCAATCATTTTAAGCAGAGAGTATCATTCTCCTGCACAGCCCAGTGAACCTCTGGGGAAAAGTGCAGAATGTATAAGAACAGTTTGGCTCTCGTTTGTAAAGAATGAAATCCCTGGGCTCCCAGACGGCACTTTATGTCTCAGAAAGGTTGTCTCTGTCTTAATTGATTTAGTGTGTGTAAACGTGAGTCCCATGGCCCTTGCAATATGCAACTTCAGATGCAATTTCTGCAGGTCTAATGAGAATGTCATAAAGCTTTTTTAAGAACTAAGTTTTGCAATGAGGTTTTCTTCTGTAGATTTCTTTCATTCTTTTATTTTTATGTCCCCAATACAATTATTTTTTTTCTTTTTTTTTTTTTAAATGTTACATTCAAAAAATATGAGGTCCCCATATATCCCCCACCCCCCTCACCCCTCTCCTCCCACATCAACAACCTCTTTCATCATCATGGGAATATATTTTGGAGCACTGCTGCACCACATGGATAATGGTTTACATTATAATTATACTTTCCCCCCATCTACCCAGCGGGCCATGGCAGGACATACAATGTCCAGCAACTGTCCCTGAAGTACCTCCCAGGACAACTCCAAGTCCTGAAAATGCCCTCAGGTGATTTAACAAGCTACAAATTTGGTCTGTTCCTTGGTGAACTTATATTTTGTTTTTAAGGGATTTCAAACTTTTTATCATAGAATAAGTAGGAGAGAGGAACTTTTGAGTAGTCAGTGAAGTCCTTCTCTAGGTTGGATTACCTGATCATATTTGGTCTGTCCACACTGGCTTCTTCTCTACCAGACCATCTTTCTCCACCTGAACAGATATTGAACTGGCAGGAACTGTATTAATCAAACATTTTGAAACTCAGGAGTTTACAGGAACACAGTACAGCACGCGGGGAAGTGGGGGAAGAAGCTGGTAAATTGTGATCAACACCCATAAATTTCACCCTCCAGGCAGCGGCTACCGAGCCCCACCCCTGGGTTCAGGCAGGCAGCGGTGAGTCTGCAGCCTCGGCTCCCAGGGCAGCTTGCTGGTGCCAGGGGGGGGACACAAAAGCCCGCTCCCCAAGCCCTGGTGGAGTGTGGTCAGATCACCGGTCATTGCTTTTGACCAGCTACTTCAGATCTTTGGGGGCCCAGCTCTGAGGGTGGTCATTTTTCCAACAGCATTCCAGCCAAAGCCCCAGAGGAGTCTTAAAAAGACGGCACCCTTCCTCAAAACCTGCCGTGAGCAGTTGAAGGGCTGCATTCATTGGGCAAGTGCTGAATCAGGAAAGAGCAGCCTCAAAAGCCGCAGGAGCAGCTCCTGGGGCCCCTGCCTCCCCCCTGCCCCCCAGTCCCTGCCTGGCAGGGTGTGGACTCGGCCGGAGGCCCTGGCCTGTTCTGGCTGGGGAAACCTGACCTAGGAAACCCCTCCTGGGCTTGCTCCAGCCCCTTCCCCTGAATTTGTCCTCCAGGCAAAAGTAGTTTGGAACTGCTAAAGCAGCGTAAGAAACAAGCCAAACAGTGTGGGGCAGAGTATTAACAGCTTTAGACCCCACAGCACAGTCCCCAGGAGAGGGAGAGAGTCCATTTCATGGGGGTTCAGGGGTGTCTCCTTCCTGCAGATGGGGGGCTTGTTGAGGTCACGAGCTAGCACTAGCCCAGAGCAGGACACAGGCCCAGAGAGACAGGGAGGGCCAGGTCCTGCATTCGCCTTGGGCTGATCTTCTTGGTAGGAAAACAATTAAAAGGCAATATGAGCATCTCAGTAAATAGATAATTTTTAAAAGGAACCAAACAGAAATAAAGAAGTTGAAGAACATAATAACTGAAACAAAAAATTCCCTAGGGGGTTTCAACCAGAGTGGAGCTGGCAGAAGAAAGAATCAGTGAATTTAAAGACAAGACAATTGAAATAATTCAGGCTAAGGAGGAGAAAGAAAAAAGAATTAGAAAAAGCAAAAACAACTTAAGAGGCCTGTGGGTACCATCAAGTACACCAATATTCTCATTATGGGACTCCCAGTAGGAGAA
Organism: Dasypus novemcinctus; assembly: GCF_030445035.2. Taxonomy (NCBI): domain Eukaryota; kingdom Metazoa; phylum Chordata; class Mammalia; order Cingulata; family Dasypodidae; genus Dasypus; species Dasypus novemcinctus. The sequence goes on along the minus strand of NC_080701.1, from coordinate 2,212,951 downwards.
GAAAGAAAGGAACAGAGGGAATATTCTAGAAATAAGGCAAAATAATTCCTAAACTTAGCAAAATAATTTCCAACTTAGCAATATAATTCCCAAGCTTCAAGAGGCCAAACAAACCCAAAACAGGTTAAACTTGAAAAGAATATGCCCAGACATATGGTAGCCAAACTGTTGCATTCAAAGGACAAGGAGAGAATTCTTAAAGCTGCAAGAAAAAACCTATGTGTTAAGTACATGGGAGTCTCAATAAGATTAAGCATCAATTTCTCATGAGAAATCATGGAGGAAAGAGGGCAGTGAGATGGAATAATTAAGGGGCTGAAAGAAAGTAATTTTCAACCAAGAATTTTATATCTGGCAAGACAGTCTTTCAAAAATGTGGGTGAGATTAAGACATTCCCACACAAGGGCTGGGGGAGAACGTTACAGCTAGACCTGCCCTGTAGCAAAGGATAAAGTGAGTTCTTAAAATGGAAAGAAAAGCACACTGGAGAGTGGATCAAAGTGACAAAAGGAAACATTTGGTATGTAAATCTGCTTTTTACTTCTTACAGATTAAAAAGTGCAAATGCATAAATAGTAATGATAAGTCCATGGTTTGGAAAATACACTGTATAAAGATATAATTTGCAAAAACTACAGCACGAGGGCAGGGGAACAGGGGTGTATGCCACTTACGTTTGAATTGATACCTAATCCAACAGGACTGGTATAGATTTAGGATGCTACATTTTAGTCCTGTGGTAAACAACAAAGAAAATATATGGAAAATATATACAGAAAGAATGATAAGGGACTCAAAATGCAAATAAATATGAAAACAGATATTAATGGAAGAAAATAGTGACAAAAAAATCTATGGCTTACAAAGACCACATAGAAAAAAAATAAAAGACCATGTGTCTGAAGAGAGTCCAACAATATAAGTAGTTACTCTAAAAGTAAATTAATTCAATACTCCAGTTGTAAGGCAGAGATTGGCAGAATGGATAAAAAAGCAACCCAACTGTGAGCTGTTTATAATAGTCTCAACTCAAATTCAAAGACACAGGTAGACTGAAAATGAAAGGATAGAAATATATATATACCATGTATAGTAGTTTGATATGGTTATGAATTCCAAAAATAGATATTGTATTATGTTTGTAATGTGGTCTATTACTGGGCATGATTGTGTTACGATGAGGGCTTTGATTGGGCCACGTCATTAGGGCATTGAGTCCCCACCCCTTGGTGGGTTGGGACTCACAGATAAAAGGCGTGGCAGACAGTGGTTAGGGCGTCCGCCTACCACATGGGAGGTCCCCAGTTCAAACCCCGGGCCTCCTTGACCCATGTGCAGCTGGCCCATGCGCAGTGATGATGCGCACAAGGAGTGCCGTGCCACGCAGGGGTGTCCCCCGCTTAGGGAAGCCCCACGCAGGGGAGCCCCACGCACAAGGAGTACGCCCCGTAAGGAAAGCCACCCAGTGCGAAAGAAAGTGCAGCCTGCCCAGGAATGGCGCCACCCACACTTCCCATGCTGCTGATGACAACAGAAGCGGACAAAGAAACAAGACACAGCAAACAGACACAGAGAACAGACAACTGGGGGAGGGGGGGAATTAAATAAATAAATAAAAATCTTTAAAAAAAAAAAAGGCATGGCAGAGGACAGAGTTGGAGCTTTTGATGCAAGGGTTCTTAATGTTGAAGTTTTGATGTTGGAGTTTAATGTTGTACTCTTAAGCTGGAACCCTGGGGAAAGAGACGGAGCCTAATAGTCTACAGCTGATCTTGTGGAGGAAACAGAGGAGCTGAGCCCAGATGAACCCAAAATGCTTCAACCCTCACAGAAGTCGGCAGCCATCCTGCTCCAATATGTGAAAGCAGACTTTGATGAGGGAAGTAACTTATGCTTTATGGCCTGGTACCTGTAAGCTCCTACCCCAAATAAATACCCTTTATAAAAACCAACCAATTTCTGATATTTTGCATCAGCAACCCTTTGGCCAACTACAACACCATGCGAACAGTAAACCAAAGAAGGCTGGGCTAGCTTTGCTAATATCAGAGAGAATAAGCCTAAAAAGAAATCTGTTACAAGGGACAAAGAAGGTCACTATATACTGACAAAGGGGTCAACTCAATAAGAAGACTTAACAATTTTAAATACATATGTACCAGATGACAGATCCCAAAATATATGAAGCAAATACTGACTGATTTTAAGGGAGAAATAGATGTTTCACAGTGAAGGAAATTGCAATAAACCCCTTGAAATAGTAGCTAGAACGTCTGGACAGAAGAGCAATAAGGAAACGGAAGACTCGAAAGAGAGTATAAACCAACTAGCCCTAACGACATGCACAGATGCCTCCACCTGGCAGCAGCACCTGGAGTGTCGCCAGGGTAAGCTGTGTGTCAGGTCACAGGTGACCACATGGATGAGCCTTGGAGACATCACGGTGAGTGAAACAAGCCAGCCACAAAAGGACAGGTACTGCATGATCTCAGGGATACGATCCCATTAGTATAAGCAAATTCATAGTCAGACACTAGAATACAGATTACCAGCAGTGGGCGAGTGAATGGGGAAGTAATTCTCAGTTGTTGCAGTTTGGGTTTGGAGTGGTGGAAAGGTTTTAGTGGAGTGTAGAGGTGATGGTAGCACAGTATTGTGAATGTTATTAACAACACTGAATGATATATCTGAATGTGGTTAAAAGGGGCAAGTTTAAGTGATGTATTTGTTGATAGGACAGAAATGAAAAAAAAATAGAACAGTACAACACAAACAGCAAACCCTTATGTAAACTATGGACAACAGCTAAGAGAGTAATTATAATAACATTCTCTCATCAACTGTAACAAAGGTACCACACTAAAGCAAAATGCTAAACATGGGACTCTGTTTTCTGTAAGATCTTTCTGTAAACCTACAAGTTTAAAATAAAATAAATAATAAAATACGTTTAAACTGTGTGCAAATTGTAATAGAGAGACATGTGTAAATTGGCTGAAAATGTATATATTAAAAATATCTTTTACTGAGGCCCTAGTTATTGACCCAGGGCTGTCCTGGCCAGTAGAAAAGGGAATGTATACAACTACTTATGGACCAAGAGGGGTCAGGTGATTCCTTCTCAGCAGAGGCCAGAGCTGACCTCCCCTCTCCAGCCTCCCTCACTCTGAGGAGGTCTGTTTTCCTGGGTGGCATCTCGATAACGGCTGATCACGGTGCTTCGTTGATCACAGAGGTGGCAAGAGCCACTTTGGAAGATTGGCTCTGGGCTGTGTCTCTTGAGGCCATCTATAAAATCATTCTGTTTTCCCAATGACACCCGTGACCAGCAACTGACCTTAAGGAGTTCAAAATAAAATGAAATATTATATGGAAAGTATTGACCTAAACGTTATTTAAAGAGAGACTCACACTCTCTTTTGCAATAGCATTGTGAAGTGCATTCAGTGATTATGCTTCTTGCCACATTACAATGCAATGATCTGTTTTCTTATTGATTTCCCCTTTTAAGCCATGAACTCCTTGGGAACAGATTATATGGTTCATTCAGCTTTGTTTTCCACATAGACGGTTACTGCTATTTAGCCATATGTCTTATTAATAACTTTAAAGTGCAAAATTGGAAACAGATTTCAAAACCATTAAAATATGTTAAAGGGTAAAGATCTGTGGCATATACTAACTTACTGATAGCAAACCATCTATGAGAAGGCTCTGATACTCAATGTAGACAGCAAATAGTAACAGATTCCACTGCAAATGAATTTGGGCTTTATTAGACCAATGAAGCGAATTCTAGGCACTGAATAAGAGAAAATTGTGCACCATTTGTAAAAACAAACAGTCCTTGAGGCCATCAAATATTTTGACCCACATAAGTAATATGCATACCTATTTATAACAAATAATATGGCTTATAAAATGGCTTAAATGGTATAGAAAAGTGAGATTACCATGATCCATTTCTTTTGATATCTCCTGATTGTTTCCATATATTAAGCAACAAATCATGAGAAGTAGCTTATTAATTGGGACTTATCATTGGTACGCTGAGACTAAGAGAAAAAAATAAATTATTTCACTGACCCTGCTGTCAGTGATATTCCAGAACTATTAGAATCTCATTTACACTTTAGAGAGCAGTACCACCAGGAAGCCACATTTTCTGACAGGAGAAAACCCTGTCTTTACTGGGAATGCTACAACTACTGTATCATAAATCAAGAAGCCCTAATAGGTTAGGGGAAGGGACGTTGCTATAAAGAAACATAATTAAACCACTCTGAAGGCAGTGTGTGAAGGTAACTAAATCCATTTATCCCTTCTATGAACTTCACTCTTGCTTGTGTTTGCTAAGGCTGTATCAGAAAACCAATTACAGATGTAGCTTCTGCAGTTTGCTTGCTATCACTGAGGAGCAGCTAATGGCCTGTAAACACTACTCTGTTATCTCCTTAATTGAAGAAACACAACTCAAAAGGGAAGTGTGTTTACTTTTAAGGTAATTAAAAGAAAGGTCTAGAAGGAGGAGGATGATATTAGCCTGCTTGCCTTTCAGAAATAGTGAATGACCTTAAATTTCCATTTAGCCTCAAATACAAATTCTCATCAGGAAGCTCTGAAGGAATGAAGGTAACTATGTTATTTCTAAGGTTTGTTCTGTAAAGATTTATAATTTAAGGAAACATTGACTCAAACATACAGGAAATGTTTATATACTTAGATGAAGGAAATTCAAACCAATAGCCAAGAAAGATACAAGTGGGTAGCGCGTATTTTGTGAAAGGAGAAATGAAGTCTCACCAGCAATTCAGGAATGAGCAGGAAACAACCCCTCACCTACAGTGAGCTGAAAAATGCTTTATGACCCAGTACAATTTCAAGAGCTTTCTCAAAAAGGAGGGTATTTGAATTGGTGACTTCAAAGCAATGCATAATTTATTCCAGAAAGATACAGACATAACTAATGTTTGGAGTCAGACAATATGCAGAGGGAGTCTTAGAGAATGAATAATCTAAAATAATAAACCTAATTTTCTCAGAGAATAACTTATCCCCTGAAGAACTGCAGCAAGAGTTTCCTCAAATGACTTGAAATGGTGCATGTGTTTCCCAAAGTACCTAAACTGTGAGTGAAAAGAAAATGGAATGACTTATACACTTAAATCTCTGGTGGAATATGCAGCAATTTACCAAAAACCAAAATACAGTATATGATTGCAGCTTAATTTAATAGTCTGTTCAGTGTCTGTATTAGAATCCTAACCATCCCCTTAGAAACGACTTTTTGGGTCAATTTACTTTAAAGTCCTCATCTCATTAAGGCCTGCTTTCAACATGAATGTCTATCCTAATTTTCTCAAATAATTTTTTAATGAATTTTTTACCAGAGCATAGAACTAATGTATTTAACCTGCTCTTCTCTCTCATATAAATACATGCAAAAGAAAATAAAATACTGAGAACTTGTGACTAGAGAATTTAGTTGGATGTTTGCTCTATATTTAATAGAGAATATCCTCTTAATTGTGTTTTCTTTTTAAACCTTTACTATCTTTTTCAAATACCCAAGGGAGTTTAAAATGCCATACTCAGGCATGAAAGCACATTTAAGCACAAAGTTGTGATGATCACACAGCATTCCTCTAGGTTTGGTAAATCAGTATTGTCAAGTATAAATCCTGAATTAGCCTGTTTGCCAACATAATAATTCTTAACCTAGCTTCTAGGGTAATAAGAACTACATGGGTAATTTACAATAGAATAACTTTAGTCAATGTCAATGGTTTATAAAAATGAAGAGGGGTAGGAAATGATAAGGGGATTTTCCTTATTTTCTGTGATTAAGGCTCTTTTTCTCAACTCTTTTGAAATTTACTCAGAAAATTTCACGGGGAATAAATCTTTGATTCTTTTCAAGTAAGCCAGGTTTTAAGCCCAATTGGTAAAGAACATCCCTTTGCGATTAATATTTCCACTTACATAAGAAAAAAGTAATAATTTGGGATACAATCAAGTACTTAAACATGGAAAAAGACAGGGTTTCAGCTGGATTTCTGGAATAAAACCTTGCCCCTTGACTTAGTCCTCTGATGTGAACGCATTGACCTGTCTCTGATTTCTCTTCTATGACAAAAATCCTCTGTGAATTTGGATATATGTAAGTACACTAAACTCTTCCATTCTTTGCCACACTTTTATGAAGAAGTCCTTACTTCATGTCTCGAAAGAAACTAAAGCCCAATTACAGATGTAGCTTCTGCAGTTGCTTGCTATCACTGAGGAGAAGCTAATGGCCTGTAAACACTACTCTGTTATCTCCTTCATTGAAGAAATTTTACCCTATACTGGCCTTAATGCCATAGCGGGAATTATCCAAGGAAATCAGAATTTCAGTGGAAGCATTGGTGCAACAGTTCTGAACTTTCCATTATCCTTCCCTGCCAACAAAGCAATAGCTACAGTCCTGTTCATCTAAATTCAATTAAAATTTATAGCCATTTCCTTGGTTTGAGAAATGTGCTCGGTGCTGAAAGTTAGATGAGATGATTCAGTCCCCCCTCAGGTAATTTAGTTATAAATGTTTCTATCATGGGACTAAGACAACATGATTGCATTCAACCAATCTTTGAAGATCTGATCGGTGTACGGAGGGACTCTACCTTGTTCTGTGAATACGACATTGGAGAAACATGAAATGCTTTGGGGCTGGGAGCAGGGAGAGTTCATATCCAAAGAGGGGTTGAGCGAGATGAGAAGTACCGAAGAGGAGGTGGTAGGGAAGCAAGCAGGCCTCCCTGCTGTCCACACATTGCTTAGAAGAAACAAGGCTTCCTTGGCTGTAACTGTCTCCTATGTAAGCAGGTTTTATACCGCAAAGGGGAGCCCTAACTAATCGGCCAGGCTGGAAGAAGCCAGCAGCCCACTGGATTTCATCTGTGCTGGGAGCAAAGCAGCTGATGTCCCTTAGCCCTGCCTGCTTGCCCTGTGTGCTTCTGAAAGCCCCTTGGCAAAACTTCTTTCTTCTCTGCCCCTTTGTGAACCCTCAACTCAACCTATTGAGGAACTCACTGTTGGGACAGAGGATGGAGTTCATGGGAGACAAAAGCGATTCTTGTTCTTAGAGTCCCCGACCCTTAGAAGGAGTCCCTGAAGTGCGCAGAGAAATAAGACAGGACGGAAAAATAACCCAAGGGTAAAAGGGACAGAAATTAATTTAGAAAGGCTCCCATGCCGTGGGGAAAAGGAATGCCCAGGGAATTTGTTCTGAAAGGAGAACGAGAAAGTTGGTAAGTTAGGAATTGTGGGAGGTATTTCCACCTGTGAGCGAGAACGAAGACTATGTGGCTTCTCTGTGGCATTTGAGATGCACAGAAAATGGCCAGCAGCGGCCAGTCTTTCTAATGGTGTCTTACGTACGAGTATGTGAAAATTACTTTGCTGCAAACCCCATTATCTGAGCAAGGTTGGTCCCATACCAACTTTGATTTCTCGTCCTCATTGTGGTTTGAAAATTTGGGAGGTTATCTTATCCCATGAAATCACAGATATGTCACATATTCCACATAGAGCTTGGAGAAAGTTCCATTGCAAGCATGGAAGATAGTAGAACTCGCAAAAGGTTATTTCCCTCAAAATAAGTAAATAAATCTTTAAAAAATATAGCTCCTATAACCCTCATAAAAGAATAGAATAAGGTAACAAAAAGAGTAAGGCAGGGACTTTGTGATTGAAAGAGCGAAATAAGAAGTGAGCCATTTGGAAATATCCAGGGATTCTAACCAAATAGTTTCAGTTCAACATAGAATTTATTAATAATTTTGCTTGCTAAGTAAGCTGCCATTTGAGTACCCACTAGTGTCAAGCATTTCTCTTTGTGATTTTCTTAAGTTTTCTCAAAATCTAAATACCTCGAACAATAGTCATATCATAGGACAGAAAAATGAGTCTCTAAGAGGTTTCAAAGGTGGGAATCAGAAGAGTCAAGATTTGAACGCCACCTTGCCTGCCCCTGGATCTCAGCATTTCTGAGGGCACACGCTCTCGTGGGGCCACCCGAAGACCTGTGGGCTCAGGCAGCAAATACTACGGCAATTCAGGGACGGCTCCAGCTGACGAGGGCACGGGGCTACGGTGCTCTCCCTACTAATACAGAGCAAAGTAAGCTTTTTAAACTAAGTTTGCACAATGAAAAGGGCCCATCGGGGGTGAATTTTCCCTAAGACACCCAGTTTACGACTGCATCATAACATACTAGATTTTAGTTTAATTGCTCTACTACAGACATGCCTTGAAGTAATTTTTACCTTGGTTCAAAATTTGTTCATCAAATAAAGGTCTTTTGTTTACTTCCTCCCTGTAATAATAGTAAAAAAAGTTCTTTATTCTCAACAGAAAAACAGCTTTACAAATACAAACACCAATGGTTCTAAGATTCTTTGGCTCACTAATATCCTTGCTTACGTGTCATAAGAAACAGTGGCTGTATTTGAGTTTGGCGGAATGCCAGAAGGAAATAAAATACCCAATACGTGGAGTTAGACATTTCTACGTGGAATTGCTCCTACAACCACCGCGCAACACTACAAGTCGCGAGAGTCGTGTGACCGATGCGTAAATTTGAAACTTTATATGTGTGCTGACATCATCACTGCCCTAAGGCACTGTGGGTTTCAAATAGAGAATAAAGAATCGTTATTGCATAAGTAATACTGTATGCAAATGTTAGTTCAAAAGTAGGGGGAAGAGAAGTGGCTGGGAGACAAACATATAAAAAGGTTCATAGAGTCTTTGCACACTGAATCCGCTTTTGAAGAACAATTGTTCTTTTTATAAAACATGCTCCTTAAAGATTAAGACTTTATTTACTCGTGGTGGCAAGGTCATTGAATTTCCCTAAGATATCAAATTTGATGAACACTGGACTAGTCAGAAATATCCACTTGAAACAGATCTGCTCTTTTGTTCACATCTCTACCCACATTTGATTCCTTCCTACATCCAGAATCAGATAGAATTTCAGTTAACTGAAACAAGAAGGATGACAAAAAAAAAGGAACATTCTACACAATTTATAATCTTAATTACACAAAGACGATAAGATTTGTCTGCCAAAAATAAAGACCCAGAAGGAAAAGGGAAAACAGATTGAGAAAAGTATGACTATGTTCGTAAGAATCATTATCATTATCACTACAGCAACATTTCCTTATTGTTTTTACTTTGGCATTTTTAAAAATAATAAAGGATCTTCATAAGCACTTCAAACTTCATATTTCTATTCAAGGTCTCATCATTTTACTCGTATATCTTTTAAAGATTTAATTTATTTTTTTTATTACCCTCTCCCCCCATTGTCTGGGCTCACTGTCTACTCTCTATTTATCTTCCTTTCAAGAGACACCAGAAACTGAATCCAGGACCTCCCATTTGATAGGCAGGCACCCAACTGCTCGAGCCACATCCACTTTCCTAACTCATATAATACTGAATAATCTCCTGAATGGACTTGTTACCACTATTCTCTCCACCTCCGAAGTATCCTCTATCCTATCTCCAGATTGTTCTTTCAAATGCCAGAAGTCAGTGGTGACACTTCACCAGAAATGGAGGCAAGTGCCAAAGTCCACTGAGCTCATTTACGTGACACACAAGTGTCCTCAGAATGAGGTTTCTTCATACAACCCCACCTCCTTCCATGCAGAGCCTTTATTGAACATTCCCTCCCATTCTATGATCACCTAAGATTATCCCAAAATGGGAAAAAACCGTGATTTCCATCGGCCTCAGCATCCCAATCTTGGTCAACGCGAGGGACGCCTGCTCAGTCATCAAGATTCAGTTCAGAAATCGCCTGCTCCCTAAAGCCTCTCCTAGCCACTCTCACTCCTTGCTCTTCAGCTCCCATAGAACTTTTACTAAAGTATCGTCACATAAGATGTCTTTGTTTCTTCGTGCTCAGGCAAGAAGGCTATTACTGATGTCTATGTTATTCAGTGATCTGCTGGAGCTGGCGGATTCCGGTTTGTGAGAGCTGATCTTACATATTCAGCAATTTTGCAAGCTGGCTGTTGAACTGTAATAGCTTGAAATTGACCGTGCTGTTTACACCACAAAATTGGCAAACACCACATATGAGGACGTTTTCCCCCCGAAAGAGCTGACTTATGAGCATAGCTGCTCTTATCCTCACGTTTAGCATAATGCCTAAGTAATCGATAGAATTTTAGAGTTCTTAATGTGATTTCAGTTTATTGAAAATTTTTTGGGCATAAGTGAAACTAAGCTACCTATGGGAACAATGGTGGAATTGCCTATATCGTTGTCATGTGAGTTACAATGGACTACAATAAACAAATATGGATTTCAAAATTGGGGATACTTGTTGATTTTATTCCAGGTTGGCATGATGAGTAGGGCCCGGTGATAAGGGGCTCCAGCGCAGGGGCTTTGCCTTGTTTACCTCTAAGTCATTGGATGTCACACCGTACCTGGCATGCAGCTGATGCTCATTAACCTGTGAAGCAAATTTCCACAAGAGAAAAACAGGGTATGTTTCTGTATCCAAAGGACTATTTATTTCTATCAACTCATATAGAATCACTGCTGGAAACTGGCAGCATCCATATGTTCAAGTTTTTGTTCAGGAACAAAAAACGAACCTAGTTTTGGAGCAAATAAGAATAGATTTTCTTTAAAACTTCTGAACAAGCTATTGATTTTTAAGGATATTCTATTATTGAAAATTTACTTGTTTGCTTATTTTAAATAGTAAACATATATATTAGTATATATGATTATACTATATACAGCAATATATTTTTTCTTATAGTAACTATATTTAGAATTCATATAATTTATCAGAGTAACTACGTATACATACTTTAGTAACTACAGCATTATAAGCAACTGAGGTTACCTACAGTTGATTGGAAAAAATTATATATATACATGATAAAGAAAATTATTTCACTTACAATTGTGTTTAGTTTTTCACCAATGTCGAAAGTCTTCTAGAAGTTACATCGGTGGGTTTCAGTTTTCACATCAGTGTCAAAGAAGCTGTGAAAGCACAGCTGACCCCACCACAGACATAATAAAACCTACACAGTCCTGTAAAAAGCAGCCCAGTATTAAACCTGCCATTTTAGATCAACTGTGTCCAGCACGCCTGCTCTCCAGGTGAGGAGGTAGGAGTGATTTATTGAGGCTGACCTACCTGTTCACCTTCAGTTAACTGCCGAGGGCATCGCCGGGGTTTTAACTCTGGTCGCTGAGCTCAGGTTGGCATGTGGACTGGCAGATCATCTCGACACACGTGCGCTCAATGGGCGTGCACGGGTGGGTTGGCTCCAGGGTGGCTAGGCTCGCTGTTCAGGAATCGTGAAAGATACAGGAAGAAACATACTAAGCTTGGGAGGAAGCTCGTTTTCATTGCACTCATCAATTGGGTGCCCAGAAGGGAGATTTCATTGGAGTGACAACCCAGTTGGAGACTCAACCCCCCAAATCTCACCCATGGGAGACTGAATACAGACTTTCCCAGATTTGGATGAGCCAGACCTACAGAATTACCTTTCTTTGTCATCTTTGCACGTGTTCCATTACTGTTGTGTGTTTTCTTCAAAATTTTGAATTTCTTATTATAACAAGAGAACATTCTGTGTTATTCACTTGTGTCTGATTTCATTTTTGACAATTTTGCAAAGCTGAAGGGGATCATTAATCAGTTTAGCAAATTGCTTTACCACTCATACATAGTGAAGGTTAGAAAAGTAGTTTTCAATGTACAAATTATTTTATCATACGTCATACCTGCTTCCTACTGACTGTCCCATTGCCTCCATCTTTAACAAAAGAAATTTTGAAGCCCACTTCAGCTAAATTGATCTGATCCAATAATTGAAATCATGGATGAACATCTTTTCTACATATCTTATTGTAGGCAAAAGATCCCCAAACATTCCTCCTGATTTCCCCTTCTTACAACTTAAGCTAACTTAAGTTGTACATTCACATTTTAAGTTTCTGCCCAAAGTATACAGTCCCACTCAACTGGCATCCATAGCTTATCCTAGTGGATGACTAGTTCCTGACATTCACAGCAGCCCCTCAGCTTAATTAAACTTCTTGTAACAATTGTCTCCATGAGTTAATTTTATAATTCAAGAGGTCAACTTACTAGAACAAAGAGCAGTTTCTCCAGGTTCTTACCAAGGGCAGAGACCAAATCTTCTTCCTCTCTTCTGCATTTAGCACAATGCTTGCACAAATACATAATAAATGTGTATCAAATTGAATTAGATGAACAAATGAGTGATCCAAAACCATAAAGATCACAGCTTTCCTACATGATTCTAGTTATTTTCCAATGTCTTTTTAGTTTATACCCTATATGATTATATTTTATTTATATTTCTATGATATTTTTTGATATGGATATCTACTTATTAATTATTTATAGTTATTATTTTTTTAAATGATTGAGTCTTTTGCCAATATCATGCTACTTCTATTTAGTCACCAACATGAGCATTTTCCAGAATGTTCACACTCAGATTTCAGATGCTGTTACCCTACACCCAGTTTGGCTTGCTAGGGTTGCTTGTCTAGTACCATACCTGATGTAAGTTTTTTGTATCATTAAACAGGATGGTGAACAGTGCCTCCAATAGCAGGGCTCCTGAGGGCTCTAGAGACATCCAGAAACTCTAAGCAGGGCAAACAGCTCAGGAATTCAGCACCCTGTCGGTGGGTCTTACTTTGGAATTTATGCTCCCCAGTGTAACAGAGTTAGACTCATTTATAGGTTCTCTACACATGGCTCTTCTGTGCCTTTTATTTAAACCTATAATTAGCACTATCCTTGATAAACGTATGTCCCAGAGACTTAAATCTTTGATCTGTCCATGAGCCAGTTGAGCCCTGAATCTCAACAGAGTTGCAACACCTACTCTCCAGTTCATTAGACCCACCTAGGACAACTAACACGGAGATGATGATGGACGACTCCCATCCCAAAGAACAGAGATTGTCTGCAGCTACAAGCAAGACAGCTCCATCCATTTGCCCCGTGGGATCTAAGCCCCTCTCAATTAGAAGCAGAGTGGGCATCACCATCCCCAAATCCTCAAGATTGGGGAAAGAACAATGGACTAAAGTAAACTTATTATTATTCTACCATAGACTTACTATTCTAGCAATGGAAGAACTCTCATCACTGATGTAAAGGCAGTGGCATCAGAGATTCTGAGGGATGGGAGGGTGAAGAATAGGTGTAACATGGGGGCATTTTTGGGCCATTGGATTTGTTCTATATTTGTTACATTTCAATGATGGATACAGGCCATTGTGTATTTTGTCACAACTTACAAATTTGTCTGGGACAGAGTGTAAACTGTAACATACGTTAGTAGCAATGCTTCACTATGTGTTCATCAGTTGTAACAAATGTACCACACTAATGAAGAATGCTGTTAATGTGGGAAAGTGGGGGATGGGTGGAATGGGGCATATGGGAATCCCCTATGATTTTTTATGTACCATTTATGTAATCTAAAGCTTCTTTAAAAATAAGAAAAAATACTTTTAAAAAAACAGAATAGTAGAAACTTTCTGGCATTTTTTTAAACATGAAAAATCCGGCATTTCCAAAATATTTTAAAACTGGCAATTTGAATATACCTGGAAGAGGCAGTCTCTTCATCTGAGTCGAGTGCTGTAGAACAAGGCGCGCTGAGTGGGGAGGGCAGGAAACCAGCCCGAGAAGTCAAATCCAGCCTTATGTCTCATAGGAAAGCAGTCTTTACAAAGACTAAGTCTTTATACTCTTCTATGTTTGCAGGTGTTGGAAATTTTCTAGAATGAAAAGTTAAAAAACAAACAGCCAAATCAATTTTTGAAGAAAATAACTAATTTCTATGTTTTTTTAAACACAGGACAATCTCAGAATCTTCTTCTAAATAACTTTTGTTTATTGACCCATGAAAATATTTTCATATGAAAGAAGTCCTGGTGCCTAAAATGTTAAAGGAAAATAAATTAAGCAAACATCCATTTACTGCATGTTTCAGATAATAACTTAGAGCTATGGCTACTACTGTGAATGAGGGGGCCATGGAGAGATTTCTCCTTATATTACTACTCTTGTGAAATAATGAGGATAGGAATACAGAGCCACTAAGGGGCTACCATGAAAAGCTTATAATTGTTTTAATGAAAAGTGAATTAATTCTATGACTCAATGATAACTAATAAGAATTAATGATTAAAAAGTAAAAGACCATTGTGAAAATATAAACAGAAAATAAAATTACACAAAATTTCACTTCAGTTTATTAGTGAAATTAAATAAAATTGTGTCAAATATGTGGAACTATTAATATTTTCAGTTCTTAGCAAAAACTAAAAGACTTTATATAATTTCGTTAAATTAGCAACCTTTATTATTATGTATTTTAATTCTGCAATTAACTTCTTCAGTGGTAATGAACATCTTAAAATATGACTTGTTTTAGAAATGTTCACAATAAAATACTTCAAATAACCAATTATACAAATGTAGTATATACTTTTAATTATACTTATCTCCTGATTTTTTTCTCTGTTGTTCCATTAGATACACTGCCATATTTTTGTATTATTTGGGGTGTATTTTCAAGTTATAAGATGTTTAGATATAGGTTGTACTGATTTTCAGATACTAATAAATATTTCATTCCCATATAGTTAGATGCATTATAATATCATGTAATTTACACTGTAGTAAGACAACAAAATGCAAGTAGTGAACATGAGAATCAACTACCTATCTATACCTGACAGATCATAAAATTTAAAAGAAATGCCTAAAGATGAGAAGTTTAAATGTATTCTAATGAAACAAAATGTCCTCATTATATTATTATAAACAGCAACGCAATAATTTATTTGACTACCTGTTTTAGTTTCCTTAGCTGTTCAAGCAAATGCCAGGCAATGGGTTGGCTCATACACTGGGAATTTAATATCTCATTGTTCTGAGGCCAGGAAAAAGGCCAAATCAAGGCAGAATCAATGTGACGCTTTCTCCCCAAAGGCTGGCTCTCTGGGCTGGCTGCCAGCATCCTCGGTCCTGGCTCCTCTGTCACGTGGCAACGCACATGGCGGCCTCTCCTGACCCCCCCTTCCCTCCCAGCCTCCTGGCCTCCAGCCTCTTGCTGTGCCCTGCTCTCTCCCTCTCTGAGTCCCCTTCCCTTGTGAAGGACTCCAGTAATAGCATTACACCCATCCTGGGTCACACCTCATCACAAGGTCTTATTAACAGTGGATCACACCAGCAGGAATCGATTACGTTTAGGAACACGTTTTATGGGGAAACCTAGCTCTAAGCCACCAGACGACCTAACAGAAATGTCTGTATATTAACTGGAATATGCAGCAGTTTGATATTGTTGATGAATTCCAAAAAGAAATATTGGATTATGTTTGTAAACTGATCTTTTCCTCTGGGCATTTTAAGTATACTGGATTCAGAGGTTTGATTGATTAAGTAATTATGTAAACCTCTTGTGTCATTAGGGTGTTGAGTCCCCACCCCTTAGTGGGTGGGGACTCACAGATAAAAGGCATGGCAGAGGACAGAGTTGGGGGCTTTTAATGTTGGAGCTTGATGCTGAAGCAGGAGCCCCAGGGAAAGAGACAGAGCCGTTTGCCTGATAGTCTACAGCTGACCTTGTGCAGGAAACAGAGGAGCTGAGCCCAGAGGAACCCAGAACCCTGGCAGCCATCTTGCTCCAACACGTGAAAATAGACTTTGCCGAGGGAAATAACTTATGGCCTGATACCTGTAAACTCCTACCCCAAAGAAATACCCTTTATGAAAACCAACCAATTTCTGATATTTTGCATCAGCACCCCTTTGACTGACTAATACAAATAACTGTATCTGAAACTACTTATATGCAAATACATGTGGAGATACAGATAGCCGATATAGATGGATAGATAGATAGATGATAAATAGATCATAGAGTCTTTAAATCAACGTTAATTTATCAAGTGAGAAGAATTTCAGAAATCTACTTACTGCTTCCTGAAAATTGTTTTTGTTTTGCTTTGTATTTGTATTAATATTAATATTCCATGGCAAAAATACTAATAAATTTCATGCATTAATGCTTTGGGAAAAATGATAATACCACATCCAAAATATATTTATTGAGATCCAACCATGGACAACTACTAGGCTAAGCTCTGGGATGCAGCTTTGAATAAAAGAGATGAATTTCTCTGTCTTCACAGACATATATTTAGGTGCATTTTGAAGAGTATTGGAGAGGGTAGGGGGAGGAAGGCCAAAAATAAACAAGATAAATAGATACCATACATAGTAGAGTTAAGTGATTTAATATTTAATAAGTGCTGTGGGGCATGGGGTAAACAAGTGTGTAGGGAGTGGCAATTTTACCTTGTGTGGTGAAAGAAACTTCAACCTCACTGAGAAGTTGAGATCTAGGTACTGACATAAAGGCAGTTATTCTTGTGGCTGTGAATACTTGGGGAAAGACTGTAATAGGCAGAGGATAAGTCAGTGTCACAGCTCCAAAGAATGTGCCAAGCATGATTAAGGCACAGCTCCTGCCTGGCACACAAAGAATGAGTAGGAGAGCAGGAGAGAAAGTCAAAGAGGTGTCATCAGGTCAGATCATGGGGCATCTCAGTTACTTTTTTTTTAAGATTTATTTTATCCCTTCCCCTCACCCATTGTCTGCTCTCTGTGTCCACTCACTGTGTGTTCTTCTGTGTCTCCTTGCACCCTCGGTGGCACTGGGAATCTGTGTCTCTTTTTGCTGCATCATCTTGCTGCGTCAGCTCTCCGTGTATGTGGGGGCTGGCTGGGCTTTTTTCACACTGGGCGGCTCTCCTTGGGGGGTGCACTCCTTGTGCGGGGGTACCCCTGCATGGCACAGCATTCTTTGTGCGCAGCAGCTCTGCGAGCAGGCCAGCTTACCACATGGATCAGGAGTTCCTGGGTGTCGAACCCGGGACCTTCCCATATGGTAGATGGACGCTGTATCAGCTGAGCCACATCCGCTTCCTTCAGTTACTTTTCACTGAGAAGCTGAGCCATTCGATTGTGTGAAGTGACATGGCCTGCTTAGTTGAGCAGGGCCACTCTGACTCTGTGGGAACCAAGTTTAGGGAGACAAGGGGGGTAGAGGCAGGAAGATGTTAAAATAATCCAGATAAGAGGTCTAGTGGAGTTTCTACTAGTGGAGGTGATGAGAAGTCGTAAGATTCTTGATAAATTTGAAGATAAAGTAAGCAGGGTTTGCTAATGAGTTAAATGTAGGAGTGAATTTGAGAAGCCAAGGAACACTACAGTCTGGTGTTCTACTGTACTACTAGAAGGATGAAATTGCCATGGTGAAGACTATGGGCAGATCCGGATTTTGTTTTGTTTTGTTTTTCTTTTGGTGGGGGGTGGAGAAAAGTAACATTGGTGTTCATTTTTGGATATGTTAAAACTGAGAAGTCCATTAGTAGAGACAGAAAATGCTGTTACATATATGAATTTGGAATCTCAGGAGAGGACCAGGTTGAAAGTATAAATTTAGGAGTGTCAGCATATAGATGTATTTTCAAAGCTTTGAGAGTAATAATATCTTCAGAGGAAGAAAATGTGGATAGTAATGAAATTCAAGATCCAGACTTGTAATAGTCCAACCTTACAAGGCTTGGAGATAAAGGAGAGTGAGAAAGAGTGGCCAGTGAGGTAAAAGAAAACTAGGAGAAGATGGCATCTTGGTTGCCCAGTGAAGAAAGCATTTTAAAGTGTAGGATGTGCCCACCTGAGTCAAATACTACTGGTAGCTCCAGTAAGATGAAGACTGAAAATTAACCTTAGGATGTAGCAACAGAATGGTCATTGGTGAGCTTGACAAAAGCATTTTTTGTGAAGTAGTAGGGATATGGACTGGGCAGAAGAGAGAAAGAAGTAGGGGAATTGGAAACTGGGAGAATAGATGATCTTCAAGGTTGTGCTATTGAAAAGAGAAGATAAAATAAGAACTGAGATAGGAAGTAGGATCAAGAGAAGGTTTTGTTTTTAGATGGGAGAAAGCAAACAAGTTTGTATGATTTGGGAATGATCTGGCAGAGAGGGGAAGAAAAGATGATTCGAGAGACCACAGATAGAACTGCTTTAGCCGTACTCTAGAGCTCCAGTGAGGGTGATTGGGTTAGCCTTAAAGAGCAGAGTAAATCAGCAACAGGACAGGGAGCAGAGAACAGGAGCTGGGCATGGGTATGGGATGGAAGGGGCTTGTGGAAGATTTCTTCTGATGGCCTCTGTTTTATCAGTGGACTAGGGAGCTAGATCATCAGATGGGGAAGGGGTCCTGGGGCTTGAGGAGAGAGGGCAGGGCATGAAATAGTCATCTAGTTGAGTACAAAAGGGAAATACCAAGAAAACATAGTGTATTCATGGGATGCATTAAGAACTCGAATGAAATTAATAATTCTAAACTGAAAGTGAGCACTATCAGCGTGACAAATCATGGCACATTCTGTGAGTACCGCTAAAAGTGAGGGAAATTCCAGAGTTGAGTCATGTGGCAAATAGGGAGGCAGGTCACTTAATATTTAAGTGGCTTGAGTGTTCACTGTTTTCATTCATTCCTTAGTACAGGGCTCCAGGCACTGAGAAGAAAGCAGTTAATAAGAAAAATTGTGAGAGAGACTGTGGATCTTCTTTTCTTGCTTCTTCAAATGTTTGGTGCTGTGCATCATGAGTACTAGATTTCAGTGATTGGTACCTTCCTTTGCACATTGATGTTTGCCCTAGCAGGTAGTCACTTGCTACCTTGACTTGGCTGAACAAACCTGGGCTCTTCTGCCATGGGCAGCAGCTGAAGTCTCTGCTCCATTCCTTCGTCCTCTGCTAGGAACCCTGGAGCATCCCTGCAATGCCTGGTTCAGGAGCAGCCAAGGATTTACATGCAGCTCAATGCAGATCTGGGGGTCCATCTTGCTGCTCCTTCTCCTGGAAATTTATACCTCAGTTTTGAGGTCCTAGAAGAGTCTGAAATTTAGACTTCTGTTATCTGATTCTCCAACTCTGTAAACTGTGGCTATCAGCTTGAGTTTCAGCTAGCCCAAACTGTGTGAACATGGAGTGACCCAAAAATGCAAACAAGCCACATAAATGCAAGTCTCACCCAGGACAGTTCTCTTCTTGTTTCCCTCCATTATCCACTGATGTCAGTCATTCTCCAGCTACTTCAAATATTTTTAAGGTACTTTAAATATTTAAAAAATATTTTTTTTGCTATGGGAGTTTACTTTGACAGGAACTACTCTGCCATAATTCAATTAGTTGTATTTTCATCCCCAGTTTTTTCCAGAATGCATGATACATATCGGGTGCTTAAAATTGATAAGTCAATTACTAGGTTAGGACTCTAATTTAGAATGCATTATTACATACAGTAAGCCACCTTAAACACTTGTTGAAAGTGATAGTCTATGTTATCCTTTTGAGTTTTAGGAGCAGGTAGAAGTTTGAAAGTGTTCTCTGAATCCAAGTAGAACAACATTTTAGATAACTTTAGATGTGAGGTGAGTTTTAATAGAAAAATAGTCCAGCTCGATTAAGTAAATAGCCAAGTTATGAAGAATTCAGAGGATTAGAAGGAATAACTGACACTACAGATTCTCTTTAAAATCTTTCCAAGGAGGAGAGAGGAATTTAATGAAAAGTGAGTGAGTGATGGGAAGTAGATGTGACTCAAGCAATTGTGCTTCCGCCTGCCACATGCGAGGTCCTGGGTTCGGTTCCCAGTGCCTCCTGGAGAAGTCAAGCTGGTGCTGCGGGCAGACTCGGGGAGCTGATGCAACAAGAGGATGCAACAAAAGAGGCTCAAAGAGGAAAGACAATGAGAGCCACAACACACCAGGGAGCTGAGGTGGCTCAGGTGGCTCTCTCCCACATAGGAGGTCCTGGGTTCAGTTCCCAGGGCCTCCTAAAGATGAACAGACACAGAGAGCAGACAGCAAACGGACAGAGAGCAGGCAGCGATGCAAACAATGGGGGCAGGGATAAATAAATAAAATAACTCTTTAAAAAAAAAGTAAGTGAGTGAGTCTCCCTGACTGACAATTTACAATTACATATCAGGAAAACACATTTTCAGGAACTAATAGGACTTGTAATAGGATTGATAATTTTAATAAAAATTTGCGTAGTGTTCTCTACTGGGTGTTTTCCTTTTATTTATGCTAAAACACCTTAAAATCATAGATTTTTAAATTCACTTATATCTCCTATTTATGGGCTCACGTTCTGTCTGTAATTCACATTGTCTTTCCATTTGTTCACAGGAGCCCTGAGGTCCTGTGGCCCATCTCTGCGTAACGCGAAGTTGGAGCAGACATTTTTACTGTACCTCTAAAGACTGAGTCATCTTCGCATGACTCTAAGGCGCTGGGCTGGGGAGAGGGGCCCTCCGAGGATTTCACTACGTGAAGCTTGCCCTCGTTCACGCAGTGCTGCGCGGCTCCTTTCAGCGCCGCCCGACCTGGACTGTGTCTCGGCTCCTGATGGGCTGTCATCCTGCCTCTGTGGGCTTCCGTTCGTGGTCTGAGACTGCCCTCCTTGGAAGCCGAGTTAGAGCCACACGCCTCAGACACCAGGCAGGAGCTGCCTTGCCAGCTGCCCGAGGGTCCCCCACTTTGTTTTCCTAAGATATAGTGGACCCATCCTTAGCACTGTTTTGCTGGACTCAACTCAAGCACCTTCCCAGCGTTCCACTTTACAGGATAAAAAGCCAGGGGTGGAAGCAGACTTGGCTCAATGGTTAGAGCATCCACCTACCACATGGGAGGTCTGCGGTTCAAACCCTGGGCCTCCTTGACCCGTGTGGAGCTGGCCCATGTGCAGTGCTGATGCGCGCAAGGAGTGCCCTGCCACGCAGGGGTGTCCCCGCGTAGGGGAGCCCCACGTGCAAGGAGTGCGCCCCTTAGGGAGAGCCGCCCAGCACGAAAGAAAGTGCAGCCTGCCCAGGAATGGTGCCGCACACACAGAGCTGACACAAGAAGATGATGCAACAAAAAGAGACACAGATTCCCGGTGCCACTGATAAGGATAGAAGCAGCCACAGAAGAACACACAGCAAATGGACACAGAGAGCAGACAACTGGCGGCGGGGGGGGGGGGGGGGGGGGGGCAGGGAGGAGGGAAGGGGAGAGAAATAAATAAAAATAAATCTTAAAAAAAAAAAGCTGGGGGCACCTTCCCTGGGAAGAGGGTCAAGGTGATCCGAACGCCCCTAATCTCCACCTGAGGCTTCCTCAAGAAGACAGAGACACGCTCCGGGCTCGGGAAAGATGAGAACTTTCACAATGACAAAAATTAGATGAAACATCCCCCGTAGGGCAGTCTACCACACAGGGCAATGGTCCACTTTTGGCACAAAGGACTGAAATCTTATCATGTTATTTTTACCCGACTCATCTTAAAATTTCCTTGGGTTGTCAGACATCTGTCGATGCTATTCCTTCATGCTTGCTTTAGCGGTATTGATTTTCCCATTGGCTGGCCTCTCACGGCAATGGCAGTGGCGTGGAGGGACCCTATTTATGGACTACTAACAATAAGCAAAGCGCAGATCCATATTACCAAACCAAAATGGGGAAATTTCACTCAATGAAGAATTTTTATACCATTTATAATTTGAAAAGAACTTGCCGCAGAGAAGACTTGAATATCAAAATATTGGGATTTCCAGAGCGATTTTACAGTGTGTGGGGCCAGTAGCATAAGGAAGTGCTCGAGAAAACCCAGGCCATGTCAGAATCTTCAGAGCACACGGCCCCGTGGGTGTGCGCGCAGGGCGAAGTCTTCCTAGAGAACTGCTTTCGGGTTTGCTCTTTATGACTTCAGGGCAAAGTCCAGGTGAAACTTGGCTGTGATGGCTGCAGCAGCAGGGGCCACAGAAATCCTTTTATATGCTCGCTGGGGCTCTGTGGAACTACCCAGGGGGACTTGCTCAAGATCACTGTGGTTCATAACCAAGGGAGAGAAAAGTCTTTGCCTTGTATTTTATGAAAATAAAATCGTAGTGTAAATTTTAATTTAGGTTTTCTCTATAGGGCTGATACTGTCGCCAAATTGTAGGGATAAATAACATGGAAAAAAATTCCAGAGAGTTCCACAACTGAGAAGTCGTGCTTCAGAGAATAAAGCACCCTTAAGTAAATGGGGCTCTCTCCCTTCTTGTCATACCCTGCGTGCCAAAGGACACCTCTTAGGTAATACATTTCTGATTTTTATTTTAAGGTCCTACAGGGCAGGATAATTATCTTTGTATGGTTCCTAGAATAGCACCGTGAGCATTTGAACACTTAACCAGTGCTACTTGATAATGAATATAGGATTTTACAGCACAGAATCAAATTAGTCCTGGGAGAAAAATATCTGACTCTTAGAGCTAAGTGCTTTCTTCTTAGTAGCTGAGTAGCATCTTTCCTAAATCATCCTAGTGAAATACCCTAAGGAAAAGAGCCTCTTTCTATTACCTTGAACCTCCCTTCCCAAGGTTAGGCTCAGAAATGACCAAAAATAGGGCACAGATTACATGGTCCACTTCACCTGAAAACCTAGAAGAGTAGCCGCGATTCTTGATGGGTCACCCACACTTACGGCTGTTTTGCAGGAAGGTCATGGTGTCCCAAGCTGCCACAAATTTCGAAGCGCTCGTGGCACAGAGGTCCTTAGAATGTTGAAAAGGTAACGCACCTGTAATTCTTAGGACGTGCTTGTTTCCACTATGCGAGGGACACGACAAGCACAGCGTGGCTTCTCGCTAGACGTGAGGGTGCAGACAAGAGCCCACGCGGGCACGCCAGGGTCAAGGGCAGCAGCCCAGCGTGGCGCTCCCCCAGGATCCCAGCTGAGAGTGAAGGTTGAATCACGGCCCCCAAAGGGATACGCAGTCCCAACCCCCGCCCCGAGAACGTGGCCGTGTGTGGAAATAGGGTCAGGAAGATGTAACTAGACACAAGGAGGCCCACCTGGATGAGGGGCGTGCCCGTCCAGCAGAGAGAACCGCGGGCCAGACAGACAGACGAGAGAAGATGGCCCCATGGCGACAGAGGTGGGACTGACGGGCTGCAGGTGCCGCGGGGGCACCCCGTGGCCAGAGAACCCCGAAGCTGGAGCAAGCGGCGGGAAAGGCCCTGCGTCCCCCACGCGAGCCCGGCCCGCCCATTCCTGCGCTGAGCGCCCCTGCCTGCCCCTGGCTCAGCCCCGGCCTCTGGACGGGCCAGGCGGTGTTTTCCTGGTGTAAAGGCTCCCAGCTTTGGGTTCTTGCTGTGGGAGTACTGGGAAACGAGGGCACGAGGCTCTGTCTTCCTTGGTCGCTGCCAGGCCTGCTTTTCAACCTTGACTTAGTCTAAGGCCCTCCCAATGTCTTTCTGATATCTTCATTCTGTCAGAGACGGTTTCTGTTTTGTATTTTTCCCCAAAGAGTCCTGACTAGTATAAATGGCTGTTTTCAAAATGTCTTCATTAAAAAGGTATAGAGATAGATAAAGGGGAAAAGTTGGACATATTTTTATTACATGATATCACTTTTGTCTAAAATATACTAATATATGCTCAGGAAAAAACTGGAAAAAATGAATACCTGACATTTAATAGCGTACAATGTATCTGGAGAATAAAATCACAGGCATGTTTCATTTCCTTCCTTATATGTAGATTTCCGTGTTATTTTTGTTTTCTTTTTAACCAAGATCTATTAGTATAAAATAAGGAATCAAGATACTAATTATTTTAAAAATTCAGCAGTTTATTCAAAATTTCCTAATAAATTTTAAAATATTGAAATTATAATATGTATTAATGTATTGTCTGACAACAATAGAATGAAACTAGAAATCAATAACAGTGGGAAAAAGGAAAAATCTCCAATATATAGAAATTAAACAACATACTCTTAAACAACCAATGGGTTAAAGAGGAAATCAGAAGCAAAATTATGAAATGTATTGGGGCAAATGAGAACACAACATAGCAAAACTTATGGGATGCAGCAAAGGCAGTGCTAGAGGGATATTTATAGCTCCAACTGCTTACATGGAAAAAGGACTCCAAATGAGAGATCTAACCTCAATATTGAAGAATTAGGAGATAAAGAAAGAAATCACTAAGATTAGAGTGGCAATAAATGAAATATTAATAGAAAACAAACAAAAAACAATAGAATAAAAATACAGAATTTGGTTCTTTGAAAATATCAATAAGATTGACAAACCATTAGCTATATTGACAAAGGAAAAAGGAGTGAATCTACCATTTAAAAACTATCAGAACTGAAAAGGGGACAGTACTGCCTACCCCACTAAAATAAAAAGGACTGTAAGAGGATGCTATGAACCACTGTATGTCAAAAATTAGATTACCTAGATGAAATGGACACATTCTTAGAAACACACAAACTATCTACATTGGCTCAAGAAAAAATAGAAGATTTCAACAAACAAGTTACTAGTAAAGAGATTGAATCAGTAATCAAAAAGACTCCCAACAAAAAATAGCCCAGAAGCAGATCATTTCACAGGAAGATTCTACAAAACATTTCAAAAAGACTTAACTCCTACTCTGCTTACAGTCTTCCAAAAAAATTGAAGAGGAAGGAATCCTCCCTAATTCATTCTATCAGGTCAACATCACCTTCATTCCAAAGCCACATAAAGATACCACAAGAAATGAGAACTGCAGACCAGTATCTCTTATTAATATAAATGCCACAATCCTCAACAAAATGCCAGCAAACTGGATCCAAGAGCATACTAAAAAAATATATATCAGGACTGTGACAGTTTGATGTCATTTATGAATTCTCAGAAAAAAAGATATTGAGTATGTTTATAAACTGGTCTGTTCCTCTGGCATGATGCCCTTTGATTGTATTAAATCAAGGGCTTTGCGTTTACCTGATTAAATCAAGATTAGGGCTTTGATTCAACCACGCAGTAGACTCAGTGTGGAGTCCCCGCCCTCTTGATGGGCTGATAGAAACAGACACTCGCTCAAGAAGACACACAGAAGAAGACACACAGAAGAAGGGAGAGAGAGCTCTACCAACATGGCAGAGGAGAGAACTTTGATCCTGTGGTCCCGGAAACAGAGATGAGCCATTTGCCTGATAGTGTGCAGCACTAAGAAATCCCAGAAAGAAACAAGCCCTGTGCCAGCCTGTAGATAAGGAAGGCTGAACCCTCACAGGGATTGGCAGCCATCTTGCTTCAACAGGTGGCAAAAGACTTTGGGTGAGAAAGTATCTCTTATTGTACCATTCGTTGGACTTTTTAGGGCCTTGTAACTATAAGATTTTACCCTAAATTAATACCCTTTAGAAAAATTCCTGTTACTTTGCATCAGGACCCCTTTGTCAGACTAATACAATGACCAAGTGAATTTATCCCTGTTATGCAAGGGTGGTTCAACATAAGAAAAGCAATTAGCGTACTACACCACGCTAACACAGTGAGGGACAAAAGCTATCTAAATTGATGCAGAAAAAGCATTTGACAAAATCCAGCACACATCTTAATAAGAATACTTGAAACACTAGGGAAAAAAGGAAACTTCCTCAACATGATAAAGAGTATATATAAAAAGCCCTCAGCTAATATCCTATTTAATGGTGAAAGACTGAAAGCTTTCCCTCTATGATAAGGAAAAAGACAAGGATGCACACTGTCAGCCTGCTTGTTCCAGAATGTACTGGAAGTTCTTTCAAGAGCTGTTAGACAAAATAATGAAATAAAAGGCATCCAGATTGGAAAGAAATAAGTAGAATTTTCCTTATTCACCGATGATATGATCTTATATACAGAAAATCCTGAATAATCAACAACAAAGCTTCTGCAGCAAATAAATGAATTCGTAAAGTGGAAGGGTACAAAATCAACACTCAGAAATCGGTAGGGTTTCTATACACAAATAACAAACAACTGGAAGAAGAAATCCAGAAAAATATTTCATTCACAATAGTAATGAAAATTATTGACTAGGTAGGAATGAATCTAACCAAGGAGGCAAAGGACTTGTACACAAAAACTGCAAAACATTGCTAAAAAGAAATCAAAGAAAACCTAAATAAATGGAAGGGCATTCCATGTTCATGGACTGGAAGACTAAATATCTTTAAGATGTCAATATTACCAAAAGCAATGTATAGTTTCAATGCAATACCAATAAAAATTCCAATAACTTTCTTTGCAGAAATGGAAAAGGCAATCATCAAATTAACATGGAAGGGAAAGGGTCCTTGAATAGCTAGAGCCATCTTGACAAAGAATGAACTTAGAGGACTCACACTTTTTCATCATAAAACTTATTACAAAGCCACAGATATCAAAACTGCATGGTACTGGCACAGAACAGGCACAATGACGAATGGAGTTAAATTGAGAGCTCAGAAAAACCCTCCCATTTATGGTTAACTGTTTTTTTTAAAGGGGGCAGAGATCACTCTTCAACTAATGGGTGCTGGGAAAACTGGATCTCCTTTATTATTTTTTTTTAAAAGGAGGATCCCTACCACACACATTATACAAAAATCAACTCAATATAGATCAAAGACCTAAATATAAGAGCTAGGACTATCAAAGTCCTAGAGGAAGATGTAGGGAAGCATCTTTAGGACATGTGTTAGGCAGTGGTTTCCTAGACTTTACATCCACAGCACAAGCAACAAAAGGAAAAAAAATAGGTAAATGGTACCTCATAAAAATTAAAACCTTTCGTGCCTTAATGGACTTTGTCATGAAAGTAAAATGACAACTTATACAATGGAAAGAAAATATTTGGAAACCACATATATGATAAAGGTTTAATATCCAGAATATATAAATAAATCCTTAAATTTGCAAAAAGACAAACTGTCCATTTAAAAATGTGCAAAAAACTTGAATGAGCATGTCTCCTAAGAAGATATATACATGGCCAGAAAACACATAAAAAGGTGCTCAACCTCATTAGCTGTTATGGAAATACAAATCAAAACCAAATTGATATACCACTTCACGCCCATTTGAATGGCTGCTATTAAGAAAAATGGAAAGTAACAAGTGTTGGAAAGGATGCAGAGAAACAGGGTCAGTCATTCATTGCTGGTAGCAGTGTAAATTGGTCGGTTGCTGAAGAAGGCGGTTTGGTGGTTCCTCAGAAAGTTAAGTGGAGAACTACCTATGACCCAGCAATCCCTATGCAAGTTATACACCCTAAAGATTTGAAAGCAGGGACTTAACAGATATTTTCATACTGATGTTCATGGTGGCATTGTTCTCAATTGCCAAAAGATGAAAGCAACCCAAGTGCCACCAATCAATGAACGGATAAAATGTGGCGTGTATGTACAATGACATTTTATTTAGCCATAAAAGGGAATGAAGTTCTGATACATGTGACAACATGGATGAGCCTTGCAGGCAGGTTGAGTGAAATAAGCCAGACAACAAAGGGCAAATATGGTAAGATCTCCCTGATTTGAAGTGAAATAAGGAAACTCATAGACTGAGAATCTAGAATACAGGTTCCCAGGGGTGGGGTGGAGACAGGAAATGGGAAGTTAAGGCTTAAAATGGGCATGGTTCCTACTTGGAATGATGGAAACGTTTTGGTAACGGATGGTAGTGATGGCAGCACAGCATTGTGAACCTAATTAACAGTACTTGAAATATATATCTGAATGTGATTAAAAGGGGAAAGGTTAGATTGTATATATGGTAACAGAAGAAAATTTTTAAAAAAGAAATCAAGATACTATAAGAAAAGTTCATCAAAGAAACAGTATATTCAGACTTTCCTAATCCACAGACTCTCACTGTTCCAGATATTAGATATGGTTATGGCTAGATGGATGAGCAATACAGCATTAAAAGTGAGTGCCCAGCGATAGAAGAGGAACTGGGGGACTGATAAATTAGGAGGCTGTGGCACAAAACAATTTGTGCATGGCTATTTATCAACAAGAATTCAAATTTCAGTATGTTTTGTATGTGCATATAGGAACCCGTATGTGTCTGTGTGAGTGTGTATGTGAGAGAGAGCAAGAGTGAGAGCAAAAAAGAAGAGAGAGAATAGAAGAGCTAATGATAAGTTGCCCCTATAATTCAGAGAGAATGGGAAGGAATAAATAAAATTCTGTCAATCAAGCTTAGATACAAATGTTTCACCAGCCAACTCCTAGAAAGTTAAACATGTACTTCTGTAGCCCAGGGGCTCTGATCTCTTCAGGGGATGCTTCTAATGGGGTTGATGCCGCCTTGGTTATCCTGTAATCAGAATCAATGGATGATATAATATGTTTTTGCAGATTATAGTAGGCAGTGTTGTATAATAGGTAGTGCACTATTTTTTTTTTATTAAAGTCATGGGTGTATAGAACAATCATGCATAAAATACAGGATTCCCATATACCCCCTATTAATACCTTGCATTGCTGTGAAACATTTGTTAAAATTGATCACAGCAAATTTTTATAATTATAGTGCACTATTTTTGCTGAACACTGAGCATTAATAATAATATTGCTGGAATAAGTTCAGCTCAATGAATGATTATGTGTAAAATGTCTTGTCTGAAGTTCCTTAGTGCAAAAATACATACATTTCATACGATTAAAGGCAAAAATAAATAAATAAATTTTAATGAAAAATTATATTAGACAATGGAAATGTGATATTCTTTAAAGAAAGAAGAAAATTTACAGTTCTGTGGAAGTATAAGAAAGAATGATGTCAATCAAGATTATGCCACAGTCAACAAACAATCTTAAAATCTTAGCGGCTTACATAGCGAAGGCTTATTTCCAGGCCACGCTACATGCCCAACGTGGATCAGATACAATCTTCTCTATGTCGTCTTCATCCCTGGGTTTGGGATGATAGAGAAGCCTTTAAAGGGAAAATTGATGGACTCGTGACAGAGAGGATAAAGAACTTGGCAAAACCCTCACTGGGTCTTAAAGCTTCCTCTCAGAAGTGACATGCGTTACTGAAACTCACCTTCCATTGGCCAAAATACATCATATTGCTAAGCCTAATTTCAATTCCTACCCAGGAAGGAGCAGCAAATATTTTTTAAAAATTATACTATTAATCACAAGATTAATGTTATACATAATTACTACATTCACCAAGAGGAAACAAACACTGAGGAAAAACTAATAGATCATTCCTGTTATTTTTTTTTCTGCATATTATTTAAAGTATTTGCAGAGATGAAAAGAGACATGTGTGATCATATCTTAAAACATGTTTATTGTTTGTTCAACAAAATGGTGTAATTTCTGCTGGAAAGGTATTTTCTAGTTTCTGGGGTTGTTTGGATTCTCATAATCTTAAATAAGTCTTAATGTGTAAATTTTAAGTCCAGACATGACTTAAAATTGTAAGGTGGCCAAATTGAGTAAATCATTGGGAAACAAACAGTAAAGCTAGGACAGAAATATGTAATGTAGTGTAAGGCTGAGAATTCAAATTCGCCTTAAAAAAACTAGCAGGTATTGAGATCTAAGAGATGTCAAGTACCGCAACAGGTAGTTTTACCTACATTCTTTCATTAACTTTTCTTTTAAAATGCTTTAATTGGATCTTTTCTTCTTTTGCTGAGGAAACATACTGAATTACCCCCATCTTAAGTGTGAGAATTAAAATGCAAGCCCATCATCTATAATTCCAATTTTGTCATTCTTTTCCCTATCAGTTCCCGCTCAAGGATCTAATGGATTGCACATGATATTTTCAAGGGAGCAC
The DNA here is from genome assembly GCF_030445035.2 of Dasypus novemcinctus. Taxonomy (NCBI): domain Eukaryota; kingdom Metazoa; phylum Chordata; class Mammalia; order Cingulata; family Dasypodidae; genus Dasypus; species Dasypus novemcinctus. Next base: position 2,183,142 of record NC_080701.1, on the reverse strand, counting down.
CACTTTTGGGGATCAAACACAGAGAAATTCCCAAACACAGGGGCGACAGCAGATGGGGGAGACATTACCACTGGATCACGTTGCAGCTGCCAGGGCCCTGCCATCTCACACTAAAGCAATGCAGCTCCCCGCTCGGCGCCTTCTTGGTCAGCCTGCCCTGTGAGATTTACAGACTCCTCTCCAATGGACAATCAAATGCCCCGACTGTCCAGAGCTCCCGAAGGGAGCAGCTCGCAGGCTGGCTGAAGGAAGGGGCCCAGCCTCGACCCCAGGCACTCCACAGCTTTCCAAATTGGGGAGGCCTTGGTATGAGGGGTGCTCGTTAGAGGGGGAATGGACAGTTATTAACTGGCCCCCCCATCAGTCAGGCACACAATTTAGGGGATCTGTGCTGCTGTTTTGTTTTCAGGTTCGGGGGTAAAGGGGCACTTCCAGTCCTATCCCCGTTTATACCAACAGGACACACTGAAGGCGTGACTGGCTGGCGTTGACCAGAGCTCACGGGGCCATGAGATGATTGGCTGACTTGAATTTGCTTATCTGAACTAAGCAGACACCTGCCATATATATATATATATATATATAATACCTTATGTGACCAAAAGCGACATTTTTCACCTTTTCTTTAGAAGGGAAAGAGTCCCCTTGCGTGTGAAACCTTCCAGGATGCAAATGCTCTGCTGCAGGCTGGGTTTGCGGGGGAGCGGCTCTCGGATGGCATTTAGGATGCAGGTTGTTTATTTGCAAGTGCCCCTGGCATCCACCCCCGGTAGGGGAGGGAAGGATGCAGGATAAGGCAAGGGGGGAGGGTGGGCTCTGCAGCTAAGCGGCCCACCAGAGCTGCCCCCCGCTGCGACACAACGGCCAGGCGTTTACTCTCATGTCTGGCCGTTGTACGAGGGCTAACCCTGGAGCTCAGGCGGTGCCCGAGAGGCTGAGCGTGGTAGATGCAGGTGCATCTGGGGCACGAAGTCCCCTTCTGAAGGTGTGCTGTGCTCCTGCTTGTCCGTCATCATCCACCAAGGTGAGCCAGCTCGGGTGTATTTCCTGAAATACACTGAAATAGCAATGACAGGTTTCTGGGGGACCACTGCCGAGAGGAGACTTAGGAGAGAACGGCTGGCGCCTGCCGCTCCTCCTGCACTCACCGTCTCTCCTCTGCTGTCCACTCGAGATCCGCTCGTCTGCTGGTCTTAGAAGCGTATGTGGGGGTGGGGATGATAGGCCCTCGTCCGTGATGGACGGGGGAGAACCCCAGGGGATCACCTGGCTCCACAGCCCTCCTCCCTGCCTCTCTGTAGCAGCAGTCCTGTTTCCTCCTGACGCTCAAGCCAATCCCCTTGGCCAGGCTGGTGATGCCTCGTCTTGGCTTCTGGTCCCTGGACACGAGGAGCTCGGAGCACCCAGGCGGTGGGGCCGTCGTGGCCGGTGTTTCAGAGTCGCTTGCTGTGTCTCCTCTGACCTTGCAGAGCCCAGGGTCACCAGGCTGGGAAGCCCAAGTGTGCGAGTGGGTCCCTGAGGTTAACGAGCGGGTCACTGCTTTCCACCCCTGGGTCCCTGGCCTAAGTGTTCTTCCTGTTTGAGACACGGCCCTATTCTATTAGAGAAGTTGTCGGTTCACAGTATGATCACGTATAAAATGCAGGAGTCTATACACCACTGGGGCCGTTGGAAGCTCTTTTATGAATCCCAGAAATGCCCTGGAACTAACCCGTGGCTGTGAGTGTGACACCCTTTTGATCGGAGGGCGTCCGAGAGGCATGACTCAGGGGCGTCTCCGCCTCCACCTGGAGCTGATAGAGACAGAGACAGACACAGGGGAAGAGGGAGCTGCATGCTGGTCCTGCCCCGTGGGGGTGGGCTGCAGGGAAACAGGCGTTCCCGGGGGCCGAGAGGGGGCCCGGAGGCTGGAGCCAGCTGAGCACAGAGCATGAAAGAGCCCCCAGGGGCTGGCCCCGGAGTGGCCCAGGGCCCAGGAGCTGCCGTGCACCTGCCAGCCCAGGGCTGACCTGGGGAAGAGCAGAGAGCCGGCAGTGAGCCTGGGGACAGGCGGGCGCCGGGGGGAGAGGCCGCGTCGTGCTCCACCACGCGGCAGGGGACTCTGGAGAGAGAGCGACTCTGATGGGCCTTGACTTGGACATTCCACGGCCTTGGAACTGTAAACTTTCACCCGAAATAAAACTCCCTTGTAAAAGCCTGTCCATTTCTGTTACTTTGTGTCTGCAGCCCTGTGGCAAACTGAGACAACCACCCTATTATTAACACCTTCCCTTGGTGGAGTACACCTTTTGCCATTGATGAAAGCACATTTTTCTAATTGTACTCTCTCACTTTTTTTTTTTTTTAGGTACTAGGGGCTGGGGAATAAACCCAGGACCTCATGTGTGGGAAGCCAGCACTCAGTCACTCAACTGAGCCACATCAGCTTCCCCGATCTGATTTTTTCATTTGTTTTGCTTGTTGCTTGTTTTTGTATTTTCAGGAGGCACCAGGAACTGAACCCGGGACCTCCCATGTGGAAGGCGGGTGCTCAACTGCTTGAGCCACATCTGCTTCCGATAATTGTAATCTTAAGTACAGTCCATGGTTTCACTTAGAGTTCACTGTGTAGTGCCTTTCCATTGATTTTTAAAAACTGTATTCTATCACACCTAACATTTGCCCTTTTAACCACCTTCAGATGCGTGTTTCAGTACTGTTAATTACGTCTGCCATGTCATGCTAACATCTTCACCATGCATTACCAAAACAATTGTGTGGCTTCTGATAGGGCGCTCTGTAATTTTCCAGCCTCATCTTGCCATTCCCCGTCCCCACCCCATTCCGTGGCAACTTATATTTCAGATATGGACTCTGTGAATTTGCTTACCCTGGTTGGTCATACCAGTGAGACCTCACAGCATTTGTCCTTTGGTATCTGGTTTATTTCACTCAACATGAGGTCTTTAATGTTTATCCACATTGTCACAGGTACCAGGACTTCACTGCACAATTTTACATTGCCACCAACAATTTCTATTTTTCACCTATATCTCCACATCCTCTCCAACACTTTTAAATTTTCTATTTTTTAATATAATATTCTATTTTTTAATAGTATCTATTCTAATGGCTGTGAAATATTTTCTCATTGTAGTTTTAATTTGCATTTTCCTGATTTTTAGAAACTTTTCATGTGCTTTTTGGCAATTTGTGTATCTTCTTTGGAGACATGTCCATTCAAACCTTTTGGCTACTTTTTAATTGAGTTATTTGTGTTTTTCTTGTTAAGTTGCAGGATTTCTTTATATATTCTGGATATTAAACCTTTATTAGAGTTATGTGGTTTCCAAATATTTTCTCCCATTGTGTAAGTTGTCTTTTTATTTTCATGTTAAAGATCTTTTTAAAAAGTATTATTTTTTACTTTTAAAGAAGCTTTAGATTACATAAATGTTACATAAGCTATATAAGGGATTCCCATATGCTCCACTGCCTCCCTACCACACTTTCCCATATTGACAACATCCTTCATTATTGTGGTATATTTGTTGCAATTGATGATGTTGCAATTGCAAATGAAGTTTTGCTACTAACCATGGACACAGTTTATATTAGAGTTTACACTCTGTCCCACACAATTTTGTAAGTTATGACAAAATATACAATGACTTCCATCCATCACTGCAATGTCATGCAGGGCAAATCGAATGTCCCAAAAATGCCCCCATCTTACACCTAGTCTTTCCTCTCCCATCCTTCAGAACCTCTGGCGGCCACTGCCTTTACATCAATGATAAAATGTCTTCCACTGCTAGAATAATAATAAGTCTATAGTAGAATAATAATAAGTCTACTTTAGTCCGTTGTTCATTCCCTAGTCTTGAGGATTTGGCATGGTGATGCCCACTCTGTTTCTAATTGAGAGGGGCTTAGATCCCATGGGGAAGATGGATGGAGCTATTTGCTTGTAGTTGCAGATATTCTCTGTTCCTTGAGATGGGCATTGTCCATCATCATCTCCTTGTTATCTGTCCTGGGTGAGTCCAATGATCTGGAGAGTAGGTGTTGCAACCCTGCTGAGATTCAGGGCTCAACTGGCATAGAGATGGACCAAAGATTTAAGTCTCTGGGACAGGTATTTATCAAGTATAGTGCTAATTGTTGGTTCAAATTACAGGGGTAGAAGAGTCAGGGGCAGAGAACCTGTAGGTGAATCTAATTTTGTTACACTGGGGAGCATACATTCCAGAATAAGGCGCACTGACAGGGTGCCGAATTCCTGAGCTTTCTCCCTTCTTACAGTTTCTGGATAGCTCTAGAACTCTCAGGAGCCCTGCTCTTCGAGGCACTGCTTACTGTGGCAGTCAGTGAGATCCGCTGAGTCTTGCTTAAGTGTAACCTCTGAAATGGTCTCCCGACACCCTGTGAAACCTCTTAGCCATGAAAACTCATTTGTATTTACCATTTTCCCCTTTAGGTCAAGGTCTTTTAACAGAGCCATTGCTGGCTGGTGCTTTGTAATAATCCCTTGTGTCTCCAGCAGGACATGCTAATACCAGATTGTCACGCTCTGGTAAGGAGTGTGATGCGACCGTGAATTCCATCGTATCATGCTCTTAGAGGGCCTTTGCTGTAAGTGGGTGCACTCATCTCATAAAATGCTATGAGGGATCCTATGCCGATAAATCAGACATCTGTAAGCCCTTGAATTAGGAAAGACCACCAAACCTTGAATTCATGTCTATTCCTGTGATAATAAATGTTGGCGCTTCCAGGGTGGAGGGATACACTGCACTTAACTTGCCACCAAGTGGTCAGTTGGACTTCTCAAGAGCTGATGCCACACTGATCTCTCTTTCTGGCAAGTTGGACTTTCGGGTGGCAGCAACAGCACAAGAGCCTTGGGAAGCAGCACCACGGTCTAGAGCCCTTGTGTGGGCTCCGTTTCGGCTCAGTGGGCATTTGTGCAGGAGCTGTTTGTGTAGGACTGGAGTGTCTACGGACAGGCTGGCAGATGTCAGCGCGCCAAGCCATTTTACTCACTCGGTCGTTGGGAGTCTCTTCTGTGGTGGACGTTCTCTCATGGGTGTTAGTATGTGATACTGCAAAGATTGCCATCTCCGTGGCCACGTTCCCCTGCCCATGGACATGACTTGCCCACAGGTTTCCTTATCCCTCATATTCCAACCGTCCTCCTTCCAGGTCCCTGAAAACCACCAGCCCATTGTCCATGAGTCTCTCTATATTGCAGCCTTGGACCATCTTTCTCTCTGCATGGAGCTTTGCCTCTGGGCTATTTTTCATTCCCTGTTCTTTCAAAGCTATAGGGCAGTTGCTGCCAATTTTGGATTTCATTCACGTTCTGAGCCAACCTATTTGTAAACCCTGGATTTTTTTCCTCATTAGATAGTCACTCAGCTTTCCCTCCAGGGAGCCAGTGGGGTGATGTGACAGAGGGGTGCTGCTGCGTGGCGCTGGATGGCCTGAGGGCATGGGCCGCCTGCTAGTACAACTTGCCTGTGCTCTCGGGTTCTGCGTTACTTCAATCTTAGGATGGATTTCCTCTGTGCTGGCCCAACACAGCTCATGAGGACAGTTCCAGACACATGGGCACTGACGTACCATTGATGGATGTAGGATGACTGAATACCGGAAAGTGACTTGTTTCTCTCTCTGTTGCTAGGATACAAAGAAAAGAATTGTATGTAAATCAGAAGGTAATGAAATGCAACCTTCTCTTTGGGCCAAATTACTCTTTTGGTGGTCAAGAACATCCTGTTGAAGCAATGAAGTATGAAAACCAGCTTCAACCAGTTGGTCGGACCTGCTCAGAAGCAGCCCCTTGCTGTCCTCACTTCAACTTGCTTAATTAACATTGTAAAATTCCCACCCAGGGGTGGAGTTGTCTGCCCCTTCCTTGATCATGCAATGTATGTGCAAGCATGATTTCCTGAACATGCCAACCATACAATTATATAACCAGCTGTGTGTGTTCATCCATATGTATAAAAACTAATGCATAATCAAAGCAAATGCTAAGTAGTAACTTGGGTATTTAAACAAGAGTGAAACTGCAGCACAGGGAGTCAGGTCTGAGTCACTGTGGACTGGCCTTGGCTCCTCACCTCTGCAGACGTAATAAATGTGAGTTGGCCTAACTCTCGTGTTGAAGTTTTCTTCTGGCCATCTCTGATTATCCATCAAGGCCCTGCTTTGAGGCCTAACACCATGATCAGGTGCTCTGTCTGTATCAGGGCCCAGGAAAATGCCAGGAGTTACTTTCAAGAAATGTATAACTCTCTCCTGCAGGTGGACGGGCCGGGCTCTGGAAGCTCAGGCGCCTGTACCCCCTCACTGGCTTGCCGTGTATGGCACAAGGCGTCTCCCCCGACCATAGAGCCTCTATGCCGTGGGGTCTGCCGAGCCGCTGGCCCTAGTGGCTGAGCCGCTCAGTCCAGTCTGGACCCTGTTGCAGAGGTCCTCCTTCCCTGCCCCTCTCAGGAGCTGTCCTTGGCGTCACTCAGTGTAAGGTGCCAGGTCAGTATTCCCAGGTGTGGAACACGCTGTTTCCAAAACCAAAAGAGATGTGCTAAGATTGAGTTTCCTTATGGTGGGAGGTACGAGGTGCAGTACTTGAGCTTTTGTGTTGGGTGACATGCCCTAACGTGCCCGTGGCTAGAGGTTTAGTGATGGGGCTGGGGTCTGAGTTTCACAGCTTACCTCCCTTCCTCTGGTGCCCGTATGTCTTGACGAGGCTTCCATCCAGCTAGCCACTTCCCACGTGTCTGATGTGGTCAGTGAGATAGGGGGTGGGGGGCACTCAGGAAACCCGACAGTCAGATCACTGCAGAGTGCACACAACAGAGAACGGGGAGGGGGCATGCGCCAGGGCAACACTGCAAGGGGGTCTGCACGTCAGTGTGGGGGCAGAAAGGGTCTGGGTCTCCTCCCGGTGGGGTTAGGGTCCCCTCACCTGTGGGTCAGGGCCACGACGTGTGGGCTGCTTTCATCCTCAGGAAACTGCTGGTTCTGTGCCCCCTTTAGGTCTTGTAGCAGTTTGGTATGGTTATGAATTCCAAAAAGAGATATTGGATTATGCTTGTAGTCTGATCTGTACCTGGGCATGATTGAGTTATGATTAGGATAAAAGGCATGGCAAAGGGCAGAGGTGAGGGCTTCTGATGTTGGAGTTTTGATGTTGGAGTTTGATGCTGAAGACCCAGGAAGTAAGCTCACAGAGGACAGAGAAGCCAGCCCCAGGAAGAGAGGAACCTTGAACCCAGAGAAAAGCCAGGCCCAGGAACGTAGGAACCCAGGAAGCCTGAACCCAGCAGACATCGGCAGCCATCTTGCTCCAAATAGACTTTGGTGAGGGAAGTAACTTATGCTTTATGGCCTGGAATCTGTAAGCTCCTGCCCCAACTAAACACCTCTATAAAAACCAACCAGTTTCTGGTATTTTGCATCAGCACCTCTTTGGCTGACTCATACAGGTCTCCCTCCACATCTGGGGTACTTCACTGGTTTCCACTTGCTGTTTTGGCAGGGTGAGGGGCTGCTTTTGCCCCTGTCGTACCCTCAGTCGACAGGCAAAGGATCTAATGTGGGGGCTCGACCAAATGCCAAGGATGTGCATACCCCCTGACGATGGGAGAATAAGCCCTGAGGGGGAGGGCAGGACCCATCCCCCGCTCCTGGCAGAACTCCACTTGGGACCTGGCCCCTGCATTTTCCAAGTCTAACAGCAGGACGACAGGGAGGCCTCGGGTCTCCATGTGTCCATTTACACTTGGACCTTGATCCTGGCATTCCTTGTTTCAATTTCCACTTCTCCAGTGTGAAGTGACCTGAGGAAATGGCGATGGACCCTGTGGGGGGCGGTAGTCGATACTTAAACACTTGCTGTGGAGTTGTGGGGTGCTTCCTCCTGGGGACCCCTGAAAACAGGTCCAGAAATTGGGCCTAAGACATTGTATCACTGATGTGGAGACAGTGACCACGGTAGTTGCTGGGGAAAGGGAGAGGGAAGAAGAGATGGGATGTGGGGGCATTTTCGGGACTTGGAGTTGTCCTAAATGACATTGCAGGGACAGATGTTGGACATTCTATATCCTGCCATAACCCACTGAATGGGCTGAGGGAGAGTGTAGACTACAATGTAGACCACTATCCTTGCGGTGCAGCACTGCTCCAAAATGTATTCACCAAATGCAATGAATGTGCCACGATGATGAAAGAGGTTGTTGATGTGGGAGGAGTGGGCGGTGGGGAGTGGGGTATATGGGAAGGTCATATTTTTTAATGTAACATTTTGTGTGATCTATGTATCTTTAAAAAAAAAAAAAAGAAACTGGGTCAGTGCCTGAGAAGGACAGAGAGCTGCAGCCTCTCTGATGCAGCCCTCCTAGCCGAGGGGGCCTCAAGAGCTTTCTAGAAGGAAATTGAAGGGGCTCTGCCCCACGCCCATCGCGCCCTCTCTCATTGTTTATTTCAGCCATGGAGTTCTCTTTGGGAAGAACACCTGTGCCTAAAGCAACCTCAATCAACATTACTTTTTGGTAATTATAAGACGCACCTGTCAGATTCAGTGGCCCAGGAGGAGAGGGTGAAAACAAACTTAGTGACTTTTCCAAGGGTTTGGCCTCACCGTTTGAACTGCTAGAAGCCATCATAGAAAGCCCTTACGGTTCACTATACAAACAAGAGAAAAAGGTCCGTGTGAAATCTAAGTATGTACCAGAGGAACCGAAAACCAAATAGAAAAGTAAAGTCCTTTAATGCTCTAGGAACTTTGCAACAAAGTATTTAGTGATAGCATTTTACATAGATTCAAAATGCCTGGGTCTGAAGTAGCTTAAACCTAAATGATGGTCTCGGGGTGTGGGAAAGTGGCCCTCCCGATGAGTAAGACCCTCGTGAAGTAAGGGCCAGCGGCCTCGCCCTCCTGCTGTGCTGAGCGGGGGGGGGGGGGGGGGGGGCCCGTGGTGACGGACTCCCCTACACCCCGGCCACCGACGCCCTGCATGCAGGTTTCCACGAGATCCTTCTGTCTCCCTAAATTCAGAACCACGCGGCAGCTGTGTGCGAAATAACCAGTGCAGCCCTTCACTGTATCAAATCCAGCCTATATGGAATCAAATTTTAACGTAGTGCAAGGAGTAACAACGGGAGAAATTTGGCAGAGGAGAAAAGGAAGGAGCAGAAAATGTGAATTCAGAAGAGAAGACACGGTAGGAGAATAAAAATTCAGTAATTGTGCACGTATAAAATATTGTTCAGGAATAAATGCATTTTGCTACTCAGGCATTTTATTTTATTTTTTATTTTATTTTATGTATTGGGATTTTGTGGACAGTTTCAGGAAATCACATTTGGTGGACAGTTGGCCTATTTCTTAAAGTTTATCAGAATCCTATTATACTTTAATCCTCCTCTAAAGCATTTATTCCTGGCTGAGGATGCTGGCAAATCCAATTAGCGCAAGCTCAACTCAATTTACCAAGTATTTAATAGCAATACTGAGCAGATGAAATTGAAAAGGGATTTCTCTCACATACAAGTTGTCGTTAGGCTACTAAAAATAACTGCAATTTGTTTTCTGAAATGTTCCCCTTAAGATTGGGATAAAATCAAAATTATCATTGTAACAGCACTAACAATAACTGACATTAGTGTAGTGCACACATTTTTATAAAACTGGTTCACAACCATCATTTTAGTTCTTCTTTTCAATAACACTTTGAATGCAAATAAGCATTACCAAATAAATTCTTGGTACAATATTGACCTGATTTGGAAAATGAGAAAATAGTGACTTATTTTTGTAATTCAGGTAAGAAAACCTAATATGGTTTAGGCAGTTCAGAACACACTAAAGTTTATACTTTAGTTCAACATCTTGGCAGTAACTTTTAATCCTGTCCCATGACACCAAAATATGGTTTTCATGTATCGAAATATCCATCCTTATCTAACCCTCATGTAACAAAAAATGGGTGCTCTTTTCACAAATATGAAGGAGGGGGAAAAGCAATCATTGTTTCAGTTTTCTGGTACTCCACATCCATCCCTGCACCAAGGAACACTGCAGTGACTCACTATGTCCAGCGCAGCCAGTTGGCTGCTCCGTCCTTCCACTCTCCTGAAGAAACCTTACTGCAATGCGCCTCTGCCAACCACGTGCTGAATGAAGAGTCAGCATGAAATTTTCTTTCGAGCTGCCTTTGCCTTTCTAGAACTCAGAACCGTCATGCAGTTTTCCTTGGAAAATGCAGCCCTTCGTATAGCTCAGCCAACTCTGAATGCTTAGCACGATCCAGTGGGCTCCCAGAAGTGACTGGTGCCCCTTCTCCAACCTCAGTAGGGTGCTTTAAAGTTAGCTGGATGCCAACACAAACGCATACTGCTTTGCCTGGAAGGAAAACTTCAGTCAGTGCCTGTTCGTCTAAAGAAACTGTCACGGTCTCTAAATTCTAGCCATTGTTTACTGAGAATCCACAGTGGACTCAGTGGCTGTGGAGCTCGCCCTCTCCAAGCAGACACAGCACAAGGGCTGCAGCACGTGGCACTGGGCGCTGCGGGTTCAGGCACTCCGGTTCTAGAGGCTCTGCCCTGCCTTGCCTCTTCTCTTCAACAGAAGGTTATTAACGGAGAGAGCAAAATGCTTCATCTCTCACAAATGTCTTAGATGCCTCTGGAGGCACATGGAGCTTTCTCAGAAGGTGCTACAGAAATCTGCTAGGATTCTGTGGAAAATAGTTGGTCATTTTAAAAGGCTCTGTTAAAAGCACTGATCTTTTTAAAGGTACTGTGCTTTAGGAGAATATGGTTTCTCGATCAATCCCTTTGGTTTTCCTATCAAAACTTCATGTCATCCATTCGCACTCTCTAAGGTACTTTTCTTGGCTTTTGTAATCAATGATTGGCAAGCTTCCAGGCAAATTGTATGAAAGTCTCCATCTGTGTGGGAACACATATTCAACTTTTTAAAAATTAGGATGATTGTATGTTTTTAAAAACATCATGCAGGAGGTACAGAGTTCCCATATGCCCACCTCTCACACACACAATATTCCTGATTGGTAACATTTTGTATTTGTGTGTGTGGCAGTTTGATATTATTGATGAATTCCAAAAAGAAATATTGGATTATGCTTATAATCTAATCTGTACCTGGGCATGATTGAGTTATGATTAGGATGTTGAGTCCCTGCCCCTTGGTGGATGGGGACGCACAGATAAAAGGCATGGCAAAGGACAGAGTTGCGGGCTTTTAATGTTGGAGTTTTGATCTTGGAATTTGATGCTAAAGACTTAAGCTGGAGCCCTGGGAAGTAAGCTCACAGAGGAAAGAGAAACCAGCCCCAGGAAGGAAGGAATTTTGGCCAGAGAAAAGCAAGCCCCAGGAATGTAGGAACCCAGGAAGCCTGAACCCTCACAGCCATCAGCAGCCATCTTGCTCCCAATAGGCTTTGGTGAGAAAAGTAACGTATGCTTTATGACCTAGTATCTGTAAGCTCCTACCCCAAATAAATACCCTTTATAAAAACCAACCAGTTCCTGGTATTTTGCACCAGCACCCCTTTAGCTGACTAATACAGTGTGGTAATTTTGTTACAACTCATGAAACAATATTATAATGATGCTAATAACTTTAGCACCCTGTTTACTCTAGGTTTCACTCTTTTTGTAAAGTTCTATGAGATTTTGTATGTGTCTGTGACAATATACACAACCTAAAATTTCCCTTCTTTCACTTTTCAAATATACAGTGATGTCAATTACATGCGCAAAGGTGTGCCTCTACCTCCATCACCCATTTTCGAACCTTTCCCATCACCCCAAACAGACTCCACAGCAATTAGCTCCCCATATCCTCCCCCGCCCCCCACCCCACCCCGCACAGGCCCCTGCTAACCGGCATGTGCTATGTGCTATTCTGCTTAGCTCATATGTGAGATCAAACCACAGCAGTCCTTTTGCCCATTAATTTGCCTTATGCCTTCAGGAGTCCTCTGTGTTGCAGCATGTGTCTGAACTTCAGCATGTGGATCTACGACATTTTGTTTGCGCATTCATCTGTTGATGGACACTTGGGTTGCTTCCACCTTTTGACAATTGTTAATAATGCTGCTTTGAACATTGATGTGCAAATGTCTGCTCAAGTCCCTGCTTTCAACTCTTTTGGGTACATGCCTGGAAGTGGGATTCCAGGGTCCTCTGGTAATTCTATGCTTCACTTTTGGAGGAATGGCCATACCATTTTCAACAGTAACTGCACCACTTGGCCTATCAACAATGTACAAATGTTCCAATTTCTCCATATCCTCTAGCACTCATTATTTTCCATGTTTTAATAGTAGCCAGTCTGCTAGGATATAGTCAGTTTTAATATGACCCAGATAAGAAACTTTCCAATATGAAAGAGAAGAGTTTATTGTATCAAGTATGCTATACAATGTTCTGCTAAGCCTATTTTGAGTCATTTTGGCCATGGACCAGTACAAAAAAACATGGACCAGTTTTTTATAAAGATTTATTCATTTATTTTACCCCCCACCCCCGGCCCATAATAATTCTCTCATCTGTGTGCTCATTGTTTGCTCACCTTCTCCAGGAGGCACCAGGTATCAAACCCAGGACCTCCCACGTGGGAGGCGGGTGCCCAACGGCCTGAGCCACATGCACTCCCCGCATGCCGCAGTGTCCGCTGACCTGTGGTATCTGCTCCTTTAGGCATCTGCTCACTGTGGCAGGTGTGGGTGTCTGCTCGCCATCTTCAGGAGGCACTGGGACCCAAACTCAGAACCTCCCATGTGGTAGGCAGGCATCCATCTGGTTGAGGCACATCTGCTTCCCCAAAATGTCTTTTATCATCATTGTGTGAATCTGGTTCCCACAAGGTGAAGCCTGTGAGGGTGCATGCTGCTATTGTATCAGGGAAGTGCAATCTCAGGGACCCGGGAGTGTGTGGAAAGGGTAGAGAGATGGGGAAGGGGAGAGCGAAAGAGGAAGCGGTGCCTACTGCTCGTTTCCAACGCTGTGAACTCCCAGGCTCCCATGCAGCCCTGTTGCCACAGCTGCCTGCGCTTACCCAGTGGTGACTAACAAATGGAGAACATGGTAACTATCAATCAAAGATATGTACATGTTTTCCAAAATAAAACTTTATATCATTTTGAAAATTTTATTCTAAAATAAACCTAAAATGCAAGAAACACAATCATAATTTTAACAATATCCTCTCTTACTTATTTTTCTTCATTGAGTGCTCTGAAATGGTTATTTTTTTTTCAGGCTTGATGAAACCAATAGAGTTAAATTAGCACAAGATTTAATCGAATAGATTATCATTTTTCTACTCCTCACTCTTAAATACAAACACCTACTAGGAAAAGTCCCATGGGAAACAAACGTAATCTTGGTTTTAAAAAAATGCAACACGGGAAGTGGACTTGGCCCAGTGGATAGGGCATCCGCCTCCCACATGGGAGGTCCACGGTTCAAACCCCGGGCCTCCTTGACCTGTGTGGAGCTGGCCCATGTGCAGTGCTGATGCACGCAAGGAGTGCCCTGCCACGCAGGGGTGTCCCCTGCATAGGGGAGCCCCACACACAAGGAGTACGCCCTGTAAGGAGAGCCGCCCAGCGGGAAAGAAAGTGCAGCCTGCCCAGGAATGGCACCGCACACACGGAGAGCTGACACAACAAAAAAAAGAAAGAACAGATTCCAGTGCTGCTGATAAGGATAGAAGCAGTCACAGAAGAACACACAGCAAATGGACACAGGGGGGAGGGAAAGAAATGAATAAATAAAATAAATAAATAAATAAATAAATGCAACAGGGAGTGACACACCACGTTTTAGGGGCTGTGCAGGACCTCTTGTCTGCAATACCCTCTACAAACTCATGAAGAAGCAGCAGTATCTACAAGAGTCTTGTATGTATGCACGCTACCAAGAAACTGATGCAACTGATGTTCTCAATACATTCTGGAAAATAATGTTGGAATTAGAATGAGGTAAACTGTCACAACTAAATACTCAGGTTTTATTTACTCTGTAATTTTTTCTCAGCTTAGAAGTTCTACCTAGCTATTTCATTATTCAGAAGTAACACAAAACGCATGTGGTTACCCTGTACATAAACTCAGTCATTAACATTTGGCTCCTTCTATTGTGCTTGCTTTTCAAATAATGAAGCATCTGTGAGTCACACATCATAGTTGTTTTTCCTGATTTGCAAAAGTTGCTTGTACCCTTTTCAAGGGAGATACCCCTGGGCTAGATCAAATTTAATGAGATGACCTCTCTTGCATAATTTCCTTCAAAGTTGTATAGAGAGATACTCTTTTACTACATCTATAATTATAGGCCAATTTTATAGAATCCTCAGCAACATGCCTGGAAGAAAAGTCCCACGGATTGATATTTGTGATGAGAAATTACTCCCACAGTTTTGTGCCCTCTCGCTCAGTCTGCCCATGGCAATAGAAAGTATTTGCAAGGAGGAGGATGTTTTCGACTAGGAGCAAACAGGTGAGTGAATCATGTAGCTGAAACACCGTGAAACAGCAAGGCTCCCGGCTCGCTTCCAGTCTCTGGGGGTGGGGGGGGGGGTGCTGCTGACGGCGTGGGGGGTGGGTGGAGGGAGTGGGGGGGGGTGGGGGGTGCTGATGGCGTGGGGGCCCAGCATGGGCTTTACCGGCCGCCCCGCCAGCCCTGCCTCTCTGTCCCAGGGGTGTCCTCACGTGCATTCTGCCCCACTCGTGTTCTTCTGTTCTCTACTTATTTATGAAAACCTGCGAGAGGACTGGCTGGCGGGAAAGGCAGAGGTGGATGGGTCAGAGGAGGCAGCAGGGCCACGTGCTGCGCTAAAGAGCCAACACCTGAAGGCAGGTGGTGCTCTCATGAGCTGGACGCGCCCTGTGTTCTCCAGCGGTGCTTCCCGGGTGCCAGCCTCCAGGAGGAGCGCCGTGGACTTGCTGGTCTATACACTCAGAATCCACCTGAGAAAAATCCTTGGGGGAGGGGAGAGAGCGTCACAAAATCAGTGCGTGAGACACTTCAGAAAGACTAAGGCCCTCGGTGATAAGCAGAATGTTTCCCAATGGTGGAGCAGGTGGGGATCTAAAGACCGCCGTCATCGAGTCCCTTCCTACACCCAGGAACGTCTTGCTCAAAGGAATGGACTAAGGGTGGGCTGAGGTCCTGAGCCGGCAGAGACTTCCCATTTTATTGCATCGGCATGTCATTATCCATATGTTTCTGATAGCTCTGTCTTATTTTTGAAGTTTATTATAGCTAAAATGTTAGCATTTGTTTTCTATTTTTATCTGATTTTTTAAGTTCCATTTGACATGGAAAAGGAATATCTTCTCAGCTTCTACTAGCACTAAAATGGATTAGAGGGCAAATTCCTTTGATGATTATATTTTAATTCTGTATTAGTCATTCAATTTTTGACCCCAAAGGAGTTTAATGTATAACTAATTTTACATTTAAAAGTGATTAAATGCCTAATTAAATTGAACAGTGAAAAGTACAATGCAACCAAATTTAACAGTTTGAGGAATAATATTTTGGAGGTTTTTGATATTTAAGGGCCATTCTTTGCTTATTTTTTTTTAACATATGAAGTACTTTTCTGTATTATAAGAACCAGAACTGATTATTTCTCAACTTTCCTGATACCATCTCAACAGCGCTCCGATGGTAAACTCAGTTTCATTGAGTTAAACCTACCCAGATGAGAATCCCAGGCAAATATATGCCTCTCTCTGCCTCTCTCTCTCTCTCTCTCCCCCTTTCTCTCTCTTTTTTCCCCTCTCCCTCTCCCTCTCCATGTTTCAATTCATGTGTATATATACATATTTGTATATATATTTACATTCATTAGCTATGTTTTTGCTGGTTATATGTCTAGGGAGATTTTTTTAAAAAGATCTCATAAGTGGTTACCTAACATTTCCCAGCTATGCCTAAATCTCGGGTGACTGTAACAAAATCCAGGAATTTGGCAATGCAGACAAAGATGCTTCCTTCTGAGCCTGTCTGAATGGCAAAAATAGTATCTTTTCCTAATTTGTTTATGATGGACCTGATATACCGCCTCACTCAGGCATTCTACTCTGTCCCAAGTTTTATAGTCCTGGTTTCCTTGATCACTGGTGACAGTTTTACCAAACCCAATCCTAGACCTCATGTGGTTATCCATCACTCCAGGGCCCCTGCACAGCCTGGCCTCTTCTTCCCAGTTCTTACAAATCTTTAGGGAAACTGTGTTTCCATATATTTTACTGCCATCTTAAGAGCTTTAGGGACAGCCTTTCCGTATATTTTGTTGCCATCTTCCCATTTAAGAGTTCTAATGCAAGTTCCTAAAGCAGGGAGAAAGTTAAGGAAGAAAACAGCATGGCCAGGCTCCTCACACTGGCATTCTAGCCTGAGATCTGACTTGTGCAGGTAGAATCAGCTTTGCTTCCCAGTCGGGTTCTCCGATCCTTTTACATGATGCAACACATTTAAATCCTCTGGGAAACAAAGTTTTGCCTCTCAATAGGAGATACTCTCCCCCCACTACTTATTTATTTTTTAATGTCTTGGTCTAATATATGACATACTCTAGAAAGGGAAATGTTCTTCATTCATTTAAATCTCATAAGTAATCCAAAGCACTCTTTCAAGATTCACATATAAACTATAATGTCAAATGCCAAACTTCCATTGATTACAGGGCTTAAGGAACATGATGTGACCCCAATTGCTTATTTCTTCACAGTCATGTAGTCAGAGAAGCAAGGTCACACTTCACAAATATCTTCAATTCTGTAGACATGCTGTCATTCATATATGATGGTATATAGTCTAAAATATTTCCGATTTTAGGCTACTTGCTTGAAATTCCTAATACTCATTCAATTCATTCATCTATGTCCTCCTACACTCACAAGCACTTTTAAAAGTGCCTACTATGTGGTAGGTACTTCTTTGTGCTGAGCTAGTTTTTCTGGAAATACAAATGAATCCGACGCATTGTCACTAACCAGCACAGCCTGATTTGTCCATTTGTAGTGCCCTCACAGGAAGCAGAGTGCCATATCAAAGGGTGAGTTTTGATGTGACTGTTGAACATTAGGATATTTTAAAGTAGGATGCCACACAGAGGGACCTTTTTATTTTCTCATTCCGAGAGCAGTGAATTCAAGTGTATCATTCCTACATGAATATATATAAACAGTACGTGCATAGTGCAAGTAGTGAATTACAAAACAAACGCGCAGATTGGCATACTGGGATCCCACCCGTCACACACCACCACACGCTGGGGACCCCAGTTATGCAGAGAATACCGGAAGTGTACTAGGAGCGGTGGGATCGGGGAGAAGGTGGCAAATGGAAAGGAAAGGGAAGAAAGGGTCGTGTGAGATTGCCAAGACTGGAGCGGTTTAAGCACGGAGTTGAACGTCAGCGAGACCGGCCTCTGGAGTCCCTGGACGGGCACCTTTCAGAGCAAGACCAGGACGGAGGACGACCCTCAGCCCCGGCCAGCTGGATACCGCAGGTGCTGGCAGGTCGTGACCTCAGCCAGCTGGACACCGCAGGTGCTGGCAGGTCGTGACCTCAGCCAGAAGAAAGCAGTTGGGTCACACTGCAAGGCAAGGCCTGCAAGATCTCTGGATAGCAGTTTTATTTCTGCTTTCTTATTAGAAGACACACACAAAATGCCACAAGCTCTCAGAGCTCTGCACTACTTGAAAATACTTCATCACCTAAATTCACTTGATGCTCCTAAAAATTGTGCTTTAAGGGAAAATATCATGCCTCAGTAACTCACAAAATTAGCTGAAGTTGAAGTGAAAGGACTCTAGCTATCCTTATAGGAAAATTCAATTTTTCTGTTATTCAAATTACTGCCTTTTAGCTTAAGTTTTGCATATTATTATGACTTATCAAAATGTACTCATATTAAACTATTAACATAGAGTAAAATGTATCCTACGATCCCTCATTTATTTTTGCTCACCAAGCACTTCAAGTATTAATAAATATAATTACTGTTTATATAGGGTCATACAATTTAAAGTTCTTTATGATATTTCATATACAGATCAAAAGTGTTTATTTCAGGAAAAAGATAATTTCATATCATCCAAGTAAATCTCAATATGTCTTTAATCAAAGAGTTCCCATTCAATTTAATTTTATTGTCTTTCTATGGACTGGGAATTCCTTCATATTTTTAAGAAACTACCCTTTCCTTAATGCAAACTGTCCTTCACGTTTCATGAAGTAATTTCAGTAAGGTCATATAGTGAATTAAATGTTCCAGAGTCTATACACTGTTGCTGTGGTTTAACGCTGTCTGACAGTGGGAGCAGTGCCTGCAGTTAGAGGTAAGATGAGTCACGGAGATGCCGCGGCCGCTGTCAAGAGCAGGAGTGTGGGGAGCAGCCTCTCAGAGACTCTGAGTTGATAAGATCACGCCCTACAGCCGGAAAACTGCTTATTTCTACCCCTTCTACCTGTTGTTCATTTTTATGGACTGTTCCGACTATTTTTTTCAATAGCCTGTTTTGTTTTTTTTTTAGGTACAACCATTCTATTTTCATTATTCAGTAACTTGGTGCAAAGAAAAGCATTTGGTCAAAAGAAAGGCCAAAAAGAAATGCAGTGGCACTTTGGTCACTGGAAGTCAAAAGTAAAGTAAAAACTAAATAGAAATGAGGGGAAGAACTTTCTGGACCAGGACAAGATGGTGACCTTCCTCTGTCTACTATTAAATAACGACAGACCTTAGATTAATTATTAATAATTCTCATTCTGCGGTCATGTTGTAAAGTGAAAAATGCATTTGCTAGTCCATTTTTATCTATACCTGGATTGTTTTATTTTGGGGTTAACAAACTCTTCCCCCTCCAAAAAAGAAAGAAAACAGAACTACATGTTCAGTTATCCATCATAGGGTCTCTCTTGTTCTGTATTAGAACTTATTTTTTTGTGGCCAACATTTTATTTTAATAATTTGTCATCTTTTCAGCCATTTCTCAAAAATGCGGAAATGGAACTGTTAGGCAGGAAAGTTCAAGGAAGTTACAGGCAGTAGGCTTTATTCACCCTTCGCTTTACTGAGTATTTTCTCGGTATTTGCCTCATGCCAGGCACTGTGGGGTGTCTGGGGACACGGTCATCTGGTCAAGCAGCTGAACGGGGTCCCGGCCACCAAGACGCTCCCGTCTTACTAGGCAAGTGGGTGATGGACATTTAAAGCAATACATTAACATGACAAATTCAATTTACGATGAGTGGCAATAAAGAAAATAAACCAGGGGGTAAGATAAAAGTTTAGAAGGCAAAAGACACTTTGGATAAAATGGTGGGAAAGGCCACCTAGAGAAGATGACGCCTCAGAAGAGAAAGAACCTGCGACGCAAGGAACGAGGGGAGACTTTCCTCCTGAAGTGGGGAGAGCCGCGGGCCCCAAGAGGAGGCGGGCGAGCTGAGGCGGTGCGAGCGGAACGAGGCTGCCGAAGGGGAGACCAGGATTCCACCAGCCAGCGTCGGGGCACCCGAGTCCCGCCTCCGTGCAGGTGTGCCCAGCGCCCCGGTCAGCACTGGCAGCGAGGTCCTTCCCGGCGGCCCTAAAGAGGGCAGCGCCCTGGCGGGCGACGGGCGGTGGCGCTCGGGCGGGCGGCCACCGCTGCGGTCCTGCTCGCAGGGTGACCGAGCCGAGGTGGCCCTCCCCAGGGGGTCTGCTGCTGTTTCCAGAGGCACCAGTAAGATGTGGCGAAGAGTCGGTGCGTCAAGGGTTAACCGTGAGCCCCCGCAGAGGGGCGGCCAGGGCCTGAGGAAGCACAGCTGGCCCTGCCCAGCGGGTGACCGTCTCATTTCACATCCAGGTGAACCCCTCACGCCTCCGGGGACAGCACCTGGGCTTCCCGGGGTGGATGGCCCTCCCCTGGTGTCCTAATCCAGGGGGCTCCCCTCTCCTGCTCCCGGGGCCTGCATCCCCTGCTGGTCCGGCCCACAGCCCTCACAGCTGCCCCAGGCTTGGCCTCGGCCACCTCCCTGCTGCTGCTCTCCCTGCACCCCCAAAGCTCCAGCACCCGAGGCCCGCGCTGTGTCACGGTTCTGCTGAGAACGTTTGGGACAGTCTCCCTAGACCTTAGCCGCTCCCTGCCTTCCGGCCTTCTGCCTCGATGCTGCGTCATTCTTTCCTTCCTCCAACCTGCTGTCCCAAAGTGCCCCTAAGCTGCCACACCCCATGCATAGCCCCCAGGAGCCACAAGGAAACCCCCAGTGCTGGCTACTCCAGGATTCAACGTCCTCCCCCGTGGGCCAGCCTAGAAATTGTTACAGGAAAGCCAGGGACCGTGCTGGCTCTTGTCATGGCCATCTTCAAGCCATCAAGACTAAAACACAGGGAAGTGGACTTGGCCCAGTGGTTAGGGCGTCCGCCTACCACAGGGGAGGCCCGCAGTTCAAATCCCGGGCCTCCTTGACCCGTGTGGAGCTGGCCCATGTGCAGTGCTGATGCGCACAAGGAGTGCCGTGCCACACAGGGGTGTCCCTGCACAGGGGAGCCCCATGTGCAAGGAGTGTGCCCCGTAAGGAGAGCCACCCAGCGCGAAAGATAGTGCAGCCTGCCCAGGAGTGGTGCTGCCCACACGGAGAGCTGACACACAAGATGACGCAATGAAAAGAAACACAGATTCCTGGGCCGCTGACAACAACAGAAGAGGACAAAAAGAACACGCAGCAAATGGACACAGAGAACAGACAACTGGGGCGCAGGGGGGTAGGGAGGGGGAAGGGGGAGGAATAAAAATAAATAAATCTTAAAAAAAAAAGACTAAAACATGCACTGTGACACTTTCTCCTTCTTAGAAATACTTTCACAGGCCATATTTCATGGTCTAGTGTAGTCTTCCCATCTTTAGGCTCCAGATTTAATTGAAGAAAAAAGAAAGCATGTTTGTATAGCATTGGGAGATTTTTGTTTGCTCTATTTTTTTTCCAAAAGTTTCTCATTCATAGGCTCAGATCAACTCTAGAAAGTACACAGAATTTTCAAAATAGCCCGCATGTCCTCGTGAAATTAAAGACATAGAGAAACCAACAGGTTAATGGCGTTCTTGTCATGCCAAGATCAGCCGCTCAGTGAGAAGCCCCCTCATTCCCCAAGGAGACCCCGGCTCCCAGCAGAGCAGACCCTAGCGCCATGTGTGCCCCAGACGCCCCACAGCTTCTCCGGGGGGCGAGTGTCCTTTCTTTCCCTGAGCACAAAAGCATGTGTTACGAAGTTTCTTTTTGGGCTTTCATGACATGACTCTGCTCTCAAGAGAGGCTCATCTCTAGCTGAGGAGGGGCTTGTGGAGAAGGCGGGTTCTGGGAGGCAGGGCCCAATCGTGGTCAAAGGTTCCAGCGTGGACGTCAGGCTGTCCAGGTGTGAGCTCAGCGCCACCGCGAGCGTGGTATTCGGCAATTTCAACCCTCCAAACCTCAGTTCTCCATCGAAAACTGGTGGTGACGCTAACTGCATTTACCCTAGAAGAGTGCTGTGATGATTAGGTGAGATCACGCATGCAGGGCATTTGGCACAGTTCAGGACATACAAGAATTAAATAAATATTAGGAACCATGTCTAAGGATGTTATCTATCACTCTAATTTTCTTAGAGGAGTCTGCGTTTTCTATATTCCACTGTGCAATAAAAGGAAATGGAAAAATTTTGTTCTGACAAACCAAATTAATGACTTTCAGCAAAAAAATCACAAACTTTAATTAAAAGTTTCCAACCCCTGGAACTTCATTCCCTTCTTCAGAGTGTAGACTTCAAATGGTGCTGGAGATGTTTTAGCAGGTTTTGAGTCAATCCCCATTTTTCTTCTCCAACACACAATTGTGCTTTAAAATTTTTAGAAATCCCACAGCAAAAGTTATGTCATCATGAAGAGATAAAGAGCTCTTTTAATCCTTTTTTTGTTGCATAAAATAGACGGTTCTAAAAGTTAACCCTCATCAGTCTGAAAGTAGCATCATCAATAAGGCTGTGAGAATACACATAAGGAAAAATATGTGCCTGGCCTCAACAGAGAGATCATTCGGTCACAGCTTGGAGTCAGCCATCAGCTCCACCGTGGAAAGAACTGACCTATTTCATTTTAGCATTTCTCGCTGGAGATGAAGACATATAAAAGTTTAAAGTCTGTTGACTGGATGGAGGTACATGAAGAGAACGGTATAAATATAGAGGTACATACACTATATGCTTAGCTTCACAGAATTATGTAACCAATTATGATAAATGTCTTTCATATGCATGCATTTTACTTACAGTTTAATATATATTGAAGTTATATAAACATTTCATTATAACTTTTGCTCTGCCATTTCCAGAAGGAAAGTACATTTTTTTAAAAAATGGCATGTTAGATTTATATTTCACGAATGCTTCACTGTTTTTTTTTTTAATTTTGGTTGACAACAAGGTCTGGACTCAATTCCGTTCTCCAGCATTTAAGAAATAGCTCTTGAGGAATGAGTGTGATAGTGGAAAGCCCTGTGCTGATACAGCCTCGAGCTTCTCTCTTTGCCTCTCCAGCCTGAACTCCCAGGGACCCAGGCAGGGTGGCAGGTATCAGCTGCAGAAGCTGCCTCTTGGCAGGGCGGGGACTGACTATCGCTCAGGAGCAACCGCTGGTGAGAGGAGTAACTATCGCAGTCCTTGCTGGAAGCAGCTGCTCTGGAGCTGGCTTCCCAGACCCACTGCACTACTGGCCCAGGAGCTGGCCTCTTGAGCTGGCTTCTGAGTCCACACTTCTGCACTGTATAGTCCTTCAGTGCTTACAGAAAAGTTGAGAGACATAGAGTGACAAGTAGAAAACAAATTAAAAACCGGGCATGGTGCTACAAATTTATGTAATTGGACATTTAAGTACCCAACTAAGTGCTAAGTTGGAGGATCCAGTGTGTAAGTCTCAACCTCTGAATGGAGAGAGCGTCCTGAGGGTGGAGTTCTTTGGCATAGGTGAAGAAGATGCTGGCTTAATTATGTGAGCAGGCTAGGACCTAAAGAATATATTGTTGGATGACTAGGTGGAGCTAGATTAGAGAGAAGTTAAACAATCAGAGAAATTTGGGCTTGATAATGTAGAAAATAGAGAACATTGAAATGTTTTGACGAGGAGAAATATCTGAAGAAAAGCCGCATGCCAACGTGAACCCTAAAGTCTTAATTTACCAATGTGTATACACATATGAAGTGCTTTTGCCTTCATATGTTACAAGTGTATCTTTAGTGAATTAATGACATTCCTAAGTGAGAAAACCATAATTTCTCAATTGCTTCCACTAACAATTTTGACCCTTCTCTCTCAAGTTTGCTTATAGTCATTCCAGCCACTTGTGAATTCTGGCAATGGCTATGACAGCTCCATCCGCAACATGACAATGACAAAGACAAACAGAACAGCTACTTCTGTATTTGTGGGCATTCAGGTAAGATAGCCACTGGTGTTCCTATCTTTTCGGTAGGAAATCACATTCCTATTTCTGAGTTGCTGAGACACACAATCTACAGATATTGAAAGGAGACCACAAATGAAAGGAGAGCAAAAGGAAGGTCAGGTAAACTTTCTGGTCAAGTAAGACCGAGAGCTGGCTTTGGCTTCCAAGTGGAGGATGGTGGGCAGAGCACACAGTGGATGCTGGGCATGGTTCAGGCTCTGGGAAGCCAAGGAATATGAATCATTAAAGCCTCCATGAGCCAGGAACAAAAGGCATCATCACCCCATTGTGAGGTCTGGCGTGCTCTTGTATTTGCTGAACAACGACTCTGGCTAAAAATACAAAACCGGTAAATGACTTTTTGGAAATCTGGCTTTACATTTTGATTATTACCCTTCTCAGAGCTTCTAAAATGTTTAATAAATTATTTTTTTCTGGATTAATACTTTAAAAAGTGAGTTATAATTAGATGACATCATAAAAATATCAACACGTAAAATATACATGTAGATTTCTAATTTAAAAAATTTACCCCGTTGCCAAAGTTCAAATTTTGTAGTTTAGTAACTTTACATGTCTAAGATTAAAATTTCTTGAAGCATGAAAAACACTAAAAAGCAGCCCCTATTTAGAATACTTTCTGTCATTTTTGTGTTAGAGGGGATGACTGGAATTGATATTCTCAAGTTTGGCTGAAAACTTTATTTGAAACAGTAGTGATATATTTTGTATTTTGGGGGCTTCTCCTTTTAGGAATAATGAATATGTTCAAGTGGTCATGTTACTAGTATTGTCACACAATAACCAATGGAATATTGAATTCCTATCCTGGGGAGTCCTGCTACATTCTCTAAAAAGGGGCAAGAATCCCTAGAGTATATGGACAGTGCCTAGCAAAGAAGGACAGACCAATACTCCAAGCCCTTGACATTCGTGGTTGTATTTATGAGACTTGTTCTTAGGAAGTTGAAAGTTAGCCTAGGTAATATATATTGCCTAAAAGTTAGCTCCTTTAAAGCCTTCTTGCAGCTCAAATGTGGCCTCTCTCTAAGCCAAACTCAGCATATAAACTCACTACATTCCTATCAGTGTGGGACATGAATTCCAGGTATAAGCCTCTCTGGCACCAAGTGATTATTACTGAGAACCAACTAGTGATGCATTTTGGAAAAAGACCTTGACTGAAAGGGGGAAATATTAAATACAAATAAGTTTTTATGGCTAAGAGATTTCAAAGTGAGTTGGGAGGTCATTCCAGAGGCTATGCTTATGCATGTCTCAGGAGGATCTCGGTGACTGCTACCATAAGCAATGCATTAAGCAGGGGTGCTCTTGAGGGCTTTAGAGACATCTAGATACTATATGCAGGGCAGACAATCCCAGGATGTTGGCACACCACTGGTGAGACTTACCTTGGAATATATGCTAACCCGTCTTCCCAGTGTATCAGAGTTAGACTCATTTATAATTTCCCCACAAATGGTTCTTCTACTCCTTTTATTTGAAGCTATAATTAGCACTATACCCATTAAATATATATCCCAGACACTTAAATCTTCTGGCTATTCATATGCCAGTTGAGTCCTGAATCTCAACAGAGTTGCAGCCAGCATTTACTCTGCAGTTCATCAGACACCAAGGACAACCTACAAAAGGATGATGATGGACAATGCCCACCCCCCAAAACAGAGAGTATCTACAACTGCAAGCAAGACAGTTCCATCCATCTGGCCCATGGGATTTAAGTCCCCTCTCAATTGGAAGCACAGCTGGCATCACCTCCCTAAAATCCTAAAAGATTAAGGAATGAAAAAACATAAGAGGGGAATGCAACTATGGACTAAAGTAAACTTATTATTTTAGTAATGGAAGAATTTGTAACATTGATATAAAGGCAATGGTGACCAGAGTTTCTGAAGGGAGGGAGAGGGAAGAATAGGTAACATGGGACATTTTGGAGATATGAGAATTATTCTTCATGATATGGCAATGAAGGATATAGGCCATTGTACATTTTGTCAAAACCTATAAAACTGTGCAATGCAAAGCTTAAACTATAATGTAAACTATAGACAATGCTTAGTAGTAATGCTTGAACATGTATACATCAATTTAACTAATGTACCACTCTAATGAAAGATGTTGTTAGTAGGGTAAGTATGGGAAGGGAAGGGGGTCAGGTATATGGGAATCCTCTATATTTTTGATGTCATATTTATATAATCTAAAGTTTCTTTAAAAACAAAGGAAAAAAGTCATTTCAGTTCATCTTTCAAAAATTAAAGGCCACTCATACACAGAATGATAATAAAAATAGATGTTTCATTGTTAGTTTGGAAAATTTCTATAATTGGATTCAGTTAAATTATTTTAAATGAATATTTCAAAACCTAAGTGGGTGTTTTAATAATGTGTTAATATTTGTGGCTGATAATGACTTTTTTCCTATTGGAGGGTCAGTGAATTTAAGGTTTAATCAGGATTTTTTCCTGTCATGTTTTACCTGACACCCTCTCTGTATTTCCTGCATAGGCATTCTGGTGGCAACCTTGAAAATAAACGAGCAACAAGGAAATACAACTGTGATACCACTTTGCATGGCCTTGAGTCCAAACTTCCACTGTATTATCTTTAGATATTATGTGCATATCATTTAGAATGCCAAGGATTATTTATGTTTCAAAAGGAAGCTACCACCATGTCATATGAAGCTCAGACACAAAAGAAATTGCTCTGAACACAGACTCTCCTGTTTGAGATACAACCTACCCTGCTTGGAGGAGCAAATATTTCAAATATTCCCTTTCGAACTCTTTCACCACTAAGCTTCTAAAACTGGTTTTATAAACTTGATCTTTTGTCCCTTATTCAAAAACATCCCACATATACAAAGACGCAGTGCCTACTGACTGTTCAATCTGCCAGTGCTATCCCTACTTTCTTCCTTAACTTTCAAAACTGGGCTTCTCCAAATTTCTATTCAAAACAAATATTGCACTTTCTTCAGAAAACTGCACGAATTATCATTTTTTTTAGGAGGTACTGGGGATCAAACCTGCCCAACCACTGAGCTACCCCTGCTTCACCATTATCAGTTTTTTGTCATTTTAATTTTTTTTTAATTTTTAAAGAAGCTTTAGACTACATAAATATTACATTGAAAATATAGGGGATTCCCATATTCCTCACCCTTCTACCCTCCCCAACTTTCCCCCATTAGGAAATGTGGTGCCTTTGTTACAATTCATGAACATGTATTGAGATATTGCTACTAAGCATGGCCTATAGTTCAATTATAGTTTACACTTTGCTCTACACAGTTATACAGGTTTTGACAAAATGTGTAATGGCCTGTATCCATCATTACAATGTCATGCAGGACAATTCTAATGTCCAAAAAATGCCCCATGTTACACTTATTTTTCTCTCTCCCACCCCTTAGAACCTCTAGTGACCACTGCCTTTACATCAATGGTAAGAGTTCTTCCATTGCTAGAAAAATAATATCTACTTAAGTCCATAGTTACAGTACCTCCTTATATTTGTCACTCCTCAATCTTGAGGTTTTGGGGTTGGTAATGTCCACTCTGCTACCAGTTGAAAAAGGGCTTCAGTCCCATGGGACAGATGGATGGAACTGTCTTGCTTGCAGTTGTAGATACCGTCAGATTTTTGGAATGGGCATTGTCTGTTATCCTTTTGTTAGCTGTCTAGTGTGAGTACAGTGAACCGGAGAATAAGTGTTGCAACTCTGCTGAGATTCAGGGCTCAGCCAGCATATGAACACCTAGAAGATTTAAGTCTCTGACACACATATTTAACAGGTAGAGTGCTAATTATAGGTTCAAATAAAAGGGTCAGAAGAGCCATGTGCACAAAAATTATAAATGAATCTAACCGTTACATTGGGGAGCATATATCCCAAAGTAAGGCCCAATGACAGGGTGCCAAATTCCTGAGACTATCTGCCTTCGCTATAGTGTCTAGCTGTCTCTAGAGCCCTCAGTGGCTTTGCTGTTTGGGGCACTGTTTACTGTGGCAGTCTGAGATTCTGCTAAGATATGCACAAGTGTAACCTCTGGAATGACCTCCTGACTCACTTTGAAATCCTTTAGACAGAAAACCTCATTTGTATTTATTATTTCCCACTTTTTGTCAAGGTCTTTTTCCAGATGCCTTACTACTTGGTGCTTGGCAATGATCTCTTGGTGCCAGGGAGGCTCATACCTGGGAGTCACATTCCATGTTGAGGGGAAGGTGGTGAGTCTATATGCTGTTTGTTTTACAGAGAGGCCACACTTGAGCAAAAAGGAGGCTTTCCGGAGGTAACTCTTAGGCAATATGTAGTACTAGGCTAGGTTTCAATTTCATAAGAAGGAGGTTCATAAATGCATTTGCCAATATCAAGGGCCTGGTGTAATGGTCTGTCCTCCTTCACGAGGCACTGCCCAGGTACCTGGGGATTCTTGCCACTCTACTAGAGAATGTAGCAAGACTTCCCAGGATGCAAATTCAATATTCTTTCAGTTATGGTGTGGGTCTCCATACACCATGATAATGCCCCATGACAACTTAAACATATTCATATTCCATAGAGGCTGGCCCAAGTGCACCCCTCCCATACATCTCCCCATCACTGACACGCCACACCAGCGATCCTCTGTGCTACAGTTGTGACCCTTCTGTGATCCAAAACCTTCCCAAAAACAAAGCCAAAAAATAAACAAATAACAATAATAAGAAAATAAAATACTATTACTAATAAAAAGTAACAAATAAAATGCAAAAATACAAAATATAAAAACAACATAAACTAAAATTTTGTCTGTGTCTTTCAGCACCATAAGTTCTATTGTCTTTTAGGTACAGTGACAATTTCTTCTGTATGATCCCCTAGTCTCTTATTTTTTACACTTTATCTTCAAAGAAGCTTTAGGTTACAGGCAAGTCACAGAGAAAATATAGGGGATTCCCATTTATCCAACCTCTTCCCCCTCTCGCACTTTCCCGTATTAATAACATTTTATATGTATATGATACCTTGGTTATAATTGATGTGCAGATAATGGAGCATTGCTAGTAATCATGGTCAATGGTTTATATTGTGGTTTACATTTTTCACTATAAATGGAAGATGGAAGTTTATTATTTAAAATGGTCTTAGAGCTAGCTAGAAACTATTAGATTGGTGTAAAAGGAAATGTGGACATGATTTTTAAATCATTATAACTAGACTCAAACACACCTTTATTAACCAAAATAGGAACCATTACAATCAACAAATTTTGCCAATAAGAAATAAGGTTTTTTATTGCTGTAGCATAAAAATCCATGCTTCAGGATTTGTTGAAATCTTGGAAAGTATTTTCTGCATCCTGCTGGTGGTGGAAGTGTTTTCCCTGCAAAAAGTTGTCCAGATGCTTGAAGAAGTGGTAGTTGGTTGGCAAGAGGTCGGGTGAATATGGAGGATGAGGCAAAACTTTGTAGCCCAATTCGTTCAAGTTTTGAAGCATTGGTTGTGCAACGTGCGGTCTGGCATTGTCGTGGAGAAGAATTGGGCCCTTTCTGTTGACAATGCCAGCTGCAGGTGTTGCAGTTTTCAGTGTATCTCATCAATTTGCTGAGCATACTTCTCAGATGTAATGGTTTCACTGGCATTCAGAAAGCTGTGGTGGGTCAGACCAGCAGCAGACCACCAAACAGGGACCATGACCTTTTTTTGGTATAGGTTTGGTTTTGGGAAGTGCTTTGAAGCTTCTTTTCAGTCCAACCACTCAGCTGATCAGCTGAGTTGTATAAAATCCATTTTTTCATCACAGATCACAATCCAATTGAGAAATTGTTCATTGTTGTTGCGGAGAATAAGAGAAGGCAACATTTTAAAACAACAATGTTTTTGATTACTGGCCAGTTCATGAGACACTCCACTTATCGAGCTTTTTCACCTTTCCAATTTGCTTCAAATGCCGAACAACCACAGAATTGTCAACATCGAGTTCTTCAGTAACTTCTAGTGTAGTTGTAAGAGGATCAACTTTGATGATTGTTTTCAGTTGGTCATTGTCAACTTCTGATGGCCAGCCACTGTGCTGCACTTCAAAGCTCTTGTCTTCTTTGTAAAACTTCTTGAACCACTGCCACACGGTACATTCATGAGCAGTTCCTGGACAGATGCACTGTTGATGTTGCGAGTTGTCTCCACTGCTTTTCGACCCATTTTGAACTCAAATATGAAAATTACTTGAATTTGTTTTTTGTCAAACATCATTTCCATTATCTAAAATAAACAGCAAGTTCATTAGCAAAAAACATAAAGCGAGAGATGCACATTAAAATAATGTATGACATACCACATTTATTTAAGAATGTATTCCCATATCAAACAGCAAATTTCAACAATGCAAAACTGCAATTACCTTTGAACCAACCTAATATTAATATAGCTATACATACTACCAAAGTAGATTATGTTCTCAATTTATATAGCCAAAGATGTGGACTCTGTCTAAATGACATGAGGTATTGCTGGACCAGAGGAGCTCAGATTTTTAATGTTTCACAGACTTTCTATCCATAGTCAGGAAGAACGGTGGAGCCCTTCCTAGCTGGGCTTCTGCAGTGTCTGAATTTCCTGGGATCTGGATAATGTGCCACCAGTGCTGGCCACCTCACCTCCAGGTCTTAGGTATCTGCATCTCAAGTTGATACCCAAGAGTCACACACTTTTTTTAAAAGATTTTTAAATTTATTTTACTTATTTCTCTCCCCTCCCTCCATTATCTGCTCTCTGTATCCATTTGTTGTGAGTTCTTCTATGTCTGCTTGTATTCTCATTAGGCGGCTCTGGGAACCGATCCTGGGACCTTCTGGAGTGGGCGAGAGGCGATTACTCTCGTGCCACCTCAGCTCCCTGTTCTGCTACATCTCTTATTGTCTCTCCTCTGTGTCTCTTTTTTTGTTGTTGTTGCATCATCTTGCTGCATCTGCTCTCCCCATTGGGCAGCACTCCTGTGCAGGGTGGCACTCCTATGTGGGGCGGCACCCCACATGGGCGTGGGCCAGCTCGCCACATGAGCCAACTTGTCCCCATCAGGAGGCCCTGGGTATTGAACCCTGGACCTCCTATATGGTAGACGGGAGCCCAATTGCTTGAGCCACATCCGCTTCCCAGATTCACGCACTTCTGAAAGCTCACTGATTTGTCCAGAGAAAAGAGAACTTTTCACATAAGTATGGTCATCACATTTCACTCTATCTTCCTGGGCTTTTCGGTTTCCAACCATATGCTGCTTCTGATTTCCTTCTTTTCACATAGTTTCTGAGTCCTTCTCTTCCCACTGTGCCATTGACCCCCTCACCTCCGAGCACATCCACATCCTCCTCTCCAGAGCACATCCTGCCAGGACTTCTGTGTTCATTTCAGACACCCCACGGACCATCTCATGGATGTATATTCAGAAAGGCCAGAGCTGGAAGGAGCCTTCAGACTCAAGTTCAGTGTACCGCCCTGATTGCTGGAAGGACGTCCTGAAGTTTCCTTCAAGAGTTTCAGGGAAAGCCACAGAAGACTCTCTTCAGAGTCCTCCCCATCCTTTTATGGTAGCAGAAAACTAAAATTGATGGATAATTATGACATAGATTGCAGGCATCTGGGAAATCTATTTTAGATGGCGCTGAGATATTTGGGAATGGCTTTAAATACTTAGATGGTGTTATGAGTTGAATTGTGTGCATCCCCAAATGGTATGTCGAAGCCTGAACCTCCAGGACCTGTGAGTGTGAAGGTATTTGGAAATAGGGTCTTTGCAGATGTGTTCAAGTTAAGACGGAGTAATACTCAATTAGGGCAGAACCGAAATCCAACCTGACCATGCCCTGTAAGGAGATTAGGAGATGGCAAAGAGAAGAAGGAGGCAGAGAGGAGTGAGCAGCTCTATGTAGAGGATGGCCAAGGATGCAGGTCAGTACCTGAGGCTGGGAGAAGCAAGCAAGGACTCCACCACAGGTGCCTTGATTTCAGACTTAGAGCCTCCAGAGCCACGAGACAACGCATTTCAGTTGTTTTCAGTCACAGACTTTTGTTACGAGAGCTCCAGGAAGCTATGACATGTGGTCTAAAACCTCCTATTGCTGTCAGGTTATTGTGACTTTTTAAGTAGTTGACAGGCTAGGCATGCCTTTCCATTCAGGACCCAACCTATTTGACCATTCCTCTGCCCACAGCTGATGGGACCCCAGATAGAGATGTCACCTAAACTAGCCCATGAGATTTATGTTCCTTAGCAATTTAGAAGTGAGACCGTTATTCTTTCTTGGCCACTTGAGCTAAGGGCACATAAGGCTAAGCTTTTTGGGCCAATAACCTCTATATGATCATACATTTGGCTCTTTCATACAAGGCATCCATCCAATAAGAACATTTTCCCTAAGATTTGAAGGTGCAAAGATTCTCATATGATTTAATTTCAAAGCTGTGTTTTCTAATCACCCATGGTAATGATAATCGTTTCTTTCTTTATCTAAGGTCATACAGAAGTACAAATGTGCAGAATACTAAAAACAGGAAAAAACATCCAATGGGAGAGGGAAAAAGAGGCATAGGTGTAGGAACGCAGGCCATAGTCTCCACCCACCTACATCAATGTGAACACTCTCCTGGGCTGCTGGTGCTTCTCTAGAATTTTGAGCTAGAGTGAGAGATTCCACCTCCCCCACAAGGGGCCATCAAAATGGTAAACCCATGTAGATCTAGAAAACAACCCAAAACCTGGAGCAGGAAATTATTTGGTCCAACCCTCACAATTTACAGAGAAGAAACTAAGGCCGGGAGGGATGATGAGACTTTCCTATGACTGCATAGTTGATGCCTTCAAATGCTAATTGCATCTACAGCTGCATAGTTGATGCCTCCTACTACTAATTACATCTACAGCTGCATAGTTGGTGCCTCCTTACTGCTAATTGCATTGATAGCTGCACAGTTGGTGCCTCCTTAACACTAATTGCATCCTATAGCTGCATTGTTGGTGTCTCCTTACTGCTAATTACATCTTTAGCTGCATAGTTGGTGCCTCCTACTGCTAATTGCATCTATAGCTTCATAGTTGGTGCCTCCTTACTGTTAACTGCATCTTTAGCTGTATAGCTGATGCCTTCTTACTGTTAATTGCAGTTGTAACTGCATAGTTGGTGCCTCCTTAATACTAATTGCATCTATAGCTGCATAGGTGGTGCATCCTTATTGCAAATAACAGCATAAATAAGTGGGCAACAGGACTAGGCTACCTAGAAATTCACAAGTCTGCCTAGGAATAGTAAAATAATAAAGAAATTCAAAACAGCAGCAAAAACAAAACGCTACAAGATTTTAAAATGTTATTTTGTGGACACTGGAGGAAACTCTAAATTCTGTCTACAATTCAGTCTCTCTGTCCCTGAAGTGAATAAGGAAGAGAAGTTCATGTTCCTTTTGAAAGCTACGTGGTCTGTACAATAAAGTCGGAATAGTAAGAAAATTAGGTTCTGCCCTGCCCTTCCCTGTTCTTTTCAGCAGGGTATGTATTCTCAAGCAATGTCCTACATCTGCAAGTAAATTAATCCAAAAGAAAAGAAGACGGTGTTTATTAAAGTTCAAGGCATTGTGTGAACAGGTAAGCATTCGGTCGGATGGGTCACTGACTCCATTTTCAGTGCACTGATAAAATCTGTGTATTTAAACATTAAGAATAATAATAATAAGGAAAACCTTTTACTTGTTTTTTCTCTTGTTCATGACATTTCTTGAAGGTTTAGGCATTTGGCCCTTAATTTTGTTTTCACTTCACTGCTCTGACAGTCCAACTGCATAGCTTGACATCAAAACAATAAGGAAGAGTGGTTGAAATAAATAATTTTCCTGGTTGAAGAATTTCTGCAGTGTCTGGTCACTTACTGCCCAGCAACCCTTGCCTGTTGCACTGGCAGGAAAGGTCATACCGCTTTATGTGGGAAGATGAGTTAGAAAGCAAAGAAGGAATATCATTATCGGAACGGCGAGTCCAGGAAGCCGAGCTCCTGCCTCTCCCCCGCCTCTCCCCCACGCCGGGACAGGAATGGCAATGTGTTTAGGCTCCTCGTTTCAAGTCCTTGCCATTCCTCAGACGGAAAAGCATCCCGATTTTTTAAAAGGCATTTCCGCTGTGTTTGCTGAAATCTTTATAATCATTGGATGCTAATCACCTCTTGGGTCCTGGACACTTGTTTACTCCCAAGTTCTTTCTCCAAATCAGATAAATCTCCTAGGACTTCCCAGCCGCTGCCACTTTGGCAGCTCTGCTTCCTCGGGCCATTAAGTCGGAACCAAAGGCGCAGCAAATCACCCCCTGCTCAGTTCCCTCCTTTTGTAAATGACTTTCAGGTGAGATTTGTAGATTTCAAGGAGAGTGAAGACTCCATTCTCCCTTCCTTTAGCTCTATCTGAGCTTGCTATGATTTCTCACAACAATTCCCACTGAAATCACTCTCTTCTTGGCAGAGAGTACTGGACATTCTCAAAATCATGAGCTGAGCTGCTGTTTGGGGTGGAAGAAGGATCCTGCTGCGTGAACGCCCCAGTGGAACCCACGTAGGGCTATTTTCTTCACCAGGTTTGGAAACAAAAGATCAGGCATTGCCCAGGAGTACTAACCTTTGCTGGCTTTCTAAATTGTGAATGAATTGTGTCTGTTTTGCAATGTCATGGAAAATGAAAGCCTAAGTTTTAAATATCTGCTTGTCAAAAATAAGCAAAGGAAAGGATATTTGAGAAAAAAATAAAAAGACTTGAAATAGTATTTTCTTTTTCCTCCAAGCTCTTTGCAGGCCTGCACGTTCGCTGTGCAGGCAGAGCATACACGGGCCATTTAGAAAGAAGGCTCTGAACGAGCGGCCTCGCAGGAGCTGTCCAGGGACCCCAGGGCGGGGGGCTGCTAGAGGAGGTGGCGTGGGGGAGACACCCTGAATCCAGCTATGCAAGGCCTTGGGAGGCCACCCGGAAGCAGCCTCTGGACTGGGAAAGACCTGCCCCACTCCTGGAACTGGCGTTCTGAAAGCTGAAGTGGCTTTTTCCAGGCTCTCAGCGAGCTCTACTTGGAACTGGGTTTACCCAGCATTTAAAGCTCTCTTGCCCCTTTAACATAAGGATGTGTATCTATTCCAGTCTTTCCAGCTTATTGCCTTTATTTATGGTTCTACTAAAAGGTAAAACTGGCCTCAGAAATGTCAAGCAGAATAATGGGAATGGGGAAATCAGAGAGAAATCAGCTGTAACCAGCCCCATAGCTCCTACTCCTACGTGGCAAATAGGAATTATTTTCTTATAAAGAGTGCTTTGGGACAATGTGAAAATACTCATTCTTTAAAATGTGCGCACACACACACAAGTTGTACAAAGAAGTAGAAAGACCATTTGCTGAATTATCATTTTGCTGTATTAAATCTATATCTAGTACTATCTCAATTTCCTATCAAGGGGATTGCGTGCTCTTTTTGAAGACAATAGTCAGTATAAACCCAGGTGAGCTCATTTTGATGGGCTGTATTTAAATCACAAGGGAAAATGGAAATGGAAAAGGAAGAAAACAGAGCTGACTTATAGTTACCAAATGGAAAAAATGAAGTAACTTTTACAAAACCAGAAACACAAGCAAATATGGATTACAAGTTAAAAATGTAAGACAAAAATCACAATAATCTTATGCTGAACTCAAAAATAACTCAAAAATTGGGCACTAGAGAAATGGGGAGCCCTAGTTTCTAGTTGTGAAACTTTCTCTATAAGAAAATTTTCTAAGCTACCTCCCTTCCCTTATCAGAAAGATAATTGGAATAGACAATACTTAGTGTCTCCTGGGACTCTAAGTTCATGTACTTTTATGTCATTTATACAAATTCAGATTGAAAAAAATCAGAGAGTGAAACAAGATATGATTGTGATAAAAGTACTGATTATTTTTAATAATAGTGTTTTTCTTTTTAAAATATGACCATGTTTAAAAATAATTGATAACCTCTTTGTAACAGAATCCCATGCTGTAGATGTCATTAATCTGATTTTTAAGTGTAGAAAACTTAAAAAGCTGAAATATGTTAGGTTCTGAATCTAAAGCCAAGTTTTCTGCATCCTAGTATTCTGCTGCTGCTTCTAAGCCAAGCATCTCCAAAGGTGCACAAATCGCGAATAAATCTTAAAGACATATTGAAGAGATCCTTAACATATTGAGGTTGATTCCAATACATCTTTTTTGAGGGAGCGAGTAAAAAGCAGAGGAGAAATGGACACCTGAAGGTTCAAAATACCACATGTACCAGTTTCTCACCTGTGTAGGAGCAAGAGTGAGAAAAGGCTGCCATTAATGCGTTCTGCGATGATGTGCTACTGTAGACTGGGTTCCTGGGAAACAAACTCTGAATCGGAGATCTGAATGAAAGATTTATCAGGGAGTGTCCTTGGTAGTACCACGTACCAGGGAGTGGAAGAAGCAGGACTGAGCGTGGGCGAAGCTGAACCAGGACACGGCTGTGGGAGACTTCACCTGACCTTCAGGAGCTGAGGGGCCTACGCAGCTGACCCTTATTTCTGCCTGAGGAAGGGGGCCGAGCGTTTGGTGCCCCACATCTACCAGGACTGCACGCAGGTTGCCCCCAAGGGAGAGACGTCCCTCGGCCCAGGTGGCTCCCTTCTGCCAAGGACGACGTCCTCCGAGGGTCTCGGCCGTGACCTGTCCACACCCGACAGTCGGGGCCCACGGTAAGGTACGGCCACACACCTCGAGGGGCGGCATCCAGCACACATTCCACCTCTTGGCTCTGGGTATTTCCTTTTTACCTAGCCACTAGGAAGTCAGTCTAAAAGTGTATTTTGGAACACCTGAAGGAAGGAAGTTTTGCCTGCCCACCCCTAAATCCTCCCGTGAGATTCTCCGTAAGTGTGCTGGCATGTGAGGAGAGTCTCCTGCTCTAAAATACCAGCAGCTGACCTGGCATCTCCATTCGTGAGAGCATTTAGGAACAAGGTCAGGTCTAGGAGGCGGCTGCCAGCACTGCACTTTCTTTCTCTGTGTTGTTAGTGTGGTTAGGATAAGGCACATTAGTTTTGAAGCCAGATACACCTCGGCTTGAATTACCCACTCTGCTCTTTGGTTTATTCACACTTCTCATTAAAACCACCCTGAATATTAATCCTTGAATCGCCCAAGAATTATTTATTGATAACCTACTATCTATAACATAAAACTATTCCAGACCATGTGGACGAGACACAGAAACACAAGACGCAGTCTTGCTCATCCTTGCTTAAAAGAAGGAAATACATATTACTAAGTGGGCAGCGCAATAGGGTAATCATAGTGTACAGGTATGAATGCCTAGAAAATACTTCAAGATAGGAAGATACATGAAATACAAACAAGAACATGAGTAGAACAGCCATCCATGGAGATTGCTTTGATAGTGG
The DNA here is from genome assembly GCF_030445035.2 of Dasypus novemcinctus. Taxonomy (NCBI): domain Eukaryota; kingdom Metazoa; phylum Chordata; class Mammalia; order Cingulata; family Dasypodidae; genus Dasypus; species Dasypus novemcinctus. The sequence goes on along the minus strand of NC_080701.1, from coordinate 2,146,181 downwards.
TGGGTCGTGGAAGAAATAGACTTGAAGTTAGATATGGACAGACCGTAGATGGCCTTTGAACACCAAGCTAATAAGTAAGTATACTAGTAAATAGGTTTTGAGAGAGGTGTATAAGCTAACTGGTATTTTAAGAAGCATGTGAAAAAGCATGAAAAAAAGGATTGGATTAGTAGTAAAACTCAAGGGTCTGAAAATATTCTTTGGCATTCAAGAGCAGGTTGACTTTCTTGCCCATCAGCTTGGCAGATGTATAGTCAAATTGTTATGGAAATGGCATAGAAGATAAAAATCATCAAATTCAAAATGTCTGCATATCATTTTTTTTTGTTAAAAAAATTTATTTTTATTTTTTTAAATTTATTTTTTAAATTTTTTTCTCCCTCCCCACCCCAGTTGTCTATTCTCTGTGTCCATTTGCTGCATGCTCTTTTTGTCCTCTTCTGTTGTTGTCAGAGGCACAGGAATCTGTGTTTCTTTTTGTTGCGTCATCTTGCTGTGTCAATTCTCCGTGTGTGTGGCACCATTCCTGGGCAGGCTGCACTTTCTTTCACGCTGGGCGGCTCTCCTTATGGGGCGCACTCCTTGCGCGTGGGGCTTCCCTATGCGAGGGGCACCCCTGTGTGGCATGGCACTCCTTGTGCTCATCAGCACTGCGCATGGGCCAGCTCCACACGGGTCAAGGAAGTCCAGGGTTTGAACTGTGGACCTCCCATGTGGTAGGTGGACGCCCTAACCACTGGGCCAAGTCTGCTTCCCTCTGCATATCTTTTTATCCAAACATGATATTCCTATTGTATTGTTAACTGAAAAAATTTTATATATGTTCTAAAAATGGGAGCATTTAGCAACTTATTCCATTTCTATACTCACAATCTTCATTAATTTCCCAAAGGTGCACTTTTTCTCCTTAGAGTTTTGATTAAAAGTAAAACACTTTGGATGCATCTGCTTAGATTATATAAAGGGTTTTTCCAATATTTTCCCAAATGTGTAACCTTTATGTCTCTGTTTAACCTTTGTTTCTATTCATGTTTAACTCTGACAATTTTGCATCTCAACTAGAAAACTAAACATTTATTTCCTCTCAAGAAATAGGAGAGGCGGGGCAAGATGGTGGCTGAGTGAGCTTACCTGATAATATCTCCTGCAAAGAAGTGGCTGGGCAGCGTTGGAGGCTCTTCAGGACCAGGCTGTTTCAAGATTTTTGCAGGTCAGGAGGCATCTGGACATCAATTTGATGGGAAGGTAACAGAGAAAATACGTCTATAAAATATACACGGAGGTCCCGGCTGTGGCGGAAAGCTCCTTCCTTGGGTGGGCGGAGCCGCAGCATTGGGCGCTGCCGCAGTGGGTTTTTTTTTTTGAGGCTCTGCAGTACTGGGGAATTCATAAGCCCTGAGCGGCCTATTGGGGGGTTAATAGGACAGTAGGTGCTTGCAGACCGATTTGGGGAGACAAACGGGAGTTTTATGGCAAAGCGGGAGGAATTTTTGATTGCGGACACAAACAATAGCGCTTCCGCCTAGAGCCATGCCCCCTCCCCCAAACCTGGCTGCCGATCTACAGTGGACTTAAAATGATAGCAATAAAGAGACGCCACCAGGGTCTGGCAGGGTGGGAGACGTTTGGAAGCTGATTAGGGGAATATTTTGCGAAGCGTGGGAATTTCGGGTTTGGACTCTGTTATTAGCATTTCCGGCTGGAGCCCCTCCCCCCAACCTGGCTATTGATCTGCGTCATTAAATTGGCTGAAGCCTAGAGGCGCCCCCAGATGGCCATTCCGGGGGATCACAGGGTGGGAGGGGTCCTGAAGTCAATTGGTGATACATCCACAGAATAGACCCCAGTGAGTGAGTAAATTGTGGGGTACAGAACACAGGATAGAGCTTGTGGATGTGACCTCACCCATAGGGCTGGCACCCAGCTGCGGGGATCCCTGAAGGCTGTGATGCACTGCGGTGCTCCCAGGCTCCCTGTTAACCGGACTTGAGGTTGCCAGGTATGAGTCCCCTAAACCCTGGTGGCCCACACCCCAGAGACTCACACCTCTTGAATCCTCAATATCTCAGACTTTCCATCCCTGAATCCATCACGCCCTGAGGTCCATCTGAGGTCCTTGAATGTCCTAGCCCTCAACGTTTGTGTTTTTTCTTTTTGGTTTTGTTTTGTTTTTATTTTTATTCCATTTTTATTTTTTTTTTAATTTTTTTAATGTTCTGATTGCTAACATTGCATTATCCCCTAGTCTTATCTCCCAGCGTATCCCCCAAAGTCTTTTTTTTTTTTTCAGTTATTTAGGGTTTTTTTTTTATTGGTATTGTGGCTGTGGTGGTTGGTGTATATCTTTTTTCTCTTTTCCCTTTCTGTTCCCCGCCCTTTACCCACCCCCTTTTTCTTTCTTCCTTTCTTCTCTTTTTTTTTCTCTCTCTCTTGTCCCCCATCTTCTTCTTATTCTATTTTATCTTAACTATACAATAGGTGCTGCAGGGAACACCTCACATTTGCTGGGTTTCCTCATCCTCCACTGCCTCATTTCTGTGTGAATAGATTTTGGCTACCTACACTATCCCCTTTCCCCTACATCTTGATATCCTCCATCATCTACCATCTCTCCTATATTCCACCTCCCTTTCTTTGATCCACAAAGTGTCTAACTCTTAATTTCTAATACCTTTGTTTTGTTTTCTGTCTGTTACCCACTCTTGAAACTATTACCTTTCTTTTCTCTCTCCCTCTCTCATGAAAACAATAGCTTTTTAGTTCATACCATATTCCTCCCATATTCAGTTGTCTACCTCATTATAGGTACTCTACCTACTGCTATAACTCTACACAATTTACATGAATCTAACCTCCATCCTCCCAGATCTCATATTGTTGATTTGTTAACATATATCACCAATACTACTTTATACTTTTTTCCTTGCTTACACAATTGCCTTTCCCTGGCACTAATACTTTCCTTTAAAGTGAACGTAACCAGCAACAAGAAATTAGAATAAGAAGAACAAAGTGACAAAGAGAAGATATAACACGTAGGCAAAAACAACAGCTAATTAATCTCCAAGACTAGACAAAGAAGCTAAGGAACTGATTAAACCCATCAAGAAAAAATGATGACCAGACAGCAACAAAAATCTACAAACCAAACCAGTAATCAGGAAAACATGGCTGAATCCAATCAACAAACTAAAAATCAGGAAGGGGAGCAGAACTTCGCACAAGCAATGAAAGATCTCAGAACATTTATCACCGACAAATTTGATGAAGTAAAGGAAGAGGTTAACAACATGAAGACTACACCTGGAGGGGAAATTGCAGACATACGTAAAAAGATAACAGATATGATGGAAATGAACACCACAGTTCAAGAAATCAAAAATACACTTGCAGCAAATATCAGCAGACTAGAAGAGGCAGAGCAGAGAATTAGTGATGTGGAAGACAGTACATCGGAAATCAAACAGATAGTAGAAGTGGTCAATAAAAAGATAGAAAAAATCCAGCTAGGACTTAGGGACCTGAATGATAATGCAAAATGCTCAAACATACGCATTATAGGCATTCCAGAAGGAGACGAGAAGGGAAAGGGGTCAGAAGGAGTGTTGCAGGAAATAATGGCTGAAAACCTCCCAAATCTACTGAAAGAAACAGAGGTACATATCCAAGAAGCACAGCGCACTCCACTGGTCACAAACCCCAACAGGCCCATCCAAGGACATATACTTGTCAAATTATCCAATGCTCAAGACAAAGAGAAAATTCTAAAAGCAGCAAGAGAAAAGAAAACCATCACATACAAGGGAAGCTCCATAAGATTAAGTGCTGATTTCTCATCTGAAACCATGGAGGCAAGAAGGCAGTGGTATGATATAGTCAAGGTACTAAAGGAAAAAAATTTCCAACCAAGAATACTCTATCCAGCTAAACTAGCATTCAAAAATGATGGAGAGTTCAAAATATGAGCAGATAAACAGAAACTGCAAGTGTATACCAACAAGAAACCTCCCCTTCAAGAAATTCTAAAGGGAGTTCTGCAGGAAGAAAGGAAAAAACAGGACAGGCAGAGTTGGAGGAGAGTGTAAGAGCAACAAAAAAGACAAAAATAGAAGGAAAATAAATACAAACAAAATATGACAAACACAAATCCAATTAAAATATGGCTAACACAAATAATTCCTTGAAAGTAATAACACTGAATGTCAACGGATTAAACTCACCTATCAAAAGATTCAGACTGGGACATTGGATTAGGAAATATGACCCATCTATATGCTGTCTACAAGAGACACATCTTAGACCTTAGACCCAGAGATTCATGAAGGTTGAAAGTGAATGGCCGGAAAACAATCATACAAGCAAACAATAACCAAAAAAAAGGCAGGAGTAGCTATATTAATATCAGACAAAATAGACTTTAAATGCAAAAAATTGTGAGAGACAAAGAAGGATACTACATTTTAGTGAAAGGGACAATCTGTCAAGAAGATCGAACAATCATAAATATTTATAGTCCTAACAAGGGCACCTCTAAATACGTGAGGCAGGGAAACGGACTTTGGCCCAGTGGTTAGGGCTTCCGTCTACCACATGGGAGGCCCGTGGTTCAAGCCCCGGGCCTCCTTGACCCATGTGGAGCTGGCCCATGTGCAGTGCTGATGCACGCAAGGAGTGCCGTGCCACACAGGGGTGTCCCCTGCGTAGGGGAGCCCCACACGCAAGGAGGGCACCCATGAGGAGAGCTGCCCAGCATGAAGGAGGGAGCAGCCTGCCGAGGAATGGCGCCACCCACACGTCCCATGCCACTGACGACAACAGAAGCGGACAAAGAAACAAGACGCAGCAAAAAGACACAGAAAACAGACAACTGGGGGAGGGGAGGGGAATTAAATAAATAAAAATAAATCTTAAAAAAATAAATAAATAAATAAATAAATAAATACGTGAGGCAAACGCTGGAAAAACTAAGTGAAAAAAATAGATGCATCTACAATTATAGTGGGGGATTTTAATACACTACTATCAACTCTGGACAGAACATCTCAAAAGAGAATCACTAAAGAAACAAAACATTTGAACAGTATATTAGAGGAGCTGGATCTAATAGACATATATAGATCATTACACCCAAACACAGCAGGATATACATTTTTCTCAAGCGCACATGGATCATTCTCCAAGATAGACCAAATGCTAGGCCACAAAGAAAGGCTTAATGAATTCAGAAAGATCAAAATCATACAAAACAATATCTCTGACCACAGTGGAGTGAAGCTGGAAATTTGCAAGGGACAGAGGCCCAGATTTCACACCATGACTTGGAAATTATACAGCACACTCTTAGAAAAACAGTGGGTCAAAGAGGAAATCTCAAAAGAAATCAATGACTACCTTGAAGCAAATGATAATGATAACACAACATACGAAAATTTATGAGATGCAGCAAAAGCAGTACTGAGAGGGAAATTTATAGCCATAAATTCATATATCAAAAAAGAAGAAAGAGCAAAAATTGAAGAACTAACTGCACATTTGAAGGAATTAGAAAAACAACAACAAAGTAACCCAACAGGAAGAAGAAGGAAGGAAATAACAAAGATAAGAGCAGAACTAAATGAAATAGAAAATAAGGAAGCACGTGAAAAGATAAACAAGACCAAGAGCTGGTTTTTTTAGAAGATCAACAAAACTGACAAACCTTTAGCGAGACTAACAAAAAAAAGAGAGAAGATGCAAATACACAAAATAAGAAATGAGAAAGGCGATATCACCACTGACCCCACGGAAATAAAGACTATCATAAGAGGATACTTTGAAAAACAATATTCCAACAAAAATGACAATTTAGAGGAAATGTACAAATTCCTAGAAACACATAAGCAGCCCACATTGACGAAAGAAGAAATTGATGATCTTAACAAACCAATCACAAGCAAAGAGATAGAATCAGTCATTAAAAATCTCCCAACTAAGAATAGCCCAGGGCCAGACGGCTTCACAGGTGAATTCTACAAAACATTCCGGAAAGAACTAACACCAGTCCTGCTGAAACTATTCCAAAAAATCGAAACAGAAGGAACATTGCCCAACTCCTTCTATGATGCCAATATTACCCTAGCACCAAAGCCAAACAAAGACACCACAAGAAAGGAAAATTACAGACCAATTTCTCTAATGAACCTAGACGCAAAAATACTTAACAAAATACTTGCTAATTGTATTCAACAACACATTAAATGAATTATACACCACGACCAAGTGGGATTTATTCCAGGTATGCAAGGATGGTTCAACATAAGAAAATCAATCAATGTAATACACCATATAAACAGATTGAAGGAAAAAAATCATATGATTATATCTATAGATGCAGAAAAAGCATTTGACAAAATACAGCACCCTTTCTTGATAAAAACACTCCAAAAGATCGGAATACAAGGAAATTTTCTGAACATGATAAAGAGTATATATGAAAAACCTACAGCCAACATTGTTTACAATGGAGAAATCCTAAAATCCTTCCCTCTAAACTCAGGAACAAGACAAGGATGCCCATTGTCTCCACTCCTATTTAACATTGCCTTAGAAGTACTTGCTCAAGTGCTGAGGCAAGAACCAGATATAAAAGGCATTCAAATTGGAAAGGAAGAAGTCAAAATTTCATTATTTGCAGATGACATGATCCTATACATAGAAAACCCTGAGAGATCTACAACAAAGATTCTAGAACTCATAAATGAGTTTAGTAAAGTCGCAGGTTATAAGATCAATGTGCAAAAATCAGTAGCATTTCTGTACACCAATAATGAGCAAGATCAGGAGGAAATCAAGAAACAAATACCATTCACAATAGTAAATAAAAAAATCAAATACTTAGGAATAAATTTAACTAAAGAGGTAAAAAACTTATACACCGAGAACTATACAAGACTGTTCAAGGAAATCAAAGAAGACCTAAATAAATGGAAGAATATTCCTTGTTCATGGATAGGAAGACTGAATATTATTAAGATGTCTATCCTACCAAAACTGATCTACACATTCAATGCAATCCCAATAAAAATCAACACAGCCTTCTTTAAGGAACTAGAAAAACTAACTATGAAATTTATTTGGAAAGGAAAGAGGCCCCGAATAGCTAAAGACATATTGAAAAAGAAAAACGAAATTGGAGGAATCACACTTCCTGACTTCAAAACATACTACAAAGCTACAGTAGTGAAAACAGCATGGTATTGGCATAAGGAGAGACACACAGACCAATGGAATAGAATTGAAAGTTCTGATATAGAACCTCATATATATAGCCATATAATATTCGATAAAGCCACCAAACCCTCTCAACTGGGAGAGAATGGCCTATTCAACAAATGGTGCCTGGAGAACTGGATATCCATATATAGAAGAATGAAAGAGGATTACCATCTCACACCTTATGCAAAGATCAACTCAAAATGGATCAAAGACCTAAATATAAGAGCCAAGACCATAAAGATCTTGGAAAGCAGTGTAGGGAAACATCTACAGGACCTTGTAATAGGAAATGGCTTCATGAATATCACACCAAAAGCACGAGCAGCAAAAGACAAATAGATAAATGGGACTTCCTCAAAATTAAAGCCTTCTGTACCTTAAAGGAGTTTGTCAAGAAAGTAAAAAGGGAACCCACACAATGGGAGAAAATATTTGGCAACCATATATCTGATGAGACTTATAACTTGCATATATAAAGAACTCATATATCTTGAAAATAAAAAGATAAACAACCCATTTAAAAAATGGGAAAAAGATTTAAACAGACACTTCTCCAAAGAAGAAATACAAATGGCTAAAAAGCACATGAAAAAATGCTCCAAATCTCTAGCTATCAGGGAAATGCAAATCAAAGCTACAATGAGATACCATCTTACTCCCATAAGATTGGCAGCTATGAAAAGAACAGAAGAATACAAATGCTGGAGAGGATGTGAAGAAAGGGGAACACTCATCCACTGCTGGTGGGAATGCAGAAGGATCCAACCATTCTGGAGGACAGTTTGGCGGTTTCTCAAAAAACTAACCATAGATTTTCCATATGACCCAGCAATACCACTGCTGGGTATATACCCAGCAGAACTGAGAACAAGGACACAAACGATATATGTACACCAATGTTCATAGCAGCATTGTTCACTATCACCAAAAGTTGGAATCAACCCAAATGCCCATCAACAGACGAGTGGATCAATAAAATGTGGTATATACACACAATGGAATAATACTCGGCTGTAAGAACAAATACACTACAAACACACGTGATAACATGGATGAATCTTGAGAACCTTATGTTGAGTGAAGCAACCCAGGCATTGAAGGACAAATACTACATGACCTCAATGATGTGAAATAAGCAAGCTGCCTCAGAGAGCTAGAGACTGGAAAATAGGCTTACAGAAAATTGGGGGGTGGAGGAAGGATGTGAGCCGATGTATGCAGGGGTGGAATCTATGATGAGCTGGAGGTAAGTATGAGCACAAAGAAGAGATAAAATGGGGGCAAGGGGTTGCCTTTGGGTGGGGCTTTGCAGGTTTGAGGGGGGCTGGGGATGGGTGGATGGGTAATATTGCCCACAAAATTGGGGGGAGGGAGGGGCAACATACGAACATAGGAGAGTGTCAGGTGTTGGTTGAGAGTAAAATGCTGAGAAAATTGTATCAAAATATAATTAGGAGGGTTACCTGTTTAGGATGCTCGGAGGGGATGGTCTAATGCGGGACGGACTCCTGGGGAATGTCTGAATGCTCATTTTGCCAGGGTGGGTTGTACCATTGGTAGAGACCCAAGAAGTGAGAGTTGGGGTGGACCCACATCCTGGGGAGGACTAATGCCATCAAATAGAGAGAACTGTATCTCTCGAGAGAAAGGGTGGCTCCCAGGGCATTAGGGCAGTTGAGCAAGTCAGGCCCTGAACACTGTTGCAAGTATCTCTGGACGTGGCTCCTCGGAGAAATGGAGATTGGCTGTCACTGTGGGCCCCAAGGGGAGGGGAAAATGGATGTTGAATGGATGGAACCAAGGTAAATGTGGGGACAAGAGAGGAGTTTCGCGAGAGTACACAAGGATGAATATAAAATATGTAATATTACACCAAAAACATATAGGGGACGACAGACTAATAATGTAAACCATAATGTAAAACATAGGATAACTAAAAAATTTAGAAAACTGTATATCCTAAAGTATGGACCACATTGTAAGCACAGATGTCACCTTGTTTGAAAGCTATTGTTTCGGAGTCTGTACATCAGTTTCAGTAAATATGTTATGAATAAGTTAAAAGATTATCACTGTGGAAGGGAAAAGGTTTTATGGTGGATGTGTGGGAGTACTGTATATTGTATATATGAATTACTGTGATCTAAGACTCTTGTGAAGAGAAGCTCAATAATTAGGGAAAAAAGAAAAGAAAAAGATAGGATGTAGAAATTTTTCCAAATCAATATATACTCTAGATCCAACCTTTAAACTCATCGCTATATTCCATTTTACTAGTAAGGGAACCTGACATTATATTGGGATTCACTTTACAGGAAGTTTTGGATCACAGAGTGGTTCAACAATGGCGGCAGGGGAATACTGGTATGGGATGTTATTGACAGGCTATATATGGTTGACAGGGAGTTATACAGGGCATATGTCCAGGGTGCATGGTAATGTTTGGATATACTCATAGTGGAAACAATTGAAAACAACAGCTGGGGGGGTACTGGGTTCCTGGCCGGGGGGGCTCTGTCATGGTCCCTAGGGGAGCAGCAGCAGTCCCCCAGGTGCAACGGTAAGAACCAGGAAGGAATGAGGGTCCAACAGTGGGCTCCTGATACTAATGACTATGCTTGTGAGCCTATACGCCTGCAATAAGAACAAGGCCTAGAGCAGCATTGTGCCTGGGAGTTTCCTCCTGACAGCCTTCATGTTACTCAAATGTGGCCAGTCTCAAAGCCAAACTCAGTATGTAAATGCAGTGCATTCCCCCCAGCGTGGGACATGACACCCGGGGATGAGCCTCCCTGGCACTGAGGGATCACTACCAAATACCAGCTGAAGATGCAACTAGAAAATGACCTTGAATTAAAGGTTCAATGCGGATCAGCAGAATATCCCTGTCTACATATAGTAACATGACTTCAAAATGCTGTTTGACCTAATGTAAGAGGGAAATGGAAAGGAGAAATGAGTTTATATTGCTACGAGTCTCTAAAAAAGAGTCTGGAGGTTGTCAGAAGGATTGCCCTTATGCACACCTGAGCAGAGTCTCAGAGACAGATAAAGTAGATACAACCCCAGGTATTGGTTCTTTTGAGGGATAAAGAGACCCACGGGTTCTATGGTCATGGCAGATGGGGTTCACTGCCATGTCAGATGGCCCTTCTTTGGAGCTGGTGTTTCTGTGTGATGGAACTGGACTCAGATGGGATCTCTTTTCACAAGACTTTCATGCTACTTTACTGGAATTGTAGTTGGTATTGGGGTTTAAGATATATTTAGGGGATTTGAATCTCTGGACTGACAATATGATAGCCAGGCCCTGAGCCTCAACAGACTTCAGTTCCTACACTCTGATTTATTGGACTTACCCCATTCAGCTAACATGGAGTTGAAGAAGGTCAACCACCACACCATGGAGCCTAGAGTGCCTACAACTGAAAGCAGGAGGATTGCATCCAGTATCCATGTGGAATCTAAGCCCCCACTTGACATAGATGTGCAATGGACACAACCAATCCAATGTCCACAGAGAAAATGTGGCATTGGTGTGGGAAGGGTGGCCATGGTGGCTACTGGGTGCGGGGAATGGGAGGAAGAGATGAGATGGGGAGGCGTTTTCGGGACTTGGAGTTGTCCTGGGTGGTGCTTCACGGACAACTACGGGACATTGTAGATCCCCCCAGGGCCCACTGGATGGAACGTGGGAGAGTGTGGGCTATGATGTGGACCATTGACTATGGGGTGCAGTGATGCTCAGAGATGTACTTACCAGGTGCAATGGATGTGTCATGATGATGGGAGAGAGTGTTGCTGTGGAGGGAGTGGAGGGTGGGGGCGGTGGGGTTGAATGGGACTTCATATTTTTTGAATGTAATATTTTTTTAAAAAATGAATAAAAAATGAATAAAAAAAAGAAATACATTCAACTGCAAAAACATAATATCCAGGGGGTTTAAACAAGAGAAAACAAAACAACTTCAAGATATGTATTCCTTTAATATCATTCAAATTTCACAAATCTGTATACATTAGACTGCAGGAATTTTAGCAATATGTGTAATGTGACATGCTATCTGCTTTATATTTAGACAAAATAAGTAAAAACGGTAATTGTTTTTAGAAAATCTTAATATGCATGGACATTATCAGATACACTAAGTATAAATCTGCTATGAACATGAAAACAGTATTGCATATCTGACTTTTGTAGTTAAGGACCTGGCCCAAATACCTGGTTGGGTACACATCATCATATCTCCTCTATTTCCTCAAGTGCCCACAGTTTAAGTGGAGAAAGTGGCCATGGTGGCTGCTGGGGGTAGGGAGTGGGAGGAAGAGATGAGATGTGGGGGCATTTTTGGGACTTGGAGTTGTCCTGGGTGATGCTGCAGGGACAGTTACCGGACATTGTATGTCCTCCTATGGCCCACTGGGTGGACTGAAGGAGAGTGTGGGCTATGATGTGGACCATTGACCATGAGGTGCAGCAGTGCTCAGAGATGTATTCACCAAATGCAATGAATGTCTCATGATGATGGAGAAGGTTGTTGTTGTTATGGGGGGAGGAGTGGGGTGAGGGGGGTGGGGTGTATATGGGGACCTCATATTTTTTTTGATGTAACACTAAAAAAATAAAGACAAAAAAAGGAAATCACTACCAAATCCAAGGTTATGAAAATTTCCAATTTTTTTCTAAGAGTTTGTTTTTTTTTAAAGATTTATTTATTTATTTAATTTCCCCCCTCCCCCGGTTGTCTGTTCTCTGTGTCTATTTGCTGCATCTTGTTTCTTTGTCCGCTTCTGTTGTCATCAGCGGCACGGGAAGTGTGGGCGGCGCCATTCCTGGGCAGGCTGCACTTTCTTTTGCGCTGGGCGGCTCTCCTTACGGGTGCACTCCTTGCGCCTCGGGCTCTGAGCCCCACGCGGGGGACACCCCTGTGTGGCAGGGCACTCCTTGCGCGCATAAGCACTGCGCGTGGGTCAGCTCCACACCGGTCAAGGAGGCCCCGGGTTTGAACCGCGGACCTCCCATGTGGTAGACGGACGCCCTAACCAGTGGGCCAAGTCCGTTTCCCTCTAAGAGTTTTATGGTTTTTATCTACGTGTGTTTTGCATATGAGTATGTATGTGTATATTCATAATAATGATGTATCCATTGATTTTAATAATATTTATGGATTTTAATAATAAATATATGTTGAGGTTTTTCTGGAATCTAAAAAAAAAGTAGTTTTTATCAAAGAAAAAAATTGGTTAATTTTAAAGCAAAATTCTTTCAGTCACTGCCATTTGGGCATAGACTCCTGTGCACAAGCCCCCTGTTTACCTTTTCAATATTGAAGTTCCTCACAGCTAGGTTCTAAACACCTCCCTTTCACTCATAGAAACTCTTTTTCCAGTTGATCTCACCCATAGCCATAAATGTAGGTACCATATAAATGAGGATGAATACTAACTAACTTTTTAGCTCAAGCCTTTTCTTTTAGGTCCAGGCTTATATCCAACTGCCTGTCTGACGTCCCCTTTGACGTCCCGTGCACATCTCCAATAGCTGCTTCTCCCAAACGCATTGTTTGACATTCGCAAACATGGTCCTTGCCCAGCTACCCGTATTTCAGGAAATGGTGCCACCATCCACCAGCTGACCAGCCAAGAACCCAGAGTCATCGTCAAGCGCTCACACCCATCCATCTGCCAGTCTGTGGTGCTTCCAGAAATCTCTTCCCTACCCGCTTTCCTCCACCTCCACGCTCACTATCCTGATCTAAGCCACAGTTCTCTCTTGCTAGGACCACTCACCAGCTGCTTTCCCAAGTTTTGTTTTTACCCCTTTTAACCTACCCTGCATTAAGCAATGGGTGATCTTTCTAAAAATGGAAATCGTATCGCGGAAGCCCTAAGGCACCCCACACTGCACACCCTTCAGTGCTCCCGTGGCCGAGGGGCCCAGCCTGGCTGTGCCTCAGTCTCTTTCCAGTCACCCACGACCCCGTCCACGGGCTCACAGCGCCAGCCGCACACCACGCTCTTTCCCATCTCAGGGCCACCGCGTTTTCTCTGCCTTTGTCCTTTCATGAGGTTCTGTCCCAATGACCCGCTGAGTCAGCTTGAGCCTCGCCCCCAGCCACCTTCGTTCAAGTGGGCTCCCTAGGTTTTTTCTGGGTTAAAGAGCCTATTATTTGGTATTACAGAAACCTTGTTTGTGTCCTTCACAGAACTTTCCACAGTCTGGAATTTATTTTATTTATCTGTTTACTTGTTCGTCCCTTCCACAGGAGTGTGAGCCAAGAGAGCAGAGATCTGTTCAAGTCATTCCCCAGTCTTAAGCTTGGTGCCTGTGACATAAAGTAAAAGTGCTGTTGAAAGGATGGATAAATGCATGAATGAATGGAATTTTGAATTTGAATCAAATATGTCAACAGTGTTAAAATAACAAATTTTCTTCTAGCTTCTAGTTGTGGTTTCCCTACACATGGCTTTCCTGTGTATAGGTTCTATTTGAACCTATAGTTATTACTCGAGTTGATAGGTGTATGTCCAAGACACTTAAATCTTTGGGCTTTCTATGTACCACTTGGGTCACGAATCTCAACAGAGCTGCAACACCTACACTCAAATTCATTGAACTCACCCAGGACATCTAACAAGGAGAAGGTAATGGACAATGACCATCTCAAGGAACAGAGTCTGCAACTCCAAGCAAGATCGCTCCATCCATCCGTCTGACAGGACCTAAGCCCCCTCTCAATTAGAGGTGGAGTGGGCATCACCATCCCAGAATCCTCAGGACTGGGGAACGAACAATGGACTAGAGTGGACTTACTGCTGTTCTACTATAGACTTATTGTGATTCTAACAATTGAAGAAGTTTTATTATTGATGTGGAGGCAGTGGCCACTGGACGTTCTGAGGGGAGGGAAGGGAAAAACAGGTGTAATTTGGGGTCATTTTCGGGACTTGGGAATCGTTCCTGAATGACATTACAATGACAGATACCAGCCATTATATATCTTGTCATAACTTACAAAAATGTGCAAGAGAGAGTGTCAACTACAATGTAAACTATAATCCATGCTTAGTGGCAATGCTCCAAAATGTGTTCATCAATTGTAACAAATGTACCACACTAATGAAGGATGCTGTTAATCTGGGAAAATGTGGGAAGGGTAGGGAGTGGGACATACAGGAACCCCCTATATTTTTTATGCAACATTTATGTAATCTATCTTATTATATATAATACTTTTTTGTGTGTATGTGTGTATATATATATATACTTTTCAATTGTATATATATATATAGAGAAGGTATATATATATGTGTGTGTGTGTGTATATATATATATATGGAGAGAGAGAGAGAGAGAGTCATTGTAGAACTGTCAAACTACCACCATGTTGGAACAAAATTTTTCCCAAAGTCACAGTATGGAAAAAAAAAAAGGGGGGGTAAAATATCTCCATGGAGAGAAAAGTAGGCCATTTGTAATAAAGTTGCCACAAGTTTCTGTTCATCTCAGAAGGAAGGAGCGGTCTCTTGTTGAAGTCAAACCCAGATCAATAAGTAGGGCGTGGCCTTCCACCAGGAACCCTGCACAGTGGCAGTCGCTCAACTGCTGCTTGTACTGATGTGGGCATGGGACTGTCTTATTAATCTTTTTCTTCCTCTCAAGAATGACACAATTTACAATTTAAGAAAATTAGTTCTTTATTCTTAAAAATGAGGTCTAATTTCATAATCTGTACACTTAATGGGGCAAAAATTAATAATCCCTTTAAAAGGATGTCACAATTTGGAAGTTTATACAGTGCTCAGGTTTTATTAAAATTGACTACAAAATAATTAAAATACAAGGGCTTGACTTACTTAGGCATTGCAAAGGAGGACAAACTAGTAAGACATATTTCTAACGCTAAAATAAATGCATAATCTTTGGTAGCTCAATTTATAATTTTGGAATCAAGATTGTTTCTTCTCAAAGAGTTTTCTTCTGACATCTAACGTTACTCTGGTCACTGGGGTTTTGACTTCACTGCCAACCTGTACCCACTCGTGATTCAGATGTCGGTGCTGTGGCGGAGACAAAGGGATGCTTTAGAAGACCGTTTCCCATCTCCTTTTCTTCCCAAACACTCGAGAAGACCATCTCCCATCTTCTTTTCCTCCTGAGCACTCTAGAAGACCAGCTCCCATGCTCTTTAATGCCTCAGCGCTCTAGACGACCAGCTCCCATCTTTTCCTCCAGTGTGCTCTAGAAGACTGTTTCCCTGCCTCGCTGGCAGCTGGGTGGGGCCATGTGACTGGATTCTGGCTAATGAAAGGTATGCAAAAGGATGAATGTTGCTTCCGGGCCTGACCTTCAGCTCCTGCGAGACACTCTGATTTCTCTCTTCCTTTATCTACTGCCCAAAGGTGGACTCTTCCCGTAGAGCTTTCCAAAGATGGCGGATCCACTACATGACCAGAGCAGCTGTGTGGCGCACAGTCTCCATCCCGGCCCAGCTGACCCCCTTTGCAAAGATCAAACCTTATCTGCTGAGTCACTGAGGTTTGGACTGTGTTTTTCTAGCAGTTAGTCTTTTCTCACGGACACCCTGGTAAAACACAGCTTCTCGAACTATCCAAATAGCAGTCATGAATGCTTTTTGTTTTATTCTATGATTGTGTAGGGCATTATACTGAGCTCGTCGTGTAGCTTAGCTCATTTCCTTCAATGAAAGTAATTCTTTGAGTATCTTTGCCTGTTATTTGTATAATTTTACTGTAGGAATGCAGGTTTTGAAGTCAGATGGACATAGATTTAAATTCTGGTTCTACCACTACCTGCTTCTAGTTTTACAGAGATGCAGGGAGTTGAAACACCTTTCTAAGCCTTTGTCTCCTTAGCCATATTACAGAGCTATTGACACCTAACATACCAGGTTCTTGTGAGGATTAACTAGAATGTAGGGAAAACCCCTCATATACAGCTGACACACAAGAGGCTTGCAAAAGATAGTCACGTACAAGTAAGTACATGGTAGCACGTGTATGGCAAACAATGCCTTCTAGTCCATGGAATAATTACCAGTATATGAGAAAAAACATGAATAAGGAAAACTGTATGGCATATCACCATCTTAAAGATACTTTTGATCAGTTCAGCAATGTAACAGCAGAGTCTGTTGGATCAAGGAGCTGGACTTGTGGAACCTAGTACGTAAACAAGCAATGTATCTTTTGAGGCTCACGAAAGGCTGTAGTTGTGTAATGAGTATATCAGACAATTAGAGATCTTCCAGTGGAATCCTTTTGATTTTAGGAAGAATTTCCTCTATTTGTAATTATAAGGCCTAGAGGAAGATCCCAATATTTAATGACAACTTAGACAAGAATAAACAAGGATATTAACAATCAAATGACAAGAATAGAATAAAGTTAAATTTAACTGCAAAGTAGGACAAAATAGTTTCTGCTAAATCATAGAAATAATTCTTGTGTTTCAGTTGACTTTAAGTGATTAAAGCAATCAAATCATAACAATCCTTTTAATATCATAAAAGTACAAAATATTACTGTAATTTATAAAATCTCTTGATCTAAAAATCAAACATTCTTCCATATTAAAGGATTTATATATATGTAAATTCAGGCAAATCACAGAATATTTGCTTTTAATTATCAGAATACATTTTAGGACTCTTGAAAAGCAGGCTGTTGCATACTTTTTATTTTACTCAATTAGTCCAGAGCATTCATCTTACATAGTTCCATTGAATTCTTCCAGAAACTTATTTGATGGGCATGGAGTTTCCCTTTTTTCTTAAGAAAAGGCACATGTAGATCTTAAGATGACATTTTAATAATATCATTAGCTCCATAATAATCAGGACTCAAATGGAGCTTCTCTCTTCTTCTCTTCTTCTCTCTCTCTTTCTCTCTGTCCTTCTTCTTAGACACTACCACAATGATCCTACTTATATCTAAAATCCAGAATCGTTGCTCACTGGTTCTCTTGGTATGGAAAAAGAGTACTTTAGGAATTCAGAATCCAATACTGAGTAGTTTTTCCTCCTATTAATTACACTCAACACTGAATCTAAAATCTCCCCTTTTATCATCGTGGAGGGAAAGTGGGTAGCAAACAAGCCTTTTACTTTCATCAACATCGCAAAGCAGGGAATAAGCCTTAAAGTCAGCAGGGATTCCTCCGCTGGACCTGGGTTACCAGGCTGTGACTCCGCCGTCCCCTCCACGGCACGGGCGGGCACCGGCGAAGCCAGCCAGGCAGGGGATGGCGCAGGGACCTGTCTTAGATAGAGTCTCAACTGGGCGCTCAGCAACGCCTGTCTCTGAAGGCCTTCTGGAACCTACTTTCTACTGCATGGAAAAATTTCTCTAAATAGAACTATTCCTTTAAAAAGTAGACATCTTACATCCCAAATCCCCTACAGTATGAGAGTTCCATTAAAAACTTTCCCCAATGGCATTGCCAATTCATGTGTGTCACCCTTCAGATAATTTTTTATTTGGATTTGTGGTACAATTGGAAGAAGATTAGCTAGTGCCTGGCAATTCAATTTCAGAATTATTTTATAAGAAATTCTGAGAGATACTAAAACACAGATAAATACTCATCAAAACAAATAACATCAAAACATAGTTTCTATATGTCAAAATTGTTTACCCTAAATGACAGTCAATTAAAAATTAAGAGAGCAAGATTCTAGTACAATAAAGAGACTTTGATAGTCTACAATAAAATAAAGATATTTCGTTTGTGTTTAGAAATGTAAAGTTTCCCAGAAACTTTAGTTACCAGATATATAAATAGAAGGCTATTTGAAAGGCCTCTGGGGGATTTCCAACTTCTCCCTAAAAACCACTGAACTTAAAATAAAAACTGGAATAAATAAGGGACTATATATATTGAGGAAAGTTGTAGGCTTGGTCAGATAGGAATTTGGACTCTACCCTGAACGTTTCTGACTGTATTAAAATGGGAATTTGACAGAAAACATAAGAGAAGCTGAATGCGCTTCCTTGCAGAAGCAGTGCCTCTGCTTCCTGGCCCGCAGGAATCACCTGGTTCCACTCTTCACGGAGCTCAAACCAAGGTGCTGGAAGCCACGCACAGAATAAAGTGGCCTTTCCTGGGGCTGTGAGAGAAGGCCCAGGAGAAAAGGGCAGTGCACGGGGCACGCGTGCGCGCGGAGAGCATCCTGACTCAGAGTGCCTGTTCATCCATCCACATGGACTACCGCTCATGGTCGTCGACGCTAAGGTGAACAAATCACACGGGGTCCACATTCAGTTTATGGTCTGGTGCGGAAGGCAGATATAAATAATCACGCAAGAGACACGGAAAATTCCAGCAAGGGCAGTGGAACGACAGAGGTAACAGGCACTACGAGAGTGTGAGAGCTAAAGAATGTGTAGGAGCTAAGTAGGTGACGGAAGGGAGCAATGCCTTACACGGAGCTGGAGAAGTGCGTGCAAAGGCCCTGAGGCAGAGCATTATGCATTCCAACAAGGGCCAGGAGAGCTGGGTGGCCAGAGCAAGAAGTGAGGGCCAGGGGGGTGGGATGCAGCTAAAGAGCAAGCCCGTGGACAATACTAAGGAGTTTTGTTTTTTTAATCCTAAAATACCAACACAAATCACTTAAAGCATTTTAACAGGGGAATGGCATAAATAAATGATTTGATATAGAAGCTATTGCACTGGATATCAAATGGAGACAGTGTAGAAGCTTCAGTAAATACAATCCAGTAATGTTGACAGAAGTATAATTTGAAAAGCAACACATAATGCCTAGGCAATCCCTTTTCTGAAACCACAGACCAGAAGAGTCAGATTTTATTCTTTAATGCTAACATCTACATGCTGGAAACGCTGATGGTTTATTCATATTTTATTTAGTGACTGAAAATGACATTTAGTAAGGTTTCATTCATTGTAGTTGAACGATAAAAGATTCAGGCAATCGTATTCATACCATTGTCAGAATTGACATTCATTGTTTTAACTTGTGAAATTTAGGTTTTGAAGGAAAAAAGCAAAAAAAGAGAAAGAAATTAATATTTTATGACTTACTTCAAGAAAGACCTCTCTTAGGTTGATTGCCTTCACTCTCGTAAATATTTGTAACTCCCTCAGGGTATGGGCTTAGTCTAATACTGACGATTTCCTTAAGTGACCAATCCTGCGATTTTCAGCCTATGGGCCTCCGTGAATACTTTCTGGCTTGATGAGTTTCCTAAGTGCTGACACATTCTACCTTGGAAGGGCACTTTGATTTAGTAGTTGGGGTAATGGCCATTCACGAGATCTCTTATGCTCAGAGAACGGCAATGTCTAACCTTCCACGCTCCAACTTGAGGAAGATGAGTAGAGTTTCCTGGCTAGTGGAAAACATTTTCCCCATAAAATAATTGATCCTCATTGGAATTCATACTCAGAGAACTGGGAAGCAGAGTCAGTCTCAGGACTGAAAAGTCGGGTGATGCAGTGCTTGGACCCCAGGTGAGGCTCATGGACAAGCAGCTGTTGACCCATGTTTGCCCAGCAAAGGGGCATTACAGGGCACCACGTGTTATTCAAGGGACGCGTTCATCAGACCAGCGTGGCAGGAAACTGACGGGGCAGCGCAGGCTCCAGCACGGGAGCCTTCAGAAGCTCTCCCTGCTTTCCCGGAGCAGGAGGAAACTCCGGGTCACTTAGTTCTTTTCCTCTGGCCTGGGACATATGGGTTGGGAGGTAGGGTCCCAGGCCTGGAGGAACTCCACAAGAACACCCTGACTCCAGGAAGCCTGCGGGCAAGGGCCAGCTTGGGGCCAACACCTTGTAAACCACACTCGGAGAATTTCCAGAGTCCAGGAATCCCCAGGACCGATGCACCTTAACAGTCGAGAGGTGTAACAAAGCAATTGCACCTGTCCATTTTGCAGGCGTGCTTTCCAGAGTCTGCAACAGTGCAGCTCTCCGTAGAACCACCGATGCCCAACTTAAATCTCTCTCTCTAGAAACCTCATTTATAACAACAGAGAATTCCAATCTGCAGTGCAAATGCACTGAGGGAATGGAGCTACTGTACCATTTACTATCAACCAGGCAGCCACTAACGAAGCACATCCTACAGCTTTATAAACACCTGCATTCTTAAAATAAAAACTTTTATTATAACCATTGTAAAGCATACCCAAAAGGACAAAGAATACTACTAAAAATACCTATTTACTCATAATCCATATTCAAACATTTTTAATGTTTTGCCTTTTCTGTTAATCTAGGTCTATACTCTCTATGTGTATGTGTGTGTGTGTCTCATTATTTATGTCTAACTTCTTGGCTAAATCTTTTGAAATTATGTATAGTCACAACACTTTTCCCCTAAATTCTTCATTATGAAACTTTTTTCCATATGACAACAATAACATTATCACATTATTAGGTAATGATATTACCTAATAACATTAAATACCAACCCATATTCAAATGTCCCCAAATATCTGTTATGACATTTTTGCTGTTCCAAATCAGGATTAGGTTAAAAAGCACCCAAGTATATTTATACGTGTCTCCTAAGTATTTTTAAATCAAGAAAGTCCCCACCTGCTTTGTCTCTCTCCAAGTCATGATTTTTTTAATTACCTAAGTTATAGGTTTACAGAAAAGTCATGCATAAAATACACAAAACACAGAGTTCCCACACACTACCCTATTATTAACACCTTGCATCAGTGTGGTATATTTGCTACAATTCATGAAAGAACATTTTTGTAATTTTACTATTAACTATAACTGTACTATTAAATATAGCCCTTCATTTACAGTAGAGCTCACTGTTGTGTTGGAGAGCCCTAGGTTGGTGTTTTTTATTTTAATTCTAGTAACATATATAGAACCTTAAATTTCCCTTGTAACCACATTCACATATATAATTCAGTAGCATTAGTTACATTCACAATGTTGTGCTGCCATCATCACCGTCCATCACCAAAGCTTTACCATCAACCCAAATAGAAACTTTACACAAATCAGTCATTAACATCCCATTCCCCAACCACAGCCCAGTCCTGGAGAACCTATAATCCAGATTCTGACTTGATGAGTTTGCTTATTCTAATTATTTCCTATCAATGAGATCATCCAATACTTGTCTTTCTGGGCTCACTTATTTTATTAATCATGATGCCCTCAAGGTTCATCCTTGCTGTCACATGTACCACATTATTTCTTTCTTAAGGCTAATAATATTCCATTTTATGTTTATACTATGTCCATGAATAGATTGACCATCTAGACAGAAGGTCAACAAAGAAATAGAGAAATTGAATAATATTTTAAATAACCTAGACCTACAGAGCATTGGACCCCAAAGCAGCAGGATACACATTCTTCCTAAGCACACATGGATCATTCTCCAGGATAGACTGAATTTTGGGATATAAACAATTCAATAAATTTTAAACAATTCAAACTATACAAAGCATCTCTTCTGACCTAAGTGGAATGAAGCTGGAAATCAATAACAGGCAGAGAATTGAAAAATCCACAAATATATGGAAGTTAAATAATACATTCTTAAGCAATCAATGGCTCAGAGAAAAAGTCACAGGGGAAATCAGTAAATATCTTCAGACAAATGAAAAAGAGAACAATACATCAAAATGTATGGGATGCAGTAAAGGCAGTGCTCAGAGGGAAATTAATACCCCTAAATGCTTACACTAATTAAAAATAGAAAAAGCTAAAATCAAGGGCCTAATTGCATACATGGAGAAACTAGAAAAAATGCAGAAAACTAAACACGAAGCAATCAGAATGAAAGAAATAACAAAGATCAGAACAGTAATAATGAAATAGATAATAAAAACAATAGAGAGCATTAGCAAAACCGAAAGTTGTTTCTTTAACAAGTACAATAAAATTGGCAGACTCTTAACTAGACTGAAAAGGAAAAAAAGAGAGAACACAAAATCAGATTCGGTGGGGGCACAACTACAAACCCCACAGAAATAAAAAGAATCATACGAAGTTACTAAGAACAACTATATGAACAACTATATGCTAGCTAACAAATTAGACAAACTCGATGAAATGGAAAAATTCCTAGAAATACACAAACAAGCTACATTGACTCTAAAAGAAAAAGAATATCTCAAAAGACCAATTCTAAGTAAAGAGATTGAATCAGTCTTCAAAAACTTCCCAACAAATAAAAGCCCAGGACCAGATAGATTGACAGATGAATTCTACTGAATATTCAAAGTAGAATGAATACAAATCCTGCTCAAACTCTTCCAAAATATCAAAGAAAAGGAAAAACTATCTCATTGTATGAGGCCAACATCAACTTAATACCAAAGCTAGATAAAAAGACTACAAGAAAAGAGATTACAGACCAATTTCTCCTATGAATATACATGCAAAAATCATGAACCAAACACTAGCAAATTGAATGCAACAGTGCATTAAAAGAATTACATACCATGATCAAGTGGGATTTATCCCAGGTATACAAGGCTAGTTCAACATAAGAAAACGAATTAATCAGTCAATAGAATGAAGGGAAAAAAACACATTATCTCCTCTATTGATGCGGAAAAGGCATTTGACAAAATCCAGAACACTTTTTTTAATAAAAACTCTTAGAAAAATAGGAATAGATGGAAACTTCCTCAACATGATAAAGGTGATACATGGAAAACCCAGTACTAACATCATAATCAGTGGTAAAAAATTGTAAGTTTTACCTCTAAGACCAGGAGAAAGACAAGGATGCCCACTGTCACCACTGTTCAACGTTGTACTGGAAGTGCTAGCCAGAGCAGTTAGGCAAGAAAAGGAAATAAATGGCATCTAAATTGAAAAGGAAAAAGTGAATCTTTCACTATGTGTAGATGACATCCTATACATACATATATGTATAGAATGTTCCAAAAAATCTACAACAAATTTACTAGAGCTAATAAACAAATTTAGCAAAGTGGCAGGGTATAAGATCACTATGCAAAAATCAGTGATGTTTCCATACACTGGTACTGAGCAATCTGAGGAGGAAATCAAGAACAAATTTCCATTTACAATAACAACTGAAAGAATCAAATACCCAGGAATAAATTTAAGCAAGGTATAAAGATTTACACATGGAAAATTACAAAACTTTGCTCAAAGAAATCAAAGAAGACCTAAATAAATGGAAGGGCATTCCAAGCTCATGAATTAGAAGACTAAATATTGTTAAGATGCCAATTCTACCCAAAGCAATTTATAGATTGAAAGCAATCCCAACAGTCTTCTTTGCAGAAATAGAAAAGCCAATAGTCAAATTTATTTGGAAGGGTTAAGGGCCTCAAATAAGAAAAGCTATCTTGAAAAAGAAAAATCAAGTTGGAGGATTCACAGTTCCTGACTTTTAGACTTATTACAAAGGTACAGTAGTCAAAACATCATGGTACCAGCCTAAGGAAAGAAATGCAGAACAATGGAATCAAATTGAGAACTCAGAAATGTACCCTCACATCTACTGACAATTGACTTTCGAGAAGGCTGCCAAGTCCACTCATTTGGGAAAGAATAGTCTCTTCAACAAATGGTGCAGGAAGAACTAGATATCCATATGCAAAAGGATGAAGGGGGACCCCTTTCTCACACTTTATACAAACATTACCCAACATGGATCAAAGACCTAAATAAAAGAACTAGGACTACACAACTTCTACAAGAAGGTGTGGGCCAGCCCTTCAGGACCTTGTGTTATGCAATGGATGCTTAGACCATTTTATACCCAAGGCACAAACAACAAAAGTATAAACATATAAATGGGACCTCATCAAAGTTCAAAACTTTTGTGCATCAATGGTCTTTTTTCATGAAAGTGAAAAGACAACCTACTCAATGGGAGAAAATATTTGGAAAGCACTTATCCAATAAGGGTTTAATATTCACAATACATAAAGAAATCCTCCAACTTTACAGTAAAAATATAAACATTATAAATGGGCAAAAGACTTGAATAGACATGTTTGCAAAGAGGAGATGTAAATTCCAAAAAGCACATAAAAGCAGTCTCAACTTCATTAACCATCCAGGAAATGCAAATCAAAACCACGAGATACCATTTTACACCCTCTAGAATGGCTACTATTAAACAAACAGAAAATAACGAAGGTTGGAGAGGATGTGGAGAAATTGGAACACTCATTCATTGCTGGTGGGAATGGAAAATGATGCAGTCACTGTGAAAGACAGTTTGTCATTTCCTCAAAAGTTACGAATAGAATTACCATATGACCCAGAAATCCCACTTTTAGGTATGTACTCAAGATAGGCGACATGGGGACTCAACGGATATTTGCACACCAATATTCATAGCAGCATTACTCATCATCGCCAAAAGACGAGAGCTGTGGCATTTTAAAATTATTTTATGAATCCCAAAAAGAGAAAGATTATATTTGTTGACTGGTCCACTCCTAGAGGAGTGAGAAATTTTTTCAATTGGACTCCCTCGATGAGGCATGACTCAGGAGGGGTCTCCACCCTCTTGCTGGATCCTATAAAAAACAGAGACACACTGGAAAGAGAACTCTACCATTTTTGATCCTGCCATGTGACAGAAAGGGGAAAGTTGGTATTTCCTATTGCATTTTGTCAGAAGGCACAGATTGGCTAGTTATATCATTACCTGGGGAACTATCAGGTTAATTTGTGACAGCCAGAACTTTTCAACGTAAATATCTGTTTTCTCCTTTGTAATTAATTAGTAATCCGTGGAGAGATAGCACAGCATTATGTGCATATTCTGTTTCCCAACAACATTTCTCCAAAAGGTGTTAGCATCCTTTGACGTTTCTTCCCTTAGTTAATTATTTCATTAAGAAGAGCAAAGTGGTGATTTTCTAATTCTCTCATTCCTTTTACTTTTATTAATTAATATTCTTCTGTAAACAAAAGATTTTCATCATCAACCAAAGTCACTATTTTTTAACCTCGAGACTACAGTTCATAATGAAAAGACAGGATAAATATTTTGTTCTCACCTTTTAATTTCCAGTTTTCTAAGTAAAAAATTGGTATGGAATTCTTCTCCAATAGTGGCAAATGAGTTTGTTTGATTTACATTTTCCTATTTTAGTATCACTCTTGGCTCATGATACACATTTATGCCATGGATTTCAATGAATTACAGTTATTGTGCTACTGCCTTGGGGTTGGTGGTGCTTGAACTGTCACAGTTTGTACTACGGGGTGACCACGGGCTAGCCACTGTGTCGGACATTTTTTTAGGAGGTACTGGGGATTGAACCTGGGACCTTGTACTTGTGAAGAGCTCATTCAACCACTGAGCTCCACCCACCCCACTGCTGAGTCCTTCTGACACAACTCCATCAGTTTTTCAATAAGTTCTTTCTCATGATAGTTCAGGCTTCCCTTCTCCCCCAAACCCACCTCCAGGGCCCTCCATCTGGATTCAGCCTTTGCTAAGAGTCCTGGTTCTTTCAGTATGGAATGATAACTAAAAAAAAATCTGTGCTTCCTTTGGGGTTATTATTGCTTCAAGCCTTTTTAAATAGAGAGAGCGAGAAGAACAGTTCTTTTTTTAAAATCAAAATTTCATTTTCTACTATCAATTTATAATAGGATTTTATTTAAAAACCTTGATGTGTATTTATATCTCTTTTCAATCTCTCTCATTGTAACGCTTCGTTCTTGACGTTAATATAATCCTCCATTTGTTTAATCTACAATGAATAAAGTAGTTTCATAATAACAATACAATTAATAATATTAAAACAGTATCACTGAGAAAATTTTCAGATTTCCCTGCCTTTTTTTAAACCTTAGAATATATATTGCTAATAGTGAACGGATAGTGCTGTGTTCTGAAGTCACCCTGATGCTACCTTGATGTACACTGAGCTCTCTCAAGTCTGCAACAGCGTCTTATTAATTTTTTAAAAAACCACTCCCGTTGTGTACACAACGATTCTGGCACACAGATGCTCTCCAACTGCTTGCTGCATAACCAAGACGTTGGACTATGAAATAACGCCAACCATTTCTGACTGTCGGTGAGACCATCTCCTACATTTCTCAGTCCCTTGTAAAAGCATCTCTTGAAGTTCTTGTTCTGTTGTTGAGTGTAGAACTTCCGGGACCTTCCACTTACCTTTAGTGTTAAATCGAATAGCGTTTGGGCCTCCTGTCCTTCCAGGCACATTCTGCACTCTCATTACTTTTACACAAGAGCCCTATCTTCATATAAGGCCATTTCTCTCCCTGACTCGTCCACCCTGGTGCCACCACCCTCAGTTCCTTCCTGACTCTTCAGAACCTGGCCAAGCTCTTCCTGCCTCAAAGAGCTGGCCCCTCTCTAGTGATACCAGAATGCGTAGAATTTGAAAAATACATTTATATGCTATTTGACATATTTGTTGTGAATAGAAAGCAAAGTCCTCAAACCAACCCCACCATGTCACCGAGCGAGGCAGAAGTTAGAAGAAGATATTGGAAATCATCCACAGATGAGCTGGCAAAAGGAAAGCCTATTCTGAGAATTCAAGGAGAAAAAGAACTTACCTGAGAATAGTCCTACGATGGAAAAAGTGAGGAATCTGGCTAAAATCATCCAAATTGCCCAGCATGATTACAGCCACAGGACAGCTGCTGGGCTTCCTATTTTTTTCCACCAGACTTCATGGCTTTCCTCACAGTCTTTGGAGAAAAGTGGGAAACAATTCATAACACACTCTTGCCAGTTGTAAGAGCTGCGGTGATTTCCTCCGTGAGTTCTGGCCTCTCCTTTACGTAATGATTTTGAGTGTTCTCCCAGTACTTAGCACTTACTTGATAGATGATTGGTTTCTCAGGCAAATAATTTTAGGGGAATTTTTATGAAGCAGAAACTTTGTGGTGCTCCAATGGATTTCTTCCATTTCTTCTGGAATTCTTTACTAATAGTCTGCCCTGGCCCTTGTGACAAAGGAGAATTTAGAAACACGATAAAATGATAAAGAAGGTGATTTTTATTTATTTGAAAATGTTATCAAAGTTTGCTGGATATCCGTGAGTCACTTTTTTTGTTGCTGTTATCTTTTTTTATCTCCCCCCCCCCAAATGGCTCCCTCGCCTGTCTGCTCATCCTCTTTTAAGAGGCACCAAAAACCAAACCCAGGACCTCCCATGTGGGAGGCAAGTGTTCAACTGCTTGAGACACATCTACTCTCTGCTGGTTGCATCATCTGCTGCTTGTGGAATCATTAGCATCTGCTGGTTGCATCGTTGGCATCTGCAGGTTGCAACATCTGCTCGTTGCCATGCCTGCTCATTGTGGCATCTGCTCTTTTTGGGGTCTGCTTGTCGTTGTATCTGCTCATTGCATCATTTGCTCATTGAGGCATCTGCTAGTTGCAGTGTCTGCTGGTTATGATGTCTTCTTGTTGTGATGTCTGCTCATCTTCTTTAGGAGGCACTGGGAACCCAATCCAGGACCTCCCATGTGGGAGGCAGGCACCCAACTTCTTGAACCACATCTGCTCCCTTATTTGTTGAAGACAGAGTTGATTATATATATTAGAGAACAATATTTTTTGACATTTGTATTTGTCTAGATCCCTCCAGGCCTTTGACCACATATTGTAAAACATTAATTTAGTCTCTTATGTAATATTTTTTATGCTGTATCCTGTTCATTTATTCTCAGAATATAGCCTTTGGATAACAGAAGCTCTCAGATGTAGTATATAATATTACCTAAAGGGGAAAGATTAGAGTGACTTTTATTTTAAAGATTTTTTAAAAATTTATTTCTCTCCCCTTCCCCCCTCCCCAGTTGTCTGCTCTCTGCATGTTCTTCTATGTCCACTAGCATTCTTATCAGCAGCACTGGGAATCTGTGTTTCTTTTTGTTGTACCATCTTGCTGTGTCATCTCTCCATGTGAGTGACGCCATTCCTGGGCAGGCTGCACTTTTTTCGCACAGGGCAGGTCTCCTTGTGAGGTGCACTCCTGCACGTGGGGCTCCCCTAAATGGGGGACACCCCTGCGTGGCAGGGCACTCCTTGCTCACATCAGCACTGCGCATGGGCCAGCTCCACACAGGTCAAGGAGGCCCGGGGTTTGAACCCTGGACTTCCCTTGTGGTAGGTGGGCGTTCTATCCATTGAGCCAAATCCGCTTCCCAGATTAGAGTGACTTTTATAGGAAATATATGATAACAGAATTTAACTGCATCCAAGTCTTCAACACCATAAGTTTAAAAAGGACAATGTTGTGTTTTGTTCTATGCAATATTTCATTGTCTATGCACATTTTAAGGGCATTGAATTTTGAAGAAAACAGACAATGTGGAGAATAATTGGTAGAAATGATTCCTGCTTAATATTTTGGGTGCCCTAACAATGGCCCTGAAGAATTTATTACTAATATTGAAATGGATCAACATTCCTTCATGAGTTCGCATTAGAAATCCTGAAATACAGCAAGTAAATTGTGAAGCAAAGAGTCATCCCCTGAAATCCAAATTTTAACTCTTGTTTTGGCCCAGGAGCAATATCGAAGAGACTAAAGACCATTACGTTGGCAAGTTTGAAAGATAACCAGACGTAACAGATACACTGCAGCAAATAGGAGAAATGAATTAAGTCCACAGAATAATATGATAATGCACACTGTTTTCCCTGAGAACACAAGCAGTCATATTTCCAGCCAGGGCATCCTAAATAGCAGTGTTCGGAGCTGTGGCAGTCAGATAAGGAAAGCATTGTGAAATAGTAGAGAAGTAATTTCCCCGCAACTTATTTATAGTCACCAGGGCTACAAAGGCAGGGCGGAGGGGTGTGGGTGCCGCAAAAAAAATCAGTGCCCGCATCCGGGAGAAAAGAACTCAGTGCCGATTTGTAAACATAATAACCTGGAAGAGCGATACTGTTACTCTACTCCATTCCCCACCCTTTTTAGGTAGAAACTGGCCCCGTTGAGAATGCCCATTGGTGCCAAGTCGCGCTTCATAGTAGATGTCAAATGTACGACAGCTGTAAAGCTGCTAAAAGTGGTTCCATTTTAGAAGAGTCTAATGACGTTTGTGTTGACAGAATGATATTCACGGCATGGAGCCAGATGGAGGCTTGTGGTTATGGAATAAACTTCTGCCTGACACAAATGCCCACTAAAGCTCCGTGAACAGACCAAGAATGGACACGATGCACTGGCCCAGTGTCCACTGCTCCTGAAATGCCCAGTGGGCACTGAGCCAAGCTCTCCATTCATTACCAAGTACCACATATCTCAGATGAAACAAATGGCTTCCTATTGATCAGTAAATTGTTGGAGAGTCTTTGAACCCTTCCCTCTACCCAAGATCTCAGAGTAACATTCCAAGAAGAAGGAGAAAAAAAGGTGATTCTTTCTTTCTTTTCAATGCGTAAGAGGCCATAGAATCATAGAAAAAATGCTCTGACAAAACTCAGTTTATAATCTCCTAAAAATACCTTGAATGCTTTTTTACTTGGAGTGTCTCAACTGTGAAAATAATATACTTTTTAAAATTGTAAAATGCATCTTTTAAGAAATATATTTTTAAAGTAGATTAGTTATGGCACTGTGATTATTATCCCCACAGTATCCTCAAGGGGATAAGCTTGCTTTCTCACAGGAAAAGTAATGCTCCATATTATACCTCCTGCCCTTGAAATAGTCTTGTAGTAGCCCAAAAATAAGAACTGACTGACTGCAGGAAGCCTGGGATCAAGAGCCCTGCTGGCAGGGCCCAGCGCCCCCAGCAGTGTACCTTCTCTCTCTTGAGAAGCCAATTGTGCTGACGTTGCTCTAAGTGCCAGCTTTACTTTTTTAGAGGTGACCCAAAGGCATTTAGGGTCAGATATCTCTAAAAGACTGTTTTGGATGGGTCAGTAGGAATGAAGAGAATAAAGATTAAAATCAAAATGAAAAGCAAAAGAAGGACCATTTATTCTAGAACTTACAGAATCACTGGGAAAACCTAATTTCTTATTACCTATTGCTCATCAGCCATGAAACCAAAACCATGTTTAAGGACTTTATTTTAAGGCCCCTGAAACCATTTTACCATAGCAAGCTTCCTGTATCACTTATTTATTCCCTTTCCCCGCACAGGTCTAAATCTTGGGATGTAGCTTACGTGAAAATAAATTCAGTAAGACTCAGTATCTCTGGCCTGAGGCAGACACTTCATTCGCTCCGTTCACGTGGCAGTTGTCACACACTGCCTTACTGCCTGCTTTTATGGATTTATTTGTGTCGCCTTGTTTGCCTTAATAAGGTATGAAATCCGTGAGCTTGAGGACCTTGTCTTGTCCTACTTGTCGCTCACAAAGTGTGATGGGTCCCTAAGGAGGACCAAAGCTGGTGAGACAAGCAGGTGCACAGAGGCCCGACAAGCACTGGAAAAAAGCAACGTCACGGAGAGATGTCCTCATCTTCTCTTCTCAGGCTGTAATGACTATTGATACAGAGAGAACACAAATGTCACAGAGAAAAATGAATGGAAGTGGCAGTAATAATGGACTCTGTTTTTAGAAAAAGTCGCATTTGAAAAATTCAGTGCAATTTCACCTTTCTTCCTCAAAATAAAGTGGGTAGTTAACCTAAAGGGGAGAGGGTGACAACTGCAGGCATGCAAATTTGCAAATTCAATGTTGTTTCTTTGTTTTCTGTTAGAGGTCTCATCTTTCCAGCACCATACACCTCAAAAGCAGAAGGGAAGGATGCTTTCCCTTGGCCATTAGCATGCATGTCCTTCCTCCACTGTTTCAACCACACCTGACCATTAACCTGTTTCAGATAAAGGGTCAGTCTCGAACTCAAGCCCGGGCCTTCCTTCCACAAGCACAGACAGGCACATGTGTGCACACGTGAGCGGTCCATGCACATGCTCACGCCTCTGCAACAGGCCCCGAGGCGAAGGACGGGGAGCCAGACGCCCTGCGAGCGGCGGGGAGAAGGGCGAGGCCGGGGCTTCGCTGGCCTGTCACCGTCTGCCCGAGGGACCTGGTGAACTGGTCATTCCAGCATTTTCGCAGTTAAGGTCTACGGGCCGCAGAGTCTCCTCACGCGCTGAAGAGGCGCCGTGGGGGCCCGGGGCAGCCTGGACCCCTGCCCTGCTGCACGGAAGACGCTGCCCACATGCTCCCCGCGCCCCCCGAGAGCCCACGGCTCAGAGGCCCGGCCACGGCGCGGCGTGGCTGCAGGCTGGGACCAGGCAGGGCAGCCGTCCTGCCTCCTGTCACTCGGGGGGCCCCCGGGAGCACTCTCCTCCCAAGGTCCAGCGGAAGAAGGAGCGCAAACCTCCTTTCTCCTTTTCTTCCTCATTTCCACCAGAGCATAAGGGGCACGTTTTCCTTTCCTCACTTTTTCTTTTGGTCCAGAAGGAATTCTCCATATACCAGATCTTCTTCCTTCAGAAGGCAGCACTTGTCCTCTTCCCTCCCTCCCTTCCCTCCTTCCTTCCTTCCTCCTTCCCTTCCCCCCCTTCCTCCCTCCTCCCTCCCCCTTCCTCCCTCCCCCCTCCCTCCCTCCCTTCCTCCCTTCCTTCCTCCCTTCCTCCCTTCCTTCCTTCCTTCCCAGTGAATGGATGGGGTTCAGAAAAAGAGGCTGGATACCCTAGAAAGGAGGTTTTGCAAAAATCTTTTCCTAATATAGAGGCAGAATTGGTGACTTTGCAGGTGGGGCCCCAAAAAGAAGAATATTTGTTGAAATTGAATTCTCTTTTTAAAGATAGGAAATGCAAGAAATTAGGGCAGAATGAAAAACAGTGAGTACCAGCCCTTCTCTACACGTCTGCGTGAGGATTCTCACCATGTTGAAATGCTTCAGCCACGGGATTGATTAAGGAGGCTGCAAAGTCTGCTCTGAAGAGGCATCTTTTATTCACCCACAAACATTCTTTCACTATTTCTTCAAAATATCACGATGATTGTGGAAAACGAGAAAACCATTCATTTGACACAGTCTTCGCTGGAATGTTCAAGAACAACACTGCAGGATTAACCAATGATAACAGCACACTCAATTTTAGAAACACTCAAGAATTTAGCGGAGCTATGCCCAGTTATGTATGAGAAATATTTGCACAGGAAAAAATATGAAAAGCATGGGTTTAACCCAGAAGAAATACTACCTAATAAATGTAAGTAATGTGTTTTTATTTTTAATTTCAAAATAACCCTTGGTTTAAGATCTGGCTGGCTGCAGGGCGGAGTGGGAGGACGTGACTCTAATTCTAGAATCCTGTCGGCTTTCCTCGGTGCAGTCACAGCCAGCTAGCTCCAGCAGCTTGGCTGCTCTGCTTTCTCGCTGGGCCTGGCTCTCAGTTCAACTGAACTCGCATCTATTATTTCTTTGCTACGTGCCAGGCATTGGGATGACATCAAAGATTTAACCATCTCTGCCCACAGGGTGCTTATAATCAATGTGTGATTACTGACAATTTGGAGTACAGAAAAGCACATGCCATTTGAAAAATAAAAAGTATTAGCCAAAATCAGATTTAATGATTGATTTTTTTCTTTTCCAGTTCTTTTATAAGAACTTGATGTGCTTTGTGTTGTTAGCAGGGCTACTTTTAGGATTCAACAAGTTGAGGGTATCACATTAAAAATTTACTTATTAGCAGACAGTCTCAGAAAAGAAGCCAGTTAGGCAGAAAGAGATAGAGCCACTGATTAATATAATAAAGGACTAACAAATATACCAAACACATCATCCTGAAACCTCCATATATCAAGAAAAAGGAGAAATTACAGGGCCAGTTTCATTTTTTCCCCCATACATACCCATCAGGATATATTTCACCTGAGTATAACTTCTATTCTACATCAAGTAAACCCTTGTAATTATTTTTAACCTGTTTTTAGCCATATTGTTTCAGGGAGATACTACATGTCCCCTAATTAAATATCCACACAAGACTTAATGGCAGTTATTATAATCTGACCAGACTGGCATTCTAGAGCATAAAAAAGAAAAAAAGAAAAAAGGAAAAAGACAAAAAGGGAGTTCAATGTCAATGTGCTTTATCTCAGAACCAAGCCAACCAAGAAGATCCCATTTCCTCTAATATCCATCCTCATTCTCGAAGATTTAAAGATTCACACAGCATCTTTGCCGTAAGCCTCCCAGCACCACATTTCCCAGGTCCCTGTGCAAAGAGGATTACTCCAACTTTTCTGCTACCTCTGGGCCTGGCTGTACTTGATTCCTAAATAGACTCTACACATTTCACACTAGTAAAAACACGTTTTTCAGACTTGCTTTAGAATGGGCAGCAAACCCCTTGAAAGCAGCAGCTCACCAGTACTAAATATCGTGCTAGTCTATCTTAATCTTATTTACTTATTACAATGATGAAGTGGCTTCTAAGTAGGGATATATGTACCCCGGGAAAGTAAATAAAAGAAACATGGATTTTGAAAAGAGTAAGAAAGAAAATAATTTGGAATAAGTTATCACATGAAATCGAAGACCGTAAGGTAAGACCACTTCAGGGAGAGAATAAATAGCACACAAAGTCCAGGAGGCTTGCGAGAGGCCTTCCAGCTCCTGTGCAGAACCTAAGTTCCATGTGGCATCAAGGAAGTGTAGGCAGAGAAGTGGTTGAAGAAAGGAAGGGCAGCGGATGGGGGTGTGAATCCCAAAGCTTGGTTTACCATGTGATGACCGTGTTTTCTTTGTTCATGAATTTCTATTCCACTTTGCTCCAGGAAGAAATTCTGGCAATTTAACACCTTGCAATAAAAATACTCTGCAGATATTTCCGTTTCTTTTGGACGAGCTCCCCAACAGTGCCACCATATGTGGATTGTTTTTGGTGAGGATGTGAACCCAGAAATCAAAAGGCAAACAAAGTGACTAGATGCCATTTTAACAGACTCCGATTTGGAAACGACACGATGGAAAACAAAACAAAAAAATTAAAAATAGTCAAGTCTTCACTATGGAATCCTGGACAAATATAAGTATTGGAAAAGGAAAGTGATGTCACCACCTTCACTGCTAATGTTGTGGCAAAATCGGGCAAAACAATAAGAAAAGAGCTGTCAGCAGTCATTTGGCATCTATCAGAGGAAAGTCTCCATCAAGCAGGAAGGTTTTTTCCAGCTCTAATTTATCTAAATCTGTGACTATTGGCAGATTTGTTTAAGGAAACACAATGATAGAGGAAAGAAGCTGGATGGAACTTGCCAATAAACAAAGTATGTCAACTTCTGTGCCAAGCTCTCTTGCCAATGATCTTTAAAAATAAGACCCAGAAATAATATTTGGTGATAATTGAAAGGAAAACATATGCTTAGAGCTGGCTTGATTTACTGGGGTATGGGAAATTTTGTAAGTCTTGCACTTCACAAACTTGTGGGCAACTTCTGCTGTATAATGGAGTTGTGTGATAAAAATTATACTAAGTGCAGTATAAATGAAAATTGCACTAAAGCCTATAATTCTTTTTTCTCATTTGATTACTATACATCCAGGTTTTGAGAGAAAACTAAATCCAGAAAGATGTCAGCAAACTAAAGAAGAAAAGGAACAAACCAAGCCTTAAAAATATTCTTTCTGAAAAGTTTAAAACCAGATTCGAAGAGTTGTAGATATTTCTCTTTATATAAAATGAATCCCATCTACATGTCAAAAACCGTAAGTTGGCATGGCTTACATGCTTACGGTAAACCCAGAGGATAACGAGAAAACCACATAACTAGACCCTTCTCTCTGGAAATATTTGAGTTCTACTTATACTTTGTACACCTGAGACACTTCTAAGCAAACCCTATGCCATTTTGGTGTGGGAACTAGATTCACGGCTGTGCTTGAGACTGCGGTACTGCTCTTCCTGAAGTTGCTTCAACTCTTTCAAGGCTCAGTTTATTGTCACCAAGAGGCAGACCTGCACATAGGAGGGTATGGGAAAAAGAGAGAGCTCTAATTTCATCCCTTGGATTTCCAGAGCACATTAGACTAATTCCAAGATGGAGAGTCACAGAGTAAAGTGAAATATTGTTTTTGTTCAGAACACAGTCATGGAAAATCTCCTCTGCTGGGGGAAAGTTGTAACAGTTGGTTCTACAAATGACACTTTGTTTCCTGAAGAACAATGGAACTCTACTTGGGCTTGTAACAGGGCTGTGCAGTTCACAGTGATGCAGAAATAAGAGCCAGAGGGTTCTTTGCTGAAAAGGATCTGGAGAAACACAAAACTGCTTTCATGGAAGTCTTTCTAGACATCAGACTGCTGTGATTAGGATGTGAAAATGGAAGGGTTTGCTTTCTAATATTTCCCTTTGCGCATTCCCTTCTGGGTCACAACAATTAATTGGCCTACTTAGAGGTAAGTGTTGCTAGCTCTGCGATAATTACTAGAAATCTAACTTAGCATCAAAGTAATCCCTCAGGAACCTCACTTCTGAGTCAACGGCAGACCCCAGGACCAAGGCTCAATTTCTGCCCGCTGCATTCTTCCTAGCTCCCTGGCTGGAGGTCCTGAAGCTTTTCCATCACTCCCCAGAGAAAGGTGTATACAGCCTGAGAGTTAGTGTTAACTATTTGATTGGCAGAAATGATTTAAAGCTACAGTACTGTATGCTGCTGACCTTCATTCAGTTTGCCCATGACTAAAGTGATCCACATGGATTAAGGTAATAATTCAATCTGAATGTTTGCTTTGTGTTTTAAAAAGAAACAAATGAAATGTTGAGCAGTTGGGTGTCGGCGTCATCTTTATTGTAACTCTGCTAAGGTAACAAGGATTACAGGAGCACTTGAAGTAAGATTTGGGGAGTGACAAATACCAAGTTACCATTATCTGGTTTCAACATCAACCAAAGAAGTATTAAATGGTCCGATAATGCCTCCAAGCTCTTAAAGAATAAATCCCTTTTTGCTCTCCACACATGCTCCTAATCCTAAGGCAACCACAGGAACTACACAGCCAGTCTACCTGGCTCCATTCACACGTCCTGATTCCAATAAAAACTAAGAATGAAAATAGTCTACTTGGATTCAACACATCATATACCTTTAGGCAAGAAAAAACGCCTGTGGGCTGCAGCATCCATTCTGGATTGTGAAGCTCATTGTGGGACCCCCAGGCTCAGGTTTGGGGATTCTGTCAAATTTTTCATCATTGAACCAAACTTCATGAATTACAATGTAATTATTAAGTAATTAAAGCCTCTTCAATCTGATTTAGGCCCTCAAAATGGTTTAATCTAATTCATCCACTTCTGAGGAAAGAAAACTCAAGCCAAGGCAGATGAATGCACTTCCCAGCGTTACGGTAAGTATGCAATAGGACTCAAAACTTCTGACCCACAGCGAAATTCTATTTTCACCGTTCTTACCAATGTTTCTGATTTTATGCTGTATGCCTGCTCTCTAAATCTTCATCTTTATGGAGGTGAAAACGCTGAGAATTGCTTAACATAACCCCCTTTCCCCGCTTTCCATTGCTACTTAGTGAAGCAGGTGCCTTTACTAACATTTTCAGTGAGATGCAAAGCGTCACCTCTGCTGAAAAGTCAGCCTGCTCATTTGGTGGAAATGGCCGATTGACCTTGACTTCCCACCCTCCTCCCGTCTCAATTCTTTCCTGCATTTGTTGACTGTATTCCTTAAAGAGAGGGTTTCCTCCCACTCACCACTCTCTTTTCTTTCCATTGGTTTCCCATCGCCTTCCCCCAATGCACGGACACCTGGCATGGCTCCAATGTGAGGCCAGTGGTCTTTCTCCTCACGTGCACACATGGCACGGCCCAGAACTGAATGGCCATCTCTCTCCTTCACTTAGCTGCACACGTAGTCATTCCAAGACCTGTCCATTTCATAACACCACGTCCTGGGCCTCAGTCTTGAGAGTTTGGCAGCTGCTGACACACCTAGAAGTCTCAGCAAAATCAAATCCAAAGGGACAGACTTTACATCTGCAAGGGCAAAGCCAGGTCAATGGACACGTGGCTTTCGTTGCCTTCCTTCGCAGAATACTGTGTGCTTGGTGGCCCAGTCTTTCTAAAACCATCAAAATTGTACAGTAGAACTGCCTCTCCCCTCTTGTTGAGGTCCTATTCCAGTCATGAGCCCTTTTAACATGGGTCTTACATGTATCTCCCACCTTAAAATTCTCCTCCCCTTAAATCCTGTTGCAGCTATCCCCTAGTTCTCTGCTTCCTTTCAGAACAATATGCCTCAAAACTCTTGTCTGCTACCTGCTGTCACTCCTCAGTATCTCTCTGTAGGCCATTCCTGTTAGATTTTTGTCTTCTCCACTCCATGGAAATGACTCAAATTAGATCACTGATGATATCTCTATTGCCAGTCGAGTGATCACTTCTTTGCCCTTGCCTCAATTGCTCACCAGCTTTTCAATATTTTTTAAAGTTTATTTTTATTTTTATTTTTTGTTTTCCCATTTCTTTTTTCATTAGAGTGTCAGTCCAATGAAATCCTTTAATGTAAATGGAATGAATCAACAGAAGGTAAACAAGTTTAGGGAAGAATTTTAAGCAGCAAAACCCTTTCAGTCAATTCTTTTTGTTTTTATTTTTTGAGATGGATGGTTCAACAATGAGCCCTTAATACTGATGGCTCTGATCATGATCATGATCAGATGGATCTGATCAGGCATATTTCATGTGCCTGAAATATGAACTAGGTCTAGAGCTGCAGGGTGCCTAAGAGTTATCTCCTGAGAATCTCCATGTTGCTCAAATGTGGCCACTCTCTAAGCCAAACTCAGGATGTAAATGCATTACCTTCCCCCCAGCATGGGACATGACTCCCAGGGATGAGCCTCCCTGGTGCTGAGGTATTACTACCAAGCACCAGCTGACAATGTAACTAGAAAAAGACCTTGAATAAAAGGGTCAACTCAGACCAGCAGAATATCGCAGCCTACATAATATCATGTGTTAAAAACAGCTTTTTGACCTTGGATAAAAGGGGAAAATGAAAGGACAAATGAATTATATGGCTATGAGTCTCCAAAAAAGAGTCAGGTTGTAATCAGAGGAGCAATGCTTATGCACACCTCAATAGGGTATCAGAGACAGCCAAAGTAGATAGAAACCCAGGTACTGGTTCTCCTGAGAGCTACAGAGACCCACAGGTTCTATGGTCATGGCAGATGGCTCTGGAGTTCAGGGCAGTGTATGTTGGCCCTACTTTGGAATTTGTGTTCCTGAGTGTGATGGAGTTAGCCTCAGATATGACCTTTCTACATATGCCTCTTCTGTTACTTTTACTGGACCTGTGGTTGGCATTTGGGTTGGTGTATACTCAGGAGACCTGAATCTCTGGACTGTTCATGTGATATCCAGGCCCTGAGCCTCAGCAGACTTGGAACTCCTACCCTCTGGTTTATTGGACTTACCCTGGCCAGCTAACAGGGAAATGAAGAAGATCAACCACCATACCAGGGAGCCAAGAGTGCCTACAACCGTAAGCAGGAGAATTGCATCCATCATCTAAGCCCCCTCTTGATGTAGAGGGTGAGTGGATACAACCATCCCAGGGTCCACAGGATGGAGGAATAGAGGATAGATTAGAGTGGACTTACTGATGTTCTGCTTGGGAACTATTGCAATTAGTAAGGGAAGAAATTGTGATATTGATGTGGAGAAAGTGGCCACATTAGCTGCTGCTGGTAGGGAGAGGGAAGAAGAGATATGATGTGGGGGCATTTTCAGGATTTGGAGTTGTCCTGGGTGGTGCTGCAGGGACAGATGCTGGACATTGCGTGTCCTGCCATGGCCCACTGGGTGGAAGGGGGGTAGAGAGTGTAGAATACAGTGTAGACCACTATCCATGTGGGGCAGCAGTGCTCCAAAATGTATTCACCAGGTGCAGTGAATGTGCCACGATAATGGAAGAGGTTGTTGATGTGGGAGGAGTGGGGTGAGTGGGTGGGGGGTATATGGTACCTCATATTTTTTTAATGTAACATTTAAAAGAAAATAAAGAAGAAAAAAATAGTATCAAACTGCTATACTCTCCTTGTTTTCATCTAGCTTTGGCCCTTTTCAATGCCTTCTCTACACAGCAACTAAATCAAATCATATTGTCAATGACAGCCTAATACTTTCTGCTGCTTTTCCAGTGTGGGTACAATGAAAATTCACATTCTCTAACAGGCTGACATGTCCTACCTGATCTGCCAGTGCCGACTTCTCTAAGCTCATCTTCCACTCTGGCGCATTCAGCACTTTCAGTCTCACTCGGCTGCTTTCTGTCCTTCAAATAGGAACAGATCATTACTATCTCAAGACTTATGCTTTTCTCTATTTCTAATCTTCACTTGCCTGGCTCCTTCTGTCATATATTCAATCTAAACATGATCTAAATTCTTTTTTATTTCTCTCATAGAGTTTCTGAATTCATCATAAGAACAGAAGCTCCAGGAAAGCAAGTAACTTGTGGGTTTGTTTTATTTTGCAATGGTTTCCCCACT
Source organism: Dasypus novemcinctus (assembly GCF_030445035.2). NCBI lineage: Eukaryota > Metazoa > Chordata > Mammalia > Cingulata > Dasypodidae > Dasypus > Dasypus novemcinctus. The sequence continues at coordinate 2,106,480 of NC_080701.1, read as the reverse complement.
CTCTAGTAGAATGCACAGGATATAGCCGGTCTAAAACAGTGGCTAGGATAAATATGTGTTTAGATAAGGAAGCATGAAAGTCACGTATGGAGAATTTGAAGGTGTGGTTACCGAGAGCTATTCCGTGTAAGGAACTGGGCAAGCTTCTATGGGATGCAATGATAAGCAAGGAAGGCTGTTCCTAGGACATTCACAATGTAGCAGAGGAAATAAGACCTACATAGATTAAGTTTAATTCAGTTTTTTCTGTGTTGTGGGAGTAGTATAAATGAAATATTAAAGTAATTAAAAGAGATAATAGTTTTCACATAATCCAAGACCTGTATCTATGGGGCATGTCAAAGAGAAGGTTCAATGGCATAGTCTGTAAAGATGTCATAAACTAATATGAGAGAAAGTAGAAAGGGGAAAGAGTGGGGAAAATACTATAAACTATGTTTAATTATATTTGGGAAGCACAGAAGTAGGAAGAATGAGGCAAGACTGAAAAGTGGGTTGGATACAGATAGTGGCAAGTTAGAAGGCCAGCCTAAAGAATTCAGATTCTGTTTAAGAGCAATTGGGAACCATAGAAGTAATTTGAGCAGGGTGTAAATACAACCATAGAAATGAGTTGGCAATTTTTCATTTGTTCACACAAATGTTTCTAGACAGGAATCTGGTAGTTGTATTTTAAGGTGCTTGGCCTCGCATTTTCTCCTCTTGATTTTTAGATTATTTATTGATAGTTTGATCATTTAGATTTAATGGTTTCATATTTCTCATTAAGTAAATTTTTCTAAATAGTTAAATATTCCTGTGCATTGATTTTTGAAACTACTTTACAGTAAACTACATAGACAAGATAAAAATCAGAATTGTATCAGTACAAAAAGGTCTACAGTTCAAAAAAACATCTTCCACCACCTCGAAGTACCAGCTGCCTAATTCCTTCCCCAGAGGCAGTGACTGATCCTAGTCCCGCATAGATGTGCACACATAGACACCAATGATTTTATCCAGATGAGAGACTACTATACTTGCTATTCTGTATCTTGTGAGTGTGGGTTTCAGTTTTTATATTATTTTCTTTTATTTTATGTATTTGGAGACCTCTCATCACTGTTTACAGATTTATGAGACTATTTTAAGAAGGTGCATGATTCTTTGACTGTATGAATAGGTTTTTCTATTTCAAACAATATTCCAGTAAATATCTTTGTGTATATGTGTATAATGTCACAATTCTTAGAGTGGAACTTATGGGTTAAAGGGTATATCCAGTTCAGATTTTAATAATTCTTAACAAAATTTCCTTAAACAAGATTGGACAATCTGTTTTCTCACCCACAGGGTATGGATGCCTGTCCTACCACATCGCCACTTACCTAAGAGTTTACAAACTTTAATTCTGAGAATCTGATAAGTAACCTACAATTTGTCTAATTCAAAAACATTTTTAAAAGAATATCAAAAATATTTTTACAGTGCTGAAATATGAAAAACCCAAGGAAAAGTACTTGTCACCTACTTAAATAAATGCTTATTAGGCAATTAAAAAATATAAATAAATAATAAAAAATAGTATCTCCTTGTTTTTTTAATGATTTTGGACAAAAGTTTAAGAACATTTTTAACAGTCATTTATTTTTCAACTGTCCATATTCTTTGCCAATTACACACTTGATTTGCAATGATTTGTAAGAAGTTAGCTATTTTTACATGTATTTTCATGCCAATAAACACAAAAGTTTAGAAGAAAGCCATAATTTTCTTAAAAACATAAAGTGCTGGAAATCTTAGAGACTTATAAACACGAATTAGAATGATTTAACAGACTAAACAAACTATCAAAATTAACCTAAAAACTACTGAATGCAGATGGTTTTACAGAAAGATTTTATTAATCATCAAATAATGAACAATTTGTGAATTTTAAAAGCTGCTTCAGGAAGTGTAAACCAACTGCATTCAGGATAGGATAACTTTAAAATCATGAAAAGGCAATTTCCACTTTAGTTATGACTCACTAGTGCTGTTCTTTCCCTGTTCTGTACAGCTACTATAAATAATTATAAAACTGGAAAGTAAATATGAGGCAACTCTTTTCAAGCATTGTAGACGAGTCATCCTCGAGTAAAGTGAAACCACGAGGTAAGCCCACGTGTTCCCTAAACCGCAGTGCAAGGAAGACAAGCAGAGCACACTGCTCAGAGGCACGAAGTGGGGTTCAGAGGTGCAGGAATGGACGGAATCTGTCGGGAGGCTCCAGGGCCGTGGCAGTTGCACACAGGAGAGTCTTAGAAGCCTTGATGGGTTCCCATAGGTTCTTGCCTGAGAACCAGGATGAGACTCACAGACAAGGATCTGTGAGGTCTGGTGGAGAGTGACTGTTGTGGAAACACAAATAAATGGAGATACGAGAGTGCTGGGAGATTCTGAAGTTAAAGTCACTTTAGAACAGAGAGCCTCGGCTGAGCCCCTGGGCTCTTCAACTAAGACTCAGAAAGGCCACATCTTAGAAGAAAGGAAGACGACCTCATTTAAGGGCCACATGTGATGACTTAGGACAAAAGAGGCCAGGTCTAAGACTAAAACTAAGCCTAACAGTATTAAGAGAATCCACCAGAATTACTCAAGAAAGAAAATTCAGTACCTTTTAAAGAAGACGTTAGCCTGACCCCGTAATGTCTAGCAAAAAACCCACAAAGAGCTGGGGGGTCATGGAAACATGGGACCATGTTAGGCAGATGAGGCTCACGTTCTTACAAAAACAGTGGGGAAAAGAGGCTAACACTGCCCAGGGCACCTGCTCAGGGGGTCGGCAGACTAGGACCATGCTTCACAACTCCTAGGAGGGTGAGGGACAGAGAGATGAAGAAACAAAGCAGCAAAATTCGAGGCCCTGAACCCCGGTGCTGGGATGGCCTCCCGGCCCGGATCCTGAGGTGTTCAGCCAGGGCAAAACGGTGGAGCGTTGAAGCTACTGAGCCGGCAGCAGATGTCTTCCTCCCACCAGCTGTTACAAGGGAAAGAGGAGGGGGAGTCGAGGGGCTTTCCTTCAGGGAATTCAGCCAGCAGAGCCCACTTGGAATCTCAACTCTGACCAGATGAAAACAGGAAAACGGAGACACACACCCCTGTGGAAAGGGGCCCCAAGGAGCGCCATCTGCTAGCTGGGCTGGAAACTGCATGGAGAAAGCACTCTCTCTACTCCACCCCTGGGAGGAAGTCTGAGCCCCATTAGTGAGCTCCTGGAATGGCTCTTGGAAACTTAAGCGAGGCAGTTTTAAAGACTTAGAAAACATTGAACCAAATATCAAAGAGCTGTGAAAAAATAATAACAATAAGCAAGAAAGAGAAATTGCCCATTAGAGTAAATTCACCAGCCTATCAGATGTCTAGACATCAGCAAAAAAATTACAAGTAGTAATAGGAAACAGGAAGAGAGAGCCTAGCCAAAGAAACAAACCGAATATCCTGAAGAGATTCAGGATTTAAGGCAATTATTCAATGATAATCACACAATTCTCCTAAACCAACTGAAAGAATTTAAAGAAAATACAACTAAAGAGATAAAGGATATTAAGAAGACACTGGGTGGGCTTAAAGAACAATTTGAAAGTCTGCAAAAAAAAGTAACAGACCTTATGGGAATAAAAGACATGATGGATGAGATTAAAAATATATTAGAGCCACATAAGAGCAGATTTGAACTGCTTAAAGACAGAATTAGTGATTTTGAATACAGAACATCTGAACTGGAAAAAACAGGGGAACAGAAAAAGAAGAGAATGAAAAAAATGGAACAGGGTCTCAGGAAATTGAATGACTTGAAATTCAAAAATATACACATTATCAGCATTTCAGAAGGAGAGAAAAATGGAAAAGGGACAAAAAATATTCGAGAAAATAATTACTGAAAACTTCCCTACCTTATTGAAAGACATAAATATCAATATCTAAGAAGGACAATGCACCTGAACAGAATAAACATGAGTAGACCCACTCTGAGATGCCTACCATTCAGAATGACAATATCAGAGATAAAGAGTAGATTTTGAAAGCAGCAAGAGAAAAGCAAAGCATCAGATACAAGGGAAACTCATAGGATTAAATGTTGACCTTTCATCAGAAACCACAAAGGAGAGAAGAAAGTGGTATGATGTAGTTAAGGTATTGAAAGAGAAAAACATGCCTGCCAAGAATTCTGTATCTGGCAAAGCTGTCCTTCAGAAATGAAGGGGAATTCAGTGTCTTCACAGACAAACAAAAACTGGTAGAATATGTTACCAAGAGACCAGATTTATAGAGATGTTAAAGGAGATGCTGCAGCCTGAGGCAAAAAACTAAGGACAAGAGACTTGGAGAAGAGTGTAGAAATGAAATATATTAGAACAGGTAAAAAAAAATAGACTATAGTATGATACGACAACTGAAAACCCACCAAAGGTCAAACTGGATGAAGTAAGTAATTCCTTTACAGTTAAAACATTAAATGTTAATGACTTGAACTCCCCAATCAAAAGATACAGACTAATAGAATGGATTAAAAAAATATGGCCCATCTATATGTTGTCTATAAGAGACTCACCTCAGATGTAAGAGCATAACCAGGTTAAAGGTGAAAGGTTTGAAAAAGATATTCCATGCAAATAGTAATCAAGAAAGAGCTGGAGCAGTGATACTTATATCAGACGAAAATAGATTTTAAATGCAAAACTTTTATAAGGGATAAAGAAGATCATTACATTTTAACAAAAGAGGCAATTCAACAAGAAGAAATAACTATTCTAAATATTTATGCACCTAACCTCAGTGCCCCAAGATACATGAGGCATGCACTGACAAAGCTGAAGGGAAAATAGATGTCTTTACAAAAATGGCAGGAGACTTCAATACACCATGCTCAGTATTGGATAGAACACCTGAACAGAGAGCAAATAAAGAAACAGAGAGCCTGAATAATATGATAAATGAACTAGACTTAACAGACATCTATAGAGCATTGCATCCCAAAACAGCAGGATATACATTCTTTTCAAGTGCTTATGAATCCTTGTCCAAGATATGTTGGGTCAATATATTTAAAGTTTGAAATTATACAAAGAATTAGAAAAAGAACAGCAAACAAATCCCAAACTAAACTGAAGGAAAGAAATAGTCAAGATCAGAGCAGAAATCAATGAAGTGGAGAACAAAAACCAATAGAGAGATGGGTGGTACCATTGGGTAGAGACCCAAGTAGTGAGAGTGGGGGTGGACCCACATCCTGGGGAAAACTAATGCCATCAAATAGAGGGAACCGTATCTCTCGAGAGAAAGGGTGGCTCCCAGGGCATTGGGGCAGTTGAGCAAGTTGGGCCCTGAACACTGTTGCAAGTGTCTCTGGACGTGGCTCCTCGGGAAACGGAGGTTGGCTGTCACTGTGGGCACCAAGGGGATGGGAAAATGGATGTTAAATATGTGAAAGCAAAGTAAATGTGGGGTAAGAGAGGAGTTTCGCGAGAGTGCACAGGGATGGATATAAAACATGTAATATTACACCATAAACATATAGGGGACGACAGACTAATAATGCAAACCATAATGTAAAACATAGGATAACTAAAAATTTAGAAAATTGTATATCCTAAAGTATGAACCACAATGTAAGTGTGGATGTCGCCTTGTTTGAAAGCTATTGTCTCAGAGTCTGTACATCACTTTAAGTAAATATGATATGAATAAGTTATAAGAATATCACTGTGGAAGGGAAAAGGTTCTATGGTGGATGTGTGGGAGTACTGTATATTGTATATATGAATTGCTGTGGTCTAGGGCTCTTGTGAAGAGAAGTTCAATAATTAGGAAAAAAAAGAAAAAGAAAAAGATAGGATGTAGAATTTTTCCAAGTCAACATGTATTCTGTATCTGACCTTTAAACCCATCGCTACATCCCATTTTGCTAGTAAGGGATCCTGACATTATATTGGGCTTCAATTTTCGGGAGGTTTTGGATCACAGAGTGGTTCGGCAGTGGTGGCGGAGGAATACTGGTATAGGACACTATTGACAGGTGATATAGGGCTGACAGGGAGCTATACAAGGGCATATGTCCAGGGTGCATGGTAATGTTTGGATATACTCATAGAGGCAACAATTAAAAACTAAAGCTGGGGGGGTACTGGGTTCCTGGCCAGGGGGGCTCTGTCGTGGCCCCTAGGGGAGCAGCGGCAGTCCCCCAGGTGCAATGGTAAGGACCAGGAAGGAATGAGGGTCCAACAGTGAGAGCATGATTCTAATGACTATGCTTGTGAGCCTATATGCCTGAAATAAGAACAAGGCCTAGAGCAGCACTGTGCCTGGGGATTTCCTCCTGACAGCCTTCATGTTACTCAAATGTGGCCAGTCTCGAAGCCAAACTCAGTATGTAAATGCAATGCCTTCCCCCCAGCGTGGGACATGACACCCGGGGATGAGCCTCCCTGGCACCGAGGGATCACTACCAAGTACCAACTGATGATGCAACTGGAAAATGACCTTGAATTGAAGGTTCAATGCGGATCAGCAGAATATCACTGCATATAATAACATGACTTTAAATTGCTGTTGGACCTAATGTAAGGGAGAAATGGAAAGGAGAAATGAGTTTATATGGCTACGAGTCTCTAAAAAAGAGTCTGGAGGCTTTCAGAAGGATTGCCCTTAAGCACAACTGAGCAGAGTCTAAGAGACAGATAAAGTAGATACAACCCCAGGTATTCGTTCCTTTGAGGGCTAAAGAGACCCACGGGTTCTATGGTCATGGCAGATGGGGTTTACTGCCATGGCAGATGGCCCTTCTTTGGAGCCGGTGTTTCTGCGTGATGGAGCTGGACTCAGATGGGATCTCTTTGCACAAGACTTTCATGCTACTTTACTGGAATTGTAGTTGGTGTTGGGGTTTAAGATATATTTAGGGGATTTGAATCTCTGGACTGACAATATGATAGCCAGGCCCTGAGCCCCAACAGACTTCAGCTCCTACAATCTGATTTATTGGACTCACCTCACTCAGCTAAGATGGAGTTGAAGAAGGACAACCACCACACCATGGAGTCTAGAGGGCCTACAACTGAAAGCAAGAGGATTGCATCCAGTATCCATGTAGAATCTGAGCCTCCTCTTGACATAGAGTTGCAACGGACATAACCAATCCAAGGTCCACAGACAAAAGGTGGCATTGGAGTAGGAAAAGTGGGCATGGTGGCTGATGGGTATGGGGAATGGCAGGAAGAGATGAGAGGTGGAGGCGCCTTTGGGACTTAGAGTTGCCCTGGATGGTGCTTCAGGGGCAATCACCGGACATTGTAAATCCTCACAGGGCCCACTGGATGGAATGTGGGAGAGTATGGGCCATGATGTAGACCATTGACCATGGGGTGCAGAGATGCCCAGAGATGTACTTACCAGGTGCAATGGATGAGTCATGATGATGGGAGTGAGGGTTGCTGCGGGGGGAGTAGTAGGGTGGGGGTGGTAGGGTTGAATGGGACCTCATATTTTTTTAATGTAATATTTTTACAAAATCATTTAAAAAAAAAAACCAATAGAGAGAATCAACAAAACCAAAAGTTGGTTCTTGAGAAGATCAACAAAATTGACAAACCCTTAGCTAGACTGAAAAAGACCTTGATCAAATTCTTCCAAAAAATTCAATAGGAGGGAATGCTACCAAATTCATTCTATGATGTCAACATCACCCTAATACCAAAACAAGATAAAGATACAATGAAAAAAGAAAAGTCCAGACCTATATCTCTAATGAATATAGATGCAAAAATCCTCAACAAAGTACTTGTAATCAGAATCCAAAAGCACATTAAAAGTATTATACACCATGATCAAGTGGGTTTTATCCCAACTATGCAAGGGGCATTCAGCACAAGAAAATCAATTAGTGTAATAAACCACATTGATAAACTGAAGAAGAAAATTCACATGATCCTCTCAATGGATCCTGAAAAGGCATTTGACAAAATATAGAACACTTTCTTAAAAACACTCCAAAAGATAGGAATAGAAGGAAGCTTTCTCAATATGGTAAAGTGCATATGTGAAAAACCGACAGCTAGCATTGTACTCAATGGTGAAAGACTGAAGCTTTGCACTGAGATCAGGAATAACATAAGGATGCCTACTGTCACCATTATTATTCAGTATTGTGCTAGAAGTTCTAGCTAGAGCAATTAAGCTAGACAAAGAAATAGAGGCACCCAAATAGGAAAGGAAGAAGTAAAACTTTTCCTACTTGCTGAAGACATGATCCCATATGTACAAAGTCCTGAAAAATCTTCAACAAAGCTACTAGAATTAATAAACAAGTTCAGCAAAGTGGCGGGATACAAGGTTAATAAGAAAAAATCAATAGTGCTTCTATACACTACTGAAGTACAATCTGAGGAGGAAATCAGAAAAAAATTCCATTTATAATAGTAGCTAAAACAATCAAATATTTAGGAATAAACTTAACTAAGAGCATAATGGACCTGTATTCAGAAAACTACAAAACATTGCTAAAAGTAACCAAAGAAGACTTAACTAAATGGAAGGACATTCTATGTTCATGGATTGGAAAACTAAATATCATTAAGAGGCCAATTCTACTCAAGCTGATTTACAGATTCAATGCAATCCCCAAAAAAATCCCTATGTCTTTTTTAGAGATATCAAAAAGGCAATAATCAAATTTATTTGGAAATGTAAGGGACCCAAAATAGCAAAACTGCCTTAAAAAAGGAGAACAAAGTTAAAGGGCTCTCACTTCCTGACTTTAAAGTATATTACTTAGCTACAGTGGTAAAAACAGCATGGTGCTGGCATAAAGAGAGACAGATTGACCAATGGAACTGAATTGAGAACTCAGAGATTGACCCTCACTTCTAGAGTCAAGCGATTTTTGACAAGGCTGTTAAGCCCACCCAGCTGGCCAGAACAGTCTATTCAACAAATGGTGCTGGGAGAACTGGAAGCCATATCTACAGAAAGAAAGAGGACACCTATTTCACAACTTATACAAAAATTAGCTCAAAATGGATCAAGGAATTAAATATAAAAATTACAACCATAAAGCTCCTAGAAGAAAAAGTAAAAAAGCATCTTTAAGGTCTTGTGGTAGACAGTAGTTTTTATTTTATTATTATTTTTTTAATTGATTTTGTAAAAATATTACGTTAAAAAGTATATATATGAGGACCCATTCAACCCCACCACCCCCACCCCACCACTCCCCCCCCAGCAACACTCATTCCCATCATCAGGACACATCCATTGCATTTGGTAAGTACATCTCTGGGCACCTCTGCACTTCATGGTCAATGGTCCACATCATGGCCCATACTCTCCCCCATTCCATCCAGTGGGCCCTGTGAGGATTTACAGTGTCCAGTGATTGCCCCTGAAGCACCATCCAGGGCAGCTCCAAGTCCCAAAGACGCCTCCGACAGTAGTTTTTAAACCTTACACCCAAAGCATGAGCAACAAAAGGTAAAGTAGGTAGATGGGACCGCCTCAAAATTAAATACTTCTGCACTTTTAAGGACTTTGTTAAAAGGGTAAAAAGGTAGCTGACTTGGCAATCACATATCTGATAAGAGTTTAATTTCCATGATATATAATGCTTTGGATGAATTACATGCTGTATTAATACATATCAATAAAACAGATAAAACAAAAACAAGAACAAAGAATTATTAGACAAGTGAAAAAGAAAAACCTTACCCATAATTGAGAAAAAGAAATAGTGAATAGAACAGGCTCCAACAAAACCCAGATACTAGAATTCACAAACAAATATTTAAAAACCACTATAAAAAATAAATTCAAGGATTTAAAGGAAAAAGTAGTATAACAAGTTAAAAGATGAAGAATCTCAATGCAGCAATTGAAACTATTATAAAAACTAAAATGGAAAGTCTAGAATGAAAAGTAAAATATCTGAAATAAAAATTCATCACATGAAATTTATAGCTCATTGAAGACAAGGAAAAAAAGGAAAATTAGCTCAAGAAAAAAACATTAGAAACTATCCAATCTTAAAAAACAAGAATAGGATATTTTAAAAAAGAAAATAAATGTAGTCACCTATGGGACAATAATTAGTCTACTATATATGTATTTCTTGTGACAGGAAGAACAGTCCAAATATTATGGAAGAAATGATGGCTGAATTTTTTTCCAAAGTTGGTAAAAATCAGCAACCCAAATTGTAGACCAAGAAAAATACATAGACACTACAATTAGGCATATCAAAATCAAACTCCTAGAAATTAAATATCACCAAAATATCTTAAAAACAGCCAGAGATAAAGATACTTTATATCCAGGGGAGCAATGATTTAAATGATAGCATGTATTTCATCAGAAAACAAGCATACAATAGTAACACAGGGTGTCAATAACTGGGTGGTTTGGGGAAGATATAAGGTATAGTTTGTAGGAATGTTTTTTTTTTAAGATTTATTTTTTATTAATTTCTCTCCCCTTCCCCCCAACCCCTGATGTCTGCTCTCTGTGTCCATTTCCTGCGTGTTCTTCTTTGTCCTCTTCCGTTGTTGTCAGCGGCACAGGAATCTGTGTCTCTTTTTGTTGCATCATCTTGTGTCAGCTCTCCGTGTGTGCGGCGCCACTCCTGGGCAGGCTGAACTTTCTTTCGCGTTGGGCGGCTCTCCTTACGGGGCGCACTCCTTGCACGTGGGGCTCCCCTATGCGGGGGACACCCCTGCATGGCACGGCACGCACTCCTTGTGTGCATCAGCACTGTGCATAGGCCAGATCCACATGTGTCAAGGAGGCCCAGGATTTGAACTGCAAACCTCCCATGTGGCAGATGGGCACCCTATCCACTGGATCAAGTCCACTTCCCAGTAGGAATGTTTTAATGATGCTTTCTCATAGTTTGTAACAATTGTTTCACAACAATACAAGGTGTTGGTGGTGGATGATGTATCGGAGCCCTGTATGATGATATCTTCGGGATTTTTTAAGTTCACAACTTTTATTATACACTTATTGTTTAAGCTGTTCATGCATGAATGCTAAACTTCAATAAAAAGTTTAAAAAACCAAAAAAAACCTGAAGTCCAGAAGACAATTGAATCACATCTTTAGATCATTTTAAGGAACAAACTATGAGCCAGAATAAAATTATTCTCTTTTTAGTAAAAATATCCTTCAAACTGAAAGTAAAATAAAACCAGTTTCCAACAAACAAAACTGAGATTTCAAAGCCCACGAATCTACACTACCCGCAGTGTTAAAGGAATTCCTTAGACTGAAGGAAAATGATACCAAAGAGGAATTTGGATGGAAGGAATGACAAACATCTAAAATAATAAACATGTGGGTAAATACAAGGAATTTAAGGGAAATTTGTGTGAAGATTCAGGGGCTCACTTTTGTGGTTTCCTGTCTCTTTGTCCCTCAGGTTTCAGCAATTTTGGTCACACACATTTGCCTCTGTCCAGTTAACCTCTTGCTGTTTGCTTGGGCTCTATTTCCCCATGCAGGGAATTGAGAAACACCTGAGGAAATAAGCCAAGATGATTTGTGATTTCCTTTTCCTGTGTGCTTTCTGTGTTGGTTGCTCTCCAAAGAGTTGTCTGCTGTTATTTTTACAAAGTTCTATTATTATTCTCAGCAGTTGGTGCGTCTCTTATACCCAGAAATAATATGTCAGCTAAGCAATCTTTAAGGAGAAGATAATAGTTGAAAAACTTTGTTCTGGATTTCAAGACTTATGAATTATAGCAAAGCAATTAAGACAACATGGCACTGGTGTAAGGAAAGAAAAAAACAAATCCACAAATGGAATAGCCTAGAGGCCAAGTCAGACATGCATATAAGGTCACTACATCTACAACAAAGATGGCGCTGCATTCAGCACTTTCAGTAGTTACTGCAGGGGCAATTGGAAATCTATATTGAAAAAACCTCTTGACCCCTACCACACATTACATGCAAAAATTTTAGATGAACTGTAAACTAAATGTAAATGGCCAAAAATAAAACTTCTAAAAGTTATCATAGGAGAAATAGTACCTTAATGACCTTGTTTTAGGCAAAGATTTCTTAAACACAACACAACCACTAAAGATAAATAAAAATATTTAAAAATTAAACTACATTAAAATGATAAAGTCTGTTCATCAAATGGCACCAATAAGAGTGAAAAGGCGAGCTACAGAGTGGAAAGAATGGTTTTGTTCTCTTTGTATTTGTCAGTCATAGATGAACATAGATAGGAGAATGACAAAGTTTAAAAATAATCACAAGATCAAGGGCTGGCAAGATTGGGTAGCAACTGGAACACTCATAAATTTCTGATAGGAGGGAAAATTGGTAATATCACTTCAGGGAACTATTTGGAAGAATGTATTAAAGGTAACATAAGCATAACTTAAAACTCAGCAAGTCCACTTCTAATATATCCCTAGCAAATATAAATACATATACTTACTAAAATATATGTACAAGTAACATTATTTGACATAGCTGAAAAAAGCGAATAACCCAAATACCTCAATAAATTGAGGTATATTCATGAAAAGGAATATCATGTGTTTTTTATTAATCAAAACATAACACTACAGACTGTAACAATTGAATCTTGTAAATGTAATATTGAGTAAAAAGTAACAGATAAAATTAAGCATAGACAAATGTTTATTTATACAAATATAAGTGAAGACAGAAAAGGTAGAGTAATCAATGATGGGAGAAGTAAGGAGAGTGGTTATTTTGGGGAGAAAAAGAGACCAGGAAGGAGCATGGAGCGACTTTAAAGTTCTACCTATTCTTGACCTGGAGGAAGGTTACATGAAGTGTTTAGCATGTGAAAGTTCTTTAAGACAAAACTTATCATATGGTGCATATGGTGCTTTGATACAAGAAGCTTATTAAAAATATAGCTTAGTAGAAATGAAGACAAAGATAGAATAATGAATTGGCATGAAAGCAACAACAACCAGGTCACAAAGAGATTTATTATGAATTTTTAAGAAAATATATAAGTCTAGTATATAAGGTGATTAAGAGTGTTTCTTCTCTTTTTGAAGCTGAGATGGTGCCTCTGGAGCACACCCTCCACCCTCAAGCACCTCTCCTTGGTGTCTTCTTGAAGCTGAGATGGTGCCTCTGGAACACACCCTCCACCCTCAAGCACCTCTCCTTGGTGTCTTCTTGAAGCTGGGGTGGACCTCTGGAGCACACCCTCACCCTCAGGCACCCCTCCTCGGCCTCTTCTTGAAGCTGAGGTGGCCCTATAGAGCACACCCTCCACCTTCAGGCACCTCTTCCTGATGTCTCTTGACCTAGAGACATAAAGGACCTATGAGGTTCTTTCAAGGGATTCTCAGGTTCCTGGGAAATCTTTTCCAAACCCCCAATCAAGTGATGCTGGCCAGTCCTTTATTTTTAGCATTTTTGAACTCAAAGTCAGAGGCTTCTCATAAAGAAAACTCTCTTAGCCAAGCTATTCAGTTTTTAATCATTTGGAAGATAGAATATATTTAAGACATTTTCCCCCAAGTGTTTATTTTCTGTTTTCTGATGGCGCTGTAGGCTAGTTGGCTGAGCACACATGTGTTGCAGTAATAGCTGACATGTATCGAATCTCTCTTTTTGCTCACACTGTTTTGGGCACTTCACTATTTAATCAATTAATCTTCACAATGATCCCGTGAAGAAGGTATTACCATAATCCTCATTGTCAGCTTAGGAAACTGAGACCAAGAGATTTAATTTGCTTAAGGTCAAAGAGCTGAAGAAGTGACCAGCCACTTCTCAAAGTAAACAGCTGGTCTCCAGCATTTGCACAATCCTGCATCTCTGAAAATGAGAACACTTTCAGGTACATACAATTCAGATGATCACATGACATCCCAGGGGAGAGTAATTCATTTACTGTTGGTAACGTAGTTCTAATTGTAAATGCAAGTGAGTGCTGAGAAAGGAAATCATGTGGAAACTTTTAAGGCAATAAAAAGGATATGTGTGCCACCAAAATAAATAACATATTATTTTTGTGTTTAAAATTTGCCTCCAATGTTTTATAGTCAATGTATTTCTCTGAAATTTGCTTTTATTTGTTCAACATTTTGCTTCTGAAATTCGTCCATGCTGAAAATTTGGTTCTCACTCACTTTGATTACTGTACAGAAGTTCTCGGTGAGACTGAATATTCCACAGTCTACTTATCTACATCTTTATTATGGACATTCAAAACTGCTTCCAATTTTCTACTGTTAAGGGTAATGTTCTAATGCACATCTTCACGCTCTTACATTGTATACCTGCGTTAGATCGGGGGTCAGAAACAGTTTCTCTATAGGCTGGCTAGTAAATATTTTTGCCTTTGTGGACTATGTAAATCTGACAAAGTATTCTTAACCAGAATATAAAAGAACTACTTCAAATCAATAACTTTTTTAGTGAGGAAAAAAGCTTAATGGACACTTCACAAAAGATATTCCAATGATCCATGAGCACATGAGAAGGAGCTCAGCATCATGAGCCCTCAGAGAAAAGCAAATTGAGATCAGGAGATGCCAATATACACTCATCATAGGACTAAAATTACAAAGACCAATGGGTGAATAAAATGTAGGAAACCCATACCATGGAATACTACATAGCAATATAAAACAATTAACCACTTTTATATGCAACAACACTGGTAATTCTCAGATACATTGTTGAGCAAAAGTGTCCAGGCACAAAAGGACTGTATTCTATATGATTTCATTTGTATGAAGCCCAAGTACAGGCAAACCTATGCTATGGTGATGTAAATTAGAAGAGCAGTTACCTCTTAGTGTGTTTGTGTGCGTGTTGTGTGTGTGTGTGTGTGAGGAGGGAGATTTGTGAGTGGGTAGAGCCATGAAGGAGCCATCCCAAGTTCTAAATTGTATCCGATATATTAAATTCTGTATATATATATATGTAAGCATTTAAGCCCTACACTTGATTTGTAAACTTTATGCTACATTTCAATTTTAAAATAAAGAGGATTTCAGCATTTCTGCATTTCCATATAAATTTTAGAATCATTTTTCCAACTCCCACAAATCCTGCCATGATTTTGATTGGGAATACATCAGTTTGGGTAGAATTTTCATTTTTACACTCTTTCAATCCAGGGACAGTGTGTTTAAGGTTGTCTTTAAGTTCTATCAATATTTTATAATGTTCAGGGCAGAGACTTTGCATATTGCTCAATTTATTCCTAGGTATTTGGGGTTTTTGATGGCATTACTTTTAAAATCTTTGCTCTATTTTCAAATATTCTTGCATATGTATTTTCATTAGACCTTTGAAACAACGTATAAATCCTTTGTGGCAGGTAAGTCTTGTGTAATTATCAATGCTAAAGTAAGATTGATTAAATTACTCAGTCTTGTTCATGTAGTAGTAGTTTAAGGAAAATGCAGTGAGTACATTCTTCAACAGGTAGTGAATGTACAGATTGTCTGTGGTCACAAAAGAATATGACAGAGAGTGAGAAGGTGGGCCGGGAAACAGTGTAAACCATTCTCAGGGGCCAGATTAGAACGAAAACTTTATACCTCTCTGCATAGACTATACTCACCAGAGGCACCCTCATTTCCAAGCTTCCTACAATTAATATTTGAGGTAAACAAAGACTATATTACAATTCCTAACTATGGCCCAGTGCAAAAATATCCATCTGAAGGCAGGACAAGGTAACTCTAAAAATGACTGGACATCCTTTAATACTACGCTCGAGTGATGCTTTTTCTTTGCGAGGCACTATTTCAAGTGCTTTCCACATCCTAGTTAATTTTCACTACATCTGTGTTTTATTACTTCCATTTTACACAAGAGGTAATTGAGGCTTAGAGCAGTGAAATACGTTCTCAATATAACAGTGCTGTAAAGTGTTTTCACTGCAAAATCAGGGTTGATGGATTCCCCAGGCTACAGTTTCGACTAATAACATAGGTGTCTGTTTTCAACTAAAGAAGACATAGCATGTGCTCAATAAATCTGTATTGAGTGAGCATGAAATTCTAAATATCAGTAAGTTCCAGACCAAATTTGGAAATTTTTATAGCCAAATTTTGAATTTTTGAAATCATGAGTTTCATATCTCTTTAGCATATTTCCATACAAACTGTTTCTTTGAATGAATAAGTTCCTTAATATACAAACATTAATAATATTGCAGAATACATGTAATAATTTAAATGCACAGTGGATGCCTAAGAGATTTAGCTTTAACTATGTTAGGAATGAGTGTATCAGTTTTCCAATGTTAAATTCAGACTTAAGTACTTAGAATAAGACTACTATTTTATTTTTAATTTTTGTTTTTAAAGAAGATTTGATTACTTAATGTTTCATCAAAAATACAGGGGATTCCCATACACCCCACCGTTCCCACTCCCACACTTTCCCCATTAACAACATCTGTCATTAGTGTGGTACATTTGTTATAATTGATGAACACATATTGAAGCACTGCTACTAACCATGGACTATAGTTTACAGTATAGTTCACACTTTGTCCCACACAGTTTTATAGGTTTTGACAAAACATATACTGGCCTGTATCTGTCATTGCAATCCTTGCAGGTGTCCCCAAAATGTCCCCAGGTTGCACCTATTCTTCCCTCTCCCTCCCCTCAGAACCTCTGGTGGCCATTGCCTTTATATCAATGATAAAAGTTCTTCCTTTGCTAGAACAATAATATGTCTACTTAAGTCCACAACTGCATTCCCCTTTTATGTTTTTGCATTCCTCAGTCTTGAGGATTTTGGAATGGTGAGGCCCACTCTGCTTCTGACGGGAATGCACAAAGGTGCAGCACTGTGAAGGACAGCTTGATGGTTCCTCAGGAAGCTAACTATAGAACTGCCATATGACCCAGCAATCCCGCTGCTGGGTAGATATACCCAGAACTGAAAGCAGAGACATGAACAAATACATGCCCACCAATGTTCATTGCAGCATTATTCACTATTGCCGAAGTTGGAAGCAACCCAAGTGTCCATTGTATTAGTCAGCCAAAGGGGTGCTGACACAAAGTACCAGAAGTCTTTGGCTTCTATAGAGTATTTATTAAGGGTAAAATCATACAGTAACAAGGCCCTAAAGTGTCCAACTCAAGGTACCACAAGAGGTACTTTCTCACTGAAGTCAGCTGCCAAGTGCTGAAGCAAGATGGCGGGCGATCTCTGCACGGCCTCCCCAGCCGTCTTCCCCTCGGCTCCATGGTCCCAGTTTCTTCCCATCTCAGCTGTGGGCTGGCAGAGGGTTCGTTTTCTTCTGGGTTTTCTCAGCTGCTTGGCTGCTCTGGTCTCTGACTGCAAACTATCACGCAAATGACTCATCTCTCCTTGGGGGCTTTAGCTGTTTGATCCTTCTCTTTTCTGTCACATGGCAGGACCAAAATGACCAAGTTCTTTCCTCTTCTATGTGCCTTCTTGAGTGAGTGTCCATATCTGTAGGCCCACCAGGGGCGGGGATTTAATCTGATTCACACTTTACTAACGTTGTTGAATCAAAAGCCCTAAACTGATTTTATCAAGTAAACGTAAAACCTTTGAATTTAATGCAAACAAAGGGTATCACACCTAGAGAAACACACCTTTTTTCAAACAATCTTTCTCTTTTGGGGGGATTCATAAATAATATCAAACTGCCACACCCATTCACAGATGAGTGGAGGAGACTACTTTTTAAAGCTTGACCTGAGGTCTTTTGTTCCATTCTGCCTTTCACTCTCATGTTACAAAGTGACAGAAATCAGGTATGTGTGTGTGTGTTCTGCAAGTAAGGCTGGACCATCCTCCAGGCTGCAGGAGCAAGCTCTGGAGTATCTGGTAATTTGGTATCTAATTGTCCCTGGAATTGAGCCAAAAGGCTTTTTGGCTAGAGCCCAACCCAGGGGTGACACATGCTCCCAACATGAGTGTTTAATTTTGTTTATTTTATTGCACCACTGAGGAGCCTCAGAATTTAAACTCTTCTTACTTTGTGCATAGGTCCTGTTAAGGATATTTAGATGTCTTCTTTCATGTGCAGCTTCAGATTGTGTTCTGAAATGCAAGGCAAGGGTATTTTTTTATTCATCCTGACCCTTTAAGTTAATGACTTCTAATTAGCCCAGCAAGATGCTAATGACTTGTAATCACTTGCCAATTGATTCTGAGGATTTTCTTTGTAAAATTAGTCTGGGTGAACTGGGAGAATCTTGCAAGAAGTCACTTGAAAGGTGAGCGTGGAAGACTTTCAGGACATATTTGGAGCCTTTTACCAAATGCTTTATCACCCACGAATGGTATCACCAAGCTGCCTGCATTTGAGAGAAACGACTGAAGCCCCTGAGAAAATCCTTTCCTAACATCAGTTCATTGCCCTCAGTGTTCATCATCTGCGTCAATTCTGCTACTAAAAAGGAATAAACACTCAAGATTATAGATCAGATTCATTGATTTGATGAGATACCTCAATTCCAGAGACATTTTCATTTAACCTGACTAAAATTATTCTGTAAGAAGGGAGATTGAACACGTGCAACCATGAATTAAACAAACATTTATTGAGAATCTGAATGCAGGCTAGGCTCTGGGGCCCACATTGGGAATGAAAAGATGAATAATTCAAAACCCCTTTGTCCAGGAGCTGGTGGTTTATGGTGAGTTTATACTATCCCAGATTAACAAGTGATCACCTACAGTAGGAGCTCTATGACAAAAAAATACTCTATCAGGAGATTAAATTTGAAAATGCACGTACAGCTCTCTCAAGTCCTCCAAACAAAGCACAGCTATAAATCTCTTGAAATTTGCCACTTACTAGCCAGTGTGAAGTTCAGGGGTCTGACCAGGAAATCAATGTAAGGAAAACCTGATAAAACAATGGTGTTGTCTATCCTTATTTGAATTGCAAGAAATGTTTCAGGGAATACAAAAAAAACAAACAAACAAACATAAAAACAGGAATATCCTGCAGCTCCAACTGCTCCAGAGAATAAGAAATCTCTTCAGAGCTATATTTTCAAAAGCATTTTCATTTACAGGGGTGGTTTATGAGTAGGTGTAATTGGTTGTAGTAGAGCACTAAGCCGCTGGAAACAATTATCATTGTTAGCATTGTTATTCAATACGTAGAGAAGAGCCTGAAGTTATGGAACAATTTATACACCCATGTTTCAAAACATTTCTGCAATAACAAGAAATTTTTAAAAATCAAATAAAGCAAAAATTCTTCAATCCTTCAAGCACTGTCTTGTCTTACCTTGTAGAAGAGGGTTCAAGAGCAATTCAGCTCTATAATTTCTCCAGCAGAGAAACCAGAAGATCTGTCTGCTGGACATCACTACAGTGACCTCGAAATGTCGTCGACGCCTGTGTCTCCCCAGTCCTGCTGCAGAACCATCCGGGGATCTGTTCGTTCTCACCTCGCACCACAGCCATACGACTCCTCAACTTCTCTTTCCTGGGGTTCCCCCTAAACCTGGTTTGTTTTGGGGTGGTGGTAGTCAATGTCTCAGTAGTTTTGATATTAACATATAAGCATAGTAGGTGATGGATAGATGGAGGGGAGAGAGAGAGAAAGGGGGAGAGCCACTCTAAGCGGCTTTGGAATAAAGCACGTTTTCATTGACTTTTACCAAGTACAGAGACCAATCTGGGGATTTTGACCCAATAATCAGAAGTCCCTAAATTTTGTTTAGGATTTATGATCTGAGCATCCCCAAGGACAGATATAAAAATGACAATTGAGCATAACAACGGCACGTCAGAAAATAAAATAAACTCATTGATTTTCCTTGTGGAACAAAAACCTCGAATAGCAGAAGTTTTAGGCTGGAGATCCGCATTCCTTCTGACTTCTCGTCTCATGCAAAAAAAGAAAAAGTCCGCCCCCCTCTCTCCAGCCATAAGATGACTCACCACTGGGCATATGGGGCGAAGGCTGTGAAAATTCAGCAAATTCCACCCCAGCTCCCACGTGCACTAGTAGAACAGCACATCAGCCGGGAAGATGAAAACAGAGGCTGACAGACACTCTTTTGCCCTACTGCCATGCTGTAAGATGTTTATTGAAGAGCCATTAGCGAAGCGGCGCATGCAAATGGGGTGAATCACAGCCTGAGCCTCTGGCCTGACCAGCGCCTCTATCTGGAAGGCAATTTCCAGGCCTTGCTGGATTCCACCTCTCATTAAGGACCAGCTCAGATGGCACCTGCTGAGAGCAGCCATTCTAAACTCTCCAGCTGACAAGAGTTTCCACATTACCTTGCTAGTTTTTACAGCACTTATGATCTTTATTTATTGTGCTTTTGTTAGTTGGCTTCTTTCCCATTAGCTTGTAAGCTCCGTGAGAGCCGAGAACGTGGTTCACCACAGTGACTTCCAAGCCCCGGGTAACGTGTGGCGCACACTGAGCTCTCGGTGAATACCTGATCAGTGAATGAATGAATAAATGATGTTCTCATTTTCCCTTTGTAAAGAAAAGGATTGCATAGAAGCAAAAGCGTGACCAGTTATAAGCCTAGCCCAAGACAAATTTCACATCAAAGGACTCGTAGTTTACCAGACAACGCTTTCTGCACACTTTAATTTTCAGGCCTCGGTGTGTTAATCTCCCTGAAATATTATGTATAATAGTCATCTATACAAGTGTGGAGAAAAACAAAAAGAATACACAAATATTTGGAAGTATTACAGTGAAGTAAAAACAATAAATCTAGCCATCTCTATGTGACATCTGCCTCAAAGCTGAATTCATAAGTAATTGAATTAAAATGAAGTTATCCTTTCTTAAGAATTTGCAGATTGAAGCACACTAACTCTCTCTACATTGTAAAGCCATGAAACATAGCAGTTATGAATTAATTAAACATGGATTGTGGCTATAAAAAATGAAGTGCCCAATTCCCTTGTAACAACTGTTGTCAACCAATCAAGCAACACAATACAAAACAATAGGAATTGTTTATTTCAATATATGTTCTAATTATGTTAAACCTTGTTCCATGATTTGATTTTGAATTCTCGTTCAAGGGAAAAAGTTAAAAAACGGGTGATATTCTCTTAGCTAAAATCAAAATATGAATTCTGTATCAAAGACTTCCATGAGTGGGCGATCTTTTGTTAGCATAATATGTAACAAATGATTACATAATTCAAATATATAAAATATGAAAGAAAATGACTGAATGAGGTTTGATCAAATCATGGTTTCAAGATGAAAGAAAATGACTGAATGAGGTTTGATCAAATCATGGTTTCAAGATCACTTTTACTTCCCTTTTCAAACTTGCCATAAGGCAGAACTTTTGGAAGTAGTTGCAGGCCAGTAAAAATCAGTTGTAGGTCAGATCGACCCTCTTGGCTAAAGTTAAGATAGAACAAAGCCGTCTGAGTGTATTTGGTGATGCACTAAGACTAGCATACAAAAATTATGTTTTTTCATACATACATCCTACCTTGGTCTTGCCATTTGAGAAATTTATTGATTTGTGTTCAACCCCAGTGATGAAGAGGTGTGTGATTCATTTCAACATCTGTACTCAGAAATGAAATTAGATAAAAATGTAAGCAATTTCAGATTGAAGATTTGTTTTACTTGGAAGGTGGACATATGCGGTGAAATGCACATTTGCTAAACTTAAAGCATTTTTTTTCTTTGAGGATGTTCTAGGGACTCTTGCTTTAATGTAATGCCCTTCAAGACAGATCACCGGGAAGCAGATGTAGCTCAGGTTGAGCATCTGCTTCCCATGTATGAAGTCCAGGGTCATTCCCCAGTACCTCCTAAAACAGACAAATGAAAAACCAACTTCCATTAGGGAGTGGATGTAGCTCAGTGGTTGAGCACCTTCTTCGTGTGTATGAGGTCCTGGGTTTAAGCCCTGACACCTCCTGGAAAAAACCCCCAGAGATTTACAAGAAAAATTTGACTCTAAAAATCTGATATACCTGTGCTGGAATTCCATCTAATGACACTGAACACTTACCATCCAAAGCATTTTCTTACGTAAATGAAGATTTGGGGAAATGCTAAACCTGTTCAGAGGCTAAAAATCAATTTCTTCAAATCCATGACAATTTATGAACTCATTGGGAGACTTCATCATGAACAACATGAGGACTTGTTGGTGTGCATCCAGTACAAATAGACAGAGAGCCTAGTGGATTCTGAGTAACTCCAATGTGGAAAGCATTTCAAAATAACTAAAAATGCAACATCGTCAGTCAGAACAATTTCTAAGCCTCTCTGTCACATTTTTAAACATTTACTCTAAGATCTTCACAAAGCACTAACACCCTAGGAGGTGACCAATAAAAGCTGATGATTGATTGATCGACAGGTATCTCAGCTATGTCAGGTTAGTCCACCTGTCCTGGACAGAAAGCATCTAAGCCATGCATGCCTTCTTGCAGGATGACTATTACTGAACTGTGGCAATGTGCAAATATAAAGTCACTCCTCTGAGCTTGTGTGTAATTCATACAATTGATGTAAATTCCGAAAAAATTATGTAACGACAAAACAGGATGTGCACAAGTTAAATGAATAATCTGCAAAAGAATATAATTTAATAGTGTCTTTAGCTGAGACAAACCTCGATAAATTCAAAGTTTTATTTTTTGTTTAAGTAACTGGAAACTTAAACTATTCATATTGTCCAAGTTCTCCTGTTTCTTTCTCATAGTCATTGCTGAATATAAAATTACTTTTCCCCTATAAATCACTGTTAAGTTCACAGGCCTTTGAATATGACTTGCTTTTTTAAAATCATGTCCAGAAATGGTATTGCAATATTACCTTCTTATGACACCTTGGTCAAGATCCTGAGAAAACATTGAAGTGGTTATATTTAGATATTAAATACCATTCACAATAAGAGTGGAAATCACAACAAATAGCACATCAAAATCTACCCTGTTAAGAAGATCAAGAAAAAGTAGTTCAAGGAAAACAATAAAAACTCTTAGATTAGTTTTTGATTTCTCATCTATCAAGTTACATGCAACTCCTTCCTTCTTCCATTCTTTCATATATATTTTAGAGATTCCTGATGATATATAAAGACTCACAATATGGCTCAGTCTTTACTGGGGAGAGGAAAATGTAAATAATGATTAAAATACAAGCTACGATGTATAGAATTGGAACCTTCATACCTTGCTGGTGGGAATGCAGAATTGGTAGTTTCTTCAAAATGTTAAACCTAGAATTATCATATCATCCAGGAATTTTACTCCTAAGTATTTAACCAAGTGAAATGGAAACATATGTCGACTCACAAACAAAAGTATGATTTCACTGTTAACAACTAATTATAATAAGCAAACTCACAGAGTTAGGATCTAGAATCTAGGCTACCAGGAGATAGATTGGGTTAGAGAATGGGGAGTTTATGCTCAACCTGTACAGAATGTCCATTTAGGCTGACGGTAAAGGGTTGGAAATGGACGGGGTTATGGTAACGCGCCACTGCGAGTATAAGCAACAGCTCTGAACTTTATAAGTGAATGTGGTTAGAACAGGAAAACTTCAGGATGTAGATGTGACTAGAATAAAAATGAAAAGATAAAACATGGGACTGTACAGCTCAGTGAACCGTATTGTAAACGATGGACTGTAGTTAGCCATACAAATGTAAGAAAGTTCTTTCATGAAGTATACAAGTGAACAGCACTTATACAAGGTGGTAACAATAGGGGGTATATGGGGAAAATGCCCCACTGTGAATAGTGGACCCTAGATAGATCTTTCATCAATTGTAACAAAGGTGACTACTTAAAAAGTAGTACAATTATTTTTAAAAGTGCCATCATATATAGTAGCGAATGTTCCACACCAATGCAAGGTGTTGGTGGTGAGGTCGTGTTTGGGAATCCAGTATTTTATGCTTAATTGTTTTGTCACAACTTATTTAATTAAAAAAAAGAAGTATGCAAGCATTCAAAGTGGCTTTTTTATTCAGAATGACAAAAATGGAAACAACCCAGGTGTCTATCAACAGATGAATAGATAAACAATGGAATATTATTTGGCCACAAAAAGGAGTGAAGGGCGATACATGCTACAACCTTGATGAGCCTTGAAAGCATTAGGCTAAATGAAAGAAGCCAGTCATAAAAGATCACACGATATGTGACTCCATGTTTATGAAAAGTCTAAAATAGACGAAGTTAGAAAGAAGGTAGATTAGTGGCTGCCCCAGCCCTGGGTGGGGAGGTCGGTGGAGGTGGGGGAGGTAGGGAGTAACTGCGAATGAGTACAAGGTTCTGGGGCTGCTAAAAATGTCTAAAAATTAGATGACATGCTTGCACAACTCTGTAAATGTACTGAAAACCGTCGAGTGGTACCCTGGAAATGGGTGTTTATGGTATGTAAATTACATATCAGTGAAGTTGTTAGAAACACACGGCCGGACGTTATAATTTAAGGAGGACAGTAAAGCGCTCTTGGATCGCAGGCAGAGAACGAGCGAGCCCCGTGCGGCGAGGAGGAGGACAGGCGGGGATGTGAGCACTGTCCCAGAGAAGGAGACGCCGGATCCTGGAGAACAGAAGTTTCCCGGGGGAGCACACTGCTCTTGTGAGACGGGACAACGCATGACCTAGAAAAGACGGTAACTCACTCGCTGACCGATCCACAAGTGGAAGGCCAGGGCTCCTGGGAGGAGAGAAAGCGGGAGCAAGAGCGCGTGCGGGAAACGAGGCTGCAAGGTGGAAGGAGCCTTTGCCACCTCGTCCCCCTAGACACGGAAAGCTGTTGAAAGGCTTTAGAAAGAAAACCAGGCAGTCATCTTAGTTTGTAGAAATCAAAGCCAACTCCTCTAGAGCAGATGTGCGTCTCTGATCATTCGCCCATTAAACTTATATAAAAGTTGCCTTTACGTACCCTTGGCCTTGACCTTGGACAGCCCATTAATTCTTCGGTTGGTTGGTTGGTTTAACCTTGATAAACAGAATTCCACTTTCTGGGAAAGAATACTTCCAGCGTTTTGCTTGGGGAGGGAAGGGACCTTCCCACGACACTCCCTTCCTGGGCGCGGGCTCTCGGGGCAGGAGCCCTGGGGCAGGGGCTCAGCCACACTGACCCCGGTGCTGCCCGAGCCTGCGGCCCGGGCCACGTTTCTTCCCTGGTTGGTAGAAAGAAATAAGAGCTCCTTCTGTTTGATGATGAAACCAAAAGGACGAGTTAGACTAGAAGCTACTGGTGTCTTTGGTGCCAGAATCACAGAGAGGGCTTGTTTAGGAAAGTTAAGCACAGAAGCAGCAGCCGGCCCTGGACGCGCTGAGGGCGTTTCGATGGTGTTGGAATTCACGTTTCTAGTCGCCTCCGAGCCCCGCCCCTGCTTGCAGTTTGGTAACACAAGCCATTGCCGTCCTCTCTGGGCTTAAGCTGCTTAAAGCTGGACTGCAGTCACTAGTGATAAAATAGTTCTGCAGCTTGGCCGGGCATTAGTAGCTTCTTGCTGGCTTCCCAGGCACGTCAGAACGTATCAGGCTCAGACACACTCGGCCTTCTGGTGTAGCTGAAACTTGGATACTCAACGGGCAGGCAGGAATGACGCCCATGACCGGGAAAAGGGAAGAGATGAAAAAGTTCCACCCACTGTTGACATCCATCCCTGGCCATCAGATACCCTAAGGCACACATTTACTTTTTCAACACTTGCCAGTTTACTTTTGTTCCGGGATGCACAGCTCGGGCACAGCCCTCTGGCTGCCTGGACTTGCTGCCAGCAGGTCTGTGTCACTGAGCTGAGCCTGGGCATATGCCCTGGATTCTTGACCAGCTTCGAGGAAGTCATGGACGATACGGCAGAGTTTGCATGCAAGAAAAAATCAAATTGGGGTGTTGGTAATGCTCTCCGACTCCCTGACCTGTTTTCTCTCCCTGTAAAATGCTACACCCTTGTCCACTTAAGTTGAAGGCCTCTTCTAAGGAAGTCTATTCATGTGTGCCACAGCGTCAGGTTAAGCAAGGAGACACCTTACCCAGCGAGTGTGCATTTTAATCCATAATCACAAGCGTTGGATGAAAGGGTTTCCTTTTGGTAATAAAGAATTCCAGGCGACTGTAAGCAAATGGGGAGGTATTCCAGGAAGACCTTTTCCAAGAGTCCCTGAAATCCCACCATGTGTCTGGGGCTAATCCGCCTTTTTCAAAGCCACACTTGCCCATATTTCACTCATGAAGACTACTCTAGACAAAGAGAATCTGAGAGGAAATCTGACGTGGTTCATTAAAACGTAATATTATAAAGGCAAAGGCTGCACACAGTTTACAGATCAGCTCAGAAGTCTGTCACGCCTTATTTCAATATCCCTCAATATTCTGTAGACCTTAAGTTCAAAGTAATATTTATTTTCATCCACCTAGTATATTATTTCATTTCTCTTAGCCAAAGTGGTAGGAAAAAATTAACCACCTGTGTCTTAAACCAAGCTCCCTAATCCTCCTGGCAACTGACGGGATGTTGCTTTCTTATCGTTTTGCACATTTGCACACAGAGTTTGTGGTAAACTGAGGAAACCACGTTATTTATTAATTGAACTTAACATGCACACACACACTAATGCCAAGGGCAGAAATTCAGCAAGTGTGCACATCGGGAAACCTTGCTTGCTTCTCTTTTCTCTTTTTAAGTGTTTCCTTTGGTTTTGTCTCTCCTTGTGCTGTCAAGAACTGAGAAGGTCCTGAGGTTTTGCCCTACTTGGAAGAAAATAAATAGCCACCTGCAGTTTCTTGGATTCTGTCAGAAGTCATGAGATTCCTGAGTCAGAGACGAAAGACTCTAGTACTCAAGAAACATCAATAGCCAGAGTCTCAGCATTTTCTGGTGCCAGTTCCCCAAGGAGGATTCCCAGAGGGCAACTCAAAGACATCCAGACTCACTGCAGTGGGAGGAGCTCTAGTGTAGGGAACAGGAATCTTCCAAAATGGGCAGTAAACCTGCCTGCCTGTTGGATGGAGAGGAAGATGGTATTTTTATTATACTGGACAGTCACAAATCTGCCCTTCGCTCTGGAAGGAGATACTGTCTCCACCTTCCAGGAAGCTGCCGTGAAAATATCCTAGAAAAGAGCTCAGAGCAGTGACAGCCTCTGCTTACACATCTGCAGAAACGTACGAGTCTCAAAGAGAATCAGCTCCCAGCAGATGCGCAACAAATTCGGCTTCTGACTCCTTAGTTAATTTTTTTTTAATATTACATTCAAAAAATATGAGGTCCCCATATACCCCCCACCCCCTTCACCCCACTCCTCCCCCCATAACAACAACCTCCTCCATCATCATGAGACATTCATTGCATTTGGTGAATTCATCTCTGAGCACCGCTGTACCTCGTGGTCAATGGTCCACATCATAGCCCACACTCTCCTACAGTCCACCCAGTGGGCCATGGCAGGACATACAATGTCCAGTAACTGTCCCTGCAGCATCACCCAGGACAACTCCAAGTCCCAAAAACGCCTCCACATCTCATCTCTTCCTCCCATTCCCCACACCCAGCAGCCACCATGGCCACTTTCTCCACACCAATGCCACATTTTCTTTGATTACTAATCACAATAGTTCATGAATAGAATATCAGTAAGTCCACTCTCATCCATATTCTATTCCTCCATCCTGTGGACCTTGGAATGGTTGTGTAGTTAACATGTTCAGTTCCTGCTAAGGGCAGCATTAGGTCCAACTACTAATAATGATCAGTAGATGTCATTATAGATGCCCTCACTGAGATTTTAAATACAATATTAATTGATTACTGCCATGTGCTTGTGGGAGAAATATTGTCAATGTATCAGTTTAGAAAATATCGAATTTCAAAAAAAACTAGTTGCCATTGTTCTGCCTTCTTCCAAGAGAGTTAAACACATTGGAAACGTCAGAGCAGAATTTAATAATGAGAAGAGCAGCTTCATCAATCTACAAATTAATCTTTTAAAGATGATTGTAGCACTTATTGAACACTGGGTTCCTTTTGTGGCAAATGTGTGAAATCTATGAAAATTAATTTTATGTGATGCAGAAAATCGGGTTTATTTTAGATAAAATATGTAATTGGCTAAATAGGCACCATATATTTATTTGAAAAAAAAACTCATTTTGGATTTTACAATCTAAATCTGTAACAGCTTAAAATATGGTATTGCTAACTAGGAGTAAAATTTGACACCTATAATCCTGTAATATTTAATCAAGTGATTGAAGTAACTCCAATATTTTGACTGTAATTTTCCAGGTTTGTCAAATGACATTCCGCATGCACACGGCATACGGAGAAGCTTCGCTCGCAGTTCTGGCGCAGCAGCGTTCCCATTTCCAAGCTTCTCTCTGCTTATGACGGGTCCTAATCCCCCTTGGAGCACATGGTGAACACTGCCTGCCTGGTGTTGGGAGGATCACACCTTTTCCAAGTCGGCACCTCATGCAGGGGACATGAATTAATAATAAAAGAATTAATAAAAATCTTTTGTGTTGTCTATCAGTCACCAACTCAGCATCCACTCGCTCCAGGACCGTAACTGCTAAGCTTCAGGTCGTAGTGACCTGTCACCTGACGGCTGTGCCATCACCTGTGGAAGAATCCGTGGTGTTAAGCTTTGACGACTCCTCACCCTGGTCTTTTGCTTTCCAAACATGAGCTTAAGGCACCCTTCACCAGGTCCTTATAGTTGAAGAGGGAGCCTTTTACGGCAAAGGCCCTCTCCGTTAGGGTGAGTCTGCGTGAGGAGCTCTTCAGGATTTTCATGGCATGGACGTCGTGACTTGCACTGCAGGCGTGAACTTGAGCTCACATCAGTGCCCCACTCGTTAGCAGGCTGACTTGAGCCTTGCTCTAACAATTCCCTCCTTCAGCCCCTGCCCAGAAGTCTTCACCTGCCCGAAGTCGTCCATTCCAGGCTCTTCTCCTCCAGGGTGCCTGCTGCGACCGGTTCCAAGCACGGCAGAAAGCCAGCACGCCATCCGTCCTTCAGCCAGCGTCAGTTCAATGCTATTCAACATTTGAAGAAAATGCTTGCCGCAGAGCCCGGGGAGATGGCCACTCTGGCTCTTTTCTCCACTTGCGTCTGTCTGAGCAGCAGAGTGCACGACTGAGGGAACCTGCAGAGTATGGTACTGGTTTTTATTTGACTTCAGTGTAAAGCCATAATTAGTTTGTTTCTTTTATAAAGCAGAAAATGAACAAGATGGATTACAACGGCTGTTTCAAGTAATTTTGTAATTAAGATGCATGAGCACTGCTAAGTGAATTCAAAATCTTTAGGAATTTCACCTATCACCAGCACATAGTGAGCAATATTTCAACTTTTAAAAGCTCAACAGATGCTTATTTTTTTCCTTAACACTCTAAATTAGACTTTATTGACATATTGGCCTACACATTTTCCTGTTTATATTTAAAATTTAGTTGACATAGAAATGCCCTAGGAAGGTTCATGATCAATTCTGAAAAATTTGAATTACCTAAATAGCTCTTGTTAAAAATGCCTCAATGCACTTACTGAACAGTCAACAGCTTGGATTTTATGTACTTCTTGCTTCTAAGAGCTTGCTGTAAATTAAGTCTGTGTGGCCTGACAATAACATTATCTCAGCATCCAAAATTAATTACATTGCTGTGAATATTCTACCGGAAGCTAAATGAATGTGAAATTCGAAAGTGTACAACAGTCGTGTTTGTTTCGTCATGTATCTATTTACTTTTTAAAAATTATGGCACTCTTTATTTTGAAATTAGCCTTTATTCCATCCTAATTTGCCTTACACTGCTACCTAAGCATAGCCAATCAGGGATGAACAGAGAATTCGGTCATTCAACATTTACAACCACCATTCTATAATTCATTTCTAATAAGCTAGAAAATAATATTACAGATATCATAATTAATTTTACATGTTTTATATTTTTATATTACCATCTGGATTCTATCTCATTGCCATCAGCCAAAGCACCTAGCATAGTACATTGAGCATGGATAGACACTACTTGGGGATGGAAAGGAGGAGAAAAGGGAAGGAGGAGGGAAGAAAGGGTGGACATTTTATTAATTATTTTAAACATTCACAAAGGTTTAATTATAACTAGGCAAAGTGACCATGAGAAGATTCTAATGAAACACAACACATTGATTTTTTTTCAGTGAGATCATTACAATTATTTTAACAATTCTAGGTATAATTTACTTTTAGATGAAGTTGGAATGATGAAAATAAACACATTAATCCCAGGAGTGAGTTAAATTAATGGAAATATTTTCTAATACTTTACATAAGCAATTTGACATACTTTAAATTATAAATATTTAGATATATTTACATTTTAAATATATAACTAAACCCCATTCTCCTCAAATATGAAAACCTTCCATCTCTGTTTTCAAATATAATAAAAAATTTTTACTCAGTTTTGGCCTAAAAGGAAGTAATTACTGATAATCAAGTTCTTTAATAATAATGAATTTTTGGAAGAGAATTTTTATTTTTTGAATTCTAAGAGTTTGAGTCATCAACATAAGGAATAGTTTCTTTATTTTATATTTGAGATTTTTCCATCCTTCTCTCATAACTCCAGCTTTGCAAATGGCATCTTGTCATGAGACTCAAAGCAAGCCTCATTTCTCATAGTTTCAACTCAAATTACCTTCAGGTTCACTATTTTTAAATCTTAATCTCAAACACTGTTGTCTCCTCCAAGTTTGAAAAATCTTCAAGTATCTGCAACTGTTTAATGAATATTACCATTCAAAAATAATGTCATTTTCACCCCAAATTGAACTCAACCTCTACTACACTTTTCCTCCTTACCTTGGCTTAATTTGCCAGACTGCTGAAGGCAGTTCCCATGGAATGGATTGGTTTAACCCGGGAATTTTTTGGCTTACAGTTTGGGAGCTGAGAAGTATCCAAGTCAAGGCCTCGCCCGGGGAGGCTTCCTTCCTGGACGGGCTGCAGCCCTCCTGGGCTCCCTGCCACGTGGCGAGGCGCCTGGTGGCTGCGCTGGCTCTCCCTGCTCTTCCAGGTTTCACTGCTTCCAGCTTCTGTGGCTTTCTCTCTCCTTCTCTCTGCATTCATCCCGTTTATAAAGGACTCCCGTAATCCAGACCCTCCCTGAACGAGGGGGCTCGCACTCTCCCTGAAGCGGCCTCCTCAAGAGGTCCACTTAGAACGGGCCACCGCCACGGGAACGGATTTACTTGAAGGACACGCTTTTCTGGGTGCACGACTTCAAGCTACCACCCCTTTCTGTTGGGGCCAGTGGCCGTCCACGCGCCCTGTCATCCACGCCCGAAAGGGCCCTTGTCCCTCCTCGCTCCCTGCGCGGCGACAGCCTCTTTCTTCTCTAAATTCGGCCGGCATTGGCATTTTCTTGGAAAGCACTGGAATCACAGGCTGGAAAGACCGCCTTAAGGGATGAAGTGTCCGCCCACGCGCAGCTTGCTGTTTCCAGGATGGCAGAGGTGGCCGCCAGGAGCAGCACCGCGCAGGAAGGAATCCTGACTGTCGGGGTCAGTTCGACCCCCGGCAGCCGTACGTTTCCAAGGGCGGGCAGTGCCGTGACCACCACAAGTCCTCTTGCGTCTGCTTCAGGATTGACAAATGACCCGCCGTGACTCCAGCAGCAAACGTGCGTGGCCTCGTGGGCGTGGGGCGCCAGGCTCCCCCCAGCCTGTGCTGGCCTGGCCGCGCCCGGGTCCTGGCCTTCACCTCCGCTCCACACCTGCTGAGGGCTTTGGGCTCCTCCTGTGCTGCCAGAGCTTCTGGCTTCTCCTCCTGAGGCTTCCGGGAAAGCGATGGAGCCCACCCCGGCCCACCTAAACGGACTCTGAGAAGCCCCGCTCACGGGGGAGTCCACCCCCCGCAGCCCTGCACCCCACGCCTTGCTCACAAGTGGCTCCCTCCCATGGACACGTGGGCAGGGACTCGGAGGGCCTGTTCTGTTGGGGTACGTGATGCAATCGACCCCAACACCTCTCGCGCTGAGGGTGCCCTTCGCAGAATTCAACCTCTCCCGAGTTCTCTTTGCAGGACCATCATCGGTGGCTGGTTCTTGACCAGATATCACAGATGTTCATATTTATGAACATCAACTATGCCAGAGAGTTGGGATTTTCTGCAGCTTCTCTGGGATTTTGTGGAGAGGCTGGCCTTGTAGAGTCCTGGGTGTGTCAGAACTCAGCAGCCTTCTGTGGCTAGTAGAGGGGACACACCTGATTTGTGGGGTTCTCGCCACAAGGCAAGCTTATGTGAATTCTCACTTCCTTAAGTTGCTCAGTGGCCCGTTTAACCGTATACCTGGGTTTTCAAAAAAGGCGCTCCTGTTATATTTTGGTCACTCTTAGGTAATACTAAGTCCTATGGTGATTTCTTTTTTTTTTTCCAAAGGTATATTTTTTTATTTATTTCTCTCCCCTTCCCCGCTCCCCTCCCCAGTTGTCTGCTGTGTCCATTTGTTGTGTGTTTTTCTGTGTCTGCTTGTATTCTTGTTAGCAGCACTGGGAATCTGTGTCTCTTTTTGTTACATCATCTTGCTGCATCTGCTCTCCGTGTGTGCGTCACAATTCCTGGGCAGGCTGCACTTTTTTCATGCAGGGAGGCTCTCCTCGCAGGGCATACTCCTTGGGCATGGAGCTCCCCTATGCAGGGCACGCCCCTGCGTGGCAGGGCACTCCTTGTGCACATCAGCACTGCACATGGGCCAGCTCATCACATGGTTTGGGAGGCCCTGGGTTTGAACCCTGGACCTCTCATGCGGTAGATGGATGCTCTATCCGTTGAGCCAAATCCGCTTCCCTGGTGATTTCTTAGATACAAAACACACACTGAAATTTTAAAAAGTCTAAAATGATTGATTCCATGTAATAATCTACACTGTGATATTCATTCAAAGGTATTTCTCTCTGTCAGACATGTAAGAAAAGGCTAATGATCAGCTTCTCTCTTTCTCCCTTTCCCTCATCTTTCTTCCTAACTGCTCCTTCTCCTCTTCCAATTTGGGGGCAGGAGAGATAGAGGGAAAGAAGAACCAGGGACATCCTCGTGGACGGGTCCAGCTGTGAGCAGGTTCCATTCTCTGAGCCTGGAGTCTGTTGGAGAGACCCTTTCCTGCCTGCGCGCCGCTGTATTTCCAGAAGCCTGCCTTCTTTTCCTTCCACCTCCCTCAGCCCATCAGTAGGAATCTCTGCCTAGCAGCTCCCTTTTTATTACCTTCTCTCTTCTGGCCCCTTACTCCTTATGTAGGCTGTAAGAATGCAGCAGCCACAAAAATAAATAAAATACTGTAAGTAGATTCATATATAAATATATGAATTAATCTTTCACAATACGATGGCTTTTTCCCACCTTTGGGTAGCAACAGAAGAATTTCAAGAAAACTTGCTAAGAAGAGCTATCGAGGAACAAGAAGTATACAGAAGGTGGGGCTGGCTCTCCAGAAGAGCTGCTTCCCTTCCATATTAAAAGGAACTAATGGGTTTAAGTTTTAGATTCGCAAATTCATTAAACATCCACTGTATTTCCTAAAAACTCTGAGGGACTGTGAGTCTATTAAAAATATTTTCCTCAGGTAATAGTAAGATTGTGCTTATTCTGCAGGCCCTCTTAGAAGGTAACAGCAAAGTGAATAGTCTAAATATTTGGTTCTACCCACATTCACCCTGCCTAACTCGCTCACTGGAAGAATCCAGTTTCAACTTCCATCCCGTTTGTCACCTGGCATTTTCAAGCTGAAATTGCCTGAGACCTTTCATTTGACTTCTAAGCAATAGTTTGCAGAGTCCCACAATGGCAAAAATTTTGGCAGCAAGAAT
Source organism: Dasypus novemcinctus (assembly GCF_030445035.2). Lineage (NCBI taxonomy): Eukaryota > Metazoa > Chordata > Mammalia > Cingulata > Dasypodidae > Dasypus > Dasypus novemcinctus. Next base: position 2,072,667 of record NC_080701.1, on the reverse strand, counting down.
GGAAAAGTGAGCTTTGGCAGGACAAAAAGACAAACATAACCCCTGGAAGTAATCAGACACCCTGAAAAGAAGGTTCCTTGAAGTCAAAGCATGTACGGGCTGGACAGAAACTCCACGCCAGCCTCCTCTCTTAGAAGGTTAGAATTACACCAGTTCAGTACCAGAGCTTTCAGTGCAGTGTTGATCTTGAAGTGTGATATTTAATTCAATGGGTTAGAATTTTCTAATACAATTAAATACGAAGTGATGATTCAAGTGAAATATAAGAAGGACATTTGGTTATCAAGTATTGTGACTCAGAGAATGTGTTTGTTCATTGAGAGTATTCAATATTTCAAGATTTTTAGAAGTAAACTGATGATGAGTGATTTACCTGGTTTAAAAATAAAGGAAGGGAGAGGACTGAAGATAAGGAGAATAGAAGAAAAGTAAATTGGAACTTTCTATAATGTTTTCTTTGCCTTGTTATATTTGACAAAAGCCCTGAAAATGTGCCTGTTCAAATACAGCTAATCTCAAACAGAAGTCCAACTGATTTTTAATTTCTAACACCACCTACTCTATTCAGAAGCAACCCTAAGGAGAACCACAAAATCAGCCTAACCCTATCGTGGCCTGCCCGGTCCGAGCCCTGGGAGGCTGTGACGAAGCCTGAGCTCGCTGGGCTGCGTTCGGGGCCCCTGCCCAGCGGTGGCCAGCCACCGGCCAGCGGGAGCCCAGGGTCCCCAGGTCTGGGTGGACGCCTGGTGCCTCCTGGCTGTGAGATGTTACGTGGCTGTGCCACGACATTTGAATTTTGTATGTCATTTCCTCTCTTCACATCGTGGGTGAATTCACATCTGCATTCTGTCAACCCTACCTGCTGTCTGCCTGTTACAACCCACCCACCCACAGTCAGCCTTACAATTAGTAGTTTGACTAATTGTCTCCTTTTTGGTCAGATGGAAGATTATGAGGCTTAGCTACATCAATCCTAAGTCATTGACACAACTAGAAAGTGTCAGAGTGAAAAACAACCGATTCCAGGGGAGCAGATGTGGCTCAACTAGTTGAGTGTCTGCCTCCTACATGGGAGGTCTCAGGTTCTGTTCCTGATGCCTCCTAAGGAAGAAACAAACCACGAGCTGATATCAAGCAAAAACAACAAGCAGACAATGAGCAAAAACAAGAGCAAAACAACGAGCAAACAACAAGCAGACAACGAGCAAAAACGAGGGGAAAAGGCTCAAGCAGTTGAGCGTCCGTCTCCCACATGGGAGGTCTTGGGTTCAGTTCCCCGTGCCTCCTAAAGAAAAAACAAGCAACGAGCAGACAATGAGCAAAACCCAAAGAGCAGGAACGAGCAAACAGAAGGAGCCATCTCAGGGGATGGGAAACAACCAGTCCCTTCTTAATTCCAACTCCATGCTCAAAAGCACTTTTTTTTTTATTTCTCTCACCTTCCCCCACCCCAGTTGTTTTGTTCTCTGTGTCTATTTGCTGCGTGTTCTTCTTTGTCCGCTTCTGTTGTTGTCAGCGGCACAGGAATCTGTGTTTCTTTTTGTTGCGTCATCTTGTGTGTCAGCTCTCCGTGTGGGCGGCACCATTCCTGGGCAGGCTGCGCTTTCTTTAGCACTGGGCGGCTCTCCTTACGGGGCGCACTCCTTGTGCGTGGGGCTCCCCTACGCGGGGGACACCCCTGCGTGGCACGGCACTCCTTGCGCGCATCAGCACTGCGCATGGGCCAGCTCCACACGGGTCGAGGAGGCCCGGGGTTTGAACCGTGGACCTCCCATGTGGTAGACGGACGCCCCAACCACTGGGCCAAGTCTGCTTCCCTAAAAGCACTCTTCACCCCTTTTTCCTGGGCCCGCTCCTCCCCAGAGCTTCTCCAGCCCACCTGTCTAAGGAAAGTGCTCCCACCGGCCAACACCACCGTGGACTTGGGGCCCGGATGTTCTGACCATTCCCATTGCCCACCTAGTGAGCTGCACTCTTTAAAAAGCTACCTAAGCTCCTAGAGGTGAAGCTGCCTCCAGCAAACCCCTTTCTGTCTGGCTGAACTGGGGGTCGGGTGAGCGCCGGGCCGCACGGCCTTCATGCCGTTGTGCGAGCAGGTTCCAGCTCCTCTGAAGTAGAGGGCACGCTCGGGTCCCCTGTGCCGCACCTCCTGCCTCCAGACGGTGACCCGCGCGAAAACACGCCCCTCCGGAGGGCGCGCCGGCGAGGGTCCGTGAAACACTTCCCACACAGCTGCTGAAGAAATGCTTTTTATTGAAAATCCCCTTTAAAACACAAGAGCCGACTCAAATACTTCTTTCAGATTATGTAGAGACCAGCATGTCTGTCTCAGGCCTGGCAATATCTCCTACTAAGTATCATTTCCAGGAATTAAAGTGAGCAACGTTCTCAGATCATCACCGCAAAATCGGGTTGTCTTGCCTCAGCCGCTTCCTCAGCCGATAAACTGGCATCGCAGCTATTTAAATTTAATTCACAATATGGATTTCGATGGAGTCGTTTTCCCTCATGACCTAAAATACTCTCAAGCCCGACTGCCTTCCCAGAGCCTTGCACCCCATGAGACCAGAAGTCCTGTGACCCCGGGGGTGGCCCCCGCGCCTGGCGGCCGAGCGCCCCGCTGGAGGACGCCCCTGCGCGGCCGCCTGCGCCCCTGCGGTGTGGGTGCCGTGGGGTTGCTGTCGCCACGCCCCTTGGTGTGTCTTCCCCAATGCCACCTGGCGTGTGTGACATTGGCAAGGCCACAGTATCCCCAGTGCCATCCTAAGAGTTTCCGTATTTTGAAACTCCCCGGGGGACCAGCTCCCACCCTGTGGCCTCGTCGTGCCGTGTGCTCTGTCACCGCAGCTGACACTCAGGGCCCGAGGGAGGCAGAGCCCGGCGGAAGAGAGCGTCTCCATCAGAGGGAGCAGCCTGTCGTGGCGGCTCGGGAGTGGCCGTGCACGTAGGGCCCCCTGAGGGCTGTGCCAGGCCATGGCGCTCGGGGCCTCGGGAGGGCCCACTGCACCCTCAGGCCCTCAGGAGGGGGGACAGCGGAGCCAGGGAGCTAAGTGGTGGCCAAGGCCCCGGGCCAGTGAGCAGAGAGGAGGCCGGCCTGCCGCGAGCCCGCTCCCCGGCCAGCACTGCCCAGCAGCGCGGAGCCTGGGGAGGCCACGCCGGGAACACAGAGTGGCCAGCAGGTGACGGGCGCTGGGCGTCCTCAGGGCATCCGAGGCTGCTGGTTGAAAAGAAGGAAAATCTGTGCATATCCAGGAGAATGCTCTCAAGACTGAGAATTCGATTTGCTTCATCGAGGTGCATGAGAATGCATACAGATGGCTGCAGACCTGAAGCCGGCCTGTGCAAACGACGGCAAGATGACGGAAGCCGTGGCCGTGGGGAGAACTGCCAACAGCTGCCAACGCGGCTCCAGATGCTCAGAAGCCGGGCGCCCCGGACCGAGGCGGGTGGTGGCCTTCAGGGGCGTGGGTGCCTCTGCGGCTCACCCCGAAGACGGGGTGGCTAATGCTTACAAAGCAGCCGGGAGAGACAACGCGGAGGTGCATTCCCAAAGCAGCAACAAGCAGTGGGAGAAGGCCCGGCTGTTGCTGGGCCACGTCAGTTTCCCCACACGCCCCTCTTCCTCTCGCACTGCAAACCTGGTACGTGCCCCCACACTGACTTTAACCAAATCCGGTAATCCGGAGGGCTGGTTGTCTTTCAGGAGCTGATAGCAGTGAAGTGTGCTGTTTAAATCTTCTTGTTTCCATTCAGGCACTTGGGGATTTAAATCGCTCAATTAACAGTAATGAGCACTTAGTACCATTTTCTGTCTGTATCAAATTACTCTCTCCCATTATCTAGTAGAGAGTTTTTCATTCAGAACTTCTCAAACCAAATAGGAGAGGATTTTTCCCTGCTTTTCCTTTTTCGTTCTCATAACCCCTTGGTTTTCCCCAGCCTTGGCCCTGCCACTTATTTTTTTTCATTTTTTCTCTTTATTTTTTTTTAATGTTACATTAAAAAATATGAGGTCCCCATATACCCCCCACCCCCCTCACCCCACTCCTCCCACATCAGCGACCTGTTATCATCGTGGCACATTCACTGCACCTGGTGAATACATTTTGGAGCACCGCTGCTCCACATGGACAGTGGGATACACTGTCTACACTCGCCCCCGGTCCACCCAGTGGGCCATGGCAGGACACACAGTGTCCAGCAACCGTTCTTTACATTGAAAGAAAATGCATGCGTTCTTTACCTTGAAAGCAACTCCTTGGAATGGTCTCATCAATCGTGCCCTCTGCCTGTTTCTGAAAGACCTGGCAAATCAGTAAACCCTCAGCGTAAGTGTTTTCCCTAGCGCACTGCCTCCAAATCAGGGATATTAGCTCTTTCCGCTGTGAAATTCCCTATTTAACAGTGAAGATAGGACTAGCACGTTGCAGCTGGAGCTCAACGAGGGACTTGCTGTCCTCCCAAGTCCTTGCTTTCCAGTCTGAGGTGTCAGAGAGAAGAAAGGAAGGCTTTAGAAACAAGTCGTGCTGCCTGGACAGCGGGCTGGGGCTGGCGCTGGGTGCGGCCGTCCCTGCTCGTCCTCAGCACCCCCAGCCCTCGGGCACCTCACCTGAAGCGCCGTCTGGGTTTGTTAGGGTGTCCCTCCCCTTCCTCCCTGCGCTGGGCTTGCTGAAGCCCGGGCGTGAAACCCACGGTCCAGCGCTGGCGGGAGGCTGCAGGTCGGCACCGGCCCGGGCCTCCCCGGTCCTGCTGGTGGCTGGAGGGGCCGTGGGGGGTGGCGGGGGGCTGTGGGGGGCCGTGGGGGATCGTGGGGGGCCGTGGGGGGCTTCGGGGGGCCGTAGGGGGCCACGGGGTGACATGGGGGCCGTGGGGGGCCGTGGGGGTGGTGGGGGGCCATGGGGTGCCACAGAGGGCCGTGGGGGGCAGTGGGGGCGGTGGGGGGCCATGGGGGGCTGTGGAGGGCCGTGGGGGGCCACGGGAGGCCATGGGGGGCCGTGGGGACTTCACATATCACAGCCTTCCGTGTGTGAGATGAACATCTCCAACCATAGGACCCAGAGCTGCTCAGCATAAACGCTGATTAAAAATGGAAAATCTTCAATAGTTTTACCCAAACTGCATGATTTTACAGTTAAAATGGGAGATGGCACTTCTAGATGCAGAGGAATTCTCCCACCTCTCCCTCTTTATAACTTGCCAAAAAAGGAAGTCATGTTGTAGCTTCATTAATGTTCCCAGCACTTACTTCCTTTTATTTTAAAATGTACACCAAACAATGCGCGTACTATATAATGCTTAAGGAATGATATGACAAATACCCATTTAGCCACCATAGTAGTGCATTATCAATATTTTAATATTCTATTATGTTGGACTTATAATATTTTAATACTATTAACATTCCTAAACAAAGTGTATTTTAGTTTTGCTTGATTTTGACATTCATAATAATGGAATCATGCCATATCTATATATATATACACACATATAAATATACACACATATATGGTTGTGAGTGGATATCACTCTTTGACATAACTACAAATAAATTCATCATAATGGGATATCAACAGTATTGATACTGTACTATGCTGTAGCTTTTTTCATATATGTATTAGCTATTCATGATTCCTACTTTCTGAAACACCTGTTCACATATTTGCACATTTTCCCATTGGGTTGTTTGTTAATTTCTTTAAATATTTGATTCCATATGTTCTGGATACTAACTTACCTGTTACATGCGTTGCCGACATCTTCTAGTTTGTAGCTTGGTTTCCCACTTTCTTTATAGAGCTGTGTGATGAACAGTTTGAAGTTTTAATGTAGTACAATTCATCTCTTTTAACTTACATGGCTAGTGCATTTGCATCTAATTTAACACTTACACTCTGACTGGTAATAATCATATTATCATATATTGTCTTCTAAATTTTTAAATTTTGCTTGTTACCTAGTTTTTTATCAATCTGGATTTTATTTTATTTTATTTTTGATAGATAACTAATTATCCCCAGACCAATCCACAATATGTTTTGAAAATATCCCTATATTCAAAATCAGTTTTTGGCAACAAATATTTATTGAAGGTCTTTTAAATATGCAAAATATGGACCTATAAGGAAAACTAGGAAAAGTATTTGTTTGGTATTCCCTGTGCTAGCAAAGTTAAAAAAAATAGTAAATTTAATTAATTTAAGCCATCAATCTTAGAAATAGAAACAGCCCTCACTCCTATCTTTGCTTTATAATAGGTTTTCACCATGATTTATCGGATAATTGCCTAATCCATCTTGCATGTGTAGACAAGACTTTGTCAACCTGCGATACTTGAATTTATTCATCTTCGAAAGAAAACTCCAACTGGCTAACCAAAATGTCCTAGTTTATTTGGCTTGATCATCACTCAACTCTTTCTAGGGAAAAGTCATATGAAGGAAACACTTATAAGAATTTTTTAACTTACTCAATGAAAATTCTAATATTTTTCAGGTCATGTCTAAAACATGACCATGTGGTAACATTAGCCAGACTCATCCCAATTAGTTCTAGGAATATAATTCCTGACTCTAGCTCTTATGAGAAGCAGATTTTGTAAGTGGATATAGGCCCTTCATAAGTGTAGGTATTCAACAATTACCTTTTCGCTTTCAGTTCCCCAGGAGGAGGGCAGAATTTCTTTCAGAGGAGGTAACACTTTGGAAATATTTAAATGTTATCTATCTGAAAATTTTAAAATATTAAATATTCTTCTATTTAGTTTTTCATTTATTTGAGCTACTTAAACCTCCTAATTGCTATACCCACTAATAAAACAAGATTATATTTATACGTAATAAGTACAAGCAATACTGAAGAATTTGGGGTGAAAGTATAAATACCTGTTACCAACCCAATCCTGTTTCCCTCCACAGAGGAAATGAAAGCAATTGCTTTGTATCCTTGAGCCCACTTCTATATGCACTTACATAGATACACAAACAGGTAAAAAGTTAGAACATATAAAACATACAGCTTTTGTTGTTTTAATAGAAATATAATCATTTCCCATAAATATTTCTGCAAAATTATTTTCTCATAATAATAGGTCTTACATATTTTCCCATTTTAGTATATTCAGATCTTTTTCATTCAACTATTGCATAGTAGGTCCTATATGGTTTGGCATATTATTCACCTGCTTTTCAATGTAAATGTATGACATTTGCAAATATATGAAATACATAAATACATGTATATATATGTGTGTATGTGTGTATGTATGGGTATATGTATGTGTATGTATGTGTGTATGCGTGTGTATATGCGTGCATGTATGTGTGTACGTATGTGTATACATGTGTGTGTCTGCATATATGTGTATGTATTATGTATGTGTATACATGTGTAGGCGTGTGTGCACGTGTGTGAGTGTATATGTATGTGCATGTGTATATGCGTGTATGTATGTACATGTGTACATAGGACCAGGCTGGACTGACTATCCTCATATAAGCTTCCTTTTCATGAGTGAACAAGGACCACTGAAGATACCTGGAAGTTCTATTTTCCCAAAGGAAAAAAATTTCCCCCCAGACGTGTTGCATTAGCCGAAGCAAAGGGACATGTGGTCCCAGAATCACTCACCTCCTTCCTCAAAATCCAGACAATCCCTTCAATCTCCCGCAAGCTGTTCTCAACATGTCCCCCTGGCAAATTCTGTCTTTCCTCAGTGCACCATATTCAGTCACATCTGTCAGATGCTACGAGATTCCTTTTCAAGGTTAGCCATGACTTTTAAAGCCCTGGGCCACCAATTATGTAATACAATTCAAGAATGTATATATGGTAGAAAAAATGACTTAAATGGCATTTGGCTGAATAAAGGTTAGGTGAAACTCAGCCACTCAACCTGACAATTGCTCAAAAATTAATGGGTATGAGAACTCTGTTAAAAATTAAGATCAATGGGGCAAGATGGCGGCTGAGTGAACATCCCTGTTGGAGTCTTCTGCAGGGAATCGGCTGGGCGGCGTTGGAGACTCTTTGGGACCGGATTGTTTCGGGATTTTTGCTGGTCCGGAGGTGTCTGGACATCGATTTGGAGGGAAGGTGGCAGAGAGGATTCGTCTGTGAGATATACACGGAGATCCCAGCTACCTGTGGAGGATTCCCTTCTTGGGTAGGCGGAGACGAGGCATCTAGCCCCGCTCGGTGGGGCTGAGCCAGGCCGGGCCGGGCCGCGGTAGCGTTTGGAGCCGGGCAGGCCCCGGCTGCGGGGCCGCGGTAGCGCTTGGAGCCGGGCGGGGCCGGTGCAGGCCCCGGCTGCGGGGCCGCGGTAGCGCTTGGAGCCGGGCGGGGCCGGTGCAGGCCCCGGCTGCGGGGCCGCGGTAGCGCTTGGAGCCGGGCGGGGCCGGTGCAGGCCCCGGCTGCGGGGCCGCGGTAGCGCTTGGAGCCGGGCGGGGCCGGTGCAGGCCCCGGCTGCGGGGCCGCGGTAGCGCTTGGAGCCGGGCGGGGCCGGTGCAGGCCCCGGCTGCGGGGCCGCGGTAGCGCTTGGAGCCGGGCGGGGCCGGTGCAGGCCCCGGCTGCGGGGCCTCGGTAGCGCTTGGAGCCGGGCGGGGCCGGTGCAGGACCCGGCTGCGGGGCCGCGGTAGCGCTTGGAGCCGGGCGGGGCCGGTGCAGGCCCCGGCTGCGGGCCGCGGTAGCGTTTGGAGCCGGGCGGGCCCGGGTCAGGCCGCGGCGGGTACGGAGCCGGGCAGGGCTGGTCCAGGCCGCGGTGGCGGGAGGTGGATGCCGGAGCCGGCTGGGCCGCTGTAGCGAGCGGAGCTGGGCGGAGCCAGGCCAGGCCAAGGCAGCGTGAGGAGCCGGGCAGAGCCGGTCCAAGCCTCCACGGCGGGCGGAGCCGGGCCTGCGGAGGGGTTTCTGTTTTTTTTTTTTTTTTTTTTTTTTTTGAGCATCTGCAGTACTGGGGAGTTCGTGGGCCCTGGGCGGCCTATTGGGGGTTTGTGGGAAGGGAGGTGCTTGCAGACCCATTTGGGCAGACAGACGGGGGGGTTTTAGGGCAAAGCGGGGGGAAGTTGTTGTTTTAGATAGTGTTGCAATTGTGACACGTGTGTACCTGTATCTCTCTTCTCCCTATCCGTTCCCCACTGTTTGCCCATCCTCTTTTTCTTTCTTCCTTTCTTCTTGCCTTTCTTTTTTCTTTATTATAATTAGGTTTTTTTGTTTTTTTTTCGGTTTTCTCTTTCCCTCTTGTCCCTCATCTTCCACTTATTTTTACTTTAATTCAAGTATACAATAGGTGCTACAGGGAACACCTCACATTTGCTGGGTTTTCCCATCCTCCACTGCCTCATTTCTGTGTGAACTGATTTAGGCTACCTATACTATCCCCCTTCCCCTGCATCTTGATATCCACTATCATCTACTGTCTCTCCTATATTCCACCCCCCACCTCCCGTTCTTTGATCCACAAAGTGTCTAACTCTTAATTTCTAATACCTTTGCTCTGTTTTCTGTCTATTATCCACTCTTGAAACTATTACCTTTCTTTTCTTTTTCCCTCTCTCATGAAAACAATAGCTGTGTAGTTCATACCATATTCCTCCCAAATTCAGTCATCAACTTCATAAAAGGTACTCTACCTACAGCTATAACTCTATACAATCTACATGAATCTAACCTCCATCCTTCCAGATCTCATATTCCTGCTTTATTAACATACATCACCAATACAACTTTACACTTTTCCCTTGCTTACACAATTGCCTTTCCCCAACAATAATACTTTCCTCTAAAGTGAACTTAACCAACAACAAGTAACTAGAATAAGAAGAAAAAAGTGACAAAGAGAAGATATAACACCTGTGCAAAAATAACAACTAATTAACCTCCAAGAGCAGACAAAGAAGCTAAGGAACTGATTAAATTCATCAAAATAAAGAGATGACCAGGAAGCAACAAAAATCTACGAACCAAACCAATAATCAGGAAAACATGGCTGAATCCAATCAACAAACCAATAATCACGAAGGGGAGCAAAACTTGGCACAAGCAATGAAAGATCTCAGAACATTTATCACCGACAAATTTGATGCAGTAATGAAAGAGGTTAACAACATGAAGACATCACTTGGAGGGGAAATTGCAGACATACGCAAAAACATAACAGATATGATGGGAATGAACACCACAGTTCAAGAAATCAAAAATACACTTGCAGCAAATATCAGCAGACTAGAAGAGACAGAGCAGAGAATTAGTGATGTGGAAGACAGTACATCAGAAATCAAACAGATAGTAGAAGGGGTCAATAAGAAGATAGAAAAAATCCAATTAGGATTTAGGGACCTGAATGACAATGCAAAACGCTCAAACATACGTATTATAGGCATTCCAGAAGGTGAAGAGAAGGGAAAGGGGTCAGAAAGAGTGTTGCAGGAAATAATGGCTGAAAACTTCCCAAATCTACTGAAAGAGACAGATGTACATATCCAAGAAGCACAGCGCACTCCACCAGTCATAAACCCCAACAGGCCCACCCCAAGACATATACTTGTCAAATTATCCAATGCTCAAGACAAAGAGAAAATCCTAAAAGCAGCAAGAGAAAAGAAAACCATCACATACAAGGGAAGCTCAATTAGATTAAGTGCTGATTTCTCTTCTGAAACCATGGAGGCAAGAAGACAGTGGTATGATATAGTCAAGGTACTAAAGGAAAAAAATTTCCAACCAAGAATACTCTATCCAGCTAAACTAGCATTCAAACATGATGGAGAGTTCAAAATATTCGCAGACAAACAGAAACTGAAAGAGTATACCAACAAGAAACCTCCCCTTCAAGAAATTCTAAAGGGAGTTCTGCAGGAAGAAAGGAAAAAACAGGAAAGGCAAAGTTGGAGGAGAGTATAAGACCAACAACAACAACAAAAAAGACAAAAAAAAAATATACAAACAAAATATGACAAACACAAATCCAAACAAAATATGGCTAACACAAATAATTCCTTGATAGTAATAACACTGAATGTCAATGGATTAAACTCACCTATCAAAAGATTCAGACTGGGACACTGGATAAGGAAATATGACCCATCCATATGCTGTCTACAAGAGACACATCTTAGACCCAGAGACGCATGGAGATTGAAAGTGAAAGGCTGGAAAACAATCATACAAGCTAACAATAACCAAAAAAAGGCAGGAGTAGCTATATTAATATCAGACAAAATAGACTTTAAAAGTGAAACAATTGTGAGAGACAAAGAAGGATACTACATTTTAGTCAAAGGGAAAATCTGTCAAGAAGATCGAACAATCATAAATATCTATGCCCCTAACAAGGGTGCCTCTAAATACGTCAGGCAAACGCTGGAAAAACTAAGTGAAAGAATAGATACATCTACAATTATAGTGGGGGATTTTAATACACCACTATCAACTCTGGACAGAACATCTCAAAAGAGAATCACCAAAGAAACAAAACATCTGAATAGTATATTAGAGGAGCTCGATCTAATAGACATATATAGATCGCTACACCCAAATACAGCAGGATATACATTTTTCTCAAGCGCACATGGATCATTCTCCAAGATAGATCATATGCTAGGCCACAAAGAAAGGCTGAACGAATTCAGAAAGATTGAAATCATACAAAACATTATCTCTGACCACAGTGGAGTCAAGCTGGAGATTTGCAAGGGAAAGAAGCCCAGATTTCACACCACGATTTGGAAATTAAACAACACACTCTTAGAAAAACAGTGGGTCAAAGAGGAAATCTCAAAAGAAATCAATGACTACCTTGAAACAAATGATAATGACAACACAACATACCAAAATTTATGGGATGCAGCAAAAGCAGTACTGAGAGGGAAGTTTATAGCCATAAATTCATATATCAAAAAAGAAGAAAGAGCAAAAATTGAAGAACTAACTGCACATTTGAAGGAATTAGAAAAACAACAACAAAGTAACCCAACAGGAAGAAGAAGGAAGGAAATAACAAAGATAAGAGCAGAACTAAATGAAATAGAAAATAAGAAAGCACTTGAACAGATAAACAAGACCAAGAGCTGGTTTTTTGAGAAGATTAACAAAATTGACAAACCTTTAGCAACACTAACAAAGAAAAAAAGAGAGAAGATGCAAATACACAAAATAAGAAATGAGAAAGGCGATATCACCACTGACCCCACAGAAATAAAGACTATCATAAGAGGATATTTTGAAAAACTATATTCCAACAAAAATGACAATCTAGAGGAAATGGACAAATTCCTAGAAACACATAAACAGCCCATATTGACAAAAGAAGAAATTGATGATCTTAACAAACCAATCACAAGCAGAGAGATAGAATCAGTTATTAAAAATCTCCCAACTAAGAAGAGCCCAGGGCCAGATGGCTTCACAGGTGAATTCTATAAAACATTCCGGAAAGAACTGACACCAATCCTGCTGAAACTATTCCAAACCATCGAAACAGAAAGAACATTACCCAACTCCTTCTATGATGCCAACATTACCCTAGTACCAAAGCCAAACAAAGACATCACAAGAAAGGAAAATTACAGACCAATTTCTCTAATGAACCTAGACGCAAAAATACTTAACAAAATACTTGCTAATCGTATTCAACAACACATTAAACGAATTATACACCACGACCAAGTGGGATTCATCCCAGGTATGCAAGGATGGTTCAACATAAGAAAATCAATCAACGTAATACACCATATAAACAGATTGAAGGAAAAAAATCACATGATTATATCTATTGATGCGGAAAAAGCATTTGACAAAATACAGCACCCTTTCTTGATAAAAACACTCCAAATGATTGGAATACAAGGAAATTTTTTGAACATGATAAAGAGTATATATGAAAAACCTAAAGCCAATATTGTTTACAATGGAGAAATCCTAGACTCCTTCCCTCTAAACTCAGGAACAAGACAAGGATGCCCACTGTCGCCGCTCCTATTTAACATTGTCTTAGAAGTACTTGCTCGAGCACTGAGGCAAGAACCAGAAATAAAAGGCATTCAAATTGGAAAGGAAGAAGTCAAAATTTCATTATTTGCAGATGACATGATCCTATACATAGAAAACCCTGAGAGATCTACAACGAAGATTCTAGAACTCATAAATGAGTTTAGTAAAGTCGCAGGTTATAAGATCAATGCGCAAAAATCAGTAGCATTTCTGTACACCAATAATGAGCAAGATCAGGAGGAAATCAAGAAACAAATACCATTCACAATAGTAAATAAAAAAATCAAATACTTAGGAATAAATTTAACTAAAGAGGTAAAGAACTTATACACTGAGAACTATACAAGATTGTTCAAGGAAATCAAAGAAGACCTAAATAAATGGAAGACTATTCCTTGTTCATGGATAGGAAGACTGAACATTATTAAGATGTCTATCCTACCAAAATTGATCTACACATTCAATGCAATCCCAATAAAAATCAATGCAGCCTTCTTTAAGGAACTAGAAAAACTAACTATGAAATTTATTTGGAAAGGAAAGAGACCCCGAATAGCCAAAGACATACTGAAAAAGAAAAACGAAATTGGAGGAATCACACTACCTGACTTCAAAACATACTATAAAGCTACGGTGGTGAAAACAGCATGGTATTGGCATAAGGAGAGACATATAGACCAATGGAATCGAATTGAAAGCTCTAATATAGAACCTCACATATACAACCACATAATATTCGATAAAGCCACCAAACCCTCTCAACTGGGAGAGAGTGGCCTATTCAACAAATGGTGTCTGGAGAACTGGATAGCCATATGTAGAAGAATGAAAGAGGATTACCATCTCACACCTTATACAAAGATCAACTCAAGATGGATCAAAGACCTAAATATAAGAGCCAAGACCATAAAAACCTTAGAAAGCAGTGTAGGGAAACATCTACAGGACCTTGTAATAGGTAATGGATTTATGAATATCTCACCAAAAGCACGAGCAGCAAAAGAACTAATAGATAAATGGGACTTCCTCAAAATTAAAGCCTTCTGCACCTCAAAGGAGTTTGTCAAGAAAGTAAAAAGGGAGCCCACACAGTGGGAGAAAATATTTGGCAATCATATATCTGATAAGAAACTTATAACTTGCATATATAAAGAACTCCTACATCTTGAAAATAAAAAGATAAACAATCCATTTAAAAAATGGGAAAAAGACTTAAACAGACACTTCTCCGAAGAAGAAATACAAATGGCAAGAAAGCACATGAAAAAATGTTCCAAATCTCTAGCTATCAGGGAAATGCAAATCAAAACCACAATGAGATACCATCTTACACCCATAAGATTGGCAGCTATGAAAAAAACAGAAGAATACAAGTGCTGGAGAGGATGTGAAGGAAGGGGAACACTCATCCACTGCTGGTGGGAATGCAGAAGGATCCAACCATTCTGGAGAACAGTATGGCGGTTTCTCAAAAAACTAGCCATAGATTTGCCATATGACCCAGCAATACCACTGCTGGGAATATACCCAGCAGAACTGAAAACAAGAACACAAACCAATATATGTACACCAATGTTCATAGCAGCATTGTTCACCATTGCCAAAAGTTGGAATCAACCCAAATGCCCATCAACAGACGAGTGGATCAATAAAATGTGGTATATACACACAATGGAATACTACTCGGCTGTAAGAACAAACACACTACAAACACATGTGATAACATGGATGAATCTTGAGAACCTTATGTTGAGTGAAGCAACCCAGACATTGAAGGACAAATACTACATGACCTCAATGATATGAAATAAACAAGCTGCCCTAGATAGCAAGAGACTGAACGATAGGCTTGCAGGAAATCGGAGGGTGGAGGAAGGATATGAGCCGATGTCTGCAGGGGTGGAATTTAAGACGAGATGGTGGTAAGTATGAACACAAAGAAGAGATAAAAGGGGGGCAAGGGGTTGCCTTTGCTTGGGGCTTTGCGGGTTTGAGGGTGGCTGGGGAGGGACGGGTGGGTAATGTTGCCCAAAAGTGGGGGGAGGGAGGGGTAGCATACGACACAGGAGAGGGTCAGGTGTTGGTGGAGAGTAAAATGCCGAGAAAATCATATCAAAATATAATAAAGAGGGTTACCTGTTTAGAATGCTCGGAGGGGAGGGTCTGATGCAGGACGGGCTCCTGGGGAATGTCTAAATGCACATTCTGCCAGAGTGGGTGACACCATGGGGTAGAAACCCAAGTAGTGAGAGTGGGGGTGGACCCACATCCTGGGGAGGACTAATGCCATCCAATAGAGGGAACTGTATCCCTCGAGAGAAAGGGTGGCTCCCAGGGCATTGGGGCAGTTGAGCAAGTTAGGCCCTGAACACTATTCCATCTATCTCTGGAAGTGGCTCCTCAGGAAACGGAGGTTGGCTATCACTGTGGGCACCAAGGTGGAAGGAAAAATGGACGTTAAATGTGTGGAACCAAAGTAAATGGGGGGTAAGAGAGGAGTTTCTTGAGAGTACACAAGGATGGATATAAAACATGTAATATTACACCATAACATATAGGAGATGACAGACTGATAATGTAAACCATAATGTAAAACATAGGATAACTAAAAATGTAAAGAACTGTGTATCCTAAAGTATGCACCATAATGTAAACACAGATGTCACCTTGTTAGAAAGCTAATGTCTCAGACTCTGTACATCACTTTAAGTAAATATGATATGAATAGGGCGTAAGAGTATCACTGTGGAAGGGAAAAGGTTTTCTGGTGGATGTGTGGGAGTGCTGTATATTATATATATACATTGCTGTGGTCTAGGACTCCTGTGAAGAAAAGCTGAATAATTAGGGGGGGGGGGGGAAAAAAAAAAAAAAAAAAAAAGAAAAAAATAGGATGTGGAATTTTTTCAAGTCAACATTCTTTATCTAAGTTCTTTATCTAACTTTATCCAAGTTCTTTATCTATCCTTTAAACTCATCGCTATATGCCATTCCCTAGTAAGGGACCATGACATTATATTGGGCTTCAAATTTCGGGGAGTTCTGGATCACAGAGTGTTTCAACAATGGCAATGGAGGGATACTGGTATGGGATACCAATGACAGATGATATATGACTGACAGGGAGCTGTACAGAACATATGTCCAGGGTGCATGGTAATGTTTGGATATACGCATAGTGGCAACAATTAAAAACCACAGTAGGGGGGGTACTGGGTTCCTGGCCAGTGGTGCTCTGTCGTGGTCCCTAGGGGAGCAGCGACAGTCTCCCAGGTACAGTGGTGGGGACCGGGAGGGAGTGAGGGTTCAACAGTGAGCCCCTGATACTAATGACTATGCTTGTGAGCTGATAAACCCAAAATAATAACAAGGCCTAGAGCAACTTTGTGCCTGGGAATTTCCTTCTGTCAGCCTTCATGTTACTCAAATGTGGCCAGTCTCGAAGCCAAACTCAGCATGTAAATGCAATGCCTTCCCCCCAGCGTGGGACATGACACCCGGGGATGAGCCTCCCTGGCAACGAGGGACCACTATCAACTACCAACTGATGATGCAACTGGAAAATGACCTTATACGGAAGGTTCAATGCGGATCAGCAGAATATCCATGTCTACATAAAATACCATGACTTTAAAATGCTGTTTGACCTAAAGTAAGGGGGAAATGGAAAGGAGAAATGAGTTTATATGGCTACGAGTTTCTAAAAAAGAGTCTGGAGGCTGGCAGAAGGTTTGCCCTCATGCACAACTGAGCAGAGTCAGAGAGACAGATAAAGCAGATACAACCCCCAGATATTGGTTCCTTTGAGGGCTAAAGAGACCCATGGGAGTTATGGTCATGGCCGATGGGGTTAACTACCAGGGCAGATGGCCCCTCTTTGGAAATGGTGTTTATGTGTGATGAATCTGGACTCAGATGGGATCTCCCTTCATAAGACTTTCATGCTAATGTGCTGGAGGTGCAGTTAATGTTGGGGTTTAAGATATATTTAGGGGATTTGAATCTCTGGACTGACAATGTGATAGCCAGATCCTGAGCCTCAACAGACTCCAGCACCTACAATCTGATTTATTGGACTTACCACACTCAGCTAAGATGGAGGTGAAGAAGGACAACCACCACACCATGGAGCCTAGAGTGATTACAACTGAAAATGGGAGGATTGCATCCAGCATCCAGGTGGAATCTGAGCCTCCTCTTGACATAAAGGTGCAATGGACACAACCAATCCAGTGTCCACATAGAAGAGGTGGCATTGGATTGGGAAAAGTGGACATAATGGACAAAGGGTATGGGGAAAGGCAGGAAGAGATGAGAGGTGGAGGCGTCTTCGGGACATGGAGCTGCCCTGGATGGTGCTTCAGAGGTAATCACCGGACATTGTAAATCCTCACAGGGCCTACATGATGGAATAGAGGAGAGTATAGGCCATGATGTGAACCAATGTATATGAGGTGCAGAGGTGCCCAAAGATGTACTTACCAAATCCAATGGATGTGTCATGATGATGGGAACGAGTGTTGTTGGGGGGGGGGAAGAGGGGGGGTGGGGGGGTGGGGTTGAATGGGACCTCACATATATATTTTTAATGTAATATTATTACAAAGTCAATAAAAAATAAAAAAATAAAAAAAAAATAAAAAAAAAATAAAAAAAAAAAAAAAATTAAGATCAATAAAAACTGATTTTTCAAGATTAATATTTTGTTGCATATTGTGCAGTCACCCATTAACCTTTCTAACATTCATTCAGCCTCCTTTCTAAAATGGAAAGTGTGTTTATTATATATTATCTAAATATGTATGTCTTTTGTCAGTAGAAATAGTACCCTAACATTATTTTGTAACTTACAATAATATATTTTGCTTTTTTGTTGCATATTGTGAACAGTTTGAATTTTTGTTCTCCAAGGAAACACCACCAACAGGAAATACATATATGTATATGATTTTATATATGTAGATGTAAATACTAAAATACTATGAGATTTATTATAAGAATTGGCTCACGTTCAATGAATTCCCCAGGAGAAGCTGGCTGGCCGGAGCAGAGATAGAAATTCTTTTGACTGTTGAAATCACCAATTCTCCCTTTAAGTCCTTCTCCTAACTGGCTGAGTCTGCTCATTGCTGAAGGCAATCTCCTCAGTTGATTGCGGATGTAATCAGCCATAGATGCAATCTACTGGCTAATGATTAAATACACAAAATGTCTTCAGAGTAACAATTAGCTCAGTCCTTCCTTGACCAAGAAAGTGAGCTCAAAACCTAGTCAAGTCAACACATGAATTTAACCATCACCTGCCACATATCACAATTTTCTATCTAATGATTCAAAGCTAATTAATTATCAGCATTGTGTAAAACAAATACCATGAAATGGGTCAGGTTAAGCAATGTGAATTTTATTCGCTCATGCTTTTGGGGTCAGGAAAATATCCAGATCAAGCCATCATCCAGCAACGCTTCTCCCTGAAGACTGGCTGTCGGTGGTCCTCAGCTCCTCTGTCCCATGGCGATCGCATGGCACATCTGCTGGTCACCCCCTTGTCTTCTGGGTTTTGCTGATTTTAGCTTCTTGCTTCTGTGGCCTTCTCTCTCTTTCTCTGAGTTTCATTCTCTTATAAAGGAGTCAAGTAATAGGATTAAGACCCCTTCTGATTGAGCTGGGTCACACCTTAACGGAAGTAGCCTCATTAAAAGGTCTTACTGGGAAGCAGATTTGACTCAACATTTAGAGTGTCCACCTACTGCACGGGAGATCCAGGGTTCAAACCCGG
The DNA here is from genome assembly GCF_030445035.2 of Dasypus novemcinctus. Classification (NCBI taxonomy): domain Eukaryota; kingdom Metazoa; phylum Chordata; class Mammalia; order Cingulata; family Dasypodidae; genus Dasypus; species Dasypus novemcinctus. Next base: position 2,053,907 of record NC_080701.1, on the reverse strand, counting down.
GGCCTCTTGACCCATGTGCAGCTGGCCCATGCGCAGTGCTGATGTGCTCAAGGAGTGCCGTGCCACGCAGGGGTGTCCCCCACATAGGGGAGCCTCACACACAAGGAATGTGCCCTGTAAGGAGAGTCATCCTGTGTGAAAAAAGCATAGCCTGCCCAGGAGTGGCATGACACACACAGAGAGGTGACGCAGCAAGGTGACGCAACAAAAAGAGACCCAGATTCCCAGTGCCACTCACAAGAATGCAAGCGGACACAGAAGAACACATAGTGAATGGACACAAAGAACAGACAACTGGGGGGAGGGAGGGGAGAGAAATAAACAAAAAATAAATCTTTAAAAAAATAAAAATAAAAGGTCCTACTTACAATGGGCTCACATCCAGAGGAATGGATAAGATTTAAGGACATGTTTTTCTGGGGTACATATAGCTTCAAATTACAGCACCTATTTATTCACCTATTTTTTACCTGTATTTCTAATTCATGCTTATATAATTACACCCACCTTTTCAAAATTTGTTGGAAAATGTTAGAATAACCCAAATTTCAAACAAAAAAAAATGTGTACATAAAATAGATTCTTTTTCCCCTTGCACAAAACTGAAAAGGCAGCCAGTTAAGCAGAATGGACAATCCCATCTTTAAATAGGTATTTTTGCAGTAGAAAAATCCTTTCCTTCAGAATTTCAGGTACTTTTTATAAATGACTCAAGTCATTATATTCTTATCTTTCCATTATTTCATATTACAAGAAAAACATAAGTTCTGTTTTAAAAATAAAAAACTGTAATTAAGAAATAGGGGATCATAAAAATATCTAGAATTGTACACTTTCAAATCACCCATTAGTAGAAATGGAATCACAGCATTATTTTGTAACCTACCATAATTTATTTAGGTAATTTACCAAATGTTAGATATGTATTTTATTCCAAAATTTCTTATCTTAAATAGAGTAGAACAGAAATAATTTTAATATGAATTCAAAATGTAAATACCAAAAGGTAAAGAATAAAAAGAAATGATTGGTTAAACATGAAGGAGCATGACTGAAGTTATATTAAATATTAAAGAGCAAAAATGTAGAAAATATCTAGAAATTGAAAAGGAATACTTAATTACATACAAAGGTCTGCAAAATACCCCATGGTGCACCAAGATGACTAACACTAGAAAAATCAGAGTGTAGGAATTTTCATTTAAAATCTATCATCATTTCAGCCAAAATGACCTGCTGACCAACTTGCTTTTAACTAAATTGCTTTCAACAAAATTATGTTCTATAAATTTGCATTTGTATAAATTTACTTTTTTTTTCTTTTTCCTTTTTTTGTTCTTACTGGTTAAATCATATGCCACTTTCAAGGGGAGAACTAGGAATCTAGAGGCCATCTGGTCCATGCTTCATTCTTCCCTCGCTCTCTCTTTTTCTCCCTCTCCCTCCCTCGTTATCTTTACCCGTGCATTTGATCATGGATCACTCTCTATCACAGGACCTTGAGATTCCTCCTGAGAATGTAGAAACTGTTTTAAAGATGACCTTCTCCTTACTGTGCCTTCAAAAGTACTCTAGTTGGATGCCTTTTTTTGGACCGTATAAAACCTCACTGCAACTCTCAGTTAATCTCCTGGTTGGGGGATGGTCTTTCAGTAATTTTCAACTACTAGGCTATTTCATTGCTCACAGAAAAATTTTACGATAGTATACATTTTCCATACTTACCAAGAATACTATTTCCCCCTCCCTATGACTTTTGCCCCTAATTCCAGAAGCTGTCTACACCATGTCATCCTCGCAAGGCAATGCACTAGGAAACAACATTATTAACCTATCGGCATTCACAGCTTTCCTGGCTTGCATCCCAGGCCTCTCCCTGATGTCCAGAATCCAAGTAGCAGGTTACAAGACCACACTTTCCCAGCAGCTCATCTAGTGCGAGAGCGATGGTGTAATGAGACAGGAAGGGTGGAAGGTATGGTGGACGAGGTGCACAAGAGCATGCTGAGTGAGCTAAAGAGGAGTCAGTGAGGTAGAAGAGCAAGATGGCACAGAAGAACCAAATGGGCTGGAGATAGACAGGAGAATCTACATTTTATTTTGTGTGTGTGTGTCCTCTATGAATATACTATTTTGGAAAGAGGGAATTGTATCTAGAAAGCACTTCTGGCAAGCTTCCTTGTGATGGACTGTGTAAAATGCCTGGGATGGACTTCTTAAGAAGGTTACAGGCAAAGACTTTGCCTCAAAGCTGCATTCAGATCTTTTCCCGTGACACTGCAGAGACATACGAAAGGGATGCAGCTTATAGTTATGTATCATCACCGGGTCAAGAGCTGAGTAAGTTGTCTTGACCACTTTCCCACTGATAAAATCAAAGTAGAATCATCCCCCGACTGAGGGCAAGCTCCCAGGAACCCCCAATACCAGGGGGCAAGTCTGTCTCCATGGAATAGTTTTTGCTTCATCCATCTAACTGAAATTTGCTTGACAATTATTAGCAGGTGGACCATATTCCAAGTCAAATTCTTTTTCACTCTCCAAGTTGCACTTCTCCTGGTTGGTCTTAGCCCCTTTCAACCTAACCACACCACACCCAGCATCTCATCTGAGGATGGAACACGAGTTGGTCATCTAAGCAATGCTGAGGTCTTGCATAAACACAACTGGTTGCAGTACTTTGAAAATTGCATGCTTCTGAAGATAAACGCTGAATACTCATAATCTGTCAATCTCTCTCTACATCATGGCAACCTTTTACTAACTCCCCAAGAGGACAAGAATGCATCCTAGTAGGAAAGAGGAAGGCATAACAATGGAAAGGTACTGAATATTTGGTGCAAATGCTATGAGGCTAGCAGCCGGGCCTTGCACATCACTTGAGAAGGAACCTCACGTCAATGGAAGGCCGACCTCGAAAGTTCATCTGGCTGTGCCAGCTGTGGCTCTCCCTCCCTCTCACATTCTTCTCTGCTTTTGTCAATTACTACCCCTCAGCCACACATTCTCCACTGGTCCTTATTTGACCTGGCATTTCCTGCTTCATGAAGATTGTCCTGCTCCCCAAGTTCGGGTCTTCCCTTTTTCTACCTGCTCTGTTACCTCCTTAGCTCCTGAAACAGAGTTTGGTGCATGGCAAATGTCCTACATGGCCTTGACCATATCCTACGGTTTTCTTTACCCCGCCTGAACTTTACCTGCTCTAGCTGTGACTCTTAATGTAGCACAAAGGTCCTGAACCAGATTTAATCATCAAAGAGAAAAAATGTGTTCATTATAGTCAAATTAAAGATAGGAAAAGTAACATGTAGACACTTGGTTAAAAAAATGGCTAAAGGCCAAGTGATGCTGTGCAGCTATTACCCAGCTCCAGGAGGTGGGGGTCAGGAGGAAGCCACTGTTCCTTTTAAAGGTACGTATCATTGACTCATTTACCATTCCAAATGTGCGGCTGGTCGGGTCCTAAGCATTGGATATAAAGGTGAAAATGAAAGATATTAAGTATCTTTCATGCAGCATATATTTAAAAGGCAGGAGACAAAAAATAGGTCGGTAAACAAATGACTCCGGACGGTTTCTCATGCTCTGGTATTAAGAATGGGTGATTGGATAGAGTTTTTAGAAGAGCTGGTTATTTTTGCTAGGTGGTAAGGAAAGGCCTCCCTAAAAACGTGATGTTTTGATTCAGAACTGAATGACGGGAAGCAGAGAGCCACGTGCAGACCTGAGGGACGATCATTCCTCACTGAGCAAGGAGCAGGCAGGCCCAGCGTGCTGGTGAATGAGTGGTGGTAGGAGGCCAGGCGCCGGGCAGGCAGGGCCCAGCAGGCCCTGAGGGACATCAGGCCTTAGAAATGACTGTTTCCACTCCAACCTCAAAAAGAAGTTATTAGAAGAGGTTTAAGGACAGTGCTATGTCTGATTTATGCTTTTATTTTTTTTAATTATTTTTATTTTTTTACAATCTCTTTATTTTTTTTAATGCTACATTCAAAACTATAAGAGATTTCCATATACCCTCCACCCCTCACGCCACCCCTCCCACATCAACAAGCTCTTTCATCACTGTGGCACATCCATTGCGTTTGGTGAATATGACGTGCAGCACTGCTGTACCGCGTCGATTATAGTTCACACTGTAGTTCACACTCTCCCCCAGTCCATTCAGTGGGTTATGGCAGGATGCACAATGTCCAGCATCTGCCCCTGCAATATCGTTTAGGATAACTTCAAGTCCTGATAATGCCCCACATCACATCTCTTCTTCCTTCTTCCTGCCCTCAGCAACTACCGTGGCCACTTTTTCCACAACAATGCTACAATTTCTTCCATTACTAGTCACGATAGTCCCATAGTAGAACACCAGTAAGTCCACTCTAATCCATATTTTACTCCTCCGTACTGTGGACCCTGGGATGGTGACGTCCACTGATTTATGCTTTTAAAGATCAGGAAAGTTGCTGTTGGGAAGGTTGAGTGAACCCAAACCAACCACAACACCAACTCTAAGCCTCACACCACGAGATTTCCTAGTGGACTTCCAGCTGTACGGGGGGTCATGATGACTAAGAAAGAAACTCTCAGGATAGTTACATCACATTTGGACGACCCATGCAAATCGGTAAGAAAAAGTGGACAGCTCCGTAGAAAAGGTGGAGAGGAGACGTGAGCGGGAGCTTCCCAGGTGACCTCTGAGTGGCCAGTAAACACACGCAAAGGGGCTTAACGTCAGCAAGAAAAGCGAATTGAACCCAGGGACCCGACCTCGCTCCAGAAGAGCCAACACCCAACAGAGGGCAACTCCGGCTCGTGTGTGGCGCTCTCCCCTGGCGCGGAGCGTCTCTGCTCGGCTTGTGCTGCTCTCCTGGCTTGAGAGCTCCACGCCGGCTGCTTGAAATCAGCCCAAGTGGGAGTATCCACACCACGGGAGACAGAAACGCTTCAAGTGCAGAGGCTGTCCTGCCCCGCGCTATTGGCAGAGCACTGCCTGCCGCTGAACACACTCAGGCCGTTTTCCCGGCCCTCCAGGACCCAGGAGCTGCTGTGTATGGTAAAGTGAAGACTAGTCACAGAACTGAGTCTTACACAGCAATGAGAGCAGAGAGGCAACCACATGGATGTACCTCAAAAGCACAACGCAGAGGAGAAGCCAGGAAAGAAGAGGCCTCTAGTGTCTTGAGTCCATGTACGTGAAGGTCAGGGCAGCCTGAGCTCCCCTGTGGTCTAGAACCAGGGCAGAGGTCACCAGGAGAGGGTAGGGGCTGGAGGGGTGGGAAACCTTCCTGGGCTGCTCTCCTCCCGCTGTGCATGCTGGCTGTGAAGGTGTCCTCACTTAGGGAGAATTTATCAGGTTGCTCTCAGGTTTGGGGCACTTTTGGGCTGGCGTGTTAGCCTTCCATAAAGTTCAGCACAAAAATAGTAAATTAAAAAGACTCAAGTAACCCTGGTAATACTCTCTTGTTTACTATAGTAGGTGAAGGAATTAGTTTTCCTTATTACAAAGCTCAGTACAGGATATTTAATAATTTCCAGATTATTGATGTGGAAAATAATTAATATTACTGCTTGTGTAAATTTTCATAATATGACACTCATTGTATTTCGTCTGACCGTATTATTCAGAACAGAAAAGGAAAACATCTAGAACTATGGTTTTCATAAATTGATATATGCAAAAATCACCCAGGGAACTTGTTACGGATTCAGAAACCTTGGGGTCCACCAGAGAAACGAATGCAATAGGCTTGAGATTGCCGAGGAAGCTGCGTTTTAATAATCACCTCTAGTGATATGACAGGGGTGAAAGCATGGGGAAAACTTTTAAAAAGCTGATCTAGAGGCTTAAAATGTACCCCAGAACTATAAATATATATATTCTGTGGACAGTTCCCAGGGAAGAGATTTAGTTCAGAGTTGGAATCTTAACTATTATAAAGATAAATTATCAAAGAATTACGAAGACACAGACCTGAAAATTATGTGTTTAGATGTGTGCATAGTTGAAATGATCCTGGTATAACTAGCATCATTAAAATAATATATTTCCACATAAATTTTGAAAGATATGCTATGATGGAAGCAAAAATAAAAGAATTCTCAGATGCAGATACAAAGAGAGACGTGTAAGTTGTTAGGTATATTTATAAATTTGGGGGTTACAAGAGTTACTTAAATTCATTCTCAGCAGGCGGAACACTCTTAGAAAATGCTAAATTAAGGCTAGAGGCTTCAGAGTTTTTGCAATTGTGGTGGGAAAAATTTGTAACTTGAGATTATTTTACTATTATATAGATTTCTTAAGTCATCAAGCACTTCAGGCAATTTTGTGGTAAAAAAGTGTCTGTGTGGATAAGATAATCAATGCAGTATTATTAAAGAAACGCGAAGGATCATCAAAGGAAGCAGAGTCAATGATAACCTGAGTGTATAAAAATGGAAATAATTTTTGCAAATTATAATCAGCTAATGACACATAGAAGACAGGATGAAGATGACATGGCATTATAACCACAAAAGCTTGGTGTCAAGCACATGCACACACCCACACACACACTTACCAGCCTTAACTTGCTAAATGTCATCATTGTAAAAAAATGTACCCATAATAAAATAGAAATCACAAGTCTGATGCTGAAAAAACATGTGCTGAAACACAGATAAAGCTTCTTTGTTAACATTATATAATGCAGTTGACTCCAAAAATAAATTTCATAATGCAAAACTCATTACAAACCAGTTGCTCCTTCAGCACAACCTGTATAACAATACTGCATTATTAGATTTTTTGTAAGAAAAAGTTTATGCATGTAATTGGATTAGAAGAATAGTTACTTCTAAAATCTTGTGTACATTTTTAAGAAAATAGTTTCAACTTCTTGAAAATACTTAAAGAAGTTAAAAAGTGAAATAGTACAAAATGATAGCACTATTTATAATAACAAAATGGAAATAAAATAAATGCCTAACAATATGCTAAATGTACAATTTATGGTTGAGTAAAACAATAAAATGATCTGCAGAAGTGTGAGTTAGCTTAGTCCATGGAAACATGAATAAAGTGCAGAAATTCAAATAAGAATATATGTTCTAGCGAATCCTAAGTATATAAAATATATACACGAGTACTAGCAGAAATTGAAATAGAAACAGGATGGGGAAAGAAGGCGCGTTTTCCCTCGGGATGGGACTTCTTACTGCCCTCTGTGAAGGGATCCTGAATCAGCTTCCCGAGCCAGCTGCCAATTCATGTTTCTGTTAAAGACAGAATTGCTCAGAGCAAAAGTTGCCTCTTGTCTTCCTTGAGCTCCAGTCTAAAAAAAATCTAGGAAAATAAGATCATAGGACATTTTCAGCATTTCCATTACTAGGGATTTTTTAAAATCAATCCAGACAGCTGTTACTGACAAGCTGATGACACGGACGTGGACTGTTCCCGTTCCCAGGTTTGGGAGCCCCCTCCTGCCAGCTCTTCCAGCTGCTGCTCCCGGTCTCCACTGGGCTGATACTTGCACCCACTGATCTTTGCATTACTCTTGCCTCCAGATGCTGGGATTCGGGGTAAGCCCAACAAATGCAGCTCCGGTCCCTCCTGGGATTCTGCCCCCAAGTCTCTCTGGTTGGATGCTCGCTCCAGGCCAGAGGCAGGTGCTCAAGGCCGACTTGCCCTTTTTCCTTAAGGCCTGCGCCTGAAGCTAAGACCCGGCTGCTTTCCCAGCACTCGAACCCCAACCCTACTTTTCTAAATTCTCCATAAGCAAAGAGGCCTCAAAAGAGAAAGAAAAGGAAAACAAAGAGTGATCTCGGAGATTCTTCTAAACGCGGAAGACGTGGCGCTCTCCCAAGGCTGGGGTGAGGCACTCTTGCAGGATCCGCTGTGAAATCTTAGCATTTCAGGACTCCACCTGGGGAAAGCAAAGTGTGGGAAACAGTGGCCATTCGGACAATGACATTTTGAGTACAAATACCTGTGAACTACTCTAGGTGTGTCTAAGGGTTTTTCTTTCAAGAATCTGAACTTTTCCTTTAAAGGAACAGAAAAATTTTGCATAGATTTTCGTAGTTTAACATACTCTGACTTACTGAACTTTTTTAGACTTGAATAAGGGGGAGAAGGTAAAAGCAATTTATGAAATATCTGATGGAGGAGGACACAGAGAGAAAATATAAAAATATTTGTGGAAATAGCTTTCATATGAAAATTTTTTCCTGACAATTGCGTTGCTGAGCTGCATATTTTTAATTGGGACATAAGGAAATAAACAAGGCAGAAGGAAACCATTTATAACTTACACAAAAAGTAAGTTATGGCTATGTGCCAATGGTTTCTAAGGTGAAAGTAATTGCATCTCTCTTATTAGTTGGCTAATAAGGGGAATTGGAAGTCTATAGAAGATAGACAAAATGACTCTAAGGTATTTTAACTCCCAGATGAAGAGCCAGGGACAAGTAGTAACAAAATCACAGGCGACTCAATAAAAATATGAAAAGAGCTTGCTTTACTTAAGAATGTTTTTTTTCTGTAAACCTACTACTTTAATAAAAAATAACTAAAAAGGAAAAAAAGGAACGAGAGAACATCAATATGAATAATTGAAGATGGGGAGAAAATGTATCTCATCACACTTGTTTTTTCATTTTCTGATCTAAATTATATATAATTTATTTAAATGCACAGTTACTTAAATCCAGTAGATAGTCATTCTAGTAGACAATAAATACAACTCTTTTAAGCATCTGTCATGTTTAAGAGCAGAGGGGAGTTGGTGTGAGTCTCAGTTACCAGGGCTTCAGGAAGTCTAGGTGTTAGAGGAGAATCTAGCTCAGATATCTCCACACAACTAGTAGATAAATACAGACATCTGAAGTGTAATTCCTAGAAAAAATAAAGTAAAAATCAAAATAAAGTAAGAGCCTACAAAATGAGTTGTAGCCTACCAAACAGGTAAAATTATCAAAATAGGTCATAAATACATCTAAACTATTTTTTAGATTTTCAGCAACAATTTACATCTTAGATTTACAATTTACATTTGCAGTTTAAATAATAGAGTTAACTTTAAAAAAATCTGTTGCAGCCTCTGACGTTTGTCAATACTTTATTAAGTTTGAAGTTTTTCTAATTTGTTCACAAAGAACTGATTACCAAGAATATGGGATTCAGGTTCAATTATCAAGAATGTGGGATTTACAGGCCAACAACCCTGACTTCAGCCACTTGGCAGGTGGCTGTTTGAGCTCAGGGTATGACCACCAAAAGTTAGGTACTATGGTTCTAGTTGTTCATTAGCACCTTAAATGAATACCATTCCAAGCTCTGTTAGGCTGGGATGAGAAAGGTGATTGCACTCTGTCTTTGGGTTCAGATGGGCCAATGTTTTTTTTTTTCCTTCATTGGGATTAAAGAGAAAGAATCAGACATATGTCTGCTGTTGCTGTGACCAGGAAGGAGACTTTATCTCATGAACATATTTTATTTTCATTCTTCATCTACAACGTACACTGTTTGTTTCAAAAAATGAAGTTTCTGTGGGCTCTTGTGTTAGGAGTGTTTATTTCAGAGAACAGAGAATGCTCGGTTATGTAATTTGGCTTATGGTATTCCATTTCTTACAGAAAGATCTATTTTCCTTAGGAAGGCATATTCTGCATGTCCTACACTAAGCATGCACTAATTTTAGTGAACAGAGTCTCATACTTAAATAACCACATTTCACTTCCATTCCTACCTACACTTAGATTCTCTTCTTGAATGTTTTCATTTTTACTGTTAACTGTTTGGTTTATAAAATTGTAATTTCTGCCAAGAAAATTCCAAACACATTCTCTGTACACTGTAGAATTATTTTAGAATGTTGGGACTCTACTTGTAGCTGAATTGTGACAGAATGCTATTTACAAGTTCCCATATAATTTGGGTTTTGTGGAGAACTTAGTAATCAAAGTTCTTTGCCCCCATGTCTGACCAGAGAATTGAGTGGAGAAATATGTGTGTGTGTATTTTTTTAAATTTTAGATCTACTTACTCTATTTTACAAAATTATGCATGTATCAGTTTCCGTCAATAAAAGTAACTGAGTGTATTTAACATCCTTCTTCTAGATTTATTTTTGCAATGTTTTATTCTAGCTGTAAAATTAGACATGTTTTTTATAAAAATTTATTGAAGTGTATCATTCATAAATAAACATACATAATAAGTGTATAGGAAAAGTTGTGAACCTACAAAATAAAACAAGTGTGGGTATCATCATACGGAGTTACCATACATCACCCCATCACCAACACCTTGCATTGTTATGAAACATTTGTTACAAACTATGAAAGAGCATTGTCAAAATATTACTAATTACAGCCCACTTCTTACATTTGGTGCATTATTAACACCCTGTTTTCGTATTATGTATTTGTTACATTTCATGAAAGAACATTCTTGTATCTGTTCTATTTACCACAGTCCATCTTCCACCCCTGGGCTCCCTGTGTTATACTGTCCCACACCTTGTACAATCCATTCCAAGTGTACTCAGTGGCTCTCACCACCTCAATCAACTTTAGAAATTTTTCATTACTCCAAAAGGAAAAGTCCAATACGACTTTTTACCCCTGTATTGGAGTCCCTTAGAACTGATATGGTATTCTTCTTCATCATTGCTGAAAAAAAATATTACAATATTACTGTTAACTATCATTCATAAGTTATAATAGTTGTAATTTTCCCATGTATTATCACATTTTAACACTTTGTAAAAGAACATTCCTCTTTTTATAAAATTAAGCACAATCTTCACCCACCACCAAAAGCTCTGTTATCCGTCCTCATTATTCTCTAGCTCCCTTTTGATTGACATTTACATCCACAGAGCACCCCTTTCAGCCACAGTCTCACTTGTACATCAGCAGTTAGTCATGCTCGCTATGATGTGTTACCATCAACTCCATTCTTCTCCACACTTTTACATAAATCTTATTAAAAGTTCTATAGTAGGATAATAATAGTCCATTATTCATTCCCCAGTCTTGAGGATTTGGGGATGGTGATGTCCACTCTGCTTCTAATTGAGAGGGGGCTTAGAGCCCATGGGGTAGATGGGTGGAGCTCTCTTGCTTGCAGTTGCAGACACTCTCTCTTCTTTGGGATGGGCGTCGTCCGTCATCATCTCTTCATTAGTTGTCTTCAGTGAGTCCAGTGAACTGGAGAACAGGTGTTGCAAATCTGTTGAGATTCAGGGCCCACCTGACACATGGACAGCCCAAAGATTTAAGTCTCTTGGACATATATTTATCAAGGATGGTGTTAATTACGGGTTCAAATAAAAGGGGCAGAAGAGCCCTGTGTAGAGAACCTATAAATGAGTCTAGCTCTTTATGCTGGGGAACATAAATTCCTAAGTAAGGTCCACTGGCAGGGTGCCAAATTCCTGAGTTTGTCTGCCCTGCTTATAGTGTCTAGATGTCTCTAGAGCCCTCAGGAGCCCTGCTATTTGAGGCACTCTCTGTGGCAGTTGATGAGATCCTGCTGAGACGTGCATAAGCATAACCTCTGGAATGACCCCTCAACTCTATTCTGAAATCTTTTAGCCATAAAATCTCATTCACATTTACCATTATTATCATTATCATTATCATTATTATTATTATTATTGTTATAGCAATGGAAGAACTCTTATCATTGATGTAAAGGCAGTGGCCACCAGAGGTTCTGAGGGATGGGAGAGGGAAGAATAGGTGTAATATGGGGCATTTTTGGAACATGGGATTTGTCCTGCATGATATTGTAGTGACAGATACAGGCCATTGTATATTTTGTCATAACTTACAAAGTTGTGTGGGACAGAGTGCAAACCATAAAGTAAACTGTAATCCTTGGTTAGCAGAAATGCGTCAATATGAGTTCATCCATTGTAACAGATGTATCACACTAATGAGAGATGTTATTGATGTGGGAAAGTGGGGGAGGGGAGAGAGTGGGGCATCTGGGAATCCCCTATATTTTTCATGTAACATTCATGTAATCTAAAGCTTCTCTAAAAATGAAAAATATTTATATAACAAAAGAGTTCTACATCCATTAAGCATCATTTCCCATTCTCAACCCACATTCTATCTCCTAGTACCTTAAACTCTAGAGTTTACCTCCATGAGTTTATTTATCATATTTAGTTCATATCAGTGAGACGATAAAATGTTTGCCCTTTTGTGTCTGGCTTATTTCACTCAACAAAATGTCCTCAAGTTTCATCCATGTTGTGATGTGCATCCTGATTTCATTTCTTCTTGCAGATGAATAATGTTCCATTGTATGTATAGCAGATAGTTGTTCGGTGCGGTCCCAACTCTTTTGTTTAGTAACAATACATCTTAGGCATTTTACTTAAACTCTTTTCATTAATAAACCAATGTCACAGGGCTGTTATAAGGATTGAATTAGAAGCTGTTCTGTAAAAACAAGTTCCCTTAATTCGATGTTGTTTATTGTTGTTGGTTTTTTAATCAAAAATTTTTGGAAATGTAGATTAGCATTTAGTTTAAGAAGTGATCCTGAGGGATCCCATGCACACGTTATACAATTCCCCTCAAGGACAACATTTTCACAACCTAGCACAATGTAACAACTAGGGTAAGACTTTGATAAACTGATGGATCTTGTTCACATTTCCCCAGCTTTATTTGTACTTCTTTGTGTGTGTGTTTAAATTTTTATTTAAAATAATGTTAAACTTAAAAAAAATTGAAAGAATAGTACCAAGAGCTTTGCTTCTTTTTCCTAAATTATTTGATATTAGGTTGCTGACCTGATGAACCGTCATCCCCAAACACTCCAGAATGTATTTCCTGCAAACAAAGACATCATGCTACATAACCCCAACACAATCATCAAAATCAGGAACTTAACACTGACACAGAGCTACCACCTAATCCACAGACCCTATTCAAGTTTCTCCAGTTTTCCCACTAGTATCCAATTATATGTGCATAATATCCCAAAGATCTAAGTATATTTAGCTGTTAGATCTTTTAGTCTCCTTCAGATTGGATTCATTATGTGTTTCAAAAATTACTTGTCAGTTATTTTCTGGTATACCCCCCAATTTAGAATTGTCTGATTTTTCTTCATTGTTAGATATACATTAAGTATTTTGGACAGGAATATCAGTAAAGTAACACAATATTAGTATTATTACTTTCCATTAGATCGTAAACAAGTTAGTTTGTGCCATTACTATTGACACTAACCTTAAATATTTTATAAAGATTTTCTCTTTATTGTAAAGATACTCTTTTTTACCCTTGTATTTAATAAGAGTTTTGTGCAAAGGTACTTTGAGTCTGTGCAAATATCCTGTGCCTCACCTGACTTTCACCCACGTGCTTTACATATTTTACATATTTGATTTTTTGGCTGAATTACTTATGGCTGTGATGGCTGACACATAGTTCTCTTATTCTATAATTCCTTCTGTCTTTACTAGGTGATATTCCACTCATGAAAATCTTTCCCCTTTCCTCATTCATTTATTTATATCTGCATGGACGTATGGTTTCTATTTTATTCAGTTGGTTGTAATTTGTTACTAGATGTTTCTGGTTCATCCTGTATCTTCTCAGCCCTGTTTCTCCAAGACACCTTTTAGTGGAGAACAGTATTTCTAAGTGAAGATCTGGACCAAGCATGTCCCCATTGCTACTGGGGAATTGGTACCCTTGTCCTCTCAGGGGACAGAGCAGGGATTTATTAATTATATTATATAGATTGCATTCATATCCACATCCCACATCGGTTTTTATTTCTATATCTATTGAATACCGTGAGTTTACACTGAAAGGGAGGAAAAATGTAGAAAAGGAAGGAAGCATTTTGGGTGTTCTAAATCAAGGGATTTCGTCATCCATCTTCCCAACAAAAATATGGTGGGGAAATTTTTTTCTCTTTTTTCTCTTTTTAACTGGTAGTGTGTGCATCAAGAAGTAAATGAAGTAAAGGAAAAAGCTAATTTGGGATATTTAAAATAAGACAAGAGTTGTCCCATGAAAAGTTTACATAGTTGTTAAAATTTGGCCTTAGTGCCCAAAACTCCCCCTTTTGGATTTTTCTGCTGACATTTTTTACATCCAGCACCCACCTAGACCCTAACCCACCTTGCCTCCAGCTCTCGAGCAGTATTTGAACTTCACGTACAGGCTGTAAATTAGTAACAGCGGTTGTGCCTGGGATGAATCGATGCTCAGTGACGAGTGGGACGCACGCTCGTCCGCCAGAAGGGGCCTCCACCCTTGGTGTGAGCCTGCAGCACCTGCGCTGCTCCCAGCCCGACCCGCTCTCCACCTGCTGATCCCACGACCAGCTCCTCCCTCCTCGGCCCCGCGATCCTCTTGCTGTCGACAGTGTCCCCAACTCGTGATTGCTTCTTTGTAAGTCAGAAGAGTGTGGAAGGAATGGCAGTGTTCCTGATGGGAAGCTGCCTGATGGTAGACTGCGTGGCTCAAGCAGCGAACGCCGGATCCAAGCCGCGGCCCTCTGCGCTCCTTTCTGACCTTGTGGAAGGGGAAGGTTCTAGAAGGGAGGGGACGGCGAGGGGCTCCTCTCTGCCCTTCCCCTCCGGTTCCCAGCGGGGAGGTGCTACTGAACGTCTGGAGCAGGGGCACAGGAAGGAGACAAAGAACGGAGGAAATTAAACGAAGCGGGCCTGGGGGGAGCTGAGCCGTCCCTGCTGCTCTTTCCAGATGTGCAGGCTTTCTTTTGAAATGAGGGGGAAAAAATAACTTGGTGATGTCTAAAAATACATAATTGGATTCTCTGACTCTTGTGCTGGAAAGGTGTTTTTCAGAAGCACTTCCTGAAGAGAGAAGTTGAAGGAGAAATTCTATTTTGGCTTGCAGGCGCCGTCTGCTCCCCCTGTGAGGGCTGTGCTGGGATTTGGCTGTTACTGAGCGGCCCCTAGCACACGTGAGGAGCTGTGAGACCTCCCCATGCTGGCTTCCGGCTGGCTGTCACCACATACTTTAAAAAAGCTGTATATATGTGGAAATCAGGGGCACATTTTCCTTATGGATAGAGCATAAATGGAAATATGAAAGAGGATCACTGATGTGTTAAAAAGCATTTTCTTTTTATGAGGTCGATGGAAATCTTCCTACCTGCTCACACACGGAGTTGCGGAATGAGGTTCCGCCCAGGCTGGTGGCAGAGTTCACCTTTCCTGGAGGAGCATCCCCTTCTCCTACGTCCTGTTAGCTCACTGTTTCTTGGAATGACGGATGAAAACTGGTCTTTTTTGGGGAGTGAGGTACCAGGGGTCGAACCCAGGACCTCACAAGAGGAAGCAGGTGCTCAACCACTGAGCTACACCCACTCCTCTTGACATGCTCTCTTCCTTCCTGCAAACCCCTCACACTAGGACTATTTCATTTATCTGAAAGGGAAAAGGTGTGTCTTGATCTTTGATGGCATGATATTTCATGCAGCTACGTATGCCCTCAACAAACTTGCCAGCTTTCTACCTTTCATAGTTTCTTGACCCTGTCACTTTCCAGCCCAAAATCTGAAATTAAAAAAAACACATAAATTTAGACTTGAAGAAAACAGAGGGAGTCCTCTGCAACTACAAGGCGGCCTTGCTTTTTCCCTCTCTACTCAGAATGCTTTATTTATTCATCCACTCATTTAAATCTATTTACTGAGACTTACTAGCTTAAGGTACAACATTAGACATCTCAGGTGACAGAAAGATCCATTAGATACAATCTCTGTTCTCGATAATTTAGACTCTGGTAGGGAAAAAAAAAGATATTTGGAGAATAAAAGCAATAGTAAAATAAGGGGCACAAGAGAAGTATTTGCAAAGTGCTAAGACAGAAGAGATTTAAAGGCTGAGAGAGCACGAATCAGGGAATTTTTGTATTTATTTTAGGTATTTTATTTTATGAACCTAGGAATTACTTACTGGGACAATAACACTTGATCTGGGACTGGAAAACTGGTTAGATTTCCACAGATGGGGAGAGGGTAGGAGGAAATGGGAAAGCGTTCCAAGAGGAAACGGGGTGAACAGCCTCTGGCAGGGCCTGGCGAGGAGCTTCCTCGCGCTGTGGTTTCCATCGGTAAGCCGCGAGCCCCGGAGCTTTCCACCCACCGCAAGGCTCATGCTCTGCCTTTCTCATATTGTTCCACCTAACTTCTGGCCCTGATGACTTCGCGGTGCCTCTGGAACCAAAGAAATTGTAAGAGCTGCCACTGGTCGCCCTCCAAGGCTGTTGCGTCCACTGGAGGGTGGGCGCTGCCCACTGGCCCTCAGGGCCAGCCGTGGTCTTCCGAACAAGCACAGCCGTGGCCCCAGGAGCTTTTCAGAGCAGAGGCCCTCTGCCCGCCACTGGAGGCGTCCCGTGTGTCCACACGGCCCAGCTCCTGCTTCCACAGCTCCATCCTCAAGGAGCTCACCACTGGACGCAGCCCTGCTTTCTGACAATCTTCATTACTGCGAATTCATATTTCACTTTGAGAGCAAATACTGTTTCCCTGCCCCTTTCTCTCCAGGAGGACTGCTCTCAGGAAGAGCCAGGGATGCGTCACTCCCTTCAGGTACAGGGACAAACGCTACTGCCTCTCCCATAAACTGACCACAGGCCGCCCTCTGTAGGGTGATAGCCGAACGTGACCCTTTCTACTCCCTGATCCACGATTTGGAATATCGGGTGGATTATTTTGCATATATGCAACTAAATTCCAAAGACCTCAAAAACACTTTTGCAAAATAAAACTCTTAGCATTAAGAATGAATGAGAAGAAAAGATCATATTCAATGTTTTTGGCCAAAAAAAAAATCGTCATACCTTCGTAAACCTCTTTTCTTTAGGATCTATTTCCTTGTGGAACCGTGAGAGCTTGGGTGCGTGGAGCCCTCGTTCCAGGATGTTTAAACGTGGGCTTAGCAGATGGCGACGCAGTCGTGGAGGAGGCAAGACTGGCAACGATGACTGCGTTCTCAGGAATTGTGTAAGGCAGCCTATTTTGTGAAAGAAGATAATGTTAGGTCATTGGGGAAAAGCTCTGATTGTCGAAAGTGCTACTGACTCTTTCATTAAACGAAAGATAAACCTGAGCCCAGAGACAGAAACCAAAATGATTCCAAGCTTTGCTTTGGCTACAGGGGCATGTCTGCTTGTCTGAATAAATGTGAAATAAACATAAAAGTTCTGTATTTGTCAACGTCTTGGAGAGCAATGCTTATTTGTTGTCAAGCAGAGGGCCCAGTCCACCTACAGAATGGCCAAAGTCTTCGGGTGGTTTTGACACCGTGCCCCAGCTGGCTGTTGAAAGCCCTTTCTCCACGGTTATCAATGAGTTACCGGATGCCAAATCAAGGGCCTCTTCTCGACTCTATTCTCTTTATTTGTTCAGTGTTGTTCACCCTCTCTTTGAAACTCTTTCCTCCTTTTGGATGTAAGCATAACAAGAAGAGCTAGAATCAGAGCCGATACTCAGAGCGTGGCTGGTTGTGCATTTACTTGGCCTATGACTTTGCGGAAATCTGTTTGCAGACACTGATGGGTATGAAAGAATTTTGCAGAGGACGGAGTCACATGTTTGCTTCCCTGCCTGCCTAACTGGGGAAAGGGCTGCTGTGGTGTGTCCTGGCGAGAGGGCTCTCAGATCCAGGGTCACAGAGTACTGCGCGCTTTTCTGGCACCTCAAGGACTAAGAGCTTGGGGAGCACGGGGCGATACCCCTGAGGATGGACTTTGCCGTTCTCATGGGGATACTTGAAAGCAGCGCAGGCTGAGGCACCTTGCAGGAAGCTAGTCGAGGGTGGAAGGCAGGCAGGAGGTGTGTGCCCGTGGCGGTTTGAGTCTTCGAGGACCCCCGGAAATTGGGTTCTTTAACTGGTCGGGTCCTGCAGGTGTGAGCCTGTTGTGAACCTTGGGCTGGTCAGCTTCAGTTAAGGGTGGTTGTTTAGACTGCTCCAGGGTGGCTCTTAATCCTCTACTCAAGTCCTTTGTAAACTGGAATCAGCAGAGCTGCAGACACGAGAGAAACACCCGCAGGAGCTGAGAGAAAGGCCGGGGAGCCAAAAGCTGAAATCAACGGGGCCAGAAGCTGAGAGGAAGCCACTGAGGCCAGAAGCTGAACTAACGAGGCCCGGGGACAGGGGCGAGGCGAGCAGGCGCCGCCACGTGCCTGTGGCCACAGCTGCGCTGGGGGACAGCAGCCCCTGTGAAGCTGTGACGTGGAGGCTTGCACGGCCTCGGAACCGCAAGCTCGTGAGATAATTAGTCCCGTGGAGAAAGTCAGCCCCTTCTGGTATGTTGCCTTGGAGCCTTTAGCTACCTGACACTGCGTGTCCTAGGAAAAGAACAAGGTAGAGGCTGCCGGGAGGTGGAGACAGAGGGGCAACCCAGTGCACGGAGGCTGTAAAATCTGTCTAACCTGTGCAGGTAAAACCAAAAGGCACGGCTCATGATACTGTGTGGCTTTATTTACTTTCACAGACAGTGTGATGTTGTATTTCCATTGATTTAAATACAGATAAGGGTACCTATAAAAATACACAATACAGTGAAAATGCCTTCTGAGCTCATGGGAAGTGCCGGAACTGGTGTCGGGATGAGCTGCAGTGCTGGGAAGATGGTCACGTTTTCCTGGTGCTGGAGAGAAAATAAACAAACGGACATCCAGACTAATTTCAGGTAATGATCCTGCCATGAAGAAAACAACAGATATTCCTTGGACAAACAAAGTGGTAAGGGATAGTCTTTTCATGAAACTAAAGGTACTGAATCTAAAATGTGAAGGTTTTTAGTAACTACAGATTTAATGAAATTACAGATTTTTTTTTCCTTCATCTCAGTGTCCTATTATGTTTATAGCATATAAAGCCTAAACTTTATCAAATGGTTTTTCCTGCATTTATTATATAATATATATCTAAATATAATGATTATATATTTAAACATTAGTAAAGGAAAACAAAGCAAACTCTTACAATATTGCCTAATAATTAGTACCAACCAAGAAGTATTTTTACTGTTTTCAATTCCAAACTTGAGTTGTTTTTCAGCTTCCTTTTCCCACAGGAATTCTTCAGATGGTCTCATGCATGTGTTCCAGCTTAACTGTGATCTCCTTCATTAAATGTTAGAAATAGTGACCATGTCCGACAGCTGGATTATTCCTCTAATGTAGGGCAACATTTCATTGGTGTTCTTGATTTGCTCTAAGGCAATCCAAGATAAATACATAATTCAGAATATTCTAAATCAAGTTTTAATCCCGGGACAATGTATTAAGTAATTATTCCTTCACCCTTGTAGCTATATTTACTGTTAACTTGCTTCTTGAAAGTTAAATTTTATAGTTGATTTATGTTATCCACAGCTATGAAATTGGAAGAATTAATCCATAGATTTCTGTAAAATACAGAAAATATTCTTCTATATTTCCTTTGGTTTCTTCAGTTGAAGTCCACTGCTAAACACATCTAAAGTCTTCAAGAAATAGTAGTTTAATAGAAGAGGAAGGGTTTTAAAACTGAGACATAATTCCTATTTTTAGTTAACTTCATAAAATTGTCCTGAATATCTAGAAATGCTAAATCAAGGAACAAATCCATTCTACGTGAAACTGGGGTTCATGTCCTTTCGGTTTTGATGGTGGGAGATTGTGGTGAGCAGCTGTGCAGTTGACTCCCGGGGATCAATGACCTCTCACTGCATGTGAGCAGGTGCTGTGGCTTGCTGCTAACCACATGGATATGGCAGAGAAGATGGACGCCACTTCCACGTCCGTGTGCTCTCTAGCTCTATTTCCGCAGGCGTGCTGGAGAAGCCCACCTGCCAAGGAACGACAGATCACCTAGCCTCTGGGGACAGCCTCTAGCTGACAGCCAGTTAAAAGCCAACGCCCTCAGTCACACAGCCTCAAGGAAACGAATTCTGCCAACAACCTAAATTAGCTGACGTAGATTCCTCCCCACGTGAGCCTCCAGACAGCAATGCAGCCCGCCTGACTCCGTGAAACTGAGCACAACAAGTTATGCCCAGACTTTTGACCCACAGAAACTGTGGGATAACAATTGTGCTTGGTTTTAGGCCAGTATTCTTTGCTGCAAAATAAAACTAATCCTGAGGTCGATGTGATAAATGGAGAAGCTTGAAGTTTCAGAGATTTAAATTTTTATTTTAGCTTAGAAAATGAGAACATGAAAGACAATTTCATTACTCAGTGAGAGGAATAGATACGATAGGAAAGGTAAACAATTATGCAAATTACTGATCCAAAATGAAAGTGAGTTGCTTGCCTTAGGTGGACCTCAGACGTGGATGGCAGAGAAAGCTGTTAACACAGAGATAAAGAAGGACTTTGACCAGTGGCACTTTAAAAGCTACTTAAAGTAAATCCACATAATGGAAACTAAGATAACATGGTAAATAGTGGGGGTAAAAGGCTTTACTGAGACTTTCTCAATAAAATGAAATTTTAAAAATAAGTTTATTTTTAACAAAAAGGTTATAATTGTGTTAGTTCCATGAACAAAATTAATCTAATGTTAATGGATGAATTGAGCATATGATTTTTCTCATAATATATTATAGAGGTATAGAATTTGCTTATTTTATGTTTGATTTAAAAGCAAAATTACAACATTTGTAATTTTTAAAGCATTCTTTAAAAAAGAATTAAAAAATCACATCAAATGTATTGACTTCGTGAAATATTGAAACTTGCAATATTCACACCTTTCGCCTTGTAAATGTTTTGTGTTATTTTTCCATTGTAATGTTGAATATCCTACGGGTTTCAGAACCACTGTTTCTTGGCAAAGACAGATTCTAATATTAAATTTTGAATGTGAAATCTAAAAGAGCAGGATTTTTGTCTGCTTTGCCTGTAACAATGTCTTCCAACACTTTAATACAGAAACCTAAATTTCTACTTTGAATGTGTTTGACTTCGTAATTTTATTCCCAGCCAAAATACAATTTCTTCTCCTATTTTTCTCTAACAGGATATTTCTGGAGTCTGAGGAAAAACATACGGAAATTAGTCTGACGTTCCCGTAGGGGTGCTCCTGGGTGGGAGGGATTATTTTACTCCTTTGTGAGGTTTCAGCATCCTGAAGAGTGCCCTCCATGAGTCGAGAGAGGGGAGGGTTTTAGCGCCACACCACGTGCCGATGGAGGCGGACGTGGCATAGTCCGGCTGGGCCCAGCTGCAGTAGCCGGCAACGTGGCTGGCAGGCATGCAGACTCGAAGATCCTTTTTATCAGACATGGGCATGAGTGGGCATGACCTTCTAATGATCGACTAAGCCCAATGGCAAGGCAAACTTGATTAGCGCTTCAAATCGTTGGCTCCTGGCTTGGGGAACAATCCCAAGCTTCCTGGTAGGTGAATTTCAGGCACGTGCAGCTCATTAGCTCCACTGATTCGAGCACAGTGAGGCCCAAATCAGAACCTCAATTCCTGCGGAGACCAAAGCCCTTCACTCCATTCCACGGCCTGCTCCTAACTCCAAGCAGCAATTCCGAGCTGAGGGTCTCCAGAGACCCTGAGTGAGAAGGGGGTGCAGTGCTCAGTTCAAGGTCGCTTCAGGGGAAGGACCACGGCTGTGGCCCCCGTCCCTCGGGGCTCTGAGGACTTCTTTCTGGCAGGTACAGCTGATGAAACACAAGAGACCAGACCAAAAAGCAAAATCCGCTTTGAAGTATCACATAATCAAAATTTTTATTTAATGCAGAGTAACACTATACCGAAGAAAAAATTATCAAGC
Source organism: Dasypus novemcinctus (assembly GCF_030445035.2). Lineage (NCBI taxonomy): Eukaryota > Metazoa > Chordata > Mammalia > Cingulata > Dasypodidae > Dasypus > Dasypus novemcinctus. The sequence goes on along the minus strand of NC_080701.1, from coordinate 2,032,143 downwards.
TTTTTATTTGAGATATAATTTCAAATTTAAAGAGCTGCAAGAATAGTATGTAGAATTCCCATATACCCTTCACCTCATTCACATTGGCCTATTCTTAACATTTTCCTGGAATTGCGTCTCTCTCTCTCTCTCTTCCCCCTCATTTTCTAAGCACACACACCCACACGTTATTTTTTAAATACATCGGGGCTAAGTTGTAGATATGGAGGGGAAGCTTCCAGGTGACTGGAAATGACAAGGAGCCAGGGGGCTTCCATCCCAGTCCCAGGAAATAATTTTAAAAGCAGGTGATTCAGCAAAATCATTTTTGTTGATGGACTACAAAATGTTTTTTGTGTATGATTCTGCTTGGAGAAAATGTGACTTAGGTTGGTTTAAATGTGCTTAAAATGATTTTTTAAAGAAATAATTCATTAGGGAAAGCTTCGACACATCTATAGGAGATTTGCTAATGCACACTCCGACTTCTGGACTAGAAATCTGTATCTAAGAGCACCCTGCACCCCAGGCCAATGGTAAGGCAGCGATTCTGAGTGTAGCTACGTCAAGGATCAGCCACCGGCTCTGTCAGTGCCTGCACCAGGCCCTGCAGATCCTGCTACGACAAACGAGGCCCCAGTCGAGATTCCTGGGAATCTCGGAAAGCTGAGCATTCTAATGCCAGACTGGGGGACAGAAGGACCGAGGGGAAGGAGGAACAGCGCGTATGAGGACAAGGAGGACCCAGAGCGGGGAAGTTGCTGCGGGGCTGCCCCTCCGAAGGCGAGCTCGGCCCTCCTTCCCAGCATCACTGAGCACGCGTTTGCCGCGCTTGCCCCGTCACTGAACCGGCCCAGTGGAGAGCGTGTGCGAGGCCAGCTGCTGAGCGGGAAGGAGGGACGCGCTGTGGCTCCCACTGTGACGTCACCACGTCACCTCCTCTTGCCTGTACCTGGTTAACTTGTAATTATCACTCCAGCGGGTCTGGGGAGAGGGGGCGTGGAGCCGGCGGCTTCCCCAGCAGGTATCACGAGCCGAAACAGTCTCTCAGGCCTCGGTGGGCATCCTGCCCCTGGGGAGGAGAGGGCCGTCTTCCTACTCAAGCTTTTAATTCCTTTCAAAGCCCCATGCCAGGGGAAGAGCTGTTCCACACCACACAGAGAGCGGGGAGAAGACAGCCGCAGTTGAAAACTCTCAAGACGAAATCCATGGGACTGGGGAACTACACATGACACGCTGTTTTCCTGAAGAGGGACACCTTTCCGGGCCCCGGACGGGCTCTCAGGCCTCCAGCGGAGGCCCCCGTCGCTGTCCTCCCCCCGGGGGCCGAGGGGGCCGGGGCCAGGCGGCCAGTGCCGGCTCCTCCTCCTCCCGACCGTGAGAGCATCGGGCAGGAGCTGGGCTTGCAGTGCCTTCACTTCACCCCTTGTCCCGCAGGACCCTGTCCTCGAGATGGAAAAGCCTGCAGCGTTTCAAGCCAGTGAGAGAGAGTCCAGGGGAGCAACGCAGAGGGACGGGGGCCCGGGGACGCCGCGCCGTGCGTGCCGCTGTCCTGCCGGGGAGCAGCGCTGACCAGAGGGACGGGGACCCGGGGACGCCGCGCCGTGCATGCCGCTGTCCTGCCGGCGAGCAGCGCTGACCAGAGGGGTGCAAGCCCGGGGACGCCGCACCGTGCATGCCACTGTCCTGCAGGGGAGCAGAGCTGACCAGAGGGACGGGGGCCCGGGGACGCCGCGCCGTGCGTGCCGCTGTCCTGCCGGCGAGCAGCGCTGACCAGAGGGGTGCAAGCCCGGGGACGCCGCACCGTGCATGCCACTGTCCTGCAGGGGAGCAGAGCTGACCAGAGGGACGGGGGCCCGGGGACGCCGCGCCGTGCGTGCCGCTGTCCTGCCGGCGAGCAGTGCTGACCAGAGGGACGGGGGCCCGGGGACGCCGCGCCGTGCGTGCCGCTGTCCTGCCGGGGAGCAGCGCTGACCAGAGGGACGGGGGCCTGGGGACGCCGCGCCGTGCGTGCCACTGTCCTGCAGGTGAGCAGAGCTGACCAGAGGGACGGGGGCCCGGGGACGCTGCGCCATGCATGCCGCTGTCCTGCCGGGGAGCAGCGCTGACCAGAGGGACGGGGGCCCGGGACGCCGTGCCATGCGTGCCGCTGTCCTGCTGGGGAGCAGCGCTGACCAGAGGGACGGGGGCCCGGGGACGCCGCGTTGTGTGTGCCGCTGTCCTGCCGGGGAGCAGAGCTGACCAGAGGAACGGGGGCCTGGGGATGCCGTGCCGTGCGTGCCGCTGTCCTGCCGGGGAGCAGCACTGACCAGAGGAACGGGGGCCTGGGGATGCCGCGTTGTGTGTGCCGCTGTCCTGCCGGCGAACAGCGCTGACCGGGGCCCTGGCTGCGTCCTGAGGCCGCTCTGGGGCAGGAAGAGCCGGCCAAAATCAAGGCGGGCCGCGGGGCTATGTCTGCTGTATCCCTTTGTTCTATAAAATCCCAGGAGACCCGTTTATTGGGGGATTTTAGTCTCCCTGTAGTACACGTCACGTTTTACAAAACTGGCCTATATGAAAATGTCTATATAAAAGTTATAATACCACGGAGTTCACTGTAAGAACATATATATTCTATAAAGCATGAGAAAAACAATCAATAGGCCTCCTCGCTCTCCCTTGGGACACTCAGCATCTTCCCTCCCAGCGACAGGCCCCTGCGTCGCTGCTTTGTTCCTTTTTTGTGCGTGGAAGCGATGGCACTGGTATGGGTGAGATTCACAGGCGTCCGTGTGAGAGCATTTTAAGAACCACTTTTCAACGTCACCGATTCCCTTGGGTTCTGTTTAAGTAAGCCAGAAGCTGTCCTTACTCTAAGAGAGGAAAACATCAACATAGCCCTCTCGCCTTGGTTGAAAGCGAGCTGTAGGCTAAGAGCCAAAAGCTCCACGCCGGGTTGACAGGTTCAAATCTCACCCCGCCACTTACTGAAGAGACAAGACTGCGCATGTCACATAAGGCTCCTCTGCCTCTAGTTTTTCCCTCTAAGGATAATGAAAACACCTTTCTTATAAGGATATTGTAAGAATTAACTTAAATAGTACACATACAGTGCCTGGCACAGAGTAACTTCACATTTATCTGCTCTCATTGTGCAGTTTTCTTTTACTATTCTTTCAGATAGGCTTATGAGTCCTCGTTCCAATAGTTATCATTTTGATTGATTAAAATTCCAGTTTGCAAGTAGAGGCAAAAATACAATACGTGAGTAAACCTCAGTGAGTGGATTTCTTTAAACAGCAATGGGCCTGTGCTTTCTTTTCTAATATAATGGCTGAAATGCAGGCATGTAATGCTGAGTGTTAACTTACGTAACACATTTTTAAAGGCATTCGACTCTGTAATCTTGTATGGGAAACTATGGCCCATGGGTCAAACACAATCCAAGGGCTGTTTTTGTAGAGCTTGTGAACTGAGGATGGTTTTATATTTTTTAAGCGTTGTAAAAAACAAACAGCAATAACACACAAAGAACATGTGATAGAGACCTTGTGTGGGCCACAAAGCTTAAATATTTATCTGGCCCTTTACTGAGTAAGTCTGCTGACCCCTGCCCAACGTCACTAGCCCCACCTCTCATGAAATGCCCGGCTTTGCGCTAAGCAAAGTCGTACTTGTCAGTCCAACACTTTCCAGCTCACTTATTTTCGGCAGAAGTAGTTCTCAAGTCTCCAGCATATCCCACCAACATCTAAGAAAATAGGTTGATGCAGTCTCTGTTTTCTCCTTACCGTGACCCAGCCATGGTCTCAGATCTCAGGCAGGAGAGCAGGGATCCTGGGTTCTGGGTCTCTTCTTCCATAGCTCTTCGATCTCTTGTGGTCACCCCGATTTGTTCTTTCTTGCCACTGTGGGTCTGTCCATCTCGGGAGCCTCTTCTCCCTCTTCTGCTCCCTTCCATTCTGCATGGGTTGAGAAGAGGCAAACAAAGACGCGTCGGTTGAAGAACGCCTTCTGTGTTCTTCAGGTTCTTCTCATAGGTCAGCTTCTGTAAGGCTCATGATATCACTTGATGGCAACGTTTATTATCTCTGCTTTACAGACTGAGAAAATGAGCCACAGAAGCGGTGATTTAAGCCCCAGACTTTCGGGGTCCAAAATCCAAGCCCTTTCACCACAGAAATCAAAAAACCTGGCTCACTTGAACTGGGTGAAAACTGAGAGTAAACACACTGAAATGATGCTTTTGTAGATATAGTGCCACTGTAGAAGTGCTCCCAGACAGCTGTTTTGTTTTCTGCTCAGTTCTTAGCTGGGTTCCAGATAATTCAGTTTTATGAAAAGCGGCTTCCAAATTAGTGACAACACTTTCCTTGTTCAAATGTATCCTTGGACACAATTCATTCAAAATATTCATTTAAATGTAAATATTGAGAAATATGTGTATTTGTGAACACAGCATACAGTGATGACTAAATCCTGGCTATGTGAACGTTGATTGTAGATCGTGTTACGTATAAACACAGCGTTACAGCAGGGCACACATACCTTTAGGTATTCAGGCATGCAGGTGTTTGCCCTCTTTTCCCCACTCCGGGGCTCTAGGCCTGAGCACTGCAGTTTGCTTCTGTTTTATTCCTCCAGCCTCTTCCCCAGGTAGGCTTAGGTTAAACTCCTGGGATACCCCTCACTTCCACTCTCCCTCCAAGTCTCCTAAACAAAGCAGAGCGTCGTGCATAATGATGCCTGCGAGAAACAGGAGAAATTGAATCTTTATTCAGAGGCATGACCTAGAAAACAGGCACCCAAAGAGGCAGATGAAATAATGTATGTTGGACTTTTAAAAAATTCCCTAAAATGCAACTACCTAATTGGCTTTATAGGTGCTATTTGTGGTTGTGTTTACACAGAAACAAACATTTGACTGAAAAGGGAGAGAAGGGCGTCTGTGCCCTGTGAAACTTGCCCTGAGCGTCAGCCTTAGGCGAAGTCTGCCCGTCTCGCCGCAGTGAAGACGCTCTGGCTTACGGGTGGACTAGAGGGGTAGCAGCCGGAAGAGCGCGGAACTAGATTTTTTTCTCCCAGTGTTTTTCAAAAACAGCTCACAACTGAAGGAACATGAAAGGATCTTTACTGAGATGCAAATTTATAGTTCACTTTGCATATTTCTTTGGCTCTGTCTAAGAAGCAGCGCTCATAGTCTTTTTAAAAATTTTTTTAAAATTTATTTTTGAAAGATAAATAGATCACACAAAATGTTACTTTAAAAACTATAAGAGGTTCCCAGGTACCACACCCCGTCCCCTCCCCCCACTCCTCCCACATCAACAACCTCTTTCATCATTGTGGCACATTCACTGCGTTTGGTGAATACATCTTGGAGCACTGCTGCACCACGTGGATAATGGTTTACATTGTAGTTCACACTCTCCCCCAGTCCACCTAGTGGGTTATGGCAGGATATAGAATGTCCAGCATCTGTCCCTGCAATACCATTCAGGACAACGCCAAGTCCTGAAAATGCCCCACATCTCATGGCCTTTTGTGAGTGGGTGGAGAGGAGGGGGAGGGGCCCTCCTTCCTGGATTTGGGCTCCGAAAGCCCGAGCTCCTGTCGGGGCTCCAGTGGGGGGGGGCGTGGGGAGAGGAGGCTGGTCAGAGCAGCTCAGGGTGGCGGAGGAGCTCCTGTGGACGCTGCTGAGCCGCCCGGACAGCAGCGCCCCTGCCCCGTAGCGAGGGAGCCCCTTGGAGAGGACACCACGAGGAGGGTGGGCCGAGGCCCCCCAGCACCAAGACAGCCCCGAAGGGGAGTCCGAGGCCCCCCCAGCACCAAGACAGCCCCGAAGGGGAGCCCGAGGCCCCCCCCCAACACCAAGATAGCCCCCAAGGGGAGCCCGAGGCCCCCCAGCACCAAGACAGCCCCCAAGGGTGAGCCCGAGGCCCCCCAGCACCAAGACACCCCCCAAGGGTGAGCCCGAGGCCCCCCAGCACCAAGGCGCCCCCTAAGGGAGCCCGAGGCCCCCCAGCACCAAGACACCGTCTAAACCTGTGCGTCAAGTCCCCCTTTTGCACAGGGATGACCTAAGGAGGAGGGGTCTCCCCCCATTTCCTAGATGCCCTGGGAGCCCCTCACCTGCTGGAGTGCAGAGATGGAGGGAGACGCCGCTGCTAACCAGGAGGGCACTGCACAGGCAAGTGTATTCTGCATTCCAAACCATAAAGGAGATGCTGTAGTTTCCAAAGTGTCACACAAATACTTCACGGCAAGATTCTTTCCACAAGCTCAAAGCGAAGGGCTCCCCTGGCCTCTGGGGTGGGGGGCAGTGCTGCTCTGAGCCAAGACCACGGTCATTAACGGTCGGGGAAGGCACCTGCTGGCCGCGCGACCAGTGCAAGGGCCGCCACGTGGGCGACGTCTGCAGTTAGCCTTCTCCACCCGGCATAAGGGAACAATTCTTTCTTCCTGCCCTTGTGTCTTCCAAGTCCCCAGTTACAACTTTGACATGACTAAAAGGGTAGCTTTTAATAATTTTGTCGGCCCTTAACTTCAAAATCATAAATTTTTTCCAGCTAGTCCTGATCTTTCAAGTAACGTGCAAACGAAAACACGCCTAAACGGCCCTCCTGCAGCACAGCAGCATGCCTTAGGCAGAGTTCTGCGGTCAGACTCCATCTCCTCTGACCTGGGGGTCCCTCGGGCCCCTCTTCTTCTCACCCCACCCGCAGGGCTTCCTGCTGCCCCCGGCAGCCTTTCCTGGCAGCACTCAGCCCCCACATTCTCTCTGCTCCTCACGTCTCAGAACAACTGCCCTTGCTAAGTCTCGTTCCTTCAGGGCTTTTCCTAGGACAGGAAGGAAACGGAGAAGCAAAGTAGCAAAGGTAGTTTAGTCAAGGATCGTCAAGGTTCCTGGTGCCAGAAATCCCAACTGACGAGCCTCCTTGGCTTGTGGCATCCAAGAGGAGGGTCCATTAAGAACTGGGCCACGAGGAGAGGTGGAGTAGACCAGGGAAGACTGGCCCTCACCCAGCCCCAGCTCTTCCTGAGGGGGAGAAGACGCCCCCAGCTTCCAAGTTGCACTCCTTGTATCTTCCCAAACTGGAAGGGGATTGGATCTTTTCGCTCCAGCCGCAATCAAGCATTGTCATGTCCTCTCATAAACTACTTGATTGTGACCAGGAGGCAAAGGAAATCCGATTTTCCAGCTTTGATCACGTCGGGGGGAGGGGCATCCTGGAAAAACATGTATCTCTCCAGCATAGACAGGTGCATGCATGGAAGGATTTTCTAAAAGGAAGAAGAGTTTCATAGCAGATAATCACATAAACATCTGCTATAGACGGGGAAAATTTTTACTGTCTACTGAGCAATGGAACGTGGAAGTGCAATGGAAAATTGCGCTTCAGTTACTTATGAATTGAAAGTTTATTCAAATGGTTGATAAACAAATGTGTTTTATCTTTTGCTCATTGTCAGGTAGGATGTTTGTCCAGTTCGGGGCCATTTTTTTTTTTAAATGGAAAGTTTGTTGGGAGCCTCTTAAGCCCAGGTTGGGTAAAATGAAGGCTGGACATACCAAAGTAATCGGAACCTCGTGGACATGCTCCAGAGGGAGAGCTGTGGCTTTTCCACCGGGCTGCCCGCTGCAGTCACCTGGGAAACGTTAAAAGGGCTGCCGCCCCGGCCACACCCCAAGAGGCTGCCACTTAATTGGTCTGGTTTAATTGTCTGGCAGAGGGATTGTTAAGAGCTCCCGGGTGATTCTAAAGTGCTGTAGGTGAAGACTGATTACCGCAGGTCAGTGGGTGTGTCTGCGCTGCCGGCGCTGGGGAGAATTACTTCCATAATCGCCGAGGGCTCCAGGACAGCTGGCTCCATTGCCCCCACGAAAACTGGCTGCAGAGCCTCCTGACGGAGACTGAAACCGAAACATCCAAGTCAGCTAGACTTGCCGTGTGCTGAAAACTTTGCTTTGGACTATCTCCTTCATTTTCAAAACTTCTTTTTTTTGAAAATCCACACAAAAGTTGTGATGGAAAAAAATACAACATGGCAGATATGTTCTTGACTGTTCATATTTTGCTGGTATTGATGAAGAAAACAATCACCAAAAGATTGCAAAGATACATACAAAACAGGACAATAATCACCATTTGTCTACATTTGATCTTCTGTCTACTTGTAGTGTAAGTGATTGATTCAGAATTTTAAGAAAAGAATGCTCCACTTGGGCTAAAAATTAAAAGCTGGAATTGTCCTTGAACAGGGAATATTCAAACACAATGTGTTTTCAAGGGAAAGATTTAAGAGCGGCTTCAAAGAATGCAAAAACTTAAAAGAAAGACAGGGAGATGCTGATGTGTTAGGAAAATCGACATTATTTGCTACTGTGGTTTTGAAGATGTAAATAGAAACAGCTACAGCCAAGAAGTTCTATAATTAGCTGTTGTGCTGATTCCAGAAGTTGCTTATTATAGAGTTTTTAATAGTATATCAAAACCACTGTTTAAAGCTATTGGGTTGAATTTACTGGCACTTCAATGAAAAAATTAGTATTTTCAAGCTTTGTGGTTTCTTCAAAGTCATGCGCTAAACCAGCAGAAGCCCTCTGTTGCCTAAAGGTTTGTTGGAAATGTGAGATGCTCTAGTAATTTTCTTCTCCCTAGGAAGTTTTCTCTAAGATTCAAAACATAACTTTAAATCGGAAATTAAATGTATCAGTGATCTAAACTGTGAGTGTGGTTGTGGACAGACGCTGGTATTAGATCAAGCTAATGTCTCCTTTACACACAGGGCCCTTGCCGTTTTTCTTCCAGTCGGAACAACCTTGCGCAGTCCCACCTCCCTGCAGAAGCCATCGCAGCAGCAGGATGCGGCAACCACGTCCTGCCCTGAATAATAAGGCCTCATCATTTTCCTCAGTCCCAAAACGCGAGTCGACATGGAGTCCCTCTCCTGAGCACACGAAAAGTGCTATTTCATTACTTGTTTTTCCACATTTATGAATTCTTTGTACATCTAAAGCCAATGGGATATGAATCAAATCTGGAGAAAGACTTGGAATAAACCTCCACCATCCCCGACCAAATCTTACCCAGGTACAAAGTCGCCAGGTGGTAATATGAGAACAGTCATGCCTGCACTTGGAAGGCCAGAATATTACTGGTGAGTGGTCAGAGAACATTTTCTGAAACCATGAGTTTTCCTTTAAAATTTTGGTCAAAAAATTTAATAGCAATGGTAACTGATAAGAGACAAAAAATGAATCGGTCAAATTCAATTATGTTACACTTTCCGGAAGAGAAAAGTTGTCAGTTCTGGATTAGTCTCTTGGGTTCTAAATGGTCATAATAGAGGCCGGGGCCGCCCCCAACTTGGAGATGGCATTGGACTTTGTATTACATGTTACAGAAATTAGTCAGATAAGATTAATCTCAGATTAATTCAGACTCCTCCAGGAATTCAGGGTGCCGTTTCACCAGCACGCTGGGATTCCCCCAGGCACCTTCGAGCCTATCCAACAGTAACTCAAAACTTTCCAACCCTGATTCTCCACCTTTACCTTTTATCAGAAATACCTGAAGAGGTTTTTTTTAAGTGACCCGTCATGTTAGTCAGGGTTCTCCGGAGAAACAGGACTGACAGGGTATTACACAGCAGGAATTGGCTCTCAGCCTTGGGGTTTGAAGTTGCATTACTTGGGAAGAGCACGTTCTTGGCAGGACCTTTTGATGGTGGTCTAAATCCTTGACTAGAGTCCTTCATAAGAAAATCAAGTTCAGGCAGAGAGAGAGAGAGAGAGCCACAGCAAGGAGCTGAAACGGGACCTGGGAGAGAAGGAAGAGGCCAGGGGACACTGCCATGCGCCTTGTCATGTGCCAGGGGAGCGGAGGATCATGGGTAGCCGGCCCAGAATGCCCCAGTGTTCAGGAGAAGGCATCGCCTTGATGCTGGCCTCAGCACCACGCATGAATAAATTCCCTCTGTTTCAGCAAATCCATGTCATAATATTTGCTTGAGCAGCCTAGGAAACTAAAACAGCAAGTTCAAATCCATAGGGCAGATGCTCAAAACCTTTAGAGCCATCGTTCCTCCCACCGACCCCATGGTGGAAGCTCGTGTGAATCACCGCCTCCCTCCACCCCACAGTCACGTCCCTGTCACGCTCAGCGAGCACCACGGCTTGTCTAGAAATGTTTTAGGACTGGTCTGGATTGTCTTGGCTGTTCCTTAGGGGGGCCCAGATCACCTTAGATGTTCTAGTGAACAAGATGGGCCACAGAAAGGACACTCCTACCCCGTGGGGTCTTGAAGACGAAATAGCTGTGCACTTGAAATTCTAACCAACTTTCCACATGCAAGGTGTAGTTTGGAGATGGGTTTGTCTTTACAGTTTGCAAATTTTACAAAGTCTGTGATGACTCCTTCAGTAAACTTAGAAAAACGTCTAGTTTCTAAATGTTCGCTATGGACAAAACTGAAGTTTGGATTAAGAGAAATCTCCAACATGGTACAGTTAGTGAGTAGTAGAGTCAAGATTTAAATTCACTTACGGTTCAATTCATGATCCACGAGTCAAATTATATAATCCTAGATCCATCATTAGTATCTCTATCCCATGAAGACAGGGTAGCAAATTATGCTGGAGGATAATTCCATGTTCACAGACGAGCAGTAAAGATGACACAATCGTATCTAATAAGACTACTCACTTCTCCTGTTTTTCATACAGGACACTGGAGCTACTTTAAGGAATCTTTCAGGGGATCCAATTAATAACAAAACCTGCCATCTTCTGCAACTGGGCTCTTAGCCAATTAGGAAATCAGACAACAGAGTAAGGTGAATGGGAACCAAATTGTTTTTATTTTTATTATTATGGACCAAGTGTAAGGAAATGACTTAAGTTTAGAGGAAAGTGGGCCTCCGAAAGCTGAACCCTGGTTTTTAAAGAGGCTGAAAGTGTCCTGCATGAGTCAGGAAGAGTGGAGATGAACATGGGTTTCCTGCACCTGAGCTTTCTTTTGAAGAAAATGAAGAGGAAGGGTCCCGCTCTTTCCAAACTCTCTAGTCAGGTAAGTTACTCTACCAAGGCGGGAGACAGCCCAGAAATGCTGCAAATCTGGCGCACCCTTGCGTGGAAGGAAGCACAAGGATTAGGGAAAGGTGTTTCTCCTGGACATGAAACTGTGCCAGGAAACTTTTCAAGCGCTTAATAAAAATGTGTAAGGAACCATCCAATATTAAATTTTATTCACTGAGTCAAAGAAAGAAAGAAAAAACTAGTGAAGCAGCTCCTTTTCACCTGCTTAGAGTCCAGTCCACTAAAGATGGGGAAAAAGCTTCCTGTGGAAAATCCCTGAGTATCAGTGTTTGTAATCCATACTAATAAAGCAGATGCTAAAGTGGAAGCATTAAGACAGCATCAAGTACTATGATTCTGGATCAGATAAGTTAATCATCAGGACATCTCAGCTAGCTTTAAAAACAAAACAAAACTGTGCTTGTATTTTATTTCCTCCATGCTCTCTTATAAAATTTGCTTTAAATCTGGGTATCTTTGAAGAAATGGCTTCACAACAGAAACTGAAATTCCTTTTCCCCGTCAATCTGTAGTTCTGCAATAAGACTGAGGTGCTGAAGAAATAACATCTTCACCCACTGCTCCATTTCCATTATGCTTACAGGAATATTTCCCCGATTTGATATTTATAAACCTTGTGTGAGTAGTCACTCAATAGTCCATTTACACCATTATGCTGCAAAGTTATTTAAAATATGAATTGAATTTCTTAAATAATTTTAAAGAACTCACACTTTATGAGTTTTCAATTGATACTTAAAAATACTGTGTAATATTAAGGCAAATTTCTGACAAATTTAGGTCAGGGGTTCTTAACCAGGGGTTGACGGACCCCCAAGGGATCCATGGAAAGATTTCAGTGGGTCTCCTACCTTGAATTAAAAAAAAAATCAACTTATCTGTATTTTCTCTGATCTCTAACTGGAATCTGGCATTTCCCTCACTTAGGAAAGTATGCAATAAACAAATGACGGTAGTATTCATTTCACCTGACGGGCACAGTGATCCATGGAACAAAAAAGGTTAAGAGGCCCTGATTTAGGTGATCTTCTCTACCCAACCCCCTAAAAATTTCTCATATAAAATTTGAGCCAAGATTTGTCTGATTTAGCATTTCAAAATCAGAGAAATGCTAAGACTGGAAGGAACTGCATCTGGTGCTTTCCTTTTACAGATAATTTAGACACAAAAAGATAAATGACAGGACAAAGATCACTAACTTATTTAATAACAATGGAACTGGAGCCAAGTTTTCCTACCTCCCTGGACGGGCTTCGCAATACCAGTTGTCTTGTTTTACAGTTAACTTTGACAGTACTAGCATCTAGTTAAAACATTCTGACTCCTAGCATGATATTGCTCAATCATTGTTGCTGTTCTGCAATTTTCTTTTATAGTGCAGTTTTTATTTTTCAAAAATCTGGTTTGATTCTATGTAAGGAAGGAAATGCTTTTTACGGCTTTTATGGTTACTTCTTGGCCACAAAAATTCACATGATATAATATCCAAAAGTTTACAGAGCCTTTGGTTTGCCTCCACTCAGCTCTGATTTTAATGTTCAGCTCTAACTTCACGAAGGCTGTGCACGGACACTTAACCACCGACTAAACGTTTCAGCTCGTGGTTGTTTTCCCAGACAGGCCGTTGCATTCAGCCTTGATTCTCAGTAGCCGCGTTTTGCAGGGATGCAGTTGCTGGCTGCACCCCTTCCCACTGTCATAATCACACGGTAGACTTTCGTCGTGGAGAAGGAGCTCAGGTTGCAGAGTTAGGTACAGTTACGTTTACTTACTTTTCTTTGGCAAAAAGCTACGCTGTCCCTGGCTGTTTATTGCATCAGGGGATGTTGAAGAGCATTTCCCAGATAAGACCCCCTTGTTTTCCATTTGGCTGTGAGTATCTTCAAAGCCTCTGGAGATGAGCCTGTCTGCTGTTGGAGGTTCTCCTGGAGATCTGATTGTGTAAAACAAATCTGCTTCTGCTCCTGACGCATTTGGATGTCTCTCCTCTCTCTTTTGTTCCCACTTGACTTAAAAATCTCCTCAGTTGTTCCCAATCAGAAAACACACACCCATAAAACATTAGTTTCCTAGCCAAAGAGTTTTGCATGGGCTAAGGCTAATTAGATGCTTTTGTTCCTCTCAACAACTATTTCTGTGACTATGAGGCACCATTTTACTTTTCCAACAAAGACAAACATATGGAAAAAGGCAGGGCTCTTCAGAAATAGCTTGATGTAAAATAAACCATACAGTAAAATGCAACAGAGCAAAGCTAAGTGGGAACAACCGGTTCTCAAAACGATGGGTCAGTTCTCCCCCCGCTGCTGAGAGCCGCGCCTGGCCTGGGAGGGGCTGCAGAGGCATCTTAGGACCCAGGTGTCCAGCCCCTAGAGGGGAGGAGGGGAGCTGGCCGCACCTGCCCCGGCCAGGCTCCTCTCGTCCTTCATGGCCCCCAAGCCACGTCCCGTGCGGGAGGGAGTGCTCGGCAGTGACCGAGCGTGGCAGGGCCAGGGAAACGCGGAGGCTTGTTCTACACGTCGGGGACCCATAACAGTTGGCCTAACATAGCTGCATAAGCCAGGTCCCGCCAGGTTTTAAACGCTGACTTACTGCTTCATTCTTCCTTCTACGTGTGTGGACCCAGCCTAGTATCTGAATTGGCAATCAAAAGTACGCTTTCTAAATGTCGTTTTTTGTGAAATTTTGGTCTTTCCACAGTCTTCAGCCAAAAAAAAGTAGAGTGGAATTTCTCAGGCCCTATTAGGGAGCCAAAAAGTGTGCTAGATGCATTAAGTGTATTTTGGCTCTAGAATCCAAGGGAAAGGAGGAAATCCAGGAGACGTTTAGCAGTCTAGGAGGACGCCGACTTCAGGGTGGCGCCTGAAGGACGCGGGAACGGTGCCGAGGGGGTCGTGGGTCCTTCACTCCACGATTATGTCTCGTTTGCCCTGGTAACGCGGTGTCTCTGCCTGGCCGTGAAGTTCACTTCCACCGGCGACTCGGCTCTTCACCGGCGATTAGGTGTCCTGGAGGGGCAGGTGCAGTAGCTGCCCCAACGAGCCCTCGGACGGGCCGCCGGGAGCCCAGGCCTTGGGGACAGCGCCGCGGCCTTCGGGGAGCCGGCCAGGTGGGCCCGAGGCTGCTCCAGCCATCCGCCCAGGGCCCTCCACGCCGGGCTCCGGGGACTCGGGGCGGCCAGCAGCTCTGGGCACTCCCCCGAGCGGCCTCCCGGCCCGCCCGCGCCCCGTGCCCTGAAAGTGGGCGGCCAGGCCGAGCATCTGGCCCAGCTCTAGGGACAGGACCAGCTGGGTGCTCTGGACCTGCTGATGCCCTCCGAGGGTGTTTCGGCCAAAATGACCACAAGGAACTGCGTGGGAGATGGGGGTCCTGGCCCCCCGAGGTCGCGCCCCCCCGGCCTCTGCTCCCAGGGCTTCCCTGCCAGCCGCACGGCGATCCCTGGATCCCCAGGCGACGGCGTCCTGAGAGCGAGGGGAGGCGTGGGAAGGGCTCTGGGAAGCAGAGGTAGACCAGAGCGTGGATTTCATGCCGCTTTCCCCAAGACCCTCCGCTCGACTGTGGAAAAGCCCTATTTCCCCCAGCAACAGCCGTCTCCTGCAGTGGAGACCCCAAGTTCAGCCACCGCCAGTCTGTAATCAGGGAAACTGCCATCAGCCTGTTCGTTGTAAGTGGTCATGGGGGTGGGTGGGCACCCGTGCCTGTTTCCTGCAAGGGGCTCCAGAAAGCAGGGGTTTTGTCACTTTTGCTCACCTCTTGGTGTCCACTCAGAGCAAACGCTGCCACCACGATGGGCGCAATAATGTGCAGCGAACGTGTGGTGAATAACCGTGCTATTTCAATCCTTTTTAGCAATTACTTGCCCTATTAATATGTTTGTATAATTATTTAAAAGTTTATAATGTTAAAATTGTATGCCTTTGAAATGGTTGAGGAATACTTTTAAAAATGCAACAAATTTTGTACAACCTTAGCTACCTGATGGAAGAAATGGATTTTAAAGCAATATTTGGTATCTTACCTTCATTGGTAGTATTTATTTTGATAAAATGGGTTGCAAATTTAGGAAACGGACTTAGAATCGAATTCCTAAAAGACGGTCCAACGTTGAATGAGCGCTACCCACGTATGATGCCACCAGGCCGTAAAGAACTCAGCGGGAAGCTTCCAGCAAATCACCAGCCACTGCTTCTCACAGCGTGAGGCTGCAGGGTGGAGGTGAGGTTTTACGCCTCTCTTTCCTTCTAGGAGAAGAGAAATCCACAGACCCCGCGTGTCCTTGGCACTAGGCCTGGACGTGAAGGCGCGAGCTCCGAGGGGGCGGGCGTGGGGTGGAAAGCGTGGGGCAGAGACGGGGTTCTTGTTTCCTCCAGGAATGAGGGCCCTGCGTCCCCTCCTCTCCCACCCCCTCCTCCTCCAAGCAGCACAGAAAATGAGGGGCGCAGGCCGGCGCCGGCCTGAAGGAGAACCTGCAGACAGCAGGCGCCTGGGCCGGCGGCACCGAGGAGCTGGTGGGGAGGGCAGAGCGCAGCCAGCTTCCATGCCAGTGGCCCTGGCCGCTCTGAGGATGGGCACGGGCAGTGGCTCCCGGCCGGGGGCGGCCCCCACCGGGCCCACGACCAACGCCACCGGCAGAGCTCCCTCCCCGCCCTGCCCAGCGCCTCTACGAGCCCCTTTCTCCCCCTTCTCTTCTTCACAATGTCCCAAGAGAACCAGCCTCCCACACCTCCAGGCCCAGGCTCCAGTTCCCTCTGCTCCTTCCTGGTGAGACGAGCTTCCGTTGGGGCTCCTGCGTCAGTTACGCGCTCGTGGGGTCACAATCGTTACACATGAGAAGGTCTGAACCAAGTTGACCCTCCAGGGGCTGGACGCCTGTGTCCCCAGGGCATCGGGGGCTCAGCGCAGGGGGCTGCTGCCGCAGGGCCCCGGTCTCCCCTGCACCCCAACTCTTCACTACGATGCCGTAAACCAGCTATGCCAATCCCTCTTCACAAAACGGCGAGGCGGGCTGTTTCGTTCCTATTTGTTTTACAGTAAACTGAAATCCGGAAAGTTTAAGAACTGGCCCAAGACTGCATAACTTCAGATTCGAAACAGTCCACACTTTTTAGTACTTTATTATGTCAGAATTTTTATGTGAATTTTTAGAAGTATTAATTTTGCAAGCAAATTCAGAGTTTTCCTTTGTATAATGTTGGCGCATAGGATGGTTATTTGAAAATAGCAGGTGCTTTTGAACTAGAAAGTCTTGAATTTGAATCCCAACTAACTAATTCTGAGACTATGGGCAGAGAGTATTCAAATGTTCTGAAAATCATTCTTCTCATCTCTCTAGTGAGGGTTTATAGAAGTTTAGATGAATTCACATATTCAGATAATTCACACTAGTGGGAATAATGCATGTCTAATGTTTCATATTTTGATAAGTGGGAAAAATCCTATTCTATGAAAAAATACACTTAGATTTTTAAAATGCAAGTAACCCACCATCTTTACCAAAAGAACCTGTTTTATTATATCTTCATTTTTAAGATATAACAATATAATAATGCTGCAAGAAAAATACATCTTTCTCGGAAACCTACAACATACAAGGCTAGTGCTAAAAAAAATTACCCTTTCATTGAAGATGCTTTCCCCAAATAAGAAAAATAATTCTGTAAGTGTTTAAAACAATTCAAACCCAGAGATCCTATGAAAGGAATTCTGAGTACTTTCGTTCTGTAAGGTTGATAGTTTATCTTCAGGTCCCCGGAAGGAAGAAAATAAGACGTGCAGTGGTTTCACTAGTGACTAAACTATGTCCTTAAAGCGTTGCTTCCCTTCCATGGTTCCCTGCAAGTAACATCAACTTCATTATACAATTGTCTGATACGTAAAACTTCCGAACAGTAAATAAAATGCAGCCCCTGAAGCAGCTTAACTCTGCAAGTGAAGATGAGAGCTCCCCAGAGGCTCGAGGCGGGTGAAAGTCCAGTGCCACCTCTTGGCCGGGTCCTTCCAGGGCCTCCCTTTGCTGGACGGTAGAGAGGACGCAGCGGGGATTAAGGTGGACAGCTTCAGGGACAGGGAGCAGTCAGCGCGGGCTGGGGGGCACGCGTCACGGGGCGGAGGACAGCGGAGCAAGAAGCACGCGGGCTGTGGAGGCCCGGGGGGAGATGGCGTTTGAATTGGGACTTCGAGAGTGGGAGTGACGTGTAATTCAGACATGCAGACGACTGCGCCAAAAGGAGGCGTGAGCAGGAAACGCTCTAAGTGACAGCAAGTCCCCAGGTGTGAGGAGAGCGCGGTGGGGGACCTGACCCCACCCGCTCACCTCGGACGCCTGGGCCTGCGGCTATTGCACCTCACTGAGGCAAAGGGGCCCGGAGGCTGCAGGCGGAATCGATGGCTCAGGCCGCTGGCTTTTTACAGCGAGGTTATCGTGGAGTGTCCAGGGCCAGTGAGTCAGGAGGAGCCTGAAAAGAGAGCGAGGAAGGCAAAGACTCAGAGCGATGTGGCGTGAGGACTCAACCCGTCGTCAATGGCTCTGAAGACGGAGAAAGGGGCACAGGCCCCGGCACGCAGGTGGCTCTAGAAGCTGGGAAAGGCCTCTGCTGGAGCCTGGAGCCTGAGAGCTGGAAGCCGCCCGCAGACGCCGCGAGCCTGCCCGGGGCTGCGGGACGGACCCCTGCCCCGCAAAACGAGGACGAGCAGCCGCGCTGCTGGGAGCCAGGGCGTCGTGGCCATGTGTCACGGCAGCGATGGGAGACCACCGCAGAGGTGGGGAGAGAAGGGTGGAGGGCAGGCAGGAAGAGACTCGGTGCGCCTCTCAGAGGAATACGGGCTCTGTTCTAGCGTGGAGGAGGGCGGCAGGAGAGCCTCTCCATGTGCTCCCTGCCCCGGAAAGCTGCACCTGGCAGCGCGGGGTGCGGGGAGGAGTCCTAGCTGGAGGCGGGGGCCCCGGGGGCTGCTGAAGTCATGAGAAGCTGCGCTCTTCACAGACCCCAGGGGGGAGGGGGTGCCAGAGGCAGGAGGGACGGTCCCCAAAGCTCAGGGACGGAGTGGAGGGCCCAGCAGGGCCCCTGCAGGCCTCATTATGGATGACTCTCAGATACTCTTTTGCATTCGTTTATTCCTCCTAGGAGAAGCAGACTTGCTGAAGAGTAAGTCTAGAGAAGTTGCCTCCGTAAAGCGTGCCGTGCGGGGGAGCGCCTGCCTGGCAGGGAGGGCTGGCCGGGAGCCGGCGGGGCGGCCAGGGGTAAGGCCAAGCCGGCCGCAGCCGCCCGGCGGGGAGGCGTTCCAGCAGGCCCAGCGCGCTACCCACCTGAGCACACCTGGCTCCCCCAGAGGAGCTGCGGGGCCCCCCGGCGGGCACGGCTTCCAGCCTTCACTCGCTCGGAAGCCAGCGGGAAAGGCCAGGCCTGCGCTGGGCCCTGGAGGCAGCGGGTCCCCCCAGAAGCCGCTTAGAGTCCTGTGGGGAGACTGAGAGTTCAGAACAGCACAGACAGGCAGGCGAGGCTCGGGGACACAGCCCAGCGCCCAGGCGGCAGGCCAAGCAGAGGCTGCACAGGGGAGGTGGGTTCTGAGGGCTGCGTAGGAGCTCACAGATAGGCGGGTTCTGAGGGTTCCCAGGTCAGCAGGTTCTGAGGGCTGCTTAGGAGCCCGCAGTTCGGTGGGTCTGAGGGCTGCGTAGGAACTCCTGGGTCGGCGGGTTCTGAGGGCTGCATAGGAGCTCTCAGGTTGGCAGGTTCTGCAGGCTGCGTAGGAGCTCCTGGGTCGGCGGGTTCTGAGGGCTGTGTAGGAGCTCCCAGGTCAGCGGGTTCTGAAGGCTCCCAAGTCAGCGGGTTCTGAGGGCTGTGTAGGAGCTCCCAGATCGGCAGGCTCTAGGGGTGGATATGAGCTATGCAGACATCAGGGAAGGCAGGGGAGCAACTCACACCTCTGGAAATGGAAGAGAACACTAAAATAATGCTATTAGTAACCTCGGCGATTTGGGAAGAAAAAGAGAAGACAGATTCTGAGATAAAGACAAAATCCTGCGGAAAAGGAAGAAAAGGTTTATTAAAGTTGAAACTATGATGGCTGGAGTTAAAAAGCAATGCCATGTGAGTGCATGAAAGAAATGTCACAAAATGCCCCAGACAAAGAACAAAAAGAAAACATGAGGAAAGATTTAGAGTTCAGAATATCAGCTGAAGAGTGCCAGCATCCATCTGATAGGAAACGCAGAGAAAGAGGCCACAGAAGGGGCGAGGGGTGACGCAGAGGCCACTGGAAAAAGACATGCGTCCCCAGGTAAAGCGGACCAATGAGCAAGACAAATGCAAACAAAATTTAGGTCAACCCGAGGTAAAGGGCGTGAGATTCGTGTCCTAGGGCCCTGTCTCTGGCCTCCAGAGGTTTAAGGTAAGGTGCGAAAGCAGAGGCTGGCGGGTGATGAGATGGGCCGGAGGCGGAGGGGGACGAGGAACTCAGAACTCATCCTCACAGAGCGAGGCGCTGCTCAGGCCCACAGACCAGAAACCAGGCGAGCAGGTGTTACAGAAAGCTGTAGATGCAACTATACATAAGCTCAGTTTTTAAAAAGTTCTGTAAGAGCCTGGAAGCAGGGAAGGAGGAGAGAGGGTTTAAATGGACTACAGGTAACATTTAATGTTAAGGAATCAGGAAATGAATGAATGCAGAATGTTGAGTTACAGCTGCAACCATCAAAAAAAATTACAATTTTTAGAAAATGGTTCACATGATTTGGGGATGGGAGTAGAAAGAGAATTCAGCATTTCTTTTTATAACCACCATGGTAAGTTTGGGTGCTCTGTGTAAGAACTGGCTTTAGAAAAAATAAAACCCACATGTATAAACCAGCTCCTGCCAACTGAGCTAAACAGAGTGCGTAGCCCAAACCCCGGCTCCTGCTGGACCCTGTGCTCCGGCAGCAGAGTCCTGCCGAGGTCCAGCAGCTCCTCCAGCGCTGGGGCCCACGGTCCCGTCACCGCCGCTCGACCTGTCGAGGTGGGGGAAAGGCAGAGCAAACCTGACTGAGGGACGCTGCAGTCTAAGTGTCATGGACTTCCACGGGTCACCTGACTCTTCCTCTGAGTTTCCCCAACTTGGAGAACATCAGCACGACCCTCAGCTCACGGCATCAGCCTCGGAGCATGGCCGCCCCTCGCGCCCCCTTGTCTGCAGTCAGTGCAGCTGTCCCGGAACGACCGCCCTGGGGAGATGCCACCAGGTGGAGAGCGGGTCGAGCGAAAGGCTTTCAAACGAGGACCCGGGGCTCCGGGCCACACCCTGCCAGGGCCAGCCGCCGGGTGCCCCGACTGGAGAGCCGAGAAATGTAGGGTTCAGGAGAAGACAGCATTTGATTGATTCCTGTTGCTTAAGTGAGGGGTTCTTGATCGATCCATAAGTAATCCAAGACCCCCAAAATTCCCCAATCGTATTGTGTTCCTTCATAAATATTCTTTTTTTTAAGATTTATTATTTATTTCTCTCCCTCCACCCCCCCCCCCCCCAGGTGTCTGCTCTCTATGTCCATTCTCTGTGTGTTCTTCTGTGTCTGTCTGGATTCTTGTCAGCGGAACCTGGAATCTGTGTTTCTTTTTGTTGTGTCATCCTGCTGTGTCAGCTCTCCGTGTGTGTGGCACCATTCCTGGGCAGGCTGCACTTTCTTTCGCGCTGGGTGGCTCTCCTCACGGGGCGTGCTCCTTGCACGTGGGGCTCCCCTATGTGGGGGACACCCCTGCGTGGCAGGGCACTCCTTGCGCACATCAGCACTGCACATGGGCCAGCTCCACACGGGTCAAGGAGGCCCGGGGTTTGAACTGCAGTCCTCCCATGTGGTAGGCGGATGCTCTATCAGTTGAGTCATATCCACTTCTCCATAAATATTCTTAAAAGCGCTGACGGTGTCTTTCCGAAGTCAGAAAACCATTTCATAAGGGCCAAAGATACATCCAAATGTACATACACCTCCGTAAACACGACTTCTATATTTAAAGCTGCCAAAAATTCCAATCAAATAGGGCAGGTACCCCTAGGCTTAAGGCATCAGGATTGTTTCAATTCGCTACTTTTCATGAGAAAGATTTTATTTCCCCAGATGATCAGAGAGCGTACTTGGAGAAAAATCTGTTGATATTCCCCTTGCTGAGTTTTAAATAGCCTGGGTGTGTGTGAAATATCTTTTGTAGTGAGTGCTTTAAGAGAAAAAGCACTGCTTTTAAATCTCATGCATGCCCCAAATATAATGTGAAATAAATTCCACTGTGAATGAGCCCCTGCCATGTCTGAAAATGGAACTGTAATAGGCACGGTTTCTCAGAGACAGGCCTTTTTTTTTTGTAGTCTTAAAAGCTGCAAAGCTTAGGAGATTGATAAAATTTAAATCTCTCTAGCAGATTTCATGTAAAGCAGTAAGTTTATGTCTCCCTGCAATTCTCTTAGCAAAAACAAGCATAATTCCATTGGGGGTTTCAAATGAACTCATTGCTGTTCGATTAGCGGGGTGCAGTTTACTCGCGGGGCAGTCCATGAGTAATAACTAACGCCGGCGCCAGAGGCCTTGGGGCCTGCCCTCGCGGGCTGAAGCCGCGCAGCGGGTGGCCTTGAGTTTCCATCTTGCTCTTGGCACGTCGTCGCGTCAACCAAGTCTGTCCGAATGGTCAACCCCCAACAGAAGTAAGTAAGGAGCAGGAGCGTCCTTTGGGATTCTCTCATCTTTCAACGGTGATGAGTTTTTACAAACCCTAAAAGAAAATCTTCCGTTGGCTAGAAATCCTCAAACTCAGTAGGAGTCAAATCAAAGCTGCAACCTCAGGGACCGTGTGTCGAGCACACGCCACAGGCGAGGCTCGCGCCCAGCGTGTCAGCTCCGCCTCCTGTGATTCACAGCGCCGTGTCTTGAGTAGAGGCTCCTTCCTTGCACTGCACAGATAAGGAGGCTGGTGAGGTGGATTGCCTGAAGGGAGGCTGCACAGCGCTAGACAGAAGGTCCACGGTGCAGCCCCAGAGCTGCCGCGCAAGCCCTGCCCGTCCCTGGAGCCGGCGCCTGCCTGACGCGGCCTCCCAGCCCTGAGCCTGCATCTTCTAATAAACACGGTGCTTTCTTTCATCTTCCACACCTCAGCTCCTTGCAGGAAATGCGACAGCTGGTCCTGCAGCCTGAGAAGGCCTTCGCAGAGACGCTTCACCTGCAGTTGACCGAGGACGGCAGAGCGGTCCACGCACCTGGCCTCTCTTACCCGAGCCCGGAGAGGACGCCCCTTCGGGGTTTCGCGGCGGAGCAGAGCGGTAGCCAGTGGGCCGAAGGGCTGGCAGGCTCACAGGTGAGACTTGCCAACGTCAGCACCTGAGTGGAAGTCACATACCGCGAATCAGCCACTATGCATACACAATAGGAACTGAACTATGCAAAATAAATAGCTCGACATGCAAATTGTCTTTCAGGGGTGGGGGGAAAGCCATTTTGCAAGTGCAAACAGAAATCGAGGCTGCCCAAGCACGAGCTATGCAAATAAAGCGTTAGGACACTCGCGTTTCATCTCTTCAGTTCTAACAGTTTTACAGCTTCCCTTAGTGCATGCATGAATATTTTATGTGTGTGTTTTGAAAGAGTTAGTGCATTACCTTTCTTAAAATCCTCTACGGATGGCAGATTTCAGGAGGGATTTTTTCCCAAATGCATGAACTTTTCTAAAATATTCTCAGTTCCCAGCCCTAGGAATGAGGCAACCCAGGATCATTGTTTTTCAGTTGTTGTGACAAGGACAGAGGCGCCCCCCTTCTGATTATATATGCCGCTTTGCTTCAGGGATCCTTGTCTCCCTGGCACCCCAGTGAGATGGGGAGAATTTAATTTTCTTAAAATGTGGAGACTAGAAATATGCAAGCTTAGCTTTGGTTGCCTGGTCAGGATCTCTGACATAATTTATTCGCACCCAGCCCTAGACTTCAGGAAAGCACTGGAAAAGCTTCCTAACTTCAGGAAACACTGGAAAAGAAAGATGTTTATTCTAATTCTGACGTGGAATGGTTCAAATCTTGAATTTTCCCGAAGTAGGGCAGGCTGGCCCCGTCAATGAATGCCTGCCGAGTTTGATGATTCATCAAAAGCCCAATGTCTTTATCGGGTTGAGTGAAATAAGTGAGAAGCAGAAGGACACGTGTTGTATGATCCCACCGACATGAAATATTTAGACTAAGCCAACTCACAGAGACAAGCCGGGATGCCGGCTCCCTGCGCAGGTGTGGGGCAGGGAGGTGGCACGGGGGTTTGCTCTGTTGATGGAAAAACGGTGGCGGTGGTGGTGGAGGCAGCAAATCGCTGTGAATCTAGGTAGCTCCACTGGACCATATATCTGCATGTGGTTAAAAGGGACAACTGTTACTGGAATATAAATTTAAATAGAAACCATGGACGATGTAACCCAAACAGTGAACACTCATGTAAACTGTGGAAGTGTTTATAGTATAATTTTAACAATGCTCTTTTATCAATTGCAACAAAGTTACCACCCTCCCTTTGAGTTGACAGTGGGGGCGGGTTAAGGAGGAACTCTGTATTTTTTGCATGATTGTTCTGTAAACCTACAATTCCAGGATTAAAAAATTTTTAAAGGAAAAAAAAAAGCAATGGCCTTGCCCACCTGCATCCCGTGACCCCGGGAGCCCGGCAGCTGCAGAGGCGCTGACCGTGGGTGCTGACCGGGGCCACGTGGCGGGTCCCCGAATGAGCAGGGAGGCCGCGGGCGACTGCCAGCTGCTCTGGACGGCGCTAACCGGGTGCCCGGACGAGGCCCAGCAGCTCCGAGCTCCTCGGGGCCAGCAGAAAGGCCAGGGCCGCCCGGGGGGCCCCAGGGTCCCCCCAGCTGGGACGTGACCTCTGCACGGCTGCCCGAGCACATGCTTTGGTTCACGTATGTTCATATATAAACGGTTAGGGGAAATACTGGTCTAGTAGCAATATTTTGACAATGCTCTTTAATCATTAGTTAAAAAGATTTAAAAACCATGCACGTTATTGGTGGTAGGGTGCGATATTATATATGTTTGTTTGATGTTCTATATGTTTGTTTTATAAGTTCACAACTATTATACATTTATTGTTTATGTCTATTTATGTATGAGAGATATATTCCAATAAAGTAAAAAAAAAAAACCAACAAGCTGGAGGGCGCACGCTTGCCTGGTTTCTGCTTCTGGCTTTCACGGTGGACGCTGGTTGAAATCTGCGGGCACGTTCATATCCAGGACTCCCGCGTGCCATTCGCACCTGTGCCCAGGACTCCCGCGTGCCTTTCGCACCTGTGCCCAGGGCCCCCTTGCGTGCCTGGAGCGCGGGGCTGTCTCACCTTCCTTGAGGCTGCTGACTCCCTGGGCGCAGCCCGGCTGTGAGCGCAGCACCTTTTCTGGGAGCGGCTTGACTCACTTTGTGCTCCCACTCCTCCAGACCGCAGGGTGATTTTTGAATTGAGCATGTCCTAGAGATCGTCCACACAATCCTCTCATTTTATGGATATGGAAGCTGAGAGCCAATCTTTTTCTTTGTAAATCAACAATTACAGAGGGGGAAGAGCCAGAAAAATAACTCAATGTCCTGACTGCTAGTTTTGTGCTGTTTTTCAAACTACTTTCATACAAAATAATTTACAACCAATGATTGAAAAAACCAGCAAACATATAATTCTTTTTCTCCCCTTCAAACGTGCAGTCAGGGTGCACATTCAGGGCTACGGGACCCAGCAGCTCACGGTTCCAAACGTGCTTGTTCAGTTTCTGCTTCGTTCCATAAGCGGCTCTGAAATGGAGCCTACAGCTTTGTGCTGGTCTTTGTTCTTTATTATAATAATATTTGCGGCTAGGCCACCTCTGCGTCATTTAACTCATTACTTAGCATTCTCCAAGATCCCTCACACACACACACTCCCACACATTCTAAGCCTACAGCAATGTTTAGACCTGGATTGATGGGAGTATTAGGTTTGTATGAAATTCCGTACATTAATACAGTTTTCAGTGAATAAGATCCACTTTCCCCCAAATCAATATGTGTCCAATGTGCAAGAATTGATAAAGGAAAGCTCCGCACCAACGGGGGCAGGTATGCAGGACATGGGAGCAAGGAGAGCACTCCCCTTGATGGGGAAGTCTCCACACACCATCCCAGCTGGCAGGAATCTCAGCTCCCAGGGGTCATTTTATTAAAAAAAAATAAAAGCAAAACCCAAACAAGATTTATTACACATAGCTAGTGAGAGCTGAAGCTTGAGTTATTTCATTAACATTTTAGATTAAAATACATATCTACCATAATCCTTTGCTTAGAAGTCATAGAGTTATTATTCTCTCTCAAGGCCATTAGCAGGTATATAATAATAATCAGGGACATATTTACTTTTCTGATGCCAGAGAATGACATTGAAAGGTCTCTAAAAATTACTACTTTGATGTATATTTCTTGCTGCTTTTTACTGCATTCATTATCTTCATGAATTGTGGCTGCCTGAAAATGCATGCAATCAAATTTATTTTGCATTTCCTTTTCTTTTTAGGTACAATTATTTATTGAAAGGCAATGAGTCATTTTAGTTTTTCTTTACTGCAAGTATGGTGAGATGTATATTTTAACATTAACTTTGTTGTGTTTCCTTGTCAAACACTTATCAGTATTCACTGACAAAAAATAATGTCTTTTTAGCCATGCAATTTTAAGGCAACTTTTTCAGCTTTTTCTTATTAGAACTGTATAACCATGCGTTGTGAATTCTTTCTGATTTGAACATATAATCTATATGCTATTCTACTTCAAAACCACTTTAAAATCCAATTCGATGTATGTATGATGAAAAATACTTAATGTTTTAAAAAAAATTGTCCTTGTATAATTAAGAAACATCTTATGCTTCTGCTGGTCTTAACCACTGGTAAGTTGGTCATGTAAAGCTGTGTTAAAACAGTAGCCATTAACCACACGTGTCAAATTAAATGAAAGTAAATTAAAGCTGAATGCAATGGCGAATCCGCCTCCTCAGTTGCCCTAGCCACGTTTCTGGCTTCCAGTAAGCACGCGTGTTTAGTGTCTACCTTATCACAAGGGCGGACTCAGAGCATTTCTATCATGGCAGAAAGTTCCGTGGACAGTGCTGGTCTAAAGAATTAAGCATGAGAATTCGAGGACAGAAAAGTAAAGGGCTCCCCAAGATGCGCATGAATGTGGCCCCCACCTCCATATTCCAGAGAAGACATTTTAGAATTCTCTACGACAAAGGTCCGGAGAAGAGGAAAATATCGAGAAGTCCTTCTCCTAGTTCCTTCTGATCCTTCTGTTCTAGGTTCACTAAATTCTCAGTCAATTGCATGTGGCCCTCGCAGCTTCATTGTCCCTTGCCTTTTCCACTGACTTCGGGAACCTGCATGCTTTCCATCACACACCCAGCTGCACACCGTGGTGTGACAATCCTTGGCTACACTGATCAGGGTCCATTTCATTAGGGGTTCAGCTAGCTCTCTGCAAACACCCAGATCCAATTCTAAATTCATTGGCACATAAAGCATTAACATGTGAGCATTCTCTGTCATGTTGTACGGTGACGCTAGATAGAGTGACAAGAATACAAATACCTTATATGAAAGCATTTTAAAATTTTAATATTATACCTAATTTTTAAATTAATACTTTATCATTGTTGTAGATTAATTCAAGGTGTATATTAATTTTATCTTAAGTTTAAATCTGTATTCTAGAGAGAGGGAGGGAAGCTTAAGAAAATTAATGCAAAATAACACTTCAGCTGATAAAAAAGAAGTGATTGAAACCGAGAGTGAAAAGAAGCTAATTTTGGCATTAATTTAAGTGTTCTTTTCCTGCCAATCCTAATTTCCAGCTTTTAGTTTCAATATGGCTGTTAGATGAGAAAAATGCTCAAAGCCTGGCTTTGGTCCTCAATGTTTCTTAAATGATTTGTCACATAATTTGCTCAAATACCAAAAGGGACAGCTGGTGGCTGTTCAGGGAGCTTTTTCCTAACAAATGAAATAATAGCTTCAAAAATGCAGGGGTGCCTCCAGCAAACAATAGGAGGAAAGGCTTTGGATTTTTTTCTACAGAGATGAGTGTTGAAAAGGCAATTGCACCTAGGAAAGTCTGACTTCAGTAATGCAATTAGTCTGTCAAAAGCCCACTGAGATGACCCATGGCATCTGGCAGGAGGGACGCCCCTCTCTCTAAGTGGAGATACTACTTCCATCTCTTTCCCCAGTCATCAAAATGAAAAACGAGTTTCACTTTACTAATTCTCAGCAGACAGATCTTTTTATAAAAAGTAAGAAGATGTTCAAACTTTAGAACTCATTAAAGTTATGTTAATAACATAGGCTATGAAATGGCCTATTACAAAATGTTCATCTAGCCATCAAAGACCAATCTCCCGTGGAAGAATGCTAATGCTAATTGTTGGACAAGTGAAGATAAACATAAAAGATAAAAGTAATAAGGAATGGGAGGGCCAAATGGCGGCAGAGTAGGTGCTCTAAGAGTTAGCTTGTCCTGCAGGACAGTTAGCAATAAGCCAGGGTCTATCCAATTCACCTGTCTGGGGGCTCGGGAGACCAGAAGAGCACCGCACACCACCCAGGGAAGAACAGGCAGGGGAGGTGGAGATGACCCGGCACCCACTATGGCCATCGATTAGCAGATTAGGCTAGCTAGATTCCAAGTACAAGCACAGCTAATGTTTGCGCCTGTCCAAGTCAGAAAGAAAGTGGCAGTCTCCATTTTAACTCCACCCCCAATGGGAGTGGAAGTGGAGCTGGCTGAAAATGACAGTGGCTTCCTGGACGGTGAGGATCAGCTTCTTTCTGACCAGGTCACAGTCTGAGCTCTTATCCCACCACTGGCAGGGGAGGAAGGAAATTAGAGGAGTTATATCAGTCTCTCTGGATTTCTGTAGACAGTTGCAGCCTACACGGCATAGTTTACTGTCAGCACCTTAAACTCCCTCCCCGCCCCTGGTATGGGAGGAAGATGGGTAGAACTCCATCACTCTCACCAGGCAGCTGCTGTCAGTTTCAGTTGCATGACTTAGATAACTACCCACCCCTCGACTCCATCCCTGCATCCAGCAGAAGAGAGAGGTGGGTGGAGCTTCATCAGTTTCTCAGAACAATGTGGGCAGTTGCAGCCCAATGAGCTCAGAAATATATGAAATTGAAGACAAAAATACAATAGAGAAGATCAACAAACACAGAAGCTGATTCTTTGAGAAGATCAACAAAATTGACAAGCCCTTACCTAGACCAACAAAGCAAAAAAGAGAGAGGATGGAGATAAAATCAGAAATGAGAGTGGGGACATTACTACTAATCCCACAGAAATAAAAAAAAGATCTTAAAAGGTAACTATGAACAACCACATGTCAATGAACTAGACAATGTAGACAAGATAAACAAATTCCTAGAAACACACGAACAACCTACACTAACCCTAGAAGAAATAGAAGACCTCAACAAACCAATCACAATTAAAGAGATTGAAACACTCATCAAAAACCTCCCCAAATGAAAAGCCCAGGAATAAATGGCTTCACATGAGATTTTTATCAATCATTCAAAGAAGATCAAATTCCAATCTTGGTCAAACTCTTCCAAAAACTTGAACAGGAGGGAATACTACCACATTCATTCTATGAAGTCAACATCACCCTAATACCAAAGCCAGATAAATATTCTACAAAAATAAAATTACAAGCCCATTTCCCTAATAAATACAAATGCAAAAATCCTCAACAAAATAATCACTAATCAAATCCAAAAGCACATTAAAATAATTATTCATCATGTTTGAATGGGTTTCATCCCAGCTATGCAAGGGTGATTCAGCACAAGAAAATCAATCAGTATAATGCATCACATTTATATATCAAAGAAGAAAAATCACATGATTATCTCAATTGGCACAGAAAAGGCATTTGACAAATTATAGCATCCATTCTTGAAAAAAAAAAAAAAACACTCCAGGAGATAAGGATAGAAGGAAACTTTCTCAACATGATAAAGGGTATATATAAAAAACCCACAGTTAAGGTTGTGCTCAATGGTGAAAGACTGAAACCTGTCCCTTAACAGCAGATCAAAACAAGGGTGAACACTGTCACCTCTGTTGTTCAATATTGTGCTAGAAGTGCTAGCTTGAGCAATTAGGCAAGAAAAAGAAATAAAATCATCCAAATTGGAAAGAATATATAAAACTTTTGCTATTCACAGATGATATGATCTTATACCTAGAAAGTCCTGAAAAATCTACAACAAAGCTACTAGAGCTGATAAATGAGTTTAGCAGCATGGTAGAATATGATCAATATGCAAAGCTAAAGTGTTTCTATATACTACTAATTGAGCAATCTGAGTAGGAAGACAGGAAAATAATTCCACTTATAATAGCAACTAAAAGAATCAAATATTTAGGGATAAACTTAACAAAGGGTGTAAAGGACCTGCATTCAGAAAACTACAAAACATTGCTAAAAGAAATCAAATATGACCTAAATAAATGGAAGGACATCTTGTGTTCATGGACTGAAAAACTAAATATCATTAAGATATCAATTCAATGAAATCCCAATAAAAACTCAAAAAGCCTTTTTTGCAAGAATGGAAAAGTCAATTATCAAATTTATTTGGAAGGGTAGAAGATCCCAAATAGCCAAAAATATCTTAAAAGAACAAGGAAATTGGAGGACTCTCACTTCCTGACTTTAAATCAGACTACTTAGCTACAGTGGTAAGAACAGCATGGTACTGGCATAAAGATAGGTATATAGACAAATGGAACTGAACTGAGAGTCCAGAAAGAGATGCTCACAACTATAGCCAAGTGATTTTTGACAAAGCTGTCAAGTTCACCCAGCTAGGTCAGTACACTTTCAGCAATTGGTACTGGTAGAATTGGATATCTCTATCAAAAAGAAAGAAAAAGGACTTCTATCTCATACCTTATACAAAAATTAACTCAAAATGGATCAAAGACTTAACTATAGACACTAGATCCATTAAAATCCTTGAAGAAAATATAGGGAAACACCTTTAAGACCTGGTAGTGGGTGGTAGTTTCTTACCAAAGCATGAAGACTAAAAGAAAAAATGGATAATAGGGACCTCCTCAAAATTAAATAATTTTGTACTTCAAATGACTTTGTCAAGAAGGTTAAAAGGCAGCCTACTCGATGGGAGAAAATATTTAGAAACCACATATCAAATAAAGGTTGTATTTCTTTGCTATATATAAAGAGATCAAACAACTCAATGATAAAAAGACAAGCAATCCAATTTAAACATGAGCAAAACACTTAAATAGACATTTTTCTAAAGATGAAATACAAATGGCCAAAAAGCACATGAAAAGAAGTTCAACATCCCTAACTATTAGGGAGAGGCAATTCAAAAAGTAAGTGATGTATCATTTCATACCTTATAAAATGGCTTTTATTTTTAAAAAAATACAAAAACAAAACAAAACAAACAGAAAACAAGTGCTGGAGAGGATGTGGAGATACAGGAACACTCCTTAACTATAGGTGGGAATGTAGAATGGAGCAGCCTCTGTGGAAGACAGCTTAGAGATTCCTCAGGAACCAGCAATTCCTCTACTAGAAATATATTCAGAAGAACTGAAAGCAGGGACACAAATAGATATTCCCACACTGATGTTCTTAGTGGCATTATTCACAATTGCCAAAACATAGAAACAATCCAAGTGTCCATCAACCAATGAATGGATAAACAAAATGTGGTATATACATATGATGGAATATTATTCAGCTGTAAGAAGAAATGAAATAGAGATGCATATGATATCATGGTTGAACCTTGAGTAAAATAAGCCAGGCACAAAAGGACAAATAATGTATGGTCTCACTGATATGAACTAAATAAAATGAGCAAACTCATGAAGTTGAAATCTAGAATATAGGTCACTAGGACATAGAATGAGGGTTGAGAAAGGGAAGCTGATTCTTAATGTATGTAGAATTTTTAATAAGGTTGATTGTAAATGTATGATATGGAAATGAATAGAACTGATAGTAACACATTATAGTGAGCATAACTAACACTGCTGGTTTATAAATGTGAATGAGGCTGAAAGGTGTAGTCTAGAGATGTGAATGTCAATAGAACGAAAGCTGGAGGATAATCTTGGGATTGTATAAGAATGAGCTTGGTGGTGGATGAGGTTTGTGATTAATAGTACAAATACAAGAATGTTCTTCTATGAACTAGAACAAATGTATGTCACTATTACAAGGTGTTAAGAATTGGTGAAATCAAGTTGTGGAGGTACACATAAATGAAACTCTTCTATATACGGTGATAATGAACACTTTGAGAAAGATTATCAAAATCATTCGCAGTAAATCAGCTGCTATAAACTAAAAATGTAACAAGTCAGATGGAAGGGATTGGATAACTATCAATTATCAACCCTTGAAAAACTTTGTTTCCACTTTCTTTTTAACCTTTGTTCATTTACTTGAATTATTCAGTTATTTTCTCTGGAAGAATTTCAAAAAAGGAAAAGAAACAATGAGCAACATAATTTTAAAAAGTAAGTATGTGAGAGAAAGGAGTCTAGCACTAGAGAAATAGTAAGAGTGCAATGTGAGAAAATGAGTTGGTGGCAGTGTAAACTTTAGGTAATCAATAAATTGTACATGTGTGTATTGATAGTCTACCACATCTACAGCACCATGCTGTAGACACTAATTTCAGCAGATTAAATCTAATTGGAATGGTTGATGTATAGCATGACAAATAACTTCTGGAATCATGTAGAACAAACTAATTAATAGAACATACAAAAAATTATATAATAAAATAGATGTTTGGTGAAACATTATGTGGTATAGACACATATCTTTATCATGTGGTTATATTTCAGTTATAGTGCAAAAAGAAAGAGAGTCATAATTAGCTGGAATCACTTTAATGAAAGAAACAGCAACTCAGTCAACCCTGAGGGATTATTCAAATGCCTAGTGGAAGTGAGGAAGGAGAAGGAGGGCTACAGAGAAACTGAGGCGGTGAGCATCTCAATTCAGAAGACAGTTCAGACCTGAGTGAGGAAGCAAAATTTTGCACATGAACTCTACAATTCAGAGAGATCAGTTTATGAGCATCAGCCAGAGACTCATGTAAAGGACCCAAGGATGCCTGAGAAAGCAGCAACGCCTCCTGATTTAAATGCAGGTTAGACACAGGCATTTCCCTGGTCCCACTAAGACCTCAGTGAAATAAAATCCCAGAAGAACAGAATGGAGCAAACGCAGCTCCTTAGACGATGGCGCACTTGCAAGGCAGCGCGAGTCACTGCTGCAGTCACAGGCCGTGACACGGTGCGTCTGCCTCAGGAGGGCTTCAGGGGGCACGGCAGGTCCCCAGGCCCTGAGGGTGCAGGGCTCTGTGGGCAGGTGCAGATGGGGGGGCGGGCAGGACCTGGCCAGCGCCTCCAGGCTGCCCCAGTGCAGGGCAGGGAGCCGCTGTCAGCCCAGGGCCAGCCAGCTTCTCAACCTGGGCACCAGCTCGGCCCTAACGTGGACGTGGACACCTGGGCATTGACTCTCTCTACTCTGAGGACAGTGCAGTCGGCCCCCTGGGATCAGCTCACGGTGAAGTACCGTGGGCACCGCGCCCCCGGGCCTGCAGCCCCCAGGTCACCTTTGCTAGTGGGGGGGGGCGGTGGTGGAAAAGGCTGAGCTCCTGGAGGGCCACGCAGCTCACCACAGAGCCCTCCCCGCCCCCCCGGCATGGGGAAGCAGCGGTTGAGGAACCGCCTGCTACAGCTCAGCAAGGGCCATGGAAGCCCCCTGGACACTGCCGGGGGCACCTGCAGCACCCCTGGAGGGCTTCAGGGAAGAGGCCCGTCCTGCCCCCGCAGGTGGGACATCGGCTTCAGGGACGCGGGGCTGAGCTGCCGGCCTCCAAGGGGAACCCCGCACTGCGAGAGCCCTCAGTGCCTCCAGCCTCCGGAGAGCTTGATTCTCCAAGGTCTGTTATTTCCTGCAAAGGAATGCGGCAGTGACTCCTCTGCCTAAATGACGTGGGACTGATTCTGCAGATCTGTGAAGAGAATCAACTGATAAAATTAAAACAAATTTTAAAGGATCAACTTAAATAAAAGAACACCTGTGCTGGAGTTAAAAAACTAATTTAGAAAATAAGAAGATAGTTGAAAATATAATTTAAAGGGATTGAATTACCATGTTTAGATGAATTGAATTAAAAATTATAATACATCCATGAAACAAAAACAAGAAATTAAAGAAATGGAAAACAAAAGATCTCTCAGATATTTAAATATGACAATAGAAATACATGACTCAATGGAAAGATTAGAAAAGAAATTTGAGGGGAGCAGATGCTGCTCAAGCTCTTGAGCTCCCACCTACTACATGGGAGGTCCCGGATTCAGTTCCTGATGCCTCCTAAAGAAGACCCGCTGGGGCAGGGAGATGATGCAACAAGGTGACACAACAAGTTGATGCAACAAGAGACACAAGGATGAAAACGTAATGAAAGACACACCAAAGCAGGGAGCGGTGGTGGCTCAAGCGATTAGGTGCCTCCTTCCCACATGGAGGTCCTGGGTTTGGTTCCCAGTGCTTCCTAAAGAAGATGAGCACACAATGAACAAATGCAAATGATGAGGGGTGGGGAGAAATAAAAATAAAATAAAATAAGATAAGATAAGATAAGATATGATATAATATGATATGATATAAGATGATATGATATGATATGATATAAGATGATATGATATGATAAAAAATAAAATAAGCAAAGTTGCAGAAATCTAAAAGAAAAATATGTAAGAACAGATTGGAAAAGAAAAAGAAAATAGAAAAAATTGAAGAAAGGAAATTAGCAAAGAAATGATATAAGAAAATGTCCAATAATTAAAGAATTATACAAGTATTTAAGTTGAAGGGAAAACTGATTTCCAAGCACAACAAATATAAAAGGAGAAAAGTTACCTCTTCATTAAAAAAAATTATCTCAAGCAAGCTAGACATAAAGGACTATAAGACTATAATGTATAATGACTATAATGTAGCAATAGGGCAAGAACAAACATGGCATTTGTTTGATTATAAAATATAAACTTTTAAAAAAATTTAAAGATATAACGTAATGTACAATGAACCAAAGTAACATTTAAATAAAATCTATTTATGCAAGATTAAGAATTCTTTTCTATTGTGTTCATCAAGACATTGAACAGTTTCAATGCCTTCAAAAATAAAAATATACACTTAAAGGAAGATAGAATGATGTATAATGAAGATGGGCACTGTAT
Organism: Dasypus novemcinctus; assembly: GCF_030445035.2. Taxonomy (NCBI): domain Eukaryota; kingdom Metazoa; phylum Chordata; class Mammalia; order Cingulata; family Dasypodidae; genus Dasypus; species Dasypus novemcinctus. Next base: position 1,997,755 of record NC_080701.1, on the reverse strand, counting down.
TAGTCAGCCAAAGGGGTGCTGATGCAAAATACCAGAAATTGGTTGGTTTTTATAAAGGGTATTTATTTGGGGTAGGAGCTTACAGATACCAGGCCATAAGCATAAGTTATTTCCCTCACCAAAGTCTGTTGCCATGTGTTGAGCAAGATGGCTGCCAACGTCTGTGAGGGTTCAGGCTTCCTGGGTTCCTCCCTTCCAGGGTCTTGCTTCTTCCTGGACTCAGGGTTCCTCTCTTTCTGGGGCTTGCTTCTGTGTCCTCTGTGAGCTTACTTCCTGGGGCTCCAGCTTAAGGCTTCAGCATCAAATTCCAACATCAAAACTCCAACTCTGTCCTCTGCCATGCCTTTTATCTGTGAGTCCCCAACCACCAAGGGGTAGATACTCAATGCCCTACTGATGTGCCCCAATCAAAGCTCCAATCACAGCTCAGTCATGCCCAGGTTCAGACCGGTTTACAAACATAATCCAATATCTGTTTTTGGAATTCATAACTATGTCAAACTGCACAAGTTCAGTTTGTCCCTTTTTTCTTGCTAGTGAAATGTGGCACATCTTTTCAGAACAATGTCAGTGAACCAAAATCCCAGGAAATGGATGATTTTTCTAAAGGGCCAACAGCTTAGGAAGAGGGACGTTCCGTGAGGAGGGCGTCTGGTTTCATCCCACGCCAGCTCCACCCTGTTGGTTGTCTCAGTTGGGAAGTCTTGGCTGAGAAGGATTTTCAGGTGTAGTTGGCCCACTGGGAGCGTGCCGTCCCCAGTTAGCGATTTCTCCCCTGGGAAGTAGCCATGTCTATTTGCCCACCTTGTCCTGGGCCATCTAGATGTCTTCTCCCCTCAAGATTCCTTCCCCATTTTTGAGTTGAGACTGCTGCTAACGTCAGGAGAGTGAAGCTCTGGAATCATGCATGGCCCGCATGCCGTTGTGTAGAAAGGTGCCGCTCCTTTGGGGTAGTCAACAGGCAACCTCAAGTGCACCCATTAAGAAAGAGGATTGAGCGTACTACGTGTGGGACGCTGGGCTAAGTAATCAGGATACGGGACAGAAGTTTTCTCAGGAGCCTGTCACTCCTCCGCCCTCACTTCCCACATTCCCTCCTTCCACCCTTGCCACCATCACCTTCGTGCCTTCAGCCCCTGCCCCTCTGCCGCTGAGACACCTCACCAGGGCGGCCCGTCTGTCCCTCTTCCTCAGCACACATGTGCTCATCTCATCAGCCTCAAACGCTCTCAGCTCTTTCTAACACGTAAATAATACACCGTGCATCCCCCTTGCCTCCTGACCGCTCCGGCTCCCCACCTCTGCGTGAAAGTGCTGAGCCGGACGCCGGCCTCAGGTGTCTGTCCATGCTCCCGTGAGACTTGGGCAGTTAGTCCATCTCTCTGTGCCTCAGTTTCCTCTTCTGGAGAGTGGGGTCCAGTAGCCCTAAACTCGTTGAATGAGGCAGGTGCTGACACGGCGCTAGCCCTGAGTGTGGCTGCTTGTCTCTGCTCCTCAGCTCATGCTCCCACTCTCCCAGCTCATCACCAGCTCCACGCGCTGAGTCTAACCGGCATCTCCTGTCCTTAGGGTCTCATCTTTTCGGCCACCTTTGACGCTTTCCACTGCCCTCCCATGCATACCCTAACGCCCCCTGCCCTGGTCGCCAGCCCTGCCGATCGCGGCACCGGTGTCGCCTTCCTTCCTGTCATGTTGGCTCTGGCCTCTCACTGCTGGTGTGCCGGATGCAGCCATGCTCTCCTTTGTCCTGTGGCCAATTGGTTCACAAGCAACAATAGGGCTGAAAAGAATTAGAGCCCTTAGGTAGACGTAGGCGAGAGAGAGCGCTGGCTCCACCGGAGCCTGCCCCAGGCCGTGTAAGCCAACAGACGTCCAGCTCTGTTCTGCTCACAAAAGCTTCCTGGGGGCAAAACAGGCGCAGACTATGAGCAGGGTCCAACCAGAACCACAGCGTCGCCCCCCAAAACACTAACTAGACGGGGACTCGCGAAGGGCCAGCCCTCGGGCGCCACGCCAGAGCGGTCAAGCCGTGTGGGTCTACATGGACGGAATCTATTTCACATCTTACAAGGACAGGGATTGTCTCAAATGTCTCCTCCAGTCTGCATTCCTTGAATGACCCTGATTTCACCTATTTCTCCATTATGTTGACCTACAACGTAGCCAATAAAAGTCATTTCTGAGATGAACTAGGCTAAGTAACAAGCCTAACCGCACTGAGAGGAGACCAGGCTGGAATGCGTAGAGGAAGTGCTGCTGGAGAAGTCTCTTCAGGGCACTCCAGCTAAATACCTGTGCGGCGTGTGTTCCTGAGAACAGCTGGCCCCCATCCCTACACAGACACTGCCCCGCGGTCTCCGTGGAGGTCTCCTAAGGTAAGTTACAGAGTCGTAACAGGGTTTCCTCACATCCTTTCTGCAGGGGCCCAGGCTGCCCTCTCCCCTTTCCCCACTGCCTCTTCTCTCAGTGGCACTTCTTCTGTAGGGGTGTTGTCACATTTTACTGAGGCTCTTTCTATAACTTTCTTTCTCTCTTATGCACAGGACCGCAAGCTCCCTAAGAGCAGGCATTGCGTCGTGTTTACCGTTTTCTTCCTCCGGTACTAAGTAGGCATTAAATGGATGACTTTGGGATGGAAGGAACACAACACCCGAAGAGCGGTCTAGACGAGAAAGTTGCTATTCTACTTACACGGAGCGTATGTTTTTAGTAGATGAAAGGATATGTGCTGGGATCTGGAAATACGGAGAGAAATAATCCAGAGGCTCGGTGACTTGGTGCGCGCCCCCGTTTCCAGGGAAGAAAGGACTATTGTTAAATTGGGGCATCCAGACCTCTGCCCATCAGTCTTGGCACTCCCCTGGCCAGACGTTGTTCTAGAAATGGGCACTTTTTAGACCACTGAGACCCCGGGAAGTTCTGGAAAAGAAACTGAGTTTCTGTCTCTTTAGAGAGAGCTGCCAAAAGCAGTGTCGTCTCTTCTAGTCTTAACTACGTAACCACAGCATTTTGCCATCCTGGAGGCGGCCCGTGTTAGGGCAAATCCAATACTTGGGAGGCAAAGAAGACACACGGACAAGAACCAGCTTCTTAACACACGGTCATGGGCTGCTGAATGAACCCAACCGATCAGTGCCTTTCATAGGCTTCCCTTATAACGGAACTTTCCCATTTTCCATTGATTATATGTGACAACAATCACTTTAAATCTGAGAATGGCACACAGAATCCGGATTCCAGGGCTTGCCTCTCGTTTCTTGTGTGTGCCCAGGCGCTGGGCTGCTGTTCTGACCAGGAAGACAAGCCACTCAAATCTGCTACAATCCCTAATCATAACAAATACACTCAGGAACTACAGGCTGTTGATGTACTTACACAAACCATGGGTAATTTTGGCATCAAGTAAATGCACCATCATTTTTGAACTACCAGGTACTCCCATATAAAATATTTAAAGTCTTGAAGAGTAAAGAATCAAGGAGGGAAGAAAATAATAGCACATGAAATGGAAGAGGAGATTGATGATCGAATAACGAGCCTCATGGGCAGTTCTATACAATTCATAGGGTAGAGCAGAAAATTCAAGAATAACTGTGAAATCACTACAAGATAATTAAGGCAGGTTTAAGCACATCTACTGCTGCGTGCGCCCTCAAGTGTGTGAGGCTCAGCTTGACAGCTTCCGTGACTTGGGGTCAAACGAAATACCTTTCCAAGTACTTCCATAAGCTTGAGCACATATCCTCATGCTCACTGGGAAATTCAGCATAGACGCAGCATTCAGAAGAAATCCCAGCCTCAGAGTCTGCGAAGAAAGGACTAAATTGAATCTCATTATTTCTCTGCATCCCTCTTTCCCACACAATCCAACATTTAGAAAATAAGGGCATTAATTTAGCTCAAACAGATCATCAATTTACATCAGTGAATTTCCAGGGCATTTTTGCTTGTGATTATTTTAGGACATTATTATGTGATTATTTAGAATTGTTTGACAATGACTTGATCCTAATAAATGCTTGGTTCTACGGCCTGAGTTCGGAATTTTAAGGAACCGTTCTTACGCCTTACGCCTGTGTGGCTAATTGTGACGGTCACACGGGCTTCCTAAGTGAATCTCAGAAGTGGACAGACTTCGGCCTCGTCTTGGGCAGTGCTGGGAGGAGCAGGCTTCCCATGTGGGGGGCAGAGACTGCCTCGGGGAGGGGCAGGGGCTGCTGCCAGGGGTCACACCGTCACCCACCCCACAGGGACAGTCACGGGGGCAGCCTGAGCCAAGAGGCGCGACGGGCAGGAGTGTGCGGCACCCGGAGGGAAGCGTCAGTGCTGATGGACAGGCTCTCCGCCGGCATCCGCCACCCTCTTACGAACAGCCGCACAATCCTCATCGCGTGGCCGTGCTCTAACTCACTGCACGAGTCCCCTACTACTGGAAATTTAGATCATCTCAGAATTTCAGTGGGAGGAGTATTGCTGCCACGAATGTCTTCCTCTTTATTTCCTTAACACAACGTTCGGAAAAAAGAGTCAGTAAGTGGAACGTCTTGACCATTTCTATGCTCTTTCTGTATGTTGCTAAATTGCTTTCCAAAGGTTTAATTAATTTCCACTCCCATCATCATGTTTAAGAATGTGCTTCTGCTTTTTACTGCCTTGTTTAGGCTTTCCTTGATATCTTTGCTCATTTGATAAATGAACTCATATTGGATCATTATTTGAGCTTGCAATTCCTTGGGTACCAGAAAGGTTGGAAACTTTTCTGTGTTAACTAACCATTTGTATTTCCTTGCTCGAAATTGTCTGTTCGTGTCCAGTGGTCATGAGCCTGTTGGCACCATCCCCCTCAAATGCTCAACGCCTTCTTCTCAGGAGCAGTGATCAATACTTCTACGGAAGTCCCTTTTTTTTTTAACTTAGTCTTTCTAGAGGGGATCATGTTATCTGGGGCATAGCTACACCTCACCGTTACAGTGTGCTTGTGGAGTACCAGGCTATTCTAGGAGTTTATATACTTACATGGAACCCTCACTTCAATCTTATGAGGTAGCTGCCGTATCATCACCATTTACAGAAGAGGAAACAGAAGGGACGTCGAGTGACTTGCCCAAGGGGAAAGTCGATGCGCAGCGAGCTGGCCCTGAGCCGTCGCCACCCACCAAGGCTGCCCCAGGCCGAGAGGGCCGGGGCCTTTGTTTCTCCTAGACTGCCTCGATAATGACCAGCCTGTCAACAACATTAAAGGTAAGAATCGCCCTTCACTTGATGAGTTTTAATAATAAAAAGACTTTTCAAATTAAGTCAGCTTCCTTTTTTCTGATTATAAATGATGTGTATATTTTGATGTTTAAAAAACTCAAAAGTGCAACATATGGAATATAAAGATTATATAACATGATCTTCCAGAAATAGAAAAGGCATGGTGTAAATTAGTGAGAATGGTCTATGTAGTCATATCATTATGACTAAATCTGATGGGGTGAGGGGGAGGATTAAAATCGTAAAATTCTACTTCCTCTAAAAAACTTCCATACCACACTTTTACTATACATATTACACTGTAACACTTAGATGTTACAAAAGAAATACATAAATATCAGAAATTTAATTATCCAAGTACAATTATTTTAATTCAATTATAGAAATTAAATTCAATTATAGAAAGGAGGTTTAACTTAATTAAAGAAAAGAAACCAAACATTTAAAAATAGTCCAGATAAGCTAAGGTATTTGTATTGCTTCCTCTAGTCTATATCCCTTTATATTTAGAACACTAATTCATTCCACTTACATTAACAAGAGAGCACTCACCACATACGTAAGTTCATCAAATGTTGGGGTAAATCAGGGGTGAATACCGTTCAGGAGCTCTAGGCCTACCTCAAAGAGAGCCATAAAAACAGATGCTTTCCATTAAACTGAGTGCTGTTAGTATTATGGCAAATATTCGAGATAAATTAAAATTGGTTTTGGTTAATAGGGCTGTTCAAAAATAACATAATCCGAAGCTAAAAGCAAATCATGCCACTTAAAATGCCATATTTATTTAATTTTTTAAAATTTGCACAAAAGTAATTTTTTAAAACCTAAAATAGTGTTTATTTGAAAACCCTCTTAAATAAAACAGTTTTTTCCTATAGTCATTAATTATCTTGGGCTGTAATTGTCAGCATTACAATATAAGAATTGATCTCAAATATATAGTTTCTTAATATCTATTTCAGCTACTTCAAAATAATATCAAGACTATATTTTACAATATACAGATGTAATATATTTAAGAGAAGGCAAGATTATACTTTATGGTATATGGAAGTAATATACTGCAGTGAAGGGAAGACTATATTTTACAATATATGGGTATAATATATTCCAGTGAAGGCAAGATTATACTTTGCAATATATAGATGTAATATATTCCAATGAAGACAAACACCATATCTTCATCTTCACATGTAACAATATGCAAGGTCCAGAGTAGACATTCAACTGATAATTGTTCAAAGCTTCTTATTTAAAAAGAAATAAATTAGAAAAGGTGCACGTTTTGTTGTGTGCCAGTGAAACTTTCCTTTCACTAAGTGAAATACACAGTCTTAAGAAAAAAAAAAAAAAATCATCAATTATTGGATCAATCAAAGCAACTTCTCTTCTTGACCATTTTTGATTAAAAATCAGATATTTAATTGAATTTAAACTATAGCTCTTTTTGTAAAGTTCGCTTTCTGTTTTTATTTTCTCCACTCCCCACCGATGGGATAAGCTCCGAGCTGCAGCAAAACCCCATGATGCAGGGAAGGAGCAGGGTCTTAGGAAAGGGTGGAATCGAGCTACATCCTAAGTTCACCTTTTACTAACTTTGATCAAGTTTGGTGAGTCTTTATTTCCCGCTTGCAAAGTCATAGTCCTTAGGGCCATTGCCTCACATCACCTAACTAAATCTTAATAACTCCTATGGTAAAACATTTAATAACTGCCACAGCACTTGCCAGTTCTTAGGTGTTCAACATTATTTTTATTAAAAATAAAAATTTATTTTTATTAAAAATTATTGGGAGTGGAAGTGGCCAAAGCAGTTGAGTGCCTGCTTCCCACAGGGGAGGTCCTGGGTTCAGTTCCCAGCACCTCCTAAAAGCAAAAAAAAACCAACTCAGGGGAGCTGACGTGGTTCAGTGGTTGAGCAGCCCCATGCCTCCAAAAACATGTATTATTTTTTATATTTATTGTTTTGTATTAAATTTATTTTATTTTATCGGGAACCACACTTCTAGAAATGTCAACTGGAAAAACTTAAAAGATAATCATCCTGAAAAAGGTTGAAGAAAAGGTAAACTTTTCAAAATGAATGATTCAAGGATGAGACCCCATGTGCCCTGAGAGTCCGGTTCTTGCTTTCTCAGGCCCAGCCGGGATCTCGGGAGTCCTCGGCCAGCGCTGGCCCATCCTCGGTGTGTTCTGGTTACTCAGAGCCCCCAGGCTAGCCGGGGCCTGGAGCTCGGCTGGGAAGCCCACCCTGCCCCGGGGCTCCCTGGGAGGAAAGCAGCCTGTGGCCCGGAGGTGCCGGCTGGGGACGCTCTGGCCGGGGGCGGGGAAGCCCATGCCCCATAGGGGCCACGTGGGCACCCACTCCACGCTCAGCTTCCCTCCTCCTCCGGGGACCTGCCCAGGGCGGCTGGCGGTGCTGAGGTCAGCCAGGGGAGCCCTTAGGGCGCTCGCCTTCTTGCGCTGGATGTGCACAACCACCCAACAGGGACCCTGCTGGACAAAGAAGCGACCCTGGTGGAGAGGGGCTTACCAGTGGACAAAGGAGATCAACGCCTTCTTTCCCTGAAAGATAATAGAGACAGGAAACATCTCCAACTGGAAGCCAAACTACCTGTGTTGCAAAGCTGTTAGAAGGAGTTGTCGAAATAGTCTCTGAAATGTACCCAAACTCGCCGAGCCGCAGTGCCCTGACTCCCCGTCGAGGGTGGGGACGCGGACTCCCCCACCTCCCGCTTGTCCTCGCCCCAGGGGCGGGGGCTTCCCTTCAGGGTGGGGAGGCCCCGCTCCCCCAAGGGAAGTCTGTCTGTCCAACCTCTTCACGCCCAAAACCGGGACACCCACGGACAACCTCCCCTCCAGGAAGTCTGCCGTGACCTTTCCGACCAGAATTCCTCCCCCTGCCTGGGAACTGACAAAACAGACTCTCAGCACCTCACCTATCAGGCCTTCTATTTTATGGTCCAGGGAAACAACGTGGAAAACAGCCTCGGCCGATTCCCAGATCCCTGCTCTGCTCGAGGTTCCGCGGAATATCGCAGAATCCCCACCCACCGTGCTCAAGCAGCAGCTCCCCAGGCGCGGCGAGGCGGGACACGCGCTGACACAGGTGGTGGCTGCCCTCCCCGCCCCCCCTTTGCAGAGTCACCTCGTTTCTGCCACCCGCGCACCAGCTCCCATGCAACTGTGTTCAAAGGCAGGCGGCCGACAGCAGCGTGGATGACAGGTGTCTCCTCGCCCACTCCCCTGCTTTTAGGGAGGCAAAGCCCCCTGGAGCCCCTGAAAGCCTGCCTCATCCTCACCCCAGGGAGTTCAGACCCCCACGACCTCCCTGGAGAGCAGGTGCGGTGCCTGCCTTCCCTGAAACGAAGGTGCCCCCCCAAATCAGAGTTGGGAGGGAGAGAAGAGCTGGGGCCAGACACTTTGGGAGGCCACCTGACCTCAGCTTGGGAGCCCAGGAGGAAGCCAGTGGATTGGACCTTTTGACGGAGGTGAAAACTGAGGTTAAATACATCAAGTCATTCACCCTAAACCCAACAACCAAGTAGGAGCAGAACAAGATTAAAACCCAAGTTTCTCTCACTCTATATAGTTTTCATTTAAATATTAAGTCCATAAATTATTTCTCTTTTTGAACATTAAGTAATTTAAGTCAAGTGGGTATGTACGCTTCCCCTTCATAAGTGTATATATCAACTGTATAAAGAAATAACTCAAAAACAAAAATAAAAGAAACAACTCCCTGGTTTTTATGGTCTTGGCTCTTATATTTAGGTCTTTGATCCATCTTGAGTTGATCTTTGTATAACCCAGCGTGGGACATGACACCCGGGGATGAGCCTCCCTGGCACCGAGGGACCACTATCAACTACCAACTGATGATGCAACTGGAAAATGACCTTATACGGAAGGTTCAATGCGGATCAGCAGAATATCCCTGTCTACATAAAATAACATGACTTTAAAATGCTGTTTGACCTAAAGTAAGGGGGAAATGGAAAGGAGAAATGAGTTTATATGGCTACGAGTTTCTAAAAAAGAGTCTGGAGGCTGGCAGAAGGATTGCCCTCATGCACAACTGAGCAGAGTCAGAGAGACAGATAAAGCAGATACAACCCCCAGATATTGGTTCCTTTGAGGGCTAAAGAGACCCATGGGAGTTATGGTCATGGCCGATGGGGTTAACTACCAGGTCAGATGGCCCCTCTTTGGAAATGGTGTTTATGTGTGATGAATCTGGACTCAGATGGGATCTTCCTTCATAAGACTTTCATGCTAATGTGCTGGAGGTGCAGTTAATGTTGGGGTTTAAGATATATTTAGGGGATTTGAATCTCTGGACTGACAATGTGATAGCCAGGTCCTGAGCCTCAACAGACTCCAGCACCTACAATCTGATTTATTGGACTTACCACACTCAGCTAAGATGGAGTTGAAGAAGGACAACCACCACACCATGGAGCCTAGAGTGATTACAACTGAAAGTGGGAGGATTGCATCCAGCATCCATGTGGAATCTGAGCCTCCTCTTGACATAGAGGTGCAATGGACACAACCAATCCAATGTCCACATAGAAGGGGTGGCATTGGATGGGGAAAAGTGGACATGGTGGCTGATGGGTATGGGGAAAGGCAGGAAGAGATGAGAGGTGGAGGCGTCTTTGGGACATGGAGCTGCCCTGGATGGTGCTTCAGAGGCAATCACCGGACATTGTAAATCCTCACAGGGCCCACTGGATGGAATGGAGGAGAGTATGGGCCATGATGTGGACCATTGACTATGAGGTGCAGAGGTACCCAAAGATGTACTTACCAAATCCAATGGATGTGTCATGATGATGGGAATGAGTGTTGCTGGGGGGGGGGGGAGAGGTGGGGTGGGAGGGTGGGGTTGAATGAGACCTCACATATATATTTTTAATGTAATATTATTACAAAGTCAATAAAAAAATAAATTAAAAAAAAAGAAAAAAAGAAAATAAAATTGTCTTAAAAAAAGAAAAAAAAAAAAGAAACAACTCCCTGAAAGCTATACAGCAAGATATTAATTTCTATAAAGATACTGAAAGACCTAAGTAGAATTCGCAGAAGAAAGAGGAAAAGAACATCAGGAAATAGTAAACTTGGATATTGAGTGTATAGAGAGCAGTGGGACTTATTATATTTTAAAATACAAGGCTAGCTACCAGTTATGTGGCAAGAAAATTATTACTATTAATAATGAATGACACTAATACACAGCAGCAGTTGCTGCAATTCCCACAAACATTCTTTTCTTTTAGCCTAATGATGTAGCAAACAAGATATCACTGTTCTAGCTTTGCTGTTGAATTCATCTCTTCACTAATAATGCTCTAACACGTTTATGATCACTCGTAATAACTAAAGACACCAACGAACACCTAAAGCAGTGGGTGAGGCTGGGACTCCCATAGATGTTTCTGAGGTCCGTGTTTGGTTTATGCTAATTTCAACACGAGTTCACTTTCTCTGAGCACACTGCAATCAGTTTAAATACAGGAGAGCATACCCAGGGGAAGCTAGTACTATTGTGTTTTCCAGAAAAACCACAAATGTGATCATCTCCTCATGGAAAATTGACTCGCCTTCGTATAGTTTTCAATTCTCACAGTAATGTTTGGGTTTGCAATTTTTCTCAGTGCTTGGGGAGGGCAAGTAATTGTGTGCACTAAAACATGTTCAAAATTGACTCTGCTTCTAATATTTATCCAATATTATTGCATATATCCAATGATTATTTGAGCAATGATTTATCTTTCCAAGATCCAGTCTCTGTTCAAGAAGCACTTGCAATTTAGACTTGATCATTAGACTTAATTGAACAGCAAGAAAAACTCGTGTGTATTTATGAAGAATCATCATCTTTTTTCAACTTACCTCAAATCCCATCTTCAAAATTAGGATTTATGTAGAATCTCATTTAGAAATATATCTGTAATCGTTGTTTTCTACCTTCAGACTGAGCATACTACTTCTGACTCACTCACACCCACACATCACAGCTGCCTTAGTTCCCCCATCTTTTTAAAATTCTCTTCTTACCTTTAATTAAAATGCATTAAGAGAGAAACAAATGGTTTTAGAAAGTAGCATTTAAATGGAAGCAATTTCTCTAAATGTTGCTGTTTATTAAATATATCGTGCGGTGTGCAGCTTTGCAAGGCAAGGAAGAGTGTGTGGGAGACGAAGTAAATATTTTTTATTACAACATTGGATGACAGGAAAAGGGCAGTCCACGGGCGCTCACTTCCAGATGGAACTCAGACGGTGAGCTAAAGCATCACGGTGAGAAGTCATTTGTATGTTCATTAGATTTTTAAATGTGTATATTGAAATGCATTCGTTTTCTACTGCTGCTGCAACAAGTTACTGCAGACAGTGGTGTACACCATACAAATGTGTCACTTTCCAGTTGGAGACGTCAGAAGTCCGAAAGGGGCCACCGGGGCCAGCGCCCGCGCGTCAGCGGGCTGCGGCGCCTCGGAGGCTCCGGAAGGTTCCGTCTGTCCAGCTCTGGAGACCTCCTGCCTGTTCCTCAGCTCACGGCGCCCACCGGCTGCAAAGCAGAAGGCGCTGCTCCCTCCTCCGCGTGAGGGGCCATCGCGATGCCGCCCGGCCCCCTGGATACTCCAGTGTGGTCTCCTCTCCTAAAATCAGCACGTTAGCGAACTTAAACCCTCTGCTACGTCCGTCTGTCCTTGACCTTACCATGCTCCAGGAGGAGGGCCTGGACGCTGAGGGCCACCGCTCCACCTGCTGTGAACACGCACCTGTGGACGCACGTTCGGCCGGGCCGTGTGCGGTCAGCGGTGGCCTGAACGCGTCCCTCCACGCACGGAGGCCCACCCAAGACCTCGAGTGGCCAGAGGCGGAAACCCGCAGTGTCTGGGGCAGGGACCGGGCCTCGCTGTTGAGTTTCGTGAAACGAGCCGCCTGTTTTACGGTCCCCCGCCTTCCTGCCCACCGTGCGAAGGAGGGTGGACCAGCAGCCTCTCCTCCAGAACGCAGAGCCCCCGACAGGAGCACCCCCTCACGTCTGTGCGCACAAACCCACCCACGGCCACATCCACACGCGGGAACTGGGCCCTGAGGGAGGGACGGCTGCTCGGGGATGTCCAGGGCCTCGGCACCGCGGCAGTGCCCACCACACTCGGCGCTGACGCTGACGCGGCCGGCAGGGCTGCGGCTACCCCTCCCGTCGAGGCGGAGCAGCCTGTCGCCCCCCAGCCAGGCGCGCGTGGGCGCCCCGTCCACGTCGGCTGCCGAGGGCTCAGATCCCGTGCCCGGGGCCCTTCTGGGTGGAGGGAGCTGATGGCTCCAAGGGCTCTTGTCCTGTCTGCCTCTTACTTCTGGAAGCTAGCTCCACGCACTCTGCCCCTAAACGCGGAAACAGAGCCCTGCGCCCCGTGGGCGCGCCTCTCCACTGCCGGAGGCTGGTTTGGAGGACAAGTTCCTCCAGCAGGCCACCCGCTTTCCCGTCTCCCCTTGGGGGGCTTGGAGGTGGCAGCCTGGTGGGAGAGGGGCTCAGGGCACTGCCTTGATGTGAATTCTCCTAGAAACCCACGGTTTTTACTTAGTGTTTGGAGTGAGTGAGAAAGAGGCCAACGCCTTCACAGACGACCCCCCTTGGCGAGGCCCAGGTGCGCGTGGTGGGATTAAAATTCCTGGTGGGCACCTTGTCTTAGGAACTCCAGACTGAAGGGCATCCTGATGAGATGGTAGTACGATTACAAACCCAAAATTAGTAACAGAAGAAATAACACTACAGCAGCGCTACATATGGTGACCTACGATACCTCCCTTAATACTTGCAAATGAACTGTCGCTATCGCCATATTACAGAGAAGTAAGTTAAGAGGCTGAGAGTGTAAACGATTTGCTTAAATTGTGCAACAGAGTTGCCCAGTTGGAAATCTAAAGTGAGGGTTTGAGGCCTGACAGCAGATTCTAGAAGCCCCGTTCGAAGCCGCCGTGCAGCGCTGTCTTCTGCACCCTTGGAAATGACCAGCCAGGCTCCTGTGAGTCACCAGACAGGGCGCTGTCAGGATTAGTCACAGAAGCGCAGTGTGTCCAGGAGGGGCCTGGCAGGAGTGGCCCCAGGCGCAGCCTGCACGCTGGCACTCTGGGTGACCGGCGGTCCCTTTACCACGACGGGCTTGGCTGTCCTCACCTGTGCAATGTCGAGGGGTGGGAGGACCTTCCGACATTTATTTATTTATTTATTTATTTAAGGTTTATTTTACTTATTCCTCTCCCCTTGTCTGCGCTCTGTGTCCATTCACTGTTTGTTCTTGTGCGTCCTTGCAGGGTGCACTCCATGCACTTGGGGCCCCCCTACGCGGGGACACCCCCGCGTGGCACAGCACTCCTTGCGCCCATCAGCACTGCACGTGGGCCAGCTCCACACGGGTCAGGAGGCCTTGGGGATTGAACCCTGGACCCTCCATATGGTAGGGGGACGCTCTATTAGTTGAGCCACGTCTGCTTCCCACCTCTTGACACTTAAAGCTTCCTTGAGAACCAATGCTGTATAATGTAATATCTCCTCTCAGAAAGCAAATCCTCAATGCCTAGTTTCTCCTTCGTAAACCTGGAGTTCATATTCCTGGAGCATAAGCCTTTAAGTGGCCTCGCAGGTGCCCCAGGCAGGACACACTGAGCCCTCGTCTTCCCAGTTTCTGGGCCCCTGTAGCCCCCGCAGCTCCGCGGTGGACCCCGCAGCCCAGGCCCGCCCAGGCAGTGCGCGTGTGGCTGATGAGCCTGCGGCTTTGGCTCTGGACGTCTGTGGGGTCTTATAACGCTAGCTTCGATTTGGATGGAATAGTCTAGGCACATCACCGCATGAATTACAACATGAAAGATCTTGAATACATAAATGGATTTCTTAGCGTGGCTATCGAGAAGATAATCATGTTTATTACACAATTAATGTTTTCTATTGGTGATGGAAAAAGACTCAGCACACTAGGACTCCCTCTGTCTTCAATAATGCTTTAAAACAGCTGGATAATGTTGGCGGACCTCTTCTGCAACTGAAGTCACTAAAAAATGAATTCTTCTGAAAATGTCGGTAACCACAGCAAACACTTCCTAAACAGACACCGAGAGCCAGGCTTTGCTGTAGGAACGTGGGGGCACGAGAGGACAGGGTTCCGTCTAAAGGGCTTCACATTTCCAAGCTCCCTCGGGCAACGGGCTTGTTGGGAGGACAGGGGCGAAGAAAAACGGGCTGGCCTTCCCAGTCTCGGCTTCCCGGAGCCTGCCTCTCCCTCACTGCCCCTTCTGCTTCCTAATGTACTGTTTGGTACATTATGGCTTTTGTCTCTTTGGGTCACTGCTGCACTGTTATTGCCTAGAGCAGTGCCTGGCACGTAGTAGGTGCTCAAGAACTTTTGGTGGATGAATAAATGCTTCTCCATCCACCGCCAGCTGCTCCCCATTGGCTCCTGTTTCCTGTTCCCGCTCTACCGACGGGCTTAGCCATTCGTTCCTTCAGCTCTCGTGCCCTTTATTTCTTCATCTGTAAAATACGGGTGACAAAAGCTTTGTATTCGTTGTCTGTTGCTGGGTAGCTACTAGCCCCCAAGCTTAGAGGCACCGTCATTTCATTCCTTCCTATGAATAGCAGCCTGGAGCAGCTGAGCCAGAACCCGCGGCTCAGGGCGCCCCATTGGGCTGCCCTGAGGGTTCTGGCCAGGCCGCGCTCATCTGAAGGTTTACCTGGGCGGGAGGGTTTGCCTCCAAGGAAGCCCCTCAGTGCAGGTGGCTGGCAGAGGGCCACGCCCTCACTCTGCGTCCCCGCGGGTTGCTGCCGAGAGTCCCCATGCTGGGACAGCGGGTTTCGGCCAGAGAGCGATCCCAGAGAAAGCCAGGTGCGGCCATCTCGCCTCATCGCCCAGCCTGGCCTCACACACGGGCGTTTCTCTAGCGTCACCACGCTAGTTTCTTGGGCCAGCCTTTTTCAGCGTGCGAGGAGATTAACAAGGACACAGGTGCCAGGCGAGGGAAGCATTGGGGCCATCTCGCCGTCTGGCTGCCAGAGGACTTTTTGTGGGACTGGTATGGGTATTTACACAGACAGTTCGCGCACACGCCTGCCGTGGCGCCTGGCTCATGCACGCAAGCAGGAAAAGGCTCCACTTAGCTCCTCAGGCTGGCTGAGCTTTTGCTCATGTGGTAGAAGGTCACCTCCCAAGGCCACCTGGGAGGTCCCTCTGCCTGCCTTGACCGCTTTCTCACTCATTCATTTACTCATTCAACAAGTCTGCTATCCTCAGATGCTGTGGAAATGTGACTACACCTCATGCACCCAAAACGTAAAATCTTGGCTCTAAATGGGTGAAATAATGGCCCCAAGTTACTGCCTGCCCCTGTGGTACCAGAGCGCCCTTTACCTTGGCACGTGTGCAAGCTTTCTGGTATGTCCCTGGGGTTCCTGGGGTAAATAGATCAGCCACCTTCCTCCACCCCTTCTGACCACTTTGGCCCCTCAGTACCATCCCCTGTGCCTCCACCCTCCTGCATAGGGAGACAACTACACCACGCCTTCAGCCTGGGGGTGGCAAGAGCGGGTTTACAGGCGAGCAGGTGGCATGCATAGCAGGCAACTGTTGGGGTGAGAGTTACAGAGCTGTGCCGAGGTGAAGGGCGAAGGAGGAGGACACGCCTGCAACAAAGGACTGACATCCAAGACGGGGACTTAGGAAAATCCCTTCTAAGGGCAAACCTGAGGTGAAGAGAGGAAGAAGCTTCATAAACTTACTCCTCTTCATTGTCTCCAGTCTTAAGCTGTTTCTGAGGTCTTTTCCTTTATGCATATTTTGCACATTTGGGGGAACGAATCATAAGCTCCTCTGAAGCTGGCACCTGTTCAACTCTCTCCTGCCAGCCAGGATGCCACAGACGCAGGTCTCAGTCCAAGGGCTTTCCAGAAGATTAAACTTTAGCCGGGAGGGTGGGAGATGCTGATATGCTGAGCCAAAGCCAAGCACCAGGCTTAATTTGATGTTTCCATGCACAACCAAAATTATGGATTTTTTCCTGATTGTAGAGCTATTTCTTCCTGTTTTCTTTTATGGGTGTGTTATTCTCGGGTATTTGAAATTGATGGTGCAGGTTCTATTTCAGGGGTGATAAACCTTGTTAAAAGGCTGGGGCTAGCCAAGTTGACTATTGACCATCCTTTCAATACAGTTAATTTCTCTTGCCTCGAGATACAGATTCCCATTGTGATCTATTGATAACTTTAATGTAAATAGCATCAATAGATGAAGAATACAGATGGAAAAGGGAAATTGTATGATTTCCCAGAGACTTCTAAAAAGATATACCTCATTATGTCTAGATTATTAATACAAATAGTAAGGAATTAATAGATACAATAGATACAATAGATACAATAGATACAAATAGTAAGGAATTAATAGATAAAGAAACAGCTTTTGTTACCTGTTTTGGAGAGATTAAAATAAAGAATATCATATTTTCAATTCCTAGGAAGGAGAAGATCAACATGCTACAACAATAAAAGCAATTTTAAAATCATACGATCCTTGTCATGGTGCGACTAAAAGTGCATAAGCTTTGGAATTAGATAAAACCAATACACTCGGGCGAGTAACTTAACTTTGGCCTTAGTTTCTCTGTATGCAAAGAAAAATAATAATTCATGTCATTTAGTATTGTGAATGTTAATTAACATACAAAGCACCTAGAACAGTGCTGGGCAGATGGTGAATATAATGCAAATTCTCCTCTTTCTTATATTTTTTTGTTGCTTGAAACTTTCAAAATTCTCTCCAAGAACAGAGACTTGTTGATTTCATACGAGGTGAACCTGATTCTCACTCTTGATTCCACCACCTTGCACAGCTTACCGCTCTAAGACTTAGTTTCCCCGCCTGAAAACCCAGGGAGTAATAGCACCTATTCCCCATGTTGCGAGGATTAGGTTAGATTTATGCAGAACAAGGAGCAGGGATCGGGAAGTATTGCGTGTTCAAAAGCTTTTAGCCTTTTATTCTTCTCATTATTGCTGGCATTAGGCAGTTCTTGCAGAAAGAACGCTCAGCAGTATTCTTCCTTGTCATCAGGTTCATTTAACATCTTTATTACAATCTTCTGTTCCCAGCACTTGTGGAAACTCAATGAGAGAGAGTTGTGATTTCTCAGAGCGCCCTCTCTAGTGGGGTTAAACATACACAAAATTCTCTTAGAAGTGACGGTGAGCGGCTCAAACCCCGGGCCTCCTTGACCCGTGTGGAGGTGGCCCATGCGCAGTGCTGATGCGCGCAAGGAGTGCCGTGCCACGCAGGGGTGTCCCCCGCATAGGGGAGCCCCACGCGCAAGGAGTGCACCCCATAAGGAGAGCTGCCCAGCGCGAAAGAAAGTGCAGCCTGCCCAGGAATGGCACCGCACACAGAGAGCTGACACAACAAGATGACGCAACAAAAAGAAACACAGATTCCCATGCCGCTGACAACAACAGAAGCAGACAAAGAAGACGCAGCAAATAGACACAGAGAACAGACAACTGGGGTGGGGGGGAAGGGGAGAGAAATAAATAAATAAATAAATAAATAAATCTTTAAAAAAAATAAATAAAAGCAGTGACAGTGGGGAGGCTAATGGCTGGACCAGGCCTTAACCCCAGGAGTACCGGAAGCAGGACCAGGGAGATAATTTGTGGGTCCTGTGCAACATGAAAATGCCCATTATTCAAATTTCAGAATGGGGACAGCAGAGCCTTAAACCAAGCATGGGCTCTCCTGGCACAGCTCCGTGTGGCCGCACAGCCCGCTGCCAGGCAGCTGAGCCGAGCGGATGGGTAATTAACTTCATTTAAAAAAAAATAGAAACTCTATTATTGGAAGATACAGTAGCTGAGCTAGATTTTGAAGGGTGGAGAAACCTTTGCAAAAGTGTGTGGAATATTCCAGTTAAAAGGGAAAACTTGTGTGAAGCCCTCATAGAACTAAAAAGGAAAAAAAATAAATTAGACTTACTGGAGAAAGTGATTTGACAACCGGGGCGGGAAAGGAGGTGGGAGATGAAAGGGCTGAGCTTGAATTACCTATAAAAAGAAGGCATCCAAAAATTTTGAACATAGTAAAAGATCCGATCAATTTAGGAAGATGTCTCTGATAAAGAGAGAAAAAGTGAGAAAAAGAGGGGAAGAGGAGAAGAAGACAGGGAGAAAGGGAGAGGGAGAAAGAGAAAGAGGGAAAGGAGAGGGAGAAAGGGAGAAAGGGGGAGGAGAGGGGAGGGGAGGGAAGGGATGGTGGGAGGGAGGGAGAATATTGATTCGGTGAAGGAGGTACAGGCAGCTGGAAATGTTGTGGGTGAAGAGTATGTATTCCTTAATTTGGGAAGTGCAATGATATTCTTTCTCTCCATTTTTTTGTGTTACCTTATGTAAGTGCATGCTTTTTTTCTCTCTCTCTCTCTGTGAAGTGACAGTCTGTCTGTCTTGAAGGTGTCTTCAGTCTTACAATGTGGACCAAAGAAAAGCATAAGGGGTTTTAACCAGATTCTTTTTTCTCTGTGGACAGCTCTTCAGGAGCATCTCCATTCTGGTTATAGAAAGGAGAGCTTGAAGGTGCCCAAATGTGTATGAAAATCCTATCACCTTTCTTGGCCTCTCAAATGGAATTATAGTCCAGAAAAAACAATTCATTTTCTACTCTGACCATGGTTTAAAGAAAACACGGATGAAACATTTGTCCTCGTCATCCCTGAGTCGACGTGCACGTCTGGCGCACGCCGTGTGCCTCTCCTTGACAAACTCTTCAGTAGTGGAAATTAAAGCCGTCCTTCTTTCTCTTTTAAACACCTCGACCTTGAGGCTCTCCAGAGTTCTGCTGTCAGAAGAGGGGCGCTCCGTGTCCCTAAGCTACTGCGCCTTAAGGAAAGCTAAGAGGTGCCTGATGGCAGGAATGACAGGCATCCCCCCAAAGGGAAAACACAGGTGCTGGATTTCAGTATCTATAGGATGCACAGAGGAGGATTTTATCTGCGTCGCAGATTCCAACAGAACAGGGGAAAAGTCTGAACAGGTTTCAACGTCAGTGGAAAGCACTAAAACTTCCTAAATATCTTAAGGAACAGACAGCTGCCTTAAGGTAAAATCCAGAACTTTTTTTCTGTCCCTCCATTGAACTTTTACTTTCTGCGTCATCTAAGCACACGGCTGAAACCTCACTAAGCCTCAGTCTTGGCACCTGGAAAAGCAATGCTGCTTACACTATCCCTTCAGCACTGACTGCCTCCGGCTCTGTGAATCTGCGCCTCAGATGCCCACCTGGAGGGTAATATGGGGGGCCACGTTCTGCCCACATAGGTGCCAGTGGACCATCCATATCCTTGAGTGTGGCCTTACATCTGCAAATGGCTCTGTTTATCAAATAAGGATGGTTACCCTTGTTATTTTCTCCAGGATGCTGTGTAGATTATAGCCATGTAAGTTCCTACAACGAAGATGAACCATGAAGGAGCCATGGACGTTCCTCCAACCAAGACTGAGCCATGAAGGAGCCATGGACATTCCTCCAACAGAGAAGAACCATAAAGGAGCCATGGATGTTCCTCCAATCAAGAGGAATCAAATAGGAGCCATGGATGTTCCTCCAACCAAGATGAACCATGAAGGAGCCATGGATATTCCTCCAACGGAGATGAACCATGAAGGAGCCATGGATGTTCCTTCAACCAAGATGAACCTGAAGGAGCCATGAACATTCCTCCAACCAGAGGAACCATGTTAGGAGCCATGAACATTCCTCCAACCAGAACCATGAAGGAGCCATGGACATTCCTTCATCTGAGAGGAACCATGTAGGAGCAATGAACATTCTTGTAATGAGAGTATCATGTAGGATGGAGTCAGAGCCTGCATGGTCAAGTGCAGAAGACCCAAAAGGCCTGGCTGGAGGTGTCATGAAATAAATACATGCAATTCCATGACTACACAGTGGGTGATGAGACTGTGGGTGAGCATGAGAATGCACTTGGCATTTGCTCTTTTCCTGACCATGGGTTGTAGGATACGGATAGTCACTTTCCTTGGACCACTTTCCACTCAATGACTTTCCAGACATACTTCCATGAAGCACCAAGGGCGATCCCCAGCTTCTGTTACTGAGCTGCAGGAAAGGAGCAAGAAGCTGCCCTTTACAGTGTCAGAGTACTGTCTTTGGTCATGTCAGAATATTAATAACAGCGCTAGAGATTCATTCTCGGTAGGTTTCTGGCCATTGGACTATGGGACATTCAGATTATCTCTTGACAATAATGATAATACTGCACATAGGTCATGTGCCTCACAGTTTTCACCCTCACATATATTATTTCCCCTTTTATGTATATTGAAAACAAACTCAAAGAGGTTGGGTGAAGACATTTGGTGGCTTGTCCAAAGTGACTGAGATAGAGAGAGGCAAAGATCATACTAGAACCCAAAGTTTAGACTCTAAGAGTCTCCCTGCTGCCATTCCAACACTTTTTTTCTCAAGTAAGAGTGGTTTTCCCAGAGGACAAGTCCTTCCTTGAGCTTCAAATCACTCACCTTGTGTTACAGTTTCTGCACTATTAATCTTAAAATAGTATATGTAGGTTTTAATATGTTTCATTAGAATATTATGCACAAATACTAACACAATGAAGGGAAATTTCTCTTGCTTCCACTCTTTAGAATTTCCCTTGAAAAACATCACATTTGGATTTGTAATTATTTTTGTTTTCTTTCCTTTTGCCTCTTACTACTAGTAGTATGTCTATGTGGTATAAAAAAAAGAAATGAAGAAAGATAGAAAGAACTGCAAGAATATTTCTAATTCAAAAATTCGTAGTACAAAAGATAAAATAGTTCAATCCAAAGAGTCACTGGTGTTTGTTGAACTAAGATATATGCTCAAAACATTAGATATGAGTTTTAATTTCAACTCCATTACAATTCAATATGGAAATCATACTTTTACTAGAGCCATGGGGTAAACTTGAATAGAGGAATCATCAAGGTTTCTCAAAATGGTTTGGTGATGTGCTGTTTTTTTCATATTGTACATCTGTGTAATGTCCTTTTTTAAAAAGCTCCTACATACAGGCATCTACCTTCTAATTTGAAATGTGCAGTCATACACCTCAAGTTTTTACCTTTACCATTGTGTTGAAGAGATCTATGCTTCTTGCAGTATGTTCATCTCTCTCATAATTTACTCACAGCTGAATAGGAGGGCTGTGGCAAGCTCAACATGCCTAAGATAGCGTGACTCTCTGGGCACTGGGCTCCTCTTTATAGGCATGTGGTAGCCCACAAATGCTTCCTGGACCTGCTCCCCTGCTGATGCAGCTCTTCAGCCTTGGTCTACGGACTGCCCCTGGATGTCCAACACAGCAGTGGCTGAGTCCATGGAGGGGGTCTCACGAGAAACTCTTCCAAGTCAAACTGTTTCTTTTGTGGTCACTGTGGCTTTCTTACACCAAAGAGAATTTTCCTTTAAATGATCACTACATTTCAAACACAAAATCCATTGCAGTGATATGGATCTGGTATTTACGCACACCAAGTAAATACCAAAATAGAATTTTCTAACACTGTGGCTAGGACCAAATCCCAAAACTTCTCTGAGCACAGCTTTCCCGTAGGTAAAGAGAGTGATAAGAATTCCCAGAAAGATTATACAATGATTAGGTAAAATTACTTATGTAAACTTTTTGGCACATATTAAACTAGCAGGATATTACTGAAGTACCAAGACATTAGACTTCTTTTAAAGTAGCCATAATAATAATTTTTTTTAAATTTTATTTGCTTGGTCTCTTTGACATCATAACAGTTTTAAAATAATGTTATATGAAGAGTCACATTCTAAAACAACAAAAGCAATGGCAGGTTGTCTTAATAAGTGGCATTTCTTTTCCTGTTAGATGATTTGTTTTCTCTATTGTTCAAATGATTTAGTGTATGCTTTTGATAATAAGCATAGAAAAAAGATTAATTTTTTTCTTCTGTCTAACTGAAAATATACAAAAACGAGTGAAGAATATTTGCTCATGGATTTTTTGGTCAGTCTGGTGTGTTCAAAAGAACAGTCTTAGTTTTGTGGTCCCAGCTGTTTCCGGAACACCATGATAGAAATACCCAGCATAGGTATTCAGACTGACATGTTTGCATAGCTCCCAGTAGTGATCTGAAGTATATAAAACACATATTAAAAGGTTTTCCTCTGCTCCATTCACCCCTTCATGACCTTGGCACAACAGCTGGCTGCCTGTGGGCCAAGTGGTTAAGCTATGGAAGAAAGCATTTCTGAGGAGGGCAAAACTGGTTGTGGGACCCCACTCCTTGTGATCTGCTACCCTACTCCAGGATGGCAGTGTTGGGGGCACAGGCGGATGGAGGGCTTTCTCTGCTATTAGCCCTGCAGGCACCAGTGCTGACAACCTCAGAGTGTCCTTGCCCAGTGAGAAGGCACCAGAACAGCAATCGCTGAGCTTGGATCCAGGCTTGCCTGTGTCCTGTTCTTCACATTGATGGGATCTAAGGGAAGGCAAATATGGCAAAGAGACAAATGGGGCAGAAAAAAAGGCTTGTTTCACTATTGCATTCTGTTACTGACTGGTACAAAAGAGCTATCAGACCCATCACCTTAATGTTCAAGAAAACAAACAAATTAGTGATGAAAGCCGAAGGTTAAGGGGGATGTTGCCTTCACTTCACTGTACTGGGGGGGGCCCAAAGATTGGGTAAGGTGGGGCCATCACCTCAATGCACTTTGAGGGTGAGGCCTGGAGCTCGTTCACCACCCAGATGCAGGGTGGGTAGAACCAAGAAAATGCCCATTGGGCAAGGCTGGGGAAAGTGTGGGTCCATATGTGCCCCAGGGAGAAGAAACCATTGTCTTAAGAGTGACTCTCATACTTTGAAATTGAATACAGGATGTCCTGCAGGTTTACTGAACTGTTCTGAACCCATAACTCATATTTTCCTCCCAATTTCTCCTTATGATAATGAAAATGTTCTCCTTTGTCTGTCCATTTGTGTATTGGAAGCAGATAAATTGTTTTGTAAGTTTCAGAATTCTACAGCTGGACAGGACGTTGCCTCAAGACAAAACTGTATTTCTTGAAATTGATTATGATATCATTTTGTACTTAGCGTTGTTACTGAAATAGGATCTTTTGAATATTGTAATGTCTTTTTGGAATTCAGAAGGTAGAATGTAGTGGTTTGATATTATTGACAAATTCCAAAAAGAAATATTGGATGATGTTTGTACACTGGTCTTTTCCTCTGGGTGTATTAGAGTGTATTGGATTCAGAGGTTTTACTTTTACTTGATTAAATAATGACTAAGGGTTTGACTGGGGTGGCTGGGGACTCACAGAGAAACTGTACTGCAGAGAAGGGAGTGGGAGTTTTTGAGCTGGATCCTCAGGAAGTAAATACTCAGAGGAGCTTAGTTGTGAGGAAAGAGAAAAGGCCCTGGAAAAAGAAAAAAGCTATTCACCTGATAGTTTACAGCTGGCCTTGTGGAGATAACAGAGGAGCTGAGCCTAGAGAGAAACAAGAACCTGGAAGAGAGGAACCCAGGAAGCCTGAGCCCTGGCTGACGTCGGCAGCCATCTTGCCCCAACACATGGAAACAGACTTTGGTGAGGGAAGTAACTTATGCTAATGGCTGGTATCTGTAAGCTCCTACCCCAAATAAATACCCTTTGTAAAAGCCAATAGATTTCTGGCATTTTGCATCAGCACCCCTTTGGCTGACTAATACAGGGTCCTAAAATGACACGTCATACAGACACATCTGAATAGAAATGATTAACATTGTTCCTTATCACATTTTAAATGTTTAAAAATGAAATTCATTTAATCCTTGGAACTTCAATTTGTTTCCCAAGAAGAACATTTAAAAATTTGAACGCCATCTACAGCTAGAAGAATGGGCTTCCTGTTTCCGTAACATTAAAACAAAGAAACAAAAAGGGAAAGAAGGGAGGGAGGAGAGAAAGAGAGAGAAGGAAAGAGAGAGGGAGGGGGAGAAAGCAAGAAAGCCAGGGGGAAGGGAAGGGGATGGCAAAGGAGGGGAGGGCAGGGAAGCCGTCCTAGAGCCAGGCAAAGTCTTCAGGGTTCAATGTACTGTACTTTGGGGAGATTTCAGTTTGGGGTCAATTTGGGAGGTGCAAGGAAACAAGGGGAGAAGAGACGAGGATCTTAGATTGTGCTTCATCAGTCAGAGTAGTTTTGTATTTGAAAGCTCACATAGGTTAGCATATGATTCCACAGTCAAAGTCTTCGTAGCACTGTACAAATCTGTCCCCCAAAACCCCCAAATTTTTAATATACAGAGAAAAGTAATGTCCAAAAAGGAGGATACTGTCTAAATATGATTTCCCTTATTGCATCCTCACTTTTGGAGAGGTGTACATGTCAGCAAAATGCAAGCATCAGGGCTCTGATGAAGAGATGAACATTTCTCATTTTAACCCAAACACACAACCATGGCAGTTACTCTGCCTTCTGACAGTGACCACTGACCCAAGCTCCACAAGGCTTCTTTGGAAGGCATGTTAACTTGGTTCTTTATTTTTAAAAACCCAAACAACTGAACTTTAAAATCATGATTCAGGAAAGTTCTTTGAAGAGAAAGCCTTGCTCAACACCCAGGTGTGGCACAAAGTGCAATGTCAAGACTATTCCCTAAGATCAATAAGAATCTGCCAACATCGCAGGATTAAAACTGGAGATCACGTTTTTGGAATCTCCGTGAGGCATGCCATGGCAACAGCTTGGCAATTTGGGTTGGCACCTGTGGAGGACACACAGCAGAGCAGAGAGGGATTTTCAAAGTTGGCTTCTCGTGCCTACCATGGAAAGACCACAGTGCCCCTCCCCGTCCAGGCACGGACGCCTCCAGGAATCTTAAACTACGTATGTGTCTTCCCAAATGCCCAATTTACTATTGAAAAATGATCTGGTTTCTGGAAGTAATTTTGTTCACTAAATAGAGGGTGATGATGAGGAAAAAGATAGCATGTAATTTGGGCTTAGACTCCATGACCCAACATAGCAATTTCTTGGTAATTTATAATTTTTGCTTCCATTCTGGAACTGGATAGAGTGCAAGGGTAAGAAAACAAATGACCATTTCCCTACCCCCCACCCCCACATCCTAAATACTTGGCCTGTGTTTGGGTAAATTTTTGAATTTTCATTGTGTTAGGAAAGTTAATATTATCCTAAATTACTCTTCTGTCTCTATGCCTAGCCACCAAATTGTCACAAAGAATTTCCACACTTTTATCCCATTTGTACATATATCACATGCTTGCATATGTATATATATGAATGTACATAATTATAAATTTACTTAGCAGTCTTATTGACTATTGGAATATATTTAAAGTTTTAAAACTTTATAGGTAGGCAATATTACACTAAAGATGAAAAAGATATATTCCTTCAAATATTGTTTCACTTTTCCTAAAGAGAATATGGAAAAAGTCAAGTGAAACTTTACTAGATAAATACAATAATGTTTTATTTATGAACATAAAAGAAAGTCATAAAATCAACAGGGGTTCTGAGGGCAAAATGTTGTGCTATTCTTAACTAATATATTGAAAACTCTTTATCATGGTATGAAATATCCATATAGTTGTAAAGTAACAAATTTTTAGGAAATGCTCCATTGTAGAAGAATAACCCAAGAAATCAAATATTATTTGAAGTTTAGAATTGAAATGAACTTTGTAAAAACTGCCTGCACATTTTCAAAGCCACCATACAATCATAAAATATAATTAACAGCCTGAAAACAAGCTCTTCAAAAATTAAAGGCAAAGCTAAGGCAGATCTGTTCTTTTCCAAAAAAAATGATTAAATATAAAGCTGAGGTGTTCCATATGTTTGTATTGTGGAAATACTGGTGCCCCATGCAGTCTAAGCGGCTAATGAGCTTCTTCCTCCAACTGCCCCAGCTCACACCCACATACCCACACATGTGCACACACTGCGCACACATGCACACATGCTTACACACTCATGCTCAAACACACTCACACATGCACACGTAGACAAGTGCACCCATGCGCACGTAAACACGTGCACACATGCAGCACACGCATGTGTGCAAACACAAGTGCACATGCATGCATACATGCTCGTGTGTATGCAAACACATGTACATGCAAGTACACAGCTAACACATGCACACACTAACACATGTGCATGCATGCATGCACATGTTTGCGCCCTCATGCGTGCACACACATGCTCACATGCACACCCATGTATACACTTTTCTTTGAGACATACAGGAGGCTCTGAGGGTTTTTCTTAATTGATGTGGAGAGGCCGAAACATCTAGAATCCGCATCTCTCTTCATTCACTTATAAATCTTTGTATTTTGTGAAGTTAGCAGTTTTGTTGATCAAGTCATCAGTGTAATGAAACAGTTGGTTTATTGGGCAATTCGGGTAGTGGAGGCATCTTTAACTATACCAGGGAAGGAGAACATATTTTATAGAATCCCATTACTGTATGTATTTGTGGGAAAAAAGTTTTTTAAGTTATAATTTTTTCATAGTAAATGTAGTCTCAAATGCAAATAAAAATAGTAATGTGGTGGTATGGTATTATGGCATTGGAAGGGTACACAAAATTTATAAAAGTTATGCTGTTTATTTCAAGAGGAACTCTGTCTATCCAAGATAATTCTGACAAACCTTTAATGAAGGAAGCTTAGCATGTCCCTGGATAATTATCCCAAAGAACAGCAGTAGCTCTATTTAAGAACTTTTGTTATATGTGATAAAAAATAGTTACTGCAATTTTTACCAGTTTCTCCCAGAAGAGAGATAATTGATTTCCATTCTTTGAATGCCTGAAAAAGGCTGTATAGCAAATATTTCTGTCTTATGACACGTTTAAGAATACTCTGAGATCTCAGTCTTATCTCCAAGCAGGGGCTCAAATCAAGGGGCTCGTGTTTCTTAGTCAGTTGTAGGGGGGAAGTAAGAAGAATCCCATATAAATTACTAATCCACATCAAATTAGTCACATGTAACATGAAAATGTTGACAAATGGAAAATTGGATGGATTATGTGTCAATTAGTTATTTTGATTTTATAACTACTGCAAGGTATATAGAACAATAACCAAGTATCTTTTTATAACTAGCACCATTTATGGGGGTAGGGAGATTTAAATCTTTAAGAGTGGCTCTAAGAACAAGAAGATGGTATTTTGCCCAGAGTCCCAGGGGACAAGCTAAATTTTATCTTGGTGATACCTAAGGGATACATATGAAAGGTAAGTCAAAATGAAATTTAATTACTAATTGGGTTAGATCCCCAAACCCAGTTATTTAGTACACTGAACTGGAGCAGGAGATAGACTAGAACCAAGTGTAATCTATTCCTTCCCCCAAGAATAAATCTTATCACCAGATGTCACAAGGAACTAACGCTAACAGGGTTCACCTGTAAAGAAGACAAGAGAGCCAAGTCAGAATCTGCCAGCTCTCTTGACCCACCAGCACCCTAGAGCAGGAACGCATGGAGAAGCACTGTTTACCAGTAGATGTGGACCAGTCAGGCTGGCTTTCCAGCCATTTGGAAAAAACCAATATATCTAAACAATTAGAGGTAAAATTGTAAGGTTCCCATCCTTAGCACGAGTGCTTTAAGGGTTCATTTGGTCACTCAACAAAATGTGACAAGTACTTGCCAGGTGCCAGGCATTGCATTAGACATCAAGCATTTAGAAATGAATAAAGTGTGCCTCTGGACCTCCTGGAGAGCCCATTCTGGCCAGCTTTACAAACATGGAGAGGGTAGTATGCAAATATATGGGAATGTGGGAAAGGGGGTATTGGCTTTGCATGTGCATCTGCGTGAGCAGTTGGAGGAACCATTTTGTATAAGACCTGCAGGATGCCAGCATAGCTCTCCATGTGAACTTTGTATGAAGGCGGTGGGTGGATGAGTGGTGGCAGCAAGCTGAGGAGAAGGCAGAGATTTGGACTGGCAGTGATAATGAAGGGCTAAGAAAGTAAGTAACACAACGTACTAAAAGTATGCCAGTGCACGGCACCTCATGAAAACTTAGTTCTTTAGTTTAAGGCAGATGGTGCAGATAAGGAGAGGGGTGAAAATTTGTGGAATGTCAGGTGTTGGAAGGTGAGACTTTACGATACACAGGGAGAGATGGTAAATGCTCCTGTTGGGTGGCTGGCCTGAGGTGCCACACCATGATTGACACACTTCCAAATCTCTATTCTTTGCCGTTCTTTCCAGAGCCTGATCCTTTCGCTTCTTCTCTAGGATCACATTTGGTGAATAATCGACTTATCATCGATCTCTCAGATGTTTTCCCGTTAGGGTCTACAAAGCCTCGGGCGTGTTGCATATGTTAAAGACGTAAAGCGGCTGGTTGACTTCCACCTGCCACCATGCGCTCTGTTCCCACCTTCCCTCCATGAGGATTGATCCCGGATCACTGTAATCGGCTCCTCTCCTCTTTCCATTCCCAATACCCCTGCAGTCTAGCTCCTGCGGCACCTTCCACCTCCTCAGCCCTGCCCCGCTGCTGCTCCAGGGCCCACTCTCAAATCCCCACCTCGATGGTTCCTGTTCTCATCCATAAGGGAAGCAGGCGCACACCTCACTTGTACTTTCTACGACCTTGGCATTACTCAAGCTCACACCCTTTTTGCCATTCATTCTTGGTCTCAAAAGTGGAACACTCATCTATCTGCCATTTAATGTTGATATTCTTCAGGATTCAGACCTCGCTCCACTCATCTCACTCTATATACCTTTCATGGATAATTTCATATTTGCCCATGATTTGAATTGCCAAGTAAATGATGATGACCTGAAATCTGTCTCTCTGGCTTGGTCTTCTCCTCTGGATAATTTCATATTTGCCCATGATTTGAATTGCCAAATAAATGATGATGACCTGAAATCTGTCTCTCTGGCTTGGTCTTCTCCTCTGAGTTTTAATAACCAACTGTCATCTATCTCCTCTAGGGTATCTCATAATATCCCAACTCCAACAACCTGAGAAATAAAGTAACAATCTCCTCCAAACCTGCCCTTTCACTTTCATTTGAAAGTATCAGCTCATGGGAGTACACTTCTCCAAACCCTAACAAAACCTCTCATAATCCTGTACTGTTTCATGTCTCTGATTATACCCTTCCCCAGATGACTAAGTACAAAATTTAGATGGTTTTACCCTAAATATTTCTTAATTTTTTTCTGACCGCTATACCAATATCAGCCTCGTCACCTGTTGCCTGCACAGCTACAACATCTTCCCAATCAATATATTTTCTCCAAGTCTTATTTCATATTTATTCTATCTTTTATCTGACCACTAGAGTGAATCATCTTAAACCTAACTCCTAACTGTTAGCTTCCCTAAAGAAAACCTATGTTCGTTCCCCTTTACATGAAAGGCACAGTCAAATTCCATATCATGGTGAATGTTTAGTTAAGACCATGGAGGGAGTTCCCAGTACACCTGCAGTGTCGACCAGGATGCTCTGCAAGAGAGCCTATTTGTGCTCATCAGTCTTATGTGTACGTCTCTGCCCCTTGCTCTAGAGCCACATTGTCTTCTTAGTTATTCCACAAAGCCCAGCTCCTCCACCTCAGAGCCCTTGCAATGGGACCCCTTTCTCCAACTCTGCATGTGTTAGTTTTCTAGTTTTCTCTTCTCTTTAAATGGGAACTGCTCAGAGAGGCCATTCCTGTTCACCATGTCTAAATATATCCATCCTCTCACTTCTTATATTGGTCACTTGTATTTTCCTTCACAGAGCTCACCAAAATGGCAATAACTTTATCTGATTCTTGGTTTGTTTTTGTATTTTTTGTTTGTTCATTTTGTGTTTGCCTCTTCTGGGATCCGTGAGCCTTATGAGAGCACTGGAAGAGTGTCAGATTTACTCTGTCTTCAGCGGAGTGCCTGGCATACAGCCAGCACTCAATGAAGAGCTGAACGATGTGTGTGGTATGTGAGATCTTCATGACACCTCGCTCTTACCTCCCACGTCCTCTGAGCCCCCTTCCTTCCTCGCAGTCACAATTTCTTCACACTGACCGTTGCAGTCGCTGATGAGCTCTGCAGTTAACCCGTCCCCGCAGCTTCTCCTGCGGCTCTGTCTGCTGGAAGACCCTTCCGGACCTTGAAGACTTGTCACATCTCAACTCAGTCTTCCTGAAAACCCAGGCACTGCCAAGTCCTTTCCCACTGGCGCCATTGCCCTGTGCTCTGGGACTCTTTCCGGGGTACATGGAGATGATCTGCCACCTCCCTGCCCGATGCCCAGGCACACCTCTAGACACATCTTCAATCCCAGTCCTCAAGGGGGAAGCCTGTGTCTTACTCCTCTTTGTCTCCAGACACAGTTCCTAACAAATAACTACTTGTTGAACAACCCTACTATTGAACACCGTCCCTCAGCTACCATTACAGCAAGACTTTTAAGCTTATGCATGGTATAATCAAGTCTGTGCTATTCAATAACCACTTAGATGGAGGCTGGACTGTAACAGGTAGAACCTGAGAGCAAGGAGATGGGACCACCACAAGTGAGCAAGCAAGAGATGTTCTTGGAGGAACATGTCAGCATCACAAAGGCAGGAGAGCTGACTTGAAACGGCAGCAACAGGAGGGAGAACTGAGGAAAGAGTGAAATCTAAGATGACCAAGTTTTCCGATCCCATTTGCTGAGTGGACAGTATCACCATCTATCCAAAGCAAAATCGTGATGTGGCGGTTTTTAAGGTACTCTTCAGTGTGATGTTTGATTCTATCAGCTTCTCCTATGAGTCAAGGAATACTTTAGTTTGCTTATGTCACTGCTGTATTGGCCAATGTTTATTTCACTTATGTGTACATTCCAGAATGCTTACCAGTAGTCTAAAATGAGAATTTAAGTACTTTTAATATTTCTACCTATAATTCCATTAGTCTTTTATGTAATCCAGAATGCTACCAATATAGGAAGGGATAATTTTTTATAGTTTCCTAAAAGATATTACACTCTCTTGGTAATCAATTA
Source organism: Dasypus novemcinctus (assembly GCF_030445035.2). Classification (NCBI taxonomy): domain Eukaryota; kingdom Metazoa; phylum Chordata; class Mammalia; order Cingulata; family Dasypodidae; genus Dasypus; species Dasypus novemcinctus. Next base: position 1,966,395 of record NC_080701.1, on the reverse strand, counting down.
TGCACAATTACTTAAATAGTGAATATCCATTTTCAAATTTTATTAACCTTTCTCTTGGCATCTATTTAAGTCTACATAATTTGCAATTGCTTTCAATTCTATCATTTAGGTGAGTTCCATTCCAGTAACTAAATAATGGGTTTTGAGAAAATTAGAAAAAAAAACAAATCTAAAATCCTAAGCATTATGTTAATGTAATATACTTTTTCCTGTGCAAAAACTTGGATATACACCAAAGGAGAAAATTTAATAAAGCATTCTATTTAAAATGAAAACAATATCAAAAACCATGAAAGCAATTGAACTGCTATTTCATATTAGATCTATTCTATTTACCAATAGAATTAGATTCTGAAATGAGTATTTCATGAAGATGAAATTTCAGGACACGTAAGGAAGTTCTTCTAGGAGGTCCTTCGCTTCTCAAGTGTGCTGATATGTTACAATAAGGCAGAGTTTAAGTGCCCAAGTCAGAGACCTGCACAAAGAGTTCCTCTCAAGGAAGTTTCTAAACTTCTCTGATCTTCATTTTCCCCAGTTTTAAACCAAGAATAGCCACTGAATTAGTTAAGACTTGGTGAAATACAAGTTTCAGAAATACAATTGAAATTAGTTTAAGCATAAAGGGGAATTTATTTGGTTACTGAAAAGAGCTGGAGACAGCAAATGCCAGCTTCATTCAAGCAGCATGAGTATTTCGGGCGAGGTCCTCAGGCCACTCTCGCTCTCCATCACTCCTTCCCTGGTTAGCTGCATTCCCAGGTAGGGCCTATGCATACAGTGTAAGTTACTATCAACTTATATATATGCTGCAAAATACTATATAGTTCTGGAAATGTAAGACAAAAAAAACATCTTTCCTAACCTTGCCAACAAAATTCCCAGAGGAGAATGATTAGTCATGTTTGAATCATGAGCCATCTCTAAGCAACCACTGTTCCAGGCAGGAGATCTCTGATTAACTCAGCCACGGTCCAGCATTAGTTCCAGGAAAACAAGGCCAGTTCCGCCAGACCACAAGACCCCAGGGGGTCACTGAGGAGTAAGATGGGGTGACTCCCTGAAAGAGGGGCTACCAACAGGCAAAAACCAGATTTCCCTGTAATTACACAGACTCCAAGATGGCTGAAAAGATCCATTAGTGATGCATAAAAGCACAGAGGAAACCTCGAAGTGTGGCTTGTGTGTTGTTCTTGGAGTAAAATATGAAAATAAAGGGGAGCTGGTCTGACTCTCGCCTGTAGAATGGTCTGTCTCTGCCTGATCGGTTCTTGGTTCTTTAACTGTGTAGCTTCAAGATTGTTGGAGAATTCAAGCTTCAATGTTGGAGAATTCAGAAGAGTAATATGCATCATATATTTACAAATACTTGTTGGGTCTCTACTTTTTGCTAGACACAGCTCCAGGGCTAGGGATCCAGTGCGGAGGTAAAATTGAACAGATGAGGTCTCCGCTTTTGGGTACTTGAATAAACAAAGTCATTTCAGACATGGCTAAAAGCTTCCAGAGAAACAAAACAGGGTAATAATATTAAAAATTTTCCAGGGATAGGTGGTCTGTACGAGCCCTGGTAAGGAGGTGATGAGGCAGTGATGAGAGGTGGGATGCAGTAAGAGAACGATAGAGAGAAGAAGTTCAGAGCATTGGAGCCCTGTTGGCCAAAGTGAAAATTTCAATTTGACTCATTTTAGTGGAAAGAGCTGAAAGACTCTGAGGAGGGATGTGATATTATCTGTTACAGGTTATGAAAAGAATCATGCAATCTCATAAGAAAAAAAATGAAAAACAACAGATTAACAAGGACAAGAGTGGAGATTGGACACTAGTTAGGAAGCTTTCTCATTCCATGCCATGATGGTGGTGTGGAATACATGGAGATTGCAGTAGAAATGAAAAAAAGTAGAGTCATAATACTAGATGTGTTTTGGAGTTAGAACTGAGAAAATCTATTGTTGATTTGTATGTGGAGAATGAAGGCAAAAGAGTTAAAAAGGATAGTTCCTGGGTTTAAGTCTTGAACAACTTCATAGATGGAAAGATAGAAAGAGAAATAAATTTGGAGATAGAAGATTCAACAAGTTTCCTGTGGGTCGCACTAAATTTGAATGTCTATTGAACATTGAAGAGGCAAAGTCAGGTAAGCAGGTGGACTCATGAATCTGGAGAGATTAGCTGGAGATACAGACGTTGGAGTCATTAGCACATGGTTCATAGTAAAACCTCACTATTGGAGGAGATATCCTAAGGCGAGGTTTTATGTACTGAGTGCAGAGGGCTTAGCATTAAAGGAGGAGACACAAGTATTAAGGTGCCAAGCAAAAACAGAAGAGACAAAAGTTTAGAATTAGAGCAACACAGTGATGAGTGAAGAAAGGAAAAGAAAAGTGCAAAATTGTGGTATTGGGGAGAAGAGACTTTTCAAGAAGAAGGGAGTGGTCAGTGATGTGAAATGCTTCTCAGAGGCCAGGTCAGAGAAGGGACCAGTGGGCTGGGAGTATGGGGTCACTCGTGACCTGGACAAAGACAGTTTCAGGGGAATGTGGTGACAGAATCACAGAGTGCTTTGTGAAGAAAGTGTGGGAGGTAGAACTGGAGAGAAAGGACAATAACTATAGGGAGAGTTGGGTATGAAATATTAGAACAAGTTGATTAAAATCATCAGAAGAAAGCAGGAAACCAAGATGCAAAAAAGGAGCAGAATAAAATTCTTTAGAGGTGGAGACATGTGAAATGTAGAGAAGGAATCGTCTTTGGTGGGAGCTAGAACCCTTCAGCCGCCATCACAAGAGTGTGGTCGAGTTTGCGGGCACAGATAGAAGTATTTATACAGATTTACAATGGAAAAAAGAAGTTCCCTTGTATTTTCTCAATAAAATATGTGACTATGTCATGTATTTTCTCAATAAATGTATTTTCTCAATAAAATATGTGACTAGGTCATCAGCTGAAATTTTAAACCATGAGGGAATGTTGAAAGTATCAGAGAAAAAAAAAAAGGTATGAAATAGTTATTTCCAAGAGTGAACAAGCCAACTCCATTGGTAAGGTTGCTAGACTATAATCTGAGATCTGTGGTGGGCCTAGCTTCCACTTTTAGTATACAGATAGTTGGATTTAACCAACTTTGGGATTTTGCCAGTAAAAAAAATGGTATTGGGAAAGAGTGTTAGTTGTTAGGGTGTTTGCAAGGAATTCATTATATTTGTGGTTCACATAAACAAAAATAAAGAAGAGAAAAATAGACATGTATTTCCTGTACCACACTGTCTTTCACAGCACTTTTCACTATTGCATGTTGCCTTGTTTGCTTGTTTGTTTAATTGTGGATAATTTAAAAACCAGTGGAGTCAACAAACACTGAAGATTCCTAGCACAAAAGAAAATTATAGGTTATGAAGATTGAAGGGGAGAAAAGACAAGAGTCAGAGTCAGTCTAGACTGTATTTGGTGAATCAGAAAAAGTTTGGAGAGAGAAAGAAAGATCTAGAGGCAAGCTCCGTGAGATACATGAAAACCAATTCTAAACGAGGATTTTCCAGACTGCATGGCTTATTACGAATGGAAGTCTCCCTTGGCATTTTCTGAGGGACCCTTGCAAGGTTTGAAAATGCTTCACCAGCATGCTTTGTGGGATTGTCGTTCTTTGTCGATCTTTTTGCCTGAATTGTTTATGGGGTTCTTTACAATTATCATAACATCATCTCAAATAGCAGCCAGTGTGTGCTTTTAGAAGTGGGGTCAGCGAACTAAGGTCCACAGACAAAACTGTGTCTGGTGCTCACTTTTGTAAATGAAGTTTTATTGAGACACCGCCATCTCCAATCACTTATCTATTGTCTGCTGCTCTTTTCGTAATATCACAGCACAACTGAGTGGTCACCACAGGTACCGGATGATCCACAAAGCCCTTTACAGAAGAAGTTTGCCAACCCTTGTTTTGGAACATAAATCACTTTACTGCCCTACTTAAAACCCTCCAGTGGCTTCTGATCACGAGGAAATCAAATTCCTTGGCCCAGCCGACCCTCCATGCTCCACCCCACTGTCCTTCCAACCTGTTCCTTTATCTGCGCTCATACAGCCTGCCTTCTGCTCCCCGAAGGCAGCAGGGCCTCCTGCCAGCCCCTCTCCCAGCACTCTCCAGCTTTGGCTGTCGGGGGGCTGGCTGGACCCAGCATTCGAGTCCCAGCCTCCATACCGCCTCCCCCAAGCCAGGCCTCGGCTGCAGCCACGCTCGCTGCCATTGCATGGTCACCTGCCTCTTGGTTTGCCGGCCTTCCCTCCCCCCCACAAGGCTACCAGCTCTGCTGCACTGCGCCGTGCCTATTTTAACTCCTCTGCTTTGGCCCCAGAACCTAGAGCCTGGCACAAAGGCGACGGTCACCCACGACAGGGGGAATGAATGAAAGCACGAGAGGAGAATGCAGTGCTGAGCACATCCGACTGTTCCACCCTTCCCTTCACAACACTCCCAAGAGGCCCGGCTTTAAGGAGCTTGCTGTCCAGCTGAGGACACAGACGAAGGCACCTGAAAGGAGCATAACAGACCCGCCTGTGCGACAGCACGCAGGCATGCTGCCGCTTACCCACGGGCTCGGCAGGCGACTTTGGAGACTGTCGCTGAGGCCCAGCTGGACAGTCTGCAAGACAAACAAGAAAGGCACGTGTGAAGAGATGCGAGTGGGATCATCATCTGAACGAACACTAACTCAATCAAAAATGCGATTTATTTCCCAAGCTTACCAAGATTTTAGACATACATTTGGTCGCTTAAGTGTGGCCACACGTTACATTCACCAGGTATGCCAGCTGTTCTCTTGCCTTTTGGCGTGAGACTTAATCCTCCTTGGAATCCCTTGAGCAGGATGGTGGAACCAAGTAAGAATCTGGAAGCTTCTGCCATTCCAAATTCCAAACCGTGAAACTAGAGTGGGCTTAAACCAGAGAAGGTATGGTGCATGATTATGATTTCCAGTCTTATTTGAAGGTAAAAAAGATTCAGCAGAAAGATGGTAACTTCATAGAGAGTGCTTCCAACATTCGGGGTAGATTTGGGCACGCCATTTTACTTATCTTGGTTTTAATTTCCTTACTTGTAAAATAGATGATTTTACCGCCCTAAAATTTTCCCGCCCTAAAATTTTGTGATTCTTTTGTCACCACAAATCTCCTTCTTATACAATCCAAAGGAAAAGCAAATTAATGGGAAAAAAATTCCCATTAATTTTCAACAAATTTTTAAGTCTAAGATATGAGTCATATTTGATTGTCATCTTGGTTTACTTCCAGATCTCACAAAATTCTTGGCCTAAAAATTAAATAATGTTTCATCTCAAGGTCATGATTACATGAAAGGAAATTAAAAGACTTTTCCAAGGTTGTTTTGAAAATTGCTTTTGGTAGACCTAGGGTTAAAGTAAAACCACTTACTCCAAGTTTCTTGTCATTTACTGATTTAGCTTCTGTTCACTCCCTGGCACACATTAACTTGCTAGCATTCCCCATTTAGGAAGCGCAACCCTGATTAAAATGACCGTGAACCACTCTAAGAGGTTGTCAAGTACCAAGAACACTTTCTGGATTATAAACTCCTAGGAGAATTTACTTCGTATAGACCAGAAGAGACTCCTACTAGCTAATAAAGGGGCAAATGCTATTTTCACACTATCATTAGATGTCAAAGAGGAGTCATAAAACATGACTATAACGGAAACCTCTTCCTTTCAATGGCTGTGACTCTCTCTGTGCAATTAGTCATGTAGATAATGATTTAAAAGGCTGTAATACTTGTCCTAAGATCATTATTTTAGATATTTTTATTTATTTTTCCTTTTAGACTTCAATTAGCATCAAGAGAAACGTTAAAAACCATCTATTAAAGGGTTTTCATATGCCAGAAATCACATGTATACTAAAGTAGCATTTATCAAATGTATTTATGCTGTGTAAAAATAAGGTATGCTTACAAAAAAAAAAAGCAACAACACTACATATTTTACTGGTTTCTCTTCAACCACTGTAAAAAAGGATGAAGAATAGCATTCCCGTATGTATCTTCTTTATTTACATCACAGTATAAGTGCCGAGACTAAGTTTCCTTAAGGGTTAAGCTTTAGTGAAAACAGTAATGAAAGTAATCACGAAGAACCCCAATATATGAAATATGTTCATGAGTTTTATTCTCCTTTGAGGAGAATGAGAGTAATAGTGATCTTAAAAATAGAATGAAGTTTATGATTACCATTTCTTGGCCCTTGGTGATAGTTGCCCATTCCAGCTGGAGGATAAACAAGTGACCCTCCTTGGAATGCACACATCACGCATGTGTCGGGGAGGCCGACGTCTAAAGAGCCAGGTAACTGCTGGGAATGCCACACTTGGTTTGATAACCCGCCCCCCATGCCCAGTGGAATCTGTAGCTTACCTCTCCTTTGGGCAAACCAAAACCAAATCTTGTTAAGCAAACAAAAATGTGCTTCCCAATTTATAGCCAGAATGTATCCAAGAGACATTTTCTTAGAAGAAAAGAAAAATCAATAGACATATATTCTGTAGTAGGTGAATCACAAAACCCTGAATTTCCAGTTTTCCAACATTTCTCAATGGCCTGCAGGAGATATTTGTCAGTGTCGAAGTTACTACACTCTTCAAATAGAGTCGTGTTCAGTAACGCCTTCCGCTAGCCCAGCCTCACCGCTGGGCTGGGGAAAGCTGCCGGCTCGCTGAGCGCTGCTAGAGGGAAGCAGCGTCCAGGCTCTTTGGGCAGCCTGTTTGACTTCCACTTAGCTCTCCCCTGCGGTACATGGTGCTCCTCAGAAGTGCCCTCTTTCTCCTTCCAATCCATTCTCCCCTCCTCTTTTCTTTTCCTCCCTGTTTTTTTGCAGTGTTCTTGCTCCCTATATTTACTCCCTCACCTTTAATTCTTGCAGCAGAAGATAAGCTGCTATGCCTCAGAGGTGGCAAAAATGAATTGGCAAAGAAGTATCATTTAAACCCCTTTCTTTTTTCCAAGTTTTGACAGGACGATCTCTTTGAAATGGGCCTAAAACACATTAAACAAGTTGTGTGGGTGACAGAAAAGGTATTGACAGGAAAGTTTTTGCTCTAATCAAGTTTATATCACAGTTTGGAGAATTTGCAAACCAAGAGACTTTCTCCTGTTCGTGACTTTCCTGGGAGAAAACCAACAATTTACCTAACATGGTAAGATTAGGACTAAAAAGACCAAAGTATAGCCCTTATATTTCAGTACAGGAGCTAGTTTGTGGAAAAAGAAAAGTTGGGGTTAAATAATGGTCTCCATATTGGAACATAAAAAACAAGGGGAAGAAGGTGACAAAATAATCCATTGGGAGTACAGGAAGAACACACTTAACTTCATGGATTTTTTATTTTTATTTTTGTATATGCTTAATAATATACTTAATATGCATGGATAAAAATTTTAAGTAAATACATATGTAGTGGAATTGTGCAATTGAAGTTTTTGAAAACCACTAGGTAAGGATACCTTCTATGCCCAAAAGATTATTTTTAGCCATTTAAATAAGCCCTTCTCTAGTGTTCTGTTTTCAAAAGTTTCACATGATAATTGGAGATTTAGGTTAAGCTTTGGCTATGTAGGATTTGTCATTATTACACTGGCTTCATCAGGGTCACCATTCCAAAGATAGAGATGGACCCATGGAGGTGATTGTTGGCTTGAGTCAGGGAAGCACTTCAACCACAAGCAGAGAGCACTTCCATTTGATTCAATCTAAGTTTCCAGCACTCCACTCAGAGCTCGTAGCCGTTTGAGCGGATCCTGTAATTTCCTAGTCTCTGTGGGGTCTGTGGAGGCTACAGCCTGATCTGAGAAGCATGTTTTGGACAGTGCTGTGGAACTCCAGCAATGACCACTCCACTGTGCCAACAGAAACACTGGGGAGAGGTAGTTAATAAATCATAAACGTCTGTTTTCCCCTTTTGCATAGGGCAAGACTTGGAACTTTCTTATCTTAAATTCTTGATGAAATTTTTAACTAAAATTTGTGAATTTTTAAAATTCTCTTGTATATAGAACTACTACAGATTTCAAAATCATTTCAACAGTCATTGTTATAACACTTAATAAAGCAACATCTTAATGCAATAAATACAACACTGAAGGCCAATATTTGGAGAGATTTCTACATGTAATGAATATCAAGAAAGCAGAAAATGGTAAAGGATAATGTGCATATTGTTTAAAATTAAATTAAAACATTGTTGCTTATTAGCTAGAAGACCCCGGGTAAATTTCTTAACTACTCCATACCACATTTTTCTTACTTGAAAAACATGGATAACCATACTACCCAGCACAATTTTCATGCAGATGAAATCCTTTAATAGATTTCACTATCAATAAAATACAGCTGCCATCATTATCACTACTATATGGACAATGTAGATATTTGACCAAAATGACAACCTTTTACCTAGATTGTTAGAGTCATTTGGCTATGGACATACACTGTTGGGACAGTTTTTAAAATAAATTTCAGATGTCCTACTTGGTTCTGAAAATGTACATTGATACTGACGTAAAAAGAGTTTTGGTTATCACAGAACTAGTTTCCATAGAATCTGCAAAGTCTAGGGGAGAGAGCAGTGTGTGAGCTCAAATATCTCTGATCTGCTCAGACAAAGGTTAAGAAAACTATTAAGTATCATATGCCAAGTGGCAGCCAAGAAAGACTGGTGAGAAGACAAAATTTAAGCCAATTCAGGAAAAATAAAAGGATGTATTGCCTCTTCCCAATAACTGTGGGCTTTAGAAAGAGATCTAAGTCTGAGTCTCAGTTTACCCACATAGACACATGGTACTGAAAAAGTTACAGTCTCGCTGTATCTGTTTTCTCCTTGCAAAGTAGGTATCTTTATGTCCATACTTGAAGGCCTGTGGGGAAAACCAAATAAGATACCAGCAGTGAAAGTTCCCAGAAGAGAGCTCAACGTAGTCAGCAGTAGCTGTTCAATATTGGTTAGTTTTTCAGTTTTTTTTCCCTAGAAACATTTGTGAATAACTGTGCAAATTCATTAAGCAACACATTTCAAAAGAGTGAGGTGAAAACACAGGGAGTGAAGACAAACAATGCTTCCTGAAGGCTATGCCCATAGCAGAAGACTCCTCAATAATTAGGAAAGAAATTAAAATTTCATATTTAGCTAATAGACATTAAAGGAAGGTAAAGGTAGTACTGAGCATCCCTTAAAATGCATGTCTTTTCCTCATTTCCTACTCAAGGTAATTACTCAGGACAACAGAATCATTTTGTTAATTCACAATAAAGATGAGGAGCCCCACTGCAAATTACTGAATATCCCAGGTTAGTCACTAAATAAATAAGCCCCATGAAAACCATAACAGTGATGAGATAGAGGAGGCAATGTGTTCATTCTGTAATTGCAGCTGAATTTTCATTATTTTCTATAACCCTTTATTCCACATATGTGAATCTTCTTCAACACACTTCTGGTGACATCAGATGGCCTCAATATATCCATATCTCTTAGCCATAAATACTGAGCTAGTCAACTAAGGAATACGATGACTGATTTATTTTGTACGTAAGCCAAGTTCATGTTTAAAATGGTTTTCATTATCTTCTTATTTTTCTTCTAAGTTTTGATTCTTTCTTGAAAACACGAGTGACTCAATTACCATTGACTAAGGCTAATAGTTATAATCTTAATTGGTAATATTAATTGGTTTTGTAAACTGTATTTACAATCAAAAATGATCACAATAACCAGGACAATTATATGATAATCTGGTCTGTTAAAGTGGCTGCAATAAATAGATCATCTGTCCTCAGATTTAATGTGAAATACAGACCAGAGGTGTTCAAATGAGATGGTCAAATGAAAGTGAAGTTTACACAAGAAAGCAAACCATTGTCTTAGAACTCAGAGCACTCTAACACGCCTAACACGGTTATAATAGAAACACCTTACCCATGTCCGAGCCACTAAAAGGAACATATTTGATAACAAATAACTTATTCTTGAAGAAACAGCCCTAAATTCAATTTCTATCTCACAGCCCAAGTAAATAAGAAAAGACTGACAAATCTCCTTCAATAAATCCTCACAATTTCATGTTCTTTTTTGGTCATATTGGGGAAAAGGCAGAGCAGAAAATGAGATTTTGCTCTGCTAATAGGCTACATAAGCAGTTCGTTTTTGAAGAACTTCATGAGAAAACAGATATGATAGGGAAAAAATCTTTGAACAAAGTTAAGGGGGATTAAAGGAAAAAAGAATAGATTTAATAAAACACATTTCAATTGAAAATTATTATTTGGTCATTAATAGCATATGAAATAAGTATTCATGTTTTAAGGATATTTGAGTTTGAAGAATGTAAAAACTCCTTCTGAGAGTATACTTGCTATTAGCAGGTAAAGGAAATGATGGCTTTCTTTTTCTTTTTTCTTTTTTTTTTAAATGAAAATTACAGTTTTATTCCAGTTAACTGTGCAATTCCTTTTCAAAGACAAACTAGCAATCAGGGGTGGGCAGTGGTTAGTTTGGCCTCCTTGGCATCACACCCTCTTCTTTGGTTTCCCTTCAATTTATTTATTTTTAAAGGAGCTTTAGATTACATAAATGGTACATAAAAATACAAGTGATTCCCGTATGCCCTACCCCCTTCCTCTACCACAATCTCTCACACCAACAATATCCTTCACTAGTGTGGAACATTTGTCACAACTGATGAACATATAACTGAAACACTGTTACCAACTGTGGTGTATAGTTTATGTTATAGTTCACACTCTGTCCCACACAGTCTTGTAGGTTGTGACAAAACATAATCATCTGATTCTGTGATTCTGTCATTGCAATGTCATGCAGGACAACTCCAACATACTAAAAATATCCAAATATTACACCTATTCTTCCTTCTCCCTCTCTCCAGAATCCCCAGGAACCACTGCCTCCATATCAATGATAAAAGTTCTTTCATTGCTAGAATAATAATGTCTACTTTACCCTATTGTTCATTCCCCAATCTTGAGGATCTGGGGATGGCGATGGCCACCCTGTTTCTAATTGAGAGGGGGCTTAGATCCCCTGGATCAGGTGGATGACGCTATCTTGCTTGCAGTTGCAGACACTCTCTGTTCCTTGGGATGGTCCTTCCCCATTATTATCTCCTTGTTAGTTGTCCTGGGTGAGTCCACTGAACTGGAGAGTAGGTGTTGAAACTCTATTGAGATTCAGGGCTCAACTGGCACATGAACAGACCAAACATTTAAGTCTCAGGGGACATATATTTAACAAGTATAGTGCTAATTATGGTTCAAATGAAAGAGGCAGAAGAGCCATGCATGGGAAAACTATAAATGAGTCTAATTCTGTTACACCAGGGATAAATTCCAGAGTAAGGCTCACTGACAGGGTGCCAAAATCCTAAGATTGTCTGCCTCACCTAAAGTGTCGAGATGTCTCTAGAGCCCTCAGGGGCCCCATTATTTGAAGCACTGTTTACTTTGGCAGTCAATGAGATCCTGCTGAGATGTGCATAAAAGGAACTTCTGGAATGACCTACAGACTCACTTTGAAATTTTTAGCCATAAAAACTTATTTGTATTTAACATTTCCCCCTTTTGGTTAAGGTCTTTTTTGAGATGCCTTGCTAGTTGGTGCTTGGTAGTAATCCCTCAGTACCAGGGAGGCTCATCCCTGGGAGTCATGTCCCACACTGGGGGGAAGGTAGTATGTTTATATGCTGAGTTTGGCTTAGAGAGAGGCCACATTTGAGCAACAAGGAGGCTTTCAGGAGGTAACTCTTAGGCAATATATAATACTAGGCTAGGTTTCAGTTTCACAAGAAAAGGTTCCTAAGTACAGTCATCAATATCAAGGGTCTGATGTAATGGTCTGTCTTCCTTCACTAGGCACTGCTCATGTACTCAGGAGATTCTTGCCATCCTATTAGAGAATGTAGTAAGACTCCCAAGGATGGGGATTCAATATTCTTTCAGCTATTGTGTGGGTCTCCACACACTGCAACAATGCCCCTTGAACACTTGAACATATTCTTATGTCTTAGAGGAATGCCCCAGGTGCACCCCTTCCCCCCAACATCCCTCCATCACTGACACCCTGCCCCAGTATCCTCCCCTGCCACAGCTGTAACCCAACTGTGATCCAAAACCTCTCTCAGAATGAAGCCAACAAAATAACCAAATAAATTTAATAAGAAAATGAAATAATAATTTTAAGAATAAGAAATAAAATGCAAAAAAATGCTTAATTTAATATAAAAATTGTTTTAGACATTGTGTTTTTCATCAGTTTGATCTGTTGTCATGTACGAACAATGTCAATTTCTTCTGTATTTTCCCCCAGTGTCCTTTTTTTCAATTTTATCTTCAAAGAAGCTTTAGGTTGCAGAAAAGTTGCATAGAAAATATAGGGGATTCTCACATACCCCACACCCTCCTCCTTTTCCATGCTCCCTTATTAGCATTTTACATGTGGATGGTACATTTGTTACAACTGATGTACAAATATTGAAACATTGCTACTAACTATGGTCAATGGTTTACATTTTGGACTGTACTGCTTTATAGGTTCTGACAAAATTTAAAATGGCCTATATCCATTATTGAAAAATCATGAAGAACAATTTTAATGCCCTAAAAATGTCCTATGTTCCATTTATTCTATCCTTCCCTCCCCTTCCCCTCAGAACCCATGGTAACCACATAGTTTGAATTTTTGAAGAATATGATTCATAATTACTTGCAATAATGTTGAGGACTTGACATATAGGCCTGTTTTATTTTATTAGGCACTGTATGTTCTCAAGGGATTCTTTTCCCTCTAATTAAGAACATAGCAGGACTCCTCAGGATGTTTAACAGGGAGTTTAATATTTTCTTGTTTATTGTGTGGGTCTCCACCCACTGACATAACACACTATGACAAAATGAACACTTACAAGTTCCATAGAGGCAGGTCCCAGGTGTGCCCTGTCCTGTTTATCCCCCCAACCTGACGCTCTTCACCAGTAGCCCTCCCCTGCCGTATTTGCCAAAAGAACATTCCCAACATTGTAGTTTTAAACACAGACCTGAAAATCCCCAGAGTTCACTTGCTCCTTCTTCCAACCAACCCCCTGCCATTTCCATGGATAGTCCAACCAACCCCCCATCCTCCTTCCCCTCTCAGACCACACCAGCCCTGCTGAGTCAAATCACATCACTCTGCCACCCAAGCACCCATCCAGGGCCCAACCACCCCCTTCCACCTTATCATAGATTTTGCCCCATGAGCTTTGGCTCACCACCTTCTACTCCCTTTCTGTCTCCTATAAATTTATCATCCAGACTCTAGCTCTGTGAGTCTGCTCAATTTGTTTAAGTCATATAAGTGAGGTCATGTAGTATTTGTCCTTCAGTGCCTGGCTTACTGCACTCAACATAAGATCTTCAAGATTCATCCATTATCTCATGTGTTAATACCACATATAGGGCAATACTTATTGCAGTGATGGAAGGCAAAACATCAAAAACAAAGCTTTTGCATTTTTTAATTTTTTGAAACCCCAATTTATTTTTACCTGAATTTTTCTAAATTAATATGTGTTCTATATCTAACCTTTAAACTCATCACTGTATTCCATTTTACTATTAATGAAACTTGGCAATATATTGAGCCTCATTTTTTAAGAAGTTTTGGATCACAGAGAGGTTCAACAATGGCAGGGGAGGAATACTGGTGTGGGATGTTATTGACAGGGGACACATGGTTGGCAGGGAGTTCTCCAGGGCATATATCCAGGGTACATAAAAATGTTTGGATATTTTCATAGTGGATACAATTAAAAACAACTGAGGGAGTGCTGAGTTCCTAGCCAGGAGAGGTCTATCACAGTCCCCAAAGGAAGAGCAACAATCCCCCAAGTGCAACAGCAAAGACCAAAAAAGAAGGAAGACCCAACAATGAACCCTTGATACTAATGACTATGCTTGTAAGCCTGTGCACCTGAAATAAGAACAAGGCCTAGAGCTTCAGGGTGCCTAAGAGTTACCTCCTAAGAGCCTCCGTGTTGCTCAAATGTGGCCAATCTCAAAGCCAAACTCAGCATGTAAATGTGTTGCCTCCCCCACCCCCCAGTGTGGGACATGACTCCCAGGGATGAGCCTCCCTGGCACCAAGGGATTACTACCAAGTACCAGCTGATGATGTAACTAGAAAATGACCTTGAATAAAAGGGTCAACTCGGACCAGCAGAATATCTCAATCTACATATAATACCATGAGTTAAAAATGCTTTTTGACCTGAACAAAAGGGAGAAATGGAAAGAACAAATGAGTTTATATGGCTATGAGTCTCCAAAAAGAGCTAGGAGGTTATCAGAGGGGTTGCCCTTATGCACACCTGAGCAGAGTCCCAGAGAAAGATAAAGTAGATACAACCCAAGGTATTGGTTCTTCTGAGGGCTACAGAGACCCACAGGTTCTATGGTCATGGCAGATGGAGTTCAGTGCCATGTCAGTTGGCCCTACTTTGGAGTTTGTGTATCTGTGTGATGAAGCTGGATTCAGATGTGATCTTTGTCCACAAGCCTCTTCTGTTACTTTTACCAGAACTATATTTGGTGCTGGGGTTTAATGTATACCCAGGGGACCTGAATCTCTGGACTGACCATGTGATAGCCAGGCCCTGAGCCTCAACAGACTTGCAACTCCTACACTCTGGTTTATTGGACTTACCCCACTCAGCTAACATGGAGGTGAAGAAGGTCAACTACCACACCAGGGATCCAAGAATGCCTACAACTGAAAGCAGGAGAATTGCATCCAGCATCTATGTGGAATCTAAGCCCCCTCTTGATATAGATGTGGAGTGGACACAACCATTCTAAGGTCCACAGGATGGAGGAATAGAGTATGGATTAGAGTGGACTTGTGGATATTCTATTCATGAACTGTTGTGATTAGTAATCAAAGAAAATGTGGCATTGGTATGAAGAAAGTGGCCATGGTGGCTGCCGGGGGTAGGGAGTGGGAGGAAGAGATGATGTGGGGGCATTTTCAGGGGTTGGAGTTGTCCCAGGTGGTGCTGCAGGGACAGTTACCAAACATTGTATGTCCTCCCATGGCCCACTGGATGGACTGTGGGAGAGTGTGGACTATGGTGTGGACCATTGATCATAAGGTGCAGTAGTGCTCAGAGATGTATTCACCAAATGCAATGAATGTCTCATGATGATGGAGGAGGTTGTTGTTATGGGGGCAGGAGTGGGGTGAGGGGGTGGGAGGGTATATGGGGACCTCATATTTTTTGAATGTAACATTAAAAAACAAATAAAGAAAAAAATACTGCATTCCCACAGAATTAAGCGGGGAGTGTAAACTACAATGTAAATTATAATCCATGTTTATTGGAAATGTCCCAAATATGTTCATCAATTGCAATGAATGTACCACACTAATGAAAGAAGTTGTTAATGTGGGAAGGGTGAAAGGTGTGGGGAGTGGGGCATATGGCAAACCCTTATATTCTTGTGTGCAACATTTTGTGTAATTTAAGTTTTTTTTAATAAAAAATATTTTTTAAAAAGTACTGCATTCCTTCTAATAGCTGAGCAATATTCCATTGTTTGTGCATGCCACATTTTGTTTATCCATTTATCTGTTGATGGACATTTGGGTTGCTTCCAACTTTCGGCGATAGTGAATAATGCTGCTATGACCCTTGGTGTGTATATAATTGTTCGTGTCCTTGTTTTCAATTCTTCTGAGTAAATAC
This sequence comes from Dasypus novemcinctus, assembly GCF_030445035.2. Lineage (NCBI taxonomy): Eukaryota > Metazoa > Chordata > Mammalia > Cingulata > Dasypodidae > Dasypus > Dasypus novemcinctus. Next base: position 1,950,602 of record NC_080701.1, on the reverse strand, counting down.
ACAGCAGTGGAATTGCTGAATCATATGGTAGTTTTATAGTTAGCTTTCTGAGGAATTGCCAAACTGTCCTTCGCAACGGCTGCACCATTCTACATTCCCACTATCAGTGAGTAAGTGTTACCTTTCCTCCACATCCTCTCCAACACCTGTAGTGTTCTGTTTTTTCAATAGTCACCAGTCTAATGGGTATAAGATCATATTTCATTGTAGTTTTGATTTGCATTTCCCTAATAGTTAGTGATATTGAGCATCTTTTTGTATTTCTTCTTTGAAGAAGTGTCTATTCAAATCTCTTACCCAGTTTTTAAGTGGGCTGTTTGTCTTTCTATTTTTGAGATGTAGGATTTCTTTGTATATGCTGGATATTAGACCCTATTGAGTAGGCTGTCTTTTCACGTACTTGACAAATTCCTTTGAAGGCCAAAAGTTTTTCATTTTGAGGAGGTTTCATTTATCTCTTTTTTTTCTTTCACTGCTCACACTTTGGGTATAAAGTTTATGAAGCCATTTCCTGCTACAAGATCTTTTAGATGCTTCCTTATATTATCTTCTAGGAGCTTTATGGCCTTGGATCATATATTTAGATATTTGATCCATCTTGAGTTCATTTTTGTATAAAGTGTGAGATGGTGTTTCTCTCTCATTCCTTTGAATATAGATATCCTCTTCTCTATTTGTTAAAGAAGCCATTCTCTCCCAGTTGAGCGGGCTTGGTGGCCTCACCAAGTATCAGTTGACTGTATATGTGAGGATCTATACCAGAACTCCCAATTTAGTTCCATTGGTCAGTATGTCTATCCTTGTACCAATGCCATGCAGTTTTGACCACTGTAGCTTTGTAGTATATTTTAAAGTCAGGTTGTATGATTCCTCCTATTTCTTTTTTTTTAATGTGTCTTTGGCTTTTCAGGGACTCTTGCCCTTCCAAATAAATTTCATAAATAGCTTTTCCAATTCAGTAAAAAATGCTGTTGTAATTTTTATTGAGATTGTGTTAAATCTGTAAATCAATTTGGATAAAACAGACATCTTAATGATGCTTAGTCTTCCAATCCATGAAGAGGAAATATTCTTCCATTTATTTAGATCTACCTTGATTTCCTTTAACAATGTTGTGTGGTTTCCTGTGTACAAGTCCTTTACATCTTTAGTTAAGTTTATTCCTAGGTATTTGATTCTTTAAGTTGCTATTTGTATTAGTCAGCCAAAGTGGTGCTGATGTAAAATGCCAGAAACTGGTTGGTTTTTATAAAGGGTATTTATTTGGGGTAGGAGCTTACAAATACCAGACCATAAAGCATAAGTTACTTCCCTCACCAAAGTCTATTTTCAAGTGTTCAAGCAAGATGACTGCTAACATCAGCAAGGGTTCAGGCTTCTTGAGTTCCTCTGGGCTCAGCTCCACAAGGTCAGCTGTAGACTATGAGGCAAATGGTTGTCTCTCTCCTTGGGGTTCCAGCTTAAGGCTTCAGCATCAAACTCCAACATCAAAACTCCAACATCAAAAACCCTCAAATCTGTCCTTTGCCATGCCTTTTATCTGTGAGTTCCCACCCACCAAGGAGTGGTGACTTAACACACTAATGACATGGCCCAATCACAGCCCCAACCATAACTCAATCATGTACAGGTACAAATCAGATTACAAATATAATCCAATATCTATTTTTGGAATTTATAACCATATCAAACTGCTGAACTATTGTAAATGGAATTTTTTTCTTGATTTCCTCCTTGGATTGCTCGTTATTGGTGTATAGAAATGATACTAATTTTGTATGTTGACCTTATATTCTGCCACTTTACTGAACTCATTTATCTGCTCTAGAAGCTGTGTTGTAGATTTCTCAGGGCTTTCTATGTACAGGACCATGTCATATGCAAATTGAAATTTTTACTCCTTCCTTTCCAATTTGGTTGACTTTTATGTCTTTTTCTTGCCTAAGTGCCCAGGCAAGCACTTCTAACACAGTGCTAAGTAAGAGCAGTGACATTGGGCATCCTTATTTTGTTACAGATCTTAGAGGAAAAGTCTAGCATTTCACCATTGAATATGATGTTAGTTGTGGGTTTTTCATATATACCTTTTATTATGTTGAGGAAGTTTCCTTCTATTTCTATCTTTTGAAGTGTTTTTATCAAGAAAGGGTGCTCAATTTTGTCAAATGCTTTTTCTGCATCAATAGAAATGATCAAGTGATTTTTTCTTTTGATCTATTAATATGGAGTGTTACATTGATTGATTTTCTTATGTTGAGCCATCCTTGCATACCAGGGATGAAAGCCACTTGGTTGTGGTATATAATTCATTTGATGTGTTGCTGAATACTATTAACAAGTATTTTGATGAGGATTTTAACTTCTAGGTTCATTAGAGGTAGTTTTGCTTTCTGAGGCATCTTTATGTGGCTTTGGTATCAGGGTGATGTATGTTGGCATCATAGAATGAGTTAAACATGTTCCCTCCATTTTATTTTTTGGAAGAGCTTAAGCAGAACTGGTGTTAGATCTTATCAGAATGGTTAGTAGAATTCACCTGCAAAGCCATCTGGTCCTGGGCTCTTCTTATTTGGGAGACTTTTGATGACTAATTCAATCTCATTACTTGTGATTGGTCTATTGAGTTTATCAATTTCTTCTTTTGTCAGTGTGGGCTGCTTGCATTTCATCTAAGTTATCTTTCTTGTTGGCACACAATTTTTCAAAGTATCCTTTTATGGCACTCTTTATTTCTGTGGTATCAGTGGTGATATTGCTCCCCTCATTTCTTATTTAATGTATTTGCAACTTCTCCCTTTTTTTTCTTTGTTAGTCTAGCTAAGGTTTTTTCAATTTTATAAACTTCTCAAAGAAACAGCTTTTGGTTTTGTTAATTTTTTCTGTTCTTTCTTATTTTCAATTTCATTTAGCTCTGCTCTAATCTTTATTTCCTTCTTTTTACCTGCTTTGAGATTTGTTTGTTGTTCTTTTCCTAATTCCTCCATGTATGCAGTTAGATATTTGATTTTAGCTCTTTCTTCTTTTTTTAATATAGGCATTTATGGCTATAAATTTCCCTCTCAGCACTGCTTTTTCTGCATCCCATAGGTTTTGATATATTGTGTTGTCATTTTCATTTGTTTCAAGGTAGTTACTGATTTCTTTTGCAATTTCCTACCTGACCTACTGATTGTCTAAGGGTGTGTTGTTTAACTTTCATGTTTTTATGCCTAATCTGGTTGTCTGCACCTTACTGATTTCCAGCTTCATTCCATTGTGGTCATAGAAATTACTTTATGTAATTTCAGTCTTTCTGAATTTATTGAGAGTTGTTCTGTGGCCTGTCATATGGTCTATCCTAGATAATGATCCATGTGCCCTCAAGAATGTGTATCCTGTTGTATTTGGGTGTAATGCTTTGTATATGTCTATTAATTCTAGATCCCCTAACATATTATTCTTTATTGATCTTCTGCTAAGATGTTCTGTTTAATGGTGACAATGGTGTATTAAAGTCCCCCACAATAATTGTAGAGGCATCTATTTCTCCACTTAGTTTCACCAATGTTTGCTTCATGTATTTTGAGGTGACCTGGTTAGGTACATAAATGTTTATAATAGCTCTTTCTTCTTGATAGATTACCCTTTTATTAATATATAGTGTCTCTTTTTGCCTCTTACGATAGTTTTTCATTTAAAGGTTGCAGTAAGCCAGGGGTTTTACTGAGACTATTACCCTTGAGGGCAGGGCATATGTGCAGTTCCCAGTCACAGGTGCAAGTAACTCACAGTTCTGCTTTGGCCTCTTTGTTTCTCTGTCCCTCTCCCTCCTGGGTAATGAGCAGCACTTTCCTGTTCTGCAGACCCCCAAAACAGCTCCCTCAGGTAGCTTTTTGCCCTTTCTTTGTTGTTCTTTGTGAGATAGTTGAGTTCTGCCTACCCATTTTGATACCATCTTCCCCCACTCATTTCTGAATACCTTGTAATCTTGTATGGTTATTTTCTGTTCAGGATAAAATGAGAAGTTGCAAGGAAAAGACTTCACTACAACTGATACTTCCTTAGACATCCATGAGTCCCTTTCTTTCCCAGACACAGCTACCTGCCATTTCTGACTGTTGGTGTTGGCTGGAGCAGGTACTTGAGGGTGGAATTGCTCACCTTTTCCTTAGTTTCAAGCACTATTTCCTGGCATGTTTCCTCTTCTATTAATAGATTGGTGTTACAAGGCAAGCTTCTAACATTGTGCTATCAAGTTTAGAAGGTATTTTTAAAAAGAGAGATGATCATTTTGTAAAGGAACCCACAAGTGTTGTATGAGTTAGAAAGGAAACTAACATGGGGTGTGTAGTTATTATGTTCCAGGTATAGTGTTGGGTGTTTCCATATCTTACCTGTGAATTAGATGTCCCCAAGTCCATGTGCCTAACAAGTGACAAACACTTGCCTGTGCTCTATATCATGACTCCCTTGTGCTAGCATTCCTTCTCAAGTTTCTGCTTCTATGTAGAGGTGGAGACTTTTTAGAATTAAGATGCTTAATTCTCATGAGAGGACCTTGAGTATATCCTTTGGGTTGTTGATTTTTTAAAACATTATGGATCACTTTTTAAATTACAACACAAGGTAACTTTACTTTTGGTTCTTGCCTTTGATTACAACCTCAAAGTTTATGCTTTCTAATTCTTATTAAGAATAGAGATAAAAGAATATGTAGTACCTGAATCCAAATATCTGCATATTCTAAATTTTATAAGATCAAGTTTGACCATTGAATAATGTGTGTTTACACTATTTTGCTGAAGCCTCTTATAAAATCACTCAAAAAATAGAGCTTCAGTACTCTGCCACTGACTTATATTGAAAGGCGTAATACATTGAGTGCAGTTCATGTCCATGACCCGCTATTTATTTATTACAGCAATGGTTTTAAAGACATCATCTAGTTCATCACCAGGCATTGCCTTAAGAGAACTAATGGGAAAATGAAGAACTATGATCCCCTAAACAATTGATTTGCAGTTATCTTATGAACAATATTTCATGTAAATGATGGTATTCTCTTTTCTTTGGCTTTCCATTAATTTTGAGACACAATTTTGGCTTATTCTAGCAACTGTGAATCGATCGATCACACAATACCAATATATTCCCGAGTGTATTAGTTATCTATTGCCTGGTAACAAACAGCCTCAAGCATTAGGACTTGAAAGAAACAAACATTTATTATCTCCATTTCTATAGGTCAGGAATTTGGGTGCAGTTTAGCAGAGTGCCTCTGCTTCATTGCGTCTCCTGAGGCTGTGGTCGAGTTTTGGTCAGGCTCGTGGACTCATAGGAAGGCTTGCTGCCGCTCCTCACAAGCTGTTGGACGAGGTCCTCACGACCTCCTTGTTTGTCAGAGGTGTCCCTCAGCTTCTGGCCAGATGGAACTTTCTGGAGAGCGGTTCACAAAATGACAGAATAAGCAAGTGAGAAAGCAATAGAGCCAGCAAGATGCAAACCTCTCCTTTCCAAATGTGGTCTGGGAAGTATCAGCCCATTACCATTGGCAAATCCCATTCATTGGGTGGAAGTTACTAGGTCCACTGCACATTCAAGGGGGGTGATCATGTAAAGGGATGACCACCAGGAGGCAGGGTCACTGGGGACACGTGAGAGGACGGTTTTTCCAATTTTCTTATGCATTCTCTTTGCCTAAAATTTTCAATTATTTTTACCCTTTATATTACAAATATGTTTGTAACTTAATTTAAAATGCATTCACATATTCTGTGATAACATCAGCTGTCTGTCCCGGTAGTGTGAACAGCCTTTGCGATTCACTTTAACAAGTCAACTATTAACTGCAGTAATTACTTTACAATTCACCTCTTATGGGCCTGGCTCTGCTTTGGGTGCTATGGGCACTGCAGTGAACGAAATGAAAAAAAAAAAATTCTTGTCCTCAGAGTGGGTGTGAGAAGCCCGTATAGAATAGAAGATGCTAATTCATCACCATTTGCTGCTTTAAAAATCATTAATTTGGTGCTGACTACTTGTCGGGCGCTGTTCTAGCGATAAGGAATACTGATCTGGAAGGGTGGAGTGTGCCTCAGGGAGAGGCTGGCGCTCAGGCTTGGGGTGAAAATCAGGACTTCAACACTGGTGCAGGCCACCTGTTACACAAAGAGCTTGATGGTGTTTTTTAAGAGAAGCATTTACTTTTTTAAAAGGTTACTTATTTACTTGCTATTTTTTAACATAAAATTAGTGTGAATGTCAAAATACATTCTCCATCTCCAAAGCAGTCCAAATGACTCTGGAATCAAAAGACTCAGTTCCAGGCGGGCTCAAGGGAGCCGCCAAGCTGAGGGTGTGAGCTCAGAACAGGCTTCCACTTCCTCTTGACTCTGGATTGTGGCTGTTTGAGGCTCAGACTATCAGAACTATTGTTTGGTTAGATAACCAATGCCATAGGATTTATCAAAATGGTAGCAGGTTTTTTATGTGGCAGACAAATAAGTGCAACAAGCAAACACAAAATGGACATCAGTCATAACTGTAAAAACATACATTTTCTAATCTGGAGAAACTCAATACTCTAAGGAACGAAAGGAATTATGAAGATTTTATGATGAAGCCTCTTTAGTGTGTACTTGAGAAGGCTCTGATGCAAATGGTCTAAAGGTCACTCAGCTCATTAGCAGCTACAAAGGGCCAAGCTCAAGGCCCTCGGCCCAGGGCCATTTCAAACACCCTATGTTGAGTGTTTTAGAAGGGAAATTTCATATGTTGAGTTCTCAAGAGTCTCCTGTATTATGTGTGTTATATTAAAAAAATATTTAATAGAAATATTTACTTATTAAGGATAAGTTTAGCTATGATTCTGTGTTCATGTAAATCTTAGAAAAATCCAAGTTGAGTTTAAATAGGTTTTTCTATAGCAAGATTGCTCTGAGTCTCTATTCGCCTATTAGCATATGCTCAGTATTGATTTCATTCACCAATTATTTATTGATGTGAATTACCTTTTTTATAAAAAATATATTGAATCATCTTTGCATACTTAGGATAAACCCATCTTTTTCTTGAGGTATTCTCTTTTTTAATACACATTGGATTTTATTTTCTTGTTTCTTTCTGTTTGTTGTTCTCGTTATTGTTGATTTTAGGATTTTTTTGGCTTTATACACGCATGGAGTGGACCTGTGATTGTTCTAGCCTTTTTTTCAGCTTTTGAAATCAAGACATCCTCATTTTGTAGAATGAGTTGAGGAATATTCTCTCTTTACAACAAATACGAAAGGTTTTTTTTATCCTGCTTTTTGAATATTCAGTAGGAATCACCTGTAAAACCATCTGGTTCTGGTGTTTTCTTTGAAGGAAGACTTTAGCCATTAATTTAATTTCTTTAATTGTCATGGGAGAAGTTAAGTTTTTTATTCCTTTTCAAATCGCTTCTACAAATTACATCTTTCTAGGAATTTATCCATTGCATCTCAGATTTCAAAATTGTAGTGATATGATTGTTGATGTGTCCCTAATACATTTTTTGTTTGTGTGTTTTTGTTTTAGGAGGTACCAGGGATTGAACCCAGGACTCTATATATGGGAAGCAGGCGCTCAGCCACTGAGCCACATCTGCTCCCTCCTATCTAACTTTCTCTACTTGTTGTTATGGGTCCCATTTTATTCATGATATTACTCATTTGTGTCTTTCTCTCTTGTTTAAAATTGCCAGGGATCCATCTATTATGAGGAACTTCTTTCCAGGTACTCTAATTCTGGGTTCTTCGACCCCTCGTTGGGTTTTGGTGTCTCTAGGCAGGTTGCTTTTGCTGGGTGTGCACTGCAGCTTCCTGCATGGCCGTCAGCCCTGTGGCCCTCGTTGGTCATAGATGAGGCAATGCCCATGATTGTGGTGTCAGGGCTCACATGTAACCACGGACCTTCTCCATCCCTGGGGAGAAGATGTGCATGATCTCACCTCACCATGTATCCACCTTAGCCTGGTCCTTTAGGCCAACCCTGCCTCCATCACAAACCAGACGCTGAGGCTGGAAACAAGCAAGCCCCGAGCTCCGAGAGCTAAGGCCACATCTCCCGATTCCCCACACTGCCAGCTGCAGAGCTGTCTCGGGACCCCGGCTCACCTGGGCTTTGCCGTGTCCAGGCCCCTCTGTGCCCTCCCCCCGGCCGTTACCCACTGAGCAGTCCATGGGCCCGGTCAGCCCTGACATGTCCCACCTTGAAAATAACCCACTCCACGTGCTTCTTCCACTCGCCACCCGGCCATTTACCTCTTCTGGAGCATGAGCCTCTGAGGGAGAGAGAGAGGCAAGGCCAATAAGGGGGAAGTGGATCTCCCCTCTGAGCACCCCGGAAAGAGTTCTCCTGCCCTGAGCAAGGGATGACGCCTCTTTTTCCCTATCATCAGGGACCATTTGGAGGATTTGACGGTACCACCCCTGCACCTAAAACCGGGCTAAATACTTTCAATACAAAAAATACACCTCATATTACACAATCTTTGAATTTTCACAAAATGTGTTTAAGCCGATGTTTTCTTCTGCATGACGTACACGCTCCCTAATCTACGATATCTCTCCCACCCCTAGGAAACACCTGAAACTACAGCCTGGCGGTGAGAAGCTGCTCTGTCCTGTCTGCTCCGAATTCTCTTGCAATTTTCTAATGCCTCTCCTTCACCTTGACGTAGCTCAGGACCTGTGACCCCAGAAGACAGGCTGTTTACTTCCTTCCCCTCAGAGTTATTTTTGTCCACTACTGATAGCAGACCTCAACATAAAAATTCCGTAACTAAAGTGACTATATTAGTTTATTCTGTAATATTACCATTTCTCCCCGATGGAAATTGACAAAGAATATCATCAATCACAGCCCAGACAGAAACCCCTGAATTCTTTTCAACTATTTAACAAAGGCCCTGTCATTTGTATTTTTTATTTATTTTTTTAAATTTATTGAAGTATATCACTCATACATAACCATACACAAACAATAAGGATATAATAATAGTTGTGAACTTGCAAAACACACATATATAACATCATACAGGACTCTCATAACTCACCCTGGCACCAATGACTTGCATTGTTGTTAAACCTTATCGGTGCCAAAAGGAATAAACAGATACTCTCCCTGAAGGACACTGATGCCAAATGAATCTACTCTACCGCCTCCTTTTGCTTCCTTATCCCCATGTCCAGTGGTCTTTGAGTTTTTCTGAGACAAGGCCCCAGCGCCGAGGAGCGGGGAAGACTCCTTCATGCCTTGAGGCGTTCTCCTCCCCTGCCTCCCGCTCCCCTTGGCGACGCGGAACCCTCTGGAAGTGCGGGTGCTGGGCTGTCCTTTTCTGTGAGGGAAGCGACAGCCTTGGAGAAGATTCTTCATGCGCGCCACCTTTTGACAGCCCTGAGCCCTTATTTATGAAAGACATTTAATTAACGCCCTTGGACCAACTGTTAACCTTTGAAATGGTTTTCTGGTGCGTGGAGGCCTTTTCTCCTTTGCCAGGAATTGATTTTGGAAATGGTCCTGCCTCCTCGTGACTTATGAAGCTGAGAGGAAGAGACGACGCAGAGGGCCAGGCAGGGGTGGGACGCCCTCCGAAGGGTACCTGGAAAACAGAGATTGTGGAAAACGTGTGCAAACAGCTTCAAAGAAAGGTAACGGTTTCACAAAGGCATGGTAATAGTATGTCATTGAGACAGAAACACAGTCCTAAAAATATAATGCAGTTTTCAAATGAGCCAAAGCGAGGCTCTCAAATTCCTAACACAAACATAAAATCTGTAAAGAAGAATGGTATAAGCAATGGACACAAATGCGTAGAAACTGGAAGAAAAGACACACTTTTTGGCGAGTAAATTTTATTGTATTTTCCTGGCAGGCCTCCCAGAGACCTTTTCAAAAAAGAATGCCAAAAAATTGTTCTTGAAAGGTTTAACTCCTTTTAAAGTCATTATTATTCAATGTAAATTTGTTTAATAGAATAGATATTTTTTAATTAAACGCTATCAGGGGAAAGAGATTTTTCCATGTTAGAAGCAATGTTTTGGGGCAGAGTACGTGTGGGAAAGCATTGCAGGGTTTTCCTCAGGCTTGTGTTTATCTTTTTCAATATAATCCAAGACAAAACTAAATTACTGTGGCTCCCCAATTTGTTTCCATGGTTGTAGAGTCAACGGAGTCCCCATAATTTTGTCTTCTGACAAAGAACACATTGGTTTGTTTGCCTAGAAGCTACAAGAATATCATCTGAGTAAAAGAAATAAAACTATGCTCTCATTTATATTAACACTCTGATTTTTACATCTCCACTTACAAAACCTATTTGTCTTCAATACTAGTGATGCAGATTATTTATTAAATTAACAAGGGCAAAGCAATAAAGATCTGAGTAGAATAATAATTTGGAATCCACTGGACTACAAAATAGTTCCATTTCTCTCAATCAAATTATTAGTGTTAAGCTGCCTGTTACCTAATGAGAAATACCACAGCGTTTCCTCTCTACAACCCCGGAATTTTCAAATTAGTCAGACATGGGTGTGCTTGAGGCTATGTTGTCTACACTCAGACTTTTAGTCAGCATGGCGCAGTGGGTTTAAGAGCCCACCCTGTGGAGAAAGCTGAGGGCTGGCTAGAATGAAAGAATGTTTTCTGGCCAGGCCAGGAATCACTAACTGGGAATCACAGGAAAGACGATCTGGTCATCTGGTCATCCGCCGATGTAGAGGGCAGTGCTGCTGGCTGCTGCTCTGTCAAGTGTTTCCCACAAGGACTGTTGAGGTGAGGACAGAGCTGGGGACGTGCCCTGGCTGGTCGCTGTGGGATAAGGAAGAAAAGGCTGGGAGTCATCAGCCATGAAGCCTCAAATCGAGATGGGGTTCAAAAGACAGAGGGGGGCCCACTTCTGGAGGCATGTTCTTATTTTAAGATTCCTTCTGCATTTATGTCTAATGTTCAGAATCCTAGCATACCCAAGGATCGTATAACGCAATTTACTGATGAGAAAATTGAGGAGCAGAGGGCATAATTAATTTTCCCAAAGGTACCAAGTTTGTTAAGGAATAGCACAATGTCTACTCAAATCCCATTCTGCAAATTCCTAGTCAGAGATTTTAACCAGTATGTAAAGGAGAAATTTTCTGTTGATGTAAAATTAAAAAAGGATCTACTGTGGCATTTCTCATTTCAATCCACTTTTTCCCAAACTAAATGACTACCTTTCCTCCAGCCTTACTTCCCCTAAGCCCACTGGGAAACCAGAGAGCCATCCGCACATTTGTGGGGAAATCTACACATTCAGAGGGCCAGGTACAGATGAGAACTTCAGAAAGCAAGCAACTCTCACTCAATTAGACCAGGAATGATTTGTTTTTTTCTTTATAAGTACAATTTATAGAATACACTGATGATTTTTATTACATCAGAAATCCATTTCATGGATTTTAGTCCAAAATCATAAACATTCATATATAGGGTATTTAATAAATGCCACATCATGTTAGTTAGTAGACAGGGTGTTGATAATTAAGAGACAGAGCAGTTCTGCAGCCATACAAACTGGTATTAAATCTTGTTTCTTCCAGTTCCCAGGGATGGGACCTTGGGAATGTTTTTTCATCTTCAGACTTCACTTATAAAATGAGAACGATCACAGTGGCCATGGGAGGGTTTTTAGTGCATTCCATGAAGTGGTGAGCGGGAAAGTCATAGCCTAGTTAGGTTCTACTTCTTACGAGCAAGTAAATTTTAGTCATAGAATTAGCAGCAATAGTCATATTCATTAAGACTAGAAAAAGTAAGCAGTTCATATACAATTATAAGTGTAATAGTCCCCCATCTAATTTTAGCCCTCTCTGGTGCTGCCTCCCTATAAATCTTTTGCTCTATGAAAATAATTACAATTGACTGATTTAGTTTTAGAGTCTTTATGGGTACGACTGCTTCTCTCTATTCAAGTGGACATGTTAGATGGAGATAAGAGAAAGAACAAAATGCCCAGGTGTTTGTGAAGTTTAGATACTGTAAGTCTAATTAATCGGCATTTTATGGTGCCACCTTGTTCTATATGAACAGCTCCGTGAAGGCTGGTTCTTGGCTTGTCCTCCAGCGGTGAGCATACAGCTGGAAGAAAAGTTGAGAGGCCTCAAGTTACGTGCAGACTGACCTCTGGTGTGGGGTATTAAGTAGGACTGGGATCCCAGATGTAATGGCTAGCAGGGGACGTCACAGACAGTGCAGTGGTCATCTCCCAGTCCTGGCCTTTCGCTGTGTGCAGATGTTCAGCCCGTCCTCATTCCACACCGAGGGAGCTGTTAGGTCTAATGGAGCAGCCCGACCATACCCCTGAGCCTGAAATAAACCCCAAACGGGGAGCAGGCAGCCCAGCTCCTCAAGATGGAGCGCAGTGGCAGGGCCTCTGGGTTGTGTGGACGACTCCCTCTTGGGCAGCAGATTTGTCCCCCTCTCCCATGACCTCCACCCCAGCAGCTGGCCTCCTGGGGTCTCTCCCTCTGCTCCTTTGGACCCCTGGTCCTGAGTAAGTGATAAAGCTGGTCGTTTGCTGAAAGTCTCCGTTAAGCGGAGCCTGCATTCCCAAACTCACCGTGTGGCAACTTGCTGCTCAGAATAAAACTACTGACTCTCAGTGAAAACAAGATCGTGCTTCTCCAGGTGTTTCCAGGTGTTAGTTTTCCTAGCACTAGAGAGGAAGGATCTTGAACAAGTAGATTGAAACTCTAGAACTTCATCCTTTCTGGCCACGTCAGCAAATCCTTCATGCGTTGACCTTTAGGCACAGCGTTAGGCTCCTCCCTTGCAGCGTGGAGAAGTTGAGCGATGGGACCTGGAGCTGGTTCATGGGCTCTCCACGTAAGGAAGGAGTTTTTCACTGTGGCTGTATCGTTTGTTAATAGAACAGGCTTGCTTCACTAGGAACAAAGCGTTCATTATAGAGATGGAAAAATAAATGACAAGACGCTGGGTAAAATATTGTGCCCTTCTTAACTCACAGGTGAAATGAAACAAAGACAGGCGACCTGCAGTCCAGACACCCAGTGAACGGCCGAAGCATGCTGCAAGAGTTTTGACCTTTTGGTCCCTGTCAGCATTCGCCGTCCACACCCAGAGCCACTTTCCCTTGTCTTGGTGTCAGTGTACAGTGAATTCTGCCTCTTCTGACCATGAAGGTCTATGAAGATGGGAGTATTAGTGAGTGCCCGGGGGATGTTGTCTTTCAAAAATCACTTCATTTAAAAATAAGTGAGACTGCTATAAAAGCCAGAAAGGAAATGAAGGATGATTAATCAAGCAAACTAACCAAAAAGATGTACAGTGATTTAATACTGTATTAACCATCATGGCCAATTTGTGAAACTGCGGAATTTACAGAATTGCCAATGAATTGCAAGAATTGTCTCTTTTGAAGTGATTGTAGTGTGTTAAAGGCAGGCAAATGCCAACACACTAGAAAATAATTTAGGTTTCTATCTAACATCTTACAAAGTCAGAAGTTCTACAAAAATGATTTTTCACCATGTGAATAAAATCTTGTAATTGAGGTTTTGATACAGAGAAGTGGGAAAAAAACATGGTGACATAAAATCAGTTTACGAAATATTTTTAATCTGCAATCCCATGACTTTTTATTTTACTTTTTAATATTTATTCTACTAACATATATATGACCTAAACTTTCCCCCTTTAACCACCTTTGCATATATAATTCAGTGTCGTTAATTACTCCCAAGGTTGTGCTACCATCACCACCATCCATTTCCAAAGCTTTACAATCAACTCATATAGAAATTTTGTACAAATTAAGCATTAATTCCCATTCTCTACCCCCAACCAACCCCCTGGGAATCTATGTTCTAGATTCTAACTTTACGCATTTGCTTATTCTAAGCATTTCCTATCAGGGAGATTGTACAGTATCTGTCCTTTCGTGTCTGGCTTATTTCACTCAACACGATGTCTTCGAGATCACGCATGTTGCTGCAGGTGTCAGAACTCCATTCCCTTGGACAGCTGAATAAGATTCCATTGTGTGTATACCTCATTTTATTTATCCATTCATCACCTGATGGAAAGGTGGGTTGTTTCCATCTTTTAGCATCTTTTGGTGATTAAGAAAGCAAAACTGTGGCTATTTTCTGTTCTTACATCTCCAGGCCTCATAGCAAATGGAAAAGTTTTCTGTATCTCTGGGTGTCCAGCCTTGAGCTGCGAGGATGTCCTCACTACGTAAGCATCTTCCGTCATGGCAGCTAAGAGCTCCCTTTTCCTCTACCATGTTTCCAATTTGTGATTCTCAGAATTCCAGCTGCCAGTAGTAAGCAAAGCTGAATAAATACAAACTTTGAAACCAAGTCTTGTGCTATTACAACATCTTCTGAGATTTACTAGTGCATGAACGTTACCTATGAAATAAGGTTAGGACAGCAGGACAGACCTCTGGAAGAAGAAAAGATTTATGACTTTATTAGTTTAGCTCCAGCTGTAGAACATTGCTCTTGTGTTTTCAAAGACTAATGATGGGTAAATAAAATATTAAAGCATTTGAGAAATTAAAAAGATTCAAGTAGATAATAATTCTTTAAAAGTTCAATTTAATGCCTCTAGAGGCTTTACCGTCGGATTAATCAGACAGTTTTAATCGGTACACTTACTGCATGTTGTTTATTAGCGTATATTTCTTGAGGATTAACATCCGCACTTCACAATTCACACACACAACCTCAGCACTTGCGAGCCTTCTGTTACTCCCCTTTTAACTTTGTGTGTAACTTTTCCTAATAACCTCTTATGTCATGTCAAAGTGCTCACGCTGTTATTAATAGAAATTAGGCAGGGATTAGAAATGAGCAAGCGATAGGTAATAATCCACAGCCCTTAGCACATTTAATTGAAATGATAAATTTGCATACTATGAGTTATAAATATGTAAATTATACACCTGCATTGATCTCCCCGTCACAACACATTAGACAATAAGTTCCTCCAAAGCAGGTTCTCTTTGTTTTCAGCTTACCCTGTGTGGCACGTACTAAGAAAGCAGTGACGGTTTTGTTGCTCTGACTTAAATGGAAGGTAAGAGGTTATTTGTCAACAGCCCGAAGTGGAAGTGACAAAATAGATAGTAAATACTGCTCCGCAAACTGGATTTTAATAATGCCTAAAGTGGATTTTAATAACGCCTAAACCACACAGGCAGCAGCACTACCTTACAAAGACGAACTAAAACTTACGACACCTTTCAGTGCCAGGATAAAGAGTGTCACTACGGAGTTTATAGACGATGCTCCATTATGAAATGGAAAGGAGCAATAGCTGCAATGTTATGAGTGGGGAATACGCAAAGCCATAGAATTTTAAATTTTACGTATCTTACAGATTCATTGTTTTAAATAAAAACAATAATGATTTAATGTGTGCATAAAAATACCTCTATTTTCCTCCTACAGAGATCGAAATGTTTCCACTTAATGCTTTTGGCTTCCATTGGTTTAGCATTTGTTCCAGCACACATAAATGAAGCCAAAATAATTAAACAGAAAATTTGTCAGATAGAAAGCGACACACAAGAGTGAAGGGGCTTTTTACATGAGCACCACGCACCACGACGATATCTCTCTTGTCATTAAGTCAAGGTGGTCTTTGATCCAGCGCTGGACTAAGGGTGTCTTGGGAGGGGGAGGGGAGGGGAAAGGAGGGTGTTTGAGTTACCTGCCGAAAACCTGATGCCACGGACTATCTTACAAACACAAAGCTTACCAACTCACCTGTTCCAGCACACCCACGAAACTCGCCACCAGAGCCCCAAGTTCTCCTCAATGGCTTTTCACACTGAACAGCAGAAAAATGGTCCATTTTAGGTAACAGCGCCTGCAGGAGCAATTTGAAGCAGAAACTTGTAACACTGCAAAAAAATTATTCAAAAACAAATTAGGAAAATTGTGTCCGTCAAGTTACATGCATAAACGAAGAACACCAGTGCCATGAAAGCTGAACTTTGCACACAGGGAAGTTGTGCGATTAATTTAGCAGCCGTGACATAGAACAGGACCCTGTGCCTGAAGACAGGCTTGGGCATAAATCTAAGGACAAGCTCGCGTGTAATCAATCAGCAGAGAGGACCGGAAGCCAGCTTGGGGCTTCACCACAGTTTAGGAAGATGAGAGGGGGTGCATGCAGGTCTGGTTCACGTCCTCTATCCTCCAGCCCCCTAGATGTGTGTGGACATCTTCCCTATGCTAAGCATCCATTCCTGAACTTAAAACAGGGGAGGTTTTAAAACAGACATGCTTTACTGTTATAGAACCCCTGCCTGGAACAGTGCCTGGCACATAGCAGATGTTCAAACACTAAAGGCTGGACGAATGAATGGCACGAGCAGCTTTATTCCTGTTTCCCATTTCCGCTTTAAAGCTGCTCAGTACTCCTGTCTGTCCTCTGACCTTGAGTGAGTGAAAGTGCAGTCTCCAGAACTTCTGGGTCACTCTTAGATAACGGAATGACCTATGGTAACCTCAGGTAACAGCTGCATTTCCATGTAAAGTAAAATGACCTTTCCCAGGTAATATCAAATAGTTCAACCTTGATTTAAAATTAAATCTTGGCTCCACAGCAGAAGCCTGAGGCTAGCAGTGGAGGAGACTGCCCCTTCCTTCCTCTACAGGAGAGGTTTGGAGAAGGGCGGCTATGCAAGTGGCCGGAATAGTCAGACTTCCACACAGGGAGGTGTTGTGCTTCTAGACCTGGCAGGTGTCTTCACGTGCACCTTTCTTAGGCAGGTGCTCTCGTGAGTCCTTTGGAGGCTCCTGCACTTCAACTGCACTTCCCGAGACTCGGGCGGTGTCTCCCCTGGAGCCCAAAGCGTCCAGCCTCACCAGAGCAGTAGGACACCTTCTTAGACAAGATCCATCTTGGAATGAATCAGCATGGCCTCACTTTACCAGGTACGCGGCCCCCGACTTGATGCTGGTGTGCAAAGCATTTTCTTTCCAGATTCAGAGCTCTGCTTTGGGGCCACGGGAGCTTCCTCCATGCGCTGGTACGGCGCTCGTGGCCCTCGAGCTGGACCCTCGCCACGCCGAGCAGAAGCCCCTCTGCTGCCTTGGGGAAGGTGTGGTTATGGCAGCCGTGACTCTAAGGCACCCCCCACGGGCAGCGCCCTCATGGCACCCTTGCCCCAGTCGCAGCGTCTGATCTCGGTGAAGGGTCACGGGGAAGAGATCCAAAAGCCAGGGACCCAGCTCCCAAATACTTGCTTTAATGATGGTCATCTTGGGGGTCCGTGCCGAGTTTTGTTTTTATTCTTTTTTTTTTTTTTTTAAAGATTTATTTATTTATTTAATTCCCCCCCCTCCCCTGGTTGTCTGTTCTTGGTGTCTATTTGCTGCGTCTTGTTTCTTTGTCTGCTTTTGTTTCTTTTGTCCGCTTCTGTTGTCGTCAGCGGCATGGGAAGTGTGGGCGGCGCCATTCCTGGGCAGGCTGCTCTTTCTTTTCACGCTGGGCGGCTTTTCCTCACAGGCGCACTCCTTGCGCGTGGGGCTCCCCCACGCGGGGGACACCCTTGCGTGGCAGGGCACTCCTTGCGCGCATCAGCACTGCGCCTGGCCAGCTCCACACGGGTGGAGGAGGCCCGGGGTTTGAACCGCGGACCTCCCATATGGTAGACGGACGCCCTAACCACTGGGCCAAAGTCCGTTTCCCTGTTTTTATTCTTGTCTGTCATGCCCAGCTGTCTAGAGGAAAACATCCATTGGAAAGCCTGCTGCCATGAAGTTTGCGGATGGCAAGTAGTTTTTAATCCCATGCCAGTTCTGATCCAGTCGTAGACCCAAGAGATCCAAGACCAGGAGGGAGACGTCTTTGCGGCGGGTGAGGCCTGCCAAGGGATTAACGAGATCCTGAGGCCCGGCTGATCTACGAGGGAAGGCGTCGTGCTTGTTTTGCCCATGCTGTATTTCCCGGCCCGGAGCAGAGCCTGGATTGAGAGAGTGCTCAATAAATACATGCTGACTGTACAAGCAAGAGATATACACAGACAAATATAAAGATAAATGAGCAACTATATGCCTATATATTAATTTAACTGCATAGACAATATTAAATTAATTTATACATACATAAGCTAACTCCTTAATATACTAAATATTATTTAGGATTCCAAAGTATGGGTTCAGTTATTTTCAATGAGCTATTTCTTATCTTTATAAAAGCAATTTACAAAGCCCTCCAATAACACATTTCCTAGAAGTATTCTTAAAGAGCGAAGCTTGAATTGAACTCTGTGACAATTTGGACAATTCTAACATTCCTTTCAAAGAGATGCCTCAGCAAGTTCCAGCTCTGGCTGGGTTTTCAGAGCACAGTATTCGAGTTTGCTAAGCCACTGTCATCTCTACAGGAAAAGGACAGATGGCCGGAGGTGGAGGGACTGGCCCTCCGTGGCCCTAGTGCTTGGTGATCACTCATAACTGTTTCCTCTTATTAAATTAATGATGACCTTAATGGCCATGTTAGGTAATTGATGACAGAGATCTGAAGATACCTTCGAGACCACAAGGCCCTCATAAATGTAAATGTAATTACTTTGTAAGAGATGAGGTAATGAGAAAGGAGATCTGTTTAAAGAATAATTAAATCATTATTTCTGCCCAGTCAAAATTAGTCTTAGATTTTCATACAGAATAAGATGGAAAAGGTTTTAGGAGGTATCTTCATGAAGGAAATTTAACATGAAGGAAGTATCTTTATGAAGGAAAGATAACATTTTAGGGATATCTGTAGAGCATTTTCACATAAATGGAAATTTAGAAGACATCTTTTGGCTAAATTTTTCACTTCTCATGGAAGAATTTAACTTCATGAAGACTAAACTGGCTGCACAGTGTTTCAGATATATAGATTTTATCCTATAGATTGGCAATGGACTTAATTAGATAACAGTAAATAAAAAAAGGTAGAGAAGCATACAGTAGGGATATCACAGATTTATTGGCTATAGATAGTGGTGATAAAACATTCAACAGGTACTTTATCAATGGTTTTCAAATCAGAGCTAAGTGCTAGAAAAAGAGAAGGAAACTACGATATCTGGATCCCTGTCATGGCATCTACTAGCCTTCAGGCAAAATTAACTCAAATCTCTGAGTTTTGTTTTTCAAATCTATAAAAAGAGACAGTTAAACTTAGTAAAAACTAAAGAATTTTCAGAAAATGCAAATATTATTTTAAAAACCCTGGCCCATAGAGAAAATGTGGAATGGAATGGAGTAGAAAACACACATGCTTGGTTACACTTAATTGTGAATTGTTGCATATGGGCAAGTGGAAAGAAGAATCCTATCCCTGATGACAAAGTCCATGCAACAGCCACAAGGCAGATGAGTGGAGAAAATGTGGATGACATGGGGCGGATCACCTACTCAAGTTCAAGGGACACTGTTTTCAGGGGTCTTCAGTAGCATCATTTGTATATATGGAAAAAAAATAGATTATTTTAATAAGGAGAGCAGAGTCTTGGACTGAACTTGGCAGACATATAGTTTGGATGATGTTACATTTTCAATACGCAAACCTCACCACAATTGCAATTTTGCTAACTAGTCCACAGGTGTAGAGAAATTAACATGCACTTTAATTTCAAAGAAGATTGATATTGTTATTATTTGAGTGTAGTAACATGAAAAGGAAATATTTTTAAATATCTGCTTTCAAAGGTGGGAGAAGACCCTAGGTCTTCAGTCCAAACATGCCTTACCCAGGCAGTTGGGTAGCCGGCCGTGGACTGCACGGTTTATTTAGGTATATTAGTACTCAGGAGACCGCAGCGGATGTTTCAGCGTCACCGCCTCGCTTCCTCTGAGGAGCTCTCTTTACTTGGACTGTGCTAGGCTAGAGGTGAACTGGAACTAGAGGCCTGCACATATCCTTAAAATCTTGCAATCCATCAGTTCCTTCTGCCAAAATGTTGCCAAGGACCAAGGACCCCTTACCTGGAGCTTCATCCTCTCCAAGCACCTGAACTACTCCCACCTGGCAAAGAGCTCCAGTACCACCTGCAGAGAAGAGGTTCATTTTTCTTCTGACCCCAGGATCTCAAGCA
Source organism: Dasypus novemcinctus (assembly GCF_030445035.2). Taxonomy (NCBI): domain Eukaryota; kingdom Metazoa; phylum Chordata; class Mammalia; order Cingulata; family Dasypodidae; genus Dasypus; species Dasypus novemcinctus. The sequence continues at coordinate 1,930,495 of NC_080701.1, read as the reverse complement.
TGTTGTCCACTAGGCTTAGAGTAAGGCTCGCGTGTCTAAAGACTGGACTTGGGCTCCTGCTCCCTCCGCTCCTGCCTGAAACTTCGCCCATTTGGGTGGACCCTGACCCGATGAGGCTTTCGCCGACACTGCGAATCTCCCGGACCCAGGTTTAATCCCCCCACTCCTGAGCTGCCGGCTGAGGTCTTGCTTGGACAGAACTCCCTGCAGTTACCACGACGCCCAGACTTGCTGCTCCTGCGTCCTCCGCAGCGGCTCGGGCTCTGGACAGCAGCCCTCCCTGGGTGTCCCGGGTCACCTGCTCCCGGCCCCTGTAACGGGAAGCACCGCTCTCCCCCGTTATCATCTGTGCACCAGGACAGCCCTTCGGCCCGAGTTCTGTCTGCTCCAGCTTAGCCTTGACAGGTCTGGTAACTGAAGAGAAACCACCCGCTGCCCACAAAGTTCATGTGTTGTGCCTCATGGGCAACAGAACAAATTAAATGTAAATCGTTCATACTTAACTCTTCATATACACCCTGGACACTGTTCGAGCTTTTCGATTGGGACGGCGCACCATGATTCCTATTATATGGGATATCTATAATGATATTACTTCTTTGGGTTATCATGTAAATAACTGAGCTTCTTGAAAATATTCACTTTATAATTCCACCTCTCAAAATTCAAAATATTTTCCCTTAAGATTCATGGAAAACATGATAAAACTTTTTTAAAAACGTAAAAGTTACATTATTCAAACCTCCAACTGGACGTTATTTGTGAAACGTGCTTCCATATGGCTCACTTAGGTTCCCTGCTGTCACTGAGTTGAGACGAATGAGCTCTGGGAGGAGCCGTGAGTGAGCGCACAGGCTTGCTGTATTAGCCAACTGAGGACAATTTCCCAGAAGGCTAGATTAACGAAGCACAACCTGGCAGGTTCCACTTTGAAGGTTGAATCTTCACAATGAAAAGAAACAAACATCAAAAGACTAGAATGTAAAAACAGATGTACTCAAAATTGCAGGATCCGAAAGATGACCATTGTTGTAAGCTTCAAGTCTGGTCTTTCTCCTTCCACGATCTCCTCTTCCTATTAACAGTAAAACGCCCTTAGAGAACTTTTCTGAAGGCACTTCAGTAGTCACAATCTCCTCCCCAAAATGTCTGCCTAACTAGAAGCCGTGCCTTTTCTTTCTTAGGAACCCTGAAATGAATTTTCATAATTTTATTTTTGAAAATCTTCTAGAACACTTTTGTCCCTCTCGGCTCGAAACGCACAGGGTGGTCGACCTCGAGCCTCAAGCCCTCCTTGTGATATTTATTCTCCTGCGAGAAGATCATTTCAAGGGAGGGCTCAGAGGAGCTTTGCTGCAAGCCACCCTTCTCAGGTTTTACTCCGTTTTAATCAGTTTTACTAATAATGATTTCATTGACTTTTCTTTCTTTAAAACATGTGTTTTATGTGCATTAAAAGACACAATTTTTTTAAAAAAATCCACATTGCAGAATAGTAGATCTGACTGTTCCGAAGTGTTCACGATCAATGACAGAACAAATCATTTATAATGATTACGACAGGACAAACCATAATAATTAATGCTGTGAAAGTAATCAGATCCCTAAAGTTTCAATTTGGTTATTCCCCTAATAATCATTCAGTCACAGTTTGGGTTTCTTTGGACATTTTTATTCCAAACTAAATTTGAAAAATTAACCAGAGAAAAGAAAAAGCAAAATAAAGAGTCTAACGTGATTCTACTAAAAAGGCTAATGGAGTTTCGTTGTTAATTTCCCTAATAATTAACTTCAGAACAACCAAGAAATTTGATGTAGCTTTATTTCATTTTCAAAAATGTTAAAGCTGGAAGGGGCTCAGGACTGACGCATTTTGTTCAAGCCCTCCCCTCCCTGACGAGGTGCTCATAGACCCCATTCTTGTCTAAAGACCGGGAGAGCCAGAGGACAAAGCCAAGTCCTACACTCTGGCGGTGGTGTCTTCCTCGGCCACATGCAGGGTCCATTCCAAACAGGTAAAAGGCAATTTCCTTTCTCAGAAGCTATTAATCTGGGCAACTTCACTAATGGAAAGAATAAGCATGATTTAAAATCATTCACTCCCCTTCTCTGGAGGTAATACATTTAGGAAAACAGTCACGGCACTGGAGCAACCTCTCGTAGCTGAGACGGATGTCGATCTGCTATCGCAGTGCATCAGACAAAAGCTATTTTCCATCATCACATGGTACATTGTGCAGTGTTTAGCTGGAGTGTCAGAACATGAACATCACAATCAATTTAACAATTAGCATTTTCCAAGACAATAGACACATTATTTGTTGAAACAGCAGGGTATACTTCAAACAGAGAGTCATTGAACCACTCCTTAATGGTTGCCTTAGTTCTTTTCATCTAGGCTTAGTGAACAAGGGTGAGTATTGGGGAAAAACTTCTTTGGAAATTCATAGGAAACATATTTAATTCAAGAAATACAGTTTTCATGCCTCTTCTAAAACTACTCATAGAGAAAATAGTGTGAATTTTAAGAATTACATCCCTTTCTATTTTTATTGACATGCATATAAAATCCCTGACATGTGCATAACGTTATTATGTAAATGTATATGAATTATCATTTACCAGCTTATAAAGAGTTTGTACTTAAGAGGAAACAAATTCAGATCGTTGGTCACAATTTTACCCAAATAAAATTATCCATTTTATACTTAAATTGCTAAATGCAGTTTTCCTGTGATGCGAAAGGAAATTCAATGTGTCTTTGAAATTTGAAAAATCAAAGAGGAAGGAAGTGGCTGTGGCTCAATCCATTGGGCTCCCGTCTACCATATGGAAGGTCCTGGGTTTGCTTCCCAGGGTCTCCTTGTGAAGGCAGGCTGGCCCGTGCACTGTGGAGAGCTGATGGCCTGCGCCTGCAGAGAGCTGGTGCAGTAAGATGATGCAACAAAGGGAGACAAGCAGACATAGAGGAACGCGCAGCGCATGGACACAGAGAGCAGACAGTGAGCAAGTGGCAAGGGGGCGGGCGGGGATAAATAAATAATAAAATAAATAAATCTTCAAAAAAAAAAAATCAGGAGGAAAATTCTGTTTCATTCCCAGAGTGTTTAGGCAGCAAAGACCCTAGAGCCTTGCTCCCTTAACCAAGGTGATTCTTTTTCATGTAAAATTTACCATGAAAGAAAGGCACACACCACCTAATCTACAAAAGAATTACATGAGGCGGAAGGACATACTGTGGGGGAGTGTAGCAGTTTGATATTATTGACAAATTCCAAAAAGAAATATTGGATTATGCTTGTAATCTGACCTGTACCTGGGCAGATTGAATTATGATTAGGGTTTTAATTGGGTCATGTCATTAGGACTTGCATTCCCACCCCTTGTGGGTGAGGACTCACCGATAAAAGGCACGCTGAAGAACAGAGTTGGGATTTCTGATGTTAGAGTTTGATGCTGAAGACCCGGGACGTCAGCGCCCAGAGGAAAGAGAAGCCAGCCCCAGGAAGGAAGGAACCTTGAACCCAGAGGAAAGCAAGCCCCAGGAACGTAGGAACCCAGGAAGCCTGAGCCCTCGCAGACGTCGGCAGCCATCTTGCTCCAAATAGGCTTTGGTGAGGGAAGTAACTTATGCTTATGCCATCGTATCTGTAAGCTCCTACCCCAAATAAACACCCTTTATAAAAACCAACCAATTTCTGGTATTTTGCATCAGCACCCCTTTGGCTGACTAATACAGGGAGGAAAGTGAGATTGTTGATCACAGTGGTAACTCAGGGCAGTGATGGAATAGCAAGTTGTCAAAGCCCAATGTAGTTTAAGTCACGGTTTTTGTCCGTGTGTTTTTTCTCTTCTATTAGATGATAAGCAGTCTGATAGTAGAAACTATCTTTTTTTACCTCTGTTCCCACCATGTTTTCCAGGGTTGATTGAATGTGGAAATGCTCAATAAATGTTTGCTAGAAAAAAGGAAGGGAGAAAGGATGGAAGAAAAGAAGGAAGGAAATAAAACTGTACTGACAAATCAAGAAATATCAAATTAAACACAAAACCTTTTTTTGTTCCCTCCTGTTATGTGACTTGCTTCAATTTATTTCAAGCATTGTTGTTCCTTGCACTCCCTCAGCCCCTTCTGAAATGCCCGAGCCCCCTCGAACATTCTCTGCCAGCACCACTAGGAATCTCGCTCTCAGAACACACAGCAACAAGCTCCCTCTTCCATACTACTTTTTGTCACTTATCTCATCTTTGTCTAACCCATAAATACAATTTTTTGATCAGTGTGTTAGAACCTTATGGTGTTGTATCTCTAAGGGTATTTAAGATCATTTAGTCCAATTTCCTCATGCAAGAGTTGAAGAAACGCTAAAATTGGGCCTGATTTGGCCGCTTGGCTTCTATATTGTTTTGAAATGTTCTACCATTCTTTGAGTACTGCCTTGTTTTCTGGCATAAGAAAGTGCCCCAGATTCATTTTCTATCTTCCCATCTGTAGAACCAGCCATTTCTCCAAGGCGTCTTGGTTCTTTACTGCAGCATGGTTTTTAGATACCAACATATGGACAGTAGATGGACTCAGTGCTACTGGAGTGTCACTGCTCTCAGGCGCTCTCACTGGATAGACCTAGTGAATGTATGCATGTGCCATGCCTATAAATGTACTCACATGTGCATCCTTACCTATATCTAGTCACAAATTTCTGTACCTATCTAGATCTTTGTACTCAGAACCATGAGTTTACACCAATCTAACAGCATCCTATCTCTAATGATGAGAACCTGGCTCCCTTGATCTTCAGAATCCTATTTATTTGCTCAATCCCCCACCACGATCACCACTTCATGCTGTGCTGTCTTCACCATTCTAAGGCAATGCCGCCCCAAGCCCTGCGCACAGATGCTCCTCTCTCTTCTTGGGCTCCTAGTCTTGCCTCCAGTGCCCTCACCTCACCTCCTACAGGAGATCCCCCTTTCCCCATGCAAGTTCCATGAAACCATGCTTGGTCACCCACCAATTCCCCCCAACAGGTGCCCTTCTCTTTCTTCTTGGGTTGGATACCCCTTGCTGGAGCTCCAACCGCAGGCCAAGCTGTAGCCACCAACCAACACATGAATTTCCTCCTCCTCCTCCATCAGCCTCCTACATGCTGCAGGATGCCAGGAGATCAAAGCCTTTGTGGCCTCCTTCCAAGGAGACCCTTCTCGACCTACTCTGACCCCAATATCCTTCACTGGAACTGCCATGAGATTGCACCAGCCCCTCCCATGCAGAGGCTCTGCTCCTCCAGCTGGACCTCAACCCCCAGCACCTGTGTGAATGGACACCACCCCCAGCCCTCTCATGCTGTAACACGGGTACTCTGTCACTGCCCTGCCCATGAGCAGACCCCTCTCATGCCCAGCCCCATATAATGGCTTTCAGACTGAGAAAGGAAGGGAAGAAGAGAGCACGGGAGAGAAGAGCACACTTTGACTTTACAAGAGACCCACTGTTCCACTTAGTTATTGTTTCTGTCTATAAATGTCTTATTGGTCATACGATATCAATAGGTCTCTATTAAAATCTAAATTTCTTAAAGACAGGCATCTTATCTACTCATTATAAAGGAGATCAAACACATGAGACAGAACAATGTATTTTAGGGGTTTCTCAATAAGCATTCATTGGCTGAAAAACACTTTTCTGTTTTCATATACATGACAATTCAATTAAAATTGTACTCTATTATGTGCCATAAATTAGATATTATGATTTATAATTAAGGAATTACATACATAGAAGGAATTGGATGTATCAAATTTCTCCAAGTATATTTCAACAATTGTTCACTCCTTTTTGAATTCTAGACATAAATACCAAAGAAAATTATTTTCTTTTAGATATTTTTAATGAAAAATCTGTGACAAGTAACATTCTATTTTGAACTAAATAATTTCAACAGGGTGACACAATTGTGGCTGACATCTATGCCACCAAATTGACAATAAAATGTCTACTTTTAAAAAATTATTTGATTTGAAATGGCCATTAAATTCTATCATAATTCTGGCTACTCAAAATGAATTCCTTCTTACATATCAGCATTTGCAAAACTGAAGGAAAATATACTCTTACAATAAGTCCATGCTGAAAGAATAAAAGTTTGAAATAGTCAATGCCAAATATTAGAATATAAGAAATACCATTTTGTTTCATTTATAATTGAGCATTTCTAAAAATGGTAAGTGGTTATGATTTATTCCAATAAGTTTTGCTATGATTTCTTTTGGCTTATTTCATCTAAATATCATAAACAATGCAGGTTAAATAAATACCGTAGAAAATAATGATACCATTCAAAATTATTTTTGAGATGTTTGGAAATTTTAGAAATCAGAAAAGAGAGGTTTGAGTCCTGGTAGAAAGAAAATGGACAATTTCCATCTATATCCATTCATAAACTAAAATTAGATCTATGCGAAGTTAGACCAAGGAACTATTTACCACAACAGCATTTCTCTGAATACACAAGCTACTTTGATATGCTTTGACTAAATGACTCAAATGGACACTACTTGCACTGTGTAAATATGCATAAAGAAAATAAAGACATTTTATAATCTTTGCATTCTGAAGACTTTCCTAAGCTTGAAACTTTAAGTGGTTGGGCTCCTATTCTAGTTTCATGCTAGTGAAAGCTCTGATGTTAGTTTTCGCTGTCTTTACCTGCAGGTGGTCATGTATTTTAATGTCTTCTTCTAGAAGGAAGGCCCGTCTAACTATATCAATGTCCCATCCTTTTCATGGTAATTTTTTAGCTTCCTTGGCTACCCATGCAAATACCAGGAAATGGGCTGGGTTAAGCAATGGGAATTTATTAAATTAAGATAGAAGTCCAAATTAAGGCATCTTCAAGGTGACGTCTTCTCACCAAAGCCTGGGTTCTGGGCTGGTTGCCAGTGGTCCTTGGTCCTACACTTGTCACGTGGCAATGCACATGGCGGCCCCTCCTGGTCTCTCCCTCTCTCCTCAGATTGGTCGGTGTCCAGCTTCTGGCTGCTCCCCCTGTGGATTTCTCTGTCTGAACTTCAATCTCTTATAAAAGACTCCAGTAATAGGGTTAAGACGTGTCCTGACTGAGGTGGTCACACCTCAACTGAAGCCGCCTCCTTACAGGGGGCTCACCCCCACAGGAATGGAGTAGAGAGAAGAACAGGCTTTTCTGGTGTACACACAGCTACAGACCACCGCACCATCACCAGACATTTTCTCCCAGCACACTTGCAGTCCAACTGGAGCTCTGGGGCTGTGTGCTATTTGCAGCTATCTTCATCTTTAAAATAAGTCCCTGCATCCTTCCAGGCTTATTCTGATTATTCTCTGTTGTCAATAACCTATAATAATGCATATTGTGATGCAAATCAGATTAGCATGCTTTAATCACTATCTTTAGTTTGAGGCTTATTTTACACTAATTACAGCTAGTAAAATTTCCTCTGCTAATTTAATTAACGAAGCAACTCATCCTTGTCGGGCATCTTCTTTCTTGCTTCATCCACAAATTTAAACAGAACCTGAAGACTGCAGGTGATTCACTCAAATTACCATTACAAAGGCTGCAACTATGCCCATCTCTGACCAAGAACAACATTTCATTTCCTCCAATGCTTCTTTATACAGTGACAGCCATGACAATTTTCATAAAGAACTTGTCTGTCATTCAGAACATGAAGCAATTTGGACTTGTAAGAACTTAAATTTGTTGGGTCCAATTCTATATCTACAATCCCAGGATAATCTACCAAAATAAACATTTTAACTGACAACCTTGTCATATCAAGGCCAAAAAAGAGACTTTTTTCTTTCCTTGCATGGAATTGAATTAATTCATTAGTTTAACTATAAAGTCTATCAAAGTTGTCATATAAATCTAACTTTTGTTTATGTATTCTGAAATAAGCATACTTCAAGTTGACCTCAATTTACAAATGGGTTGAATTTCAAAACCCATTTTGGTCAATTATTTTATTATATATAAATGATGTTTTGTTTTCCTGGTTGGCCCAAAGAGTATATCTAATCCATAACTATTGGTCTAACATGCTACTACTCGCCAAAGCTCTTCATCTTGGAGGAAGGTCAGCTGTACTTCAAGAGCTGTGCCCCAGGACAGTCAATCTCCTTTATCTCAACCACTTCGAAGCCCATCCATTTACTAAAATGCTCCAAGTGTTTTGTAATAGCGGGGAAAGCAGGGACTCCAATAAAGGGGGTGACCCACATTGCAAAGAAAGTAGAGAAATAAAATTAATTATGACTATTATGAATTTGTAAACATGAATTTGTCTCACCAGAAAACCTGATAGCCAGGTTTTCTGTATATTTTTTCCAGAAAAACACAAACACTTGTGTAAATTGGTTATTTTACATGAATAGTATATCCTGAGGTCAGGATGCCCTAATGCCTATACTTAACCATGTAAAGAATCCTATCTCTTCAATGTAGCTCTAAGGTACAACCCTTGGATTTGGTCTATATGAATGCCTAAATTCCTTAAGACTACTCTGTCCTAAAACTGAAGCATGTTGAATTAGGAATTAATGGAGTTAGGATGTCTAGTTGTTCTTACTGAGCAAGTGCTTTGGGTTTGTTTTTTTTTTTGGTTTTTTTTTGGTTTCCCCAAAGTTCCATGATCCTAAAGAAAATGATAAGGAACCATTTTATTTCCTGAGTTACTGGGGTTAGCTACTGTCCTAGAGCTCTACCAGATGAGGCATGTGGCTCTACGGCCTGGTAATCTCAGGAGAGTAAGTCCCAATGAACAAGAACTACTGCTTTGAAATAGCTCATTTGTTAAACTTTGGTTTGGCTCGTATCTGGAAGTTTGGTTCTTCTGACATCCAGGGATGCTCCAGTAGCTTCTGAAAACTGGTGGATTGACCGCAGTCATGCCGTCACCTTCTTCATGCATCCCTGTCTACACTCCTGGTGGGGCCCTCCCATGTTGATTCTGGGTTTGTCCCTGTAACTTTCTTTGACCAAAGAGACATTTGCAAATGGGATGCAAGCAGAGACTTGGAAAGTCTTCCTTCTGCTGTCCTTGGTAACTTGTTGCCTTGAAAACAAGCTCAGGAGAGTCTGATGAGAGATGAGAAAACACAGCACCTTAGCCATTGTCCCAGCTGGCATCCAGTTACCTCCAGAAGCAGAGCAGCCAAGAGGATTTTGCAGATGAGCACATTCCATAGGGCCAATCCATAGAATCAGGTACTAAATAAATGGTTATTTTAAGACACTAGTTTTGAAGTGGCTTGTTATACAGTAAAAGCTAACTGATACAAGAACTAAATAAAAGATTACAAATACATTTACATAAGTAGAAAAGTGAAGATAATCCCCTTTTTCATGTTTTCTCAGGAGTGAAATTAAACCATTGCCTATAGTGGAAGAAGTAGTATTAGGATAATGATCTGGTTGCCCTTATAACCTTGGCCTCTGAACAATCTTTAAAATGAACAACAAAGTAGAGGGACTTTCACTACCCAATTTCAAAACTTATTATAAGACTACAGTAATCAAGACAGTGTGATTGGCACAAAGATACACCTATAGATCAATGGAATAGAATAGAAAATCCAGAAATATATCCTTGTACTTATGGAATTGATTTTTTACAAAGAACCAAAGAAATTTGATGGAGAAAGGATAGTTTTCTTCAATAAGTTGTGCTAGAACAAGTGTATATCCATATGCAAAAACAATAATAATCTTAAATCTTTACCTTTTTCCATACACAAAAAATCAGCTCAAAACTGATCATTAAAGAGCTAAAACTATAAAAATGCCACTGGAAATATAGGAATAAACCCTTGTGACTTTGGGTCAAGCAATGTTTCTTAGATGTGACACCAAAATCTTGATCTATAAACTGAAAAATGATAAATTGAACTCCATTAAAACTAAAAACTTTTCCTTTTCAAGAGACACCATTAAAATTAAGACATGTCACACATTTTCATAGTAGCTGAAGATTCATACTATAGTGGAAAGAATATCAAATTCCTATCCTGGGGAGCCCTGCCACATTCTCTAATGGAGAGCAAGAATCCCCTGAGTACAGGGGCAGTGACTAGTGAAGGAGGAACAACTACTGATGGGCCCTTGATATTGATGAATGTACTTATGAAGCTTTACTTTTGAAATTGAAACTTAGCCTAGTATTATAGGGTGCCTAAGAGTTACCTCCTAAGAGCCTCCTTGTTGCTTAAACGTGACCTTTCTCTAAGCCAAACTCGGCACATAAATACATTACCTTCCCCCCAGCATGGGATGTGACTCCCAGGGATGAGCCTTCCTGGCACCAAGGGATTACTACCAAGCCAACTGGAAAAAGACATTGACTAAAAGGGGGAAAGTGTAAAGACAAATGAGTTTATATGGCTAAGAGACTTCAAAGTGAGTAGGGAGGTCATTCTAGGGGTTACTCTTATGCACATCTCAGCAGGATCTCAATGACTGCCAAAGCAAATATTGCCTCAAATAGCATAGACATACAGACACTCTAGTCAGGGCAGACAGCTCAGGAATTTGGTGCCCTGCCAGTGGACCCTGCTTGGGAACTTTTGCTCCCCAGTGTGACAGAGTTGGACTCAAGTGTGGTTTCCCTACACATGGCTCTTCTGCCTCTTCTATTTAAACCTATAGTTGGTACTAGAGTTGATAGGTGTATGCCCAAGAGACTTAAATTTTTGGGTTGTCCTTGTGCCATCTGGGCCCTGAATCTCAACAGAGTTGCAACACCTACTCTCCAGTGCATTGAATTCACCCAGGACAACTAACAAGGAGATGATCATGGACAATGACCATCTCAAGGAACAGAGAGAATCTTCAACTGCAAGCAAGAAAGTCCCATCCATCTGCCCCATGGGACCTAAGTCCCCTCTCAGTTAGAGGTGGATTAGACCTCACCATCCTAGAATCCTCGGGATTGAGGAATGAACAATGGACTAGTGTAGACTTACTGGTATTCTAGTATAGACTTATTGTGATTCTAGCAATGGAAGAACTTTTATCATTGATGTGAAGGCAGTCACTACTGGAGGTTCTGAGGGGAAGGAGAGGGAAAAACACGTATAATATGGGGACATTTTTGGGACTTTGGAATTGTCCTGAGTGACATTGCAATGACAGATACAAGCCATTATATATCCAGTCATAACTTACAAAATTGTGCAGGAGGGAGTGTAAACTACAATGTAAACTATAATCTACACTTAGTGGCAATGCTCCAAAATGTGTTCACCAATAGTAACAAACGTTCTACATTAATGAAGGATGATGTTAATATGGGAAAATGTGGGAGGGGTTGGAAGCAGGGCATATAGGAAATCCCTATATTTTTTATGTAACATTTATGTAATCTAAGTATCTTTTTAAAAAAGCTATGCTAAAAAATTAATAAAGACAAGTCACAGACTGCTAGAAAAGATTTGCAAATCGTATATTTGAAATATGGTGTCCAGAATACATAAAGAACTTCTACAACACAATAATAAAAAAGATGCATAATCCAATTTAAAAATGAATAATAGATTCAAATTGACATTTCTCCAAAGAAGATATATGAATGGCCAGTAAGTACACGGAAAGATGCTCATAATCAAAAACCAGACAATAGCAAGTGTGACAGGGAAGTGAAGAAACCAGACCTTAGAGATTGCCAAAGGGAATGTAAAACAATGCAGTCACTGTGGAAAACAATTCCTCCCTGCCTTAGAGGGGTCGGCGTGTAGCATGTGGCCAAGCCAGCCCGCTCTTAGGTGTCCACCCACGAGGAATAGGGACTTCTGCCCACACAGCAGCATTATTCATCATAGGCCAAAAGTGGAAACAGCCCAAATGCCTGTCAGTAGAGAGGAGATAAATAAAAAATGTATATCCCCATACATTTGAGTACTCTTCACCACTGAAAAGAACAACTACCGATGCACGCTACGGCATAGATGAACCTCATAAACATTATGCAAAGTGTGTAATGCACTCAATAAAGACCACATATTTTATGACGTGGTTTGTATAAAACTTTTAGCATTTACATAAACTGCGCAGAAAGCAGTCAGCGTTTGCTTCCGGGCGGGGGCGGGAGGAGATGGACTGCTCATGGGCATAGGGGAACCCATTGAGGAGATGGAACATTCTCAAACTGGATTGCAGTGATGGGTACACAACCACAAATTCACTGGGAAACACTGAGGTGTATGCTCACAATAGGTGTCTTTTCAGGCAAGAAAATAAAGTTTACCTTCAATGAAGTTTAAGTGTTAAAAACAAATTTTAGAGGCCCTTCTGAAAGGGAGAGGGAGAAAAGAAATTGGTAAGTGCATGAACAAATACAATTTTGAATTTGACTGTACCTAAAATACACTTTAAAAATGACTCATTGCTATGCCTCTGCGTGAATGGGTGTGCATGTGTCTCAATGATCGATGTGGTGAAATAATAACACTGTTCTTTACTTTGGCATTTCTTAGGAAAGTGAAAACTTTCGTAGCATAATCATTCCAAGCTGGAGGGACCAGACAACAGGGAACTGGTGCTGCCACAGTGAGCCTGGGCGGGTGCCTGAGATGGCACAGGCTATGATATCTGTGAGATCACGTTCCATTAGCACAGGCTGGCGTGGGCACTCCATTCCGTTTGTCCAGATGCCCAGCTTCCAATTCACATAAGGACACGAAGGTGGCCCCAATGCAGCTTGCGGCTTGGTTTTACCGACTTAGTCCAGTTGTTTGACAGCGCAGTTTCCTAATGAGCATCTTGCTATCTTGCGGTAGAAGTTTGAGAAGGGGAAAGGCATTGTACATTTTCCTGATTTGATTTTACTTTCCTACATTTAAGAAAAATCTTTTTATTACTTTGTGGCAGCAAAGAAGGCGGCACCAGGTTTTTTTTCACTCCATCTATAAGAAAATGTCTTGTGATAAATTAAAGCTGGCAGGGATTAAGGAACAATTCTCCATCTAACCATGTGGCTTACAGGATCATTGGTAGGTAGGTAAATCAGCCTCTGCCAATGATGGACTGGGCATAAGCTACACCCAGACAAATGAAGGTTCAACGGTGATATTCCCGTTAAAGATATCCAGGGAATAGGACTGCAGGAATTTTTGTCCCTTAAGATATTTAGTCTAAGAAATCCATTTCCAATAGGAACATGATAGAAACAAAGAAAAGGCAATCCACCGGCCAGTCAAACCAAAGATTTTTTTATCCCATTATTATCATCCTGAAGTACAAAGGACAAAATGGAGGATAAAATTCACATACTGTGTCTGGTGTGTCTGAAATGATACAGACTTATATTTTATTAAGGCTAAGTAAGCAAGTCCAGCCAAGAAGCTGAGCTTTTGCATTTTAATTTGGGGATCTCCACAATAATAAAGCTTCTGAACACAAAGAAGTTAAAAGTCTAGAATTCCACCATCCTTTCCCCCAGATATTACACTGCAGAAATTGCAGTGTAGCTAGTGAGAAATAGTCTCATAAATTTAAAGTATTTATGGGGCTTTCTCAATTATTATTCTGGGATATAGAACATTCTCTAGCTTAAATGGAAAAGTCAGCTTACAAGTGGTTTAAAATGAGAAATATTGCATTTTTTAAAAAGTTATTTGAGCATATATATAAAATATAGCAAAGCTTCTGGGGCATATTTTAATTTAAAAGAAATCAATGATTTTCTAAACTAATTTTAATTACTCAAATTGCCTATTGTCATTATGAGCTCAGCCTCATTCTTTCTTCTTATAATTAAATGTGATCATTTGCTTAAATCATCCTCCTCCCCATGGGTAATGAGCACAACCTGACCTTGTGAAAAGAATTAACTCCCCAAAATGAATATTTCCCTTTACTTCGGTTTGTAATTTTTTTTTTTAAATAGGAGGGCTTCTGGCAAGAGCGAGGTTTCCACACACCCTCTGGCAGTAAGAGAAAAAGCTTGTCTGTGCATACCTGGTACAGGTGCACCTGGGAGGCAGGTGCCAGTTAGTGGAGGGCAAGCCTGCGGCGGGCTCAGCCGGCAGCAGCCTCTGCTCCCCGGGCAGGTGGCTCGGCAGGACCTGCTCTGCCCTTTGCGCCACCCCTCCCGCCCTGCCTTTGCCCACATGTAAGAGCTGGAACATGGACAGGTGTGCGGGAACGCCAGCGTAGAGGGCTGTCGAAGGTAAACACTCTGCCCTAAGCTCCCCCACACTTGCCTCCTCCCCGGGGATAGCAGCACACACACCTGCTCATTCACCTCCTGCGAGGCATGTATACCTTCCTCTAGAGAAGAAAAGGCGCGTGCTGGGACCGGTGGAAAACCCGCTGGTCCACAGCGCCCGCCCGGATGAGGGGAGAGCCGGCATCCCGGTGGTCTAAGAGGCTGAGTTTTCCTCCTGCTTCTCCTTTTTCCTCTCTTTGTTTTTTTCAAATGTTATATTAAAAAAAAATATGAGGTACCCCCTCCCCCCACTCCTCCCACATCAACAACCTCTTTCATCCTCATGGCACACTCATTGCATTTGGTGAATACATTTTGGAGCACTGCTGCACCAGGTGGGTAACGGTTTACACTGTAGTTTACACTCTCCCCCAGTCCACTCAGTGGGCCATGGCAGGACACACAATGTCCAGCATCTGTCCCTGCAGCACCACCCAGGACACACTCTAAGTCAGGAAGCGGCTTCAGGGGAACACGTGAAACACTGGGGTGGGGTCCTGAAGGGGAAATGGGGCAGCCAACCTCAGTGAGCTCAGGCCCCAAGCGAGGAGGACGGGGCTGCCCTCTGTGCCCGCCAGTCCCAGGGGCTGCTGTCTGCCCGGCAGGCTGAACTGAGTTTGCCTGAACGACAGGCCCCGGAGTTCTGGGCCTGGGGCTTCCTTGGCCTCTGCGTGGGCACGGAGCTGCGTGCCGGGCCTGCCTCAGGACACCACGTTCTGAGAAGCTGTGGGGGAGCCGGTGGGGAGCTGACTGCAGGCGGGGGTGGCCTGGGATGAGTGCCGTCTTCTCCAGCCCCTCAGGAAGCAGGCTTTCCCCTGGGTCAAAGAGGAAAACATAGTGAACATAAACGAAGATAACTTCTCTGGATTAGTTAATTCACTGATGATTTGAGTAAGGCGTCACAGAGTTAGGAAATCTCTGTGATTAAAAATGGTTCCTGTGCAGTGAGCTAAAAGAACACTTAACTAGAGAGTGGGTAGCTATAAAGTAGAATGGGGCAGAAACTACTAGAGAAGAGTTTTGATTAGCTGTGAAGATGAGACTTCTACACTACAAGTTGCAAGTACTTAAGTAAATCGCGATCGAGATTATTAAGCCTGCTACAAATTCTTTAAACCAGGGGGAAATAGTATATTAAAGCGAGGAGTTAGACGCTCTTAATTACAAACTCCTGTGTGATCTTATATGTCAGGTGCTATTATACACGCTTTGCCTAAACTTTCTATCTTAAACCTCATAAGACTTAGTAGAGGCAGCTTTTATTATTCCCTATTTCCAAGTGAGAACACTGGAATCAGAAGAGCCAAACTGATGACCTACTATCACTGATCTTGTAAGTGAAAGTGAGGATTTGAACCTGAGTTTCCTTGATATTAGAAGTTTTGCTCTTTACTCCCCTGGATATTTAGATTTTCATGAATGTTTCATAGACCTGCATTAAGAAAGGTCCCTGCAGTCACGACTATGAGACGCCAGGACTTTGGCTACAGCTGACGTGAGTGTCCTCCCCCAGGAAGTTGGGAGAAATGGCCCAGGGCTGAGGCCCACCGAGCTCGTCACCAAGAGTCTAGGCAATATCAACTCTGTTCCCTTCTCCCTCTTCATCCCTAAATGCTTCAATAACTTTAGGAATTCAAGAAGGAGAGAGTTGCTGTCTCGGGTGAAGTTTTCTGGGAAATGGATCTGAGATGGAGATTTGCATGCAAAAGTATTTTGGGGGAAGGAAGGGCTTAAGATGGATACCCATGGAGAATTGAAGGAAGAAAGAAACAGTATTGGACCAACGTAAGAGTTGACCAGAGAGGCAGCTGCAACCAAGGCCAGCCCGCTGCACAGAAAGCTCTGGAGTCAGGATGGTTCTTCAAGGAGGTCCTGCCTTGAGGCAAGAGGTCCATGCCCCACCCAGGAAAGAGCACGATCTTGGGCATGGAGGCACACCATGCCCCACCCAGGAAAGAGCACGACCTTGGGCATGGCAGTGCTCCATGCCCTACCCCCAGGAAAGAGCATGACCTTGGACATGGTGGTGCTGCATGCCCCATTCCAGGAAAGAGCACGACCTTGGGCGTGGCAGCACTCCATGTCCTACCCCCAGGAAAGAGCATGGCCTTGGGCATGGTGGCCCTCCATGGCAGAGGACCAGCCCAGAAGGTAACTGGACTGAGAGCTTCCACAGGAGAGGTTTGGGAGGCACCCACAGCTCCCCAACACTGCAATACCACTTAGACCAGCTTGCCTCAGAAAAGCCAGATATGGCTCTTTCCGTGGAATGTGGATTCTCTGAGGCTCAGGCTTGCCAACAGAGGACAGAGCAGATGAAATCAGAGTCACTACCTCAAGATGCAAGGCCATACCCATGAAGTGCTGCATTTCTCAAAGTCCTGGAAGGGGAAACAGAGAAAGTCACTTCCAAGGCTTTAGCTCTTACTTTAGCAGGACTGATAGAGTTCAGTCTGTGCTCAAACTAGAAATGCTGGGAGAAGTGAGAAGTTGCCCTCAACACTCTCTGACCCTGCAGGCCTTACAGGAGCTCCACAGAACATTTGAGAAGGGCTGAGATGGAGGAAAACAGCTTGATATCAAACCAGATGAGTCAAGATCTCACATTCACATACAACCCATTGGGACAACTCCTTCACACTGAATAGGAAACTCATCTCTGGGTTGGACACAACTAGGTGTCCAACTACAGGGTTAAAAAGCCCTTCTATTTTAAAAAGCATTAGGTATTCGGTTCCATTATTTCTGGAATGGTTTCACTAAGTATTTTCCAAAAGATGAGATGTTAAACCAGATTACACCACGGGATTCCTTGTCTACAATTGATTAACACGGGCTTGAGAGCATTCATTCACTCAATAAAAATTTACTGAACATCTATTATATACCAAGTTCTATTCTAGTCACAGAGGACAAAAAATTACTGAATTGGTGTTTTCTGCCATCAAAAATCATACTTATTAAAGACACATAAACAGCTAGTTATATAGCCACTTGATAAAATGTATAATAGAGTTAAATAGAACTCAGAAACAGTTGACATCAATAGTCAAGTGATTTTTGACAAGGTTCTCAAGCCATCCCAGCTGGGTCAGAACAGCCTATTCAACAAATGGTGCTGGAAGAACAGGATAGCCATATCCAAAAGATTAACTCAAAATGAATCAAGGACTTAAATATAAAAGCAACAACCATAAAACTTCCAGAAGAAAATGTAGGAAAACATCTTCAAGATGTTGTAGTTTCTTACACCCAAAACATAAGCAACAAAAGAAAAAATAGATAAATGGTACCTCCTTCCTCAGAATTAAACACTTGTTCACCTCAAATAACTTTGTCAAAGGGTGAAAAGGCAGACAACTCAATGGGAGAAAATATTTGGCAATCACATATCTGATAAAAGTATAATATCCATGATATACAAAGAGATCATACAACTCAACAATAAAAAGACAAAGTACCCAATTTAAAAATGTGCAAAGGACTTGGGAAAACAACTGTTCAAAGAAGAAATGCGAATGGCAAAGAAACATGAAAAAAATGTTCAACATCGCTAGTGATTAGGGAAATGCAATTCAAAACTGCAATGAGATATCATTTCACACCTGTAAGAATGGCCACTATTATAAAGACGGAACACTACGAATGTTGGAGAGGCTGTGGAGAGATAGGAACGCTTATTCACTATTGGTGGGAATGCAGAATGGTGCAGCCACTGTGGAGGGCTGTTCGGCCGTTCCTAAGGAAGTTGAATATAGACTTGCCATGGGATCTGGCAATACTACAGCATGGTTGCGCTATTATGAACTATATTATATTATGCAAATTCACGGAGTTAATAAATAGAATACAGGTCACCAGAAAATAGAAAGAGGGTAGAAAATGGACAGCTGAGGTTTAATCTGTGCAGAATTGGTAAAAAGGTTGTTTGTAAATCTTTGAAAATGAACAGAAATGGTTAAAGCATATTATGCTGTTTGTTTAACTAGCAGTGCTATTATATGGGTATGACAGTGGTGGAAAGGGAAAGTCTAGGATCATGTATATTACTGGAAGGAAAGCTAAAAACTGTAACACAGTACTGTGTATAACAGAGAAACCTTATGTAAAACATGAATATGGGTGACATTGCATATTTAAGATGTTTTTTACAAACTATAAATACAAATTTACTAGAGAGAAGGAAAAAGAATAGCAGCTTCATATCGCAGGGGAAGAAGCATAGAAAGACTGAGATGATGAGTTTTTTTGTTTGTTGTTTTTTATTATTATTGGAATAATGAAAGTACCTTAAGAATAATTGAGGTGATGAATGCACAAATATGTGATTACAACAAATACCACCAATTATACACTTTGGATAGATTTATGCTTTATTAATATGTACCATTAAAATTGATTCATTAAAAGAAAATGCTATGGGAGCCTGTGATGATTTGAAGCTGTATGTACCCCTGAAAAATATGTTCTTAAAGTGTGGGTCACTGTAAGTAGGATCTTAAGATGTTTCCGTCCTCATTCAGGATGAGTTTTAATCCGTTTACTGTAATCCTTTATAGGAGAATGAAATTCAGACAAAGAGGGAGAAAGCCAGGGAAGCAAGAAGCTAAAAAAACAAGGAAACGCGGAAGAAAAGGGAGAGACCAGCAGATGCTGCCAGGTGCTTTGCCATGGACAGAGGAGTCCAGGATCGCCGGCAGTCAGTCTTCAGGGGAAAGCATCACCTGTTGATGCCTTGATTTGGAAGTTTTCACATCTCAGAACTTGTAAGCTAATAAATCCCCTTTGTGCAAGCCAACCCAGTTTGGCAACCTAGTAAACTGAAAACAGAGCCCAAAGGAAGAAGTAGTCACAGAGGCATAACAGTAATATATTTGGGAATAATGGCAGGTGTTAAACAGAATGCAGGGACATGGTTTGAACTCCAAGGGATCTGCAGTCCAGCAGCCCTGCCCTTCACTTAAGTGGTCACCACTGCCATTTATGGTACCATCCTCACAGGAAGGAGGGGTAATTCTAAGACAGTGGGAACAAAGGAATCAGAGAGAGAAAAACTCACCAAGTCAGGCAGGTCTTCTGAAACTATTTTCCTCCAAACCCAAACAGAATTTGGCATTTCCCTTCAAAGAAGGCAGTTATAAAAAGAACATAAGCCCAATTAAACCACAGAATCCTTTACACATTTTTCTTTTGTGATCACTGCCTCTCTGATTGACACATAGCTTATTACCAAATAACATTGACCTTGACTTCAAAAACCACAACTTAACTACTCACCCACCCCACCCTAAGAAATCTACTTCCTTTTTCAAAAGAATGAGAGTTATTTCTGCTTAGGCATTCTAGCATGCACGGAGAGCTTGATTTTTGTTTGGAGTTTTTAAAATGCCAATTAGAAAAGAAGAAAAGACACCTCTTTGAAAAGCAGTGTAATGTCTAGCTGCCTGGGAAACATCGTTTCAGATTATTATAAACTGCTCAGACTTCCTTGGCCCCCTCCCACGGCACTCTTAGGCAAAATGTTCCTTTCCTGAGGCAGTTAGCAGAGGGGAGCAGAGCCCTGACTGCCGGGCTAGAGAGGTGAGCCTCGTGCTGACACTTCATGGCAGGGAGCCCAATAAGGGCAAACTTGGGGCATTTAAAGAGAAAAGAGTTGTGTTTGAATGCTTTAACCCAGGATGAAACTTGAAATGGGTGGGTATCTTTGCCAGGTCTGCGCTAACAGAGTGGTTGGCTTGCACAGCAGGGATCTTTTATTTTTTTCTCATGGTTTTGGAGGCAGGAAGTCCAAAATCAAAGTACTGCCAGGACGGTGCTGTCGGGAAGGCTGTGCCTTCTGGTGGAAGCTGTTGGCCACCCTAGCTCCATCTCTACTTCCATCAGGGACACCTGTGCCTTCTGCCCTCCTGTGCTGACACGATTCCACCACAACAGTGGGCAGGCAGCAGGGAGATGGGAAACGTTTCCGCTAGCTTAGAACTTTGCACGAGGCTTTGAATATTGTGCACTCCTGAAAACTGAAAAGCTATTTTTTAAAGTTCTAATAAAATGTTAATATTAGAATTAAAGAACTGATGTTTCCATAAAGAACCCCTTGTCTTCATTTTCACTGTTATATTATTTGATTTCTATGGAACAGGATTTTTTTAAAAGTACATATCTGCCAAGGGAATGGTTAATTAAATAGATGAACATACTTTTGCATGGCTCACTCACTTCTGGTGTCACATCTGTCTCCATACACAGCTCCCAGGACAACTGTCCCCAGTTGCTCTGCTTTTGTCTGACTGAGGTTAGAGCTTGGTGGCTGGAGCAGGTGACCTGGAATTGCACGCCGGCTGGCAAGCCCAGGACAGCAGCCCGGGCACTGGTTAGGCCATGGGCAGTGCAGCTCCCTGCCCAATAGGAATAGGTCCCACAGGTACTTCCTAACTGCAGGCACTTGTTTCCATAGACTGTGTGCACTGCAGCTCCCTGCCCGACCAACACCATCCCGCAGGCACCTCCGAAGGCAGGCACATGTTCCTGCAGGCTATAGCACTGCAAAAAACCTGACAACATCCCTCAGGTGCCTTCTAACTGCAGGTGCATTCTAACTGCAGGTACCTCCTAACTGCAGGTACCTCCTAACTGCAGGCACCTCCTAACTGAAAGCAAATGTTCCTGTAGGCTGTGTGTACTGCAGCTCCCTGCCCGACAGCATCCCACAGGTACCTCCTAACTGCAGGCATGTGTCACCATAGGTCAGGCACACCCACAGTGCACGATCCCTTCCACCTGGGCTGCTAGACTGAAATGAATATAACTGCTGGTAAATACATCTATAGAATCCTGTGAGAATAATAATGATAATCACTCCATTTTGGGGATGCTAATGTGTCAGGCACTGGATAGGCACTTCCTAACAATTCTGTAAAGTAAGTAACATGATCCCCAGAGATTTAGATGACAAGAAGGGAAATGACGGAACCACATTCATGTAGCCAGGTGTTGCAGAGACTGTACCTGATAACTCTGACTTCCCCTAATATTCACTCCACCCTATGGACTTCTTATACAGTGAGGCTATCAGACACCATTTAATGAATACCTATTAATGCTCTGTATTCTACTGCTTGTAGAAAAGTATCTTTACATACATTATCATATTTATCCCCAGCACAGCCTTTGATGCTAGGTGATGCTATTTCCATTTTACAATCTTTTATAAAGGTAAAGTATTTGAAAACCTAGGAAAGATTGTTGGGACTGTTGTTATTTTTATAGGTTATACCAGGTGAGCCTGGGTCTTTGACACCTTATCCTGCTAAAGAACAGATTGGACTTGATGATGTCAAAGTCTTGACAATTCTATAATGCTCTCTAGAAATGTTAGCTAATACTGCATTCTCTGTGCATTTTATATGGCAAGGGGAAATTCAAGAGCACCATCTTTTACTCACAGGGAAT
Organism: Dasypus novemcinctus; assembly: GCF_030445035.2. Taxonomy (NCBI): domain Eukaryota; kingdom Metazoa; phylum Chordata; class Mammalia; order Cingulata; family Dasypodidae; genus Dasypus; species Dasypus novemcinctus. The sequence goes on along the minus strand of NC_080701.1, from coordinate 1,908,802 downwards.
AATGGTGCTATTAAAATGATGGTGATGATTAAGAGAACACGTTTTGGAGTCAGTCCAACCTGCTGAGAATCAGGCTTTGTCGCTTAAGAGCTATGTGCTCCCATAGATGCTGTTCAATCTAAAACTCCTTCTCCTCACTTGTGAAGTGTAGATTACCTGCCTCAGAAGTACTACGAGAATCAAATAAGATGATATCCATAAGACACTTAGCACAGTGTCTGACCTCTACTAAGTGAAAAATAATTGGTAGCTGTAGTTATTTAAAAAAAAAAAACAAGTAACCACATTTTATTTATTACATCCATTAGCTTCTAGTTGCATTTACTAGAAAAAAAAATAGTGGTGTCCTTGAGAATACAAAAACGTACTTCTCCGTCACGTAAAAGAGCAGGGAGGCAGGCACTTCAGGACGCAGTGGTGTTTCCTTGGTGTTCCCAGGACACGGGCTGCTGCCTTGGTCTCCCGTCATCTGGCCAATGGTCTCTGTTCCCGGGGCCCCTCATGGGACTTCAGCCAGCACGTCTGAGTCTTGGGCCTGAAGGAGAAACACCAAGATAAAAGGAGGGCCCCCTCGGAGCTGGGCAGCCGCCCGGGGGCTGCCTTCCCCAAGTCCAGGCCACTCTCCGACTCAGTCGCCCGACCCTCATGTCATGACCTCACGTTGCTCCAGGAAAACAGAGACATGGAGCATTGATCTAGGAAAAACTAGGCCCAGCCTGAAAAATCAGGATTTGTTTCTAAGAAGAAATGGAAAAATGAACGTTGGAGAAGTCAACTGCAGTCCCTGCCGCTGGAAAAGAGTAATATTAGCCTGTCAGAGCATGCCAGGGCTGTTGAACTATCAGGAGCCTCTTAGCTCCATCATTTCATTCTAAAGACGAGGAAACTCCTGTCCAGCGAGGTAACAGGTGCACAAAAGTTTTCACGGTGAGTCAGGGCAGCTCGCGAGAAGTCGGGTCTTCCAACTTCCCGCTGGTCCACGGCTCTCTCCATCGCACCCACCGCCTTTCTAACCAAGGGTTCGGGTTTAAAACACTCTCAGGGACAGTAGCTGGGTCTTATTTAAGGCTTTTAGTTCTGTTTCATCCTCAACAGTGCTTGACAGCTAGTCACAGTCCAGCATGGCACATATTTGGCATTTTAACACTGTTTGTAATCACTCACAGCCATTTTACCGAAAGCAACGCACACAGTTCTGTTAGTTGTTCTATAGATATTATTTGCTGAGCCTTTAATTATTTTATTACTCTCCTTTATTACTGAGGTCTTTTCATTGTTCTTTTAGTCTAAAATTTGTCCTATGAAGGTATAGTTTGCCCTTCCTGAGTTTATAGTCCATGGAAACATTGAAATATTTAATTTGCAAACATGTTTTTTTATGGACGGAAATTTAGTTCACATAGTTCTATCTCATTTAAACTGAAATCAATAAAAAATTTGAGTCCTATTTTATATCTATGCAAGCCTTAGGGTCTTTAAATATGCTTTTAATACACCTTTTATTCTTAGAAATGGGAAACTGAACATTGCTAAGGGCAGCTATATAAACGGACATAAGTAGAGAAATATTCAAATTGTAAGCCCAGACCAGTGGATTTTAAATGACTACTAAATTAGAGTGTATTCTCTAGCTCCTAATTAAAGAGATTTTATCACAGACAAAGCATCAAAAGTATAGAAGAGTATGTGGCATACAGAAAGAAATCATGATTTAGAGGGGAGGGTGCTGTGGTGGGAGAAGTTTACCCAATCGCTTTAACTCATCACACCTTCCAGGCATTCTTTCAAAGGAAAACATAAGAATGCTCTTTGCTCTGTAGAAACTTAATTTCCCTCAATCATGGATTCCTTTGAAAATAATTTAGTAGGAAATTCCAAATATTAAGAACCTATCTTCTCATGGAAAGATGTTAATTCTAAGTTGGTAAATGAGGGGGGGGGGGGGTTGGATTATAGAGCCTGAATAAGACCTTGCTTTTTTAAGAATAATATACACAATAATCTACATTTTCAAAATTCCAGAAGAGTATACACCTAGATACTAACAATGAATGTCTTGAGTGGTAGAATTGTGAGTTTTTTTCCTCCCATTTGCCTATATTTATGTATTTTTTACTTATATAATAAATACAGTTTTTCTAAAGGGAAAAATAAATACATTTATGTTTTGATTTAATAGGGCACACCTACTTGATGATGAGCAACCGGTTTTGAAAGAAATAAAATAGGCTAGTCCCTAATGCACATTTTCATGAATGAATCAAATCCATCCAGGGACAAGTTTGTATTGTGTGGACAGCTTTTCTATTACATTGGTGATTATTATGGTTCAATTTATCCAACAATACATTTGGTACTTTTAAGATGTCAGAATACATCTATTATTGTTATAGAATTTTGAAAGAAAAAATTCCCCTTTTTATTTCAAGGGGTCCAGGTGAAGGTACTATTACTTTTACTATAGTGTATTGGGAAAATTAAACAAAAACAAAAGAACAGAAAAGTATGTCCAAGGGAAGCATTTAAAAATGAGCCTGTATTTTGTTGTATTTGAAAAGTAGTAGCATGACTATGTCCTGTGCTATTTACCCAATCCATAAATGATGATAATGGTCAGAGCACATTAATGGACAGCCCTGGCAGTCACCCCAGCCCCCAGGGGTCTGAGAGCCACAGGCTGGGACCCCCAGAACACCAGAGGGTCCGAGCCCCGCCCGAGGGCACGCCTGGGCTTGCCTGCCCTGCAGAGTGGCAGGAGCTTCTCCCCAGCGGTCAGGCTTGTCCTTCTCCGACCCCGTTCTGCTCATGCTTCTGCTCACCTGCCCGCCCCTCCCACTTCTCTCTTTGACAAGACACAGGAAGCAGTGAGAAAAGATCCAGAAAGAGCCAAAAATAAAAAAATACAATAAAAACAGGGCATAGAGTGGGGAGAAGGGAGAGAGGACGCTAAGCCCCGTCGCACGGAGGGCAGATCACTGGAGGCGCCGTGCTGGGCCTGGAGGCCGTCTCCAGGTGGATCCACAGGAGCTCCCGCTTGCAGCTGCCTCAGGCACAGACCAAACCCGGTCTCAGCGCAGCACGCCGCTCCAAACCTTGTCGTGCTCCCTTCCTTCTCACACACGTGCCAGGAATCTAGAGTGAGCGTGGGCTGTGTCCCCTTGGTGTCCATTTCTGAGACTTGTGCGCCTCCGGCCAAACCTGGTAAACCAGCAGTAGAGCCCAAGAAAAGTCTGTCTCCATGGGGCTGAGGATCTCCATAGAGAAGGGCTCGCCTGGGCGGAAGGGGCAGGAAAGAGGCACAGACCGACTCCTCAGAGCTCTAACCGAGAAAGAGCCGAAGAGCTCTCCGAGAAGAGGTCCTCCTAAGGCACCGCGAGCCGCTGGCCATAAGCCGTGGAGATGCCGTGGAGCGCTGGCTGGGGACATGCCAAGGAAATCTGTTCCCAGCCTGTTTTGGAAGGAAAAGAAAGCGACGGGTCAAAGGTGAGCGCCCGGACCCTGAAACCTCTGTAAATCCCTGGGCAAGGCTGGACCAGCTCCAGAGTCTTCCGGTAGATTACGACTCAAAGAGGAGGAAGGTGGAGCAGAAGAGGTCAAGCAAAGACCCCGGGGTGCGCGGGTTACCATCCAGAAGCCGAGGCTCCGGGCTGTGGTTTAGATCTACTGGTTTACAGAACAACTTACCAAGCCGTGAGCCACCAGGAAAGAAGCGAGAGTTTGTTTCCGTCCTGACACGAACAAGCCTTCTTGGGGCCAGCCCACTGGCCAGGAGAGCAGCTGGCTCCCAGGCCACACCATCTTGGCAATTCCGACTTCGGCAAAGCCTAAGAAGGCAGAACAGGGTTTCCAAGCTTCACGGGTTCCACCACTAGGCTTTCTACCCCTTGCCTGTTAAAATCGGAAACTACAACTCTTAAAGTATGCTGACTCCGTCCATGGGTGGTAGGCCAGCTCCTTTGAGCACAGGACTCCAGGCACTGACTGCCCTGCACGGGGTACTTCCCTGGGGAACGTGGCTTCCCCTCAGTTTCTGAGCATCTGCTCATAGCACCCGTGTGTGGGTGTGCATCTGCTCATAGCACCCGTGTGTGGGTGTGCATCTGCTCATGGCGCCTGTGCGTGGGTGAGCAAACAAAGACGAGGGGCCGAGGCCCCCGGTTCATCCCCTCCCCGGAGCTCCAAGGCCAGTTCACACAGGCAGCCGCCTGGAGCCAAGTCATGCCCGTGGTCCCTGGGCTGCGTCCCTGGAACCTTGCCAGAAGCTTGGAGTGAACCCAAGTCCAGCGCAGGACGCGGCCTGGCCCCTGCCGCCAGCCCTCCGGGGAGGGGTCTGTGAGCTGGGGATGCTCAGAGCCCCACGTGGAACCCCCAGGAGGCTGGGCGCTCCGACTGCACAGGACTGGGGGAGCGCGCCCAGAGCGGCCACCGCCGCGTGGATTCCACTGCCACACGTCCCCACACACACAGAGCCTGCAGGGACACTGCTCCATCCGTCCGTGGTTCTGGAGTCAGAAGTCCAAGACCTCACGCCCAACGTGGAGATGATGCCAGGGCGGTGCCTGGTGGCCCCAGGGTAAGATCTGCTTCCAGCCTCGCCCGCTTTCCTTGGCTGGTGGCCCCTTCCCTGTCTTTAAACCAGCAACACAGCGTCGTAGCATCATTGCCTTCTTCTTCTGCAGTCGAAGCTCCCTCTCTCTTCCCCTTACACGTCCCTTACATTCAGGGTCCCTGAGGTAGCAGAGCATAATCTCCCCTTAGGACGCTTTTTAACAATCACATCTACAAAGCCCCTTCTGCCCCGTAAGGTGGCGGTCACAGGCTGTAGAATCTGGACAGGAGTAGGGGTCATTGTCCAGCCAGGCACAACCATCAGCTGAAGATGTGTGCAGTGCAAGGTATTTTATACATCAAGACTTTTTATTAGAAAACTATGACATTTTATAATCTAATACATATTTTACATGTAGCCGTACAGAATACAATTCTTGAACTGCTGAAGAGCTTTTATTTTACCATGCGTGGTAAGAAAATAGACAAACCCTTCTCATTCTTACCTGAATTTCCCTTGAAATTGGTGTCTTTATGGACCAATGAAAGTGGTAGACTTTAATTCTAAACTTTACCTAAAATATTCCAGCTAGTAAAGCAAATTAATTCTGTTTGTCTACCTTTACTTCTTTTTGTAATGTAAGGTGCAATGGCCCACTATAACTATAACAGATTAATCCTGAATTATTAAAATTCAAATAAACATGTGGCCATTGACTTTGGTTATGCAAAATCTATAATTCATAAAGCATCTGCTTATGTAGGTTAGAGGCTGGTTGCAGTTATTAGGCACAAAGTGCAAAACCCAGTAAGCTATTAAATACATAGAGGAATTTGTTCCACAGAACACATTTCAGGTTTGCTGATGAAAATGGCATGTTAAACAGGAAAAGTTAGGTTGTGTTAATACATTTTTGTCAATGGAGACTATGATTCAATATTGTAGAATCTAATCCACATTTATATAATAGAGAGTTTTTTATTACATTCTGAAAGGCAAAGGCTTTTAGTCTATTAAAAATGGATAAAGGCTTAGGAACATTTTGCTTTTATAACCAAACTAACTGTAACTACTATTTGTAGTCAATGCTAAAAGCCTAAATAATAGTTTAAAAAAGAAAACTGATAAGACAGTGGAATGAAACAGAAAGAACATTAGACGTACTGCAAAAACTCAGTTTCAACCTGATTATGCTACTTATCAGCTTTATGCTTTAAGGCAAATTATTAGATTTCTCTGAACCACAGTTTTCTTATTGATAAAATGTGAATTATATCTTTTCCTTCAAAATTTGTTGTAATAAGTGAAATTTTTGTGCTTCAAGTTTTCTGAATTGCTATACAAGTAGTAAGATGATATGAGGTGCCCATCTTGGGCTACAGCTTCTTACAAATATATTGTTAATCGTGTAAGTTTTGGTAAAGTGACTAAAATGTAACGTGTTCTTTTTTTTTTCTTTTAAAGATTTATTTTCATTGATTTCTCTCCCCTCCCCCCCCCAGCTCCGCCTCCCCCCCTCCACTTGTCTGCTCTCTGTGCCCATTTGCTGTGTGTTCTTCTGTGTCTGCTTGTATTCTTGTCAGCTGCACCGGCAGTCTGTGTCTCTTTGTTGCATCATCTCTCCATGTGTGAGGTGTCACTGTGGGCAGCTGCACTTTTTTCATGTGGGGCGGCTCTCCTTACTGGGCTCCCCTACGCAGAGGACATCCCTGCGAGGCAGGGCACTCCTTGTGCACATCAGCACTGCGCATGGGCCAGCTCACCACACAGGTCGGGAGGCCCTGGGTTTGAACCTTGGACCTCCTATGTGGTAGGCGGATGCTCTATCCATTGAGCCAAGTCTGCTTCCCCTGTCACATGTTCTTAATGTTAAAAGTTATACTAGCAAAACTCATTTGTATCCCCAGAGGACATCTCTAAACTTGCTAAGTTGGTGAAGTTGCTTCCTGTACTTTATCATGTAAAGAAATACTTCTAAAATACCAGTTTCAGAAAAAGTGAGATGATTTCAGTGCTGAGGTAGCTAAGGCAAAACCTACCTAACTTAGCCATTTCATTTGGTGCAAAAGTGGCCTAAAGAGCCTTAAAAGATATATGCATGACTGGGAGGTAGGGTATCAAAAAGTCCTAAAGAGAAAACAGCAGTTCTATCCATTGGCAACTGCAAATGTTTGAATACGTACTTAGTGTTTTAATTTAATACACAATTTCATTAATAAGCAATCTGGTGGCATTTTCTGGAACATGAAAAAAATCAATAATAATAAACACTAAAAAAACTGACACTGAAAATAGTCCCAACTTCCTAGAGTTGTTACAATTAATTCAGCTCTGTAACTCCTCGAGCCCACCCGTCCACCTCGACCCAAACTGAAGGGGGATGCCTGCCTCAAACAGGCACCGCAGGACAGCCCTTCCGACTGATGGACACCTGTCCCAGGTGAGCCGCATTTCCAATCACCCCATCCCACGTGTGGACCAGTTAACATGTCTGGAACATATGCAGAGCTCTTCTCGCAGACTGAACTTGTCCTAATCCCCAATGACACACCTATTCCCATGTTCCTCTATTCTGGAGATTTCTGCGGATTACCATTCCCAGCAGAGGACCAGACAATAGTAGCAACTCAATAAATACTTGTTGTCAAATCATTCCCACATGTCCTCCTTTGAATAAACAATCACTGCTCCTTTCCTTTTTCACCCAGATAATGTTTTATATCTTGTTAATCATTTTGCTGTACTTTTTTTCCTGGAGTTTTATTTATAATTCTCTTCAAATGAATAAATTAAGTCTGTGAATAATTCTTTTTTTCTGCATTAGACAAGTTGTGGGTTTGTAAAACAATCATGCACAAAATACAGGATTCCCATATACCAAACCATTTTTAGCAGCTAGCAGCTTTGGTGTGGAATATTAGTTATAATTGACAATAGCACTTTTTATACTAGTATTATTAAGTATAAGCCATGGTATGACTTAGGGTTCACTGTTTGTGTAGGGTAGTTCCATGGATTTTATTTCTAATTTTTATTCTGTTACCATAAATAAAATCTAGTATTTTCCCTTTTAATCACATTCAGATATGAATATCAGCACTGTTAATTACATTCACAATGCTCAGGTACCATCACTACCTCCACGACTAAAATCTTGCCATCATTCCAGAAAGGAATTCTGTGCATTGCTTTCCTTTACCTATCCCCACCCAGTCTTCCCTAGTGGCTGCACCATTGTACATTACCACCGGCAAGGAATGGTGTTCTTATTTCTATTTCTCCACATCCTCTCCAACATTCATTATTTTCCTTTTTTTTTTTTTAATAGCAGCCATTCTAATGGTTGTGAAATGGTACTTAATTATGGTTTTGATTATTTTTTCCTCTGATGGCTTATGATGTTGACCATATTTTCATGTGCTTTCAAGCCATTTGTAGATCTTCTTTGGAGATATGTCTATTCAAGTCTTTTGTCCAATTGTTAATTGGTTTGTCTTTTCATTGATGAGTGGTAGGATTTTTAAAAATATTCTGGATATTTAAAAAAATTCTGGATATTAAACTTTTGTCAGATATGTGTTCTCCAAATATATTCTCCCATTGTATAACTTGTTTTACTTTCATGACAAAGTCATTTGAAGCCAAAAAGTTTTTAATTTTGATGAGGTTCCATTTATCTATTTTATAATTGCTTGTGCTTTGGGTGTAAATTCTGAAAAACCAGTGCTTAACAAAAGGTTTTGAAAATGTTTCCTTAAGTTTTCTTCTAAGAGTTTGGTAGTTCTAGCTCTTATATTTAAGAGTCATTTTTATTTGATTTTTGTATATGGTTTGAGGTAGGATTCCTCCTTCTATTTTTTGCAAATACAGATCCAAAACACCATTTGTTGAAGAGACTATACTTTCCCAATTGATAGTTCTTTGCCACCTGGCAAAATCAGTAGGCCATAAACATAAGGGTTAATTTATGAGCTCTCAGTTCCATTCCAATTGTCTGTGTGACTGTTCTTCCACCAATGCCATGCTGTTTTGATAGTTAAGGATTTGTAATATGTTCTAAGATTGGAAAGTATAAGTCCTCCAACTTCATTCATTTTTTAAAGATAGCTTTAGCTATTGGGGGCCCCTTACACTTCCATATAAGTTCAATGATTGTCTTTTCCACCTCTCCAAAAAAAGATGGCTGGAATTGAATCTATACATGTCTTTGAGTAGGTTTGACATCCTAAAGTTATTTAATCTTCCTATCCATGAACATGGAATGTCTTTCCATTTGTTTATGTCTTCCTTAATTTCTTTTAACAAAATGTTGTCATTTTCTGTGTACATGTCATTTACATGCTTGGTTAGGTTTATTCCTAGATATTTGATTCTTTTAGTTGATACTGTAAGTGGAATTATTTTCTTGATTTCTTCTTCCAATTATTCATTGCTTGTGTATAAAAACACTACTGATTTGGGGGTATTGATCTTGTACTCTGCCAATTTGCTAAATTTGTTTATTAGCTCCAGGAATCTTTTGTGGATTTTTCGGAATTTTCTGTATAGAAGATCATGTCCACTGCAAATAAGGAAAGTTTTACTTCTTCATCTCCAATTTCGATGCCTGTATTTCTTTTTCTCACTTAATTGCTCTGGAAAGAACTTCCAGTACAATGGTGAGTAACAGTGGTGACAGTGGGCATCCTTGTCTTGTTTCTGATCTTAGAGGGAAGCTTTCAGTCTTTTTCACCATTATATGGGATGTTAGGTGTGGGCATTTCATATATGCTTTTTATCATACTGAGGAAGTTTCTTTCTATTTCTAGTTTTGTAAGTGTTTTTATCCATAGGGGATGCTGGATTTTGTCAAGTACCTTTCCTGCATCAAGTGAGATGACCACGTAGGTATTTCCTTCATTTTGTTAATGTGATATATTACATACCTGGGAAAAATCATGCTTGATAATGATGTATAATTCTTTTAATATGCTGTTGGATTCAGATCTTTGCATCTATATTTGTAAGAGATATTGATTCATAATATTATTTCCTGGTGGTATCATTACCTGGCTTTGGTATGAGGGGGATTGTTTCAGTTTGCCAAAAGGCTGCCAGTGCAAAGTACCAGAAATGTGTTGGTTTTTATAAAGGGTATTTTTAGGGGGTAGAACTTCACAGTTCCAAGGCTGTGATAAGTCCAACTCAAGATTCATTTAAATGGGAACATTTAATCCAGTTACATTTAAAGTCCCTACTGATAATACAGGACTTTCTTCTGCCATTTTGGTATTTAGCCTTTGTTAATCTGTTTTTTGTTTTTGTTTTTTGTTTTTTGGTCCCTCACTGTTTCCATTAATGCCTACTTTAATATTTATTTGATTTTGTGTGTGTGTTGTGCCATATTGAGTGCTTTCACATTCCTATCTGGATATATTTTTCATCTATTTTCCTTATGGTAACCATGGGGTTCAAAATTAACATCCTAAATATATAACAGTCATATTTTTTTGATACCAACTTAATTTCAGTAGCATGCAATATACTTTTCCTATATCCCTATGTTGCCCACCTTCTTTTTGTACTTATTACCACTTATATCCTTGTACATTGCATTTCCTCAACCATAGACTTTTCATTACTCTGTGTGCATTTGCATTTTAGTACCTGTAAAGAGTAAGAACTGGGGTTATATACTGGCATTTACAATTAGCTAAGTGCGTAACCTGTGTAGTAGGCCTTTAGTTCTGTGGGCTGGTTTGAGCCACTGTCTAGTGCCCTTTCCTTTCAGCCTGAAGAACTCCCTTTAGCACTTTTTATAGGACAGGTCTAGTGGCGATGAACTCCTTCAGCTTTTGTCTATCTGGGAATGTTTTAATCTGTCCCTGAATTTTGAAAGAGTCTCACCAGATAGAAAATTATTTGCTGGCAATTGTAGGTGACCTGTGGTTTTTCTCTTGCATCTTTCTGAACTCTCTCCTTGTCCTTTGCACTTGAGAGTGTGATTACTATATGGAAGGGTGCGTTTTTCTTCTTGTTTATCCTATTTGTGTTCTCTGGGTGTCTTGGACGTGCATATTAATGTCTTTTAATTTTGAGAAGTTGTCTGTCCTTATTTTTTCTTTGAATATTCCTTTTGCCCTGCTTTAGTTCCTAAGGCTGTACAAAGCAAATACCATGAAATGGTTCAGCTTGAACAGTGGGAATTTATTTGCTTACAGTTTTGAGTATGAGAAAATGTACCATTTTGCCCCAACAAAGGCTGTGGCAGCCACTGTTTCAAGCTGCCCGCACAGATGCAGTGGTTGTGAAGATGTCAGGGTGCTGCCCTTCCTGAGGGCTGCCAGGGTCAGTTAGGTGAAGGACTGCAACTGCTGGGCAGACCAGGAATGGTCAGCCATGGGGACCCATCAGAGAAGCTCTTTGCACCACTCTAATCTTTGTTATTTCCTTTCTTCTGCTCACTTTGGGATTAGTTGCTCTTCTTTTTCTAATTCTTCCAGTTTTGAGATTAGTTCTCTGAGGATGCCACAAGCTTCTCGGGTGGGTGTCCTTAGAGCCAGGCCCTCAAAGAGACACAGTCGCTAATCGAAAGCCAAGGTGGGGTGATATATGGGAGCCCTGTAGGTTATGCTTGTCCGTTTTGTAAGTTCACAACTTGTACTACGCACGTATTGTTTATGTATGTTCATGGATGAGTGATAAACTTCAACAAGTTTTTTAAATGAAAAAAAAAAAAAAGCCATGATCAGTGATGGGCCATACCCATCCCAGGTCTAGGAGAAGAGGATTTTTATGTCCCTTTCCATCTGCAGCACCAGGGCTGGACCCGTGGCGGCTTGCCGTGAGAGGGACAGGTGCTAGTGGCCACGGCACAGGGAGGATGACTTACTGTTCTTTACCATCGTTTATCAGCTTCTTCTTCCTGCTCTTCCCTGCATGCTGTTCAGCATTCTTCTGGCCTCTAGAGTTTCAAAACAATTGTTCCAGGCACTTCCTGCCTGTTTGACCAACTTCTGGTGGAAGGACTGAGTCCTGGAGCTCCCTGTTCCGCCATCTTCCCACAGTCCTCTCTGGGAAGAATTCTCAATGGTCACAGAAGCCAATCTGCATCTATCATGGATTGCTGCATTCTAACCTCAGCTTGTTTACTTATTTATTTTTACAAGAAATTCATCTGCCCCACTTATTCACTTCCTCAGAGGCAAACACTGCCAATATTTCTGGCATGGACCTTCTAGCATTTTTCAGTGTAGAAAATGGGATCTTATTACACATGTTGTTTTACAGTTTGCTTTATTCTCTTAACAATTTTTCTGAACCTCTCTCTCTCTCCATGTCAGTACACAAAAGCCCAAATGAGGTCCTTTAGATTTTCCAATTATAAGTAACATTTTAGGAGTATCCTTGAAAAATCTTCTTTGAGGTGATTGACAAGATAATAAGTATACATAAATAATTTTTTTTTCATCATGCTTTACCAGTTTGGTTAATGTGTATGTTTATGTTCGGATAAAATGTTAATATGGTTCTTACTCTAAAGCAACATTACATAGAAAAACATGCTAAATTTTTTTAAGCTAGAATTCTAGTGGTAGGTTTTAATAATTTTTAGAAATATTCTTAAGAAAAATCACAGGAGTTTTCAGTGTTAGATTGGAAACTCTAATCCACAAAATGATTTTTCAAAATCACGCAATGTACCAGGAGCTCAAGAAGCGTTCCCTGAGCCACGCTTGCGTGGGGTACTCTTCCAAGACTGGGATATTCACGTAAAATTCCGTGTCAGAGACGTCCCAGGCTGCCGTGATGACAGTCTGTTCAGCAGGTGCTTCGTTCCTGGTGAAGTGTAAGGACGCCACTTTGCAGACATTCCCTACGTGCTGACGAGCCCAGGAGAGGGGAGGTGACTCGTAAGAGGGGCATGGAGGAAAGGAAGGTGGGCAGAAGGACGGAGCTGCGCAGAGGCCCGGAGAGAGCAGAGTGCTCAAGGACCCGAAGCAGTCAGTACGAGGTCAGGGGATGTTCAGGCGAAGAGATGACGAGGCAGGGAAGGGAAGTAGGAGCTGCTACAATAAACTGTAAATGTAAATGTGGCTTTAGAAAAATATAAGGCTTGTCAAACAAGATTTACACGTTATGATATCATTAGCAAATACTTTTCTCTCATAGAAATACATGGGTTATAAATGATGATACGTTATTACAAATATAAAACCTGATTAAGGTATAGGAAACAGATATTCATAAACTGAAAATGTAAGTAAATGTCATAATAAACTTTATGATGAACAATTTGATTCTTTCCTTAATGGACCTCTCTCCCTTTTACCCAAACCTCTTGCTTCTAGGAATACAACATAAGACCTAACCACATTATGGCAGGTTTAAAGTTTAAATAATTTTGAAAGGAACTAATAAGATTTAAGTACAGAAATGTTCATCATTTTAGTAGTCATAAAAAAGGAAACTGCACAAATGTCCAAAGAAAGAGAACTAGAGAAATAAGCAATGCTGCTTTCATACCATAAATAAATCCATAATTGCATGGTAAAAATATGTTAAATGGATAAAGGCAAATTTTGTAGTAATAATAAATGTGTGCTTATGTATATCTTATCTAAAGGATTTATACCAAAGTAAATGTAGTGGTTATTTTTAAGAAAAAGATATTTATTTTTAAAAGTTCCTTTATTCTACAATGAGCATGTATTAATTTCATAATCAGAAAAAGTTCTCTAAAATTGAACAAATACACCGAGTCAAGTAAATACACAGTGTACCAAACAGGAATCCCATCTTACCATAGTACATCTGTGTCAGTCTTTCTCACATCCTGAGCTCTGAGGTGGGAACAAGCCATTTCTTTACCCACCATTCATCAAAATGGATGTTTAAAATATCTTTCTATTTAATTCTGCCTCAAAGCGGTTTGGCACAATGCCCATTTGAAGGCATTATGAAGCATGCTCACGGAGGATGCTGGCTTTACTTTTTAAGCCAGCTTCAGAAGACGTGCGTGCAACCCACAGCATCTCCAGGTGAACTGAGCCGCTTCGCTTCTCGTCACTGCTGCCTGATGGACCCACGTCAGCCACGTCAGGGCAATCCCCCCAGGGGACCTCCCTCCATCACCTGAGTTTGACTCATGGGAAGGATATTTCATATGTATTTTCAATCCATATGACCATTTTATTTGTTTAGACAGAATTTTCTCAGCCCCTGAATAAAAAAGCTTTCACCACCCAGGGCTTTCAATGACCATCGGGTATTTTTATCTCTATTTTAAAAGTCCTGTAAATTGGGAAAAAACTAGTGTGCTACCATCAGCTAAATTTGCCCCTTTATATGAGCTTTGTCAGAGAAGATACCTTGGAAAAGTAAACATACTATGGAGTTCCAAGGATTTATTAGAGACAGTCCCTGTGCAGGAGGAACTCACCCGTCAGTGCTTGTGTTAGGTCTGTGGGAAGTTCGTGAAGTTGGAAATTCAGTGGGAAGCCATGGTGACCCAAACCTGGTTTAATATGATACAAATGAAATAATTCGATGAGCTGGAAATCAAGTTATCCATTTTGACAGAATTTTCAGAAACTGAAATATCATTGCATTTTATCCATGAAAACATAAATTTTCTTACCTTAATTTTCCCTTCCTTACCGGTTCTATAATTATTCAGCCATAATTATTATTATTCAGCCACAAAAGGAGCGAAGTCCTGATACATGCGAAGACATGGATGAACCTTGACGACATCAGGTTGAGTGAAGTGAGCCGGACACAAAAGGACAGACGTGGTAAGAGCTCCCTGATTTGAAATGGAATAAGCAAGCTCGTAGACTCAGAATCTAGAATAAGGCTCCCAGGGGGTGGGGCGGAGACAGGAAATGGGAAGTTAAGGCTTAAAATGGGCATGGTTCCTGTTTGGAATGATGCAAGCCTTTTGGTAACGGATGGTGGTGATGGCAGCCCAGCATTGTGAACCTAATTAACAGCATTTGAAATATAGATCTGAATGACACTGAAAGGGGAAAGGTTAGATTGTATATATGGCAACAGAAGAAAACTTTTAAAAAAGAAATCGAGACACTCCTTATAAAAAAGTTCATCAAAGCAACAGTATATTCAGACTTCTTAGTCCACAGACCCTCACTGCTCTAGATATTAGATATGGCTATGGCTAGATGGACGAGCAGCGCAGCATTGAAAGTGAGTTCCCGGCGATAGAGGAGGAACTGGGGGACTGATAACTTAGGAGGTCATGGCACAACACAAATTGTGGATGGCTATTTAACAAAGAGAATTCAAATTTTAGCGTGTTTTGTATGTGCCTTGGGAACCCGCACGCACGTGTGTGTATGTGTGTGGGTGTGAGAAAGAGAGACAAGAGTGAGAGCAAGAGGAAGGGGATAGAAGAGCTAATGATAAGTTGCCCCTAGAATTCAGGGAGAATGGGAAGGACTGAATAAAATTCTACCAATCAAGCTTAGATACGAATGTTTCACCAGCAACTCCTAGAGCGCTCAACAGGTACTCCTCTAGCCGAGGGGCCCTGGTCACTTCAGAGGGTGCTTCTAATGGGTTGGTGCCACCTTGTTACTTTGTAATCAGAACCAGTGGATGATAAGCCAGATGCAAAGGGATAAATATTGAGTGATTTCCCCGCTATGAAGTCAACTTCAGAGCTGCAATCTAGAACACAGGGGAGGGAACAGGAGTCAAGGCTGAAAATGGTCAGTTTCCATTAGGTAACAGACGATGGTGATGGCAGCACATTGGGAACGTAATTAGCAGCACTGAATTATTAATGTGAATGTGAATAAAAGGGGAAATTTTAGGTTGTATGTGTGTTACTAAGAAAAATTTTTTGAGAAAAATCCATGGAACTGCACAATACAAAGTGTACCCTAAGTTAAACCATAGTTATAGTTAATAGTGTAACTCTAAAAATGTGCTTTCATCAATTGTGACAAATGTACCACACCAATGAAAAGTGGTTATAGGAATCCTGTATTTCATGCATGATTGTTCTGTAAGCCCATAATTTTTCTAATACAATATATTAATTAATAATTCTTTAGAAAGATCTTAATTGTGACTCTGGTAAGCCCTGCAAAGATAATTTAGAAAGAAAAAATGTAAAGATATGTTCAGCCTTCTACTGATTTTATCAGCGCTTTAAGAATCTTGTCATTCTGGGAGCTGCATTATCTACCTAATCTTGTTTAGTGCAAAGTATTCCCTACTGTAAAAGTATTCTACTAAATTGCCAGCTATTTTTTAGGTTGTTTCAGTAATTCCATGGGTAATGTCTAAAACGCACCTGGGATAGCTAAATGTCAAGGGTGGGAGTTAAGACTGTATGCACCAGTGCAGTGATGAGATGGAGGAGAAATGTAAAGAGGTTCAAATAAAAGATCTCTTCAAGGAGTCATGCCTTACTTGATTGCATGTTTTCATTTTATTGAGGAATACTGCAAGTTCCTAAATTGGGTATAAAATGACAAATTGCTACATGACTACTTTTATCTACAAGACAAGGGAGTTGAACAAAATTATTTCTAAGTTCCTTTCCATTTTTAAAATACTATGATTCTACCTTTTTCACTCACAACGTGACAGTAATGGCTTCCCAATGCTACAGTGGCATTCTAAGAATGTTTTTTAATGACTGTCAGCTGGCAACCTATATTTTCCATGTCAGTGGCCCAGAAAAAGGCAGGAAGTCCATTTGGAATTTATAGAAAGTGAGGCATTAGAAATGCAGACTAAAGTGAAGTTAGCCTTTTTCTCTGTTACTTCAGAGATGGATGTTTTTCTAAATATCTAGAAAAAGCATTACTTAATGGACCTTCAATATTTGAGTCAAACCATACAAGTCTCCCTCATACTTACAAGCAGAAGTGATTAGAGAAGTGGTGACGAATCTTTTGTGCCAGTTTTCAGTGAATTAAGCTCACCCCAAAATATTCGTAAAAGGTTTCCTTGGCTGGATGAAGGTGGAATATGAGTATTTTTTTTAAGGTGGCAGAGAAACAATATTCTCCTCCTTTGCAAGTGTCCATTTGTCCTAGGCTGTTTTGTGGAGAAGGAGGAGGCTTTGGGGGGGAGAAGGGAGGGAAGGGGAGAGTAGAAAAATGGATGACGCTGTGCGACGCCCCCGTTCTGAGTCCCCAGGACTCGTCCTGGCACAGCGGGACCCCTGGAGCCCCCGGGGCGCTGAGCCCAGCCCAGCCTCTCACAGTCACTGAGCCCTCGGGGCAGCGGCCACCCAGAAGCAGCTGCACGGCAGGCACCTGAGGGCCACGCTGCCCAGGGGAGGCGGGCGAGCCGGCGGGGCGCCCGGGGGGCTCGGGAAGGCTTGGCTCTGCGCTTCTCCCCAGCAGGGGTGTTTGGAGCTGAGGGGGCTCATCTCAGTGTCAACTCGATCACGGTTTCCATAAAGCTGATGAATGGCAGGAACTTGATGTGAAACAGCGAATGGATTTCTTTTTTTAATTCTTTTTCATTTTGTTTCAAATGTGACATTCAAAAGGTAAGAGGTCCCCATATACCCCTCACCCCCCTACCCCACCCCTCCCACATCAACAGCCTCTTCCATCATCACGGCACTCCCACTGCACCCAGCGAATACGTTCTGGAGCACCGCTGCACCACATGGTCAATGGTCCACTTTATAGTTTACACTCTCCCCCAGTCCATCCAGGGGGCCATGGCAGGACACACAATGTCCAGCATCTGTCCCTGCGGTACCACCCAGGACAACTCCAAGTCCTGAAAACGCCCCCCCATCATGTCTAGTCTTCCCTCTCCCTACCCTCAGCAGCTACTGCGGCCACTTTCTCCACATCAGTGCCAAAATTTCTTCCATTACTAATCACAAGAGTTCCACAGTAGATCAGTAAGTCTACCCTAATCCATAGTCTATTCCTCCATCCTGTGGACCGTGGGATGGTGATGTCCAGTCCCCCTCTACGTCAAGAGGGGGCTTAGATCCCACACCCACAGAGGAGCCCTTATCTTAGATTCCCAGGGGCACGGGAGTGAAATACCCCCAAGGGGCTTCAGGCCACAGGCCCACGGGCCACGCACTTGTGGGCAGAGCCAAGGCCACCCCAGCCCGGCCTTGGGCCTCCTCGGTGGGTGGCGCCCCGTCCAGGCCTCAGCAGGCCCCTGGCAGGTCC
Source organism: Dasypus novemcinctus (assembly GCF_030445035.2). Taxonomy (NCBI): domain Eukaryota; kingdom Metazoa; phylum Chordata; class Mammalia; order Cingulata; family Dasypodidae; genus Dasypus; species Dasypus novemcinctus. The sequence goes on along the minus strand of NC_080701.1, from coordinate 1,891,090 downwards.
CCGTGTCCGGGCGTCCCTGTGTCCACTGTCCCTCGGCTGGGGAGGCCTCCAGCCCGTGGTTAGGCCGCCCTGACCCAGGTTGGCTCGCCTGAGCCAAGCACAGCTCGGACGGCTGTTTCCAACAAGGCCACCTTCCTGGGACGTGGCTTTCGGGGGCGCAGATCCACAGCACGATGGGTCAACAAAGATGACATTCAACGCCAGACTGAAGTGCTTTTGTCAGCTGAAGTTATATACGGAATATTTAAATAGTGAAATGATGCATTATTTACACGGTTATGTTAGTGTTGTACTTCTGGAAAGTGTTATTGCTGCTCGTTGACTATGGAAAAGGGTCAAGTCAACTCAACTCACTAGTGTCAAGATTTTATTTCTAAAAGTAAGGGGACAAACAATGTGGCCCTTAAGGCCCTATAAAGTCTAATATTCCGTGATTCTGCCACCTACCAAATGCTTCCAAGAATATATATGTGTATTTATTCATTTATGTAGGAATATATATGTATGCACATTTTTAGATCAAAAGGGAGTGGGTGGTTTGGGTATTAGGTCCTTTGATTTCTGGGTTATTCTTTACTTTCGATGCTTTCCTTATCCATATCCCTGCACAGCTAGTGAGCCCCTCAAGATAATTTGTCCTAGATGTAAGTCTGGTTACAGGAATTGTAAAAACCAATGACTTAACTTCTGAATGAAGTCTCTAATTTTAAATAGAAGTATGGGCAGTCTCCTGTCTTCAGCTCATCTTAATTTCTCCGTCACTTCCTCTTTGCCAGTCACAGGAGATCAGAGCCGAGCGAAGCGTCTGCCTTCTCTGTCCAGAGGCCGGGAGCTCAGCACAGGGGAGCCCAGCGCCGGCTCCTCAGGAGCGGGGCCCTGAGCCCAGGCCAGCGGCCTGCTCTGCTTATCACCCGTTCAGCACAAATCTGCACAACGGAGGAGCTGATTCCAGCACCGCGCAGTCCACCCACGCCGCGGTCAAGCCTGCCGAGTCACGCTGGCCACGAAACCGCAATTTGCTTCACTAACAAATCATTTCCTTTCTTTTTAGCTCTGTCTTTATCGCAGTGTGATGCAGGAAAAGGGGTGATGAAGCACCTTAATTGATAGCACCTACATGACGTGTGTTACACCTGCTATAAAGGCATTAGCTATTCAACTAAGGTAACTGCTTATTAAAATGAAATGTCATAAATTCCAGAAAATCTGCAAGCCAGCCTCGCTGTGTAGGCAGCTATGGTCCCTTACGTGGCCGAGAATGAAGGTGGCGCGAGGTTGTGACCCGCAGCTCCCGCTGTTCTGACGCCTGTGTCTGATGTCCCTGGTGCAGCTGTCAGCAAGCGGGCGTGCTCGTCGTGGTGAAAGGGTACACAGCCGTCAACGAGCCCCTCACAGCAATGACCCCGCCCCCGCCGGCCTGGACACAGCTCCGCGGCGGAGCCCCTCAGCGGGAGGCTGGGGCCAGGCTGCCCTGCTGGGCACAAACCCAGGGGAGCAGACTCACCTTGGAGACTTCTGTAGACGTGAAGGACAAATTCTGCCTGGAATAAACGATTCTCTGCCTCCTCCGGCTGCTTCTGCGGACGTGCCTTTCCCGACTGCGGGCGGGGAATACAAACACAAGAAGCTGCTGTGGTTAGGGGTGCCCCAAGCCGAGGAGAAACAGCGGGCCCTAATACACAGACATCATGGCACACAAACGCTCTGTCCCAAGTTTCAAAGGAAATTGGCCTCTGAAAGAAGGAAAGGAAAACCTACTTTTGAGCTTCATCTGCACAGGTTAGAAGGAGATTGCATGATCAAGAGAATGGAGTTCAGGAAACCTGAGACGCATTTTTGCTCAATCTCACTTTTCTGAAGTCATGTCGCCTGGCAGCTCACTTACTCTCTTGATCCCACAGTTTCTAGTTTCTTCACATTTAAAATTTTAACATTAATGATTGCCTCACAGGGTGTGTTATACACTCTACTGAGGAGAAGTGCTTAAAAGACCATGATAGCCTTGGAGAAAGAAAATTTACACACAGACACACACATACACACACACAAATATATACTATTTGGCTGTTTGGCCAATCATCTTCTTAGCCTGTCAGTCACCAATATCTGACACAATCTGTGCAATGTTTACATATAAACTTGTCCTTCAAATACACAGTAGATCATTACATACCAACTGAAACATTCAACCACTGCTCGTCGGTGGCTTCGTAAACTTTCTCAAGGTGAGTTTTCTACCCCGTCTTTGTGGAAGATGATAAATAGAATCACCTACGTCGTGAAGCCACCTGTTTCTGCTCTGAAATGACTTATGAACAGACTCGGTGAGGGAGAATTGGTTCAGGTGAACGCAAACCCACTGTTCGCCTGTCTATAAGCCCCTTTGATCCAATTACGTCACGACTAAGACCCTTCCAGCACATACCAAAGAAAATGACTTCAAGAGAGACTCTGTGATTTACATCTTGCGGTGAGTAGAGATTTTCCCTGCCCATCAATTCAAAAAGACGAGCACAGCACACGGTAAAGTCAAAGACTGGCATTAAAAGAGCAGGCTGCGTATATATTTTGACCTTCTAGAATTGACATGCATAAGCTCATGGCTTTTCACCTTATATTAATACATGAGAAAATGGAGCTTTCCATGAACACTCGTTTTCTTAACAATTAACTGGAGCCTCTTACGGCAGGCCTCCTGAACCGGCCCCCCTGCTCCTGCAGCCCCTCCCAGCCTCCAGCACCCCTGGACCGAGGAGGGCAGCATCCACGGGTGGACGTCCAGGAGCTCAGCAAACCACTGGAATTGTAGGCTGGTTTTGGTTACCCTTTATGTGTATCAGGGATATTTTTGTGCAAAGAACAGAAACCAATTGTGATGAAGTTATGCAGAAAAGGGATTCACTGGAAGGATACCTGAGAGTTGGTTAAATTTACTGGAAGGTATTGGACAGTCTAGAAATCAGTTACAGCACCAGGGGCAGCCCGGAGGCCAAAGCAGCAGGGAGAAGTCACAGAACAGGCAGGGACTCGTCCGGCCCCTGGTAGACGAGGACTCTCACCCTGGACACTGCCGTGGCCGGCCTTGGACATCGAATGCCGCTCCCCTCGTGCCTCCAGGGTAAATGCTCCCCTCGTGCCTCCCTGTTTCCTTGCAGCACTGACTCTATATCCCAAGCGCCAGGACCAAGCCGCCAATGCGACTGGCTCAGCCTGTCCCGTGTCCTCCCCGCGCAGGCTCGGGGCAGCAGGTGTGCCTCTGTGGAGTCTGCGTTCCAAGTGGGCTTTGATTTCCCTGGAAAGCCACACAGGGTGGGTTGTCCAGCAGAAGACACCGCGCAGCTTAAAAGAGCAATCTCTCGGGACGTTCCTACTGCCTTTTGCTGGGAAGACAGCTCCTACTTTTATCAAGTCCCCCAAGCGTTGGCTCCCAGCCGGGCTAAGAGCCTGTCGTGCGCGTCACCGGGCCACACGGAAGGCGCCAGAGGCGGGTGCCACCGTCGCCAAAGCAGCCAAGCCGCTTCTGCCCCGGCAGCTCGAGCACAGTCTTACAGGCCTGCACCTCGAAATTTACATCCAACTCGGAATCTCCCAGTTACTCTTCAACTTACAGAAATTGTTGAATTTCTTCTCTAGTCACCAAATGAAGAAAACCGACCGGCAGATGCAGAAAATATCTTCATCTTGGGGGGATAAAAAGATTTCAGAAATCAGGAAGTTGTTTCTTGGTTGCAAGTTACTCTTTTTTCCAAAGCTCACTTTTAAAAAATGCAGAATTACTATATCCATCCACTCACTTCTAGTTCTAAAGACACAATTTAGAATATAGGTCATATATGATTCTACTATGAAATATTCTACATTTAAATCAAATTTTAAGTTAATGAGCACCATGAAAACTTGCTAGCAAATTCTTAATCATTTGCTTTGTAGAACCTCATTCCTTTCTTTCCATCTCTTTCTTTCTTTATTTATTTATTCTATATTTATTTATTTATTTATTCTATATTCAAGAAATACATACAGACAGATGTGTGGCAAACAATTACCCTCCTGCATAGTTATGTTTTGCTATATCTATGCTACCATGGCCACCATCACAATTTAACCTTTTATTAAATAATTGTTTTAAGAAAGTTGAGAAAACATTGAATTCCTCAAAAGTAGTTTGGCATTTAATAATAGTAGTGAGGAGAAAAACTGGCACTCAAGAATAAAATATTTCGCTTTCTTAATCTTTAGCCAAGAAGCTCAAAGGCTCTTCAGAATGCGCCCATTAACCTATAAAATCCCATAAAGACGTCTAAGAAGAAAGATACCCTGTTCCTCATTTCATATACCAGAAAACTGAGGCAAAGAGAATGACGACTTCCCTAACTCATTTCACAAATTGTTGAGCAGTGACCAGGGGCTAACAAAGTAGTGGTGGTAACACTCAGGCCACTACCCACGGGCTGTGCTGGGCACTGCTACGCTTCAGTTAGGACCTAAGTGAGGGCAGCATCACCCAGCACTTCACGGTAACACAGGCCTGGAAACTAGACCGGGGCAAAGAGGGTAAAGAGGAGGGTCTCAGTGTGCACCTGAGAAGTTGGGAGATGGTCATGCTGCTGAGAGCAGAGGTTTTAGAGGAGAAAGCAGAGATCTGAAAATACACTTCTGAGTACATTTAAGTAGGTCTTAACTGCTTCACAAGGCAAATGATTTGTCAAAGCAGTGTTCTAGAAAGACATGTCTGGAGCCTCCTTGAATAAGCTTGAACTAGAGCACTTACAGAGAGAAGAAAAAGAAAAACAAAAGACATGAAAACACAGGTACAACTGGCAATACAATGCCCATTTCAGTGACAGGAAACCAAGACTCAGAGAGGTTGATAGACTTAACTCATATCACACAAGTAGCAAGGAACTGAACTAGGACTCAGTCTCAAGTGCTCTAACTTCCACTTAGGGGCTCCTTCCACCCATACACATTGTGTTAAAGTGGAAGATTAACTTGAATTTACACATGAGGGTTTTGGGTTGTTTTTTTTTTTTTCATTTAAAAATTTTTATTGAAGTAAATCATTCCTACATGAACACCCATAAATAATAAGTGTGTAACAAAGTTGTGAACTTACAAAACTAACGTGCACATCATCATACCAGGCTCCCAAAAATCACCCCACCACCTGCACCTTGCAGTGTTGTGAAACATTTGTTACAAACTATCCAAGAGCCTCGTCAACTATTACTACTAACTGTAGCCTGTATCTTACATCCGGCGTATTTTCCCCCAACCCTCCTGATTATTAACACACTATATTAGTATTACATATTGGTTATTGTCCAGGAGGGAACATTAACCTTCCACGACTGGATTCCCTGAGCTATCACCCCCATGCTTTGTGCAGTGCACTCAAAGTGGACGCTCAGTGGCTCTCATTCTCTTTGTAGAGTTGTGCTGTTATCACTTCGGTCAATTTTAGAACATTCTCATTTCTCCAAAAGAAAAATCCCATACTGCCCTATTGTGGTTCCTCAAATTGATAAAATATTTTCTTTGCCATTGTTGCAAAAATATTGCAATACAAACTTTAACTCTTGTCCATAATTTATATTAGTTGTAATTTTCCTGCATATCACTTCATCCTTAACATTTTATAAAAGAAGAACATTCTTGTATCTATACCATTAACCACAATCTTCATCCACCACCAAAATCACTGTTACACATTCCATCGGTTATTCTCTAGCTTCCTTTCATCCAGGCTGCCCCTTCCAGCCCCAGTCCGGTTTATGAACCAGCGGGGTCGGCTGTACTCCCTCTGCCGTGTCGCCACTGACTCTTCTCGTCGCACGCTCACAGGGAGCCTTAGTGAGTTCCGCTCACACTCAGCACTGCCTCCACTCCCAGCCCACACTCGTCCTCCTCAGCTGGCCCTCCTGGGTGACGCTGGAGGTGATAACAGAGCCGCTTCCTCAGGAGCAGGGAGAGAGCTCAGAACAAAGGCAAGAGACAGCTTTTAGGGCAAGTCAGTGCAGCAAGGTGTTTGGAGAGAGCAGGTCACCGTGGAGGAGAGCACGGCTGCCGGCTGAGGGGGCAGCACTACGGGTCCAACAAGCGCATTGGAGCCAGGGCTACGTACCGCAGGACGCCACGCTCCTCGGACGGCCCTGATGCAGGAAGCGGCTCCTTCAGCAAAATTCTTACTTTGCATAATTCTGTCTCTTTGGTCCTATCTTTATCCTACTGCTTTTAAAATCAACTTTTACATATCCTCAAAGTTCAAGCTTCTCTATTCTTGAAAAGTGGAGGGTTTTTATGCCTATGCTCTCTACAGCCAGATCATTTCATATTTTAAATAAACTCAGTTAATAATCAATTTTGTTTAGATACAGCCTACATGTGAGAAAAATTGAGCTCTTGCTAATGGGCTCTTCACTGAAGTCTCTTAAAAACTGGTTTAAAAATGAACTTACTGTACTTGATTTCTGAAACATTTTTCCTACTTGATTTGGTTCTCTTGTTATGATCAACCCACTTAGCACGTGAAACCAGGCATGCATAAATTTCCCACCAAAAAAATATTGAATTCGGCTGGCTCTTTGTATAACTGTCTGCCCAGCAGGAACCATCCTGAAGCCAGGGCCCCTGGGGCCTCTGCACCCATGTGAGCAGAGCAGAGAGGAGTACAAAGAGCAATGCACCTCTCAAAACACTGCAGCACCCGCAAACCACCAAATTATCCTGTGCTTGTTTGTCCTTGGAACTCCATTCCCCAGTCAGCTCCTTTCCAGCAATGGTCAGTTATGAGCAGTTATCTTTTAGAGGCCTGGTTATTTAAAAGCCTGCCGAATCCAGTCGAAATCAACTGTTTTTAGTTTTTGTCTATGTCCTAAGGTAAGACTTCAAATCATGAACAATTCCATAGTTTGGTGGAAAAGGGACATAGATGTTTCCTAAAGGTTCTGAGTTATATTTTCAGGGCCAACGAAGCATTTGTAAAAATAGTTTTAAAATTTCATAGAAATAGTTAATATGGTATATTTTCAGAATTAAATCAGTTTCCTAGACACCAAAGCTTTCAGAAATTTTTTTGTACCTTGACAGATAGCTCAGTCTAAATTACTTACCACCTGTTTTTTATTCTATGGCCTCCCATTTGCATGCATCATAAGCTGTCGTAAGTTAATATCATTAAGTACCTGTATTCACCTCTAGAGTATCTGTTTCACAAGCACTTTTTTATACTCCAATGGCCTAGAACACCATCTTGCGCGTATTAAGAGATCATTAAAATTTTGCCAATGGCATGTGAATTATTGGTTGTGGTTGTCTTATTTTATGAAATGATTATAACCCTAAAAAAAAATATGTTTCTAAAGTATAGTATTTCTTTAAACCAGCACTTTGTGCCATTGAAAAAGTTGTCTTTCCTCAAACAAATCTAAATTTGATTTTGTTGGAAATTTCCAAACACATCAATCCATGGCATGCAGGGTGCTATGTCCTAAGTGTTTCTGCGTCCATGTCAAATAATGTGGCAAGAACGATCAGTCTCCTACTATATGCAGGAAGCCTTTCTTTGAATACATCTTTCTCTGAAATCTTAGGCCATTCAGAGCACAGGTGTTGGGATAATATGCTATAAATGTGCCCCTTAGATATTGTGCAGTGTTTGGATATTCTAATTATTTCATATGTGACTCTTTTTATTTTTTTCTGTTTTTTATTAAAATTAATACATCACAAGGAATGTTACATTAAAAAACATTTTAAAAACAAAAAACATAAGAGGTTCCCATATAACCCATTCCCCACCCCCCACCTCATCATTTTTGTAAATTGTATTTTTTGAAGATATATACATCACAAAAAAAATGTTACATTAAAATATACAGGAGGTTCCCATATACTCCCCACCCCACTCCTCCCACCCCAACAACCTCCCTCATCATTGTGGCACACTCATCGCACTCGGTGAACACATTTTGGGTCACTGCTGCACCACGTGGATAACAGTTTACCCTGTAGGTCACACCCTTCCCCGGTACATTCAGGGGGTTATGGCAGGATATATAAAGTCCAGCATCTGACCTTGAAATATGTTTTCTGGGCAGTGAGATCCTAAGCGTTGATGGAGAAAGTAATATGCTAGAATCTTCTAGCAAGTGCAGCAGCCTCCAGGACATTCTGAGCAAAAAGAGGCCCCTAATAATTACCTGCTAGCTGAGATTTGGGTAGTGCCGACTCAGTCCATCTTACCTTTCTCAAAAAAAAAAAAAAAATTCACCCTCACCTCCTGCCCTGTAGAGCGAAAATCCAGGGGAGAGCAGCTGTGCAGCTCACTTCCCGAGGCCGAGGGTGGACCTGCCGCTGCAGCGCTGCCCTGAGCGGGTTGCACAGCAGCCTTGAAGCTCAGGGGATTCAGCTGGGACCATCTGCAGCAGAAGCAAGCCTGTGCAGGCACCTGGGGCATCTGCAACTTTAAAGGAGATGGTCAGGTACCCTGTGTTGGTAGATTTACCATGCAGCATTTGGTATGCTCCATTCTAATCACACTTAAAGTCTAAGTTAGAGCCAAATACACAGCAATCCCTTGAGTTTTAGATGAGTCACAACTTGGGAAGATGAGAAGTGAAAAACATGTCATTTTTAATCTGGTCATTTTCAAGGTGTTACTATTTAACACATCTTTAAGGGAAAACAAAAAGCAAGTTTTCTCAACTCCAAAGTTTAAAAGGCTTTAAAGAATGAAATGTACTTAATTTTCTAAAGCTCTCTTTTGGTGTTCTGAGTAGGTTTTTTGGTTCTCTACAGTCTTGAGCTAGATACATCAAGAAACCTTGGAGTGGTTTGAGGGACAACTGGAATTCTGTTGGAATTCTACTTTCAGAGGGAATTCAGTGCTAAAGAAAATTCCAGCCCAATTCAGTTAGGTCAGTGGCCAAGAAAATGCTTCTGTGAACCATAAATGGTAGAATTAGATATTTATTTTAACCCCCCCTCCAACCAATTATGAAAAAAGGTCAAAATTTAAGCATTTTATGCATGTATAATTAACATTTTAAATCTTTAATATTTCAAAATACTCTCATAACCTCACAACTGAGAAGAATATGTCATTTCAACCATCAGTATTCTATTAGGGGAAGAAAAGGCTGAAACTTTAAATAATTAGGCAACTTTGCTTAATGTAGCAATTCTATAATAGTAAAAATAAGTTTTTTTAACTTTCGTCTGAAGATGTCAAAGCACCATGAAAATACTAATTCCGTAATCCTCACAAAAGCCTTTCGATTTAGGCTACATCCAGGCCCAGGTGAACGCCTTTCTCACTTTGCCCTAGCAAAAAAGAGGCTGACGTTTGTCCCCATGTCGCAAATATTGGCAGTTTGAACCTTTTTGTTATTTTTAGGAAAAGAAGTCGGAGATTTTCAGACTCTGTAGATGTACCAGAGAAATCGAAAAAAAAATGGCAATAAGCAGTTTTCTAAAGCCATCATTTTTGTTCTAGTTGTTTCTTAGGAAAGTTGATGCTCTGAAAAGAGATGTTGAGACCAAAAAAATAAAATAAAGTCGACAGCTCCCCCCGCAGTCCCACTGGGAGGAGGGAGCTGTGCTCTGCCGGGCAGCGTGTCCCTCGCAGCGTGGACTCAGGGCGAGCCCTTGCCGGCCCCAGGTGACGGCGTTCCCACAGGTTTGAGCGCTCCAGGTTTCCCAGCGAAACAAATCCACAGTTCATCCCAAGTAAGAGAAGTCAGCCCAGCAGCAGCCGAGCTGACGGGTTCGTCAGCAAGGATTCCGGGGCTGGAAGGGCGAGTTCAGGGAACTCGCAGCCCCTGCTGAACTTCCTCTGTGGGGCTCGGATTCCCAAGGGCCCGAGCCCTCGGTCTGGGGGGTTCGCCCCACGAGAGCAGGGCATCCTCCAGCTGTGGGCTCTCGTCTGGTCTTCCCAGAAGGGGAACCGGCTCGGAGCAGCCCTGCCTACAGGTGCGTGACTTTATAAAGGAGCACGTTGAGATACAAGCCGTGAACCACCGTCGTGAAAGGAACAGTTTATTAAGTTGTATATGATACGTATGTCCATAAATAGATCTCAGACAACAAAGCAAAAAGAATCAGAGGCAATCAGAATTGGTCTTTAAAGGTAATCACCGGACATTGTAAATCCTCACAGGGCCTACATGATGGAATAGAGGAGAGTATGGGCCATGATGTGAACCAATGTATACGAGGTGCAGAGGTGCCCAAAGATGTACTTACCAAATCCAATGGATGTGTCATGATGATGGGAACGAGTGTTGTTGGGGGGGGGAGAGGGGGGGTGGAGGTGGGGCTGAATGGGACCTCACATATATATTTTTAATGTAATATTATTACAAAGTCAATAAAAAAAATATATGAATGGAAAAAAAAAAAAGAATTGGTCTTTAAGATTTTTTAATGCTCTCTTCTAAATCTTTAGCCAGGAGCAGGCTAGACGATAATTTTACTCCGGTTTCGATTCATTTCCTTTTTTTTGGTCTCATCTAATTTGTCGTCACTTGTTTTTCCTCTCCTGTATCTCATTCTGTCTCCCAATCTAGAATGATTCAAGAATATCTTTTATACAAACTTCTTCCTTGTTTTGGTCTCTGGGGGCAAGGGGAGGGGACTTACTGCAGAGAATTCCTGGCCTCCTCGACTTTTTCTAAATATTCAAACATAAAGTCAGGTGCCTTGATCAATTATAAACCAAGAGCTCATGACATTTTCCTTTCTAAATGCAATATGCCAAGAGTCACTCAATGCCTGAAGTGTAAAAGGGAGAGCTTTCCCCAGTACTCTCTGCAGAATGCCTTCTTCCCTGCACAGCCCTGCAGTATGCTAGAATTTGGAAGGAATAGGAAAACTTCAAGTCAGTGCTCCAGGAAAGAATTTCCCCCACTATTTAAAAAGGTTTAACACCTGCAAGAGCCCTATTATATCCCCTTAGCCAACCAGACAAAGTTAAGTAGACCTATCTACAGCCTCCCTGGTATTTTGCTGTACCATATTACTTTTGTGGATTTATCATCACATGATTTAACTTCTGTACTCAACCTTTTAAGGGAACAGTCACTTTGTAAAGCAAAATGTCAGTTTACACATAAACCTATTTCCAAGTTAATACTTGAGGTACTTTTTTCATTACAAATATGCCATGATTTTTGTACTTGTATTTTGATGTAATATTGATTTTTGTATTTATGCAATTCTCAAAAAATTTTCAGTGCCTGTCTAGTACCAGCTCCTTTGTCAGGTGCTAAAGAAAGAAAACAAGAAAGAAAAAAAAAAACAATTAATAGCTTTATTTTAGTGGTGGAATTTTAAAACTTACAATGTTTTATGTTTCTGCTTGTACATCTATAAATTTTATATTTACCAGGAGGTACTACTCTTACAATAATACAATGCCTCAGGAAAATTATTTTAAAACAAATAAAATAAATCTTAAAAACGAGAGAGTTATATACATGGGGCAGCAAATTGGAAGAGAATTTTCTAGGGAAAAAGAGAATAAAATCTGGGCATAATGATGTGGGGGATTTCCAAAGCAGAACCTAGCCAGATAACTTACCTTGTAGAAAAGACATTGCACTCATCCAATAAAAACAATATGTTATAAAGTAAGAGGAATTGGGAGTAGATTAGTTATAAAGACATAAAGCCTAAACCAAGGGTAAAATGTGCAGAAAGAATAAGAAGTGGTGTGTAAAACGTGGCTCAGTGTGAACGGTGTTTGCAGCGCCATAGTACTAAAGTTCTGAATGTTGACCATGACCAAACCAAAATCACCTCACATTACTTTATATCAGGATGGAGAGGAAGGGTAAGAAGTAAGGGGGAGAGGGTGAAGAAGAGGTTTAAAAAGACCTAAATTATTCTCTTCCCGGCTCTTCTGGTAACTTCTCAGTTACAGGCCATCCTGCTGCTGCTTCTATAAAACGGGGCTCCCAGGACCCTCGTGGACAGGGTCAGTCTGGGATGAAAGTATTCTCTAGTATCTATGGGTGCACTTTGAGAAATTAAAGCTAGTGTACATATCGCTGGTTTTAAAATAACATAAAACACCGTGACACTGTGCTAGTTTTATCACAGTAAATCACCTTCTGAAACAATATTCCACAGCCGTTTCTGAAAAGATCACGTATTCAGCAACTCGCCCGTCGTAGAGGGCGCTGCTTCTGTTGAAAATTGCCGTGCGCTCACCACTAGGCTCCAGTTTTTAGGTTCTAGTCCAGTTGGTGAACAAAAGAGGAGCATTCGAGGGGCTGCCAGAGAGAGCGAGGGGGCCGCTGAAGCCTGAAGGACCAGGGAGGGCCCTCGGGCTGAAAACCAAGCCTGCTGCTCCCCGACTGGGAGGAAGAGGCGGCCGGATTCACACACACGAACAACACGGACGCGAGGTGGACACCGACCGCAGTGAACAGTTCTCATCCATTGAGACAGGTGCACGTCGCCGTGCAGGGGCTCACGGCGGGAGGCACAGGGGACGCCTGGATGTCTACGCATCATTGCTCTGAAAACCCACAACTTCTCTATAGAAGAAAAGACCCTTCTTCATTTATTTCCCGTGGAATTACACAGAAACCCCTCACAGTGGGCAGTTCTACCCAGATTCTCGCCAGGGGAGATGCTAGAAACAGCACGCTGTTCAACCTGCCATGATGCCGGGGTGTGCTATTCTGGCTTTACGCTGTGACTCGCTGGTTCCTGCACCGTGACATAGCGTGTTACTCTGTGTTTACACCGTGACTCGCTGGTCCCCTGCACCGTGCCATGGCGTGTTACTCTGTTTACACCGTGACTCCCTGGTTCCCCCGCACTGTGCCATGGCGTGTTACTCTGTGTTTACACCATGACTCACTGGTGCCCTGCACTGTGCCATGGAGTGTTACTCTGTGTTTACACCGTGACTCGCTGGTGCCCTGCACTGTGCAATGGCGTGTTACTCTGTGTTTACACCGTGACTCGCTGGTCCCCTGCACCGTGCCATGGCGTGTTGCTCTGTTTACACCGTGACTCACTGGTCCCCTGCCCCGTGCCATGGCGTGTTACTCTGTGTTTACACCCACCGTGACTCTCTGGTCCCCTGCACCGTGACATAGTGTGTTACTCTGTTTATACCGTGACTCGCTGGTTCCCCTGCACTGTGCCATGGCGTGTTACTCTGTGTTTACACCGTGACCCGCTGGTCCCCTGCACCGTGCCATTTCTGTTTACCCTGTGACTCCCTGGTCCCCTGCACTGTGCCATGGCGTGTTACTCTGTGTTTACACCATGACTCGCTGGTTCCCCTGCCCCGTGCCATGGCGTGTTACTGTGTTTACACCGTGACTCCCTGGTCCCCTGCACCGTGACATGGCATGTTACTCTGTTTACACCGTGACTCCCTGGTTCCCCTGCCCCGTGCCATGGCGTGTTACTGTGTTTACACCGTGACTCACTGGTCCCCTGCACTGTGCCATGGCATGTTACTCTGTGTTTACACCGTGACTCCCTGGTTCCCCTGCACTGTGCCATGGCGTGTTACTCTGTTTACGCCATGACTCCCTGGTTCCCCTGCACCGTGCTATGGTGTGTTACTCTATGTTTACACCGTGACTCACTGGTTCCCTGCACCATGACATAGCGTGTTACTCTGTGTTTACACCGTGACTCGCTGGTTCCCTGCACCGTGACATGGCGTGTTACTCTGTTTACACCGTGACTCGCTGGTTCCCTGCCCTGTGCCATGGTGTGTTACTCTGTGTTTATGCCGTGACTCGCTGGTCCCCTGCACCGTGACATGGCATGTTACTCTGTTTACACCGTGACTCGCTGGTCCCCTGCACCGTGACATGGCGTGACTCTGTTTACACCGTGACTCGCTGGTTCCCTGCACCGTGACATGGCGTGTTACTCTGTTTACACCGTGACTCGCTGGTCCCCTGCACCGTGACATGGCGTGTTACTCTGTTTACACCGTGACTCACTGGTCCCCTGCACTGTGCCATGGCATGTTACTCTGTGTTTACACCGTGACTCCCTGGTTCCCCTGCACTGTGCCATGGCGTGTTACTCTGTTTACGCCATGACTCCCTGGTTCCCCTGCACCGTGCCATGGTGTGTTACTCTATGTTTACACCGTGACTCACTGGTTCCCTGCACCATGACATAGCGTGTTACTCTGTGTTTACACCGTGACTCGCTGGTTCCCTGCACCGTGACATGGCGTGTTACTCTGTTTACACCGTGACTCGCTGGTTCCCTGCCCTGTGCCATGGTGTGTTACTCTGTTTATGCCGTGACTCGCTGGTCCCCTGCACCGTGACATGGCATGTTACTCTGTTTACACCGTGACTCGCTGGTCCCCTGCACCGTGACATGGCGTGACTCTGTTTACACCGTGACTCGCTGGTTCGCTGCACCGTGACATGGCGTGTTACTCTGCTTACACCGTGACTCGCTGGTCCCCTGCACCGTGACATGGCATGTTACTCTGTTTACACCGTGACTCGCTGGTCCCCTGCACCGTGACATGGCGTGTTACTCTGTTTACACCGTGACTCGCTGGTCCCCTGCACCGTGACATGGCGTGACTCTGTTTACACCGTGACTCGCTGGTCCCCTGCCCTGTGCCATGGTGTGTTACTCTGTGTTTATGCCGTGACTCGCTGGTCCCCTGCACTGTGCCATGGCATGTTACTCTGTGTTTACACCGTGACTCCCTGGTTCCCCTGCCCCGTGCCATGGCGTGTTACTGTGTTTACACCGTGACTCACTGGTCCCCTGCACTGTGCCATGGCATGTTACTCTGTGTTTACACCGTGACTCCCTGGTTCCCCTGCACTGTGCAATGGCGTGTTACTCTGTTTACGCCATGACTCCCTGGTTCCCCTGCACCGTGCCATGGTGTGTTACTCTATGTTTACACCGTGACTCGCTGGTTCCCTGCACCGTGACATAGCGTGTTACTCTGTGTTTACACCGTGACTCGCTGGTTCCCTGCACCGTGACATGGCGTGTTACTCTATGTTTACACCGTGACTCGCTGGTTCCCTGCCCTGTGCCATGGTGTGTTACTCTGTGTTTATGCCGTGACTCGCTGGTCCCCTGCACCATGACATGGCATGTTACTCTGTTTACACCGTGACTCGCTGGTCCCCTGCACCGTGACATGGCGTGACTCTGTTTACACCGTGACTCGCTGGTCCCCTGCACCGTGACATGGCGTGACTCTGTTTACACCGTGACTCGCTGGTCCCCTGCACCGTGACATGGCGTGTTACTCTGTTTACACCGTGACTCGCTGGTCCCCTGCACCGTGACATGGCGTGTTACTCTGTTTACACCGTGACTCGCTGGTCCCCTGCACCGTGACATGGCGTGTTACTCTGTTTACACCGTGACTCGTTTGCTCCCCTGCACCGTGACGCAGCATGTTAACTCCGTGTTTCCACCGTGACGTGTTGGCTTCCCCGCACCGTGCCGGGGCGTGTTCCCCTGCCTTCGTGCCTCTGCGTTAAAGTCCTTCTCCAGCTCTGCTCTCTCACTCAGGCAGGTTCTCCTCCAACCTCTCCTTGCTAGCGCCCGTCCCAGCCCACCCGCCACCCAGCAGCGCCTCCTTTCCTCCCAGCCCTGCTCTTCTTCCCCAGCCCTCGTTATCCCCAGCAGGCCTGGCCCTTGGGCGCTGCCTGTGATCTCCTCGATGGCACGTGAGCCTCACGGGGGTGAGCCCCTTGTCTGCTCCCGCCGCCAGCACAGAGCAGGACCTGGAACTGCTCACGCGTCAGCGAGCCCGTGCCAACGCCGCCGCACCCGCTCTGCTTTTGGGGAGGAAATGGCTTTCCAGTGGGCCGGTCCAACTCCAGATGGCCCTCCAGGGTGCAATCAAGAAGGGGCTGCCATTTGTGATTTGGGGTGAAGTTTCCACAGAACGGGGACAGGCGTGTCGGGGGCACACTCCCGGGACCCGGAGCCCCTGCCCGGGCGCATGGCTCCTCGACCCCTGCAAGGACGTCCACGGAGCGCAGCCCCGCCCTGGCCACCCTCTCCATGAGCAGTGGCTCAGACACCCGGACAGACGGACAGCATCGACCAACCTTCCAAGGACAAGCAACGACCAAAGACACAGGAGCCCAGGTCTCAGGGCCAGTCGTCTAAAGGCCACAGAATCTGAAGATGTCTGCCACACTTCAGTTCTGTGGAGCCACGACTGCAAACCCCAACTCGGCAGCCCAGGATTTCTCTGAAAATAACTCCAAAACGGCTTTCCAGGACCAGAAGAAAACGACCCCTGAAAGGCGGATCCCTACCTGGAAAGCAAAAAGAAAAGGTCATATTATTCTCATTTAACTGTTTTCCAGCCTCTCCTTATCTAGTGTTCAGAAATAACTTCAGAGTCAGACAAACTGAAGGTCCCTTGTCACGCTTACATAAATCAACGCTCTCTGATTTGATGTTCCAATAAGCTTTCAAGGTTTGGGGTCACAAGCAGGGGAGAAACAGCCTTATTGATGAAAGGGCCTGAGATAAGAATGGAGAATGGGGAGAGAAAACCAGCCAGAGATTTCTGCAAAGGGTTTAAGTTGTCACTTCAAGCGAGGCGGGGATTAGCTGCTTCTCTGGAGAGAAGATACTCCTGTTGCTCTCGTAACGAAAATACGATGGACTGAGGG
Source organism: Dasypus novemcinctus (assembly GCF_030445035.2). Taxonomy (NCBI): domain Eukaryota; kingdom Metazoa; phylum Chordata; class Mammalia; order Cingulata; family Dasypodidae; genus Dasypus; species Dasypus novemcinctus. The sequence continues at coordinate 1,874,426 of NC_080701.1, read as the reverse complement.
AAGTGATGCCCAACAAGTAATACCGCGGAACATACTTGACAAACGTGTGTCTCCTGCAGTTTCACACTGCGAAATGAGAATGAAACATACAAGAAATGGGTTATTGATAGCCCCACTTGAAGTGTGGCATCTTGAGCAATGGCCAACGGTCCTATCCAGTGAGACTGAACTTCTTAGGCAGTTGTTTTCTGTAGAAATCCCATACAATTCGTTATTAACCACGGTTTTCACACGGTGCTGGGCCCTCTTGTTGTTGCTGCTGTCGTTTTCATTTCATTATCAGCATCGTAGACTGGAACAAGCTGCTTGGACGCCTCACGTGGGAGATGTTCCGTGGCTGCTCACGTCAGCAGCAACTACTTATGAACCCACCTTTCTTGGCACTTAGGTCATCAACTAAAACACGTAGTCTTAAGGAACTGATATAAATTGCGGCTCCCTAACATCCAGCTCCGAGCAGTCTCTATTTTCTTGCCTGTAAAATTAAAGATAATATCTGCGTCACAGAACTAGAGTGAAAATTAATCCTCGTGAGGGTATGAGGCACCCAGTATTATGCCTGGCACCTCATATGCAGCCAACAGATGCCAGCTCTCGTTTTGTTATAATTAGTACTATTACCCGCCTCTTCACGCTGCTAATAAGGGTGATTAAAGAGCTATTCATCTATTACGGGAGCCCTCCCTGCCTGGCCTTGGCCTTGGCACTGTGTTTAATTCTGAGAGTGGCCGTGCTCCTCTGTCAGCCGCGCCCTGTGCCCGCTCGCCTCACTGCGCCCCAGCCTACCTTCCCCACCCCGTCACACTGTCCCCTTTATTCCAGAACCCGTGGACTTCTCCCTATCCCGCAAGCTCACCCCAAGCTTTCCCGCTGCTGGTGCGGCTCTGTCTTAATTCCAAAGCCTACACCCTGCATCATTCTCGGACAAAAGCCCGCCCTTCCTGCACGACCCAGAGCAAATGCTGCCCCCTGCCCCGGGCGGCCACGCCGTCACAGGTGCGCCACCCCTTCCTCCAGCCCGCAGTGCCACCTTGCCCTCCAGCGTGCGCCTTTCTGTCCCGCTGTAGCTGATGCTGCTCAGACCACAAGCCCCTCGAAGCCCGCGATTCTGCCTCACTCATCTGTGAAGCTCGACAATCATTTGGCACAATATTCTGTTTATACAAAGTGCTCAAATATTGGTTGACTTGAAATGCAGGCTCCAGAACTGAGAAAGTAGCCTTAATCTATTCTGAAACCGAGATGATATGGATGCTCGCCGCCGGCCCGGACACGAGCGCACAGCATCTGCTGCACAGTTGGCGGTCATTACCGCTAAGTGGGAAGGACAACTGGCTCCAGACAGGAGCTCTCACTCATCGGGGCTGGTAACTGAACTTGGAATGTCTTACTTATGGCCTACCCGTGTGTATCTTTTCTTTCTTTAACAAAATTTAACGTTTTTGAAAAAGTGGTAGTTTTATAAAAGCCTGCATCTGCCACTGCTCCCTGTGAGCTCTGAAAGGCCTGGAAATGGTTTCGAGCTGGCATCCCAGCCCTGATGGCCAGTCTCATCTTCCTGTCCTAAAGTAAAACAACTCATTTTATCATCAGAAAAATTTGCCACAGAAAGGAAACACAAAACCAAACAACCCGTGTGCCTGTTAGACTTACCTTATCCTCGATACCTTCAGAAGCATCGGCCTTTTAGCAGTCCTCATCATTTCATTCAGTCTGGGAGTCACTCAGCTCCCAGGACATTCATGGAAGTGACCCTAACAGTGCCTGGTCCAGGCGCCCTAGACTGGCAGGTCCACCTTTCAGGAGGAAAATGCGTGAAGGAAGCCTCCTGTGACAGCGGAGCTGGAGTCACGCCTCCATCACTGCCTCTCAACCCTTCTCCACACTTCTGCTTTCTTTGATGAGAAAGTCCCTGTTTGGGAATCATACATCTTTAGCCCCTCTCTCGGGTTCAGAAGATTCTGGAAGGCAACAAGACACAGATGGAATGGAACGATATTGGTTTTTCCCATTGGATTTATTATTTTTTTGCTTATCATCTATATATAATGATTAGGTATAAGACCTAAAAATCTTGGTGGGCCATAAATATGACCGAAGTCTGGGAAGACCACCCTAGAGGCTGAAACACATTGCTATCTAGAGGAAGCTTAGAGAGGAGAAGTACAGATTGAGAAAGGATTCGGAGGACAGTGGATATGCTCTCAAAAACACAGGGCTCCTTGTGCTTCTCCATATAGGTTTCTTTTCTTTCCAAAGCTTCTGCTATTAGAAGTTACATATACTTCTCTCAAGTCTCAAATCTAGACTGTCAGCAAAGAACTTATGAACTTAGTGTATGCAATTCACTCTAAATTCCCTTGGAGTATTAGTCATATTGTTTTGTATTTATCTCTTTATTCTTCACTAGATTATAAGCTCTTAATACAGAGACCATGTTTTATACTTTGAAAATGTTGGACTCTAGAACCTGCATTTGTAGGTACAGATTAATTCCAACTACATTTATAGCGTATCAGACATTTAGCAAAGAAAAAAACCCAAGTGATAGAATAAAGACCAATCAACAGCTTGCTTCTTACAAGACTTGAAAGAGGACATGGAAAACTGAGTCCAGTTGAAAAGGAACTCTCTGGTCACAACATTTAGAAGCTTGAAGATGTGCTGGCCCAGCTCCTTCATTCTAGAAAATCGAGTCTAGGTAAGTTAAGATCGCAGACCTAAGTGGTCATCATTCCTACATGAACATAAAGTTTTAAAACTACAAACTAGTCATTCCTAGCTCATGCTACCTCTATAAGATTATTCACAAACTAAATATTCCTTGGACCCTTGCTGTATATGTTCCAGGTATTCAAGACAATATGTGAAATCTGCCTTTAAGCAGCTTACAGTCTAGGGGATTGACGTATGTTACTATCTGACACTCTGAAAAGAATACTCGAAAGGTCTTTAACGTTGTTTTAATGACAGAAAAACCATGTAAAATGTCAGAGTGTGTTAAGTCTTCTGATAAAAATCCCATGTCTTGAGAAAAGCCATGATTCACCAGGAGCACTCTCTGAGCACTTTCCTCTGAAAGGTCTGCCAATAACACAAGCATGATGCCAATTGAGTTGTTTACGTTTCTGAAATTCAAACAGACAAAACAGTGTTTTTTGTATGGCATAGTTATTTCAAGATTTAGCCAGATTACCAACTTCCTGCCTTTGAAGATTGGTCTGTGCTTATCTGTCTCTTTCATGCTGACAGAATCCATCCAAACATTAGCATCATTCCCACTCACTTAAAAATAAATCGATAGTTGATTGTGTCATTCCCACAGCTGCGACCTCCGTCACTCAGAAGCCTGCCGGGCACCACCTCACACCTCTTTTTCCGCACACACTGTCAGATCGATGCCTTCTGTCACTAGTATTCATGGGATGGTATCAATACTGGGTGACATCTAGGCCTGGTCTTATATACAGCATACCAACCGTACCTTAGTATTTTCATTTCTAGGTCATCATATATCTAAATGAATAAGTATTCTGTTTTTTTAAAAATAGATTAGAATCTTTACCAAAACTAAGTTGTAGGAACTCTTTATTGGTTTTTGTTTTTTTTTTAAATATTAACCTGATGTCAGAAAAGCCATGAATCTAAGGGAAAAAATAAAGTTATGAAAGTGTTTGGAGATAGTCTTCTCTTTCTAGTTTTGACAAATTTTCCCCTAAGTGGATGAGATTATGCGTATATGAGCAAAGTGTAATGGAGAATTATGATAAAAGTTTGAATATAGTAGGACCCTTACTCATTTCTCAAATAAATTCCAATTTATTTAGGATAATTAAGCAAATTTTATATAAATTATATAGAGAGAGTTTAATAGAAGTAAAGATTTGCTCATAGTTTGAGGATGTTACAAAATATTAATGTTATCCCTGCCACCACTCCCTCAAATTTTCCTGAATTTATAATTTTGAGAGTAGTATTAGCCATTGATTTTAGCAGATAGGTGTTGTGGTTATAGAATTTTTATTAATGCAAATACACCTAGTGTAAATAATGGATGATAGCTAGCTAATAATCTTTCATCAATTGTATCAAAGGTAACTACTATTAAAAAAATAGTACAATTATTTTTTAAAGTGCTGTCATCAATAGTAACAAATGTTCCATGCCAAAGCAAGGTGTTGGTGGTAGGGTGGTATGGGAGAATTCTGTAAGTTACACATTTGTTTTGCGAACTCACAACTTCTCTTATCAATGACAACAGAAGTCCCACAATCTTAGCTCTGAGCAATTTGTTTTTCCTTGTTTTTGTTGTTGTTTGTGAAGTAGAGGGCATGTCTTGTTGTTTTGTTATTTTTTTTAATTTGTTTAACTTTAAAGTCAAACCAAAGATGCAGCAAGCAAAAAAGAAAACTTCTGAACTTCCTAGAGGATATATAACAAAACAGAGCTGCCAAATATGAGCTATTCTTCACAATCCTGACTACCATTTGACTATTTACTTATTTACTTCTCCAAGAAGTTTTATATTAGTTTAATTTTACCAACTAAATTACAAGTTATCAGATTTTACTTCTCTTGAGTGTCCTTATCATGCTGGAATAGAGAAGACGTTTAGAAAAAAAAACTTTGATTGGTAAGCTAATTTTCTTCTATTTTGAAAAAAAAACTAATTATAAACTGTAATCTCTTACATGGATGGGAAAAAAATCTTTTTGAAACTTATATTCAGAAAAATTAAAAAATAAGGAGGATGTGTTATTGCTATATCCTGAATTGGCCAGAATTCTTAGACAAAGGAAAGTTTTAAGATCACTTCTTATGTACAATACTAGTAATAGTATGGTAATATTATTGGCTTACATAGCTAACCTCCAAAACCACACCCCGTCAGAAGTTCTAAAATCTCTTAAGCTAAACTAAAAACAGCTTTTATCCACTCAACACATTTATTTAGACCTCCAGGGTCTGAATTCTTCCATTCTTCTTTGAAACACTCGCTTGACAGCTCTGAAGCGGTGCCTTGTTTCAACACAGAGCTGTGAGCATACACCTATGACCCAGCTGTTTCCTCTCAAAAGAAGGCACGCAGGGAATTTTTTTCTGTTTAAACAAATGCTATTGTATTATTGCCAATTTTTCCTTAAAAGTACCTATTAATGAATCTAGCAGCCTTATTAGGTATTTTAAATTAGTGAACAATGTTAGAACTTGTTGTAAATTCTTTCCCACTATATGAGAGTTCCTTGGTCTCTAGTGACCCTTTGAACCTGAAACTGCATACCTGACACTGATTTCCAAATACTTCTTTACTGTTCGTTATGCTTTGTTAAGATTTCCTTAAAAGAGAACAAAAAGTAGCTTCTTCAGTTTCATTTCATGAAATTGTTGATAAATTCATGTTATACTGTCTCAGTATTTTTCCAGTCTAAATCTGCATATGCTTGTTAAGTGGCACCGAAAATATGAACTCCACTCCATTGTAACCCCTTGGAAACAGCAGCCAATTCCCTCTTCCATTCTGCAAAGGAAATGTCTTCTTCCCCAAAACAAATCAATCTGATGTTCATTTAAAATTTAACCAATGATATCCCACCAATTTATGTCAGTATTATGGAATTTCTGGTGTGTTTGTGTAATTTTCACTTTCAAAAGTCTCAGCTTGATTACTTGAAATGATATACTATCCAAAGTGTTTGAGGTTTTGTAAGCCTCAATTAATTTGTTATTTTAAGGAACATAAATTTAAGTGTGGCCTGATAATGAACTACAGAGAAAGTCTCAATGCTAGACACTCAAACTAGAGCCCAACAGAGCTGTTCTCCACCACATTTATTCCTCCAAAAGACTGTATATTACTTCAACCTTTATGCATATTTTCTATTTTTCCCTCCTTTGATTCACAGTCGCCTCTCTGTCATCTACAGTATAACCATGGTATAGCATAAAAAAATAAAAATTAAAAAATTTACAATGTTCAAGTCCAGAGTCTGAAAATCATATTTTAACGAATGTTTCATGCCCTTTCTCATTTTCTAAAACAGCAAGGTAAAGTGAGGCTGGAGTCAAGTCATTCTTTGTCACCCTGAGCCACCGGACATGTCGGCCTTGCGCTCCTGCGTCTTCTCTGCAACCAGCAGTGCAGTGAGCGGTCTGGGGACGCACGTGAGCTGGGCGTGCACTCTGCGTCCGCAGAGCAGGTGGAAGCTCTCCCCCGTCCATCACCTGACAGCTGTAGATGCACAAGGAGGTGGCCATAACAGGAAAGGGAAGCAGGGATCTGGCTCCTAGATGAAAGGTTTGTGCAGATAGACCATTCAAGGCCAAGCACCCGAAATCCCACGTCCAGAGAAACCGAGGGCAGCTCAGCAGATGGACGAGCTTCGAGCCTGTCCTGAAAATCATGTGGGAGTTCCCCCACGTCTCCTAAAGACACTCATCATTCCAGAACGCGTGGGCCCTGGCCCTTCACCTGCCCCGGCGGGAGGAAAGCGCCACGTCGTCCACTGCTTAAAACAGTTTGTCTTCCACGTTATACTCCAGCAGCCCTTCAGCGCCGGGTACGTGACAGCATCACCACCGCGAGTGGACGTGGTGGGAAGGGCACTAGCACGTGCTGCGTTTGTGAGGCGCTGGGCAGCCTGCCACCGCGGTCTCGGACACACAGAGGCTGGAGAACTTCAGAATGAGCAGAACCAAACCAGAAAACAGCTGGGGAAAGAACAGATTTTTAAAAACCGACGAGAAAAGCCAGCCCTGCTCTGACCTGAAAGCCAACCCATAGTGATACTGATTGTCCACAGGGTTGTTACTCAGGCAGGAGACTGTGCAATAGGCAAAGCCAGAGTCTCTGCCCCAGTCCATCCTTTTAGTGACGATCTCGGCAACACCCTCTCTATTTCTGATATAGTTTCTCACTGACTTACAAACCGTTTGAGTAACATGATTTTTTCTAATGTTAGAAATCGCATTCTAACTCTAGCAAACACCTGTAATTTGCGTATTATTCCACAAAACTATAGTTAAGAGTGTGATCATTGTAGGTTAAGTTTGTACCACCAGTATACGTTGTTAACAATACAGGAAATCTAATGGCCTGTAATCCAGTTTTAAACCACTTCTCAATTGTGAACCATAAAAGTGCTGTGAAAACCCATCATATTAAAAATTAAGGGGGATGTGTGAGTTTGTCAACATAGACCATGATTCCATTTGTATTTATATTGTTCACTTTCATAGTCACTGAAAGGAAATGACTAAGAAATTTTTAATAATTTCTGCAGGAAAAAAAAACGAAAAAGTTTTCTATCATTTGATTTTCATGGACTATACTTCCCGTCAAAACGGCTGGAACATATCCATGCTTTATCCATTATTTGGCAATATTAGTCCATAATAAACCAGAGAAATTAAAGATGAGCTTCTTTAAGGTCAGAATGAAAGACTTGTATAGGCCAATCCTACTTTCAGTGAGAATGTTTGGCTTAAGACCAGACAGCAGTTCTTACCTGCAGGCAAGACAATCCCAGGACTGGGTGCTGAAGAAGACACTTGAACTTGGACCAGGAGAGGTAACAGAGCCAGAAAGCAAGTGCAAACTCTTGCCAAAAGGCCTATTGCATATTTATCTTTATTGCACACTGAAATGGTTCCTATGTAAACACATCCATGAACAAGAAAACCAAAAAGAAGTTTTGCTCCCAGATTTGGGGATAGCATGGAATGAACAAAAGGTTTTAGATGTAGAAAAGATTTTATAGAGAAGAACAAGAGCATTTTTGCTTTTAAAAGAGTCTGAAAATGCCTCAAGTCAAAAAAATGATAGCCTGCAGTAGACGTATCACTATGACAGAAAACAGTTAGAGAAAAAGATACATATCTGGATGCAACTGGTAGACCTCCTTGTAAAGAAATTACAAGTCCCGCTTAGAGGCCCATTTATAAAAAATAAAAAGGCCGTCATCTCCATGATGAATATGTGGCAGTGGCAGAACCAGGAAAAGTTGTAAGCATTCATTTCAGTTAATTTCACAATGAGACATACAAGGTCAAATTCAAAGGCTAATTAATTGATTCATTTATATTAATGCTTTATTCTTTGAAGATTGTATACATTTTAACACTTCAAAGAATTAGTTTTTATTTAAAGTAGAAAGAAAGATCTGTAATTCAATTAAAACTATTCATAAGCTCATGGCTATTGCGGCTAAAAGATATACATGTATCAAGTGCTGAAAATAGCCACATCAAATATTGGGACTAAAAACGCTTGCCTTTTTGACATTTTATCTAGTGCCTTAATTTAAATGAAAACATGGGATCGAGGGCTAGTACTTGTTTAAAATTTCTACAGTAGTCATTCCGGTCAAATTAACTTGACATAAAACAGGACTCTGAAAGTAATACAACCAGAATTGTTGTTCGCATTACTTTTGCCAGTTCCTGCAGAAAAATCAATGAAATTGACCATTTTCTACTATGAGGGTCTTCTTTTCTCTAAGAGGTTCCAAGAAGAAAAAAACTGACCTATCTTTTTCTAAGGGGGTCAAACATTCAAAACTGACTTCATTTCTGTAACTTATTGTACCATTCCTGTGGAATATTTCTTCGTTTCAGCCAGGCTTCTCGGCCTCAGCGCCGTTGGCCTCTGGATGGACAGCTCTTCGAGTGGGCTGCTCTGCACAGGGGGTCCAGCAGCTCCCCTGCCACCCGGCCGGATGCCAGCAGGACCTCCTGCCACTGTAGCAGCCAAGTATTTGCTGGGTCTCCTCTGTGGCGTGAAGTCTTCCCCCACTGGGGGATGTTTTAAGGGAAGTCTTTCAAAAGGAATGAGGCTTTGTCCATGTAATCAGTCCTCCTGATGGCCAACGCTTGAGTGATGACAAATATTCTGCTGGAATTCAGGAGCTGAAGGAATGGCATTTGCAGGGCGGGTCCTTGCTCCACTGCCCCTAACTCAGGTACTGACCACCGGTCTGCTCCCTGCTCTCCCGTCTCCAAGAACGGAGGGGGACGCCCACGCCCGCTCTCCACCACAGCAACCCGTCTTGGCTCTGAGGAGCTAGTACTGAAGGAGGCCCCAGGAGGATCCTCGAGGGCAGAGAGAGGACGGAAGGTGGGCAGGGCCCAGCAGGCGCTCCGGCCGGTCCTGGGCGGGCGCTGGAGCCTGAGCACCGCGCCGGAGCAGGCCCAGCTGGAGACGGAGGGCTCCCCTTCCCCTGCTTCCAGCCAGGGGTGGTCAGGCCACCTGGGGGGCCTCCTGGCAGGAGAAGCATGCAGCAGTGGGCATCGGCGGTCAGCACCCAGGGCAGTGACGGTGGGAGCTCCAGGAGAGCAGAGGGTTGCACTGGAGCACCAGCAGGAAAGGAAGGGAGGGAGGGAAGGAGAGAAAGGAGGGACGGAGGGAGGCAGGAAAGAGGAAGGAGAGAAAGGAGGGAGGGAAGAAGAGAAAAGAGGGAGGGGGGTAGAGGGGAAGGTGGGAGGGAGGGTGGAGAGAGGGGGAAGAAGGGAGGGAGGGAGGGGAGAAAAGAGAAGAGAACAGGAGCAGCGCCTGGGCCCTCGGCTGCCGGGCAGGCCTTCCCGCGGCCCCGCTTTGGGGAAACGCCCTGCTGTGCTTCACTCCAAGCTCCTCGCTGGAAAGAGGGTCCTGCCGGCGTCGGGGCAGCTGCAGTGGGGACCGGACCACGGTGTCCAGGGACGTTCAGGCCGGCCCCGCTTCAGCGCAGCCAGGCCAGCAGGACACGGCGTCGCGCCCGCCCGAGGCGCCCTGGTTTACGGGGTGCAGGTCCAGGCCTGGGGGCTGAGAAGCAAAGGGCATGCGCGGGGGAGCTGTTGACGTCCAGTCCCCCCGCGGAGCTTTGGATCTGACAACCTGAGTCCTTGACTGAACATTAACTAATTCAAGGAAACAAATACACAGACTTCCACGGTCCCTTCCCGTTCCACTGTTCCTGATTCTGAGGTGGGGAGACCTACGTGTTGCATCCAGTTAATGTGCAGTCACTTTCCTGATTATAGGAATCCATTACTGGTTAAAATTTGAACAGTGTCTAAGAAACAGTTGGCTATGGAAAAATCATTTTGCATCCTTGGAGTCCAGCACAGTACAAATCACAGCTGTCTTTAGAGAGCAGAAGGGGTAGTGAGGAAGTTTCTTCATATCATATTTAGGAACAATTAATCCCCGGAAGACCATTTGATACTCAGTACTCTGCCAATATAATCACTTCAGAGATTTTCTTTAAATCTTTGCTATATATGGCAGGAAAAAACTGTCTTGTATGGAATTTATCCTTCCACTATTGAAATTTCATGAGCTCCTATCTGCCCCGGGTTGCATCCTTTCTCTACCCCAGCAGGTCTTTGGGTTGATTTCCATGTCAAATCCATCCACTTCACAGCACTTCACTCACCTCTGCTTCATTGCACACTGGAAAAATGTGTACAGAATCTTGAGCAAATTGCGGTAATAGGATTTGTAACATTTGTGCTGTGGATTACATTTTAAAGTGGTTTTACAAACAAAGCATATTGGAGAATTATTATGAAACCATTTAATTAGAAAGACTCATGAATTTTCAATCAATAAATTCTATAAAAAATTAAATCAAAGAATGCCAAACTACAATAATAATGTGCTAAATTGTTTCCCAATTATATATAGAACAATATCAGTAAAAAAGAGTATTTTGTATATCAAAGTATTGGCAGAAATCTTGAGATTTAAGGGTCATGTTTTCTGCTGTTAAACAGCCTTTTGTGATTTAAACAGCAAATTATTGAAGGACTTAAGAGAGGAAAAATATTTAATAAATTATTTTAAGTCATATTCAACACTTTATCCCCAGTATTCCTTCTGTTTAACTGGCTGAAGACCTAGAGAGACTGCCTAGCTTTCTGATGTTTTTTACCCCTCAACCTTTCTCCATATATCAAGAAAAGTAGGAAAAAATATCAATTTTCAATCAATTCAAATAAAAATAATCTTTATCCATTTCAGAAAAAATGCTTTGAAACTAGAATTATCATTTCCTCAGTTCCTTGTTTCCATTGGGAAGTACAGATAAGCCCAGATGTCTTCCTAAACCTTACAATGTAAATTGAGATTGAAAACTGCTGATAGACCCTCATATACAGTTAACATATTAAATATCTACATATACTAAACTCATTAGGCAGAACCTCATACATATAACAGATTAAGAACAGTTTCACTTTTTCTTTAGGCTTGATGCTATTATTCCAATTCTAAGCTAGGTGAAAACAGTCTAACTTGGATTTTTTTATATTGCAGGTCTTTGTTATTTCTCTGTAGAATTAAATCTTTACCCTAACAGATCATTTCTTCAACTATTCTCTGAAGGTCTCACAAGGAAATTAATTCAACAAGAACTATCACAAGTTGTACATGTCTAATCACCCTAACTTCTAGAGTGTTCTTCAAAAGAAGACCTACAGATAGTTTCTGAAAATCTCTTATTTTCTCAAGAAAGTGAAATCTATCTTAATGGTTCCCTGTAAATATAATTTAAGGGAAGAAGCGTCTATTGAGTAAACCATTGTTACTGAAATAACAGCAGTTAAAAAAATAGAAATCCCCGTAGTGAGAAATAGTAATGGTTTTATTTCTTGACTCTGTATAGCTTAGTAAAGTTGATAAAACAGTGTTCCCCTGTTAGATCAATATTTCTGTGGTTATATCTTGTCACAACCAGGAAATGCAGAAGAATGCTATTACCTATCTCTGTTCACCCATGCTATCAAAACCAAATAAATGAGATCATGCCAATGATTATTGAAGCACACGGTATCCCAGATTCAGCTGTTTTTGACTCACCAAATGAGCAACTTCAACTCAATAATTTTGAAATGAAATTTGGTCTAATCCCAATCATGTTTTTTCCATTTTCAGATACGTCATTCTATCATCCATATATGCTCCAAAGGGCTTCCATTAAAAGACAGTGGATTGGCGGTGCCCTGCCCTCACCCAAGGCCCTCTAGAGCGGACTAAAAACAAGTAAGTGATACCTGGTCCAAACAAAACTGCTCACTGTCGTTCCAGACTTGAGAGTTCATAGTAATTCAGGGACAATAAGTGAAATGAGACGATATTCTGGAAAGCATGGACAGAATGACTAACTTGGCACGTAATCGCATGACAGCACCATTTAATAAATCAAAAATTAAAAGCACTGTTCCAGGAAAATTGCAAGGCAAGAAAGGAGGGCGTCCTAGCAAATGATTGCTGAGTGGTCAGGAGCTCGTCCAGGGCCGTGAGTCCAGGGTGGTCCGTCCACCTTCCTGATGCCCTCGGACCATGCCTCGTCCTGCCCGAACAGCTGCCTCCAGGCGGGAGCTGGCTCATTAGCGACGCTCATGGCTGTGCCTTTAGGTTCTAAAAACGCATTATGTAGTTTAAGCTGACAAGGTTTGCCCAGGTACTCTTGATCTAATTCTCATTACGTTCTTGGCTATTCATTATCTACCCTGAACCAGGCCATTCATGTCCAATAACCAGGACATTTCATCATTATATATTTTTGGAGGAATGATCTCCAAACTATGTTCTGAAATCCTGTAACAATGTTGTCAGGCTAACAAAAGTTAAAAATATTTACAGTTGTTATTAAGTGGGGCCTTTTAGGAATGTATTATTTAATATAACAATTTGGGGCTATTTTTAAGTGTGTGTTAAGCACATGATACTTCTGAATTCAAAATTCAGCAACCAACCAGAGGCATATGTCCAACTTTCCGTTTTGGGAAATAGTTGAGAATAAAGTGTCTTAACTTTTTCCTTATCCTTGAATTTTGGGTTCTAATTTACTGCAAGCCTGTTTTTTCCTCAGATTGTCAAGTCCGTTTTTGTATAGAGGACCATGGAAAATATATCTCCCATCATTAACCAAACTGTAGGAACAGAATAAGGAATAAGGCATAAGTGTAGGAAAAGAGAGGTAAAATTTTCATTAACTGCAAACATTATTTCACTGTTTTCATTATTTCTTTGTCTAGATACTCAGTGCAAGAAAATAATTTTTTTCAAAAGATACAAGAGTTCATTAAATGACCTGATTCAACATCAACAAAGCAATAGTTTTTCCATAATCTGATAATTATCTATTAGAAAACATAATAGAGAAAAAAAAATTCAATTAACAACAGCAACAAGGAAGAGAAAAAAGATATAATCCTAATGAGAAAAAGTAAAAGTCCTAAAGACATCTAAAATATGGAAATGGATAGCAACGTCATAGTTGGAAAAACTCAATGTTATTTAAAAAATCAATTCTGTCAATTTAATTAATCAATTCTATACAATCTTAAAGTCCAAGTAGCATTTTTCTAAACTGCATGACAAAATTCTCAGGTTCATCTGTAAGGGAAAAACACATAAATATGTATTTTTAAAAATATGTTGAAAAATACCTAAAGTGAGAGGAGGCTTGACCTACCACCTATCAAAACACATATACTCTACAGCTTTAGTAATTAAAGCACTGATTAGAAAGACTGACAATAAACCCAGTTGCATTACAGATTTAGATTACGCTAAAGGTGGCAAATGAGTAGGGAAAAGAACTGTGTTGGTTTCCTCACCTGCTGAAAGCAGCTACCATAGAATGGATTGGCTTAGACAATGGGCCTTTATTAGCTGACAGAGTCTGAGAAAATGTCCATAGCAAGGCATCACCAGGCGACACTTTCCCCCAGGGACCGCTGCAGCGATCCTGGGCTCCTGGTCACACGCAGGTCCGTGGCGGCGTCTGCTGGGCTCTCCCCCTCTTCAGGTTTCGGTGCTTTCGGCTTCTTGCTTCCCTGGTTTCTCTGTCTTGCTTCCATTTATAAAGGACTCCAGCAGGGGTCTAAGACCCCCTTGAATGGGCGCCACGTCTTCATGGACTCACCCTCTCCGAAGCCCTCCCCGCTACCCTGGAATGGACTAACTTCTAGAGCAGGACTTTCTAGGCACCTCCAGCTCCAGACCATCACAAGGGATAGCTCAGCAAACTGTAATGAGGTAACTGACTCTACATTTGGGGAAAGAATAAAGTATACCTCTAATTCTCAACATAACCAGAGAAAGCTCAGGTGTGTTAAAATTTAATATTATAAGGCAAAACTATAACAGCATAAGGGGGAAAAAGAGGAAAAATGTGTTTATAAACTTGAGATGGAGAAGTTCTTCTCAAGGGTGGGGTTAGGCTTTGTGTCAACTCGGCCGTAATTGTGCCCAGCTGTCTGGTCAAGCAAGCACTGGGCTAACTCTAATATAAGGGCATTTATGGACTTTAGTCACCACTGACTTTACTTCCTCTTAAAAGAGGAAGTGATTCCAGCATTGAGAGAGAATTTCCCAGCTTCTCTTTGGACAGTCACCATCTCCCAGAACTCGTCAAGAACCTTCACTGGACTTTCCTCGGGGCTCATGGTTGCAGCCTGCCTGCAGAACCTGGAGTTGTGCGTCCCCACAGCTGCGTGAGAGACTCTGATAAATCTCTTACTACTGGCAGATATCCCTTGTTGATTCTGTTTCCCTAGAGAACCCTGACTAATACATAAAGTAACACCCAAAACCTAGAAATCATGAGAGGTGAGGGGGGGAATATATGATAAAAGTTTAAAATTTATGCATGAGAAATGACTCATTCAAAAAGTTAGATCATAAGCAACGAACCAGCAGAAACTATTTGGAACACACATAATAGTCAAATAGTAAATACCCAAAAACATTTTTTTAAAATCCTCTGTAAATCACTACCCAAAATAAAAGAAATCCAATTTTAAAAAGAGTAACATACATATAAAAGGAAACATAGAAAAAGAAATATATATATCCAATAAATATATTAAAGTGTTTAAATTTGCTAGTCACCAGAAATGCAAAGCAAAACCATGATGTAGGGTTTTTATACCCTTCAGCTTGATAAAACATGAAGATTTATAATATCTAATATTGATGAGAATTAGCAAAACAGGATCTCTCAGTCACAGGTTGGCTTTAGGATAACTTTGTCTATCAATTTTACATGTTAATTTGAGAATATTCACTAAAATTAAAAATGCATCATTCTACCTCTAGAATTTATCTTACTGACATACTTGCACATTGGTCAGATATTGTCAATGAAGGGAAATGAAAGTCAATGAAACAGTGTTGTGATTACAAAAAATATATATCTAGGAAGAACCTGGGTTGTCTATTCGTAGAGGAAAGTTTCAGTAACGTACAGGTATTTCCACGTAGTGGGGTACTGGTCGGTCATTGAGAATGCCATCTAGATGTGACAAAGTCTCCAAGTTTTATTATGTAAAACAAAGACATAAATATTAGGGCGAATGTGTGACATAGCTGGGTCAGTGTCATGTACATGTATTAAAATCATTCCACCGACATTCACTTCAGCAAATGCAAAGGGAAGGGCCACAGCCGCCGGCAGAGTCGACGTCCCCTCTGCCGTCACGGCTTACAGCACAGAGCGAGAGGCCACAGCAGACACCAAGGTGAAGTGACAGGAACGAGCCGCCGGGGCGGCGGGCATCCCGGGCGCGCTCAGCGGGCGCTCAGCGGAGCTGCGGGGCGGGGGACAGTGGGCCCGCCTCAGCGGGGGGTGGAAGGGCCGCTCTGCGGAGTTAGCACAGCCCCCCCATGACCTGACACCGTAATCGGCAGGTCAGGCTAGGAGGGCACGAGGTGACTCCAGGGGCAGCAGAAACAGAAGCCGGCAAGGAGAAGGCGGCAGAAGATTCTGGAAGGTGTGGCTGAGCCCGGGAGGCCACCAGCCAGCACTTCTGGAGGAAGCAGGGACCTGTGGGGTTGGAAAGAGGGGGTAAGAAGGACCTTCCCACCTGACGCTGTGATGTTCTTCCCTCTTACCAAAATACTAACCATTTTAACACGGGATCAAACTAACCATTACCAGGGTGGTTACCAGCGTCGAGGCTGGAGTTAAAATCTGGACCAGGCCCACCAGCGTCCGGGTCAGCCAGGCCGCTGTGACGAGCGCCACGGCCCGGGGGATTCAGCGACGGTGTCTGTGTCTCCGAGGTTTGGAGGCTCCCAGTCCACGGTCCAGGTCTCAAAGGCCGAGCTCTCTCCGGCCCGTGGCGTGGGGGTGCTGCTGGCCACCCTGGGTCCCCGTCGCGGGGCATCCACGCTCTCATCCCTGCTCCTCATTCCCCCGGCTTCCGGCTTCTCCGTCCACGACAGCCTCCTTTGCTCGGAAGGATTCATTCACACTGGATCGACCCCGTCCTCGTTCCACTCGGCTACGCCCTAACTAAAGCGGCCTCTCCAGGGGCCGTATCAACGGATGGGCATCCCAGGGCCTGGGTCACGACCGGAACAAGACATGGGGTGACACGATCCCTCCAGCATGGCTGCAGGGTCCAGCTCCGTGGCTACAATGTGGCCCTGTAGTTCAACCTCAGCTTCCAGTTTGGTAAAGAAAAAGTGGTTTTCACTTCCAGTAATTTTTGAAGGTCTCAAAACTGGTGTTTTCCTTATGTCATTTAGAAATGGCACACCTTCCACATGGACACGCTACCTTTGTGGGAGAGGAAACAGCCACGTTACTGGGACCTGATGGTTGAGGTCGTCATACTGTCTTGATGTGTTTCTTGTTCGCAGAGTATTGCATTACGGTGAGGGCCTGTGTTTTCCCACTTTGGTTGAAAGGAATAACTGCTCAACTAACAACGTGAGTCAGCACTGGAACATGGTGAGGCCAGGTCATCAGACTGCAGAGCTGCACGGGACCTTGGCGATTGCTCCCAAAGTCGCCTTTCAGAGAGGAGACCGTCTCAAAGGGGCAAGGCAGCGTGCCCAGGGTCGCCCATCTGATGAGTGGACAGGCGGAGAATTAAACCCAGCTCTTCTGACTCAGCGCTGAACCTCACTTCTCATACACAATGATAGGCGTGGTATTTAGAAAATGTTCCCCAAAAGAAAGCTGCATGCTAATCTCTGAAATCTCTGAGTGTTACTTTATATAAACAAGAAATAGTTTTGCAGATGTGATTAGGTAATTCTGAGACGGAAAAATTACCCTGGATGATCCTGCCGACCCTAAATGCGATCACATGTACCTTTCTAAAAGGGAGGAAAGAGATTCGGGGCAGGCAGAAGAGAAGGCGCTGCGGCCGTGGAGGCAGGGAGCGCAGCGGGCAGCCCCAGAGGCTGAACCTGCCAGCAGAGCCGCAGCAGGGCCAGGGGCTGCCCCCGCTGGTCTCAGCCTAGTGAACTGATTTCAGAGTTCTGGCCTCTGCAACTGCGGAAGAAGCCGTTTCCATTCTTTCAAGTCACCAGGTTTGTGCTCATTGGTTATGGTGCAGCAGGAACCTGATGCCACAGGGTTTAATTTCATAAGTCATTGGGGGCGCAGAGGTTCAGCACAGAGAACTCCTGTTTCCAGCCTGGAAAGGAGAGTCTGCAACAGCTCATGAAACACCTACCACGGGCCCAGCTCCTAAGGGCAGCCCTCATGCTGAGGAAGATGCCCCCCTCTTGCAGGGCACGTGCCCCGTCTCCAGCCCACCTGGTGACCTTGCCAGAGTGCTGGGGGGTGCACTCCCCGCGTCGCGTGAGTTCCAGCCTGTGCACCAACCCTGCAGTGGGCGAAGAGGGCAGCGCCGCTGCCTGAAGCCCACTGGGGCGGAAGCAGGAGCCGGTGTGGGCGTGGGGTTTGAGAGCCCCGGGCGCCTGGATGTACCGGGGAAAAGGTGATGTACCTGCCCAAGAAAACCCCAGCCGAGCCGGTCCAGCCGCTTCGTGCTGATGTCTCCCAGGTGCGCTGTCATTTTTTATAAGGTTTGTGCAGGACACAAAGTATTCGGACCGGGGAGGGACCATGTCAGCAAGCGGGCAACCCCATGGTCTAGCCTGGGGTCTCCTTATCGCTCTCTTAACTCTACCAGAGCTGTTAAAGACATGGGCTAGTAAATACCTCAACAGGAAACAGAAATCTCTTCCATTTGGGCCCCATGCTCCTTCCTTCTTTCATGAGTGACTGTTGTCAAACACAGGGCAGACATGTGGGGACGCCGGGCAGGTGCAAGGTGTGTGCTTGCGTCACTAGCAGGGGAGACAGAAAATCACACAAGCAGCCCTGTGTGGGTGCCAGGGAAGTAGCCGGTCACGGAGGAGCCCACAGCCCAGGAACTTACCTTTTAGGTGCTGGGGGGAGTAGGGAAGTTGTGGTGAAGTGGAAGATGGTGAGAAAAGTATTCAAGCCAAAAAGAAGAGTAAACAAAAAATCTTGGAGGCTAAGAAAAGAATGTCAGAGTCAGAAGCTTGGAGCGGTGGAGACCTGCCGTGCCACAAGCACTCTGCAGAGAGAGCAGGCTAACAGCAGGCAGAGCCACAGCAGGCCAGAGGAAGGAGGCTGGAAACTACCAAAGGACTGTAAACATCACCTAACTGTACAACCCTTGAAAAATGGTTTTAGACCAGTGATCAACACTCAGCTGAACTCTGTAGGAAGCATACACAATGGACTGTCTTCACTGCCCAATAAGTGTATTTATTGAACGCCTTCATATTCCTGCTGAGAAAGATGGGGTGATCAAAGAGCAGCCAGAGAAGAAGGTTTGCTCTAACTCCAGATGAGTGTCTCCAGCCTAATGGATTCTGATAGTAAAATACATGAATACCAGGTCTGGGCTTCACATCTGCTCTGGGTAATACCAGATTCCCTGGGTAACTAGACTCATACCCGACTGTTCTCAGAAGATTGAGGACGCAGAGCGGGTGTAGCTCAGTGGTGGGGCGACCGCCTCACACACAGGAGGCCTGGGTTCAATCCCAGTACCTCCTGAAAATTTTAAAAATTAAGAGCTTGTGGACAAGCCCCCCCAGTCAGTACACAATGAACGATATCCAAATAATAAATATTAATAAATATTTATGGAAAGACGGATGTACACAGGGATTTGTCCTTTCCTAGGATTTGCTGGAGATAATCACAAACCAGACACAGACTCTTGGAACGGAGTCAAGTCAGCAAACAGAAAACAAGGCTCGACTAACTAGAATATTTGCCCTTCTGTTCTCTACTCTCGATGGAAATCGTGAGGATGAAATTTTCTGCATATAATTCATTATCTCCGCGCTCCTATTTGCCTATCAATCAGCAAATAAGGAAGAGTTTACCATCAGGCTCATTGAGTGGCAATGGGAACCTAGAGTGAGCAAGGGAAATCCAGTTCCTACCTTTGAAACTCAGAAACAAGTGGGAACGAGACAAAAAGAAATTACATGTACGATTAGCGTAATGCAGTACTGCAGGAATATATATCTGCATGATCTCATCTAGTCATTTCAGAAAGGAAGGAATCCTGGTTTTAACCAAACCAAAGCAACCCCCACAAAATGTTTAACAATATTAACACAAATAATGATCACACCACAGGTCATTATCTGTATATAATTCTCGAAAATTGGCTGTTTGTAACTTTCTTCCAAATATCATCATTTTTGCATAAAAATTAATTTGCAAGTGAGGATTTCTCGGTGTTGACTTTCAGACTTTCCTGTTCAAGAATGTAAGCCTGAAATTCTTAGGATGCCACATCGACCACCCGGCTTCTGAAAATAGCCCTCCCTGGGTGATCAGATTTCAGATCTGACACCCAAAATCCCCCCGACCAGCTGTCGTCCTACTTCTCCAGAAAAACCTTTAGACCAAATTCTTGCTTTTCTTTTTTTCCAAATCCACATTTGTGAATCTCCTTTAAAAGTAAAAAACGTAAACTCACTAAAACATCCCCTTGGGTAAGAAAGTTCGTAACTCTTCAGCACAGACAGGACAATCCTGGATGAAAATCACACAGCAAAGTGATTCTTCAGACTGTCTCGTGAGCTCGGATAAATGAAGACATGGAAACTACAAGAAGCAAGGAAAAACCTGCAGAAAGGAGAGGAAAACGTCTTGGGGATGTGACACTAAAAGCACAAGGACTTTGATGAATATACTAAACGGTATAAATGAGCTTGCAAGGTTTTAGGTATAAGGCGAACGCAGGTTTCTAAACTGTTTAATCTGTTTGTACTTTTGAAAACAAAAAGCCTGGAGGCCTGGTATATTTGAAGCATCAACTGATCGAGTTGCCTGAGAGAGGGCAGAGGAGAGAGTTTTCATCCTTGCTCGTGTAGCTTCTCTACAGCAGCAGTACGCTTAGGTCCGAAGCACTCAAGCACGCCCTAGAGTCTCGTTTCAGATTCTTGATATATACTTGTAACACGCTAAGGTCTTTGCCTTTATTTAATTATTCAATGTAATCGCTCCATCAACCAGTCATTTGCATACTTTTTCTTAATTATGTTGTTTTCCCCATTCTTACATCATCCCTTTTTATGTAAAATATTCTGGAGATACGGGAATACGTTGGAACGCGTTTGGACCATAGTCATTGGCATACGTTTTCCCACCTTTCATCTCTTTCGGGTTTTATTGGACCTTGTTGCTAACAGAGACAGTCACAGGCTGGCGTCCCTGACTTGCAGTGGGAGCAGGGGGCCAGGAGCGGTCGGAAGTCTTCTCTTCTGGAGCATGGCCTTGCTCCGTCCAGGGCAGCCGGACTGAGTGGTGGTCAGGACGCCCGCTGGCTGCCGCGAGCCAGCACTGGCCCCACGAGCCCTCGCGGCCAGGGAAGGGTCCCTGCCCGGCCATCTGGGGGCAGGTTTGGCTGGGGCACAACCCTTCTCCTCCCCCGGCGCCCGCCCATTTCCCATGTCTGATTCCCCGGCTACTCTAGCCATTGCGTGAATCGCGCAGCATAAACCCCTTCCTGTTTAAACCATGTTTCGATTGCCAGCCACAAAGCACCCTGAGAAAGCAAGGAGATTTACTGGGCTCTCAGAACTTTGGGGATTATTTCCTGAGGGGTGCTGGATGGTGCCCTAAGTTTATAACATATACATATATATACTTCCTGGGGATCAAAAGTAATTGGCAAAGTAGAGCCAGACTCACTATACTGCATAAGCAGGTCTTGTTTGAAGACCAGATTTCAGGTATCATAGGAATTCCATTGACTAACACTGGAAAATTCCAAAAGCTAAACGCCGTAATAAAGAAGGCACACTGTGAGCTGTCGTGCACCTGGGTTGGGTTGGATTTACCACAAGAGGGTTCAATTCCTCCCAGGTTCCCTGGATTTTCCAGGGACAAACCAACGCCAAATGAAGACAAATCTACTTAGTTGCTCTTTGACCCGTTTGCCACGGCTTTTCTTCTGTTGAGTTTCTGCTACGTCAACAGGAGTGTCTGGAACGAACACTGATGAAACTCTCCTGGTTTCGCTCACTGCTGAGGTGGCCTGGAAAACGCACACCTCTCCTCAAAGGCCCGAGTTAAACTGGGTTTGTTCGGCTCAGGAATTTTGATGCAAGAATCTGTAATTTTTACCCTTGTTCGGGTGAATACAGAAACCCCTGCCCACGTGGCTGGAGCGGCAGGAGGTTTGTCTGATACCCCGGAGGGAGTCTGGGCTAGTCCATCCCTCCACCCGTGGGGCCTCCTCATCCTGCTCTGCCCTTCCCAGCAAATGGCTTTTAGATTGGGATTTTTCTCCCCATGGCTGTGGGAGCAGACGCCCCGTACCTCTAAAAATATCACCTCGCTGTCCAAGCGGAAGAAAGCTGCCGGGGGTAAGGGTAAAGCCTTTTCTTGGGGACAGTTTTTTTTTTTAATATGGAAAATGGAATTCTCCTGGAGACTTTTCCCTTCATCTTGCTGACTAGAGTTGTGTCCCTTTCCAGGGAGACGCCAAATCCCCGCATTTGCTTTCCAGCGCCGAGGTGCGGGAGTCCAGGGGTGAAGGAGTTAAAATGAGTGCTGGGTGGACAAACCCTCCTGACCCAGTTCAAGGATCCCAAGCCCTGAGTGGGAACGTGGCCAAAGCCTTTGGTTTGCTTTTGTTATTTATGTGGCCCTTAAATAAACTAAGATAATCATAGTTGGCATCTTGAGACACCCAATCATCCACATTCCTTTGTAGCTAATTGTCCACTTTCTTTTAGATAATTGTCTATATTATTTATCTATTGCTATGTTAAACCAAAATCCAGCTGCTTGAGCCAACACGTGTGTGTCACCCCATAGTTCCGCGAGTCAGGAACCTGCCAGGCGCAGCCGGGTCTCCTCGGAGCTGGAGGCGCCGTGGAGGCGTCACGGGGCTGCGGGCCCAGCGGAGCTGGCGCTGCCTTCAGAACCCGCCCTGTTGGTGGGCAGGGCGCGTCTCCGGCTGTTGGCCCAAGACTGTGGGTTCCTTGCCAGGGGGCGTCCAGAGCGCAGCCCCCAGCAGGCGATGGTTTCCCTCCCAGCAGGCTAGCCAAGGAGCCGGAGAGGAGGAGAGCAAAGCCCCATGTCCCTCGCCCGGCGGCGACTGCCATAATCTCAGCCTATTCTTGTGTTCCGTGCAGGCCTTGGGTCAGCCACGTTCAAGGCTGGGGGTACACAAGGCACGCAGACCGGGGGCCGGGCTCTTGGGCCTCTCGGAGGACGCCTACCACCCTGTGTATACTCTTTGCCCATTTTTCTTCTGGAGTCATGGGTGTCATAATTCCTGAACGCTTTAGGACTTGCGAGACCGTGAATAAAGTCTTATTTCTCATTAGATTTTCTAGTTGAGTGAAACAGAAGTGCTCTTGAGTTGAGATATTGCTCCAGTATAAACCACCCTGGCTCACTTCCATCACTTTTAAATTTTTCTGGTTGTTTTGTTTGGTTTTCTAGTAAATGGCCCTGCCATCTGCAAATGCGAGAGACCACTGCTGCTGTCTGTTTTACTCCTGGACGGTCTACCTATTCTTCTTATTTTATTGCATACCAAGACCGCCCATACGATGGTGAGCATTGGAAGTCAAGGAAACATCTTCCTTCCCATCCACATTTTTAAAGGCTGTGCAGGTGCAGCTTGTCCAGTGGGAGTGATCACTGCCAAAGGCCATTAACACTGACCGAATGCCTGATACTGAAATATCATTGTACTCCTGGAGGAAAGTATTCCTCATTATTATCTATTTTTACTAGCTTTAATTCAGTTGAGAGGCTTTCTCTTGTATAAGACAGAGATTATCTGTTCCTTGAATGTGACATAAAACTCACATTGAAAACTGCCAGGTCTTGGATTCTTTTATGGGGGGAGAGGTCTTAGATTACATTTTAATTTCTTCTCTCTTTATTATTTTATTCAAGGTTTCTATTTAAACCTGCAACAATTCTGTTATTTTATATATAACTCCAGAAATATACCCATTTCACTTGTTTTCAAATTTTTATCCATACTGTTGTTCATATATACTTTTAATATACTTTGATCTCTATCTGACACTAGGTTATCTGTAGGATTTTTAATAAAGTTGGGGTTTTAGGTTATTTTCTTTAAATATTTTTTAAATGTTACTTTAGTATTCCAGTGTTGCCATTAGAACTTTTGATGTCAGTTATTCTTCATTTCTAGTGAATGTTATTTTCTCTGTATGCTTTTACAATTTTGTCTTGGATATTTTTAATTAAATAGAATGCATGTAAGTTTGGGATTTTCTTTATCAATGTCATTTGGTGCTCTGTGGTCCCTTTAGATCTAGCTCCTCCATTGTTCTTTAGTTTCTAGCTACTATTTCAACAACAACAAAAACTTTTCTGCTCCATTAAGTTTTATCTGGTAGATCAATGTTGACATTTCTACTTCTACCCTCTCTATATTTTAGCTCCTTCTACATATTTTTCCATCTCTTTATCCCTTTGTGTGCTTTCTTGGAAAGAGCTATAACTAGATCCTTTTGTTCACCAATTTATTCTTTAACTACATTCACTCTAAGATGTTATCTCTTATTCCTACTCCCTTTTGATTATTCTGCTTCACTGATTGCTCCTCCTACATATTTGTAATATCATTTCCTTCTGTCTGAAGATACTTATCTTATTTATTTTAATTTCTTTTTTTAAAATCTGGGCCACTCATTCTGTTCCCTTTGATAAGGTCCTCCAGTGTGATTTTCCTTTAAAAGGGCTAGTGTTATAGATTGTAACAAATTTTCACAACAATGCGAAGAGTTGGTAGAGGGGCGATGGATGAGACCCCTGTGTGATGTTAGTATGTTTATTTTGTAAGTTCACCATCTTTACTATACACTTATTGTTTATGCGTGTGCATATATGAACGATACACTTCAATAAAAAATTAAAAATTTTTTTAAAAAAAGGGCTAGTGCTTGTCCTCCTCGGTTATCTTTTTTCCTCCCTTCCATGAGCTCAGATTCTGCGGGGACTAGCACCTGCCTCAGCTGGTCAGTCAGCAGGAGTGAAAGGCCTGCCTTGGCCAGTGCCTCCTGATGGACACAGGAGGAATGGAAATGACTTGGAGAGAGGAGCCGCCGTTCCTGCAAATCCAGAAGCTTCGTTTCTTCTCCCACCCCTGCTCTCCCAGGGTCTGCTTCCCCCGGCTGTAATGACCGGCCGGCGTACCTGGGGTGGCAGTTACCAGCGCTGCCCTCCAGCCCTCCGCGGCCGCCTGCCTCGTCCACTGGGGCCGGCCTGAGCTCGCCATCCTCTTCCACCGGGAACTGGAGAGGACAGCGCTGCCCCAGGCCACGTGGGATTACCAAGTGAGCACAGCCAGAAAGCCCCAGGTGAGCACAGCCAGAAAGCCCCAGGTGAGCACAGCCAGAAAGCCCCACGTTCTTTCCATGCTTGAGCTGCTGTTCTGTCCCCTAAGAAGACCCTGCCTGCTTGGCTGCTACGAGAGTCCCGGTGCCAAGCCTGTTCTCAGTCCCTCCCAAACGCTGTGTGGTGTCGCCAGGTGGAGCTTCGGGCAGCGAGCCTTGTCCCATGCTAGTGTGCTCCGTCCAGAAGGTCAGCAGGTGGGTCAAAGTTCACAGCTGGAGAGATTCAGACACGGCCATCATCCCAGCGAGCACTGGAGCCCTGAGGCCTAACGTGACCAGGTCCCAGGAAATGAAGCGTTCAGCAAGTTGGAGGAAGCCTTACTTACCCCATATCCACTGAAAGCTGGAACATGGATAAATGCCACATGGAAAAAAGCATGGAATAGCCTACAAATTCCTAGCCTCCATTATTCCAGATTTTAAAAGCAAACACAATTCACCATTTTCCAAGTTATAAACGCAGAATATTATTGCAGCCTCTCAAAAGAATATCCATACCTTTAGCATCAACATTATAGGAATAAATTATTGACAATCAGAGACACAACCAAAAACCACTAAATTATCACCAAAATTGTATACTTTTATACTAATCAGGTTCAACTGATATTTATGTTCCAGACATTTCCAAGTGTATTTTCTGATACGTTTTTGATGACCACCCTGAGAAAGCGTCTGTGACAGTTTGGAATTCTTTTATGAATACAAAGAAGGGAAAGATAATGTTTTGAACAAATCCACTCCCCTGGGTGAGACCCATCTGATTGGACCACGGGGGGCGGGACTCAGGTTGAGGCTCCGCCCTCTCGCTGGGTCTGATAAAAATGGAGACACGAGGAAAAGAAGCCGCCATTTTTTATCCTGCCACGTAGGAGAAAAGAGAAAGTGAGAGAGAAAGACTCCAAGTTCACTCCAGCCGCAGGAAGGCAAAGAAGCCCCGAGAGACTGAGAGAGGGGCCCGGAAGGAGGCAGATCCTGTGTCTGGTTGTCCAAGCTGAGGTCCAGAAAACAGATCTGGAGGGGAAGCCAGGGCCTCGGCGGAGCTGGTGGCCATCTTGCTTCACTGCGTGCTTGGAGAGGAAGCATCTGTGATGGTGCCTTGATCTGGACATTTCACGGCCTCTGAACTACCAGGTTTTACCCCAAATAAATCCCTTTTATAAAAAAGCCAACCCACCTCTGGTACTTTGCACCCATAGCCCTTTAGCAAACTAAAACATCCTTAGAAATAAAGAACCTCAGTGGACAAGGAGTTGAGACGTGTCCAAGGTCACTCATTTAGCAAATGTTGGAGCTGAGGTTAAGACCCACGTGGCGTTCTCTTTTATATTATCTTACTTGGATTAATATTGTTGAATGGCGTTAAGACCCACATAATGAGATAAATGTAATGACTCAGGAAATATTCACATCTGTCAAAAAGCTGTCTTGAGTGTACACCGGGAATGCATGGGTTTCGGCTTGATATTATATATGCTATTTAATTTGTTTGACTCAAAGCTTGTCTTTAACTTAGATCTAATTTCAGAAACACACCCTCACCTTTCAGGGGTGCACATGGGTTTCCAGGGTGAAGGCGTGCAAACCGAGCACCTGCGCTCTGGGTTAGGGAGTGGTCACTGAAGCAACGAGCAGGCGCCTTCTCTACGGGTTAGGTCCTGGAGCAGCACCTGGGTGGACCTAGTTAGTAGACTTTCAAGGAACCGTTGAAGCACTACCTATCAGCTTATAGTGTTGTAAGAACTCTTCTCTTAACCCACTACCCATAACAGTACCCTGTTCTGGGTGTCCAAGTTGTAGTCAGATAGTGTATGAGTTACGCAGAGTACGGACCAAGTTTAAGCCTCAGATTACACCCAGTGAACCAAGATGAATAAATACATAGTTACGCACTTCGCATGCCCCCCCCAAAGGGGAAGGTTTTTCCCTTTAAAAAAAAATTAGATCTTAGAAAAGAGGGAAACACCGTCTATTCAAGGTCTTACAGAATCAGTCAGCTGCACAGGGTGCCAGCTCAGACACTTTATTATGAACAAAACGTGATTTCTTTAAGACAAATTTTCCTGGCATGACTGCAACCACTGCAAGTCTGGGTGCTCACAGAATTCATGATTCAGAATATGTTAAAAACAATGATAATTTCAACTATATGTCCTATTCCTGGAAGTAGATGACATAATAATGGCAAGTGAACATTATAAATACACATTCAAGAGATGAAACAAAAAAATAATTCTTTTTTTTTCTTCCCCTCTCCCTCTCCCCACCCTGCTGTTTTTGCTGTCTGTGTCCATTTGCTGTATGACCTTCTGTATCTATTTCTCTTTTTGTCTTCTTTTCTTGTCTTTCTCCTCTAAGATTCACTAAGATTTGATCCTAGGGACCTCTGACGTGGAGAGAGATTCCCTGTCAATTGTGCCACCTCAGTTCCCGGTCTCTGCTCTGCTTCACCTTGACTGTCCCCTTCGTCTCTCTTTCGTTACTTCATCATCTTGCTGTGTGACTCACTTGTGCAGGTACTTGGCTCGCCACACAGGCTCTTGCGCGGGCACTCAGCTCGCCATGCAGGCACTCAGCTTGCCACGTGGGCTCTCAGCTCACTGCGGGCTCTTGGCTTGCTGCACGGGCACTGAACCTCTGCGCAGGCACGCTTTCTCTTCTTTTTCACCAGGAGGCCCCAGGGATCGAACCCGGGTCCTCCCACATGGTAGGCGGAGGCCCTATCACCTGAGCCACATCCGCTTCCTGAGAAGCAATTCTTAATGCTATGTGAGTGGGTGCCTCTGGCTTGGGATAAAATTACCAGTGACCGCATCATACATAATTCAAAAACTACTGCCTCTCAAAAAAAAACAGATGGAGTATGACATGAAAAAATATGGTATGAGAGAGCTAAAAAAGTAGTTCTGATGATGACAAAGATCTACTATCAAAGGTGCACGAGGGAGCTGGTGTGGCTCCGGGGCTGAGCGCCAGCTTCCCACGTACCAGGTGGGGTCCCAGCTCAATCCCTGGCCCCAGAATTAAAAAAAAAAAAACACCACCACCCACACAAAAAAACCTCGAAATACACTGTTCAATAAAATTTAGGAGTTTAAAAAGCAATCTTGCTCAATTATAGTGGAATTTTAAATATATAGCTATAATTAAATGTTATTTTGACTTAGATGTTTGTTTTATCTGCCTCACCAAATGTTCATATATTTAAATGGCCAAAACCAAAAATCGAACAAACGAAAATTCAGAATCTTCTCATTAAGCATGTTTGTTACCCAAGGTCAGCCAGTACCTGAGCACTACACCAACCTCCACACCTCCACCAGGTAAGGATTTAAGCAGAGTCAGCACAACCAGCATCCGGCCGTCTGCCGCAGAGGCAGCAGCTCTCCTGAGGGGTCGTGAGGGGAAAGGCTGAACAGAGAGCGGAGGTGCCTGTGTCAAGTGCAAATCTCTTCTTTAATTCAATTTATTGAAAAGCGTGATATTAATGAGGGAGCAAAATATTAACATTTTTTATTTAAATTTAAATAAATTAAAAGGGAATAAATTTTCAGCCAGTAGCCATCCAAACAATGCTGAGCATGAAGCTTCCTCAGGGGCAAAAAATTTCATTAGACAGGGAGATTCTTCCCTCACCCAGAATAACAGAGTCAGATTAACAGGCTAGGTCGGAAATCCCACCTTGTCCCAGAGCAAACAGCTGACAGAAAAAGATGAGATTTGCAACCGTAATCGATAGCATTTCTCAGAGACAGACAGTAGGGCCATCAACAAACCTGGGTGATAAAAACATCACCCCAGCTGCCTGCTAATATCTAACGGTCAACAAATAAAGCCTCAACTCAACCTTGTAAGATTAGGCTCACCAGCGCCACCGCACCCATCTCGCTCCACCTTTTCGGACTTTTCTCAGGAAAGAAAACAGTTCTCGAGCTGGGTCAGGTGCTCAGCCTCAGCACTGTTGACACGTTGGGCCGTCCTGTGCATCATAGGACAGTTAGCTAATTCCCCAGCGTCTACCATTAGAGGCCTCCAAAATCACCTTCCTCCCTAGACAAACAGGTGGCCAGCGGTTGCCGAACGCTCCCTGGAGAACAAAATCGCCCCTCAGCTGAGAAGTGAACCGAGCTATTGTATGTCTATGATGAAATGTCAGCAGCAGCCTTTCCCACGTGCCATGGTTGATCAGAGCTAAATAAGGAAAGCACGGATGGAGGGGAAGAGGGCCGTCTCAACAAGGCCGGGCACGGCACAGACAGTCAGGGCCTGCCTCTCCCCCTCCTTCCACCCGCACAGGTTCCAAAGCCTCCAGCAGAAGGACCCAGATCGCCTTAGGGGTAAGCGGCAAACTGGCCCACCCCACCTCGGGCACCCCTGGACCCCGGTGGACTCGTGAAGCCTCCAGCAGAAGGACCCAGATCGCCTTAGGGGTAAGCGGCACACTGGCCCTCCCCACCTCGGGCGCGCCGCCCCCTGGCCTGGCGCCCGCCCCTGGCCTCAGGGTGTTTCCAGATGGCTGCTTTCTAACGCCGCGCAGGACCCCTGCCCGCGACGGCAGAAGCAGGGCTGGAGCTGCCCTTCAGTCCATCTGTTCCACTAACCGTGAAATCGTGTTTCCTCTCTCGAGGTTGTTCTGTCAAACATCCCTAAATAGCAAATATCACGGCCACATCTGCCCTCTCCTCAGCGCCACGCCAAACTCTCAACGCCGCCTCCTGCGGGGCGACGGCTCCCGTACCCCCTCCCCACCCCTCATCAGTAGGAGTCTATCTTTAGGAAAGGGGGTGCAGCATGGCCCCGTTTCATGCTGATACACTCTGCTGTGGCTATTTATTTAGGTGTTAAAGAAAGCGTCAGTGTCACATGGAATTCTCAGTTCTGCTTGCCTTTTCTTTTCCAAGTTCACAAAATTGAAGCCATTTAATTAAAACCAAGCGGTCTGTACCAACCTCCCACTTCCCTCTCCATCTGTGAGCGTTTGCTTCCAGATACTCTCAGACAGTTCCAGTTTCTCTGGGATGACATTGGCTCAGCTCGCCCCACTGCAGTGTCAAACGCCCAGAAGCAGGCGACACTTTCCAGAGACGGTCCTCTCCGGACAGGAGCCCTGGCTTTCCCCAGCTCCCCATTTCCTGGGAGGAATTCTGCTCTACACCCTTTCTCCCTTTCACAGAAGACACCTACAGCATTCCCAGTTGCTTATTTATGCTGCTTACCTTTTTCTGAAAATCGCTGATGCGACGTTGGAAAATTATAATTTTACAAGCAAGGTTGCCAAGGTTTACGTTATCTTGACAGAGGACGTGACTTCTTTCCACTCACCTCCATTTTCTTAGCAAGCGAAGAACATCCCTGAGCGCAAGCTCCTTAACCGGGGCTGACTGCCCAGTTCACTGCTGTGAACCTCACAGCAATGCAATATGAAGTTCTTGGGTTGAAATGAATTGATTTCTAGAGGGAAGTGTGGTTGCTTCTGTCCTGCCTCTTGCCGAGGTGTCTTCCTGCAGTCGGCTCAGATGCTGAGCACTCAGTCTCTCATCGACTCAGTGGCGAGGGCTGCTGAGCGGGCTGGTAGTTTTCTCAAGTGGACACCTGTCTCTTGAAGACGTAACTGATCCCCAACCTCATTTCGCAGTGCTACCAAGCCCTGGCATGGTAACTCTGAGTTGTGAGCAATGAGCAAAATTCATTCTGGCAGTTTAGCAGTGAAGAGGATAAACCCCCCATTTTTCTACCGAGTAGAAAATGCCCCTGGTCTGCTGAGTTCCCCACAGCCCGCTCTGATTCTCTGAAGGCTTATTAGCCCTCATGCAGCAGAACATTGGCCATTTTTCAGATGGTGAGAAAGTGACAGGAAGAACAAGAGCTGCCTGTCCTGGTGGCCTTAATTTGTTACAACTGCAGAGAGCAGCTGAGGACCAGGGCCCACTAGAGCAGGCAGGTCAGCTGCTCTGCATCTTGGCTCGCCCTAAATAATTACATACCTGAAACTTTACTGTACTCACAAGCATTCAAGGATTTTTGCATCTATGTCTTCTCTTGTTAACTCAGCCTCCGTGCATCTCTCCACTTCTTTTTTTGAGATACAGCACTCATTATTTATACGAATGGTACATTATGCTTTACCGTAATTAAACCCGTTATTATAAACCTACACAGAAATCCTACATAATAGATTGGAATTATGCCTGTTTCAGAGAGGATATAATGCGTTCAGAGGTTAAGCTTCTTAAGGATTTTTAAAACATACAATCAAGGTACAAAGGCAATTCAAGAGCTAAGATTTTAAAATATAATGAGCATGAACAGGTAGAGAAAGTTATAAGGCATTTGGGATGAAAAAAGGGGTCTGCACAGATCCCCACTGTTGCATTTATTCAACTCTCCTATCACATCCGAAACTGAGAAATAAGGGTTCTGTTCCTTCTTCAAAAGCCAGAAGGAAAAAAGTGCTGTGGGCTTGTACAACAGCAGGGCTTACACACTGCTGGTAGGAGGGGAAAACACTTCAGCATTATCTAATAAACTCCAAGACGCACAAACACTGTGACCCGAATGGCCCGCTCCTGGGTCTATTTCCTCGAGAACGTCCCATATGGACCAGGTGAGTTACACAAAATGCTCATTGTCGATCAGTGCTCTAGCATTGATTGAAGGTGTAATGAAATAAGATGTAGTACAGTTCATATGACCAAAGCGGCGGGGAGCTTTTAGCAGCAACCAACTTTTGTATTGGAGAAGTATCGCCCTAAAATGCGACTGTGCCTCCAAGACTCCAAAGGCCACAGAAACAGCTGCTGCGTTCTAGGAACTTGGGGTGCCTGATGCTATTGCTGTGGAAGTGGAACTTGAGAATCTGTCGTCCAGGTGAGCCAACAAAGAAGCTTAACGACGCTTTCGTAGGAGTACTGAACAGCAGTTTTACCATGCTACGAGTCTGACGGAACTGCAGCATCAGTGGGTTACAATCAGCTATTCGAACACTTAGCAGGAGAGTCTTGCTGGGCAGCATTTAAAATGGGCGTATCGATTGTAATAATTGACCTTCCTGAAATCATGCAGTATTGAGTTATAAGTCTTCTTTAAATCGATTCCCATGCCAGAATCTTTATCAATATATAAGAAACTTAGAGTGATTAGGTGCCAAAACACCCAGCACCATACTCGTGTATTTTTAGTGTCACGCAGAACTTAAAGTCCAGGAGCGGTGAGCCCTCTGTGCCTCACGTGGGTGACCCCTCAGTCCTGCAAACGCTGAAAGCAGGGCCCGTGTGCTTATTTGCCTGCGCACTTTATGTTTACCTCTCCCACAATTGTGCCAGCACACATCAGATTTGCATATAACCATTGAACTTTGTTAGATTTTTTC
Source organism: Dasypus novemcinctus (assembly GCF_030445035.2). Classification (NCBI taxonomy): domain Eukaryota; kingdom Metazoa; phylum Chordata; class Mammalia; order Cingulata; family Dasypodidae; genus Dasypus; species Dasypus novemcinctus. Next base: position 1,842,387 of record NC_080701.1, on the reverse strand, counting down.
TGAGTCTTACGGTAATTATTTAATGTCTATCTTTAGATCTCACTTTGAGATATTAGAGAAAACCTCCATTTTGAAAATCTGCATGGCACAGAGGCACATGTCGGGTAAAACCTCCAGACAAAAAAGTCTTACAGTTAATTTAATGTTTGCATTTTGGGGTACAACCTAACTGGGAGGTCCTGACAAATGAATGGGAGGGGGCTACTGAATATTTTTAGTAAAATGTTGCTTTCATCTTGTATAGAACATGTAAAATATTCTCAAGTTAGTTGCGGCGGCTTACTCGGTCGGTAGAGGTGGGGTCTGGCTGCGGACGAGGGGTCGGTCCGGCAGCAGACGAGGGGTCGGTCTCACAGGGGTTGCGCGGTTCGGCTGACGGGGTCGCCTGGTGAAGCCGGCGACGAGGGGGTCGCCCGGAGAAGCAGGCGATGAACTGGGGACAAGGGAGGCCAGGCCCTTGTCGGGGGCTCTCAGGACTGGAGGGCGCACGGCAGAAGAACTACCACGGAGACAAGGTAAACACGCAAGTCCACTTCATTGAGGGAGAGGCAACAGTTTTATAGGGGCTGGGGAAGGCTGATTGGTCGAAGCCACGCCCTGCTCTGATTGGTTGCCGGCGAAAGGTCAGTGGGCGGTACTGGACGGGGGAGGGGTGGTGGTTAGGGATTGGCTGTCGCTGTTGCTGGGGGAAGGGGCAGGGTTTAGGGATTGGTGGCTGCTGTTGCTGGGGTGGAGGGCAGACTGGAGTTTCCCGCCCACACCCGGCTGTTGCTGCTGTCGGGGGGAGGGAAAAGGGCAGACTGGATTTTTCCGCCCACGCCCGGCTGTTGCTGCTGTTGGGGGAGGGGAAAAGGGCAGACTGGAATTTTCCGCCCTGCGCCTGCGCAGGGAGAAAGAAGAAGAAGGGTGCTGCCCCACAGGCATCGTGTGGCGCCATCCGGAAGGAGGGGCGGCCGCGGAAGCATGGCTGCCGAGAAGGGGAGACCCGAGGGCACTCTGCGCCCATGCCGAGCTTCCTTCAGGGGTGGGCCCGACCAGCCACCCTATTATGGGGGCAGCGGCTTGGCCTGCTGCGGCTGCTCCCCCGCCAGGCCAGCAAACCACACTTCAGCCCGAGGGGTGACTGCAGTTAGTAAATATTTTTTAATGTAGAGATGCTTTATTATGATAGCCACAATAATTCTTAATAATAAAATTTCCGAAATTCTTATAAATTTTTCCATATCTATTGGAAGTTGTTTACCAGCTATTAGGCTGGGTTTGAACTATTATTTTCTTCCTTCTTTTCCCAACCTTTTGCAAAAAAAGTAGGTTTCTGCTAATGAATACAGCAGACAACTGATATTGTTTATGCCTTTTGAGCTATATAACAATATTTGGATACTTGATCATTTGTTTTATTACATAATTGATAAAATGTTGATATGTATTAATATTAGTTTGAGGGCGGCAGATTTGGCCCAGTGGTTAGGGCGTCCATCTACCATATGGAAGGTCCGAGATTCAAACCTCGGGCCTCCTTGACCCGTGTGGAGCTGGCCCATGTGCAGTGCTGATGCGCGCAAGGAGTGCCCTGCCACGCAGGGGTGTCCCCCACGTAGGGGAGCCCCATGCGCAAGGAGTGCACCCTGTAAGGAGAGCCGCCCAGCACAAAAGAAAGTGCAGCCTGCCCAGGAATGGCACCGCACACACAGAGAGCTGACACAACAAGATGATGCAACAAAAAGAAACACAGATTCCCGTGCCGCTGATGACAACAGAAGCAGACAAAGAAGACGGCAAATAGACACAGAGAACAGACAGCCAGGGTGGGGGGGAAGTGGAGAGAAATAAATAAATAAATAAATAAATCTTAATTTTAAAAAAATTAGTTTGACCATATAGTTATAGTGTCTGGGAATGTGTGATTATAGTTTTGTGAGAAACATAAATGGTCAGTGTTCACCAGCTTGAAAAATCATTGTGCGAGAATTGAAGCATCTAAATAAATAATGAAGTGAAGGGGAAAAAAGCTCATCATACAATTATTTTTAATAGCATACCCAAAAACTCCCTATAAACAACACAAGTGTTATTGGCAAGGAAATGGTTAATTTAAATATGTGTTAAAAGAAATTTCTGTCTTACCTTGTGCATGTGAAAATGAACTTGACCACTGTCTGACCCTAAGTCTGTTTGAGCATCAACAATTCATCCTAGGCGGCAGACTTGGCCCAGTGGTTAGGGCGTCTGTCTACCACATGGGAGGTCAGCAGTTCAAACCCCGGGCCTCCTTGACCCGTGTGGAGCTGGCCCATGTGCAGTGCTGATGTGCGCAAGGAGTGCCGTGCCACGCAAGGGTGTCCCCCGTGTAGGGGAGCCCCACACGCAAGGAGTGTGCCCCATAAGGAGAGCCACCCAGCGTGAAGGAAAGTGCAGCCTGCCCAGGAATGGCACTGCACACACAGAGAGCTGACACAACAAGATGATACAACAAAAAGTAATACAGATTCCCATGCCACTGACAACAGCAGAAGCAGACAAAGAGATGCAGCAAATAGACACAGAGAGCAGAAAACCGGGGTGGGGGGGGAATAAATAAATAAATAAATCTTTAAAAAAAAAAACAAAAAACAATTCATCCTAAACCTTATAGAGAACTGGGCCAAATTTAGTGGCTACCCAAAAGACATTAGGCTGTGATAATGACCCATCCCAAAAAAGGCTTTTCAGTCCCTTCTGTTATCTGTATGTTTTTAATTTAAAGTCTGTTTTGTCTGATATCAGTATAGTCACCCCACTCTTTTTGATTACTATTTGCATGATACATTTTTCCATCTTTTCACTTTCAACCTCTTGTGTCTTTGAGTTTAAGGTGAGTCTCCTGTAAACAGCATATATTCAGGTCACGATTTTTTTGTCCATTCTTCTCATCTCTGCCTTCTGGAAGGAGAGTTTAGCCCATTTACCTTTAAAGCAACTATTGATAAAGCAGGGCTTACTTGTGTAGTTTTGCTTTTTGGTTTTTGTAAGTCTTATGCCCCTTTCATCCCTCAATTATTCCATGACTGTTTTTGTTGTTGCTGATGATCTTTTGCAGTGAATCCTGGGCATGTGCATGTGGCCCTAGGAATTCCTCCATCTGCTTGGATCCAAATGTCCCCTTGTCCCTAGGAAATTAGAGTTTCCTCCTGGTGCCACAGATCCTTCCTAGACAAATATATTTCCAGTCCTGAATTCCTCTGAAATGGCTGACAGGATCTATGTTCAACCATGCCTTCTTTGACAAAGACTTGTTAAGTCATACCTTCACACAGATCCTGCTCTCTGGGAATTTACCCCTGGAAAGCTCAGAGAGGGTCCTGATAGAACCACTTCTGATCCTACTTTCTGAGCACACTTTCTGAATAGACTGAGAATTTTTCCAAATCATCCATTACTGGTTCCTTTGTGCTCAAGAGTTCAGTCCTCAGTTCATCTCTTTCTTCTCACATTTTCTATAAGCAGCAAGAAAGCAGGCCACACCTTCCATACTTAGCTTGAAAATCTCTTCAGCTATGTGTTCAAGTTTCATTGCTTACAAGTTCTACCTTCAGTCTAACATCAGAACACAATTTCAATAGGTTCTCTACTACTGCAGAGCAATGATCACCCTTCCTTAGGTTTACAATAACATAGTAATCATTTCCTTCCAAGGCCTCAACAGAAACTCTCTTAACATCCATATTTCAACCAACATTCTGCTCATGGCAAATTATGTATTCTCTAAGATGATAGACACCTTCTCTACAGCTCTAACTTATTTCTAAGCCCTCACCAGTATCACCTTTAAAATCGATATCTCTACTAATAGTCCCTTCAGAGCATCTAGGTTTTTTCTAACAAGCCCCTCAAAGTTCCTCCACTCTCTACCCATTACCCAATTCCAAAACCACTTCCAATTTTTTAGGTATTTGTAATAGCAGCACCCCACTTCTGGTACCAAATAGTCTTAGCTTTCCAGGTTGCTATGACAAATACCATACAAAGGTTGGCTTGAACAACGAGCATTTATCATCCTGGAGTTTCAGAAGCTGGAGTTCCAAAACAGAGGTACCAGCAAGGCTCTGTTTCTCCCAGGAGTCTGAAGGGTTTGGGTGCTGGCTCTCCACACTCCTTGGGGCTCCTCAGCTTTCATTTCCACCTCCATCACGTGGCGCTCTCTCTCTCTTCCTGATGATTTTTCATCCCGTTTCCTTTGAATTACTGCATCTCTCTGTGGCCTTCTCATTATAAGCCTTCCAGCGATACAGATGAGCACCCACCCTAATTCCATTGGCCACAACTTAACTAATAATGTTTTCAAAGAGTCCTAATTATGAAAAGTTCAAACCTGCAAGAGCATGGATTAAAATTTAGAACATGTCTTTTGTTGAGGTACATAATTCAACCTACTACACTTCTTAACGATGCAATTCCAGGTCTCACCCCAAACTTACAGAATTAGAACCTCTAAGGATGGAGCCAGGGAATCCGCATTTCAACAAAGGAGATCCTTTGGCAGTAAAAAATTAGGAACCACAAGTGTAGAAATTCCAATTCTATGGTCTGTGAGGTATCTGAGAGAGAATACAAAAAGATTGGGAACTAGTGTAATAACTCAAGCTGCCTCAATATTGACCAATAGGAGGATTCAAACCCATGTTTAGTTATAAAGTACAGGAACACCTGAGATTTTAACTTAACATATCACTTATTCAATACCACTTATTGAATACCTGCTATGTGTTAATATAGTAAGCACATTACATTTTTTCTAATAAAATCTCTGAACAGTTTTACTCTCCTCATTTTTACAGATGGGGACATTGAGTCAAAGATGTTAAATGACTGTGGAGGCAAGAAAGTCAAATGTCAGGATCTCAAACCAGGGCTGACCTACTCTTTTTATGACAATGGAGCGTATAGTTGCTCTTAAGGGTGAAACAAGGTTATCTATACAATAGTGCATGCTCCACAGGGCCACAGGTGACTACTGATAGGTGTGGGCCAAAAGGCGTCTTCAGGCACTCTTCCCTTCTCTAAGTACTCTTCTTTAGAACTCTAATATTGAGCAAGCCCTACTCTCATTTTGTGTAGGCTACAATGACCGACTGTGAACAGAAAACAAACCAATAAGATCTTTACGTAAAAAGTTAAACTTCACACCCCACAACACCCCCAAAGGTTACTTTAAACAGAGTCTGCAGCTGATTAAAGGCCAGGCTGTCTTGTCTTCTGCCCCCGGAGCTACCTGGACGTGTGACTCAACGGACGAGACCCCACCAGCAGCTCTGTTTTCAACACTCCCCCTACCCCGGGCTGAGACCCAGGAGCTCGTCTCCCTCGTAGGTCCAGGGTGCTGGGGGAGGGTTTGGGAAGGAAAGAGAAAAGGTGATGGGCTCCCTGGCCAGAGCCCCCGCGAGCAGGTGCCGTCCCTTCCCACTCGGCGCTGGTCTCCACTGCCCACTGCGCCCTGAGGTGCCAGGGCACGGCGGAGAGAGCAAGACCCCCGGCCCCAAGTCTGCCCCCCTCCCGCTGCAGGCCTGACCTCTGACTCTGCGTCAGCGGGAGGCAGGGAGCGCTCATAGATTACACAGCAAAGCGCACAGTCAGCTCGCAGGAAAAGGCTTTGGAAATGTGGTGACATCCAAATATCCCAAAGAGCAACGAGCCTTCAAGTAATCTCCAAGTCCTAGGACAGCAGACACAAGCCTTTGCAGGATTCCTAGGAGCCAGGAAGAGGAGAGCGCGGACCTGAGGTTTTCCCATGCGCCCCCGGCAGGGAGACTCGCCCTTCGTGACCGCCACCGACGCCGCCAGCTGGTGGCCGTCCCCGCCCCTGCCCCTGCCCCAGCGAGCTCACGCCTGGCCTCTGGGGGCTCGAGAAGCTCCTAACCCGATTTCTCCACACATCGAACCTGGTTTTGACGGGAGGGGAGGCTGCCTGCCCGTGCCACCAGCACCGACGGTGGAGTCTATCTTCTATTTCCTAAATTTATTTACTTCTCTCCCCATCCCCACCCCCAGTTGTCTGCTCTCTGTGTCCATTCGCTGTGCTTTCTTCCGTGTCCGCCTGCACTCCTGTCAGGGGCACCTGGAATCTGCATCTCCCCGTGCTGCGTCATCTCGCCACTGTCAGTTCTCCGTGTGTGCGGCGCCATTCCTGGGCAGGCTGCACTTTCTTTTGCGCTGGGCAGCTCTCCTTACGGGGCGCACTCCTTGCACGGGGGCTCCCCCCACGCCAGGACACCCCTGCGTGGCAGGGCACTCCTTGCGCACATCAGCGCTGCGCATGGGCCAGCTCCACATGGGTCAAGGAGGCCTGGGGTTTGAACCTCGGACCTCCCATGTGGTAGGTGGACGGGCCATCAGGTGAGCCACATCCGCCCCCCTCTTTCCGAATATTGACTGTGTAGCTGTGCTTTTACCATCTGTAAACACTCCCAAAATAACTGCCTCTGGGGCAGGAGCGGGAGTGTGGGGCCTCCCTCCAGTCCCTAGAGTAATTTGACATTTCTTATCACAGAAAGCAAATCCCAGGGCTCTTGTTTTCCCACGTCCGTGAGGTCTCAGTGACTTCGCATTCTGGAGCTACTCTTAGCAGTCAAAGCGCTACCCACCACGGAGAGCAGAGCCCGTGCCCCTGGGTCCTCTGGGAAAAGAAAGACGCCGACGCATCTGCAAGGCTCGGCTCCTCTCCATCGGTCCTCTCCAGCCAGAAACGACCTAAATATTCCATCGGAGCAAGATAGGTACCGGGTCCTTTAAACACTGATTTAGTGCCAGGGCTACAAGACAAAGGCACGGGAAGAATCGTGTTCACACACACTCACACACACGAATGTAAAACATTTCCCAGCCGAAAATGACTATTTCTTTATCAATGATTTAAAATACATATGAAAGCCCTAAAATTCAAGTACTAACACCAACAATGTTCCTAAAACCAAGTGAGCTGTTGATCAACTTATAAGTTTTCAGGAAGGCTGGGGTGGAGCTGCATAAGGGAAAGAGTAAATCCAGAGTATAAACGAGTTTGGAGTATGACTCCACCGATAAATACCAGCGGAACCACATATCTTTATCTTTTATAGCTTTTGACCGTCATAGATTTCCCTTTGATATTTCTAATCCCAAATGTAAAAATAGTTTCACAAGACAGTAAAATCTGTCTTTCTTTAATTTGGCATACTTTTCTACAATAAGAAAAACATCAAAGTTTGTTTAAAAAGTTATTTTATAGACAAGGATCATTTGTCCACCCAAGTTGGAGAGAATATTCAGCGATATTTGAGATTTTCTTTAACCAGCTCTGAGTCCGGGCTCTTAACCCTCAAGCAAGAATTTCTCAGACCTCTTCTTTGTCCTTTCTTTGCTGCAACAGCAAATCTCTGCTGGGAACAACGGCCTGTCTTTCCTTGGCTCATTCCCACCCCCGACGTGTGGCCCGTGTCGGCCGGTGAAGCCACCCACGGATGGGAGCTGACTGTGAGGCTAAGTTCCCTGAATTTTACTTGGGTTTTGTCTCTGGGGAAGTGAAGAGGCAGGCTAAATGCGTTTTCTGTCCACGCAGCCATGGATCTGTGGCTACGCCCTGCCTCTGATGAACGGGGCGGCAGGCTGAGCCCGGGAGGACGGGCCCGCGAGGTGGAGGGGCTGGGGAGGCTGCAGGGCCCTTGGGGAGCAGCGCTGAGCACGGCCCGACGCCCCCCAGGTCGGGTCCAGGTCGCCGGCGTGCACAGACCCCCCAGGCAGGGGCCCAGGGAGCTGCAGGTCCAGGTGGGACGGGGAGCAGAGCCGCGGGGTCCTAGGCCTCACCCCAGAAACCCAAGGCCACCCCAGCAGCTGCGCCTGCAGGAGCAGAGCCCCAGGCTCGCCCCACGGCCACGCTGAGCCCGGGGTCTGCGCCCCCAAGACCCGCAGGGGGCCTGGGGGCAGAGCCCCGGGGCACAGGGCAGGTGCAGAGCCTGGCTCCCCACCGCACCTGGGGGCGCCTGGCAAGACCCGCTGGGACGCACGCCTCTCGAGGACCCTCCGAATGATCCTACTTGGCCGGACAGCGGCTGTAACTTCCATCAGCGAAGTGGGGCAGCTCACTCTTGGCGCTTCATAAGCCTGGAAAGTACAGTTCTTAAAGGCTCCTCCTCAGAAAGTTAGGCTGTTAAAATTCAGAGGAAAGAGGATTTGGCCCAGTGGTTAGGGCGTCCACCTACCACATGGGAGGTCCAGGGTCCAAACCCAGGGCCTCCTGACCCTTGGGGAGTTGGCCCATGCGCAGTGCTGATGTGTTCAAGGAGTGCCCTGCCATGCAGGTGTGTCCCCCGCATAGGGGGGTCCCACGTGCAAGGAGTGTACCCCCTAAGGAGAGCCGCCCAGTGCAACAAAGAGAGACACAGATTCCTGGTGCTGCTGACAAGAATAGAAGCGGACACAGAAGAACACACAGCGAATGGACACAGAGAGCAGACAACTAGGGGGAAGAAGGAGGGGAAGGGGAGAGAAATAAATAAAAAATAAATCTTAAAAAAAAAAATTCAGAGCAAAGGAATTCTAAAGTTGAACACCGGTTTTCCCCGGGCTGGCAGGTGCGTTTAGAGCTCAACAAACAGCTTTCCCGACCCCCGGGCCCTGGACGGCCGAGGCCAAGCACTGTGCTGCTTTACTCTCTCCCCCTCCCCAGCCCCTCGCTCCCTTGCTCTCCTTCCTCGACTAACCCCTTCTCCGTCCTTCTCAGTCGGTCTCTCTCTTTTCCATGAGCCCCGCCGTTTTCCTGGCTCTGCTTTAGCCCTCACTCTCCTCATCGTCCCCAGCCCTCCCTGTCCTCACCCCCCGCCATCCTCTCACCCGTGTGCAACCACCGCTCGTCCCCAATGCCCAAAGCCGTGTGCCCCTGGAGTCTCTCACGTCAATGCCTTGGGAGCACCCCAGACGTGCCTCCACGCCTCCAAAGCCGCTCTCGCTCTTCTTTTTCACCGCAAGTCCGTCTCTTCCTCGAATCCTTACCGTGAGTACCGACGTTCTGTCCACTCGGGCTGATGGATCACGTTACGCTGAATCCTTGAGGACAGCCCGTCGCTGGGTCCTTTAACTCCGGGCTTCCCAAGCTCCTTAGAGCTACACCCTCTTTTCCGTTCAGGAAGTCCTTGTCCTGGCCCAGATCATCCCCACAGCTTCCTTGCATTTTGCTCTCCTTCCAAGTCTGAACCTTCCTTTATGTTGCCGCCAAGTTATCGTCGACGGCCACAAAGTAAGAGGGAGCACACCATCCGCCTTCGCAGTACTTTCCAGTCTCCCCATTCCTACAGGATGCAATCCAGACTCCGCACAACGCGTGCGTTTCAGAGTGCTCGTTGGCGAGGAGTGTGCGACTCCATAGAGGCAGGTGCACGGAAGGTGACAGTGATATCTCAGGGCACGAAGGCAGGCCGTGCCCGGAGAGCCGGGAGCCTCCGCCAGCCTGCTCGGCCCTCGTCCCTCTGCAGACGGCGCTCCGCGGCAGGGGGTGCGTGGTGGAGGACGGCCGCACCCCAGCTTTGGCCGGCCTTGGTCCACGTAGCCAGCGGGACTCTTGGGTAATATTTTTAAGACCCTCAGATCTTTTTTTTTTTTTTTTGCTGGTATGTAATTAAATTTTTAGTTTTTAAATGTTATAAACAAATAAAAGATATTAGGTGAAAAAGTAACGTGTTTAGAGACATACTGAACCTCGGCTATCAGTGCTCGGCACTCGGATGCCTTTTATCGATGTGGAGATTTCTCAGCCTTGGCACTGTTGACTTCTTCTAAATGTGTGTCCGTTAGGGAAGTGGAGAACTTAGAGGCAGTCGTGCACGGCCACTGCTTGGCCCGTCAGGCGGCTCTGTCCAAGGCCGTGGCCGGGCACCACAGAGGCAGACCCGGGCACTCAGCCACGACAGCGGCCCTGCGCACGGCGGGCAAGTCCACGGACAGCCGTGGGCTGGAGGCGCTGCAGAGACTTAAGGTTGTTCCGACGACAAAACCTCTTTGACCGCATCCCCACCGCGCTCCACGTTCCTTGCCTGTCCTGAGCCTCCTGCGCACGGATGCCCCTTCCGCCTCCACCCGTGCTGTTTAATGCCGGGGACACCGCTTCCTCTCCAAGCCCACCTCCCGACTCCCGGGAGCTGCCAGCTGCCGCTCGGGGTTCTGCACCAGCACCCCCTCCTCCCTGAAGGGCCCTCGGTGGCCCCCGCGGGACTAGGCTGCAGTCAAGGCCCTGCCCCCCCGCAGCCTCCGCCAGGGCGTAAGCGCAGCGCCCGCGTCCCTCCTTAGCACCTCTGCCCAGCAGAGAGGGCTGCCTAAGGAGGCTCAGTGTCAGGGCGAGGCATGGACGGAAGAGGGTTGAGTGGGCGAAAGAGAGGAGGGACCAAGCTCCACTCAGCTCCTGTTTCCACGATCAAATCCTCCTGTGTGTGCAGCACTTTCCTCCTTTGGAGGATGGATATCTCCTTCAAAAGCAAAACGTCTGCAGAGCAGGTGGACCGTGACCCAGTCTCTAGGTGCGCCCACACCATCGGCCCCGCTGGCCAGCGTGTGCACTCACCCCCCCGAGTCTCCCCAGCTCCCTCCTTCTAGAATGAGCACGTCTGCTCCTGTGGAGACAGGAGCCTCCGGGCTCAAGGGGAAGTAGCTCTGTCTCAGGCCCTCCATGTCAGAGGATCCTGTGCTAGTCTCCCTGACGTTTCGCCGTGTGTTGTCTTTTCTGACGTGGTGAAGGACTGGGCTTTCTTTCAGTGCCTGTAGGTTCCCTGGTGATGGCTGATTTGCATCAGAATCTAAGCTGGAGGGAGGGGATGAGATTTACCCTCTGCAGGACTCCAGCTGCACAGGCTGGCGCCGACCACTAAGAGGTAACTGTGGCTTGCACGACCGCTCGCCCAGTTTCACGCAGACCTTTGGGTTACGCCCTTCCTCGGCTCTCTTAGCCTTTGCTTCCTGCCTCGCCCAGTTTCACGCAGACCTTTGGGTTACGCCCTTCCTCGGCTCTCTTAGCCTTTGCTTCCTGCCACGTCACTGCTCTTCTTCATTACCTGGGCATCCAGCAGGTGGATGTGTTCACGGGAAGACAAACGCACGACCCAAACTCCTTTCGCCCTCAGAGCGCGGCGACGGGGTGATAACCGCTCGGTGGGTCTACACTGACTTCAGCGGTCAGAAGGGGCTCCTGGCTCAAAAGCCACGTTTGAGTTTTGGATTCCTGGGTGATCTCTCATTGCACCTATTTGCCTCCATTCCCTGTACAACGTGCAGTGGGGACCCTCTCCCCTAAAGCCTTGCCTCTGTCCCCACCCGTTGGCTCATGGCACTCTCGTTTCAGCTCCCTCTGTCGACACTGCCTGCTCCTTAGCCTCCGTGGAAAGTGTGTCTCTAATGTTTGTCAACCGGCTGAATGCCAGGAGCTCTTTGCGAGTAATTTCTATGCTTTTTAAAAGATGGCAGTAGTACGGGTTAAACAGCCTGAAGTTTTATGGAGGGGATTCTATTCCTCCTTCTGTAACAGCATTGCTTTTTTTGGGTGTTATCCAGTGTTCCTTTCAATGATGACCCTACACAATTTGTCTGAACTTTATTCTCAATCATAAAAATTAGTAGAGAAAACCAAAAAGTAGTTTAGTCGATAAAAATCCCTGCTAGGGAATCGAAATCTCCTAAAATTCAGTTTGGATTTTTCCACAAAAGCAATGTTATATCAATTAATTTCGGCAAAGCCATCTCCTGGTCATTCTTGTGGCAATTCTTTGCCCCTGGAAAGGTTGGGAACACCCAGCAGTAAAGAGTGGGTGTTGAAGGAAAAGACTGAAATAAAGAGGGGAGGGGACAGTAAAGAAACAGATAGTAGGAACGGAAATAAGTAATAAGGAAGTAAATGTTTCCAGAAGTAAAGTAATGCAAAAACAATAATGTCTAGAGAGCCTGTGTTTTGGAGGAGACGAAATGGGTTACAGGAGAAGTGCTGAAGAAGTTGTTTTTGATACATGCAGTCTTTCCATGGATTTGTTCCTTGTCCTTTTTTTGCTCTGTTGGTTAATGCTCAATTCCCAACACTTCAGCATTTCATCATGTGACCAGACACGCTGGATTAGTAAGAAGATAAATTATGGACTCACTGTCCCTGCCCCCTTAAAATGAATTTATGTTTCGAATTGAACTAAACCAAATAAAAGAAATGCAAACATGAGTTTGTGAAAAAAAAAAACTAAACAGGAAATTTAATGAATTTTGATGTTCCAAGCCTCGAGTAAGAAACTGAACATTCTGAATTCCAATTCATGCTCTGCTTTCCTTGCTAAACCGCTCGTCTTCATATGCACACTTACTTACCTATGATGCAGAATTAATAACGGGCCCCCAAAAGAGCTATTGGGTAAACATAAATACACAGGAGGATAGTGTCTATGTTTACAGATAAACTCTATTGGGTGAGTTTATGTCTTTGTATTACAAATTGGCACCTCCCATTTCCCCCTCCGCCACCTCCTCCCTTTCCAGTAACCTCTAATTTGCTTACAATCTCTGGGAATCTGCGATTTCTAGCCTTGTCTTACAAGTGGTATCAAACAATTGCTGCCCTATGGGTCTTGCTGATTTCACTGCGCATGGCCTGTTGCACATGCCGTAACTTCATTTTCTCTTATGGCCGTATAATACCCTATTATGTGTGTGTAGCACCTGCAGCTTAGCCATCCATTTGTTGAAAAACCTTGGGTTGCTCTCGGCTTTGGGGTATTGTGAATAATGGTGCTAAGTGAGTCCACGACACATCCCTAAATATCCACCTTATCCCAGGGTAAGCCAGGCCGGCGGAACGTCCGTAGACCTGGACGGGCTCCAGAGGAGCTGAGCACTCCTCTGATTTAGAAATCAGTGTTCTAAAGTGCTGCTGCTTCTGTCGTGACGCTGTCCTCCTTACCTTCTGTTTAAGGTGCATGGTGCATTCGTTTATTCCGTCTCCAAAAAGCACAGCCTCAAATGTGTTCAAGGCTATCCACATTTCCAATGAATGTACTCCATGAAAGTCTTACCTCAGTGACAATTGATGGATATCTAATTGCAGCTTAACATGGTCTTATTTTTTTTATTTTCAATAGATCACTCAGGCATCAATAAAATCCTAATGGGAGGACTTATTTATACTGTCACTTCCTGCATGGCCTTGATTTTAATATATGATATGTAACTTAATAAATAAAATAAATGTCACAAATTTAAAATAAAAGAATATTTTTAAACAATTATATACTGAATGTTACTAGAAAGGTTTTCTTCAGGGTAGAAATTTATTTAGATTTTATTTTGACTATTTCTAACATAATGAAATAATATTTCAATATCAGGCACTGGCTGCCTTTATTCTGGACTATCTTTTCAAGGGTGTTTATACAGCAAAAAGCGTTGGAGTATAAATACAGTGTCTCCCTCCATAACAAAGAACAGACATGCTTACTACACAGTGTAAGGGGAGCATCTCCCTCCAAGGAAAGGGCAGACTTGCTAAGTACCCATTATAAAGAATTCAGCCCATAAGCTCCAGCTTCCCTCCTCTAGTCAGCCTATTGCCAGCTTAGGTGTCCCCCTCTTAACACTGTCCCCCTCTTAACACTGTCCCCCTCTTAACACTGTCCTCTGGGAATTCGGGCTCAGGCCTAGGGTACAAGCTTCTGGCTATTGCTATTTCTAGAGTAATAAAGTCCTTTCACTGAAGCAGGGTCTCCCCTCCCTTCTGCAGCATCCAGACATGGTAGCCCACTAATTTGTTAGCTTGTAATTACAGTAAGACCTCAGCCCTTCACAGACATTAGTGCCACTAAAGTCACATTAAATATGAAGTTACAAATGATATGTGTACTTCCAAAACACCATACTCTAAAAAGGGGGGTAGTTAAAAGCTAAGTCTAATCCTGTGGAATTCCCTAATATCAGCTTTATTCAGGAATTACAGGGAAAGGTGAGCCTCTGTTTCCTAATGAAAAGGGATCACGCTCTGGTCCATAGAAACTCCTCCAGGACTGTTTCTCCTTTCAGTGATGACTTTCCCTTTTTCCTTTCTGGGTGAAGCCATTCAACCTGAACTTCCTCAGCTTCCCTCCACTTCAAAAATGTGCCTTAGCTTCACTACTCCTCTCTCCTTTTCTTTTTCTTAGAAGCACTGCGGTAAATTGTTACAAAATGGCCCCAGTGCGTTTTGCACCCCTGCGTTTGTCCTGTGTCGTCCCCTCCCATTGAGCCTTGAATACGGCAGAGGGGCTGCGAGGCTTCAGAGACTTTGCAGCTTTCACTCCCGTGAGCCGACACAGAAGCATCGGGCTGTCCTACCGGAAGTCATGTGGAGAGAAGGACCGTGCTGGGTAACACAGAGGCCATAGCATTTCAGTCATGCAGATAAGGGGTTCGACAGGTGAGCGAGGTCACCATGGAGCCGCTGGTCTAAAGTACAGCCCTTGGGGCGAGCCCAGCTGCAGCAACACAGAGCAGGCGAGCCCAGCCGCAATGACGTGGAGCAGGTGAGTCCAGGTGAGATGGCACGAGCAGGTGAGCCCAGCTGAGTGACACAAGCAGTTGAGCCCAGTCAAGGATGATACGAGCAGGTGAGCCCAGGTGAGATGACACGAGCAGGTGAGCCCAGCTGAGTGACACAAGCAGGTGAGCCCAGTCGAGGATGACACGAGCAGGTGAGCACAGGTGAGATGACACGAGTAGGTGATCCCAGCTGCAATGATGCAAAGCAGGTGGGATGACACAAGCAGGTGAGCCTAGCCAAGATGACATGGAGCAGGTGAGCCCAGGTGAGATGGCACGAGCAGGTGAGCCCAGCTGGCCAGACCCCCCAGCTGGCTGAAGCCTGAGGAGCTGAGCCTCCTGCCTCAGGGGCTGCCTACCCAGAGCTTGGTGCGGTCGGGCTGCTGTGGCCACCCTGGGGCTCCCGGCTTGTCCTCCCACTTCCCGGCACAGGCAATCTCCTTGCTCTGGTTCCCATCCCTTCTTGCACCTCACCAGGTCTCCTCTTCCTGCGACAAGCTCTTCTGCTTGTAAAGGACTCCAGCATCTCCTAAAGCCGAGGTCAGGAAATAGCATCTTCAGAGGGTCCCGCTGATGCGGGTCAGAGCCAGGATTGCAGGAGAAGAGGTGCATGTGCTTCCTGGAGCACAGCTCAACCCACCACGCCAGCCACGCAAGCTTCCACACACCAGCAGGTGTGTAAAAAACAAATTACACCCATTTCTGCCTCATCTTCACCTTTTCAGTTCTATCATCCTGCCTGTGCCTTTTTTTAATACATATATTTTTAATTTATTTTTAAAAGATACATAGATCACACAAAATGTTACTTTAAAAAACATAGGAGGTTCCCACATACCCCACACCCCACACCCCCCACTCCTCCTACATCAACAACCTCTTTCATTATCGTGGCACATTCAATCGCCTTTGGTGAATACATTTTGGAGCACTGCTGCACCGCATGGATTATAGCTTACATTGTAGTTTACACTCTCCCCCAGTCCATTCAGAAGGGATTGTGCCTTTTTAAGAAAGCAGTCTCTTAAAAGCCACTTAAAATTTGCTTGTCTCAATCCTCATGCATTTGACTCTAGAACCATCGCATTCTTTCAAATTCCCTCTTCCGCCCCTATGACTAGAAGCACCGCTTGTTTTCCTTCTTTCTTACTTGATCCGCAGGTGTGTGCTCACCCCTGGTCTGCCCCCTCCCTCTTCTCTTTTCACTCTGCTCTATGCCAGGGCCTCTGCTCCTGTGACTTTAATTACAACCCCCACTAAAATGACCTCAGAATATCCCTCACCTGGCTTCCCTCCCTGCTCTCTATTTTTGCTACTCGAAGCTGGTCAGTGGACTGGACATCCCCTGGGAACTCGTAGGGAAAACCGAATCTCCAGTCCCACCCAAACCCACTGGATCAGACTCTGCCTTTAGTGAGATCCCCAGGTGAGTCTCATACATACTAAAATCTGAGAAGTGACACTCTAAATGGGTGTTTCCATCTACTTTGGCCAAAACAAAGTATCCCTGCTCTTTCTCGCAACTACCACAAAATACACTGCTCTTTTCCTGTGCCATTTACCCATTTGGACTTGACTGTCTACTGTGTCACAAAGCCCAAAATCTTAGGAATCATCCTCTACTTGTCCCATTCCTTTCCTGCCCCACTGCCAGGCCATCCATTTCCAAGTCCCACTCTTCCGGCTGCCAGAGACTCCCATTGCACCCGCTTGCCCTCCTCCCTGCAGCGATGAGCCTGTCACCTTTCATGCAGACACCTGTAATCACACCCCCTCCCTCCCCCCTCCTTTAATGTGTTCTACTCTTTGCTACCTACTCACTGCTCATCGTTCTAAAGCAAACAAAAAGTAAAATCAAAATGACAAAAGACACGCCATGTTCTTGTTCAAAGTCATAGAATTTCCTTTTCTACAGAATATAAAGTATAATCCTATAGCATAGCGGTAGCAGTTTGATATTGCTTATGAATTCCAAAAATATGTTTGATTATGTTGGTAAACTAGTCTCTCCCTCTGGGATGTGATACCCTTTGATTGTATTAGATCTAGCTGAGATATCTTTGATTAAATTACGTTAAGATTAAGGCTTAGATTCATCCGTGTCTTTAGGAAGTGCAGGGTTGAGTCCTTGCCCCTTGGAGGGCTGATAAAACAGACTCTCACACAGAAATGTGATGAGCCTGAGCGTCTACACTGACCTCGTAAAGAGAACAGAGGAGCTGAGCCCAGAAAGAAACAAGTCCCAGAGAGAGACGAACTTTATCCCAGCCTACAGCTGAGATCAGAAGGAGCTGGGGCCACGGGGCCTGAAGGAGGAGGAAGACTGAACCCTGGCAGACATCACCCGCCATCTCGCATCAACACATGGCAACAAACTTATGCGAGAAAGTACCTCTGAAGTAACCTGAAGTGGGATTCTTTAAGGCCTTGTGACTGTACGCTTCTACCCAAAAAAATACCCTTTATAAAAGCCAGCAGAGTTCTGGCACTTGGCCTCAGCACCTCTTTGGCTGCCTGATACAATAGCATTCAAAATCTCGCCCCAACCTGCATTTGGCGTCCTCTCCCACTCCATATTCTCTAGTCAAAATGGGGAACCAACATTTACTCCTCTGCTCACTCACTCTGGAATTCTCTTCTTTTTCCCTATCCCAGTGGCTAAAACCCCCTGCCCCTGTAGGACTCCCCTTCCCACGCCGGGCTCCCCCACCCAGCAGTGTAGACACCGCACGCGTCCTCGGGGGCTCCCCAGGGGACAGGTCTCCCTTTCCCCAGCTCCACACACTTTGCCTCCCAGCTGGCTGGTCACGCAGATCTCCAGTCCACTCACTAAGCGCCTCGAGTTGAAATGAGATCTCGATTTTTCTCTGCAGTCACAAGTCCTGACATAGTGAGTATTCAATGAAAGTTTTGAACTAATTATTGAATAGATTAAGACTGTTCATTGAATAGAAGCCTCTCACAGACTTACCTACTTTTAAACACTGAGTTTTAAATGTGCTTTACAGGGTAGAAGTCCCACGTGGGTCTGGCTCATTTTCACTGCGCCGGCTGGCAGGTATCCCCCGCAGAGTGTGGGATCCTGTGAACCTTGGCCACGCAGCTTCGTCACAGCTAGATTCTGGGAGTGCGCTGTGCAAGTCCACGTTTCCTCTTCAGTTTACGTACAAATAAAACGCGGGTTGCTATGGATGTGTCATCAAAAATTTGCTACCAGGAAGTGGGGCGTCGCCATAAAAAATGCAACTCAGGGGAAAATTAGCCACTCCATTCTCACAGCATATAATCATGTTTAAAAGAAGACTTCCTGCAGGAACGTGGACCGGATCATAAAGTTAAATTATACGATAGTTACGAAAAGTTGAGGTTATTGAGAGGAAAAAAAATAAACAGCTGAGAAGCTATCAGGCCCTCACGCGGTGGGATTCGGTTGCAGAAGAGTGCTTGCATATACGAGACAGTATAAATATTTTCAACCATCATCATCAAACTTACATGGGAATTTGTCATTCCATCAAGGAGCAGGCAGGAAGGAAAGATACTGTCAGTGTTTGCAATTCCAGAGTAAACAAAACAAGGAAGAGTCATTTAGAGACCACGGTGCGTGGGCAGTCTTTCTTTTTCCCTTTTAAAGTCCATTGCTTTCCTTAGTTTAATGGTTAACTCATCAAAGAATATTTAAGACGGATGATTCTAAAGGGATTTTACTCAGCGATCCTTAAATGATAAAAGCTGGCACGAAGCAACTATAAACAGAGAAAAACAGACAAGAAAAAACAACTTACTCCCCCAAAAAGACCCCGAAGTCTGCGTCACGACTGAAGTTGCCGCTCTCGTCCCTTCCTTAGGAAGGCCAGGGTGTGCCCTGGCGCCGGCAGGGAAGCTGCTCGCACACCCCGGCCCCGCTACTTAGTGGAAGGGCAGGTGCACCGCTCCTCACCGAACTACTCCAGCTCTTTCCTAGGAAAAGCTAAGGCAGCCATTCACACACAGACTATTTCTAAGACACACATCGTGGCCCAGAGGTGACTCCCAGGGGGACGTGGATCCAAGAGTCCCCCGCCGTTTAAGTGGGAGAGATGACACCAAACTTACTTTCCACCCCCGGCCCTCTCGGTGTGCCTCTGGACACACGTCATTCCTCACCAAGTGTGCGCTGAAGCCGCAGGCGTGAGCCGCGCCGGGCACCTAAGACGTCGGCCGTGGCTCCGTCCTCGGCTCTCAAGGGGAGCGTGGGGACAAACAGGCATGCCACTCCAGTACAGCAGGACGGCCAAGTGACGAGCGGGAGGGGGGCGGCAGGAGCTTTTAGGAACCCCTCATGGGCCAAAGGAGTGGGAGGCACACACAGGCCCCGGGGCTCGGCCG
The DNA here is from genome assembly GCF_030445035.2 of Dasypus novemcinctus. Classification (NCBI taxonomy): domain Eukaryota; kingdom Metazoa; phylum Chordata; class Mammalia; order Cingulata; family Dasypodidae; genus Dasypus; species Dasypus novemcinctus. Next base: position 1,823,481 of record NC_080701.1, on the reverse strand, counting down.
GAGGGGCGGGTGGGCGAGAGGCGGGGGCGTTTCAGACAGGGGGGAGCCCGTGGACAGTGACGGGCGAACAGGACGCGGTGGAGACAGGCCTGCGGTTCCCGGGGGCCAGGGGGGACAGGCCTGGGGGCCAAGCAAGCGTCACCGGACAGGGAGAAAGTCCCCAGCAAGGCTGGAAAGCACGCGGCCTGAGTGCCCGCCACCTGGCTGCTTCCTGGGAGCCGGACGTGAGCCCGGGGGCAGCTGCCGCGGCCCGAGTGCACGCCAGGCCCCGTGCACCTGTCGTCGCGGTCCTAACTCGCCATGGGCCCGAGGAGACAGAGCCTGACATTTTCCCCAACTTTCCCAGGATCGTGGGGCCAGGATGAATGGGGTCAGGCTTTGGGTCAGCTGTCCATTCCGGAGCTCCCGGGCACTGGCCACAGAGCTGCCCACACAGGGCAGGAACACCGCGCTCGCGCCATAGGAGAAGACCCCGATGCAGGGCTGCGCCCCGAAGCGGGCGGGCACTGCACCTGCCGTCCACGCTTCGGTGGTCATTGCTGAAACGCTCTCACTCCCAGAATGACCCCCACCAAAGCTCTGGGCCACCCCGAGGCCACGTTACAGCTGCGGCCGCCTGGAGTGCCCATTTCTGCACAATTTCCAAGTTGCAGAGTTAGAAGGTGATTTCAAAACCTGCCGAGAGCCTCACTTCAGGTGCCCTGGGTACTGGGAATTGCCAGGACAGTGCTGCGCTTGTGGGGGCCATAAATTTTCCTAGAACTGGAGTCTAGTTTCTACTCACAACAAGTGTCGCGTATAAATCAGGCGAGAACTTCTGAAGCCAGATGCTTCGTTTGTTATTTTAATGCGCGATTTGTTTTCTAAAGGATGGCAGGATCCGTGTCATCGCGGCTGAAGCAAACTCTGTGCCTCCGTGGGTATACGCCTTCACGGACAGTCGGCTTGTTTTGTGAACTTGAACTCCAGTGTGAGTTTTACTGGCGACTGGATTTAACTGTGATATCTAGCTGGCTTCATGAGAGGGACAATTTAAATAGCTCTCACAGAAGTCGGCCGATTGGGTAATAAAATGGTGCCTTTAAAGTTAAATGAGTCATAATGTAGCAGGAAGTGGATTGATTGGAGAAGCACAGGCCAGTTGGCAGGCGGTTCGAATCCTGGAGCCGTCCAGTAATTGGGACTCTTAAGATGGCTGTTGGCGCTAAGTACGCAGGGAACGCGGGCATGGAAAGAGGCCAATCAAACCCCGTGGTTCAGAGACTGCAACCCACGTTGAACCTTTTGGTGTCTGAGTTTAACTGTTGGCTAAATGCCACTTCCTGTTCCTAAGAAAAGAGGCTTGAAAAAGTCTCATAAAAAGTGACTTAAAAGGCTCCCTTGACTTCAAAGCACTCTTACAAAACAACATTCTGATGAGTTAAGTGTAAAGGAATCAGAAACATACGGCTTAAATTTCCCCTAATAGAGTCATATGTCTAAAAACAGAGGGAGGGAGAGGGGGCAAGTTCATCTTGCTCAACAGTTCAACGTGTTTTGCAAAAGACTAGAGTATCTATTGATCCCTAAGGCAATCAAATTCTTCATGAGATGCTAGCATAGTAACTTCTAGAAGGGCATGTCAAAGGTCCCGCCGCACACGGAGGGACGGATTTGTGTAGGGCAGCTTTATCAGGTCATCTTCTGGACAGTCGTTAAGCCGGCCTCCACGCTGAAGGAGCTGGCTGAGTGTCACAGGACCAGGCCACGAAGAAAAAAGAGAATTTTAAACCAGCCTTTCATTCAGGCTGGGCAACTGTCAGCAACTCAGGACACTGATGCAGGAAAGCTGATGCTGCTGTCTGCTTGAGGAGAACGCAAGCCCTTGCCCCCGTGACGTGTCGTGCAAAAGGCATTACCCAGGGGGCAGGCAAATACTTTCCAATCTTTATCGTAATTCTATGGGTTCCTAACCCTTGGAAATAAATAAACTAATGATTATCTCACAAGCAAGAAAAAAGTCTTTGGGAAAGTGCATAATTGCAGGATAATAAAGGAATGAAAATTATTCGAACCACTTAATCATTGAACAACCTCAAATCCTGGTCAAAATTACTCCTCATCAATTTTGCCACAGACAGCTAATCCCTCCTGATCTATTCTGTCTTTGCAAGTCTCACAAGGAAAGAAGAAAGCGGTTAACCTTTGAGGGCAAGTAGAAACAAGACCACAAATGTTTCATAATGAAGCATTAGGTTATCAGTGGCTAAAAGCTTTGTTGTTAGATACTCAATGTAGCCTGAAATGATTTTTTGTATTTGGCCGAGTATGATAGTATGAAATTTTTTTTTAAGATTTTTTAAAATTTATTTCCCCTTCCCTGCCAACCTCCCACCTCCCGCCCCCCGCTCTCTGTGTCCATTTACTGTTTGTTCTGTTGTGTCTGCTTGTATTCTTATCAGCAGCACCAGGAATCTGTATCACTTTTTGTTGTATTACCTTGCTGCATCAGCCCTCTGTGTGTGCAGCACCATTCCTGAGCAGGCTGCAGTTTTTTTGCGCAGGACGGCTCTCCTACAGGGCACACTCCTTGCACGTGGGGCTCCCCTATGCGGGGGACACCCCTGCATGGCACAGCTCTCCTTGCACGCATCAGCACTGCATGTGGACCAGCTCACAGGTCAGCTCACCACACGGGTCAGGAGGCCCTGGGTTTGAACTCTGTACCTTCCATGTGGTAGGTGGATGCTCTATCCATTGAGCCAAATCTGCTTCCTGATAGCATGAATTTTTAAAGCAACATTTCACTAGACAACTCCCTTGAAGCTCTAGCAGTGTCAGAGGATAAAAGAAGAATTTCTGAAAGTGGACATTTCTTATTTTAATTTGCTTGGGGCATGAACTACTATAATGGCACAGAAATTATCTGTCTTCTTAAAACAAAATTAGTGAGGGGCAAGGTCCTAATTACTTGAATCCACGAGTACTTCTTCTAGATAGAATAGTTTTATTTATGTCAATATAATTCTTAGAAAAGGAAATGAATAAAACCTTCACATATTAGCTTAAGGTGTGTATTATTGTTTATACTTAAATCCAACAAGAGCAGATTGGTAAACACATTTATGAAAGTAAATAAGTACTACTATTTTTTCTTTCAGCATATCTTCAAAGTTGATTCAAGTAGACATGGGCCATTTTAGCAACATTTTACCTGGCAACTGAGAAAACCAAATACAGATTTTTGTTTCTTTATATCCCCCAAATCTCCATGCGCCTAATTTCCTTGCCTCATCACACAAAGACAGCAGAGGACAAAGGGCTAGACTCCGCTTGGGACTTCTAGGGGCTGCTGCAGTGATTTCACTGACCCTAGCCTTCATTACCAGGACAGGATTTTGAATACTCCTCGAGGGAAGAATTTTAGGGAAACTGATAAACCAATTGGTAAAGAAGAAAATAAAATTAAGAGGACCAATAAGTTCTGATAATACAGGAGAGTTCAAAGAAAGGATTTCGTTAATTGCTTACTAAATTCAAGTTGTTTACCTCCATGCATTCTGATTATCTCTGAATTAACTTTGTCTTTCTTCAAGAGAAGTGATAGCCAAAAAGCAATCACACAGCAGATACAACAAATATTCTTTCTTTCAGTAAAGATGATTTGTAATCTCCTATTCCCCATTCTCCTCCAAGTCTTGAGCTGACCTCCTCAATTCCCTTTCCACAGACACTGAGTGATATTTTCCTGGTGTCTTTACACATGCTGAATAGATATGCTCTAATGTGATATAATCACAGGACCTGCAGTCCAGGTAAGGCCTCCTCTTCCAGGAACACAGCACTGGAAATTCTACCATGAAAAGAGCCATGCACTTGAGTTAAATACTGTCCTTTTGAGGTTCTCCTTACAAAATTGACATCCTTCCAGAAGGGCTGGTAATTAAGGCACTAAAACCTCTTTGTCAATTAATCCACCAAGAAGCTCTCTGTATACTTTGGAAAAACACAGTATCCATGCTTATGGATAGAAGGAGAAACAGCATAAGGGGCCGGGCAAGGTGCTTCAAAGACAAGATTTACCAAGTTGACAGGTTTGTCTAAAACTGGCCCTACTTCCTGTCCCAGCCTGTGATCTTCAACCACCTGAATCATACTTTTCCTCCATATTTTAGAAAAAAAAATTTTTTTTTTAAGATTTTATTTATTTATTTAATTTTCCCCCCTCCCCTGGTTGTCTGTTCTTGGTGTCTATTTGCTGCGTCTTGTTTCTTTGTCCGCTTCTGTTGTTGTCAGCAGCACAGGAAGTGTGGGCGGCACCATTCCTGGGCAGGCTGCTCTTTCTTTTCACGCTGAGCGGCTTTCCTCACGGGCACACTCCTTGCACGTGGGGCTCCCCCACGCGGGGGACACCCTTGCGTGGCAGGGCACTCCTTGCGTGTGGGCTCCCCTATGTAGGGACACCCCTGCGTGGCAGGGCACTCCTTGTGCGCATCAGCATTGCGCATGGCCAGCTCCACACGGGTCAAGGAGGCCTGGGGTTTGAACTGCGGACCTCCCATATGGTAGACGGACGCCCTAACCACTGGGCCAAAGTCCGTTTCCCGATTTTTATCTGTCTTTGAAAATCGTGCTCCCTGATCATCCAATTCAAATAATGCAGCATCGCCTGGAAATCCTGGCACCCTGAGCGATGGCCGCCGCAGCCACGCCTCTTCCCGGGTTAGTTACCCTGTCCTCGCCTCCGCCTGGCTCAGCATTCAAGGCTGATTTCCAGCGCCTTGACCCTGGCTGGGGAGGGAGTAAGGTGCTAAAGAGACCTCAGAGAATTCGGTTTGAGACGAGCTCACAGAACGTTTGGGAGCAAAGCAGCAGGAGCTATTGGGAGCATAGGTGCGTAACGCTAGAGCAAAAAGTTTGTACGTTTCTCGCGACCTTCCTACCAGCAGTGGTGAAAGAGCAAGTCCCTCTCCGCGTGCAGAAATCCAGATTCTAAGGCTGAGACACACCCCCGCCCAGCTAGCTCAGTAGGGGAGGCATATTCTTTGATAAGTTACTTGGTTTCAATGCATTGGATAGTAAAATACAAGCCTTTATCTTTTCTCTTTGGCTGAGATCTGGCATGCTAAATTGGAACTCTGCTATGGTTCTAACTAAGTAAATTGATGTATTCATGTGGGTAAAATCTAAGAAGGAGAACAGTAAAATTAAAATTGATTTGTTAGGATAGTGGAATACTGGGAGATGTTTTCCCAGCTACATTTATTACAATTTCACTTGTAGAGTCTCCGGGAGAGCTGCTAGCAGTCACACGGCAGGCAGCAAATATTCTTTCTTTTAATAAAGGTGATTTGCAGTTTCCTATTCCTCGTTCTTTTCCAACGTGGCAATCATTCATTTGAAGGCTTACTTCCCTTATGAATGGCGGCTAAAACTTTGGACCACTCAGCAGAGAATGACTTGACAAGTTCCAGAAGCTTCTTTCGTGTATCTTGGTCAAAATGACTTTGGAATTTGTCCTCCTGAGTGTGATGGAGTTGGACTCAGTGTGGCCTGTCTACACAGGCCTGTCAATTTTACTGAAGCTGTGGTTGGCGCTGGGGTTGGTGTACGCTCAGGAGACTTGAATTTCTGCCCTGGCCATGTGCCAGCTGGGCCCTGAGCCTCAGCAGAGTTGCAACTCCTACTCTCTGGTTCCTTGGACTTACCCAGTCAGCTAAAAGGGAGGTGTGGATGGTCAACCACCACACCAGGGAACCGAGAGCGCCTACAACTGCAAGCAGGAGAATCGCATCCATCAGCCATGTGGGGTCTAAGCCCCCTCTCAATATAGAGGTGGAGTGGACATCACCATCCCAGGGTCCACAGGATGGAAGAATAAATATGGATTAGAGTGGACTTACTGGTTCTCTACTATAGAAGTATTGTGACTCTAGCAATGGTTGAAATTGTATCATTGATGTGGCGAGAGTGGCTACAGTAGCTGCTGAGGGCAGGGAGAGGGAATAAGAGGTGTGATAAGGGGCATTTTCAGGACATGGAGTTGTCCTACATGATATTGCAGGGACAGATGCTGGACAATGTATGCCCTGCCACGGCCCACTGGGTGGACTGGGGGAAAGTGTAAACTACAATGTAATCTATAATCCATGTGGTGCAGAAGTGCTCTAAAATGTAGTCACCAAATGCAATGAATGTGCCACATGATGAAAGAGGTTGTTGATGTGGGAGGAGTGGGGTGGAGTAGGGGATGGGATATATGGGAACCTCATATTTTTTTAATGTAATATCTTTTGTGATCTATGTTTCTTTTTTAAAAAAGACAAACTTAAAAAAAAATTTCCCTACATGTGATTCTTAAAAAAAAAATGACCTCACTGTTCCGTCCACACCCTGTGGTTTCCACCTGTCTACAAATCAGGTTTCTAAACCCCGGGCAGTGAGAGCATGAGACTCGGCCCACGGCCCCGGAGGCACACGAGGCCGGGCTGGGGGCAGCGGCCAGTGCAGGGACACAGAACCCCAGAGGAGCCACGGGGCGGAGGGCCCAGGAACCAGACAAAGGACCTCGGGACTGGGCGGCAAGCCGGCTTGGGACCGACTCGTACTGGTCAAAGGCTAACTAAACGTCGGGGTTCTGGGACCCCTGCTCCAGCTGGGGTCAGGGTGGCTCCCCCACCAGAGTGCACAGGACCTCCCAAGAGGGTCCCCTTCAGTGTCCCCTGGCCGGAGAGCCCGGCCCTGCCTGGCCCTGCCCTGATTTTCCCTCTGTCTTAAGGGTCAAAACCACTTCCGTGCCGCACAGGGTCCGAGCCCAGTGCCCACGTGGCCACCCTCGCGTGTTTGTAGTAACCGCGGTGACGGCGACAGGAAGATTGTGATCAGCCCTGAAGGGACACGGGCCAGGACAAGCCGCACTGTGACGACGGCCAAGTCCCACCGACGCCGGCCAGCAGACCGTGACCCCCCCCCCCCGCTGAGGTCCAAGCCCCTCCCTGCCCGCAGCAGTCAGAGCCGGCGTCCCCCCAGACCCACGGGCAGAGGCCGGTTCATCGACGCGGTGCTTGTCATTCGGTGGGCACCGGTGGGAAGACAGAATTGAGGTTCATGGGTGGGGGCAGGGCCTTTTGGGGCTGGGGTCTCCTCGGGGGGATGGTGCCGTGACGACACACGACATCCCGGTGGTCAAGGCCCGTGGAGCCGAGCAGTGCCAAGCGTGACCGGACCCTGAGCCACGCGGCCGCAGCAACGCCTCTGTATTGGCCATTGGTGGCCACGACGTCCACTTCAGTCCAAGACACCAAGACAAGAGGGGACTGCACGTGGGGGGCGGGGGGGTCACGTGGGAATCCCCCCCTTCCAGCGCAGTTTTTCTGTTAAGGTAAATCTAAGCCTTCTCCACAAACAGTTTATTATTTAAAAAAAAAGAAAAAAATATATGGGGAAAACAATGTAACTTTTTTGACGCATTTAAATTGCACTTCCCATTTTGCAAAGAGGGGCCCCGCTGTGTGAAGTGGGTGTATGTGCTCCTAGAGCCGGTGCCCCTCGGGGACCGCGTGGGGACTCGGCTGCTTCCAGCACCCCGAAGGGCCGTCCTTGCCACCTGCTTGCAGGGCTCGCTGGGACCACTGGGGCCTTCGACACAAACGTTCACGGACAATTCCTTTTCTAATTTTTTTTTATTTTTTCAAAGATTTATTTTTTATTTATTTCTCTGCCCTCCCCCCCCCCCCCAGTTGTCTGCTCTCTGTGTCCATTCTCTGTGTGTTCTTCTGTGACCGCTTCTATCCTTAAAGTGGCATGGGAATCTGTGTCTCTTTTTGTTGCGTCATCTTGTGTGTCAGCTCTCGTGTGTGCAGCGCCATTCCTGGGCAGGCTGCACTTGCTTTCGCGCTGGGCGGCTCTCCTTACCGGGCGCACTCCTTGCGTGTGATTCCTTTTACCCTTCACCTTCGGCCCGTTTTGTCCATCCAGCCCTGAACGAGGAACCATCCCTCTCTTCAGCTTTCGCGTACATGGGGGTCCTGCCCTCCCCCCAGCTGGGCAGCAGCCGGGTGAAGCTGGCGCTGTCGGCTGTGCCGGACCCTCTAACCCACCGTGGGCTCAGCCTGGGACACCCGTCCAGCTTAGGGCCAGAGTCGGGGCTCTGACCTGGAACGCGTCCCGCTTGACCAGCTGTAACTAACCCTGTGGAGAAAATAATTCAAGGTATCTCTGAAGAGAGGAGTATGAAAGGTAAACTCAACTCTTGGAAAACACTCTTATTAAGACAAAGGACGAAGGGGGAATCCCAACATTGTCCTTAGATTTTGTTGTTCATTTGCAATTTTAACTTAATTACCATTAAATAATGATGCTTTCTTTAACTTGAGGATTTTTCGTTTTGTTCTGTTTTGTTTTGTCAGTCCTAATATCTGGTAAGCTTCTCAAAACCCAAATTTTCTCATTTTTTCATTCAAAAAAATAGAGTGCCGACCATAGCTCAATTTTTCTGAGAATCGAGTGGGTAGTTCAACCTCTGTCAAAGTTCACTGGACTCATTAGCCTTCAATGTACTAAAATACATTCAACTATCTAACGAGGAAAGAATCAGGCTTCAAAATTGGCCTTTTGTGCCTCCTGTGGCCTTCGCCCCAAATCAGAGCACCAGTAAGTCGGGGGGCTCCTCTATTATTGAGAAAAAACAGAGTTATTTTGTGTTTTGAAGTAAACATAACTAATAAAAGCGTGATCTGACAGGTACTAGAACAGAGAATGAAGACAAACTCAACGTTTTTCAGGAGTCTCTTTCCAGCCCTGGGCAATGGACTTGAGTTATACCCAACAACTGGGTTTTCTATAGCACGCAGTATTTCCTTTAGAAAAATATCTGGATCTTATCCCATCTCCGCAGGTAGAGACTAAATCAAACACTTGGAAAGAGAAAGTGACTTTTCCAGTTCTGAAAGCTGCAAGTTCATGAAGAGGGATGCGCCTGGTGCACACACACACATGCACACACGTGCGCACACGTGCGCACACGTGCGCGCACATGCACGCACACACGGACACATGCACATGCGCACGTGCACATGTGCGCGCACGCACACAAACACACTCACACACGCACACGCGCACACGCGTGCACATTTGTTTCAATACTGGGACAGCCAAAACCAATTCGATTTTTTATCCAAATGAGAAGTTAAAAAGAATGCGAAAGAGTAGCTCAGCTCAAAATCTTTTGCAGAGTTAAAGACAGATACTTCAAAAATCATATTTTAAACCATCCTATCAAAAAATTCACACCAAATTTTTGTAGTTCATTCTAACCATGTGTATGGCTTTCTTTTAATAAAAGCCATGCTTTTAAAATCAATAATTTGGAAGAAAAGTGGAGACCGTTTAGAACACTGGCTTTATATTATTTTGCTTTTATCAGAAGCTTCATAAAAATGAAATAGGCAATTTTTAGAAGATCGATGGAACATTTGTGGACAGATATAAAAGATGTTTAAGCTGCCTGTCTTGCGTAATCTAATCTGACTCCTTGGTTGACATCTGACCTCAAGCCAGAGACCTACAGGAAAGGGGATGATCTTACATATGGACACCGGCCAGCACCTTCCAAATGACAGGATTCTACTCCACTCACTGTACCATTTTGCTTTTTGTATTTTTTTTGTCAAATGGATACATTGTATTAACATTTTACCCAGGCAGCTGGGGGATACCTTGGGGGTTTTTCTCCCAAACAGAAAACTTAGCTAATTGTATTTCTCATTGCAAATCAGAAACAGAAGATAACAAATACAAAGTGGAAATAAACACTTTCAACTAATAAACTGCATTAATCATCTTTGAAAGTGATTATATGGGAAGCAATTATGCACTTTCAATTCTTTTCTAGGCCTGCAAGCTTAAATTTTTACATATCATTAGAATAAACTGAATTAAAATAATAAGTTAGGGTAAAGGGTTTTATTTACCCCAATGATAAATAACAAACAGCATTAATTTGAACTCAACTTATTAAATTTATTTACAATTTAAAGTGGAAAATTGAGACAATTATCTGGGAAGCAGAATTTTGCCAAAAACAGCCACTTACTGATAGAAAGACATTGAGGACTTGAATTATTTCCCTTCTTCTTCTTCTCTGTCTCTACCCTATTTTTCTTTGATAAATACAATGAACCTACTACCCATCCAACTCAATGTACACATTTTATAACACCTGACATATCAATGTAGATTATATACTCCTAATACAAAGCAAAGAACAGCATGGGATATTCTTCAGTTAGACCATTGGTTGATATTTTGTGTATTTCTATATATACTTTGGCATGATTGCGATGGGAAAGAGTTATCTTACCCATGCATGTTGTAGGTTAAGAAACACAGCGCAACCTATAGAATAGTTTTTCTGGAGCTTTAAAGTTCCATCTTCATAAGGTCAAAATCTTGCTTTCAAAGAAATTATTTCCCAGGTTGCACCTTGAAAGCAAATTTAAATAAAGACCTTTAGGATTTTATTATATGGCATCATCAAGTCTAGAAGTACAATACAGGGTATAATATTAGATAATTGATTCTTTTTAAAGAAACAAGTATTTATTTTTTGGAGGTCCCAAGGATTGAACCCAGCACCTCATACGTGCAAAACAGGCGCTTAACCACTGAGCTACACCCACTCTGCAGTAACTGACTTTTAAAACTGATTCTTCATTCTCAAGCCCAGCATCTCACCAGCAAGAAGTAATAGGTCATCATTTTCAAATACACGACTTCCTTCAGTATTCACTTGAGATTTCAGACTATAAATGGAATAAGATGCTTTTCTCTGGTGACTCCTGTTCCTACATTTAAAGGCCTGCCAAAATTTGAAATCAGATAGGAATTTTCCCTTGGAACATTTGGAATAGACATTGGGAGGTTTGATTTTTTTCCCACTGCTCTTAGGATCAGTGAATGGGAACTAGCACTAGTGAGGACTAAAAATAAGTATGCAGAGATGGGCAGCTTGCTGTGTCTTTCCAGCCTCAGCTCTGTGCTTCACCCTAAACTTGGCGTGTGGACTAGCTCTGCGCCTTGAAGCCTAACAACGGGCGAGTGAATCTGCCTGAGTTCTATCCTCCTCGCTACCAGAGAATCGACTGGTGCTTTGCAGAGGCGGGTACTTAGCCCGCAAGCACCTGTGACGCTTGCTGAGGCTGTGTTAAGAATTGGGAATGGGATAATACGGAAGGTAGTAAAAGGAAGTGGGAATTTCATTATCACTTGCAGCTTCTTTTCCTAGTTCAGGCTGACTTGAGAAATATATTTAAAAACTAGACTCCCTTAAAATAAAAAAGTAAAAAAACTGTCTTAATCAGTAGGCTTAGAATTTAGGTATTCCAACTAAAGGATTGTCAAGAAAACCATTACATAAAAATAAAGGAAAACAAACAATGTGACTTAAAAACATGACGGTTCTAGGGCATGAAGATAATAGACAAGAATTCATATTAATCAGAAACCCCTAGAATATTCTACTGCCTTTCTGCTCATTGAAGCACTAACAGAGAAAATTAAAAATTAGCCAATATATTAGCAAATGACAAGATAAAATCTCCACTCTAATCATTTGCCTATAAATATATCTTGGAAGAGAAATTACATATTGTTTTCTCAACAAAAATGTTTCAGGCCCAAATGTACGAAACAGTGAAAGCATGACAGTTTTCAGTCATTTATTCAATTTAACCACCAAAAGTGTGCCTCTTGGGAAATATTAGTGATGCGTGTCACTTTTCTTTGAATGTATACCAAAAGTCAGAAGACGAACATAGCATGGCTCTTTCTCAACAGACAAATCCTCTTGTTTAACATCGACTTTCCATTTATGGTTTTTTCAGAATAGGAAAACCGTGGCTGGGGGAGTTTGGTGCTTTCTTATCAAGTTCCTAGGAGCCACGAGGCACATAAACCTTTGACCTCTGAAAATGTGCACATGGTTGATACTTTGAACCAATAAACCTGGACAGATGAGTCTTTTTAAAATGGCTTAACAGTAGTTTGTGGGATTTTAATTATGCCATTTGCCTGGATTCCTCGGGGACAGACATCAGAGGGCTCCATGACACATCTGCTCTCGCTTCCTGGTAGTTGCTCCAGCCATGTGAAGTCCCCGTGGTTCATTTAGTGCAGGTACCAAAAACGCAGTGGCTGGGTGACGGCTATTTCAATACCTTGACTTTTATGAAAGTGAACTCTAATGAAATGGGTTTCTTTGTTTTGTTTATTTCTTAAAATATTCCTGTTCCGATCCAAATTGCAAATAATCCCTGTGATTGTTCAATGGGATGAACAAATCAACACAAATCTGGGTTAATTGTACTATTGGATTTCTATAATACCTTAAAAGAAAAACATTAGATCCTGAAGGTTTTGAAAGCTTCAAACGAATATCCATGTGCAGATTGGTTTCAAGGACCAATAAATTATGCCTCTTAGTCTGCATTTCACTACAAAGAGGACTATGATAATGGCATTAAATAAACTGTAGTCCAAGTGAAACCAGAGCTGATTTTTAGGACTCATGAGATCTCTCTCCAAGTGAATTGTAAAAGGAAAAGATCTTTGCCCAGGCATATCCCCCAAGCTCTCTTGCTCTACTTAGGTGGTTTAATTATTAGCCAGGAATGAATACACATTTTCTCAGTGACACATAGTACTTTATTGTTGTGTGTTGTTCTGTTTGTTTGTTTTTAATTCCCAGCTTTGAATTTCTTCTTCGGATATAATTGCCCACTATTTTAGTCATAGCTGCATACTGGGCTACTTCCAAGGTGGCACTCGACCGGCCTTTGTTCTTTAAAATTAACTCAGAGAATAGATTCTAAGAAAATAAACTTTCTGAACTAGGAAAGGAGAAAATTTAACTGCATTCCATTTCAAACTGTGACAGGCAGTGTGAAAAGAACTTCCCCCTGACAAATGTATATTTTGTCTGTTCTGTTCTTGTTCAGTACACTAACACTAACAAATAGAAACCACGTGGTCAGAAATCTAATATCTACAGTATATTTTTATTGTGGATGAATCCTTAATTGTAATCAAAATGTCAAAGTCTAGTAAAACCAGCTTTGACTATCTAGACAGAATACAGTTGTTAGGAAACTTTTAAACGGGTCTGAATATGTTACTTTCTAAAGGTAAATTTATTAGAACTCTTGGGAACATAGTAGCATTTTTAAACTCTGAGAAAAATAACTTTTGAGGACTTCTATGTCAAAGACCAGAAAAAGAAGCATGTCACTAAGGTCCTTTGCTAGTTAATTTTCCTCTCTAAATGATTTCTGCCCCCTCCTTGCTTTGTTTTAGTTTGTACTGTGATGAAAAGTTTTCTTAACACCTGAGGTCCTGGTGTGTTTCCACCTTATAAATAGGAAAAATCATGAAACTTGTTCTGTTTAACCTCTTTATTTGGACCACCAGGAATCTGAGAAAACATGGAAGCTCATCTTTAAAAATATTTAAAATCGTCATTGCCTGCATGTCTGTCCTGCCACTATACCTCTGTACTCTTTCTTAGGTATTTGCAAATCTCCCACCACCTCCACGACCCCCTGCCAGATCCCCAAAGAGCTACTGTGGTGTCTATACCATGGTATTTTGGGAAAGGAGAGTATTTATTTGTTATTCACAAGCAATTTCTATGTTGTTTCTACTCACTACTTGTCTTAGAGTTTTAAGCTGCTTAAAATAAATAACATGAAATGGATTGGCTTAAACAATAGGAATTTATTAGCTTATGGTTTGAGGCCAAGAAAATGTGCAAATCAAGGCATCAGCAGGGCAATGCCTTCTTCTCAAAGACCAGCTACCTGTGATCTTGGGCTCCTCTGCCACTTGGCAAAGACACATGGTGGCTTCTGCTGGTCTCTCCCTTCTCTTTCAGGTTTCGTTGCTTTCAGCTTCTTGCTTCCAAGGCTCTCTCTCTCTTTGTCTTGCTTCTGTTTATAAAGGACTCCAGTACTAGGACTGAGACCCATCCTGGTTGAGGCGGGCACACCTTACCTGAAGCAGCCTCATCAAAAGGCCCTACTTTGGATGGGTCCACACCCTCTGAATGGATTCAATTTTAAGAACCTGCTTTTCTGGGGTGCATAAGCTTCAAACCACCACGTTACCTCAACCCAATCCACTTCGAATCATGTGCACTAATGGGATGGGTCTAATTTAGTATATCATACGTCATCCAGGAAAACCAGTATCATGTAAATTTGGTATTGAAGTTTGGAGGTGTCACATAACCATGTAGGCCATTGCCTTGGTCAGCCAAAGGGCTGCTGATGCTAAGTACCAGAAATCTGTTGGCTTTTATGAAGGGTATTTATTTGGGGTAAAAGCTTACAGTCACAAGACTGTGAAGAGTCCACCTCAAGGCCCCTTTCTCACCAAAGTCATCAACTCGTTTTGGAGCAAGATGGCGGGCCTCCCTGCTGGCCTCAGCCTTCCCCTCTGGCTTCTCCTTCCTCTCGAGGCTCCGTGGGCCCAGCTCCTCCTGTTTCCAGCTGCAGGTTGTCACCAGACCTCCTATTCAGTGAGGGCTGCTCTGGTCTCTTCCCAAGGTCAGCTGTGAGCTATCAGGCAAATGGTCCTTCTCTCCCCAGGGGCTCAGCTGTTTGAACCTTCTTCTTTCTGTCACATGCAGGATCAAAAACGACAGTGCTCTCTTCCGGGGTCTGTTTCTCTGTCTCCCTGTTTATATCAGATGCAGCAAGGAGGCGGGGACTCAACCTGAGTCACACGTTCCCGAACGTGGTCAAATCAAAATGGACCTCCAAGCGATCTTAACAGGTAATCTAATCAAAGGCCCCACCCCTGGATTTAACACACTCAAAGGGTATCGTACCAGGGAATCAACTAGTTCACAAATGCAATCTTTCTCTTTTTGGGATTCATAGATTAATCTCAAACTGCCACAGTAAGGGTGTGAAAAGGCCATTTGTGGGCACGTTCTACATGGATTCAGAAGGCTGGAAGGCAGGAGGCAGCCCTGGTGGGCGCCCACGCAGCCCTCACCCGTGTTCTGTCTCATTTTGTATTTGTTTTGTCCCTCACGGTTGCCTCCTAATACTGTCTAAATAGACACATAATTCTGAGTCTGCCTTGTGTGGAGGAACTTAATTAAACACATGAGCAGGAGGAAAAGTGTGAGAAGGAGAGGAGGTGTGAGCAGGAGAGGAGGTGTGAGCTGGTGTTGAGGTGTGAGCAGGTGAGGAGGTGTGAGCAGGAAAGGGGGTGTGAGCAGGAGAGGGGGTGTGAGCAGGTGAGGAGGTGTGAGCAGGAAAGGGGGTGTGAGCAGGAGAGGAGGTGTGATCAGGTGAGGAGGTGTGAGCTGGTGTTGAGGTGTGAGCAAGAGAGGAACCGTGAGCAGGAGAGGACATGTGAGGAGGAGAGGAAGTATGAGCAGGTAGGACATGTGAGCAAGTGAGGAGGTGTGAGCAGGAGAGGAAGTGTGAGCAGGAGAGGAAGCATGAGCAGAAGAGGACATGTGAGGAGGAGAGAAAGTATGAGCAGGTAGGACGTGTGAGCTGGTGAGGGAGTGTGAGCTAGTGAGGAGGTGTGAGCAGGAGAGGAGGTGTGAGCAGGCCGTATGAGGTATCCTGAGAGACAGACTGACTTCAAACCACACTCCCTCTTCATAAATGTGCAACGTAGGGAAAGTTGCTTCTTCTTTCTGTTCCTCAACGTTCTTTCTGTGAAGTAGTTGTAATAATGATGCCTCTGAAGTGAGAAGGACTAAGTACGAGAAAGCAGGATTCAGTGAGATAATACAGAAACCCCCTAGCACCGCGTCCACCAACCAGTCAGCGTCAGGAAGCCGCAGTCTTGAAGACCCTGATGTCATAAGGAACCGGTTTCTGTTTTTCTGCTGTGTCCGGCCATCCATCCCCTCATCGCCACTTTGCTCTTTTGGTTTGCATTACCTCTCTGAACGTGATTTTCAGAAATTCTCCTCTATAGCAAGACACTGGCCAAAATTTATCAGATATTTCACCGATTTTTTAAGATCACCTTCTTTTTTTCCCTCCTGAATTATTCTAAGAATGCCTTCCATGCCTCCATGTCTACTCTTACCTTCTTCCTCCTTGGTCCTGCCTCTCCTTCTTCTATGGCAAGGGAAGGACAAATAACTATTGTGCCACACTCACTTCCGGGACATACCGTGGGCATTCAAATTCCATGTCTAAGCGATGGTCTGCCTTTGAATGGACTTTTCCCCTTTCTTCATTTGCCAAATTCCTATGTATTCCAGAAGGCTAGGTCAAATGCAGTATCCACTAACCCCGTGCTTGATTTCCCAGTGCCCAATGAGCA
Source organism: Dasypus novemcinctus (assembly GCF_030445035.2). NCBI lineage: Eukaryota > Metazoa > Chordata > Mammalia > Cingulata > Dasypodidae > Dasypus > Dasypus novemcinctus. The sequence goes on along the minus strand of NC_080701.1, from coordinate 1,807,149 downwards.
GCATTATACTGGAGGTCCCATCGCAGTGGATCAGGGGCCTGCTTGCCATGGAACGTGTGGCACATTTATGTGCACGTCTCGCTCCCAGCACTGCTGAGGGCCTTGAAAACAGGACTGTGAACTATGGGCCCTGTACCTCGTGCCTCTAGCCCCAAACACGGACTGTCACTAAGTCGATAAATGCATTTCAGTGCATTAGAATCTTCTTCCTTCTATAGAAAGCAACCAAATTATAAAGAAAGTACAGCATTGTAGGCTGAAAAATGCATAGATGGGCAGAAGAAAAGAAGGGAAAATAGGAAAAGCAAAGAAAAAGGTACCGAACAGTGTTTTACCCAGAGGTACCCTTCAATTTCTTCTGTTAGTTGACTTATTTTGACAAATAAATGCCATACCCAGAATTCCAAACGTAACTTTTATGACATAAGATTACTTCCTTCTTCCCAGGGCAACTCTTTACAATCACTTGGAACCTTAATCATTAGCAAGATTAAAATTCTAAGATTAAGCCTTGAGAAATTTTAGTCCAATGAAATGCGTACTTATGTACTATGAGACGATTCTCAATTTGTTTTATCTACAAAACTATCAATATCTTTTAAAAATTCCACCATGACATAAAGAAAAGTGTCATTTTTCTTATAAAGAATATGTATGTTTATAGACATATGCATATTTTATTTACTATAAAATATAAGGAAGGGCATAAAAGTTGTAGCAGATAGTTAAAAGTATTGTAGATTGTCTTGCTATGATTTTTTTTTAATTCCCATGCAATTAATTTCATTGCAAATATGCTATTAGGTATAAATTTGACTTTTGGGGTAGCTGTAAAATACAAGACAACAATACAATTTATGATGTTATTACTTTGAAGTAAATATGATAGCTGTGACTAAATTGCAAACAGATCGATCTTGAGCTTTGCTCTCAGCAAGTGTTTACATTATGATATAAAGTCACAGGTGGGCGTTTCGCACCACTGGATGTTTCAGGAGATACAACGGCCTCTGACAGGCTTCTTCCTAGCACACAGTTGCTAGGAAATAGGTCTTAGTCTTAAGTCTGATATCTGCTTTATTCCCAAGTGTCTGAGTTTAATCCCCTAAAACCCTCCTCCAAACATATGGGCCATCAACTCATTCTTTCACCACTATGGAAGTCTTTGTTTGCAAGAAAGAAAGTTTATTACACAGAAACGACTCCACACAGCAGAACTGTGGCATAGGGAGAAGGGAATAGTTCTAAAGGGCCAGCTGTAGGTAGATCGCAGAATTAGCTCAGGGTCAGAAGGAAGTACTCTCAAAGTAAGAAACCAGGCCAACAACTGCCAAAGAAAAATCCTCCAGATTGACTTTCATTTTCTTTTTTAAAAAGATGAGAAAAACATTGTGGAATTGTCAAAAATGTTCAGGAGATGTGAACCCAATCCAATTATTGTTGGAATCTATCGAGAAAATAATATTTGAAATTCTTTTCAATTCTCTAAGATGTTGAAAAGAATTTCTAGTTTAAGCACAAACTTTAATGCAAATAAATGCCAATCATGATTTATTCATATCAATTCAAAGATAACCCGAGCATGAGTCACATTTTCTTAACCATTGTTTACACTCCGTCTTCAGCTTGGAATAATCACCTACTGCAAAAGCTTCATGTACCGTAGCATCTATGTGCCGTGATAGCAGCTCTTACATGTTAGGTTCATGTGATGGCATCTTTTACATATTAGGTTGACATTATTTTCCTATTAACCTACAAGAATTAAAGTACTTCCAGTTGCCAATTTTAATCATAAAAGAAAAGTTAGTTTTGTCTCCTTAAAAAAGAATTCCCCATAAGCCCAATGGTGAGCCCATAAAGTTGTCATTTTGTGCTACAGCAAAGCAACGAGCATGCTTCCAGACACTATGAAAATCGAATGTCCTCATTTTCGGCAGAGACCTGGTTCTAGCAGAAACCCAGAAGCAGACATGACCCGGTTATGAAGGGGCAGTTGAGATGGTTCTGAATGTGTTTCTGGTAACTTTTTCATTACCCTCCAAACACAAAACATTACTTGAAAATGCTGGTGGGGAATTCACAGGCCCCAAGGAACTCATCAGAGGACGACTGGAAAATCCCATTTGAGAACCGCGGATTCAGAGACGAGCACGCTGTCTCCACCTCTAGAGCCTGTGCAGCGAGAGCCGGGCTCTTCGCCAGCACCCTTGCCTTAAGTGCACGCGAGAAACCACGCGCCCACTTGCCGTGAGCGAACGCCCTGCGCGTGACCGGCCAGAGCCTCCTGCACCGGAGCGTCGCAAAGCAGGCGGCTCCAGGGAGCAGGAGCAGAAGCCACTGAGAAAGCCCAGTCTCGGAAGGTCCACGGCAGCCTGCGGACGAGCACCCAGAGCCAGGCAGCGGGCGGACAGGCTGGGCAAGCTCGGCGTTTGCAGGGGGATCCTGGTGGCACCTGCCTCTCACGGAGGGTGCAAGCGTGATGGCCTGCAAGACAGGGTGCCCAGGCCCCCCAAACCAGGGGCTGACTTGTTAACAACCGCCCGAGTGCCTCAGGGAGACCTGCCCGAAAGGCAGGTTGGTTAACGTGGTGAACTTAATTGTTAGAAATGTCTATGACTCTAATCACCATCATTTAGCAAGTAAGAGCCGGTAGCTCCTTTACTAGGTGCTTGTGGCCCGCACTTCCCCGTAGGACCTCAGGCTGCTGTCCCATCCGTGGGGGAATGAGCTGAGACTTAGAGAGGTTAATGGATTAAAGTAGATGATACCCATCACAGTGGGCATTCTATCATCCATTATTGAGAAGACATCTTCGGACCTTATAACCCTAAGCTCTAGTTTCTTGCCTTTTAAATTCAAACCCTTTGGGTTAACCCCTTCCCCCACTCAGCAGTCACAGATTCTAGGTGAAATGCAACCGCCCTCTTCTCAACTTTCCACTTTTGTTCCACTTTTCTGTACCCACATTTTCCTCCACTCACAGGTCAAAAGCTTCCCATTTTCTCTAGTTTACGCAAACATATGTGAACATATTTAGGGCATATAGTCGTGAGAAGAAAACCTAAAACACTTTTAAGGGAATGATTCAGTAGCCCTTTTACCAAAAAAGAAAAATGAAAATAGGCTTCTCACGAAGTACCTGTCACAAACAACGTCACCTGACAAAGCGGTCAACAAGAAGAGCCGTGAAGAGGCAACATGACCTCGGAAGAAGGCCACTGCGCGCCCACGGAGCAGGCCTCCCGCCTCCAGCCCAGCCCCCCACGCAGCCTCTGTACAACCACCACCGCCCGGTTCCTCGCAAGGATGCCACCTTCATAGCTGGGGGAGTTCTCGAGGATATTTTTGGAAGAAAGAAAATATTGTCACCTATAAACATTCCTGGTAAAGAGTAGTTCTGAGGTCTGAATTCTCCAGATAACCACTTCAGTTCTCTCGTCTCTTTTCTACAGGTAAGCACAACCTGTTTTATCCCTTATTTTTCTAAATTTGGAAGAAGATGTCAGATGAGTCATTTGGTGATGCCTTCATTTGTCTATCCATTTATCAAGCCCGTGGCAAATGCATGGCTCTCTAAGGGTCATGGTGCATGGAATCACTTCTCGAAGTCGATTTGCAGCCTGTCGTTGGTGGCCTTACGCTCCTAGACAAGCGCTCTGCAGCACCTCAGGGCGCTGCTCTTTCCAGGCCCCCCCCCTCCCAGTTTTCTATTTCCCAAGTTAAACACCATTTAAGATACAAGGGCTGACTAATTCCTTCCGAGGCAAGCGGTGCTTCTTGCTGGGCGGGGCCGTGTGGAAGAAACTCCTTGCTTGTAAATCACCGTTAGTCACACCAACTAAGCTGTAAACTGCAGAATCCCGGGTGGGAAAGCAGAGCATCGAGGTGGGGCTTCTGGTTTTGTGTCTTAACTAAAGAAGAAAGCCTTCGACGTTTCCGTTCTCACACGGCATGTCTTCCCATCCAAGCCTCTTGCTAATGTGGAAATGCCACGCTCCCCTCACGAATGTGGAAATGCCCTGCTCTCCCTGCTAAAATACTTCAGTCAGCACAGCGCCGAGGAAAGACAGGGAGCCCAAACACGGACTTTTCTCGGGGTAGTATTTTACAACTTCCCTTCAAGTCCCGATCATGATGATCTTGGCAATAAAAGCTCGAGTGCTCACAGGTCCAGAAGAAAACACCCACAGCATTGCTTCCCTCCTGGCCCCGCCAGCTACCACGTGTAAAGACGACTCACTTGTCTTCTACCCCAGGGTGTGCTCGGCCCAGCTCAGGCCCTGAGAACCACGAGGCACCAGCCCCGTCTCCAGCTCGGGGGCCACGCGAAGGCACGTGTCACGCGGTGAAGGGAGAGCAGCAGTGTTGTTTCCAAAAGCACAAGAGTCACTTAAAATATTCTGTTATGGCCTGAGTAAAAAGTGGATAAAGTGCGATAGAGGGAAAAAATGAGCAAATATCTAACGATATGGTTTCATCTTTTCAATAGGATAGTCTCCAGTTTCTAATGGAAATATAGCTAGGTAACAGTCACATGCTTAGAAGCATTTAATGAAGGAGTAGATAAATAAACATCTTACATTGCCTCCCAGTTTAATTTTCCTGAAAAGACTGTTCAGGTGCTCGTTTGTCATCGAGTCAAGTTTCACTCGAGGAATGCTATTCGGCTCCCCATACTTGCAAACACTGTCCTGGACTGTGACGCCCCAAGAGTGACGGAGGCAGACAGTGGTTCCCGTTAGAGCAAGAGACAAGAAGGGAGCGCCACAGCTCGCACCAACGGCGACCCGTGGGAGGCCAGAGCTCCAGGTGGACTCCGTACCTGCACAGGTGCCGGGTCAGGTGTCCAGAGGTGAGGGCCCCCGCCCTGGGCCTGCACCAGGCCTGCTGGGAACCTGCTGGGTGACCCCGGGCCTGGTGGAGAAGGGCCCGGGGTGACGTCCCCAGAGGTGACGAGGAGACCACTCCGCACAGGGGCCCCTCCCTCGCGGCGATGGCTTTAAACCTCGTGCCTTCCGTTGGGCCCCGTAATTTTCAGTTTGGAAAACTACTTTCAAGAGACGGATCTCTTTGTTTTCTGTGGGTGGATTGCTCTGAGTTCAAAAAAGGAGAAGGGAGGAAAGAGAGAAAAGAACGACGGAGGAAGAGACAGGGCTGCCGAGGACCCCTCGGCCCCCACGATGGAGAGAGGAGTCGGCGTTCCCACAGCTGTTCCCCGACCCCGCTCCTGCCAGCTGTAACAGGTGCTCATAGTGCACAGGCGCGCCCTCAGAAGGCCTCGACTTTCTCATTGATTCCTCCTAATTAAGCAAGGTTAGCTTGTGATATTCATTACTTTAGGAAGACAAAATTTTAATCTTTAGAAGAGCTAAGGATTTTTCTTAAGATAAAAATATCTGATACTGAAATCTTTTTTTTTAAAGATTTATTTATTTATTTCTCTCCCTTTCCCCCCTGCCCCAGCTGTCTGTTCTCTGTGTCTATTTGCTGCATCTTCTTTGTCCGCTTCTGTTGTTGTCAGCGGCACGGGAATCTGTGTCTCTTTTTGCTGCGTCATCTTGCTGTGTCAGCTCTGTGTGTGGGCGGCGCCATTCCTGGGCAGGCTGCACTTTCTTTCCCACTGGGCAGCTCTCCTTACGGGGCGCACTCCTTGCGCGTGGGGCTCCCCTATGCGGGGGACACCCTTGCGTGGCAGGGCACTCCTTGTGTGCATGGGCCAGCTCCACACGGGTCAAGGAGGCCCGGGGTTTGAACCACGGACCTCCCATGTGGTAGGTGGACACCCTAACCACTGGGCCAAGTCCGCTTCCCTGATACTGAAAGTCTTTAAATCTTGATTTCTTATACTTTTTTGCAGAAACATCCACAAGATGAGCTATCCATTAAAATAAACTTGGTAGGCGGGGGAGGTTTGCCTTTAGTATAATTTCATACTTAAATGATGATCTCAGTTAGAAAACACTGAGAATCATTGCATTGTGTACAGAGAGTTAGAAATAACCCAATTATGCTTTATTTCCTAACACTAAAAACAGTCTTACAACAAAATTGCATTATAGGTACTATTTAGACTATATTGATTATACTGTATATATGTTTGGGATAATTTTCTAAATGTTCATATATTGTCACAATAATTTCTAATAATCAATGGTAACATTATCTATCAGAATTAGTATTTAATTTAGGAAATAGTAATGTGCAATGTGTTGCAATATGTAAAAATTGGTTTTGGTTATTAATGCCAGCAAAAGTATTACAGAAAAAGATCTCCAGAGTTGTTTATTATAAAAACAATAAGATACTCTCTAGAGTTTGAAAAATAAAGGTGCAAATCACTCAAAAGTTACCACCTTAATAGAACAACTATTGGCATTTTGCCTCTTGTATCTACAAACTGGGTGAAACTAAGCTCGTGGCACAATCTAGCAAGTACACTACCCAGTATCTTTTCCTGCTTCTGTCATTGCCACCTTCATCTCCCTCTCTAGCCCTCATCTGACTTCCAACCAGGGTTCCGGGCCAGGACTGGCAAAGTTTTCCATGGAACAATCTGCCAAATAAGCCTCATGGACGTCTGGATTACGGTTTCTTGGAGCCGTTCCCCATTTTTAACCAGCCCCCAGACTCCAAGAGAAAAAAAAAAGAAAGAAGAGAAAATTTTGCCATTGCTGAAGTACAATCCTGAGTGACTGACTTTTTACCCAAATACTTTATATCATAATTACAATGTTGTATGGTCATTGGCTCATCAAAAAATAAATAAATAAAATAAAAATCCATAAGTAATCATTAAGTGATACAAGAATATACTGTTTTACTCTAAGGCCCAGCATTTCCTTATGCTGAACACTATTTTTGTTTACACACACTGGAAGAAAAACTTCACCTTTGATAGAGAGAGAAGTGGGCTTATTCTCCCTTGCTATACAATTATTTTCATTTCTATTGATCTTTCTCTTAGATGCCAAAAAGAAAGTAATTATGGGAGAAAAAACAAAAGTTTGTAAGAGGCAGAGCTGCTACTTGAACATTTTCCTCTAGGGACGGTCTCCCTCAATACATAGCATGACTATTCCATGATCACTGAGCAAGTCCAGAAGGGGAGTTCCACAGAGGAATGCAGCAAAACTGGTTATTATGATTCTCACCTAACCCACCTTCACTACCGAGGCCCTCTGTGCTTTTCTAGCCAGTCTGCAAGACTCATTAAAGCTACGCCTTTCAGCTCCTTCTTGTCTACTGTTAGTCTTTATTTCCCCTTGTACACTCTTTGAATCCCTCTGCAAAATGCCTAGGGCGCTGGAGAGCTAAATGGGCTTCTGCTCACTGCTACAGTGAGTGTAAATTAGCCATTTTTGATAGCCAATTTGGAAATGTCTAACCACAATTTAAAATGTTACCACACTCCCTTCTTCTAGGGCCTGGGGTGATGTGGTCACAAGCGAGGAAAGTCGGAGATCCCCAGCAGGTAGAGGGGCTGCACAGACCCCTGGAGCGCCCGCGGGAGTGCAGCCCTGCCCCGGCCAGGGTCAGTCTCCTGGGAGGAACTGTCGTCTTGAGGGCGATTGGTTCTGGCGGCCTAGAAAGCACAGGCAGGAAGCCTCCCGGTGCCAGAGGGCTAAGGCTGGACTCTGCTTCTCAGGATCAACATTTTGGAGGCAATTCCATGGGAGGAAGCTGAATTCACTCGTGTCTCAAGATCATTTCAATTCTAGCATTGTGCGAGCCTCACTTTGGCATGGGTATCTCACCAAGATCAAGCCTCATCTTATTACTTATTAACTAATTTCTGTGCAAATAGGTTTAATGACTAGAATATTAATATGTGGCTACTGATAGATTATGGTTTGAAGGTTCTATTTCAAAAATTGTTACTATACAACCTTGGTCTATGCACTCTTATTTTGACACAAAAGTTTGAATCAACCAAGATGAAAAAAATTAACTGTTCAGATTATGCAGCTGTCATTTTTCATGCTCCTTGGGAATATTTGCTGGAAAAATAAATGGAGTTAGGTTGCTACATTTGTTACCAAATCATTGGAAATTCCCTTATTGCACTTTGAATCATCCTGAGACACACTTATTTTTAGCCATTTTCTTGATGTTGTCATAAATCAGGTTCCATCTCCACGTCCTTGTGACTCCTGTCTCATTTGCATAAATAAATATTGATAAATGTGGATACAAATTTCTTTTTCATTTTAAACCAGGAACTTAAGCAGGTGCTATAGGTGCTATAGCGTTGGAGTGCATTTTACTTTATCTGATCTGATTTTATGTTCTCTCGTTTATTCTTTCTCCAAAAAGTAACAGTTGGTGATTACCAAGAACCTTTGGTGACATTTTAACAGCATTATTTTCTTATATCTCCATTTAGAATATTTCACGGACATATCCTTCTTATAGCTGAACATATTTACACGTGTTAAGGAGCATTTCCAGTTGCAACCGTAGTTTTAGAAAATGCCTACGAGCCTTACAAATACTGACCTGAGCATCTGGAATGGACTGTAACCGCCGTTAGCTGCCAAAGGGCCACAAACGAGGGACCTCGTAGCGCTCCTGGGGAGCTCCCCGCCCCTTCTCTCGAGACTGTCCCTCCCCGTCCCCCTCCCTGGCCCTCTCAGGGTGCTTCAGAACCAGGGCGATGGCCACGTGCTCCAGGGGCCAGAAGACGGGGGGCAGGCCGCAGGGGGAGGCGAGCCTGGACGGGGCCTCCCGGGAACGACTGGACAGCGGAAGGTCCAAGGAGGCTGCAGGGCTCCCAACGAAGGACGGGAGGAGGGCACGTCCCCAGGCCAGCAGCAACAGGCGATGGGGACAGGGGTGTGGATTTTAATATCAGAAGACAGGGAGACTGAAGTCTTCCCAGAAAACAGGAAAGATTCCCTGGCCGGGAAGCTCAGACGGCATGGAGGGAAAGGGGTGGACCTCAAGGTAGCCTTCCCAGGCAGCAGGTTTGGGAAACAGTGGCCTGGAATTACCAGAGTCAGGGTGAGTGATCAGAGGACCTGGTCACCTGGGAGGTGAGGGAGACGGGCAGCAGGTAGTGCCACTCAGACCCCTTCCACGCCGTTTCTGATATGATCATTCCAAAGAACCGAGGCACCAACTATCCTGATGCTAAAAAGAGGAGGAAACGTCCAGTGACACACTTTCAAATGCATCGCACAACTTGAAACATGGTTTGGACAGATCCGAGTCGTTCCAGACAACACCCTGAAAACCGAACGACAGTTTTAATGCCTTACTCCGTGTGTCTGTAAGCAGGCTGAGCAAACTTCCCACCATCTGTTGTTTTCCTGGGTTGCCAGAGCAAACTCTAGCACATACCCTTCTACACCATCACTCACTGCTTTATTAATTTTTAACCCGAGGTGGTAAAGTGTAATATAGTGCCTATGGGGGGGTGGGGTTAAGTTCTGCTTTCCCCCAGCCCAGCGGCATGCAGCCTAGCCGCCTTCTTCTGGCCCAGCTGTCCGGTTTGCCCTACGGTGGTCTCTTATTTGCAGCTCTCTGTGGAGCGAGCCCCCAAGTGCCCTGAACCCCAGGCTGAACGACCTGGCCACGCAGCTCGCCCGTTTCCACCTGCCACCAGCTCTCTCCTGTCAGGAGAGTGAGCGCCCTGCAGCTCTGCTCCGTGAGCTCCTGGGAAGACATGCACACTCAGAGGATTCCTGATCACACGCTAATGACAGAGTTGCATGCTTAGCTACTGGGGAGAAGCGCCGGTTGAGGCTGGGTCTTAGTTTCCTCTTGCAGCCAGCATCTTCACGAGATACATTCTTACTCACTTGTGACAGCGTTTGGAAGAGGAGAGGTACGACTGGCTCCCTCGGGAAGCTCTAGGTGTGCTCCCTGACAGTAAGCGCAAGACCTGCCTGAAGGAGGGACACCACCGAGTGGCAAAACTCAGCAGCCCCTTCCTTCCCACAGGAGTGTCTGCTTTCCAGGGCAATGCAGAAACCCTCCTCGGCTAAGCAGGTCTCCGGATCCTGTGTGCATTCTCTTACCACCTAGTGGCAGAAAGCGATTTGTGGACCCCGAGGTGGCTTGGCTGGTGGGAGCACCCCGGGCTAATTCCCAAACTGCCTTGGGTGGCTGGAGCTGAGTCTTCCTCCCAGTGAACCTGCCCTTCTTTTAAGACCCCCTAGAAACAAGGCAGGCTGGACAATAGCAACTATCCAGGTGCTTCTCCAGTCCTCACTCGCACCCCTCCCGAGGGTCAGCGCCCCGGTTTGGAGAAATTATTCTCTGGCTCTTTCAACTCTCTGAAGTCCAGACGCCTTTAGAATGGACGGGGTGGGAGGGACGGAGGCAATTTCCCCATCCCGGGCGCAGTGGTGGTCCTTGGAGCTGCTGGGCCCTGAGGCTCAGGGTAACGATTTCTCCAGATTCTTCACAACTGAAGGGTCAGTTTTTGAGATGAGACCAGAGAAACAACCATGGAGCAGGACACTGAGGTCCAATGCTAGTTCTGCATCGACGACCTCTGTGACCCAGGACGAGTCACCGAAACAAGCCTTCTGAGTTTTTGCTTCCCTGAAAAGGAGGTGTGAGGATGTTGTGATTGCCTGGATGTGTGTGAGTGGACTTAACACGATGCCGGCCCACAGAGCATATGAGAGCTTCCCGGTTCAAGAGGGAGGAGACCAAGAAGCCTGAGTTCAAATCCTGCCTCTGCCACCTACATTGTGGCAAATACATTTAACGTAAAATTTAGGATTTTAACCATTTTAAAAGGTAAAATTCAGTGGCATTTAAAACTTTCACAATGTTACGCAACCATCACCATTATCTACCTTCAAGGAATCAAGGATACCTATTTTGAAAAGGTTGCAGAGGTGCTTTTGATACAAAACTTCCCAGCCTTCACCTCCACTCCTTCCTGGTCTAGAATCCAGGTGTCTCTGCCACCACATTGCGACCCTTCAAATTGCTACAAAGCATTTGGAATGGCTCGTTTCTAAGGCCAAGGAGCCTTTGTCTTCAGGTAATGCAACTGGGAAAATCGCAGGTCTCAAGGTGAAATGCATCATTATTGAAGTGAATTAAAAGGAAGGACCAAAGAGAATGAAAGAATGAGCCTACCTTGTAATGAAAACAGTGTGGGTAGAAACGTAGGTAAAACTTCTACCTGGTAAACTTGCGACAGCTGAGCTAGTAGTAGCACGACCTGCATGTGATTTTTAATATTCAATTAAAACATAATTTTAAATGATAAGGTTTATGTTATGTCCTGCAATTTGGCAAGAGAATGCAGACACAAACACAAACAATTACCTATTAAAGTACTTTAATGATATACTCTGCAACAATTTCCCTTTGAAAACAAGCAATAATTGCATTAGACTTTCAAAACAGGTAACTTCCGGTCCCTTCCTACTTCCACTCTCGGGCTCAGTTCTCACCCCATCTGAAGACAAGAATGAGAAGCCAGTGAGGACTGTCCGGGATGACCCTGTGGTGCTCTGCTTCCTCTCTTCCCTCACGCCACACTTCACACACTCACAGAGGCATCTAGCAGAAAGGGTTGCCCTTGGAAGCAGGATATCCATATAAAAATGACAACTGGAAACGATCGTTCTTTCAAGAATCATTGAAGGCCTACCTTTTGTCAAGAGCTAAGCTAAGCATTAGGAATCTGAAGTCAAATATTATGCCATCCTGACTCTAAAGACATGCAGCTTAGTAGAAGACACAGCAAAGTAAAGCATTGCCTCAGTACTGCAACTGCTGCCGTCAGAGGCCAAAGTGGAAGCTCTGGGATGGCCTCTGGACCAGGTTATGAGGCAAAGGTGGACCTCGTGGGAAAGGCAGTTGATCACGTAACTTTGGAAGAATGTGTAGACGCTTACGAGGTGAGAAGGGGAGAGAGGAGAGAAGAAAGACAGTCTCAAAAGCAAGATGCAGCATCAACAGAATATTTAATAAGGTCATTGTAAATATGTGGAAGTGGGCAGACTTGATGGTAGCACATTCTAGTGAGTGAAACTAGCACTGCTGATTTAGAATGTGATGGGGCTGAAAGGGGTGGTCTAGGGAGGTTGATGTCAATTGAAAGACAGCCGAAGGGTCATCTGGGGACTGTACAACACAGCGATTTTGGTGGATAGTGGATTTGGTGGTGGGTGAGGACTGTGGTTAGTATTATACATATAAGAATGTTCCTCTACTGTAAGGTGTTAAGAACACGGTGATGCAGGAAGCAGATGTGCTTCCAGTGATTGGGCTCCCGTCCACCCTATGGCAGGTCCCGGGTCTGTTTTGGAGCCTCCTGGTGGAGGCGAGCTGTCCACATGGCACGTTGGTGCGGCAAAAGAGACGAAGAGGAGAGACCATGAGAGACACAACAGACCAGGGAGCTGAGGTGGCTCAAGCGACTGAGTGCCTCTCTCCCACATTGGACGTCTCAGGGTCGTTCCTGGTGCCTCCGAAAGAGAAGATGAGAAGAGAAGACAAGCAGACCCAGAGAGCACACAGCAAATGGACACAGAGGGCAGACAGTGCAAAACAACAAGGAGGGGAGAAAAATAAATAAAAATAAAGTAACTCTTTTAAAAAATCAGAATATCTGATATTACATAATATAATATATAATTGTTCAATTATGCAAATAATACATACTCAGCAAAAGTTGAGAAGGAAATGCATCCTAAATTTAACAGTAGTTGTCTGGTAGATTTATAGGCTTTTCCTTCTTATACTTTTTTCTATTTCCAAATGTTATGTACTAAATAGCTGTTATCTTTGTTGTGGATAGGCTTCCTTTTAATAATAACGTAAAAGCCCATAAGAAAAGGGAGATGTTAATGCGGTGAAGAGTGCCGCGGAGCAGCAGAGCAAGTTTAAGCAAGGGAACCGGCTTGGTTTGGCGACGGGGACGTCGTTTGGGATGTGCCAGCTGCCCCTCTCCTTGGGTAGAGAGGTAAGTGGTCGGGAAGTAGAGCGGAAGCACGGGGTATCTTCTCAAAGAGCTTGGCTGTAAAGGGAAGTGGAAATGTGGGGTGAGCCTGTGGGGGCTGTGAGCTCAAGGCATTTTCTGGATTCAGGGTTTCCTCAGTGTATTTACAGCCGACAGAAAAGAGCCACCCAGGTTTAAAGGCACACGGCAGAGAAGGGCACAGCCACTTGGGAGAGGCGAGGGCGAGGGATTCAAACCCAGGTGAGGTCAGCTTTAGACGAGGAAAGAAGTTAGCCGAAGTAAGAGGGGAGAAGGAGGGAATTGGCAGAAAACAGAAATGAGATCAAAATTAAACACACGCGTTAGTGTCCACTCCTTCCCAAACCCCGTTTAAAGAACACTAATGTTTTTACCACATAGGAAGTATGAAAGTCCAAAAGCACAGAAAGAAGGTAAGCAGCAGCAATTCAATTCCATGAATTAAAAAGTAGGTGCGTGAGCGGCAGTAGACTCAGCAGGCTTCACGGGGAGCGGGCGGTGGGAAGCGTCTGCCCCGGCTGCGGGCGCGGAAGGCTTGCGCTCTCCAGGCAGGTCCAGGGCCGGCTCCCAACCGAGAAGCTTCCAGGCTCGCCCGGCCCCGGAGCCCGTGGCGCCTGCTCCTCTTCCCGTCCTTCTCGTGTCCACTCCCAGCATCCCTCCTGTGGCTTCCTCCTCACAGTCTGGATTAAGACCGGCCCCCGTTGACCGGGGCCTCCGGGGGGATGCGGGTGAGGGGCTGTAAACTGGGGCACACCCACCGTCAACAGAACCCCACTCACAGGGCCGCATCCCCAAAAAAGAGCGTTAAAAAACCTTCAACTCAAATGTATGCCAGGAGAAATGAGAAACTCATTTAGGAATTTTCGAAGAAAATGTGAGGAAATCTCCTAGAGAGCTAAAGAGTAAATAAAAAGAAAATAGGAGGGAAAGGGAAAAAATGATAAATTTAGAGGCCTACTCAGGAGAGCCAATAACTATGCCATAAGAGTACCCAAAAGAGAGAAGAGGGGAAAAAATGGAGTGGAGAAAATCATCAAATGAATAAATCAGGACAATTCCCACAAAGCTGACACATATGCATTTCCAGATTAGAAAGAACTGGTATGTACCAAGCCCAGTGATTGAAATGGAACTATGCTGAGATACTAACAAAGGGAGAAGGGAATTTTTTCCACGGAGCAAAGGAAAAAACAGGCCACATAGGAATGATGAAGAATTGTGGTGGTTTTGGACTTCTCAGAAGTAATTCTGAAACTAGATGACATGGAAAATGGCTTCAGATTTGAGGGAAAGCTGGCCAAGCACTGCTGAAGCATGAGAGCAAGGCTGCTGAGACACCCGGAGTTCAGCAAGGAGCACAGCAGGCGAGGGGCCAACCAGCCCTGATGGGGCAAGTGGTCAATCAGCCCTGCTGAGGCGGGCGGTCAACCAGCCCTGCGGGGGCGCAGGTCAGAGCTTCAGGAGAGGCTTTTCCAAGAGGGTGGGAATAACATTCCCGGTGAAGGCTGGAGGGGAATTCCCTGACAAGGTTGGGGAACGGGGCAGAGCACCAAGGAGGACGAATCCCAGAAACACAGAATGTGGGGAAGAGGGAAAGTAGCGCACCCATGACTCAGCTGTGGCTCGCGTGGGCAGTTACGGCACACGAGGGAATAGGGATCACACTGGGGGAGTAGCTGGAGGAGGATGGGAAGGAATGAAAAACGGGGTGTGTGTTCGGGGAGGAGCGGGAGTTGCTCTGTGAAAGCTCTGTGTTTGTTCTCCACTGAGGGAGGTCGACAGAAAGCAGCGGGAAGGACAAATGAGTCTGAGCATCTGAGCAGGACCTGTGAGGGTGGAGCACCAGGAGCAGGGCTGTGGGGGGGGAGCACCAGGAGCAGGGCTGTGGGGGGTGGAGCACCAGCAGCAGGGCCGTGGGAGGTGGAGCAGCAGGAGCAGGGCCGTGGGGGGTGGAGCAGCAGGAGCAGGGCTATGGGGGTGGAGCAGCAGGAGCAGGGCTGTGGGGGTGGAGCAGCAGGAGCAGGGCTGTGGGGGTGGAGCAGCAGGAGCAGGGCTGTGAGGGGTGGAGCAGCAGGAGCAGGACTGTGGGGTGGAGCACAAGCAGCAGGGCCGTGGGGGTGGAGCACCAGGAGCAGGGCTGTGGGGGGTGGAGCAGCAGGAGCAGGGCTGTGGGGGTGGAGCAGCAGGAGCAGGGCTGTGGGGGTGGAGCACCAGGAGCAGGGCTGTGGGGGGGGGAGCAGCAGGAGCAGGGCTGTGGGGGGGGAGCAGCAGGAGCAGGGCTGTGGGGGGGGAGCAGCAGGAGCAGGGCTGTGGGGGTGGAGCACCAGGAGCAGGGCTGTGGGGGGTGGAGCACCAGGAGCAGGGCTGTGGGGTGGAGCACCAGCAACAGGGCCGTGGGGGGTGGAGCACCAGCAGCAGGGCAGTGGGAGGTGGAGCACCAGGAGCAGGGCCGTGGGGGGGAGCAGCAGGAGCAGGGCTATGGGGGTGGAGCAGCAGGAGCAGGGCTGTGAGGGGTGGAGCAGCAGGAGCAGGACTGTGGGGTGGAGCACCAGCAGCAGGGCCGTGGGGGTGGAGCACCAGGAGCAGGGCCGTAGGGGGTGGAGCACCAGGAGCAGGGCCATGGGGGTGGAGCACCAGGAGCAGGGCCGTAGGGGGTGGAGCACCAGGAGCAGGGCCATGGGGGTGGAGCACCAGGAGCAGGGCCGTGGGGGGTGGAGCACCAGGAGCAGGGCCGTGGGGGGTGGAGCAGCAGCAGCAGGGCTGTGGGGGTGGAGCACCAGGAGCAGGGCTGTGGGGGTGGAGCAGCAGGAGCAGGGCTGTGGGGGTGGAGCAGCAGGAGCAGAGCTGTGGGGGTGGAGCAGCAGGAGCAGGGCTGTGGGGGGTGGAGCACCAGGAGCAGGGCTGTGGGGGTGGAGCAGCAGGAGCAGGGCTGTGGGGGGTGCAGCAGCAGGAGCAGGGCTGTGGGGGTGGAGCAGCAGGAGCAGGGCTGTGGGGGGGGAGCAGCAGGAGCAGGGCTGTGGGGGGTGGAACAGCAGGAGCAGGGCTGTGGGGGGTGGAGTAGCAGCAGCAGGGCTGTGGGGGTGGAGCACCAGGAGCAGGGCTGTGGGGGTGGAGCAGCAGGAGCAGGGCTGTGGGGGGGAGCACCAGCAGCAGGGCTGTGGGGGGGGAGCACCAGCAGCAGGGCTGTGGGGGTGGAGCACTGCAGATCTCCAGTGGGACGCGGTCGCCTCTGGGAGCTGGAAGGAAGGGCCAAGAAGGGCAGGGACCGGTTGTTTTTTCATGACTCTTTGTCTCTTTACATTTTATCCATGAATAACTGAGTTTTTTTACCTAATTTTTTCCAAAATGAATGGAGAAATGGAGATCCGTTACAATTGGCAGGAGGGAGAAGTGCGGCGTCTGTGGCGTGGCGCCCCACGGCCGGGCCTGGAGACCACCAGGGGCTGCGCTCCAGCCTGGTTCCGCGCCCGCCGCCCCTCGGCCGCCTGCTGGTCACTGGGCACCGCCGCCGCCCTGCGCCCCAGCCGCGCATCCCTAAGGGGAGAAGAGCTGCAGCCAGCTCAGGGAGCCGCGCCGGGAGCGGATGAGCTGAGCAAACAAAGGCCAGGCCCGCGGGAGCAGCGTCCTGGGCCGAGGGTGATGGCAGGCAGGCCCCCAACCCTCCCCTGGAAGGAGAAGAAGGTGCCTCTGGCGGAAAGGGCTGGGAAGGCGGGGACTTCGGGAGTTTGAGGAATGGGCTGAAAACCTGGAAGAGCTGCTGAGGGAAATGGGACCAGAAACCGAGAACAACTACTGCGTGAAATGCAGGGCCCGGCAGCGGCGCGGCCAGGACAGCCCCGCAGACAGCACCACGGAGCCAGGCAAGACGTCCAGTGCGGCCGACTTGGGGACAGAGCTAAGCAGTGGTGGCGAGAGCCATGGAAGTGCCGGCCCGGGAGCTGTGGCTGCAGACGGAACCTGGCGAAACCACAGAGGCCCGGCTGCCTCGAGGCTTGGTTGAGCCAGGGGGCTTCCAGGAGGAGGCAGCTTGCAGAACTGGAAGAGAAAACCTCCCAGCCTCGGAAGCAGACCCGAGAGGAGCCTGCGGGAGCTTTTCAGGTTCACACCTCTGTTGTAGGGGAGAAAACGAATGTTTTGAGGTGCAACAACTGTCTTATGTCAGCCTCACAACAACCTTAGGAAGAAAGGGGGAGAGCGGGTAAAGCCGGCTGAGGGATACTGGCCTTTGAAGGGCGGCCAGATGGTGCTGGACAGCTGGCCACTGCATACCGCCTGTTAATTCACAATCAACCTCTTTTTTTTTTAATTTTTTTTATATTATATTCAAAAAATCTGAGGTCCCCATATACCCCCCCCCACATCACCCCACTCATCCCCCCATAACAACAATCTCCTCCATCATCATGTGACATTCATTGCATTTGATGAATACATCTCTGAGCACCGCTGCACCTCATGGTCAATGGTCCACATCATAGCCCACACTCTCCTACAGCCGACCCAGTGGGCCATGGGAGAACATACAATGTCTGGTAACTGTCCCTGCAGCATCACCCAGGACAAATCCAAGTCCCGAAAATGCCCCCACATCTCATCTCTTCCTCCCATTCCCTTCCCCCAGCAGCTACCATGGCCACTTTCTCCACACCAATGCCACATTTTCTTCGATTACTGATCACAATAGTTCATGAATAGATTATCAGTAAGTCCACTCTAATCCATACTCTAATCCTCCATCCTGTGTACCTTGGAGTGGTTGTGTCCACTCCACATCTGTAACAAGAGGGGGCTTAGATTCCACATGGATGCTGGATGCAATTCTCCTGCTTTCAGTTGTAGGCACTCTTGGCTCCATGGTGTGGTGGTTGACCTTCTTCACCTCCATGTTAGCTGAGTGGGGTAAGTCCAATAAACCAGAGTGTAGGAGCTGAAGTCTGTTGAGGCCCAGGGCCTGGCTATCATATGGTCAGTCCAGAGATTCAGGTCCCCTGGGTATATATTAAACCCCAGCACCAACTACAGTTCTGGTAAAAGTAACAGGAGAGGCTTGTGAACAAAGATCACATCTGAGTCCAGCTCCATCACACAGAAACACAAGCTCCAAGGTGAGGCCAACTGACATGGCACTGAACTCAATCTGCCATGACCATAGAACCTGTGGGTCTCTGTAGCCCTCAGAAGAACCAATACCCAGGGTTGTATCTACTTTACCTGCCTTCTGGGACTCTGCTGAGGTGTGTATAAGGGCAACCCCTCTGATAACCTCCCAGCTCTTTTTGTAGACTCATAGCCATATAAACTCATTTGTCTTTTCCATTTCCCCCTTGATTCAGGTCAAAAGCATTTTTAACTCCTGGTATTATATGTAGATTGAGATATTCTTCTGGTCTGAGTTGACCCTTATATTCATGGTCATTTTCTAGTTACATCATCAGCTGGTACTTGGTAGTAATCCCTCGGCACCAGGGAGGCTCATCCCCGGGAGTCATGTCCCATGCTGGG
This sequence comes from Dasypus novemcinctus, assembly GCF_030445035.2. Lineage (NCBI taxonomy): Eukaryota > Metazoa > Chordata > Mammalia > Cingulata > Dasypodidae > Dasypus > Dasypus novemcinctus. The sequence continues at coordinate 1,788,695 of NC_080701.1, read as the reverse complement.
GGAAAGGCAAAGCATTTACATGCTGAGTTTGGCTTTGAGACTGGCCACATTTGAGCAATATGGAGGCTCTCAGGAGGTAACTCTTAGGCACCCTGCTGCTCTAGGCCTTGTTCTTATTTCAGGTGCACAGGCTCACAAGCATAGTCATTAGTATCAAGGGCTCATTGTTGGACCTTCCTTCTTTTTTGGTCTTTTCCATTGCACTTGGGGGATTGTTGCTATTCCTTTAGGGACTGTGATAGAGCTCCCCTGGCTAGGAACTCAGCACTCCCTCAGTTGTTGTTTTTAATTTTATCCACTATGAAAATATCCAAACATTTTTATGTACCCTGGATATATGCCCTGTAGAACTCCCTGCCAACCCATGTGTCCCCTGTCAATAACATCCCACACCAGTATTCCTCCGCTGCCATTTTTGAACCTCACTGTGATCCAAAACTTCCTGGAAAGTGAAGCCCAATATATTGCCAGGCAGTTGAGCATGTCAAGCCCTCAACACTGTTGCAAGTATCTCTGAACATGGCCCTTCAAGCAATGAAGATTGATGGTCACTGTGGGCCCTAAGGGGAGGGGGAAAGAGGTATTGAATAGATGGAACCAATGTAGCTGTGTGGGCAATAGAAGTGTTCCACAAGAGTACGCAAGGATGGATATAAGACATGTAAAATTACACCAAAAATATATAGGGGCTGATAGGCTAAAATGTAAATCATAATGTAAAACATAAGATAACTAAAAATTTAGAAAATTGTATAGTCTAAAATATAAACCACAATGTAAACACAAATGTTATCTTGTTTGAAAGCTATTGTCTCAATATCTGTACATCAGTTTCAGTAAATATAGTATGAATATGTAAAAAGATTATTGCTGTGGAAGGGAAAAGGTTGTATATTGGATATGTGGGAGTACTGTATACTGTATATATGAACTACTGTGATCTAAAACTCTTGTGAAGATAAGCTTAATAATTAGAAAAAAGAGAAGAAAAAGATAGGACATAGAAACTGAGGAAAAAACGTACGTAGTTGCCTTGCCAATTTGCATATAGGGCAAGACTTATTGCAGTGACGGAAGGCAAAACATCAAAAACAAAGCTTTTGCATTTTTAAATTTTTTGGTACCCCTATTTATTTTTACCTTAATTTTTCCAAATTAATATGTATTCTATACCTGACCTTTAAACTCATCGCGATATTCCATTTTACTATTAATGGAACCTGGCAATATATTGGGCTTCACAACCAACCCCTTGATGTTTTCACAAGGGCCTCGGGAGGTGAATAATAATGCCCCGTACTATAAATAAATATACATAATAAAGTCAATATAACTCCCACAGCACCCCGTTGGGGGGCCCAGGCAGGCTGTCGGAGCAGCAATTCCCGTGTGAACTAGGGAAGGGCGTTCTTTTTCTGAGGCTCCATTTCCTCAAAATGATGGGCTGAATGAAAATCCTTTCAAACACCTCCGGAATGAACACCCTGCACCCCTAAATACGGCCCCTGAACATCATTTGTCTCATGTGAGAAGGGGAAGTAACAGACTCTAACTTGCCCACCTTAGAGAGTTGTTATGAAGATCAAAGACGATAATGGGCGTAGAGTAATTTATAAATTAGGACACTTGTTGATTGAAAGGTCAAAATATTTAGAAATATGGTGGGGGGGGGTTGTCAAAATCATGAGGAAGAAAGTGAGGGGCAGAGAGCCAATGCGGCCGGTCGATACGTGCTCTCTCCAGCCAGCCGCCTTGGGGGTCCCCGTGCCTCGGGGTCTTCATCTGGACAGTGGGGTTCGAAACTGGGCTACCGCATGGAGTGGTTACGAGAATTGAATGAGGATCCGTGAAAAGCACTTGTAAAACCCCCAGCACAAAGGAAGTGCCAAAAATACTATTTCCCAGATGTGGCAATTTTGTATACAAATATACGTATACCAAATAAGATAACAAGAAAGAGTACTAGAGGGTTAGGAAAAAATTCCACAGGGAAGTACGGGAGCCTGGAGTAGAGATTGAGCCTGGAAAAAAAAAAGAGATACTGGGTCTACTACCAACTCCAGACTAATAAGTAGAATTAATGGGCAGAAATAAGAAGCAGTGGAAAGTAGAAATAACAGGCAGTCATGCACAGGTGTGATTTGTGCCGCTCCATGAAATCTGCTCTGCTCCCTGCAGATGTCAGTCCTACAGAAGCAACACAACGTTCATTCACTCTAGAGCCCCCCGCGTGCTGGTGATTGTATTAGGTGCTGGAGAATATAAAGATGAATAAGACGGGTCCCTGCCCTTGATCTAATGGCTAGCAAAAGAGGAGACTATAAAAACAGGTAGTTCCCACACAAAATGGAAACCATGATTTTAAAAAAGGAAGATGGTAATAATTGCGGACGTATTGATTGCTTGCAGTAAGTCAGGCACTATGCAAGCATTTTACATAAATTGCTTTGTTTAACCTACTCAGAAAGCCAAGACTTCAGCTCCAGAGCTGGCGTGGTGAATACATTTCCTGCCTCAACTAAAAGTTCACAGCATCAGGAGGGGGTTGCAGTAACTTACCCCTGTGTAGTAATCCAGCGGGGACTGGAAAGGGCCGGAAGTCGGGAAGTGGTAGCAGGAATGAGGAGGAAGGGATGGACTCGAGACGTTCCAGGAAGTTAAAATTGCCAAGTCTTGGCAACTGCTTGGTGAGGAGACACTGGAGTCAAGGATAACTGCCAGATAACTGGACCAACAACAGGAATCTCAACGGCACAAGCATTTACATGATGTTTATAAAAGATCAAGCTTATTTTTAGAATCCCTTGTACAACAGAAACTGCTAGTTTCCTACCCAATATCCATTGATCCATCTTCTTAACCAATAGAACCCCTACATTATTAGGGGCCAAAAAAATTTTCCAGGCTCCCTTCCTAGTAGGGGTGGCCAATGAGATGTGAGCAGAAGCATGGGAGAGAGCTGCTAGAAAATTCTTTCTTTCTTCTCCCTTCATTACTGGACAGCTGCTGTGGGTCTGATGGATGGAGCTGCAGCAGTCTTTTTGTGGACCTGAGGTGACCTTGAGGATGAGCCCTGAGAGCTCAGCTGGAAACAGAAGCAGCTGGGACTTGGAGGAAATAGTGGCACCAAACCCCAGCCCTGGGTGGCCTCTATTTGGCTTTTCCTGGAGAAAAAATGAAGCTCTTTCTTGCCTAAGCAGCTGCTATTTCAGATTTCTATTAGCAGCTGCTATAGATACACCTTCCCTCGCCTCGAGGTCCCAACCCTACACTGTCCCAGCCCAGTCGTTGGTCAGCGTGGGAGCTGCTCGGTGGCCACCCTCCTGCCAGCCAAGCGGAGCTAGAACCAGGAGCCCCAACTCAAGGACAATTACCGTGTCTCCCTCTTAGGGATGAGTGCAAAAGTGACTTGCCTTGGCCGCACCCCCCTCACCTGGGCCGGGAGCCCTCGCGGTGTGAAACCACGCCTCAGGCTCTGCTCCCAGGCAGTGTCCTCTCCTGAGCGACAGTGTGGCTGCCACCAACTAGGAGAGAGAGCAGGGCTGGCGGGAGAGGACGGAGCTCTCAGTTTGGAGCCGGGCGAGTTTAGGAAGGTTGGGAACAGCTGGATGAAGACACCAGAATGGGGCTGGACGTGAAGCCGGCGCTCAGGCACGCCGTGGCCGGAGATGAGACTGCCCAGGTGGACCCTGCAGAGAGAGGCGCGGAGGCGAGAGACCCGGGCCCTGCGTGGAGGGCCCAGGAGCCCAGAGAAGAAGCGAAGGCTGACTCAGTAAACGAGTGGGCAGAGCAGGCGCCACGGAGGGCGGGGGAGGCGAGCCGTGGGAGGCACAGTTCTCAGGCTCCCTCCTCAGCAGGTGCTGCACCCCCAGGATGCTCATTCAGAGGGCGATGAAGGGGTGAAGAGCCAGGGACTGAGTACCAGGTCCGGGGGGCGCGTGGCAGGAAGGTGGAGGGTGCTCCGTGAGGGTGGGCCCTGATCGTCCAGGTCGCAACTCCCTCAGTGCCCAGCCCACGCCGCCCATCGGCCACCTTCCGACGCCTGTCCTGCCACCAGTCGGTGTTCACCTCCAAAGCCAGCATCCTCCACCAAGGGTTCCAGTGACAGGCGACAGCGTCCAAGCCCAGCTCAGAGTTCTCAGGCCAGGGATTTGCAAAATCACATCTGGTCCTCAATGTAGCAGCACAGAAACGTAACTTCAGGGAAGCGGACTTGGCTCAATGGATAGAGTGTCTGCCTACCACATGGGAGGCCTGCGGTTCAAACCCCGGGCCTCCTTGACCCGTGGAGCTGGCCCATGCGCAGTGCTGATGCGTGCAAGGAGTGCCGTGCCATGCAGGGGTGTCCCCCACGTAGGGGAGCCCCACGCGCAAGGAGTGCGCCCCATAAGGAGAGCCACCCAGCGCACAAGAAAGTGCAGCCTGCCCAGGAATGGTGCCGCACACGTGGAGAGCTGATGCAGCAAGATGACGCAACAAAGAGAAACACAGATTCCCGGTGCCATTGATAAGGATAGAAGCGGTCACAGAAGAACACACAGCAAATGGACACAGAGAGCAGACAACTGGGTGGGGGGAGGAGAAATAAATAAAAAATAAATCTTTAAAAAAAAAAAAGAAATGTAACTTGAATGGACATTCATAAAAGACACCTCAGGTCGTGAGCTAGTAGCCCTCTAACTGGGTTTCAGCAGTCTGTTTCAGGAAACAGTTTGGGCTATTTCAAAACACATATTATTTAAACGGGTTCAGAATAGCCAGGTCCTTTACTGAAACCACTTACTGGTCATGAAGAAAGGTCAGGCTTGGTGAAACACGTGGCTTGGCCCGTGTTGCTCACGTCCTGTGTGTTATAAACACTAAATCCCGCAGGTGCTTGCTATTCAAGCAGTACCCGAGTTCTTGTTCTGTTGACAATTATTTTGAATGCTAATATCCTTTCTTTTGAATCAGATGGAATATTTATCTATTACCCCGGAGTTCTATTTGTGTATTTTAAAAATTTCTTTTCCTAAGACAGCTAAAGCTATTTCTGCAAGAAGCACAATACTGGATGAATTTAAGATGAGAAATTAGATAAACTATCCAATTGGTAAGTGTCGTGTCGGGCTTTGTTAATACAGAGCGCTCTGTGCAAGGAGATGTCTGTCAGTTCTCCTGCCTGCAAAATGTATGGATGTTTGTCAAAGGCCTCGCCATCGCGCTCTAACAATTGTGTCTAGTTTTAAGGATTCACTTTCAAACACTCGAGTCCGTGATCATGATAACTGCATTCCCCATCTCTGAAGAGGGCCAGGCAGGATGGGAAAGGAGAGTCTGCAGGCATGCTCTGAAAAAACGATGGGAGAAAGCCCAAAAAGCAACGGCCCTTTGGGCCACTTGCCCGGCCTGCTGTGTCGTCAGAGGCACGACAAACTCGCATGAGAAACTGAAAAGTTCACTTGGTACCTAGAAACTAAAAAGGCTGGGAAGGAAGTTTGGCTTGTCAAGAGGGATTTTTTTTTTTCTGTCTGGAGAACATTTATATTTTTTCGTTGTCGGGATCACACAAAGGCCGGAGCTCCTCTTTCCACATGAATTCTACATTGAGATGAAAATCACTCCACGCTTTGGAACTGTACCCTTTATGTTGTAAATCACAGTAACTGAAGAGGACTCCATCCTCTTTGCATGCTGAGACTAGATTTTATCAGGAAATGTTTCATCACATTCTTTTCCTGTCATTAGAGTCAATTACCATGTATATTTATGCATTCCTTTGTGTGGAAGTGTGGTTTGGGTCTGAAAAGAGCCTTACAAAAGGGCATTTTTAATTAGACAGTCCATCTATCTCCTGACTCATAAATGGCTAAATAAAATTATATGTACCTAGACTGGACATGCTCGCAAAGGAGCTTCCACTGCTTGGCAGTGCTTAGCTAATAAAGCTGGGAGCAGGCAGCAAGCAGCCTCCGGCCGACCTCACACAGCACCACAAAATGCCTGGCTGAGCTCAGCGCCCGCGGGTTCCTACTGGTAATGGTGTTTGAGGCAAAAATTGTTTGAGCAGGACACCCCGAGCTTCTCATTTGACAGTTAGAGCAAGCTCGTTGAGACTTGTAAATGGTGCACTTAATCGACAAGACTTTGAATAAATAAACTTCGGGTAGATATGAATGCCACGCAGAGACTGGGTGCCTTGAGTTGTATCTGATCTGCGGTTGAAAATAAACATTCCTACCTTTCTAGCCAAAAGGTGAAGAAAATCTGCTCTTCCCTCGAATCCAAGTGAGGATCTCTTTGGTATCTTGTGGGCGTATTTCAGTCTTCTGGCTGAAATAAAGCATCTGAACTCTCCTTTAAGGGGCCTTGGCCAGCCTTTGAGAAGGGCCCACCTGCGCGTGTTGAAGCTGGAAAAAGTCCAGCAGAAGGGAGTTCAGCGAGCAGAGGGGAGCTCGGGGAGCAGAGGGGAGCTCGGGGAGCAGAGGGGAGCTCAGGGAGCAGAGGGGAGCTCGGGGAGCAGAGGGGAGCTCAGCCAGCAGAGGGGAGCTCAGGGAGCAGAGGGGAGCTCGGGGAGCAGAGGGCAGAGAGCTCGGGGAGCAGAGGGGAGCTCAGGGAGCAGAGGGGAGCTCAGCCAGCAGAGGGGATCTCAGGGAGCAGAGGGGAGCTCAGGGAGCAGAGGGGAGCTCGGGGAGCAGAGGGGAGCTCGGGGAGCAGAGGGGAGCTCAGGGAGCAGAGGGGAGTTCAGCGAGCAGAGGGGAGCTCGGGGAGCAGAGGGGAGCTCGGGGAGCAGAGGGGAGCTCAGGGAGCAGAGGGGAGCTCGGGGAGCAGAGGGGAGCTCAGCCAGCAGAGGGGAGCTCAGGGAGCAGAGGGGAGCTCGGGGAGCAGAGGGCAGAGAGCTCGGGGAGCAGAGGGGAGCTCAGGGAGCAGAGGGGAGCTCAGCCAGCAGAGGGGAGCTCAGGGAGCAGAGGGGAGCTCAGGGAGCAGAGGGGAGCTCGGGGAGCAGAGGGGAGCTCGGGGAGCAGAGGGGAGCTCAGGGAGCAGAGGGGAGTTCAGCGAGCAGAGGGGAGCTCGGGGAGCAGAGGGGAGCTCGGGGAGCAGAGGGGAGCTCAGGGAGCAGAGGGGAGCTCGGGGAGCAGAGGGGAGCTCAGCCAGCAGAGGGGAGCTCAGGGAGCAGAGGGGAGCTCGGGGAGCAGAGGGCAGAGAGCTCGGGGAGCAGAGGGGAGCTCAGGGAGCAGAGGGGAGCTCAGCCAGCAGAGGGGAGCTCAGGGAGCAGAGGGGAGCTCGGGGAGCAGAGGGGAGCTCAGGGAGCAGAGGGGAGCTCGGGGAGCAGAGGGGAGCTCAGCCAGCAGAGGGGAGCTCAGGGAGCAGAGGGGAGCTCGGGGAGCAGAGGGCAGAGAGCTCGGGGAGCAGAGGGGAGCTCAGGGAGCAGAGGGGAGCTCAGCCAGCAGAGGGGAGCTCAGGGAGCAGAGGGGAGCTCAGGGAGCAGAGGGGAGCTCGGCGAGCAGAAGGGAGATCAACCAGCAGAATGGAGCTCGGGGAGCAGAGGGGAGCTCAGCGAGCAGAGGGGAGCTCAGCAAGCAGAAGGGAGCTCAACAGCAGAAGGGAGCTCAGCGAGCTGCTGTCTCCCTGGCAGTGCAGCTCAAGACCTGAAGGGACCGGCCCGCAGCATCCCTCAGCCCCGCGGCACGGGCACCCGCTGCGCCTGCATCTGCCTCCCAGGGCCACAGCCTGGCAGGGCGTCCTGCATGCCGCAGCCGGGCTGGCAGTGGAGCTGCAGCGTTTTCAGCAGAGCAGTTGGGGCCCTCTGTCCACTGGTCGTTTCCGCACGTTAGGCCTCCCACAGACTCTGTGAGTTCTCCAGGCTATATTGACATGGACCCCGTACTATACAAATTATTCCTTTGTTTAAGTCAGTCAGAGTTGGTTTCAGGAGCTTGCAGTTCAGGGAAACGGAGGAGAAATAAGGGGGAAATTTTAGGTTTCCCATTATAACAGGAAACACGATGAGGATGGCCACTGCTACTGCTTGTCTTCAGCATTATACGAGAAGTCCTAGATATAAAATAAGGCAAAAAGAACGTTGAGGTAAAGTAATCAGAAATGAAGAGACAAAAACACCCACAGTTTGGAAACGACATTCATTATATGCATAGAAAACCCAAAATAACTGGGTAGATCATTAAATTAGACATTTTTTTAAAAAATCAATGGCATGCCTACACACCATTTAGAAAATATAACAGAGAAAAATATTCCATTCAAAATTATAACAATTTAATAATGTTCCAAGGAATAAATCTAATAAAAGTATGCAAGCACTTTATGAAAAAAATAAACATTATGGTATATTGATACACATAGTACACTATTGTGTGTGTGTGTGTGTATATATATATATGTATTATAGGACATGCAAAACAATACTACCTATTGTTTGTAAATCCATGTACTGTGACAAAAATTTAAAAACCTGCATTGGAGTGATAAACATCTTCTTGTAAGTTGGGAGGGAGAACAATGGAATCAAGAAAAGGTACATAAACACTTACATGCAGCAGTCACACTCTAATTCTTCAAATAAAATATTATCAGATGCGGCGGCTTGCTCGGTCGGTAGAGGTGGGGTCTGGCTGCGGACGAGGGGTTGGTCCAGCTTAGGACGAGGGGTCGGTCCCGCTTGGGACGAGCGGTCGGTCCGGCAGCAGACGAGGGGTCGGTCTCACAGGGGTTGCACGGTTCGGATGACGGGGTCGCCCGGCGAAGCTGGCGACGAAGGGGTCGCCTGGAGAAGCAGGCGATGAACTGGGGACAAGGGAGGCCAGGCCCTTGTCGGGGGCTCTCAGGACTGGAGGGCGCACGGCAGAAGAACTACCGCAGAGACAAGGTAAACACGCAAGTCCACTTTATTGAGGGAGAGGCAACAGTTTTATAGGGGCTGGGGAAGGCTGATTGGTTGAAGCCAAGCCCTGTTCTGATTGGTTGCCGGCGAAAGGTCAGTGGGCGGTACTGGACGGGGGAGGGGTGGTGGTTAGGGATTGGCTGTCACTGTTGCTGGGGGAAGTGGCAGGGTTTAGTGATTGGTGGCTGCTGTTGCTGGGGTGGAGGGCAGACTTGAGTTTCCCGCCCACGCCTGGCTGTTGCTGCTGTTGGGGGAGGGGAAAAGGGCAGACTGGATTTTTCCGCCCACGCCTGGCTGTTGCTGCTGGGAGGAGGGGCGGCCGCGGAAGCATGGCTGCCGAGAAGGGGAGACCCGAGGGCACTCTGCGCCCATGCCGAGCTTCCTTCAGGGGTGGCAGTGAGTCCGACCAGCCACCCTATTATGGGGGCAGCGGCTTGGCCTGCTGCGGCCGCTCCCCTGCCAGGCCAGCAAACCACACTTCAGCCCGAGAGGTGACCGCAATCAGAAGCCAGAAAGTATAAATTTTTTAAAGAAAAGATTAAAACAAACTGTGGCAGAGAATACTGAGGATACATCCCAGGCTCGGAGGCAGGAAAAATGTGGCATATTTGCTGGTCAATAAAGGGACTTTGCTTATTATTCTAGGTAGTCCAAATATCTCTGAGATTTAAGATTCAAGTCTTGAAATAATGAATCTGTATTTTAAGAATTCCAGCTTGGATTTCATCACCCTTTAAACAATCTACCATTGGTTGACCTGGATTCTGTTACTGAGCAGTTTAGCTGCCTAGAGAATTACATTTAGATCTGAAAGTTACACTATTTTGAGTTGAAGGTACCCACCGTGTCTTATCTATTCTCCATTAAACACATTTAAAGGGTTTTGAAGTTAGGTCAATGCAGCCTAGTTTATGCAAGGAAGTAAGCAGAAGGCCGGTGGTGGCTTCAGACTGTACATCCACTCTCCTAGAAGTTCTTTTAGCACAAAAAACCTTCTCCGGCATTCTGAGCCCAGCAGTAGGGGCCACACTTAGAAACTGGAAACATGTTTAGAAAACTGCGTGAGAATCGTGCAGCTCGGTGAAGCCAATGTTGTGCCGGGACACGAAGAGCACATCCAGGGAACCCCATCTGCGTTTGGTCATTACCACATCTCTCTAAAGCAGGGCTTCTTAACCTTTTCTGCCCCACGAATCCGTTTGCCAGTCCGGTGAAAGGAACCCTACCGTAATTTATTTATTGCATACTTTCATGAGAAAAGGAAACACTAGATTTCAGTTAGAGGTCAGAGAAAATAAAGATAATAAATTGACTTGCTTCAATTCAAGCTCATGGACCCCCTGGTTAAGAACCCCTCTGAAGTGTGCCAGCTAATAACCAATAAATAGTCCATTAAAAAGTAATGACAGGAGGCCAATGTGGCTCAGTGGTTGAGCACCAGCTTCCCACATATGGGGTCCCTGGGTTCAATCCCCAGTTCCTGGTACCAGGAAAAAAAAAAGGTAATTGCAATAATAATATGGATCGTGGTCCAGCTTATCCATCAGGACTCTTTCAGACATTAAGAGTCCAGTCAGTCAACTTGCAACCAAGCCTACAAAACAGTCTATAAATATTTAACCTATAATTGAAAATAAGCCAGACCACTGCAAGAGAGCATCCAAATTCAAGAGTATTTTTTTTATTGCTGCAGGTTTCGAGATGAAGCGAAAGACAAGCTAACCAAATAACGAGGTCCCAGGCTGCAGCGCGTCATCAGTACTGAGGCTGGGTTCCTGCGGTCCCACGCTGCATCAGGAAGGCAGGAGGATAAAGGAACGTCTTTAAGCAGCTCTGGGGTAGCAGGATGACATTCAGGCAGGAAATCAAAGACATTCCGAGGCAGCTGGGGTGAGCCTAGCTGGTGCAGCACAAAGAAACAGTGGCAGATGAGCAACAGGCAGCAGCGTGATAAGAAAATTTGAGAAAAAATTGTCAAGTAACCCAAGAGAGAGAAATCCAAGTGAGGAGCGGTTGTTCAAGCAGAAAATACGGCTACAGGGAAAGGCCAGTCCTGCAGGCAAGTCTACGAGCCCTCGGGATTTCAGTCACTTACCCTAGGAATTATCAGTTTGCTGATTAAGCTAAGATGTGGAAGCTCACAGCCCAAATTGCTTGGGGTACCAAGAAGGTCCTCAAAAGCGTGAAATCCATTGTCTTTTAAAATACTATTTATTCATATAAAATGAATGAACATGCCCTTTAACAAAATGTTGAACATACAAATCCTTAATACCTTAGTTTGGATGCTCCCATCCTAGCAGAGCTCAGAGCCCTGAAGAAATGAGGGTTTGTGGGAGCATGGAAGGGGTTTCAGGCTAAGAAGAACAGAGTCTACTTCCAGTGAAACCTAATTTCGTGGAATGTGCACCACTGCAAGCATTGAACCAGACCATATTTTGATTCTGAAAAAACAGTGGCAACAAAACCAGAACATCGAGGCGGCAGGTCTCACCATCCTCTGACGAGGAAGCCACGACCAGCATTTGGGCAGGTGGAAGGGACTGAAGGAATCAAAACACAGGAAGACTGACAAGTAGTTTCAAATTTCTGTGGTCATGCTGCACACCTGAAAACCATCTCAGAGCATCCCTTGCCCACTCTGCTTTCCCCTGTCCTCAGCCATCTCTCTGGGCCTCAGATGTAGCCAACTCCTGCTCTCCAAGTCCAAGCTAGTCCCTGGCTGTGCGGTTTCAGCTCAATGTCACCACTTCACTGAGCCCTGTTCTGACCACTCCCTCTGGAATAATGCATCCTGGCACCTTCACCACATCATTCTCTTTTGCTTTCTTTGTAGCATGCACTACCATACAAAAGTACCTTCTCCACAAATTTTTCTTAACTGTATGTCCATGCCCACTAAGGAGCAAGCTTCTGAAAGTTAAGAATCATGTCCTTTCCTAAAGCGGCATCCTGAGCTGTGTCTGGCTCATCACAGGTGCTAAACTTTTGTACCCTGAAGTCATAAGTGAACAAGAGGCCAAATGCTAGCATGAGGTTTTCTCTGCAGGATTTTAGAAAGAACACTACTCATCATGAAAGGAAGTATAGATAATGAGGAGAAACTGTACCACACAGCACTCGTCATTTCCCTTTTTATTCAGAAGGATGAGAGCAGGATGTCCATTAGCATGGACCTGGAAATAACAGTAACAACAGCAACTGTAATAGCTGAACCTATCAAGTTGCAATGAAAGAGAAAGGAGCCCTTATAGGTGTGCCTGGTGGTTTGAAGCTGAGGACCCCGGAAAAGCATGTTCTGAAACATAACCCATTCCTGGGAGTGTGGACCCACTGTAAGGGGACGTCTTGGTGAGGCCACTTCAGCTAAGGTGTGGCCCACCCCAATCTGGACGGCTCTTAACCCTCTTACCGGAGTCCTTTAGAAGAGAATGAAATTCAGACAGAGAGAGAGAAAATCGTGGAAGCAAGAAGTTGACAGCAACTAAACCTGGAGGAGAAGGGAGAGGCCAGGCGACGGGCAAGGGTCCCGCCATGGGACCAAGGAGCCCAGGATCCCTGGCACCACGTCTTTGGGAAGAAATCATTGCCTTGATGATGCCTTTACTTGAACATTTTCCTGGCCTCAAAACAGTGAGCGTATAAATTTCCATTTCATGATATTTTCTTGAACAGCCTGGAAAACTACAACAGCATGTTAAGCAGATATGAATTTCATAGTAGGTACTATGTGCTTAGAAAATCGAAAGTACTAGAAGAGCAGACTCCAAACTGGGCCTCTCAGACAGTGCCATTCTAAACATTGCAGAATTGACACAATAGGGCAACTACTTCTTTTTAAATATCTGGAGGGAGGGAAATCAGAAAACTGACCCTGGAAACTATGAGTTTAAGAACACAATCCAGGGACCAGGAAGCCAGAACCAGGAAGGACCACAGTTATGGCTACAACTGGTGATGCCCACAGGAATGCAGGGTTCAGCTTTACAGCTGAGGCGAGACCTCTCAACACCTACAAGATTGGAAATGAAATATATTGATTTTCTATTGCCACAAGAATGCTGCACAAGAAAATAAAAATGTTGGTGGCACACAATAATAATCACTATATTTTTGTTCAGTCCTCGGGTCAGCTAAGTGATTCTGCTTATCTTGGTTGGCCAGGAGGTTAGCTGGTGGGTTGGCAGAGACTGGCCGGCTGATCTGGGATGGCTGGCTGGACACTGGCTGGCTGGTCTGGGATGGCTGGACACTGGCTGGCTGATCTGGGTTGGCTGGACGCTGGCTGGCTGATCTGGGATGGCTGGACGCTGGCTGGCTGATCTGGGTTGGCTGGACATTGGCTGGCTGATCTGGGATGGCTGGACGCTGGCTGGCTGATCTGGGATGGATGGCTGGACACTGGCTGGCTGATCTGGGATGGCTGGACATTGGCAGGCTGATCTGGGGTGGCTGGACACTGGCTGGCTGATCTGGGATGGCTGAACACTGGCTGGCTGATCTGGGATGGCTGGACATTGGCAGGCTGATCTGGGATGGCTGGACGCTGGCTGGCTGATCTGGGATGGCTGGACGCTGGCTGGCTGATCTGGGATGGCTGGCTGGATGCTGGCTGGCTGATCTGGGATGGCTGGACGCTGGCTGGCTGATCTGGGATGGATGGCTGGACGCTGGCTGGCTGATCTGGGATGGCTGGACGCTGGCTGGCTGATCTGGGATGGCTGGACGCTGGCTGGCTGATTCGGGATGGCTGGCTGGACGGTGGCTGGCTGATCTGGGATGGCTGGACGCTGGCTGACTGATCTGGGATGGCTGGCTGGACACTGGCTGGCTGATCTGGGATGGCTGGACGCTGGCTGGCTGATCTGGGATGGATGGCTGGACGCTGGCTGGCTGATCTGGGATGGCTGGACGCTGGCTGGCTGATCTGGGATGGATGGCTGGACGCTGGCGGGCTGATCTGGGGTGGCTGGACGCTGGCTGGCTGATGGCATGGCTGGCTCGACTCTGCTCTCTTTCACATGGCCAGTACATGCAGGTTCCAAGAACACAGGCAGAACACAGGCTCTAGGCTTGCACCTGGAACACCGTCTTTCCACCACTGTCTACTAGCCATAGCAAGTCACACAGCCAGATCGGAGCCAAGAGGTGAGGAACTAGAGCTGGAAAGTCACACTGGAGAGGGAGGAAATACTCATAAGAGCCACCAATGCAATCACGCCAGCACAGGCACTGAAATTCTGCTGAGAAAAGAATTCATGTCTCCACAAACCCATTTACTAGCAGGAAATGGCCAAATGCGTACAAAGGTTTCTTACTTCCGTCTGCGTTCCAATACTTGCATGAATGTATCTGATTCAAATAACCCAGTTTATAGCCAGAACCTTAGCTGCAAGATGGTCTGTCTTTTATCTTACCGGTGTCTGCAACACAGGAACACACACTGGAAGGAGGTGGGTAAAACGTTGACTGAACATCGGACCGTGTTTGACATAAGAGTTAACACTCATTGAACACTTACTAAGTGCTGGTACCAAACTACGCAATGACACATCTGATCATTTCACAGAAAAGTTCTGTTTTCTCCTCCTCTTCCTGATCCTTTCCTTTACTCTCTAGAAGAATCTAGATTTACCTTCCACTTACAATGAATGGTCCCAGCCTCAAAACCACTGTGCCAGAAACTCAGCACCAGTTTTTAAAGTATCTAAAATCCCACTAAAGTCAGAGCTGCAGGAGTTCTGCTCCATCTTGCGCCGTTCTCTCTGCTGCACAGGGTTCTGTGACCAGGAGCACGCCCTCGGGCCGGGGAATGTCCCACCTTCAGAGTGTGCCGGCAGGGTGGAAGTGAGTCTGATTTAGCTGATCTGTCATGCCATCAGCCTGCTGGCACCTTAACAAACTGCCTCAGATTCCAGCCGCAATTGGAAATGAGCATCAAACATGACTTAGCTTGAGCAAAGAGACTTCTCGGTGGCATGCCCGGAATTGCTGCTGCTGTGGTACTTCCTTTTTTGTTGAAAGCAGTTGTTCACCAACCACAGCGCCCTTCCCATGAGCTGCCTGACACTTTTATAGCATCCTCCTTGTGATTTCTCTCTCTTGGCCTATCAGTCCCGATTCTGCAACAAATAACTTTACCCATCCACTCGTTATTATTCCTTTATCTCTTCCTGGGAAATGCATTTATCTTTCTTTTCCCCAAGTAGAATGCATCCATTTCCCACATTCCTCTCCTCAGTCATTTAAAAACATGCAATTGATTGTGATAATTATTGTGAGCCTACTTTATGCTCATAAAATGATTTATGTTTTTCCTGGCCTTTCTACTCTGATTTTACAGAGTTGTTTCTCATGGAAACAATAAGATTTCTCAGTATTTTCTTTGAATTATAGTTGAATATATCATGTATGTGAAGATCAAGAAACTGCCTAACATTATACTTTTGGAATTGCAATAACTAATTTCTAAGCAAAATATCTCAGGCATCTCTAGATTGATACTACCTCTATAGAAGTACCCCAGTGTTTTCTTTAACTCATCAGGAAGAATCCATAAATAATACATATTTAGCTGGATTTTAGAAATTATCAGGTCCCCTTGTTTTCATTATAGTCTTAGAAGAGCAAGAAATTCTGCAGAGGCGTGTGTCAGGAAAGGAGAGGAATTGTCAGCCCTGGGCTCAGGCCTCCACCACCTCACCCGACACCCGACACATGCTCACCTCACACTCACATACTCAATCACAGGCTCACACTCACACTCACACCTCAGTCACATGCTCACACTCACACGCTCACACACAGTCTCATTTCAAACAGAGCAGCTCTGCTGTTATTGGGCTCTGCGGAGAACATCTATATAAAGGCTTAAACTGTTCTAAACAACAATATGAAAGTTCAGAGACCGTCAGTCAAGTATAACGTCCTTGTTGTTCTGAAAGGATAAAGAAAACCTAGATGGGTTAATAAATTAACCCAGGCATTAGTTTCCTGTCTCCTGGCCGAGGTATCTCTGTATTTACTTTACTTTCTTCTTGTATTCTCATTTGCTTACAAAATAAGGTATGGTCGTCAAGGGTTTGGTTTTTAGTTTAAAATTATTTTTACATTTGTTAAAAATAGGTACAGCTTTAGTTTTATGATGAAACTGTAATTCTCTTGGTAGCTTCCCAGAGTGCCTAAAACTATTAGTATGAATTATTCTAAAAAGGCGTATTTGTGTATCCTAGTGTTGACCTCACCAAAACTGCAATGTTTGTCTACCATTTTATATACAAATCAGAGACTATAAAATATAGAACAAAGGAAAATGATATACAAAAATAGTAGGGTGGCGTTCTACTTTTCAAAAGAATTTACTACGCTTCTTTAGTCATTATACAGAGATTATCCATATGCTCCTTAAGTCTGTTAAAAATATATATTTGACAGTCCTGAAAAAGGTTAAGTATCTACAAAGTAGTTATGGCATCCTCACCACTTCTGAAAACATTTGGGGGAGGACTTTTTTAGGATAACAGCAACAAAAAATTAGATTTATCTCATGATATAACTTTAAAATGAGTTGTCCTTGACAATTTGGGTAAAATTCTTGTAGTAAGGAGCCCAGATGTCTCTGCAATACCCCAAGTATGGGTTTTGGACCTTGGATCCGTGGTTTTAGTCAGATGTCCACTGTGACTTCAGACAAATTATTCAAATTTTCTTCAATTAGAGAGCAATAGTATCTCCTCTCGGAAGATTTCTGTGGACAGAAGCTATTATAAATGATAATACTGGTCTTTATAAAATAAGATGCAAAGGAGCCCTATTTAACTATGGTGTTTGAATCACGGTTACAGTCAAGACATTTACGTTCATGAATGGTTATGGCAAAATAAAAGGGTAGTGTTTGAGAAAGAGAGAGAAAGAAACATGTGCCTACATTTTGAGAATGCGCTCTCCAGGACAAGCGCTATGCGTATGCGCACACTCACGCGCTTGGAAGTGTGCACACAGTTTTGTAACCGGACCGACGTGGGCACCAGCTCCATTCCATCGCTTTCTAGCTGCGAGTCCTTAAGCCTTGGAACCGCTCAGCCTCCGTTGTTTAAAAGGATGTTTGTAAAACACCACTCAGTTGTGTTACAGATAAATACAGTGGAATGGAGAACTTTACACAATGCATTCGGCACGTGGTACACTCAACGCTTTCCTTAAAAATGTAGCGTTGTGTGCCAGTAAGCTCTCACGTCTTGCAGAAGCTCTTGTTCCGTGCCGGCTGCAAGCCCCACAGGTCTTCCCAGGCTTGGCTGTTCCACACATGGTGATATTTTGATATAAATCTTGACTTTCTTTAATTGGTTTTCCGGTGTGTGTTTTTGCTTAGAACAGGCTCATAGTAACGGAATAAGTGAAAATCAGGCATCACAATTTAGCACAAAGACCATGTTTGAAGAAACTGCAATACTCAAAAACACATTTGTAGTATTGCAAATAAATGGATCTGATGCCATGAGCAGTTTAAGCAAAGTTAAATAGATAAACTCCGCGTGTGTTCAGCGTCACTCTTGACCCTTAACACAGCAGCGCCCTTCACCTGAACACGCCTGTCTCCTTCTGCCCCTCCCTTGCTCCCCTCCTCTTTATGTTTTTTAAGATTTATTTTCTTTATTTCTTTTCCCTTCCCCCCCCACTGTCTGCTCTCTGTGTCCATTCACTGCGTGCTTTTCTGTGTTCACTTGCATTCTTGTCAGCAGCATCGGGCATCTCTGTCTCTTTTTGTTGCGTCATCCTGCTGCATCAGCTCTCCGTGTGTGCAGTGCCACTCCTGGGCAGGCTGCACTTTTGCCCATGGGGCAGCTTTTCTTGTAGGCTGCACTTCTTGCACATGGGGCTCCCCTACGCAGGATACAACCCTGCGTGGCACCCCTTGTGCGCGGCAGCACTGCGCATGAGCCAGCTCACCACACGGGTCAGGAGGCCCTGGGTATCGAAACCTGGACCTTCCATATGGTAGGAGGACGCTCTATCAGTTGAGCCACGTCCACTTCCCTCCCCTCCTCTTTAAGCACCGCCTCCCTGGAAGGCAATGTCTTCTTCTGTTCCTTGATGGATTTTGCTGCTCTTGTTTCTGTGTGTTTATACCTTTTTTATGTTAAAAACCTACAGTTATAAAGTCATCAGAGAATAATCAGCAGTGAGTAAGGCAGAGAAATTTAACGGGGGAAAAATAGGACCTTTCATTTGACAAAAACACATGTATAAGGTTTGCAACCCTTCTGCCAAAAGGTCTTCCGTGCGGACCACAGTGGAAAGTGCTCCTTGAGGCAGGGCTGCTGGACCCAGAGTCACGTCTGCCCGATCCCACGGACCCACCTCCCTCTGTACACCACCGTGGCCACCAAGGGGTCCCAAGGCTCCAACAGCACTGCTCAGAGCCAGCCAAGGTGGAAACAGTCTCGTCATGTCCCCTGGATGCAGGGCAGCTTCTGCTCCCAGCGGTACGGAGGATCCCCGTGAAAGGTACGGAGGATGGCGGTGCTGGGCTCGCGTGGAGCTGGGTTCCCCAGGAGCCTCTCGGGCCACGGAAGGTAAAGTGAGCTGGAGCCATCAGTGGTGGGCAGAGAAGTGGCGCCTCGGGCAGCTGCCCCTCACCCCCTGTGGCCAGAGAGTGACCAGGGCCCAGCCAGGTAGGGAAGCTGACCCCTCGACCAGAGCCACGTACTTGGGGAGGGAACTATAAAGCATTCACCCGAGGGAAAAGAGCGAAACACAAAAAAGTTTAGTTTCAGGATGTGTGTACTGGAAAAGTCAGCGGCTATATTGCCCCCTGAATCCCAGCAGATGCGACCAAATCTTTTCTGGAGAAAAGTAGCCTCCATGTAGGCTCCGAGATTTCCGTGGTTTAAGATCAACAAATACAGGTGGAAAAAATCACCTTGAAATCAGACAAAGCAAGAAATTTAGATGTTTAATGCCTTGACACGCTGGATTATTAGACAAATTTTTAAAATTACTTCAAACTGTAACAATGAGTAAGATCAAGATTACTAGGCATATTGGGAAAGGATCTGAAAAAGGTTTTAGAAATAAAAAGAAAATATTAAAATAAAAAACTCAATGGATGGATTAAGACAAAATAGACATAGAGGAACTGAGATCAGTGGACAGGGAGGGAGCTTATGAATTAGCAAGATTGCAACAAAGTAAGTCAGAAAGATGGAAAACAGAAAAGAGGTTAAGACATAAGACAGGTAAAATGAGATCTATGTGCATCTAAATGGGTTGTAGAATTAGGGACTTGAGAGCATGGAAGAGAACAGTATTTAAGAAAAATAGATGAAAAGTCTCATTCACAAACACAGTGTTGGCCTGCCAAAATAAATGAGAGGAGACCGCCCCCTAGATTATGGAACTCATGGGGGAAAAGATGAGCTTAAGAGCAGTAAGACAGAAAATACCGAATACCCACTTAAGAATGATAATTAGATTGACAGCTGACTTCTTGTTAAGAAAAACGGAAGTCAGAAAAAAGTGGATTAAAATCATCAATGTTCAGAAAGAAAAAAATTTCAACCTAGAATGTGGAACCAACAAACTTAAGTTTTTAAAACAAAGGTAATATATTTAAAGAACTATTATAAATAAACAATAAAAGGAAAGCAATCCAATTAAAAATGAGCAAAAGATGTGAACAAGTAGTTCCCAAAAGAGAATATTTAAATGACCAATAAGCATACGAAAATGTCTTCCACAACCTTTGGCATCAGAGGAATGCAAATTAAAAATCACGCAGACACTCCACTACATTGTCATCAGAATGACCAAAATTAAAAAGACAGACAATGCCAAGTGCTGGCAAGAGCGCAAAGGCAGCATCAGCTCTTATTTATTGACACTACAAATGTGAATTAGTATAAGTACTTTGGAACGCTAATCAGCAGTATCTCCTAAAGCTAAACATACATATATTTCCATCTTACAAAACAGCTATTTCAATCCTGAACATATACCAAAAACAAATGAGGGCCATGTCCTCTAAAAGACATATACAATGAGGTTCTGAACAGCTTTGTTTATTAATAGCTCCAAACTGCAAAGAGCACAAAGTCCATCAACAATAGAATGCATAAATAAAATGTGGTGTACCTACACAAGGCAATACTGCACTGCAATGAAAACAGATGAGACACTGCTTTTTTTAACAGTGTGAATTAATCTCACAGACATAACGTTGACAAAAAGAGGCCATATCTACCAGGCCCAGGACTGAACCCAGGACCTCATCTCTGGGAAGCGGGCGCTTAACCACTGAGCTGCATTGGCTCCCCTGAGTTGGTTTTTTAGTTTGTTGTTTGCTGTTTTGTTTTTAGGAGGCACTGGGAACAGAACCAGGGACATCCCATGTGGGACGCAGGTGCTCAGCCACTTAAGCCCCTTCTGCTCCCAATACAGTGATTTTAAAGGTTACTAACTGAGAGAGGAAGAAGGAAGCTACTGGGAAGCTGGAAATATTCACCATCTTGATCTAAGTGGTGGGTATATGACGATACATACGTGTGTGTACGTAGATATGTATATACATATATATACATACACATATAAAAATTCATTAAGCTGTATTCTTAAGATGTGTACTCTTTATATGTTATACATCAACAAAAGCATTTTTAAGTAACAAAGGTAAAATGAAGAAAATGTTTTTGCAGATTATAAAGATGAGATATTTTATCAGAAACAGTTCTATGCTAAAAAAACAAAAAGATACAAAAACAGATAGCTCAAGAAAAAAGAAAAATCATCCCAAAAGGAAGATCCAAGATCAAAGAAGTAATATGAGGCAGGAAATTGGTAAATATGTGAATAAAACTAAATAAATAATGTCTCTATGAAATAATAATAATTCCAAGTTAATGGAGTTTTATAAAGACAGAACTAAATTTTTGACCAAAAAAGCACAAAAATTGTAGTGGTGGAGTAATCTAATATCCTGGTGCTGTCTAAGAACAGGATTAATAAGTAGGCATGGCACTATCACAGAAGAAATTACTAAAAAAATAGAAATTAAGCATTTAATTTTCAAACAAAACCCAAAGTTGATTTTTAAAAGCAAGACATATAGAAGAATAAGGAAATGTAGAAGACACAAAGTAGATTACATAATAGACCAAATATGCCCATAATGATAATAAGCATAAATGAATTTAACTTGGCAGTTTAAAGACAGAGATTACCAGAGTGCAAGAATGAAACATACCAAAAGCCCAAGAACATATAAAATTTGAAAGTATAAAAGGAAAAGATACACAATTTAAACTCTAAACTAAAGAAAGCATAAGTAATTTTTCAGAAAAAAAGTAGACATTAAGATAAAAAGAATTATTAGGTATAGAGAAGGTCATTATACAGTCTGAAAGTTTCAATTTACTTAGAATCACAGTTATAAATTTGTATGCATCTAATAAAATAGCCTGAAAATATGTGTAATAAAATTTAATGGTGTGGTCTAACAATCTCACTTTTTGATATATGCCCAAAAGAATAGAAAGCAGGGACTCGAACAGATATTTGTACACCAACTTGCATAGCAGTAGAATTCACAATAGCCGAAAGATGCTTGATGCCACGTAATCATCTGAGAAACAGGAAATATATCTCAGGACCTTTCTTCCACTTTCCTATCAACTCCCATTCTCCAGTGAGCAAGGGGTGGCAAAGAGGGTATTTACACTCTAGCTTCTAGGCTGTGCACATGGGTCAGACATTACATACCAGAGAAGAGCCAGCCCAGAGAGCAGAAGGTGGGACAGGAGCTTGAGATGAGGCACAGGTTGCACCTGTGTGGAGTCAGTTAAAGTCTCCATTGAGTTGGGCCTGTGACTGCAACTAGAACCAGAGGTAAGGCTGAGAGGACTTGAAGTGGTGCCTGATAAGTACCCAATACGAAGACAGAAACCTTATTCATGGACAGGAAGGCTCACTACTGTAAGTTTGTCAATTCTTTCCAAACCCATTTCCCGTCAAACTCTGAATGTTCCTTCCGTGAATTTTTCAAGCTCGTTCTAATATGATATGGAAGCGCACAGAGCCAACAGACGAGGCATGTCTGAAGAAGCACATAAGGGTAATTTCACTATCAGCTATCCAAAATGATACAACTGTGAAACAAAGACCATGTGGCATTGGCACGCAAATAGACAAATTGGCGAATGGAGGGAAAAACAGGCCCCAGGAGCAAATCGCGTATATGAAAACTTGTTATTTGAGAGAGAAAGCACTGTAGACTACCAGGGGAAAGATAAATAAATGGGGCTTGGTTGATTTGTTTCCTTTTTTGTTTTGTTTTAAGAAAAAAATGAAATTGGATTCCTATCTCAGGCCATACTGTATTAAATCAATCCTCACTATATTAAATTTTTAAATGCAAAAGTTTAATTTCTAAATATTTTAGCAGAAAATAGAAGGGATTATAGTTTGGACTTCAGGATGGAGAACAATTTCTTCAACAAAACTATTGAAAAATAATCAAGAAAATCAGTAAATTAATGTTAAGAATATTAATCAAAATGTATCAAAAAGTGACTAAACAAGATACAAATGTTTACAGAAAATATTCAGATATGCAAATATATTACAAAAGCTTGGGTGACATTAAAACCAGTTATTAACCCAAAGGCAGCAGGTAAAGAATCAAGTCATTACCAGCTGAGTTATCAGAGTTTCTTCACAGGCACTTTGACATTTGGGCTGGGCCATTCTTTGGTGAGTAAGATGGTACCATATATTGTTTCAAGTTCAGCCTCTCACCTCCACTCCCAAGAGCCAGTAGCAACCACCTGTTACTGTGACAACTCAAGTGCCCTAACACATTCTAAAGCATTCTTAGGAACTGGGCAGTGCCTCCCCTGGTTAAAAATCAATTTGATCTACCTAGGAAATATAAAAAATCTGAACAAAGACTGGAACCATATCTGAAGGCTATCTTCCAAGCAATGAGTGAAACACATTTTCTTAAAGGGTGAAGGAAGTGGCTGCCACAGCTTGCTGGGATGTCTGGAGCTTTGGGAGGAAATCTGGAGGGAGGA
Organism: Dasypus novemcinctus; assembly: GCF_030445035.2. Lineage (NCBI taxonomy): Eukaryota > Metazoa > Chordata > Mammalia > Cingulata > Dasypodidae > Dasypus > Dasypus novemcinctus. The sequence goes on along the minus strand of NC_080701.1, from coordinate 1,765,745 downwards.
TCAGTAAGGAAGATGATTATCATTCCTGAGGCCCCAGGGGACAACGTGGAGATCCCTGTCAAGAGAGAAGGCTTAGAAACAGATTTTAATCTGACTCTTCTGTTGGATGATTCCTCGGACCAAAAATAAAATAAAATTTCTAGAGCCATATTAAAAAAAACTATAAAAATTTTTGTAGAAAGAAGTTTCTTTACTTATTAATTGGACCTTCAAGGAATAAGGTCACTGAGGATGAAAAAAAAAAGTTCCATCTCATGGCCAATCAGGGCAGAAAAAAACCCAGGAGAAAAGATGAAGTGGCAACTTCCAAAGATGAAATCATGCTGGATCCTTGGGGCTTGAGATAAATGAAAAGGGCATATGAAATTACAGATCAGCCAGATGTTTGTCCCAAATAATGGACACAGGGACATTCCTTAACATGCCCAGACTCTAGCCTACTTATCTAAGTTTTAGTGATTATCTCGTATAATTATTATGGGTTACACAATGATACCGTGTTCATGTAAACAGAGTTTTCATAGTCTCTAACTCATGTAGGATGATCATGTATTCACTTGATAATATCAAAGGAAAGATGTCTGATAACTAAAAAGTTTCTATCTATAAAGATTACATTTACAGGGATGTTGTAGAGACTTTTGCTTACAAAAGAGGTCTATAAAATAAGATTTAAAAGGCAAAAAGTGTTTGTGTAAGAGCTAACAGCATCAGTACTCAGCCACACTGCCTTCCAAGGGCGGCTAATTACCACGTTCATGAAGAGGGAGGGCGCCCCCAGGGCCCACGGCCACAGAGAGGGACTTTCCACCACGCTGAGCCGAGCTCGTCCAGCCGCTCATCCAGTAAGCGCTAGCTTGGCACCTGCCACTTGCCAGGCCCTGTAGACAGAGCTAGGACTCTCTGCCCTCAAGGAGATTGCAGTCAAGAGGAAGACAGAGAAACCGAAGACTACGTAGTTCAAGAAGGTCTTTGTTTCCACAGAGCCCTGCACAGGAGACAAGGTAGCTAAATGAGAGAGAGAGAGAGAGAGAGGTTGGTGGTGAACAGAGGGCAGTTAAGCAAAAATTCTCCATGGGAAGCTGACACCTGATGTGCGGTTTGAAAAAATATACTGGAAGGCATTCTGACAAAATGGAATAACACGCTCAGACGGCCAGACGTGAAACTGCACAAATCTAAGTGGCAGGACAAGGCTGAAGCCCCGGCTGGGTGTGGAGAGGGAGGAAGAGTCAGCGTGTTGGGAAGGGCCCACAAGAGCCTTCTCTGCCAGCCTCAGACCCCAACTCAGAGCCCAACCGTGGGAAAGCCTAGGAATTCCCTAAGGGTTACGTAAGAAGGGGAATTGCTCCAGGCTCCTTCCCGGGGGACAGCGGGTGGCCCGAGTCAGAGCAGCTGGAGGGATTTGCTATAATCCAGGTAATATCCAGTGATAGCCTAAAGGAAGACAGAGGAGCTGCCGAGAAGAGACGGGGCAGAGGTGCTGAGGCAGCGGCCTCCACGACCCTGGTGGCAGATAGGGTGGAGGCGGTGGGAGACGTGGCTGCAGGCCCCGCTCAGGCCGCGGCCACTCATCACAATCTCTGCAGCCCTTGGGGAGCTGCAGGAGGGCGGAGGAGGTGAGCTCAACGGGCGAGTGCTGACTTTGAGGAACCCGTGGGAATCACAGGAAGAAGAAACATCTCCTAGGCCGTCGTTAAAGACGCGGCGTTATACTCAAAAACAAGGCCTGGACTTGAGATGCAGGTGCGACTGCTCTCGCGTGGGATGTAACAAAGGGCGAGCACAGTGAGAAAAGCCAAGAGCCAGAGGCACCACGGGAGACGCACTGAAGAGGAGGGCCACAAAATGCCCTGGGCTGCAACCCAGAGCTCGCCGGACACACCCTGGCCAAACTGACACGTGGGTGCGGTCAACACTCTGATGACGAGGTCCATGAAACGCCTTCTACTACGGCCAGCCCAGCGCTCACCTGACACACACCCTGGCCGAGCTGCCCCCTGAGCCTAACCGCGCAGGTACCGGGACGACACTAGCACACGGAGACGAACGCCTCGACGTCGCCCGGTGTGCGCGGTGCCCCCGCCCTCTGGCCGCCTGCTGATCTGATTTCGCCCTAGACTGGTGAGGGCTGAAAGGCGACGCCTGCCATCTGGCCACCGCGCGCCAAGCCGGCCAAACCTCCCGGGTCCGCGGTCCTGTCCGTGGCCTTCGGTGCCTGAGCGCCCACCCCTGTGAGCCACTTGTCCTCCGCTCCGTGCTCCCAGCGTCTCTTGTCCTGTGCCAAGGCGCCATGTCTTCCACACCTGGCCCCGAACGCCGAGCCTCCCCGCGCGCCGCCTTCCTCTGGCATTGCTGCCCCATCCCACGGTAAAATGGGAAATATTTCTGATTTCTCTACATCCCTAAACCCTGCATTCCAGCTTCACTTTGCATAGTGTAATCAACCAAATTCTCCGTTCCTGGGGACTAACAGAATTTGCTTCGTACCAAAGTGGGCTTCCAGCATCACTGCCTTGCCGCATGCCCGAGCACTCCAGCTCCAAGACCAAAGTGACTCAAGCTCAAAAGAGTCTTTTTCCCGGCAGAACTGCCCTCTCCTTCCCTGGGGCAACGGGCCTCGGAAGCAGGAGCTGGAAGGGAACATGACAGTAAAGGGGAAAGTAAAGTGCATTGGCTTAATATCATAAAAACTTTATCAACAGACACGTACCTAGAAACCTTCCTTAAGATCAGGAGCAAGCACCAGTCAACACTCTTGTTCTGTTCTCCTTGAGATGTTTCTCGCATTTGATACGGGAATTCAGCCCTGCCTTTGGTCAAAGACTTGCCTTCTATAATTTTCTTACAGCCCTTTTAAGTTTTTGAAGCCAGAGTGAGACTCAAGCTAGTCAACATTTTGCACCTTAGAAAAAAATGACTGTAGCAAGGTTCTGTTTATTTAGGACTAGAACCGAGTCGGCTGTCTGCTTTAATGAGCCACACACGAATGAGAAATTTCATACTGCATAAACAAATATTTTCATTATATAAGGAAGGCATGTTTTCCTTACAGGAGTTCAGCTTACAGATTTAGAGAGTAATAACAGAAGTGCTGGTATTATTTACATCAGTAGTAACAGATATTTTAGCTCTAAAAGGGGGCATTCATAATTATTATAAACCCGTCCCCACGATCTGCTCTAATGAATCACCTAATGCTTGCCTGAATTATGTGCCGCTCTGGGAGGAGTCAAAGCCATCAGCCAACACACCTTACTGCTGGTTCTTTCCGATGTAAGTCAGAAAGTCATCTATAAACTCATGCAAATTAATGAGTGAAGATGTAAGATTCTAACAGATGAGCATGTAAGAAACAATGGCAGACAATTCATACAGGAGAAAAAACAACTAATGGACAGAGAGTGAAGCAGATTTTTACACTGAAGAAGAGCAAACAAAAAGACCAATATTACGTTGCTAGTGGTGATCACTTTTAACACATTTTAAGATGATGAGCCGAATTATGATAAAAAATTGAATGAAAAGAGCACGCATATCTAATTGGCAGCATTATAAATCAATAGGACAGCTTCAGAAAACAATTTGGAAATACACTTTGAGACCATTTGATATTCTTACACTGGGGCCAAGTAACTCAATCCTGGAAATTTATCCTAATGAAATATCCAAAATAAAGAAGATGATTGTGCACTAAGATGATCCTTTGAAGTTGGGAAACTTTCTGCAAAGGGCTAGATAATGAATATTTGAGATTTTGCAGACCTAGGATTTCTGTTGCAGCTCGTCAATTATGGAAACGACCGTGGCTGAGTTCCAGTAACGATTTATTTACAAAAATACGCAACAGGCCAGATTTGAAACACTGGCTGTCGTGTGCCAACCCCAGCGTTGCAGGGTTGTTTATTAATGATAAACAAGTGGGAAAATATAAAGGCTCAACAATAGGAAAATTGCTTCATAAAACACGATAATCGACTCAGTGGTATATTGTATAGCTATTAAAATAACAACAATTAAAAAATTTGCAGCAGCATGGGGAGTGTTAATAAACGATAGGATCCAAAATCATATATACAGTCAAATTTTAATTATATAAAAGCTTTATCTTCAAAAGGACAAAGCCTGAAAGGGAATATACAAAAAAATGCAAATAAGCATTTGCTGTGATAGATGTGATCTTGCGCCTGCTTTTTGCATCATTCTTATTAAAATTTTACTTGAGCAGTTAACACTAACGTTAACGAGAGAACAATTGTAGCATCATTGGATCACTGTCATCACAGAGCATCTGCCTTCCAGTTAGAAAAATGCTAGGAAACAGGGCAGAGGCTTTAGGGTCACTCAGCTCTAGGGTAATCGTGTGGTTTTATGGCCATAGATGAATCCACAACCACAGTCCATAATATTGCAATGCAAACTCACTGGTCACTGATAATTAGATTAAAAATTTGTATGATTTGAACATACCTTATGAACTACCATGAAACCAGCACCAAGGGTTCATCAACTCCATAGTAGAGTAACCACCCTGACACATGACAGTAGTCCATTTATTTGAGCTCTCATCCTTACTGCAGCATGCCAGAGGTCTTTTTTAAACTCAATCCTACATTTATCAGCTATTGAACATGGCTTGAAAGCATGTCATAAAATCTTTTTTTAAAATATGTTTTATTTATTTTTTAAAAATGCATAGATCACACAAAATGTTACATAAAAAATATAGGAGGTTCCCATATGCCCCACTCCCCACACCTCCCACTCCTCCCATATTAACAACTTCTTTCATTAGTGTGGTACATTCATTGCAACTGATGAATACATTTTGGAGCACTGCCACACAGCATGGAGTATAGTTTACACTGTAGTTTCCACTCTCAGTCCATTCGGAGGGTTATGGCAAGATATATAATGTCCTGCATCTGTCCCTGCAGTATCATTCAGGACAACTCCAAGTCCCAAAAATGCCGCCGCATCACACCTCCTTTTCCCTCTCCCTGCCTTCAGCAACTCCCATGGCCACTGTCTCCCCAGCAATGATATAATTTCTTCCATTGCTAGAGTCACAATAATTCTGTAGTAGATTACCAGTAAGTCCACTCTAATCCACATTTTATTCCTCCGTCCTGGGGACCCTGAGGTGGCAATGCCCACTCCACCTCTCAGTTGAGACAGGGCTTCAATCCCACATGGCTGGTGGATGGGACTCTCAGGCCCACAGTTGTAGACTCTCTCATTTCCTTGGTGTGATTGTTGTCCACTCTCACCTCCCTGTCAACTGGCCTGGGTAAGTCCAACGAACTGGAGAATAGGTGCTACAACACCGCTGAGGCTCAGGGCCCAGCTGGAACATGGACAGCCCAGAGATTCAAGTATCCTGGGCATACACTGACCCCAGTGACAACCACAGGTTCAATAAAGGGACAGAAGAGGCATGTGTAGAGAAGTCACATTTGAGTCCAACTCCATCACACTTAGGAACACAAATTCCAAAGTAAGGTCCACTGACAAGGCACCAAACTCCAGAGCCATCTGCTGACTGTAGGACCTGGGTGTCTCTGTGGCCCTCAGGAGCACCACTACCTGGAGTTGTATCTACTTTGGCTATCTCTAAGATCCTGCTGAGATGTACATAAGCATGACCACCCTGATGACCTCCCAACTCATTTTGAAGTCTCTTAACCATATAAACTCATTTGTCTTTGCCATTTCCCCCTTTTTTCAGTTGCATCACCAGCTGGTGCTTGGTAGTAATCCCTCAGCACCAGGGAGGCTCATCCCTGGGAGTCATGTCCCATGCTGGGAGGAAGGTAATGCATTTATATGCTGAGTTTGACTTAGAGAGTGACCACTTTGGAGCAACATGGAGGCTCTTAGGAGGTAAAACTTAGGCACACTGCAACACTAGGCCAAGTTGAAATTTTAAGCACAACAGGTTCAAGCATAGTCCTCAGTATCAAGGGTCCATCACTGAACCATCCTTCTTCACTGGTCTTTGCCCTTGTACTTGGGGAATTGTTGCTGTTCCACTGGGGAATGCAACAGAGTTCCCCAGGATGGGAACTCAGCATTTGAACAGCTGTCTTGTGAAACTCTACCCCTCAGTCAATACTCAATGAACATACAAACATATCTATATACCCTACATGCACACCCTGGTGAACTCCCTCCCACCCAGGCATCCCCCATCAATGATACTCCACACCAGTGCTCCTCCTCTGCCATAGTTGAACCCCTCTGTTATCCAAAACGTCTTCAAAAATGAAGACTAATATATTGCCAAATTTAATTAATAGGAAAATGACATAGTAATGATAAGTTTAAACATTAGAAATAACATACATAACAATTTAGAAAAACTAAAATAAAGTAAAAAAATTGGGGTATTAAAAAATGAAAATTTTACAAAATTTTTTTGATGTTTTGCCTTTCATCACTATAGTAGGTGTTGCTCTGTATGTATAATGGCAAGGTAATCTCTTCCATTTCTTTCTCAGTGTCTTACTTCTTTTTTTTTTATTATGTCTTCAAAAAAGTAAGTCACATACAGAATATAGGGGCCTCCCATGTACCCAGCATCCTTCCCCTCTTCCCCTCTTCCCCACCAATGATCTTTTTACACGTGAATGTTACTTTTACTATAACTGATGCACAAATATTGAAACATAGCTACTAACCATGGTCAGTAATTTATATTATGGTTTACACTTTAGACCATACACTTTAATAAATTTTCAGTGAAATTTAACATGGCCTGTATCCATTATTGCACAACCATGCAGAACACTTCCATTGACCCCCAATTACCCCTCTTCCATCTATTCTATTCCTCCTTCCCCCACCCCTTGAGGCCCACAGTGACAGCCAAGCTTCATTGCTTGAAGGACAAGATTCATAGATACTTGCAACAATGTTGAGGGCTTGACTCACTAGTCTGTCCTCCCCCATTGGGAGCCACCCATGCTCTCTAGAGACACCCTCCCCTCTGTTTGAGAACGTCAGGCCTCCCCAGGATAGGGGCACAACATGTTCCTGCTCATTGTATGGGTCTCCACCCACTGATATAACACACTGTGACAAGACGAGCACTCCACGCTCCCTAGAAAATCTTTATCTGCCGTCTACTACTTACTACTCCTTACAGCTATGTTTCTGCCATCTCTTCCACTCGTCAGGACCTAGTGGTGAGGACATTGGGAGATTTCACTAGGATTCTTGGCTTATGACACATTAAAATCATGCCTTAGAAGTTGATGGACTTGGACAAATTTATTAACTCTTCTGTGCCTCAGTTTCCTCATCTGAAAAAAAATGGATACAGTAGCAAAGTTTATCTCCTGAGGTTGTTTTAAGGGGTAAAAAGATCAATGCGTGCAAATTGCTCAGAACATAGTCTAGTACACTCAGTAATACTGAGTACGTGGTATTTCTGAATATTCAGTTATTGTTACCTGTTACTATCCTGAAGGAATATAGTCTGCTGCTATTTTATTTCCAAGCACTGCTGTTGATAGAATTTTATCTCACCACTCTATTCATTTTATTGTCTCCTTAGGCAGCTCATGCAAAGTTAATTCTACTTCTTAGGCAGGCAGCAGTACACTACTACCGCTCCCAAATCTGTTGCACTGTAAGAAGCACCGTGGAAAATTCAGCTCATCCCACCAACCCGCCACTCACTGCCTGGGAGCTGCCCTGAGAGCGCCCTCCGAGCAGTCTCCAGGAAACGCTGCCAGAGAACAAGCCTCACGGGCCTTCCGCAGAGCAAGCTGGAGAGCGGACCTGGCTAGCGGGCTCTAGAGCTGGTGGAGCACCCGTCTTTTTTTATTTTTTTTATTTTTTTTTATTTTTCCCCTAACCAATCCAATTATTATTATCTTTATATCATTTATATATGAACATACATAAACAATGAAGTGTATAGTAAAAGTTGTGAACTTACAAAGCAAACACGCATAACATCGTACAGGGTCCCATCCGTCAACCCTCCACCAGCACCTTGCATTGTCACGAGACGTTTATTACAAACTATAAAAGAACACTGTCAAAATCTTACAGCTCCTCACAGTTCTTATCTTACATTTGGGGTGGTTTTCCCCCAACCCACCCTATTATTATTTTTTAAATATATTGTCTTGTCAGGCAGAAATGAGGGGTCCGGCCCAGCAGCGTGGCGCATCAGCGCGCCCGCCGTGCTCTCGGCCTTCCCCACCATCGGCATTCACGTGCTTTCAACAGCGGCGGCCAGCCCGCTGCTCCTGCTGGGAGGACCGCGGACCAGCCAGCTCCTACCGCGCCGCTCGCACTCTGAAGACGGCTCAGAAGAGTCCCCGAAAGTAAATGACACATATGAGTGGGTAAGACCACACCTTGTTTGATGCCATTTGTCGTACCAAATTTATTATATTTTCCTACTTATACTAACACTGCCAATTACACACATGCTAATGTTCCTTTATTTCATGGAAGAGAATTCTGCAGAATGTCCTGCTTCTCTGATAAATTCAGCAAGTCCTTATGAGCCTCACAGAGCTGGTAACCTAGTTATAGTTTAGAAAGTAGAGTTTTAAGTAGAAAGTGAGAAATTTCATAGAACCTATCTCCAAAGATAGTTAGGATTTAAGTATGATAAAGACGTTTTGGGATCTTTGTTAACAAATACAATTTATGGGATGTATAACAATGGTTGTCAAACTTTAGTGTGTGAGAAATTTGCCTGGGGAACTTACTAAAATGCAAAATCCTCTGCCCTGAGGCCACAGATTCTGAGTTAGCAAATTGTGGAGGCCCAGAAATCTGCATTATTGCCAGGTTCCCCGGGCACCTTTTATAAAGCAAGCCTCAGACCACACATCAATAAAGCCTTACTAGATAGCACATCGTTTCTACAACTGCACCTTGCAGGAGTGGGAGTGTGGATTTGTGTTGCCGTTCACGGACCTTGTTGATGGACTGACGAAACAGTTCCAGATCAGGTTCCAGCTGAGGTTTCACCCTCACCTGTCCCTGGCCGGCCTTGGGCTCTCCCAGGGCTCGTGGTCCTGCAGTCCATTGTTGCCTCCTCACCACCGGGGCCCTACACCGCAGCCCGGACTCCCCGGCCTCTGGGGTGCCTCGCACCTGTTGGCACAGCTGGTCCCGTTGTGCAGACACTGGCTCAGGAGGAGCGTCAGGAGACCCCGCCAGACCGGTGGGGCCAGGGAAGCTTCCTTCTGGGGTTTTGTGTGGACATCAGGGAGGCAGACCCTTGACCCTGGGGGGCGTCCGGGAAGCACGTGGCTAGGAGCCCATCTTAGGAATTCTTCCCAAATCTGTGCTCTGACAAGGCAGAGCTGAGCACTGAAGAGCGGAACCTGAGTCTGAGCAGAGCCCGTGCTGCACACGGCATCCACTGTCCCCAGGAGCGCTGGGTTCTGTGGAATCCCACAGCCCACTGCAAGGCAGTTCGGATTAGTTCCGGTATGTGCGGCCCAAAGAATCCTAACCAGTGCACCTGGGAGATGAGACCTTTTTCCCAGATGACCTGGGAGAAGCCCTTCTTTCAAAAAGGAAAATCTGTTATCTTTAAAATTCCTTGAAGTTAAAGAATTAGATAGATTAATTGACACAGTGATACTGGGCTCTGTCCTGCGCACAAGCTGTGGAGCTACTTTGTCTTCTGTTAACTTGACAACTAATTTGGCCATTTTCCATTGGACACTTTTTATTTGGGGAATAGCTCTTACTGGAACGAGAGGCAAACAGACATGAAATTATGCATGATTTACTGTCATAAGTCATAAAGCACTAAGGACAATCCAGTGTTTGAACTCCTGCATCAGTTTAAGCAGAGATAGGGGATCTAGGTGAAAGGCCATCTCGTAATTTGGGAAATGGCAGCCATCAGCAGCGAGCACACTGAGCCCGGGGTGAATGTAGATCTTCATGTATCAGAGACAGCATTTCACCATAAGGACGGGAGTTATTAGGGCATGGTTCTTCTAGGAAACATAAAATACATTTTTTCCCATATCAAATCAAATGTGTCATCACAGTTGAGCTCAACCAAATTCATTGTCATCTAAGATATGTAACATTCATAAATTATTTTATATTCTGAGTCTTCAGGTTGTGTTCCACATGTTAGAGGTTTAGGATAGTGTTATCTGGAAATAAAGAAATACCTTAAAATATAACATGAGCTGTGTTAAAACAATGCATTAAAACCACATTGTTTTTCAAATTAATATATTGTGTTATGGCATATCGTGAAATATTCTGGCCATCCCTTTTGAATTAATTGGAATTATAAGCACTCAGATTTAGAATCATCTTTGCAAGAGAATTTGTCCAATAATTGGTAAAGAGACAAGCCAGGCATACAGCTTGATCTTACAAAACTTCCATTTTTCACCTCTGTGCATCCTAATTTCAGTGTTTGTAGCCTTCTGAGTGCAGACACCACAGGCAGTAATGGCTGGCTTAAATGTCTGCGCAATACAGCTGTTTGCAACAATCCCTCCATTCATAACATAAAATAAAATGACAGCCACAAGTGCCTGAAAGAATCTATGCCCTTTCACACTGGCCTCCAGGTTAACTCCAGGGTGCTCTCAGCTCCAGAGCTGTAACTAAAACGAACACGTTACACCCAACGTGTGACACAAGATTATGGGCAACTTCAGATACCTCAGCATTTTCTCAGTGGGGAACCGGTGTTTGAATTGCAGTGTGAAATCATTCTTTGTGTTCTGGTGAATACATTCATATTGGGATAAAAACTTTAAGCATCATAGCTGGTTGTTGATCAGATCAAAAAATGAAAGAGGAAGGAAGGAAAGAAAGAAGGAAGGAAGCTAAATCTTAGCCAAATTATAGTCATGCATGCCAAAATTTTGTAATAGAGACTGCATTAGCTAAGACCCTTTCTAGCTGGACATGTTAGAGACCTAACTCAAACGGGCTTAAATTAAGAGAATGGAGTAGCTGTGTGATTGGGAAGTCCACAGGTAGGTGGATATCTTCACGCATGGATGAACCCAGGTAACCACAGATCCCAGAGCTCTGACTCTTGTCCAACCTTCAACTCTGCTCACCTCCACTTTCAAATCATAGGCAGCTTTTTGTGCATGTGTGCAAGACAAGATGGCCTCCGTCTGCTCCAGGTGCATGTTCCTCCTGCTTAGGAATGAAAATAGAACTAGGCGTCCCCAACCCCTGGAAGCCCTCTATTAATCTCAGGAAAGACACTACTTTACCTTTCTTGAGATTGCTATAGATTTAGGATATCTTTCTTGAAGCGCATGCACAGCCCTGCACCAGTTTTGGGGGTTGGAGACAAATGGGGCTCCAATAGCTAGGCTTGGTCGTATGCTCATCCATGAGGCAGAATCAGCCATTGTGTTGACTTCACCATCAGGACCACTGAAAATGAGGAAGCAATAGAGAGAGGATGGGAAGTGATGCTGAACAGGCAAAAACTGCAGCATCCACCACCACTGCCCACCACCGTCCACCTTCCTGATGCTACTACAGGTCCCACTACAGCTTCCATCATCATTGCCCCCCACCATCTACCTTCCTGATGCTACTACAGGTCCTACAGCTTCCACCATCACTGCCCATGACTTTCCACCTTTCTGATAATACTATAGGTCCCACTACAGCTTGCACCATCACTGCCCACCACCATCCACCTTCCTGATGTTACTATAGGTTCTACTAGAGCTTCCACCACCACTGCCCACCACCGTCCACCTTCCTGATGCTATTACAGAGCCCACTACAGCTTCCACCATCACTGCCCACCACATTCCAACTTCCTGACAATACTAAAGTTCTCAAGAAAAGATTTTCACAATATGGGAAGATCATCCCAATAAAGGGGATGGATTCTATGGATGCTACAGTTTTCATTTATTAAAACTTTTTCATCATTAATTCAGCACCTGAAGATCATTTTCACAGCATAAGTGGTCATTTGGATATCATGTTATCCAAGTGGATAGATGACTTTTGACATTTTTTGAAAAGTCTAAAATCTGAATAATATGAAGTCATGAATTCAGAGAATAAAATATTTAGATAGAAAATAAATTGGGTGAACTTTGATATTTTACACCCAAAGGTTGGGGAGAAAGCCACTTAGATTAAATTTTATAATATGGGAATCCACTTAAACAAACTACGACCCAATGAAATTTCAACACTTGCAATTAATCCAAACAGGAATTTCACCTAATTTTACTTTCCCAATTTAAAAATAGTCTTTGCATTTAATTATGAAGCTTATATAATATGGTTTTTCAGTATAAATAGTCACCAGAATTTTCCCTCTGATAATAGCATAAACGCTTTAGGTTCAAAACTAAATGTGAATCCTATCTTTATAGTGTAGGGTTATTCTCCTTTCATAGTTTAAAGCGCTTGGATAGACAATTTTTTCTTTCTGTGCTTTTCAAGCACATGTAAAAATGGTTAGTGGAAACCAGTGTGATAAGGTTATTGAGACTTAGTTCAGTTCTAATTAAATGAATGAGATGAGAAAGAAAATGATTATTCTTTGGGCTCTTTTTCGTAATTTTAACAAAATTGTTGACTTAGAATTTACTTTCAGGTTTGAACATTCACACGGATCCGTGGTGATTGAGAAGAGAGTTCTTCTTAGACTGGGCAAAACATGATTTCTTATTTTTGAGAAGAAAAATATCACTGACCCTGAGAAGAGCAATTTCCTATTTATGAAGCAAAGGCTGAAATATATATATTTAGCCTGCTGTGTAGTCTTTGTGTCATTGCGGAGGACTTGTCTAGGAGGGGAAAATGGTTAGAAATCCAAAAAATAACTCTAGAAACCAAAAAACAAAAGACTTGACTATAAATTTAAAGTTGCTATTATCACGCACACTATATAAGAAAGAAGTTAAAAAAATAAGAAAGTATAATTTAGTAACTTTACTGAACCAAAAGCCTCAGAAATAGCTTAGAACTGTTGCTAAACTCAGCATGGCCCAAATGAGCATCCTCCTGTGAAAGACTTTTTTTCAGCAGGATTCCAACCAATATCTCACAGTCTTTCACATTCACCTCATGGACTAATTACAGCCATGGACTACTTTTATTATTTCTGAGAAATGAGAGAAAACTCTTTCTAAGAACTTTAATTCTTCACTACACATGACAAAGGTGCCCACACAATTGCTTTCAACCTTTTTTTCTTTACTAATGTCCAGTTGAAATTGCAAAGCTGTCATTTCTCCTTTGACTGAAGTGTACTCCCCCATCATCCCCAGTAAATCCCTTCTTGGTAGTAAGTGTCACCAATTCACTGAGCCTTTCTTAATTCACAATATAAAATTTTCTTCCTCTACATACTCCTTGTTTAGAAGCTTTAAATAAGTGTGTTTCTATTGTTGTTCTCAGAATAAGATTCCCCATAGTATTTCCTTACAAATAAGAGACTTTCAAAATATTTCTGTGCACTTATATTTAAGAGTGAACAGAAATAGAGAATTATGTTTGCCATAAAATCTGTTCACTATTCTAGAAAACAAATCATCTAACCAAATTTCATTCAAAACTGTTAAAAATATTAATGTAATTAATAATTTTTAGCTTATTTAATCTTAGCAGTCTTAGCCAAGTAATATTCTTTCACTTTATTTACCAAAAAACCAAACCAAAATATAGCTAGGACAAGATATAAAATGCCTCATGGTTGACAATTAGAGACAATATCCTTTAATTGCAGAACATTTTGATCTTTGAATTCCACTTATCTAGAGATAGTTTGTAGGGGATTGGACCATGCCATAAAAAGGGTGTAAAGGATACTGACTCAGTTTTACCACAAGATAATAGGCCTACTCCACCTATGTCTTTTCGAGGCCAACTGCCTAAGTGAAAAATTACTTCCTGTGCCTGATGTAGGATCGCCGGCATGTCTGGGCACGGCAGGAAGCTGGCGTTGCGGGCAGACACGGGGAAAGCCACATGGCCCCGGGCGCCATCTTACCAAGTGCAACGCTAAGTGGAGAGAGAAGTGGGTGCTCCCGAATTCCTTCCCTTCTAAACACTGCCCGGCTTTGGCGCTCCCAAGGGTGTGGTGACAGAGCCAGGGGAGCAGCTGCCGGGAAGCCTGGTGACATCCAAGAAGTAGGAGAGACGGTGCTTGGAGGGAGGCTGTTGGCAAAAACCCCAGGTGGCCTCAGCGCCAAGAACTGTCGTCTCTCTCCAAATTCCTGGGAGTCGTTTTCCTCGTGGCCCCTGTGACCTGTAATTGAGCAGACTTGCCTGTTCCCATTGGCTGTTAGAAAGCTCAGCACCAACTTCTTTTTCTGCACTATTATAAACCAGAAACCCAGAAATACCAGCCACTAAAAATGACTAGAACGCTGCCTGAGATCTTTAATTGCATTGCTGAGCTGGCACATTAGAAAGAAATCCACAGAGGCCTAAATAAAGCAAAAGCAGAAACCCAGAAATTCAGCAAGTGCCAGTGCCAGCTTCCCCTCCCGGGACATGTACCTGAAGGCCTGGAGCTTCCACCATGACAGATGTGTGGAGTCTAGAGGACCGGGGATAGATACCTGAGTAGGGTGGACAAGGAGACAGGAAGATACCTCCCATAGTTCTGAAGCACCAAAGAGCTATATCTTCAGCCTTAGGACAAAGGAAAAATAAACCCACTTCACAGAAGGGAACAGCAAGGAAATTTGCCTATCTCATCCTTGGAGCAAATTAGAAGGAAAAAAAGATTATCTCGAGCATTTACAGTGATTACAGTTCAAATTTATCTCCCTACATGATCTGGAAAACTTAAAGCAAAAAATTTTATTTAGAGTGGCCCAGTTGAAAGGTTTGTGTCTCTAAGATGACTGAAAGAAGCAAATGCATATCTTCTTTGGTGGAACATTACTTCAATCTAGATGTTAATGAATTTCTATAGTTAGAGTTAAAGGAATGGGAGTTCCCAGTAAAAATAGTCACAAAACACTTAAAAACCAACCAAAGCAAACCAAAGCAAAAGGCAACAGAAGGCAAAAGAAGAAAAGCACAAAGACTTCAGATACTGAAATTTTTTGATACAGAATACGATATAAGTATGTATGTAATCTTAAATAAATAAAAGAGAAACTTGAAAATATGAAGTAGGAACATAAGACTATAAAAACTCTTTGCTTGTCTTTCAAAGAACTGAACAGCACTTTTAGAAATAAAGACTCTTGACAGATGAAATAGAGTAGATACAGCTGAAGAAAAGATTGGTAAACCAAAAGATAGATCCAAAGAAACTATCCTGAGTGCAGCTAATGAAAGGAAAAAATAAAAATATTTTTTAAAAGGTTAAGAGACATGAAGAATAAAGCAACTAGGTCTAACATGTTTCCAATTAGAGTTCCAAGAAAGAGAGTATTTGAAGAAAGACCAATAAAGAGGTGGTGACAGAGCGCCTTCTAAATGGTCAGCCCAAGGACACAGTGTGCACTGTGGCATCTTAGCACCTGGAACCCTCAGGGCCAGGCTGACTTCTAGTTCCTGTCATAAGAAGGGGTGGCCCTTAATTGGGGGCCTAGAATGGCCTCCCCGCACCTCCCATGAACCCAGCATGGCAGCAGGTAGGGTCACCTCAGGTAGAAGAGCTAGGGGTAGTGTAGTGCCTGCAGAGAGCACACCTGTGCTACTTAATGGGACCAGGAAAGCTCTGGGGGACCTCTGCCAAGACCTCCAGGAGGAAACCGGGAGACCAGTGTCTGCAGTTTTAAGGCTTAGAACTCAAATAACAGCTGTACTATTCCAAACCTCTTGATTATCCCCATTTCAAGGAGTCTGAAGAGTGGGCATCCTCCTGCCTCTTCGTCTTCCCATTGCTTTCCCTTGTACCTAAAACGCTCTTTGTTTGCCTTCAGACCCGCCCCTTCCTCCTGTCCCTGCTGATTGTTGCCGAGCACTGGTGCCCGTCACCCGCGCTTTCTCTGCCACACGGAGTATTTATCTCCCAGTCATTGGCCAAACAGCTGCCTCTTCATGCCTGACTATAAACAGTGCACTCCTACAAAACCAGGAACTCCTGTCATTCATCTTTGTGTCATGGGGTCTAGCTCAGCCCCTCATCTGCAGCTCAGGAAGTTCAACAAAACTGCCCTGAGTCAAAAAGGCTGCACTTTGTCCTTTGAATCATAAATGAAATAAATGAGAATTGAATTGAAAGTGAAAGACAGAAAGGGCTTAAGAATGGCATAAAGGACTGACGCTGAAGAATTAAACAGCTGTAGCAAGTCTTATATTTCTATCTTTTGATTTCCTTGCCTTTGGGCTAAGAATTCATTTTGTTTCCAAGATGATCTAAGAATGATTAGCATTTCTTATTTCCTAGGCTACATTAAGTTTATAAAACCATGTTTTTCTTTCCAGATTCTCCTCCTTCCGGATCACCTGGGGCTCCACAAATGGATGACTCTACCTGCATGGAATCAGTCGGCTGGGCCATCATCCGACTTGCAGCTTTTTTATTCTAAATAACACTGCACCAGACTTTTCATTAACTAAAGTGGAGCATTTTGGGAAAGCAGGTGCTCTCCTGGGATTGGAGGTGGACCCCAAGAACAGAGCTAGAAAAATGTGAATTTGAAGATGACTATTCTCAAAAAATCAAAATAAAAAAGATTATTATTCTCCCCAACAACACTAAGCCCTAAATCATGTCCTAAGTAAAGGAATTAACACAGTACAATGAACTGAATATTTACTGTGTATTTTAGTAAATTTCAATTTGATATAATTTCAAGTCTATAAAAACTTGTAGGAATACGATGAAGCCCAGCAAACGCTTTCACTGCTGTCTCGGTTTCCCAGCTCCTAAAAACGAACATGACGCGATGGCTGGCTTAGCGGGAATTCCTTGGCTCACGTTTCTGAGACTTTGTCCCCCTAAAAGCGTGGTGTCCCGGGAGGTGTGGACGTGGCCATCTGCCACGTGGCAATGCCCGCACGTCCTCGCCATTCTCCTCAGGGCCCAGTGACTCCCAGAAGCGCCTCCCGCGGCTTCTCTCCAAGGCCTCCAGGGAGGGCACAGACCCATCCTGTTGAGTTGGTGTGACCTGAACTGAAAACCACAGCTTCAGAAGGGCCTTGTCACGGGGTCACAGCCATGGGGCAGATCGAGGGCTTGCTTGTCTGAGGCACATAATTCAATCCACCACTGCAGGTTTACTCGTTGCTAACAGTCGCCCCTTTTGCTTTGCCTCTCGCGCACGCCGCTCTATGTATCTTTCTACCTTTCTATATATACATAATTTTTCTAAATTATTTGAAAGCATGTTACAGGCATCCTTTACCCTTACTGTTTCAGCACGTACTTCCTAAGAAGATTCTCTCACATAGCCACAGTGAAGCTCCCCCAAATCAGGGATTTTAGCATCGCTCCTATTACCCTCATCTACGGCCCGTATTCAAATGCTGCAGCCGTCCCGGGAATGGCCTCTGTAGCTCTCTTTCCCAAGTCCATCGTCCGGCGAGCACCAGGCGCTGCGTGAAATGGCCGCGTCGCCTTAGTCGTCATCCGGAACAGTCACTTGGTCTTTCTTTGCTCTTCACTCTGTTAATTTTTAAGAGGACAGCCCAACTCTTTTGTCTCCAATTGGAGTTGTCTGAAGTTTCTTCATGATTAGATTCAGGAGAAGCCCTTTGGGCAGAAACACCACAAAAGTGACATACATCCCAGAAGAAGGCACCTGAGCTCGGCTTGGCCCATGACTGGAGATGATAATTTTGAGAAGTGTATATTCGACAACATCAGCAAATCAAGAGGCGATTAACATAAACGGATACATTTTTAGGCCGGCTTACCAAAAATTTAAGAAACATAAGAAATTTGTGACATTCAGAGAGACATCACATCCTCACACAGCCCCGTTAGACATATATACAAGGAAATAAAGGAAGCGCTAGAAACAGAACAGAAGAAAACGCTGTGGGGAAATTCAAGTGACAAAGATACTTGAGCATTTAGGAAAGACAAGTTGCTAATGGATAGAGAATGCATAGTAAATTAGATCATTTTAAAAAACTAATTTGAATTCCCCTAGATTTCCTTTCCAGACATCTCCAGTAATTATGCTTATAAATCATAACTAGTTCATGACAATGAAAAATTTGGTCTATTTTTGGCAAAAAAAAAAAAATCATTTCTTTTTAGATTGGGTCAATAACCCAACTTTTAGGTCAATAACTTTTAATTTTTAAAAGGTGGTGGCCATCTGTCCTCATTGCACAGCTTTTGGTAGCAATATTACAATACAATACCTACATATAAACTTATAAAAATACTACCACTGGATTTCTGTATGTGTAGGCTTGTGATAGCATACATTCACATGTTTTAGTGTATACACACCTCCAAAAATGGAAAATGGTTCCTTTCCATCAACCGAGATCATACCCACAAAGCACTGACTTGGCTAATGTCACCTCTGTTTGCTACGCTCTCCCGTCGACGGAGTTCCCGTGCGTAGCAGGCAGCGTTTTGGTTTAGGAATGTACCCTGTGGTAATTTTATTCCGTCCCCGCAATCGGATGTAGTACAATGCCATTTAGAGTAAAGTAGAAGGGAATTTCAATGCATTACACTGTGCAAACTATAATTTCAGTCCCAATTTTCAGAAATTGTTCCATTAGAAAAAATAACTTCCCCGGAAGGCTCAGCCCTGAACTGTTTTTGTGCAGCTCTTCAGGCACGTAAACTTAAAAGACCTGGATTGCACCAGGAGTTATTTTCTGTTTTGCTTTGTTAGGAAATCAGTTCACTTACTGAGCTCTCGAGTGGAGAATGGAGAGATTTTTGGTTTTTTGAGATGACAGGAAGCAGGGCAGGGAGTCACACTTTTGCTCTTCACTCTTATCCTTGTCTGATTCTCCAGCCTTCAAGACATATGAGTTTTAACAACCTGAGGTGTAGAATTTTAAGGACAGGCTATCCCATCCCTTGGGCTCTTAAATACCTCCCAAGGACTGTGATATACAACAGACATAAATCACTTCTGGAAGACGTTGCTGTGCGGTGTAACTAGAACTCACAGATGACTCAGAGAGAGAAGAATGTGGAGAGAGGTTTGTGCACCCGGCGTGGAGGGGGCTGCAGGGTGTGGGGCTGCCCGCGCTCGGCCTGTGCCGCTGGCTGAGAAGCCCGGGACCTTTAGCCCCGGGCAGAGGGGTACAAAGCAGGGCTTCCTCAGGACTCCCACCTCTCAAGCCTCTGCCACCATCTCTAGAACGTGGAGTTGTTCAAAGGCAAGGACACAGTGCACGGCCCAGTGAAGGAAACCTTCTCCAGGAGGCCCTCCCGCGTGAAGGCCCTTTCGTGTCGTTTGTGCTCCTGCTTGGGGAATTAGGACGCTCTCTCTCGACAGCTGGTCCCCTGAGTGCCCCTCCGGAAGGATTCATGGAGAAACCGTTGGAAGGAGACTTGGCTATGGCCCCGTCTTTATAACTGCCGGCTCCTGAGAAGATAAGAAAACGTGGCCACTTCTCCTCCTGTCAGAGAACTTTACAGATGGAAGGAGCGAGCGAGCTGCTCAGAGGGTCTGGCCAGGGAAGCCCTGGATGAGTCCGGACCAGGCTTGCCCTTCACGGAGGGCCTTTCCTTTCACACCCTGAAGGAGCTGCGTGGAATGCACAGCAAAATCAGTCTAAAGGGACCAAGAGTTTCGGTATCAGCTCAGCACAACCCACAGCTCCTTACAGAAGGTTCCAGGGACGCTCTTAAAAATAATCCTGTTTATGATTAAGGCCAAGAGAGTTGGTCATTTTTTACTCTATTTTTATCTACTCGGAAAAAGCGGGGCATTGTTTTCGTGGGGATTGCTGCTCGTTGCCATGGGCGCAAGTCAGCAGGGCTGGAGGGAGGCTACAGCAGGTGAAGGCACAAGGAGAGCGTTTCCAAACACACTGAGCGAGGGGGAGACGAAAGCCGTTTTCCCACGTTGCTTTTACAGTTTAACAAAGAAATGCTGAAACTCCCATAGGTGGGAAGCAAGAAGTTTTGTAAAGCAGTTATTATTTTTTAAAAAGCATTTCTTCAGGCCATGAACTTTGACCGGATTCCAAAAAATAGCAGAGAGTAATTTGAAAGCGAACTAAATTCCATGCTGCTTGAAGTGAGATGAAAAAGATAAGTCCACATAGTGTGAGAATGAAAGTATCTTATTCTCGGGGTCAGTTATGTTCTTGCAAAGTGCAAATCATTACATAATATTTTCCCTCTGGTCACCTCCTTTTTTCACAGAGGTCATGAAAATAGCATATACCTTAAATAATCAATGTATCTCTATGCAATCAATGGGAACACTGAGTGGTTTTGAAACAGAGGCTCTTCTTATAACTGATGTATAAAATATATGACTCCCACTTTTCTGAACCAAAATGAAGTGGACAGAGAAGCAGTCAATTAGCTGAACTCCTCTATGGAACTCACACATAGGGAAGGGGGAAAAAAGCATAGACGATGAAGGGTTGGCTTTGAAGTGGTTGTTTCTTTATTAACCTAGGGACAGCCCTAAATCTCCAGCATATCTCAGCTAATCCAGGTTCTTAAAAGTTTTGGATGAGATTCCGCTCTGGTGAGCCCCTCGGCTTGGCGTTTCCACAGCTGACGTGCCCTGCTGGCTGGAGCGGGCCCTGGAGAGGTCTCCTGGATACACGCGCAGCACCGGGTCCAAAGAGCAGGCGCTCTGCTATCCTCCTCCCACGCTCCAGAGCTCTGGGATCCCCCCCAGGCCCAGAGAGAAGTGGGATTTGTAAGGAAGAGCGGGCTCCACCGGCCTTGTGAGTCTAACCGCTAAGTCAGGTTTAGGCAGAAGTGAGGCCGCCTCCGCGCCGCTCAGCTCCCAGGAGCCTCTCAGGGCTGCTCTGCGTAGAATGCGAAAAGCTGAGGACCACAAAACACCCGCCTTAGCGAGCCGGTGAAATACAGCACGGCCGAAGGAGTCAGGTAAAAATGATTCAATGATAAAGGAATTAGGTAAGTTGCAAATATCAGTATGGAAAAACAACCAAGACATTTTTAAGCACAAAAAAATGCAAGTGACAGACAAGTGAGGATAGACTGGGTCTCTCAACAGTGGCTGGGACAACTTTGGTCTGGATTAGTCCTTGAGTTGTGCATTTTGGGGTGCCTAAGTCCCTGCAGCTGTGCATTTTGGGGTGCCTAAGTCCCTGTAGCTGTGCGTTTTGGAGTGTCTATCTAAGCATTTTGGGGTGTCTAAGTCCTCGAGCTGTACATTTTGGGGTCTCTAGCAGGATCCCCACCTCCATCCACCAGATACCAGCAGCAAGCACACACGCACCACTGTGGCAAGAAAAATGTCTTCAGACGTTGCCAGTGTCCCAGGGAGGCAAAGCCACGCAGGTGGGAAGGCGAGGGGTGCTGACAGGCTACTCTCCTCTTGTAACCATTTGCTCGTCTTTGCTTCTTGACTTTACCCCTGGCATATACTAAAAACAGTTGCTGTTTTGTAAAAGAAAAGAGTTAGCAGATGTAGCTTAGAACTCATATATATCCTTGAAAGAAGGAACTACATACAACTGTAAAAATACCACATAAAGTTGTTTTGATTGATTTAGTAGCTTCACATAGTACATTTTTTCCAAAGAACTTAAGCCTTTAAAAAGTTTTTGGAAAATACATTCAGAATGGTTTTAGCCAAAAAAAATGACAGCAGCAAAAGCAGGAGGAGGGTGGCAGCCAAGATCCAGCTGCCTAGAAAGCAATCAGCACTCACACCGGGGCTGTGCGTTTATTTTCTGCCAACCTGACACCAGCCTGAAAATGCAAGGAATGAGAAATGTCGTTCTTCCCCTCCCTTTCCCTCATGCCACTGCCCTTAATTATCAGTTCCTTTGTTTATTTACTCAGATATGCAGGAACCTAGACAAGACCCTGGACCCTTGGTCATTAGAGAATCACCTGTGGTTTGGCTTGAATCAGCTGCAGTGTCCCTACCAGTCACCTACAGCCTTTGTACTTCAATATACTCTTCAGAGTCAGGAAAGATCTCACGACAACCCAGAGAGCAGGGTCGCCTGGCAGCAGCTCTGCAGGGACAGGGCCACCTGCCAGATTACACCGCGAGGCAGCTGCCTGCGGCTGCTCCTGGGAAGGAATGAGTGGGATCCAGGGAGGAGAGAACGCCCTGCCGCTTCACTCGGGAAAGGGAAACCCCGCAGGAGGCAGGGCATTGTCATCTCGTTTCTAAAGGGAAGCCTAAAAGTGCATTTTGGCCAAACTGAGGGGAAGGCAAGCCACATAGCAAAGAGTCAGCAGAAGAGAAAGTGTAAGAGTAGAACCCAAGAGTGCAGCTCGAAGAGGAAATGTGCGTGAAAAGTGCTCAGAAGAAGAGTCCCGCAGGGTGGAGCGCGAGGGGATGGCCTGGAAAGGGCGTCCTGTGAAACCAGAGCCAGCCGTGGGCTGCAGAGGTCTTGGCAGGGTCACGAGCAGGCAGGCTGCTCTTTTTTACAGAGTAGCATTTGGCTTCCTCGAGCCCCCGTGTTGTAGCTGCGTGTGCTCGTCCGTGACGCCGCGGCCGGTGGCAGGCTCGGCTGCCTTCCGGGCCCCGCGCCCCCTCTGCCTGCCCCACGCAGGATGAGGTGGGACAGGAGCGCCTCTGCGTGCGGCAGCCCGGCCCTCCACCGGGACAGCAGAAGCGGCCATCACCACGTGGGGCTGGAAGGGCCGTGGTGTGTTGCTTCTCCCTGACACAGAACCAGAAAGGATGCATGTTCAGAGCCTTATACGAAATGAGCCTTCATTTGCCAAAAAAAATAATAAGTGTTGTGCCTCCAGGCAGGTGTGACATTAAATTTTGAAAACATCAGTTTTCTTAATAATCGTAAAATTATAAAATTTAAAATGTGCCATTAAAAAAATAAACTTTTTCTCCCTCATAATCTTATTTGTGGCAATCTTCAAATAACCTACCTAAAATCAAAATGTGTAGAATTATGAGCAAGGATACGGAGGCTCACGTTCACCTGCTCCTTGCAGCAGTGGTCCCTAACCAGAAAGAAACACGGCTCCTTATTCCATTTCCAATATTTCTAGGAGTTTAAAAAAATTGTGAGGTCACGTTCAATGAAGTCGCACAGGTTAATTGAAATGTCAGGTGCCTCTGATGGTGCCTGGGCTCTCACGAACAAAGGTGGCAATGCTGGTTATCTCTTGCCCACCAGGATTTCTCCTACGAGAAAAAGGAGGGAAGAAAAGGAAGAAGTCAAGAAAGGGCTTTGGCTCTAGACCTGAATCAGGCTTTCCTCACTTAGGGCATGTTTCATCTCCACAGGCCTCAGTGTTCTCATCTTAAATAGGGAATGAGGCTGACCTTACAGTGCTGCTGTGGGCAGCACAACAAAGCCCTGGCTTTAGATAGGTAGACTTCCCTGAGCACTCACTACATACTAGGCACGGTGCTGGGTGTTTGTCCAGGGCCTTTATGTGGGTGCTTCATTAGGAATTATCCCCTTTTAGGATGAGGAAACTGTGACACAGACAGTTTTTAAAAACCTGAGACCGCAAAGCAGGGGAACTGAGGTTCTAACCAAGGCAACCAGGCTGAGAGTTCAGGGCTCTTGGTACAAACCATGCTCTTTCCTGCCCTGCTCTAGCAACCTATAGCGTGTCACTGCTGGCAAAGCTTCTACTCCGTGCCGTTGCTATCAAAAACAGAAAAAAGAAATTACTTCCAAATAAAAAGCATTTACTTGTTTAGTAGACACGATTCCTCAGACCTCAGCATCCATGGTGGTAGAGTGGTTGGTAATCACTGCTCCATCGTGAAGAATTTGGCGTTTTGTGGCCAGTCATTAATCCCATCATTCATTCACTTCTCAATTCATTCGTTCCTCTCCTGCACTCCAGGCTCTTTGTATATGCTGTCATCTTAGCAGGTGCTGGACTGCCGACCGGAATCTAGTGCTAATTTGAAACCACAGTTGTTTCTAATCCATGTTATAGCAGTTTGATATTGTTTATGAATTCTAAAAACAGATACTAGACTATGTTTGTCAACTGTCTTTTCCTCTGGGCATATTAGATTACATTGGATTCAGAGGTTTCACTTTTACTTGATTAAATAATGATTAAGGCTTTGATTGGGCCACATCAGTAGGACGTTGAGTCCCTGCCCCTGTGGTGGGTGGCAACTCAGAGAAGCCATGCCACAGAGAAGGGAGGTTGGCGTTTTGAGCTGGAGCCTGGGAAGCAAACACACAGGAGAGAGCAGAGCCGCTGAGCTCAGAGACAAACAAGCCCAGAGAGAGACAAGACTTGTCCCAGCCTACAGCTGAGATTGAAAGAAGCTGGAGCCGTAGAGCCTTAAGATGAAGAGGGAGGCTGGACCCTTGCAGACGTCGGCAGCCATCTTGCTCCAACACATAGCAACAGACTTTGGTGAGGGAAGTAACTTATGCTTTATGGCCTGGTAACTGTAAGCTCCTACCCCAAATAAATATCCTTTATAAAAGTCAACAAATTTCTAGTATTTTGCATCAGCACCCTTTGGCTGACTAATACACATGTTTTTATACTCATTAGACATATCTCATGAGGATATTTTAAGATTCCAAAGTGTATGCTGTGAAATTGCAAATCCTTTCCTCTATCCACTTTCCCACTTTGTGCTGTTACTCATTTGCAATTTCTTTATCTACAGCTACATAAAAAAAGTATGTTCTCAACTTATAAAAAAAAGTCTCATGCTTCCCTAAGAAAAATTAACCCAAATCAAATGTATAAATGTAATACAAATAAAGAGAAGGGAAAAACAATCCCCAAATAATCTTTACATACCCTGGGTTTTTATTCATATACCGTTGTATAATAATCCTCCCATGTTCTTATATTCAGGTTTGATAAATTCAATTTGGAAAAAGGAAAACAAAAAACAACAACAATGGAAGTCTCTTCTAAGTATGATTAGCATGCAGTTAGCTGCAGTGACTGGGCCACTCTCAATTGTTCAATAACAGACGACCCAGCGTACCGGTTAATACGACTCCTTGTTTTACCATTTTCTCATTTCATGCTTCCCCATTCCTCTCCCTTTACTTTGGTACCTGGTCGTGGCTGTGTGAAGATACGAGACTCAAAGAGCAGAGTCTCGAGGCAGCACTCCAGGCTCTTTCGCAGCTCTTCCCGAGCTTTAATCAGAGGAAAGACACGGCACAGTGAAAGCACCTCAGGAGAGGGGAGACTGCAGAGGACACCTTCACCGCGGGGACGCCCCTGGAGACGATGAATTCCCACCTCCGCAGTTCACGGGGATGCAGCTGGCGCGGGCAGGGCAGGGGACTCACCAAGGTCGCAGGGTGACCACAGCACAGTCAAGCTGAGACCCGGGCTCTGCCGGTGCCCCTGCTCCCCCCCTCCCCACGCTGACTTTTACTGAGACGCAGGCTTTCCAGCGCATTTATTTATTCATTACTTCACAGTAGTGTAGCACTGAGTGAGTTTAAATAAAACGTTAATAAATGTGTCTGAAACAGGTCTTTTAACTTGTTTTCAGTGTGTCACTCATACATGAACATACATCAATAATAGTGTGTAGTAAAAGTGGTGAACTTACAAAACGAACGTGCAGATCATCGTACAGGGCTCCCACACGTCACCCACCACCAACTCCTGGCCCTGCTGTGAAACAATTGTTACAAACTATGAAAGAGCATCGTCAAAGCATTATTACTAGCTACAGCCCATGCCTTGCATTTGGTGTACTTTGCCCCCACCCCACCTGGTTATTGACACCTGTGTTTGTATTATATACTTGTTATAGTACATGAGGAAAAGTTCTCATGCTTATCCTGTTGACCACAGTCCCTCTTCCATCACTGGATTTCCTGTGCTCTACCGCCCCATGCTTTGTACACTCCCTCAGCGCGTACGCTCAGTGGCTCTCATTTTAATCCTAGAGCTGTACTGTCATCACCTCAGTCAATTTTAGAATGTTTTCATTACTTCATGTTAATGTTTTCATTAAGTTCCATAACTTATACCCCTTGTTGTTGTTGTCCATTAGAATTGACATATCTACTTTGCCATTGCTACAAAAATATTACAATATTACTGTAAACTGTCATCCATAGATTACATTAGTTAAGAACATGGTGATACATAGGAAAATTACAACTACTGAAACACAGTTTTGATTTTTTTATTCCCTTTGATGGCATATATCGGTGTTCACAAACTTTTGTTATCTGAAGTCCTTCCAACCACTTTAACAAAGAGTAGGGATGCAATGGGATGGATACCAAAAGTTCACTTTTTCCAAGAACATTTAGTATAGAGGTAAACACCTTGAATCTTTTTGAAAAGAGATGTGAGATATAGGACATGAAAAAAGGGAAGGAGGGAGAAAGGAAAAGAGAGAGGGAAAGAGAACTGGAGCAAGGAGATCCTGGTTACTTTAGGAGATATGAATTCTAATTTCAAGAGCACGTTTTAGTGGTATCATTGGAAATTATTTTATTTTAAAGTTTATCAGTGATTGTCGGGGAACCATATAATACATATAATACATGACCTCTCTGATTTTATTATATAAAATATTTTCTTTAATAAATTACAAATTCAGATTCCCTACATTGATTTGTTCATAAACTATTACGTATATGAATAATCAGCTTCATTGTCTTCAGTTGTCATTTAACATTTTTCAAAACTTATACCTCTAAGAATTAAAAGCAACTAACTTTTTTATAACTTAAAAGTATGAATATAAATTGGAACAAAAGATATGCTTCATTACTTATAAATAATGGTAAACTCATCATATTGTCTAAAATAAAATTTTTTAATATCTGGCAAGAGGCCAAGCACACTTAGGGCATTAAAAAAAAAAGCATTTTTTCCTGATAAATGTTTTTTGTAGAGTTGTTTTGTAGGTGCATAATTCTGTTTATTTTGTAAATTTTTGTTTTTCTTGACTTATCAAGCTACGTTAAAATATGTATGTAAGCTAGCTAGTCATTTTGAATGAAAAGAAAAATAAGTCAAAAGTTTATAAATGTTAAGGATTAAAACTAGAGAAGTGATTACAAGAACACAGAATGTTTATGGTTTTTAAAATAGAATAAGTGCCTAAATATTTGAACTTAGTCTCTGTTATAAAATTGCAAAGATTGGTATTTACATAGTTTATTAAGTTATATTCTGGGAAAATTCATATTACAAATTCTCTGATAATTATTTTTGTTGAGTTCAACTGTGGCAGCATAAATGGAGGCAAAAAGAATTACAGAGCACTCAATCTGTTCCAAAAACCATGCAGAGGCCTCTTCACACATTATTGCTTTATTTTCACAATTCTAGGAGGTAGCTGCTTTAATTATCCTCTCATGCTTCCAAAAAGAAACTGAGGTTTACACATTAGACAACTTGGGCCACAGCACAGGCTTAATATGTGGCTAAACTGGGATTTGAAGCAAGTCTAGTTCTCAGCTCTTTTCACAGATAACAGTCACTGTCATTTGGCCACACAGTGTATAGGAGTAACTTTAAAAAATCACTTTATAAAACCTCTTTACAGGTGAAAATGTTTCAGGCTTTGTGTACTCTGCAAGAAAATGGAAAGAGTTCATTCTCAGGAAAATTGTAGAAAAAGCTTCTTTTACCTAATTTAACTAGTTTAGTTGATAAGAATTTCAGATTAACTCACCTGTCCTTTTTGCCATATAATCTTTGAAATGAACTGACTCGGTAATAAAATTTTATGTGTATGGTGCAAAGAAAAATGGGTTGAACTGATTAAATCCAATGGTGCAATTCTGATTTTTTAATTAATTAATTTGAGTATTTGAAGTTGAGTGGTCAAAAATACAATTTTGATCAATAGTTTTCAGATTCTCATAGAAGGCCTTAAACATTTTTTTTTTTATAATTTTGGATTTTTTTCTGTTCTTATTTGCTCATGTCCATACTAACAGTGGATGTCTTAAAATGTTTTCATATTTGTTGATCTATTCCTCAAATAAACGGTAATATCTATCTCTTTCTCAAAACCTCTGCCTCTCTTGCGTATTTCTTCATGTTTAATTTGTAATATTTTTTGTAAGTAAGGTCTGACTGGGGTCAAAAGCTGACCAGAAGCTGCTTCTGGGCTAGAGTTAGCCTCTCAGCAGAACAGCTCATAACTGGTATTAGGCTCAACTGTCAACGTTGATGCAATTAGCAGATGCTGAAGGACCAACAACCTAGAGAAAAACCAAAACTGGTGTTGTGAGACAAAAATCAAACTAATTACAACTCTCCATGAGCTCTCCTCACAGTTTATGTCCAATCCCATGTGCACAGGGCTGGTTGACATATCATCGGCGTGACAAATCGTGTCTGTTGTAGATTTCATCTGATGACGACACTAAATTCTGTACCCACATACTCAGTTTTCTATCATGCCCATCGAGTTGTGGTCGGCTCCCAGCTGTTTTCATAAATGTTTCTTTTTATTCCAAATATGAGGCATGCTCCTTTTTCATGAAAAAATACAGAAAAGCAGAAGGAAGAAAATAGAAGGGAGTGTTAACTGTTGCCTAATCATGGAAATCCAACCACTGTTACCATTTTTGTATTTTTCGTGTTTGCCTTCAATCTTTTCCCTTTGCATAATTTCATGACCTAACCCCCTGGGTTAAGTCATTTAGGTCAGTGTCAAATTTGCATTATAATAAACAATGCTGTGTTGAATTAAAAAAAAAAAAATGGGAAGCAGACTTGGCCCAGTGGTTAGGGCGTCCGTCTATCACATGGGAGGTCCGTGGTTCAAACCCCAGGCCTCCTTGACCCGTGTGGAGCTGGCCCACGTGCAGTGCTGATGCGCGCAAGGAGTGCCCTGCCACGCAGGGGTGTCCCCGCATAGGGGAGCCCCACGCGCAAGGAGTGCACCCCATAAGGAGAGCTGCCCAGCGCGAAAGAAAGTGCAGCCTGCCCAAGAATGGCGCCACCCACACGGAGAGCTGACACAGCAAGATGACGCAACAACAACAACAAAAAATAATAATTTGTATTATTTTCTGTAAGTAAGGTGAAAGCACCAATTCTCTACCAGATGCCGTACATACTCTGCAGCCAGACTGCCCTGTCCTAAAAGGACGTGGTGAGGTGGAGAAGGGCACGTGGGGGAGGCAGGGGCGCCCGCCTCCCCAGGGGCACAAGCCACAGGGCAGGGCGTGTGGCGGGAGGAGCAGGCGCTTGGCTGTGCGGCTGCCGTGCCCCAGCCTCCAGGGAACTCCCGATGGGTGGGGCTGGGCCCCTAAAACCACGTGTCCCCATCTAGCCCAGACCTGCGAGCAAGAACTTATTCGCAAATAGGGTCTTTCAAGATATCGTTAGTCAAGAACCGGCCAAACTGGACATTTGGACACAGGAAGGGAGAGACAGAAAGAGCCGGTCATGGGACAGAAGGAGGGGCCAGATTAAGCCACAACCGCGTCCACGAGGCGCGGCCCTGCCACCTGACGGAGACGTGCGGCCGGAGCGGGACACGGTGGGCTGTTTAACCAGCCAGGCCGCAGGTTCCAGCGCCCTGGACGAAGGAGGTCTACACGCAAAGACATCGTCCAGGAAAGGTGTTGGTGTTAGTAAAGAAAAACGCGGAATGACCGTGCTGGGTCAGAAGGAGAGAGAGCCGTGGAGGCATGATGTTGGAAAGACCCCGAGTGAGGGCCTCAGGAGGTGGCCAGGGAGACCCCGAGGGCCGACCGGAGGAGCTCTCGGAACCTGAGAGCGTCTTGCCTTGCCTGCTGTGGATGGAGAGGAGGCGTTTCTGTTGGAGAAATTTGATTAGATTCTCGCAGGCGGGCTGTCCCCAGCTGGCCCTGGGTTTCCAGGTGTGGTGGTTTGTAGTTGTGTCCCCAGAAGAGGACCCCTGTCCTGGGGTGTGGACCCACTGTAAGTGGGACCTGTGAGGAGTCCACTTCAGTGCAGGTGTACCCCCGTTAGGACAGGTCTTGACCCTCTTCCTGGAGTCCTTTAGAAGAGAATGAAATCCAGGCAGAGAAGGAGAAAGTCATGGAAGCAAGAAGCTGAAACAGGGAGCCAAGAGTGCCTACAACTAAAAGCAGAAGAATTGCATCCAGCATCCATGTAGAATCTAAGCCCCCTCTTGATATAGATGTGGAGTGGACACAACCATTCCAAGGTCCACAGGATGGAGGAATAGAGTATGGATTAGAGTGGATTTACTGATATCATGAACTGTTGTGATTAGTAATTGAAGAAAATGTGGCATTGGTGTGGAGAAAGTGGCCATGGTGGCTGCTGGGGGTAGGGAGTGAGAGGAAGAGATGTGATGTGGGGGTGTTTGCGGGACTTGGAGTTGTCCTGGGTGGTGCTGCAGGGACAGTTACTGGGCACTGTATGTCGTCCCATGGCCCACTGGGTGGAATGGGGGAGAGTGTGGGCTATGGTGTGGACAACTGACCATGAGGTGCAGCAGTGCTCAGAGATGTATTCACTGAATGCAATGAATGTCTCATGATGATGGAGGAGGTTGTTGTTGTGGGGGGAGGAGTGGGGTGAGGCGGGTGGGGGGTATATGGGGACCTCATGTTTTTTTAATGTAACATTAAAAAAATAAATAAACAAAAAATAATAATAATAAAAAAACCTGGAGGGGAGGGAAGAGCCCCGCAGAGGCCACCCCGTGCTGCCACGTGGCCGAGGACCCAGGACCCCGCGCCCGTCTTCAGGAAGAAAGCGTGACCTTGACCATGCCCTGGATTTGGACGTTTGCCCAGCCTCAAAACAGAGCATGAATAAATTCCCATGGCTCAACCTGGGCCATTTCATGGTATTTGCTTTAAGTGGACTGAGAAACTAAAACACCATGTCCTTCAAGAATAATTAATTCTATAGTAAGTTGAATACTGAATCCGTAGGAAAAAAGCTAAAGAAAACACTAAGCTTTTTCTTAAGAAGCAAATTTTGTCAAAGGCAAAAAAAATTCTTCTAAATATATAAGTTCTCTGTCCAACTAATTTAACACTTAATAAGACAAAATAATTACTCTAAGGGCATTTTATTTCTAGAAAAACATTTCAAACTATTTCTTCTGTTACAGCTTTGGGGTTGGCAAAGCCCAATATCTGTTTTTACAAACATTTGTCCTTTTTTGTATAATAATTTAATGGATTTCAAGGTAATTGTCATATGACCTCATTTATTTACCCTGAATTTTTCATGAAGATCAGGAAACTTCCCATCTCGTGATGAACATCATCTCTTTGCTCTACCTGCACCAACGCTTCCTGCCCATACTTCTATCAAACACACCTGTGTCTTGGACATCAGAAGTTCCTCCAGGACAGAGAGTGCTGGAGGCAAGGAGTTCTCAGGTTCTGCCCACACAAGCTGCTGCTCCATGAATCCCGGGGGAAAAGGAGGACAAAGGCTGAGGTGAGCTCAAGAGAGGTCAACTCCAGCCCACCCCTCGCCCTACTCAGAGCCACACGAGCCTTCTGTGAAAACTGGTCTATCCCAGGACCTGAAGGCAGGAGCTGGTCTCTACCTTGAGGTGAGGGAAGGCTGCAGGAGGAACACACTTCAGCAGCCGTGGTCCACCTGGCCCAGGCTGCTTCTCCGCTGGGGAAACCCTTCGTGCCCAGGGGCCCGGTTCTCAGCTGCCTTGCCTTTGCTGGACTTTCACAGTTATTGCTGGGCATGGACGCATCAGATAATATCCAATTTAGTTGCCCAGGTTCCACGCATATTTCCAGGTGCTTCCACAATGACCAACAACACTGACTCCTCATGGAAACAAATGTGTAACTCCTTTTTTTGATCCAAAGTGACCAGACAGTGGTCAAAGTCTCAAGAGCAGTGATGCCTTTATGTGCCCTCCATCTCCTGAGGACCAGGACCTCGAAATCAGTAGAGCTCTAAGTGACAAGAAGGATGGGGACAGTAGCTCTGCAAATGGGTCAGTGAGAGAGAGGGCAAAAGGACCCCATGTCCTTTCCCTCCCTTAGTCCCCGGCCTGTATATTCTAGCTCTTGGAGACAAAGTGCCGTGTGTGTGTGTGTGTGTGTATAATAGTCGTTTTGTTTGTTTGTTTGTTGTTGGAGTTCCAGGGATTGAACATGGGACCTTCTAAGTGTAAAGCAGGCACTCAACCACTGAGCTTTATTCACTTCTCTCCCACATCATTTTTAGTAGTTTATGTTGATAATCAGTTCAATAAATAAACCTCATCCTTAGAACACTCTATAGAATCCTATATAGTGTGTTCATAAACTTGTGCCTTTAAGTCTTTAATTGGATAGTTCTTCCTTCTGTTAGGCCAGCTGTTCCTGCATAAAGAACATGATCCAGGAAATCCCAAAGTCATATGCGCATGGTTGCATTTCCTGGCCAAAACTGGGGCCTTGATCAGAAGCTCCGCTGTGCAAAGCCAGTACTGGTGAAGGAGGCCTGCTGAAAGCCCTCCTGTGTGGTTCTGGTAGAAGCACTGCCGGCAAAGAAGGCAAACCTGTATCCAGAATTTATGTCAGTTCTGGAAAAGAGCTATTGCTTCTGCCAGAGTAGAGGGCTCAGCGTAATCAGACTGAAGCCCAGTGACTGGCTCGTCCACTCACAATGGCCTCAGCACCCATCTCTTCTGCTGTCAAGCATGGAGCCGCTGCAGGACTAGAGCAGCCTGAGCCCCATCCCGTCCCTGCGGCCACTTTCTTCTTAGTACTCCTGCCTAGGAAATGGGTGGGCAAGGACAGAGGCTGGCCTGGCTCTTCTGGGTTAGTCATCATGTCCAGCTGGTACTCAAGGCTCTCAATGTTGACGCTCTCTGGTGGGCATTATCTTAAGATACAAAGACCCACACCTTCTGTGTCATCCCCTTCTGCCCATCCATAAGCTTCTTCCGCAGACTTCCTTACTCTTTTCCAATCTTGTTCTTTCTTGGCCCCGACCACTACTCAAGCCATTCGCCCCTTCTCAGGAGTTCATGTATATCCCATACCTCCATAAAATATGAATGATCCAGTGTACTTCTTGCAGTTGTATCTATCTGGAGGATTTTCCTTCAGCATTCTTCTTTAAGGCTGTCCTTGAGTGGTGCTGTAGTATGACAAAAGTCCATTTGTGGCTAGCACTATGATTTGAGCCAATCCAGGAATCAGGCCTAAATATTTTCCTTCTCTTTCAGTTGGTCATAGGGAACTTCCCACAAGACCATAGCTGTGAACTGAGGCAGCACACAGAAGCATATAACAAAGGAGTCACATATCGATGTAACTTACCTGTACCTCCTGGGCCTGACTGGGTCTCATAGTCAGTCTATCATGTCCATCATAAGAGAGATTGCTGCTGCACCTGCCTGACCTGAACATGCCCAGCAGATACAGCCAGCTCATAGTGGACATCGCCATAGTCATAGTACCTCATGGTCAAGGGTCCAGTCTCTACTGGGGCAGTGGCATTGCAATAGCCACCTTTCAAATAACTAGCATTTCTCTGCAAAACAAAACAAAAGAGAGCACCATGACCTTGCTCAGAAACCTAAGGGTCTCTGCTGTAACATTCCTTGTGGGATCCACTGTGGATTTTTTCACGCCACTGAATATAAAGAACTCTATCAACACTGCCCTGGAATCTTGACCTTCATGCATTCCTTCATTTAACAATTGACCACCTGGAGCCCGCCATGTTTTTTCAAGCCTTCTAAACACAGAACAAAATCCAGCCAATTCCTCAAGCATTACAGTTACTATTGCCCTCTACCTTCCAAGTACCATGGCTAAAGCTAGCACAGTAGCCAATTCCTTACCTTCAACCTGTACCTCACATTACTCCACTATCACTGAGAGTAATAGTGATGCTACTGCATGACGTCACCCCACTTAGGATGAGCAATGGTGTTCTACCAACACCCAACCAGTGAGTGGCCCAGGTCCTGGGCCCCACCCTGAGCATCTGCATTCTAGGAACATGCCTGCTACCACCCAAAAAACTGATTAGAAATCTGGTATGCAGGAGGTTTATTTGGGGAATTGATCTTAGGAAAGAAGTGAGGAGAACATGGAAATGTGAAACAGGAAAGAGGGGAAAACTAAATAAGGCTGCAGTATCCAGCAGCTCACACTGATTGAAATTGGGCTTTGCAGATGAGACCTTTGGAGGAACCATGTGTATGTGCCTGGAGGACAGAGGAAGACCATTAACCACTGACTCCTCTCTTCCACAGATCAGAGGTTGCTTCATGGGGCCGAAGGACTTGTCCAGGACAACTCACAAAAGGATGGTGATGGACAAGGCCCATCCCCAAAAAAAGAGAGAGTATCTACAACTGCAAGCAAGACAGTCCATCCTTCTGCCCCACAGGACCTAAGACCCCTCTCTATCAGAAGTGGGCATCTCCATTCCTAAATCCTCAAGACTGAGGAAAGAACAAACATAAGGGGGGGAGCAGCTGTGGGCTAAAGTAGACTTATTATTCTAGCAATGGAAGAAACTGTAACATTGATATAAAGGGAGTGGCCACCAGAGGTTCTGAGGGGAGGGAGAGGAAAAAACAGGTGCAACATGGGGGCATTTTTGGGATATTGGAATTGTCCTGCATGATATTGCAATGACAGATACAGTCCATAATACATTTTGTCAAAACCTATAAAATTGTGTGGTGCAAAGTGTAAACCATAATGTAAGCTATAGACCATGGTTAGCAGCAGTGCTTCAATATGTGTTCATCAATTGTAACAAATGTGCTATGCTATTGAAAGACGTTATTTTGGGGGAAAAGGGTGGGAGGGGCTGGGGGAGGGGGTAGGGTAAATGGGACTCCTCTATATTTTCAATGTAACTCTTATGTATTCTAAAACTTCTTTAAAAATAAAGAAAAAAAAAAAGGGATGGGAGGTCAAGTGCAAAATTTCCCTATACAGATGATTACAGGGCTGTGTGGCCTGGACAAAGACTGAACTGCATTTACCGAGATCAAAAAGATGGTGGAGACAAGAATGAACTTCAGAGCAAAGATGAAAACTGGAGAAATAAAATTTGGAGTGGACTGTATAGATGGTATTTAAAGAATAGATAGTTAATATTTTAAAAATGAGTATAGATAGAGAAGAGAACTAAGAATTACGCCTCGAAACAATGCAATATAATATTAAGAACAGAGGAAGACTGAGATGGCAAAGTGAGGCAATCCAGGATTCAGAAACTTCACACAAGAAAAAATGGGGCAGAAACATCTTTCTCAGAAAAATAGAAAACAGTTACAGGGGTGCACTGAGAGAGCACTGAATGAAGAAAAGTGCAACTTAAAAGAGATAGGAAAACCACACAGTGCCCTCACTGGCCCTTCTCCCAATACCTCACCAACTCAGAGTGAACTGGCCCATGCTTCTAATGTGGGTCCCTGATCCTGGTTCCAGAGGAAGTTGAGTAATCATTGTGCACACATGACGGTGCAAGCATGACGGCACTAATCCATCTGGTAGTAGACTGAAGGACTGAACCAGGACAGTCATCACGTGCTCACCATCCCGGAATTGCCCTGCACATAGAGACAGCTTGTAGGACAGCAAGAACACTGGAGGAGGAGAAGAGTTGAATCACGGCTGCCTGGATCAGAGGAGTGCCAGCTGTGGGAT
Source organism: Dasypus novemcinctus (assembly GCF_030445035.2). Taxonomy (NCBI): domain Eukaryota; kingdom Metazoa; phylum Chordata; class Mammalia; order Cingulata; family Dasypodidae; genus Dasypus; species Dasypus novemcinctus. The sequence continues at coordinate 1,730,132 of NC_080701.1, read as the reverse complement.
ATGCAGTGCACGACCCAGGACTGGAAGGAGGCACTGTTTCTCAGAGGAAAAGGAGCATTTGGATGTGCATAAACAGGGGAATTCCTAAGGCCATGCATGAATCAGGAAAAGACATATGTTCAGAAAAGACCAGGGATAACCTTACATGTTTGCCTAAGGCTACTCTTTACCTTCATAGTTAGGCACTTGCACAGGCCAATCCATGAAGACTGAGAAAGAAGTATCCTTCCTTCCTTCCTTTCCTTTTTTTTTTTTTTTTGCTAGTTCCTACCATTCAAGGAGATTTCTGTCATACCACTAGTTAAAGATGAGTTTAAGGAATAGATATCTCAAAATATAAATTCTGTAGATAATACATTAATATATCAAAATGTCAAATGTGCAACAAAAAATTACAAGCATACAGAGAAAACTGGTCCATGCAAAGGAGCAAGATAAAAGTATTAGGATCCATCAATGAGGAGGAACATAGCTTATACATACCAGACAAAAGTTTTCTAAAAATTGTTCTAAATATGCTCAAAGAGCTAAAGGAAAATATGGACAAAGAACTAAAGGAAATCAGGAAAATGATAGATGATCAAAAAGAAGATCAATAAAGGGATAAAAAATCATAAATAGGAACCAAACAGAACTGGAGACCACAATAACAGAAATTTTAGAATTTCCCTAGAGAGGTTCACCAGCAGATTGGAGCTGGTAGAAGAAAGAATCAGTGAACTCAAAGAGAAGATGATTGAAATTATTCAGTCTGGGAGCAGAAAGAAAAGAGTGAAGAAAAGTGAATGGGTTTGAGAGATCTATGGGATACCATCAAGTATACCAATATAGGCATTATGTTAGACCAAGAAGGAGAAGAAAGAGATAAAGGGACAGAAAGAAATATTTGAAGAAATAATGGCTGAAAACATTCCAAACTTAATAAAAGACACAAATGTAAATATCCAAGTACCTCAATGAACTCTAAACAGAGTAAAACCAAATAGACCCACACTGAGACACATTATAATCATATTTTCAAACACCAAAGACAGAGAAAATCCTGAAAGCCACAGGAGAGAATCAGCATTATGTAAAAGGGAACTTCTTTAAGATTAAGTGATATGAAGGCCATAAGTCAGTGGGATGACGTATTCTTAGTGCTGAAAGAAAAAAATTGCAAAATAGAATTCTTCTCCAGCAAAGCTGCCTTTAAAAAGAGAAGGAACTAAGACATTCCCAGATAAATAAAAGCTGAAAAAGTTCATCACCATTAGACCATCCCTCCATAAAGTGCCTTCATATTGCAAGCAAAGAACTCTAGACAATAGATCAAAGCCACCTGAAGAAATAAAGATCACTAGCAAAAGAAATGACATGAGTAAATATAAATGCCAATATTGTTGACATTTTGGATTGTAACTTTACTTTTTATTTCTTTTAGAATCTAAGATACAAATGCATAAAAAGTAATGATAAATCTTTGGTTTTATGCTCATATTTATAAATATGTAATTTGTGACAAGAACAGCATAAAGGTGAGAAGACAGAGGGATATAAGAACAGTTTGTGTATGCTACTGAAGTCAAGATGGTATCAAATCAAATGAGATTGCTATAGAGTTAGAATATTAAACTTAAGCACTATGGTAACAACAAAGAAAATAACAGAATGAAAATATGCAGGGAAGTAAATGAGAAAGGATTGTAAAGGATTCATTACAAAAGATCAACTAGATATAATAATAGGCATTAATGGGAGAACCGAAGTCCTAAAAATATAGAAGACTTTCAGGAACAGAAAAGCAAAATGGTAGAAATAAGTCCTGCATTATCAGTAGTTTCTCAAAGGTAAGTCTGTTCACCTCTCCATTCAAAAAGCAGAGGATGGAAAAAATGAAGTTTTAAAAAGATAACCCAGGGGAGTGGGTGTAGTTCCGTGGCTGAGTGCCTGCTTTGCATGTACAAGGTCCCTGGTTCAATCGCCATTACCACCTAAAAAAAAAAAAAGATAGCCCTAAGTGCTATTTACAAGAGACTCACCTCAAATTCTGATAGACAAGTAGGTCAAAAGTGAAAGGATGTAAAAAAATATACATACTTTGTGAATGTTAACCAAAAGAAAGCATGGTGGTTATACTAATACCAGAGAAAATAGGTTCTAATAAAAACTATTAAAAGGGGTAAATTAGGCACTATATACAATAAAAGGGCCAATTCGTTAAGAAGATACAGCAATTATACACATTAATGTACCTAACAAAATAGCCCCTAAATAAATAAAGAAAACATTGATAGATTTGAAGGAAGAAACAGACAGTTCTGTAACAATATTACGAGACTTCAACAAACGACTTTCAGTAATGGACAGAACATCTAAACAGAGGTCAATAAGGAAATAGAGGGCTTGAACAACACTATAAACCAACCAGACTTAACAGACATACGTAGAACACTTTGTCCTACAAAATCAATGTACATGGATCATTCTTTAAAGTAGGTCATATGTTAGAATGCAAAACAAGTCCCAATAAATTGAAAGTATACAAAGTATCTTCTCTGACCACAGTCAAATGAAGTTAGAAACCAATAACAGAAGAAGAACTGAAAATTCACAATTTATGTGGAAATTAAACATTACACTCAAATAACCAAGGTGTTAAATAAGAAATCACAAGGGAACTTAGTAAATATCTTGAGATGAATGAGAACAAAAGCACAATATACCAAACTCATGGGATGCAGCAAAGGCAGTACTCGTAGGAAAATTAAATTCATTCACTCAAGACTTTGATATTAGGAAAAAGCCCTAAATCAAGGCATCATCAAGGCAATTATTTCTCCCTGAAGATTGTGGCATTCTGGGGACAGCTGCAGGCAATCCTGGGACCTTAGCTCTTCCCAGCAGTGTCTCCTGGTCTCTCCATTCTCTTCCAGGGTCCACAGATGTTTAGATTCTGGCTGCTCCCTCTGGTTTTTTCTGTGTCAATTTTCCTTCGGCTTATAAATTCCAGTAACTGAATTAAAACCCATCCTGATTGAAAGAAAAATCTCGACAAAGAGAAGTCCAGGACCAGACAGTTTTACCGGTGAATTTTACCCAACATTCAAAAAATTAATACCAATCCTTCTCAAAACTCTTCCAAAAAATCCAATGGGAGGCAACAGTCCCTAACTCATTCTATGAGGTCACCATCACTCTGATACCAAAGCTAGAAAAAGATATAACAATAAAAGAATATAACAGACCAACATCCCTCATGAATGTAGATGCAGAACTCCTTAGCAAAATACTAACAAACCTAATTAAACAGCCCATTCAAAGGATTATACACTATGATCAAGTGAGACTTAACCAGGAAAGCAAGAGTTGTTCAACCTAAGAAAATCAATCTGTGTAGTACATCACATTAACAGAATGAAGGGGGAAAAAACATGAGCAACTCAACTGATGGAGAAAATGCATTTGACAAAATCCAGTACTCTTTCTTGAAAAGAAAGAGAATAAACTTGGATTAAAAGGGAACTTCCCCAATACCATAAAGGGCACGTAAGAAAAACATACAAGTCACACCATAACCAATGGGGAAAGACTAAAAGCTTTCCCTTTAAGATAGAAAAACAAGATAAGTATGCTTCCTTTCACCACTGCTATTCAACACTGTACTGGAAATTCTTGCCAGAACCATCAGGGAAGAAAAAGAAGTAAAAGACATGCATATTGGAAAAAGAAGAAGTAAAATCTTCAAGGACATGATCCTTTATATGAAAGATTCTGAAGAATCTACAAGAAAGCTACTAGATCTAGTAAACATGTCTAGCAAAGTGTCAGGTACAAGATGAAGACACAATAATCAAAGACATTTTTATATGCCAATAATGAACAATTTGAAAAGGAAATCAAGAAGGCAATTCAAATTATGAAAGCAATTAATAGAATAAGGTGCCTAGCAATAACTTTAACCAAGGATGTAAAGAACTTATACAGAGAAAACTAAAACTCATTACTGAAAGAAACTGAAGGCCTAAATAAAGGGAAAGATATTCCATGTTCATGAATTGGAAGACTTAAGATGTCAAAACTACCGGAAGCAATTTACAGATTCAGTGCAATCCCAATCAAAATACCAAAAGCCCTCTTTCCAGAAAGGGAAGAGCTAATCATCAAATTTATGTGGGAGGACCCAGGGGTCCCAAAGAGTCAAAACATCTTGAGAAAGAAGAACAATGTTGGAGGACTCATATTTCCTGATCTCAAAACCTAATACAAACCTACAGTCATCAGCACAGCATGGTACTGCCCAAGGACACACACATAGACCAGCTATGGTCAGTTGATTTTTGACAAGGGTGCCAAGTCCACTCCATGGAGAAAGAATGGTCTCTTCAACAAGTGATAATCAATCAGTATTACACATAATGACAATAGGCAAGCAAGTTGAATAATCATATATCATTTATAGCAGCAATGTATTTTGTCCTCTATGATAGTCTTTTTTTTTAAAGGTTTAATTATTTATTTATTTCTCTCCCCTTCACCCCCCTCCCCCCCGCCAGTTGTCTGTTCTCTGTGTCTATTTGCTGCGTGTTCTTCTTTGTCCTCTTCTGTTGTTGTCAGTGGCACGGGAATCTGTGTCTCTTTTTGTTGCATCATCTTGTTGTGTCAGCTCTCCGTGTGTGCGGCACCATTCCTGGGCAGGCTGCACTTTCTTTCACGCTGGGCGGCTCTCCTTATGGGGTGCACTCCTTGTGCATGGAGCTCCCCTACGCAGGGGACACCCCTGCGTGGCAGGGCACCCCTTGCGCGCATCAGCGCTGCGCGTGGGCCAGCTCCACACGGGTCAAGGAGGCCCGGAGTTTGAACCATGGACCTCCCATGTGGTAGGCGGACGCCCTAACCACTGGGCCAAGTCCGCCGCCGCCATGATAGTCTTTATTTGGCATGTCAGTGTGACATATTCAAGACCTCCAGATTTCCGTTCTGAAAGTCATTTGACTTTTCTTCTCAGTAACTCGTTTGAAGTGCAGTAGACAGTGGGTTGACCAGAGCACACATAAAATGGAGCTCTCTGTGGTCATCTAAGACCTGTCACTGCAAAGCACTTTTTGTTTTGACTTCTTCTGGTCCTTACTTTTAAAAGGCATGACGTTGGGAACGTGTGATGCCCCCGTCTGCTGTGGCATCACAGTTTAAAACACCTGATCTCGAGCAGCTCGTAGCAGGCTCCGTACCGAGGGCGGCAGCTGGCTTCCATCAGGGGACCGTCCCCACGGCGCTGCCCCCACTCAGCGGCCCCTCCTCTGTGGGGCGGGCCAGGCTGAGGCTTCCTAAACAGCCCCTTCCGCTCCTGTGCTCGTGTGTCCCCCCCACTCCCACCCCCGTCACCAGATGTCTTCCCGACACCCACCTTTGGATGTAACCTGGAGGTATCTCTTTGGACGGCCCACGTGTGTGAAACACACGGCGCTCAGCACACCGAGGCACTGTAAGATTAAAACTCACTTCATCTTGGCAGGTTCGGAAACAAGCAGGTTTGCAGCCCATGTGTGTGATTCTGTTTTTCAAATACCCACCTGCATTTTAATGGTTTTCTACCTTTGTGCACTTTGTGTTTTTTGAATAATAATACCAGGAGTATCTTAATATTCGTCCATAAACATCCAGAGGTCCACGAGTAAACAGCTCTGCCATGCAGTCGCCAGGCGATGGGCAGGGTCCCTGGCACTGGAGGAAAGCACGGCCCCTGAGAGTTCCCTCCGTCACAGGGCTCGAGGGGACACGGTCACCACTGCGCACATCTCAGGACCGTCCCTCCACCAGGCCACAAACGCACGCCATGTTTGTGAGTCTATTTTATGGTTTTTATCGGGGCACAAGGAAGGTGAAGACGATGCAATCGTGAGGTCTAAAGAGTCTAAATGACCAGCCCAGGAACTTCTGTAATTTTTTTTGTCTGTGTTTTTTTAATGTTACATTCCAAAAATATGAGGTCCCCAAATACTCCCACCCCCCTCACCCCACTCGCCCCATAACCACAACCTCCTCCCTCATCACGGGACATTCACTACACTTGGTGAACACATCTCTGAGCACTGCTGCACCTCATGGTCAATGGTCTACATTTTTGTTAAACTCTCCCCCAGTCCACCCAGAGGGCCATGGGAGGACATACAATGTCCAGTAACTGTCCCTGCAGTACCACCCAGGACAGCTCCAAGTCCTGAAAATGCCCCCACATCACATCTCTTCTTCCCACTCCCTACCCTCAGCAGCTACCATGGCCATTTTCTCCAAATCAATGCTACATTTTCTTCAATTACTAATGTAATTTTTTTTCAATTTTTCATGATCCTGCAGTTTATACTTTCCTTTTAAATCTCACAGGTACTATCAATATTTTCTCCCTTAAGAGGCTGACTTTTTCATTTCCCAGGGTTTTGAATGGGTGAGCCTTCCCTTTACTCTGCCAGTGTTCTCACGTTTCTTTATCTCCTGAAGCTGTGCAAACCGCATTTCCAGATAAAACTCCAACTGTAAGGATTAAGGTGTGAATGCAGGTTAGAGCCCACAATAATATGTCAAGTGCATAATGATTACAACATGCATTTATGACGCCTTATGTCTACGAGGCGATAAACCACAGCACCTGGTTATGCCTGCTGGCAATCACTGAGGGCGACCACCTCCTCATTTTACAGCTGAAGAGACCGGGATTCGAGAGGTGGAGAAACTTGCCAGCAGGACACGGCAGAGAGCTGTAAGAAGACCTCATAATCAATGAAGTCACCCATTTCGGTCCTGTAATTTCATGTGCTGCAAACTAGTACCTAGCAATCGGGATGCCCTCCAGGGCAGGGCTCTCGTTCACACGCCCTCATACCTGGATTCTGGTCGCATGTGATTTTTAATGAAAGTACTGCCCAGATCATCACTAAAAGCACATAAAAATAATATCGTCGGCGGGGTTTTTAACTGCCTGACACTTAGGATGAACTCGATTACATGGTCCTAAGTTAAGAGGCTGACGCACTCACCAAGGTAAACAGTACGGACAAAGGAGGGGGAAACATACAAGTATGTAGGTTTCATAAAGGAGCACAACATTCAGAGTTTAAATATGAAGGACACAGAAACTTCATGACTCACTCTCACATAGGAATAATCATTACACAATGGAATTTAAGCTGCTGGAACTGTGAGAGGAACATCTGCCCGGTGTGGGAGAGAGAGGTCATGGCTGAATTGTTAAACTTGGCTTTATTCATTCCACTCGTGGACCGCCCAGTAGCTTTCATTTATAAGGGTGGTAGTAAAAAGAACCCCCCAATTTTTTTTTTTACTTAAGTTTAATAAGATACTCAGTTGCTCTAGCGTTGTGTAACTACAGTCCTTTATTATTCATATAGCATCTTAGAAAATAGGCATACACACTAGAAAAAGTATATGAACATTTGTAAATATGGAGCATAAATATGTTAAGTCACGCCCAGTATACCTCCAGTCCACCCTGGTCCACAGGGACACCTGCTCAGGTTCGGCTCAGGTTGCACCACCAGGGCCTGGAAGACAAGAGCGGTATCTTCTTACAGAGACTGCAAGGTAATGGTTTCAAGTAAAATGCTAAATCATAGTACTAGACTCTATTATTTCACATGAATAAAAAAAGGAAGCATTTAGAATTCTTTTAAAATATACATGAACAATTTAAATGATTAGTTCTAATGCTGTAAAATGAGGATAAAAATCAATGGAGTCCTAATATTACATAAAGGTCACTTTGCAATATTAAAGGGAAAGTTAGAAAATGTCTAGTCTATCCCCACTTCCAGATGAGATAACTGACCATTAGAATACACAGACAGGTGTGACCTGTTCAAAAATTACAACATTCTCTGACTAAAACCATCTTCCAACTCCCTGCGTTACCAGCCTCTGTTTCCATCAAACCTTAGACCAGGAGTGGACGCCCAGGGCTGGCAGGACAGGCCACTCTTGCCCTCCTTCCCCCCTCCTTCCCTAGCCCATGGGGAAAGAGCCTTGGAAAGAAAGACGACGCTCTGAAGATCAAAAATGAAGTGAAAATGCGAGTTCCAAGGAGGAAAAGAGCAGTTAGGCCGAGGGCTGATTTGGGAGCATCGACCCATTTTGGATGACCTACATTTTCATTTCATGCTTATACAGGATCTGTACCAGTCTCTAGGGAAACAGTAAGAGATTTTCTAAGAGTCTCTCACGTGACTGTGGGGATGCACAAGTCCAGGTTCTGCAGGCAGGTGCAACCAGGGGCTCCAATGAAAATCCAACGAGGGTCCTTGATGAGTTTCTGGGAGACGCTGGCTGTCCAAAGACAAGCTGGGGAATTCACCCTGAATGCTGGAATCACTTCCCCTTTTAAGGCATTCGACTGATTGGATAAAGCATCGCTCATTGCTGATGACAATCTCCCTGGTTGATGTAGGTGTAATCAGTCAACTATGCAGTAAAGTCATTGGTGATTAAAGCCCATAAATGTCCTTCTAGCATAATTAGCCCAGTGCCTGCTTGACCAGACACCTGGGCACAATTACCTGGCTGACTTGACACATTAGCCTAACCGTCACAGGGTCTGACATCCCTACAAAAACCTGGTCCAGGAAACTTGTGGCACAGATTTAGGGTGAAACGGAAGCTGGTGGGAGCCCCCCTGCAGGGGCCGGCTCAGGGAGGCACGTTCCCCCAGCCTGGGTCTAGCGGAGGAAAAAGAAAGCACCTCCCCTTGAGAGCCCGGGACCCGGCTGGGCTTAGGTGGGCTTGGAGCTTGAAGGGCTCCCAATCTTGACGTCCCAAAGCCCACAAATCACAGCGTACAGGTTGGTGAGGTTTTCACAAAGCGCCTGCACCCCAGAAGCCCCTGCGCCCCTTCTAACGACCACACTCCTTAAGGGGAATCGCTGTGCTGATTTTTCACCTCATAGATTAGATTTACCAAAATCTAATATGGAATTATGCAGCATTTGCGCTTTAGTGTCTGGCTTCCTTCTCAGTACTGTTTGTTGAATTCCTCCGAATTGCTCTGCACAGCAGACGCTCATTCATTCTCACTACTGTACGGTTTTCAGCTGAGAAGACGCACCACGCTTCCTTGCCACACTCCTAATACTGGCGTTTGTTGGCTTCCGGTCGGGTCTCTGATCAGTGCCCCATGCCGGGGGCGAACCGTGTGCCCATCTCTTCCACCTGCACGTGGGGCGTGTGCAGCTTTGGCTGCACCTGTTTATAGTCACAAGCAGGTACGAGGCCCCGGCCACTGCGCATCCTTGCTAACACTGGGTATTTTCTATCTGCTTCACGTTAGCTCGTCTGGTGACTAGCTTAATCTCTGGAGTTTAAACTGGATTCTTACTTGGTAGTGCATCCAGACAGCTGGCAGAAGCAAGTCAAATACTCCCTGGAGAAACATACTTTCAACTCAAGCAAATAACCGAAAGAAATCTTAGGTAGCTATTTTTACGTTAGACAAAAAAATTTTATAAGGCAAAAAGCATTTTCAGAGAAAAAGGTAATGTCTGTGTTATGACAGAAGCAGTGTGTGCTGGTCAGCTGCCCCTCCGAGGGGGGACACAGGCCTGAGGGGGGACATCTGCTCATTTCTGTGCTGTACGTACTCCCATCGGCCAGTTGGAGCCACTGCGGTGCAGTCTCTGGACGTGGAGTTGGAGTGAGGGCACAGTTAGTCCTCACCAGGCAGAGAGAGCTGACTCCAGCTCACCAAGATTCACCTTGCCAACAGGATCTGACCATTCTAAACATTTCTCTGTGTAGCCGATAGTTTAGCTGCCGAAATAAAAGAGAGAAATTGACAAAACCACTACCATAGTGAGGACTTTTAACAAATGTCTCTCAATGAAAGTAAAAGCAAATTATCAATAAACATATAGAAGCTATCTAATGGACGTTTTTAGAATCCTATACCTAACAGCTGAAAAATATGCCTCCATTTCAAGCACATGTACAAAAATGAGTCCAAAAAGCAAATTTCAAAGAACCAGTATAGTACAAGCTGCATTTTCTAACCACAGTCCAATATAGTTAGAAACCAATACAAAAAAAGGAATAAAGTTCCCAAACATTTGGAAATTGAGAGCTGATGCAATTTCTTCCTATTGACCACTCCCATTTCACGAGAGCCAAGATTTCTGACTATCTCACCTACAGCGTGATTACCTGATTCGTCTGTGAATCTGTTCCTGAGGCTACTGGGTGTCAGAAACATACGGGGTCTGCTTGTTACTTCTATGTTCTAATGATTCTGTTTGGGGACTCATTTGGGGAGTCATAATACATATGACTATTTTTCGAATCAAAATACAAATTAGTGTTTTGAGCTCAGAGCCTTGTTATTAGAAAGGAGGGTGAAGAACGAATGTAGGGAAACGGACTTTGGCCCAGTGGTTAGGGCGTCCGTCTACCACATGGGAGGTCTGCGGTTCAAACCCCGGGCCTCCTTGACCCGTGTGGAGCTGGCCAGGCGCAGTGCTGATGCGCGCAAGGAGTGCCGTGCCACGCAAGGGTGTCCCCCGCGTGGGGGAGCCCCACGCGCAAGGAGTGCGCCGGTGAGGAAAGCCGCCCAGCGTGAAAAGAAAGAGCAGCCTGCCCAGGAATGGCGCCGCCCACACTTCCCGTGCCGCTGACGACAACAGAAGCGGACAAAGAAACAAGACGCAGCAAATAGACACCGAGAACAGACAACCAGGGAAGGGGGGGAAATTAAATAAATAAATAAATCTTTAAAAAAAAAAAAAAAAAGAACGAATGCAGCACCCAATGAGGAGGCCATCCAGGTCCTTCACGCACTCGTATCTCTCCTTCCGCCAACCTCCCCATTGTTATAAGTAATTTTCCCCAAGTGATTCATAAGAACAGGCCTATTTCCTCTGCTGCTTTCTGTAAGTTTTTTGACCACTGTAGACCTTCCTGAACTATTAAACTAATTGCACAGATAAGATCTACTCAACGGAGATGACCCCACACAGCCTTGAAACACTCTAATAATGAAGTTACAATTTCCTGTAAAAATATTTATTCATTTCAGCAGGTACTCTGCCACCCCATTCAATGCAGTACATTATATTCATTCGTCATTTATTTCACAAATAGTTATTGCTATAAGCTAGGCCATTAGCCCCAAGGATACAGTGGTGAGAGCTACACTGTCCCAGCTCTCCTAGAGCCGACTTTGTAGCGTATACGGCTTATCCATGATATACGTTAAATAAATGTCTGCTTAATTAATGAGGTCGTGTGATGAATGTTCACATTTCAAGAACAATAACTACATAGAAAAATGGCACAACTAGCAAACTGTCTTTGTACAGAGATAACTGGCAGCCTCTGGTTTCATTATATGTAATCTCACAGAATAAAGCTGGAAACCTTTACTTGCTTAGCACAACTGGAGAAAAGAGTTCCTTCAAAGAACATACGTTACAATAGGGTTTTGAAATATGATCAGCTAACTTTATAACCAGAAAGGCAGTGCCTAGAGAAACAAATGACCCGTCCACACAGCAGTGGATTATGCCCTGTGACAGTTGTATATGGCTGCATAATCCCCCTTAGAGAAAACCATGAGTGTTGCTTTGTGTCCCTCCTAAAAAGAAAAATCAATTTGCATATACTGGTTATTCAACTATGACCTATTTGTATAGAATAATTCCAGAGATATTCAACTCACAAATGGGCCCACTTGTCGGACCTGCTGGCTGGAGCCAGCCTTTCTAAAACTTGAAGAGAGAAATCCTCTGGGGACTTCTGTAGACAGACTCTAATCCTTCAGAGCACGCTGGCTGCCTGCCAAAGCGCCTCAGAGGAATTCAGGGCCACAGCCCTGGAATGCAGCCCGTCTGGGGAGGTGGTGAGGCAGAGCCAGCCTCCGGAGCAAGCCTGGGGGCACCCGCCGCTGCTCTCTACCCTCTGGTCACTTCCTCACAGACCCTGAAGCGCAGATTGCGGCAAGTCCCAAGTCTCCCGAACGACTGCAAAACAGGCTGGTGTAGCCACGAGGAGAGATGAAAAACGGTTCGGCTTTTCCATAGCAATATAAGCAAATGCTTTATCTTAATTATTTTTAGATTGCAATATGTTGCCTCATATGTCAAATGTGCATCAAAGAGCAATTAACTTAAATGTCAGCATTAAACGATTCACTACTTAGCATTTAAAAAACAGGAGCAAAAATAATGAAAGCAAGTGTCAGGGTGCGCCAGTCTGAAGAGTTCACTAACTATACACTCTTCTTTCTGCTTTGAATTTGGAATGAGGCTTTCTGTTTCAAATATGATTCAGAGATAGTAATGTCAAAAAATATACACAAAGACTGTCACAGTTGTCGGCAAACTAGCACCCAAGAGCCAAATCTGGCCTGCCACCTGTTTTTGTCTATAAAGTTTTATTGGAACCCAGCCACATCTATTGGCTTAGCTACTGGTTAAAGCCGTTTTAAGGCTACATGGCAGGGTTGAGTACTTGTGACAGAGAGCCTGTGGCCCTCAACACTTAAAATATATACATTTGTCCCTTATAGATAAAGTTTGCTGACCCTGGTTTGTAAGTGTGTATCGCTCTACAAGGTGTCCTTTTGCCCAAATGCCCAAGAGCTGCAGAGAGCGGGAATTCTGCAGCTCGGGGAGGACCCGAAGACTGATGGGCTCTTCCGTGAACAACCCGAGAACGGGGAAAACACGTGAGGAGGCTTCGAGGGAGAAGCACTGTGGGGCGCCACCGCTGTGAGGTCTGTTTACAGCCTCCAACAACATGGCGGATCTCATAACTACTACAGCCCTGCCCTCCATTTCCTCCCTCTTCCTCCTTGTTTCTTTGTTCTCCCCTTCCCGCCACAACTCTGGTAACCACAGCAGCACGCATGCGCAAGACGCAAAACTCTGCAGACCTGGCACAAACTTTCAAAAAATCCCCTCCTTGGACATCTGCCACCCACAAAACCAGTCTATCACCTATGGACACGCTCCCTTCCCTCAGTATAAATTCTGATGCTCTACCCCCAATAAACGAGGCTTGATCAGAATCCTGTCTTGCCTCCATTCTTTCTCATCCCCTGCCCCCACTTCTTCCCACAGGCCCCTGGAATCCGCCCCCGCCAGCTCGGACAAAGCACGAGCTCTGGCTCAGAGCAGGAGGCGTGCTCCCACCTGGCATGCCGGGAACTGCCAAGGTCCCAAAAAGACCAGAGCACTGGGTGACGTCCTCAGACAGTCTCAGGAGGGGAGGCAAATGCTGCTGCGGCCCCACCTAACAAGTCTTAAAAGCAAGGGCTGAAAGGATCAAACCATTTCCAAACTATTTTCTGTAACTATGTGCAGATCCAATTTCAAGAATACTTGTAGAAATACAAAGCTATCCAGCACACAGCAAGGCAAAATTCACAATCCAGTCAAAGATTACCAGGCATGTAAAGAAGCAAAGAAATACCTCCTATAGCAGGAGAGAAAGCAATTACTCAAAACTGACCTTGAACTAACAGATATTAAAATTAGCAGATAAGGACATTAAAACAGTTATTGTAACTGTATTCCAAATGTCCAGAAAGTTCAAGCAGACACATTGAGAACACTTTTAAAAACCTAACTTCTAGAAATGGAAACTCTAATGGCTGAGATTTAAAAAAAATACACTGGATGGAATTAACAACAGATTAGAAATTTCAAAAGAAAAGACTAGTGAACTTGAAGGTAAAGGAGGTGGACTGATTAACAATAAAACATAAAAAGAAAAATTGATTTTTTTAATGAGAAGATCGTCATTGACTGGGACAACATCAAAGGATCTCATATCAATTTCTGTGGCATCACTGAGGCATACGAAGGGAGAACCAGAAAAATAATAATTGCCAAATACTTCCAGAATTGGTGAAAACCAAAGATTCAATGAGCTCAGCAAGCACAAAACTCAAGAAACATGAAGAAAACTATACCAAGGAAATCTGCTCTCAACCTTTCTATTCAACATTGTACTATAGATTCTAGCCTGGGCAATAAAGCAAAAAACAGATTTAAATGCATCCAGATTAAAAAGGAAGAAGTAAAAATATATTTTTTCATAGATGGCATAATCATCTATATAGAAAATCCAAAGGACCTACAAAAAAGCTACTGAAACTAACAAACAAGTTCGGCAAGCTTGTAGGACATGGAACCAATATTTTAAAAATCCATTGTATTTCTACATACTAGTGATGAACAATTGGGAACTGAAAATTTAATAGATAATCCCATTAATACTAGCATCAGAAATAGGAAATATTTAGGGATAAACCTGACAAAAGATGTGTAAGCCCTCTACCCTGAAGACCATAAACCACTGCTGAGAGAAAGTAAAGAAGACCTAATAAACTGCGAGAAAAAATGTTTTTATAGATCAGAAGACTCTATATTATTAAAATGTCCATTTTTCTCAAATTGAGCCACAGATTCAACATAATCTGAATAAAAATCCCAGCAGGCGTCTCTGTAGAAATTGATGAGTTGATGCTAATATTTATGCATAAATACAAAGGACTTAGAATACTCAAAGCAGATTTGAAGAAAAAAAAGAGCAAAGTTGGAGGATGAACACTACCTAATTTCAAGACTTATTAGAAAGCTACAGTAATCAGGGTCGTGTATTATTGGCATCAAGGTAGACCAGTATATCCGTGGAACAGAACAGAATCCAGAAACGTGTATCTTCATGAACAACTGGTTTTTGACAAAGGTGCAGAGGCTGTTCAATGATAAAGGAGTCTTTTCAATAAACAGTCCTAGAAATTGAGATATCCACAAGCAAAATATAAACTTTGATCCATACCTCTTGCTATATTCCAAAATTAACTCAAAATGCAACATAGACCTACCTAACTGTAAAACCTAGAACTACAAAACTTCTAGATGGAAATGTAAAAGAAAATCTTTGTGACTTTAGGTTAGGCAAAGATTAAACACAACACCAAAAAAAAAAAAAAAACCCACAGGAATGCAAATTGACAAATTTGACCTCAGGGGGAAAAAATCCTTTTATATTTTTCTTTATTAGAGAATTTGCAGGTTTACAGAAAAATCATGCAGAAAATACAGGATTCCCATATACAGCACCACTATTAACACCTTGCATTGAGGTGGAACATTTGTTGCAATTGATAATAACACATTTTTATAATTGTGCTATTAACTATAGTCCACGGTTTAACCCAGTGTTAATGTTTGTGTTGTGTACTTTCATGGATCTCTTTCCAGAGGAGAGAATAATAAAATTCATCCCTTCATCTTAAGCATTTTCTTGGTGTTGTTTTTTTTTTTCATTTTAAAAACAATTTATTGAAGTGTATCATTCATACATCGACATACCCAATAAGTGTATAGCAAAAGTTGTGTACTTACAAAACAAACATGCATGACATGCATATCATCACACAAGGCTCCCATACACCACCCCACCACAAATAGCTTGCATTGTTGTGAATATGTGTAACAATTTGTGAAAGAGCATCAAAGTATTACAACTAACTATAGACATATCTTATATTGGGTGTATTTTCCCCAACCCACTCTGGTTTTTTGTTCATATACCATATAATTTATCTAAAGTGTACAATCCATGGAATTTGGTATAATCACCAAGTTGCACATTCATCACTTCAATTAATATTAGAGCATTTTCATTACTTCAAAAAAAATTAAAAGACAAACCTCTGTCATACCCATATGTTAGTGCTACTAATTGCAAATTCTACAAAAAAATGGGTTTTCGTTTCTAATCATTTACAAACATTTACAAACAACATTTTGCCAATTCTGCCCAGATTAAACCTCAGCTTTCTATTCTCTAACCACTCTCTATTCTTGGTGACATATTCTAGCTATTAACCCCATGAATTTGTTCATTATATTTAGTTCATAGTAGCGCAGTTATACAGTATTTGTCCTTTTGTGTCTGGCTTGCTTCACTCAACATAATGTTCTCCAGGTTCATCCACATCGTCACACGCTTCACAACTTTATTTCTTCTTACAGCTGCATAATAGTCCATCATGTGAATACACCACAGTTTGTTTACCCATTCATCAGTTGATGGACACCTGGGTTGTTTCCCTCTGCAGGCAGTTGTGAATAACACTGCTATGAGCACTGGTGTGCAGATGCCTGTTCATGTCACTGCTCTCAGTTCCTCTGGATATATGCCTAGCAGTGGTATTGTCAGGTTACACAGTAGATCTATATCTAACTTCCTTAGGAACCACCGAACAGACTTCCACAGTGGCTGTACCATTCTACATTCCCACCAACAGTGAATAAACATTCCTATCTCCCCACACTCTCCCCAACACTTGTAGGTTCTCTGTTTTGTTAATAGTGGCCATTCTAATAGGTATGAAATGATATCTCATTGTAGTTTTTATTTGCATTTGTTAATTGAGTTTTCTATTTCTGTAAAGGAGGCTGTTTGAATTTGGACTGGTATTGCATTGTATCTATAAATGAATTTGGGTAGGACTGACATCTTCATGATGTTTTGTCTTCCAATCCATGAACACAAAATGTCCTTCCATTTGTTTAGATCTTCTTTGATTTCTTTTAGCAATGTTTTGTCATTTTCTGAATAAAAATCCTTTACATTCCTGGATAAATTAATTCTTACATATTTAATATATCTGTTGCTATTGTAAATGGATTTTTTTTCCTTGATTTCCTCCTCAGCTTGCTCATTACCAGTGTATGGAAACACTAATAGCTTTTTTGCAGATATATTGGAATTTTCTAAATATAGGATTATGTCACCTGCACGTAGTGAAAGTTTTACTTCCTGTTTTCCAATTTGGATACTTTTATTTCTTTTTCGTGTCTAATTGCTCTAGCTAGAACTTCTAGCGCAATGTTGAATAGCAGTGGTGACAGCGGGCATCCTTGTCTTGTTCTTCATCTTAGAGAGAAAGCTTTCAACCTCTCCCTGTTGAGTACAATGTTGGCTGTGGGTTTTTCATATATGCCCCTTACTATGTTGCGGAACTTTCATTCTAAACCTATCTTTTGAAGGGTTTTTATGAAGAAAAGATGCTGGATTTTTGTCAAATGTCTTTTCTGCATCAATCAAGATGATCATGTAGGTTTTATCCTTCAATTTGTTAATGTAATATATTATGTTAATTAATTTCTTACATTGAACCTCCCTTGCATACCAGGAATAAAATTCACTTGATCATAGTGTATAATACTTTTAATATGCTTTCGGATTCTGTTTTTAAAATATTTTGTTGAGAATTTCTGCATCTATGTTTATTATAGAGATTGATCTGTAATTTTCTTTTCTTGTAGTGTCTCTATCTGGCTTTGGTATTAAGGTGATGTTGGATTCATAAAATGTATTAAGCAATTTTCCCTCCTTTTCAGTTTTTTTGGAAGAATATAAACAGGATTGGTATTGATTCTTCTTGAAATTTCAGCAGAAGTCATCAGTGAAGCCACCTGTTTCTGGACTTATCTTTGTTGGAAGACTTTTTTTTTTCCTTTTCCCTCCCTCCCCCCCCCCAGTTGTCTGCTCTCTGTGTCCATTTGCTGTGTGTTCTTCTGTGACTGCTTCTATCCTTATCAGTGGCACCAGGAATCTGTGTTTCTTTTTGTTGCATCATCTTTTTGCTTCAGCTCTTTGTGTGTGTGCGGCGCCATTCTTGGGCAGGCTGCACTTTCTTTCACACTGGGTGGCTCTCCCTACAGGGCGCACTCCTTGTGCATAGGGCTCCCCTATGCAGGGGACACCCCTGCATGGCACAGCACTCCTTGCACACATCAGCACTGTGCATGGGCCCCGGGTCAAGGAGGCCCAGGGTTTGAACTGCGGGCCTCCCATGCGGTAGGCAGACGCCCTATCCATTGGGTCAAGTCTGCTTCCCATGTTGGAAGACTTTTGATGACTGGTTCAATCTCTTTACTTGTGATTGGTTTGTTGAGTTCCTGTATTTCTTGTAGAGTCAATAAAAGCTGTTTGTGCATTTCTAGGAATTTATTCATTTCATCAAGGTTGTCTAATTTATTGGCATGCAGTTTCTCATAATATCCTCTTATGATTCTTTTTATTTCTGTGGGGTAAATTGCATTGCCCGCCCCCTTCATTCCTGATTTTATTTATTTGCATCTTCTTTCTTTGTTATTCTTGCTAAAGGTTTGTCGATTTTATTGGTCTTCTCAAAGAACCAACTTTTGGTTTTGTTGATTTTCTCTATTGTGCTTTTGTTCTCAATTTCATTTATTTCTGCTGTAATCTTTGTTATTTCTTTTTTTCTGTTTGCTTTGGGATTCGTTTACTGTTCTTTATCTAGTTTCTCCAGTTGTTCAGTTAGATCTTTGATTTCAGCTCTTTCTTCTCTTTTAATATAGACACTTAGGGCTATAAATTTCCCTCTCTGCATTGCCTTCGCTGTATCCCATAAGTGCTGATAAGTTGTGTTTTCATTTTCATTTTTCTCTAGATATGTACTTGCAATTTCTTCTTTGACCCACTGATTGTTTAGGAGTGTGTTGTTTAGCCTCCACGTATTAGCAAATTTTTCCCTTCCCAACTATTGTTGATTTCTAGCTTCATTCCATTATGATCAGAGAAGGTGCTTTGTATAATTTCATTGTTTTTAAAATTTATTGAGAGCTGTGGCCCAACACATGATCTATCCTGGAGAAAGATCCTGAGCACTTGAGAAGAACGTATAACCTGCTGACTTGGGGTGCAATGTCCTGTATATGTCTGTCAGGTTCAGGTCCACCTCATTTATCATAAAAGCTCTCTGTTTCCCTGTTGATCTTCTGTCTAGTTTCTCTATCTATCGATGTGAGTGGTTTGTTGAAGTTTCTAACTATTATTGTAGAGACAGCTATTTCTCCTTTCAGTTTTGACAGAGTTTGCCCCATGTGTTTTGGGGCACCCTGGTTAAGTGCATAGATATTTATGACTGTTACTCCTTCCTGGTGGATTATCCCTTTTATTAATATATAATATCCTTCTGCATCTCTAGTCACTTCTTTCATCTAAAGTCTGTTTTGTCAGACACCAGTATAGCTACCCCTGCTCTCTTTTGGTTACTATCTGCATGATATACCTTTTCCCAGCCTTTCACTTTCAGCCTATTTGCATCCTTGGATCTGAGTTTAGTCTCCTGCAAGTAGTATATGAATGGCTCATGTTTCCTTATCCATTCTGTTGTGTGCTTCACTTACAATGTCTTTCATTCTCATAAGCTCTGTCATTTTCCTATCCAAGGTTTCAGAGTTGTCTTTGTGCTCACTCACTGTCTTCTTAATGTCTTCATTTCTGCAGCCATGTTGTCCTTCCACGCTATGATTTGATTTAGGGGATTTGCATGAACCTCATAGATGAGTTGTGTCAAGTCCTGTGTCTCATCTGGAGCTTTTACTTGTTCATTTGCCTGAGTTGTATACTACTTATTCTTTGTAGGGCTTGTGTTTTTTCCTGATGTCTAGGCACCTGGTTCTGATGCTGAGTTTACTCTGATGTTCAGTTTTTCTCTCTTGCCTAGGGATTTACTGTTAAGTAGCTGTGTGCCACCACTGTTCTTTGAGTCTCGTTTCAACTTGCTTTAAATCTTAGGATTGCCCTTGTTTAACTGCTCAAACCAGGTCTAAGGACCCAGTAACGGTGTGCAGGCCAGTTTCCAGAGGGCCTTGAAGAGGGGGCAGTGAAGGCACCTGCTTGCCTGTTACTTATTTTTACCTTTTCACGCACTTTCCTGGTCTGGCCAGCAGATGGCGCTCCCGGGCAGGCCTCTCAGCTCGGCCCCCAGGTGCTGGGGAGTCGTTCAGGGCGCTTCCTCCCGCAGGTGGGTGGTGGGGTGCAGAAGCCACGTCCTCCGGGCGGGCCAAGGCCCCAAACCGACTTTCTCAGAATATTCTCTCCCCTCAGCCTGCGGCACTTCCCCCCGTGCCTCCTTGGCATCCAGCCGGGGGCAGCAGGGGGAGTATGAGAAGCACCTCACCTTTAGCTCCCTGGGGCTCAGGGCACACCAGCCCCACCCCTGGAGGAGCGCGACCCCTGCAGCGCAGACAGGTTCACTGGCCAGAGTCTGGACTTGCTGTAGGCTGTGTCCCTGCCTCCCCTTTTCCCTGGGGAAGGGGACCCCTGCACCCCCGCCGCCCAAAGCTGCTGCAGTCTGCAGACTGCTGTTTGCTCAGTGGTGGGGAGTGGGCACCGCTGCTGCTTCTGCAGCTCTACTGGAGGGATTTCTCAGCCAGCGGAAGCTCCTTTCCTCTGCCCCTCTCTCTTCTGGGTGGGGTCACCTTCCCCTTGTGTCCTGAGCCCCAGAGCAGCCCTCAGAGAGTCTCTGCCTCCCTCCAGCTATTTGTTCTGGGAGAGAAGTGATCCCTCTGCCTCTCTAACCCTCCATCTTCCATAAAATTATTCTCCATGGATTTTTAAAAATTTTTGTTACCTTGTATACAACCTAACATTTCCTCAATTTAGTCACATCTACATTTCAGTGCTGTTATTCACGTTCACAATGTTGTGCTGCCATCACCATGACCTCATTGAGATTTAAAACTTACTTCTATTCTTTCAAAGATATTGGTAAAAGAATAAAAAGAAAAGCTGGGAGCAGATATGGCTCCAGTGGTTGAGCTCCTGCCTCCCACACGGGAGGTCCTGGGTTTGGATCCTGGTGCCTCCTGAAAAAAATAAAAACAAACAAACATAAAAACAACTCAGGGGAGCCAAGGTGGTTCAGTGATTGAGTATCAGCTTCCCACATACAAGTTCCCAGGTTCAGTCCCCGGCCCCCAGTACCTCAAAAATAAGTAAATAAATAAATAAGCCACATACTGGGGGAAAATGCTTGCAAAGCATATATCTGGTAAAGAACATGAATCAAGAATATATAGGGAAACGGACTTGGCCCAGTGGTTAGGGCGTCCGTCTACCATATGGGAGGTCCGCGGTTCAAACCCCGGGCCTCCTTGACCCGTGTGGAGCTGGCCCGTGCGCAGTGCTGATGCGCGCAAGGAGTGCCCTGCCACGCAGGGGTGTCCCCCGCGTAGGGGAGCCCCACGCGCAAGGAGTGCACCCCATAAGGAGAGCCGCCCAGCATGAAAGAAAGTGCAGCCTGCCTAAGAATGGCACCGCCCACACTTCCCGTGCCGCTGACGACAACAGAAGCGGACAAAAGAAACAAGACGCAGCAAATAGACACAGAGAACAGACAACCAGGGGAGGGGGGGAAATTAAATAAATAAATAAAATCTTTAAAAAATATATATATATATAAAGAAGTCTCAAAACTCAATAATAAGAAAACAAACAGCTGCTATCGTTATTGGGCAAAAATTTTGAAAAGACACTTAACCAAAGCAGTTGTACAAATGGCAAGTAAACACACAAATAAGTTTTCAACAGCATTAATCACTAGGGAATAAAAATTAAAATTACAATAAGCTACCACTGCACACCAATTAGAATGGATAAAATTTAAAAGACTGAAAATGTCAAGTGACAGCAAGGATGTAAAGAAACTACAGCTCATATAAACTGCTGTTGGGAATGAAAAATGGTACAACTCCTTTGGAAAACATTTTTGCAGTTTCTTAAAAATTTAAACATATACCTACCATATGATCCAACCATTCCACTCCTACATATTTATCCAAGAAAAATAAAAACATACGTCTGTTCAAAGACTTGTACCTGAACATTGATAAAACCTTAATTTGCAATAGCCCAACACAGGAAACACCATATGTCCATCCACAGATGAATGGATAAATAAACTATGACATAGCCATATAGTGCAATTTCACACGCAATAAAAAGTATCGAACTGCTGATTACACAACAATAATTTATGAATCTCAAAATCACTATGCTTAGTGAAAAAAGCCAATCAAAAAAGAACACATACTGAATAATTCCTTTCGTATAAAACTCTAGAAAATGCAGGCTATAGTGACAGATCATAGACCGGTGGTTGACTGGGGATGGAGAGGCCAGGAAGGACAGGTGACAGGGGCTGCAAAGGAGCACGAGGACTCGGGGAGCACAGACATGTTCGCCATCTTGACCATGACAGTGCATTATGGGTATGCACACACACCATAATGTACCGAATTATACATTGTGCAATGCCAATACGTGCAGCTAGAATAGCAGTTATGCCTCAATAAAACTGCTCTAAAAAAAGAAAATATGAAGAACTACATTACAAAAATGAATTTGTTTTGCAGCTGAGGTGATCCCAGTTAATTAACGTTTGTTGAACACTTACTTTTTCCAGGCAATGTTACATACATTATGTCTAATCATCATCACACATCCTATGAGATAGGTAACAGTGTCTCCATCTGATAGATTAGGAAACAAGGCTCAGTGCCATGAAGCTGGGATTTGATCTCAAGCCCAATCAACCAAGAACACTCTCTAAATACACTCTGCCTTACCAACAATGTCCCTTTAAACAGTCTGTTAGCTTATGGCACTTACCACAAGGTACTAGTCTCTTAACTGATAGAGGGTAAGTTCAAATTTCAAAGTTTATAACTCAAACCTACTTCATAGAAATATTTATCACAATCTAAAGGTCATATATATTCAAGGTATTAAAAATTTGTTAATAATTACAATTTTTAGAAAAGGAATAGCTATCTCATAAGGCAGCACGTTAGTTTTCTTTCACTATAAGGTATGAAATAGTGAGAATGAATTCAGAACTTTGACTATATTCCATAGTCATTGATTTGCTAGCAGCACCAAACTAAAGGATTAATACAATCTCGCCCTTTTCCTTTCTCAATTCCAATCTGCCATATTAGTTGTAGGAAAACAAATTATGGAAATTGCTAGCCAAGTGAGTATTTGCTGCCAAATTATAGGAGGTTTGCAAACCACCCACGTGTGGGTGGCATTATTTTATTTAAAGAAATGAAATTTTCTGAAAGCTTAATTAGCTTTCCATATTGTCTCCATGGATCTCCAAACATTTCATTAGTTAGGGACTTTCCAAAGGAACAAAACCTTTGTTTCTCTGCTTCGTAAGGAAAAAGAAAGACGAGAAAGAAAACAAAATCTTTAATTTTCACTCTTTATAGTTTTTGACTTCAGTATATCCAAAATCTTGAAAGAAGCCTTCTTTCTCACAGATTTCTATCGTTATAATCTCTGTCCAGGTTTCAGAAATATTTTATTCACATTATAACCACTTCCTGGAACACAAGCCAGCTCTAAACACTAAAAACAATTCTATGGGGACATCTCCTCAACTCACAGATTAAATCAAAGATGGCTGTCAGGGTCCTCACGGAGTTGTTTTTTTGTTTTTTGTTTTTTTATTTAATTTCCCCCCCTCCCCTGGTTGTCTGTTCTTGGTGTCTTTTTGCTGCGTCTTGTTTCTTTGTCCGCTTCTGTTGTCGTCAGCGGCACGGGAAGTGTGGGCGGCGCCATTCCTCGGCAGGCTGCTCCCTCCTTCGCGCTGGGCGGCTCTCCTTATGGGGTGCACTCCTTGCGCGTGGGGCTCCCCTACGCAGGGGACACCCCTGTGTGGCACGGCACTCCTTGCGCGCATTAGCGCTGCGCATGGGCCAGCTCCACATGGGTCAAGGAGGCCCGGGGTTTGAACCGCGGACCTCCCATGGGGTAGATGGACGCCCTAACCACTGGGCCAAAGTCCGTTTCCCCTCACTGAGTTTTTAGTGTAGTCCAGAGCTTCCTCTTTTCATCCAGAACAATGTTACCAGATGTGGCTATTTGTAGCAGGGATTAGGTCCTGGTCTACTGTTACCTCCTCATCAGCACCTAAAACACCACATTGCTCATAATAAATACTGAAACATTAACGTCAAATAAACATGTGAATGCACAAAAAAGTCTGTATGTTTGAGGACACAGAAAGATGGAGATAGAACAGAGCTAGAGGAGCGCAGGTACAGCCGTGGGGACGGACACGGATTCAGGTGTAGCTACACACAACTACCATCCAGGTGATACTCACACGGATGCTCCAGATACAGGTGAGGACTTACTGATTTGCTTAACTTGGAAGGAAATGTAGAGACATCAAAATCAAGCTCCCGTCCAACGTAGGAATTCCTTCCACAGTCGCCTGACTTCAGCTCAAACACTTCCAGTGACAGAGCTCATCCTATGCAGAAACCACTTGTTCTTTATGGGGACAATGGAAATTTATAAAAAGTTCATCATTATAGTTAATTTGAAAATCTCTTCAAATTTTCTACCCATTGGCCTTAGATCAATTGTCTGAAGCTAAAATGTCTGTTATTTTATGGGGGTGGGGGAGAAAGAACCAGCAGAGTGGAAAGAGAAGTGAAACAGCCAGTTGGTGAACTAATTATTAATAAGCTAGGAACTGATTTGAGGAGCTGCTTTCCAAGAATAATGACCAAAAAGGATGTGTTTCATTAAGCTGGACCTGTCACTTTTTGAGCGCAGAATCTCAGCTTTAAAATGAGATGATTTCACTAACACTTCAACCAGCCGCAACCTGGTTTAAAACCCCTGATTGTCTTGAGTGTTCATCGCCCTGCACTGTGCCCGTCTGCCTGGACTTTGGAGAAAGAGGAAGTCATGGGGAGCACCTGTGGTTCTTTATACACAATGTACAGAGTGAAATCAAAAATAACTAGACAGAGAAACCAGCAAGATGGCGGCAGAGTAGGGTGCTCCTAGAGTCAGCTCCTGCTACAGGGCAGTTAGCTAACACCCGGAGCTCTCTGGAGCTGCTGAAGGACCTGTGTGGGGGCTCCAGGAGGCCGGAAGAGCACCCTGCAACATCCTTGAAGGAGTGGAAGGAGGAGGCTGCCCGTCTGCAGAGAAGACTCGTAAGTAGAGGCTCCATGCCATGGAGGCCGGTGCCATCCTCCACTGGAGGCACAAGCCGCCTCGGGAGCTGTTCCGCGGCTGGAATTGGAAGTTACACTTCCCCAAAACCAGTGAGGAAGAGATGGTTGGGCACCAATTTCAACTATGATGAGGAAATTCAGCGGGCTATAGTATAACCTGAGAAACGCTAAAGTTTGAGCCTGTCCAAGGCAGAAAGCGGCTGGGAGCCGCCATCTTAACTCTGCACCAGGCACGAGGGGAAGCAGGGCGGACTGAGGATCCCAGTGCTGGTGGGGACTGGCTTCTTCCCATCCAGGTCATATTGCAGCTCCAGCCTGGGCCCCAGTGCCACCTCCAGCAGGGAGGAAGCTGCAGGGACCTGCGCCAGGCTCTCCGGGAAATTACTGGCCAAGCCGGTGATTGTCCTACTCTGGCGGCACGAGCCGCCCCAGGAGCTGCTCTGTGACGGGAATTGGAAACTCCATTTCCCAGAAACTGAAGGAGGAGACGGTTGGCTGCCGACTTTGGCTACTGATTGGGAGACTTGGCTGGCTAAGGGATAACCCTGGGAACAGCTGGGGTGAGAACCAGCCCAAGTCAGAAAGAGGCCAGTAGCCGCCATCCTGACTCCACGCCCAGCCTGAGGGGCAGCCGGGCTGACAGTTTCTTTCACCCAGATCAGCCTGCAGCCCTAGCCTAGGCTTTAGCTCCGCTTCCGGCAGGGAGGAGGCTGAGGAGCCCTGCACCAACAGATACAGGTAACTGCAGGGAACTTTGACTGGCATAGACTGAAAATCAGAAGTCTACCAGGGCAACTGCGGTCATCTTGGACCCACACTGCATAGATTGCTGCCCACACCTGCAGCTCCATCCCCGCCCCAGGCAGGAGAGAAAGGGATGTGAAGCTTCATCAGTCTCTCTGGACAACTACAGTCTGGGCCTGCACGTGGATTACTCCACACAGCTGTGACTCTGTCCCTACCCCTGGCAAAGGAGAAAGTTGGAAGAAGCTTCATTGGTCCCTGGTGCAATGAGGGCAGCTTGAGCCTCCACGGCTTACAGCACCAACTACGTGCTTGGCTCCAACTGCATAACCAGCAAGGGAGAAAGGATAGGAAGACCTAAACTAAAGAGAAAAACTGCACCTAGAAAAAATACTCTAGTAAGCCAGATGCCAAGACACCAACAAAAAATTACAATGCACCCCAAGAAACAGGAAGCTATGACCCAGTTAAAGGAACAAGATAAGCCTCTAGATGACATAAAGGAGATGAGACAACTAATCATAGATGTTCAAACAAATCTCCTCAATAAATTCAATGAGATGGCTAAAGAGATTAAGATATTAGGAAGGCATTGGATGAGCACAAAGAAGAATTTGAAAGCATACATAGAAAAATAGCAGATCTTATGGGAATTTGAAGGACATAGATATCCATGGCCAAGAAGCACAATGTATTTCCATCTGAAAAAATCCAAAGAGACCAACCCCAAGACACATACTCATCAGAATGTCAAAGGCCAAAGACAAAGAGAGAATTCTGAGAAATTCTCAGCAAGAGAAAGGAAATGCATAACATATAAGGGATATCCAATAAGATTAAGTGCTGATTTCTCACCAGAAACCATGGAGGCAAGAAGACAGTGGTCTGATATATTTAAGATACTACAAGAGAAAAACTTCCAGCCAAGAATCTTATATCCAGCAAGACTGTCTTTCAAAACTGAGGGTGAAATTAGAATATTCACAGATAAACAGAAATCAAGAGAATTTCTAAACAAGAGACCAGATTTTCAGGAAATACTAAAGGGTGTGCTATAGCCTGAAAAGAAAAGACAGGAGAGAGGGGCCTAGAAGAGAGTCTAGAGATGAAGATTATATCAATAAGAGTAACTAAAAGTGTCAAAAGAGTGGTGAAAATAAAATATGACAGATAAAACTCAAATACGAATAAACTTAGCCAATGATGTAAAGCACTTGTACTCAGAAAACTGCAACTCAATGTTAAAACAAATCAAAAAAGCCCTAAATAACTGGAAGAACATTCCATGCTCATAGATTGGAAGACTAAATATCATCAAGATGTCAATTCTACTCAAATTGATATACAGATTTAATGCAATCCCAATTAAAATTCCACCAGCATTAAAGAAAGAATTGAAAACATGATCTTTAAATGTACTTGGAAGGGTAAGGAGTCCTGAACAGCCAGAAACATCATAAAAAGGAAAAGTGAACTCTTATCTCCAGACTTTAAATCATAATAACTATTTATAGTGTTAAAAGCAACATGGTGCTGGCCTAAAGATAGATACAAAAGACCAATGGAGCCAAATTTATGGTTCAGAAACAGACCCTCACAGGTATGGTCAAGTGATTTTTGACTAGCCTGCCAAACCCACACAGCTCGGGCAGAACAATCCATTCAACAAATGGTGCTGAAAGAATTGGACATCCATAGCTGAAAGAAGGAAAGAGGACCCCTATCTCACACCTTATCCAAAAAGTAACTCAAAATGGATCAGAAAACTAAAAATAAAAGAACCATAAAACTTCTAGAAGAAATTATTGGAAAATATCTTCAAGAGCTGGTGGTAGGTGGTGGATTCTTAAAGGAGATAAGAGAAGGACTGAGTGGACTACTGATATTTAGTGTATGTAGAAGTTTTAATTAGCTTTGCTGTAAAAGTGTGGAAATGTATAGAGTGGATGGTAACACACAGTGAGTAACAGCTAGTTTATAAATGCGGATGTGAGTGAAAATGGTAGTCTAGTTATGCAAATGCCAATTGACAGAATGCTTGAGAATAATCTAGGAACTGGATAGCACAGTAAACCAAGAGGTGGCTGAGAATTGTGGTTGATGGCACAGATGCAAGAGTGACCTTTGTGAGCTAGAGCAAATGTGTATCACTACTGCAGGGTGTTGGGAATGTGGAGAAGCATGGGAAAAATACAGCTGGAGTGACCTATGGACTGTGGTTAGCAGTAATAATATAATGTTCTTGCATCTATGCAAAAGATGTACTGTGTTGATACTGAGGCAGTATGGAAAATGTGAGCCAAATGTACACTATGGACATGGCAATAATCAGATGATATTATTTTATCTGTAGCAAATGACACAACACATTGTGGTGTGTTGATGGAGGGGTGTTGTTTCAGAATTCTGCACCTGCGTATGATTGTTTTATAAGTTTACAACTTCTGCCATAAAAAAATATATTTAAAAAATAATAATAGGGTGGGTTGGGGGAAAAACACTCCAAATGTAAGAAAAGAACTATGATTAGTAGTAAGATATTGGGAAACGGACTTTGGCCCAGTGGTTAGGGCGTCCGTCTGCCATATGGGAGGTCCGCGGTTCAAACCCCGGGCCTCCTTGACCCGTGTGGAGCTGGCCATGCGCAGTGCTGATGCGCGCAAGGAGTGCCGTGCCACGCAAGGGTGCCCCCGCGTAGGGGAGCCCCACGCGCAAGGAGTGCGCCCGTGAGGAGAGCCGCCCAGCGTGAAAAGAAAGAGCAGCCTGCCCAGGAATGGCGCCGCCCACACTTCCCGTGCCGCTGACGACAACAGAAGCGGGTGCCGCTGATGACAACAGAAGCGGACAAAGAAACAAGACGCAGCAAACAGACACCAAGAACAGACAACCAGGGGAGGGGGGGAAATTAAATAAAATAAATAAATCTTTAAAAAAAAAAAAAAGTAGTAAGATATTGACAGTGTTCTTCCATAGTTTGTAACAAACGTCTCATGACAATGCAAAGTGTTGGTGGAGGGTTGATGTATGGGACCCCTGTATGATGTTATGCATGTTTGCTTTGTAAGTTCACAACTTTCACTACACACTTAATTGTTTATGTATGTTGATATATCAATAAAAAAAGAAGAATAATCGGATTGGTTAAGGGAAAATACTTTGTTTAGTAGTAATATTTTGACAATGCTCTTTAATCATTACTTTAAAAAGGTTTAAAAACAATGCAAGTTATTGGTGGTAGGGTGAGATGTTATATATGTTTGTTTCATGTTATATATGTTTGTTTTGTACGTTCACAACTATTATACATTTATTGTTTATGTATGTTCATGAGTGATATATTTCAATAAATTTTAAAAATAATAACTAGCCATATAAGAGGTAAGAGAATATGCCCAATAATCAAAAGGAAAAAATAGACAAGAGATGCAGACCTACAGATGATTTCCATATTGGAATTAGAGGATATTTTCAACTTACTATAATAAATATGATTTTTAAAGTGGCAAAGATGTACATAATATAAATGAGTAGATATAGTCCCAAAAACATACACTAATGTCTACAGTAGTATTAATCATAATTACTAAAACTGAAAACAACCCAAGAGATAGTAGAACGATAGATAAATTGCAATATATTCACACACTGAAAGCATCAGAATGTGAACAGTCTGAAGTTGCCCATAATACTGATGAACCTAACAAACATTTGTTGAATGAAAGAAGCCAGACCCAAAGAACACATGCTCTATGATCCTGTTTACGTAAAGTAAAAAAGAAATCAAAGTTAATCCGTACTTTAGAGATAAGGATACTCATTACCTTTGGGGTGGGTGGAAATGACGGGTAAGGGGCACAACAGGGCTTCTTGGAGGCTGCTAAATTATGTTTCTTGATGTGGCTATTATGGTGAAAATTCATTAAGCTGTCTACACTTCTAATATTCTAGTATTCTAATATGTGCACTTTCCTGCCATTACTTCAGTAGAATTTTAAACTGAAAAGAAATATATTAATAAGTGTACCTGTTTTAAGTTCTACAGAAATCTCCAAGCTGATTATGTGACTTTGATAGACACAGCTTAATTACCCTAATTTGCTTATAACAAAACTATTCTATGTAAAAAAAATTAGCAGCAGTAACTTTCCAAAGGCAACTTGAGAGGTTTTAGTCTACCCAAAGCCAGCCATTTCTCCACCACAATGTCATGTCTTCCTCTTTGCTCTTTATTATTTGAAAAACAACTCATAATTATTCCTTTCCCAAATATGCTTTCTTGTGCCACAGCATTCCTGTTGTGCAGTAAGACAGTCTTCTAAAATTCCTAAAATTTAAAAAATTCCAGGCAATGGCCAAATTTTTTGCAGAATACCTAGAGGGGAAAAAATCCAGTGTTTTAACTGAGTCACTCTGCCTGGCCCTCTAATCCTCACCCAGAAGCTTCTAACTGAAAATCATCCACTCGGAACTCAGGAAAGGGCGCCCTTACGCAGCTGCAGTTGGCTTGATGTGGATCTGCAGAAACTTGTTGACACGGTCAGAAATTCCTCCCATCAGGGATATATAACCTTTCACAGAGTCAAAATTTACAGAGATCTGCTTGCATATAATGACATAGTTAAATCTGAAATGAGTGCAAACTGCTGCAATTTTTAAAGACTATATGTACAAATTTTTTACTCACAATCTAATCTATTAAGGAGATATTCACTCAAATTAGGGCACTCGAGTGTTAGTTGTGCTATAGATACACCATGTACTTACTTTTCCAGAAAACACTGTGCATTTCAAAAAGCATCCCTGTATCTTTAATGGAAACAATGTGCTTCCACAATAACAGGCACAGAATATTCTCGGATTTAAGGAATATAGGAGCCCTTTTTTCATTAAACTGTCCTAAATTCCGTATTTCTTAGTTGATAAGATTCTAGAGTAGGGCAAAATATAAATAAATACGAATGGCTAAATTACATCCTGCATTCTCGTCTATCAGCAGGGCAAGGCCGGGTTGCTGTTGTGTTGTTGTTGTTGTTAATTAAAAGTCTGTTGACCCGTCTCTTCTTGATTCAGAGCCATAAATTTAAAGGTCATCGCATCTAAGAATGTACAAGTGAGCAGGGGTCAGCCAGAAATGCTCTCAGAACAATTCTTAACCATTACTAGATCAGAATCACACAAGCAAGAAAAAGGACTGGGGACATTTTAGGTATTTAAATAAAACGTTTTTACATCCAAATTCAACTTTGTGATTCTGCAGTTTGAAGAAGGACTCTGTGAATATGTAAATACAGGTAACAAACATGCAGTTGTCCATCACTGGGTAAATTTTGTTGTTTTTGTTTTTGTTTTCCATTACAAAAACTGCAGCTTTAGAACTGAATGCCAAAACCAAAGTTTTTCAGTGTAGCTCGA
Organism: Dasypus novemcinctus; assembly: GCF_030445035.2. Taxonomy (NCBI): domain Eukaryota; kingdom Metazoa; phylum Chordata; class Mammalia; order Cingulata; family Dasypodidae; genus Dasypus; species Dasypus novemcinctus. Next base: position 1,699,125 of record NC_080701.1, on the reverse strand, counting down.
CAGGGATAGGTCTGTGGCAAGATACCTTCCTGAATGTCTCCCATTGGTAGGATTATTAACAGATTTTATAAACAGCAGCTATAAGAAGTTTGTTTACCCAATTCCTTTTCGTCCCTCTGTATGTAAAAGGATCGTCATCAATCTTGAGGTTTTCAATTGTCAGACCTAAGTCTTCTTTGAAAGAAAGACACACACTGTATAATCTTTCCTTGTGTTCCAAAAATTTCACATTCCCCTGAGCCAGCACGAAATGGCTGTGCCCTTCGTAGGACTGGGGAAAACGCAAATGCCAGGGCTACAAGGTGTGTGGATATTTACGAGTTATCTTTCTAACATTAGAGAAACGAGCCCAACAACCTTCTAGAAAATGTCGCTGGAAACAATTCTAAGCTTGAAACAAATGTGTTTGCTACCTGACAAAGAAAACAGCTTCACCCTACTAGTACAGTTCCGCGAGTCTCTAGACTTCAGTTAATTCCTGACTTAAAACATATCTTCCTCATATGTCCATCTCTGAGTTTGCATTACAGTCCTGTAAAAATTTATAAGTATGTATTTTTCCAGTTTCAGAACGCGGGCTAATTGACACCCCTTCTTTAAAGTGAGTGGCAGGCTGTCAAAGGCCTGAGGTCCTGCTGTTACTGTGGCTGTTTGCAGCAACAGGTGTGCAAAGTTCACCTGTACTGTTAGCGCTGACGGCCGACTCGCCCTGACCAGTCAAACCTGCATGTTTCCTCTCTTTTCCTGGTGGCTCCTCAACCTTGAAGCGGTTGCTTAATGGAGCCACGGAAAGCTGCACGGGCCTGCAGAGCTGGTGGAGCCCCTGCCACCACGTCCTCTCTGCAGGAGCCAAGTCATCCCACCCTCCTTAATGCTAATACACCCAGACAGGTGCTGGCCCTCAGGTTAACAAAGCTGTGTCTCCACAGACCAGCTGAAGGGAAGAGTGAAGCTCTTTTCTGTTGAACTCAATTAGCAGGGGCTGCCGCTCTTGCTGATTCCTCAACAGGCAGGGAGATTTGGCTTGAGTGATCAGGACAGCAGATCACAGCTCCAGGGCCAAAGCAGGCCCACTGCCTGATTTTGTAAATAAAGTTTTATTGACACCCATGCTCGTTCATTTGCATATTGTCTAAGGCTGCTTTGTGCTGAAGTTGCATCGTTGACCAGTTGCCACAGAGACCAAATGGCCCGTAAAGTCTAAAATAGTTACTACCTGGCCTTTCACAGAAGAAGTTAGCCAGCCCAAGACTCACATAAATGTGTCAGCCCTTCACTTCATTTTTGCCTCTGTAGAAATAGCCAAAAACACGAAAAAATACATTTGGGCCACCCAAACTAGCATTATGTTTATTTGTTTTCATTTCTATTAATCTTTATTTTGAAGAAGGTGCAGAAGCAAACCACTTCAATCAGAATTCATTCTAATATGCAGCTAAACCTACTTGAGTCCAGTTTTACTCTAGTCTCAGAGGACTTATAAAAATACTCCCCTGCAAATGGTGTCTTACTCAGCGAGAGTGATCTGTTGGTTTGATATGTGTGTTTTCTCTTTAATTGCTGCAGGGAATTGAATAGCAGGTGAATTAAAATTTTAAATTCTGAAGATTTTTCAAACTTGTCATTATGCATGCTATAGGCAAGTTAGTAGATTTAGTTATGCCAATGATTGTGAAAAGATACATTACTGCTGCATTATCATGCATAAACAGGTTTTATGTTCTCCTGCATAATATTAGAAGCTCAAATTTATGGAGTCACAGAGCTCTTATCATCCTCCAGTTTTTAAATAAGGTAGCAATTGATGATTTATATCACACAAAAAGAAGCTTCCTCCTCAAGGTGCTTCCTGATCCATGGCACATAATTTGGATAAATGATAGAAGCTTCGATGGGGTCATTAGGAATTATTTGCATTCATGGGGTTTTTTTTTAAGTGTTTTTTGTTGTTGTTAGTCTCAGGTGGCACTTGCCTATTCTTTCTCAACAAATTTTAGTTATTCAGAAAATCTATGTGAATAGTTTCTCCTTCAAAACTTTTTAAATGAAAAAATATCTATGAGGATCTGGGCATTGGGCAGCAGCAGCTGTTAACATTATAATAATAAGAGAACACAGCTTCACCTAAAAAGAAGGAAGGAAGGAAGGAAGGAAGGAAGGAAGGAAGGAAGGGAGGAAGGGAGGAAGGGAGGAAGGGAGGAAGGGAGGGAGGGAGGGAGGGAGGAAGGGAGGAAGGGAGGGAGGGAGGGAGGGAGGAGGGAAGAAACTGAGCCTGAATGTGATCTAACAGGACTCCACACTGCGGGTGGCACTGGGGTCACTGCAAGAGCTAGAAAAGATAAAAATTAAGAAAAAAAAAGTCAGACCTCCTCCGGTACCAAGGGAGGGCCAAACAATTTTACTGGATTTTCCGGATCACGGGGGCGCCCGACGCTGTGAGGTGGGGGATGACTACACTCCTTTCCTGTATTTTGTCCTTTAGCCCCAAATCATTCCTGCAATCCTACGTAAATTCTACTCATAACACCTACTCCAGGTCCGCTGTGTACACGGCAGGGTGGCGAGAGCAGTACAGGCTGGTTGTGCAGGGCACACTGCTCCGCGTGTGCAGGGCGGGCTGGTGTGTGCAGGGCACGCTGCTCCGAGTGTGCAGGGCGGGCTGGTGTGTGCAGGGCACGCTGCTCCGAGTGTGCAGGGCGGGCTGGTGTGTGCAGGGCACGCTGCTCCACGTGTGCACGGTGGGCTGGTGGTGCACGGTGGGCTGGTGGTGCAGGGCGGGCTGGTGTGTGCAGAGCACGCTGCCCCGCGTGTGCAGGGCGGGCTGGTGGGGCAGGGCACGCTGCCCCGTGTGCTGGGCGGGCGCACTTGGGCTCACGCAGTGGCCGCGCTGCGGCTCCTCCTTTGCGTTTCTGGCCGGGACTTCTCCAGCCCCGGAGCGCTGGGCACGGTGCGCTCCGCTTGCACGCCCTCTCCGTGTGCACACCGCCAGCCCCCGGCTCTCCTCGGCTCTGCCTCGGCTCCGCGCACGTCGGGGCGCGGTAGGGGCGGGCCCGGGCTGCGGGGCGCGGGCGCAGGCGGCGCGGGGGAGGCGGGAGAGCGACGCGGGCCGAGCAGGCCGTTCCCGCAGCTCGCGCGGGCCGTGGAGCCCGAGGCGCCGCTGTCCCCGAGCCGGCCCGCCTGGAGCGCCGGGAGCGCCGTGCACCCCGGCCTGGCCTCCAGAGGGGCCGCGGGCCGCGCGTGGGCCCCACGCTGGGGACTCGCCTGCCCAGGACGTTTGCACGCGCTGCTGGGGTCCCGTTTCTGCTCCTCGGCTGCAGTGAGGAAGGCTGAGGGCGCGTGGCCAGCGCCTGTGAGAGGGTCGGGGGGCTGCGGCCAAGCCAGGGAGGAGGGGGCCTGCGGCTCCTCAGAAAGCGCGCTCCGGCCTCTTGGACACGGACGGGAGGACGAAGGAAGCCTCTCCTCACGCTCTGACGTCTAATGATAACCACATGTGATTTTAACTTTTTTTTCGGTTGTTCTCCTCTTGTGAGCGTTGGCCTTTTGCGCGCCCCTGTCCATGCTCTGGGCCAGAACTTCCACCGCTGAAGTCGGAACTTCTCCAGAATGAGCCCGTGCAAGGAAACAAGAGCGTGAATCTCAAGCCTTCTGGGTCAGAGCGACGAGCAGCTGGGCAGCACCTGCTCTCTCCACCCCCGGCGCCGCTGGGGCGCACGGCCCCGCCTGCGCAGGAGCCCCTCAGCAGGTCCCCCTCCTGAGCAGGTACCCCCGCTCGACAATCCCCCGCCTGAGCAGGTCCCCCCTGAGGAGGTTTCCCCCCCAGCAGGTCCCCCCCAAAACAGGTGCCCCCACCTGAGCAGGACCCCCCCAGCAGGTGCCCCCACCTGAGCAGGACCCCCCCAGCAAGTGCCTCACCTGAGCAGGACCCCCCCTGAGCCGGTCCCCCCACCCCCAACAATCCCCCGCCTGAGCAGGACCCCCCCCAGCAGGTGCCCCCACCTGAGCAGGACCCCACTGAGCCGGCCCCCCCACCCCCCCTGCACAATCCCCGGCCCTGCTCGCGGCACCTCCCCTTACAGCCTGCCGGGGTCCCATCCCCTAGAGCTGCCCGGCGGCGGCCTCCTCTCATCCACCACCCCCCCCCTGCCCTTCTCGGACGCCCCCGCGGCTGCCTGCGTGCGTGGAGCAGGTGCCTTCCCTGTCCCCGTCCCGAGCTCATGCCTTCCTCTAGCTCATCCTCAGCCAAGGAAGTCTTCACCGACTCCGACCTGCCACCCTTCTGCGCCGCGGTTAAGTCACACTATTTGGTAACGTCGGTGTTAAACGTCAGCCGGTCTTCTGAGGAGCTCCTCATGGACCTTTGCATCTCCAGGCCACAATCCAGGGTGTGGGGCACAGCAAGTCTTCAGCAAGTGTTTGTTGAATGAATAATTGAATGTTGGGTTTTATCCAGTAAGTCTGTGGCTAAATATTTTCTGTCATGGTTCAATCAACTATTTAATAAGTGTTTATTTAGAATTCTGCAAAAGGAACGAACAGTTTAATAAGTGTTTATTTAGAATTCTGCAAAAGGCACTAGGTTAGACATTGTGGAGGGATACAAAAATGAACAAGGAGTGATAATTGTCCTTAAGTACCTTGCCTTGGGGAGATAAGACAACTACTGTGCACATGTCTCTCTACACAAAGTACAAAACCTGTCAGTCACATAAAATGCGCACAAACTTCTGTGCAAATTAGAAGAGGAATAGGGAAGAGTTCATGGAAGAGATGCCAACATTTTAATAAGTGAGACAGAAAGGACCTGGCCAAACAGAGTGTTCAAAATCTGCTCAGGTTCATGTTTATTAATGAACCTCTTACACCTTTTACCATCTTTCTTACTCTTAGAAATATAACACATAAGGAATGCTAGAGATGCTATAATCTAACTCCCTCATTTTATTAAAAAAAAATGCCAAAACTAGAGCACACATCTTCTAACCCTCTTTCCACAATAACATTCTGTCTCAGATTTTAAAAAATAATTTCATATATACAACTTGATTTGTAGTAACTCTAGAGACTGACTTGTAAACTGTGGATTGAAAAAACAAAAAGGCAAAATATTTCCTGTATCAAGGACTATATAGTATTAGTATACATTAATTTCAAAGTTTGCTATTTGGTATTACTATATTTTAAATATTATTTATGGATAAAAATTAAGGTGAATAGCAAATTATGAATTACTTAACTGATAAAATAACTTTAGAACTTTTTGAAGTATAGATAATATGTAATGTTTTATTTATTTCCCTCTGGACTTTTAAGCATCTGGCAAATTACAGATTAATATTGACAGAGAATAATGTATAATTTATATAATACAACTTTGTATAGATATTGAATACATAATACAACTCTGTATAGGTTTGTATAGGTAAATGAAATCAATGTAAACAGAATTCACTCAATCATTCAAGATATTATTTAATGTATTCAGAGGTATATAAACAATCTTTTTTTATTTTTAATACCGCAAGAGAATTGAGACTAGAAATCCCCCTTCTGCCTATTATAATTAGAAGTTACATTAATATATTTGCAAATAAAATTATTTACCCAGATTTTTAAATTCACTCTACTTTATTTATATCGGAAAGAATCCTGTTCCGTGACTAGCACTTGGCAAAGCTATGCGTTTTTATCTGTTTCTTTGTGTTACATTATACTCGATAGCTAGGTGGAGGAAGGCTCTAACAGCACCATAATGGAACGTTTGGGACCAAAAATCCCCATTTATCTTTCTGCAGATGGTTAGATTTACCAAGTGATGTTCTTCTGATGAAAACTGTAGAGAAAAAGATATCCCCAACTCATCATAAACCACAACTCAAACATAAACTTGGCGATGCACTCCTCCATCTCGGTCTTACTCCTATTCAGATGATAATTTAAAAATTGGAAGAAGGTGTTAAAAACATCTCTTTCAATTTGTGCCTTGGGTCATATCCAGGATTAAGGAGCATAATTTGTAAATCCCTCTCTGAGATGAGATGGGAGCCGTGGGACAGAACAGCTCTGGGAGCCTTCTTTCCTTGGATTTCGATCTGAGCACTGAGTGGCATCAGGGTAAAGATGCAAGTACTGAAGCTGTGACGTATTACGGGGTGGAGATGGGTAAATGTGGCATGAAAGATACTGGTAAACTGGAAACTTGGCAGGCGGTGACTTATCACCTATTTAATGTGAAAAATCATCTGTCATATCCTTGCAAATATTGCTAGTCTTTGTTGCAAGTGGGTTCCTTTTCAAGAAAATCTGGAAGTGACTGTTAGAACTCTGTTATAGGTTATGTCTACACTTGTGCTTCCCAAACATCGAATCTCATAGACCAATAACATTTCAAATAAAAATTTGGAGAACTAATATAGAGTTGCCAAGTTTTAAATATGTTATCCAGTAAGAACATTTTTTTAAAAGGAAAGAAGAAATCATTAAGCACCTGTCATATTTCCTAAAAGAAAATACGCTCTAATACCAAAGAGGACACATTATCAAAATAAATAGTAAGCCCTTAAATGGAAAAACAAATAAGCTTTATTTAAAAACCACTGCACCTTCCTGACTTTTCTCGTTTCAGAGCAGCCTGATGAAGTCTTCACCCTAATTAGCCGATGGGAAGCCCTGGAAGAAGGGAGAGGAGACCGAAAGGTGAATCCAGAAGTGGGAGAATACCACCGTTTTTGGACAAACCTAGAATGGCTTTCCTTGGTAGGCGTCTCCTCCTTGGTGCGGCTTAGGAAGCTTCAGCGACCGAGTCACCCGGCTCTGAGGAGACCCTCACACTGAGCCTAAAGTTTCAAAGGAGCTGCAGAAATCCCCCAGCACAATGGATTATGCATTCTCAAATTTGTCTCATTCTCCTGGCAAATAACAACATAAGACCTAAGCTATTTGGGGCGTAATAATGCTGTAGCCTTTTTAAAGGGCTCCTAAGACGGACTTTTTAAGTGGCCTTCTGAGGAGAGATCCTAGAAGAAAACCGCTGGCCAGCCGCGGCCGCAGGCCGAGCGGGGCCCTGTGCTGGCTTGTCCACACTCCCGGTGCCGCCTGCGAGACAACGCAGGTCCCACGCCTGCCGGGCCAAGACCAGCCCCGACCTGCCAGTGACCGGAAGCCAGATGTGTACGGAAGTAGCTCAGAACAAGGAATCTTTCTTAAAAAGCACGTTTATGATTATTCCTTCACAAGACTGCACAATAACCAGAAAATTGCCCTTAGGATTTAAGTCCCCAAAGTACCTGTATGTTGGTTGTTTGTAACAATGTCCCTAAGTCATCCTGCTAGGTAATGAATCAGCAGCTGCCATATAGAGATAACACGGCAAAAGAGAATCAAAAATAGGTTGGCAGTATACCTTGATGAAGACTCATTGGGAATATAGACACAGCACTCCTTGGCACAGTGCTCTAAATTTTTAAAGCTCTCCTCTCTCACAAGGCGGGTCCATTAGCTACGGCACGGAGTTCGGGAGCAGCACGGGCTGTACAGAGCCATCGGAGATGTCAAAATGAGGACAGTGAACGCACCTGAACGGCCTGAAAAATAAACAGCCAGAGCAATGCTCAAAACATACGGGTCATGTACACCTAGTCTTATACTGCCTATGAAAGAGCCAATCGCATCTGCTCGTGTTAGTAAATCGTGGAAATGTAAGCCCACAAATAATTCTTGAATTGTGGAGAACCACTATGGTGTAAATGTTAATTACGTGCTAGTGAGAGAGCTGCCTTCATGTCAAAGGCCCCGGAGTTAATGGGAATGGCAGCGATACCCACATATAATGAAATGCCTCCAGAACACTTTGCAGAAATAGTACCATTTAACTTAGCACGCTTTGTCCTTCAGCATCCCGTTAAGAAGTAAATTATTGTGCCAAAGAAAGGAGTTGGTGCTATTAAATTAGCAGCTGTAACTAAGCACTTCAGAGGGAGATGCAACCTTTGGAGTTATATCCTTTATAAATTGTTATGGAAGTTCTGAAAAATCATTCGTAACCTTGAACAGGATCCTAAAGCAAAGCAGGTATCCTGAAGCGTGTGCACAGGAAGGAATCACAAGCCACAGGACAGGAAAAACGTGGACCTCAGAGGGTGAAAACAAGTCCTCGATGCACTGGTCCAATTTCCATAATAAATCTGCTTTTGATTTTTATACTCTATGTACTTTTCTACTGTCATTAAAACAATAAATAACATCCAAGAAAAGAAGTAAAACTTGCACCTAAAAAACTCAATTTTATTAAAAGGAGGCAAAGCGTTGTGATTTTGGAGGTGCAGACCCCATGGACACATCCTGTTCGATGCTCACTGCTTGGCATTGTCTTTGTCCTCCAGGGAGAATCGTGTTGTTCTGTAAGAGCAATTAGCAACCCATGGGGAGAAGCGGACTTGGCCCAGTGGTTAGGGCATCCATTTACCACATGGGAGGTCCGCAGTTCAAACCCTGGGCCTCCTTGACCCGTGTGGAGCTGGCCCATGTGCAGTGCCAATGCGTGCAAGGAGTGCCCTGCCACACAGGGTGTCCCCCACATAGGGGAGCCCCACGCGCAAGGAGTGCACCCCATAAGGAGAGCTGCCCAGCATGAAAGAAAGTGCAGCCTGCCCAGGAATGGTGCCGCCCACATGGAGAGCTGACACAGCAAGATGACGCAACAAGAAGAAACACAGATTCCCTGTACTGCTGATAAAGATAGAAGCAGTCACAGAAGAACACACAGCAATTGGACACAGAGAGCAGACAACTGGGGGAGGGGGGAGAACTATATAAAAAATAAAAAATAAATCTTAAAAAAAAAAAAGGCATGGGTTCAAATGCCAGCTGAAGCACTATTGCTTTGTAAACTGGAAAAAGTTCTTTAAATCCCTGTCTAAGGGTCCTCATTCGTAAAATGAAAATAGTAACTGTAACTACCTCGCGGTGTTGTCATGAGGATTAAGTGGGTGAATGCTTTTAAAGTACTTAGAACAATTCCAGGCACCTATTTAGGCGTAGCTCAATAAAGTCAACTAATAACTAATTAATAGAGGAAAATGTGGGAGGGGTGGGGTGTATGGGAAACCCCAGTACTTTCCATGTAACTTTTCAGAAATCTAAAATTCCTCTAAAAATAGTGTATTTTTTTAAAGGTTAACTAGTAAATGACTAAATATATATTCTCCCACAAATATTTATTGAGTCCATATATACGATGAGCACTGTTTTTGACAAGGCATATAGGAAAAAAGCAAACAGACAAAATTACCTTTCTTAAGAAACTTTTATTCCAAGTACTCTCTGAACCCTAATCAATGGCTAAATCCTCCAGGGTACCATAATTAAATACTTCCATTCTGCCAGCCTTTCGGGGTTCAGCCTCACACTGTTACAAATAGCACTACTCAAGATAAAAATTTTGCCCCACATTTTCATATTTTTTTAGGATGAATATCCAGAAGTTTAAAGGTTGGATCAAAAGTCTCCAACATTATATTTTAAGTTATATATGAATATATGCCTGGTTCCTCCAAATAATTCAATTAGCATATCTAAAAGGTAAGTATATATAAATGACCTCAGCAAGTAGTAAAATAAAGTTTAGTGAATATATGGTTAAATCACTTTGGAAATTGGACGAAATGGTCATTCCCACCACTCTGATTCTGACTGTGTTTATAAGTTTGGGTTTTGGAAAAAATACATAACCTTCCATCTTAGCTAAAACAAATATATTTGGCTATATTGTACCCAAAGAATAGCACTGCACACTGAAATCCTTTGTGGAAAGCGGGTTTCCTAACAGAAGTTATGAGTTTGTGATTAGAGTCGAGTCTGAATTTTCACCATTCAGATATACTTAAAATCTTTAAAGAAATAATATGTTTGAATGCATGAATGGCCCATATTAAGATAATTTTCAGTGTCTTACCCAATAATCACAGACCACTTAGATTGTGAAATGCCATATATTCATGGATCAGAAAATTGATAGTATTAAATCATTTAGAAATAGAGCCATTTGGGCAATTATCTTCCACTTAGAGAAGGATATCTCATTTTCTCAAACTTTCATAAAACAATTTGGAATAATAAAATTTTATTAGAAAGTATTTTCACTTAGTATCAAATATGAAAAATACTCATTTAAAGATTATCCCAGCTTGCAAAACTAATCTGAAGGGATTGTCCATTTTTTCGCCTGGTATCCCCTATTTTAGAGTCCTATGGTAAGTACAGCTCCCTTAGGTTTGCTTTCCAGAAGAATTTATATGCTTCCATTTGGGGAGCACAACAGGAACTTTAGAGCTTTTGTGTTTCTTTGTCAAGAACTTAAAACTCAACTTGGGACTTGGCTGTTATAAAAAACAAGCCCCTTGCCTGATCTATTGATTCCTCTTTCTGTTTACCTAAATTTTAGGGTTTTTTTTCTTTTTAATTGTTCTGATTATAATGTTTTGAGTATTTCAGTATCAAATCTCTTTCAGAAGAACTTGAGCTTGGAAGTCATACTTAAATAGATTATATTGAAGGGGAGTCTAAGCCAATAAAAATTCTTCCCCAAATCAATTGGTGGCTGGTATTTCGGCATCACTCTCCACCCCAACACGGCAGCATAGAAACAGTTCAAGAACCATTTACAGGAAACGGATGTGGCTCAAGGGATTGGGCTCCCGCCCACCATATAGGAGGTCCAGGGTTTGATGCCCAGGGCTCCTGGTGAAGGCGAGCTGGCCGACGCGGTGAGCCGGCATGAGCAGAGAGCTGACGCAGCAAGAAGACGCAAAAAGAGACACAGGAGAGATAATAAGAAATGTAGCAGACCAGGGAGCTGAGATGGCCAAGAGACTGAGCACCTCTCTCCCACTCTGGAAAGTCCCAGGATTGGTTCCCAGTGCTGCCTAATGAGAATACAACAGACACAGAAGAACACATAGCAAGTGGACACGGAGAGCAGAGAGTGAGCACAAAACAATGGGGGCAGGGAAACAGATATGTAAATCTTGAAAGAAAAAACAAGAACCATTTACCACCACATATGAAGATAAAACCTAGCCTCAGCGTGCAACTAAGTTCATAGAAAAGCTTTGGTGAAGGAATTGATCTCTTTATATGTGTATAAATGTGAGCTGCTTAACTTGAATTCTAGGGAAGCAGACTTGGCCCAGTGGTTAGGGCGTCCGTCTACCACATGGGAGGTCCGCGGTTCAAACCCCGGGCCTCCTTGACCCGTGTGGAGCTGGCCCATGCGCAGTGCTGATGCGTGCAAGGAGTGCCCTGCCACACAGGGGTGTCCCCCGTGTAGGGAGCCCCACATGCAAGGAGTGCGCCCCGTAAGGAGAGCCGCCCAGCGCAAAAGAAAGTGCAGCCTGCCCAGGAATGGCGCCGCACACACTTCCCGTGCCGCTGACGACAACAGAAGCGGACAAAGAAACAAGACGCAGCAAATAGACACAGAGAACAGACAACCAGGGGAGGGGGGAGAATTAAACAAATAAATAAATCTTTAAAACAAACAAACAAAAAAAACCCTTGAATTCTAGAACTACTGTCAAGTATTAGTTCCTTAAAACAGTAGGTTTTCCAGCAAGCCAGTAATTTAAAAAGAAAGCAGTGTGCAGAGTTGGTGAGGGTGCACTGAAACAGGAATCTCCTACTTCTGAGGGACAAGCTTTCCACAGGCAGTGCAGCCTACTGGTCAAGAGCAGAGGGTTGGAGTCCCAGTGCTCATTTTCTTACTTCTTGGTTTGCTAACCTTGGTCAGTTTTTCTCTTCTAAAGTCTCATGTTTTATCATCTTCAAAATGGAGCTGATGATAAAGTTAAATTTGTAATGTAGTGAAAATTAAGTGAGATACAATGCTTAGCAGACTCTATGCATTCACACGTTTGATTTTATTATGATTCCGGTTATTACTTTTTAATATTGTGACTTGGCAATACAAACAAAAGCCTGAAATTAAGCACTAGCCTCTGACCCCAAATATTCCTCTTTAGGCATTTAATCCAAGGAAATAATTAGGGGCACACACAATGATTCACTGCCAGGCCTCGCAGGATCCCAGGGGCATAACCTCGAGTGCTGGTTGTGTGTGGTCAGCACTGAGCTGCGGCTGAAGCCACACGCTAACCACGTGACGCCGCGTCTTGCCTGCTGCCCTTTCACCTTTCTGTGATTCTTTCTAAGTGAGTGAAGAATTTAAAAGCGTGGTTATTGTATGAACTGATATCTGGAATAGCAGTCATACAATTTAGGGGGAGAAATCTTGAACATCTCACTGGAGCTTGAAGTTTGTGTTTTTCTCATCTCCAATGAGGAAAATCAGTGGCCCGGCTGAAAGAATAAATTAAGAGCAATAGCCCGAGGGCAGTGTTTACTTGGACCGAGTCCCTGAACCGCCCTCTTCACATCCCCAGGCTTGTTTGTCCACCCCGGGCTACTGAACCAGAATCCCGGGCAGGAGCTGGGCACCTGCGCTTTTGAAAACCGCCGGGGGGCCGAGGCGGCTGACGGGGGCTCTGCCCCTCGAGAGTGGCCGCAGGACTGCTCCCGGGAGCCGCGGCCCGTCCCGGCATTATGTGATACGGGAACAGAAATAAGTTACTGTTGTAGAGGAAAATAAGAGAAAGCAGCTCTTGACTCGCCCTTTTCTCGCTCACGGGGCTGTATTAGCCCATTTCAAATATCGCCGCGGACGCCCACATCTGCTTCTGCACCTGCCTGTTTACAGGACTTGGCCAGCCAGCCGCTCCGAAGGAGGCTCCTCTGTGAAGAACAGATGTGCCAGCACTCCATGCTCTGCGGACCACTCTCTACCAACCCCAGGGTCCCTAGCAAGAAACAACAGGTGTCCTGCCCAGCTCTGGTAAAGGGTTTCATTTTTCTCTCTGCTCTCTGTGGCTGTATTAAATTTATTGTCACAGATGAACACAGTGGAGGACTGGCTCCCAGAAGGGAAATGTGGCCCGTACGTGGCAACCCTTCTGTAGAGGAGAAGGGAGCCCCTATGCCTTCTCTCTACACTGCAAATTGTATTTCATGTAGGTTGTTTGAGATGACAACAGAGTTTGCTCATTCCATTTTGCCTCTTTAGTCATCTTTTCAAGCTGATCAACTCCCAGAGAAATGAGAACGGCCTCTTAGTAACTCCTTTCTAGTACCGTGGACCTAATAGCTGTGCGTTTGCTCTGGAGCCTTTCACACGTACGCACGCACACCTGTTCACAGGTGGCCAGTACTCGGGGCATCCAGTGGATGGAAGAGGAGTGGGTAGCGCTCCAGCTAGCTGACCGTAGATTAATGTGTGTATGTAAAATTCACATATATTTAATATACATGTACACATTTGTCTACACAGCAGGATATACACAAGTATTATTTTGCTGTATAATTATTAGGCATATATGTTTTTATAAAAGGTTCATGTTAATGAAAAAATCAAATTTTACTTTAATGAAAACAAAAGTTTTAGGGTTTTTTTCTGTATTATTAATTCCAAAATCTGATTCTACTAGGACAAATCTGATATCATGTGTCTTTTTAAATGTATCTTGGTCAGCCCAGCACTGAGCAGCGCTGTTCATCCCAGCCTACCACCCATCTTCCCCGCTCACACACAAGTGTCCCCGCATGTCAGCAGGCGGTCTTCTGAGGACATCGATTTCTCAGCCCCTGGAGAGTCCTCTACCCCCGACAGCCGCGTGTCCAGATGGCCCACGCGAGGCTCCCGTGCTGTAGAAAGGGCGTCGTGCTCCTGGCCATGTGCTCCGCTGCCCTCACACCTGAGCCATCCTGGGAGCAGCCACAGGCCATCCTAGACCAGAAGAGGGAGAGATCCACGCCCTGGGACCAGGTAACAGAGCCCCTTCCGTAATGCTGGCGTCTGGGAATCTTGAGCCCGGGATGGCGGGAGGAGGGGGTGGAGAGAAAGGACAAGAGTGGACAATAGGAGGGGACCAGCCAATAGGAGTGACGGGAAGACAGAGCCAGCTGCCCAGACGTGCCCAGAATCCTCAGCTACACACCTGGGCCAGAGTTCATCTCCAGGCAGGGCGACGCCGGGAGGGACAGCACCATCCCATCCCAGCAGTCCCCTGAGCAGTCCTAGAAAGAGTCAGTGCCAGCCAACACGCTGTAATTCTCATTTACACATTCAAAATGGATAGAGTTGGTGGTAGCACATCATAAAGAGTATAACCAATACTGCTTATTTATAAATAGGATTATGTTTGAAAGGTATAGTCTAGGGAGGTTAATATTAATTGAAAACCTAAGGGCTGTAAAACAAGTGATTTTGGTGGTAAATGAGGATTGTGGTTAATAATGCAGATACAAGAATGTTCTATACAAGGTATTAAGAACATGGTGATAAATGGGAAAAATACAACTAATGTAATGTATACATTATGCTTACCAGTAATATTGTAATATTTTTGTGGGAAAGGCAAAGAATGTACTATGTAAATGCAAAAGGTAAAAAAATAATATGGGGTTTAGTTTTTAAGATATGAATATGAGTAAGCATTTTTTTCAAAAGATAACTTGGCTATGTCATTTAACCAAACTGTGCTCATTTATGTATCTTTCTGATCACTAAGGAAACAATTGAATTTGTTTTTAGGATTAAATAATTTAAATGTTTTTGGACAGAATTTTTTAGAGTAATGGTCCATAATTTGTTAAGCTTTCACCTCTTATTTTATTTTTGGAAGTTGAAATAAAGTTTAAAAAATAAAATAAAATGAAGTAAATTTTATTGTTCAATTAGAGATGTAAGGTTTTTCAAAACCCAAAAAATAACACTTGGGCATACACACATTTTCTATAAAGAGCAATAACTGTAATTAGACCCTGCCATTTAATCTTAGCTAGAAGGAAGGTTGCTGATACGGGAGCAGGGATGGGCCTGGAGATAAGGAACTAGAAAGGGCAAACCAAGGTAACTGACAGGACCTTCGCCCAGCTAGTTCACAGATTTGCCAAGGGCCTGCCTCCCTCTGTTTTGATGGAAATTGAGGAAATGTAGACATTTAACACTCTGTGCGGCTCAGAACAAAGCCTCCTGGCCTGACCTGGGCCAGCCCTGCCTAGACACGCAGGTCCCTGCGCCCTTGGTGGGCACCGCCCGCTGGTCACGCAATCTCCTGCCACGTTTGCGTTTCTTCACGTGGACCCGGAAGCGCCTGTGCTGGTCGCCTGCAACCTCCATCTCGCCCCTCTAAGGTCCTTGGGTCCGTCTTCACAGGCACCCTACTCCACAGCCACCCTCTCTGACAGGTCCCCTGGCTCATCACGCCCTCTCCAAGGGCATCGTCCGAGCACGTGGACCCACGTGTGGTTTCTTCATCCTAAACATCCTAAACGTAGTCTTTCTTGGAGCGTCTCCTGAGCTCCAGGCCCCGTATCTCTCGGCGCACAGACTAATCTGCAGACCCGCAGGCACGCACACTCGTGTCTGAAAGGAGACCCGTATCGTCGCCATCACCGCGCACTTTTCACCCTCATTCGCTCAGGTCCCCACACAAGGCAAGACGATTGCTTTGTCCCGTCATTCTAGAGAATCCATCTACAACTCTCTATCCCCTGTTTTTAGCTAATCTAGGCCACCGTCGTCTCTGTCCTTGTTAAAGCTTCCAGTGGGTGTTTCCATATTCCCTTCCGCTTCCTTCAGTGCCCCCTGAAATCAGATCCAGAACCATCTCTCCAAAGACGCAGCCCTCAAGTCAAATCCCCACCGAAGCGCATCAGCAGATTCCTGCTGCTGGTGGGTCCAGTCTAAGTCCTCACATGGCATGACAGGAAGGCTTGTCCACCCTCCAGCCGTGGCTGGAGTTACTGCCCTCTCCCACCAGTGCACTGGTGCTTCTGCCCACGCTTGACGGCACCAGCTCCAACCCATCTCACTGCTTGCTTGCGTCATTCCAGGCTGTCCTTATGGTCTGAGCGCCAACTTCACCCACACCCTTGCTTCAGCCAGGGGGATCCCGTCATCTCCTAAGGCTGGTCTCCCCTCCAGGCTGGACCTGCGGCAGGCACGGCTGCCTGCCTACGTGGAATCCTCTCTCCCAGCTCTCTTAAGGAAAGAACCAAAACTGTGTTCCAGGCACCCACGTGACCTCCCGCTCAATCAGGGGCCCAGTTCTGGCCACAGAGAGCTCACCAGGAATCTCCCAGGGTCTTATAAACAAGCAGGTTTAAAGAAAGGCAGAGCTGGCATGACTCTCAGTCTTTTGCATCTCTTTCTTTGTCTATCTTTCCCTGACCTTTCTGTTTAGGCTCGAGTGTGATGTCTGCAGGAAAGGTGTACAGACATTTTAAGACCATGAGAAGAAAACTCACATTATGCTGGCGGAATGGGAAGGTAAAAGGAATTTGGGTCCTCGATATCTCTGGACTCTGATACATTAGGGTGAAAAACCTCGTTTTTAAGCCACTGGATGTAAAGCATTCATTTGCCTGCAGCCGTACACATCTCTACCTCCAGTCTTTCTCTGACATGCTTTCTCTTATATACTCTCACAGCACCCTGTTTTTCTTCCTTATGATATTTACTGCAGTTGCAATTAAATGATAAGTTGTGACTTATTTCCTTAATGTCCCACTCCAGCTAGGTAAGCCCCACAAGTCTGGAACCATGAATGGCCTTTCTCATTGTGTACCAGGCACAGGGCAGAAACAACCGTGGAATGAATGAATGAATGAATGAATGAATGAATGAATGAATGAATAGTTGAATGAGTGAAAAGGAAAGAAAAGGAGGACGTGGCCATCACAGGAGCAGTGCATATGAGCTTCCTCCGAGGCTAAGCCTCTTCCTTCCTTTTAAAAGATTTAAAGTTCTAAGGTTTGGCAGATGTATTAATCAGCCAAAGGGGTGTTGATGCAAAATACCAGAAACTGGTGGGTTTCTATAAAGGGTATTTATTTGGAGTGGGCACTTACAGATACCAGGCCATAAGCATAAGTTACTTCTCTCTCCAAAGCATATTTCCACGTGTTGGAGCAAGATGGCTGCCGACGTCTGCCAGGGTTCAGGCTTCCTGGGTTCCTCTGGGCTCAGCTCCTGTTTCCTCCACAAGGTCAGCTGTAGACTATCAGGCGAACGGCTCTGCCTCTCTCCCTGGGATTCCAGCTTCAGCATCAAACTCCAACATCAAAACTCCAACATAAAAAACCCTCAACTCGGTCCTTCGCCATGCCTTTTATCTGTGAGTCCAGCCACCAAGGGGCAGGTACTCAATGCCCTACGGACACAAGAGGTTTACTTGATTAAGTAATCCATCAAGTAAACCTCTGAATCCAAAACAATCTCATATGCTCAGAGGAAAAGACCAGTTTACAAACATAATCCAAAATTTCTTTTTGGAATTCATCAATAATATCAAACTACTACAGTGGATATATACGTACAGTATATCTTAGGCTATAAGTATCTGACATTCTGAGATTCTCTCATTGATCATGCATCTGATTCATGTCCTTAAACCTTGGTTAAAATGCAGATGTCATGTGAGTAGGAAAACAAGTTGGGCCACCAATATTATTGCTCAAATTAGTTTGTCAGCTAATCTGTCTATAATTTGCTCACTAGTATCCTGGGAGAATTGAACTAGGACCCCACCCAATAAACGTTCCTGGGGAAAAAGAAATAAATAGCAGATAATGGGAATGGGATGTCAAAGCACAGTCTGGAGTTTTATGCAGTGCTCCTAGACAACATTCGTTTTGGCCATAAACAGAGAAGCTTTCTTGGTTCACACAGGATAGCTCTCCAAAGGTTATTCACATAGCTTTTTAGCTCTTTACATTTGAAACATTTGCAATTCTGGTCTATCCACCAGAGAAGTGGTATCTTTTTTACTAAATGAAATACAACTTTATAACTACATTAAAAACTGCTCCAGATCAAGAGCTGTGTCTGGAAGTGCTGGTGGAAATGGAAATATAATTTTGCTGCAATTGCCAACCAGGGGTACCATTTGTGGAAACAATGGAGTGCCATATCGAAGTTTTACATTTTATGAGAGTAATTGCCTGTAATACTAAATGTAAGGGGGAAAGGCAAAAATATTAAAATAGTATCCTCTGAGGGATGCTACTTTAATTAAGAGAAGGCCAAGATTAATTATCGCAAAGTTAATCCTTAGCATCTGAGAAAAGGAATTGGATGCTTATTGAACTTCCTTTAACACATGTCACTAAAAAAGTTTATAAGTAAAAAAAGAGAGAAGGAGTTTTTTGGCAATTATAGCATCTTCTTTATTTTTCAGTTATTGAAATCAGACAAATATTAAATAATGTAATTTAGAAGTATTATGTGCACAAACTATACATTTGACAGCATTACCTTGTACTTGAAAAATAAAGGATGAACTATTATATTTACTTATTTACACAGTGCTCATAACACTGATGGGATTTTTAATTGTTTTTTCTAAAAGTTTTGTGATTTTTAAATAAACAAAAGTACAACTGAAAAGACTGACCCCAAACAGGGCTACCTACAGCCATACCTTGTTATCAGCTCCTCATATCCTTACGACAGTTCAGTTAACAAGATTCAGGATCCAACTTCATCCTAAAGTGTGAAGAGCATTAAAAAGGCAGGCCTCTAATAATGACGGTAGTGATAAATGCACAACCATGTGATCATATTGATTATAGCAAATACCACTGATTGTACACCTTGGAGGAATTGTATGCTTCATTAATACGTATCAATAAAATTGATTTTTAAAAGACATGAAATCTTGATCTAGCTGTTTTAAAATACAGTAAATGATGTTTTCATAAGTGTAGCCTTAAAGACTGAAAAACAGTAAAGAGCACAAAAGCTTTTACTCTGGACACTGCATAGTAAAAGTGATGTGCATTTTTTGCATGTTTCTCCTTTTCCTTCTTTAGGCAGAAAATATTCCTCTGAAATAGACTTTCAGGGTCTTGTTAAGAAGAGCCTTCAACACATTTATTATCAAGATAAATGCACTTATTTTGGGAAAATATTTTAAAGTAAATGATGTAATAAGCATTTCCCACTGTTTAAAGGACTTATCTTAAGGTAAAGATTTTTCTGGAGAGGATAAGAGAGTCTTCTAGTCCTGTGATGCCAAGTCCACATTTTAAAAAGCTGAGATATGTAAAGAGTAAAGAATATTTTTATGCAATGTTTTAAAAGTACCAACAGATTGAACAATAGATCAGAAAGTTGAGAATTGACACATCAGCACATTAGGTATCCTGCTTGAGTAAATAAAAATATAGGTTGTTTGGGATTGCAGTTTTTTGTAAGTATTCTGTTTGGCTTTAAAAAAATGAAGCATCCCTGTATTCAGGTAACTAAACTAAATGACATGTTCTTTCTTTGTCTACTTGCTCTTTTTAATGAAAGGAATGTCACTAATGTTCTTCATTTCCTGAGTAGCTATTGCAGCTCTAGTCCCATCTTCACCCTGTGGTCCATGACTCAAAAAGACGTGTAGAAACATCGGCCCATCTTAACAGTCGGACGGCAGGAGACGGGGCAAGCTTAGGCAGGTCAAACCAGGAATGGAACGTCTCTTCTTTTGGGAGGAAAATAAACAGTTGGGATTGGTTGGGGAAAGAGATTAAAAATGTATAGAAAGACACACGGAAGGCCAAAAAATGTGAAAAACACTTGTCCTTTTATGGAAAGACAAACTATCTTCCACAGGGGAAAATGCAGCTCAAAAGCCAGCCCCATAAAGAACAGTTCTGCGTAGCATATTGGGTCATATAGCTCCTAACATGACTTTAAGTCGAAGCTCACACGTATGTGGGGTATCTGTACCAAAGAGATGCTTACTTCGGCAGCAGAAAAATATTTTTCTTATATATCTTGAAAATAGCAGTTGTTAAAATGTGCAAAACATACAAAAATAAGCCCTTACGGAAAACAAAAGCAAAAACAAACCAACAAAAAACAGCCCCAGCCAGTGTCAAAGTTTGCTGAGAAGCAAACTCTTGAAAACCTTGCCTGGGCTTTGCTGCTGAAAGCCTGTGAAGAGCTCTGGGGCATGGCCAGCAGGTGTGCGGCCACGTACTCGACACAAGAAAGCATCTTTCTAAAAGCTGTTTTCAAAACCACCTTCTCTCAGGCAGGCCCCAGTATGCACAGCTTACAGGGCTGGGAGGCGGATCCTGCAGGGAGGCTGGTGCGGAGCTGGTCGTGATTTAGCAATTGACAAATTGTCTTCATCTGCATCGCAGTGAAGCGCAAGGTGTTTCCGGCTGGGCATACTCTGTTGAAAGACTAATTCAGGAAATGTCATAGCCTAAAGAAACACATTTTTTAAAGGCAGAAACCCCAAGGAAAGACTGATGATCTTATAGCTTCCGCTGGAGCCGGAGCCCAGCTCTGCTCCCGCTCGGTGGCTCAGTAGAGGCTGGACCCTTAGCCGGGCCCCGAAGGGGGGAAGCGAGTGTGAGGCCACGACGCTCTGCCTGGGATTCCAGGTCTACACTGGCACGCAGGGTCTCTGGCTCGCCTTCTCCTCCGCAGTGAGAAGGCCGGGACCTTGCAGAGGGGAGGGTGCAGCTGCGGCCTGGGCAGGGCTGTGGGAGGACCCCCCAGCCCCACGGAGTGCCACCAGCCGGGAAAGGCAGGTCCCGTGGTCTGGGGCTGGGTGTAAAGCCACGCCGTGGTGCCAGGTGGGCAGAGCCATCCTAAAGACCAGGCTGCGCCCGAGCCACAGCGGGTCATTCCCGGCACTTGCCGCCTCGGGACTGCACAGCTGCCGCCGCCGCAGCGTCCGTGAACGGGGGCATGGCGTGTGTCCACAAGCCTGTCTTGTGCCTGCCCCGCAGAGCTAACATCTTCCGGTACCGCAGCCCACGTCTGCAAGTGCCCGGCACTTGTCCCTCGCCTGGTAGGCTGTAGAAAACATCTGCTTGTTGAACAAATAAATGAAGGGATTGCAAATCTGAGCCTATACATTAAATGGAGACAGGATTCCAAATAGATAAAAATGGTTCTGTCATATTTTGTCCCCAGATTTTGGAAAATATTAACTCTTTGGCTAGAAAATATAGGAACTTGTATTAAAAATACATGTGTAGAGGGGGAAGCGGCTGTGGCTCAGTCAGGTGGGCTCCCGTCTGCCATCTGGGAGGCCCTGGGTTCGTGTCCCGGGGCCTCCGTGTGAAGGCAGGCTCACCCCCACACTGTGGGGAGCCACCAGCCCGCGAGCACCACGGAGTGCTGACTCAGCAAGTGATGCAACAAAGAGGGAGCACATAAAAATGCAGAGGAGCGTGCAGCGAATGGACACAGCAAAACAACAAGCAAGCTGCCGGGTGGGGGGTGAATAAACATATATATGTGTGTAGGGAGGGGGGAGCAGGGGGGGCTCCGTGGTTGGGCACCTGCTTCACCACACATATGAGGCCCGGGGTTCAATGCCTGGTACCTCCTAAAATACATATATTATATATATATATATATATATATATATATATAAATTTCAGGGGAATGTTTGTACATATGTGAATGCATTTTCCTCCCAGTAAAATGTTATTTCAAGTCTAGATATGCCAATAGCATTCTTCTGAACAAAATGAAATACTGTATTTCTGTTTCAGAAATGTTCTTGCTGAATATTTGACCAGATCAATACACTGCAAAATATGTATGTAAGAAGAGCCCAAAATAGGAGCAAGTGCTGAATCTGAGCTCCAGGACACAGTAAGTGCAGTTCAGGGAGCAAAAGACAAAAACAAAAGACAACAAACAAGGGAGATCCTCAAGCGAGTCCCAGGGCGGGGAATGTGGAGCCAGCAGTGGCGGAGGTCAAGTTCTGCTCCTCCAGGGAAATGGGTATGTGAACATTTGGTCTCACTTTGCTTGGAACATAGGGAATTGCTCTGAGCACCCCTTAAGGAAACTGCCACCTCTCACCTCACCCCTTCCAAAAGGTAGAGAGCAAGGCTATGACCCGTGGTAGAAAGAGGGTAGAGTTCAGAGAGCGCCAGAATCTGCTATCCAGGGAACGAGCCTGGGATGGGGCTGGGGGCGCCGGGGAAGGGGGTGGGCCAGGCCTGTCCCAGAGGTCTCGGGGAAACGAACTCAGAGGCCATCCTTGCGAGCTCCTGCTTTGCGTATTTCAGAAAATCGTGTTCCCATTACTTCTTACATCCTTCATTTTAGTTTTCATAACTTTTATGTCAACATTTTACCTAAAAATATGGTAATTTTGAAACCACTGGGGGAGGGAAGGGCCCACCCACCTGTTCTTTCCCTGCTCTTACTGGTGCTGCTAATCTGAGGGATAAAAAGAGGTGATTTGGGGTGGTATATTTGTTACTAGGGTAAAATTTTTTTAAACGCACAATACCGTAAGGCCAAAAAGCATGTAAAAAGCTGCTCAACAGCCTAGCTTTTAGGGAACTGCAGATCAGAACTACCGTGAGATATTATTTCACACCTTACAGAATGGTCATATTGAAAAAAAACAAAAGAACAGAAAACAGCCAGTGCTGGAGAGGACGTGGAGACTGGAGAGGACTGGAGAGGACGTGGAGGAGGAGAAGCACTCCCTCACTACTGGTGCGAGTGTGAAACGGTGTGGCAGTTCTTGGGGAAACTAAATACAGAAGGGCCATGTGATCCTTGCACTCCTAGGAATACATGCAGGAGTGAAAGCAAGGGCACGGCAGGCATTCGCACACCGCTGTTCACGGCGGCAAAACCAACAATGGCTAAAAGATGGAGACAACCTATGTGTCCATCAACCAACGTCCAAACGAGATGAGGTATATACAAACAATGGAATACTACTCAACTCTAAGAAGAAATGAGACCAGGATGCACTTGACAACATGGATGAACCTTGAGGACATGATGTTGAATGAAATAAGCCAGACACAAAAGGACAAATATTGTATCATCTCACTAAAATGAACTAAATACGCAAGCTCATGGAGGTCAACTCTAGAGTGCAGGTTACTAGGAGAGCGTATTAGGATGTTTGCTGAGGTGGACTGTAAACATGGGGAAATGGGTAGAGCTGATGGTAGCACATTACCGTGAGTATAATGGGGTAGGCTAGGGAAGTTCATGTCAACTGAAAGAAAGCTAGAGGATAATCCAGGGAACGTATAGCACAGTGATTTCCTTAGTAGATGAGATTGTGGTTAATAGTACAAACACAAGAATGTTCCTCTATTACAAGGTGTTAAGAATATGGAGATAGATGGAAAATTACAACTAATGCAACATATAGACTCTAGGCAGCAGTAACGTTGTAATATTTTTACAGCAGTGGCGAAGAAGTTACTGTATCAATGCTAAGGGTCAATAATGCGGGTATAAAGGGTTACAGGATTTTTCCCTTTGGAGTAATGAAAACACTCTGAAATGGACTGAGCTGATGACAGCACACCTCTGTGACTAAAATGACGGATTGTACAAGGTAGGGGCCATATAACAAACACAGTGAACCTGTGGTGGAAGATGCACTGTGGCTAACAGTACAAATAGGAGAACATTCTCTCATGAACTATGACAAATACACAGTACTAATACATGGTGTTAATAACAGGGTGGTTTGTGGGGAAAATACACCAAATATACACTATGGACTACAGGTAGCAGTAGTATCGTGATGATGTTCTTGCATCAATTGTAACAAATGTGTCACGACAGTGTGAAGTGCTGTAGTGGGTCCATGTGTGGGAATTCTGTATGGTATGCATAATTGTTGTATAAACTCACAACTTCTCAAATAAAATAAAATTGAAATTAAAAATAAAAAATCATATGACAGTACAACACAGTGAATCCTAACTCCATGGACTAGAGTTAGTCCAACTCTAATAACTAATAACTAATGTTACTAGTACAACTATAATAACATTTTTTCATCAGTTGTAACAAATGTACCACACTAATGCAAGAAGTTAATAGAGGGCGGTATGGGAACTGTATTTTCTCCATGATTTTTCTGTGAGCCTACAACTTCTAAAATAAAAAAATAAATGAAAAAAGAGAAATAAAACGGCAGACAGTAATGGAAAGGGATAGAAGCTCTTCACAAAGGAGACTGCAGAAAATTCCAAACTTAGTATAAAAAATGAAAAAGCCACAGGGATAGAGATGACCTGAACATGGAGCAAATCACCCAGGCCCACAGGGATCATAGGATTTGTAAAATCGATGATTCTAGCAATGTGTGAAAGGTGTCCATGAGTGCCCGCCCTCAGCAAAGAAAGCCTGGGGTGACCACACGAAAGGGTATGAGAGAGAAACTGAATAACTTTCCCTCACCTGCATGAGTGTCAAGTACTAGAGTTCATTTTGTTGAAAAATAAAGTAGCCAAATGAGTTGCAAGTTTCTTGTGATAACATACACTCATTTGGACTAAATTTACTTTTTTTTCATTTTTGGAGCTATGAATCTATAAGCTGTTTTAAACAAAACCTGTTGGTAAAACAATTTTAGATACAGCAGTCTGTCTTTCATACGACGGTGCTGGCATTTAGTTTGAATCCCCTTAGCTAGAGCTCAGGATGCCTTGTTTCTTCTGGTGCGTCTGACTCTTACTCATCCCCGGCGAATGCTAATGACTGTATTTTTATAGGTCAATTTGCCTCCTGCTGAAGACTGTCTTCTAATGCTCCTTTAAAATTCTCTTGTTCTAATCAAACTCTAGAGGAATTTATTGTCTGAGCAGAGGTGTTCATGTTTGGATTCATGAAAATCACCGTGTGATACCAACAAATGCTTGGCTGATGAGTTCACTTGCAGACATTTGCCTGGAAATAATGAAAACCATCCACCCAATGCTCCAAAGGAATGGACATGTGTTGTTGCAGCTCCACCTGCATTTAATCTGTGATCTTTTTTAAGAAGGGGAAAATCATTTCATTCTGTGTATCATGCATTTTAGATGTTTAATATCTGAGGGGTAACACCTCTTTTCCCTTATTTTATAATGTATAGTCATGTTTAATCTTAAACAATCTAAATGGCATAAACCCAAAATAAAAATAATAAAATCCATTATAACCCTATGTTTCTTTACCATCAGGGGTTTAGTATTATATAGGAAGATCATTTGAATGTTTTACCTTATTTTTCCATTACCATTTTAATTCTAGGTGTTTTTTATTTTCTTTTCTTTTCTTTTGGTTGATGTACTCCAAATACTTAGTAAGCAAGTTCTGTGGGTGTTTTAGTCAGCCTGAGAGCTTCTGACGCAAAGTACCAGAACTCTGTTGGCTTTTTTTTTTTTTTTAAAGATTTATTTATTTATTTAATTTCCCCCCCCCTCCCCTGGTTGTCTGTTCTTGGTGTCTATTTGCTGCGTCTTGTTTCTTTGTCCGCTTCTGTTGTCGTCAGTGGCACGGGAAGTGTGGGTGGCGCCATTCCTGGGCAGGCTGCTCTTTCTTTTCACGCTGGGCGGCTTTTCCTCACGGGCGCACTCCTTGCGCGTGGGGCTCCCCCACGCGGGGGACACCCCTGCGTGGCACGGCACTCCTTGCGCGCATCAGCACTGCGCATGGCCAGCTCCACACGGGTCAAGGAGGCCCGGGGTTTGAACCGCGGACCTCCCATATGGTAGACGGACGCCCTAACCACTGGGCCAAAGTCCGTTTCCAGTTGGCTTTTATAAAGGGTGTTTATTTGGGGTAAAAGCTTAGAGTCCCCAGGCCGTGGAAGGTCAGCTGAAGGCACCAGGAGAGGCCCTTTCTCCCCGCCACGTGTTGCGGCAAGATGGCGGCCATGCCCGCGGGCCTCAGCCCTCCCTCGCGGCTTCCTCTTCCTCTTGAGGCTCTTGGCCCGGCTTCTCCTGACCTCAGCTGCAGGCCGGCACAGGGCTGTCTCTCAGGGCTTCCTACACCAGCCGGCTCTCTTCCAGGGTCAGTTGGGAGCTCTCAGGCAAGGGGCTCTCTCTCCCGGGCCTCAGCTGTTGGAGCCTTCTCCTTTCTGTCACGTGGCAGGATCGGAAGCGGCAGCGCTCTCCTCCCCTGTGTGTGCCGGGGGTGAGTGTCCATTCACTTCAGACCCAGCAAGGGGACAGGGGCTCAGCCTGAGTCACGCCTTACAGACTTGGCTGAACCAAAAAGTCTAATCTTAACAGGGGAGCCAATGAAAGACACGCCAGCTGAATTCAGTACAGGCAAAGGGCATGGCACCCGGAGGAACAGATTCATTCACAAACAGAATCTTTCTCTCTTGGGGATTCACAAAATAATCTCAAACCGCCCCACTGGGTAATCATTACGGGAAAGAAGAAAATATATAACATACTATTCCTACTTCCATGGAGCAAAAATGCATTTGGGAAGTAAGATATTAGTTTATAACAATAGTAGCTGATGTTTATAAAGCATTTACTACTTTACCAAATTCTATCACATTCATAATCCAAATGATCCACTGAGAAACCCTTAGGTAGAAAAGGTATCATTATCCCCATTTTATAGGTCAGGAAATTAAGGCTCAAATGGTGAAATAGTCTGCCCAGCTCATGGAAGAGCCAAGACTACAATTACCATGTTGTTTCCACTGCACCAAATAACAATAACTCAGAAAGTGAAGGGAAACACGAGTGTGAGTCTTTGCTGTTGTGTTCAAACATGGGTGCTGTTTCATCCGTTTCATCTGATGGCAGCGTTGGCATCAGAGCTAAGCCCGAAGCTGGGGTGAGAGTTCATCCACGGTGGGAATGATGATCGCAGCTCTGGAAACTTCACGAGGAAGGGCACAGAGGCGGGAGAGGGTAGACAGATTAAGGAACGGAAGGCATCAAATCCGACTGAATCACAAACCACATCTTATGCATAACAGGATTAGAAGGCATCCTGAAGCCAGAATCCAAAAAACTTCAAAACCAAGCAAAGGTGTCTTCACTTTATTAGCAAGCAATGGGGAACCACTGGAGACTTTTCAATTGGGGTAATTAAACGATGAAATTTGTGCAATAGGAAAATTATGATGACAGTGGTACCCAAATTGGACTGCAGGGAGACTGTCTTGGGCATGAGAAGGGCATTGCAAAAGCCCCAGAAAACTAAAAATGCCAACCTGCATCAGAGTGTTGGTGAAGGGTGGAATGGATAGGAGGACTTTCTCAAAAGTAGAACCAAAAAGACAAAAAGGCTAAGGACATAAGCAAGCAGTTATGTTGGGAGTGAAAGGGGAGACACCTTGTTAAAATGTATTCTAAGTTTCAAGCCTAAAAGAAAGATGGAAACAGGAACAAGAGGTCGTTTGGGTGAGAGCCAGGGGCTGCCATCGTGAGCCTGCTGAGCTGGTGCCGGTGCGTATCATTCAGATAAACACATGATGGTGGCATCTGCAATATGAGACCACCACTCTAGAGAGGAGTAAGTATATAAAGAGCTCGGGGTGCACCCCAAAAGAGAACCACGGTGGAGACAGAATAGCCAAGAAGAGAACGAAGAGAAAACAAGTGGCAGGACAGAATTTGTAGATCACATACATTCGTTGAGCTGGGAGGTAATGAGGCGGAGGTTTCTGAAGGACTGGCCGATGGAGTGAAAGAACAAAAAGAACATCAGTCAGTGCTGCAGTTATTTAGAAAGAATAATACCCACAAAGACACAATTGGACTCATGGTTGGTAAATTTAAAAAGGAATTTTTTTGAAGATGGGGTGGAAGACAAACTATATGAAATTGGAGCAAGACAGACTGAATAATCTTTCAAGAATTTGGGGAAAGATAAAGCAGGGGAAAGGAGCAGAAGGAGAAGGAAAGGAAAAAAGATAAGGTGGTAGACTGACATGGAAGCATGACTGAAGGAAGATGCTTCAGAGCGGACAGGAAACCTAAGTATATTTCAGGCAAATAAGAAATAACAAAGAAGAGAAAGCGACACTGAGAAAGAGGAGGAGGACATCCAGGGAGCCTGTGGCTTGAGGGCATAAGATAAAGGTCTTGGGTGAACAGGTGGAGAAGAGAATACAGGTCAAGAGAGAGACTTTGAGGTGAAGCGAATCTGAGGATGCCCATGATAAACGCCCAGGCTGTCATTCTACCCTCTCCCGACACAGTCTTACAAGTCACCAAGACCCAATTCTAAAGGTAGATTTCACCTGCAGCACAGAAGCAGCATTAGATCGATTAGGTTTTACAACGTATGGCTAAGGATTATAAAGGATATAAACCCCTGTTCGATAAAAGTTAATTTTTCCAACTCTGCATTAGCTAAGGCAAACTATCGCAGCAAAGAGACCCCAATACTAAGGGGCCTAAGGAACAAGGAAAATTCTCTCTCCTTCACGGTGCAGTCTCAGGATCTGTGCCAGGGAGAGCTTTCACGTCCCGCAGACTTTCAGGGCGTGGTGCCCGCTGCACCCAACTCACGGCGCTCGCGGCGGCTCTGTGCCGGGGGAGGTGGGTGCCTCGCGCTCATTCGCGGTTTTCGGTGTCCCTAGCGCACTTCTTGGGGGGGCTGGGATCGCAGCCCTGCAGGGGAGCCACATCCCAGCCTCTCCTACTTCCCTGGAAAAAGAGGAGACAGATGCGGGTGGCAAAATAAAAATCCCCACCACAAGAATCTGTAAAAAGTAAGTCTGCGTAACTGCGGCTCATGCTCCAGAAGACGCTCTTAGATATGAGCTTACAGCAGTGCTTCTGTGCTTGGGAAATCTCTCCAACTTGTACAGAAATACGCCTAGACAAGAGAGTAAAATAATGAGTTTATTTCTAATGGGCTGAACTGTACATGACTTCCTCCTTTTGGAAGGACAGTTAAAAGCCCAGCAGATCAGAGTAGCTATGAATTATTTACATAAGTAACACTTACGATCCCTCCCTTATGGGATCTGAATCTTCCCCGGGTGTGATTAATTAGAAATGAGATCAAAGCTACATACTCCTTTTGATGTCTCCTATTTATATAATTTATTCCTGTCAGAAGAAAGTAATCCCAATGTCATGTGTCATGTCATATGCAAGCGCTTCCTAACGCCGTTTTGCATCTCCTAGCTTTTTCTCACAACCAATATGCTGTGACGAGACATCTTGCCTAGTCTCGCTGCTTCCTTTTGCATATACAGACGAGGTGGTCTTTTTTGGGCTCATTTTCACTCTACTGGGCAGAGCAGCTGGGGGTCCAAGGTGTGCACCAGCGGCTCCTGTCCCGGCGTCTCTTCTCCGGGAACGGCACAGCCACAGACGTGG
The DNA here is from genome assembly GCF_030445035.2 of Dasypus novemcinctus. NCBI lineage: Eukaryota > Metazoa > Chordata > Mammalia > Cingulata > Dasypodidae > Dasypus > Dasypus novemcinctus. Next base: position 1,669,941 of record NC_080701.1, on the reverse strand, counting down.
TTGCAGTAACCCTGACGGTCAGTACCCACGGCCACTGTCGGAATCACTCCTGGGAATTTTGATTGAAACAAGGTTACATGTTTTAAAGGCTAATGTAGACACTTAGAGAACCAGTGATTTATCATCCCGTTACCAGTTAAAATCCTACCAAATAATCTGAAAATAACCAGTTCTGTGTTGTCAACCAAACTGGGCTCTTTAGTAAGTCTGCATGAGACTGGTTTTGGGTCAGACCCCGCCACGAGCTGGTTTTCTCATTTTAGTCAAGTCTCTTACTTTCTGGGTCCCTGGGACTCCTCATTGGCCAAATGAGAATAGTTTCCGTCCTACCTACCTCAGGGAGTTAGAAATTAAAAAGGAAAAACAAACCAAAAAACCAAAGTACATTAAAAGACAAAGCCATGAGCACTGTTAATGTAATTCTTTTAAGGGATTTCAATTGACAGATTCAAGGAGAAGCAAGAATTACCAGAATAGTTCACAGCATAGACAGCCTTAATAAGGGCTGGTAAAAATTCTCCTGTCAATCTAAGGACCAGAAAATCCTGGTAAGGCCTTGTGTGTGTGTGCTGCTATAAGGCAAGGGAAAGAAAATCTCTGTATCAGTGTGACAGGATTTGATAGGCAAAAAATGAAATTTCCTAGAATTATTTTATGTCAGCCCTTTCTCACTAAAAATCAGATGAGATGTCAACATCTCATCAAATCAATTAGAAGTTGATTTTGACTGGGGTTTTGTACACTTAGAAGAAAGTAGAAAGATATTATTTGTTAATCGTGCTAGTTAAATTTAGGTTGGGTTGCTGTAACAAAGATCCCCAAATGCAACGGTTTAAATAAAAGAGAAGTTTGTGCCCCACACATACAACAGCCCAGGCTGGCAAGAGGGCCAATTACATAGCCTCCTTTGGGAACCCACGTTTTTTTCCAACTTGATGCTCCCCGTCCCACAGGGCAGCCACTAAACTTTTAGATCTCGGAATTACTTTATACTTGTAGACATGATAGAGAACCCCAAAAAGCTTCTGTTTGTATGTCTTAGAGTTCTCAATATTTATTATATTCAAAATAAAAGCTTTAATTCTTTTAAGAATAACATGGTACTGGCTTCTGATTTCTCTTTTAACAAATCACCACAAAACTTGGAAACGTACTCTCTTTTAGTTATGGAGGTCAAATTCCAAGGTCAAGGTTTTGCAGGCTCCTTTCCCCCTGGAAACCTGTCTTTTCCGGCTCCCAGAGCCGCCTGCACGCCTCAGCTCCGGGCCCCTACCCCTGTCTTCAAAGCCCATTGCTCTGGCCTCGCAGGCGCTCGCAGGCCCTGCTCTGCTCTGGACGCGCCTCCGTCCCTCCACGAGGACCTGTGACCACACTGGGCTAAACCTCCCCAGGTCAGAATCCTTGGCTCACATCTGCCAAGTGCCTTTTGCCGCGTGTCTCGCTTTGCTGACAGCTGCTGGTGTGAAATACCAGAACCGGGGTGGCCTTTACAGGGCAACGCGATCAGGGGAGGGCGTCCTGTTCCAGGGCCGGGAAAGGCCTCAGCCTCCTCTCGGACACCCGCTCCGCTCGCCGCCCTCGCCCGCCTCTGAGCCGTCGGGCCCCCGGCTCGTCTCCTCGGCCTGGCGCTGCCCCGGCCTTGGGGTCTCCGGCTCCGGCTGGCTGCCCGTGGCCCTCGCACCACTCTCACGTGACCTGGGCGGGTGGCAGCTTCCTAGCTCCGTGCCGCTCTCTGTGTCACCGTTTGTATCAGACCCAGCAAGGGGGCGACCCCGGCCTGAGCCACGCCCCACTGCCGTCGCCCACCAAAAGCGGCCTACGCGGGGGTCCCTTCACAGACCCCAGCGCCATCCAAGGGCTCACGCCCACAGCGAGGGATTAGTCAAAAATACCTTTTTTTGGATTCACCAGATTCAAAGTGTCGCACCACCTGAGGTCGCACGTTTCCAGGGTGGTGGTTTGAAACTCTGTGTACCAGGAGGGCCCGTTCCTCAGGCTGACCCCTTCCTGTGGTGTGACCCCTGCAGGGAGGATGCTGTGATGAGGCCACTTAGTTACGGCGTGGCCCACTCATCCAGGGAGCTCGTAATCCTGCTCCTGGAGAGAGAAAGCAGGGACACAGGACACTGGAAGCAGCAAATCCCAGGAGAGAGCAGCGGCAGCCACGCGTGTCCTGCCACGTGGCGGAGGCGCCCAGGAGTGTGGCCCCGGCCTTTGGGGCACAGCAGGCCCGACGAGGCCTGGGTCTGCACACTCGAGGCCTGGGTCTGCACACTCGAGGCCTGGGTCTGCACACTCGTCTCAGCCTCGAAACTGCAAGCGAATAAATGCCCGCCGCTAAGCCGCCCCGCGGTTCAGGCCTGCGCTCAGCTGCTGGAAACTAAGCAGGTTTCCGGAATCAGGGTGGGAACCTGTTTGGGGTACCACTATCCAGCCTGCCACAAACACCGGTCGAGCCATCAGTGTCAACACAAATAAAGCAGGCTTCTATTTTTTAAAAAACTGTGTTTTCCAAAACATACAGAAAGTTTAGTGAGAAGAGTGGAGAGTCTTTTTCACGGCTGGGGTGAGAGCAGGCAGCTCGAGTCCCACCTCCAAGCTGCTCTCGGGTTGACTGAAGTACGTTAAGAAAATCTGTCCTCGCACAGGGAAAAAGGAGGAGAATTTTTAAAGTCTTTTCGGAAAATTTTGGACATACTTCTTTAATTCTACAGCAAGACCTCACAAGCGGTATTTCCTAACGGTTGGCTGCCACGTGAAATCTGTAACAAGATCAGAGAACTCTTCATGTTCTGTCACATGAAAATCTATTGGTCTATCCTGCCCTTTGAATGAGACTTTCACACACGAGTGATTTTGTAACATCATACATTCATCATTTGGAAAATATTGGTTCACTGTTACACAGACCTTTTGAATATTAGTACATTTGATTGTACAATATCAGAGAACCACATACATTAATATTACCATATAGCTCATCAGAAAAGGCCTCAAATATTGGAAAGCTATCAAGCTTATAGCGACAGACACAAGTTCTTCAATTCTAATTTTCTTTTTAAAGCTTGAATTTTATCTCATGATTAGCACGATCATAGGTTTTCCTTGAAATAACAGGCTTGTGCTGTTCATTTTCAAGAAATTGCCAGTTTCTTGAAAATGTCTGAATACCATAGTTTGTGGTTTGTTTTTTCAAGTAAAAACGGTGTTACACTGAAAAACAAAGTGACATTCAGCTCTCGGCTCTGCGCTCAAGTTCTCCTCAGCGCAGTCGTGCTTTAGCACACAGTAGGGCTCCAGGCCTCCTTCCCTGTCCTTCCACGTTCCCGACAGCGAGGACGCAGGCTCCAGGTGACGGCTGGGGCTGGGGAGCCTGCGCCGTCCAGGGCTGCCAAGTGACGGGCGCTTTGCCCAGGGAGCGCGTGCCCGTGGAGGTGCCAGGCCCCGGGGCGCCCCTGCCTTGACAGTGCGGGGGCCAAGGCTTCCCCCCACGGGTTCTGCAGCCTGAGGGCAGCAACTCGGGACCTGGGGGTGACCTACAAGCAGCCGGCCTGCGAGGGCGCGGCTCGGGCCGGCTCCCCAGGAGCGTGGCTTCGCGGTTTCCACGCTGCCTCTTGGGCGACCAGCGCCCAGGAAGGAAGGAAAGGCGCAGCGGAGCACAGGCGAGCTCCCTTCTCACGTCACTTCACCCGCAGGCCCTGCAGGATGCAGATGCCCGACCAAACCACCGAGGCTGCAGGCTGGGAGATGCGACCTCCAGCTAAGCCGCCCACAGCCAGCTGCGGCCAGAGTCCTGCGGACCGTGGGGAGAGCAGATGGAGAGAGCCGGGAACCATCCAGCAGCACCATTTAAATTGCGCTTTTTTTAAAAAGACTTTATTTTATTTATTTCCCTCCCCTTTCCCCCCCACCCCACCCCAGATGTCTGTTCTCTGTGTCTATTTGCTGTGTCTTCTTTGTCCGCTTCTGTTGTTGGGAGCAGCACGGGAATCTGTGTCTCTTTTTGTTGCGTCATCTTGCTGTGTCAGCTCTCCATGTGTGCGGCGCCATTCCTGGGCAGGCACTTTCTTTCGCGCTGGGCGGCTCTCCTTACAGGGCGCACTCCTTGTGCGTGGGGCTCCCCTACGCAGCGGACACCCTGCGTGGCAGGGCACTCCTTGCACGCATCAGCACTGTGCATGGGCCAGCTCCACACGGGTCAAGGAGGCCCGGGGTTTGAACCGTGGACCTCCCATGTGGTAGACGGACGCCCTAACCACTGAGCCAAGCCCACTTCCCTAAATTGCGCTTCTTTAGCTGTCTAACTTTTATCTTTAAAGGCCCGCAGAGGATCTCCAGAATTCCCTTTAAGAGTGGAGTCTACGTGCAAACACCCATTAAAGGGGTGCAAACGTGGGAAGCAGCAACGCTGAGCAGTGGAAGCTTTCAGCTCGGGATTTCGTGGACGTGGCGCTGGGTTCAAGGCCACGGGCACGCACGATGAGGGCAGGCCTGTGCGGCGTGGGTGCGCAGCCCTGAGGGTCGGGGCCTGGCGGAAGCACCCCCTTAAGTCCATCCAAAGGAAGGGGGCCCCAGGGGCAGAGGCTGCCCACACCGAGACCCCGCAGAGAGCAGCGTGGCCAGCCGCTGCGCCCCGTGGGCTGCAGGCCAGTCAGCAGGCGGGGAGGCCACCATGCAGGAGCCCCCGCGAAGAGCTCAAGGAAGGGTCCCCAAATCCAATGGATGTGTCATGATGATGGGAACGAGTGTTGTTGGGGGGGGGGAGAGGGGGGTGGGGGGATGGGGTTGAATGGGACCTCACATATATATTTTTAATGTAATATTATTACAAAGTCAATAAAAAATAAAAAAATTAAAAAAAAAAAAAGGAAGGGTCCCGCAGCCCCGGGAAGCGCAAGCGCGTCTTCTCTTCCCACAAGGAAATCTCCCGCGCCCACGGGCCTCCTCTCACGCCTGTGACCCTGACGTCCCTGCGGTGGCCGTGGTCGAGAGGGCCGGAGGGGTGGGCTGTCCTCACGAGGGGGAAACGTGATGAGAGGGGCCGTGGGGCGGGGGCCGAGGCTGCCGGATGGGGGCCAGCACCTCCGGCCCCGGGACCTCAGATGGGCAGGCAGGGCACCCGGAGACCAGGCGCTGCACGCTGGAGGACACGCGGGGCGCAGGATGCCTCCCGCCTGCAGGCTCCGCGGCCAGACCCAGGGGCCCTGGCAAGCTCAGGCCAGCCTGGAGCAAAGCCGTCCTTCTCCTCGTCGGCTCCCTCTTGGGTTCCTCCCGACAGTTCTTGAGCTTTGACACCCCAGCCACCGAGGCCCACCCAGTGGCCAAGTGAGCCCCCCATTCACGGCATTTGACCCCGGGCTGCCCTACCCCGCCCTGGGAGACAGACAAGCTCCTGGACACTCAGTACGAGTCCAGCTGGCTTCCTTTAATGGCTAGGAAAATAGGTTGCCCCAGGGAAACGGGTGTGGCTCAAGGATTGGGCTCCCATCTATCACTTGGGAGGACCCTGGTTGGGTTCCAGGTCCCTCCTGGAGAAGACAGCAAGCTGGCGCCACAAGCAGGTGTGGCAAGATGACACAACAAGAGGCACAAGAGGAAAAACGTAGTAAGAGACACAACAAAGCAAGGACCAGAGGTTCCCGGTGCCTGCTAAAGAGGACAAGCAGGATGGCAAGTGAGCATGACAAGATGATGCAACAAGAAGCACAAGAGGAAAAGCATAATGAGAGACACAACAAAGCAGGGAATGGAGGTGGCGCGGGTGATTAGGCGCCTCCCTCCCACATCAGAGGCCCTGCGTTTGGTTCATGTGCCTCCTAAAGAAACAAGGAAGATGAACAGACACAGCAAGTGCAAACAACGAGGGGGTGAGGAGAGGAAAATAAAAATAAACCTTTAAAAAAGTGGGTTGCCATCCCTAGAAGATCGAAGCTACTTCTGTTTTGTGCAAGTGATGGCGTTTCCTTAAGGCAGCACAACTCTTGGCGTCCTGAGTGAAACGCTGTCATCTGCAAACTCCGACTTGTCTTTCGTTGCACCTGGTAGGATGGAATAGAAGATAAACTAGAGATGCCCCCCCCCCCCAGTGCTGCCTTGCCCAAGCCCCTCACCCCGGGAGGCCCTACCCCATGTCTCCTGCAGGACTGCGGGCTGGAGGCAGAGCCGGGGCCGCGCGTGCATGCCTTCCCCGGGGAGTCAGCACGTTCAGCCCCCGCCAGCGCTGCTCAGGCGCCCGCGGGGTTCCCGGGCGTGGGCTCCGGGGACGCTGGAGCAGATGCCCAGCAGAACGTAAGGCTCTCGACGTCGTCCCTTCAGCCTCTGCCCCTGGCAGTAAACGCTGAGGCTCTCCTGCCGTAACCAGAGATAGCTCAGCACAGGCTAAGTCGGCGTAATCGTGAAAATGTATTTAGTCCATTGTTCAGTAACTAAAAATAAACATTTGAAAACCAAAGATTGTGAGAAGAAAAATGGGAAGCCAGAGCATACTACAAAAATATAAACAATTTAGAGGGGGTTACTATTTATAGTTTTCTCTGCAAAGTTTTAAATGAGAGTTGTCTTTCACGATAATTATAGATATCTAGGTAGATTTTTCTTTTTCCCAAATCCTCTTTTCTCTTACTTTATTTGGAGAGCATCAAGCCTGTCCTTAAATTACAACAAAACTGAAGAACCTGCCCCTCCACTTGGGCAGAAGTTTTCCATTTTTTTCTCTTTTTTCCATCAATTGCTTTAAAAAGGACATCCATTCAAATAGGAAGCCAGAGACTAAGATTTGAAAACAATTCAGAACCTCCCAAACACATGCTGACTTGTAGCAAGTATCTCTTTGGTTTAGTTTTCCCCCTAACTAGTAATATTCACTGGAAATACGACCTGTAATTCCTTTCCATTCTCTTCCTTACAGGTGTTAATTTTTCTGATTAGAGATCCAAATGCTTGTTTTGCTCAGCCCATTGCTGTCAAATTATTGGTGCTCAGATGCTTGTTATTCACAATTCATGCAGAGGGCGTGGGAAGCGCATGTCATTTTTGCCAACACTGAAATGGAAATCACACAGTTTAAATGAAAATTTCATTAAGATTAGCATTAAGCCAACATGTAGTTATTTTGGATTTCAATTTTCTTGTGTGTTTTTTTTTTGGGAACACCTCCCTGTCTCTGTGAAAAAGTAGTGAAGCAGGAGGAACTAGTCAGCCCAGCAGGCAGTGACATCGCGGCCCCGGGACCCCAGCCCAGGGCACGGACTCCACCGCTGCCACACCCATCATGCTCGAGTCACGTTTCAGTCACGTTTCAGTGGTAGTGATGAGGATTCAAACACCAGCGCTGCACCGCTCCAGGGCCCCAAGCCGGGAGGCTGGCGAGCCTGGCGGTCAGAGGCCGGCTAAGGAGCAGGGAAGCTTGAAGGTCGCGCTGCACCCCAGCCTCTTCCCAGACAAGTCGGGGGCCCCACCGATGTTGCCCTCCACGGGCACTGGGGGAATCTCAAGTTCACTGCACAGAGACGCTCCAGGTGCCCGGAGGAGCCAAGAGGGCATGCGCGGGTGATGCCCCGTCTGTGGTTCCACGCGGCGTGCGGAGAAGTCCACAAAGGCTCGTCTCAAAGCGCCGCTCCGTCTGAGACAGGAGCAGCCACGTTCCTCTGCTCTTCGTCACCGGAAACATCCGACTGCTGCGTGGTTTATGTCCTCCACCTGATGATAAATATTCCCCTGGGATAGTATTTGTCTCTCTGGCGGAGCACATCAAATACTTTCCATCTCTTTCCTTGACGTGCACCGCGATCCTCATGAATAATTAAGTGCTGACTCACAGGGCCGCTTGCTTTGCACTTTTTCGCTTTGCAGACTTCAAAGGACTTTGGCATAGGTGGAAGGTGAGGCCGGCAGTAAAGATCCGCCTAGATTATCTTATCACTCAGTGGATGTTTTGTGCAGGAGAATGTCATTCTTTAGCCATGATGAGAGAAAGCCAAATCTCCAGCTTCAAGGCGGGAAAGTCTTTAACAAATCCTTTCTCACTGGGGCCGATAAATCTGAATTCCACCTGAGCCTGCTCCTGGGTCTGACTCAAAGTCGGCCCGGGGTCATGCAGCAACCTACGCCAGTTCTCCTCACTGAGTGCTCCTCCTGAGCAGGGCGGTGCGAATGCATCCCGATTTCCAAGGCCCAAGCGAGTCGTGTGCGCAGCGACACAGTGTGTGCGAGAGGAAGGAAACCCAGTCGGGCAGCTGTGATTCAACCTACAGTCCCCGCTCCTTAGTAACATCTTACTTAATAACTAAGTGTTTAATAGCAAAAGGCTAAGTGAGAACAATCGATAGAACAAGTCCTCGGCACATCAAGTTCCTTCTTGGTTAAACAAAATCGTCAAGAGCAGTCCTGAGTTGAATCCAATTAGGGTGGAAGCAAAAACGAAGCATACTTCAGAAACGTGTTGCAGACTTTCATTTAGTGTTAATTATGACATGTTTGGCCTTCCACAGGTCATGCTCAGCATTTAATTATTTTATGAGACTTCTGGATCCGACTTAACCTCCGTTGTTTAGTTACTTTAGCCTGCTGCTCTTAGAAGGTGTGTTCACAGACCTGAATCCGATTAAATTAACTCTCCCACAAATCCACGCTGGCCTCGGGCGCCGTCGCACTCGGGCCGAGAGCCCCGTGGGGCCTGGGCGCACGTGCTTGCCGAGGAGCCACCTGTGGACTAAGGCAGAGGGGCAGCCCACCTTCTAGCACCTTCCTGGGCAAGTGTAGCGTGGCCAGAGGTTGAGGAGCAGCCCTGCCTGGAGAAGGGCAGGCTCTTCCCGCCTCCCCCGGGACGGTCCTGGGCCAGGGGTGCGCGGCTGTCAAAGCGCTTCAAACCGCGCCGGCCCCTGGGAAGCGGGCAACACAACTTTACAGTTTGGTTAGCACCACCCGTCTTTCTGTTGCCTCACCCCACAAAAACATGCCGGGGAGGCACGTCCCTCTGTCCTGCCGGCGCTTGCCGAGCCCGGCCTTGGCTCCCCGGCCACCGGCAGGGGCTGCACTGGAGGAGAACACGCCTCGTCTCACAGGTTCTCCTGCAGGGCCCTCCAGGAAGTTCGTTCTGCGAGCACGCAATACTTGATCAGGGCACGGGTGGACACAAGGAACTTTTTTCTACACAAGCCTAGAAAGAATTTCTTCCATAGTATCATTTTAGTTCTGGGTGTGAGCGGGGCCGAGCTGATAGAGGAAGCTCACGGAGGAGGAAAGAGGAGAAGAAAACGCAGGGGGAGCTCGGGGGGAGGACACTGCAGAGCACGTGCTGTGGCTCGGACGGCCACGGGCTGGGGTCAGCGTGGCCTCCTCGCTCCAGCTCCGTTCATTCCGGATTTCCCGAGAACTTCATCCTAGGTCGTAATATTCTGACCCACTCCCCTCCGCGAATAACTCGGTTTGTCACACCATGTATTCCAGTGTCTCGTAAACCTACGATCAGTCATTTCATCAGGCAGGAGTTCCCATTTCCTCGCCTCTCCTTCCCGCCACCCCAACATAAAACACCCCTTTCCCAAACCGGCTGGTGAGTGCCTAAGGCTCCACTAGGAGAACCTTCCGCTGCACAACCTGGCTCCACTCCTACTGGAGGACCCCCGATCGCCTCTGCCTTTAAAATCCAAATTAACCATCGGTTTGAATGAAAGACCAAGTGCGGATTCCAGAACGTTTCCAGGAACGAGGGTTCAGCAGGTGGAAAGCACAGAGGCCCGGCGGTGGGGCCGGCACCCGGAGGGCGCAGGGTTCCTGAAGGAGTGACAGAAAAGAGAAGGGCCCAGGGAGAAAGTGCGTGCTGGACTGGAGCCCCTGGGCCAGGCGTGGGAAGGTGCTGGGCCTGCAGCCAGGGGAGCCCACCTGCAGCCAGGGAAGCCCACCTGCAGCCAGGGGAGCCCACCTGCAGCCAGGGAAGCTTACCTGCAGCCAGGGGATCCCACCTGCGTGAGGCTTGAACGTGCGGTTTATGGAACGGCTCTTCCCCAGGCACCAGGCCCAGAAGCTCTCACGGGAGACGAGGGCATCGAGGAGGGATTCTCCCGCTGCCCGCCACAGGCCCGGACCCAGCCTTGCTGCCCCTTGTTCTAGAAGCAGTTAGAACAATGGACTTGCTTAATGGTTTTTTTCTATCACCGTCACTGAACTAAAATCCCTCACTGACCAAAGCTAACTGCTTTTAGCAGCCCACAGATTTGGAAACCGCTTTCCCGCTAGGCCAACATATATATCTATGTAAATGAGAAGGCTCTTTTATGAATATATTTTGGACCAATGTGCCAATTTAAATCAATGTAATGTTGAATTAATATTTTGATACTGTTCCCAGGATTATCTTTGGTTTTTAATATCTTCGGACATTCTTCACCATTATGCTTTTTTCTCCTCCCCTTAAAAATTGAATTTCAGTGTGTAGGGCAAGGAAATGCATTTACATATAATTAATGAAATTTATTTTTTAAGTTTTTTCTTTATTTCTCTTCCCTTATCCCCCCAAGTTGTCTACTCTCTGTGTCCATTCGCTGTGTGTTCTTCTATCCTTATCAGTGGCACGGAAATCTCTGTTTCTTTTTGTTGTGTCATCTTGTTGTATCAGCTCTCCCTGTGTGCGGCGCCACTCCTGGGCAGGTTGCACTTTCTTTTGCGCTGGGCAGCTCTCCTTACAGGGCGCACTCCTTGCACATGGGGCTCCCCTACGTGGGGGACACCCCTGCGTGGCAGGGCACTCCTTGTGCGCATCAGCACTGCGCATGGGCCAGCTCCACATGGGTCAAGGAGGCCTGGGGTTTGAACCGCGGACCTCCCATGTGGTAGACGGACGCCCTAACCACTGGGCCACGTCCGCTTCCCTAATGAATGAAATTTAAACCTTAATTGTTTGTGCGTCACTTCCTACCAAAAAGAGAATAAGAATAAAAGACACACGAATCTAAACAGCCATCTCGTGGCGGCTTTCCCACCTCCAGAGTAGGAGGCGGAGCAGCTGGAGCGTGAGCCCACCCTGGCCGAGGCCACAGAAGGGGCGTGGGGTCAGCGCGGAGGAGCCTGCGGCAGAGCGCGGGGCCTGGCACGGCGGGGAGAGCCTTTGTGGGTGAAGCCGAATCCTCAGGGGCGACAGGAGCTCCGGGAACTGGGCAGTAATGTCCAAACCCCGGCCTCCAAGCTCCCGGAATCTGTCACGTGGCTGCCATTCCTCCAGCTTTACACGTGGATTCATGGAGGCTCAGGAGATGGGGCCTCCTGGGGTGCCCACCTAGAGCCACGGGGCGGCTGCGGCCTGGCAGTGCCATCAGGATGAGGCTGACCGCTGGAAGGCCATGCTCTCCCCCACACCACGCCCCTGACCGGAGAAGCCACGCTCTTCCTACACCACCACACCACTGACCGGAGACGTGGCCAAGAAGCCACACTCTCCCCCACACCCCCTCACCTACCATGGAAGTCAACGCTCTATCTACAACATCACGCCATTGATGAGAGCAGCCACACTCGTCCTACACCACACCACTGACCGGAGACGTGGCCGAGAAGCCACGCTCTCCCCCACACCACGCCCCTGACCGGAGAAGCCACGCTCTTCCTACACCACCACACCACTGACCGGAGACATGGCTGAGAAGCCACGCTCTCCCCCACACCCCCTCACCTACCATGGAAGTCAACGCTCTATTTACAACACCACGCCATTGATGAGAGCAGCCACACTCGTCCTACACCACACCACTGACTGGAGACGTGGCCGAGAAGCCACACTCTCCCCCACACCACGTCCCTGACCTAAGACGTGGCTTCTCTGCTGATAGAATCCACCTTACTTCGGGGTACAGACATGCCTTTCCTATATTCATCATCCCCGTATTTTGTGATATTCATCAAGCTTAGTAAACGTGCACATGAGTTGGGAGGAAATGTTCCTTAAAGCTGTGCCCTCTGTCTGGGTATCTTGTGTTGCTGTTTGTTGAAAGACCTTACGTAGCTCCTCGGGCTCTGCAAACCAGAGGCCAGGCCCCAGGAACAAGCAGAGGTCGTCCCGGGCTTTCCCGCTCCATTGTTCTCTCTGCCTCAGTTCCCCCGGGGCAGCACCGCTGGGCGAGGACCACGGCCAACCCCGGGGTCCTTCACGACGCACCACGTGAGTGGGCAGTAGCTCCCACCCTTCTCCTGGTGCTCCGAGCCCGGGCTCCCTGGGGCTGAAGACACCAAAGCACGGCCAGGAGCTCCAGGGGGGGACGCAGCAAGGCTCCGTCCCCTGCAGTGAGGTATCGAGCCTGGTGCGTCGCCTGGAGCCTCCGACCCGGAGCAGTGCAGCTGGTTTTCCTTTCTCTTCGCTCACATACCCTCTGCTGGCCACGTGCACGGCAGCTGCCCCAGGCCCGTGCATCAGCATTCTTACCGTCAGGGTACCATGCAATCGTGCTCTTATGACAAACAGTCTCAGGGCCGTAGTGAGCAGGGCAGGGAATGTCAGCCTAACTATTACAACTTCTTTAAAACGACGCCCATCTGCTCGCCTCATGTCCTCCACTGAGCTTGAGTCCTGGCAGAAGCAGGAAAAAAAATCACACTTTCTTCTTCTCAGGGTCTGGCTGGCATGGGGAAGAAGGCTGGGTATGGTTCACAGCTGTAGGGGTGTCAGAGGAGCTGGGGTGACTGGACTTGTATTGTAGTTTGCTTCCCCCATAGAAGTGGGATTAAAGATTTGGAGAGTACTGCCTGAGGTTATCCAACAAGCAAACCTTATGCTTTGCTGTAGTTATTGTTCCTTTCTCCCCCTTCAGAATTCCCCCACATTTGAAAGACAATTTTATTTCTTCAACATAGTAATGGATGGGTAAAGCTCGTACCTATATTTCTTCTGGCCGAAGCAGGAGAAAGTTTCAGTAATGCATTAGTCAGGGCTCTCTAGGAAGGCAGAACCGACAGGAGACACCTGTAAATAGTAGGAGATTTTATAAAACTGTGTCATGTGACGGTGGGGACCCAAAAGTCCAAATTCCGCAGGGCAGGCTGCAAGCCAGGGGCTCCCATGAAGTCCTTGATGAGCTCCCCGGAGACGCCGGCTGTCTGAAGTAGAGATGGGGATTCTCTCTCTAAATGCTGAAGTCCCTTCTCCTTTTAAGGCCTTCACCTGCTTGGATGAGACGTCACTCACTGCTGACAGCAATCTCCTCGGTTGATTACAGATGTAACCAGCCACCTATGCAATCAGCTCGCTATGACAAAGTCCACGAAATGTCCTTGTGTTACAATCAGCACAGTGCTTTCCTGACCAGATAACTGGGCACCATGACCTGGCCGAGTTAGCACTTCAGCCTAAATATCACAAATAAAATGGGAAAGTTCAGAATCTATCCATGTTGCAGGAGTGTAGCAGTTTGAGATTATTTATGAGTTCAAAAGAGAAATACAGATGATCTTTGTAAACTGGTCTGTTCCTCTGGCGTGATGACACTTTGATAGTATTAGATTCGGCTGAGCCATCTGATTAAATCACGTTAAGATTAGGGCTCTGATTCCACCATGTCCTTAGAGTGCGGCTCAGCCCTGAGTCCCCCTCCCCCTGGGGGTAACACAGATGCTCACAGACGTGGACACAGAAGAGCACAGGAAGAGGGGCTGCTCCTTAGACTGCTGAGGCCCTGGGAAGAGATGGACTTGATGGCCTACAGCTGCAGCTGAGCAAGAGCAACGCGCTCCGGGGAGAGAGACGAGCCCTCCAGACTAGAGCTGCGAACGGAAGGAGCTGGACCACGGAGCCTTAGGAGGAAGAGGAGGGCTGAATCCTGCAGACGTCGGCAGCCATCTTGCTCCAACACGTGTCAACAGACTTTGGTGAGGGAAGTAACTTATGCTTTATGGCCTGGTGTCTGTAAGCTCCTACCCCAAATAAATACCCTTCATAAAAACCAACCAATTTCTGGTATTCTGCATCAGCACCCTTTGGCTGACTAATACAATGAGCATCCTTCCAATCTTTTGTTCTCTATCTGTATACCACTTTTTCCCAAAATTGAAATTACACTGGAAGCATTCTTTGAGCACCTATGCCAGGAACAAAGGATATAAAAGTGAATAAGACAATCTCTGCCCTAGTGGCAACCCACAAAACAGTTCAACAGGTCTCCTCAGTACAGGGTGACGATGCCTCGGGAAGGAGGGCCCAGTGCCGTAGGGGAGAGCGGTGCTAGCCCAGGGGGAGGGCGCTTCCCGGCGAGGTGCTAGCCCAGGGGGAGGGCGCTTCCCGGCGAGGGACTGACGGCGAGGGGCAGGCTGGGGAGCAGGGGTCAGGAGGCCCGGCCGAGGCGGGCTAACGGCGACCCGACAGCCGCTGAGAACTGCCGGCACAGAACGACCAGAGGCTCCGCGGCCACAGAGGCCAGGCTGGGGAGGACCCGGGTGAGCTGAGCGCTTCGAGTTCATCCTGCTCATGACTGAGACGTTTTTACACAGCATTGAGCTGCCATCTAATAGAAGCCTCTGGAAGCAGAGCGAAGTTTGGAAGCTGTTATCGCAGTCACGGGAGAAATCAGCCTGGGATTAGTCCAGTGTTTCTGAACAAAAGGGGGAGAGAGTTCAAAACATCTGGTGGTAAATCTAACCGGGCTTGCTGGTTACTGCGTGCGCGTAGAAGCCGCGGGCGAAAGCGCCAGCAGATTGCCCCGGGAAGGAGGCGATACCACTCTCTCAGCAACGTGGACAAGTGCACAGGTGCTTCTCCTGGCAGGGTGGATGAGGGAAACCCGAGGTCCGGCCCCTGCACCGCACATTCAAGGCACCCCGTACCCACGCTGAAAGAGACGCCCGTAAGTGCAGCAGGAGGCCGGGGCTGGCACTGCCCGGCAGTGAAGAGCCTGCGTGGAGGTGGTGAGCAACGAGAGTGGACGGGGGGCTGCGGGGAGCCAGGCGTGCCTGACAGCGCACAGGCCAGCGGCGTGGGCAGCGGGAAGGGCCGAGCACCTGCTGGGCACCAGGCAAGACGCCACACTCCAGGGTGGTAGATAATTGATGCCAGCCTCGCCCAGGAGGCTGTCCCCGTGCCCTGGCTGAACGGTCACTTGCTCATTCAGCAGCGGCGTGGGAGCACTTCCAGGCGCGGGGGCCAGTGCGTGACTGACCGGCTGCTAAAACCCCGAAGGTTCTGCGCCAGATGTAAGGGCAGTGGTTCCCAGCGGCGCCGGCTTGGCCCCAGGGTGACATCGGGCATGTCTGCAGACGTGCTTGGGTGTCGTCGCCAGGGCACAGAGCTAATGGCTCAGGGGGCGGGGGCCGGAGGCGCTAGGAAGCGTCCCAGAGCGCTCGGGGGTCTGTGGGCCCCAGATCGCCCTGGTCCCGAGGCTGGGAACCCCGGTGTGCAGTTGATGCCACGAGCCCTGACAGCCCTCGCCCCTCTCCAGCCTCCCCCTCGGCCCCCATTTTCAAAGGCCCTAGTGATCGAGGGGTTATGTCTGTACCAGACCAGCTGCAGGCTTTGGCTTCAAGGCCAGCGTCCCTCCTGCTTGCCAGTGCCGATGCCTTCTCAGGTATAAAATATTTATAATATTTTCCACATATTTATAAAATATGGACCCTCTCTTCAACGAGTTTACCTGAATCATTCCAATGATGATTTGACTGACATTGCTTCCTTTAAGAAAGATAAATCCTTCTACTAAATAATATGCATCACCAGGAAAATGGAGATTTGATACACCAAGCTCTTTGCGAGGAGCTGGGAAAATATAAATTATCAGTACATGGTACAAGACAAAGATAAAAACAAGATTATGGCCAACATAAAGGAAAATCTGGGAAAATTCTGAGAAATTTGAAAGGAAATGACCTGGACTTGTATATACTTTTGTTCAAAAGTATATTACCAGGGAGAAAAAAGTATATTACCAGGGAGAGGGAATGGTAAGTCAGGGCATAAAATGTAGCGGTTTCCTATTTGGAACGACTGTATCAATTGATGTAACTATCATCAAGTGTAATGAATATTCCAATCAGTGCAAGGTGTTAATAAATAGGGTGGTATATGGAAATCCTCTATTTTATGGATGATTGTTCTCTAAACCTACAACATCTTAATGAAGAAAAAAAGTATATTGAGGTTTAAAGATTTGAACAAAGCTCAGAAAGTGTTTTTTTGTTTGTTTGTTTGTTTTAGGAGATACTGAGGATTGAACCCAGGACCTAGTACATGAGAAGCAGGTGCTCAACCACTCAGCTATATCTGCTCCCCAGTGAGAGCTGGTTTTTTTCCTTTGTTTTTCAGGACGTACCAGGGATCGAGCCCAGGACCTCGGATGCCCACATACGAGGTGCTCAGCCACTTGAGCTACAACCTCTCCCAAAAAGATCTTTTTAATATAACAAGTGATAATAGGAAAGAAACTTTCTTTAAACACTTGTTCAGCCAGTAATTTTCTAGCCAGAAACTTTTACATAAATTTCATTGAATGTAAGGTACTAATATTATTCGGATAAGTAATACATTTTTTAAAGCTTTAATATAATCACTTTTAAAAGTGAAATATCCCAAGGAAATCACATAATAAAGCAAATCTGTTTTGAATATGTTGTTTCCTTCAGAATATCTTTACTTTATTGACATGGCTAGTTACTAAAGATGAACATAAAACATTAATCAGCCACCGACAGGGTTGTTGTCTGTTCATTGCTACTGGGGATTAAACAACTGAATTATGCTTATTAAAATGCACTGTGAATTAGAAAAACAGGTTTGTAAAGTCTCAGAATTTCCATGGTCAAACAACTTAAAACAGGGAAGCAAACTTTTTAAGTAACAGCCCTCAACGTTTCCATTTCACCAAAGCTCTCAGACGTAATTGGGTGGCATTAGAGTGAAAGAAGTTTTCCCCAAATGATGTCTTCTTTACCCAACAATTTTAGAACCACATAGACTGCTCAGTACTATATAGTGTTCCCACTAAGGTACACTTTACTTCAATTTCTTTACTTTTAAAAAGCCTCCATAATTGTTAGCAGTAAGACACCATCCCAGAAAAAAAATGGGGTTTGTTCATCCTTCACATGAGATTTGGGCCACTGTTAACCTGAAAGTGTCATTCAAGAATTAATATAGAAAGTGAATGAGATAATGCAACGAAAGTGCTTTCAAAAGTAGAAAATGAAAAACAAGTGTCTTTGCTCTCGTTGTCACTGAGTAAATCGCATCAATAGAAAGCACGGGCCAGGTTTGGCACAAGTAAAACCAGGGAGAACCAGACAGTTACTGCCCT
This sequence comes from Dasypus novemcinctus, assembly GCF_030445035.2. Taxonomy (NCBI): domain Eukaryota; kingdom Metazoa; phylum Chordata; class Mammalia; order Cingulata; family Dasypodidae; genus Dasypus; species Dasypus novemcinctus. The sequence goes on along the minus strand of NC_080701.1, from coordinate 1,652,680 downwards.
TACAATAGCACCATGATTTAGTACCCCTGAAACCTCACGGAAAGGCCCTAAGCCGCACGTTTTTCTGATGGAGGGTAGATTCCAGGTCGCTGTGACCCAGCCTGGGCTGCCGAGAGCCTGGGCGGTGTGCGGCTGCCGTGCTCCATGCACCTTCTCCTGGACGCCAGAGATAATGAAGGTTTGCACTGAGAGGCAAAATTTATGTTTAGAGAAACCAAATATTTCTGTGTCAGAGTTTCCACAGATTTCCAATGTCTAGATCCTCTGGGCCTCGCGTATTAAGAGTAAATACTCTAGCATGAATGAAAAGTCGATGGCTTGGTATTTCCATGAGAATGAAAATTGGGGTGCATCTAAATATGCACGGTTCAACATCTATGAAGAATCTACTTAAATTACACATTCTCTCTACATCTCACTTCTGCATCTGCCACGTTTGTCAAGTGTGAGGAATGAAACTAGAATTGTCATTGGGTCATTGTGAGAAGTAAATGAAATAGTAAATGCAGTGTAGTGAGTCCGTTTTCACTCACACTCGCTGAACACACGCACTGGAAGGACCCCAGGAGCCATTCCTCCTTCTGTTTAGAGATGAGGAGACTGAGCCCCAGGAAGGGAGACAGCTTGTCAGGGAGGAGCCCGAATCAAACCCCGGGCGGCAGGACACCCAGCTCCGCGCTGTTTCCAGAACATCACACTGAGGGCCCAGCTGCACTAACTGTGAAACAATTAACAGTAAAATTTTTGTTACAAAACACACCACAAAATTCCACACTCAAGCCAGAATCTCATTTTGGACTGGAATGCAAGACCCCGGCAGTGACTAATTTGATTTATTTTCCTGGGATTAGTTACTAGAGACTCTTTAAATTTTTGTCCACAGGCTTTCTTATGGAAACATAAGCTAAATAGTAACACTCATTAATCTTTTTCTTACGTCTCAGAAGGAATTTCCAAAGAACTACAGGATGAACATCAAGCAGATTCTCCTGCACCCCGAGTTCTGCACTGCCTGCCCATCACGGGGTTGTGAGCCCTCGAGAACAATCGGCTGACCAGCTCTGAAGCAGTAGAGCAGCTGGGAGTGGGAGAGCTCTGGAAGTGGTAGAGCAGCTGGGAGCAGTAGAGCAGCTGGGAGCAGTAGAGCAGCTGGGAGTGGTAGAGCAGCTGGGAGCAGTGGCACCCTGGGAGCAGTGAGAGGTTGAGATTCTGGAGAGGGGGCAGCTTCTTCCCACGTGCTTCTTCTGTATTCCAAGATCCTTTCTACTCAAGAGGATCCCAAAGCTGCTGATTCACTAACCACAACTAGGGAGCTGGTTGTTTAGAACAATTTGTTCGTGTATTTTAATTTTTTAACTTTTATCATGGAAAATCTCAAACATACCCAAAAGTAGCAAGAAAAGTGTAAGGCACCATGTACCCCATCCACTCCAACAAACAGCAGCACTTTGTCCATATTGTCTCATCTATTCCTCTGTCACTTTTTAAAATTTTTATTGTATTTTTTTGAAGATACATAGATCACAGAAAATGTTACATTAAAAAATATAAGAGGTTCCCACGTACCCCACCCCCACTCCTCCCACATCAACAGCCTCTTTCATCGTGTGGCACATTCATTGCATTTGGCAAATACATTTTGGAGCACAGCTGTACCACATGGATAATGGTTTACATTGTAGTTTACACTCTCCCCCAGTCCATTCAGTGGGTTATGGCAGGATATGTAAAGTCCAGCATCTGACCCTGCAATACCATTCAGGACAACTCCAAGTCCCAAAAATGCCCCACATCACACCTCTTCTCCCCTCTCCCTGTCCTCTTTGACTTGTAAGACAAATATTGATAATTGCACCATTTCACTCATACATACGTAGGTATGTGTATCTAACATGACTTTTTAAAAGAAAAACACAACCACAATGACATCATCTCCTGTGACAAAATCGTTAATATCATCTAACACCCAGTCTTAATTCAGTTTTCCTAATTTTCTTAAAAATGCATTTTAAATTTGGTTTATTTGAATCAAAATATAAACGGGCCGAAAACTGTATGTGGTAGACAAGTCTTTTAAATCTCTTTAAATATTTACTGTTTCCTTTGCCCCTGACAATTTTTTTCTATACCATTTGTTTGTTGGGGAAAAAAGTAGGCTATTTGTCTTTTTTAAATTTCCCTTATTCTAAATTTGGCAGATTACATCCATAGGGTATCAATTAACATGTTCCTTTAACCCTTAAATTTCCTATAAACTGGTAGATCAAGACGCTTAATTAGATTCAGGCTCAACTTCCGAGAGACTAATGTTGCATAGAAGGTGCTTAGTATCTGGTCGTTTCACATCTGGTGATGGCAAGAGCGTGAGTGGGTTCAGTGTTGTCACCCCTTATAAAGATGCCCCACAACATTTTACCTACCGGCTTTAAGAGCTTTGCATTATCAGTGCTTAGAGCCAATGTTTTATTAAAGGCTGCAGAATGACCATTCTCTAATTCTACCATTCTTTCTGCTTTTATTACCTGGAATTCTTCTAAAAGGAAGAATTTCCATTCATCAAATATTCAGTTATTCTGAAATAAAGTCAATACAGAAAAGGCAAAATAAATGCTCTTTTTCTTTTAAAAAGTACTCATTTTTCAATTAATTTTTTGGGATATCATTATTGCCATGGATTTTTTTTTACTTTTTTTTAAATTGAAGTATATCATTCATACACGAACACACATAAACAATAAGTGTATAGCAAAGATTGCGAACTTACAAAATAAACATACATAACATCACCCAGGGGTCTCATGTATCACCCCTCCACCAACTCTTTGCATTGCTGTGAAACATTTGTTACGAACTATGCAAGAGCATCGTCGAAATATTACTAGCAACTACAGTCCTTATCTTACATTTGGTGGATTTTCCCCCCAACCCATACTATTTTTTTAATGTTTTTGTTACAGATATTGTGAACTTGCAAAACCTCCATGGATTTTTTATATATTCAACGTGTTGAGATCCATTGTGATCTCTATTGTTTTTTGCGGCCAAAATGAGCTCACTGTGGCCACCAGGCGTTCTCAGGCTGGCACCACGTTCTCCCGGCAGGACCCCAGCTTGGCCGCCGCGTACCTCCCAGCTGGAGAAGGCGCCCCGGGACCAAGGGACCCTTCTCCTGCACTGCACGAGGGCGCGCCAGCCCCAGGGCCCGTGCCGCCCGGCCCCGCTCGGCCGTGGCTCTGTGTTCCATGCCCCCAGGGACCCTGGTGCTGCCCGCGCGGTGGGGCCGGCCATGGGGGACACCTGCTTGGCGGGCGGGCTCAGCGCAGCCCGCAGCCTCCAGGCCCTGCCTGGCACCTGCCACCGTCCCTCCCCTGGCCTCGGAGCTTCGGGGGCCTCTGGGTCACCACCGTCCAGCCTGGCGCCGCCGGCCGCCCGCACGAGCCCTGCAGCACGCGGCCCGCTGAGGCCCAGACCCCGGCGCCCAAGGAGGTGGGCGAGGGGACAGGCAGGAGGCGGGCGGGCAGGAGGAGGCGCTGGCCAGTGCGCCCCACCTCACCCGAGACGGCGGCCCACGCAGCGAGTCCACGTGGCTCCCGTGGGCTGGCACCGCCGTCTCTCCAGGGACGCAGCCCTGTGGTGTCCCACTTCCTGGGCCTGCTGCCGTGCCCCCACCTCTCTGCCCCCTTGTCCTCACTTGTCCTTCCCTGAGGCTGCACAACACACACCCCCATAGGGACATGCCAAGGAAAAAGTTCACGTCTGCGTTACAACGATAAAAACATACTGTTTTGTTTATTTTTTTTTTAAAGATTTATTTTTTATTTATTTCTCTACGCCCCCCCCCCCCGGCTCAGTTGTCTGCTCTCTGGGTCCATTCCCTGTGTGTTCTTCTGTGTCTGCTTCTATTCTTATCAGGAGCACCGGGAATCTGTGTTTCTTTTTTTGTAGCGTCATCTTGTTGTGTCTGCTCTCCGTGTGTGTGGCGCCATTCCTGGGCAGGCTGTGCTTTTTCCATGCTGGGCGGCTCTCCTTACGGGGCGCACTCCTTGTGCGTGGGGCTCCCCTACGCGGGGGACACCCCTGCGTGGCACAGCACTCCTTGCGCGCATCAGCACTGTGCATGGGCCAGCTCCACACGGGTCAAACCCTGGACCTCCCATGTGGTAGGCGGACACCCTTTCCTTTGGCCCAAATCCGCTCCCATATTGTTTTAATAAATGGCAAATCCTAGGTTTAAAGCATACAGGTCACCTTAAAGGAAAACCGATCAAAAGTTCTTCTTAGCCGTTGCCGCCTCCGCCAGGCTCTGTGTCCTCCAGCGCGCTACCTGCCACTCCTCCATGGCGGGACGTGCCCTCGACAGGAGGCTGGTGCACCCAGGGAAGGCAGAGCTGCAGGAAGCCTGTACATCCACCCGCTTTTCCACGAAAGGCAAAGTCCAGGGCTCAGGAACTGCTGTTACTGGGTGGGTCTCCTTTGAGCAAGTCATGTGAGTCGATGACACCAGCATAAGTCAATTCTATGCAGTGGTTGCTCTGTATGTTCCTTGTTTTGCTTTGCTTTTAGCAGCTGCTTAGGAGTCTATGTGGCTGAGAAACGGACAGCCCCAGCACTGAGCGACAAGTCAAGGAGAGGAATTCAGTTGGTGGTCGTTTGGGGAGCAGCTCCTGGGATCGAACAACAACCGTAAGAAGCTTCTGGAAAAAAATGAGGAGTCTCAGCTCCACTCTGGGGAGATTCTGACTTAGTCGCATCAGAGGTGGGGCCTGGAAAATCGTATTAACAGCCCTCCAGATGACACTGATGAGCCAGCAGGTTTTGGAAGCTGCCTTCCACGCCCTCTCTGCCTCCTGAAGACAGAGGGAAAAAGGAGACGAAGTTGGGAAATAATCACACCCAGCCCAGTTACTCTCGTCTTGTCTCCACTTAGAAAAACACGGGAGGAAATCGGGCCTCGGGTGTGAGCTCTCAAAGCCCAGCCAAGCACCTCTACTAAAATCAAATCAAATTTTCCAGCCAAGTAAGCGGATCAGCATCCAAGAAAAGGGGAATAATTGGTACTGAATTGTTATTGGCACTACCTGCTTGGTGTTTGTGTCCACATTTAGCACACAAGGCTGAAGGAAAATATCCCAAACCTTTTCTTTCTGTTACTTTGCTTTTTAATCTCCAGGCTCGTTTCCCTTTCACAACCTTAAGTTGCTGCACCTAATGATTGCCAGTAAAACATGACTGAAGGAGGCTCTTCTCTTGAAACGATGTCACACTGTGTGCTTTGAGCAACTCCCACCGTACATCAAAGCAGAGTAGGACATCCATGTTTAGCTTTCTGCAAATTGGTGTCTGCTCCTATTTTTTGTGTCTTGTGGTTTTTTTAAAGAAAAAAAACTTGATGGACACCAGAGAAGCTCTCTGCTTACTCACTCCTCACCAGTCTTTCTTCTCACCAGCTGCGAGATAACACCTTTTCCAGATTTAGCATATATTCTTCTATTCCTATTTTAAGAATTTTGCTACACACATATATCCATTAGTAATATAGAATAGTTTTAGGCATTTCCTAAAAGTTACATGACTTGTATTACACCATATGCAGCCTACTGCAGTGAGTTTGTTCCCCTTAACATTATTTTTAAGATGTGTAGATATTGATTAATGTAGCCTTTGTTAATTCAATTGAACTATCTCGTGGTTTTCTCTTATATGGATATGCCACATCTACTTGTTCACTCTTCTTCATGTGTAGTCAGGTGTATTAGGGTTCTCCAGGCAAACAGAATCAACAAGAGATGCCTGTCAATAGTATGCGATTCTGTAAGAGTCTCTCACGCAGCTGTGGGGATGTGCAAGTCCAGGTTCCCCAGGCAGGTGCAACCAGCAGCTCTGATGAAAGGCCAATGAAGAATTTTTATGAGTTCTGGGAGATGCTGGCTGTCCACAGATAAGCTGGGAAATTCTCTCTCAATGCTGGAATCACTTCCCCTTTTAAGGCATTCAACTGATTGGGCTGAGCATCACTCATTGCTGATGACAATCTCCCTCACTGATGTAATTGTAACCAGCTATCTGTGATTTACCACTGCAGTAAAGTCAACGGTGACTAAAGTCCATCAATGCCCTTGTGTTACAGTCAGCCCAGTGCTTGCTGGACCAGACAACTGGGCACCATTACCTGGCCGAGTTGACGCAATAGCCTGACCATCACATCAGTTCATTTCCAAATGTCACTATTAGACCTCTGTACAAAGACCCGAGGCGTTTGTCAGCTTGTGCTGTGTTGCCCCAAAGTGCAGGGCCTTGCAGCACCAAGCATCGGCTTTTCCCTCTGGGCCAGGGCCGCCTGGCCTCTGCCGGGCCCAAGCACGACCACAGGGAAAGGAGGGGGGACTCGCCTCTCCACCCTCTCGTGCACCGTGCACTCCCTTCCAGGTCTCCGAGCTGGAACAGCAGTGTCCTGTTGGAGTGTCTCAGGAGCCCTGGCTCCAGGGACGGAGGTGGAGAAGACGAGGGCTGGGCCTCCGGCCTCTGGGCCCCTGGGAGCTGCCCCCCGCCCTGCATGTCCAGCCCTCGAGGAGCCGCTGGGCGGTCTGCCCAGGCTCACTGTTGTCCTCAGAGGAGAAAACGCTGAGTGTCCTGGCCCCACCGCGCCTGGACGCAGGCTCCTTCATGGGCTTCGGCGCTCACCTGCTGCTCGTGAGCTCCACGCTACGTGCCCCGTTCAGAGGACAGTCAAGTTTCCATCAACAGTTAGTACTGGGAAGCGGACGTGGCTCACTGGACAGGGGATCCGCCTACCACATGGGAGGTCCAGGGTTCAAACCCCGGGCCTCCTTGACCCGTGTGGAGCTGGCCCATGCGCAGTGCTGATGCGCACAAGGAGTGCCCTGCCACGCAGGGGTGTCCCCTGTGTAGGGGAGCCCCACGTGCAAGGAGTGCACCCCGTGAGGAGAGCTGCCCAGTGCAAAAGAAAGTGCAGCCTGCCCAGGAATGGCGCTGCACACATGGAGAGCTGACACAGCAAGATGATGCAACAAAAGGAAACACAGTTTCGCCTGACATAGAGAAGAATACAAGCAGACACAGAAAAACACACAGCGAATGGATACAGAGAGCAGACAAAGGGGGGGGCGGGGGGGGGCGGGAAGGGGAGAGAAATAAATAAAACAAATCTTTTCTTTTAAAAAAATAGGCACTTTTGGAGGCTTGCTTTGTGGCCTAGTAAACATCAATTATTGTAAACATCTATTAGTGCTTGAAAAAAATGCTTATTCTCTAATTGTTAGGGAAAAGGTTCTAATTGAGTGCATGAAATCAGACTTGATAGTTATGTTCTTCAAATCAAATACATTTATGTAATGGTGGGAAACAGGATCTCCTTGCTCTCTCAAGGAGGGAAATGTATAAAAAGCTACCATAATCGTTAGAGGTTTGTCCACTGCTCCATATATTTCTGTCCGTTTTTGCTTTATGTTTAGGCTCCGTTGTTACTTGCACGCATTTAGAATTGTTGTAGCTTCTTGGCCAGCCATTTTTAAAATCGCTATCGGCGACCCTGCGTGCCCCAGCGGCGTATTTCCGCAGCTTGGTTCTTGCTCGCGCCCTGCCCTCAGAAAGCTCCCCGTGGGCTGCCGCGTCAGCTCCCGCTGGCTTAGCACTTGCCGGTTGTTTCCCATTTTTAAAATTATCATCCTTTCTAGGTACTTGCATTTTGGGTTTGTATGAAGATAGATCTTTTTAATTCTCTGAAATTTGCCTTTTATCCAGTAAAGTTTACATGTGTGATTTTTTATATGTTTGCATTTATCCCTCCCATCTCTTCTTGTTTTCTATTAATCCTAATTTCTATGATTTCCTCCTTTCCTATCTTATAATATTCACCAGATTTTCATTACTCCTATTTATTTCATCTGATGGTTTAAATGTTAGACATTCTCTAGTTCTTACCAGTTCTTACAGTTAAATTGGTTGTTACAGTTAAATTGTGAAGAGGTATTATTTCATGGAGAATAACATAACATTTTTACCCTCTTATCAAATAGGAAGGCAAGGAGTTATCACTAAGCGCCAAAACTCCTACTAGTCCCCTCCAGTCTTCAAGGCATCCTCACACTTTAGTTTCATCTCACTTCACACTTTTCCAATTAAACATTGGTACTGACTGTCTGTTCAGTCAACACTTGCACTGATTTATCCACGTCTACCAAGTTCGTTGTTTACCATTTGTTTTTTAATATACTTAAAAAAAATTTTTAAAGATACTTCAATTACGTAAATGTTACATAAAAAATATAGGGAATTCCCATATGCCCCACTCCTTGCTTCTGTGTTCAATTTCCTTCTTCCAAACATAACCCTACCTAAACTTCATTGGCAGATGTTTTATGTGGCTCCATTTCCAGTCGATCCACTCCTCTTTCCTAACCCATCGGGCTCCTGGTACCTTCAGCTCCGCTGGCTGTGTCTTCCGTCATTTCCACTCGACTCTGTCTGCAGTGCTCGCTGACGGTTCCTTGGTGGTGGCACAGGGAGCCTGCCCTGGCCCTGCCCCGTCCACTCTATCACAGCGGACTTCGTCCTCAAGCACGTCAGGCTTTTGGGTTGAAGGTCACCTTCAGTGGCCTCTCCGGGCTCCTCCGGGGTCTGTGTTGAGAGCGTGTCTCCCTGTGAGGTCGGACGTTTGTCTCGAAACGCCTCAGGAGCGTCCAGCTCACCATAATCACGTGCCGTGCCAAGGTCCCGGCTGGGGATTCCTGCACCAAGAGGGTAAGATTAAACAGGATCCTGCACCCGGAGAAGGTGAGGCGTGCGGTGACGACCTTCAGGGCTGTTTCCCCCACGTCCTCCCGGCCCCGCCTGCAGAGAGGGCGTCCTGTCGTCAGCAGGAAGCGCGACCCTCCCTACCCCTCCTGTCGTCGTCCTACACTGAAGGGTGGCTCTTTCTATCGCCCTGTCGTTGTCCTGCTCTGAAGGGTGGTTCCTTCTAGCCTCCTGTCGTTGTCCTCCGCTGAAGCAGAGTCTTTCTGTCCCTCGTGTCCCCGAAGGCGCGCCCTGAGTCCGGCTTTCCGTGGGGCCGCACTTGCTAACTGCACTGGCAGCCTGTGCCGCGTGGACCTCCCACACAAGTCCCTCGGTCTCAGCCAGAGCACTGCCCCTGCCGCTCTCCGTTGCCCTGGCCTCATTTCTTACTCACGCTCGGCCTTGGAGGATTTCCTTCGGCGTCTTGTGAACTAAACGTGCTGTAAGCAGACGCTTGTCTTATTTCACCCTGTTTCCAGGCGTTTGGGAGCGTCTATCTCATGGCTCCCACTGCCTTCCTTTCCCCCGTCTCTTACCCCGAGCACCAAGGATCTTCCTGCGTACACGTGCAGGTCAGCCGTCGGGATGGCCAGTCGTCAGCGCTGACCACGGGGTTGACTCGAGCGTGTGTGGAGCAGCCACTTCGTTCTCATGCGGCACATGCCATGGCCTGAGTGTGAGACCAGGCAAGAGCAGAAATGAGTCCCACTGTGGGATCATCCCGAGGAGAGGACGTGGCCGGTCTGGCCGCCAGCGCTGGCCCTTCCCCGTGGCTGCCGCTCCCGGACTCCACCAGCTCCCCCTGCGTGTGCTCCTAAGACCGTCCTTTCCCCCCACGGGCTCCCACACTCACCGCGCCGCGGCCCCCGGCCCCGAGAGCTGGCTGCGCGCATCGCCCTGCGCCCTGTCCAGTGAGGTCGCCCTGAAACTCGGGTCAGCCCCGGTGGGGTGCTTACACGGGGAAATCACCCCCAGCCCCGAGGGCTGCACCCGAACTCCCCCAGCCTCCGCAGAGCGCCTCGCCTCTTGCCACGCAGGCCGCCTGCGGCTCCCGCCACGTCTGTATCTACAAGGGCAGGAAACTGGGCCATAACAGCGTCAGGACTTGGAACTTACCAGAAACCAAATTCCCCAGGCCCAGCCTGGGCCTAAATCAGCAAGTCGGCCTGAGGGGCGCCCTGGCTTTCAGCAAGCCCTTAGGGTGGGGTCCTTAAACTTTTGTGTGCCAAGGACCCCTACCAAGTCCACCCTATACCACGCATTATTTATTAAATAAATATATTGCACCCACACCAGCACGTCCCCACAAGAACAATGGCATTTTGAATTTAAGTCCAAGCTCAGGGACCCCCTGAAATCTTTCCTTGGACCCCTTGAGGGTCCACAGACCCCTGGTTAAAAACCCCTGCCTTAGGTGATGCTGATGCCCCATCAAGCAGGTGAACCACAGCCCAGAAGAGTGAAGAATTGACGGCAATTACGGAGGTGAGTAAAGTGAGGTTGTAGGTGCTCTTCACTGCGGTTAAGGTAGGTAAACAGCTGTTTATTGAACAAGGGACCCTTTTACCCCACCCTGGGCGACAGTACAAAGTGGTCCCCGGGGGGGCAAAGTGCAGTCGGTGGAGGGACCGCACTGCTTACCCGCACATTTATAAATAATCCGGCCTCTGCGACCGCTGAGGGCGCCGATGCTGATTTGTAGGAAGATTCTACTTTGATGTAGTTTTTGCTTTATTGCTGCTGACCTCCCGGTGATCCCATTTGTGAGGCAGCTCCTCGGATCCCAGGCCCACGACACTGCTCTCTAAATGAACACGATGCGGAGGTCGTTTTCCGGCTAATTTGCATCTAAATGTCCTATCTGAAACCCTGATAACGGGCTAAAGATGGTTTAAAGACCCTGTCTGTGGAAGAAAGCTTATTAGAGTTCAGCTTGATTAGTCAGATCTTGCTAGGTCCTCAAATTTCCTATAACAATTTTCTAATCTATGCCTTCTGAGGCTATAAAACAGTCTTTTAGAGGATTGCACAAATAAATAGCATTTGAATACATTTTAAAGCAGTTAATAGATAACAAATATATAAAGAAGGGAGAAAGCAGGAAACTTACCCACATTCTTCCAATAACCCAATAGGTAAATATTACTGTGCGCACTCTTAGGTAAGAAAGCTCAGGTAAGCTGTGAGGCGACTCGTCCCGGTCACGAGTTGGGGCTCATCCATGTCTTTACGAGGGCGTCACTTGGGCGCTTCAGAAAAACCCCGCTCCGTGAGTTTTCCACCTGGTAGATGCATTGGAAAAACTGTGTCTGCACACAGACCGTGCAAGATAAACAGAGCAAGCCAGCGGCAGATCTGGGTCCCAAGCGAGGTCACCTGTAAGCGGGTCCCGTCTATTCCCGAGGTCACAGCCTTTCCTGCTCCCCTCCGTGTCTCCAACCCCGTGGGGAGGATTGTGAACAAGCACCCACAGTCTTCAGGAAAATCACATCCCATACGGGGCCAACCGCACTCCAGCGCCCTCTTGGTTGTTTAACTTGTTTTCGTAATAAATTGTTTTAATGCTCATGTATTTTAAAAAGCTTATGTTCTTTTAAAACCTAAGAGCTGATGAGGATAGAATGAGCAGTTACTCCCCACCATCTACTGCCTGCTATCCTTGAGTGGTCACTACTGAATTCTAGTTATTATTCACCTGCTCTTTTAAAAACCCATATGCTGTGCCTCATGCATGTCTCCCGAGGCAAAATATTGCTTAGTCCTGATGGGTTTTGAGCAAATTTTCTGAACTTTCTGTTTCTCACTTCATGTATCTAAGACTCATCCATCCTCCTGAGCGTAGCATGACTACATTCAGCTCATTGTGTAAATTTAATAGTGTGGATATGCTGTGGTTTCTTTACTCATTCTCCTGTTGCTAGAAATTTGTGTGTTTTCCAATCTTTTTATTATGAACAATGCTGCTATAGATTTTCTGATTATTATAAATATACAGCTATAAGTATATGAATACTTGAAGTATCTTTTTTGAGTCCCTCTTGGGTGTACTAAACTCAGCAATGCTGGATTGTAGTAGGTGCAGATTCCTTCTTACAAGGTAACACTAAAATGTTTTCATAGTTGCACCAATTTACAATCTCACAAGTACTCAGAGTTTCTGCTGATCCACATTCTCACTACCTCTGATATGATCAGACATTTAAATTTTTGCCCATATGATTTGTGTAAAATGTTATTACATTGAGGTGTTAGCTTTCATTTTTCTAATTACTAATGAAATCAATTATTTCATATACAATTACCATTTTTATTTCTTCTTCTTGAAATCCATGCTTATGATTTTGTCCATTTTCCTATTAGAGTTTTTCTTACTAATTTGTAGGACTTTTTTATACTTCTGGATCTTCAGTTTCCATCAGTTATATTTGTTAATGAGTATTCTCACAGTCTGTGGCTTGTATTTTCACTTTTCCATGGTGTCTTTTGATGAACAGATATCCCTAATTTTTTAGTAATTGAATTTGCCATCTTTCAAAACAATTTTCTTTAGAGCAATTGTAGGTTTGTAGAAATATCATGAAGAAAGTACAAAGGGGAAACGGACTTTGGCCCAGTGGTTAGGGCATCCGTCTACCACATGGGAGGTCCGCGGTTCAAGCCCCAGGCCTCCTTGACCTGTGTGCAGCTGGCCCATGCGCAGTGCTGATGCGCGCAAGGAGTGCCCTGCCACGCAGGGGTGTCCCCCGCATAGGGGAGCCCCACGTGCAAGGAGTGCACCCATAAGGAGAGCCGCCCAGCGCGAAGGAGGGAGCAGCCTGCCCAGGAATGGCGCCGCCCACACTTCCTGTGCCGCTGACGACAACAGAAGCGGACAAAGAAACAAGACGCAGCAAAAAGACACAGAAAACAGACAACCAGGGGAGGGGAGGGGAATTAAATAAATAAAAATAAATCTTTAAAAAAAAAAAAAAGTACAAAGGTTCTCACATACACCCCCCCACACACAGTTTTCCCTGTTATTAACATTTTGCATTAACGTGGTAGCTTTGTTACAATTCATGAAACATTATTATTATAATTAAGCTATTAAATTTAGCAAACTGCTTACATTCTGTTGAACAGTTTTATGGGTTGTGTGTGTCATAACTTATAGGTAACCTAAAATTTCCTTTTTTCCCTCTTTTCAAATATAAAACTCAGTGGCATTAATTACATACACAAAGTTGTGCCTCCATCCCCATAGTGTTCTGCCAAAACTTCTCCATCACTCCAGAAGAAACTCCACGCCAATTTAATTTTAACTTCTCATCCCCTTCTTATCTTGGTCCCTGGTAACCCGTATTCTAGTTTGAGTTCATGGATAGGATTATTTTGCTTATTTCATGTAAGTGAGATCACATAGTATTAGCCCTGCTGCATTTGTCTCATTTCATTCAACATGATATCTTCATGGCTCATCCATGTTGCAGCATGCATCGGAAAGTCATTTCTTTTCACAGCCCAATAATACTCACTTTATGGCTATACCACCTGTTGTTTCTCCATTCATCTGTTGATGGGCCCTTGGGATGCTTCCAGCTTCTGGCAATTTTGAATAACGCTTTATGGACATCGGTGTGCAAACGTCTGCTCGAGTCCCTTCTTTCAACTTCCTTTAGGCAGATAACTTGATGTGGGGTTGCCAGGTCATAGGTAATTCTGTACTTAGCTTCCTGAGGAATCACCACACTGTTTTCCATAGTGGCTGCACCATTTTACATTCCCACTAATATTGTGCGAGTAATCCTAGCTCCCTACATCCTTTCCAGCACTTGATGTTTTCTTTTCTTTTTTTTTCTTTTAATGTACCAGAACCAGGGATTGAACCCAGAACCTCATATGCAGGAGGCCGGTGCTCAACCACCAAGCCACATCAGCTCCCCTGAGTTGGTTCCCTCATCTGTTTTTGCTCATTGTTTTCTCGTTTGGTTTTTTCCTTCTTGTTGTTTGTTCATTGTTTTCTCTTGCTTATTGTCTGCTCATGGTTTTGCTCATTGTCTGCTCATTGTTTTTGTTTGTTGTCTGCTTGTTTTTAGGGGGCACCAGAAACTTAACCCAGGACCTCCGGTGTGGGAGACAGGTGCTCAACTGCTTGGGCCACATCTGCTCCCCTCTATTTTCCAATAGTAGACATTCTAGTGGGTGTGAGTGTATCTCATTGCAGCTTTTTTCTTCCCCTCCCCCTCCCCTAACCCTGCTGTTTTTTCTGTCTGTGTCCATTCGCTGTGTGATCTTCTGTATCTAGTTCTCCCTTTGTCTTTTCTTCTCATCTTTCTCCTCTAGGATTCACCAGGATTTGATCCTGGGAACCTCTGATATGGAGAGAGGTTCTCTGTCAATTGTGCCACCTCAGTTCCTGGTCTCTGCCGTGCTTCACCTTGACTCTCCCCTTCGTCTCTCTTTTGTTGTGTCATCATCTTGCTGCGTGGCTTAGTTGCACGGGTTCTGGTTCACCGCTGGACCCTCGGCTTGCTGTACGGGCACTCAGCTCGCCACGTGGGCACTGGCTCACCACACGGCCATCAGTGGGCACTCAGTTCACCACGCAGGCACTTGCGTGGGCACTCAGCTCGCCACGTGGGCACTGACTTGCCACACGGGCACGCTTTCTCTTCTTCTTTTTCACCAGGAGGCCTCAGGGATTGAACCTGGGTCCTCCCATATGGTAGGCGGAGACCTATTGCTTGAGCCACACCCACTTCCCTCATTGCAGTTTTGATTTCCCTGATGACTCTTTGGAAAATATGCATTCTTAATGAGCGAGCGCACATGGATCATTCTCCAGGATGGGCCAGATCTCAGATCACAAAACAAGTCTCAATAAATTCAACCAATGTATCTTCTTGGACCACAATGAAATGAAGCTAGAAATTGATGCCAGAAGGAGAAATGGAAAATTCACAAATAATAGGAAATTAAAACAATCAATGGATTAAAAAGGAAATCACAATGGAAATCAGGAAATGTCTTAAGGCAAATGAAAATGAAAATACACCATGCCAACAGTTACAGGATGCAGCAAAGGCGGTGCACAGAGGGAAATGTATAGCTCAACATGCTTATATTAAAAAAGAAGATGGAGCGGATGTGGCCCAAGCAGTTGACTGTCTCTTTCCCACATGGGTTTAGTTCCCAGTACCTCCTAAGAAAAAAACAAAAACAAACAACAAGCCAAAAAAAAACACAAGAAAAGCAACTCAGGGAAGCGATGAGCCTCAGTGGTTGAGCGCTGGCTTCCCACATAACAAGGTCCCAGGTTCAATGCCCAGTACATGAAAAAAAAAAAAGAGCTCTCAAATAAGAGACCTGACCTCAAAACTGGAAAATCTAGAAAAAGAAGAGCAAACTAAACCACACGTGAGTGGAAAGAAGAAAATAACAGAGACAGGAAAAGAGATAAATGAAATCAAGAATGGAAAAAACAGTTGAGAGAATCAATCAATCCAAAAGCTGCTTCTTTGAGAAGATACTCAGATTTTGTTAATCCATGAATGTCTTAAACTCTCTCTCATTTTTGAGGGATAATTTTGCTGCATAAAGAATTTCTAGCTGGTAGTTTTTCTCTTTCAGTCCCTTATCACTGTTCTCTCTCCTCCATGGCTTCTGATGAGAAGCTGGCACCGACTTTCATTAAGGATCCTTTGTACATGAAGAATCACTTTTTTCTTGCTGCTTTCAGTACTCTCTCTCCTTGGTGACTGACATTTTGAAAAGAACATATCTTGGAGTATCCTGTTAGGATTTACTCTGGAGTGTGCTGTGCTTCTTGGACAAGTCCAGCTTTCGGATGAGTTGGGAAACCCAAGCAGTCCTACGGTCTCACAGATTCCCCAAACTTTACTCCTGCATTTATGAAAGAACTCGCCAGGTTAGGGAAGTCAGAACTTCGTCAGGGTATCTCCAGTTGTTTCCAAATTAAAATTATCTGCTTCGTACCTTATCGTTGTGAAGATTAACTGTTCGTACTTTTCACTGAGCAAATAAAATGCCAAGAATCTAGCCTGAAAGTCGTTGTAACTTGAGGGAGAAGCTCAGTTAGTAAGGCTGTTTATCAAAGCATATTTTATAGTAGGGAAAAATTAAAATACCTTGAATCTCCAATAAGAAGTAAATGGTTAAGAAATTAGAATAATACATTGACATTAATTACATAATTAATTCAATAAATATTATATTAATAAATATTAAATAGTCACTGGAAATGTTTAGGAATAGTTTGTAAAATCTTTGGGAAAAGACTTATTTTATAAGGCCATGTAAAAAAGTAGCATATAAAACTAAATAATATGATAATCCCATATTCTAAAAACTTTAAAATTTGTGCTAAAAACATGAAACTTTTTAACTGTTGCTATGAGATTTACAGAATTACGAGTGACAAAAATATAGTATTTCTAATGAAAAATTCCTCTATATTTTATTTTTAAAATATAACTCAAGGATTAAAAAAAAGGTATGTTTTCAGTCAAGAAGCTCAATGAAGTTGATCGTTTAGAGGGCTGACTTCCAACAAGTGATTCCAGGTCCTGTGTCCCGCTTCCCACGTGTGAGTAAAGGAGTTCAGCGCTCCGCAAACCTGGCCCTGCCCGGAGTCCCCGGGAGGCCAGCCGAGACACAGGGCTGGGCCTGTCTCCTGAGTTTCCGATTCAGTAAGATCAGCTTGCCAACCGCAGAGCTAAATCACTGGCCGGCGACTCCGACCTCATTAGCCAACCAGCTGGGGACATCACGGGAAGTCCTGAGGCCAGGGTTCCGCCTCAGGGTAAGGTGAGCAGACCCTCCCCTGCTGCTGGGCCGCAGGCCCCTGAAGGTCTCCCCAAGGTCAAGGGTAGCCAAGTCCACAGCCCTGCAGGTGTCTTGGGAGGATGCTCTGTGCAGGGCCCGGACTGGCAAGAAGGAAGAGCCCACGGCCCTGCAGAGCGGGCGGCCTCCTGAGGTCACCCGCCGCTTCACTCTGCAGGCCGTCGTCACCCACGTCAGGGCGCTGGGCCCCTCCCGGCCGGCCTCGCCCTGAGGCCCCCCCTCCAGCTAGCACCCTCCCTCCAATGTTCATTCCTTCATAAGCACTGACCTTACAAAGGGGCTTGGGTTAGGCATACAGTCAACGTCTAAGTCATAATCGGTTTCATTACTGAGCACAATTCAATATCAATCCTTTAGAAAGAAAAAGAAAATCCAGGTCAACCTCCTTACACTACTAACAGCACAGAACACATGCCATCCCGCAAGCCTTAAGTAACACGACTTCGTACACGCTGACGCCTCTCTCTAGTCAGGCTTAACTATATTCACAAGTAATTTAGTGTGTTCTTTTTTTGTATTTTGAATTGCATATTTACCAGATGACATCACTGAATTAAGTCACGGCAGGAAATACTCAGGTTTTAACTAGCTCTCACCTACCAGGTGGGTGACTCAGCAGTGCCCTTTGTGTTATGGTGACTGGGCACAGTTGGCTCATTGCACGTCTCTCTAATCGATAATGCAGTTAGCTAACCGTGTGAGACAGTCAGGTGACTCTATAGTTCCATTTCTGATAAACCGCACACACTTGCACACACACACACTCACACACACGAGGAGATCTGAAGTCTCTGGAAGCCTGTTTTAGGAAGTGCGAGCTCCTCTTTTACCCAGGGAAGAAAAGAACCGCGTAGCTTATCTCAATCCACAATGTCTGAATGTCATAGCACAAATCTCTCCTTAGGAAATTCACAATGTAGGAGAGAAGAAATGATGTTCAAGCACTGTGTTCTCTTCGACTTGATTTTGGAACAGTAGTTGGTTAGTTTAGAAAGTCTCTGTACCTGCTCTGTCCAAAATAGTAGTTGTTAGCCACGCGTGACTGTTTAAATTTAAGTGAATTTAAACGCGGTAAAATAAAAGTTCAGGTCCTCAGTTGCACCTGCCCCGTCTCCAGGAGCACGAGCAGCCTGCGCGGCAGCCCAGGTGAACCGCCTCCGTCGGAGCAGAACGCTGACTGGACTCTGCGTCACCCCCGCACACGGCCCTAACACCTCGCAGCACCTCGCGGCACTTTATGCCGTCCCTGTGTCCTCACTAGTATACTGGCAGAAACCCACTGTGATGGTCAGGCTATTGCGTCAACTCGGCCAGGTAATGGTGCCCAGTTGTCTGGTCCAGGAAGCACTGGGCTGACTGTAACACAAGCGCATTGATGGGCTTTAGTCACCACTGACTTTACTGCAGCGGTAAATCACAGATAGCTGGTTACAATTACACCAATCAGGGATCGCCCTCAGTAACGAGGGACTCTTAACCCAATCAGTCGAATGCCTTAAAAGGGGAAGTGATTCCAGCATTGGCAGAGAATTTCCCAGCTCTTCTTTGGACAGCCAATGTCTCCCAGAACTCATCAAGAATCTTCACTGGACTTTCATAGCAACCCCTGGTTGCCCCTGCCCGCAGAACCTGGACTTGTGCGTCCCCACGGCTGCACGAGAGACTCTGATAAATCTCTTACTATCGACAGATGTCCCTTGTCGACTCTGTTTCCCTAGAGAACCCTGACTAATACAGCCCTCATGCCAAATTTCAGGACGACACTCGCTCCCCGTTGTTGAGTCACCCCAAGTTTAGCAGCTTCAAACAATAAGCACTGATTACCTCGCGTAGCCCCCGAGGGCCAGGATGCCAGAGGTGCGCGTCCCGAGGCTGGGGGCCGAGGCTGGGTGGGTGCCTGCTGGAGGCTGGCCACCCCACCGGCCCCTGAGCTGAGGGGAGGAGCTCGGGCTCTTCCTCGAGGCACAGGCTCTGGCTTCCCTGAGGGAATCACCAGCCAGAGGGAGAAAGTGGGGGTACTGAGAGAAGCGGTTCAGAAGTGACGCACAGTCACACAGGCCCTGGTGACAACGGCAGAGGCCAGCGGGAGGCCGCTGGCGGCCGCGGAGGAAGCTGCGCACCTGGCCGAGCCCACTCGTGGAGGGCAGGGCTGCAGCCTGAAGCCTCTTCGCTCCTTCCCCCCTCACCTTCACCCGCCTCGCAGAGCCCCAACCCCCTCAACAACAGCGCTTCTTCATGAACGAGCCGCACAGACCAATGTCAACCTGAAAACAGCAGCAGCCGGCTAAAACCACTATACGCTGCTGGAGTGGCTAAAATCCCAAACACTGAAAACACCAAATGCTGGCGAGGCTGTGGAGGAGGGGACCGCTGCGTCACCGCAGATAAGAATGCAAAAGGTGCGGCCACTTCGGAAGACAGTTTGGGAGTTTCTTACAAAGCTAAGCCCAGGCATTCCACACAACTCAGCAAACACGCAAAATGACAGGCATTCGCGCAAACGAGTGGAAAACAGGTCCACACAAAAACCTGCACGCAAATGTCTACAGCAGCTATATTAATAATTGCCAAAAATCGGAAGCAACCACGGTGCCCATCCATAGGCGAGTGAATAAACAAACTGTGGTATATGCACACAATGGAGCGTTAGTCAGCAATAAAAAGAAATAAGCTACCCTGCTAAGGAAATGCACAGAGGAAACTTAAATGCATGTCGCTAAAGAAGCCAGCCC
Source organism: Dasypus novemcinctus (assembly GCF_030445035.2). Taxonomy (NCBI): domain Eukaryota; kingdom Metazoa; phylum Chordata; class Mammalia; order Cingulata; family Dasypodidae; genus Dasypus; species Dasypus novemcinctus. The sequence goes on along the minus strand of NC_080701.1, from coordinate 1,633,313 downwards.
ATGAAAGCTACCTGCAGGAAGATTTCAGCCATATGATCTGGAAAGGCAAAACTGAGCAGCAGTGAAGTGTCAGCGGCTGCCAGGGTATCAGGGAGGGAGGAAGGAAGGAGAGGGAATATGGGGCCTTTTCAGGGCAGTGCGGCTACGCCATGTGACATGGTCATGGTGGGTACACGGCATTGGCCGGGGTTCCAAACCCTAGAACTATAGAACATAATAAAGCAGAGCCCTCCTAAACTATGGACTTCAGTTACTAAGAGTGTATCAAATTGGTTCATCAATTGTAACAATGTAACACACTAACACAAGTTACAAAGAACAGAGGAGAGGAGAAACTGGGGGTCGGGGGAACGACATGTGGAAACTGGCTATATTTTCTGCAGCTTTCTGTAAACCTAAACTGCTCTAAAATTAAAATCTATTAAAATTCTAATTATAAGTTTATTAAATTAAATATGCTAGCTAACGCCATATGATCCTATATAGTATTCTAATATATAATTACAGTAGCAAATGAAATGCAAAGTGTCTCAGAAGCTTGATTAAAAAATATTCCTCTCTTTTTCTTTGTTTTGCCAGAGGGGGAAAAAATAGCAACAATTGCAGGAGAGAGGCAGAACAGAAACCTGTTACTCCAGAGCAAACATCCATGGGGGTGGGGGGAGAAAGAAGAGGAGGATTACTTGTTTCCTTTTTGTCTCTTACATGCCCCAACCCCCCTAAACACACAGTAGATGAAATTATTTTTACAAACTGTTGCTTAGAAAGAGTGGGTTATGGGGCAGAGGTCAACTATTTCCCCTTCTAAACACTCCAAACAGCAATGCCAACTTAAACAGCACAGTATCTTCATATCTTCAACCACAGCACAAGACTTAGTTTTAAAAAAAAAAAGACTATTTCAAATAAAGGACAAAGAGTAGAGAGAGTGGGCCATGGCGAAGAGGAGCTGATTTCACTTTTCGTCTTGGCAGTACATAGTGGCTATCAGAGGTCCAGATAAATTCGAATTCCAAATGTCTTGGATTTGCTGACGGCGGGAATTCCCGACGACTGCTTTAAAATCTGTAATTATTGGAAATTGGGGTGAGGTTAACATTCACGGAAATCTCCAAATATTACTTTTGGGACTTTCTTACAGAGATCCTGGAAAGTATGCTAGAAGAGTTTTGGATACTTGAGAGGAAAGAACAGGAGAATGGAGACAAGTCTTTTGGTGGAACAAAAAACCTTGATGTCACTATGGTAGAAAACAAGGCGGTTTGCAAGAGAGAATCGTTTTCTATCTAAAAACTTCATTCTCACCAGTAAGGAGCAGCCTGGGAAACCTTTCAGTGTGCTTGTCAGTCTGTCCTGAATCCTGCTGACCAAGGCGCTGAAGAGATACATTCCTTTTTTTTTCTTTCAAGTAATTCTTGGTACTTTTCAAAAGGGGTTTGTAAGTATGTCAGCTGCAAGTAACCCAGACCTCACCTCAATCCAGCTGCAACAAGGTGGAAACGGACGCTGCCCCGTAACGAGGAGGCCCGACTTAGTCCCGTCCGCAGGGTGGTGACACCTCGCCAGGTCCCCACCTGCCCTCCCGGGCTTGGCCCCCTTTCTCAGGAAGCCGGCGCAGCCGCCCCGCCTGGCGCCGTCCACGGACGGAGAGAGAGGCCACGTCTCCCACGGAGCTCCCTTAGGGGAAGGCACTTCCCCAGAAGCTTCCAGCAAATTTCCTGTCACTCCTCGGCCAGGAGTGGTCCAGACCAGGGGACCAGAACCACCGTGGTGGCCTTGGACGGCGCGGGGTCGGGACGGGTGTTGAGGCACGCCGCTGCGGCGGGCAGGGGCGGAGGGGGCCGGCGGCCACCACGGGTCTGTCGTGACACCTCGTTTCCCCCGTGGGCTCTTCGTGGCCGGCGGCCACCACGGGTCTGTCGTGACACCTCGTTTCCCCCCGTGCGCTCTTCGTGCCGGCGGCCACCACGGGTCTGTCGTGACACCTCGTTTCCCCCGTGGGCTCTTCGTGGCCGGCGGCCACCACGGGTCTGTCGTGACACCTCGTTTCCCCCGTGGGCTCTTCGTGGCCGGCGGCCACCACGGGTCTGTCGTGACACCTCGTTTCCCCCGTGGGCTCTTCGTGGCCTCCATGCAGGATTAGCCTGCGCGGGCGAAAAGTGCTGCCAGGAAGAGAGGAGGGTCCTCACAGTAAAAAGGTGAGAGAGGGAACACGCCAGGAGTGAAACTACTTGTTGTCAGACGTGGTGGCAAAAGCGGAAGAGAGAAAGGAGACGTGGAGCGAGAGACACTAGCGGCTCCGGCCAGGAAGGGGAAAGCAAGGCGAGAACGGACGAGCTCGGCGTCCTGTGAGACGGTCCTGGTCGAGTTCATCGTGAATCATCGTGTGTTTTTCTGCTGTTCAGATTAAATGAGGTAAAAGCCAGATGCTGATTTTGAATTGAGTGGAAATGTGCTTGAGTGTGTGTATCTACATAGGAAAAATATGTCATCCCAATAAAGAATAGATGCATTATATATTATTCCTAGGCGTACACAGCCAGTGCCATCCTTGAGGAAGACGGCTAGCCTCTGCGGTTAAGGAACCACCTCCAGACAATTATTTATCTGTGCTCGACGCAGCTCTGATGGGGCACCCGCCTCCAGCACCGTCTGACCGTGTCTGCTCTTTCCCTAGACCACGTAGTCAACCACAGCGTTGCTAACCTTTCACGTAAAACGGCCGTGTTTTGTGAAGGGCACGGCGGAGGTACAGCCCGTGGGAGCTGGTCATCGCAGGGGGCTTCGGGACAGCCTTGGGTTTCAGTTTGATGGTGCCCCAGGGGGAGCTGCCAATTCACCAAACGTCACTTCCTCACCCATGAATGGGGCTGGGGAATTAATCACTCCAGGTTTTTGCACACTAAGAAGTTGGGGCAGAGTCTGGAACATAATTAGCCCTGAAGTCCTGTTACTTATTAACTTATTACTTCTGGTTCTACAAAGCCTCGTGGCTGAGATGGGAACTGCGGGTTGCCAGGCCATGCTCAGGTTGGGGGAGGAGCAGCACGGCTCGCCTCTCACCGCTACTGAGGGCTGTGTGTCTTTTTCTTTTGTTCTTTTTTGTTTTCGTCCATTTTACAGATTTGCCTTTACAGAGGAAAGTGAGATTCCCAAAGTTCAACAAATAACCAAATAAATCAGATTTTACGTGAAAAAGACAGGACCCAAACCAGGTCTTCTGCCCTCCAGTCTAATGTCCTTTCTATTCCCACTACTGAGAAAGTATTTTAACAGTCCACTTCTGGGTAATTGTCAGTTCTGGATATCCATTTCCAGATAATTCATAGAGGTAGAGTTGGAATCCTTTACTAACTGAGCTGGAAAGCATCACAAGAATTGCACTTACCCTGCAAGAGCTCTGCCCTAACCATTTGGGGAATGCCGTAGACAAATAAAATCTACCACCATCCAATGCATGTTTATCCCTAAAATGAAGATATATATTGCCCTGCTTTTTCTTTTATAGGGAGCCATCCAGTAGATGATAGATAATGCCTCCAAATATTTTCACAACTGACTTGCTATGTCATCTGGAATTCCACCAATAGAATAAAATTGTCTCATTAAAGTATAACTTAAGAAAGTCCTTGTTGCAAGGCACTTGGAAGCTTTCTAGTGTTCCAGGCTGCCAAAATGCAGTACCGTAAAATGGGTCAGCTTTTAACAGTGGGAACGTGTTAAGTAAAAGCTTAGGGTTTTGAGGCAGTGGAAAATGTCATCAAACCTTCGTCAGGCCGTGCTCTCTCCCTGGAGCCTGGCTGCCGGCCACCCTGGACTCCTCGGTCACAGGGCCAGGCACCTGGAGGCGTCTGCCCGCCTCTTCCTTCTCCCCCATTCCTTGCTTTCAGCTTCCTGCTTCCATGGCTTTCTCCTTTCTTCTCTGGATTTCATTCTCTTACGAAGGACACCTGAGTGGGGCAGGGCACATCTTAACTCAAGACCCGCCTCACACGGGTCCACACCCAAGCGTGGATTAGTCTAAGAACATACTTGTCTGAGGTCCCTACGGCTTCAAACCACCCCAGAGGAGGAAGCTTAGGTTCACACCGTCAGCCAAGCAGCCCAGATGAGCAGCTTATCCTAATGGCCCCGTGAAGAGACCCAAGACCCGAGGAGCAGGTGGACAAGGGGAGGGCGATTCCCCGACGGGGGAGGCGGGAGGCTCAGCAGCGGCACCCCCGGCGTGTGCAGGCGGCCAGGGTGGGACGAGCCGCCGCCAGGCGCCCTGCGGTCCTGTCCAGGCTGCTCCCCGAAACTGTCCGAGCAGACTCCGTCCTCGCTCGACATTACCAGTGGTTTCCCCTGGTTTAGGCAAGGCTGGAAAACAACTTGAGGCCACATTAAGCCACGTTAATATTTCTTAACCACAGAACACACCTAATCGTTAAATTCTGAGTCCTACATAATTTCACCTAGTACGTTGTTGGTACATGATAAATATTTGTTGAAGGAGTGACTGCTGTGGTTCCGTTGGTTTCTTTCTTCATACGTTGGAAGTGACTCAATATTGGATGCGTTGAAATTTATACTTGAAGCTTTCTAAAACCAGGACCGTCTTCAAAGCCTACGCAATTGTCCAATGGAACTCTCTGCAATGGGGAAACTTTTATGATCTGCACTGGCAACAGGCAGACACCAGCCTACCAGGGCCACTGAGCACTCGGACTGCAGCCAGTGAGACCAAGAAACTGCTTGCTCGAGTTAAATGAAGTAGAAATCAATTTAAATTCAAAATTACATAGCCACGTGCTTACCTATTCCGCTGGTTGACAGTTCTGCCCCACCATCTCACATTCCCACATTTCTTTAAGAGTAACTTTCAACTAACAGCATCGATTGTTACATATATGTGTTCCTCTCATTAGCAATGTTGAAAAGAAATAATTGCTCTAGGTAGGATAACTCTGAAGAGCAGTAGAGCAAACCAAATTGACTTTCACTGCAGTGTCTCAGAATGAACTATCATTTAAAGGACCTTGTGATGTGGTCAATTTCTAATTTCAACTATTGACGTAAGAGGAAGCCCGAGTGGGTGAAGCAGCGAGGCCCGAGAACCCTGAGGTTGCCTGCCCTGGCCTCCCCAGCCCGCCCTGCCCTCCCCTCCTCAGGAATCTAGCACCTTCCAGGGGCCCTCCTCTGCCGTCCTTTCCCACAGCCCCCTCCCCCGTGTCCTCCCCTTCAAACCAAAATGTACCTCGGCTCCCACGATAACCTCACTTCAACCCTCCTTAATTTTACAGAGGCCCAGACGAGACACTGCAAAGAATTCCGGGAGGTGAGAAAACAGACACTAAGTACCTACTACGGAGCTTGCTGGAGGCAGGATGCTTAGGAAAATGTGTTGCCTGTGTGAATAAATATTATCTCCCTGGCAAATTGATGGGTTCAACAGGCATTTGTGGAATGGAGGAACCGTGGCTACGTTACCGCAGGAGGTGGGATCAGCACCACGCCACAGGTGAGAAGACTCAAGTTTAGAGAAGTGATAGAACACTCCAAGGCCACACACGGGCTTCACACTCTGGATGGAATACGAATAATCAATTAGCCTTCTTTTCCCTAAACTGGTGAACTCCCCGCCCATTTCCTGTTCCCTTAGGGTTTCTTTTCTTTACTATTCAAAGAAAATGACCAGCTAAACTGACCAACAAATTTGCATGGATGGATCAATGTCTTTTTAAAAAAATATTTTTATTTACTTACTTACTTACTCTCCCCCCCCCCCCCCCCCCAATTCGCCGTGTGTTCCTGTGTCTGCTGTATTCTCGTTTGGTGGCTCCAGGAACCCATCCTGGGACCTTCTGGAGTGGGAGAGAGGGGCAGTCACTCTCTTGCACCACCTCAGCTCCCTGCCTACGGTGTCTCTTATTATCTCTCCTCTGTGTCTCTTTCTGTGTCATCTTGCTGCCAGCTCTCCGCATGGGCCAGCACTCCTGCGCAGGGCAGCACTCCGCACGGGCTGGCACTCCGCGTGGGCCAGCTCACCACGCGGCCAGCTTCCCTCACCAGGAGGCCCTGGACCTCCTAGATGGCAGCCGGGAGCCCGGTTGCTTGAGCCACATCCGCTCCCCTGGATCAACGTCTTAATAGAATTTCCCCCACTCCAGTTCCCAGGGGTCATTCGAATTTTTTTGTCTTTTAGATTTCCTTTTATTTTTACTCCCCCCCCCCCCCCCTTTTTCATTTATTTATTTTTTATTCTGATTTCTTTGGAATTTTAATGCCAGCCTTCTGGGGCTGTATCAGCTCCCAGGGCTTCTGGGGAGGCTCCACGCTGCTCAGCAGGGTTTTATGTTGTACTTTCGTGGCATTAAGCAATATTCCAGAGCAGGTATTTTCCTGGCGTCTGGGCGCTCACCTGCAGCGGTGCGTTCCTTTACGAATTCAGCTTGCACGGCGTCTGCACTCCCCGCCCCGCGCCCGGCTCCCCGCTCCCCTCCCCGGCGCGGTCGGGAACGTGGGCGCGCTTGGCCAGACTGAGAATTGAACCGTGGACTCCCCGCACCAAGACCACGCACCGCGCCCGCGCAGAAGTGTTTAAAACACCCGCACCAGAAGCCGGCGCCGCCATCCGGCCCGCGCTCCCGCCGGCCGGGCCCACGCGGGCGGCGACACGCCGAGGGCCCCGCAGCGCCCGCAGCCCCCGCGCGGAGCGGGCCGCGGGGCGGGAGGCAGCCGGGGGCGCCTCGGCGGGACCCGCGCGCGGCCGGGGCGAGGCTCGGGGCAGGGCCGCGGGGCGGCGGCGGCTGCGGGGAGCCGACCCGCCGGAGCGCGGGGGCCGGCGCGGGGGCGCGGGCGGGGCGTGACGTCAGCGGGGGCGGGGCGCGGGCGGGGAGAGCCGCCCCTCGCCGCCCCCGCGCCGCGCTCGGCTGCCGGCCGCCCGGCATGTCCTGACCAAGTTGGCCTCGGCGGCCTCTCCCGCAGCCGCGCGCTCTGCTCGCCCGTGCGGCGCTCCGGGGCCACCCTGGGACGGGAGCGCCGGGACGCGGCCCCCGGGGGCCGGGCGGCGCGGGCTGGCGGCAGCCTGCGGGGGAGCATGCTGCGGAGCCGAGGCGGCGAAGTTGGCGGCGCGGGGCGCGGGGCTGGAGCGGCCGGGACGCGCGCGGCGTGCGGAGCCGCCGGCGGCCTTAGCGCGGAGCACCGAGGAGCGGCCGGACCGGTGAGCCCTTTGTTCGGCGCCGGCCGTTTGGCCTTTAAATTCAAACGCGCACGGGGCTCGGGGGTGCGGGGTGCTCAGCGCGCGCGGGGGAAGCGCGTCTCCCGCAGGCCCCGCTCGCGCGGCGCGGGCCCTCGGGGAGCGGGAAGGGAAGGCCGGCCGTACCCGGCGGCTTGGAGCCCCCCGCGAGCAGCCGCGGCCCCCCAGAACTTGAGCCGCGCCGCTCGGGGGCCGCTGGACTCAACTTCTTCCCGAAATGGAGCCGGCGCGCTCCGCGCCATCCGCAGGGGCGCAGCGCCCTCTAGCCCCGCGCCCCCGGCGAGGCGCCGGCCCTCCGCGCCCCGGGCCCCGCGCCCCGCCGCCCCCGCCCCGCCCCCTTCTTCTCCCGATCTCCAGCCCTAGCTCGGATGCCCGGGAAGCAGAAGGGGTGCGAGAGGGAGCGCGCGGGCGTCGGGAGCCCTCCCCGCCCCCCGGCTTTCCGGAGCCCTTGGGGACGGGGCGACGGTCGACTATTTCCAGGGCGGGCTTGGCCCTGACCCACCTCTCTCCCTGCCTGGAGGGAACTTGGATAGTAGCCCGAGGCGCCCCCGTGTCAGCCCGCGGGGGTACGCGAGCGGCGAGGCCGGCGGCGCCCGCGGCGGCCAAGTGCAACTTTTTCTAGACAGTCAGGTCCCCAGGGAGCCTGGCAAATGGGGGCTCCGAGACGCCGCCGCCCCTGGGATGGGCGATCGCGCTTTTCACGCGAGACCCTTGCCTCGGGGTTCCTGACGCTCTTCAGATGCCACAGTACCCCGCTTTGCGGTCTGCCCCCCGCTTGTCCCAGCCCCACGGGCTGCCTTCTGGGAAGGTGGTGCTTTGCCCAGTTGGAAGCCGGCAAGGGGCGTCCCGGGCCGGCGCTCGGCGGGCGCTGCGATGACCGTAACGCAGGGCAGGCGGCGCAGTTACGGGCGGCCCGAGCTTTGGAGACGGCGCTCGCCGGCTGCGTGAACGATCCCACCCGTGCGGCTTTCAGTCGCCTTCCCAAGGCGGCTTTAGTGGTGACCGCGTTGACTGCCCCGGGCTCCTCGCCTCGCGGTCCCCCTGCGCCCCCGGCCCCCGGGGAAAAGCGGGTCCCTTTGTTCTCAGGGTTAGTGTCCGAGCCCCTCCACCTCCCCAGGCAGCGGCCTCACCGCGCTGCGTCCCAGCGCCGAGCCGCGCCGCACACCCCGCGTCTCGACCGCGCCTGGAGCTCCCCGGGCGCCCCTGCGCCCTGGAACTTGCCGTTTCCCGGGACACTGCGCCAGTTGGAGGACCTCCTGGCCCCGCCGGCTGGCCGAGCGCGCGAGGCGGCCCCTGCCTTTTGTCCCGCAGAGCTGGGGCGTCCGCAGGGGAGAAGGGCTTGGGATTCGGAGCCCCGCACAGCCGAGGGGAAAGTTCTGGGGTCTGCACACGGCGGTGGCGGGGACGCGCTCCCATTTTCTCGGGACTTTCGTGTAGACTGAAGAAGGCAGTGGACTCCGGTCTAGCCGGATTCCTTCTGCGGCCCTTTCGTCGCGCCGAGCCGTGGGGGGCAGGAAGGTGGGCCGCCAGAGGCAGGCGTGGGGGCGCCCGGGGCGCTTCTCCTGGAGGCCCGCGGGGGCCGCGCGCCACGCCAAGGCTCCCCGCGCCCAGAAGGCAGCCTCCCCGACTCCTGGCCCGCGCGCCGCGGCGCGGCCCCCACTGCCGATCGCACGCAGCCCACTCCAGGGCGCCCGGGCGCGGCGCAGGGACCCTGGCACTCGGCCGCCCCTGCCCGCGCGGCTCCGCCTCCGCAGGGACCGCGGCCCTCGGCCTCGCGGGGCGCCGTGGCGGGGGGCCCAAGGGCCGAGCCCCGCGGCGCGCGAGGGCAGCCCGGGGTCCGCGCGGGGAAACGAGCGCCGGCTGCGGGCGTGGCTGGGGCGGAGGGATACTTCCCGCGCCGGCGCGGAGGCGCCAGTGCCCGGCGGGGCCTTCCCGGCACGGGGCGCGCGGGGGCGAGGCGGGAGCCGGCGGCCCCGGCGCACCCGGCCTGGCTCGGTGCGCGCGGGGCAGCGGGGGCGCGTCCGGCGCCGTCGCCACTTGGGGCCAACTTCGCGGTGAGTTGGAGGACGCGGAGGCCGGGCTTGGGGAGCGCGGCGCGGGGGCCCCCGACGGCCCCGACTGGCTGCTCGGAGTCGCGGGCCTGGGGCGCGAGGGCCTCCCCGACGGCCCGCTCGGGAGCGCGCTCCCCCCGGTGCTGCGGCCAGCCGCGGAGCAGCAGCCCTGCGGGAGGGTGCCGCGAGCGCCTTCCCACCCGGGAAGTTCAGTCCTGCCTCGGGCTCGGGGCGGGGCGAGCTGGCGGCGCCGGCTGCTGGCCCTCGGGCCCGCGTGGTCCTGCGGGCAGGGTCGCCCGCGGCTCGGGTGCGGGTCCTGGGGTGGGTCCGGGGCAGGCTCTGGGTCTGGGCCGGGTCTTGGGTAGGATCCGGGTCTGGGTCTGGGCCGGGGCCGGGGTAGGCTCTGGGTCCGGTCCGGGTCCGGAAGCCGCAGCGCCCGCCCCACCGAGACGCGCCCCGCTCCCCTCGGTCTCCCCGAGCGCGGTCCCAGTCCTGGGCCGGGGTCCCGCTCTGAAGCAGCCCGAGGGGGAGGCCTGGAGCTGAGGGCCCTGCGCCCTGGACCCGGCCCCTCGGGCACGCTCCCCGCGCTGACACCCCCGCGTGGGCGCCAGGCCGAGCGTGTGCGTGAGCGGCTGCAGGGGCCCAACTCGGGCAGAACCCGCAGTTTGTGTTAATGGCTTGTCAGCTGTTGGTTTCTGTCTTCTACAAGAGAAACTTGTAAGATCTCGAGAAAGAAAGAGATTCTGGCTCCTCGAGCTTTTTCTTCGAGTGCTTTCTTCGGAGCTAACTGTCCCCTTGTCTCTAAGATTGTTTTGTTCCCTACTGATCCGCTGATGTCAGTTGCAGGGCTTTGAAAACAAGGACGCAATTGTATGCGTTTGGAAAGTAAACTCATAAATATTTTCTATGCAGTTAAAGATTTTTTTTTTTTTTTTTGCATGTGTCTGCACTGTGGTTTCAGCAAGTGGCATTTGTTAAGCAACTCTCTCCTGCACGGTAGATATGCTGATTAGATAAAGTGACTTGACATCGTGAAAGATTTACCACACAGGACATTTTTCCAAAAGCAGATTGTTTTTGACTCATATTCATAGATAGGTTTCGAGAGTCTAAGAAGGTTTCCGCACATTAAGACTAGATAACGGGAGTGGTTTCCACATTACTCTTAGTTTTGGTTGTCATCTAACATGTCCAGTTGTTAGGGGAACTCTGTGTTTCTTTAGTTATAGGTTAATTCTGACGTTTGCTTTTTGTCTTCCTGTTTTAGAAGGCAGCCTTGACTGCCTAATTTAGAATTATCCCTCTTTCCTTGATGGGTGTTTAAGCTTTAAGGTGTAAGCATACTTAAAAACATATTTTTAAAAAAAATTGATCCAACTTTAAGTTATGCCAAATGTGGCATTTTTAACAAGCTGTGTAAGGTTTGAATAAAATTTGCATTTGTATACCCATTTCTTGAAAATGAACATCTTGAGCCAAATTCTTCATCGCCCTGAAAGGAAGCACGGCTGTCAGAGGACTTTCTAAAATCAGTGGAGACCTGTTTTCATTTGTATCTTCTAATTAGCCTCTAGTAGAAGCCTAGAGCTCATCTTGTCAGGCTCCTATAAGCTCAAGTTATGGGCAGGTGGCAAAAGAAGCAGCTTAAGGAATTGTGTGCAAAATAATACCCTTCTTACATTCCTTCTCCCCTGCCTTTCTAGTGCTTTTCTTTAGATCTAGCCCTTGAGCTGCCCTTGAAGTAGTCACTTATCTGACTGTGGAGAGGTGGAAGGGTTCTTAGAATTACCTGCTTTAACTCCCTATCAAGTCTTCCACCACCTGTTTTCCATCCTAGTTTGGCAGATTTTACATGGACTCAATAAGCCAAATCAAATTAGTGTGTTATTATTGGGTTTAATATTGTCTTAGTGGCTTAATTCTTAGCCTCAAGAACCTGTTTTACTTGTGGAAAGCCATAAAAGCTGGGTGTGCTGTTTAATATTCATGAAAGGGACTTTACAGGAGGTAACTTCTCTTTGACCAAATTGTGTAGACATGAAGCCAAAGTGTGTCTTTTTGTCCTTGTTTAATTGTTCAGCTTGCAATTTATTCTTAGGTGCTAAAAAGGAGTTCCTGAAATGAGCGTGATACACATGATTCATTTGACTAGAGAATTCATTTGCTGGGAATCAAAAAGTTGCCGTTTTCTCTGAGTATCAGAGGGCAACTCCCCCCCCCCAAAAAAAAGCACAATTCAGTCAGATGAGTAATCAGTATATTTGACATTTTAAATTAAAAAAAAAAAAGCCTGCCTTTGCTTAAACCCCATATTTAACTACCTTGCTGAAATTCTTGCTTGATTCTAAGTGCTCATTATTTAGGTGGAGATAGTCTGTAGAGAAACTTAATGTGCTCTCCAAACCACTAAAGAAAGTTATTATTTAATCCTTATCCTTGCTAGACTGTAAAAGCACAGAGCCTCGTAATGAGCTCTGCAATACAGACTCTGGCCTGGCATCTTCTGTAGCCAACTTGGAAACCTTTTGAGGCGGGCAGGAGCCTCATTCTGGGCTGCTGGAAACGACCTCTCTAGGCAGCCGTCTGCAGTGCTGATCCAGGCCTGGTGGTTGCATCTGGGTTTTCTGTTAATTTGAGAATGATGGAGGCATGATTTTCCCATGTAATCCCTTTCTAACTCCCCGTTCTGCTAACTTAAGTCCTGCCTCCCACTCTGTTCTTAGGCTCTCACCCATCTGTCCGCCGACCTCTGCAACAGTGGTGGCTGTCCAAGCCAAAAGTGGCCCACGTCCAGTAAACAGTGGTGATCACAAGATCAAGGGCTCCTCTCCTCCAGGAACTTACAGCCTGATGGGGAAGGAGGGCAGATACACACTCCCTTGGAGTGCAGTGTGGCCGCAGCTGTCCCCCGGGGTAGGCGGATTTTAGGGTAGGAAGGGCTCAGAGAAGAGTGACTCTGGGGGAAATAGTTCAAGGAGAGGAAATGTGCAAAACAAGTTCTAGAAACCACAGTTGTGGCTAGGTTGTAGTGTGGTGAATGGTGAGAAAACAGACGTGATCTAAGCATACCATGTCATCTCTAGGAAGAGGGTTGATTAGTGTATCGCCAGTGCTTCTTTAGTCCTGTTTTTACTTAATTTATGACTTGTCCTTTTTCCTTGTGTGGGTAGGTAATAGAAAATCTATGACTGCTACTTAAATTGGCCTATAATGACGGGGGGTGGTACATTTTTCAGGGGCAGGAGTGATGGAAAGAGGGAAGAAACGTTGATGAGAAAGGCCTAAATAATTACATTGTATGTGAGTAAGGAGGACAGAAAAAAATAAAATAGCAAAGTTTGCCTTATCCCCCAGAAGGGAAGTTTGGAGACCTGGCCGCTAGGTGGTGTCGCCGGCGCCACACAGCTTGGTTGCGGCACCGGTTGTGGCTTGTGGAAGCACACTTTCCTAGTTTGAGATAGGAAGTAATGTTGGAACATAAGATGGGGAAGTAGGTAGAAGTCGTTATCAAAGGTCTTTAATTAAGACAGGGCTAATCAGCCAGCAGGGGAAGGGGAAATGCTGAATATTTTCAAAGTAGGGAATGCTGTCACAAATAATTTTGAATGAGATTAGTGTGAGGGCAGTGTGTAGGCTAGATAGGAAAGAGGGCAGAATGCGGGACTACCGAAAGGCTGTGGAGTGCTGTGCCCGCACAGACGTGCCTGTGAACCAGGTGGTGGCAGCAGAAAGGAAAAGGGAGCAGTTTTGAGGGACTGAGGAAAAATGTCAAGTTTGGATAACTTTTTAGATGTGCAAATTAGACAGGTAGGAACAAAAGATCATAGAAACCCTGAATTTGTGTGGGTGTGTACAGAGGGTAGGGGGCTAAGATTTAACCCAGCTTTCAAGTTTTCAGGTAAAAAAAAAAAAGGATTAAGAAACCTCTAGAACTTCACACAGTTGCTCTGTGGTAGAACCAGGACTTGAGTTTAGGTGTTATGCCTCCCAGCCTCCCAGAGCCGCCTTTTTTGTTGGATTTCATACGGTGCAAATGTGGGTGCTTTGTGAAGTTTCACGAAAGAGGAAAAAGGCAGGGGAAGAGCTGTTATTTTTGCAGTGGGGAATGACTGGAAAGGTCTATAATTCAGGAAGAGAACAACTGGGATGTGGGGCGTGGCAGTTCCTCTTCCGTGGTTGAGGCGGAGTGGATCCCGTCTCATATATACGTATAGAAAGAGTTGAGGAAACTTGAAACGCGGAGCTTGACCATGACAGACCAGCGCTGGGTACGCACGCCTGTCCAGCCCAGCCAGGAGGCGCCTGTCCTTCATTCCTGGCGTGTCCTCATGGCTTTCCTCCTTGTTTTCGCCAGTGTAATGGATGGAAGGGCGTTGAGGGAGAGGAATAGTGGTGCAGGTGGGCCCTTAGGTCGAGGAGGATGAGCGCTGAGAAGAGGTTTTGAGGTTTGCTTGTGGCGCCAGAAGAAGCTCTCTGTGCCCAGAGTGGACAGGAGGTCGTTGAGGACAGCTGAGGGTAGAAATAACGTTTTTGGAGGAGAGGCAGTTCTAAGAAACGGCTTTTTTTCTGAGAACTTTGTCAGTGTAAGTAGACCAGAAATAGGGCTTGAAGGAAGTGAAGGTTTGAAGGAAGTTTATTTTTATGTAGGGAGGAACCAGTGCATATTTGTAGACGCAGCAGGATGGCAGGAGCGAGGGGTGTTGGAGATGTTTGCACTGGGAGGTAATTCAGGGCAGAGAAGCCCTGAAGAGTCTGTGGCAACGCCAGGCAGGGCCCTGGCCTCCCGAGGTTGTGGGGGAGAGAACGTGTCAGAGGAGGGGAGCTGAGGCGCTTTGTCCCTGACGACTCCGTTCCCTCCTGAATGTGGGACACCCCCACGCCTGGCCCAGCACTTCGTGAGGCGCCTGTGTGCGCGTAGTAGGTTCACAGGGAGCATGGTTTGGTCTTTCTAAGTTGGGAGTGGGGCAGGTGGCCGAAACATCCTCTGCAGAGAAGAGTCCAGGAGGTGGGGTGATGGTCAGTTCAAGGGCAGGGTGGGGACACTTGCCTGGGGCACGAGGAGGAAGCTGTTGGGTGAGTCGAGTGCAGTTGTCCTGGCCCCGCCTGGGGAGAGAGGGTGGCAGGGGCGCCCTGCGGGGGGTGCACACGCAGCCTTGCTTTGTACCTCACCCTTGACCCCGATCGTGCGGAGCAGCTGGAGACGTCCACCCCGTGTTATACCACAGGCATGTTTCACACGCTCCCGTGCTCCGAGATGATTTGGTGGATTACAGGAGGCATTGAAAAATTGGGAAGTCTGTTTAACTTTTCTTAAGCGTGAGAAAGCTTTTGAAAAGTTATTTTGGGTTGTTTGGACCATGCAAAAGCTGAAGTTTTAGGTTCTGAAAAAGTTTTGATGTATTGAGTAAAGTGACTGCGGTTCTGCCACCGTCGATGCCATTAGCTTGAACCTGGTCTCTGAGGAAACTGGAAACAGTTTTGATGATTTGAAGTCATTATTTAAGTTAAGCCATTGCTAGTGCACTCAGACTAATTGCAGCCCCCGTCAAAATGAGCAACATAGCAATGGAGTTACCAGAAGTAGTAAATTTTACATAGCAAGCCTAAGGCTGCTATTTTCTGAGCTCATAGATTCCCCTCTACCTGTCCCCCACACACTTTTTACTGAAAAAGAAATCAAGGTGACTTGAAAAGAATTAGTAGTCATCCAGAAAGTAAACAGCATTTACCCAGTATTTTTTTTAGTGTAAGAATGACAGCTCTTAAAAGTAGTTTGTAGCTATAATTTGTTTAGGAAAATGTGTGTATTTTTCTCTTGAAACATTACCTAGAAGCTTTGAGTTGATTATAGCTGAGTAGCCAACTGACTTTCTTAATAAAATAATTTTTTGAGACTTAAATGATTTTAGACATTATTTAAACATTTAGTATACAGTATTAAAAAATAAGACTCATATTTCATATCCTCTTTTTTTGTAACTTGTGGCATTTCTTTGAAAATGTGGTTGTCATCTTTCTTGCAAATTAAAGAGCTTTAAAAAATACTTTAAAATTTGTGACATTATCCAAACTGAAATTACGCTCCGAATGTCAATAACTTAAATTCTAGTGATACTCTCGTTGATTTTTTTTTTTTTTTTTGGAACTCATATATGTGGGAAGCCAGCACTCCAGCACTGAGCCTCATCGGCTGCCTCCTTGATTTTGGATACAGAATGAGAGTGTGAGGAGAGCCCCATGCGGAGAAGTACAAGTTCTTAACTTTATTTTTATGTGTGTGTGTGTGTGTTTTCACCATAATACAGGGAACGGGAAGTTGAATAATTCTTGCCCCTGGCATGTGGGGCTGGATGACCGATGGTGCGTGCACGCATGGTAAACACGTGGCATTCACACACGGGGGAGTGCGCAGTGCCACCTGATGGCTTATCTCAGAAGCACTGGAGACGTCCTAGGTCTTAGCTTTCGTTCTAAGTGGGTGAGTTTAGGCGGCAGTGCTGTCAGCACAGGGACTGCGTTGTGTGTGTGAAGAGTGTGTCGTCGTTCAGAGCATTTTACATGAAGATCTCCCTAATATGAAGATATTAGCATCTGATTTTTATAAGAAAAATTACTTTTCCTCCTTATTTATAGATTTTTAGAAATCTGTACTAAAGATGTTTTAAGCTTTGAATGTGAGCCTCTTTTCCCTAAAGGCAGAATGAAATAAACATTGTTTCCCTCTTTGGAAAAAGCATAAAAGAAATCCTAAATTAATATGAGTTCAAGTACGGTGATCACCTTCTAGATATCAAAGGATAGCCCTTGCTTAAAATGGTTTCCGAGTTTAATTTTCATCAGCATGAACTACAAGCAATAATATTCTTTTTAGAGGGAATAATATTAGTATCTGCCCCCGCCCCAGCTCTATTTATTTGTTTTGCAGAGTAACAGCCATAGTTTGAATTATGGCGTTTTATGTAAAGTGAAAACCAAGTAACAGCTCCTCATTGCATTACTTCAAGATTAACAGTATCTCTAGAAAGAGTGGGGTTTTTTATGTGATCACCAGAATTGCATTTCATAGTTTATTCTAACGACAGTGGCGTTCTGTGGCTGACGTACAGGACTTGTATTGGTCAGCAGGTTTGCAGGGGCGATGCAGAGCTGTGGGAGACCTCAGCGCCTGTGCTCCAGGGGGCTCTCCAGCCTGAGGGCCGCGGGGTGGGCTGGGGGGCGGTCGGGAACCGGGGTGGGGCCGAGGGGCTGAGGAGCTGCGGGAGCACCGTGCCTCTCCCTGGCCCAG
This sequence comes from Dasypus novemcinctus, assembly GCF_030445035.2. Taxonomy (NCBI): domain Eukaryota; kingdom Metazoa; phylum Chordata; class Mammalia; order Cingulata; family Dasypodidae; genus Dasypus; species Dasypus novemcinctus. The sequence goes on along the minus strand of NC_080701.1, from coordinate 1,616,740 downwards.
GGCTGTCCAGGGGTGCTGGGGGGGCAGTTCAGGGCTGGCATGGGGCATCCAGGGGTGCAGGGGGCCGTCCAGGGCTGGGGAGGGCATCCAGGGGTGCTCGGGGGGCCGTCCAGGGCTTGCGGGGGGGGGCCATGCAGGGCTGGGGGGACCGCCGGACTCCGTCACCACACGTGCTACAGCCACAAGGGTTTGCCTGCGCTGCTGCTTGGTTCTGCCGCCTCGGGGCTGCTCCCGGCGCGCTTGCTGGGTTCTCTGCTGACCCTTGGCGCGCAGTCGCCCTCGTCCTTGGGGTACTCTTCATGGGTGTCCTCCCGTGGGTGACGTCACTCAGTTTCATGACCTTAAGTAGCACAGATTGTCTTCCCACAGCCCCCGGTTTTCTCTCTCCAGGCTGGACCTCCCCCACACATCTAACTGCGCTGGAAATCTCTACCTGGAATTCTAGAAAGTTCCAGCTTGCTCTGTCCACAACAGCATCTCACTCCCCAAATCTGGCATTCCCCATTGCTCAGGCACAGTTGCCGACCCTCTGGACCCTCTGTGGCGCTGCCCCCTCTTCATCCTCCCTGCCTGCCCAGCCCCTCCAGGCCTGTGCTAGGCTGGGATTGGACCCCCTACCCCGTGCGTTTCGGCGGAGGCTGCCCGGGCTCCCTGGGACGCACCTGCAGCTCGGTTCCCCCTGCTGTGCTTCTGCTGCCTTGAAGTCTGCTGTCCGCACAGACCTGCCCTCCCCGCCCGAACTCCTCGGGCCGCTTGTGTCACTCGTGGTAAAACCACGGGTCCTGAGAGCCGCTGCCTCGCCTGGGGCCCTGGGCAGAGCTGGATGACTGTGCAGCGGGTGCACCCCACGGCGACAGCGCCTCCCTTCGAGGAGGACTCTCGTGTCTAAGGGCGTTTCGTGGGTGCCGCCTTCTCAAAGTGGGGACCCGACGCTCCTCCTGCCGAGGAGGGCAGCGTGGCGGGGGCTGCGCGGAGACCTCGACCTCCACCTCTCCGTGGGCCGCAGGCCGGTGCCCACGTGGAGTCACATGGTTCTCTGTGCTCCTGAAGCAACGGGAAGGGAAGGTCTTTGCTCCTGTGCTGTCCTCCCCAGGACGCACGACCTTGGTGTAATGAGAACAGCAGGCCAGATCGAGGGACACGTGCAGAACCCCTGGCTGCCAGCTCCCAGCCGCGGGGCTGTTGGAGGACCTTGGGGACATGCTGCCTGTGAGGGCACAGGTCCTGGGTGGACGGGACGTCAGGGAAGGCCCAGGCCATGAGTCCAGGACGGCTTCAGCCGGCCCCGCGCTGCCCCTTGGCTGGGGACTGCGCCAGCGTGAGGCCAGCGGCAGGGAAGCCAGCTCTGCACCTTCTGCGCAAGCCGAACGCTCTTCTAAGCGTTTGTCTCCAGGCTGCCCCGGGAGCCGGCCTCCCCCTGCTGCTGCCCCCCGCCCCGCCCCCCGCTTGCCCTGGCCCCACCACCCCTTTGCTGTTTCTGTCCGTTGAGCCCCGGGCGACACCGGGCGGTATTTGGAGACGTTTCTTGTGGTGTGGCAGCGGGTGGCGCCCAGGGCTGATGGCAGTTTGCCTGGTGGCGCGTCATCGGCCCCGGTGCCCGTCGTGGCGGTGGAGTGGGCTGCCCTCTCTGGCCGCGCCCTCTTGTCCTGCTTTATTTGTCACTTAGGACTTGATCGTCGGCCTGTGATCCGTTCTCACTTCTTTGTCTCCGCCTCGCTGCACCCTCCGGGAGCACTTGCTTGTGGGGTGTCCACTTTTGAATTCCCAGCACCTGGACCTGTACCTGACCCACAGTAGGCGCTCGTTCAGCATTTGTCGCATGAAGCCGTGATGAAGGGAGTGAATGAATTACAGAGGGAACATACTGGATGGTGAAAATTTCAGAGTAAAGTGCAAATGTAAAAATTTCTCCAGCTGCCTGCTACCTCTTTCCTGTTCTCTGGAAGTTTCCACCGTTAAACACATTCTTTTTTACTCCAGAATTTTTCTGCCTATATTTAAGTGGATATATGTACTGTGCACACGATTTGTCCCCCTCCCTTTTTACAAATGTTAACGAGATCAGCTTCGTTTTTCAACTTAATGTATTTGGATATCTTTACATAGCATCATATAGGGTCATATCTAATTATTTTAGTAGCTGTGTAATATTTTATATGGAGAATTAGGCAAACATTTTAAGTGTCTGCAATAGATTCATGGAATAATATTTTGTTATAAAGTGAGTCAGGTAATCATATCTGCTGTACCCTAACCATTTGGAGACAGTGGTGAGCGTCATCTTTATAAGCATTTTTTAATATGTGTTTTGTTTTATCCTAGTTTGTAAATGTCTTGCCATTGGGAGCCTTTGTCTTTTACAAATCATGTTTAAGTTGGTACAGCCAACACATCGCTGTCTCGTAGTAGGTCCTCAGTGAAACTGAACTTTTCATTTGTTTTGATAAAATGACCGAATCATTTCATCATACTCACATCCCTTGAGTATTAGAACTTTTGACCAAATTTAGATATAGAGATTGCTTTAGGAGAAAAGGGTTTTCTTATTTTGTTTAAATGGTAATCATTCTGCTAAAGGCCAGAAACCTGTCCTTCCTTTATCTGTTGAGGGGAGGGCGTGATGGTTAAAGAACACGACACTGCCCAGTTGGAACGTGATTCAGCATCAGTTCAGCTCCAGAGGCTTGAAGCGCATCAGGTCTTCTCTTTTTTTCCTTAATGGAGTGACTAATAGGGCAGCGTCGCAGTCGCTGAGCTAAGACACTGTAAGTTAGTGTTGCCGTGCTGCTTTTGAACTAGCCCTCCGCCGGCCGTTTCGGTCACCCTAGGTAGCATTCCCGTTTCCTGAATGCTCATTTGAATGCTGCCCTGCAAGGCTTCAGTGTCCTGCACTGACCGTGCGGGGTGGCTGTGAAGCTGCGTGGGTTTTCAGGGTGACTTCGCTCGCGTTTTTGGGGAGGACCTGGTCTGAGCATAAGCGTCCCAGGTCCACGGCCAGGTGTAGTCCTGTGGCGAAAGAACCCTTTGCTTTCACGCCTTCCTTTTCCTGCAGTGCCCCCACTCACCACGGTGATTCGGCCGTCCAGGTGTGTAGCTTAGATGGGCTGGCTTTCTTTGGTGTGTGTCTTGTCTTTCAGTAAGGGGCCCCTGGTGACAGGTTGTCCAGTGGCCTGAAGACAGTGGACTCTGTAAATACTGGTTGTTGGAAAGCAGTGCGATAAAATGCGTATGCTTAGTTGGGGAGATGTCGGGCATCGAGCTGTTGAATTCTGGCTTTCCTTTTGTAAACTTTTATTTTGTTTGTTCGTGTTGGCGGTTCAGAAATTACCTCAGTGTCAAACTCGATATACTTACTTGACCACTTTTAGTCATTTAGTGGCACAGTAAATCTTATTTTAGTAGGGAGTGAGCTTAATCATTCTTGGAAATAGTATAATTTCAGAATACATTTTGAGGTAACACTCTCAAAGACCTTATGGTCTCAAAGACCTTATGGGAGGTCTTATAAAACCATTGTTAGGTTTTTGTCTTTTTTCCCGTAAATTAGTTAGAAGCTTTGTGTGCTTTTGAGCATTTAATTCCGTGTATAAAGTGAACATATAAACATTGCACATTATCTGCCTTGTAAACGATTGCTTCTCTTTGCCTTGAATTAAGTATAAGAACACAGTTTAGTTGTCACAGTCGTCAGCCCTTCATCTGAGGCTCACAATTTCTTGAGTCATTCAGATAAGACTGTTCATGTTAAACTTTGTAATTTTAGAAACATAAGGAGTGTTGCCGTATTGGAAACAGACAAAAATCCAGAACCATTCCATAGACTTGGAAGGTACTTTCATAAGGGAAAGGAAGTTGTGCTCTGTACTGGTTTGACTTCCTGCAGTAAACTTCCTTCTTCTCTCCTCCGCCTCAGGTCCCTGCGAGCCGGGCGATGGGGAGCCGCTGGGCCCTGCTGCTGCTGCTGCTCCAGTGCTTCGGGGACGGCGCGGGGGGCCCGAGCCAGGGCGAGCCGGCCCCCCTCCAGTTCACACACCCCCAGTACGACGTCACCGTGCACGAGAACTCGGCCGCAAAGACCTACGTGGGGCATCCTGTGAAGATGGGGGTGTACCTCAGAGACCCGCTGTGGGAAGTGCGGTACAAGATCGTCTCGGGAGACAGCGAGAACCTGTTCAAAGCTGAGGAGCACGTGCTCGGGGACTTCTGCTTCCTGAGGATAAGGACCAAGGGGGGCAACACGGCCGTGCTCAACCGCGAGGTGCGCGACCGCTACGCGCTGACCGTGAGGGCGCTGGAGAGGCACAGCGGCGCCGAGGCGCGCGCGGAGGTCTGGGTGCACGTGCTGGACACCAACGACCTGAGGCCGCTCTTCTCGCCCACCTCCTACAGCGTGTCCCTGCCCGAGGACACGGCCGTCAGGACCAGCGTGGCCAGGGTCAGCGCCACGGATGCGGATGTGGGCACCAACGGGGAGTTCTACTACAGCTTCAGGGACCGCACGGACACGTTTGCCGTCCACCCCACCAGCGGCGTGGTGGTCCTGACCGGGGGGCTGGACCACGCCGAGACCCGGCTGCACGAGCTGGAGGTGCTCGCCGTGGACCGCGGCACCAAGCTATACGGGAGCAGCGGGGTCAGCAGCATGGCCAGGCTCACGGTGCACGTGGAGCAGGCCAACAGGTGCGCCCCTGCCATAACGGCCGTGACGCTGTCCCCGTCGGAGCTGGACACGGACCCCACGTACGCGATCGTGACCGTGGATGACTGTGACCGGGGCGCCTACGGGGAGATCGCCTCCCTGAGCATCGTGGCCGGCGACCCCCTGCAGCAGTTCAGGACCGTGCGGGCCGCTCCCGGGGGCCGGGAGTACAAGGTCAAGGCCACCGGCCACCTGGACTGGGACCGCCGCGCTTCCGGCTACAACCTGACGCTGCAGGCTAGAGACAGGGGCGTCCCGCCCCAGTTCTCTCCCCTGAAAGTCATCCACGTGACCGCCCCGCACTTCAGAGCGGGGCCGGTCGCCTTCGAGAAGGACGTCTACCGGGCGGAGGTCAGCGAGCTGGCGCCGCCCGGCACCCCGGTGGTCCTGGTGAGAGCCGCGCCCCGGCACCCCCACCTGAGGTACGTGCTGAGAAGCGCGCCCGCCAGGGCCAGGTTCAGCTTGAACCCCAGCACGGGTCTCGTTTCCGTCGCGGAGCCGGTCAGGCGGCAGCAGGCTCCCCAGCTGGAGCTCGAGGTGGCCACGAGCGACGGCAGAGCCTCCGCCAGAGTCCTGGTGAGGATCGCGGGTGCCAACAGCCACGCCCCCGAGTTCTCGCAGACGGCCTACAGAGCGTCCTTCGACGAGAACGTGCCGGTGGGGACGCGCGTCCTGAGCGTGAGCGCCGCCGACGCGGACGAGGGCGAGAACGGCTACGTGACCTACAGCATCGCCAACCTCAGCCCCGTGCCCTTCGCCATCGACCACTTCACGGGCGCCGTGAGCACTTCCGAGGGCCTCGACTACGAGCTGATGCCCCGGGTCTACACCCTGAGGGTGCGGGCGTCCGACTGGGGCCTCCCCTACCGCCGCGAGGTGGAAGTGCTTGCCACGCTGACCCTCAACAACCTGAACGACAACACGCCGTTGTTCGAGAAGGTCGACTGCGAAGGGACGATTCCCCGCGACCTGGGCGTGGGCGAGCAGATAACGACCGTGTCTGCCATTGACGCGGATGAGCTGCAGCTGGTGCGCTACCGGATCGAGGCCGGCAACGAGCTGGGTTTGTTCAGCCTGAACCCCAGCTCCGGCGTGCTTTCCTTAAAGCAGTCGCTCGCGGATGGCGCGGGTGCAAAAGCGTCTTTTCACAGCCTGAGGGTTACAGCGACAGATGGAGAGAACTTCGCCACCCCCGCTGTATATCAACCTGACCGTGGCTGCCGGCCGCAAGGCGGTGGACCTGCAGTGTGAGGAGACGGGCGTCGCCAAGATGCTGGCGGAGAGGCTCCTGCAGGCCAATAAGTTACACAGTCAGGGGGAGATGGAGGATGTCTTCTTTGACTCTCACTCTGTCAACGCTCACGCACCGCAGTTCAGGAGCTCTCTTCCCACGGGCATTGAGGTCAAGGAAAACCTTCCCGTGGGCTCCAGCATCATTTCCATGAACGCTACCGACCTCGACACTGGCTTCAATGGAAAACTGGTGTATACCATTTCTGGAGGGAACGAGGATAGTTGCTTCGTCATCGACATGGAAACAGGAGTGCTGAAAATTTTGTCTCCACTAGACCGGGAAGCCGCAGACAGATACACGCTGAATGTCACTGCCTATGACCTGGGCATACCGCAGAAGGCCGCGTGGCGCCTCCTGGATGTCAGCGTGCTGGACGCCAACGACAACGCCCCCGAGTTCCTCCAGGAGAGCTATTTTGTCGAGGTGAGGGAAGACAGGGAGGTGCATAGCGACATCATCCAGGTCGAAGCCACCGACAAGGACCTCGGGCCCAGCGGGCGCGTGTCGTACGCGCTGCGCACGGACACGGATAGGTTTTCCATCGACGGCACCTCCGGCGTCGTCAGGATCGTCCGTCCTTTGGATCGCGAGGCGCAGCCCGTGCATCACCTGACGATCGAGGCCAGGGACCAAGCCGAGGAGGAGCCCCCGCTGCTCTCCACCGTGCTCTTGAAGGTGTTCCTCGAGGACGTTAACGACAACCCACCCAGGTTCATTCCCCCCAGCTACCGAGTGAAAGTCCGCGAGGACCTTCCGGAAGGCGCCGTCATCATGTGGTTGGAGGCCCATGACCCCGACCTGGGGCCGTCGGGGCAGGTACGGTACAGCCTCCTGGACCCCGGGGAGGGGAACTTTGACATCGACAAACTCAGCGGAGCGGTGAGGATCGTGCGGCAGCTGGACTTTGAGAAGAAGCAGGTGTACAACCTCACGGTCAGGGCCAAGGACAAAGGCAAGCCCGTTTCCCTGTCCTCCACCTGCTCCGTGGAGGTGGAGGTGGTCGACGTGAACGAGAACCTGCATGCCCCAGTCTTCTCCAGCTTCGTGGAGAAGGGCACCGTGAGGGAGGATGTCCCCGTCGGCTCGTCGGTTATGGCAGTGTCTGCGCACGACGAGGACGTGGGCAGGGACGGGGAGGTCCGCTACTCCATTAGAGACGGCTCAGGCGTGGGGGTCTTCAGGATAGACGAAGAAACAGGTGAGCAGACCTTCCCTACTCCGATTTGACCCCTGCTGGCATCTCCCCAGGGTCCCGTTCCCCTCCGGTTGCTGAGCCCCGGTGTGCAATGCAGGCTTTTGTCCCTGCTCGTGTGGATGGGTGCATGGGCAGTGAGTCCTGAGGGTGGGACCGAAGGAGCCAGAACGATGACACTGGTGGACAGTGAGCAGAGAAAAGGGAGGTTACGCCGGACAGTGCTGGTTTATACTCTGAGGTTTGCTGAGGAACGCGGTTGGGGGTTTCCTGTAGCCCTGAGCCCTTCCGCAGTTGCTGGCGCTGGTGTGTGCCGCCGGCTCCTGCTCACGGCTCCAGCAGTGCCGCCACCAGCCTGTTGTCTCAAGATCAACGCTCACCTGCAGGGTCGGGGGGACGTAGAAGTCCTCGGTGATGGGACCGCCGCAGCGAGCCCCTCGGGGTCTTGAGGGCAGACACGGGTAGTGGCTGGGAGACCTGCCTTGGGCTCTTGGCTTTCAGTTAGGTGGGTGGTCTTGGACAAGTTAATTACCTTCTTAATTTAATACAAACTTCTTTGTAAGATGGGGCCACTCAAAACTACGGCATGTGGGGGTAAGGGTGAAATGGAAAAGCTCCTAGCGCATGTGTTGGATCCACTAATACTTTTTGCGAATGCTGGCAGTGATTTGTTAGGAGAATTCTTTCCTGCAGTGGGACGCTGCAGACAGCCAGTTCTTGCTGGAGTGTGTCAGTTTGCCAGCGCCCCCAGTCTACCCGCCTTTCACGTGCATTTTGTTATGTCCGTCTCCCCTTATGTAGTGTGAGGCTTTGAGCGCCAGCATTTTCTGTCCTCAGCACCAAGCAAAAAGTACCTGGCACGTGGAAGCTGCTCAGGAAACGTTAAAAGAGTAAATGAGAAAATTAATGAGTATTTTGGCTTTGACTGTCCTGTCCACTGAGAATGGAGTGGAACCAGAGGGAAGAGGGGTGATCACCGCGTGAATCAGCCGTAGTTGGGGCTCACTTGTTTATCTCATTGGTGTTTCCGTTCTAAAAGGGACATTTTTTTATTACATTAAAATTTTATGGGGGAGCGGATGAGGCTCAGTGGTTGAGCACCTGCTTCCCATGTACAAGGTCCTGAGATCAATCCCTGGTACCACCTAAAAAAAACACAAAAGCTTTATGTATTCAGTAAAACACAAACCCTTCAGTCTGCACCCACCCCATTACTTCCATATCTAATATGTTCGTAGCACATGATCAACTGTTGTCCTAGAAATAAGCTATTTTTGAGACTACAGAATTTTAATATGCTTTTATTTATCCAGGATGTTTCTTTCAATGGTATGTAATTATTATATATTATAGGCTGCTCATGTACAGTACTGATAATAGTATAATTCAAGAGAAAATAGCATTATGAGCAAAGTTTGGTAATCATTCATCTGAAGAATAGAGTGTGTTTATATCCTTTTTTTTTTTTTTTTTTTGGTTGTAGGTACTGCCCAATATGAATTAGAATTTTTAGGTACATTGGCAACATAGAAAACTATCCAAGCTGAAACTATGATGTGTTTTTGTAAATCTTCTAAGGACAGTTATTTCTACTTCTTTTTCTTTCCCAAAATAGATTTTGAAAGCCTATAAAGAACTGTTACAAGTTAAAGTTAGGACAGAAAATAGAACCATGGTTTTCATTTACATTCCCTTGATGCTTTAAATTATATGAGCAAGTGCCTTTGGGGCTTTTTTTTCCAAGTACAAAGAGTATTTTTATTGTTGCTTTTTAAAGAGTCATTTGGAAACTGGTATTTTTCTCCCCTAAGTTTAAGGGATTGGAATGTTCTTAGTCCAGGAGGGTGGGGAGGAAACAACTAAGCGACCTACGTGTGGTCCTGAAATAGATCTATAGGAGTCTTCAGAGACGGACCCGGCCTTTCCAGCGTACCTGGTGGGGAGGGAGGGCGTCCAGGGCATGGCAATGGAGAAGGAACCAAGGAACGTTTTTCTTAAGTTGGTAAATGTGGAAGAAACTGTTTTGCATTTGTTTTAATATTGAGACTTAAAGTGAGAGGGAAGCTGCAGGTTTCTAGGTCCCTCTGTTGCCTGAGCCACCTCCGCTCCCCAGTACTGATCTTGACCTCATCTCTCTGCCTTCTCAGCGTCTGCTGCTCTTACTTTCCCTTCCAGGGTGCATTTAGTTTTGGGCTCATGACTTGGGCCTGCCCAGGACTGCTTTGACCAGCCCTGGAACTTGCCGGCATTGCTTGCCCTTCGCTTCCTCCTGCAGGTGGTCTTGTGGCGCTCCACCTCTTTCAGCAGTGTCAACATGTGTGCCTGTGCTTGTGTGTCTAGAGCAGAGGATACACTCTCCAATCGGAATTTAGTTTTTACCAAGAATTTTTAAAATGCTCTTCTCTGCTTTGATTTGAGAAGCTCCCTAAAAGTGTTCTTTGGTTTTTCAGTAGAAATTCTATGGACACCTAAGTATGTAGTCAGATGAATGCTGGGTAGCTCTGGAGTCGTGTCTGGCTTTGGCTCGTTGGCCTTGCAGGGAGGTACCCTGTGATTGTAGTTGCCTGCAGCCGGGGTGACCGTCCTTGGGCTCATCCGTTAGTCTTTCTTTATTGTATGCTCTTCCTGGAGAAGCCTCTGGGTATTACACATCCGAGCCTATTTTGGGTTTGAAAGAGTGGAGAGTGGAGTGTTTGGCGAGAAGGTATTCAGAAAGTCAGGCTTGCAGAGAGCCGGTCTCCACGAGCGTTAATTCAGGTTCTCCCTCTTTGTCTCCTTAGAACACGCAGAGAGGATTGAGGAGTAGGGTTAACAGAAGCGGGTGGGAGGTGTCTTTGAAGCGTGGGTGCTTTCGCTTGGAGCCTGTGCTCGGCCTGCCTGCCCCTCCAGCGCTTGCCCTGCTCATGGTCAGCGTGCCCAGTGTGCTCATCTCTCCGGCGCTCGCCCTGCTCACGGTCAGCGTGCCCGTCTCTCCGGCGCTCGCCCTGCTCACGGTCAGCGTGCCCGTCTCTCTGGCGCTCGCCCTGCTCATGGTCAGCGTGCCCGTCTCTCTGGCGCTCGCCCTACTCACGGTCAGCGTGCCCGTCTCTCTGGCGCTCGCCCTGCTCACGGTCAACGTGCCCAGTGTGCCCGCCCCTCCGGCGCTCACCCTGCTCACGGTCAGTGTGCCCATCTCTCTGGCGCTCGCCCTGCTCACGGTCAGCGTGCCCATCTCTCTGGCGCTCGCCCTGCTCACGGTCAGTGTGCCCGCCCCTCCGGTGCTCGCCCTGCTCACGGTCAGCGTGCCCGTCTCTCTGGCGCTCGCCCTGCTCACGGTCAACGTGCCCAGTGTGCCCGCCCCTCCGGCGCTCACCCTGCTCACGGTCAGTGTGCCCATCTCTCTGGCGCTCGCCCTGCTCACGGTCAGTGTGCCCGCCCCTCCGGCGCTCACCCTGCTCACGGTCAGTGTGCCCATCTCTCTGGCGCTCGCCCTGCTCACGGTCAGCGTGCCCATCTCTCTGGCGCTCGCCCTGCTCACGGTCAGTGTGCCCGCCCCTCCGGTGCTCGCCCTGCTCACGGTCAGTGTGCCCGTCTCTCTGGTGCTCGCCCTGCTCACGGTCAGTGTGCCCGCCCCTCCGGCGCTCGCCCTGCTCACGGTCAGTGTGCCCATCTCTCCGGTGCTCGCCCTGCTCACGGTCAGTGTGCCCGCCCCTCCGGCGCTCGCCCTGCTCACGGTCAGCGTGCCCGTCTCTGGCGCTCGCCCTGCTCACGGTCAGCGTGCCCGTCTCTCCGGCGCTCGCCCTGCTCACGGTCAGCGTGCCCGTCTCTCTGGCGCTCGCCCTGCTCACGGTCAGCGTGCCCGTCTCTCTGGCGCTCGCCCTACTCACGGTCAGCGTGCCCGTCTCTCTGGCGCTCGCCCTGCTCACGGTCAACGTGCCCAGTGTGCCCGCCCCTCCGGCGCTCACCCTGCTCACGGTCAGTGTGCCCATCTCTCTGGCGCTCGCCCTGCTCATGGTCAGCGTGCCCATCTCTCTGGCGCTCGCCCTGCTCACGGTCAGTGTGCCCGCCCCTCCGGCGCTCGCCCTGCTCACGGTCAGTGTGCCCATCTCTCCGGTGCTCGCCCTGCTCACGGTCAGTGTGCCCGCCCCTCCGGCGCTCGCCCTGCTCACGGTCAGTGTGCCCGTCTCTCTGGCGCTCGCCCTGCTCACGGTCAGTGTGCCCGTCTCTCTGGCGCTCGCCCTGCTCACGGTCAGTGTGCCCGTCTCTCTGGCGCTCGCCCTGCTCACGGTCAGTGTGCCCGTCTCTCTGGCGCTCGCCCTGCTCACGGTCAGCGTGCCCGTGCTGCTCTGCCATAGCTTCGGGGAAGCGGGCGGCCTCTCGAGTTGCCCGTGGAGAGCTGTGCAGTAAGCGCAGCCTTCTCAGCCCATGGTGCCCGTTCTGTGAATTATTACTTCAGTACTGCTGAAAAGATAGGCTGCAGCTTCTTCTTAATGTTTGGAACTCAGGTAATGTCTAGAAAAACGCCCGGCCGATTATCTCATAATCTGTAACAAGTGTTCCACCAGGGTGTGGAGTTGTATGGGATATCCACACAGCTGTATGATTGTTGTGCAAATTCACAGTATCTGTAACAAAAATACACTTTAAAAAAATAGTGTGGGTTGGGGGAAAAATACACCAAATGCAAGATAAGGACTATAGTTGGTAGTAATATTTTGACCATGCTCTTGCATAGTTCGTAGCAAATGTTTCACAACAATGCAAAGAGTTGGTGAGGGATGATGCCTGAGACCCCTGGGTGATGTTTATTTTGTAAGTTCGCAATCTCTACTATACACTTACTGTTTGTGTGTTCATGTGTGAATGATATACTTCAATAAAAATAAAAAATAGAGAAAAAGAAACTGAGAGGCCTGTGGAGTCGGCGCCTGGCTGAGGCCGCCCCCGGAGCTTTATGGGACAGCCCCACGCAGCCCCTGCGGTCTTGGGCGCATCAGGTTTGCGCTCCACCCGCCTCCTGGCTGCTGGAAGCCGCCCACGAGGAGCGTTCCCCCCTGACTTACCTGGGGAGACCATGCTTTTCACTAGGACAGGAGCAGATCTCCTCTTGTTAGTGCCAGGTTCCTCTTAGAGTCTCAGCTGGGGTTTCAGGGTGGAAATTTACGTTTTGATGAAAAGACTTGTGGTGTGTGTGTAGGGAAGTACAGCCGTGGCAGCCAGAGAAGTCAGCAGTCCTGAGGGTGCTACGGCCCGCCCCCGCCCGGGTGCTGGGGGTCCCGTGGTGGAGCAGAAGGGGCTCCGGGCAGCCTGTGGCCGACGTCGGGAGAAGAGTCCGGGCGGTGGGGTGGGGGGTGGTGGTCTGATTCGGTCTGGAACCACCGTTTCCTCACCCTCTTCTCTCAGGGCACGAAATGGTCTCAGACTGAAGGCCTGAGCACGCCCAAGACTGGGTGCCACGTTCCTGGAGAGGCCAGGTCCCCCTGGCGGGCCGTCCAGCTCCTGGCTGTGGGGCCGGGGCACCTGCTGGATGGGCTTCGACTGGCCCCCCTAGTGGGCTGTCCAGCTCCTGGTGGGGCCATCCCCCTGGCGGGCCGTCCAGCCCCTGGCTGCGGGGCTGGGGCGCCTGCTGGATGGGCTTTGACCGGCCCCCCCTGGCGGGCCGTCCAGCTCCTGGCCACGGGACAGAGGTGCCTGCTGGACGGGCTTTGGTGCCGGCCTCTGCCTGAGTGGCAGCAGTTGCTGGCCTGCCCGTTTGTTCCCTTCCTCGGAACGCGGAAGAGAAGACATTTCCGCCCTTGCTACGTGAGATTGTAAATCTGGCTTTGGCAGAGATGACTTTACTAAGACGTGTTCTCTCTGCGTGTTAACGTAAAATCCCGTTTCTCGCTTGTGCTTTGAGCCAAGGCATCGAAATAATGTCCACGGGGGGAGGATCCCTTTGGGAGGATTTTTAAGGTGAAGGCAGGATTTAATCAGAAATCCTAAAGAGAGTCTGTTTTAAAGGAAAACAGGATCATCTCTTCTGTGGTCGTTCTATGATTTTAACAAACTGTTGCCTTTGGTACTGATTGGGTAGATCTAGGGGTTGAAATACAAAGTAGAAGGTTTTCCGTTGTGAAGCCGCACAAGGCCCCTGCGTCGTCCTAAATGGGGTGAAAGGACCCAGGGGGACTGGGCCGGAAGCACCTGAAGACCCTCTCCTTGGGCCGAGGTTGCAGAGGGGGTGGTGGTGCGCATGGCTTTTAGGGCAGCCCTGAGGGGGTGGTGGTGAGCATGGCTTTTAGGGCAGCCCGCGGACGGCGTCCCTGCCGCCTGCTGAGCTTGGCAGTCTGCATGTGGCGGCTTATTCACGCTCCCAGCAGCCCTCTGGCCGTGGGTGCAGCCACTCCGGGTTACAGACGGGGGTGGGGGGATTGAGTAATGGGCCCAAGACCCCTTGGGTGGTAAGTGGCGGCACTAGCAGCCCGTGCTCTCCACCACGGCACTGTGCTCCTGTCCCTCTTCCCAGAAGATCTAGCGGTGCTTGAAGGGCGTCCGTTCGACACCCCGAGGGGTTCTTGGATGAACCTGGTGGGGCTTGGTAGGGCGCCGGGGCCCAGGGCCCTGAAGGGGCCTGGAATCTAAGACTCTCCGCGGTCATGTATCTCACAACGTGTTTGAGTTAGACAGTGGGTAACCGGGATTTTGGCATTGTTCGTGGGGGGTTAAGCAGCTTGTGGCTGCTGTGGTGAAGTGACCAGGTGGGGACACTGCGGGTTGGCGTGGACAGCCGGATGCCCCTGCTTCACCACCTTCCCAGCTCTGCAGGCGTTTGAGCGAGATGCTGCTGCGGGTACCGTAGCTGGTGGTGGTTGAAGCCTTTTCTCCTCGAAACGGCGTGGCCCGGGATGGTTAGGTCCCTGCCAGCCTCCACCCGGCCAGCCCACCGGACGCTCACGTTCGCCTTGTCGTGGTCCCCTGCGGTTCGGTTGTGTGGCCCTGCTCTGGTGGCGTCTCCCTCGTTCTCCCAGCCGGCTGGGAGCAAGCCTTGCGGATGGGTGCCGCTGCTCATGCCTTCACGCTCTAGGCCCTCGGGAGTCCGGGGCTCACCGCTGGCAGGCGCCGTGGGAGCGCATCGTTCTTTAGTATGGTGCCAGGTCCCATATCGCCTGCTTGAAAGAATGCGAATGCAGGAGATTTTACAGCTTCGGTCCATGTTGGACTTTTTTCCTTACCCATTTAGTTCCTGTTGTTTTGACCTTGAGTTATTTTAGTTCATAAAGCTGGGTTTGTCAAGTTTATATTAACTTTGTTTTTTGTATGCTGTTACTTTTCAGTTATCGTTACAGGATTTACTTTAAAAAATCATTTTGCATGCTGTCCATACGTGATATAATCAAAGCAGGGCTTTCATGTCTTTTGTTACTAAGTATGAATAGACCTTGAAAGATTGTTGTCAGTGACACGTACTTTACCTGTAGAATTGGCAGTTTAATAGCAACCATAGCAGGTCTAGAAAACCATCCACAGATGTACTTCAACTTGCCTTGCCCGTTTAACGCAGCCACGTCTCAGAACGTCGGATGTGTTGAGCTGCTTCGTGCTGCGTCTCCACGTGGCTGAGTGGGTGACCTGTTGAGTGGGATTCTTTGAAATTGCCAGTTTCTTTTATGCTGGGCCTATTAAGTTCAGTTTTTTTAGTTTAACAAAATTGATTTTTCAAATGAAAATGACACAGCTATTTCAGTAGTTTGACTTCTTTCCAGTTTGTGATACTCTAATTGTATTATCTTATTAATGCTGAGCTTTGTCGTCATCTTTCTGTAATTGCAGTTAACATTTACTGAGCACTTACTGTATACCAGCCCCATCTTAAGCTCTTTGCATTGATTATCTCAATAGTTAGCCTTCCAGTCTACCCCCGTAGTACATTAAATTATAAAGAAGTTAGTGCAGCAGTAGGGTTTGTGATCCTCCCTGACTTTGCCCTTGAGTTTTGAAATACTTTAATTTTTAGAATGGGTGTGGGCTGGGGGGTGGCGGGCTGGGGTGCCTGGTGGCCGGAGGTGATTCGTGGCGTCTCCGGGAAGCTCGCGGGTGCTCTCTCGTGCCCTCCAGCGCCCTGGCGCGCGGGCCAGCTTCCCGGGCTTGCTTGTCTCCTCCCTCGCCACCTCCGCTGGCCCCCGCGCCGTGGCCGGGGCTCGCCGGCGCCTGCCGGCCGTGCTCCCGCCGGGGCCGTGGCCCGCGCGCCGTGCCGAGGCTTCGTCGACAGGCCCTGCAGCCTGCTCGTCGCCCGCGCGCTGGCGTTGCGCATCCTCTCAGGCGGCCGCTGGTGCGGTTTCTCCTCACGTCCTTTTCCCTGCGCTGTTAGCTCGCCGTGGCCGCCGTCTAAGTGGTCCTCGGGGGTTCGTGTAGTGGGCAGACATTGCCGGGCGACCCGACGGCGCCGCCCCTCCCCGGAAGCCTTTCGTGGCCTTTGCTGCTCTTTGTCCGCGTAGCGCGTGATCACGGGCCTCGTTTGCCTGGTGAACAGCGACCGCGCCTGAAGCGAGGGCGCCCGTGGAGGCCGCCCCGCGGCTCCCTTCTCCACGCCTGGCTCCTCCTGACCCGCCAGGCGGGGCTTCTGATCCCCCAGCGGCAGGGGGCAGCTGGACGCTGAATGCGGCGGCGCAGGCGGCGGCGCCCCCTTGCGCACGGTGCGCACGCACGCACGGCGCCCCCCCCCCCCCGCACGCACGCACGCACGCACGCACGCACGCACGCCCCTCCCCCCCAGGCACGGCGTCCCCTCAGGCATGGCTCCTCAGGAACGGCGCCCCCTCGCGCACGCACGCACGCCCCCCCCCCCCCCCAGGCACGGCATCCCCTCAGGCATGGCTCCTCAGGAACGGCGCCCCCTCGCGCACGCACGCACGCCCCCCCCCCCAGGCACGGCGTCCCCTCAGGCATGGCTCCTCAGGAACGGCCACTCCTCGCGCACGGCGCCCCCTCGCGCACGGCGCCCCCTCGCGCACGGCGCCCCCTCGCGCACGGCGCCCCCTCGCGCACGGCGCCCCCCTCGCGCACGGCGCCCCCTCGCGCACGGCGCCCCCTCGCGCACGGCGCCCCCTCGCGCACGGCGCCCCCTCGCGCACGGCGCCCCCTCGCGCACGGCGCCCCCTCGCGCACGGCGCTTCACGGCAGTGTCGGCGCGTTCTGGGGCCGGCGCGTTCTGGGGCCGGGGCCCCTGCCGGGCCGGGAGGTCCCGGAGCCCCGCTCCAAGCCCCTGTCCTGGCGCCGCCGGGGTCGCCGAGGTCCCAGGTTCCCAGGGGGGACGAGCAGAGGGCGGGGCCGCGGTGGCCGCGGCCCTGAGGGCGCAGCCTGTGCGCGCCCGCGGGGACGCCTCCAGCTGCAGAGGGCGGCCGCTCCAGCGGGCTCCTTCCTGCTTCTCGGGAGGCGGCGAGGCTTCAGGGCGCAGGCCGCGGTGGGTGCCTAAGGTGACTCGAGGGAAACTCCCTCAGGGCGGTCTCCAGGGGAAATAGCCACCTGCGCCTGCGTTCTTGAGGTCGCCGCCCTGAGGCACGCGAGACAAACTAGGGCAATAAAATCAATACGTTCCTGTTAAAGTTAGGCGAATCTCGACTTAAATTTTTTTAAATTTGTCCTTCCCCGTGTGGCTTCTGGCGTGCTGTCTGCGCTCTGTGTCCATGCGCTGTGCGTTCTTCTGTGTCTGTATTTATCCCCCTGCCTGCGGCTTGCTTGTCGTCTGCTCTCTGTCGTTCTCTGCGCGCTCTTCCGTTTCTGCTCGTCTCCCTTTTTGTAGAATCTCCTTGCTGAGCCGTCTCTCCGCCGTGCCTGGCGCTCTGCAGCCTCCTTCGCAAGGAGGCCCCAGGACGGGAACCCAGGGCCTCCCATATGGCAGGCGGGAGCCCAACGGAGCCACAGCTGTTTCCCATCAAGACTTGATTTTTATTGTTGCCAGCTCGCCACGGAAACCCTCTCATTTGCTTACCTACGCATTCACCTTTATTTAGTGAGATAAAAATTTGTCAGAAAACTCAGACTTATAATAAAGTTAACTTTCTCGACAGATTAAATTTTTATTTAATAGACTTACACTTGGGTTAACCATTTTAATTTTGTGAATAAATAGCCCCCTCATTCAGTAAAAAACAAAACTATTTAAATAATGTCTATTTTAAACGTTCACTGTAAGAGAGCATTAAGCAGCCTTGCGATGTATGCGTGGCAAAAAATTTTCTGCCATCTGTTTTTTACAGATATTGGTATCCATATTTTTTGACCTCTGGAGGTCACTTCTTGTACGTAGTGATTTTGACAGTCTTTCATAAAATAATATGTTTTCTTTACCAAAAGTTGAAGATACTTTGTTAGTTGGAAACAGCTATTTAGAAAATGATTTTAAATTGGAATTAGCATTAAAATATTTTAAAGCAGCTGTAGTATCAATTCTTAACTAAAAGATTCTTCAAAATCCATGTGTGGGTACTGAATGTTTTTTTGTTTTTTTGTGTTTTTTTTAAAGATTTATTTATTTATTTATTTAATTCCCCCCCTCCCCTGTTTGTCTGTTCTCTGTGTCTATTTGCTGCGTCTTGTTTCTTTGTCCGCTTCTGTTGTCGTCAGCGGCACAGGAAGTGTGGGCGGCACCATTCCTGGGCAGGCTGCACTTTCTTTCGCGCTGGGCGGCTTTCCTCACGGGCGCACTCCTTGCGCGTGGGGCTCCCCCACGCGGGGGACACCCTTGCGTGGCACGGCACTCCTTGTGCACATCAGCACTGCGCATGGCCAGCTCCACACGGGTCAAGGAGGTCCGGGATTTGAACCACGGACCTCCCATGTGGTAGACGGACGCCCTAACCACTGGGCCAAGTCCGTTTCCCTGAATGTTTTTTTAGCTCTTGTAAGAGTCAGCCAAAGGGGTGCTGATACAAAATACCAGAAATTGGTTGGTTTTTATAAAAGGTATTTATTTGGGGTAGGAGCTTACAGGTACCAGGCCATACAGCACAATTTACTTCCCTCACCAAAGTCTATTTGGAGCAAGATGTCTGCGAGGGTTCAGTTTTCCTGGATTTCTCCCTTCCTCAGGCCTGCTTCTCTTTCCTCTGTGAGCTTACTTCCTGGGTCCAGCTTAAGGCTTCAGCATCAAACTCCAACATCAAAACACCAACATTAAGAACCCCCAGCTCTTTCCTTGGCCATGTCTTTTTATCTGCGAGTCCCCACCCACCAAGGGGTGGGGACTCAATGCCGTAATGACGTGGCCCAGTCAAAGCCCTGATCATAATTTAATCACGCCCAGGTACAGACCAGAGTACAAACATAATCCAGTATCTATTTTCGGAATTCCTAACCTTATCAAACTCTGCTACAGCTCACTTTAAAAAATTATTGATAAAAATAAAAGCAATAAAGCTTTTTTTCTTCTTAAAGCTGATTGAGACCAGACTGTCAGAAACATTTTAAATTCTTTTATCACGATGCTCTGCATAAACACAGTTGATATTTAGTAAATTTTCCTTCAGTGGTGCTAATCTTTTGAAAAATCCAGTAAATGTTTGTCATGATATTTTTATCCCTTCATATGTTTCCCAGTTTAAAGTGGTTCGGTTTTTTAATAAAGAAAAAAAAAGGTGTTTCGCAAGTAAATACAATGTTGATCTGTTGGTTGGACTACCAGAATGGAAATCTATTATTTTTAAAGGATAGATACTAACACTTAAAAGTTTTTTTTTCTTAACAGGAATGACCTCATGTGTCAGGAAAGCATGAACATGGTTTTAATTAACAATATCATTGGATTCCGAATAAAGACAAACTGAGCATCACATCTGTAGAATATAAAGTTTTATAATTTAAGGCCACATTTTCTCTATGTTGTAAATACGGTGTAGATAAGAAATTATTTGATCTTATTAAATAATTTGCTTTTGCCATTTCTTCCACCGGATTGTAACCTCCCGAGCATAAGGATTTGGCTTTCTCCACCGTGCATTGCTGGTGCCTTCCTGTGCTTTGCACATTGTGGCACCCAGGGCAGGGACTTGTTGAGTTGTAGAATTTGAAAAGTGTTACAGAATATCACAGGAACACAGAGTTTAAGAAACTCTTATTAGGAAAGACCATTTGAATTTGCTATATTTGAGATGAGTAGAGAGAATTCTGACGGGAGGAGAGAAGTGCCACATGCTTCCGTAGCCTTCCTGATCTTTTAATATAATTAATTTCCTTCCTCTTAAAGTGCCCTCTTCCCCATACCCTCCAAATAACCAAAATCAGAAGGATTACAGTACAACAGAAAACTTCAGTAGCAACATAGATTCCTTTTGTTTATATTTTACATTTTCTAATTTGTCAGATTTAGGACCAAAACCTAAAATTAGGAATCCTAAAATTTGCAGGTTTTGAGGTGAGTATACTTGGGTTAGACGTTTTCTTTGACTATAGAATGGCCATATTGTTTATATCCGAGCCTTCTGTGCTGAAAAGTATTTTTTTCTCTTTCAGTTGTAAAAGAGGAATATCCACTCACATTTTACATTATTTGGCAAAAACTTGAACTCTTGAAAGATTTTTAATTAGTAATGCTTTAGTTTACTAAAGGTTGCCAATGGAAAAATATCAGAAATGGGTTGACCTTTTAAATGAGAATTTATTAGGGTAAGAGCTTACAGTTCTGAGGTGGTGAAAATGTTGAAATCAAGGCGTCTTCAGAGATGCTGTCTCACCAAAAGTTGGACACAGGCAGACTTGGGACCTGTGCCACGTGGCTGCAGGTGACCTGGGACCTTCTCTCATGTGGCAGGGTAAAATTACGGCTCCCTTTCTCTCTGCTCCATTTGTGTAAGGCTCCAGTAAAGGATGAGGACCCAGCCTGGGTTCCGCAGTCTACAAAAGGGCGTTCACTGGACAATCTAATCAAAGCGATGCAATCCGAAGGTCCCTTAACTGAATCCAACCAAGAGGTCCTGCACGTGCATAGGAGTTTAAGAGCATAATTTTCTGGGGTCCACAGAAGACTCAAACCAGGACAATTAGCATCTATTTTTATTTGCTAATATCATTATTGCTGAACTCTTTCAGGCTGAAAAGAAATAATTACTTCTGGAGATTCACAGAATATATCTGAAACCATCATTTTCCTGGATTAAGTTGAACACATGTAGATAGACTCTTTTAAATAGGCTTTTGTTTTGTGTTGTGAATCTCTTGGTTGTGTCTGTTGATGGGTGCCAGTTACTCATAGGCAAACTCTTTTAAAACTGGTGGAAAGCTTTGTGGGGAGGGAGGAGGGTGGAGAATAGTGACACAGACTATGGAAATAAGTAAGCAAAAACTAAAAAAAACTCTTCTAAGCTCTTGTCTGCTTTTCTTGCCACTTGGGGCCTCTGTTCTAAACCTTTCACCATATAACCATATGTTGGCTTAATTAACTTCAGTTTTCTAATTTGTAAGTAAGTCCTTAGGATGGTTAAAGGACGGACAGAAGATCTTAAAAGTTTTTCCGTATATTTGGGTAGAGATCTGTTCAGAAGGGGCAAATTTTAGTGTCTGAGAAAAGTTGAAAGTTGCTAGAAATGGGGAGCTGATGCCTCGGTTGAGTTTGGTTAGGTGAGGGGAGGTTAGAAGACTCAGGTGGAGTAAGTGCGGACAATGCAAAGCTTAGCTGAGGCAGAAACCGGTGTGGTGCGTGTTTGTTGAACAGCAGGGTGTTCCTGGCTGGAAAGTGTCAAAGAACTGAGTGTCTTTGAATGCATTCACCTGTACATGGAGGAGGGATTTCTTAAGTGAAAATAATAGTGAAGACGTGGTCACCCTTTAATCTTGTTTTAGAGATTTAAAAAAAAATCCATAATTGGAGATGAAAAATAAACAAATGTTACTGGTGAGTTTAGTGATTGTTAAATATCAAAATGAGTCTTAGAAGTTTCTAACAGAAAACTTCTATAGGATGAAATTAAGCTTCTGTGACAGAAATTCAATTGATAAAATTTGTAAACTTAGAGGTGCCGATCTAAAATTTAGATTTTAGTAAATAGTGAATCTTGAATATAGCATATAGATAACTGTCTAAGAGAATGGATTCTTTTTTGGGGGGATTAGGAGTGACCCTGCCTTCTAGGGACCTAAGTGACTATATAAATTGAAAAAAAGAAAAAGAAAAAATTTCAAAGAACACACAGTTCAGGCTCCAGAGTACACTATTGGTTAAACATTTTATTTATAACTGCCCATTTGAAAAAGTGAGCTGGTTTCCACAATTGCATAATTTTTGCCGGTGTTTGCTTTGAAAGCTTTAATTTTTTAAATATTCAAAGAAGTTAGTTTAACAGGTATAATTTATATATATATATATAAATTTTTTTGTTGTTTGTCTATCCTTCCCCCTTGCAGCTGTTTGTGTGTTGTCTGCTCTCTGTGTCCATTTGTTCTTCTGTGTCTGCATTTTATGTTATTTCCCCTCCCCCCTCTTGCAGCTTGCTTGCTGTCTGCTCTCTGTGTCCATCGCTGCGCCCTTCTGCGTTTTTTGCTTGTCTCCCTTTTTGTTGTGTCACCTTGCTTAGCTGGCTCTCTGTGGCGCTGGTGGGCCCGGCGGCTCTCTATGGCGCTTGCAGGCGAGCTTGCCTTCACAAGGAGGCCCTGGGATGTGAACCCAGGGCCTCCCGTATGGTAGGCAGGAGCCCAACTGATTGAGCCACAGCTGCTTCCCAACAGGTGTAATTTAAAATATTCTAGTACCTAAATTAAAAAATCAAAGAAGAAAGGTGAAATTAATTTGTGTAATATATTTTATTAAACCCGTCATAAAAAAATACACGGAATCAAATTTAAAAAGTAGTAAGATACTTTATATTGCGGATCGGGTGAAGCTCAGGGGTTGAGTGTCTGCTTCAAATCTATGAGGTGGTGGGTTCAATCTCTGCCACCTTCCTGGGGGGGGGGAAGGATACTTTGTTATTCTTTTATCCTACTAAGTCTTTGAAATTGGTGTGTTTTCCACCTTAGAGCAAACTCAGTCTGGACTAGCTATCAAATGCCCATTAGCCATAAAGATTTGTGTAGGGCTCAGTTAGCTTAACGATTATTTGCCAATTTAAATTTGGGTAGTGGGTTCCTCAGTTTTTCTTTTCATGAACTATTTGACTTCGAGCTGCTTCTCTGGCCTAGCCACTCACTCAGGCTTAGTTTGTGGTCCTCTCCAGTGCTGGATTCCCTTTGGGGGGGGGAGCAGGGGTTGGAGGGGCAGTTTGGTTTTGGTGGTCTTTTCTTCTTCAGTTGTCTTGAAGAAACTGCTATTCTAAATAGTAAAATTGTAACTGCTATCTGGGTCAAGTATTTGCCGTTTTTTAAAAATTTTCTTTTCAGAGAAATGTAACTCTGAATTCTTCCACATTCTTTTATAATGTTTTGTGGTGTTAATAACTTATAGTGTTAGAGAAAATGTGATTGAGTAGTAACTAAAGAAGTAGCTATAAAAACTTGAAAAACATAGAATGGAGAGGTAACTAACAGTTGGGGCTTTAGGAAAAACTGTTCATTCGTTTGGGTGATGGGGAAAAGGTGGTCTGAGGAAAGTGGGTGGTGATGCCAGCCCTCCCTGAAAGGAAAGTGACACGGTGCCTTAACTTTTCGGGTGCTTTCCTGGGGGCACTAAGAGATGACCACCAAAAAGTAGGGCCCGGCCCCCCATGCGAGGCTCATCCCCTGTGACTTCCTGGGACATCCTGCGGGACGGGCAGGTGCAGGGAGTGCAGGGGTTTTGCGTGTTGAGTTTAGTGTGGGTGGGTGTGGGGAGTTTGATCTGGTGGCCTTCAGTGAGAGGTTAAAAGCCCGCTCCACTGGGGTTGCAAAAAATAGATTTGTCAGAGATGCTGTGGCGAGGGCCTGGCGGTGCTTTACGACATTACAGTGGGGCAGTTCTGCCGCCCAGCTAGTGCCACGTCCAGCTGCAAGCTCGCTTTGCCCTGGTTTGACACGGGCCCTCTTGCTTTGTGTTGTTGGAAAACAACCCAGTAGTTAATTTTGAATCAGGTCTTTGTTTCAATGAAAAGTATGAGTGATTCAAGTGTCTTTTCTTTTTCCAGGATAAACATCTCTTACTAAACTTACTCTGTTCAGATTTCTTTTTATAATTGTCTTCAATTTTTTTATTAGATAAGTTGTAGATTTACAGAAGAATGCAGAATATCAGAGTTCCCACAAACCCTCCTGTTACTAACAGTGCATTAGTGTGATACATTTGTTACTAGTGACAAAAGAATATTATGGTTAAAACTTAATAGTTAAAATTGCTTTTTTGCCAGGTTTTGTAGCATAGTTCTAATTTGATTTGACTGACAAGATAGAAATTTTCCTAGAATATCATAATTTAATTTTTAAAAACAGATTTTAGACCAGGTGTACATTTCCAAGTGAAGCCAAAACTTTAGAAATTAATACATAAGGGCAAATGGACTTAAGAATTGTTAATCTGTGTAATTAATTCATCCTCGTCTTTGGAATTAAGGAACACTAAATGACAAGGTTTGCTGTTCTGTAAATTGGCTGTTTCAGTGGTCTGTTTATTCCTTTCACAGTTCACGTACTTTTCAGGTTTATGGATGTGCACACGGGGATGGTTCTTCTCATGTTGATTGCTGTATACTGGTTTTCACGGCGCTGGGTTTGGGTGACAGCAGACGTTTGAAACCTGCCCTGCGTGTTGACGTCGCTCCCTTGTAGCTCACAAGCTGCCTCTTCCGTTTGGGCCTCAGCAGTGTCACATCAGAGGTTTCGGATGAAGCTTAAGTGAATGTGTTTGTTTTGTGCTGGCTGCTGGTGGGGGATCTGCCGAAGCAGCTGGCGATTTCCTAAAAGCTGCTGGGTGAGCGCACTGCGACAGGTGAACGGCATTCCTCAGCCAGCTCCAGCTGCCTTGCCTGCCTGCTCCAGGTTTTAGCGAGCTCGGGCTGTGGGACGCCTGCTGATGAGACCCCTGCTGGCCCACAGTAAACAGAGCTGCCCGGGGGCCACGCCGCGGCGGCCGTCGGCACAGTAGTGTGAAAGGCCACGTGGGGTGGCACCGCTGGCTGGGGGTGGGAATCCGGTCCTGCGGCCGAGCACTTCTGAGGGACCTATTAACTTCCCCAGCCTTTCCTTTGAGTGGAAAAGCTCTTGCAAGCAAAGGAATAAGAAAAGGAAATTATTGCCAAAGCTCATCTTGCCTCATCTCTGTGGGTGCACCTGTTGAGTTGCAAATTTATTTCCTGCTGGAGCATCTGCTTAGCTTTAGAAGTCCCCATCGGGGTCCTGGAAGGGGACTTGGAAATGATTACATAATGTTGATTCTTTTCTTTGAAGAGTTTGCTCTACATAGTATTGAGGCTAAATTAGCAGAGCACTCCCTTTGTTTTTAAAATGACCTTTACTTTTCAATTAAAAACGCAGTTTATGGTCATCATTGAAATTTGGAAAATGTAACTACTGCAAATAAGAGAAAAGATAACACTTGAAATTCCACTGTCCAGAGCACCATTGAGATTTTTTCCCCAAGGAGTGTTTGCCATACTTACACCTTCATCACCGGGAGCTGGATTTTAAAAAAAGAAAAGTGAACAAATCCCGAACATGTTTTCTTGACTGCCTTTTACTATATGCAGAGACTTTCGTGATTCTTAAGTACTCTTAGAGAACATGCTTCTTGGTAATTACATCATATTCATCATACAGATGAGCCCTACAATGCACAGCGACTCTGATTTTCAACATTTATTTCCTTGTTTGCGTTTATCTCTGTCGCCTGAACATAAATTCCAGGAAGTGGAACTACTGGGTCAAAGGGAAGACAGATTTAAAAAGCTTTTGAGAGACGGGCGGGCCTTTCCCCCAGAAGTGGGAGCTCCACGGGCAGTGAGGGTGCACCTTTCTCTGCATTTGCTGCCACTGAGGGCTTAGATTTAAAATCAAAACCAAAAAAGTTGCTAAGTTTGTAGGTGAAAAAAACTACCCAGCTGGAGAACCATCAAAATTGTTAATTTTATGGCTGCAGTTCTGGCTCTATGTGTATTCTGCTTTTTTTAAACAAACTTTTTGGGGCTGTGAATAATGGACGTATTTCATAACTTTGCCCCAGTGACATCTTAAGGCTTATTTGTGTACATTAGGTGTTTTTAAAAAATTTTTTAATGAATGCCTCCTATGTGCTAGGGACAAGTTCTGTGGGAAAAAAAAACACAAATTTTTAGTTCACTAGGTAGAGACTGCTTACACTTTATTTATTTATTGGATGGATTTATGCTTTATTAATATGCTTTTACTAACAATAAAATTGATTTGTTAAATTAAAAAAGCAATCTAAACAAGTGATCTAAAGTGAATCTAATGTAACCACAGCCATAGGAATAGTTAGTTAAGAATATAATCATTTTGGATTCACAAAATTCAAACTCACAAGTGCCTCGTGGGGTTTTCCTGGTTGTTGGGAGATTCGGCAGGGGAAATGCACCCTGGAGCGTCTTGCATCACGGATTTGGTCGACTGGAAGCCTACCATTCACTTTTTTTTTTTTTTAAAGATTTATTTATTTTATTTAATTTCCCCCCCTCCCCTGGTTGTCTGTTCTTGGTGTCTATTTGCTGCGTCTTGTTTCTTTGTCCGCTTCTGTTGTCGTCAGCGGCATGGGAAGTGTGGGCGGCGCCATTCCTGGGCAGGCTGCACTTTCTTTTCACGCTGGGCGGCTTTTCCTCACGGGCGCACTCCTTGCGCGTGGGGCTCCCCCACGCGGGGGACACCCTTGCGTGGCACGGCACTCCTTGCGCGCATCAGCGCTGCGCATGGCCAGCTCCACACGGGTCGAGGAGGCCCGGGGTGTGAACCGCAGACCTCCCATATGGTAGATGGACGCCCTAACCACTGGGCCAAAGTCCGTTTCCCGACTTTTTTTTTTTTTTTTTTTAATTTTTTTTCTTTATTTTCTTTTAAATGTTACATTTAAAAAAATACGAGGTCCCCATATACCCCCACCCCACCCACCCCTTGCTTACACTTTAAAACCATACGGTTAGTACCAGCTCCCAGCTTTAGCTGCTTTGTAACTTTGCAAGTTCAGTGAAAACCTGATTTCGGTTAGAGTCAGGAGTACACGTTCTCTCTCTTCCTGAGCGACCCTTGTAAGTTAATTCACTCGATGCACAGTGATTGGATTAAAACAAATAATCTTTTAATGAATGATTTGAGTGCAGGTTATCAAAGATCGGTTGCAGGCAAAGAGCAGGTCTTTGGCAGCTGGCAACACGTGTTGCCTATTGATTTCTATTCACAGTGTAAATGGTTCCAGAGCGGTTTAAAACAACAGAACAAAACAATGAATCAAGTTTTAAGTTGGTGATTGAGGCAGTAGAATCTAGAGTTAAATGTTAGTTAGATTTGTATTTGCGGTGGAATGCTGTATTTAGACAAATTAGGCCCAGAGGTTCTTGGATACTCCATTGGTTTAAATGTGTTGACGTGATTTCATCGAGCCTTTGGGGAAAAAGAGCACGCATTCAGGAGATGGCGAATATTTTATGCCTGGCTAATGTTACTTTGCATACTTAGTTTCAGCAACTCCTGAAAGCAGTTTCGAGTGAACTTCACCAGTAAGTGACGAGGAAGGGAGGAGTGAGGGATCCCTGCAGAGGCTTTGGGTTAGAGGAGAAAACCCACAAAGAAGGACTGTTCCAAAGACGCCGTGCCTTTGGCCGGCGGGAGACCCATTCTGCAGGCGGCAGGCGGCGGGCGCGGGCGAGGGGAGGCATCTTGAGTCACGGGGTGAGGAACCTGTTACTTCCCTGAACCGGACAGTGGTTGTCGGCTCTGGGGAAGAGCGGGCAGGTCACAGCTCCCCAGCACCTTGCTTCCCTGAGCACTTCCATGACATTCCAGGTCCAGCGTCCAAGGTGGTCAGAATGGGAGCCAGAGGGCGGAGGCCAGAGCAGGGTCAGGGGCTGGAGGAGGCCAGAGTGAGACCAGAGGCTGGAGGAGCCTAGAGCAGCGTCCGAGGCCGGTGCTTAGTCAGGCTGCGTTGTAGCACTGAGGGCCAGGCGTGAAGGGAATCAGCTTTCCTCGTAGTGACTCCTGCCCCGAGTGCCTTAGAGCAGGCTGCGGGTAAGCGGAGCCTTGCTTTGTCACCTGCGGTGTAACGTCCACATGGAGCAGAGTTTCGGGGAGGCCAGCGCTGTTTCAGGAGAATGTTTCTTACCCCAGTTGAAGGGAATAAAGTCACTTAAAAAGCCATTATTGTCCTTTACAGCAACTAAACGTATGCTGGTTTTATGGAGACTGGAATTAGGTTTTAATTATATAGATAGCGTTACAGAGATCAAAAATAACTTTACTGGATAAATGCCATGAGAAGCAAGCTCAGAGCCAGAAACTGTGGCATAGGTCTCCAGGGCTAGGTGGGGCTAGGGGTTGGGGGTGGAGCTTAAATTGTCCGTTTCCGTTTGGGGCGATGAAGCAGCTTTGGTAAAGGATGTGATGATGGTAGCACGGTGTTGTGGATGTACTTTACACCGCTGAATTATATAGTTGAGCGTACTTAAAAGGGGAAATTTTAGGTTGTGTATATATCACTAGAATAGAAATGAAAAGCAAAAGTGAAAAGCCTGTGCTCTCCAACACAGTGAGTCCCCGACGTAAACCATAGGCAGTAGTTAATAGCAACTGTAAAAATGTTCTTCTTGATTTGTTTTTTTTTTAATCTTTTTTTGTCTTTTTTTTTTAATGTTACATTCAAAAATATGAGTCTTCTTGAATTGTAACGACTGTACACACTAATGCAAGTAAGAGGGTGGCGTATGGGAACTCTGTGTTCCATAATAATTTTTAAAAAGTTAGAGAAAGGAGCCTCACAGGTGCTAGTCAAAGGAAAAGTTACTTAACCAGAGTCAAATTTTTTTAAAAGGTGGCTGTACCATCCCTGCCTGAGTGACGACTGGTAGTTCTAAAGCATCTCAGCCGTATTTGCTGTGATCTGAACGTCTTAATGAAGATTTCCACTGAAAATGGGAATTTCTAGGCTTTCAATGCGTTCTTACCAAGAGTTTGGCTGTAACGTGTTGTCTCCTTAGCGGTCATTTGACTTCCTCTGAATGCAGTTCCATAGGCTGCCAGCTGTTTGAAATGTCTTTTACAGACATGGGCAGAAATGCTTCATGACTGGTGGTTCATTCATGAAATTTGAGCCCTGCCTTTTCCGTGAGGAGGACGGCATGGGAGTGCCTTTGCCGTTGGGAATGCTTTGAGCTAGTGAAGTGCCCTTGCCCTTCCTGTAATTAACAGAAAGGTGAAGTGAATCAAAGTGATGCCAGATAAGAGAGGAATGTGCCCCTTGGCTGCTGCTTTCCCGTCTTTGACTTTGCGATTACAGCCCTGTGCTAGGACGTCTGTCATTTTCTTCCTTTTGGATTCCTGTTGCATACACAAGTGGGACTTGACTGCAAATACGTGGCTTGATTTTAGACTTAAAAGGAGTCGTCAAAATAGAGAGTGGCATTTCTGTGAATGAAACCACCCCACTCCTGTTTCTTGGGCTTCCCTAGCCAAAGGTTACCCTTTTTTTGTATAAAATTTGCTAAGCGTTGTTTAATTTTGTCACCCTGTCCACAGTATTTGTCTGAAAGTGTTTCACGGTATGGCCATTAACACTGGTAGGGTAAAGGGCAGGTGGCTTTTTTCCTGTTACCCCCAGGTTAATGTTTAACACCTGCTCATTCACTGGTGGAAAGAATGTTGATTGCTTTGGAAGATGCGTGGTAATTGTTGGGAGTCTCCTAAAGCAGTTTGGTAGCCCTTTCATTCTGTTGAAAATGGGCCAAGTGTCCGCTCCACTTTCCCAGGCTGGGACGTGCTGGGGGAGGGCTTGTAGCTGGGAGCGGTAGCTGGAGCTCCTGTGCCTGGGGGAGGCCGGCAGAAGCTGGCAGAAGCCCCTTCTCTCTCAGGCCTGGAGTTAGCATCGAGCATGGAGGCCTGAGCCCGTGTGCACTGAGCAGCCTGGGGCTGCGTACGGCTCTAAGCAGGGCGTGGGCAGTTTTTAAGAAATTAAAAGAGATCAGTGCAGTTCCTTGTTGTGAGATACACATTTTTCATATTGACCCAGTTGAGTGGCTCGATGAGGCTCATGTGTAATGAATAATTTCTCTTGGAATTAATACATTCTTCTATAGAATAAACATGATACGTTGTGGCTTATTAAGTAAGCATTTACCTGTAGTTCTGTCTGAATCAGTAAGTGCTTATTCAGTTATTTAGTGGCATGAGTGAATTAGGTAACACCTGTGCGATGAGTTGGCATTACGGGAGCAGTCATTTTTCTGTGCTGTAACTATTGTAAATAACTGGAGAGCTCAGGTTTATTCCCTTTCATTTGCGATATTTTATAATTTTTTAATTTCCCCTAAAGATTTTGGGGTCATTGTGGGAATTTAACCGTTATCAGGTTCTCTGAGAAATCTGATTCTCGAAAGAGTTAGTGGCTGCAGAGCGGGCAAGAACGACGAGGCCCAGCATTGGGCCTCGGTGCAGGGAAACCAGGACCCCCTGACTCGGGAGCCCTGGGGGTCCAGGGTGGGGGACGGGGATGGGGGACGGGAGGCGGGGGAGAGCAGGTGCCCTGGGCTCTGTGTGCAGCAGCCTGACACGAGGACTTCGGAGATGAAGGTGGCGCGCTGGGAGATTTGAGAGGGGCTTCCGAGGCCGAGGAAGCCCTGCCTCGTCACGGGGTCAGGACGTGCCCTGGCGGTCAGCAGTGGCCGTTAGGGGAGGCCGTGGGCCTCGGCAGGTGCGGCCAGTAACCGAGGGAGTAAGGAGATGCCCAGAGAACTCAGAGTGGACGGGAGAGTGACCAGGGCAGGGGAAGGGGCTCTCTGTAGGGTGGGAGGGTTTCTTCCTTCATGGCCAGGGAAGGGTGTTGCTGTGGCTCCAGGGCGGTGATGGGCGCACCGGGCAGCGGGTCCCGGCGGGACTGCCTGCACCTCCCCCAGGCCCCCCTTACCCGAGCAGAGGAGGGGCCCCTCTCCAGGAACGCACTGCCCGCTTCACCCATCCCCAGTGTCACGACAGCCTGCCTCCTGGGGCCGTGGTCCCTGGTGGCCCCTGACGACCAGGAGAAAAGAGGAAAAGGGGCTCCTGTAAACCAGTTTTCCTCGATGGTAGTAGACTTTCTCTTGCATATAAACCCTTGAAATAAAGACTATTTTAACCACTTTTAAAAATCATTAAAAGCAAGTTGTTTCCTCTCAGAAGCATGTTCTTTATTTTATTTTTTATTTATTTCTCTCCTCCCCCCCCCCCCCAGTTGTCTGCTCTGTGTGTCCATTCGCTGTGTGTTCTTCTGTGACCGCTTACTGTCAGCGGCACGGGAATCTGTGTTTCTTTTTGTTGTGTCATCTTGCTGTGTCACCTCTCCATGTGGGCAGCACCATTCCTGGGCAGGCTGCACTTTCTTTCGCGCTGGGCGGCTCTCCTTACAGGGCGCACTCCTTGCGTGTGGGGCTCCCCTACACGGGGACAGCCCTGTGTGGCAGGGCACTCCTTGCACGCATCAGCACTGCGCATGAGCCAGCTCCACACGGGTCAGGAGGCCCGGGGTTTGAACCGCGAACCTCCCATGTGGTAGATGGACGCCCTAACCACTGGGCCAGGTCCGCTTCCCGATGCTCTTTATTTTAAAGACGTCTTCTTTATGTATGCATTTCATAAAAATCGTAACTTAGAAGGCATCATTGATCTTTGGCAATTCAGAAGGTGAGTTAGTGTTTTGAAAAGAACCTTGGGAGATTCCTTCAAGTTCTTGCTAAGGATTCCTGCCAACCCCCCCGATGAGGGTTATTTCCATACGATACTCACAATTTTGCACATTTGGAGTCTGAAAGAGTTAACTACGACGCAAGTGTGAGATTTGTACTTTTAATTTGTTTTAGTAATCATCGGTATATTTGAGGAATGACTTGTACTGAACTTGGTTAGTTTCAAACTGTAAATGTGTAACAACTACTTCTGAAACGAAATGTTTAAAATGTATTTGTGACTAAAATTGATAAAAGTGGCAAAGGAGAGAGCATCTGGGGAAGCCGTGGACCCCGTGCTCGCTCTTTTCTGCAGACGCCCTCAGTTTGATTCTTCGTAGTTTTGATACGTCACCTTCAAAGTGGCATAAGTATAGCTTGGACTTGGCTGGAGGTTGGAGGAAGAGTTTTTATCACAGATCTCCATGGCCATTTGATGTGCATGTTTAGTGTACTTGGTGTACTTTCAGTGAAATAACATTTCTGTGTCTCTTTTGAAACTCTTGCCCTGAAGTGTTCTAAATTTCCCTTGCTCTACACATAACTATATTTCAGTTCAGAGTACTGGGAATCTTTTAGTCACCTGGTCTTTGCTGTGAGTGAGTCTAATAGCTCTGTTTTAAATACCACGCTCCTGATGATGTGATTTCCATACGCAGGCTCCTCTTGGAGCACCAGTAGCGTCTGGTGAACCTGAGGTGCCGTACCACTCGAGCCTTTCTAAAATCGACTTTGCCTTAGTTCCCCAAATGTCAAAGTCGACTTGGTAGTGGTCATCGTCATTCTTACACTGCTTACTTACTCCTTATAAGTCATCTTCCCCCCTCATTTTATACACAAGGGAACGGAGGCATAGAATAAGCATTTCCTGAGGGTCACACAGTTATTAAAATACAATTGGGACAGTTGGCAGGAATGCTCTAAGAATTATTTGTAATATTACTTTCAAGGAACAGACTTTTTTATATATATATATTTTTATAAAAATATGGAACGCTATATGAATTTGCGTGTCATCCTTGCGCAGGGGCCATGCTAATCTTCTCTGTATTGTTCCAATTTTAGTATATGTGCTGCCGAAGCGAGCACAAGGAACAGACTTGGAGAACAAAACCTCTGTTCTCTTGAAATTCTCTTTCCTTCCCCAGTTCTGGGTTACGAGCAGCTCTTGGGTGGCGATTTGGAGCTTGAAGCAACCACTGCTGGCATGGTGAGGTGGGCCAGGGGGGCTTGCTACGCCTTGTTTCTATGCCGGCAACTTCCTTTTCCTGGACTCTTTTCAATCGGGCTGCTGGGCTGGGAGGCCGCGCTGCACCTCCCTCCTGGGCCACCCACTCTCGGGGACGGGGGCTCCAGCTGTGCCTCCAGTTCACACTCTGCAACCCAGAGACCAGTTCTCCCCGCTCTAGCCCTCGGCGTCCGCATCCGTAAAATTAGTGTTTAACTAGATGGTTTTTATTGCTCTTTCAATTCTAGTTTCTTTCTTTGGTTTGATTATTTGCGATTCACATTTTAACAAATGGCCTGCTACAGCAAACTTATTGCAGTAGTGAAGTAGCTGGAACAGCAGGATTTCTTAATGAAGAGGCATTAAGCTGTTTTTTTAGAAAGCATTCCTAAAACCACATTCTTAAGATAACCCTGATAACAGAACATGTATGTGCTCCTTCTTCTGATCTTATGTATCTGATTCCCTGTGATAAGTTGGAAACGTTTGAAGGTCTTTAAAATGCCAGTAGCATTTTATAGTACGTTGCTGTTCTTTTTCGCATTTTGAATTTGTATTTCAGTTTTGGAAGAAGTGTTTTGGAATCTGTAGATCATTTGGTTAACAGTTTGAGTTACCATTTGCTTAACTATTAACATGATATGCTTTTAATGTTTTGTGCTTTCAACCAATTATACTGTTAATCAGCAGCTTTCGTTTTTACTAATTTAGATTTTGATCTTTTCTCTGACTACATTTCAGTGACTGCTTTACATAATTGTATGTTGTAATTAACTATTGTGCACTTTTCAGTATATTTTTCTCAGTGTTAATTTGATTATATACTTTTCTGTTACTTATGGGTGCCTGCATGATCTCCCTGTGAAGTTTATTTTCATAATTCTGTGTCTTGTATTTCATTTTGCTAATGGTTAGGAGTACTAAGGAAAGAATATTTCACTTCTTAGTGACATGTTTTCTGTTACTTTATTAAAGAACTCCTTTGGCCTCAACAGGGGGGTGAAGTAAGAGCTGTTGTAGTTACTTATTATATAATTTTATTTTTTTCCATATTCAGTTCCTGTGCTTTAATTTTTTAATGTGGACACATGGTAGTTTGAGTTCCACCAGTCTATTTTTTTTTCTTTATTAGAGAATTTTTGGATTTACAGAGCAGTCATGCATAAAATACAGGATTCCCATTTACCATGACATTAACAACACCTAGCGTTGATGGTGGAACATTTGTTACAATTGATGATAGCACATTTTTATAATTGCACTATTAACTATAGTCCATAGTTTAACCTAGGGCTCATTGTTTGTATAAATGTAGTTCCATAGAGTTAAAAAAAAAATTATTCAGTTACCACATACACCATCTAACATTTCCCCTTTTAGTCGCTTTCAGGTAGCTATTTCAGTGCTGTTATTTACATCCACAGTGTGTGCTACCCAGTCTGTTTTTTAATACAGTCTCCAATTGTCTCCAGTCTTTAAGCTGAATAATTAGTAAGAATCTTTCTCTACCTCTCTTATCTCAGTGTTTTAAACTAAATTGTACTTTGGGGGTATTTCCTCCTTGCTTTAAATAGTGCAGCGATCATGAGTCCTGTTTGCACAGTGGATACCACTGGGAAATCTTGGTTGTGTTTGTTCAGTTTATAAATGTATGCTGGACATTCTCAGGTTTGCTGAGCCTTGCACCTCTCCTTTTAGAATCTGCCAGTGCATCCAGCTGTCCTGTCTTTAGTGATTTTGAAAAATATTTTTAATTTAAAATCCTCAAATAGATACAATTATGTCACACCTTTGTTCTCTTAAAATCTGAATTTAGATAACAGATAAATCAGAGAGCGGATTATATATATTTCCACATTGATCTTTTGCCTTTGCATAGATTCTTAGTAAAGTTTACAGGAGCAACTCTTCCAGTGCATTTAGAGCCTTATTTATAGGTATTTGGTCTAATTTGAAGTGTTTTTTCCTGCATAAAACAGGGTATACCCAAAATTTCTCATAAATTGTAATCGTTAGTAAATCATTTCATAGCTAGGTTAGCATGAACTAACTTAAGTTTCTGAGTTTTGATAGATACTGGGTTTGACAGCAAAATGGATGTTAAAAATAGTTAAATATTACCTATAAATTATACCTCTTCAGTTTGTAGTATATTTTTATTTATTTTAAATTTAAAAATTGCTCTGTGGTTAAAAATAGAATTTTTCCCCCTTTGGTCGAAAGTGGAGGCCCAGGTATAGGAAAATGTCACCCAGGAGTGGGTAGGAAAGAGGAGGCAGTTTGTACAAGTCTATTACACAAGGCACCAACACTTAATGGGTTTTCTTTTTTAAATTTGCTTCAGCTGGTATTCAGTTCAGGCAGAATGCACCATCTTATTTTTTTTTATTTGTTTGCCACCCCGCCCCCACTTTCCGGTGTCTGCTCTCTGTGTCCGTTTGCTGTGTGTTGTTCTGTGTCTGCTTCTATTCTCATTAGGTGGCTCCTGGGACCTTCTGGAGTGGGAGAAAGGTCATCACACTCTCGCACCACCTCAGCTCCCTGGTTTTGCTGAGTCTCTTATTATCTCTCCTGTGTGTCTCTTTTTGTTGCGTCATTTGATGCATCAGCTCTCTGCATTGGCTGGCGCTCCGTGTGGGCCAGCTCACCACGTGGGCCAGCTTCCCTCACCAGGAGGCTCTGGGCATCGAGCCCTGAACCTCCTATATGGTAGGTAGGAGCCCAGTTGCTTGTGCCACATCTGCTTCCCGCACCTTCCTTTTTGCACAACTGAATTGCATGTTGTGAGTCTTAGGTTTTATTAATTTTTTTTAACTATTAAGGTTTTTTTATTGGTGTGTTTTTCCCCCAACCTACCCCATTATTTTTTAAATATATTTTTTATGACAAGAGTTGTAAACTTATAAAACAATCATGCACATGTGCAGAATTCCGAAACAACACCCCTTTATCAACACACCACACTGTGGTGGAACACTTGTTACCGATAAAATAATACCATCTGATTATTACCATGTCCATAGTGTACATTTGGCTCACATTTTCCATACTGCCTCATTATCAACACAGTACATCTTTGGCATAGATGCAAGAATATTATATTATTACTGCTAACCGCAGTCCATAGGTCATTCCAGTTGTATTTTTCCCATGTGTTCCCAACACCCTGCAGTAGTGATGTACATTTGCTCTAGCTCACAAAGGACACTCTTGGATCTGTACCATCAACCACAATTCTCATCCATCTCTTGGTTTACTGTGCTATTCAGTTCCTACATTATTCTCCAGCATTCTGTCAGTTGGCATTTACATACCTAGACTACCATTTTCAGCCACATCCCCATTTATAAACTAGCTGTTAACTACTTGTTACCATCCATTCTATACATATCCACACTTTTACAGTAAAACTAATTAAAACTTCTACATAGATTAAACATCAGTAGTCTACTAAGTCCTCTTATCTCAGTTAAGAATTCACCACCTACCACCATGTCTTGAAGATATTTTCCTACAGTTTCTTCTAGAAATTTTATGGTTCTTTTATTTTTAGGTTTCTGACCCATTTTGAATTAATTTTTGGATAGGGTGTGAGATTGAGGTCCTCTTTCCTTCTTTCGGTTATGGATGTCCAGTTCTTTCAGCACCATTTGTTGAATGGATTGTTCTGCCTGAGCTGTGTGAGTCTGACAGGCGAGTCAAAAATCACTTGACCATACCTGTGAGGGTCTGTTTCTGAACCATTAATTTAGTTCCATTGATCTATTGTGTCTGTCTTTATGCCAGTACCATGCTGTTTTTACCACTATAGCTTGGTAATATGATTTTAAAGTCCGGAGATGAGGTTTCACTTTTCCTTTTTGTGATATTTCTGGCTATTTAGCACCCCTTACTCTTCCAAATAAATTTTCATAATCGTGTTTTCAATTCTTTTTTAAATGCTGGTGGCATTTTTATCAGGGTTGCATTGAATCTGTATATCAATTTGAGTAGAATTGACATCTTAATAATATTAAGTCTTCCACTCCATGAGCATGGAATGTTCTTCCAGTTATTTAGGACTTTTTTGATTTAACATTGAGTTGCAGGTTTCTGAATACAAGTGCTTTATGTTGTTGGTTAAGTTTATTCCTGACTTATTTGAGTTTTATCTGTCATGTTTTATTTTCACCACTCTTTTGACACTTTTAGTTCCTTTTATTGATACAATGTTTATTTATAGACTCTCTCCCAAGCCTCTTGCTCCTATCTTTTCTTTTCAGGTTCTAGTACACCCTTTAGTATTTTCTGAAAATCTGGTCTCTTGCTTTGAAATTCTCTCAGTTTGTATTTATCTGTGAGTATTCTAATTTTGCCCTCATTTTTGAAAGACAGTTTTGCTGGATAGATATAAGATTCTTGGCTGGAAGTTTTTCTCTTATAGTATCTTAAATATACTAGACCACTGTCTTCTTATTTCTATGGTTTCTGGTGAGAAATCAGCACTTAATCTTATTGGGTATCCCTTATATGTTATGTATTGCTTTTCTCTTGCTGTTCTCAGAATTCTTTTTTTGTCTTTGGCATTTGTCATTCTGATGAGTATGTCATTCTCATGGAGTTGGTCTCTTTGGATTTTTTTGGATGGGAGTACATTGTGATTCTTGGACAGGGATATCTATGTCCTTCAATAGGGTTGGGAAATTTTCTACCATTATTTCTTCAAATATTCCTTCTGCCCCTTTTCCCTTCTTTTCTCCTTCTGGGACACCCAGCTCATGTTTGTTTGCACATCTCTTGCTGTTGTTTAATTCCCTGAGACCCTGTTCAATTTTTTCCATTCTTTTCTTCATCTGTTCTTTTGTAGGTTCACTTTCAGAGGCCGTTTCTTCAAGCTCACTAATCCTTTCTTCTGTCTCCTCAAATCTGCTAATATGTGATTCCAGTGTTTCTTTAAGTTTTATTTATTGCACCTTTTATTCCCATAAGATCTGCTATTTTCTATGTATGCTTCCGAATTCTTCGTGCTCATCCAGTGTCTTCTTAATATCCTTAATCTCTTTACCCATCTCATTGAATGTATTAAGATTTGTTTGAACATCTGTGATTGTCTCAACTCCTGTATGTCATCCGGAGGCTTATCTTGTTCCTTTAACTGGGCCATATCTTCCTGTTTCTTGGTGTCGACTGTAATTTTTTGTTGGCGTCTTGGCATCTGGCTTATTAGAGTATTTATTCTGGGTGGAGTTTTTCTCTTTAGTTTAGGCTTCCTGCCCTTTCTCCCTTGCTGGTTGTGCAGTAGGAGCTAAGGATGTAGTCGGTGCTATAAGCTGTGGAGGCTCAGGCTGCCGCACTGCTGTAGGAAACCAATGAATCTTCTCCCAACTTCCTCCTTTGCCAGGGGCAGGGACAGAACAACAGCCATGTATAATAATCCAAGTTGTGCAGGCCTAGACTGTAGTTTCGCAGAGACACTGATGAAGCTTCACGCCCCTTTCTCCCCTGCCTGGGGCGGGGATGGAGCTACAGGTGTGGGCAGCAATCTGTGCAGTGCAGGTCCACGGTGACCTCACTTGCCCCACTAGACTTCCCATTATTCAGTCTGCACCAGCCAAAGCTACCTGCGGTTACTGAAAAGGCTTGTGCAGGGCCCGCCAGCCTCCTCCCTGCCAGGGTTGGGGCTGAAGCCTAGGCTAGGGCTGCCGGCTGATCTGGGTGAAAGAAGCCAGTTCCTGCCTTCTCTGTGCTCTTCAGTCCTGGCTTCCCGCAGGCTGGGGGCAGCGTCAAAATGGCGGCCAGCCTTTTTGTGACTTGGACAAATTCACACCCCACCTGTTCCCAGGGTTATCTCTTAGCCATCCGAGTCTACCAAATCAGTAGCCGACATCAGCAGCCAACTGTCTCCTCCTCCCTTGTTTCTGGGAAATGTAGCTTCCAATTCCAGTCACAGAACAGCTCCTGGGGCGGCTTGTGCCACTAGAGTAGGACAATCACCAGCCTCCATGGCTTGTCTGGCAGTTTCCTGGAGAGGCTGGCACAGCCTCCTCCCTGCCTAAGCCTGATGGCACCGGGGCTTAGGCTAGAGGTGCAGTCTGATCTGGATGGCAAGAAGCTGTCCCCACCAGCACTGGGATGTTCAGTCTACCCTGCTTCCCATTGTACCAGGCGTGGAATCAAGATGGCGGCTTCTGGGCTCTTTCTGACTTGGACAGGCTCAAGCTTTAGCTGTTCTCAGGATTATACTTTAGCTCGCTGAGCTTACTTATCAGTAGCTGAAGTTGGTGCCCAACTGTCTTTGGGAAGCGGAGCTTCCAATTCCAGCCGTGGAACAGCTCCCGAGGCATCTTGTGTCTCCAGTGGAGGATGGGCACCGGCCTCTGTGATGTGGAGCCTCTACTACGAGTCTTCTCTTCAGGTGTGCAGTCTCCTCCTTCCACTTCTTCAAGGGTGCTGCAGGATGCTCTTCTGGCCTCCTGGAGCCCCCAAACAGGTTCTTCAGCAGCTCTAGAGAGCTCTGGGTGTTTACTAACTGCCCTGTAAGGAGCTCCTTACTCCGCTGTCATCTTACTGGTTGTCTTAGGTTTTATTTTGAGAAAAAAATAGTTGCAATTTTCTGCATTTAGAACCCAGAATAGGAGTCCAGACAAACCACAGAAAAAGGAAAACTTGCTCTTCTGCCAGCCTTGTTCGTTCCAGGGCTCTGGAGACAGCTGGCTCTTTGGAAAGAGCTCCACTTATGCAGAGGCCTGTAGCAGGAGGCATCTCATTCCATTCCTTCCCTAGCAGGCATGCTCCGAGGAGTCTGGCATGAGGCTTAGTCATTTCAGCTGACATTTTGGTCCTTGAATGGTGCCTTGTCTGCATCCAAGGGCATGCTTCCCAAAACACATACTTGAGGCAGTTGCTACTCAGTTATGGAAACCTGCATGTTGCTTCTGATGTTTAAAGGTTATGTTCACATTTCTGAAATTTGTTAAATTCTGATGATACATTTCGGATTTAACCCCTTATACACATGTGGATTTAAAGAAAATTATGCAAGTTATATATATTTTCCTAGGAAAATTAAATGATATTAACACAAAGAAGAAAATAAAGTTCACTCTTACTCTTATAACCCATGACTTTTTAACGTATATTCTTCACCTCCCCCACCCCCTTTTTCTTACAGAATTCACTTGTATCATAATTTATTTTTAAAAATCCCCTTGTTGCATGTTTCATCAAAAAGTTCAGGCAGGGACTTATAACCTAATAATGGATCTATTTGACGTTTGTGTAACAGATATTTATAAAATACATTGAAAATACTACTAAAGTAACGAGTGTTCAAAGTATCCTGTTAACTCTTCAAGTGTCCCTGCCTTTCCTTGTCTCCCTGCAGCTCCACCTGGTAGATTCTTCTTTTCCTCGAGACCTTGTCTTCTTCCTGTACCTTGTACAGTACCTGGCACCTGGCCTATGTGTTTTTTGAATGAATAAAAAAAGATGGAAGTCAATCCTGTCAGATTCCAAAGTAATTTCTGTCAACTCCAGGCCACTGCAAACAGCTTTACGTTCTTGTTGATGATGAGGATAGTGTGGGGTACATTTTTAAAAAATCTCTTTCAGTTTTGAGAACTAGCTAAAGAAGTTACTGACATTCTTTGACCAAGCTGAGTATTCCCTAAAATGTCAGTTTTTGTCTGGCACAAGGTTTTATAAGTGACTTAAGGTTGGGAACTCTGGGTCTTCTGCTTAGTTTGCCCGCACTTCTTTGACAAATAGCACACACGCAGGTTGGGTTAAACAGCAGGAATTTATTGTCTCACAGTTTCGGATTCTAGAAGTCCAAAGTCAAGACAAGCGTCCTGTTTACAGCTCCCCACCCAGAGGCTAGGACTTGAACGTGTTTTTTGTGGGGGACATAATTAAATCCATTCAGTATTTTAGAGCTTTAGCAGTGGCAGTACTCACAACTCAATTATGATATTCCTATGAAATTCCACATTATTAGAATAATACCCTAAACTGAGCAAGTTTTAATAAAAATTAAGCCTGTAGTTTTACATTAGATAATGATATGCTACAGTAGTTTCCTGATACAGCCAAGTGTTGGGGGCAGCGGACGTGGCTCCCGTGGTTGAGCTCCCAGCCCCCACACAGGAGGCCCCAGGTTCAGTTCCCGGTGCCTCCTGAAGAAGATGAGCGAGACGGTGAGTCGAGGCGATGGGCAGGCGCGGCGAGCTGACACGACAGGCTGACGCGATAAGAGACACACCAAGGAAAACATAATGAGAGACGGAGCAAAGCAGGGAGCGGAGGTGGCCCGAGCGAGTAGGTGCCTCCCTCCCACGTGGAAGGTCCCAGGTTGGGTTCTTGGTACCGCCTGAAAAAAAAAAAGGCCAGCACACAACAGACAGGCACAGCAAATGCAAACAATGAGGGGATGGGGAGAAATAAATAAACTTTTTATTAGGGTGTTCTTTCTGGACATCCTTTTCTCATTTTTATCCTAATGGACATAGAATTCCTGAGCTTTGTAAAGGGATCTCTTTGGCTGTCTTTTGGCTGCGTGCCCACTTTCATTCTTTCCTTCCAGCCTGGGCAGCTGCTGGTAGACTCCTGTTGGTGTTTCCCTGACGGTGACGGAGGGATGAGGGTGGCCCACACAGGTGTCCAGGGCAGGAGCAGGGCTGGTGAGCCAGGCACCTCTGCCGTGGGCAAGAACTGGTGGACGCACAGGAGAGCAGGCTCTGGGGCTGCTCTGCCAGGTTTTGGATTTTGGCTGCTCTCTTGCAAGTTGGTTAAATTAGGGCAGCTGACTTAATTTTTGAGGCTTGAATAATTTAATGTAAAGTGCTTAGATGATTACCTGTAAGATAATTAATTCATTGATTAATTTATTACTATTATCATTAAATGACTTTAGACTCACAAGTTTTCAACTCTGTGCCTGTACTTCTGCATATAAAGATAGGGAAAGACTACAAGTTTACAGAATTATCATGAGGATTAAACAGTATGGCATGTATAATGTGTTTGCTGAATGTGAGTCAGTAAATAGAAAAAGAGGAAAAGTAATCAATATTGAAATACTTTGATTCTAAAATTAAAGTAGGCATTGCCATTGGTACACAATGTATCTTTGAATTTAGATGCCCATGAAGACTGCCTTGTGTATATAGTTTTACCCAGTTAGTCGGTGTTCAGATGACCCTGCTGGACACCCCAAGGGTGACTGTCCTTCAGGTTAGTAGGTGTTGAGATACTCTGTGTTCACCTTCCCAAGGGTGATCTCCTTAAGGTTGGTAGGTGTTCAGGTGATCTATTGATCACCCCAAGGGTGATCTCCTTAAGGTTGGTAGGTGTTCACGTGGTGGTGTGCCCATCCCAAGCTCTTCTCTTGGAGAGCTTGTTCATGAAAGACCTCATTAACACAATCTGCGACTCTGACGTGGAAATCGAACTTGGAATAATTTCTCAACAAAGCCTGAAAACATGGTTGGCAGAGCTGGCCCTGGGCATGACTCTTTACAAAGCTGAAGAAATTCCTGGACTTGAAATGTGATGCTTAAAATCTGATTATGAACTTAACGTAAGTTCTAATAAGGTTTCAAGTCAAAAAGCTTCCTCAGCTAATTTACAAGTTACTGCAACAGTATCTGAATGAAAGAGTTGATATGTTTTAATTAAAATGACTTAAATTGTCAATCCAAATAATGAAAAAACATTCTAGTTCCAGAAAAAGTTTTCCTTTTAATCATTAACCCACTATAAAATAACTTTGGGCAATATGATTGTAGAGTTTTCTAATTTATGTAAGTAGTTTCATATATAAATACTTAAAAAGGCTAAATTGTTGAAACTGTGAGGATATCCATTTTTATACCCTTACTCAGATTAAAAGAAACAAAGGTAAAAACTTGGAAATGAAGTATATATAAAACAAAGGGGAAATGAAATGAGAACGTTCAACTAACAACTTCTAAAAGACTGCTTCTGGTCCTTACTCGACATTGAATTAATGTATTCTGGATATGGTCTACAGAAATTTACAGGTATTTAAAATTGTGGAATTGTTTAATTTTCTTTACTTTCATCACCCCGCCCCCCCCAATCAGTTTCTTTATTCTAAACCTTTTTGCTCTGCACATGTAGTTGTGTGTGTGGTTTTAACTTTTGCGTGAAACACACTTTATACACTCTTAGGCAAGTTGATGCTTTCACACAGTTGGTACATCCCAGCTCTTCTGAAACGTGAGAGCTGCTTTGCCCGTGGGCCACAGGGGAGCAGGCCGTGGGCCAGGTTTGTCCCGCGGGATGGTCTGCCCCTCCTGTCCGGAGCAGCGGCCCGAGGCTCCTCGCCAAGCTGTCCACCACCGGCCCCGGGGGAGACTGAGAGGGGGAATGGATTTCCGTTTGGGTGTGCGATGTGGGAGATGCAGTGTGGACCTCCGTGGGGTTGTCTGACAGGCACTTGTATATGATGTCTTCAGCAGACAGCGACTTGTGCAGTGCTTTTTTCTTATGGAAAATTTCCAGCGCACGTGGAAGTGGAGAGTATAGCAGTGGAACTGCCAGCCTCCTTCCACTGTTACTCGTATCTACAGATCTTCTCTTTTAATTTGTATAACGTGTACCGTACTACATTAAAGCAGTCCACTTTCTCTCTTGATACTGTAGAACGTGCTTGATATGTCTTAATGGCACAGGAAAACAAAGATTTTTGCAGCATCAGATACATTACCCAGATCCCCAAGTGTTGGGAAAACAGCAAGACCAACTTCTCCAACTAGTCATTACAGTTTTGCATTCCCTGAAGCTGGAACGTTTTGTGATGGAATTGCATTACAGAATTCCGTAGTGGCCTCTCGTGTCGTGTCCTGTTAGAGGTCAGCCAGGGACTCGGGTGTCACAGCTCAGTTGTCTTCGGCCATATATACGTTTTGGGATTGAATCCCATCTTCCCCACTAATGACTTTGGGCAAATTGTGTAAACCATCTCAGTTTCTTCATCTGTGAAATAGGAATGATCGTATTACCTGCTTCCTAGGGTTGCTGTTAGGATTAAGTGACTTAATCCTTCAGTGCTTACAAACCGCAGTCTTTGCCGCTGTAGTACATGAGCATCACCGACTTTATCACCTGCGTCACCGTTTTCACCAGGCCTGCTCTGTGCGCCCATCACGAATGGCATCTCACAAAGTGACACTCAGGACAAGTCATCGGTTTTGAAATTTTGAGCCACAGTAGTAAGTATTAAGTCTTTAGTAAAACTGGAGAGATGGAAATGATACAACATGCTTTAGCTGTAAGGGTCAGATAACTGCAGAGTGGTGTATGTTGGACTGTGCAGAGGTAGCAGCCTCGAGTGATATTTCTTAGCTGATTTAGTTTGAGACGGCCACATTTTCGAGAGCATAGGATACTTTATTTGTATGGCTGTAAGCAACTAATAATTCAGTTAATGATATATATTATATCTGATATGTGAATATATATAACATTCTATTTTTTAAAGTATTGGAATGTACTTTTACTTTTTCTCTGTAATTCAAACCATTAAATAGGACTCTTTATATTTTCCTTGTGTTTTATGATTACCAATCCCAGTGAAGCAAGTGATAGCATTATCTTACATATTTCAGGTAAAAGGAAAGTGTAAAATTTTGGAGTACTGAAAGCATTTCTTCTGTGAGGTTCCCTAAGTAGACTAAATATCCATTTTAGAATCTTTTTTTTCTTTTGAAATAATTTAAAACTTACAGTACAGAAATG
This sequence comes from Dasypus novemcinctus, assembly GCF_030445035.2. Taxonomy (NCBI): domain Eukaryota; kingdom Metazoa; phylum Chordata; class Mammalia; order Cingulata; family Dasypodidae; genus Dasypus; species Dasypus novemcinctus. The sequence goes on along the minus strand of NC_080701.1, from coordinate 1,572,823 downwards.
ATGCGTATAACTCCAGTGCACCTCATGCAGACACCCAGAGTTTAGAATCTTAAACGCCTTCTACTTAGCAGACTCTTCTTTCCCGTTTCATTTGCTTTCCTATTTTAAATAGTTAAGGCCACCATTTTCCCCCAATTTTCTGATGGCAGAAGCAGGAAGGAAACTTATTTATGTTTCTAAAAGAGTTCAAGGGTTTGATTTATTGGATAATAGTGCATGTAAAACAGGTGTAGTCATATTAGTCATTGAATTAAATTTTTTTTGCTTTTTATACCAAAAAACTAAGTTTACCCCCCTTTCTTTACACATTAATATTGTCAATGGAAAGCCAGTAATGACAAAAAATATTTTCTTACATTTATACTAAATTTAGAAGTTAAAATGCACAGGTGTATAATTTTTAAATTTTTATTTAAGTCTATACCTCTAATGTAAAGCTTTTTTATGTACTTTCAAGATCATTTAGACTGATAACGCTGTTGATACTTGAACATCTTTTTTTTTTTTTTTTTTAATTTATTTAATTCCCCTCCCCTCCCCCGGTTGTCTGTTTTCTGTGTCTTTTTGCTGCGTCTTGTTTCTTTGTCCGCTTCTGTTGTCGTCAGCGGCACGGGAAGTGTGGGCGGCGCCATTCCTGGGCAGGCTGCTCCCTCCTTCGCGCTGGGCGGCTCTCCTTATGGGTGCACTCCTTGCGCGTGGGGCTCCCCTACGCGGGGGACACCCCTGCGTGGCACGGCACTCCTTGCGCGCATCAGCACTGCACATGGGCCAGCTCCACACGGGTCAAGGAGGCCCGGGGCTTGAACCGCAGGCCTCCCATGTGGTAGACGGACGCCCTAACCACTGGGCCAAAGTCCGTTTCCCTTGAACATCTTAATACTTTTTTTTTTTAAAGATTTATCTATTCCCTCCCCCTCCCCCCCATTGTTTTGCACTGGCTGCCTGTTCTCTCTGTCCATTCCCTGTGTATTTTTCTGTGTCTGCTTGTCTTCTCTTTAGGCGGCACCAGGAACTGATCCTGGGAACTTCCAGAGTGGGAGAGAGGTGATCATTCTTTTGTGCCACCTCAGCTCCGGGTCTGCTGTGTCTCTTATTGTCCCTCCTCTATGTAACTCTTTGTTGTGTCATCTTGCTGTGCCAGCTCTCCTGCATGGGCCAACACTCGCACCTGGCTAGCTTGCCTTCACCAGGAGGCCCCAGGAATCTGATTCCCTCTTGATGATACTTTAAATATCCATATCAATAAGCAATATCAGTCTAAATCTAGCATTTAATGAGAATGAGATTAAAACAGATACCTTCAAAAAAGGTTGTTTTTATCATGAGAGTAAGGAAACAAATTCATCTACATACTTTAAAAACTCTGATGGATTTCCTTTTTATCAACATGTTTCTTATTCATCTGCTCTGCCAAACTTGAGTAAAAGATTTAAATCTCTTCTTTCAAAGAGTTTAAAGTCTAGTCTACTTTTTCATTTTTAATGAAGAAAGAATGTCATATAGCAGACTAAATATGTAATGTGACAATTCTGGGACTTCTGATTTTTCATAATTAGAAAAAATTGAGTTACCATTTATGGGTCTACTGTAGAACCACAGATATCATATCTCTAGTGTGTAGAAGATACTGTTGTTGTCTTTAAAATGAGTTATTTTTATACTTGGGAAAGTGCTTATTTCCAAATTAGTTATTCTGTTTATGTGAGGAGAATGTGGAATTGCAGAAATGAGTAGTCAGCTGCTTTTTTTTGCTCATAGGGAAAATACCATCATGCATTATATTTCAAACTGAAGTTTTTCTTGATATTGACTAAAAGACCTATTCCTACAATTTTTGCCTTAAGCCTGGTTCCAGAAAACCTAAGGAAAAAAAGTTGTGTCGATGGCATGGCAAAGAAGATGGAGCTTTCAAATGCATTGCCAGGTCATTGTTGATTATAAGAATGTTTGAGCTGTAGTAGCTGAAGAATCCCTAAAAATACAATTTTGTTGAGATCTTTGGCATTAAGCCTTAATAAGGGCCCAATTCCTGTTAAAGAGAATTAGAAAATTCTAGAAGAAAGGTGTTCTGTTGTCATGAAAAATTGAATCAGGTAAATTGTTTTTGGAGGTATTATGGGTACATATACCTTTACTTTCACCTTTAAAATGACTGGTGGAGCGGGTGGAGCTCCGCGGTGGAGAGCCTGCTTGAATCAGGTAAATTGTTTTTGGAGGTATTATGGGTACATATACCTTTACTTTCACCTTTAAAATGACTGGTGGAGCGGGTGGAGCTCCGCGGTGGAGAGCCTGCTTGAATCAGGTAAATTGTTTTTGGAGGTATTATGGGTCCATATACCTTTACTTTCACCTTTAAAATGACTGGTGGAGCGGGTGGAGCTCCGCTGTGGAGAGCCTGCTTGCCAGTGAGGAGCCCCGGGTTCAATCCCTGGTACCTCCGAAAAGCAAACCCACATTACCTTGTTTGGACGGGGCCGCTCCACCTGTGCCCCTGCAGCGAGTGTTCTCACCTGTTAGAGGACAGGCTTGTGCTGGCAGCACTGTGGGCTGGGAGTGGTGGCCTCCAGCAATCTGCTCTTGGAAACCTCTGTTTACTTTGTACCCTTTACTTGAGCATCTGATACTGTGCCCTATAACCTTTGAATAATCAGGCCTTGGAAAGAAAGCACGGTACCCATTTAACCGTGCCCCACTAACGGGGCCTTCTGGAAAGAACTTTTTCTGTGAGCTGTACTTTGAACACATACTTTGCTCGAGTCTTTTAAAAATCACATTGTCTGTCTCTTCCTTCTGCTTCGTTCTTCCCTGGTAATCGCCTTTAAGATCAGATTCCTTAGTGACATCTGCTGGTAGTTTTGAAATCTCGGAGAGTATGTTTGGAATGATCAGTATTTTTACTTAATGCCTCCAGGTTTCCGCCTCTTAAATTTTTCAGCTTATTAGCAATTCTTCCAGGAAATGTCTTCCTTGTGTTCTCCAGGCTGAAAAGCTAGGCATTTACTGCTTCTGCAATATTCATGGAGGCACAGGAAAGGTCCCGGCCTGCTGCTGGGTGGTGGTAAAAGCTTATCTCCACTGGTCCAGCGCACCTCTCGGCTGAAAGCCTTGCCCAGCCCACCTTCCCCCGTCCCTCGTCCTGCCAGGGGCCTTCTGCTGAAGGCCTGCTGCCCTCTTGCCTCCAGTCTATCTCTGATACCTCCGGAAGTGAGCGAGGAAGTAGAAGAGACACGCAGAGGTGGCTGAGAAAGAAGGGAGCCGAGAGACGAGCGTCTGAGGACAGCGAGGAGCCTGGAGAGAGCTGGTGCGCGGATGCACCCGTGGCCCAGGAGGAGGGGCTTAGTGTTGGCAGAGAAGTAGCGGTCAGAGAAGGGAAGTTTTTGCTGGCTCCTTAAAGAACTGTTTCAGGAAAAGTAAGTTTAGACACGGCAGGTTTACAGTGTGTGCAAGCAGGTAGTTATTGGAAGCTGTTGTAGAGGATTCTGGATGGGGAGGAGGTGGCGCAGATGGGCTTTGAGAATGAACACGGCAGGTTCCTGTGCTCACCGTGACGGCCGAGCCTCTGGCTTGCTTTTTTCCCTGCATCAAAGGCGTTGAGGTTCCGGTGGAAGCTTCCACTGGAGTTTTGGCACTTTGTTCCTCTTCACTGAATGAAGGCGACTGCTCTGATGCGCGGCAGTAAGCGCTGTAAATGCTGGTCGTGGCTGCAGGAGAAGGCCTGGAGAAAGGACGGCCAGAGGACACAGGGCCTGAGTGCCTTAGAGGAGAAAGCCCCCGTCACGCTTCCCGAGCGCTGCTGTGCCAGCGTCTCAGAAGCCAGCCGGAAAGGGCAGTCTGGCTCTCAGGAGCTGCAGCCTGGATTTTACACCCTCCACCTGCTCAGCTCGCCGAAGACTGAGTAAAATCCCTCCCATGTTCCCTGAAAGCCGGGAGTTCTGGAGGATGCCTGAGGATCCGCGCTCCGTGCTCCCTCGTCCGAGATGCCAGGGCTGGGTGCTCACTGCCTGCTGCCCGCTCCCGCTAACCTCCTCGCCTTTCCGGGCCGTGGGCCTGTCCTCCAGGGACTCGGGCGAGCAGCTCCAGCGCCTCTGTTCCCCGCCCGCAGGCGAGGAGCTGGTGGCCTTCACCGAGCCTCAGCTGCTTTCCTGCCTCGCCCTTCCCGCTCGCTCGAACACCTGGAGACTCCCGTGGCCCCTCGTGGGGTTCCCAGCAGCCTCGGTGCTGCGTGGTGTCTGCCGCCGCCACAGGCGCAGCGCCCACAGCCCGGGTGCAGGTGCCGCGTTCTCCAGGCAGAGCCCTGGTCGGACCCCGACCCCAGCCCTTCCGTGGCCACGGCCGTGGTTCAGTCTAAGGCTTGGGCAGGTGGTTCACTGTCTGAGACTCTCGTTCCTAATTCATAAAGCTCAGGCGAAAAGCATACAACTCCTGTGTACTTGGTTTAGTGCATGTAAAGTGCTTTGCCAAGTGCTCGGCACATGAGGAAAGACTTTAATATTATTGTGAATTTGAGTACTTTATAAGAAGAAAGTTTTCCGTATGCCTTTCTTTACCTTTGGCAAGCAAAAATTCTTGTTATTTGACAGTTATCGATAAACCATATTAAATAATTCTATTTTCTCTTTTATAAGGATATAACAATGAAAATAGATCAAAACATAAATATAGCAATTACTATATGGTACTATAAAAATACCAGTCCATTAATTCTTAAAATATGCACATCTGGGCAATTCATTAATATTTACTATTTTAATTCCTAATTAATACAAACCTAGTTTTCTTCAATTTTGAATGGGACCACATTGCTATATGTAAAACTTTCAAAATTATTATTTTCTTAATTAGAAACGTTGTGGTTTTACAGAAAGATCTTGCATGAAATACAAGGTTCCCCCAGTCCACCTTCTTCACACCCTGCACTGGTGTGATGCATTTGTTACAGTTGATGAAAGCACATTTTTATGGTTGTACTATTAGCTGTAGTCCATTGTGTAGACTCAGGGTTCACCGTGTTGTGCAGTTCCATGGTTTTTAAAAAGAATTCTAGTAACACATACAGCTTTAATGTTTCCAACTTTTAACTACATTCAAATAGAGAAATTCATTGCTATTTATGTTAACAGTGTTGTGCTGCCAGCACCACCACCTGACACCCAAACCTCCCAGTCGGCCTAGTAGAAACACCCCAGGTTTTAAGACTGAACTCCGCATTCACTCCCCACCCTGCCCTGTGGTAACCCATAGTCTAGATTCTGACTCTGAGTCTTCTTATTCTAATTCTTTCAAATCAGTGAGCTCAAACAGTGTTTGTCCTTTTGTGTCTGACTTATTTCACTCAACATGATATCTTTAAGGTTCATCTGTGCTCTGGCATTTATCAGAACTTCTTTTTTTATGGTTGAATGATATTCCGTTATGTGCATAACCCACATTTTGTTTATCTGTTCCTCAGTTGGTAGATTGTTTTCATCTTTTGGCAAGTATGAATAATGCCACTCTGAACGTTGGTATGTGAATAATTGCTCAAGTTTCTGCTTTCTGTCCTTTTGGCTATCTACCTAGAAGTGGGATTGCTGGGTCATATGGAAATTCTAAGCTCAGTTTTCCGAGAAATCGCCCAACTGTCTCCCCAGCACATGCACCATTTTAACTTCCCACTTAAAATGAATGAGTGTTCCTAAGTCTATAATCCTCTCCAATACTTGTAATTTTCTGTTTTTTTAATTGTAGCCATTCTAGTGGATATAAAATGGTGTTGCTTAGGTATATCAGTGATGTCATGCAATATTTGTCCTTTAGTTACTGGCTGACTTCATGCAACAAATTCTTAGATACTCCTTCTTACAGCTAAATAATATTCTATCATATGTGTATCTGTACTGCATTTTGCTTACACATTCATCTGTTGATGGACACTTGTTTTGCTTCCACCTTTTAACAGTAGTGATTAATGCCTCTATGAACATTGGTGTGCATATATCTGTTCACGCCCCTGTTTTCGATTCTTCTGGGTGCATACCCAGCAGTAGTGCAACGCTGTTTGGATAACTGTGGCTATATAATAAGTCTCCCCTGCCCTGCCTGCCACTTGTGCTCGCTCTCTGTGTCCATTGGCTGTGCACGTTCCTCTGTGTCTGCTTGTCTTCTCTTCTTGTCTTCTCTTTAGGAGGCAGCGAGAATGGGAGAGAGGCACCCAATCGCCCAAGCCACCTCAGCTCCCTGGTTTGTTGTGTCTCCCACAGTCTCTTCTCTGTGTCTCTTTTTGTTGAGTCATCTTATTGTGCCAGCTCTCTGTGCCACATGGGCCAGCTTGCTTTTCACCAGGAGGCCCTGAGTATCGAACCTGGGACCCTCCATATCGTTAGACAGGAGCCCAGTTGCTTGAGCCACATTTGCTTCCCTGTAATAAAAAAAATTTTTTTAAATTTATTGAAATATATCACTCATACATAAACAATAAGTGTATAATAGTTGTGAACTTACAAAACAAACATGTATATCAAACATATATAACATCTCATCCTACCACCAATAACTTGCATTGTTTTTAAACCCTTTTAACTAATGAATAAGGAGCATTGTCAAAGTATTACTACTAAACAAAGTATTTCCCCCTAACCAATCCAATTATTGTTATCTTTATATCATTTATATATGAACATACATAAACAAGTGTATAGTGAAAGTTTTGAACTTACAAAGCAAACATGCATAACATCATACAGGGGTCCCATCCATCAACCCTCCACCAATACCTTTTATTGTCATGAGACATTTGTTACAAACTATGAAAGAACACTGTCAAAATCTTTTTTTTTTTTTATTTTTTATTAAAGATTTTTTGTATTTATCCCGCCCCCCCCCCCCCCAAATTGTCTGCTCTCTGTGTCCATTCGCTGTGTGTCTTCTATGTCTGCTTGTGTTCTTCTCTTGCGGCACCGGGAAACTGTCGCTTTTCTTGTTGCGTCATCTTCTTGCGTCAGCTCTCCTTGTGTGCAGCTCCACTCCTGGGCGGGCTGTGCTTCTTTCACATGGGGCGGCTTTCCTTGCAGGGTGCACTCCTTGCGTGTGGAGTACCCCTACATGGGGGACACACCTGCGTGGCATGGCACTCCTTGAATGTGGCAGCACTGCACATGGGCCAGCTCCACATGGGTCAGGAAAAGTACCGAACGCTGGACCTCCTGTAAGATAGGCGACGCTCTATCAGTTGAGCCACAGCCGCTTTCCCATAGTATCCTCTTAATCCTTTTTATTCCAGTGAGGTCGGTAGTAATGCCCCCCCCCCCTTTTATTACTGATTTTAGTTATTTGTGTCCTCTCGTTGTTTCTTTGTCAGTTTAGCTACAGGTTTGTCAGTTTTACTGATCTTTCAAAGAACCAACTTTTGGATTTGTTGATTCTATTATTTTTTTCTATTCTCTATTTCATTTATCTCTGCTCTTTGTTATTTTCTTCTTTCTACTTGCATTTGGTTTAATTTGTTCTTCTTTTTCTAGCTCTTCCAGTTTTGAGGTTAGGTGCCTTATTCAAGATGTCTCTTCTTTTTTAATATAAGCATGTTGAGCTATGTATTTCCTTCTCTGTACTGTCGTTGCTGCATCCCATAAGTATTGGTATGGTGTATTTTCATTTCCATTTGCCTTAAGATATTTCCTAATTTCCAGTGTGATTTCCCTTTTAATTCATTGGTGGTTTTAATTTCCTCGTATTTGTGACTTTTCCATTTCTCCCCCTGGCATCGATTTCTACCTTCATTTCATTGTGGTTCAAGAAGATGCATTGTATTATCTCAATATTTTTGAATTTATTGAAACTTGTCTTACTACCTGAGATCTGGCCCATCTTGGAGAATGGTCCATGTGCACTCATTAAGGACTGATGTTCTCAAACAGAGGAAATTCTATCTCTTGAGAGAATCGGTGGCTCCCAGTGGGTTAGGGCAGTCTAGTATGTCAAGCCCTCAACATTTTTGCAAGTATCTGTGAATATGGTCCCTCAAGTAATGAAGATTGATTGTCATGGTGGACCCTGAGGGGAGGGGGAAAGAGGTGTTGAGTACATGGAATCAGGGTAACTCTGGGGCAATGGAAGTGTTCCGCAGGATCATGCCATGATGGATATAGGTCAGGTTAAATTAAACCAAAAATGTATAAAAGTCTGTAGGCTAAAATGTAAACCATAATGTAAAACATAAGATAACTAAAAATTTAGAAAATCGTATAGTCTAAAATATAAACCATGATGTAAACCCAAATGGAACCATGTCTGAAAGCTATTGTTTCAATATCTGTACATTAACTGCAGCAAATATAATATGAACATGTAAAAAGATCACTGTTGGGGAAGGGACATAGGGTTTGATGTTGGATATATGAGAGTTCCATATATTATATATGTGAATTACTGTGACCTAAAACTTAGGTCAAGAGAAACGTAATAATCAGGGGGAAGGAAGGAAGTAAGGAAGGGAGGAAGGGAGGGAGGAGGGAAGGAAGGAGGGAGGGAAGGAAGGAAAAGGAATAGACACTTAGGAAGAAATGGAAGAAATTTCCTTGCCACTGTACATACAGGGTAACACCTATAGCAGTGATGAAAGGCATAATGTCAAGAACAAAGCTTTTTCATTTTTTCATTTCTTTGATACCCCAATTTATTTTTCCTTTATTTAATTTTTCTAAATTTCTATGTTTTCTATATCTAACATTTAAATCCATCACCATATTCCATTTTTCTATTAATGGAAACCTGGGTTTCCTTTTTGAAGAAGTTTTGAACTACAGAGAGATTCAGCTATGGTGGGGAAAGATCATTTGTGTGGGGTATCATTAGTGGGGGGCACACGGATGGGAGGGAGTTCTCCAGGGCATGTATACAGGTTACATAGAAAGGTTTGTATATTTTCATAGTGGTTTCAGTTGGAAATGACAGATGAGAGTGTGCTAAATTCCTGACCAAGGGAGCTCTATCACATTCCCCAATGGAACAACAACAATCCCCCAAGTGCAATGGCAAAGACCAATAAAGATAGATGGTCCAACGATGAGCCCTTGATACTGATGGTTCCGATTATGAGCCTGTGTGCCTGAAATATGAACTAGGCCTATAGCTGTGGGGTGCCTAAGAATTACCTCCTGAGAACCTCCATGTTGCTCAAATGTGGCCACTCTCTAAGCCAAACTCAGCATGTAGATGCACTGCATGTCCACAGCATGGGACATGACTCCCGGGGATGAGCCTCCCTGGCACCAAGGGATTACTACCAAGCACCAGGTGATGATGTAACCACAAAAAGACCATGAACAAAGAGGTCAACTCAGACCAGCAGAATATCTTAGCCTACATGTGATATCAGGTGTTAAAAACTGCATTTTGACCTTTGATAAAAGGGGGAAATGGAAAGGACAAGTGAGTTTTTTATGGGTAAGAGACTCCAAAAAAGAGCCGGGAGGTCATCAGGGGGGAATGCTTATGCATGCCTCAGCAGGGTACCAGAGACAGCCAAGGTAGATGGAAACCCAGGTGTTCGTTCTCCTGAGGGCTGCAGTGACCCACAGGTTCTGTGGTCATGACAGATGGCTCTGGAGTTCAGGGCCATGTCAGTTGGCCCTATTTTGGAGTTTGTGTTCCTGAGTGTGATGGAGTTGGATTCAAATATAGCCTTTCTACACATGCCTCTTCTGTTACTTTTACTGGACCTGTGGTTGGCATTTGGGTTGGTATATACTCAGGAGACCTGAATCTCTGAACTGTCCATGTGACGGCCAGGCCCTGGGCCTCAGCAGACTTGCAGCTCCTACCCTCTGGTTTGTTGGACTTACCCTGGCCAGCTGACAGGGAGGTGCAGAGGGTCAACCACCACACCAGGGAGCCAAGAGTACCTACAGCTGCAAGCAGGAGAATTGCATCCATCATCCATGTGGAATCTGAACCCCCTCTTGATGTAGAGGGGGCCTGGGCATAGCCATCCCAGGTCCACACGATGGAGGAATAGAGTATGGATTAGAGTGGACTTACTGGTGTTCTGCTGGGGACTATTGTGATTAGTAAGGGAAGAAATCTAGTAGTGATGTGGAGAGGGTGGCCACAGTGGCTGCTGATGGTCGGAAGAGGGAAGAAGAGATAAGGTGTGGGGGCATTTTCAGGATTTGGAGTTGTCCTAGGTAGTGCTGCAGGGACGGATGCTGGACATTGTGTGTCCTGTTGTGGCCCACTGGGTGGACTCGGGGAGAGTGTGAACTACAATGTGGACCACTGTCCATGTGCTGCAGCAGTTCTCTAGAATGTATTCGCCGGGTGCAGTGAATGTGCCACAATGATGGAAGAGTTTGTTGATGTGGGAGGGGTGGCATGGGTGGGGTGGGGTAGGGGTTATATGGGGACCTCATATTTTTTTAATGTAACATTTAGAAGAAAAAAAAGAAAAAAAAATGTGTATTTTCCAAAGAGTATGCAACTGTTAAAAAAGTTCCGTCTGTTCCATAAGATCTAAGCCTTCTATCAATCTGAAGCAGAGTGGGCATCACCATCCCCAAATCCTCAAGATTGAGGAATGAACAAACATAAGGAGGGAATGCAACCATTGGCCAAAGTAAGCTTATTATTGTAGTAAAAGAAGAACTTGTAACATTGATATAAAGATAGTAGCTACCGTAGGTTCCGAGAGGAGAGGGAGAGACGATTAGATGGAACGTAGAGCATTTTTAGGACTTTGGGATTGTTCTGCATGATAACTGCAATGACAAATTCAGGCCATTACATATTTTCTCAAAGCCTATAAAATTGTATGGTGCAATGTATAAACCATAATTTAAACTATAGACCATTTTTAGTAGTAGTGTTTCAATCATTTGTTCATCAGTTGTAATAAATGTACCACGCTAATGTAAGATGTTATTAATAGGGGAAAATGAGGGAGGGGGTGGGATATTTGGGATTCCCCTTTATTTCTTTTTTTTTTTTTTTTTTAAGATTTATTTACCCCCCCCCAGTTGTCTGCTCTCTGTGTCCACCTGTTGCTTGTTCCTCTGTGACCACTTTATCCTTATCAGCGGCACTGGGAATCTGTGTCTCTCTTTGTTGCGTCATCTTGCTGTGTCAGCTCTCCATGTGTGTGGCGTCATTCCTGGCAGGCTGCACTTTCTTTCGTGCTGGGCGACTCTCCTTACAGGGCACACTCCTTGCGCGTGGGGCTCCCTTACGCGGGGGACACCCCTGCGTGGCAGGGCATTCCTTGCATGCATCAGTATTGCGCGTGGGCCAGCTCCACACGGGTCAAGGAGGCCCGGGGTTTGAACCGCGGACCTCCCATGTGGCAAGCGGACTCCCTAACCACTGGGCCAAGTCCCCTCCCCTCCCTGTATTTCTGTGTCACTTTTCTGTAACCTAAAACTTCTTTGAAAAATAAAGTTTTAAAAAATTAGTTTATAATTTTAAAAATGGAAAATAAAAATGTATTTTGTTCAGTTGAAATGTTCTATATATGTTTAGTTGTTTTAAAATATCATTAGAGTCTTGTATTTCTATTTTTATCTTCTGTGTAGATGTTCTATATTAAAAGTGGTATATTAAAGTCTTCTATTAATGTAGAAATGTCCATTTCTCCCTTAAAATCTGTCAGTATTTGCTTCATTTATTTTGCTGCTTTTAGGTTCATATATATTTACAATTTTTGTATCTTATTGAATTGATCACTTTCTCAGTATATAATGACTGTCTTTCCCTCTCCTAACAATTTTTTTTACTTAGTTTGTTTTACCTGATATGAGTTCAGCCACCCCAGCTCTCTCTTGCTTACTATTTGTAGCCTACTTATGTCTTTGAATTTAAGGTGAACCTCTCTTGTAAATAGTATGTAGTTGAATCATGCTTTTTCCCCTTGCCATCAAGCTGCCTTTTGGCTGGAGAGTTTAATCCATTTATGTTTAAAGTCACTTGCTTCTACCGTTTTACTATTTAGTTTTGTGAGTCGCATATCTTTTTGACCTTCAGTTCTTCCTTTAATGCCTACTTTCATATTTATTTGATTTTATTGTATCATCGTGCACTGAGTTCCTTCTCATTTCTGTCTGGATATGTTTGATATATTTTCCTTGTGATTTTTGTGGGGTTACAATTTCGCATCCTTCATATGCAACAGTCATATTTGATTTGATAACTGTCTATACCTCTCTATCCTATCTTTATTTGTTCCTGTTACCAGTTGTCTCTCTGTATCCTATAGGTTCAGAAATAAAGATTTGTCATTATGCATTTGTATTTTAGCACCTGTAGGAAGAAGTGATGTTATACACAAAGAAGTACAATAGTGTAGTACTGGCATTTATAATTATCAAAATGGTTACCTTTACTGTCAGTCTTTATTTTTATGCTGCTTTGAACCACTGTCTAGTGTCCTTTCCTTTTTGTCTGAAGACTTCCCTTTATTTTGCTTATAGGGCAGGTCTAGTGGGGTGAACTCCCTCGGCCCTTATCTGTCTGGTCCACCTGGGAATGTCTTAATCTCGCCCTCATTTTTTTGAAAGCTCATTTTGCTGGATATAACATTCTTGGTTAGCAGTTATTATCCATCAGCACTTTAAGTATATGAACCCACTGCTTTCTTGCCGCCATGGTTTTTGATGAGAAATCAGCACTTACTCTAATCGGACTCCTGAACGCAACATGTTGCTTTTGTCTTGCTGCTTTCAGAACTAACCTTGCGCTTTGCATTCAGCAGTTGGTCAGTGTATGACAGGGCATGGTTTTCCTTCAGGCTTATCCTATTTGGTGGTCTCTGGGCTTCTTGGGTGTGCATATTCATGTCTTTTACTAAGTTGGGAAAATTTCTGTCATTTCTTTGAAAATTCCCTCTGCCCCTTTCTCTCTTCCTTCTCCAGAAAGAGCTACCATAATGTGTATGTTGATAAATTGCATGGTGTCCCAGTAGTCTCTTAGGCTGCTTTGCTTTTTATAATTCTTTTTCTTTCTGCTTCTTAGCCTGACTTATTTCAATTATCATGTCTCTTCTAGTTCACTGAGCTTTCCAGCTTCAGTCTTTGGTTGCAACCCTCCCAGAAATTTTTTGTTTCAGTCATTGTGGTCTTCAATTTCTGTTTGGTTCTTTTTTTTTTTTTTTTTAATACATTAAAAAAATTTTTTTTCTTAAAGATACTTAGATTACATAAATGTTTCATAAAAAATATAGGGATTCCCATATGCCCCGCTCCCTACCCTTCCCACATTTTCCCACATTAACACCATCCTTCATTAGTGTGGTAATCATTTGTTTCAATTGATGAACACATTTTCGAGCATTGCCACTAAGCATGGATTATAGTTTACATTGTAGTTTACAGTCCTGCACAATTCTGTAGGTTATGGCAGGATATATAATGGCCTGTGTCTGTCATTGCCATGTCATTCAGGACAATTCCCAAGTCCTGCAGATGCCCCCAAATTACACCTGTTTTTCCCTCTCCCTCCACTGAGAACCTCCAGTGGCCATTGCCTGCACATCAGTGATACAAGTTCTTCCATTGCTAGAATCATAGTAAGTCTAGAATAGAATACCAGTAGGGCTATGCTAGTCCATCATTCATTCCTCAATGCTGAGGATTCTGGGATGGTGGTGCCTACTCCACCTCTTAATTGAGAAGGGGCTTAGATCCCATGGGGCAGATGGATGGGACTACCTTGCTTACAGTTGCAGACTATCTCTGTTCCTTGGGATGATCGGTGTCCATCATTATCTCCTTGTTAGTTGTCCTGGGTGAGTCCAGTGAACTGGAGAGTATGTGTTGCAACTCTGTTGAGATTCAGGGCCCAGCTGGCACATGGACAACCCAATGATTTCAGTCTCTTTGATATACACCTGTCAACTCTAGTACTAACTGTGTTCAAATGGAAGGGACTGAAGAGCCATGTGTAGGGAAACCACAACTGAATCCAACTCTGTCACACTGGGGAGCATAAATTCCAAAGTAGAGCCCACTGGCAGGGCACCAAACTCCTGAGCTATCTGCCCTGCCTGTAGTGTTTGGATGTCTCCAGAGCCCTCAGGAATCCCGCTATTTGAGATAGTATTTACTAAGACAGTCAATGAGATCCTGCTGAGATGTGCATAAGCATAACCTCTGGAATGACCCCCCCTACTTACTTTGAAGTCTCTTAGCCATATAAACGCAATTGTCTTTACCTTTCCCCCATTTTTGGTTAAGGTCTTTTTCCAGCTGCATTGCTAGTTGGTGCTTGGTGCCAAGTAGGCTCATACCTGGGAGTCGTGTCCCACACGGGGTGGGGGTGGGAGGAAGGTAATGCATTTATATGCTGGGTTCAGCTTAGAGAGAGGCCACATTTGAGTAAGGAAGCTCTCAGGAGGTAACTCTTAGTTACCCTGTAATACTAGGCTAAGTTTCAATTTCAGAAGTAAAGGTTCGTAACTAGAGTCATTAATATCAAGGGTTCCTTTAAAAAAGTTTTCTCTTTAGGGAATTCTCATTTTGTTCATTTATTGTTTTCCTGATATCCTTATTTTTTTCCTCTTTGTTTTCCTTCATCTCCTTGAGCATATTGAAGGTCATTTTTAAAATGCCTTTGTCTTATATGCCCACAGTCTAGTAGTAGTAATTGCTGAAGTGCAAAAGTATTCTTTGTGCTGAAGTTTTTTGGATTTTTTTTTGATTTCTTTCTCCTTTGGATGGACGATTACTTCCTGTTTCTTGGTCTTATAATTTTTTGGTTTTACACTGTACAAGCTAATATTTTAAAATGTTAACTCTGGGATTTATTTCCTGAGATGTGTTTTTCTTGAGTTTGTAACCCCTGGTTCTATATGGCAGACATTTTCCTGAGTGTCAGGAGCTAACAAAACCAGACAAACCTAGTAAACACTTTTCACCTTCTTTGAATTGACTTTGTGCTGCCAGTGCTGTGTGTCGGAGTTCAGTCCTCCCGTCAGGAAGCCAGCCCAAGGTGATACAGTGTACAGGGTCCTCCTGGCCCTTCCTGGGCTTGTTTTGTCTGAGGCTTGTGTTTAGCTTGGGTCTAGGGGTTCCCTGTTTATAGGACTTCAAATGGCTCTACATCCCAGGAAACAGACCTCCCTTCCTGGGTGTTTGACTGGAGTCCTCAAGGGAGGTAAGCCTTGGACTTACCACACTCAGCTAAGATGGAGTTGAAGAAGGACAACCACCACACCATGGAGCCTAGAGTGATTACAACTGAAAGTGGGAGGATTGCATCCAGCATCCATGTGGAATCTGAGCCTCCTCTTGACATAGAGGTGCAATGGACACAACCAATCCAATGTCCACATAGAAGAGGTGGCATTGGATTGGGAAAAGTGGACATGGTGGCTGATGGGTATGGGGAAAGGCAGGAAGAGATGAGAGGTGGAGGCGTCTTTGGAACATGGAGCTGCCCTGGATGGTGCTTCAGAGGTAATCACCGGTCATTGTATATCCTCATAGGGCCCACTGGATGGAATGGGGGAGAGTATGGGCCATGATGTGGACCATTGACTATGAGGTGCAGAGGTGCCCAAAGATGTACTTACCAAATCCAATGGATGTGTCATGATGATGGGAACGAGTGTTGCTGGGGGGGGGGAGAGGGGGGGTGGGGGGGTGGGGTTGAATGGGACCTCACATATATATTTTTAATGTAATATTATTACAAAGTCAATAAAAAAAAAAGAAAAAAAAAAAAAGGGAGGTAAGCCTTCGCCCAGGCTCTTCACCTAAATTGATCTTACATGGCTTTCATTGTCTCAAGGAGTGGGGGAGGGTGCACTGGAAAGGAATTTCCCAAGTCGCTTCTCCTGTGGGAACAAGACAGGGACTCAGAGAGCGCAGGCCTCCAGACTGCCTGGCCGGCTGTGTGGGTGGGTCCAGGACAGGCTGCAGCCATGGCTGCTCCCAGTTCCGCCCCCAGGGACCGGAAGTCGTTAATCAAAAGCCTTGAGCGTGGTCCCCTAGCTCTTCTCTGGGGTGTTGATTTTGTCTCTTTCCCAGGCACCAGCAAGGTAAGCGGGGCTTGGATCCCGCTGCTGTGGCATGGGGGATGGGCAGTTCTCTGGAGTTGACCGTAATTTGCCAGCCTGTTCTCCCCCTCTTGCCTGGGTGCTGTGCTGTGCTTCCTGGACTCCAGTTTTAGAACAGTCGATTCAGACCGTCCCTGCCCCTTTCATAGTTGCAGTGTAGGGACTGATTCCTGGAGCTTCCTACTACACTCTTTTCCCACAGCCCCCCCTGCTACATCACTTTTAACCTGTAGTGTAGTTATCTGTGGCTCTGAACTTCCCCTTCTGACTGTGGCTAGGAGAACATGCAAAGAAATATGTTGTTCCTTCCCCAGGTGCCAGTTTATTTGGAGAGAGGGGCAGTTCCCAAGAGAAGTTCCATAAGTATATATTGTAGTCTGGATATTAACAGAACAAACTGGAAATGGAACTCATTGAAAAATAAATAGCAATTTTTGTCTATCATTGTAAACCTCATAAGGTATTTGCAATTTATAGTTCTTTTTTCCCTTATTCCTGGAAATAGAGAAGGCAGTTATATGTAAATGAACATTGAGTACTCTTCTGAGTATGGACTTGACGTACCATTTAAAAATAGTTAAAATTTGGGCTTTAACTTTGTAGAGTTATTACATGAAATTTTATTTAATCCACTTTTTGTCAGACTGGTAGTGGATTGACAGGTAACTTTTTGGCACTGAAATCAGATTCTGGGTGTTTGAACTCCAGCTTTGCTCTTAACTGTGAGTCTGGGAAATTTCCTAATTTTCTTTAATCTGAGTTTCATCAATGAAATAGTGCTCATAGCACCACAAGTGTAGGCAGGTTGGATATAAAGATTAAATAAGAATACACATAAGACACTTTTCATAGTGCCTGGTGTGTGTGTGTATATGTTTGTTTGTGTGTATATATAAACACTCAGCAAATTGTTTCTATAAGTATTGTTGCTACTGAATGCCTGTAAATCACATTTAGAGCTACACAGTTTTAAAAAGTAGATAGGTGCATGAACTATTTGAGGATTAGAAACTCAAAAGCACTATGTACCTGTCTTTTTGAAATAGTCTATTAATACTTCACCGGTCAAATGAATTACATTACGTTTAATGAAGTGGAGGAACACAAGAGGAGCATGTGTACATTCATTCTGTTAACATGCAGGCTTTGTAGAGAGAAGTAGTATGCTCTTATTCCTGAGCTTTCTTTGTATCAGTTGATGTGAGCTGTGAAAAAGAAACCAGAACAGATTAATTTTCCTTGGTTACTATAGCACTATTTTTTCAGGCTAAAAACAGATACAATCTTCCTAGTTTAATGAATAGATTGAGTATGCATAAACCATGTGTGGGCCGGAGATTAAGGAGTGTGTTTGAGTTTATCTGGCAGTTGTCTGCTGCATAGAGAGACCAGTTAATTAAACATTCTGAGACTTCTTTCCACATTTCTCCAACCGTTTTGATGGTTCAGGAAGAATTAATGGAGCAGTAGTCTGGATATTAACAGAACAAACTGGAAATGAAACTCATTGGAAAATAGCGATTTTTGTCTTATAATGCTTCTGAATGTCAGGAATCATTCATATTATTATGGTAAATCTATTTCACATTTTAATATTTATTTAGGTGCTAGTAAGTTTTAAGCCTTTTTGGAGTGTTAAATGAATTTTTCTTAACCTCAGTTAAGCAAATATTTAATTTTAAATAATCAAGAAATTTTTTTGTTTATTTTGGTTGAGGAAATTAAATACTGTTTCAATTTTGAGTGTAGATGAAATTGATGTTTGCTTTTTTTTCCCATAGTATTTTACATTGAAGGGAAATCCTGGTGATTCTGTTGCTGTGATTTCCACGTCCAACGTGGATCATTAGTTCAGAATAATTAATCCATGAGAAAAAAAAGCAGTGGTATCTTCTGGGAGGCAAAGGCCGAGAATACACCATTGAATAGAAAAGTGGAATTTGCCCAAGAAAAATGGATATTTCCACTGTCAAGAGATTAATCCTGGGATTAAGTAAGGTTTTGACTGGTTTCAGTGTCTGAGCCAAAACATTTTTTCTCTTCATTGCAACCTTAAAATTCCACCTGTTACTAGTTGACTTAAGTGTATCCTAGTTTGGGTCCCAATTGAGGACTTTTCTGTACCACCCCCATTCGTTCATGTAGTAAATAATTACTGGGCTTTGGGTAAGGTGCTGTGTGTGGCCCCTGCTTGTTCTGCAGGCTGCTTGGCTGATTACAAGGTCCTGAAGAGCTTCACGTAGGGGAGAGCTGAGTGTCCCTTTATTTTGGACTCCAGGCACCTACACACTGTTTTAATCACTACGAAAAGGGCTGCCCTCTCACCTTCACTGTCGCCGTCGCTGTGCCGGGCGGTGGGAGCCGGGCTCGGCCTTCACTCTCATTTTGTCCCTGGTTCTGGGAAAGTGAACACGACTCAGCTGAACTCAAATTTTCCTTTGGAGAAACAAAATGTTGGGCCCTAAGGTGATCTGAGTTCCTCTCTCTTTGGGTAGTTGTGAGACTTAAATTAGGTAATATTTGCACAGTGCAAAAAGTCCCGATGAGGACTTTTATAAGCCTGTTCTGTGCCGAAGTTCGCTCGCGTCGTTGTGTGTGTGTGAGTCCTTTAATCAACTTGATGAGGAAGGTAAGACTCTCTCCTTGGGAAGGAGACCAGGCCAGAGCGGTGAGAGGACGTGCTCGTGGCTGGGCAGCCACGCGTGGCCCAAGCGGAGCACGTGTTTGACACCCTCTCGCACGGCAGGTTTTGTTGACACGCTGCCCCACTTGTCGTCTTCTCTGTTGGCAGGTGTCATAGAGACATCCGAGCGCCTGGACCGTGAGTCGGCTTCTCATTACTGGCTGACGGTCTACGCCACCGACCGGGCCGTCGTGCCTCTGTCGTCGTTCACGGAGATCTACATAGAGGTGGAGGACGTCAATGACAACGCGCCGCAGACTTCAGAGTCCGTTTACTACCCGGAGGTCCTGGAGAACTCCCCCAAGGACGTGTCGGTGGTCCAGGTTGAGGCATCGGATCCCGATTCGAGCTCCGAAGACAAGCTGACCTACAGAATTACGAGTGGAAATCCACAGGGCTTCTTCCAGATTCATCCCAAAACCGGTATGTGTAAACCCTCTTCTGTGGCGTGCTCATCCTCCTGACAGCGGAAGATGAAGAATCAGCCTTTTCTCTTTGCCTCCTTTTCTGTAGTTTTTGATAAATCTCTTTCCTTTTGAGGTATTCAAAACAAATCTTTATTTCCGTATGAAGATCTTAGTCCAAATATTTTTTTCCTTTTATTTGCTTTTATAAAGCTCTTTCATAATTGTATTCAATGGTAGAATTCCACTTTTGAGTTAAAAAGCTAATATTGTTATTTATGAACAGCACCTCAATTAGGGATGTATCTTAAACTTTTTACAAATTCCACTGCTGCTAAGTATTCAATTTTTCTTAACGCTTTTTCAAAAATGGAGAATATCAAAGGAATTTTAAAATTCATAGTCATTTTATATTGTTTTTAAATTTCCCCTAGAGAATCACTATAACTGCAGGCCCCATGGGGGATCAAAATTAAACAGTTTTCAAATTGGGAGTGGCTACTCACTTTGAACTTTTTCTTTTAACCTCTCTCTCATTTTCAGTGTCTGTGACTCATTGCCTTTAAGCACATAGCTCTTCGATCTCTCAGATCCTCCACACTCTTTATAAACTTCTAATCTTCATTCTTTCATATTTGATAATGCATTCTATTTTTTCTCCTTAGTTCTCTTGTGTATGAGTTCACAAAAGAAATGTTAAATGTACCTGTTATTTAACATGAAAACTTTACATGTAGAGTGTTGCATTTTGATTTCTTGATCAGAGTTGAATGGTTACCATATGACATTGAGAGGACAGTTGATATGTAGGCAAATAAAATTTCTAATCAGATATATTTTTGGCTTTGAACTCAGTATGTGGTTTGTTCAGTACTTGTCAGTAGAATCTAATTTTCAGGAAATTCTGAAGAGGAAGATTTGTTTGGTGCTTTACTTTCCTCTATCCTTTTGTTTATTATGTATTTCCTCATTCTAGGGGAACCTATCTGATCAGTTACTGGCTTGACTCTTTGATATTTGAAGGAAATAATATACACAAATCAAAATTAAGGAAGTACCCTTAGTGTTCTTACCAGAGTTTACTACCCCTCCCCCGTGCCTTTTTCCCACTATTCTTATCATCTCGTAATTTCTTTTGTTGGAAACTGACAAGGAAGCAGTTCTTAAGGTGGAAAACAGCTTGATTTCAAGGTCTGCATACCAGAATGCCTGCAGGAAGATGCTTGAAAGAGATCATGTAATATTTTGTCTTTTGGAAAGTATGCTAAAATGTTAGTTTTTAAACCTCTTATCCACGTTTCAACCTGACATTCATTCATATGGATTGCCCTTTCTGATGGTTTAAACATAAATTCGAGATTTATTTTGAATGTATTAAGATTTACTTAACTTTGAGACAATAGTGCTCCAGCTCTGTAGGTAATTCTGATTTGAGAATAGGGGATTTGGGTTCTTAGGAAACCAGTAATCAATTACTATTAAGAATGATTGAGCCTCATGCAAATTCAATTATATCGGCGAATCTTTTTTAGTTTTTGGAAGCATTGGGAGTAGTGCATGGGTTTTGAACCCCTGAAAAAGGGTTGAAATTAAGAGGTAGCACTGTACAGTGTCTTAACAGCTCAAGTGGTTTGGCCTCCTTTACTCATGAAAGAAAAGAAAACTAAGAACTAGGGAGTGAAAACTTAGAAGGTATTGTCAAAGCTAAAAGAAAAAAGATTAGAAACATTCAGGAGGAGGATTTTAGAGCCTGGAAGCTATTTGCGGAGAAACAAGGTAAAGACCTTGAGAGAGAAATCTAGAAGTAAAAGCCTTGCGATGGCCACTCAAGGAAAGTATCTACCCTATTTTAGTTGTTTGGTGAATTACATTTTTCTTGTGTCTTGTGTCTCTTAGGTTAGATTAAGCCCTCTGTGTAGAGATGGGAGAGCTAGCAGTAAATGCCCTTGTGAGTATCTGGGCGAACACTGTTGGTCTGAGCAATACAAGCTTGAGAAGGAGGAGGAGAGAGGAGAGACACGCTTGAGGAAGTTCAGTGGTTGGAGCAGTGGGGGCCCTGGAAACCTCCGTTATCCCCTGGGCCACTGACTGATGGCACTTCTGCTGTGGATTGTCCTGTAGAGAGGGGGTGCGCCTGATATTGCCACTCCCCTGGTTCTGTTCTGACAGCTCTTAGATGCCAGAGACTCCTCAATCTTCCCTCCTCATCTTCATGGACCGAATCCCCTCCAGGAGCCTGCCCCCTACCCCCCAGCCCCCCGGGGGAGCACAGCTGCAGGGCAGAGCTCCTTAGGAGTCACCAAGGTTTTGGTGGTGTGAGTTGAAGGCAGGTGGTGACACTGGAGCATGAGGTTAGTGTCCAGGAGTGTGTGCTTTGAAGGTGTGCTGTAAGCTGTTTGGTTAGGAAGGATTTCTGATCATTCCACAAATCACCCCACCTGTCAGAAAGACCAAGAAATAGCATGAGCATCTAAGTGGCTAAAGATGTGGAAATAGCACAGCTTAGCCGGACGCGTTAAAGGGTATAGTGACTTCACCGCCACAGGATCTCCTCTAGCTCATCCTGCTCCCCAGCTCCGCACACAGTGTGGCTGTGATCCCCCTCGCCCTCAGACTCTTAGGTCGGTGCTCCTGGGCTGGTGGTGAAACTGGTAGGAGTCTGGGAGAAGTCCACAAAGCAATCTGGAGACCCCAAGCCACCTTCCTCAATAAATAACGGCCCAGTGAGGAAATCGTGGGCTGGGAATTGAGAAGGGGGCGTTGGTGCAGCTCTGACTCTGAGGTCTCAGGGAAATCTGGCTTCCAGGCCCTTAGGCTGTGATTGGCGATGGGCGTTTTTGCAGGCGCACTAAGGAATGTCTATACACACTGCAGAGCAAAATAAAACAAAGCCTTCTGAGGACTGAATTCAGTAGTTTCTGAATTTTTGGGTTCTAAATGACAAGTTTGAATGAATCTTTAAAAAAAAAAAAGTTTTTTTTATATTCCAAAGATTTTTGTGCCTAATTATGGTGCCTGGGACCTTTCGGCATCTCGGCCAGTCTTACTCTGTTGTTTGTAAGTAGCATGGTGTTAGGTTTTCTTTCTCATGGTACAAATGAAAGAGGCTTGATTTATTCTACTTCTCTGGTACACTTGTGTTGGCACCACAGCTTTTTATACCATCTTTTGTTTGAGTATATCCAGTGACAGTTGGGGTAAATTTGCTTCTTCTGACATCATCGTACAGTTGTGGGAGAGATAGAAGAGCAGAGATTTAGATTATCTGGGCCTTGGAGACTCCTGGGAGCAGCAGCACAGCCTGGCGCGGTATCTCAAGGTGGAGAAAAGGTCAGCGTGAGCGCAGGAGCTGACACTGCCCTTGCAGGGTGTCTCTCTTCAGCGTCACCAGCTTGAACTTTTGAGGAGCGATAATGCGACTTGTAATTGGGGGGTGATTTTGAAGTGATACTTTTAGAAATGAGCATGCTTTAGAAAAGACCACAGAGGCTTACTCTCTTATCTGTCTGGTATTTTCCAAGGTTTTGATACAAAGCAATCTTCCTTTTTTTTTTTAAGTTTTATGGGGGCCTAGTTGACATACAGTGAATTGCATGTATTGAAAGTGTAAATTTGCTGAATCGGAGGCATCGGTGCACCTGTGAAACCGTCACCACCATCAGGCATACTCCAGAAGCTTCCTCACGCTCTCGAGTCACCTCCCGCACACCCCACTCCAGTCTTGCAGCACCCACTCATCTGTCTCTGTCACTCTGCGTCGGTTTGCATTGTCTAGGACTTTATATAAACGGACTCAAATAGTGTGCACCCTTTTATTTTTGGTAAGGCTCCTTGTACCCAGCGTTCATCCAAGTAGGATGTACGCGTGTTCTGTTACGTGTTCACACATCCGTGGACTGCAGCTTGGTCACTCGTATGGACACGGGGCTGTTTCCCGTTTTTGGGCAGTTACAGATAAAGCCTCATGAGCGTTCTTCTGCACGTCTTCTTGTGGACACAGGCTTGTTTCTCTTGGTAAATTCTTAGAAGGGAAACAGCTGAACTGTATGATAGGTGGATGCTTAACTTGGTAGAAACTGCCTGAAAGCCGACTCAAGGTTCTGAGCTAGAGCTGCGGTGGGTTTTCCTTGTTAGTGTCTGTCTTTGAGGAATTACTCCCTTTACTTGGTTCCTGGTATTGTGCAAACCCCTTACTTCCCATACTTTGTGTTTTGGTGGTTCCAGCTGGAGGGTGAATTTGGTCCTTGTTACTTCATCTGGGCTGGAAGTTTTAACTGTCACCATTTAAACAGGAGAAAAGTGCTTATTCAAGTTTAAAAATTAATCACAAAAGTACGCACGCCATAGAAACCTCGTTTAATGTGCAGTATGAATCTTCTTAACCACGATTTTTAAAAAATGTGTTATCCCTTTAAGGAGTAAAACTTAAATTTCTAGATTTCTTTATTTAATTTTCTCTTAAAACATTTTATTTCAAGCCTGCACTCTGTGACCTCTAATCTACTTTCTGTTGTGGATTTATATTAAGCCGAAACTTAGCGACACCTGCAGATGTTTCTGTAGCATCTGCATCAGTGGGACCTGCTGTGTCTCCACCACTGAACAGTGGTTTTGTGCCTGCTCGCTCCTCGGCCCACTACCTGTTATTTGAACTCTGCTTACCAAGCGTGCCGGGGTGTGTGCACGGGTGCGTGGGTGTGCGGTGCACTTTTAAATTCTGTTGCTTGTTTTTAAGGCAGTGCATCCAGTTAGTACAAAACTCAAAATGTGCCAAAGCTGCCCAGCGAGAGTCTCCTCCTCAGGTCCCAGCTCCTCACCTCCTCTGTTCCCCGAGCACTATCTCCACTCGTGTGCAAGCTGGCCAGAGTGCGTGTCTTTCTCGGCCTCTGCTGGCACAGGGGGGACCACAGTTTACACACTAACGTGCCCCTGGAATTTCCCCTTCACCATACCAGGTGCTTTGCTGTAAAGCCATACTTCAATATAGCTATTGATGGACTTGCCCGTTATTCTAAGAATCTGCAAATACATGTACTTTCTTCACGGCCCATTCTACTGATGAACTGATTTTACACTTTCTAATAAATGTATTACTTTCTACCTCTTCTCATTCCTAGATGTAGATCTTCCTGTTTGGGAACAGATAAACTGAGAAAAGATTTTACTTTATGGCTAAAAATAAATTTATCAAAAATAATGGCCAGTGAAAGTAGGCGTCCTCTGTGAGTATTTGTGCACACGTCTAGGATTATGTGCCCGTGTGTGCATCTTGAAAGGGTTAGGCCTGTTGGCAGCTGTTGCATCTATTTCCATCTGAAATTTCACATGATTTAAACGCTATTTTGGGTTTGCTTCAGCTTAATGCTTTCCGAGCTTTTCCTTTCTCGCTTGTGTAAGGGTATCGTTTTGTGGGTCTTGGGGTGTGACCCTTAAGCTGTCTCTTTTAGCACAGGAGCCATTCTCCCTTGAGCTGGTTCTCTTGGGCTGCCCCCAGGTGTTCCCTTTGAGAACTGAGCTTGAGGAGGCAGCGGGAGAGAGACCACCCAGCTCTGGCTCCTGTTGCTGCTTTTCTCTCGTGTTCTCTTGCCTTCCGTAGACCACCTGTCCAGCCCTCTGCCATCTCTTGGCCTCACTTGTGGGGAAGACTGGAATGTCTCTTTAATTAGGCGTCAGGGGCAGTGACAGGCATATCTTCTACAGGTGCACCATCTTCTGATACATACTTTTCCTGGCAGATTGGTCAAGACCACAAATGCCAAGTGCCTACTCCCTTTCAGTCATTTGCCTTTCCCCAACTGGACACACAATTAAATGACTTCCCTCTCGAGGTCCAGGTCAGACACGAATGTCCTGCCTGCCTCTCGATACACAGTCCACTCTGGTGTCAGTGTGGTTCTGGAGCCAGTATCTTGTCTGTTCTTCTGTTTTCAGGAATTCCTGAAGCTTTTACTGCTACTCTTCTGTTGTACTTTCAGGCCTACCCACATGAAGCTTTTAAATAACGCAGGGTGTTTAAACTTGGTTTTCTTAGTCTTCTCCTGCAGAGGTCAGGGAACAACTGTAAACTGTGTGGGTCAGACGGTCTCCGTCACAGCTACTCAGCTCTGCACTGTCAGCACGAACGCGACATAGACGATGCCAAGTGAGTAAGCCGGCTGTGTGCCAGGAAGGCTGAAACTCGAATTCCACGGACTTCTCATGTGCCACAGTATTATTATTTTGATTAATCCCCCCCCCCAACCACTTACAAATGTAAAAGCATTCTTAGTCTGTGGACTGTACAAAAACAGGATGGCCCTAGTTTGCTGAACCCATGTCTTGATGAATTTACTAGTGGGTCTTGCTAAATTGTTAGTGTATTTTTGAGGAAGTAGACTGATATTCCTGAAGTAAAAATTGAATCTTTCCCATTGCTGTAAACAAGAAAGGGTGCGAAAGATGATCTGTGTTTTATTTCTCTGGGGACTTAAAATTCTTTAAATAATAGCAGCTAGAAAATTAGTTATCAAGGGTAAAATCACAGATAATTTAGCAAGTTGATGATAGACTATTAATCAGATCTCTTTTATTTGAGAAATAACTATTTTCTCATTAGAAGATAAAAATATTACTAAGTTTTGGGACTTGTACACCTGTTAGAAATATTTCAGAGCTCCAAATTCCAACTCACACAGCGCCATGGGTGCTTACCAAATCTTTTTCACCTCCTCCATTAGTTCTTTCTCTTTGTCATTCTCAGGGCTTTTTCAGATTGGGATGTTCATGTGCAAATACCGAATTACAACGTCTTAGGTTTTGAGGAGGACACCTTTATATTGCGGCCTGCTTTTTGTCATTGACATGTAGGATGGAATGTTTAATATAGAATTATGTTCAGTATAAGAAATATGATCTGAACGTGGCTGTGTTTGATGGGTGTGTATATAGGCGTGTGTGTGTGTATGTATACATGCGTGCAGATGCAAGTTTATGTGTCGTAACCCCTAAACATTCTTAGGGTCGTAAAGGGCTGTAATAGCTAATTGGTATACTGGGTACTCACCCATGTTATCGTCCACTGTCACTTTTCAGTGATTTTTTTTCTGAGTCAAAGTAAATGGCAATTCATTGTGGTTGGAACGGAAACTGAACAAAGTGCAATAGGAAATAGCCACAGCTGCAAACGACTTCCAGGGTTTCCGGTAACATGCGATAGCTGCAAGGCAAGGAAATGAAGGGCCACTCACTTTACAATAGCCGGAATTCATTAAAATAAAAGAATAGTTTACTCATTTCCAGGGTTTTTACCAGAATGTGCTAATGTTTTAAAGAAGAAGCCATAGATTTTTGTATCTTTTCCTTATGCCCATTTTTCGGTCTCTGCTAAAGGTGTTATCCCTGAAGTCTGAAAGGAGCTGAGTTTTACCTCGTGTCTTTTCTGCCCAGGTTGATGATACGAGTTTCTTCCTGTAATCTGTTAACCTCAAATCCCTAGGATAAATTCTGTCAGGGTATTTTATTCTTTTACATGTTGCTGAATATCCTTTGCTAAAATTATATTTAAGGTTTTGCATTTATGTGCTTATGTGAGATTGCCGTTATTTTTTCTGTATTGTCCTTGACCTGTCTCAGGCATCAGCGGGTGGGAAGTGAGTCGGCCACCTTTGGCTCTTTCTGTCCCTGCTGTATTTACGTTTGTAGGGATTTTGCAGGCATTGCTCCCTCAAGTGCATGCGGCTTTGGGCCTTCCGTTGTTGCTAATGCCATCAGTTATCCGCAGGAAGCAGTGAGAGTGAAGAGCAGAAGAGAAGCCGGAACGGCGGGTTGGAGCTCCTGCGCAGCCGGCGGTGGCGCCTCGCGTTGGCTTTGGTGGCTTGCGGCGGCGCTGGTGGCTTTGGTGGCGTTGGTGGCTTTGGTGGCTTGCGGTGACGCTGGTGGCTTTGGTGGCTTGCGGCGGCGCTGGTGGCTTGAGGCGGCGCTGGTGGCTTGAGGCGGCGCTGGTGGCTTGAGGCGGCGCTGGTGGCTTTGGTGGCTTGCGGTGACGCTGGTGGCTTTGGTGGCTTTGGTGGCTTGAGGCGGCGCTGGGCGGCGCTGGTGGCTTTGGTGGCTTCCGAGGTTTACAGGGCACGCCTCGAGGCCCGGGCAGCTCGCCTGCTGGGACTAGCGCTCCAGCTCTGACTCCAGGCCCAGGCCTCGGGCACCGGGACTGCGGTGACCACGACCGCCGTGCGGGGCCGCGGCTGACCCTCAGCCGCCAGGGCACCACCGTAGAGCGCGACGGAGCCCCGCTGCAGGAGCCCCGCCGCAGGAGCCCCGCCGCAGGAGCCCGGCCGCAGGAGCCCGGCCGCAGGAGCCCCGCAGCAGGAGCCCCGCCGCAGGAGCCCGGCCGCAGGAGCCCCGCCGCAGGAGCCCCGCCGCAGGAGCCCCGCCGCAGGAGCCGGGCCGCAGGAGCCCGGCCGCAGGAGCCCCGCCGCAGGAGCCCCGCCGCAGGAGCCCCGCCGCAGGAGCCCCGCCGCAGGAGCCCCGCCGCAGGAGCCCGGCCGCAGGAGCCCCGCCGCAGGAGCCCCGCCGCAGGAGCCCCGCCGCAGGAGCCCCGCCGCAGGAGCCCGGCCGCAGGAGCCCGGCCACAGGCGGCAGGGAGCGCGGGGAGGAGGGGCGTGGGGCCGGGGGAGGGGCGCGAGGGGGGAGGGTGTGGGGGGCGTGGGAGTGTCCGGGTGGGGCGGGAGGGAGGCCGGGGGAGGGGCCTGAGGAGGAGTGTGGGGGGCCGGGGGAAGCAGCGTGAGGGGGCGGGGGCTGATGGGAGGGGTGTGAGGGGCGGGGTTCTGGGTGGAGGTGCGTGAGGAGGGTGTGGGGGGCCGGGGAAAGGAGCATGAGGGGGCGGGGGTCCGGGGGATGGGCGTGAGGGGGGCGGGGGGTGGTGGGGGGGGATGGGCGCGTGGAAGTGCGGGCCGGAGGCCGCGCGTTGGCAGGACCGGAAGTGCTCGCCCCGGCGATGGCTCCGGGTGGCCCAGGTGCCGGCAGAGGGTCTCCAGAGGGGCGGCGCCCCTGGCCCCGCCCCTGGCCCCGCCCCTGGCCCCGCCCCTGGCCCGCGGGCCTCGCCGTCCACGCCGCGGTCCCGCTCTGAACGCCGTGTCTGGGCTGCCTGCTGAGGGCCGTGGGGCACCGCCTCCTGCCCCGGCCTCCTCAGGGCGTCGTTTCATGACCACTTTCACCACTTTCACCACTTTCACCACTTTTACGGCCGTCTTGATTCCGTGTGCTTTTAGATGCCCCGGGTAGTTCTTTATATTTTAACTAACTCAGCAGCCTGTGTTTCACCATGAAATGGAACACCAGGAAAATGAGAAAACTTATTCAGGAGTCCAAGGTCTGAAATACGTACAGCATAAAGTTCTGAAACAATTTTATTTTAATATTATCTTGCGCATAGCTTCCATAGTGCATGGAATTCATATTAATTTACCTTATAGTAGCCACTTTACTTCTTTTTATTATACTGTGTATATAAGAGGAGTCCAGGGTCATTATGGCTAAAATAGAGAAGATAGTACTAGGAAATGTAGGGTGAGCACAGGCAGATTTTTCTGACTGAAGAGAATATTTTATTGGGTAAATTTTTTTGGGAAACAGTATTCATGATTTAACTCATTATGCCCCGAGACTCATGTAAGAATAGAGAGACAAGTACTAATTTTAAAAAAAATTGTTTTGGTATGTTTATTTGCTTTTTGTTTTTTTTAAAATCTCAATCCTTAGTTGAAACAACTATAATTTTAACTTTGTGTTATAAAGGGGTTAAGCTACAGTTTAAAATTATTGTTAAAGATAATTTTTTCTTTTTTAAAATTTTATTTTTTTAAAAGAAGCTTTAGATTGAACTTAGCGTCTTAAAATACTCAGTTAAACAAGTAAAGGTTGCCACTGGTTTCAGATTTTTTCTTCTGTCTCCGTTCTGCAGAAGCATCTCTATAGAGAAGTTTCCTGCAGAAATTGGCAGGTTCTTGCATTCTGAGTCTTCGTTTTGCTCCAACTTCTCACCCATTTGTGAAGGATTTACGTTTGATGAATAGTAGGTAACTAATGCCCAGTTAGTGGAACTCGGTGGGACATCCCAGTCTCTACCTTATAAAGATTGCTGTTGGTATGTACATATGTTTACTGGTGGATTTCCACTTTTGAAACGAAGTCCTCCGTCAAAGGGCGCCTTCCACAGAACCACGGTGGACTGGACAGGACATTTCACTTCTCCTCCGGCCGTGTTAGTCCCGCAGCTCCTCCGAGCTCGCTCCGTGATGCTCGTTTTCCTCCCAGGCATGGCAGGTCCTCTCTCATGAGTCTTCAGCGCCTGGCGTAGAAAAGTCAGAATTTCCTCGGCCTCGTCCTTGAAGGCTCTCGGTAGTGAAACTTAGATGTGACTTGTGTTCCTGAGACAGAAAATAGTCGGAATTATTTCTTTGCTTTGGTGTGGGGGAGGTAAACTTGTGTGAAATAACAAAATCGTCACCTGCGGCCCTGGTGTGTAATTTGTTGCGTGTTTCAGGTAAAACGAATGAGGCTTAGCTCGGTCGCCGTTCTTGGCTGAGATGTTCAGAGGTCCCGGCACAGGCCTGAGGCATCCTGCTTCCCTTCCATTTTGAGGAAAAGGGTAGACTTCTGGAGTGTTTGGCGCATTCAGTCCTCAGCTTCCTCCAACTGTCTTTGGGCCTGAGGTGTTTTTTCTAACCTTCTGCGTGTCAGTTGTCTTGAGTATTGGGTGATTCACTGTAGACACCATAAGGCTACTCTAAAAGAGATCAAGAATAAGATGTAGAAAGCATTGAGTGATTATCTCTGGACTATGGAGTTGTTTGACATTCTTTACCTTCTTTTGTGGTATTTTTTCACTAATTTTGTTTGATATCCAAATAGAAAGGTGTATTGGTTTCTTAGTACTGCCTCAACAGATTACCAAGTGCAAGAGGCTTGAAGCAACAGCGTCGACCCCTTGAGAGGCTGGAAGGCCCATGGGGCTGGCTGGGGCAGGCCTTGGCTTGGGCTGCGTAAGCCCAGCTCCGCTCCGTGTCCCGGGTCTCGGTTCTCGGCTGCCTTTCTCAGGAGAACAACTCTTGACCAGTGGGTTAGGGCCCACCTAGTACAGGAGGGTGTCGTGGCAGAGCTTTTCCATCAGCAAAGACCCTTGTCCCATTAGCTCGTTCCAGGCTGGACGCATCTTTTCTGTGGTGGTGGGTGGGGGTGGGGGGCAGGGAGGCATGCACCAGTACCTAATCCAGATGGTATGTCCAAAGAGGAGGAAAATAAGCTGTTGAAATGGAAACTCCATGCTGCCATTTAGGTGATTTCCTTTTTTGGTGGAAAGATTGCATTGCATTTCATTTATGCTGTAACAGGATTTCATAAACTGGTCAGCAGTTAGTTGTGGATATGTCAGGAAGATGCTGGGAGATATTTAGACTTTACTAAGTAACTTTAAGAACAGTTAGAATCCTCAGGTCTGTTCTCCTGGCCGCTTACTTGAAGTAATTTCTGCTGTATTTATTATGGTTCTCTATTTCTCTGTGGCTCAGATTATGTAGTAAAGCATGGATAATATGCTTTCTTATAGAATATGAACAATAGTAATAATTATAACAACTGAAAACAATTTTTGGCCAGGAAATAGTATTAAAATAAGAGGGAGTAGATTTTTTCTGTACGCTCTTGGATCAGGTTTTAGTTTCTCACCTGCTAGAACAGGTGCTTAACCGCAGGACTTTCACCGGCCCGTGGTTCAGAGGTGGAAACCTACTTCCTCCGGGGTCGGTCTTCAGGCTTTCCCATACCCTGCAGTGCACGTGTGCGTCTTCTTTTCCAGCTGCTGCTGCCGCCCTCGCTGCTGCTGCTTCTCCGTGTCCAGATTCCTTTGTTTACAGGACTTGAGCCCCGGGATGCAGGCCCCCCTCATCCATGTCGGCTCGGCTTAGCTGATGGCACCTTCGAGGTCCTGTCTACAGGTGGGGTCACACCCTCAGCCAGCTCGGGACCGGCAGACATTCTGTGGGGCTATGAATTCCCAGCGGCCAAACTTAGGACGGCTTGAACCGCAGTCCTGTGCGCCTCTGTGAAGTTCTGCGACCCGGGGCTCCTCAGGGACTCCAGCTTCGTGGCTTCAGGGTGGGGGCTGGAGGGGCAGCTTCAGCCGTCCGTGCCTTATGTGTCCTGATCCACATTTCTGGTGAAACGACTAGAGCAGCGGAGGGGTTGCTGAGCGCTTCCTGTGGAAAGGAACTGAGGTGCTGACTTCCCCTGCGCACCACCTGTCTCACCTACAGGAGTCCATTTAATATTCTTAGATTTCATTTCCTTGTTTTCATAGCTCAGGATCTGGGCTAGGTTTTAAAAGACCCTCCATGGCTATATAGTGAGGGGACATTTTGTGACCTAGGATACATTTCATTAAAGATTTACTTCAACCCAAAAACATTAGAAAAATTTGTAGAAAGCATGTCACTATAATATCCAAAGAAGTTGTATCTTGTGTTTTATGCACATGGTCAAATGATTTTAAAAATCATTTATTTCAGCCTTTCTAGCCTAACCAATCACACTATTTCTGTCCTTTCACTCTTAAAATATTTGTAATATATGCTTTTTAAAATAGGACTGACAATAAAGAAGTATATAAAGAGTGAACGATCCCTCTCCTTTCCCCTGTTTCTTCCTTAGGCCCACTGATTCCATTTCTCAGGATTATTTGGGTTATAATTTGGGGTCTCGCCTTTCAAAATTCCTGTGCACAAGACTGTGTGCACGCATGCAGATCCATGTGTTGGTGTGTGTGTAACAGTAGCTGGCAGTCCTTGTGGTGCTCCTCTAGTGAGCACTGTAAAGTCTACTCCAGGTGTGTCTCAGGTGTTCTGTGCAGTTGCCCTTGCTGTGGCTGATTCTTGCAGCACGGGTGTCGCGCCGCTTTGACTTCCTGCACACTGATGCCCGGTCACCTCCCCTTGTGCAGCCCGTGGGCTGCCAAGCACCGTTAAGGTTCTCCTGCAGGGCCTGCACCACCTTCCCCTGACTCCCTGGGTGGCTTTTCTTCTTGCTCTTGCTTAGTTCAGTACTGCCACCGCTCATGGCCTGTTCCTGAAGCACCTCTTGCTCCAGTTTCTCCCATTTCTGCCATTGTAGATGAGGGCTTTATTATCTGTTTCCTGGACAATACAGCAGTGGACTTGTTTCACTTGCTGCATGTACTTTACCGCTAAACTCCCTTCTGACCTTGTTTCTCCCTGGGGTACAGCCTCCTGTACTATTATTCTGGAATTACTAATGTAAGTTCAAAATTCCTTGGACTGTAGACCACTCAGAAAGAGAGCTCTGGCCTTCTCCCCCTGTGCTTCTTTTCCCGTGCACCCTACATTCTAGGCTACTGTGTGTTTCTCAGATGACATCTCTGCTTCCAGCCTCCACCCTTGCCTCTTCAAAGCAAGACTGTGCTTAAATCATCTTCACATTTTGGGTGTACAGCACAGAAGAGCTGAATGGATACATAAAGGTGACCCCGCCCACGTGGACTGGCTCACACTGTCTTCACCTACTAGCCCTTTAATGTCACCCCACTTCATGAAATCCCTTTGCTCTCCTGGGTTTTGAGGGGTTTGGATATGATTTTTGGTATTGAATCATAAAAAAGTCAGAGTAAAATTTTATATTGAAACATTACAGCTAGTCTTATATTGTCAGTTGTCATACCTGAACTCTTTTCTAAATGCTTAATGTGACATCGAAAGATTGTGGTTTGTTCTTTAGTGATGTTCAGGAAGTAGTGAAGCTCCTTAGCGTTTATGGGGTAAGTCTGAAATTGCTGATTGGTGAGGAGATAGAGTACCTGCACTCTCAGCCCACCCGCGTTTATATAGTGTTAGTATGCAAACTGGGTCAAGGAAGGGAAATTTCGAGCTTTTGTCTTGTCCTTGCTATTTTTAATTTAACAGTGCATGCAGAGGAAGACAAAACCCAAAGTTACGAAAAACAAGCACTTACGTGTGTGTTTCTTTCATCTGCTCTTTTATTTTCTAACTTGCATTTTTAGACCCTCTTAAATGAATAGTGATTGACCATTGCTGTTTGTTCTCAAACTTCATCAAAGCCACAGTTCAGAGTTTATACAGAGACTTGAAAGACCATAATGTAGCAAGGCACACAGAGTGGTGTGCTCAGGGGTGGAATCTGTTCTGTAGGCTTGAGACTGTAGCCTGGCTCTGTGATGACTGACGACCTTGGAAAATTTAACTCCTTGGCTCAGGCAGTGAGCTTCATAATCTTAAAGATTTCCCTCTGGCTCTGAAATACAATCCTTTTCTGTTATGTCTATATCCTTCTGGGATTTAACAGAAACAGTGCAGATGATTACAAACACTTCAAATGAAAGAAGTGGATACACTTCTTAGATAATACCTGCAAGGTCAGTAACATGTACGAGGTGTGCGGGGAAGGTGTACTTTGGGCTGGTTTTTAAAAATTTTTTATTTTTTGAGGTACTAGGGATTGAACCTGGGACCTTATATGTGGGAAGCAGGTGCTCAACTACTGAGCTACACCCGGTCCCCTGGGTAGAGCTGAAATAGATACTTGCCAAATGGGTAAGGGGCAGGAATTAGCGGGCACGAGCTGTACAGAAGCACAGCGGTAAGAGTAAGTATGACATTAGCGCTGGGAGGGGGTGGTTCCACAACCTGAGGGGGAACCAAGAAAACTTGAAATACAGTGTATTTTTTCCAGCTTCCTGTCTTTACACCAAAATAAAGTATTGACACACACACACAAAACAATAAGTATAATAGAATAATGGTGCAGCTACCTCACGTGGTGGGAGTGGCGACTTATTGGCTAGCGTTTCCAAGGCGCTGAGACCCCGTGCGGCTGGCTGCTGTGAGTGGAGGGCACCTCTGGGAACAGCCGTGCTTGGGCTCGCGGGCTGGCGTGTGGTGCTCGGTAAGTAAACTGTAGGGTAGGGGTTTTACGTGCCGTAGGCACTCGTGCGCTGCTGATGGTGGGTGATGCGGTGCTGTACGAAGCAGAACACTCTGCCGTGAACGTGCCGCGCTCGCTCCACGAGCTGCTGCCACCCCTGCCAGCCTCCGAAGGGCACCTCAGGGCACTTAGCGGTCCTGGCCCCTGACTTCCTGTCATTCTTGAACTACTTAAAGCCACTGTCAGGAGGGCGAAAACTTGATAGAGGGAAAAAGACTAACTTCAAAAGGTTCTGCTCATAAAAATCAAGCTTGTGCCACATGAAGTAACGTTTTCACAGCATTAAGGAGCGTGAAGTATTTTCCTTGAGCCCTTTTAGTCTATTAGTATAGTTGGGGGGAAACCCCAGTATCTAGCTAAAATAGAGACCTTTGTTGTTCTTGTTAAAAGAGAGTACTGTTCAGTGGATTGTGGGAAGATAATGTCGATTTTGATTCTTAGTAATTACTTGAGAATAAAACCTTTGAGTTAGAGGAAAGCACAAACCTCTCATTTAGAAGTTTAGAGAAACATTTTTGAATAGCCTTTAATTGGTAGTTCGATGAAATCAGGATAATAGAAGAAAATAAATTAAGAGTGTGGTGTGTTTCTGTGAGTTGCTTGAGGAGTTCCCTATGGGAAAATCAGAGAAAGCTGTGTGAGAGGGAGTTTTCTTACCATATATGCTTCTGCTTGATTTTCAGGTCAGCCGTGCAGGGCCATTGAATTTTCACCTGTCCCTTACCAGCACACAGCACAGAGGAGATTTTAATGGTTAGGGCAGTCTTGTTGGTTTGGTTGTTGTTGTTTTGTGTTTTTGTGTGTGTGAAATATAAGAAAAACTTGAATAGATTTTAATGGTCTTTTATGATGCAATGTATGTTAACAATTTAGCATATAGTTTTTGAAATTAATGTTCTGGAGAGGGTGAAACCAGATACTCTAGTGTCATAAAAAGTCAAAGAAATAGAGAATATGGGATTCCTTTAAGCATCATTTATTTTCTATTATTGGGAAATAAGACACTGTTGTTTGAGCAAAAATACTTGGAAAATCACATTACTTTTTATAGGAATTCTTCATTTTTGAGGGTAGATGGCCGTTTTCTTTTCCAGTGGTCCCGTTTCACATCGTTAATGGGAGTTGTTTTCATCAGTGCTGGCCATCCCTGCAGCAGTTATAGGTGTGGCCAAAGTTGAATTCCTGGGTAACCTCATCTCAGTTTTTTAGAGTGTTTTATGACAAAATGTTTATTGAAACCAACAAATAGAAAATGTAACTGATTTGAGTTTTTCCTCTTTTTTTAATAGTCTTTTATCCAATGTGTTTAAGAAACATTACAGTGAAACTGTGCAAGTGTGCTGTTCTTTATAAGTAAAATAATTAAGTGTATCTTGGACTTAAATTCTTTTACTAATAATTTTCTTTCTTGAGGAGAAATTAGCTGGCTCAGACTTTGCATAGCGTATGGTTTCGATTACAATATTTTGCCATGGACCATGTTTCCTGGGGATTAATGAACTGTTTTCTCTTTATAGGTCTCCTCAGAACTACCTCAAGGAAACTAGACCGAGAGCAGCAGGATGAACACATATTAGAAGTAAGCATTTACCGATTTTCAATTCTTTTTAAATTTTGGAATGTCGTGTTCTGTGAAAGAGCAGTCTTGTTCACATTAACTATATTCCTGGCTGCAGCTATTTTGTTGTATTAGTGACTGATCTTTAATGAACGTTGACGAGTGTAACTCTGGTCCCGTCGTCTCTCTTTCCATCCCCAGGCTTCATGGCCCCACTGTAAGTTCCATTCTAATTCTTGTACTTTATATATGCACAGACACACATAGCAGATGTAATGGTGACAATATTATTTGACTTCTGTTTGCATTTGCGTGATTGATCTTTTTCTCTGCACCTTCTGCATCTCTCTCAGAATTACGGCTCTGAGATACGTTGGCATCAGGAGGTCTAGTTCAACCTCTTTTGAACTGTAGCTAGCTTGTTTCTCTTTTTTGCTGTTCAAGAATTGCATTGTTTATACTTTTTAAGCTATGAATTATATAAAGTTGGTGCTTAGAAGTTTGTAAATAAAAGTAGACTTAGTTCTGACGTGCACCTCTAAACTGCTGTCTCCTCACAAGGCTTCTCGTTCTTGTGGTTAGTTTAACTGCCGTCCAGTCTTGAGCAGCAGCAGCAGTTTGCCATCGCGGCGCCTTGTGTCCAGTCGACAGTAAAAGCGTGAAGGAAAGGGGTAGGAGTAACTTGAGGAAGGTGGAGGCACTGAGGTCGGGCTGGGCAGGCGCTGGATGGCAGCGCCTGCTGCTAGGAAGACGCCGAGGGCACCGGCAGCCCTGGGCGAGGAGCGAGCGGGTCGGGCTGGCTCTCCTGGGCGTCTCCTCGTGCGTCCTGAGGGCCGGTGTCGGTTGTCAGAGCCGGGCTTGAGCAGGCTGCCTGTGCTGCTCTGCCCTGCCAGCGTGGCTGGTGGAGAGGGTGCAGCGTGGCCCACTGCAGACGGGCTTGGCCAGCGAGGGCAGGCTCAGCTGTGCAGCCGCCGCGGTATCTGGAGGAGGTGCTCTCCGCAGTCCGGGATCTCGCGTGTGCTGCACTGGCTTCCAGTTCCTAGGCTGAGTTCATTTTTGTTGTGATCGAGCAGAGAGAATATGATCCCTGCAGAAAACAAACCGAGGCAGGGCGCCGGGGCGGAGGTGTGGGCGACGGCCTGCTCCAGGACCCAGGGCTGCTGGGTGAGACGCCCCGGAGCTCGGGCGGCAGCAAGGCTGGACAGGTGCGGCCTTCGCAGTCCGCGGGGAGCGGCCGTGCTTTCGCGGTCGTGATGGCGTTGGTTCGGCTGTCTTGGTAAAGGAGCTTCTCCCCTTCCCTTGTTGTTTAGTACAGGCAGTGTTGCTAGCTGTTCATTCAACCCAAACTCAAAAGCAGTTTGAATTCTAGTTCTCTTTCATTTTTTTCTAAATATCATATGAACATTGGTCAAAAGGAAATTTTCTAGTTAAATTTTTTTTTTAAATTCTGAGAGTTTGGGAACATAAATGGTAAACTGGTAGTACTTTAAGGAAAGCAAAGCATTTGTTTTTCTTAAATACTGATAGGCACCATCAAGATTCAGTTACTACTTAACAAATTTAAAGATGATTGTTCAGCATATTTTACTGATGTTTAAAAGCGACAGTTTTTGAATGCAGACTTTATTTCATAAGAGGGTGTATATTTTTATTTACTTATGTTAGGAAGTACTGGGGATCAAACCTGGGACCTCATACGTGGAAGGCAGACACTCAGCCACTGAGCTACACCCGCTCTCTGGGAATGTATTATTTTTAAGAGGAGTCTTTAAATATTTAAAGCAAACTCTTCATTATCTCTTCCATGGCTTAGAAATGTTAAAAGCTTTCGAAAGCTTAGTATTCGGGAAGTTTGCTTTACCCCACGCTGGTGAGGAGGAAGCTGCACCATGCAACAAGATGAGGCAGGTCAGCTGTGTCTGTCTTAGCTCCTGCCCCGTTCCCTGAGCCCCCCTGAACACGGGTGAGGGTGCTCCCCCAGCCCTGCTGTAGAATGCGAGGGGCGGTCAGTGTCGCTGTGCTCTGCGGCTGCAGAGGGCCGGGTTCCGCGACCGCTGGGAAGGTTTTGCGCTTTATGTGAGAACTTAGAAACCCGTTCCGTGATCTCTCACCTTCAATACAACAGGTCACCGTCACGGACAACGGTAGCCCCCCCAGATCAACAACTGCAAGAGTCATTGTGAAAATCCTTGATGAAAATGACAATAAGCCTCAGTTCCTGCAAAAGTTCTACAAAATCAGACTTCCAGAGCGGGAAAAGCCGGAGCGAGAACGCAGCACCAAGCGCGAGCCTCTCTACCGTGTGATAGCCACAGACAAAGATGAAGGTCCTAATGCAGAAATCTCCTACAGCATTGAAGGGGGAAACGAGCACGGCACGTTTTTTATTGAACCTAAAACTGGAGTGGTGTCGTCCAAGAAGTTCTCCGGAGCTGGCGAATATGATATTCTTTCCGTGAGCTAAGATCTTAGTCTTTGAATTCCTTATGTGCCTTGACTATCTTTCCTCTTACAACTCTACCTCTGTTCTTTAACATTCTTTTCATCTGAGGAGGCAGTGCTGGATAATGTTTGAGAAGCATGGGTCTGCTTTTCTCTTTCTACCTGTCAACTCCAGCTGCTTTTTATTATGCTGGTCGTGAGGGAGCTGCTTATTTTATCAAGCATTACACACATGGTGTATACAGGTGTAAATCTGAAATGTTTGTAATGGGCTCATTTTAAAACCAAACCAAACTGCTTCAGTAATGGGGTGTAACCCACAATGTGCTCCTGGTTATAACTTTCAAGTACGGTTTCTGTCCCTTCTGCATATTTATAGATCAAGGCCGTTGATAACGGTCGACCTCAGAAGTCATCGACCACTCGGCTCCATATTGAATGGGTCTCCAAACCCAAACCGTCCCTGGAGCCCATCTCGTTTGAAGAACCGTTCTTCACCTTCACTGTGATGGAAAGCGATCCGGTCGCGCACATGATTGGAGTGATTCCTGTGGAGCCCCTTGGCACGCCGCTCTGGTTTGACATCACTGGTAAGCGTTCCTTGTCCCATTGTCCTTGTGCGGACATTGCCCTTGACCAAGGGGCCCTGCCTGTGGTTTCCTGATTCATGTACACATCTCAGGCTTTAACACTGGGAGGAGTGTGAGCAAGTATTTGCTTTAAATTGTGATACTCTGATAAGAGAATTTTTCAGAATATAAAACATTATGTTAAGTTTGTTTAAAATAGGTGTCCTGTATTTATCATGCCATTACTATCAAAACAGGACTTCTATTTTTAAAATGCATCAAGCAGATACAGAAAAACCTAAACATATTGGTCCAGAAGCACACCTTCTTAATTTTTACATCTTCATGCAGGACGTGGCACATTATTTTCAGTGACTATGAGTTAATGTTTAAAATAGCTATGCTTATGCAACTGTCACATGGCAATATCTATAGGGAATAAGCTTACAGATTTGGTTTGTATAACTTAAAAATGACAGTGCCAGCTCTGGCTTTTTAGATTTAGTTACCTCAGTTTCAGTAGGAAGCAGGGTTCACTAGATTAAATCACCCTGTAATAGAATTTACATGCCTAAGCCAGCTCTTCTTTTCTTCCTTTTTTTTTCTTTTGTTATTGAATTTTGCTTAAAATAGAATGTATGCCCTATTCCACTATGTTTAAAAAACTCGCATTACAGTTGATACTTTCGGTTTTTCTTTTTGCGTTCTGTTTCTTCACAATGTTCTGATTACAAGGATATTTAAGAGTAAAAGTGCATGCTAGCTGGAATTTCCCATCCCTTTTCTTCCTGCCTTTCCTGCACAGGCCGCCTGAACAGGTGGAGGCTGATGGAGCCTCAGGCACGTGGAGGGCAAACATTGCCTCTTGCGTTTTCATGCCAGACAGGGGGCTCTTCTCCCTGTGTTGGTCGTTGCACGAAATTCTTGGGCATCATCTACACCTGCGACACTGTTAAAATCTAGTTTTAACAAAACCACGCGTTCATTGCCATAGTGACTCGATGAGGATAATCTGTTTGCTGTGTTAACCGGTGTCACGTTTCAGTGAGCAGGCCGCGTCTGCAGGACCTGACCACACTGTTTGCCACTTGCCACTTGCCGTGTTTGGAGCTGATGGACTGATGGCCCTTTCCTGTTCTGTCTTGCCTTCCATGCTTGCTTGCTTCTTTTTGGCTGTGCCAGGAGACACGCTTGCTAGAGAAGTTTTTTACATCTCTCAGATGGCTTGTGACCAGAACTGTACAGCAGAAGGTATCTGCTGAGATCACATAATTTGCCTTCAGATTATGAGATCAAAAATAAAAGCATTGATTTTTAGAACTTTTTAATGTCCAGTGACTTATCTTTCATTCCCCCCCCCCATAATGTGCATCTGGTCTTTCATTTCAGTTCACAAACATGTTGACTTTTACTGCATTCCTAGATCCTTTGTTTCAGATTTGATTTAAGGCTCATTGTGCGTTTTGTTTTGTTTTTGGTTATTTAGTAGTAGAATTTGGGTATTTAGTAGTAGAATTTCATTGTGACATTAAGCTTTACCTTCATTCTACATCATTTCATGGTTATAAGCAATGTCAAGTTCAATGGACTTGAAAGGTGAATCATCAGATTATATACTTATGTTGGAATGAAAAATATCTGGAATATAACTGGGATAAGCATTTGGGTCAGATTAGTAGGATAGAAACTTTTCAGTGGGGACAAATTTCTTTTCAAATTGTGTAGAAGAGCTGGGGACAAATTTCTTTTTAAATTGTATAGAAGAGCTGGGACTGATCAGAAAAAAAAGTATTTTTTTTCAGATTTAAAATTTGTTTTTAGTAATTATTTTATTAGGGCTATGTGTTTAAAATGTGAGTAGTATTTTTTTTGAGTAATTAAATTTTTACATGGCCAACCGTAATGGTATTTCAACATAAGTTAAAGAGATACCAGCACCCTGGAAAGCACGTTGGAGGCACTTCGTCAACAGCGGTGCTCTTCTTTTCCTGTTGGGGTTTGCACTCTCCTCTTACCCGGGGTGAGTCGCTTCCCTGGCGTTCAGGGCTCAGCTTTGCCTTCCGGCATCGCGAGCTTTGTCCTTCTGATTGGCCGCTCTTTTCTCGTATTCAGAGTGATACTCTTTGGGATCATCTTGAAAAGCGCGCTAGTTCATGGCATTAGTGATTAGAAAGGCACAAAATCATGGCAGGTTTTAAATGTGCGACCCTTGTTCACCCGTGTCTCGACATGCACCAGGCGGCAACTCCGGCAGCCACTTTGACGTGGACAAGGGCACCGGGACGCTCATCGTGGCCAGGCCTCTCGACGCGGAGCAGGCGTCCAACTACAGCCTCACCGTGGAGGCCACAGACGGAACCAGAGCGGCACAAACGCAGGTCAGTGCAGGGCCAGGGTGGGTGTCGGCGAGTGAGTATGTGCTAACTAAGGCCAAGGCCGCGCGTGTCAGGGCGAGCGACGGTGACCAGGGCCAAGGCCGCGCGTGTCAGGGCGAGCGACGGTGACGTGGGCCAAGGCCGCGCGTGTCAGGGCGAGCGACGGTGACGTGGGCCAAGGCTGCGCGTGTCAGGGTGAGAGACGGTGACCAGGGCCAACGCTGAGTGTGTCAGGGTGAGAGACGGTGACCAGGGCCAACGCTGAGTGTGTCAGGGCGAGCGACGGTGACCAGGGCCAAGGCTGCGCGTGTCAGGGCGAGCGACGGCGACGTGGGCCAAGGCTGCGTGTGTCAGGGCGAGCGACGGTGACCAGGGCCAACGCTGAGCGTGTCAGGGTGAGAGACGGTGACCAGGGCCAACGCTGAGTGTGTCAGGGCGAGCGACGGTGACCAGGGCCAACGCTGAGTGTGTCAGGGCGAGCGACGGTGACCAGGGCCAAGGCCGCGCGTGTCAGGGTGAGAGACGGTGACCAGGGCCAAGGCCGCGCGTGTCAGGGTGAGAGACGGTGACCAGGGCCAACGCTGAGCGTGTCAGAGTGAGCGACGGCGACGTGGGCCAAGGCTGCGTGTGTCAGGGCGAGCGACGGTGACCAGGGCCAACGCTGAGCGTGTCAGAGTGAGCGACGGTGACCAGGGCCAACGCTGAGTGTGTCAGGGTGAGAGACGGTGACCAGGGCCAAGGCTGCGCGTGTCAGGGCGAGCGACGGCGACGTGGGCCAAGGCTGCGTGTGTCAGGGCGAGCGACGGTGACCAGGGCCAACGCTGAGCGTGTCAGAGTGAGCGACGGTGACCAGGGCCAACGCTGAGTGTGTCAGGGTGAGAGACGGTGACCAGGGCCAAGGCTGCGCGTGTCAGGGCGAGCGACGGCGACGTGGGCCAAGGCTGCGTGTGTCAGGGCGAGCGACGGTGACCAGGGCCAACGCTGAGCGTGTCAGAGTGAGCGACGGTGACCAGGGCCAACGCTGAGTGTGTCAGGGTGAGAGACGGTGACCAGGGCCAAGGCTGAGTGTGTCAGGGCGAGCGACGGCGACGTGGGCCAAGGCTGCACGTGTCAGGAGCGACACTGGTTCGGACTTGGGGTCCTGAGGTATCCCGGGAGCACCAGCAGTCGTTCTGGGCCCTGAGGTCTGGAATCCACCTTGTGCCGCTGGTATAGTTCACACACACGCACACCCAGCGTTTTTATTTTATGGTAAGGTAGTTGCTGGGAAATCCTGACTGAGGTTTTGCAGGTAATGAAGCTGTTTTGAAAAGCTTGACAGAAGACTTTTGCACTCACTTTTGAACTGTGCTCAAAACATTCTTGGATGTTGCAGAAGGAGGCTGAGTGTCACTCACTCATTTAATTATTTGTTGAACACGTATGTGCCCAAGTATTGTTCTGGAAACTGCAGGAAACCAAACGGGCAAAATGCCTGTGCTCTAGAAGCTTACATTAGAGTGGTAGATGATAAAGGCTTGTCTGTAGTCTGTATTTAAGTAAGATTACTTGCATTTGTTTTAATGATAGCATATTTATATTTTATTGCCTTTATTATCTTGGGATTTTTTTGCCTTTATTATCCTGGGATTTTTTTTTTTTTTTACGTAATTGTAAATTAAACAACTAAAAGTCCTCTATGCTCTTAGAATTCCTACCTCAGACTTCTAACTCTGATGCTTTCTAAATTGCAGTCGTCCTGGGGTGGTTAATGGGCATTGCAGCACTAGTGTGATGGCCGTCGGACACCTTCCCCCCGAGTTGAGGGAAGTTTTGGGGTCTGTCCCCTCCCCCCAAAGCAGATCAAATTCAAATACCACCTATTACAGTTTGTTACCAAGCGGTGTTCCCAAAGGTTTTGGTTTCCATCCCAAGGATCTCAATGGCAAAAATGTTCAGTTTCACTGAGGGTCTTGCTAATGAAACAGTGCTATAACCCAGAGACAATTTTAACTTAAATAATCTTAGAACATCTTTATAGATTATGTAGGTAGAGATTGGAATCAAAGGAGGGGGTTGAGTGGGAGGTTTGTGGAGCCGTTCTTTGTGAACAACCGAATCTGCTGCTGCTCCTGAAG
Source organism: Dasypus novemcinctus (assembly GCF_030445035.2). Classification (NCBI taxonomy): domain Eukaryota; kingdom Metazoa; phylum Chordata; class Mammalia; order Cingulata; family Dasypodidae; genus Dasypus; species Dasypus novemcinctus. Next base: position 1,529,669 of record NC_080701.1, on the reverse strand, counting down.
TGGGAGAGAAGAGGGAGCTGGTGGGAAGTGCAGAGGCCCCAGGGGGTCTGGCACATGAGGCCGGGGCCCCCGCAGTCGCCTGGGCCAGGCTGCGAGGACGCTTCTAGAAGCCCAGAGCGGGTGCAAACCTGGTTTACCTTCCTTCGTCCCTTCTCGGTGGTGACGGGCCACGACTGAGGGTGCAGCGTGTGCAGGAGGTGTCCAGTGAGCGAATGGGTCCTGGACGCCATCCACCTCGACAGCAAGCCGATCTGACGAGGGCCCCGTCCCCGGTGCAGCAAGGCCAATCTGACGAGGACCTCATCCTCCTCTTGACAGCAAGGCCAGTCTCCTGACGAGGACCCTGTCCTCAGTGCAGCAAGGCCAAAATCCTGAATACCCCGTCCTCAGTGCAGCAAGGCTGATCTCCTGATGAGCCTGTCCTCGGTACAGCAAGCTGATCTGACGGGGGCTTGTCCTCCTCGTGACAACAAGGCCAGTCTCCAGACGAGGACCCGTCCTCAGTGCGGCAAGGCTGATCCCCCGATGAGGATCCCATCCCAGAAAACATGCTGCATGTCTGAGTAAGAACCGGGTAGGAAAGGAAGCATGATTTAGGAGCCACAATTGGACTTGCCATTGTTCCTCGCAGGTCGGTGCTAAATTTAAAACAACACGTGCACAGGGTCCTTTGCGGTTATTCCCTGTTACTCCTCCATCAGAGGCCTTGAGTATGCTGTGAAGACTTGCAAACACCTTCTTAGCCACAACTTTATTTAATTTGCTTGCTGAGAAGTAACCAGGCAGCACTTTCAAAAACCATATAGCTCTGAATGTAACGAAATCACAGACATTCGATGCACACGGAGATCATGGAGCATTTCCTACTGACATTGCACAATGTTGGAATCTCATTGGAAGATATGTCCTCAAAAAGAAAGAAGTTATTTATTAGAGATTATAATGCTTCTAAAGTCCAACTTTTATATTACAACTGTTTTCTTTCCTGCTATTCAGTTTCCAGAACAATATGTGGTACATGACAGGTGCTCAATAAGTATTTATTGAATGTATGAATGAGACCTGTGGCTTCCTTTTTGAAGCCCCACGGTAATTATTTGTTCAGGAAGGTACTTTAGAAAATAAGAACTGTAATCTCTTTATGGTGTCTTTTCAATGAATAAATGAATGGGTGATTTAAACCAGTGTAACAGTGTTTTATCCATTTTCAAAATGCTTATGAATTTTAGGTGTCATTTTGAGATTATAGAAAATCTCAAATACTGGTACAGTATTGAAATTCCAGTGTTGTTGATAAATCTTCTCATTCCGGAGACAGAAGCAGAATAAATTTCTCTCTTGTTACAAATAAGTCCTTGAACTTAGATTTCGGACATAAAAATGAGCCTGAAGGTGTGGCACACTGTGGTCGGCGTGCCGGGGTCATTCTCAGACAGGCGTCCACATCTTGGCGAGTGTCCTGCACGTGGACTGTCTGGACCCCAAGTGGCCGGAAGTCCGGCAGGAGGAGCTGACTTGGCAGCCGAAGCTGGTCCTGCCGCGTGAGCACATCACTGCCATTGCACAGCCCTGCACCTCTGCAGGTCCTTCCGTGAGCGGATAATTAGGAATGCAGAATTCCCAGAAACTGCTCTTGGCCGTATGGCGGGAAGCTTAGCGTGCAGTAGGGTGTAGACGGACTGGAATTCCTGAAAATCCAGGGAAGCTTCTAGTCCCCCTTCCTCAGGGACTCCAATCTTAAAACCTTGGCGCCTCGTTGATGCCTGTGTACCCTTTAAAAGGAGTCTCTTTCCGAGGGTCTTGGCGATGTCCTAGTGCCTCGGGCGCTGGCAGGGAGGGTGACCAGCACCTCTGGGAGCTGTGACCACCCAGGCCGGCACTTAGGATGTGGACACAGGCACGGGAGCGAGCGGATATGGGGCTGTGATTCCAGGCTGGGGCTGAGTCGAGAGGGAGCGGCACACGCAGTGGCGGGCAGGCTGGGATGTGGGGGCCGGTGGCGGTGTGGGGTACATGGGTGAGCACATCGATGGGGACGTGGGGTCGACGGGGCATGCGGGTCAGCACAGGGCTGCGTGGTGCTTGCCGTGGGTCTGAAGTCCAGGGCCTAAGGGCAGCTGCAGGCGCATCAGCCCCTTGCGCTATGCAGCCGCCCCGGCTAGAACTCTGACAAGCTGGGCAGGCGTGCACGGGCACAATGTGTGTGCGCCCGGGGCAGGGCAGGCGTGCACAGACGCAGTAAGTGTGCTTCATCTACGGCCTTTGCCCAGGTGTTCCTACTTAATCATGATTTTAATTGACCTGGAGAAGATTAATCTGCTTCTGTCCAACACGTATTCCTTGAGAAAGAGTTATTAAATTTATAGATGATAGTGGACGTGGTTCTGTGGTTTAGTTTTTGGAAGTTGCCTACACCATCGACCTTTGACCTGAGGCATCTATAGGTTGAGATGCTCACAGAACTCTCCCACGGCACCGCTCTCCCGGGGTGCGCTCACGTGGAGGCTCGTGCCGTGACCATCTTGGGAACAGCGTCCTGGGAAGGGCCTTGGTCTGTGGGCTCAGGTGTGGCTGACGACCTGCCTGTGCACTCCTGGACTTTGGCCTCCATTTCATTTGGACCAGCACATGCCGTTGTTTCATGTTAACCAACTAAGCTCAGATTTCCTGTTCTATTCTTAGCTGTAAAGGAGCTTTTAAAACCAGTGGTGATTTCCACAATGCTTTAACCACATATGTTTTTCAGTCTGAAAATTAATCCTGTGTCAAAGTAAATGTTATTTTAATTTAGTTTAGGGCTGAGTTTTTTAATATCTACTTTCTTTCCTCTGAGATTTTTATTCTATCAAGACATATTGAAGAGTTTATCTTTTCAGTTTGTTCATCAGTTTTAGGAAATAAACTTACTATTTATATGTAAGTTTTACAATTACAAAAATACAATGATTTAAAAACTTGTGATTTTTTTTGTTTATCCATTTAAAAAACTGTCATCAGGAATTTGGACTCTCAGACATTTAGGTAGTGTCACCATCTACCGACATGCTCACTTTTAAGCTTGGCAGTTAGGGATTCAAATCTTATAGGAAAGTAGTCTTCTGTAAACACTGGTAAACTTTCCATTATCTTTATATGAATAATCAAGAAATACCTTTTCTGTCAAGGCCTAAGAGATACTGAGTCTGCACTTCGGAAAAAAAGTGAAACGTTTGGCATTTTCAGTCCAAAGTTAGTTTCAGGAATTCAGAATAATACCTTACACACATTTAGGTAGGTAATAAATCAGTGAGAAAATTGTAAAGTTATTTGTGATTCTAGGTGTTTTGACTTTTATTTCATGGCTAAAAATTTTGGTTTTTAAAAAAGAAATAACAAATCACAATGAGATACCATTTCATACCTATTAGAATGGCTGCTATTTAAAAAAATCAGAAAAATAAATGTCGGAGAGGCTGAGGAGAACTAGGAAAGCTCATGCATTGCTGGTGGCAATGTAAAATGGTGCAGCCGCTTGGTGGGTCCTCAGAAAATTTAGTATAGAATTACCATGTGACCTAGCAATCCTGTTATTAGGTATTTACCCGAAAGAATTGAAGGCAGAGACTCAAACGTATTTTCACACCAGGGTTCATAGCCATGTTATTCACTATTGACAAAAGGTGGCAAGTGTCAAAATGTGGTGTGTACATACAATGGAATATTATTCAGTCAGAACAAGAAACGGTGGGCTTGGCTTATGGGAATCCTTTATTTTACGCATGATTGTTTTGTAAATGACCAACTTCTAATAAAAGAAAATAATTCTTAAAAGAAAAGTTGCTTTCTAAGAAAAAAAAAAGTATATGAGTTTTTCCTGATTTTAAAAATTTTATAATATCGAAATTCAGAACCTTCCTCTCTGCCTTGCTTTATCATTACAGGTATTCATCAAAGTAATAGACACAAACGACCACCGCCCTCAGTTCTCTGCATCAAAATATGAAGTTGTCGTTCCTGAGGACACGGCGCCTGACACGGAGATCCTGCGGGTCAGCGCCGTGGACCGGGACGAGAAGCACAAGCTCATCTACACGCTGCAGAGCAGCCGTGACCCCGCGAGCCTCAAGAAGTTCCGCCTTGACCCAGCGACCGGCGCCCTCTGGACCTTGGAGCCGCTGGACCATGAGGGCACACGCCAGCACGTGCTCACTGTGATGGTGCGTCTGCGCCGGCGGCCTCAGCCTGCGGGAGGGACTTGCGGCGGCACTGACGGCCTGTTGCCTCTTTCAGGTGCGGGATCAAGACGTCCCCGTGAAGCGCAACTTCGCGAGGGTGGTGGTCAACGTCAGTGACGCCAACGACCACGCGCCGTGGTTCACCAGTCCCGCCCACGAGGGGCGCGTCTACGAGTCGGCCGCCGTGGGCTCCGTCGTTCTGCAGGTCACGGCACTGGACAAAGACAAGGGGGAGAATGCGGAGGTGCTCTACTCCATCGAGTCAGGTATCTTCGGGGGTCGTTTTAATTGGCACAGATAAAAACTTATTTTTCTTTTCTAAAATTTGTTTTCATGTTGATGAATTTTTATATGTCCAACACTGAAGAAATTGCTTAAATTCATCCATCTGCCATTTTATATGTTAGGAAAAAGAGGATTTTAAAAAAAATTTTTAACCCATTAGAAAGCAAAGATAGTGAGTCCTGAGTAATTGTGGGTAAAGTTCTTGGGAGTTCACTATGTTAGTATAATATAAGGCTCTGAGAAGTCCTGCAATAAAGAAAACTTCATTTGACCTATTCAATATTTCCCAAATTACTTAAGCCACACAGTCATTTTCCTCTATCTGTTAACTGTGAAGCACTCTTAGGAAAACGCTGGCCAAGGAGACTAAGATTTACTTTCAGAGGTATTTCCTCCTGGGCGGAAGGGAAATTCCGGGGCATGGAGTGCTCCATTATGGATGTAGCTCTCATCTAAAGCGGCCCCTGCCCTACTGCTCCCTTCCAGATTCAGTGTTTTAATCCCTTCACCTCCATGCCCTTTTAACCCAGGACTTCCAGTCGTAGGAATGGATTGTTGCAGCTGACCCCAGGGCTGGAACCAAGCCTGAGGGGATGAAGGAAATGAAATGGCCGAGAACTGGCTGGAGCGGGCGAGGGAGAAGGGCAGGGAGTCCACCTGCAGCCTTGGGCTGCGCAGAGCCACTGCCCTGTTGGCCAGCAAGGAAGAGGCCAACGAAGCTCTTGTGGCAGAGCAGAACGCTTGTTTTTTGTTCTGTTTCGTCCATCCATTCGTCCATGCATCTGTTCATCTGTCCATCCCTCCATCCATCCCTCCCTCCATCCATCCCTCCCTCCCTCCATCCATCCCTCCATCCATCCCTCGATCCCTCCATCCCACAGACGAGCCAGGCTCATTACTTTATACTTCAAGTCCTGTGCTAGGAACATTCGTTTTTTTGTAGGATGACTAGGATTGTCATTGGTCCACAAATGTTATTCTGACTGTGATTGAAGCAGGCATCTGTTTTAGGGCTTAAGATTTATGAATTCAGAAATCACAGGTGCATTGGGGCTTTGCCTCCTCATCCCAGGAAATGTGGAGTAAGTATTGAGAAGGCAGTTTTCCATGTTTCCATCTTCCTCAGTGCCAGTTAGTACAAGGAAGGTTTAATTAGTACAAGAATAGTCTTTTTCATTCTCCTTATCTGTAATGATTTGAGAATATGAAGATTTTCCACCTAACCTGATTTTTTAAACAGTCCATACTTCTACATTTGGTAATTGTGTCTTTCTTAGGCATTAAAATTGGTAGAGACATAACTTTAGATTATATAATCAGAATCATAGTAAATGGGAAGTAATTAGAAAACAGTACTTGTCGATCATTTTCAGGTGTTTAAACTATTTTATTTCTTAATATATTTGTATTTTCATTTGTTTCTCTGCAGACTATCAAATTGAGTCCGTTACTGATAAATAAGCTTTCATATACTGCCTGTGATGGAAGTGTTAAGATGTATTGTAATGTGATTAGTGTCTGGAATGAAGGTGAAGTTGATGTGGGCTATGGGTGGGAGGCTCTTTGTCTCTTCAGAGATAACCTAAGCTGTTTGACTTGTGGGTGTGGAACTGTAAGAGGCTGCAGTCCTGCCCTTAGTGACAATGGCAACAACTCCAGTCCCAGGAAACAGTTTAACAATGCAAGGTCTATAAACTTTTATTAGGGGAAATGCAAACCAAACACGCTAAAGGCTTATCTAGAATGTCTGGAGTCCATGCTAAAAGCTTACCGAAGATGTGGAAGATATATATGCTAATTCAAGCCTGTTGAGAACTGAAACAAAGGGACCATTTGGCTTTTCCTCTCTGTATAAAAGAAATTTGAAAATCTTGTTCGGGGCTCGGGATTGAAACAGAAAGCTCCCGAGTCCGGCCAGCTGTCAATAAACCATTTTTCCTTCTCAAAATCATTCCTGAGTCCTGGCCTCTCTATACACAAATAATTGAACCTCTCTCAAATTCTACAACAAAGTTTGTTCCACTGGTGTGGGAATTTAGCACTCAAAGAAACATTGCATTCCATTTGTGCATGCCTGAGCATTTCAGTAAAATAATTTGCTCAGAGATAAACTGACTGAGTTTGTGTAGGAGTGAATGTTAAACTTTCCCTTAGCTTTCACATAATTTTCAACAACTGGGTGGTTAAAATAAGATTGGTGCCTGAGCGAAGGCTTGCACATTCTTTAAATGCTTGTCCTGGCTGATGACACTGGTGATTTGGTGTTCTGAGAATGGAATTATCTACATCTCAAAGAATATTTAATAGCAAGAGTCTGTTTTGTTTAAGAATATGAACTTTTACGAAGATATTTCTATAAATTTGATAATATAAAAATTACCTAAAAAGATTATAAGGAAAACTGTTCTTGGGCAGATGCATGTGTGCATCTGTTAGAATAGAGTGAATTACAGAATGTTCACATGCCCTTTTGCTGAAAGGTTTACCAGAATCAGCCGCTTCTGATCTTGGTTCTACATCTAATAAAGTTCAAAAGACTAGTTTTAAATTCAGGCCACAAGAGTGTATTTTTAATTAGCAACAATTTGTGAGCAAAAGGTTTGGTCTGATTAGGCATCATTAGGGGAAAAAGGAATTAATTAAGGGATGTTTTCAGTAACAGTTTAGTTATGCACTAGAGACACCTCAGTGCCCTGCTCTGGGCAGTATGGCATCTTCTTCTCTGTTTCTTTCTCAAAAGTAGATTATTGGAGCCCTGCTTCAAAACTGCTGCAGTGCCTGGAAAGAGAGGACTCAGCACATGGACTTATTGGCTAGAATTGGTTGTCTCCCCCCACTTGGGTTCTGTATAGTTGCAGTTGACCTTTACGGAGGTTGCCAGGCTGTGGGTCGGTCGGCAGACGCTGAGCAGCCCCCACGTCCCACGGCGGGAAGAACCCGAGACCACCTGCACCGCCCTTACTGCTCGGGGGTATCTGTGCACGACGTAGTCAGACAAGTGAACAAAAACGGGCCTCTTTGTCCAGATAATCGTCTTGTTTGAATACAGTGGACAGTCTAGAGCTACATAGAGATCACCAGTGTGTTCAGCCAAAGGGAACGAAGAGGGCACAGCTGCCAGGCAGTTCTGTCTGCATCACTGCTTCACCTCCTTCATGAGTGCTGCGCCTCTGCTTCCTGCTGGGCAGTTTCACCTATTGTGGGATCAGGCAGGAGCGGCCGGCCTCTGTTTTTCCACCTTTCCATGGCGTTGCTCTCTTGTCAGCGAATTCGATTGATTCTGCCATAATAAATATGTGTATAGGATCATATATTAATTCACTAGCTGGGTTTCTGTTTGGCCCTCTTATTATCAGTGATAAGCTCAGCTCTGTCTCTGTTGAAGTCAAGGTTCTCCAGATGATAAAGGATATATTTGAATTTCCCATACCTGATTAAAACTTTTATCAGCAATTTTCAATTAGGTAATGAATTCCTTTTGCTAATACTTTAAATGAAGGGTTTTATTAACCTAAAACAAAACAGTTTTTGGTAGAGATAGAAGAATAAAACGGAAAACAAAGCAGAAGTATAAATTGAGTGCCTTAATGAATGCATTAATTTTCTCAGGCTGCTCAATAGCCTGTTTGGTTGGTAACTGTCTTTTCATGTGTGAGTACACTTGCAAAGTCATTTAATTCAACAAATGTTTACTGAGTGCCTCTTTCGTGCAGTCATTTTCTAGGTCCGGTGATAGAACACTGGACTAGAGAGGCCGTACTGCCCTGGAGCATGCCTTCTGGTGGGAGACCAAATAATAGCTAACTAGAAAGGCATTTGGAGGCAGTGCCAGGCGGTGGTGTGCACAGCAAAGCAGCAGCAGGGTAAGACCCCAGCGGGCGGGGGAGAAGACCTCTCTCGCAGGGGCATTTGTGGAAGCAGGAGTGATTGAATGGATCAGTGAATGAGCGGAAGGTCGTTGGAATAGTTGGGAAAGCCCTGTGATGAGGTGCCAGCCTTAGGGGTGCCAGGAGGCCGTGGTAGAGCCAGGGAGTGGACTGCAGAGAGCAGGACGCTCCAACATGCCAGCCTGCTTCTGTGCAGGTAAAATGTATTCATTCCTGCATTCGAGGCTTTGAATGTGAGAAAATTTATTGGCAAAATCTGATTCCGTTCCTAGGAAAGCAGGAAATGCATGTGAACGAGCAAACGCTGTGGCAGGTCGGCTGCTTTCTGGGTAGACAGGAGGCTTAGAGGGGGGCTGCCAATGGTGGTCTGGAGTTAGGATGATGTCCTGGGCAGGCCAGGCATTGGGTCATGGATTTGGAAGATGGAGTGCTGGACAGATGGATGAGAAGTACCTTGACATTCTGATGACTGAGAAGATGGGAGGCGAGAAAACTGGTGCTGCTGACGCTGTACGTGTGGACAGGCTGGGGGTCAGCGTTAGCAGGACCCTGGCAGAGCTCCACAGGACCTTGCAGGACCCTGCCCGTCCTCGGACCAGGCCTGCTCAGTGCTGGAGCTGGAGCCAGCCGTGCCTTGACCCCTTGCGGACGGCAGCAGCACCTTGGGGCTGGACACAGCCATGCAGGCTCAACGAGGACCAGATTGGGCTTGCCTGAGAAAATACTGTCATGGACTTTGGGAAAATATTACAGGGAGGAAATGAGACTGTAAAGGAAGTGAAGAAAGAGGTGCTTGTTCATCTCCTGATTTGCAAGTTCTAAGTAATTCTTGTCTCAGAAATGCCACATGATTGAAAATGTAAAGGCCAACAAAATTTGCGAAGGCAGTTAAGTGGCAATTAAACCTTTTTAGTGCAAGTGTAATAGTTCCTTTGGGGAAAAGAATTCACTGCTGTGACTGGGATGGTGGGTTCTAGACTCTGGTCTAGAGAAGCCACGTGGGCTCGTTGCCAGATCCAGCTGGGTGCCCCACACTGCCTCCATCTGCCCAGAAGGCGGAGGAAACGGTTGGATTCTTGAGGAAGATTCATTCAGTGGAACAAAGCTGTAGATGGTTGCTGGTCATAATCGGCTGAATAGATGTGGGGAGTCCAAAGGAGAGAAGGAGGATTGTCTGAGCGGAGTCGCAGCCTCTGCACTGCTGCCATCCGGCCTCATGATTCCTAGTGGGGCGCACACAGCTTGTGTCATGTGCACACAGCTCGTTGGTCTCGGCCACGTGATTCCCTGTGGGGCACTCCTGTGCACAGCTCGTTGGTCTCGGCCACGTGATTCCCTGTGGGGCACTCCTGCACACAGCTTGTTGAACTCGGCCATGTGATTCCCTGTGGGGCACTCCTGTGCACACAGCTCGTTGGTCTCGGCCACGTGATTCCCTTTGGGGCACTTTTTTACATACTCCTTGTGCACGGCATCCCTCGCCTCTTCCCCTCAGGTACCACTCCCCAACCAGAGTGCCTTTAGGCATTGCCCAGTGTCTCTTGGGGACACAGACACTCTGGTTGATAACCACTAATCCGCAGGGTAAACTGACCTGCAGAGACGCTTCAATGCAGGATGGGTTGCACAGACACATTAGTCAAGTCTTAATACTTAGAATAAAGGATAGCTCCTTGGAAGCTTGGTGTGAATTCTCTTAGTGAATTGAGGGCTTCTGTGTCATAGTGAGTACGAATCTTGGAAATTTGCAAGGGTTAAACACTGAAAACATAAATGTATTCCCAAATGGTTTGGAGGACTCTCAGAAAATAAATTATTAGGTCAAAGCCCTGCACTGGACAGCCGCCGCAGCACACTCCCAGTTCCACCCTGGAGAGAGTCTTGAGGTGGACCCGCAATGCACTTTCCTTTGTTTCTTGTTTTTCATAATTTATGGACAGAACTCTGAAAAGCATGCCTTATTTAGGTGGATAAAAATGAAACAAATTGAAGGTTTCATTCAAATCTTAACATCCTCTGTGTTTAGTTTCAGAACATTATTTTTACAGGCAGTTCTTGCTGTCTTTGTTTGTTTCTCTAGCTGTTTCTTCAGCCTTTTGTGTCTTTGGTAACACATATCTTTTTTTCCCTCCTAGGAAATATTGGAAATTCTTTCACAATTGATCCTATCTTGGGCTCTATAAAAACTGCCAAAGAATTAGATCGGAGTAACCGAGTGGAGTATGACTTAATGATAAAAGCTACAGATAAAGGCAGTCCCCCGATGAGTGAAGTCACTTCTGTGCATATCCTTGTCACAGTTGCTGACAACGCCCCTCCTAAGTTTACATCAAAAGAGTATGCTTTTGAAATAAGTGAAACTGTCCGCACTGGGAGTTTTGTTGGAATGGTTACAGCCCACAGTCAGTCCTCAGTTACATATGAAATAAAAGATGGGAATATAGCTGATGCTTTTGATATCAATCCACATTCTGGAAGTATCATCACTCAAACATCCCTGGATTTTGAAACTTTGCCCATTTATACGTTGACAATACAAGGAACCAACATGGCTGGGCTGTCCACTAACACAACTGTTCTCGTGCATCTACAAGATGAAAACGACAACCTGCCAGTTTTCCTGCAGGCAGAGTATACCGGGCTCATCAGTGAATCGGCGTCAGTTGACAGCGTGGTCCTAACAGACAGGAACGTCCCGTTAGTGATTCGTGCCGCTGACGCGGACAGAGAATCCAATGCTTTGCTTGTGTATCACATCGAGGAGCCTTCTGTGCACAGGTATTTTGCCATTGATTCTAGTACTGGTGCCATTCGTACAGTACTAAGTTTGGATTACGAGGAAACAAATATTTTCCACTTTGCTGTACAAGTGCATGACTTGGGGACACCACGTTTGTTTGCTGAATATGCAGCTAATGTGACCATCCGCGTGATCGACATCAATGACTGCCCTCCTGTATTCTCCACATCATCCTATGAAGCGTCGCTTTTGTTGCCAACATACAAAGGAGTGCAAGTCTTCAGGGCCAACGCTACAGACGCCGACTCAGGTGCGTTCTCCCAGTTACTGTACGCCATCACCGAAGGCAATATCGGGGAGAAGTTTTTTATGGACTGTACGACTGGCATAATAACTGTACAGAATACAACTCAGTTAAGAAGCCGCTACGAGCTAACCATTAGGGCTTCTGATGGCAAGTTTACAAGCTTCACCTCCCTGAAGATCAGCGTGAAAGAAAGCCAGAAAAGTCAGCTCAAGTTCACCCAAGATGTTTACTCTGCGGTCGTGCCGGAGAATTCCACTGAAGTCAGGACCTTAGCTGTCATCACTGCTGTCGGGAATCCCATCAACGAGCCCCTGTTCTACCACATCCTCAACCCTGACCGCAGGTTTAAAATCGGCCGCACCTCGGGCGTGCTCTCCAGCACTGGCGTAGCCTTTGACCGTGAGCAGCAGGAGGCGTTTGACGTGGTGGTTGAAGTGGTGGGAGAACGCAGCCCTCCCGCGGGCGCCCGCGTGGTCGTGAAGGTCGCCGTGCAGGACCAAAACGACAACGCGCCTGTGTTCGTGAACCTTCCCTATTACGCCGCTGTCAAGGTGGACGCTGAGGTGGGTCACGTCATCCGGCGCGTCACCGCTGTGGACAGAGACGGCGGCCGCAATGGGGACGTGCATTACCACCTCAAGGAGCACCACGACCACTTCCAGGTGGGCTCCTCCGGGGAGATTTCCCTGAGAAAGCAGTTCGAGCCCGACACCTTGAACAAAGAGTACCTCGTCACAGTGGTCGCCAAGGACGGCGGTGACCCAGCTCTGTCGGCCGAGGTGGTGGTCCCTATCTCTGTGATGGACAAGGCCATGCCAGTGTTTGAGAAGCCCTTCTACAGCGCAGAGGTCCCCGAGAACGCGCAGATGCACAGTCCGGTGGTGCACGTGCAAGCCCACAGTCCAGAAGGGCTCAAGGTCTTCTACAGCATCGCAGATGGAGACCCTTTCAGCCAGTTCACAGTTGACTTCAACACCGGGGTTCTCAGCGTCGTGGCACCCCTGGACTTCGAGGCCCACCCGGCGTACAAGCTGTGCGTCCAGGCCACCAGCTCCTTGACCGGGGCCCGTGCTGAGGTGTTCGTCGACGTAATAGTAGGAGACATCAACGATAACCCCCCGGTGTTTGCTCAGCAGTCTTACGCCGCAGCCCTGTCTGAGGCAGCTGTCGTGGGCATGTCCGTTGTCCAAGTTCGGGCCACAGATGCGGATTCAGAATCCAACAGGGGCGTCTCCTACCAGATGTTTGGGAACCGCAGCAGAAGTCAGGAGCATTTTCACCTGGACAGTGACACTGGCCTCATCTCACTCGCCAGGGCCTTGGACTACGAGCAGCTCCAGCAGCACAGGATCCTGGTGCGGGCTGTGGACGGCGGCACGCCCCCGCTGAGCAGCGACGTGCTGGTTACGGTGGATGTTGCCGACCTCAATGACAACGCACCCGTGTTCGACCAGCAGCTTTACAAGGCCAGGATTGGCGCCCACGCGGCGCATGGGCACTTTGTGGCCTGTGTGAAGGCCTACGATGTGGACAGCTCGGACGCGGGCCGGCTGGAGTACTCCATCCAGGCCAGTGGCGACCATAAAAGCTTCGTCATCGACGGAGCCACAGGGATCGTCACACTCTCCAACCCGCGCCAGCACGCCCTGAAGCCGTTCTACGGTCTGAACGTGTCCGTGTCCGACGGCGTCTTCAGAAGTTCCGCTCAGGTGCAGGTCACTGTAATCGGGGGCAACCTGCACAGCCCCGCCTTCCCGCAGAGTGAGTACGAAGTGGAGCTCGCCGAAAACGCGCCCGCGCACACGCTGGTGACCCAGGTCGAGGCCACCGATGGAGATTCCGGCGTCTACGGCCACGTCACCTACCAGATCGTGAACGACTTTGCCAAAGACAGATTTTACACAAGTGAGAGGGGGCAGGTATTTACCTCGGAGACACTTGACCGAGAAACCCCGGCGGAGAAGGTCATCCCGGTTCGTTTGATGGCCAAGGACGCCGGAGGGAAGGTGGCCTTCTGCACGGTCAGCGTCATCCTGACCGACGACAACGACAACGCGCCGCAGTTCCGGGCAACCCAGTACGAGGTGAACGTCGGGTCCGATGCCGCCAAGGGGACGTCGGTTGTGAAGGTCCTGGCGAGCGACGCCGACGAGGGCTCCAACGCCGACGTCACCTACGCCATCGAGGCCGACTCGGACAGCGTCCGGGAGAACCTGGAAATAAACAGGCTGTCCGGCCTGATCACGACAAAGGAGAGCCTCGTCGGCCTGGAGAACGAGCTCATCACGTTCTTTGTGAGGGCGATGGACGGTGGGTCTCCACCCAGAGAGTCCGTCGTTCCCGTCTATGTGAAAATCCTTCCTCCTGAAACGCGGCTCCCCAAGTTCTCGGAGCCGTTTTACAGCTACACAGTCTCGGAGGATACGCCCATTGGGACGGAGATCGACGTCGTCCACGCGGAGCACGGGGAGGCCGTGCGCTACAGCCTGGTCAAGGGGAGCTCGCCCGAGAGCAACGGGGACGACTGCTTCGTGATCGACGGGCAGAGTGGGCGGCTGAAGCTGGAGAAGAGGCTCGACCACGAGACCACCAGGTGGTACCAGTTCTCCGTCCTCGCGCGCGGCGCTCACGGGGCCTCTGAGGTGGTGGCCTCGGCGGACGTCAGCGTCCAGGTGAGGGATGCCAACGACCACGCCCCCGTCCTGGAGTCCAGCCCATACGAGGCCTTTGTCGTCGAAAACCTGCCAGCAGGAAGCCGCGTCGTCCAGGTCCGCGCGTCTGACCTTGACTCAGGGCCCAACGGCCACGTCACGTACAAGCTGGACCAGTCACAGAGCGCGGATGTCCTCGAGGCGTTTGCCATCAGCGTGGACACGGGCTGGGTGACCACCCTGAGGGCGCTGGACCACGAGCAGAGGGGCAGCTACGAACTGAGCGTGGTAGCCTCGGACCACGGCAAGGCCCAGCTGTCCTCCACGGCCCTCGTGCGTGTCACTGTCACCGACGTCAACGACAGCCCGCCGCGGTTCACGGCTGAGGTCTACAAGGGCACTGTGAGCGAGGCCGACCCCCCAGGGGGCGTGGTGGCCATCGTGGGCACCACGGACGCCGACACAGAAGAGATGAACAGGCAGGTCACGTACTACATAACAGGTAAAGCCCAGACCTGAGTGGAAACTAAAGTGTGCTGGCAGCGTAGGTTCCAAGGCACGTTCTCCAGGGACATGAAGTACAGGTGTCGTTGTAGTAACATCTGAGAGGCACATTTCCAGATCTTTGCTCAAACCTACCAATTATTTCTTTTGACTGATTTTCATGGCTCATGTTCTACTGAACTGTGTACTTAGTGTATAACAAACCTAAGTTTTGATGTGTGCAAATCACTGATAGTCTTATTTGCATTTTAAAATGCATCTTAACGCTGCTTTTTTGTAAACATGGGAGCTAATATATTTAACGTTATCGTTATTTTAAAAAAATAATCCTTAGATCCAAGGCATTATATATGTTTTGTACAGTTGGCATTTGTTACTTGTTTCTGTCCTTTTTGTAGTAGATTTGTCATCTTTTTTTCATTGGTTACTAGGAGGGGATCCCTTGGGACAGTTTGCTATTGAAAACATTCAGAACGAATGGAAGGTCTACGTGAAAAAACCTCTGGACAGGGAGAAAAGAGACAATTACCTTCTGACCATCACCGCAACCGATGGGACCTTCTCATCTAGAGCGTTAGTTGAAGTGAAGGTTCTCGATGCCAACGACAACAGTCCAGTTTGTGAAAAGGTCGATTTGTATATTATGAATTCATATTTCTTTCTTGAGCTTTTCGATAGAATGATTGCACAGTGCTTTGATGTGATTCAGACGTGTTTTATATTAAAACCTCTTACCATTTAAGCAGAGGTGAGCTTGTTAAAAGAGGCAAGAGTTGAAAAAGTTTCAGAACAGTTCTGATAACTCTACATAGCTCATAAGTCTTGTTCTTAGAAAAACAGTAGTTCATGGACAGGATTACAGATACGTCTAAAGGAAAACGAACTGAACTTTCCATGAAGAGTCTGTTCATTTGGGAATAAGGTTGTTTAGGGGAGATGCATAGCATTTCGTTATTCAGAACTGGCTGTACTCTGCTGGGCCGTATTTTAGGCATTGCCCTGCTGCACACTAGAAAAACCCAACGGGGTTGTAGATGAGGCTCTGTACTGTGCAGCTCTCCATTTAACGAGAGCAAAAGAGAGAGCAGAGCAGAGCTTCCCCCTCCAAAGGCCGTGGGCGCGGTGGGACTCGAGCCAGTGGTGCCCGTGGGAGCTGGCGGGGACAAACACTGTTGTGGGCCAGTCATGATTAGCGAAAGGCTTTGGGGATTTGAGGGGAAGGCGTGTGTTAGAGGAATAAAATGTAGCTTAATTTGCCAGAAGTGGAGAATTTGTCTTAGGAGTCATGGAAAAGATGTTTGAAAAAAACCAGTTACCTAGATTCCTGTGGGCTGTGAAGGTCATTCCCAGTGGTTTGGATTCGATCCTAGAGGGAAAGAGGGACTTTCCTTGTCCTTTCATATTTGAAAGAGGGAGGTGACGTAAACCAAGAGTTGCTAAGAATGTGAGCTTGGTGGTTTTGGTCAGATAAGGAGGCGTGGAAGCAGGGGTACTGTGTTGGCGAGGTGACAAAGGAACAAGATGACAAAACCATCCAGAGCAGAGCTTGGCAGCAGGTGGTCCTTGGCAGCAGGTGGCCCCTGCCCAGTGTGATGGCGTGGCGAGAGCGCTGAGTCAGGCCCCCAGGCTTTTCTGCCCAAGCGGTAGGTGA
The DNA here is from genome assembly GCF_030445035.2 of Dasypus novemcinctus. NCBI lineage: Eukaryota > Metazoa > Chordata > Mammalia > Cingulata > Dasypodidae > Dasypus > Dasypus novemcinctus. The sequence continues at coordinate 1,513,430 of NC_080701.1, read as the reverse complement.
CCCCGAGCAAGGCCCGGTTTCAGGGAAGCACGCGGGGTTCCCTCCGCAGTGGAAGGGGAAGGTGCTGACGTGCACGTGTGCGTGTGCTGGACACTCAGGATGAGGACAAGCCTGGTAATAGGTCGTTTGAGAGAACACCAAAAGAAGAGAGGCGGGAGCACAGCAGAAAGAGCAGAAAGCGGCGGCAGGAAGAGTGGTAACGCGAGAGCCATGCCGCGGAGCCGGGAGAGGAGAGGACAGGGCGCTTCAGAGCACTGCGAGCAGCGGCGTGATGGGGACCTGGGGGCCTGGGGACCGAGTGTCGGCACCGTGACGCCTAACGGGGGAGCATCGAGGTCGTGGGAGGAAGAAAAGGATTTGGCCAGTGAAGTTGAGAGGAAGAGAAGGAAAAGGAGTGTGATTTGGAGGGAAGGTTGGGTGGGTAAGTGAAGTTCAGAGAGGGCGGAGGAACCGCAGTAGCTGGGATTGGTTTTTCTTTTTTCTTTTTCCCTTAAGATTTTTTATTTATTTATTTATTCACACACCCCCACCCCCCGGTTGTCTGTTCTCTGTGTCCATTAGCTGCGTATTCTTCGTCTGCTTCTGTTGTTGTCAGCGGCATGGGAATCCGTGTTTTCTTTTTATTGGAATATCTTGTGTCAGCTCTCCGTGTGGGTGTCGCCATTCTTAGGCAGGCTGCACATTCTTTTGCACTGGGCAGCTCTCCTTATGGGGCGCACTCCTTGTGCGTGGGGCTCCCCTACTTGGGGACACCCCTGCATGGCAGGGCACTCCTTGCGCGCATCAGCACTGCGTGTGGGCCAGCTCCACATGGGTCAAGGAGGCCCGGAGTTTGAACCGCGGACCTCCCACGTGTAGATGGATGCCCTAACCACTGGGCCAAGTCCACCGCCAGTAGCTGAGATTGGGATCGGACATGTGGAAAGGACCGTTGGAGGTGGCTGGACAGTGAAGTTCAGTCCTGAGGATATGGAGCTTTGGGGAGGTGAGGAGGTGACTCCAGCTCACGGCGCCTCTTTTTTGGTGATGTTATTCTGGCAAAACAAAACAAACTCCTCTTATGGAAGTAAATCTGTATTGCTTCTTTTTATTTTTCTGCCATTTTCGTATTTGGGAGTTACATCATCCTTGAAAAGAATAAAATTAGAACACTAGATCATTTGTGTTCATCAGTGCTGCAGACCCTTGTGTTTCACGTGTTGTAAAATGTTGTTTGCCTGTAATTGAGCGCATATTAAAATAAATCCGGCAGACCTCCTGTTTCTCCGGTGTCTGAGTTTATAGCATGGGTTCCTCGTGGCTGGAACTGGAAGGAGCTGTTTGTATGTCTGAGTTGTCATATGTTGAGGAGGGGCTCCTCATACTGTGACTGCTGTGGCCTTGGGCAGTCTCGAGTCTCCTGTGGCCGCAGAGGGTCACATCTCCCATTGTGATGATTATTTGGTCCTATGTCAGGAATGATAAGAATAAATTCCTGGATTGGGAAAGGAAGAGATATCAAATGACAGACATTTACTCTCAAGTTAAGGTAGATGTACAGTCCTCCTTACATTTTCTCTTAAGAATTTAAACTAAGTGTGAAGCCAGCTCAGAGATGTAGTCTGTGACCTCCGAGAGTTACGTGTCCTCCAGGGCTGTGGCCTTGCTAATGATGGCCTAGCTCTTCCCCGTTTTAAAAGGGTTTTATAGGGAAAATATTTTTAAAACTCCTTGGGTTTTAACTTCAGTCTTCTCCCATGTTTTCTTTTGCTGAAGTAAAATGATTTCTTTTCCGTCGTGTCCTTGGCTGTCATGACTTTTTAAACTGTTTTGCTAATGACGCTGTTTAAAATCTCTGTAGACTTTATATTCGGACACAATTCTGGAAGACACCCTTCCGGGGAAGTTGATCCTGCAAGTCTCTGCTACGGACGCAGATATCCGTTCCAATGCTGAAATTACTTACACATTATTAGGCCCAGGTGCAGAAAAATTCACACTCCATGCAGACACAGGTAAGGGAAGGTTGGGGTGAATTGATCATGTATTCTAATACGATCATATAAACGAAGTCATTGATTTTAGATCACGTGCAAACTTTCAAATACATTTTGCCCTTTTTAGATTTACTCTGCTACTGCATAATTGCTATCTTTAAAAATACAAACAGCAATTGAATGTTTAAAACTTGTGGGGAGTGAAAAACTAAAGGGCAGCAATATTACCTACACGAGCCAAGGAGCTAATTTAAAAGTCGTTTCTGTCAACCTCATTTTTCTCAGAAATTAGAGCACATCTCAAACTCTCTGCTTTATCCATTATCATGAGTAATACCTTTTGTGTTTATTTAGTTTATTTTTTTAGGAGGAATATGCTTGAATTTGTGACTATAAATTTGTAATTGAACACATTCCTAACTAAAGTGATTTGTGGTGTTTTATTCATTTTTAATTCAGTAGCCTTGTTCTTGTAATTTCTATTTTGTTAAACTTGGGGTCAGATAATAGTTTTCCAATAACTTTTTCCCCTGAAGAACTAATGGTGAATATATGAATCTAATTGGTGAGTCAGTTTTAAATGTTTTTGAATGTGGTAAGTTGGTTAGCTGTTTCTCTTTTGTGACGTTATATAAACTAATGCAAGACGCGTCGGCTTCTTATGACTGAAATGCTGCCACCCAGCAGGTATTGAAAATCTGTGACTCACGGTGTCGGCAGCAGCTTCTTGGTGCAGATGAAACTGCTCACCAGAGGAAGGGTGTGATTCAGCTGAGGGAAAAACCAAGGAATAAGACGTGCTCCTGAGGTCCCCTTTCTCTTAGTTTTGCTTGTGGTTTGCTTTCAGGTGAACTAAAAACATCAGCCCCCCTTGACCGCGAGGAGCAGGCGTTTTATAATCTCCTCGTCAAGGCCACGGACGGAGGAGGCAGGTCCTGCCAAGCCAGCGTGGAGCTCACGCTGGAAGACGTCAACGATAACGCGCCCGAGTTCTCCGCTGAGCCGTACACCGTGTCCGTGTTTGAGAACACCGAGCCGGGGGCGCTGCTGGCACGGGTGCAGGCCACGGACGCTGACGCAGGTACTCACCGCGGCGCGTTCGCCCGAGCCGTGCTCACAGGCCGTGGAAAGCTGTTTTAGCCACGTCTCAGATCCAGGGCATCCGACCCGCCTGTGTATATGTTGAACAACTTAGTTGCTGTGGTGTTTAATTCCTTAGCACGAACGTGGAATGGAATCTTAATAGAATAACTCATTTTCAGCTACTATTTCAGATCTTAGAATTGCACCCAGTGAACGTAGTGCTGTAGAGCCTCTGGTGTCGCTATAATCATTCTTTGTATCCCACAGAATTGATTGCAAAGTGTTATTTTGTGAACAAAACATTAGTGACTTAGAGGTTTTAGTGTCTCAGGAGAATAACAGAAATGAATACTGTGCTGTCACAGTTCGACAGATTTAAAAATTTATGGAGAAATTAGGACTATAGGGTATAATCATCGCATTCTGATAACAGTAAGAATAACTTCAGTCTTTCTAATACTGAAGAATATTAGAAAAATGGCAAAATGCTGTTTTTCAAATCTTTGTCATTGAAGCTAAATAATATTTAGGCTTTATTTTAATTAAGTTAATCCAAAAAATCTACTTTTTTAAATCATAGAAATTTACATGTATTACTCTTCTCCCCTTTTTAATATGCTACATTTAAAAAAAATAATTCAAGGTTAAATTTCTTTAAAACACCTGCAACTTACTGGGCATTCAGGCCTGATTTCTTGTCTTGACAGGATTAAATAGGAAGATTTCCTACTCCCTGATTGACTCTGCCGACGGGCAGTTCTCCATTAACGAACTGTCTGGGATTCTCCGATTAGAGAAGCCTTTGGATCGAGAGCTGCTTGCGGTGTACACGCTTACCCTGCGAGCTGTGGATCACGGCTTGCCCAGGAGGCTGTCGGCTACTGGCACTGTTGTTGTATCGGTTTTGGACATAAACGACAACCCCCCTGTGTTTGAGTACCGTGAGTATGGGACCACGGTGTCCGAGGACATTCTCATCGGAACAGAAGTTCTCCAGGTCTACGCAGCCAGCCGGGACATCGAAGCCAACGCGGACGTCACCTACGCCATCATCAGTGGGAACGAGCACGGCAAGTTCAGCATAGACGCGAAAACAGGTACTGTCCCGTCAGGAGAGGAAGCCTGTCCCCCGGACGGCTGGGTTTACTGGTGCTGTACAAGCGACACGTCCCACGTTGTCAGCAGAGGCTCTAAAAGATCAGCTAGTGTCCTTTCTTGTTTTTAAGTGGGATTGGAAGTACTTTGGAGGACTCTGCACTGTAGTTCACATAAAAACATCTCTAGTGCATCTGCTATAAGCTACAAGCAAATTAAGCACAAGCAAGGTGAAAGTACCGCACCGTAGTAATCTAACAGACCCTGTTACTAAGGAGGAGCAGGACAGCAATGGGGGCCAGGCGCCCTCATGCCCCTGTGTCGAGCTCATGGGCAGTAGCTCCCAGATGCAACAGTAGAGCTGACCGCGGTTGGGGCGTGTGGTAACTCATTACACTGACCTCTGTTATGCTAGTTGTAGGTGGTAATCCAAGGACTTGGATCTGCCCTTGCTGAAAATGGTCGAAGGAGCTGCTTGCTGTGGCTGCATAGACGCTTTGCAGTGGTGCTCGCTGCGGCCCCAGAGATGCTTTGCAGTGGTGCTCGCTGCGGCGGCCGAGACGCTTTGCAGTGGTGCTCGCTGCGGCCGCAGAGACGGTTTGCAGTGGTGCTCGCTGCGGCGGTGGAGAAGCTTTGCAGTGGTGCTCGCTGCGGCTGCGTGGACGCTTTGCAGTGGTTCTCGCGGCCACGGAGACGCTTTGCGGTGCTCCTTTCTTGACGTCTAAAGTAGCTGTAAGGCTGACACTAAGATTCTCATTCAGGCCACACTCCAAGATATGTATGTGGCTAGTTCAGCTGAAGAGTGTGATGGTGCTAATTTCTAAAACAGTTTCAGTAAATCTCTTAAAATTATTTTTTAGGGTTCTTGTTCTCTTTTTAGGTAGCATGGACTAAAATACAGTGAAAAGGAAAGCTACTAAGGCAATTATTAAATCAGAAAGGGATTTGTTTTAATGACAGGACATTAAGTAGAGGGTTATTCTAGAGAGTTAAGGAGAAAAAAGAACGCACATCTTCATCATTTACCTTTTTAGTTTCATTTTCTTTTATCTCTTAAACCAGAGCGAAGGCCAAAGTAAACTGTGGTTTGGAAGAAATAAGAGATAGGTTGTTTTTATAGCTGGGCTTGCACGTGGTATTGATTTGGAAAGCAATTTAAATATCACGAAGAATATCCTATAAGGGGGAATAAATAGAGATCCAGGGATGGGGAAATACTTTTTAATTGCCGAGTTAAGAAATCAGAAGGCATGCTTCAGTGGTGAAATTCGCAGTGGAAATTTGCTTCAGGGCACATGTGTGTCTCTTGATGGTGGCAGCGTTCCAAGTGTGGGAGGTCATTTTGTGTGCTCTGCAGGGGCCGTGTTTATCCTCGAGAGCCTGGACTATGAAAGCGCGCACGGCTACTACCTGACCGTGATGGCCACTGACGGCGGCTCCCCACCACTGAGCGACGTCGCCACTGTGAGCGTGAATGTGACGGACGTGAACGACAACGCGCCGCGGTTCAGCCAGGACACCTACGCCGCGGTGGTGAGCGAAGACGCCGCCCTTGAGCAGGCGGTCCTCACAGTACGTATCTTCTGAGAACCGCGGATCATTCCGCTTTCCTCGTGGCCTCCTTGGAAGCAATAGGAAGATATAAAAGCCCCGTCAGGTCCTGGCTTTGTTTTAAATTAACACTTTCCTTGGGAACCACTGGTTTTCTCTGCCAGTGCCGCCTGCCCTCGCTGTCCCCCAGCGCGCTGTGTGTGTTCCAGGTGCGAGCAGAGGACGCCGACGGGCCCACCAATGGCCAGGTCCGCTACTCGATTGTGGACGGCAATCAAGGAAGCCCGTTTGCTGTCGACCCTGCCAAGGGGGACGTGAAGGTGACCAGGCTTCTGGACCGGGAGACGGTGAGCGACAGCACTTGGTTTACCTTGTTTACAAACTGCCGAATCCGAAACACAGGTGCCTGTGCTTGTCTGCTGGGCCTGTGCTACCAGCTGGCCTAGTTCTCAAGGCACCGCCGCCGTCCTCAGATGGCGAGGAATAGACACTGGACGTGAATGGACAGTGTAGATATACGGAGGACATAAGGCAGGGTTTATGCCAGTGTGCAACTGGAGCGAGGGGAGAGATTGCTCTTGGCTCTGGTGTTCTGAGATACCTCATGGGGCCAGAAACTGGGTTTTAAATAATTACAGGGATTTGAGAGAAGGGCGGTAACTCCCTGTGAGGAAGTGCATGAGCGTGGAAACAGGAAGCCGTGGGGTGCGTGTGGAGACCTTGCCTGGCCTTGGAGTAGAGCAGTTGGGCACGGAGCAGGAGGTGGGTGCAAGGTGAACTGGGGCGGCCACGGGCCCCTTGGACAGCTGCCGTCAGGATGCAACTGGACGCTGTGGGCTGTGGAGTTACTGGATAGGAGCCGAGGCCTAAGGCCACGCTCAGGAAGCTGATTCCCACTGCGAGCCCCTGTGTTGAGAGCAGAGAGAAACTGGGGTGGCTGGAGGTGGGGGGGGGGGGTCAGTCAGCGGTGGGCCAGACGCAGCCTGAGGGGGACGTGGCAGCGAGAATCAAGTGGAGGTAAAAGGAGAAACCCTACAAAGGGAAGAGCTAGCATCCACAGGGCCTGTAAGCGGCTACAGCAGGAAGCAGAGGAGTCAGAGGTAACTGGAGTATTTCTGTCGTTAGTGGGAAGTGGGGAAGCTGTGGGGAGGCTGGGACTGTGGTTCCCGATCAGACTCTTAGAGGACAGGGGCATGACCAGCCAGGTAGAATTATCAGCTGGTATCTGGAACTGGAAAGGTAGACATCAAGCGTGCCCTTGGAGATGACCCCAGAAGTGACCCGAGGGATTTAGATTAACGTGAGAAAGTGAGGCGAGCCAGCCAGGCTAGACAGAAGGAGCTTGGAGTCCCCGCTGCGCAGAGATGCGGACGCAGGCGCACCCGAGAGAATCCCTGGAAAGGAGGTGGGGAGGCCTCGGTCTTGGGAATCAGTACATCTGAGACTGCGGCTTCCGCAGGGGACAGCGATGAATTCTAGGAAGGTTTGGGGGGCAGCGAGGAGCCGGCTCTCTCATGTCTCAGCCCTTTACTTCTTTTCGCTGTGGGGACGTGAGGACTTGCCACGAGTCCAGCATGACTCCTGGTCGGGAATCCAGGCTTGGGGCGCGGGGCTCTGTGCTCTCGCCTGAGCCTCCTGGTCTCACCTGCCCAGGTCCACGCCGAGTCCGGGGAAGGTGGGCGTGGGGTTGCTCCTTTGCCCTCAGGACCTCCTTGGGGAGCATTTTTCAGGACAGATTTCTGCAGAACATACTTGGATTTAGCCCGCTTCGTGGCTTCTTTGCTCCTCCATTCCTAAGGAAGAGTTTAAAGAACTCCCCTGGGGAAGGTGCTGCCCCCTCCACTTGGTGGCTTTTGTAGCGAGTCATGAGGATTGTCTTGGGGTTTAGGCCGCTCAGTCCAGTCAGGTTCACGGGGGGCGAGCTGAGGTGCTGGAAGGAGTCAGCTTGGGCTGAGCAGCTAGCGCCCACTTCCCTGAGGAGAGCCACGGCTTGGGAGGGCGCGCTCTGAGCCGTTAAAAAAAAGCAGCAGCTCTTGACGTAGGCTGACGTTCATATTTTCTGTATTAAATTGTTATTAGAAGCAAGTTTTAAAAGAAAAAACATTTTAGCAAAAGAAGTAAACGTTTGAGAGGCACTTTGGAGAATCTCATCGCAGCTGGTGACCTTTTGGTGGAGAAAGTTGTGCAGCGCACTTGCTCAGGGCTAGGCCCTCGGAGTGGCCCCAGAGGGGCTGAGCTCCTGAGACCTCCCATTTGCCTCTTCTTTCCATGAAGGTCTCTGGGTACACGCTCACCATCCAGGCCACCGACAGCGGCAGCCCGCCCCGCTCCAGCTCAGCGCGCGTCACCGTCGATGTGTCCGACGTCAACGACAACCCACCCCTCTTCTCCCAGGAGAAGTACCGCATGGTCGTCCAGGTCAGCAGCCGTGGGGTCCCGGGCGCCTCCCTTCCCAAAGGCGCCTCCTTAGGAATGTGGGAAAGGGAAATTAGGCAGGTGAGACCCAGGAACCATCCCAGGGTGGAACTGAGGTCTCCTCTCTCCTCTTGGTACTTTGTTTAGAAGGTGCTCTCAGTATTTCCCTAGGTTGGTAACAGCCTGCCTCCTCATCCTCTTCCGTGCTTTGGCCTCCATGTCTCCTCCTCGCCCCTCCTCCCCACCCTTCATCCCCACTGTCCTTTTGCCTCCCCTTCCTCTCCCCATTCCTCCTCCCCCATCGCCCCTCTGCGGCAGGGCGCCTCCTCTGCAGCTCCCTCCCCAGCCCCTCTCTTCTCTGATTCCCCCACCCTTTCCGCCTCCCCCTCTCCCCTCCACCCCTTCTCCCCTTTCTACAGTCTCTTTCTTTTCCTCTCAGATAGAGAAGCGGCACAATAAAGGCTGGATTCCTGTGGTTTTTATATTATAGGAAGTGTGCACGTGTCTTAGCGTGTAGATTGGTTTTGCTGGAAGTTGTGCACATGTATTTAACTTACTATGTGCAGGAGAATAAGCCTGTGGGCTTCAGCGTCCTGCAGCTAGAAGTAACGGACAGGGACTCCTCCCATAACGGCCCCCCCTTCTTCTTCACCATCGTGGGTGGAAACGACGACCGAGCGTTTGAAGTGAGCCAGCAGGGGGTCCTTCTGACGTCAGCGCCCATGAAGAGAAAAGTGAGAGATCACTACTTACTGCAGGTTAAGGTAGGAGAGCCCTTTCTTCATGGTTGTGGTGGTGATCAGGGGTAAGGAAGAGCTTTTTTAAAGATCTTCTCTTCCATTTCCTTCCCTTGACTGCTGCAGCTTGCTTTTCATGAGAAAATGAAAATTTAGGGAGTGGTGGTCTTTTCCCTCGTCTTTCATTTTTATCCCAGTGCACTTTTGAAGGGGGTCTCATTTGTTCTTACTTGGTCATCTACATTTTTGAAGCCAAACTTCAGTGTGAATGTTCAAAGTATTTCCCTCTCTTTGCTAAGCTTGTGTGGCGAGACGGGGGCGTGACCGCTGGTAACCCAGCGCTCGAGCGTCGTGCATGTGCTGCTCGCTGCGAGCCGTGAGCAGTGGCGTAGACGGTGACCCCCTTCTCGCAGGTGGCTGATAACGGGAAGCCCCCGCTGTCGTCCCTGGCCTCTGTCGACATCAGGGTCATTGAGGAGAGCATCTTCCCACCGGCAGTCCTGCCCCTGGAGGTCTTCATCGCCGCCTTTGGAGAGGAGTACGCGGGCGGCGTCCTCGGGAAGGTCCACGCGACCGACCAGGACGTGTATGACGCCCTGACCTACAGCCTGGACCCCCAGGTGGGCAGCCTGTTCTCCGTGTCCAGCACGGGCGGGAAGCTGATCGCGCACACCAAGCTGGACACGGGCCAGTACCTCCTCAACGTCAGTGTGACCGACGGGAGGTTCACGACGGCGGCTGACGTCACGGTGCACGTCAAGCAGGTAACGCAGGAGATGCTGAACCGCACCCTTGCCGTCCGCTTCGCCAACCTCACCCCGGAGGAGTTTGTCGGGGACTACTGGCGCAACTTCCAGCGTGCTCTACGGAGCGCCCTGGGTGTGAGGAGGGGCGACGTGCACGTTGTCAGCCTGCAGCCGGCCGAGCCGCAGTCCCACCTGGACGTCCTGCTCTTCATTGAGGGGCCAGGCAGCGCCCAGATCCCCACCAGCACGCTCCTGCACAAGGTGAATTCTTCTGTGGCTGACATCGAGGAGATCCTGGGGGTCCGCGTTGTGGACGTGTTCCAGAAGCTCTGCGCAGGGCTGGACTGCCCCTGGAGGTTCTGTGACGAGAAGGTGTCTATGGACGAGAACGTCATGTCCACACACAGCACAGCCAGGCTGAGCTTTGTGACCCCACGCCACCGGAGGACGGCGGTGTGTCTCTGCGAAGGTAACACACAGAAGCATCGCAAAGCCCATGTCAGATTGGTGTTGGGCGCTGCCCCTAAGGCTGCAAATGCAGGGTTGTTGACTCCAGCTCTAGTAATGAGCTCTCCCCCGTCTTTTCTGTCTACAAAGAGGGAAGGTGCCCACGCGTCCGCCATGGATGCGAAGACAGCCCGTGCCCTGACGGATCGGAGTGTGTCGCTGACCCCGGAGAGGAGGGGTACACCTGCGTGTGTCCTGGCGGCCGGTCGGACGAGTGCCCAGGTGAGGGGACTGTTAGTGGGTGTGTTTTTATATTGAAAGTCACTTTAATGCTTATCGTTTTTCTTTGTTGAAGTTTAAAAACATTGTAAACTATGTTTATGGTAACAAGTCAAACATGGAGATCAATGAAAAATAAAAGAATTTCTTCCTCTGATAGTATACCCCAAGTTAATAGTTGGTGGTTGTATTAGTCAGCCAAAGGAGTGCTGATGCAAATACCAGAAACGGGTTCGTTTTTATAAAGGGTATTTATTTGGGGTAGGAGCTTACAGATACTAGGCCATAAAGCATAAGTTACTTCCCTCACCAAAGTCTATTTGGAGCAAGATGGCTGCCGACTTCTGCGAAGGCTCAGGCTTCCTGGGTTCCTGCATTCCTTCCTGGTGCTTGCTTCTCTTTCCTCTGGGAGCTGACTTCCCAGGGCTCCAGCTTAAGTCTTCAACATCAAACTCCAAAATCAAAACTCCAACATTAAAAGCCCTCAACTCTGTTTTTCGCCATACATTTTATCTGTGAGTCCCCACCCCTTGGTGGGGCCCTAATCATAACTCAGTCATGCCCAGGTACAGAGCAGATTACAAACATAACCCAATATTTCTTTTTGGAATTCATCAATAATATCAAACTGCTACACTCCATCCCCTGAATTCCAAAAAGACATTACAATATTTTTTTAAAAATCTTAAATCAGGTACAGTGCAAGTACTAAATCGCATCACAATCAATTTAAAGAAATACAGTTTGTCTTGGCAAAGTCCTGTCTGCTATAGACTTCTGAAACTAAAGGAAGTCTAGTTTCTAGATAAACTAAAGGAAATTTATCTGTTTCCGATACACAAATGGACAGACATAGGATAAACATTTTCATTATAATAAGGAGAAATTGGAACAGGAGTCACAGGTCTTCTATAGTTCAGTAAACCTGCAGGGCATCCTCCATTCTATTGCAGTCTGAGAATCATTCTTAAGATGATGGTTTCTTCTCCTTGGGGCCATATGGGGACCCACCCTTTCCACATGATTGCCCAATGGCCATTTTCTTGGTTCCATCCTCATCAAGCATCTGGGTGTCAAACAAGCTCCAGACCTCTCCCTCCAAGACTGTTGGAGTGATTGCCACACTTTACCCAATCTTTGGGTTAGAGTCTTAACTCCCCTAATACAGAGACGTGAAGACAACATTCCCCCTAAACTTTGGCAAACAGGCTCAGCCTTCTCAGAGCAACGAGTTGACCACCTGGCCTTCCCTAACCTTTGGGGTACAGGTCCACTCCACTCAGACCTGTGGGGTGCTGACCTTAACTGCCCTAATCCTTAGGGAATGTGCTCCACCCTCTCTGTACCCTGGGGCAGCAAAACTCTCCCAGAACTTCAGGTGGGAACATTCACCCTCTTCACTGCTGATGCAAACTCACCCTCTCTGTACAATGGGTGGGGTTTCTCCCTTGGCTCAAGGTGATGTCCTAATTCCAGATCTTAGCTTCCATGGTTTTCCTCTTAAAGCTGTTTCTCCTTCAGTCTCTCCTTTCCATGTCCTTTTTATTCAGACTGACTGTGGTTTCGTTCATACAGCTCTCTCAAAAAGTCTGTTGGTTTAGCATGCAGGAAGCAGGGGTCCAAGCCATCAGATAGTAAGACTTCACACAAGTCTTTCCTAGATAACTGCATCTTCAGTCTTGATTTACCAGTTCCAAGTTTAGTTAAGTTCTCATATGGAGAGCTTTCATCAGGGAGCTTGATTTACAGAGGCTTGGAATTTTCAGAAATCAGTTGTTTTCTTTGTGCCCAACAATTCAGTTCTCCCCTTATCTTACTCGTCTAGCATTTTGCTACAAGCTGCATTCTTTGAGTTTACTTTGGAAAGTTCTCAGCTAAATGACCCAGCGCCCCATTTTTAAATTCTGCCTTCCATAAAACATCAGGAGTTAATCTTGCTAAGTTCTCTGCAGCTTTAAAATACGAATCGCCTTTCCTCCAGTTTCCAATAATAGTTTCATCATTTATTTCTAAGCATCATGAAAAGTTTCTTTTATCATCCATCACCGGTCTCTTCAAAGCTTTCTAGGCCTTTGACATCAAGCATCTCACAATTCCTCCAAAAAATACCCCTTACCCATTTATAAAACCTTTCCAGCATTTCGGTAATTGCAAAAGCACTTCCCCGCTCCTGAGTACCAAATTCTGTGTTGGTCGACCAAAGGGGCGCTGATGCAAAACACCAGAAATTGGTATTCCTTTTTGGAATTCATCAGTAATACCAAACTGCTACAGTGGTCATCCCTCTGTTTTACCAGTGCTCATGTAAATATATAGTCCTGTATTCAGAGGTTTATTTTCCTTATTTTCTCCTCTTCTCCCTTTCTTTAAACTACAAAGCCATCGTCTCCTTAGCCTCTGCCTCTGGTGTTTTCCCTCCAGGTGACAGTGTGCCATGGACCTCTTTCCAAGTCAGTGCACAGAAACTTATTTTTTTATTGTATGTACTTAAGTATATATACACATAAGTGTGGACACACACTTTTCCCTCAGACTCTTATTATTTTTAATACCAGCACGATATTATCTAAGATGGCTGTATTATATTTTATTCAACCTTTCCTTGTAGATAATTAGGTTATGTTTCTTTCCTTTGTAAAGAAATTATTATACATATATCCTTACAAATTGCTGCTTTCATGTCTGCATAATAGATTTTAAAATGAGGATGTCAATTTTTTAATGTGCCGGGATGTTAGTTTCCCAGGAGTTGGACCTATTCCTTTTTGTCCCAGTCATGTATGAAGGTGCCTTATTCCGCATTTCTTACCAATATTGAAGGTTTTCAACTGAATAAAAAGAATTTCCCTCCCATTGAATGAACATAAGATGATACCTACTATTTTAATATGTATTTCTCAGTTGTCTTTTCTTTGCTGCTGTTGCATATTGCGTCATGTCCCCCACAAATACTCATCAGGCCCCAGCTGGCCCTGTGGTGTGGCCCGCTTGTAGCCAGGGCCTTTGTCGGTGTCAGCTGTGCCCAGTGGGATGAGGCTGAAGGCCTCGTGAGCAAAGGACACTGGACGCAGGAGCGGCCACGGGGAGCAGCCAGCAGCCGGAAGCCAAAGTCAACGCGGAAGAGAAGGGACATGACACTGCCCAAGGTATCGCCTATGACAGAGACACCAAGGACCATGTAGCTGACTGGCCAGCCAGAGGGTGCCAACCCCCAGAGGAGGCCAGAGAGCCCCAGAGGCCTGTTGTTAAGCCAGTGCACTGCATGGCGTTTGCTTCAGCATGTCGGAAACTACAGCAGTTGTTTTGGGTACCAGAAAGTGGGTGTTGCTGCGACAGATACATAAAAACACGGACACAACTTTGGAGTTAGGTAACGGATCAGGACTTGATTGAAGAACCTAAGGTTTCTTTGGTGAGACAGTCAGTAGAAATATGGGTGCTAGAGATACTTTAGGTGAGGCCTTAGAAGGAAATGAAGAATGTGCTACTGGAAATTGAAAGAAAGGCTATCCTTATTATAAAGTGGCTGAGAGCTAAGCAAAATTGTGTTCTGAGATTGTCAATGTTGCATTGGAAGTGGAACTTGGATCGTAGCTGACCTTCCAGGTGGAATGTGGAAGGTGCAGCCTGCTTTCTCCTTGCAGCTTCTAATAAAACTCAAGAGGAAAGAGACAAGCTGAAAATTAAGCCCAAAGGAACCGGCAGTTGATGAGTTTGAAAATGGTGTGGATAGTGTGCACTGAGCCTAGAGCCAGAGGCAGCTCTACCAGGAACCTCCCCGAGCCTTCAGGGGGTGGCTCCCAGGGGACAGGCTCACGGAGGGCTTGGTAGGCCAGGCTTTGCTCAGGTGTGGCAAACGTGGACCCAGAGCCAGCTCAGGACATCAGGACTAGACATGCAGTTATCCAGAAAGGGTCTTTGTAAATCCTGCCATCTGATGGTTTGGACCCACTTGAACTGCAGGCAAAGCCAGCAGAGTTTTTGCCAACTTTGCATGAGCAGACCACTGCCAGGCTGGCCTGAAAGAGAGAGGGACTTCTAGGACAGAGCCGATCCCTGGAAAGCAAGTCTCTGGACCAAAAGGATTTCCTCCGGCCAAGAGAGCAGCCCACCCAGGGGCGTGGAGGCCTTACCATTGAAGGGGGCAGGCTGTGCACCCCATTGTTGGGGGGAGTGTGGCCACCTATTGCTGGAGAGGGTGGAGGATGGCCTCCCCCAGTGCTGGGAAGACCACTGCAGTTGCACAAACCTTGGAGATCTTGGGGTGACCTGTCCACCAGGCCCAGAGTATAGAGAGCCGAGCCATGGACAGCTCTCAGACTGGAAAGTGGAGAGTTTGTCCTGCGGGGTTTCAGGCTGGCTTCTGACCCATGACTCCCCTTTTCCCCTCCGATTTCTCCCTTCTGCCTTGGGAATTTCAGTCCTGTGCCTGTCCTGCCGTTGTGAACTGGGGGCAGGTCCCAGATCCGAATGACTGAAGGCTTTTCGAATGCTGCGATGGAATGGATGTACTTTGCTTGTGGGAATGAGCTTTTGGGGTCTGGAGGGTGGGCTGTTGGGGGTTGAATCCCCCCAGAAGGCCTGTTCTGGTCCCAGCCAACTGGTAACCAGGACCTTCACTCACAGATGTCGTGAATCAAGGTGCCCGAGTAAGCGAGGACAGGTCTACCCTGGCAAGGGGGCGAGGGCGGGTCGAGTCCAGCACGGCTCAAGTCCCCACAGATGGGAGTGGACCAGAGAGACCCAGGGGAGCAAGAGGGAGAGGAGGAGACGCCGTGTGGGCACTGCGAGCAGCAGAGAGCCTGGGAGCCCCAACCTGCCAGCCAGCGGACGAGGCCAACTTGGAGCAAGCTGACGTCCAGCCTCTGAAACTGTGCAGAAAGAAATTGCTCTGGTGAAGCCAGCCCAATTTTATGGTGTTTGCCTTAGCAGCTGGGAAACGGGACAATTGCTTATTAGCACTTCCTTTTCTGTGGCTTGCTTGCTTGCTCATATTCCTTGCCTGTTAGGATTGTTTTATTCTTTTACAACAAAACACCTTAGAATATTTTATTAGTTTAGAATTTTTCTGATACAGTAGCCTCATTTATTATTTTCTACATTGAGACCCAGTTATGTTGTACTATTCATTAAGTCAATAGGCATTTTCTTATTGCGTTGAATTTTATAATGTTACAATCTTGCACAAAACCTTGCATTGGTCTCTTTGGGGAAAAGCATACATTTAAAATGAGGCTTTAACTTGCTTCTAATTTGTGTTTTCCCTCTTTGTGGCTCACAGGGGGGTCTTCTGTGACATTCACTGGAAACAGCTTTGTGAAATACCGTCTAATGGAAAATGAGAACAAGTTAGAGATGAAGTTGACGATGAGACTCAGGACGTACTCTCCTCATGCAGTGGTCATGTATGCTCGGGGAACCGACTACAGCATCTTGGAGGTAAATATTTTATGCATTTTTGTACCTCAGATTGTGGAAGATTTAAAGATATAAATTCAGTTTGGTGTTCAGATTGCCCAGTTTAAAAAAAGTAAAGTAAGAGACAGGGTTGAATTCCACCTTGAAACAATTCGTTGATACCTATGCAAGTTTTAGACTTTGTGGCATGAAGTTCTTTTTGCTGTGCAATAGCACGGATGCTTAATTGCAAATTTAGCAAACAATTCCAGGTGCGTGTAAAGTTAACTTTCGAGCTCTTTGCGAAACATTCTATTAGTGGCGTCAAGTGCCCATAGAGAGATCCTAACTTAGGCTAGAAATAAGCATCACATCCACTTTATCTTAACATGATTGTTTTGACTTTGGTTATTTAATGCTCTAAAAACATTAATAGTTATTAATAGTCATTGCCATGATGATTTTTGCATCCAGTTTTGTTCTTTATAGAATGTCCAAACAAGCTTGTGTTCTGAAGTCTGAAAGGCACAGGTTTTTTCCCCTGCCTTCTTTCTGCACACCCGCCTGTCCTTGTAGATTTTTTTTTTATTGATTTTGTAAAAATATTACATTAAAAAAATATGAGGTCCCATTCAACCCTACCACCCCCAACCCACCACTCCCCCCCCCAGCAACCCTCACTCCCATCATCATGACTCATCCATTGCACCTGGTAAGTACATCTCTGGGTATCTCTGCACCCCATGGTCAGTGGTCCACATCATGGCCCATACTCTCCCACAGTCCATCCTGGGAGGATTTACAGTGTCCGGTGATTGCCCCTGAAGCACCATCCAGGGCAGCTCCAAGCCCCCCTTGTAGATTCTTGATGGGACCGTGGTAAATTTCTGTGAGAAAGCGTGGTGATCCTGGCTTCCTCCTAGATTCACAACGGGCGCCTGCAGTACAAGTTTGACTGTGGAAGTGGCCCTGGCATCGTCTCCGTGCAGAGCATCCAGGTCAGCGATGGGCAGTGGCACGCCGTGTCGCTCGCCGTGAGCGGGAACTATGCGCGGCTGGTTCTGGACCAGGTCCACTCCGCGTCAGGCACGGCCCCGGGCACCCTGAAGACCCTCAACCTGGACAACTGCGTGTTCTTTGGTGGCCACGTCCGTCAGCAGGGCGCGCGGCATGGCCGGAGCCCTCAGGTGAGCAGCGGGTTCCGGGGCTGCATGGACTCGGTGTACCTGAACGGGCAGGAGCTCCCCTTAACCAGCAAGCCTCGGAGCTACGCGCACATCGAGGAGTCGGTGGACGTGTCTCCCGGGTGCTTCCTGTCCGCCGCGGAGGACTGCGCGAGTAACCCTTGCCAGAACGGAGGCGTCTGCAACCCTGCACCTGCTGGAGGTAGGCTTTGTCCAGGTGTCATGACCCTGCACCTGCCGGAGGTCGGCCTCACACAGGTCTTAAAACATCACACCTGTGCATACTTAGAGGGCAGGTGCCCAGGTATTTCACTCTTTGGTCAGTGTTGGTGTCACGGGCAGTGTGAGGGTGGAGCTTGTAGACCAGGAGAGGGCATGGGCTGGCATCCCCAGCCTTGACTAAAAAGAGCGGCTTCCCTGCAGCTGCCCAGCCACACCTGGGCTCGAGTCACTTCATGGCCCCAGAACTGTCTCCTGAGTGCCCTGGATGTCCTTCACGCAGCTCTCAGGAGACATGGCAGAGCTCGCGTGTGCTTAGCAGAGTCCAGAGCAGGCTGCAGGGGGCCGTCCTCACGGGCCGCAGGGATGAGGTGGGGAGACCCAGTCTGTGAAGTGCGCTGGGTCAGCACAGGGCAGGTGGGCGAGTATGCCAGATCCCTACAGAGGACAGGCAGGGCCCATGCTGGCCCTTAGGGCTCTGAGCACTGCAGCTCATCCTTGGCCTGAGGCCACTACCTGCTGCCCCCCGGCCAGCCCCTGGACTCCTGGAAGGCAGGTGGCTGGTAGGAGAGCCTGGCCACCACAGCTGCACCTGCCCGCTCTTGACAGAACAGTCTGGTGCGGTATGGTCAGAGTTGAGCCCCTTTCTTCAGCGTGAGCAGAACTCGTGGCTGTGCAAGGCCTCGTCCTCGTCCTCGTCCTCCGTCGCCTCTCGTAGCCCCCGAGCCCGCGTTTGGCGCAGCAATGCGCAGGCCTAGGTGCTTTTGGACCCGCCGTCCTCATGCGGGGGCTAGTGCCCCTGCTCTCACACTCGGCCCGTGGGTGCAATGAGCTGAGTCAGTCGCGGCTCGTTCTCCAGGTCTGTAGGTGCCAGAGGCAGCGCTTTCCCGGGAAGAGCTCCTGGCCTCTACCAGGGGAGGGGCAGACCCCGGCAGACCTGGCCGTGCAAGTGGAGGACGAGCGTCTCCCTTCTCACCCCCCAGGCTATCACTGCACCTGCGGTGCCCTGCATGCAGGGGCGCACTGTGAGCTGACCGCCGACCCCTGCGCCTCCAACCCCTGCCTCTACGGGGGCACCTGCGTCCCAGGCCATGGGGACTTCGTCTGCCAGTGCCGGGGCCTCTACACCGGCCAGAGGTACGTGTGCGGCATGCTTAACTTCTGTGATTGCACTCCTCAGGAACATGCAACGTGCAGTGCATGGAGGCTTCCTTGTCACACACTTGAGACATGTACCGCACGTCAGTGCACGTGGGAGTTTCCTGGTTACACACGTTAAACATTCACAGCAGGTCACGGTGCACGTGGAAAGTTCCCTGCTTGCACACCTCAGAGGTGTACAGCATGTAACTGCGTGTGGCAGCCTCTGCCCACCTGCCCGTGGCTGCTGCTGGCTGCTCTCACCTGCGGTCGAGGCTCAGCGCTCACGTGTTCCTTGTCTTCAGGTGTCAGCTCAGCCCCTACTGCAAAGATGGACCCTGCAAAAACGGAGGGACGTGCTTCGACAGTTTGGATGGCGCAGTTTGCCAGTGCGACTCAGGATTTAGGGGAGAAAGGTAAATGGTTTCCTTCCAGATTGACGTCTGCACCTCCCTGTAGCGTCGTCTGGAATAGGAGCTGTGAGAAAGCCCCGGCAACCTGGATTCCATTGCTTGAGACTTTGATAACCCCTTGGTCTTTGCAGTTATCGAGGTGGATGTAATGTCATGCTGGAGAAAATCTTTTTATACTTTGGACGTCCTACTTACAAAGGAAGAGCTGTACAGTTCTTGCAGCTAGGGATGTGGCGTGTGCAGGGCTGCCTGGTGGTTACAGCAGGTGTGAGCTGAGCCCACCTGCCCCGAGAGCACCTCCTGACGTCCTTCGTGCGCCTGCACCTGGCAGGCTCGTGGACACCGCGAGGGCCCCTCAGTGTCCCCGGTTCTTAGTAATCTTGGCGTAGTCTCAAGAACTGGCCATCACTTTCCAGAAGACTGTGCGACTGCAAGGGCCGGCTTACCCCGTGCACGGTCGGTGAGGGTGTGGTCCAGCTCCCTTCTGCCAGGGCAGCTAAAGGCTCCCTCAGGGCACGTTGCCCACTGCTGACCGTTAGGCCAGCCTCCTGCCAGGCCTCCGGAAAGCTTCGGCGCGGCCACTAGAATGTGCGTCCACGCAGTTTACTCAGGATGGCTCGTGCTTGCATCCACGTGGTTTACTCGGGGGCTCATCAGGGGAGCTCATACGTGCGTCCACGTGGTTTACACGGGACGGCTCGTGCATGCGTCCACGCGGTTAATCAGGACTGCTAGTCCGTGCTCGTACGATTTACATGGGATGCTCGTCCGTGTGCCACGCGGTTCACCCTCGGTGTCTGGTCCTGAACGTTACCATCTGTCACGTGGTCTCAGTTCATAAGTTGACTTTCCTCGTTCTGGTCGATTAACACTTATTTATTCTGACAAGTGTGTCAGTAATCAGAGCTGTCACGCCAGATGCGTGGGGATTCTAGGCAGGCTCATTTCGTCAGAGGAGGCAGGGTTGGGAAGCAGCAGGCCGGGCTGCAGGAGCCTTGTCTGGGGGGCGGGTATGGCACAGAGCGAGGAGCTGTGTGAGGTTGTCACCAGCAGTAACGTTTTAAATGAAAACAGAAGGTTGTCCTTTCCCGTGCGTTTTGTGAAATTCACATTCCCAAGCATGAGTGGCTTTTAGAAAGCTCGTCTAGCCTGTGCAGCCATTCACAGCACGGCATCCATCAGCGCACGTTCCACCTGCTGAGTGGCCGCGTGGGTCACTGACCCACAGCCCGCCTGCACCTGGCCGCTCGGTTTAGCAACCTGTTGACTCCTGGAAAACGGCAGGTGGACGTCGGTTGGACGAGGTGCTTGTCCCGAGTTCACGTCCAGGCAGGCGGTGCCCTGCCACCTCGCGGGGTTCTTCCTGTGGGCGTCCCCGATGGCATCTCCTGCGCTCCACTCGAGGGGGACGTCACCTGGTCTGGAGGGGCGGGAGCTGGCGCGTCTTGCCTCTGCTCAGGCTCCGCCTCCCCGCAGGTGCCAGAGTGACATCGATGAGTGCGCCGGGCACCCCTGCCGGAACGGGGCGCTCTGTGAAAACACGCACGGCTCCTACCGCTGCAACTGCAGCCGCGAGTACGGCGGGCGGCACTGCGAGGATGCCACGCCCAACGTCTACGTGTCAACGCCGTGGAACATCGGGCTGGCGGAGGGTGTGGGCATCGTCGTGTTCGTGGCGGGCACGTTCCTGCTGGCGCTGGGCTTCGTGTTCTGCCGCAGGCTGGCCAGGCGCAGGAGGAAGCGCCGCGATGCGCTCGGGGAGAAGCGCCCGGGGCCCACGGCCGCCTTCCTGCCCCGGCCGTACTTTGACCCCAAGCTGAGCAAGGGCGTGTACTCGGATGTGCCGCCCCAGGTGCCTGTGCGCCCCATCTCCTACACGCCCAGCATCCCGAGCGACTCCAGGAACAACCTCGACCGCAACTCCTTCGAGGGGCCTGCCGTCCCTGAGCACCCCGAGTTCAGCACCTTCAATCCCGAGCCTGTGCCCGGGCATCGCAAGGCCGTGGCCGTCTGCAGCGTGGCGCCCAACCTGCCGCCCCCGCCACCCTCCAACTCCCCTTCCGACAGCGACTCCATACAGAAGCCCAGCTGGGACTTCGACTACGACGGTAAGCGCGTGTCCGCCTCGGCCAGTCCACCCGAGCGCAGTGTTGGTCTCTCGTCGTCCCAGCTCTTAAAGAGCAGTCCCTGCAGCGTTAGGGTGCCGCAGTGCGCGTCCTACGCGCCCGAGAGCTCATAACTTGGGATCTCCCTAGGGTATTTGCAAGGTTTGTTGTGCCCTTGGTCTTTGAGGCTAAGTAAATTTCAGGCAGCTCGCTGGCGTTTGCTTTGCCTGAGGCTACGGCAGTATGAGGACAGAGTCCCGGCTGGCAAGGTGCTTACTCTCTTTCGTCTCACAGCAAAAGTGGTGGACCTCGACCCCTGTCCTCCCAAGAAGCCCCTGGAGGAGAAGACTTCTTTTCCATACAGCGCCCGAGAGAGCCTGTCGGAAGTGCAGTCCCTCAGCTCCTTCCAGTCTGAGTCGTGCGACGACAACGGTGAGTAACGCCCGCCGAGCTCCGGCTCGCTCTGCACCATGGGGCAGCGCACAGCACCGTGCTCAGAGCTCAGAACGTTTCCCCATTTCTCAGGCCACTCTCAAGCAGTGCTTTGTCCACCCTTGCATGAACACTTACTGGGGAGCACATTTCAACTGCTCTAAATGAGCAGGTATTGGAGCTATAACACTTCGCCAATAATTGGCCAGAAGATGCAAGTATGACCAGATAATGTCTATCCAGTTACTCTTGCGTTGACTTGCTTTCACACCGTAACTGTCACAGCAGGTTTGGAGGTTGTTTAATGCTTGCATTGCCCAAACCTCCTCCACCTGCCGAGCTGGCCCGAACAGGTGTGATCGTCTGAAATGTCCAGCTTCAGTAGTCCTTCGGTATTACAAGGTTTTATTTGTCTCCTTCCAATCCCCTGCGGCCTCAGCTCCCATTTGGATCAGAGCTTGCTGACTGAGAGCAGTTTAACAGATTGCTAGTAAGTTTGATTATATTTCTCATGAAGAAAGTTGGCAGTGGGGTCTTGACAAAGTCGTGTTTATCTGCTGTCCCTCTGGTAACTGGTAACTAGCTTTGTCGTTGTGACACGGGCCAGTAGAGAACGCTGGTCCATGTTCAGAAACACAGTCGAGCTTTCAGTGGAAAGTTTTGACTCTAACAAGAGTAACTTTAACATTATTTCTTTTTTTACTTGGCTTTGAAATGGAATGTGTTATAAAAAATAACCCACTCAGAGCTATTTGTTTCTGAACTTAACAGTCATAGTAATTCGAGTCATAATAAATTGCAGCGTCCTCTTGTAAACTAAGATTGGTTTATATATGTTTCTGATTTCACATGTAGTGTGTATAATTATTGTGCTATTTAATGATGGATTTAGGACCTACGTTCCTTTGCTTATTAAATAGCAAAAAGAATCATTTCTTCCTTTGGTTTCCATTATCAAGTTAGTGTTGCAGATATGTAGTAACTTGCATGACCCCTGAGTGGTCTGCAGACATGAATTGCAGAATGGAGCTTGTATTTCCTTTCTCCTTCTGAGTCTTCATTGAAAGACTGTTAGAGTCTGTTTTGAGAGTCTGTGCTTTATTGGTTTTCTGGTGGCGCAAAGCACTGCAGATTCCCCGGATAATGGAGCCCTGTGGCTTCCGGTTCCGCTGGGCCCCTGCCTTGCCAAGGCTGTCCCACCTCGAGGGCGTCAGCCTTCCGGAAGGGGGGTACCCGGGCCTTCAGCTAGGGTGCGGCATCTCTGGAGGCCTTCTGCTTACCCCAGCGTGAAACACCTGTGTAGAGGCCCCGGGTGCTGGGAGACACGGGTCTGCAGGTGAGGGGCTCAGAGAGCGCGGCCCGCTGCACACGCAGGTGTGCCGCCAGCTGCTGGTGTCTCCCCCAGGCGAGGGCCTGGGCGGGCAGCAGAGACAGAGCAGAGCAAGAGCAGAGCGTTTTTATATTCACTTACATATTTTATCTTATTGCTTACTCCTTAAATTTCTGTTCTGATTCTGAAAAGACATACAGCTATAAAATTTTCCTGAATTCCACAAGATGTGACTAATGTCTTCCTTAATTTATACAGATAGAGACATCCCTGAGACGTGTAACAGACTTCAGGGGTCTTGCATAATCATTTTGTGGCATTGTGTAGCATGAAGAATTCCTGTTTAAGGCGCTGTTTTCTAACTGCAGATGGTCCTAATTCGCTCCTTTTGTACCTTTTTACAAGCTTCCACAGTGACAGTAGTCCACCTTGTCAGTGCCGTGGTTGACACGGTGCCTGCAGGTACAGCCGTGAATGTGTGCTTGTGCGTGTCCTGTCACAGCTGTGCCTCTGGGGCAGTGTCCGTTTGCCCGTTGTATTGTGACAAAAGTAGCTGTTCTTGTGAGAGGCTTGTGTGGCTGTTTTTGCAAGTGTGTAGATTCATAATATAAACATATTGCAAAATATTTCTGTTTATGCATTTATTACATTTTGCCACTTATATTTAATTTACGTAGACATTATAAATACCTCACACGATCTTCAGAATTGTCTTTACACAGTATAATAAGTGCTAAGAGGATTATAAGTAATTTTAACGCCATTTAATTTTCAGGTATAAAAAGTCCTCTTCCTATGGACAGAAATAAGATTAAGTAACACAAAAATTTCCTTAATAATCTATAACTGTCCTTTCATAGTTGGTTTTTTGTCAAGTACAATCAAGGTTAATGGTAGAATATGGTGGAAGGTGTATGATTATATTGGTTTAATTTGAAATTATTGTCGTCGCATTTGGCATGCTACATGCTAGTAGTTTTCAGGCCGTAGCATAAATGAGATCCCCTGGAGGGCTTGTGAAGGTCCATTGCTGTGCCCACAGCGAGGTTTCGTGAAGATTTGCGTTTCTGACAAATGCCCCGGTGATTCTACAGTACCGGAACAGAGATCAGACCTCGAGCCTCGGAGTAGGCCAGGATTGACGTCCGTTTACGTCAAGACGAAACATTATCACTGTGAAGCTTGGAGTGAGTCTTTTTGGCTAGGACACAGGCTGTCAAGGTGAAGGTGAAAAGGAACTTGCTGTCAGGGCCTCGGGAGGGAGGTGTTGTTGGTACTAGTTGCAGCTCCTGGTGAGGCTTATTCTTGTTTTCCTGCAAAGATCTACAGTGTTTTTACTTGGAGAATCAGAAACTAATCTCTATTTTGTCTAGTGAATTTTAGCATTTACATGATAACATTCCTACGTTTTAAATACAGCTGAAGTTTAAAGAAGCAAAATTTAAACAGTTTCTCGTTTGCAATATCCTTTACTGAAAATCATTTTTGGCATCTCTAAGAAGTATAAATTTTTAAGCTTAAATTTTAAGCACTATGAGTCCTTACACGTCGTGCTAACAAAACACTTGACCAAGTTTACTCACCATGGGCTTGGAAGTTTTCAGTTTAAATTCCCAGAAGAGATCCATCAGTCAAATCATACTTGTTCCACATTATGATGCACCTCAGTTTCCCAGAACATAGCTATATATAGAGAACGTAGAAAGCATTGCCCTCATGTGCAGAATAACTGTTTTCACAAGAATAAGAATTGCTGGTGTTTGCTAACATTATTACTCAGGCTTGTGTTTGACTTGCATTATCTTTGAACCTCATAACTCTAAGGGAATTTTCATCCCCATTTCAGAGATGAGAACCAAAAGCTTAGCAAGGCCACGAGCTGTCCTTGTCCCGTGCCCTGAGCAGCAGAGCAGGGCTTTCAGCTGCCTTCTCAGACTCCAGTGCCAGAGTCCTGTGTACAAAATGAGAGCCCCAAGAGCATGCGGAATTACAGATTGGGGGTGAAATACGTATTTGTAACTAATGTTCTCTGCAGGGAAAGGTTACAAATGTAAATAGAGAAGATCGCTTTCAAATTGGAAAAGGTTTGGAGAGATTTTCAGCTTTTCATTACCTACAAGTATCTAAGTTCATGAATTTCTTTGAATTTAATGTGCTTTTGAAGACAGTAAAGTGTTTAATGTGTGCGTGTAGTATGTAGCTTTGTATGTATTTGACTGTCACCTAAGTAAGCTGATACTACAGTCTTAGAAAATGTGATTTCATGTTTCTCAGGAAAATGAAAGTATAATTTATATTCCTTATCAACTTACATTGTATTAGAGCTTGCAGATTTTACTTAAACTACTCCTAACAAAAGTCTGTATTTTCTGGTTCCGATGGCCAGCAACAAGGAAAAGAAAGTAAAATAATATTTGAGTTGCCAGGCAAAGTCTCTAATTCATCAGCTTTTCCTCCACTTTCACATCCCATTTTATTTGTGCCACATAAATAGTTCCACTGTTTGAAGTTTGATAGATAATGAATTAAAGGCCATTTCTAAAGAGTTTACATTGTTTTATGTTAGTGGTCTTGATATGTCTTCTCGGCCAATTACCTGTTTTAATTATAAATGTTTTCTTTTCTTTTTACTCTGCCACCTAAAGAGTCTTTGGCCGCTCCTGACCTCAGCAAATCAAGAGGTGACTTATGCATGCCAGTTATTCATTGAAATTCACTAAAATAAAATTAGGAAAGACTTGGCATCCATACTGACTTGCCTCACTGTGTGTGCAGCATTTGCAGCAGTAGCTAAGTACATGGTTGTTTGTGTGCTGCCTTCTAAACACATACTGCCTGACTTTCTCCTTCTGTCGGAGGATCTGAAAAATCCTAGGAAGGGAGAAAACGATCCCCAAAGTGGGAATTTCTTAAAAAATAATACTTTTATGAGTCTAAAATGGTTCTTAGTCTTTTTAAAGTAACAAATTGTTGTCATCTTTCAAAAACTGTTATGTTTTTCAAAGCTTGCTTGACTACGTTTTGCTTGATTTGGAGGCATGCTTCAGCACACCCCTATATTGAGCTAATCCATTGTTTTCCTTAGGGCTAACGAAAAACAGTATAACTTTAAATATTAAACTTACAATGATACTATAGAGAAAAATTTTTTCTGTATATAGCATGTTAAAGATCATTTTTGTAATGTTACAAAGTTACATTAATGAGTATTTTTTAATGACAGGTAATACAGATCAAGCACGTTTCATGTTTTAAATGGAAACTTTTCCTTTCTGAAAGGATAAAATGTCTTTACTAATATCTAAGTCTGAACTAATCCTTTTATCGTAGAGAGCGGTGGGTTCAAAATTACCGATGGGAAGTTGAAAGAATGATTGAACTAATTTATGGGAAAAGTACGTTTGATTTAGATGCTTGCATATTGCTTCCCTGAAAACTTTTTGTCTCCTTGAACGTTAGGTGCCTACGTGAGCTGTCGGTCCGCATTTTAGAGGCAGAGCATAGCTCACAGGGGGCCTTGAGCATGGTGGGCGAGGGCAGGCTCTTCCCAGCAAGGATGCAGGCATCCCGTGGTGGACGCGGTGTGCCCGTGGGCCCTGCGCGTGCCAGGGAGAACGAGCCTTGACCTCTCTTGTCTTCTCCACCAAGGGTACCACTGGGACACGTCGGATTGGATGCCCAGTGTTCCTCTGCCAGACATCCAGGAGTTCCCCAACTATGAGATCATTGACGAGCAGACACCCCTGTACTCGGCAGACCCGAATGCCATCGACACCGACTACTACCCTGGGGGGTATGACATTGAAAGTGATTTCCCGCCACCGCCAGAAGATTTCCCCGCGCCCGATGAGCTGCCGCCGCTGCCCCCGGAGTTCAGCGATCAGTTTGAGTCCATGCGCCCTCCCGGAGACGTGCCGGCCCCCGGCGTGCTGCGCTCTCCCTCGCGGCCCCAGCAGAGGTTCCACTTGAATCAGTACCTGCCGAGCCTTTACCCCGTCGACGTGCCCGCACCCCAGAAAACAGGCGCCAGTGAGGGCAGTGTTTGCAGAGAGCCGTATGCCCCTTACTCTCCAGGGTACCCGAGAAACTTCGGAGCCCCCGCTGTAGAAAACCTGCCTTTGTCCGTGTACGCGTCCATGGCATCCTGCTCGGACGTGTCGGCGTGCTGTGAGCTGGAGTCCGAGGCCGTGCTGAGTGACTACGAGAGCGGGGACGACGGCCACGGCGACGAGGTGGCCATGCCTCCGCTGGACTCGCAGCAGCACACGCAGGTCTGACGCTCAGCCACCCCCAAGTGCCTGGACTTCGATGGACCTAGAGATGGAGTCGTTTCTGCCACGTTTTTCGCAGCAGTGCTTCAGCGTTTCCTTTTTCCGGTGAGCTCAAGTGGGCATGGCTGCACTGAATCACGCACCTCTTGAAACTTTCGCCTTTTACTGTCCTTGGCTGAGATTTATGTTGACTGTGCCATTTCTGAACTTTTTTTTGTATTTACATGTGTCTGTGTTAAATAATGCAACAAAAATCAGGCCTACTACCATCTTGTTAGCATGATTCATATATTTATATAGATATGATTTTAATTTTCCTGTCCTTTCATTTGTAAATTTTATGTACAGATTTGATTTTTCTTAGTTTAACTAAATTTTCAGGATATTTTGTGCATTTGTTTTCAACTGATTTTGGGTGGTGGTAGTGTGGCATTACCTGGCCCCCTGATTTTTTAATATATCCCAGGTTACACTGTCTGTTCTTTCCACTGAGCTATGGCATTTCACTAATACATTTCAATATAATCATTCATTTCCCCCTGTACATAGGGTGAGAAAAGAGTGAACATGTCTTAAATGGGTTGCTGTATTTTAGAATTCTAAACATTTTTCATTATTGGAAAGTGAAATGGAGACCACCTGCATACCTGTTTAGAACCAAAACCACCATGACACAGTTTTTAGAGTGTCTGTGTATTTGTGATGCAGTGGTCTTGTAAAAGTTTTTACTGAGAACTCCCATTAGCCAGTCTTTCTTACTGAAAAAATAAATTATTAATAAAATACTTGAGATTTACTGCCTGTTTTTCTGTGTATCCATACTGTTCAGAATTTAGTTGTTGAATTAGGATGGAAGAGTGGATAAAGGGAAGGCGGGCTCTAGATACATGAGCGTGCAGTGGAGAGTGGCTTACGGCAAGAAGTCCCTTTTCCATTTGCCAAAGCCAGGCTGTAATTACAGGTGTAGCCACTAGGTGCCAGCATGTGCTGCCTGATACTGTTCAGAACCCTGCCAAAAAGGTAAAGCTTAACTGTTTTGTGTAACAAATATTTTCTAACTAAAACGTCAAGAAAAAATTCCGTTTTTAATGTTTATTTTAGTGGTTTCACCATAATCTAAATGCTTCAGCATTTCTCAACTTTGTCAATGATTTATAGCAAAACAGTCTTTGGGAAGGAGTTTTGCATTCTTTTTGACAAACACGTCCCTTCCATGTGGTTTAACGTGAAGTCCAGATGCCACTTTCCACATGTGTTTATAGTCAAAATCCACCCATCCAACAAGTATCTGGGTACCTACTATGTGCTGAGCTCTATGATATGAATTACAAGACTTAAGCTTTGTTAGAACTTGGGAAAGATACTCTCTCCCTTTGAGTAAATAAATGCCTTTGTTTTTATCAAGCGATAGACACACACAGTTTAAAAAGCAATTAGCACTAACATAGAACAAGAAAGAGCAATGCCTGTACTCTGTAACAACTTACAACTCTTTAAACTGTTTTTCTCATTTTCCTGACCTATTTTGAATCATATATATATATATATTTTAAGATTTCTTTATTTCTCCTGTCCCTCTTGTCTTTGCGCTTGCCATCTGCTCTCTGTCCGTTCGTTGTGTGCTTGTTGTCTTTTTAGGAGGCACAGGGAACCAAACCCAGGACCCCACCCCACGTGGGAGGGAGGCACCTGATAGCTTGAGCCACCTCTGCTCCCTGCTTGGTGTGTCTCTCATTTTGTTTCCTCATTGTGTCTCTTCATTGTGTCATCTTGCTGTGCCAGGCCACTGTCTTACTCATCTTCTTTAGGAGGCACCGGGAACCAAACCCAGGACCCTCCCGTGTGGTAGGCGGGTGCCCAGCTGCTTGAGCCACATCCGCTTCCCTGTATATATTATTTCGGGTCACGAATTTCAGATGGCCTATTGACTTTGCATTTTAATAGAGGAAGACCAAATAACCTTATAGCAACCTCCATTTCCTTGTTATCCTCCCAGAAGTTATAGCATAATGTTGAGCTTAATCCATAATACAGTGTTTTCATTATTTTGACTATGTAAATACTGCTAAGTGTAGTATGTGTTGTTTATTTCAATACATGTACTTAGTTATCTTTTCTTTTTCCTAAACAATGGTCTTTATTTTTCTTTGCTCAGTTTTTTTTATAAATCTATGCCTATTTCATTTATTCAATATTTTCAACATCTTTGTATTTTTCTATGTGAACAGAGACAAAAATCCCAATCTCTTGGAGCTAGCATTGGGGAGGGGATGGTCAGGAAAATGAAATGCACAGGAGCATACACAGGGAGGAGAAGCCCTGGCTTCTGGGAAGGAAGGTGTGCACTGCGGGGAGGCTGGTGTTTTGGGCAGGTGAGAAGCGCCTCCATGAGGAAGTAAGTTTTGAGTAAAAATCTGATTTAACGAGGGAGAACACCCTGTGCCTGGGGACGGTCACTCCAGGAGCAGAGAATGGGCCAGGCGCAGAGTGACTGGCGTTTCAGAGGAGAGGAGAGGCAAGTGTGGCCTCTCGTGGGCTTGAAGATGCCTCTCGGGACACAGTCAAAACTATGACAAACCTGTCAGTTTGTCTTTTTTTGCGACTTTCCCCCATGGAGCCTTCTCCCTGGAGGTCTGGTTCGTTCCCAAGGGGCGCGCGCTCGAACTCTGCACAGCTCTGGCACGGGGTCCTCTGCTGTCGGCTGGACAGCCCCTTAACCACGGCCTCCAGCACATGGCTTGGCCCCTGCTGAGGTGCGGACGTGAACTATGGCCTCTGCTGTGGACCACGGAGTGTGGCCTCTGCTCTGCTGTGGATGTAGCCTTTGTTTTTGTGTGGACCATGGACTGTGTGACCTCTGCTTTGTGTGGACGTAGCCTGTGGTGCTTTCTGAGAAAGAGTGCCTGGGAGGTGATTTTTTGTGCCTTAGTATTTCTGCAAAGCCCTTTATTCCACCCGCCCACTGGATGGATACCTTGCTTGGGCATAGGTTTCTGGTTTAGAAGTAAAGTTCACTCTAATTCCGCAGTCTTTCACTGTCTCTAGCTTCCAGGATGACCGTTGGAAGTCCAGAAGTATCCCACCCCCGGGAGTATTTCTCCGCCGCCTGCTGGACTGCTCTTTTCCTCTTCTGCGCCTGAGGTTTCCTGATGTGTTTCTGGGCCTTTGCCGCGCTCACTGGAGCAGCCCTGCTTTGGGGACGTGTTCTTGTGTTCCTGAGGGTCACCTCCCTTCCCTTCTCTCACCTCCCTTAGCCTCAAGTCTTAACGATATTCAGCATGCCAGGCTCAGCCTCTCATTTCCTCGGTGAATTTCTGTTGCCATCTTCTTTCCGCTTCCTAGAAGATTCATTCCACTTTTCCAATCTTTCTTTAAAACCTTTATTTCTACTATCACATTTAATTGTTCTGCTTTTTTCTTTCATATAATTTATAGACGTTTGTTCCTGTTACTTGGACCCATTTCTCTAATTATAGTATTTTTTTTTTTTACAGTTGAAAGGCAGAATATGTATGTGCTCCATTTAGATTAACAGAATTATATTAAAACATGGGAACGGGAGTATTTTTTTATATCAAATACCTAAGCCAATTGCTTGTTTTGTGTTATTTCTTTAAATGACATTGATGGATTCTTCAGTTCTAAAAGTCCAGTGTGTAGCGGAAGCTAAGTAAGCTATATACCACCACCTGCACTCCACAAAAAATAGAAGTTATTTCCCCAACACCCTACAGAGGCTGCTAACTCCTGACCAGACATGCAGGTCATAGTTGCTAAAAATAATAATAAAATTTAAAAACCTGCAAACTTCAAGGCAATTATTTAGCATTCTCTCAGGGTTCAAAGTAAAACCCAGATATCAAGGGAGGAGTGGGGAGAATGCTAACTCCTTCTGGGTTCCCTGTGAAGGGTGCCGCGTAGTCACGGAACAAATTTGGTGACCTTTTATGTGGATTAATCTTTCCATGGGGGCATTTGTGCCAAAGTTGATGGCAGGAACGTGCTTTTTAAGCTTGTATCCATTAATTGCTTGTATTCACTCTTAAAAATGAACAAAAGAAGAACTATTTAGTACAGGAGATTATATCACCTTGTGTAGGCTCTTGAGATCAGTGGATTCCTTAGGAAGTCGTTACTCTCAGCGGCCATTTCAAGACAGCCGCCTGTTTGTAGGTGCTATTTAGACCACCTCGAGCCTCCAGCTCCCCTGCTGTTCCACAGACGCAGCAGCGGGAGCAGGGTGCCTCCCGCTGCTGCGTCTGCATGGCCGGCCGCCCTGAGGCCGCAGAGGTTGCCAGGAGGCAGCGGGCTCCCGGGCCCAGCCGGCCTCCTCTCCACGGCTTCCTTGCACGTGCGCCTCTGACCCCAGCTCTGGGCCCCTCCGGGCCCCAGGATCTGGCAGAGTCCGCAGGGAGGCCAGAGGCCTCTGATCTCCATGGCGCAGTCCTCTGAGGCCCGGCAGCACCTTGGCCCCCGGGTCTGCTTTCTGCAGGGCACCCCTGCGGGTTCCCAGGATGAGGCTCCACCCGCCAGCAGCCCCGGGCTGACTGCCCACAGGCGAGGACTGGCCCGTCCACCGGCTACGAGTCCTGCGAAACAGGAGGCGGGTCGCTGGGGCTTGTGGCAGCAGCAGTGGCGCACACAGGCCTTGCAGAGCCACCTCTGTGGTTCCCAGCCCCGGGCGCAGCTGCAAGTGGAGCTCCCCGGGCTCCGGAAGCGCCCCACGTTGTGTTGATCTGACAGCATCCCTGGAGCTGGGGGCTTGTTGAAGGCGAGGTGAAAGGGCTGCTGAAGTCGAGCTCGCGGCCTGGAAAATGCATCCGCCCCACGTGGTGGGTGTTCGAGGCCCAGCACGGTAGGTAGCGGTGGCCCCTGGACCACGGCCTCTGACGTCGTCCTCGCTAAGACGGGTCCATGAGAGAAACCAGCAGATGCAAAACAGCCCTCAGTGTAGACCTGGGAAAACCCGCTTGCAGGCAGGGTCTGCGTGTCCCACCAGGCGACAGGGAGGGTGGAGATGGAAACGGAAGCGTTCTGGGCAGTTTTGTGAGGTTGTCCGTAACTTTGCCTGCATAACTGATGGTGGGGATTGCTGTAGCGCTGCTGTTGCCCACTGGACAAACGGGGCGCTGGACAGCGGAAGCGCGTGTTCCCTGCCCGCAGTGTCGCTCTTTGCTGCTCACGCCAGTTTAACCCTGGAGCTCTTCACGGCACGTCCCCTAGGTGGACTTTCCTCGGCCGATGCCTCCAGGCCCAGCTTCCCACCTCCAGGGGGGCCCGGAACCATCGGCTCCGCTTCCCTTCTGCCCCCGTGGCCGCGTGTGAAAGTTCCGGGGCTGGGGCGCTGGTCCCTGCTGTTACGTGTCCTGCCCTTGGCACTGCGTGTCCTCATCCCACTTTTCAGGAGGTGGGTCCGCTCCCAGGGCCACCACCGTTCCTGACACCGTTGGTGACAGCCGGAACCTTGTGTCAGCACCGTTGGAAGTGCTGCGGCCACTGTGGTGAGACTGTTCGTTCTTCTGTCCTCACTTTCTGGGTCAAATCTTGGTTTAGCTCCTGCTTCCCCGAAGGCGCTGGCCGGCAGCCGCCTGGGCTCAGCCTCCCAAGGGCCCTGGAGTTGGGCCGTTGGTGCCCGCAGGACCCCGGCTCTTCCCCCTTCCCAGCCTCTCCCCTTCCTGTGAAAAACAGGCCCATAACCCCGTCACCT
This sequence comes from Dasypus novemcinctus, assembly GCF_030445035.2. Taxonomy (NCBI): domain Eukaryota; kingdom Metazoa; phylum Chordata; class Mammalia; order Cingulata; family Dasypodidae; genus Dasypus; species Dasypus novemcinctus. The sequence continues at coordinate 1,480,903 of NC_080701.1, read as the reverse complement.
AGGGACAAAGGCATCACCATTCGGCGCGTATGTTCTGGTCTCATTGCTGTGTGTGCTGAGTGTGGTTTACAAAACGGGTGTCTTGTCTCCGATTCTGTGCTCTGCTTTTCCCACTCTGCTGTATAAATGGCTCTGCTCAGTAAGTATTTTGAGGAGCTGCATATTTCATAGTATTAACTTATAATACTCCAGTTATTTACCTACTTGGTGCTTTTAAGATGTTTTCGATCTTCTACGGCAATCCCAGCATGTGTCCTCAGAGCATATTTCTAGACGTGTAGATTACTCATTTTCAAAGTACTACGTAGAGCAACAAAATCCTAGAACCACGATGACTCAAAAGGTGGGCTTTGTGGACAGTCGTGCTGTGGGCTCTGGTGGGAGGCTGTCTGTCCCTCTGTGTCCTGACCTGTGGGTGTGGGACAGAGGAAAGCTGCAGTCCTGCCCTTGGTGACCATGGCAACGACTCCAGTCCTGGGAGACCATTTAGCAACGCAAACTCTATATACGTACCAGTCAGTCTAGGGAAACTCAACAGTGGTGATGCCGAAGCTGAAGGGAACTTGGACTTGGCCTCGAATGGGAAATATAATATAGCCTGTGCATAAATTCAAAATCCTCTTAATTCTGTATCCAAGTGTGCCCAGTCTCTAGAAATCCAGTCAAGAGAGAGGGGTTTGAATATGTTCAGAAAGGATGTAAGACTGAATGTGTATTCCACGTTGCATCCAGACAGAATGTGGGCAAGGTGCTAATTCAGGCTCACCTGAGGTGTGGGCGGTATGCTAATTGAAAACCTACCTGGTCCTCAGGCAGACTTAACTAACAAAGAAAGCAGCTTTCTTTGATGAAAGCACCATTTGACTCCCCACCCTGTATAAAAGGAACTTGAAAATCTTGTTCTGGGCTCTGGTTTGAAACAGAAAGCTCCCAACCGGCAGGCCTGTCAATAATTTTTCCTTCTCAAAATCATTCCTGAGTCCTGGCCTTTCTATACACAAATAATTGAACCCTCTCAACTTCTGCAACAGTGCTGAGTTTTCTTAGCGCTGATGTTCTCTGTTGTGACTCTGTTCTGCTGAGGTTTCCCTGCCTTTCCCACTCCAGGGCACGTATAGAAATGGTATTTTTTTACAACACATGAAAACAAGGCTACCTGAACCAGCAGTGGCGCTGGGTGCCAGTGGGTGCTGGTGGTGTCAGTGGGTGCCGGCAGGTGCTGTGCTGGGTGCCCCGGGCCTCCCCAGCTGCCCGAGGGAGGGCCGGCACTGCTAGGCAGCCCTGGCCGTGAGACCACTGGATGAGCCCTTCCTGGCCCTGTGAATACGTCTCCTTGAAAACGAAGTCGAGCCAAGGACAGCCTCTTCTGCGTGGAGCCAGCTTGGATTGCGACTGGCGTGTCTGGAACCTATGCTGGCGGCACGGCTGGCTTTAATCAGGCCTCATGGCTTTAACCAGGCCTCGGCAGGACGCCCAGCGGCCTCCGCCCTGCGCCTTGGGTGGTGGGCTCCCCTGCAGCGGCCCCACACCCACCTCCTGCTGGGCTCCGGGAGCTTCTGGAGGTGGGTGCACGCCCGCTCTCCCTCTCGCCCTCCTGCAGGCGGCACTCTGCCTGCTTTCCAGTGCTCTTATCAGAGGCGCTCGGTGCAAGTTCAGTTCCTGCGCAGCCGCCAGGGTGTAGTCCCCACACGCTGCCTCCCCTGCAAACAGAATGAGCCCCTTGAAATGAATGGCAAACGTTTTTTCCTAAGAAAGCCTCCGCTCTTTCAACACTTAGGAAATGAATGCGCTTATCACTGTACTGAGGACATTTAAGAGGCCACGCTTTCAAGGCATTGAGCAGGAAGAAAAGGCGGGAGGCATCTGGACAAAGCCGTCGTGCCACCGAGCTGTGAAGAGCGGTGGAGCAGCCTGTGCGGAAGGCGGCGCTCTCGGCACAGGGCCTCCAAGCTCGGCCGGGCCCAGCTCCCTCGAGGGGCGGGAGGAAGCTCCCTGAATGTCTGACCACGTTACTTCATTTTAATGTCTGGGGACTGCCTGGCAGTTTTAGTGTAAGGAGAGAACCCAGCAGAGGGAGCAGACGGCCCCAGGGGGCGGCCGGGCGGCCAGGCGCCCAGGAAGCGCAGGTCTGCTTCTCGGCCTCCTGGAAGGCGAGAGTCCAGTGGCAGGCTAGGATCGCGACGCGTCTTTAGGAGATGCTCGTTCCACAATCTGTGTTCTTAAAATTTTTACCTGAAAGGAATATTTCTGTCTGCTTTCAACTTTAAGTAAATTTTAAACTATATTAAATAAGGAAGGGCAAAATAAGATTTTATTCATAAATATTATTGAAAACACAAATTCCTGCGAATAAATAAACCAAATTACCCTAATGCAAAAAGCCTCTCCCACTCGGATGTGGCTTCTCCCGGGTGACTGATGTGGGCCATGGGTGGGAGGCTCTTTGTCTCTTTGGAGATAACCTTGACCTAAGCTGTCTGTCCTGACTTGTGGGTGTGGGGCAGTGAGAGGCTGCAGACCTGCCCTTGGTGACTATGGCAACGACTCCAGTCCCAGGAGACCATTTAGCAACGCAAACTCTGTATACATACCAGTCAGTCCAGGGAGACTCTAACAGTGGTGATGCCGAAGCTGAAGGGAACTTGGACTTGGCCTCCAGTGGGAAATATAATATAGCCTGTGCATAAATTCAAAATCATCTAATTCTGTGTCCAAGTGTGCCTAGTCTCTAGAAATCCAGTCAAGTGATAGGGGTTTGAATGTTCAGAAAGAATGTAAGACTGAATGTGTATTCCAAGTCGCATCCAGACAGAATGTGGGCAAGGTGCTAATTCAAGCTCACCTGAGGTGTGGGCGGTATGCTAATTGAAAACCTACCTGGTCCTCAGGCAAAGACTTAACTAACAAAGAAAGTAGCTTTCTTTGATGAAAGCACCATTTGACTCCCCACCCTGTATAAAAGGAACTTGAAAATCTTGTTTGGGCCTCTGGTCTGAAACAGAAAGCTCCCGAATCCTGCCGGCCATCAATAAATCATTTTTCTTCTCAAAATCATTCCTGAGTCCTGGCCTTTCTATAGGCAAATAATTGAACCTCTCTCAACTTCTACAGCAACTCCAGCGGGGGTGCAGCGGCCCGGGTGCGTGAGGCCGCGCTGTGCTGGCCGCGCTGCGGGGCACCTGCCCCCAGGTCTGCCGGCTCCTCTGGGCCCCGGGCCCCACAGAGCCCCTCCCCTGCCAAGAGAGCAGACAGCGCAGGTGGGCAGCGCCAGGCCCGGGCGAGGCCCCCAGGGAGAGAGCGAAACCCTGTCCAGGCGTGGCCGCACGGGGCGGTCTGCGTCCCCGTCACTGCGCTGCCCTCCCCGCATCCCGGGGTCACTGCGCCCTTGACCCGCAAATGCGTCCCGAGAAAGGGCAGTTCTCCACGTGCCCTTCCCAAAGGCGCCACGGGTCAGCCAAGTCTCCTAAACGCCACTTCAGGCTGTCAGCTCAGGGGCTTCTCAGGAAGGGGCCTGGTCCCGAGTCGGGGGACGCCGACGGCTGCACGACGGGGGCAGTGGGCGTGCAGAGTGCTCTTGCGCTCGTTCATTCCAAACCTCGTCCCGGGATCACCAGAGTCAAGGAGAACCAGCAGTGTCTGCTTACCTCGGGCAAGGAGGGGCGCGGCCAGGCCCCGTGCCTCGGAGGGCAGGAAGGGCAGGCTCAGCTCCTTGGGGGCCCTTCTCCAGCTCTCCCGGGCCTTGCCTAAGGGAGGCCGCAGTCTGGCCTGGTTTATGGAATGCTGCCATCTGGCCTCAGGGCGGCCGCAATCCGACTCCTTTCCAGCTTGGCTGAGCTCCGGGTGCCTTGAGGTGCAGCTGATGGTCCCCCCTCCCCACCCCTCCATTCACCGTCCATTTATCAGTTCAAACCATCGTGCGCATCCCATCGACAACTATTGGTTTAGTTTTTATGCTTTGCACTTGCCTCTGGTTGAGAAATTCTTTGGTGATTTTGGGCAAAGCGTTGTGTGCATGAAGCACATCGTAATAACACGGGGCCCTGATTGCACTCTTCTTTCAAATCTCCTTCAAGTCCCTAATGATGGTAACAAAATGAAAGAAAGGTCCAGTCAGCGCTCCTAAGTCCTCGGTGTGTCCCGCAGGCTAACGTGCGTCTTCGGCCAGCACGCCTGGCGGGCTCCGAGGGCAGTGAGTAAGCGCAGGTGACCTGCAGTCGAGGCTGTATCGGCCAGGCCCCTTCCTCCCGTGGATCACGATGCTCTCGTTCTCACCGGGGGAAACGTGCGGACACAGCAGGACCCTCTTGTCCTTCACGGTCGTGTCGGCGGGCGGGTGGCCTCCAGCTGGAGACGTAAAGCAGCCTGGTGGAAACGGGACGGCTCTGCCTGGGAACTGCGCCAGAGCCGTTGTTAAGTGCCTTGTACCCCGGGCCCGCTCCGTCGGACGCCGTGCCTTTCCCAGATGGATCCGTGCTTTTACGTGGTGAAGCACATCTCACCCAGTGCTGCTTCCTGGGTTGCTGATGCTCTGACTTACTGAAATCTCTCTCGGAAGCACTCATTAAAATGTAAATGGAGGGGAGTGGACGTGGCTCAAGTGGGTGGGCACCTGCTTCCCACGTGGGAGGTCCCAGGTTCGGTCCCGGTGCCTACTAAAAAGAAAAACAAAAACAAAACAACAAAAGCAGGCAAACAGGAAAAAAACAGCTCAGGGAGCCCATGTGGCTCAGTGGTTGAGCACCGGCTTCCCACATACGAGGTCCAGGGTTCAATCCCCATCCCCGGTACCTAAAAAAAGAAGTGCGTGGAAGGCAGGCTGCGCCTGCTGCAGGCTGGTGGAGACGCAGGGCTCGGGAGGCGGGGGCCGAGGCACGGACTGGGTGTGAACGGGCTCCTCGGCCCTGCGAGCTGAGCCGGCCCCGCCAGGGTTGCCGCGAGGAGGAAGGCCTGGCCGGGCCCTCGGCACGCCTCTGTTGCTGTGAGCCGGGGCAGCTCTTACCTGCTGGCTGTGGGAGGCTTTTGCTTGCGCGTTTGTTTGTTGGCACAACAATTTATGATCATCGTTTATTTGCATATAGCAGATGATATTAAAATTTATGTCTTCAGTTCTAGCCCCTTCTCTCGATTACAGAAAAAATAAAAGATGTTTTGATATATTTAACGCCGTGTTAGTAATTTTTTGAGAGGCAAGAGGAGGTACACTTATAGAAACAGCAAGGCAGTTTGATGCGTGCACAGCGAGCCCTCGGCGCCGCTCCGCCCGACGCGTCTCCGGCTCCTGGGACCTCAGCTTCTTCTCTTGGAAGTGGCACCACGCCCCCCCCTGCCATGCTCTAGATTCCTCTGGACACCTTCCTCCTTGCTCAGGGTCCCGCTCTCTTTGGGACTGGATCTGTCCCGCGCCGACCCTCGTGTTCAGGTCCTGAGCCCCAGCCCCGGGCCTGAGTGTGAGGTGGACGTCGGACCTCGAGGACGCGCCAGTCGAGGTGTGGCCACACCGGAGGGGGCGGCTTCGTCCAGCGCGGCAAGCTCCGCAGAAGCAGAGGAGACGCCCGAGGGGCCGGCTGTCCCGTGGCAGAGGCCGTGCGCTGTCGCCAGAGCTCCGGCCTCCGGGGGTACGCGGGCCCGGCGGTGCCTGGAGGTGGCGCCGCGACCGCCGGCCCTGGGCCCACACGCGCCGGTGCTGCCCGCCCGTCTGGCTTGGTCCTCGCACCCGGCAAACCAAGACACGCCCTTCCACGCGTGCTTCCTGCCGAGAGGGCCCTGCGTCCCACGCTCCTCACCAGGGCTCCGCACCGTCTCCTCGGCCTGCCCAGGGGGACACGGCCCGGCCACGGAGCCTCCAGCTGCCGCTGCCACGGGGTCAGCAGCCACGGACTCTGAACCACAAGGAACCATGGTGGAAATCAGAATAAAGACTAGAAAATGCGGTCATGAGCTGCTGGTGCCTCGCATGCTCGGACAGATTGTGCCTCTGGAGCTGATTAGAGATGCCAGGGGAGCGGGGTGGGCTCTGGGACTGCCTGGCGACCCCCAGTAATGCCCATTAGAACAAAGCGCCTCACGTGCCCCGGTCAGGCCCACCGCCTGTTTCCACACAAGGCCCTACGTTTCCCTGGGCTCCACGGATTCACGGCTGCATTTATTTGGTAACTGTGTACCCGGTAGCCATATACTAGATGACTTTTATCAAGTACTTGTACCCAAGTCAACAGAACGCTGGAGCCCTCAGTAAGTGATTTTTTTCTGGAAGCGATATTTTACTTAGATTTTGAGATAAAACCTTTTTAAATAACACTAAATAAAACTGAAATATTATTTTATGGTATATTTAGCTCTTAAAATTCGGGAACGTTTATGTATATATGCCCTAAGTAAAATTTTAAATTATTGAGTTGTGTTATTTTGCACCTTCTAGAATACCTAATGTGGGGTTCTTCTTACAGCAGGCAAGCCAATGGAATCCATATTAATCAAACTCTAATAATGGAAAACTTTTTGAGAAGGAAACGTATTTCCTGCACATCCTGTTAACTGGAGAAGTGAATGTAGGGACAGTGTCGCATGATTCTGGGTAACCTGCTTTAAAAATCCATTACCTGGGAGTGGGTGTAGCTTGGTGGTTGAGCACCTGCCTCCCATTACAAAGTCCTGAGCTCAATCTCTGATACCTCCTTAAAAAATCCATTACCTTATCAAATAGCCTTTTTTTCCTGATAAGTAGGACATTCCAAAGAAGACAAAGGGCATAATTCTATGGAATGTCATCATTTCATAAAAGTTATGTTACCTTAAGGCTGCCAGAAAGGATGGATTCGCTCGCCCTCTATTTCTTCAAACAAGTAACTGCTGGTGCTCACTGCACCCAGGCACCAGGCGCGGGGCTGGGACGCGGCCACGGACGAGGTAAGGGGGTTGTAAGAGTTACAGTTTAGGAAGAGAACTTTGCCTTTGAACACGGTGAAGGGGTGAGACGGGAGCCGTGAGGGTAACTGCTGCAGAAGGTGATGTGGCCCCACCTTTGGCCAGGGGCTGCAGACACGGAGGTAAGTGGACTTGACTAAACAGGAGTCCATCTGTCGGATTCAAGACTCCGAGGCTGCCAGACGAAGGCACACACCTGGCGCACACCTGCGATCACGCACGCGTGCCCTGAGGGCGCTCCTCAGGTAACTCAGAACCACGCAGCGCTGCCTCCTGTCCCTTCCTAAACTCACAGGTGAGAGTTCGCAGTTCAGGGGAGTATCGAGGACTTTGCTCAAGGCAACTTCATTTCCCAGAACGACAGCGCACCTGAGGAAGCGCCTTAAACAACGGATGCATTCTTCACTGGAGTTAAGATAAGAAAGAGTTGTTGGGGAAGTGGACTTGGCCCAGTGGTTAGGGCGTCCGTCCACCACATGGGAGGTCCGCGGTTCAAACCCTGGGCCTCCTTGATCCGTGTGGAGCTGGCCCATGCGCAGTGCTGATGCGCGCAAGGAGTGCCCTGCCACACAGGGGTGTCCCCCACATAGGGGAGCCCCACGCACAAGGAGCGCGCCCCGTAAGGAGAGCCGCCCAGTGCGAAAGAAAGTGCAGCCTGCCCAGGAATGGGGTCACACACACGGAGAGCTGACACAGCAAGATGACGCAACAAAAAGAAACACAGATTCCCGGTGCTGCTGACAACAGAAGCGGACAAAGAAGAACACGCAGCAAATGGACACAGAGAAATAAAAATAAAAATAAAAAACAAAATCTTAAAAAAAGAAAAAAGTTGCTGGAGACTCGCGCCACCAGTGCGAACCCACAGTTCCTGCACTGCTCGCTAGCGTGTTTCTGTGACCGCAGAGCTGGGGTGGGCCGCACAGCTGCAGCGCCAGCTGACAAAACAGGCTTTAAAAAGCCTTGTCAGAGGTGAAGAGGGACTTGAGATAATGGAAAAGTTTAAAATCACCAGCAGACGTAATGATTTTATAGTAATTCTAAACTTTTACCCATAGCATGGTGTCAGGATATGTTAAACAAAAAATATAAGAATATTAGCAATCCACAATCAAAACTGATGATTTTAACACAATCTCTAAATTATTAAAAGTTAAATAGGGAATAAATTAGTAAGGCTATAAAATATTTAAACATGTAACAAAAGCTTCATCTAACAGACATATATAAAACTCTTCATTCACCAATTAGATAAAAATTCTTTTCTAACACAGAGGGAACATTTATAAAAATTAGCCTTGTACTAAATTATAAAACAAGGCAAGAATCAGCTTGTATGTATCATATCTTTTATTAAAAGGCAAAACTAAGTTTAAAATTTATTTTTAAGACCCATTCAATGAGAAATTTTGGAAGAACTCATGAATCAAAGAAGACATTACTTGGAAATGGGAAACATAGAGAATTGAATGATAATGAAAATAATGCATATTAAAACCATATAAAGTAGTACTTATAGGGAAATGTAGGTAGAATTATTGCTTATATTAGAAAATAAGAAAGACTGAAAATTAGCATTGTGTCCAATATAAGAAGTTAGAAAAAGGACAGCAGAATAAATCTAAAGAAAGTAAATTCTGAAAAGAATAAGGAGCAGAAATTAGAAAATTATTAACAATGCATTAGAAATGGTCAACAGAACTCAAACTTATTCTCTGTAAAAATTTATAAAATCTGTTAAGATTGATCAGAAAAAGAGAGGAAATAATATAAATATCTTAAATATAAATAATATTAGATCTAAAAAAATAAAGCAAAGATTTTAAACATAGGATAACTTGAACAACTTTGGCCAGGAAATTGGAAAATATGATATATAAAAATTTTAAGAAAAATATAATTCCATAATTGATTCAAGAAGAAATAATTATGACTCCATTTTAACTGGAGCTGATATTCAGTGGGCATACCTTCTGATTGGTCAATGCCTGTGCTGTGTGGATTGCTAAATATTTTTTAAAAACTTTGTCAGTAACAAACTAAGAAACTGATTGATTTAATCCATTCATTTAATTAACTCCCAAATGGTTTGGAGTTGGGTTATACCAAACAAAGAACTGATAATCTTAGATAATGTTTCCAGAACCTAAAACACAGGAAAGCTCCTTTGTTCATTTTTTGAGGTTAGTAAACATTTATATTAAGAGAAGATGAGGACCATATAAGAAAGAAAAAATGTGGGATAATTTCAACATGAACAGAGATGCAAAAACAAACAACCCCAAACTGAACTAAACAAAAATATTAGTTGAAGCATATAAAATAGCCAATATGTGACTATTTTATAAAAATGGAAATTTTATATGGTTTAACCTAATTTTATAAGACCAACTCTAGTCATACATTTTATATATATATAATCAAATTAGGTTTTATCACAACTTTGCAAAATTATTTAACATTATAAACTCTTCTAAGGTCATTCACCACATTAACAAATTTTAAGGAGAAAAACTGAAAGAGCATGAGTGGCAGTGAAAGCATTTGATACTCATTTTTCAATAGAAAGACTCTACCGCGCCTCAGGAACTACTACACGGACAGGTGTAGCATTAGACACGGTCCACCTGCAGTCGTTAGTTCTGTGTCTTGTTATCGGAGATGGTGTTCTGGTGTCCAGGTTCTTGGCTTCCTCACGAGAAGGAATTCAAGGACGAGCCACAAATGGATTAAACAAGCAGAGGATTTACTGGGGGTTAGCAGAACAGAAGTACGGCTCTGAGACATGCGGATGGGCATTTTCAAGGGAGAAAACGCGAAATTCTGCCCTGGGGTCTCCTGTTTTAGGGGACCCAGGACTCAGTGTCTGCTCTGAGGGGCAATTGTGAGACGAGGCAGCAGAGCTCTCTTAGGTGGTTTGATTTTCCTGGGGATGTGGGGCTGCTCTCCAGCGGTGACTGGCTTCTGGTCACTGTCCCCTAGACGTGAAGTAACCTGAAGGTGGGGTGGGGGTGGGGGTGGAGCCCTCCTGCCCCTTCCCTCCTTCCCACCTTGCAGTGGTGTGTGCCGTGAGCTGCCCCTTCCCCACATGCCTGTGGACCCAGCCGGCTGATGCTCGCCAGCAGGCCATTGCCTCAGTTTCTGCTACCAGGTGTATTAGCCAAAGGGGTGCTGATGCAAAGTACCAGAACTCTCTTGGATTTATAAAGGGTGTTTATTTGGGGTAGAAGCTGTGCTGTGTGGATTGCTAAATCCACACAGGCCATAAACTATAAGTTACTTGCCTCACCAAGGTCTGTTGCCATGTGTTGGAGCAAGATGGCAGCACGTTCGGCTTCCTCTTCTTCTGAAGTCTCCATGGTCCCAGCTTCTTCCATAGCAGCTACTGGCCATCAGGCTTTCTAGGCTTTGTCTCTCTCCCTGGGGCTCGATTCTCTCTGGGCTCAGGCTTGTGGCTCTTCACGAGGTCAGCTGTAGACTATAATGTGAACAGCTTGTCTCTCTTCCCAGGGCCTCTGCTGTGTCTTTGGCGCTCTCTATTCTCTGTGTTCTTCTCCTATCTGTTTACTTCCTGGACTCCAGCTCAAAACTCCAACCTCCCTTCTCTGTGGTGTGGTTTCTCTGAGTCACCACTCACCACTGGGGCAGGGACTCAATGTCCTACTGGCGTGGCCCAATCAAAGCCCCAATCATTACTTAATCAAGTAAAAGTGAAACCTCTGAATCCAATATAACCTAATATGCCTGGAGGGACAGACCACTTTACAGTGAATTTTGGGGAAATTATTTCATGTATGATAAGATGATTTATACATAACATCTAGGAAGATCTCTATAAATTTTTTAAATGAGTTCAGTAAAATTGCTAAATACACAGTCAATATTCAAAAGTCAATTGATTTCTTATACATTAGCAACAAACTGTTAGTATACACAATAACAAAAGACTCTATTTACACAAAACTGTAAAGTACCTAAGAGGAAAACCTAACAAAGAATGTTCAAGACTTTGTAGAGAAAATTATAAGACATTTCATATAAAGGAGGACCTAAATAATGGAACAGCACACCATTTCATGGAACTGAAGGTTCGTTATCTTAAACATGTCAATTCTTACAAAGCAATTTACAAATGTCATGTTATTTCAATCAAAATCTCAAAAGGGATTTTTGTGGACCTAGAAAAACTGATTAAAAAATTATTTGGGGAAGCGGACTTGGCCCAATGAATAGGGCATCTGTCTACCACATGGGAGGTCCGCAGTTCAAACCCCAGGCCTCCCTGACCCGTGTGGAGCTGGCCCATGCACAGTGCTGATGCGCACAAGGAGTGCCCTGCCACGCAGGGGTGTCCCCCGCGTAGGGGAGCCCCACGTGCAAGGAGTATGCCCCATAAGGAGAGCCGCCCAGTGCAAAAGAAAGTGCAGCCTGCTCAGCACACACGGGAAGCTGACACAAGATGACACAACAAAAAGAGACACAGATTCCCATACCACTGACAACAACAGAAGCAGACAAAGAAGATGCAGCAAATAGACACAGAGAACAGACAACTGGGCCAGGGGGAGGGAAGGGGAGAGAAATAAATAAAAATAAATCTTTAAAAAAAAAATTATTTGGCAAAGGGCCAAGGATAGCCAAGAAAATTATGGCACAAAAAAAGGTGAGAAATCTAAACTTATAAATCTCTAGTAATTAAAGCCTTGTGGCTATGGAGCATGAGTGGAAAAAATAGACCAACAGAACAAAAGAGAAAAAAAAAGACCCAAGCAAAGGTGAAAGCCTGGCAGGTGGTGTTGCCAGTAAGCCAAGGTGAGGGAAGACCCAGACTGGCGCATAAATACAATGAATACAGATCCTCGAGGCCAGCGAATCAGCATCTTCCTGGTAAGGAGAAATTGTTGGCAAAATGATTAACTCCTGCTCTTGTCGATTCCTTACAATGACAAAATTATCTCTAATTAGCTACAGATAGTAATGTAGTTGTTTCTTTTCTCCTATTCTTTATTTTCTTTTAAATACTACTTTAAAATATGAGGTCCCCATATACCCCCCACCCCACTCATGCCACCCCTCCCACATCAACAACCTCTTCCATCATTGTGGCACATCCACTGCACCTGGCGAATACATTCTGGAGAACTGCTGCAGCACATGGACAGTGGTCCATATTGTAGTCCACACTCTCCCCCAGTCCACCCAGTGGGCCACAACAGGACACACAATGTCCAGCATCTGTCCCTGTAGCACCATCTAGGACAACTCCAAATCCTGAAAATGCCCCCACACCATATCTCTTCTTCCTTCTCCTGACCATCAGCAGCCACTGTGGCCACCCTCTCCACATCACTACTACAATTTCTTCCCTTACTAATCACAATAGTTCCCCAGCAGAACACCAGTAAGTCCACTCTAATCCATACTCTATTCCTCCATCGTGTGGACCGGGGATGGCTATGTCCAGTCCCCCTCTACATCAAGAGGGGGTTTAGATTCCACATGGATGATGGATGCAATTCTCCTGCTTGCAGCTGTAGGCACTCTTGGGTCCCTGGTGTGGTGGTTGACCCTCTTCACCTCCCTGCCAACTGGCCAGGGTAAGTCCAACAAACCAGAGGGTAGGAGCTGCAAGTCTGCTGAGGCCCAGGGCCTGGCCATCACATGGACAGTTCAGAGATTCAGGTCTCCTGAGTATACACCAACCCAAATGCCAACCACAGGTCCAGTAAAAGTAACAGAAGAGGCATGTGTAGAAAGGCTATATCTGAGTCCAACTCCATCACACTCAGGAACATGAACTCCAAAGTAGGGCCAACTGACATGGCCCTAAACTCCAGAGCCATCTGCCTTGACCATAGAACCTGTGGGTCGCTGATGCCCTCAGGAGAACCAGCACCTGGGTTTCCATCTACCTTGGCTGTCTCTGGTACTCTGCTGAGGCATGCATAAGCATCACCCTCTGATGACCTCCTGACTCTTTTTTGGAGACTCTTGGCCATATAAACTCACTTGTCCTTTCCATTCCCCCCTTTTTATCCAAAGTCAAAAAGCAGTTTTTAACACCTGATATTACATGTAGGCTGAGATATTCTGCCGGTCTGAGTTGACCTCTTTGTTCATGGTCTTTTTTAGTTACATCATCAGCTGGTACTTGGTAGTAACCCCTCAATGCCAGGGAGGCTCATCCCCAGGAGTCATGCCCATGCTGGGGGGAAGGCAATGCACCTACATGCTGAGTTTGGCTTAGAGAGTGGCCACATTTGAGCAGCATGGAGGCTCTCAGGAGGTAACTCTTAGGCACCCCACAGTTATAGGCCTAGTTGATATTTCAGGCACCTAGGCTCATAATCGGAGCCATCAGTATCAAGGGTTCATCTTGGACCATCCATCTTTATTGGTCTTTGCCATTGCTCTAGGGGGATTGATGCTGTTCCATTGGAGAATGTGATAGAGCTCTCCTGGTCAGGAACTTAGCACTCTCTCATCTGTCATTTCCAACTGAAACCACTATGAAAATATCCAAACATTTCTATGTACCCTGTATACATGCCCTGGAGAACTCCCTCCCAACTATGTGCCCCCCACTAAAAGCACCCACACCATAGTTCCCCCGCCATAGTTCTCCCTTGCCATAGTTGAACCTCTCTGTAGTCCAAAACTTCTTCAAAAAGGAAGCCCAATATATTGCCAGGTTCCCTTAATAGAAAAATGGAATATAGTGATGGGTTTAAAGGTTAGATATAGAATACATAGAAATTTAGAAAAATTAAAGGAAAAATAAATTGGGGTATCAGAGAAATGAAAAAATGAAAAAGCTTTGTTTTTGGCATTTTGCCTTTCATCACTGCTACAGTGTATGTACAGTGGCAAGGCAATTTCTTCCATTTCTTCCTCAGTGTCTACCTCTTTTTTTTCCCCTGATTATTAAGTTTCTCTTGACATAAGTTTTAGGTCACAGTAATTCACATATACAATATATGGTACTCCCACATATCCAACATCAAACCCTTTGTCCCTTCCCCAACAGTGATCTTTTACATGTTCATATTATATTTGCTGCAGCTAATGTACAGATATTGAAACAATAGCTTTCAAATATGGTTCCATTTGAGTTTACATTATGGTTTATATTTTAGACTATACAATTTTCTAGATTTTTAGTTATCTTATGTTTTACATTATGGTTTACATTTTAGCCTTTTAGACTTCATACATTTTTGGTGTAATTTAACATGACCTATATCCATCATGGCATGATCTTGTAGAACACTTCCATTGCCCCACAGTTACCCTGATTCCATGTATTCAACACCTCTTTCCTGCTCCCCTCAGGGCCCACCATGACAATCAATCTTCATTACTTGAGAAACCATATTAAGAGATACTTGCAAAATGTTGAGGGCTTGACATACTTGACTGCCCTAACCCATTGGGAGCCACCGATTCTCTCAAGAGATACAAGTCCCTCTGTTTGAGAACATCAGTCCTCCCCAGGATGTGGGTATACCTTTCCTCTCATTGTATGGGTCTCCACCCAATGATATAATCCACCATGACAAAATGAGCACTCACACACTCCCCAGAAGCTTGCCCTGTGTCAGATGCCCCCCCACCCTTAAGCATCCCAAACAGGCACCTTCCATATTACATTCTCTAAAGAGTTTTCTCTGCACTAAAATTTTAACCATATACCTGATAATCTCCCATAATCAAATGTTCCCCTCACCCTGTCCCCAATTTCTTGGGCCATCTGACCCATCCTCCCATCCCTAGCACCCCTAAAGCCTACGCAGCCCCACCCAAAGTTATCCCTATGCCCCCATTTTGTCCCTTTCCTGTACAAATACTTACCTTCAGCTTATCATAGATTTCACCCATGTAGCTGTCAGCTCACAACCTTCCTCTACCCTCCAACTACCTTAAAGTTTATCATCCAGTCTCTAGCTCTCTGAGACAACTTGGTTTACTTATTTCATATCAGAGAGGTCATGTAGTATTTGTCCTTCAATGCTTGGGTTGCTTCACTCAACATATGGTTCTCAAGATTCATCCATGTTATCACATGTGTTTGTACTATATTTGTTCTTATAGCTGAGTAGTGTTCCATTGTATGTATATACCACATTTTATTTATCCATTCATCTGTTGATGGGCATTTGGGTTGATTCCAACTTTTGGCAATAGTGAATAGTGCTGCTATGAACATTGGTGTGCATATACCAGTTTGTGTCCTTGTTTTCAGTTCTACTGGATATATACCCAGCAGTGGAATTGCTGGGTCATAGGGCAAATCTATAACTAGTTTTTTGAGAAACCGCAAACTGTCCTCCAGAATGGCTGAATCCTTCTGCATTCCCACCAGCAATGGATGAGTGTTCCCATTCCTCCACATCCTCTCCAACAATTGTAGTCTTCTGATTTTTTGATAGCTGCCAGTCCTGTGGGAGTAAGGTGGTATCTCATTGTTGTTTTGATTTGCATTTCCCTAATAGCTAGTGATTTTGAGCACTTTTTTCATGTGTTTTTTAACCATTTGTATATCTTCTTTGGAGAAGTGCCTGTTCAAATCTTTTCCCCATTTTTTAATGAACTGTTTGTCTTTTTATTTTTGAGATACAGGAGTTCTTTATATATGCAGGATATAAGTCTCCTATCAGATATATGGTTACCAAATATTTTCTCCCATTGGGTAGGCTCTCTTTTCACTTTCTTGACAAACTCCTTTGAGGTGCAGAAGGCTTTATTTGAGGAAGTCCCATTTATCTATCTATTTCTTTTGCTGCTTGTGCCTTTGGTGTGAAGTTCATGAAGCCATTTCCTATAACAAGATCCTGTCAATGCTTCCTTACATTGCTTTCCAAGGTCTTTATGGTCTTGGGTCTTATATTTAGCTCTTTGATCCATCTTGAGTTGATTTTGTATAAGGCATGAGTTGGTAATTCTCTTTCATTCTTTTATATATGGATATTCAGTTCTCCAGGCACCATTTGTTGAAGAGGCCATTCTCTCCCAGTTGAGAAGATTTGGTGGCCTTGTCAAATACCATATGGCTGTATATATGAGGATCTATATCAGAACTTTCAATTCGGTTCCATTGGTCTGTATGTCTCTCCTTGTGCCAATACCATGCTGTTTTCACTACTGTAGCTTTGTAGTATGTTTTGAAGTCAGGTAGTGTGATTCCTTGAATTTCGTTTTTCTTTTTCAATATGTCTTTGGCTATTCGGGGCCTCTTTCCTTTCCAAATAAATTTCATAGTTAGTTTCTCTAGTTCATTAAAGAATGCTGTGTTGATTTTTATTGAGATTGCATTGAATCTGTAGATCAGTTTTGGTAGGATAGACATCTTAATAATATTTAGTCCTCCTATCTATGAACAGGGAATATTCTTCCATTTATTTAGGTCTTCTTTGATTTCCTTGAACAGTGTTGTGTAGTTTTCTGTGTATAAGTCTTTTACATCTTTAGTTAAATTTATTCTTAGATATTTGATTTTTTAATTTACTATTGTAAATGGTATTTGATTCCTGATTTCCTCCTCAGATTGCTCATTATTGGTGTACAGAAATGCTACTTATTTTTATGCATTGATCCTGTAACCTGTGACTCTACTGAACTCATTTATAAGTTCTAGAAGCTTTGTTGTAGATTTCTTGGGGTTTTCTATGTATAGGATCATATCATCTGCAAATAGTGAAATTTTGACTTCTTCCTTTCCAATGTGGATGCCTTTTATGTCTGGTTCTTGCCTCAGTGCTTGAGCAAGTACTTCTAAGACAATGTTAAATAAAAAGGGTGATAGTGGGCATCCTTGTCTTGTTCCTGATCTTAGAGGGAAAGATTTTAGGATTTCACCATTGTAAATGATGTTAGCTGTGGATTTTTCATATATACTCCTTATCACGTTCAGGAAGTTTCCTTCTATTCTGATCTTTTGCAGTGTTTTTATCAAGAAAGAGTGCTGTATTTTGTCAGATGCTTTTTCTGCATCTATAGATATGATCATGTGATTTTTTTTCCTTCAGTCTGTTTATATGGTATATTATATTAATTGATTTTCTTACTTTGAACCATCCTTTCATACCAGGAATGAATCCCTCTTGGTCATGGTGTATAATTTCTTTAATGTGTTGTTGAATATAATTAGCAAGTATTTTGTTGAGGATTTTCACATCCAGGTTCATTAGAGAGATCGGTCTGTAATTTTCCTTTCTTGTGGTGTCTTTGCTTGACTTTGGTACTAGAGTAATGTTGGCATCATAGAATGAGTTAGGCAATGTTCCTTCTATTTTGATTTTTTGGGATTGGTGTTAGTTCTTTCCGGAGTGTTTGGTAGAATTCACCTGTGAAGCCATCTGGCCCAGGGCCCTCCTTAGTTGGGAGGTTTTTAATGACTGAGTCTATCTCCTTACTTGTGATTGATTTGTTGAGATCATCAATTTCTTCTTTTGTCAATGAAGGCTGCTTATATGTTTCTAGGAAATTGTCCATTTCCTCTAAATTGTCCTTCTTGTTGGAGTATAGTTTTTCAAAGTATCCTTTTATAATAGTCTTTATTTCTGTGGGGTCAGTGGTGATAGCGCCTTTCTCATTTCTTATTTTGTGTATTTGCATCTTCTCTCTTTTTTTCTTTGTTAGTCTAGCTAAGGGTTTGTCAATTTTATTGATCTTCTCAAAGAACCAGCTCTTGATTTTGTTTCTTTTTTTCCAAGTGTTTTCTTATTTTCTATTTCATTTAGTTCTGCTCTGATCTTTGTTATTTCTTTCTTTTTCCTTTGAATTTAGTTTGTTGATTTTTTACTAATTCCTCCAACTGTGCAGTTAGTTCTTCAATTTTGACTCTTTATTCTTTTTTGATGTATGAATTTCCCTCTCTGTACTGCTTTTGCTGCATCCCATAAGTTTGGATATGCTGTGTTATCATTTTCATTAGTTTCAAGGTAGTTATTAATTTATTTTGAGATTTCCTCCTTGATCCACAGTCTTTCTAAGAGTGTGTTGTTTAACTTCCAAATCTTGGTGCCAAATCTGGGTCTCTGGCCCTTGCAGATTTCCAGCTTCATTCCACTGTGTTCAGGGAACATTATATTTTGTATGATTTCAATCTTTCTGAATTCATTGAGACTTTTTCTGTGGCCTAGCACATGGTCTAACTTGGAGAATGATCCATGTGCACTTGAGAAGAATGTATATCCTGCTGTATTTGAGTGTAATGTTCTGTATATGTCTATTAGGTCCACCTCCTCTAATATATTGTTCAAAGTCTTTGTTTCTTTATTGATTCTCTTTTGAGATGTTCTGTCCAAAGTTGATAGTGGTGTATTAAAGTTCCCCACTATAATTGTAGAGGCATCTATTCCTTCACTTAGTTTTTCCAGTGTTTGCCTCACATATTTTGAGGCACCCTTGTTAGGAGCATAAATGTTTTTGATTGTTCTTTCTTCTTGTAAGATTATCCCTTTCACTAATATGTAGTGTCCATCTTTGTCTCTCACAATTGTTTTGCATTTAAAGTCTATTTTGTCTGATATTAATATAGCTGCTTCTGCCCTTTTTTGGTTATTGTTTGCTTGTAAGATTGTTTTCCAGCCATTCACTTTCAACCTACTTGAATCCCTGGGTCTCAGATGTGTTTCTTGCAGACACCATATAGATGCGTCATATTTCCTTATCCAGTCTTCCAGTCTGAATCTTTTGGCAGGTGAGTTTAATCCATTGACAGTCAGCATTATTACTTTCAAGAAACTACTTATATTAGCTATGTTTTCTTTGGATTTGTACTTGTCATATTTTGCTTGATTTTCTTTTTCTGTTTTTTGTGTTTTTAATTGCTCTTACACTCTCCTCCAACTCTGTCTCTCTTGATTTTTTATTTCTTCCTGCAGAACTCCCTTTAGTATTTCTTGAAGGGCAGGATTCTTGTTGGCATACTCTCTTAGTTTCTGTTTATCTGTGAATATTTTGAACTCTCCATCATTTTTGAATGCCAGCTTTGCTGGATAGAGTATTCTTGTCATACCACAGCCTTCTTGCCTCCATGGTTTCAGATGAGAAATCAACACTTAATCTTATGGAGCTTCCCTTGTATGTGATGGTTCTCTTTTCTCTTGCTGCTTTTAGAATTTTCTCTTTGTTTTGAGCATTGGATAATTCGTTTAGTATATGTCTTGGGGTGGGCCTATTGGGGTTTATGCTGTTGGGGTGCGTTGTGCTTCCTGGACATGTACATCCATCTCCCTCAATAGGTTTGGGAAGTTTTCATCCATCATTTCCTCCAACACCCCTTTGTCCCCTTTCCTGTCTCTTCTCCTTCTGGGATACCTATAATGCATATGCTTGCACATTTTGTATTGTCATTCAGGTCCCTAAGTCCCTGCTGGATTTTTTCTATCTTTTTATAGATCAGTTCTTCTATCTGTTTGATTTCAGATGTACTTTCTTCCACATCACTAATTCTTTCCTCTGCCTCTTCAGATCTGCTGTTATTTGCTGAGAATGTATTTTTGATTTCTTGAATTGTGCTGTTCATTACCATCATACCCGTTATCTTTTTGTGTATGACTGCAATTTCTTCTGTATTCTCTCCAAGTGTTTTCTTCATATTCTTAATGTCTTCCTTCACTTCATTATATTGGTCCCTAATATATGTTTTGAGAGCTTTAATTACTTGTTTAATGTTCTGCTCCTCTTCCTGGCTTTTTGTTTGTACATTGGATTGAGGCATGTTTTCCTGATTATTGGTTTCGTTTGTAGTTTTTTGTTGCTATCTGCTGCCTGCTCATCATTTTATCTTGACAGGTTTAATTAGTTGCTTAGCTTCTTTGTCTAGTTTGGGGTTTAATTAGTTGTTGTTTTTGCATGTGTGTTAAGTCTTTGTCACTTTCTTCTTCTTATTCTATTTCCTTGTTTTTGGCTAAGTTCACTTGAAGGAAAATATTAGGGCCAGAGAAAGCAAAAGGAGGAAGAAAAAAAAATAGTAGTAGTATTGAGAGTAAATATTAACAGAGGAACCATGTGAGATCTAAGGGAATGGAGATTAGACTCATGTAAGGTATGTAGAGTTATAAAAGTAAGAAAAGTAGAGTACATGTAATGAGACAGTAAACTGAATATGGGGGGGAAATAGTGTGAATTAAAAGACCAGTGTGTTCAGGAGAGAGGGAAAGAGAAAAGAAAGGATAATAATATAAAGAGTGAATATAAGACGGAAAACAGAACAAAGATATTAGAAATAAAAAGTCATAAAAATAGGGGGCAAACAAAAAGAGGTGTTACATAAGAGAAACAATAAATGATGGAGGATAGAAAGATGTAGAGGTGGGAAACGGACTTTGGCCCAGTGGTTAGGGCGTCCGTCTACCATATGGGAGGTCCGCGGTTCAAACCCTGGGCCTCCTTGACCCGTGTGGAGCTGGCCATGCGCAGTGCTGATGCGCGCAAGGAGTGCCGTGCCACGCAAGGGTGTCCCCTGCGTGGGGGAGCCCCATGCGCAAGGAGTGCGCCCGTGAGGAGAGCCGCCCAGCGTGAAAAGAAAGAGCAGCCTGCCCAGGAATGGCGCCGCCCACACTTCCCATGCCGCTGACGACAACAGAAGCGGACAAAGAAACAAGACGCAGCAAATAGACACCAAGAACAGACAACCAGGGGAGGGGGGGGAAATTAAATAAATAAATAAGTCTTTAAAAAAAAAAAAAAAAAAAAAAAGAAAGATGTAGAGGAGAGGGGATAGTGTTGGTGGCCAAAATCAATACACACAGAAAAGAGGAAATGTAGGTTGAGGAAATACAGCAAATGTGAAGTGCTCCTGGCAGCACCTACTATAAAAAGAATAAAAAAGAAGAGAAAGAAAGAAAGAAAGAAAGAAAGAAAGAAAGAAAGAAAGAAAGAAAGAAAGAAAGAAAGAAAGAAAGAAAGAAAGAAAGAAAGAAAGAAAGAAAGAAAGAAAGAAAGAAAGAAAGAAAGAAAGAAAGAAAGAAAGAAAGAAAGAAAGAAAGAAAGAAAGAAAGAAAGAAAGAAAGAAAGAAAGAAAGAAAGAAAGAAAGAAAGAAAGAAAGAAAGAAAGAAAGAAAAGGAAAAAAGGGGGGGACAAAAGTGAGGGGGGAAGCAAGCAAAAAAAGGAAAAAGGGCCTTGGGGGGTGGGGATAAAGAGGAAGGACAAACAAGAAGACAAACCAACAAAACACCAGGCAAAGTTTCAAGCAAGGAATCCTCTCTGTAGTTAAGTAAAACGCTTAGGGATCTGACTTTCCCCCTTCCTCCCTTCCTCCCTTCCCTCTCTCCCAGGGCAGCAGGAAAGCTGTCTGAGAGGTCAGGTAGGAGAGTCAAGTGGGTCCTTGTTGAATCAGATCCACACAGAAAACAATTACTCTTAATTTCCAGAGAGAGAGCACCCACACCTCACCAGGAACCCCAAGTATGCTACTGGAGGCTTGGAAAGCAGCTCCTACAGTCCCTCCCCCTTAGGTGTGCTACAGGAGAGCTGGTTGATTTTCTGACTCCACCTTCTCCCAGACCAAGTTTCCTATCCCAGGGTATTTAGGTGAATTGGGCTTTCTCAGCAGATTCGCCTCTCCTTTCTTCCCCAGCTCTCCCCAAGCCAGCTGATATGCTCCTCCAAGCACAAAAAACACACAAAAAATTGGGGGGGTGAGGGGGAGGGAGGGACCAGAAAATTGAACCTGCACTCACCAGCCCCTCTGGTGCACCCCCCACCAAATCCCTCCCACCCACAGAGTCAGTCCAAAACCAGCGGGCTGGGGCAATCCTGGACCTCCAGGAGCCCTGGACTCGGGAAAAGGAAGTCCAGAACACTGCAGGCTCAGGTTATGTACGTCTGTGGAATGCGGGCTACGGGGGCTTAGGGGACACGGACCTGGGGACCACGCATCTGGGGATCAGGGGGCCCAGAAATGCCACCGCACAAGTGACAGTTCTCAGGGAACACCGCGGCTGCCAGCCCTGGGGGAAGGGTCCCACCTCCCCACAGCCTCCGACCTCCGTACTTGCAGCCCACAATTCCACCTTTAACAAGCACTACCTTTGTCACTGTCCCTCCAAATCGACATCCACACACCTCCTGCCTTGCAAGCCCCCAAAACAGCCCACTCCGGCAAGACTCGAACCCCACTCAGCCGCCTCTTTGCAGGAGAGACTGTGAGGTGCACTCGCTCAGACGCCATCTTGCTCCCCCTCCCCTCACGCTTCTTTAAGACGTAAGACTGCCACGTACGTTTCCTAAAAACAAGGATATTCACTTATATAACCACCTTAAACGCAGTTAGCAAGATCGAGAAATTTAGATAAATGCTTACAGCCTATATGCCAATGTTTTCATGTGTCCCAATTATGTCCTTTTGAGCCTTTCTCTTCTCTTTCTAGATCCTATCCAAGGTCAAGTATTTAATAGTCATTGTCTCTTTAGTTGCTCTTTCTTTTTTTTAATTATGGGAACATATATACAATATAAACTTTCCCTCAATCACTCCTGAGCATGCCATTCAATGGGACTAATCGTATTACAATTTTGTGGTGCCTTCACAACCTTGCATTACTAAAACTCTCCCACTACCCAAATAGATTCCCTTCACCCACTTTCATGAACTCCCCAGATCCCTTGCCCCTGCTGCTGGCAGCCTACACTCTAATTCCTGTTTCTATGAGCTTGCACGCACCAACAATTTCTTTGTAGTTACCATAGGCCTTAAATTTAACATTCTAAATCTATAACAACCTCGTTTTTGTTGAGACCACCTTAGCTTCAATAGTATACACAAAGCATGTTCCCACTCTCCTCCATTTCCCCCTTTACATACATTGTGCGTCCCAAACCATTGCTTTCTCATTACATTTTATGCATTTACCTTTTAGATCCTGTAGGAAGTAAAACGTGGAGTTACAAACCGAAAACATCATAGTGCGGCTTTTATGGTTCCCAGCTGTGGCCCTGACAAGGAGTTTCCTCATCCCACTTCAGTCTGTGTCTCTCCTCCTTTCCTTTCCATCCATAGGACTGTCCTCAGCATCTCCTGTGGGTCCAGTCCAGGCAGACAGACTCCTTCAACTCTTGCTTATCTGGGAATATCTTAATTTCTCCTTCACTTTTGAAAGGAATTTTGCTGGTTATAGAATTCTTGGTTCGCAATTTCGGGGCAATGTTATAGATGATAAAGTATCTTCAGGCTGTCAAATAATTTTTGATCCTTTTTGGATTTTGACAGAGGTAACTCTCAGATAAATGGTACTTTTTTAGACATTCCAAGATGTTTTTCCATTTCCTTTTGTGTTGGTTTGAACCTTTTATGTGGACCCCAGAAAATTACGCTCTTAAAAAACCTACTGTGAGCCTTGGGTTAAATCAGATCAGATAAGGGGCATATGATTGATTGCTCCAGGAGGCGTAGCCTAGGGTGGGTCTAGATCCTCTTACTGGAGTTCTTTATAAATGGAGGACTTTATAAATGGAGAAACAAAAGCCACAGGCTCAGGAAAAAGCCACAGGGGCAGGGAACAGCCAGGAAAGATGAGCTGACCCCGCCATTGCGCTCTGCCACGTGCCTGATGCCCACAGCTGAACTTGGGGAGAAAGTGCGCCTGGAGGAGAAGGCAGAGCCTGGCAGAGCTGCCATTGCGCCTTGCCACACGGCAGCAGTCCAAGATCACCAGCGACCAAGCTTCAGTGAGATGCCTTGATTTGGGCATTTTCACAGCCTTAGAACTGTAAACTTTTAACCTAATAAATTCCTATTGTAAAAGTCAACCCATTTCTGCTACATTGCATTGGCAGCCCTTAGCAAACTAAATTGCCTTCGTTCTAAAGTACTTGCTTTCCACAGGCTCCATGTTACTTCTCTCTGTTCCCTTCCCAAGACTGGCCATTGCTGTGTAGGTCACTAGAGATGGGACTGGAGAACAGAGAGAGGACCTGCCCTCTGTCATTTTCATGCAACAGCAGAGTAGAGGTAGATAACTCTACTCTCTGGTCTATATATGCCCCCAAATTTGAGGCTGCGTGGGAGGAAGGGGATGGAATTGATGTGAGAGGGGACAATGAGAAGGGCAGAGACCGAGGGTGGGGACACGTCCATGTAGCTCATTCATATATAGGTGTATTAGAGCTCAGATTGTGGCCGAGATCCTGCAGAGAGACAACAACAGAAAATAGCAGATAAAAATCAAATGTAGAGCCCTTTCACTTGATCTTGGCAAGAGTTAAACATTTTCAAGAATGAGCCATGCCTCGAACAAAAATGACCCAAGGAATCTGCATTGGTCTACCTCCTGTCCACAAGAAAGTAGATACCTGGACCAAGCCTTGCATTTGCAGAAATAGAGAATTAAGTCACAGGGCATTGTATAAGTCGTTGGCAATAGTGGTTTGGCTTGGGGAGGTGGGGGGAGAAACCTGCATGTCAAGGGGATCAGGTTGGATGAGAAAGAGCCTTGGACAGTTGTAAAAGGCAAAGCAGAATTTGAACCCTCTACTCACCCTCCAAACTGGATCCTGGATACTGATGGGTTATTAAAGAACCGTTCCCAAGTGATTGGAGTTTGAGTCCATCTATCAATTGTGATTCAGGGAAACTTGGTCCAGTTTCTGCACATAGCTCAGTTTCAGGTAACCCCAAACCACCTCCCGCTTTTTGAAGCAGCCTGTCTTTGTGGAGCGAACCTGGGTAGGAAGTGTTTAGCTTTGGCTGGGAGTTTTCTCAATCCACCTTCTTCCTCAGGGAAATTATTAACATCACGCAGAATCTGATATTAGCTCTCTGCTTTGCTTTGTGAATTTTAATCTGTGTTTGCCTTGTTTTTTTATTGAAATTTTAGTTAGAAGTTAGAGGATGATAGCCAGATGCCCTTTTGAACTAGAATCTGTAACTGTATTAAAAGAGCAGGGAAGCAGATTTGGCTCAATGGATAGAGCGTCCGCCTACCACATGGGAGGTCCAGGGTTCAAACCCAGGGCCTCCTGACCCGTGCGATGAGCTGGCCCATGCGCAGTGCTGATGCGCACAAGTAGTGCTGTGCCACGCAGGGGTGTTCCCCACATAGGGGAGCCCCACGGGCAAGGAGTGCGCCCCTCATTGAGCCGCCCCGCGCAAAAAAAGTGCAGCCTGCCCAGGAGTGGTGCTGCACACATGGAAAGCTGACACAGCAAGATGACGCAACAAAAAGACACAGATTCCTGGTGCCACTAGGAATACAAGCGGACACAGAAGAACACACAGTGAATGGACACAGAGAGCAGACACCGGGGGTGGGGCGGGGTTAGAAATAATAGTAAAAAAAGAGCAGTGATTCTCATTGCAGATTTAACCTGTGATGACTTTATTGGAATTATTTGAAGGGCTGGGAAGACATGGTGATAGAATATGAAAATTCTAATTTTTATCATGTTTGTGTGCTAAAATTTTAAAGACACAAAGGTAAATATTCTAGATCCTGACAAGAATTTCCAGGATACAAAGCTAGGATGGTGGCTAAGAACAATCAAGAGTAGTAGAAGAGTGAGCTTCTGAGCTCGGAGGAGCCACCACCTGAGAGGGACAGTAAATAAGAACACTTTTTAAAAAGTGAAGGCTGGAGGCAAGGCTTCTACAGCTCCGTGCTGCCCCTGGATGGGACGTTAGCAGGAGGAGTTTAAGGATTTGACATAACTGCACTCAAAGATTTTACTTATTTGTGCTGACAGCTCTGACGCCAGCTTGAAGAGTTAGAATTCCAAATCATCCACTGAGATATGGTTAATCAATTTGAAAACTTAGTGTAGGCGAGTTCATGTAAAAATTATGAGAGAGATAAAGTGCATTTGATTTGGCTCTTTCTACTCAAGATCATCACGTTTGCAGGCTCCAATTCTGTCTTCACTGTCACCTGTTGTCGTGTCGTTCAATAGTTATTGACCATCTACTCTGTGTCAGGCTCTGGGATTACAGTACAACTTAAGACAGAATTCCTGCCCACGTGGGGCTTATATCCTTACTGGGTTGTGCTTTTACACCTTGAAAGAGACATCTGACCCCCCTCCCCCAGTGTGGGACAGTTTCCAGCTGTGCTTCCACCTCCTTAGAAACAATCGTTCTTTGAAAGAACTCCTGACTGCTCCGCGCAGGCAGTAGAGGTGTTCCTTGGTGAGCTGGCATGCACTGTCTCGTCTTTGTGTTACAGACTCTGTGGTTGGGACACTAGGTAAAATGCTTTTTCATCTACTGAGACTTCCTGGATATCACCTTGAATTTAGTGAATGTAGTTATTGACACAGCACTGTGAAGTGTTGGAGGCAGCAAGTTTGTTGCTCATGGGTGGGAAGTGTTTTCTGTGGAAATGGAGAGGCACAAAAAAGGTGTCTCCCCCACTGCTTAGAGTGTGAAATGTATTTCCTCTATTAAGTAAGGAGTCCCCTCCTTTCCTTGTTCTGATGTATCTTATTCTGTTCTTTCTTTTTTGATTAATTTTCAGGAAAAAAACATTTCTAAATATGTAGAGCGAATAATTTTAGAGATGAACGTTGTTACTCTTGTACCTCGTTTGGCTCGTTATCCATTGCTTTGTACCACATTACCCTAAGACTTGGTGGCTGACGATGGCCGACATTGGTCACATCCCAGCTCCTGGGTCAGGAGCCCAGGTCCGGCCGGGCAGGCTCCTGGCTCATCTCGGGGACCCCCGTGACCTCAGGGCGGCCGGGAAGAACGCCCAAGCACCCCGCAGGGCTGCTGGTGGCCTCGTTTCCGGCCACATGGATGTGTCCAGGGGCTGCTCACAGAGCCCACGTGGCAGCAGCTTGCCCAGAGTGAGGACACTGGGAGCTGGACAGGAAAGGGGCTGTCCAAGGCGGAAGCCACGCGCCTTTGAGATCTGACCTTGCACGTGCCTTCCCGTGTCTTCAGCCGCCTTCCACCCTTTGGAAATGTGCCCCAGGCCCTGCGCACCCTGTGGGAGGGGGCCGCTCAAGAGACAGGATCATGAGAAGCCCCTGCCACTGCCCGCCACGTCCCTTGCTAGTGTCAGAGGGTAGTTAACAACCCTGACTGGTCTCAGCTGTGGGCTGGCATGAGGCTCCTCTCTCCCCGGGGCTCGTCTCTTCTTGGGCTCAGCTGCTCTGCTCTCTCCACAAGGTCCACTGTAGACTCTCAGGCTCATTCTCTTCCCTGGGCTGTGTCTATGGAGATGCTCTCTTCCTGCATATCTGCTTCTGTGTTCTCCTTCTCTGTGTATTTGTTAGTCCATTCTTTCATATACCCCACAAAGGGTGGGGGTGGGAACTTGAACCAATTTACCCTAATAACATGATCAAATAAAAGCCCTGATCTTGATTTAATAAAGTAAAAGTGAAACCTCTGAATCTAATACAATCTAATGCACCCAGAGGAACAGACCAGTTTACAAACCCAATCCAGTATCTATTTCTGGAATCCATGAATAATACCAAACTGCCACAGTGGTTATCTACAAGTAGATGAATTTTCCCTGCATCTTAACAGAGTTTTCTTAGACAAAGGCTTTGCATTCTGATTCTTCTTGGGGGTTTGAGTCATAGAAACATTAGGAAGACTGAACAAAAAAGTACTATTGGGAAGTGGATGTGGGCTCAAGTGATTGAGCTCCTGCCTACCACATGGGAGGTCCCGGGTTCAGTTTCTGGTGCCTCCTAAAGAAGATGTGCAAGACAGCAAGCTGACACAATGGGCTGGTGCAGTGAACTGATGCAATAAGAGACACAAGAAAGAAAACACAATGAGAGGCACAACAAAGCAGGGAGCAGAGGTGGCTCTAGTAATTAGGTGCCTCCCTCCCACATGGGAGGTCCCGGGTTTGGTTCCTGGTGCCTCGTAAAAGGAAGATGAGCATACAATGAACAGACATGGCAAGCACAAACAATGAGGGGGAGGGGGAGAAATAAGTAAATAAAATAAATCTTTAAAAGAAAAAGACCTACAGAGGAGGATTGTGGTGAGATGACATCAGACTATCAGGCAGGGCTCAATGCTCTCACAAAAACAATGGAGACAGAGCCAAAAGCTCCTGAGGGACCTGCTGAGGGGGTCAGCAGACCAGGACAGTGCTACACAACTCCCAGGAGGCTGAGGAATAGAGAGATGAAGAAGCCAAAGAGACAAATGTGAGTTCCCAAGCCCTGGTGGCAGCTCCCCTCCCCACCCTCAAGATATTACGCTGGAGTAAAACCCCTGGCTCACTGCAGCCAACTGAGGGAAACAGACATCTTCCTCCCTGTCAGCTGTTTCAAGGGGAAAAGGAGGGGGAGTGGGGAAGCATTTCTTCAGTGAATTTGATCAGCAGAACCCACTGTGAATCTCTACTCTGGAGAGTCAACACAGGAACACAGAAAAGCCCAGCCTGAAACACCTCCGTGGATCAGTGCACTGATGAGTGCCATCTGCTGGCTGGTCTAGAAATTGCATGGGCAAAAATGTTTTTGGTTCTTTCTGTATCCTTACTCCTGGGAGAAACTCTGTGCCCCATTAATGAGTCCCTGGCCTGATTTTGATAACTTAAACTGGGCAATTTGAAAAACTTCAGATAAGTTGAACCACATATTAAAGAAGAGCTATGAAAAAAAGAAAACAATTGGCAAGAGAGAGAAATTGGCCATCAGAGTAAATTTACCAAATATTCAGATGCCTGGACATCAGCAAAAAATTAAAAGCCATACTAGGAAACAGGAAGAGATGACCCAGCCAAAAGAACTAAACAAATATTCTGAAGAGATACACGATATAAGACAATTAATTTGTGTTAATCACACAACTCTTCTAAAACAATTAGAAGAATTGAAAGAAAATATGAGTAAAGAGATAAATGATATTTAAAAGACACTGGAGTGAACATTAAGAACAATTTGAAAGTCTGCAAAGAAAAGCAGCAGAACTTGTGGGAATGAAAGGCATGATGGATGAGATTAAAAAATACATTAGCAGCATATAAGTATAAGTTTGAATTGCTCAAAGACAGAATTAGTGACTTCAAAGACAGAATATCTGAACTGGAAAAGACAGGAGAACAGAAAGAGAAGAGAATGGAAAAATTGAAACAGAGTCTCAGGGAATAAAATAACAAAGTAAAATACATAAATATTCCCATTATTGGTGTCCTAGAAGGAGAAGAGAATGGAAAAGGGGCAGAAAGAATATTTGAGGAAGTAATGACTGAAAACTTATGAAAGACATACATATCAAAATTCAAGAAGGGCAGCACATCCCAAAAAGAATAAATCTGAATAGACCTACCCCAAGATACCTACTATTCAGAATGACAAATAACCAAAGATAAAGAGAGGATTCTGACAGAAGCAAGAGAAAGCAAAATATCACATATAAGGGAAACTCTATAAGATTAAGTGCCAACTTCTCATCAGAAACCATGGAGGCAAGAAGGAAGTTATGTTGTATTTACGACACTAAAAGAGAAAAACTTCCAGCCAAGAATCTGTATCCAGCAAAGCTGTCTTTCAATAATAAGGGTGATTCAAAGTCTTCACAGACAAACAAAACTGATAGAACATGTTACCAAAAGATTAGAACTACAAGAGATACTAAGGAGCATTCTATAGCCTGAAAGGAACAGACAGGGTGAGAGACTTGGAGATGAGTGTAGAAATGAAGATTATTAGGAAGGGTAAACTACAGGGTAAGAGGACAGACAATAGAAAGATATGACAACAGAGAGTTGAAGGACAAATGGATGAAATAAGTAGTAATAACATTGAATGGTTAGTAGATTGAACTCTCCAATCAAAAGACATGGACTGATAGAATGGTTAAAAAATATGAGCCATCTGTATGTTGTCTACAAGAGATCCACTTTAGACATAAGGACACAACCAGGTTAAAAGTGAAAGTTAGAAAAAAGTTATTTCATGCAAACAGTAACCAAAAAAGAGTTGGAATAGCTTTTTATCTGATACTAATATTGGACAAAATAGATTCAAATGCAAAAGTAAAGGTTTTATTAACAGTCTGTGAAATAGACATTTCTACAATAATAGTTGGAGACTTCAATACACCACTCTCAGTACAGATAGAACATCTGGACAGAGGATAAATAAAGAAACAAAGAACTTGAATAATATGATTAATGAACTAGACATCTATAGAGCATTGCAAGATATTCTTTCTTTTCAAATGCTCATGGATCCTTCTCCAAGATAGACCATATGTTGAGTCACAAGACAAGTCCCAATAAATATAAAAAGATTTAAATTATACAGAACACTTTCTCTGATCATAATGAAATGAAATTGAAAATCAATAATGGACAGAAAAAGGGAACATTCATAAATATATGAAGGTTAAACTACATCCTCTTAAATAATAAGTGGGTCAAAGAAGAAATTGCAAGAAAATTCAGCAATTATTTTGAGATGAATGATAATGAGAACACAACATATCAAAACCTATGGGACACTGCAAAAGCAGTGCTGAGAGGGAAATTAAAGGCCTCAATGCATACATTAAAAAAGAAGAAAGAGCTAAAATTGAAGATCTAATCAAACACCTGGAGGAACTAGAAAACAGAAACAAAAACAGCAAATAATCCAAACCAAGCTGAAGGAAAGAAATAGTAAAGACCAAAGGAGAAATAAATCAAGAACAAAAACAATAGAGAGAATTCACAAAACCAAAAGTTGGTTCTTTGAGGTCAACAAAATTGATGAACTCTTAGCTAGACTGACAAAGGAAAAAAGAGAGAAAATGCAAATAAAATCAGAAATGAGAGGGAACATTACCACTGACTCCACAGAAATAAGAGATCATAAGAGGATACTATGAATAACTGTATGCCAAAAAACTAGACAATGTAGATGAGATGAGCAAATCCCTAGAAACACACAAACCACCTACACTGACTTTAGGAGAAAGAGAAGACATTAACAAACCAATCACAAATGAAGAGATTGAAACAGCCATCAAAAACCTCCCAAAGATGAAAAGCCTGGGACCAGATTGCTTCACAGGTGAATTCTACCTATCATCCAAAGATGATCTAATACCAATCTTGTTCAACGTCTTCTAAAAAACTGAACAGGAAAGAATGTTACCAAACTCATCCTATGAAGTCAATATTACCTTAATGCCAAAACCAGATTAAGATACTACAGAAAGAAAAAATTATAGACCAATATCTCTAATGAATATAAATGCAAAAATCCTCAACAAAATACCTGGAAATAGAATCGAAAAGCACGTTAAAATAATTATACACCACTATCTAGTGGTTTTATCCCAAGTATGCAAGGGTGGTTCAAAACAAGAGTATCAATTAGTGCAATAAACCACATTGCTAAATTGAGGAAGAAAAAAAATCACATGATCCTCTTGATTGATGCAGAAAAGGCATTTGACAAACTATAACACCCTTTCTTGATAAAAACACTCCTCAAGATAAGAATAGAAGGAAGCTTTCTAAACATGGTAAAAGTGCACATATGAAAAACCTACAGCTGGCATTGTACTCAACAGTGAAAGGCTGAAAGCTTCCCACTGAGATTAGGAAAAAGGCAAGGATGCCTACTGCCACCATTGTTAGTCAATATTGTGCTGGAACTTCTAGCGAGAACATTTAGGCTAGATAAAGAAATATAGAAATATAGGAAATATAGAAATAAAGAAATATAGGAAAGGAAGAAGTAAACCTTTTACTATTTGCAGATGATATGATCCTATATCTAGACTCTCCTGTAAAAATCCAAAACAAAGCTGCTAGACCTAATAGACAAGTTCAGCAAAGTGGCAGGATATAAGATTATGTGCAAAAATCAATAGCATTTCTACACACTACTGATGTGCAATCTGAGGAGGAAATCAATTAAAAAATTCCTTTTATAATAGCAACTAAAACAATCAAATATTTAGGAATAAACTTAACCAAGGATATAAAGGACCTGCATTCAGAAAACTATAAAACATTGCTAAAAGAAACCAAAGACAACTTAATAAATGGGAAAACATTTGTCTTCATGGATTGGAAGACTAAATATCATTAAGATGTCAATTCTACCTGAACTAATTTACAGAATCAATGCAATCTCAATAAAATCCTAACAGCCTTTTTTCAGAAATGGAAAACCCAATTATCAAATTTATTTGGTATACTAGGGGACCTTGGATAGCCAAAAGGATCTAAAAAGAAGAAAAAAGTTGGAGAACTCTCACTTCCGGACTTTAAAACATATTAGCTACAGTGGTAAAAAGCACCATGGTATTGACAGAAAGACAGACTGACAAATGGAACTAATTTGAGCACTCAGAAATAGACCCTCACAGCTGCAGTCAAGTCATGTTTGATACAGTGAAACCCGCTCAGCTGGCCAGAGCAGTCTATTCAACACATGGTGCTGCGAGAACTGGAGAGCCATGTCCAAAAGAAAGGAAGAGGACTTCTGTCTCACAACTTACATGAAAATTAACTCAAAATGAATCAAGGATTTACATATAAAAGCAACAACCATAAAACTCCCAGAAGAAAATGTAGGAACACATCTTAAAGACCTTGTGGTAGGCAGTAGTTTCTTAAACCTTACACCCAAAGCACAAGCAACAAAAGAAAAAATGGATAAATAGGACTGCCTCAAAAGTAAACACGTTTGCACCTCTAAGGACTTTGTCAAAAGAGTGAAAAGGCAGATGACTCAATGGGAAAAACATATTTGGCAATCACATATCCAATAGGGGTTTAATATCCGTGATATACAAAGAGATCATACAACTCTACAATAAAAAGGCAAAAAACCCAATTAAAAAATGAGCAAAAGACTTGAAAAGACAATTGTCCAAAAATGAAACACAAATGGTGAAGACATACATGAAAAAATGTTCAACATCACTAGCAATTAAGGAAATGCAAATCAAAACTACAGTGATTAATCATTTCACTCCAATTAGACTGTCCATTACTAAAAAGTTAGTAAACTAATTGTCAGAGAGAATGCTGAGAGATAGGAACACTTTTCCACTGTTGGTGGGAATGCAGAATGGTACAGCCACTGTTGGGGACTGTTGGGCAGCTCCTAAGGAAGTTGAGTATAAACTTGCCATGTGACCCGGCAATACCACTACTAGGTATATTCCCAGAAGAACCAAGAGGAGAGACAAGAACAAACATCTGCACACGATGTCCACAGCGACATTATCCATGATTGCCAATAGTGGGAAACAACCCAGGTGTCCATCAACTGATGAATGGATAAACAAACTGTGGTGTATTCACACGATGGACTATTATGCAGCTGTAAGAAGAAATGAAGTCGTGAAGCATGTGACAAGGTGGATGAACCTGGAGAACATTACGTTGAGTGAAGCAAGCCAGACACAAAAGGACAAATACTGCATGATTGAACTAAGAACTAAATATATTGTGTAAACTCTTGGAGGCAAAAATTAGAATATAGGTCACCAGAAAACAGAAAGAGGGTAGAGGACAGAAAACTGTGGGTTAATCTGTGCAGAATTGGTAAAAGGTTTGTAAATCTTTGGAAATGAATCGAAATGGTGAAAGCATATCATGTTTGTAACTAGCAGAGCTATTATATGGATATGACAGTGGCTGAAAGGGAAAGTCTAAGGTCACGTATATTACTAAAAGGAAAGCTAAAAATGTAACATGGGACTGTATGATAGTAAAACCTCATGTAAAACACGAATATGGGTGATATTGCATATATAAGACTATTTTTACAAAATTAAAATACAAATATACTAGAAAGAAGGAAAAAGAATAGTAGCCACATACAGTAGGGGAAGCATAGAGAGATTGAGAGGGGATGAGTTTTGTTTTTTTTAAATTATTATTATTATTGGAAAAATGAAAGTGCTCTAAGAATGAAGTGATGAATGCACAAATATATGACTATACCAAATGTCATTGATAGCACATTTTGGATGGCTTATTGCTTTATTAATATGTACCAGTAAAATTGCTTTGTTAAAAAAATTGCTGTAGATAACTTTCTTACTTAATAATGAATACATTGGTGAATATCTTAATAATAAAAATTCTAAAAGTAATTGGTAACTGGCTGCCTTTGCTTTGCATTTAAGTCCCCATGCTGGAAGGGTGAATAGTTAAATATATTTATGAGTAATTAATTTGCTTTTTGGTCATTGATATCATCAATTTCCCATTGTCTTGTAGCAATATTCAAACTCGGAAAACAGCTGAAATCTTTATTTTTAGGGTTTCTTTGTCTCATAATTATATTAACCAGAGTCATAATGTTTTAGAATAACCATTAATTGGAGTATCAGATAACAAAATTGAGTTTAAGGAAGAAACAAGAGTTCTGTACTAAAAACCTGTGGTATTCTCTCTAAGAAATGGCATTAGTTGATTATGAAAGTGTAGGCTTGACATTAATCACTTCATGGCATTATTTAAGATGTTTTTACAACGTAAAAATATACAAGTGCATATTTTGCATACCCTTTCAACCCTAGATTTCATCACAATTTTAATATTTGCCAATGTGATCTTTAGAAAGCAGTATTACATTGTTTTGTTTTTCTTTCACTAGATTTACTCAAGAGCCTTTCATATATTAATTAGCCATTTTTATGCCTTTTAAATTTTCTACTGCATTTTTTCTTTTTATCTGTAGAAGTACTTCGTACTTCCCTAAATTAATATTTTTCTGTCATATGTTGCAAACTTGTGCTTTAATCTTTCCTTTGTCTATCTATTATATTTCAAGTGTTCCTCACTTTTACTAATTTGCTTTGCAGCTTTGAGAATTCCGTGCCTTGCTGTTTCTAATTTATTAGCTTTGCAGCAGCAGTCCATCGTTTTTGTTTTGGCTTTCTCAACTCCTCAGTCTCCCATTTGGGCCTATTTTATCTTCAGTTTTTGTTTAATCAATTCTATGTTCTGTTTAATTTCTTGTAGATTAAAAACATTGGCTGGATATGTAATTCTTTGCGTCTTTGTGTGTGTTACTCCTTGTTGGGACTGAATCGTGACCTCAGGAGAGGCGCGCTCAGACCCAGCCCTGGCTGTGTGCTGTGACCCGTCTGTCAACAGGACCCCTGAGGATGCTGCGAGACGAGGTGCCCGCCCCGGGGGAGGGGGTCTTAGCCCACCATGGGGAGAAGCCGTGGGCCAGAGGAGCTGGACACGGAGAGGCCCCGGGGCAGCCAGAGCCTGAAGGCCAAGGGGAGGACGCCGCGTGTGGGCGGGCCAGGCGTGGGACAGTGAAGGGTCCCCAAGCCTGCGGCCAGGGGCGCCACACTGCCTGGAAGGAAGACGGTGGCCTGGGACGGGGCCCTGGCCTGCTGTGAAGCAGCTCACGACGTGGTGTCGTGCCCTCAGCCAGCGTGCGTTCGGCTTGCTGTCCCCGGACTTTGTGCTTCCGCAGGTTCACAGCGGACCCTGGGTTCCTGGCCTGGCAGAGCTGCCTGGAAAGCACTGAAAGTGCCTGCAGCAGGGCCCTGCCAGACCCGAGCCCCACAAGGCCCCCGGAAGCTGGCGTGCCCCAGGCTGTCTGGGGGCGCCGCTGCTCCCCAGGACTCCGGAAGTTCTCTTCTCTTTTAAATTTTTAAAAAGATTTATGTATTTATTTTTATATAATTAAAAATATATATTTTATTTATATAAAAATATTTTTATTTTATTTATAAAATAAATAATAAGTATTTATTTTATACAATAAATATGTATTTATTTTTATGTATTTACTTTTATTTGCTGTCTGTGTCCATTCACTGTGTGTTCTTCTGTGTCTGCTTGTGTTCTTGTCAGCGACACCGGGAATTTGTGTTTCTTTTTGTTGCACCATCTTGCTGCGTCAGCTCTCCGTGTGTGCAGCGCCACTCCTGGGTGGGCTGCGCTTTCTTTCACGCTGGGCGGCTCTCCTTATGGGGCGCAATCCTTGCGCGTGCGGCTCCCCTACACGGGAGACACCCTTGTGTGGCAGGGCACTCCTTGCGCGCATCAGCACTGTACGTGGGCCAGCTCACCATGTGGGCCAGGAGGCCTGGGGTTTGAACCCTGGACCTCCCGTGTGGTAGACAGATGCCCTATCAGTTGAGCCAAACCTGGAGGTCTCTTCTGACGCCTCCTAGGCGCTGTGCGGGTGTGTGACGTCCTCCAGCACCACTCCCGGGACGCTCGGCCCAGGGGCTTTCTCCCCACCTGACCGGTGGTTGTCACCTGGTCCACACGGCCCGGCGAGGGGTGCGTTCTCCCGAGTGTGCTTCCCCCGGGGCTGTCGCTTCAGGGCGCCAAGGCTGCGTGGGGCGTCCTGTTGCTGGACTTCCGTGGAGGTGGCAGACTCGGGTGAAGGTTTGACAAGCCCAAGGGGCGGATGCGGCTTCTGTTTGGTGTTATGTGTCCTGCCCCAGAGTTCCTTCCCCTCGTGTGTGGACGTGGCCGCCTTCCCGCAGCCCTCCTATCCCTGAGGACGGTTCTCACTCGTGTGTGGATTTGTGGACGTGGCCCGCCTTCCCCGCAGCCCTCCTGTCCCTGAGGACGGTTCTCACTCGTGTGTGGACGTGGCCCGCCTTCCCCGCAGCCCTCCTGTCCCTGAGGACGGTTCTCACTCGTGTGTGGATTTGTGGACGTGGCCCGCCTTCCCCGCAGCCCTCCTGTCGCTGAGGACGGTTCTCACTCGTGTGTGGACGTGGCCCGCCTTCCCCGCAGCCCTCCTGTCCCTGAGGACGGTTCTCACTCGTGTGTGGATTTGTGGACGTGGCCTGCCTTCCCCGCAGCCCTCCTGTCCCTGAGGACGGTTCTCACTCGTGTGTGGATTTGTGGACGTGGCCTGCCTTCCCCGCAGCCCTCCTGTCCCTGACGACGGTTCTCACTCGTGTGTGGATTTGTGGACGTGGCCCGCCTTCCCTGCAGCCCTCCTGTCGCTGAGGACGGTTCTCACTCGTGTGTGGACGTGGCCCGCCTTCCCCGCAGCCCTCCTGTCCCTGAGGACGGTTCTCACTCGTGTGTGGATTTGTGGACGTGGCCTGCCTTCCCCGCAGCCCTCCTGTCCCTGAGGACGGTTCTCACTCGTGTGTGGATTTGTGGACGTGGCCTGCCTTCCCCGCAGCCCTCCTGTCCCTGACGACAGTTCT
Source organism: Dasypus novemcinctus (assembly GCF_030445035.2). Classification (NCBI taxonomy): domain Eukaryota; kingdom Metazoa; phylum Chordata; class Mammalia; order Cingulata; family Dasypodidae; genus Dasypus; species Dasypus novemcinctus. The sequence goes on along the minus strand of NC_080701.1, from coordinate 1,443,908 downwards.
CACTCGTGTGTGGATTTGTGGACGTGGCCCGCCTTCCCCGCAGCCCTCCTGTCACTGAGGACGGTTCTCACTCGTGTGTGGATGTGGCCCGCCTTCCCCGCAGCCCTCCTGTCCCTGAGGACAGTTCTCACTCGTGTGTGGACGTGGCCTGCCTTCCCCGCAGCCCTCCTGTCCCTGAGGACGGTTCTCACTCGTGTGTGGATTTGTGGACGTGGCCCGCCTTCCCCGCAGCCCTCCTGTGTCTGTCGACGGTTCTCACTCGTGTGTGGATTTGTGGACGTGGCCCACCTTCCCCGCAGCCCTCCTGTGTCTGACGACGGTTCAGGCTTGAGCGTTTGCGGCTCCGTCCTCACCTTCGACCCACCCGGGGCTCCTTTCTCCCGGCCTCCGGGTCTCGGGCAGCTGTCCTCGAGGGCAGGGCAGCTTCGGGGCTTGTCCGGGCATCAGTCCCACTGGACAGGACTCAGGCTGGGTGGCTTCTTATCCTCCTGTCCCCCAGGCTTGTGGTTACTCTCGGGGGTCTCCTGTGTCTTTGTTACTATTTTGTCTTTCTTAAATGCCGTTGCTGACAGGCGGTGGTCATGGCCGTGCTGAGAGAGGCGTTCTGCCTGGTTTCCCTGGAGACCTGCTGCCCCAAACCTCACCGCCACTTTGGGGATATTTTGTTTCTTCTGAAACTTGTTCATGCAGCTTCCCTTTTTACCCTTTTTGGGGCAGGAGTGAGGATAGGACCTGAAGCTTCCCTTGGATATTCTCTCTGTTATTCTAGTAGGCTTAATGCATTTATGTTGGGTAGGTGCTTTTGATATATGCTTTAATATTTCTTTAGCAGAATACATGAAATAAAATTTAACCTTTCCTTGATAAATTCTGGAATCTTAAATTTAAGTTTCTGTGCTGAAAGGGGAAATATTGTTTCTATCCTCTGGAGGGACATTTAGCATGTAGAAAGAACAGTTTCTCCAACTGAATTGTGTTTATCTTGGTTTTTATCCCTTCCCTTGCTGTGTCTAGATATTGGAATTTTGCTTAGCGATGTTTTCTGCTTAATACAAGCTGCAATTTCTAATATTCTGTGGTTTTATAAGCCGAAGAATTAAATACTGTATTGAATTAATAATAAAATTGGAGTAAAATGCACAAGCTTTATTGCATGGACTTTTGTGATCTCTAGTTGTGTAGAGAGCTTTTCCATCCCTATTTTTAGTTATGATACAAATAGCTGAGGAAACTGTATAAATGTAATATGTCATGGTACAAAGTCTTATTAAATGGCTCATCATGTACTTGTAGAAAAAAGAGAAGACATTCTAATGGAAACATACATTTGCTGGACCCAGAAGTGTCTTGACGGTGCCCGATCCTTGATAAGAAACGTCACGGTCACTTCGCATGGCTCTTACCACAATTATAAAAAATTAACTGACACGTAATACCACCATTAATTCTATACCAAGAAATAATCTCTTTGAATAGGGCTTTAAAAATAATCCCAATACTTTTCTGAGTTATAAAAATAAGGAGTCCTGACTAGGATTCTCAATGCCACTGACGAACTCAGAAAGGCCAGTTTCTTTTGAAGCTGTAATATTTAGAGGTTTTCGGTACTGGTATGTATTTTAACACCTACATTGGCATTTAAAACCACCAACAGTCTCTTTTTATTTATTTATTTAAAGATTTTTAATTTATTTCTCTCCCCTTGGCCCCCCCCCCACCGTTGTCTGCTCTCTGTGTCCATTTGCCGTGTGTTCTTGTGTGACCGCTTCTATTCTTAACCAGCGGCACGGGAATCTGTGTTTCTTTTTGCTGCGTCATCTTGCTGTGTCAGCTCTCCGTGTGTGCAGCACCATTCCTGGGCAGGCTGCACTTTCTTTCGTGCTGGGCGGCTCTCCTTATGGGGCGCACTCCTTGCGCGTGGGGCTCCCCTACACGGGGGACACCCCTGCGTGGCACAGTACTCCTTGCGCGCATCAGCACTGTGCGTGGTCCAGCTGCACACGGGTCAGGGAGGCCCGGGGTTCAAACCGTGGACTTCCCATGTGGTAGATGGATGCCCTAACCACTGGGCCAAGTCCACTTCCCCAACAGTTTCTTTAAAAATGTTAACTGAGGCACAACATTTTTACTTAGGCCATTCAAGACAATCTTGAAGAATGTAGACTCCCCAGTTCAACGATGACTCAACGAAGGTCAGTCAAAGAAGGCTACTTTAACCCTTACTGTAGAAAAAAGAACAAATAAAACAGATAATCACCGAGTGAAAAATCAAATATTTCCCCTTTGTCCAGCGCTTCCTAGGAGAAATTAGAAATTAGAAAATGTGAGGTATGAATATCATTGGACAAGAGTCCATGGAAAGAATAGTACATTTTCTAATGCTTGTTTTCCAATATTCCACCAAATTATGCGTCTGCAGTGTTTTAGCTATGCGGCTGGGGCGGCTTGCACCCCGACGCTGACGGGGGGGTTTGGAGGGGTCAGCTGGCTGCAAAGGCGTCTGCGGCAGACAGCCTCAGAGGGGCTCTCAGGCGTGGAGGACGCGCGGCGAGGGGAGAAAGAATGCCGCGGAGACCAGGTCTGGTACGCAAGTCCGGTTTATTGCGGAAGGGGACATAGCTTTATAGGGTTAGGGACTGCGTGGAGGGATTTGATAGGTGTGGGCGGGTACTGCTTCCTGATAGGTGATTGTAAGCGGTTGCTAGGCAGAGGGCTGGCGGAGAGGTTTGGAATAGGAGAGGGGAAAGGGGGAGTGAGAGCTGGCCGGATGTTGGGCTAGGCGGGAGATAGAAAGGGGGAGGGCAGTGCCGGCCAGCCGCTAGCAGCAAAGGCCTAGTCAGGCGTGGTCACCTTATCTAGGCCCAGTGGGCAGAGGCGGTATCACTTCTTGCTGCACCGTTTGCTACTGTGGCAAGCCGGGCGCCCTTCCTCCCACATAGCTACTTGTCCTAGAGAGGACTAGATGGTGAGAAGAGATCCAGGATGACCCCTTCTGGTTTTGGAGCACAGCATTGGTGCTCCATCTAGCCATGTGTCTGGAGAGTGGAGCCGTAGAACCTCGTGTCCTCCTCTTCAACAGAGCTTCCCATCTTAGCGTCACGCTGTGTGCGCAAGAAGTACCCAAGGGGAGTCACTGACGTCAGGCTGGCTCTCAGTGCTGTCCAGGGCCGTCCTGCTCTTCCCGTCCACTCTGTCAGTTCCTGCGCGGAGTCCTGAGAGCTCCAGCAGAATCGTGGGTTAGTCTAGTTCTCCTTTCCGTTTTATTGGTTTGGCGTTATTTATTTTGAAAATGAATACACATTTAAAATTGTTTTCCTCATGAATTAATATTTTTGTCATTATGGTTGTTTTTTAAAGATTTATTTCTCTTCCCTTCCGTCCCATTGTCTGCTCTCTGTGTCTATTTGCTGCGTGTTCTTCTGTGTCCACTTGTATTCTTGTCAGTGGCACGGGAATCTGTGTTTCTTTTTGTTGCATGTCTTGCTGTGTCAGCTCTCCTGTGTGGCACCATTCCTGGGCGGGCTGTGCTTTTTTCGCGCTGGGCGGCTCTCCTTATGGGTCGTACTCCTTGCACGTGGAGCTCCTGTACGCGGGGGACACCCCTGCGTGGCAGGGCACTCCTTGTGTGCATCAGCACTGCGCATGGGCCAGCTCACCACATGGGTCAGGAGGCCCTGGGTTTGAACCCTGGACCTCCCGTGTGGTAGGCGGATGCTCTATCTGTTGGGCCAAATCTGCTTTCCAGTTTGGCTATTGATGCTTTTTACACCTGGTATTATTCTTTGTTCTGAGGTCTAATTTATCTGGTAAGAATAAAACGTTTCTTTTTTTTCCTCTTGATTCATGTTTATATGCTATATATTTTTATGTCTTTTTACTTTTCAACAGTCTAGGTCTTTATATTTAAAATGAGCTTACTGTAGACAATCTATAGTTGAGTCTTATTTTCTTATCTAGACTTTTCATCTCTGCTTTTTATATTAATGTATTTATATTTAACAGAACAGAAAGGATAATATTTAAATCAACATCTTAGTAGATTTTTTTTAACTTTTACTGTCTTTTTTAAGTCCTTTTTTTCTTTTCCTGCCTTGTTTTCAATTAGTTGAAAAATTTTTTATGATCCATTTTAGCTCCATTCTTGGCTTTGCTATATTCTTATGGTTTTTAGTTGTCTTTAACTTCTCACATTCTACCTTCAAATAATATTATAAACCTTTATGTATAATGAATAGGCTTCCTGTAATATTCTCTTATTTTCTCTGTCCCATTCTTTGTGCTATTGTTTTAAAACATCTTAATTCTACCTTTGTTATAAACTCCACAATGCTTTGTTACCATTTTTGCTTTTGAAAATTTTCCTTTAAAGAAATTTAATATAAGAAAAATTTCTTTTGTATTTTTTTAATCTTTTCTTGTCTTTACATTTCTTTGTGAGATCTAAATTTCCCTGTGGTATTATTCTCTTTATGTCTGAATAAATTCCTTTGGGATTTATTATTTCTTGTAATGTAAGTCTGTAGGAATTGAAATATCTTAGCTTTTGTTCGACTGAAAGTTTTTTTTTAATCCTTATTTTTAAAATAGATTTTTATTGTTCTTTACTGTTTATTGAATTTACAATTGATAGTTTTTTCTTTGTACTTTAAATTGTTTCCTTTGTCTTTTGGCTTTCATAAATTCTGATGGGAAGATTGCTGAAATTTTCGCAGAGAAATTTTGTTTCTCTATATAATATTTCTTTTTTCCTCTGGTTCCTCTCAAAATTTTATTTATGTCTTTGGTTTTGATTATAACGTATTGCTTATTTTTGTTTTTTTTTACCTATATATACTGGTCAGGGTTGTCTGAACTGCTACTAGAAGCTCTGAGGTTGGTTTTCTTTCATTAATTTTGGAAATTTATCACACATTACCTCTTAAAATATTTCTTCAGTTTTCTCTTTTTCTCTTTTCTCCAATGGTTTGCTTGTCTGCTTGTTTAATATTGCTCCACAGTTCCTGGGTACTCTGTTTTGCTTTGTTCGCTCTATTTTTCTCTTCATATTTTAGGTAGAATAGTTATATTGCTGTTTTTCAAGTTCATTAATTCTCTCCTCAGCCATGTATGCAATTTTTCATCTCTAGTATTGTGGGTGTTTTCCTAGTATTTCCATTTGAGTCTTACTATATTTTCTATTTTTCTGATAAATTCTTTACCTGTTCATGCATATTTTCCACATTTTCCAGTAGACACTTTAATATATTAATCATGGTTATTTTATGTCTGACATGTCCAAGATCATGTTCCAATCGGGGTCTTGTTCTGTTGATTACTGTATCATTTGATGATGAGTTGGTTCTTTTCTCGCTTTTTTATGTCACAATTTTTATTGACTATCATACGTTGTGTGCAGAAGGGCAGTAGCCGCTGAAGGAACGTGGTTTTTGGCCATGCACAGCTCTTTCCGTCTGGGCGTCTGTGTGGAAGTTGGGTTTGAATAGATCTGGGCAGCAGTTGAGGTGGATTTGGGTTTTGTTTTTGCTGTAATCACTGTCACTTCACCACATCCCTAACTTCCTCTGGGGGAGCCGCTGCCCCCGAGTTTAGTGAGGGGCCTGGCGTGGAGGGTCTCTGCGTGTGTGACGGTCCTACCTTCATCAGCCGCAGACCCTGCACTCCTGCCTCCCAGGGTAAACGTCTGCCTCTTGTTTCTCCACGGAAGACTCCGGGGGTGAGCAGGGCAGCCCTTCTCTCCTTGGCGCAGCCTGCCCCAGCCCTGCCAGCCTGACTGCCGCAGTGGTGCTCTGTCAGTATTTCTGTGTCTCCCCTTCTCGTAGCCAAACCTGCCTTGGGTCTGAGCAGGCTCTTTGAGGGGGGAAGGTGTCCCGTTCCCAGCCCGCTGGCTGGGAAACCGAAGCATATTCTCTGATTATGAAAGCAACACAAAGCTCAGACTCAAAGAACCTCGTGTTATTCTCTACAAGAGGCAGTGCGGCGTCATTTAAGTCACACGAGAGGTCCTGTAAACTAAACAGGGTTGACGAGGCACGCATCTACTTGCTCCTAGTCATAGCAATGCTGACACGTGTTTAATTTTCCATGTCACGACACATATAGAGAACAGTTCTGTTTGTCTGGTATAATGGGGTAAATGGAGGGGGCTGCTTGAAGTTAGGGGCTTCCCGCCTGGTGGTCCCCAGAGTCCAGTGGCCGAGGAGGGCACTATGTCTGCCTGCCAGGACGCTGGCTACGCTGCCAAAGGGTGTGACACACTGACCTTGCTCCCTCCTTCCTCAGCCCTCCAGGAGCAGGCGCTACTGCAGTAAGACAAACACCATCGCTCTGGAGCTCCGGGAGGAAGATGACCACGTTCAGCTACCAGTGGAGATGAGTGGGTAGCCCAGTCGTGAACGTGGTGCTTCTGGACCAGCAAATTGAGGAATGCTGGGGGTGGGCCCGGCAACCTGCGACTCAGCAAGCCCCCGAGTGGTTTCCATACGTTTAAGCCCAGAACCTCCCCTTCCAGAAGCAACCTTAGGGGCTCGGTACGGTGCCAGCCACCTGCCGGCGGAACAGCAGCACCCGGGGGACTGACCGGCGCTTCACCTGCGCAGGAGGACCCTGGCCGAGCGGGGGTGCCTGGACAGCCAAGAAGGGGTGCTGCTCATTAACAGAAGCTAGACCCTGGCTGAGTGGGGGTGCCTGAATGGTCGAGTGGGATGCCTGGTCATTATAGAAACTAGACCCTGGCCGAGTGGGGGTGCATGGTCAGCTGAGCGGGGGTTCCTGGTCATTACAGAAGCTAGACCCTGGCCGAGTGGGGGTGCCTAGACGGCCAAGTGGGGTACCTGGTTGTTATAGAAGCTATACCTTGGCCAAGCAGGGGTGCTTGGTCGGCCAAGTGGGGGTGCCTGTTAATTACAGAAGCTAGACGCTGGCCGAGTGGGGTGCCTGGTCATAGAGAAGCTATCCCTGTGTGCCCAAGCTCTGGTGGCTGTGGGCAGTGGCTACCGAGCTGGCACTGCGCTTCGGGCAGGTAGGTGGACCTGCCACCACCTTTCCTGTGACTGCTGTGTGGGCTGCATTTAATAAACCTTCCGTTTCCCCAGGAGCCTGAATGGACAAACTCGTCTACAGCAGCCACAGGTTTTCAGGAATGTCTCTGCGTAGGCTTTTTTGTTTTCTCAGTGAACAACACTATAATTAAAAGTCATGATTATTTTTATTTCTTCGATGATCATCTTATCAGTGGTTACATAATGAGTTTATTAACTTGTTTATATGTATTTATTTGAACCCAGGTTATTTTTTTTTTAAGATTTATTTATTTATGTGTTTCTCTCCCCTTCCCCCTCCCCCCCGTTGTCTGCTCTCTGTGCCTATTTGCTGCGTCTTCTTTGTCCGCTTCTGTTGTTGTCAGCAGCACGGGAATCTGTGTCTCTTTTTGTTGCGTCATCTTGCTGTGTCAGCTCTCTGTGTGGGCGGCGCCACTCCTGGGCAGGCTGCACTTTTCTCGGGCTGGGCGGCTCTCCTTACGGGGCGCACTCCTTGCGCGTGGGGCTCCCCTATGCGGGGATTCCCCTGCGTGGCACGGCACTCCTTGCGTGCGTCAGCCCTGCGCATGGGCCAGCTGCACACTTTGAACCCAGGTAATTACATCCGTTACCTCTGTAATAGATGAAGCGCTGAATTCTTTGGGGACTTCCTTTTTTCCTTTCTCCTTCCCTGCGATGGTAGTGCCTCTCTCCCCTGCTGATCAAGCTAACGCAATCTGGAAAACGCATGTTCTGAATCTGGCAAAAAGGCAAGTGCCCTGCCCGCCCATCAACGACGGAACGGCCGAGCCCGAGGCCCTCCCGGAGCTGTGCGGAGGATGATGTACCAGCCAGGGCGCTGTGCCCTGGTGGGTGCTGAATCGGGGAAACTTTTTAACACTTGACTGAGGGTTAGCGTCTTCTGAGAACTTAGGTTAGCAGCTCTGTGACCTTGAGCTGTCTTCTTAAACTCTACTTCTTTGCTCTCCTCGTCTGTAAACTAAGGACTGCGGTCTCTTAGCTCTGCAGGGAGATGCCGCGTCATCACGTGAACAAGTGTCCCAAGTCACCCGGGCCTCAGGGCGTTGACGTCGAAGAGCCCAGGCTTGGTGGAAGCCGACTCGGCTCTCATCGCGCCCTGTTCCCTCCCCGGGGAGCCGTGCTGGGCACAGCGCCCTCTTCTCCTGGGAGGGAACACCCCCTGGAGTGGGGGAGGATTGTCCCCCATCGCCCCTGTGGTCAGAGACCCCTGCACTCGGGCCTGCCCCCCGGGAGTCCACTGGCAGCTCCCCACGCAAAGCTCCCGGTCGTTCAGCAGCTCTGGGTGGGCGGCCAGGGGTCCCTGTTCCCAGGAAGCGGCACCTGTGCCCGCAGCTCCTCCGGAGAGGACGCAGGCCCCTGCCTGGGGACACAGACTTGCCTGCCTCTTCCGGACTCTGCCGAAGGCTTCCCCAGGTCCGGCCCCTCTTGGTGGGGGCAGGAGGAACTTGGGGTCATGAGCGTGTATGTGGGACAGCACCCCGGCACGAGGCTCCCGTGCTCCCCATACTTTCAGCCACTTTTTCTTTTTCAAACCCGAGACCTTGCATACAGGAGGCAGGCGCTCAACCCCGGCCCCCCGCCCCCCGCCCCCCGGCTCCCCTGGGCCACTTTTTAAACGAGATGCGCAAGAGCGCTTTGTCCTTTCCTGAAGCACTTTCCTTCGTGTCTCGAGGGGATCTGCCACCCCCCGCGTGCCCCTGGGACCCGTGCGCCTCGGCGCTCACCACCGTCCCCAGGCCCCTGCAGTGGGCTTGTGCCTTGAATTGGGTTTGGACCCCTGCGCCGTGCCCTCGGCCTGTGTGAGCCCACCTTGCCGCGAGGCGTGAGGGGTGAAGACAGAGCTCCCGGCTGGGCGAAGGGCGGCTCCTCCGGGGCTGGCAACGCTGAGTGCACCGTGGCCCGTGTCTCCTTCCCGGCCAGGCACCGGCGGTGGACACGGCGCTAGCAGCCTCCTGGCTCCTTTGTGTTCATCACGCCGTCTCACTAAGGGGAGGACGCTAGGTCAGCCGTCACCGTCCCTATGGCCTGTTCAGACGTGCCTTGCCGTCGCTGGAACGCGTGTGCCGCCTCTGCTCTTCCCTCCACGCCCCGTGGCCGCCCCCTGGAGCCCCACGTGCCTGCGGGCCCAGCGCCGTGGCCACCGCACCAGGTGGACAGACGCCCAGTTCCAGGAGGGCAGGCGCCAGGGCGGGGCTGCTCCAAGGGCTGCAGCCCCCATGAAGGGGCTCCGGGCAGAGCTGACCAGCCGGTCCACGTGTGATGCCCGAGCGAGGCAGCTGGGCCCTCGAGCCCACCTCCTGCCGACTCGTCTGCACGGCCGCTCTCAGGCGGCAGCGCCTGGTCCCCGGAGCCTGGGAGCGACGCGCCTGCACCCAGCTCCTGGCTTCTCTCGGTGGAATCGGAACTTTCCCCACCCTTGGACAGCTCTGCCTGTCCACTCCAGAAAACGGCCACCACTTCTTGCTTTCTCCTCTAGTCTCCTCTCCAGAAAACAGCCACAATTTCTTGTTTTCTCCTCTAGTCTCCACTCCAGAAAACAGTCACAGTTTCTTGCTTTCTCCTTTCGTCTCCTCTCCAGAAAACGGCCACCACTTCTTGTTTTCTCCTCTGGTCTCCTCTCCAGAAAACGGCCACCACTTCTTGTTTTCTCCTCTGGTCTCCTCTCCAGAAAACGGCCACCACTTCTTGTTTTCTCCTCTGGTCTCTACAGCAATGCCGACTTCTTCTGACAGGGTGAACGGTGATGCGTTAGCCCTGCGTCTGAGTCGCCTCCCTGGATGCTTTGGGGTGGTCAGCACAGGTGGAGGGGACCTGGAGGCAGGGACCAGGAGGCCAGTTCGCTCAGAGCCTGCCGTGTGGCTCGGCCCCAGGGCCCAGGAGAGAATTCCGCTCTCACCTGTTTCCTTCCTCGCCTCCCCTCGTCTGGGGGCTGCAGAGGAGGTGGAAGCTGGGAATCCGGAGGGTCGGCTCCCAGCGCCGTCGAAAGCCTTCAAACCCCGACGCTGAGGACTGGCCGGGGGCCCAGCTCACCAGACGTCCCCGACGACAGAAATCACTGGAGCGCTGGGTGGGGAGACGCACCCCGGACCTGGGGACACAGCGTCCTGAGGAGGGAGGTGGGACACGCTCGCCTCGGGAATTGCCGAGCAGCCGAATCCGGGCTTTTCTAGACGACCACAAAAGAAAAAGTACCCAGAGCTGACAGTATGAAAACCCGGCCTAATCCATTAAAGTCTGAATAGGGAAAAAGTGCCAGTAGAAAGACACGTGGGAGAGCCTGGCCCAAATCGTTTGCACCTCTCTTCTGGACTCGGCTCCGTGGCAGGGGGACGCAGCACTCCCTCTTGTGTAATAAGTGCGGGGGCTGTGGGTTAGCACAGGTGGGCTCGCGGGGGCAGCGGAACCGCCCTGACGGAGGCTGCCTTCCAGCGGTACCATAACAGATAAGCGTTTCCTGACCGGGCGCCTAATAGGCTTGTTGAAATTTGGCAAATAAAAGTAATTCACTGTGTTAAGTGTGATCAGTGACCTATGTTTTTGCTTTCTTGAACACGTTATGCAATGCTTGTTCCATTTTTCTCTGTAATCTCAAAATAAGGTTGACTCTGATTTATTCTTTATGCACATTTGAGCCTGCAGCCCCATTTGTCTGGTGTCAAAAGCAGCTCTTCGTGCACAGGGTTTTGGCTGCTTGGAACTACATGTGAATCGCTTTAGAGTTGTTGGTGGTTTCTGAGCTGGGGAAGGGCGTAACTCTGGCCTCGGCTGAATGTCAGGTCTCACCCGTTGGGGCCTGCCTGCAGTGCTGTGTGGAGGAAGCTTAGAGGCCACAGCCACACTCAGCAGGGAGGAGAGTGGTGGTCAGTTAGTGACGTCTGCCACGGGGATGGGCAGTGAAGTATTTGCAGCTTCCTCACTGGGAGGTTTCGGGTTTGTTTCCTTCCCAGAGTCATTCTTAAGCAGGATAACAGCTGAAGTCCAGGAGACAAAAGAGGGTGGAGCTTTTAGTGGAAGAGGTAAAGAAATTAGGTGTGGCTTTTTCCTTTTAATTCCCACCAGTGGCCAGTGGAATAAGGGATGCAGGAGGTAAGCGTCCTCGGCCTCGGAAGGCAAAGGGAGATGAGGCTGGCCCCCTGAGCCAAGTGCCCCTGCGAGCCTAGCCTCTGCCGCAGACCTCAAGGACGAGGTCGCCCCGGAGGTTCCCTGGTGGTCCAGCCCGTCGCCCTTGGGACCGGACGTGGCTGCGATGTGACGACGGCTCTTGCCCTCAGGAGTGCTGGGTAGCAGGGACCCCGAGGAGCTGCAGGCCTGCGGTGCCCTCTTCACGCCTAGCGACCCTGTCTAAGGAAAAGGGGCACAATGAGAAACGGCGTCTAGCGCCCCGGGTCTGAGCCGCGCCTGCCAACCCGGGCTTTCGACGGGCCTGGAGGCTGAGGCAGTGCCGCAGGGAAGGGGGACAGAGCGGGCCTGCATCCCAGCTGGCCCAGAGGAGGTGCAGTGGGGGACGGACGGACGGTCCATCAGGCCTGCCCTGGGGGAGGCAGGAAGGAGAGGGCCGAGCCGTGTGCGCCTGAGAGTCAGGAGGAGGGGGACTCCGCCTCCCAAACCGGGGGCCTCAGGCGCTGCCAGCGCCCTGCTCCGCTTAGTTTTCTCCCCTGAAAATCTTCTCTTGGCTCAGTTTTCCCAGGCAGGCACCCGCGAATGGACCCTTCTCACCTCCAGAAGAAAAATGATGACGCGTTCTCTCCTCTCTCTCTACTCCACACTGCGCGCGCCCTGACGCTGCCCAGGAAATGCCCGACGCTGCGGAACGACCCAGCTGCTTTCAGGAATCGACCCAGCAGCCAGAATCCCGTCAGCCAAAGAGGAATTGACTTCATGTAGGAGGAAGATAAAGGCTCGGCCGTTACCAAAAAACATCGAGTTCTGCTTGGTGTCAAGGAGCTCTCCAGGCTTGGCACTAACTACGAGTAAATAATGACGCTAGCTCTCCTTGAGGCGAATAAAGGTGAATCCTCCTTTAATGGTACCTGGGAGAACCCTGTTCATGTCAGTGTTCAACCACCAGTTGGTTTTTAGGAAAATCATTAAAGGTCATATTGAGAAAATTTGTAAAATTTAAAATGCATGTACTAAATAGATTTCATCTTCCTCAGGGAAATATGGACATATTTAACACATTTAATCTGACATTGATGTATAATCCATTTAGATGCCTGACAGTGTTTTTGACTCAGCATTTATATTGGAATTTATTCACGATGAAGATGAACATTTGTATTCAAATACAAAAACCCATAATAAATTAATTATTCAGTAAATATTTTATTGTATTTTTTAAAGACTCAAAGAAATTTTATCTCTGTCAATCAATTTGACTTGTTTTGAGGGAAAGACAATACATGCATTCCATTTTTTCAAAATTCTCTTATCCGTTCATTGATACATTTCACTAACAAGTGTGTTGCGCTGGCTCAGGCAGTGCTTCCAGCGTTCTTCCTTGAGCAGTCCCAGCCTGGAGTCTCTTTCTTCCTCGAGGCGGGCGCGCCCACTGTGCAGCGATGCCCCCGGCAGCCCCCGCCCACGGCCAGGGGTCCCAGGCTGGAAGGACTGCACGGCGGCTTTTAGCTGAACTGCTCTGCTTTAGAGCCAGGGGGTCCACCTCTCCACTGGTTTACCGTAAACACAGGCAGACAGTCTTTAGAGTATGTAATGAGGTGTGTTGGAGTCATTTAATATTTTAAAATTTCCGTGGAAAAACACTTTCAAATAGCCTGCTTTATAAACCATATGTAATATAAAATAAAGTACACAGTTGATCTAATTGCCTGCTTATTTTATGATTAAAGAAAAGATCTCTGAGATCTGAAATCGCTTCTAAGCTTTTCCTCCTTCACTTGGAGCATTCAAACAGAAACACAAATGTTGGTCTAATATATTGCAAAAAAGTAGGAAAGGAATTGCACTGCTGGTAGGCAGATAGGAGTATCTACTGCTACCAGATTCCCTGGGCACCGTTTCTGTGTGGCCATTCTGTGCTGAATGCACTTGCTCAGAAAATGGAAAGAGCACCTTGGGAACTACTATGTCAGCTTTACTTGTCAGAAACTAAGTTTGCATTTCTGGAACCTTCCACACAACTGCCTAATGGCTAGGAAAGAAATACATCGTTCATCTAAAGGACGGAGTGAGAAGGAGCCCCGTGCTGGGTCAGGAGTTCGACTGGTCCACTGGCACCACCCTGAGCAGCCGTGAACGCGCTCAACCCTTCTGACCTTTCGTCTGTGATCCCCCGTTCCTGATCTGCACAACGATGGGATTTGGGGGACCTGTTTCATTTTCCCCTTTTCTTTCTGGGATTTCAATTCGGTTATAGGTGAATTTCTCCTCCCTCTGCAGGTGGGTGAGAGGAAACAGGAGTGAGAAGTGTACCCAGGAAAGTGCTTTCTTTCTGCAATACAACCTGTGAATTTGGAGAGCGATGTGCTTTTCGATGTGGAAACTGAGTTCAACTAAGCAAATTATTTTCTGTCTTAAGGAAAGTCCTTTGGATGGTGATGGAAGCGTAGAATCCGGAGTGGAGCCAGGGCCTGGAAAACGACCCCACCACGTCCTCCCCAGGGACTCAGCCTGGCTCTCATGCCGGTGCCCTGCGTGGACCGTGCCCTGCGTGGGCCACGCCCTGGTGTGGACCGTGCCCTGCATGGACCGTGCCCTGCGTGGACCGTGCCCTGTGTGGACCGTGCCCTGTGTGGACCACGTCCTGGAATGTACTGTGTCCTGGTGTATACCATGCCCTGCGTGGACTGTTCTCTGGCATGGACTGTGCCATATGTGGACCGTGCCGTGGTGTGGACTGTGTCCAGCGTGGACCGTGCCCCACATGGACCATGCCGTGGTGTGGACCGTGTCCTGGCGTGGACCGTGCTCTGCCCAGTAGCACACGCTAGAGGTGCTGGGACCGTGAGCCGCTCTTGTCCTTGCCTTGCCAGGGAGCTGTTCCTTGGAGCGTTTCTTTAGTCCTTCGCTGCTGCGCGAGCACCTCGAATGTATTTCACTTTCGTAATTGCTACAGAGCTGCGTAACTAACTTACATCTGACCAAGCCTCGGAACTAGGTTGGACTCTCAGGTTCATAGTGTCGATGTGCCTGGCAGCACGTCCACGTGGACACCAGTCCCCAGCGTTCTCTTTAGAACAAGGAATTAAGATGAATTAAAATTTCTTGGTTTTTCTCCTTTATGGTAGTAATATTTCAGGTTTGAAAAAAAAGCAACTTAGGTTAGAAAATAATAATATTTAAGCTTTAATTGTATTCAAGTTTTAAATTTCTTTAAAGGTTCTTCAGATGTGTAGATTCTAAAAATTCCATTTCTGCAGTTTTATATAAAGTACTCCAATTACGTGACTCACCAGAACATAAAACTTCTCTGTTGTTTTTAATTCCAGGCGGCCTTGCTCTGACCCCCGCTGTGGAATCTTCGGGAGAGCGCAGAGGCAGGGAGAGGCGCGATGGGCCCCGCGTCCGCCCCTGGCTCGGGCCTCGTGAGGCCACAGTGCGCGCTGCGCACAGGCTCGGGGCACGAGAGAAGCTTCCGGCAAAGGCCCTGCTACTTGCACAGCACAGAGGCCCAAGCGGCAGGGGCAGGGCCGTGGTGGCCATCTCAGGGCCGGGGGCGGCCGCTCCATCGTCCCCTCGCCTCGCGGAGAGACGGACGCACAGCCTCTGTGCGGAGCCGCGCACCTCGGGGCCCGCGCTGAGGGCCCTGGCCGGCAGCCTCGGGGCGGGCTCCGCTCCAGGTGAGGGTCCCCTGCCCTCACACTGGACGCAAGGTCTCACCAGGTGGCCTGGAGCCACCACAGAAGAGGTGGGGGGCAAGGGCGGGGCTGCCGGGGGTCCTGATGCCACACGCAGATCCCACGGGTGGGTGCAGCCTGTCGTCCCTCACACCGGCCCCTCCTCTTATTTCTTGCCATTTGCTGAAGAAACCCAGTCTTCTGTCCTACAGAGTTTTTTAGTCTAGATTTTATTATATCTCTGTGGGATAGTTTCCCTCGATGACGTGTATTTCTTTAAACAGGTAATGAGATCCAGGGCCTAGATTTTTTGTTGTCTTTGCAGGTAGACTTTCCAGGCACTCTCTCCGTCTGTGACCCTGAGATTGCTCAGTGGCTCTGAGTCTGTGTGCTATTTAAGTTTTCCTCACTCGCAGTTTAACTGCATTTCGCATAGAGAGGGAAATAAAGATGGAAAATAAAGAACACAGCATAAGAAACATAAGAAACATGCAGATGACATGAAAATAATTGATTATATAAAGCAATAATACTACTCTGTGAAGTTTAAAATATCTGTAATTAACATACATGAAGCAATAGCACAAAAGTTGGACGGAAAGTAGAGTAAATTTACTTAAAGTGTTCTAGTGTCCTGTTTTTGTCTGAAAGTTGATTAAAAATAATAATTTATAATAGGCTGTTGAAATCAAGAATATCAAGACCTGTAATATCTAGAGTAATCATTCAAAGAATAATTAAAGCATTTATAGTACACAAGTAAACAGAGGAGGGGAATGGAGTAATAATAAAAATACTTGGCTGCTCAGAAGAAGGCCAGAAGAAAGGAAGGTATGGGGAAAGGAAATGGGAAAAAATACAGTAAGATGTTAAATTTAAACCCAAATATATTAGTAATTATATCAAATATAAATAGACTGAATACTGAAATTAAGAGCAAAGATTATAATTAGAATAAAAATCCTGAACTATAACTTGTACAAGATATTCTCTTTAATATGATAAAGAGAGAATTAAAGTAAAAGAATAGATTAAAAAAATAGCACGCGAACACTAACCGAAAGAAAGCTGATGTAGCAATAACAATATCAGTTAAAGTGGACTCTAAGATAAGAATGTTTCTAGAAATAAAAGTATCAATCAAACAGGAAGATATAGCAATCTTAATTTATGTACCTAAATGCATAGCCTCAAAATAAGTGATACAAAAACCAAACAATATCAGTAGGAAGAGACATATAAATGAACTTGAATCAAATTGATGTGTATAAAGTGGCACAGCCAACAAATGCAGAGTACTCATTCTTCTCAAGTATGTATGGTGTATTTACCCAAATCAAAGTACACTGGGCATAAAGCAAGTGTCAATAAATAAAGGGTTGAGTTCCATTATTGGGCTCATTAATCATCCTCACTACTTTTTATTAGCTGATCAGTTTTGGATAGAGGCAAGTGTAAAACTTCTGCCAGAATTGTAGTTTTTAAAAATTTCTGTTTTTATTTTAATGTCTTAAGAGTATGTTTTAAACATATAAAATTTCATGCTGAACCCACATATCTACAGCCAGTTGATTTTTTTAAAATTTATTTTTATTTCTTTCCTTCCCCCACCACTCTGAGATGTTGCCCTTGTCTGTCTGCTTGTTGTCTGTGCATCTTCTTTAAGAGGAGCTGGGAACTGAACTCAGGACCTCCCATGTGGGAGGCGAATGCACAACCACTTGAGTCACTTCCACTCCATTCTGGTTGCAGCATCTGCTCGTTGTGGCAGTTGTGGCAGTTGCAGCATCTACTGCTTGCATTGTCTGCTGGTGTGTCATCTCCTGGCTGCGGCATCTGCTCGTTGTGACATCTCATCTTCTTTAGGAGGCACTAGGAACTGAGTCTGGGACCTCCCATGTGGGAGGAGGGCACCCAATTGCTTGAGCCACATCTGCTCCCTGGCCAATGGATTTTGGCAAGGATGTTGCATCCATTCAATGGGAAAAGGACAAGCTCTTCAACAAATGGCGCTGGAAAAACTGGATGGCCACTTATAAAAGAATGATGTTGGTCTCCTGACACTCACACCATATACAAAACTGAACTAAAAATGGATCAATAGCCCAAATATAAGAGCTAAAACCACCAAACTCTTAGAAGATAACACCGGGGAAAATGTTAATGACTTTGGATATGTTAATTAACTCTTATATGTGACACCAAAAGCATGAGCAAGAAAAGATAGAATAGATAAATTAAACATCCAATTTAAAAATTTTATGCATCAAAGGACTTTAACAAGAAAGTGAAAAAATAACCAAGAGAATGGGAGAAAATAGTCAAAAATCATGTATTTGATGAGGGTTTTAGTATTCAGATGTTAAAGAACTCTACAACTGAACAACAAAAAGTCAAACAACACAATTTAAAAATGGACAAAGGACTTGAATAGACATTTCTTCAAGGAAGATGTACAGATGACCAACAAGCACATGAAGAGATGTTCAACATCATTAGCCATCAAGGAAATACAAATCAAAGCCATGAGATACCATTTCAGACCCACTCAGATGGCTATTATTATTTTCTATAGGAAAATCGCAAAGGAAATAGGAGAAATTGGAACTCTTGTGTATTGTTGGTAGGAGTATAAAATGGTGCAACCACTGTGGAAAACAGTTTGGTTGTTCCTCAAAGACAAAAGTTAAATATAGAATTACCATATAACCCAGCAATTCCACTTGTAATTATATACCCAAAGGAATTAAAAACAGGGACTCAGATACTTGTATGCCAATGTCCATCACAACAACCAAAAGGTGGAAACAACTCAAGTGTCCCTCAGCAGATGAATGGATAAATAAAATGTGGTTTATACACACAATAGACTATTAGTCAGCCATGAAAAGGAAAGACGTTCGGGTATGTGCTACAATAAGACGATCCTTCTAAACATTATGCTGCATGAAATAAGTTGGACATATAGGACATATAGAAAGTAAATTGGTCATTATGAGGTGTCTAATGAAGGGGGAAGGGGGAGTTATTGGCAAATGGACAGAGTTTCTGCTGGACATATGGAAGTTTTGGTAGAGGATGGTGGCAATAACTGCCCAATATTGCAAAGGTAATTAATGGCACCGAGTGGTACACTTAAAATGGTTAAAATGGTAAGTTTTATGTTAGGTATATATTACCACAATAAAAATATATACATTAAAATATTTCATGTTGAAAACATTATTGTTATGCTGCCATACCATTATGTAGATTTATCAGAGTTTTGGGGCTTTGGAGACAGATGGCCCAAGTTTGAACCTCCTCTTTTTTCATTAGGAGACGCTGCTTAATTGTATTATACTTTCATTCTTTATTTCCACCTCTGTAAAATGAGGTCAGTATAAGAAACGCACAGGACTGATGTGAAGGTTAGAAGAGCTTATGCGTGTGACACGTGGAGAGCAGCCCCAGCGCCTGGCTTTCCGTCAGCACTGCGAAGGGCAGGCCATGCAGGGTCAGTTAGTCTTAGAGATCCCATTGTTCTCACTCTTTTTTGTCTGGCTTTAATTTGCCACACTCGTTTTCATTAAATTACTGTTTCAGTTGATATACATTTTTCTACTATCCCCCTTTTTATAAATTTTCTAGATATTTTAATTTAGGTCTTTTTCTTGCAAAATGTATAAGCAGATTTTAGTAAATCATATTATTTACTCCATTAACATTTATTGACCCTTGAATTTATTTCCTTCATTATATGTATCTCTATATCTCTATCTCTCACTATACCCATCCCCATCATCTCCATCTCCATACCTATACTTATACCTGTATCTTATCTATATCTAATCTATGTCTACATCTATAGCTTACCTATACCTACACCTGTACCTATACTATAGCTATACCTAAACCAATGTCTAACCTATATCTACATCTATATCTACATCTTATCTATATCTGTATCTATCTATATATCAATATCTAATCTATATCTGTATCTATATATTTACATCTAATCTGTATCTATATCTATTTATATATGTATGCCTCCTCCTACACCTGTATCTAATCTCTATCTATACCTCTGTACCTACACCTGCACCTATATCTTATCTATATCTAGTTTACATCTAATCTATATCTATGACTCTACACCTACACCTCCACCCACACCTGCACCCGCACCTGCACCTGCACCCGTGCCCCTGCATGGCGAGGAGCTGTGTGCAGCAGCAGCTTCCTGCTGGACCGGTAGGGACCGTCAGACCAAGGAAAGACTCGGATGAGTCCAGCTCCGTGAGCAACGAGCACGACTCAGGGGGTCCGAGCTCAGGCGTCCGCCCACCGCCAGGGGACAGGACTCTCGAGGCGCGTGGCCTCGCACAGCGGAGGGAGCTGCCCTCTAAAACGCAGTGGCAGGGCTGATGGGCACTGTCAGGGCGTGCGGGAGGCACGTGACTTCGCGGGAAGTAGATCCTGGAGGAGCAGACGTGTGCAGAGGGCAGAAGCTATGCCCTGAGGAAAGTCCATGGACACGGGGGAATCAGGCCGCTTGGGGCAGCCGACTCCACAGCAGGCTTCCGGGAAGACGGCCTGAGCGTGCGAGCGCATGTCTGTTGACCAGCCAGCGGTCACAGGCTTGCAGGGTTAACTCTCCAGGTCCCTGCGACTGTTTGGATGGGAAAGAGAAGGGCGGGTTGGGGGCAGAAAAATGCAAAGCCATATACAGCTCACTCTATTCTATTGATTCACTTCTTATATTCTCATTCCTGTGTTGATTATCATTTTTAGATTTTCTATTTTTCTTCTATAGACTTTTATATTTAGTTTGATTTTTTAAATTAAAACCTGTATGTAGCTTTAAAAATAAAATATGCTTACCAGATTGATAAGGAAAAAGAACATATCCTTCCTACCTTTTCATACAACCAATTTCTATTTTCTAGATTCAATCACTTTCAACTATTTTAGTTGCTTCTTCTGTTATTTATAAGATTTCAAAATAACCTTCCTGGAGACAGTGGACAGGGCCACGTGGCTACCTAGAAGGACTGGGAGGGATGTGATCCTGGCTGCAGGTGCAGTGACTTCCACCTGGCTGCAGGTGAAGTGGCCCCACTGGTGAGGAGAAGGCGTCACTGACGGGTAGAGAACCTGCAGCCAGCATGCGGGAGGGAGCCTGGTCCAGCTGTGAGTCGTCTTTAAAGTGATCCCCAGCCTAAGACTGGACTATTACACAAAATAGGAAGGAGGCCAGGTGAGAGGGTATTTCAGAAAGGATAAAAATTAGACACTAATAAGACAAAAAGAATTCAAGGTCGAGCACAACAGCCACTCATCACTTACCCAGCTTTTCTTTATTTATCTTTCTATATATTTTTTGAAAGATTTATTTTTATTTACTCCCCCTCCCCCCCCCCCAGTTGTCTGCTCTGTGTCCATTTGCTGTGTGTTCATCTGTGTCCATTTGCATTCTTGGCGGCACCAGGAATCTGTGTCTCATTTCGTTTGCATCATCTTGTTGCGTCAGCTCTCCGTGTGTGCGGCGCCACTCCTGGGCAGGCTGTGATTTTCATGTGGGGCAGCTCTCCTTGTGGGGCGCACTCCTTGCACATGGGGCTCCCCTACACGGGGACACCCCTGCATGGCATGGCACTCCTTGTGCACATCAGCACTGCACGTGGGTCAGCTCATCACGTGGGTCAGGAGGCCCGGGGTTTGAACCCTGGACCTCCCATGGGGTAGGCGGACACCCTATCTGTTAAGCCACTTCCGCATCCCCTGACTTCTCTTTCAAGGGGATTTTGAATCTGTGGTGGGCTCACAGGATAGCGGAAGTGCGCCGTCCGCGTCCCGTCCACGAGCCTGAACTACTCCTGTCGGAGCACCTGTGCTAGGGTGGTCTTTAGCACAGAGGAGACATGCTTGAGCCACTTCCTGCAGGGTTCTTGGCATATTTGGATCTACTCTGCGTTTTCTTAGCCACTGATACAACGTGTCTCTTTCATGGTGAGTTCCCTGATGGAAACGGGCATTAGTTATTTCATTAAATGCTGTCCGTGAATACTGCTCCTTCTTCATTTTAAATCCACCTTGTGCTGCTGAGATGGGCTCGTTCTGCTCTTCCTCAGCGTTGGAGGGTTCTTGGAACCTCATTCCTCCGCCGTCATCTCATGAGGACTTTGGCTCTGAAGGTGTTAGATCTAAACCCGGGACGAGGCTGCAGTGGCCTCCAGTTTTCCAGTCCTGGCTCCTTCTTAGCACTTGGCAGCTAGGATTTCCCTCCGACGTCCCGGGTGGTGGATGCCCGCAACCACGTGTGGCAGTGCATGGCTTCTCCAGGGGAAGATTGCCGCGTGGCTCCTTCCTCCCTCCCACTGTCGAGAGGCTTCTCTGCTCCCAGGTGGCCCGTGCGCGTGGACGCCGGGTGGCGTTCCCTGGCGACTCTTTGTCCACCAGGCCTCGGCCCCGCTGAGCTGGGAGCTCTGCTGCTTGAGCAGATGAACCCGGAGGCAACAACTGCCTCGGTGCTGCTTGTGGGTCACTGTGGCACGTCCAGCTCCCCAGAGCCCGGGGCCAGGAAGCTGCGCCCGCAGCAAACATTCCAGGAGGCTGGAGCGAGCGCCTCGTTGTCCTGCGCATCGTGAGCAGGGCCCTGATGCTGGGAAGCAGGGGTGCTCAGCGCCTTCTGCTTCTCAGCCGGGCCTCTGGCCATAGGCCTGGGCTTTCCTCTCTCCCAGAAGGGAGCCAGCGCCCCTTCCTGCTCTAGGAGGGGTCGTACTCGAGGGGCTGAGGGCAGTGGGGCTGTCCTGGGTGGACTGTTCAGCTCCTCGCACTGGACCAGCTCCTGCCCAGAGGCGGCCGGCCATCCTCATGTCGCTGACTCACCCGCCTTCAGGAGCTGCCCGGTCTGCTGGCACCTGAGCTCTGCCCGCTGTGCGCGGCACCCCTGAGCTCTGCCCGCAGCATCCAAGCTCTGCCCGCTGTGCGTGGCACCCCTGAGCTCTGCCCGCTGTGCACGGCACCCCTGAGCTCTGCCCACTCTGCGCAGCACCCCTGAGCTCTGCCCGCAGCATCCAAGCTCTGCCCGCTGTGCACGGCACCCCTGAGCTCTGCCCGCTGTACACTGGCACCCCTGAGCTCTGCCCGCTGTGCGCGGCACCCCTGAGCTCTGCCCGCTGTGCGTGGCACCCCTGAGCTCTGCCCGCAGCATCCAAGCTCTGCCCGCTGTGTGTTGGCACCCCTGAGCTCTGCCCACTCTGCGCAGCACCCCTGAGCTCTGCCCGCTGTGCGCGGCACCCCTGAGCTCTGCCCACTGTGCGTGGCACCCCTGAGCTCTGCCCGCTGTGTGTTGGCACCCCTGAGCTCTGCCGGCTGTACACTGGCACCCCTGAGCTCTGCCCGCTGTGCGCGGCACCCCTGAGCTCTGCCCACTCTGCTGGCACCTGAGCTCTGCCCGCTGTGTGTGGCACCCCTGAGCTCTGCCCGCTGTGCGTGGCACCCCTGAGCTCTGCCCGCTGTGTGTTGGCACCCCTGAGCTCTGCCCGCTGTACACTGGCACCCCTGAGCTCTGCCCGCAGCATCCAAGCTCTGCCCGCTGTGCACGGCACCCCTGAGCTCTGCCTGCTGTGCACGGCACCCCTGAGCTCTGCCCGCAGCATCCAAGCTCTGCCTGCTGTGTGTTGGCACCCCTGAGCTCTGCCCACTCTGCGCAGCACCCCTGAGCTCTGCCCGCTGTGCGCGGCACCCCTGAGCTCTGCCCACTGTGCGTGGCACCCCTGAGCTCTGCCCACTCTGCTGGCACCCCTGAGCTCTGCCCGCTGTGTGTTGGCACCCCTGAGCTCTGCCCGCTGTACACTGGCACCCCTGAGCTCTGCCCGCTGTGTGTTGGCACCCCTGAGCTCTGCCCGCTGTGTGCGGCACCCCTGAGCTCTGCCCACTGTGCGTGGCACCCCTGAGCTCTGCCCACTCTGCTGGCACCCCTGAGCTCTGCCCGCTGTGTGTTGGCACCCCTGAGCTCTGCCCGCTGTACACTGGCACCCCTGAGCTCTGCCCGCTGTGTGTTGGCACCCCTGAGCTCTGCCCGCTGTGTGTGGCACCCCTGAGCTCTGCCCACTCTGCTGGCACCCCTGAGCTCTGCCCGCTGTACACTGGCACCCCTGAGCTCTGCCCACTCTGCTGGCACCCCTGAGCTCTGCCCACTGTGTGTTGGCACCCCTGAGCTCTGCCCACTCTGCGCAGCACCCCTGAGCTCTGCCCGCTGTGCGCGGCACCCCTGAGCTCTGCCCGCTGTGTGTTGGCACCCCTGAGCTCTGCCCGCTGTGCACGGCACCCCTGAGCTCTGCCCGCTGTGCGCGGCACCCCTGAGCTCTGCCCGCTGTGCGTGGCACCCCTGAGCTCTGCCCGCAGCATCCAAGCTCTGCCCGCTGTGTGTTGGCACCCCTGAGCTCTGCCCACTCTGCGCAGCACCCCTGAGCTCTGCCCGCTGTGCGCGGCACCCCTGAGCTCTGCCCGCTGTGTGTGGCACCCCTGAGCTCTGCCCACTCTGTGCAGCACCCCTGAGCTCTGCCCGCTGTGCGTGGCACCCCTGAGCTCTGCCCGCTGTGTGTGGCACCCCTGAGCTCTGCCCACTGTGCGTGACACCCCTGAGCTCTGCCCGCTGTGTGTTGGCACCCCTGAGCTCTGCCCGCTGTACACTGGCACCCCTGAGCTCTGCCCGCTGTGTGTGGCACCCCTGAGCTCTGCCCGCTGTGCGCGGCACCCCTGAGCTCTGCCCACTCTGCTGGCACCTGAGCTCTGCCCGCTGTATGTGGCACCCCTGAGCTCTGCCCGCTGTGCGCGGCACCCCTGAGCTCTGCCCGCTCTGCTGGCACCCCTGAGCTCTGCCCGCTGTGTGCGGCACCCCTGAGCTCTGCCCACTCTGCTGCACCCCTGAGCTCTGCCCGCTGTGCGCGGCACCCCTGAGCTCTGCCCACTCTGCTGGCACCCCTGAGCTCTGCCCGCTGTGCGCGGCACCCCTGAGCTCTGCCCGCTGTGCGCGGCACCCCTGAGCTCTGCCCGCTGTGTGCGGCACCCCTGAGCTCTGCCCACTGTGCGTGGCACCCCTGAGCTCTGCCCACTCTGCTGGCACCCCTGAGCTCTGCCCGCTGTGTGTTGGCACCCCTGAGCTCTGCCCGCTGTACACTGGCACCCCTGAGCTCTGCCCGCTGTGTGTTGGCACCCCTGAGCTCTGCCCGCTGTGTGCGGCACCCCTGAGCTCTGCCCACTGTGCGTGGCACCCCTGAGCTCTGCCCACTCTGCTGGCACCCCTGAGCTCTGCCCGCTGTGTGCGGCACCCCTGAGCTCTGCCCACTCTGCTGGCACCCCTGAGCTCTGCCCGCTGTGTGCGGCACCCCTGAGCTCTGCCCACTCTGCTGGCACCCCTGAGCTCTGCCCGCTGTGCGCAGCACCCCTGAGCTCTGCCCGCTGTGTGCGGCACCCCTGAGCTCTGTCCACTCTGCTGGCACCCCTGAGCTCTGCCCGCTGTGTGCGGCACCCCTGAGCTCTGCCCACTCTGCTGGCACCCCTGAGCTCTGCCCGCTGTGTGCGGCACCCCTGAGCTCTGCCCACTCTGCTGGCACCCCTGAGCTCTGCCCGCTGTGTGCGGCACCCCTGAGCTCTGCCCACTCTGCTGGCACCCCTGAGCTCTGCCCGCTGTGCGCGGCACCCCTGAGCTCTGCCCGCTGTGCGCGGCACCCCTGAGCTCTGCCCGCTGTGCACGGCACCCCTGAGCTCTGCCCGCTGTGCGCGGCACCCCTGAGCTCTGCCCGCTCTGCGCAGCAGCCCTGAGCTCTGCCCGCTGTGCGCGGCACCCCTGAGCTCTGCCCACTGTGCGTGGCACCCCTGAGCTCTGCCCGCTGTGTGTTGGCACCCCCTGAGCTCTGCCCGCTGTACACTGGCACCCCTGAGCTCTGCCCGCTGTGTGTTGGCACCCCTGAGCTCTGCCCGCTGTACACTGGCACCCCTGAGCTCTGCCCGCTGTGTGTTGGCACCCCTGAGCTCTGCCCACTCTGTGCAGCACCCCTGAGCTCTGCCCGCTGTACACTGGCACCCCTGAGCTCTGCCCGCTGTGCGCGGCACCCCTGAGCTCTGCCCGCTGTGCGCGGCACCCCTGAGCTCTGCCCACTCTGCTGGCACCCCTGAGCTCTGCCCGCTGTGTGTGGCACCCCTGAGCTCTGCCCACTCTGCTGGCACCTGAGCTCTGTCCACTGTGTGCGGCACCCCTGAGCTCTGCCCGCTCTGCGCGGCACCCCTGAGCTCTGCCTGCTGTGTGTTGGCACCCCTGAGCTCTGCCCGCTGTACACTGGCACCCCTGAGCTCTGCCCGCTGTGCGCGGCACCCCTGAGCTCTGCCCGCTGTGCACGGCACCCCTGAGCTCTGCCCGCTGTGCGTGGCACCCCTGAGCTCTGCCCGCTCTGCGCAGCACCCCTGAGCTCTGCCCGCTGTGTGTGGCACCCCTGAGCTCTGCCCACTCTGCTGGCACCTGAGCTCTGCCCGCTGTGCGCGGCACCCCTGAGCTCTGCCCACTCTACTGGCACCCCTGAGCTCTGCCCACTCTGCTGGCACCCCTGAGCTCTGCCTGCTGTACACTGGCACCCCTGAGCTCTGCCCACTCTGCTGGCACCCCTGAGCTCTGCCCGCTGTGTGTGGCACCCCTGAGCTCTGCCCGCTGTGTGTGGCACCCCTGAGCTCTGCCCACTCTGCTGGCACCCCTGAGCTCTGCCCGCTGTGTGTGGCACCCCTGAGCTCTGCCCGCTGTGCGTGGCACCCCTGAGCTCTGCCCACTCTGCTGGCACCCCTGAGCTCTGCCCGCTGTGCACGGCACCCCTGAGCTCTGCCCGCTGTGCGTGGCACCCCTGAGCTCTGCCCACTCTGCTGGCACCCCTGAGCTCTGCCCACTCTACTGGCACCCCTGAGCTCTGCCCACTGTACACTGGCACCCTAGCCTGCACCTACTTTGCTTTGGCAGCCCTGAGCTCTGCCTATCTGCGTTGGCACTGCTGCGCTCCGCCTGCTCTGCCTCAGCACCCCTTTCCTCCGCCTGCTCTGCCTCAGCACCCCTTTCCTCCGCCTGCTCTGCCTCAGCACCCCTTTCCTCCGCCTGCCCTGCCTTAGCAGTCTGAGCTCACCTGGGACCTTCATGCACGAGCAGGTCACGGTGCGTTTTGATGCCTGGGCGCCCGGCTGGAGCTGCTGGGAAGTTTCTCCCAGTGTGTTGAGCTTGTTGGCATTCGGCAGTGCCTCGTCTGCACCTTTAACGCCTCATGCAGAGGTTGGGGTATGAGCCCCAAACCTGGAATCCAGATGCGCAGGCCCTGCCGTCCCCAGAAATCCTCACGCTGTGTCCTGGGAGCTGGCGCAGCGACCCTGGCCAAAACTTCTCTCCTGGCCACAAGTTTCTTTGTCCCTTTGATAACTCAATCCTAAGTGTTTTACAGAAGTTGTGAAATTTGTCTTTTTTCTTAGACTCCTTATATCCTGTCTGCCAGAAAATTCGGGGTTACAATGGTTTATTCGGGCTCTTAGAATTGCAATTCGGGGACACAGATTCAGTGGCAACCCAAATCGTGCCTGGTCTCGGCACTTCCAGGGAAGGGCATTTAAAGAGAAAGAGGAGGATAAGTTGTTTTCTGGTTGGTGGCTGTCTGGGGTCCCTCCGGTCAGCCAGTCTGCGGAGTTTAATCTTGCGATCTGTCCGTGGAGCCCCCGTGTCCTTAGGCTTTGAGGAGATTGATGCCTGAGCTCTGCCTGTTGGGCCGTTTGTGGCGTCTGCCTGAGATTTGCTGAGAAGAACCCCAAACCTCGCAGCTGTAGGAGCTCTGTTTTGTTTTCTTCCTATTTACAATGGTGGTATCTCTGTGTAAGGCCAACACAGTCAAGCTTTCCTGAAGCTCGAGCTGTGAGTTCGTTTCCTAAAGTTCTAGGGAGCGTGGTTTAAACACCGAACACAAACCACACTCAGGAAAGCCAGGCGAGGCCGCCCAGAAATGGACACCGATCAGGGAAGGAGGCCGGGTGGCGCCCCCTCCAGCCCGGCCGTCAGCACAGCCAGCGAGCAGCGTCGGCTCCACCTTCCCACGACGCGGTCTGTGGCTAAATCCACGTGGGCTCAACGCAAATGCAAAGGCACCTCACGGCCCTGTGACCGCCGAAGTCACAGGCCACTGAGTCTAAATTCTACCCGTGCATTTCTCCAACATGCAACTTTGGGCAAATAGATCTCTAAGGCTCGACTCTCTCAGCTTGGTGTTTCAAGTGCCTTAGTCACACGGGGCATTATGAGGCTGAACAAGGTAAAGCACTGAACAGGGGCCTGGCACAGCGCAGGTGACAGGTGTCATGACGGGAGATTCGGACAGAGGCTCTGGTCTCCTCAGGAACTGGTCTTCCCCGCTGCAGGGGCCTTAAACCAGGGTATCGGCTGGTTAACTGTCTGTAGCCAGCCTATCAGCAGGCTGGCTGTGAGTATCACCAGCACATCAGCAGGCTGGCTATCATGTAACCAGTGTATCAGCTGGCTATCATGTAACAAGAGTATCAGCTGGTTAATATCATGTAACCAGCCTATCAGCTGGCTGGCTATGAGAATCACCAGCACATCAGCAGGCTGGCTATCATGTAACCAGTATTATCAGCTGGCTATCATGTAACTAGGGTATCAGCTGGTTAATATGTAACCAGCCTTTCAGTGGGCGGGCTATGAGTATCACCAGCATATCAGTGGGCTGGCTATCATGTAACAAGAGTATCAGCTGGTTAATATCATGTAACCAGCCTATCAGCTGGCTGGCTATAGCTATAACCAGCATATCAGCCAGCTGCTGTCAGTGTGAAAAGGCAAAGTTTCTCGAACACTGCCCTTGGAGGCTCTTAAACTCTTCGGGGATGCTGAATCACAACCTGCTTTGACACTGTGGGCCTGTTGATGGGCCTTTTATTTCTTCAAAAGTGAGAAAGAGACACACCAAGATTTCCAGGAACTAATTACACAAGTGGCAAAAGTCACAATCCTCTAAAACAGCATTATTTTCCTTCAGGCACTGGTGGAGCGGAATTGTCATTTTAATCGTTTATTTTATCCAGTTACATTGCTAAGGCTTCGTGCTCTGAAAACAACGTTGTCTTAAGTGGACAACCCCAAACTTAAAGCAGATATTACACATATTCTTGACTTATTCGATGGTGGCTATTAAATCGATTAAGTGTAGATTCCCTCTAAAGCCTTCGATTCATGAATTGCACTTCGTAGAGAGTTGTACCCCTCCCTGCTTGTGGTAGCCTGGCCCTGGGGGGTGCCCAGGAGCGGCCACACGGCTGCTTCCCTCCCGAGGCCTGGTCCCAGGTGAGGAGGGCAAAGCCCAGAAGCGGCTGAGCCTCTCCCCCAAGGCTGAAGCACGCGTCCCCTCAGGGCGGGCCTGGGGTGCCCGAGGGGCAGGGGGTGAATGCAGTGGAAACCCCAAGTGGTTACCCCAAATCAGAAACCTCGATGCTCCTGCTAAACTAATCTATTCTGCATTTTGAAATTGGGTGTTATTAAAATTGCATTTTATATGATCTTGATCTAGTCATAAAATGTACATAGGCCACAAAGTAAGAATTTAAAAGGTTGAGTTCTAGTCCTAGTTATGTCTCAGACTGGCCAGAATACGGTCAAGCTCGTTCCATACCCTGGGCTTTTGTACTTTCATTTTAAGGTACTGGAGTTGGGTTAAATGAACTCTAAAGGTCACTGCCACCAGTAGGGGTCATTGTTCTTTTTCTAGTACATAACACCTTAAATCAGAGGGAATACAAGACAGCTTGCTTTTTCCTCTCCGCATTGACTTCCTACTCTATTCTTTCATGATTTCTATTACCTAGAGAGTATTTTCTGTTCATTTGAAAAGCATTTTCATGACACAATTGTTACAGCCTCCTGGTGTGGCTAATGCAGCACGAGCCATTCCCACTAGGTGGATGTGGAAACTAAAGCTCGTGAAGTTTAAACACCCACTCAGAGCCACGGGTCGGGCTGCCGGTTACTCCCGAGTCCCTGGTTCCTGGCTGCGTGCTCTTTCTACCACATGGTGCAATAAATGTCCTAACGCTGTGAGCCGGCGGCGACAGATGTGGTGGGAACCGGGCACCTTGTTACTCCACTAACCGTGAGGAACCAAGAACTCCGCCCAGCTGAGCGGGACCCCAGGGCGTTCTCCCTCCCGGCTCCTCCCCAAGGGCTGCGCTTCCCTCCTCCGGCTGGGGACCAGTTTGTTAATTGCCCGCTTTTAACACAAATTCAATTTTGTTCTGCTCTCCTTTTCATCCTCAATAAAACCAGCTGCCAAATGTGACTCACTACATAAAATGGTCAAAACCACTAATGCAAGCATTTCCATTCGGCATTTTTCACCTCTGTGTACAAGGGTCAAATCTTCAATGGCAAGGAGAATTATTTCAATTATGTAGAAAATTTATTCATCAGACACAAAAATACAAATAATTTAGGGGGAAAATCTCTTTTCTTCGCTTTGAAGTTTTTTTTCCGTAGTTATCAAAATAATTACCTCAAGGCTTCACTTTCTTTTGTAGCTACACAGTAAAGTACTTGTATCATGTACATATTTTAGGTAATGACCTATCAACAGTTAAAAATGAAAAATCCTAATAAACACAAGGTAATCCTAGAGAAGTCCTGAAACCATGGACAAATACCATGAAAAATTTAGATGCTCACAGTTCTAGTGTGCTTTCCTCCTGAATATACATTAGTTCGAGAAAAGCCACTCGTTGAACCTTCTCTGCTCTACAGGATTTC
Organism: Dasypus novemcinctus; assembly: GCF_030445035.2. Taxonomy (NCBI): domain Eukaryota; kingdom Metazoa; phylum Chordata; class Mammalia; order Cingulata; family Dasypodidae; genus Dasypus; species Dasypus novemcinctus. The sequence goes on along the minus strand of NC_080701.1, from coordinate 1,414,236 downwards.
AATATACAGGTTCCTAATTGAAACCATCATTAAATATTCAAACTCTTGAACAAGCTTTGGTTGAGTAAATCACAGTTAAAAACATTGGTGATAGATTCACAGTGTCGGTCTAGTCAGTGTGATGGAGGAACTATTGGCTTCTTTAGTTAAACACAAAGAGCGCTCAGCTGTGGCGTCTGGAACCTGCATTCTGTCCTGAACTCCCCCACTCGGCAGCCGAGTGGCCTGAGGGGACCGAGCTCTCTGGGCTCCAGGGTCAGGTTTGTTTTTGTTTGGCTTTTGTAATACTGGGAACAGGTTGGGAGAGGTTGACTTTAGTGTCCCCGAAGCTGTTAGGACGCTGTTAGGACATTGCAACTTCTTCCTGTGTAACTGGACCGGTTAAAATAGCCTTGCCTGGGGCGATCGAGTGAGATGTGGCCCCTGTCGCACAGAGTGCCTCCTCTTGTCCTGAGATGGACACATGGACAACGAAGCTGCCATAGAGTCCTGTATGAGCAACAGTGGCCTTGTGGGGTCAGGCTGACCCCTGCGGTGTCAGGAGCAGTCAGGGAGGACCCCCTGGAGGAGGTGACATTTGATTTGGGTCTTGGGGGTTTTCTGCTCACGGACCTTCCCTGAACGCTGGGAAATCTCATTACCTGGAACGCTTTAGTGTTCAAGCAGCAGCCACGTTGGCCTGGGGGAGTATACCTTTTGGAACTGCTGGTAATTTCATAAAACAGAAGAAACATAGCGTCTAACTCCAATACAGTATGCAGTTTTTTCCAGGAGTAGACAAAACTGTTTTATAAGAAAAGGCCTGGGAAAGGTTAATACACTTTTTATTTTCTCATCCTCCAAGTAAGACACCCAGACAACACCTCTCTTCAAAACAATTGGCTGTGCACGGCTGCCGCGGCTCCTAGTCCAACAGTCTCGATGCTTCCTACAGAACATGCTGGACCGTGAGGGCTGCTGGGGTCAGAGCAAATCAGGGAGCAGGGGGCAGTGCCCGGAGCCCCCCGTGTGACGTGACGTGGTGGCCTGGATTCTAACCCAGAGGCCCTGTCCCTGGCCGTGGGTGCCGCCCTGCCGCCGAGCTCACCCGGCACCCGGCCTTCCTCCTCCTGCCAGAGTCCTTTACACACAGACACGTCAGAGAGCAGGGAGCCCCGAGAGGTGAGAGGGACGGGCACAGGGCAGAGGGACGGGCAGAGGACAGAGGGATCGCTGGAGGACAGAGGGACGGGCACAGGGCAGAGGGACGGGCACAGGGCAGAGGGACGGGCACAGGGCAGAGGGACGGGCAGAGGACAGAGGGATGGCTGGAGGACAGAGGGACGGGCACAGGACAGAGGGATGGCCGGACGACAGAGGGATGGGCACAGGACAGAGGGATGGTCAGAGGACAGAGGGATGGCCAGAGGACAGAGGGATGGGCACAGGACTGAAGGATGGCCACAGGACAGAGAGACAGCTATAGGACAGAGGGATGACCACAGGACAGATGCTGCAGCAACAAAACCGGAGGAGAAGGGAGAGCAGCAGATCCACCACACGCCCTGCATGTGGTCGAGGAGCCAGGACCCCCCCAGCCTGGAGGTGGACGATTTCAGGACTTGGCGTGTCGGCTTGTGGGTGATGAGCCCCCGTTGGAATGCCCACCACGCCTGGTGCGTTGTGACGCCCCTCGTTCCAGCAGCCCAGCTGGCTGAGCCCTCGTGGTCATATGTACATGTCAGAGCCCGTACAACTGGCCCCTCGAGCCTCCCTAGAGGGTACCATTCAGCGGTGCTCCCGTCACCACCATCCATTACCCCAGCTTTTCTCCACCCACAGCAGGAGCTCTGTACCCCCTGAGAATAGCTGCCCCTTCTCCACCCAAACCCCTCCCCCAAAACCTCTAGGCCCCTTCCTGTCTCTCTGAATTTGCTTGTTTTAGGCATTTCATATAAGTGAAATCACAGGTATTGTCCTTTAGCGTCTGGCCTGTTTCACTTGGCATAACGTTTTCAAGGTTCGTCCGTGTTGTAGCATGTGTGAAAGTGCGCCTTCTTCATCCGCTGAGTGAATTCCAGAGCATGTACAGGCCACGTGTTGTTTATCCGTTCATCTGCTGATGGACACTTGGGTTGTGTCCACCTCTTGACCACTGTGGGTAATCCTGTTATGGACACTGGTGTACAAGTATCTGTTTGCGTCCCTGCTGTAAATTCTTTTGGGTACATAACTGAAAGTGGAATTGCTGGGTCATATGGTCATTCTAGGTTTTGATTTTTGAGGAACCACCAAACTGTGTTCCACAGTGGCAACACCATCTTACGTTCCCACCAGCGATGCACTAGGGTTTGAGCTTCTCGCTTTAAATGCATCTAATTCTTGTTCCTGAAAGTGTCCCAGAGAGCAGTGCTTTGGGAGACCCAAGGCTGGTGCCCGGCCTGTTGATTTGGATCCTTGGGTTCCCTGGACGGTGAGGGTCTGTGGGTCAGAGACCTCCCTCCGTCCTTCCCAGCGGGTGTTCTGAGGGCAAGTCTGCGGTGAGCACTAAGTTTGTCATAAAGTGCATATTACAGCTAGCTCTTCATGTATTTGGTAGCCCACAAATGATTTCATGCAGACGTCTTTTATTTCCCCTTTTCTGTAAATAGATAGATTATACAAATTTTGTGGATGAGAGATACAAGGCATCTGGAGTTTATGTGAGGTTGAATAAGTTTTCTTTAAAGTTGATAGATTTTAAACACGTACACTGCAAACCAGAAAAGAATTCTCAGCTCCAAACTTTCTTGGCTAACATGGCTGTATCAAAAGAACATATTTCATAGGTTACTAAAATGAACTGAGCAGGAAGTTCAAAAGAAATACACTGGACAGGAAAGTTGAAAACTTGTAGTTGAGTCTCATACTTGGTTTTAAGCTTTTTGACACTCAGATTATCCACACAGTAATCTATCAAAATCGGGTCCTTTACTGATTTAGTAAATTGGGGAAGACTGACATATGTTTAACTATATACCAACCATTCCCCCAAACCAAATTCTCATGAAACGAACAAGTAGAACTTGAATTGCCTTCTGGAAGAATCACTTTTGTTATATAGTTAAGGAGAGAGAACATTTAATTGAATGTGTAATTTACTTTTATGCAAATAGAGTCTTGGAATTTTTTTTTTCAAAGATTTATTTATTTATTTCATCAGCACTGCACGTGGGCCAGCTCCACACGGATCAAGGAGGCCCCGGGGTTTGAACCGCGGACCTCCCATGTGGTAGATGGACGCCCTAATCACTGGGCCAAGTCCGTTTTCTGTGGAATGTTTAAGTATGCTTGAAAACAAGTTGTGCTATAAAGGCTTGAGCAGACCTTTCTGGTTGTATCATCCAATGGAATACTACTCAGCTGTAAAAAGGAATACAGACTAACACATGCGATAACATGGATGAATCTTGAGGACCTTATGTTGAGTAAAGCAAGCTAGACTCTGTTGAAGGACAAATACTACATGACCTCTCTGATAGGAATTAAGCAAATCAAGCTATCTCAGAGAGCTAGAGACTGGATGATAGGCTTGCAGGAAATTGGGGGGGAAAGGAAGGTTGTGAGCTGATGCCTACACAGGTGAAATCTATGATGAACTGTAGGCAAGTAGTTGTGCAGTGAAGGGATAAGATGGGGGCACAGGGATATCATTGGGTGGGGCTTTGCAGGCTTGAGGGAGGCTAGGGTTGGGAGGATGGGTCATATGGTCCACGGAATTGGGGGGAGGGCTGGGGGGGAGCAGGTGAACATGGGAGATTATTGGGTATGTAGTTGAAACTATAATGTTGAGAAAACTCTTTAGAAAATATAGTAAGGAAGGGTTACTGGTTTAAGGTGTTTGAAGGGGGGGCGCATCTGGTACAGGGTACACCTGGGGCAGTCTTCTAGGGAGTGCTCATCTTGTCATAATGTGTCATATCAGTCGGTGGAGACCCATACAATGAGTGGGAAGGTGTTGTATCCCCATTCTGGGGAGGCCTGATATTCTCAGAGGGGAGTGTGTCTCTTGAGAGAATAGGTGGCTCCCAGTCGGGGAGAACAGACTAGTGTGCTAAGCCCTCAGCATTGTTGCAAGCATCTAGCAATCTTGTCCTTTAAGCAGTGAAGCATGGTTGTCCCTGTGGACCTTGAAGGGAGGGGCTGAGAGGATAAAATAGTTGGAATAGAAGGTAACTGGGGGGCAACAGAGGTGTTCTACTTAATCCTGCAATGATGGATACAGGCCATGTTAAACTTCACCAAAAATTTATAAAAGTGTACAGTCTAAAATATAAACCATAATATAAACCATAATGTAACCAAAAATTTATAAAAGTGTACACTCTAAAATATAAACCATAATGTAAGCCATACTGGAACCATGGTTGGTAGCTACGTTTCAATATCTGTACATCAGATGCAGCAAATATAACATCCACATGTAAAAAGATCATTGCTGGGGATGGGGGAAGAGGGTTTGATGTTGGGTATATGGGAGTCCCCTATATTCTATATGTGACTTTACTGTGGCCTAAAACTTTATGAAGACATAAAACATTATAAAAAGAAGGTAGACACTGAGGAAGAAATGGAAGAGATTGCCTTGCCACTGTACATATAGGGCAATACCTATTACAGTGATGAAAGGCAAAACATCAAAAAAAATTATTGTGTTTTTCATTTTTTAATACCCCCAATTCTTTTTTACTTTAGTTTTTCTAAATTATCATGTATTTTATTTCTAATGTTTAAACCCATCATTACTGTTTCATTTTCCTATTAATTGAATTTGGCGATATATTAGGCTTTGTGTTTGAAGAAGTTTTGGATCACAGAATGGTTCAAGTATGGCAGGGGAGGAGCACTGATGGGGGGTGTCATTAATGGGTTATGCATGGATGGGAGGGAGTTCTCCAGAGCGTGCAATAGGGTATATAGATACGTTCTGATGTTCATTGGATATTGACATAATGGGTAGAGTTTCATATGACAACTGAGGGAGTACTGCGCTCCCCTTCCAGGGAACTCTGTTGCACTCCCCAGTGGAGCAGCAACAATCCCCTAAGGCAAGAGCAAAGACCAGTGAAGAAGGATGGTCCAATGATGGACCCTTGATACTGATCACTATGCTTATGAGCCCGTGTGTTGGAAATTTCAACTAGGCCTAGAACTGCACGGTGCCTAAGGGTTGCCTCCTGGGAGTCTCCATGTTGGTCAAACGTGGCCAGTCTGTAATCCAAACTTTGCATGTAAATGCATTACCTTCCACCCAGCATGGGACATGACTCCCGGGGATGAGCCTCCCTGGCACCAAGGGATTTTTACCAAACACCAGCTGGTGATGCAACTAGAAAAAGACATTGAATAAAAGGGGAAACAGTAAAGACAAATGACTTTATATGGTTAAGAGACTTCAAAGTGAGTCAGAAGCTCATCAGAGGGGTTGCATTTACACATATCTCAGCAGGATCTCAGAGACAGTCAAAGTAGATACAACCCCAAGTAGTGGTGCTCTTGAGGGCTATGGAGACACCCAGGTCCTACGATCATGACAGATGGCTCTGGAGTTCAGTGCTTTGCCAGTGGGCCCTACTTGGTAATTTGTGTTCCCAGGTGTGATGGAGTTGGACTCTGATGTGACCTATCTATATATGCCTCTTTGCCACTTTTGCTGAACCTGTGGTTGGTGCTGGGGTGGGTGTATGCTCAGGAGACTTGAATCTCTGGACTGACTGGGTGCCAGCTGGGTCCGAGCCTCAGTGGAGTTCCAGCATCTACTCTCTGGTTCATTGCACTTACCCAGGTTGGCTACCAGGGAGGTGTGGATGGTCAACCACCACACCAGGGAACCAAGAGTCTATAACTGCAAGCAGGAGAATTCTATCCATCAGCCATGTGCAATCTAAGCCCCATCTTGAGTTAGAGGCGGCATGGGCATCACCATCCCAGAGTCTTCAGGGTTGAGGAAAAAAATATGGATAGAGTGGACTTACTGGTATTTTACTATAGAATTATTGTGACCCTAGCAATGGAAGAAACTATCATTAATGTGGAGACAGTGGCCATGGGAGTTGCTAAGGGCAGGGAGAAGGAGGAAGAGGTGTGATTTGGGCATTTTGGGGACTTGGAGTTGTCCTGAATGATATTACTGAAACAGATGCAGGTCATCATACATCCTGCCATAACCCACTAAATGGACTGGGAGAGAGTGTAAACTACAATGTAAACTATAATCCATGCTATGTAGCAGTGCTCCAAAATGAATTCATCAAATGCAATGAATATGCCACACTGATGAAAGAATTTGGTGATATGGGAGGAGTGGGGGGAGGGGTGGGGAGTGGGGGTATATGAGAATCCTCATATTTTTTAATGTAATATTTTGTATGATCCATGTATTTTTAAAAAGTTTTTAAATTAAAAAAAAAAAATACTGTCCATTTGTACTGAAGTCTTCTCTGTTCTTCAGCCCCCAAAACCGGTTCAAGAGGCCATGCCTGGATGCAATTGCTCAGAATTCCCTCCACTGTCAACCTTCTACCATCCCCTTGCCTTCCCAGCAAACTTCTTTTAAACTCTAAGACCCAGATGGGAATACTGTTTCTTTGGGAAAGTCTATCTTGATCACCCATGTAGAATGAAATGTTCCGTTTCTTCGTCTTCCAACCTGAACTTTTAAAAAGCTGCTCTAAGAACACCCAGCTGTGTGTTGCAGTTTTTACAGGCAGGTCTTACCCACGGTGCTATGACCTGCTCACAGTTATTACTCCACTTCGTAACTTCTGAAAGTAGCACATTTCTGGCAGAGAACATTCACTTAACCGTATACTTGGGAAGGAATACACGATTCTGTAACTGGTATGCTGAAGAAGCATGAATCATGATGTAGCCAGTTTCAACTTTTTTTCTTTATTCTCCTGCACCTTTAAGCTTTATTTGGAAAGAGACGACTCTTCTGGTTCTGGGTGAGCACTAGTGGCAGGCCTCACGAGGTTTCTATTCTAATGCAACGGACAGTTTCAATTCAGTGATTTGGGTGGCCAGAGGTTCTAACCCTTCCTCTGGTGGCAGGAGTCAATTAAAAGAAACCTCCAATTCTTGAAGAAAGTTACAATGTGTTCTCCCTCTATAAAACACAATCACGAAATTACAGAATTATTGCAAGTTTAGTTTTTTGTCTCCTGAGTCATTTGAGAGCAAATTGTCGACCTCAAGCCCTACACCTTGAGAATGTCAGTCTTTATTTCCTACACACAAGGATACTCTGCAACCCAACTACAAGGCAACCATCAAATGCAAGAAATCAACACTGAAACAGTCTTCTCCTCTAGTCTGCTGGCCCCATTCAGGCCCCACCAATTATTTCAACAAAACGACCAGGTCACTGTCATGCTTCATGCTTTTGTATTCTTTAAGTTTGGAGCGAAGTCTTTTCTTGACTTTCATGACTGATGCTTTTGAGGATTACTGTTATTTTCTGTCCTTAATACAAGTTTTCTGTAGTTTCCTTTGATTAGGTTTGAGTTGTGAACTTAGGTAGGAACATCAGAGAAGCATTGCTGTGTTCTCAGGTGGTTTAGGATTTCAATTTGTCCAATAATTGATGATGGTCATTCGATTACTTGATTGATTGCCCTTTGTAATTAATAAACATTTTGCGGGGAAGTACTTTGAGACTGTGTAAATATCCCATTCCTCATCACCTCTTCTAGGCTTATTTATATTTGGATTGACTCATGTTTTATTCAGTGGGTTATAGTTCATTACGACTCACGGATTCTAATGTTCGACGTGTCCTCACTTGGCAAGTAGGAGCCCCTTCAAGCTGGCTTCTCCATTTTGTTGACATGTACACACTCAGAGACACATATGTTTTTTATTAGAGAAGTTGTGAACTTACAAAAAAAATCATGCAAATGTGCAGAATTCCCATACAATACCCCTCTACCAATACATTACATTATTGTGAAATATTTGTTACAGATTATGAGATATCATCAGACTATTACCACTAATTATGGTTTATAGAGTACATCTGGTATATTTTTCCATGCCTAATATTATCACAGTACTTCTTTGACATTGATGTGAGAATATTACAATATTGCTGTTACTGTAGTCCATAGGTTACATTAATTATATTTTCCCATGCATCTCCATAGTCTTATGACCTTGTAAAAGTAACATTTATTCTAGTTCATGGACCAACATTCTTGTGTTTGTGCTATTAATCACAATTCTCATCCACCTCTGGGTTCACTATGTTATTCAGTTTTCTCTAGCTTTCTTTCATTTGACATTTACATCCCTAGCCTATCCCTTTCAACCACAATCCCATTTATAAGCTAGCTGTATTAGTTCTACTCACTCTAATGTGTTACCATAAACTCTATCCATTTCCACAATTTTACGGTCAAGCTAAGTAAAACTTTCATATACAGTAAGCATCAGTACCCCTTCCCAGCCCTCATCCTTTCTCCTCATAACCTATACTCTAAGTTCTAACTCCATGTATTTATTCTTCATATTTAGTTCATAGTAGTGAGGCCACGCAATAGTTGTCCTTTTGTGTCTGGCTTATTTCACTCAGCATAATGTCCTCAAGGTTCATCCATGGTACATATGTGTCCTAGTTTCACTTCTTACAACAGCATAGTATTCCATCATATGCATATACTACACTTTGTTTATCCATTCATTGGTTGATGAACTCTTGGGTTGTTTCCATCCTTTGACAATTGTGAATAACGCCACTATGAACATTGGTGTACAGATGTCTGCTCATGTCACAGTTTTCTGTTTTTCTGAATATATTCCTAGTAGAGGGATTGCTGGATCATATGGCAGTTCTATATTTAGCTTCCTGAGGAACCACCAAACTGTCTTCCACAGAGACTGCTCCATTTCACATTCCCACCAACAGTGAAGGAGGGTTCCTATTTCTCCACATTCTCTCCAGCACTTATTGTTTTCTGTTTTTTAAATAATGGCCATTCTATGCAGTGTGAAATGATATCACATTATAGTTTTGATTTGCATTGCCCTAGTAGCTAGTGATATTGAACATTTTTTCATGTGCTTTTTCACCATTTGTATTTCCTCTTTGAAGAAATGTCTATTTAAGTCTTTTGCCCATTTTTAAATTGGATTGTTTGCTCTTTTATTGTTGAATTGTGTGATCTCTTTATATAGTATGGAAAGCAAACCCTTATCAGATATTTGGTTTCCAAATATTTTCTCCCATTGAGTGGGCTGCCTTTTTACCTTAACAAAGCCCTTTGTATCACAAAAGTGTTTAAGTTTGAAGAGGTCTCACATATTCATATTTTTCATTACTCGTGCTTTTGTGTCCCAGTTATTCATTTTTTCTTCTATTGCTCATGCTCTCACTGTAAGCTTTAAGAATCTACCACCTACCACCAAGTTTTGAAGATGTTTTCCTCCATTTTCTTCTAGGATCTTCATGGTTCTATCTTTTATATTTAGGTCTTTGATCCATTTTGAGCTCAGTTTTGATTAAGGTGTGAGATAGGGGTGCTCTTTCTTTCTTTTGGCTACGGATATCCATTTCTCCCAGGACCTTTTGTTGAATAGGCTCTTCTGACCCAGCTCGAAGGGCTTGACAACCTTGTAAAAAATGATTTGACCATAAATGTTAGGGCCTTTTTCTGAATGATCAATTTTGTTCCATTGGTCTATATGTCTATCTTTATGCCCTTTAACCTGCTGTTTTTAGCACTGTAGCTAGGTAATATGATTTAAAGTCTGGAAGTGAAAGTCCTCCAACTTTGTTCTTCCTTTTTAAGATATTTCTGGCTATTTGGGGCCCTTTACCCCTCCAAATAATTTTTTTTTTTAAGATTTATTTTATTTATTTCTCCCCCCTTCCCTACCCTTCCCCTCCCCCTCCCCCACTCCCTTGTCTGCTCTCTGTGTCCATTCATTCACTCTGTGTTCTGTGTCCACTTGCATTCTTGTCAGGTGGCACTGGGAATCTGTGTCTCTTTTTGTTGTGTCATCTTGCTGCATCAGCTCTCCGTGTGTGCAGTGCCACTCGTGGGCGGGCTGTGTTGTTTGTGCAGGGCAGGTCTCCTTTTGGGACGCACTTCTTGCACATGGGGTACCTCTATGTGGGGGATGCCCCTGTGTGGCACTGCACTCCTTGCACACGGCAGCACTGCCCATGGGCCAGCTCACCACATGGACCAGTAGGCCCTGAGTTCTGAACCCTGGACCTCCTATATGGTAGGCAGAAGCTCCATCAATTGAGCCACATCTGCTTCCCCCAAATAAATTTGATAATTATGTTTTCCATTTCTTTAAAAAGACCTGTGCCCATCATTTTTGAGCACTTCCTTGCCTTCTGGTACAACAAGATATTTCAGGAACTTCTTGTACTTTCCTTGCCCTGGTTTTGAAATTAGCCATTTCTCCAAGGAGCCCTGGTTTCCATTAGTGGAGAAAGCTATTTAGAAGCAAGACTTGGGTGCTAGATGTGCTCATTGGGTATTGTGATGTCATTGCTACCAGGTCCTTTCAATGAACAGACCTAGAGAATATATGTATGTATACACATATTCATGTCTATACTTAGTTCTCTCTCTCTCTCCCCCTCCCTCCCCCTACCACCTACCACTCTATGTATCAATTAAAAACCATGAGTTCACACATCTCCAATTCCAGTCCAACATCATGACATTTATCCTAGTTTTCATTTTCTGTATTTGTAAATCCCTACTCTGGCAATGAAAAACTGGGCTCCAATGATTCATAATATGTTTACTTATTTAATAAATCCCCAAATATGTAACATCTCAACTCCACCACTGAATTGTTTTGGAATAAAATGAAAGAGAAGAGAAATAGGAGGAAAATTCTGCATCTTCATATCTTTATTTAAAGGTAGAGCTTCTCTTCTCTCCTCCATGTGAAGACCAGTAATAGGTGGCCACCAGCCTCTAGGCAAGGGGAGAAAGCAACCTTGTTGGCTTATGGCTCTTCTCTCATCTTCTTCCCTGCTCACCATTTCTGGTTTTATGCCTGTTAAGGTCGATTTGGAAAAACTAATGTGATAGAGGCAGAGATAGACTGATAAAACACTTCTTCATCTGGCTGTTCAGCTTCTTGACTCCTAAACCTGGTAGAGAGTTTCAGCTGAATCTCTCATGGATATTTGTAAAGATGTTTAGAAGATTCCTCATGGGTTTCCTCCAATAGCAATTCCTGAGATGGTACCAACACTCCTTTCTTCCACTCCTCCCACCCCCCAATTCCTCATCAGTTTCAGCTTTCCCAGCTGCTTATCCTTGATAGAAGTTCAATGTTGGGGTCTTCTCATACATTTCATATGCAGAAATTCTTTTGGGCAGGACTTAAAATGCTCCATCTCTCTACATAATTTTGGGCTCAGATTTTATCCCCAGGAGCAACAAATCCCAGGAGAGGAGAACATCCACACAGCTCCATTTAGTGGACATGTTTTTCACCCTCTGTGTATCCAGGGTGGAGCCAGATACCAATGCTTTGCACTTCCCAACTGCAGGGAACATATTTGAAAGCTCTCTGGGGGTCCCATGGAGGACCTCTTCACTAGACTTGAGATGAAGAAGGTCACTCTTCCAAACATGAATAAATAGGCTGATGAGAGAAGAAGGAAGAGGCAAACAGATTTTAGTCTCATCTTAACTATAGAAGAGACTTCTTCATGCATAGTCTTCAACCAGATGCTTCTCTGTCCCCCAAAGCCTTCGGTTCCTGCACCTTATGTACTTTTAATTTCAACCACTGATGAGTCTCGCAGCCTGCCCTGCCCTAGGCTCAGTGACGGTCTTGATCATTTTCAACATGGCTCTACTGAACCCCACTCTGCCTGGTGTTTCCTTATAGCCTGGGGAAGTATCAGGAAGCAGAACAAAGTCTTTTCCCTTGGAGAGCTTTCGTTCTAGTCAGGGAAAGAGACAGTCAACAAATAGCCAAACCACATGTACTATAATGTCAAGTGGGATAAGCACAATGCAAAGGAGTAAATCAGTCTCAGCAAGAAGAAACTGACAGGAAGGCGTCAAGTGCTAGTTTAGTTAGGAGAGTCAAAAAAGCTAATCTGATGAGGTGCTATTGGGCAGTGATCTGAAGGAAATGGAAGGGTTATCTATGAGTATCTGGGGAAAGAGGATTCCAAGCACAGGTAAGAGCAAGTACAGAACACCTGTGTAGGTCCAAGAATGGCAAATGGCCACTGAGCTGAAGCAGAGTGAGCATTAGCAATGGGCCAGAGCAGGGAGGAGTTTGGTGCCACAGGAAGGATTTTTATTTTATTCTGTGCATGAGAGGAAGCCACTGGGTGAGTGGTTTTGAGGGAGCAGCCTGCTCTCCCAGTCATATTCATGGTGCTGGATCAGAGAATGCCCAAAGTCTGTCAATACTTTCTTTTTATTTATTTGTTTTTTAAAATTGTATTTTGTTGAAGATACATAGATCACAAAAAATGTTACATTAAAAAATATAAGAGGTTCCCATGTACCCTACACCCCACACCCCCGACTCCTCCCACATCAACAAGCTCTTTCATCATTGTGGTACATTCATTGCATTTGGTGAATACATTTTAGAGCACTGCTGCTCCACATGGATTGTAGTTTACATTGTATTTACACTCTCCCCCAGTCCATTCAGTGGGTTATGACAGGATATATAATGTCCAGCATCTGTTCCTGCAATATCATTCAGGACAACTCCAAGTCCCAAAAATGCCCCCACATCACATTTCTTTTCCCTCTCCCTTTGTGGTAAGCGCTGCCCCTGCCTCTCCCATTTATATTGCAAAAACACTAGACTGCACAGAGACTAGTTAACCATTATACACTAGACTACACAGACTAGTTACCATTTATACACTAGCCTACACAGAGACTACTTAACAACTTATACACTAGACTACACACAGACCACTTACCCATTATACAGTAGACTACACAGAGACTACTTGACCACTTCTATGCCTTTTTCCATCTCTCCCTCGGGAAGTATATTCCGCATACCACAGCTCATTTTTCTTAGCAAATATTGATGGCTTGTTTCCACATTAGGTCATAAGTGTCTGGAGAGAAGTGACCCTGTCTCTATCTAGACCTATTTATAAAAATTAGTAAATAACAACTAAGCTGAAGATGGAAACAAAATTATTTTTAAAGCTTTCATATTGAAACAATGATCTAGTGAAGACAGTATGTGCCATCTGAAAGTAAAAGGCAATGGAGCTTATAAGATTCTGCTGAATTTAGCTTTGTGTATAGCTGAGGGAAATGATTCAAATAAGAAGCCTATTTCCAAATATATGTTTCCAGTTGCTGACTTATCTCATCTAACAGATTGTAATAAACAAATTCAACTATTACCATACCTATTTTGGTCTAAGTCATTCCAAAAATGAAAAAATATAAGAGGTTGCCCTTCAAGTGAGTTTAGAAGAAAGATTAGGCTTTAAATTGTGGCAAGAGTGGTAGTGGGGTGGGGGTGGGAGGTTCAAGGTAGAGAGGCATAAGAAATGTGTTGGAGGGAAGCAGACTTAGCCCAGTGGTTAGGGTGTCCGCCTACCACATGGGAGGTCCGCAGTTCAAACCCCAGGCCTCCTTGATCCATGTGGAGCTGGCCCATGCGCAGTGCTGATGCATGTAAGGAGTGCTGTGCCACAATGGGGTGTCCCCCACGTAGGGGAGCTGCACATGCAAGGAGTGAGCCCCGTAAGGAGAGCTGCCCAGCACGAAAGAAAGTGCAGCCTGCCCAGGAATGGGACCACACACACAGAGAGCTGACACAGCAAGATGACGCAACGAAAAGAAACACAGATTCCCAGTGCCGCTGATAAGGATAGAAGCAATCACAGAAGAACACGCAGTGAGTGGACATGGAGAGCAGACAACTGGGGGGGGGGGAGAAATAAAAAAAAAAAGAAAAGTGTTGGAAACTGCGTGCTTTGTGTGACTGGTGGTCAGTGTATGCACGTGGCCAGGCAGGAGGGGGTGATGTGCAGAGCAGACAGAGGCTTGCTTGGGAAGGCACTGAGGCCATGTGAAGGAGTTTGAATATCACTCTGAAGGCAATTCATGGAAGGACATAAATGGAAGAGTGACACAAGTGACACAGTTTGATTTGATTTTGCAAAATATAATATTATTCTGTGTAAATTAAACTTGGAAGAGACCAGAGCTTATTACATTGGTAGTTTAAAACTAAATATTTAGAGCTATGTTTCCAATAACTAGTACAAACCGAAAATAGAACACTTTTCTCAAAATGTGAATCCTAATAGGTTTTCTTCTTTACCTTAAATCTCTTGAGCATATAAAATTGGGTACTTGAACCATATGACTTTTCACTAGAGTTATGAAAAATGGATAACAAAAAGATATAAAAGAAAATTAGTTAAAAAAGCAAAAGTTGCCTTTGCAATTAGATTTTACTTACAGTAATTTGATTCCTGTTATTGGTGAAGGCCATCTGTCCGGAATAACTACTCAACTTAAGTTAACAACGGCGTGGTCTTTAGAGATATGGATCAACCAGATGCAGAAAACAGCTTTTAAGGATACTGAATTTTTTAGCAATGTGAGCTCTTTATGCATGTGCAATGTTGAATCATTACATATTTGTCATAGGCACACTTTTTGTGTAAATAGTTAATATTTTGGGTAGAGCTGTAGGAAGTTTGATTTAGGGAAAGGAAACTTGGAAAAATATAAATCTAGAATAAATGGAAAGAGATGAAACCCTACCTGAGGAATGTAGGCATAGAAGGAACATGAACCATTCATTCAAATGTTTGTTGATCATCCAGCACGTGCCAGGCATTTTCCTGGATTCTAGGTGGGGGTGGGGTACAAAGATGAATGAGAAACTGCCCAGTTCTCAAAATGTTCCATATAACGGGAAACTCAAAAGAAACAAATACAATGTATAATATGATAAAACGTCCTCTTCCCAGGGTTGGGGAAAGGGCTTCACTGAGAAGGTGAAATGTGAGTGAGTCTTGAAGAACATCTTTCAGGTTATGAATTCAGAAAGGGATGGCCTTCCAAGTCGAGAGAGACTTGGAGCAGCCACGAGCACGGCGTTATCAGGGAATGGTCGACGTTTTGGTGGTTGGAACAGAGCAAACAGCAGGAGCTGGGAAGGGCAGGGAGGTGGGGATTTATTATGAAAAGTCGTGTGCATCATGCAAAGGTACTTGAGCTCGGTCATTGGGTCTTTGCCTCTTTCTGTGGACTGTGTCTTTCCCTGTCCTCAGAATGTTTCAAGAGCCTGGAGATAAACACGACATATCTTACTTGACTTTATTTTCTTACTGTTCAAACATTATTGTTTGTTGGAAAAAAGATGGAATAAGTTGCAAAATCACACAAATCTTTAAAGTAAACTGTCACCGAAGACATTTTATCCTTGAAGCGTTGGGTTGCTCTTGGCTACCATTCTAACCCTCTCAGAACGATGCGATCAGCCTCCTCTGCTAAGGGAAGAACTTTTAAAAATAGGAAGCAATGTCATGTCATGAGAAGCAATTGGACAGGTGTTAAGGAGAGGCCTTAGGATGAGTTTGGTGGTAAACGCTGAAACGGAACTGTGGCAAAGTTCAGGGGAGGTGGCTGCTGGCTTTGGGGCCAGGCCCAGCCCCTCTGCTCCCGTCACTCCACGAACACTAGCAGGGTGCATGTTTGCAATAATTCTCTGTTCACCAGCTCAGTGGCAACCCAAGTCCAGACTTGTCCAGCAGCCACCAGTGCCCAGACGCAGAGCCTACCATTCCCTCTCATCTCTGATCCAGATGTCTGGTGGCATCTCCTTTGAAGCCTAAAACTACTCTGAGTGTGCTCTCCCTCTGGACAGCTGTCTACCCACCCTTCCTCTTAAGACAGGGGCTCTCCTCAATGCTGCCAAGAGCCCTGCACCTGCCGTTTGGAGGGAGATTCAACTCAAAGGTTACTTACTCCCAAGTGGACAACAAAGGGCCAGGTCCAATACATCTCTCCTCAGAGCCAAGGAGAACAAAACAGAATTCGAAAAACAGGTTTATTTTCTGGCACGATGGGTGTTTTAGTTTGCCAAAGGGCTGCTGATGAAATGTACCAGAAATGGCTTGGTTTTTAGAAAGGGGAGTTATTTGGGGTGAAACCTTTCAGTTCCAAGAACACAAAAAGTCCAATTCAAGGCGCCATACAAGGTGCTTTCTCACCCAAGCCAGCTGCGCCATGGTGAAGCAAGATGGTGGGTGGTCTCTGCCTGGTCTCTCCTTCCCCTCTGGCTGTACCATCTCCCAGAGCTCAGCTGAGGGCAACAGGCACAGGGCTTGTCTCCTCTCTCAGACTTAGTGGCTCCATTTTCTTCCTGATTTCAGCTGCAAACTCTCAGGCATACGGCTTGTCTCTCCCTGGGGCCTCTGCTTCTTGACCCTCTCTTTTCTGTCACATGGCAGCATCAAAAATGGCAAAGCTCTCTTTTCTGCTACGTCTCTGTTTTTTACCAGACCCAGCAAAGGGCAGAGACTCAATCTGAGTTGCTTCACTGGTAGTCCAGTTGAAAAGGTCTCACACCCACAGGAGTGGACCTGTCCACACTTCATGAACTAATTCAAACTACCACAGTAGGTAACCTGTCACATCCTGTCTTTGGGATATCCTTGTAGCCAAAAAGGCAGTTCCAGCTCCCCTCCTCAAGTGCATCCTCAGGGTTTCGTGACTTGGAAGCAGCGTATCGTCTTCGGCATTTGGAGGCTCGGATTTCCCATGCCCCCTCGTCTGGCCTCCAGGGCCGCTCAACTGCCCTCTCTGAGAAGTGGATTTCAGGACACCTGTGGAATGCCCGAGGCCACAGGAGGCCTGCTCTGGATCTCACTTTATTTAGGCCTCTTGACAGAGGTAGTTTGGTGGGGATAGAGACCTCGCATCCCAACAGAAACCCACTGTGTAAATTGCATTTTCCCTGGCCACCTGGGGCACTGAAAACAGGTGACAGCAATTTTGCAACACCGACAGCATTGGCTGTGGGATGCGCTTCACTGCAGCTGCTTAGAAACCCGATACTAGCAGAGACATGGCCCTTGGTCCGGTCCTCAGCCCCCAGGAGCTGAGCCGTGGCTGCCCCCGGCTGTGGGACAGGTGGCAGGTGTGCGTTCTGGGCGTGGCGATGGCACTTGGCCCGTCTCCTCTTTATGGGGTAAGTGTGAGAGCAATCTTAGTGTCTGGGCGTCAGGCAGTTTAGGTGCCCCTGTTTAGTGTGTTGTCCTCTGCCCAGCGTCCACAGGGCTGATGGCCGAGCGCTTGGAAACCCTGGGGCTGGTAGGAAGCCTCGGCACGGGGCCTCAGCACTGCGGAGGTGGGGAGAAGCCTTCCGTCCCACGGGAAGTTCTGGTGCAGCCCCTGCCGCCGGGAGGAGGAGGAAGCCCTGATCCCACCCGGCTGATCGTCCAGGCAGCCCAGGGTCGGCTCCCAGGGCTCACCCCAGGCCATTCTGGCTCTGCCCCACGTCTGGAGGTGAGCAGACTTTCCCTCTCCTTCGACTTGGGACCCTCCACTTCTTTTAGGTTCTGTCTCCCTGTCGCTCTCTGCCCCGTGACTTACTGTGAGGGTCCCTTAGTGGATCTTTCAGTTCGAGAGGATTCTAGAAGGAGTAATTCCTGGTGGTGTGTTCTCCGTCGCCCTGGCTCCCATGCAGTGGGTCCATCTTGTCCTGACTCATGGATCAGCGACCTTTCCTCTCTTCAGGGAGAGCCACCTGCAGGCTCTGCCACACGTCGTGTCACTCGTCATTCTCGGTTCTGTTGCAGCCGTGTCTGGCTGGTGACTCTTCGCCTCTAACTTGATCTGCTTACCAAGCATTTTTCTTGAGTCTCTCTTCCCTCACTTTTCCCAAATTGTAGACCAAGGGGAAGTTAATATTCCCATGAAAACATCCAAGGCTAGAGGTGACGGCGGCCGTGACATCACTTCCAGTGCTGCCACGGGTGGTGGTCCTGGAATGCCAGCTACTGGCTTCTCTGACCCTTACGTTTTCTGGAGATCTTTCAAATAATTGATAGAGTCTAAATATGGACCTCCTGTGTGCCGGCTGTCAATGGTGAGCTGGACCAGGCTCTCTCCTGAGCTGGACGGTCACCAGTGAGGAGGCCCTCACAACCTGAGAAGTAGCTCTCAACATCCCGGCCAGGACGGATTGAACCACCCAGACAGGGAGACATGGGTGAGGACATTGGACCCCAATTTGCTTCCATTTCCAGGATTTTCTGTATGCAGAATATGTTGAGGAAGGACTTAGGGACTTTGTCCCCACATTCTGCCCCAGCAATGGGTGAGCCCCCTAAGTGCCCCACCCCACTGGGAGGCATTCCCCTGTGGGAGCAATGGCTGCTGACCCCCGCCCACTTACCCCGTCAGGAACTTCAGGGCTAAAAGCCACAATATGGAAACAGGGATAGGCTTTGACAGTTGTTCAGTTTCCCAGGCTGCTCAAGCAAATACGTGAAATGGGCTGGTTCTGAACAATGGGAATTTATGAATTTATGAGCTGACAGTTTTGAGGCTCAGAGACAATTCAGATCCGGGTGTCATCCAGGTGATGCTCTCTCCCCTAGGGCTGTGGTGTTCCGCGGCTGGTTGTCGGACATCCGTGGTCCTTGGTTAGTCACTTGGCAAGGCGCACGGCCGCTCTCCTGGCCTTGCCCTTCTGGTCCGGGTGCCCTTGGCTCAGCTTCTGGACGCCTCCTCTGGGCTGCTTTCTCTTGCTTCCTGTGAATTTCTCTCTCTGTCTGAATTTTGCTCCACTTATAAAGGGCTCCAGTGATAGGGTTAACGCCGTCCTGATTGAGGTGGGCCAGGCCGTAACTGAGGTAGCCTCATTGAAAGGTCCTGCTTACAGTGGACCCAAACCCAAGGAACGGAACACAGTTGAGATGTTTCTCTGGGGATACTCAGCTTCAAACCATCACTCTACTTCAGCCATGCAGGCCTTAGCCACTCAGTCTCTTAATGGAAGATGGCTAAAATGTGACATGAAAGGACATTAAAGGTCTACTTGCAGCCCACTTTTAAGACTGCCATCTCAGCCTTCCTGTGTCTCACGGTATCGGTGTCGGACACACTGGCACTGGTGCACAGGAGCTTGAGCAGCCGAGTGGAATCAGTTCTGGAAAATCCTGGGACGGCTTCGTGGTCAGGATCGCCTGTGGCTTCTCAATTTCCCCTTGCTGGACTTGAACTCTAAGACGGAAAAGGCAAGCACCTTTTCTCATCACACTCCTGTCTGTGTACTGGGGGCTAACCATAATGATGATATTTTGATAATATACATCTTGGGTATTGTTTCATTCAGAGTGGTTAGGCTATACCTCTAAAAATGACCCCCCAAATTTCAGTGATTTAACAAAATAAACTCATGGTGCAGACCAGTGCAGGTCCTCCTTGGGCCCTCCTTGGTGGCTTTCCTGGAAATGGAGGCCCCAGGCTACTCCCACTTTCTCAGGCTGCTGTATTAATCCCATGCCTTTCTTCCAAGTATGCAGGGAAAAGCTCTGGGGGCAGCCTGGAGCCACAAGGGCTTTCTTGTGCATCTGCCAGAATTCAGTCACATGTAAGAGTAGCGGGAGCGAAACAGTCTACCCTGAGCCCTGGAAGAGAATGATAAAATGGGATTTAGTGAACACATAGTATGGCCTTTGCCCCAGGGTTTCTAGAATCCCAGTATCTCAATAGGCTGCTCCCTGGAAGCCTGTGTGAAGATACTTAGAGCCTATATCCCAATATCTCATATCTCTACTATATTACTATTATAACTAGTGAAAAATATTAATACACAAGACCATAAAGTGAAAATAAATATGTACTCTCATTTTTACTATTTTTCTGGGAATCGTTAGAGAGCTGAACCGCTCAGGTATCTACTTCTTAAGATGTTCAAGTATTTGAGTGAACACTCACAAGTCATTAAAAAATTGCTCTAGTTGAGAACATGACCTCAAAAATTAGTGCCTCTGCATGGGGATTTCATGCAGTTCCAACCACGGGGCCAGACCCATCCCCCTCAACCTCAGTAGGGTGGCCAGAGTTTCACGCCCGTCAGGCAGGGCCTGCCCCCCGACCAGCAGGAAGCCACTGCAGAAGACTGGCTGTTCCCTTCAGCCACCCTAAGAAGAAGGGTGTAAACCCTCCGAGGGGGAGTTGAGGCAGGGCAGAACAGGGAAGGAGGCTGGGACCCGGCAGAGCACTGGTGTGGGACCATCTGGAGACCTCCTGAGAGGAAGGCTGCCCCTAAGGGACAAAACCAGAAGACCCCGCAAGGCCCTGGCTGTGAGGTCCCACCTGGAACTCTCTCCAGGGTCAAGGGGAAGCCCCCGATACCTCCAAACAACAGGCCTCCCCAGTGGTCCCCGGAGCGCTAGCAGGTGGGGCAACCAATCAGAACAGCCAAGAGCTGGCCCCTCCCCAACACTAGGGAGGGGGAGAAAGCTCCAGAAAGGCCCACCTGGGCCCACTCACGTCTCACCCTGCAGCATGCCCGCAGTCGATGTCTCAGGTTGTGCACACATTTTTTTCTTCTTTCTTAATAAACTCTTTACTCCCTTGCCTAACTTAAAAAACAGAAAACAAAATTAGAGGATACGTGGCCCCTGTGTCTAGCACGACACAGACCCCAAGTCTCTCCGACTACCATCAAGGTGGTGTCTCGATGCATTCCTTTTAAATTCTGGACACTTTTCAGAACAATAGGGCCTCAAAGAACTCTACACTTAACTTTCGGAGGGAAATCTTTTCTGTGCATTAAGGTTGAGTTACTGTCTTCAGAGAAACCAAGGCAATCTTTTTTTTTTTTTTTTTTTTAATTTATTTATTTGTTTAATTTCCCCCCCTCCCCTGGTTGTCTGTTCTTGGTGTCTATTTGCTGCGTCTTGTTTCTTTGTCCGCTTCTGTTGTCGTCAGCGGCACGGGAAGTGTGGGTGGCACCATTCCTGGGCAGGCTGCTCTTTCTTTTCACGCTGGGCGGCTTTTCCTCACGGGCGCACTCCTTGCGCGTGGGGCTCCCCCACGCGGGGGACACCCTTGCGTGGCACGGCACTCCTTGCGCGCATCAGCACTGCGCATGGCCAGCTCCACACGGGTCAAGGAGGCCCGGGGTTTGAACCGCGGACCTCCCATATGGTAGACGGACGCCCTAACCACTGGGCCAAAGTCCGTTTCCCCCAAGGCAATCTTTTAGCACCTCAAGTCCGAGATCTCTTCTTCAGAAGAGCCAGTCAGAAGTGTGGCAGTGACAAATGTTTCAAGACCTGCAAAACACAGGTGCAATCATTTTTCACAATTTTCTTTTCATCCAATGAAGTCTTTCTCTTCTTTCTTCTTTCCCACCAGTTTCATGTCATCCAGGTAGAAATATTTATCCCCATTTAATAACCAGTTTTTTCAAAAAATAACCTGGAATTCGTCCTATGAAAACAGTCCTGCAAGTTCTGTCAACAAACTGGTATCCAACATTTTTGACTGTGCACCTCTATCAGTAAGAAATTTTGAACCTATATATTTGATAAATACATATTTATCTACTAATAAGGTTTTTATAATATTTCTCTACTAATGCATTATTTAGCCTGTAAAACTTAAAAAAAATAAAAATTTGAAAAGTGTGCAATGAAGGTGAAATGATATTTATAGAATATTTAAATTTTTAAATAGTAGAAAATACCTCTTGCTTTCAAATGATTATTATTAATTTAGGGAGCACGATATAGTAGAAAATGCTTCATTATTTTTAAAAAATCCTTTTAATTTTCTATTCCTTCCATCAATTAGGAAAAAAATTTTGTTGAACTACTTCTCTAGAAACCATTTACCCCGATGCCAATCAATTGTTCTAGTAAACCTTTAGGAAGCTGATGAATTGTATTTTTGACAAGTGATTTCAAAATCCACTTTAGGTTTTTATTTAAAAGATTTTAAAATCACTTTGTAAATCATGTTTTCAATGTTTAAGTGGACAGATACAAGAGTTATGTAGATATCAAACATTGTTTTCAACACTGGAGTCACATAGTGCCACAATTTCAAATACCCGCTTTCAAAATATTCTCTATATACACATACTTCAAAAAAGCAGTTACATTTCCTTCGCATTCTCATTTGTCTAAAGGTACGGATTAAATGTGTATGTGTGTCCCTGCATACGTTCAAATATCTCTTAAGTAGTGGTTCTCAAAGGGAATTCCCTGATCCAGCAGCATTTGCTGCATCTGGGAATTTGTGATAAATGCAAATTTTCAAGCCCCCCCGCCCCGAGCTTGTGAATCCAGGCAATCGTGACACAGCCAGAGCTTCAGAGCCACTGCTCTCAGGCAGGTGCTGCCTGCTGCTTGTCCTCATGGAAAAAGAGCAGCACATCTAGAATACCTGTCTATTTTAAAAAGAAAAATGTCTTTTAAATACACTTACTTTAGAGAAGCAGTGAACCTTGTATGTTTCAGAATAATCTGTGGACCTGTAATGATTCTAGGGTGTTTTGAAGAGACTGCTTTTCGTAAAATTCACCACATTAGTGATACTCTGTAACACTTTATACCCTCCCGGATTCAACCCATTTTCCACATTCATTAGCCTTGAAGTCATGCAATGAAAGGAATTCCCATGTTCCACTATCGCTACACTCTCACCAGGAATCTTTATTTTATTTCAGTCAAAGCAGCTACAGTATAAGTTTATGCTTTCAGAGTTTTTCCCATACAGCACTGGTTTTATTAAAGTATTCCTTATTTGTAATACATATTTTCAGTACGTTTTGACTTTAACACTTTTTAAAAATGTAGTTCTTTGGGTATTTCATTATTGATACAAAATCTAGAAAATACCATTATGTGAGAAATATCTATACTTACATCCAACCAGAAAACGAACTCACATTGTATATTATGTATTTTTCCAAATCTTTGCCAGCTTTTCTGTACATTTCCTAACAATATTTTCTGACAATGAAATTAACTTTAGTTTTTGCCTTATTTTTCTCTGGTAAAATTTCAGCCATTTTTTTTTCCTTCCAGCTGTAGCACAAGTTCCCTCCCTTATCTTCCCAATTTAGTGCCAGCTTCCATCTTGCACCCTTAGGGACGAAACCCCAAATACACTCAAGGTCATTTGTTTTTAAGGAAGATGGACACAACTTTCTACATTCTGGATTGGATATAAAGTTAATATAAATATTACAGAAAGATGTATAGAGGTTTGTATTCATGATGTGGATGAGGAGTTTTAAATGTCTTTGTAATCAAGGCTCATCAGTATTGAAAAAGGATTTAAATTTATATTTAAAGTAATTCAAGTCCATTTTTAGTTGATATTATTGCATTTAACCACTAGTAAGAGAAAACCTTTACACAGCATGAAAGCTAGAGACAGAAGGTACATTTCCAATCTCATGAGCTTCTCCTGGACTTAAAACCTTAGTTCTTTTTATGTTTAAAGTACATTAAAAAAAATCAAACTCATAAAAAAAAGGAGAGAAAACCAAGAAGGTGATGAACAAATAGTGCTGGAGGCGTAGGACGGATGTTGTGGCAGCACGATGCCTTTAGAACTGGGCTCTTCCAAGATTCTACTTACCATCCCTAAAAGGTGAGCTTTCTTCCTCATACTTGTTTTCTCATAGTTACAAAATGGCTGCCTCAACTCCAGATTTATATCAGTGTTTCCGTCCAGAACCACAGCAAAGAGGCAAAGACAAAGGCTGCTCAGCAGGTGCCTTAGTGCTCCCAACAGCCAAATGACCCAAGTTCCACTTGTACCTCTTGGCTGTAACTGTCAAGTGGCTGAAAGGAGGTGGGGTGGCTAATGAGACATCGATCCTTTGGTTTCCCAGCCTCTGTAGTAGAGGCAGGCAGGGGAGAGGGGCTGGGGAGGGACGCTGGGGCCCACCCATCGCACTGCGCCCTCCGACTTCCCGCCAGGTCACTCAGCTCGTCTCCTCCATCTCGGCTGGCAAGGCACGTCACCCATGGTGTAGCGGCGTCAGCCTGCCTGTCCTTTTGTGTGCAGTTGGGTCAGGTATCTGTCAAGCTGCTGGCTTATCTTAGCGCCACCACCTTTCAGTTTCGCCATACTTGGCAAATTAATCATCCATAAAATGGGTACGTTAGTGAGGATGAGATAATGTGGATGCACAGCACAGTGCGTTGAAGCACGTTAGGTCTAATTATTATCGTAATTATTTCTGAACACGGACACCTGGCTTTCTGTAGCTATGGGAAGTTTTTCCTTCTGTTTCAGAAGGCTCAGGAAGTGAACTGTTTTAGACCTGCCACAGTCTTGAAGGCTCTCTTTGCCTCAAGATTAAGGAACGTTTTTGGATTAATCTCATGTATATCCAGGAAATAAATGTGGAAGCACGTGCCCCAAGTCCCCAGGCCTCTGGAGCCTGGCCTGGCCCTTCTTCGACGGCACTTCAGCCTCTCAGTCCACTTCCCAGCCTTTGCTTGTGTGTCTCTCCTGGATGCGCTTCCTCACTCTCTTTTCCTAAATGCAGGAATGCTGTTTTGATGTGGTACCTGTGCTCTTCACTCCAGTGAGGCCCCGTGGCCAAGGCCCCAAAGGGAAAGACCTCACACGTTCTGCTCCAAGAGGGAGTCTCATCAGAGCCTGCAGAGGAGGGGAGTGATGCCGGGCACTGCCGGGGACGGCCAGCTCCTGGACAGGCGACACCCTTGGGATCCCTGCTAGGTGGTTTCCACCCCCCGTCCAGGAGGAGAAGAGCGTCCTGGCCTGGGAGGGGAGGAACCGGGGACGTCGCTGACGAGAGGCTGGGCTGGCCCTGAGGAGCGGCCGGCTCCGCGCCTTGGAACGGTCCGCGTGTGCGCGGGGAGAGGGGTCAGGCAGGCCTGGGCAGCAGGGCGGGGCCTCGCCTTCCAGGTGTGGCCTGGGAAAAGCGAGGCCTGCAGGTGTCCAAGGAAGCGGCGGGGAGCGAGCACGGGGCAGCCTCAGTGCGTGGCCTGGGGACAGCGGCCCAGTGCGCGGTCCTCCCAGCACCACGCGGTGCCAGCGCCGCGGAGACCGGCTGCTCGTGGGAGGCCTTGAGTCGAATCAGCGTGGGCAAAGCAGTGGACGGCGGCCGGACCCCGTGACAGGAGGCCAGGACACGATGGGGGCCGTGGCGGGAGGGACACATGTGGACGGCGGGGAAGGACGGCCACACTCAGGGAGCAGGGGGAAGGCAGGCCGCGGGGTCCACACGTCCTGCTCTGCACGTGGTCACCTCCGGACCCCAGGATCCCGGACACAAGGCTAGGGAAAGGAAGGAGGAGAACGCCGGGGTCACTGGACAGCTCTGCTTTGACTGCCTTTTTATCTGTATGATAAAGCAACTAATATTACTATGGTTAATCAGTGAATTTATTAAGATTTTTAGACAACACCAATAAACACAAATCAATCATATTTCTGTTAGCCACATACAATTGGAAAACGAAGTTTAAAAATTTAGTATAGCATCAAAAACATTGAATATCTAGGCATTAGTTTGACAAAGGTCAAAGAATTTTGTAGGGAGAAATTAAAGAAAACCTACGTAAATGGAAAGATATTCCGTATTCATGGAAAAGAAGACTGAATATTCTTAAAGTACCAACTATTCCCAAATGAAACTATAAATTAAATTGCATACAAATAAAAGTCTTGCAGAATTTTTATGGAAATTGACAACTGATTCTAAAATTTATATGGAAATGCAAAGGACTTTGAATAGGCAAGATAATCTATAAAATAAGATCAAAGTTGATAACTTGCATCATCATATTTCAAGGCTTATACAGTTTCAGTAATTAGGAAAATATAGAATTGGTGCAGGAAATCTCATAGAAACCATTGCAACAGAATAGTGAGAGACTCCAGAAAGATACTCACAATAAATAAAATCACTTGACTTACTATTTTAGAGTCATTCAACTCAATGGGGAGAAATGGTCCTTCCAATAAGAAGTACAGGAGCAATTGGATATCTGTAAAGGAAATAAATCAACCTTAATCCTTAATTCTCTATCCTCACCGTTCACAAAAAGTAACTTGAGGTGGATCATAGACAAATGTGAACAGTAAAGTGATAAAGTGCTAAGGAAAAAAAAGATACAA
The DNA here is from genome assembly GCF_030445035.2 of Dasypus novemcinctus. Taxonomy (NCBI): domain Eukaryota; kingdom Metazoa; phylum Chordata; class Mammalia; order Cingulata; family Dasypodidae; genus Dasypus; species Dasypus novemcinctus. The sequence continues at coordinate 1,388,095 of NC_080701.1, read as the reverse complement.
AATATTTTTGGGGTATTAGTGTGTGTGAAGATTGCTAAAATAGAACAAAAATGCACTAGACATGAAAGGAAAACCAGGCGTGGTGGTGACTCTTGGTTTACCTGCTGATGGGAGTGTGCACTGGTGCCATCACCTTGGGAGGTTTGGAGTATCTACTAAAACAAATCCACTCCTAAGGTACATACTCAACAGGAATTCTGTGTACCAAGGTAAATAGCAGCAATATTTGTAATAGCTGAAAACTAGAAGCAACAGAAATGTCCACCAGCAGGGTGGATAAATAAATTGTGGTTTACTCATGTAATGGATACTGCAACTGTGAAGATAGCAAGCAGCTCTTCTACGCAAAAACAGATGCGATGAGCAAAAGCTGCCAGATAACAAGCACACGGTTTATGCTTCCATTTACATGAAGTTAAAATAGGCAAAACTAATCTACGATGACAAGGACGTGGGTGACCTCTGAGAGTAAGAGGTGGAAAGCTCAGGAGGGACAGGAAGAAGCCTTCCAGGGTCTCAGGTTCAGATCTCGACCTAAGTGATTGTTACGTGCAAGCATTTAGGTGTGCGTAGGTAAAAAACATTGACTCATGCAGTCAAGAAATGTGCACTTTCCTATATTGTGGTTTAAAAATTAAGCTGCATCAGTATGTTCTATCTTCTTCCTCATAAGGCACGATGGATGGTATTGAAATTATGTTTACAAGGCCATGTGAGGCTGTGACCCTCAAATTGTTTATCTGACCATTTTCTGTTTTCAGTCATGTTATAATACTCTAGTGATTAAAACCATCTATATCTTGACTCTTGTACCTGTGACATTAATCAAAATTATTTTTTAAAACAGAACTGATAAGAATTCCTTGTTTTGGGAAATCAAGGAATTGAAACCACCCATGAGAAAGTGAGAGAACAGACCTTGAGAAGGCGGTAAATCGACACGAAAAAGCCATGCTCCTGCAGGATCGCGGTCATGTTCATCCTCTCACCGTGATAAGGCGCCTTATCAGTACAGAAGTATAACTGATAAAGTGGAGAGCTGATGTTATTTGAGTTTTGTATAATTAAAAACTTGCTTCTAGATGCACAATATGCCACAAGGAATCAGGTAATTAAAAAATGAATTCTCCAACAATTGGCTTTCTGTCTTTCTGAAAGTCTTATCTGACCAGCAATATATGGTATTAACTGCTATCTAATTTAATTCATGGTTACAGAACTGATCACTCCTGAAGATTATCAAATTCATTTAGAGTGACTGGGTTTTGTTGTCAGGCATGCAAATGAAGTAGGCCCTTCAATGGAAGAGCAACTGAAATTAGCATGATCAAAATACATGATTTAAGGAAGAGGATAAATCCTTCTGTTCAGCTATCTTTTTCACAATTATCCAGCCATGTATAAGTATTCTTTCTGCCATAATAAAAAACACATAAAGTTTGACCAAAAAAATGAAGGAGTGACAGTCAAGGTGAGTTTACTAGTCTACAATTAACTATGATACTATAATGGGGAAAACTCCGGAAGCCTCCTATTAATTCCTTCAATTTAGTGAAATCTGGGCACTTTCCAATGAGAGGTTTTCCATCCACTCATCTTTTCGGTCCACGCGATGTTCAAGTGTGGCAGGTGGCTGGTTCTCAGCCTGGGGGTCTCCCTCTCTACTGAGACCCTGAGGAAGGAATCCCGGGAGCGTGTCTAGCATGCTGGGGCTTCTGCAGTGCGCAGCAGGACCTGGCAAGGCGCAGGGCCACGTCACCGTCTAGGGGCACGGCCACGTCACGGTCTAGGGGCACGGCCACGTCACCGTCTAGGGAGAATGTGCCGTGGGGGGCTGCTGCCACTTTTTTTTGTGGTAGAAAACTCCAGGTTTTTGGCAAATCACCAGTGTGGTGCTCATGCCACTTCCTTAGATTAAGGGAAGGACCTGTGCACACTTTTTGGGAATGGTAAAAAAGGCTGCTTTTTCCCTTGATGAGGCCCTGGATTTCTGCTTGGTAAGTAAGACAGAGATCGGAAGTTGCTAAAAGGAAGGAGCTCCCAGGAAGGCCCTGGGAATTCTCCCCCAGTTTTCTTTGCTTCTTGGAATGTCTGATGGCCACGTGGGAGAGCTGGGTGTGGACAGTGGTCGCCGAGAACAATCATGTTCCTGTAGACACGGCTGGGCTAGCCCACAGTCCTGCTCTGAGCAGAGTCCTGGGCTAGACCACAGTCCTGGGCTAGCCCACAGTCCTGCTCTGAGCATTGTCCTGGGCTAGACCACAGTCATGTTCTGGTCTCTAGGTTGGCAGTTAAAAAGGTCCAATGATAATATTCTACTCAGTTTGCAAATTGTATCATGTTAATGTAAACTGATAGAGACATTGTATCTGCACAATATCAAGCAGGCAAAAATGAAAGGTGTCTTCTGTGGGAACTGATATTGCGGCTGACTTGTCCAAAGGATCAAAAATGCTTTTCTCTCGGAGAGGGAGCAAGATGGCGGCTGAGTGAACATCCCTGTTAGAGTCTTCTGCAGGGAATCGGCTGGGCGGCGTTGGAGACTCTTTGGGACCGGATTGTTTCGGGATTTTTGCTGGTCCGGAGGTGTCTGGACATCGATTTGGAGGGAAGGTAACAGAGAGGATTCGTCTGTGAAATATACACGGAGATCCCAGCTACCTGTAGAGGATTCCCTTCTTGGGTAGGCGGAGACGAGGCATCTAGCCCCGCTCGGTGGGGCTGAGCCAGGCCGGGCCGGGCCGCGGTAGCGTTTGGAGCCGGGCGGGGCCGGTGCAGGCCCCGGCTGCGGGCCGCGGTAGCGCTTGGAGCCGGGCGGGGCCGGTGCAGGCCCCGGCTGCGGGCCGCGGTAGCGCTTGGAGCCGGGCGGGGCCGGTGCAGGCCCCGGCTGCGGGCCGCGGTAGCGCTTGGAGCCGGGCGGGGCCGGTGCAGGCCCCGGCTGCGGGCCGCGGTAGCGCTTGGAGCCGGGCGGGCCCGGGTCAGGCCGCGGCGGGTACGGAGCCGGGCAGGGCCGGTCCAGGCCGCGGTGGCGGGAGGTGGATGCCGGAGCCGGCTGGGCCGCTGTAGCGAGCGGAGCTGGGCGGAGCCAGGCCAGGCCAAGGCGGCGTGAGGAGCCCGGCAGAGCCGGTCCAAGCCTCCGCGGCGGGCGGAGCCGGGCCTGCGGAGGGGTTTCTGTTTTTTTTTTTTTTTTTTTTTTTTGAGCATCTGCAGTACTGGGGAGTTCGTGGGCCCTGGGCAGCCTATTGGGGGTTTGTGGGAAGGGAGGTGCTTGCAGACCCATTTGGGCAGACAGACGGGGGGGTTTTAGGGCAAAGCGGGGGGAAGTTGTTGTTTTAGATAGTGTTGCAATTGTGACACGTGTGTACCTGTATCTCTCTTCTCCCTATCCGTTCCCCACCGTTTGCCCATCCTCTTTTTCTTTCTTCCTTTCTTCTTGCCTTTCTTTTTTCTTTATTATAATTAGTTTGGTTGTTTTTTTTTTTTTTTTTTTTTCGGTTTTCTCTTTCCCTCTTGTCCCTCATCTTCCACTTATTTTTACTTTAATTCAAGTATACAATAGGTGCTACAGGGAACACCTCACATTTGCTGGGTTTTCCCATCCTCCACTGCCTCATTTCTGTGTGAACTGATTTAGGCTACCTACACTATCCCCCTTCCCCTGCATCTTGATATCCACTATCATCTACTGTCTCTCCTATATTCCACCCCCCACCTCCCGTTCTTTGATCCACAAAGTGTCTAACTCTTAATTTCTAATACCTTTGTTCTGTTTTCTGTCTATTATCCACTCTTGAAACTATTACCTTTCTTTTCTTTTTCCCTCTCTCATGAAAACAATAGCTGTGTAGTTCATACCATATTCCTCCCAAATTCAGTCATCAACTTCATAAAAGGTACTCTACCTACAGCTATAACTCTATACAATCTACATGAATCTAACCTCCATCCTTCCAGATCTCATATTCCTGCTTTATTAACATACATCACCAATACAACTTTACACTTTTCCCTTGCTTACACAATTGCCTTTCCCCAACACTAATACTTTCCTCTAAAGTGAACTTAACCAACAACAAGTAACTAGAATAAGAAGAAAAAAGTGACAAAGAGAAGATATAACACCTGTGCAAAAATAACAACTAATTAACCTCCAAGAGCAGACAAAGAAGCTAAGGAACTGATTAAATTCGTCAAAATAAAGAGATGACCAGGAAGCAACAAAAATCTACGAACCAAACCAATAATCAGGAAAACATGGCTGAATCCAATCAACAAACCAATAATCACGAAGGGGAGCAAAACTTGGCACAAGCAATGAAAGATCTCAGAACATTTATCACCGACAAATTTGATGCAGTAATGAAAGAGGTTAACAACATGAAGACATCACTTGGAGGGGAAATTGCAGACATACGCAAAAACATAACAGATATGATGGGAATGAACACCACAGTTCAAGAAATCAAAAATACACTTGCAGCAAATATCAGCAGACTAGAAGAGACAGAGCAGAGAATTAGTGATGTGGAAGACAGTACATCAGAAATCAAACAGATAGTAGAAGGGGTCAATAAGAAGATAGAAAAAATCCAATTAGGATTTAGGGACCTGAATGACAATGCAAAACGCTCAAACATACGTATTATAGGCATTCCAGAAGGTGAAGAGAAGGGAAAGGGGTCAGAAAGAGTGTTGCAGGAAATAATGGCTGAAAACTTCCCAAATCTACTGAAAGAGACAGATGTACATATCCAAGAAGCACAGCGCACTCCACAAGTCATAAACCCCAACAGGCCCACCCCAAGACATATACTTGTCAAATTATCCAATGCTCAAGACAAAGAGAAAATCCTAAAAGCAGCAAGAGAAAAGAAAACCATCACATACAAGGGAAGCTCAATTAGATTAAGTGCTGATTTCTCTTCTGAAACCATGGAGGCAAGAAGACAGTGGTATGATATAGTCAAGGTACTAAAGGAAAAAAATTTCCAACCAAGAATACTCTATCCAGCTAAACTAGCATTCAAACATGATGGAGAGTTCAAAATATTCGCAGACAAACAGAAACTGAAAGAGTATACCAACAAGAAACCTCCCCTTCAAGAAATTCTAAAGGGAGTTCTGCAGGAAGAAAGGAAAAAACAGGAAAGGCAAAGTTGGAGGAGAGTATAAGACCAACAACAACAACAAAAAAGACAAAAAAAAAATATACAAACAAAATATGACAAACACAAATCCAATCAAAATATGGCTAACACAAATAATTCCTTGATAGTAATAACACTGAATGTCAATGGATTAAACTCACCTATCAAAAGATTCAGACTGGGACACTGGATAAGGAAATATGACCCATCCATATGCTGTCTACAAGAGACACATCTTAGACCCAGAGACGCATGGAGATTGAAAGTGAAAGGCTGGAAAACAATCATACAAGCTAACAATAACCAAAAAAAGGCAGGAGTAGCTATATTAATATCAGACAAAATAGACTTTAAATGTGAAACAATTGTGAGAGACAAAGAAGGATACTACATTTTAGTCAAAGGGAAAATCTGTCAAGAAGATCGAACAATCATAAATATCTATGCCCCTAACAAGGGTGCCTCTAAATACGTCAGGCAAACGCTGGAAAAACTAAGTGAAAGAATAGATACATCTACAATTATAGTGGGGGATTTTAATACACCACTATCAACTCTGGACAGAACATCTCAAAAGAGAATCAACAAAGAAACAAAACATCTGAATAGTATATTAGAGGAGCTCGATCTAATAGACATATATAGATCGCTACACCCAAACACAGCAGGATATACATTTTTCTCAAGCGCACATGGATCATTCTCCAAGATAGATCATATGCTAGGCCACAAAGAAAGGCTGAACGAATTCAGAAAGATTGAAATCATACAAAACATTATCTCTGACCACAGTGTAGTCAAGCTGGAGATTTGCAAGGGAAAGAAGCCCAGATTTCACACCACGATTTGGAAATTAAACAACACACTCTTAGAAAAACAGTGGGTCAAAGAGGAAATCTCAAAAGAAATCAATGACTACCTTGAAACAAATGATAATGATAACACAACATACCAAAATTTATGGGATGCAGCAAAAGCAGTACTGAGAGGGAAGTTTATAGCCATAAATTCATATATCAAAAAAGAAGAAAAAGCAAAAATTGAAGAACTAACTGCACATTTGAAGGAATTAGAAAAACAACAACAAAGTAACCCAACAGGAAGAAGAAGGAAGGAAATAACAAAGATAAGAGCAGAACTAAATGAAATAGAAAATAAGAAAGCACTTGAACAGATAAACAAGACCAAGAGCTGGTTTTTTGAGAAGATTAACAAAATTGACAAACCTTTAGCAACACTAACAAAGAAAAAAAGAGAGAAGATGCAAATACACAAAATAAGAAATGAGAAAGGCGATATCACCACTGACCCCACAGAAATAAAGACTATCATAAGAGGATATTTTGAAAAACTATATTCCAACAAAAATGACAATCTAGAGGAAATGGACAAATTCCTAGAAACACATAAACAGCCCATATTGACAAAAGAAGAAATTGATGATCTTAACAAACCAATCACAAGCAGAGAGATAGAATCAGTTATTAAAAATCTCCCAACTAAGAAGAGCCCAGGGCCAGATGGCTTCACAGGTGAATTCTATAAAACATTCCGGAAAGAACTGACACCAATCCTGCTGAAACTATTCCAAACCATCGAAACAGAAAGAACATTACCCAACTCCTTCTATGATGCCAACATTACCCTAGTACCAAAGCCAAACAAAGACATCACAAGAAAGGAAAATTACAGACCAATTTCTCTAATGAACCTAGACGCAAAAATACTTAACAAAATACTTGCTAATCGTATTCAACAACACATTAAATGAATTATACACCACGACCAAGTGGGATTCATCCCAGGTATGCAAGGATGGTTCAACATAAGAAAATCAATCAACGTAATACACCATATAAACAGATTGAAGGAAAAAAATCACATGATTATATCTATTGATGCAGAAAAAGCATTTGACAAAATACAGCACCCTTTCTTGATAAAAACACTCCAAATGATTGGAATACAAGGAAATTTTTTGAACATGATAAAGAGTATATATGAAAAACCTAAAGCCAATATTGTTTACAATGGAGAAATCCTAGACTCCTTCCCTCTAAACTCAGGAACAAGACAAGGATGCCCACTGTCGCCGCTCCTATTTAACATTGTCTTAGAAGTACTTGCTCGAGCACTGAGGCAAGAACCAGAAATAAAAGGCATTCAAATTGGAAAGGAAGAAGTCAAAATTTCATTATTTGCAGATGACATGATCCTATACATAGAAAACCCTGAGAGATCTACAACGAAGATTCTAGAACTCATAAATGAGTTTAGTAAAGTCGCAGGTTATAAGATCAATGCGCAAAAATCAGTAGCATTTCTGTACACCAATAATGAGCAAGATCAGGAGGAAATCAAGAAACAAATACCATTCACAATAGTAAATAAAAAAATCAAATACTTAGGAATAAATTTAACTAAAGAGGTAAAGAACTTATACACTGAGAACTATACAAGATTGTTCAAGGAAATCAAAGAAGACCTAAATAAATGGAAGACTATTCCTTGTTCATGGATAGGAAGACTGAACATTATTAAGATGTCTATCCTACCAAAATTGATCTACACATTCAATGCAATCCCAATAAAAATCAATGCAGCCTTCTTTAAGGAACTAGAAAAACTAACTATGAAATTTATTTGGAAAGGAAAGAGACCCCGAATAGCCAAAGACATACTGAAAAAGAAAAACGAAATTGGAGGAATCACACTACCTGACTTCAAAACATACTATAAAGCTACGGTGGTGAAAACAGCATGGTATTGGCATAAGGAGAGACATATAGACCAATGGAATCGAATTGAAAGCTCTGATATAGAACCTCACATATACAACCACATAATATTCGATAAAGCCACCAAACCCTCTCAACTGGGAGAGAGTGGCCTATTCAACAAATGGTGTCTGGAGAACTGGATAGCCATATGTAGAAGAATGAAAGAGGATTACCATCTCACACCTTATACAAAGATCAACTCAAGATGGATCAAAGACCTAAATATAAGAGCCAAGACCATAAAAACCTTAGAAAGCAGTGTAGGGAAACATCTACAGGACCTTGTAATAGGTAATGGATTTATGAATATCTCACCAAAAGCACGAGCAGCAAAAGAACTAATAGATAAATGGGACTTCCTCAAAATTAAAGCCTTCTGCACCTCAAAGGAGTTTGTCAAGAAAGTAAAAAGGGAGCCCACACAGTGGGAGAAAATATTTGGCAATCATATATCTGATAAGAAACTTATAACTTGCATATATAAAGAACTCCTACATCTTGAAAATAAAAAGATAAACAATCCATTTAAAAAATGGGAAAAAGACTTAAACAGACACTTCTCCGAAGAAGAAATACAAATGGCAAGAAAGCACATGAAAAAATGTTCCAAATCTCTAGCTATCAGGGAAATGCAAATCAAAACCACAATGAGATACCATCTTACACCCATAAGATTGGCAGCTATGAAAAAAACAGAAGAATACAAGTGCTGGAGAGGATGTGAAGGAAGGGGAACACTCATCCACTGCTGGTGGGAATGCAGAAGGATCCAACCATTCTGGAGAACAGTATGGCGGTTTCTCAAAAAACTAGCCATAGATTTGCCATATGACCCAGCAATACCACTGCTGGGAATATACCCAGCAGAACTGAAAACAAGAACACAAACCAATATATGTACACCAATGTTCATAGCAGCATTGTTCACTATTGCCAAAAGTTGGAATCAACCCAAATGCCCATCAACAGACGAGTGGATCAATAAAATGTGGTATATACACACAATGGAATACTACTCGGCTGTAAGAACAAACACACTACAAACACATGTGATAACATGGATGAATCTTGAGAACCTTATGTTGAGTGAAGCAACCCAGACATTGAAGGACAAATACTACATGACCTCAATGATATGAAATAAACAAGCTGCCCTAGATAGCAAGAGACTGAACGATAGGCTTGCAGGAAATCGGAGGGTGGAGGAAGGATATGAGCCGATGTCTGCAGGGGTGGAATTTAAGACGAGATGGTGGTAAGTATGAACACAAAGAAGAGATAAAAGGGGGGCAAGGGGTTGCCTTTGCTTGGGGCTTTGCGGGTTTGAGGGTGGCCGGGGAGGGACGGGTGGGTAACGTTGCCCAAAAGTGGGGGGAGGGAGGGGTAGCATACGAACCAGGAGAGGGTCAGGTGTTGGTGGAGAGTAAAATGCCGAGAAAATCATATCAAAATATAATAAAGAGGGTTACCTGTTTAGAATGCTCGGAGGGGAGGGTCTGATGCAGGACGGGCTCCTGGGGAATGTCTAAATGCTCATTCTGCCAGAGTGGGTGACACCATGGGGTAGAAACCCAAGTAGTGAGAGTGGGGGTGGACCCACATCCTGGGGAGGACTAATGCCATCCAATAGAGGGAACTGTATCCCTCGAGAGAAAGGGTGGCTCCCAGGGCATTGGGGCAGTTGAGCAAGTTAGGCCCTGAACACTATTCCATCTATCTCTGGAAGTGGCTCCTCAGGAAACGGAGGTTGGCTATCACTGAGGGCACCAAGGTGGAAGGGAAAATGGACGTTAAATGTGTGGAACCAAAGTAAATGGGGGGTAAGAGAGGAGTTTCTAGAGAGTACACAAGGATGGATATAAAACATGTAATATTACACCATAACATATAGGAGATGACAGACTGATAATGTAAACCATAATGTAAAACATAGGATAACTAAAAATGTAAAGAACTGTGTATCCTAAAGTATGCACCATAATGTAAACACAGATGTCACCTTGTTAGAAAGCTAATGTCTCAGACTCTGTACATCACTTTAAGTAAATATGATATGAATAGGGCGTAAGAGTATCACTGTGGAAGGGAAAAGGTTTTCTGGTGGATGTGTGGGAGTGCTGTATATTATATATATACATTGCTGTGGTCTAGGACTCCTGTGAAGAAAAGCTGAATAATTAGGGGGGGGGGAAAAAAAAAAAAAAAAAAAAAGAAAAAAATAGGATGTGGAATTTTTTCAAGTCAACATTCTTTATCTAAGTTCTTTAGCTAACTTTATCCAAGTTCTTTATCTATCCTTTAAACTCATCGCTATATGCCATTCCCTAGTAAGGGACCATGACATTATATTGGGCTTCAAATTTCGGGGAGTTCTGGATCACAGAGTGTTTCAACAATGGCAATGGAGGGATACTGGTATGGGATACCAATGACAGGTGATATATGACTGACAGGGAGCTGTACAGAACATATGTCCAGGGTGCATGGTAATGTTTGGATATACTCATAGTGGCAACAATTAAAAACCACAGTAGGGGGGGTACTGGGTTCCTGGCCAGTGGTGCTCTGTCGTGGTCCCTAGGGGAGCAGCGACAGTCTCCCAGGTACAGTGGTGGGGACCAGGAGGGAGTGAGGGTTCAACAGTGAGCCCCTGATACTAATGACTATGCTTGTGAGCTGATAAACCCAAAATAATAACAAGGCCTAGAGCAACTTTGTGCCTGGGAATTTCCTTCTGTCAGCCTTCATGTTACTCAAATGTGGCCAGTCTCGAAGCCAAACTCAGCATGTAAATGCAATGCCTTCCCCCCAGCGTGGGACATGACACCCGGGGATGAGCCTCCCTGGCAACGAGGGACCACTATCAACTACCAACTGATGATGCAACTGGAAAATGACCTTATACGGAAGGTTCAATGCGGATCAGCAGAATATCCATGTCTACATAAAATACCATGACTTTAAAATGCTGTTTGACCTAAAGTAAGGGGGAAATGGAAAGGAGAAATGAGTTTATATGGCTACGAGTTTCTAAAAAAGAGTCTGGAGGCTGGCAGAAGGTTTGCCCTCATGCACAACTGAGCAGAGTCAGAGAGACAGATAAAGCAGATACAACCCCCAGATATTGGTTCCTTTGAGGGCTAAAGAGACCCATGGGAGTTATGGTCATGGCCGATGGGGTTAACTACCAGGGCAGATGGCCCCTCTTTGGAAATGGTGTTTATGTGTGATGAATCTGGACTCAGATGGGATCTCCCTTCATAAGACTTTCATGCTAATGTGCTGGAGGTGCAGTTAATGTTGGGGTTTAAGATATATTTAGGGGATTTGAATCTCTGGACTGACAATGTGATAGCCAGATCCTGAGCCTCAACAGACTCCAGCACCTACAATCTGATTTATTGGACTTACCACACTCAGCTAAGATGGAGGTGAAGAAGGACAACCACCACACCATGGAGCCTAGAGTGATTACAACTGAAAATGGGAGGATTGCATCCAGCATCCAGGTGGAATCTGAGCCTCCTCTTGACATAAAGGTGCAATGGACACAACCAATCCAGTGTCCACATAAAAGAGGTGGCATTGGATTGGGAAAAGTGGACATAATGGACAAAGGGTATGGGGAAAGGCAGGAAGAGATGAGAGGTGGAGGCGTCTTCGGGACATGGAGCTGCCCTGGATGGTGCTTCAGAGGTAATCACCGGACATTGTAAATCCTCACAGGGCCTACATGATGGAATAGAGGAGAGTATGGGCCATGATGTGAACCAATGTATATGAGGTGCAGAGGTGCCCAAAGATGTACTTACCAAATCCAATGGATGTGTCATGATGATGGGAACGAGTGTTGTTGGGGGGGGGAGAGGGGGGGTGGGGGGGTGGGGTTGAATGGGACCTCACATATATATTTTTAATGTAATATTATTACAAAGTCAATAAAAAATAAAAAAATTTAAAAAAAAATAATAAAATAAAACTAGAATTACCCATAAAAAAAAAAAAAAAAAAATGCTTTTCTCTGCTGCATATGGTATGAAGTGCAGAACCATCGGCAGGTTCCGACCGGCCAGCGTGGCTGCAGATGCAGTTCAGAGGGGTTTGTCTGTGCACAGGATGCTCAGAGGAGCGTGGGGGCTCAGGGGCCTTTCCCTCTGTTCACATAAGAGCCCTAGACCCCCTTAGCCTGTACCACCCCGACTCTAAAACAAGGCAACGCACGTCCCAGCGCGTCCTCGAAGCCGCTCCTGCTTGCGCTGAGCGCAGCATCCTCCTGGGTTTGAAGTGGCGAGGCGCAGCGCGCATCCTGGACCGCCCACTCCGAGGCAAATGTCCCTGAGCAGGTGACCTGATCGGCGAGCCCGGCTCTCCACACCTGAGAACGGGGAGAATTAGCGTCCCCGCTCCTGGGCTGCTGCGAGGCTTAAAGAATCCTCCAGGAAGGGTTTTCAGCACGGCCCAGTGCTTGGCCCGAGGCAAGCCCTCCCGCCTCCCGGATGCCCACGGACATGCCCGTGCGTCCTGCGGCGCAGTGTCCTTTGAGGTCGCTCCCCCGAGGCGCACCGCCTCGTGGATGCCACCTACTCCCCGGGAGGGAACCTGGAACGTCCAGCACCTGGCCCAGGACCGAGTGTTGACAAAGTAAACACATTTACCAGTGAATATTAATAAAGGGACGGCTGGGGCATCGTCAGGGTCCAACCCGAGCGCAGAATTGTAGGAGGGACACGTGCGATTTACTACAAGGAAGTGGCTTAGCGATTATGCGGACTGCTAGGCAAGTCCGAGATCTGTAGGGCAGAATGTGAGGGAGGGCAGGCTGGAGCTCTGAGTATAGACAGAAGCTGCTTTCACAGTGGAATTCCCTGGGCTGTGAGGGAGGGCAAGCTGGAGCTCTCAGTGTAGACGGACGCTGCTTTCACAGTGGAACTCCCTAGGATGTGAGGGAGGGCAGGCTGGAGCCCTCAGTGTAGACAGAAGCCACCGTTCACAGTAGAATTTCCTGGGCTGTGAGGGAGGGCAGGCTGCAGCTCTCAGTGTAGACGGACGCCGCTTTCACAGTGGAACTCCCTAGGATGTGAGGGAGGGCAGGCTGGAGCTCTGAGTATAGACAGAAGCTGCTTTCACAGTGGAATTCCCTGGGCTGTGAGGGAGGGCAAGCTGGAGCTCTCAGTGTAGACGGACGCTGCTTTCACAGTGGAACTCCCTAGGATGTGAGGGAGGGCAGGCTGGAGCTCTGAGTGTAGACAGATGCTGCTTTCACAGTGGAATTCCCTGGGCTGTAAGGGAGGGCAGGCTGGAGCTCTGAGTGTAGACAGACGCTGCTGTCCACACTGGAATTCCCTAGGTGTGAGGGAAGGCAGGCTGGAGCTCTCAGTGTAGACGGACGCCGCTTTCACAGTGGAACTCCCTAGGATGTGAGGGAGGGCAGGCTGGCACCCTCAGTGTAGACGGAAGCCACTGCCACAGAGGAATTCCCTCTTCTTCAGGGAAGCCTCAGCACTGCTCTTAGAACCTTTGGATAGATTGAATCAAGCCCACCACGTTATCTAGGACGATGCTTAAAGTCCATGGATTAGGAATTTTAACCACTTCTACAAACTACGTTCACAGCATCACCTAGATTAGCGCTTGACTAAGTAGTTGGGGTCGGTAGCCTAGCCATGTAACCCCATAAAACTGGACATCACAACTAGTTTGTAAATTCTGCTTAAGTGCTGCACACATAAATAAAATATAACTTGACAGAGCATAGAAGGGCTTGAAAGAAGGGCTAACGTTTTTTGTAGATTGCCAAGCAGCGCATTAACCCACCTTCCAAAGAATTTTAATTTATTGGTAGCTCTACAGACCTCAAGACAACTGAAAAAAATAATGTCCTCCAATTAAAAGATAATAAGACATTGTTTGCCTCTTGGTGTGCTTATTGAGCATTTCTTCTCTAGTAAATGTAATCTGTAAGCTTCTGTAAGGTACAAGCTAGAGCCCTTACTTCATTTCATAACTTCTCTTCAGCTTTTCTTAATGGCATCACTGTTCATGAAAGGTGCTTAATAAGTAATAAAAATTGTATGGAAAATTTGATGAATCAAAAAGGAATTTACTTATTTTCCATGTCTAATATTATTTGCCACTCCAAGTCTGCATAAAATTTAAACATTACTAGCATTTGGGGAGATTAACTCCTATTTAGAAAATAAGGCTATATATGTGCATGACCAAAAGCACTAAAAAATTTCAACCATATGATTAAAATATTGGATTTACTTGGAAGAAGTATACATGCTATTTTTCCAGAGCAAATGATTACTGGTAAACAGAAGTATTTTCTGTTTCTTTGTGCCCAAGTGTAATTTGTAACAGTAAATAGGCAGAACTTTAGTCTCATAAAAATGGAATAATTTGGGAAGAACTGTTAAGCCAAAGAATGCTAAATGGATGGGAGAAATGTTCACTAACAGTTCTGAACAATGTATTCAGTGAACAGGAGCAGGCTCACAGCTGTGGCACACACGGAACATTTTTGTCTTTTCTTAATTATCTCAAGACAGGGAGCTGAGACCTGCGAGATGACCCCCTTTATCCTCCCACTTTAGAGGAACAAGGGGCCGCTGCTCACAGGGCCAGTCTGAGGTTTGGGAACCACTGGGGAAGACTCGCCTGTGATTGCCTTTCATTCGGAGGGCGTGCTTCTCACACCGTGACCTGACGAGGACCTGGGGACAGGCAGAATGCAGGTTCCCAGGTGCCCGCCCCCCAGACTTTGATTCTGTCGTGGTGGGGACCGGACCACGACCGAACGGCTGAGCTCGCGCCCGCACGGACAGCCCGCCCTGCGTTTGCGCCTGTGCCCACGGCCCGCCCTGCTCGGGGCCTCTCGTCGAGTCCGGGTCCCCTTACAGAGCAGGGAGCTTTGGACGTCTCCAAGGCCACTGTGAGACCTGCAGGCAGCAGGAGCAACGTCTACCATCCCTCCCTCAGGAGTCCCCTAGACGGGTTCAGATTAATCCAGGTTTCTTTGGTTTATCCCAAGTTTCATCTCCAGTTCAATCGCATCTGACCACATGCCTGTCCTAACTCACTGGACTAACCGAAGGAGCTGTGCACCACGGCAAACGGTTAAAGGCGTGGGCTGCCGGCGCGGGGCTCCTGGCGAGCCTTGCGCTGCGTGAGGCCGGTACCGGCCGTGTGCGGGTGCGTGGGCTCCTGGCCCTGGGTGACACGGGGGACGTGAGCAGCAGGGGGCAGTTACTGACGTCTGCGCCCCTCGGTGGAGCTTTCCCACCTCGTTGCCACTCCCTTAGGCCTTGGGGATGTTGGGGGAACCGTTTTCTCAAACTCTGGAATTAAACTGCAACTGTCTGTATCATTTACTCACAACATTATCACTTCAATTTTCTGTTTGCAATGGGTGCAAGTATAAATTAGCAAAATATGCAGAAGACCAATAGTGAAATTTTAACACACTTTAGATGCATCCACCCATTCCTGGACTTAGCATAAGAAGTCTCCAACTTTTTAAAGTTAGGATGAAAAAGCTCAGTTTCTCCCTATTTGACATCACGGTCCAGTCCTCCTGGGTTCCCTGGAGAAAACACGGAAGGAAGCACCAGGCCGCTGTCTGGTGAGCCCCAAGACCTTGTACGCTGGACAGTGCAAATCTCCCTCTCGGGTCTCCTCCACGCCAGGGGCCCAGCAATATTTTTAAGAAGATATTTTGTATAATGTGGTTCATACTGTTGTATCTCTTTTTGTATTCTAATCTCTGCATCATTTTTTGGTGTTTAAAAATATTTTAGAAGCTGTCAGAAATTAAGAATGAGTTTGTTAGCACATCAATAGACTAATTACTGGGATTGGTAAATATTGCTGTAGTGATTAACTTCTTAGAAATTTAAATTTTTTTCAGTGCTCCTCCTTCCCACTAAGAAAAAGTAGCAGTTTTTTTTTGCTCTTGCAGTTGTTATTGTGGCAGGGACAGTATATTAATATTTAACCATGCCTGGCCCCAGCAAAATCATGACTGAGGCAAAGGTTGTTTTGGATACATTTCTCACTCAGCTTTTAGTATTTGTTTTATTATGTCATGCAACAAATGTTTGTTCTCAATGGAAGTTCACTGGTGATCTTGACAAGTACAGTTCTGAAGGAGTGATGGTGGTGAAAGCCAGGTTGGAGGAGATTTGAGGGAGAAGGAGATAGAAGAACTGGAGAGAGTTTTGAGAAGTTTTGCTGCTAAGGTTAGTGAAGAAATGGGGTGAGGGTGGCAGAGGTGAGGGCAGGAGGAGGTGTTTAAAATGGGAGAAACAGCAGCCTGTGCAGACAGGCTGGCGCAGTAGAGATTGAAGAATTGATACAAAAAGAGGGGGGGTTGCTGGAGGGATGCTCTGTAACAGGGGACGGGACGGGGCCTGATGACCAGGCTGGCACTGACCGTACGCGTGGGAAGGGCCTTCACGGGTGCTCCATCGAAGGCAAGCTGTCTGGTTTCTTGTGTGGCCAGGCTACAAATGACTAAGGATGCTGCCTTCTGATGCTCCTATTTCTTCACTGAAATAAGACAATGTGGGACTCGGGGACTCACTTTGGGCATTTGATGCGGGAAAGGGGGTGGCAGGCGCTGGAAGGCTCTTCTCCCCGGCAGGCAGCGGCCAGCTGCCTGGCAGTCCTCTCCGAGCCTTCTCTCGATGCGATGCCCTCTCCTTTCTCTTCCAAGTCCTCTCTGACTTCCGGGCGCCTGGCTTGGCTTCCACTCCTCCTGGGAAAGTCCCCGTAAGGGGTCGAGTAAGAGGAGTGTGACTCAGTTGGCCATACCTGGAGGAGAAGGTCCTGCTGCAGTGGGTCGTGCCCACAGGGGTGGGGTTGAGACAGAGAGAGTGGTTGTTGGTTTTCCCTGCGGTACCTACGCAGCTGCCACAACCCTGGATCATGCGGCCGGCAACTGACGTGGAGGGAAGAGACGCCCAGGCTTTGAGGGCTACTCAAAGGGTGCCATCAGGAGGGATGTGGCTTCAGCTTTGCGCTAGAGCCGTGTGCACACGAAGGCTCGAGGCCGGCGGGGTGTCCGGCATGCCAGGCCAAGGGCTCACTGGCCCTTAATGCTGAGAGCAAGGAGGTCGGATCCGGCAGGCAGAGCATGGGCGGCTGGCTATTGGAATTCCTCATCTTCCTCTTCCATCAAATAGGACCAGTAAGAATTCTACCCATTAGGGCAGGCGAGCCAATGAAATAAAACACCTGGCACAAAGCAGAGCAAAGCAGGTGGCCAATAAGGCTAGTTTTCTCTTCTTTACAGTTCCGTGGGCACAGGCCTCGGCTGAAGGCCACAGGAGCCAGATACGTAGAAGACTGAGACGATTCCAAGGGCCATTACTGACCGAAGGAATCAACCACTGCCGTGTGCAGGCAGCAGGCTTCTCTGGAAAGCTGTCGTGTGCGTAGCAGTCGTCTTATTAAGTAACTAACCTCCTGCTCCTCTTTGGAGAGGTCACCATGCCCGGGGCACCAACGTTTGGAAAGAAGGCTCAGAGAGGACGCATCAGACGTGAAAAAGCACCCAGGTCAACCTGCTTTCTCACTCCGAACACAAGTCATTTTTGAACGGCGACGTAGAACATCCACAGAGAAGCCAGCTGTCGCTGCCGAGGGGACAGCCTTCCCAGCGAGGCCCCTCTCACGCCGCGTGGAAGCCGCGGACTCAGGGCAAGCACCCTCGCCAGTGTCAGCCCTCAGCGCACAAAACCGTGGCCGTGCTGGAGAGCAAGGTCTCGGCTGGGTTCTCGGGCATCCCCCGCCTCCGCAAAGCGCTCTGCCTCGTCCTGTGTATTAGAACCGCTTCCACTTCCACCGCAGGAAACCAGGAACGTGAACGCGCCTGCTGTGGGCTCCCTGGGGTCTGCTGGCGTGCTCATCCCTTCATCTGGCCGATAAGGGACATGGAGCGAATGAACAGCTGAAGGGACTGTGACTGAAAGCTCTGCCGTGTTGCTGACTAGTGAGCCACATTACTCGGCCAGGGCCAAGGAAACCACCGCTGCTGCTGCTGCTCAGTCTGGAAGCTGCCATCTCCGCAGCCGTGCTGTCTCCACGGACCCACGCTGGAAGAAGGATTGATGTTCTCCCGCACGAGACTCAGGTCCAAGTCAAAGTCTTCATAAGTCATCTTCTTGATAGGATCAGTCACTTCCAAAACCCTGCCCCCTGAACGCGAGTGCTACCAACGTAATTCATTGTGTACTTGAAAGAGCCAAGATCCTGCTTCTAACGGAGCTCATTCCTAAAAAAATGGGGAAGGATTAGTAAAACGAAATGCCATCAACTAATAAAAACTGCTCTTTCCAGCAAGCCCATTTTTACACAAAAGAGTGAGTTGTGTATAGCCACCAATGCCCCTCAGGGGAGAGCAGTAGCTGAAAGCGGTGATCAGCAGTGAAATGGTGCTTGAAAGAGAAAGAGGGGCGGGTAGCTGCTGATCCTAGAAACGTTGAGACACCGGCCGGGGACGTTTTGGCCACGAAGGACAACCTCGCACGGTGTGTTGCACCGGGGGTCCCAGGGACTGGGTTCCTGCAGGCGCCGGGGTGGGATCTAAGCCCCCACCTCACTCCACTGCACTCCCGCCAGCTTCCCGTGTCTGTTTTGTAGTTTGAAGTTTTCAGGATCCAAATACCTGTAGAAGAAAGTGAAGTCTCATCAGAGGGTAGATTCCGTGTTAAATGTTGGTGAAAGAAGGGGTTCCCAGCAACCCCGAAAGCCAGATATGCGTGGATCTGGAGCAAAAGGAGGACCTCTGGGAGCAGGAGTGGAAAGACCTCTGGAAGAACTGGGGGCCGTTGGGAAGATTAGATCTTGGGGTCCCAGCAAGAAGTGTCTTTTCTCTTAGAGGTACAGAGAGGAGTGCAGATCCCCAAGGCACTGTCCGTCGCAGACAGAGGTACAGGAAAAAACCCAGGCAAGAGGGGCAGGCAGCGCCCTGGGGAAGGGCAGGTGGTCTTCCCGGACCACCCGGGGCGGTGCCGGCGGAGGCGACTGGAGATCCGCTCCCTGCCAGCCCTGGGTGGGCGCACGGGGGTCACGAGGGAGGGCTCAGCCTCAGGCGCCGTCCCCAAACGCTCACTCTAACCATTTTCAAACCTACAGAAAAGGTGAGAAACCAGTACAGCGGAGGGCGTGCTCCTAACATTGTCTAGATTCAGCTAGTTCTCGCGGGACCCTTCTTCCTCCTCTCTCTCTATGTGCGTGGGGTTTTGTTCCAGTAATGCCATTTAGAAGTTGAAAATACCACGACAACTCACCCAGCAGGCACGTCCCAACTGGAAAGGCATTTCCTTCTAGGACCTCAATACCATTTTATGACACCCAAGAAAATTAGTAATTTTTCATTATCTAATGCCAAATCCATATTCAAAATTTCCCTGTTGTCCCCCCCAAAGGCTTTTAAAGCTGTGCTTTAAAACAAATCTGAATCCAAACACTGCTGCTATACTGTACCCAGTTTTCATATGACTCTAATTTCTTTTAATCTAGAGCAGTTTCCTCCCTGTCTTTATATTTTTCTCTCACGACTGTAATTTTTGGGGAAGAAGGCAGCTGTCTTTGGGAACGCACCGCATGCTCGTTGTGTCTGATTCTCCTTTGTGGTGTGATTTAACTCTTTGCACCGTCGCCTTTATTCTTGTTACCCGGGTTTGATTTAAATGCTTGATTGGAGTCGCACTGGTGTTTTAACATCTTATTTTTATTGCCATCATCTCACTGTTGGGCAGGAATGCCATCTCCCCCTGCAGTCACGTGGGGACACTGGCTTACTCTCAGCCTTGCTGACTTTGATGACGTGGAGCCTCTCAGGAAAAGCTCTGGTTTTCCCTCTCTGGGGTTCATATTGGACACCCTTTGAACATCCTAAGTTCCAACAACCTTTCGCCCAAAGGTTTTAGCGCCCATTTCGATCTCTTGTCTGAACCAGTAAACTCACGGGGTTTGCAACATGGTTGTTCTCCAATCCTGCCATTCTACCTGCGTTTATTAGCTGGTAACACTCTATAAAGAAGAGCTCTCACTCGTTAGCTGCGGATGAATTACAGTTTTTCTAAAAGAGCAGGTAAATGCTTGTTCTTTCTCTTAAATCATCTATTTTTAGAGCAAAAAGTTGGTGTTACAGTCACTGCCAATAGTGACAAATACTTTTTTTTTTCATTGTTCTCTTTTCTGGTTGTCATTATAGACATGTAGAGTTTTATTTGTTTAATATGTTGCAATCACGTTCTTTTTGAATGCTCAGATATTACCAGATTTGGCCAGTAAGAGCCCCTTTAATTTTCCCTTTTGACCCATCCACATTAGCCTTTGCAACTTCCCTGTTTTCTGCCCGGGGTGAATTAGATGCTCAGGCTCACATCAAGTGGCATCCTTTCATTACGTGATGCTCCAGGGCTGAGTTCCACTTGTCAGAAACCAAACCACAGCCCTTGCTGCTTGTGTTCTTGTGTGTGTGTTTCTGTGTACCTCTGCCTATGAATGTTCAGGTGTGTTTGTTGCGTGTAGCAGACATTTGAATTTCATTCTGTGGCCAATCTATACATCTTTCGATTTTACAGGTGGTATATTGGTCTCTAATGCTGAATCTCTCCAAACTGCCTTGAGGGGTAAGGGCGGCCAGAAAAGCTCCAGGGACTTCCCCTCCCGCTCTTCCCTGAATCAGATGAATTTGTCATTGTTGACCAAAAAATTATGGAATAGTGGTACCTTCATAAGGTGCAACCTTAGAAATTTAGGTCAGAATTTTTTTTTGTTATTTAAATATTATTTATGTTCTATTGTTTTATTTTTCTTCTTTGAGGATTCCAATTATATGTTCAATGTTCTTTCCATAACTTCTATAAGAATTATTTTCTCTTATTTTTTACCTCCTCATTTTGATTTCATTTTCTTATGTATATTAGTGAATTTTAGCAATATTGATTTTATCTTGGGCAACTTTCATTTAGTCTTCATTTTGGAATCTTACATAATCTGAGATGATAATCTTATATGCTAAAATTTCTTTCCTTAGTTTTGTCACCTCCTTTTCATATTTTCCTTTTTAAGCATTTCTTTACCTTGTACCTTCAGATTAAGAAAAACAGGATTTGTATAGAATGTAAACTAAAAGGAATTAGGCCATGTCACTTCCATCATGAGCAGCAAAGGCTTAGAACAGTGGATGGCTTCAGGAAAAAAGAGAGAGGGCGGATTTCAGAGCTCGCGGTACTAAGCTTTCTCAAGTATTCATAGCTGCACACGTCGTGATTCTGCTCTTTGCAGCCTTGCCGACATCTACTCGACATCTGAGCGTGCTCCAAGTGTGTGCTCGTGTTGGGTAGATGACGATCTAGTCGTGCACAGCTCCTTCTCATGACCAGTGGAAGCCATGTAGATGTCACATGTGTACATATACACACATGTGATTCTGATCTCTGCAGCCTTGCTGCCACTGCTTGACATCTTGAGTGTGCTCCACGTCTGCCTCCTATCACGAGTACAGAACTATGCAGTCCACAGCTCCTTGTAGTGACCAGGGCAGCTGAGCCGTGCAAGAGGACTCCTGCACGTGTCGTCTCACGCGGCTTCTCTTTGTGTTCCAGTGAGATTTGAACCTGGCTCCTCCTCTCGGGACTTAAAATCTAGTTTTAGACTGAAAATCAAAATGCATGGACCTAATGGAGAATAATACATGTAAGTGTGTACTTACAAGTGGAGCGGTGTTGGTGAACCTTCCACAAACATCCTATGTGACTAATTTCTAGATGAATTATTCCTGGAGTAGAGCCAGCGGAACTGCGCTGTTTTTCATTTGCCCTTAAACAGTGTTCATTATTACAACAATGTAAGTAATTTAAAGAAATAATTTGCCAGAAAATAGCACATAGATGCACTTTATTCCTAAAGATTGCATATTGTTACAGAGAATTCTCTTTAGGACCCTCAGTTCTTACTCTTCTCTGGGTTTGTTATAAATTTGCTCTGGAAGTCTAGGATCTAGAAACATGTTTGTTCTTTTTTTAATAAGGATAATGGCTAATGCCCCACACTGGCCCTGTTATCTATCATGAATCTACAGCCTTCGTTTCTTAGTTTTTGCATATTTTGCTTGAAAATTTTGAGGGAGAAAGAAATCATCCCACTCTTCACAGAAGTGCCGGTTCTTAACTTTGCTCTCCTTTTATACTCGAGGGTTGTGAGTGTGGAACTGGGTAGTGGAAACTGTGCCGGGGGTTACTGGGAGTGGAAATCACAGAGCCTGGACAAACAGAAAGGACATTCTGTCCACCCTCCACCTGTCAGACCAGGAGCCACATGGAGGAGAAGCGAGTACCACAGGACGGCTTCCTGAAGCATCACGTTTGAGGCCAAAGTGTGTAAGCAGATGTCTTTTTCTTTTTTTTTTTTTTAAGATTTATTTTTATTTCTCTCCCCTTCCCCCCACCCCCGCTGCAGTTGTCTATTCTCTGTCCTTTCACTGTGTGTTCTTCCTTGTCTGCTTGTATTCTTGTCAGCGGCACCAGGAATCTGTGTTTCTTTTGTTGAGTCATCTTGTGTCAGCTCTGTGTGTGCGGTGCCATTCCTGGGCAGGCTGCACTTTCTTTCGCGCTGGGCAGCTCTCCTTACGGGACACACTCCTTGTGCGTGGGGCTCCCCTACGCGGGGGACACGCCTGCGTCACACTGCATTCCTAGCATGCATCAGCACTGCGCATGGGCCAGCTCACCACACGGGTCAGGAGGCCCTGGGTTTGAACCCTGGACCTCCCATGTGGTAGACGGATGCTCTATTAGTTGAGCCAAATCTACTTCCTAAAGCAGATGTCTTCTTGCATGTGTGTTCTTGCATGTTGGATTCCTCGTGGAATGATGAGGTTCTCTAAGACACGTTGGTCCTGCTCGAGGTGGAAGAAGATGTGACAAGACTCAAAAGATGATGAGCAGGAGTCAAGCTTGTCTGGGAGCTCAGGAAAGAAAGCTAGTATATATGAAAACTCTATTTCAGAGAAATTTAATTTCATTTCCCTGAAAGTAAAATTTCAGATGACTTTTGTCTGGCTCATGTGCCTTTTGATGTGGGCTGTGGGTGGGAGGCTCTTTGTCTCTTTGGAGATAACCTAAGCTGTCTGTCCTGACTTGTGGGTGTGGAGCAGTAAGAGGCTGCAGTCCTGCCGTTCACCAACTCCAGTCCTGGGAGGCCATTTAGCAACGCAAACACTCTTTATACATACCAGTCAGTCCAGGGAAACTCTGCTGGTGGTGATGCCGAAGCTTAAGGGAACTTGGACTTGGCCTCAAATGGGAAATACAATGTAGCCTGTGCATAAATTCAAGATCATCTAATTCTGTATCCAAGTGTGCCTAGTCTCTAGAAATCCAGTTAAATGATCTGGGCTTTGAATGTTCAGAAAGGATGTAAGACTGAATGTGTATTCAAGGTTGCATCCAGATGGAATGTGGGCAAGATGCTAATTCAAGCTCACCTGAGGTGTGGGCGGTATGCTAATTCAAAACCTACCCGGTACTCAGGCAAAGACTTAACTAACAAAGAAAGTAGTTTTCTTTGATAAAAGCACCATTTGACTCCCCACCCTGTATAAAAGGAACTTGAAGATCTTGTTCAGGCTGGGGTTTGCAACAGAAAGCTCCTGTGTCCCGCCAGCCGGCAATAAACCGTTTTTCCTTCTCAAAATCATTCCTGAGTCCTGGCCTTTCTTTACGCAAATAATTGAACCTCTCTCAACTGCTACAACACATGTGTTTCTATTAAAATTGTCTTATTACATTATCACCACCAACAAATATTTCATGACACACCTCTGAGAAGCATTGAGCTAGATAATCTGTAAATTAATAGTGGTTACCTCATAACTATTTGAATTGTATTGAGTTAAAAAGTCTTATATAAATTACTTAATACAATTGTATCTATGGTGTTCGATACAAGTGTGTGTATGTGTGTCTGTTTGCAACTTTGCAATAGGGAAAACCTCTTGGTATAAATGAGTTCACCATTCAGGAAGAACTTTACTGCAAAAGGAACTGAGTATTGATGTCTATGAGTCCAAGATGGGGTATCTAAAGAGCAACCACAGGAAGGCAGCGTGGCACACCTGAGGGCAGGTGTGCCCATCCCAGAGGAGGTGACCTGGGCTAAGGCAAGGGGCTGGCTCTGGCGCAGGCGGATGGGAGGCAGTTTACAGATGTGTTGGGGGTACAAGCGTGAATCAGGGTACCAGAGAAACACAAGTAGGTGGGAGGCCAGAGAGACCCAGCCAGAGGGGTGCCAGAGCAAGGAGAGGGTCAACTAAGAGCGCGGTGGAGACAGGGAGGGCTGGGGCACGTGAGCTCAAAACCAGAGGCCCCTTCACACTCTTCTTACGTCCTCAGTGAGGGCCAGCGGCCGGCCTGTTAACCTTGCCCTGCGGAGTTTAACAGCAGCTGCTGAGCTCAGGAATGCATGCGCTTCTCACTGCAAGGCAGCATGTGGTTTTGCAGAAGGGTGCAAGGCTCATTTCGAATTCCAGGGTAAACAGGACAGCACCTGCTGGCGCATTTCCACAGGCAGGTGCCTTGGGGCCTCTCTGTGGGGCCTGCAGACCCCACCTGGGCAAGGGGAGAAGGCGCTTAATGCCCTAGAATATTTAGCTTGAAATGATATGCTCTTACCTCCCCTATGACTCCATCTATATGTAAATACTAACACGTTTTCTATCTGAGATTTGAAGTTGCAATCGAAATCTCTGGGCATTTTTGTAGATTTTTTCAAGCTATCCCTCTGAAGTTAAGGGAACGTTTGCTCTATAAACAAGCGTCCTTTTTCATTGACGCAGCCGTGCAAGGAAACAAGGCAGAAGAGTGGGGAGTGGGCGCTGCCTGAACGAGGTGCGTTGCTGTCTAAGCAAAAGGCCCGAAAGCAAAGGGCCCCGTGGCCAGTACGGCCCACGGGGGGAAGCACTTGCAGGAGGGCACCCCTGCCCGGGCGGGTCACCACGCTTCCTGGAACCAGCGCTAGGCAGGACGCGGGGGCGGCGCTGCGCCGGGTGCACCCAGGCTGGCTGGGGAGGGAGCCACGGCCCGCAGGCCACAGGCGGATGTCGAGTCCAAGGGACCCTGCGAGCACAAGGGGCGGGAGCGCGGCGGACTGAGCCCGCGCTCCGACGGCAGGCCCCTGCAGATGGCAGGGAGCTGGCGCCACAGGGGCTGCCCTGTGCAGGGCTGACTCCTCTAACGGTGACGCGGTGAGCTCGCTGTCGGTGGAGTCCGTCTAGCAGGCCTGCCCTGCCCGGCCAAGCTCGTCCTGCAAACGCGCGAGGCCCACAGTGAGCATGGGCTGCAGGCCCACGGTGCTCGGGGGCCACGTACGCCACGGGCAGTGGCAGTGTGACGTGGGCATGTGACAAGTGGCACAGAGAAGGGGCGCGTGATGAACATGCCAGGGTTTTCACCTCGTTAGAAAGGTCAGAAAAGGCTTCTCGAGGAAGTGACAGCTGAGCTGCCACCAGAGGAAGCACATGTCCTGGAAAAATGGCCAAGGCCCTGTGCGGGGAGTGACATGGGGAGCTGAGGGGAGGCCAGGGTCCTGGAGGACAGAATGAGGGCCGGGGGAGGAGAAGAGACGGGAGGGGCAGCGAGGGGCCAGGCACGCCAGGCCGCGGGCCTCCAGGCCGGACGCGGGTAGCTGGGGAGCAGGTGCCTCACGGAGGTGACTTCAGAGCCAGAGTTTCGGCAGGAACAGAGCTCTCTGGAGGGAGCCATCCACTTCCCAACCGGAGATGCCCCCTGTGCAAATGCAGCTCCCCAAGGACGGCTCCCCTGGCCTAATGACGACCAGGTCCAGCAGGCAGGGCCTTGGCGGGCAGCGAGAACAGAGGAAGTGCTTTGGCCACCGAGATGTGTGGTAATGGCGTGTTTCCACCCGTCAACACGCAGCCTGCACCAGAGCCTTTCCCTCTTCTGTTTACTAAGACTGAAGCTGAGCTGAAGCCCCAACTGAGAAAAGATCAATCACTCGTGCTGTGTAAAGGAGTTTTATTATTTAAAAATCAAGCATGTTGGGAAGCGGACTTGGCCTAGTGGTTAGGGCGTCCGTCTAACACATGGGAGGTCCGCGGTTCAAACCCTGGGCCTCCTTGACTCGTGTGGAACTGGCCCATGCGCAGTGCTCATGCGTGCAAGGAGTGCCCTGCCACGCCGGGGTGTTCCCCGCATAGGGGAGCCCCACGTGCAAGGAGTGCACCCCGTAAGAAGAGCCGCCCAGCGCGAAAGAAAGCACAGCCTGCCCAGGAATGGCGCTGCACACACGGAGAGCTGACGCAGCAAGACGACGCAACAGAAAGAAACACAGGTTCTGGGTGCCACTGATAAGGATAGAAGGTGTCACAGAAGTACACACAGCGAATGGACACACACAACTGGGGGGGAGGGGAAGGGGAGAGAAATAAATTAAAAAATCAATCTTAAAAGAAAAAATCAAGCATGTCCGTAGTTGGCCGAGTGAGGGCTCCGTGTGCCTGCCACTGGAAGCCGTTGCGTCTCAAAGGAAGCTGTTGGGATTGATTTCTCTGGTGGTGAATGCGCAAAGCCTTCTTGTTGACTTACATGTCAACTATTCCTTCAGAAAATTCCTTCATCCGCCAGCAGCCAAAATTATGCCTGCGCAGCGGGGGGAATTCCATGCATCGTCAAAGCTTCTTATAAGCGTTAATGGTTTTATGTAGGGCATTTTGGAAGCGTAAGAGCAGAGAGAGGTCTGGTAGAATTTAGACAGGAAGCTTTGCCCAATTCAGGCCGGTGCTTTCTTATTTCTGAGTTCTCCATTTTTGGACGGTGGCAATGTTTGCAGTCATCTGCCATCCACAATCACCAATAGTTATTGACCACGCAACTAAATGCACTTACTCTTCTCATCCTGGATAGCACCTCAAAGGACACGTACCCAGCTGTCTACCCGCCTGCGCCCTGCGCACCGGGCTGCCTGGCACGGACCTTGCCTTGCCCCTTCAGACCCGAGGTATGTGAAGGAACTGCTGTGTGGATGCTGAACCTGAGGGGACGCACTTTGTCCACCTCACAGGTACATGTAATTCTCACTCGTGGGAGCGTGGAAGGACAGAGCCGTCTAGCCACCTTCGTGCTGCTTCCTCGGGGCGTCCTGAAGCGTTCTCTCCAGCCCGCGGGCGTGTAGGGCACAGACCCAGTGCCCGGTCCATGGAATGAAGGTGGGAATTCCGGATGGCAGCTCCTTTCTTGAGCGTCCCTGTGCAATCGTTGCTGCTCGCTTTTCCCTGCACACAGCAGCCACGGAGGATGCGTGCACATGGGGGGGCATCACAAATTGAGTGGCAGGGGTCGAGTCAGCACGGGGAGCGGTGCAGGGGCAAGGGCCGTCCGCAGGTACCACGGCAGGCGGCAGGAGCCGCAGCCAGTCCCCGTCTGCTGAGATCCCGAGTCGTCACAGAGGACAGCGCGTCCTGGTGGACACAGATACTGGCATTACGAGAGGAGCTCGAAGCCTCATCAGGAGGAAAACCAGTTGTTGCAGTGTATAGCGGCATGGGGGGCACTGTTTTGATTATGGAATGCCATTTGTCTAGAGCTAAATAGCATCATGAAAGTGTTTTGTGAACAATAACACTGTAAGAAAATGTTTGTACTTTTGGCTACTTTCAGTGCAGTGGTGTCACTTTTGTATTTCTGTGTTCTGCTAAAATGGTATCTGAATACTTCAAGGTTTTAAACCTGGGAGACTAGGATCAAAATACAGAGAGAAATGGAAATGTCTGGGAGCAGCGCTGATTGTGGAGAAAAGGATATGGTTTTTACTTAGAAGCCCTTTTTATTTCAGAAAATACCTAGAACTCCCTCTGTTAAAATGACATTGTATGTAATTAATGATAATGTTATAGTAATTAAGATACAGTTACTTATTTTCCTTATAGATTGATGGAAATGGATGAGGGTTTTGAAGCACCTTCTATTTTCCATTTAATTATAATCCTTGTACCCACACCAGCAAACTGATATATGATAAGCTAAAACATGGATTTATATTACTAAATTGCCTGCTACACTGGTATTTAGTAATAAAATTCTATTGCCACATACATTGATAGGAAAATAGTAAGACATTTTATGCCAAATGCACAGGTATTTTAGGAGCAGAAGGTAAGTGATGTTGAAAGGTAAATTGTAAGTGCCTTTGAAGAAGGGACTGTGTGTTATTTTCTTTACATATCCTGAGATACAGAGTGTTCACACTGAGTCGCACTAGAATCTAAGCCAACAGGATGACGCAGGAGCAGGGAAGGAGACTGGGAAACTCAAGGCGGCGGCTGTCCCCAGCCGTGGCAGCTCGAGGTGCTCAGGGCAGGCCAGCCTAGCCACGGGCGAGCCTGGCTCCGAGGGTGCAGGGCCGGGCTGCAGAGGAAAGGCATCGTCAGCTGGTGACAAAGCCAGGGGCACCAGGGCTGTCCTGACGGCTTCATCCACAGCAGAACTACAGCCAGTGGAGCGGGGCTGTGAGGAGGGGGCAGGAGGAAGCGGGAGCCAGCCCTGCGAGGGGCGCTTGGTGAAACCGAAGGCAGAGAATCAGGGACGCGGGAGGGTTCATGCCCCGGTTGTCAGAGGGGATGGAAATACTAGGCAGGACATCCCTTAAATGGTCTGGCCCAACGGCTACTCCGTTATCAACAATAAAGATAGAAGCGGGATCGCCTGTTTGCTGCGTACCAGCTTACGTACGCCATCTCGTTTGAGTGCAATCCTTTCAACAGACCTATGAGGGAATTAATAACATCTCTTTTAAGATTAGGAAAGTGAAATGTCGGGAGATCTCATAAACTGAGCGGAGTTCCACAGCTCGTACCAGCGGAGATGGAATTCGAGTGAACTTTTCTGGCTCTCCACGGTGCTCTGGGCCACTCCTGGGAAGCTGTGACACTCTGCCCTGCTTAGGATGTGAGAAGGAGCTAGATGTCCTCGGGCAGTGCTGGGGGCAAGAGACTTTCTATCTTTACCGAGCTGTGAAACTGTGTCTCCTCCTCCCATACCACCCAGGTGCCTTACGCACGGTGAGGGAACATTCGCTGTTTATTGTTTGGCAAAGAAGGTCGACCACCACACTAGGGAGCCAAGAGTGCCTACAGCTGCAAGCAGGAGAACTGCATCCATCATCCATGTGGAATCTAAGCCCCCTCTTGATGTAGAGGGAGACTGGACATCACCATCCCAGGTCCACAAGATGGAGGAATAGAGTAAGGATTAGAGTGGATTTACTGATATTCTACTATGGGACTTTTGTGACTAGTAATGGAGGAAACTGTAGCATTGATGTGGAGAAATTGGCCATAGTAGCTGCTGAGGGTAGGGAGAGGGAAGAAGAGATGTGATGTGGGGGCATTTTCAGGACTTGGAGTTGTCCTGGGTGGTGCTGCAGGGACAGATGCTGGACATTGTGTGTCCTGCCATGGCCCACGTGGACTGGGGAAGAGTGTGGACTACAACGTAGACCACTGTCCGTGTGGGGCAGCGGTGCTCCAGATGATTCACCAGTGCAGTGAATGTGCCACGATGATGGAGGAGGTTGTCGATGCGGGAGGAGTGAGGTAGGGGGGATGAGGGGTATATTGGGACCTCACATTTTTTGATTGTAACATTTAAAAGAAAATAAAGAAGAAAAAAAGAAAAAACAAAAACAAAAAGAGTTCAAACCGGGAAGGTGGAGGAGAGAACCAGCACCAAACGCTGCTCCCTATGGTCCCAAGGAGGAGATTTCATCCCACGGAGGCAGAGCGACGCCATCGTCTCCTCCATTGTGAACGTCTGGATCAAACCGCACCCGCCATCTGCACAGTTTTGAACAGTTGGCTGATT
This sequence comes from Dasypus novemcinctus, assembly GCF_030445035.2. Taxonomy (NCBI): domain Eukaryota; kingdom Metazoa; phylum Chordata; class Mammalia; order Cingulata; family Dasypodidae; genus Dasypus; species Dasypus novemcinctus. The sequence continues at coordinate 1,358,275 of NC_080701.1, read as the reverse complement.
ATATCAATTGACCTGATTTAGTGGTTTATGCATAACCTTCGTTAGATCCAGGGGCTAGTCAAATGAACTAATCTGTTTTGCTCTGCCCCTGCCTGTCTGGCCTACAGTAAGCCCTCAAAGTCCTCCGTTGTGATTTTTGTTATTGTCATTATGTACGAAGTAATCCATGTTAGAGCTGCAAAGTCTTTAGACTGAGAACGCTGTCTTAAGATTCTCCTAATGGCCATCGGCCGTAGCATCATTAGAGATGTGGAAAGACTCGCTAATGAGGGACCCAATTCCTTAACGAGGAAACTCAGCGTTGCCTTTTTGTCCCTTAATGGCAGAGCTTTCTACTCTGCAAGGGACCATTTAAACTATTAAAATAACTAATGAGCTCGTTACCATTGTCAGAAAAGTCCCAGCCAGAGCAGATAGATTTACCAGGAAATGGAAAGTATTTATTTCTGGCATGCTTAATAAAATCAAACGAGGATCAGGCAGCAGCAGAGCTGAGAAGCAGCTTCAGGATGCCTGGGTCCCTAGGACATTAAGAGAATATGAAGGGAAACGGACTTTGGCCCAGTGGTTAGGGCGTCCGTCTACCACATGGGAGGTCCGCGGTTCAAACCCCGGGCTTCCTTGACCTGTGTGGAGCTGGCCCATGCGCAGTGCTGATGCACGCAAGGAGTGCCCTGCCACGCAGGGGTGTCCCCAGCATAGGGGAGCTCCACGCACAAAGAGTGCGCCCCGTAAGGAGAGTCGCCCAGGGCAAAAAAAGTGCAGCCTGCCCAGGAATGGCGCCGCACACATGGAGAGCTGATGCAGCAAGATGAAGCAACAAAAAGAAACACAGATTCCCATGCCTCTGACAAGAATACAAGTGGACACAGAAGAACACAGTGAATGGACACAGAGAGCAGACAATGGGGGGGCGGATAAATAAATAAATAAATCTTTAAAAAAAAAAGAGAGAGATTATGAAGCTTAACCTTATACTTCCTTAGCCGGGCATTTAGTCCTTCCTCTGTGACGCCAATTTAAGGATTTTTCTGCACTTGTTAAGCTGTCAGAGTACAAAGGCCTTATTTTCCATCCAACCCTCATGGATACATGTGGTACCCAGTCCAGGCCCTTCCTGATGACTAGTACAATGTACACAGTGGTGGCAATAGCCTGCACAACACTGACATCTGGGAATGTGAACCTGTCAGATGAAGCTTCTGAGCCCCCTTTTCTGCAAGAAAGAGTTGAACTTCTGGTTTCCAAGAAAGAACTTCCCGGGAGGGGCAGGTTAGGGGAGAGCCGGGCTGAGCCTGGAGGACTCTCAGCTCACCGGCCTGATGTCTTGGCTTTTCTGAGCTGCTCTGATAAACCCAACAGTGGGGTGGCTGGAGCCGCAGGAACTTGCCGCCCGGCCTCGGGGGCTGGAAGTGGACGCGGGGGGGGGGGGGGCTCGCGTCCCAGGCTGCCCGCGTGGGGAAGGCGGCTTACCAAGCTCCTACCCAACGCTGTCGGACAGCCGCCACGGTGCGTGCCGTCTTTCGATTAACCTGCACCTTTTAGTTCCCAGCTAAATAATTTCCTCAGAGAATAACAATTTTTATAAATACAGCCGATTGTGACTGTTTTGTCTTACTTGAATGTCTACCCTCATAAAACACACTTCAAATATGAATATCAGTAAAGACAGTGTGATTACTACAGTGTCCATATAGTCTACTCATTCTACAATAATTTTTTCTTGTTTTACATATTTGTAAAGTGCAATATTATGAAATATCCTTGTAATCTTACAGTGATTTAATAAGAAATTGATTACAATATACAAATATCTCAAACAAAGCAATGAGGACCACATACATCATTTTATAATTAGAAAATAAGTATCAGGGTAAGAAGATATGAATATGATGTTTCATACCTGTCATCTCAATTCCCCTTTACTGTGTGCTTAGGTCCAAGGTGTGTAAGAGTGTGAGAGACAGGACTAATCTTAGATCTTTTCACTTACCCAGTTTTCTTCCCCAGAAAAGACAAAAATGAAAAACACAAGAACTCGTGAGAGCCACCTAGTGGTGGGAATGACTGTCACACAATACTCAGAAACATTTACAAAGGTGTCAACTGCCCCTTCCTACGGCCACAATGTCTAGTGCACACATTCTTTGGGTGAATTGGGAGAATCTGTGACTATTACCTATTTTGTGCTTGAATCGTTTGGGATAAAGAACAAACAATCTGCCTGGGCTTATTCACTCAGTGTTTTAAGGATTTTGTGTGTTTGTTGCCGGGCATAGAAGGAGGACTGAAGTCGCAAGCTTCTGAGATCCTATGGAGAGGAAGTTAGACACCCAGAAGGAGAAGAGTAAGCTGTGGAATAACTCCTTCAACACAGACTGTGTAAATGCTATGGGAAACAGACAAAAGAGTGCATAACTCTGACGGAGAAAATTTTAAAAGAGGTGGTAATGTTTGTGCTGGGTCCAGGATGATAGACATTTCCCAAGCATTAGAGGAAGGGTGGGTGTATCAGGGTTCCCTGGACCCATCTCAGGTTTGATGATTCAGGACTCCAAGGATCCAGAAAAGCTGTTCTGCTCATATTAGGGTTTATTATAGTGAAAGGACACAGACTAGAATAAACAAAGGCAAAAGCACAGAGGGTGGAATCACCCTGGCATAAACTTCTAGTTGTCCTCTCCCAGTAAAATCACATGCCAGCATTTGATTGTCCCAGCAATGACACATGACAATACGTACAAAATACTGCCAACCAGAGAAGCTGTGGAGCCTCGGTTTCTACCAGGTGTCAGTGATGGAGGCACGGGAGCACCTACATGGCTGCTTTTAGGTACTCAGTCTCCAGGGGTCACAGGGACCCGTTTGGTCAAAAACAGGTGTTGACCATAAACCACACTGCTAGCATGAACTATCGGGCATGGCCCAAGTCCTCGGGTAAACACGGTCACTATCCCAAGAGATTAGAAGTTTTCTCCCAGATCCAGCCGAGGTCCCGTCCTCTCTTGGGATGCAGAGGGGTTGAGCACCCAGCTTCTCTGAGTTAACCTTTTACTGAGCAGTGGGAAGGCATGGTATGTAGAAGAAGGAGCAAGTGCATGGAAAGAATTTGGGGAGTCTCCCTTCCCTGTGACCGACTAGCTTACTTGTCTAAATCCCTTTCACTTATGAGAAGGATGGGGTGGGGAGACAATGAAGTTTTTATAAGTCGATGGGTTGGTAGACAAAACATCTCTTTCCTGAAGATTGGTGATGTTAAAATCAAGGACATGTAAAGAGTTATTAACTAAGGAATACCTGAAGATTAATTTTTAAGGAGGAACTAATTTGAATGATTAAATAACTATAAATGTGAATTCCATAATCATGATTGTTTCTGTGTGTGTCTATGATTTTCTATTAGTGGCATGAATTATAAATATCCTGGTATCAAAGTAATAGCTTAAAGGGACTGAAAAGATGTGGTTCTCCACAACAATGAAGGCTCTTCAGACTGGTTGAGAACCATCTGTTAACACTGGGTATGGAGATATACTCTTTTTTTTAAAAAAAAGATTTATTTATTTCCCCTCCCCCCCCACCCTGGTTGTCTGTTTTCTGTGTCTATTTGCTGCGTCTTCTTTGTCTGCTTCTGTAGTCAGCGGCGTGGGTATCTGTGTTTCTTTTTGTTGCATCATCTTGCTGTGTCAGCTCTCCGTGTGTGCGGCGCCATTCCTGGGCAGGTTGCACTTTTTTTGCGCTGGGCGGCTCTCCTTACGGGGTGCACTCCTTGCACGTGGGGCTCCCCTAAGTGGGGGGACACCCCTGCGTGGCACAGCACTCCTTGCGTGCATCAACACTGCGCATGGGCCAGCTCTACACGGGTCAAGGAGGCCCTGAGTTTGAACCGCGGACCTCCCATGTGGTAGACGGACACCCCAACCACTGGGCCAAGTCCGCCGATGAGATGTACTCTAAGTAGAGCTTAGAATCCTGGGAGTACCTCGTCTACACCACCATAGGCTGATCCACATGCCATAAGTAATATCCATACATTTTGTTGCAATAAAAGTGAGCTTTTTGTAAACTTTGTGACATTGTTGCTTTTGAATCTGCTAAACTAGCCCAGTACAGGGTTAAGAGCTTAACAAGAAACCAAGGTTAGTATGCTCACTGAGTTCAAACCACTCTCCAGAATTGATTGGCTTTGAAAGCCCAAAATTAAATGCCAGAAATACAAAAGCTGGGAATAAGGAGTTGAGAAACAGGTAGGAGGGCAGCCCTCGGGTGAATGGCTGGTAATTTGTGCTCACCTTCACAGAAAGCCTGCCTTCATCTCAAGGGCCAGAGATGACGAAGCACTGTCTAAATGAGCTTGGGTGAGCCTCTGTTCCTTCATGGGACTTTTTATCCTTGTCCAGGCAAGAGTCGATGGAAATCCCAATTCCAATAAGAAGATGCAAAATCCTAAGCAATATTCGTAGAACTTTTCATGTTCTCTTTCTCCATATGTCTAGCATAGCTCAGCATTTCCTCTAAATCTCTAGTCTCCTTCTCTTAAAAATTCCTGAATCTCAAAACTTGGTCTGCTCTGCCTCTTCTCTCTCATCCCCAGATTTCTGTCTCAGGCTAAGTAAATGTCACTGATATCCCCTTGAGGGACAGCACCTTGACCCAGGAGCTTGTTTTTGTTAAATTGGACTTTATCCTCTTCTCCATTGTTGTGGAAGTTTCCATTTTCAGTGGATGGTTTAGCTAACATGTATTACATGAAAGTTACATCTTTCTGTTATCTTCATATTATGTCATAGGAAAGTACATGAGCCTGAACAGGGTTACTGTGGCTATTACTAAATAGCTTAAACTATTTTAAATATTAAACTCAATATTTTATCAAGTACATATAGACTTATTTTTCATTCTGTTCCTGTTTCAAGGAATATTTTGCCCATATGTTCCAACTGATTTACATTTAACTCAGCAAACATTGACATGAATAGGATTCTGAGTAAAGGTCATTGGAAATGAACTTTTTTTTTTTAAATTATTTATTTATTTTTTAATTTACATTAAAAAAAATATGAGGTCCCATTCAACCCCACCGCCCCCGCCCCCCACTCCCCCCACAGCAACACTCTCTCCCATCATCGTGACACATCCATTGCACCTGGTAAGTTCATCTCTGAGCATCACTGCACCCCATAGTCAATGGTCCACATCATAGCCCAGACTCTCTCACGTTCCATCCAGTGGGCCCTGGGGGGATCTACAGTGTCCCGTAATTGTCCGTGAAGCACTATCCAGGACAACTCCACGTCCCGAAAATGCCTCCACATCTCATCTCTTCCTCCCGTTCCCCACACCCAGCAGCCCCCATGGCTACCGTTCCCACACCCATTCCACATTTTCTCTGTGGACATTGGATTGGTTGTGTCCATTGCACACCTATGGCAAGTGAGGGCTTAGATTCCACATGGGTACTGGATGCACTCTTCCCGCTTCCAGTTGTAGACACTCTAGGCTCCATGGTGTGGTGGTTGACCTTCTTCAACTCCATGTTAGCTGAGTGGAGTAAGTCCAATAAATCAAAGTGTAGGAGCTGAAGTCTGTTGAGGCTCTGGGATGAACTTGTTTTAAAACTCTATAAATGACATGATTTCCATTGTGTCTCTTAGCATAGCGACAAATAATACCTTTCAAATAACCATTTATTGGTGCGTAATGCAAGATGAAAGACAATTTGCCTAGTAATCATTTTAATTACTATTCCAAGAAAACCAATGAACCAAAATAGCAAATAAAATTGGGAACATTAATTATATTTGAATCATTTCAGTAATTAATATACCTTCTGTTCCATAAAGAATTTGAAGTGACTTACAAAGAAACACTTGCATGAGCATGTGATAGAAATAAATGATGTCTTTTGGTCATCTCAAGTAAAGCAAATAGTACTTAAAATTTTTTTTCTGATATACTCAATTTTGCCAAACAGACACTTGGTCCAAGAAGAGCAAAGACTGTCACCATGAGACCGGGGCAATATATTTTCAAAGGGACAGGCAGTCAGGACTAAAGGTAATATAAGGGAGGGCAGACGTAACTCAGTGGTTGAGCACCTGCATCCCATGTTCGAAGTCCAGGGTTCAATCCTGGTACCTCCTAAAAAAAAAATTAAAGGTAATGTTAGGATGAAATCTGTCTTGGCAGCTGTCATCATGTTCTGCCTCTGGTGTTGGGACTCAGATAATCCTCTCAGGTACTGGGACACCAAGCAGTGAGCTTTAGGTGGGACCAGAGTGATACTGCTAACACCTACTTCTGCCTCCAGTTTTGGAGGCCACTAAACACGGTATTTGAACTATCTGAGTCTACTAAAAAAGTGCAGACATCTAAGCAGAGGACATAGAAGTAGTCAGCCTAACTTTCTCTGCCTAGCTTTCATTTTCTATATTTGTGCAGCTGAAGGAAAACAGTAAGCACAAAGGAGAAATAAATAATGTAATAGAAGAAATAATTGCCTGAGTAAATGCCTTAAGAAGAGAAGCAATCCAAAACAGAAGTGGAGGTATCGGCTCTAGAGAGGAGCAGAGGAACTTTTTCCTCGTAATGGAAAGAAGACAGATCTTATGACTGTAGTTCTAAGGAACATGACAAGAAATAAATGAAAGAGGAAGAAGGAGGTTTTTAATGGATTGATGTTACTGTGGATTGGTGGGAGAGGAAGGTGCAAGGGCTTTGTCTAAAAGAGTAGAAAAGTGTGGTAATCACTCCCATTGTATTATAAAATATAAAATGGGCTTTTAAAGAAAGAAGTGATTTAAAGTTCTTTATCATTATGAGCATAAGGATTCAAACACTTTCCACAGACTCTAAAACTCTTCATATTTATGGTGTTCTTAAGATATAAATTTAATGGTGGAAGTAGTTTGCCTTTTAAAAGTAAAGTAGATGTACATTTCCCTATTCTTCTCACTCAGTGCAATTGAAAACCCTGGAAATTATGTATAAAAACAAATCAGCAGACTCTGAAAGCTGGAGAGAAGGAAGAAGACTAGCGAGGGAACTCAGGGTTCAAGGAATGATACAGTGGTGAATCCCCTGGGTTTTCTTTATTGCCTCATATATCTCATATTTGGAGCTGAATAGATGGCAACCTGGAAATGCCAAAAAACAAGGCTAAACCAAAGCCTTCTCTATCTAGGCAAAGGAACAGGAAAGGAGCAGCCTAATAAGACAAAAAAACATACAGACAAATGACACAAAAAAATTAAACATTACTGCAGCCAAACGACACTGAAAAAATGTGGCCCATGTCAACAAAGGTCAAGTAGGACGCCTACACTTTCATCGCTGTGCGGCTATAGCAAGCGGCTCCACCACGCCAGGTGACGGCAGGGAGCCCAAGTAGGGAGCGGGGACATTGACACCTGTGGGCCCTGTATCCCACAAAGTATCAGTGTGACTTTCACTCCCACATAACAAGGTGCCTCTCCCCGTCCCTCCATGTTCATCTCAGAAGAGTCCTAGTGGAGAGAGGGGGCTCTCATAATCAACCAGTGGCCACAAAGCTCCTGTGGTATCAGTGGAGATGATGTGGGCAGCGGGAACTCGCATCCCCACCCAGGAGTAACGAGGAGCTACCCCCTCAGGTGTGAATGGAGGCCAAATGTGCAACATGGACTTCTACCTCCACCTGGCTGCACGAGGCAGCCATTTCCCTCACCCCTGTCAGGAAAGTGCTGGGAAAATCCAAGTAAAACAGAGGTTTAAATAAGATTAGGAGTCTCGCAACATAATACAAAAATTTCCAGGGCTCAATTGAAAATCAGTCATCATAGCAAGGATAAGAGAGATCTCAAATGGAAGGAAAAAAGAAAATGAACAGATTCCAATACTGAGATGAGAGAGATGTTAAAGTTAGCTGACAAGAACATTAAAGCAGCATGATAAATATGCTCCAATAAGCAATTACAAATATGCTTGAATAAATTTAAAAAAATAGAAATTCTAAGCAAAAATACGGAAAATATAAAGAAGAATCAAATGGAAATATTAGAATTGAAAAATACAATGATCAAAATATACAGCTCAGTGGGTGGGCTAACCAATAGAAGGGAGGGGACAGAGAAAAGAGTCAACAAACTAGAAGATAGAAGAGTAGGAATTACCCAATCTGAACAAGAGAAGGAAGAGAAAAGAAAGGAACAAAGGCTCAGGTACCAGTGGTACTATAACAAAAGATCTACCAGTAATGTTTATATTGGTCAAGGTTTAGCAGAGAAACAGGACCATCAATTTATATATAAAGAGATTTATAATAAGAATTGGCTCACATGACCATAGGGATTGGCAAATCCAAATTCCATAGGGTGGGTTGCAAGTTTGACACTCTGATAAAGTTTTTGATGAATTCCTCAGGAAAAGCCATCTGTCTGAAGCAGAGATAGACATTCTTCTTTCTGATCATTAAAATGATCATTTCTCTCTTTAAGGCCTTCAACTGACTGGTGCAACTTCTCTCAATGCTAAATTAATCTCATTTGTTGATTGTAGATGTAATCAGCCATGGGTGCAATCATTTGCTAATTATTTAAATCCAGACCAGGGCTGGTTGAATGAAAAGACTGGACCCCACAACATGGTCAAGATGACATGTGAACTTGTCTATCACAGTGTTAAACAAGTCCTAGAAGGAGAGGAGAAAGAGAACAAGAGCTAAAAACTACATTAAGAAATAATGGCTGAAAACTCCCCAAATTTGGCAAGATACATAAATCTACAGATTAAAGAACCTGAGCAAAGCCCAAACAGAATAAACCAAAAGAAATTACACCACAACATATCATAATTAAACATGGGAAACTAAAGAGGAAGAAAAAATATTGAAAGGAACAAAAGAAAAATGATACTTTACCTATAGGAGAAAAATGGAAATGACAGAGGATTTCTAACCAAAAACCATAGATGCCAGAAGGTAGTTGTACAATATTTTTCAAGTGCTGCAAGAAAAGAACTGTCAAGTCAGAATCTTATAGCCAGTGAAATAGCATTCACGAAAGAAGGAGAAATCAGAATCTTCTCAGATGAAGCAATACCAAGAGAATTTGTCACCAGGAGACTTACCCTAAAAGAATGGCTTAGGAAGTTCTCTAAATAGAAAGCAAATGATAAAAGAAGGAACTTCAGAACATAAAGAAAGAATAAAGAATACTGGAAGCAAATACATGGGGATATACAATAGGCTTTCTTTCTCCTTTTGAGTCTTCTAAATTATATTTGACGGTTGAAACAAAAATTCTATCAGATGTAGTCACTAAATGTACATAGAGAAAATATTTAAAATTATACTGTAAACAGAGAAGGTAAAAGGATATAAAGGGACATATGTTTTCTGTAATTCACTAGATCTGGTAAAATGACTGCATGAGTAGATTGTTATAAGTTATGTGTATGTAATGTTATACCTAGAGCAACCACTTAAAATATATACAGAGACATAAACTAAAAAACAGTATAGATAAATCAAAATGGAATTTTTAAAAATGGTCAAGTAATCTCCAGAAAGGCATGAAAAGGAAAACAAACGGTACTAATCCTTAACCTATAAGTAATTACATTTGATAGAACAGCTAGATAGAAAATCAGCTAGGATATAGAAGAACTCAACAATTCCATCAGCCAATAGGGTTTAATCAACATTTTATAGAGTACTCCACCCAATAACAGCAGAATATACATTCTTTTTAAGTGTTCACGGAATATATACCAAGATAGACTATATCTTGAGCCATAAAATAAATTTCAACTAATTTAAATCACACAGAGTATGTTTTCTGACCACAATGGACTCAAACTTGAAATCAATAATAGAAAGATAACAGGAAAATCTCTAAATACTTGGGAACTAAACAACACAATTTTAAATAATACATGGGTCAAAGAGAAATCTCAAGAAAATAAAAAAATACATTTATTTGAATGAAAATGAAAATGACGTATGAAAATATGTGGGACACAGTAAAAACAGTGGTGAGAAGAAAATTTATAGCAAGAAATGCATTCATTAGAAAAGAGGAATAGACTTGGATTAATAATCTTTGAATCTACCTCAAGAACCTAGAAAAAGGGGAGTGGATGTAGCTAAATGGTTGAGTGCCTGCTTCCCACATATGAGGTTCCAGGTTCAATTCCTGTTACCTCCAAAAAAATAAAAAATAAACCAAAAGCAAGCAGAGAGAAGAAAATAATAATAATAATAAGGCAGAAATCAATAAATTAAAAACAAAAACACAATAGAAAAATTAATGAAACAAAGAGTAGGCTCTATGAAAATATCAGTGAAATCGTCAGATCTCTAGCAAGACTGGCAAAGACAAAAAGAGAGAAGTACAATTTACTAAAATCAGGAAAGAAATATGGGATATCACTACAGACCCTGCAGGCATCAAAAGGATAAGTGAATACTACAAGCATACTCTGTACACCTAAATATGATTTTTTTAAAAAAGATACTTCAAAAAACCCAAAATAAAATGAATAATTTGAATAGCCCTATAATTATTAAGGAAGTTGAATTTGTAATTTAAAAAAATTACCTCCCCAAATCTCCAGGTCCACATGGTTTCACTGGATAATTCTACCAAATATTTAAAGAAAAATTAAAACCAATTCTACACAATCCTTTCTGGAAAATAGAAGAAGAAAGAACACTTCCAAATTCATTTTATGAGGTTAGTATTACCCTGATACAACAACAACAACCAAAAATAGACAAAAAAATACTGAAAAAGAAAACTTACGATTAGTGTAGACCCAAAAATCCTAATAAAATATTAACAAATGAATTCAACAATATATTAAAAGAATTATATATACTATGATAAATTTAAATTTATATGAATTGCGCAAAATTGGTTCAACATCAAAAATCAATCAATGGAATTTACCATATTAACGAACAGAGAAGAAAAATCACATAATTATATCAATTGCTGTTAAAAAAAAGACATTTGACAATATTCAATACTCTTTCATGATAAAAACTCTCCTTATATAAGAATAGAGAAATTTCTCAACCTCATAACAAGTATCTATGAAACACTGCAGCCCACACTCCCTATGGTGAAAGACAAGGCTTTTTCCAGAGATCAGCAGCAACGTAAGGATGTGTACTGTCGGTACATTTATTCAACATAGTGCTAGAAGTTCTAGCCAGTACAATAAGGCAGGAAAAGCAAATGAAAGGCATTCAGATTGGAAAGGAAGAAATAAAACTCTCCTTATCTGCAGATGGCTTGATTATCTAAAGTCCTGAGCAAATGACAACAAATGATACTAGAGTAATTGGACATCCATAGACAAAAAAAAAAAATTGCCTTTATGTCTCACACCTTATACAAAATATTTACTCAAAATGGATCATGGAAATAAATGTAAAATGTAAAACTATAACACTTTTAGGTCAAAAATAGAAAATCTTAGATATAGGGGTAGGCAAATAGTTCTTAGAGTTGATATAAAAAATATAAGCCATAAAGGAGAAAAAATTGATAAATTGGGCTCATTAAAATGAAAGACATTAGCTCCATGAAAGCCCCTGTTAAAAGGATGAAAAAATAAGTTAGAGTGATAGTATTTTCAAACCAAATATCCAACAAAGAAATAACATCTAAAATATATAAAGATATATATTTAAAACTCAACTGTTAAAAAAAATTGCAAACAATCCAATTAGAAAATGGACAAAATACATGAAGAAACACTTCACTGAAGGGAAAATACAGATGGCAAATAAATATGTGAAAATATGCAAAAAAAAATTAGCCATTGAGGAAATGCAAATTAAAACCACAATAAATAAACACTACAACAGAATGGCTAAAAATTAAAATTGGAACAACATCACATACTGGCAACATGCAAAGAAACTGGAATTACATTGCTGGTGGGAATGTAAAATGGTACAGCCATCTCTAAAAACAAACATGTAAATACCATAAAACTCAGAATAGCACTTTTGGGTATTTACCTCAGAAAAATGAGGGTATATGTTCACACAATAACTTGTACCTAATGTTCATAGAAGCTTCATTCATAATAACCTGTACACTAATGTTAATAGCAGCTTCATTCATAATAACCTGCACCATAATGTTTATAGCAGTGCCATTCATAAGAACCTGCACACAAACATTTATAGCAGCTTCATCCATCGTAACCTGTACCCAAATGTTTATAGTAGCTTCATTCATAACAACTTGTTCACAAATGTTTATAGCAGCTTCGTTCATAATAACCTGCACACTAATATTTATAGCAGTGTCATTCATAATTACCTGCACACAAATGTTTATAGCAGCTTCATTCTTAGTAACCTGTGCACAAATATTTATAGCAGTTTTATTCATTATAACCTGTACACAAATGTTTGTAGCAGCATCATTCATAATAGCCCAAACTGGAAACAACACAAGTTTCCTTTAACAGGTGAACAGTTAATGATGCTCCATATCACAGAATACTACTTTGAAAGAAAAAGGAATAAACTATGGCTATATGCACCTACCTGGATAAGCCTCCAGAGAGTTATGGTGAGTGATTAAAGCCAATCCCCAAAGGTTGTGCATTGTATGATTCTATTCATAAAACATTCGGCAAATAAAATTATTGAAATGAAAAATAGATCCATGCTTGCCAAGGGTTCAGGAGGGGTTGGGCACTAGTGGGCAGTGGAGTGGGCTATAAAAACCAAGAATCAGGGATCTCTGCGATGGAAATGTTCTGTTTCTTCCCTGTACGAGGGTCAATATTGTGGTTGTGACATTGTACTACAAACTCTTCAAATTATTCAAGATCTTTTCAGAATCAGATCAAATATAGGTGGTAAATAATAAGAGATGGGACTGTGAGCACTTTGGATTTCATTGGAAAAAATAAAAAATTGTTCACCTACTCTTCATTTCTTGTTCATGATATATGATGACTTATTTGCCATTGCAAGTTAGAGCTTGGACTGATTTTCATGGGCTAAGAACTTTATAATTTGTCTCAATCAATCCTTACAACAGCCCTGTGAGAGAAGTAATCGTGTCTAATTTGCAAAGAGAAAACTGAGTGTCAACCAAGAACCAGGAAGGGATAAAGTCAGAACGTGGGCTTGTCTTTCCGTTGCAGTCCACTTTCAGATATCTCCCTGCTATGTTGTGTATACCTCTTTCAAACCACTTCTTACATTCTCAAAACTGTTTAACTGCCTCTTTTGAGAGAACTGCAGAATGTATTACTAACATTCTGCATAGGAGAAATGTGGTAAAATCACAGCTAGTGTTAGTTATTTTAAAGAAAAAAGACAGTGACATCTATTTCACAAATAAGACAGAGTCCAAACAGCATTGATAACGTACAAAAGCAAGTAAAAGTCCGACGTGGATGTTTATAGACTGCACTGCAGTTGGAGCTCACCTCTCTAGTGAGGCCGACGAGCCATCCTCGGCTATCTCCTGGCATTTAGAATGAGACGCAGCTAAAGATCTACTTATCAAATCCATGTGTTTACTGCGGGTGATGCTCTCAGGAAGCCAGTGAAGCTTCCACTTATTTGGAGTACTCAGAGCTTCCAAAGCACAGGTATATTAATAGAGAGCAAGTTAGAAAGTAATATATAGAACCAGGTTATATCTGCATTGAAACATCATGTATAGCCAAGGCTGTGCAGAAAGATAAGCTGTCCTTATTGGTCCTTTGGAAAGTTCAGTACAGCACATATTTCCCAGGCTGGTTGGTTGGCATAATGGTGAACAAGGTCCAGGACTCATAGTCTAGGGTGGGTGAGTGGCAGGAACTCTTGGAAAAAAGTTTGCCAGCAATGCCCAAATGTTCAGGGCATCAAAATCAAGGTGAGCAGGAAACTTGGAAAAGCTGGAGCACATGGCAAGAATTTAAGTTATTCCTGAACCTTGCTTGCCATATTACTGGAACTTAGTAATGATGTGTAAGGTAATTTTTCAACAGAAGTAAGTACATACATACATAACGAATGAATGAATGAGAAGAATCAAGACTAACTGCTGTTAAATTTAAATATTTTGAGATGTGGAAACCAGCGAGGGTGGCTCCAGGTCTTATCACAGAGAGGTAATGTAAGAGTAACGTGAAACCTGTTTGGTGTGGGGATGTCATTCTGATGGTAGTAAATGTCATGCCCGTCTATTGTGGTAAAACCTTGATGCGCAGTATTGTGGATTTAGAAAGAACAGCAAATAGGAGCAAATTCTGCAAAAGTGGCAGCTGAAAGTCAGAAAACCTTACACAAAGGGAAAAGGCTCCCCCTTAAAAGGCAATAATTATGGATCTTTGAAGGGACACTTCAAGAAGAGAGAATGGTATTATCTCTTTGTTCTAATGTGAGCGTAGATCTTCAGGAGTTTGAAAATGCTACCCGAAGTGGCAGCATTGGTGGCCACATGATAGAATGAAAGGGTCCCTGCATGAGGTGTAGATTCATCGATGACAAGCAGTCTTGCCACCAGTTTGCTTTGTGTCCAGGTGGAAATCATTTACTCTCTTGGGGCCTTATATTCGGAACTGATGTTTTCTTCAGCTCTGACCTTATATAGTTCCAATGCTATGGGGAGATTTCTTTGACAATGAGCTGAATTCTGCAGTTAAAAATGGAGATAATGCAAACAGTATCTTGAATATCTGGATTTTACAATTTCCTAAGTGGTTTGACATGCATCATTTCCTTTCGTGGCCCCTAAAATTGCAGTATTGAAAGATATTAGATAAGATGCTATCTGATCATCCCATGATGACGTGTTTCTTCTTCAAAACCAATGAATGCTAAACGTACAATCAATTGATGCTCGAGTATTCCAGTGGCACACAACTCACCATTTGGGGGAGAGCCCGGCCCCACTTTGATAGCTCAGTCAGGCTTTTTCTCACAAGGACTCTAATGATGACACAAGCATCCTCTAGACTCGTGGCCATCTGCTCCTTAGATGGTCTCCTCTGACCTCAAACCAGCCCTACCACCGGGGTAGCGTCACAGGGAGGACGGAGCCCGAGCCCAGGCTTCCCCCATCGTGCTCCACCATGTAGGACTTATTTTCACCCCAGTGTACACTTTTACAAAAGAAAATAGAGTTGATCAGTGAAACATCAAGCATGTTTTAAAAGTGAGGTAGTCTTCTTTAGGTACACTTAGGTACACTCGGTACCGCTTACATTACCCCTTTAATTTGCATTCACTACTATTTTATTTCACTGATTATTAAAGCCAGATACAGTCATTGAAGAAAACATCAAGAAGTATTTTTAAAAAGAAATATTGCCTAAAATCTCACCATTTATCAATAACCACTGTACATATTTTGGTGTATTTCCTTGCAGTAACTATCTATTTTCTCCTCCCTCCCTCCCTCCCTCCTCCCTCCTTTCCTTCCTTCTCTCTTTCATCTGCCTTCCTTCCCTTATTCCTCTCTTCATTTTCATCTACCTATATATTCAAAATGCTCATATGTATGTATATGTATTAATGCACATATATTATTTAATTTAATATATATCGTAACTTAGTTTTATGTATAACTGTACTATCATTGTACTCTAATCCTGGATTCAGTAGAACTCTTCATTCTAACGCACACTGAGGCAATGGCTCTTGGGAGACTTTGAGATTTCAGGATGGATGGCATCCAAAATTCCCTGAGTTTTCTCTAAAGGTCCCAACTGGCCCTACTATATTTACCTTTACCAGAACAACTCCTCTGCTAGCCTCACATGCTTATCATTTTCTCTGGTGTGTCTCCTCCTAGTTTTTCTTCCCTTCAATCCACTGGGACAAAAAGAGAAAACACGCTCATACATGTGAATCATCTCTCAAACAGCATGGGCCTGTGAGGTACCTTTTATCCAGAAAGGTGATAGTCCTTTGAACTTTTCTGTCCATACCAGTTTTATATTTCATTTTTCTACTGTTTAATCAAAAATATTTTTCAATAGTCTTTGTATTCATTTGCCAGGCTGCTATGATGAAAAAACGCACATAGGTTGGCTTATACAACAGGAGTTTATTGGCTCAAGATTTTGGAGGCTAGAAGGCTTGTGTCGACCTGGGGTCAGTAGTAGCTGACTGGACATCGTGGGCCCAGTTTCCCTCGCATAGCAGCGTCCTCACCTTTCTCCTCTGAGTTCTCACTGACTTTCAGCTTCTGGCGCCTCCGTGAGGTTTTCTCTTTATAACAGCTTCAGTCAGAGGACTAAGGCCCGCCCTGATTCGGATGGCCATGCTTCAGCTAAAAATAACATCTTCAAAAGGTCCTCTTTACGATGGGCTCACACCCAAGGAGTGGGATTGAGATAAAGAACACGTTTTGTTTTATTTTGTTTTTCTGTCTGCCATAATTCAGTCTCCACAGTCTGCCTCTGGACTTCCAGAAGATAAAACCCTCCTATATACAAGAGACATTCATTTAAACACAACATCCTAAAAGCCTCAAGTCAAATTAGAACAACTCCAAATCCCAAGTCTCATCAGAATCACTGTTGCGCATGGTCCCTGTCTGTGGACCTGTGACACCTGAGAACAAGTGACCTGCTTCCAAAATACAATCGTGGGACAGGCATGGGTAGACATGCCCATTCCCGAGGGAGAACCTGGAAGGAAACAGGCATAGGACAAACACTCCAATTCCCGAGGGAGAACCTGGAAGGAAAGCAGGGGTCGTGGGTCCCGGGCAGGTCTGGAACCCAGGAGGACCAAGTCGACCAGCCCTGAGGGTCAGAGCCTGTGGCTCTGTGTATCCTCTGGGTGGGCTGGGGTGGTGGCCCACTGGCCAAGAGCTGGCCTCATGGCCAGGCTCCCCCTGTGGACTCAGGCCTGGGCCCAGCTGCTTGGTAGAGTGGGGTCAGCTTTGCCCCCAAACTGGGTGCAGGCCCCACCCTCTCCAACATTAGGGTGGGAGCCAGACTCTCCCACAAGGTAGAGGAGGGAGCCCCGCCCCGTCCGAGCCCAGGCAGGTGCCCCGCCCCTCCCCGCAGGCCCCACCCACCCTTTCCTCTCTGGGTGCCCTGCCCCTCCCCGAGGGCCCACCCACCCTTTCCTCTCTGGGTGCCCTGCCCCTCCCCGCGGGCCCCACCCACCCTTTCCTCTCTGGTGCCCTGCCCCTCCTCGAGGGCCCCACCCACCCTTTCCTTTCTGGGTGCCCTGCCCCTCCCCGAGGGCCCACCCACCCTTTCCTCTCTGGGTGCCCTGCCCCTCCCCGCGGGCCCCACCCACACTTTCCTCTCTGGTGCCCTGCCCCTCCTCGAGGGCCCCACCCACCCTTTCCTTTCTGGGTGCCCTGCCCCTCCCCGAGGGCCCACCCACCCTTTCCTCTCTGGGTGCCCTGCCCCTCCCCGCGGGCTCCACCCACCCTTTCCTCTCCGGGTGCCCAGCCCCTCCCCACGGGCCCCACCCACCCTTTCCTCTCCGGGTGCCCCGCCCCTCCCTGCGGGCCCCACGCACCCTTTCCTCTCTGGGTGCCCTGCCCCTCCCCGAGGGCTCCACCCACCCTTTCCTCTCCGGGTGCCCTGCCCCTCCCCGCGGGCCCCACGCACCCTTTCCTCTCTGGGTGCCCTGCCCATCCCCGCGGGCCCCACCCACCCTTTCCTCTCTCGTGCCCTGCTACCCGGGCCTGAGCGGAACCTCTGCTCATGGTTCTGGCCTTGAAGATGTTTTTCAGTTTGTCTCTTCTTGTCCCGGTCAGTCCAGGATGGCAGTGCTTCGTTCACACAAATTTTGCAAAACCTCGTCAGCTTTTCGTGCAGTTCGAGGGGCACCAGCCACCAGACCAGTGAACTCCCACGGGCCCTTCCCGGGTGACTGCATTTCCAAGGCTGACGTCCTCTGAGGTGTCTGCTGCATCCACGCTCAGCACACAAAGGGTCGTCCAGGTAAACCTCACCTGCAGCCCTCTTCTCGGGGACCCACTCCTGAAAGCTCAGGGAGGCCCCCGATTGAGCTGCTTCTGGCCCTGGTCTCAGAGCGTGCTGTTTGGATAGGTTTAGAATTTCCAAATCTCCAGTCGTTAGTTTCTTTGTACTTAAGAGCTCGGTTCTCAGCATATCCTTTTACTCTCTCATTTTACTAAAAGCTGCAGGAAAACACAGGCTGCACCTTCTACATTTAACTTTTCTCCTCAGCTAAATGGCCAAGGCCTCACTTACAGGTTCTGCTTTCCACGTGACTTCAGAGCACAGCTTTGCCAAGTTCTCTGCCTCTTCATGACAAGGATCTCCTTCCCTCTAGCGTGCAGCAACGCGTCCACCCCCAGAACCCCCTTTACCACCCACACTTCTACCAAAGGCCTCTTTGAAGCAGTCTAGGCTCTTTTTCTATCAAATGCCTCACAATTCTTCCAGCCTCTACCATTACCCAGTTCCAAAGCTGGTTCCACATTCTTTTTAAGTATTTCTAATAACAACATCCTACTTTTCAGTACCAAAAATGATATTTTTCCAGGCTGCTGTGACAAATACCACATGAGAGGCTGACTTTAAGAACGGGAATTCATTGGCTCTGGGTCCCAGAGGCTGAAGGGCAGGCTTCGTCCTGGGGCTGGCGGCGCCTTGGGTCCCATGGCTTTCCCATCGCACAGTCGCATCTCCCTTTTTCTTCTGGGTTTCCACTGACTTTTGATGTCCAGCTCCTCCCTGCGGCTTTCTCTTTAGAAGGCCCCTGGTAATGCCAAGATTATTAGAAATACCAAGTGAGATGATCTTCATACAAATTTAGTATAGCATCAAGCTCATAAAAATTCCCTGATGAAATTTTGCTATTATTTTCAATATAATCCACTTCTAAAGTAACTTCTTGACAAAGTTAGTGATTTTACCAATAGGGTACTCCCGGGGTATTGTCTCAGCATCACATAAAAGGAAGGAAGGAAAGAAGGGAGGCAGGGAGGGAAAAGTCCGCACCTTAACCTAAAATAGCACTGCCTTAGTCAGCCAAAGTGGTGCTGATGCAAAATACCAGAAATCTGTTGGCTTTATAAAGGGTATTTATTTGGGGTAGGAGCTTGCAGTCACAAGGCCATAAAGTGTAAGTTACTTCCCTCACCAAAGTCCGTTGCCACGTGCTGGAGCAAGATGGCTGCCGGCGTCTGCCAGGGCTCAGGCTTCCTCTTCCTCCTAAGGCTCCGTGACCCCAGCTTCTTCTGATCTCAGCTGTAGGCTGGCTTAAGCCTTGTTTCTCTTGCTGGCACTCATTTCTTTTGGAGCTTTCTCAGCTGTTCAGGGCTCTGGTCTCTTCAGCTGCAAACTATTTGGTGAATGGGTCAGCTCAATCCCAGGTCTCCAGCAACCAAAACTAAGTTCTCTGTGTTCTCCTTCTCCATGTATTTACTTCTCTGTCTTTGACTGAGCATTCGTTTATATGGCCCACAGCTGTAGGCAGGGACTCAAACTGCGTTGCCCTAATGATGTGTGAAATAAAAGCTCTAATCTTGATTTACTTACTTACTTAATTAGATAAAAGTGAAACCTCTGCGTCTAATACAATCTGACACACCCAGAGTAACAGACCAGTTTGCAAACACAATGCAATATCTACTTTTTGGAATTCATAAACATTACCAAACTGCCACAAGCCCCTTCAAAATATCCTGTTTACAAAGGGTCCACACCCACAGGAATGGGTTTAAGATTAAGAACCTGCCCCTCCCAGGCACATACTTCAACCTACCACTTCCCTCTTAAGAGCAAGCACAACTCAGAAATGTTGTTTGTGTAAGTGTGAAGGTTAACTTCATGTGTCCTCTTGGCTAGGTTACGGTGTGGAGTTGTTTGGTCAAACACTGGCCCAGGTGCTAGTGACCAAGTATCTCCCAGATGTGCTTAGACCTTTGACTTTAGGTAGATCACCCTCAGCAATGGGGATGGACCTCGTGCCGTCTGAGGGTCTTCAGAAAGAGAACCAAGGGCTCTAAAACCAGGAGTTCTGCCTGGAGACTGCAGCCTTCACTGCTGGCCTCCTCTGAAACCTTGGACTGAAGCCACCAACGTCACTCCTCCTGGATCTCCAGCTCCCAGCCAGCCACATGGCGTTTGGACTTGCCAGGCCCCGTACTCATGTGAGCCAAGTCTTTAAAATAACTCTTTTAATATGTTAGTTCTTTGGGGAACCCTGACCAATACAATAAAGGAATGTCCCCTTTCGTGGAATAAAAGTAGAAATCATTTAAGTAGAACTTAACAAAGATTTAAAACAGATACATAATTGTTAAAAAATGAAATGCATTAAAATATAAGAATCATGATGTATTTTTAAGAATTCATCAATTCTATAATTTTATTTTATAATTATATAAATTATATAATTTTATTTTCACTTTAGAATACTTTTTATTCCATTGAGAATTAATTCTATAATTTATTAAAATGGCCCCAAAATATATATGTATCTTTTTATTATAATATTTCCAAGTTAGTAAAATTTGACTTCCATCATTATTATAGTAGTTATTGAATGACGGCCCACCCAAACTCAGCACAGAAATCAATGGATAGCATTACATTTCTCTGCCTACCAATAAATCCCTTAATAAGGCATAATTGGTGTTAAAACTTGAATTCCTGCTGCTTTTCAAATCCATGTAAAAATGAAAGGTAAATATCATTCATTTTACTACAGTGAATAAGCTAAAATAACACTTCCTCTTCTCCATTTTCAGTATCATAGAAATGCAAGTTGGAATTTCTTCTAAAGTGCACAGACTCTTTTGAGTTTCAGTCCAAGTACTCAATAGCCAGAGGTGACAGAATCTATTTCCCTGCTCTGCTGCAGCAGGCACAGCATGAAATCCTGGCTCCTTCATGTTGAATGAAATAAAAGATAAAAACAACACCTTGAAAAATGATGGCTGTGGCCTGCTGTTACTGAGAATCTTCAACTTCTAGACCAAAAAATGGACAGCAGTGTTCCAAAGCAACAACCCCAGGTACTGGTTCTCCTGAGGGCCATGGAGACCTGCAGGTTCTATGGTCATGGCGAATAGCTCTGGAATTCAGTTTCATGTCAGTTAACCCTACTTTGTAATTTGTGTTTCTGAGTATAATGCAGTTGGACTCAGAAGTGACCTCTCTACACTTGCCTCTTCTGTCACTTTTACTGAACCTGTGGTTGGTGCTAGGATTGGTGTATACTCAGGAGACTTGAATCTCTGGACTGTCCATGTGCCATCTGGGCCCTGAGCCTCAGCAGTCTTGCAACTCCTACTCTCTGGTTCATTGGACTTACCTAGGCCAGCTAACAGGGAGGTGAAGAAGGTCAACCACCACACCAGGGAACTAAGAGTGCTTACAACTGCAAGCAGGACAATTGCATCCATCATCCATGTGGGATCTAAGCCTCCTCCTGCTATAGAGGTAGAGTGGACATCACCATCCTAGGGTTGACAGGACGGAGGAATAAAATATGGATTAGAGTGGACTTACTGATATTCTACTATGGAACTATTGTGACTAGTAATGGAAGAAATGTTAGCATTGATGTGGAGAAAGTGGCCACAGTAGTTGCTGAGGGCAGGGAGAGGGGAGAAGAGATGTGATGTGGGGGCATTTTCGGGACTTGGAGTTGTCCTAAATGATGTTGCAGGGACAGATGCTGGACATTGTACATCCTGCCATACCCCCTGGGTGGACTGGGGGAGAGTGTGGACTACAGTGTGGGCTGTTATCCATGTGGGGGTGCTCCGGGGTGTGTTCACCAAGTGCAATGAGTGTGCCGTGGTGGTGGGGGGTGTTGTTGATGTGGGAGGGGTGGGGTGAGGGGGGTGGGGGCTATAAGGGAACCTCTTATTTTTTTTTAATGTAACGTTAAAAAAATAAAGAAAAAAAGTAATCTAAGGTAAGCTTTCAGCATGGTTGTGAAAGGGTAATGTAGCAGCGTGGCTTTTTGCTAAGACTGGAGATAATACGCACATGGAAGATCCAATGGTCAGGACAGTTCATGTCACGCTACGTTAGCAGCCAACCCCTAAAACCTCGTAGCTTAGAGCCAAAGAGCTGATTCCCATTCACCCCAATCCTCTTGAGTCTACACAGCCTCCAGGTGACAGCTCTCCGTGGGATTTTGGTGTCCCTCCAGAGGGGTCCAAGCCTTCACCATCACTCTAGTGGGAGCAGGAACTCTAGACAGTTTTATGCCAACAAATAAATGTTCCTGCTCCTATGGATACACATTCCTGTCTCAATTTCCTGACCAGAGATCATCAAACGACTCTGCCCAGTGGTAGCAGGGTAGGAGGGTAGCAGTAACCAGGAAGGAGAGGGGATGGAAACGTGGGTGAGCATTGGAAGTCTTTACCAGCATTAGTTTAGCATCAGCAGTCTTAACTTCCCACTTCTGATTTTTTAACATTGGGGCTTCCTTCTTATTTATCAATTCTGTCTCTATACATCATAATTCATAGTACCAAATGCATGTGAATAAATTCTGCTTCACATACTCTCAAACTTTACCCTTCATCCATAAATGAAAACTGAAATGTAGCAGATTGACTGTAGGTCCCTCTGAGCACAGCTGCAGCAGTACCATAGCAAGGGAGCCGAGAGTGGTGTTGACGGCCAGAGCAGGTCAGCCCCTTATCTCTGCTCCTGTCGAGTGGGTGCTCTAGGAAAATCACTCAACTGTCAGAGACACGGCTTCTTCATCTGCGGAGTAGGGAGAATACTACCCACTCTTGAAGGTTATTGGAAATATCAAGTGAAGTATTCTTTCCAAAAATTTAGTATAGCACCAAGATCATAATAAGCACTTGCTAAAACGTTACTATTTTTTTTCAACACAATCCAGCTCTAAGGTAACTTCTTGGTAAAGCTTGTAGCTTCACCCATGGAGCAGTCCTGGGATCTTGTCTCACCACCACACAAAAGAGAAGGAAGGAAGGAAAGAAGGAAGGGAAGGAGGGAAGGAGGAAACTTTTGCTTGTATTTGAAGAAACAACAGCAAAGAAAACTCCTGTTTTTGCAGTCTGAAGGTTAACTTTAATTAAGGTCAGGATCACAAGAGTTTAAGAGGCAGGCGAGGTCTGGGCTCCCACCTGTGACCGCGTGCCACAGGGAACCAAGCACAGACGCATGCCGTTCTCAGACGAGGCGTGACACGGGCGCGGGGTGGGAGAACCAGCGGCTATACCCAGCGGGAGCCCTCGGCAAAGTGTCCTTTGAAGCAGCGATTACGAAAATGGGTGATTCGATGGTAACAAAAATGTCACAACCCTCATTTTTGGGAACATGTGAAACTGTTATTCTAATCGCTCCCTGGTCCAAAATTTGTATTATTGAAAGGGAGAGAATGTGCTTCCACTCTTGTAGAAGAACACAGACAAATTGCGGAGTGTGCTTTCGTCTCCTTTTCAGCTGCACTTTTCAGTGTCATTTTCCTTCATGACACCCACAGGGACCCAAGTCCCCTTGCTATCCTCTAACGCTTTGGAGAATGGCACCCAGACACGTCCTCACGGGACCAGCCTCTGGCGTGGCTTTGAGAGACGCTTTAGGAGAGGCGGTGCCCGGAGCCCCCGAGGCTGCCCGAGCCCCGACCAGCCTTGTGCTCGTGGCCTCAGCCCCTCCTGCCCCCTGGGTTGTGTCATCGGCTGGAATTCTCTGTTTTAATTCCTGTATTTGTGGCTTTCTTTTCTAATATAGGAACTTGAACTAATTGTTAAGAACACATGCTGTGCTTTGAATATTTATAATCAAGGAAATTAGAAGCCCTGGGGTTTTTTGTTTGGGGTTTATTTTTTGCTAAAATTCTTATTTTTGTTTTTCTCCAAATCCTTTAAAATTTCTCCCTCTAGTTTATAAAAATTCATTCTCCAAGCTATTTTGTGAAGATGAACAAACTGATTCTACAGTTGATACGAAAGACAAAAGACCTAGAATAAGCCCCACAAAAGACCCAGAGTAACGCCCACACTAAGAGAGGCAGAGTTGGAAGCCTCCACACCTGACACCTGGAAAGCCGCGCAGTCAGGACCCAGGCGTGGCGCTGGCTGAGGGTCAGACGCGGAGGTCAGCACAGCAGAACGGAGCCCAGACGCAGCACGAGCCGGCTGCGCTGACCAAGCTGCAAAGGCAGTTCAGTGAACAGGGGAAAAGTGAGCCTAGCCATAGATCTCGCATCTTTCAAAAACTAGTAAACATGGACCGTAGATTTAAACCAAAATGCAAAACTACAAAGCTTCTCACTGAAGGCATAGGAGAAATTCACATTTGCTGGGATTTGGTCATGAATTTTTAGAGCCAATATCCAAAGCACAATCCATGAAAGAAAAAACTGTTAAGTTGAACTTCATTAAAATCTATAAACTGCTGATTTGCAAAAGACATGCATAAAGGAGTAAGCCACAGGCTGAGAGAAAATATTTGAAGTATACATCTGATAATGAACTTGTATCTAAAATATACAAAGAATTCTTAAAAGTCAACAGCAGACGACTCAGTTTAAAAAATGGGCAAAAGGTCTGAAGAGAGACCTCACCAAACAGAGATACACGGCTAACCAGACGCTAGGAAAAGACGCTCAGCCTCACGGGCCGTTGGTGAATGCAAATCCAAACAAGATGGCGCTGCCCACCTGTGGGAGAGCCTAGACTCTAAAACCTGAGATGCTAGTTGCTCGTATGTGGAGTCAATGCACTTTCATTGCCCGCCGGAATGCAAAACAATACAGTCATCTTGGAAGACAATTTGGCAGTTTTCAAAAAGGCTGAATATAGCCTTACCGTATGAGCCAAGAATCTCACTCCTAGTAATTCACTCACCTGCTTGGAAAGCCTATGTCCACATGAAAACACGCTAGTGAATGTTGATAGCAGCTCTGTTCCAAGTCACCGAAAACTGGAGGCAACCAAGACGTCCTTCAGGGGGAGAATGGATAAACTGTGGCATGTCCCTAGAATGGAACGTTGGTAGTGGGAAATCTTCAGTGAATAGTGCCAATGAAAGAAGTTGATCTGAAAAGGCCAAATAGGTACGATTACATTTAAATGGCATTCTGGAAAAGGTAATACTTTAGAGATAGTAACAGGTCGGTGGTTACCAGATGTTGGGGGGACGGGGGCTGGTGTTAAATGGGTAAAGCAAACGGGATTTTTAGGTCAGTGAAGCTACACTGTGTGATACTGTGATGGTGAATAGAGGACATTATGCATTTGTCAAAAGCCCTACAACTTTGTAGCAGAGTGAACCTGCATGAATGACATTACAAAAATCTCCTGGGGGTCAGGGTTTCCAGAATGAAAGAATCTCCCTGTGCTACGAAGGTAAAAGCAACTCCACTGAGAGGGGCAAGGAAGGTGCTGGCCTAAGTACCTGCGGATGAGTGGAGCCTGTGAGGCCAAAGTCAGGAGGAATCACCTGTACTCCACCTGATACAGTTGTTTCCCACGGGGTACAGGTGAATAATCCTGAAATCACTCCACCTCTCTGCTGGAATGGAGCACGCAAATAGACGGAGCAGAGACCTCGTAAACGCTGCCCCGGCGTCCAGGTCGATGTCAGGGGGTCAGCGTTGACCCTCCACGTGGTGCCGAGAGGTATGTCAGCCGTGCGCTCCTCGTCCCCAAACCACCCTCCCGTCTAGCAGTAAGAAAAGCTCCAGGCACCCAAATCCAGGAACATTCCACAAAATACACGGCCACCGGTCCTCAAAAAACCAGGAACATCTGAAAAGCTGTCACAGCTGAGGACACAAGGCAATTAAATAAAATGGGCTCTCAGAACAGTCAAAGGACCTCAGGAAAAAATAAAGAAGTGTTCAAGTGTGGACATTGGCTAACAATGTGTCAATATCGGTTCCTTTATTGAGACAAATGTACCACAACGTAAGATGCTAACCACAGGGACAACTGGGTGTGGGTTATACGGGGGCCCTTTGTTCCATCTCGGTAATTTCTCTGTAAACATAAAAGTATTCCTTTTTAAAACTTGATGAAAAATTCATTTCCATGGCACTGAGCATGACGCTATGGTGAAAATTATAAGCTTTGTTCAAAGAGATGTAGCAGCACTTTTCTTAACTATGCAAAGCTGTGAATGTTTGTCTTCCTTCATTGAATATCCGTTTATTACCAATCCCTCCTTTGCTGAGATCAGCTCAGCGATAGGTTGACTCAAAGGGAAGGCAATGCAGAACTTACAGAAAAAAAGGGCAAGAGAGGAAATAAAAATGGGACCAGGGGACTTACAGCTTCTGGAACTGAGAGAGCCTCGACTCTAGTTTCCACGTCGTATTTACTGGAAACTACCGAGCCGCTGTTTGCTATCCAAACTGCGACATCATGTGCAATAACAGGAACAACTGTAATATCTACGATAAGGAACAGGCCATACAGGTTCAAATACAAATTAAACTCTTTTCCCCACACTCCTTCAATATCAAGAGAAAAAAAGATCAGCTGACTTATTTCAAAGAAGATACCAAGCCCATCTAAATTTACTTGAGTTGATTTCTTCTTGCAAGTTTGCCTAGGTGATATTTAGTGTTCTGTAGGCTGGCGGAGGGAATCTCTATTTTTCTACGCCCATTTTCACTGTAACCCATACACCCCTAACACAACATATAAAACATTTAGAGTAAATAGACATTCAAGGTATGTGCCCCCCCTGGTCCTTTAGACTATGGAGTGAAAGACTGAAGCTAAAATAAGGCTAACTGAAAAGAGTATTTTACACCCATCCCTGGACCCTGATAAGCAGCCAAGCCCCCGCCGTCTTCGTGGCTTTAATCCCCGATGCTGGGGCTTTCCTGCGTGCGTTCTTGTATGCGGTAATCGGCTGCTAGTGCCCATGGCCTGGCAATCGCAAATACTGTGCGGGGGGCAGTGGAGCAGCCCCAAGCCCTGCCCGCATGACCTCGGCACTGGGGGGCCGCACAGGCGAGCCCGTTTCAAGAAAACACGGAGTTCTGAAGAGAGGCGTGGACCAGGCAGCACCGCGGCTAGAGCAGGGGCCTCAGAGCCGCAGGGGCTGAGGAGCGGTGACAGCCGGCCAGTCCTGAGGGACGAGCAGGTGGGCGTGGTTGCAAAAGGGCTCCAGGCAGAAGGAAGGAAGGATGATAGGCCACGGAGACTGGAGGCATGGGCGGTTGGGACTACGAAAACGAGGTTTGGCTTGGCTGGAGGATACAAGTAGAGGGATGGTGTGGCAGTTTGATATTATCGATGAATTCCAAAAAGAAATACTGATTGTTTGTAAACTGGGCTGTTCCTCTGCGCATGCCTTCTGATTGTATTGAATTCAGAGGCTTCGCTTTTACTTGACTACATTAAGATTAGGGTTTTGATTCAGCCCGTCAGTAGGATGTTGAGTCCCCACCCCCTTGGTGGGTGGACGCTTACACAGAAAGCAACATGGCAGAGGAGTTTTCAGTTTTGATGCTGGATCCCTGGGGAGAGAGAAGAGCCATTCACCTGATAGTACACAGCTGGCCTTGTGGAGAGACGGAGAGGGCTTTTACTGACGGAGAACAGACTTGTCTCATCTCTAATTATGCTAGTATGCTCATAAGGTGTGATTATCTTCTTGAATCCACATGCAGAATATAAAGTATCTTGTGTTTAACGCTAACAAGTTTGAAATTACCCTGAAAGTCCATGTAGAATTGCATTTTTATTAAATTTTGTCTGTAGAAAACTTGAAATATCAGTTAAGATCCAACTTGTAGGCCACGTTCTCATTTTTACAAATGTATTGAAGAGTACAGCAATGAGTACGTTGAACAGATCAATAAACGTGTGTTGGATGAGTGGATGAATAAATGAAGAGTGCACCTAGCAGCCTCCTTCAGCTGAACTAGGTACCCTTGGAAAAACAAGGTAATCTTTTCGTGAATGCAGTTGGGAACACTCTGATTCTGCCATGTGAATTTCTTTTTGCTCTGAGCCACTTTCTCACTAGATAATAACAGTATTGTGCAAAGGAATTGCATTTTCCTTTACCATTATTTTCCTTTCAGAACTTAGCTCTATAGCCTGCACATTTCAAATATGTGTAAAAATAAATGGAAAATAAAAGGGTAGGCTAACAAATAGGATGGTTTGATAAACACTGGATTGACTTATTTTTGCTCTCATAGTTAGCCAATGACTGGGAGAGAGTGTGGCTGGTCAGGGGGGCTCGACCATCTGCAGGGAGTTTGTGTGAAGGAGCCCTGCTGGGTCTACCGCAGGCCTGGAGCACCTGCTCACACAGGTGGGGAGGGTGGCCACGTGGGGGGGCCTCGAGAAACCTGCTAAGGAACAGGTGGGAAGGGGTACCCCTGCCTCACAACGTGGCTCGTGGGCCCCTCTGACAACCATTTTCCATTAGAGAAGAGCTGGCTTTCTTCCCTCATGAACTGACTTGAGGACCTTCTCTAATATTCCATTTTGGGGGAACCAAATGTGTGAGAGTGGGAGAGGATCTTTGCTTCCAGAAACAAGTGCCTCTGCTCTAGCAGATGAGCTCTGGCAAGTTTTCCAGAGTGGCCAAGGGGGGGGCTGGAAGCCAGGGGAGTATCTCGTGGCTAAGATCGTACTCCCAGGCCCTTTCCAGCAGAGAGGACTGCCTCACGCATTCCCCAAGAGTCATGAATAAATTTCAAATTGTTTAGCTCAATGCCATCTTCTATTTTGCAGTAAAATCTAGCCAAAGCTAGCTGTAAATTGGATTTTTCTTTCCTTTGTTGGGATGAGAATTTAGTGTAATCTTGTTTTGGTCAGGTCACTGGCACTGCTAAGAACACAGAAGTTTGCCCTGTGGAAATCACCCTCTTCTTTCTTCTCATTGTAGTGTGACTCATTACATCATCCTTTTCAGCCAAAGAAATCAGGCCTCCTTGCCATGATGCGCCACCGCTCCTCCAGACATTTTTGTATGTTGGACTCATTGAAAACCAGTGAAGTCCTCAGACGAAGCCCAAATTGAGAAAGGAAAGCAGAATAATGACTGTGACCTCATCTCTGATGTCAAAATAGAGAAATATTTTAGGGTACAATTCCCAGTAGGCAGGCTGCTGAAAAAAGAAAACTGCATTTAGTTAATGATGCAGCCCTGATAAGGAATAATATAATAAAGTAATAATTATAACCATTTATTACATGAGTTTGTGTGCACAGGC
The DNA here is from genome assembly GCF_030445035.2 of Dasypus novemcinctus. Classification (NCBI taxonomy): domain Eukaryota; kingdom Metazoa; phylum Chordata; class Mammalia; order Cingulata; family Dasypodidae; genus Dasypus; species Dasypus novemcinctus. The sequence goes on along the minus strand of NC_080701.1, from coordinate 1,329,144 downwards.
ATCTTCAAGGTATAATCAGTTATGTTATCTATTTTTCCTGGTAGCCATGAGGTAGGTATTATGAAAGGCCCTATAGTAGGGTGTAGGGATCGTTTCACTTCCCACGTAAGGGGCCAGGTGGTAAGGCTTATGGGCTCTGTGAGCCTCTGCTGCTCAACTGCGAAAGCAGCCGTAGACGAAGTGTAAGCACAGGTTAGGGCCACGTGTCTCTAAACTTTATTTACTGAAACAGGTGGCAGGCCAGCTCTGGCCCACACGCCACCATCTGCCAACGCCTTGTGTGGTGGAGAGGAGTGCAGGGGCTGCACCCTCTAGATTTGACTCCTGGTCTGCCTCTTACTAGCTCTTTTCATTTTTAGCCCTGCTGCTTCCGTTTTCTCATCTTTAAAATGAGAATAAAAGTAATACCTCATAGGCAGTGTCTAGCACACTGCTAATACCACTAAAGTATCTGGGGTTCTATTTTCAATTTGAAGTGAGGATATTGAAATTCAAAGAGGTTAACACAAACCTACTGCAATCTCCTTCCCGTGTGGCTCCGGAATCTTAGCTTTACCCGAAGACTGACAGAGTCCTCCCACCACAGTATCTGCCGTAGAGGCGTTTAACTATATTGAGAGGAAAAGCAAGGAAACCAGTTTTTTTGTTTGTTTGTTTTTAAAGATTTATTTATTTTTATTTATTTCTCTCCCCTTCCCACCCCCCACCCCAGTTGTCTGTTCTCTGCGTCTATTTGCTTTGTGTCCTTCTCTGTCCACTTCTGTTGTTGCCAGTGGCACGGGAATCTGTCTCTTTGTTGTTGCGTCATCTTGCTGTGTCAGCTCTCCGTGTGTGCGGCAGGCTGCACTTTCTTTCACGCTGGGCGGCTCTCCTTACAGGGCGCACTCCTTGTGCGTGGGGCTCCCCTACGCGGGGGACACCCCTGCGTGGCACGGCACTCCTTGTGCTCGCCAGCACTGCACATGGGCCAGCTCCACACGGGTCAAGGAGGCCGGGGTTTGAACCGCGGACCTCCCATGTGGTAGGTGGACGCCCTATCCACTGGGTCAAGTCCACTTCCCAGGAAGCCAGTTTTAAAGCACTGACAGTAACATGGCAGAAGCTTCTTATCAGGTGCCATTGGAGCTATTAGTAACTCTGCTAAAATGGAAGCCCAGTGAAATGACCCCCGCCATCAACATTTTAGAGAGCAAGGCAACCAAAGAAAGGAAATAAAAATTAAACCAGAAATAAATGAAAGACTAGAAAAAGAAGGAAAAAAATCATAAAAACTAGTGTTTCTTTAAAAAGAGAAAGAAAATCAACAAACCTTTAGTGAGACTGACAAAGAAAAAGAGAGAAAAGACTCAAATTACTAAAATCAGGAAATAGAGGGACATCACTAACAACCTTAAAGAATAAAAAAGATTTGATAGAATCTATAAATGCCTGTATCACTATAAATGCCTGTATCACTCTAAATGCCTGTATCACAACAAATGAAATAACTTGGATGAGATGGGAAAATTCCTAGAAAGACACAAACCACTGAAAACTGACTCAGGAAGAATTGGATAATCTGGATAAACCTATAAAACAAGTTAAGAGATTGAATTAGTAATTTAAAAACTTTTACACAGAATCCAGATGGCTTCTCTATTGAATTATACCAAACATTTCAAGGAGAATTAAGACATTCTTCACAAACTCTTCCAAACATAGAAGGGATAAGAACGCTTTCCAATTCATTTTATAAAGCCACCACTATTGCCTGACAGTAACACCAAAGACATCCCAAGAAAAGGAAACTACAGATCAGTATTCCTTATGAAGCTAGAGTCATAATAAAAAATTATCAGAAAGGTTAGTACAGCAATATAAAAAAGAATTAAATGCCAGGGCCAAGTGGGATTTATCCCAGGAACGCAAGGTTGGTTTAACATCTGAAAATCAGTGTATTACATCATATTAACAAAATAAAGGGCAAACTCTATGATCATCTCAATAGATGCAGAAAAAACAACAAAATTCAAAACTCTTTCAGAATTAAAAAAAAGCTCAATACACTAGGAATAGAAGGGAACTTCCTCAACCTAATAAAAAGCATCTACAAAAACCCTACAGACAAGGAAGTAAGACTGAGTGTTTTCACCTAAAATCAGGAACAAGACAAGGATTTGTTTTGGCCACTTCTATTCAACATTGTACTGGAGGTTGTAGCCATGGCAACTAAATAAAAAAGAAAGAGCATCTAGCCTGGAAAGGAAGAAGTAAAACTATGTTTACTTGTAGATGACATGTTCATATATATATAAAATCCTAAGGAAACCACTAAAAACTATTTGAACTAATAAGTTCAGCTACGAGGATGATATAAGATCAACATACAAAACTAATTCTATTTCAGTACACTAGCCATGAGCAATCCGAAAATGCAATTAAGAAAACAATTCCATTTATAATAACGTCAAAAAGAATAAAATATCTAGGGATACACCTCACAAGAGGGTCAAGACTTGTATATTAAAAACCAAAAAACAATGCTGAAATAAATTAAAGCTATAAGTAAATGGAAAGGCATCCCGATTCTAAGTTCTTGGGTGGAAAGACTTAATATTGATAAGATGGCAATACTCTGCAAATTGATCTACAGATTCAATAGACTCCTTATCAAAATCTCTGGTGCCTTTTTTGCAAAAATAGATCAGCTTATTCTAAACTTTATATGGAAATGCAAGGGACCCAGAATAGCCAAAACAATCTTGGAAAAGAACAAAGTCGGTGGACTAACACTGCCGATTTTAAAACTTAAACTTACTGCAAATCTAGAGTAATCAAGATGGCATGAGATTGGCAGCACAGACATATAGACCTATGAATAGAAATGGGACCCCAGGAAGAAACCTACTCATTTACGGTCAGTTGATTTTGACAAGTGTCCTAAGACCATTGAATGGGGAAAGAATAGTCTTTTCAAGAAATGGTAGAGGGACAACTGGATATCAATAGGCAGAAGAATGAGCTTGTACCTCTATATCACATACACAGAAGTGAATTCAAAGTGGATCATGGGCCTAAATGTAGGAGCTAAAATTATAAAACTTGTAGAAGAAAATCCTAAGAACAAATCATTGTGACCTTGAATTAGACAACCGTTTCTAAGATATGACACTAAAACCACCAGCAACACAAGAAAAACAGATAGATATATTTGATTTCACCAAAATTAAAAACTTTTGGGTTCCACATGACACCATTAAACCAGTAAAAAGACAACTTACATTGTGGGAAAGAAGAATTGCAAATCATGTATATGACCAAAGACTGGCGTCCAGAATCTATAAATGCTTTCACAACTCAACACCAAAAACAAAGGAACCCAATTCGAAGCATGAATAAAGGATTTGAATAAAGATTTCTACAAAGAAGATAGGCAAATAACCAATAAGCACATGGAAACATTTACAACATCAGTCATTAGGGAATTGGAAATAAAGAAAAAACAACCCAAACCACGTCACACACCCCTAGCATGGCAACAATAACAATAGTAATAATGACAATAGAAAGAAACAAGCGTTGAGGGAGATGTGAAGATTGGGGGCCCTGAAATGCTTTTGTGGGAATGTAAAATGGGGTAGCTGCTTTCAAAGGCAGTTTGGAAGCTCCTCAAAGTGTTACAGATCACGTTACCATATGACCCAGCAGTTCCACTTCTAGGTATAAGAAGAGAAATGTAAGCATATGTCTACATAAAAACTTTTACAAGAATATTCTTAGCAGCATTATTCCTAATAGCCAAAATGTGAACACACTCCAAATGTCCATCAGCCAATGAAGAGATAAACAAGTGTTGTATATCCATAAATAGAATATTTTTCAATCATAAAAAGAATGAAATACTGATACATGCTATGACATGGATGAATCCTGAAAATATTATGGTAAGTGAACAAAGCCAGGCACAAAATATCCTATATTGTATGTTTCCATTTGTGTGAAATATTCAGAACAGATGAACCTATTGAGACAGAAAGTGGGTGATTGTCTGGGCTGGGGTAGACAGGAGTGGTAAAATATTATAAGGTTGGATTGCGGTGACAGGTGCACAACACTGAATTTACTAAAAACCACTGAACTGTACACTTTGAATGGGTGAATTATGCAGTTTGTGAATTATACCTCAATTAAAGTTTTTAGAGTCCATGCTATCAACGTGACTTATCAGTGGCAATGTTAACCTTGACCATGAGCTAAAATAGTGTTTACGGCTTTCTCTACCATAAAGTGGTCTTTCTTTTCCCATACTCTGTCCTTTAGAAACAAGTCAGTGAGCATGAGAGGATGTTATGTGCCACCACCATGATAGGAGGGGCATCTACCAAAGTTATTTTGAATATTCAGTAGCACAATTGCCTTTTGACGCTCCTAATTATTTATTTATGTATAATTCCACAATGTATTTTTATCATCCTGAATTCACAGATATTTTTTATGTTATTTTTCTATTTAGATTATATTCTAATACTATATTATTCATTTTGTTGCTCAAATCATTCTAGTTTTGGCCCTTAAGAGAGCTTTCTGGTTAGAGCTTATGCAATTTTAAATTACTTAGGCTAAACAGAAAATAAATATTTGTAGAAACAAATAGAGATGATGTCAGAAGCTCCAGTTCAACTAGAAAGTAACTTTTGAGCCAAGAGCAATTTGTGGGTAGTGGGAGGAGCCTGGGTGTTATATGGCAGGTATGGGAAGTGATCATAGTGAATGTGAAGAGACAAATCGGACCTCAGCTCGCATCTGTCACACAGAAGGCTGTGTGGCATGGGTGAACGTAAAAGTGCCCCCAAATCAGTCGATTTCTCCAGTCATTTTTTTTAATATCCAAGAAGAATATCATATGCTTTCAGAAGCCCTCCACCCCTTTTTTTCTCTACTCTGCTTCAAAATAATACTTTGTACTCATCCAAGCCAATATGGGCTTTAAATGGCAACACTTTAAAAGAATTAACTAAATCTCAACATTTTGTTGACCTTTACTAGAGTTCTTCTGGAGAATAGAAGGAGCTGTTCAGCTGCTTGTTACCATATTCACAGTAACGCTTTCAGTCATGACTGATGTCTGTTTCTGGGGACAGATCTTTCAGGACAATTTTCTTCTATTGGGAAAAATTACACAGTATCCCGAATCTCCAGTAACAAGCAGTGAAAAACAGATAGACACGGTGAATTACAATGTTACGTCGCTCTGGTTTTACCAATGCATGTTTATGGTAACCGGCAAGAAGCACTGGTCTTTGCAGATTCTTTAACTCATTCATGTATTCATTTATTCAGCAGATATTTGTGGAAAAATCAACCATTTTAGAAGGTGTTAGAGCTTTTATGAAAAGGTATATAGAAAAGAAACAAAGACAAATAAGATAATTTGTACCGGGATGACGTGAAAACTATTGTGTTAGTGACAAATAAGGATCTAATTCAGTTTGTGTTGTAGTTTGAGACGTTCCCACCCCAAAAAACCATGCTCTTGAAGCTGGTCCACTGCTCAGGGTTTGGACTTACTGTGGGTGGGCCGTTGATGAGGTGACGCCAGCAAGGCGTGGCCCAGGGTGGGTCTTAATCTTCCGCTGCAGTCCTTTATCAATGGGAAGATTATGGGCAGGGAGCCAGGGAGCCAGGGAGCCAGGGCAGCAGGAAGCTGAGGCCAGGGGCCTGGAGGAGGAGGCAGAGCCAGCAGACGTGCCCTGTGCCTGGCCGTGGGATAGAGGACCCAGCATCGCCGGCTGCCAGTTTTGGGGAGAAACACATGTCCTGATGATATCTTGATTTGGACATTTTTCTCAATCTCAGAATTGTAAGCTTGCAAGCCCATAAATCCCTGTGGGAAAATAGTTTGAATTTGGATGTGGGAACCTGGCTTGAAGTTGAAACATTTCCGTAATGCAGATAAGAAGCGTGGGCTTAGGAACCCCGGCTTTAACTAGATGGAACGCTGTCTGGTCAGCACGAAAATTGTTTGCATGTGGAGATGTTTAAACTTTGTTATGGCTTGCTCCCTGGCATTGCAGATGCTACAGCTATAATAACAAGCAGCCTTGAAAATAAACAGATAACTACTGCTTTGTAATTTCTAATAAATACGATGTGGAAACTAGGGTCGAGGCTCTCAGTTCCAGAAGCTGTTGAGCCCCTGGTCCCATCTTTAATTTCTCTCGTGTCTTTCTTTCTGTCCTTTTATTTCTTCAGTTCTGCATCGATGTCCCTTTGGGCAAACCTATTGCTGAGCTGGTCTCAGCAAATCCCCATTTGTAAAAGCCATTTCTAGGATATTGCATTTCAGCAGGCTACCAGACTAGAACAGCTAGTGTGGGTAAGAAGACAATTCTATGGATACAGCATTTGGGCTGAGACCTAAAAAAGAGAGAAGAGCTGCGAACGGCATTTTCCGATTAGAGATAAAAGTTCAAAGTTCCCAAAGTAAGAATAGAGGTCCGCTGAGGAGAATGGTGACAGGGGTAGAGGGATTGGTGATGAGCTATAGGGCAGCAGGTAGCTTAGAGCCAAGTTTAGGGCTTGACTTTAGGTAAATGTAAAGAGATAGGAGGACTTGGGTAGGGAGTCCATAATCTGTTTTCTTGCCGAAAATTCTGCCTTACTTGTGGACAGTGAATTGTTAGAAAGTAAAAAAACACAAGCAAGGATACCTGTTAGTAGAGTCCCACATTCATGTGAGCACAAAAGAGATGATGATGGCTTGGGCTCAGCTGGCAGCAGCAGAGAGGAAAAGAAGTGAGCATGAGGCAAGGCTTGTAGAGTTGGAAACAGAGGCCTTGCTGATGGATGAGATGTGGCAACAATGTCAGCTGGAATCCTGACTGCAGGGGCTGACAAGGACCTTAGAGGATGCCTTCGTTGGATCAAGAGTATAGAAGGTGTCAGCCCTGCGGGGGCCACAGCACGTCCATCTCAGCTTTCCTCCCCCAAGACACCTAAGAAGGCTGGCAACGCTGGGTGCACTCCATGTGCCCATCACGCCCTGCCCGTTACGAGACGACCAACACTTAGGCTACCGTTTCCTTGCTTGGGTTCTCACTGAACCTGAGCTTGGCTTGAGAACGAGGACAGTCAGATACCTGGAAACACTTCCTATGAGGGGCATAGATTAACTACACCATAGGAACAATGGGTCTCTGTCCTATAAAGGAAACATCTCCAGACTCCCTGGCCCCTCCTTGTTCTCAAGCCACACTTACCATCAGTAAACACCCATCTCTGTTCAAGACGAAGAAAGCAAAATGAACAAACAAAAACAGAAAGATAAGAGGAAGAGCGCGGAGGCAAGCTCTCGTGTCCCTGCAGAACATCTTTCCCAGGTTACCACTACCCCAGGAGGCGCGAGTCTCTGGAGCCTGCCCCCAGGCTGAATGAATACTCTGTTGTCCCAGTAGTTTTGACTGTGGCTTTGGATCACAGGAATGGGTTTTATTTACCACAGGATGGGATATTTGCACCCTATACCCATCCGCTCCCCTCTCTTCCACCCTCACCTGAGTTTGGACTGACAGCCAGGTCCCTTGAGGAACTGGTTGAGTGTTGCTGCGTGGGGGGCGGCTAGAATCAAGATGCCCGATTGGGCTGATGAGGGTTTTGAGTTCTTGTAGACATACATATATTCGGGTTAATCTGTGTATATCCATCTCATTTGGATGAGGTCATCAGGGAGTATGTAGATAAGGAAAAATCCTGGGGCGCTCTGAGATTTAGAGGACAGGAAGAGCAAGGGAGCCCAAAGGGGTGGACAGTGAGGCAGGGAACCCAGAGACTCCGGGGCCAAGGGGACGAGGGAGGAGCATGCTGCGGGAAGAGCGCGTCCCATTGGAGCTCTGGGCTTGCTGAGGATTGGCCCTTGGTTTGGCAACATGGAGAGCCGATGACGTAGACAGTTTGCGGCTGGAGTTAGCCTGGAGTAGATTGGAGAGTAAGTGGGGAGTTAGGGGGCTTAAGGCAGCAAGAGTGGCTAACTCTTTAAAAGTTCTGCAGTGGGTAACAGGGAAACAGGTGATAGGAACGGGACCTGTGGGTTTACCATGAGGAATAAAGGTCAGTAAGGCATATTGGACCGTGTCCTTAGGAGCTCAAAGGAGGGACGGGCAAGTAAAGTGATGTGCAAAGGAGTCAAATGGTTATAACGCTATGCAGTAGGTGATGCTTATAACGGTTCATGAGGAGGGACTTTTCAAGGCAATGAGAAGTCTTCCTGCAGGAGGTAAATCTGCAGGTAAATTTTACTTTATTCGAAAGAAATTACTTTTCCTTGGAATCTATACCTTTATGAGTAAATTGGGAGAGTTGATCAAACAAGATCATGAGTAGCGCTAATAAGGTTGTGTGCGGAAAGAGCAGTGGGTTGGCAGGTGCTTGCCCTCGACTCGGCGGTTGGGCCACAGGGCGGTGCCAGGTGGACACAGCGTCTGCAGGTGCCCTCCACCCTCCCGCAGCTGAGCAGCTGACGATTACAGCCAGGGCTTTGCTCTCGGGGCACTTCAGGGAATTTGCTGGTACAGATGGTCACCTTGCGTGGAAAGAGACCGTATTCTGCAAGACTTTGAGCAGCGACAGATCTTTCCTCTGCCCCCACGAAACAAGATATGTTTATATATCCATTTGCACTTTTGATCATCTTCGTAAAATAGTGGTCTCCAGTTAGAAGGACGCTCTTAGAGCTAACGTCTTTCACACCAGAACCTAGAGGAAGCAGCTTCAGACTTAGAAAAGAACTTCTACATAGAAGCAAAAATAAATATTAAAATGCTATCAAATTATAATAGTAAAATCTCATTCATGACATCACTTAAATCTCATTAATTTTGGCAGCCCTGAGTATTGTAAAAGGCTATGTGATCTTCCGAGTTCTTACAAACTTTTATGCAGCAATATTGTTTTAAAACTCAGAAGACAAAGAGGCATTAGTGGAAGTCAGCAGATAATGACAATCTGCAGCAAGTCGTAAGAGAAAGAGTCCTAGATGTGAATGGGAGTGAAAGCTAAACCTCGATGTAGCAGCATGACACTTGGGATGTTTCACTGTAGGGCACTAAGTGCTAAAAATGAAACTCATAGTAATAAGGTTCTTTCTGTATTTAAATTACCTTTAGCTTAAATTTAAGGACTTTAGGATACTCAAGTGCCTTGTAATTCTGCTAGTATAAACTAACTGGAAATTTAAGATTACTAAGGTGAGGGTATTTTAAAATATCATTTGAAATAGAACAAGGAATCTGCTATGTTGTCTGCATGGTAACTTATTTTAAAGTACTTCAGTAGTCAGTGTAGACAGAGCCCAGTGTAGATAGCACCCAGGGTAAGCAGAGCCCAGTGTGGACAGTGTCCAGTGTAGATAGAGCCCAGTGTAGACAGAGCCCAGGGTAGACAGTGCGAAGTGTAGACAGAGCCAGGGTAGACAGCATACAGTGTAGACAGCGTCTTTTGTAGACAGAGATCTGTGTAGACAGCACCCAGTGTGGACAGAGTCCTTTGTAGACAGAGATCTGTGTAGACAGCATCCAGTGTAGACAGAGCCCAAGTATAAACAGAGCCCACTGTAAACAGAACCCAGTTTAGACAGCGCCCAGTGTAGACAGTGCCCAGTATAGACAGCCCTCAATGTAGACAGCACTCAGAGTAAACAAAACCCAGTGTAGACAGTACCCAGTGTAGACAGTGCTCAGTGTAGACAGTGCCCAGTGTAGACAAAGCCCAGTGTAGAAAGAGCCCAGTGTAGACATATCCAGTGTCAACAGTGTCTAGTATAGTGTCCAGTGTAGACAGCGCCCAGTGTGGATGGTGCCCAGTGTAGACAATGCCCAGTGTAGACAGTTTCTAGTGTAGATGGCACCCAGTGTAGACAATGCGCAGTGCAGACTGCATCCAGTGTAGACGGTGCCCAGTGTGGATGGTGCCCAGTGTAGACAGCACCCAGTGTAGACAATGCCCAGTATAGACAGTGTCTAGTGTAGATGGCACCCAGTGTAGACAATGTGCAGTGCAGACTGTGTCCAGTGTAAATGGTACCCAGTGCGGACTGCGTCCAGTGTAGACAGCACCCAGCGTGGATGGCGCCCAGTGTTGACTGTTCCCAGTGTAGACAGCGCCCAGTGTAGACGGCGCCCAGTGCAGACAGTGTGACGTGTGCGTGGTGGTTATGGAAACAGTGGGCCGAGGGGACCCCTGGCCACCCTAAGGAGGAACGGATGCCCCAGCGGTCTACTTGGCGTTTCACAAGTTGCGGCTGCATCCACACTGGCCCCGCCTAAGCGCGCTGTGCAGGGGCCAGGTGGAGGCGCCCGTGCAGGCCCCTCGCCCTGGTGCTGGGGGTCGCCCGCAGCCTGCCTGCGCCCTCGCTGGCCTGAGGCCCAGCTGGAGCCTCCTGGACCGGCCTCCGGGCACGCTGGCCTGCTCGGGAACACCTGACGGCGCCTTCCACCCTCGCGGCGGACAAGCGCCTGTGGACAGACGCCAGGACGGCAGGGGCTGTGTCCGGGGTGGCCGCCTTCTGCGTGCTCGCCCGCGAGCCCGCCACGTCCAGCAGAGCTCGGCCCAGGGCTTGCCGCGCGGCCACACTGTCCCAGGGGCGTTCGGCGCAAGGGCACAGCTGGGTTCACCCAGGAGCCCGGCGTTGCTGGAAGGCCAACACGGTCGAGCCACACCCAGTAGGAGGATCTGCCCCCTTTTCACCCCAACCTGGAGGCCCCGTGCTTGTGTCCGGCTGGGCGTTCCCGTCTGAGTCCCGCGGGTGCTGCTCTGAAGTGTGTCCTCCCAGGTGTCTCCACGGCCTCGGGAGCCATGAAGTCCGAACGGGAGCAGCACCCTGGGAGCACCGTGGTATTTATTCACCCCCTGCATCTTGGTATATTCCTAAACTTTTCTTCAAGAAATGTATTTTGCATTTATATTCATAAAGTAATTGGTTATACCATCTACCATTAAAAATTTCTAAATGTTTAGAAGACCATTCAACGATTATGTTTTTGTGATTTAAACAGGAGCCTAAGCCAAAAGCTTCTGTTAGTTAAGAAGAGAGAGCTTTCCAGCAGCTAAGCATGCACTAAAATATTTAACAGAAATTTTATGTCTTGAACCACTAGCAGCAAGATGAATACTTAAATGTACAACTTGGGCAAACAATTTCTAAATAATTTTTATGATTCATTTTAATATTTATGAATATGTTACATTTTATATTCACCCACTGTTTTTTTAAAGAAAAAATGAAACCATCTAAAATATAGTAAAAACAAAGCATTTGCAATAACTCCTCATGATAAAATATTACTTAACATTTCTTATTTATGTAATTATCAATTGTGGGTTTTCATGTAATAAACTTTATATTTCAAGAGGTTTTAGATTACAGAAAAGTTACATCAAAAGTAAAGGGAAGGGAGCGGAGCTGGCTCAAGTGATTGGGCACCTCCTCCCACATGGGAGGTCCTGGTTTCAGTTCCCGGTGGCTCCTAAAAAAAGACGAGCAGACAATGAACAGACACAGAGCAGAGAGTGAGCACAAACAACGGGGATGGGGGGGGGGGCGAGGCGGGGAAGGAATGAATACAACCTTTAAAAAAAACTAAAGGGGCTAAAGGGGATTCTAATATACTCTCCCCTTCCCCCTCCCACCTCTTTCCCTATTAATAACATCTTACACTAGTGTGGTGCATTTGTTACAATTGATGAATAGATATTGAAGCATTGCTACTAACCAAGGCCTATAGTTTACTTTGTGGTTTACACTTAATTCCAGTGTCCCAAGCATGCGCTGTGTTCCACCTATTTTTTTCCTCCCCTTCCCCTCAGAACCTCTGGTAAACACTCTCTTTTTCACAGTGTTACAAGTTCTTCTGTTACAACAATACTAATCAGCTTACTTTGTCCATGGTTGCATTCTCCACTTATGTTTGTTCATTCCCCAACCTTGAGGATTTGGGGATGGTGATGCCCACTCTGCTTCCGCCTGAGATGGGGTGTAGCTCCCATGGGGCAGATGGGTCTTGCCTGCAGTTGTAGAGACTCTCTGTTTTGGGGGAGGGCCGTTGTCCACCATCATCCTTTCATTAGTTGTCCTGGGTGAGTCCAATGAACTAGAGAGTAGGTGTTGTCTGCAACTCTGCTGATTCTCAGGGCTCAACCAGCATTTGAACAGACTCAAGATTTAAGTCTCTGGGACACATATTTAACAAGTATAGTGCTAATTATAGGTTCAAATAAAAGGGGTAGGGAAGCAGATGTGGCTCAAGCAATTGAGCTCACACCTATCACATGGGAGGTCTCTGGTTCGGTTCCTGGTGCCTCCTAGAGAAGACAGCGAGCTGGTGCAATGAGCAGGCACAGCAAGATTATGAAACAAGATAGTGCAACAAGAGACACAACAAAGCAGGGAACAGAGGTTCCCGGTGCCTCCTAAAATAGGACGAGCAAGACAGTGAGCTGACAGGATGGGAAGGTGCAGCAAGCTAATGCAACAAGATGACACAACAAGAGACACATGGAGAGGAACATAATGAGAAAACAGGAAAGCAGGGAGCAAGGGTGGCTCAAGTGATTAGGCACCACCTTTCCACATTGGAGGTCCTACGTTCGGTTCTTGGTGCCTCCTAAAGAAACAAGGAAGATGAACAGATACAGCAAGTCAAAGCAAGTAGGGAGAAATAAGTAAAATAAATCTTTAAAAGGGGGGGGGGGGTAGAAGAATCAAGTAGGGAAATTATAAATGAGTCTAATTCTGTTACATTGGAGAAATTTATTCCAATTAATAATTCCCACTGACAGGGTGCTGATATTAAGGGTTGTGTGCCTTGCCTATAGTGTCTGATGGCTCTAGAGTCCTAAGGAGCACCCCTATTTGAGGCTTTGTTCACAGTGGTAGTTAGTGAGATCTGCCTGAGACATGCATAAGCATAACCTCAAAATGACCAGCTGACTTACATTGAAATCTCTTAGCCATAAAAACTCTTCTGTATTTAATGTTTTCCCCTTTTGGTCAAGGTCTTTTTCCAAATGCATCACTAGTTGGCACTTGGTAATAATCCCTTGGTGCCAGGGAGGCTCATCCCTGAGAGTAATGTCCCATGCCAGGGGAAGGTAGTGAGGTTATATGCTGAGTTTGGCTTAGAGACAGGCCACATATGAGCATCAAGGAGGCTTTCAGGAGGTAACTCTTAGTTAATACCTATTATCAGTCTAGTTTTCAATTTTATAAGCATAAGGTTCATAGTTACATGCATTAATATTGAGGGCTTGACATACTGGTCTGTTTTCTTTTATTAGCACTTCCTATGTACTCCAGAGATTCTTGCCCCTCTATTTAAGAATGTAGCAGTACTCCCCATGATGGGAATTTAATATTTTGTTGTGTGGGTCTCCACCCACTGTATCAATGTGTTTTAAAAGTTTCTTTCATATCTCTTACACCCAGTAATGTAATGGGACAATTCCAGGTCTTATAATCAATTGTAATGATATTTCTTGGATGAATCAGGTAATGAATGAGAGAGAATGCCATTAGTTTGTCATTGAGAGTTTTGGATATTTTTGATATCAGGTCTTTGAGTCCTCTCTTTTGTAGCAATAATTACTTAGCGTAAGTTTAAAGGGCAGTTCTTGAACTGAGATTCATTCTGAAATAATGCGTCATGTAAAAATGTGTATTTTTTTTAAGCAGCACACTCCTTCTTAAACAGTCTAATGGCTCAATCTCAGTATACAGGACTTTAGGACTTCCTCAGCCCCCAGCATGGGCAGCAAAGGGCTCCTCTCGGCAGGGGCATCGTCTGGACTCACTCTGGGGGCTTTTCATCAACAGGTCATGTGGACGGCCCCTCCTGTGAGGCTGGTACTCGCTGGGGGCAGGGGTCCAATGGGCCAGAAGCAGGAAGCAAGGGCCAGTGTCTGCCCTCTTCGGGGCCACGCCAGCTGGACCCCACTCCTCTTGGTCTCTGGATGTCAGTTGAATGATGGGGTGGTTTAGGGGGCTCTAGCTGGAACCCAAGAGGGTGAAGCTGGGTGACAGTCCTGGAGGAGCTTCCAGCAGCTTCTCCTGACAGGCTCGAGGGCTTGGGCCACAGCCACAGCGCCCTCTGGTGGGCAGTGGAGGAACTGCCCTTCCCCAAGGTCCACCTGCATCCCTGTTCCTGGACCTTGTGCCACCAATTTTCCAACTTCATTTTTCCAAGTCCATGGCTAGTGGGCTAGCTTGTTAAATACCTCAGGCTGTTTCCCCATCCCAGTGCAGGGGACACAAGTGCTCTTGACGTTCTACCCGGAGGCGGCTCACGGATAGGGGCGCATCCGCCCCACCAGGCTGGGGCTGTCCTAGTGGGCGCTAAGGCTGGAAGACGCCTGAGCCAGCCCGGTGAGCTGTGCCCGGGCCGTGGGCTGACCCATGGGGCCTGGCGACTAGCCACAGCCTCCTCTGGATGTGTGCACGAGTCTGTGTGTGCACGCGTGTGCTTTACACTTTCCCAGTAACCTTAACCAGGGCAGTGGGTCCTCTTCACGTGTCCACAGAGCAGGCGGGAGGACCCCCTCTGGAGCCTGGGGTGGCCTCACCGGGAGGCGGAGGAGCTGCAGCTGGGGTTCAGCTCGGGAAGGCTGCGCCGGGGATGGAGTCGTGGCAATCGTACGAACAGCCGAGCATACTTGGATAGAGGCAGCTCATTTAACTCAGTGCTTCCAGATAGTCTGTATACACAGATTTCATTTTACTAGATTGCAGATTAAGAGCATTCTGCTCAGGTTCTGGTTTAAATTGTAATAAAAAGGGATGTAAAAGTGCCATCTTGTGGGGAGGTAAAGAATTGCATGGAATTATTTGCAAACTGGACTTTTATTTTTCCCGTGCAGTAGCACCACATTCTTTCATAATGGGAATAATAATACCTTATCTTATTTGGTGGCAATCAGGAGTAAATGAGGCACAGGACACTGCTCAACACATGCTAGATATTTAAGAGGTTGATAGATGTAGTATTTTTACTATACTCCTTTTATACTTGGTAATGAAAAATGATCTTATTATATTATTAATAACAGCACTGAGCCTTACTGTTGGCTACTGAACTTTCATGTCTATGGCATCCACTTAAAGCTATTCCCTTACCTGCAGGACAGACAGAATGAAATGACAATGACAGACTTGTGAGGTCCCCAGGGGTTGTTGAAAGACTGTCGTGGAGCTCTGCTTTACGTGATCGTGCTCTGTCCCAGCCATGGTGCGCAGGCTGCCGGGGTCTCGAGGAGGCAGGGAGCCGATTCTCCTGGACAGCAGCCCACCCTGGGGACCAGTGCTCCCGCGCAGGCTGGGGGCAGCCGAGGGTCAAGTGTCCAGTGGCAGCAGGGACAAACACGTGTCCAGCTGAGGACCTGCTTCTCCCTCACATTTAAATTGGCACCTAAAGCACCAGGCAGGTAGTTAGAAGACGTGTCCTGGACTCAGTTCTCGTCTAACCAGCGGTGGGAGCTGGGAGCAGTCACTCCCCAGTTTGGGTTCTTTTCTCTGCACATGATCACTGAAGTCCTTTCACCTCTAACCATCTATGGGTTCCAAATAATTCACGTGCCAGGTATTATCTTCCATTGTTCTTGTCACTTCTTTACCAACAGCACTTGGTCAAGGCAAAAATTAAGAGCAGACTTGTCTGCTCCAATCCATAGGGCAGCCCTGTTGACTTGGATTTTAATACCCTGAGTAGTGGGAAGGAAAAAACTAGATCTATAAATCTAAATGTGCAATGCTCGGAATTGAGCTAGCTTCGAAAAGTGAGCAAATTGAGCAAAATCAATTCACCATATTCTTACAAACCTGAGCACAGCCACAAATAGGCTGCCAAAGCCATATACTGGTTGCCAGGAAGAATATCAAAAGCTGCCTATCCGTTTTTAATCCTTTAATCCTTCCAAGTCAAGCGATGAATTAAAAAAAAAAATCCAGATCCACCACGCCAAATATCAGTTTGCTCAATTATATAGATATTTCTGAGGAGGGAACCATTTTTGTCTTGAATTTTCTCATTGCTTTACTGATCTTGTAATGGGGATAATTATTTTAAGTGGTGGCAGCAAAGTCTTATCAAAGAAAAACCCATCTTGGGGTTGATGCCCTCTTGCACGGAACGGCAGTTTTCAGTGACTCCACCTCATCGAGGAGCCCCGGGTGCCATATGCTGTAACCAGAGATGCCAGTCTCCTATGTCCTCTCGTGTTGAATCCCTGGTGCTGCCCCACAGTGGTCGCAGGCTGCGTCGTGCCTGCTATGCTCACACTGTCCTCTGACATTCCTCGAGCTCCCTGAGGGTGCTGGATGCAGTGCGGAAGCTGCTTCCGGAAATAAAGGACCACGTGCTGACAGCTCTCCAGGTAGCGCTGTAGGGAACAGGTGCACACACCGTCGCCTCCACCTGGGAACCCCCGGGTGCTGTTACGTTCATAGTAAAGTTGCCTGATATCCAAGGGCAGAAGGGAGGGAGCTAATTCATTGGACATCTGCTTTGTGCCAGTTACTGTATGAGGCGTTTTAAGTGTCTTATCTGAAAGCTTAAATTAAATAGGTCATGGCAGTAAATTATCCTTACAGAATTTGTGTTTGTCCAAGTCTGTTTCCCGAGTTATCTTGTTTGGTCTTTTCTTATTCCGATGCTGGGAAGAAAGTGGAGTTGACGTCAGAAGATGAGGAGGCATGAGGTCCAGAGGAGGAAGCAGAGCTGGAATGCATGTTATTGTCAGAGTTATCAGAAGTTCATTCTCTTTCTCCCCTTTTCACACACACACACACACACACACACACACACACACACACACACACACACACGGCTATTCCTAGCTGAGGAATGGCTCTGAAGCGTTCTCTTAGTCTGTGGATGGTCTTGGAGAGGCTGAAACGTTCTCCCTCAAAGGAAAGACGGAGCCTGTGCTGCTCCGACCATGGCCCTCGCGTCCATCCTCACGAGAGGGAGGAGTGTGTGGTCCACGCTGCTCGGCTCCCGTGGGCAGCCGTGGCCTCACGGCTCCGTCGCTGCGTCCCGAGGTGACAGGTGACTGCCCAGGCATCGTGAGAAGGCTGTGACGGGGCACGACTGCCACAAGGGGCAGCGCCACGAGCTGGGGCGTCACCAGTGGAAGCGCGCTCACAGGAGGAGGGCGCGGCGGTGCAGGGGGAGAGCGGCAGGGCCCAACGCCAAGTCCGAAGGCAACGTGGAGGCGGGGCGTGGAGGGGCTGGGCTGGACACGACTGCCCGGGCGGCCTCTCCGCCCGCGGCATCCATGCCGCTGACGGCTCGACGTGGCAGCACATCCCGGTGACGTGCCCCGTGTGACGGCTTCCATGCACGTTGCACGCGGCTCCCGTTCCAGCTCTGTGATGGCCACTCTTGGCAGCCGCGGCGCCTACCGAGCCCAGGATGCCTGCGCCGGACAGCAGCGCTCCACCCAGCAAGAGGGAGCCTGCAAGAGTCTGACCAGCTTGTCTTTGGATGTTGAAGTGAGAATTATTCGAGGAAGTAACACGTTTTAACTTGGAAGAAAAACGAAGCCACGCTCCACAGCTCAGCCCAGGACCCAGCGCCTGATACACGTGGGCTGAATTTACCTGACACGTGGTCATTTTCACAAGTCTGGGATGGCAAGGTCTGGGGCATCAGTTTTCTCCACTGCCAGTCAAAGACAACCAAGTTCAAAGTGGCTTCAACAGGCATTGCTTGCTAGGAAATGGCCAAGCCCTGGCCAGGCAGGCTGCAGGCGCTCTGTCCACCTGCAGTCCTCCAGGCGCTCTGTCCACCTGTGGTGCTCTAGGTGCTCTGTCCACCCTGTGGTCCTGAGGACTCTGTCCCCCTTGCAGTCCTGAGGTGCTCTGTCCACCCTGTGGTCCTCCAGGCGCTCTGTCCACCTGTGGTCTTCTAGGCGCTCTGCCCAACCTGCAGTCCTGCAGGCACCCTGTTCCCCCTGTGGTCCTCCAGGAGCTCTGTCCACCCTGCGGTCCTGAGGACTCTGTCCCCCCTGTGGTCCTGAGGTGCTCTGTCCACCCTGTGGTCCTCCAGGCACTCTGTCCCCCCTGTGGTCCTCCAGGCGCTCTGTCCCCCCTGTGGTCCTCCAGGCACTTTGTCTCCCCTGTGGTCCTGGGCTGCAGCTCAAGGTCGCTGCCTCCACTACTGCGCCCAAACACGTCCTCGGTCACATCGAGGCCACTTCCCCCGCAATCCGACCAGATTCCTCAGCTCGCTCAGGGGCTTGGGGCCACCGGCTGTGGTGGGGAGGGGCCTGCCCCAGCTGCCCACGCCTGCCCCCATGTGCCCCGCAGGGCCAGCAGAGGGACGTCGATATGACAGGGCCCAGCCTGGAATTAGGCCAATTCCAAACGTACATCTCCAACACACAAAGAATGGGTGGACAACTGACACGCCCTACGTCCAGTCGCCATCCAGCCTGAAAAGCATGAGCCCTGGAACTTGCTTCCATATAAAAATCCTCACCAAATTTCTTTTTTTTTTTAAGTTTTATTATTTTTATTTTTTATTTTTAAAGATTTATTTTATTTATTTCTCCTCCTTACCAGTCATTGTTTGCTCTCTGTGTCAACTTGCCATGTGTTCTTTTGTGTCCGTTTGCACCCACGGGGGCACCGGCAAAATGCATCTCTTTCATTGTTGTTGCTACGTCCTCTTGCTGTGTCAGCTCTCCGTGTGTGGGGCCCCACTCCTGGTCATGCTGTGCTTTTTCAAGCAGGGCTGCTCTCCTTGCAGGGGGCACTCCTTGAGTGCAGGGCACTCCTTGCATGTGGCACCTCTGCGTGCGGGCCAGCTCATCACCTGGGTCAGGAGGCCCTGGGGATCGAACCCTGGACCTCCCATATGGTAGGCGGATGCTCTATCAGTTGAGCCACGTCTGCTTCCCCCTCACCAGAGTTTAAGACAGCACAGGGCATAGTCTACCTGCACCCACAAGATAACTACCGAGTTAATATTTAAGTAACATTAAATGAGGCAATAAAAAATTTGTTGCTTTTATACTTGTAATGATTAATCTTATTTGTATTAAGAGAATCATAGCAATACAACCGCACTGAGGTTTGGTGACATAATGTTCGACAAAGGGTGGCCTTCTCAGACATTGCTAATAGAGAAAATTGCTACAAAGTTTTGAAGGGAAATTGCCAATGTTTGTCAAAATTAAAACTGCATTCACCCACCCACCCCCTAACTTTTTCAGCAATTCCACCCCGTGGGGGGTCTGCATAGGTGTGAAAGAATGAAGGACCGACAGCAGGTGCCGTCATAGGGGCAGGTGGCTGAAGCGTGGAATCCCTGCCGAGCAGCGCTGTGAGATGCAGGCTGCGCGCTCTCTGCCCCGCTGCAGAGTATCTATCTCCCCAGGGAACACAAATCGCTGTGAGTTAGCACACCAGCCTTGGGGAAGGGGGGTGGTGTCTCAGCATTAGATGTTTTACGTCTTCCTACAGACTTTCCATGTATGAATCACATGAATATACTGCTGCTCCAAAATTAAGTCATAATAAAAAGCTACTACAAAACCAAAATATGTGTTTTCCTCAAACTTTCCTTAGGAAAGACTTCACGGAAAGATCTCTTAACCTGGCGTTTTACCCTCACCGGTTGTATGCGAAGTGTTGACTCGAGACCTCTGAAGCAGCAAACAGATAAGAGTCTTGTTCTTGTTGTTATTTGGTAATCAGAAAACACGCCGGGGTTCAATCTTCTTTCTCAATAAACATTTTGGAGTTGGTTCCTTACATCATTCTCGTCAGTTTGATATTTTGTTTGTGTGTGTGTGTGTTTGTTTTTTCTGTACTTTCCTCAGAACGAATTCCTTTTTTATTCCCATCTTTGAACCTTTCCCAAATGCTCTTCTTCCTTTCCCTTTTCACAGAAACCAGTATATCCCACTTACCACATTTAAAATTCTATCTTTTGTGTCATTTTATATTTGTTTTTCACACTATCTAGACTAAGCTTCATGAAGGCAGGCACGTATTTATTTGTTCAGAGACGGTTGAGCCCAATAAATATTTTCACGTTGAATGAATTACATAGCTGTTGACACAGTTTGAAAATTCCGAGTTATTACACTATAATCAGAAACAATAACCAAGTAAATATTTGCACTAAAGAGAACACCCCAATTTTAAGAATATGGGGAGCTGTTTTTGAGATGCTGAAGTGGATCTGCTATAACCATGCACTTGGTCCAAATTCTTTCCCCTGTAGTACGTCTGTACCTGAGCTTGACTTGGTCCAGTTGTCCACCCTTGAGCCAGCTGCAAGCCCACACTCACGGAGGCAGCTGCTGTTTTGGGGCAGCACCTTAGCTTGCTCCCCTCATCTCCATCAGCCTTCCCCATCTGAAATCACTCCAAATAAATATAAAACTATGTACTGAGTGTTTTCTAGGCAAGTGCAGCTTGCAGCTCCGTCTCTGAGTTCCCACTTCTGTGGATTGTTCTCCTAACCCTTCCTATGGGAAATTCTGGGCTGTCTATGCACACTCACTCCCCACTTGGCAGCAGGACTGATTTGAAAAATACATATATTAAAAAGCAAGAATTGCTGACCATTCTGGGAACCGGCCACTGAATTCAGTCAACTCCCTCCTTTACAAACGAAATCCGCTCATGGGGTGGGGCATATGTTCTTGCGAACTGGCCGTGTCCTTGCCCCCTTCTCTCCCACTGCCCATTTTTCATTTCACAAACACTTCTGGTGGTTTCTTTTATCAGTTCTCTCTGATCCATTGGTGCCACTACTTGATTCTTTTCTGGTTTATCTGCCTATGTAGTAATCATAAAAAATATCACATTATAGTAGTTCCATGGCTCAGTGAAAGTGTGACAAAAAGCAAGAGACTGGATGCAGGAAAAAAAACTATGATTGTCATAGAATGGGCGTTTGGCAGACCAATATGTCAAGCCCTCGATATTATTGCAAGTTATTCTAAATCTTATTCTTAAAAAATGAAAACTTAGTGGTTACCATAAGTTCCGAGGGGAGGGAGATGAAAGAATAGAATAGATGAAAATAGGGCATTTTTAGGGCATTAGAATTATTCTGCATTGTCTTGCAATAACGGATACAGGCCATATTAAATTTCATCCAAACCTATAAAAGTATATGATCCAAAATGTAAACCATAATATAAACCATTGACCATGGTTAGTAGCATCACTTCAATATTTGTCCATCGCTTGTAAAAAATGTACCATCTGCATGTAAATTGTTATTAATAAGGGAGAGAGGGAAATGGGGGAAGGTGTTGGGTATATGCGAGTCAGCTGTATTCTGTATGTGACTTTTCTGTATCCTAAAGCTCCTTTGAAGATACAATGTAAAAAATAAGACACTGGGGAATACATGGAAGAAAATGTCACTGTCCATACAAGATAACAGATCTTACAGTGATGAAAGACATAATGTCTAAAAATTTTTTTATATTATTTCAATTTTTTTGGTATTTTATTTATTTAAAAAATTATTTCATTTTCTTATTAATTTGATTATTTTTTTGGCACATTTTTAAAGAGGTTTTGCATCACAGAAGTGTCACAGCTGTAGCAGGGGAGGACCGCTGGTGTGGATGTCAGTGATGGGGGGATGCGTGGGGAAGGGTGCACCTGGGACACGCCTCTAATGCAGATGAATATGTTCAAGTGTTCATGCGGCATTGTCTCGGTGGGTGGAGACTCACACAATAGCCAAAAGAATATTGAATTCCCATCCTGGGGAGATGTAGCAGTTTCATATAATTGATGAATTCCAGAAAGAAATATTGGATTATACTTATAATCTGATCTGTACCTTGGCATGATTGAGTTATGATTAGGGCATTGAGTCCCCACTCCTTGGTGGGTGGGGACTCACAGAAAAAAGGCATGGTGAAGAACAGAACTGAGGGTTCTCTGATGTTGGAGTTTTGATGTTGGAGTTTGATGCTAAAGACTTAAGCTGGAGCCCTGGGAAGTCAGCACGTAGAGGAAAGAGAAGCCAGCACCAGGAAGGAAGGAACCTTGAACCCAGAGAAAAGCAAGCCCCAGGAACGTAGGAACCCAGGAAGCCTGAACCTTCACAGATGTCGGCAGCCATCTTGCTTCAAATAGACTTTGGTGAGGGAAGTAACTGATGCTTTATGGCCTGTATCTGTATCTGTAAGTGCCTACCCCAAATAAATACCTTTTATAAAAACCAACCAATTTTTGGTATTTTGCATCAGCACCCCTTTGGCTGACTAATAAAGAGACTTGCTACATTCTCTAATAGAGTGGCAAGAATCCCCCAAGTGCATGGGCAGTGCCTAGTGAAGGAAGACAGACCATTATGCCAGGCCCTTGATATTGATGATTGTACTTATGAACCTTTTCTTGTGAAATTGAAACTTAGCTAGCATTATATATTGCCTAAGAGTTACCTCCTGAAAACCTCTTTCATGCTCAAATGTAGCCTCTCTCTAAGCCAAACTTAGCATACAAACCCACAACCTTCCCCCCAGCATGGGACAAGACTCCCATGGATGAGCCTCCCTGGTACTATCAAACACCAACTAGCAATGCATTTGGAAAAAGACCTTGACCAAAAGGGAGAAATATTAAATACAAATGAGTTTTTATGGCTAAGAGAATTCAAAGTGAGTCAGAAGGTCATTCCAGAGGTTATGCTTATGCACGTCTCATCAGGAGCTCATTGATTGCCATAGTGAACAGTGCCTCAAACAGTGGGGCTCCTAAGGGCACTAGAAACATCCAGACACTATAAGCAGGGCAGACAAGCCAGGAATTCAGCACCCTATCAGTGGGTCTTACTTTGGGATTTATGCTCCCCAGTGTAATAGTTAGATTCATTTATAATTTCCCTATATATGGCTTTTCTGCCCCTTTTATTTGAACCTATAAGCACTATACTTATTAAATATATGTCCCAGAGACCTAAATCTTTGTTCTGTCCATGTGCCAATTGAGCCCTGAATTTCAGCAAAATTGCAACACATACCCTCCAATTCATTGGACTCACCCAGGACAACTAACAAGGAGATGATGATGGACAATGACCATCCCAAGGAACAGAAGAGTGTCTGCAACTGCAAGACAGCTCCATCCAACTGCTCCATGGGATCTAAGTCCCTTCTCAATCAGAAACAGAGTAGACATCACCATCCCCAAATCCTCATGATTGGGGAATGAACAAAGGACTAAAGTAGACTTATTATTATTCTGTATAAACTTTATTATTCTAACAATGGAAGAAATTTTATCAATGATAGAAAGTCAGTGGCCATGTGAGGTTCTGAGGGGAGGAAGAGGGAAGAATAGGTGTAATATGGGGCATGTTTGGGACATTGGAATTGTCCTGCTTGACATTGCAATGGTGAATACAGGCCATTATATATTTTGTCATAACCTGCAAAACTGTGCAGGACAGAGTGTAAACTATAATGTAAACTATAGTCCATGGTTCATAAAAATTCTTCAATACATGTTCATCAATTGTAACAAATGTACCACATTAACGAAGGATGTTGTTACTGTGGGAAAGTGGGGGATGGGGAGAGGGTAGAGGTGGGGCATATGAGAATCCCTTATATTTTTTATGTAACATTGATGTAATCTAAAACTTCTTTAAAAATAACAGAGTGGGAGTTTGGAAAAGGACAGTTTGTTTTCTTTTCGTATCTTCTTCTGATTTGTCAGTGCCTTGTTGTCGTTGCATCCTATGGAGGGAAATGACGGCGGTTTCTTCAGTGGAATCAAAGCCCCTTCCAGGGCACATTTGCTTTGCTCTCCATGGAGTCAAACCTCATCTGGTGCTCGTTCGGGATGCTTGAGTTTTCTCTAAAATCCAGTCCACGTACTCGATCACATTGGTGTAGACGCCGGGCCGTTCCCTTTCTGCACAGCCTTCACCCCAACTTGTGATGCCCACCAGATACCATACCTCGTTGTATTTACAGGACAGGGGCCCCCCAGAATCGCCCTAGGACGAGGGGAGGAAAGGAGAGGCATGCAGGTCAGTCACACACTTCTCATTCTGTGATGCAGAACCCGACTGACGGCTCTCACCCGCCTATTCACTTTAGTGCCTGTTCACTGCGCCTCTGCTCATTGGCAAAGGCTGTTTTTAAAAAAAATATCTCAAGCTTTCAAATCTGAATATGTTCAATTTGTTAAGAGTGCTCGGTACCTTACAGGCATCCTTGCCTCCTTCTTTATAGCCAGCACAGACCATCTTATTGGTTATTTTATGCCTTTGGTATCTTGTCTGGCATTCTTCATTTGGTACCAAAGGAATCTTGGCTTTCTGGAGAGTATTTTGTATCTTGTCTGGAAAGAAATCAAACGTTTGACATGTTACTGTAATAACACATGTATAGTTATGAATATCTATACACACAAAATACACATGTGTCTATACATACACACGTAATTGTATATGCACACATATATTTATTTCTACATAAAATCAAAATCATGTCTATAGAAAACCTAAAGAGAAAGAATATTAGGCTTACCTCATAGAAAGTTTATGAAGATTAAAGCGCATAAAGACATTTTTCCTACTATCGTGTGTGCCATTTTGTTAACATTAATTAAGATCAAGAATTACCTATGGGTCTAACTGGAATTACCTCCCAGAGAAAACAATTAGATAACAGGCTAGGACATTTACTGAGAAGCACTAGCTTTCACATTAAACCTCATTAAAAAGAATTACTTTTTAAAAGGATTCAGAGTCACATTTAAAGTTTGCACCAAGCAGACATGCTGTCATCCACACTTGGAGATCTGTATTTTTCCATCTTAAGAACACGCTTCCTGCAACTGCAGAAGCTCTTTTCCTGACATTTCAGTCATATGACTTGATCCAGCAGAACGTGTTGTAGTGAACTGTGTTCTTTATCTTTAGGAAATAGAGACAGAACTTTTACCTCTTAATTTTCTGTACCCCCATCCAGTCACCCAGCAATCAGTGTACACTGCATCTCTATCCCCTTTCGAAGGTAGACAGATGGGCCGTTGAGAATCTAGGTTTTAAAAATCATTGTCTAGTTATCAAAAGCACAACATCTCTCCTTCCCCAGGAGAGTCTCTTGTCCTTCACCTCACATTATTTAGTGTTTTCTCCACTTAGAGTCATTTTTGCTTCATTGTCATCACTGGACAAGAGAGGGCCCAGCCCAGCCCTCCCCTCCTAACTTTGTGACCCTGTACGAATCTCTAAAAGGGAGGCATTAGACTAGGGCATCTGTTGTCCTACCGTATTAAAAAACTGTGCATTCACAAGACACCAGCATTAAACTGATGACCTCTTAAACTTCCAAAGCAAGACTCAATAATCAGGAAAGAGTGTCGGTCCTAAGGAATGGGAAGTAGAGGTCTGAGAGCCCCTCCCTCTCCTGCCGAGGTGGACACGCACCGAGCAGCGTAAATATCCTAACGCTGGGGCCGCATTGCCCCAAGCTGCCCAGCGACAGGATACATACCAGTGTAGTTCATCGCCGTCTCGAGTTTCAGCAAGGCAATATCATACCCGCTCTCTGCCTTTTCATACTTATCATGAATTATTATTTCTTGAACTCCAAAGTAGGGCAGATCCTCTTTTATTTCTGACTGGTTTAAAATGCCTCCATAAACACGCAGAATTTTAGGCGAATCTACCCTAAGGAGGAAACAATAGAGGAAAACACATTCCCTTTTTCAAAATAATTCTCCAGCAGTTTGAGCTATATGTCATTTAACCAGCGATCACTAAATATCTTCCTCCCTCCCTCCCTCTCTTCCTTTTTTTTTTTTTGGCAGTGGTGGGCTTTTAGTGGAAAGAAGAGAGTTCATGAATTTTTCAGCCTTGTATTCCTCTTCTGTAGGAGAACCTGGCCAGCACCCATTGTGCACCGATGCGATGAATGCCCTGTCCACCCTCTCACACACATGTGCACACTGCCTGAAGCGCTCGGAGTTCCAGTCTCAGCCCTGCCAACGGCCAGCTGTGACCTTGGAATATCTGCTTGGAATTTCTGGTCCTCCATTTCCCATTTGTAAAAGTGACCAATTGACCATGAGGGATAGCTGCGATAATTAGGATGATGTGTCAACTAGGTCAGGTAATGGTGCTCAGGTGTCTGGTCAAGTAAGCACTGGGCGGATTGTGAAATAAGGTATTTATGGGCTATTATGTATCTGGAGACAGAGTTGAAGCAGACAAAGGGGTGGGGAGGGGAGGGAACTGGACTCGAGGTCGGGAAGGCTCTGGTCTAGGTCTGGGCCCGATGCAGGACGCTGCGCTTACGGGGAACATGGGGCGCCCTGGGTGTGTGCGCTGGGTGGGTGTTTGTTTGTGGACTGGGTGGCGCCAGCAGCCCCTGCTCTGCTCTGCGCACGCCTCCTCCCGTCACTGAGGACGTCTAGCTCAGTTAGCCGCTCGCAGGTACTCTGCGTGTTTAACACACACCTGGGCAGCCCCCCCCAGCCACCCACGGGGGGCGGTACTGACTCGTCAAAGCAGTGCGCGGCGCTGAGGACCCACTGCTGTCCAACGATGGCGCCTCCACACAGGTGCCTCTGGATGGGCGTCGTGACGTGCAGCGACACCTGCCACGGCCACTCGCCCGGCACAGATGCGGTTCCTCCCACGATCCTGGACTTTATTTTGGTGGCGCACACTAGAACAGAAGGTTTGCTGTGAGCGGCACCCCCATGTCTTCCTGTTCCTTCAGGCACAGGCTGCCTTGCTGTGGCCTGGGCCCTCCGTCCGTGGACAGACGTGCACAGACCTGCCCTGCTGATGTCCAGGTAAGCTCCCCACCCAGGCCCTGCTAAGCCCTGCACTCCCCCTCGTCCTGCAGGGACAACCCTGGAGCCTCCCGGGACCGCAGCTGGCGTGGCCCCTGCCCGCAGCGGCTCCTGGAGCTCCTTAGAAGTGCACCAGTGGCCTGGACCCTGGTGTGTGCCCGCAGCCTGCCGAGGCGGACCCCCCACCAGGGTGCAGCCGGCCCCCCTCCCCACCTGAGCGTGGGCTCCTGACCACGGCTGCTCACGGCAGCTCAGGGACTGGGCCGTTTGGGAACTGCCTCTGCCCCTCAGCCTCGCTGCCTTTGGGGTACTCTCGGGTCAACCCTGGGCCTCGCTGCCTTTGGGGTACTCTCGGGTCAACCCTGGGCCTCGCTGCCTTTGGGGTACTCTCGGTCAACCCTGGAGACTCTCCAAGGACTTTATTACACTCACAGCCCTGCTTCTCGCCTCGCTTGGCTGCCCGGGCAGGAGAGCCCACCCGACTTCCATTCCTCGCAAGAGCCCCCTCCTGGACACGTCCGTGAATCGGGGGGGGCACACAGTGCAGGGCTCCTCGGCCTTCAGCACAAACGCAGGCCCCCCCGGAGGCTCCTCAACGCCACCCCGAGGCCGCAGGCTGGCCGGCCTGAGCCTTCCTACTGACCGCCCACCTGAGCCAGCGCCCTGGCCCACACCGCAGACCCGAGTCCAGAGGCCAGCGGGGGTCACTGCCGGAGCTGGAGCAGAAGACGCGGAGTCAAAACCCAGGTCCTCTGGCGCTCTCCCTAGCTCTGGCTGTGACCCACTCTCCTCGCGAGGAACATGCGTGCATGATTCTGGGGCACGGCTTGACTAGAAGGAGGGACGGGGCGAGGGGCTGGAAGGAACCGGCACAGGACGCTCCCCGTGCTGTGGAAGCTGCACGGGGCGTGCTGAGAAGAGGGCTCATTGCAGAGCGAGGGGGAGGCTCCACTTCAGAAGGCCATTTCGAAGATTTTGACTATATTCTGGAATCATTGGGGAATGGTAATTTAGAAGCTAGGAAGTGGCATGGAAAGCAGTTTAAGAAAATTAATAGATCAGCAGAAACTAAAATACATTATCAATAACCCAATAAAGCTCTTATGGGGGATTAGTCAAAGGCATTAAAGTTCATTCTGTTTTGTTTCTCAGTGGAAACAAAATTCTGAACTCATCTGTATTTAGCATCACGTCTGTGGTGAGCAATGTTCCTTGGAAGGCATTCGTTGTTGTATCTTCAGAAAATTAAGTTATATTTATAGCAATGACAATACGAGCTGCAACAAACATCCCAGTTAGAGTCCTCTTCTTTTACTTCATCCAATAATCTGGTATAGTGCAGTAAAACCTGATTATCTAGTTTCACCTAGTTCAGAAGGTACACTAAAAAGCCCTAAGATTTCTTTTCCTTTATCTCCTATTTTCGGCTTCAGCTATCAATCTATACCTGATCTATTTTGTGAACCGCACAGGCCACAATCTAAAAATTTAACAGAAGGGAACTTACTGAAGAAGGGATGGTGGAAAATGGATTCTGCTATTTATCAAGGAATAAAGAAGTTCCCACATTTTAAACTGTGTCAGCCTCCCTAGCAACAGAAATTGCCACGTGTCTCCTCAGTTGCTGAGAAGCAGAGTTAAGGCGACAGAATCATTTTGAATGCCTCAATGCTTCTGCTTGTCTTAGGTAAATTTACTGTGGAAAAATCAGAGGATGTCAAAAATAAAACTTAATTGGCTGACTTCTGAAAGAGGATTGGGTCATCCAGAGTGTCCCGAAAAGAGCTCCTCAAAATGCTAGGAAGGCACTGATTCCCAGTTAGAGGATTAGCCTTGAACATGATGTGACATCTGCATGTTCTGTGAAAGGTCTCAGATTGGGTCACCTTCTCAGGACAACAAATTCTGAGACATTGAAAGATTTTTATGATTATAAAATTTGTGCAAAGTGTGATTATCACTTCCATTGTGTCCATCAATTCCCAGTTCCATCTTAATTTATAGTGTTACAATACAGGAATCAAGCAATAAAGTTACAGATTAAAAACGTGGAGATTTATGTACATCAATAAATACTAAAGCCATCCTAAGCCAGTTTGGTAATTCAGGGAGGGGTGTTGTGGCACCTTCTTTCCTTTTTGGGTAGTTCTATTTGCCTACAAACCATCCCTCGTTATAACTCTCAGAGAGTTGACACTGGGCTGGAAACACTGCTGACCTGACTTGACTGTACTTTTTATGTTATTTTAGGTTTTATCTAATCTCAGCAACTTTATTTCCACCCTACCACCCTTATTGTGACAAATAAAGGTGGTTTTTACACAATTTGGCCAACATTCACAGTAGAACGGTGGCAGAAAATCTGAGAGAATGAAAGCCTTTAAAAAGAGCTTGTCTAGTATTTCTCGAATAGGTTCATAATTTTTCAAACATTTGATGGTTATTTATGTTTCACCTAAGATCAAGGAACAGGCAATGGGAAGAAAATGAGTAAATTGATGAACCGAGATGCTGGCTGATATTTTAACTATAAAGGAGAGCATGAAATAAAGTTGCCCTTGAAAACAAACCAGATACAAGAGTGCCTCGGAGCACGCATCTCACCATGAACTGCCAGCTGTGCAAGTGCATAAAAACGAAAACATAGGTTCAGTTGATACTCATCAAATGAGAGTTTAATCAAGGCCCAATATCTTACCTTTAAAACATGACCGGCCTGGGTGATGGCAGTGAACACGACAAAATTGCATGGTAAAGTCTTCGTTACTAATTGCTTTCACCCGTGTGGCTAGTGCTGATTCTCTTAGTCATGCCACATGCAGTGTAGACCCCTTCCGATGCAATTGTTCACGTGACATTACACTCACCGTTATCCATTTTACATAACCGTAATGTGTATCCCGAGATGCCTCCTGTCCCGTGGAGTATTTTAGTTGGGGATCCGTTGGAAGAGAGCTTTAGGTAGCATCTACCCCTGCAGACAGGACAGAAGCGCATGAACATTTCACCCTTCCCTGGGAGCCGGGACATGGCGTAGCCGTTAGTGTCTTACTTCTCTTGAGAGGGGGCATAGGTGAAAAACTGGCAGCGGACGCTGTCCGTGCACGTTTTCTGGCAGGCTTCATGCCCTTCTGCATCGACAATGTCCAGCTCTTCGCCCAGGAAGTCGGTGTCGTGGTAAAATGAAGTGTGGCAAAGCACTGGGCGTAAACCACGGGTCGGATGTGAGACACGTGACCTGAGCCCCTCTCAAGCCCCCCAGGATCAAGCTCAGTCCCAGGAAAGTGCTTGCGCTGCTCACCTGGGACGCTGTGCCTGCAGGTTTGCAGCCCGAAACCCGACAGCGCGCCAGCCCTTCTAATGCGAGTACTCGGCAGTCCACTTTTAGATGTTTTGAGAAGACACAGATTTCTAGCAGAAAGCAAATTAAGGGCTGTACAGTGAAATATATCGAAGAGAAATACGCTAAAATATAAACTATAGATATACAGACAGCTGGTGGAGAAGCGCGGGTTGGCCCACACTGGCGTTACTAGTGGAGACTCGCCTGTGTGCTCGTCCTCTGACCAATCTCTGTCTCGGACTCCCTGATCGTAGGTCATGGACAAGCTCTCTAAGCTGAACCACCTGACTGCAAACGTACTCTGAGACAGATTTGCTTTTAGTGCTCCTGGTGTCACTTATTTCCTTCCTTCCCACACTCCCAGGCGAGCTCAGGGATTCAGTACTTTTCGTGCGACCCAGCAGTCTTCTATTTGGGCGTGAAGCCGAGGGAGTGAAATCCAGCCCGGGCGCCTCAGGAGCGTCTGTGCAACGGGGAGTCTCTGTTCCTCGTCAGCGCGAGGGCCAGGCCAGGGCAGTGGTGTCCAGCAGAAGCTTCTGCAGGGACGGAAACGTTCTATTTCTGCACCAGCCAATACAGTAGCCCTGAGCCACATGTGGCAACCGAGCATTTGAAATGAGGCTCGTACATCTGAGGAAGTGAATATTTTGCTTTATTTAAGGAACTTAAAACTAAATAGCCAAGTTTTGATGTACGGCAGCCATGTTCCGATCACACTCTGTGGTGAGGACCAAACATGTTATTCCTTTCAGAGGTAACGATTAATACTTTTATAAAAAGAAATAAGAGGAAAGTGATTGGTTGACCAAAAAAATAAGTTATAAAGACATCTTTATGTGGTTTGCAGCTTTGTACCCCAAAAAGCACATTCTCAGACTTGGTCCATTCCAGTGGACTTTGTAAATAGAACCTTCTGACGAGTTAGGTCAGCTGGGTGTGGCCCCGCTGCATCAGGATGTGTCTTTTTCTTCTTCTTCTTATTCGTTATTTTCTTTCAAACGTTACATTCAAAAAATATAAGGTCCCCAAATACCCTCCACCCCCCATACCCCACTCCTCCCACATCAACAACCTCCTCCATCATCGTGGCACATTCACTGCGCCTGGCGAATACCTTTTGGACAGTGGGATACACTGCCCCACATGGACAGTGGGATACACTGTAGTCTACACTCTTCCCCCAGTCCACCCTGTGGGCCATGGCAGGACACCCAAAGTCCAGCATCCTTCCCTGCAGCACCACCCAGGACAACTCCAAGTCCTGAAAGTGCCCCCACGTCACATCTCTTCTCCCTCCTGTCCCTGCAGGCCTGATGGGGAAGGTTACGGAGAGGAAGGCTGAGGGAGCAGCTGGAGCTCGCAGTCCATGGAGCCCAGAAGAGCAGGGAGAAGCCAGGAGAGGCCGCACGGCCCCTGCGCTGGAGAGCAGCCCAAGGCCAAGGAGCGCCCGCAGCAGCCCCGAGCCCCACCGCCCTCGGGGAGAAAGCATCACCTTGGTGACTCCTGGATTTCAGACTTCGAGCCTCAACACGGTGAGCCAGTAAATCCCCTGTGTAAGCCAGCCCACCGCGTGGTATTTGCTTGAGCGACAGGAAGCTAACATGGCCTCTCTCCAAGCCCGTGGCCGTGCTCCAAGACTCCGCTTTGTCTACACTCCTGCCTTGAGAGGCTCGGGATCCTCCCTGGCCTGGTTCAGGCTGGACAAGGTCGTGTTTTGGGTAACAGAGCACCCCGCTTTACAGGTTACGCTCCCCGGAACTGTCTGCATCCGCTCCCCTGCTTTATCTCTCCATGTCTTATCACCATCTCGTATACGACAGATGATATTTTTATATCTTAATTATTGTCTGTGTCCCCCACAGGAATGTAAACTCCACAAGGGCAGGGTTTTAAAATCCATTTAGTTGACTACTGGTTTCCCCAGTGGTTAGAACAGTGCATGGCATAGAGCAGGCACTAAACGAATTACCTGAAATTTGTTGAGTAAATACAAATAGCAGATGTGTTTTTGCTTGACAAACCTGAACCTCTGAAATCACAGCCTCACTCTTCAGAAAACCAGGCTTGTTCAATGGGCGAGGAGCTTAAGCTCTCATCTCGCCGGGATGGCTCTGCGGGACCCTCAGGGAGCACCCAGGACAAGCAAATGGCCCCTGATAGACAGAACTCCAGGCTGGAAGCCGACGTGGTCTCAGGATGCTTTGTGGCGCTTACTGAAGTGTGGCAATCGCCCTCGCAAGGGGCCTTGGGTGCACAGACATTTCCCACGCTTTGTCTTGGCTTTCTGTAGGGAAGCAGTCTCTGTTCCGAGTTCTCCCACCACCTCCCTGGATGGAGTCTTCCATTTCCTTCCTCCTCCACTTTGAAGTTGGCTTTTGGGGGAAGCAAACGTGGCTCAACTGATAGAGCATCCGTCTACCACATGGGAGGTCCAGGGTTCGGTCCCCAGGGCCTCCTGACCCGTGTGGAGTTAGCCCATGCTCAGTGCTGATGCGCGCAAGGAGTGCCTTGCCATGCAGGGGTGTCCCCCGCGTAGGGGAGCCCCACACGCAAGGAGTGCGCCCCGCAAGGAAAGCGGCTCCACGCGAAAAAAGCACAGCCCACCCCGGAGTGGCGCCACACACACAGAGAGCTGACACAACAAGATGACGCAACAAAAAGAGACACAGATTCCCGGTGCCGCCAAGAACGCAAGCGGACACGGAAGAAAACACAGAGAATGGACACAAGAGAGCAGAAAATGGGGGGAAGGGAGAGAAATAAATAAATCTTTAAAAAAAAAAGTTGCTTTTGGATCCCAGCTCCTGGCTCAGCACCTAGAACAGGGCGCTGGGCTTAGCCGCCCCTGATGGCCATCTGTTCCCCTTCATTCCATTCAAATTGGCCAAGCTCCTCCTTTGCCGGAGGCTGGGGCCTCCCTAGTGTAAGGAAAACAAGAGTCTTCAGTAACGACTGGTGATCCACAGTGGGGACTGGAAGGGCTAGGGCCTGGGGGTTCTTCTTCCCAGCTTTTATACTATACAGACTCCTGGGTTAAATTCTTATTTATTCTATTTTTAGAAGATAAACTTATCTTAATCTTAACACTTACCTCTGAGATTCTCCTGGCCATTCTTTGGAAAAGTAGGTAAAAAACAAACAGTTGGGGTGGTGGGTGCAGATGCGGCGGCAGACAAAGGCGTCTGGAGCAACGACGCTGTCGACGTTAAGGTCTTCGAACACCGTTTCGGGGAAAATGTCCCGAATGCAAGCTGTGAGAGAGGAAAGCACGGCATGAAATCGGCTTGCCAGCAGGGCCGGTAAAATCCCGGCCACGGCATTTGTAAATTCCAGATTAAAATTTTGTTTAGTCCGAGATCTTTATTGATTTTTTTAATTTAGAAAAACTGAAGTGATTATTTAAACAGGAAATGGAAAGATCAGCTCTAAAACGAAGTTTATTTCACGGAGCCGGGAAAGGATGGCTGGGCCCCACGTATCAGTGACCTAAAGCGGGCCCTTGGGCAGCCGGCTCCTTCCATTTCATGGCAAAACCTGCTTATTACGAGGACGGCCGTTACCCAGGTTGGAGAGCGCACAGGAGTTCAGGGAAAATCCAGACTCCACGTTTCTGAGCTCGGTTATCCTTGTGGGTGTCCCCGTTTGGGTGTGCTTCAACAGACAGATGTTACTGAAGGAAAACAGAAATGGGAGAGGTTTTCATTCTTCCAAGTGAAGGTAGAAAAACGTAGGTGACAACTAGGTCCCACGGGAAGAGACCGTTCCGGCGTTGCCGCTGAGGAATTACCCTGATAGCGCTGACCTGAGGGCTGGGCTGCAGTTCTGCTCCGCGCTAACGAGCACGGTTCGCACACGGGTGGGTTTTGTGGGATTTATTTCTTCCTCAGTAAACACGGCGGCTCTGCAGGGTGGTGGTGGAGAGTAGGAGCATACAGACGGGTAACTTCTCCAGCCCTTCACAGTTCTGACACTTAAATTTTTGCAAAGCCTGGAAATTTCCAATTTCCAGGCTCACAGTTCATATTGTGTTTTGCCTTAAACATAGCACAGGGAGTTCAAGCTGTGCTTTAAAAGACAAATCATGGAAAATCAATTATTAATTTGGGGATTTTGCTTTGTTTTGCCATTGTTTTTGCTGAAACAGATCTTTCATACTTTGCTTTCTATTTTTCTCCTTCCTCAGAATGTAGATAGTAGATTGTTAAAATCTTAACACTAGTAATTTGAGCTTTTCCACCTATTTTCTCTGGACTTCAAGTCAATGTAGTTGCCTGTAAGAATCACAGTTTTCAAAATATTTCTAAAAACAAAATTAAAGACATGCTCCCCTAGCAAAATTTTGCTAAGAGAACACAGATTAGTCATTTGAAATATTCGTCATATTCTTCCATAGTTGATTTCTCTCTGGAATGTTTCAAAATCCAGTATGCGGAAGGGTAAAACATTTCACATGGATTTCAGTATTTTGTGTTCATTAGAGAACAGCTATTCCGAGAGAGATGAAAAGGCTTTCATTTTTTATTCTATACATTTATACTGGGTAGCACAATCAGATCAAATTTAACTGTTTCAAAAATGCTAACTTAAAAGTGAAGCACTTTTTATACCTGTTTTTCCCTCTCCCTAGCCCCAGAACATGCTTGAGTTCATGCCTCCACAACGATGGTATTGGTTCTGTTGCTAGAATCACAATAAGGCTATAGTAGAACATAGTTTATTTTAGTCCATAGTTCATTTCCCAATCGTGAGGACTCTAGGGGGGCGTTTTTGGGACTTGGGAATTGTCCTGACTGACATAACAACGACAGACACAGGCCTGTATACATCCTGCTGTAACCTACAGAATTACGTGGGAGAGAATATAAACTACAACGTAAGCTATGACCCATGCTTGGTGTCAGTGCTCCAAAATGCATTCATCAATTGCAACGAACGTACCACACTGATGAAAGAAGCTGGTAATGTGGGAAAACGTGGGCGGTGTGGGGAGCGGGGGCATACGGGAGTCCCCTATATATTCTCTGTAACATTTATGTAATCGAAGTATTTTTTTAAAAATTAAAAAAGTGAAAAAATAAAAGTGAAGCACTTTTGAAGTTAACTGGTGATGGGTTCAGCCATAAATGAAATACATCCAAGAAGGAATCTGGGTTTTAAATGCACTTTTTATGAAGAAAACTATGAGTGGTTATTATAGAAATGTTCTTTAGGGGCTAAAAATAAATTTTGGCGTCAAGTGGATAGACGTGATGTGGGGGCATTTTTGGAGGTTGGAGTTGTCCTGGGTGGTGCTGCAGGGACAGTTACCGGACGTTGTATGTCCTCCCATGGCCCACTGGGTGGACTGGGGGAGAGCATAAGCTATAATGTGGTCCATTGACCATGTGGTGCAGCAGTGCTCAGAGATGTATTCACCAAGTGCAATGGATGCGTCATGATGATGGAGGAGGTTGTTGTTATGGGAGGAGTGGGGTGAGGGGGGTGGGGGTATATGGGACCTCCTATTTTTTGAATGTAACATTAAAATAATAAAGACCAAAAAAATTGGATAAAATGTTTCTGAGTCGCCCATTTCCTCTCCCGTGAAAACCTGCAGCGCCCGTGGGCTGCGCTGGGCCACCCACCGGTGCTCCCTGCTGGGAAACCTGCTGGTGGCGAACGTGAAGAAGTGGCAGTGGACGTGGTCGGTGCAGCGCTGCTGACACTCGCGCGCCGTCCTCGTGGTGGAGGCGTTGTAGTTCAGCCCCTTCATGTCCAGGTCCACGTAGATTTCTTTGTTGCAGGCTGGAGAGAACGTCAGGCACTGTGGCCACCTTCCAGAGGCTGCCCGGCCCCCAGACCCACCCTTCTTCCTCCTTCTCTCACTATCCCTCAGAAGTTCTTTGTTTTTTATTGTAAGCTGCTTAATTCCTACTCCCACAGGGAAGCAGTAAAACAGTGTCAAGGCCTTCTTTTTTGCAACAATGCTAGACTTGTAAATTCCTGTCTCAATGTTCTGACTTGGCCTCTCATCTCCTTAAATCCACCAATTGACTTGCTAGCTATTCTATTCAAGGATCAATTTCATTAAATCAAGTGTCACTTATATATGCTCCTTTTGATTAGTTTAATAAAGCCTTTCCTGTAAAATTCTCAAGTGGGAAGGAGAAAGAACATAAGTGGTTAAAACTGGGCACCTCCTTCTCTGAGGTGAGACGTTTTCAGCATTCCACAGCCTGTATGTCCTGTGGGGGGACAGTGACAGGTCCTGCTCTGTCCTCCACACTGAGAGAACGTCACGAGGGGAGTTGATTACAATACACCAGAGTTTTGTTTTATGGTCTTGAAACTTTGTCTGATCTAACTACTGTGTACATGGCAATAACCAGCGTTGCTGAATCCACACAAAACATCTTACCACTTATTTGGTGTAGGCATTGCTTGAAAGAATGTCCAGAAATTGCTCCTGTCATATTCACTTTTGGCAGTGTTTCTGTAACACTGTCTTTCAGGACACAGGTAAACCTGTTTTTAAAGAAAATAACATTACTGGGTGGGAATGTTCGTTTTGGTTTTACAAGAACGAGACTTAAAAGTCAGCACACAGAAAGCCCAAAAGGAGGAAATCAAGTGCTATATTTCATTCGAATACACATAGATGGAGAGTTTGTTTTTCATTCCAGCCCTCTGCCCTTTTACAGACCATGTATAATATGTTTTCTGAACAGGAATGGAACTTCTAGATGAGAGATCACCAGAGTATGATCTGTGGACCAAATGTACCTGCTGCCTGTTTTGGGTACAAACAACCTGAGAGCTAAGAATGCTGTTTGTATTTTTAAATGATTACATTTGAAATGGTTATGTAAGTACTTACATGATATCCTCAATTTTGCCTCTGGACCTGCAAAGCCTAAAATAAATATTTTCTGGTTCTTTAAGGAAAAGTTTGTTCTCCCCCATTCTTGATTCTAGAATGTAAGTTTTGTAAGTTCAGGGAACTATGAAAATTCTGCGAATGCAGCGATCACACACAAAGATGCTATAGCCTAATTCTTCAGCAAGGCTTTATTGAACTTTCAAGTACGAGCTTGTCCATCAAAAGCTTCTGTTGCTAGAAAACTAAAAGAAAATACAACACAAAGACTGAACTCCAATGTAAACTATGGACTGTAAGAGCGGTGGAGTATATGGGAACTCAGTATTTTCTGCATGATTTTTCTGTAAACCTATACTTCTCTAATTTTAAGGAAAAGCTTCCCAAAGATTAGGGCATTCAAGCAATGATAAACTCTCCTGCAGATTACCAGCCATTTGGAGCGTGAACGTTTACCTGTACAGCGGGGCTACCTTACTGGTACCTGCTGAACCAAGGGGGCTGACCGCACTGCTAAGACGGAGACAGCTTAGCAGGTGCAGGAGGAAGTTCGGGGCCTGTAAATGCTCTCCTGTGAAAGCACCTGTCCCAGAAGCTTTAATCTGAACCAATCACGCCTCTATCATGAATTCCAGTTTCTAGGAAATACAGTAGAGAGAGAGGAGTAAGTTAAATGACACTTTAAGAAAACAATCGGATGCATCCAAAAGGTAGGTCATTCTACAAGCAACTGGCCTGGTTCCTTGCAATGTCATTACCTGAAACAAAGTGGTATGTGGAGTGCTTTAAAAATTCTTAATATGACTCCAGAGAAAAAAGCAAATTCAATTTGTTAATAGCTAGAAATTATATTATGGTTATAAATCAATAGCTACAAACTACATTTTTTTTTTTTGGACAAATAAGATGATATAAGGAATTCTTGTTAAATTTCTTATTTCTTTTATGTAGGAATAGGCATGCTGAGCGGCAGGGTGGCATGATGGTTTCATGACACTAACATATATATATATATATATATATATATAGCTATCTTTAGAGAGCTAAAGACCCCGTGTGTGTGAGTATAAAACTATATATAAGTATATATGCAGTTAAACATTTAGGTCGATGAAGCTAAATGGCAAAGAACTTTGGTGGTGGTGGTGAATCATGGTACTGATCTTATGGATTATGCTTATGTCTAAAATTTCTCCTAACGAAACAGTTGGGAGGGAGGAAGTTCTTTAAATAATACCAACCCATTAATAAAGCAAAAGCAAAGTGATAAAGAGTCCCAGGAAGCATGAGATGAGCGAGAAAGTCCATCCCAGCATCAAAAGAGCCTGGGAGTCCGCACGGAGAAGGTAGCTGCTCCTTCTCAAGCTTTGGAAACACCTCTCGTTTCCTTCCGTACCATCAACATTGTTTTAAATTCAATCGAAGGACCGCGTGTTTTCCTGCTCTTCACACTGTATCTCACGAGTCGCCGTGTCCTCTGTGTGGCAATGTCGACACTCACCGTCTAGTGGGGTCTTCTAGAGACGACTCAGCCATGAAGGTGAAGAGCAGACACCTGGGGTGGTGGGTGCAGAGGACCTGGCAGTGCTCAGCGCTTGGCGCAAAGACGGTCGCCACGTCTCCTCCCTGGAACGAGGTGTCTTCAAACAGCGTCCTCACACACTCTGCCGTGCGACACACAGCACATGGGATTTGGGGTTTTAATGGACATATAAATCAGTTAATAATCACACAAAAGCCAGGCCAACAGGCCTACTTAGTGGGACATATGCCTGGGTTTGGAAATCAGGGCAATTATCACACGAGCAGTCCAGGTGGGAAAACCACAGGATGGGTGCGTTTGCCTCGGTGGAAGCTTCTGAGGCTTGGATTGCTTCGTAATTGAATGTACAACTCGGGTCTTGAGTAGGAAAAGAGGCCCCTCGGGCTGGCACCCAGCTCTAACTGGGCTTCTCCCTTCCCTCTGTCTGAGCCCCAGCTGATCTGCAGCCAGCGCTCCAGCGCAGCCGCTTTCCAGTACCATCCGGTGGCCCTGAGAGTGGTAAGAACTTACTATATTGCCTCACCATTTAAAACGGGCCAATTTACTATGAGGACATTTAATCTCTTGGAAAAATTATTGAATCTCCTTCACCTATAACTATAAGTTTTAAAAAATAAGATAACTTAGATGACACAACATTTTTTTTCTGGTTTTAGAAAGATATGCCTAATTTTACAATCACGGTTTTTTAGGTCCTATGTTCCTTCGTCACTAAATAAAAGGTTGTAGTTTTCAATTTCTGCATTTTATTATTAAGAGGTACTGCTATGTACTCTGGTTTTCTTAATGTTAAAAATGAATTTCTATACAGCAAAAACGTGGGCAGAATAAAATATAACTCAAATATCTATTGTTGTAACAACCAACATGCCAAGAAATATGCAGGAAAGCCTGTGGGTACAAAACATTCAAAGTTATCACCAGACGTTCTATACTGCACCGGGATGGAGAAGAGCCACATCTTTACTTTCACTCACTCAGACGTAAATGCGGCAGACCCTTCAGTTACTAACGGAGCAACAAACCACAACGGGATCGGTGCCACCTGTGGCCTGTCGCAGCGGATGCACAGGTGTGTTCACACCCAGCACAGGTGTTGCAGGTATCTCAAAACTGCGTCACCGCTCAGCTCAGCACATTGACAGAATGAAAAGCAGTTTTAGGTCCACTCTAGAGCCTGTTATTCAAGATTTTAATGAGAGCAACACCTATTTCTATATGGCTTATTCTACAATTTAACTAACTGCATTTAAATATAATTCATTTCCTCTGTAAAGCAAAGTATTCTCACTTTACGTATATGAAAGCCATTATCCTAAGAACAGGGTCCACAGTGTTCACTGGGCTGCCCAAGGGACCCAGGGGTCCCTCGACGATTGGATAATTAATTTTAAAGGACAGATTAATTCTCAAAATACAAATATAGCTTTGTAGTGCCAATAAAACCTGGTTAATATGTTGTTGCTTTGTTTTGTCAACCAGCGACTCTTATTTTTATATATTGACCTCGTATCTAGTAGCATCCTTGCCGATTTGATTGATTAGCTCAAATAATTTTTATATTGACTATTTGGGGTTCAAGGTACCCAATGATGTTATTTGTAAATGATGAGAGTTTATTTCCTTCTAACCCTTTACCTTTCATCTCCATTGCCTCCCTCACTGCGTTAGCTAGGACCTCCAGTACAGTGTTAAATGATGAATGTGCTTGTCTTATTCCCAACCCCTGTTAGAAAAGCTTTCAATACTACACTGCTAATTATGAGATTT
This sequence comes from Dasypus novemcinctus, assembly GCF_030445035.2. Taxonomy (NCBI): domain Eukaryota; kingdom Metazoa; phylum Chordata; class Mammalia; order Cingulata; family Dasypodidae; genus Dasypus; species Dasypus novemcinctus. The sequence goes on along the minus strand of NC_080701.1, from coordinate 1,288,814 downwards.
CTAGGGAAATTTTGTTTGGTTTGTTTATTTAAGATACCCTTTAAAAGAAAGAAGGATGCTCTCTTCTATTCCCAAATTGCTAAAAGTTTTTATCATGAACTGAACTTCGTTAAATATTTTTGCCTCCATCTGTTTATATTGAAATAGTAAACCAAGTTTTCAATCCAGAATAAACCTAACTGGTCGCAACATTTCTTCTTCTTCTTCGTCTTCTTATATACTGTAGATTAAACTTGGTTTTGTTTATGATATTTGCATCTATGGTCATGAGAAAGAAAGGTCTGTGGGTTTTTCTTTCTTATAATGTCCCTCTCAGGTTTTTCTGTCAACATCACACTGACCTTATAAAATAGTGTGGAACGTGTCACTATGTTGATTCGCTTGAAAATGTGTTTGTTTCCTATTTTTATTAATATCTTATTTCTTAAAATGTTATTTTATTTTTTAAAGATTTATTTATTTATTTCTCTCCCCTTCTCCCCTGCGTCTTCTTTGTCTGCTTCTGTTGTTGTCAGCAGCACGGGAATCGGTGTTTCTTTTTGTTGCGTCATCCTGTTATGTCAGCTCTCCATGTGTGCGGCACCATTTCTGGGCAGGCTGTACTTTCTTTCGCGCTGGGCGGCTCTCCTTATGGGGTGCAATCCGTGCGTATGGTGTGCAATCCGTGCGTATGGTGCTCCCCTGCGTGGCAGGGCACTCCTTGCGCGCATCAGCACTGCGCATGGGCCAGCTCCACACGGGTCAAGGAGGACCCGGGGTTTGAACCGCAGACCTCCCATGTGGTAGATGGATGCCTTAACCACTGGGCCAAGTCCGCCACCCTATTTTTTACTTCATTCTAGTTTCTTTCCATTTAATTTGCTGTTTTCTATCTGCCTTCTAGAGCTCAATTTTTATATCATTAATTTTTACCTTTTCCTATTCTCATGTACGCATGTAAGTGTATACCTTTCGACATAAGCACTGCTTCAGCCTCACCCTACAAGTTTCTTGTTACATTTTCATTATCACTTGGTTCAATACATTTTCTAATTTCCATTGTGATTTCTTCTTTGTGCCATATTTATTTAAAATTATATTGCTTAATTTTTAAACATTTGGAGATTTCCCATTTTCTTTTGGTTATTGATTTTTAGCTCAATTGCACTATGATTGGAGAACCAATCTCTATGATTTAAAAATTTTTTAATTTGTTGAGACTTGATTTAGGGTCTCATGTGGTCAATTTTTGTAAATGTCCCATGTGTACTTAGATGAATGTGTATTCTGCAGTTGGGTTCAGTGTTGAAAATAAATCAATCAAGTTAGCACTGTCTTGTTTATAAATGCATTAACAATATGCCTTCATAGTAATGACAATGGAGAATGTAATAAACCAATAACAATCTTACTACAAAAGAAAAAAAATATGAGCAATATAGTTTAATACATTAAGAGAAATTTATTTTATTTTAACTTATTTTATTTTAATTATATTTACCTAGATTTGCCCTTTTCACATTTGCCAATAAATGCTAGCCAAAAGTAGCAAAATCAAATGTAATATATCAATACATATGTTTTTTCCCCCTTTTAAATAGAACATGCTTTCTTTTTAAAGAATAAAAGAGGTTGAAAATACTTGTAATGAAACATGCCCTACTTAAATTTTGAGCATTGACTACTGGTTAAGTAGTTTTAAGCAATTTTAGTGGATAGAAGCTGGGTATGGAGAACTAACAGCAGTAATTAAATTATTGAAATGCATAAGCTATGGATGATATTTCCATAAAACTTTTCAATAAAAATTTTATTATAGATATATATACACACACATTTTCAGTTCAACACATTTTCTAATTTCCATTGTGTGTGTCCCATTTTCTAATTTGCATGGTACACACACACACTTTATGAATACCTGACTAAGCAGTGAGGCAAATCAAGACTTCTGATTTTTATTATTGCCCTTGAATGTTTTAAATGTGCTACATGGACATAGAAGTAGATGTAGATAAAGGCATGGCTACAGACATAGCTTATCATTATGAACAATTCCTTTGCCTCAATTTCCTTGCGTGTTTTGAAAAGCCCTGGAGTCTTAAGGGGAAAATAAATGCAACCGCATTAAACAGAGTGGGCTGGTCCCACCCGTGAGAAGCACAGCGTGACGTCCCTCTCGGGGCTTAGCTTCCTACCTGTCTAATCTACAGCTTGGGGAAGCAAGCCATTTCCAGTCCATACTCGAGAGAAAACTACTTACCACCAGCAGCTGAAGCAAATAACACGAAAAGTATCATTTGATGTAATAAAACCATCCTACAAAAGAAAAACGTGGTATACTTTTAGAACATAAAATGTGAATTCATAATTCCTCTACTGACTAATTGACAAGAAATAGCAAGGAAGGGGAGTAGCTCATTCGAGAGCAATCACGGGTTCCTGTCACAAGGACGGAGCAATCACGGGGGTCCTGTCACAAGGACGGAGCAATCACGGGGTCCTGTCACAAGGACGGAGCAATCACGGGGCCCTGTCACAAGGACGGAGCAATCACGGGGTCCTGTCACAAGGACGGAGCAATCACGGGGGTCCTGTCACAAGGACGGAGCAATCACGGGGGTCCTGTCACAAGGACGGAATTTCTTTCCGAAACACAGGAACATTCCTCGGGAGGTTGAGTGCGCCCGTCCAACACGCTCATGGTTCTGGAGAACAGACCAGAGCCTGAAGGGGGCCGGAGGGGCTACCCCTCCCCACCTGCCCCCCCTTCCCTTCCACCCCGCCCAACCCCACCCCACCCCTGCAGCTCCCTGTTCATCTCCTTGCCCTCACCTGAGCCTCTCCCTCCCCACTTCTTCCACCTGCGTCCCCTCTTCCAGCTCTTTCCTTCTTTCCACCTCTGTGCCCTCTCTCTACTGAAGGCGTCTGAAGGACTCTCTGCTCGTGAGGATTTTGCAGATTCCGCTGCAGGTGGATTCCTGGGACGTCCGGGCACCTGTCAATGAACTTACCCCTCTCAGCATGGTACTGCTTAGCAAACCTGGCCCATCCGGAGGCAAACCAAGACTGCCGCTTCTGAGCAGCCCCCAGATGCCATTTAACTTTGTAAAATGCTTGTTCTTTAGTAGAAACTGTGACTTTTCTTTCACCTGGCAATCCTCTTAAATCAGCTATGGACACTAACCAAAAGCCTCAAAAACACTGTCTGACGAATTAAAAACAAAAATCCGTCTTGCTCTATTGTATTGATTAATGTTAGCAAGTAAAATTTCAAAGCCCACGATAGGAAAAGGCACTCCCCGGAGGAGCTGCTTGGGAGAGATGGTAAATAATTTCTGAAACCGTACCTGAAAACACCTTTCTGCCTATTTGCTGCTAGTAATTACTACTGAGGGTGTTTTTCTTTTCCAAAACGACCGTCACCCTCCTCGACCTGGGCCTGGGCAGGGCAAGTTCACTTAACGCCAGGACTTGCTTTGACTGGCTCCCAGGGTGACGTAACATCGTGCCTCTCGGCTCAGGCGTCTGTAAACCTCCTTCAATTCCTGCATTTCAAAAATACACCTAGGGAGAGTTGGTTGCTTATTCAGTACATTGAACCTCCTTGTCTTCCTTTGTTTTCCTGTGTATTCACACAAATGACATGCACACAGAGGGCTTGAGGTGGCCCGCGTGCCTCTGCAGTGGGCACCACGCCGGGCAGCGGCCGGCCGCGGCCACCAGGTCACCCCAGGCTGAGCACCAGGGTCTGAAGAACAATCACCGAGGCTGACGGATTTTCCAAGCCGAGCACAGCAGAGGTGGAGCTCAGCTGGGGAGGGCGGGGGCACGGTAGACAACAAAGGGCAGACTAAGCACCGTTTCTCTGTGCTTCCCAGTTTCCTTCCGTGAACTTCAACCTCCTGAGACCCATGCAGGGCAGGTTGGTATTAAAAAGACAAGTCCTTTCCCTTTTTAGCCTCCTGGTGCCCCTGAAAATCTAAAGCAAGGAAAAAACCAGAAAAGATGGGGATGCCCTTGGCCTGCTTCAGGTCTCGGAGACCCAGATGCAAATGGCGGTAGAAGGCCGAGTGCTAGCGGTTGCCTGACAATCCGTCCCCAAGCAGGCCAATCCCCTGGAGGACGAGAAGCCTGCCCTCCCAGGGCTAGAGCGGGTGCTGGCGGAGAAGGGAACACTGGTGCAGTGTTTTCCCGAGTTTCGTTTAATCACATTTCTGTTGAGAACGGAAGCTGAAGAAGGGTCGAAGCGCGATGAGGCCCGACGACACAGGCCTCTCTCTCGGGTCTGGCCGTTAGCTGGCTGGGGGCAGCTGTCCAGCAGCAGCCGGTGCGCCCCCCTGCAGACCAGCAAGGGTGGGGCGAGGCCAGGGGAGTTTACTCCTCTGGGCATCAAGGTCCTCGTTCTATAAAGTTAGACCCTCAGTAGCCCTAAGGATTTCTATGTGGTCCCTGAAAATACGTTTTAAAAACCTGATATGTATGATTTAAATAAATTAGGACCTTAGGGTTTACAAAAGGAATCATAATTTCAAAAATATTTCGATGACCAAGAGATAAAATGGCAAGTTTGTCCCAATTAGAGAGCTTGCTGTAGTTATGTAAATTAGAGGAAATATTGTACTTTGTTCAAGGACAGTTTGCTAGTGTGTTATCTTCTGAAAATGTCGCCAGGTTACCTTTAGCCCCTCGCATTCGGGCAAGTAAACAGCTTATACCATTTCCCGTCTGTCATAACTACATCGACTTTTATCTGGATGGTTTCTAAGGGGGTGGGGTGCCCAGTGGCCCAGTCCCTAAGCAGAAAAATGACTCAGGACTGGCAACACTGGGCAGCCCTTTCTAAATCACCTACAGAAAGGGGACCAGGAGGAGAAAGGAGAGGACCTGCTGAATAAGACAGCGAGGCGAGGCTTAGCAGACCCAAGGCAAACTGGAAGCTTAGCCACACGTAAACTGGGGAATTTCGGAAAAGAGAGGCAGAGTTAAATGGGGAAGAGATCTTTGTGTAGCACGCTAAGGAACTCTTGAGATTTTCTCTCTGAAAGGCAGTTATTCGGGTATTTTATCTGATCTCTTGCCAATGCATTGTGACCCATCTTGATGAAAAGAGTGCTTAGTTGCCTTCTTGAGTTTCCACTTAAAAGTAAGTACATTCCAGCTACACAAAGAAAGTGTACTTAGCATGCACTGCCTTTTGTGACGCCCAAACTCAGAATGAACAATCTATGCTGAGAAAGGCTTTCAGGGAAAACTGATAGGTGAGATTATAAAAGGTCCTTCCAGTCTGTATTATTCATCCAGGAAATTCCATCTTTATCCTAAAGCACCATCAAAAAGAAGATAATGATAACTTTCCAGTCTTGTTTGAGAGGAAAGGAAGACTAGGCGAGAGAATATTTTGTTTGAGAACCCAAACAATATTTTCCTAAATTTGGTTTAGCTAGCTAGTGGGATCACTAAAACCTTTGAAATAGAATAAAGATTTAAAAATATATTTTTCTATCTAAATCAAAAGGAATAAGTGTCTTAACTGCGTAGAAACTCTTTGCAATTAAGTAGAGGCCCCATTCAAACTGATGATGGGGGTTCTAACAACCCTGTCCAACTAACAGGACTGCACTCCAGGACTCTGACGGTGGAAATTTTTCTTAAAGCTGAAGTTTTGTTTTATTTTGCTTTTCCAGTGAAATAAAATGTTTGTGAAGTCTGATGAAAATGGGAAATTACTAGGCCAAAACTCAGAAAGAATCAGGTGTTTTTCTAGAGAGACCCAGGGCAAGTCCAAGCTGGGGTGGTTTTAGGGGGTGTGGGGTGTTAGGAGGTGTGGGGGGGTGGTAGGAGATGTGGGGGGTGTTAGGGGTGTGGGGTGTTGGGGATGTGGGGGTTACGGGGTGTGGGGTGTCAAGGGTGTGGGGTGTAGGGGGTGTGGGGTGTTAGGAGTTGTGGGGTGTTAGGGGTGTGGGTGGTGTTGGGGGTATGGGGTGTGTGGTAGGTGTGGGGTGTCAGGGGTGTGGGGTGTTGGGGTGTGGGGTGTGTGATGTTAGGGGTGTTGGGGTGTGGGGTGTCGGGGTGTGGGGTGTTGGGGTGTGGGGTGTTAGTGGGTGTGGGGTGTTAGGGGGTGTGGGGTGTTAGGGGGTGTGGGGTGTTAGGAGTGTGGGGTATTGGGAGGTGTGGGGTGTTAAGGGTGTGTGATGTTAGGGATGTGGGGTGTGGGGTGTCGGGGGTGTGGGGTGTTAGTGGGTATGGGGTGTCAGGGGTCTGGGGTGTTGGGGTCTGGGGTGTCGGGGTGTGGGGTGTCGGGGTGTGGGGTGTCGGGGTGTGGGGTGTTGAGGTGTGGGGTGTTGAGGTGTGGGGTGTGTGATGTTAGGGGTGTTGGGGTGTGGGGTGTTGGGGTGTGGGGTGTGTGATGTTAGGGGTGTTGGGGTGTGGGGTGTTGGGGTGTGGGGTGTTGGGGTGTGGGGTGTCAGGGGTGTGGGGTGTTGGGGTGTGGGGTGTTAGGAGTGTGGGGTATTGGGAGGTGTGGGGTGTTAATGGTGTGTGATATTAGGGGTGTGGGGTCTGGGGTGTTGGGGGTGTGGGGTGTCGGGGTTGTGGGGGATTAGGAGGTGTGGGGTGTTAGGGGTGAGGGGGGTTGAGGTGTGGGTTGTTAGGGGGTTTTAGGAGTTGTTAGGGGGTGTTGGGGGTGGTGGATGTTGGGGTGTTGGGGGCTGTGGGGGTGTTAAGGGTTGGAGGGTGTTAGGAGGTGTGGGAGGTGTTAGTGGGTGTGGGGTGTCGGGGGTGTGGGGTGTCGGGGTGTGGGGTGTTGGGGTGTGGGGGATTAGGAGGTATGGGGTGTCGGGGTGTGGGGGTGTTGGGGGTGTGTGATGTTAGGGGTGAGGCGTGTTGGGGTGGGGGTGTGGGGGTGTGGGGTGTTAGGGGGTGTGGGGTGTTAGGAGTGTGGGGTATTGGGAGGTGTGGGGTGTTAAGGGTGTGTGATGTTAGGGGTGTGGGGTGTGGGGTGTTGGGGTGTTGGGGTGTGTGATGTTAGGGGTGTTGGGGTGTGGGGTGTCGGGGTATGGGGTGTTGGGGTGTGGGGGATTAGGGGGTGTGGGGTGTCGGGGGTGTGGGGGTGTTGGGGGTGTGTGATGTTAGGGATGTGGGGTGTGGGGTGTTGGGGTGTTGGGGTGTGTGATGTTAGGGGTGTTGGGGTGTGGGGTGTCGGGGTATGGGGTGTTGGGGTGTGGGGGATTAGGGGGTGTGGGGCGTCGGGGGTGTGGGGTGTTGGGGTGTGGGGTGTTGGGGGTGTGTGATGTTAGGGATGTGGGGTGTGGGGTGTTGGGGTGTTGGGGTGTGTGATGTTAGGGGTGTCGGGGGTGTGGGGTGTTGGGGTATGGGGTGTTGGGGTGTGGGGGATTAGGAGGTATGGGGTGTCGGGGTGTGGGGGTGTTGGGAGTGTGTGATGTTAGGGGTGAGGCGTGTTGGGGTGGGGGTGTTGGGGTGTGGGGGGTGACAGGCGATGTGGGGTGTTGGGGGTGCTGGTCACACTTTCCTGGGGTCAGGGAAGACCCTCTCCGACCGCCCCTCAGACGCCCCGTCCCTCGCGCTCCTCGCCCCCGTCCAGCGTCTCTGGCGCAGGCGCCCTCGCCCCGCAGGCCCTTCCTGGCTCTGGCTGAGTGGCGCGCCCCTCCTCATTTCGAGGCTTTCTCGACTTTGATCGTTTCTCCCGCTCCGCAATATGGAGGTTTTGTCCAGTGCCCCCTCTGCTGGGGCGTGGAGAGGAGCTGTGCTGTGCGCTGCAGGCTTCTTAGCAGTGACTCTGGCCTGGACCCCCCAGGGGCCGGCCGCAGCCCCGGCCCCACTGCCCACACCCCTTTGGCCTCCAGAGGCTGTGCCCCGCCCCGCGAGGCACAGAGTCGCCTCGGCCTGGAGCTGCTGCCTCAGGTGATGGAGAGTCTGGTCACATCTCCTGCCGTCGCTCACGTGCCTCGTGTCCCCGAGACCAGGGGGGAGCAGGGGGGAGCAGGCGTCAGGCCGCCCCTGCGGGGGCTGCGGGGCCCATCCCAGGGCGGTGGATGGCAGGCCCTCCTCGGGAGCCACATAGACGACACTCAGAGGAGGCGCAGGCTGGCTCCGCGGGCGGTGTCCCCGCCTCGGTGAGGCGCGCCTGTGCGGTGAGCAGGCCACAGGGTCCTCGCTCTGGCCAGGGCAGGGCGGCACTGGACGCTGCCGCAGCCCCCCTGGGTGCTGCCTTCCCACCCCCACCCCACGCTCACAGCCTCTTACGCTCTCCCCATCCCGGGCCCTTCCTGTGGCAGGCTGCTCTGCACACCCTGTCCAGGAGGCGTGGTCAGTGGAAGAGCATTCCAGCACTGCTGGCCCCCAGGGTAGCCTGAAAACTGTCAGTCACACTCAGGGGATGCCGCATTCGGAAACTCTGCTCCATTTTGCCTGAACTATACCATCCGCTGCCAAGCAAAAGCTGGCGTTCGCCTTGACAGCATTCAAACACTACACACCTGTGATAACCTTTTTATTACAAACCATTTTTTCCCTTTTAGATATAAAACAACATCCACACAGAGCAAATACTGGTATCTTTATTGCATGCAAAGGCAAGAGCTGCAGCTTTTATTTGTTATGATGTCGTGGAAGCCAGCCAATTTACTTCTGGATTTCGTTTCTAACTCTCCAGTTTCCTTCTGTGTGGTTTGTGAATTACTCGAGCTCAGCTTTCCACCAGCTCTCTCCCTCGTTTAGCTCTTTCTACCATTCAGTGTGTCTTCAGGTGTGGAAGGAAAATCTCAATCTCCTTTAGAAAACTTCACTTTTCTGCTTTTGTATTGAACTATACCATGTCTTGTAAATGATCCTTTCTTTGTAAATGTTACCTTAACTAAAGGGAAGCAGTCTACCTGGTGTCACTTGTGGTAATCACGAGCATGTTTGGAATTTGTGTTGCACGAGAATTTATGTCATCCATTCCACAGCTACCTCCTACTCCTATGAATTTACAATATTTAATTTCATGAGCTCTCATATATCTACCAATACTCCTTGAATCACTATTTCAGGACCCCCAGCATCGGTGGCTTTGCAAAGCGTGTCCTCCACGGGGCACCGTGAAATGAATCTGCTGAAGGAGCCGCACCAGACAACTCGGCTCACAGGCCCCCGAGCACCAGCCTGGAGTCAACAAGACAAGAGGCTGTTGTGGAAGGTGCCCAGGTCAGCCAGGGCCGGACAAGCTGCCTCGCCCTTGCAAAACATGCCACACAAATCTCCCTCCTTCTGTTTTCAGAACAAAGCTCAAGCTCCTCTGCTCTTTACCCCAAGTGTGGCAGGCAGTAGTAGGTTTTAATGACCAAAAAGGTAAGACAGAGAAGAAAATATTATCTCTAAGCTGTACTGAGTTTCAGAGGAAGCAGTAAGATAAGAAAGTTTCCAGGCACCTGCTAGACTTTGGAATCCCTTATGCTCAGCTATGCTTTACAAGTAGAGGAAAACACTTTCCAGCCGTGCTATTTTGCCATTTTATTCATAACAGTTGTGAAGAGTCTCAATAGTTTTTGCCCAGTCTCGGCTCCCCACTCCTGGAGGCCGAAAGTGCAGCCCTTGCCCTCAGCCTCTTTGCATGCATTGCTTCTTTGATCGTACAAGGACGTGAGGTAGGTAGCACTTCCCTGAGTGGCGCTTGCAGACACCCAGGCTTTCGAACTGATCGCGGGTGTGCAAAGCTAGTGCTGCAAGCAGGGCTCTTTGCCACCACGACGTGGCCAGCTCACGCCGGTGACCTCGCCAGGGGGCGTCCATCGCCCTCCCGGGTTTTCTCTAAGATCCAGTTCACGTACTCGGCAACTTTGGTGTAGACGCCTGGCTGCTCTCTGCGGGCACAGCCTTCGCCCCAGCTGGTGATGCCAACCAGGTGCCAGATACCGTTGTGTTTGCAAACCAGGGGGCCGCCCGAGTCTCCCTGCGTCGGTGTCGGTGGGAAAATAAAGTGAGAGAAAGTCATGACAGCTACGATTCGGCGAGTAGTTGCCTTCAGAATTCTGAAGACACACGTAATTTCTTAAAGTACTTTCCATATCTGATGGGTCGCATTCACTATTGGGTTATTGGTTGTAATGAAAATGAGCTAGGGTTACGTTTTCTGGTTATTCTCTCTTCTATTCTGAGGTAAAGCCAACAAAACAATTTTGAGAGCTTCCTCCCAGTGTTAGAGCAGTCGTGTGTTCTTATATTTTAGTACAATTAGAGTTTTACGTCTTCCTCCCTTACACATACCCTGCCCATGCACAGCTCAAGGCTTTTACATATTCAATTTGTTAGAGGCTACCACCAGGTCTTTTGGCTCAGATTTTTAAAAATAGCTGTAATGAAAGATATTGTTGGGCAACAGTTTGAAGCGAGCTTTCCCAAGGAGCCTAAAGTGCGTTTTCATAATCTAATGCGTTACCTTACATGCATCTTTCCCTCCTTCTTTATAACCAGCACAGATCATATGTTCGGTTATTTCGTAATCTCTGTATTTTGTCTGGCATTCTTCATTTGTTACCAAAGGAATATTTGCTTTTTGTAGAATATTTTGAATTTCACCTACAAAGTAAACATTATAAAACCTCAGAGGGAGGACATGCAATAAATACAGAAATAAGGCATACCGAGGCCTCTTTTGCAGTGTTAGGACAGGGTCAGAATCCCAGCTGACCAGAGAACCGGCCGGCAAATTCTCCACCATCCCCTTGTCTCATTTTAGGTCCCTCAGAAATTCTCTTTCCTATTTATTGCCTGCAATCCAGGAGCCTGACAGTTCTCACATTTAAGCTTTTAGTTTTACATTTTCACATAATTTCAAAATAAATCATTTCTGAAAAAAAAAACAAAACCCAAACTCTGACAATAGAGTAACACTATGTTCTTTGGATAATATGAGTTTGCATTTCCCTTGAAGAACAATTTCTTTACGTGTAATTTATTTTCCACCAGTGCCCAGGTTCACCTTGGATAGATGCTGGGAGCTTTCTGTGTGTTTTAGAACAACTGCAATATCTTGCATGTATTACCATATCTTACATTATTTTTAAGTATTTTGACAGCTGCATTGCAATACAATTGGTTTCCTTGGCAGTCCTATGGATTTCGTTGTGGGCATGTACAAGCATTATTTGAGAGTGGTTCACAGGCTTCATCAGATAGCCAGAGCTACTTGAAATAAAGAAAGAGAGGAGAGGAAGCGCCTGCCACCGAGAGGCAGCGCCTGCACGTGGTCCTGGCTACCAAGGCCCCAGGAAAACGTGGTGCTGGGGACAGCCCACTGCTGACATTGAGGAAAAGCTGGGCTGAGCAGGTTGGTTAGCCCTGGGGGGGCCCAACCCTTTACACAAGCCAAGCACGTGACCTTTATAGAGGTCAGATTACTTAAAAGGTTACCTTATACATTTTTGCAGACCCAAGCAAAAATACATCTCAAGAATCACTGAATAAATATTTGCTAATATACAAATTGGAAAGACTGAGAGTTTAGATATAATTTTAGACAGAGGCTGATTAAACTGATCTACTCTATATAGTTTCATCTATTTTCACTTGTTTTAGGAATAACATTTAAAATGTCATACTGTACCATTTTCTTTTGTGAAGCCCCATCCAGTTACCCAACAGTTGGTGTAAATGGTATTTGTGTCATTTTTGGAAGGGAGGCAGATTGGTTTTTGGGATGCTGAAAGGTAATTTTGAAATGAGAGTTTAGTTAGACCAAGTTATGGACAATGACTTTAAAAATACATTCTTTTTCCCATATTTTCTTCCCATCTAGTAGCATCAAGAATAACCTTCTTGCTTTCTGCCCAGCTTCTAAGGTCAGCGATTCAGGGATATTTTTTGCCAGCAGTGTTCATTTGCACACCAGGTATTTGCAGTCAAAACGATCTGGATTAAATAAAAAGCTCAGAACCCAAATGCACTGTCCAAAGCATTTTGAGATTCTTGTTTCTTAAATCTTATTCAGGTCATGGTAACTTGATAATCCTAGCAGTCTCTGCAGGGTCCCAGACCTTATTTTAAGGACTTTAATAACTGGCTTATTTGTTATGTAAAATAAATCAATGGTGTAATTATCATGCCCATTTTACAGATGAGGAAATTGAGGTGCAAGGAGGCACAGCAGCTTGCCGGCAGTTACACGACAGTGAGGAGACACACGGCGCTTCACTTCCCATGGAGCTCTGTGCTTGCAACCACAGCTGTCCTCCCGGAGCTTCCTTCCGCACCAGCCAGGCCTGGACATTGGTCCCACTGGCCCTTGTGGAGCCCAAGGTCCCTCCCCAGTGGTGATTCTCCTACTCTTGTCCGAGGAAGTCCAGGGCTTCCCAGGCCACAAGGGCGTTCCCTACGTCCGCTATTTCAGTAACGGAGGGGCAGCTGCATTCCTACCTGAAGGAATTAATCCGAATTTCTTGCCCAGGTAAGTGGAAGAGATTCGGTGTCTAGTAAACAGTTTCTTCAGTTCCCGGCAATCCTCACCTGCCCCCAACGCGCCCGCCGCCTGCCCTGGCCCTGCCCTGGCCCTGCCCTCGTTCACAGACGTGGAAATGCACGCTGGGCAGCCGACATGCCACCTACCGGAGTAGTTGAGAGGAGCCTCGAGCTTCACCAAGGCGATATCATGGCCTCCCTGGGAGACTCTGTACTGTTGGTGAACAAGGATCTCTCTCACTCTTGAAAACGCGGTGTCTTTTGTTATCTCTGAGAGATTCAGAACGCCACCGTAGACGCGCCAAACGCTGGGCCAGCGAAGCCTGAGAGGAAAGCAAGCGCCTTTTGAAACTGGACAGCTCGGCCTCTCACGGCCGCTCTTTCCTCTCACTTTCTCCTTCCAGGAGGAAGTGGGAGGACGAGCCACACGCGCCGCGTGTCCTGCCCGGGCTCCTCCTGGCGACGTGTCGCCACAGCAGAACCAAGCCTCTGAAGACGCGAGGGACAGCGCCGGCCGCGGCCGTCGGCAGCTCTTTCACGAGCTCAGCAGTCGACACGCAGGAGCATCGCAGCCGGTCCCGAGAGAAACGGTGTGGCCGAGGCCGAGTCTGCACCGGGAGGCTTCCTCTGCCGCTGGCCGCTGAGGGCGACCGCTTCCCGGGGCCCACGACTGCCGCCCGCCGCCTGCGCGTCAGGCTGCTCAGGGGGCAGGGCAGGAGGCGCCGGAATTACACGGACGTGACACGCTGCGTGGGCACTGCCAGAGTAAGTTAACTTCGCGATGTGAGATACAAAGCAAATCCAAAACGTGATGGGAAACAAAGCCAACTCTGTGTCAGTATCTGGAAATCGTCACCAGCACTGAACGAGCTCCCGCGCAGAGCTCTGAAGGAAGGGGGCCACTTCGGGTGCAGCGGCCTTTCGAATCGGCCACAGCGCTCCAGGCGTTTTATCTCTGAGCCTTCAAGAAAGGAAAGGCTTTGTCCCAAGTCAGGGCGCATATAGGAAGAGAGGCCGCTACCTGCCGCCCGAGGCCGGTTCTCCTGGGCCACCACCTTCCCCTGCCAGGCCACTGCAGCAGAGGGGCTGACCGAGACCCCGACGGGGGCAGCTGTGAAGGAGCCGACTCTGCCCTGTCCAGCTCCACGTGGCTTTGTCCAGCCCTGCCCTGCCCTGCCCAGTCCAGTCCAGCTCCGCCCAGCCCTGCCCTGCCCAGCCCAGCTCCACCCAGCCCTGCCTGCTCTGTCCAGCTCTGCCCAGCCCTGCCCGCTCTGTCCAGCTCTGCCCAGCCCAGCTCTGCCCAGCCCGGCTCTGCCCAGCCCTGCCCGCTCTACCCAGCCTAGCCCTACCTGCTCTGCCCAGCCCTGCCCACTCGGTCCAGCTCTGCCCAGCCTAGCTCTGCCCAGCCCTACCTGCTCTGCCCAGCCCTGCCTGCTCTGCCCAGCCCTGCCCGCTCTGCCCAACTCTGCCCGCTCTGTCCAGCTTTGCCCTGCTTTGCTGCCCAGCCCTGCCCATTCTGTCCAGCTTTGCCCTGCTTCGCTGCCCAGCCCTGCCCGCTCTGTCCAGCTCTGCCCAGCCCTGCCTGCTCTGCCCAGCCCGCTCTGTCCAGCTCTGCCCTGCTGCTCTGCCCAGCCCTGCCCGCTCTGCCCAGCCCTGCCCGCTCTGCCCAGCCCTGCCCGCTCTGTCCAGCTGCTCTGCCCAGCCCTGCCTGCTCTGCCCAGCCCTGCCCGCTCTGTCCAGCTCTGCCCTGCTGCTCTGCCCAGCCCTGCCTGCCCTGCCTGCTATGCCCAGTGTTGCCCGTTCTGCCCAGCCTGGTGCTGTCTTCTGTATTTTGGCGACAAAACCCTCCATCCTGGAACACAGCAACCTGGGCCCTGGCCTTTTGGGGGAGGGAAAGGGGTGAATTTTGCTAAAACAGAAATACTTTGATTTTATTTTTGAGAAGTCAAGTGCCTTTTATTGGGGGGCTAGTAGAATCCCTTTTGGTTATTCTTATGCTTTATCCTTTTAGCCTTTTTACTGAGTATACTATTATTAACAAGGGTTTAAATTTTCATGTCCCGGTACAGCGCTAACTCTTTTAAGTGTGCCAATCTTTCCAGCAACCCTGTGACTTAGGTACTATCACATCCATATTTTACTGATAGAAAATTAAAGCAAAGAGAGATTTATAATTTGTCATGGTCATACTTCTAGCAAGGCGCAAGATTTATAACTTGATCATGGTCATACCTCTAGCAAGGCGCAGAGTTCTGTCTAACTACAGAGCCAGAATGTATTAAAATTTCAAAAGCTGTTATAGGTACTGTGTGCCCAAAGAGCTAGAAACACTATATCAGATCATATACATAGAAAGATAAAGGCCAATAAAACTATCTCTTTGGGGGCTTTTGTGATGATCTGATCTTGTGAATCAAAGCAGAAAGTGAACTTTCTGTGGGCCTAAACGTAAGTCTTTCGTGTCTTTGACGGATACATTTGGGGGCCGGGTGCATTTCTGAGTCCTGCTCTGAAGCAGGAGTGAACTCCTGGCCGGCACGGCCCCACGCCAGCCTCCATCTGTCCCGGTCAGTGCTCAGGCTCCACCCGTGGTTAAATGTTTTTAACGCCACCCTGCTCTAAAGCCCCTTTCCTAAAGGAGAGTAACTCTACTAGTAAGCTCAGGTGCGCGGAGACTGACGGTCGATTCTCCAGAGCACACAGGCTGGCCGAGACACTGCTCAAGGCTCGCGCAGCGCAGCACTTACCCGTCAAAGCAGTGGGCAGCAGTGAGCACCCACTGGGCCCCGATGATGGACCCCCCACACAGGTGGCTCTGCACTTTCTGTCTCACCTGCAGGCTGACCTGCCAGGGCCACTCTCTCCAAGAGGAGTCGGCCCCTCCGACAATGCGCGAGACCGTTTTCCTTGAGCAGACTGAAAAGAAGGTGTTGAGGGGAACAGTTGGACTTCAGAGTGATTGGGAGTCCCCTTCCATACAGCTCCCTTATGTAGGACATCCATCCAAGTTCTGTGGAAAATTGGGGTTCACTCACCAGAGCCCTCCTCTCTTTTGCACAACCTCAGAGAATATCCCGAGCTCCCTTGTGTACCATAAGTAATCTTAGTCGGGGAGCCGTCCAAAGATAATTTTAAGGAACACTTACATCTGGATAAAATAAACAGCATAACGATTAAACCTTTATAGAGGTGAGAAATACGTGAAATTGCTTTGCCAATTGCCTTTGAAAAATACATTTCCACTTACTTTCCTTCTCTGCAGTCTTTTGGGAGTAGAGAGTAAGTAAAAAACTGGCAGCGAATCTCCATTGTGCAAAGCTCTTGGCAAGTGTTCGCCCCTTGAACTAAAGTCACATTCAATTCTTCTCCTTCAAAATCAACTCCAGAGTAAATTTTGGGGTGGCAGGGTTCTGTGCCAATTATAGACATAAAGATATAAAATAAGCAAAGTAATAAACCCTATTAATGCAAATCTCTGGTACATAAGGTTTATTTCACCACTGTTACTTGTTAGTCATAAAATTTTTTATCGTATTGTACATGATAATATTTTTGAATTTATTACCAGGAAAAGTTCGTTTGCAGGTTAAAAGGCTATATCCAGATATGGCGTTTTCCTGGAAAATAGGGGAACTTGGAGCCCCACTTCTGGAAGTCTTAAGGAAACAAACATTTCTATTACAAACAGAGATGGGGGAGAGAAAGAATAGACATTAAATGCATGAGGCAAACACAGAAGCACTTAACATCAAAAAAGCTCCTCTGCAAATTTTATTCTTCTGAGAAACTCTCTGAAAGTAAGTCAGACTACAGGGCACTAATAAATTACAGAGATTAAATGAAAATCAAGCCAGCATCTCCCTGTGGGGAAAACCGGTGGGCACGGGTTACCTGAAAAGAGGAGTATGGTGAAGTTTCAAGTTCACTTTATAATTGAAAAAAGAGAAGAGAAAAGCTACCAATGCTGGGGATTTGTGCTGTCGATCCTATTATATAACAACATGCCCTCGCTCAACTGCATGTTGTGTGTGGAGAGAAGGTAGGAGACAGTTTTGCTAATTTCTTAAGCGGTCTGCACCTAGCAGAAAAGCCCATAGCTAACCTGTATGGGAAAGGAACAAAATTTTCTTGACACTAACTATAAAATGTAAGTGATGAAATCGTAGCAATAGGTTTAAAGACTAGAAATAGAAGACACTAATTTAGAAAAATCTAAAATAAAGTAAAAATAAAGTGGGGTATTAAAAATGAAAAATTTTGTAAAACTTTGTTTTTGATGTTTTGCCTTTCATCACTGTAATAGGTGTGCCCTTGTATGTACAGTAGCAAGGCAGTTTCTTTTCATTTCTTCCTCAGTGTCTACATCCTTTCTTTTTTTTTTCCCTAATTTTTAATTTTGTCTTCTGAAAAGTTTTAGATCACTGTAATTCACATATACAATATAGGGAACTCCCACATATCCAACATCAAACCCTTTCCCCCCTTCCCCAGCAATGATCCTTTTACATGTTCTTGTTATATTTGCTGCAGCTGATGTACAGATACTGAAACATATCTTTCAAACATGGTTTCATTTTGGTTCACATTAATGGTTTATATTTTAGACTGTACAATTTTCTAAATTTTTAGTTACCTTATGTTTTACATTATGGTTTACATTTTAGCCTATAGCCTTTTATACATTTTTGGTGTAATTTAACATGTTCTATATTCATCATTACATGATCTTGTGGAGCCTTCCATTGTCCCCCAGTTGCCCTGCTTCCGTCTACTCTATACCTCTCTCCCCTCCCCTCAGGGCCCACAGTGATTATCAGTCTTCACTACTTGAAGGACCAGATTCACAGATACTTGCAACAATGCTAAGGGCTTGATGTACTAGACTGCTCTACCCACTGGGAGCCACCAATTCTCTCGAGAGACACAATTCCCTCTGTTTGAGATCATCAGGCCTCCCCAGGATGGGGGTACAGCTTCACACTCATTGTATGGGTCTCCACCCAATGATATAACTCACTATGACAAAATGAGGATGCACATACTCCCTAGAAGCCTGCCCCTGTGCCAGATGCACCCACTTAAGTACCTTAAACAGGTAATCTTTCCTTATTATATTTTCTAAAGAATGTTCTCAACATTGTAGTTTCAACCACATACCTGACAATCTCCCATGTTCATCTGTTCTCCCTAACCTTCCCCCCAACTCTTTGGGCCATCTGACCCATCCTCCCATCCCTAGCCCCCCTCAAACCTGCAAAGCCCCACCCAAAGGTATCTCTATGCCCCCATCTTATCCCTTCCCTGTACAAATACTTACCTCCAGCTTTGGCAATATATTCTGTTTCATTTCTTAGAAGTTTTGGACCACAGAGAGGTTCAACTATGGCAGGGGAGGAATGCTGGTGTGGGGTGTTATTGATGGGGGGCACTTGGTAGAGAGGGAGTTCTCCAGGGCATGTATACAGGGTACATAAAAATGTTCAGATATATGTTGGGAATTTTCATAGTAGTTACAGTTACAAACGACATCTGAGGGAATGCTGAGTTCCTAGCCAGGGGAGCTCTGTCATATTCCCCAATGGGACAGCAACAATCCCCCAAGTGCAATGGCAAAGACCGATGAATAAGGATGGTCCAATGATGAGCCCTTGATACTGATGACTATGCTTATGAGCCTGTGTGCCTGAAATATGAACTAGGCCTAGAGCTGCAGGGTGCCTAAGAGTTACCTCCTGAGATCTTCCATGTTGCTCAAATGTGGCCACTCTCTAAGCCAAACTCATTATGTATATGCATTACCTTCCCTCCAGTGTGGGACATGACTCCCAGGGATGAGCTTCCCTGGTGCCAAGGGATTACTACCAATCACTAACTGGTGATGCAACTGGAAAGAGACCTCAAATAAAAGGGTCAACTCAGACCAGCAGAATATCTCAGCCTATATGTTGGATCATGTGTTAAAAACTGCTTTTTGACCTTGAATAAAAGGGGGAAATGGCAAAGACAAATGAATTTAAATGGTTAAGAGTCTTCCAAAAAGAGTCAGGAGGTCATCAGTGGGGTCGCACTTACACATACCTCAGCAGGATCCCAGAGATAGCCAAAGCAGATATGACCCCAGGTACTGGTGCTCCTGAGGGCTATGGAGACACACAGGTTCTATGGTCATGGCAGATGGCTCTGGAGTTCAGTTCCATGTCAGTGGGCCCTACTTTGGAATTCGTGTTCCTGAGTGTGATGGAGCTGGACTCAGAAGAATGCCTCTTCTGTCACTTTTACTGAACCTGTGGTTGGCGCTAGGGTTGGTGTATACTCAGAAGAGTATACACCAATCTCTGGATTGGCCATGTGCCAGCTGGGCCATGACCCTCAGCAGATTTGCAACTCCTACTCTCTGGTTTGTTGGACTTATCCAGATCAGGAGGGAAGATGGTCACCCACCACACCAGGGAACCGAGAGTGCCTACAACTGCAAGCAGGAGAATCGCATCCATCATCCATGTGGGATCTAAGCCCCCTCTTGATATAGAGGTAGATTGGACATCACCATCCCAGGGTCCACAGGATGGAGAAATAAAATATGGATTAGAGTAGACTTACTAATATTCTACTATAGAACTATTGTGACTAGTAATGGAAGAAATTTGTAGTGTTGATGTGGAGAAAGTAGCATGGTAGTTGCTGAGGTCAGGGAGAGGGAAGAAGAGATGTGATGTGGGGGCATTTTTGGGACTTGGAGTTGTCCTAAATGATATTGCAGGGACAGATGCTGAACATTATATATCCTGTCATAACTCGCCTAATGGACTGGGGAAGAGTGTAAACTACAATGTAAACTATTATTCATGTGGTGCAGTAGTGCTCCAAAATGTATTCACCAAATGCTGAATATGCCACAATGATGAAAGAGGTTGTTGATGTGGGAGGAGTGGGGTGTGGTGGGGTGGGGGGTATATGGGGACCTCTTACATTTTTTAATGAAACATTTTTTGTGATCTATGTATCTTCAAAAAAATACAATAAAAAAAAGATGGAGGTGGGGGTGTTGGGAGTGGGGTATATGGGAACCTCTCATGTTTTTTAATGTAACATTTTGTGTGATCTATTAACTTTAGAAAAGATAATTAAAAATAAAATAAAATAAATAAAATTTAAGTGATGAAATAGCAGCATCAAAGATTGCACATTCATACTCACCTTTGTGATTCTATATTCCATGCATTTGTGTAGAATGTAAAGAAGAGGCAGTTGGGGTGGTAGGTGCAAATGGTTTGACAGACTACAGCGTCTGGAGTGAGAACCCTGGCAACGTTCATGTCTGAAAATGCACGATGCTGGAAAATGTTCAACTGGCACCCTGCGAACTCAGAGAGAAGACACTGCTCAGTAAATGGCATGGTGCTCAGTTCATGAAGAGACTGTCATCATTGCTGAGGAAAGTCTTAGTACTTCATAGCAGTAGACTTCTAAGGTAAATAATGTGTGTTAAACTATCCTCAAACTTGCTGTTTGTCATTTGGAAGAGGGCACGATTGGCCTAAGTTTGCAGAAGGACAAACTCCTCTCTCCACCATGTTCTCCTAGCCCCTTCCTCCACCAATCTAGGACACTAGGTACCGCAGCCTCCACTCAGGTTTCCTTGGTATTTCCTGAATGTGAACCCCAGCCCTCAGGAACATGCGGCTTTTAAGCTATAGTTTCCTTAAAATAACAAAAGTGTTTTAATAAAAGGAAATGAACAAATTTTATTGGGTAACTAACAAATATGCCATGTGAACATGGAGATTAGAAGAAGAGAAAATCCATTTTCATTATCCTTATATAATCTTATTTCTTGATTTCATTTGTATTTGTGTTCAAATGATTTACTTGAAAGCTCCATTCCCAAGTAAGTATCATTGGTTGACCTGTCAGCAGTGCCCTGGAAATACCAATTGCAAGGCTTTTCTCCCCTTGCCTAGCTCAGCTTGCCTGCTACCCATAACTCAAATGCTTCCTTGGGAGCATTTGAGACACACGCGCGCACACACACACACACACACATCAGGGGCAATTAACATTGCAGCTGCTTGAGGCAGCAATAACAGTTAGGTCAAACAACAGGCTGATTAAAAAACTTAAAAGGAAAGCCTGGGAAGTAAGAATAAATCTGATGACTAAACTAACCAAGAGGAGATAGTCAGAGACTACACTCAACAAAATCTTTCACTTTAGAGAATTCATACAGGAAAAGCACTGAACAAAGAGCAACAACCACAATAGCAGAAATAATGACAAATCCTGGGGAGGAGAAATAATCTGATTTTAGAGTTGCCATATTAGAATATTCAAAGTGTCCAGTTTTTAACAAAAACTTACAAGGCATCCAAAGAAACAAAAAAGTATGACCTATACACAGAGAAAAAAGAAATCAATAGAAACTGTGCCTCATAAAGAGAAAGCCTAGATATTGGATTTTCTAGTCTAAGGTTTTAAATTAGTTATTTTTTAAATGCTCAATAACCTAAAGGGAGCTATGTCTAAACAACTAAAGGAAAGTATGAGAACAGTCACATCAAGTTGAAAAACAAATACTTATAAATTATTATAAGAAAAGATCAGATAGAAATTCCAGAGTTGAAAAGTTCAATAACTGAAATGAAAAAGTCACTAGAGAGGTTCAGCAGCAAATATGAGCTTACAGAAGAAATTAGAAAGATCAATCGAAATGATCCAGTCTGAGGAACAGAAAGAAAAAAAGAATGGAGAAAAGTGAACGGCACCGCAGAGACCTGTGGGCACCATCGAGTATACCAACATACACACAATGGAGACAGATAGGACACCATCAAGTACACCAACATACACACAATGGAGACAGATAGGACACCATCAAGTACACCAACATACACACAATGGAGACAGATAGGACACCACCAAGTACACCAACATACACACAATGGAGACAGATAGGACACCATCAAGTACACCAACATACACACAATGGAGACAGATAGGACACCATCAAGTGTACCAACAAATACACACAATGGAGACAGATAGGACACCACCAAGTGTACCAACAAATACACAATGGAGACATATGTAGCACCATCAAGTGTGCTAATATATACAATGGAGACTTGTGGAACCCTTACAAGTGTACAAATGTATACACAATGGAGATCTATGGGGCACCATTGAGTATACCAAGGTACACTATGGAGACACATGGGGCACCATCAAAATGTACCAACATATACACAATAGAGTTATGTAGGGTACTTACAAGTATACCAACATATATACAATGGAGACATTTGGGGCACCATCAAGTATACCAAAATGCACACAATGGAGACATATGGGGCACCATCAAATGTACCAAAATACACACAATGGAGACATATGGGGCACCAACAAGTGTACCAACATATACACAATGGAGACAGGTAGGACACCATCAAGTTTACCAACAAACACACAATGAAGACATGGGGCACCATCAAGTGTACAACATACACAAAGGAAGTGCAGAAGGAGAGAGGAACAAGGAAGTGAGAGAATGGGCATTTGAAGAAATACTGGTCAAGCCATTCACATTTAATGAAAATCATTAATCTGCACATTCAGGAAGCTCAACAAATGCCGCATAGGATAAATTCAGAGATTCACATCCAGATAGACTCACTTCACAATTAAACTGTTGAAAGACAAAGAGAGAACTTTGAAGTAGCAAGAGAGAAATGGAATTGTCACATGCAAAAGAGCCCCAATAAGAATAACAGCTGGTTTTTCATCTGAAACCATGGAGCAGTATCAAAATACTGAAAGAAAGGCTAAACAAAAATTTTATGCCCAGCAAATGTAACTTACAGATTTTAGTTAATGGTAGTATTGTAATGTTCTTGCATCCATGGCAAGGAAGGTACTATGTCAATGCTAAGGGTCAACAATGGGGGGAGAAAAGGGGATATGGGATTATTCCTTTTGTAGCTGATGAAAGCATTCTAGAAATGATAGCCTGATTCTGTGATGAAACTGAGAGCCAAGAGTATTCTTTGGATGGACTGTATAAGTCAGGAAACTGTATAACAAAGAGAACCATGTGGTGGATGAGGGACTGTGGTTAACAATACAACTATGAGAACACGCTCTCATGAACTATAACAAATGTGTAATACTAACATAGAGTTTTAATATTAGGATGGTTTATGGAAAAATACACCAAATATAAGTGCTGGACCAAAGGTAGCAGTAATATTATGATGATGCTCTTTCATAATTTACAATAAATGTACCACAAAAATGTAAGTTGCTGGTGGTGGGGCAATGTATGGGAGTCCTTTATGTTATGCATGATTGATTTGTAAGCTCACAACTTTTCTCACTAAAATAATAATAATTATTTTAAGAACATTATGCTAAGTCATGGAAACTAGACACAAAGTACCACCTATTGTAGGATTCTGTTTATATAAACTATAAATATCAATAAATCTATAGAGACATAAATAGACTAGTAGTTATAGGGCTGGGTATGGATAGATTGAGAGGTAACTGTGAAGGTGAATGGGTTTTACTTTTTTGAGTAACAAAATGTTCTAAAATTGATTACGGCAATGAATGTACAACTCTAAAAGCCACTGATTGTGCACTCTGGATGGATATATATGGTGTATGAATACATCTCAATAAAACTGCTAAAAACAAAAAGATTGGACCATGGTGAGAATATTTTAAAAATGGAAGAGTTAAGATATTCCTAGAAAACCAAAAACAGAAAATTGATCACTAGAAGAACTGACCTACAAGAAATACTAAAGGCTTCAATGAAGGGAAAATCTCCCCATCCCAAGAACCTCAAGAATCACGCCTTCAAAGCTCCCTTTGCCAAGTAAGGTAAGGGAGTTAGCACATGGACTGGGAGCTAGCACATGGACCGGCAATTAGCACATGGACTGGGAATTAGCGCATGGACCGGGAATTAGCGCATGGACCAGGGATCAGCACATGGAGCAGGGGCTCGCTCATGGAGCAGGAGTTAGCACATGGAGCAGGGGTAGCACATGAAGCAGGGCTAGCTCATGGAGCAGGGCTAGCTCATGGAGCAGGGGTTAGCACATGGAGCAGGAGTTAGCACATGGAGCAGGGCTAGCAAATGGAGCAGGGCTAGCACATGGAGCAGGGCTAGCACGTGGAGCAGGGGTTGCACATGGAGCAGGGTTAGCTCATGGAGCAGGGGTAGCACGTGGAGCAGGGCTAGCAAATGGAGCAGGGCTAGCACGTGGAGCAGGGGTTGCACATGGAGCAGGGGTAGCACGTGGAGCAGGGGCTAGCTCATGGAGCAGGGCTAGCTCATGGAGCAGGGCTAGCACGTGGAGCAGGGGTAGCACGTGGAGCAGGGCTAGCTCATGGAGCAGGGCTAGCTCATGGAGCAGGGGTAGCACGTGGAGCAGGGCTAGCACGTGGAGCAGGGCTAGCACATGGAGCAGGGGTAGCACGTGGAGCAGGGCTAGCACGTGGAGCAGGGGCTAGCTCATGGAGCAGGGCTAGCTCATGGAGCAGGGCTAGCACGTGGAGCAGGGGTTGCACATGGAGCAGGGGTAGCACGTGGAGCAGGGGTAGCACGTGGAGCAGGGCTAGCACGTGGAGCAGGGCTAGCACGTGGAGCAGGGGTAGCACGTGGAGCAGGGGCTAGCTCATGGAGCAGGGCTAGCTCATGGAGCAGGGGTAGCACGTGGAGCAGGGCTAGCACGTGGAGCAGGGCTAGCACGTGGAGCAGGGCTAGCACGTGGAGCAGGGGTAGCACGTGGAGCAGGGCTAGCACGTGGAGCAGGGCTAGCACGTGGAGCAGGGGCTAGCTCATGGAGCAGGGCTAGCTCATGGAGCAGGGCTAGCACGTGGAGCAGGGGTAGCACATGGAGCAGGGCTAGCTCATGGAGCAGGGGTAGCACGTGGAGCAGGGGTAGCACATGGAGCAGGGCTAGCACGTGGAGCAGGGGTAGCTCATGGAGCAGGGCTAGCACGTGGAGCAGGGCTAGCTCATGGAGCAGGGCTAGCACGTGGAGCAGGGGTTGCACATGGAGCAGGGCTAGCTCATGGAGCAGGGCTAGCACGTGGAGCAGGGCTAACACGTGGAGCAGGGCTAGCACGTGGAGCAGGGGTAGCTCATGGAGCAGGGCTAGCACGTGGAGCAGGGCTAGCTCATGGAGCAGGGGTAGCACGTGGAGCAGGGCTAGCTCATGGAGCAGGGCTAGCACGTGGAGCAGGGCTAGCACATGGAGCAGGGCTAGCACGTGGAGCAGGGGTAGCACGTGGAGCAGGGGCAGCTCATGGAGCAGGGCTAGCTCATGGAGCAGGGCTAGCACGTGGAGCAGGGGTAGCACGTGGAGCAGGGGCTCGCTCATGGAGCAGGGGTAGCACGTGGAGCAGGGGTAGCACGTGGAGCAGGGCTAGCACATGGAGCAGGGCTAGCACGTGGAGCAGGGGTAGCACGTGGAGCAGGGGCAGCTCATGGAGCAGGGCTAGCTCATGGAGCAGGGCTAGCAAATGGAGCAGGGGTAGCACGTGGAGCAGGGGCTCGCTCATGGAGCAGGGGTAGCACGTGGAGCAGGGCTAGCTCATGGAGCAGGGGTAGCTCATGGAGCAGGGCTAGCACGTGGAGCAGGGGTAGCACTTGGAGCAGGGGTAGCACGTGGAGCAGGGCTAGCACGTGAGCAGGGCTAGCACATGGAGCAGGGCTAGCACGTGGAGCAGGGGCTAGCTCATGGAGCAGGGCTAGCTCATGGAGCAGGGCTAGCACATGGAGCAGGGTTAGCACGTGGAGCAGGGCTAACACGTGGAGCAGGGGTTGCACATGGAGCAGGGCTAGCACATGGAGCAGGGGTAGCACGTGGAGCAGGGGTAGCACATGGAGCAGGGCTAGCACGTGGAGCAGGGCTAGCACGTGGAGCAGGGGTTGCACATGGAGCAGGGGTAGCACATGGAGCAGGGGTTGCACATGGAGCAGGGCTAGCACGTGGAGCAGGGCTAGCACGTGGAGCAGGGCTAGCACGTGGAGCAGGGGTAGCACGTGGAGCAGGGCTAGCACGTGGAGCAGGGGTAGCACATGGAGCAGGGGTAGCACGTGGAGCAGGGCTAGCTCATGGAGCAGGGGTTGCACATGGAGCAGGGCTAGCACATGGAGCAGGGCTAGCACATGGAGCAGGGGTAGCAATGGGAGCAGGGCTAGCTCATGGAGCAGGGGTAGCACGTGGAGCAGGGGTAGCTCATGGAGCAGGGGTTGCACGTGGAGCAGGGGTTGCACGTGGAGCAGGGCTAGCTCATGGAGCAGGGCTAGCACGTGGAGCAGGGGTAGCACATGGAGCAGGGGTAGCACATGGAGCAGGGGTAGCACGTGGAGCAGGGCTAGCTCATGGAACAGGGCTAGCACGTGGAGCAGGGCTAGCTCATGGAGCAGGGGTTGCACGTGGAGCAGGGCTAGCACGTGGAGCAGGGCTAGCTCGTGGAGCAGGGGTAGCACGTGGAGCAGGGCTAGCTCATGGAGCAGGGCTAGCACGTGGAGCAGGGGTCGCACATGGAGCAGGGGTAGCCCATGGAGCAGGGGTTGCACATGGAGCAGGGGCTAGCTCGTGGAGCAGGGGTAGCTCATGGAGCAGGGCTAGCACATGGAGCAGGGCTAGCTCATGGAGCAGGGCTAGCACGTGGAGCAGGGCTAGCACGTGGAGCAGGGCTAGCTCATGGAGCAGGGCTAGCACGTGGAGCAGGGCTAGCACGTGGAGCAGGGGTTGCACATGGAGCAGGGGTAGCACATGGAGCAGGGCTAGCATATGGAGCAGGGCTAGCACGTGGAGCAGGGGTTGCACATGGAGCAGGGCTAGCACGTGGAGCAGGGCTAGCACATGGAGCAGGGCTAGCACGTGGAGCAGGGGTTGCACATGGAGCAGGGGTAGCACGTGGAGCAGGGCTAGCACGTGGAGCAGGGCTAGCTCATGGAGCAGGGGTTGCACGTGGAGCAGGGGTAGCACATGGAGCAGGGCTAGCTCATGGAGCAGGGGTAGCTCATGGAGCAGGGCTAGCACGTGGAGCAGGGCTAGCATGTGGAGCAGGGGTTAGTACGTGGAGCAGGGCTAGCTCATGGAGCAGGGGTTAGTACGTGGAGCAGCGCTAGCTCATGGAGCATGCTGGTCCTCACCCTGCCCACCAGGCACGACATGACAGTAGCCTACGATTACCTAGTTCTGAAAGGGCACAGGGCTTCAGGGAGAATCCAGAGACCACGTTGTCCAGCACCTTGACGCTGGACGGGGTTCCTCCTGGGCTGTGCTTCAGCAGGCACTTGTTCCTGAACAGGAGAAGAAGGCGGAGGCACTTCCTGCACTGGGGCCACATGCAGCAGCGCACACCATATTTCAAGCTGAAATCACCAGTGGGCAGCGGGGAGCAAACAAGGCAGGGGCAAGGAGGAGCTGACAAGGCAACTGGAGCAGAGGGAGGAGAGCGGGGACCCTGTCAGGGTGGGATGAGTGGGGGCAGCGGTCAGGGTGGGAGTGAGTGGGGGCAGTTTCAGGGTGGGAGTGTGGGGGCACAGCACTCTACAACACTAACCTTTGATCACTCATTGCACAACCACAGCCAATCCAGGGACCAAATGGGACTTATTCTCTCCAGGAAAAATGACACCAAAATAATAAGCAATTATTAAGTAAGTAACAGTGGGGAGAGTGGGTAGAATAAAGTCCCATTTGGTTTTCAGCTGGAGAAAGAAGAGGTTAGGAAGATACAGTCAAATCCTAAAAGCAGCAGCCAAAAGCACAAGCCCTGTGTTCTCCTCACCGGAACTCTGCGTTGTGGAACGCCTGGGTGGCGTATGTGAAAAACTGGCAGTGAATGTCATTGGTGCACCTTTTTTGGCATTCATCAACACTTTTAACATGAGACACATTAAAATTGACGCCTCTCATATCAATTCCTTCATAAACGTCTCTTTGGCAGGCTGTGCAAATAGAAGATACAGGGCAAATTCAGTCAGTTTCCCTTAAAAATGCAGATCGGCAACAATTTATCCATCAGGCAGGAATTTTAAAGGAAAACATTCCATTTTGGGGAAATATCCTATTTTTGAGGGCGTTTACATGTTTTCACTTCCCTAAATTATCAAACTCTGCTTGGAATCAGCATAGTCCAGCCTGTGCTCTACCCACTCCCCAGGGAGCTGGTGCTGGCCTCTTCCCCTGAGGGACTCTCTCCATCTCTTTCCTCTTCATTCTATGGGTTTTTCAGGACTTTTCAACTATTCCTCCTGCTTGCACAGTTCCCTGAATTGGCATTGGTTTATCAAACATCATAAAATGTGGCAGTTGTTGTATGTGCATGATGAAAGCATTTCCATTCCCTTTGAAAGTAACATGTTAAAGTCTATTTCAGCACTCTTTTATGTAAGTTTTCTTAAACACAAAAGGAAGTACATAATGCTTAAATAGACAGCAAATGAAATTTGAGAGTTAGATTCCTATTTTTATTTACTTACAGTCTCAAATTTGTTACTTAGATTCTTTATTAAGTAGAGCAGGTAAACAGTACAAACTATAATCTAGTTACGTAATTTCCCTCTTCTAAGAAGTAGTGTTGAAGAAATCATAAAACTAAGTTTAATAATTTCCATGAAACTGTAGTATAAAAACTTGATTTTTATGAAATAGGAAATGTGCTTCCCACCAATAAACCATACCTGCTACATTTGCTAAGTCAGACCAGTGTTATAACAAAGGCCTCCCTTTGATAACTAGTTACTGTAATTTGCAGGTTCAAAGTCTGTGTGTGTTTTTGTGTTGAGCAAGGGTGACATTAATGGAGAAGGAAAGCATGATTTAAATGTGAAAATATCTGATATTTGAACCCACAAAATCAGCAGTATTTACAATAAAGATAAAATAGCAAAGATCCATAGTTGCAGCAGGGTTATTTTAAGACTCTGCTGGTTCTTAGATTGAGAGAATTTTTTCAGCACTTTTTAGTTTAGATCATGTTAGAGAAATTTGCATTAAGCCCTTTAGGGTAGAAAATCTATATTAGAGGGATGGAAACAGGAGGAAAGTTTCCTGGCAGCCTTGTTCTCTGAGTTCTAGGAAGCATCCTTCATTTTTTAAAGATTTATTTTTTATTTATTTCTCTTCCCTTCCCCCCCACCCACCCACCCCCGTTGTCTGTTCTCTGTTCTCTGTGTCATTTGCTGCGTGTTCTTCTGTGACCACTTCTATCCTTATCAGCGGCACCGGGAATCTGTGTTTCTTTCTGTTGTGTCATCTTGCTATATCAGCTCTCCATGTGTGCGGCACCATTCCTGGGCAGGCTGCACTTTCTTTCGCATTGGGCGGCTCTCCTTATGGGACACACTCTTTGCGCGTGGGGCTCCCCTATGTGGCAGACACCCCTGCATGGCACGGCACTCCTTGCGCGCATCAGCACTGTGCATGAGCCAGCTCCACACGGGTCAAGGAGGCCCGGGGTTTGAACCGCGGACCTCCCATGTGGCAGGTGGGCACCCTATCCACTGGGCCAAGTCCGCTTCCCTATGACAGGGTTTCTTAACCTTCCTATGAAGGTACAAAGTCCAGCCTTCCTTTGGCCTGGTAGTCAAATGTCGGCACTACTGACATTTGGCCCGGAACGTTCTTGCTCTGTGGGCTGCCCTGTGCATTGCAGGGTGTTTAGCAACGCCTCTGGCTCCTGCTCGCTAGATGCCATGATACCCCCAGACGTCACCAGTATCCCCTGGAGAGGGGCAAAATTGCCCCTGGCTGAGACGCTGGGACCCTCGGGTGTAGGGGTTACCCGCTAGTGAAACGGGGGGGCCTGCGTCCTCTTTGTTTTGGTGCACATTCACCCTCTATGGGTCTCGGGCTACTGAGCTAAGACCATAAACAGTCAAGGCCCATCGAGCTCGGGCTGGCTGAGAAAGGCGAGATGGAGCTGTCATGCCCAGGATCCTGTCCCGTCTGCTCGTGTCAGAGTGCTCCCTTCAGAGTGCTCCCTTCAGAGTGCTCCCTCCAGAGTGCTCTTCCCCAAGTCGAGACAGAGCAGACTGGAGCAGGGCTATTCTAAGACAGACACACTAGGGTTTGAGACGTAGCTAAACTCACAACTTACCACTTATTTGATGGCTACATTGCTTTAAGGAATGTCCAGAAACTGCATTCGCCTTCGGCATTCTCGGTAGGGTTCCAGTAACACTGTCTTTCAAGAAGCACCCAAACCTGTTTTGAAAAGCAGCTTCACTTAGAAAACAGAATAATATACACTGAGGAAATGCTGATATTTTCTGCAGGCTAATCAGTCAACTCAGGATTAAAGAAGAAACTCATAGCTTCCCTGACTCTTGGTGGGAAGTAGTTCTTAGAGGCAATTTCATCGGAGTGAAAGGTCTTTGTAACATCTAACTTTGTCATTGTTTTTCTCTATATTCACATTTTTAAGTACATAAAATTGATCAGACTAAAGTGTTAATGATTATTCCCATCCACCTCAGCTGTCGAGGAATTACGTTCCCACCTGATGATAGTTTTGTGAATGCTTCCGCTCACTTGAGAAATTACAACAGCAGGAGAGTTGAACTGGCATTAGCTCCTCGTGGCTGCACCTGACGGAAGACTCCTTTCTGTCTTTGATGTCAACCTAATAGTAGCTTCACTGTTCTCAAGCACTCTAGAACCTCTCAGCTTTTTGCACAAGTTCAACTTGTAAGATCAGGGGATGATTACACAATTCCTAGTTCTTACACTCAAATAGGGTGGACATAAAGAGGATATAGAAATGAGAACAAGGAAAGTTCATTTTGGATATTGATCACAGTCAAAGAAAATTAAGATAAACTATGACTCTACGTAGTTATCTTCATGACCTAATAAGGTTTTTAATTACCAACATTTTTTTTTTTTTACTTTTCCAAACTACCAGTCAATCCATACACATTTACAGCCAAACATACCTGCCGTAGGGGCCCAAATGGCCCCACAAATCAGACCTGCCCTCGCCTGAGGCCACAGTTCTGGATCTTACTAATATTCTCAGCCAAAAGCTTGTCTTAATGTTATGTCTTCTTTGGACTGTACTGTCTGCAACTGTGATAATAGGTAGACAGTAAGAATGTTTCCTTCTTTTGGTGAAATATTCACCAGTTATGAGACTTCTTTCGAGGCAATCTCTTAACCAAACGATTTTCAAGCATTTTCCTTGAGGCCTTGGAAAGAGAGGGAGTTGGTGGTTCTACCATAGGTGAATAAACTGATTGCACAAAATGCAGGTTCTCAGGCCCCAGAGACTGGTTTGGAAAGCCTGGGCTGTGGCCCGGGGCTCTGCATTTGTAGGAACCACTACAGGCAATTCTGATGCAGCCGGTCCGTAAACCCCGGTGGAGGAACTCGCCCCAGCACGCGCCACGCTTTGCACACAGCTGGTTGCGTTTTGATGGTTACCCGCGTTACCTTTTCTCCGCGTCGTTGGTTGAACTTGCAGGGAGGAAGCTGAAGAGCAGGCACCGCGGGTGGAAGGTGCACGTCAGGCGGCAGTGCTGGGCGCTGGGGCTGTACAGGGAGGCCACGTCCCCGCCGCGGAAGAAGGTGTCTGGGTACAGCTGAGTCACGCAGCCTGCGGCGAAGCGAAACGCACGTTGAGCTGAAAGGGATGCACGCAGCTACTGTACCAGGAATCCAGCTGCGTTCTGAGCCTTCTCTTCCACCGAAATCCAAAGGTCTCTACACTCTTGCTACAGACTAACGAGATCAAGCTGTTAAGGCAAGGAGTCCAACAATGTGTAATGCTATTTAAAGTTATTTTCTGGGCACTTCTGTCTGAGAAACTTGATGTTTCCTGATTATACAACAATCTGTACATAAATCATCCCCAAGAACATACAAACTACCTTGACTTCTCCCTGTCACCTAGCGTGCTATGAAGCCCTTGTGCCCTAAAAACAACGGGCTATGAGCTCTTTTCAAAACTCTCATAACGAGGATCCCCGCTAGATTCTCAGTTCTGTAAGGGAAGGGAGGGCAGGCTCTGCCCTCTGCTTCAGACCTCTTGTGGGGCGGGGAGGGCTAAGGAAGAGTCTAGTGGGGTGCAGAGCCCCAGGCACAGCTGAGGAACGCCCATGTGCAGAGCCCAGCTCTGAACCCCAAACTCTAAGGGCTTTTCCTCAGTCTCAGTTTAAAGTAACAGTTATAGGGTATTTGCTACTTGGAGATGAGTACAGACGGATTATCTGTGTTTGGTTTTTACATGTTAACTTTTTAGAGAGTTTAAGCAAATGGATGCTAATGACAAATTGAAGATACATTTTGAGCTATTTGCTGTTTGGGATTGATTATTCACAGCTCTAAAGTGCCCTCACCCCACATGTTATTAGAGAAGTGAGTATTCACTTTCCTGTCTCTAATAAATGAGTTTGAGTTTAGCTTGCAAGACCACCTCAGAGTCTGCTCAGTAAGCTTCCCGGTTCAGGCCGCACGTTCCCTTGAGTGAGTGGCTATCGTATTCCAACGACATCATCATCCGCGCGAGGCCTGTAGCCACAGTCCAGTTTTTATAATATTTACACTTGCATTGCCTTCCTGAGAATGCACAGTTTAGACACGTATTCCATTGGGCACAGCAGGTGAAAATTTTCCCCATGTAACCCCACCCGTCTCGGGACTCTGACCCTGAGCCCTTCGTGGCTCCCAAACACAGGGAGATGGCTCGTGGTGTCCCAGACGTGAGGCTGCGAAGACACCCTGGGGTAAGCTCTGCATTTGGGAAGAACACGATGGCCTCAGGACCCCTCTGGCCATACAGGCTCCCCAGGGCAGGGCCTGGATTTAAATCCAGACACCGAGGACTCGGTCACCCTAAGCAGCCTGCTTTCGAGACAACTGGAGTTTCATCAAGCGCTCTGCCCTCCCGTCCCAGCGCACTCACGAGTGTCGAGGCACGTGCAGGGGCTGCGGGTCCCCTCCACGGTCGGCCCTCGGGGCCTGCCACGTGACAGAGAAGCACAGGTCTGAGGAGGACTCCACCCACTGTAGCAATGAAGCCCAAAAACATTGGATTATGTTTGTAAACTCGTCTGTCCCTCTGGGCATATTAGATTGTACTGGATTCAGAGGTTTCACTTTTACTTGATTAAATTATGATCGAGGCTTTGATTGGGCCTCGTCAGTAGGATGCCCTTGGCAGGCGGGGACCCACAGAGAATCCGCACCGCAGAGAAGGGAGGTTGGAGTTTTGAGCTGGAGCCAGGGAAGTAAGCACACAGTGGAGCAGGTGTGTTAGACACGGCAGGTGCTCTGGGAAGAGATGAGCCGTTCACTTGAGAGTCTACAGCTGACCTTGTGGAGAGAAGAGAGCAGCTGAGCCCAGAGTGGAATGAGCCCTGGGAGAGAGACGAGACTTGTCCCAACCTACAGCTGATATTGGAAGAAGCTGGGGCCATGGAGACTTAAGAGGAAGAGGGAGGCTGGACCGTGACAGACGTCGGCAGCCATCTTGCTCCAACACGTGGCAACAGACTTTGGTGAGGGACGTAACTTACACTTCACAACCCAGTAACTGCAAGCTCCTACCCCAAATAAATACCCTTTAGAAAAACCAACCGATTTCTGGTATTTTGCATCAGCACCCCTTTGGCTGACTAATAAACTAACTTTGGGGCCACTAGAAGAAAATTTCAGAAGGTGTTCTTGTTTGTCTGCCTCCGTCGGTGATGGTCATAGCAGCCTCGTTCTGTGTTGCTCTAGAGTGAATGTAGAGCACCAGTATATAAATTAGCATGGTCCAGTGTCCATGGATTTGGGCAGATTGTTCTGTCTTGTTATAATTTTTTAACATCTAATTTTATATGATCAATAACAAGAAGAAAATCACTCTAGTTTTTTAATGGGCAAAGGACATAAAAAGATCATTTCTAAAAGAAATAGGAATGACTAGTATATACATGAAAGTTGGCAAATATCACAAGTGCCAGCAAATTAAAGCAACTAGATGCCATTTCAGCTCCAGATAACCCAAAAGAAAACATCGTGTAAATAACCGGTGATGTACTGATTTTGGTCATCAGTGACAGGAAACCAAGCTTAAAGTGGCTTAAACACAATTGAAATGTGCTGGTTCAGAGGCCAGCCGCGCCACGGCGCACCGGCCTTCAGGAAGGCCTGGACATCCCCCCATGCCGCCAGCACGCGGCTCGTCTCCATCTCTTTCCGCACCCGGCGTGCTGCTTGCCTCCAGCTCTACACATGGAAGACGGGGCGGCAGCTCAGGCCTCTGCGTTCCCTCTCAGCTCAGCTGGAGAAACACGGCATCGTTTCTAGACGTCCAGAAAACGTCTATGTTGCAAAGCTCTGACTGGCCCCTGGCCAGCGGGATGGCTGCCCTTCTCAGGCCTGACCTGGCTGGGTCAGCGGAGGAGGCAGCCTCAGCAGAGCCCCTGGGCCAGGCTGGGAGGCCGGCAGCACCTGGGGGGCTCTTTCCCCAAGGGCAATGTGTGCTGGCCACGGTCCTCGTTGCCGGGCTGCCTGAGCAAATGCCCTGCACGGGTCGGCTTGCACTATGGCGGCTTGTTGGCTCACAGTTTTGAGGCTGGAGGCCCAAAGTCAAGGCATCCTCACCGGGATGCTGTCCCCAGAAGACCGGGGGCTTGGGGGGCTGCCGGCGGCCCTCGGCCTCTCGTCACCTGGGATGCGCGTGGCGGCCTCCCCTGCCTTGTGCCCATGTTCCACTGGCTCCCCCTGTCGACAGCGCCCGCTCCTCTGCCTCCCTCCCTGCGGCCCCCCATAAGCACCCCCTCTGCCTCCCTGTGCCCCCCATATGCACTCCCTCTGCCTCCCTGTGCCCCCCATAAGCACCCCCTCTGCCTCCCTGTGCCCCCCATAAGCACCCCCTCTGCCCCTCTGTCTCCCTCGTTGTAAGCAGCCCCCCTCCGTCTCTGTCTCCCCCACTGTAAGCAGCCCCCCTCCCTCTGTCTCCTCCCCTGCAAGCAGCCCCCCTCCCTCTCTGTCTCCTCCCCTGTAAGCAGCCCCCTCTGCCCCTCTGTCTCCTCCCCTGTAAGCAGCCCCCTCTGCCCCTCTGTCTCCTCCCCTGCAAGCAGCCCCCCTCCCTCTCTGTCTTCTCCCCTGTAAGCAGCCCCCTCTGCCCCTCTGTCTCCTCCCCTGTAAGCAGCCCCCT
Organism: Dasypus novemcinctus; assembly: GCF_030445035.2. Taxonomy (NCBI): domain Eukaryota; kingdom Metazoa; phylum Chordata; class Mammalia; order Cingulata; family Dasypodidae; genus Dasypus; species Dasypus novemcinctus. The sequence continues at coordinate 1,254,200 of NC_080701.1, read as the reverse complement.
CTGCCCCTCTGTCTCCTCCCCTATAAGCACCCCCTCTGCCCCTCTGTCTCCCCCGTTGTAAGCAGCCCCCCTCCCTCTCTGTCTCCTCCCCTGTAAGCAGCCCCCCTCCCTCTCTGTCTTCTCCCCTGTAAGCACCCCCTCTGCCCCTCTGTCTTCTCCCCTGTAAGCAGCCCCCTCTGCCCCTCTGTCTCCTCCCCTGTAAGCAGCCCCCTCTGCCCCTCTGTCTCCTCCCCTATAAGCACCCCCTCTGCCCCTCTGTCTCCCCCGTTGTAAGCAGCCCCCCTCCCTCTCTGTCTCCCCTGTAAGCACCCCCTCTGCCCCTCTGTCTCCTCCCCTGTAAGCAGCCCCCTCTGCCCCTCTGTCTCCTCCCCTATAAGCAGCCCCCTCTGCCCCTCTGTCTCCCCCGTTGTAAGCAGCCCCCCTCCCTCTCTGTCTCCCCTGTAAGCACCCCCTCTGCCCCTCTGTCTTCTCCCCTGTAAGCAGCCCCCTCTGCCCCTCTGTCTTCTCCCCTGTAAGCAGCCCCCTCTGCCCCTCTGTCTTCTCCCCTGTAAGCAGCTCCCTCTGCCTCTGTCGCCTCCCCTAAAAGGCTTTCAGTAATAGGATTAAGACCCATGCTAATTCCTTACATGAAGTAGCCTCATGGAAAGGTCCTGTAATAAGGGGTCACACCCACAGGAATGGGCTAAAATAAGAACATATTTTCTGGGGTACACAGCTCCAAACCACCACAAAGCAGCAGATGCCTTTAATTTTTAGGAGGTACCAGGGATTGAACCCAGAACTTTGTACATGGGAAGCAGGCACGCAACCACTGAGCCACATCTGCTCCTCGATGAGAGTTGGTTTTTTTTGTTTGTTTGTTTCATTTTTAGGAGGTACCAGGGATTGAACCCAGGACTTCATGCATGGGAAGCAGCTGCTCAACCACTTGAGGCACATCCTCTCCCCCAAATGCCTTTTAAAGTTGGTCTAAGTATGGATAAATGAATGTTTTATAAATGCAGCTGGAAAAAGTCAACTTTGGAATAACTTCTCTAGAAAATTTCATCCATACTTGTCATGAAACCTTAAAAAATATTTGTGCTTTGGTATCTAGCATTTTCATTTCCAAAAATTTATTCCAGAGATATGAATGAATGGATGTCACCCCAAAAGTGATATACATATCTGTGAATGGAAAGATAGCCATAACTGGAATGCAGAAGTAGGAAAGAGCCCCTGTAATTCATATCAGGTTTGTAATCTGTGGCATAGGTATATGTAGAAAAATATCTGAAAGACTAAGCAAGCATTTTTTTAACAAAGGCTATTTCTGCATATGTGTTTCTCATCTTTTCTGCTTATTTGCATACTCTAAATTTCCCAGCATGATCACATTTTTTTAGCCAAAGGGATGAAAAGCAAGTGGCCCTGGTCCACACATCCACACATCTCTGGCCTCAGTGGACTTGTACATGGCAATGATTTCGATTCAGAAGAACTGCGGTGAAGGGACAGAGGGAGAGGTGTTGTGATGTAGGACAAAAGCTTCAAAATGCTTCTTTCGGCAGAAATTATATATCTTTACAAACGTAAACCTTACCAAGAGGCGACTATCTTAGCTCTACACCTGAGAGTGACTGGAGAGCCATCGGGTCCGTGCTGAATCAGCCTGCACTCACAAGTCACCCAGGGTAGGGGCACAGCGCATCCCCCGCCCGCGGCGGCTCCTGGAAAGCAGGGCGTGGATCACCCTTCTTCCCTGGAAATCAGCGGCACGGACGAAGGGGGAAAGAAGGTGGAAACGTGGCGCTGAAGTGTATTTGACCAGAATTATCCAAGCGGATGGGTTACTAAGTTAAACTGAAATCAGCACTGTCATTCGGAAGCGGACTCCGCAGGGGCCTCCGAGAGTGGAAGAACGTGCCAGCTCGCCAGGACCCCTGGGGGGGCCCAGGCACGCTGCGGCACGCCCGGCCATCGGGTACGGCTGATTTGTTAAGAAAGAATGTGACAAAAGCTGGAGGACGCACGCACCGAGCTCTGCTCTGCAGAGTCCTGCCCACGACCGTCCCCGAGCGCACCCCTGGGACCCCCTGCCCTCTGGGGTCCCAGCCCCGTGTGTGATGCGCGTCTCACGCAGGACATCCGGACAGCGGCGTGCCTCGACCTCCCCGGGCTGCGCCTTCCCTCAGCTGTGCCTCCAGGAGCTGCCTAAGCGGGCGCCCCACCTGCCGCGCCTCCCTCACGCGCCCTGCGCCCTGCGCCCTGCAGCCCACTTACCCCACGACGCCGTGCCAAGCAGGCAAAGGAAAGAGGCTGCTCGCCAGAATGAAGTCATCCTGAAACGGAAACAGCACAGGTGTGACGCTGCTGGTTGCAGATCACATTTGACGTGAATCTTAATTTAAGATGTCTATAGAGTTTCTTACAAATGTCAGACTTGCCAACCTGAGCACACACTTGCCAGTAGGGAGAATGAGGACTTACTTATATATGCTGTGTCTAGGGACCTGGAAAATGTATAACGCTTCCCAAGATACAAATGGAAAACTCTAGACAACTACTGCATTTGTTGCTGATTTGCCACATGTTGTTAATCATTTTGGAAAAGGAATTGGGTGGAGAGGAAGTAATTTGCTGTGGGATTTCTTGCTTTAGCAAAAAGAAAATTACTGTAAAGAATAGCAATGATATAGCACAGAATCCCTAAGTAAAGGAAAGCTCTGAGAAGATCCAAGCCCATTTCTTATTTTAAAATCTGTCACATACTCTCTTTGATGTTAAAATATCTTACACTGAAATATTTCCACATGCAAGAACAGCAGTTCCTTCGACTTTCTAAACAGTCAGGAAATAGAACATAAACTAATAGCTTCTTCACACAGTAAAAATTATACTTAAAAGCACCACTTTATTTGGAAGCCATCCGAATAATAGAATTTCTCTACCTGAAAGCACAATTGCTTCCGTGTTCTGGAGGTGAGGGTGTCGTCTTGCCACTTAAAAATGGACGGTCCTCAAGCTCTCCTAAGGGCGCCACAGGCAATATTTGCTTGGCTCCAATATTGAAATTGGTTTCCTGCCACCAGTTTCCACATTTTGTCCTGTCAACAGGTCCCCATGCCCCAATGCTGTGTTCAGCAATCTTTTAAATAGATTAACTCTTTCATGGGAGGCTCACACACGGCATGCACAGGTGTCCATTCTTTGGAAGGCATTTGGCCTCCCCCTCTCCCACCCCTCTTCCCCCTCCCCCTACCCCTCCCGTCTTCCCCCTCCCTCTCCCCTTACCCTCTCCCCCTCCTCCCCCTCCCCCTCCCCCCTCCTCCTTCTACTTCTTCTTTAAAGGCTCCCTATATACTGAAAAGCCCCACCTCAACACTGCTATCATTTAGCCCTAGGTATAGAGTCCTACGTATTTAGTCCTAGGTGCTAGAACCACACGAAATAATTTATTCCTCTTCGTGTGCTTCTTTAAATATTTAGAGACCATAATCTCTGCCTACTAAATCTCCTGTTTTCTAGCCCTTCTTAAAATGTGTACATCATTATGTGTAATAAATTAGATCTCGAGGGAGCTGACTCTTCAATAAGTATTTTATATATAGTACCACAACACATAACTGTGTTTATTAGAAATACAAGATAATTTTGCAAATAAAATATCTTCTGGTGTGACGAAGTAGTATATTTCAAATTTGCCTGTGGGACAGCCTTTTAGATTCAGGGTATCAACTGGTGCACCAAAAATCAACAAAACAGCCTCCTCCGCTCTGTGCATTATGAAAGAATTTGAATTTTGGCTCCCATCTGCTACAAGCCTCAACAGGAGAAGAGGCAAATGGGACAAAAATTCCCCAGCTCCCCGTTACAGCAGGAGCCATCAGAGGTTTCTCCACAGGGCGAAATTACAGGCTTTTGCCTATATGAATATACTTCTGTGTTTGATTTGCATTTTTCTTGTAGTGAAATATAAATTATGTTCTGGTAGTACAATAGAAACCGAAAATTTGTGTGTGAGTCAGAATTAAGTCGAAAAGAGCAGTGTGGGTGGAATCTAACACGTTCACTTCGACTCCCTCCTGACCCTGGGCACTGAGCCTGAGCCGTCGCTTTGTGGCTGCGCTGTCCCCTGGCAAGCGGGATCTCCAGTCCTGACCAAGGCCCCTCTGGGATGGCCTCTGAGCTGACCCAGATGGTGAGCCCCAGTGGGCCGGCGGGGGGAGCCCCGGTGGAGGGAGCCCCGGGTGGGGGGAGCCCGCGGTGAAGGGAGCCCCATGGGGGGAGCCCCCAGTGGAAGGAGCCCCTGGTGAAGGAAGCCCCCAATGGAAGGAGCCGTCGGTGGAGGGAGCCCCTGGTGGGGGGAGCCCCCGGTGGGAGGGAGCCCCGGGTGGGGGGAGCCCGCGGTGAAGGGAGCCCCATGGGGGAGCCCCCAGTGGAAGGAGCCCCTGGTGAAGGAAGCCCCCAATGGAAGGAGCCGTCGGTGGAGGGAGCCCCTGGTGGGGGGAGACCCTGGGTGGAGGGAGCCCCGATGCGGGGAGCCCACGGTGGAGGGAGCCCTCGGTGGGGGGAGCCCCCGGTGGAGGGAGCCCCCGGTGGGAGGGAGGCCCTGGGTGGAGGGAGCCCCGATGGGGGGAGCCCCCGATGGAGGGAGGCCCCGGTGCGGGGAGCCCCCGGTGGAAGGAGCCCCCGGTGGGGGAAGCCCCCGCAGCAGAGCCTTTCAAAGAGGGAAGGTGACCATCGCCGGCCTTGAGCAGGACCAGCCTGAGGGCCCGGTGCCTCCAGCAGGCAGGGACCCCAGCCCCCTCAGGACCCCGATCTGCCGAGGCCCCGAGGGAGTCCAGGGGGCCTGGAAGGCGCCCGGGTGGACGGCCCGGCCGAGCGTCCCTCCCTGACCCAGGCAGCGGGGCAGCACGGGTGTCTCGGCGCCACGACTGCAGCTTCGTTTTGCAGAAGGGAAAATTGGCACGGAGGCCCCTGCCTCCTGGAGGGGCAGCGTCCTCGAGAGAGGGAGGGCCTTGGGGCGGACACCTCTTTGGGGTGGGGAGGACGGGGGTCCCTGAGGGACTCTGGGGGCCGAGGCAGAGCGGCGCCTGCCTGGCAGCTTCGTGGGAAGGTGTGAAGGACGGGAGAGCTGGGCCTGAGCGCCCTGTGAGGCTGCAGGGTGGCTGGAGACGAGCCTCCAGGAGAGCAGCCGAGCTCGCCATCGGGGTGCTGCCGGGCCCAGCGAGCAGGGGCTTCTGTGCTCGAGGGGCTTCTCTTCTGCTCGTGTCTCTAAGCAGCGTCAGATTTTAGGCCTTGCTCTTCCCAGGGCACCTCGGTGAGGATTAAAATGTATTTCTTAGCAGACAGCTGTCATTGTCCTGGTCGTAACGTAGTATCTGGACAGAGAGGACAGAACAAATCACTCTATGAAAGGAATTGGGAGGGCAGTGGAGAAGACGAAGTGGAGAGAGCCGAGCTGGAAGCTGGAGCCAAGGTCGTTGGAAAGGGCTGAGGGCTTTTTTTATTTGAGACATCACATTTCAATTTTAAGGTTGCTTCTAGCATTTCTGAAATGTAACCCTCCTCTATTCTCCAAGCCTTCCAAAAAGTCTCCTAATAAAGATTCTGCGTAAATGGAATTGTGTGTGTGTGCGTGTGTGTAAACTGAGAAGGAGTTCATTTGGTGGAAACGTGCTGGTTTGATGGTCAGCTTCATGCCAGGCGCCTCTGTCCCTGCCCGGCGCTGAGGATGCTGCTCTGAGCAGAGCGACGCTTGCTGAAGCGCTTATTTTTATTAGTTTTCCAGGTGATGGGGAGCCATGCGCTAAAGATCAGGGAGCAGGGGGAGCAGCTGCCGGTCTGGGCTGACCAGGAAGGGATGCTTTTAGCAGAAGCTGGATCTCGGGTCCAGAGTGGGCCAAGAGAGCAAGTGCCTCCCGTCCCCGGCACACCAAGAGACCACCCAACCTGGTGAAGGCGCTGCAGTGCCGTCGATCTCACGTCACTCTCAAGGAGGAGAGTGAGTCTTGAGGCTTGTTTGGCATTGATGGGGGATACCCCATGTGCTTGGTTCTGTGGGAGAGAAGAAAGATCAAGGGCTTACACCTCAATTCAAGAAGTAAGAATAATAATAGTTGAATAGCACTGACAATGCAGAGTATCTTTTTACTTACATTCCTAGTAACAGGACTTGGTCGCCAAATAGGAAAAAAAGGGAGGAAAATAGCACGGGACAACTAACTTTTCAGTGTTCCTATATGAATTCACATAAAATTGTTTTTATTTTGAAAAGGGGGAAATGGCAAGTTAAATTTGATAACTTTGTATGTGAACCATGTGGGAGTAATACAAATAAGTACTATAACAACCAAAACTTTCCACTCAATGAAAAATATTTATTTCTCGCTCAGTCCTGTGTGGGTTCTGGGTGCTCCTTGTTGACTCTCTTGCAGCAGTGACCCAGGGCCACCCAAGTTAACCCCAAATAGTCTTCTAAGAAAACCCAGTACTTTATCCTAAGAAGCACACGGGCTGGACCTCTCCCCCGCACACTCGAGCTGGTGCTTTGCCTTTCTTTCCTTGCTTTCCCCTCCCTTGCCCGGTGCAGCCTCACTGGCTTGCTTGCAGCTCTTTGAGTGCATCCCCTCCAGCCTCAGGTCCTTGCACTTTCCCTGCTGTAATGCTCTCATGCAGCGGGCCACACGGCCCGCTTCCGTCCCACCTCTGCCACGTCCCTCCTGAGGGACACTGTCTTGCAGTGCCACCTGGAAATGCATTTGCACCTCTCCTGCCTGCTCTCCACCTTGGCTTTCTTCAAGCACTCTCACTGCCTGCATCACCCACCTGCAGTTTGCCTGGGTGTTGTTTTTCTGCCCCCAGTTCTCCGGCCACCTTGCAGGAAGGTGAGCTCAGTGAGGGACTGTAGCGCGTTCTGCTTCCCCAGAGCCTGGAATAGCACTGGCCATCTATTCAAGGGATATGTGGACGGTGAATAAACGAGTGAGTAGTGCATTAGGTGTTCCTCCTGGGCACTGCCTCTAAGGAGATGCCCCCACCATTGTCACCCGAGGACAGGACAGTCCCTTTGTCACAGCTGTGGGCCATCGGACTCGCGAGCGTCATGACCCCCCTCGCAGGCTAAGATTAGCTGCTGGCCTTGGGGGACCCTGAAAGTGGCTGTGGGGAGCACACCACGCTGGCGGTGGCCCCGCCGGTGTCCTCCGGTGAAAACGGATGTCCTCCTGGCTCCGTCCAGTCGCGTCAATACTGTGTCACTGCAGTGCGTGGATTTCAGCGTCCTCATTGGTGGTCACAAGAGCCCAGAGCCCAGTCACGCCTACCGTGACGTGCCCTAAGAAAAATGAATCGTGCTAAGTGGTTTAAAAGGCGTCATGTGCTAAACCTCCAGTGGCACAGAACTGGACATTTGGCAGCGACTTTGGCAAGAAAGAGGCCACGCCTGCAAGTGAAGATGAGCTCCGTCTCCTTCCAGGGGCCCAGGGGATGCTCTTTCTGTGCCCACCTCTTCTTTACCGTCCAGCCAAATCAAGTATTGAAACTGTGTATGGCGTTTTAAAAAATAAGCTTAAACCATTATAGAAATAAGACAGTCATGTCTAAATACAGTGTTTGTTATTTTCTGGCTCATCACATCTATACTGTTGATATGGCTCTTCTTTTTTTTTTTTTTTTAAATCCGTCTGCTTTTCTTTTTTTTTTTAGATTTTATTTATTTATTTAAATCCCCCCCCCCCCGCCCCACCCCAGTTATCTGTTCTCTGTGTCTATTTTGCTGCGTCTTGTTGTCTTCTTTGTCCGCTTCTGTTATCGTCAGCGGCACGGGAAGTGTGGGCGGTGCCATTCCTGGGCAGGCTGCTCTTTCCTTCGTGCTGGGTGGCTCTCCTTACGGGGCGCACTCCTTGCGCGTGGGGCTCCCCTATGCGGGGGACACCCCTGCGTGGCACAGCACTCCTTGCATGCATCAGCACTGCGCATGGGCCAGCTCCACACGGGTCAAGGGGGCCCGGGGTTTGAACCGTGGACCTCCCATGTGGTAGACGGACGCCCTAACCACTGGGCCAAAGTCCGTTTCCCGATATGGCTCTTCTTGAAGGAAAAAAGTTGTTATGTAGAAATATAAGTTTAGTACAACCTTTATTTCCACCACCAAAGGGTAGAGATCAGTAAGTTTGAACCCTGAGGAAACTGAAGGTAAGACAAGACAGGCAGGAGAAAGGCAGTGCCAAATCAGGGCTTTCCAGGGTCAAAAGCGCGAGAGGAGGAAGAGCTAAAGTCTGGGACTTAACTTAGAGACTGAATTTGGCAAAATAGTCAAAAGAAATAACCCATCTGATGGATTTCTAGACAGGAAACTGTGGAAATAATGCCCCCAGTCAACTGCTGGGAATGACAGACAAGAGGTTTGTCCTTGCAGTTCTCAATACTGTCAGCCCAAAGGAAAACCAGGATGAGCTCGGTCATTGCAAAGCAGGAAAATCGACTAATTTGTCTGTGGACACAGCAGGATGGAGCGAAGGAACTAGACTGAGGTGTTAGGTGGCACCCGCGTATGCTAAGATGAAGCACTGTCCTCGTAGTACGCCTTCAGCGCTGCGTTTACTCGGACTCCCTGACTAGCAGACACATGCTTGCGCTGACACTGCAGCCTGGAGGAGAGGTGCGAAGAGCAAAGAGAGAAGAGGGTGGGGACGTTCGGACACGCCCCTGGCCCCACCCCACAGCAGACACAACCAACATTAATTTGGTTACACATGAAAGAATATGGCCATCAACCAGGCTAAGCAAAATGGCCGTGCACTGGCTCTTGGAGTCCAAGGCAGGAATTCCTCGTTAGGAGTGGACGGCGGACAGGGTGAGACGGCAGCCAACCTCAGGACCAGGGAGCATGGGACTCAGACCCCTCCAGGAGTCTCTCCATTTCTTGTTTCCACTTCTCATCAGCTTCATTCCAACTCCTTGTAGCTGCTCCAGAGCTGCAAAGTTCAGCCCAAGGTATCCACCATAGGGTAATTTTTTTTTAAGTTAATAGATCACAAAGAACATTACATTAAAAAACATAAAAAAACAAAAAACATAAGAGGTTCCCATATAACCCACTCCCCACCCCTCCTCCTCCTCATTTTTGTAAATTGTATTTTTTGAAGATATATACATCACACAAAAAAGTTACATTAAAAAATACGAGGTTCCTATATACCCCCACCTCCCACCCCACTCCTCCCACACCAACAAGCTCCTCCATCATTGTGGCATGCTCATCGCACTCGGAGAACACATTTTGGGGTGCTGTCGCACTACATAAATAATAGTTTACCCTGTAGTTCACACTCTCCCCCAGTACAATTCGGTGGTTTATGGCAGGATATATAAGTCCAGCATCTGACCCTGCAATATCATTTAGAACAACTCAAAGTCCCAAAAATGCCCCCACATCACATCTCTTCTTCTCTCTCCCTGCCCTCAGCAACTACTGTGGCCACTTTCTCCAACTCAATGCTAAAATTTCTTCTATTACTAGTCACAATAGTTTTATAGTAGATTATCAGTAAGTCCACTCTAATCCATATTTTATTCCTCCATTCTGTGGACCCTGACATGGTGATGTCCACTCCACCTCCAGATCAAGAGGGGGCTTAGATTCCACATGGATGATGGATGCAATTCCTCTGCTTACAGTTGTAGGCACTCTTGATTCCCTGGTATGGTGGTTGACCATCTTCACCTCCCTGTTAGCTGACCTGGGTAAGACCAACGAACCAGAGAGTAGGAGTCGCCACTCTGCTGAGGCTCAGGGCCCAGCTGGCACATGGACAGTCCAGAGATTCAAGTCTCCTGAATATGCACCATCCCTAGCGCCAACCACAGGTTCAGTAAAAGTGACAGAAGAGGCATGTGTAGAAAGGTCACATCTGAGTCCAACTCCATCACATTCAGGAGCACAAATTCCAAGTAGGGCCCACTGACATGGCCCTGAACTCCAGAGCCATCTGCCATGACCATAGAACCTGTGTGTCTCCATAGCCCTCAGGAGCACCAGTACCTGGGGTTGTATCTGTTTTGGCTATCTCTGGGATCCTGCTGAGGTATGTGTAAGTGTGACCCCTCTGATGACCTCCTGACTCTTTTTGGAAGACTCTTAACCATATAAACTCATTTGTCTTTGCCATTTCCCCCTTTTATTCAAGGTCAAAAAGCAGTTTTTAACACGATCCAACATATAGACTGAGATATTCTGCTGGTCTGAGTTGACTCTTTTATTTGAGGTCTCTTTCTAGTTGTATCACCAGTTAGTGATTGGTAGTAATCCCTCAGCACCAGAGAGGCTCATCCCCAGGAGTGATGTCCCATGCTGGGAGGAAGGTAATGCATTTATATGCTGGGTTTGGCTTAGAGAGTAGCCACATTTGAGCCACATGGAGGCTGTCAAGAGGTAACTCTTAGGCACCCTACAGCTCTAGGCCTAGTTCATATTTCAGGCACACAGGCACCTAAGCATAGTCACCAGTATCAAGTACTATCCTTCCTTGTTGGTCTTTGCCATTGCACTTGGGAGATTATTGTTGTTCCATTGGGGAATGTGACAGAGCTCCCCTGGCTAGGAACTCAGTTCTCCCTCAGTTAATGTTTGTAACTGTAACTATTATAAAAATACCCAACATACATCATAACATATTTATGCCCCTATGTACATGCCCTGGAGAACTCCCCCCCGACCCATGTGCCCCCCCATCAATAACACCGCACACCAGAGTTCCTCCCCTGCCATAGTTGAACCTCTTTGTGGTCCAAAACTTTGTCAACAATGAATCCTAAAATATTGCCAAATTCAATTAATAGGAAATTGAAATATAGTGATGGGTGTAAAGTTTAGAAATAGAGTATATAGTAATTTAGAAATACTAAAATAAAGTAAAAATAAAAATAAATTGGTGTATTAATAAAATGAAAAATATTATAAAGCTTTGTTTCTAACATTTTGCCTTTCATCACTGTAATAGGTGTTGCCCTGTATGTACAGTGGCAAGGCACTTTTTCATTTCTTCCTCAGTGTCTACATCCTTTTTTTTCTAATTTTAAATTTTGTCTTCAAAAAAGTTTTAGATCACAGTAATTCACATGCACAGTATAGGGGACTCCCAGATCTCCAACATCAAACCTTTTCCCCCTTTCTCCAGCAATGATCTTTTTACATGTTCATGTTATATTTGTTGCAGCCGATGTACCAATTTTGAAACATAGCTTTCGAACACAGTTCCTTTTGGGTTTACATTACTGTTTATATTTTAGACTGTACAAATTTCTAAATTTTTAGTTTCCTTATGTTTTATATTATGGTTTACATTTTAGCTTATAGACTTTTATACACCTTTGGTGTAAGTCAACATGTCCTATATCCATCATTACATGATCTTGTGGAGCACTTCCATTGCTCCCCAGTTGCCCTTCTACCATCCATGCTATACCTCTCTCCCCTCCCCCTCCCCTCAGGGCACACAGTGACAATCTATCTTCACTACTTGAGGGACCAGATTTACAGATACTGCAACAATGCCGAGGGCTTGAATACTAGACTGCCCTAACTAATTAAGAGCCATAGATTCTCTCTCGAGATACACAATTCCCTCTGTTTGGGAACATCAGGTCTCCCCAGGATGGGGGTACAACTTCACACTCATTGTATGGGTCTCCACCCAAATATATAACACACTGTGATGAAATGAGCACTCACACACTCCCTAGAAGCCTGCCCCTGTACCAGATGCCCCCCCTTGAGCACCTTAAACATGAGATCCTTCCTTATTGTATTTTCTAATGAGTTTTCTCAACATTATAGCTTCAACCATATATCTGACATTCTCCCGTGTTCATCTGGTCCCCCCAACCCTCCCTCCAATTCCTTGGGCCATCTGACCCATCCTCCCAGTCCTAGCCCCCTTCAAGCCCACAAAGCCCCACCCAAAGGTATCCCTATGCCCCCATCTTATCCCTTCCCTGTACAAACACTTACCTCCAGCTTGTCATAGACTTCACCCATGTAGGAGTCAGCTCACAACCTTCCTCTCCTCCCCCCACCCCAATTCCTTTCAGCCTATCTTCCAGTCTCTAGCTCTTTGAGACAGATCGGTTTGCTTATTTCATATCAGAGAGGTCATGTAGTATTTGTCCTTCAATGCCTGGCTTGCTTCACTCAGCATAAGGTCCTCAAGATTCATCCACATTTTCACATGTGTTTGTACTGTATTCCTTCTTATAGCTGAGTAGTAGTCCATTGTATGAATATACCACATTTTATTTATCCACTCATCTGTCAATGGGCATTTGGGTTGATTCCAACTTTTGGCAATTGTGAACAATGCTGCTATGAACATTGGTGTGCATATATCGGTTTGTGTCCTTATTTTCAGATCTTCTGGGTATATACCCAGCAGTGGAATTGCTGGGTCATATGGCAAATCTATATCTAACTTTTTGAGAAACTGCCAAACTGTCCTTGAGAGTGGCTGGATCCTTCTGCATTCCCACCTGTAGTAGATGAGTTTTCCTATTCCTCCACTTCCTCTCCAGCACTTGTAGTCTTCTGTTTTGTTGATAGCTACCAGTCTTATGGGAGTAAGATGGTATCTCATTGTGGTTTTGATTGCATTTCTCTAATAGCTAGTGATTTTGAGCATTCTTTCATGTGCTTTTTAGCCATTTGTATTTCTTCTTTGGATAAGTGTCTGTTTAAATCTTTTTTTCCATTTTTTAAATGGGTTTTTTGTCTTTTTATTTTCAAGATATAGGAGTTCTTTTTATATGTAGGATATAAGTCTCCTATCAGATATATGGTTACCAAATATTTTCTCCCATTGGGTAGGCTCTCTTTTCACTTTCTTTACAAACTCCTTTGAGGTGCAAAAGTCTTTAATTTTGAAGAAGTCCCATTTATCTATTTGTTCTTTTGCTTCTTGTGCTTTGGGTGTGAAGTTCATGAAGCCATTTCCTATTACAAGGTCCTGTAGATGCTTCCCTACATTGTTTTCATAGGTCTTTATGGTCTTGGCTCTTACATTTAGGTCTTTGATCCAGCTTGAGTAGATTTTTGTATAAGGTGTGAGATGGTAATCCTCTTTCCTTCTTTTGCATATGGATACCCAATTCTCCAGGCACCATTTGTTGAAGAGGCCATTCTCCCTAGGTGAGAGGGTTTGTTGGCCTCGTCAAATACCATATAGCTGTATATATGAGGATCTATATCAGAATTCTCAATTCAGTTCCATTGGTCAGTGTGTCTATCCTTGTGCCAATACCATGCCATTTTCACTACTTTAACTTTGTATGTAGAATGCTTCGAAATCCAGTAGTGTGATTCCTCCAGTTTCATTTTTCTTTTTCAATATGTCTTTGGCTATTCAGGAACTCTTTCCTTTCCAAATAAATTTCATAGTTTTCCTGGTTCAATAAAAAATGCTGTGTTGATTTTTATTGGGATTGCATTCAATCTGTAGATCAGTTTCGGTAGGATAGACATCTTAATAATATTTAGTCTTCCTATCCATGAACAGGGGATATTCTTCCATTTATTTAGGCCTTCTTTAATTTCCTTGAACAGTTTTGTGTAGTTTTCTGTGTATAAGTCTTTTACATCTTTGGTTAAATTTATTCCTAGGTATTTGATTTTTTAATTTACTATTGTAAATGGTATTTGTTTCTTGATTTCCTCCTCAGATTGCTCATCATCAGTGTACAGAAATGCTACTGATTTTTGTGCATTGATCTTATACTCTGCGACTTTACTGAACTCATAAGTTCTAGAAGCTTTGTTGCAGACTTCTCAGGGCTTTCCATGTATAGGATCATGTGATCTGCAAAGAGTGCAGTTTTGACTTCTTCCTTTCCTATTCACCATAGGGTATTAACTGCCCATTTTCAATACCAGCTGGAGAAAGTCAAGGGAGATCCTATCTGACCCTGCTCGGGTTAGTCAACTTAAGGCCAAATGGTGGGATCACGGAGAAACAAGGCAGCTCCAGGTTTAACCACCCACTTGCAGTGTGCATCTGCTGAGGGAGCAGTGGAAGTGGGGAGCAGGGGAAAGGGGGTTTAGATTGCCACAGCTTTATTGTGAGGGTGCTGCTCCGAGAAGGGTGGGCAGGTTTTCAAGGCAGACCCAAACTTTTAAAAATGTCTCTACCACAGGGATCTCAGTAGATGCTGGAGAGAAAGACATGTTGATCTTCTAGATACGTTCCAGGGGGAACACAGGAGAGAGGAGGCTCTTTTAGTGACGAGCATCTCTTCATTGTGAAGCACGGACACTCCCTGGTCGTCTGTGCCAACGAGCAGAGCCCGACTCAGCCGTGGTCACTGGGAGAGGTTTCCCCTGCAAGTACCTGGCCCCAGTGCTGATCCCCAGGTAGTGGAGAAGATTTCGCATGCCGCCATCAGCCGAGCAAATTGCTCCAGTGTTTCTCCTTCTCCTCGAGTTTATTCTTCAGAGTCGAGGAAACTTGAAATCAGTCGTGACAATGGTACAAGGAACATTTTGACAAAAACTGAGTATCACCGATGACATCAACTCAGAAGTGCTATTTCTTTTCTTACCCAAAAGAAATGAGCCACACACTAATTTATCTTTTAAAATGATCTGTATTTCAAAGTGACATAATTCTTAAAATACAATGTAGTACCCATGTCTAAATATAATTTTTCTTGAAATAGCCCTTTCAAGAAAGAGTAGCATAAGTAATAAGGAATACAAACAGGTATGTCATCATTGTCTTATTAAAAAAATCCATTTTCACACTGCAGAACATGAATAACTCTCCAATTACAACTTTGACATGATTTAAATTAATTACCAGTGAAAACCTATATCACACAGTATTCTGGGCCAAATGAAGATGTGAAGTCAGAGGTAAAATTAAGTACTGTCTTACTTCTCATTTAATTTTATGACTAATCACTATTTTTAAAAGGCCAGGGTTAAATTTAAATACATAAAACTGAGAATATCAATTCCCATGAATATAACTACGATTTTCCTAAATCATCTCAGAATAACATTTTCTACATATACCCATTTTCTAGATGACTAGGTTAAACATTTGGTGGATATCATGTTCAATTGCAGCATATACTTCCTTGACTTTTTCTCAGCAATTTAAGGCTCTTTGGGATATAAAGTGCATAAAACTGAAGTGCCTGCCTAGTGGCTTTTGTTTTCTAACCTTTCCTGATATCCACCAAAGAGTACTTATTTCACCTTCTTAATTTGTTGGGAAAACTGAAAAAACATTGTTGTCAAAATTTTTTCTCAAAAGGAGTTGTTAAAAGGCACTGAGTGAAGAAGAAGAGGTGTTATCTCTGGAATTCTCAGATTGCGAAGAAGGCTCTAGTGGATTAAATGGCCCAAATGGACCCTAAGTTAAGCAGACACTGCGAATTACTAAAAGTGAATGAACGGCTTCTCTCCTTAGAGACTGAAGGACGCCAGAATAAATATGGCCATGTCAGCAGCAGAAGACCGAGTTCTGATGGCATATCTAGACATGGACCTGATGCCCAGAGCATCAGCCCACGGGATAAGAAGTGCATCTGCCTCAGCATGGAGATGCGGTAGGCAGCCCTGTTCCCATCGAGCTTGACTTTGGGCAAAAATGTGGACCTTCTCGTTGATTTCGCTCCATTGCCTCTAATTAAGGATGTATAAACAGATAAGCCCTATGGTCCTTCCAGCTCCAGACATCATAAACCAAATTCCTGAGGCACTGAGGCAGTGGGGACACCAAGAAGAGTCTCTGCCAACACTATAGGGACTATACGGGTAACGATACCATGACGATGAGACAGGTGCTACACACACAGTTGAGAAAGAAATGCAGTGGGACCCATGAGTCAGCCTGAAAATGGTCTGCTCTGGACCATCAAATCGAAAGCTACCATAACAACTATTCTTCTAACTGATGCCACTGAGATAACTCAAAAACATAAGCCTTCTAAGTCTAAACACTTGATCAACCTGTTTAATGTGTATGTACATGTGTGCATATGTGTTTCTATGTCTACACAGTTATTTTTTTACAATCTAGAGCGTCAATGAAATTATATCCTCTGGATCTGTCGAGTGAAATTGAATTGGCCTGTTGTCCCCTGGTTGGGAGATTTACCTGCTTACTCATGCACTGACAGGAGCTAAATCAACTCTACTTATGGACCAAGAGCAGGGGCAACGCCTACGGCAAAACTCTTTCTTTGGTAAACTTGATTTACGGAACTCATGTTCTATAAACAGTAAGGGGCTGGTTTCTTTTAAAGCAAGCCCTTCTTCGTGATTAGGGCTCAGCACAGGACAATAAGAGTTAGGATTCATTTCCGTCTCTCTTCTTCAACTTGATCCAGATGCCGTTATTTGGACGAAGAATCAAGTCTCCCACCAGACCAAGCTCTTCTCTTTTCTGGTTGGATTCTACCCAAAACTGCCTCAGTAGACAGGAAAGAATGGTCTTTTCTTCCATCACTGCAAACTTTTGACCTTCAAATTAATAAAAATACCATCACTTTAATCACGGATAGTTCTTAAATGTGAGCAATAACAGGACCTATTACAGAAAGCAAGTAATTTCATATTTCCACAGTAGGCCCACAAGGATAGATTAACTTGGGGTGCTGAAAGTGCAGATTCGTAAGTGGCCCCACCCACCAACCCCGTTGTCTCTACAGAGCCAGGCTGTGGCCAGCGAATATTCATTTTAGCAATACCCCAGATGAATCCTGGTTCATTCAAGCTTCAGAATCCCTGTTCTAGATTGCTTTGTGGCCTTTAATTTACTCTGGAGGCACCTAGTATACTTCAGATTCACCCATTTAAATCTAGCCTCAAATTACTAATGCCTGTGGTTATGTAATTGACATTTTATGTAAAAGATCAAATTTACGTTGACAGAAACGGTACAGTCCTGGAGATACATGATGCACATAATGCATGAGGACGTGCAATCCTTAAGTATTTCAGCTGGCCAGCGGAGGCTTTCTTTGCTTCGGCTTTGTAAAATGCATTTAGTCAAACTTAAGTGATTATATAAGTAAGTTTTCCACCACAATAAATTATATTCTTTAATCCCTAAAATGTATAACACTTTAAAACTTGACCGTGAAACTGATTAAATTTTATGATGGGACTATTTGAAACCTACAGTGAATAGTAAAGTGGAAGAAAAGGGAAAACACTTTTTAAGACTGCCACATATGGGCAATGCCACCCGACATCTCCAAGGACTTCCTGGAGAAATCCGCCCCCGTGCGCCCGAGGCTGAAACCACTTCTGATGGTACAAACCTATACAGTTCCTGGGCCCAGCCGAGAAGGGCACGTACGCGTAGGGATGGCGGCCCTGCACGTTCTCAGGAAAGAACCTCTCTGGCTGGAATTCTTCAGGCTCTGGGAAGTACCTGGGATCTCGGTGCAGTGCGTAGGGGACAATGACTGCTTCCGAGCCTTTCGAAACCGTGAAACCTCCTGTCAAAAAGTAGTCCAAGCACCATGAGACCAGAGCAAGACAGACACTTAAGAAATCTCCTCTCCCTCATATCCCAGTAATAATATACCTACCAATTTCACAGTCTTCATTAAGAGTACGGCCAAAGAGAGGGACAGAAGGAAAAAGGCGAAGTGCTTCCTTAATCACGCAGTCCAGATATTTAAGTCTCTTCAGATCTTCTACCGTAACGGGACGATCAGACTTCCCTGATAAGCAAAGTATGTGGACAGTGACAATGAAAGACCTTCTTGGTGTGTGGGGGGGTGAGGACACCAAAGAGAATAATTAGTCAAAACACAGAATGCTAAGCGCCCACCGCTGGAGGAAAAGGTTCCGACATGTCATGCATAACCAGAATACCACGAGGCACAGCGCTGAACAGAAGGAGCCAGACCCAAAAGGTCTCGTGGGGATGCCCACGTCTGTCTGAAACGCACAGAACAGGTGCATCTGAGAGGAAGCTGGAGGGGAGGCGGGGAGTGACAGCTACGCGGCCACGGAGCTTCCTTTTGGAGTCGTGGAAACGTTTGGAAATGAGATAGATGCGATGGTTGTCCACACTGTGAATTACTAACTACCACTGCATCGTACACTTTTAAAAATGATTAACTTTATGCTATGGGAATTTTACCTCAATTTTAAATATAATGAGTCAGCAATACTCGCATCTCAATACTCTAAGATGAGCTGCTTCAAGAGGATTTAGAGTTGATATCGTGGTGAACAGAAAAGCGAGGCACAATAAACAGAAAACACAAGAAACATTCTAGCTGTTCACGGTCGTTACTCTTTATCTGGGATCCAAAAGCATTCGTGAGACCAAAAATAAGCTAGACATTTGGGGGGAAGTTATGAAAGATGCAAACCTGTCCAAACAAGCGTGTGAGCTCTTAGAAGATCACATTTACGCACCAGACCAAGAGAAATTAAAACCAATATGGAAACAATAAAATGGTTACCAAGAAGGAGCCCAAAATTCTCGCAGTCTCCATTCTACAGCATGAGGTCTTAGATCGTGATACGAAATTCCAGTTCTGATTTCCACCTGAACACCAAACTGACTTTCCACCCTCACGTCTCAGTACGTTCTGCCAAACGCCCTCAATTCCAGCTGTCCCGCACTACTCCCTGGCTCCCCCACCAAGGTTGAAAGTTTTCCCCTTCCGCGTCACTGTTCACCTGGTGTTGCAGGTGCCCCTCTGCTCCCCTTCTCTTCTCTGTGAAGCTGAGACGGAGACGTCATTTTTGGTTGGCCGTGACCACCTAAAACCCCTTCTTCCTACTCGCCTTTCAGTGACGCGGAGCTGGGTGGCCTGAGATTTTTTTAAAAGGTGAACTCGGGGGCACCGTGCATAACCTTTCTGCGGTCAGCTGATAACGCCTCCCCCAAATAGCTCATCTTAAGCCCTCGCACCTGTGAATGTTACCGTATTTGGAAAAAACACCTTTACGGATTTAATCCAGACCATGCTTGCAGGGCCCTGAATCCTTGCCGAGTGCTCTTATAAGACCCAGCCCCAAAGAGGGAGACGCCCCCGGGTGGTGCCCCGGGAGGCGGAGGAGCCAAGGGGGCCTCACGCCCAGGGCCTTGGAGGGAGCGCGGCTGCCGCCCCGCCCCCCCCGGCCCCCGGAGACCCTGATTTCAGACTTCTGGTCTCCAGAATTCCAGCTGCCCTGAGCCCCCCAGCGTGTGTAGTTAGAGCAGCCACAGGAGACTCAACTGCCCCTTGCCCCTGCCTCCTCCTCCAGCCTGGGTGGTGAGTGGGACAGCAGGGAGGACAGACAAGAAGAGACAAGCCCAGCCCGCAAAGGAGAGCAGGGTCGCTGGGGCCCACCGCCTTCCGTCAGCCCGCCGCGGCCGCGCCTGCTGCAGGAAAGCGCCCTCCTCGCACCTCCCACCAGCTCCGCCTGCTCCCTGCACCTCCCACCAGCTCCGCCTGCTCCCTGTGCCCGCTCCCCTTCTCCACACCCCCCAGCGCCCACCCGCCACACAGGCTGCGTGTCCTTGGGGATGGGTGCCTGGAGCACTTAAGCCACCATGAACCCCCGCGCCGGGCTCACGCACGCCTGGAGGGAGTGGGCGAGGTCCGCAAAGGGGGCGAGCTGCAGGGACCCGCGTGGGAGCGCCCCGCGTCCTGACCGTGTCCTTAGAGCAAGCCGGGCTGTGTCCTCCAGAGCAAGGGCCACGTCCACTTCTGTGGACTGTGGACCCACGGGGCAAGGGATGAAACATACCAAACACCGCATCCAGCTCACTGTCCACTCTTCGCTGGACTTCTGGGTAGGAGCCCAGAAGGTACAAGGACCAGTTTACGGCCGCCGCTGTCGTATCGTGACCCTTAAACGCAGAGAACAACAGCTTCAGAAGAAGATCAGGCGTGCTTAGAGCCTCTCCAGCGCGGCATCTTCAGCGTGTCTACAGGACGTCAAGGTAATTCAATACAGCATCTCACGTTGGTGAGGAAGGAGTCGGCGCCTTAGCCTGGAAGGCAGCGTTTACAGAGGACATTTCAATGTTCCAGAGCCGCGCACTTGGCCGGAAGTGGCTGTGGGCTGCTGAAGAGGGGGCGTCCCAACCCCTGGAGGAGCCGGCCCAGGTGCCGAGAGCACCCTGCCCTTCAGGGGCCAGCACCCCCGGACTTCTCCCTCCTCCCACACTCGAAACGTGGGCTTTATCTGTTGATGCGGACACCAGGAATTAGATGTTTAGACTGAATTGCTGTTTAGACGGATAAACGCCTCGTCTAACACTTGTTGAGTGTTGGGCAAAATACTAAGTGCTTTGCAGAGATGATCTCCATCGTCACAAAAACTCTGTAAAGTACTCATTATCATTAACCACAGTTTAGAGATTAAAATCTTAGGCCAAAAATAAGTTAAATAACTTTTCTGGACCGCGCAGCTTGGCAGAGGCTGAGGCAGGACGTGCGCTCCCGAGCGTGTGATGACAAAGCCAAGCCCCTGCTCTCCCCCCCACAGCTACGCCGTGGAGTGATGCTCACTAACCATAACGTCCTGGCCACCCCACCCACCCGTTCCACGCTTCGGCCCATTCAGCAGCCACCCTCGTCTTGCCGGGGCATCTCCATACAAGAGCCGTGAGCGCCTCATGAAGAGATGGATTTGGAAATCAATACTCAAGTTTCATGGCTCTTTGGATAAGACTTGGAAAGAAGGGCATGAAGTGGGCTGAATAGGAAACTTAAGGAAGTAGGGTCGTCTGCAGATGTAATCAGTTAAGCTGAAGCGTCCTGGCCCAGGACGGGTCCTGCACAAATCTCTGGTGTGCTGCGGAGAGGTGGCAGCTCCCACGGGCGACGGGCAGAAACTGGAGGGACGCAGCGACCGCCAAGGACCGCCGGCGGCCCGAAGCCGACACGGACCAGCTCAGCCCCAGCTCAGCGCCTCCAAGGGGCCGACGCCCTGACGTTTGCTGTGGACTCTGGTCACCTGAACTGCAAGAGGGGACGTTTCTGATTTAAGCCGCCAGGGTTGCGGTGACGTGCTGCGGGAACACCTGTGCTGACACGGAGAGGAAACAAGCCACCTCCTCTGAGGCAAGCGAGACCCGGCAACTGCTGTGAGAGTCCATGCTCAGAGGAGCTTGTTTTGTAAAGCAGTTCCTGAATTAAATGATTTGGGTTTATCCAACAGTTTTTTAACAAACATTTGACGAATCTCTGACATTGGCACCTCATGTATTTTCTCACACTTGAGGTTCCTTTACCGAAAACGACTTTGAACTCAAGGCAAGGTCTTTCCCATTTCGCTTAGTTGTCTGAGTCACATTAGAAAGTTCATTTGCTAAATAGTTTTTCTTGAACCTAAGAGTGGAAGCCTGATCCAAAAGTGTAAGACAGTAATTCTGTTGAAAATTACTACTTCTTTTGCCTGTTAGATGCAGAAAGCAAGAAGAGGCAAAACTCATGCCCAGAGCTGATGGAAACACACTGTGGACTAGTGGAGGGACAAAATCGTAATGCCTGAGGGCGAGGACTGAGCTGTGAAGGGGTGACATTAATATTAGCCTGTGTCCACCTCGTGAGGGAGGTCACAACATTATTGTCAAAACAGGACGTCTACCATTGATGTAAGGAAGAAAAAATTAGGACTTCAAAGAACGTGACAGTTGGAAGAAATAGATGATCTTGTCTGGATGTTTTCATGGAAGTGAGAGATCACTGCTGAGGATGGTGTGTGCGTGTGTACATGTGCATCCATATATGTGCGTCTATGCATGTGTACATATGTGCATCTATGTGTATAGGTGCGTGTGCATCTGTGTGCACACACACGTGCACCCACACAGGTGCATCTTGTATGTATGCATGCGTGCATCTATGTAAGTGCACATGTGTGCGCATCTATGTGTGTGAAGGTGTGCGCATCCATATGTGTGCATCTATGTCTATGTACACACATGTGCGGTTATACGTATATGCGTGTGCAGGTACGGTGTTGGTGTGTATGTTTGTACATATTGTGAACATGTCCGTGGGTGTGTATGTACATCTTTGGACGTGTGTGCACCCATACGAAAGTGTGCACGTGTAAGTGTGAGTGTGTGTGCACACACAGGCACGCAAGGTGGAGATGCAAGAAGTCCTCTTCACTTCAACGCCAAATAGCGGCCAGCATCTGCTGTGCACTTCCCAAGTGCCAGGCGCAATTCTCAGTTAATTTTGAAAACGATCTAATCTGATCGCCAGGACTATGCCACGAGACCTTTCACAAGGAGGGCACCAAATTCCAAAAGGCCTAGCCGAGGGGCCCGAGGGTGCACCTCCAGGACGCAGGGGAGCTAGGAGCTGGGCCCGCAGCCCACACACGTACTCTGCATCACCTCTTCACTTTTTAGCTAACTTAGGTATCTATTTCCTGCATAAAACTTCTTTTTAATAAAGTGTCTTCTCACAGTACAAGTTTAAAGCCACCGATCTAGCCCCTCTCTCTTCCACACACAGGAGAACCGTGGCAGAGACCTGGACAATTGGAGTCAGCCCAAAGCAAGACCTAGAATTCAGGTCTGCAGACCCACAGCACAGCTCTCTCCCCGCTGCGGGGCAGAGTCTCATTTCCCCGGGAAGGATGTGTGTGCCCTGGAATTACACACTAACTGCTGGAGGCAGGGCAGCTAACACGATGTCTAGCACGCGGTGGAAAATACAGAGGCTCTTCCTTTTCCTCCACTCTGAGAAGTACCACATGGCACTTTTAAAAAGCATTTCTTCATATTTATTTGGTAGCTCACGTCCAGAGAGATTGAAATAGCTCATGTAATATTTAGAGTTATCTTTATAAAAAGTACTTTTTAAGAAGAATTGGAAGATCAGAAATGCCTTTAGAATTGCAATCTCATTAAATTCTCTATTGGGGGTTCCTGTTAGCCTTTTAGCTAGAACAATTCATAGCAGCATTTGCTAAACCTTCGAAAGAGAGGTAGTGTGGAAATGGATTGTGGGTTTGGACGATTAAAAGGAAGAATGATCAATACAGAGAACTGAGAGCAATTTCTGACTGCTTCTCTGCTTGGGAAAAGTCCAACAGCATTTTTATTTCTTGAAAATCTGAGTGAAAAATGTGTCTATTAATGTACTCATCACTAATGACTAGACAAAATCTTTTTCTGAAGAAGAAATTTAATCGGGCACTTGTAACAATTTTCTTAAATTTTACTGTATTTCCCAATTATAATCAAAGAATCTTCCTCAGTTACATTAGGTTTCATTAAAAGTTTTAAATAATGCTAAAGATTCTTAAAATACCTGGAACTTGTTTACTCGTACCTGAAAATAACATAAAATACCTCAAACATGAAGGTATCCACTTCTTCTCGAATATCTTCATGACTTAGCTTGTTTCCTTCATCATCAGTTGCACATAAAAGCAAGTCAAGGAAAGCCCTGCGTTTATTTTGACCCCAACATCCTTCATTTGACTTCATTTCATTGGCCCGTTCAATGATGACCTGTTTGATTTAAAGGACAGGCACATGTCTTTGTTTGGAATATGATATAGCCTAACAACACATTTTCCAATTCTAAAATTTCCTGTTTCTCCTATCTCGACAATAATTTAAGCTCTGGCAAAAAATATAGTAAAGCTGGGAAGCGGCTGTGGCTCACTCAGCTGGGCTCCCGTCTACCATATGGGAGGCCCTGGGTTCGAGTCCTGGGGCCTCCTTGTGAAGGCAGGCTCGCCCGCAAGTGCCGCGGAGAGCTGGCTCAGCAAGGTGATGCAACAAAAAGGGAGACAAGCAACAACGCAGAAGAGCGCGCAGCAAACGGACACAGAGAGCAGAGAGCAAGCAAGCCGCAAGGGGGGGATAAACAAAAATAATGAATACAGACACAGAAGAGCGCACAGCAAATGGACACAGAGAGCAGACAGCTCACGCACACAAAAACCGTGGGGTGGGGGGGGATACAAAAATATGTATAGTAAAGCTTCCTGTTAACGTTTAGGGCACTAGGTGGTAAAACTTATAAAAACAAATTCAATGTCAGCTCTATTAGTAGTTTTCAAGTGCTATTTTTGCAGTCTCTCCAACATGGGAATACATTAGCAGTCTACTAATAGTGACCTAGAGATTAGTGAATGAGCTAATGAGAAAAAGTTGCGCTGCTGGAGAAAATGCAATCATTATAGACCAATTATAGATCACCCTAACTGCAGCCGTGAAGGACAACAGAAGCTGCAGGGCCGTTAGTCAGGGCCACCTTTATGCCGGCTCTTCTTCCTTTCTAGAAGCTCTTTCCTCAGGCCCTGCACGGCCAGCCCCGCCCCATCTTCCTGCTCTATTTTTCTTCAATTCCCCACCTGACATAGATTGTACTTGATATTTACTGTCTTTCTCCTCCAACTTGACTGTATAACCCATGTGCCAGGGAATTTGTCTTGTTCTCTGCTATATTCCAACCTCTCAAACACTGCATGGCATTTTAAGAATGCTCATTTGATATTTGCTGAATGAGGAAAAGAATTAAAAGTCATAAACGTAACTTGGTCACACATTTCAACTTTCTTCTTCTGTCAGGCATTGGTAAAACCTGCTGTTAAGTGGCTTGAATGAGCTTCTCCTAAGCAATACTTAGGGGAAAAGACCATGTCATCTTTTATTCTTGGTGGAATCCCCAAGCCTGGCACTCAGTATGCAATTACTCAATATTTATTAAAATGATAATATGGTCTATTCAATCTAGAATTCAGTAATTATTGATATTTAATGCATGAAACTTAAGGAAAAATGTAATTATGCTACAAAATACAAGTTGTTGGCTATTTACCTACTTCCAGGAGATTATTCTACACTCAATTATGACAAAGTCAAGTCAAGAACTCATTCATCTATCATCTGGTGACTGGCTAACAACTTGATCTGTCAGCACTTCAATGTACCTGACTGTATGGAAGTAATGACAATATATTGTAAACCAAAATTTATAACAAAGATAGAATGCATTTCAATAGGCACTTATATCAGTAAAATTAAGTTATCATTTGGAATATATTTCCAACTAAATCTTGCTTTTTTATAAACATACCTTTAATGCAAAGATTGACACTATCTGTCCAAACCAATGTCACTATTTTCTTGATATTTTGAATTAGAAATAAAATAGTAATTTCTAGTTAAAATTTTAATATTTTCCAAGTTAAGATCTTGCCACAAGAAAGTGTTGTGTAAGGGAAACTATGGGACGATGGCGGAGTAGGAGGATCCAGGAAAACATTCCTTCCACCAGAACAACCATTCAGTAGGCAGGACTTGTCTGAATGAACTATCTTGAAATTTCAGAGTCCAGTAGAAGAGCATCCAGGGAAAAGCAGAAGGAAGAGGCTGGTAAATTATGGTAAATAATAGTAAATTACTTTCTCCATGCAGTGGTTACTGTCATGGTAATCATAAGTAAAATATATGAAAAATATATCCAGATAGAAATGGAAAGATACATACTCAGTATTATATAATACAAAAAATAAATACAAAATTAGGCATTAATGGAAGAATTGAAGGACAAAAATATAAAACACATACAAAGACTAAATAGCAAAATGGCAGAAGGAAGTCTGGTATTATCAATAACGACTTTAAATGTAAACAGATTAAACTCTTCAGTCAAAATGCAGAAAGCAGAAGAATGGATAAGAAAGCAAGAACCAACTAATGCTGTCTGCAAAACATTCACCTTAAATTTAAAGACATAAGTAGTTTGAAAATGAAGGGATGAAAAAAACGTAGAGCATGCATGTAGTAACTAAAAGAGAGCTGGGGTAGTTACACTAATACCAGATAAAACAGACTTTAAGTAAAGAATTATTACAATATTGGCCATTATATATTGATAAAGGGGCGAATTCAACACAAAGGCAACACAATTATTAATATATATGTACCTAACAACAGAGCCCCAAATTTTATGAAGCAAATTCTAGCATATTACAAGGGAGAAATAGTTCTACATTAATAGGAGGAGACTTTTAATACACCACTTTAATGAATAGAACATCTAGACCGAAGATCAGTAAAGCAATACAAGACTTGAACAATACTCTAAACCAACTAGACTTAACAGACATATACATAGAACATATCATCAGCAACATTCTTTTTGAGTGCACATCAATCATTCTCCAGGATAGACTATACCTTAGGTCACGAAATAAGGCCCGAAATTAAAAAATACTGAATTATACAATGTTTCTTATCTGACCACAGTGGAATGAAGCTGGACATCAATAACAGAGGGAGAAATGGGAAAGATGTAAACATATAAATGAAACAACTTACCCTTAAACAACCAATGGGTTAAAGAGGAAATCACGAGGGAAATTAGGAAACATTTTTATGCAAATGCAAATGAAAATACAATATACAAAAACTTAGGGATGCAGGAAAGTCAGTGTAGGAGGGAAATTTATAGCTCTAAATGCTTACACTTAAAAAAAAAAAAAGATTTCAAATCAGAGCTCTAATCTCAAAACTGAAAAAATGAGAAAAAGTAGTAAAAACTAAATAAAAAATAAGCAGAAGAAAGGAAATAACAAAGATTAGAACAAGCATAAATGAAAAAGAGATTCAAAAGCATCAGCAAAACCAAAAATTAGTTATTTGAAAAGATGAACAAATTGACAAAATTTTTCTAGACTGACAAATAAAAAAGGGAGGACATGATTAGCTAAAATCAGAAATGAAAAGGTGCATATTACTACTGACCACATTGAAATCAAAAGGACTAGAAGAGGATACTATTAATATCTGTATGCCAAGAAATTAGATAACCTAGATGAAATGGGAAAATTCCTAGAAACACATAAAACACCTATACTGACCCAAGAAAAAAATAGAAGATCTCAATAATTAGTAAGAGACTGAATCAGTAATCAAAAACCTCTAAGAAAAACAAAAAAGCCTAAGAGCAAATGGCTACATAGGAGAATTTTACCAAATATTGCAAAAAGAATTAAGACCAATCCTGCTCAAACTCTTCCAAAACATTGAAAAGGAACATTCCCTAATTCATTCTATGAAGCCAACATTACCCTCACACCAAAGCCAGATAAAGATACCACAATAAAATAAAATTACAGACTAATTTCTCTTATGAATATAGATGTGAGAAAAAATACTCAACAAAATATTAGCAAACAGAATGTAATGGCACATTAAAAAAAATTATACACTATAATCAAGTGGGATTTATCCCAGGTATGTAATCATTGTTCAACATAAGGAAACCAAGTAATGTAATACAATACATTAACAGAATGAAGGAAAAAAAAACACATGATCATCTCAATTGACACAGAAAAGGCATTTGACAAAACACAGCACCCCTTCTTGAAAAAAATACTTAGAAAACTTGAAACAGAAGGAAACTTCCTCAACAGAATAAAGAATATATATGGAAATTTCTCAGCTACCATCATACCTAGTGGTGAATTACTGAAAGTTTCCCCTTTAAGCTCAGGAGGAAGATAGGATGCTCACGGTGACCACTGTTATTCAACATTATGCTGGAGGTTCTTGCCAGGGCAATTAGGCAAGAAAAATAAAAAGGCGCCCAAATTGGAAAGGAAGAAGTAAAGCTTTCCCTATTTGCAAATGCCATGATCCTATATATAAAAAGCCTGAAAAATCCACAACAAAGCTCCTAGAGCTAATAAATGAATTGAGCAAAAGGTGGTATACAAGATCAACACCCAAAAAATCAGCAGTTGTTCTAAATACTAGTCAGAAAAAATTGGAAGAAGACATCAAGATACAAATCATTTAAAAATAGCAACTAAAAGAACCAAATATCTAGGAATAAATCTAACCAAGGATGTGAAGGACTTGTTACAGAAAACTACAAAACATTGTTAAAAGTAACCAAAGAAGACTTAAATAAATGCAAAGCTTTCTGCATTCATAGATTGGAAGACTAAACATTGTTAAGATGTCAATTCTACCCAAAACAATTTACAGATTAAATGCAGTCCCAATCAAAACTCCAATAGCTTTCTTTGCAGGAAAGAAAAAAACCAATCATCAAATTTATATGGAAGGTAAAGGACCCCAAATAGCCAAACCCATCTTGAAAAAGAAGAATGAAGTTGGAGGACTTACACATACTGATCTTAAAACTTGTTAAAAATGCACAATAATCAAAACAGTGTTGTACTGTACAAGGACAGACATATAGACCAATGGAATCAAACTGAGAGTTCAGAAATCAACCCTCATATTTATGATCAACTGGTTTTTGACAAGGAGGCAAAGACCACTCAATTGGGAAAGAATAGTCTTCATCAACACATGGTGCTGGGAAAACTGGATCTTCATTTGCTGAAGATGGAAGGCAGACCCTTACCTCATACATTGTAGCAGTTTGATATGTTTGATATGTAGCAGTTTGATATGGTTATGCATTCCAAAAATAGATATTGGATTATGTTCGTAATCTGGTCTGTACCTGGGCATGATTAAGTTATGATAGGGCTTTGATTGAGCCACGTCATTAGGGCTTTAATGACACCTTTGTGGGTGGGAACTCACAGATAAAAGGCATGGAAAAGGACAGAGTTGAGGGTTTTTGATGTAATTAGCAGTGTTAATATATGCTTATGATAGTGATTGAAAGGGTAAGTCTAAGGTTATGTGTCTCACTAGACAGAAAGCTAAAAAATGCAACATGGGACTGTATAGCATAGCAAGCCCTTGTGAGAAATGAGTACGGTTACTAGTGCATTTATAAGAATGATTTTTTCTGAAACAGAAAAATGTACATTAATGTTACAAGATGTTAATATCAGGGTGATATGTGGACAAAAATACAATGGAAGCAAATTATGGACAGTAGTGCATAGTAATATATTAATATTTCATCAATGGTTAAAAAGGAAAAATGCTAAGTGAAAGAAACTTGACAAAAGCTACTATATATTGATTAACTCCATCTCTACAATATAAATACCAATAAATTAGAGAGATAGAAATAGATTAGTAGTTATGTAGAGAAGGAGAATGATAGAGGGATTGAGAGTTGACTACTAAAGCGTTGAGCTTTGTTATTTTTTAGTATTTTTGTTTTATTATTTTTGAAGTTAAAAAATGCTCTAATATTTATTGAAGTGATGAATTCACAATGCTATGATTATACCAAATGCCACTGATTGCACACTTCGGATATTTTTTGTTTCATGACTATGTTTCAATAAAATTGATCTTGAAAGAAGGACAAATATTGTATCATCTCAATGATATGAAATAATTGCATAAGCAAACTCAAAGAGTTGGAATCCAGAATATATAAGTTACCAGGGGATGGTGGTAATGGTAGCACAATGTTGTGAATGTAATTAACCAGCATGGATTACATATTTGAATGTTGTTAAAAGGGGAAATTTTAGGTTATATATATGTACTTAGCATAAAATATTTTTACAAATCTATGGAACCGCACAGCACAAATGGTAAACCCTAAGTTAAAACATGAGTGTAGGAAATAGTAAAATTATAAAAATGTGCTTTTCTCAATAGTAACAAATGTACCACATCAATGATAAGGTGTTAATAATAGGAGGTATATGGGAACCCTGCATTTTACACATGATTTTTCTATAAACCCACAGCTTCTATAATAAAGAAAAAAGGCAAAGTCCTTTTGCCTTTGAGAACTACTACCTAATTAGAACACTTGCAGAACATTCTTGTAGCCCATGTCCCTGTCTCTTTATTCTTTAGCACAAAACCCTGTTTGTTAATGTGTTTATAGCTTATACCACATTTTGCAGTTATTTACAGACAATCTCTTCGAAGAGATGAACCTCCTTTATGGTCAGAAAAATACCTATGTTAGTCATTATTGTTTTCCAACTTTTCCCCACCTATTTGGGCAGTGTTTTGCACTTAGTAAGTTCTTAATATTTGTTGAGGAAATACATTAAATTTTAAAAATTTGGTCACTTTTCTCCATTATCTCCAGTTCAATTCAACTTTTACTTTATGAGACATAGGTTCACAGTCCTACAATGGGTACGTTTGGTGTGCTGGCAAAACGTGAAAACCAAGGACTTACGTTGTTGGTGAAAGTATGTAGGATCTTCAGGCTCCTTTTGTGCTCCCTTCCTTCTTTAAACATGAGGTACAAAAGGTCGGGCCACAGCCAGGGCATCTTTATCCTTTGCATTATTACTTCGCTCATCCTATAAGGAAGGTAGAAATGTATCAGCTGTTCCAAGAAAGGTGTCTACTCCTTTTTTCTTAAACTTCTAATTTTGAATAATTTCACTTATATTACAATTGTAGAAACAATCCAAAACTTATATCGGGAATGCCAACACAACCCCCAACACAAAAGAAGATACCCAGATCCACCAATTTTACATTTTGCTATTTTTGCCGTATTGGACTAGCCATCCTTCCAGCCATCTGTCTATCCATATCTCTCTCTCTCCCCCCTTCCCTTCCCCCTTCTCCTCTCTATTTTCTAAACATTTGAAAGTAGGTTGTATACATCATGCTCTGTGAACACATAATACAGCCATATATATTTCCTAAGAAAAAGGATAATCACTGATATAACCTCCTTTAAGTAAATTATAATGTTCAAAAACTTTGACATTGATATAAAGCTTATGGTCTATATCCCAATTTTTTCATATGGTACAATAACATCCTTTTTAATGTTTTTATAATTAATAATTTATGTTTTTTAATTTTATCAATGTTACAAGTTACTCAGTTAACACAAATAATAACTACAATATCAACAAATCTACTTTACTCAGCAGTTACTCTCCCACCTTAGTTGTGTTCATTCTTCAATCTTGCGGCATTTGGGGTGATGTAAGAGTGGACATCATCCCCATAATGTCCTTTTGAGTCTTGTCTCCTCCATTATTAGATCTAGTCCTGGGTCACGTATATGTGATTGTCATTGTCTCTTTAGTTGCTCTTTTTTAAATTGTGGAAACACATATGCGGCATAACCTTTCCCATCTCAACCACTCCCAAGCACTCCACTCAATAGGATTAATCACATTCCTAATACTATGCTTTCATTACTACATTTCATTTCATCACCATCTTTCATCACCAAAACATTCTCACCACCCCAGCAGGAACCTACACCCAATGTAGCAGTTTGGTATTGCTGATGAATTCCAAAAGTAGATATTGGATTATGTTTGTAAACTGGCCTGTTCTCTGGGCATATTAGATTGTATTAACTTCAGAGATTTCACTTTTGCTTCATTAAATTATGGTAAAGGCTTTGATTGGGCCACGTCAGTAGGACGTTGAGTCCCCACACAGAGAAACTGCACAGCAGAGGAGGGAGGTTGTGGTTTCAGGACATACACAGAGAAGCAGATGTGTGAGGAGAGAAGGCTCCTTTAGATACAGAACAGGCCCTGGGAAGAGAGACGAGCTGTTCACCTGACAGTTCACAACTGGCCTTGTGGAGAGAGCACAGCAGCTGAACTCTGGAAGAAATGAGCCCCAGGAGAGAGACAAGCCTTGTCCCAGCCTCCAGCTGAGATTGTAAGAAGCTGGGGCCACAGAGCCTCAAGAGGAAGAGGAAGGCTGAACCCTCACAGATGTCACCCGCCATCTTGCATAAACACGTAGCAACAGACTCTGGGTGAGAAAGTACCTCTTAGGGTGCTGTGAGTTGGACTCTTTAGGACCGTGACTGTAAGCTTCTACCCCAAATAAATACACTTTATAAAAAAATAAATGATTTCTGGTATTTTGCATCATCAGCCCTTGGCTGACAGTATATTCATTATGTCCTATTCTCTCTCCTTCCATGTCCCTGTCGCCTTGTACTCTACTTTTAACCTCCATGATTTGCATATACTAGTGATTTCCCACGAGAAGAATCATATGTTTGTCCTCATGTGTCTTATTCCATTTAACATGATGCCTTCAAGGTTCACCCATGTAGTGGTATGTATCAGAGCTTCAATCTTTTTTAAGACTAAGCAATATTTGATTGTATGTATATACCATATTTTGTTTATCCATTCATCTGCTGATGGACATTTACATTGCTTCCATCTTTGAGATATTATGAATAATGCTACTAAGAACATAAGTGTACAAATATTTGTTCAAAACTCCTGCTTTTAATTCTTTGTGATATAAACCCAAAAGAGGGAATCCAGGATCACATGGCAATTCTATATTTAACTTTCTGAGGAACTATTTTCCACAGTGGCTGCACCATTTTCTACCCCTACCACAAAGGTACAAAGTTTCCTATTTCTACGCATCTTCATCAGCACTTGTTGTAAAAGGAAATTTCCATTACCTTTTATAATAATAGCCATTCTAGTGGGTGTGATGTGGTAGCTTACTGTGGTTTTGCTTTGCATTTCCCTAATGGCTACTGATGTTAAGCACATTTTCATGTGCTTATGCCCATTGGTATATCTTCTATTCAAGTCATTTGCCCATTACTTTAGTTGCTTCTTTTTTATTGTTGAATTGTAGGAGTTCTTCATAATTCTGGGTGTTAAAACCTTTTCAGATATATGGTTTCCAAATATTTTCTCCCATTCTCTTGGTTGTCTTTCACTTTCTTGATAATGTCCTTAGAAGGATAAAACTTTTAAATTAGTTTTAAAAAGATTCTCAAAATCATTAACCATTAGGTAAGTGGAAATCACCCAAAACAATGGAAAGCAGGGACTCAAACAGGTATTTCCACATTAATGTTCATAACAGCATTATTCACAATTGCCAAAAGGTAGAAGCAACCCAAGTGTCCATCAACCAATAAAGAGATTAACAAAACGTGGTATATACGCACAATGGAATATTATTCAGCTGTAAAAAGAATGAAGTTCTGGTACATGCAACAACACGGATGAACCTTGAAGACATCATGCTGAGTGAAATAAGCCAGACACAAAAAGACAAGTATTGTATCATCTTATTGACATTAAATAATGAGAATATGCAAACTCATAGTGTCAGAATCTAGAATATAAGTTACCAGGGGAAGGGTTGGAGATAGGGAATAGGGAAGTAAGGCTTAAATTTTTCAGAGTTTCTATTTGGGACTTTGGGAAAATTTGGTAATAGATGGCAGGGATGGTCACTCAACATTGGGTACATAAATTATATATTTGAATGTGTCTAAAAGGGGAAAATTTAGGTTGTATATATGTTACTAATATAATTTTTTAAAAAATCTATGGAATTGCACATCACAAATAATGAACACTAAATTAAAACTTTTAGTATAGTTAGTTAATGGTACATTTATAAAAATGTGCTTTCATTAATGGCAACCAATGTACCCAGGTAATGAATTGTAATAATGGGGAGGGGGTGTAGCAGTTTGACATAGTTATGAATTCCAAAAATAAATATTGGATTATGTTTGTAAACTGGTCTGAACCTGGGCATGATTGGGTTATGATTAGGGCTTTGATTGGGCCACATCATTAGGGTGCTGAGTCCCCACCCCTTGGTTGGTAGGGACTCACAGATAAAAGGCATGGCAGAGGACAGAGTTGAGGGTTTTTGATGTTGGGGTTTGATGCTGAAGTCTTAGGCTGGAGCCCCAGGAAGTCAGCAGGCAGAGGAAAGAGACGGAAGCCCCGGCAAGAGAGGACCTGAGCCTTGAGAAGAACACAGAGGAATGGAGACAGCTCCTTAGACACGGCAGAAACCCTGAGGAGAGAGACAGAGCCGTTCGTCTGATAGTCTACAGCTGACCTTGTGGAGAGAGGCAAAGCCTAGAGAGCCTCATAGTCTACAGCTGACTTCATGGGGAAAATAGAGGAGCTGAGCCAAGAAAGAAGCAGGACCTGGGAAGAGAGGAACCCAGGAAGCCTGAACCCTCGCAGACGTCGGCAGCCATCTTGCTCCAAATAGACCTTGGTGAGGGAAGGAACTTATGCTTATGGCCTCGTATCTGTAAGCTCCTACCCCAAATAAATACCCTTTATGAAAACCAACCAATTTCTGGTATTTTGCATCAGCACCCCTTTGACTGACTAATACAGGGGGTATACAGGAAGGCTATCTTTTCTTCATGACTTTTCTGTAAATTTACCACTTCTGTTATAAAAATATTTAAAACATCAAAGACTTGATTACCACAGGTTGGGGGTAGGGGGGGAATGAAGAGTTATTGCTTAATGGGTATGGAGCATCAGCTTGGGATGATAAAAAAGAATTTCTGAAAATAGTGGTTATGGTTATACTTTTTAAATTGGTTAATGTGGTAGGTTTTAATAAAGGGATGCATATCTTAGGGTAAAAAAGGGAAAAAATCAAGTGGCCACAGATGTGTGAAGAGTGTATTTCTTAATCCCCTGTTTGTGCCTGGCCTCGATGACGGTAATGAAAGGGAATAAGGCCAGCAGTCTCAGAGGTGGCTAAGAGCTCCATGCTCCACGTCCACAAGGAGGGCACGTGCTGCTCCTTCTCCAACAAAGGCTGAAAACGCTCTAGAAATGAGGAATTCTGGAATGCCCCTATGAATTAGCCGTCTGGCCTCTGCTCCCTCCTCCAGTGAGTGCCGGCAGCTCCCCAGGCTGCCTGGGGTTCCTGTGCAGGCTGACGGGGTATTGGCCTCTTTGAAAGTCCACTCACTTGTTTCGGTCACTCTCGTGGACAGAGAAAACAACTGTCCCGGGGGTGTCCACTGTGCCACCGAATCATTCTCCACATGGGCAGAAAGACTACCTCTCCTGCCGGCGGCCTAGACGCCGGTTCTCTACCCGGCCTCTTCTTTCTAAGCAGTTTTCACAGTTTATAAGTTTATGTTTATTTCTTCAATGTCTGTCTCCCAGTTATCCTGTCTGGTTTTCGTATCACTACAAAACTAGTAAGTGCCTCGTGCAATGATTGGCACGTTGGAGATGTCTGATGAATATTAAAATGAAGTGAAATGAGAAAGAAACTTAAAGGTAGGACACCTGGAATCAATCCTAGCCTCGATTCTTGATAAATGAGTAATTGCAAGGAAATTTACAAGTAGACTTGATTGTTTCCATTACAAAGACAAAACACACTCAATATAGAAATTATAGACAAGTAGGACGAGGAATAATAAAAACAAAAAGCACAGACACAAAAATGATAACTGAAGCTGACATTTTCATATAGTATCTTCAGGTCCCTTTTATGAATAATTTTTCATACATCATGATTAGCAACTATATCAAATTGCTCTTATCCTTCTTTTATCACTCAGTACCATAATGTACATGATAATGCAATTTCTCAGCATATTATAAAATTTTTTAAAATTACCGCATAATCTTGATATGCCATAATTTATACAACTATTCCTCGATCGTTAAAATATACTTAAATGATTAGGTTAATTTTAGTACGTTTTTCATTTTGAAACAATAAAGTTACAATACACACAAAAATTGTTAGCAAAAACCTTTTAAAGCCCAAATGAACAATAATTTGTAAAATAATTGAAAGGACTCCATTTACCTATAAACTGCACGGACGTACTCTGAATCACCGTTATTTTGAGCATTGATATTCTTTCCCATAGCAGTTTCTATAAAATAGATATGAAAGGCAGTCATTTGATTTGTATACTTTTCACCTGGTGTTAATTTCCCAGGGGCAGGCACTGTTCCGTTTGTTGTATTTTAGAAGTGTTCTTTCCCCTTTTTCCTCTATTCTTGTACCTTCTGCTTCCCCTTCCTCTCCTTTCCTCTCTGAACTTTCAACACTTTGGCCCTGCTCACCTCTCCAGGAGTGGGTGCTGCTTCATGGTAAGCTAATTTAGCACTAGGTTCCCACATTCTTCCACGTCCCCTCATTGGCCTTGCCAACAGAATGTTTTCTTCCACTTCATTTTCCACCACAACTTTAGAAACAAAGCAATAAGACTTACCACAGATTATATCCAAGGTACAAAGAGTAACATCAAAAAAGCAGTCAAATGCTTCTTGGTTAACATGTTTCTCAAACTTTTTAACCAATACATTCGCTTGTTCATTCATGACATCTAAGAAATTTTCCAGAATTGTAAAGTGGAAGGTAGGTGTTAGCATTTTTCTCCTGGTACGCCACTTGTTTCCTGTGCTGGAAATACAATACATGGTACAAATCAAGGGGAACCCGCATCCAAAACTAACAAAGTATAAACCCTGCCATGTCAACGAAATTCTTCAGAAACAACTTAATCTACAGGTTCTCCAGTACCTTGACAAAGCACATATCTATTCATAAAGAGTGACAGGACATGGGTGTTTTAGACATTGTCCTATATTACTAATATCTAAAATAGCCCTCCTAACAGCTGACGGTTTAAGACTTGAAGATGCTATATGAAAATGTCAGCTTCAGTTATCATTTTTGTGTATGTGCTATTTGTTTTTATTATTCCTTGTCCTACTTGTCTATATTTTCTATATTGAGTATGTTTTGTCCGTGTAATGGACAAAAGTGGGAATTGTCTTCTCCCCTCTGTCGAGACCTTAGCCTCTGATTTCCCACACGCTCCACTACTCCGCCCGGGTGAGCTCTTCAAAGTCCCTACAAAGACCTGCTAGGCGCTCTCTCCGCCCAGGGCCCTGTCTCTGGAGAGCACTCTGCTTATTAAACATCTCTTGCTGGTGCCCTTTGCTTGGATTTCCAAGACTCCCCCGCTGAAAAGCCTCTTCTGCTCCCCTCTGCTCACCATCAGAGCTCCCCAGCTCTCCCAGGAAACCTGGTGCGAATGCAGCAGCTGAGGACCCCTGCCCCAGATTCTGTCGCAGCTCCCCGTGAGCCACCGCTCTCCTTCCACCTCTCCCCGCTCCCTGATTAAAGTCCTGCTACAGGAAAACAACCCGTGCACACTACCCCTGTCAACTCCAGAAAGAGCAGGTTACACTGTGAAGTAACTTTTCCAAGAGACTGCCTTCCCAATTCTCCCTGGCATACCTTGTCAGAAGTCCTAAGCCAAGCCACGGCTGTAAGAACTGGTACATGGAGGACTTGTCGATTTGCTTTGAACTAGTTAAAATTACCTTAGAAGCAGGGAAAAAAATGAGAGATACATAGACATTAAAATAACCTCAACTATAAGAATACCTGGCTAAATTACAGCTATTTTTTAAGGCCACATTATCATATTAAGCTTTAAGACTTTATTTTCTCTGTGATTCATTTTCATTTTTGCATCTAAAAGAAATTCAAGTTTTTTTAAACATATGACTGTAATTCAGTTTGGGGGACTAAAGGGAGATGAAAGAAAGAAAAATATTGAAATGACTTCCAGGTTTCAGACAGAAACTAGGAACCAAGAAGCAGCATTGCCTAAGACGGAAGTGAATCTGTGGCGACAGAAACCACAAGTTCATCATCGGAGATGTTGACTTTGAGGCATTCACGCTGATACGGCATGAAAGCAGGTTTGAGGCTCAGAATAAAGACCTGAGCTGGACAATCTGAGTGTCACACACATATGGATGACATTGGAAGCCATGGGTATTTTCTTTATTTCCTGGCTACTAAAACAAATACCACTCGATGGGTTGACTTAACAAGAGGAATTCACTGGCCTGTGGTCTCAGAGGCTAGAAGGCTTGCTTCCCCTCCGCATCAGC
Source organism: Dasypus novemcinctus (assembly GCF_030445035.2). Lineage (NCBI taxonomy): Eukaryota > Metazoa > Chordata > Mammalia > Cingulata > Dasypodidae > Dasypus > Dasypus novemcinctus. The sequence continues at coordinate 1,216,630 of NC_080701.1, read as the reverse complement.
ATCTTCTGGCTGGTCAGCAATCTTTGGGCTCGTTGGCGTTTCAATCACATGGCAAGGCAGGTGACAGCTTCTACTCCTTTCTCTTCTGGGTTCCACTAGCTTCCAGCTTCTGGCTGCTCTGAGGCTTCTCCTCCATGTCCAGCTCCCTTTGCCCACAGGACTTCACCATGGTGGGCCACGGCCCCTCCTTCGGGGCGGGCACCTCATCTCACAGCATCTTCAGGGGTCCTGTTGACAGGCGGGTCACAGCACGCGGCCAGGGCTGGGTCTGAGCGCACCTCTCCTGAGGTCACGATTCAGTCCCGGCAGGTAGGCTGGGGTCACGCGAAGTCAGAGCGAAGTAGGAAAAGCGACAAGGGGCCAGGACTGATGAGGGAACGCTCCCAGGCCTGTTGTGCCAGTCCCCTGGTCTGCACAGATCTCCACCTACATGCACCAAACCTACCTATGCCATGTCGGCAAGGGCTGACCGCTCTCACCTCAGCCCACCATTATCTTCTCTGAACCAGGATTCCGGAGACAAGAGGAAAGAGAAACCCAATGCTTCACAATAACACCATAGCTAAGAAGAGCAAGAAAATCCAATAATTAAGACGTGCATGGGCAGCACCCCGCCCCAGGAAACTCTGTTTCTAATTTTCTTCCATGAAGAGAAGGTCTTTTTATGGCCTGAGTCAAGTTGCTTTTTCATCATATCACAAGATAATTTCCCTAGTGTCAGGATAATCCAAATTAGAAGTGTTTCTTCTTAGGAAAAACCTGCTATAATGAAGATGAAGAGGACAGAAGTATTTCTTCTTTTTCTCAATTGTCTAACATTCCAATTCATATTTCAAAAATATTTTCAAGTCATTGTAAACTTAGAAAATAAGGTTTTCTCCAAGTTGGGAAAATATGCATGTTATGTATTAAAATCATATTCTAGAGCATACTGTAAGATATGCAATATTTTTGAGGAGTAACTTCAAAAGCACGGACTAGCAATATATCTACCCTATCAACATCAGATTAGTATTCTCTTTTAGGCAAAATTAATTTCACAAACAATACATTTATGACAGATATAGTCAGGCCCTGGGAACCTTGCAGGAAAACACCCACATCATAGTAGTGTCATGTTTTTGGAACCTTAAAACAGAGCCTAAAAACAAAAAGAAAAAAAATGAACAACAACAACAAAAAAGGAAAAGCAAAACAAAGAGCCTACAAGATAACATGTGCTCGCCTTGTAGCACAATCTATTTATGATTCTGTGAAGGATATTCTTCAGCAAATTATCTGAGAAGGAAAACCCATATATCAGCAGCTGATCAGGAAGGTGCTCAGACACCTGTAGGAAGCAAGTTCCCTCAGGACCTGGAGAGAATTAAATGGCACCTGCAGAGCTAAGATATGTGACGGAACGGTCTGTGGACGGAATCCAGCCCAGCGAAGACACTGTTACTCTCTTCCTTCTGGTGGGTCCCCCTCATCAGACACCAGCGAGGTGCTGAGGCTACTGCCCGCAGACCCACCTCCACGTTCTCGGCGTGGTAAAGCGCCACCATCGGCAGGGTCCCGATCCACAGCTTCAGCAGGGGCCTGTGCCGGTATTCCTCACTGTACTGAATTATCTGCTGAAAAAATTCTGGAAGAAAAAGATCTGATTTTAAATTCAATCAAGTCGGGAATTTGGTAAGACACTCCTTACGGTCGGCTTCCACGTGTTTTTAAAAACAAACTACTCTTACTTGGGGCAAGTCGTGTACTCTCCCCCGGGCTTCTCCTCTCCTAAAGGTTAGCCGCACCGCCCCATCCACGGGTCAGGGGTTTAGCCACGGGAACGACACACGCGAAACGGCCTGCTGAGCCGTGGAGGGCCAAAGGGAGGCCGTGGTGAGCGGACAGCGGTCGTGAGCCTCTGAGGAACCCCGGGAGGCGCTTGACTCCTCTGTGCCTCATGCCCCCCTTTTAGGAAAGCAGTACCTGCTCCCCACGGCTCACCTGACAGGCACCAAACGGTTTCTAAATCCTGGCTCCGGCCCGCGCCTCTGTCCTCCGGTACCACCTCCCCTCTGCCCACACCAGCCCCGTGCAGCTTTCCAGCCCGTCACTTGTAAGCGCAATGACACTGGTTCTCCAGGCTTATCTCCTGTGGCCCCGCGTCATGACCCCCGCCTTCCTTTCCAGTCTGAGTCCATGTTTCCCTCACACCTTTCCTGTCCCTGACTCAACTTCCCCAAACTTCTACCTCGTCTAATACAGGTGCTCATCTCTTCTCGGGAAACGATTCCTCCTGGTTTTAGCCCAATCACACGTACTCTTCGAGGGTCTTTCTCAACGGGCTCTCTCCAGGGAAGCCTCCCGGTCACGTGGTAACGTAACCCCCATAACCTCCTGGAGTTCTCCTTGGTAACACTCAACATATCTGCACACGTTTCCTCTGTTTTTCTTCCCAACAGAGCGTGTTCCTCTGCTCACCTCCATTTGCACACGGAGTGCCTGCTGAAGGCCCGGTGCTGCCCGCAGGTCCCAGCCATGGCCGCCTGCTTGGGCAGAGGCCACCTCTCGTCCCACCTGGTCTGGCCGACCCAGCATCCCTGCGGCGGCGGGAGGGGAGCCTGGTGCTGTTGGGTGCTGCCTTGCCCTCTGGGCGTGTAACACTTTGGGGCCCTCACACAAGGGCAGGTAACCAGTGTGCATGCTAGCGGAGAACGAGAGTGGCAATTTTTCCCAACAAAACATTTTTAAAACTTTCCAACCCGATTCTGTGCCTCAGGAGTTGTTAGTGTTAAAGGAATGATAATTTTTCAATAGCAAAGACCCGGCTGATCAGTGCCGTAAGCACACAAAGGTGATTTATCACCACGGTCGAACGTCTACGGGCTTCTTCCTATGCACACACGGAGCTCTCCACGCACCCACCGCTGCACCCTCAAAACCACCTTCTGATACTGGTGGCAGAGCCATCCCAGCTCGCCGCCAGCGAGGACAGAGCTCCCAAAGGGCCACTGGCCGCAGACATCCTCGCTCCAGGGGAGACTCTGGGAAGCATGGACGGGAAAACTGAACAAGACACGGGAGAGCATGACGCAGCAGTGGGAGCCAGCGGTGGGACCAGAGCGGGGTGAGGCCGCACGTTGAGAGAACGTGAGATGGCAGTGTGCTCGGATTCCAGCCCTACCTGGCCCTCATCATCACGCTTCCTTGACTTATTTGCTGTTTGTTCAGTCCTAACACACACATAAAATAGTTTCAGAATTGCTCATCCACACTCATGTGAGAAACAGATGTGCTAACCACGGAATCTGTGCACATTATTATTTTGATTTTAGCCTTTGCCGTACAGAAGCCAAAGCACCTTTTTGCAAAGTCTCTTAGGTTAAGTAGTACTTTTGTTTCCTTTCTCATCTCCGTCAGTGTTAACGTTTTTCATTTGTAATAGACTTAGGTCCATTTACTATTCCTTTCTGCAATCTCCCCAGGTCCTGGTTGATTTTAATTGTTTATTTAATTGGCGGGTATATGACGTGTGAAATGCATTATGGTGGAAGCTGTATGAAGAGGAGTACTTCGGGAAGGGCTGTCCCGCCTCACCCCAAGCCCCATTCTCCCTTCTTTACACCAGTCTACCTGTGCACCCGTCCAGAGGCGCACAGACGAGCGGTTCATGTACGCCAGCCTGGCGGCTAAGCCCGCGTCTCAGCATCATGGTTATGGTACCTGGTTTTTGGGTCGAGGAAAACCCTGTTACCAGGCGGCATTTCCTAAGTAGACTTGCACCTGCAATCGGCAGTCTCCTCGTCCAATCCGCTGGAGGTCTTAAAGGGCAGAGGATTTCAGAATCAGAACGAAGAATGTCTGCCTGTACTTCAGCCTGGAGAATTCAACTTTACCTTCACTGCAGTTTCCTGCTGTATGGAATTTGAATGTGCCCTGTTTCAGACTCACCCTGATCAGAGTCTCCAGGCTTGGACGCCCTACGGAATGTGGACAGGCCGACTTTCAGAATCACACTTATCAGGGTTTCCAGCTTGTGACCGGCTCTGTGGAATTCAGACTTGCCGATTCCCACGGTGACATGAACCAATTCCTACAACACATAGCTGTATCTGTATCTGTCAGTATCTAGCCCATCAGTCCTGCTCCTCTGGACGGCCCTGATGAGTCCAGCCTTCCTTACCCCTCTGTCTCACCTGGGGGCGGTACTGCACTTTGCTTTTTAAACTGAGCCTATCCTGGAATGGAAAATCCATTCATAGAGCTCCCCTCATGCTTTTCTACAGCTACATAGTACTTCATTGTAATGGACCATGATTTATTCAACCACTCTCATATGTGTGGGCATTACGTGGTTTCCAGTATTTTGCAATTATAAACAATGCTGCAATGAGTAACCTTGTGCACATGTAGAGCAGATCCTTAAAAGTGGGATAAATGGGTCAAATGTAGGTGCATACATGGTTTTGTTAGGCATTGCCAAATTCCTCTCCAGAGGGTTGTATCAAGTTTGCATTTCCACTGTAAAGTGTGAGAGTACGTGTTTCACCACAGACCCTCCAATAGCACGTGTGAATGTCTGCCTTTCTGAGACATCATTTCAACTTTACTTTCTCTAAGTAGGAGAGAATCTGAACATTCTTTCCCTATGTTCAAGGACCATTTTTATATCCATTTTGTGTCTATTTTTTCATTTTTTTAAATCAAGTTTTGATCCTCTGTCTCTCAGTCTTTATCAGTTCTCCGTAAATTGGGGATATTCTACCTTGTCTGTGGCTATAAGGAGATAGATACTGAAACACAGTTGTGCACACCTGTGTATGATTCCCAGCCCCGTCCACTGAGAGCCTGGCGTAGCTACGTGCAGCAGCAACGCACACGCCCGGCAGCCAGATCCACGTCTAAACCCTGTTCTTCAAAAAGAGGAACCAGATCTACTTGAAAAGTGGTGCAGGAAAAATACAAGATGAGTGGAATGTCTCATGGTGCCAAAAATGGTGGCAGAGCACCCAGGAAGTGCTCAAGGAAAGACGGGGCCATGCTGGAAGGACAAGAAGCTAGCAAGAAAAAGGTTCCAATGGCCCAGCTGGAGCGATCCGAAAAACAAAATAAATGAGGAGAGTACTAGTGATAACACATCAAAGAAAACAAACATACTAGTCCCACACTAGCATGCTGACACACACACGAAAGGCATTCCTTACAGAAGAACCCCTATTAATGAATGCAGAAGAAATAATTTAAATACAAAATTACCGTCAGGCAAACACCTCAGCAAAAACTGCTGCCAGCAACATCTGCAGGTGGATGCTACCCATCAGTGGATGTTAAAGCTTGAACAGAATATTTGCACAGCCTCAAAGTAGCTCTGAAGAGACTGATGAGTCAGGAATGGACAAGAGCAACTTCAGAGTGAAGAGCCTAACGGCAGCACCGCCACAGGGTCTTAGAGCTCCCGGTCCTACCACCGCGCGCCGCCCTGTGCCCTTGCGCAGCGCCGAGCAGGACCCGTCGCTTCTACAGCATTCACGCCCGAAATGCAGGACCTCAACCTGATTGTGAGAAAACATCGGACAAATTCAAATGGAGGGATGTCCTGCAAAATAACCGGCCAGCTCTCAGCAAAGGCGTCAAGGCCACGGAAGACAAGGAAAGACGGACGCAGCGCCAAAGGCTGGAGAGGCCAAGGTGACGAGCAGCTAAAGCAGAAGACTGAGACAGGGCCACAGACTGGAGAGACCGAGGGGACGCACAGCCAGATGCAACATGGATGGAGTCCTAGAACAGAACACAAACATTAGAAAGTTGTTCAATTCAAGGAAGGGCTGTGGTTTAGTTAAGGGTTTCGCACATGCTGCTTTTCTCCTCATAATCGTACTAGGGTGTCCTACATCATTAGATGAGCTGGGCAAAGGGTGTATGTGACCCCTGTCCTAATTCTACAACTTTTCTGTAAGTCACAAATTATTTCAAATAAAAGCTATAAAGGAAGAAGGGAGTTGTGCTTTTCTTAATGCTGGAGTGTAGAAAGAAAGCCGGGAAAAGGTTAAAAACTATTTTGTGAGTTGGAGAGGAACACACACACACACACATAAATAATAGGCTCGTTACTATAACCTCTTCAGTGCAGAGAAAAGCTCTTAGCTCTAGAGTCCAGGAGGTGAAACTGGGCCCTGGAGACAGGATACGAGCGTGGAAGAGGTGACGTCAGAGGGTACTGCAGGCAGCGCCGTGGAGACGCGGGGCTAGCTGGGGAGGAGACCTCGGAGTCAGGGCAGGAGGAGAGCCTGGAGCAAGGTGGTGAGGGAGAGGGGCTGCACACTAGAGCAGAGCAGGATTTGGGAAGGCAGGGAGAGGGAGGTGGGGGTGGGTGGGAGAAGGCAGGTCCAGCAGGAAGAGCAGAGGGCCTGCTGAGTCTGGAAAGCCCCCAAGGGCTCGGGGGAGGCGTGGGGTGACCCATGGGAGGTGCAGCTGCAGTGCTGGACAGGCCAGTGCAAGCTTCCCTTCTAGGCAGGCTGGGGAGGAGCTGTAGGTTTGTGGTGAAGATGGCACCCTGGAGGCGTTTAGCAGGGTAACACTGGCGCGTGGGCAACGGTGCACCAGCTGAGCACCCGGGGCCACTCCAGGGAGCTTTGGGGGCAGGCAGAGGGCCACCCTGTGTTGGGTGTGGGGACACGGTGGCCATCGATCCCCGCAGAGCTCGGAACTCAGAGGTCAGCTCTTCCTGGGCTGACGCACGGGCCCCGAGGGGCGTGTGGTGTGCCACAGAGCGCCCAGGCAGAGAAGGGTCAGCCAGGACTGCGCAGTGGCCATGCCACCGCGGGGCCAGCACAGGACAGCAGTCGGAGGTCAGCATGCTAGGGGCCAAGACCAGAGCCCAGAGAGCCTGGCCCGCAGGTCAGCCCAAGTCAGAGAAGCTGAGGTCAAGGGGGTTTGAGTCCTGGCTGGGGGTGGGGGGGTGTCACACATCAGGGAACTGGGAGGAGGCTGGGACTCCAGGGAGGGAGGGCGAGGCGGCTGGTGGCCGCGGGGGCCAGCCGTGCCCAGGCCAGGAGGGCGCCAGCCGGTCCAAGCGGGACGGGGCCCAGCCCAGCACGCTCCGCCCGTTCTGGGTTCCACACTCGGGGTGCAGAGCGCCAGCCGAGGCTCCCGCCGCCCGACAGCGGCTCTCGGGACACGTCAAGACGCCACGCGGGGGCTGTGGCAGGGACCGGCGCGGGCGTGCAGGGCTCAGACCACCCGCCTCTTCTGCCTTCCTAGCCAGGCGAGAGGTCCTGTGGCTGTCGTCCTAAACCCACAGACCTCGCGCGGGATCGCAGGGATGGGGATGGGGAGCCTGGCTTGGTCGCGGGTAGCTGGACGCCAGAACTTGCACCTTAACCATTATCGAACCATTCTGTGACTCCTGGCCGAAACTGCCGCAGGTCTAGCAGCTCAAGCTGCCAGGCCAAGACAACCTGCTTCAAGCTCACGCACTGCCTGCCGCAGCCTGGCCCGACAGCAGGGCAGATGGGAAATCGCCTGAATCTGTGGTTTGGGTGCCAGAGCTGGGAGCATCTGGGAAGCGGTGCCGACACAGCGGGCTGGGGAAGGAAGAGTTCGGGCTGGCCTGGTGGAAATCGACTGCATTATCCCAGGAGATAACATGCCAGAATGTGGACAGATCCACAGGCTAAAAGGCACCACCTCTTCTGGAAGAGACAAGTTTACTGAGGACAGGGAATATATCTTATTGTATTCTGATAACCCCTGAAAACTCTGTAATATTGTTACTTAAACACATGCAGGGAAAAAAAAAACCTCTTTGCCTTAGAGAATTTTAAGCAATTTGCTGAAAGCCAAATAATTTGTTGGTTGCAAAGTTGGAAATTGTGCAAAGGTTAGTCTGATGCCAAAATGCCATATTTGTTGTTGGATGAAAGTAGAAAACAGCATATTGTCATTCTCTTCACTCAGAAAGTAACTGCAAAGAGCTTGCTCTAGATATTCCAACCAACTCACAGTTTGTTTTGAAACAGGTCTTATTCACTAGGGATTTCAGTTCTTGGAAAAGTTCCCCCAAAGAATAAGATGAGACTTCTCAAGCATATTGCTTCCCAGAGGAAAAAGATTTTTTTCCACATAGCCATTTTTAAAAAACCGTAGTGTCTTAAGATCAGAAAGGAGATTAGCTCTGATTTTAGTGTTAACCACGATGATTTTTACAAATATGTTTTTTGCCTATTATGTTAATGTTTGGTTAGTAAAAAGTTCACTTGGATTTATTCTGCCAGAAAACTTTCTCAAATATTCTTGTAAACACGTCCTCGTAAGCCCTCATCTTATTCCTGTGAAGGTGAAATGATAGGACATTATTTTTATTTGGGGCAACAGAAGTGACAAATAATCCTCCAAACTTTCACCTTAATGCTAGGCCTGTGAAAACCATTAATAATTAAAGTGAGGGGAAAGTGGGTTCTAGCCCTGAAACTATTTTAAAATACGGTCATTTGGGGCAAATATTTTCCGCTTCAGTATCTCCACTTAGACATCCATGACAATGAAGTGTTAAAATCTGACTCCCTTTCCTAACCGGAACGGCAAATGCCAGGCACTTTTGACAGCTTTCTAAGCTCAAGTGATTTTTTTTTACATTTAATGTCTTCTGTTAAAAACAACAACAACAATTCACTCGATAACAATTGTTCAATGTTCAAAATAAAAAACAACTTGCTCGTTAATAAGTAAGACTTTGGGCACTAGCTGTGTAATTTCGCTGGAACTCCCTGTGGATACATTTTATTACGCTGGCTCCTTAAACGGCCTAACGTGTATGGGCTGGGAAGAGCCAGGGCATTTGGTCAAGACTTGGATGGCTAAAAACAAAAGCCCCAAGCAATCCCTGGCCTCGTTTTCCCCAGGGGAGAGGAGGCTGCAGTTCCAGGGCTGTTTCTGAGACCAGAGCAGCTACAAGGGGGAAAAGGAGAGAAAAGGAGGGCACGAGCTGGAACCTGCACTCCGTTGTGAATAACCACAGGGCTCTTGATGGGAGGCCAGAGGAGCTGATGGCAGTTTTGCTGGCATCAGGGGGAGCCTGGGTGGCCCGGGGAACCTGTCCCCAGCGGGCAGGGCCCCTAGAGGGCAGAGCCCCCAGCGGGCAGGGTCCCAGTGGGCAGAGTCCCCAGAGACCCCAGTGGGCAGGGTCCCCAGCAGACAGGGTCCCCAGAGACCCCAGCGGGCAGGGCCCCTAGAGGGTAGAGCCCCCAGTGGGCAGAGTCCCCGAGCCCCCAGAGGGCGGGGTCCTGGGAGCCCCAGAGCCCCAGCAGGCAGGGCCCCCGAGCCCCCATGCCCCCAACTGGCAGGGCCCCCAGCAGGCAGAGTCCCCAGCAGGCAGGGTCCCCAGAGCCCCCCAAACCCCCAGCCGGCAGGGCCCCTAGAGGGTAGAGCACCCAGTGGGCAGAGTCCCCGAGCCCCCAGAGCCCCCAGAGCCCCAGCAGGCAGGGCCCCCAGCCCCCACGCCCCCAGAGCCCCCAGGGCCCCCAGCGGGCAGGGCCCCCGAGCCCCCACGCCCCCAGGGCCCCCAAGGCCCCCAGCGGGCAGGGCCCCAGCAGGCAGAGCTCCCAGCGGGCAGGGCCCCGGGAGCCTCTAGCGGGCAGGCTCCCCGCGGGCAGGGCTCCAGAGCCCGCAGGGCCCCCCGCGCGGCCCACAGGGATGTGCGTGGCCGGCTGCGCCGTCGTGGCCCTACCTTGCCGGTCCGGCTTGAAGAGCAGCGAGTGTCCCACTAGGGGGAGGGCGGTCTCGACCGTCGGGATGCCCCACATCTGCCGCCACCTCCGCGCGTAGGTCACGAGCATCTGCAGCAGGCTTAGCAGCAGCGTGGCCCCGGCCAGGGACGCGGCGCTGGCCGCGCCCCACAGCAGCAGCTTGTGCCCGACGGGCGCCAGCCAGGCCTCGGCCATCGCGCCGGCCTCTCGGCAGTGGCCTCTCGACAGTGGCCTCTCGGCAGTGGCCTCTCGGCAGTGGCCGCCCGCAGTGGCCTCTCGGGAGTGACTGCGACGCGCGCGGGGCCCGGGGGCGGTCCGGTTTCCGTGCGCGGGCCCTGAGAGCTCCCGGACCGCCCTGCAGCTCCCACCCTCGGCGCGGGGAAGGCACAGTCCCCGGGACACCTCCCGAGAGGACGAGGCTGCCGCGGGGCCGCCCCGCGCTCTGCGCGCTGGAGCTGAAAGCGAAAGACCGGAAAAGGGCGTGGGGCGCCGCGGGGTGCTGGGAGCGCAGCGCAGGCCCGGGGCGGGGCCGGGAGGCAAAGGACGGCTCGTGTGGGGGCAGATTTGGGAGGGGACAGGAGGAGACCCCAGCGTCCCGCCGACCGCCCTGGGGCCCGGGGGCGGGGCGCGAGGCGGAGCTCTGGGTACTGGACCGTGCGCTGCGCGGGGCCTCCGCCCCCTGCGAGGACACCTGCCGCCCCTCCCTGGCGCAGCCCGCCCTGCGGGGACCCTCTGCGGGGACCCTCTGCCGGATCCCGCAGCCCCGGGCTCTCAGCCGCGCCCACGGCCCAGCGCCCGTGGGGTCCGGCGGGCTTGGGCCACAAACTCGGGGACCCCGAGCGCTCAGGTAGACTGTGGTCCAGACACTTCAGGATCTCCTCCCGACCGAGGAGAGCCAGCGCTCAGGCAGGCGGGGCTGGAGAGGAGCGCGGTAAGGGACAGTGGGGACAGGGGGCTCCCAACGGGGTCCAGACCCCGCCGAGCGTGGCGGGGACGCGGCGCGCGGGGTTGCCGGGCGCTTCCTCCGCTTTCTGCACTGCGGCGCCCTGAGCTCGACCCCAAGTGGCACCGGCGGCCCATCCTCAGCAGGCCCCAAGTCGTGGCCAGTGCAGCAGAAGAGTGACCTTGCGGAAGGCAGACCGCTGCTTGGGGACATCGCTCACTCCAGCCGCGCCAGGGCCTGGCCGCGGAGAGCAAACGGGCACAACCAAGGCGCTCCTCCATCCCAGAGTCTCCCTCATCTGGAGGTTCTGGCCTGGAAATAAATTCCTGGGCTATTAAGTGAAAAAGTTAAGCAAGTTGCAAAATAGGGCCACGATGTAATTCCATCTTTGGAGAAAAGTTTCTTTTTTTACAGCTGCACTGATTCTGGAAAGAAACTGCTGGACTCTCTACATTGTTCACTTCTATATTGCTTAAACACTTCACACAAACGCTTTTAAAATAAACGTGTTTAATACTCGTAGCATGTCTTTCATTTTCTCCTCTCTGGTCCCTTACCAGGCCCCTCACAGCTTTACCAAAGCACAGGTTTGGCGGGATCTGACTCTTGCTACTCCTGGTAAAGAGGACAAAGGAGAAGACAGAAAGCCACTGCCCTCAGAAAGCATCAGAGGGGACTGCTCCGGCCACAGCAGGTGAGCGAGCCAGCAGCCCGTCCCCGCAGGCTGGACTAAGGTGGGGTCTCAGGCAGTGGGGGCCCCTGCTTGGAGCGCAGGGTGTCTAACAGTCACAAGTGCAGGGTCACATGGCCGGGAGGCCGAGCCGCTCGAGGACCCCGGGCTGCGGCTGTGGATGCTTTCTCTCTATTTCGAAGCCATCGGTGAGTGAGGAGGAGAGGCGCTGATGGCTTTGTTGTCCACGGTCATCTTTCCGGCTTTCCTTGTTACCAGACAGCGCCCTGCCCACGCGGCCGTTTCAGGCTAAACCAGATGGTAAGACGGCCAGCACTGCCAGAAAGCAGCAGGCACCGCCTGGCAGGAGACAAGGAGCGCGCAGTGCCACCCTCAGAGGGACGATGGCTCTGTGCTTAGCAGTGGACGACTGCGCGGCGCAGCGAAGGCAGGCGGGAGACCCTGGCCGCCCCTGCGGGTTGTCATGGACGGAGCCGCCTGCTGCCCAAGGCTGTCCCTTCCTGCCTCTGCTGGCCTTCCCTCCTGGAAGACCTCTTTTTGGTCAAGGTCTTTGCTGCTCTCGCCTGCTTGAAATCGGTGCTTTTGAAACTCACGGTCACGGCTAGGATATGTTCTAAGCTACAGAAAGGTTTTGCAGATGTTAACACTTTTTTCTTAAATCTTCAGTCATTTAGAATTATTCCCGATATAAAACATTTAATTTAAGTTATAAAAAGAGATCCCCGGCCCAGTATAGAACTATATTGTCTACCTACTTTCACATTCATAAGGGTAAAGAGGAAATTCATCTCCAAATTTTGAACCACAGGCACCAAGATCCAAGATCAAATCCACTTTTAACCTTTCAAGGGTCACATGCACACAGCAAGGCGTGCAATACTTAAATATATGGTTTTATGAACAAACATCACACGTCGAGGTAACCACCACTGCATCACAGCAGAGTGTGGTATCACACAGCAGGCACGTGCTTTGTTTCTGCTTTTTAAACCATGCAGGATACCTGTGAAATGCATCCATGTGGCACTTTCCCTTCCCACTTTCCCACTTTCCCACAAGTTGTGGGAAGAAATAAAACTTACTATCCATTTTACTGGTGATGGAAGCTCCGGTTGTTCCAATTTTTGTTAAGTTATGAATAATCCCACTATACACCATTCTTGTACGTGTCTTTTGATTCACATATATGTATACATATTGAATACCGGCCAGGAGTGTAACTACCTGGTCATATGATGTGCATATGTTCAGTTTTCATGACTACTGCCAGCATTCCAGAGTTTGTACCAATGCAGACACCATTCAACCTTTCTCTGTACTTATCTTCAAAGTCTCTTATAATCAGCACATAGTTTTATTTAGCTTTTTTAAAAATTTGGCCTGACAATTCCAGTCCTTTAATTGGACTATCAGTCAATTTTTATTTCATCTTTTACTGATAAATTTTACCATTTGTTTTTGTCTTATTTTTGTTCTTTTCCCAATTCTTGCTTTATTTTGGAACAAATATTTTCTGTACAATTCCATTTGGTCCTCTTAGTTTGTAGTTACCTATTTTTATTACTGTCCTAATGGTTAAACTAGAATATGCAACATATACCCTTCTTTATAAAAAATCTACCTTACAGTACTTTTACAACCTCCTGGGCAAAACAATTAATTTATAACATTTTAGTAACAGTTGAACCCCTTCTAGCTTTATGCTATTATCACATATTTTAATCCCAAATGCATGTTAAACTTTACAATATATTTTCTTAATATTTCATACAGAAAATATTCCTTTATATTTTCACATATATTTATCCTTTCTGATATTTCTATCCCTTCCTGCATCATTCTGCTTCCCTCTGGGATAATTTTCCTTTTATATGAAGAAATCTGTCTAGTTTTTCCTTTAGAAAAGATTGGATGGTGATAAATACTCTGTTTCTGTTTGAAAAATTGCTATTATGCCTTAATTTTAAAAATTTTACTATTTCTGTCACTGTTACTCCATTAACTCAAGCTAGCAACTGCCGTAACAATAAATCTGCTTTCGTCCAGGTTACACGCCCCCTTATTTTTGCTCGTTCCTGAGTCTGAGGGATTTGGGGCGATGTCCACTCAGCTTCAGGCTGAGAAGGGGTGCAGACATTATGGGGAGAGGAGGGATTGTTTTCCTTGCAGTTGAAGCCACTCCTTGCTTTGGGGTTGCCTGGTCCTTCCTCAGGCCTTAATTTTTAATACATGCTTGCTGTGTATAAAATTCTGGGCAGCAGGCATTTTCACTCCTCCTGTTCACTCGTTCACCTATTTCACTGGTTCTATTGCCTCTGGAATTCAACACTTTATGAAACGCAGTTGTGAGTCTTCGCAGTCTCCTTTGAAGAGTCTCCCCGCTCTGACTGCTTTCACATCTTTCGTTGTAGCAGGTTCACGTCTTTTTTGTTGTTTATTTGACCTTGAGAATGCACACATCCTTGATTCTTCCTCGCACTTTCTCAGGTGGCTTTGCTGGCTTCCTTCACCCACAGACCTCTACCTTCTAGAAAGTCCACGGCTCAGAGCTCTATTTCCTTCCTTTTCTGCACACTCTCGTGGTGCTCTCACCCATCTCAGGACTTAAATTGCCAAATTATCTTTACTCTACCGGACCGCGGTGGGTCGAATCTGCGTTGCTTTGGTGTGAAGCCCTTGTGGACGGCACCTGCTGGGTGCGTTACTCAGCTGAGCCGCGGCCCAAGTGGACGAGGCCCAGCCCCTGTGGGCTGCAGGAGTCCAGCACCGGCAGGAGAGAGTCAGACACAGCGAGAGCCATGGGAGGCCAGCCCAGGTGTTAGGTGTATGGGGGGGCTTGGAAGAGAAGACGGAGGCCAGCGTCGGCATCAGGGGGCTCGGAAGAGAAGGTGTAGGACAGCCTCAGTGTTAGGAGGGCTCAGAAGAGAAGGCCACGGGAAAGGCCAGCGCCATGTGCAAGAAAGCCCAGGTGTCCGTGGCTGGACGGGGCAGCAGGCTTTGCGTCACCCGCGCTGAAAGCCGCACATTCCTGCAGTGTAAGCCAAACCCGCGTGGCCTGTGCCCACGGGCAGCAGACTGACGTCCTCTCTTCTATGCCCGGGCCAGCCACCCAAGCCCTCCACACCTCCGCCTGGGCACCTCCTCCTAGACATCTGCACTTGGGCACCTCCTCCTGGGCACCTCCTCCTGGGCACCTCCACCTGGGCACCTCCTCCTGGGCTCCTCCTCCTAGACATCTGCACCTGGGCACCTCCTCCTGGGTACCTCCTCCTGGGCACCTCCTCCTGGGCACCTCCACCTGGGTACCTCCACCTGGGCACCTCCTCCTGGGCACCTCCATCTGGGCACCTCCTCCTGGGCACCTCCTCCTAGACATCTGCACCTGGGCACCTCCTCCTGGGCACCTCCATCTGGGCACCTCCTCCTGGGCACCTCCTCCTGGGCACCTCCACCTGGGCACCTCCTCCTAGACATCTGCACCTGGGCACCTCCTCCTGGGCACCTCCTCCTGGGCACCTCCACCTGGGCACCTCCACCTGGACACCTCCTCCTGGGCACCTCCTCCTGGGCACCTCCACCTGGGTACCTCCACCTGGGCACCTCCTCCTGGGCACCTCCATCTGGGCACCTCCTCCTGGGCACCTCCTCCTAGACATCTGCACCTGGGCACCTCCACCTGGGCACCTCCTCCTGGGTACCTCCTCCTGGGCACCTCCACCTGGGCACCTCCTCCTGGGCACCTCCTCCTGGGCACCTCCACCTGGGTACCTCCTCCTGGGCTCCTCCTCCTCCTAGACATCTGCACCTGGGCACCTCCTCCTGGGCACCTCCTCCTGGGCACCTCCTCCTGGGCACCTCCTCCTGGGCACCTCCACCTGGGTACCTCCTCCTGGGCTCCTCCTCCTCCTAGACATCTGCACCTGGGCACCTCCTCCTGGGCACCTCCTCCTGGGCACCTCCTCCTGGGCACCTCCACTTGGGCACCTCCTCCTGGGCACCTCCATCTGGGCACCTCCTCCTGGGCACCTCCTCCTGGGCACCTCCTCCTGGGTATCTCCACCTGGGCACCTCCTCCTGGGCACCTCCTCCTGGGCACCTCCATCTGGGCACCTCCTCCTGGGCACCTCCATCTGGGCACCTCCTCCTGGGCACCTCCTTCTGGGTATCTCTGCCTGGGCACCTCCTCCTGGGCACCTCCACGTCCTCTCAAGCCTGCTCCGGCCTGGCCCGGCCCCTCAGCAGCCCCCAGGTGAGTGACCCAGCCCAGCCTCAGAGCCTGGGGGTCACATCTGACCCCACTTACTCCCGCTCCACGACTAATGCCATGGCAGCTCTGATCTCAAGAGAGTGGCCACGGGTGGGGACGCGCCCGTGTCAGAGGACTCACTTCCCAAACTCTCCAGCGCTTTCCGGTCCCTATGGCAGGGTCCCGGGCCGGCCTCCCTGACCTCCGCTGCCATCACCCTGGCGAGCCCCACGCCAACCCCCAGCCTCCTCGCTGCTCTGCAGACCCCGGAGCCCGCAGGGCCGCAGCAGCGCTCCACACTGCCTGGTCACAGCTCTGCCCTCTGCCCTCCTCTTTCCCACAGCACTTCTCCCTGCACGGAGCTCCATTTATTGTTACTTGTTTACAGTCTGTCTCCTCCACTAAGATCTAAGTTCCTCTAAGACATTCCCCCAGTGCACAGCAGAATCTTATACAGAGAAAAAGCTTAGTAAATATTTGAATGAGGAATCCATGACGATGAACATACATTACATTGAAACCAGCATTACACTGGGAAGTTCATAAACGAGGTAAAAGCCTCACATTTATATACTGAAAAACATATTTTGAATTCACTAAATTTGCTATGTAGTTAGAAATAAATGAATAACTTGTGTGTTAAAACATGCACTGTAGAGTGATAAATATGTAAAAATTGATAATTTAAGGAAGTTTTTTACCAATGTAATTAGTATTGAAAACTCATCTGACACTTTTATATTTTATTAAAAATCTTTAAAAAATTAAACCCAAACAATGATCTCCAGTCACGAGGAAACACTGACAACGAAATACGCAACAGCCAAATAGCTCAGGATGAGCGGCACACCTTCACGGGGACGGAGCCCAGCGAGTTCCGCACCACAGCGAGACCGAGGCGCCCCTTAGATTTTACATGTTTCCCAAGACACTTCACATTTTCTTAGATTATTTTCAAATTATGTCATTGTTTCTTTGGCTTTGGAATAACTAAACAGATATTCTAATTTATGTAGTCACTAACCCTAATTCAAAAATTGGTCTCAGATGTAATTCAATTTGCCTTTTTCCATTTTCAACCAAGAAATTCCATAAGACTCATTTTAGCAAAGTAGATTATTTACAAAAACACAACCCTTTTACCTAACCAGTTTAAAAGCCACCATTCTTGCTATAAACTTTATTCACCAAAGTCTCAATCTCATGTAAACTATAAAATATTACTTGTAAAACAGGTGTGAAAATATGTGCCATGGGAGGTCATTTTTAAACTCAGTGTGTTCTCTAAAATAGTCTTTTGTCTTCCAATCAATAATGTTTAGAAGATATTATTAAAGATCATTGTTCTTTGTTCTAATTTTATTAGAAAAGGATCCATTTTACCAATGTACAAATGACATGTTCATATTTGCAAAACGTTGACGTCAAGCAGGGTAAGGCTGTCATAAAATGTATTCAGAACAAATGGATTTTATCCTGGGCGGGTACCATGGCGTCGCTCCAGGCTGCAAAGCCACTGTCCCTGCTAAGACCTGGGCTAATTAGGGGAAGTGTTGGGGGCCTTGAAAATTGATGAAGACCAGGGTGGCTGGACTGACACCTTCAACGGCAGGTCTGAGAGCACCTAGCCAGGGACGCTTAGGGCTGGGCCCCGCGCTGCTCCCAAGTCTAGGAAGCTGCTCAATTCATTCCTCCTAGAGGATGCTGTGGAATAATTTATGCATCTCTCACGTGCTGGGGCCTGCGTGGTGCGAGTCGATAAGCATAAGGAAGATTCCCTAGTCTTGTGGGTTGTGTCCATCGTTCTCACTTCCACTCCCTAAAATGTCCCATCAGTATGGAAAATGGGGTACAGAATCCAGAGGCTAAATTGTCAGTTGGAGGCAAGGCTCTAGGGTCATTTTTGTTTTGCCACTCTGTGACCGAGAATAGCACCAATTCTAGTCCCCACACGCTTTTACATTTCCAGACATCTAAATGTAGGTAACAGTCTTCTTTTCCTACAACCAGAAAAATGCCTGAAAATAATTTATTATACATTTACATGATACCTTATAAGTGTCACTTTGGATTAATGAAACTGGATTGATCAAGGATAATAAATTATCTGACCAAAAAGGAGAAGTAATGTTGCGTTGATGACCTGAGAATATCAAAATGAGCCTAAGGACTTAACTCACCATAACGGAGAACTGGGGGAGGTGAGAGAGGATGACAACAGCCATCACCTGATGCAACCTTTACACTTTCTATTCCAATTTTCCATATCCACGACACAGAGGAAGAAAAGTAAAGCAGGGAAAGAGGACAGAAGGTAAAGAGGGTGGTTCTTTAGATGGAGAAGGAAAGGCTTATTCCAGAGATGTCGTGGAGCCAAGATCAGCTGGGGATACAGGGGGCGGGTCGCTGCCAAGCCTTCCCTCCAGCAACGGACACATCAGTTTTAAACGGTAAGGATGAAACCATTTGCAGTAGACTTTAATTATAACATTTATATTCAGTTTGAACATCAATCACTTTGAGGTGCTTTTAAATGGGCAGCCTGGATTTGAAAGTGAAAACTAGTAAAACCAAACTGACTTGGGAAAATTAGTCACTGACATTCCTCAAAGAGGTTCTTGCCTGCAGAGCTTTTTATTTTTATTTTTAAAAGATTTATTTATTTCCCCCTCCCCTTGTTGTTTTGTACTCGCTGTCTCCTGCAGAGCTTTTTAAAAGAGGTATGGGAGGCAGCATAATGATGCAAATGATCCGAATTCTTGTTCAAATGGACATAACCAACTTCAATTGGTGTAGTCTTTTAGAAAAGGAAGTGATATATATTAGTATCTAGGATTTTGACAGAATTACTCGTGGGAATGTATCAAGACACCAAGTTAAAACCCGATGTATTCCCCGATACTGTATCACTATGCATTAATTAGTGTGTGGATACACTTACACGTGTGTGTGCAGCTGATACAATGATGGGCTATAAACCAAAGTCCCAAGACCCTCGGTGCTTCCTGGCAGAAGAAACCTGGCCTGCTGGATTTATTCTCCTCTGACAGTGCAAAGCCAGTGCCTTCTCAGCTCAAAATAAAGGAGTTTATATGTCTGCATTTTTCCCAGCGAGTCGAATATTTCCAACTGTCAGGGAAGCTAACACGAGCATTAATACTTGTTCTTCCAATTTGCAAGCGCTGTGGCTCTGAATGCTCCAACAAATGCTCTGGTTCTGCTGAAGCAAGAATCAAGACGCCACTTGGAATCTCTTTCTTGCAGTCAAGGTTGTCCTCTGAAAAGATTTAGGCAGATACGGTGAACCTGGAATATCAATCAAAAAGTAATTCTCATGAAAATGGTAAAAATGCAAGTTCTCCAAAGGTTTGTTTCATAAATCCCATGCAGATGATACTTTTTAAAGAGAGAAAAAGTTATTTCTTTAAGTGTTATTTTTATACAAGCCACAGACCAGGAA
The DNA here is from genome assembly GCF_030445035.2 of Dasypus novemcinctus. Taxonomy (NCBI): domain Eukaryota; kingdom Metazoa; phylum Chordata; class Mammalia; order Cingulata; family Dasypodidae; genus Dasypus; species Dasypus novemcinctus. The sequence goes on along the minus strand of NC_080701.1, from coordinate 1,197,568 downwards.
ATCTTCATTTGCAAACGCTGCCATTTTAGGTCTGGAGGAGAAGTAGGGGCGTGCCCCCACGCCTGGGCTGTCTGCGTGCTCTCCCAGCAGTGAGGCTGTCAAGGGTCCCCTGTGCAGACCCCTAAGCTCGGCCAGCCCGCCCCCCAGGCAGGAGCTGCGAGCTTCCCACTGCCAGGCACCACAGCCTCGCCAGCTTGTCTCTCTGCCACAGAACAAATGGCAATAAGTTAATCAGTACTGGTGCTTTCTGGCCCAGAAGCAAAGAGAGGACAGAAGCACGTGCCTGCGTGCCAGAGGAAAAGGGAACAAACCCTTCAGACGCTGCGCCCATGGCCATTTCTACAGAAACGAGAAAGGAAAGGCCCCTGGCCGTCAGGAATGCTCACAGTCATTCCCAGGAGAGCACGCTGACTTAGCATCTGGTTCAAAAGGGGGCAGATCAATGTCTGTCACAAAAACATATTTTAAGAAAAAATAGTGTGGGATGGGGGAAAAACACCAAATGTAAGGTAAGGACTATAGTTGGTAGTAATATTTTGACAATGCTCTTGCATAGTTCATAATGAATGTTTCACACCAATGCAAAGAGTTGGTGGAGGGGCGATGTCTGAGACCCCTGGGTGATGTTATGTATGTTTATTTTGTAAGTTTGCAATCTTTACTACACACTTATTGTTTATGTGTCTTCATGTATGATTGATATACTTCAATTAAAAAAAAAAAGAATGCAGATTATGTTGCATTTGGAGCTGAGTGACCCCTCCTGTGCATTTGGAGCTGAGTGACCCCTCCCGTGCATTTGGAGCTGAGTGACCCCTCCTGTGCATTTGGAGCTGAGCCCCCTCCTGTGCATTTGGAGCTGAGTGACCCCTCCTGTGCACTTGGAGCTGAGTGACCCCTCCTGTGCATTTGGAGCTGAGCCCCCTCCCGTGCACTTGGAGCTGAGCCCCCTCCTCACCTCCACCTCAGTTCGGCAGGCCTGAGCCTCGCGGTTGGATTCCGCAGCCCTGAGGGGTCCCAAAGGCCCCGGAGCCCCTGCAGGAGGCCATCCCTGCCCGTCCAGGCACATTCTGCAGCCTCTGCTCCTCGCCGTCTTCCGTGAGATGCTCACCTGGCCTGGGTGGTCCGTGCTCCCCGGGAACCCCTCTGCCCCCTCACCCACCTGACTGCCAAGCCAGGCGCTGTGGCACAGGCCCCACGCACGGCCCTGCACCCCCCGCAGCCCAGGAGCTCCTGCAGGCCGCGGCCGCCCTGCCCCTGAACCCCGGCTCTGAGCCCTGAGCCCATCTATTAAACCAGCAAGCTCGGTGCCTACTAACTGCACAGGGACGTCCCAGCAGCCCCAGGACCTAGCATGCCACCTTTCAGAGAAAGAATGTTGCCATGGAGATGCTAACACGCTGCGGGCTTCCGAGAGAGCAAGAGAAGGCACAGCCGCTGGAAGTGTTAGCACGAGGGCAGACCATGGAGGTTTTCTGAAAACCTCCAGACTAAAGAACTAGAGAAGGGCTGACACACAGGGTGATAAGCTTGAGTTATCACAGTGTTTAAGTCTCACTAAAATTTATTAAAAGTAGAAAAATGCTAAACATTTCCATTAAAGCAGAAAGCACCCTTTAAATTTCAGGTCATCTCTAATACAAAAGGCTCGCAATTTTTGAGCAACATATGCCCGGCACAAAACTAGATCCTTTTCACACATTTTCCCGTAATTATTTTACCCGCCTACTCTGTCATTAAAGAGGAAATAGATGCGCAGAGAGGTTAAGGCGTCCTTAACACCGTGCGGGCAGCAGCTGCAGGGCCAGGGTGCGTCCCAGGTGGCTGACACCAGGGCCAGCAGCTCACGAAGGCGCTCTGTCCTCTTTGGAAAATACATGTTGGTAACAGTTTTGAAAATTGAAACATCACTCCTTGTATTTAAACTGGAACTTTATCAAAGAGCAACTAGGCTAAGAACAAATATTTATCTGTAAGTAAATATGCTACAGTTAGCAAATTTCTATTAACTTTCTCAAGCATTTTTATAATTCTCTTTGAAGAGAATCTATGATTAGAATTTAATTTATCAGAAAAGCAGGAAAACTCTATAGCAGGAAGATACAAGTCCATAACTCAGCAATATTCCTTTTTCATGAGAGCCAGCCCCCAGGTTGAAAAAAGAAAACAACAACAAAAAATTAAACGTTTTCCCCATTACAGCCTAACAACAGGTAAGTGCTTATCAGCGCAGTTTTGGTCTTTATATTGGTTTCTAAAGTCTAGCCATACACCGTAAATACCGCTATTTCCTCCTCCATGGGTAAAACAGGCCTACCAAGATAGATCGTCTTCAATTTCTCTTTCAGGGACTTGATTTCAAAAAAGACATTTTATTTACATGTGAAAAAATGCTGACCTGTCAAGAAACTTTGACCTGTCCACGTGTGGCCAGCAAACTCCACTGGTGTCAATGAACTTTTTCGTGGCGTATCTGACTGTTAAAGGAAAATGAAATGAAGGATGAGTCCCATTTTTTAAAACATTTAAAGAAATCACATTTAGGGTTAACAGAGAGCCTACCCGGAAGGCGTGTGTCGTGCTGGGCCTGGAAAACTGGTCCAAGGTGACGGTTCTCTCCCGGAGAGGCGACCTCTCTGGTCTGTCAGATATGGCACTGAGCACTCGGCTCTGCGGATGCCTCCCTCTGCACTAAAGGAAGGACAACACGTTCTCCTCAGAAATAAAGGCAGTCCTTCAAGAGACTAAAGAATATCTGAACGTGCCTCACTCACTCATTTACCCATTCAGTCACTTATTTAAAAACATTTCTTTAGATATTGCTAAGGTAAGGCCTTCTAAGATGCATAGCAAAATATATTTCAATTATGTAACTGCATGATCAAATCTCTGTAAAACTGTCATAAATATGCAAATAGTGAACGTATTAACGACATGAAATTCTCAACATTAAATTATAATAGAAATATAATTTCACATTTGTGACTCATCAGGCTCTTCTGATGTGACGTTTGCCTTCCTTTATGGTTTCACTCCCAAGTTACAATTTTCTAAAGTTACACAGTAAAGCTCTGCAACTCGTGTCTTCTGGAGAGGGCTCTGCTGCTGTCAGCAGGGATTTCAAGTCTGCTCAAGGAGCGCCAGAGAAAACCGTGCCTCAGGGCCTTTATCATTGAGGTCTTTCTGCTCCCAAAACTGGGGCCCTTCTATGTTTTAAAAGGTGCCTGTGGGGGTGGGGAGTGGGGTATATAGGAACATCCTATGTTTTTTAATGTAACGTTTTGTGTGACCTACTGACTTAAAAAAAAAAGATAATTAAGAAATAAAATAAAATTTAAAAAATAAATAAATAAAAGGTGCTTGTGGGGAGCAAGGGTAGCTCAGCTGAGCACCTGCTTCCCATGCACAAGGTCATGGGTTTGATTTCTGGTACCTCCTAAAAACAAATACATAAACATAATTTAAAAAACAAAAAGATACTTGCCAGGTACTTGTATCAGAGTGAACCCAGGGCCACTGCACCCTACTTTCCTGAGACCTTCTACGACTGCGGTGGAGCTGAGCTTGGGTGAAGGTGTCACCTCTACGTGGCAGTGAACCTAGCAAGGGCTGAGAGCTAACGAAGACGACAGTGATGATGCTCTGTGCTCTTAATTTATGCCAGACTTTATTCAACTTCTATTAATTAGTTCCCATAGTCCTCCCAATAATTCTATGGGGTAAAAACCATTCTTTCCATTTTATAGATGAGAAAACCACGCGATTAAAAGTGGTGCACAGCAACTCCCATGCGGAGTGCATGTGACAGATTTCAGCGTGTGACAGATTCCGTCCCCTGCCTAACCGTGCTCTTTCTTCACTGCCACAGCCCAACCCGAGAGATTTCCTTGACACGCGGCCCTCCTGATTCACCGCCAGCTCTGATTTTGTTCGACAAAGCAGTGAGCCGACCCCTAACTCCCTCTAAGGTCAGGTAAGTCATCTGTTTACAGGCGGCTGCTGCTGAAGGCAGTTGAGGACAGCTAACCAGACTGCACGCTCGAGTCCCTGGCGTCACCGACTTGCCGAGGTCACGCTCTGGCTTGTAACCCTGAAGTGGAACGAAGTGTGCCTTACGGAAGCGGGGTGGGTTCTGGCAGCTGCTGCGTCCTGCTCTCCAGGCTCGGGGAATATGGGGGGTAACTTGCTCCGCCAGGTTTGACCGGAGGGTGAGGCCGCGTGGTCCGAGCCGGTCTGCCTGGAAGCACAAAGGCAGGTGAGGGGGTGCAGGGCAGGGGCGCAGGGGGACCTGCCACGCGCTGTGCTGTCAACTAAGATCTGCTCCAGAGCAACGAGCTGCCTCTCGGAGGACAAGGGAGGTGGGGCCTGCCGTGCCAGGCGCCTGCTCCTGGGGAAGGACCCGTCCCCCGTCTCCACCTGCCGAGGGCCCTGCGCCTGTGCTGCTTACAGCACAGTGGGCACAAAGGCCGCGTTCTCACCCTTAACGAGGTTACAGGTTATTGAAAACGAGATGGAAGCGCATGAAGTAAGGAGGGAGCAGCAAGCCACACACTGCAGGACTTTTTGTAGGGTCTTAAGAAGGAGATGGAAATAATTGAGGCAAAATGTGGGGTTTGACGACAGAAGTAAATGCTGTAAAGTGGTCAAATCTTCCTACATTTCTACAGCCTCAAGCTGTGAAGTCCAATATGATTCTTTTTTCTTTCTTGAATTTGTCAAGTGGATTGGTTGTAAATTTTGTAGAGATAAGTGAATAAATTTTAATTAAAAAAACAGTAAAGATAGGAGTCCTTTCCTACCAGATATTAAGATGCAAAATTAAATTGCTTGTTCCTGTACAAGATAGATATTCTAGAAACATTCTAACTCATTTATCCATTAGTAATAAACATATGAAAGTTAAAATATGGCCACTTTTAACCTATAAAACTGACAAGGCTTTGGGATATACATTGTATCCAATATTTAGAGGTTACAAGGAAGAGACAGTGTCACATGTTGACAGTGAGGCAGAAACATGGTATCATATTCTGGGAAGCAATTTGGCAAAATACACCAAGAGCCTTAAAAATACTCATAACCTCTCCCTGATGGTTTTACCTCTAGGACTGCACTACCAGGAAACAATGTAAAGGGTTCCTTAAGATTTATATACTATGATGTTTATATATCATAGTGAAATGATAGGACAGAAAGGAAAGTTTCACTGATTGGCAAATACCTAATAAATTATCATATACCCATATGATTACTCTGTGGTTGTTAAAAATCATGCTTTCAAAATTTTTAATAACAATAATGTGAGTGATCTAATGTTAAGTGAAAAAGTATATAAAAAAGTGCTACACTGTACAATAGTAAGAATGTCAGCATTAGAAAAAGAAAATGGAAAGAAGAGAAAACATACAGTCATGGAGAACACTGATAAGAAATACATGAACAGTTGTCATTTCTATATTTCTATGTGATAGACACAGAGGTGACCAAATAACGCATATGAAAATGCTAATAACTGCATCTTTCCTAAGGGCCCTAGAAAGGATGCAGGTATTAGCATCACTGTCACTAGGCCCCTGAAGGCCTCTTCCAGCTACAATAAAGGAAGAGTCAAATTATCTTCACTTCGGCAGTGATCTGACATTGAGCCATAACGTCAAAGCTTGTCTGAAACTCCCTATGTGGCGTAAAATACATTCTTAGACATAAATAAAAACTAGTGGTGATAGGTCTTTTATTTTTACAAGCATTTTCACATACATTATTTTACTTAAACCTCTGAACACAAAGTACTCACTAGTTAACCTCTAAGTGTTCTTAGTCCACTGACAAGCTAGGGTCTCGGGCTAACGAGCAGCCAAGGCCACGCGGCCCAGTGCCCTCCCCTGCAGCCTAAGTTGCACCCAGTGGCCTCCTGTGGCCACACCAATGCCCAGCACCCCCGCTAGGCACCCATCAAGTGGTCAGGCAGGTCTGTCAGAGCCCGGCCCGGGAGGTTCACCGGCTGGTGCACACTGCTGCCTGCGTGGCCGCTGGCCTGCCTGCGGGGGCAGGACTTACCATTTTGAGCGCCTGAGCGTTTCCTCGCCGTGCACGGTGGGGGTCTGGATCCGCTGCCAGCCAGGGGCGAGAGCAGGCAGTGACCTGCGCGCCGGACTCTTCTTGGCCGGTGCTTGGGGCCCTCGAGGGGCGGCGGCGCGGGCCGGGCGGCGGCGGGCTGCAGGCCGGGTGCCGGCGCCCCCTGCTCCCAGCGCCCTGTCCTCGGGCTCACTCCTGGGGGGAGACCGAGTTGCTTACCCAGGTGTGCGCGCTGGGCGGCTATGCCCCGCCGGGTGCTGTGTAAGCAGCACACCCGAACACCTGCTGAGTGGACAGGCAGGTGGGCATTTCAGTTCAGGCAGGAAGTCAAGGGCAGCAAGGAAGAGCCAGGCCACTGGTCACCACCCACTCAGCCCACAGGCCCAGAGGCCACGGCCATGTCCTCCCACCTCCCCAGCCCCGAGGTGGACAGTGATTCTGCGGTAGACGTTAGAATCACACGTTTTCACTCTAACACGCGCCGAGCCTGGCCTCGTCTGGTGCGTGGGATTCAGGGGATCCATTACCCATGCCCCGTCCTCCTCAGGGGGAAGGGGTCCCGCCTGGGAAGGGGCCAGCAGTTCCTCCTACGTACTGGGCTCTGGCTGCAGGACAGCTGGGCCTCTGCTGAAGCGGCTTGGCCTGGACTGTCATCACACCATCCAAATCACTGCAAAAATTGTTGGAGAAGCAATGGATCTGAGGAAGGGAAAGAGTGGAAGTTAAAACCCATCGGGGCCGTTCCCAGCGCTGAGGCCGGTGGAGCCAGCAGGGAGCAGGGCACACTCGGCCGGCCGATGGGGCGAACGGTCAATGAACACTAAAAAGATCAGCAAGCGGCTCCAACGGAGAAATAGCCTAATTCTTCCAGGGCTTGACCGGGGGCCATCCCCACGCCCAGCCCAGAGCACGAGGGGGGCCCTGGAGCCTGGAGGCGCACGAGCCCCTCCCTGCACCCGGCGCCCCCACGGCAGGGGCCTCCGGGCACGCCCTGGGGAAGGAGTTGGGGCAGATCTGGAGGGGCAAAGAGAAGGTGTCCCGGCTCCTAACCAAGGGCTCCAGCCCGGCCGCGCACCGCCGCCTGCCGACGCCACCCCGAGCAGCGGGCGGGACGCTGGGAGGCTCACGCCTGGGCCCAGGGCTAACTGCTCCCGAGGCGGCTTTGTTCTGGGAACCTCAATCTCCTCATCTTTAAAAGAGGGACCGTGATCCCTACTTCGTTTAGCTATTGTGAGAATTAGATTACATAACAGAACACATGGGAGAGCATGAAGGAGAAGCGCAATAATTACTAATTACCATTTCAGTCCCAGAACATGGCCAATTAGGATGTAAAATAATATTTAGATTCAGATGAACAAGACTTCTGAAACTAGATCGCTATTCTAGTTGAATAATAGATGTAACAACCACATATCCCATCTTTCCCATATTTAAGCTATGTGAAAAGAAATGCTAGAGGAACAATTTGGCTTACTAGAGTAACCACTAAAAAGTTTTGACTATTTGAAAATAGGCTCTATTATTATTTTATTTTTACTTTCAACTCCACATTTCATTCACTTTCCTTTGTTTTCCAAATGAAATAGTTAAAAGACAAGAAAAATACTCTAGATACTGTCCTGTTAAAAATTCCAAATTTTCAAGAGTTATTTTGCCTAATATTTAAAGGTTCTTTTTTATATATTCATCAACTGTTCTTTTTATGAAAATCATACTGCATATTACACAAAGTGGGGAATACATATTAAACTGACCAAAAAAATGCAGTAAGCAGGTAGCCATGGCGAAGCTCCTTCTGCACAGCGAAGTCCCACTGCGCCGGGCGAGCAGGAGTAATGCCCTCCTCCTCTGCTCCCCACCCGGGGGGCTGCGCGAAACCAAAACACGGCAGCCCTCCACCCAGGGTCCCTCCCATCGCCGGACCCCCCCCCATCATCGGAACCCTCCCACCCAGGAGCCCCTCCCATCGCCGGACCCCTCCCATCACGGCACCCCTCCCGTCATCAAAACCCTCCCACCCACGCACCCCTCCCACCCACGCACCCCTCCTCCTTTCCGAGTCCTGTCTCTGCTCGAGGTCCATGCCGCCCAAGCGCGCAGGCTTGCCGCTGCAGCCCCACGCCCCGCCGCGCTCCGGAACACCGTCTGCGCCTCTGGGAGAACGCTCGGCGCCCCTCTGGTACCAGACATCCCGCCTGAGGAGCAGGGGCCGGTATCGCCTCGCCTGAAGAGTTCACTTGTACAAACCACCCACGGCCCAGGACCGCCGGGTGCTCACGCGCTGCTTCCTTCAACTGGTGCAAGGAGAGGGCAGCGCGCTCTTCGGATTGGGCGGGGGATTTTTTTTTCTCTCCCAAAGTGTGGAAACAGCTTTACATGTCCAAGCGGGTGGAAAGGCTCACGCTGATTGTCCTGCTCCGTTTATGAATACAGTGATTCCACTGAACTCAATGAAAGAACCTTTACATTTTGGCCTTCCTGGCCAAGAGGCCAAAGACCTTCCTAACAGGATTAGGAGAATGGCGCTCAGGTCAAGTGGGCCAGAGGATGTGAAGGTCAAGGCGAGAGAGACCAGCAGACAAGCGTTTACCTGAGGGAGAATGAGATGAGCAGCCAGAGCCAGGCCGCGCGCCTCAGAGCTTCTCGGTGGGGGAGCACTGGACGTACCGGCGCTAATACGAGAAACCGGCACCTGCGGAGACTTATTTTCAGCTACTTTGAATTTTTCTTTCTGTTTTTTCCCTTCTGTGTCAACATAAAATAGACATTAGGGGAAACATCTGGTTATCCAACACATATACTTAAACTTCACTGCTAGAAAATATTTGTTTTGCATTACTGGGGCCCATGGAGGCAGGTGGCCTTTCCCACCCCTCATTGTGAAATCTCATTACAGAAGACAGAGATGAGATCCTGCACGATGACCTTTCTCATTGGTTTATGAGAGCCCAGTGGAGCCCTTTGGTTGGTAAGAGAAGAGAGTTGCAATTGACATGATTATTACCCTGTTGTACAAACTAATTACATAAAACTAGCCTTTAACATCCACTTCTGATATTTCTGTGATTTGTTTCTGCTCGATTTTAAGTAATTTAGAGAGCATTTTTTAAAGTTGGAATGTAGACTCATGAAGTGATCATTAAATTAAGCACATTTATTTTCACTTGAAAAATAATTTCTTTATATTATTAACAGCAATATTAAAGATCATAAACAATTAAAATGAATGTCCCATTATTAGACATTAGTTAGGTAAGTTACAGTGTGACTTTATATGATATACTTTATAGTCATTTTAAAAATCCTGTTTCAGAACATTTAATAAATAATATATTCTTAAAGGAGAGTAGGTCACAAAATGGTATGTACAATTTAAAAAGCATGGAGGATATATAACATTAATAGGATTCTATGTAGGAATCAGAAGTAAATTGTCTTCTTCCTTGTGAATTTGTACTTTTCAAATTTTCCAGAGTGAACATGTATTATTCTTATAACTAAAAGATGTGATAATACCCTTTTGAAAATGGTTAAAGCTCACTTTTTTAGAGGGCAGGAAATCCATTTCCCTTCTCACCCCAGTCATGTCCTGGAAACAGTCAAGCTCGCAGGGCAGAGCTTGAGGAGAAAGGGCCTTGTCCCTTCCTGTCAGGTCAGATTCTACAAATAGGCACCTACCTGTGAGTGCCGTTTCCCAGTGCTTTCTAATAAGCCCTTCCAACGTGGCTACCACGTCTGTCCAGGCGCGGTCAAACACGTCCGCAACCACCGCGTCCTTGATGCAGTCATGAGGGGAAATGGGGGGCAGCCCGAGCTTCCTCCACTTTCTCCCACGAGGAGCTGTTTTGTGTTCAAGACATTCATCGCCACTAAAGATGAAAATTCATTCTAATTAATAAAACTGCAGAGGTCAGGGTTAACATAGTGCTATCTGTCTCATCTATGTATCATCTACCTGTGCATCATCTATGTAGCAACTATGTATCTATCTCTACATCATCTATATAGCATCTATGTAGCATCTATGTATCATCTATATATCATCTATGTAGCATCTATGTAGCTTCTATGTATCACCTATCTCTGCAACATCTATGCAGCATCTATCTATGTATCATCTATCTCTGCATCATCCATGTAGCATCTACCCATGTAGCATCTACCTGTGCATCATCCATGTAGCATCTATGTAGCATCTGTGTTTCATCATGTGTATCACCTATGTATCTAATGTGAATGCATTTACATATATGTTTATATAAAGAAACATGGCATTCTTTTTTAAATCAGCAATTGTTATTTTTTAATATAACAAAAGAATGGAAAAGCTTTTGAATAAGTAAGAGATACAAAACACACTAAAGATGCACACAGTAAAAATAAATGTCAAATTAATATTATATTAATTTATATTATCTTAGTGCCAAATAAAATTCTATTTACTCTTGTTTTTGGTCAAAAGCAAAATACTCTTCAATCTGTCCATCCACATCATAAATCTCCTCCAGGGTTGGACATGCCATTGGGTCAGCGATCCCCATGGAATCAGTGCTGAGCAGGGCAGGGGCTGTGGGCGTCACCGGGGCTATCTGAGAGCCGAAGATGCACAATCTATGAGGAAAAACAAGAGTCTACGTGGGAATGTGTAGAACGTCAAGAAAATGATTTTTGCATGATCATGGTTGTTTCTGAAAGTATACATAAAGTATGGGATTCCAAATTTTAAAATCAGATTAAATATTACATTTACAAACCTCATATCCTTGGGGAAAAAAAAGCATTTCAGCCCATGCATCACTAAAAAAACCCTGGCACTTCTTAGAAGCCTAATTTGTCCTATGAGTTTGTATCATCCTTTCAATAATGAAAGGTTGGGGCTGAAGTCTAAACTTCAGACCCCCTCAGTTGGGAGAGCTTCCCAATAAACTCCTGCCTGCCTGCAAAAAAAACAAGAAACAAAACAAATAATGAGAGGTTATCAGAGAACAGCTCCCAAATGAGTGCGAATGGTTTACAGAAAGTTAATGAAATCTGGTAGTGAGTAAAGAAAACAGGACGGAGCTTTCCTTCTCCTGCTACTATGCCCTAAGGCTTCGGTCCGTCATGCAGAGGCAGGTCTGGACTCTAGACCAGCTCACCTTTCACGTGCCTTTATTTATACAAGTATATTTGAAATCAACATATAATCAGAAGCCGTTGGTGAAAAAAGTGCTCTGTACATGCTCTTTGTTCAAATCTAATTTGAGTAGGTGGAGCCAAGACTTACGGGTGAAATAAACCTGAGAAAGTACAACTAAAACATAGTTAAAAGTACTTTTCAAAGATTATTTGTACAGCCGTACTTCCTGATGTGGCTGCTGCGTTCGCAGGCATCAAGGAAGGGTCTGTGGGCTGCAGAGCTAAACTCACTACCCTGGAAGTGCTGGAAGCCTTCGTCAGCTGGCAGGATGAGCTGTCTTCCCAGCACTCTGCAAGGTAAAAAAAAACAATAACAATAACAACATATATGTATATGTATATACATATATACATACACATACACATATACACACATACACATACATATGCACATGTATGTACACACATAAATATAAACATACACATATAAACATATACATAAATATATAAATGCATACGCAAATACACAGCCATATACCTAAACCTAAACAAACATATAAACATACATATACATATATATATAATAAGATGCTCCTGCTCGTTGCTTATCAGCAAAGGAGAAAATGTTTAAATGTAGGATATGAGGGACCTCTAAGGAGCAGGCATGCAGTGACAAGGTGCCTCTAGCTCGGGGGGAGCTGAAAATTGGTGTCACCGAGAACGCACAAGCCCAGGCACCACCAGGGGCCACACTGTCCTCTCACTGATTAAACAAGTGACCTCAGGCAAAATTCTCAACTTCTCTAAGCCACTCATCTCATTGATGGTTTTTAGTCTGCAAAATGGAACAACTATAATAAATTTGTAGGACTGATGAGTAGCTTAGAGAGGATGTATATTATATGTCTAGGCCAATGCTGGGCTCTATAAAAATTAGCTAATATTATGAATAATGAAAAAATATATAAAAAATGCACTGAGCCTACATACCTTGTGGTCTTTTCTTTTTCCACCCTCTCCCCACTTCGTTTCTTTTCTTAGCTACGTGAGACAACACTGACAGGGGCAGGGCTAAGCACCTGTCTTTTTGGCAAGTGTTACTATCCCTCAAAGAGCAAGCATCCATAATTAATATCCGGTGGATAACTTATGGACATAGGGGATCTTTAAGGCTATGGCTTATGGCAGGAATTAAAAAAGGAACTACTTGGTTAATAGATAAGAGTAATGGTTATGATAATGTGTCAACTCAGCTGAGTAAAGGTGCCCAGTTGTTTGGTCAAGCAAACACTGAGCTGATTGTAATACAAGGGCATTTCATGTTCTTTAATCATGAGCATAGACGGCTGGTTACATCTACAATCAACTGAGGAGATTGCCGTCAGCAATGAATCTCATCCAAGCAGTTAAAGGCCTTTAAAGAAGTAATTTCACATTCAGGGAGAGAATTTCCATCTCTACTAGAGACAGCCAGTGTCTCCTGGGGCCTTCAGTGAACACCGTCATCTGAGCCCCTGGTTGCAGCCTGCACTGTGGAATCTGGACTTGTGCATCCCCATGGTTGCATGAGACAATCTTATAAAGTCTCATACTATTTACAGATATCACCTGTCAGTTCTGTTTCCCTAGAGAACCCTGACTAATACAGCTTTGTAGCAAGAGGGGGATGGTTCTTTGGAAACAGAATCTTAAACATGGGATTTCTGAATTGGTTCTGAGATTTTTACAATTGGTTTTCTACTCTGATTAGATTCAAGAGCACTAATGACTCTGTTTCCAAATAATCAAGAGGCCAGTGACAGTCCATAGCATGAACTGGCACTAGAGATAAACAAAATATCACCACTGGATATGACTACTTTCATGTTTATAAGAGGAAATATCTGGGTGGCAGCATTTTTAACACTTTAACAGAGTTTTGTGGAGTTAAAAGGTACAATGATGTTGGCTGGCTGTTCCTGAATACAATAGATACAGTTACAAAAGAAAGGGATAAGTTGAAGTCTTCAAAACTGCAACTTAAGTGCCCTATGAATGACATAAAAGTGTCTACGTGTGCCCTGAAAAAAAAATCTTGTTTCGTACAGCTGCAGGCTTGAGATCTCTGAAAACCAGACCCAGAGTCTCATTTTACTAGTAGCACATTACAACAGAAACTAATATCTTGACCTTGCAGGGTGTCTGCTGGTAAAGTGAGGGCAATGATTAGAAAGGAGTAGAATCCTGAGGACTGAGATGGAGACATATAGGTTTATAATGATATAGGTGGGGACATTGAAACCCTAAATTCTGCTCAGACTTTGCCAGTTAAACCTCTAATGGTCTGTCCTGAGGAGACCACCCAATGCCAAGCTTGCATCACCCAGCCTCCAGGCTGCCCCAGGAAGTCCAGATGTCCTCCCAGCCCTGAGGCAGGAACTCCCCAACCTCAAGCCTGCAACAAGGAGTCCATTCTCCTCCCTGCCCTGAAGAAACTATCTCCCAACCTCCATCCTGCCTTGGGGAGAGAGCCACCCCACAGCCAGCCTGCAACAAGGAGGCAGGCTGCTCCATACTATTCAGGTATCTCCTGTTGGTTCTGTCTCCCTACATACGCACATATAGTTATATATGTATATATGTATAACCTAGTTGAGGAAACCAACTTGAAAATCCATCCACATTTGGATGAGTATTCGAATTTATTCTCCCAAATAAAATATAGAAGAACATCAGATAACTGAGAGGGATTTTCTCCTTAAAAAAATGGTGGGCTGAGTGACTGATAGAGTCACTTCACAGCAAATCATATTCTCCATCTTTGGATTTAAAAAAATGGATCCTCCCCGAATGAATGCTAATATTCCTCTATCTGATCACTCAACAAATACTTGCTCCCCCATCCCCAGCACTGTTCTCAGCAATGAGGAAGAAGCAGGACACAAGAGAGATACATGTTGCTTGTGTTGGTGAACTGAAGGTAAATGACTACCCCATCATGCTTGTATTTGTTATTTACAAAGTACCTTTCATTAAAAGTGCACTAGATTATTGGCTTTTTTCAGACACCATGACAAAGGGTATGATTTCTCTGTAAAGAGCATGTGTTCTGGATACATATTTTGCTGGGCAACGGCCTTTAGTCAAAATGAAGTGACTGCATTAAACCAAGTGAGGAGTAGGTGTTTCAAAACCTGTAGAGAACTTCCTACCTCAGATGGAGGGATCTTCTGGCCCACTCGCTGCATTCAGCCAGTAGGTTCTGGGTCTGAGGGCTTACTTTCCCTTCAAATAACATCTCCTCGACCTCCCAGAATAACTGCTGCACTTTCTGTGCGCTGGCTCTGTCAAACTCCTGTAACAGAAAGGCAAACGGACTCACAGGACAAAAAGCTAAGGACATATGGGCTTCTCAATCAACGATACTCACAAATTTAAAATAACCCAGTATGTAGGAGGGAGGAGGATGGCCAAAAGGAGGCTTTGTAGCCAGGCATGCCCGTTCCCCAAGTTTTACTCAATAAATTGCATCCCAGTCTGAGCTTCGGGTACTTTGTTAAATAGGTTCTTCCTACCACATGAGCCTGACCATTTGAGGCTGTATTTAGACAAGATCTGGTGCAGGTACACCTGTTCTCAGGGATCCTGATGCAGGGACACACATACCTATGCGCACACACCTGCACCCAAGCCCTTCATATGGCTGGGCCTGACGCATCTGCAAAACACAAGGCCTTTTTTTTCTAATGATGATACCACCACAAAGAAAATTATTTTTGTAGAAAGGCCAACGTTTTAAACTTTTTGTAATCAACAAAACAAAAAGCCAAAATCCTTAGGTGTGAAGAGGCATGGCCACCGGCTGAGGCCAGAGCATGCCCTCTTCCTGACTGGCCTCAGAGCCCGGTGCTGTGGCTCAGTGGACCGCGATGAGAAACTTTTCGCCTTCCTAGATGTTCTGGGTGAGAAGCAACAGCCCCTGAGGAGCCTCAAACCTTAGCACTGCGAC
The DNA here is from genome assembly GCF_030445035.2 of Dasypus novemcinctus. Lineage (NCBI taxonomy): Eukaryota > Metazoa > Chordata > Mammalia > Cingulata > Dasypodidae > Dasypus > Dasypus novemcinctus. Next base: position 1,182,384 of record NC_080701.1, on the reverse strand, counting down.
CCAGAAGCACCCTCCAGGCCAGCTCGGGGAAGAGCTCCTGAGCCTCAGGGCTGCGAGGCTGTGAAACCAACATGCAACTCACAGCAACAAAGTGCGTGTTCAGGTGATACCCCTGACCTAAAAGGGCTATTTTCAGGTTGAAACTGCTTTGACAAAGAGCATAAAAAAGAGCACAAGCAAGGAAAAAGCAGGTGGTAAACAACACAAAAAGTGCCGCCGAGAGGCAGGACACACTGGGGTTCCTGAAGGAAGGATGACTTGTAGACTAAATGTCACTTCCGGAGAACAGAAGCAGTTAGGTCGCTACCTCCACTAGGGGTAGAAGGTGGAAGTAAGATATCTGACAGAATATTGGGGTGGAAATCCCTATCCAACAGCGATTTTTCAGTTTTGACCTTTCCAAAGTTTGTCTCTTATTTGTGTTTTTAATTGTCAGGGTCTGCCCTCAATTTGTAGCCATAGATACTAGGCAAGATATCAAGTGTACAATACAGGGGTGGGAGTAGAGGGAAAAAGCAAAATTATCAACAGTTAAAACACTCGGTTACAGAATTATTTTCCCTTATATTTTCTAAATTAAGAAAACCACTAAACATGCCTTGATTTTATAATTGGTTAAAAGGATATTTTCAAAAATAAGAAAGGGATTTTTTTCATGCAAAGTTGTAATCACGGGATGATCTAAAACATTCTGGGACGTACGTCATCTCTCCACGAGTAGACCGAGCTCCTCTCTGTAGAACTCTGTGTCCCAGACCAGGAGCCCTGTGCTTCCGCAGGCGTCGTGCGTCCGCTGGATGAAAACGACGATACGGACTTGCTGCAAGGACAAACGTAAGTGCACACAGTAACGCAGCTGGGAAGAGCGTCACTTCTGAGTCTAGTCGCTTTTCGGTCTTTAAATACGCTTGTTAATCTCACAGCAACTCTTTAGGCAGTGACATTTTCACTAGGCTAAGACTAAAATTGCTCTTCACTTTTAGAAAACCATGGTCAATCACTGATTTTCTTTCCCATAATTGTTCTGGGCACTTTCAAACTTTGATTTTATATCAGGAGCATTTAACAGGCTTCCTCTTACCAGGTGTATTTATCAATGGCTTTCTGCACAGTTCTTGTAAAGTGAGCAGGTAAGGGATCTTTCTTTTTCACAGCGAAACTTTGCTTTTCAGATCCTTCTGATAGTCCTCTTCTGAAAAAGAAAACAAATTGGGATGAGCCTCTCTAATATAAGAATACAATTTTAATCTTTAAGAGTTTTTGAAGTTTTCCTTTTGTATAAGGTTCCTCTTGCTGTGTATCCTTCAAGCACACACTCACTCACACTCTTGCACACACCACTCTCATACCTCAAGAGAAAGAGGCCTGGGGTCTTGACATTTGCATTTTTCTCAGAATCAGAGGTATCATCAACCTAAGAGCCTTTTTGTGAATTTGGAAAAACAAAAACAAAAGTACTTTTTGTGAAATTGTGCATGACTTAGCCAAAGAAGTCAGAAGTGATCAGATGCCTAGATGGACCCAGTCTCCTTCCAGGGCAGAGAGCTCGGATCTCTAGACGGAAATGGTCTCCCCAGGACATAGAGCTTGGATCTCTAGATGGACAGTCTCTTTTCAGGGCAGAGAGCTCAGATCTCTAGATGGACATTCTCCTTCCAGGACACAGAGCTCGGATCTCTAGATGGACACAGTCTCCTTCCAGGACACAGAGCCTGGCAACTGAAACACGCACTGCATTCCAGCTCTCATTTGCCCCTCATCTCAGCACCCTTGAGCCTGGAAAACCCAATCTGCTCTCCAGTAACAAAAAAAACTGTCATTTCCAGATTAATTCGGAAAGATATGAAATTCTTTTGCATCACTGAATGCACATAAATAAATGACAGAAGCCATGCCAACATTTAGCTCACTGTAGTTTGGTATTGCTTTTTGTTGTGTAGCCCAGTTTTTAGAGATTTAAAATATTAAAATTCATGAAGAACTAAAGCAGAAAAAATCTCTAAATTAAAAAAAAACTATTAAATCTGGCTGGGGTAGCACTTAATGTTAATCATTAAAATGTCCTTTCGATGAACCTCTTAAAAATTTTCCATCTAGGCAAAGTACTTCTCTAATGTTTAACTGTAAACAATTCCTATTCTTTTCACAGAAATCACATTTCCCACACAAAATGCATATTAAGTGACAATATATAGTGAATTAAGAAAAAAAAGAAAACAATATATGTCTTAAACTTTCAATATTTCTAACAAGGATACTGCTCTAACATTTGCTTTTCTAAAAAAGCTTTATTTTGTTCATACTTAATTTTAAACATCTGTATTTTGCATCTAAATGGAGTTTTTAAAAATATTAGTATCAGGGAATAATTTCTGCCCTTCATTCTGTACCTTCGTCTAGTACACAGCAACAAAGGGAATTTTGGAAAAGAAATTACAGAGGGAGGTTAGCAAGGACTTCTGCCTCCACAGACATGTTCTGTACAAGAAAGAGTTGAACTACCTGACTTTTCCTCTCCTTATGTCTTAAGAACAATCAAGCAATTCTGAAGATAAAGGTGTTAAAGAATACCAGAGAAAAAATACAAGGTAAGCTTTTATGCTAATAAGTTGCTTTAATTTTGACCCTATTTAGTTTTCTTTAATTATCATTTCTATGTGACACAATAGAACTGCTTTAAGTGATAAAAAGACTTACTACATAGAAGAAGGAATCAACTAAAAAATATCTCAAGCAGATCAGCTTTGATCATTAAGAAATACACACTGGTATGTGAGTTAATTCACATGTTCCTGGGAAGTAATTTTATAAAATTCAAGGAGGGGATTTAACTAAAATATTATTCCTTCCAAATGTGTGTATAGTGACAGTGGATTCGAATCATGACGCACGCCTGTCCCGCTTTCCTGGAGCAAGTTTCCCCTCCAGAAAACTCAGCTTATCCTAAGGAGAGGGTTGGCCTTCCATTTATGAAAGGCATTTCCAAGTGGCATTTCCACCTGGCATTTCCAAGTGGCATTTCCATGTGGCATTTCCAAGGCCCTCCTCTCTGAGCCCAGCGTTCCTGCCCTTGAGGTGAGACGAGGTCCTGGGGATGCGGACGGCACAGGGCTGCGCTGTGGCACAGGCCCCCGCCCCGGCCAGGACTCCAGCTCCTCCCTAGGTCTCCAGCCTTTCCCCCTTTGCAACCCCCTCCCCTGCTTTAAACGTCTATTTCCATGGAACTCAGTTAACCTCAGGGTTCAGTGTGACACCTCAGAAATGGGCCCAGAGGGTCAGCAGAGGAAGCTGAGCCCACAGCCCACTGACACCCAAGGACGCGGCGGAGCTGGGGAGCTGAGCTGGGGTGGGGACAAGGGGCCTCTCCAAGCGCCGGCTGGCCCCAGCTGACCCCGGCGGATCCCCCACCTGCAGCAGCTGTCAGGCCACCCAGGCGCAGCGCTCTCTAGCACTTTTGTCCAGAAAGCTTGAAATTATTTCAAAATTAAAAGGCTTGTTTTTTTTTTAAAAACCAAAACCTATAAAATTTGCTTTAAAAAATCTTTTTGGCCCTTTGGTTTTTCCTACTAAGGATTCTACTGTCATTTTATTCACAATACTGAACATTTTCAGTCGTTTGTAAACTGAAAACTGCTCTCTATAAGTACCTTGTTAAAACCTGAATGTGGTGGAAGGACTGCTCAGCTTATCTGTCCTGACAGCTGGACATAAAACATTTTGCTGGCTTCTGTCTACACTCTAGCTGTTGGAGGACCCATTGACACGTTCCCGGGCGCAGCCTCGGGTCCCTTGCTGGTCTCGCTGGCTCTGCCCCGCGGTCTCCCCAGGCCCGCGCAGCCAGCGCCCCGCAGAGGAGCCGGCCGCCTCTGTGCCGCGGCTGGTGACCGGGAGCCCTGCCCTTCTGCCTGCACAAGTTCAAATGCCCAGCGGCTTCCCAGCGGGCCGAGGCGCTCAGGCCTGCCGAGGGCTGGGCTCCCGGGCGCGCCCACGCCAGGGGCCGGCCCGCTGCCCCCGCCAAGCCCCCGCGGCCTCCCTAAAGCTTCCCCGCGCAAGGGAGAGGCGGGGGGTGCCGCCGACACGCGGGGTCACGGGTGGGCCGTGGGGACGCGGCTTCGCAGGCAGGAAGGGAATCACAGACACGCCACCGAAAGCCGAAGCCTTGCGACTTACCCAATCACGGCCAGCGCCGGGGCTCGGCTCTCGCGCAGCGGCCCCGCGTCACAGGGCCTGGGCGCCGCGGGCCGCGGACACGCTGTGCGGGCCCCGCGCGGGCAGCGGGCGGCCAGGCGGCCCCGCGCCCCCGGGCTCTCGGCTCCTCGCCGGCCCAGGCCTGCGCCCCAGGCCGCTCACGCCGCACGCCGCCCGGACGGCCGGGTCAGCGCGGCAGGGGCGCGCAGCCCGCACTGCCCCGCTCGGCTCCTCCCCCGCGCGCCCCTGCCTCGCCCGGCCTCCCCCGGCCTGCCCGCGCGCGCCCCCCTCCAGATCCGGCGCTCCCGCCCACCTTCCCCGGCCCCCGCTGCTTTCCGGCCTTCCCAGGACCGCCTCCGCCCTCCCCAGCCAGCGGCGGCTTTCACAGCCCAGTGGCCGCAGCGGCCTCAGCGCTCGGCCTGTCCCCCTGTCCCCGGCTGCAGGGTCCGGCCGCCCCTCCCGGGTCCGTCTGTCCAGAAGGCGTTCGCTGCGCTTGAGTCTTCTGTTCGGATTTTAATTCACAGAGAAAAGGTAGAGAACTACGGAAGGGTTCACCTGCTTCCCCTCCCCACACGAGTCTGGGGTCGGGGTAGCGAGGAGAAAAGCAAAGCAGAGCCCCAGATCTGGCCAGTGCAAGTGCGAATCTGACCCACGAGAACCCTCATTCTGCACCAGTTAGGTCCTTTTCTGACCTGGCTCTCCGCTGACTTCAAGTAGACACACCGTCTCCTGCTGCCCCGTAGCCTTCAACCAGCCCCGCGGCGACTTGGTTTAAACATTTCTTGTTTTACTAGCAGGTGCTTGTTTCCATTTGGAGTCACACTGTATAGCAGGACCAGCATCATTAAACTCGGTGATAGACCAAAATCACCAAGCCGTTTTCATGAACAGAATAAAATAGGAAGGAAGAGCGGGCGCGACTGAGCCTCCAGCCAAGGAGCGGACGGTGGACACCCACGGAGCCTGCGGGAGGCCAGGTCCGTGCCCCCAAGGGCCAGCTCGAGGAGAAGGAGCTTTGAGGGGGAGCCCGGCTGCCTCCTGGCTGGTGTCCTCAGGAGAGGCACGTGGACGGGCCAGCAGGGCCGAGAGGAGGCCACGGGTGAAGGCAGAGGGAGCCACGCCGGCGGGGGCGGGCCACTGCGGGCCCTGCGGCGCGGGGCAGGCTGGCGCCGGTTCAGACTCGCGGTCTCCAAGACGGGACAGTCAGCCCCGCTTGCTGGAGTCTGCCAGGGCAGGGCTGGCGGCCAAGGCACGCGCCTTTCCCCCTCGCGGGTTTAGTAATTTCAGCAGCTGCAGCCGCGCAGGTGCTTTCCTCGCCCTCCCCTCCACACCTTCTCGAGGCCCGAGGCCCTCTACACCCAGCCGTTCAGAGAGGCCCACCGTCCACCTGCCGCTTCCAGCCTCTAGGGCCAGAGTGGCTGATCGGGAAAGTGGCTTTTAGTGGACACACTAAATTCACTAATTTAGTGAATTTCAGCCGCCAAAATGATGTAAATACCCAGTACCAACAGCAAAAACAGTCATCTCTTCCTGAACTAAGAAGAGCAGGCTCTCAACATCCTTTACAAATAATATTTAAAGTATTAAAATGGTTGTAAATCATATCATTTATAGATAATATACAAGTAAAACAATAATAATGAAATAATGAACATTTCATTCCTCTCTTCCACGCGGTTCTCAAGGCCCCTCCAGATCGTCTCGCTAATGGGTCGTCAGACGCCCACACGGCAGCTCTGGGTCCCATGGGGCCAGGCAGAAGCGTCCAGGCCAACTGGAACCTGGCCTGGAACTGGCCCAGGGTCATCTTCACTGCACTCTACGCAGATCAGCCACCCCAGAAGCCAAGGGGTGCAAAGAGACCCCACCTCCACCGAGAAGAGTGTGCGGGGACTGCAGCCTCCTTTCTAAGCACTTTTGTTACAATCTATCCACATGCCATATGATCTGTCCGAAGTGTATGGTCAGTGGATATTAGTATAATCACCATTCGCTCATCACCACAGATTTTAGAGCAATTTCATTACTCCAGGAAAAAACCCACAGTTTAGCCATCACCTCTCAATGCCTCTATCCTTCCCCAGCCCTACACAACCACTGATCTAATTTCATCTTTATAAATTGATTTATATTTACATTTTATATAAATGGAATCATAAAATATGTAGCACTTTTAGTTTCTTTCACTTAGCACAATGGTTCTTTTGGTCTGATAACATCTTGTAGTATTAATATATATTAGCTCAGTTTCAAAGAAAAATGGCCTTATATATGCAATTTTATGGTATTCATATTTCACATGTGGTGCTATACAACCCCATGTTGTATTTTTTTAGCTTCTATTCATTTCCAAAGATTAACAAACATCCTTTTTACCATTTCTGCACCAGTTAACCTCAGTCGTCTAACCCATTCTGTTTTCTGGTGACCTATATTCTAGTGAATAACTCTGTGACTTTATACAACGTATTTAGTTCAAAGTAGCTCAGCCATGCAGTATTTGTCCTCTTGTGTCTGGCTTGCTTCACTCAACATAATGTCTTCCAGGTTCATCCAAGTTGTCACATGCTTCACGACTTCATTTCTTCTTACATCTACATAATACTCCATCGTGTGAATACACCACAGTTTGTTTATCCATTCATTGGTTGACCAGCACCTGGGGTGTTTCCAACTTTTGTCAATAGTGAATAATGCCGTTATGAACATCAGTGTGCAGATACCTGTTCGTGTCACTGCTCTCAGTTCTTCTGGGTGATTGCCCAGTAGTGGTATTGCAGGGTCACATGGCAAGTCTATATGCAACTTCTTTGGGAACTGCCGAACGGTCCTCCACAGTGGCTGCACCATTCTGCATTCCCACCAACAGTGAATAAGCGTTCCTATCTCTCCACATCTTCTCCAACACTTGTAGATCTCCGTCTTTTTAATAGTGGCCATTCTAATAGGTGCAAAATGATATCTCATTGTAGCTTTGATTGGCATTCCTACAATCGTTAGTGAAGAACATTTTTTCATAGTTTTTTTTCTTTTTTTGCCATTTGTATTTTTTTTTTTTTTGGACAGATGTCTATTTAAGTCTTTTACCCATTTTTTTAATTGGATGATTTGTCTTTTTTTGTTGACTTGTAGCACCCCTTCATATATCATGGATATTAAACCTTTATCGGATATGTAATTTCCAAATATTTTCTCCCATTGTGTTGGCTGCCTTTTCACCCTTTTGACAAAATCCTGTGAGGTGCAAAAGTGTTTAATTTTGAGGAGGTCCCATTTATCTATTTTTTTTCTTTTGTTGCACGTACTTTGAATGTAAGGTCCAAGAAATCACCACCAACCACAAGGTCTTTAAAATGTTTCCCTATATTTTTTCTAGTAATTTTATGGTCCTGGCTTTTATATTTAGGTCTGTGATCAATTTGGTCCTCTTTCATTCTTTTGGTTGTGGATATCCAGTTGTCTCAGCACCATTTGTTGAAGAGACTGTTTTGTCCTGTTAACATGGACTTGGTATGTTTGTCTAAAACTAGTTGGCCATCTAGGTGATGGTTTATTTCTGGACTCTCAATTCTATTCCACTGATCAATGTGTGTATCTTCATGCCAAACCATGTTGCTTTGACCATTGCAACTTTGTAATATTTCAAGGTCAGGCAGTGAAATTCTTCCCAAGTCACTCCTCTTTTTTAGAATGCTTTTGGCTATTTGGGTACACTTTCCCTGCCAAATGAATTTAGTAATTGCCTTTTCTATTTCTGTAAAGTAAGCTGTTGGAATTTTGATTGGTATTGCATTGAATCTATAAATCAGTTCGGGTAGGATTGATGTCTTCACAATATTTTGTCTTCCAATCCATGAACACAAAATGTCTTTCTATTTGTTTAGGTCTTCAGTAATTTCCTTTAGCATTGTTTTGTAGTTTTCTGCATGTAGATCCTGTACTTCATTGGTTAAATTGATTCCTAAGTATTTGAGTCTTTTTGTTGCTGTTGTAAATGGAATTTTTTCTCTGATTTCCTCCTCAGATTGTTCAGTACTAGCATACACTAACATTACTGATTTTTGCATGTTGATCTTGTATCCTGCCACTTTGCTGAACATGTTTATTAGCTCAAATAGCTTTGTCATAGACATTTCAGAGTTTCCTAAATATAGGATCATGTCATCCACAAATGGTGAGAGGTTTACTTTCTCTTTTCCTATTTGGATGCCTTTTTTTTCCTTGCTTAATTGCTCTAGCTAGAACTTCTAGGACAGTGTTGAAAACAATGGTGTCAGTGGGCATCCTTGTCTTGTTTCCAATCTTAGAGGGAAAGCTTTCAGCCTTTTCTCTTGAGTATGATGTTGGCTCTGAGTTTTTCATATATGCTTTTTATCATATTGAGGAATTTTTCCTCCTATTCCTATCTTTCCAATTTTTTTTTTAATCAAGAAAGGATGCTGGATTTTGTCAAATGCCTTTTCTGTATTAGTCAAGATGATCATATGTTTTTTTCCCTTCAATTTGTTAATGTGGTATATTACATTAATTGATTACTGTATATTGAACCATCCTTGCATACCTGGAATAAATCCCACTTGGTCATGATATATAAGTTTTTTCATATGCTATTGGATTCTATTTGCAAGTCTTTTGTTGAGAATTTTTGCATCTATACTCATAAGAGAGATAGGTCTGTACTTTTCTTTTCTTGTAGTGTCTTTATCTGATTTTGATATTAGGGAGATGTTGGCTTTATAAAATGTGTTGCATGATTTTCCCGCTTCAATTTTTTGGAAGAGTTTAACAGGATTAGTGTTAATTCTCAAAATGCTTGGTAGAATTCACCTGTGAAGCCATCTAGCCTATACTTTTCTTTGTTGGGAGATTTTTAATGAGGGATTCAATTTCTTTAAATGTGATTAGTTTGCTAGGTATTTTTTGTAGAGCCAATGTATGTTGTTTGTGCTGTTCTAGGAATTTCTCCATTTCTTCTAGGCTGCCTAATTTGTTGGCATACAATTTCTCATAATATCCTCTTATGATCCTTTTTATTTCTGTGGGACCAGTCATAACTTCACCCCTTTCATTTCTAATTTTTTGTTCTCAATTTCATTTATTTCTGCTCTAATTTTTATTATTTCTTTCCTTCTGCTTGCTTTGGGAATGGTTTGCTGTTCTTTTTCCAGTTTCCCCAGTTGTTCAGTTAGATCTTTGATTTTAGCTCTTTCTTCTTGTATAATATAGGTGTTTAGGGCTATACATTTCCTTCTCAGGACTGATTTGCTGTATCCTATAAGTTTTGATAAGCTGTGTTTGTGTTTTCATTCATCTCAATATATTTACTAATTTCTCTTACAATTTCTTCTTGGACTCACTGATTACTTAGAAGTGTTTTTCAGCTTCCACACATTTGTGAATTTATCTGCTTTCCTTCTATTATTAATTTTCAGTTTCATTCCATTATGATCAGAGAAGGTGCTCTGTATAATTTCAACTTTTTATATTTATTGAGAGCTGCATTGTGCCCTAATATGTGATCTATCCTTGAGCACTTGAAAAGACTGTATAACTTGCTGAGTTTGGATGCAGTGTTCTATATACGTCTGTTAGGCCTAACTTGTTTATCATATTGTTCAAGTTCTATTTCCTTGTTGATCTTCTGTCCAGTTGTTCTGTCTAATGATGTGAGTGGTGTGTTGAAGTCTCCAACTATTATTGTAAAGATGTCTATTTTTCCCTTCAGTTTTGCCAGATTTGGTTAGGTGCCTTATACCATGGTTAGGTGCATAGATATTTATGATGGTTATTATTTTCCTGGTGGATAGTCCCTTTCATGAATATAAAATGTCCTTCTCTATCTCTTTTAACTTTTTAGCATTCAAAGGCTAAAGCATCCAATATTAGTATAGCTACCCCTGCTCTTTTTTGGTACTGTTTATGTTGAGTATCTTTTTTCCAATCTTTCACTTTCAGCCAATTTATATCCCTGGGTCTAAGGTGAGTATCTTGCAGGCAGTATATGGATGGTTCATGTTTTTTTATTCTTCTTTCAGCCTATATCTTTTTTTTTTAAGATTTTTATTTTTATTTATCCTCCACCCCCCCCCCCCAACATGGCTTGCTTGCTCTCTGCTCCCTGTCCATTTGCTGCACATTCTTCTTTGTCTGCTTGTTTTCCTTTGTAGCGTCATCTTGCTGTGCTAGCTCTCTGTGGTCTGGGCAGTCAGCTCTCTGCATGTGCAGGCGAGCCTGCCTTCACAAGGAGGCCCCAGGAAGTGAACCCAGGGCCTCCCATATGGTAGAGGGGAGCCCAATTGGTTGCGCCACATCTGCTTTCCTGTATCTTTTTTTTAACAAATCAATTTTATTGACACATATTAATAAAGCATACAGTTCATCCAAGTGTACAAATCAGTGTTATTTGGTATAATCATATAGTTGTGCATTCTTCACCTCAATCATCATTAGTGCATTTTCATGATTTCAATAATAATAATAACGAACTAACAAGAAGTCCTTACCCCTCAATCTTTCTATGCTTCCCCTGCTGTACATAGCCACTATTTGCTTATATCTTTTGATTGGGGAGTTTAATCCAGCCACACTCTATGATATTACTGAAAATGCATTCTTTACTTCCACCATTTTATTCTTTGTTCTCATATGTCATACCTTATTTTCATCTTTTTACTCTTTTGGTTATTCTTTCTGCTCTTCTTTCTTCTAGTCTCTCCTCTAAGCCTCTCTCCTATCTATTTCTTTCAGGTTATAAGTCTTCCTTTAATATTTCCTGCAAAGTTGGATTCTTCCTTATGAACTCTCTTAGTTTCTGTTTGTTTGTGAATATTTTAGACTCACCTTCATATGTGAAGGACAGTTTTGCTGGATAAAGAATTCTCAGCAGTTTTTCTTTTCCAGTACCCTAATTGTATGATACCACTGTCTTCTTGCCTCCATGGTTTAAGGTGAGAAATCTGCTCTAAGTCTTACTGGGCATCCCTTGAATGTGATGGTTTGCTTCTCCCTTTCTGCCCTCCGAATTTTCTCTATCTTTGATATTTGACATTCTGAGTAGTATGTGTCTTGTGGTAGGTCTACTCAGATTTATTCTCATTGGGGTACGGTGCACTTCTTGGACAAGTAAGTTCATTTCTTTCATGAGAGTAGGGAAAGTTTCAGCTATTATTTCCTCAAATACTTTTTTTGCCCCTTCTCCCTTCTCTTCTCCTTCTGGAACACCATGACACATAAATTGTTGCATTTCATGTTATCATTCAACTGTCTGAGAACTTGCTAATTTTTTTCCATTCTTTTCTTTCTCTGTTCTTTTTTCTCTTCAATTTCACTTATTTTTTCTTTTATAATTTCGAGTCTGGTGTTGTCTACCTCTAATGTGTTTTTTAATCTCCTCTATCATGTCTTTCGTTCCCATGAGCTCTGTTACTTTTCTATTTAGTTTTTCAAGTTCTTCTTTGTGCTTGCTCAGTGTCTTCTTGATGTCCTTTATCTCTTTAGTAATTGTCTTTCACCTCATTATTTTGATTTTGGAAATTTATGTGCATCTCATAGATTAGTTGTCTCAAATCTTATGTCTCTTCTGGGGCTTTGATATCGTCCTTTTCTTGGGTTATTTCTTCAGTTTCTTAGTGTGGCTTGTAATTTTTTGCTGATTTCTAGGCTTTTGGCTATAATAGTGAGTTTATTCAGATGCTGAATTTCTTTCTCTTTCGTAGTGATTTAGTGGTTGGAGGCTGTGTGTTACTGCTGCTCTTTGATTCTTTTTCAACCTTGTCTGGGATTGACCCTGTTAGTTGCTCAATACTGGGCTCTGGACCTAGTAATAGGTTGCAAACCCACTTTCTAGGGCCTTGGGGAGGAGGCTATAAAGGCTGGAAAAAGCTTCTCTTATTTATGCTTCATTTCCTCACATGACTTCCTTTGTCTGCCAGCAGATGGTGCTCTTTGCAGCCCTCTCAGTCTGGTGCCTGGTGGAGTTTGTTTGCTGTGACTGGACTGGATCAGTGTGGTAGAGGGTCCTGCCTGGAGGCTGAGAGCCTCATATTCAGACTTCCCCAGGGGCAGCTCTCCAGCCTTTGCCGACAGTTCCCTCCTTTTTCCCAGGTAGGAAGTAATTCCACTCCCCTCTGCATCCTCAACAACAGTCCCGGTCAGTGCAGAGGGAGATTGAGAGGGTCAGACCTTTTAGTCCATAGCCGGCTCCAAGGCAAACAATGTCGCATCCCACCTGGCTGGACGGGCTCCTGGGCACAGCAGGTCAAACCTGTGGGTCAGAAGCTGAGTCAGCCTTAGGTGTGTCCCCCTCTCTCCCCTTTCCTGGAGGGGGATCCCTGGGGCCCCCTTGGTCAGTAGCCAGCAGCCCTGAGGTCTGAGAATTCAAAATTGTCTATAGGGTGGGGAAGTGCTAGCAGTTGCACCTGCAGCTTTTAACTCAGTTTGGCCATCAAAATTCTTTTCCTTGTTCCCCTCTCCTCTGGGCGGTGTCCAGCCTTCACCTGGTGTCCTAAACCCTAGAAGGTTTTTTCCAGGCCCTTTCTGTCTGTCCTCTAGCTATTTTTCTAGAAGAGAAGAGAGCCCAGTGTCTTTCTAGTCTGCCATCTTCCCAGAAGTTCTGTCGCCATCTTTCATCCACCATAATCTGCCTTCCGGCCACCAAACATCCCTATTCCCCCAAATTCCTAACACAGTTCAGTCCTCTCAGGACCCCCGAAGGTGTCGTCATCTCAATCCCATCCAGGTCCAGTGAGGCTCCTGTGTGGGCAGTTCCTCTGGACTGAAGAGCAGTGGACTAGAGAGAAGCCAGGACAATGGGGAGGTGGACGGATCCCACATCGTGCTGTTCCACAAAGGGCAGAGAAGACACCATGGGTGAGCCCTGGTGAGCTCCTGGTGAAGGTCCGCTGCCTGCTGGCCTCAGTACTGGCTCTGCCGTCCGGCTCTGGGTCCACCTCTGCCCTCCCCTGGGTTCAAAGCGGCCCCTGTTGGCCAGCGAGTGGGCTCCGCCTGCTGCCTTCTGGGGCCTGGGGAGGCCGAGCACGGGCCCGTGCCCCGTCGGTCCTCACTGACTTGCTCCCACCGCTCCACCACCGTCATCCTCTAGTAAACTCTGTGGTCTTCCTCGGAGTTGGCCGGCGTTCACTCCCCTACCTCACCTGCCTGTCTAAGACAGGCCCTCTACCTAGATGGAGCTTTGACGCTGCTGCGACAAACCCTCAAGATCTGGAAAAGGCCCTTGCTTAATGCAGAGGGTCTATGAGGCACACCCTCGAGTCCTTCTGAGTTTCAGCCAAACCTTTGATTGTGCCTTTACCACTGCCAAGGAGTTGGTCTTTGCCTGGAAGCCGTTTCTTAGTTTTCTCCGGAAAGGCTGTGAGGTGTAACAAGTTTATTTTCAAACCCAGCAAGTCTTGACTCCTTTATATTTCCTATAAATTCTGCTTATAAAATGCAGAACAGTTCCTTGTCTAGTTCATCTCTTTATTCTCTCTTCAAAACTAAAGCAATATAGAGTATAAACTGATGCACACATATAAAGCGATAAAGAGTAACATCACAGAATCTTCCCACTGGATTCGTCTCGATCAGCATTGCCCAGTAGAAACGCAATGAGCCATGCATGGAATTTTTAATTTTCCAGTAGCCACATTTGACAAAGTAAAAAGAAACATAAAATTAATGTTAATGTATTTTATTTAAGCCAATATATCCCAAATATTATCATTTCAACATGTATTCAATATATTAAAATTACTGATATGTTAAATTCTCACCTTTGTACTAAGTCTTTGAATTCTAGTATGTATTTTACACTTACAGCAAGTCTCAATTTGGACTGGCCACATTTCAAGCTCATTTGGCACATGTGGCCAGTGGCTGCTGGAGGGACAATCTAGATGATAAGATGCCTCATCCTTTATTTTTATTAACACAGACATTTTAAGACTCCATCATTTTTAGACCAGCCAAATGTTGTAGGGCTGTATGTGTGCAAAAGGTAGATAGATAGATGATAGGTAGACACAATTAGATGAGATAGATAGATAGATGATAGATTAGATACATAGATGATAGATTGATGATAGACCGATACAGATAGATGAGATAGATGATGGATGGATAGACAGACAGACATTCCTCTCTAAATACACACCCACTCTGAGCAGTGGTCACAGATACCACCATACACTGTTAAATGATTAATTATCAGAACCAAAGCTACTGATCCTGCCAGCTTATCCTCAGAGATACAAAGAAATTTTTTAGGCACACAATTTTTTTCCAAAGAAAATGAATTACTTAATATTTTATATTAGAATGATTTATGAAAAGAAAACATTTTTCTTAATTTTATTTGTACTTTCTGCAGACATATAATTTTTCATCTTTATTAACTATTTAAACCTTAATTGAGAACTGAAAGGTAAGGAATGATTCCATATTCTTACTTGAGTGTTTTACACTCTGATGGGAAGGGTCCTGGGACCAGCAATCAAGTAATTAATTGGGAGACCTTAATCGCAATCCTTGAAATAAGGATAAAAGATTCTGCCTTCCCCTATATTGGAGAATTCATTAGGCTAAAGTACAATGGTACATGTGATTGTGTTCTAATCTATTAGCATTATATAAATAAACCAAACTTACAAGTAGCATTTTAACTTCTCTAAAGTTGGCCTGATTTCCAGTCCTGACTCTCTTACTGTAGCCATGTAATCTTAAACTACTGACTTAACTCTCTGAGTGTAAATTATCTAAAAAGAGATGAATATTAATACCTTCCTTGTAGAGTTGTGTGAATTAGAGATGATTTCTGGAATGTGCCTGGTGCACATAGGTACATAATGAATTGTAACAATTATTCTCCTCTCAAGCTTTTAGAACAGTTGAATTACTTTAAGTGAGAGTTTCTCCCAAAAAGAGTTGGGTGGAGCATCCCCCAGTGTTTATTTTATCACTGTGCATCCTAACACATAAATGCCACACATTATCTTTTACAGTTATGCAATAAAGGCATACTTTTCATGGGTACCATGTAAAGTGAAACTTGAGCATAGCAGAACTGCGTTCTTGCTTTGCAAATATCTACACACAGGCACATATTTTCTAGCTCTGCCACTGAGCTGTCCCCGGTAGCAACGAGCACGCCCAGCACCCAGATCTTAGTTTCTAACACCATTCTCCAAGAAGAGGATATAGGGTTCCATGGCTAAATGGCCAGTTCTAAGGCCGAGGCAGGGAGCACACAAGATGAGCTGGGAACACCTTCAAGTGCCAGGCATGGAAAACAGCAGGAGAGGACATGTCAAAGGGACGAAGCAGCCAACCTGAAAGAACTCACAGTGGCCAAAGGGGGCACACATTGAGACGCGCAGTAAATAACGTAGTGCGGGCTCCTGACCCAAAGAGCAAAATGAGTACGTATGAGTCCATACTGAGGAATAAATGTGTGAATAAATGAACGAAGGGGGGCCAGTTTCCTACAGAAGATTCCAGATGAACTCTGGAGGTCCTTCTCCCTAGAGGAAGTGGAGACAACGTCCCCTTCCCCAAGCCTTGCGTTTCCAAGGAGCAGAGGGGACGGAAGGGCAGAGAAAGGAGACGCCGCAGGAGCGGCCAGGCCAGGCAGCAGCCACTGGCCGGTCATGGCCTTGATACGATGCAGTGAGCACGGCCCTTCGCCTCTGTGGACTTCCTCTCAAAAGCCCAGGACCCCAGTCTAATCATGATTTTAAAAAGCACACAATAAACCGAGCTGAGAGACATTCTGAAAAACCAGGGCCAGCGCTCCTAAAATTGTCAAGGTGACCAGAGCTAGGGAAGTCTGAGAAGCCACCTGAGGCCAGAGGAGATGAAGCAGGCACAAGGGGTCAGGGCAGTGGACCCTGGGCACAGCATCAGGGAAAGGACGCCGGAAACTGATGGAATCAGAGCGCAACGTGGACAGGTGTGCCGACGCTGGCTCACTGGTCGTGACAAATGGATCATGGAAATATGACATGCTAATAACAGGAAATCGGCTGAGTGCTATATGGAGGCTCTCTGTACTATCTTATCCAATTTTATTTTATCTACAACTATGCTAAGAGAAAAAGTCTATTTAAGATGCTTGATTTAAATTCTTTACATGGTTAAACATATTAAGAGTTAGAAACTACTTTCAGAGAACAAAAGAGCAATAGCGTGCTTTAGTATTTTAAAGTGAAGGGTACAAAAAAGTTAGCAAATGCTAGGTAAACTATGAAGTCCAAGCTTACTTAAAATTATAGAAAACTATAGAATTATATTATTTAACATAAACTGGAAATATTTTCTCTAAGTGTTGAAATCTATAAGGGAATTATTTTAAAAGATTATAAGAAATTATAATAAGTAATATCTGGCATATTAATAACAGAAAGTTGCATTATATGACATTTTTCTTTCTTGCCTACGTAAAGCAAGATACAACTACATACTTCATTCACTTGGGGATTGGAACGTTCACATGCAATATTGCCAGAAAACCATGAGATGTCACCCTTTACTATGTTTTGTCACTTTGAAAAATCATGCTCAATTAGACTTTAATACTATTTCTCTCACTCGTAAGATTCAGAATTTATTGAATTTTCAGTCCAGCTGCAGGGGTAGAGTTCTGTTTCGATCAGAAGGCACTATTTCATGAGCAGTAACTGGGATGTAGCCAGCGGGGATTGCCCTGACACTAACTGACTAACTGCTTCCAAGACTGAGGATGGCAGCTCTGCCCCGCAAACAGGCGGGGACCTGCACAGCTCACCACTAAGCGTCACCTGAAGTGGCCACCATTCCAAACAGGGAAGAAAGCCAAGGCTGAGCCACGTTCACTTACCCAAGGATAGTCAGGTTTACATGGAGCCGACTGCAAAACCCCAGCTTACCTCCGCAAGATGCATCTCAAAGCCAACGTGCTGATTCCTTTCGTTATAAAGATGTATGGACACCTGTTTTAGGAGTATCTAAGAACTTTTACCAACATGTCTTGAATACTTACCACCTCTCAGGTCCCATTTCAAGCATTAATGTCTATATTAGTATGTTTCACCTTCAAAATAACTCTGAAGTGGGGACTCCTGTTAGCAGCTTCCTGCAGATTAGGAAACTCAGGCACAGATGCTGGTGGGCTGGCGCGCCACACTCTGACCGGGATGCCAGGGGCAGGCTACTCTACCCACTGCACCACACTGCCACCTATGCTGGCATAACCCTCTACAGCCACCCCCCCCCCCTTCCCCCACATGACAGGGGAAGCCAGAGCTCGCTATGTAGCAAAGAAGAGAAAGGCATTTCTAAATTGCTAGGAAAACTATCAAAATAGAGATTGTGGGAGTTGGGAACTGGATGTACCCCAGAAAGCCATGTCCTTAAAGCTAGTCCCTTCCCGTAGAGGGCGCGAGCCCCTGTGAGTGAGGTGAGCCGCGGCCACGGGAGTCGTTTATTAATGGGACGAATACATAAGAGAGAAGGAGGGAGGAAGTCAAGGAGACGGGGCTGAAGGCAGCGAAATGCGGAAGAGCGGGGGACCCGGCACACGTGCCTCGTGCCCTGCACGTGGCGGGGAACCAGGGCCGCTGCAGCCCGTCTCGGGGGAAAGCATCACCTTGATGATGCCGTGATTTGGACGTTTTTCTCAACCTCAAAATGGTAAGCTAATAAATTTCCAGTTTAAGCCAACCCATTTCATGGTATCTGCTTTCAGCAGCCTGGCAAACTAAAACAAAGATGGAAATGAAAAATTATAAGACTTTTAATATGAAGAGTATAAAAACTTAGAAAGTGCTAGGTAGACTATGATGGCCACAAGCTTATAAGAAATTATATAAAAATACAGAGTTAGAATATTATTTAATAAAAATAACCTAAGGAGTAAAAACCAAAAAAAATTAAATATGTGCTAAAATTGACAGAGGCCGATATACATTAGGTAGAATCATATGAAATTACCAATATTATTCCATTTTGAACCAGAGAAGTTTCAAATGGTCCAACCTAATACATTCAATAATTGGGTTCAATGACAGTCCTTTATAGCCAATATTTTTCCCTTACTTTTAAGGATTTATTTTACTATCAGTAGAAAGAGTAAAAGAACAATCTAAATAGTATTTTATAAACATTTTTACAAAGAGTTCATCAGGCTTTCCAAATAAAGACAACTATTTAACCTATTTTACAAAGAGTTCATTTTCCCAAACTGTAATATTAATATGGTCAAAATTTACAAAAAAAAGTATTTTTTAATGTTTGAGTTGATTCATTCTTTTCCTTAGTAGAGCAGAAAACAAAGATTTCATACTAATTGTTAGAGCATAGTATACATTTGTTTCATTTTATGTAATTGAAAATTTAAAATATTACTTTTACTATCATTCATATTTATAAAATATTACCATAAGCCGCATCTACATTTCCATTATGTCATTTCAAAACTCCTTTAGAATAGCACAAACACCAAGAGAATTCTAGAACACTAGACTTGGGGACAGCGTTAGTTTTCTATTTGTCCTAAGTCCAAGGTCTAAAATCTAGGTGGGGCTAGCCATTCTTGCTCCAGTTCCACAGCCTTCTGGTCACCCCGCATTTTGCTTATCAGATCACAGCTTCCTTCAGGGGTTCTCCAAGTTTAACAGGCCCAGAATCGCCTGAGTGCCCTTGAAGCTCAGGTGACTGGCCCCCCAGTTTCTGACTCAGCAGGTGTGATGTGGGAATTTGGATTTCTTACCATCGGGGAGCGCTGGGGCAGTGGCCCCGAATGTCACTCAGAACAGCCCGGATTCACCTGCCCTGCACCTCTGTCCCCTTCTCACCCATCCCTCATGCCCCAAAGCTTCTTGCGGCCAGGAACTTGACCTCTTCAGCCTTGGCTCTCCAGCCCCAGCACACGCTAAATATTTAACGTCTGAAGGAGACGGAGGAAGCAGGGCCCTGGAGAGGGCCCAAGGCTGCTCTTGGCACCTGAGCAGAGCTCGGTTTCCTGCAGAGCAGCAGCTCCTGCAGCCTGAGTCAGGCTTTCCCCTGCAATGTTTACTTGTTGTTGTGAGGGGAAATCCAACATTGCAGAGGAGTGCTCTTTCCCAGTGCATAACAATAGACTGTTTCTGTTGCATGCAGGATTCCTGTGGAAAGCCTAAATCCAGCTAGAGGAAACACTTGGGAGAAAACACAAAAGCGGTCCCTCTTTCCTTCCCGCTCAGGGCACCCCTCTGGCTACAGAGAGAGCTCTTAGCACAGTCAGGCGTGCATGCAACTAGACCCAGGAGGATGCCCAGCTAGACCCAGGAAAATGCCATCTTAACAGCTGCAAGCGAAAAAATTTAAGACCGTAATTTTTTATGTTTCAATCTCCAAGGCTGGGACGTGTTCATCACTGACGACATTTCCCAATCGTGCTGGCCAGGCAGAAATCACAAGGCATTTTTTGTAAAACATAGAAAAGTGACTCAGAGGGAAGTGCTGGGACGCAGCAGCTTAACTCCCGCAGCCCCAGGCTCCAGCGAGCGGGCCCTAGACAGGGCGAGGCCGAGGCTGGCCCTCTGGAGGGGAGCGCAGAGCAGCTCAAGGTTCCAGCACCAGCTGTCCCTTCCTTGGTGTGTTCTTCAAAGTGCTCCTTACAGAAGACGATGTGGAAAAGCTAAGGCCTCAGCTCTGCTGATGAAGAGGGCTCAGAGGAGTCAGCGTGAACACCAAGAAATGGCAGGAACTTACTTAGCCTGTATGCTTCCTTTTTACATGGACAGTAGAGTGATTTGTGATGTTTAAAAATGCCTGATTATGTCTAAGAGGGCTCTTCCAATAAGAGTAAAACTAAAAGTCTGAAATATGAGACGGCTAAGTCTCATAGTTTGGTGACATTTTTATTTTTAGTGAGTTAAAAAATAATTAGTATGTCTTAAAATAATAGCATTTTAGACTTGATCAAATTCAGTAACTCCTTATTTTCAAATAAATGTCTTTTCAACACTGATGGCTGGATTTGCTGAAATGGTTACTATGTCTTTAAAGATTTGCCCTTTGTTAAAAAAACAATTTAAACTGGAACCTGATATTGTACCAATTTGTCAGATGAGCTCCCTGCTATGGAAATGCTATTTTTTTAATCCGAGTTTTTAAGTGCTTTCAGGTTTTTGCCTCCAAACCTTTTCCAGAGATAATAGATTAAGCCAGACAGAAACTAAACCCAACTCAACAAAAAATTTCAAAAGACCTCCTTTCCAAAAATTAACTACAAGGCTAGCTGGCCTTGCAAAGCCTGCTCGGGGTAATTATAAACCTTGCAGAAAATGACCTCTTTTGAGTAACAGAAGTTCTAAATTTTTATGTAGTGTAAGTCAACCTTTCTTTTCCTGGTAAGCACTTTTTTTTCCGGTCCTGTTTAAGAGATCACAGTCTAGCCCACGGCTTAAAGATAGCCCTCTGTGTTTTCTTCTAGAGGCATCTTCGATTTATCCTTCATATTTAGCTTAGAATCCACTTGAAATTGAGTTTTGTGTATGACGTGACATGGCTGATTGCGTTTCTTTTATTTCTTTGTGGATAAACGATTGATTCCGCACCATCTCTTCACAGTATCCACGATGCAGTCCTCGTATCAATCAAGTGCTCACATACTTAGAATTCGGTCCCTGCCTGCTCCATTCGCTCCACTGGCCTCACCGTCTATCACTGCTTCTGTAACATACTGCTTTACTTACTGTCGTTTTATAATAAATGTTGATATCCATTAGAATAATTACTGTGCTATTCAAATTTTTCTGGATGTCTTCTATCAGGTACTGTGAAAGATAGGTTAAAATCTCCGCTATGATTTTGGATTTGTTTATTTCTCCTTTTAGTTCTATCAATTGTCACTTTACATATTTTTGAGACTATGATATTGGTGCATATACATTTAGAATTTTTCTTTCTTCTAATACATTGGCCTTTTTCATCTCTTTGAAAGCATTGTTTATGCCCTCCTAAAGCTTCTTAAAGTCTAGTCTGTCTGATATTTAAAACGCTACACCAGTGTTCTTTTGATTCATAAATTTTAAAAATGGTAAGTCACTAATTGAAAGAATTCACTAATTAAAATTAGTGCATGTCCTGATTTGCATGCATAAATTACTTTTTCATTATTTTATTTACAACATTTCTATATACTTATCTTTAAAGTACGTCTTTGGTAAACAACACCTAGTTGTTTACAGCTTAAATTCAGAGAGGATTAAATTTCCTTCTGACAGCAAACTGGGCTGGGGGCTTGAGCAATCCCAGGCGACCTTAATCCAATCAAGAAATGAGGCAGATTTAAAACTGGGTTTCGGTCCCCGAGAGGGCTCGTCTATTTCTGGTTCACTCTAACTCCGGGGTGGGTTTTCATTGACTACGCAGATTTTCTAGTTGCTCTCTGTTGGTGGTTGGTCTGAAACAAAGAGATCCACCACTGGCGAAAGAAGAACTAAAGGGACTTCCGTAGTGAAACATTGTACAGTGTGTGCTATAAATGTCCCCGTTCATCTCCCAGAGAACCTTCAGTAAAATTCACGTTTTTTTTGAATGCTTTAATGCAATAATAATTCACTAGTTCTTTATGGTGAAAGCCAGTTTGCATCCTGCTTCACGGTCAGCTTGGGGCAAAAACAGAGGCTTCCAACAGGGAAAGCAGATACGGGGATCAGAAGTGTGTTTGGAGGACACGTGCACGCACACCACCCTAAATGCTAGTCTCCAAGTGTGCGTGTTGACCAGATGAGCAATTTAAGCCTGTTCAATCATTGAGACGAACAGCCTGACCCTGTCCTGAATTCAATCCCAACCGAGAGTTCACAGAAATCACGAACTCTGCAACACAATCGACATACTTGCTCATAATAAAAAGAAAAACATGCTTATAGGAGAAATAGAGCATTGCACAAGCTAAACTGTTCTGTGGAGGTTTGGGGGGATGTTGGTTGTTATTTTTCATATAACATTTTGCTGAGACTCTCTCCAAGACAAAAGCAAAGACGCCCCTGGGTGCCCTCCTGCGGGCACAGCTGAGGCTCAGCTGTGCGCTCGTTCCTTGTGCTCCTCACGTGGATTCCTACACGGTTCCTTGTGGGGAGCGGGGGCATCACACTGAGATCACAGCAGTGTCTCCCACGTTAGCATCCCCCTCTGAAGACTACCGGAGGGAAGGAGGCTGCCAGGCACACAGACCCGCTCCTGCTCCAGCTGTGCGACTGCCCCTTTTAACTCAAGTGACAAAACAATTTTCAATAATTCCATCCACATCTGTCAAAAACCTGTCATGTCCAGGATGGCCTTGGAAGTGAACATATTTCCTACACTTAGTAGCTTGTATTTTATGCATGACTTTTCTGTAAATCTACAATTTCTCTAATGAAAAAATATGATGGCAAACACTACAGAACATAATCACTCTCATGTTTCTTTAGTCTATTTTAACTAGGAAAAAAATTGTCGTCCACCATCCCCAACCCTCCGAAGGCGCTGGTCGGAAGCGCCCAGGGCAGCTGCGGGGCAGTATGCGCCACACCCTGGATTCGCCTTATGTTTTCTTACCAACGAGGGATGATCCGCTTTGTTCCCTCTATTACGACACCTTCCTTTCATCTACAGATATTTTATCAGAAACGTCTCACTTCTATGGAGATGTAATCGGGGTGGGCGAGCACTGAGTGGACGCTGCTCCCATCCGCCCGGGGGCAGGGCAGGCGTGGGGCAGCCAGCCAGTGTGGGCGCAGTCCTGGGAGCTGGCCCTGGGCTGGCCCTCAGCACCCAGGACGAGGCATCGTGGGCACCGGCGGGGAGGCCGGGCAGGTCCCGGGGCTTTCGAGGGTTAAGGCAAGCCCCGAACTTTGCCCCACGGCCGGGTTCATGCTGTAGCCCTGGGTCAGGACAGGACGGCGGAGTCAGAAGCAGAGGCTCAGCGGAGCAAGGGGGGAGCAGGGCAGGGGGCCTGAGGGGCCAGGGATGCTGGGAGGGTCAGCCCGGACGTTTCTCAGCCGAAGGCTGTGTGCGCTTATATGGTCACGACGTGTGTGTGCACGCGTTGGAATTCAGCGGCTGCCAGCACATTTCTTGTACAGCTTAACTAGGGGGCCATTATATTTTTCAATTTAATGTTGATATATTCTACTAAAATAAATTTCATTGTTAGGCATTGAGGCTAATGATTAATTTAAAAGCTAGCACCTTAACAAAACATTAAAATAACATCTCATTACTAGATTTTTTTATTTTTAAAATTGTATCCTTTGTGTTAGAAATAAATACGCAATAAAGGCCCAAAATTTTAAATGTCCTGTGAAAGAAATGGACTCTTTGGATAAAGCTGAATCTTATTGCCTGGCCAGAATTATAGTTGTCAATATTTAATTATAAGGCTTCTTCTGAGCCCTCTTAAGTGGAAACCTCTAATTAAGAAAATGCTAATGTGCAGGTATAGCCTTTCCCCCAGCAAGAGCCATATCTAATTGCTTCTTCTCCATTTTTTTCTAGCAAGACAATGCTTGCTCATTATCTGTCTTACTAGTATTAATAAAATATTTGATTTGCTATTAAACATACACAAAATAATTTATAAGTAAGACTATCATAGAGTAATACTAGAAGCTATTTGGCAAAACTTGTGCTTTATTTAAAAAGTTATGATTTTGCTGTTCATTTCTTATATCACAAAATGAACAAAATTATGCTTTAAGTACAATCTCCTTATCAGGGTTAATAGGAATATTGGTTTTTTCCTTCTTTTGTTAGAGAAGTTGCAAGCTTACAAAACAATTATACATAATGTGCAGAATTCCCGTACATCACCCCTCCACCAGCACCTCACACTGTTGTGGAACATTTGTTACAGAGTGTGAAAGAGCAAGAGCAGATTATCACCACTAACTCCATAGCTTACACTTGGTATATTTTTTCCATACACACCCTCTTATTAACACTATGTATCGGTATTGTATATTTGTTACAGTTCATGAGAGAACACTCTCCTATTTGTACTTTTAACCGCCATCCATCATCCACCGCCTGGTTCACTGTGTTGTAAGTCCCATGCCTTGAGTGTTATTTTGAGGAAGATACTTTTCAGTTACTTATTAACATGACAACCTTTTGTTTTCAAATTTGTTTCTATTGGAAGGAGTGCAATTCCTAAGAGTCAGTGTGCTCCATTAAAAATAACACTAATTAACTTAGCAGATTTTAATATTCATTACCATCTTAACTCATTAAAGATACTTGGTTACACATACGTGTGGACAATATACATGGACTGTCCTGGAATTGAATTTTATATTAGCTGTGTGGATTTAGACAAATTCTTATCCTTTCTGACTCTCAGTCTCCTAGTCTGTAAAATGGAAATAAAATTCCTACTCTGTATGATTGTTTGGGAATTGATGATAATGCCTATAAAGCACCCATGTAATGTTTGGTACATAGAATAGACCTTGAAAAAATACACCGTTATTTTAAATGCTGAAATGTTGGCTGTATAGTGATATATATTTGTGCAATGCTCACTTCAATCAGGGAAAATATTTACAAAAATGTTTCAACTAGTAAGTAAAACAAAGATTTGAGAAAGGTTGACCTTATTGTAAGAATGTATTAACTATTTCTTTAAATGGTACTTCATATACCAAAATTAAGGTTCCCTGGGATTTATTTTTTAAGTGTTAATTTGCAATGACACTACTCTTTTTTTGGAGGGGGGGTCATCTTTGTCAATGTATACTCTTTTCAAATGAATTGTGAAGAGTATCACATATACACAATGGTTTTTAAATCTTTACTCTATAATATTGGGCATTTGAATTAAATACTGTATTTTAAAAATAAATCCCCATTTTAGCCTTCTATGAGACATTCTCTGAAATGTAACTTTTAGTAGTAAAAGCCTGATGCTCCCAGCGGGTCTCCATGCAGGTTTGTCCTCTTCCTCGTCACTGCCATTGTAAAGAACTTCCATATTGCCTGGAAATACTTTGAGGGTTATTAGAAGAAAATGATTCTAAGAATATAGAATCAGTGTACAGCTATCTATAAATCTGTGTATCTATCTATGTATCTATCTACCTATCACCTGTCTACCTGTCTATCTCTCTGTATAAGCTTACAAGAATGTTTTACTTAGTTCAACTTACCTTAATAATCTGTTCACTAAGTAACATTATGGGAAGTCTTAGCTCTACTGTTTTTCTGTCATTCTTTTTACAAAGTCACTTAAAAGGGGGGCATAAGCTGGATATTTAATCATTACAAAGGCTTTATTTAGTGTTTTGCTTTATGACACACATTGTCTTCCTTCACTATTTCTACCTTTCAGGAAGAATGGGACAATGTTTGTATACTTTTGTCCTGTATTTATAATCCTAGTGTAATAAATGTGTCCTATAAATACATGTTTGCATAATACTGCACACTCCCAGGATCCTGAGGTGTTTAGGTCATTTTTGGAAATACTGCCCAGGGGTTGTAAAATTATGCCCATCCAAACAAGCACGTGATTTAGCTGTTGTTACATGAAGCAGATATCCACACTGTGCTCATGAGGGGAAAAAGAGTGCTCAATATGCAAAGGATATGTGGCAAGGTACTTTTAAATGATAACTGATGCTTTTCCCAGGTGCCTTAATTTTCCTTTGTACCTTTCCACATTTGTAATCCAAAACTTTTTAATTTATTTTATTTATCTCTCCCCACCCCCTTGTTGTTTGCACTTGCTGTGTCTGTTCATCTCCCTTGTTTCTTTGGGAGGCACTGGGAACCTAACCTGGGACCTCTGATATGGGAGGGAGGTACATAAGTGCTTGAGCCACCTCTGTTCCCTGCTTTGCTGGGTCTCTCATTATGTTTTTCTCCTCTCTTGTTGCATCATCTTGTTTGTCAGTTTGCCTTGCCTGCCCACCATGCCAGCTCGCTTTCTTCTTTCGGAGGTACTGGGAACCAAACCATGGACCTCCCATGTGGCAGGTGGGCGCTCAGTCACTTGAGCCACATCCACTTCCTAGTAACCCAAAACTTGTTTCAGAAAACGCAGAAAGCAGTTTTCCTCCTGGTTTTATGTAAAAAAAAAAAAAAAAAAAAAAGGCTACACTGACAGGATTGATAGGGATATAGGGCACAGATCAAAAGTTTGGGTGGGGCAGGGGCATCAGGGATAGTCTTACAACACTCGGAAGAGACAGTCTCCTGGAGAGGTGGGCCTTTGTGGGCTCAGACTTCCCTGCTCTTAGAAAGGACTCTGGGCTCTGCAGGTTGAACCGAGGGCCTTGGAGGTGAGGGCGTAGGTGGGTGGGCTGTGCCTTGAGCAGCAACTGCAAGGAACACTGTTCTCTCACAATCTGCCATACACCCTGTCAAGGTGGACATCCACCCCAGCCTCCATGTGCTCTTCACCCCATCAAGAACTCAATAGGGCTGACAACTAGCAAGGCCTCCCCATGCCATACACCCTGTCAAGGTGGACATCCACCCCAGCCTCCACG
Organism: Dasypus novemcinctus; assembly: GCF_030445035.2. NCBI lineage: Eukaryota > Metazoa > Chordata > Mammalia > Cingulata > Dasypodidae > Dasypus > Dasypus novemcinctus. The sequence goes on along the minus strand of NC_080701.1, from coordinate 1,155,703 downwards.
TGCCCTTCACCCCATCAAGAACTCAGTAGGTTCACATCTAGCAAGGCCTCCACATGCCCTACACCTCGTAAGAAGTCAGTAGGGTTGACACCTAGTAAGGCCTCCACGTGCCCTTCACTCCATCAAGAACTCAGTAGGGTCGACATCTAGCAAGGCCTCCATGTGTCCTACACCCTGTCAAGGTGGACATCCACCCCGGCCTCCACGGGCCCTTCACCCCATCAAGACCTCAGCAGGGTTGACATCCACCCAGGCCTCCATGTTCCCTACACCCTGTCAAGGTGGACATCCACCCCGCCCTCCATGGGCCCTTCATTCCATCAAGAACTCAGCAGGGCTGACATCCACCCAGGCCTCCATGTTCCCTACACCCTGTAAGAACTCAGTAGGGCTGACATCTACCCAGGCTCAGCGCTGGGCCTCCTGTAGGAGGACGGAGATCCTTTTCACTTCCCAGAAACTGTCCTGCTGGGCTCACAAGGCTCAGTGTCAGGCCTCCTCCATCAAGGAATTCCCTGAGCATCTCTTTTAGGAAACTGTCATTCAGGGGTAGAAAATCCAGTCGTCGGTGAGCGGGGTCCTCGCCAGCTGGAGGCCGCCTGAGATATGCTTGTGGGATAAGGGATCAGGGGGACTTGTGCCTTGATCCCAGGCAGAGCCGGGGCCCAGGGAAGAGAAAGGCTCTGGGCGGGGAGGCAGGCAGTGCCGTGGGCGTCCGCTGGAATCCCGAGACCAGCATGATGGTGAGTGAGCAGCAGCAGGTACCAGGCTCCCCTGAGCAACGCAGGAGGAAGGGAAAGAGCCCCTAATTTGAAAGGCCTTTGTGGTGTGCACAAGAGACTTAGTTATAAAGACGTAGGACACGCGGGGATGGTGGGGCTACCAAGGACAAGTGGGCTTTCCCTACCCCTGAACAGCCTCTTCTGGGTAAGCCCACTAGAACGAGAAGAGGGCAAAAATCCCCAGTCACTGAGTTTTCCATTTTATATTTTCCACCACTGCAAAAGATTGGGAGTTTGAAAGGAAATTAAATTTGAAAATGGGAAAACATCCTCATGAGTTTTGAAAATCCATGATGTGATTCCTTCCTGTGGGAGGCAGAAGGAATGAATAAATTATGATCTAGTCATCTTAAGCAGGGACCCTTCCCCCAAACAGATTATAGATTGGCAGCAAGAGAGAAAGCCTGGCTCGTCCTTGGAAATGGCCCTTGTTTGTAAGTTATGCTTCACGAGATAAACTGCCGTGCAGAGTGTGAATGAATTATTCGAGTTCTGACGGGATACTGCCAATGGTTTACAGTTTCAGCTCTGAGAAAAGCAATAGTAGAAACCAGAAACCTCCTTCTTCACATCTGTGGATGCTTGGCCCCAGGATGACGTCCACGGCCGAACTCAAAAGACTTTGAATTGAACTGGTCACCAGCTCTGGATCATTTAGAGAAGTTATGAATCTTACGTTCAGTCAAAGAATACTATTTGAATATTGCTTGGCCCTGTATTTAAGGACAGGAATAAAGAAGTATAATCATTTGTCTTCTGTCTTCTCCCTTTGTGCCCTAAAATGTCTTGCTTCTTGTGGTCAAAAGACATCTAAGTAATGTATACCTCAGTGCCTCACAAACTATAATGTCAGACCCTTTTTTTTTTTTAGCATTTATTTATTTTTATTATATATTTTTGCAGATATATAGATGACAAAAAATGTTATATTAAAAAATACAAGAGGTTCCCACATACCCCACCCCCACTCCTCCCACATCAACAACCTCTTTCATCATTGGGGCACACTCACTGCATTTGGTAAATACATCTTGGAGCACTGCTGCCCTGCGTGGATTAACATTGTAGTTTACACTCTGCCCACTATATTCAGTGGGCTATGGCAGAATATATAATGTGCCAGACCGTTTTTTAAAATTCCCAACCCAGATTGGACAAATAGTTTAAAAATACAATAAAAATAAAACTAGGAAAACAATATGGAGAAAAAAGATATACAAAATGCAAACTTAATGTTTTATTATAAGATTCAATAGGCATGAAGTCAATCCATCAATTGCTAAACAGGTTTCTAAATGCTTTTCTCTGTACTTATCTCAGCATGAACTGTCAGCAAGGAACTAGCTGGTAACTGGTAACAATTAACTAGGAAAACACATTTTGAGAAGCATTCGTCTAGTCCAGAGAAAGGAAAGACCTCTAACATTTGCAAATCTTAAAATACCCAGTGCACAAAAAATTAGAGCTCCATGTATCTTGCACACTCAAATTTATTATTGGAATTTGTAATGGCTACATATGTTCACCATCGTTTGTGCCTGGAAGGTTGCCAAATATATCTCCAGCCCCCATCTTTCTCCCAAGTTTCATTCATGAATGTCCAGCTCCCTGACTGACATCTTCTCCAGTGTTTTCTTAAGACTTCAACACAGTGTGTCCCAGAGAGAATTCCTCGACTACCTGACAAACCCACTTCTCCTGTGCCTCCATTTATTAAAGCCATTCCCCTCCCAGGCACAGGACTCTAACGGAAATCAAATCCAGCTCTCTTCCTTCTTCCCTTCAGTCATCCCATATCCTGTTTCCATCATCTTTGTTCAGAGACCTGGTAACTGTCCCTGGTTTGTCGCTAGGGCCTAATTTCTGTCTTCCTCTTCCCCATGCATTAGTTTAGCCTTTCTTAGGCTCAGACCTGCCATGCTACCCTCTTGTTTCCACAGTTTACTAAACAGAGCCTGGCATCCAAGGCTCTTTCCACTTTTCTCTCCACCCATTTTGACAAGCGCTGTGCTCCTAAGGAATTCTCCTGGAGGCATGGACTTTGGTACCTCTGTGCTTTCACTCACACAACTTTATTCTCCTAGAAGGTCCTCCCAAACTCCAACCTCAAAGTCTACACATGTCCCGATTTCACATGTACTTTAGGAGCAAATCCCTCTAGGGCAGCTTCATCTGAAACATTTCCTGAGCCCTTCATCTGGTTTCTACTCTTCAATGAAAAGGTCTACTACATCCAAGCCTTCCTCCGATCACTCAAGACGCCTAGCTCCCTATCTTAGGATGGATATTTGTTAAATACAAGTTGGCAATCATTGGGGGGAAAATAACATTGACCATCACTGCAGATCATAGCAACAAATGGCACTTTATACAAAGGATGCTGATTGTGGGTGATATATGTAAGCTATATTTAGAATATTGCGTATTATAAACTAAGAGTAATAGGTATTATTTAGAAGTGCTTATGTATCAGGCACCATCGGGAGAAATTTACACACATAGTTTTGGAAGGAGCATAGCAGGCAGGGGAGGTAAATCCATATCCAGAGTATGTGTCTGTTCCAGTTAGAACAAATCACTACCCCTTCCATGGTGGAAGTGGTCCAATGCAGTCAACCTGCCTCCAGGTAGCAGGCTGGTCACCCCGGGGAATGGTGCCATATCAGGAGCTGAGTGTGGGTCTCTGCTGCTGGGCACTCAGCAGTGGCTGTAGCCAGGTCAGCCTTGGTGAGGGGAAGTCCGTGTTGCTGAGCCCATGAATGACCTCCGTCCCCGCCTCCATGGCCACTTTGTTCATGAGCCCACTGGGCAATGACAGGAGGGGCTGGGGAAAGAGGCTGAGTGCCAGCCACAAGCAACCTTATCCACTTAATTACTAAAATCTTCCTCTGCTGAAGTCACCCTCTGGTAAGCATTCATGTGGGACACAAATATTTTCATGTTTTTTGTTCACTCAGAAAGTCTATTCATATATCTCTTCCCCAGACCTCTTTGTCACCAATTTTCCAATCATGTCCCTTTCAAGTCCCTGGACATCCAGCCAAACCATTGGCAACAGCCCACGAATCAGTGCACAAATGCGTCTCTGGCCATTGCTTCTCCCAAGCAAAACAAACAACCAGGTGCCACTGCTCGACGTTCTGCCCACTGGGAGGATTTGCCCTCACCACTGTCCTTCAGGGATGTCCCAGAAAGGGGCTGCAGTGCTGCAGCTGTCCACTTTCAGATGGTACCTGCATATTGTGCAGAACCATCTGTAAACCAGATCCAAGTTTTCTCTTCCTCAATCAACTGATTTCAAGGGACTCCCCAAGAGGGCAAAGCTGTGGGCTGGGAAAGAGCAGGTAACATGGCAGGGGTGGTGACATGGGCATTTGGGCCACTTCCTCAAGTAACTTACTCGTGCCTTCAGGATCCGCTCGAGCCCTGTCCCATATACACCACTTCCGCTTTATTGTGGAGTGATGCTGTGCTCGCCCAACTGTATGGTTTGGTGGGTGAGACAATACCCAGCTCATGAGAGGCAGCTCAGGTCGCATGGTGACTTGATGGCCCATGGCTAAGCATTCAGGCTCTACTAAGGCCCAGTAGCAGGCCAAAAGCTGTTTTCAAAAAAGGGGAGTCGTTATCTGCAGAGGATGGCAGGGCGTTGCTCCAAAATCTAAGTTTCTGTGTTGTGATTCTCCTACAGGGACATGCCAAAGGCTGCAGATGGCATCTCTGTTTGCCACGGAAACTTCCAGCACATTGGATCTGCTGGATCATTTGGCCCACGTGGCAGTGCAGCTGGCACAGCAGCCTGGACCTGTCACACAGACTCCTCTTGTTCTGGACCCCACTCAAAATTAACTGCTTTTTTAAAATTCCCATTTTATGGGTGAGAAAGTAAGTCTTAAAGAGATTAAATAAGATACCCAAGGTAATAGCTAACAGGCATTCTTAATATTCTATTGCCTCAAGAAAAATTATTCAGTGAGATTTCAATCACAGTCAATATAACTCCAAATCTAGGCTCTAAAAACCATGCTAATTTAAATTAGCTATTGCAATTGCAGAATTATAAAGGACTCAAATCCCAGCTGTACTGCTTTCAAAGACTATTTCCTTGGGAAATTCAATCTCCATGAGTCTCAATTTCTTAATCTGCAATATAAGGAGAATAATATCACCTCATAAGATTGTCATTATGTAGCAGGCTCTTATATTAGAAAAAATTTAAATGTGTTCTTATTTAAATACACAGCAGAAAAATGTAACTACTAGTTCAAGTACAAGTTTTGAGATTTTAAATAAAACAAAGAAGATAATTTAAAGCTAAAAAGGAATACATTGAACAGTAAGAACAAAAACGTTTTCTGGCATTTAAGCAAGAGCTGGACATGTGTGGTCAAGTCAAATGCATTACTGTTTTTAATTAAGGTAACAGTCACATGACTGTAACACAAAGAGTCAGATGACACTTGTATCCTGAGCTCAGCATTCATCCTGGAGGAATCGAGAATCCCAGCAGGAAGCCTTATTAACTCTGGGAAAACTCCAAGACAACAAAACAAAAAAAAAATTATTTTCAAAGAAGAGACTTTGAATTGTGTCTAGATTTTTATAGAATTAGGAAGCCAGGATGGTAGGTTTTGGGAAGAAGAAAAGAATTCCACTTGTCTATTCATTTAATAAATATTTGTTGAATGTCTTTTTTGAACACATACTGCTATAAGGGCTACAGGACAAGCAAAGAGCATACAGCGCTGCAAAGGAACATATGAGATGTGAGTATAAATCACAGAATTAAGGGCAGGAATGGCTCTAGCTATGCAAAGGGCCAGCTCTGTGTGTTTATGATATGACTGATAATTCTGAACTATCTCAAAAAATTAAAAGCTATGCCCAGGGGTGTAGACAGAGTTCCCTCCACTCACTGGTGATGCTAATTAAGCTCACTTATCTTAGGCAAATCGTGCAGGGAGAATAATAATGAAGGATGAGAATGTACTGTAGCTTGTTCTCTCAAATAACTGAAAAAAGATAGCATTTATTATAACCACATTATAAACACAAATGAATCCTTTTTTCTCCCACTCTTTCTTTCTCCAGGAATGCATGCTTTAAGAAAGAAGCTCCTAATTTTCATTTCTGTGCCAAGAAGCACATAATCATAGTTAACTTTTTTCTTTTTTAGCATTTTTTTAGTATGTTAGGTACTTCGTACATTATTTCACTTAATTTTTGAAACATCCCTATGAGGAAAGTATTATTATCTCCATTTCATCGAGGAGGAGAATCCACAGTTCAGAAGATCTGAATAACTTGTGCAGATTTCCATAGCTAGCAAGATTGAGGTTGGGATACAACTTGTTTGATTTCCAGGATCCATAGGCTTAACAGCTCCGCCATGCTGCCTCATGATGGGCGAATGGAGGTGAGTCCCTCCAGGTGGTTTCACTGACAAAGCTGCAGACAGCTGCTTAACGTTTCCACACCAGCATGTCTTACCAATGGAACTCAACCATTCAAAAAAGCAACCACTGTGTACTATCAGCTATAACTTACAAAACATATAGGATGCTTACAGTCTACCAACTTGCATGTACAGCATGTATCTATCCTTCTATCCCTCTAGCTACCTACTACTAGGAATTCTTACAGAACAGAATATGACCTTTGTACAAGGTGATCATCACGTGGTTAAAAACCAGAAGTACAAAAGGACGTGATGAAGAGATGAGTGTGGCTGAAACACAGTGTAAGTGAGGAGCCACACAGCAATAAGATACACAGGGGAGAGGAGAAGGGGAAAACACTGTAGCCCTATCTGGGGGTGCCAGAGATGGGCTGGGAAGGAGCGCTCGGCCTTCTTGGCCTCTGGTTCAGGTGTGGCCGCCAGTACACCTGTGGTATGAAAAAGACCGTGACCTCTTCCTTGGGGGCCACACATGGCTTTATCTCACCCAGAGTTCACAGATCAAAACTCACGCTGCTCCACAGCATCTTTGGAAAAACAGCCCCTGAACTGGAAGGAGGTTTGCACATTTCACACTCAAATTGACTTTATAGTTAAGTTTTAAAAAGAGCAAAGTATGAAATCAGGTCAAATGCAGAGTGCTTGGGTTATCTTTTAAAATGTTTAAACTGCAAAGGAGGATTTTCCATTATCACTGACTTGAATGGCTCTACCATTGGATCACATTTCTTCAGGATTTGTTCACATTTTAAACACGTGTGTGCATTTTCTCTGGAAACTATTTTCCCCCATCCTACTGCTCTCACCACCGTTTCCTTCTGAGACCCCAGGCTTTTGAAAACTAAGTACTTGATTTTAATCTTAGCCAAAAATGCTAACATTCAGCAGCAGCTGCCTGCTGACTAGCAGATGAGATGGTAGGGACATCATCTAAATACATTTTCTTATAATGTTTGCTTATTCAGTGTTATAAATAGCCACAGCAGAAATCCAGGAGAGAAAAAATATATATACATCAAGGTGTGAAAGGTGTATAGTATTAAAGGACAAAATCACCTTGATTCTTTCTTCCTTCTCTTTTACTCCTTTATAAATTGCAGGGATTTAAAAAGAAATGGGATATAAGGAAAGAAAGAAAATATGAGTAGTTGTATATTTAAAAAGCAAAATGCTATGCCTAGGGGGTTTGGCAAGTATCTAAAATTTAAAGCCTTCCCTCTCAGTAAAATAGGATCATTTGTTAATACAGCATTGTATCTTCCGAAAATAATGCCAAGTACAGTGTCATTCCAAAAAACATCTATTAAAATCTTGAATAATAGAAACATGGGCTAAAATGCTGAAGAAGTGAAACCAACAGCAGTTCTTTCAGCAGCCTTGCTGTGTAATCCAGTCCTATTTGTAAAAAGCACCAAGACTACGTTTTAAGGTCAGCCTGTAGATCTGTTTTCTCATGAAACATTAATTGCATAAATGTTAAGGACCAGTAGCCAAAAACAAAGGTCTAATTCCTTAGACATTTATTTTCTAGCCACTTACTAAAAACACAGTAGATTTTTAACTAAGGAAAATAATTGATCAATTGATTAATTGATCATTAATCGGTTGATTACTACAGTTCGTAATAAAATAGTCTCAGTGAAAAGAAACAATAATATTACTTAACTGTTTATTTCAACCTCGAGATTAATGTCATGCAGTTTTGCAAAAATGCAATCATTTAAATTGTGAATGGGCTTGGGTCAGTCTTATTGCGAGAATTCCAGTGGGGATTTCTTTTCCGTGGGTGGCTGAGGAAGCAGCTGCGCTATTAGGCCTCACTCTCCTTCCCTCACTGGATGAAAGGGAGAGCCGCCATCGGCGAGGGGCTCCTTCTGGTCCCCAGAATTCTGAAGGGTAAAACGGCTTGTGCACATTTAGGACTAGCTGTGCGCACTGCTCATTAGAACAGAATCCACTTTAGTTCTGAAGTTCCCACTACAAGGCTGGTGCTTTCATGCCCTCTCTTGGTGGGAGAGAGCGAAGAGGTGTGTGCCTAAGGAAGGGCTCCCGACCCGGAGGTCGTTCCCGCAGGGTCAGCGAGGTTTCCAGCCCCGCAGGCCGGAGGAGCGCGAGGCCCCGAGCGTGTGTGAGCACAAGTGGCCTCGGCGTCACCGAGTCCACGCGTGGCCTGACGTTAGACGAGATGACGCATAAGGGAACGCGGCCCCTGCACTAAGGACAGGACGGTGGGCCGTTTCGGGGCCTCTTGACCGGGCGCTGCCCGCGTGCCGCGAGTGCCTGCACCTGCCCGGTTTCCAGGCTCGCAGGGGGGCTCTGCGCTCGTTTAGTCCCGGCTGACGCGTCTACGCGGTCCAGACGCGGCCTCCAGCTTCCTTCGCCCGCCCTCTCCGCGGATAACAGCAGGGGCTTAGCCCCGGGAAGGCTGAGCTGGACCACGTCCCGGGGTAAGTCGGCGCAGACCCGAAAGCCACGAGGGAGGACGCGGGAGAGGCGCGGGCGGCGGCAGGGGGGCCGGGAGCGCGGGGCAGGCGCTGCGGCGGGGGCGTCCGGGGAGTCCGCGCGCCCAGGGGTACTCACGCGGCCGCGCCGTCCTCGGAGTCGCTGTCCGAAGCCCACTCCTCGCCGATGTCGGGCAGGGTGAAGAGCAGGGTTTTGGGCCCCGGCCCAGGGGCGAGTCGAGCGCCGGGCTCCCGCTGCGCGGGGCCGGGAGGCTGGGGGTCCCTCGGGCTCGCGGCCACGCTGCCGCGGGTGGTCGCCGCGCCCCCAGACGGAGGGGCGGCCCGAACCCCGCCAGGGCCGGGGGGCGGCCGCGCCGGGGCCTCGAGGTGGGCGGGCGAGCCCGCAGCGCAGCCGGGGGGCGGCGGGGGCTGCGGCCGGGGCGGCGCGGGGGCTGCCCGCGGGCTACCGGGCGAGCCGGGGGGCCTGGCAGCTGCGGGCGCGCGGCTCGCGGCGGGGACCCTCGGGTGGCCGGCGCCGAGCGCAGGGTGGAGAGGGGCGGGCGCCGGGGGCGGCAGGGCGCCGGCACCCCGCCAGGCGGAGGGCGAGGCGGGCGCCAGGGCGGGGAGGAGCGTCGGGGCCGGGGTCGGGGCTGTGCCGGGGCCGCCGCCCGCGTCCGAGTCCGCGGGCCCTGCAGAGGCGACGCCCCCCGACAGGCTGGAGGGGGCGCGGGGCGCAGGGACGGCCAGGGGCGCCGAGGAGGTCTTGAAGATTTTGGCAAAGAGGGACCCAAGGTCCCAGGCGGCCACCTTCATGCCCCGGCCTGGGAGGGGTCCCCGCTGCGGCCCCGACGCCAAGGCCGCGGCCCGCCGGGCGCCGCGGCTCCATCCACCGCCGGGCGCCCGGCGCGGCGGCGGGCGGGGATCCCGGGACCCCGCACGCCGCGGAGCCGAGGCGCGGCGCGCTCTGGTGGGACCTCAAGCCCTCTCTTCCCGCAGGGCCTCGCGGACCCGCCTCCTGGTCGCCGGCTCTGCCCCGGGGTCGATGCGGCTGCGGGCGGCGGCCCCTTCCCTTCCCGCGCCTGGCGAGATGCCCTCGCCGAGGGCCTGGCAGCTAGGCGAGCGCACGGTGCAGACTGCGCGCTCGGCCCGCGCCCCCGCGGCCCCGGGACGCGCCGGCGGTTGCTAAGCTAAACAAACCCCGCCGGGCGCCCGCTAATTGGGCCCAGCGGCCGCGGGCTGCGTCCGGGGAGGCTCGCGGGCTCCCGGCGCGGCGCACGCTCTCAGGAGCGGGCTCGTTTCCCCTTCGCCCCCCGAGGTGAGCGCTGGGCGGGGAGAGGAATTTGGCCATGTCCCTGGGAAGGATGACCCTGGATACAAAAGGTCTGAAAGAATATCAACTATGGGACTCTTGTGACTAGTAATGGAAGAAATTGTAGCACCGATGTGGAGAAAGTGGCCACGGTAGCTGCTGAGGGTAGGGAGAGGGAAGAAGAGACGTGTTGTGGGGGCATTTTCAGGACTTGGAGTTGTCCTGGGTGGTGCTGCAGGGACAGATGCTGGACATTGTATGTCCTGCCATAATCCACTGGATGGACTGGGGGAGAGTGTAAACTATAATCCATGCAGTGCAGCAGTGCTCCAAAATGTATTCACCAAATGCAGTGAGTGTGCCACTGTGATGAAAGAGGCTGTTGATGAGGGAAAAGTGGCAGGGCGTGGGGTATATGGGAACCTCTTGTAATTTTTAATGTAACATTAAAAAAAATAGGATAAAGGTCTGAAAGGCCAAACGGGCCGGAGTGAGGGCGCAGGTCAGCTTTCTGAGGTGAGGGGAGAAGGTCGAAGCTGCGCTCAGGTGAGGCGGTGGAAGCAGCTGCCTCCCCCCCCACCTCTCGGTGCCATGCTCAGGAGGTGGGCGCAGCGGGAGGGAACTCGCCCAGGACCGTGGAGGGGAGGGCGCTGCGAGCCGCACCTGGGAGCCCACATACCCCGTCTACTGGAGGGCGCTTGGGAACTCAGACTAGGGTCACACCGGCCAGATACGAACTCAAAGGAGATACAGTGCTGAGATTTTTAAAATTATTAAGTAGACTAAATTGCACTTTATTTCATCTGGGGAAATTTATGTAGAGGGACAATCTGAGAGCCGGAGGTGGCACCACTGGTGCTCCAGGGGTGGCCTTTGGACCGCAGGAGATGTGCACTCCTATTTGGGGCAGGGAGAAGAGAAACAAATCCAGTGGAGAATCAGTAAAGTAACATGTAGGACGAGGTGCTCCAGTCTTTTGTGAGACATCAGGCTGGATTCTGAGCAGTGGTGCATTTGCACAGTGAGGCCACCCACATCCCGCCATGGCCACCATGCTCGTCTCCTGGACCTCTTCCACGTCAAGACTGTGTGAAGGACTGAGATGCCACATGAAGGTTCTCCTGCGCGTGGAGTGAGTCCACGCCAGAGGTGGCCAGCGCCCAGGGCACTGGTGGGGGAGGTGGAGGGAAGCAGGGCCCTGGGCACTGGGCGCTGGGGGGCGGTGCACACTGGGCACCAGGGGGGGAAGGTGGAGGGGAGCAGGGCCCTGGGCGCTGGGGGGCGGTGCACACTGGGCACCGGGGGGAAGGTGGAGGGGAGCAGGGCCCTGGGCGCTGGGGGGCGGTGCACACTGGGCACCAGGGGGGGAAGGTGGAGGGGAGCAGGGCCCTGGGCGCTGGGGGGCGGTGCACACTGGGCACCAGGGGGGGAAGGTGGAGGGGAGCAGGGCCCTGGGCACTGGGCGCTGGGGGCGGTGCACACTGGGCACCAGGGGGGGAAGGTGGAGGGGAGCAGGGCCCTGGGCACTGGGCGCTGGGGGGCGGTGCACACTGGGCACCAGGGGGGGAAGGTGGAGGGGAGCAGGGCCCTGGGCACTGGGGGGGGGGGGGGGGGGGTGTGCACTAGGCACCAGGGGGCCAGGTGGAGGGAAGCAGGGCCCCGAGCCCTGGCGCTGGGGAGGAGGTGCGAGCCGGCAGAACTCAGGCCTCGAGCAGGTTCTAGTTCAGAGTCTGCAACTTCTGTGGATTTGGACAAGGGCTTATTTGAACCAAATGGGCCTTAGGTCTTCCGCTTGAAAGTGTGAATACTGATGGTGATTAGATTACACGAGACAGCAGGGAAAGCGCCAGGACAGTGGAGGATCGGATTCAGGGAGAAAGACAAGGAGCAGACACGCCCGAGACTAGAGACCAGTGTCAGGGTCACGGCGAAGTCCTGCTGCTTGGCCAGGCAGGACACAGGGGCCAAGGGGAGCGCCGCCTCCCGTGCTCTCACGCCCTTCCCGGCACTTCTCTCGTTCTCGGTGTCCTTTTTTGGCACGTCTCGTGTTCTCACTGCTTTTTGGGCACCGCTCGTGATCTCGGTGTCCTTTTTGGGCACTTCTTGTGTTATCAGCGTCCTTTTGGGGCACCTCTCGTGTTCTCACTGTGCTTTTGTGTGCACCTCTCGTGTTCTCGGTGTCATTTTTGGGCCCCTCTCATGTTCTCGGTTTCCTTTTTGGGGCACCTCTCGTGTTCTCGGTGTCCAGTTTGGGCACTGCTCATGTTCTCGGTATCATTTTTTGGGCGCGTCTCGTGTTCTCTGTGTCCTTTTTGGGCGCCGCTCGTGTCCTCGGTGTCCTCGTTGGGGCATTTTCCCTCTTGGCAGTGCTCCTTTCTTGCAGCTCTTCCCGAGGTCGCTTCACGATGTGGAAGATGGGCCAGAAGGCGTGATTATTTTCCTGCAGCCCTCGCTCGGATTGCCAAGCGAGTCCTAGAGATTTTCGTGTATGTCCTAAAGTCTCAATTCTCCTTCACAGATGTTAAGTCCTTGCTCTCTGGGGTCGCTCTCAGTACAGGACGCGTCTTCCCTGGAGTGAACCCCGTGTGCCGGCAGCCTGAGCCCGTCCTGACGGCGCACACCTCGGGCCGGCGCTGAGCCTGGCTGCTTCTCCTGCCTTCCTGGGGACGGAGCTTGTTTGATTCCACAACGCAGCATTCTGAGTTCTCAGGCCCAGAAGCCGAGCGCCCTTGCAGCTGAGCAAATCCAGGAGGAGACTCTCTGATCTCACGCAGCAACAGCGACCGAAGCCCCAGGTGGGCTGACCAGCAGGTCTGGGCTGTGGAGCCTCGGCTCTCACCCTGGGAGAGACGTTTAGGACCAAAGTGACCTGGAAGCCCGCGGGGAAGGGGGCGGCCCGCGGCGGGGAAGGGGGCGGCCCACGGCGAGCACTCACGGAGCAGCCAGCCCTCGCCCGGCGCCCTCGGCGCTGACCTTGGAAACGTCTGTGCTTCCTGACCGGCCGCTCCCCTTCCGTGGCCGTGCCTTTCTTCAGATACGTGAAGACTGCTGGTAAACTCCAGGAGGGCGCCGTTCTCTTCCAGGTCCAGCCTTGCATGAGTTCTCTAACACGTATTTTCACAAATCACCTCTATTAACTGGGGTACTTCAGCACCCCATGCAAACCCTCAGTGGGTGTCTTTGCTCTGATGAGTCGGCTGCAAAGCAAACTGGTAATAAGGCTCTCAGATTTACAGGGGAACCTCGGAAATCAGGAAGGGCTGGTGGTTGGTTAAGACGGGGAGCTAGTGTCCCACCGGCCAGCCTCACGGAGAAGCAGCAGAACGGATCCTTTTTTTCTGCATCACCAAAATCACTATATTATACAATCCCTAATTATTCTCTACCTTCCTTTCTTTTTTTTATTATCTTAATTTTTTTAAAGATACGTAGATCACACAAAATGTTATATTAACAAATATAAGCGGTTCCCGTATAACCCCCCCCCCCAATGGACTGGGAGAGAGTGTAAATTACAACATAACATAATGCGTGCTGTGTAAAAAGGATCCTTTTGCTGAAAGGTCCTTGGAAAGGCCTGATAATTGCAAACATAATGAACAAGTCTTAGCAGGATGCTAAGCTTTCACTCCTGTGGTAGATCTGTCAGCAGTCTTTCAGGCACTTATTAAACGCTCTCAGGCTTCTTAGTTAATTATCAGTGGTTGTTCTCACAGCAGGAGCTTCAGGTGACATATCATAACCATCTGGCTCAAGCAGGACAATGAGGTTCAAGAAAACACAGCAACTTGTTTCCAACTGCGACTGTGTTTATTTTAGATAGATTTTATTAGAGATGTGAAGGCAGTTTTTACGTGATAAAATTCTCCTGCTTATCTTGGTTCTTTAACAATTTGATTGCTTTTCTAATGTATGTTTAAAAAAAGCCTATGACATCATTGAGCAAGTATTAGGCAGTTAAGGCCACGTTGCTATGAAGAAATGTTATGTTGTGGAAACATGGGAGTTAAAACAATAACTGTGTAATTAATCTGTTTAAGAAGCCAAAGGACCTCATTTAGCAGGATGCCAAAGCCAGAATCTACAAAGAAAGACTATCGAATTTGATTATAAAAATCTTTAAACCTTCTGAGCAGGGAGAGGCGTTCATTGAGTCAGCCTGCATTTACTAAGCACCGCAGGGGAGGGGGCGATACCGTGGCTCTGGAGCCAACGGGTTCAGTTTCTGTTTTGCGGAGACCTCAACTCTCCTCCTCACCGGGAGTGCAGGGATAACTGCATGCGCCTCCATAGCAGTACCTTTTGAGAGCTGAACTAACGAGTCCGTGCAAGGTAATTAGAGCACAGCCTGGCACACGGGCAGCTTGCAGTGGGTGGCAGCTTTCACCACGTGCAACGCTGAGGAGTTGACAGAGGAGAAAGTCTGGTTGGAAATAAGAGCCACGTTTACTTCCAGCTTTATCCATTTTGTACTGTTTGAATATGTTCAAATACCTATGTGTTAAAACACAACAGAATCGAACAGAACAACCCCAAATTTATATGTCACTTCGGGCAAATTTTCTTGCTATTCAATTAAGAGCTCTGGGTTCTAAAGAGGGAAGAGCATTAAGACGAGAAGAACAGATGTTAAACAGATCAGTGAGCAGCCTTAGATCACAGCGAGGACGGGCAGGCGATGGCTGGGAGAGCAGCAGCCGTGGTGAAGTGGAGAGGGCAGAGACCACCCCAGGGCGCAGCTGAGGGCGCCCAGCGCCTGGGGACAGAGCTCGCCCTCACCGCAGCAGCTTCGCCCTCGAGACCCTTCACGATCTCAGAGCAGGGAGTGCCAGTTTGCTGCGTCTAGGACTGAGGCCAGGAATTACCAGTACCACTGAGGACTCAAGACGTTTTCTCTCTTTTCATTCACTCGTTGTCAGCGTGTTTCCTCGTGGTCCCAAGAGGTCACCTTCAAAGAACTGTATCCACAGCAAGAAGAAAGGTGCTCGCCTCGTCCACTGCTCCTCACAGCAAGGAGAGAAGTCCTCCGGCCGGCTGTTAGGCCGCCGTGCCGCGGGAGCTCATGGACAGGCACTAACTCAGGAGCCCACCCCGAAACCGTCGGCAGCGAGGGACGTGGTTCTCCAAGAGCCAGCTCTTACTGCTGTTGGCTGTCTCTCCTGTTTTTCTCTCCATTTCCTTTATTTCTGCTCTGATCTTTATTATTTCTTTGTTTCTGCTTGCTTTGGGATTGGTTTGCTGTTCTTTTTTTAGTCCCTTCAAGTGTGTATTTATATCTTTGATTCTAGTCCTTTCTTCTTTTTCAATATAAGGATTGAGAGCTATAAATTTCCCCTAAGCATCACCCTGCTATCTCCCATATGCTTTGTATTTACTGATTTCTTTTGTAATTTCTTCAAGCCACTGATTAAGAATGTATTGCTTAATCTCCATGTATTTGCAGCTATCCCCTTTATATGCCTGTTATTAATTTCCAACTTAATTCCATTATGATCAGAGGAAGTGTTTTCTATAATTTCAGTGTTTTTAAATTTATTGAGATCTGACTTGTGTCCACCATGTGGCCTGTCCTGGAGGAAGCTCTGTGAGTACTTGAGAAGAATGCAGAGCCTGCTGTTTGGAGTGTAATGCTCGATAAATGTCTGATAGGCCAAGTTCATTTATGATATTACTCAAGCTCACAGTTTCCTTACTTAGCCTCTGTCCAGATGTTCTATCTAATGCTGAGAATGGAGAGTTGAATCTCCAACTATTATTGTATAGACATTTATTTCTCCCTCCCATTTTACCAGTGTTTGTCTTATGTATTTTTGTGTACCTATATTAGGTGCATTAATATTTATTATTGTTACTTCTTCTTGGTAAATTGTCCTTTTTATTAATATATAGTGGCCTACTTCATCTCTCATAACAACTTTGCATTTAAAATTTATTTCATCCCATATTCCTAGTTGAGTTATGATTAGGGGCCTGACTGAGTTATGATTAGGGCTTTAATTGGGCCATGTCATTAGGGCATTGAGTCCCTGCCCCTTGGTGGGTGGATATTCACAGATAAAAGGCATGGCAAAGGACAGAGTTGTGGGTTTCTGATGTTAGAGTCTGATGCTAAAGACCCAGGAAGTCAGCACCCAGAGGAAAGAGAAGCCAGCCCCAGGAAGGAAGGAAACATGAACCCAGAGAAAAGCAAGCCCCAGGAATGTAGGAACCCAGGAAGCCTGAACCCTCGCAGCTGTTGGCAGCCATCTTGCTCCAAATAGGCTTTGGTGAGGGAAGTGACTTATGCTTCATGGCCTGGTATCTGTAAGCTCCTGCCCCAACTAAATACCCTTTACAAAAACCATCCAATTTCTGGTATTTTGCATCAGCACCCCTTCAGCTGACTAATACAGCACATAATATCTTTTCCCAACCTTTCACATTCAGCCTAGTTGTGTCCTTGCAGCTAAGATAAGTCTCTAGTAGACAACACATAGATGGCTGCTGTTTTTTTATCCATTCTATCAGTCTATGCCTTTTAATTGGGGGAGCTCAATTCACACATTCAGTGTTAATACTGTAAAGGCATTTCTTACTTCATCCATTTTATCCCTTGGCATTCTGTTGTCATATCTTACTATTGTCTCTCTTTTCACCCTTTCAGTTTCTTTTATGTGTAATCTTCATTTCTACACTCTTCTCCAGGCCTCTCACTCTTGTCTTTTCTTTTCAGGAAATTTTTAATATCTCTTGTAGATCTGAACTCTTGGTAACATAATCTCAGTTTTGGTTTGTCTGTAAAGACTTTAAACTCACTTTCAGTTTTGAAGGATAGTTTGTTGGATAAAGCGTCCTTGGCTGGCAGATTTTCTCTTTCAGTGTCTTCAGTATATTGTACCTCTGCCTTCCTGCCTCCACGGTTTCTAAGGAGAGATCGGCACTTAGCCTTACTAAGTCTCTCTTGTAAGTAAAACATTTCTCTTCTCTTGCTGCTTTCAAAACCTTCTCTTTCTTTTTGGACTGTGACAGTCTGATGTCTCGGAGCAGGTCTATTAGGATTTAGTTGTTTGAGGTGTGTTGTCCTTCCTGAATATTGATAATATTCATGTCTTTCATACGGGTTGAAAAATTTTAAGTCAGTATTTTCTCAAATACTCTCTCTACTCCTTTTCCATTCTCTTCGCCATCTGGGATATCTATAATGCGTATGTTTATGCGTTTCATGTTGTCATTCAGTTTCCTGAGACCCTGTTTAATTTTTTCCATTCCTTTCTCTATTTCTTCTGTCTTTTCCATTTCAAATGTGCTATCTTCAAATTCACTTATTCCTTCTTCTCACATGTCAGATCTGCTATTATGTGCCTATAATATATTTTTACTCTCAGCCATTGTGACTTGCATTCCCATAAGCTCTGCTGCTTTTTTTTTTTTGGAGACTTTCAAGTTGTTCTTTATGCTTACACAGAGTCATCTTTGTTAGATGTCAGGGTGAGACAATTGGGACGTGGAGACCAGCGATTGCAGGCAAGGATTTATTGGGAAGCTCTGCGGACGGAGGAGGTCTGAAGAATAAACCTCGGCCCCCCCAACAGCACGGCAGAGATCTGAAGAGGAACTTCAGCCCGCCCCTGGCAGAGGCTGTCATGAATTTATGCAGTTCGTCTTCAGGCGGGAACACGTTTAGTCAGTGGGCGTGGGTTGGGGCTTGGGTAAGACCCGAGGGCCCGTAGGTATGGCTGGGTGCGGTGGGCTAGGGGCAGTGCCTGCACTGGCAGGGTGACCAGTGGGTTCTCGGGATGCGGGACGGGTCGGTGGGCCATGTGGCTCCTTTGTCTATTCTTGGGAGGAAATGAACTGTATCTGGACACGTGGGCTCTGGACAGGGGCTGTTCTATGTCACGGGACGTGGCTCCTTCTGAGTAAACGCTGGTCGCCCTTCCACAATGGGGCAGGTTAATAATAAACTTGCAGCTTCTGCAGGTCATGGCTGTTATGGGGACGAGGGATGGGGCCTCGTCCTGGCAATCTTAATATCCTTTATCTCTTCAGCTGCATTTCCCTTCATCTCCTTAAATTGTTTGAGGAGGTTTGGTTGCACATCGGTTACCGGTTGTCTTGAATCCTGAGCCTCGTCGGGATCCTTGCCCCTTGGCTGGGCCAAGGCTGCCGTTCCTTAGTGTAGGCTGTTGTCGTCTCCTGACACCCCGGCACCTGCCTGTGTTGGCGATTTGCTCTGCTGATCCCTTTCTCTCACTTGCCTGGGGCTTTATAGCACAGCTCTTCTTTGGCTTTTAGTATACATTTTTCTAAACTTCAATACTGCCCTCTAGAAGCCGGCAGGGCTGTGCAGGTCGACCAGGACTACGGCGCTTGGGAGAGACCCGGGAGCCGCCTTGTCCCAGCCGGCCAGCAGGCGGCGCTCCTCAGCCGGCCTGCCCTGGAGCTGCACCTTCAGCGTCCACGGCTCGTCCAGCCAGCGCGTTCGGGAAGTGACATTCGCTGAAGAGAAACCCCACTCGGCCCTCTGCTGCAGCCCCCCTCTTCCCGGGGGACGCTGTCCTTGCCCCTCTTGTTGGCCTCTCAGCCGCAGGCTCCACCGGCTCTCCTCCAGGTGGGAGATGGCAGCGTCCCCAGGCATCAGGGCTGGACTCAGCGGTGGCCCCGGAGTCCCCAGCCCCTGGACGGCGCCTGTGGCACTTCCCTGGCCTGCAGGGGCCCCCAGGATTGCTCCCTCGGTGGCTTCTGCGCCACCTCCCTGGGGTGGACCCCTCCAACGGGGTCTCGCATCCTCTGCCCAGATGGTGCTTGTTGTGTCCACACACCTGGCCGTCCTCCAGGTCAGCCTGGACAGGAAGCCGGGAAACGCCTTCTCCCCCGGGTCCCTGGCCCTTCCCCGCCTCTTCTCCCCGATTGTGCCCATTGGTGTTCACAGAACGGGGTGACCCCAAGTGCCCATGCAGTGCTCAAGGCATAAGTTGGGGTCTTCGTAAAATTTCCCCAAACACGGCTCTTTTTAGTGTTAGTGTTTTTCTGGTAAGTAAGCCTCCACTTTGGGATATAGCTTAAGGAGAATATAGCAATAAAAATAAATTTAAGGTGCATCCAGGGAAATAAAAGGGGCAGAAGGAAGATGGAGGCACGGTCTGCAACGGCTGATCTGCCTTTAAAGTTAATAATGTGCCCTGGGCACCCCGGCAAGCATTCCCGGGAATCCGCCCTGCCCAGACGCATGGGCACTCCAGGTGGCCGCCCCCAGGCCGGGCCGGGTCTGATCCTCCCCCCCTTTCTGCCATTGTTGGCTCCCAGGGGGGCGCGTGGGGGCTGGCGAGGGGCAGGGCCGCGGGCTCCTTTCTGGCAGCACCTGGAAACGGGGAGCACACCCAGGTGTCGGACCACGACGCCCCCCGAGCTCCCCTCGGAAGAGGCTGTGCGTGGCCGGCTGCCAGGCCGGGGAGCTGGGCTGTGTGGAGGGAGCCGCTCTCCCCGGGCCGGGCAGCGTGTCCCGGGAAGGAGGCCTCCCTGACCCACTTCGGCCACGGCTGTGGTTGCCGCCCACCCAGACCAGCCGCAGCAGCGCCTGAGACCCCTTCCCGCCAGGAGGCAAAGTGAGCGCAGAGGCTGACAGGGGCCCCTCGGAGGTCACTCGGCAGGACCGAGGCCCTCGTCGGGCGGATTCTGCACCTGCAGCTAGACGTCCGGCTACACCTGCTTGGGCTCCTCACAGCCACTCCCACTGCTTAAGAGAGGATGTTCCTCGCCAGGAGCACGAGGCACCCCAAGGCGCGGCTCCCCAGCTCGGCCCGAGGAGGAGCTGGCACCGTCCTAACCCTGGCGTGGTGCAAGGGTCAGCCAAGGGAAGGAGCAGGGCAGTGGACACAGCTGTGTCTGCACAGGGATGGGAGTGTCACAGGTCGAGCTGAGCTTGGGAACCCAGAGGTATTTCTGGACGGTGGAGTTCAAAATGTAGCCATTAATCCTTTATTCATTCATCCAACACATATTTTGTGGCTCCATAAGTACAAGGGACTGGCTAGAGCTGAGGCAAGAGGAGAGAGAGAGCACGAGATCACGAGAGCCTTAGACTGTAGACCGAGGCCGTCAGCAGGGACGGGGCACTTCTCTTTTGTTGGTTTGTTTTCTCTCCCAGAAACAAAACAGCTGGATATGAAATTTACTGGTCTCGTGTACCGATTTCCGTTGCCGCAGCTGCAGTCTGCCATTTCCTTTTTCAACAGCCTCTTCTTTGGAAAATGACCGGGTCTGCTCACCTGCTCTTCCGGATACTGAGAAGACCGAGATGAATACGATGGCACCCGAGCCGCAGGCGCCCATGTCCCGGGTGGCGAGAAGGACCAGGCCTACGCAGTGCGCCCCGCGCGTGGCTAAGCCCGAGGCTGAGCGCAGTGCTGGGAGGGGCTTTGCTCTGCAGGGAGGGGGTCTCCACAGGACTCGGCTCCTTCCTGCTGGGAGGGTCAGGCTCGAGCGGGCACCAAGCGGGCGCATGATCATTCAGCGCCAGCGGCCCAGGAGAGGGGGCAGAAGACGAAGCTGGCGAGACGGTCCGACCTGCCGGGGAAAGGTCTGGGATTCCTACTAAGAAATGTGAATTTTGTCCCCTGTAAGTGCTTCAGCCTTCACCCAGCGCCTCCCCTTGCGCACTCTCCCCGAAGCGTGGTGCTCCCGTGGAAGCATCTCTCATGCCCCCACATTCTCCAGGGACCGACCTTGCGGCTGGTGTTTAGTCCTTCCAGGGACGGGCGTCGGTCCTTCCTAAAGGCAGGGCGCACACACCGAAGGGCCAGTGTGAGGGACAGCGCGCTCCTGGAGTTCTACTGAAGAGCTCTGCTGCAGGCACGGTTCCGATGGAGACTTCAAATGGGTGCAAGGACTGAGGGGCGCCGTGGGGGATGCGACGCAAGGCCTAGGATGGGTGAAGCAGTGAGAAGGTCTCCTGGGAGGAACAGGAGACCAGCAAAGCGGGCTGGCCTAGAGAGTTACGCAGAACACATCCTCAGGGACGTTGATCATGGTGACGCGGCAAGAAAGGTCCTTCAATCACATTAGTTTAGTAAATGCCTCAGAAATAAAAGAAAACAGCCTTTTTGATATCAGGTTCCACAGGTCTTTTAATATGCTGATTTGCATTATGTATTGCTGAGAGACGCAAAGCTGTACAACGCTTCCCACACTTACTATTGGAGGAAGCCCTTCTATGGGGAATCATCTTGCAAGACTGGTATTTTACACAACGCGGTTCAGGTAATAGTAATCACCTTAGGTGACCAGGGCGACGGTGGGAGATGAGTTTGGAAAGCCAGGTAGACGGGTGAGGGGAGCCCAAATTCATTTCCTTAGGTACGAGGCATTCGCGAGGGAATGTGCCAGGGAACGGATGACCCCAGGGTGTGGGCTGGGCCACGGGGAAGGCGCTGGGGCTCTGAAGAGCCCCCAAACCCCCCTGGAAGGGGAGCCGCTGGTCACTGGGCCCCCCTAGCCCTGAGGCCGGGCTGTTCCCGTCCAGTGACGCTGCCCCCGTCCTCTTCTTCTCGCTCCTCTTGCTGTGCACAGGCCATCAGCTGGCGAGCGGAAGGCCAGGTCGAGGAGAGAGGATGAAGCTGTCACCCCCTCTGCAGGCTGGGTGCCACAGGCCCCAGCGGGGAAGGGGAAAGGTAACTGGTAAGATTCTGGACTTGGGTGACCACCAGTGGAATCGTGGGCCAGGAGGCTGGACCCAGCTCCACCGCCTCAGTGTGTTTGAAAAGCTCCAGGATAAGCCTGAGGCTCCCCCGAGGGCTGTGGGAGCAGGAAGGACGAGCACAGCTCCCTTTTGAGTCTTACCCATCCAGCGTGCTCGACAGGCCCGTTACCGACGCCCCTCGGGGTGAGCGGACCCCGTGCTGTGCCCGGCTCCCCTTTTCCTTGGGAAGTGCGCGCCCTGCCAGTTTAGGTCGGGAATACGCCCCGAGCTGGGTCAGTCAGAACCTTTCCTGAGATCTTCCCAACCCGGGCTGAGAGAGCCGGCCGGTCCTGGTCGGGCCAGGTGGAGCCTGGGCTACCTGGGAGGCCCTGAGCACAGCGGCAAGGACGGGCGGCCGCAGGCGGAGGCAGGACGTGCCCGAGCGCGTCCTCGCCCCTTCTCGCCTCGTGGCAGCCCTGCTCGGTCTGGTCAGAGCCCCAAAGCACCCTTCCTTTCGGCAAAGCAAGTCTGAGTTCCTATCGCTTGTACCCAAGTGCTCACTGAGATAAAAGATACCTTTGTAAGGAGCCAAAAAGGCATCTTTGTGAGAGCGCTGAGCAGTTAGAAGAGAGCAGGGCCTGCTGTCACTCACACGGAGGCTGTCCTATTGGGGCCACCAACCCAGCAGTGTCACCTTGGCACACAGAGCGAGAGAGCCAAGGCCACCTCCGGAAACAAGGGCGCTGTGCACCCACAAAACCCATAAGCCCTCCTCTCTCGGCTAAAATAAGTGCCCCGATTTCTTTAGTAATTACTATTTCATTCTCACACTGGTCTCCCCTCCACATATATGTAAATGCATATGATTAATTGAGATACCCAGTCGCAGAACTGGCTCCCACTTTCCGACAGCCTGCAGTCTAGAGTGAATCTCTGCTTCCTTAAGTCCTACCCCAAATCACCCAACCAAAGTCCAAATCCCATAAAACAGTTTCTTTCAACCTCTGTTTTACTGGACACTGTTTCCCAGTGTGTGTGCTCTTACGGAAACAAATAATAAACTCACCCGCTCAGGGGCAGGTGCACCTGTGGCCTTGAGAGGCGCACCTGTGGCCTTGAGAGGCGCACCTGTGGCCTTTGAGAGGCGCACCTGTGGCCTTTGAGAGGCGCACCTGTGGCCTTGAGAGGCGCACCTGTGGCCTTTGAGAGGCGCACCTGTGGCCTTTGAGAGGCGCACCTGTGGCCTTGAGAGGTGCACCTGTGGCCTTGAGAGGCGCACCTGTGGCCTTGAGAGGTGCACCTGTGGCCTTGAGAGACGCACCTGTGGCCTTTGAGAGACGCACCTGTGGCCTTGAGAGGTGCACCTGTGGCCTTGAGAGGCGCACCTGTGGCCTTTGAGAGGCGCACCTGTGGCCTTGAGAGGCGCACCTGTGGCCTTTGAGAGGCGCACCTGTGGCCTTGAGAGGTGCACCTGTGGCCTTGAGAGACGCACCTGTGGCCTTTGAGAGGCGCACCTGTGGCCTTGAGAGGCGCACCTGTGGCCTTTGAGAGGCGCACCTGTGGCCTTGAGAGGCGCACCTGTGGCCTTGAGAGGCGCACCTGTGGCCTTTGAGAGGCGCACCTGTGGCCTTGAGAGGCGCACCTGTGGCCTTGAGAGGCGCACCTGTGGCCTTTGAGAGGCGCACCTGTGGCCTTGAGAGGCGCACCTGTGGCCTTGAGAGGCGCACCTGTGGCCTTTGAGAGGCGCACCTGTGGCCTTGAGAGGCGCACCTGTGGCCTTGAGAGGCGCACCTGTGGCCTTTGAGAGGCGCACCTGTGGCCTTGAGAGGCGCACCTGTGGCCTTTGAGAGGCGCACCTGTGGCCTTGAGAGGCGCACCTGTGGCCTTGAGAGGCGCACCTGTGGCCTTTGAGAGGCGCACCTGTGGCCTTGAGAGGCGCACCTGTGGCCTTGAGAGGCGCACCTGTGGCCTTTGAGAGGCGCACCTGTGGCCTTGAGAGGCGCACCTGTGGCCTTGAGAGGCGCACCTGTGGCCTTGAGAGGCGCACCTGTGGCCTTTGAGAGGCGCACCTGTGGCCTTGAGAGGCGCACCTGTGGCCTTTGAGAGGCGCACCTGTGGCCTTGAGAGGTGCACCTGTGGCCTTGAGAGGCGGTATTGGCAGCGGGGAAGCGTCCTTGTTTAAGCAAAGACCTTGGCCTCCTCCGAAGCTGTTTGCTCCCCAGAGTTTCTGGAAGAGAATTTGTTTCAAATAAAAGTGCTTGAAGAGCAGCTGAGCTGCGCGTACTTTAATTTGCAAACCTTAGATGTGCAGTGGGTGCTGTGCGAGCCGCTGAGAGCCTCGTGCCCGCAGTGCTTGGAGGCTTACTCCTGCTGTCCACAGCTGAGCCTCGGGCTCACTTCCCACCAGAGGGGGCTGCCGTGTTCTAGGATCACTCACCCCGGGACTGCTGGTGCCCCGTGACTGCGTGAGCCGCCCCTTTGTCTGGCTCTGCGTCACCTCCGTAGGGCCATTCCGGCTCCACGGCTCCCCAGGGAACCCCCAAGGCCTCCTCGGCAATTGCGGGTCCTTCCCAGCTCGTCCTCCCCTCGGGCTCAGGCCACTGCCTTTCCAGGTTTTGTACATCAGACTCTCCCCAAATACCCCCTGCGTGTAAACCTCCATCCCAGAGTGTGCTTCCTGGGAACCGGCCTAAGTGAAGGGAGCTAAAAGAATTAAAAACCTGCTGGCCGGAAAGTCTCACGCAGACCTTGACATTTTCCGTCGTGGGGATGCCGTGCCCTGCTCAGTGTAGCAAACGGTGGTTCCTGAAACTGGTGGAAGGAAAGGTCAGATGGCAGCACAAGCTTCTCCTTTGGAGAGGACGGAGAACAGAGGCTGCAAGAGTTGAGAAGGCTAACGCAGTTAGTAGCCAGCAAGCAATTGGCTGTCATGCTTTGTCATTTGAAATCAGACTTAGGTGTCAATAGGAAAGAGTGCGTGCTTCAGAGCCCTGCAGTCACGGGAGGTTCAGTTGTGAGCCCCGCTGGTTGGATTACGCAGCTGTGCACACCTCGATTTAGCTGTCTTACCCCGATCTAAGTCATACAGGCCAGGGGGGGCTTTTATTGTAACTCTGTTTGTACCAGTTCAAATCCATAAGCTCACAGCTGCAAAATACCCAACTCCTTAACCCTAAACGCCCGGCCAGGCTCTCTGCAGCACGGCTCCACCCCTCCAGCGTCTGCACCGCCCACCACGGGGTCGTGTCCCTCCCCGCCATCTCGCTGCTCCTTCTGCCACCCCACTCTCCACTCACCGAGACCCACAGTCTCTGAAGGGCGTCCTCTGCTGTGGCCCTCTCCCGTCTTTGCTAATCCTTTCCTTGGCTGTCCTAACGCCCGTTGCCCGGTTCCTACACCTCATCTCAGGTTCTGTTGTAGCCATAGAACCGAGCCCGTGTGGTGGTCAGCGGATCACTTCAGTCCTTCCCCATCCCCACCTCTAGCCCAAGAAAAATACCAACCCATGCTGCCTATAGATCTTACGTAAGCATCACCTACCGTGGAATCCCTCTTGGAAACCATCTAAGCCAGGTATTTGAATAATCAGGCATTGCTAAATAAATGGCATTGCTCACAAGGTAAGCTGATTGCATCTGCTTTTACTACAATCCAATAGCTGTCATTCAGGTAAAATCTAAGTATTTAGATTTATTGTCAACTCAGTGTTAATGACTCAGCTGGGCTTTGCTTCACAAAGAGAAAAACAGGAAGGAGCTGGGGTGAACAGATTAGAAGATGGCACCTGAGACGATTCAAACAATCGAAGCTAAACAGGAAGTCAGACAAACATCCTCTCTGCACATCCTTCTCCTGAAGCCAGGGGAGAAGGCTTCTCCAGAGAGCAATTATCCAGGCCAGGCAGGGGCTCAGGATGCGGCTTCCTGCGCCTCCAGGCCCCCAGGGCTCACACTTTTTATTAGTTTACTTGTATTGGGGTCAAACAGGTCATCTCGTCTGTCCTCACCTCTTACAAAGTATGGAACTTTATTACATTTGAACTCAGTTTAAATTGTAGCCATTTGTCTAGTAAACAAGGGAGTGAAAGCGCAGTTATTTCCTGGCTTGTTAAAAATTGATGATATGTTGATAATTTATTTATAAATATCTTAATGAGGAGTTGAAAATATTGGTATGTAACATACAAAGCACATCAAGAAAAAGAAATGGTCATGATTTTTATAATATGATGCCAAAAGAAAGGAGGATTATTTCACTGTTTGAAAACAAATCTTAACAAAAACACTGTGAAACAAACTTCTCCTGTTAGTGGGGCATAATAAGTAAAACTGAAAGTCCGTCCTCTATAACTTCACGCTGTCTCGAGACTGTAGATCCTTTCACAACCAGTCGGAGAGGGGCTATTACTTTTTCCAAGATTATTGGCTCTTTGTTCTGCAAATATCTAACTATTTAAGTAAAAGTTCTAAAACGTGACATCTCAAATGCTTCCTAAATTCATTAGACAAATGAGCACAAGGACAGAAGTTAACTCAGCATTTTAATTTCAACTCTTATATTTGAATACCAAAACTGCACATATTGAAAGAATGTCATGTCTATTTCCCATGATTAGGCTATTTTTATTGTAAAGCAAATATTATACTTAGAGTAATAGTCTTCCTTGAAAAGAACTAGCTTACATTTGGCATATTACATCATGGCACAATAATATACAGCATGCGAATATATTATTTATTATATCCTATGAACTGAGTTGAAACACTTAGGATCTCACAGCTGTGTTGTACGATTCATGAATCAGGCAGCATCTTGCTCAGAAGGTGGAGGACGGCTCCACCGAGGGGGTAAAAGCGGAACCCCACATCAGACCGATCTAAATGTGGAAGTCGGCGAGGACGTGCCCTGACCCGCTTCCCTTTCGCTTACGGGGTCTTGCCAAGTGGAGCAGGTGCTTGGGAATGAGGAAGCGAGCTGGTGAGGAACCAGGAGTGAGGTGGCCCAAGAACGAGGAAACTAGCTGCCAACCGCTGACGGGCTCTATTTAAATTGGGATTTCCGGGCTAGCCAGGCATTTGCAGGGAATAAAAACTAGCTTAGGTTTTTAGTTTGGCCTCCATGCCGGGCCCACTAGATTTTATTTATCCATCATCCTCCCTGATTATTCAGGAATATTACAGAGGTTGTTCCCCATCATAATTTTGAAGAGCAGTAGTGAGAGAACCCCAGGGCCACGAGGTGAGCCGTTCCGCTCAGCTCTTGAGGCTGTGGTTGGGGAAGTCGTATTGTCCCTGCAAAGCCGATCTTGTAATTGACCTTTAGAAAGCAAGATTTTCTGCACTCCTTATAAGATAATTGTTTCTTTTAACTACTCTTATAACAGAAAGCCAGATATCAAGAAAATATAAGTAATTATTAAAATATTTATTTCATTAAGTGAAAAAAAATGAATTGCATGTATTTTATGCCCTTGAGTATGTACATCAAAAGGTATTTAACATTTACCCAAATCAACCCTTGGATAGGAAGCACCAAACTAAAAATCTTCTCACTTGAAGAAAAAATGCTGTATTAAAAAAAATCTTAGAGTCTGTATTTTACTCTTTTATAATTAAAATAGAATTACACACATTAAAAGTTATCTCTCACTCTAGGTGCGCCAAAAAAAATCAAAGATAATTGTAAGAAACCCTCATATGGCTTTCACTGTTCTTTAAACAAGGAATGTTTTAAAAGCTCTCTCAAGTTGTCAAAGGCCTGGATGACTAAGTGTATATTCAGTAGCACAGGGTAATCTTATGTGCTTACGTGTTTATTACGCGTTAGTCAAATTATGTCAATTGGCAATAAGGGCCTTTCCACTGAAGAGATGTAATTCTTATAAAATACTGTCACTTACAAATAAGAACAAGCAGATGTAAATTATTTTCAAGTAAAACTGAAATTTACTGTGGAACTTTTAAAACTGAAAAAGTCACTGCTAATTTAGTCTTTAATAAATTTAATGTAAAGTATTTCTGGATCCAAGTGCTACTTGCAATTTATGATGAAATGCATTCATCCGTTCTTTTTGAACCGGCCAGTTCAAGACGCAGCGAGATTTAAACATTCCTCTTCGCAAACAGAGTGCATGATTCAATTTGTAATCTGGAATCTCTTCAAGAAAGATCAATATAATAGAATCCAGGTTTTGTTCAATGGCTTGCTGAACTGCATGGTGCACCTTGAATCTAAGTGAAAAAAAAATTGAGTTAATCAATATGCAGCTTAGGTTCTAAAATCTAAAATCCTTTTTAGAATTAGAATTCAATCTGTCACTCTCAAATCGAGTCATATTTTTTCTTAATTATTTTTTATTTTATTATGAGTTGTTAGTAATCCGTTCCTGACATTTGAAATTTCAATGGAAAAAATAAGTAGATATATAAAGTTTTTCAGGGTTCACCTACCTTTTGCACAGTGGCTCTTTTAACAGATGCTGCGTTATAACAAAAATAATTTTTCTGCTCCTTTTGATGCTGTTAACTATCGCTTCAAGTTCAAGGGCCCCTGCCTCAAAGTCCCTTTCCTCCAGGCAAAATTTCAGAGATGGGTCTTGCTCTTCCATTGGGGCCAAGTGGTCCCAGACCCAGTCGCCGTCTTTGCGGGAGTGAATGATGTACGCGGCGTACTCGAAGTGCTCGGCCTGCCTGTCTATTTCTTTGAAGCCCAGCACTCGGTGCACCGACACGTTCCAGTAGAAGGAGATCCTCCACCCCTCCAAGTGGACGAGCACGGCAGAGACGGTGAAGGTCAGCAGGACGCTGGAACTGAGGATGAAGAGGAGCTCGAAGGGTGCGCTGTCCTTGCAGGAGGCCGTATCGAAGCGCGTCACCGGGGAGCCGTGGTACTGGGGGGGCGTGTTGCACACGTAATGCTCTGCCAGCTCCGGGACGTTTGTGAGGGTCGCGTTGATCCAGTTGACGAACCAGGCAATACTCTCGCACGTGCAGTCGAAGGGGTTAAAGCGCATATCGAGAAGAGCCAGGTTCTGGAAAGCGGGTCCAAACACACGCTTGTCCACGGACGTGATAAGGTTCTTCTGAAGGTTCAATGATCTCAGAGACAGCTGGTTATCAAATAAAGAGGGTGGAAGTACGTTTAAATTATTCAACCCCAAATCGAGGCTCTTGAGCTCCAGCAAGCCCCTGAAAGCCTCTGCTGGGACCTCGTCAAAGCCGTTGGACTCCAGGTTAAGGGCGCGGAGGCGGGCGAGGCCCTTCAGGAAGCGCACGGGGCCCCCGGGGTTTGCCCGCTTCCAGAGCCGCGCCAGGTTGTTGTGCTGCAGGTCCAGCACTTGCAGCCCGCCGAGGCCCTCCAGCACGTCCTCGTTGAGGTTGGCGATGTTGTTGTTGCTAAGGTCCAGGACCGTGAGGTTCCGAAGAGGCCGGAAGGGCGACGGCGCGCTGTCCGCACCTTTGCAGGCCGTCCTCCGGAGCAGCAGGCGCTGGAGGCTGGGGGCCGAGGCGAAGGAGTCGCTGCTCAGCTGCAGGTATCTGTTATAGGACAGGTAG
Organism: Dasypus novemcinctus; assembly: GCF_030445035.2. Classification (NCBI taxonomy): domain Eukaryota; kingdom Metazoa; phylum Chordata; class Mammalia; order Cingulata; family Dasypodidae; genus Dasypus; species Dasypus novemcinctus. The sequence continues at coordinate 1,126,504 of NC_080701.1, read as the reverse complement.
ATTTCAGCCACGCTCTCCAGGCCCCGCCACTCCTGGCCTGTGAGCTCCTGCGCAATTTCGTTAAGCCCGAGGTCGAGCACCTCCAGGCGGCCCAGCCACGAGAAGGCGCCGCTCTCTATTTTGGAGATTTTATTTCTGGTGAGGTTGAGGACGCGTAAAGGGGAATGAGCGAGCGATAAGAAGGTCTCGTTTGTTAAAGTTCGCAAATTTGTGAAGGAACTCGACAGACTCAGGTATTTCAGATTTACCAACCCCATGAACGTATTGCTTTTCAGGCCTGAGAAATGATTGTCTTCCATGTTAAGGTACTCTAGACCTTTCAGCCACTGAAAAGACAAATCGTCGATCTGGGGGAGCGAAGCAAGGGGAATACTTGGCTTGATAAAAGATCGTTTCAAATGCAGGTATCGCACATTGAAAAGGCCATAAAAGGAGCGGGAAAACAAGCGCTCTAGATTATTATACTCCAGAATGAGGCACTCCAAATGTGGGAGCCAAGCGAAGGTGTCGTTAGCGATCTCGTTTAAGCTGTTGTGCGAAAGGTCGAGCCTGGTGAGGCTGGTCTGGTTTAGGCCGAGGAAGGTCGAGTTGCTGGTCTTGAAGAGATGCGCGTTGCTCAGAGACAGGCTGCGCACGCTCGTGTGTGACAGCTCCCAGCAGAGCCGCTCCACGAGCCCGGGGCCCAGCTGGGCACCGTTCAGGGACAGGCCGGACAGCTTTCCAATCGCGTGGAAACAGCCTGGAGAGAACTAAGGGGAGGTTAGGGGCCGCTTGCACCTGCCTGTGTCCTTGTGGCTCGTCTCCCCCAGCCCCCCTGGCCACGGCATTGCCCCGTCCTCTAGGCCTGAGTCTCCAGCTGAGTTCCAGCCCCCACCCAGCTGCTTTTGCTCCTTCTCCCCTGCCACATCTTCAGGGCCTTCCCTGCCCTCCCGGCCCAGGTGAGGCCCCTGGCACTGTTACTCATCACTCCGGGGGTAGATGTGGCCAATGGCCCTGTGGGGTCACTCTGGGTGGGGCCCTCCAGCCTGAAGGGGCCATGCCTGTCCCCCTTCCCGTAACGCGATGCTCCTGCCGCCCCTTCCCATCCATTAGGGTTTTCCTTACAGGTTTGGGGCTCCCTCAGCTTCCCTTGCAGAGCTGCATGGTTCTGGGGCTCAGGGCAGAGCCCGGGGACAAAAGGAGGGATCCGGAGACAATCCAGGGATGGGCGAGAAGCCTCCGTCCTCAGGGAGCAGAGGCTCAGCTCGAAGGTGCCACTTGCCAGAAGCTAGGACTCGCCGACCGGCAGAGGGGAGAGTACGAAACTGACCACGGCCAGTCTACATGGTGGGACACCTGCTGCCCCTGAAATGACGGTCGTGATGTGGCATTCATTTTAAAAGGCCTCCCATCTCCACTGCCAGAGACCCAGCTCTGCCGCCACGGGGAAGATACATAATCCTTCTCCAGCTCAATTTACGCGCGTGCAAACGGACAAGAATAACTTGGCTAAAAGGGCTGCGCAATAAAATATCAGAAAGGAACTCCTACCACCCGCACATGAGAATTTAGTTAAGTGCTCTGAATTTTAGTTGGTGGTGGTAGATTTGTTTTCATCATTTGGAGCAAAGCTAGAAGGAATCAAATCCAAATGACAGTGCTTGTCTCTAGCTTTGGGGTAGTTTCATTTCCCCCCTCACATTTTGCATATTTTATAAGATGTCTACCATAAATATTCTAATCAGAAATAAATGTTGCTTAAAAAATAGGATGAGTAGCATCCACAAATATTTCATTATGTCAGGAAAATTTTGTACACAGCTGAACTTTACATCTGAAAAATATACCAACTTTTAAAATCCTGATTTAGGTAAGACTTTCAAACATCCTTAACAGCCTGCAAAAAATAGGAAGTGGGTAGAATGCAGGCATATGTGGATTATGAAAGGAGCAAGCCGGGATGACGACGAGATGGTTAAGGGACGCCAGCACTCTCCGTTAAAGGGAGGGTTTGGAATAATATCCCTTCCTCAGCGTTTACTGAGAGCCGATGGTACTCCCAGCGCTGCCGCCTCCTCGCCCTCCTGCCTGAGGTCGTCTTACTATTATCACACTTTCAGAACCGGGGTCTGGGGCAGAGAGCGCTTGAAGACCAGCTAAACAAACTGGAAAGACCGTCTCTAAGCACCACGCTCTTTCCACTTTTCAGCCACTTGGTGAGATAGATACCATGACTTCTATTTCACAAGTGAGAAAGCTAAGACTCAGACAGGTTAAGTAGATTTCCAAGGTCAAAGAACTGGCAGGTGCTGTAACGGGGATTTTAACCCACTTCGTCTGACGCAGAGCTTCTACCCACTGCCAATTCTCCCTCCCCTGAGGCTGGCTCCAGGGCTGGAAGTGTGAAGGATTTCTCACAGACATGAAAAAGCAATTTTAGATTCCTATCTGGATGATACAGGGGCTGCCCACATTACAGGTAGAACAAAATAATTTGGCTCATATCTTACCTCTTTAATTTGATTTGATGATAAGTCCAAGGTTTTTAAAGAAGAATTGCCAAGGAAATCAAGTTCTTCATGTGTTAAGGCATAAATTTTATTATTTGATAAAAGAAGCTCTTGGAGATTTTCCAGTTGGAGTTGAGTTCCTAATTTTGTAGATGATAAACTATTATGAGATAGATCTAATGTGATTAAATTCTGAGGGAAAAAATGATATGTATATGTTAGAAAATAATTCCTCTAAATATACATTAATCTTAGAAATAGCCCACAGCAAATTATTATTCTACAGAAACTGACAGTGAGGGTAATAATCTTTATTGACAAAAATACCATCACTGCAAGGATGTAGTTTCTTACTTCAAGAATCACTTTATTTCTCTTACCAAAATAAAACAATTTCAGCTTATTTATTTATGCTGTAAAGAATATCCATAATAAGCATTTACTTATCTATAATACACATTTATTTATGATGTAAGGAATGTCTGTGTGGCTTATCCAACACATAGTGTCATGAATTAGTCTTGAAACACTAAAAATTCAAGAACAGGGAAAAAAAAAGAAGAAAAATCATTTCTGTGTAAAAGCAAGAATAGAATTCTGCTGTCTATGCAATTCTAAAAATAATTATACTGAGGAAGACATTGCTACATAAATTTTAGAACATGACTAGTAAAGCATATTCACTCTTGTTTGTTTTATCTATATTGTAGATTGGTTTATTACCTTATGTTACTTTTGAACATATAAATTTCAATCTCCAGTAAAAGTTAAGGAAAAGCTGATATCTAGAACAGTAAAACCTTAGGTAATCTCTATTAAAGAAAGCAAGACTTTTATTTATATTTTTGGAAGAAAACTAATATTTTGCCAACAATTTTTTAACCAAATGTTGAGGTCTTTGGGTCCAAAGACAGTTAGACAGTTCTTCTACATGAAAATCTAAGAAGGTAAAAGAAAGAATTAAAAATTGTTAATACCAAAGCATTTTATTAAATGTTTTGAGGCAGTTTTAATTTTCCACTTTATTCTTGACATCTGGAACCAAGAATTCTTAACTTTTAACAAGGCCGTAAATGAAGAAAAGACAGACTTGAGGTTAGAAAATACTTGTCTAAGTTTTAGAGACAAAAGCATACCATTTTCCTAATTTAAAATCCAAGTAGTGCTACAAAGGAAAACGTGTTCGCCATTGGAAAACAGTTTTTTAAAACCGAGAATAAGCCACTTTTAGCTGCATAATTTGCTTTATCATTCTATCAATTTGCTAGCTTTATTTGAAATCAGTTCAGAAACTACCAGGATTCTTGAAATTTTTTTCTTGACTCTAGGGAAAAGCAGCATTGGAGCTTTTTTCCATACTCCTAAGGAGATATTCTGATCACTCTCTGATCGTGACATTTATTTCTCATATGTGTTTCGGTGCTAATTTGGGAAGCAAGAGAGGCAGATTCCTTTAAAATTAAGGTTGAAACTGATTTAGATTATATTTTCTCATTTGAAAGCATTTTCAATCATAATAGCAATATGTGTGCATGCGTGTGTCTTCCATTGGAGTAGATCAGATTTCTTATTCTTTTCCTTGAATTTAGGTATTAGGTCTAAGGATAGATAAGTAACTTGAAAACATAACCTTTAATGGCATTTTTCATTTCATTTATGGAAAGGCCCGCTTTCATCTTACCTTCAGGTTTTTAAAGGGATTACTCTGAATTTTCTGGATTGAGTTAGACATCAGATGGAGTTCAGTCAAACTCAGGCAGAAGATAAAGGTTTTGTCAGAAAGCTGAGATAGCTCATTGTGCTGGAGGTTCAAAACTTTCAGTAAGGGGAGGTTTTGGCACAGTTCTGGCTCCAGCTTTGAGATGGAGTTAAACCCTCCATCCAAGATGGTAAGTTGGCTGTATCTTGTAAAATTGGCAGGTGGTAATCGTCTGAGTTGGTTGTGAGTGAGGTTCAGTGCCGTGATGTTTGCTGGGAGGTCGTCCGGTACTTGTGTCAACTTCAGGTGGCTGCAGTCAGCCACTTCATGTCTAACAGAACATTTGTTGGTAGAGGAAGTACACAGCTTCCAAAAGGGCAGCAGCCCCCAGAATAGGTAGGCAAGAACAGGCAAACGCTGTTCCATGGTTCTACCCTATGAGAGAAACATAAAAATGTAGTGGGCGACATTAATAACATGTTTTCATAATGTGTTAGTACATTCCTTATAAAATATATAACCAGAATAGATGTTTGTGTGTTGTGTGCTCTTTTTACTCACACTTTTTGCATTATAAAAATGTATATTGTAGAAGCAATAGAGCAAATGGAAATAATTCAAACTGCACAGGAGGGTTAAAAAATGGAACCTGCCAATCTCTCTTCATCCTCCACCTCCACCTTGAAGGGAGGATCTCTTGCCAGTTTCCATTTTTAATTCTCCTGGTTTCCTCTATAACCACAAGTGATTTGTTGTGGTTTCACTTCTTAATTGAAACATCTCATTGAATGTAAGCATTTTCTTTCCACTATGAAGATAAGGATCTTAATTTTACTACACCCTCTTCCTTTGGTTATTTCTTATTTGAATCTCTTGATTAAAGACCACACCTAAAGCTCTATTTCTTGGTTTACCAACTTTATGGTGAATTAGGAAATGCACCCCTGCCTCCCTCCACACTTTTTACCAGTCTCACTTTTCTTAAAATCTGTCCATTTTGCTAAGGTACAAAGGGTAAGCATTTTATCCAGAAACTACAATTAAGTCTGGCATGCCAAGTCTAGATTAATTCAGAAACTCTAAAGTTGAATGGCATTTCCAGGTTCTTACTTCTGGAAATATTCCTGCAGAACTGGTGAGGCTTGGGGGAGCAGAGTGGCTGCAAGTACAGGCCACGGAGCCGCAGGTCCAGCTGCTGCCCTGGTCACCTGCTGAGAGCCTGCGGCAGGGGCTGACCCATCAGAGAGCTAGAGGAGCTCCTCCACAGGCTGCTGAGAGATGCAAGGAGGAAAGCCACGTAGCAGCTTATGGTACTTGATGCAAAGCAATAGTAAATGCTACTAACGATTACTAGTAATCAGTACAATGATCCCATGATTTTTTTAAAAATTTCTTTGTCTTTATTTTTTTTAATGTTACATTCAAAAAATATGAGGTCCCCATATACCCCCCCACCCCTCTCACCCCACTCCTCCCATAACAACAACCTCCTCCATCATCATGGGACTTTCATTGCCCTTGGTGAATACATCTCTCAGCACTGCTGCACCACATGGTCGATGGTCCACATTATAGTTTACACTCTCCCCCAGTCCACCCAGTGGGCCATGGGAGGACATACAATGTCCAGCATCTGTCCCTGCAGTACCACCCAGGACAACTCCAAGTCCTGAAAATGCCCCCACATCATATCTCTTCTTTCCACTCCCCACCCTCAGCAGCTACCGTGGCCACTTTCTCCACATCAGTGCTACATTTACTTCCATTACTAATCACAGTAGTTTCAGAGTAGAAGATAAGTAAGTCTACTCTAATCCATACTCTATTCCTCCTTCCTGTGGACCTTAGGATGGTTATGTCCACTCCACCTCTATCTCAAGAGGGGGCTTAGATTCCACATGGATGATGGATGCAATTCTCCTGCTTGCAGTTGTAGGCACTCTTGGCTCCCTGGTGTGGTGGTTGACCTTCTTCACCTCCTTGTTAGCTGGCTGGGGTAAGTCCAATAAACCAGAGGGTAGGAGTTGCAAGTCTACTGAGGCTCAGGGACTGGCTATCACATGAACAGTCCAGAAATTCAGGTTTCCTGAGTATACACTAAACCCCAGTGCCAAATGGATAATTATAACTATTTCCTATTCATGTAAATTTTTTACCTGATAGAAAATCTACAAGATAAGGACATATTATCATGAGACATTCACAGCTGCCCACTCCACAAGAAGGCAGTCTTAAGTCATTGGAATTCTAGGAAATGCACGGAGTGTTGGAAGGATCCGAGAAGCCCCTCACTGTCTCGGGGAGGGGAGGAGCCGTGGTCTGGACCACTGGTGCCTCCCCACCCTGCCACCACCCGCGTCTCCCCCCTGCAGCTGCAGACGATCCTCGAGTAAGGCAGTCAGAATCCTTCATACTGCTGCTTTCCAATTTCAGTTTAAATCATGAAAATTAAGTCCTGGGCTATGAGGTATTGGTGGGTCACTTTGCCCCAGTGCTTGGTCTAAAGACTGAAATTAACAAGTTTAAGCATTTGCTCTTACATCATTTACAAAATCCAAAGGCCTTTACAATTTTAATAAGAATCCGCTCTATATATTGTATAAACAAAAATACTTGTGAAACATTGCTTGAACTACTTTAAGTTTTGTATGGACAATTCTTATAAAGTAAACATAATTATATTTGATGTCATGAAAGGGTGTTTTGGGGAGCTGTAAGCAACCATGACAGCTTCACAATAAAAATAAAGGTTTTAATTTATGGAAATTTTACATTAAATTGAGTTTTTAAGGAATTACTTTTGCCCACAGTTGAAGCATGAGTGCAGCTGAATGCAGTGAGGGAGGAAGATATGTACAACCTTGTGTCTCTAGCCGATGACCCTTGAGTATTCAAGGCAATAATGAACTTTTCTCCCTTACACTACACCTATTGTTAAGAACTATTCTTGCTCAGTTTGCTGTCGATTTGGGCATGTGCGTTCCTGAAGTTTATAATCCCTCTTTTCCATTCTTGCTGAAAGAAGAGCTGTGTATGTATGACTTCCTTCCATAACATTAGGTCATGCAGCTCCTCCATCAGACCTTTTTAAACGGCCCATTTGGATGGATGCCCCCAAGACTCGCTGCTTGGTTATCATCATGGAATCCATTTCACAGCCCTCCTGGTTAATGCTGCTACTTTATGGATTCTAGCAGCTCTTTGAAATATTTTATTTTGGTTGGAATACTTCCTTGAGTAGTGTATTAGTAAGCTAAAGGGGTGCTGATGCTGAATACCAGAAATGGGTTGGTTTCTATATTTATTTGGGGTAAGAGCTTCCTGTTACTAGACCATAAAGCATAAGTTACTTCCCTCACCGAAGTCCATTTCCACGTGTTGGAGCAAGATGGCTGCCAACATCTGCCCGGGTTCAGGCTTCCTGGGTTCCTCTCTTCCTGGGGTTCTTTCTCTCCAGGCTCAGCTCCTCTAGTTTCTCCACAAGGTCAGCTGTAGACTATCAGGCGAACGACTCTGTCTCTCCCTGGGGTTTTTGCCGTGTCTAAGGAGCTGTCTCTATTCTTCTGTGTTCTTCTCCTATGTGCTCACTTCCCAGGCTCCACCTCAGGACTCCAGCATCAAAACTCCAACACCAAAACTCCAAGTCTATCCTTTACCATGTCTTTTATCTGTAGCCCCCTCCACCAATGGGGCAGGGATGCAATGTCCTACTGATGTGGCCCAAACAAAGCCTTAATCATTATTTAATCAAGTAAACCTCTGAATCCAATATAATCTGATATTCTCTGAGCAAAAGACCAGTTTACAAGTATAATCCAATATCTATTTTTGGAATTCATAACTATATCAAACTGCTACACGTAGTTTTTATTTTCAAAAAAAATTTACATAGGAAGTTATCTTTCTAAGTTCTTGTATGTCTGTTTTGACTTTTTTTTTTCCATTTTGTCTTCACATAGTTTTAATGTGTAGATAATTTTATGTAAAACTCATAAAAGCATTATTCTATTGTCTTCAGTTCTCCACTGTTGCTAAAATGATATCTGATGCCAATCTGATTTTCCTTTCTTTATAGACAAACTTCTTTTTTGTTTGGAAGATTTCAGTATCATTTCTTTTCCCTTGATAATGTAAAATCTGACAAGGATATTTCTATCTATGTTTTCCTTTTAAAATCTGGATTTATATTCTATGGTATTTTCCATCTGAAGGAGAATTCAAATTAAACTTTAACATTTTTTTTTCTATTATTACTTGGATCCTTTCCTTTGTCCTCTTTCCTATGCTCTCTTTTGAAGGCATTTTCAGGTAGCTCTTGGTCCTCCTGTCTAATTCTTCCTATATCTAAAGCTTCCTTTCATATTTTTCATTTTTTGTTATATTCTTATTTTATGTTCCTAGATATAATCTTACCATTTTGTACCATGTATTTTTATATTTTTATCATATATATGTGGGGGGTGAGATAGGGATATACATATATCTATACGTATATCATTTTAATTTGAGCAATTATGTTTTAATAAACTTGTATCAGTATAACAAACATACGGAACATTGCACTTATTGTGAACATACAGCTTGCTGAATTTTCATAAAGCAAACACGTGACTGTAAGAAACAGAGCCTACCAGATCTAGAAAGAGAGTTCCATGCCTGACTTCCCAGGTGCCGTGGCCTTTCTCCCGGAGAGAGCACATCCGGATTCCTCATAGGAAGTGCTGATTTACCTTCTTGTGTGTTACGTATTAACGGATTCACACATTGTGAATAGTTTTGTGCCCTGTTCTCCCCCATTAGGTTCATGAGAGTTGTCCACATCCTGTCGTGCACCAGCAATTGTTCATTTTTACAAGTAGAATCATCCGTTGTATAGGTATACCACGGTTAATTTCTCCCAAAACTTTTTATGAAAGATTGAAAATAGAGGACAGTTAAAAACTTTTACAGTGCACTCCCTTGTGCTGTCATAAATCTACCCCTCTAGTTACCCTCTGGCCACCAGTTCATCAAAGTGAAACGTTAGACCCTCCGGCAAAATGGCATTCACATGCTTACTGCCAGTTCCGTGTTTATTTTTAGGGTTTTCTTTGGGATGTAAATTTGCATTCAATGAAATGCACGATTCTAAAGTGCGCTTCCGAGTTTTGACAGATGCATGCACCTGAGTAAGCTCACACCAAGGGCCCCACCCCTGCCCAGTTACTTCTCATCCCCCCTCACAGGGCAACCACTGCTCTGACTTTTATCCCCTAAACATTAGTTTTGTGCGTTTATGATTTCATAGAAGTGAAATCACACAGCATTGACTCTTTAATATGCGGTTTCTTTCACTCAGAACACTGTTTTTAGATCCACCCGATTTGCATATTCCAGTAGCTTGTCCCTTTGTTTGAACTGACTGTTACTCCACGGTAAGAATTTGCCACATTGATTTATGGAGCCCAGCCTGGGACGCCTCAGTTGCGGGGACTGTATTTTGATACGTTGAGCAAAGCTGCGGTGCACATTCCTCTGCCTGATTTAATGGACATATACATTTGATTTCTTTTGTGCAGATATATAGGATTGGAATCGCAGAGCCACTGGGTAGGTGCAGAGTTAATTTTATAAGAAGCCGTCAGATATTTTGGCAAGGTGTTGTACTGTTTTATACTCCCAGCAGCCTCCTTGTCAACATCCTTTTATTGTGAGTCCTTCTGGTGAGTGTGTACTGCTATCTCATTGTGATTTTTAAAAATTTCTCTCCTCTCCCCCCCCCCAAGTTGTCTGCTCTCTGTGTCCATTTGCAGTGTGTTCTTCTGTGTCTGCTTCTATTCTTGTCAGCAGCACCGGGAATCTGTGTCTCTTTTGTTGTGTCATCTTGCTGTGTGTGCGATGCCACTCCTGGGCAGGCCAGACTTTCTTTGGTGCTGGGCAGCTCTCCTTGAGGGGCGCACTCCTCGCGTTTGGGGCTCCCCTACGTGGGGGACACCCCTGCATGGCACAGCACTCCTTACGCACATCAGCACTGTGCAATGGCCAGCTCCACACGGGTCAAGGAGGTCCTGGGTTTGAACCATAGACCTCCCATATGAGCCAAGTCTGCTTCCCTCATTGTGATTTTAATTTGCGTTTCCCTGGTGACCAATTATATTTAACAATTTTCATGTGGTTACTGTCCAATTGCATATCTTCCCTTGCATGTTCAAATATTTTACTCATTTAAAAATGGAATGGTCTTTTTCCTATTTTATTGTAGCAATTCTTTATATATCTGGGTGTCAGTTCTTTGTCAGATATTTTGGAATATTTTCTCCCAGTTTGTGGGTTGACTGTTTATTTTCTTAATGATGTCATCTTGACTTTGATGAAGTCTAATTTACCATTTTCTTTACTTCTTTTATTATTGCTTTCTGTGTCCTAAGAAATGCCTATTCCGAAGTTCCTTAGATATTCTCGTTTATATTTTTAGCTTTTATGTTAAGGTCTATGATCCATCTTAAATTAATTTTTGTGTACAGTGTGAAGTGAAGTCAAGATTCACTTTTCCAAAGTACATCCAATTGTTCAGACCATTTTAAAAAAAGACTTTCCTTTCCCACGCTGCTGCTTCTGTGGCCGTCTTGAAAACTCAGTGTGTGAGGGGGGCCTATTTCAGGGTCATCTGTTCTCTTCCACTGAATATTTGTTGATTTTTTAGCGCGATGCCACACCGTCTGATTCCTTAGCTGATAATCAGTCATGGATAAAGCCTTCTTTCGTTCTTCTTTACACGGTTGCTTTTTCCATACTATGTTGACGGGCCTCACCTGCGATCGTTGCGCTTATTATTTACTTATTAAAGGCCCTTCTCCCTGGACTTAAAGCTGTGAAAATAGACCCCCTTGCTGTGCCCAGAGCAACGCCGGGAGCAGAGCCGATGCTCAGGGGACAGAGGCTCAGGAATGGCTTTCCACGGGCCGTGACTCAGCGCGCGGAAACCGCCCCTAAGTCCACACACGGTGAGTTTCGTTGTGGTGGAATGCGTACCTGATGTGCTGCTCTCCGGCATGAGCATATATCTGGTTTCAAAGATCAAATCATCCTCAAAGTTCGACGATGCATTACGAAGAACGATATTTAAAAAGTTTTGCCGTAAGATCTAAAACTCATTATACAAGGAAAATTCCACACAAGTGTTAGAGAACAGCGCCACTTAAGAGGATTAATTCTAAGCTGAACATTTAGAATTATCCTAACACACTTAAACGTTATTGGGTTCACTTATACTCTAATCCAGTTCTCAGAAAGAGAGAAGGCCAGCTGCCCTCAAGTAGCTTTGCCTCTTAGGGCCTCTGCTTGATATCCAGAAGGTATGAAAGACACCCTGGCACAGCCAGAGGGGGATGCTCAGACACAGGAGAGCGGCGCTCTGCATCCCGCCTTCTTCCTTCAGGGAGTGGGAAAACCCTACAGGCGATCAAGCTTTCAACTGTCTGGAAGACGTTTTAAACTGGAGATTTCATGTCGGGTTTTATTTTGCCAGCTAGGAGCAGGAGTGGGGGCTCCAGAACCTGCCACAGTGAGTTCAGTCATAGAAAATAAAGTGACATTTGTTTAATTCAGATTTTAACAGGTACCAATACGTGGAAGTGAAATTTTCTTTATATTCTGCTTGTATATCACATGCACTGGGGAGACCTCTGTGAGTATGGGGGTGTCTAGACAATTTTCCTCAGCCATCCTTTCATCTATATTCCTGGAATTACCAAATTGCTTAATATGCCAAATGTGGAACTGGAAAGGATGCCCTCCAGAAATGGGGGGTGGGCTCCCTCCACCGAGAGTACCTCATTTTCTAGGGCTGCCCTTGCTGGGCAGTGCTCCTTAGGGAGGGTGGCGCCAGGACATTCCCAGCTGCCACGTGCCCTGTGTGCACTCGTTTCCTCCTCCTGTACCCTACAGGACGTTCCCAGCTGCCACGTGCCCTGTGTGCACTCGTTTCCTCCTCCTGTATACCCTGCAGGATGTTCCCAGCTGCCACGTGCCCTGTGTGCATTTGTTTCCTCCTCCTGTATACCCTGCAGGATGTTCCCAGCTGCCACACGCCCTGTGTGCATTTGTTTCCTCCTCCTGTATACCCTGCAGGATGTTCCCAGCTGCCACGTGCCCTGTGTGCATTTGTTTCCTCCTCCTGTATACCCTGCAGGATGTTCCCAGCTGCCACGTGCCCTGTGTGCATTTGTTTCCTCCTCCTGTACCCTGTGGGGCATTCTCAGCTGCCACGTGCCCTGTGTGCATTTGTTTCCTCCTCCTGTATACCCTGCAGGATGTTCCCAGCTGCCACACGCCCTGTGTGCATTTGTTTCCTCCTCCTGTACCCTGTGGGGCGTTCCCAGCTGCCACGTGCCCTGTGTGCACTCTTGTTTCCTCCTCCTGTACCCTGCGGGGCATTCTCAGCTGCCATGTGCCCTGTGTGCACTCTTGTTTCCTCCTCCTGTACCCTACAGGAAGGACGTTCCCAGCTGCCGCGTGCCCTGTGTGCACTCTTGTTTCCTCCTCCTGTAACCTACAGGATGTTCCCAGCTGCCACGTGCCCTGTGTACACTCTTGTTTCCTCCTCCTGTAACCTACAGTATGTTCCCAGCTGCCACATGCCCTGTGTGCATTTGTTTCCTCCTCCTGTACCCTGTGGGGCGTTCCCAGCTGCCACGTGCCCTGTGTGCACTCTTGTTTCCTCCTCCTGTACCCTGCGGGGCATTCTCAGCTGCCACGTGCCCTGTGTGCACTCTTGTTTCCTCCTCCTGTACCCTACAGGAAGGACGTTCCCAGCTGCCACGTGCCCTGTGTGCACTCTTGTTTCCTCCTCCTGTACCCTACAGGACATTCCCAGGTGCCACGTGCCCTGTGTGCACTCTTGTTTCCTCCTCCTGTACCCTACAGGACGTTCCCAGCTGCCACGTGCCCTGTGTGCATTCTCGTTTCCTCCTCCTGTACCCTGTGGGACGTTCCCAGCTGCCACGTGCCCTGTGTACACTCTTGTTTCCTCCTCCTGTAACCTACAGGACGTTCCCAGCTGCCACGTGCCCTGTGTGCATTTGTTTCCTCCTCCTGTACCCTGCAGGCTTCCTTCCTCCATCTCCAGCTCGCAGATGCTGCCCGACAACACATTCTCCTCCTTTGCTAGGTGACACTCTTCTTCCTCTGGAAGGGCTGCAGGTAGGATCAGAATTATTGAGAAGGACTAATCTACTTATCTCAGAAAGGACTGGAAGGCATTCCCAGCTCTGAATGGGAAAGACCCAACCAGGGCCAATCAGGAAGTGTGAGAAAGGAAAAATTTCTCATGAAATTTCAGAATTGTGAGCATTCACAAAATTCCTAAAAACTTCCACAGAGAACATCAGTTCCTTCCAAAGGAAAGCTGTATAAAAGTTCTCGTTAACAACATTAGCCCCTAGAAAACAATGGAGTTAGGCTTCCAAAACATTCAGGGGAGGTACTTTGAACTTCTAATTTCATAGGCAGCTTGACTACTAAAGATGAGGGAGAAAGCATTTTAGATATGCAAGAATTCAGTAAGTTTACTGACCATGGTGTGAAAAATAGATTCTAGGAGATAGTTCAGTAAAACAGACAAAGATAAAAGAGGATGAAATAGGATTGAAGAAAAGGTTGCAATTAAATGAGACCTAACAAAAAAGCAAAGAAAGCTGAAAAGAGCTGGAAGATAGATTCTCTGGGCTTTGCAATTTTGGAAAACCTTGTAGAGGCGCATAGGATTATGTTTTTGTCCCAGTGAGGGACAATTGCATCATGGCTGGGCAAGGGACCTGGTGCAGGTACCCTGGGTTATGGTTTGGTTTGGAAACTTCTCCACGGTTTTTTCCTAAATGAATACAGATATAACTCCACGCAGGCACACTCCAGCACATAATCACATTATGAAACTGGGAATCGACTTCCGGGAGCTTTAGGAGGCCCAGGCTTGCCAGGGCCAATTTCTGACCTCCTGCTCCTCCTTTTCCCTTACGGAGGCAAGGAAAGCTGTCTGCTCGCGCCAGCACCTGACACACTCCTTTTTTGAGTGCATGACCATAAAATGCCAGCCCCTGTCTCCCCCTCCAACCAGGCTGAGGAAAGGAGGTAAGAGCTTTTTACACGCACGGGGTTTCATATCTTTAAGGCAAAGGTAGTTTTTTATTTCCATAGCTTCCCTAATGTTTTCCAGGTATACAACTGTACAAAGGAAACATTTTAAAATTGTTGCATAAATATTCTATCCTGTTACTTAGAAGTGTTTGCTCTTACTTGCACTGTTACCTTACATTTTCCCATCCCTGTCCCTGTGCCTATTGCGTGGCCCTGACAACAGCTCAAGTGGCTGAGCAAGCTCTAGAAACACGAAAGAATGATCAAACCAAAGTGCATGTATCTCTACTCGGCTTGAGTAATACTCTCTCAGTAGGAATTTAAAGCACTTACCTTCACGTATTCTGCTCAGAGCTGCTCTTCTCCTTTGTCCAAATCCAGGCGTTTTCATCAGGGAAGTGTGGCAAGCTTGCTGCAATCTTGAAAGTGAAACTAAAGTTAAAAAAAAAAAAGAAAAAAAGTCTTTATATTTGGTGCTTTGTATGGAGGGCTAAGAATAAAAACGCCCAATCTCAGCAAGATGTATTTTAAACAGCTTTCACAGACGCCTGCTTTTGTCTTCTTCAGCTAAAGCCCTCCTGAGTGCCTCTGAAAGGGTCACAGATGAACAGAAGTGAGCAGGGTGGGACCTCACCCTTGGCGTGGGAGGGGCTGGACTCTAAGGGTTAATGAATATTTAACAGAATGAATTCCTCTATATTTTGCCAAAGATTGATGCAAAGCTGTCAGGGTAGAGCAGAAGGACAGAAGAAATCCCAAACCCACAATTCCCAAGCAAAGCTAAGGTACTTTCACATCTTTACCTTGTTTTAACTTTTTTGGTACCTGTAAGATAAGCAAGTCAGAAATTAACCCTTTGATCAAAGAGACCAAGTCTGCCAGGGAGAAAGAGCTGCCAGAGCCCAGAACATGGCCAGTCCTGACCCGTGCCTCTCTCCTTCACAACCGGAGCCTGCTGGGAACAAGCAGGTGTGCCCAGAGAAAGCGCAGCTCTCAGGTAGCTGGTAGACTCCAGTTTATTCAATGGGGTGTGCTTGTTGGGACATAAATGCACACTTTTGCATTATTGCTTTATGATATAATATAATAACTATATTGTTAAATAGTAAACTATACTGATTGGAAGGAATTCCAGGGATCCCCTAGTCCAACTCCCTTACTTTAGACATGAGGAAAAGGAAACCTAGAGAAGCAATAGCCCTAAGGACACATCATGAGTTGCTACGATATTGCTTTGTACAAGTAAGTAAAATACTAAAAGAGCCAAAGACAGGTGAAAACTATCACTGATGTATCTTTATTGAGGAATTGAGAGGAGGAAGTAAGTTTGTATCTCCGCATGAAAGCAAGTGGCTTTTCCTGAGCCTCAGCTTTAGCTGGGTGCGGGTTCCTGGACACATTTTTGGTTTTCATTCCTCACATATGCAATATAATAATACTATGAACAAATGCAAATGTACGACCTGAGGGAGAATTGGCCCCATATCTACCCACTGGGGTGTGCGTAAGCCATCGGTACTGTCAAGAGGTTTCTTGTGCAGCTTCTTGAGTTGGGCTTGGCATGGTCTTTGTTTATGGCTTTGCACCCACCCTTTTGAGGGAGAAGCTGCAGAGGTCAGACCTTTGAGTGGCCCCTGCCATTGACTCTGAGCCCTGAGAGCAGCCTTGGCCCACTGGCCTACTGCATTTCAGCAGGTGGGGAGCGAGCAGGGCCTGGATAAGCACTTGGAACTTACCCTTTGGGCACGGGGCTCCCGGAGGCTTCCTCCAGGACCTGCAGGTGGTGAGGGGCAAGCAGCCACCAAGGGGGAGGATGGGGCACTGGCAGCAGGTCAGCGTGGTGCCTGCAAGGTGTCAGGTCCATTCTCCAGCCAAGTGAGGCTGTGTAGGAAGTGGATCCTCCGTCCCCACGGAGCCATCTCAGCCGATGCCACGTGGAGCAGAGAGGAGCTGCCCATCCAGCCCTGCCACGGCTCCAGAGGTGAGAGCAAAAAAACGGTGGTTGCTCTAGACCACAGAGGTTTGGGATGGGGAGTTTTGCAGCATGAATGGCCGAAACACGCTCCCTTCATCACCCCCCACTGTGTCTTATGGTTTACAAGTCCTTGCACAAATTAGATTTTCCATGATGCTGGTTGAGCCAGTGAAGGGATTTCAATAAATAATTTTTGGACAGTCTGTCTCATAATGCAGTAATCAGTTTAGGCTTAATTCCAGTTCCCATCCAAACTCCTTCATGTTGATAGTCTTCAGGACTTGCTAGCTTCTGAATACAGTGCCGCTTGGTGTCCCTCCACTGCGCATGGCTTGAACATGCATTGACTTAGTTATTACGTTGATGGGGGTCACAGTGGAAAAGGTCGTTTTCCTTTTCAAGAAAATTAAATCAAAACTACTTATGATAAAGTTTCAAAAATGTAAAATAACAAATCCAGTATTTACGGAACTTCGTCTGTATGCTATAACAACCAATCTCCAAATACGGGTGTAGCTGCATTATTCCCAGGAGAGCTGAGATCTACAGAATTCTAGAAGCCTAAATCCCTTAAATTTGTTAAATTTATTTAAAAATCTAACAAGTGTTCTCCTTCAACCTGAATGGGTACATATTTTAAGATAAATGATTGAGGTCATATATGAAAAGAGTCTGAAAGAAAGGCTTGAGGGAAAAAAAATTCAAGTTAGAGAGGCTAGAAGCAATAAGCAAATAATATTATAGTATATTGGAATTTATTCATTTACATATTTATTAAACTGTGGACACACTGTCCTTCTCTGCCTGCTCCTAATAACTCTTAATAAACTAGTTATTGTTTTTATATGATAATTACAGCTATTTTAATCAATGGCAAAGATTATTTCTGATGATTGAGGATAATCTGTAGTCACTAGGAAATCTAGTCATTTCATTATAAGATTTTTAAGGGAAGGCAATATCCTTTATGGGTTAATTTAGACTTAAAGATTGCATCATTGCACCTTTTGACCACACACACAGAGTGTTGAAATTGTGGGGAAAATACTCCTCAATGCATTCATATGAAAAGGCAGATTAATATTGAACAACACAGTAATTACACACGCCAAATTCTGTGAGGGTCAAATAAAGGAAGAACTATGCTAAGGAATGCTAAAACTTGTGGCAGCCCTGAATGTCCAATTACAGATGAGGCATTGGGTATTTAAGAGTCAATCTCATGCACAGGTTCAATTTGGAAAGTCTCTTAAGGAATTTCAGAAGTGAGCCTTTATTAGTGGGAACAAGGAGACTGGACTAACCGGTCTTCCTTGTGCCAGTAGGAAAGCAAAGCCAGGCCGTTCCTTTAATCCTCACAGCTTCCCATCGGTATTAACGGGATGATCTGTTACTGAGCCAGCACTTCACTTTCCCCGCAGCATTAGACAGACGGTTCGTGGTCCCTTCACAGCACCTTCCAGACAGGACAAGACCTGCATCTGCACGCCCTGAGAGTCTAGCAGGCAGTTCTGTTTCCTTGCTGAGCTCTTCCTCTAAAGTGACAGTACAGTTCCCCTTAGCAGCGTCCGTTTGTCTCGCTCGCTGAGCTGCAGCTGCTGACCTTAATCTCCACCAGAGGCAGGTCTCAGCAAGGACCGGACGAGGGAGGAAATCACACCAAGTCCCTCCACCGCTCTCACTCGAGTCTGCTCAGCAGTACTGAATTCCAACTTCCCTCTGAAAAAGAAACTAACGTCGGCCTCACAGAGCTGTGATTTAAACTGAACTTTGAGAAAAACATCGTTTGTAATCTTCAAGGCAGTTGCGCCGTGGTAGTTGTAAATCTCAGTGTGCTGGCACACACAGCCTCGCTCTTTATTGACAGCCCATGATGTGGAGAAGGGCTCTTCAAACCTGATGCCCTGAGTCTGACACCTGTTTATTAGAATGAAAAGAAAAACCAGCCTACATGTTTAGCATCCTAATTAAATTTGAAGAAACTGGTGTCCATGTGGGCAGCCAATGAATGAAGCCATAAAGTTCAGACTGAGCCACTATGTAATAATTTACCATAATTACACTGACTTGGTCATTGGTGAGAGCTAATGATTCTGCAAATTGACACCTGCTTTATAATATAAATTTTGACTCAACAAGGGAAATTAAGAGAGAGGCTGGAGTCAGAGCGGATGGGTAGCTGAGCTGCTTTTGTATTCTTCACCTAAGAAGGAGCTTACCTGCCTCTTATGAGAATGTGAGAACTGCTCCTTAAAAGCTGAGAAGAAAAGTAGAAGGAAAGTGAGGAGAGGAAAGGCTTATTATAAAGATTTGGAGATAAAATAGGTAAACATAACAAAAACCAGAAAGTCCAATATCTAGGTCATACCTGTTTAAAACACTAGTCTTATTCCTTACTTTATGTAGGAATATGCCTATATAAGAATTGAGTATGCACTTTAACATAATCAAAAGTATAACATTTATTTTTCTTTAAATTACCCTGCTTATGCCATCTGTCCAATTTCCTAGTGGACTTTCAAGTTTCTATTATGTATTTGGAAGGGCAATTTGGCCTATTCTGGAATATAGAATTTAACCGTATGTGTGATATAATTTGCTTAGTATGTTGTTTGCCTTTGTTTTTTTTTAAGTGATTGTTTTAACCACACAGAGTTTCATCAAATGATGTCCATGCAGTGCTGATCATAACAGAATCGAGGCTCCGTTTTCAGAAGTTTTACCTAGAGCCTTAAAATGTCATTGTTCTCCCAGCTTGGAAATGTATTTGCCCAGCCTGGAGCTCAGTGTGTAAGAATATCATGTTTCACTCTCTTCAGTAGTATTCACTGCAGTAAAATCACAATGTTCGGAAGATGAGAGGAGATCCCGTCCTGTGCGCGAGCTGTAAGGAAAGACTCCTAACAGCCGAGGAAGCCAGGTGTGGTGACAGAAACACAGAGCTCTGGCGCTGCAGGAACCCGGGTGGTCTGAGGACCTTGTGAGGGTTGCAGCGCGTCTGCCCAGTCCTGCGGGGAGCCGTTTGTAACCACCATCTCAGCAGACGTCGTGCGTGGCAGTGAGGCCAGCTGAGTGCGGCGGGCCTTCGCCCAGTAGGCTTCGGAGGCCGGGGCCCGCGGGCACTGGACACGGCTGGCACGTGGCGGGGGCAGGCTGAGCGGTGGCCTCCCAACAGCCCCGCCGCAGCACCTGACTTCAGGCACCCAGTTTTTGTGCTTCTAACACCAAAAGTGTGAGACAATAAATTCCCATGGTTTAGGCCAGCTAGTCTGTGGTATTTGGTTACAGCAGCCTGGGAAAACTAAGACAGATATGGGAGAAGGTCTTTGCAAGCAAGATACATGATCCAGAAAACACAGATAGATAAAATATGAATCAATTAAAATTTTAACTTTTATAAGTTTAAAAATAAGCATTGATTTTTTATTTTTCTGAAGTCAAAAGGCAAATAATAAACCAGGCAAAGATGGCAAACAATATGACAAAAGGTTAATTTCCTTAATATCCAAAAATCTCTTACAGATAATAAGAAAAATTATGAAAACACAGTAGAGCAAGCACATTAGTGAAAAAGAAATATACTTGAACAACTAATAAAAAGAAAAAATGCTCAGCTTTACTCATGGCATTTAAGATACACGAAGAGCAAGAAATGATTTTCCACTTATCAAATTGTCAACATTTAAGTAGCCTTGCAAGTATATATGAGCAGACACTCTCAAGAACTATTTGATGGTAAAGTAATGTGCTAATTGGTATAATTTTTGAGATAATTGCACATAATTATCCCAATGTTAAAAGTATAGCCGTATTTTTAAAACATGTATTTTTAAAGTTTCTTAAAATCTTCAAATTATGCCTATGTCAATGATACTGTTTTAACCAGCTCCTCCTCCAGCCAAGGAAGGGCTTGTCCTGGGACATATGTCACCTGCTGTAAAGGGTATCTGGGAGCCACCAGATGGTGATTTCAAAGATAAAACCAGGCACTATTTGCCTGCATCTGTGGTTACTCCTCGAGAAGCAGCACACTGTTAATCTGATGCAATTCTTTTTTACATGCTAACAAGTTTTGTGCACAGTGGATTTGTTTGCTTAGAGTATCCAAAGCTCAGATACTGCCTATCTCATTTTCTTACAAGAATTGCTTAATTTATCTTTACAGGAATAATAATAACTATATTTACTGAGTACTTTGTATATGTCAAACCTTTAGTTTACATCATCCTAATCTTCGCAGCAATTCTGGAAAGTGGATGCATTGTCTCCCATTGACAGAGGTGGAAATTCACACCAGAGAGATTAAATAATTTGCCAAAAGTCATAAATTTAGTAATTGGCTGAGTCACGATTTTAAAGCATACCCATCTCAGGAAATTCGTCTGATAGATACACTCTCCAAAATGGGTAAAAATATTATGCTCAAGGATTGTTATGGCGCCAGTAGGGACTTGGTCGACACTGTATGGTAACACAGTAGACAGAATACCACGTAAGGTAGTTAAAAAATAAGGAAGACACCATGTACTATTTTTTAGAAGGAATTTCAGGTATATTATTAAATCAAATAATCCAGTTACAAAACCATGTATGGTACGACTTCGTTTATGCAAACAGGAAGACCTCTACATAATCATGTGCTTTATTGTGCTCAGATACCCCCGACTCTGTCAGTAGCACTTCCAAGGAGCTGGACTCTGGAAACTGCAGGTGTATTAGTCAGAATTTTCCAGAGAAGCCGAACCGACAAGAAATACGTGTGTGAATATTAAGAGATGAATGAACGTTAATATTTATTATAGGAGCTGGCTCGTGTGACAGTGGGGTGAAACGTTCACATTCTGCAGGGAAGGCTGCAAGCTGGAAACTTGATGAAGAATTTTCAGGAGAGGCTGGTCACTGATGTAAAGGTAGACATTTTTCCTTCTGACTTCTGGAAACTTCTGAAATCCCCAGTTCTTGCATTAAGGCCTCTGTCTGGTTGCATGAGGAGACTCCCTCGTTGCTGAAGGCAATCTCCTTTGCTGATTGTAGAGGCAATTGGCAATAGGCACATTCAGTTGACTGATGGTTTTAATCCAGTAAATGCTCACAATAACAATCAGGCCAGCACTTTTTGACCAAACAAGTGGACACCACAGCCTAGCCAAGTTAACACACACAATTAACCATCCTTCAGATAAGTGTGGGAAGGAAGGTGGATTTAACATTTGTTGTCACTTCTTATATATAGCTTTAATTATTTCTGTGCTCATGTGCTGTTTTTATAATAAACTAATATTAGGTACTAAATACAATTGTAAACTTTGATGATGTGACATTGGCAGCAGATAGTCACAGAAGCCCCTAAGTCACCACATAAAAAACAGACAGAGCAACTTAAATAGCAAAACTGAAATTCCATGGATCTCATCAAAAGGCAGATGGCAAAGTATCCTTCTGTAATTCAGAATTCCAGAAGCAGGGGACAAACGGCCACCAGGCATGAGGCCAGCCCTGCATCCACATCTGAGGAGGAGAAAGTAGAGGGGGGCAGTGTTGGGAACCACAGGGCAGGTGTTCCGTAGAAAGCTTGAGGGTCCACCTGAGAAGGGCATGCAATGGCAAGGTTTGCTAGTCCAGCGGTGGATGAACGTGAGCTCTGAAAGGGCCAACTTCACCACTAGGACCTGTCAAAGGCGACCAGTAAGGGCTCATTTACAGACCAGGACCCCACACTGAGGAGAAATTGCTGGAAATAAAATCAAAATAGAAGTGAAATAAAGATAAAAGTAAGAGAGGAACAGCACCAAGTAATCTCAGAAAACAAGCCATGAATTTTTTTAACCTTACATGAAAACAATAGAAGAAAGAACTTTGTGTATTTAGAAAAATTATCCTGAACCAAGCATCTTTCCAAGGTTCAAGAAAACTAATTTCACATAAAACTGACCAACATAAAGTATTGAGATTAAATCCCATCTGAAGATGTTTTAAGAACAAAAATTATAAAGAAATGATAGTATTTCTATAGACAATGAAACATGCCAGAAAGACATGACAACCAGAAAGATCAGAACTGTCAACATCTGTCTTAAACTTAACTTTAAAACGTTAAGAAAATAGTAATAAAACATGACAAACAATAACATTAGAAATGGAGAAATTCAGAAATGAGGTGACAGAACTCGGGGAGAAATTAGAATCAAAAGAAAAAAGCATTTCAGAAATGAAGACTAAACTAGAAAGAGCAACAGAGTAAATAGACACATAGATAATGCCTTAAGAGAATAGAAGATGAAAAGGAGGAAAACAAAAATACTGAAGATATGTTGAAAGAGATTAAAAAAAGACTCAAGAGAGAGTAAAAATTACTGAAGACAGGAGAATGAGCAAGGTGGCAGTGGAGTAAGGAGCTCCTAGAGTCAGCTCCTGCTACAGGGCAGTCAGCAAACACCAGAGCTCTCTGGAGCTAGCTGAAGCACCTGTATGGGGAACCCAGGAGACCAGAAGAGCATCCTGCAATGTCCTTGAAGGAGTGGAAGGAGGAGACAGCCTCCATCTGCAAAGAAGACTCAAAGTAGAGGCTCCAAGCCCCAGAGGCCGGTGCCCATCCTCCACTGGAGGCACAAGCCACCTCGGGAGCTGTTCTGCGGCTGGAATTGAAAGCTCCACTTCCCTAAAACCAGGGAGGAAGAGACGGTTGGGCACCAACTTCAGCTCCTGATGAGTAATTTCAGCGGGCTACAGTATAATCCTGAGAACAACTAAAGCTTGAACCTGTCCAAGTCAGAAAGGGGCCGGGAGCTGCCATCTTAACTCTGTGCCTGGCACGAGGGGAGGCAGGGCAGACTGAGGATCCCAGGGCTGGTGGGGACCGGCTTCTTTCCATCCAGGTCAGATTGCAGCTCTAGCCTGGGCCCAGTGCCACCTCCAGCAGGGAGGAAGCTGCGGGGACCTGCGCCAGCTTCTCTAGGAAGTTACCAGTCACGCTGCAGAGGCCAGTGATTGTCCTTCTCTGGTGGCACAAGCCACCCCAGGAGCTATTCTGTTGCTGGAATTGGAAGCTCCATTTCCGAAAAACAGGAGAGGAGGAGATGGTTGGCTGACGATTTCAGCTACTGATTGGTAGACTCAGCTGGCTAAGATATAACCTTGGGAACAGCTGGGGTGTGAATCTGCTCAGGTTGGAAGGAGGCCGGTGGCTGCCATTTTGACTCCACCCCCAGCCTGAGGGGAAGCCAGGAGGGAAAATCACAGTGACGGTAGGAACCAGTTTCTTTCACCCAGATGAGCCTGCAGCCCTAGCCTGGGCTTCAGCCCTGCCTCTGACAGGAAGGAGGCTCAGGAGCCCTGCACCAGCCTATATGGGTAACTGCAGGTAACTTTGGTGGGCACAGACTGAAAACTGGAAGTCTACCAGGGCAACTGCAGTCATCTTGGACCCCCACTGCATAGATTGCTGCCCACACCTGCAGCTCCATCCCTGCACCAGGCAGGTAAGAAGGGGGCATGAAGCTTCATCAGTGTCTCTGGACAACTATAGTCTAGGCCTGCACAACTTGGATGATTTCACACAGCTGTGACTGTCCCTACCCTTGGCAAAGGAGAAAGTTGGGAGAGGCTTTTCGGTCCCTGGAGCAATGAGGGCAGATTGAGCCTCCACAGCTTACAGCACCAACTACATGCTTGGCTCCTACTGCACAACCAGCAAGGGAGAAAGGGCAGGAAGACCTAAACTAAAGAGAAAAACTGCACCCAGAATAAATATTCTAGTAAGCCACATGCCAAGACAGCAACAAAAAATTACAATCCACCCAAAAAACAAAACAAAACAGGAAGCTATGGCCCAGTTGAAGGAACAAGATAAACCTCCAAATGACATAAAGGACTTGAGACAACTAATCACAGATGTTCAAACAAATCTTCTTAGGCAAGTCAATGAGATGGCTAAAGAGATTAAGGATATTAAGAAGACACTGGATGAGCACAATGAAGAATTTGAAAGCATACATAGAAAAATAGCAGATCTTATGGGAATGAAAGGTACAATGCATGAAATTAAAAACACATTGGAATCATATAATAGGAGATTTGAGGAGGCAGAAGAAAGGATTGGTGAGCTTGAAGAAATGGCCTCTGAAAGATGAACCTACAAAAGAACAGATGAGGAAAAGAATGGAAAAAATTGAACAAGGTCTCAGGGAAATAAATGACAGCAAAAGACATGCAAACATACATGTCATGGGTATCCCAGAAGGAGAAGAGAAGGGAAAGGGGCAGAAGGAATATTTGAAGAAATAGTGTAGAAAATTTCCCAATGCTATTGAAGGTCGTAGATATCCGTGTCCAAGAAGCACAACATACTCCCATCCAAAAAATCCAAATAGACCAGCTCCAAGACACATACTCACCAGAATGTCAAATGCCAAAGACGAAGAGAGAATTCTGAGAACAGCAAGAGAAAAGCAATGCATAACACATAAGGGATACCCAATAAGATTAAGTGCTGATTTCTCATGAGAAACCATGGAGGCAAGAAGACAGTGGTCTGATATGTTAAAGACACTACAAGAGAAAAACTTCCAGCCAAGAATCTTGTATCCAGCAAGACTCTCTTTCAAAAATGAGGGTGAGATTAGAATATTCACAGATAAAAAGAAACTGAGAGAATTTCTAAGCAAGAGACCAGATTTTCAGGAAACACTAAAGGGTGTGCTAGAGCCTGAAAAGATAGACAGGAGAGACAGGCCCGGAAGAGAGTCTAGAAATGAAGATTATATCAATGAAAGTAACTGGAAGTGTCAAAAGAGTGATGAAAATAAAATACAACAGATAAAACACAAATAGTCAGGAATAAACTTAACCAATGACGTAAAGTACTTGTATTCAGAAAACTGCAACTCAATGTTAAAAGAAATCAAAAAAGGCCGAAATAACTGGAAGAACATTCCACGCTCATGGATTGGAAGACTAAGTATCATTAAGATGTCAATTCTACTCAAAATGATATACAGATTCAATGCAATCCCAATAAAAAGTCCACCAGCATTAAAAAATAATTGAGAACATGGTCATAAAATTATTTGGAAGGGTAAGGGGTCCTGAATAGACAGAGTCATCATAAAAAGGAAGAGCGAACCCTCATCTCCAAACTTTAAATCATATTACCTAGCTATAGTGGTAAAAGCAGCATGTTACTGGCCTAAAGACAGACACATAGATTAATGGAACCAAATTGATGGTTCAGAAACAGACCCTCACATGTAAGATCAAGTGATTTTTGACTGCCTGTCAAACTCACACAGCTCGGGCAGGACAGTCCATTTAACAAATGGTGCTGAAAGTATTGGATATCCATCTATAGCCGAAAGAAGGAAAAAGTACCCCTGTCTCACACCTTATCCAAAAGTTAACTCAAAATGGATCAAAAACCTAAGAATAAAAGCAAGAACCATAAATCTTCTAGTAGGAAAATATCTTCAAGGCCTAGTGGTAGGTGGTGGATTCTTAAAGGAGATAAGAGGGGAACTGGAATGGACTGATGATGGTTAATGTATGTAGAAGTTTTAATTAGCTTTACTATTAAAGTGTGGAAATGTATAGGGTGGATGGTAATACATAGTGAGTACAGCTAGTTAAAAAATGGGGATGTGGCTGAAAATGGTAGTCTACATATGTGAACAACAACTGACAGAATGCTAGAGAATAATCTAGGAACTGAACAGCACAGTAAACTAAGAGGTGGATGAGAATTGTGGTTGATGGTACAGATGCAAGAGTGCCCTTTCTGAGCTAGAACAAATGTACATCATTACTGCAGGGTGTTGGGAAGGTGGAGAAGCATAGGAAAAATACAGCTGGAGTGAACTATGGACTGTGGTTAGTAGTAATAATATAATATTCTTGCATCTATGTGAAAGATGTATTGTGTTGATAATGAGGCAGAATGAAAAATGTGAGCCAAATATGTACTATGGACATGGTAGCAATCAGATGATATTATATTGTCTGTAGCAAATGTTCCACCACGGTGTGGTGTGTTGATGGAGGGGTGTTGTTTGAGAATTCTGTACATGTGCATGGATTGTTTTATAAGTTTATAACTTCTGTCATAAAAAAATGTATTTAAAAAATAATAATAGGGTGGGTTGGGGGAAAAACACATGTAAGATAAGGACTGATTAGTAGTATGGTTTTGACAATATTCTTTCATAATTGTAACAAACATCTCACAAAAATGCAAGGCATTGGTAGAGGGTTGATGTATGGGACCCCTGTATGATGTTATGCATATTTGCTTTGTAAGTTCACAACTTTTACTATACACTTGTTTATGTATGTTCATATATAAATGATATAAAGATAATAATAATAGGGTTGGTTGGGGGAAAATACTTTGACAATATTTTGACAATACCCTTTAATCATTACTTAAAAAAGTTTAAAAACAAGTTATTGGTGGTAGGGTGAGTTATGAGAGTCCTGTAAGATGTTATATATGTTTTGTAAGCTCACAACTATTATTATATACTTATTATTTATGAACATTTGCTCTAGCTCACAAAGGATGCTCTTGCATCTGTATCATCAACCACAATTCTCATCCACTTCTTGGTTTACCACGCTCTTCAGTTCCTAGATTACTCTCTAGCATTCTGTCAGTTGGCATTTACATACCTAGACTACCATTTTCAGTCACATTCCCATTCATAAACTAGCTGTTACTCACTTTGTGTTACCATCCACTCTATACATTTCCACACTTTAACAGTAAAGCTAATTAAACTTCTACATACATTAAATGTCAGTAGTCCATCTCAGTCCTCCTCTTATCAACTTTAAGAATCCACCATCTACCATCAGGTCCTGTAGATATTTTCCTACAATTTGTTCTAGAAGATTTATGGTTCTTGCTTTTATTCTTAGGTTTTTGATCCATTTTGAGTTAACTTTTGGATAAGGTGTGAGACAGGGGTACTTTTTCCTTCTTTCGGCTATAGATGGATATCCAATACTTTCAGCACCATTTGTTAAATGGACTGTCCTGCCCGAGCTGTGTGAGTTTGACAGGCAGTCAAAAATCACTTGATCTTACATGTGAGGGTCTGTTTCTGAACCATCAATTTGGTTCCATTAATCTATGTGTCTGTCTTTAGGCCAGTAACATGCTGCTTTTACCACTATAGCTAGGTAATATGATTTAAAGTTTGGAGATGAGGGTTCGCTCTTCCTTTTTATGATGACTCTGTCTATTCAGGACCCCTTACCCTTCCAAATAATTTTATGACCATGTTCTCAATTATTTTTTAATGCTGGTGGACTTTTTATTGGGATTGCATTGAATCTGTATATCATTTTGAGTAGAATTGACATCTTAATGATACTTAGTCTTCCAATCCATGAGCGTGGAATGTTCTTCCAGTTATTTCGGCCTTTTTTGATTTCTTTTAACATTGAGTTGCAGTTTTCTGAATACAAGTACTTTACGTCATTGGTTAAGTTTATTCCTGACTATTTGTGTTTTATCTGTTGTATTTTATTTTCATCACTCTTTTGACACTTCCAGTTACTTTCATTGATATAATCTTCATTTCTAGACTCTCTTCCGGGCCTGTCTCTCCTGTCTATCTTTTCAGGCTCTAGCACACCCTTTAGTGTTTCCTGAAAATCTGGTCTCTTGCTTAGAAATTCTCTCAGTTTCTTTTTATCTGTGAATATTCTAATCTCACCCTCATTTTTGAAAGAGAGTCTTGCTGGATACAAGATTCTTGGCTGGAAGTTTTTCTCTTGTAGTGTCTTTAACATATCAGACCACTGTCTTCTTGCCTCCATGGTTTCTCATGAGAAATCAGCACTTAATCTTATTGGGTATCCCTTATGTGTTATGCATTGCTTTTCTCTTGCTGTTCTCAGAATTCTCTCTTCGTCTTTGGCATTTGACATTCTGGTGAGTATGTGTCTTGGAGCTGGTCTATTTGGATTTTTTGGATGGGAGTATGTTGTGCTTCTTGGACACGGATATCTACGACCTTCAATAGCATTGGGAAATTTTCTACACTATTTCTTCAAATATTCCTTCTGCCCCTTTCCCTTCTCTTCTCCTTCTGGGATACCCATGACATGTATGTTTGCATGTCTTTTGCTGTCATTTATTTCCCTGAGACCTTGTTCAATTTTTTCCATTCTTTTCCTCATCTGTTCTTTTGTAGGTTCATCTTTCAGAGGCCATTTCTTCAAGCTCACCAATCCTTTCTTCTGCCTCCTCAAATCTCCTATTATATGATTCCAATGTGTTTTTAATTTCATGCATTGTACCTTTCATTCCCATAAGATCTGCTATTTTTCTATGTATGCTTTCAAATTCTTCATTGTGCTCATCCAGTGTCTTCTTAATATCCTTAATCTCTTTAGCCATCTCATTGACTTGCCTAAGAAGATTTGTTTGAACATCTGTGATTAGTTGTCTCAAGTCCTTTATGTCATTTGGAGGTTTATCTTGTTCCTTCAACTGGGCCATAGCTTCCTGTTTTGTTTTGTTTTTTGGGTGGATTGTAATTTTTTGTTGCTGTCTTGGCATGTGGCTTACTAGAATATTTATTCTGGGTGCAGTTTTTCTCTTTAGTTTAGGTCTTCCTGCCCTTTCTCCCTTGCTGGTTGTGCAGTAGGAGCCAAGCATGTAGTTGGTGCTGTAAGCTGTGGAGGCTCAATCTGCCCTCATTGCTCCAGGGACCGAAAAGCCTCTCCCAACTTTCTCCTTTGCCAAGGGTAGGGACAGTCACAGCTGTGTGAAATCATCCAAGTTGTGCAGGCCTAGACTATAGTTGTCCAGAGACACTGATGAAGCTTCATGCCCCCTTCTTACCTGCCTGGTGCAGGGATGGAGCTGCAGGTGTGGGCAGCAATCTATGCAGTGGGGGTCCAAGATGACTGCAGTTGCCCTGGTAGACTTCCAGTTTTCAGTCTGTGCCCACCAAAGTTACCTGCAGTTACCCATATAGGCTGGTGCAGGGCTCCTGAGCCTCCTTCCTGTCAGAGGCAGGGCTGAAGCCCAGGCTAGGGCTGCAGGCTCATCTGGGTGAAAGAAACTGGTTCCTACCGTCACTGTGATTTTCCCTCCTGGCTTCCCCTCAGGCTGGGGGTGGAGTCAAAATGGCAGCCACCGGCCTCCTTCCAACCTGAGCAGATTCACACCCCAGCTGTTCCCAAGGTTATATCTTAGCCAGCTGAGTCTACCAATCAGTAGCTGAAATCGTCAGCCAACCATCTCCTCCTCTCCTGTTTTTCGGAAATGGAGCTTCCAATTCCAGCAACAGAATAGCTCCTGGGGTGGCTTGTGCCACCAGAAAAGGACAATCACTGGCCTCTGCAGCGTGACTGGTAACTTCCTAGAGAAGCTGGCGCAGGTCCCCGCAGCTTCCTCCCTGCTGGAGGTGGCACTGGGCCCAGGCTAGAGCTACAATCTGACCTGGATGGAAAGAAGCCGGTCCCCACCAGCCCTGGGATCCTCAGTCTGCCCTGCCTCCCCTCGTGCCAGGCGCAGAGTTAAGATGGCAGCTCCCGGCCCCTTTCTGACTTGGACAGGTTCAAGCTTTAGTTGTTCTCAGGATTATACTGTAGCCCACTGAAATTACTCATCAGGAGCTGAAGTTGGTGCCCAACCGTCTCTTCCTCCCTGGTTTTAGGGAAGTGGAGCTTTCAATTCCAGCCGCAGAACAGCTCCTGAGGCGGCTTGTGCCTCCAGTGGAGGATGGGACTGGCCTCCAGGGCATGGAGCCTCTACTTACGAGTCTTCTCTGGAGACATGCATCTCCTCCTTCCATTCCTTCAAGGATGTGGCAGGATGGTCTTCTGACCTCCTGGAGCCCCCAACAGGTGCTTCAGTAGCTCCAGAGGGCTCTGGGAGTTTACTAACTGCCCTGTAGCAGCAGTTGACTCTAGGCGCTCCTTATTCTGCTGCCATCTTGCTCTCCTATATTTTTTATGTAACATTTATGTAATCTAAAGTTTTATTAAAAATAAGAAAGTAAAAGAAACCTGTAAGAAAGCTGTATGTTTGCATTACAATGGCCAATACTGCTCACGCCATGTTTTAAAGGTAACCACTGCTTTCATCAGTTTAATTGGAAATACATATTCAGAGTCTCAAACAACTAATTTATAATTTAACTTGTGTGGTACAGGGCACCTAAAATCTGGTCAATTCCTGTCTTCAATTTTGGGGACGTGAGTTGTTGTTCCAATTTCTACCACAAGATGGACACCTAGAATAATTTACAAGTGACGGCTTCTAACGATAATCACCATCTCTTTTAAAAGTGAAATTTTAAATTTTTCTAATTTCCAGTTAGAAGTGCAAAAACCACAATTATCATGTGTGCAAACGTGCAAATGCATTGCCTAAGTACTCCCCAGGAACTGTGGACAGCTGCTTCCAGAGCAGGCCAGCAGGGAGGGGTCCGGGAGGAGGACAGTGCAAGTGGGGAGGGGTCTCCTGACACCGCACAGCTACCTCCACCCCAGCCATGCCGAGTTTCCCCGGCATCTGCAGGTTGGCAGGCAGGGCTGACACCAACTAGCAGCAGGGAAGACACCCACCTTGTCAGGGCACACAGGGACGTGCTCAAACCTGGCGTTCAACCTGGCGAAGGGGGTGCAAACTGACCTGGAGGAACCCCGCCCGGCAAGATGCAGCCCACCGCCCCCACCAGCTTCCCTCCCGCCCTCCGCAGGCAGCCCCAGCCATGCCCCGCCCAGAGGCAGCTGCTCTGACTTCCTTTCACCACATATGACTTTCATTCCCCTTACGAGGGTTCTGCTGATAGGATTAAGGCTCTTGCGATGGTGCTGCTCACACTGTCACTGAAGAAACCTCCCAGGGGTCCTGCTTACAGCGGTTCACACCCGGGGAACGGGAGGCTTAAGAACCCACAAGCAGTTGCCTTTTGGTGTGGTCAGCACGATTCTGTTGCATGATTGATCATCCAGTCGCCTGTTGCAGAGCGCAGTGCCGTTTCCAGGTTTGGCTTATGAGTAAAGTGGCCATGAGCCTTCTTACGTAAGTCTTTTGGGGACATCCGTTTCTCTCTCTCTTTTTTAGACTGGTGTTGCTGGCTGCTGAACCTGCCGTCTTCCACTCCACTGTGTGTCCAGTTGCCCCAGCAACCATTTCTTGAAAAGACTTTCTTTCCCCCATTGATTTGTTTTGGTGCCTTTGATAAAACCAAGTAACTGCCCGAGCTTCCTGCCTCTGCATGAACCTGCTTCTTCATTTTATATCAGTACCATTTGTTCTAATAAAAGTAGCTTCGTGGTGAGTCTTGGAGTCTACACTGACCATTTCCTCAGGCCTTTTCCTGCATCCAGCTGTTTCATATTTGAGGCCTAAGTTTTAAAAGCAACCCAGTGGTTTCCTTAGGCATTGCATCTTATCTTCTACTTAGAAGGGCGCATTTGGTGACAGCTTACGGAGGCAGTGGCACTGCTGATCGGTCCACTGCTCTGAACCCTGCGGCCATGCTCCAGGGCTGCAGGTCAGCAGAGCCGCGCCCCTCTGCTGGAAGGGACTCGGGCGCTCTCCGTGGAGGCCTAGCTCAGATTCAGTTCTGCAGACCGAGTTTCTTTCTGTTAGCCGCCCATGGCAGGAACAGGGCACCCTGGTTCCAGCCCCTAACACCCTGCCCCCAGCGGGGGCTGCTTCCTCTTCGCACATGTCAGGACCTAACATGTCTGCCCATGACATGGCGCTCGCTCCACGTAGAGTTTGTGTCTAACTTGATCTCCACGAATCCCCGGTGCCCAAAAGCGCCTGGCTCATAGTAGACCCTCAACAAATGTCCATCGCATGCCACCTAATGGCATAAAAAAATAACTGTCAAGAAGGTAAAAGCGTGGCCTTCAGGAAAATATAAAATAAACATTCATCAAAGATTTTAGTCATTTCAGTGGTTAGTGAGGGAATTGGTAAAATAGTGAGACTGTCTCAAAGCTAGGATTTTGAGCCAATTTAATTAAGGAATATTAATATAAAATTGCTGGGTCAAACACAAAACTGATTCAGGCCAACAGGTAATATATCATAACTTGTGTGGCTACCTTTTCCCCTGGAAGGAAATTATTTCCTTCTGTATTAACTGAAAAAATCTACAAGCTAACTCCTCTGGAGTTGTAAAAGATTTTTATAGGAAAATCAGTTAAGTTGCAGACCAGCCTTACATTGAAAAAATGGCCAATAATTAATCTCTTGTGCCTGTGCCCAATGTTTTGATAATTCTCCAACAACCTAGACCAGTCAGAGTGAGGTTAATGTAACCTGAAAAGAGAAGAACGACTTAGATGGTAGAAAGCAAAGCAGTGTTGTGTGTTTACATTTCTCTGTGTGTGAGCATGCCGTCGTGACTCTGGGCTGGATTCATTTTTAAAAACCAATAGGGCTCCCAGATCACGACCCCATGTGGCCGCGCGCGAGGAAATGCGCTTGGTGAGAGGGGTCCCGAGCCCCTTCCTCCAGCCTGCGGTGCAGCCCGGCAGCTCTCCAAACACGGCTCCTTCCCCATCACCTTTTCCAAACATCTTTAGTTCCTGCTGACATCCTCTTGGATTTTTCATATGCCCTCACTTTTCCCAATAGTCACCCCATTCTACTTCCACCCACTGACTCTTTAATCTTGAAATCTGACTCCTGTTCCCATTATTTTACTAAAATTACTCTCGAAAGTTACCAAAGGCTAACTCAACAGCACACGCCATTTTCACTTGCTTCTCCTCGCAGCAGCCCTTGTCGCAGCAGAGCTCTGTCTCTGGAAATTGTGTCTCTGCAACACTGCCCCTATCTCACTGCCGGGACCTTTCCACATAATACTCAGCACTGAACAGGAACGCTGACTTCGTTTCCTGCCTTAGGTGCCACGCTTCTCAGTTTGGCACAGTTTTAGTAGAGGAGTAGCGCCTGACCAGATTGGACACGACGCTTCCATTGCGGCGGTTGCTTGTATCACCAGCCAAATCCAGAAACAAGAAATGGCAAAAGTTCCGTCTGTATCACCTGCTGCACACACACGATGCACATACTCACACACGTGTGCACATACACACACGCATGCACAGACACACACATGCACGTGCACAGACACGCGCATGCTCATGCATGCACATGCACACATATGCATAGTTACACATGCACATGCACATACACGCACTCATGCACATACACACACGTGCAATACACGCATACACAGGCAAGCACACACATGCACATACACACGCATGCACACACATGCACATGCACACACGCACACTCGTGTGTGTGCCGCCCCGGCAGGGAGGATGCACACAGCACCGCGGCAGTGGGGCAAACCTCGCCAACCTCGGCCGAGCGGCTCTGAGAAAGGCACCAGGACATGCCCGTCTTCCCAGGCCCGGAGGCTGGCGGAGGAGGGAGAGGCCACAGCGACAGCCCGTGGCCCTGGAGGAGCCTGGAGCCGGCCTTGGGAGTTCTGTTCGAATCTCGTCTCCCCCCCGCCCCCCGCAGAACCCATTATTGTTTCCTCAGGGGTTCTTGGCCTCCCTGGGCGCGAGCTCCGCGGGTCTCCAGTGCGGGGTCCCGCGAGGCCCCTCAGGGGGGCCCCTGGCCCTCAGGACGCCGCTGTCCCTGCCGAGAGCCCGGGGAAGGGGCACCGCGCGGTGCTCCGTGCTGCGCTTCCTGCTCTCGGATGTGGATGTTTATATGCAGCAAGATTCCTAAAATATTGCCCACGTCAACTTGGTGGACTAAAGACTTTTTTCTCTGTTTCGGGGTTTATGCAAGGTTGTCTTTAAAGTGGGAGAATCAGTCATAAAGTTCAGGAAGAGGCAGCTGAGAACTTTTAACGTTTCCTTCCATAATTGTTATAATTGTTCTGATAGCAAGCATAGCTACTTTGCCACAAAACATACTTTAGCCCTAAATCAAAATATTCATGTGTACCTTAAAGACCAGAAAAAAATGCTACTTTGGCTCAACCCTCCTTTATGTCTATTCATATTGCCACCAGATTTTGTTTAGGCTCTTGGCTGTGCTGCAGAAATGAATTCCAAGAGCACGTCAGTGTTGAGTTAGGCCAGCAGTTTATTCAGGTAGGAAGGGACGAGAAATGGGAGAAAAAAACAGAGCAGGGGTCCCAGGTGGAGAGGAAGGGGGTGAAAAGGGATAAAGGGGGCTGATTTACAGGCTACAACTCCCCATTATAGGTTGTAAATGCGCAGGTTTACTTATGTGGCCACATGGCAGAGGAAAAATGGTGAGAACAGAGCACAGAGGGCAGGAGCGGGTCCAGAGATGAGAGGGGGCAGCGAGAGCGAGAGCTCGCTCAGGCCTCGTGGCTTTTTGAGCTGTTAATTATTCCGCCCCTTTGCTAATGGCAGGGGAGGGGCTCCAGCTGTTGGCTGTTTTGATTGGTTATCCCACCTGTCAATCCCCCATGAGGGACCAATGGTAAAGTCCTTGGGGAATGCCCAGGCTTCTCCTGGCTGCAGGGGGAGTCTTTGTTCCGATGGCAGGGTCTGGGGGGTGGGGTCCTCCAGCAGCATCTTGGGGTTCCTGACGTCCACGTGGACTCTGCAGGCTCCAGATCCGTCCATTGATTCCCTGTCTTACTAGTCGGCCTTAGTGGGAAAAGGATCTTGTTTCTGTTCTAAACTTGAAGAGCATTGTGGAATGGGTTGGGCCTTATGTAGAATAGAATTTATTTCAGCAGTAATGCATTTCAACAATTCTGGGACCGTTTAAGAGCTGTGTAAAAATGAAAAGCCACTTGAGAGAAGAGCCTCCCCTGCACTCTTGAGTTTACGATTTGGAAGTCCTCGCCATGGGCAGAGGTTGCCTCTGAGCCGAGCGAGGAGAGAGCCTGACACGCCGCCTTCACTCTGAGCCTGTGGACTTGCCGCTGCCAGGTGACACTGAGCCCGGGCCTCTGCAGGGGACGACCCCGCCCCCACACGGTCAGCCTCCTGGGAAAGGCAGGCCTGGCCGCGAGCTCCTCAGGTGTCGCGGAGCGGAGAAGCTGCAGGAAGCTAAGCGCGTCCTCCTGTCCTCTCCGCCTGGGGCTCTGCGTTCTAGAAGACCCCTTCAGCCTTGTGGGCTTCCACTGGCGTCCTGGTGGAAACGTTAGGACAGAGGGGCCAGCGTCCAGCGTGGGTGGCCACCCACAAAGGGCAGCTCAGCACTGCCGAGAAGCAGGCTTTTCAGATCAGAAAAAGAGCAAGGCCGTGACCACGTGTGAGGCCGGGCAGGACGAGCGTGTTTTGTGCCTCAGTTTCCCATCTTAACAGTGGTGTTAGTGACCCTTACGGGGCTTTTGTGAGGATTAAACGTGATGAGTTTGCCTGTGCATTCGGTTGAAGGTTATTCCTCTTGGTGTCTTTCAGGGATAATTTTGCTTTGTTGCTCTGTATGTTTTGTCAAAGTGCTTCTTACAGTCAGATAAGCTGACAGAGGCACATTTTACTTAATGTTCGGTCCATTTCCCCAGGTGGGATTCTGTGGGTGTGATTACGTGCTTTGTTTTCAGTGAGATGTGCTTATCTTCCTCCTCCCTCTCCCTCCCTCCCTCTCCCTCCCTCCCTCCCTCCCTCGCTCCCTCTCTCCCTCCCTCCCCCTCCCTCTGTCCCTCCTCCCTCCCTCCCTGCGCCTTACAGTCTTGCTTAGGTACCCTGTGGCCCTGAGCCTGGAGTTGTGTCCTGAACCTGAACTTCAGGCTCCAATGGGTCAGAGTTCCTGCCCTAGACCTGGGGACGTCCACGAAGACCACGGAGAACGTCCGCGGGGTCTTCGGCCTGGGAACCCTTCCCGTGGCTGAGCCACGAGCGCCAACCCCGCGTGTCCTCGCCCAGCGTCTGTGTGGGTGGCTGCTGCCTGCGGGCTGGACTCAGCGGGCCACGGAGAGACGAAGCCCCAGATGGCGCCTGGCCGCGTCTCTCCATTAAACCCCGCACTCTAAGCCCAGGGCTGAGAAATGAAGCCCAGGGCTGCGGGAGGGGCAGGGGCGCCAAGGTGGACGGGAGCGGCCTGGGGCTCCTGCCGTCCCTTGCTCTCCCCGCTCGCTGGCCCTGCACCTGCCCTAGGCGCCCCCCGCCCGGGCACTTTTCCTGGGGGCTGTACCTGGGTGGGTGAGGGCCATAGGGGGCCTTGTCTGTGGGCGGTGGGGGCGGCCGGCACGGGCTCCTGCTGCCCTCGGGCTCTGAGGCCGGCGCTGGCCATGGACCTGGAGCCCAGGGAGCCTGCACCCCGCCGGCCCCGCTCCCCCACCCCGGGCTTCGACTCTCCCCTTTTCCAAGACCTCGTTCTCACCGTCCCTGCCTGGAGCAGCCTCTCATCAGGCCCCTGGTGCGTGCGGCCGACGGGTGGGTCAGGTTCCCCATCTGCAGGGGGCTCCGCTGAGGGCCAGCTTGCCCCTGCCCCCCCTCTTCTGGCCCCTGCCCCCCTGCAGCACCACCGCCACCAAGCTCACCCGAAGGACCCTGCTCGTGAGAGGAGGAGGGCTGCCTCCCCGCCGCATCCACGCCCTCAACAGCCGCCCCTGCTCTCCCTCCCTCCCTTCAACTTACTCGTTCTGACTCTTTAATTGTCCTTTGTTGGGAGCTGAGCTGAGAACTGGCTCAGAGTCCTTCCAAGCCAGCTGCCTCCTGCGCTCGCTCTCTGTTGCCCGCTAATTGCTTCCCTGCTGAGTCATCTTAATCACTATTGTTTTGTGTTTTGTTTGCCACATTTTCCTCTGGTTTGCATGCATTATATTTCTGCTTCACTAAAATAGATCAACTGAGGTGTTTATCAAAGTGACAGATTTAGATTCATGTCGGCTTGCAAATGAAATTTGAGTCTGAATAGCAAGGTTATAAAAATAAACCTGAAGTGGTGGCAGTAAGAGTATGGAGAATGAGGCCAACAGAAGAAATGAATGAGCTTTAGTTCCCTGGAGGACTCTTAGATGCCTGTGCACACAATTATGGAGTCGTAACCCAGCTCAGGACTACCTAGTCAGCTCCCAGCCTTTACCAATCAATACGCGGCGCTCTGCAATGCAGAGAACTCATCTCTGTTTCTCATTACTTGTAATAAATGTCAGTAGCAAACCTCTTCTGACATGTGTCAGAACCATTACGATAGCTATGGAATATTGAAAAAAACCCTTCACATTTCAAAATAAGAATAATCGAACTCTTGATGGATAATATGTATACGCACGAATCAATTATCAGAAATTGCGGAAAGTGAAAATAAAAGTATTTTTCACACTATAAAGTGTTTCATAATATTTTTATTGTAGTAACACTCAAGAATAGATAAATGTTTATGTACTAATTAGGAAAAATAGCTGGAAACATTTCTTTCCAAAATACCATTTAAATCTTCAAAAGTACCTCTCGACTTCTGGGGCACAGGGAGAAAGGGGATGTACCCCAAAGTTATTGCAAGGGGCCTGGAGGCCATGTGTGCAGTGAGAATTATCTGCACACTGAATAAAATTAACTTTTGGGTATAAATATTAACAATTTTTATGAATGCAGATGCTGCTTTGTGAATGAAATAAAGTTTATTTTACAGGAATGATTTTGCCTGGTCAAGCAGAGGCAGGTTTCTCTGCTTTCTTCACTATCGTTTACGGTCTTTAGAGAGTGCAAGAGCTCTCCAGATGGTTGTCTCCATTTCCCTCATCGAATGCTTATTGCCTTTTTGAATTTCTTGTTCTTGCTTTCTTAAATACCTTCCAGTCTTTATACCATTCTGCAAGTCATGGCAAAGAAGTCAGTTTCAAGCTGGATGCTGATTGGTTAACATAAATCTTGGAGTTCTCAAAAGAGAGATCAGGGGAAGTGGATGTGGCTCAAGTGATGGGGCTTCTGCCTGCCACATGGAGGACTCAGGTTCCATCCCTGGGGCCTCCTGGCTAAAAAAAAAAAGCATGCCTGTGTGGCCAGCCAGTGCCTGTGTGGTGAGCCAGTGCCCACACGGTGAGCCAGCGCCCACACGGTGAGCAAGTGCCCCTGCGGTGAGCCAGTGCCCCCGCGGTGAGCCAGTGCCTGTGTGAGAGCCCGCGCGGTGAGCCAGCAACTGCACGGTGAGCAGAGTGTCTGCGCAAGTGCCTGTGTGGTGAGCCAGTGCCCACACAGTGAGCCAAGTGCCCACATGGTGAGCCAGTGCCCACGCAGTGAGCCAGTGCCTATGCAAGTGCCCGCAGGTGAGCCAAGCCCCCGTGTGAGCCAAGTGCCTGTGTGAGCCAAATGCCCACACAGTGAGCCCGTGCCCACATGGTGAGCCAGTGCCCACGCAGTGAGCCAAGTGCCCACATGGTGAGCCAGTGCCCACGCAGGGAGCCAGTGCCTGTGCAAGTGCCCGCAGGTGAGCCAAGCCCCCGTGTGAGCCAAGTGCCTGTGTGAGCCAAATGCCCACACAGTGAGCCCGTGCCCACATGGCGAGCCAGTGCCCACGCAGTGAGCCAAGTGCCCACATGGTGAGCCAGTGCCCACGCAGGGAGCCAGTGCCTGTGCAAGTGCCCGCAGGTGAGCCAAGCCCCTGTGTGAGCCAAGTGCCTGTGTGAGCCAAATGCCCACACAGTGAGCCCGTGCCCACATGGTGAGCCGAGTGCCTGTGTGAGCCAAGTGCCTGCGCGGTGAGCCAGTGCCTGTGCAAGTGCCCACACAGTGAGCAGAGTGCCTGTGTGAGAGCCCGCACGGTGAGCCAGCACCCGCACGGTGAGCAGAGTGTCTGCGCAAGTGCCTGCACGGTGCGCCAGTGCCCACATAGTGAGCCAAGTGCCCACGCAGGGAGCCAGTGCCTGTGCAAGTGCCCATGAGGTGAGCCAGCGCCTGCACGGTGAGCAGAGTGCCCGTGCGAGTACCCACGCGGTGAGCCAGTGCCCGTGTGAGCCGAGTGCCCACATGGTGAGCCGGTGCCTGTGTGAGTGAGTCATGCAGCAAGATGATGATGCAACAAAAGAGAGACAAGGGGAGAGTGAAGACGAGGTGCAACAGAAACCAGGAGCTGAGGTGGCGCAGCTGACAGGGAACCTCTCTCCACACATAGGTCTCCAGGATGGCATCCCGGTGAATACCAGAGAGAGCAACGAGAGACAAATAGAGGAAGACTCAGAAGATCACAGAGCGAATGGACACAGACAGCAAAACCCAGGGTGGGGGAGGGAAGAAGAGAGAAACGGGGAGTCGACTGGCTGCTCTTCTAGAGCCGGGTCTTTTCGGAGGACCTGAGCGGGCTCGCCCGCGGCCAGGGGAGCTGCTCTGCTCGGCGCAGGGCCTGTGGGGACTGGCGAGCCCGGGGCACACGTCCAGGTTTCCGCTCAGCGCCCGAGCCGGGAGCAGGACGAGGCCGAGAGTTTCCCTTGGGGAAGGATTGCGGCCTTAGTGCGAGCTCCGTGTCCTTTCTCGCCTCCTCCTGCCGCATCAGGAGCCGTGAGCCGCGAGCCCCACGTCCAGCTTGGGGCTGGGCACGGCCGAACCCGGCACGAGGCTGCGGGTGTCGGGAGGAAGCTGGTCTCCACCCTCCCGCACCTGCCAGGCGGAGCGTCGAGGCGGCGCTCAGCCCAGCGTCTTCCTGAGCCCTTCAGTGCACGCCCGACTCCCCACGCTTTTCTCCCGGTGCTCGTCTCACCAGTGCTCACCTCCCCAGTGCTCATCTCCTGGGTGTTCATCTCCCCAGGGCTCGGTCTCCCCAGTGATCATTGACCTGGTGCTCAGTCTCCCCGGTGCTTGGTTTCTCTGGTGCTCAGTCTCCCCAGTGCTCGTCTCCCCGGTGCTTGTCCACCCAGGGCTTGGTCTCCCCGGTGCTCATCTCCCCGATGCTCATCTCCCCAGTGCTCGTCTCCCCCTCCCGCTCACCCCCAGCTGGGGAACGGGGCCCTCACACCCTCCCTCACCCGGAGCAAGCCGGCCTCTGCCGCAGCCCTGGGGGCACGAGGGGCACCTGCTCCTCCCGACAGAAGCTCTGTGATAAGTTACGAGCCATGCAGGTCTGTCTAATTCTCTCTTCTCGTTCTCTCTCCCTGGTTTAGCCTTGAGCTTATTGTCTTGTGGCAGACGCAGCAAAACTTGACTTGCTTGTGAAGGCGCAAGGCCGGCCGTGGAACCCACTTTTGCTGGAAGCCCTGGGACCTACCACTTGGGTGGCCACCAGGCCCCAGAATTTGGCTTTTCAGGAAATGGAGAGAAGTTTGAAAACCCTATTCAAACAGTCCTGTGCCCATTAGTAGCCACTCATAATATAAAGATCACGAATGCAAGGAACTTTCTTTTCTCTCCTCTTCCTTCGTCATGGCAATCCTCGTATTCTATATGGGAAAATGAGTTTAAGTGTCGGTTAATGTGGCTGAATTTGACAGCTTTCCAGGGGGAGGCTGGAAAGATGAATACTTGGAAAAGGAAGAAAAGAAAGCAGAAAGCTGATAGCTATCCAGGGGTTTAGAATAACAGTATTAATTTGATGCACGTTGGTTTACTCATTGCTGTCTTTCCTTTGAAATGCGGGACTTGAAGAGAGCACGCCTGCATGCCGGCTCTGGGGCTGTCCGTGGGGGTCAGGGACGGCGGAGCCGGCCTCCTCCCTGGTCCCCAGGCTGCAGAGGCCAGCACCAAGCGCGCCCTGCCTCCGCTTCCAGGGTGTGCGGGCGGTGGACGATGCCTGGCCTCCAACCACCCTTTATGGCCAAGGAAACGGAGGGGGAGCGGCTCCTGAGCTATTGCAAGAGCAAACTAGGAAGTGGAATGCATGGAGCACTGAATTCTTCCCATACCCAAACCAGAAGCTCATGTCCTCCTCTCTTGTGGATCTCCTTTCAACTCCTGCTGGTCCCTTCAGCCTCCTTTAAGCTGAGGAAAAAGAATGACAAAAATGTGCTCTAAGACCTTGGCTTTTTTCCCTTCCTTTTCTGTTGCTAGTGAATCCACTTGAAAGGCGAACTGGCACAGATTCCAGGAATTCGCGTAATGCCGGGAAGACACACGGTGCTAAGTCCAGGCGCTTCCAAACATGGTCCTGGTGAAGGCCGTGCTGTCAGGGGGCCAAGGACCCGCGCTTTAAACCTGCAGGGAGGCTTGGCACGGTCTAGAGCTTTCCTTTCTACTTTTATTTTGGTGGGGGGAAAGGACACTTATAGTTTAATAGTTTCATGATCAAAACTGCTGCTTTTTGCCACTGCCAAACCTCTCTCTGAATCATCTCATCCCGTGAAAGATTTGCTTTTTGACAGAGCTTAGTTATTGTCTTTTTAGGGTATGATTCATTTCTTCTGTGTTCCATTAGACTGGAATCTCCATGATGCATGTATATACATATGTACAGATGTATGCCTTTGAAATTTTATTTGAGCAGAAGTAAAGGAAAATTACCAGTTCAATAGAACAAACAGAATGTAATTGATTGATCATGTGCTTAATTTTAAAAATAGAGGATAGGTTGTTAATCTAGAAAAAATTTCCGGCTCTTTAAGCCAGTTAACTAGAACACACTTTCGTCCCAGGGATAGTTACCTTGGAAGGTGGATGCCAATGCATGTCACTGACCTGTACATATGCTGTTTTTCTGTGGAAAATGCTATCATTGCTGTTTTGTTTTATCCGATCATCAAATGATGTGCTCGTTAC
Source organism: Dasypus novemcinctus (assembly GCF_030445035.2). NCBI lineage: Eukaryota > Metazoa > Chordata > Mammalia > Cingulata > Dasypodidae > Dasypus > Dasypus novemcinctus. The sequence continues at coordinate 1,084,620 of NC_080701.1, read as the reverse complement.
TCAGCACTTTTCCTGACTGTGAACCATGGCTGGGTTGCAGTTGTAACAGAACACGGCAAAGCACGCGGTGGACGAGGTCCCGGCGTGAGTGGACTCTGTAAGTCAGCGGGGCGGCGGGGGCATTGAATGAATCATCATAAACACTCGTGTAATTTACGTCCGGGTGTATGTGCCCTGGCGCTAGGGAAGAAATAAGCAGGGCGATGCCACGCTGTGTTTAGGAGGGACCGCTTGTCCGTCTCCTGCTGCTTCCCCTTCTAGGATTCCTTCCTGGACTGCAAACGCAGAAGAGCAATAAGTGAACGAACGAGTGAACGGTCCGATGGGAACCAACCTCTGCCTTATGTCTGTGGAGAGTCTTGGGTGGAATGGAGTTTTGCCTGCCTTTTTCCTAGTGCTAACTGACCATGCAAGATAAGGAACCTGAGAGTTTTCCAGCCCCTCTCCCAGGGACAAATAGCTTCTGCTTCTACTCCTTCCTCAGCAGCAATGTACCTTTGTCAGGGACTGATGGGTGGAGGATTTCCTGTCATGCCCAAACTTTTTTACGGGGACACAGTGGAAGCCCATGGAAGAAAGCCAGCAACTGGGATGGGTCCTCCTTTGTCTGAAGTTTCCAGGCATTCTAAACTGCCTCTCTAGCCTGAACTCGACTTTTAAGAATATGTTAAAGTTTTAGCTGTTTCCTTCCAATCTGCTCTTATGGTGGCTATATCATTCCCCACCCAAGCTCTGCTGGAGAAATAGCCCATGTTTCCTGCCTCTCCTCCAGGGGATTCTCACTTATCAGAATTCAGTTCACTTGGTTACCTTGCAGCTCAGTTTTCAACATGCTTAGGAAAACTTATAATTTTGTAGATTAAATGGCCTTTTCTTGTTGTTAATATTGGAAGGGATAGCCTTTTGAATCTATCTACATCCTAATTGGAAGCAGAGCGCATTGTTTCTGTTTACAGACCCAACATTGGTGGTTTGGAATTTGTTCTCTCGCTGGCAAGTAATCAAAGCTCCCACACTATTAGAAGTTTCAGACCTGCCTGAAACATTTGTAAATTTCCAAACATGTATTTATCATCTACTATTTGTACGTCACTATTTAAAATGCTGAATATACAAAGATTAAAGAGATACAGTCTTTGCTCTTCAGTTCACAATGAGAGGGAGGGAATCGACGTAAACAAATGGTATGGAACAATGTGGTGAATGTTATAAGAGGAGGGGAACAAAATGCCACTAGAACATGGACTGGATAAGTAGGACGTGGGGGTTGTGACAGTTGAAGCTGAGTTAATTCCCGAAGACATGCTCTGAAAAGCTGCCTCATTCCTGGGGGTCGAAACCACTGTGGGTGGGACCTTTGGAATAGATTTAGTTAAGGAACCTTCGTTTTGATTAGATCACTTCAGTAGGGCATGGTGAGTCCTTCACAAATGGAGGAATAAAAAGCTACAGACACAGGAAAAGGCAGTGTGCACAGAGAGAAGCCACCAGAAGTTGAAATTGATGAACCTGAGAGAAAGAGAAGCCACGGACAGAGCAGCCCGACGCTGAACAAGGCCTGCAGGAGTGGGGCGAGGAGAGGGCGGCGCCATGTGCCTGATCCCCCGCAGGTGAACTCAGGGAGAAAGACAGCCTGCAGGAGAAGGCAGGGCGGGAGAGCCTCCGTCGTGCCTGGCCATGCGCAGGAGCCCAGGATCGCCACCAGCCAACCTTCAGGGAGGCAGCGTCACCTGATGCCTTGAGTTGGGTGTTTTTCCAACCCTCAGAACTGCAAGCTTTTAACCTAATACATTCCCATTATAAAAGCCAGCACATTTCTTATATATTTCTTTGGCAGCCGTTAGCAAACTAAAACAGAAATTTGTACCAAGAAATTGGAGGGTTGCTATATAAATACCAAAAATGTGGAAATGGTTAATTGATTGTATATGTGGGAAGAATTGTGAGGTGCTTGGTAGAAGAGGCCTAGCTTGCTTTGAAGAGGTTGCTGGCAGGGACATGGACACTGAAGATCCTTCTGACGAGGTCTTGGACAAAGACGATGAGCGTGTCATTGCAAACTGGAGGGAAGATGTCCCGTGTTTTAAACGTGGCAGAACACTTTCCAGAATTGTTTCTGATGTTGGATGTAGGGCAGAATTTGAAAGTGATGATCTTGCATATTTAGCTGAGGAGATTTCCTAACTAAATTTGGAAAGCACAGTCTGGCATCAACTTACAGCTTGTAGTAAAAGGATAGAGGAAAGGGTAAGCTGAGAGCTGAATGCCTGGCACAAAGAAATCAGGAATTGATGGTTTGGGAAATTCGGGGATTCCAGAAAGCAAGTCCCCAGAGAATAGCGCCCCATGGGAGACTTCACTGAATGCAGAAACAGTCAATCATTTCAGTGTCGGCCAGGACTGGAAATGCAATTATCCAGGAGGGATTTGTGGAAAGTCCTATTGTCTGATGGTTGGGACCCCTGTGAGCTGCAGGCCAAACCAACAAGCTTTTTGTGAGAGCTGTATGAACAAAATCACTGCCTGCCTGGACTAGAAGGGACAGGAAAGGGGGAGATTGAAGGGAAAATGACTTAAGGCCAGAACCCTGGAAGCTGATGCCTGGACTTAAGATGTCTTCTCAGGCCAAGTGAGGGGCCCCACCCATGGGGACAAAGAGGGTACGGATGCCCTGGGGAGGCGGGCCTTCTGCCCAGGTGTTCAGGAAAGGTGTGGCTGCCTCAGGTTCCAGAGAGGACGGGGCACATTCCCGGGGCATTGGAGAGTTTGGCTGTCACCCAGTGTTCCCAGAGGGTGGGCAGAGAGCTCGGTGTCACCCAGATGCTTGATGACGATGGAGTGAGGACGTGGGCCTTGGGCAAGGGTGGAGCTGGCACCCCAAAACCACGGTTCCATGGTGACTCGCAGGCTCCGAAATCTAACGGAGTTTGCCCTGCAGGTTTTTGGAACTGTTTGGGGCCTGCGAGCCCTGGTTTCCTTCCAATTTCTCCCTACGGCAATGGAAATGTTTATTCTAAGACTGTCCTACCTCTGTATATTGGAAGAAGGTAACTTGTTTTATAAGTTTCACCCCCCAGCCTGAGGGGAAATATTCCCCAAGACAGATGGTATGCCTGTAGCTGATTTTGATGAGATTTTTGAACTTAGCATTTTTACTGAAATGATTTAAAACTTTTAAATATTGGTTATGGAATGAATGTATTTTGCGTGTGGAAGGACCCTGCATATTTGGGGTCCAGAATGCTTGAGTCTTTGATGTGGATTCCAGAAAATGATGTTCTTAAACTGAACCTGTTGTGAACCTTTGATTAGATCAGATCAGTTAAGGACCATTTGGTTAAGCCACTCCAGCAGGGCATAGTCCGGGGTGGACCTTAGTCCTCGTACTGGAGTCCTTCATATACAGAGGAATAAAAGCCACAGACACACAAGAAAATCTGCCGAGACAGAGAAGAATCTAGACGCAGAAGGAGATGAGGCCTGGAGGAGAGGGGCGAGGAGCAGGCACTGCCACGGGCCTGATCTACATGGCTAAGCTCAGGGAAAGCACCTGCAGATGACGTCTCCACGTGTCTGATCACCCACAGCTGCAGCCTGGCGAGACGGCGTCTCTGATGATGCCTTGATCTGGACACTTTTGACCTAACAAATCCCTATTCTAAAAGCCAACTCATTTCTGGTATACTGATTGGCATCCTTTAGCACACGAAAGCAGAGGCACTGAGGAGATGATAATTAATAGTTACTTTTGGAATTTTAAGGAAGAGTTTTCCGGATGGAAAGAGTGAGGAGACAGCAACAGAAAATCAGTCCGTCTAGTCCTCATCAACTCATAAGATTTCCATTTCCCGACTGCATGTGCCGGCGTCAGAACCCTCCGTCCTCAGTCTAGGGGCGGCCCTGGCTGACTCGTGGTCAGGTCCCAGAACAACTCAGGAATTCTGAAAGGTCAGCAGGTTCTGGAGGGACAGGCTAATCACAGCGCCTCTAATTCGTTGTCTTTGGCAGCACTTTCTCCTAAACCCGGACGTTTCTCGCCAACATCTGTCCCCCATACTTGCCTGCTCTATGTTCTCAGTGGCCTCTGGATTTGCTGTACCCCAAGGGATTGGGTGTCTGGATATTTGAGCCCTGGCATGTTCATCAACATTGCTCTGAGAAGAAAAGAGATGCTGTGCAGTTGCCAAAGCCTTCCCCTTTGGGCCCGTTAGCCTGGCCAGGGCCGGGCCGCCCCTCAGCACCAAGACAGGAATAGCGTCGCCAAAACAGGAACTTGCTGGAGTCAGATGCCCAGAGAGCAGGGAACATGGTGCAGCCAAAATGTGGCTTCGATATGAGCGTTGAGTGAGGCTGAGCTTAGGACACGAGCAGGGCAGAAGTTTTCAAGTCCCAGGCAGGCGAGCCCAGGGATGAGCCTGTGGGCAGAGCCAAGAACGGAAGCTGGCAAGGTGGACAGGAAGCTGGCAAGGTGGACAGGAGTTCAGCTGCACAGGTGACCGCACCAGGACCACCAGACGTGGCAGCCCCGCCTTCCCTCTCCACCGGCCATTTAAATATAATTCCCAAAAGACACGCACATTGTGCACGCAGAAAGCACAGGTGTTCTTTTTTTTTTTAAATACTGCCGCAAGTGTATTGGTTTTTGTTGTTGTTGTTGTTTATTTATTTCTCTCCCCTTCCCCTCAGTTATCTGTTCTCTGTGTCCATTTTGCTCCATGTTCTTTTTGTCCGCTTCTCTTGTTGTCAGTGGCACGGGAATCTGTGTTTCTTTTTTGTTGTTGTTGTGTCATCTTGCTGCGTCAGGTCTCAGACATTCTTCTTTTTTTTTTTAGACTTATTTATTTATTTATTTCTCTCCCCCACCCCCGTCATGGTTGTCTGTTCTCTGTGTCTATTTGCTGTGTCGTCTTCTTTGTCCACTTGTGTTGTTGTCAGTGGCACAGGAATCTGTGTCTCTTTTTGTTGCGTCATCTTGCTGTGTCAGCTCTCTGTGTGTGCAGCACCATTCCTGGGCAGGCTGCACTTTCTTTCTTGCTGGGCGGCTCTCCTTATGGGCGCACTCCTTGCGCGTGGGGCTCCCCTATGCGGGGGACACCCCTGCGTGGCACGGCACTCCTTGCACGCATCAGCACTGCGCATGGCCAGCTCCACACGGGTCAAGGAGACCTGGGGTTTGAACCATGGACCTCCCATGTGGTAGGCGGACGCCCTATCCACTGGGCCAAGTCCACTTCCCTCAGACATTCTTTAAAAGCAAAGCAACACCAAGTATGAAGAAGTACAGTCAGTGTGTGCAAGGCTGGATGCTCACGACAATGTCGGCTTCACTTGAAGAGTTGAGACTTGATGGCAAAGGACTCAGCGTTGACTCCTAAGGTAAAAACATTCATGTCGAAGACAGAAATCTCATTACTTTTAGAAATGGAGAAAAATCTTTCAGTGGATCAAAGTTTCCCCTGTAACTACTGACTAGTGAAACAGGTGGATGAGGAAAGAAGCTATCCAAATGGAGAAGAGATGGAAAAGAATTGATGTCGTGGAAATGCCACAGTTTGGCATTGCACATACGGATACATTGTTGTCTCCATTCTTTGAGGGTCCCCCTGGCACAGGGGTGGGGGTGCTGTGAAAGTTAATTTTACATGCAAACTAAACAGCTGGCCCTTTTTTGTCACCTCGACATTCCTTCTATCTCCTTTGCTATAATTTTGACCTTTCGAATGACGTTAAAATGGCTGTGCTCATTAGTCAGACACGGCCTGCAATAACTCAAGGGTCATTATGAAAGAACTGAAAAAAAACTTGCTCTAAGTAAATGTTTCTCTTATTGGAAATGTTCTTTAATATTCCATCTTCGGTGTATGAGACTATTTCCTCTTTGTTTTGCTTCCAAATCTGAGATTTCACTGAAAATATTTTCCTGGCCTAGGAGAAAAAATTACCATCACGTTTTTAGAATTTGAACCCAAGTATCACCACCCAGGTTTTCACCTAACATAGTGAAAAATGCGGCAGTCTTGCATTTACGTGTGGTCATCCCCTTCCTCTGTTTTAACGACTTGACTTGGAATGACTGAAAGCCAGAGCAGTGGGTGGCGACACCTGGCAGGACTTTGCCCCTGGCGTGGGGCGAGCCCCTCCACTGCTGCCCTCCATCGGCACTGGACATGTGCTCGGAGTCACGCTGGAAAGAGGGAGCTGGGCCCTGCGAAGCCGTGGAGAAGCGGGTGATGCAGCCCGTGACGAGAACCCCCGCGGGAGATCCGTGAGCAGGAGGGAGTTTGGTTTCCAAGATTGAAAGCCACACAGAAAGCATTTCTTCACGATGAGAGTCTTTCGGTAGGGCTAGAAGGAAGTAATTAATTAATTAGATGTAATTAATTTTTTATTTCTCGTGTCTATATTTTTGTTCATTCTCATGCTGTATGTCTAGGTGAAATTCCTAAAACACAAAGTTCAACTAGAGGAGAATTCTAGATAGCAGCTAGATGTGCCTTTCCCTCAACAGCAACACACTTGTCAGAGCTTTATACCTTTAAACTGTCTTCACACACTGTTGTTTGGCCCTCATACATCTATGAGGTGGACAAGGGGATATTATTTCCTTCCTTAATTGATGAAAATTCCGTACATATTTAATACAGATAGAACCATCCTGAATTTGCTATTAGAGATGCTGAATTGTGAACAGACCAGCTGCTGACTCCCTGCCCCGGGCAGCTGTCAGCACCCGGACAATTTGGACAAAAGCAGGATTATTGGGGCCTGGAATCTCTCCAGGAAGCCGCATCAGTCCCGTCGGCGCTGTGGGGTGGGCGGTGCCCTGGACTCCCCGGGCGGCCACTTCTGGCCTGACCACTGGAGGGCACTCTTGCCCCTGCACATCTCGCCCAGCCAATGCTCTACGGAAAGGAGCGGCAGCTCTGGGCAAGCGCGGGAACCCACACCGTCGCAGGTGTGCCTTGTGAAATTATCAGGCCCTGCAGCATCGTTCCCGCACCTTCGCAGGTGTGCCTTGTGGAATTATCAGGCCCTGCATCTGGGCTCTCGCCTCTGAGCTGCTGCCAGCCCTGTGCAGCTGTGCTCTCTGGCACTTTCTCTCTCACTCAGGTCAATTCCAGGGAGTCTAGATAACTCATTGCGACTCCGTGAACTTTTACTCAACTACTGACAAATGTGTTAAAATATATTTACACATGACAGAGCTAACCGGCCTGTGAGCTCCACAACATCCCACTCTCAACAGGGATCTGATTCCTGGTCTTGCTTTTCCCAGCCATACACCCTCTCCGGGGAGGCCCTGCGTGCGCTGCCGGGCTTTGCTCAGCTGCTGCCGGGGCCCGGGGGACGTGTGCCGGCACCCTCAGTGGTAGGTGGGATTGTGTACCCCATGAAGGACGTTCTTCATCTTGACTCGTGTTCCTGAGGATGGGAAATCAGTTGTAAACAGGACCTTTGGCAGATGTTATTTGTAGTTACGTTGTAGCCACCTGGACCAAGGTGGGCCCAAATCCATATTACTGAGGCCCTATAAAGAGAAGAAGCTGGAGGTCAGAGAAGGCCACAAGGAAGAAGCCCGAAGCCAGTGGAGACTGGGCGAGCAGCCTCAGGAGATCACGATTTCACCACGTGGGCAGAAAGGCAAACCATGGGCCTGGGCCGCAGTACATGCTGCCGCTGCAGGGAGAAGGTGTGGCCTTCGGCGCCTTGACCGGGCCTGCGGGCCGCTGACACATGGGTGGTTGCAGCCTGCCCCGCCTGGTGGCCGTCACAGCAGCCAGGCCAAGCACGGCTGCCCACCTCACACGTCTGCTTCCCTCAGGTCCCCAGGGCAGGGCCTCGGGTGGCGCTGGGTGCCCTACCCAGGGGTCGGGGCTGCTCCTGGCTCTGGGGTCCCCCTCGGCCGCGGCCGCCGCCCACGATCTCTTCACTCGCACCCACAGCTTCAATTAAAGACCAACAGAGCAAACCCAGACGCTGCCGTGCCCCCTCGGATCTGCAAAGACGCCTGCTCGCCCTCCTTGGGCACCCACGGGTGCCCTGTCCTAGAGGGTCTCGGCACCTCTGGGCTCCAGGACAGCGGCGTGTGGCGCTCCCGTAGCGGGTAAGGTCGCACCGCATGCCCTGCGCAGGGCCCCCTGCCCAGCCTTGGCTGCTCCCACACACAGCACAGGCAGCTCCCACGTGGGCGGTGAGCAAGGCTGGGGACTGCCGTGGGGCGTACGGGAATTTGCCTTAATTTTTAAGGTGATCAAAGCTGCCATCTGGTTAACATTCAGTTTTGTGAGCGCCAAGAGAAATACCATTCAGTCATTTTAACGCCGAATCTGCTTGCTCGTCTGAAGCGTGCAACCAGATCCACTGCTAATGACATTTTCCCAATGATTCCGTGTCTTAAATGTCATCTCCCTAATGAGAACTGAGGGTCTCGATGTCAGGGAACAGAGCTTGTTTGTCTTTTTCTCTCATGATACGCTCTCTCCTTAAGTCTCAGTTTCAAGCATCCAAGTTCTTAGACCTTTGGTCTTAGAGAACAAGAGCAGCGGAGGTGTTAGAAAATGTGAGCAGAGCCAGCACAAACTGCAGGGATGGTGAAAATATTCTTGGGCCTAAAGGCTTGAAGAGCTAGTAAGTCATTTTCATGAATTGTGAAAAAAAATGTTTTATCTCTTTTCAAGGACCTGCTCATACCCACAAGTTTCCCAGCTCCCACAGTTCTTTCTCAAACACCTCCAGCAACTCTTAGCTAAATTGTCACCTACACAGAGACCTTTTCTTACTACCTTCTTTAGAATTGCTGCCCTGCTTTCCCTCGCCCTGCTTCATTGTGCTCCGCAGCACTTATCGCAGTGCGACATGCTGTATATGCTACTGTGTTTACTGCTGGTTTTCTGCCAAAAAATAGGCTCCACAAGGGAGCTTTTGTCCATGTCGTTCACTACTGTATCCTTGATGCCTACAAAACTGTCTGACACATAACCAACACTCAATAAACGCGTGTTAAATAAATTAATAAATCAAGCATTTAACATAGCATTTTTTCCCAGAATGGGCAGTTAAGAAATACTTGTTTATTTGATTTAACACAGTTGTGCTTACATCCATTCAAGAGAATGGAGGGACAAGGGTCACTTACAGCTGGTGTTACCAGAGCCAAAGCAGCCAGCCAGCTGTTCCCTCTCCAGAGACTATTTAAATGGGATTTTCCTGGCAAGCAAAATAAGCAAAAATGCTTAGATGTGAAGTCTTTGGAATCGGAGTCTGAGAAAGCCCTGCAACTGGTTATGCTTCTGGGATGATCAACTTAAGGATTCCAGAACAGTTTTCAGAGCAGTGTTCCTTTGGTGGTGTCAAAGTGACAACACTTTTACAAGTGCAGACAGAATAGTATTCAAAGGGGCTGCTCTGACAAAAACCCTATCAGTAACTGTGATGATCATGAGTATAAAAAAATTCTTGCTACAAAATATGGAGAGAATTTAGTGGCTAGATACATTGTTTCATTAGCTGTTCCTAATATTTCCCTTTGTGTACAATTGTGACACTCTTCTGATCAAGGAGACTAAATATGAATTATCAGTTGTCCCTGGTGTTGACACTGAGCAATACAGGAAATGAAAGCAGTTAATTCGTGGCTCTTATGGGATTCCATAGCTGTGATCCTACAAGAAATACATAAACAACAAAGTAAGTCTGAAAGAACAGAAGCTCAGTAATTTGAAGAAGGGTAGAATTGGAGCGGACATTAGACGTTAACAAGATGTGGGTATTGGAAGGAATGGCCCAAACCATACCTTCCAAGCCCACCATCCCTTCCCTAGCTCTGATTTGAATATCTGCATTCCAGAACTCATTTGACCTTAGCTGGCTGAAGATGACCTTTAGCAAGTCACTTTATTATAGTCTTTACTATCCTGTCTGCAAATAATGGAGTTGACAAGGTGATGTCCTAATCACTCTAATTTTAAAAGTCTATGGTTCTGCAATAGTTTAGATATGTAAGATGTAAGAGAAAGGGATTTTTGCATGCTGATCAAATCAGATAACTGGGGAATAGTGAGTTTAAATTTTTAAAAAGACTGCCATGTTATTTTTTGTCAATAAAGGAGAGCAAAAAATTCTAGAAATTTAGTACATTTAAATAGTTGCTCTCAGTTAAATTCTTATTGATTATAGAGTGATATTTTCAATTATGGTACAATTGTACCTTTATCATGATCAGTGATCAATGAGCTATTTCATGAAATCAAAGACTCTCAGAGTTAGGAGGGATTCTAAATAAAGTTTGGTGTAGTCCTTATATCTTTATGTACAAGAAAAAAATGAGCTGTATGGGAGAGAGAAAGAGACAGAGAAAGAGAGAAGAAAATAAAAGCCCTCCCCACACACACATTTTAAATCTTAGAATTAATCTAATGCACAGCTATTCAAACTAGCATGTGTTCCATGTCCCTAGATTCCCAAAAGAATGAATCCAGGAAAAACAAAACCAAAGCTGAAGAAAATCAGGTTCTTCTGCTGTACCAGTTGGGTAGATTCACGTGAACTATTCACATGTAACCTTTGGCCTTAGAGAAGAAGGGAAGTGGAGGTGTTAGGAAATCTGAGTGGAGCCAGCACAAACTGCAGGGATGGTGAAAATATTCTTGGGCCTGAAGACTTGAAGAGCTAGTAAGTCATTTTCATGAATTGTGAAGAAAATGTTTTATCTGTTTTCAAGGACCTGCAATCAATACCAAGTTCTGTGTAGTAAAACAGGAAACAGAGGGAGGGTCAGTTCGTAAGACAACACAAGGTAAATCAATTTCCTTCATCCTTTGAAATTATTTTCTGAAAGTGCTTAGGTTGCTTCTTTAATCAACAAAATCTCATGAATAAAAATGATGCAGTAATCAAGACAGTTTGGTATTGGAGAAAGAATAGGCACACAAATCAATGGAACAGAATAAAATCCAGAAACAGACCCATACAAATATGATCCACTACCTGGAACAAAGGAGCAAAGGCTACTCAATGGAGAAATAATAGCCACCAACAAAGGTGCTGGGGGCACCAGACATCCACGTGGAAAAACCCCCGAGTCTAGCCTTTCCACTGGGTCGGAGCAAGAAAGCAAGTGGCAGCCACCTTAGCATCACAAGGGCCTTCAAAGAGGAAGGATTTCACCTTTGAGGATGACCAGTTAAGTGAATTCAATGAGAAACAAAATCAAGCAATAAAATAGTAGAAGATTATCTAGGAGATAGGTCTATGTTTATATAAAGTTAAACATGTATTTATGGCAAAGGTGTTCTAAACAAGGTAAAAAGAAAAATAAGGTTTTGGGGGAAGACTTGTGATACAATGACAAAGATTCTAATTTTGTAATATATAAAGTGTTTTTATAAATTGGGAATAAAAAGTCAATGAACAGGATCAAACTGGTGGAGCAAGATGCTTCACAGAGCCTTCCCTCGAGAGAAGCTTTGAACAACCAGCAAGAACTTGCAGAAACACCTTTCTCAAAGCTCCAGAAAATAGTGAACGGACCAAGGTAGCAGGTGAGTGCTGAATAGAGGGACAGGTAACTGGAAAGCAGTGGGTTTTGTGGCCCCCGGGTGGCCCCCACCCTCTCTGGCCCAGCACAGTTGGAGCCTGCTCCTGGTTCTGGAGGGAGCAGTCGCCTTGTGCTCATGCCGGCAGCTGGGATGTCGGGTCCGGTCTGTCTGGTGGCAGCCAGACCACCACTGGAACCTGCCCTGCGTGTAGAAGGCAGTGCACCAAGTTCGCAGGATGCTATGGGGAGCGTCCTTGACAGGTGGGCAAGGGACTGGTGGCTGCGGGACACGCAGCGCAGGGTCTAGGGCTGGAAGACGCTGCTTGCTAGTGTAGAGGGGAAGTCTGTATCAGTGTAAACCAGGAAATTCCTATCTGTGCCAATCAGGGAAATCCTGGGACCATATGTGCATACCCCAAAAAAGGACGGATGCACAGAAAGGATCAGGGAGGCCATACGCTACGGCCTGGAGCTATTTTCTAAGCTCTCTGTGAGAATAAACTCTGAGGGAGAGCACTCACATGGATTAATCTGCTAAGACTGGGAAAAGTGTTGTCTTTTCTTTTTCTTTTTGTTGGCTCCTGGCATTTCAGGATAATGCTGTTATAACACTAGCTGGATACACCCGTAAGGAAAAGATACCTCAGAGCCTAAATTCCAATGACAACAAAATAAAATATCAAAATGTCTGGGATGAAACAAAAGATTGCAAAACTTACAAAGAAACAGGAAGCAAGGGGCCCAGGCAGAGGAGCAGGGTAAAGCATTAGGAACCATCAGTGACACATCAGGCAAACACTTTTTTAAAAAATGGCCCTAAATATTATCGAATAAATAAAGGAAATCAGGAACATGATATGTAAACACAAAGAGTATAGCAATAAGAGGTGGAAATTATGAAAAGGAACCAAACAGAACTGAGGACCACAGTTACAGAAATTAAAATTTCCCTAGAGGGCTTAACCAGTAGATTGGAGCTGGCAGAAGAAAGAACACTAGACCAGCTCTACAAGCACTGCTAAGGGGAAGTGCTTCAGTCTGTAAGGGAAGGACGCCTGACAGTAGATGGAAGCACAGGAATAAATAAGGATCTCCAGGGAGGTTATCGGTGTAGGTCCAATTAATGCCAGTACTATAGTAGCTTTGATTTGTAACTCCATATTTCACTTCTTACAAGATTTGAAAGGCATAGCATAAAATGTAATGACAAAACTGGATTTTGGACTAATAATGTATATACTTGTATACTTTATATGACAAGAATTACGTAAAGGTGGGAGGTTGTATTCCATTGAAACTCGGCATCTAAGCAAATGAGAGTGTTGTAGATTTTGGATGTTAAATGTAATCTGCTGCCTTCACTGTGTATGTGTACGTGCCAGTGCTGCACTTGCAGAATTAATGCTTTAGCTTAATTTAGTTGGCTAGGTGATCAGGCAGATGTTCCTTCAAAACCGTGACTGTAGGTATGACCTTCCAAATAGACTGGGGAGTGTTTTTAAGGCATGCTGGCAGGAGGAAGGGAGGTGAAATAAAGTGCAGGGTGTTCTATTATAATATGCCAACGAGACAAAGATGGGGCTGGTGATGTGTGCCTGCTCCGTCAGGACTATCGGAGGGGTGATTCCACGTTAAACAGGTGCGAGAAGATAAAATGGTAGAATGCAGGTCCCAGAGGACGGTGGGAGACGGGAAACACAGACAGCACTTTCCCTGCCGATCCGTCAGCCGGGGGCTTTCAGAAGACAGTTGTAGGGAGAGCAAACCTCTCAGGGGCAGGTTTGTACTTAGAGGAGGTTTTGTAATTACCAGTGGGGAGAAGGAGAATCTTCTGCAAATGCCATCTCTAAAGACATTCCGTTGTACACCAGTACAGATGAGGACCCAGAATATAAACCAGATAATAAGTGGAATTTGGGCAAAGACACACAATGAGGAATAGTGGCCAAACCAGAATCGAGGCTACTCACTTCATCAAATTTGGCTAAAGTTTAAAAAAGATTCCCTAATATGGAAATTTTTTAAATTTAAATTTAAACCTCACAGGATTAGCCTTTGATGCTATTAGAAGTAAATTGTATGGCAAATTGAAGCTGGTTCTTATTCTGAAGTGTGGTTTGAGCAATTTTCACAAATCTGTCTCTTGGCTTAATAAAGCAATGCCCTAAAGACCTTCTGGTAATTGCTAATGTGATACATCTGGACTGGAAAAACTCCCCATGCCCATCAGTTACAATTCTAGTGGATGTAGTGGGAAGTCTATGAAACCCTTTTCTCTTCCGGAAGCATCCTTACTCAGGTTTGTTTTCGTCTGACCACAATCCTACTATATTAAAAAATACAAACGTATTCCTCACTTTCTTTGTGCTAAAGCCCTCCCAGGCGAATGTTATTGCTCACACTACACCTAACTCCGGGGCGAATCACCCTCGCTCTCGAGGCTTTCCAGGCCACTAGCCCGGGAGTCTGTGCCGCACATCGGCTCTCACTCGTTCCCCCGCAGACCCAGGACTTCCGCTGGGAGCGGCGAGGAGCCTGCCGTGAGAACAGAAGCTCGCCCTCTAAACTCGCTCTTACCAAAGCGAGAGGACAAGCTGCCGTCTGAAGAGTCTCGTTCTCAAATACAGAGGCTTCAAAATTATCTGAAGAAACCGCTTCAGGTGCTTTGAGAGAACTGACCTGGAGGGTCATCCCCAAAGTGGCTGGTGCCTAAATGAGGAATTTTCAAGAGACGTTCCGGGATCATGGGTCATGTACAAGTGACAGGAGAGCAGTGTGGCAAAGACTGAAGCAAGTACTGGAATGAAGAGATAAACTGCCAGGGTCGTGTGTGAGCCCAGCTCCAGAGGAAGCAGGGAGCCCCCAGATACTTTCACTTTTTTCCCCAAAGATTTATTTATTTTTATTTATTTCTTTCCCTTCCCCCCCCCCCAGTTGTCTGCTCTCTGTGTCCATTCTCTGTGTGTTCCTCTGTGACTGCTTCTATCCTTATCAGTGGCACCTGAAATCTGTGTTTCTTTTTGTTGTGTCATCTTGCTGTGTCAGCTCTCCGTGTGTGCGGTGCCATTCCTGGGCAGGCTGCACTTTCTTTCGTGCTGGGCGGCTCTCCTTACGGGGCGCACTCCTTGCTCGTGGGGCTCCCCTACGCAGGGACACCCCTGCGTGGCACGGCACTTCTTGCGCACATCAGCACTGCGCGTGAGCCAGCTCCACACGGGTCAAGGAGGCCCGGGGTTTGACCCTTGGACCTCCCATGTGGTAGACAGACGCCCTAACCACTGGGCCAAGTCCACCTCCCTACCTTCACTTTTCATGTGGACTCCTGGCTTGTCGCTCAGGCTCTATGTGACCCTCCACCCTTTACATTATAGATGGGGAGGTTGAAAAGGCAAGCGTTGAATGTGTGAAAATGAGATGACAGTCAGGATGGCTCGAAGTTTCTGATTTTTATATGTATATCTCTTTATTATAGCATTTTAACATTTCAAAAATAAATGGCATTTTGGGAATCAGGATAGATTGTGACTTAGAGAGATTATAATTTGGCTCATATGTTGTATTTATTTATTTGAAATGAGAGTACCAGTGGAGATGTCATTTTCAGATTTATAGGTGGGGAGGTTTGGGTGGGGAGCATTGCCCCTCAGTGAGCTTCTGTGGGGATTGGGTTCACGGGACAACTTGGCCAGGTTTTGGGGTCCAGTTGTTTGATCAAACCAGCACTGCCCTAATTGTTACTATGAGGATAGTTTGTGGATTTAAATCATCAGTACGTTTATTGCGTATACTATAGCTGATTAAACCTACAAAACACTAAGGAGGTTGTCGTCGGCAATGAGAGACATCTCACCCACTCAGGGAAGGCCTTAAAAGGAGTGATGCTTTCAGCAGTCAGAAGGGAGACTTTCGTTTCTACTTCAGCCAGCCAGCTTCTCCTGGGAAATTCATCACAAGCCATCACTGGAGTTCCCAGCTTGTGGCCTGCCCTATGGAATTCAGACTTGTCCATCCCCACAGCCGCATGAGCCAATTCCTGGAATAAATCTCCCAATATTCGCACTGTCAGTTCTGTCTCCTGGAGACTCCTGACTAGTGCACCTTCCAAGGAACCCAGGGGCTTGAGGGCACGCATCCCACCTGGTCACTGTCGTCCGAGGGCTGGAGGCCAGCCCCACTCAGGGCCACGGCGTCCCCTTCAAAGGAAATGCTGGGAGCACCACAGTCCACCCAGTACTCAAGAGCAGCACCAAGATAGCATCTGATTCTAAGAGAGGAAACTGTCATGCTTCATCCAACATGGATCTCATGAAAACAGAGCGTATCTACTTAGTAATATGCCATTAAAGGCTGCTCCTCGAAATCCAGCTACTATTTATGGCATTCGTGAGCAGTGGTTCTGGGGAAAAGATTTTGAAAACGACCAAGATTTGGAGTGAGAGGCTGAACTAGTCCAGGATTTCAGGGTAGAGCAAGTTTAAACAAGAAAGATGTAATAAGTAGAGTATTTTATGAGGAAATGATTATTGACTATTTTTGTGCACCAAGAGTTGGGCTGGGTGCCGGGAAGGCAGTGGTAAGCAAGCAACCAGAAAACCCTGGCCTCATGCAGCACACAATCTAGGAGAGAAGACAAACACTGGATGAATAATTAAAAATGAAGCATGAATATGCAAAGCACTGAGAAGGAGAGGAACTAGTTTCTCCCAGGGGGCATAATCAAATCCAGGGGCTGGGGGCTGACCCTTGCAGCTGCCCTGCAAAGGACACACATGAGCTAATTAGGTGGAAAGTAGAGCCTGAGCGTGCGTGGGGGAAGGAAGAGCAAGTGAAGGCCGCCAGTGGGGAGAAGATGCACGTGCGGGGCAAGGCCCAGCAGCCTGGGGAAGGAGCCTCCCCCCGGTCAGCTCCGTGCCCTCACTTCTGTTCATGAAACACCTGAGTTACAAGCATCTTAAATTTGGCACTGGTTTAAACTGTCTTAGAGTGTCTTAGCCTAACTTAAATATATAAGCATATACGTATGTTCTGAAGAAGGGTATTGTATTGGTACCTCTTCATTCCATGGTGGGAGACGGGCAGAGTAGGCTGGGTCAAGGGCATTTTAGGGAGATTGCACAGCAAGGCAGAAATTACATTACTATGATTTTTAAATATTATTGTTGATCTCTGCTAGAGGTGCTGAAGAATTCAGCTTCTTTCGGGTTTCTTAAGACTGTGATTTTGATCAGGATTATCCTGGTTGCAAGTGACTGAAATTTGCTATAACCAACCAAATGAAGAAGGAGTATGTTGTCTCACATATTTGCAAAATCCAGGGGTATGTGTTACTTCAGGCAAGCCAGGTTAAATGCTGTTGCGAGGAAGCTGTCTCTGAACTCTGCTGTTTTTAGCTGCGGGCTTCATTCCGGAGAAGGTCTCCCAAGCAGGTGGAAGGAAGTCTCTCCCACCCCCAGGCGGTGTTACAGAGGTTCCACTGGCTTCCCTTTCTCCAGGGTCCGTGGAAAAGTGTGGCCAGCTTTCCTCAGCTCCACCTGAGTCACGTGGCCGTCCTTAGCCCCCACTGCAGCCACGTGACGGTCCTCGTGATGGTCCACCACTAGAGTCTGGAGAAGCCTAAAGAGCCCCAAGCCCCGTGAACCGAGCGGGAAGAGGGGTGCCTCTGCCCTCCAGAAAACATCAGGGCGCTGCTGCCAAAGACAGGGTGTGACGCTGGGCAGCAGAGCCTGCAGGTCTTCTCAGTCCAGCTTAAGTCTCCTTCAAGGGAGAAGGCAGGCTGTTAGGATGTCCAGATTTAGTCTCACTTCACCCACAGTTAATCATACTTGAGAAATCCAAAATGTCTCATAAATGATTGCATGCTGTTTTGTTGTTGTTTATTAGAGAAGGTGTAGTTTTATAGAAAAATCATGCATAAAATGTGTCCTTTTTGCCATACCATGCCCCATCAAGACGTGTTAAGCACTTTTTTGGTTGTAATTCTTCACAAAAAGGAAACTTGTTTGTCTTTGTTGATATGCATTAGTGTGTACATAACTATAGATACTGTGCTACTTTTTCCATCTATATATAGATGCTTTAAACTCATTTGTAACACTTTGTGTCTGTCTGTCTTTAACAGCAGTGAAATATTCGGATAAATCGACCTATTTAGTTTGAAAATTCTGATCCAATTTTGTAGGAGACATTACAGGCTTAACCCTATTACAATGGAGGCATTATGTTATTACAGGCTATTGCAGGATACAATTTATTCTAGCCTTTTAAAGAAGTCAATATATTGGTGGAGTTTGGGGAGTTTGTTTTATCTGTGTTATTATTGAAAATTCACTGCAAATATATTCGGGTAGAATACTGTGTAAGTCTTATGTATAGTGCATAGTTCTGTGCCACATTTAGAAGGCCTTTTTATGAGAAATTTGATTTACATAAATTAAGTTGATTTGGTTTGGAGCCCATCACATGTAACACTTCTCCATTTGATAATAAAATTTTCTAGTCAATCCCCTGGAACTACCCCACTTGTTAATTGATCCAACAAAGGGATGCCAAAATCACTGTAACAGCTTCTCTGACTCACAGTCTCTGTATTTTCCTTTCCTCTCAAGCCATTTCCATTTTGCAGAATTCAATTTCTGGCTTAAGCTGATGTTTCAGAGGAATGAGGTCACTCAAATATTTGCCAGATCTCTTCATCGAAGGACAATAACCAAGGACCAAATGGAAAATCTCACACAAAGCCCGATTAGAATTTGCACTGATGAGATTCTGGTATTGGTTACAAGGACACTATCTCTCAAAAGCAACCTAGTTTCGTAAATGCTGCGGTCATCTCCTCCCCATCAAGCTAGCTTGGGCAGACCCAGAGGCTGCAAGGCTAGATTTGACCTTGTTTTCCAAGAGCTTTGTTTACTTTTCCATTCAAAGTGGCAAGTGTAGGTTCTGAGCAATCAAGGCAAAACATTAGGAAAAAAGTGGAGGATTCTTGCTGTTGTTACTTTATTGCAACCCAGTTTTTTCATATTAGTTTTATTACAGTAGTGGTATATTGTAGTAGAATTTCAGTACAAAGAACAAAAATTGGGGCTCAGAATCAAAGAACTGACTTTTAATGCACCATTTCCTTGCTATGTATTTTGGTTGAGTTAACTTACATTCTGAGCTTCAATTTTATCATTGGTGAAAATTGGAAAATAAATAATACTTACAAAACTTAACTTGGACATGTGGAAGTTCTACATAAACATAAATGATAAAGACTTTATGCAAATGCAAATTATTATGTCTAAGTGAAATGAGAAACACTTCAACCTCGGACAAGAGCAAACAAACGCTGCAGTAATGCCATTGATAATATAAATGTGTGATAAACCAAACTCCTCTTCTAGGTGTGCACAGCAGGACAAGAGTACAAAGGAGGTGTTTTTTGTACACATCTGGACAGGCATAACTCCCATGAAATTATGCTTTTCATGGAAACTTTGACCATATTAATCTTGGCAGAGTTTGTGTAATATTTTTGGAACTCTGAAAAGACTCTTTCATTTTAATTCCCATGAAAGACTTCCTTTTTATACATGGCATTAGAGAAATTCAAAAAGGAAAAAAGCACCATCCTGCTTCTGATAATATTTCATGGAAATAAAACGGCAGGGTCAGAGGGCACCTCAGAAGCCACTTTACCGTAGCTACGATCTACATGTTAAATTTGAGCTCTCAGCCTTCATTCAGTATTTGCTCGTTTCATACCGTTATTCATAAATTCATTTCACAGAATATATCAATACACTGACAAAACTTCGAGCAGTTTTAGGTGAAATGATTTTATGTCTCTGTATGACAGTGAGTCAGATTCCTTCAGCTGTGTTCTACTTCTGGAACTTCGAACTTCTACAAAGCTCAGTGACTTTCTCAGGTTCCTGCAGTGGTGCCTGAACGCGCTACACGAGCTCCCCAGAACTGCTAACTGACATCGAGGCTAAATGATGTGCCCCCAGAGAAGCTGAGCCACTTGGTAAAAGCATCTAAATGTACAAGATTGCTTCACACTTTCTGTTCACTAATAGAGGCTTTCAGGAGGCAGTGGGTGCCTGTCTATTCTTAATAGTACAACTGAAGTTGGAATGCTGAAGAATTACGAATAATAAGAAATTGAGACCACTACACTCTGATTCTGATGAGAGCATCAGTTATCCTACTTCTGTGAACACTGCTTCTAAATGGTTTGCCAAACTGAGTCTCTCTAACAGTAGGAGATTGTCAAGGCTCCAATTAGTAAATCCCCAAGCCCCAAAGTTAATTATGAGAGTAGTAAAAAGTGGTGGAGAATTCTCACTCCCAGGAAAGTGAAGAACCAGATCAGGCATTAGCTCCACTGGATGCACAGAGAACTAGAGGCCCCCAAAAAGAAATGTCTGTGCTGCACCCCCCAAATGGAATAAACTACTTAATGATTTTTAATATTATTAAGCAAGTTTCAGTACTTTTTGAAAGCAAGAAAAGACAGCAAAGGACACCATCCACTTTGATATACAGTAAAAGAAAATATAAATACAGTCAAGGCATTAGGGAAAAAAGAAGGACGAAGGGGAAAAAATGGCTCTCCTTGGGTAGGCAAAGCCAGGAATCTCCTACTAGCATGACAATAAAGATCGTGGTGTTCAATAACTGAGCATAATGTCTACCCGCCAAAGGGCCACAGTCCAGAAGGCACGAGCACTTCTCGGCTCACTCAGAAACGTTCCTGCACCAACCATGGCATCTTCGTGGAACTCTGTACCAAAGCCCAGAGACCCACGGTGGGACTTGTCACCCAGAAGTCTGTCCCAGGCAAAGTCAAAGAGGCTGGGAAGGGAGCGGCTGACGTAGGAGATCGTCACAGCAACTGCGCCTGTGCTCGAGAATGAGCTGGAGGATGGGGAAGCCGTCCCAAGTAAGAGCAAGAGAAGGCTGTTAAGCGGGAGGACCACTTCATCGTTAGCAACTGATGGCCTACCTTCTTCGAGAGACCGCTTGTGAAAGAAGCCTTCAGAAGACCCTCAAAGCTCCAGAACTGAACTATGTGGACATCTGTCTTATTCACCTTCCACAAGGATTACAGGATGGGAAGGACTGGTACCCCGAAGATGAGAAAGGCAACATTCTCTCCAGTAAACCTATGTTCTTGGATGCTTGGGGGTTCATGGAGGAGCTGGTGGATGAGGGCTGGTGAAAGCCATTCTGATCTCCAACTTCAACCACTTCCAGATCAAAAGGCTTTTGAGCAAACCTGGCCTGAAACAAACCAGTGACCAACAGGTCGAGTGTCAGTCACACCCCATGTGGGAGAAAGTGATCCAGGACTGCCATTCCCAGGGCATCATAATCACCACCAACAGCCTCCTGGGTTCTCCAGATAGAACATGGCCCAACCCGGAGAACCCTTCACTACTGGCCCCCGCACGGCTGGCTTTTCCTGCTGCCCTCACTTCCTCACAGATTTCTCCTTCCAGCACCCCCTTCTCAGGCTCCAGCTAGGGACCCCACATAAGAAGTCTTCCCCATTTTTTTCTTACCTCCCTTCTGTTTTGTCCAATCTCTGTAACTTGATTTTGTTTTAATTTCAATGACTGTAAGTTTTTTTTTTGTTCTAGAAGTTCTATTAGGTTCTTTCTCAAAACTGTTCTTTTTACACAGTTACATACTTTCAAAATCATTTCTATTTGATATTTTATGCCTTTGATAATTTTAAGCATTTATTTTATAGTTTCTTTCAGATAAAAATAGGAATGTTTTCAGATTTTGTCATGAACTTATTTTAGCTTCTGGCTCTTCTTGATAAACTTCTCCCCTCATGTTGCTTATAATTTTTAGAGCTCATTTTAGTCGGTGTTTATTCTTCTGTGGGAGCATCAGATGTCCTGTGTCATATTTGCTTCCAGAGCAGGATCCAGCTTACTTTTGCAGAGCCTCAAGGACTTTCAGTGGTCTTAGTCCAATTTCTGCCAGTTTCTTGGATTACGATTCCCAAACCATACAACCAGTAGGAATTCACCCGACGGCCCTGTGCTTGACCTAACTTTTTCGTGAGTGGCTTTTATGCCAACCAAGACCTCAGGATGGTGTTTCCCCAGTATGACAGGTTAACAATTTCCAGCCTCCTCTTTAAGGGAAGGAGGACTCTTGGTGGTTATGAAGTTTGTACAGAGAAATTTGCTTTACTTCCCACTTCCTTATCTTACATAGATCCCAGGGCACACTGCCACTCCCTGGGTGGGCACTAAAATGGTACTCTGCTTGGCATCAGCTCCCGCTGGACACTGGCTCTGAGCTCTCTTTTGTTTAGAGGCCATCTCTGAGCTGCTTTCCTTCTCAGTTATGTGTTCAAAAACAGGGGTGGTTTACTTTGTCCAAACAATTATAATTTATGCAGTTGATTTAGGAATCAACATCACTTTCTAGAGTAACAGTGTATCTTTTACAGGATCCATGATGACAAGCCATGTTTCAAAAGCAAGTTTCTGCACTCAAAACAGAAGCAATGAAAGGAAACACATGGGAAGAGCATGCCACCTCCATTCTCTGACAACTTACTAAATACACCTGTGAGTCCTAAACTGGGGGTCCTGAGACCACCAAGTATGATCATGGCAGGCCCTTAGCTCACTCTTCCAAAAACTTAAAATTCATGTCTCTGGCATTCGAAAGCACTTGCAAAAGGCAGCAAGGGCATGGGTTTTGATTGCAAATGTTGTAGACCTGGTAGGTTGGGTGCGTGAGGAGGAGATTGGTGACAGGCATCTCAGGCAGGGAATCAGTATACTCTTATGCAGTGACAGCTTTTTATGCACCAAGGATTGGTTATACTTTAATGTTGCAAAGGAATACTCAATGACATGATGTACTCAACTTTCAAAATGACATTAAAAGTAGTGTAAATTGTACCTCAATAAACACACTCACATAGATCCCTGGTCACTAATGTTAATAGAAACTCCCAGTCCTCTCCCATTGAGTAAATGGTTTGTTCATTAGTTATATTCCTCACTGATCTATTAAAGATAAAGGGAAGTGGATTTTAATTTAATAAATAAATAAAATAAAATGCCAAATTATTTTGGTATCAAAATCTTTAAGTCCTGGCATCTATCTGGAGCAACAGTAAGAGGCTATAGGTAATAAAGAAGCACTGGTCTTCAAAAAGAATTTTGCTGAGTTTGGGTCTTCACCAGCTTTTCCCAGAACGTACACTGAGTCTTCCCTCCCTCTTGGCTTCCACTGTGTGGCTCTGACTTCCTTATGCTTCTTTTTTTATTTTATTTTATTTTTTTTTATTTGTAAGGTTAGCTAACAAGTCGCCTTCTTTTTTCCTTGTCTTTATTTTTTAATGTTACATTAAAAAAATATGAGGTTCCCATATACCCCCCATCCCCCTCACCCCACTCCTCCCCCCCATAACAACAACCTCCTCAATCATCATGAGACATTCATTGCATTTGGTGAATACATCTCTGAGCACCGCTGCACCTCATAGTCAATGGGCCACACCATAGCCCACACTCTCCCACAGTCCACCCAGTGGGCCATGGGAGGACATAAAGTGTCCAGTAACTGTCCCTGCAGCACCACCCAGGACAACTTCAAGTCCCGAAAATGCCCCCACATCACATCTCTTCCTCTCACTCCCTACCCCCAGCAGCCACCATGGCCACTTTCTCCACATTTTCTTCAATTACTAATCACAATAGTTCATGAATAGAATATCAGTAAGTCCACTCTAATCCATACTCTATTCCTCCGTTCTGTGGACCTTAGAATGGTATGAAAGCAGGAGAATTGCATCCAGCATCCATGTGGAATCTAAGCCCCTCCTTATGCTTCTTGAGACAACTTCTGTCTACTCCCTTAAACTTGAACTAAAGTAGAAGGAAGTGGAAGGAAGACGTTTTGAATAAAATGAATTCAGTTCAATTTCTTCCCTTCTCCTCATCTTCCTTAACTTTAATTGGGGCCAAGTAGCAACAGTGTTAAGTTCTAATTTAATTGTGTCTGACGGAGATGGAGACAATAGGAATTTTGATTGATGGATGGTTTCTTTTTGTCGGGGATTAAAGCAGCACATGTCACAACCTTTGTGCTCCCAAAAATTACATATAAACATCTAAGTATTTTTCCCTTTGTTGGTTGTCAAAGAATGCTACTGTGAATGGAGCCATGTATTTATTTTTATCTGCACTCGAGGCTAATGGATGCCTTCCATGTGGATCAGCATCAGTCTCGGCTCTCAGTAAATTAAATGAATGAAGAAGGGAAGGTGGTAAATCTAGACAAACAAGGTCAGCTGTCGAGGCAGCCCTGAAGCAGCACTTCTAGCTCTGGTCAGCAGCCCAGCGTGCTGCACTGTGCAGGCGGCTTGCAGAGGCTGGCTTTGAAGTGACCGAAGGCGTGGAGGTTCTGAAGACGGTGACCACGTACACAGGGCTAAGGGAGGAAGGGGCTGCCTTTTTATTCCCTTGGCTCACGACCAAAGCTGTGTTTTGTATCTCTGCTTTGGGGATTGGCATTGGCAGTTAACATCTGTATTCCAAAACTTTAGAGAGTCCCCTATTTTATAGGAAATTTCTGCTAGCAATGTTCAAATTCAATTACTCCAATAGGCAGGCTGCCATTTTAAACTAGCCATTTTCCTTTCCGTACAGCAGAAGTCACATTACTATTGACTTTCTTGCTAAAAACAAAGATATGAGGACAAATCTGTAATCAGTTATAGCATACCCAAATTAAAGCTAATTAAAGCGTCTGCTGGGGTGGAGGAAGAGGAAGATTAGAGAGCAACCCTCTGGGCGGTGGGAGTGGGAGGGTGGAATGGCCCACCCCGCAGGCGGACTGTTTCTTCCTCCTAATTCTTGCACCCCACACTTTCTCTTTCTGCACCTTGAAACCCACTGTTTCCCGCAAATCTGGTTACCAAAAGGAATGAAATATTCAAGGTTTGATGGATCATAATTTAAGGGAATAAACAATTGAATAGAAATATCAGCTTTGAAAAACTATCTTTTATAGCAAGTCAGTCTTGCAGATTACATTCTGAATATACAGGTACATGCTAAGGGAAAACAACTTTATTTCCTAATCAAAAAGATTTTTCTAAAAGGTTGCTGTTGTAGAGACCAAATCCTATTAGAACCCTAAAATTGGATTACCCAGTAGCAATTGGTGAACTATCATTCACCTCAAAATTCCTCAGTAGGCATTCAAGGACTACTTAAAAAATTCTGATCTACTTTGCCCTCATTTGTTTAAAATTCATCAAGAAGTAAAATTCATACCTGTTTTATAAGTTTACATAATGCTTCTGGGGCTAAAGCAGTAAGGATACTTTATTTTACAGGCTCTTTTATACCTAAAATGAGCTTTTAATTTATTTCTATTTTAACTAATATAAATATCATGGAGAAAAATATGCTGAACACATTTGTGTATTCCTCCTCAATGTTATTTTATTTTTATTTCACTTTTTCAGCACTTCAGAGTTTTGAATATTGCTATATGCTCTTCTAGCTTTGTTTTTATTTATTTTTTTTAAAAAAATTATTTTTTATTCAAGTATATCATTCATACAGGATTCTAGCTCCGTTTTTAAGATTTGTTTTCTCTGAAGTGCTTCTAACAAGAAAGTGACTGAAATCAATGGGTCAAAAAGAGAACATATATGCAGTGGAAGACTTCAGGAAAATTCAAAATTTTACCATTGGAGCTGGAATTTATCTAATTTAAGCTGAAACTGAGCTTAATAAAAAACTCATAATCTGGGGACTTTTATTACTTTCCATAATTTGCAATATTAGGCAAAGCATTCTACAAAAATGATTACAGAACAAATTATCACCATTACATGAGATATTAAAAAGAAATACTTGAAGCTACAGTTTGAGAACAAAAGAACTGCAAAGTATTTTTAAAGAGAGTTTTCTCTAGCATAAGATTTTTTTTAGATTTGCTTAGCACTAGAATTTTTTTAAGGGTTTACAGGCATAGCTTTTGTAGTGAGGTAGCAAGTTACAAAGCTTGGGATTCTTAGTGTTTAAGTGACTTACCTAACTTACTCAGTTCACAAATGCTGGAGTGAGCATATAATCTAGGTTTTGGTATGTCATTTTATACCAGGTCCGCCGTCTCCACGTGCAGCCTGGAAGGCAGCTGGGCAGCCCTTGGCTGTGAGTACAAGTCCACGCTGCGTGGCGGCCAAGCACGTCCTGCGCTCTCCACGTCCCTGGAACTCCTGCTCTCTGCTCGAGCCTCCAGCCCCCGAGTGCCCTCTGTTCTTCCATCCAGCGCCTACAGGAAGCCTGCCCTCTGCACTTCCCGAGGACTGTCTCCGCAAGCGTCAGAGGTGGTGACTTTGTCGCAATTTGGGGGAAGCTGGTAGCCACCTCGTCGCCTTCTCTTCCTCCTCCGCAGACTGACAGCAAACCACGCTCACTCCACAAGGAGCCCTGCCTGGAGTCGAGCACCAAGGGAAGCTTTTCAAGCAGTTTCTTTGAACCACGGAGCTGGTGAGGCTCAGTGGTTGAGGACCTGCTTCCCACATGGAGGTCCCAGTTCGGTTCCTGGTGCCTCCTGAGAACAAAAACAAGCAACAAGCAAAACAAACTAAAAAACCCACTCAGGGGAGCTGATGTGACTCAGTGGTCCTGTTCTGGCTTCCCACATACAAGGTCTCGGGTTCAGTCCCCGCCCTTGTACCACAAACAAAACAAAACAAAACAAAACAAAACAAAAACCACTTAACTTGCAAGGAATTCTGGTGGACAATTTACATGTTATTGAAATACATTATACATACCTCTTTAGACTGGCATATTCTCTAATTTTAATTGCTTTCAAAGTCTTATTTTTTTTTAAGTAGAAAACAAATTCCACATAAAGAACAAATTAGTAAGATTATTGTAGAAGTAGAGAAACTTAAATGGCAAAAGAGCATTTTTTTCTCTCTTGGATAAGAAGTTTTGCCATTCAAAAATTACTTTTTAAAAAAAAATTTATGATAAAAATTTTAACTGCATATAAAATTATATAGTAAAGAAGTTCCCACCCCCACCAACCCAGACCCTCCAATTCTGCTCTCTCGAGGTGATCACCATTAACGGATTATTTTCTTATTCATCTTTCCAAAATGTAGAAATACTTCCTGGAGGGTTTTTTTGTTTTTCATTGTTTTAAACACAAATGGGACCTTTCTTTTCACATTGCTATAAACCCTGCATTTTTCTTCTTAGGAAGTAAATACTTACATATCTACCCTGGTTTTTAATATTGTCTTATAATTTTTATTTTGATTAAAGTTTATAGAGTCAAATTCAGTGAATACAAACGAACAATCCCTACCATTGGCTGTCCTCCAGGTGCAATCATGCTAACCTTTTAGGTTAATTTTTTTTGGTATTTATTTCCTTATCTCTAAAGAGCATGTTTATTTTTCTACTTTTTTGATATTTACATTTTATGCATTTTACATTCACTTCTCCATTTGGAAGGTGAGGATTTATTTCTCTTTCACCCATACTCCCCTGCGTACTACACACTCACCCTCCCAGTTGACTCTTCTTCAAATAGCGTGATTTTGCTCACGTGAGTATTGTGTTTGCATTACTGAGCTCTGTAAACACTACTCAAGTCAGAACCATTTTTTGCACTAGGATTAATTTTATTTCCCTATTCAATGAAATTTTCTTTTGTTGTTGTTATTACTCAGTTATGTCCTTACAATTAATGAATCTAAATCACTCTCAGGTGTATAACTTCTCTCAAAACATCAGATGCATCCATATCCTTTCATTTTTATCTTCCTGGAACTCTCTCCCCTGGAAACTCTTCTGCTCAATCTGGACTCCTAGGTCCCTCCGTCTGCTGCTCAGACCCTTTATTTTGATATTTCCTCCAACACCGTTCAAGGGTGGGTATTTATTACATCTTCGTTGTGCTGAATCTCCAGCTTTTTGCATTCTTTTTGGATTCTGTGGCTTGCTCTTTATTGTTTTGCTCTCTTATTTTGGTGGAGCATATACTTCAGTAGAATCCTGAGAAAAGATTTAAAGACCATTGATAATTTTAAGAAATGCCTTTATTTTATCTTCACTCTTGGATAAAATTTGTCTGGGAATATAATTCTAAGTTGAAAATCATTTCCCTCAACATTTGAAAGACATTTTTCCAGTGCCTTCCTCTTCTAGTGGTGCTATTGAGAAGAATAATACCATCCTAAATTTTTTTTGTTTGAAATTCATGGCTTTCTTACTAAAAGTTTGTAGAACCTTCTTTGTCCTCAATGTTTTGAAATTCCACAATCATGTGCCAGTTGTGTGTCTTAATGGCACTCTTCCAATGAATTATTTTTTGATAGTTTCCTTCCTTTTGTTCCTTCATTCTCTCTTGCTATATCTCCTATTTTCAGGTGTTGGATTTTGTAGGTTCCACATCTAATTTGTTTTTCCTGATGATTTTTCTCTCTTTGTCTTTTTGCTCTCCTTTCTGGATATTTCCAATGCTTGTAATTGAATTTTTCCAGGGCTTTTTATGTTTCATACATTTCTTTCTTATAGATGTCTGTTTCTGTTTCATAGATACAATGCAGCTAGTCTTCCCTACACATGCAGTGCAGAAACACAGAAATGGCTACACAAGCCAAAATCATGCAGGCAATTTTAATTATCATTGGAGAAAATTACAATTGTTCTGTGAATGTTAATAAGTTTGTCAAAACATTCAAAAATTTCATACTATCCATTATAGATATATAGGGCAATGAAAAAATAGTAAAGCTAAAACTTATATAGTACACTGTACTTTAAAACAATAAAATATTGAAAATTAAACTGTTTATTTTCTTTGTCAAAATTTATCAAGAGTAGTTGGAACAGTGCTTGCCATCTTCTATGGTACAGGCACACCTTTGAGATACTGCAGGCTGATGGTTGAAGCTGTTTATACCCTAGAAAAACATTCTTAAATCTAATCCTTTCCTGTGGGTGTGGACCCACTGTAAGTAGGATCTTTCAATGAGGCTATTTCAGTTAAGGTGTGACCCACCTGATTCAGGATGGGTCTTTATCCAATTACTGGAGTCCTGTATAAGCAGAATGAAATTCAGACAGAGAGAATGAGTCATGGAGCAAGAAGCTGAAATTCAATGGAAATGGAAAGAGAGAGGAGAGGCCAGGAGCAGCCGCCATATGCATTGCCACATGTCTGAGGAGCCCAGCACCAAAGATGGCGGCAGCCAGCCCTAGAACGCCAGTCTTGGAAGAAAGCATTGCCTGATGACACCTGCATTTGGACTTTCTTTCAGCCTGAAAACCATGAGCAAATAGATCCCCATTCTTTAACCCAATCCAATTCCTGTATATGTTTGAGCAGACAAAGAAACTGAAACATCAGTCTTGTTTCCAGACCCTGCAATAAAGGGATTTAGCAATAAAGCTGGTCATATGAATTTTTTGGTTTCCTAATGCACATGAAAGTTATATTTACACTATACTGTTGTCTATTAAGTGTACAATGGCATTATTTCTTTAAAAAAACAATGTACGCACCTTAATTTAATATGTTTTATTGCTAAAAAGTGCTAACCATCATTTGAACCTTCTGTGAGTTGTAATCTTTTGCCTCAGTGTTGAAGACTTTTGACTAATCAGGGTAGTGGTTGCTGAAGGTGGGGTGGCTGTGGCAATTTCTTAAAATAAGGTTATTAGTCAACCAAAGGGGTGCTGATGCAAAATACCAGAAATCTGTTGGTTTTTATAAAGGGTATTTATTTGGGGTAGTAGCTTACAGATACCAGGTCATAAAGCTTAAGTTACTTCCCTCACCAAAGTCTGTTTCCACATGTTGGGGCAAGATGTCTGCCAATGTCTGTCAGGGTTCAGGCTTCCTGGGCTCCTCTCCTCCTGGGGCTCATTTCTCTTCAAGGTCAGCTTCTCTGCTCTCTCCATAAGGCCAGCTGTAGAGTATCAGGCAAATGGCTCGACTCTCTTCCCCAGGCCTCTGCCTGAATTTAATGGAGACTTCTCTCCTTCCTCACGTTTCTGCTTCTCTGTTGTATTTACTTCCTGGGCTCCAGGATCAAAACTCCCAGCTCTGTCCTTTGCCATTTCTTTTCTCTGTGAGTCCCCACCCCTGTAGTTTTGGCCCAATCAAAGTCCTAATCATAAATAAATCAATTGAAAGTGATACCTCTGACAGACCAGTTTCTAAACATAATCTAAGAACTATTTTTGGAATTCGCAAACAATGCCAAACTGCTGCATTAGGCAATAATCAAGTTTGCCCCATTGATTGTTCCTTTCCTGAAAGATTTCTCTGTAGCATATGATGCTGTTTGATATCATTTTACCTGCAGTAGAACTTCCTTCAAAATTGGAATCAATCCTCTCATACTCTGCTGCTGTGTTATCAACTAAGTTTATGTTATATTCTAAGTCCTTTACTGTCATTTCAACAATGTTCACAGCATCTTCACCAGGAGTAGATTCCATCTTGAGAAACCACTTTCTTTGCTCACCCATAAAAAGCAACTCCTCATTTGTTCACGATTTATCATGAGATTGCAGAAATTCAGTAATGTCTTCTGGCTTCACTTGTAATTCGAATTCTCTTGCTATTTCCACCAATTCCTCAGTTTCCTCCACTGAAGTCTTGAACTCCTCAAATTCATCAAAAACAGTTGAAATAAACCTCTTCCCAACTCCTGTTAATGCTGATATTTTTACTGCTCCCATGGACCACGAATGCTTTTAATGGCATCAAGAACGATGAATCCCGTCCAGAAGGTTTTCAATTGGCTTTGCCTAATTCATCAGAGGAATCACTATCCATGGCAGCTGTATCCTTACAAAAATACATTTCTTAAATAATACAACTTGAAAGTTCAAATTACTCCTTGACCCATGGGCTGCAGAATGAATTTTTGCCAGCAGGCAAAAAAACAACATGAATCTCATTGCACACTTCCATCAGCATCTGGGTTAACCAGTTCCATTACCTATGAACAGTAATATTTTGAAAGGAATATTTTTTTCTGAGCAGTAGGTCTGAACACTGGGCTTAAAATATTCCGTAAACCACATTGTAAAGAGCGCTGCTGTCACCCAGGCTTTCTTGTTCCATCCATAGAGTAGAGGCAGAGTCGATTTGGCATGATTCTTAAGGGCCAAGGGTTTTCTAAATGGTAGACGAACATTAGCTTCAACGTAAAGTCGCCAGCTGCGTTAGCCCCTAACGAGGGATCAAGCTATCCTTTGAAGCTCTGAAGGCAGACATGGCCTCTTCCTCTTCAGTTAGGAAAGTCCTACAAGGCCTCTTCTTCCAGGGGAAGTCTGTTTCATCTACATCAGGGGTTCTTAACCTTTATTGTTCCACAGACCCCTTTGCTGGCCAGGTGAAAACCATGGACCCCTTACTAAGTTCACAATATACTGTATATTCTTTAATAATTATATCACGCCCACACCAATACAAGAAGATATTTTTTTTGAACTTTCAATTCAAGCTCACAGACCCCCTGAACTCTCTCCATGGGGGTCCATGGACCCTGGTTAAGGACCCCTAGTCTACAGTGAAAATCTGTTTTTTACTGTATCCACCTTCCTCAACTCTCTTAGCTCCATCTTCTAGATAACTTGCTGCAGCTTCTACAGCACACTTCCAGCTTCATTTGGCATTCTGATGCTACGGAGATGGCTTCTTTTCTTAAAGCTCATGAATCAACCTCAACTACCTTCAAACTTTTCTTCTTCAGCTTCCTCACCTTTCTCAGCCTTCAAAGGTTTGAGGAGAGTTAGGGGCTTTCTCTAACTGATTTGATTTTCTATCCAGACCACTACTTACTCCATGTCAGCGATAAGACTGCTTCACGTTCATATCATTTGTGTGTTCACTGGAGCACACTTGCCCTCTGCATTCTCAACTTGGCTAACTCTTTGGTTCAAGAAGTCCAGCTTTCAGCCTGTTTCAGCTCTAGACATGCCTCCCTCACAAAGCCTTATCATTTCTAGCTTTTGATTTAGAGTGAGAGAAGTGTGACTCTTCATTTCTCTTGAACACTTAGAGGCCATTGTAGTTGACCTAATTCCAATGTTGTTGTGTTTCAGGGAATTGAGAGGCCCAAGGGGTGGGGTTCAGCCAGGAGGTGGAACATGGGTAGACAGGCAGCCCAAACAAGTACAGTAGTAATGCCAATCATCGCAGAGAACATGACAGATGTAACAAGAAAGAGTGAGCTTGAAATACTCTGGTGATTACCAAAACGTGACACAGAGACACAAAGTGAGCACATGCTGTTGGAACAATTGAGCCAAGATACTTGCTCAATGCAGGGTTTTCACAAGCCTTCAGTTTGTAAAAATGCAGTATTTGCAAAGCGCAATAAAACGAGGCATGGCTGTTTAAATTGCAAGCATCTTTTCTGCGTCTTGATGAATTGTCATATGCCTTTCTAAATTTGGACCAGCTTCCAAGCAAGTATCCCTTGTGCCAATGTCATGAAGGATCTCCAAGAGTTCCTATAATGTGAATTATTTTTCTGGTGTTCTTCTGGGACATCTTCATCTTTTTCATCCCAAATGTTTTTAGTGGGATTTCATGGGAGCGGGAAGGCTGGATGTTTGCAGGTATTTCACCCTCTTTAACTCGAACCCCTTCATTTTAAAAAAGATAATGCATCAATGGCTATTTTTAATACCGTTATAAACCCTTGAACAAAGTAGTCAAGATTCTAGAACACGGATGAGATTGATATTTTGCTTACTTTCACAGAATAAAAGGTTTTTTTTCTTTGTTGCTTTTCTTCTAGAGCTTTAAATGCTTCACAGCTTTCCCGCCCTAGACCTTTACGTTTGCAATCTCTTGGCTGTATCAAATCAGCCCTGAGTGTCCTAAGCGTTTGTGTGAGTGGTTCACCGCTCTTCCTCGGGATGGCCTCGCCTTCTTCAGCAGCGGCTGCTGGCGTTTCTAATTACCTCTGCTGTGTGCCGTCACCCCGTCCGCTTTGATTTAGGGCTGATTGTGCAGACCTGCGGAGGCGCAGGAGCCGCCTCACCGCTGAGAGCGCGCCCTGCGTGCGCTGAGCGCAGGGCTCTTGCCGGGAGCACCCGGCCCTGCGCTGTTAAATTCCACTCGTTTCCCCGCCAGGTGCCTAGACTTCCGGGAAGTGAGCACCGGGCGAGTCCCCAGCACCCGCCCGGCTCCCACCCTGCAGCCCCCGCCTGCGCCCCGGGACGGCGCGGACCCCGCGCACGGAGCGCACAGCGCGGGCGCAGCCAGGCGCGGCGGGCCCGGGGCGCGCGGCTGAGCGCAGGCGGCGGCTCCGCGCTGGCGAGGCGGCCGCCGGGGGGACGCGAGCCGAGGAGCCCTCCGCACGCAGGAGTCCCAGGTGCGCTCGTCCACAGGTACGGCTCCGCGCGTCGAGGACCGCGGGCAGAAGCGCCCGCGGGGCAGGTGCCCGGCTCGGCGGCGCGGCTTTGTCCCTCCCGCCTGCGCGCCAGCTCCCGGGCGGGGAGGGCGGCGCGGGAGCCCGGGGTGGTGCTTTGTCAGCGCTGCTTTTGTCGGGGCGAGCGGGCCCCGGGGCGCTCTAACGCCAGCCCGGAGAGGGCGCGAGGGCGCGAGGGCGCGGGGCAGGGGCTGGTTCAGGGCCGGTGCCCCCACCGAGCGCCTACAGCCCGACCCGCGGCAGGCAGGGGCTGCTGTCAGGGTGACTCCTCTGTGCTGAGGATGCAAGTTTTACATAAAAACAGTGTTGTGCACGTACCGTCGTGGCTGAGACGCCGTGGTTATCGCTCATCCTGACACTTGGTGTGACTGCCTGGTGTCGTGAGCATATTAAGGCCTGTCTCAGCTGCCAGGGTACTTGGGAAGATCATTGAATATGGTTCGGAGGAAGATAAGAGCCAAGAAAAGCCTCTTGCCGAGGCGAGGCGGGAGGTCGCCGTGTGCAGCCTTGTGGCTCAGCCAGGGCTCTCTTTTGTCTCCTCTGCATCAGCAATCTCTCTGCTAGAAGGTGACAGTCCGGCATGTGCCGCACATTTAAACCAAAACCGCTGTTTAATCTACACGTCAGGCAAGGTGTGACCGGTGCCAGCCGTGTCAGGGGGCTGCTGGCTGATCCCTGGGGGGTGTCTGAAACCACATCCTGGGGTCTGAGTGGGTCACCGCCGAGGTGGAGGCTGCGCTTCAGTGTCCACGGCCCTCTAAAAGGACGGCCCCCTGAGACTTCAACCTGGTGCCCAACTAGCTGGGCTAACGTTTTACCTTACATCTCTGAAAGCCCTAATAAGTCATACAGATTCTTTGTGTAGTGGTGTGAAAAAAAGAGGAGAAATATTAGGCATTGTTTATAGTTTCTAAATTGATTCTCCTTATTCCTTTATTCCTTTTCATGATCTGTGGAGCTAACTGTACTTGCCTCTGT
The DNA here is from genome assembly GCF_030445035.2 of Dasypus novemcinctus. NCBI lineage: Eukaryota > Metazoa > Chordata > Mammalia > Cingulata > Dasypodidae > Dasypus > Dasypus novemcinctus. The sequence continues at coordinate 1,050,646 of NC_080701.1, read as the reverse complement.
CACGTAATCCATTATGCTATTATGGTACACTTTGCGATTTTTCTGTTTCTAAATGTTTATCATGTGCATGATTTTGTTTTATGCAATATTACATAAGCAAGTAAAACATATATATATATATATAGGTCCTATTTAAATTTCACTATATAGCTATATATGGAACATACAACTCATTGTAATAAAATATAAAATTAAAGTTTTAAGATTTAAAAAGTAACTATAAAAACAATTCTTCCTTTATGTGAAATTACTGCTTATTTATTTCCATGTTTAGAAGACACAGATTTTAAGAACATAAAATTAGATGGCCATTGGTGTCTGTTGGCAACTTTGATGGATGGTTTAGGAATCGGCACTATTCTGAGGCAGAGAATCCAGAATGGTAATATGTTGTGCTTGAACTACAAGAAGCATTCTTACCTCTGAGATAATGAAAAAGTCTATTTTCTACTAAAGGAAAAATAAGGACAGGCAAACGTAGTCTTAGAAAACAGGGTTAAAGTCAATAAAGTACTTTGTAGCAGAATGAGGCAGATAAAGGCAAGGGATTAAGCAAAGAGACAGGCGTTTCCTTGTGAGACCCTCTGGGGCTAAAGGCACGGGCTCAGGTAGGGCTTTGGCCTCAGGTGCTCCTGGCCCGTGCGCTGCCCAGCGGCCTCTGCCGCGGCGTCTCGGAGTTCCCGTAACGATGACCGGTGGCCTGAGTGTTCAGGGGTTTCCTGTGTGGAGATGTGATAACATAGAGCCCACCTGTTCCTGAGCGGCAGACAAGGAAGGGTGGACAGAGTGGGCACAGTGGACCGGCCTTTTAGCTTCCGCACCTCTCCTCCACCCCTGCCCCCGTTCTCTTTCTAGCTTTCAAATAATATCAAAACGTCTACCTTTCCAGAGCATTACCCTCGGTTTAAAGCCTGAGTCCTATTTAAATGCAAATAGACTTGGGAAGAATGCTTCAAGATGTTATTACACCTTGGTGTGCTGGGAGGACCTGAGAGCAGATGTTGAGTGGGGAAGGCTGGGCAGGAGAGCGATTAAAAAATACACAAAACCCAAACAAACGGGTGGTAGCAGGTAAAAGGAATGCTGTTGAGAGAGGACTAGCTAAAGGGAGAGTCTGGGGACTGGGAAAGCTGTGCTATTGTGCCACGGTAACTTAACACATGCCTACGGGGGGACCAGCCTAACAGGAACATAAAATCAGGCCGTGGGTCTAAACCAGCTTTGAAACCCCGGGTAGGTAGCAGCCTGGTTGAGAAACAGGATACATCGCCTTTGTTTCTCTTGGTCCTGCGGGGATGGTTGGTGCATGCAGAGCCTTTTATACTCTTTGCAGGAAGAGCCTGTCCATGACTTGAAGGGGAGTAAACAAGGGTAAATGAAATCTAAGAGACGGGGCGACAAGTTTATTCTCACAGCATAATATAATAAATTTTTCATTGGTCAATAGAGCTATGTGACAAGGCGAGACCTGGCGCCAGCGCAGCTCTGAGCGACGTGGTGTCCAGACCTGCGGAGCCCCCAACCCTTCCCGCTCACGGGGCTTGGCTCCGCCACCTTGTTTCTCCCACAGGGGGAGTTAATCCCGTTTGGCGCTGTCCGTCCACCCTTTGGGGCGTCGTAGGTCTAGAGTTGCCACTCGAGGGCACCGCCCAGCCCGGGGGTAGCAGGAGGCCCCACCGTGCCGGGCTCGTCCCCACCCCTGGCCGGTGCCTGCAGTTCTCCGTTTAATCTGTCCTATGGAGTGCTGACCCCTCTGGGGGAAGTAGCGTTTTAAGTGGCTACTTTAGCTTTGCCTCTCCTACCACATGCTATCCCCCTTCTTTTGAAGGATTGGGTGTGTGTTTGTTTCCTTCCCCTGGTTGGCGTTCTTCCAGGAAGAGGGGAGAGGTGGACTTCAGATCTGCCGCTGCCCAGCACGAGGCCCGCCGCGTTGTGAATAGTACGGAAGAATCACTGCGACGCACTGACCCTGTTCATTCCCTGAGAATTTCACCAATGTATGCACATCGGACTACCAAGCCACCTCATTTCATAATCTAAATTGTGAGGATGAAGTGGCCAAATCAATAGCCTCCGTTCAATTTCACGATAAAAATCTGAGAATCAGGAAAAATTGACCCTTATCAACGTCCCTTAGCAACCTCGGGTATGTGCTCCGACAATCTTACAGTGCTGCTGATGTCATGTTGCGTGTGTGCTCACGGGATGGGATAAACCTCTCTGATAAAGGAGTAAGTCACTCTCATCCGTGCAGGAGCAAGCCCAGGAGGGCAGGGTGAGGACGGCCTGGGAGCGGGGGCACGGGGCACGGGACACCTGCCACCACCGCTGCTAAGGGGGCTTCTGGGCTTCCGAGTGGGTGCAGGACCCAAGTGGGCGGTGTGGGCAGCCCCCCTCTGATCGTAAGGCAACGTGTACAGCCACTTTTGAATCTTGCGTGGTCTGAGGAAGGAAGTCAGGTTGATTTTTCCATAAATAGCCTGAAGTGATTCTGTGAGGGCCCACCCCTGCTTAGACCAGAGCCTTACAAAATCCCTTCAAGGCCAGCATGGAAAGCGAGGACGCTCCTCTGCTAGATGCTGCCAGGGGGGCCTTGCTCTGAGTCGACGTGATGTTGATCAGGGACTGCTCGAGGGTGGCCTGAGGCCTTGGGACCTGGGAGGTGACCCCTTGCAGATGTCCTCCTCTTCCTGTTTAAACTCTAGCCTGGGCATCTTCCCCCGTTTACTGGCACGCATACGGAGGACCTTCGCACAGGCTCTTTGATGGGCCCTGGCTCCTCCTCAGCCCTCCTGGGCCTCCCGTCCATTCCTCTTCTGTGCTCAGGGACGCTTAAGCTCTTCCCCAGCGTCACGAGACGAGGCGGTCCACGTCATGCAGGTCACTGCAGCTTTTCTACGGAGTCTCCAGAGCACTTTCGGCCTGTCCACGGAGGGAAAGCAGGCGGCGATAATGAAAACCAGACTCCCAATAAGCCAAAATGTATTTTGAAAATGTAAAATATTGCATCCAGTGCGGTCTTGTATTCTTGGAGACTCCAAACATGCATTTAGAAAGCATTGCTGGGACCCTAGAAACCGCCTTTCTCAGTGCTGGGTACATGCTGGCGCTAGGCCAGTTTTTTAATTGATTAAAGAATCTCCCTGAAGTAAATAAGAATTTCCTCCAAACTCCCCACCTGTGCGCTGACACAGAGCTTCTGTAGCCCAGCGTGTCTCCCCTTCTTCTAACTTTGTCAAAACTTAAACCTAGCCCTTGCAAGCGTTTACACTTGATCTGCTTCTAATATCTTGTTATGCATCTGTTCTGGAATTGCTTCCTAATCACTTTCTAAAATAGATTGAGTTTTGCAACTGATGTTATTTTTATAATCTTATTCTTGAAATATTCTTGTTAGGTCCAATTACCAGTTGTAGCAAAAAAACAAACAAACAAAAACAAAACTGCCCTACCCTTCCTCTTTTCTTGTTCCCCAACCACTATGATGAGATGGTGGGCCCCTGATAACTTGCATTTCATGTGATAATGTGACAGCAGGCACTTTGGAAATGATGATGATGTCAGTTATATTTCCAGCATTTCTCTGAATGTCACATTGTCTTGTTTAGACTCCTATAACTCTGACTAGAGTCTCACCATGGGTTTTAACAGGCTTTTCTGCTTCTGGACCCTTCTTCAATCTGTTCTTCATGCTGATGCAAAGGTATGATTTTGAAAAGTCAATTTGATCACAATAATTCTCTGCTTAATACATTTCAGAGTACCATCCCCCATCCCCTGCCACTCCCTCCAAAGTGTAGAATGGTGGAATATAACTCTACCATCACATGGCCCTTAGTGAAAATCCCGGCTGCACTATTTTAATAGTTGACACTCTGTGTTTTGGTTGCCATTTTCCATTCCAGAGACGTAAGCTGGAGTCAGAATATAAGTGTTTCAGTGAAGACCCTGGTTAAAAAATTAGACTCTTCTCTTTATGTATTGAGACACCTTTAGGCTTAAGATGGATTTAGGATATTATGAATTGACTTCATCTTTATGAAATTTACTCTTGGGCTGCAGAAGAACTGTAGTGGAACTCAGAAGACAAGTGAAGAGGTGAGTTCATAGTCAGATGAAAGACGAGGCACTGGGACAGGGGCACAGAAGAGCTCTGGTCATGGAGATAGTGAGCTGTAGAAGAGTTTAAAGACCAGGTGATTGGTTGGGACCTGAGGCGTGTGGGAGCCACCAGTGTGGAAATGGTATTGAAACCACAGGACCAGCTGGAATCCCCAAAGGGGAGAGCAAGGGGAAATGCCAAGGACCAGATCCTGCAGCATTCCTACCTTTACAGGTAGGGAAGGAAGTAATGGCCAACATTGTAGTAGGAAAAACCAGATAAGAAAATTAACGTGGTCATCTCAGTCAAATGCTACCCAGATGCTGTGACAGTTTGAAATTATTTATGAATTCCAAAAAGAAATATTATGTTTGTAAACGTGTCTGGTTCCTCTGGGCATAACCCTTTGATTGTATTACATTCAGCAGAGATGTCTGATTAAATTATTTTAAGATTAGGTCATTGGAGTGCAACTCAGTGAGAGTCCCCACTGCCTTGGTGGACTGATCAAACAGACTTTCACAGGAGGTGGAAACACAGAGAAGAAGAATACAGAGGAAGAGACATAACTCCTTAGACAGGATCCTGGGGATTTAGCTTAATTAAGTGTCTGGTTTGTGTCCAGTCCTTGCTGCTCCGGGAAGAGAGATGAGCCTGAGAGTCTACAGCTGACCTTGGAGAGAGCAGAGCAGCTGAGCCCAGGAAGAAACAAGCCCTGGGGGAGAGAAGAGCCTTATGCCAGCCTACAGCTGAGATCAGAAGAAGCTGGGACCACGGAGCCTTAGGAGGAAGAGGAAGGCTGAACCCGCCCAGTGACCAGCAGCCATCTTGCTCCAACATGTGGCAACAGACTTTGGGTGAGAAAGTTTCTCCTGTGGTACCTTGGGTAGCTGGACTCCTTAGGGCCTTGGGACTGTAAGCTTTCACCCCAAATAAATACCCTTTGTGAAAGCCAACAGATTTCTGGTACTTTGCATCAGCGCCCTTTGGCCGACTCTTGGAGATGCCAGGCAGGAAGAGGGCTTTGAGCTCACGTTTGAGTTTGGCAAGGTGGAGAGTCCTGGTGGCACTGACAAGAACGAGGTCATTGAAGTGATAAGAAGAAAGGCACACTGGCGTGTACTATGAAGAGAATGAGAGGTAGAAAGTTGAGATGGCACACGTGGAAGTTCTTTGGAGAAATGGTGCTGAGAAGGGGAACTAGAGAAATGGAGCAGTGGTGAAGTGAGAGCCAAGGCAAACACTATCTTATTGATGAGATGGGAAATATTATACTTTACCTGAATGCTGGTGGACTGCTCCAGTGGGGAGGAAGACACTGATGACGCTAGGGACTATTAGAAAGTACTCACAAGGGAGAATTTATTCAGTAGTGGAGGAGGCGAAGTGCCCAATGCACAGACAGACCGTTTGAACTTCTCCAGAAGGAAGGAGGGGGCAGCTCATCATAAAGAGAGAGAAGGGAAATTCAGGTAAAGTTTGGGGTAGAAAATGAAGTAATTCTCATCAGTATACTTCTCTTATCTCCACAAAGTATGAAGCGAGATCAGTAGCTGGGAATGTGTGGCCAGAGAGGGGAGGATGAACAGTTGGGAAAAGAAGATGAAAAGGAATCAAGCAGTCTTTTAGGAGAGTGAAGACAAATGTTTATTAAGGATTCTATTAGAATTCTGGGGCAATATTAAGTACCTATTTGAAATGTGTGGTCATATATTTAAAGTAAGACCCACTGGCATATTTCTGTGTTTTCCGCTAGCAGTGTTCACACTTTCAAGCAGATATAAATCAATTAAAGAATTAGGTTTAACCAGTTAACCAGACTGGTGTATCATCAGACAAGAGTTTAGAGAAAATTGAGGAGGTTAAGGAAGAATACAAGGGGTGATTACGGAATCCTTTCTGACTAGGTAGGAACGTAGCAATTGGGGAGCAGCGCTGAGGAGTGGTGAGATATTTAGCATCAGTGCTGAAATTCTCAGTGATATGAAAAGTTCCTGGAGTAGAAGTACAGGAATAAATGGCTTGAAATGATAAGATATTGTATTAATCAGGATCCTCTAGGGAAACAGAACCAACAAGCAATATCTGTAAATAGTATGAAATTTTATAAAAATTGTCTCACACAACTGTGGGATGTACAAGTCCAAATTCCATAGGGCAGGCTACAAGCTGGAAGCTCTGATGCAGATTTTTGATGAATTCTTCAGGAAAGTCTGGTTGTCTGAGAGATGGGAAATCTCTCTTCTGACTCCTGAAGTTATCACTTCTCCTTTTAAAGCCTTCACCTGATTGGGTGAGATTTCTCTCAGCGCTGACTCAGTCTCCTCAGTTGAGGGTAGATGTCGTCAGTCATAGATGCAGTCAACTCACTGATGACTGAAGCCCATGGAATGTCCTCACAGTGACAATCAGGCCAGTGCTTGCGTGACCCAACAACTAGGCACCGTAACCTGGGCAAGCTGACACATGACCCTAACCATCACAGATACAATTATCAGAGTGGACGCTCACCATAGAGTTCAGAACTGGTCAAGCTATTGCTAATGAATGGTAAAATTATAGGGAGCTTTGACTTTTAGAACAAAGAGTTTGAGCTCAACTTGAGCATGGAGTTCATGGCCCAGTTTAGAGCACTCAACCAGAATGACAGATTGTGTGTGTGTGTGTACATTTTTCTGGATGAGAGGGTCCTAGGCTCCCTTAGATTTACCAAGGAACACCTAAGCCTCCTCTCTAGAATCTAGGAAGTAGGCAGCCTTTGAAAATAACTGAACAGGAGTAATGTTTTGGGCTCATCATTTAGAAAAATTAAACTGAGTTTAAGGGCCAGAGAGGAGAGGAGGTATTCTAAGAAGAGCTGGACAAGTCTCTATCTGCACCGCACAGAAAGGAGCAAAGGGGGAGCTGGCTCTGCAGCTCGGTCTCCTCTGGGACTGAGCCCCCCCGCCCCACGCCTCTGAGGCAGTACCCCGCTGTGACGTCACTGCAGCATCTCCCTGCCCCCCATTTCTGCCTCCGCTCCCCTTCTTTCTGGAATAAAGCAGTGGTTTGTGTTTCATGGTTTTAATCAGGCATCAGTTGGCGAGCTCTTGAATCTGGAGCCTTTTGGAAGACTTAACCTCGGATGTAAAGTCCTGCTAAATCCATCCCTGACCAACCCGGAGGAGGACAGAACTAAAGGGACTTTTCAGCAATGGATTTAGAATGTTTGTTTTTGCCCTCAGAAGGTAAGGAGTTGTCCACTTCTGAGGGAAGTTTTAGGCAAGGTAATTTCTAAGGGCCCATCCAACCCTGAGATTAAGGCATTATGGTATAGCAGAAGAGTAAAAGGTTTGGATTCAGGCATATTGTAATCCTTACAATATCACCGTTTTAAAAAATTGTATCAACCCCACTATGAATGAGTACACAGAATTTTAGAAAAATTATTTTGCCCATGAGAGTTAGTAACTTGTAGAGTTTGATGTGCTTGAGGAAAACAGGCAATATCTTGCTTAAAAGTTTAAGAAGCACTTTCATCTAATTCTTTTAAAGTTTTCACTCTTACACTATTGCAAGACTAGTGAGTTTTCCTTAAAATTGGATTAAAGTAGCAAGCATACAGTAAACTGTGTGATATAAAATAAGTAGATGCCATGCTGAAATAGAATAACTCGTCATTGAAGACAATTCAGAGTGTAATTTAAATTAAGTTTAGGAGTAAAATTATCATGCTGTGGAATCTTTTAAAAATATAGTCCCATTACTCTCTTAGAAGCTGAATTCATTTTTTAAACCATTCTGCTTAGGCATTCCTAAGGAATTTCTACTTTTGGTAAAATTGATACAAGTACCATGCTGTGTGATTAGCAACCAAGAGCAGAAAATGGATAATCAAAGAGACAAAAGAAAACTCCCGTATAATCTGGGACCTAGAGAGCAAGGGAAATCTGCTATAAATTGCATATCTAATATCCATGCTGACCATATTTTCCAACCTCCAAATTGGGACATGTGACCTGACCAAAAAGACAGAATGTTGAAAACCATAGAACCCTGGGGCTTAACGGGTTGACTTGGAAGATTCAGGTTTAAGATTTAGCCAGGTTTGAGTAAATTGATTTAAAATATTAATTTCCGAATTGCACCCTTGGTATAGGCACCGAATGCAATGAACGTGCCTTACTGATGAAAGGGGAGATTGATGTGGGAGGAATGGGGTGGGATATATGGGAACCTCTTAGGTTTTTTAATGTAATGTTTTGTGCGATTTATCTGTAAAAAAAAAAAAAAGACAATAAAATTTGCTAAAGAAATAAAAAAGAACTACACCCTTGTGAACATTTAATTCTGTCTTGAAAGCCGGGTCACTCCCTCCCAAATCTCCCCTTTCTGAGTTCCGTTATCACCCAGGTGTCCATCTGGTGGCTTTGTAACGTGATGCTTGTGGTTTAAAGGCCCATTGCCCAAGGCAAACTGTCTGCAGTCTTTCAAGTCCCGTTCCTGTGGAGTGGCTGCCGGTGGAGCCCTCCGTAAATGTTTGTGGAAGGCGAGGAGGCTGGAGCTGGGCCAGAATCCCCTCCGCTCTGGAGCTTTTCCTCGGAAACCTTCATGCTTCCTTCTTGTGTTGCATTTAATCTGGGACTGACGTTCCCTTGCAGATGCCCCCTCATTGAAAACCTACCTGTGCACCACCGCTGAAGCTTCAGAGGAACCCGCGGCTCTTCTCTATGTTCTTCCACAGTACTTTGCACTCATTCCGTTATATCTCAGTTTGATTGTGGGTGTCTATGGAGAATAAAGTACATTTTCCACCTATACACATATTGAAAAAACATCACACCTCACTAGGTTTTATCTGGATAGTTTCAAGTTGATGATGACTAACCTATCAATAGCCTAGTTAAAGCTAGCATGCCTGAAGAACTAGTTCTTGGGTCCTAACAGTAGCTACTTGGAGTCTGAAAGGGCTCCTCCTCCTTTTTAGGGCTTGTTTGGATGACTGAATGTGTTAATGTAGGTCATTTGGGAGAGTGTCAGTGCATGGTGTGCATTTAAGAGCTTGCTCTTAATTCTTAAGAATTGTTACTCTTTTGTTGTCTCTCCATGTCAAGGAGCATGTGAGAGTAAGGCAAGCTGGTGCAGAAGCCGAGGGATTTCCTAACCACGTACTCTCCCATTGCCTGCGTTTGAGCTCCCCGTTACAGACAAATGGTGTTTAAGAAGAAATAACTAGTGGAAAAATTAGACCGTACCGAGGAAACTCAGGCTCTGTAAGGTGGAAAGATGTATCTGGAAATAAGGAATAATTTTGCTTAAACCCCCTGTGCCCTAAAGGCCAAAATAGCTTCTGGTTATTGAATTTGGCTCGAGTCCTATTACATGACCCACTGGACAGCTAGTGCACGGCCCATCAATTTATGAGACTAGAGAAAATGCTACAGCAGTCCTTAGTTGGCTTATTTTGATAGCTTCAGCAGTTTGATCTGAGGTAGACAGATATAACATCTCACATACATAGAGGGCACTGCCAAAACATTTAAAATGCACATGATTCCAGAGTGCCTGGCTGTACTGAGCTACGTGCAGAGCCGCAGCCAAGACCGTCCTCCTCAGAGCACCTACCGTGGCCCATGGGATTGCCAGACAGCTTCCGGGAAAAGCGACCTGGTTTTGAGTGTCTGGACTAAATTGAATGTCACCACCTCCTGCTCGCTCTCGTATTTTGATGCAGTTTACCATATAAAACCTGGCATGGCTACGTGGGAGGGCGAAGGCTCTCTAGATTAAAGCAGTGGTCACCTTTAGTCTGCACGGGCCCCGTTGACTTCACAGGGCACTCATCACGCCTCTCCCGTGAGCTGCGGAGGCCATCGCGAGGAGGCACCGAAAGCCATTCCTGGACTGAATGAATGAACGAAGGCAGAGGCCTCTTGTCCTCCAGCCTTCACTCAAACAGCTTTTGAGTTGTTACATTATCCCATGAGGTCATGAAGGAAAGCACACAAGGGTGAGAGGACAATCAGTCAACCAAATTTCCAACTAGAGAGGGAGCCTCAAACACAACCTACTGGGCAAAGTTGGAGGACGTGTCTTCCCTGAAGCTTTTATTCTTTTCCTGTGAGGAAAAGTGCTTGATTTAGAACACAGCAAGGGTCTCTGGAAAGTGTGCTGCCTAGCAGGACAAACAGAGCAAGAGCTCAGCCAGCCAGAGCTGGTGTCTCAGCGTCCCAGTCCTTGCCACGTGCCCACCTCTCATCTACCACCACTCCTGCCCACTGTGCTCTGTCACTGGCCGGCGTCAGCCACTGCCGACCACCACGGTACACGCCATTCCCATCCTGGAGATGGGCTGCCACTTTAAGGAGCCGTAGGGTCCTGGGTGGCCGGTGCTCTTTCCAGGACACGGACGGTCACCCCTGAGCACTGTGCGGTGCTCCTGACTGTCCTGGGGGAGACCCGTCTTGGCTGGTCACGGTGGCCGCTGGTCAGGTTTGTCTTTCTAAAAACACTCATCGTCGCGTGGGGTGTCTGGGATCGACATGTCTTCTCCTTGCTGCAATTATAAGAAATACCTCATTAGCAGAGGAAGGTTTTGTAGAAGAAGCACTGGGGACCAAAGTCTTGAGAACAATTCTGCTTTCCCATGAGTGCCAGGTAGCTGGACATAGAGAGTTGAAAATGTCATGGGAGGACAACTGGCAGAGTGGCCCTTCAAACATCTGCGTTTATAGTGGGGTGGCAAAGCCTAGAGAAGATTTTTATTGGCTGCCAGAGAAAGCTGTGTTTCCTTCAGAGATAAGTTATAGAAAAAGACCACGGCTGTGCCACAGGTCCACCAGGGCGGACGCTCAGCTCAGCGGCCTCAGCTGCGGTTCCCGCGGATGCTGCTTAGATGCAGCAGGGAAGGCAGCTCTGCATGAGACCAGACCTTCAGCCCTTAACAATTCTTTTTAACAGATTAATTTTATTGATACATATCATCCAAAGTGTACAGTCAATGGCATTTCATATAATTATGTAGTTGTGCATTCATCACTTCGGTTATTACTAGAGCATTTTTGTTATTTCAATAATAACAAAAAAACAAAGAAAATTCTTCACCTTTCAGTCTCTCTCTGTTCCCCTGCTGTCCATAGCTGCTGTTTCTGGCTGGTCTTGCACAATTATTTATTAAGTAGGTTTATTGAGATGTAGTCACATACCACACAATCTATATAAAGTGTATAATCAATGGCTTTAGTGTAATCACAATGTTGTGCATTCATCATCACAAAAAGTTTTAGAATTAGTTCACTCCAGAAAGAAAATCTCCACACCCCTTAATGTGTCTTCCCTAGCCCTGCATAACGACTAGTCAAATTTCATCTCTATAAGTTGATTTGTATTTACATTTTGTATAAATGGAATTATACAGTATGTTACACAATGTATTTAGTTCTTAGTAATGCCATCATACAGTATTTGTCCTTGTGTGCCTGGCTTGCTTCACTCATTGTCCTCCAGGTTCATTCATGCTGTCTTATGCTTTATGACTTCACTTCTTCTTACAACTGCATAATATTCCATTGTGTGAATACACCACAGTTTGTTTATACATTCATTCATTAATAGACACCTGGGTTGTTTCCAGCTTTTGGAAATCGTGAATAATGCTGCCATGAACATCAGTGTGCAGATGTCTGTTTATGTCACTGCTCTCAGTTCTTCTGGGTATATACTCAGTAGTGGTATTGCAGGGTCACATGGCAAATCTATTTTCAGCTTCCTTAGGAATTGCAAAATAGTCCTCCCCAGTGGTTGTACCATTCTGAATTCCCACTAACAGTGAATAAATGTCCCTGTCTCTCTACATCCTCTCCAATATTTGCAGTTCTCTGTCTTTTTAATGGTGACTATTCTGGTGAGTGTGAAATGATATCTCATTGTACCTTGATTTGCACTTTCCTAATCATGAGTGATGTTGAACATTTTTCATGTTTTTTTGCCATTTGTATTTTTTCTTTGGACAAAATTCTATTCGAGTCTTTTGCCCATTTTTAAATCAGGTTGTTTGTCTTTTTATTGTAGAGTTGTAACATCAATTTATGTATTGCAGATTAAACCCTATTCAGATATGTGATTTCCAAATATTTTCTCCCATTGAATTTTGATTGGTATTGTATTGAATTTATAAATCAGTTTGGGTAGGATTGACGTCTTTATATTTAGTCTTCCAATCCATGAACATGGAATGCTTTCCATTTGCTTAGGTCTTCATTTTTTTAGCATTGTTTTGAGGTTTTCTGCATACAGGTCCTGTACTTCTTTGGTTAAATTAATTCCTAAGTATTTGAGTCTTTTTGTTGCTATTGAAAATAGAATGGTTTCCCTAATTTCCTCCTTAGATTATTTAGTACTAGTGTACAAATATATTACTGATTTTTGTTGCTCTTGTATTCTGCCACTTTGCTGAACTCATTTATTACTCAGATAGCTCTGTCCTAGACACTTCAAAGTTTCCTTAATATAGGATCATATCATCCTCAGATAGAGTTTTACTTCCTCTTTTCTTATTTGGATGCTTTAATTTTTTTTTTTTTTTGTCTGATTATTCTAGCTAGAACTTCTAGTACAATGTTGAATAACAATGGTGACAGTGGGCGTCCTTGTCTTTTTCCCGATCTTAAAGGATAGCTTTGAACCTTTTCCCATGGAGTGTGCTGTTGGCTGTGGGTTTTTCATATATGCCTTTTATAGTATCATGGAATTTTCCTTCTATTTTTATCAAGAAAGAATGCTGGATTTTGTTGAATGCCTTTTCTGCTTTGTTTGAAATGATCATGTGTTTTTTTCCCCTTTGCTTTGTTTATGTGCCATATTACATTGATTTTCTTATGTTGAACCAGCCTTGCATACCAGGAATAAATCCCACTTACTTGTGATGTATGTCTTTTCACATGCTGTTAGATTCTATTTGCAAGTATTTTGATTAGAATTTTTGCATCTATATTCAGAGTTAGGTCTGTAATTTTCTTTTCTTGTAGTGTCTTTATCTGACTTTGGTATTAGGGTGATGCTGACTTCAAAATGTGTTGGGTAATTTTCCCTCCTCTTTAACTTTTTGGAAGAGTTTGAACAGGATTGCTGTTAATGTTTTCTAAATGCTTGGTAGAATTCACCTATAAAGCCATCTGGTCCTGGACTTTTCTTTGTGAGATATTTTTGATGATGACTTTGATGTCTTTAAATGTATTTGGTTTGTTAAGTTCTTGTAGTGTCAGTGTAGGTTGTTTGTGCATTTCTAGGAATTTGTCCATTTCCTCTAGGTTGTCTAGTTGTTGGCATATACAGTTTCTCGTAATATCCTCTTATGATCCTTTCTATTTCTGTAGGATCATTCATAATACCCCTCCCCCTTGAATTTCTGATTGTATTTATTTACAACTTCACTCTTTTTTTCTTTGTTAGGCTAGCTAGGGATTTGCCAATTTTATTGATCTTCTCTAAGAACCAGCTTTTGGTTTTTCTTGATTTTCTCTATTTTTTTGTTGTTGTTATTGTTGTTCTCAGTATTATTTATTTCTGCTCTAATCTTTTTTATTTCTTTCCCTCTGCTTGCTTTGAGAATGGTTTGTTGTTCTTTTTCTAGTGTCTTCAGTTGTTCAGTTAAATATTTTGAGTTTAGCTCTTTCTTCTGTTTAAATATATTAATAGGTGTTTAGGATATAAATTTCCCTCTCAAGACTACCTTCAATGTATCTCATGAATTGGTAAGTTGTATTCTCATCCTTATTTGTCTCAATGTATTTACTGATTTCACTTGCAATTTCTTCTTTGACCCACTGATCATTTAGGAGTGTGTTGTTTAGTCTCCACACATTTGCAATTTTACCTTTCCTGTCTATTGTTGATCTCCAGTTTCATTCCATTATGATCTGAGAAGGTGCTTTGTATGATTTCAATCTTTTTATATTTATTGAGAACTGCATTGTTCCCTAACACGTGGTCTATCCTAGAGTAAGATCCTTGGATACCTGGGGAGAATGTATAACCCACTGAGTTTGCATGCAGTGTTCTGCATATGTCTGTTATATCTAACTCATTAATCATATTGTTCAAGTTCTTTGTTTCCTTGTTGATCTTCTGTCTAGTTCTTTTACCTAATGATTGAGTAGTGTCTTAATGTCTCCAGTGATTATTATGGAGATGTCTATTCCTCCCTTCAGTTTTGCCAGAGTTTGCCTCATGTATTTTGGGGCACTCTGGTTATATGCATAGATCTTCATGACTGTTATATCTTCCTGGTGGATTGTCCCATTTATTAATATATAATGGTCTTCTGTATCTCATCACTTTTTGCATTTAAAGTCTGTTTTGTCTGATGTTACTATACCTACCCTTCTCCTTTTTGGTTACTATTTGCATGGAGTATCTTTTTCCAACCTGTCACTTTCAGCTGGTTTGTATCCCTGGGTCTAAGGTGAATCTCTTGCAGGCAGCATATGGATGGCTCATGTTTTTTTAATCCATTCTGTCAACCTATATCTTGATTAGGGAGTTTAATCCATTCACATTCAGTGATATTACTGTAAGACGTTATTTACTTCCATCATTTTATTCTTTGGTTTTCATATGTCATATCGTCTTTTTGTCTGTCTTTTTACTCTTTTGGTTATCCTTCCTGCTATTCTTTCTTCTATACTCTCCTCACGGCCTCTCTCTCCTGTCTTTTTCTTTCACGCTCTAAGGCTTCCTTTAATATTTCCTGCAAAGGTGGATTATTTTTTATGAACTCTTAGTTTCCGTTTGTTTTTGAATATTTTATGCTCACCTTCATATCTGAAGGACTTTGCTGCATAAAGAATTCTCAGCTGGCAGTTTTTCTCTTTTACTGTCCTAATTTTATCATACCATTGTCTTCTCATCTCCATGGCTTCTGATGAGAAATCTATACTAAATCTTACTGAGTATCTCTTGTATGTGATGGTTTGCTTCTCCCTTGCTGCTCTCAGAATTTTCTCTTTATCTTTGAGATTTGACATTCTGAGTTGCATGTGTCTTGGAATAGGTCTATTCGCATTTATTCTGATTGAGGTATGCTGAGCTTCTTGGACCTGTATGTTTATTTCTTTCATGATAGATAGGAAATTTTCAGCTCTTACTTCCTCAGATACTCTTTCTGCCCCTTTCCCTTTTTCTCCTTCTGGAACTCCATGACACGTATGCTGTTGCATTTCATTTTGTCATTTAATTTCCTGAGCCCCTGCTCAAATTTTTCCATTCTTTTCTCTCTGTGTTCTTTTCCCTCTTTAATTTCAGCTCTTCTTTCTTTGGTATCACTTATTCTTTTTTCTGTAATTTTGAGTTGGCTGTTGTATGCCCCTAACTTATTTTTTATCTCACCTATTGAGTCTTTCATTCCCATGAGCTCTGTTACTTTTTTATTCAGGATTTCAAATTCTTTGTACTTGCTCCTTGTCCTCTTGATGTCATTTATCTCTTTATCCATATTGTCATTAAACTCATTAATTTGATTATGGAAATGTATATGAATCTCATTGATTAGTTGTCTCAAATCCTGCATCTCTTCTGGGCTTTGATATATTCCTTTTCTTGGGCCAGATATTCCAGGTTCTTAGTATGACTCACAATTTTTTATTGATTTCTAAGCATCTGATTAGGATGGTGAGTTTACTCAGATGTTTAGTTTCTCATCCCTGGAGAAGGAGGTGGGAGGCTGTGTTACTGCTGCTTTTTGATTCTTCGTTCAGTCTGGATCATTAGGATTTCCCCTGTTAGTTGCTCAAAACTGGGGTTTGGATGCAGTAATGGGTCATAGTCTGCTTCCTGGGACCTTGGCTAGGGAAGCTATAGAGGCTGGAAAAATTCTCTTACTTTATTTTCTCATGTGCACATCCCTGCCCTGCCAGCAGGTGGTGCTCTTTGGAAGCGCTCAGTTCAAAGCCTGGTCAGTGTGTTTGTTGCAACACAGATGGGATCAGTGTGATAGAAGATTCTGCCTGGAGACCAAGAGCCTCCTAATTCAGTCTTTCTGAGAGGCAGTTCTCCAGCCTTTGTTGGCAGCCCCCTCCGTTTTCCAGGTAGGAAATATTTCCACTCCCCACTGAGTCCCTGTTAGAGATTGGGAGGGTCCTCTATCTTTAGCCCCTTGGTGGCTCCCAAGCAGTGGCACAGCCCCACCCGGCCTGGACGGGCTCCCGGTCACAGCAGACCAAGTGTGTGGGCCAGAAGCTGAGTCAGCCTTAGGTGTATCCCTCTCCCTCCCCTTTCCTGGGAAGGGGGATCCCTGGAGCCCCCTTTGTCTGTAGCTGCAGGCTCAGAGGCCTGAGAATTCAAAGTGTCTTGAGTGTGGGGTGGGGGCTGGCCCCAGCAGCTGCTGGTTCCAACTCACAGTTTTGCGGTCGGGATTCTTTTCCCGGGTCCCTCTCTCTTCTGGGCACTGTCCAGCCTTCCCCTGGTGTCCTAAACCCTAGAAGATTCTTCCAGGCCGTTTCATCCTGTCCTCCAGCTATTTTTTAGAGTCCTGTGTCTTTCTAGCCCACCAAATTCCCAGAAGCTGAACATTTTCTAATAAAAATTTGGCTCTGGAGCAGGAGAAAAGGCCACGAGTTTTGCTTAGATCCTTCATAGAGAGGTGTTGATGTAGTATAGGTTTATAGGTCTATTTTGAGCCAACCTAGTTTTTAAAATTTGGGGATTTCTTATATTTTTAGGCAACGATAGTCTAAAGTATATGTCATCATCCTTACCATCCAAAACGAAGGAGTTCCTAGAGTCACAGCTGCTCCCACTTGCTGGCAAGTGGCAGTCACCCCTGAGGACTGTGGGCCGTGGTGTTGAATGAGGGTTAACACCCAGGCGTCTGAAGCCCTCTGCAGGTTCCCCAGTGCTCAGGGGAGCAGCCCCCTCACCCCCACAGCCCATGGCTGCTTCTCTGTTCTCCTGCAGGCAAATCCCTTTTTGTCCCTTAAACAAGAGTGGTTCAGCTACTTCTAAGCTGTTTATTTCTTCATGATTTGGGACCCCATGCATCAGTTGGTTTACGAAGGTGTTTGCTTGTTAGTTTGTTTTTTAATGCATAAAGTTGTTTCCTCCCTAAGAGGCACTCTTCACATATGACTTTTTTCACCCCCTTTTGCTTCCTTTAAGCTCCAACTCTTCTAAACCTACAGGAAGCACTATTTATTTACACATACTCATTTTTATTCTTTTCTCTTTTCCTTTCTTTCTTTTTTCCCTCCCTCCCTCTTTATTAGGCAGCCAAAGGGGTACTGATGCAAAATACCAGAAATCTGTTGGTTTTATAAAGGGTATTTGTTTGGGGTAGAAGCTTACAATTACCGGGTCATAAAGCATAAGTTACTTCCCTCACCAAGTCTATTTTTATGTGCTGGAGCAAGATGGCTGCCGACGTCTGCCAGGGCTCAGGCTTCCTGGGCTCCTCTCTTCCAGGGGCTTGTTGCTCTCTGGGCTCAGCTTCTATGCTTTTTCCACAAGGTCAGCTGTAGACTATCAGGCAAAAGGCTCTGTTTCTCTCCCTGGGGCTTCTGCCACATCTAAGGAGCTGTCTCTATTTTTCTGTGTTCTTCTCCTATGTGCTCACTTCCCAGGCTCCAGCTCAAAACTCCCAACTCTGTCCTTTGCCATGTCTTTCATCTGTGAGTCCCCACTCACCAGTCAAAGACCTAATCATAATTTAATCAAGTAAAAGTGAAACCTCAGACCAGTTTATAAACATAATCCAATATCTATTTTTGGAATTCATAAACAATGCCAAACTGGTACATTCACTCCCTCTCTCCATCCTTTCTTTTTCTATAAGTCTTATCACAACCAGACTATAAGCTTCTCTAAGACAAAAAATTTCCCCTCACCTCTTGACATAGTGTTGGGTAGACAGTAGTTGCTCAACAAGCATTTGTTAGTGTAGTGGCAGTGATTATTTTTTCCCTTTGTGCTCCCCCCACTCTTTCCTCCAAACCTCTTTCCACCTTTTTTCCCTCAATTGTGAATGAAAATAAAATAGCATAATTATACATTCTTTAATGTGTTAATAATTCATGTAATTCTGCATAGAATCACACAGTTAGGTCATAAAATCTGAAGTTGCCTTTGTCAGCTCAAATGCATCTAGGTCTTTTTCTTCATTTAATTAATATGTCTAACATCACTATTAAAGAAGTTATCTACTTGAATAGGTTAGACATCAATATCTAGAGATTTTAGAGGGTCCTTTATTTCTCAGGCACAGGAACTTTTATCACACTATGTCACATTAATTAATGCAGGGATAGAGTTACTGATAACTCTGGCACTTTCTACCATAAAATGCTGCTGCTGCTTATTTTGGAGGAAGACCATAGCAACTATGATTTTTCATATTGTTTGAAAATGAATAACAAGTCCAGGAATAAATCATATTTCATTACTTGTACCTTCAGAATAATGTATGGAAGTGATTAGGAGTATTTATTGAAACAGAGAACAAAAGAAACTTGAAATCCACCTGTTTACAACTATATCAGTGTCAGAGTAGAGCTCCACTTATTTTCCACTGACACAAAATAATAACTACAATTGTGTTTTATTTTGTAATGTATGAGGAAGTGGAATCTTAAACCACACAGTAAATAAGACAAAATTTTATCAGTTTCATAAGTTTTTAGCATAATGTATTGATTCTTTTTTTCTTAAACTTTTTATTTTGGAATAATTTAAAAATGATTTCAGGGCAGTTTCAAAAAATAATACAAAACACGTACAGAGAACTATAACATACCCCCCAACAGACACTCAGATCCATCAATTTTAATATCTTGCCACCTTTCTCATATCATTCTATCTATCTATCTATCTATCTATCTATCTATCTATCTATAATCATTTGAGAGTAGATTGTGTACATTATACTTCTTTTTTTTTTTTTTTTTAAAGAATGTGTTTTTTAATTTTTATTTTATTTATTTTTTTAAGGTCCTGGGGCCAGGGATTGAACCCAGGACCTCGTATATGGGAAGCCAAGGCTCAACCACTGAGCCACACGGGCTTCCCACATTATACTTCTTGAACAGATAATATATCCACTACATTTCCTAAGAACAAGGTTTCTTGCTTATGCAACCACCTGTTTGCCATAATTGCTATCACAAATACCACACAGTAGGGTAGCTCAAACATGGGTATGCGTGGACTCGCCATTTTGAGATGAGCAGAAGTCCACACTCCAGGCACTGGAAGACCTTGCTTCATCCCGAGGGCGGTGGCAGTTGGTGCCAGCGTGCAGCGTCCTTGGGGCTCCTTGGCTGGCTTATCTGCTTCTATCACGTGGCGAGCTCTCCATATGCCTTCTCCAACTTCTGGATTCTGATTTCCACTCTTTATACAGTCTCCAATAATATATATGAAAACCAGCCCTTACATGTGGACCACATCTTAACTACAATAGACACATCTTCAAAAGGAACTGTTTAAATGGATTTACACCCCCAGGGGCAGGGATCGAGATTAAGGCATGTATTTGTTGGGATACGTAATTCAATCTATCACAACACCTTAAGTACAGTTACCAAGGTCAAGAAATTTAATGTTGATAAAAAGTTTAGAGTCTAGGTTCTAATTTTTTTCATATGTCCCAGTAATGCCCTTTTGTCCTCTTGAAACTTTTTTCTTCCATTCTGTTTTTTTTGTAAACTGTGGAAACATGTATGCAGCATAAGCTTTCCCATCTCAGTCACTCCCAAGCAGCACCCTTCAGCGTGATTAAGCACATTGACGGTGTTGCCCTGCCATCACCATCCTCCATTACCAGAGCTTTCTCATCACTCCAACCAGAAACCCTACCCCATTATGCTTAACATCCTAAATCTATAAAGTCTTATTTGCTTTTGATATCAACTAAACTTCAATGACATGCACAAACTATGTTCCTATACACCTCTGCCCCAACCTTTATGTAGTTTTTGTTGCAGATGAAATCTGTATACATTTTGAGTCCAAAATGATTTATTGATGTGTCATTATTTTTTGTGCATTTGCTTTATGGATCCTGTGGGAAGTAAAAAGTGGATTTGCAAACCAAAAATGTTAGAGTACTTGAATTTATATTTACCAGTGTTCTTACTTTTACTGTAGATCTTTATTTCTTCATGTGGCTTTGCTCTGTTGTCTAGTGCCCTTTACTTTCAGCATTTCATGTAGGGATGGGTTGGTGGTGACAAACTCCCTCAACTTTTGTTTATCTGAGAATGTCTTAATCTCTCCCTTATTTTTGAAAGACATTGATGGATATAGAATTCTTGGTTGTCAGTCTGTTCCTTTTATGACTATAGATATAGTATCCCACTGCTTTATTGCCTCCCTGTTTTCTTATGAGAAATAAGCACTTAGTCTTACTGAGGCTGCCTTGCATGTGACTCATTGCTTCTCTCTTGTAGATTGCAGAATATTCTCTGTATTGATTATAATGTGTCTTAGTGCTTATCTATTTGGGTTTATTTTCTCTGGAGTTTATTGAGCTTCCTGGATGTGTATATTCATGTCTTTCATTCCCTTTTGGCATTTTTTAGACATTATTTCTTAGAATATTCTCTTTGGCCCTTTCACTCTTCTTCTGGGCTTCCACAATATGTATATTGGTTTGCTTGATGGAGTCCTACAGGTTTCTCTGGCTCTGTTTGCTTTTCCTCATTCATTTTCTGCTCAGTTCTCTTATCTTCAAGTTCACTGATTCTTTCTCCCACCAACTCCAATCTGCTGTTACACAAATCTAGGGAATTTTTATTGCAGTTATTGTGATCTGAAGCTCTGCTTGATTCCTTTTTAAGATTTATAGCTCTCTGTTGATATTCTCTTTGTGTTCGTCTATCATTTTCCTTATGTTCTTTAGTTCTTATGTTTTCCTTTAGCTCTTTGAGCATGTTTAGGACCATTTTCTAAAAAGGTCTGTGTCTAGTATATCCCAGGTCTGGTCCTCCTCATTGATGATTTCTCCTTTTTCTCTTGTTCCTTTGCCTGGGCAATGATGTCTTGTGTATTTGTGTGTTTTGTTATCTTTTGTTGCAACCGAGGCATTTTGTAGTTTTTATGTTATTTCTGGAAATTAAACCCTGGCTTGCTTTTTCCTTAAGCTTATATCCAGTTAGTGTTATGACAGAGATTTAAAAGCAGAAAATACCTTTCCCAGGCTTTGGTGATTGGCCTGTGTGATTGTTTTCCTTCAGACCTTAGCTGTCATAATAATAAGAATATGGAGTTTTAGATGAAAGCGTAGGACCCTCCTTGGTCTTTTCTGCACATGCATCTTCTCGAGGGCACACACACATGCCCCTAGGTATTCCTCCAAGTACCTGGATACCAGCATTCTCATTCTCATAGGCAACTGTTTCTCAAGGTGCCAGGTACTTCACCATATGTCCTACAGTTTGCTCTCCTTTGCCTCAGGCAGCTGGGATTTAATTACTCTCTCATGTTGTTCTGTAGGAGAGTTCTGTGAGCTGCCTCTGGGAACCACCTAATTCTGGGACAGTGAGCCTGTGATGTACATTCTGATTCAGTCTTCAGGATGCCTGCACACAGATTGGCACAGACATACTCGTACCCTAGTATGGGCATCACGGTTAGCCTTGTCCCTCCAGAGCTGCGGCCAAGGATGCATGCTAGATGCACAGGCTGGTTCTGCAGCAGGCCAGTGAGGACATAGAAGAGAGGCCAGCGTGATGCCTTTAAGGTTAGCACTTGCCCTGCTACTGCATCCATTTAATTATTTTCAGCAGTTTTGAGAAAGATGTTTCTGATAATTCTTGCTGGTTTTTCAAATCTTCTCTGTGGGGATGAGCCCTGAGGCATCTCACTCACCATCTTGGTCGTGGTGAGGCCCCTCTTAGACTATAATGTGTTGATTTTTATAGAAAAAAGTGGCAATAACAGCAACAAACATTTATGCACTTCTATGTACCAGCTGCTGTGCTAAGTGCCTTATGTACATTATCTCACTCTTCACAACCATGAGGTAGATTGTGTTAAGATCTCTATTTTACAGATGGCTAAAATGAGACTTGGGGGATTAAGTAATTTATCCATCCTTAAATGGCAGGTGTGGGACTCAAACTTCAAGTTGTCTGCCTCCAAAGGCCAGGCTTTGAAAATTCTCCTTGCTGTCTTACAAAAAAAAGTAGGATGATCTTTGACAGAACACAAAGATGAGATGTTTGCATTTTGCTTCAAATTCAATCAGTTATGAAAGATTTTGGAGACAGAAAGGTCAATGGCTTTGAAGTTGAGCTTTCTGCATCAAGTGAGACTGATTCCTGGATTCTCTCAGAACTGGATTCATGCTCACTGAATGTTAAGTAGTTGAATGCATCCACGATAATCCGTGGATCACTTGTGTAAACCTTGTGCATGGGACCTTTACCTTCAGATCTGTAAAACCAGAAATCTCCAGAGGTTTGCCTTGGATCCTACATTTGTAACAAGGTCCTCTGATGATTTTTATGTAAACCGGAATTTTAAAACCACTGGTTTAAGCATTTCTTTCTTTGTGCATGTAGGAAAGGATTTCATTCAAATGTTTAAGTTTAAAAGAAAATAACTGTAATTATGATAAATCAGGAGTTAAAAACTAGTGGCCTGAAGGGCAGTTTTTCCTTTGGTCAGTACAGTTTGTTGTTGTTTTTTCTTAAATAAACATTGAATGTCTTTCCACAGGGCATGCCCTCTCTATTTCACTGCACTGCCCATGACCTCCTATCACATTACACTTTTAAGAGACCTGCCTGATCCCTGAAGAGAGCTGGAAAGGATAACATTCTTTTTAACTGAATGAGGAGGTACTGGGATAAATGATGTCCTTTCTGCGGTCATCTATGACTAACTCCACAGTGCTCTTGCTGTGTCTAGACGTGTTCACGTCTAGTGGACGGGTTCACGGATATAACAAGGAAGGGATTTTTTTCTCTGCTGCTGCTTCTCCCCATCAAATGGCTCAAAGGGCATTGTGATGTACCATTTCAGAGCCAAACCCCTTTTTGCTAAAGTAGAAGAGAAATATTGGAGTAGAAAATCTTTAATGAAAATGAACTAGAAGTATAAATATTTTCAGAAACTAGGGAAAGAGAAACAAAATTTAAA
This sequence comes from Dasypus novemcinctus, assembly GCF_030445035.2. Lineage (NCBI taxonomy): Eukaryota > Metazoa > Chordata > Mammalia > Cingulata > Dasypodidae > Dasypus > Dasypus novemcinctus. The sequence continues at coordinate 1,027,434 of NC_080701.1, read as the reverse complement.
TTAAATTGAAAAGATGGCATGTGAGTAAAATGCATCCTACATCAGTATGATTTGGTGATAAAAGTGATGGGAATTATGTATCCCTCAAATGTTCAGAATATAAAAACAGTACCCACAATGCTTTGGAAAGGAGAGCTGCATCGAAATTAATTAAGCTATTTGACCTATTTGATTAAAAAAAGCCTACAGAAAAATATTAGAAATGGCACATACCCTTAACTTTATTCAGTATATGTAAGTAATTAGAAATGATTAGGGCTTACTCCCCAACAAATGCATGCATTTTCAAAAGAAGATCTAGTGGATTTTGACTAATATTTTATATGTATTTAATTTGTAGAACTGAATGCTTGCAAATGTTTTTTAAATAAGTCAAGAACACAAAAGAAGAAATAATCCAAACTGAAACAAACTTGCACAGACACCAATAGACATCAATTAACACAAGCTTATAATAGCATGACAGCTTCAATAGGAAGGTAAGAAAGTGTGCAACCCCCTACAAGGCTTGTCCTTGACTTGCAGACTTGCATAGAACTGTCCCCAAGGCCCTCGGCTAAAGGGTGATCTATCACTGATTAGGATTTATGGCAGAGGTAAACTCAGGGCACTGATGGATGAGGCTTCAAGCAGAGCTCATGTTATAGCCAAAATGACTGGAAAATTCAGTCCCTTAGAATTACCTAAAGAAAAATCTTTTGATGCATCAAAACATTTAAGAATGTGCCAGTTGGGAGCAGATGTGGCTCGAGCGATTGAGCACCTGCTTCCCATATGGGAGATCCTGATTTCATCCCCGGTGCCTCCTAAAAACAAAAAGCCAAACAACAAGCAAGTAAACGAAAAATCCAACTCAGGGGAGCTGATGCAGCCCAGTGGTTGAGCACCCGCTGCCCACCGATGAGACTCCAGGTTTAATCCCCAGCCCTGGTACCTCAAAAGAAAAAAAAAGGACCAATTAATGTAGCACAACCCCTTCTAGGAAGGCTTCATAAGAAAATAATCAGAGATGTGGGCAAAAGTAAATCTATGAGGACATTGATCAGAGCACTATCCAAACTAAAATCATATAAAAAGGAAATGTCATGTTCCAAAATTAGTAGGGTCATTTAAAAAATAATCATAAAATAGAATTGAATATGATTATTTAAAAACTAGTATGGATATTTCAAACTCAATGCGTTCAGCCTTATGGCCTCTCTTCGTCTGCGTAAGCACATATTTCTGCCACCATCCCAGCTGCTCATGACGGAAACCTGCAAGTTGTCCCTGCCTCCCGCCTCTCCTCATTGTCCCTTTCCCACGTCCAGGCCAGCAGCAAGTCCTGGAAGCACCATCCAACACACAAACCTACCTGCTGTCCCCCGTGTCCTCCCTGGTCCAAACCACTGGCAGCTCTTACCTGGAAACAGTGATGAGCCTTTTTACCAAAACTCTCGTGGCATTGCAGCCCATACAGTTGTGTTGGAAATGCTAATTGGTATTTGATACATTCACTGTAATGTGTTACCATCAAGTCCAACCACCGCCACATGTTTACATCTGACCTTATTAAACATTCTGCTTACATCCAGCATTGCCTCCCCCTCCTCGGCCCACATCCCATCTCCCACCAACCTACGTGTCACAGTCTACCTGCATAAATCTACTCATTGAATTTAGTTCATATCAGAGAGACCCATAAAGTATCCCCACACGTTAAAGTGAGTGTAACAAACGGTTTATGGGTGTGATTGTGTGAAAAGAGTAGTCTAGGAAGATTAATGTTAGTTGGAGGATAGCTCGAGGATAGTATTGGGAATATATAACAACGATTTTGGAAGTAGATGAGGATTGTGGTTAATAATATAAATACAGGAATGTTCTACAGGGGTTTAAGAATGTGATGATACTTGGGGAAAATATAACTAACGTAATTTATAGAATATAGTTAGCAACAACATTGTAATGTTTTTGTAGCAGAAGCAAAGTTGGTACTTACTAATGCTAAAGGTAAAAGAGTATGGGGTTTGGTTTTGTGAAATGTGAATATGATTAAACATCTTTTTCTCTTCGTTTTTTTCATTAGTGGTAAGGAGATCTTGACTATGTCATTTAATCTGTGTATCTTTCGGAATACTTGAGGAACAACTGAGTTAGTAGTTGGAACTGGAGGAGTTGAAAGTACCTGGAAAGAATTTTTAGGAGTAATGTTTCCTTAACTTGTTAAGATGCCCTTTTCTGTTATTTTTTTCTTTTGATTTTTAAATAAAGTTATTTAGAAACCTAAATTGGGCTGTTCCCATTCCCTCGCTTAAAGGCCATCTGTGGTACTCGATTGGCTTCATGTAAAATCCCAGCATGGTGCCCCCCTTGTCCTCGTCAGGCTGCCGTGACAACCACCGCGGGCTGGCGGGCTTCACCAGCGGGAATGCCCTGCCTCGCAGCCTTGGAGGCTGGACGTCAGGGCCGTGCTTGCTTGCAAGCCTGCAGCTCTAAGCTGGCCTCAGCGGCCCCAGCTCCCTGCGCTCTCACGTGGCCGTCGCTCTCCTGTCCTGTCTCCTTCCGAGACAAATTTCCAGACTCCTCTGCTCTGTGGTTTGAGTTAGGTTCTCCGTTTACTCTCTCAGAGTAGCCTGTAATCCTGCACTGAAAGTCAGTATCTCTTGTATATTATGAAAATAAAATTTCACTTGCGCTTAGTGTCTGCTTCATAGATTGTAACCCTATGGGATGGAATTGCGACTGTTTCTTTCCCAACTATCCACCCAGTACCCACAGATAGTACAGAGCTGGGTAAAATGCGCTGAGTGAAAAATTGTATTTGCCATTTAATAATTATCACGATATAGTGCCAAATACATTTTTGTGAATATACATGAACAAATATACATGTTTTAAATATATGACTCTGACTTTAAGAACATAAGCAAAACTTACAATAATAATTTTATCTGATTTGGCAGTGTTATGCATTTTAAATATATAGTTCTGTGTTTTCTAATGATAAATGGGCTATTTTTATTTTAAATTCAGAACAAAAGGTACTATTTTACAAAAATTTTCCCTTTCTCTCATCTTAATTCTGAGAGCCCATGGAATCCTCTGCTCTCTCTCAGGCTAGCCTCCCAAATATGTTCATCAATTTCAAATGCTACTGTGTGTGTACTTATTTAAGGAGGGATGGCGTGTTTGGAATGTGTTAGTTCTCAGAAAGCAGAATGTCTGTGTTAGAAAAAAATAAAAGGGGCTTGAGCAGATTACACAGTGTATCAGCAATAAAACTAATTAAGACAGAAGGAGACACTGACGACAGCAAGTTCTTAGATCGTGGCAGTGTTTGGGGGATTTCGGCATTCTTACAAACTGAAGTGGTGGCATCTTTGCGCGTGAATCAGGTCCTGCATCATTTTACTGCCACGTATGTGCGTTTTAAGACCTTGTCAGAGCCACTGCCACGGCAGGAACGAGGCCACAGTGCCCTCCGGGTCCCCTCGCTGGCGCTGCCCCTGCCCTCCTTTAGGCACACACCTCTCTCCAGGTAGACTGCAAGCGGCCGAGGGCAGGACGTCTTCTGTGCCCGTCCACGCACACTCGCGCACACGATGATCAGCCCATTCACGTACTTGTTTTGTGCACTCAATTCACAAATATTTATTGCACAGCTCTGCTCCAAGTCACGAGGCACAGAACAAAATAGACACGGTCCCTGTTTTCCCAGCACTTTCATTCTAATGGGGGAAATAATTAATATATGGTAATTTGTTGATTGATCCAATGTTGGAAATTGTTCTGTGAATCAATTGCTCTTAGGATTTAAGAAAGTATCTAAGGACATAAAAGACATTTTTTCTTTCTTGGTTCTTTTAAAATAAATTTAGTTTAGTTTTGTGGGTTTTTTTTTTTTAATTTATGAAGCTAATTCTAGAACCCTATCTAGGGAAGTTCATAGTGGGGAGGTATATTTCTTCTTTTGTGCCTTTTTAATTTATAAACGTAGTGTAGAGTAATCATCACCATGGAAATGAATATTTGTTTCCAATCTGATCTCAATTATAAAAGATTTTATAAGACTGCTTTACAGAAAAGTTTTATGCTTATCCAAGAGAAAAGCCACTCAGGAAAGCATCCAGGGCCCACAACTCTTACACTTGCATTAATCGGAGGTTGTCCAGAAAGGAAGCAAAGAAGAAGAGGGAAGAATATTGGAGAAGACGCTAAGATGCCCACCCGTGACCTGCCAGGCTCTGCTGAAGCTTACAGCCTAAATGTGCCTTTGTAACCTTTAATTCCAACAACCGTATTGTGAGTTAGCCTTTATGATTGCCATTTTACAGAGGAGAAAATTGAAGCTCTGTGGGATTAAATAGACTTACCAAAGGCCCTTAGTTAAAAAGCTTCAACAGGGTTTGCTTCTTACTTCAAAGTCACGATTCCCTGAGCTTGGGGTCCAATGACATTACTTTTCCATTTCAGTTCTATCAGTGTCCAGCTGAGACCTGCAGCAGCTCACCACACTTGCAAGTGTGTACATGCGAACAATAACACCTGTTTCATAGGAGGATGTCAATTTTTAAAGGAAAAGCTAAGTGGAATCACTTTGTGGTCCATAAACAACTCTGGGAACTCTAACAATTGCATAACTACATGTAAAGAAACATGGAAAGTCTAGAAAACATTTAAAATTAAGATATTCTAAGAAAATAGAGAAGAGGATAAACAGCTACATTTTATAAAGGAAAGAGAGAGGCTACCATTGTTATTGATTAAAACTGATAAAAACAAGGAGCAGAGGAAATGTTATATTATTCCCAATAAAAAGCATAGGCATGTGGACCTCACAGGTTCCAGAAGAAATGGGAAAAATCATCAAAATGTGGCTCTTTTCAGTGACTCAGATCTGTGGCCCAGTCACATGAATTTGCAATAGGAGAGCAAGAAGGGCCTTTGATGAGCGGGACCCTGGCTTAGCGCCAGAGGCGTGCCGAGACCCCTGGCTGCACCCACCACCAGCAGTGCCCGTATGCCATGCTGTCATAGACTCGAGGGCGGTGAGGGGTCCAGGGCAGAAGAGGGGAGAAGATACCCTAATCAGCAGCCTTAGGTGAAGAGCCACAGACGTGAGAACCTGGCCTATAAGGCCAAGTGTACCCCAAATGCCAACACCCCAGGTGAGCCTCATGCTGTGCAGCTCCCAGGTGCCCAGTTACAACCCATGAGGCCAAGTGCACCCCAGGGCCAGCACCCCAGGTGAGCCTCACGCTGTGAGGCCAGCAGGTGCCCAGTTAGAACCCATGAGGCCAAGTGCACCCCAGGGCCAGCACCCCAGGTGAGCCTCACGCTGTGAGGCCAGCAGGTGCCCAGTTAGAACCCATGAGGCCAAGTGCACCCCAGGGCCAGCACCCCAGGTGAGCCTCACGCTGTGAGGCCAGCAGGTGCCCAGTTACAACCCATGAGGCCAAGTGCACCCCAGGGCCAGCACCCCAGGTGAGCCTCATGCTGTGCAGCTCCCAGGTGCCCAGTTACAACCCATGAGGCCAAGTGCACCCCAGGGCCAGCACCCCAGGTGAGCCTCATGCTGTGCAGCTCCCAGGTGCCCAGTTACAACCCATGAGGCCAAGTGCACCCCAGGGCCAGCACCCCAGGTGAGCCTCACGCTGTGAGGCCAGCAGGTGCCCAGTTAGAACCCATGAGGCCAAGTGCACCCCAGGGCCAGCACCCCAGGTGAGCCTCACGCTGTGAGGCCAGCAGGTGCCCAGTTACAACCCATGAGGCCAAGTGCACCCCAGGGCCAGCACCCCAGGTGAGCCTCACGCTGTGCAGCCTCCAGGTGCCCAGTTAGCTGTGGCCACTGACAACTGAACCAGGGCTCACGAGTTAAGGAATGTGCTGGGAACCGAATCTGCCCATAAGATGGAGAATGTGTTTCGTGCAGCGAGCCACTCTTATTTTCCCATGGTAGCCAGTGTTCGGAACACCTGAGTGGCCTAAAGCCAGCTGTGATCTTCCTGGGACAGGTACATCCAATAGCAGAGCACCCCAGTGAACTAATTTCAGGGAGCGAAGGCTCCAAAGGCGCTTGGTGCTTGAAGCATTGGGGAATGCAGGGCTCCCCCGAGCATCTCTGTGACAGTTTAGCAGCCTTGCAAACACCCTGCAAAGGAGAACCGGCTAGAAGTAGCTCTGCCTGGGTGCTGGTGTGGGGCCTCATGGAGTGGCTTGTGGCCGCCCATGAGCGTAGGCTCTTTGTAAACCTGTGTCTTCTTATGGGTGTTTGCTCTCCCTAATACTATGCGCATTGAAATATATCCTATTTTTCTCTCACGCTCTCTCCAAATACTGTTGTGAAACATATTCTTCCAGGACAATAGGGAGTCATTTAATAAAACATTTTTCAAAGCCTTCCTCCGGAGTTTTTGAGGCGCTCATCTTCACTTGCATAAACATCTCGCTATCAGGAGGTGAATGAACAGCTCTGTTCGAGATCCAGCTTTGAAGTGATATTTTAAAAACCCAGTGATTGTCAAGCACCTGCAAATATGCTTCACGAAGCCTCACGGTGTTGGTGTTTAGAGATTTAGAAGTGGCTGCGTGGAGAGAGTAAGGCTGCCGAAGATTAAAGGGAAGCTGTCTAATGTCTAAAGAGGGGAACCATAGAAATCAAACCACACATAAGCAGAGATCCTGCTTCCACCAGAAGCCGGCTGGTTTGCCTGCCTTGGCCCTCCCTGCTCTCCTGCACCCTGGGTGGCGAGGACGTCCCCTGTACCCCTGGTGATGAGGATGTCCCCGCTCTCCCACACCCTCGGTGACGATGTCCCCTGCACCCCCGGTGACCAGGACGTCCCCGCTCTCCCGCACCCTGGGTGACGAGGACGTCCCCGCTCTCCCGCACCCTGGGTGACGAGGGCGTCCCCGCTCTCCTGTACCCTGGGTGATGAGGATGTCCCCGCTCTCCCGCACCCTGGGTGACGACGTCCCCTGCACCCCCGGTGACCAGGACGTCCCCGCTCTCCCGCACCCTGGGTGACGAGGACGTCCCCTGTACCCTGGGTGACGAGGGCGTCCCCGCTCTCCTGTACCCTGGGTGATGAGGACGTCCCCTGTACCCCTGGTGATGAGGATGTCCCCGCTCTCCCGCACCCTGGGTGACGACGTCCCCTGCACCCCCGGTGACCAGGACGTCCCCGCTCTCCCGCACCCTGGGTGACGAGGACGTCCCCTGTACCCTTGGTGACAAGGACGTCCCCGCTCTCCCGCACCCTGGGTGACGAGGACGTTCCCTGTACCCTTGGTGACCAGGACGTCCCCGCTCTCCTGTACCCTGGGTGACAAGGGCGTCCCCGCTTTTCTGTACCCTGGGTGATGAGGACGTCCCCTGTACCCTTGGTGACCAGGACGTCCCCGCTCTCCTGTACCCTGGGTGACGAGGGCGTCCCCGCTCTCCCACACCCTCAGTGACGACGTCCGACTCTGAAGTGCCCAGCAGGTGGCCGCGGCGGGCGCCACGCCCCTGCCCCTCCGAGGGGCTCCTGTCGCAGGGGTAAGCCCCGCAGCTTTCTTCATATTTAATATCCAAACCCTCCTGCACGGAAGCCTTGTGGGATGCGCTTGACAACCCCCTTACGTGCAGGTGACTTTTTCATAGTTTTCTCCTCAAAGAGGGATAATAATGCTCTTTCTTGCTTGTCTCTCACTTTTCCTTTGTATCAGCAACATAAATTCTATTAAATTTCATGATTTAATACATTGAGGCAATGAATCATGCTAGCCTCTTGAGGGAAACCTGTGAAGATTCATACAGACTCTCGGGGTCTTTCTCCAAGTAGGAAAGAACAGCATTAAAATGTATGTTCCATCGCTCTCGGAACCACCGCGGACGTGCCCTCCGTCTTGCTCTGCCTTTCACTTGGCGTCCCCGAGCACTGAAGGAAGGGTGGAACGGGGCGCTTTGTGCGGCAGTGCAAGACGAGGCAGGATCTGTTACCCGTTCCCCGGCTGAAAAAGCCCTCTTCTTTCAGCACCATTGTGCATCGCTGTCTCTGGTTACAGCGGAGGCAGGCGTGGGATGTATGCCTGGACCTGCTGCTGAGGCAGGTCCCAGGCCAGGGACAGAGGCACCTTGTGCTCCAGTAACTCGACCCGCCCGGCTCCCACTGAGTCATCGGCAAACAGAATGGGCGCTCACATCGGGACGGTGGGAACTGGTTTTAGCTCTGATTTTTATCTGGTCATTCAAGATCTGTAAAAGGAGTGAATTTAAAGGCCTCTCTATAGAAACTATGAAGACCGTTTAAAAATCCCAATTGCCTACAAATCCTGAATTTAGAAATGAGTTGAAGATTTTGCTACTCTAATATTTAGAAATGTGATGTAATCTAATTTGCTCATCACTATTTTAAACTGATTTCCTGATGTTTTCCTTTAGAGTAGCTTTTTATCCAATGTGGATGACCTGTCGTTTGCATTTCCTTCAAATGGAAACCTAAGACTTAGCATTGGCGAGGAAGGTGACATACCGAGGTTAATGTATTCATAAAATAACCCACTATAGCGGACTTTTTGTAATATAGTTAAATTTGAACTGTATGTTCATACTGTCAGGAATCAGTTGTCCAGTTTTCTGAGTTAAGAGGAGGCTGAGTGGGGAGTCGTATTGCGTAAACGGATTGGGAAGTCCAGGGGACACGTTGTGCTGTAAGAAGTGGAAGGCTTTGCCACTATACGAAAGGGAGCAACTGGGGAAAGCAAATCCCGTCCTTGGCTGGTATGATTCACCTTATATCTCCAGACATCAAACGTGTGTCATCCAGGCTGGGATTCAGAGACGTATGGCCTAGAAAGATGACAGAAAGGGAATACGATGCCCCTGGAACAAAACAAAAGGGAGACAAAGACCAGACTCCTGACAACCATTGGAGCGGGCGCATTGCATCATCGCCTCCTTGTGAACGCGGCGCGCCTCTTCTGAGTGTGACGGTGTGTGCGTGTCAGATTGCTGCTTTTATGGTGTGTGTTTTACTTGTTTTGGCTGCTTTTCATGATCAGAAATTTGAGTGGATTTAAAAAAACACACAAAACACAACTCTATAGACAAGCACTGGTCCTACATACTTTAATGTATTCTTTCATCTAAATATTACCAACCACATGGGAAAAGGTGACATTACACAGGTCGTGAAAATGAGGCTTAGCGAGGTTGAGGAGTCTAGTCAGAAGTGCAGCTCTAGCGACGGCTGGGGTGGGGTTTGAACCCGGGTTTGTCTGGTCTCCTGTGCTCTCCTCATGGAGAGCTGCCTCTTGTTATGTCAGCACTGTCTGCTGTCGCCGTGCTTCCTTTAACTCCGAGGGAGAACACTTGGTCCATCCTCAGGTAAGCTGGTCTAGATGGTAAGGAGAGTCAACAAATGCCTTAGGGGCGGGTTAGCTGCTTGTCCCAGGAGAAGGGACCAGAGTGCGCTAGAGAAGTTCATTCTAATTCTTCAGGATTCCCCCATGTCCCTTGTTCTACGAGGGCCATGGAAGTACCAAGTCTGAGGTCTGGGATCATCTGGACCTAAGGAATTACGAAACATTCCCTCTGGTCTACGCTTTGATGTTGTGAAGATCGAGTATGACCTGCTGCGTCTGAGAAGTCACTCTAAGTTTATGGACACTCTCTACATACCTTCTGTGTGTCAGTTGAAAGGTGTGTTTGGATCATATTTGGAGTCTCCATAAGTCTTCATGAACATTTAAGCCATGATTATAAAAGTTGTATTAATCAGGGTCTCTACAAAAAGCAGCACAATTAATTGAGGATAATTTGGTGAGCATTTTACACCGAGACTGTTTCAGTGGCGTGCCCATTGTCGAGGGAAGCATCAGCGGGCAGGGCAGGCTGTGCCCCACCCCGACCCGAGGCGGAGGTACTGAGTGGGAATGGGGGAGCCACGCAGGGCTGTCCAGTAGCAGTCGGGGGTACACAAATGGACCATGGTGGCTGCTGTAGAAGGCCCTGGGGAAATAGCGCGCCCCACCTCCTCTCCTCCCTTGTTCCCTATTAAGCCACCCCAACCCAAAGCCAGAGGGCAAGGGCGGCTGCCGTGGTCTAGAGATGAGCCACTGGACGTGGGTGAGGAGGGCAGACGTGTGTCTGGGGCAAACGGAAGAGCCCGGCACGTGGGTGTAAAAGCAGGACCAGGACTGTAAACAGAGTTTAAACCGAAGTCATTAAGTGTGGGGACACCCACAGAAATCATTTTACATAGCATGTTTCCCAAGCTCTAACAGTAATGTATGGACAAGATGATAAATCATATATTCTGTTAAGAGAAGCAGATTGCTTGTCGAACTTTGGGAAATTAAAATTTTAACTTCTGCCAAAATGCCTTAAAAATATTTGCATTTCAAGAAATGTTGGAGATTAGTAAATCTGTGAAAATACCCTGGGTGTTATTACCTTTTCTAATAAATATTTTTTTGCACAAAAGTTGATCCAAAAGTCTATCATTAGCATTTTATGATCAGAGGGGTTTTTGATGTATCTTGTCTTCTTTTTAAATGTATTTTAATGCATTTGTATTGGAGAAGTTGTGAACTTTCTGAATAATCATGTACATGATTCCCATACGACACCCCTCCACCGCTATATTGTTGCAGACCATTTGTTACAGATTATAATATTCTTGCATCAGTGCCTAAGATGTACTGTGTTAATAATAGGGGAGGTGTGAAAAATATATCCAGTAAGTATTTGAGTTGATTTGATGTAAATATTGGTTGAATTAATTTCAAATAAACCGATACTCGATTGTCTTTTGCCTGACATGTTCCTGGCACCTCGGCTTCCTGATCGGTTCTCTTCTTGGAAGCTGAGGTTCCTGAGCCTCCGTGCTGTTCGCGTTTTGGGCTGGAGAGTTCTTTGTTGAGGGGATGCTGCTTTGTGGCATTCCTGGTCTCCCCCCATCAAACGCCAGGGGCAGCCCCTCCCCTCCATTCCCTTAGACCCACTGTGGAAAGTGAAAGGTACTGGGTGTGAAAGATCTGGGGCATTTGGACTTCCTTCTTACTGATTCAATGTTAATCAGCCTCCCTTGGTTACTAAGGATTGCATTCTACAGGTAAACTCAGAGCGGTGTGATCCGGGACCTAACTAATTCCCAGGGTCTTTGAGGATTGTTTCCAGTCACCTTCTCCACTCCCAGGCCAGCATCTCTCCGTGCCGTACTAGCACTTCAGGAATCAGCCTGTTTCATTCTTGGAACCTTGGAATTGTCCTGTATGACCCTGCCAGGATGGACACAGGCCATTATACATTTTGTCAAACCTACAAAAATGTGCAGTGCAAAGTGTAAACCATAGTGTAAACTGTAGTCCATGCTTAGTAGCTGCTTCACTGTGTGTTCGTCAGTTGTAACGAATGTATGACTACACTGATGAAAGATGGTGTTAACAGGGGAGGGTGTGGGAGGGGGAGGAGTGGGGCATCTGGAAACCCCCTGTATTTTCAGTGTAACATTTATGTAATCTAAAGCTCTAAAAGTAAAAAAATAAATATTAAACTACCATCTTGGGGATTCCTGCTACGTTCTCAAGTAGAGGGGTGAGAACGTCTCGAGTACATAGGCGGTGCCTAATGAAAGAAAACAGACCCGTGTGTCAAGTCCTCAATATTAATGCATGTAACTGAGAACCTGGTTCTTTAAAAATCGAAACTTAGTGGTTGACACAGATTCCGGTTGGCACCGGAGGCTGGATGAACCTCAGAGCCCTCAAAACCCAAGAATGCATGATGTTAACTAAATGAATTCTCTCAGCCTGGGTTAGCACAGTACTTCCAGTGATAGTGTGCTTACATGCCTTTCAGCCCCATATCGCAATATTGGCACATCTATAAATATCAACGTCCAGACCAACTGGTGAGTGACGTTCCAAGATGTGCTATTTAACTTACTCTGAAACAAGGCAACTCTGTGACTTCTCTAAGGTACCATAGTAAACGAGAGCTATAGAGTAGATTCTTAAAGTACTTTTTAATGCCAGGGTGATACCGTGAAAATATTTTGTATATAGAAAGTACACTGGGATGGGGAAATGCTGCCGTAACAGTGTTTCCAACTGAGTTTCTATGGAGCAATGGTCAGAGCAGTTATACAAGATTATTTTTCTTTTTTGGAAGTTAAAAGGAGGGAAAACATACTTTTTAACTTGCCTAGAGAGAGATGGACATTCTAGCTCTGTTTTTAATCTTTGGGTTTTGTGGGTTTTCTTGTTTATAGATGGATATTGCAACTTTGGCAAAGCCAGATCAAGCTTGCTAATGTGCCCAGTAAAAATAGCCCAGTTATAGAATCAGGGAATCTCAGGCTGGAAAGAAAGACTTTAAAATATCCTTATTTGGGTTCTCCAAAAGGCACCTCTCTTTTTCTTAACCTTTGTTTGTAAACTGTCATACATATTTGAAAGTCTCTGGTGTGTGGTTTTATTCAGTGTGACTTAAAGTTAATCAACAAATGCGGCAGTAATAAGAATTAAATTATGTTTGCTACATGAACATTTTAAAAAAACATAAATGTTGTTTTACTGGGAATATGTACACAGTAAACCACTGCAGTGACTGGGTCTTTTGGAAAGTAATTTGTACATCCCAAGATTGAGAATAATGAGGATTTACCATTATTCTAAGATCCCAAAGGAAGGTATTTCTTACTATTAATAAATTATTTCCTCTTACTACTGCCCTGGTTGAAATGACCATTCTCTTCAGAATTGAATTTAACTAAATGCCCAGGAATTAAATGAGAAAATTGTCAGTGGTAGGTGACTGCTTAAGACTTAACTTTTAACACTATACTTGAGATGAGAGGAAAACAAAAAATTTACAAGTTTAAACTGAGTTTTGTCTTAATTGTATTGGGTTACACTTATCTTAAAGGACTCCCTTGGTGAATTCTTTAAGTCATCTGCTTTTAAAAAAAATCCAGATGTTTGTCTATTAGGTCAACCTAAACTAAGGCATATAAACATTTTTATAAGTTTGGGATGGAATGAACCTGAGATATAAAGCTTTAGTGGATGCTATCTATCATCTTTTAAAACTGGTTTTACTTGGTTTATGTTTATTCCATACAATAATCACGACTTTGTTTATATAATGCTGTGTATGTAATAGAATGTAACTATGCAATGGGTCCCAAGAGCAGTATTATATTTGTTTGCTTCTCTTGTCACAAATAAGTGAAAGGAGCAAAATATACTTGTACATTTTTAAAAATTTTGCTGTAGCTTTTGGATTGTTATTCAAATTGAATCAATTTCAACACAGCAAGACATTCTAAATTCAATCTACTGCACTTAAGCAAATAAAAACTGTGTTTTCCATGAGTCATTCTTTGAGCTACAAAATATTCATCATCCAGGAGGGTTTACTGTATCCATAAAACTAATGCAGTGCAATAATAAGTGCTAATGTCAGTAGGCTCCAGCTGTTTATTGGGCAACATTCAATATTGAAAGGATAGTGCTAAATGTTTTTATTTGTTATCTAACATTTCAAATTGTTCATGCTATCAAGTACTTAGTGGATCAAAATTTTTTTCTTGATATTCTCCGGAGCAAAACTATAAGTTTAGGTTTCTTTACAATATGCATGGTAAATAAAATGAAAGGCTCACCAAGAGCAGCTGCCAGGATTTCATGGATAACCATGTTTTGTTCTGTTTTGTTTTCATCTAGGGATAGGCATTCATTTTAAATAACCTTTTCCCTTCTCTCCTACTTTGACAAAGTAGAAAACCTTAGAGATAGAAAGTTCCCAGAATATGTCAATTAAACTGCATTACAGAACGCTTTTATTCTATCTATTACATACTGGCCTTCCTGTTAGATGTAAGGATGGGATTTCTATTTTAACATTCGGTTTTAGCTTAACTAGAGGATTTACTGCTGAAGTCAATTTCTCCCTTTCCCCCAATCAAGAATAGGGAAAGTATAGCTAATATTTTTATATCCATGTTACTACCAATTTTCCCAAATTGATACATTAATTTGTAAGTAAAAACAAAACCACTGCTTCATTAAAACTGCAGATATTTTGAGAATTATGAAGATAAATATGTATCAATTGATAATATCAATTTTTTCTTATTTGTTCTATATCACAGAGAAATTAATAGGACCAGGAATTAAGATAGAAAAGCTTTTAACTGTCTTTTTTTCTTTTAAACTTTGTATTGTAGTAAAATACATGCAACTCAAAATTTCCCGTTTTACCTGTGAAGAAAACATTTCAGTAGTACTAATTAAATTCACAATATTGTACTACTATCGCCAATATCCATCACTCCAATGTTTTCTTCACCTCCAACAGAAACTCGGCACCCTTAGAGACAGAGTGATGCCCGTCCCCACCCCTGAACTGCCCTGGCGACCTGTAATCTACTGTGTCTATGAAATTTGCTGTTTCTAGGTATTTCATATAACTCAGATCATACAGTGTTTGCTTATTTTGTGTCTGGCTTATTTTACGCAACATGATGTCTTCAAGCTTCATCCGCGCATCAGAGGTTCTCTCCTTTTTACAGTTGAATGGTACTTCATTGTGTGTATAAACCACATTTTGTTTACCCATTCATCTCTTGATGGACGCTTGGGCTGCTTCTACTTTTGGGCTATTGTTAATAATCCGTTGGTATAAAAATATGTGTTTGGTCCATGCTTTCATTTCTTTTGGGTGTACACCAAAATGTGGGATTGCCTGATCATATGGTAATTCTATTTTCAACTTTGTGAGGAACCACCATTAAAAAAAACACACTGATTTCCACAGTGGTTTCACCATTTTACAATGCCACCAGCAATACAAATGTTCCTATTTCTCTGCATCTTTGCCAAAACTTAATATTTTCTCTTTTTAAAATAATAGCTCTCTTAGGAGGTGTGATAGGGTATCTCATTGTGGTTTTCATTTGCATTTCCTGATGACCAATGTTGTTGAGCATTTTTTCATGTACTCATTGGCTATTTGTGTACTTTCTTTGGAGAATTTCTATTCAAGCTCTTTGCACATTTTTCAAAATTGAGTCATTTGTCTTTTTGTTGTTGAACTGTATCAGTTCTTTATATATTCTGGAAATTAACCCCGTATCAGCATATATTAGCATTTTCTCCCATTCTTTAGGTTGTTTTCTCACATTCTTGAGAGTGCCCTATAATATGTAAAGGTTTTAAATTTTACAAAGTCCATTTTATCTATTTTTTCTTTTGTTTTTGGTGCTTTTGCTGCCATATCTAAGAAATCACCCCCAAATCCAAAGTTATGAAAGTTCTCCCTTGTATTTTCTTCTAGGAGTTTCCTGGTTTTAGCTCTGATGTTTAGTTCCTTGATCCACTTAGAGGTATTTTTTTTAAAATATGGTGTGAGGCAGGAGTCTAGCCTCATTCTTTTGCATGTGGATATCCAGTTTTTTAAGCACCATCTGTTGAAGAGCTTGTTCTTTCTCCAATTAATTATTTGTCACCCTTGTCAAAAATCAGTTGGCCATAGTTTTATTTCTGAACTCTCAATTCTAATCTATTTACAGTCTTTTATTATGGTTTTATTATTTGATTGAAATCCATGCTCTTAGTTTTCCTCATCTGTTTGTTGAGAAAAAAATACCTGTCCATGAGGTGTGTTGTGAGGGCAGAAATAGGATATTAGACAAAGGTTTGTAAGAATAAAAGTATTATACTATACTGACTTAATCACAAAGTATATAAGTGGCATACCAACCATTTGTCATAGTGAACAATCCTTTGATTTAGGATTGAAGGTCAAAATTCCAGGCTCAGGGGAAGCCAGTGTGGCTCAACCAGTTGTATGCCTGCCTACCGCATGGTACCTCCTAAAAAAAAATCCAGGCTCTTTGTTCTTAATAAATACTCCAAATACGATTCATAAACTTATGTAGCTCACTATATACTTAGCATTGTATAGGTTTCTGAGTTTTGGATAAAATTTGAAAGGTAGATTTTTAGGAGCTCAGAATAGAAAAGAATCACTGAATAAATGAGTTTTTATGTGACTGAGAACAATATATCAAGTATACCAATATCCTGACTAATTAAGAACAAAATCCCAATAGAGATTTTTCCTGAAGTTTGACAAAATATGTATAAAACACTCTGGGTAAGAATAAGTGAGAATTTATTAGTTGATTTATTCAGTATGCATGTTTTAAAGTATTTTTGGCAGACAAGTGTCGTGTATTTTGTCTGCAAGGCAGAGAGTGGGTTGGGGAATGAGCAAGAAGAGGGAGCAAGAGGAAAAGGAGGTGATTAGAGGAACCCCTGTCAACGTGGATGGAGACAAGGTCAGACAAGGTCAGACTGTGGAAATGGATGGACTTGAGAAATACAGAGCTAGGGGACCACCTCATTTATCACCCAAATCTGGAACTTTCGAAAATGAAAGGGGCCTCTTTATAGATGTGAGGACCTTGAACTGCTCTGGGCAAAGCAGGGCATGAGGCCCTACACAGAGACGAGAAAGTCAGCTCATCTTAGCAGCGACAGGTCGGGCGGAAACCTTAAGGAAAGGATTCCGAGGAAAGAAGCAAATGACGGGGGGCTAGCCTGACTGAAGAGCATGTCTCACGGAGCATCAGCAGGTCAGTGTGTCCACCGAGGTCTGCCGAGCCTCTCACCAGCTCCTGCCTGCAGAGCCATCTGGGACTGCCAGGCCTGCTGCTCGGCCGAGAGGTCCTCTAGGAAGTAAAACCTCATGGGGCACGCTCAGTACTCACCCCTCGCTCGTTCAGTAAATGTTTATTCTGCATCTCCGATGGGCCAGGACTGCGCCAGGCAGTGAGGACGCAGCAGTGGACACACCACAGCCCGCTGCGTCCCTCAGGGCCGACTCTGGTTGGTGGGGGGCGAAGCTTGTCCTGAGTCCCAGGGCCCTCACATCAAGTGAGGATAATTCCTGTGAACTTTCCTGGGAGTCTCAGAATGCCTTTGGGGAACCGAGGAAGCTACTCCCCGGAGCTCAGTCCTTCGGTGCCGCGTGTCACCGGAATAGTTGTTCTGTTCCATTTCCAGGGCTCCGGGAATTGTCCAGCCCAGGGGCTCTTTGCCAGTCAGGTGGAAACCACGGACCCCTTACTGAGTCCACACTGTCCTGTGTATTATTTACTGAACAGATCACTCCCGCATCAACATGTCCCTGCAAGGAAAGTGTATCTTCTTGAATTTCGGTTCCACTCCTGGGCCCTGGCTGGGACCCCTGCTCTAACTCGGGACTGGACCCTCTTCAGTGCTGGCTGCCGCGGTGAGCCAAGTCTGTCTCCCATGAGAACAGTACGTAGCTGCTTTCTTGGCTCCATTTTATTTCAACCCTTGGTTTGTTTATTTCCCCTTTCTTAAGCCCATTTCAATTTCACGCTATTTTGTCATATTTTTAATGCTTGAAACCATTTATGGAAAAAGGAAGAGCATCTTTTTAACAAATAGAAATGATCAGTGAAACAGAAACGCCCACAGATAATTTATATTGAATATAAGAAAATATATGATAAAGGTATATCTAAAATAATTAGGAGATTAAAAACCACTTAATAAAAAGACTAATAAATGGAAAAAATGAGCTATTCAATAAGCTATTTAGGTTCACATTTCGTATCCTATACCAACATAAAGTTTGAATTGGTAAATGTAAAAAAGAAAATATAATATGTTTCAAACTTTGCAACAAGAGAAGGAATCACAAAGATATTTAAGTATGTAAAATTTTGTAACTTCTGTGCCATGGGAATATAAACAAAATAACATAGATTAGAAAATGTTTTTAGAAACCAGATAGATAAAAGTTTTCTAACAATAACGTAATTTTAAAAATGCAAATTGCCAATATACTTCATATCCTACAGATAACTAAATAAAGGAAAGGGAAAGACAATTTTAACAGGGGAAAAGGCGACTGGTAAATAAGCACGTGGGAACGTACTTCACTTATGATCAGGGTAATGCTGATTGAAACAATGATGTAGTTTATCTTTTGAATTAAAAAATATTTTAAAATATTAGTAGCATGTTAATTTAGCTGTAAAACTAGAATTCTGTGCTTGGCAGTATAAAATATTTCTTTTTCCAGATCTTATGATCTCCCATCTGTGTATTTTTCCTATGAATATAGTACAAATCAATCCATAAGTATACATATGGGCTTATTTAAGCAATATCTGTCTTTGACAGCAAACATTTGAAAATAACAAGAATATCCATCAATAAGGTACACTTTAAGTAAGTTACCCATACTTTATCACCCCTGAGATGCCCTATTTCTACTTCTCACTGAGAGAAGAAACAAGCAATACTAATTAAGAAGTAACACGACCCAGAGGAGCTTCTCAGGGTTATTTCAACATAACTGTTCTCTTGCATCATTTTGTGCATACATAAAAAGGAGAATGTAAGTGAAATAATTTCTTATTCCTAAGACTCCCTTCTCTCAAAGCCTGCCGCTCCCGAATCACTTCCGGCGCTGAGCCGTCCCCGTGCATGTTTTTCCACGTGTCGCTCTTGCCGTCGGGAGCGCTGGCCGCTGCAGCCTTTCCGAGGTGACCCAGGTGGCCCATTTCCTTCTAGGATGGCACACCTGCTCTTCATGTGTGGCTGCTGCCGACTTTCTTTTTTTTTATTTCTCTCCCCCCCCCTCGTTGTCTGTTCTTCTGTGTCCACTCATATTCTTGTCAGTGACACTGGGAATCTGTGTCTCTTTTTTGTTGTGTCATCTTGCTGCGTCAGCTCTCCGTGTGTGCAGTGTCACTCCTGGGCAGGCTGCGCTTTTTTTGTGCTGGGCGGCTCTCCTTACGGGGCACACTCCTTGCGCGTGGGGCTCCCCTATGCAGAGGACACCCCTGTGTGGCACGGCACTCCTTGTGCTCATCAGCACTGCACGTGGGCCAGCTCCACACAGGTCAAGAGGCCTGGGGTTTGAACCTTGGACCTCCCATGTGGTAGGTGGATGCTCTATCAGTTGAGCCAAATCTGCTTCCCATGCTGCTGACTCTTGATCTTACAGGAAGGTGTGAACAAAAGCTTTTCAGAGCACAGGCGGGGCCTGCTCTCTTCTCAAGAGGCCCTTCCCTGATTGTGGAGGGAGCATCACCGAGTTACCCTTGTCCATTCCCCCGGCAGGGATAGCACCCTGTCGCGCCTGTGTACGGTCTGCAGCGGTAGACGTCAGCTGCCCCTCAATTGTGAGAGATGCTAAAAGGTTTTTAAAATGTGCCTTCTGGAACTGTTAAAACACCGCTAAATGTATCCACCAAGAGGAAAGTGTGCAGACTTAAAATTATCGCAACTGTGCCCACAGCAGGGAAATTCTTACAAGACACAAGGCAGGCTTAGGGACCTAGTGGACATGTCATGAGGGTGGGTGACTCTTCAGCTGCGGCTTAGAACCTGAGAACGTGGACGAGCTCCTTAGCTGCCATTCCCTGATAGGTGAGATGGGATGTGCGTGTGAAGCCCTGCTTTGTGCAGTTATTCTGAAGATTAAGTGATTTAAGGTGTAATAATAGTTTTTGTATTTTTTCATGGGAAATAAAAAATACCAAAGACTACAATTTACTTAAGAAATAAGTCTCCTAAGTGAAACCGTGAATCTGAAAACAATTGGAAGGGAATGTGGAACGACGCTAAATCTTGATTTAGAGGGAGAGGAATTGTTAATGAAGATTTCCTTTCGGTGTCTGTGATAGCTATCTCTATCTTGATCTTTGTATATAAGCACACACAGGATTCAGGTTAGGCACACCTGCATGATTTTTATGCTTCACCGGTGTTCTGGGTTGCAAGAGGAATGGGGTGGCAGGGAAAGTAGAGGCAAAAGACCCCTGAGGTGGGAGTAGTACAGGAGAGCAGAAGATAGAGTGAAACTGCTGACGTGGCTTCTCTGTTGTCGAATCAGCTGTTTATACCATAAGAGACAGAAAACACAGGGACACACAGCAGATGGGGTGGGGCGTGGACTGGCCTTACCCTCAGTTACCGCCATAGCCCTATATGCACGCAGCCGGCAAACGTCGTACTGCACCGCATTATCTGCGGTTATTGTTCATATTGCAGAAAGTGGGGTCACCGGTGGAAAGGAGTGGGCACAGAGCCAAACTGGTCTGGCTGGAATTGGGCTGGATCACATGCCAGCCAAGTCTTAAAATTTCCTGTCCTTGTGTCTTGAACCACGCTAGACACCGACAGATGTGATGCTGAATCAATGAACCCTGACTCAGAAACGAATGCAGAAGGACTCTAACTGGGCCAAGTCCTGTCAAGATGTAACATTTTTCTTTGTATGTTTTTCTGTTTTAGAACTGATTAAAGGATTAACTCCTTTGCTGTGTGCTGAGCTGATTGTGAAATAGCAGCTCAGCAGAATCCGTCACAGTTCTTCAAAATCAGTGACTGCAGTTACGATAGGAAAAAGCATGGCTTGAAACACTTTTCATGGATTGTCTTGCCTAAAATCTGTTTGAACAGTGACCAGGGGTGAATTTTAGAGCCTCTGGTCTGGGTTTCGCTGCCCAGCATCTCCATCCTTTATCCCCACAGAATGGAGATGCCACGAGAGGCTGAGAAAGAGCATTTTCCCTGGGGAGCCTGCACTTCACTCTCCTGGGTTCGGCTCTTTCTACTGAAAGTCTTTTTTTTTCTTCTTTATTTTTTTTTTAATGTTACATTAAAAATATATAAGAGGTCCCCATATACCCCCACACCCCACTCCTCCCACATCAACAACCTCTTTCATCATTGTGGCACATTCATTGCATTTGGTGAATACATTTTGGAGCACTGCTGCACCACATGGATAATGGTTTACATTGTAGTTTACACTCTCCCCCAGCCCACCCAGTGGGCCATGGCAGGACATACAATGACCAGCATCTGTCCCTGCAGCACCACCCAGGACAACTCCAAGTCCCGAAAATGCCCCCACATCACATCTCTTCTTCCCTCTCCCTACCCTCAGCAGCCACCATGGCCACTCTCTCCACATCAATGCCACCATTTCTTCCATTACGAGTCACAATAGTTCCATAGTAGGCAGAATAGTTCAGTGAAAGTCTTTTAATAGTTTTAGACATACTCACCCAAATCCTCTTGGCTGGGGAGGCACTGCCTTTCAGATGCTGGAAAAATTGTCTCCAGAGAGACGGGCGCGGCGGGGCGGGGCCCCTGCTTCCCTTAGAGCCCCTCCCAGCAGCTCCTCCTGCCCCAGACCTTCCAAGTCGACAGGGCAGTTTTCTCCACGCGCCAGAGGGAGCGTAAGCGTGACTCAGAGTAGGGGAGTCAGACCCCGGAAGACTGGCGCTGCACAGGTACCAGAGCACACAGCGGCTTCAGCTTCGCACTTCCAGCGGCGAAGGCGCGGGAGGGAGCGTCTTATTTTATTTCTCTTCCGCTGTACCCATCGCGGGGCATGGCACAAAGTAATGCACAATAAGTATATTCATTTGTTGAAACCCTGGTATTTCTTTTAGTATATCTTTTTGGGGGGAATGGACCCAAAATGGGCTGTTTCAAATATGTTTCAAATAGTTGAGCAGTTTTTTGTGCTTTGGGGCAGCTTTCTATACTTTGAATGGCCATGAGCATGATCATTGTCAGATACCTCTTTCAATATTTATAGCCCTAGCATATGTTCACTCAGAGTTAATTTAAAATGGTAAAATATCTGTGGGTAAAACTTAAAAATGGTTTTTTAAATTGTTAGGTGGGAGCCATGTCATTTAGAAAGTTGGCCCTTGAGAACAGAATGTGTATTGAAGCAGCTCATCAAGAGGAAAAAAGCAAAAGAATATTCTGAAGAGATTTATTTCAGGAGAGGAGGCGTGCCAATGTGTGAACAGCTAAATATTTCTGTCTGATGGCCCTCGAGATAGTCCACAAGAACCTTTCAGATTTCCTTAAATGTTTAGTTATGCTTTATGATGGACTTTGTTTGAGAGCCCTGTTCTAAAGTTGCTTCAGTCCCTTACAGACAAGCAGTTGTGCAAATGGCCAAGTTTTTAGGTTACCCGATCGTCGAAAACTGAGGCCATAGTTATGTAAGAGGAGAGAGGATTTTAAATTAAATTGAATCGTGCAGTTTAATTAAACACACACGTACACAGGAAGAGCTTTGGCTGTGGGTTTATGTGTGTTTCTGTATCGACTCACGTGTTTTCATCTCTATCCCCGCGTTTTTCCACTAGCGATCGGGGCAGCTGAACCTGGCAGTAGGGGTTTGCCGTCTCTGCGCTGCACGCAATCACCTGTTCAAGCAGCATTTCAGGGAGGCTTCAGTTCAGAGGACCCTCCTCACGCCTCACCCACAGGCGGAGCACCACACCGGGGGCTCGGCGGGCAAGCGTGCTGGGGGCGGCCTCAGTCTGGAGCAGCCGTGGCCACCAAAGCCTCTTCCTTGGACCCCGTGCCCTGAATGGGGGCGCACGCTCGCCGCAGGAGGCTGGCCCGTCCCCCCGACTTCTCTCCCCGTTTCTAAAGCACAGATTTGGGCTGCGGGCCCAGGGGCATGACCCTGGCACACCAAATGACGTCCTGTTGCCCTGACATTGTAAAGGCAGTAGATGCTAGTTACTCAGAAAGCATTACATATTCACAAAGTAACTTCAGAAGACAGGATCTGCTAGGAGGCCAATTAAGATGTTCTCCAGTAAATGAAATTCCAGTCTCAGAGTGGTTTTAGAGGGGTGTATGGCGGCTCCCAGGTTGTTGTGTTTTTAAGGTACACCATAGTTGCCAATGGAACGAATTTCCAGCAGAATGGGCTATTTTTTGATGTAGAAACATATTTCTCAATTCCAAATAGGTGGAATCATATAGGGCCGTTGTTTTCTAAATTGTTTGATTTTGACAGTACACATTGTAATTATTCTGTCGTTCCCTGCATGATCTATTGGTTTTAGTATTTTGGTACTTTCCATTGAGCGATTCTCTTGAACACGATTCCTTTGTTACCAGAGCCAGCGTTGTAAGTTTTAAGGTTATCCTAACATTTGAGAGGCTCTGGGAAAATGCCCTCACTGCTGCAAATGTAGGCCTTTCCATCTTCATAGTGAAATAACGAGCTCCCCGTCAAGATGCAAACGCCTCGCCTGAAAAGCCGTTTATAGAGCTCAGTTATTCGCGTGTCAGACCCCAAGCCCGCGATGGGTGTCTCCTCATGAGGGGGCTGTGCTCTCTCCACCTTGCTGTCCCCGGCGGCTGGGGGGCCTCAGCCTCTTGGCCGCCTCCATCCATATGAAGCCAAAATGGACAGGAAATAAACGTGTGTCATGAGGATGAGATGAAGCCACGCCACCACCTGCTCATTGAGGCTCTACCTGGCACTGGGTTAGAGATTTTCCTTTATTATCTTGTTACATTGTAGAATCTTCAAGACCCCAAGTTTCTCTGTAAAGAATTCATATTTGAACTTAGGATCCAGAGCTATGGCGTACCCCAAAACCTCCCTCTCCATATAAAGCTGCTCACGTCCTCTGTACTTCTTAATCCACGACATACGGTGGTGCTGTTTACTGCCTGTGTACTGTGTGCCCAGGCAGATGCCAGCTGAGCCCTGCCCTTGGGTCCGATACCCAGCAGCCCACGGACTCAGGGCCGCTGTTCTTTCCAGTTCACGCACGAGGAACCCCAGGCTCAGAAGGTGAAGTGACTTCTCTAAAGCCAGAGTCCCACTCAGGAATTACGACTTCGGAGCAGGAACTTTTAATCACTTGCCTTGACTTAATCTCACAGTTAGGGACATTGAATCGAGACTAGAACTGTTCAGCCGTTTGCTCTCCACAGAGGTGAATTGAAGTGATATACAAAATAATTCCTTAGGAGGTGACGCTAGCACCAGCTTTAGCAAGATACAGAAAGGAGCCGGGGGCGACTGGGAGTGAGAAGCTGAGGCTTAAAGGGCACGTGGTTCCTGTGTGAAGTGATGGAGATGTCTTGGTAGTGGGTGGTGGTGGTGGGAGCACAACTTTGTGAATGCAACTAATGGCACTGACATAAATATCTGAATGTGATTTAAAGGGGAATGTTATTGTGCCTGGGAATTTCCTCCTGTCAGCCTTCATGTTACTCAAATGTGGCCAGTCTCAAAGCCAAACTCAGCATGTAAATGCAATGCCTTCCCTCCAGCGTGGGACATGACACCCGGGGATGAGCCTCCCTGGCAACGAGGGACCACTATCAAATACCAACTGATGATGCAACTGGAAAAGGACCTTATATGGAAGGTTCAATGCGGATCAGCAGAATATCCATGTCTACATAAAACAACATGACTTTAAAATGCTGTTTGACCTAAAGTAAGGGGGAAATGGAAAGGAGAAATGAGTTTATATGGCTACGAGTTTCTAAAAAAGAGTCTGGAGGCTGGCAGAAGGATTGCCCTCATGCACAACTGAGCAGAGTCAGAGAGACAGATAAAGCAGATACAACCCCCAGATATTGGTTCCTATGAAGGCTAAAGAGACCCATGAGAGTTATGGTCATGGCCGATGGGGTTTACTACCAGGGCAGATGGCCCCTCTCTGGAAATGGTGTTTATGTGTGATGAATCTGGACTCAGATGGGATCTCCCTTCATAAGACTTTCATACTAATCTGCTGGAGGTGCAGTTAACGTTGGGGTTTAAGATATAGTTAGGGGATTTGAATCTCTGGACTGATAATGTGATAGCCAGGTCCTGAGCCTCAACAGACTCCAGCACCTACAATCTGATTTATTGGACTTACCACACTCAGCTAAGATGGAGTTGAAGAAGGACAATCACCACACCATGGAGCCTAGAGTGATTACAACTGAAAATGGGAGGATGGCAGCCAGCATCCATGTGGAATCTGAGCCTCCTCTCGACATAGAGGTGCAATGGACACAACCAATCCAATGTCCACATAGAAGAGGTGGCATTGGATTGGGAAAAGTGGACATGGTGGACGATGGGTATGGGGAAGGGCAGGAAGAGATGAGAGGTGGGGGCATATTTGGGACGTGGAGCTGCCCTGGATGGCGCCTCGGGGGTGATCACCGGACATCGTGGATCCTCACAGGGCCCACTGGATGGAATGGAGGAGAGTATGGGCCATGATGTGGACCATTGTCTATGAGGTGCAGAGGTGCCCAAAGATGTACTTACCAAATCCAATGGATGTGTCATGATGATGGGAACGAGTGTTGTTGGGGGGGGAGAGGGGGGGTGGGGGGGTGGGGTTGAATGGGACCTCACATATATATTTTTAATGTAATATTATTACAAAGTCAATTAAAAAAAAAACAGATAAAAAAAATAAAGGGGAATGTTAGATTGTATATATGGTAACAGAATACAAAACTTTTTAAATCCATGGAACTACACCACAGTGTGAACCCTCAAAAAAAAAAAAAAAGCAATCAGGGTTGAACATGCACGCTGCTTTAAAAACAATAACCAATACCATTCCAATCTCTAACCTCTTCACACACAGAGGCCTTAGAATTCCCCAGGTAAGCTTTTCCCCCTATCCTTTCCCCAGTCTAATAGTGAGGCTGGTCTTCCCAAGAAGATACCAGTCAAGAGAGAGAGATTCGTGTAAGGAAATTCTGAATTTAAAAATACAATGGTATTTAAAATGTTGAATAACGTCATTTCTTTCACAGCCCATTTACCTGGGAACTGCAAGTTTAGATTTTTTTTCCTTTTTAACCTCAGCCTCCCAGACATGTTTTTTTAATCTTTAATATCTATTTTATTTTATTATATTTTTAAAATTTTTAAATTTTTAATTGTATTTTTGAAGATACATAGATTACAAAAAATGTTACATTAAAAAATATGAGGTTCTCATATACCCCACACCCCACTCCACCCCACTCCTCCCACATCAACTACCTCTTTATCATGATTCAAATGTGAAACTTTTAAAAAGTGGTATTCTCTTTAGCAGTGCTATCTCAAGAAACATTTTCAAACCAGATTTTGAGGAGTTAATAGGAGTATATTTAATGTGCTCTTGAACTACAAGTTTCCAGATATAATTTACCAAGAAGAGAACAAACTATTCCTGAAATAATTCTCATTTAAATCTTGTACTAAGGGGCTGTTTTTTTCACTTTCTGTAAAACTGAGGATTTAAAAATTAAAATTAGCAGAAAGCATGTGTAAAATCTTGTTTAACCACAAATCTCAGACTTCAAATGTTTTGGTAACATAATTTTTCTCTACTCTTTGTTTCAGTGCTTGCCTTCATAAAAATTGCCCAGTAAATACTTTATTTGTGTATTCTAAGGAGCTTATAATTCATGTTCAAAAGCCTAATAATTATTACAACACTTGCCTTAATAAAATTAATTTAGCAAATATAAATTTATCATTTTATGCTAACCGAAGATCTTATTACCCATTTTTAGAAACACTATCAAAAACCCTATAGACATAAAGATTTAAGTCATTAGTATGATTATATAATAATCTCCAAACATCCCCTTTACATTAAAAAATATTCTGCCATAAGGTTATTGTATTATAAATTGTTTCTTCAAAATTTTGGATTAGGCAAGGGAAAATCTAGTTTGGGGAATATTTTACACAGTATATGTATTCTGAAAAGATAAAGATGAATTACATTTCATAAATGTCATTATAAATTTAGACTGAATGCTTAAGCTAGTGCTAATTCTTATGGAAAACAAATAAATGCAACCTAATCTCGTATCAAGCAATTGAAATTGCAAATGCTGGATTTATATAAAGCTGTGTTAGTCTGGTGGGCTGCTGAAAGGCCATATGCCAGAAATGGGTTGACTTTTCCAAGGGGAGTTCATCAGCCCATGCGCCTCTAGCGCTGAGGCCGTGGAGCTGTCCCGGTTGCGGCACGACCAGGTGGTGGCGCTCTGTCCGTGGCCAGGCACGTGGCGGCCTTCCTGGCTGCACCTGCTTCCAGGGTCATTGCTTTCAGTCCGTGCCTTCAGGGCGCTGTCCTGGGCTCTGTTGGTACCAGCTTCTTGCTCTCCTGGGTTTTGGTCTGTGTGTCTCTGAATTCACCCCATTTATAAAGGACCCCGGCAAGAGGAGTAAGACCCACCCAGGCCACCCCCTACTGCAGCCACCTCATCCACAGGCCGGAACGGAATTCCCTAATCCAGAGCTCCCCCCCCCGCGGCAGGTCCTCACCCACGGGCAGGGGCCAGCCTGAAGAGCAAGGCTTTCTGGGGTACACGTGGTCTCAAACTACCCCAGAAGGGGAGTCAAGTCTGACATAGATGGTGTAAAGGGCGTCTGAGAGAACCTGGTGTTGTGATGCGTCGTCAGGCAGTCCTGGGGCTTGGGATCGAATTCTGTCCTTGCCTGTAGCTCCCAAACCACTTTCTTGGCCTGAAATGTTGCAGTTTTCTCCTCTCTCACTCCCTCTCTCTTGCTCATGCTCTCTCTCACTCTATCTCTTTCTCTCTCACAAACACACATACCCCTCCCCCCACAAACACACACATGAGCCTGTACACAGAGAAGGTATTGCAGCCAATTACAGCAGTTCCCTTATTCCAGCTCACCTAATCATAAATTTTGCAAACAGAAAAACATTGGGATGTGCAGTACACATCTATGCTGGTGCTACTCCCTCTCCTGTATTTTATGACTAGTCCTCTTTCTTTACATATGACCCATCTCCATCTTCTCCTGGTTCTGCCCTAAGTTCTTTTTAAAATTATTAAGAAGTGATGTTTCTATCATTTTGTGGATAAGCATCTCTGGCGCACTTTGTAAGTAGATCCTGGGTTGGGGTGCAACAGCACTTTATAAGTGAATCCTGGGGAGCATTGGGCGTGCAAGAGTACTTCGTAAGTGAATCTGGGATGGGGGTAAATGGCACTCTGTGCTAATGACGTCTCAGGACGGTGATTTCTGTTTGGACTCAGCAGCCTGCTCTGGAGATCAGCATCCTCTCTGTGCAGTTCTTTGCTCTTAAGACCTCCACTTGATTGGATGAGGCCCACCCATAGGATGGGGGGTCATCTCCTTAAAGTCAACCGATTGTAGATGCTAATCCCATCACAGGGCACCCACAGCCCCATGTAGACTGTGTTTGACCCAACAAGTGGGCGCCACGCCCTAGCCAAGATGATACACAAGTTCACCATCATATAGGGAATTACTCAGGCACGGGCATTAAGTTCAGGAGATGCTCTGCTGCTGAAACAAATAAAATCCACTGTACCTTCACCATAGTAGAGTTGGCAGCCTTTGCCCCGTGGCATTGCTTCTTGCTCAGAATCAGAATTTTGCTCTTTACTTGAGCCTATTGTCCAAATTCATTCTTCCTTCTACTCTAGGTCGTGGGTTCTCAGAAACACACAACTGGTAAATAACATTTTATAAAGTCTAAAATTTAGGTAAATGTACAAAATAATGTGCTCAGATGGAGGGGTCATTTAAAACCTGCCTCTGGTGTGACAATAGACCTGGCGTGGCGTCAGCAGTGTCCTGGGTCTCGGCTGTCTTTCCCCCGCTGTGTGGTCATCCCCTACCTTTTCCGTGTAAAACGCTGGGCTGCAGGAAGGCGTCTGCAGACAGCGCTGCGTTCTCTACAGCGTGTGACTTTCCAGTCACAGCCACGCGTGGCCGTCCCAGTGGGGCGTGACGTCTGGGTCACTGGATTTTGATCCCCTAACGAGGACAGAGCCACATCCTGTGTTTTTCAGCACAGTGGGCTCCTCGGCTGGGCTCCAAAGCTGACCCCAGGGTGGTGGTGACTCTGACAGGAAAACAACCAAGGGGGAAATTTGCCCCTCAAAAGACGAGATGTGTGTGTGCTAGGGAGGCGCTTGGCCAGGTCTTCAGTGCAACGTGCGGTTTGAAGAGTGTGGACGGAAATCCTCCAGGTAAGACCATTCTTAAAAGGAGCTGAGACCATGTCTGCGGGACTGGGAATATACTTAGAAAATGCCCAATCTAGTCTTATTTTTGATAACTTCCAATGGTAAAAATGACATTCTTTATCTGTCTTACTTCTGAGACCAAGGAATATATTGGAAAATTAGTCAAAATCTGATTTCAATGTTATGCCCATACACTGGGGACCATGAAGCAAGTTTTATTCCCCAACACCCGTTAACGTTTTTTTCCCCATGCTTGACCCTTTTGCTCTGTTCTTTATTATATTTTCCCTTCTAATATAGCCACGTATTATCTTTGCTCTTTAAAAAATAGGCATATTTTTATGACTCCCTCAATCCACAGACTTTCACAATACTCATGAGTGATTGGCTCAGGCTGCTAAGTATCATAGAAAATTATGACATTTTACAACCTCAAGTCCCTTTTAGGGGCTGTGTTCGGGAACTCTAAAGTGCCGACAGTCAGCCCTGGCGCCTCGGTCTTGGTGGGGTACAGATGCTTTCTCTGGTGCACGTCAACCCGTCTGTGTTGCTCCAAGCAGGTGCCGAGCCCAAGAGCAGACAGCAGGAGGCGATGTCATCCCTCTCTGCACACCTGCTTCTTCCGTGTAGGGCAGCACAGTGCAGTCTAGCATCGGAGCCCAACCCTCCTATCGCACCATCTTTCCTTCCTCACGACAGCACAGAAACCACGTTTCCTTCCCCCAGGACATCCATACGTGTCAGTTCACGCCTGCTCCTCCATACCCAGCATCCTGAGCAAACTCAAGACTGGGTGCTCCATTGGCTCTAGTAATAGAGTGTTTGTAATGGAAAACAGTGGGCTGTTTTTTTACACTAGAGTTGTCCTTTTTTGCTCAAAGTCCTTCTTAATACAAACAAATAATTTGGAATGCTGACATTGCTCTGGGGTAAAACTTGGGTTGAATGCCTGCTGCTTATAACAACTAAATGTTGTAGGGCTGTCTGAGTAGGTATTTTGGATGTCTAACCTTTGCCCTTTAAGTGTACATGATGCAATTCTAAAGGATTATAAACATCAAGGTTCATTCATAGCTGGATAATTTCTTTAAAATATTAATTTTTCTCCATAGGTTAGTTTTTTAAAACAATTGAAATACAGTTTACTTTGATACTTAAAGGTTTGAGTATAAGCAAGAGTAAAGAAATTAGCTTGGCAGCAAATCTAAAATTATTAATTAGTTAAGATAGTTTCTCAGATTTAAATTTGGTTGTGACAAAAGTTCATGTGTTTTTTCTGTTTACTGGTTCAAAAAAGAAATACTAGAATATACAGAGTCATAAACTCATGAAATTTTAGATTTATAAGAAATTCCAGAGACAGTCTATTCTGACCCCTTTATTTTACAGTTGAAGAAACTCAGGCAGTTTGTGTGATTTCTTTCTTCTATTCATTCATTCATTCATTCATTTATTCAATATTTATTTTATGTCAACTATGTATAATGTACTGTGTTCAATAATATGAAACACATAAAGTTTTTTATTATTTGGTTTCTACTCTTAAGGAATCTGTTTCTAATAAGGCAGAAAATTGAGGCAATAGAATTCAAAAACTATCCAGTCCACATCATGTTCAGGGCAGTGTACCAAACACCGAGGAAGATGCAAAGATGAGAAGGGAAGGGTTCCCGTGTAACGGTGGGGAAAGATGCACACATGCTGTGCAAGTGGAAGGGCACAGCACGGCATTGTCCACAGTGAGGACTTGAGGAAGGTGGGATCCCATCCATTAGGGAGAAAGAAGAGTCTCCTTGAGAGAGCAGCAGCTTCAAAGGATTGTAGGAGTTCTATAGGCAGAAATTGGAAAATTGAGGGAGAACATGGTGAAGACGTGAATGCAGGAAAGAGCTTGACTGGTTTGGGGACTTAGAGTGAGAGTGTGGAGGAGGGAGAAGGGTCAGTGTGTCTCACAGGTTCTCTCTGGAGATAGAGGGACCTGGTTCTGATCCTGGTGAAACTTCCTGATCTTCGTCTGTTCTTCAGAGCTCCCATATACTCCAGCAGTAATGGTCCCTGACACGTGGGGGTTTTGTGAGGCTCAAAGGAGATGATGTATGGGAAATGCTTGTCATAGTGCCTGGCTCACACAGCTCAGAAAAATGCCAACTGTGGTAACAACTTTTGTACTGAAGAGTCTTTATTCAGGGTAAGAATCTTTATTTAATTTAATAGGAAGTGGGTAGCCATTAGAGGATTTTTGTCCAAAGGAATTATATGAGAAATACACTTGAAAAATTAATCTGCCAGAACTGATTGCAGGGTGGTGGGAATGTGGAGAAGCATGGGAAAAATACAATTAATATAACCTATGGACTATAGTTAATAGCAATATTGTAATATTCTTGCATCTATGCCAAAGATGTGTTGATAATACAGGGGTATGGATAAAATAAGCTAAATGTATGCTACAAACCACAGTTAGTAGTAATAGTCTGATGGTATTATCTCACTATCTGTAACAAATGTTCCACAACAGTGTGGTGTGTTGGCAAAGGGTTGTGGTATGGGATTTCTACACATATACATGATTGTTTTATATGTTCACAAATTCTGTAGTAAAAATATACATTTTTTTAAAAGTTAATCTGCGAGACTCTATAGGTATGGGTAGAATAATGGACGCCAGGAGGTAGAATACATGTTAAAGTGGTAAGTGCAGTAATCCCAGGGACAACTAAGTAATGACATCCTCATCAAGTCTGATGGGGGGACAGTGATTTATTCTGTTTGGAGTACATTGCACTTCTTGGACATGTATGTTTATGTCTTTCATAAAGAGTTGGGAAATTTTCAACCATTATTTCCTCAAATATTCTTTCTGCCCCTTTACTTTCTGTTCTCCTTCTGGGAAACCCATACTGCATATGCTTGTATGCTTCATGCTGTCACTTAAATCCCTGAGACTGCTCAATTTTTTTTTTCTATTCTTTTCTCTATCTGTCTTTCTGACTATGACTTTGATTGCCCTGTCTTCTAGTTCACTGATTCTTTCTTCTGCCTGTTCAAATCTGCTGTTGTATGCCTCTAGTCTATTTTTAATCTCTACTATTGTGCCTTTCATCCCCTGAATTTCTGTTATGTTTCCTTCAAGCTTTCAAACTTTCTTTATGCTCATACATTATCTTCTTAATATCCTTTAGCTCTGTATCCATATTTGCCTTCATCTTGAATTGATTTAGATTTGTTTGAATTTCTTTAATTAGTTGTTCCAAATTCTGTGTCTTCTCTCAACTTTTAATTTGTTCCCTTGACTGAGATATAACTTTTTGTTTCTTAGTATGGCTTCTAATGTTTTACTGACATCTAAGCATCTGCTTATCTTGTTGAGGAAATTCTGAAGGTCAGTTTCTCCCTCTTGTGTGGGTTTTATCATTGATAGGCTTTGTGTTATGGTTCTTCTTTGACACTTGGTCTAACTTATTCTGGACCTTAAGAAAAACCAGAGTTTAATGAGCTTCTCTCAGCTTTTCTTCTTCTGATTCTTGCCCTGCATATGTGGCCCCATTTTCAAGATTGTATTTTTTGTGTAATTATTTTACCTCCAGGAGAAAGTTTCCTTCCTTTCTTCTGTTCCTTCCCCAGGAATCTTGATCTATCCTGTTTGTTCTTGTGCTGAATTTTTTCCCTAGCTCCTATGATTTGTTTAAATTCTCTCTCCCACTCACTGTCCTGTTTTCCTTATACTTTTCAATTCTTAGACCCTGTGGTCTTACAGCAGTTCAGTTTAACCCTCTTTTCAATTGTTTTCTCTATGAGGCTTTCTGCCTCTGCTTTCTTCCCTAGTAGAGAATCCTACTTGGGAGTCAGATGGGGTCAATGGAGAAAGGTCAGTCACCCCAGAAGAGAAAAGCCCATGTTGCATGTAGGGAGTCCAGTTGATCACTGGCTTGAGTGAGTGAAGCATTGTGTCTCCTGCTGCCACAGTTTCTCCCCCACCAGCCCCTACAGGGCCCTTTGCGTGAAGTGCTCCTCAGCATCTAGTGTTCCGGCTAGGGTCTCTGCAGGCCCCGGATATGCAGGTGAGCTCCTCTATAGCTTGTGTCCTTGGGGGAAGGACCCAGAGCACTGCCTCTGGAGAACTCTAAGCTGTGTGGGGCCGAGGGGGAGGGCAGAGACCAGCCAGCCAGGGGCAGAAGTTTCCTACCTGGTATTTGTCTCTTCCTTTGATTTGTTGTTTGTGGAGTTCTTCTCCAGTCTCTACCATCCTCCAGAATTCTAAGCAAGAAGGGTTTGTCTTTATATTCACTGAATTTCTGGGAGGTTTCTTCAGGGGATACCTTATGTCACCTTGTTGTTGATGTCAATAACTCTATTTTATAACTATGAAATCACTGATGCATTTGAAAGAATAGTAGCTGGTAAGTATGGTCAGCAGATTGGAAAGGATATAGGATGAAGTAGTCTTTTTTTAAAAATTATGGGAAGAATAAAGTAAGGTGGGAGTTAGGACATGCCTGCATTTTCTTTCTTTGTTTTAACATTGATGAACCTTATTATTTTGGAGTATACAGAAAGGGAAGCAAGGGAAGATTGGATATGCTTTCCAAAAGTGGAAAATGACTAGTGGAAGGTCCCAGAGGAGGCAGAAGTGATTATGATTAAGAGGACAGGTGGAGAGTATAACTGTAGAACCAAAGAGAAACACTTCTTCCTTAAAGACAAAAGAAAAACAGAATAGAGACGGTAGAAAATTTTTAATTGGATGAAGAGAAGGTAAGCTGAAGTAGCTCACTCCTCTGCAGATTCCTCATAAGACTTAATTTCAGTCTGTGGCATGATGGATTATGGTGTACCAGAAATTCAAGCCACGTACTGGCAATTCAGAACGGAGACAGGCCCAGTGTGCACCTATATGCTCTGGCTACCGTG
The DNA here is from genome assembly GCF_030445035.2 of Dasypus novemcinctus. Taxonomy (NCBI): domain Eukaryota; kingdom Metazoa; phylum Chordata; class Mammalia; order Cingulata; family Dasypodidae; genus Dasypus; species Dasypus novemcinctus. Next base: position 993,672 of record NC_080701.1, on the reverse strand, counting down.
CTACAAGTTTTTACTTGATCTCATGCAGTCTACAAATACCCACAAGAGGGTTTCCAGGGGAGAAGACTATGCCTCAGGGAGGTAAGCAGTTTTCTCAGCAGCGGGCAGTGAGCACGGTGCAGAGGGACTCCTCCACGGTGCTGCTCGGGGGAAAGACGAGGCTGTGCAGGCCACGGGTGGCTAAGCCTTGATGCACTGACAGGATTCCAACACTCAGAAATGGGGAAGGGAATTCCAGAACAGGGTGTGAGCAATTTTTAGGAGTCAGAAAAAGGTGCAAAATACACTCCAGCAGTGACGGACACAGTGTCCCGTGGCTGCTGCGACAGGTGACCACAGCCTGGGTGGCTGGAAGGCACAGGGATTCATTCCCTCACGCTCTGGAGGCCGCTGTCCACAGTCAAGGCGTCAGCAAGGCTGCGTGCCCTCCGCAGGCCCCAGGGGCGAATCCGCTCTTGCTCTGCCGGCGTTGTTGGCCGCCATCATTCCTCGCCTTGTGGCGCCATCCCTGCCTCCATCTTCACCTTCTCGGCTTGTGCGTCCTCACTCTCCTCGCCTTTCCCTTCTAAGGACACATGTGGCTGCCTTTAGGGCCCACCAGTTAATCCAGGACAATCACATCTGTGAAGAACCTTTTTCCAAATAAGGTCAATCTGCAGGTTCTGGGAATTTGGACAGGGACATAACTTCAGAAGCCGTTGTCAGCCTACCACAAACACGTTACAAAGTATGATAAATGCAAAGAGACCTCAGATTGAATAAGTCAGGACAGAAAACATGTTGGATGGCAGGTGGCAAAAAAGTGAAAAAAAAATAGAATAGCAGTTTTTGTATAATTTGTGGTTATCTGAATTATAGTGAAAATGTGTAACAATTCCATGTGGACATGTGTATATACCATGTGACCCAGTCATGGTAATTTAGTAAAACAAATAAATAGCAACCATTTCTAGCCAACAAAATTTAAGGCAAAAATTAAGGCTGAGATATCTATTTGGATTGTTATTAAGTTCAGTAAGCAAGTCTTCTAATAACCCTGTAGAAGACATGAAATGGTGCTAATAACAATAATGACAAATAACTGAAAAATATTTCCCTATAGTAAGAGGGTGAGGCCACCCCTCAGCCTTTCCAAAATCTTGCTAGGTTAAGGTTCACTGTGCAAGAATACCGTCTATCTTGTTTAAGTTACAGTAGCTGATTTTGCTAAAATATCAGAAATACCATATTTCATATAAAGCGCAAAAATTATTTTAACATTCCACAAAGTTTCTAGCCCCGAAACACGTCTGGTGAATGGTGTGAGTTTACAGGCTTGAACTATTAGCCTTAAGTTGGGATTTCCCCTTCCTGAAGCAGTTCTTAATTAAGTAATAGTTTTTCAACCCTTCAAACAGCCAGATCTTTACAGCAGTTTCAGAACTGTATAAAAGAAGGAAGTATGTTTCTCCAAATACTGTAATTTTGCTTTCTTAAATACTCCCTCAAAACACAGAGAACCTTCTCTTCTACTCAACATATTTTTCTTCCTCACTGAATGGTGTGTAAGTACGAGTGTACATTGACATTCTCGCCCAACAACCAAGCTTTGTTCATAGACCCGTGGACCCATTTTGACCTCTGTCCCCTCCCTCCCTGGTGGCCTCCTGCTTCTTCCCACCACACAGTTTCCTTTTGTGGCCCCAGTACCCCTGCAAAGCCAGCATTTGCCACTCGAGGATCTTAGAACAGCACTGCCTGCTGGAAGGTTCTTCCTTTTACTGAGCTAAATCTGTCTCTGGAATTCCAGGATTTTGTCTAACTTATACCACTTGGGGTGCACCAAGCAATATGGAATGCTCGCAGAGCACAGCTCATCAACACTGAGGAAGGCCATCACCTCCCTTCCCGTCGCACTGAATCTGCTCTAGGCCAGCTCGGTCTCTCCAGCCACCTTCTACCATCTCAGAAGGCCAGGCCTCCCTTCCTGTGGTTTTCCTCTCTTGGTACAGTTGTTCAAATCCCCGTTAGTGGGTGCTTCCTACACTGAATCCCACGTCCAGATTCGGCCTGAGAAGCGAGGCAGTGTGGCACCAGCCCACACCACTCGCATGGCCTTCTCTCCTGGACTTAGCCGTTTTGATGTCTACATTTCCTTTCAAGACCTTCTTGATTAGGAAATTTAAAACTCTTTGGACATAGTTTGGGAACAAGTTGCTAATCTAATTGCTTTACAGTCAGCTCATTGTTTTCCATCTTCATCCATGCACTTGTAACACTTTGCGTTTGCTTGTAATTACTTGTATTTGCCAATTTCCCATGTAGATTAGAGGAGCACGGCAACTCACACAAGAAGGAAAGAATGATTAATGTCATGGGCTTTCTCAGAACTTTAAATAAGGTGGGCGAGCCAAGAAAGATGCCTTTTGGTAATCTATAGGTTAAACTGTAAGTTTTAAAACAAAATATTAATTACTTACTTTATAGAAACTTAGAGGAATGAGACCAAGTTCTCTTTTTCTAAAAAATATGTCCTCAAAGAGTGTAATGGAGAATGGCGTGGGCGTGTGCAAAGCATGATTTGGCATTCATTGCTCTACCTATTTTCTCTACAGAGATGCAAGGATATTCTGGAGAATCCTAAACAAAGAGCCAAGTGTTCAAGCTCATTTATATACTATTATAAAGTTTATTCTTTGCTAAACATTTTGCAGAGCGTGAGAAGGGGTTGTAAAAATAACTGTGGTTCTTTTCTATTATTTGAGTTTGCACATGATGATGTAATGGTGAGTCTGCAGAGATCTTGCGACATCAGCGATGGTATGCTAACGTGAGCTGACATCGCTAATCTGCCCCAAAGGCTGAATGGGGTCTGTGCGTGTGGACATGATCAGGGTCAGGGTTTGGCCCTCAGGGTCTATAGGGGTGGCCCTGGACACTTGTGGATTCTGAGCTAGACCATCATTCCCTCCTCGACCCCCCTTCCGATGCTTGTTTTCAGAGTGTAGCCAGGACAGGTGGGCTGGGGTGCTTTATGCCCGGTGGGAATGTGAAGGGGCAGGGCTGGACTCTCACTCCACCTCGGGATGCGCAGTTAACGTAGCTGGATCATCCCATCATCAGAAGGTGACAAACAGAAACCCCTTCCTGCTAGCCTGGGCCTTTAAAGCGTAGAGGAAGCAGCCTTGAGCTGGTTCTCAACACCTTATGTTCGGTTTTGCTCAACAGCCTACTCTTCTCTTCTAGCAACATTACTTGAATATTGTGACTCTGTTCTTTATATGGGTATCATTCCTGAAGCTAAGTCCAGGACAGGTGTGAAGTGCTGGAGCACCCACGAGAGCAGATGGTGGAGTTGGTATTTGATTAGTCAGAGCTACCACATTGCCTGCCTGCCTTTTTCTGTGGGATAGTCAGGAGTATGACCATAACTTTATTCCTAAAATGATTGCATGAAATATGGAATAATTTCTCCCTGCAATTGAGAAAGGATTATGCCAATAAAATAGGATTATCTAAAGAAATTGTCTACATGAAGAATATTTCAGGCCTACCCTGACTCCTAAATGGCACCAGGATAGAAACATCTATGGCGTCAAGTTTGTGCTTGGAACCCTAGGGAGAGGTGAGACCCCGTGGAGTGGGCCTAGTCCAGGGAATGGTAAATGGTAATCTACATGGCCTGGTGCCTGGAACCGAAGGGAATGGGGACACCTTGGAGTGGGGACACCTTGAGTGGGTCTAGTCCAGGGAACGCTAATCTACGTGGCAAGTCCCACATTGGCTCCCCACTCAGATCCAGCCCTGACATCCACGAATGATGCTAAATCATCCTGAATAACCCCACACACATCACGTTATCTCACTCTACTGGACCCTTATGGCCCTCTGGGTTGTTTTTTCTCAGATCTTACTGACCCTTTCCTTTCTGGGGCCTTTATTTTGAACTTTTACTAAAAGACTAATGTCTATGTTGCTTTTATTTTAAAAACTACATGCTCATTTTAAAACCCAAGCAATATAGATATATACAAAGAAGAACGCAGAATATCAACAACATCCCATAACCCTGATATAACTATCATTAACATCAACCAATAAATATTAGCATTTTCTCTTTACTAAGACATTGAGATCGCAAAGACAAATGGGAACAAATTTCCATTTATGAAATCTATAATCATGCCAGTTTAATTTTTAAGTCAGGTTTATTGATCTATAACTTACTTAAAACCAGATTCACTCTTTTTAGATGTAGGGTTCTATGATTTGACAAATCCCATCATGTAACTGCCACCAAAATCAAGATAAAAAATGTTACCACCACCCCACAAAGTTCCCTCAAGCCCCTTTATGGTCAGTTACCTTTCCTCTCGGCTCCTAGTAACAACTGATCTGATTTTGGTCTCAATAGTTTTGCTTTTTCCAGGAAGTCTTATAAATGGAATCATCATACAGCATGTAGTTTTACGTGCCTGGCCTCTTTCTCTTAGCACAATGCTTTTGAGACTCCTCCATGATATCATGTGGAACAATAGTTGCTTTATTTTTATTGCTGAGTTGTATCCCATTGTATGGATGCTCCATAATTTACTGATGTCCAACTGAGGAACATTGAGTTGTTTCCAGTTTTGACTCTTACAAATAAAGCTGCTTTGAACATTCATATGGGACTTTGTGTGAACGTATATTTTAATTTCTTTTGGGTTAAAAAACCTGCACATGAGATTGCTGTAGTAGGTGTATGTTTAACTCCATAAGAAACTGGTAAGTTGCTTTTCCAACTGGCTGTACTATTTGGCATTCCCACCAGCAACTTAAGAGAATTCCAGTTTCTCTAGAAATTCACTGGCGCCGGTATTTCCCATTCTTAAAAACGATCGCCGCCGTTCTGATGGTTATGTGGTGATAATGCTCACCTTCATCCTCTCAACATGCTCTGTCATTTCTGACATTTTGTTTTGATTAATAACATCTTTGGCCAGATTTCATAGTCAAAAGTTGTTGCTGTTTTGTTTTGTTTGTGTTTTTTTTCAGAAAGAATTATTGCTATATTTCCTGAGCTCTGGTGAGGTCAAAAGGTAGCTTAAAATTTTCACCATTTATAGACGAACTATATGTCTACAAACTATTTCTGCATCCTTGACGGTAAATAACTTTAAAAGAATGCATTTTTAGTATCAGTGGTTTTGTATCCATTTTTCATGGAACGCAGTTTAAGGAAATTTTCAGATTCAATTTTTAGATTTTTTTTTTCCATTTTGGGTGCTAGGATAGGTTCTTTAAGAAATTATGTTTATCTAGATCTTTCTTGTTTTGTCTCCAAATCTATTGTCTTCTCTCCATTTCTTTAATCTCTTTTTCCTATGCATTCACTCTCATCTGTTTATTGCTTTCTGATGCATTGCTCTATAAAAGACTATTATTTAGTTTCTCAACTTCCTTAACTTTAAAATTTCCCTTTTTATATCACAGTTTTATTTTTGACCACCTGTATCAGTCTGCCACAGGGGTTCTGATGCAAAGTACCAGAAACCTGTTGGCTTTTATGAAGGGTATTTATTTGGGGTGAAAGCTTACCGTTGCAAAGCTCTGAAGAGTCCAGCTCAAGGCTGCTGCTCACCAGCCAGACATGTTGACGCGGGGTGGTTGCTGACCTCAGAGGCTCACCCACCCTCTGGCTTCCTCTCGGCTGCAGCTGGCACAGGGCTGGTCTCAGGCTTCTTCTCTCCTGGTTAAGGTCTGTTTCTTTCTGGGCCTTTTTATATCAGCCACTGCTCTCTTCCCAAGGTCAGCTAGATGCAAGCTCTCAGGCAAATGGCTCATCTCTCCCTGGGGCCCCAAGATCAAAAACAACAGCACTCTCTCTCAACTGTGTGTCTTCCCGAGTGAGTGTCCATTTATAGCAGCCCACCAAGGGGGCAGGGACTCAGCCTGAGTCACACCTCACTGACGTGGTCAAATCAAAGCCCTAATCTTCACAGGTAATCTAGTCAAGGGCCCCTCAACCTAATCCACTATAATCAAAGGGTATCACACCCAGAAGAATAGATTAGTTTACAAACATAATCTTTTTCTTTTGGGGATTCATGAATAATTCCAAAGTGTCACACCACCGAAACTTCGTTTTACTGAAGTTATGTTGTTAAGTCCTTCCATAGTGCTATGAATTTGAAAGGATGTAACTTTATTTAAATTTTAAGACTTTTCTTTACTGAATTCCTTCTTTTTATTATTCCTTTCCCTTCCCTTATCTTTCTCCTCTTCTCCTTCCCTCCCTGCCTGCCTCCCTTTCTCTCCTTCTTTCGCATCCACCCCCCCACTCTGTGATCCAGAAAGGAGACCAAAATGTTAGGAAGCAGTAGCCATGATATAGGAAGGAGGTCAAGAGTAGGAAGTGGTGGCCATGCCACAGGAAGGAGGTCAAAATGTTAGGAAGCACTGCCTGTGATGCAGGAAGGAGGCCAAGGGTTAGGAGGTGGTGGCCATGACACAGGAAGGAGACCAAGGGTTAGGAAGCGGTGGCCATGACACAGGAAGGAGGCTAAGGATTAGGAAGTGGTGGCCATGACACAGGAAGGAGGCCAAGAGTAGGAAGTGGTGGCCCTGACACAGGAAGGAGACCAAGGGTTAGGAAGTGGTGGCCGTGACACAGGAAGGAGGCCAAGGGTTAGGAAGTGGTGGCCGTGACACAGGAAGGAGACCAAGGGTTAGGAAGCGGTGGCCATGACACAGGAAGGAGACCAAGAGTAGGAAGTGGTGGCCAGGATGCAGGAAGGAGGCCGAAATGGCTGAGCTTGCTTTGGCATTGGAGGTCTAGGAGGTAGCTCTAGTGAACTCATACTCAGAGATCAGGTCAGAGAGACTTGCTGAGGACTCAGACATGGGAATGAAGACAAGGAAGGGATCATGTGTGGCACCTGGACTTTCGGCCTAGAGACCGGGTGGATGGAGATGCTCGTTACCAACACCAGGGAAGAAGGGTAGACGGGAAGTGCTTGGTTCCTCTTTGTTTCAAAGACTCACAGTAGGATTTTCTAGTGGTCTTTATAGATGCACTCCCTGACAAATTTATAGTTCAAAAATTATGCTAATAGATTTTTTTTGCATTTCCACATCTACTTAATTTCTAGAATACAGAAAACTTTTAAAAAAGTATCTGGCATATATGCAAATTCTTGATTTAATTCATGTAGTTCTTCTGAGCTAGAATTTCTTGTTTTTTCTAGGTACAAAATACTATCACCATCGCAGGTGAGAGCTTGACCTTTTCTTTTTCAAAACTGGTGTGTTTGCTTTATGCCCTGATCACATATATTAAAGAATCTGAGGCTGAGGCAATGCTGGGAAACAACCCTGTCTTGTTGCTGATTTTAACTGCAATTATTTTAGGGTCTTGCCTTTTAGCATAATATTTATTTTGTTTTTATAGAGTTATTATAGTTGGTCATCTCCATTTTCCCCCTATTTTTAAGGAGCAGTGACAGCTGAATTCTGTCTAATGCCTTTTCAGTATACAACCAATTGATTTTCCATTCTATCGTTGTAGGGTAGATGTGGGAAGTGTACTTTCCACTACAAATCAAACATATGTAATACTGATTCCTGGTTTACTCTGCAGAATTGGGAGCATATCAAGTTTGAAGTGGTTCGTAAATAAATGCATTTGAATTGTTATAATAGCATTGAATTCTTGATAAAACAATTTCTTTAAACAAAGCTCTTTTTCTGCTTATCTTAGCTTTTTGGAAATATTACCACTAAGGTTTTTTGAAAAAGCAGTCTTTTAATTTTACAGCTAATGTGTTTAACAGAATGCAAATTATAATAATAAGTTTTCTCTTTCTGGCTCTTTTATGGATAGTTACGTACTTGACATTATTAAAACTGCTGTTTAGTAGAGCCCAAAGGAACCCATTTTTAAAGTAGATGTAATTATGTTTCTATTTGTCATGAGTCAGGGTTTATGACAGATAATTTTGTCCTTTTATTGAAGCAGTTCTCTGACTTACGGCCACGTCTTCCCCGAGAAATTGCATTTCAAAATTGCAAACAGCCCAGGCTACAGCCATGGCTCAGTACAGCTAACCCACTAAAAAGATCCCTCACAACTGTAACCTCGTCAGCCCACGCACTGATGCTCACAGCTTGGTCTGGGGTCCAGGGACAGGCTGGCCACTCACTGCGGGGGCACACAGCAGCCCCAGCACCCTGCCTGGCTTGCGGTTCTCCCAGCATTGTCCTCTTCTCTGAATTGTTAGTAAGAATGTTTCCACTAAAATAAGCCATTATTGTTTGTACTTGTGTGTTCAGATTCTGCCATGGTCTCGGCTATTGGCGTGTCAGCCCTGGGATCAGAGAGAGAGGACCAATATTACCTTCCTCTCTTTTAGATGGACTTTGACAAACCAAAACAATTGTTTATTTTGGAGGATAGGATGAAGGCCCTCACTGGCAGAACAGAGTTCTCTGGGGACATGAGCAGGCAAGGATGCCAACTCCGTTCAGCCTTGATGCTGTTGCCCGAGCTGGCCATTTGGAAAACCGGGTATGCCGTGGCCCTCGCTTCCGTCAGCAGGATGCCCGAGGCCTCCAGGCTTAGAAGAGCGTGAAGGGTAGAGGAGCATGAAGTAGGTGCAGCCCTGCTCCGGAGAGGAGTCTGAACATTCTTGCTTGATTCTATCCCTATGCTAAGGTATGCATCCACTGTTTATTCTGTTGTTTGGTAACATCTTTCGTAGTTTGGATAAACACTTTTGCATCAATGAACTATGGAACTGGCAATTCATATTTAATGAAAATTTTAGGATTGAATTTAGATTTTCCAAGAAGACTGATGATTAATGCATAACATGCACAAAATGTTTTTAGACCTTTACCATTCACAGTAGGGGCTGGAGTGATATCACGCATCAGGCAAAAATGAGAGACAAAACTATACTGAAGAAGCATAATGATTTACTTCGAAAGTTGTTGGACATTTTAAAAGGACTGTGCCTAAAGATGATTGAACATGAGCAGCTGAAGAAGAGCTCTTACAAATCCCTCTACAAAGCACAACTTGTCACTTAGATCATATGACTCTTTTAAGTTGATCTTGCTTGTTTTCAATGCAAAATTTGTTTGTTCACAATACAATCAAAAAGAAAAATGAGGGTGGTTAATATGTTGGCTCCACTTGCACAAGGAGAAATTTACAGTTAGATATTTGCCAGTCTTATAGTGGGGCCATGAGATGGTTCATGAAGGAAGCTGCAAAGTTAATCACAATAGTGGTTCATTTTATTCATTTAATTCAAGAAATTGAAGCATTTCAAAGTGTAGTTTTTCAAAGGTAAACATTAAATTATTGCATATGATATTTTAAATTCAATTAAGTTCAGCAATGAAAAAACAGTTTTTGTTTTTATATTGAAAACATGAATACAAATTTTGGTGGAAGACAGCATCCATGGTAAAAGGAAAATTGTCATTTGAATTCATTTTCCACCTATATCTAAGGAAAAATAGCATAACTTCTATCCCAAACATTTAGGATTTGTCATTAAGATGTGAACGTCTGGTTACTGTGTGAGAACCTGAGTATATAAGTTTTTGCTGTAATTGTGAAAGTATTCAAGAGGTCTCTCTTTTCAAAGATAACTTTAGTGTGTTTGTTTTTTATTTTACAATCATTATTGAAATTTGGGAGAGAGAGCAAAGCACAATGAAAAAATTAAGTTACTTAATATTTCACCTCAAAACAGCTATTATTCACAGATATGGGTATAAACAGTGATTGTAGAATTTTAAAAATCTAACTATTTATATATATATGGAGAAATGGACCTTTTCTTATATTGTTGGTAGAAGTAAACCTTTTAAAAAACCTCTCTTACTAAGGCGGGTGTTTGAGGAAAGACCGAGTTTAAAACGTTCGAACCTTAGAGCTTGGGATTTTTCTGAGTCTGTTGGACACGAATGCTTTGCACCTGTCTTGGGTGACTGGAGCTGTCCTAGCAAAGAGCCACGAGCCGGGCTCAGCACCGCAGAACCCCTGGCGCGTTCTCGAGCCAGAGGCCCGGGCGAGGGCGTCGCCAGCAGCCAAGCCTTTCCCGGCCCCTCGCTTGCCTTCGGGAACCCATCGAGCCCCGCCCGCCTGGGCCGCAGCCTCCGCTTCCAGGCACGAGGGGAGAGGGGGCCTCGCCTGGCCAGTGGCCTCTTCAGAGGGGCGTCCAGGTCAGGCCCCCCGGGTCGGCCTTGCTCGGCCACTCTCAGGGGCACGGCTCAGCCCACGACGCTCGGCCCGAAGGCGCCTGGACAGGCCACGCGGGGCAGCCCTGCTCCAGGGGAGAAGCCCCAGCAGGACCGAGGCCGCCCCGTGCAGAAACGCCACGTTCTTACGCATGAGGCAGCTTTAAAACTGGAAAGACAGATTTGTGTGTGGGGAGGACGACTGGGGGGGGGCCTCCCTCTAAGTCCTTCCCTGGAGGAAAACACCTTATTTTGGTGTAGTGCTCATTTTACAAGGCACTTGTTTATTCATGCTTTTAGGCAGTATTTATTAAGCACCATCTGTATGCCAGGCAGCATGCTAACACTGGGTATACACTGGCGAGTAAGACAGATGAGCGGAGCTCGCCATCCCTGGCGGCACGTGGGCATGTCCCGTGTTGATGGTCACTTTGAACTGCTAGCAGCGCTTGCCCGCCCTCTGGCGCAGCCGCAGGTACGAGGCGTTAGGTACGGGAGCTCCGCCGTACCCTGCCCCGCGCCGTGGTCTGGGCGGAGGTGCCCACCTGGCGGCACAGGTGCGGTTCCTCGGGCCCCTGCTGCGGGCGCGGGACCGAGGAGCGGCCCGTGGCCTCCTTAGGACGTGCCCGCTGTGCGGGAGGCCGGGCGGCAGGTGTTTCACCTGCGGGTAGATGGTCGGGGCACACCTGGGCGCCGCACTCGGCTGGGCCTTTTGCTTCACTGCAGCCCGTTTTGCTCCCGGTGCTCTCGCGGCCAGAGAGCCTCGTGCGGAGCCGTGGGTCAGCCCCTGTCCTCGGCAAGAAGGGGGGGCGTGGGGGCCGGAGCTCCGCCGGCGGTTACAGTGTGGGGAGGGGTGGGGAAAGTGGGGGGGAGGCGGGACAGAGGAGGGAGGCAGAGGGAAGGGGGGGTCTGGGGGAGAGGTGGGAGACATGAAAGAGGTGGGGGGGGAGAGGCGGGGGAAGAGGAGGTGTGGGGGAAGGCAGGGGTGTCCACGCTGGGAAACCGTCCTCTTGGGGTCCCTTTTCCCCACCTCCCCTTCCCTTCTCCGCACCCCTCTCTCTATCTACCCTCCTTCCCCCCCCATTCCCCTCTCTCTCTCTTCCTGAAATTAATCCATAATTAAGCTTGATTTAATTCTTGGTTGCATAGGCAAAGTGGGATAAAATGATGAGTACTTTTCCTTGCAGCATTTTTCCAGTATCAGAGTCTCAATAATTTAAAGCCCAGTGAAGTATTCTCCCTGGAAGCTGGCGTGATGCTTTCATTAACACATCACCCTCATTCTTCACTGCCATCCACTGTCCGTTTCCTGGATGCTGAGTGCGTCCCAAACACGACTGTCCATGTGCACGTGTTATAAAATGTGCGCTGCCCCAGGAAGGAGCGGCGGTGTCCTCTGTGCACAGTGAAGGAAGCCTGGGGGTGTGGCGTTCGTGTGGTTTGCGCAGGGAAACATCACCTGACAAGACGCAGAGCCCGCGCCAGAGCCCCAAGCTGTACAGCACCACCAGGAACCCAAACAGCCCATTCCGGCACTTAGGTCCTTTGATCGGAGCTGCTGGTAGGAGGAAGAGCTCTTCGCTGGATTTCTCTTCTTTTCTTTTATCCTCAAATACAAATACAATCAGAGGTTATATTCAGTTGTACCTTCATAATATGAAAATGAAGCTAAGAGTGAGATACCAATTTATATACTTAAAAACCTAGTTTTTAGCTAAAACGTTTAAAAGAAAATCTTTGCAAATTTCCAGGGTTTTCTAAATCAAAGCACAGTGACAGCTTTGGCGAGCAGTGCGGCCTCAGGGATCCGTGATGACCTTGAGAGAGGTCGTATCTGCACACAAACCAGACCCCGTCATCAGCCGGAGCCAGGCTGACACTTGTTGCGACGTGGGCAATCGGATCCAGAAGGCAGGCATGTCGGCGGAGAGGCGGGCGGCCAGGCAAGAGGGCCTCGGAGGTCTCTGGCGTGGCCCCAGCCTGCAGTGCTGACCAGGCCCTTGGCCTCCGCTGCCCTCAGTGCTGGGAAAGTGGGGGCAGTGCAGGGGCGCTGGCTGCACGTGCGTGTAAACGCCATGCCTAAGCGGAGACGTGGCGCGGGACCAGCTAGGTCTGTCCACAGCCAGCCCTGCCTGCAGGTCTGCCCGAGAGTTGTGCCATTTCTGTACCCTCGGTGTATTTTCCTTTTTAGTGGAACCCACCTGGCCTTGGTTCCTTGGCGAGGCATTTACATAAGCGAAGGAGAGGCCATGGTGTGCTTTCAGCAGGAGCCAGATGTCTCTCAGCGCACCTGAGTAGTTACTGACGCTCTCCTACTGGTTCCGTTTGTAAAATCTGCGAGAATTTGTATTTCAGCCTCGCTCCCAGCTCGTTGCTCTCGTGGGGCTCACAAGCTTGATATTCTCAGAAGTGTCCAAATACTTGGAAACAAATTGTTGAGAATGAAAAAGATCTCAGCTTCACATGTGCTTGGCTCCCATCTTAAGCATATAAAATAAAATTCACCGCTCAAATACGACTGTATTTGTAAAATGCCTGGCGCCGCACCCCATTTAAAGGCTGTGGACACAGTGGGTTGGTTACAGGGGCGCGTGCCCTGTGAGCTTTGATTCATTTATAGCCGTTGCTTTTTGACAGCGCACTGGTTCTCTTAGAGAAATTGTTCCTTTCACTCCCCAAAGCGTCGCCGTGGCTCTAATACCCACCATCCTGCGTGTGTAAGGAGCTGAGGACACTGGCCAGCGTCTCTTAGCCTTATTTCCTCAAATCCTAACTGCGATGGGGTTGTAATACACACTGAAAAAGTTTAAACGAACAAGACTTTGTTCCTTAATCTTCAAGGAATTAATCTGGAGAAACAAATCCTCAAGTAACATTGTTCTGTATAAAGGAAACGGCGTACGCCTCTCCAGCCAATAGCATTGCCTCTCCAAAGTGGATTTTTAAAATTTTCCAAAGAAAAGGCTGGGGCCCTGGATTTTCTTGGCCACAATCGGCATCAAACAGCCCGTTGAAAGGTGGTGGTAATTCGCCCCCCAAGGGCAGCTGGGAACACAGCAGACGCCACCGGCTCTCCCTGCGTGTGGCGCAGCATCTGAGCTGACCTCAGGAACTCCTGGGCAGGGTTTCTGGCGTTGTTGGCAGTCCGTCTCGTTAGATACGTGGTTATCGTGATCAAGGTTCAGACAGGAGCAGAGACAGACGGTTGGAAACCTCACCCTGGAAGAGCGGGCTGGGCCGCCAGTGCGGTTGAATGAGTCTCTGTTGTTGGGATGCAGAACTGGACGCCAGTACCGGGTCATGGAAAGAAGGGCCACTCTACCAGGAGGGAGTGGCTTCTGTGGCGCCTTTGGGCCCAGCAGGGTCACACTGAGCTGTGGCATCTTTGTGTCCTGGAAATTTCACTTATTCCCCTCCACTAGGAATCCAACTTCTCAACGATGTCCATTTGCAATATTTCTCAAAGTACAGGCGCTATAGAATGACAATTAGAGTTCCTTCATTTACAAGGCAGATAAAAGCAGACTTTTAGAGGAAGTTTTAAAGTTGGCCTGTTAATTGTGTAACACATTACAGCGGCTATTTGTTATAGTTATTCTTTATCTAAATCATTTACAATACAGTTGATTGGAAGTCTTATTCTCTCTGTAAATTACTAACGGAGCTTGTCCAATGTTTTGCTCCCCAGAGGACTATAACTTGAAGGGTCTGGTGTGCTGTAGGTTTTATATTTATCTTTTATTTGAAGAGAATGTTAATGTAATCGACACATTTAAATGATGCCTTAAGGAAATCCACTCTCCTCTAACTAAAAAGTAAACCTCCTTCATTTTGCAGCTGGAGTATTTGCTAGCCCTGCAGAGTCAAAAGCAGGAAGGAGGCTCAGTAATTTCTAAGTTCACAGATCTGTCCATGTGTTGTAACTCCCTGGGGACCATGACAGACACTGCAACTTTTCCACCTAATATCCATTCTCTCTTTCCTTGTCACTAAGAGAACCCTAATTGCACTTGGAGTGGCCATTTGCCCATGTGAAAACTACATTTCCCAGCATGTATTGCAGTTTGGGTCAGTAGAACGCAAGTGGACATCATCATGTGTGGGGCCTCATGGACTGCTGGCATGTGCCTTTTTGTCCTGGCTTTCTCCTTCCTGCATGGAATGGGGATGTAATAGCTGGTTTGCAGCAGCCACACTGAGTGAGTGCAATACTGGGCCCATGCTAGCGTGGCTGTGCCTCAAGCAGAAGCCTGAACTGTGGTGACTCCTCCATGCATCATCTTTTGCCTGCATATTTCTTTAGATGGAAAAAATAAACCTCAACTTGTTTACCCTGCAGTTTTGCAGGGTTCTCCTAGCATTGAATTTCCTGTCCAATGCAGTTCTTTAGTAAATCAGAAAGGTAAGGAAAACAGCATTCTCTATCAACACATTGTGTCATCTTTGTCCTTAGAGTTTGCTGTTTGCATAAGAAAACTGCCTGTTGCAGACATTCTCTGCTTGTTGACGGGCACCTGTCCTTCTTGGTGTGTCTGTCCCAGCTGGACAGGGCTCTGCTTTGTTTTCACTATTCACCTCCAAAGACAAACTCTTTTTTCTAAAGTCTGGTCCTCATGAACTTTGCGGTGACAGTGCGTTTATCGTATGCTCCTTAAAACAGGATCAATTCTCCACCAGGTTGAACGGCAGAGGATTCTGTTGGTCTTTCTCACTCTGTGTTTTAAAGCATAAGCTTCTGGGTACTTGAATGACCAGATACTGTCTGGAGAGCCGTCCACCTGCTGCCCACGTCAGGGGCCGTCTCTAACCAGCGCGCTCCGGTCCCTTTGGGTGTGTTTTCCCACCGGGTGGCCTCGCTCCTGGCTGGGGCTGCCGTTTCCTGCCCCTGCACCTGCAGGCCCTTTTGCTTGTCTTATTCAGCTCGGCGGGCTTTGGAGCCAGCCAGCAGCAAAAAGCAGGGCAGGGGCTGAACCGGTGCAAGGCGGCGGTGCTGTGGGGCAGCCAATCTTACGTGGGGGTGGAAGTGGTTGAAGAGCTAATCTGCCTTCTCTGGCTTTTCCCCAGGCACCTCTCGCCCGACCCCCTCAGCCCCTCTCCTGGAGTTTTAGGCTTAGCGGCACTTCCTACCTGAGTGAGCCGAGGTCCGGCAGGTGCCCTTGGCGAGGGGAGCGGCCTCCAGGGGGAGATGTCCTGCCAGCGCAGCTGGAGGCGGGCAGCATGTCCTGTGGGCGTCTGCGGGGGTCCCCAGCCTCACCGGGGCTCCAGGGAACACAAGGGAGCGTGGTGTCCACACGCGAAGGTGGCGTGCAGAGGCGAAGTCACGGCGCGTGTGCTCTGTGGTTGCCGCACGCCCGAAAGCCCACAGGACCTGCACGTCCACGCTCGGGTCCAGAGGCTGGCCCGCGGGGCTGAGGCCAGCGCCTGCCTGCCAGCGGCGGTCCAGTGCAGGTCCACGAGCGGACACGTGTCGTCCCTCCCACCTGCTCCCTCCCAAGGCTCTCCTCGCAAGTCTGCAACTCCAGCTCAACTGGCCTCCCCGTGGGTCAGTTAATAAAAATGACTTCAACCTTCTGCCAATGGAACTGCTGTTTTGATCTTTAAAATAAACTTTCTGTATTTTTGTATACATTGTTACACCTGAGGATTTCTTCTTATCAGTTTACACAGGTAGCTCCTGGAAATCAGATCACCAGTGTATTTTTTTTCTCAAAACACTGAGTCTTTCCTTCACTAACTTGTAACCATAGCCATCATGGTAATTCTTGGACTAGAATACTTCCTGCTTTTGGAATAAATAATTTAGATTAAGAAAGTTATATTTAATGAAACTGGCAATTTAGGGTATAGTAGCAATAGTAGTAAAATAAATTCTGAGGTAGCAGGAAGCTATATGTTTTACTGAGGTTTCTAACTGTCAAGATGGGAAAGAAAATACATTTATCATAAAATATAATTTGTTGTACAGGTTAGTAGTGAGAATTTTGAGATGGAGGGACAAGGGATAAAGAAAAATAAAAACACCTATCTCTCCTAGAAATAATTGTGGGGAAAAAAAACACATTTTAATTAAATGAATTAAAACAGAGCTGCCTCAATTTGAATAAAGTAAGCTAATTGAATCATTATCACTTCCACTATGTATGGTGGGAGAAAAAGCAAGAGGAAACAAAACCTTTGCTTAAAACTCATGACCCTTAATAAAATTTACTGTGTGTCAAATGCTACATATGTATGTGCTTATATAAATGTTTTTATCCGAGAAGGACTGTTCTATTTTAATGAAACTCATTTCCAGTTTAAGGTATTTAGTCTTAATTAAGTCTTGTTACCGGCAATTGGATTAATTGAATTAAAAAATAAACTAATCCAAGTTGGGACAAGCCCTCCTTTTGACTTCCTGGGAAATGCTGCTCTGTGGTTTTCAGAGCCTGGGGACACTGGCGTTTTCGTGTCAAGCCCAACATCTCCTCCTGCCAGCCACTTGGTAATGGTTTCCAACATCTTACAGTGACAACTGGATGTTGACAGGGATCTGTTACCTGCAGAAACAGTACAGGGACTTGAAAACAAACAAAAACAAACAAAAAGCCTCTCATTTATGACTGCATTTTTCTGAAATTTCTGAAATTTCATGGGTGTGTGGACAATCTGTACTTCAGAGTCAGACCTATTTCATCACCAAAACAAAAATATCAGCACTGCGCATAAGAGAGATTTACAGGAATATTTTTTCAAGAAAGAGCTAGTATATTTGCATTAGGGTATCTGATAAATATTGGGAGCAGAATATAAAACCTGTTCAGGTATAGTTGACTAAGATTCTTTGAGATTAGAACCAGAGAGTACACTGACTAGAGACAAATATAAAGTACTTAAAGTGGAAGGAAACTCCAAGAAGCTAGGCTAGGAATGAATTGAATATTTCCTGAGTGGGTGAAAGATGCTCTAGGAAAAATGTTCTGCAATTTTCAGTCCCCCACCGCAGAACCTAAGAGGCCTCAGACGCTTGTGTAGATGTAGACGTAGACACAGCTGTGGACATAGACATGAACGTAGATGTAGTTGTAGACATAGATGTAGACAGAAACATGATTGTAGACATTGTAGATGTAGACATGATCATAGATGTAGAGGCAGACATAGACATGATTGTAGACATAGATGTAGACATAGACATGATTGTAAACAGTCATAGATGTAGACATGATAGACATAGTCATCGACGTGGATGTAGACATGATCATAGACGTGATTATAGACACAGATGCAGGCATCATAAGCATGATTGTAGACATAGTCATAGACATAGATGTAGACAAGATCGTAGACATCATAGACGTAGACATGATTGTAGATGTAGACATCATAGATGTAGACATGATCATAGACATAGATGTAGACATGGACATGATTGCAGACATTGTAGACAGTCATAGATGTAAACATGATCATAGACATCGTAGACATAGACGTAGACATGATCATAGACATCATAGATATAGATGTAGACAGACATGATCATAGACACAGATGCAGGCATCATAGGCATGATGGTAGACATAGTCATAGATGTAGACATGATCATAGATATCGTAGACATAGACATGATTGTAGATGTAGATACCATAGACATAGACATGATCATAGAGATAGATGTCGACATGGACATGATCGTAGACGTAGATGTAGACATAGACACGACCATAGACATAGATGTTGACATGGACTTAGACATAGTCGTAGTCATGGACACGCACACGTGCGCACACACACACAAACACACACATGCACATAGATCCAAAGTCCCTCAGTTTCTCTTTTCTTACTGGATCTCAGGGGAGACAGGGACTAGTGTAATCTGCTAATTTCAGGTCTCCAGTCTGTGTGTGGCCCTCCTGGGAAGGTCATTTCTAACCTAGTAAAGTGAACACATGGGTGTTGGCAGGGATGGGATGCCATGGAGAGGGGCGGAAGGAACAGGAAAGGAGCAGTGAGACCCTGTGTGCTAGAGTCCCCGTGAATCTTCCACTCCAGGCCTTCGTGGAGATTGATTGTTAAACTTTGTGTCATAAAGGCAACTCCAAGTTATTCCGCCTTGGCAGCCACATCGAAGTCAGGACCTCACAGAGCAGAAAGCTGTAAAGTCGGGCTGAACCCAGCCTTCCTAAACCCAGCCTTCCTAAACTAAGCCTTCCCAAACTAAGCCTTCCCAAACTAAGCCTTCGTTCTGGGGTGTGAACAGTGCGAGCACACGGGCATGAGGTAAAGATTAATCCTAAAGCAACTTGTCCCTTCCCCCACTGTGTGCCGCCACCATTAATCTCCACCCCCCATTCTCATCACCTACAGCCCACTTTGGATGGGATGTTTCATTTGCTTCCACAAGTTACTTTATTTTAGTAGCTCACTAAGAAATTCCCAGCTTCCCCCTTTTCCCAGATCCTTACAGTTTAATTTAATTAATCAAATTGAGTGATGGTTAGGAGTGATTATTTCAAATCTTCAAATGCCATAATAACCTAAATTTAAACTAGATATTTCTATCCTAATTTTCTGCTTTATAGAAGCGTTTGCAAAACAAAATCAACATGCAAAAGACTCATCAAGTAATAAACAGAACATGATGAACAAAGTTAACATACAGCAATCCTTTAATTTCTGAGAGACCACCTTCACTCAGGGCTTTTGATCTCTTTCTTTCAATCTAGTGGTTACTTTTGGGGGAAATTTTAATGTGATTTTTTTTTTTTGCCTGAAAGCTATGTCAGTGGTGCAAGAATTTTGGTTGGTTTTTTTTTGTGTGTGTGAGGCATGTTTACACCCTTCAGTTATACTTAAACTTTTTATAGTATTACAAGAAAAATGACCTCATGCTCTCCAGTTGATAATTATAATGACATACTTTTTATAACTTTGAAAGGCATCCGCTTATTGATATGAGAGTTAAAATTAACTATAATGCAAGAGTTAGGCATTGCATACCTTGCCTTATCTTGTGGAGCAAAATAAGTAGGATGGAAAACATGTGAAGCTTGCCATTGTTTAAATCTCTGTAAATGATAATCTGTGTTCCTGTGGACACCTTTTCTTCTTTTTATGCTTTGTTTCCAGCTAGTAAATTAAAGAACCTTCTCCTGTTAAATATAGCCCTTTCTGAATGGTACAAAATGGGGGAGAAATGGCAAAACGGAGAGAAATTAGCAAATTGGCACTAAAATGGAGAGAAAATAAAATATGGACCTTTGAAAGGTTAATTAAAATGTGACTACTGATAAACTGATGGTTCTCTTGGGAGGTGACACACACCTTCCATTTATCTGCACACTCCCATCACATTTTCTGCAGAATATATTTCTGCTAAGAAATCATAAAAATACATTAAAACTGATTGGAGTTTCAATCCCAACGAAGAGGAAGGATGATAGATGAATTTAAGCAACCTGGTAAAAATATGAAACCAGAAAGCCAAGTGATTACAATAATCTTTTGCGAAGGTATTAGTGTTTCTAAACTGATGTGTAAATGCTAAGAGGGTAGTTTATTATTATTAGTCTGTGTTTATGGGCTAATGCTGCAAGGAGGGTGGATGGCAGGTTGTGACAGATGCCAAAATGAAACGTGCCAGTGCTCCAGCTGCCTGCTCACCTCTCCTCTGCCACCTGAGGTGAAGCCTCCTTAGGAAGGACTGCGTATTACTTTTCTCTCTCTCGTTTAGCCTTCTGCATGGCCTGGCACGTGTGAGCACGTGGTAAACGTTTTCTGTGATTTGGTTATTCCATTGTCGAGACAAGGCAGGTCCCATAAAACCTAGTCTAGCCCAGTGCTTGCTCCAGGCTTTTTAACGCGGCTTCCCCTTTTGGAGAAACGCGACAGCAGTGTGGCAGCCCCACTCCAGCAAAGCAGCCCTGGGGCTGGAGGACCTTCCTGCTGTCTGTGCAGGACGGCCACCCCCCGCCGGCCCGGGATGGGGCGATGCTGGCACGGGGCCAGCGCCAAGGAGTGAGCAGGGGCCCTGCGCCAGCCGCCGTCCTGTGCAGAGGTGCCCTTGGCGCATCCCAGCTCCGTGAAGGGGGCAGGGGAGGACAGGAGGGGAGGGAGAGCCCAGGCCTCGCCGGCAGAGGCTCCTGAACCGTGGGCGTCCTTGAGGAAGCAGCGTGGTCCGCTGTGTGCAGGAGCTGCCGGCCTCCAAGACCTTCAGGGGCGAGTGGACGCAGCGTCCCTTTAGGGGCTGGAGCCGTGCTGTGAGCAGGACGCGCTCCTAAGGATGCGAGGCCCGGGACGCTCCAGAGGAGCTCTCCACGGGGGGCTCTCCACAGGGGGCGCTCCCCATAGGGCTCTCCTCGGGGGGCTTTCCACGGGGGGCGTTCCCCACGGGGCCTCTCCACTGGGAGGTGCTCCACGGGGGTCGCTCCACAGGGGGCTCTCCAGGGCGGTTCTCCACGGGGGCCGCTCCGCGGGCTTGGGTCCTGCGAGGAGACGCCTGGAAAATTCTGCCCCCGAAGCAGGCCCGGCCCCCGGGCGCTCAAGCCCCCCTCCGCTGCTGCCACAGGACTGTGCCAGAGGTGGCTCAGGCCCGCTCGGAACCTCTCCAGGGCCTTTCGGGGGAGTCGCCCGCGCTCGGGGCTGGGCTTCCCAGAGCGGCTCTCGCAGGCCACCCTGGCGCGGGGGTGAACATGGGGCTCTGTGGCCGGCTGGGGGGCGTCGGCAGGGCCGCGCTCGCCCCCAGTCTGGGCCGCTCCGCGGCGGCGGCCTCGGGCTGGGGCGCGCTCCTGGCTCCGGTGGAGCTTTGCCGGGCCTGGGTTTCTTCTGCGTGACCCTCCGTGGTTCGCGTTGAGGCAGCGCCCCTTCTGCCGGCTTCACAGCGAGGAAAAATAGCGTCCTCGAGGGGTCCCGTGTCCAGCGGCTTCACCCACAGGAGGGGCACCACGTAGGGACGTGTCCGCGCTGGGACCGGCTCCGCGAGCGCCCGCGCCCGAGGCCTGCATCCCGTCGAGCTGCACCTGCCGTCTGGTCAGGGCCCCCCTCCTCTCCACCTCTCCCCGCCCCTCCCCGCACCCCTCTCGTGCTGGAGCGCGCACACTGGATTCTGTTCAGGCTGTGCAGCTGTGCGGTGTCTCTGGACACTATGCGCTCTCGGCGCCCCTTACCCAGTGCATCCCCGCGCTCCCACCCCCACGCCCACCCCCATGTCCAGCGCCGCCCGCTGCCGCTTGGCCACTGCCATGGCCCTGCTTCCATTGCCCCCTACTCTCTAGCGTCTACACCGCAGGCAAAGTACGCTTATAAAACATCAACCGTGGAAAGCCTTCGGTGACTCAGAGGCCCGGCATTCCCACCTGCTCCCCACCTCTCCGCGCTCACTATGTGAACGGCTTCCCGACTCTGCCCTGCCCCCGTGCCTCCTGGGAGCTCGACCCGTCCGGCCTGCCCAGGGCATGTCCCCCCGTCGCTCCTCACGTGCCCGGCGGTCTCGGCATGGTGTCAGTTCCTAAGAAAGGCCGCTTCTCCAGGGCACGCTGAGGTGGCCCACAGCCGCGCTCCTGTCGCGCGGCTCTTTCTCCGTGGCCTTCCTCAGCGTCTGGAACCACTGCCTGTGAGCTGGCATTCTTGTTTTTTGTTTGGCTCTGGGGAAGTCATCCTGTCAGTCTTACCTGGTGCCTAGTATAGATCTTAGGACTTATAGAGATTCAGCGGATGCTTGCTGGATTAGTGAATGGATCTTCTTTCGCCTTCTCTTTTTCGTCTTCATTTGCTCATTATACCCCTTTGTGTTCTATTCACTATTTTTTTCACACCCAGTGGAGAGTTTTCCAGAACCTGCAACTGCTTACACAATTGTCAGTGACCTTTTATTTATCGACAACCTTTAAGCAAGTTAAGTAGAAAAATATGTCAAAAAATAAATTATAGAAGACTCTTAACATGACGACTAAAGACTCAGTGCCACTAAAAGTGTGCTCCACCATTCATCTCTCTGCACAACTCATTGTATTTGTTTCTTGACATGAGCGTTACTCCAAGCACCTGTTCTTAGACAAACCAGACCTCAGCTCCCTAGGCTTTTGTACATATTCCCCCTTGCTTCACATTCTTCTCCCTTCCACAGCATGCTTCCATTAATTCACCATCATTCATGCTCAACCCCTTAGGTGTCAGGCCCTGAGGATATGAAGGGGACTTAAAACAGCCACTCTTTCAGAAGGCTTAGAGTCTTCTAGAGAAGACTGGTATGTAAACCTGCAAGAGTCACGTGCCGTGGTCTCTAGAATGCAACCCAGCAGGAGCAACATGTGCTATAGGATCTAGAATGTAAACCGTCAAGGATAATGTGCCATAGTGTCTAGAACACAAATCGGCAAGGATAACGTGCCATAGAGCCTAGAACATAAACCAGCAGGAGTAACGTGTCGTGATCTCTAGAATGCAGCCCAGCAGGAATAACATGTGCAATGGGGTCTAGAATGTAAACCGGCAAAGTAATGTGTGCCATCGGATCTAGAATGCAAACCAGCAGGAGGAAATTGCCATAGGGTCTAGAATATAAATGAGCAGGCGTAACTTGCCATAGGGTTTAGAATGTAAAGCGACAAGAGTAATGCGCCATAGGGTCTAGAATGCAAAATGGCAGGAGTAACATGTGTCGCAGGGTCTAGAATGCAAGCATGTGGGGAATCACAGGGCACAGAAACCAGGGGCTCCAGAAATGCTCTGGAGGGGGTGACTGTAGAGTGGTCCTGCAAAGAGGAACTTCCAAGCAAGGAAGAAGGTCAAAAGTCAGAGCTCTGAGACAGCCAAGCACCTTTCAGAACTGCTTGGACTTAGGGGAGCTCAGGGTTTAAGGGCAGTGGAGTGAGAGACACGAAAGAGGCTGAAAGGAGCTGAGCGTTAGGAAGCTGCTGTGGGCGGGCTCTGCTCAGAGGTGAGTGTTAGCCTGTGGGGAAAAATGGGGGGGGGGGAGGTGTTTACCCTCCACTCTTGAGGAATTCCAAGAAATCCTTAGTCCATTTCCAGAACGAATTCCACTTTTTCAGTCTTTACGACTGAAACAAGTCCAGCTAAGCCCAATGCTGTCTCAAGGACATGGAGGAGCCGCCATGCAGAGTAGAAAATGGTGAAACAAGCCAAGTCCACTGGTGTTCTTGCTCTGCAATTTTCTGCAGTATTTTTCTCATGTCTTTGTCTTCCACTGGGCTGCATATCCATTACAGTGCTTAAATGGACTGAGCCCAGTAATGAGAACATGTCAGACGTTTTCCAGGACCTCACAGATAATTAGTAACTTCAAGGTGTCATTGACGACTCTGTGAAAACCCAGTCTCCAGTTGATGTTCTTATCCCCTTTTCACTTTTCTTGTAAGAAATAGATGGAACTTTCATGAGGAAGGAAAATGGAAAGTTGTCCTGTTTTCAGTCATACCTTTTGGATTTTCTTCATTTATAACTTAGCACAAGTTCCTGAAGTCAACTGATGCTTTAGGTAAAACCTTGACCAGTTCTCTCCTTAAAAGTTGGTTTTGATTGGATTAGTCATGCAAGGTGATGCGGACTTGCTTAAAATCTTTTCCGTGGCTCTCCTTTCGTGGGCTGCTACGAAACGCAGGCCTGCCTGAATGAATCCAGTGCTTAGGCAGCCTCTGTTAGAAGGCGCTTCCCGTACCTGCCAGCAGGAGCTGTGCCGAGTAGTGCAGAGCTCAGCTGGAAAGCAGCAGCAGGAGGTTCTTTCCCAACAAATGAAAAACACCTGATTTCACCATAACATTTTCATTTCTATTGCCTAAGGGAGAAAGGGGAGAAAAGTCTAGAAGAGGAACAATGAAAACAAGTAGTACAAATTTAAAAAATTTTAACCAGCAGTGGCCACCAGAAGTTCTGAGGGATTGGAGAGAGAAGACTAGGTGTAGTATGGGGGCATTTTGGGGACATTGGATTTGTCCTGCGTGGCATTGCAATGACAGATACAGGCCATTGTATATTTTGTCATAACGTACAAAATTGTGCGGGACAGAGTGTAAACTATAACATAAACTGTAGTCCATGATCAGTAGCAGTGCTTCGATATGCGTTCATCAATTATAGCAAATGTACCACAGTGATGAAAGATGTTGTTAATGGGGGAAAGTGTGGGAGGGGGAGGGAGGGGGACATACGGGGGGAATCCCTTCTATTTTTCTGTAACATTTATGTAATCTAAAGCTTCTTTAAAAATTAATAATAATTTTTAAAATTTAACCAGCAATCCTAGAAAAAGAAGAGTGGCTAGAGAGGGCTTCGACACCAGTGAAAATCCAGAGACTGACAAAACTCACAGAGGTTTTGGCTGTAAGAGATGGAGTGACGTCTGCAGAGTGAGGACGGGGCCTTCCCCGGGCCAGGCAGGAGGCCAGGTGTGTTGACTACCTGCCACGATTCTGAGGGGCAGGCAGATGGTGTTATGGGATCTTGCCTATAGAGAAGTAAAAATCCACGGATTAAATACCTTGTTCTGCTCCAGAGCAGGGTGGAAAGAAACAGAATGCGAGTCCAGCCTGCTCACAAAGCCACGACCCTTCGATGACAGGATGCTGCTTCTTATTCCAAACTAGGAACATGCTAGCTAAGATGTGTGATTTAACCTAGACATGGGGTTAAATGAGTTACATACAGGATGTGAGAAATGGCTGATCTGTGTGCTCTGTGTATTTGTTTGACTTTATTAAAAAGTATAAGCTTTTTTATAGTTTTTAAGCAGCTCGACGGAGTGGGAAATCTATTGTTATAATCTAGAAAGTAGATTTATGCTTGGCACACTTATTTGGTGGTGACTGTGTGTGAGATCACAGCAGGCCCACTTCACTAAAACACTGATTCATTCCACAAGCTGAACACTGAGGCCGAACCTTGCCATTTTTAGACAACCTGCCATATTTTATTTCATGGGACTAAAAGAAAGTGGAATCTTAATGCTAAACGGGGAGCCAGACGTGAATTACAAGAGCAGACGCAGAGGAAGGTGAGTCGGGAGACCTGAGCAGGATTTCAGCCTCTACTCATGGCGCAGAGGTTTGTGTTTATTCTGCCTTCCTGCCTGGTGATTCCTCAGTGCTTACGTTTACCAAAGAGAAGGCAGGCCTCTTGGAGTGTTTTCTTCATGGAAGGAAAGTTGTCACCAAATTAATGTGCGTAAGGAAATGAAAAGCCTTTGATTAGCAGCCAAGAAGTCTCCTAATGAAATGACATTTCCCTCCAGCGATTTCAAGTGGTTAATAAAATCTAGTGCTCTCTGTGAAAAGTGCTTGTTTGTTTTGAGCTGTTCTGAGGTGCGCGTCATAAACATACCTCAGTAGATACTAACGTAAAGGTGGCTGTCAGAATAGATAAGCCTGCGTGACCACATATGCACAGAAGCAAAAGCTTCCTGTCTCACAGATGAGCCTACAAAACATGAGTTAGCAGCCGAAGGTAAATTTACCATATGCATGTCTCTCTAGATGTTCAAAGACAGAGAAGACTACGTTTCTTATCTTGAGAGCAGCAAGATCTCCTGAAACCCTGGAGAGAAATTACGGCTTTGTTATGAGGGAAGAATATGCTGCAATTGAAAGAAAGGTGTGAATTCTTGGCAAATCTAGTAATCTCTGATATTTTGCAAAGGTGAATAAACTATTAGATGATGGCCTTCACTGAGTCGCCCTTATATGTGTATTTGAATATGTAAAGGGTAAAGAGGTTATTTCTTTTTGGTATCTCCATATAAATGTGTGTATAAAATACTTCTAAGTTTCAGAATTCCCCTCACCCAAGTGGGACTCATTTTAAGAGGCAGAGTGTTTTAGGGCGTCTGGCTCCAAGCATAATGCCCAAGCGCGAGACAGGGACTAGCAGGTTTTCTCTCAGCAAAGTCCTCTTTCTCGCTCTTGCTCTCCATCTGCTTCTCTCCAGCAGTTTCTTCATTCATCTTTCTTGCCATTCAGGACTTCTCTGGCCCCTGCAGGCATTTCCAGTTTTACGCCCCGTCAGGAGAATCAGCCTGCGATTACGCTTTCCCAGCAGCAAACCCAGATTCCTGGTGGTTGCGTCCCCTTCCTTGCCTGGGACGCTGTGCATCCCAAAACCATGCCCTGCAGCCAGGGATCCAGGATCCCCACCAAGGTGCAGGCATGCTTTGACCTTAAAATGGCACGCTTATAGGGGGAGGACAGGCTCCCTGCACCGAGCACCCCAAAATAGGGGAGGTGAGAAAACTCAATGTCTACCTCTGCGATCTTACATAATCCAAGAGACTTCAGTTCAAATGGAACCACTGTGCTGTGCCGCTCAGCTTAAAGACAAAAATAGTGTACTACCGGTTAATCATTTTTATATTTTCTCTGCCTAGAATGCCCTCCATTGTCCCTCACCCTTCAAAACGCAACTCAAGTTCTTTCTCTGGGATGCCTTCCTCAGCTCCTCCTCTCCTTATTTCCCTAAAACATAATTGTTTATACTGTGAAAGAGCTCTTGTCACACTCTTTGGTATAATTACCTGTTGAAAGATGGTAGTGGGTGATTTGTGCATTAACTATTTTACTTGGGGGATTATTTTCTTAAGCTCTTAAGAAAAGATGCCCTTCAGTGGCACAAATTGTCCCTTCCTGTTAGTGACCTTAGAAGAACATCTGCACAATGTGTTTAGACCCCTGTTTTTAAATTAATACACTCTAATTTTTCAGCAGTTTCAGGTTCACAGGAACATTGAGCAGAAGTTACACATTGTCCCCTGCTCTTCCTCCCCTGCCCAGCATAGTCCCCCCAAGTGGCATCTTGCACGTGTGGTACGTTTGTTGCCACTGAGGAACCTGTGCTGATAGATTCAATGAACTAAGTCCACAGTATGCCTTGGGCACACTCTTTCTGCTGCACCATCATCGGCTCTTGACAATCTTTAACTTTTTGGTGCTTACTGAAAAACTGACCTGAAGTCCCAGGCACAAACGGAGGACTCCACACGCCTCCCTTCACCTGAGAATATATGAGCGCCATTTCCCTGCCATTTCCTCCTCAGATCTTGTGCTGGGTTTCCAGGCACCAGCTCTAAAAAAAGAAGAAAGATGGCCCTGCCCACTCTCCCATTCCCACACGGCGGGCTGATGGCAACGCACTTGATTTGCTTCCTGGATGACGCAGACGCCTCCGTCTAGGGGAGTGCTGGAGAACCCTGGCAAATATCATCTAGGGAAAGAAATTCTGCCTCTTAATGTGTATCTCATAACATTAAATGTGTTCAGCGTATTTCCCCACAATGTGAACAGGGAATACGTCTCATTAATGTATCCTCCTTATGCTCACCTTTGTATGCCCACAAGAAAGGGTTACCTGGCTGTCTTACTTTGTGCCAGCTGAGGAGCTATGGCGAGCACACTGGACTTGTTTGGGGTGGGGTAGAAACCCTACAGATGAACTGGAAGGAGCCGAGCTCAGGCTTCACAGGATGTCAGGACCACATTGGTTTGGGTTCCATGTTACATACTCAGAAAAGAACATGCACTTTCACCTCTAAGACTTTGAAGAAGTAAGTGACCTCACTTCTTTTACCTTCAGTTTCCCAGTCCATAAATTAAGCTTTCTGATGCCTGCCTCGCTGGATGGTTGTGAGAGCTGAAATTATTTACTGCAAACGCCAAGCGTATCTCCCCTTGCCCTTGCCCTTGAGGTTGAGAGCAGCGCTCAAGCACCTGCGGGAAGGGGTTCCTCTCCTCTGTAGATGCTCACCACTTGCTTGGGGTGTCTGGAGCTCGTCCACCAGCCTGCTCCTGCCTCTTCTGCTCAGTGCAGGGTTCTTCAGTGCCCTGAGGCCCGCGGCTGTGTACTTGGAGCAAGAAGGTGGGCACCGGAGCCAGGAGACCCCACAAGACACACCTTCCTGGAGCGGTGATTTGCTTGAAGATAGATAATTTAAAGCCCTGTTTTTATATTAATACAAGTAAACAGAAAGGGAAAGCATGAAGGCATTGCATGCCGGTGGCAGGCTGCTTCCACCCTGCCCGGGCACCTCAGCCCGAGTGCATGTGCCTCTGCTCCCCAGTCTTGGGCGAATCTGAGAAGCACTCTCTCCTGGGTATGAAAACGAGCCGTAAGCAGCATATTGCACTGCCAAGGTTAGACCCAGAGCCCACAGATTCCATCTGACGTGCAACTCAAATATGGAGTCCACTTTTCCTTTGAAAGCTCTTCCTACTGCTCAAGGAAATCTCTAAGAAAGCTCCACCAAAATCAATATCAGGGAACACAACACTACAAAAGCAATGACATGACTTGAGTTTTCTGAAACAGATCCAGATTACAGTTTTACACCTATTCCTCCCAAGCTTATAGTTGTCCTTATTATACCATGCATTCCATTTTTTGGTTGTTGGCTTGGAATTGGGTAACTATGGACTCTTTGGCTATACCCATGAAAGACGGATAAAATCCTTGATTAGGGAGGATAGTACCTACCTCTGCAGGAACCTACAGATTTTTGACCCTACAACCAATGATCTAAAGCTCTGGTTCCTAACCTATTTTCTGTACCAGCCTGCCTGAATGATAGGATAGGATAAATGATTAGTAACATAGAAGCCGTACCCTGGGAAGAAGTAGTATCTGAATATAAGGGGTGAGTGCAGACTTCTTAGTCTTAAAAAGCACCCCAGGGATCCTTATAGAGACCTGCAGCAGTAGGGTCTCTGTGGGCTTTTGCTACAGTGCCAGGTTTGTTACAAGCACCCTAGAAGGGTTTGTTCATCCAGCAGACAATTGTCTCCTGATACAAGCCAGGTCTAAGATATGTTAGGGTCTCTGTTACACTCCTGATGATTTTCTCTACAGTCTTTCACGGGATAATATTTTAAAAATTAAATAAAAATGAGCACAGATCACCAAGATGCCGTA
The DNA here is from genome assembly GCF_030445035.2 of Dasypus novemcinctus. NCBI lineage: Eukaryota > Metazoa > Chordata > Mammalia > Cingulata > Dasypodidae > Dasypus > Dasypus novemcinctus. Next base: position 964,572 of record NC_080701.1, on the reverse strand, counting down.
AGACAATAGTTGTTATGTGTTTGTGACCGTCATTTATTTCTCATGGGAATGGTGAGGCCATCTCAGAAATGAAGAGGCACAGTCTACCTGCTTGAGTAAAGAAACCCTTAAGGTTTTATGCATGTATGTGTGTAAAGAGATCCTTAACAAAAATGTCTTTTTGCAAATAAAAATTGAATTCCAAATCCTGGAATTTAGTTTAAGATGGGGACCTTCATTTCTGAGGAAATGCAGGCCTTCTGAGTTTAACAGCCATGTTTGAGCAAAAAGCTAAAGGGAATCTGCTCATCTTTCACAGTTCTGAAGAATTTTTACCGATGCCAAGTATACTTGACCCCACGTTATAAAACTAATGTCTTGCAGGTCTTGTGATGTATACAGGTCAGTGGTTTTTGGCATGGGTGGTTGGCCAGGGATTTTACTGTGCTCGAAGGAGAGAAGAGGGATTTTTCAACATTACCCATGAGTCAAAGGCATGAATCCCTTTGTCTGATGTGCAAGTACAGAGCTTCATTTGGAGTGAAAGTGTTCTAAACCCAGCGATGCCAAGAGCTGCACACTGCCATTTGTTGACAACCATGAGGAAGCTGTTGTCTTTGCTTCTAACACCTTTTTCATAAAGTTGTCCAGCTCGACATGTGGAATAACCCAGTGGAGTGGAGCTGTAACCTTCCTGTGGCATCACGGTCTCTCTCGAGATGCTTTGAGAACCCATGCTGTGTGGAGGGCGCAAGGCTGGGTGTTTTTCCCAATGGGGCATCTCACAGGAAAGCCGTGCTTAGTACCGCTCCTCATTTTAGGAGGACGTGGTGATTTGTGCCTCTCAGGCAGGATGAGAAGAGATCCGGTCCTCGTTCTGCATTTAAGCCATGGAAGAACATCATTTCATAACAAGCCAGAGGCCAAGTCTAAATTAGTGTCTACACAGTCTTGAAGAATTGAAGGCTTATGTAATTGCAGTCATTGCCAGGGTGGGTGTGGATCAAAAAAAAAAAAAATGTACAAGCTCATGCCATTTAAAGCAGATTATCTTCTCTACCCCAGCTCATGTAATTTCAACAACCATATGCTTGTCTTCTGTTTTCTGGCAACCCAGATCTGCTTTTTATTTCTTTTTTAGTTTCAATAGAAATTAAGTGGTTTTGGCCGTCAATGTTTCTGCCAGTCTTCTTTCAGTCTCCCGTGAAGACGACCAGATGGGATAAGGCTTTTTATGGTGCACACCCATTCATTGGAAGTGACATAATGGGCTGCTAATTTTCCATTTTTATAGCCTGCCCCTGTCACAGCATGGCATGCTGTGCTACTGTCTTATTCTACAAAGGTTTTCTCTAAAAGGGTAATCGAAGAAAATAATCAAAGAGAGGGAGAGAGTTAGGATCAGGAATTTCAGAGAATATAAATGGAGAGTTATCCTTGAACTGAAGTCAGTGGGAATACTAGAAGGAAGGAGTGGAGGGAGAGAGGGAGGGTTGGAGGAGGGTGAAGAATAGCAGGGGACAATTCAACGCAACTAGGTTGATTAGGATATTGTTTTGAATTCATGAATTCTTTGTCAGTTGAACAGAAATAATGAAGGAAGACTTTTCCATTAAGGTACATCCTGCTTCAAAATGCAGTGGGCTGAGTCCTACGGAAACTCAATCCAGAGCTCACAGTGGACCCAGTGAGGCGCCAGGGCTCAGTTACGCAGTCCTGCTCTCTGGAATGGCTGCAGAGTCAACTACAGCATGCCAGGAGGAAAGTCTCTCTGTAGGAAAGAGCAGATCCATACTTGGAAGGCTCTGGAACCGCAGTTGTCCCTTTACAAAGGGTCAGCTAAACACGAGGCTGTTCGGAGATCATTCTCACAATTGAAGGGCACTGTAAAAAATTTTTTTAAAAAGCTAACATGTATTTCCAGACCAGCCAGCACAGTCCAGCACTGTTATTTGCTGCTTTGCTATAAAAAAAACTGCAGTGGTAGAAGTGTGAGTAGTTACAACATCCACATCCACCCGGGGGCATCTCATCATCTCAAGCAATTGAAGGTACTTAGCATCTGTTACCTGTAGCATGGATGTGCATTCAGCAGACCCAGGATTGCTGATTTGACTTCTCAGATGAGAGACTCAATGTCTTTGTCAAGGAAGGGCTTTTCCTTTAGGACGTTTAACTCGAGTCTAATTCTGAACCATAAAAATCTTTATATTGGGGACAACTTTATACTTTTTTAAAGTTTACCTCTCATAAATTTGCATCCATTTAAATTTCTCTTTGCATTCAAGTGGATTTCCTGGTTTCAAAATCACAGTCACAGAAGTGATGGACTTGAAAAATTTTTGCTCAAGCAAAATTGAAACCGTCTGTTGCAGTGGATTTCATGAGGTTAAATTCACTGCCCAGTGTGCAATCACTTTCATTTTCTTTTGCCCCATGACATTAGGGGGTCTGCAGGTAAATGTATCCAGGAAATCTTGCAGGTTTGTGCTTCCCATATGCCACCAAAGACGCCTGAAGACCCTGACTCAGCATCCAACCTCACTGAGCGTCAAGATGAATCACCAGAGCTGACCCTTCCTTCATTCCCTGCATAATAAACTGCCATAGCTGACGCTCCTCTCCATTCCCTCTCTGCTGCATCCATATAATTTGGGAATATCCGAGGCTGGAGCTCAGAGAAATGCTTCTTGAGGAGCATGGAGAGGGGCTCTCTGAATTTGAACAAATTCTCTGGCCCTGCTCCAATTCCAAGCCAGGTCTTTGGGACACGTTTTGGGGCTCTTAAAGCTCTGGGTAGCTCAGGTCCCAGCACGCCGGCCAGCCAGCCCTGCACCCCAGGGTAGAAATGGAAGCTTGTAGAGCATCCAAAAGCCAGCTGCGTCCTTTGGGCACGGCCTGCAGTGGAACGAAGGAGGAATGCTGACAAAATTTTTACTGCCTTCTTCTGTTCCTGTCTTCTGAATAATTTAGAAACAAGGGTTGTTGACCTTAGGCCTCCAACTCCTTTAGAAGTAATCACTTGTTATTTCTGGTATCTTCAATCTATGTAAAAATGGATGACTCCTTCCATTTGTTTTTCCTTTTATCCAAGCACCCAGAAATTTAGGAATTCCAAAAGGAAATTAGATACAGGAAGACAGCCATCTGTTGTCCCTTCTCTGCCACAGTCTTCATCTGAATATTTTCAGACAGCATCATCTCTTTTCCTTAAGCAATCAAGCCACAACAGTTTCTCTCTGATGCACTTTCTATGTTTTTTCTTATTTGCCAGTAACTTTCTACCATGTAGTGTGGTCATTTAAGTATTATTGCTACTAGACTCAAAGAAGGATCTGTTTTGACTTGTCATTGTATCCCATGGGAGAAAGGCATCTAGCATTTATGGAATAACCTCTGTATAGCAGGCACAGTTCTAGATGTTTGGAGACAGAACCACAGAGACCCTCACCCCCCACAGGGATTTTACAGGTGTGAAGACTGAGGCTCAGGAAGGCATCAGTGTGTCCAAGGGCACGCGGCTGCTAAGTGGCAGAGGAGCTCCTTGGACCCATGGTGCCTGACCCAGCTCTATGGATAAGCAGACGCTCAGCATGTATCATTACTTTTTATCTTCTCTGACACTAGATCTACAACCTGCAGGGATCTTAGAATCATGCTACACTTGACCATTAGCTAGTTCATTCTAATGATTCTTGGAGATTTTCCTTATAATTAGCCCTAATAGAAGAGCCTTATTGTCTATTACGGTCTTAGCAAAAGGCAGTGTTTTCTGTTGGAAGCTTTGGAGCAAAAATGGAGTTGAAGAGAGATGCTAACTTCAGAAATTGCTAACGCATGTGAAAGACAAGTCAACTGCTCTTTGCTAAGACTAGAAACACTATAATTGATATTGCTGGTTCTAAGAACTTTAAGTGTTGTCTTCTAAGCCAATTTCTGCTCCATGGAAAGGTCTGCTTGGATGTGGACCCCAGTGCTTCCACGCCTGGCCATCATTCTGGGGCCCTGGGGTACAACTTACTGCTCTGGAGTAGCATGATGCTTAGGTCATTTATGGAGGTCACGTTGTCGCATTCCTGACGAAGTGAAGGGTGCTATAATCAGCGCAGCTGTCCACAGCAGCTCTGGGAAGGGCAGTGGGTGGAGGGGAATTTCACACATGTCATGTTTCACTTACTCATCCTACAAGCTCTGGCTTGGACTTGATGCCGTTGGGGGAAGAGATGGAGAAATGCGTCATGATGATGCAAACACAGGGACCCAGGAGCCAAGAGGGCTGATTCTGAGCTTAACTGTTCACCATGTCACACTTGCTTGCAGGACTTTATGGTACAGCATGTCGGCACTCAGCAGCCACCCCCACACCGAGTAGAGTGAGAATTTGGTGTATCAGTCCAAAAGATAACGGAGGTGTTTTCAAAGGGACACAAATTAGGTTATTTCTTCCATAGAAAGTGTCTTACCTCACTGCTTACTCGGTCGGTAGGAAATAATAAAATCATATTTTTATCTTAAAAATTGAATGTTTATTCTTGTTTTAGAACAAATTGTTTCTTGTTAAAGATCAAATGTGAGGCCATAAGAAGACTTAAAATAATACCAATATAGCATCTATTATTAATCACAAGAGGATTGTAAGTTCATAGAACAGAATTTCTCTAATTATTTAGCCTGTGCCCTCTTTTGATGTAAAAATCTCTTCTGCATTTCCTCTCCTGCCGCATGGAAGAGGGAACATGACCTCATAGTTAGGCGCTTCTTCCCTGGGTATCCCCACCTAACAAGTTTTGTCAATCTCTGCTTTCCCTAGATTCTATCTCACAAATAAGGTGTTTGCTCTAAACTAAACTTTATAAATAAGATTTTTCCATCACCACACCCTTGGAGATTCTCAATCATTGCCCCACATCCCGCTCCCTCTTTCCCTCAGATTTTCCTGGTTTTGAATTACAAGCCTAGAGGAAAAGAAATTTGGCAGTTAAACTTAAGTTAGCCTGCTGTGGCAGTTTGAGATTATTTATGAATTCCAAAAAGAGAGATTATGTTTGTAAACTGGTCTGTTCCTCTGGGGCTGATAGCCCTTTGATTTTATTAGAGTCAGCTGTGACATCTGATTAAATTATCTTAAAATTGGGGTTTTGATTCAACCACACATTAGAGTGTGACTCAGCACTGAATCCCATCCCCCTGGGGGGGGGGAGGGTGATAAAACAGACTCTCAAATGGAAGTAGATACACAGAGAAGAAGAGCACGGAGAAAGAGAGACCGCTCATTAGGCACAGCAGCAGCCCCAGGAAGAGAGATGAGCCTGATAGTCTATAGGTGACCTTGTGAAGAGAGCAGAGCAGCTGAGCCCAGAAAGGAACGAGCCCCAGGGAGAGAGGCAAGTCTGTGCCAGCCTGTGGCTGAGATGGGAAGGAGCTGGGACCACGGAGCCTAAGGAAGGAGGAAGGCTGAACCCTCGCAGAGTCACCTGCCATCTTGCTTCAACATGTGGCCAATGACTTTGGGTGAGGAAGGGCCTCTTATGGTACCTTGAGTTGAACTCTTTAGGGCCTTGAGACTGTAAGGTTCTACCCCAAATAAACACCCTTTATGTAAGCCAGCAGAGTTCTGGTACTTGGCCTCAGCACACCTTTGGCTGACTGATACACCTGTGCTGGGCAGAGGCCCTCTGCTCTCACTCTCTGCAGAATGCATTGTTCTCCACCTCATTGACTAAGCGGATGTTATTTGCTGTGATTTCAGTCTTGTTTCAGGCTTCGCCAGTGGAATTACCTGCAGTGGGATTGCCAGTGCCTGGCACCTGCCTTAGCCAGCTGGTGCTCTCAATCCGTTTTACAGTCAAGTTTATATCTCTGGGTACCAGTCTATTACCATATGTCCATGCCTTCTCTTTTCATTTTCTTAGTAGTATCTTTTTTTTTTTTTTAATCTTTTATTTATTTATTTATTTTTTAATTACATTATGAAAAATATGAGGTCCCATTCAACCCCACCGCCCCCGCCCCCCACTCCCCCACAGCAACACTCTCTCCCATCATCATGACACATCCATTGCACCTGGTAAGTTCATCTCTGAGCATCACTGCACCCCATAGTCAATGGTCCACATCATAGCCCAGACTCTCTCACGTTCCATCCAGTGGGCCCTGGGGGGATCTACAGTGTCCCGTAATTGTCCGTGAAGCACTATCCAGGACAACTCCACGTCCCGAAAACGCCTCCACATCTCATCTCTTCCTCCCGTTCCCCACACCCAGCAGCCACCATGGCTACCGTTCCCACACCCATTCTTAGTAGTATCTTTTGAAGAGCAGAGTTTTAAACTGGATTAAATCCCTTTTATTAATCTTTTTCTTTTATGCCTTGTGCACTTTGTGTACTATATAAGAAATCTTCTTCTAACCCAAGGTCAGACAGATTTTTCTCCTGTGTTTTCTTCTGTATGTTTTATCCTTTTAAATTTTACATTTAGGTCTGTGATCCATTTCAGGTTAACTTTTTCTACAGTCTAAGGTACTTATCAAGGCATGTTTTTTTGCATATGGCTCTAGTATTATTTGTTGAAAGATTCTCTTTCCTTCCTGGCCCCTTGTCAAAAGTGTGGGCTACTCCTGGGTCCAGGTATCTTTCCTCCTCCAACACCGATTTTTTCAAAATTGTTCTGGCTCTGTAAGCACCTTTCCCTACCCATACAAACTTTAGAATAAGCTTGTGAAATACTTTTTAAAAGCATACTGGGATTTTCATTGGCATTGCATTGAACCCAAAGATCTGTCTGGGAAGAAGTAACCTACTAACACTACTGAGTTTCGGACCCATGAACCTGATATACTCCCCATTTGCTTTTGTCTGCTTTAGTTTCTTTCATTAGTAATTTACAGTTTTCAGCATACAAATCTTGTATGTTTTTTATTAGAAATATTCCTATGTGTTTCATGTTTTTGATGCTATTGAAAATAGTATTGTTTTTTAATGCCAACTTTCAATTGTTTATTGCTAATATATAGAATTATGACTGCTCTTTGGACTTTCACTTTATGTCCTGAAATCTTGTTAAATTCATTTATTAGTCCTAGTAGCTTTTTTGCCAATTCTTTGAGTTTTTCTATATAGATAATCTTGTCATTTGTAATGAGAGAAAGTTTTATCTCTTCTTTTCTTATCTGTATGCCTGATATTTATTTTTCTTATTACTCTGGTAAAATACTGAATAAGAGTATGAAAGTACTTCTCTTTTCCTTGTTTGCAGTCTTGGCCTTTTGAAATGCATAGTTTGCTTTTCCTTCCTGAAACCCTGCGCTCTGACCCTCACTTTGCAGGGTGCGGGAAGCCTCTTCCTCTCTCACTTCGGGAGGGAGGGGCCTCTTGAGTGCAGATTTTCCAGGATCTGCCCTCATTCTGCGTAAACTCCCTGAATTTTCTCATGCATGCTCGGAGTGCCCAGAGTCACCTACACATAGATGGCTCATTCGATCCCAAAATTTTCCCAGAAAACTCATTTATCCAATTGCATGCCAACTGTATGCAAATTTAATATTTTAATACTATTTAACACATCATGTATACCCTCTCTTTCTGCCTCGACAAACTGATTTCTCTGGTGATATTTTTTAAACTCAAACCCAGTTGTGTTGCTGCTTTGTTTACACTTTCAATGTCTTATTCCAAACTCCTCACCATGCCTTACGAGGCCCCATGTGGCCTGAACTACCAGACTCTCAGACCGCGTCTAATAATTTCCTCCTTTCCAGCCACACCAGCCTCTTTCCTCCTCCTTTCTTTCCCCGTCTTGTACCAGAACTAGATCTTTGCATAGCAGAGGCCGCTGGGCTCGAGCCTCCCTTTATCTCCTGCCTTCAGCGGCTCCTCCCTGGCCATCGTCTTTCTTCTCAACGCTATCACAGCTAGAATAATCACCATTTTCAGCTCTGCTTTCTCGTGTGCCTTCACTTCTCTGTCTGGACGTCAAGCGCCCTAAAAGCAGGGCTGGACCTGGCCATTCTGCGTGGGCTCACTGTGTGCCTGTGCCCACACCGTCCCCTGCACACAGTAGGCGCTCAGGAAACACTGAATGCCGAGCGGATGTCAAATCGCTGTCATTTCATCACTTAAACCAGAGGCCTGGTACCGTCCAACTCAGTGGGAGGTTGGTAAGGAAAACAGTAACGACTCAAGGTGTTTTAAGGAGGAAAGGATTCGAGGTAGAGAAGTGGGAAGTTACAGAATCGGGTGGAAGGCCTGAGAAACAAAGGTCAGAGAAGCTGCTGCTAGGGACACAGATGGCAAGGATGGGGGGACGTCCCCAAGGAGCTCAGCTGCCTGCAGCCCCGAAGGGGTGACTCTCAGATTACTAGAAGCTGCAGGTGGAACCCCAGGCCCCACCTTCCCAGACCCAGGCACCTTCCCCCAGTGCTGGAACGGTAGCCATTGCCCTTCACTCTTTTTTTTTTTTTTAAATGTGTAATTTGATCAATCTTTTTTTTTGTCTTTATTTTTTTAATATTACATTAAAAAAATATGGGGTCCTCATATACCCTCCACCCCCCTCACCCCACTCCTCCCCCCATAACAACAATCTCCTCCATCATCATGAGACATTCATTGCATTTGGTGAATACATCTCTGAGCACCGCTGTACCTTGTGGTCAGTGGTCCACACCATAGCCCACACTCTCCCACAGTCCACCCAGTGGGCCATGGGAGGACATACAATGTCTGGTAACTGTCCCTGCAGCACCACCCAGGACAACTCCAAGTCCCAGAAACACCCCCACATCACATCTCTTCCTCCCTCTCCCCACCTCCAGCAGCCACCATGGCCACTTTCTCCACACCAATGCCACATTTTCTCAATTATTAACCACAATAGTTCATGAATAGAAAATCATTAAGTCCACTCTAATCCATACTCTATTCTCCATCCTGTGGACCTTAGAGTGGTTGTCTGACATGTGTCCCCCTCGTGGGAGGAGCCCCAGCTGGGACCCTGCTCCGGTGGAGCAAGGAAAGCCCAGGTTCTGGGGCTCCAGCACCTTTGGGGGTGCAGGAGGACGTGCTGCACGCGCAGGCAGCCCATCAGCTCAGGCCCTCTGACGCGGATTTATCCTGTGCTTCCCCAGCGAGCCACGTTTACCTGGGCTGGAATCCCCCGCCCTCCGGCCTCTCTGCAGGGCCTCGTCTTCCATCTGACCTGACCGTGTCCTGGCTCCAACCTTGTTTTCTTAAAAGAATCTCCAAAATGCAATTCCGACCGTGTTGCTCCCCAGCTGAGAGCTTCCGGTGCCCTCCGTCACGTGGAGGGGGTGCACGTCCATAGCCGGGCAAGGCCAGAGTGCACCAACAGCTCCTCTCCACGCCGCCCGTCCTCCTCCCAGCCACCTGCTCGGCCCCCTGCCCAGCGCCTGCCTGTCCTGAGGGCCCAGGAGGCCCTGCTCGCCCCACCCCTGCCCAGCGCCTGCCCAGGACGCCCTGCTCACCCCCGCACTTGCCCCCTCCCCTGCCCCCTGCTCGCCCCCTGCACTTGCCCCTGCGCCCACGCAGAGCCAGGCTGAACCGAGAGCAGCTGCTGCTGCCTTCATGCACATCTGCCATGCCAGGTTATGCACCTGTCTGCCCACCAAAGAGTGACGCTCATCCCGATATCAAATTCTTTGCAATTCAGAACTAACAGCGGATCTAGACAAATAACTGAATGAATGAATACATGGCCGCTTCGGTGCGACAGTCATGTGATCCCTGTAATTATATTTTAAAAGACTGGGAGCCTGCAAAAAAGGACCCCCAGATAAAATGGAGTTGTAGATAAAAGGGGTATTTCATATGCCCCAAGAGTAGCACACTTTTTCTTTCCTCACACCTGTTTGGATTTGATGGAAAAGAAGATTGGGGTGGAACTAAAAAGGTTTTGTATCACTTGTGTATCTTCCAGGCCCACTTGGAGGAAATTAATGCAGGGGCTGCAGATGAGATGGAAGACAGTCACAGGGTGCTGTTCCTCTGGAAACAAGCAGCCACAAAAAAATGCTTTCGAAGGACCCACACCCAAATCCCGCTGGATTTTAAGTGGCATAAACAAGAGCTGGTTTTGGTGGGAAACTAGTAGGTATTCAATGCTTTGGCATTTTATTGACCCATCAGCGTGAGATTGCCTTTTCTTAGAATACTTCTATAATACAGGAAGATTTGACTTTTTATTTATCTGAGCAATATCTTAAAATAATTGGGTCCTGCCTGTCGGTAAAATACCTTGACTTTACCAACAGGCAACTAGACGGAGCTTCGCCTTCGATCTGCTCCAGTGACCTAAACCCGCGCCCCCGCACGTGGTCAGCTCCGTTTTGGTGTGGCCTCTGTGCTCAGGGCTGCTCTCCAGCTGCCCTCCACTTCTCCCAGAGGGGACGGCGCTCACCAGTTTGCTTCAGTCTCCACGGCTCTCCCCGCGTCCTCCCAGCCACTGCCCTGCTGAGGTCTGTCTCTGTTCAGGCAAACCCCTGGTGCACAGGTGTCTCTTCTACCAAGTAGCCGGTCCCAAAGCAGGTAACATTTTAGTTAGGTTCCAACTGCCTCTGTTTGAAGGCGGTGGGGTTTTAATTTGCATTTTAGAGTTTTGTAAGTGTGTCCTTTGTTGAGCAAGATTCAGAAGACAATCACATGAAAAGCAGCTCTTTCCATAGTACGAATCACAAATACCCCAAGGAAGTCGTAGGCTGGAGTTTCCGTCCCCCTCCAGCTTCGCCCGAGCCTCTTCCCTGGCAGTGCCCAGGGCCTGTGGATTTCTCCTGCCAAGCTGCCTGCCGGCGGAGCATGTTGCAAATGCTGAGAAAACGACCCTTCGCAGCAGGAAATGGGGTCGAGGGCTTTAGGAACAAGAATTCTCTTTTCCTAGATCTGCTCCAGTCCTGCTCTAGAGGCTCGTTTGGAAATTCTTAGGATATTATTCGCTAGCTCTGTTTTCTATGCCTTGAGCCTGTGGCCAAGATTAAATCAGAGGGTTTTGAAGGCAGTAGCTCCCCTATTTGTAAAATGCGGAAAACTCTACGACCTAAAAATCCACATTTTCAAAAGCTTGTTTCAGGTTCTGATTCCCTAGCTCACGTGCCAAGCTTGTCCCAGAAGCATGCAACTTGTCAGTAATATTTTGGCCTTCCATTTAGGTTTGCACATGTATTTCTCTAGGCACAAATAGATGATGAACTCTGTTTTATATAAAATCCCAAAATCCGTGTATACTTGAAAATTTTCTGGAGTAGGGGCAAGACTACTAAAATTTATGTAATGTTGTTCCTTCGCCCGTTCTTCAACCACAGTTCAGCATTTATGGTCAACCTTCAGTGAGTGTAAGGTGTTTATACATAGGTGAGAGGTATAACATGAATAATAGGAGACATTTGTGTAGGAACTTGTGGGTAATCTAGGCACACACCAAATATCCCTCAGTGGAAGGTGGGGCGAGGATTCGGTCGTACCGAGCGATGGGTGAATAGAGACAGCCTACGGCTTCAGAATCGGAAAGCGCTGAGGCGTCCTGGCCAGCTGAGGTCACTGAAGCCAAGAGATCCTGAGACTCTCCTGAGATCACAGCTGTCAGCAAAAGCTCCTCCTTTCCTAACTCTAGTCAGTCACAGTTTCTTTTTTTTTTTTTTTGGCTTTATTTCTTTAATATTACATTAAAAAAAATATGAGGTCCCCATATACCCCCCACCCCCTTCACCTCCCCCATAACCACAACCTCCTCCATCATCATGAGACGTTCATTGCAGTTGGTGAATACATCTCTGAGCACCGCTGCAGCTCGTGGTCAGTGGTCCACACCACAGCCCACACTCTCCCACAGTCCACCCAGTGGGCCATGGGAGGACATACAATGTCCGGTATTTCTTTTTATCACCATACCCTTAGGTATTGCAATTCAAAGTAACAGTGGCCCTGTGAGGAACGTGGCTAGAGCAGTTTGACGCTGGACCTCTACCGGCGCACAGTCCTTGCAGCACCGCGCGGCGGTGAGCTGTGTCGGTCTTCGGAGCCTGCTACCTGGGTCGGAATTCAGGCTCCAGCTCTCATAGCTGTGTAATCTTGGCGAGCTGTGAGCTCCGGTGGCTCAGTGCCCACGACTGAAACACCGGAGTCATTTCATGCCCAGCTCGTGGACTCATTGGGAAGAGTCACTGAGTGTCTTCTCTACAGCCCTTAGTGATAGATGCCTAAGTGCTCAGTAAATGTGTATTTTTATTTTAATTGCTTTAACAAACTATTATGAGATGGTTCTATAAATCTTTGTCGTCATAATCACTAATATTTTCTCTGAAATAGCACTAATAGGACTCTTCTAAGATTGACCTCTTATCTACCCTCATGAGGAGCCTGGCAATGTAGCTGCTGCTTCCAAGTAGCAGATAGAGCCAGTATGGGAAAGAATGCTGCAATCAAACGCGGACATGTGCAGATAAAGGGGCCTCACCTTTCGCAGCTGGTCTCAGTTTCTAGGTGGTCTGCTGCTTTCATCAGCTCAACGGCACTGCTCAGTTCACGCGGGAGAGGTGGACCCCTGATGGGGTTCGGGCGGAGGCTGCAGCTTTTCCGCTGCCTCCTCACGGGCTCGTGCTGGAGGCCTGGCCCCCGTCTGCCATCTTGTTTGGGCTTCTCCAGAATCGACTGCAGCACGAGGCCTCAGCTAAGGGCAGGCCAGGTCTGACGTTCCCGCTTGCCTGTAGCAGGCTTTCGTGACACTTCTTCAGGGCGACAGGCCACGCTGGCACTCCTGAAACACCTTGTGAAAGCAAATCCTGCCTCAAAGGGCAGCTTTCAAGACACCACAGGTGGGCTACTGGGCCACCCCATTCGTGCTGGCTGGAGGAGAACCTGCCAGAGGGAGTTTCTGTCGGACTTAGCACCCGGTAGCTGAATTCTGCTAGAAAAGCATCTTTTAAAAATTGCTATGAACACAACAAATTTTTCAATTTTGATATCTTTCCATTTTATCACTTTTTCCCTAGCAATGCTCATGTTAAATTTTATTTGGATTTTTATTTATGTAAGCACACTCTAATGTCCTGCTGACAAATTCCTTTTCAGTTGTAGTCTCCATTCCTCGGGGAAAATGTCAAGTTCCCCTAAAAATAAGAGGATATGATTTCATCCCTGTTTCTACTAAATGAGTCAATATAACTTTGGACTCCATTGGAATTGAAATATTCTTTGATTTCCCTGTGATTAAGTGACATTTCTATATTCATTTGCATGCTTTGTCTCATTCCATATTTTTCCATAAAGTTGTTGAAAATTATTTTGGGGAACACAGTTCGATGTGTTTTATAGTTTAGCATCTTAGGCATGCTTTATACTTTTCAGACAGCTTTCCTTTGGGATCAGGCTTTAAATAACAGTAGTGTCAGTGCTAGTGAAATATGATTGTTTTGTTTTATACTGATATTCCAATCGTATTTTGGTATTAAACTTTGTATTATAAGGACCAAGCTTGGAATATATTCTCTTAAATAGAAATGTTTGCAGTTAATATTTTGGAAACATGAAGAGTAGTTCTTACTTTAGGATCTTGTAACACAGAGCTTGTAGACACGTATTTATTTAGCATTTATCACATTTTGCCCAATTTGAGAATAATACATGTACATTTTTTTCCCTACATGAATCTAAAGTTCTCAAGACAAGGAGTATATTTCATTTCTAAGCATATGGTAGAAATGTACACATGCTAAAAATACCTGTAAAATATATGTGTTTAATTAAAATCTTATATATGTGCAATTTATACTTTGTGTTTACTTATGGAGCACATATTGTAAAGTCTTGGTTACCCAATTTTTTTTCAGCCGAATACCTATTTATTGGCATTTCCAGTGCCATACTTTGTAACCATATTGCCCACTGATTAATTCTAGAATTATTTGTTGAGCAAGTAGCACAATGCCAGGAACAGTGTTACTTGCCACATATACAATGGTGAACAAAGAGAAAACAAAGAAACTCACACATGGATTTTTCAGGAAAGTGGAAGAGATAGATGCCATTTATGTGATGAAAAAGTCAAGTGCCACTGAATCCAAAATTGTTACTACTTATTTCCCTTATAATTATAGTGTTGAATTTTACTACATTTTAATTTTTATTAATTGAAATAAAGATTACTTGAAAAGTAAACACTGAAATTAAATATTAATTGAAAGAAATGCCCTCCCCTTACCAAGCACGCTTTGTAAATATTTACAAGAGCCTATGGCTTAGACCCTGTAATCCCATTTTACAAAGAAATGCTGAGATCATATTCCACAGTCAGAACGTTTTAGAAATTGATCATCCATTTGCTTTTCATATATAGTAGTAAGTGATTGCCCAAATATTTCTTTTCTAAACTATTCTATTAGAAAAGTGAGTTTAAGGCATGTATTAATTACATGGTTTAGTAGCACTAATTGTTTAACTTCTTATATTTGAAAGGATTTAATTAGGCAAATTTTAAAGTATAGAAGCTGCAGTATTACAAGGTGTTGCTACCAGAGGCAGTGTACATGATGCTGTTTAATTAACCTGAATTACCCACTTCTGGAATGTTTAAGCTTTGTTGGACTTTCAGGAGCTCAGGGACAGTGACGTCCCTATGAAAAGAATGTTGCGGATAAGCTGCTCAGTGACTTATCAGCCCTGCTACTGTAGCTGTGCCAACCAGACGTGTTCCCACCGCTTGGACATGATGTGCAGGATGGTGAGAGAGGCAGGGGCATGAGATAAAGTCCTGACTTCACTTTCCACAGATAACTTACCCTTTGTTCTTTGGAATTAGCTGTTTAAGAGCACATGCGGGGAACGTGTAATACCTGAAAGAACCCAGCTATGTGCAGTAGTATTTTAATACCCTAACAACTAGATAAGAAAGATCTTTTAGTATCAAATCTACTAAACTCTGCTATTATGAGAAGCAAAGAATTTTATCAAAGAAGTGAAGACAAGTTTCAAAAAATATCAAAACAGCATTACAGTTGAATTCAGACTAAGGAGTCATAACAGAGACTTTCATTGTGTTCAGAAATTATTCCCAATTTAGACTTTGAAAGTGGATTAATATTTTTCAAAGTCCTCTGTGGGGAACCTGTGTGTGTGTGTGTGTATTCTTTTTTCTTTTTTTCTATAAAAGGACTTTGAACAAATTGAGTCATTACTGGAAACATTTCCAACATGGCCAGGAACCAAAAATACTCAAGTGAAACTTCAGGTTAAAAGTCACAACGGACAAACTCTAAACTGGTTCCAGCCTGGATTCAGGTAGGATTAAGACATGAGAAACTTAAGTGAGAAAGCAGGTGACTTCAGTCCCATCAGCCACTGTTGGGTGACGTTTTAATCCAGTTAACCAGAAGGTGCTGCGCCTGGACCGTGCTTCTCATCTCTCACAAATCCAGGGGGTTGACGTCTCAGCCAAAAGGTAGAACTTACTTTATTTTGAACCATCCAACAAGATAAAGGTGAAGTAAGCAAGTGCCATTTTAGGACAATTTTATTATCGTTGATCTGGATGAATTATTTATTTAATGCTACTTGCACTCTGAGGCTTTTAAGCAATGGTAAAGGTCTTAAAATTTAAGAAAATAATAAGATCCTTATTTTGACATGGAAGGATTCAGACAAGATTTCATATAGGTTATGAGAGTGTGATAGCTGATTTTCAGATTTCACTAAGTGTCCAGAAATAAGTCCGTAGAAAAGTATTACTCTCTGGAGAAGCTATCTATCATAGCCTAAGTGCAAAGATGAAAAGCTGGTGCTGTGGCAAGGAGCTAATGTCCAAAAGACCAATATTCAGAAGTTGCAAATACATTGAGATCTCTTTCCTTCACTAATTATAGGATTGGCCGTATTTATAACCAGAGAACATCAACAATTACAGTAGGTTTAACCCTTGTTGAGCAATTGGTGTGTGCTAGATACTGCGCCCAGCCCTTGGTAGGAATCATTTTGTTAACCCTTCGCCCTGTTAGGTGCTCTGCAAGTGTCAGTACACAGGTGAGAAACTCGAGGTCTTGAACGTCGTGGTTTTGCTTCAGCTCGGTTGGACAGTCAGGGAATGTGATTTTTTAAGCCCTGGCAATGCAGCCAATTGTAGTAGAAAGCAGGACTCCGGGGACCCTCTAGGCTGTGAGCGAGCGCCTGGACGCCGTGGTAACCGCGGGCGACGTGAACCCCTTGTCTGAGTGTGTCAGGGCTGCTGGTCCACCGTGCACAGTGAGGTACAGGCAAGGGCTGGCTTCCAGGGGCAGAGCCAGCAGGTACGTCAAGATGCCAGCGAGACCGGGCCCTCCTGGGGCGCCGCATGACCCAGCCACAGGCGCCACCCTCTCCGTCTTCTGCGGGTCGCACTGACGTCCTTGGGGCGTCTCCTTAGGAGGCCTCCAGTGATCGGGGTTCAGCCGGGCCATCCCTGACCCAAACTGACATCTCCAGGAGGTTCTATTGCCTGGGGTCCCTCCAAAGGGAAGAGGTTAACGAAGAGCAGGTCTAGCCTGGGGAAGTTAACTAACCCTCATGTTCTAGGTAAGCTCTGTGTGCTAGGCTGGGGAACTTAACTAACCCTCGTGTTCTCAGTAAGCTCTGTGTGCTAGGCTGGGCAACTTAACTCAGCCCTCACGTCCTCGTTAGCTCTGTGTACTAGACTGGGGAAGTTAACTAACCCTCACGTCCTCGTAAGCTCTGTGTGCTAGGCTGCGGAACTTACCTCACCCTCAAGGCCTCAGTAAGCCTTGAGCAGGTGACTGTTGGAATGGGTGAAGGAGCTCCTAACGCAGTGAGATTTTGACTAAGTTGTTTAACCCCTTTTGCTCCATCTCCTTTTTATTCCTTTTCTATTTTGTAACCAAAAGTTATTCGAAGTATCATAATAAAAGATACAACTGAATATGGCCTTTCAGTGACAGATAAAAGATCAAGAATGATGTACTTTAAGAAGGGAGAAAACCACTTCCAAATGGTAAGAATAGCTGCCTCGTTTGAGGATGGATTTAGACTGAAAACTGCTGCAGGAAAGGAGCCTCTGCTTCGCCATCCCACCCACCCGCTCCGCTTCTGCCACACTGGGCCAGAGCAATCTGCTCCTGTAGGAGTCTTGGCGAAAAGAAGAAAAAGGCTCAAAATACCAGCACTGCTGTCTAATTATTTTTAATCGGTAAATCATTCCAGTTCTTGATGACCATCTCAGGCCTGTTTTAGGGCTGATGATCAGATAATCCCAACAGCAGAGGCCTTGGGGGAGAAATGCTCCTCTGGTGAAATCTGAAAGATCACATAGTGGAGGGAGTTAGAACAGCCCAGGAAAGGAGGCCAAAGGCGGGTTTGAAAGGTGGAAGGAGGCCACGGCACCGCGCTCCTTCGCAGTCAGCCCTGAGTGCTCCCGCGGTGTGGCTGCTGGACACGCGAGGAAGAGGAGGAGCTGGGCAAGAGGCCCATGGAGCGTGGTCTCAGCTGCTGCAGGGAGGCTCTGTGCTTTGGGTTCAGATAAGAAAAGAACCTGAGCCTGGCGAGAAAGGTAAAAATTTAACCATGTTACCTGAACAGATGCCAGCTGAAATACCCAAGTTCTACCTCAAAAAAGAAGCGTTCCTACCAGCAGGTCTCCCTGACAGGTGGCTGTTCTCAGCCTTTAGTTTCTCATTCTGCTGCGAACACCACTCCGTTTCTCAGGTTGGGCCAGGTGCCCTTCCGAGGGGAAAGGGTGGCTGTTCCCGACACTGGGTCTCCCGTTTTTGTGGTGTTTATGACGCTCGTGCAGCTGCCTCCTCTCATTACTGTTTTCTGTTTGCACGCTCAGATTCAGGCTTGGGGAGACTCGATGAGCTGCTCAGGAATGTGCCTTATCACCTGTGAGCACCTCACCTGCAGCCTGGGTTCCCACCTCTATACGGCATCCTGCAGGTTCACTTACCGAGAATCTCCCAAGAGTGGAGTGCCCGTTTTCCAGACTGAGAGCATCTAGATGACGGGCCAGAATGTGCACTTTCTGAGCCTTCAGTTTGCTACGTCTGGGTTAATAATCAGGGAAATGGAAATAAAGTAGAGGAGTGAAATGAAAAGGATGCAATTTAGCTTGGAGAATTGCCTGTATAGTTGTATAATCAAATTATATGAATTACAGTTGTGCCTCTGAAAGTCATAGCATATGTGGGGATTGTAGCTCTTCTGAATTAGAAAATATAGAATGCAGAGATATTGGTTATACTCCCCATTCCTTCTTCAGTCCAATTCAATAATAACATTGCAACTGCAGATTTAAATCTGAGTATCAAATTATTTATTCTGATCTACTTAGCAGTACATCTTTGGTGCCACTCCAATTGTGGGTGAAGAAGTTACCAAATATGGATTATAAAGAGCAGATGAATGGAATTAATAATCAATGAAAAAATATCTTATGACATTCTTTATGAAATAAGCTTTTAGTGGACGTTGATTCCAGTGAATAAATAAAGGGAGGTGTTCACATATTATAAATAATAACTGTGTGACAGAAATCGAGAACAAAACTTAAAGAAAAACTCACCCTCCTAAATTTTGGTAAGCCAGATTCTCAACTGCTTCATCTAATTCTTCAGAGTCATCTCTTGGTTCGTGGAAGGAGTACAGCTGGTGTTGGGAATGACACTACTCTCCATCTTTCTCATTCTTTTCCTAGATTTCCCATGTCATTCTGCCCAATATTTTTATTCGTTTTTGGGGTAATCACCTTAACAGTACTGAAAAATTTTTCTGAACAAAATTATGATCCACCAAGATTGTAATAACTGGAATAGGAGATAAGATGAATGTCGCAAAGATTTATGTAAAGTCCTACATTAGCATTCAAAAAGAGTCAACTGTGTTAGGAGACAAATGGGGGAGATGTGGCTTAAACACAGCTGGATTTGCCAACGTGCCACCCACTAGTCATTTGTGGAGCTCATCGGTAGTTTAATGTTGGGCCACACGAATAGGGGTCTGTAAGCAAGAATGAAGAGGGTTGCACCATCCTTTCTTGATTGTGTCAGAAAAAAACTTGGAGCAAACAACATACTTTAAGAGGAAAAAGAAGGTATTCAAAGGGCAGTGGCCAGGTGCAAGTTTTAAAGTACTACAGATGGGGGCAAGTCTTGGGAACTAAGCACGTGGAGGTGAGAAAGGTGGGCGTGTCTCCTGCTGAAGCTGGATGACCTCTGTTCTGTGATGCCCCAGAGCGCAGCAGTAGGAATCCGACACCGATGGTGGGAGGGCAGGTTCCACCCACACCGGGAAGTACCCAGGAGTGCAGGATGTGTGGGAAGCCATGACCCCTGCCCCGGAGCGGCCCCTCCAGCCGAGGCCGGCTGGCGCTGAGGAGAGCTCTCCAGGCAGAGTGGCCCTCCACCGACTGCCCACCTCCTCCCCACCCTGTGCCCGTCACACGATGAAATGGCAGTTGAAGGGCGACCGTCACGGGACAGAGAGAGATCCCACATAAACCACGGGGCTGCGTCTCCGTCGCTCGGGTCCGACTCTGCCTGGAGCAGGACCCAGCTCTGCCTCCCCAGGTGTCCCTGAGGTTCAGACAGAGGGGTGCTCTGAGCGAGGGGCTGTCTCTGTCATGTGATAGGGAAATGGGTGACTCTGCGTCCCAAGACTTCTCGAAGGCTTCCAACCCCAGAGGATGTGGAGGCTTTAGAGGACACTCCACCCATCAGTCCCCCCAGGACGCGGCCACCTGCCGACCCTAGGACGTTGCTACCTGCTGACCCCAGGACGCTGCCACCTGCTGACCCCAGGACGCGGCCACCCCTGCTGACCCCAGGGTGCGGCCACCCCTGCCGACCTCAGGATGCGGCCACCCTTGCCGACCCCAGGACGTTGCTACCTGCTGACCCCAGGATGCTGCCACCTGCTGACCCCAGGACGCGGCCACCTGCTGACCCCAGGACATGGCCACCTACCGACCCCAGGACTTTGCCACCCCTGCTGACCCCAGGACGCGGCCGCCTGCTGACCCCAGGACGCTGCTGCCTGCTGACCCCAGGACGCGGCCACCCCTGTGACCCCAGGATGTGGCCACCTGCTGGCCCCAGGACGCGGCCACCCCTGTGACCCCAGGATGTGGCCACCTGCTGACCCCAGGACGCAGCCACCCCTGTGACCCCAGGACGTGGGCACCCCTGTGACCCCAGGATGCAGCTACCCCTGTGACCCCAGGACGCGGCCACCCCTGTGACCCCAGGACGCTGCCATCCTGGTGTCCCCCTAGGATGCTGTCATCCTGGTGTCCTCCTAGGACACGGCCGCCCCCCTGGTGCCGGCTGCTGCAGGCTGGCAGCTGAGTTTCTCTCAAGACCGGCTGCACCCAAGACCATGCCCTCTCCATGGGGACGGCCTGCGCCCGATGGCTGGCTGGGGGACAGCCCCTGCCCTGGCCTGCCCTGGAGACAGGTGGGCAGGTTCATCTTGACCTCGTACGTCTCTGGGGCCTGAGGCCTCTGTCGACACTTCATCAGGGTCCCTCTTCTCTCTGCCTAGCTTTCCTTCTCCTGCTCCCGTGCAGATATTGGGGCGCTCCCCAGAATCTCCTGGCATTTCCCCTTCCTGTCATCTGTTTCCAGGGAACCGTCTTCTAGAGAAGGTGAAGTGCTGGTGGCGAGGACAGTGGCCATGGGAGGAGGAGAGAAGGACCCACTGACTCCACTCCATCGTCCCAGGGACCTGCATTGGCAAATGAAAAGGTCCAGCTGATCCTTACAGGAACTTGGGAGTAGGCAGCCGCCCACGTCCTTCCCAATCAGCAAATAAGGAAACTGAGAAACAGTGATTAGGCCATGGTCACGTGGTTAGGGATAAATTTTACAGTAAGACCTGCCTTCTGGACCCCTTTTTGTGTTATTTCACCTATTACAGCACCTGGCACGTGCCAGCACTCAGAAGAGTATTGTTGGTTATACTAGTGTGATTTCATTGGCCCCTTAACCTTCCACAAATAAGGAACAAAATAATAGATATTTATGGCCCTGAATTTGTAAGATAATCATAATTTCAAATATTTTGAGGGTTTTTTCAATAAATTTTCTTATGTTCACTAGCTCACATGACCCATTTCTATTATATTCACTAGCTCACATGACTTACAGGTGAATAACATACAGGACAAAGAAAAAAAAAAACAGTGTTAAGGAAAACTCAAGAAGAATTTCCATGGCACGCTGCCACGCCATGGTCCCGGGTTGTGTTTGTCGCAGGTAAACTCGTGCAGCAGGTGTTTGTGATCAGTCCATGCATGTTCAGCTAGGGCATGTGGCCTGATGCTCACACTGTAGGAAGCATTTCCACCAGGTCCTTGAAGCAAAGAAAAACTTCAGAGAAATCCCCCGCATTCTGAGCACAGGAGCACCAAGACTGTTGTACTATAAATGCATGGATGTGGCAGAATGAGTTTAAAAGAATTTTGTCTGAATCCACATTTGATGAGGTGTCACTGATTAAATGTTGCTTCCTCACTTAGATTTTGTTTGCATGAAGTTCTTGTTTGGTTTGTTAAGCCAAGGACTTTAAACGCTTTCAAGCCAGCTTGTTTCATTAATGACAGACCTGGAATATTTCACTTTGTAGGATTTTTAGGTGAAGATATTTTATGGCTTAAAGAGGAAATTTTGATTGAGTGAGGTCACTGCAGTTGAGAAAAAATCAAAATCATTTTTCTTCTTTTCTTCACAGTGGACTTAGATCCATTGTAAAGAACAGTTTGAAATAGAAATTGTTTAATTCATTTCAGGAGCACCTCTGTAGTTTGACTTTTAAGTTTTTGCTGTCATTAGTAAGATCATCTAACATCTGAATTGTGATAGTGCTTTCTTTCCTTCCGCAGTCCTATGTGCTGTTCCTCAAAGCAATGAAAAGATAAAATAACTTTATTCTAAAGTGCAGAAACCATAGTAGAATGGTCAAAATTGCATCCTACATATAGTTAATTAACACAGGCCTCAAAATAGTACTGAAATATGAAATTTTGAATAGTTCAAAATATAATGCGGTTCAGTGACCTGGGAAGTCATCTTTTTTTCTAAACTTCAGTTCTCATCTGTCAAGTAAAAACAATTGCTAGGTGGCAGGTTTATTATGAGGAACAGATTTAACATTTATACAAATTGTAGCATAGAGCCTGGCACATAGTAATCTAAATAAATGGCATTGACTATCATTACGCTATGCTTTGAACATGTAAATGAAGCTCAACACGTTAAAACACACACACACGAAGAAAGTTGTTTTCCATGGCCCTAGTAATTCTGTGGGAGTTCAGGCGCCTTTGGAACCTGCTTTGGAGCACTGGTGGCCAGAAGATGATAAGAGCCCCTGGCCTTAACCAGCGGTGGTGTAAAGTTTGGAGGGGCTGAACCACGAAGCAGAGCTTTCGCGGCAGCCGCCGAGGCCGAGAGCCCCAAGCTCTGGGTGTCGAGGTGCTGTGGGCACAGCCTGCCTGCTGCCACCGAGGCGGAGGAGGGCGCGCCCGCCCGAAGGAGAGGGCCGATCTGGAGACAGGCTTTGAGCTGCTCTGGGAAATCAGTCCTTCTGGAAGAGATTTCGCAGGATCTTTTCGGGGTGCAGATAAATCCTCGGTGCTTGTGGCTTCACCTTCATAGCAGTGGATTCCGTCTACATCCCGCAAAGGATGGTTGGTCGATTCAGTGGAGAAAATAGAAGAGCGTCCCAATGAAGGGCCTGGTGGGCAGTGCTTTCCGCCACGTTCCTGGGAGTTCGCTCACTTACTGACTCGCTCAGTCACGTTGACCACACCCTGGAGACAGCTCTGGACAGAGAGCAAGGCCGTCTCCTCAACAATGACTGTGCCATCAGCAGAAATGAGCACAGGAGCCTCGGCAGGGAAGCGCGAGCCGAGCTGATCTAGTCCCCGCGGTGGCAGAGGCTTAGGCTGGTTCCCTTTGGTGGCTTCTCCTCCGTAGCGGAACACATCGCTGAATTCCAATCTGCTGAATTCTCTCCTTGGCTTTTACATCAAACCACAGACAAAACAGTCTGACTCATTCATTTAAAATGCTCTAGTTCATAAATCTATGTCCTTGAGAAAACCAAATAAAGACTGCACTCGTTGCCCCTAATCATTCTTCTCTTCCCTGCTGATACTATAAATTGTAAATAGTTTTTTTCAGTCTCATAGGAATGAAAAAAGTCTCTTAAAACAGGTGCCCATATTTTCATTGAAAATTTATTTATATTCATCAATGTTTCCTCCACAAAACATACCATTAAAACTCAAATCTTCCTTTGACTCTGTCATAAGGTCCATTTATTATGATTTTCAACAACTTTTTTCTTATGGAAAATAAAATAGTTCAGTAAATAGCCCACAATCAAAGAAAAACTCACATATAACCTGATCACTCTTATTAAACATTGTTAATGTTTCAGTTGAAATCCTTACTATCGTTCTTCTGTGAATATATATACAAAATTTCACTTACAAAAGTTAATTACTGTACATTTTATGTTTTTTTTTGGCCACTGTCTATTTAAAATACCATATGAACAGCTTCTGTGCCATTAAATTGGAAAATTCTAAGTTAATAGGATCCTCACTGACTTCTCAAAGCTTTTGAAGTGCTTAAGCGCTCCATGAATCACTAGGAAAGCGATATGGTTTTGTGTTAGTCACGGTTCTCTCGGGAAACAGAATCAACAGGAGATACCTGTAAAAAGAATGAGATTTTGTAAAATTCTCTCACGTGACCATGGAGATGCACAAGTCCAGGTTCCACAGGCAGGCTCCGATGAAAGTCCAGTGAGGGTCCTTGATGAGTTTCCAGGAGACGCTGGCTGTCCAAAGACGAGCTGGGGATTTCTCTCTGAATGCTGGAATCACTTCCCGTTTTAAGGCATTCACCTGATTATATAAAGAGTCACTCATTGCCGATGGCAATCTCCCTGGTTGATCATAGATGTAATCAGCCGTCTCTGCAATAAACTCACTGATGGTTAAAGCTCATAAATGTCCTTGTTTCACAATTAGCGAGCGCTTGCTTGACAAGACACCTGGGCACACTTACCTGGCCGAGTTGACACATCAGCCTGACCACCACAGGTCTGCAGGGTTGGCCCATCTTTTCTGGCTGTGGTATCCTTTTGGAATGGCCTTTCGTAGAACACACTTGGAAGATATGCTAACGACATTTAGACACTGAACCTCTTCCATGGTGTGATGTACCATTTCTGTTTCATCACTGTCCTTTAACAGAAACCACATGCTTAATATTCTTATGTGCCCTCTTTCTTTTCTAATGCCTGAGAGAAAGTACCGTATTTCAGTGATACCTCAGTGCTTCCATAGTGCACATGTTTTTTGCGGCTTAGCCCTTCAGGAAATCAGGATGTCTTTCAGGCTACAGTGATGACAACGTAGCAGACGGAAGGCCACACTGGGGGCAGGAGCTTGGCCTGGCTGGACGGGCACTGCAGGGCAGCCCTCCTGGTGGCAAAGTGCAGCCTCTGAATCGCATGAATTCTACCCAATTAGGTAGGCAGTGGCCCAGGTTGCCTGGAATAGAGGATGTCCTGGGCCTCTTTTTTTTTTTTAAACACTTCTCCAGGTGATTCTGTTACAAGAGAAACTTTTGGAACCACTAGACAGATGCATGGGAAGGAAATATGTATACAGGAGACCTGAATATAAATGCCAGTAGGAAGAGGTGAATTCCTACTGTGGAGAATTTTAGAGGTGTCTTAACTGATTTCACTTCATTTTTCTTTCGTTTTATTGCTTTCTGTTTTGTTTTGTAAGCACATGAGTGATAGATGATAAAAGCTCTCTAAATCCATCTAGAAGAACTCTTTCAGCAAATAATAGAATTCTCACTGGAAAAAGAACACTTGTAATTTGTTTGGCATCAGCTTTTATTTTCAGCAGAACACAAAATACTGGGATGTTTTATAATTTACGGAGCTGTCGTTTTGTTGGGACTTAGGGCGCCTAATATAATGCCTTACGTAGAGAAGATGTTCAAAAAATGTCTGACAATAATGATGAGCAGTGAAAGCACCAAAACGTAAAAGCCAGACAGTTGTTCCATTAAAATATATTGTCTAGGTAAACGTGCCCCAGAGCTATCTTTCTAGAATACAAATATGGTCTCCTCTGTGTCCTTTTTAAAGCTCCCATTTCATGAAAAATAAAATTCAAGGTCCTTCATGTTCAGAACAGGGTGTTTCACAGATCATCCCAAAAGATGTCTGCAGTCCGTCTGCTCTCACTCCTGCCCCAGCTCATGCGTCAGCCCCTTCGTCTTCTTGGGGTTCCCCAAAGCGCGCCCGTGGCCCCCGCGCTGCCATGCCTGCTGCGTCCTCGCCAGGAAGTCCTGTCCCGGGCTGGAGGGCCCTCCTGCTGGGGAGAGCCAGCTCACCCGAGCTTCTTCTGGACTGGTCCTTCTCTTGGCTCTCTCGGCTCTCGGCACTGAAGGGTGACCGAAGTGTACTTCGGTGACTTGTTCACTTGTAATTTCACCCGCCCAGTAACCCGACACCTTGGGATGTGTCTGGGTTAGAGTTGGAGCAAGTTTGTGGGGCTGAAGCGGGGGCAGCTGGGGAGCGGGGGCCATCCACCGTGAATCCCGCAGCCCCCTCCTCCCTTCGCTCATCCACTCATCGTGCCGTATCTACAGGCCAGTTTCAAGTGAATAACCGGAACGGGGTGAAAACTAAACAATGGTTCCTGCTCTCCTAAGGCTTGCAATCCAGGAGGATGTTCAGAGGTTGGGTCAGTGAGCGCACAGCTGACGACCCGCTGGAGGTGTCCACCTGAGGGGCTCAGCGCCCGCGGCCGTCCGCCGGCCCTCCGCAGCTGCAGGCCCGGCCTCCCGTCCAGGGCGCCCTGCTCCCCGGGGAGGGAGCGTCCTTCTGGTCAGCTCCGTGGCCTCGCCTCCCCCAGCCCTGTCCACCGGGGTGGCTGTCGGGCCACGCTCAGGAGGGGCCCTCCGCCAGTGCCCGCGCCTGCCCTGGGCAGCGCCGCGGCCTCCTGCCCGGGAGGCCCTCCCCGCAGCCCAGGGACGGGGCGGCGGTGAGGGCGCGGGGTGGACGGCGCTGCTTGGACTGGGAGGAGGCCGGGGAGCGCGTGGCTCGGCACCAGGTGTGCTCCGCGGAGCTCTGCCACTGAGGTTTCCTGTCCCCCGCAGCCATGCTGATGCTAATAACAAATATCGTGATGGACTGTTTCCTGTGTGTTACCCAGAAATGAACAAGCACTTGAGTTAGAAGCAGAGTCTTAAAAACGCTGATGCCTATCCCTTTAGGAAATCCTTACGGGGATCCTTTCAGGAATCGGGGTGTGTGAATTCACGCACGCCAAGCAGCTCGTGTCTTGCGCGTGGCTCACGTCATTATTCCCTGGGTTCGCAGGCCTTTCCTGTCTTTCCCTCAGCGAGTCGTCCACATCCTTCAAGCCGCAGCTCTGGGTCGGCTCCAGAAGAGTCTTTCATTCTACCTCCTGCTTGTGTGAGAGTAATTGTGAATCCTTGGTTTGTGCCTGTTTAAACGGCCGGGGGCTGTTCCCGGAGCTAATTGTCTTCCTTTGATGTAATAAACGTCCAAAAGTTACCCGTTAATGGTAACTACCTAGCAGTTAGGAATTCAGTCTTGCTTTTGTAAATCCTGATTTGGCTAGCCTTAGCAAAATCCTACGTGTGGACTGTACCCAGCCCCCGGCGAAATCCCCGTCCTCGCTGGGTCACTGTAAGTCGTAACCGGGCAGCCACGGCTGCTGGTGCTGTCCTCATTTGGTGTTGAAAAACGGGGTTCTAAAATGTTTACCAAGTCTTGCCTCACTTGGGCCCCATTGAATTATTTTGTCGTTTTGATGATGCGTCCTACTGGGCACCCCATCCCCTACTTCTCAGGGGCAAAAGGTCCCCTCCCTAACCTTTATTTCTCTGAGGTTTGCGCAAGTGCCTCTGGAGGGCTGGCGAACACTGCCCAGCTTCACCCTGTCCCTCTCCACTTGTTTCGGTGTTCCAGGCGGAACCAGCAGCGTTTGTGGCCAGGCTTTGTTTGCCGGCTGGTACCTGGCTCCCGAGCCAACAGGCTGTGACGTGTGGCCGTCTGCCCGGAGCCACGGGAGGGAGGTCGTTTGTCGAGTGCCTCTCCCAGGACACAGCACACCAGCCGGAGCCAGCCAGCCCCCCAGGCCGCTGCTCAAGCTTATCGGTAGAAGTGTAGCAGTTGAATTCCTCGGAAGCAAGTGCAGCCTCTTCTCGCAGAATCTCTCACCCGTGAGCCGAGTGAAAAGCTAGTATGCTTCTCCTTAGCAGGGACGAGAAAGGCGCATCTGTGCTTGGGGTCAGCAGGGCTGGAGGGGGAGGTTTAATTGTGTGTTACCTTCTTTCTTTTGTTACTGGAAATCACCAAAATTTCCCCAGACACACACCTGCTGCTGACACACACCAATGCCCAGTTTAAAGTAAAGTAGTTGTAGGAAGCGGACTTGGCCCAGTGGATAGAGCATCTGCCTATCACATGGGAGGTCCGCGGTTTAAACCCCAGGCCTCCTTGACCCGTGTGGAGCTTGCCCATGCGCAGTGCTGATGCGCACAAGGAGTGCCGTGCCACACAGGGGTGTCCCCTGCGTAGAGGAGCCCCACGCGCAAGGAGAGCCGCCCAGCACAAAAGAAAGTGCAGCCTGCCCAAGAATGGCGCCGCACACACGGAGAGCTGGCGCAGCAAGATGACGCGACAAAAACACAGAATTCCCATGCTGCTGACAACAACAGAAGTGGACAAAGAAGAACACGCAGCGAGTGGACACAGAGAACAGACAATGGGGTGTGGGGGAGGGGAGGAAGAGGAGGGAAATAAATAAAAAAAAAATCTTTAAAAATATAAAGTAAAGTAGTTCTCATAAGCCGCTGCAGTTGCAGCCATTTGTAACCCAGCACCTGGTAAAACTGAAATATTTACAATGAGGTTACTCTTATTCGCCAATCAAAACCAGACCCTCCAGGCAGCCTGGTGGAAGCTCCTTCCTGTACCACCTGCCCGTCTGCCCTCTTGGAGGCCTGCAGAACTTCAGGTGGGTTCTGGTAACCACATGTGGAATTTCTTCTATGACGTGCATGCGGTGCCTTTGTGCTGATAGGCTACTTTCAGTTTTTGAAAATAGTTTTATATTGTTATTTATGTTCTTATCATTTGCCCTCTTGTGAGGTTATGTTCTTCTCTGATAGTTTTCTCGTTTTTAATTCATTCAGTGAATGGGTTGCTCTACAGCTTCGCTTTGCTGGGTTGGTTTTGGTTAAAGATTCCTCTGATTTACCGAGGTCATTGTGAATTCTGAGCAGGATCAGACTTCCTCAGAGGCTATGAAGGCATTCGATTAATGGCCTGTGAGTCATTTATCAAATACATCCCGGGATGTATTTATTGGAGGGTGGGATCTTAGAAATAAACCTAAGTCCTCTTTCTAATACTTTCCGAGGTTTTGGTCACACTTTCGATATCGGTCCCATTTAATGAACACATCATTCATGTAGCTGCTTAAATAGCTAAATATGCAGCATTTAGGGACAGTCTTTGGGGTATTCTAGTTTGCTAGTTGTTAGGAATTAGAAATTCAGTCTAGGTTTACAACAGCCTTTGCCACTCCATTAAACAAACCATGCTCAAATTCCGTTCCCCAAGTCAGGTTGTACAACTCCTTTGTTACGAGGGCCAGATCCCCTGGTGGATGCACCCCCTGTGGAGCTGTAGGGTGCGGGTGGCTGCACGAGACTTTTCCGAGCAGTGTAGGAACTGGATTAAGGAGATTTCAACATGGGACCCAGGGCACAAGTGGCTTAAGATCAGTACAGGGAAGGAGTAAATATAGGGAAATGAATGTCTTTCAAGAAAGTACAAAATGTTCCCAATTCTCTCTACCAAAATTGTCTATTAATAAGAATCCAACAACAACAAAAACACCTAATTCAGTTCATATGTTTCCAACATATTTGGTTTTAACTTTTGATAAACAATAGGTACCCATCAAGTAATCATACCTTCCTTCTGTGTCTGTTCTAATTATTCTCATTTTTAAAACCTTTTATCATAAAAACAAAATAACTTGAAACTTACAAAAAAGCGGAAAAAGTAGTAATAAACTGCAGCTATTTTTCGCTTTAAGATTCAGCAGTTAACATTTTGTCATATTTGCTTTGGTTTGTTCTCTCTCATATATAAATATGTGTGCCTTTATATATATTCTAAAAGCTACATTGTACTGCACATTCACACATATATAAGACAAATATATTACAATGCATTATCAGTCTTTCTTCTGAACTGTTTGAAAGCAAGTGGCAGAGTCCCTCTTTACCCCACATACGTCAACAAGGACATGCCTTTCTTACACAAAAACACAATGATCAAATTCAGAACACTCAAAGTGGAGATGCATTATTATTTAACATACAAGTCCATATTAGAATTCAACAATTTTCTCAATAATGTACTTTTTGGCATTTTTTTCCTGATCTTGTCTCCTACTCAGATCACAATTGCATTCAATTTGCCTCTTTAGTCTCATTTCATCTGTAACAATTCCTCAGTCTTTCTTCTCCTTCTGCTGTTTTTTAAATAAAATTAATGTTAACCTTTCAAGGTACTTTTGGCAAGAAGTTTGGGTGATGTGATTTTTGTTAAAAAACTCAAGCTTCATGTTACATTGTGATAACATACCAAAAATAATTTCTAGCAGAGATGTTTCACACACATTCTGCAATTCTGCATTTGTACTTTATGACCAAAACAGCAGTGTGAATTATAGTGTTCTCTTTATATAGCAATGATATCTTATTAACTTTCATGTAACAAATTAAAATGTAATGTTTAAATGCATAAAAATGTTGAAAATACCTTATATGACCATTTTCTTCAAAATTCCATACTAAGACTGAAACCTCCATTTTAAAAAAGTGCCAGGAAAGCCTGTGAACAGGAAATTTACTGAAAGAGGCAACCCAAAAGTCCATTGAACATGAAGAGATGTTCAGCGTCTCGGTAATTAGAGAAATACAAGACACAACAGCAGTGAGCTATTACTTTATACCTCTTCTATTGGCGAAACCTCGAGAGCTGGATTCTGCCGAGCAGCCCTGCGCGGGCGACTGGACCGAGGACGGGAACTGACTCAAGGGCAGCCCAGGATGAGCACTTTCGGGAATCTCGCCAGGCTCTGAAAGATGAGTGATTCACATGGTCATCTCCTGGGAATCTTCACGGAGCAGAATTTCCAAACTGTACAGGCTAGGAGGAAGGATAAACGCCCTAGAGACGTGAGGCAGGGCGGCGTCGGGGCGGTGGGAGTGAGCAGGAGCGAGGCTTGGGCAAGGGGCTTGTGGTGTAGAAGGAGGGAGACACACGACAAAGGACGAAGCCTTCTAAATCCTAAGGAGAGTGGCTGCAAATACTCATACACCCTGTCAAAGACTAGTCTAGGGTGAGGGTGAAATAAAGACATTTTTAGACATAAAAATTTTTTTAAAAGCTTCCTAAAACACAAACTGAACTTCAGATGTTTCTTGGTATCTTTTTCTAATGTTCCAAAATTTAACTAAAATCTCTTAAGTTCTTCTGAAGTTATAATAAATCCACAAATGTGTGACATTGAAGGGGTGAATTGAAACACAAACCCCACACTATCTGGTCACTGAGTTCCTGTTGACAATGTGTTTTAGGTCCTCATTCAACATGCACTGAATTGATAAACTAGAACATGCCAAGCATGGAAGACAAACTAGAACGTAGATGAGCCGAGGGAGCTCACGAAGTATTATGGGGTCAGACATTTAAGGAAAACTGCTAAGAAACCGGTAGGCATGGAGAGAACTGCAAGCAGAGACACATCCGGGCACAGCAGAAGTGCAGCGGAGCCCACTGCCCACTCCACCTGGCGGTGTCATGGCGGTCGTGTACCTGAGCCAGGTGTTGTGCAGGCAGACGGGATGATGGGAAAGCTCTGGAGGCAGGGAGGCTGGCTGGGAACCTTGGGCAGCAGAACCCATGAAGGCTGGAAATGGGGAGTGAAGCTGGGAAGGAGGAAGTCCAGGCAGGAGCAGGTGCAGGAGCAACAAATTCCAGGTAACTAAGGTGAGGTAGTTTAAATGAGAAAAGCCAGCCAGGGTCAGGTGACTAAATAGGTGAGGACTGTGGCAGGTAGGAGAGCTCCGCCAGATGCTGACCGGAGCTCAGACCTTCCAAATCTGAATCTGGGGGGAGAGAGGGGAGATGGGGCCCCTAAATCTGAACCCCACAGGGTCCTCATGCCCTCTAAAGTTTAGGAAAGGCACAGTGACGTGTATAGGGAAGTGAATTACTTATAAATCCTAAATTGGTGGCTACCAACAAGTGAGACATCAATATTTACAAGTCCGAAGTGTTACCACAAAGTTTCCAGACTGCTAAAAATAAAAATAACTAGGACCATGCCTTGGAACTCCATCAACAGATTACTGGTGGCACAGTACTGAAAGAGAAGAAAAGACTAGGGATTTAGCAGATTTGAATTGTTAATGGCATTAATCTTGGGAGAGTCCCTGAGGAGGTGAAATTTTAAGAAAGGGTGGGCACGAGGAAGTAAAACTATTTCATGAGGAAGTAGAATTATTTCTACCTTGGAGGTAGTGTTTAAACTCAAAGGACTTAAAAACATTTAAAGTATGTTTACATTACAAATACAGTCTAATGCCCTTAAAGAATGACCTTCTGTGGTAGAGACAGTAGGAAATTTTAAAATTCTATTCAAATTACTTAACGGTACAAAAAAGCATGTTAAAAGAATTAGAGAAAGGGAATCCATAGGTGACCTCTTATTGAAATGTCCTGATGGATGCGTTATTATTTTGACTTCCGTTGAGCCTTCCTGAGACTCTGAACGCACGATGGCAGGTCTCCTTTGCACCCTTCCTGTGAAGGGAAGGTAGAGCTTGTTTTGACAATGGTTCCGATTCATGTCTCCTCGCTGGTTTGCATCTCATTAAACTGGATAGAGCCACAGAGGCTGCACTTCCTCCCTGTCACTGGTGACTCGGGCTCACAGGACAGACGTTTCTCTTGGAAGCCAGAACCTCAGACCACTCCTGCTGTCGGTAAAATATTTAGAAAGATAACGGGGGCTTCTCTCCCCCACAAAGCGATGGGTTTGATGGAAAGAAATGAGCAGGCAGCGTCCTGAGCCGCCGAGCTGGCGCTGTGGGCTGTCGCCATGGCTACGGCAAGCCAGTGGCACGCAGGAGCTGCCTGCAGCAGGCGGAGGGGACCAGCCATTTTACTTGGGGGAAGCAGGGTGGCACATTCTGCCGAGCTGGGCGCGGGAAGAAGCCAGCGCTGAGAGGTCTGCTCGGGAGGCAGGAGCAGCGGGCACATTCCCAGAGCCCTGCATGCCTGCCAGCCGCCCCCCGGCCGGGCTGCTAGGAGCAGGGCCCCCGGCTGATTGCAGAGCCTGGAACGCACAGTGATAATGCTGCAGACCCGCTGCCAGGCGGTGGCAGACGGTTTTGTCTCGGGAAGGCAAGCCTCCCCTGCAGTGCTCCCTCAGCAGCGCCTGGAGAGCCGGCCCCAGCAGCAGGGCGTGGCCCCCGGATCGCCAGCCCCAGCAGGGCTTGGGAGTGGCAGGTGTGAAGAGGCAGGTGCGCGCTCCAGGGTGCTGGACTGAAGCGCGGGGGCCAGTCAGCCTCGCCCGCTTCCTGCTGAAAGCCTCAGGGTGGCCGCACCACGCACGGCCGAGAGCAAGAGGGCCTGCCCGTGCACCCCACCTGGGGGCCAGAGGTAAGCCCTTTCGCCTTTTTAAAGCCCAGCATAAAATAACTTGGAGCACAACTGAGCCTAAAAGATCAACATCGGTTGTGGGGTAGGGACTTGCGGAGGAGAGCACATGCTGCTCATGCAATTTCCACAAAATAGTGCCAGAGATACCGAGTTGTTTCTGTGTATTTAGGGTCTGGCTTGGGGTTAAAGTAAGTGTTTGCTCTTTTAGGGATCTCTGATGGCTTGTAGCCCTGGGCGCACTTCACAGCCAACAGCCCTCTCTCTCTCGCAGCAGTGGGTTCTTTCATGCCCTGCGCTTTGACATGTATTATGAGAATTTCATGGGAAACTGGTGGCACATAACTTGAGACGCTTTCATTTTAAGTTTTGTAAATGATTTCCTTAACGGAACACACCTATAGGTGAAGAGTTTGGTCCCATGTGGGTCACAAGAGCAACGGCTCTTGCTCTGGACTCTGGACCGAGTGTTTGGGAGTGCTGTGTGAGTTAGTTTGGGATGGCTGGAAAGCAAGCAGTGTAGGTTTGGGAGCTGCTCACACCTGCCTCCAGGTAGCGTGTGCCTCCCCAGCCCAGAGGACAGCACCCATTTGGTGCGCCCCGGCTCAGGATCGACTGGGAGAAAACAAGTGCAACCTCTGCATTGAGCTGGATCACAGCTAGGGTAGGTGGCTTTTGTTGCACAATTTCACTCACAGGCAGTTAGGTTCAGAGATAAAGAGTTAAAGGCACACGCCTCATACGCGTGTCCGCTAATATTTGCAGGGGATGTTTGCTGTGCATTGCTGTGATAATAGTGTGGGCTCCGTCAGTCGGAATTACCCCTTAGGAACAAAGCTGTTACTGTGGATTGAAAGTGGTCAGTCAAATCAAAATCTCTGGGCAAATAATGATGCAAGCAGCACTTCAGCTTTACCTAAGTTGACTCTATGCTCGGTCTCCCAGAAATGTCAGAGCTCATATAAACCTATTGAATATATATATAACGAAAAATATTTTGTTGAAAACCTTGAATAAAAACCTCTGTCTACTAAAGATGGACTCTACAATCAACTTTAAAATAAATACTTGAGATCCCTTTTCCAGCAAGATATTTTTATTTGCTACTTTAAAAAAATATATAGATGATTAAGGGAGTAGTAATAGTTAAGGATAATAATACAATTTTTACTGATACAGAGGAGCGTGCATTACCTGTTTAGTGAAGGTACACTAATGCTAATATACCACAACTGAGAGATACACAGCATGAGGAGCACAGTTTTCAAAACTTTTGTTCTAAATGTCACCAGTACCTTGGGTAGAGAATCATGTCCAAACATTAAAAGACAAAAACATAGAGATCTGCCTGGGTATGAAACACTGAATGGGATAAAATGACGAGGAGATACTTTACTTCCATTTAACTTTTAAAGGAAAACTAAACGAACAGACTTAGTTTTGAGTCAAATTCTCTGATAAAAGTACCAGCCATGTAAGGGATTCTGTTTTAAGAGAATGAAAGGTAGAAAAAGTCTCTCTCCACTGGAACATCCTTCAGAGCTTTGCATGCTAAAGGATTCTTAGAATTAACACAAGAAAATGATGTCACATGGGTTTTCTTGGGGAAGTCTTAGAAGGACAAGGTACAGATGTACTGAAGGCACACGAGTCCATGCCCCGCTGTTTTCTGTGGAGCACCACGTGCAACAAGACATCCCACAGGAGAAATGAAACACACACTTTATACCTACATCACTTTTCCTACGTTAATACCCTTTTATTTTTGCTTTTGCTTCTTTTTTAATGGCAGCTTTATTGAGTCAGATTCGCATACCATACAATTCATATTGTTCATTTTAACCAGCCTATATTTTAATAGCCTTTTCTATGGAAAAATTGCCAGAATGCCATAATAAAAAATAGGAATGTCTCAGGAAATTCATTAAGAAGTACAATGTATGGCCACTAGTCTCCAAGACATGCATGTTGAAAGCAAATAGTTAGAATAAATATTTTCTGAAGTTTTATGCACGTGGCAAAGCTTTGGAAGTTTAAGATATCCAGTTAGACTATCCCTTAAATTCATTTTTCTAGACATCATTACATTATATTACAGCATTACATTTTATAATAGAAGTAAGATAAAAAGCAACTCGACTATCATGCAATCCTCTTGAGGTCGGAAGGCGCTGGATTTCTCTAGGCTCTTGTCTGTCGCATCAAAGAACATGCCAGTTCAGGCCAGTAAAAAGAGTTTATGGGGAAATGCAAGGCGGGATGCGGCTAACTGGAGGCAGAGAGGAGCCTGGGGGGCCCTCAGCGGAGGTCTTGGCTCCTCCCCTGGTGGGGGGGGGGCAGCAGTCTGCTCTCCTGATTGGCTGCCCTCTTCCCCACCTGCCAGCACTCAGGTCTTTTGCTTGCAGGTACAGGGGTGTTGCACGTGGGACCCAGTGGCCAGGTTCTCGCGGGGTCTCCCCAGCCTTGCCCTCAGGAGCAGACCCTCTCACAGCCGTGGCCCGTGGGGTTCCCCTGGCCTTGCTCCCCTTTCCTACATTGACCAGCCTCACCTGGAAGGTTCGTTTTGGCTGTTATAGCTGATTTTAGCAGACAGCATGCAAAGTTAACTGATAGCTTAAGCTGACGGGGTTCTAGGAAAGGCTACCATGTTTAGTCAATTGTTTTCATCACAAAGTGTAACAAGAACATAGTCACTTCATTTCAATCTCAAATACAGTTATACATAATTTAAACCTTCAAAATAATACCACTCTCTTAAAAGTTAAGCAACTAAAACGATAGCTGAAATCTAGACACTATACACAATTTGAAACAATTGATAATTTTCAGAATGTTCCTCACACTAATAACGTAATTATGGATATTTTTATTAAATTCTAAACTATCACCACAAAGAACTAAATTGACATTTTCAAGATATCATTTCTTTAAAAGTGAAGGCAAATATATTTAGCTTTGAAGCAAATCCTTTTATAACCAGTTTAACCTTTATTAAGATGAACTGAATGAATAAAAGGCAGATTTCCAGCAATGACAGGTTTTTGTTTGGGTTTTGACAGCATATGACAGATCCATATAGAAATATAGAACATTTCATTGTCCCTTCATCCTCAAAACAGAAATCTATATTTACTAACCAGGAATTTTGGCCAAAAAGATAGTGATTTCTTCTCTCAGGTAATGGTCAAAAGTCGTAGATCCAGCATTAATTATGTACTATTGGAAGGCATTCTTGAAGCACAAATCCAGAAAATTTTAACTTCTCATGTTAAAAAAAAAAAAAGGATTAAACAATCTAAAAAAAAAAACAAATAAAATTCTCACTGTATTTCCTAATTTCTTATTATATTCATATTATAATTTAAGGAAAATTTATTTTTAAAAATTATTTAATAAGTAAACTTTATTTCACTTTAAAAAATAAAATAATAGTCAAAAAGCAGCTTAGGCAATTATGGAAGCATCACTCAAAACTCTGTCCAGGCACATTTATCTCATCTAATCCTAAAAATAAACTCTGTTTTTCTCCAGTGTTCAGAAAGATACACAGATCAACACAGATTGCTTAAATGGCATGACCAAGATCTCCTTGTTAATGAAGAAAATGAAGGAAAAAATGCTTAATCATATGCATATTTCATAAAAATAAACCATGTATTCTAATTTTTGGCCTTTGGCACTGATATAATACCTTCTTGCCTTTGCTACAAAAATATTAACAATATTCCTGTTACCTATAGTCTGTAAGTTATATTAGTTGTATTTTCCCATACATCACCATATTCTTAACACCTTATAGTAGAGGAACTATTTTTTAAACAAATCAATTTTATTGATACATATTAATGAAGTATACAATTTATCAAAAGTATACAATCAGTGGTATTTGGTATAATCACATAGTTGTATGTTCATCGCATCAATCATTATTACAGCATTTTCGTTATTTCAATAATAGAAATAAAAAACAAGAAAATTCCTCACCTTGCAATCTGTTTCCCCTGCTGTACATAGCTGCCATTTCTAGCTATTCTTGCACAATTCTTTGTTTATTAAGCAGTTTTATTGAGATATATTCACATACCATATGATCTATCCAAAGTATATAATAATGGGTTTTTTTAAGCTGTTAAGAAGTCCTCCATTGTAAAATTGTAAAATAAATAGAAAAATAGATAGAAAGAAATTACAAGTTTTAAAAGACAGTGCAAGGCCAAGTTAGATTTAATAGTTAGCATAGTAACAAACTTTTATAAATGTAAATAATAATTCAAATAGAATTGTTATAATCAACTTCTATTATAATTTTTATATTACAGGTCTAACTATTAGACATAATCTCTAGGAATAAAATAAATTACTGGTTTAGTTAGTTAATTTCCATTTAGGTCATAATTCTTTTTAGATAATTAAATTACTATTTGGGAATTCTTTGCATCTTATTGGAATGAATTACAGCAGATAACAGTTTTCCAACTGATAATTTTATGAGGCAGAAAACTCAAAATCTTGTTTAACAGTAGTCATGCTAAATCATTATTGATCCAGATAGATTATTTCAATTAAAAAGAGTATGAATAAGAAAGGGTTAAAGAAAAATAAATTATCCAAAAAAAAAAATCTCTTTTCCAGTCGTCCTCAATTAAAAGCAAGTATTTCTTTTGTAAGAAAAAAATTGCAAAATACCGATTACAGAAATAATTTGCCAGTTGCACTGAGTGATTATTGTTCATATAATACACTGCTGGTTATTTTACATTTTTCTGGTTTACTCCAGCTCATTTTTGGTTCCTAATTGCATGGAACACCTTTTTCCAACCTTTCACTTTTTACCTGATTGTGCCCTTACATCTGAGGTGAGTCTCTTGTAGACAACACGTAGATAGCACATATTTTTTAAATCCATTCTATCAGTCTATGTCTTTTGATTAGGGAGTTTAATCCATTAACTTTCAGTGTTATTACTGTAAAGGCATTACTTACTTCATCCATTTTGTCCTTCAGCTCTCTGTTGTCATATTGTTCTATTGTCTGTCTTCTTATCCTTTAGTTTACCCTCCTTAATACTTTCTAAGCTCTTCTCCAAATCTCTCCCCCTTCTTTTTTACTTTCAGACTGTAGCATGCTCTTTAGTATCTCTTACAAAGCTGATCTTTTGGTAACATTCTATCAGTCTTTGTTTGTCTGTGAAGACTTTGAGCTCACCCTCATTTTTGAAGAATAGCTTTCCCAGGTACAGAATTCTTGGCTGGCAGTTTTTCCCTTTCAGTACCTTAAATACATCATACTTCTTTCTTCTCTCCTCCATGGTTTCTGATGAGAGGTCAGCACTGAATCTTATTGAGTTTCCCTTGTATGTGGTGCTTTGCTTTTCTCTTGCTGCTTTCAGAATCCTTTCTTTATATCTGATAATTGTCATTCTGAATAGTAGGAGTCTCAGGGTAGGTCTATTCAGATGTATCCTGTTTTGGGTGCATTGTTCTTTTTGGATGTTGATATTTATGTCCTTCATAAGTATTGGAGTCATTATTTTCTTTCTGTCCCTTTTCCCTTCTCTTCTCTTTCTTGGACTCCACTAATGTGAATGTTTGTGCATTTTGTGTTGTCTTTCAATTCTCTGAGACGCTGTTCCATTTTCCCATTCTCTTTTCTCTTCCCCTGTCCATTCCAGTTCAGATATTCTGTCTTCAGAATCACTAATTCTGTCTTCAAGCTATTTAAATCAGCTCTCATGTGCCTCTAATGTATTTTTTTAGGATTTTAAAAATTTATTTCTCCCCCCTCATTGTTCGTGCTTGCTTTCTGCTCTTGTTCACTGTGGTCTCTCTGGGTCTGCTCATCTTCTTTTAGGAGGCACCAGGAACCAAACCTGGGACCTCCTGTGTGGGAGGGAGGCACCCAATTGCCTGAGCCACATCTGCTCCCTGCTCGTTATGTCATCTAGGTGCATCATCTAGTTGTGTTGTCTAGTTGCATTATCTAGTTATGTCAGCTCGCCATTCTGCTCCTCTTCTTTAGAAGGCTCCTGGAACCGAAGCCAGGACCTCTCATGTGGTAGGTGGGCACCCAATTGCTTGACTAATATCTTTTTCCCCTCTAATGTATTTTTAATCTCACCCATCATGTCTTTCGTTCCCATAATGTGTTACTTTTCTTTGCAGGCTTTCAAATTATTCTTTATGCTTTTCCAGTGTCTTCTTAATATCCCTTATTTCTTTAGTCATATTTTCTTTAAATTATTTGAAGTGATTTTCTTCTTTTGGCTGGGCCATCTCTCCCTCTTTCCTAGTATGACTTGTAATTTTTTGCTGATGACTGGGCATCTGAATATATTGGTGAATTTACTCTGATGGCTAATTTCTCTCTCTTGCCTATTTTTTTTTCACATTTCTTCTTTGATATTTGGTTCCATTTATGCTCCATCTTTAAGATTCCCCAGCTTAAGTTTTCAAAATTGGGCTCGAGTCTCACTAGTGGGGCGTAGATTTTCTCCAGGGGGGTTGGATATGGAGAGCATAAGTTTTTGTCCATGCAATTTCCAGGCCAGCCAGCAGATGGCGCCAGTCAAGGCACCTTTCCACGGAGGTGTTTGTCTCGACTTTCCTGTGCTCCTGTGTTGACTCTCCACAGAGGAGATTCCAAGTGGGCTCTGCTGGCCGAATTCACTGAAGAAAAGTCCCCTGACCCCCCTTCCCTTTTCCCTTGAAACAGTTGGCAGGGAGGAAGTCTGCTGCCCTCTCAGTTGCCTACAGTGAGCAGGGGTTTTATCCCAGCCTAGCATCTTGGGGGTGGAGAGGAGAGCCCTTCCCGGCCACAGCAGGGCTTGGTAACTCACATTTGTCATTTCAGCTTCTTCGTCTCTCTGTCCTTCACCCTCCTGGGAGTTGTGTAGCACTGTCCTGATCTGCTGACCCCCTTAGCAGGTCCCTAGGACAGCTTTTGGCTCTTTTTCCATTGTTTTTGTGAGAACCTTCAGCTCTGCCTATTAGTCTGTCCCCATCTTCCCACAATCTCGAGGAACATTCTTATATTTATATTATTAACCACAATCCTCATCTACCACCAAAATCATTATGTTTACAGTCCATCGATTATCCTCTAGCTGCCTTTCAATTAACATTAACCTCTCTAAACTACCCATGCCAGCCACATTTATAAACCAGCGGTGTGTGTTATACTCATTTTAATGTGTTTCCATAAAGCCCATCCATTACCACATATTTACCATTGCTTTATTAAGCATTCTACAGACATTCAGTATCGGCTCCCCCTTCTCAACTCACATTTTGTCTTTTACTAACTGTATTCTATAGTTTAACTCCATAAGTCTACTCAGCATATTTAGTTCATATCAGTGAGACCATACAATATTTGTCCTTCTGTGTCTGGCTTATTTCACGCAACATAATGTCTTCAAGGTCCTCCATGTTGTCATGGGTCCCCAGTGCATTTCTTCTTACAGCTGAATAGTAATCGTATGTATGTACCACATTTTGTTTATCCACTCATCAGTTAAGGGGCATTGGACTTGTTTCCATCTCTTAGCATTTGTGAATTTTGCCACTATGCACATCAGTGTGCAGATACTTGTTCAGTTCTTCTGAAGATATTTCCAGTAGCAGGATTACCAGATCAAATGGCAGTTCTATATTTAGCTACTGGAGGAGCTTTTCTGAGGAAACTGTCTTCCATAGAGGCCTCCACATTTTACATTCCCACCAACAATGAAAGAGTATTCCTATTTCTCCACATCCTCTCCAGCACTTATAGTTTTCTATTTTTTAAATAATGGCCACATCTCTTTGTAGTTTTGATCTGCATTTTCTGAATAGCTAGTGATGTTGAGCATCTTTCTTTGTGCTTTTTGAACAGTTGTATTTCCTCTTTGGAAAAATTTCTATTCAAGTCTTTCGCACAATTTTTAATTGGGTTGCTTGTATTTTTGTCATTAAGTTGTCTGTTCTTTTTATACAACATGGAAATCAAACCCTGGTTTGATATGTGGTTTCCAAAAATGTTCTTCCATTGAGTAGGCTGCCTGGAAATTTTATTTTTAATGAAGAACATTATTTGAATTTCACTCTTATTGTTGCTTTGGAGTAGCAAATAGAATTGCTGCAATGCTTAGATGTGATTTTCAAGTATAATCCAAGCTCAGCAATGACTACAAAATTGCTGAATAATTGCAGTAACATTTAAACAGTTAAAATCCTGTTTCAATGAATGGCAGCATGCTTTAGTCAGAGTTGCAGTACCTTGAATTTCTCCACTTGCTACTTAACCCTGCCTTTCTGAGAGACGTTCGTAGAATGTATGCTGACTGGCCTCATCCTTCTGTGACCTGCTCTCCTGGTTCTTTACCAGAAACATTAGACTTCTATAAAAAAGCAATTATAAAAGTCACGGCTGTAGCCAGAAGCTTAGCTAAAGCTCAAATACAACATATCATGTCGTGAATAATCAAACATCAAGGAAAACTGATTTCTGCTCTTGACTTTCTTAAAGCTTCTGACTACTGTTGCATTTGTCAAATGATAGGATCAACACTGAAGATTTAAAATTCTCCTTTTTAAATAAACATTAAAAAGAAAACTTTAAGTCTAGAGTTACATAATTTAAGATCTTTATTTTAAAGGGTCTTTGAATACAGTTAAACAGAGAGTTCAGGATGGAAAAAGTCCATCAGTCTGGAGAGAGCCTCTCAACTTAAAAACCTAACAGCTGAAAGACTTGTGTAGTCAATCAACATCTGCTTCTGTTTAAATTCAAGAAAGCAATAAAAAAAAACCTGAGTAATTAGCATTGGGTAAACTACAGAAAAAAATATTTCAAAAGACATTCACTTCCTATAATCCTGAAGACATTAATAATAATAATAATATGGAATTTACTCTGCCTTATACTATCCTCAGCACATTATATACATTATCTTTTAATGTAGAATCTGGGAAATTATAAAAACTATGAGTGTAATATAAAATAACTGAAATTTCTCAGAAGTATTTCCTATGTTCTTAATAAAGGGATTTAAAGTACATGACATTCAGTTGTTCCTTCTGCAATACTCTCATACCACTTTGCACATTATATTCTTGTCTCATTTGAATGACATTTTCTATGCATGTGCCTTTTCTTTCCATGGGAGGGTGAATGTCATGAGAGCAACAGTATTTTATTTAGACTTCTGCTGTGAGTACATGAAAGGTGAATGGATGTTAGGCTTGGTTGGTTATTGTATCAAATGTCAACAGGTTAAATCCATACCCAAGCAAAGATACCTAGTCAGAACTAAATGCCAGAGCAATCCTTATTAAGTCACCAGATTTCCTCAACAGAGAAAATCATGACAGCCAAAAATGATTTGGTTCATTTAAGCCCCTAGGAACTTATTTCTCAGAACTTAATCTCCTTAACAACTGAACTATATGTTTCTTATCTCTGACAGTCAAGAAAACAATGTTTAAAAGATTCCTTTACCATAAAACTACTACTCACTGGTTTAAAAAATATTTCCTTTGGGAAAAGAGATTCATTTAATAATTTAGATGATTGGCAATATATTCTGAAATCTTTAACATTTACTGAGAAACATGACTCTTTATATGTTCTATGCTCTGAAAGATGATTATATCACTGAATTCCTTTCTACTATAGGTTTAATTTTATAAGAGTAACATAACCAATGGATACATAATAATTAATATTTTGTTTTTCCTTGACTTTTTAAAAATCTTCTTTCCAAAGAGCACAGAATGTTTGTTTATTGGCAACAGAGAGGAGTTAGCATCATAGTCATCC
Organism: Dasypus novemcinctus; assembly: GCF_030445035.2. Classification (NCBI taxonomy): domain Eukaryota; kingdom Metazoa; phylum Chordata; class Mammalia; order Cingulata; family Dasypodidae; genus Dasypus; species Dasypus novemcinctus. Next base: position 922,001 of record NC_080701.1, on the reverse strand, counting down.
TATAAATAAAAGAAAATGACATTCAAAGCCATAAATAATCTAGTTTAGTTTGCAAACGACCTTCCCGTGATCTAAGGTTCCATTTGTTATTTCAAGGACTCGTATGGACAATTATCGGGTAAATACTTTGACTTCACTATGTATTATTATGTGGTATATCATGATGGCACAATCATTTTGAACCCTGAACTTTTGCTTCTTTTGCACTGAATTGGGAAAACACACCCTCAGAATTCTTGTTCACTCTTCCTGGCACTGGTACTTACCTTTGTGGTGTCAAGAGCTAACAGGCCAGGATCGTCCCTTCTGTGTCCTGGGAGCTGTTCCATCCACTGCCCTGCCCCTCCTCACAATTTGCTGTGCTCCTCGCTCAGCCTGAGGGAGCAGCTGAGTCTGCACAGCAGAGCCCCTGCCTCGGAGCAGGTGCACGACCAGCATTGCCTACTGGATCAGGTCGCTTAGCCAAGAGAGCTTTTGATTCATAAAATTAGAAAAATGTTGATCCGAAATCCAAATATTCTGATTTCCAACCCAAAGTAAAACAATCCCAAGCAATCTGCATGCATCGCAGTAATACTCCTCAAAGAATGAGAGTATTTTTTTCTTGCCAACACAACAGAATGTCCCTTTGTTGATTGACGTTAAGAAATATGGGTTCCCAAAAGGCCAGGCACCCTGTTAACTGAGCAGGGCACCCTCTTGGGAAATAAACTCAGAATTCTGTCTGGCAAGTATAACGACCGGTGGCAAATGACCTTGAGCATCCCTGAACTGTTTGCCCAAGAAGCACATCAGGACTCTGAGTTCATAGCCGCGCTGTGGCCAGGGTATCTGAGCTGCCGTCCCTTGGAAGGGCTTGACCACTGAGAGCCGTGGGAAGAGCGGGGCAGCACACACAGGCCGCTGGGGTTCCGGGCACGGCCACGGGGCCTGGCCAGTCTGGGGCGTCCGCTGGCACACAGGGCTGCGTCTCGTGTTCCGCTCTGTGGCTACTGACCGAGCCCCTGGAGCAGGCCCCTGCCTTCTCCCTGCGTGGCCCTCGCCTCCACGGCTCCCACGGGAGCAAGGGGGGTTATTGCAGAATGAGCAGCACCGGCCCGTGAAACAACGCACGGGGGCCGCCAGCCCACGTGAGCAGCAGCGTTCTGCTAAGTAGTCTAGGGTTAATTCTTCAGGAAAAAGAGAGCCTTCGGAGTGTTTTAACCAGGAAAAAGTAACGGTCACATTCATGTGTAAAGAAGATATAACAGTAACAATGTATCCAATTAAATGAAGAGGGCGAGAAACAGTTACGGAAAGACCGATTCCAGAGCTCAGGCAAGAGGAAAATTTATGCATGAACCCAAGTGACCAGCAAGGAGAAATGAGTGAGGAATTTATCAGGTCAAGACATTTATGGTACATACTATGATCAGTCCATCTTCCAAGTGTCTGGAACGCATCTCAAACAGTAACTGCCAAGCAGTCTTAAAAATAGGTAGGTCCAATCCAGGTGGTCGCACATTGACAGTGATGTATAAAATGCACAGAAACAGCCCAAATCTGAAACTAATCTAGAGCCCTTGCAGAAGAGCTAGAAAGGACAGCTATTGCCAGGAGGTGTGTAAGTCGGGACCTCAGGACAATGTGGGGCTCACCTGGAGTGTGCTCTGTCTGCCGTGATGGGGACGGCACCTGCTAAGGCAGAGGCTCAGCAGGACGCGGTCGAGGACGGCATGGCTGGACCACAGGGGAGGCAGGAGGCAGGACCCCGAGCCGGGGGTGGGCCTGCGTCACGAAGGCGGGAAGACTGACGACGGCGAGCAGGAAGGGCAGGGCAAGGTCTCCTGTAGAGAAGCCCTCCCCTGAGGGGGCGTGAGGCTGAGAGCAAAGATTCCACTCAGGAGGGCAGTGCAGCCTTCCAGGAAGAAGGGCCAGCCTGAGCAGGAGGGGACACTAGTCAGAGAGAAGGTGCTGGAATTAGATTATGGAGATAGCTGTACATAGCATCCTATTGAGAATTGATTGTCACGTTTCTGGCTTGGGCAAATGAGCAGTGGAAAGAGCACGTGTGGGGGAAACAGTGAAATCAGTGGGGGACTTTCTGATGTTGAGATGCCAGTGGGACACTGAGGTGGAATAGTTCAAAACACAGTTTAAGAAGTGGTCTAGACCAGTCCTGCCCCGTAGAAGTACAACGGGAGCTACAAACTTAAGCCACATATATAATTTTACATTTTCCTCTAGCCACATTAAAAAAGGAAACAGAAACAGATGACATCAATTTTTATAACATATTTTACTTAATCCAACCTACCCAAAGTGTTGATTCCAACAAATAATCAGTCTAACAAGTAATGACTTGTGTGTTCCTTTTTCGAATCCACGTGCATTTTACACTTACAGCACGTGTCAATTCGGATGGACCATTTCAAGTGCTCAGTGGCCGCGCCTGTCTAGCGACCGCCAAGTGGGGTCACAGCTCAGGGTCCTGTGGTCAGTGTGTCTAACTGAGACTCACCAGAATGAAAGTGTTCTCTGAGGTTACAGATCGGAGTCAGTACAGGCAGGACAGTGGAGACGTAAAGAGCTTGTTCCACGGCAGGAGAGGAAAATAGGAGGGACTGTCCCTGTTGGCCGCTACCTGCTGGGAAGTGAGGAGGAAGCCTGGGCTCAGGGAGACGGAGTACTGCATTCAAATTCTGTACAGCCAGGACGGCTCTGTGACTTGCGGCCGGTACAAGATGGAAATGCAAGACCCCGCGTTCAAAAATTATTGGGAACTTCAAGGCGACGGCAGTGCGGTGTTACCCCCAGCCGCGGCCCCCCGAGGGGGCTCAGGAAGCCGTCCCAGTGGCCGGCTGGTGCGTTTATGCGTTATTAGTGAGCAACCTGTGGCCTTTGTGACGCGCAACTGTTTAATAAGCTGGGCCGCGGGTCCTCCTGGCTGGACATGTGGACTTCTACCCTCCACCCCCCCACCCCCCCACCCCCTGCAGCAGGTCAGGGGTCCTCAGAGTCCCAGCCTGCCAGGTGTCTGGCAGCTCTCGTTGCCTTTCTAGCATCTAGGAAATCTCTCTACATCTTCCCATGAACCAAGAACTCTGAAAATTGGGTGGGGGCGGGAGGGTGAGGGGCCAAGAGAAGACCGCCTCAGCGCCCTGGGCTCGGCGCGAGGCCTGCGGGGTCTGGAGCAGACCCCCCCCCCCCCAGAGCTCCAGAGCCAGGAATGCTCGACGATGCGACGTACTGGGACTTGTTCATCTGTGGCCCTCCTGCCCCCCCCAAATGTCAGATCTGATGTTCAACCTCGGACGACGTGATGTTCACACGCGCGAAGGGAAGCCCTGCCGCCGTGCCCAGCACGGAGCGCAGGGGGCTCGGGGAAGCCTCTGGAAGGCTGCCTGCTTTGCTGGCTCTCCCGCCCCCCTTTTCTTTCTCTCCCCTGCCCCTGCCCTCGATCCTCAGCCTAATGTCATTTTCTTTACATGGTTGTGGTAAAAACCCAAACTCACCTTTGAAATTCCACTTGTCGTACCTGGTAAACCTTTTTATGCTACCTCCTGTTAGTTGTTTAGTTTTAGAAATCCATCGGTACACTAGGGCATTTTCCTCTTTGGTAAAGAAAGCATAAATGACGTGTGTGCTACCCTCACGGTGTCCCTTACATGCGCCTCGCCAAGGAGAAGTGTCCTCCAGGGACGCAGGCAGCGGACCCTCGGGCGGCTGTGGGCTCGGGGTCCGCCCGTGGCCACGTGCTCAGGGCACAGGACACTGGCATGTGGTCGGTGTCTCTAACCACAGACCCTGCATCTCACAGGAAGTACTGCGTGCCTGGCCCTCGGCAGCTCTCCGTGAACGGTGACTGCTGTTCTAAAAATCTTCTGGGGACAACAGGAAATGGGGGCCTCCTAGAGGTTAACCTAATAACTGAGCCCAGAGGGGGGAAACATAAAATAAAAAGGATTTCCCAAAATTGGTAAGTAATTAAGTGACAAGCTTCTTAATACAAAAGCCATCAGACTTTCAGCAATCACGTTGTTCTTGAAACGCTGATGTTTTACTTAAAACTCACAGCGGACACTTCTGGACCCTCTCGTCCTGACTAAATCATATTGCACCAAGGCAAACTAACCTTTTGGTGGTAAATTTTACAGAGTGTTAATTGCAAATGTTAAGATAGAATGCGGGAGATTGTATTTTTAAAAGTCCTGATTGCTAAGAACAGTCAGCCTGCCGCTAACTCTGCCAATAAAGAAGAATTTTAATTAATCCTACAATCCTAAAGTACTTGCTGAAGAATGTATTTATATAATCTGTTTCCAATAGGTTTACCTGCTTAATTATGTTTTACTTGGGCTAATCTAAAATTAGTCTTCGTGTCACAGGGCTGGAGCTTTTAAATCTGCAGGTTAGCTAGGAATGTAAAAATAACAGTAAGTATTCTTAAAAATAATAATAATGGCTACCATTCATTGAATTCATACTGCGTCAGGCAGTGAGCCAAATTCTTTAAATACCTCTCATTGACTATTCACAAAAACACTCTGATGAGGGTATTATCCTCATTTTATGGAGAGGAAGCAGGCTCAGAGAACTTAAAACAGTTTAGATAGGGTCACACGTGGAGAATGTAGAATTCAAATTTGGCCCTGCCAAATTCCAAACCCTGTGCCCCCAAAGTTTTTCTAGATACCTATTCATAGGAACATAGATCAACCAAAAGGAAAATTTTATCATTCTCTGTGTTCTTGCTCTGGGCTCTATGGAAACGTTTATTTATACATGAACAAGTTTTTTCCCACAGGCCAGAAATGGCACAACAATAAAAAGAGAGAGGAAGAAAAAAAAATCCAGTTTGTCAAAGTGATTATTTTTTTGTGGTATGATTGTGGATAGTTTTTATTTTCTTCTTTTTGCCGTTTCACATATTCTAAACCTACTTAAAATTACGAAAAATTCAGAATAAGGTGACTATAGTAGGGATTTGTGTATGATTTGTGTAGCAGAAATCATAGTTAGAAATTTCATTATGATGCTACAATGCTAAGCAATAGATATTGGGGGGGGGGATTTCTCTGAGTCTGGCTATAAGTATTTTGTCAATTCCCTTTATTCTAAAAATTTGCATACACTTTAATTCAGGAGATTATTTGGAAGATGGTGATGCTGATCACTGTCAACTAGATTTTCTGGGCTCAGTGTCAGGTCTGTATGTTTGTGGACTACTGTGCTTTGCCTCTGGATTAAGACTGATTTGTTCTGCTTTGCAACCAAATACACTGCGACCGGAGTTGAAAATAGTCAAGAGTCTGTGGCTAATATACAAGGTCGAACAAGTACCCTTTGTTGACTACTGAACTCTGATCTAAAGAAGAAAATGGTCATTCTGAGAGCCTGTAATTTTAGGGAAAAACAATCTTAATTTCCTCACTTTTAGAGAGAGTACCTAACATGGCAGATAGCAAGTATGAGTCCTGATGTTCGTGGTTAATTCCATTTCATGGGTAAATCTTACCCACTAGGTGAAAGAGCTTACCCGAGGCATTTTAAAAGAAGAAGAACCAGTTCAGAAGGCCGTGCTCAGGGCACGCCCTTCATTCCCCAGGGCAAGGCCCCGCTTTACCCACTCCAGCCCCCCTGTCCAGAGGCAGGACGTAAGCCTTTCCTTCGAGTGAGATGCATCTGCGTGACCAAAACGAAATAGAAATGAGTCTCCTCCTGGACTTGGACTCTCGGGGCTTATTTACACTTCGTAGCTGAAGTTAAACTGCTCAGTTCTTGAATGGATGAGCAAAATATATGATCATAGAAATGTGCCATTATAAACATATATAAATTAAATCCGTGTGATCATATGACACGAATCATGTGAAAAGTTTTTTCTTAAACATTTACCATATTCATAAATTCATTCCCATATTTTGCTCATATGTAGGTGGTAAATTTATTCATAACATTAGATGATTATAAACTATAATAAGTGGCAGAAATGTGCTCATTCTACTTTAAAGAGATGTAGTTTAGAAGTCATATTGAAAATTAGCATACATTTCAAAAGTAGCTATTAGGAAAACCTTTATAGCTGTTTAAGAAATATGCCATTCTGATGACCCTTTTGACAGTGGCTCATCGCTGTGCTCCTCACGTCACCCTGATGCCTGGTTCCCAGTGCTGTGCTCGTGGTTTTCCAAAATCGGCTCATCTTTCCATTTATGTGATGTGGGTGAGGGAAACTATTTTGATAGGGCAGCATTAATGCAGAGTTACAAAAGTGGCTCATTTCAGAAAATGTGAGAGGGGAATCGAGTTGTGCCCTAAATTATGTAATAGTAAAGTCAGTTGTTAAAGGATGAACATTTGTTAGAGTATCTATCTAAAATGAGAGATACTTTCTATCAGCCAGAGGGAATATTCCCAGAACAAGGAAGCTTGCGTTCTTCATATTGAAATGTTAACTTTCTTTCTGAAGACACCGCCTCCAAGTGCACTGGCTGTGCAAATGAATGGAGTAAAATATGAGCAGACGAGCTCTTGGATCTCCTGCTATGGAAACAATTCCAACATAAGAGTCACCCAACCCCTCAGGTGTCTTGTAAAAATCCCTGCAGTTTATAGCTCTTATCAGCTTGGGAGAAGCTATTAGTATACATCTAACAGATGAAATGGCAAATACATTTGTTGTACTCGTAAAGCAACACTGGCTTTCATGTAAGTGAGAACTGGGAATGTTCTAATAATAATGTGTCTTTGTATGTGTGTGGACACCAATCAGTGTGTGATTTTAGACTGATTTACTTCATTATTTCTGTGTTTTGCATCTTACCCCACTCAAGCTCCTCTCAGGACATTAACTGCTGGAGTGGTGAGTGGCGATAAACAGCAAAAAACAAACCCCAAATCTCCTGCCTCTTCTAAATCTGGGAAACTCCAGCCATGCTTCGCCAGCCTTGAAATGAGCAAATCCTACTCCTAAACCTTTTAACTGCAGAAGATACATTATTTCTCGGGGAAACAGAGATGGCCACACCGCCAGTGTGGAACTGCTCACTTTCCCTTGGAGACAGTGGAGGGTTTATCTGTATTCCTGTTGGGAAGCAGCTTCCAGTTCAGAACTAAGCTCCACGTGCGTGGAGGCAGATACAGGGAGAAGGAAGAACATGCCTCACCTAGTGTGTTTCGAAGAGCTCTAATGCTAAAAGGAGGAGTCTGATGAAATAGCACATTAAAAATCAAGACATAAATGTTATGACGTCTCTTTTGAGCGGTTCTTTTGTAAGAAACATATATTTCAAAGGAGCCACGCAAAAGTTATCTTTTTAAAAATAGAGATGAGATTATAGAAAACTATAGATATGACTGTTCCTTTATTTTGGGTAATTCTGCACAAACCCCGAAGGTTCGTGTGCCTCGTTTAATTCAAATCTGTTAAGAGAGCTACGGTGCAACAGAGAATGCAGCTTTTCCTGCAGGGATTCAGGTCATTTCCTGGAAGAACGAAGTATCCAATGAGAGCATCACTCGAGGTAGCACAAAAGTAAGCTTTGAAAATAGCCCTTAAGCTGATATCTGAGGGTAAATAAAAAACCCACCTCGTGTTAACTGGAAGAGTGGGACAGCACAACCGAGGGGACAGCCTGGCTTCGGGGGACGCCCAGCGCCGAGGACGCCTGCGCTCACACGTTCGGGGACTCCTGTTCCTGAGTTGTAGGTTGTGGGGCCCCTGACTACTTGAAAGTTCCAGCGCCTTTGCAGCTACCCCAAGTGGAGTGTGCGCAGAAGTCAATCTGGAGTCCCAAGGGTGTGTTGGAATGGGTGCGAGTCTGTTAAAAAGAGGCCAGCGGGTAGATCTTATCAGGAACGTCACCACGGCGTTCCAGTTACGAAGGATAGGGTTGCCACCTCCGGCGCTCAGGCTCGGCCACGAGCCACGGACACCTCGTGCCACGGCCCTTCAAGCCCTCCTTTTACCCACAGACCCGAGGGTGGCCTGAAGTTAGTTGTCTGCGTCTGTCTTTGCAGGATGTGTTCCAGGGCACAATGACAAAACTTGCCAAAAAAGTGTATCCGAATATTATTAAGTGTATCCTCACAGTAATGTTATAAAATGAACTCATCTGCAGGTTTCTGTTTTTCTGAAGAGTTTTATTAAGTGCATCCTGCAATTATACCAGTAACTTCTCTGCAAAGTATCTCATTTATTCAGTATTTTTTCTAATTATCACAAATGGTGTTATTCTCCTTTGATAATTGATTCCAGGATCACTTTACATGAGGATCTGGCTCTGCTTCTGCTGAAATGTGCTGATTTTGAACTGTGCATCCCCAAATATTGTTTTTTCAGTGTAGGATATATGGCCCCTTAATTTCTTCCCCCCTCCTCAATCCCTTCTTGCTACGGTGACTGCAGGCCGCATCTTCTCTGCTCTTCACATCTATATTCCTTTTTCTAAAAGCCGTTTGTGTTGCGGTTGAAGCTGTTACCTGATACTTGAGTCTCCTATTCTGAGTACATTAACTGCTAATTTAGTTCAGCAGAAGCTTGAACACAAGCCCTGATCAGAGCTGCTCCCTGGAAGGAACGTGGTGGCACAGGTGCACAGGCCGCAGGCTGCAGGCCGCAGGCCAGGAGTCTCGTCTGGGCAGACTGTCCCCCACCCACCCGCCCCCGTGTTTCACAGACCAGGACCTGCGGGGGCTGCCCCACCAACCAGGCTCTGCCTCCCGCGTTCTAACACGATGGGAATCGTCAGGGGGTCTGTGGCACTCCTTCAGCTAAGAGTCAAGGTGAACGGAAGGTCATAAGTGTGGGAGCAGAATCGGTCCCCAGCCTCCAGCCTCTGCCACATGCAGTCCTGCAGCCGGGCCCTCGTGGGCCCCCCGCCTGCCGTCCCAGAAGGAAAACACTTACCCCGAGTTGTTGAGGAGACAGACGTGGCGCCTCCGACAGAAACCAGACCTGAGTTTTACAGGGAAACTGCTGCACATGAGAGGAAATTGGAGAGAGCTCACAGAATTCACAGACCTAAGGCCATTTATAGCTTTCTACAAAGAGAAAATGTAGCGATGTAGAAATAGTCCCCTTTAAGGGTGCTATTTATGATCCCCTCAGAAGCTTAACGTCAGTGCCGCAGGCTTCCTTTGTCCCGCAGCCCGTCTCCCCCTTCTAAACGTGTCCCGTGAGAGGCAGCTGGCCTAGGACGCGCTCCTACCTGAATCCAGCCCTCAGCCTGTCGCCTCCATGGGTCAGCGCCTCGCTCAGCTAGTTTCACCCAGTCGCGCCTTCTGTCGTTACTGTTTTGTGCAATAAGTTTTCACCAAACGCATTTGAGGCACCAGGTGCTGCCAGGAGCTGGCTTTCCTGTTTGCCCAGAGGGCCCTGGCCTAGCTCCCCCGACCTGGGCTGGGGAAGACTGCTGGACAGGGCCGAGAGGAAGCCCTGCCCTGCCACCCTGCTGGGCCCACAGGCGCTTTGACTGTCGCCGGAGGCTCCTGTGGGGTGTGTGGTATTGTCTGTATTTCATAGTTAAGGAAAACAGCTCAGAGAGGCTGGGTAATTTGCCCAGAGCCACAGGGCAGCTCCGGGGCAGCCGAGCCACCGAAGAGGTGACTCTGCTTGCTTGCAGCCAATCTCTGCTGTACTTGAGGGACACTGGCACTTCCGTTTTCACTCTGTAACTAGTCAGTCTGTCTCTAGTGTGCTTGTTTGGGAATGACCCCCCTGGTCCCCGCACCTGCTGAGGGAACTGTAAGCCCTTCCAGGGGTTGTGACGTCGATCACCGCTGCTTCTGGTGGCTCCTTTCAATGCCAGTAAAGAGACTCATCAACCATGGGACAAAGTCAGTAGCAGAGACGGGAATTTTCTTAGCTCAGTTGTTTGGCAACTCCGTGAACACTTGTTTGAAATTAAAACAGAAGAAAAGAACCCTGGATGTAAGCTAGCTGAAATAAGCAATAAGGAAATTAAATTCAACATCTGGGTGTGTCCATTTCATTTCCCCATCAGTAAATCAAAAGTGTATATTTGCAGAGATCAGTTCAAATATTTGCAAATGATTTAGCTTTTATATGTTATTTTTTAAAATTACCGTCTCAAGATTAGTTTGCCTGGTGTGGTGTAAATGCTCTATCTTCCTCGCTCCCCTTAATAAATGCCCCAAGGCGATCAGTGATATCCCCGTTTTTCAGATGAGGGACCCAAGGCCCACAGGTGGACCCCAAATCAGGGCGCGTCTAAGGAGGGCCAGAAATGCCGCCCCAACGCCCATGGTTTTACCTGCACTGTGCTGTTGTACGGCGTAGAACTTTGCACACATTACTCTTTAATGGTCACAGCAGTCACGTGAGTTCAGTCCTGCTGTGACTCTTAGTTTGCTGATAGGAGAACTGAAGAGAGACCTGAGGAGCCACCAGCTGGGAGTCGTGGAGCCCGTTAGGTCTGCCCAGAGACCCCAGACCCCATGCTCTCCTCGCTGTGCTCTACCGCAATTCTCAGCAAAGACGGGTAGAAAAGCATATTCCTGCTTGTAATCAAATCAAATATGTTATGACTTACATGCATTTCTTCAATTTGCAGCACGTAATGGTAAACCATGAGACAAAATTGCTTAAAATGATTTCTACAGTGCATGTGTATCTTAATTTTATTTAGTTCTGAAAAATTATGATCTCCCTAGCTTAAAATGATTTCTACAGTGCATGTGTATCTTAATTTTATTTAGTTCTGAAAAATTATAATCTCCCTTGCATTAATAGTGACCAATAACAGTCACCATTTCACGAAATCATAAGTAGAATCTTAAAGGCTTTTTAAAGCATTCAATGTCGGGACACCATTAGCCTTGACAGGTCTTTTCAAAATCACTTTTTCTGTAACAAGGACAAATTCCATCATTCAAGTTAGATTTTTAAAAGTTCTATAAACTGCATTGAAGTGACCCTGTTGAAAGTTTTCTGAACAATGATCTGGCAGTGTACACTGAGAACAGGGCAAACAGTGGGTTCCTGTTTTGTATTTCCTGTAGATTATTGTTGTGCTCTTATTTCTCTTTATATTACTATTCATTATGTATTAATTTTGGAAGAAAAGGGCCAACTATTTTACTATGTTTAGAACAAAGAGTATTCAAATATTCACATGATTCAACTTTGGGCTTTGGGCATTCCAGTTCTATTTCTCAAGGCAATTTTCACTCCACTAGGAAATGATAACGGGCCTGGAATTGAATGTAAGGGACGATTGTTGGTATAAGAAGTTCTTTCAAAACTCCTGAAACTGTTCACACACTGTCTTGAGGGTAGGCCTGATCGTCCACTGCTCTCCGTGGCCTTAAGGTCGCAGAGTTGAGCCGTAGATGGCTGTCCACTGAGAACCTGGCGTTGCCCAGCCCCCACCTTTGACCAGGTGAGAGCTCGGTTTGCCTCCAGAAGAGCTCAGCGGTCAGCCACCTCCTTCCCAACTGGCTCCCAGACAGGCCTCAGGGTTCATTCAGGAATGGGGGTGTCCACGGTTAAAAGGCAGAGGGTGGAGAAGCCTTCCGCCCAGTGGGCCTTGGTGATTGCTGTCGAAGCTGGCAGCAGGCGTCTGCTGGCCGGAACCGGCCGTGAGGGAGTTGGAGAAACCAGTGTTTTCAGGTAGCACAGCATCGGGGTTCTTCTGGAAAGAAAGAACGCAAAAAACGTCACCTGGGAAGCAAAGAGCAAGAGAATTGGGTCTGAGCCCGGGACTTGATGACCCTGAGCCTCCCAGAAGTGGCTCCCGGAGGCCAGCTTGCTGGGCGGGTGGGTGTGCGGGGACCCGAGAGCACAGGCAGCCCCTCGGCGCCTGCCCCTGGCGCAGTCCAGGGCTGCTCCAGCCCAGAATCCCCCTGTTTTTGTAAACCCAATAATCCTAGTTCATTTCTGGACAGTTAAAACATCCTCTCTGCTGTTGGCCCATTTTATAGAAACCAAGAGAAGTCAGTGATGTTGCCATGAAAACCCCGTGGAAGGGGACAACACATGGGGCTCTGACCGAGGAGCCGGTCCCCTGGCTCGGGCGGCTCATCGCCTCCGATGGCTCGTTGATCGGACGGGTGTCGCTGTTGTATGCTTCCTCCTTCCTCAAGTGTCCTTCCAGGGTGGGCCGTGGAAGCCGAAGGAGGCAGCAGAGCCTGCCGGCCCGAGACCTCCTCCAGTCTGCTGGGGCTCCCGTCCACTGCTGATGTACGGCCGCTCGGAGTGTGGGTCCTTGGAAAGAACTAACCCGGCGGCAGAAAGAGGGGGTTCTGTCAGGGGAGCGAGGCTGTTTGGAGCCCAGTGGTGGACAGGAGTGGGGGTCCTTGAGGGCTGGAGGTGAGAGGCAGGCCTGCCAAGAGCCGGCCCGGTCAGCGGGAAGTGCCGCTCCTCCAACGACAGGGCACCCGGCCACCCGTCGAGCAGCAGCCCTGAGCCGTCCAGCGAGCGTGAGGGCTCTTGCAGTCGCTCGTCTCCGTGCTTAGAGCCGCGCCGCCCGAGTTCCCCGTCGAGGGGCATGTGAAGAGAAAGCTGCAGGCACGCTGAGGCAAGTGCGGTGCGAGCAGCCGCGAGGGGCCAGCCCGCTTGAGAAACTGGGCCTGTGTGCAGCCTCTCCTGCCACCACTCACGGTTAGCGACAGTGTCCCGTCTCTGAGCATTTTCCTTGTGATCTGCGTTCATTTAGTTTTTCTAAAGCACTTGATATTAACAGAATGAAATCTCTAGTTCCTTTTAATCTTTAAATGCTGGCAACTATCCTTTACTGTTTTTTACTCATCCTTCCTCTCCATAAGCCTCGAGGACACTTCTCTAGCATTTTGCCTATTATCTACATGCGTGCGTATTACTTTACAAAATTAACTTGCTGTTGTAGGAATTGTGTAAGTGGCTCATGGATTGTTGGTTTGTTGGTTCACTGTTTGAAGGCCTCTGGAAGGATATTCGTCATACAGCATCCTGGTGATTTCAGACTGTTTCACGAGCTTGCACACGGCAGGTATGTGCTGGTGCACCTTCAAATGCTCTTTAGCATGGAGCAAGCGTTCCTCTGCCCGCCATGTAGAAGAGAAGGCCCGGGAGCTCCTTCCTCTCACACAGAGCCGCTCCCCACTCTGATCCTGCTCTGTGGCCACACATGAAATTCTCCTTGTCTTTCCTCTTGCCAGGAAACAGGATTGCATACCTCCCAGTTTCTTAGTCAGTGCCCGGTGGTTCGCTGTGTTTTATAGCGAATACACAGAGTGAACACAGGAATTGCGACCTGACCAGGCTGTGTTTTGGTTTGTGATCGGCCTCTCCTCTGAGCAGCCGGGCTTACAGGCGTCACGGCCGCCAGCACTGCGCAGACAACGGTGGCAGTCGGGTGGCTTATACAGTAGCCTCGCCTCGGGGGTTGTGGCGTCCTAAGAGAGTGCCCCGCGTTTCTCTAACAGGCCTGGAGAGGTGATGCATGAGTGCGGGTAACTTGATCTATTTTAACCTATTTTAGAAAACAAATGCAAACTTTACTAAGAAAACAGAATTTGCCATATCCCGAGGGGAAAAGCAAGTGGCATCTGCCTCCTGACGCAGCTTTTAAACCAGACATGTGGCTAGGAACAATATATGTCTGAGAATTCTCCTGTTTAGAAACAGTCACTAAATTAGAATACAGAGTTTTGTTTTTGTTTTTTGGGTTTTACATTATGTAGTAATTTCCATTTCAGGTGTTCTGGTGAATATGGAGCAAAAATGCCGATGTATGTTGCTTAACCTCATCTGCAGCACTTGTTCCACTGCGCGTGTACCAAAACAAAACCCATAGTGAGCACTTCCTACCAGCTGGGCGCAGGTTAGCTGCTAAGAACACGATGTGAGGGGACACAGAGATGTATAGGCTAGGGGACGAGAAATCAGCTGATCAGTGACTCGCTCAGGTAAATGCACCTGGCCTTGACCTGAGGAGAATGAGGAGTGGCCCGGGGTTTAAAATAGAAAATGTGGCCGGTGCCAGGGGGTCATGGAAGTCCCGCCCAAGGAAAGGCACTTAAGCTGAGAGCTGGACTCACACGCCAGGGAGGACAGCCGGGCGGGGGTGTTCCAGCGGGGACCGCGCGCAGCCTGAGTGGGGCACAGTTGGGACCTGAAAGAGGCAGGGGGTGAAGACGGCGAGCTGGGGGGGTGAACACCCAGGGGGGAGGGGGTGAAGACGGCGAGCTGGGGAGGGGGCAGAAGCTAAAGACGGGGGCAGGGGGGAGTGTGGCAGAGGCCAGCACAGGCCGCACAGGCCCTGTAAGAAGCTGTGCCTTAAAGGTCTTTATGCCGTATTTAGCAACTGTGGTAATATGCTCAATTTCAAAAAGAATATAAATATCAGGAAAGCTAAGTCATGCTTCTATAAACAGCAGAACTGCTTTTTAAACACATATGTGATGCAGGCAGCAAGATTAAATGTAATCAAGTTCAGTTTTAACTAAAAATTCAAGTTTTACCCAAGGCTTCAAAAAGTTATTTCTGTATACTCTCTTGGGTCTGATACTAGTTCTTTGGGCTCTCATTGAGATTTTCGCCCTACTTGGTAAAGTCCAGTCTCTAGATTGCACTTATACGTGATGGCAAATTGCCTTCTAAGCACTGTTCACTTAGCTTCAGTAACCAGACAGAAGAGACACGGGGTGTCCCAGCTCCCCAGCAGGAGCCGAGCACAGGCCCCGCTTCTGCAGCCGGCGCCGAGGGCAGCCCGACTCCTCTGCCCACCTTTCAGGCCCCAGCCGGGGCCCTGCCCACCGTCAAGGGGCCCACGCCTTGCTCTAGGCCACCTGCTCTAGCCCCGCGTGGTCTATCCCAGCCGTGCTATCCCACCCCCTGCTCTAGTCCCCCAGCTCTAGCCCCCTGTGCTAGGCCCCACCCCCCATCTATGCCCCTCCCCAGCTCTAGTGCGCCCCGCTCTACATCCTCCCAGCTCTATCTCCCCACTGCTCTATCCCTCTGTGATGGTCAGGCTATTGTGTCAACTCGGCCAGGTAATTGTGCCCAGTTATTGGGTCCAGCAAGCACTGGGCTAACTGTAATACAAGGGCATTTATGGACTTTAGTCACTACTGACTTTACTGCAGCAGTAAATCACAGATAGCTGGTTATAATTACATCAGTGAGGGAGATTGCCATCAGCAGTGAGTGATGCTCAACTCAATCAGTTGAACGCCTTAAAAGGAGAAGTGATTCCAGCATTGAGAGAGAATTTCCCAGCTCGTCTTTGGACAGCCAGCATCTCCTAGAACCAAGAATCTTCCCCACACTTTCATTGGAGCCCCTGGTTGCACCTGCCTGCGGAACCTGGACTTGTGCGTCCCCGTGGCATGAGAGACCCGTATAGCGTCGCACACTGTGGACAGAAGTCTCCTGTTGATTCTGTTTTTATGGAGAACCCTGACGGGTACACCCCCCCAGCACATTCCTCTGCTGCCCGGCACCACCTGCCGTCAGGTGAGCTGGCTGCCCTCCTGAGCTGACCGCACTGCAGGCACGCCTAGGACGCTGGCATCTGCGGCTGGAGCAGACCCCTCGGGCCCTCACACGCTTACTCCGGTGTCACTTTGTGTCTGCCCGCAGTGCCCCTTGCTTTGATCGGCATTATCTGACTCCGACTGCCTCTTCAGGGCCCTCTGGATTCCCGGCAGATTCAGAGGGTCCTGAGGCTGCCCCTAAGCGATGAGCCACAGCTTCTCCTGGAATGCCGACGACGAGCTTGGGTTGGCGTGGGCTCTGGCAGCCTCTGGGCATCTCCAGGGCAGCTCACTTTTCAAAGGACTTAAGGGAGAAAATGTGCCCTGGACAGCAGTGTTCCTGGGAAAACGACACTCCCTTCCTTCCTTCTGGAAGCCTCTTAAATAGTAGGAAGTGATGAGGCTCAAGTGAGAATTGAGTTCTCTTGGGAAAATTTTTTGAAAAAATCTCAAAGATCCCTCAAAATGCATGCATTCAAGAAACCACACACATAATCAAAGTCCCTGGAAATCATCCCGGTATCTGAAATGACCCAATTTGTCCACATGCAGAAATCTGCAGTTATTCAAATATAGTTTAGTCATTTAGCATTTACAGTGAGCCGGACTTTTCTACATTCCTTTCAAATAACAATTAATTTAATCCTCACAGCCACCCACTGAGATAGGTACTGGAAACTGAGGCACGGAAAGGTGAATACCTGTCTTGGGTAAGGGGCGCGCTGGCGTTGGAACGCAGGACCCCTCACCGACTCACTGGCTTATGCACAACCCCTTCTAATTGTCCCACCCGAGAAAGAGACGGCAGCCCCGGGTGGCCTCTGCTGCGGAGCTGAGTCTTCACTGCTCCCTCTGAGTGAGGATTCGGTTTTATGAACCTGGAGCCACCTGAGGAGCGGCGTCCTTGGCGCTGCTGCTGCAGGCTGCCGAGCTGCAGGTGTCAGCCCCTGAGGCGCCCTGAAGCAGCAGGACCCGCAGCCGGGCGTGGGCCCCAGGGCGTGACTGGGGTTGAGAAGATCCTCCAGTGGGTGAAAACACCCTGCAGGAGGGCCATGTCTTCCTTCCTTTTCCTTGTAGATATATATGTTTTCAAATATTTTTAATTTATTCTTAAAAGATACATAGATCACACAAAAGCTTGCGTCTTTTTAAACGTTGTCCTGGCTAGACCGATGCTTGGGGAAGGATGGGGACGCGCAGCTCCGCTGGCCTTCACGTCCACGTGTCCTCTCCCTCTCCGCCTCTTAGGGCGGCCCCAGCCCGCCCGCTCCTCGTGGAGCGTTTAGGAAACTGGGGGTCTCCACCTGGGACCCTGTCGGAAGGGCACGTGCTCAGCCGCTCTCCCCAGGCCCTCGAGGAGACGCTGGCGTCGCTGAGGTTTGACTACATAGCTGCACAGAGGAAACGTCGTGCAAGCCGTCTATGTAAATTCAGCTTGCTAGTAGCATTTCAAAGAAGCAGGTGGCAGTAACCTTTTCCAACATTACTCCTAATAAAATATTTTCTTTACCTCAATCTGGCTGAAATACTACCATTTCCACATGCAACCAGTGCTTAAGAATCAACGTGATCGCTTCCGTGTTCTTTCCCATGCTGTCTTTGGGGTCCGTTGTGGGTATTTTACACTCACGTGACCTCTCCGCTCTGGCTCTACAGCCGCCTGGAGCCGCCCCGGTGGTGGAAAGCTCTAGGCTTAAAACTGATGGAGGGCTTGGTCTGTCTGGGGCTGCTCTGCCAACGGGGCTGCTCTTATCCCCATTTTATGGAGGGCGGGGTTGTGCCAAAGCCTGTTTAGCCCTTCAGTAATATAAGAAGCCCACATCTTATTTAATTTGAATAAATTTATTTGTTTTCTTTTTTTAAGCTTATTAACAAAATCACTACCCTTCGTACAATCAGTAGCTTGTAAGATAAAGGATATACGAGTTGGGAAAGTGGCAGAAGTCAAATGTCGTGTCCTTTCACCTTTCAAAGTTGGCTTTGGACGGCTTGCACCCTTCACTGGCCTCCGGTCAGTCGGAGGGTGCTTCCTTAAGCTGTGGGCACCCGGGGTCCTGGGAACGAAGGAGACTTGGGGATTCATGTGGTAGAAGCCCATATGGACGCAAATACCCGGCTCATAACCTGCTTTTTCAAGAGCAGGTTCTGACAGAATAGGACTAAAATAGATCATTGTGAGGCAAGGGGCTGCCCCTTAGGAATGAGGTAAAAAGCTGGCAGTTTGGAATTTAAAAATAAAATAATGGTTGACTTAGTAATCAAATAGTTAATCTTTATTTGGTTAACTGCATAGTTTCTCAAGGAAGACCAAGTTCAAAATGTATTTCCTTCTTATTAGAAACTATTCTAAAGAGGTAAAATAGAAAGAATTTTTAGAAATTTATCTATCTGAGACCAGACACTTCCCATTTTTGCCAGCAGAATTACCATTTAGCATTGTGGTCAAGTGAAATAAATATCATATATTAAACAGGCAGGTTCCTAAGACATTATAATATGACCATTGAAAGTAAATGAGCAGAAAAATACATTATACTACAGTGATTTTAAAAGAAAACACTGGTGTATATGTTTTTAATAAAGCAGATCTTATTTTTAAATTTTGATTGGATATTTCAAACGTAAACTATAGTTCTTTTGTATTTAAATATCTGCATAGTTTTATCATCAGGTTTATTGAGCTGAAAGATTTCACTATTTTACTAAATTACTGGAAATAATCATATAGAACTTTCACCCTCAGTATTTTCAATATTCAATTCCAGTGTCTTTCTGTAAATGCAAAGAAAGATTTCATATGAGCACCTAGAAACCCACCTCGATAACAATAATTATAAAATATTTCAAGGCAGCTTTTATATTGGATTAAGATCAGAGAATCTTCTTTCACCTTTTCTGCAATATGTTTGAACTGCCTTAAGCATCCCCTTTGTTGTGGGGCAGGTAGAAAGGAAGTTAAAATGATTCAGGGATTTTATCTGCATGGAGTAAATGCTTTTATCAAAAATGCTAAGTATTTCCTTGGTAGGAAGTAACTCATTTTCCTTCTTACTTTACATTATGTCAAAGGCATAATGGAGTAATGGAAGCGGGGATCCAGTCTGATGACACACCTTATCTTCAATCACAGTGGGAGAGCGAGCTTGTTCTCTAGGGATATGATTCAAATAGTCTCAGCATGTGAAAAAGAGGCTGCCAAAGCCGGTAAAAAAGTTCTGTTTTCATTTCTCCTTCTTGCTGCTTGTGTGCTGCAGCCTCCAGATCAGCAACTTCGATTTGTTCACTGTTGTGTTTTCCAAAGGCCAAGCTTATAGGAGGGACAGAAGTGCTAGTGAAACGAACGGATGGATGAATCAATGTCTAGAGCCTGTTATTTAATCCTAGAAACAAAGTTACAGCTCGAAGCTTGCTGGGCGTCCTTGGTGCAAGCTGAATCACTTCTTCACTGGCCCGGAAGGCAGGCGCCGGCCACCGTGGCTGCGGCAGTGTGTCCGCGGCATGTGGCTCGATGGTTCCCAGACTTTGCCAGCAGATAAGAAATGTCAGCAGCTCAACCCAGTAGCTTTCAAAAATAGCCTGGTTGATGAAACTGGAAATTTAGCTGAGGGCTAGAAATAAACCATTTGTCTTCAGTCTTAAGAAGAAAAGGCTGACAAGGGACATTCCTACAGAGAGATCTAAAATACTTTTAAGACCCATATAAGTTAGAAATAAAGACCAGAAGAAGCGTCTTCTCTCTCAACAAGGTTTAACTATAACATCTTGTTTTTGACGAATCAGGTGAATCATTCTGGAAACTTGAAGATTACGGCAAGGAACTATGTTTCTTTAAGATTCCAGTAAAGTTCCCGCCTCCCCCCCCCCACTAGTGCTGGCAGTTTTCCTCAAAATTTAAATGAATGTTTGCACAATGAACCAAGTTGTTGTGGGTTTCCTGGTTCGTTTTCCCCATGGGGGGATGGGGTGGCGAGTCGCCGGCACCGCGTTTTCATCCCGTCGCACACAACTGGCTGCTGTGACTGCTGAAAATAGCGCCAATGCTCCCAGACAGAAGCAGCTCCCAGCAGCTGGGATTCTTTTCCCCTCTGACCAGCCTTCTCTCTTGCCTTTTTTCCCTTCAGACACTTGGATCGGACTTAACCGTAAACCTCTGGAGTTCAAGACCTTTTAAAAAGGGCTAAATAAACCATCTCTCCATGTAAAAGGCCACTGATTCCTGCTTCCCCTGCTTAGGACAACTGTTGAACTCAGCTGCTCGTAGGTAAGACTTTTATTCTGGCATTATTTATTGGTTGATACGCTCATGACTCGTGTTTTTAAAAAACGTACTGATAGTGAAAACGAGCTGAGGCGGCCACCGACGTCCAGGTGAGCACTGGGCGGCAGAGCACAGCTCCAGCACCTGTGGGCCGGTGGCCACCACAGACTCACCGAAAGCTCCTGCGTCCACCCAGCACTGGACAATGCAGCAAGCTCTAATCAAGCCTGATTGCCAGGCCAGTTCCTTTTCAGACATCATAATTTTGTTGTTTAGACTACTTACTTATTTTTAACATTCTAAGGGCATTTGAAAAACACCTGAGTAAAGGAAGGACATGAGAAATTATTCCCTAAGGACAACTCAAGAGAGCTATATTATATTTTGTCCTCTCTTTCATCCCTGTTTTGTTAATTGCTGTTTTGGAACTAGAGTGCTTTTTCTTTTGGTATATTCCTGGCATAATTTGGGTGACTCAGTTCTGAGAATTCCTTATCTAAGCCGAATTTATTTTGCTAGTTACATTTGCTGGCAGGTTTCTCTAATGTGACAATCTGATGTTTTCTGAAGTTTTCTGTGCCTCCTCTCGCCCCCTCCTTACACTTGCTCTTGACATTTTGCAAAGCACTTTGATCTGTGGACTTTAACTTCAAACACTGCATTGGCTTTGATTGTGGGTATTTACTGTGTTCAGTAAAAAGCCTTTTGTTTGTTTGTTTGTTTAGTGCTCTGAAAGCATTTCCTTTAAATTATCTATTGGGGCTTTGTATTTCCTTACTGATATATCTTTAGGTTTTACTTGTATAGGTACCCACAGCTATGTTTTGAAAATACTGTTTTATGACAAGATTCTCTCACCATACAGACTTGAAAACAATTCACTGCTCCCCACCCAGCAGATGTCTAAAAGCAAGCAGCAAAAGGCAGTGCCCAGAAGGGCCTTTATCAGCCTCTCGCTTGAGTGTTCTGCTGTCCCCAAATTCTTGTGTGCCTCAGGCCCTGACTTGTACATTTTCTAACATGAACACTGAAACCCTTGGAATTCAAAGACTTTCTTTCCAAAGAAGTTTATTGGTCTCACAGACCACATATTAAAAGAAAACATGCATTTTAAATGAACAGTGATCTTTGGGGTAACAAAGAAAGACAAAGAGGGAGATAAAAAGAGAAAGAAAGAGAGAGGAAGAGAGGAAGAGAGGAGGAAGGAAGGAAGGAAGGAAGGAAGGAAGGAAGGAAGGAAGGAAGGAAGGAAGGAAGGAAGGAAGGAAGGAAGGAAGGAAGGAAGGAAGGAAGGAAGGAAGGAAGGAAGGAAGGAAGGAAGGAAGGAAGGAAGGAAGGAAGGAAGGAAGGAAGGAAGGAAGGAAGGAAAAGAAAAAATTTTAAAAAGGAAAGCTAAAGCGAAAACAGTAGACAAAAGTCTGTTACACGAGTGAAACTTCTCTTGTGTGAGGGATAATAAGAAGGTGGCAAGGTATTTCTTAAAACAGGCAATATGAAGCACTTTCTAGGCATTCGGTCAATGTTGAATTTTCTCTTCACTCCAAAGTATAAAGTTTTCTGTCCTTTCTACCCCACCCCGAGCACAGAGTATTTCTAGAGTCCTCAGCCAGATTCTGAGCTTGAGGCTCCTTGGCCACTTGACCAGCTGCCCCTGCAGGCCGTGCTGCGGTCCGAGGAGAATGCGCCTAATCCTGTAGGGATCCTGGAGTCTGGTCGAGGGCGTGGCTCGCTGCTAGGAAGGAAGGCAGCGAGGGGCAGCGGGACAGGCCTTCGTGGGGCAGAGCTGCGGAGAGGACTCTCCAGATTGGGAGCAGATGCAGTTGGAGCTGTGAGAATTCAGACGAAGAGGAGGGAAACTTAGCGACGACCAGTCTCATTTTTCACCTCCCGGAGTGGACATCCACTTTCCATTCTCCCCTTCAGATCCATGCTATACGGAGCGTGTTAATCACCCCGCTTCTGTGTGTGGTCAACATTTTAACTCCTGCAGGCCTCGGGCTCTGCGGTAGCCCTTCCCTCTGGGACAGGAAGCCTCCGCCGGGCAGTGCTGAACTTTGCACCCATTACACAGGTTCAGCTGCAGAGTCCAGTGGCACTATGGGAAACCGGTTTTGAGGACGGTAGATGGCCTATCCGCTCTTGGGCAAGGCATTTCTTTCCTATTTCTTTCCCCTGGTTCTCTTCACCCCTTAATTTGACTTTGAAATTTCGGATTGTTAGAATGTGAAACTCGAGGTGAAACCCAGCCAGTCCCGTTGAGTTTCACACCGGCTCCACATGAAAGAAGCTTTCTACCCAGCCTTGCTCGAAACTTGGCCCTTGGTTGCCAAAAGCTTCGTGAATGTCAGTGAGCCTGGACGGGAAACCTGATCCCAAGCCAGGTGACTTCTGGTGACTTTGAGGCTTCATCGTGCAGGTATAGGGTGTGTGAACAAGGCGTCCCCTTTTTACATCTATACCACCGCAAGTTAATGTGGACCCGCGTTTTTTCCAGTAAACTCCCATTTGTTCTATGATATTTAAAAGCCAGCCTCAACCCTCATGTGAGTTTTTATAGCTGTGGTATTTCAGCGTTGGCGAATAGAAGCCTGACACAGAGTGGTGTGAGCACGTCGGTGTAATTCAGTTGCAGGAAGGAAGTCTCAGGAGGGGTGGAATGTCTTTCTTTGCTTAAATACACCTCTGGCTCGTGAAGAACAAACAGGGACATTTTGTCCAGGTCAGCCTGCTTGACAGTATGCCTTTTGTTTGCCCTCCAAAGCTGGTGTCAAATATATTGGTGGAAAAATAATAAACTTCCAGATTTTTTTTCCTCCTGCTCAGCTGATACACTCCTAGGGCACAGTGTAAGCTCTGAGACGTTCAGTTTTGTGCTCGTAATGGAATGTACACGGGGAATAAAGACTGCTCAGTAGGGTCGGTTTCCTTAGAAGAGTGTGCAGGAGAGCGGTGGGTGGGTGTGCGTGGGGTGGGGTGGCAGTGGGTGGAGAGGAGAGGGGACTTGTCGGCTTTGCTCAACACATCTGCCGCATCTAAAAGAAGACAGTCAACCCAGGGCCTGAAAAGGTTCTTTTCCTGTGTTGATCTTCTAAATTGGTCCTGGCTGAATATTGAAATTATTTCTTTGTGCATTGTTTCTCATTAAAGACACCAAGGATGATTTTCTGATGGTTAGGGTTGCAAAAACAGTAAATAACCTCCACTAGCAATATGACCTTTTGGGAAACCAAAATGCTTGTAGATGAACTTGCAGAAGCCTGTCTCAGGACAGTCTTCATGCTCTGTGGCCATTATAAGATGCTTGGCCACCCAGAAAACTAAGGTTTGACTTGCCGTTTTTTGTTGTTGTTTTTCTATCTGGGGCATTTCTGATTACGTTAGAAGAATTTTCAGAAAAACGAATTTGTGACCCCATTGAAGATTTAGTCATACTATATTAGTGAATTAGTGTTATTTATGGATGTCTGCTCATTATAAAATGCAATTATTACATCTTGAAAATTGTATAGCCACATTTTTATTTACTAACACCTCCTTTCATTAAGGGTGCAGTCGGCATTTTAGCAGGTGCCTTGCCAAGTCCCTCACCCCGCACCGGGTAAGGCGTTTGAGAGGTCAGTGACACCACAGCTGGGCTCCAGCCAGGGGCCCGTTTTCCCTCTGGCTCACAGCGGTTTTGTCAGCATGTCCGATTTTGATATTCCCAAAGCCAGGCCAGTGGGCAGAGGAAGGCAGGGTGCTCCAGCGGGGGTTGACGGTGCTGCGGGCAGGGAGCCGGTGGTCCAGGAGCGTCCTTCAGGCAGGCTCCCGCCGGGCACCGCCAGGAAACGTTCATCAGCCACGACGGAACAGGAAGAGGGAAGGGGTGAAAATACGGCGAACAATGAACACCAGACCTGTACACAGGCAAACGTTCCACTAAGTCATAAAATGAACTTATTTCTTGAATGACCTCATGAGTCATTTACGAAGGCAAGACTCGACTCAGCCCTTGAAAATCTCTACTTGGGCATCATTTACTATCAGAAGAAAATGTAATACTTATTCCTCGAGGGAATATTTTTATACTCTAAACTTACAGGGGCCGTGTGCTTTTTTCTTTAAAAGCGTTAGTATCGATCTGATCAGACAAGGACGATACACCACAGGGTCCCTTCGTTGGACAACAGGGGATTGTTTACCTGGAGCAGAGACATCCTGGCGTAAGAGGCGCGATGCAGCCCGATGGCCCCCACAACGCCTGGCCTGGCTGCGGTGGCGCAGCCCAGGGGCCGTCCCTTCCCCTCCACAGGCAGGGACCTCCGCTTCTGCTCTGTGTTCTTTTTTTCAGCTTTTCTCCCTCTTCTCTGTTACTTCAGCTTCTCTATTTCCAGTAGAAACGAGGACTTTCCCACAGACTCTTCATCCTTGACTGTCGGGGAGGAGGAGGCGGGGGGTGGGGGGAGCTTCTCAGCACGGCGTGGCGTGGCAGCCGTGGCCCCGACCCGAGAGCCGGTCCCCCACGTGCCACGGGCTGAGCTGTGTGAGGAGCTGCGGAGAAGCTCCCCCAGAGCACACACAGATGGCAACGAGGGCAGCCTTTCGGGGAGGGACAGAATAGCCATTTCCGTTTCTTAAACTAATTTTTAATTTTAGGATCGTTTTAGATTTGCAGAAGACTTGTGCGCACAGTCCAAAGTTTCCAGATACCCCATGCCCAGAGTCCGCTCTTGCTACCGTCGTACATTAATACGGCACGTTCGTTACAACTAGTGAGCCAATGATGTCCAGCCTCGTCGGGCTCCTCGGTTTCACCTGATGTTCTCTCCAGAATCCCAGCGCGGGGGCCGCGTGAGGCTTCATCGCCGTGCCCCAAGGCTCCTCGAGCTCTCGGCAGTTTCTCGGTCGCCTGTTGTTTATGGCCTGACAGTTGGGGACACATACCACAGTGCTGAGGTGTTTGGGAATGCCCCTCCAGTGGGGTTCGTCGGGTGTTGCTCCGTGATTATTTGGGGTTTTGTGGTTTGGGAGGACGCCAAGGTCAGGTGTCCTCATCCCGTCATCTCGGAGGCATGTGCCGTTAACACGACTTAGACCTGCAGAGCCGACTCGGCCGCCCCTGAGGTCGCGCTTGGCAGGTGCCGGGGGCTGCGTCGGTCCCCTCTGGAGGCATGTGCGGGCCCCAGCTGGCCCCATGGTGCGGCCCGCTTGTAGCCAGGACCTTGGACGGTGTCAGCTGTGCCCAGTGGGATGAGGCTGAAGGCCTCATGAGCAAAGGACACTGGACGCAGGAGCCAGAAGCTGCAGTCGGCAGAGCTGGGAGGGAAAGGAGAGGCTGCAGCCACGTGCACTGCCTGGGATGAGAAGCCCAGGAGCCCAAGACTGGCCAGCGCCAGAAGGTGCTGCCCCTGGAGGGAAGCAGGCCTCCTGGCCCGCGAGGCCGAGAGCCGGCGGGTCCGCATCGCTCAGCCAGCCCCTGCGAGGTAATGGTGCTAACGCTAGGAAAGCAAAGCCTCAGGTTTCTCCAGGTGAAGTGACTCTGCTCCCCCTTTCCATACTAGCCTCACTTTTTCACTCGAGGAAAAGGTTTTTTCTGCTTATGGATTTCCTCTCTGCTGCAGGTAATACCTTGCCGTGGTATATAAAGACCTCCTTCCTCGCTTTTTCAGAATAACAGTCCACGCGTTGCGTACTGTTCATTGGGTGGGAGATTCACTGTCTTAGACGTAGTCTTGAAAAGTGCAAAACAGTCGTTTCTCCTTTCACCAGATGTGAGAACATCGTGCATTGTTTGAAATAGGACCTGCCAAGGCCATCGTGAAACAAGAGGCTGCTCCGAGCCTCTCACCTGCCGTGGCCTCTGCTCGGTGGGGGTCAAACACGCGCCCGACATCGTGCACCGTGGAGGAGTGGGCACAGCAGGTGCACGCGGTGCTCCTGAGCACAGAGCTCAGGCAGAGGGGGGCAGGCGTGCGAGAGCGTGAAGGAGCTCTTCCAGAGGGACCGCTGAGCTCTAGCTGGGATAAGGGGGCATTCCGCGG
The DNA here is from genome assembly GCF_030445035.2 of Dasypus novemcinctus. Lineage (NCBI taxonomy): Eukaryota > Metazoa > Chordata > Mammalia > Cingulata > Dasypodidae > Dasypus > Dasypus novemcinctus. The sequence continues at coordinate 896,264 of NC_080701.1, read as the reverse complement.
GGCAGAGGGACGCTCTCAGCGACCGAGAGGAAGTTCAGTGCTTGGAGGGCAGCCAGGGCCTGGAATGGCAAGAGCACGGGCTGGTGGAAGTGCCCCTGGGAAGGTGGGCTGGGCTGTGCTGACTCATGGGGGAGGACACCGGCCCATCGTTCAGTAGCACTGCTTGGCAGTGCTCAGGGTGGTGGGAGGGCGAGCCCTGGGCAGGCTGCTAAGAAGTGCAACCCAGAAGGAGCAGGGACATCAGGGCTGTTGGCCATGCCCTCTCTAAAAAGACTTTGTCTTAGAAACAGAAACTTCACTGGCAAAATAATTGCACCTGTAATTCTAATTTTTAGATTTAACAGAAGTAATAGGTTGCATTTGCATGGATTCACCAAATGCACAGCTATTTTATAGTCAAGGACCACTTTGATTCACTGATAATTACTTTTAAAGCAGTGTGGGTTACTATTATTACGGCCTCGCACTCCCCGTTGCCCAGGGGAGGACACCGACGCCCAGGTGGGCTGTCGTGTCGTTCAGCTTCCATCGTTAGTGAGCGCCAGGTAGCAGATGGGCTCCCAGGCCGTGATCTGTCCACTGTACGCCGTGCCACGCAGGCATACAGTACCGAGGTTTCCAAACACTTCGCAAGTGATAGTCCTAGGACAGCAAATTGCTCCCAGCAATGAAGGAGCTACGCCCAAGTCATAACAAGATCTGACTTCACATCCTTCACTGAAGAGAGAAAACAGAAGCGAATGAGGGGCGGGGACTGCGGAGAGCCACGGGGGCCACTCGTCAAACGAGCTGAAGGCCACGACCAGGCCAAGTCAGCGGACAGTGAGCGGGAGCAGGTTTGTGATGTGTCATGCTTACCTGAAGCCAGGTACTCTAGGAAAAGCCAACTCAGCATGAGGGAGAATGAAATAGATTATTTTGCAAAGAAAAATCAGCACCTGGAAAACTGGTTTAATTTGATGTAACAGAAAATCACACATACAGCATTTGTTTTTAAAGCACTGAGTTTTGGTGACTTTGACCCTTTGCATACCCTGATCCAAGTACAACCTTGAATCGGTTTAATTCTACTGGCGCTCTTGCTATGCCTTCAGCTCAGTGGTACTTCTCTCATTCAGTTTTGCAAACCTAAGAAATTTGGTTGGTTTTCAATATAGTTCCAAGCAGCGTTCAGAAGTTTAGAAGTTTTGGGCTTATTTGAACAGACTATTGAAGTATTTTGAAAATATGCAACTCTTTAACTTTTAGAATAATTTTAAAAAATTTAAACACCCAGTAATGTTGGAAACATTACATATGGATACATAATATGTGAATTTAATTACTGTACAGCCAAATATAGTTTCCACATACATTTTTATCTATAAATGGAAAGTATTTTTTCTTCCACATATTTTTTTCTATGAAAATCATTCGCTGTCTGGTAACTTCATGTCCGGAGACTAAACACATGACACAGCTAAGGATGGGAAACTCTGTGTCTCAGTTTCTCAGCGCTGCCACAGCAAAGCACCACAAACCGTGGCTTAAGTCACAGGCATTTGTTGTTGCCCAGCTCTGGGGCTGGAAGTCGGGGGCGCGGGCGGCAGGGCCCTGCTTCCTCTGGCGTCTGCAGGTGAGAATCCGGTCCACGCCGCCCCCTGGCTCCGGCGCCACGTGGCTTCTCCCCTCCTCTGTGCCCAGTCTCCTTCTCATGAGGACCCCGCTCGTTCTGGACAAAGACCCGCCCCCACCCAGCTCGGCTTCGTTTTAACCGAGAACGCCGTCAAAGATCCTATTTCCAAGTCAGGGCACAGTCGCAGGGGCTGTCGTGCCTTGAGCGTCTTTTTAGGGAACACAGTTCAATCAACAATGTGCAAAAATAAATATGGCTGTGAGACTGTGTGGTCAGGCTAGAAGCCACGGCGTGTGGTGCCGGCAGGCCCGGCGCGGGGAGGGGCCATCCGGTCTGGTGGACCTTTGCGTGCGCGTCGGGGAGTGGGCCAGAGCAGGCCGCCTGTGTAGAAGGAACCTGCAGCCTAGCGTACAGGTACAGGGGCTGGACCAAGAGGCCCCGACCTCCTGCGCAGGTGAGAACGCCCATCGGCTGGAACCACAGGTGGTCAGATGCTAACTTGTTGAAAAGCAAATAGCTGGCAGAGTATCACCTGTTAGTGGAAGGTTTCAAACAGGAAATCAAGTTGCATTTCTGACATGAAATCAAATCATTGAAATTTTCTTTCTATATCATCTATGATTCCATTCAAGGCAGAATAAGAAAAAAAAGTAAATGTAAATGAGTTTCTAACCTTAAATCTAATTTCACAAAGGACAGTGCCTTATGAGGAAAAACTAATAAAATCAAGTGAAAGAATGAAAAACTGAGTGAAAAGTCTAATTCAGTAGCAGTCGAACTTTCTTTTTGAAAGAATAAAGGAATTAGCTTTGGGGGGAAGATTTTTGAACAAGATAACTACTTGTCTTCAATACAGAATGTATCTCCAACTTATTTTGTGTTTGACCAACTTCCCTTTAAAATTTTATGGATGTTTTATGGATGTTAAGTGTAAAATTTTGTGGCTGCTTAACATTTGCATGTTTGGTAATTAAATTAGAGTTGGCACACACTTTCTTTGTCTCAATTGGCAATATCTCATCACTCAATAATCAGTGCTTGTAAAAGTTTGTATAGGAACAAAGTGATAATTTTCCTGCCAAGGTGAGAAAACCTGGTTGCAGTGAGGTTTTTATCCTTAACAATATTTTATCTATTTTGGGTATTAAAATTTAGTGAAAAACATTGAGTGTTAAAAATCACTTAGTTCCATATACACAATTTTATATAGCCACATCTTTTTTACTGGAAATTTGAATCCATTTTCAAAAGACTAAATAAGGGAATATGTGTGCAAACGCTTGGCAGCAGGCAAGATCACATAATCCATCCCAAGATGCAAACATTTTTATAAAATTCAAGATAAAACTCACAACCAGGCATAGGAGAGAGCTACTTTAGCTTTAAAAAGAGTATCTCTTAAAAACCTGCATCAGAAAAATGCCAGGAAATACATGGAGTGAGAATATCAGATGGAGAGTTCAGATACTGCTTGTTCCCTGAGGGAGGCGGTGGGAGAAAATTTCATTTAGAGAGGCATTCAGGGGCTTTGGTTTGTGCCTAAGGTCAGAGGGTGCGTGTGTGGATATTTAACTTACTTTTTAATATTTGAATGTCTGAATAAAGACCTGTATGAAAAAGCCTCGTCACTCAATCTCCCATGCCTTAAATTTAATAAACATTCTGATATGCAGAATAAATTTTAAATCCATTACTCAGATGCTAATATTGAGAGTCAGTATTTTTTTACTTAAAGCAGCCCAAATTTTCTAGAAAATTATAAAGAGAAAACAGACAACAGGTAGTGTAATGTTTTTCTTATACTTCCATATTTGCCTAGGAACCAAAATTTCTATAAGTGGTGAATTAGAAAAGAAAATGAATTTAATTACTTACCAAGCATCTTTTTTAATCCCACATTCGAGATAATTTTTGTAGGGCCAGTCTTACCATTTTTTAGTATTATCTTCAAGTCGTGGAACATACTAAATGTGATATTTACCCTTTGAACTGTAAAATAATTTGTAATTTTGCTTGATGAGAGTTTTGTCGTAAGGTTTGAATATAATGGTGAATAAGCATATTTTACAATCTTACCTTTTCAACATTGGTTTTGAGATAGTAGTTTGAGAAGAAGGGATTCTTGTTTTAAGAGAATCTATGCAATAAATGCATATAATGTGACTTTGTAACAGACAGGCAGGGGCATACAAAGCAAGGCCACAGCTCAGTATGTGTGTTTCCAGTTAACTGGGTATGGTGCAAAATGAGGACAGCCAGTATTTAATATTACGCCTTCACTAAATAATTTAATAATACATTTCTTGAAATGTAATATGTTCAAAGAATTGACATTCATGCAACTGTTCCTTAACATTTACAGTGAACACTTCTTTGATTGCACAGGGGAAAAAAACTTGGTGACTTTTCATTACCCCTTGACAGGAATCAATGAGTAATTTTGAGAATTTTGATTCAGATTTTTTCTCTTTTATCCAGAGTCATTTCAATATGCTGAAATGGAGAAGCTGTCAGAAATCACTCTCTTTTTAAGAGTTTTGACACACAATGGGTAACACTGTGTTTTTCTTTACAAATAATGTCATTTGTGGTCTCAAGATTCAGTGCAAGACAAACGTCATAACTTTAAATCACAAGGTTTCAAAATAAAGATGTTTTCCATGTTTCTAGGTAAAACCCATGGAAGTATATAAAGATATTTAAGTAATTCACAGTAAAAACATTGAAAGAAATCACACTGTTCTAATATACAAACAACAGCTTTGAAATTTCCTCATGCAGTAAAACCACGGAATCAAATATTGTGTAATGACCGTGAAATAATGTTGGGGACTGGACGTGAGGAAAGACTTTCAGAGTCCTGTCCTTAGATGGGCTCCCTCCCTGATGGGGCTGAGGGGACCTGTCTCTAGCCCTGCCTGCTCCTCGTCTCCCTGCAGGTGCTCTGGTTACTCCTCGAATCCCACTGCAGGCTCCTTTTCTTTTCGTGACCTTAAGGCACTCCCTGGGGTTCTGTCCCTTTACCTAATTCTCCCTCATCTCCCGAGTTCACCTGTTTCCTCCCTTGTGATACTCCCCAGACCTGAGTCTCCCTCCCTGATCTGGCTCACGAGCTCCAGCCCACATTTCCAGGTAGCTGGTGGACACCTCGTCTGAATGCCTTCCAATGCCACAGAGTCGATACTTCTAAACTCATCGTTCTTCCAGCTCCAGACATGCTCCCAGGGCTCTCGGTTACTCAGGATTCGGAACTCAGACAGACATTCCAGTTTTCCTTCATACTCACATGGTCACCACTCATTGGTCCCACAAGCACACATGCCTCGCCCTAGTCAAAAGGCCATTGCAACATTTTTGCATAGGATCTCTCAAGTGTCCTCATCACTCCTGTGACAGTTTGAGATTATTTTATGAGTCCCCAAAAGAGAAGGATGATGTTTGTAAACTAATCTCTTCTTCTGGGTGTGATACCCTTTGATTGCAATTAAACTCAGCTGAGGGGCCTTTGGTTAGGTTACTTGATAAGATTGCTTTAGGGCTTTTGATTGGACCACATCAGGGAGGCGTGACTCAGGTTGAGTCGCCACCCCCTTGCTGGGTCTGATATAAATGGACTCACAGGGACAGACAGAGGAAAAGGCTTAAGCCGGAAGCCCCCAGGAGGCGGGGCCCATGGAGCAGCTCAAGAGGAGGCCAGCCCTGCTGGGTGCCTGAGAGCTCACGGCTGAACTTGGGACGAGAGCGGAACAGCCAAGACTGACCCAGGAGGCCTGGAGAGGGACGAGCCCTGTGCCTGGTTGCTCAGAGCTGAGCTCCAAGAGACAAGATTCAGAGGGGAAGGAGAGACCTCCGTGGAGATCCCCTGCTGTCATGCTTCACCACGTGGCAGCTGACCCGATGAAGAGCCCCTTAGGGTGCCTAGAGCTGGAATTTCACAGCCTTGGAACTGCAAATAAATCCCCTTCATAAATGACATCATGTCTGGTGCTTTGCACCTGCAGCCCTTTGGCAGACTAAGACAACTGCTTATACCCATTCCCTCTGCCTTCCAAGCTAATCCTATATGTTGCAGCCAGGGAGATCTTGCTAAAAGAAACAAGCTTTGCCTGCAGCCTTTCCCCATTACCAAACTCTCCTGTCATATAGCAAGTCCATTTTGCCTTTCTCGTTTGTCTTTAAGAACCAGGAAAGATGACCATATCAACCAATGGAGGTAAATTCAGTGTGTGCATTTAGGCGTGAATAGTTCTGTATTTTCCAAGATGAAAGGCAGAGCTGGCCGCATTTCCAGAAGGGGTGGCTCACTGGGTCAGCACAGGACAAAGGCTGGTGGCAGTCCTGCTGTGGACTGCAAAGGACCCTTTCCTCAGATTCTCCTTCTGACATAGACTTGACCATGTCTGTGAATCACGTGCAGGGCTACCATTTATTATATTCTGATGAGGTGGCTGTAGGAGAAAATGCTAAATGAGAAACGTTTCTGGTGAAAAATCAGTCCATCGTCAGAGTGGAGTTTAAGCCACAAAGCCATATAATTCCTTGGCTGACAGCAATGGTGAGAGGAGTCTTTAGCAAGTAAGTGCTTGAACAACATGAGAAGGTCTTTAGGACAGTGTTTCATTCAGTGAATATGTGCTTGCTTAAGGCATTAAAAGGACTTCTCTTTGATCACACACAAAAAATAGTATCTGGTTTAGTAGTAAATTCCTGATTTCCTTCCTTTCTGATTTATATGTAAGATCGTCCTTTTTAAATTAATAAACACTGTCAAGTGTTAAAAGTACCAAGTTCTAATGCCACTAAAAAATAAAGAAGCAAGGGATGGAGTCATGTTCTGGGACAGCATAGAGTTCCCATTCCTTGGATTATTACTATAAAAGTGAACATATTTATCTGGTTAGCATCATATCAAGGTTGAAATTGTAAATGTTCATTGCACATTGGTCTTTTTTTTTTGGTAAAGATTTATTTATTTCTCTCCCCTTCCTCCCTCCCACCTCTGTTATCTGTTCTCTGTGTCTATTTTACTGTATGTTCTTTGTCCACTTCTGTTGTTGTCAGCGGCACGGGAATCTGTTTCTTTTTGCTGTGTCATCTTGCTGTGTCAGCTCTCTGTGTGTGCGGCACCATTCCTGGGCAGGCTGCACTTTCTTTCGTGCTGGGCGGCTCTCCTTACGGGGTGCACTCCTTGCGTGTGGGGCTCCCCTATGTGGGGGACACCCCTGCGTGGCACAGCACTCCTTGCGCACGTCAGCACTGCGCATGGGCCAGCTCCACATGGGTCAAGGAGGCCCAGGGTTTGAACTGTGGACCTCCCATGTGGTAGGTGGACGCCCTAACCACTGGGCCAAGTCCGCTTCCCTGCACGTTGGTCTTCATGTTGCGTCTCCTTCTATACTGGCCTCTCTCCGAGCACTGGGACACAGGTGACAGAATGGACTGACAATGCCTTGGAAGAGAAGGTAAAAGTCTTGGAATTCTGCAGTGTGAGTTATGAAAGAAAGGCGCTGGCTGGTATGAGAGCAAACGCTGCGGTTCTGAGAGCCAGGGCCCAACAGGACTTTGGGTTGGGAGCGTAGCCGACGGCTGGACAAAGCTCTGCCCGACGGGAGCCGAACACACGGCCCTGCCTCTGGTCAGGAGACAAGCCCACAGGGTAAACAGATACAGGGAGGATTCCCCCAAAGTCAGGCACGCCAGGCAGGGGGCAGCCACTCTCCACACAGGTGCTTTCATGTGACGGTCTTTGTCCCTCGAGAAACACCACGTCTGTTTAAAGAACCGTGGTGATCTACATCAGTACCTACAAATTCTCCTCAGAATACAGAAATGTTGTATTTGCTCCCACTTAAATATTAGTGCATTTCTGAAATGACATTGAAAGATGAATGTGACTTTACCGGAAAAGTTTTTTGTGCTTTAAAAAATAAACATTCAAGAAAACGTTTAACAGAGGGATATTGTGACAAAATTTCTAGTGAATAAAGACATTGATCGCAGCTATGAATCTGAGTATTTTGAGAAGTGTTCAGGTGTTTGCTTTGGGGCATAGAAGGAATTAAAAGTGAAAGAAAATGTTTAAAGTTTTCTTCTTCACTTTGAAACTACATTTCAAAGAAATACATTATTTCAATATAAAAGATTTATTTACTCCAGAGACCAACACAAATATATGTATATAAAATATATGGTATTTGGAGTTATATCTATTGTATCTATTAACTTTCTTTATGTAACTGAAACAGCAATCATCTAAAATAAAGCATTTTCTGCTTTAATAGTATAACAAAAAATTATTAAAGATTGACAATTCTTTCTTCTTCTCCTTATGCGCTCATTTACATTCTTGAAACAGTCAACTAGGCTGATAAATTTTAGGGATATTAGTGCTTTCAAATAAAAATATCTGCACGCAACTCAAAGAGAAATGTGTTTTCCAGTGCATTACACATTTAAATTTTTCTAGATGTCTTGGTTTCCTGGGTGCTAAAACCAAACCGTTCACTGGATGGCTTCGCAGCAGGGGTTTGTTGGCTCGCGGTTTCAGAGGCCAGAAGGCGTGCCTCCTGCCTGAGCGGGGGTCTCCTGGCACCGCCGTCCCTGGGGCCCCGTGGCTGTGCTGCCACACGACAGCGCACCTGGCGGCGCCTTCTCCTTTCTCTTCCAGGCCCAGCGACCCGCAGCTTCTGGCTGGCTCTGTGGCGTCTCTCTGTGCTCAGCGTCCTTTGCTTATAGACTAAGCCATGTTGGATTAAGCACCCCCCCCCATCTGTTTGGAGTGGCCACACCCTAACTCACAGCATCGTCTAAGGTCCTCACACCCCAGGACCAGGGGTCGCGACCTGCACGTGCCTTTGGGGGGCATGGTTTAGCAAAATGGTATAACATTTAAAATAACAAGTATATTAGTAACAAAAGACCATGAAAGCAACTGATAGAATTACAACCATGGAGTTTGACAGGTTTATTTGAATTGGTTTACCTAAAATACCACCTATCTTTGAATATTTATCTTGGGATACCTTCTTAGCGCATTCACCTAAAGTGCAACTAAATCTCATCAAATTATTGCATTTTTCATGTTCCTTAAAAATTATGAAGGAATAAACCTCATTCAGCCCTTGCGAAATGCATCTACTCTACTTTCATCCCTTCATTATTACGAGATTTTGAGTAGTTAGCTGTGTTTGTCTTCTCTGCCCACTGTCATCAAATACATCCTAAAACATAGACACGTAGCCACGAGCTCAGAACCCCCGGCGTGCGCCTCCTCTGCACACCGTGTTAGTCTCTAGACAATCCGACGTGACAGCCGACTCTCCGCTACAAGAAGAAAAGATGACAAACCTGGTGGCTCGTGGCGCTGTGGGAGTTACTGAGGCAGCTATTCGAATGGGTTTTCCTTAGGTTAGGATGAAGTGGTTTGTTTTTGTTTTTTTATATATATATATATTTTTTAATTGAAGTATATCATTCATACATGAACATACATAAACAATAAGTGTATAGTAGAAGTTGCAAACTTACCAAATAAACACATGACATCGTACAGGGGTCCCACACATCAGCCCTCCACCAGCTCCTTGAGTTGCCGTGATACATTTGTTAACAGTTATGCAAGAGCATCGTCAAAATATAACTATCGATTCTAGCCCTTACCTTACATTTGGTGTATTGTTTCCACCCTATTTTTGTAAACAAATCAATTTTATTGATACGTATTAATAAGGCATACAGTTCATCCAAAGTGTATAACCAGTGGTCACTGGTATTTGGTATAATCACACAGTTGAGCATTCATCACTTCAATCATTATTACAGCATTTTCACTATTTCAATAATAATAATAAATGACAAACAAGGAGATTTCTCCCCTCTCAATCTGTTTCCCCTGCTGTGCATAGCTGTTATTTATCTATTCTTGCACAATTATTTGTTTATTATGCAATTTTAATGAGAGATATTCACATACCATATGACCTATCCAAAGTGTATAATCAATGGCTTTTTTTCAGCTTTTAAAAAGACCTTAATTGTAAAATTATAAAATAAATAGAAAAATAGATTGAAAAAGCTTTCCTCCCTCATAAAATTATGAGTTGGCATATTATTATTTGCTGTAATTCATTCAAATAAGATGTGAAGAATTCCCAAATAGGAATTTGATTATCCAGAAAGAATTATGGCCTAAACGGAAATCAAATAACTAGACTAACAATTTATTTCATTCTTAGAGATTATGATGTCCAATAGTTAGAGTTGTAATGTAAAAATACGAACTGTTATAATTAATTTCTATTATATTAGTATTATTTATTTCCATTTATAAGTGCTTGTTGCTATACTATCTATCTCTCATAACTGATTATATTAAATTTAACTTGGTCTTGCATTCTCTTTTAAAATCTGAAATGTTTTTAACTGGTGAATGTTTCACCAGAAGCTGTTGTCTTTCCTGCAGGCTTCTGGCATGGGGCCGGGGGGCCTGTCTGGCCTCCACCCCGAGCGGGACTGACCTTCCCGTCACCCTGTGGACAGCGTTCACTCGCCAGGTACCCTCTGTGCACCTTCTGAGCACTTGGGACATGTCAGTGAACAAAACAAAAATCCCTGCCCCAGAGAGCTTGCGTTCCCATGAGGAGAAAAAAACATTAAAAGATAATCATAATAAATTCTACAGCTGACAATGAATTACAAGAGTGCTCTACATACACAGCAGGGCACGGGGCCCTGGGCCCTGTACATGGAGGACAGAGCCCCTGGCAATTTTAAATGTGGCCGTCAGAGGTCTGGGAAGGTTGAGCAGAGCCGTGTCGGTCCACCTGGGCAGAAGGAACTGCCTCTGCGAACCCTGAGGCAGGTGCTGCCTGGGGGCCAGGGCAGCCGGAAACCGGAGAGCAGTGGGTGCTGGAGACGAGAGCCGCCGGGCAGCGGGTACGGGCTGGGAGCCTCAGGGACGGGCCTGCGGCTGTGCTGAGCTGAACTGTTTGTAATCTGACAAGCATCCTGACAGGGTCACCCTGGCAGCCACTTGAGAATAATCTGTAAGGAACAAAGGGTGGGCTCTGGGCGACCGGTGGGGCGGGGACTCCATATCCGGGGGAGAGGTTGGCAGGACGTGGCAAGAAGGGGCTGCTGGGCTCCCGCGGTGCCCACGCGATGAGGCTGAACCCGGCAGGGTATGTGGAAAGGGAAAGAGAGGAGAGACTGGGGCCCCCTGAGAAGGAGAAGAGGAGGGGCGGAGGCAGCTGCCCGAGCAGGCTGCCCAGGGAGCAAGCCAGGCCAGGGGCCCGGCTCGACGGGGGGAGGACAGCGCCCCAGCAGGGTGGAAGCGTCGGGGACGCCCGAGGCGTGCAGAGGACTTCTCAGCGTCGAGGCCATCGGCGACCCCAGCCAGAGCAATTCAGTGACCGGTGTGATTCCGGCATGTGCCTGGCGTGATAATCTGACAAATAATGCAGCGTGGCCTAAGTCAAGTCACGCCGATGCCCTGCTGTCGGTGTGTTTCGGTGAGGGGCCTGAGACTCTCGGCCTAGTCGTGTGAGCTGACTGTGAGCATCAGTGTTCTGACATGCTCGGCTGTAGCCTCTCCACGAGTCCAGAGAGGCAAACTGCACAAGCCTGTGTTCGTCCTTGGCCTGTGTTTTAACAATCTATAGCATTTCCATGTCTTACACCTAATCAGTTCAGTGGGCCAACACATGAGTATGGACGCTTGCTTGAAAACTGTCCAATGTAAGAATAAATTAAGGGGCTCACCGTGCCTGAGCTCCCTTTTCAGTGCTTAGGCCTGATCTCTGCACTTGTACAGGTCTAGCTGGAGGGCACAGATGCTTCAAGATCTTTTATTCCTGTAACTCTGGGGCTAAGTGTACAATATGGGGCCACGGTGTTGCAAATAGGTGTCTACCTGCTAGACTGCCATGCCTTTGTGGTTTGATTATGCTTCCTTAAACAAGTTACGTGGGTGAGTTAATTCCCCAGGACTTTTTATCAGGAATTTACTACGTTGGCTTTTGGAAAGCATAATTTAAAAATCCATGGGAAGTAAACAGCAAAATTATGGCTTTCAGGAGGGGAAAACGTTAATTTCACTTGCAATAACCCTTAAGTCTCATGTAGCTACATATCCTTTGATCATGATGGTTTTGATGGCATAAACAAAATAGCTCTCAGGAACTGGCTAAAGAGCTGCTGCTGAGCGTCTCTGATATTCTTGAACTGTCCTCTCTCCAGAAAGGAGAGTAAAGGGCTCGGCTGGTTTAGCTTCTGGTCTACCAACCCCCGGTTCGCATCACTTGTACCTGCTAAAGATCTTGGATGTCTTTGTGTGTTTCAACTCAAGCTGCCTCAATTTTACTGTTCCTTAAAAACTCTCACACTGTTTTTGTGGGTTTTTTGGTTTGTATTTTAAGCACCATCAGACAATATACCGAGGTTTGCTTCTGATCAGCTTCTGTTAACTTTGTTCTTGTAATAAATGTGACTACCCATGCTATTAGGATAAGGGAGATGCTGAAAGGTTAGAGGATTTTTACACCAAGCAAGGTGCGAGGAATAAAAGCCATTTCCTTCCTTAAGCTTAATTAGCAGAAAGGAGCGAATTCGAGTCTCCAAAGAGGTGTGCTTTGCTGTAGACCAGGAAGGTGTGGCCAGCAGCTGCCTGACAGGCAGGACTCATGCTCCTGGCTCTCTGCTGCTCCATCTCGGTGCCCATGTCACCGTCCGGCCCCTTCCACTCAGGCGGGCTGTGAAAACGGGGCCACCTGTGTCCACCTGTGCCCAGCATGGGGTCTATGCCCATTTCCACGCTGTGTACTTCACGACTAGAAAACCCTCTTCCCTGTCAGATCCTCGTGTGCTCTGGCACCTGTTGCTGGTGGTTTCTCACCCCGTAGTTTGAAGGATCCTAATCCTGTTGTCCGAGCTGAGTGGACTCTGGTCTCGCTCCAGGTGAAGTGGCTCTTCCCGGGTTAAGACAAAGGGGCAGGCGACCCACATTCAGTCTTTCCTGGGAACTGCGGGCAGCAGGGCGGCCCATGGCCAGGTGGACGGGGCAGCAGGGCCGCACGAGACCCTCGAGGGTATGAGGACATAGCCCCGGCAGCACTGCCTCGTCCAGGGCCGCGTCTCAGGAGCCTGTGGGTGGTGACTCTGTAGCATCGAGAGACAGGACCTCAGGTTTCTCCTGCCACTTTACGAGATGGGGACCCAGGGTGGGAGCTCCCCCAGGTCCCAGACTCCACCCGGTGTAAAAATCCTCTAACCTTTCAGCATCTCCCTTATCCTAACTGCATGGGTAGTCACATTTATTATAAGAAAATAGTTAACAGAAGCTGATGAGAAGTAAACCTCGGTATATTGTCTGATGGTGCTTAAAATACAAACCAAAAAACCCACAAGGCTGGAAGGAGCCACACGCCTCCACCCAAAGCCTGCGCGTGGGTCTCCACTCCCCTGCGTCTCCGGGCTGAATTCCAGGGGCCTGGAGGTCCCATGACCCTGTGGAGTGAGGACGACCGGGTGAGGAGCTAGTGGAGTGCCCACTGATGTGCGCTGGGTACTTCGTTTCTTCCAGCTGAGGGCTGAGAGTCACACTATTTGGCCAAACTTAGAGAGTTGGTGAAAGAATATGGCTGCATGACTCTAAGAGGTAAAGTGCAAACGTGTATCAATAGATCTGTACTTATGTACGACTGTTAGACACTCAAACCCAGTGGGCCCATGCTTCCAAAAGAAAATCAGAAAATTTAACTTTTTAAATTCTACTTAAGAATATTTGAATTACCTGTTTGTCTTCTGGCCAGTATTGCATAAATATTTCTGCCTTTTAAGAGAATGAGAGTCTTTCTTCTGAAACCAAATTATTCACAGAAATATTAATTTTTTAAAAATCCCCCCCAAAATTGTTATCCTTGGTACTTTATCTGAAAGGATTTTTACAAATAATCTAAAAGATAGGTTTGAATCTGCTTAGTGAAAATCCAAATTAGTATCCCAATTAAAATTTTCCAGATTAAATCTTTAGATAGGATATTTTAGCTTGAACTTCTCAATAAATTACATATATTAAGCAAAGGAAAGTTAAGATTTCTTATGTCAAAGTCCATTACACTAAATCCTTACGTAATTTATAATTCATCTGGTGATTTTTTTTTTTTTACCACTATCAATCTTTTAAGAGACTTCTAGGCAACGCCCCATCGTCACTAAATGACTTTGGAAATGAGAAATGTTTAGGCTGTCACTGAAATGCTGCTCCACCCCCACTGGCCAACAACGTGTTTCTTTTTGTACTTGTGGGTCAGTCTCCTACAGAGGCGTGGTAGGCACAGAATTCAAGTCCATTCATTAGGTCTAATTAGGATCAAATGTGTGTTATGGTCCAGAGGTTCGCAAAGCACCTCCTGGGATGGAGGTTGTTTTGGCTAACGTGCCACAGCTCCCGAGCGTCCCAGCTACACTGACCACGCCTGTGGAGTGTCCACTGACTCAGTACCACTGTGAACTGGGCAGGTCTCTCTTGGTACTCTATACACAGCACGGTGATGCCAACTGAAAGATCAAACATTATGAATAAGGAAGCAGAATTTCCTTTTCTGATTAACATCCAATGATTACTTCAGAGGGGGTACAGATTCTTCAGGCTACGTTTTGTCTTGTTTAAATGGGTCTGAATTCATTTGTAAGGCAAAAAGACAAACAGGAGATAGACCAGTAGCTGGGTTTAATGGAGTTGTTGCTTCATTCCAGCTTCTCGTTACAGCGATTTTCCACTGGTTCCATCTGAATTCTTTCTGAAAAGGGCCGAGCTCAGCCTATCATTCCCTTCCATTGGCCTGATTTCCATTGCACACTGGCGATGCTGCTGCGGTGTTCTTTTAGACACTTGCTGTAGGACGAGCACATATTAAGACTGTAGGCACTGCATCCTAGGTCCTCAAGGCATTTCTAACAAATGTACAATGTTACTGGTTGTCGACTATGGAATGCTGTGTTGCAACTAAATAACGAACTTTACTGTGAAGATGTTGTTCGGTAGTCCTGGGACTCGGGTAGGTTGGATTTCTCGACCTTTGCACCCTTCGCGTTTGGGGCCAGGTGATCCTGTTGAGGGGCTGTCCTGCTGTTGGGGGGCTTGACCGCATTGCTGACCTCTGCCCGCTGAGTCCAGCTACCCCTCCTCCGTCGTGACAACCAAGTGTCTCCAGACGTCTTCTAGCAAACCAAAGACCGCGCTTGAGAAACACTGACTTAGAATACGCCCTAAATGCCACCTCGGCGTGCAGATGGTTCTTGTTTGCAGATAGATGCTAACTCTAGTGAAAAACAGAGCCCCTCTCCAAGGCCTCTAGGGCTTGTTCCAGTCGTCCCACCGCCTGCACCTCTCCTGGGGAATGTCAGGCATCACGTCGAACGCTCCAGGACGAGGTTTCACATGAGGACGCAGCAGCGCTCTGGCTCCCTCCTGCGCCGCTCTCCTCGCCGCACCTGCCCTGTCCACGCGCACGCTGCCTCCGCGGGCACTCGGGGTGCTCTGACCGCCGCGTGAGGCCGTGCGCTGGCACTCGGCCGGCCGCAGCCCGTCTCCTCAAGCGTGGTCAGACGGCCTTTGCCTGAGGTCGAACGTTTCTTGTCGCCCTGCTCCCTCATTTGTGAGACATCAAAGGCGCCCCACCCCTGCTGCCTCCTTCGCTCAGGCGCCTCGAGCCGCCCGGCCTTCATCTCTTGACCCTCGGCTCCAGCTCCACGTCGAGGCTGAGTCAGCCACGTGTGTTCTTTTCACGGCGTTCACTCTTTCCTGCCCTCTACTTCAGTCCTGCCTGGCATGTTTATGGGTTTCTCTTTTCCAAGTCCACACAGTAGTTAGAATTACAGCTTTCTTTTAGTGTGATATTATAACAATTCCTCTATGATTTACTTGAGCCCTTCTTAAATCTTTAACTTTTCATGTAATGTAATTTGCCTCCCAAACAAGGGAGAAACCATGTGGTATAACTTTTTGCACCCCTGGAAAGTGCCTTACAGGTAATAGGCATTTGCTGATTTTGATGGGATCTGAATTCCATCGAGGAGAACAAGAGAGAGAATATATTGGAAGAACAAAAAGAAAGGAATAAGTGCCCCTAAGTGGTTTGTAATCAACTCCCATGTTTCAAAGTATAAATGAAAGTCAAAAAAAAATAAAACCAAAATTAAGAGCCACATTTTCTCATTTAAATTTTCTACCCCTCATGGGTGCTTTATTCTCAAAGGAGCAACTCACTAGAAAATGTGGTTGAAAGCGGTGCTTGCTTGTTACTTTGTTTACTTGGTTAATGATTTTCAATGTGGCATAGCGTAAGTATGTAAAGGGTGCGCCAGCTTCATCAATAAGCATCAGTAAAGATTGTTAGCGGTGAGATGCCACAGCAGCTCTCGATCTGTTCTAGAACGTTCTATGGTGCCATATGACTGGGATATCAAGAGAAGCTTGCTGGCCATGTTAGCTTTTCGTCATGACAGGTAATACGAGGCTGTCGGACTTTTCTAGATTCTTCTCACACACGGTTTGAGGAGCGTGGATGCTGAGGGCCGATGTGCTCTGTGTTGTGGTTACTTCCCAGTGGGAAAGAGATGGCACTGTCGAACGTTGGGCAAGTTTAAGCTCAGTTTGGTGATGACGATCTGATAGTGAGTACATGGCCGATAAATACAGTTTGACACTTGAAAAAGACGCCCTGACGTCCTTTCCCTTTTCACACGTGGGGAATAGTTAAGGCGCCTGCTCGGAGTCAGGCGTCAGGCGTCCAGTGGTGGCAGGGCAGGGACTCCGGCCTGGCCCCGTGAGGTCCACACGAGGCTCAGGCACCTCCCACAGTGCCTCCAACCAAACGTCGGGGCCTGAGGGCGGGAGCCGCGTGTCTCCGTGTAAAGTGGTCACGGGGGGGGGGGGGGGGGGGGGGGGGGGGGGAGATATTCCCTGTTTCCCAGTGAACGCACTTAGCAGCCAGCCCAATCAGAGTTTGTGGACAGAAGGAAACCCAGCAGGCGAGCCACATCCCCAAAGAAAAGCTCCCGGTTTTCCTTTGGAGGGAGCTTAATAGGTGTGTATTTTCATTCTGGGCGTTACATTCAGGGATGTGGTCTCTATTTCTGTATTCATTTTCTATCAATGTACAGCTGGAGCCCTTGTGTTAGCAAGAGCCATAAATACTGGCCAAGGGTCTGCTCTGGCCATTCTGCCTGTGCGTCTCCAGCACCCCTCACACGTTATAGAAGTGTTGGACCCTTACCACGACACTTTCTTCCTTCCATGAATGCCACTGGCCGCAGGGTACACAGCAGAAGCTCTACCGCTGTTGGTCAGAGCCCAGGCAACCGATAACTGGCATGTCACAGGCTCTGAATCCCAACCCCAGCACGACTTCAGGTCAGAAATGGCCTTTCTTTCTCTCTCTCCCTCTCCCTCTTCCTCTTCCTCCCTCCCTCCCTTCCTTCTCTTTTGTTACTGCTAGTGCAGCACCAGGGCTCTGTGCTCTCCCTTAGGGCTGGCTCTCCCTGGGAATTCAAGGAGGCAGCAAGCTCAGAGCAGTTCAGCCTCTGCTGCTCTGCCCTTCCCAGGGCCGGTCCAGCCCGGGGGTGACCCTTGGCTGCACTCGCTCCACACCAGCCTTCCTGCCCTTCCTAGGGGCTGAGTCCTCCCGGCTCCCGGGGACCGTTCGTGCCTCTCTGCTCCTCCTCAGAGTTCCCTAAATGGGCCTTAAGAGAGCAAACCGCCACTCGGCAGAGCCACGTGCCCAGGCGCCGTCCTGGCCACTGCGGGCAGCACGCGAGCCCGGAGCCCGCAGGACTGTGCCTCTTCAGGGGGACGTGCAGGAGCAGCCCAGAGGCTTGTCGATAGATTAGGCTCCAGGAAAATGCCTCGGGAA